>NC_138521.1:15490000-20667500 GCF_000230855.2 Cajanus cajan
TTTTATAATTCATGACCTATATTAAATTTTAATAATTAAATCATTAAATTAAGAGTATTTAATAAATTGAAGTATACAAATCTTCACAATAATGTTTGAAAAGTATATGATATTTCATTATACATATATATTTAAATTCACGTATAATATGTTTTTAAGAAAATAAATTTATTTTATTTAATGTAACAAAGTATCAAATAATTTTTAAATTTTATAAAATATTTTAGTCATGGTCTATTTATTAAGAAATTTTAATTCAACGGTTGGATTGTTGAAATTCAATATAGAACATAAGTTTTTAAGTAAAGTAACTCTATCACCTTATTTTTAGTTGGAGTATGTTAGTTACTTAAATATGTTTTTATTCCTTGTAAAATGGGTGAGTTTTAATTTTCGGTTCCTGTAAAAGTTTTTTAATCCTTCTAAAATTTATAAACATTATTTTTTTGTCCTTGTGATAAGAGTAAATTTTAATTTTGATTAATATAAAATATTTATCTTTGATTTTCATCCCTCTAAAATTTAAGGTAGATAAATAACTTCTAATTCTAGCTCTATAAAAAAATTTAGAGATGTCAACTACTGACATGATATCACTAATTGTCATAGGTTACATCTAAGATGACGATTTAAGCTTTTAATAAATTAATAAAAAATAGTTAAAATGATTGCATAAAAAATAGACTAAAAATAATACTTCCAATTTTTGAGGGATGAAAAACCAAAAAAAAAAGAATTACAGGACCAAAATCAAAATTTGTTAATTTTGTAGGGATTAAAAACACACACAAAACACAAAATATTGTAGTGGATGTTAGCAAACTTAACAAACATTTGCTAACATAGACCTATTTATTTCTTAAAAAGAGCAAGTTAGTAAGCTAAACTTGAGTGCTTTTTGAAGAAAAAAAATGTAGTAATAACTTGTTAATTTACTTCCAAAAAAATTGTATTATGTTTTTATCTTTATATATATATATATATATATATAAATTGATTAAAACTAACATCGGTTGTTGTTTAAAACTTTTACTTTAAAATAGTCATTTATGAGATGTAGCTAAATTTAATGTACCTAATCATATTTAATAAAAAAAATTAAAACACTCATATTAATACAATTTATTATAAATTTTAATAATTAGATATTACTTTTAATAATGTTGATATTTAGTAGTAATATATATATATATATATATATATATATATATATATATATATTTGTTTATTTGAGTTAACCAAGTGTTTAGTCCCAAATTATGAAAAGTTATTATTTTAATCTCTCAAATTAAAAAGTTATCCTTTTAGGCCTTGTAATTTTAAAATTTATTATTTTAGTCATTAATAATATATTTAAACTTTTTTTTATCGAGATGTTTATTTTGTATATACAACTAAGTATATGTATATGTGTGTATCAAATTAGAAATGAACTAGTCAAAAAATTAGAAGTACTTCTAAATCCTTAACGGAGTCAAAAAATTAGAAGTCCTTAACGGAGACAAAATCTTTATAACAACTTTGGTCTAAGAGTCAGTTTGAATAACAATTAGAAGTACTTTTTAAAAAAAATTTCTATTAAAAGTTAAAAATATTTTTCAATAGAGAAGCTCATAAAAGTACTTCTAAATTTGTATCCAAAGCAAGCTCCAAATATAATATTTCTAATAATAATTAATAAAGATATTTATTATAATATTTTATAATTATAAATTAATAATATATTTTAAAACCAAAACATGAAAATGTTTTTAGATATTCTTTATAAAGAAAATTAATCACACACACACAACTATAGTAACATTAAATATTAAATTTGTTCTTAAGCTAATTTTGTTGGCTTAGTTGCTTTTTAATTAATAATTATACTGGCCAACTGAGGAATGATGACACACATTACTATAGTAATATTTATTGGGAAAAACTCAAGTCTCACATCGACTAGAGATTAGGAAATTAAATAATATATAAGTGAAAAGCAACCCTCACTTTACAAGTTAGTTTTGTAGGGTTAAGTTAGGTTTAAATCCACTATTCTAAGATGGTATCAAAGCTATCCTAAATCCTTAAAAATGGGTCACTCACCATTCATTGATACATGCACCATGGACATGAGGGGGTGTATTCAAGTCCTGCCAATCCTAAATCATTAAAAAAAAGAGTCACCTACCATTTATCCACGTACCAAGCCCAATAGTGCTAGATGTGAGGGAGGTGTATTGGGAAAAACCCAAGTTCCACATCGACTAAAGATTAGACAATTAAATAATATATAAGTGGAAAACAACCCTCACCTTACAAGCCGGTTTTATAGGGTTAAGTTAGGCTTAATCCACTATTCTAAGAACATTAAATATTAAATTTGTTCTCAAGCTAATTTTGTTGGTTTGGTTGCTTTTTAATAATTAATTGCATTAACCAAAGTGGGGGACGATGACTTAAGCATAACTCATCTCTAAAGATCTCGAAGCTCAGAGAGCTTTCTCTCTCTCACACACACTACTATATTAACATTACATATTAAATTTGTTCTTAAGCTAATTTTTTTGGGTTAGTTTCTTTTTAATTAATAATTGTACTGACCAACTAAAGGACGACGACTTAAGCATAACTCCTTCTCTCCAAAGAGCTCAAAATCCAGAGAGCTTATGTACCGTTTGTCTCAATGAAGCTGAGCTACTCTTGCTGAGTCACCATCTATATCATACTCTATAACCTAAGCCCCTCAAACTTAAGTGTTAAAGTTTGTTTGCGAGTGTCTATACCACTGGTGTTATAGAACAGAAGTAATCATCTAGCCTTCTGAAACACTTTTAGATTTAGGTAACAATATTTGGCTCCTATTGTGGGGCTTGACAAAACTTTTCCTAGCTGCCCAAACATAGAATCTTGTCTCTTCTTTTAGTTTCTTGACTAATTATCAATGTGGTTTTATCCTTATACTCTCCTTATGATATTTCCTAATTTATTCACACATGAATATATGTGCATCTAAAATTGATGTTAGACGTTACATACTTATGCATATGATTGACACTAAGAATGAGAATAAAACAAGACAGGTTACACTTTGAATATATTAAATTAAAACCTAAACTTGACCTATATATCTATTATAGGCTTTTTTTTATATTTTTTATAAGTGATTCAACCTTTTTAAAAAAATTATTTGACCTATTAACCTATTTAATTTATATTGCATTAACAATGTTAAATATGTTAAAATTTTTAATATTAAATAAGCTAACAATTATATTTTTAATTACACGTGCGAGTATTTTTTTTAATGATCATGATAAAAAATAGTTTGCTCTATTAGTATTAAAATTTAGAGTTTGAAATAAAAATAACAAACTAACTGAGAGACAACTCATGCATACCCTTACACACTCATGCATAGGTTGTAATGAGAAAAGACAATCTTATAAAAGAATTCTAAATATTTCGTATATTGATGGAAACCTACTTCCCAAGAATCCCTTTAAAAGAGATACGTCCAAGAAAGGTTAAGGCTAATAAAGGACTCCTATTGTTGTTATGCATTTTTCTTAAAGGACTCCTATTGTTGTTATACATTTTTCTTGCTTGTAATTCATTTTAGTAGTGATTGTATTAGGATATTTTTGGCCTTGTACTTTGGTCAAGTAGTGTAGGTAATTTTATCTTTGTATTACTTGAAGGTGTAATTAGTAGATTAAGGGAGGTGTAACTAGCAAAGTCTTGTTAGACTTATTTGGGCTTGGATGACCCAAATCTTCTTATGGCTCATAGGTTTGGACGTCCACTTGCTCATGCAAGTGGTTTGGACATCCAAACTATGCCAAGCTTTCCATCCAAGCTACAAATTAAGTTACATGGCTTTGATAGTGACATCTCAATAACTTGTTAAAAGTAATCATTAGTCTGGTAGTTGTAAGGATTAGGTTAGGTAGTTAGAGTTAACTTAAGTTAACCTAGATTATTCTTAAACTAGGATTAGTTTAGCTTTCTCCATAAGCTTCTAGGAAATTAACTAGACTTGTATATATTTAATTAGAGTTAGTTAGCTTAAGTACAAGATAGCTAACCACGATTACACTTAACTATGGTTAGTCTATCTTGCACCATAAGCCAACTAAACTCTATATATTGTAGCTTTGACCCATTTCGTAATAAATTTTTTAGCATTTGATTGAATTGGTTGAAATTCTCTCTCTCAAAATCTTAAATCTCTCATTAATTTACTTTTAATTCTCTAATCCTCTTCCTAAGAGTGTACCGGGATTTGAAGTGGTTTATCTTCTTTCTTGAAGTGACACCACTTGAAGAGAGTCATTCACCATTAAAGATGATTTTAGAGGTTTCCACCTCCATTGAAGATCGAGAAGTTTGAGGAGAGTTAAAAAGGAAAAGATCTGGGAAGAAACTTGAAGGAAAACCTACAATAATCTAGTTTCTCCCTAAGGTTTATCATTGAGTCTTTATAAAACATTGACTTCAAAACCTTTGTATACGAAAGCATTTGTTGATAATCTATAATTAGACTCTTAAATGAGATTATTATGCTAAGGTTTCTAAGCATGCTTCAATTATCATGGACATTTATCTTATAAAACCTTATTCAATATTAAAATCACTTTGGATGCTCATTTACTTTTGCAATAAGGTTATATATATATAATTTTTTTTCTTCTTCTAAATACATGATTTCAACATAAACTTAAGGAGATGTTAGTTTGCCAAGATATATAGGTTATATTGTCATCAAAACTTAAGAAAATTTTATGGGATGAAAGTTGCACACATCTTTCATTCAACACCTTTGCCTTGTACATCAACCATAAGGGGGACTCCTAGGCGGTAGAATGTGGCATAGTTCTATATACCTATAGAACATATGGTAATTGCTCTACCCAGTTTACTTTCTAAGGGAATTTGACTATGTTCTAAGTTATATGAAAAATATAAATGCAATATTCTAATTGATTTATATATGCTATAATATAAAATGTGGGTTATGAACTTGCATAAAATGAAATTATTATGATAATCGTAAAATACTTGCAGAATTTTAGATTGTTTTTGCTCGACCAAGGCACTTTTTTTTATTTTCTATGAGGGAGGAAAAAATATGTTGATTGTCATGTACTTGAAAGATTCCTTTCATGTCACACTTATCAAGCGAAAGGATGTGTTATTCCTTTTGCTATGACTTCTCTAGCCAAGGTTGTTGAAGTTGTCATAACTTCTCTACTATTTCCTTTACAAGTATTCTCGGACACCCCACCATTAGAAACCCCCAAATCATATATATAATTTCAAGACTTCATTTTGGTGACTTTCTTGTTTTACCCATCGGCTAATTGTTCCAACCACATTGTCATTGAGCCACTTGTGTCTTAGGTGGTATGGACTTTTCTTAAGGAGATTGGTCTACATTCCTTCTTAGGCTTCTTGAATGGTTCTGCTTTTACTATGAGGAAGGCTTATGAGTTTCACCCGTGCCTCATATTCATTAACATATTCTTCTAGTTACACTTCCTTTCCTTTTCCCTTAGAGTTTGAAGGCCTAGAACTAGAAGTTGTAGTTTTCCTTTTTGATCTTGTGTGTTGTCTAGTGTATGCTAAAGGCTCACTAACCACATTTGCAATTGTCATAGCTCCCTAAGTCAAGGTATCATTATTAAACAAACATAAATTCATCTTCAATGCCTATTTATTCTAACAACTACTCATTTTCTATCATCAACATTTAGGAGAATTATTGGTTACTGCGGAGAAAAGATAGATACTAGAAGGAGGGTTAAATAGTATCAATCAAAAACTCATACTTTTTGAAGTACTAAAGTAGTAGTGCTAATAGTAAAGAGTGTTAGAGAAGGAGCATACAAAACAAATGATATTTTTATACTGGTATGTCTCAACCATTGAGACTATGTTCAATTCTCAATCCAACCAGATTGAGTTCGACTATCTTAAACAAGATACAAGTATTCATTCAACAAGCCACTTCTAGCTCAAACCTAAGTGTTCATTGAGTTGCCTTTCAAGTAATTTTCTCAAGTATTCTTTTCACACAAAACCTTTCCAGGTTTCAACACCATGTATTCTTTTACAGTCAAACCTCTCTAGGCTCAAACAAGTATTATTTTACATTTAAGGCTCTCCATACGCAAATAAGTATTATTTTTCAAACAAGCCTCTCAAGTATCAACCCTATAACAAGTTTTATAAATTTTGTTTCATCTTACAAGCAAGATGTGATACAATCAATTAAAAATAGAAGTCCTTATAGAAACAATGAATAATAATTTGTACAATAGTTCTTTTAAAAAAATTTCTTTAAAAAAGTTCACTTTCTTTCTAATCATAAAGCTTCTAATAAAATAGCCCGAATGAAGATGACCACTACAAAACCTTGAGGGTTCTTCACAAGCTTGTTTCATCTGTCTTTGTTATAGGTTCCTTGAGGTGAGAATTTTCTGTTGATCTATTAAATACTGTAGACACCTAATTTCGTTCGGGACATTCAAACAAGGCAAGGGACTAATAAAAAGAATACATCAGGACCTTAAGGCCCCAATGTGACATCATAATGGACCAAAACAACATCTAGAGGCCCAGAAGCTCAAAAAGGTTGAAATAGGATCCTGGTACGGGCCGTTTCCAATATGAAATGATTCGTTCCAAACCATAAAAAAGGCCTAGAAATCCTAGGTCAAAATAGGTCATTCCTGTAGACCCCTAAAATTGTCCGGGTCGGAAATAAGACTCGAAGACTCTCAAAGATCAAAGGAAAGTCAGCCAGAAGGACTCCCAGAAGACCATAGGATGACTATTTGTAGGTTTAGAGGTCTTAGAGTAGCCAAAAATAAGAAAGTGGGAGGTTTGGAGCTCAATACGGCCTCCTTGGAGTTCAGTACGGCCGTACTGCACATTTTGTACTACAATACGGCCGTACTGAAACCAATACGGCCGTATTGAAGTTTCTGTATTTCAATACGGCCGTACTGAATTCAATACGGCCGTATTGAAGTACAAAAACTCAATACGGCGTAGACCCCTAAAATTGTCCGGGTCGGAAATAAGAGTCGAAGACTCGAAGACTCTCAAAGATCAAAGGAAAGTCAGCCAGAAGGACTCCCAGAAGACCATAGGATGACTATTTGTAGGTTTAGAGGTCTTAGAGTAGCCAAAAATAAGAAAGTGGGAGGTTTGGAGCTCAATACGGCCTCCTTGGAGTTCAGTACGGCCGTACTGCACATTTTGTACTACAATACGGCCGTACTGAAACCAATACGGCCGTATTGAAGTTTCTGTATTTCAATACGGCCGTACTGAATTCAATACGGCCGTATTGAAGTACAAAAACTCAATACGGGCCGTATTGAACCCAGGGGCCGTACTGCGCCTCATCCCTATAAATAGGACGTCATTTGGACGTCATTCCACACTTTCACACACAGTTTTGACTCCCTCCTTGAGTATTCAGGGGTTTTTGAGCAGTGTTCTGCCCTAGAAATCTCTCTGGGAGTCGATCCGACGAAGTTCTTGAGTCACGAGCCATTTGCTTGAGTCTCGAACTTAGTCGAAGGGAAATCTTTTGGATTTCCATAGTAAAAATTATTTTTTAGGAAGGAGCGAGCGAGCTTGTAGAGGGAGGGAGCGCCAAAAAGCCTCCTAAACTTCATTGATATATAAAAAGCACGCTTCAAGAGGTTTCTTCTCTAAAATCCCTTCTTTTACCGCTTTCTGATTGTTGCATATTTAAATTCGTCATCATGTAGATATTTAATATATAATCGCTTATAATAAATAGGGGTAATTTAGTAATTTTACGCTATTATTTAATAAATGATCCGTCATAGGGAACCCGAAAGGGGCGTTGTGGGGTGCTAACACCTTCCTCACACGTAACCGACTCCCTTACCCGACTCTGGTTGTAATGGCCAAAGTTGATTTGTGAAATCAATTGCCTTATCCCTTTTTCCAATGTTTTGAGTAAAACATTGGTGGCGACTCCAAGAACCCTACTTTGCGAAAACCACTAATCTATGGAGGGTCCTGCTTGGGATTAACATGGATTAGTGAATCATTTAATAAAATTGTTAGTTCGACAAGGTCTCAGTTTGAGAATAAGTCGTTCTAGCAATCCACCACTTTTAAAAAACTAAAACGAGTCATGACCATCGTCGCGATTGCCAAGGTCCGTTTCGGCGGGTGGCGACAGATGGCGACTCCACTGGGGAAGCCTCGAGAGTCAGTCCCATTTAGTGATGGATTCTTTTCAAAATAATAGTTTAAAATTACTTTATTACCCCTCACTTGTGCGATAATATGCTTTATCTATTTGGCTTTAATAACTGTTGTTTGTTTAATTTTCCGCAATTGTTTGAAATAAAAACTGCACACAAACCTTTGCACACAACAGTTCCCTCTATACCCGGGGGCATGAGTGGTAAGCCATAGGGAGTGGATGTTAGTACGACCGGTTGTCGAATGGGTCTATAGGTGCCCGTAGACCGTTGTCGGAAAACATCACTCAAGGTGATAACCATGAACTCGAGTCCGACAGTGCGTTGGAACTTTCCATCGACTTACGACGAGAGGAATTGGGTCCCTATAATGGGGGCACCTTGGGGGCCTCAGACCGGTGAGAACAGTTAGAACCACCTTGAATATGCACTTTTCTGCAGGATACCCCTACCTCGTGATTCGCTCGTGACTGTTCGTGGATGAGTGAATTGTTTGTGTATAGGTTTATGTGATATTGTTTGTGCATTAATAATAAACCTCGTGATAAGGTCTAAAGAATAATCCCCATGCATGAAAATACCATGACATGAGAGGAAAAACCATGTGTGAAAATATAATAAAAGTAAGGAGCATGTACATCATTACCAATAAGACATCATGCATCCTCATAAACCATGCATTTTAGGTTCACCAATACCTCTTGACATGAGTAAAAGAGACCCATAATTATCGAGATTCTCCGTTGGGGAGGGATCATAAGTCAAGGAGGGTGGTAACACTCTGTTTTAAAAAGGCAGCGCCTTAAAAATGGAGGGTTATCAAGCTCATGTCAAGAGCGTATTCATCCCATAAATAAACTAATTAAACATTCATTTTAGAAAGTGGCTGGTCATCTCTCTGTCCTCACACGCGCGCAGAAAATCAAGAAGATGGAAGCGCTGGAGGACCAAAATAAGAAGCTTACAGCTGAGCTCTCACAGCTCAAGGAGCAAATGGCGCAAATGATGGAACTCATGCGTCACCACAACATACACGGGGCTGAGCACAGTGACCATGAGTCCCATCATGTTGGAGGAAGAGTGGAACAAGAGCTGAAAAGTGGGAAGCTAGCTAAACCTTCCCAATCATTTAAAGCTAAGAAGATCTTTAGGAAGAAGAAGGAGAGAGGAGTCAATGCCGTAAATATTTCTTCATCTTCTTCCACTTCAAAGTCAGGAAAGTCGCAATACAACCCTGTGAAGAAGTTTGATAAACTTCCGACCACATATAGCGACCTCCTGCCGAAGCTAGTGGAAGCACGTCTTCTAGCTTATGTTCCACCAAAGAAAATGGATCCACCCTACCCCGATTGGTACAATCCACAAGATAAATGTCTATACCATTCGGGGGCACCGGGGCATTCAACGAAGAACTGTAGAGCTCTCAAATATAAGGTCCAAAACCTTATCGATGCTGGGTGGATCACTTTTGATTCAACAGCGCCCGACGTGAGCAAGAATCCTCGGCCAAAGCAGGAATAGAGAGAAGAACAAGCCACGATAGGGCCCCTTCATATTTCTCTTTTAGGGACTCATGATCAGTACCCGAGATCATGAGAACCTTTTCATGTAAATAAGGGTTTTTGTACAGTTTTAATACATATCAATAAAGAGGCATTTTTCACATATCATTCTCTCTTTTGTTCTTTTCTCTCTTTCCTCATTAACATTAATAATTCTAAACCTAAACAGAACCAATAAAATAATTATGTCTGTAATTGTTCGCTCTGACCGGGATCCGAAAGTTGAGGATGAATGGGTCGAGTTGGACAGTGATGAGAAGGTCATCTCTCCGGATCTGCAAAGACTGCTAAATCAAGAAGCTCGTCTACTCCAACCATATCAAGAGAAATTGGAGACTATGAATTTGGGGCAGGGCCGAGAGATAAAAGAGGTCAACATTGGGACCCATATCAGTGATGAAATAAGGACATATGTTTCCGCTATGATTATAATGAAATCATTCTTTTTGCTTCTTTTCTTGCTTATAATAAAATTCTAAACCACATTATTTTTAACCCTGTTTGAATAAACATGAATGAGGTTAAAATCATCTTAATAATAATAAACCCACATCATCTTTATGTGGAAGTGTGTGTGACAACTTGGAGCACCTTCCCTTGGCCTCGACAAGTGCCATCATGGATAAAAAGAAATCCTTTAAAATAAAAAAAGCTCGGCAGGAAACCCAAAAAGGGGGCTGCGCAAAAATAAGAGCAAAAGACCCGCTAGGAATCCCACAAAAGGGTGACCTAGGCAAAAATTAGGGTTGCAAAATAAACGAAAACAAAAGTCCGCTAAAACGCCACAAAAGGGTGTTTTAGGCAAAAATAAGGACAATCAAAAAAAAAAAAAGAGAAATCCATGATGGTACCACGAGCCGAATTCAAGAAAGGTTCAAGGGAAGCTATCTAAGTTGTCAAATCACAACGTCAATAAACAAAGATTTTCTTAACTTCATAAGTGTTTAATCAAACAAGCCTAAACACATAAGCCTACCTTGGCCAACCATTCTTACAAAAACTATTTTTGAAAAATAAATCCCCTCTAAAACACAAACTTCAGAATAAAAGTATCTTTCCCTTCTTTTCTCTCTTGTCCCAAATGATTTTAGAATAATCTAGTGGAAGCATGGAGAAATAAATCATCACTGATAATGGATCTAATCTGAACAACAAAATGGTGGAAGAACTGTGCCAAGAATTCAAGATCCAACACCATAACTCTTCCCCATATCGGCCAAAGATGAATGGGGCAGTCGAGGCAACCAATAAGAACATCAAGAAAATAGTGCAAAAGATGGTTGTCTCATTTAAAGACTGGCACGAGATGTTACCCTTCGCTCCTCATGGCTATAGGACTTCAGTACGTACATCTACAGGAGCTACTCCATTCTCCCTCGTTTATGGGATGGAGGCAGTTCTACCCGTCGAAGTCGAGATACCTTCTCTAAGGGTAATCATGGAAACAAAACTTTCCGAGGTAGAATGGGTTCAAAGCCGATACGACCAGTTGAACCTTATCAAAAAGAAACGGCTGAACGCCATATGCCATGGTCAAGCCTATCAGAGGAAGATCAAAAAGGCTTTTGACAAGAAAGTCCACCCTCGAGTCTACCATGAGGGAGAGTTGGTAATGAAGAAATTGCTACCAACTCAAAAGGACAAAATCGGAAAGTGTGCCCCAAATCACGGAGGACCATACGTGGAAAAATGAGCCTTCTCAGGAGGAGCATTGATCCTCACAGACATGGATGGAAAAGAACTTCGATACCCAGTCAACGCTGACGTGGTAAAGAAGTACTATGCTTGAAGACGTTGCTTGCATAGGCCCGCTAGGATGAAAACCCAAAAAGGGCGTCCTAGGCAAAAGTTAGGGCAAAATAAAAAGCCCGCCAGTACAAGGGTACTAGGCAAAACAAAGGCGAATTTATCCCCGCTAGGATATGTCCTAGGCAAAAATTAGGGGCAAAAGAATAAGATACAAAAACAAAGCAAGCAACGATCACTTGAATCGAAAACCGAAAGGCGGCTCAAGTGATTATCTTCTAGAAGCAAGCGTCTTGCAGCATCTACACTCCTGGCTCAGGCATCTCACCCGAAGCAACTAGGGGAATGTAAAGAGCAACAATTACAGATATAATTGTTAAGCCCAATGTATATAGCCTACTCTGGCCAGCCATTCTTCAGAAATTCCTTATGTATATCTTTCTGTAAAAACACTTGTGAATATCAATAAAATATCTATTCATTTTCTCTTCTCTCTTGACCATGTGATTATGCCTCTAAAATTGGTATTTCATAAAAATTGTACGAAATTCCTTTAATAATCAGTCAATAAAGAAAATTGGAGGGGTTCCTATAAAATCCGTAATCTCCTGTGAAAAAGGCTCACAAAAGATATTCCCTCACGTCGACGACAGCAATTCCTCCAAGAAAAGGAGGATAGGGAGAGCCATTCATTTAAAAAAAAAAAAAGCATTAATAAAATAATCAAACTTGCATTTGTGCATCACACACACATTAGTTGCACATTCAAAGACCTTATCATGAGGCAATTGCATAAAATAGAAAAATAGAAAAATTGCTTGTGTATGACAACAGTCAACAGAAAAAGCCAAAAATCAACAAAAAAGGCAAAATACAGAAAACCCAACAAATTGTATAGAATAACTGAGCCTGGAGAGGCTTGCCAAAATAATACTCTCTCAGAATAACTGAGCCTGGAGAGGCTTACCGAAATAATACTCCCACAGAATAACTGAGCCTGGAGAGGCTCGCCGAAATAATACTCTCTCAGAATAATTGAGCCTGGAGAGGCTCGCCGAAATAATACTCTCTCAGAATAATTGAGCCTGGAGAGGCTTGCCGAAACAATACTCCCTCTTAGAATAATTGAGCCTGGAGAGGCTCGCAGAAATAATACTCCCCAGAGAAACCTCAGCTTAAGCTCATGGAACAAATCCCCAGCGAGAACTATCAAAGCAAGATCGTCAAAATCCCCAATGGAAGCGCGATCATCCAAGCAAAATATTCAGTCAAAGGACTTGAAACTTCCTCAGTGGAAGATAGCTCTCTAACTCAAGCGCTGAGTGAGGCTAAGCCTGCAGAGGCTTCCTAAATAATACTCTGGGATACATAAGATCCCCAAATCCCCAGTCGCCTACTCAAGAGGCACCCCTACAAAAGGAGAAAAATAAAAAATATCAATAAATATTCCCCAAGCGGAATTCGGCATCCAGCCAAACACCGAACATCAAGATGATTTGCCTAACAGAAGAGGCCAGTCAAGAATTGAACGACAGAATCCCCCAGCGGATAACAGCCTACACAGAGGCTACAAAAATCAGAAAATCAAAAGAGACACCCGAATAAGGACAACCGGGATACTCCACTTACGTCAAAAGGACGTCAGCCAAACATAAGGCATCGCTCAACTCAGAGAGAGAGCATCTGTGTCTACACCCCAAGGAGTCAGAAATTCCCCATGGGTACCAACTAAGCAATGCAAGTTGGGGCACAAAAACCTATGAATGACTGCACATCCCCTAGACGGATCCCTGCGTTATCCAGCCCTCAGCGGCACAAAATCAGAAAAACAAACCGTCAAAGCAGCATTGTGGACTGTGGAGACAAACTTATCTCAAAACCCTGGAGAGGGCAAACTCAGCTGCCCATGTTGAGAGGCAAAACCCTGGAGAGGGCAAACTCAGCTGCCCATGTTGAGAGGCAAAACCCTGGAGAGGGCAAACTCAGCTGCCCATGTTGAGAGGCAAAACCCTGGAGAGGGCAAACTCAGCTGCCCATGTTGAGAGGCAAAACCCTGGAGAGGGCAAACTCAGCTGCCCATGTTGAGAGGCAAAACCCTGGAGAGGGCAAACTCAACTGCCTCATGTTGAGAGGCAGAGCCTGGAGAGGCGACAACTAATACTCACCCTGGAGAGGGCAAACTCACCCTGGAGAGGGCAAGACTCACGCTACCAAAGTGATCAGAAGCACCGAGGTATGCAAACCCTGGAGAGGGCAAACTCACCCTGGAGAGGGCAAGACTCACGCTACCAAAGTGATCAGAAGCACTGAGGTATGCACGAGCCTGGAGAGGCGACGACTAATACTCACCCTGGAGAGGGCAAACTCACCCTGGAGAGGGCAAGACTCACGCTACCAAAGTGATCAGAAGCACAGAGGTATGCAACCCTGGAGAGGGCAAGACTCACGCTACCAAAGTGACTAGAAGCGCGGAGGTATGCACGAGCCTGGAGAGGCGACGACTAATACTCACCCTGGAGAGGGCAAACTCACCCTGGAGAGGGCAAGACTCACGCTACCAAAGTGATCAGAAGCACAGAGGTATGCAACCCTGGAGAGGGCAAGACTCACGCTACCAAAGTGACTAGAAGCGCGGAGGTATGCACGAGCCTGGAGAGGCGACGACTAATACTCACCCTGGAGAGGGCAAGACTCACGCTACCAAAGTGACTAGAAGCGCGGAGGTATGCACGAGCCTGGAGAGGCGACGACTAATACTCACCCTGGAGAGGGCAAACTCAACCTGGAGAGGCTACTCAACAATTTTCCCACCTGAAGACACTACAAGTCGGAAGGATGGCTTATTCCCCGGACAATTGGGTCAACTCCTTTACTTATCAAACGGTACACCAAAAGGCCGTTTGACTAAGTAAAGGGGGGGCAGCTGTAGACCCCTAAAATTGTCCGGGTCGGAAATAAGACTCGAAGACTCTCAAAGATCGAAAGAAAGTCAGCCAGAAGGACTCCTAGAAGACCATAGGATGGCTATCTGTAGGTTTAGAGGTCTTAGAGTACCTAAAAATAAGGAAGTGGGAGGTTTGGAGTTCAATACGGCCTCCTTGGAGTTCAGTACGGCCGTACTGCACATTTTGTACTACAATACGGCCGTACTGAAACCAATACGGCCGTATTGAAGTTTCTGTATTTCAATACGGCCGTACTGAATTCAATACGGCCGTACTGAATTCAATACGGCCGTATTGAAGTACAAAAATTCAATACGGCCCGTATTGAGTTTTTGTACTTCAATACGGCCGTATTGAATTCAGTACGGCCGTATTGAAATACAGAAACTTCAATACGGCCGTATTGGTTTCAGTACGGCCGTATTGTAGTACAAAATGTGCAGTACGGCCGTACTGAACTCCAAGGAGGCCGTATTGAGCTCCAAACCTCCCACTTTCTTATTTTTGGCTACTCTAAGACCTCTAAACCTACAAATAGTCATCCTATGGTCTTCTGGGAGTCCTTCTGGCTGACTTTCCTTTGATCTTTGAGAGTCTTCGAGTCTTATTTCCGACCCGGACAATTTTAGGGGTCTACAATTCCCAATTCAGAACGGGCCATTTTGATCCAGGTTGTTATGAGCAAAATAGTAGTTTGGAATGGGCCGTTTCGATTTTGAAATGGGTCGTTCCAAATTCAAAATTTTGCCATAACAAATCAATTTGGAACAGCTCGTTCCACTGATCAAAATGGTTGCCAATTGGTTTTGATGCCTATAAATAGATGCCTCGTTCACAATGCAAAAGGACTGAAAATCAACCAATTTTTTATCGAAGATTAGACTGGAGATTCAGAGAAAAGCTACTATTTTTATTAGTCTTAGTTCCTAAATACTTATTTTCTCTACCTCTTGTAATTCTTGAGTGTTGTGAGGATATTTGTAGAGTTAAAAGGCTGTCGAAAAGCGTCTGGACCCAACATTTGAAGAAAATTCTATAAAGCTGGCTCCGGAGGTATTATTATCTATTCTTTCTCTTTATCATTGCTATATCTTAATAATCACTATAAACAAATATCAATCATGTAGACATATTATTCTAAACATTTAGGGGTTTAATCCTCCATTTTAATTTGCAAAAGATTATAATGTAAAAGTAACAGGTAAATAACCAAAAAAGGAATAAGATATTCAAATTATTATTCTTTATCATGTTAACTTCATCATAGAGGTACCGATTTAGGCTGTTGTAGGGTGCCTAATACCTTCCCTACACGTAAACGACCCCCGAACCCAATTCTGACCATAATTGACTTTTCAAAATCCTTTCCTTTTTCCGATGTTTTGAGTAAAACATTGGTAGCGACTCTTTCAAACCTTTTCAAAAACCATTGATTAGGGATTAGTCTGGTTTTTGGGCATTCCCTAACTGATGAGATTTTCAAAACGGAGGTCCAAACCATCTATGGATAAGATCAGAATTTCTTGGGTTCCGACAAATACTTGCATTAATTTTTTTTCTCCAAATTGTCACTTTTTATCTAATTAAAGATGCTACTTATCAACCTTTGGATAACAAATGGACTATCTATAACTTGTGTTAGTGAGGCACAAGTTCTAAATCAAATTTTTTTTTAACTTTCTCTATGATTTTAGGGATCCGTTTATACTTGATTCTTGTGCAAAGCACGACTTCATTAACTTTAACAGATTTGTGAGTTTCAAAGAACTTTCTAAGTTTGATTGTTAAGTAATCAGTTAAACATGGAAAAAGTAGTCATTAGACATTATAAATGATATGTATTTAAGACCATATGGAGTTAGGCTATATTCTTCTTCTGATGACACAAAGTCTGGCTAACAATTTGCATCTTTATGCTTCGTTTGATTTGATTTTGAAAAAACATTTTCTTTTAGAAAAATGTTCTATTTGTTAATATTTAAAACTTGAAAGCTTGAGTGATCCAAGATCGTCTTTTAACTTTACAATTACTTTTATTTACTTAGCCTAATGGTATTCTCATAATTAATGTATTTATCCATCTTTCGTAGGAACTTTTCCATCGTGATTAATGGTGTCTTTCAGATGGAGATGAAAAAAAGTTCCTTATTGAACCTGTCTTTCGCTATCATAAACACAATATCGGGTATCAAATTACTAGTTATCCATACCTCCTGATTGAAATATGCAACGTACTTGTTGAATCCTCATCAAATCATCATCAGCTTTTGGTGTTTCTTTGCTTGTAATGAAAACGGTGTAAAAGATTTAGTGTAAATTGACAAAAAAGTCAACTAACTTTGGTTCTAAAAAATGGAACCACTTTACAACACTGTATTTTAGGGAGTAAGGGAAGACATGAGACATCAAAGGGCCATTGGCACTAAAGACGTCTCAAACTCAACCAAATGATCAAAAAATATAGAATGAAGCAGTTGAAGATGCTTTGGTACCTGAAAATTCATCACCCTGTTAGAAAATAAGGAAGTAAACATGATTACACGAACAAGTACTCGAGTCTCAATAGAAACATTTCAAATTTGAGCCACAATTAGTGGTTGTTTGTTGATGTGGATGACAATGAGGTTTTCTCTCACATTAAGAAATAAAGATCTTTGATGGGCCTTAATGAGCACATGTAAGAACCAAGAGTTACAAGACACTTTGAAATTAAGAAGAAAAATTTGAAGAACTTAGAAAGAAAGAGTTTTCAAGAGTAAAATTAACTTAGTCGTATTTCAAAGTTAGTAATTCTATGAGAGTTTTGTATTCTTGGAGAAAAAGAATAAATCTTTACTGTAATCAATTATAACATTGATTTTAACTATTACAAAGTTATTTTAAACTTCCTAGAAAATAAAAGTATGTGCTTTAATAAATTATTGTCACAGTTTAACCGATTACATAGTGAAAAATGTGTTTCTTAAGATAAAATACACTCTAATGTAACAAATTACAAGAAAATCATAATCAATTAAAATTGAAAGGCTTTTTGTTACAAGAGTAATGATCCATTACTTTAATTGATTACAATCTTGGCGTAACTAATTACATAAGGTTAAACTAAAGGGTTCAAAGTTTAAATGCTCTATTGTAATTGATTACAAGCTTGGGATAATCGACTGCATAAGCAAAAGTTTAGTTTATGGAAAACCTAGTGTTTGGTATTCCTAAAAGTTTCACATCGCTTAGGAATCATGGCTAAGGGTCGTTTAAAAACATTATCCTTGCTTAACCACAAAGACAATTTTTTAAGGAAAAAACTATCACAACTTAACAAGTGCAAAATGGACAACACCTTAAAAACATTGCCCTAACGATGCCAACAGACTTGCAATCATAATATTGGTGCTAGAAGGAAGGCCTAAGCTAGTTCGACATTGCTTAGGAATTAAGACCAAGGGTTATTTATAAACACCCTCCTCCTTTAACCCATCAACCATGAGACATTTTTCAAGGACAAAAATGTGATGGTTCAACAAGTGACAAACTGCAAAATACCTCGGAAGTAGTGATCTTAACAATGCAATGAACTTACGGTCGGAACATCTAGATTTTCATAAGATCAATTTAACTGATTACATGAATGATTTAAATGATTAGATATGCTGTAAAATATTGTTTCGTAAATGCAAGATTCATAACACTTGTATGACATGTACAACTATTGAGAAAAGATTGAAAGTATAAAAGATTCTATAAAAACATGTGAGAGAGAGCAAGAAATCTATTTATGGTCTCAAACAAGCTTCTTTTCAATGGTATCACAAGTTCCATCAAGTTATTACCTCATATCACTACAAGAAAAACTGTTATTATCTATGGAATATTACCTAAGAAATTTTTTCTGTAGAAAATTTTTAGTTTTTTTACAGAATATTACCTACGAAATTTTTTCTGTATATAATGTCTAATTATCTACGAAATATTACCTACATAATTTTTTTGTAGATAATTTTTAGTTATTTACAAAATATTACCTACGAAATTTTTTCTGTAGATAATGTTTAGTTATCTACGGAGTATTACTTACGTAATTTTTTCTGTAGACAATGTTTAGTTATCTACGAAATATTACCTATGAATTTTTTTTTGTAGATACTTTTTGGTTATCTACGGAAATTTTCAGTAAATAACATATGGTGGGTGGGTAACTAAAAAATTCAGATTACTTACGGATTTTCCATAAATAACCTTGGCGGGATGTAGGGAAAATTTTTTTATGCTCTAAGTGATGTAAAAAATATTTGGTAAAAAATAAATATTATTAAAAATTGTTATTTTAAATTTTTTATTTTTATAAATTAATGATAATAAAAATAATATACTAATATTTGGTTTTAAATTTGATATGAAAATATTATGATATAAATAGATAAGATTTTAAATTAGTATTTCATTAATGATTGATAATTAGAAAATAAAACAAGAATAAATACATTTTTTGAATTTTATATCTTAGATTTAAGAAGAATAAATATATTAAGTTAATTAATAATTTATTTAAAATGTTAAAATTTAATTTATAAAAATAATATTTTAAAAGAGAATGGTTATAATAACACCGGTGTAACTTTTATTAAGTATTACATCGCTCAATAACTTTATATTAAATGTGAATTTTATAAATTCAACTGTTAGATTGAAAGTTTTTTACTCTTAGCTCATATATACAAAATTTTACATTAATTTAAGATGATTTGATACTTCATTCTTGTAAAACAAAATTGATGTGTAATGTATACATTACAAAATATACTAAAATATGAATACTTTGATTACCTTTAAGTTGTTGTTCAATTTTAACAAAATTTGATATAAACATATAAAGTGATACGAACTTTCAATCTAACGGTAGGATTTACAAAATTCACATTTAATATAAAGTTATTGAGCGGTGTAATACTTAGTAAAAGTTACACTGGTATTACTATAACCCTTATCATTTTAAAATATATAAATTATTATTTAAACTTTTAAATTTATAATAAATAATTTAAATTGTATATCATAATATTAATTTTAAATAGAAATAAGTAGATTTTTAATTATAAAAGTAAGTATATATATATATATATATAAATAAAGATTAATTATAAATATAATATAATTATTATTATTGGTAATATAATTATTATATATATTTTTATAGCGGTCCGGACATATCGAAATGAGAGAGATCCAAAGATAGTATAAGTATGAGATTGTATAGTTGAGGATGACTTAAATAAATTAATTTGTACTACTTATACTGACAACATGCATCTGCTTTTCGGTAGCTTATCTCATTAGAACTTCACAGTTAAGTGTGTTTGACTTGGAGTAATATAGGAATGGGTAACCTTTTGGGAAGTTTCCCAGAAATTGTGCAGTAATGATAAAACACGTTGAAAAGTGAAGTGTCGTGAAATAACATCATTGAGAGGCCAAATATGAGGGTTGTTACATTAATAAATTTATTAAAGTTAAACAAAAAATTTCTGAAGGTTATCTACGGATAAAATCCGTAGATAACAACTTTCGTGGGTAATCCGTAGGTAATAAGGTCGTAGATAACGTTATCTACGGATAAACTTTCCGTAGATAACGTTATCTACGACCTTGTTATCTACGAATTTTTGGCTGTAGATAATTCGTAGATAATTAAGACTTATCTACGGATTTTCATGCTTATCTACGGAAGAATTCCGTAGATAATCCTGATTTTTCTTATAGTGTATGATTTTGAGGCAAATATAGTTGATGATTGTGTTTATCATAAGTTCAGTGGGATTAAATATATATTCTTGGTTTTATATGTCAATGATATACTACTTGCTAGCAGTGATATAGGCTTATTACACAAAACCAAGAGATTTTTGACAAAGAATTTTGAAATGAAAGATCTTGGTGAAGCTTCCTTTGTATTAGGTATTAAGATACTAAGAGATCGTTCTTATGGTATCCTAAGGTTATCACAAGAAAGCTATATTGATAAATTTTTAGATAGATTCGACATGAAAGATAGTAAACCAAGAGATACCCCTATAGCTAAGGGAGACAAATTTAGCCTCAAATAATGCCCTAATAATGATATCAAAAGAAATGGGATGCAAAAGATTCCCTATGCTTCAGATATGGGCAGTTTAATGTATGTTCAAGTTTCTACTCGTCCCGATATAACATTTGTAGTGGAAGTTTTGGGCAGATACTTAAGTAATCCCGGGATGCAACATTGGAAGGTAGTAAAGCGTGCAATGTACTATTTGAAGAGAACAAAAGGATATATGCTCACTTATCATAAGTTTGACAGTTTAGAGATCATTAGGTACTCTGACTCTGATTTTGCTGGATGTCAAGATAGCAAGCACTCCACATCTGGATACATTTTTATGTTGGTTAGAGGAACTATCTCTTGAAAGTCTGTTAAACAAACTATCATAACTTCTTCAACCATGATTGTGGAGTTCATTGCTTGTTTTGAAGCATCGAACCATGAGATATGACTACGAAATTTTATCACTAATTAACGTGTGGTTGATGGCATTGAAAGTTCATTGAAAATCTATTGTGATAATAACTCTACAGTTCTTTATTCTAATAATAATAAGAGTACAAAGAAGTCAAAATTTATTGATATAAAATTTATGGTTGTTAAGGAAAGAATTCAAAATAAGAAAATTTCTATAGAATATATACGGACTAATTTTATGGTAGTTGATCCACTTACTAAGGATTTGGTGAATAAAGTCTTTCATGAGCACACTGCTCATATGGTACTCTGACTCTGATTTTGCTGGATGTCAAGATAGCAAGCACTCCACATCTGGATACATTTTTATGTTGGCTAGAGGAACTATCTCTTGAAAGTCTGTTAAACAAACTATCATAACTTCTTCAACCATGATTGTGGAGTTCATTGCTTGTTTTGAAGCATCGAACCATGAGATATGACTGCGAAATTTTATCACTAATTAACGTGTGGTTGATGGCATTGAAAGTTCATTGAAAATCTATTGTGATAATAACTCTACAGTTCTTTATTCTAATAATAATAAGAGTACAAAGAAGTCAAAATTTATTGATATAAAATTTATGGTTGTTAAGGAAAGAATTCAAAATAAGAAAATTTCTACAGAATATATACGGACTAATTTTATGGTAGTTGATCCACTTACTAAGGATTTGGTGAATAAAGTCTTTCATGAGCACACTGCTCATATGGGTGTAATTCCTTATAGTACCTTAGTTTAGTGGGAGTCTCATTTATGTTTTATGTCTTCTTTATTTTCATTTTTTCAAATATTTGTATTATTTGAATTTTCTGCAGAAATAAAGTTGATGTTCATAATTCTATTCTAAGCTTGTTTTGTGCAATATATATATATATATATATATATATATATATATATATATATATATATATATATGTATGTATGTTGCATTTTGATATAATCTCTATAAAGAACAATTTTTGGACTAGTTGGAATTACATGACTAAGATCACATTACATACTTTCCATGTCATTTATCCATATTTGATCTATGTTATTGAGTATATACAATGTGGTGATAATTGTGGTTTAGTCACATTGAGTTATGATGAAAGTTGCAATGGTTCCTTATTGTTGTAAGAGATGGACTAGATTGTTTAAGGGGAGTCTAAAAGTAAATAGCATACGGTTGCACGCCAAAATAATGCTGTGATATAAAATGCTTAAATGAATATGAAGTCCAAGTGGGAGATTGTTAGAAATTTATTTCTAATAATTAATGTAAGTTGCATATATTATTTGTAGTATTTATATTAGTTATTTACATTTAGTTTGGCTCAATAAAAGTGATCTAATTTTAGTGAGCCTTTAAATTGTCAATAGTAAAATTAATATGAGCCCAAACAAGTAAAAACCAGATTTGGCTCGATAGGGGTTAATGGGAACCCTAACAGGTTTAAAATTGTAAAAGATGGTCATGGTTCCCAATATACCAAATTAGAAACACACATCTCTCTATCTCTCCATCACAAGAGGAACATCAAGTCCCATTGAGGAATCCAATGATTTGGTTGAGAAAGAGCATTGCACCAAATTAAAAGGATTCCGTTGCAACCTTCGGTCAACGTCAATAGATACAAATATGTGTTACTAACTTTAACTCTATAATTTGACACAACAGTTCATAATATTGATTAATGGAAAGGCTTAAGAAATTTATCACAACAATTTTGTGTGTCACTATAACCTACCTATACTTTTTAAGAATATACCAACATATATCGTATTTGTTATGTGAGTAAAAGTAATTTTTAGTAACATGTATTATGTCACTATAAGGTATATGTTACTATATGACAATTTTCTTATAGTGTTAGAGACTTTCGTCAAAATTAAAAATAGTATAAACAATATCCTGAGAATATAATAAAAATAAATAAATTTTGTTGAGTCAAATTTGTTATTTTTAATAGTTTAAAAATATTTTTATAGATAATTTACTTGTTTACTTGTATTTTTGCCATATAGGACGTGAGATAAATATGTATTTTATATAATAAAAATTTATAATAAATAATTTTTATATGAATATTATATTTTATGATTAAAAGTTGTAATAGTAACTTTTTTTAATATATAAAATTTATGGCATATTTATAATTAATAATTTATATTTATTTAAAATATAATTAGAAAGAGAATAGAATGAAGAAGAATAAGATATTAAGAAAATTTATAAAAAAAAATCATTGAAAACAAAACCCTAAAAGGCTTGTTAAAAAAATCTAAGTATTTTATTACGATCCATCTCTATCCTTAGGCCAATTATTAATATTAATATTTTATTTATCTTTTAATAATAATAGGTAAATTATAGAATAATTTTTCGGATGAACCTATTTGAGATCATTTTTCTTATAAATATATCTTATATCCATCTATCAATGATATCAATTGAGGATCAGAAAATAATATGTTACGTATTTGAGTTGCAGAATTTCGTGTAGTGATAGAAGAGTTAACTTTCTACTATCATGTTCTCATTTTATATAACTAATTTATTCAGAGAAGGGTTTTCCACACCTAAATAAAAATACTTACGCTAGTATAAAATTATTAATTTTCACAAAAATATATACATGGAAAAGTGACCCAAATTGATTGAATACTTTTAAAGTAATATTTAAATTGACCTTAATTTAAAATACACACCTCGTGTTTTGGACTTTTATTATTATTTTTGCTTGATTGACTTTAGTACACTTTTATTCTATTTTAGACTTTAGGGCAATAAATCTTGCCTGTATACTGCAGCACAAAGTCTGGTACTCGAAATATTGATAAGGAAGCCGAAAATTGTTTATGTTTGACTACACTTCGTATAGACCCACTTGGGTTGTAGTTTAAGGTTTTTTGTCACCTGAGTTCTGTGTATTATTCTTCTTCATGGTTGTGTCTTTGTTTGGAAAAAGAGTTTGCTTTAACACAATCGATCTTCAAATCAAAGCAAGTGTCTTGATATTTTCATTTCCTCTATTATTAAAATGTGTAAACTTCCGTTTGAAAGCTATCAAATAGTGCACCAAACATACTATTAGTTTTCTAATTTTTATGTATTTCTCTAACCCGGTCCTTTCTATATAAAAATAAGTTATTTTAGGTTGTATATAATTCATTATTTTTATAACCACGTTGTTAGTAAAAAAATATATATTAATTTTGTCGGTAACTAATCTTTGTATAAGAATCTATTCATCATTTTTAGTGAAATTTTTTCTTTTAAATATATATTTTTTTATTATATACAAGACTTAATGAAAACGAATTTAGTATCAATCAAACTAACAATTTGTTGACGTAGAAGATGGTATTTAATAAATTTAAGATATCCTATATTAAGAAATTTGGAAATATTGGACCAAACTGATTACATGAATCTTATTTGAGTAGAAAATTGTTAACCTTGAGTGCCATTTCAATGGGTTTGCATGTTGTATACGATTAATTAAAGGTTTAGATTCAAACTTGAATAGTCAACCGAGCTAATTTTATTCATTTTATATGAAGGGCATCAACTTCAACTCCAATGCAAATCAATAACGGTGAACCGAATCAACACTTTCATTCGTTTATTAAATCATTAAATGGTGTCTCTTTAGGCGATTTAATGCACTGTTTCTAATTTTCGCTTTGAATAATGTTAACGGTCCACGCCTCAACTTGACTGGTTCTGTTCTTCAACAGAGACTGCTATAAACAAAAATGGTGGCGGACACTGCTAAGTTCCTAAGTGTAATTTTATTTTATATTAAGATATATTAGTTAAATATGATGAATGTAAGATTTCATAAAATAAAATAAAAACATGTCTTTAAACATATATTACTGTGATGCTCTAATTGTTAATTCCCGGTTAAAAAGAAAAAGAAGAAGAGATAAATGACATATAAAGAGAGGAATGCAAGTAAAATAAATATCATCATGCGGTAAAAAGAATGAAATCAAAAGAAATATGGTAAGTATTAATGAAGTTACTAGAGTAGAGAGGTAACACCAATTATTTATCAAATTTAAATAGAATTGCTAGTTGGAGCAAACCTTAATTTGATCAAAATATGACTTAATATATGTGTATTTTTATTTCCTTTTATTCGGTTGGAATGATTTTATCTATAGTAATAAATATCAAACTTAAATTTTCACACACACACAAATTCATCACTTAATGCATTATGATTAATATTAATTTTTAATAATTTAATCATTAAATTAAAAATTATTTATGAATAAATCAAATTTATAATTTTTTTACTAAGTTTAATAATTATATGATACTTTAATAAATGGATCCAAATTAATATATATACATATATAAATATAATAATGAAGAACAAAAATAATTAATAATAACTCTTAAATTGAAATAAATAATTTAGATTAAAAAAATATAAACAAAAATATAATGTATTGTTATTATCTTAGTTGATTATATTATATTTGTCATCACAACCATCTTCACCACAGCCATACCACTACTAATTAACCTAAATTAAATTACATTGTTTTTATTTTTACGATTGAATGCATTATCGATATCTTTAGCCTCGAAACTAGTTTAAATGAGAGTGAAAATATCCCTACTTGTGATGATATAAATTATTATAACTAATAAATTTGAAAATTTTGTTAAAATAAAAAGTTTAAATATATTTTTAGACCCTCAAATTTAGATTTAAATTACTTTTAATCTCTCAAATTTGAAACTGTTATTTTTTGTCCTAATAATTTTTAAAAATTTTATTTTAATTCTTTATGTCATCAATAACATATTTAAAAGTGATATATTGAAATAATTATACAACATCAGTTAGATTTAATGAAAATTTTTACTAATAGAAACACAGTAAGTAAATTTTATACAACAATATTGACAGATTCTTTAAAAAAAATTCAGTATATAAAGATTAAAATAAGATTTTTTAAAATTATATAAACCTAAAAGACCAATCTTAAATTTGAGGGATTAAAAACAAATTTATCTATCAAATAAAAAATATTAAAAATACCCTTTAAACACACGCACATAACAATCTAATACATATGTCAAGTTTATCTGTTTATGATGAAACAAACATAATTTAGCTTAGTAACTCCGATCAGAGATGAACTATTTGAGTATTGAGACAGTAAAGCTAAGCCACCGAATAGATAAGCATGCAAAGCTCTTCATCTTAATTATTGGAGAACAACGTGACTGTGTCTTGACTAGACCAGTTTGGTTGATTTAAGACTACCATTTCATATATATATTCGATCTAAATAGCATTACTTGACTATATATTCAATTTCAAGTTGAATCGGTTGCATGGAAGATTTTTATACACTGCATTCAAACAAATCGTTAAGTATCTTGTACGCTTATTCTTTCTTTGACGAGACATGTTGCATAATGCATATTTAAACCCTCGTTTTGGTTCATCAAGTGCCAGCTTTCTTTTTTCTTTTTTTCTTCATATATTTGCATTTAGTCCACAACTGTTTTATCATATTGTTTTAAAATATATTTATCCACTTTGACATTCAAACTTCATCAATTAACAAATAATTTAATATAATTTTGGCTTTGACAATCAGTCCATTTCAATTATATACGAAAACGATAACCATTTTGATAAGTTTAAACTTCAGCAGCTAATTGGACCAAACCTGTCTAATGTGTCGACTAGTCTGATGAAATTTGTGTATCATAAAAAATATTTTTATTAACACTACTAGGATATTTCTCTAAAAGAATATTTGCACAAATATTTATAAATTTTCTTGCAATAATAATCCTACAGAAAGTTTTTGGGGATTTATTTGTAAAAAATAATATGCAGAAATTTCTTACAAATTATTTTATGAAAAATAATTACAAGAAATTTTTGCAAATTTTTCCATGATTTTAATGATCATAGAAGTTTTTTTCTATGATTTTAATGATTTTTGCTTCTTACATATTTTTTGAAAATAAATTCAAAGATAATATTTATTAATATTATAATAGATGGTAAAAAAGTTTCACTTATGGATTTTCTTACCAATTTAAATCCGTGGAAAAAATAAAAAATAGTTAAATTTATAAGTTTAATAATTAAAAGTTTTTTAATTAAAAAATATTATTTTACTAAATTATTTATAAATATATCATTATAATTAATTTTAAATTTAAATTTAATTAAATAATCTGTATAAAATATTATAAAAAATAATAAATTAAGGATAATGGGTTTCTTTTAATGATAATTTATAAAATTTTAAAATTAAAAGCATTGACTTAATAAAATATTATTTTAATAAATTATTTATAAATGTTTCATAAAAATTAATTTTAATTTAAAATATTAATAAATTAAAAAAATATTTTAATTACATGTATAAATTAACGATCATGAGTTTTAATTTAATAAGAGTTTTAAAATAAAATTATTTCATAAAAAAATAATTTTTTAGAATATTGAATATTTTAAGAGTTAATGTAATTTATAATAATATAATTTTGTAGTTCAATATAATGAATTAATTTTATTTCTAAGGGCATGGTCTAATTAATATTTAAGAAAAATCTCAAGTCTCACATCAATAAGAGATAAGACAATTAGATAGTATATTAGTGAGGATAACACTCTCCTTACAAATTGATTTTGTAGGGTGGAGTTAGATCTATAACTCACATTCTAAAAGTTCAAAAGGTTATAAATCATATGTTGGAGGTGTGGAAGCAGATTTATGATGCTTCAGATAAAATAATTGTGAGCATTTGAAAGTAAAGATGGAAAAATGGATCCGAACCCTACAAGCAAAAACAAAAATATTTTCATGCAAAATGGGTAAATATCCACTTATATGAGGATGGATAGGTACAGGGCAAGTATAAACTCGCAAAATTTAGTGAGTACAGGTGCAAGTACAAATATTATGGCACCCAACACGCAATTACATATATATATATATATATATATATATATATATATATAATCTATATATTTATTTATTTATTTATTTAAATTATATTTATTCTCTTAAAATTTATAGTATATGATTTAATCTAACTAGTTTTTGTATAAATTTTTTTACAAGTCTTGGAGAATATTGTTAACACATGATCACGATGTTAGAAATTTAATTACAACTTTTATTTTGTTGATTATTTTTATAAAGTTTATTTACAAGAATTGAATGTTTTGTAATCTTTATTTATAAGATTTGTTGTTAAATTTTTGTAATTATAAAGACCTAACAAATTAATATTATGTTTGCTTGTGTGAAATTTTATCTCTTATTATTAATTTATTTACTATATACATAAATAAAATACGGGTTGCAAGTGTGAATATAGGTACATAGATATGTAAAAGTACAAGAATGAGGATTAAAATTGCTACTCGTGCGAGAATGAGATTGGATACAGTTATTTTTTTTTAAACGCAAGTATGATAACGAGTACTATAGGACCCAACCCATTTTCATCCCTATTTGAAAGATAATGATTGAAGAACTATTATTGGTGATTTGACATTCACATTTATGACAAAATTTCTTTTGAATTTAAAATTCGTAAGAAATTTAAAAAAAATGCACAAAAATTACTTCTAAAGTTTAGATTTGCAAAAAACCTTTTGCTTTAATTCTTTGATTTTTTTTGTAAGAAATTTTTCTGCAAAGTGTCCTACAAAAAAAATTATAGGAAAGATTTTGTACCGTACCCGGTCAGAATCCGATCTGACCTTCTCACGTAGGCATTGATCCGATATCATGGCTAGCTGAGCCCTTACGCCTTATAGGCTCGGGGATGGAAGGCAAGTGTACCGTCTCAATCAGAATCTGATCTAGCCTTCTCACGTAGGCATTGATCCGATGTCATGGCTAGCTGAGCCCTTACGTCTTATAGGCCTGGGGCTGGAAGGCAAGTGTATCGTCTCAGTCAGAATCCGATCTGACCCCGCTACATGGGTGCACTCGATCAGAATCTGATCTGACCACTCTACATGGGTGAACTCGGTCAAAATCCGATCTTACCCTTTTGCGTAGGTGCGTTGGCTCGATCAGAATCCAATCTGACCTTCCCACGTAGATACTGATCCGATATCAAGGATAAAATCATATCTTTAATGACCAAATATTCCCAAATAAAGCCGTCATAAATATCTCCACATTCATGAGGCCCATGAGGCCCATGGTGAAGAAAGTATAAGACCTGAAACCCTAGAGCTAAGAAGGCAGATTACATATTACACACTTGAATGCTCTAGCTTGGGAAGGTTGACCTAGGAGAAGACCCCTAGACGCCCCCTTGGCCGGAACATTTTGGCGCCCACCGTGGGGCTATGGTAAAAATTTTCCTATGCCCCAAGACATACAAAAACTTCAAGGACCCACGACCACGTGAAAGAGAATAGAGGTTAAGAAAAATGGCATGAGGCGGCGCACCAAATCAAGATGTGCAACACCCTACCATGGAGGAGATGATGGCATTAATCAATGACTTAAGAGAAGAAAATGCTCGAGCTAGGGAGAGGGAGGAAGCCATTAGACGGGAGAACGAAGAAATTCGGAGACGAGTGGATGAGATGCAAGCTACAATCACGGTCAATCTCAGGACAATGGAAGAAGATAGTATGATGGAAGTCTCGAGGGACTTCAAACCATTTTTAGAGGCAATCAAATTTGAAGACATCCTGCGAGATTTTGTAGAAGGAGATCTTGTTTTGAAGCGCGCTCAACTAACTCAGCTGAAGAACAAGTTATCACCCAAGTGGGTCGGTCCCTATAGAATTGATGAGTTGATTGGTGAAGGAGCTTACCAATTGAAGGCGCTCAATTCCGGAAAGATACCAAGGAAATGGAATGTTACAAATTTACGTTTTTATTATAGTTAATTGGTTGCTTTGGTTGTGTTGTACTTGTACTAGGTGCACTCTTTTCGTAACAGTATTTTTATCCCTACAAAAATGTGAAAGGAATTTTTTTTGAAAAGGTTTTTAATGAGGTACCATCAAATAATAAAAATCATTATTTTCAAATTGATTCTGACTTGCATGCAAACTCATGATTGATCGATTGAACTCCGACTGGGCGAGTATAAATAACTCGAAGAACTCGTGATTGATCGGTTAAATTCTAACTGGGCGAGTATAAATAACTCGAAGACAAACTCGGAATTTCTTCATACATCATGAGGTCGGCATTTTGGAGACATGGTTTTATACACCAAGAACAAAGTTTTTAACTTGGTTTTATTTCTTCATTAATCTTGAGATCATCATTTTGGAGACATTGTTTTATACACCAAGAACATAGTTTTTAACTTGGTTTTATTTCTTCATTAATCGTGAGGTCGACATTTTGGAGACATGGTTTTATACACCAAGAACAGAGTTTTTAACTTGGTTTATTTCTTCATTAATCGTGAGGTCGGCATTTTGGAGACTTGGTTTTATACACCAAAAACGAAATTTTTAACTTAGTTTATTTTCTTCCAATCAGAATTTGGATGACATGGTATACCAAAAACGGAGTTTTTAACTTAGTTTATTTTCTTCAAGTCAGAATTTGGATGACATGGTATACCAAAACGAAATTTGTTAACTTAGTTTATTTTCTCCAAATCAGAATTTGGATGACATGGTATACCAAAACGAAATTTTTTAACTTTGTTTATTTTCTTCCAATCGGAATTTGGATGACATTGTATACCCAAAATAGAGTTTTTAACTTAGTATATTTTCTTCAAGTCGGAATTTGGATGACATGGTATACCAAAACGAAATTTTTTAACTTAGTTTATTTTCTTCCAATCGGAATTTGGATGACATGGTATACCAAAAACAGAGTTTTTAACTTAGTTTATTTTCTTCAAGTCGGAATTTGGATGACATGGTATACCAAAACGAAATTTGTTAACTTAGATTATTTCCCCATTATTCTTGATAATTAGAATTTGGATGACATGGTATACCAAAATGAAATTTGTTAACTTATTTTATTTTCTCGAAATCAGAATTTGGATGACATGGTATACCAAAACGAAATTTGTTAACTTAGTTTATTTTCTCCATTATTCATGATATTGATGAATGTCTTGGTTATTCTCTCCCACATATAATGATGATCGGTGAATCGAAATCTAGTAATACGCTTAATAGAATAATAATAGTCTTGCATCAATACAATGTAAAGTCAGGGCTTGAAGTGAGGCGTACTGTCTCGGTCAGAATCTGATCTGAACTTCCACGTAGGCATTGATCCGATATCATGGCTAGCTGAGCCCCTACGCCTTATAGGCTTGGGGCTGGAAGGCAAGTGTATCGTCCTGGTCAAAATCCAATCTGACCTTCTCATGTAGGCATTGATCCGATATCATGGCTAGCTGAGCCCCTACGCCTTATAGGCTTGGGGATGAAAGGCAAGTGTACCGTCTCGGTCAAAATTTGATCTAGGCTTCTCACGTAGGCATTGATCCGATGTCATGGCTAGCTGAGCCCCTACGCCTTATAGGCCTGGGACTGGAAGGCAAGTGTATCGTCTCGGTCAGAATCCAATCTGACCCTGCTACATGGGTGCACTCGGTCAGAATCCGATTTGACCCCTCTACATGGGTGAACTCGGTCAGAATCCGATTTTACCCTTTTGCTTAGATACGTTGGCTCGGTTAGAATCCGATTTGACCTTCCCACGTAGATACTGATCTGATATCAAGGATAAAATCATATCTTTAATGACCAAATATTCCCAAATAAAGTCGTCATAAAAATCTCCACATTCATGGGGCCCATGAGGCCCATGGTGAAGAAAGTATAAGACCTGAAACCCTAGAGCTAGGAAGACAAATTACACATTACACACTTGAATGCTCTGGCTTGGGAAGGTTGACCTAGGAGAAGACCCCTAGACGCCCCCTTGGCCGGAACAGTTTCCTATGATTTTTTTCCAAGAAATTTCACAAGAAAATTTCTTATAAATTTCAAAATTTGTAAAAACATATTATCTTTGAAGATATTAGCTGAAGATAAAATTTTGAAGGAACCATATTTCAACGAATTTTTATATAAAATTCACATGAAAAGTCACATATAATAAGAAAAATGCTAATAGTATAAGAAATTGTTATTCCTTTTTTAAAAATATATATTAAAATTTTTACATTCTTCAAAAATTCAACCGATCAACAATGATCACAATACTGTAAATAAGATTAATAATATTTGATCCAATGCGTTTAAGGATACCCTTGAGATAACAAAAAAAAAATTGCTCGAAAAAGAATTTATATTAGTTATTTTTTTTATAAAAAAAAGACACTTGATTAAATATATTACTATAGAAGAATAACAAATGGCTTGTGTAACACCCAGGATTTTCTACTATTATAATATTAATTATTATTCATTTTTATATTTATGAAGAATATCTTTTATATAGTTATTTTAGTTAATTAAAAGGGTTTTATAAAGTATTTTTAAAGGTTTGTAATAATTTAAATTATTTATGAAAAATTTTATAAAATTCTGTCGTTTACTCCGGAACGGGCTGTTCCAAAAGTGGAACAGGCCGTTCCAAACGAAGATAATATATTGTTTTTGAAGTAGCAGAACAGGTCGTCCCAAAAGTGGAACGGATCGTTCCAAAGTAATAAAAAGGCCTATTTGTGTTTTTCTGGAACGGGCCGTTCCCAGAGTGAAACGGACCGTTCCAAGATTCGAAAATTGCCTAAAAAGTTTAGGTAGAAACTGGCCGTTCTAATAATAGTCAATGTGTGTTCACATGGACTCTAGAACGGGCCGTTCTAATTTTAGAACGGACCGTTCTACTTTTTGAAAACGGCCCGTTCTCATTTTAGAACGGGCCGTTCTAGTTGAAAATTTTGCATATGTTCAAAGGCTCCGGAACGGGCTGTTCCGAATTCAGTACGGGCCGTTCCGAGTACCACTGGATGCCTATAAATAGGAGGCATGAGGAGTGAAAAATTACAACTGAGAAGGGTGAAAAATTTTAGAGAAAGAAAGAAAGAAAGAAAGAGAGAGAGAGAGAGAAAGAGAGAGAGAGAGAGAGAGAGAGAGAGAAAAAGAGAAAGAAAGAGAGGGAAAGAAAGAGGGAATCCAGAGGAGGAGGTCCTGCCCAAGTTCTAGCTCCTGCTTATCCAGGTAAGGGGGGAGTCAGAAATCTCGCTCGGGGGTGTGGCGATAATTGTTGGATAGTTTGATTGTCGGATTGGCCCCCAATCCTTTGCCTGTTGTTCTGTTTTACTTTCTGTTTGCTCTACTTTGTTTCTTGTTGGAAGTAATAATGAATATGAAGTTAATGTTAAAAATAAGTTTTAATATGAATAAGAATGCTCTCTGTGGATTCCTGTGCGTACGATATGAGGAATAATTATGACACGACCATGTGAAATATGTTCAAATGACATGAGATATAAGAATGGACTATTGAGACAAGTTGTGATTATGAGACTATGACAAATGAGGACATGATGTACTAAATGAAATTCTGTAATAAGTTAAATGTTGAGTCAATAAAATAATGAATGTATTACTGCATCATATGCATATATTACTCCAGGTGTGCCGCTGAGGCCGCATACTGGTGATGCTAACAAGGTGTACCTTAGGGTCACCCACAGTTGTAACATGCTAACAAGGTGTACCTTAGGGTCACCAGTGATGTAACCAGGTGTGCCTTAAGGTCACCAGTGATGAATTGTGAAACTTACTTATGGTACCACATGCATGCATTTATGATCGAGTCCATGACATCATAGCATGATAAACGAGTATATATGTGATATTGATTATTTATGTGTATTGTTTACATGTGACTTATATTTGTTGTGCGTGTGTGTGCTATCTAACCTTTATTTCTGCACCTGAAACTGAGTGAGATGTTTCTCACTCCCTTGTTGTTCTTATATATGTTTAAATTATGTTGCAGGTGATCATCATCATGAGAATGTTGGTGATGTGGCTTAAGGCTTCAGTTGGGCATGCTCTGATAGGATGTGACCTCGGGCATAGCTAGGCTTAGTTTGAGATATTATTATTTTTAAAAGCTTTAGTTTTCTTTTATTTTGTAATTTTGAACGTTCTTGATAAAAGACCAAAATGTTCATCTTTGTCATATTATTATTATTACATGATTTGAAAGTTATAAATTAATTCCTAACTAGGAGGCACTGCCACCTTTGTTGGAATTAATCTATATTTTCCTTTATATGATTTCTTGAGTTTTGATACTTATATGTTGACTTCTTATGATTTATGAGTTACGAATGTGAATCTTCTACCATATGATTTGAGACAATTATTTTATCCATGAAAGATGTTATCAAACTATGAAAGGTTTTATTTACTCAAAAAGAAAAAAAAAATTTATTTACGTTTATTGTGTATTAATATTGGGGTAGAGGGTGTCACATTTAGTGGTATCAGAGCAGGTCGATCCAATCGGCTGTGAGTTATTAGTTTACTATGCTTGTTTGATGAAAGATGGACTGAATTGATTGTAGAACTTATTGGTTTGCTAGTGTGATGTTTGATTATGTCTATTAAATTGTATTATTTTCTTAGATTATGGTTTGGTTGCATGTGAATTTTTATTTCAGTTTTTAAGTCTTTTGTATTAAATATGTGAGTTGTTTTGATTTAGGATTGTAGTAAAAAGTTTGGATATGATATCAAGGTAGGAAGGAGTGATTTTGGAAAGACTAAGGTATTTTTTTTGTGGCTTTAGATGTTGATACACTATTGTTGTCTGGTGCAGGAGATGTTTTATTGTGTCAGTACAAGTGCTATATTGACAAAATTAGATTTGGTAGTCTTCAGGAAAGTGGTAGCCTTGGATGTTATCTTTCCAATGGAATTTGAATCAGGTAAAACGAAGGTCTAGAACTCCAGTATAGCTACTTTGGTAATCAGAGGTATAGTTGTAAGCATTAAATATCTTTGTTGTGGTTTTTGAAGTTTTTTTTTTTTTAGCTAAGAAGATGATCTTTTTAGAATCTCATTTTGTCATAAGGGTTGTAGCTTATTTTCTTGGAATAGGTTGAGATCATTTGGATGAGCATAATTCTTTATGTACCATTTCTTTGACAGTTATTAGAGGAAGATATATGATGTATTAATGTTTTTGGGTGATTAGGCAGTGCAATGATAAAAACTTATCTGGATATGATGTTCTGAGGTGTTGAAAGGTTGTTTAAGGTTGTATGATGCTATGTGAAAAAAAAATTGGTTCATGTACATGCTATATGGAGTAAACAGTGATTGATTCGTACATGCTTAGGGATGGTGTATATGAAGATTTAAAGTAGGCACTCTAATATGACTTGATATGCATGTATGTTGGTATGTGGATAGATGACCTTAGGGATCAATTAATGAAGGTTGTGTGTTTAGTGAGATTGACCTTAGGATGTGATATCATCATATTAGAGTTAAGGGTGAAGATATATCCAAGACAGCGTTACACCAAGTTATCTAAGTATGAAATTTTATTGTATGAGGTGAACTTTCTAGGTCTTGTAATTTTTAGTGGAGATATAATGTATATCTATCTGTGGTAGAAGTTGTGCTTAAGAGGGAGATACCAAAGTCAGTTAGTGTGGATATGAGTTTTCTTGAATTAACTTATTATTATAGGAGATTTATTGAGGAAAATTCTAAGATAACCTTACTTTTGACTAGATTGATCAGGAAGAGATAGTTGCCTTTAAGGAATAGTAAGTGTGAAAATATTTCCCAAACTCTTAAGAAAATTGGCTAGCCAGACTATAGTGAGTCTTATGTGGTATATAGTGATGCTTTGAAGACAAGTTTGAGTGGATTATTGATGTTGTTTTTAAGCATCTAGGTAATGGAAAATTCATGAGAGAAATTACCTTACCCATAATTAGAGGTTGTGATAGTTACGCTTGAGATTTTGGAAACATTACTGGTATAATTTTAAGCTTGAGGTATTTAGTGATCATAAGGATCTTAAATATCTATTTGATCCGAAGGAGTTGAATATGAGACAGAAGAGATAGTTGGAAATTGAAAGGATTAAGATTTTAATCTTAGTTGTTATCTGGGTAAATCTAAAGTAGTGGTCGATGCTTTGAGTAGGAAACATCTATATTTATCTTTCTTTATGGTTAAAGATGTACCTTTTGGCTCAAATTAAGAATTTAAGTTTGACTTGTGAAATTATTCCTAGTAGTGGGAAACTAGGTATGACTCGAGTAACGAGTAGATGGTTGAAGGGTATTGGATAAGCATAATTAGTCGATTCATTTTGGTGGCAAGGCATGAGGCTATAAGACAAGGTAGTGAATAAGAGTTTGCCCGAGGTATAAATGAAGTGGTAAGACTTGAAGACCGAGTATGAGTACATAGTGAACTTACACTTAGGCGTCTAATCCTTGGAGAGGGTTATAAAAGTAAAACTAATATAGTGACAAATGCCCTGAGTAGGATGAGCATTCATCTATCATTTTTGATGATATAAGGGTTGGATTCGATTGAGGATGTTAGAGACTTAAGCATAATATGTAAGCTCACCCTTAGGAACATTGAATTGAATATGTTGAAAGGACTAATAGATTAATGGATGAGATTAGAGGACCCAGGAGTTAGATCCTTTCTTAGTGACCCAAGTGAAAAAAGATTGGTAGGGATATAAATAGCATTTTACAAGTGGAAGTTGATGGTGTTTTGGGGTTCAAGGATAGAATCTATGTGCCTAGTAAACCTGAATTAAGGAAAATGATATTAAAGAAAGAACATAAGAGTACTCTTAGCATTCATTTAGGAGTTACTAAAATGTATCAGAGTGGCACAGCGGAAGCGTAATGGTCTAAGGTGAAAAGAGAAGCAGAGGAGATGGTTAGAGTTTCTTAAAGATTATGACTTCCAATTGAATTATCACCCCGGTAAGGCGTATGTTGTAGCTGACACTTTAAGTAGAAAATCTTTGAGAGTGTTTTCTTTGATAATTAGGGAATTGCATATGATTGAGGAGTTTAGGGATATGAACTTAGGGTGTAAGTTGACCTCTAAGAGTATTAAGTTGGAAACTTTGAGAGTGACTAATAGCTTGATAGATGAGATTAAAGAAAGTCAGAAGGTAGATCCTTTCTTATTGAGTCAAGTAGAGAAGTTGAATCAAGGTGTGGAGAGTGAGTTTAGATTTGGAGTGGATGGAATGTTGAGATCTAAGAATAAGTTGTATATTCTTAGTGTGCCAGAGCTTAAGAGAGCAATCTTAGAAGAAGGTCATAGAAGTAGTCTTAGTATCCATCCAGGAGTCACTAAGATGTACCAAAACCTTAAAAAGATGTTTTGGTGACCTAAGATGAAGAAGGAAGTGGAGGAATTTGTGTATGCTTGCTTAGTATGTTAGAAAGCTAAGGTAGAACACAAAAAAATTTCAAATCTAATGCAACCTTTAGACGTCCTAATTTGGAAATAAGATTTTGTATCTATGGACTTAGTTGTAGTTATGTATGATATTCTTAAGAAATTTGATCTTATTTGGTTAATGGATAGGCTTACCAAGTTTGCTCACCTTGTACTTATTAACATTAGACAATTCTTGGAGAGATTGATAGAGTTGTACATCAATAAGGTAGTGAGTTCTACATGGGAATTAGAAAGCAAAATGCGAGAAACTTATCCATTTCTATTTTCAGGTAATTTCGGGGACGAAATTTCTAAAAGGAGGGGAGAATTGTAACATCTAGGATTTTCTACTATTATAATATTAATTATTATTCATTTTTATATTTATGAAGAATATCTTTTATATAGTTATTTTAGTTAATTAAAAGGGTTTTATAAAGTATTTTTAAAGGTTTGTAATAATTTAAATTATTTATGAAAATTTTTATAAAATTCTGTCTTTTACTCCGGAACGGGCTGTTCCAAAAGTAGAACGTGCCATTCTAAACGAAGATAATATACTGTTTTTGAAGTAGCAGAACGGGCCGTTCCAAAAGTGGAACGGGTCGTTCCAAAGTAATAAAAAGGCCAATTTGGGTTTTTCTGGAACGGGCCGTTCCCAGAGTGAAACGGGTCGTTCCAAGATTCGAAAATTGCCTAAAAAGTTTAGGTAGAAACTGACCGTTCTAATAATAGTCAATGTGTGTTTACATGGACTCTAGAACGGGCCGTTCTAATTTTAGAACGAGTCGTTCTGCTTTTTGAAAATGGGTCGTTCTCATTTTAGAACGGGCCGTTCCAGTTGAAAACTTTGCATATGTTAGAAGGCTCCGGAACGGGCCGTTCCGAATTCAGTACGGGCCGTTTCGAGTACTACTGGATGCCTATAAATAGGAGGCATGGGGGGGGTGAAAAATTACAATTGAGAAGGGTGAAAAATTTTAGAGAAAGAAAGAAAGAAAGAAAGAAAGAAAGAGAGAGAGAAAAAGAGAGAGAGAGAGAGAGAGAAAAAAAAAAGAGAAAGAAAGAGAGGGAAAGAAAGAGGGAATCCAGAGGAAGAGGTCCTGCCCAAGTTCTAGCTCCTGCTTATCCAGGTAAGGGGGGAGTGAGAAATCTCGCTCGGGGGTGTGGGGATAATTGTTGGATAGTTTGATTGTCGGATTGGCCCCCAATCCTTTTCTTGTTGTTCTGTTTTACTTTCTGTTTGCTCTACTTTGTTTCTTGTTGGAAGTAATAATGAATATGAAGTTAATGTTAAAAATAAATAAGTTTTAATATGAATAAGAATGCTCTCTGTGGATTCCTGTGCATACCATATGAGGAATAATTATGACACGACCATGTGAAATATGTTCAAATGACATGAGATATAAGAATGGATTATTGAGACAAGCTGTGATTATGAGACTATGACAAATGAGGACATGATGTACTAAATGAAATTCTGTAATAAGTTAAATGTTGAGTCAATGAAATAATGAATGTATGACATGCATCATATGCATATATTACTCCAGGTGTGTCGTTGAGGCCGCATACCGGTGATGCTAACAAGGTGTACCTTAGGGTCACCCACAGTTGTAACATGCTAACAAGGTGTACCTTAGGGTCACCAGTGATGTAACCAGGTGTGCCTTAGGGTCACCAGTGATGAATTGTGAAACTTCCTTATGGCGCCACATGCATGCATTTATGAGTCGAGTCCATGACATCATAGCATGATAAACGAGTATATATGTGATATTGATTATTTTTGTTTATTGTTTACATGTGACTTATATTTGTTGTGCGTGTGTGTGTGCTATCTAACCATTATTTCTGCACCTGAAACTGAGTGAGATGTTTCTCACTCCCTTGTTGTTCTTATATATGTTTAAATTATGTTGCAGGTGATCATCATCATGAGAATGTTGGTGATGAGGCTTAAGGCTTCAGTTGGACATGCTTTTGTTTCCATGTCTTGGTTGTATGTATGTTTTTGTAGGTAATTCTCATTAGGATCTTGATGATGTTGTTGACGAGGGTTAATCCTTGTCTTGGGAGTCCTCTGATAGGATATGTAACATTATGACTTAAATTAGAGATATTCTTTATTAATTCTTAGGACAAGATTTATGTTTAATTTTATATTTTCACCTTAGTATGGAGTTTGTTATGTGAGACTTTTTACCCTATGTTGGGGGTTCCACTTTGATTATTCATGCATGGATTTGGAGAACTTTTATATCTTTTTTATGAAGTTTTAAATTCTCTTTTGTTTTTGTTGTGTTTGATGTTGTGGTTTAGTTCATTATTGTTTTCTAATTAAGCATGCGAAGTGCTTGCATAAATGCGCGAGAAAAATTTTGTGGTTGTTTGGGGTTGATATGGGAGTTATGGTTTACAGGTGATTATGAGTTGATTTTGTGGTATTTTGATTGGAATGCCTTTGGGGAGGACCACTCCTTCTAGCCCGAGACTTTTAAAAATCAAAAGAATAAAAAGAATCCAACTATTACTCCTAAGCCTATGACTGGTTCTAGAGCTTTTAAGTCTACTAAATCTTCTTAATTCTTTAAAAGATTTTTCTTGTAGTCTCTTTGATATTCTTATGCTTACATTTTGATTTACTTTGTATTTTCCTTTACTATTTTTTCAACCTTTTCTTTCTTGTATGGTTTTGATCGATGGATTTGGTTTGGTTCCCCCACTTTGTATTTTTTTTTAATAATTGTTCTCTTGATGTGTTGCATATGATAGATGTGGCGTGGAGTGCTAATCTAGTTAGGATCCCTCCTTACTTAGAAATCTTAATGCACATTCACATTTTTCAAAAATAGGGGGTTGTTTAGGGCTAATTGATTTGGGACTATTTGTGAGCTATTTGTTTTTTTTTTTTGGCTTGTTTTGTGTTTGATTTGAGGCTTTTTTGATAGTTGATAGTTGATTTATGATTGATTTTGGGGTACATTTGTCACCTTTTTTAGGTCTTTATTGTGACTAATTTGGGCACTATAAAAACCTATTTTATGACATTTTTCATGCTCATTTGAGTGTTATTTTAAAGTATACAATTGCTTATAAAAACTATATAGTTATTAAGACTATTTAAATAAATCTGTATTATTTTGGGTTTGTTTAACTAGATTATAAGTTAGAAACAGTGTAACTTAAAAATTTATATAAGTACCCATAATAAGTTAAGTAAACCCAATATAATTTTTGGGTTTATATAGTTACACTACAATTAACGTAGATTTTTTTTTATTTATAAATTTTGATACTTAGAAACGTTTTGGATACCTTTAAACAATCTTAGATATTCACATTAGTATATTAAATAATTAAATAAATTTAGAAATTTAAATCAAGTAAAATTAGTGTTATTGATCTGTCTAATATAGAATCTAATAAAATGAGAGAAAAATTTATTACTAGTCCTAATGAATATTTATAAATTGTTATGGTTGATGTAATGAATAAGTTTTGCATATTTTAATTACATTATAGTTGTTAGAATTGGTCAATGGTGAGTGAACTTTAGTTTCTAACTCGAGACTTGTAACACCTCGAGTTTCCTAATATTTTTTATATAGTTGTTTAATAATTAATGGGACTTTTGAAAATAAATGAAATGTTTTTTAGTGGAGAAAATGGTATTTTATTTATGGATTTTACTAGTTAATTATTTTTCTTATTATATACATGATGGAAGACTTTTATAACTAGAGTTAGAAAGAATTTAATCGAAGGAGTTAAAGTGGGGTTAAGAGTTACATTATTTTATTTTATTAAAAGTCAAAAGTTACAGGAGTTACATTTTATGCTTTTCACTTTCTCACCTTTGGGAACTGAAGAACATAGGGAGGAGCATGCAGGAACAATATGGGAGTAGATCTTCATCCTAGTGCTTACCAAGGTGAGGGAAGTTAGGATTTTCTTTTGTAGAATCAATTAATCTATGGATTGAGATTTTTGTTTTCCTCTTGTATGTGTATCTAATCCTCAGAGAAATTTATGGTTTGATTGAAGGTAGAATTATTGTCTTGTACTCTTCTTATGAGCATGAGATGTTAAGTTTAAGTTGCATGTATGATTGATTTCACGTTGGATGTTGTAGTTATGAATCTAGAAGTGTCGTGAACTTGTGAGAATCCTTGTTTTATTGAGTAAAGGAGAATTATGTGATTAACAGAGAATTATGTGAAATTGTTGTGTAGTATGAGTTGTAATGGCATGATAATTGATGAGGAACATTAAATTAATGATTTTTCCAATTAACTTGAGACTTGGGATTTAGGTGTAATGGTGCGAAACTCGCATTTTGAGCAAATCATCATGAATTGTGATGACATTGGGTGCGGATGAGGGGGCACCAGGCATAGGGGTGCCTCCGAGGTAATTTCGTTGGGTGAAAGTCAAGTGACACCGAGTGTGATCTTTCTTGAGAGCAGAATGTGCTCTCTATGGAATCAGCGTCGAGCGTAGTTTAAGTACCACCAAGCACAACAACTAAATTAGTGACTTGTGTATGCGCAATTGCATTGAACTTGAGAATAGTTGTACATGTTGTAAGAGTAATGAGAACTTCTATTATGATTTCTAAGCTTGTGTTTACACGTGTAAGAAGGGTAATGTGGGTGTTTTTGATTAAGCATGTGTTTTGACCCATAAGACTTAGCCTTCGGGTCGTGAGAATAAGCTTTTGGGCCATAAGGATATGTCATGGAATCATAAGTATATTTATTGAGATTTTAAGCTATTTATAATTTATGTAAGTGTCATTAGAGGAGTGAAACTTAATGGATTGGAAATGTGTGGAGTACAAGTGGGTTAACATGAACATAGTGGATAGTGAATTTTATAAAAAAAAAATATTATCATTAATATGAATTATTACTTGTTTTATTTAAGCATATGTTAATTATGTTAGAATGAAATTTTTTTCACCACCCATTGTTTTCTGTTATTCCATGTTAAGTGTTTTGCAGGTAATGATTACCATGTTGACAATGTGGGGGACGAGGCATGAGCCTTGTAGTGTATTGTGTATGCTCTAATAGGATGTGACATCAATCATTGTTGCGTATGATTTTCTTATTATTACAAGTTATGATTAATGTTAGACATTTGACTTATTTTTGTTATGAAAACTTTCAACTATTCTTCCATTTTAACATATGTTGTGAACTTTATGAATGTTATTAACATGAAGACTATTGTAGTTGTTTATGTTTGAATACCTTGATATTTTCGTGGGGTAGTGGGTGTCACAAGATTGAATACAATGCTTACACAATTAATGTATAATCATTGTATTGAATCTTGAATTGTCTATTTGGATAGATTGGGAAGATATATATTTTTATAGTTGATTGATATATACGTAAATGTTAAGTCTAACTTTAAATTTGAGAAGACTTTGATTGACTACATTTCTTTTTGTTCTCTAGGTGCATACTTGATTGTGGTGGATTCAATGTTATCACTTTCATTTTGTGTACTTAGAAACCAATGCAAAATGCTACTGAAAATTTGTCAAATTTAATGTGTGGACATGACCTTTATGTATTAATCAAGTATAAAAAAATTATATTTCCGAATGGGTAAGGTGTACCTTGTATTAAAAAGTGAGGTTTAAATGGATTATGTCAGAAGAACATAATGATGGATTTTAGTAGGATGATTTGTTTATGCATAACTACTAAATATGAGAATGGAGTGGAAAAATTTCTTCAACTTGCACAAAAGAATGTTACATAATAATGGAAGGTTCTATTATCCTTATGTGAATTGTTTCAATTTGCAAAGATATCGAGTAGAGATTATACAAGAACATGTTTTGTGTGATTTGTTCCTTGGAAGTTACATAGTATGAACATGACATGGTTTATTGGTAGACATGCCATGTGTACAAGTGTCTCTAACACAAGAAGAAAAAATCGATTTAGATATGGGTGATTGACTAGAGGACATGATCCGTAATGTTGGGGTTGATTCCATCAAATGTGCACATGTGTATAATAGTTTGTACAATGATGTAGAGAAACCTTTATATCTAGACTTTGCTAATTTTACACGGTTATCCACAATGTTAAGATTGTTCAATCTTAAGGTAAAAAATGGTTTAATTGATAAAAGTTTCACCAAATGGGCTAAGTTGTTGAGTGACATGCTTCTTGAAGGTAACACATTGCCAACACATAATTCTTATGTGAGGAAGATATTGTGTCCAATGGGTATGAAGTATAAAACAATTTGTGCATGTCTGAATGATTCCAAACTTGTATGTACTCCTCTCACTGCATCCATTTGTCTTTCTGAACTTAATGCTACTTAATTTGAATGTGAGAAGGAATACATGTTTTATATTCCTTATACCAATAAAACATGTTAAGGAGGAGAATGATGTGTGTAACATTATAACCCTTTCTCATTTCTATTTTTTGTTTTCAGTTAGTTAGTTAGTCTATTATGACCCTATATATTTGAGGTGTCTTATAACTAACAGACACATAGTGTGAGTGTATTAATATTCATCCAATATAATTTACACACAATCTAAAATTAATATAAAGTTCTTTCTTCATCATCTATATTCTTCCATGTATTTGCACATTAGTTTTTCTCAATCTTGCATAACAAGCCCTATACCTTTTGGTCTTGGTGATTAGAAAGAAGAAGACATTCATCCATCAATTGCATAGAGGACTCTCTAAAATGAAATGAAGTGCACTACAAAGGTAAAACCCTAAACCTATAGCATGCTTATAGGAAATGTCATAGGAAAGGATTATTTTTCTTATGAGATTCTATATTAAAATTATTTTCTTAAACTACCCATGAAACCCCAAAAATGGTATTACAGCATTGGTCCCATGTATCCTAGAACCCTCTTAGGGTTTTTTATCTTCTAGAAAACATGATCATATAGGATATGAATTGTATGAAATGCATGTTTGCTTTCATGTATGCTTTATATGTTATTTGGATGTCTTTTTGTGTGAAAGCCACTACATAATTGTTTTGATGCATCCCTGCAATTTTGTGCATCTGGTGGTTAAGTATAACTATCCAAAGGTTAAGCATAGTCATGAATGATGTTTTTGGTGTTGCATGGTCGTGCATGCTATGAGCATGACCATGCATATGTGTGCATGCAAATTCATGTGACTACTTAAGATTTTGTTCGATTTCATGCAACTACGTGCGTGTGCATGCTAGTGCTTCTAGTAGTGAAGCTTAGTCGTGCATATGGGATGCCTAATTGTGCATGGTTGTATTTGTTGAAGCCTAGCATTTTTTAAGCATGGTCATGCATATTATTTTGGTTGAAGTATGGTCGTGCATGGTTGATGCATGGTCGTGCATAATTATTATGGAACTATGCATGGTAGTGCACATTAGAAGCATAGTTATATATTAAGTTTTTTTATCCCATTTTGAACGGATATACCTATTTTTATTATAGGGCAACATCCTTAACGAGCATAATTCATAAACATCATTGATCTTGCTCATTATGGATGAATAGTGAATGGTTATAACCTTGGTTTACTTTTTATTTTAATACAACCTATGCATCTTGTTTTTGTTTATTTTTTGTAGTCTACGTGTTGAGGGTGGTCTATGAGTCATAAATGGACAATTTTATATACGGTCTACATGTTGTGATTTATTTTATTTGTTGCAGGGGCCAAAATCATTTTATTAGGAATATTTTGATATACATAGATATTTATGGTTTAAATATTTGATTCAAATTTGTTTTCCACTATGCCTTGTTGGATATGTATCGGATGTATTCTTTGTATGATAGTATAACCATTTTGAGAGAGATGCCTTTCATGTTTGAGAAATGCTTGTAAGATAACATAATTTAAACTCCCTCAAATAATAATAAGTTTAAATTCCTTTCCTGATGCATGCCACTTGTCAAGGCCTCTGTTGTGTATGTTTGGGCCAAGCCAAAACTAAGCACCTTATGCAATCTTGGTGAGGCACAAAAGGTGAAATAATTTAAAAGCATCAAAATGCTACATTTTGATGTGATATCCATTGATGATTCACCTTATTTTATTGATAATACTTTGCCAATGTTTCACTTCTTTTATTAAGTGTGCAACAAACAAAAAATTACAAAGAGAATGAATTTTGCACAATTAAAGGACAAAATGGAGCAAAACTGAAGTTTGAAGGTATGCACAACTGTTCTTCCCTATGCTTGACTGATGCATGATCATGCTTCAATTAAAGCACACTTAGATGCATGACCATGATACGCACAACCATTCTTACCAATGTTCATGGTTGTGCTTCATTTAGAATGCAAACAAGCATGCCCTTCCACTCTTTAAGCACGCTTGTGTCTCTTCCTTGTGTATTAAAGAACGACCATGCATACTGATATGCACGATCGTGCTTTGCTAAATAAGCACACCTTGTTTGTTGAAAGCATGACTGTGTTCCCTCTATTTTGCACTAAAAAAGTACACAAGCACAATCATGTTTCCCTTGTGCACAACCATGCTTTGGAGTCTGCTCGTGATTTTGTTGACTATAAATAAGGATGTCTTGACACATTGTGGAGCATGCAATTTTTATCCATGCTTTTTTTTTCTATTTTTTCTTATAATTTCTTTTCTCTTATATTTGTTATTAAGGTTTTGTAAGTAGCTAAAGGTCAAACCTTGGAGAAAGATTCTTCCAATTATGGTTAATTCTTTTCCTTTGTTTAATGGGTTCTAACAACATGTGCGACTAGTTCTCTCATTCTAAGGTTGTGATGTAATTGTTCCTTGTGAATCCCTAATGATGAATTCATGAATTTCTTTTTGTTAAATTGTCGTATTATATTAATATTTCTAATTATTATTTTAGTTAATTGAAAGTTGCATGATGAAACTCTTTTAATTAACAAAACCTTAAAATAATTGAATTATTGCAAAATTGGCATGATCAAGTTGTTTTTTTAATTTCCAAATGAGTTAATTCTTTAATTCACTTCTGTGAGCATATGCTTTATTTTTATAATAAAACTCTTACAATCAATTTGGGTTTTTCTTAAGATAAATACTATTAGCTTCCAGGAGCCATAGGGTCATTAACAATTTCAAAAGTATAATTGGCGACATTACTCATTAATTCATGAATTTTATCTTTGGGGGAATCGAGAACAATAAGTCACAACTTTAGGGCTTTAATCTCTGAATTTTAATAACAACTTTCTATTCTTGTTTGTAATTTATAAATTGATACTCTAAGTCAATCTCTGTCTATTCAAATTGCTAAAAGCCATGATTAAGTTGGTAATTGATTCAATTCAGTCCTTTCGGTTTGATATTTGCACTTTGGCTATTGTTACTATTATAGTAAGTTATGCTTACCTTAAGCACATTTCACATGCAAAAAGTTTTTGGGGCCGTTGCTAGGGTCTAAGTTCCAAGAAAATTGACTAAAAAGGGATTTTAGCTTATTTGAATTTTTATTTTTATCTTTAATTTTATTTATATTCCTTTCATATTTTTTTTTTTGTTTTCATCTAAACCTTCTTTCTTGCATTGCACGCTAACCCACTCAAAAAGGCTTATTTTGTGGTATGATTTTGAGATTGAAAAAATAGCTCACATGTTAAGATGATATGGAATACAAACATACTAGTTGAGGAGGAAAAGTTTGAACCTATATTAGTTGAAGGAGAAGAAGTATACAAGGAAGGAGAAGTCATGGTAGACGAACATCTTTTAGAGGAATAGTTCCTCCCAAACATTAAGATAACTAATAGAATCTGCCAACCTATGGTGGTTGCTAATACTTTTGAGCTCAAATCGACCCTTATATCTATGGTTTAGAGTAATGGCCAGTTTGGAGGGTAACCTATTGAAAATGCTTTGGGACACCTCAATAGATTTTTGAGGATCACTGATACAATTAAGTATAACAACATTCCCACAAATGTTGTTAGGCTTGGCTTATTCCCCCTTTCCTTCAAGGATAGAGTGCTAGAGTGATTGTCATCCCTGCCGAATGATTGTATTACCACATGGGAGGAGTTATCAAAAAGATTCCTATAGAAATACTTTCCTCCCTCAAGATCCACTAAAAAGCAACAAGATATCATGAACTTCGTGCAGTACAGGCGTCACTATATTAAACTTAGGAAAAGTTGGAAGACTTGTTGAGAAAACGTCCTCACCATAGATTTCATAAAGGACAACTGGTGCAAATTTTTTATAGTGGGTTGTCCTATCAAAATAAGTCCTCCATAGGTGTTTCTTGTGGAGGAATACTCATGAAAAAGTATCCAAATAAGGCTCTTAAAATTATTAAAGACATGGCCTCCAACAATTACATGGCCTCCATTATAGATAGACAAATATTAAAAAAACCTAGCAAGGACATATCTAATGCAGGAATAGTCTTCAATTAATAAGAAGTAGAATGATTTGTCCAAACACATAAAGAACTTAATAAGGGCATATGCACAGATGATTAGGACCCTTGTCCTGCCACTGAGATATGATCAATGTGGAGCTATCGACCATGAGATAAAAGATTGCCAGCTGGGAAATTTTTTTGGTAAAACAATAGAATAATCCAATTATGTTGGAAATTCAAGCAAAAGTCAAGGAGATCCCTTCTCTCCCACTTATAATCTTACCACTAGAAATTACCCTAATTTTTCATGAGGTGGTCAACAAAGGGGTCAAACTCAAAACCAAGGACTCTATAGGCCACATCATATGCAATAAGAAGGAAATTTTTTTAATCAAAGCTAGCAATAAGAGGAAAGAAGATTAAGCCTACAAGACATAGTGAATCAGTTTTTGGCTAAAACTAATGACAAGGCTAAAATTGATAATATGTTTAACTCTTTGGAAGTAACCATCTCTAATCTAACAAATTTGATGTCTCAAAGAACTCTAGATACCCTTTCCACTCAAGCATAGCAGAAGCCAAGGCACTACAAAAAATGACAATTTTGCGACAGTTATATGGCCTACATTACGACGGTTAGAACTGCTGCGAAGACGCCATTGTGACGGTTGGTGAACCGTCACAGAAATGTCCGTCACGAGTGCATTTTGCGACGGTTATCGGAACCGTTGCACAAACCGTCGCAAAATTTGAATTGCGACCCTTGAAGCAACCGTCGCACTAAATGCCTCTATATTAACATTGCGACCCTTCCATCAACTGTCGCACTAACTGCCTCTATATTAATATTACAACCCTTTATGTACTCGTTGCATGAACTGCCTCTACATTAACATTGCGACAGTTATTTAAATGACGCGATATTTATTATTTATTTTTAAAATTACATTTTATATCATTTTTTAAAATTAATTTATTATTTAACTGTTGCAATTATTTTCTAAAAATTAATTTATACTTTTAAATAAATTTCATATCACTTTTTAAAAATACATCAGTCATTATTTTTTTTATTTTATAAATATTTTTTTATCATAATTTAGTAGAGGTTAATGCATACTTATTAATATTTTATATATATTACAATACAAATAAACATTAATTAGATTAGAATTTAGGAATTATTACAATAATATATACAACAATCATTTTATATATTTTTTGTTATAATACTTGTCTATCTATTATTTTTATTTAAACTGTAATATAATTAGACAAAAATAAATAACATAAGCTAATAATAAAATAAAATAAAATTCATAAACATATAGAGTATTAAATTATGTTTCTCATACAACATTAAACAAATCCAAAGAAAACACACAAGTATGCATTTAAATTTCTTAATTAGAGTGCATAAATTAAAAATAAAATATAAACTAAATAGTGGTAGGTGAATCTGAGTCATGGCCTTCAGGAATATGACTCCCTTCAGGGGAAGACTTTCCATTTACGAGTGATTCCAAGTCAGGTGCCTGGAACAAAACAAAATAAATAAAAAGAAGTAAAAATGAAAATCATACTAGTAATAACATTAATCAAGTATAATATTCAACTTTTCCACCTCTCACTGTGAGTACAAAATAAGCAGCAACATACACTATAATTCATCAAGCATTATAACAATACCATCAAGCATTATAATTCCAAAGCTTTCAATCAATCCACCATAAACCTCCCCAAAATGCAATACCATAGACTAATAACCCATTAAACATAAGAATACTCAAAATTCTTATAAATATAAGTTAACCATTTCAATGAAGTAGACAAAATTGCAATCATTATCCAGTTATTCTTATTGACACAACAAAATATAACTAAAAACAATACAGGTCATTCTGTGCTTTCAAATTTTAAAAAACATAATAATATTTACTTTACATCATTTCCCTTAACACGTTGCATAAGAAATGTGATATGCTCCTTTAAGACATCGACTTTTGCAACTTGTGCCTTGAGTGAGTCAATTTCAGCTTGCATTTGTTCCATCTTTTCATTAGACTGAAAGAAAGTAGTTGATGATGTTGCACGAGAAGAAGATCCAATGATTTGAGATGGCCTAACTCCAAGTCCATACCACGTACATAGCCAGGATGTTCTTTCCCACAAACTCTCTCAAAAGCTTCATTTTCAAAACAATTTTGCATTTCATTTTGCAACGTGAAAGTGAAGGCTTGTGCAGGCATAGGTGGTGGTGATGATAGTGGTACACAGAGGAGAGGAGAAACATTAAAAAAGCAAAAGGCATATCACAGTAGCCCATGTTATGTTACAAAAAGTTTCACACCAAGACATTTCTCCATCATCCTTAACATGAATCATTGTCCTCTTGCCCCAATTACTTACCATTTATTTAATTACTTAATACAACAATATAACCTACGATCTTTATACTTGTACATAGTGGTGGTCCAAATTCAAAACAAAATAGAATTATATTACAAATTATCATAGAAAAGATGATCCAAATATTTGATATTCGTAAGTCATAACTTGTGTTCGGTTGTTGCCTATGACTTTGTACTATTTTTTTCCGTAATCATGTGTGTGCATCCATCAATAAAGCCAAATTCAGCGCATTTATGTTACTATTCTTTTTATTCTTTTTTTTTGTTTTCTGATGATAACTATGATACTATGCTTATGTTATGCCTCTGTCCTTTTCCTTCCTACCATAATTAACCATAATTAACCAAGAGGATGGACATTGGCAGAAATGACAGGACCTAGGAGGAATTCTCTTAAAGGGCAAGTAATAGGGGTTATATATGCCTGTCAATTCTTGAGACTTCCCTTGATTCTCTTCAATATTATCTTTATAATTGTGAAGTTGTTCTTTGGATAACTCTAGAGTGCCATCCATGCTCTATGCCTTGTTTTGAGTATGATATGTAAATTTGGAGTTTTATGTTTCGTGAACAGTCTAGAATCTTATAAATTCAATTCTGAGGCGTGATGAACAGAGTACACCAGCAGCATGTGTCTTGATTATCATTCTTAACCCCCTTTAAATTTTTAATTTCTTTTGGTCTATTAATTTGTGGTACATAAATAACTACGCTAGCACATGTCTGGCATCATATTTATAGCGTGTTTGGAAGCAACTCTAATCACGCAATTGCCATCATTCTTGTGTCCATTGAAGTACCAGTATGATACTTTCACACTAATTTTTTTTTTCAACACTCGGACTCCAGAAAATAGAGTTTTTCAATGACTTAAGTGGCAAGAGATGACGCATATTCGAACCCTTTAATCACTCTCCCCCCAAAACCCTTTAATCATTCTCCAGCAAAACCCTTTATTCAGTCTTCAGCAAAACCAAATGCTAGTAAAATACGTACCAGGAGTCTTGTGCGATGGTGCGGCGTGTTTTGTGCGGTGACAAGATGCTTCTCGTGCGGTGGTGCAGTGCGTCTTGTGCGGTGGGGGTGGCGGAGTGCGTCTCGTGCGCGCGGTGGCGAGGTTTCACTTTGCAAATGCTTTTCAAGGGTTTCACTTTCAGAACTTAGAGTTTACCCCGTGTCTCCTTTTCAAGGGTTTGGAACTTTTTGAAGGAAATTAAAGTACATTATGACGGTTCTATAAAAACTGTCGCAATATTTACGAAACAATACATTGTGACGGTTCTCTTAAAATGGTCGCAATATTTACGAAATAATACATTACGATGGTTCCCCTTAAAACTGCCGCAATATTTATGAAATAATTATTTAATTTATGAAATATTAATGTTAAAGGAAGTATATACAAAATTATTAATAAAATATAAGTTTATTAAGATAATATACATAATACTTCCAAAAAAAATGATTACTTTTGGTCTAGTCTACTATTAAATGTGTTTATAATTAATTCTAAACTTTTATCAAATTTCACTATAACTTTTGAACAAAATGATATTTAATTTGTATTAAAAATAAGTTTTAAATTTTAAATAGAGGTTATATACATATATATATATATATATATTTATATATATATATATATATATATATTTATATATATATATATATTTATATATATATATATATTTATATATATATATATATATATTTATATATATATTATTTTCAAACCTATAATTTATTTTTAAGTTAATATTTCTGAAAAGATAACTAAATTTATCAAATATCCAATATATTTAATTAACCATTAAAATAATTTTATAAATTATTTATTAGTTGTTCAATATTCTCGATTTCATTGACAATTAAGATGTATTATTAATTTTATTAACACATAAAAAATTGTAACATTTTTTTTAATTTTTAGTTTTACAGTATTAACATAAAACATTTTTATTCTAAAATAATTTAAAAGATATAAAAATAAAATTAATATAGTGTATTGAAGTATTAAATTTTGCGACAGTTATTTGGATCTGTCGCATGAACTGTTGCAATATTGACATATTTTGCGGCAGTTGGAAATAACTGTCGTATAAACGGTCGCAAAATCGAAGCGGTGACAGTTTTGCAATAACCATCGCAATTTGTCTGTCGCAATTCATCCTTTTCCTTGTAGTGAGGGAGGGGGTAAAAGCCATCACCTTGAGAAGTGGGACAAAATTGACTCTACCTCCTAATAAAGAGAAACTAGTCCTTGAAGCCAAGAAAAACAAAGTCCTTGTTGAGGAAGATACCCTTGAGATAAAAGTTAGAAGTAAAATAATTCCTAAAAAGGTAAAGGTAAGTGTTTCTTTTCCACAAAGAATAAAGGATGAGCATAAAGGGATAAACAAAAATATGAAATTATGAAATTGCAAAAAAAAAAAAAAAAGCATATTAGCATCCCTTTTGTTGAAGTTATTGCCCAAATTCCTAAATATGCCAAGTTTTGAAGAAGAAAAAATTCAAATGAAAAATAGGTTAAATTTAAGAGGTAATTGGCCTAAATGAAAATTGGTTTGTTATAGTCCTTAATAAATTGTCTCCTAACCATAAAGACCTTGGGAAATTTACAATTCCTTGTACAATTGTCAATCATCATTTTAAAATGGCCCTTTGTAATTTGAGAGCAAGTATTAATTTGATGCCTTTATCTGTTTTTAAAAGGTTGGGGATGTTTGAACCCCAACCTACTGATATCTCTCTCCAACTTGGTGATAACACAATTACATATCCCGAGGGGATAGAGGAAAACATCTTGGTAAAAGTAGAAAAGTTTATTTTCTTGGTTGATTTTGTAGTCCTTGATATGCAAGAGGATGAGTGTCACAAAAAAAAAATTGCGACTATAAAATTCAAAATAAAGCGAAGCCATCACTAATATTTATTTTTAGAAAAATATTGGAAAAACCTCTTAAAGGAAAAAAAAGGTTTTGAAACCAAATTTTGAGTTCAAGAGTCATTTATGCATAAGAAATGTATTAGCATCTTACAACATGCATTAAAAACAATTACCTTTAATTAAATGTTCAAAATTAATATTACTTTAAATTTATATATATATATATATATATAAATATATATATATATATATATTTATATATATATATTTATATATATATATATATATATATTTATATATATATTATTTTCAAACCTATAATTTATTTTTAAGTTAATATTTCTGAAAAGATAACTAAATTTATCAAATATCCAATATATTTAATTAACCATTAAAATAATAAATTTTATAAATTATTTATTAGTTGTTCAATATTCTCGATTTCATTGACAATTAAGATGTATTATTAATTTCATTAACACATAAAAAATTGTAACATTTTTTTTAATTTTTAGTTTTACAGTATTAACATAAAACATTTTTATTCTAAAATAATTTAAAAGATATAAAAATAAAATTAATATAGTGTATTGAAGTATTAAATTTTGCGACAGTTATTTGGATCTGTCGCATGAACTGTTGCAATATTGACATATTTTGCGGCAGTTGGAAATAACTGTCGTATAAACGGTCGCAAAATCGAAGCGGTGACAGTTTTGCAATAACCATCGCAATTTGTCTGTCGCAATTCATCCTTTTCCTTGTAGTGAGGGAGGGGGTAAAAGCCATCACCTTGAGAAGTGGGACAAAATTGACTCTACCTCCTAATAAAGAGAAACTAGTCCTTGAAGCCGAGAAAAACAAAGTCCTTGTTGAGGAAGATACCCTTGAGATAAAAGTTAGAAGTAAAATAATTCCTAAAAAGGTAAAGGTAAGTGTTTCTTTTCCACAAAGAATAAAGGATGAGCATAAAGGGATAAACAAAATATGAAATTATGAAATTGCAAAAAAAAAAAAAAAAAAAAAAGCATATTAGCATCCCTTTTGTTGAAGTTATTGCCCAGATTCCTAAATATGCCAAGTTTTGAAGAAGAAAAAATTCAAATGAAAAATAGGTTAAATTTAAGAGGTAATTGGCCTAAATGAAAATTGGTTTGTTATAGTCCTTAATAAATTGTCTCCTAACCATAAAGACCTTGGGAAATTTACAATTCCTTGTACAATTGTCAATCATCATTTTAAAATGGCCCTTTGTAATTTGAGAGCAAGTATTAATTTGATGCCTTTATCTGTTTTTAAAAGGTTGGGGATGTTTGAACCCCAACCTACTGATATCTCTCTCCAACTTGGTGATAACACAATTACATATCCCGAGGGGATAGAGGAAAACATCTTGGTAAAAGTAGAAAAGTTTATTTTCTTGGTTGATTTTGTAGTCCTTGATATGCAAGAGGATGAGTGTCACAAAAAAAAAATTGCGACTATAAAATTCAAAATAAAGCAAAGCCATCACTAATATTTATTTTTAGAAAAATATTGGAAAAACCTCTTAAAGGAAAAAAAAGGTTTTGAAACCAAATTTTGAGTTCAGGAGTCATTTATGCATAAGAAATGTATTAGCATCTTACAACATGCATTAAAAACAATTACCTTTAATTAAATGTTCAAAATTAATATTACTTTAAATTTATATATATATATATAAATATATATATATATATATATATATATATTTATATATATATATTTATATATATATATTTATATATATATATATATATATATTTATATATATATTATTTTCAAACCTATAATTTATTTTTAAGTTAATATTTCTGAAAAGATAACTAAATTTATCAAATATCCAATATATTTAATTAACCATTAAAATAATAAATTTTATAAATTATTTATTAGTTGTTCAATATTCTCGATTTCATTGACAATTAAGATGTATTATTAATTTCATTAACACATAAAAAATTGTAACATTTTTTTTAATTTTTAGTTTTACAGTATTAACATAAAACATTTTTATTCTAAAATAATTTAAAAGATATAAAAATAAAATTAATATAGTGTATTGAAGTATTAAATTTTGCGACAGTTATTTGGATCTGTCGCATGAACTGTTGCAATATTGACATATTTTGCGGCAGTTGGAAATAACTGTCGTATAAACGGTCGCAAAATCGAAGCGGTGACAGTTTTGCAATAACCATCGCAATTTGTCTGTCGCAATTCATCCTTTTCCTTGTAGTGAGGGAGGGGGTAAAAGCCATCACCTTGAGAAGTGGGACAAAATTGACTCTACCTCCTAATAAAGAGAAACTAGTCCTTGAAGCCGAGAAAAACAAAGTCCTTGTTGAGGAAGATACCCTTGAGATAAAAGTTAGAAGTAAAATAATTCCTAAAAAGGTAAAGGTAAGTGTTTCTTTTCCACAAAGAATAAAGGATGAGCATAAAGGGATAAACAAAATATGAAATTATGAAATTGCAAAAAAAAGAAAAAAAAAAGCATATTAGCATCCCTTTTGTTGAAGTTATTGCCCAAATTCCTAAATATGCCAAGTTTTGAAGAAGAAAAAATTCAAATGAAAAATAGGTTAAATTTAAGAGGTAATTGGCCTAAATGAAAATTGGTTTGTTATAGTCCTTAATAAATTGTCTCCTAACCATAAAGACCTTGGGAAATTTACAATTCCTTGTACAATTGTCAATCATCATTTTAAAATGGCCCTTTGTAATTTGAGAGCAAGTATTAATTTGATGCCTTTATCTGTTTTTAAAAGGTTGGGGATGTTTGAACCCCAACCTACTGATATCTCTCTCCAACTTGGTGATAACACAATTACATATCCCGAGGGGATAGAGGAAAACATCTTGGTAAAAGTAGAAAAATTTATTTTCTTGGTTGATTTTGTAGTCCTTGATATGCAAGAGGATGAGTGTCACAAAAAAAAAATTGCGACTATAAAAATAAAAATAAAGTGAAGCCATCACTAATATTTATTTTTAGAAAAATATTGGAAAAACCTCTTAAAGGAAAAAAAAGGTTTTGAAACCAAATTTTGAGTTCAGGAGTCATTTATGCATAAGAAATGTATTAGCATCTTACAACATGCATTAAAAACAATTACCTTTAATTAAATGTTCAAAATTAATATTACTTTAAATTTATTTGTTTTTCCCTTTTATAAAACTAAATTATTTATCCTTTATTTGTATAGTATTTCATTTTTGAATTATTATATTGAATAAATTTTATTATTATTTTTAGAAAAGAAAACGGTTATTATTTTTTATCCTTTGAGTCAACAAGGGTAGATCCTTACTTCTACACATCCTCAAGTGTGGTGAGAAAATCAGACTTATGTAGTTCTTTGTGTAGAAAAATATTTGTGAGTTAAATTTTTTTTAATTTTAGATATTTTATTAAGAGTTAACCAAACAAGAAAGAGATCTAAAATAGTTATCGCAATCAATATTAAGTTTTCCCGATAATTAAATAAGAAGGAGTCCAAAATGATTATTAGACTAAATTTTTTATTTTTAATTATTTTTATACAAAATTTACCTTTTTCTTTTTTAGAAAAATAAATCACTATAGTCAAACAAGAAAAGATCCAAAATGATTATCACTAATATTTTTATTAGTATTTGTGTTTCGAAGCTATTTAATAATCTTGATAAGATAATTTGCAATAACCAAATAGGAAAGAGATGCAAATTGGTTATCACTAAACTTTTAAATCATTGCAATAACTAAATAGAAAAGATATCTAAAATAGTTATCACTTATATTCATTATTGACATATTTTGTAAAATCTTAAATACAATATTATATCATCAAGTTAGTTTATTGATTAATATAAAAAGAGAAAGAAAGTCATCATATCAAAACATAACACGTTAGTAATATATAGAAATTCATTTTATTCTATTTATATAAACTTATTAATACTAAATAATGAAATCACATTTTTCATTTCCAAGAAACCGAGTGTGTGCAACACATAGTTTTGAAATCAAATATCATCATTAAAGCAATAAAACCTACCTTTTATGCATCCAAAACAATACATATATATAAACCTTTATGAGTTAAAATCCATGAACCCAATTTGTTATAATGTTGCAACGTTGATAAAGATCTTATATATTAACCCAAGAAGCATGTTGGATATATATACATATATGCATAGCTTTAAAAAATATATATTTTAGTGACCAGCCATATACAAAAAGTAAGAAGCAAGACTATAACTGGTAATCATAAAACCACACATGAAGCAAATATGCAATAGTGAAGTAGGAATCACTCATGAAACACATGGGCAATCTTAACAGTTAACTAAACCACGTAAAGCAACTAACTGTTACATAATATACAGGGAAAGGAGGCAAACCAAACTTGAATGAAGATGGACCCGTTCCAAGCTTAGGAATTGGGTGCAACCGCCCTAGGCCCAATATTAGAAGTGCCTAAAATTTTGTATAACCTTAAGTATTTAAAATTATATATATTAAACTTTTTCACTTCTCCAACCGTACAATTTATAAATAAGTAGTTTTAATTTTTATCTTTTCAATAACTAAATATTTAATTTATTTATTTCTAATAGATATATTTATTTTTTATATTTAAAGCCAAGGAATCAAAAGGTTAAAGGTCATTTTGTGTTCAATTTAGTATTGCACTACTATAATACTATTTCACAGTCTTTCATCATCTACTAATCTTGATAGACTATGGCCAATGCCAATGAATTCAAGAGGTGATACATTGAAGGAACCAAGAGGAATGGGATGATGGACCATGGACCAAGGGCCCAATCTCTAGAGTTATGGCCACCTTGAAGTCCAGTGGACATCTTGAAGACCAGTGGACTTTTCAAGCCCAAGGTACTCTTCAATTTGGACCACTCTATCATGAAGAGAAGACATAGTTCTAGTTGTAAATATCTTGTACATAGTTTTCTTGTATAGGCTTATTTTTGCCTTTGTATTTGTGAGACACTTTAGTTTCTTTTATTAGTCATTGTATATTGATTCTAGGGTGGGTTACTTGGAGAGTTTGACTCCATTTAACCTCCTTTGTTGATACACTCATTTTCTATTTTTTCAGTAAGAAAAGAGGGGTGACATTTAGCAACGCTTGAGGGTGTGACTAGTAATTGGGCCAAAATTGGGCCTAGGCAAAATTTTACATATTAGACTCATTTTGCTCCTAATTTTTCATAGATTTGATTTAGCTAGGTTTCATCATCATTGGATGAACCTAACTAAACCAAATCAAACATTTTTTAAATTAATTCAAGAAGCCAAAAGAAACCAAATCCGCCCACCTTACCTAGTTTCCTTTCTTTGACTGAATTGCTTTTCTAACCTTCAAGGAGATGAGAAGCTTGTGCTACAAGCTTCTCCTTAGCTTGCTCCACAAGTTTCTAAACTCACCTAGAAGGTCAACTAACCTTACCATGGTTCCTAGTGAACCATGATTAAGGTTAGCTTGCTCCTTAAGTTACCTACCTCTATATATTTGTAATTTCTACTCTTGTAATCACTTTTGACATTTATGAGATTTAGAATTCAGAAATTCTCTCTCATTTCAAGAGTCCAATTTCGTGGAGAATCTCTTTCTCCTAGAAGCTTCGCAAAGGAACTTCTCCTTTGTGCTTGGTTCTTCAAGCTTCTCTCCTTCAAGAGAAACCGAACCACTTTGGGAAGTATCTTCAAGCTTTTGGAGCTTGAACTCGTCCAAATCTTCTGTGACACCCTTACTACCCCAACACATATTGTAATAAATCTTTCAATTACAGTAAAAGGGTTCACATGAGAAACTTCGAACAACCACATTAGCAGAAATATAACACATAACACACAAGAGTTTTTACAAATTGTTTTTAAAATAATATTACAGTACCAAATTCACACGAATATTTCGCTCCAAAAAATCCTTTGCCCCGATGTCACAATATCAGAGCATTTCCCAAAATAAAACTGTTGGCATCCTATATGCCACTTGCAGCCGGATCCTCTCCACCTAAAATATCCACAATTTATACGGTGAGAAAAGAAGATATCTATATGCAAAGTACATCCAAACACACCATGTTAAAATCTCATCATATTTTCTTTATTTAATAAAATATTTACAAGCATGTATCATAATTTATCAATCCATCACAATCCATTTAAATTTTATAATTAACACTATCATTTTTACCTTTCCTCATTCACATCAATATAACAATTATCTCAACATCTATAATTCATGCCAATTTCACAATCATTTCCACATACGTAATTCATACCAATCCAACAATTAACACTATGCCAAGACCTCGCCACATTTGACACAAGTGATACAGGTTAATTGCCTCACTCAACCCACACCAGACCAGGGGTCACGCCCTCCCTGTAGCATCACTTACCCAGGGGCCGTGCCGTCCCTCGCCATTTTGGTGTGAGGAAACACAATCACATTACAATCAATACAATCTCTTGCAATTAACCCTATGCCAGGGCTGTCATAAGCGACATAAGTGGTGGTGTTAACTATTTTTCTCATCCCACACCATGCTAGGGTCACGCCCTCCCTGTAGCACCACTTATACAGAACCGTGCCATCTCTAGTCATTAGTGTGAGACATCACAATCACATACAACATCTCAACTTATGATTCAAAGTCACATCAAGATTATCCATTAACAAGTAATATAATAATAACTTTCATTAATATAATAATCAATTTATATCTTCAATAGAATAATTATTCCAAATTATAAATTATATATACAGATAATAATAAGGAAATATAAATTAATTCCAGTAAAGGTGGCAGTGCCTCCTAGTTAGGAATCCATTTATATTTTCATGGTATATTTAAATTCTTAAGTAAGTAGGAAACTTAAAAGAACTAACGGGAAATAAGGAGTCTCAGCCTTCCATTCAGATAAATTAAACGTGATCCTAAGAAATTCTACCCAATACCCTCATATACTCTACATATAAATAATCCCCTTTTCCCCCCGTACCTGAATAGATAGGAACTTGGGCAGAACCTCCTCCTCTCTTTCCTTAAACAGTAACTGGAACTAGGGCAGAACCTCCACTTCTCTCCTTAAACAATAACCGGAACTAGGACAGAATCTCCTCCTCAAGATTCCTCTTTCTCTCTCTCTCTCTCTCTCTAAAATTTTTCACCCTTCTCAGTTATAATTTTTCACCCCCCATGCCTCCTATTTATAGGCAATCTGGGTTACCCGGAACGGCCCGTACCGATTTCGGAACGGCCCGTTCTGGAACCTTCGAATCTGTGCAAAATTTTCAACTGGAACGGCCCGTTCTAAAATTGGAACGGCCCGTTTCAAAAAAAAACAGAACGGCCCGTTCTAAAACCAGAACGACCCGTTTTCACTCTCAGCAGAACGGCCCGTTCTCCCTCCGGAACGGCCCGTTCTCCTTCCGGAACGGCCCGTTCTGGGCCCGTTCCTAACTTAAAATTTCAGTATCCTTTTATTGCTTGGAACGGCCCGTTCCAACTTTGGAACAGCCCGTTCCAAGTTACCCATTTACCCCTCAAACTTTAATAAAACTGCAAAAATGCCATTAATATTTACAAAAATACCCCTAAAACTTAATAAATTTACGAAAAGACTCAATAATAATATTAAAATAATAGGGTGTTACAATTCTCCCCTCCTTTTAAAAATTTCGTCCTCGAAATTACCTGAAGTAAATAAAAATGGATATGACGCTCTCATCTTCTCCTCTAGTTCCCAAGTAGCACTTTCTGGTGTAGCTCCTCCCCAAATAACTTTCACCAAAGGAATTTCTTTACCCCTAAGTTGCTTTACCATTCGATCCTCGACTCTCACAGGGGTTGCTTCCACCGTTAGATTCTCTTTAACCTCAATATGATCCGATTCAATCACATGTGAAGGATCATGGACGTATTTTCGAAGTTGAGAAATATGAAAAACATCATGAAGATTTGACAGATTAGGAGGTAAAGCAATTTGGTAGGCAACATTACCGACTCTTTTTAGAATTTGAAAAGGACCAATAAATCGAGGAGTAAGTTTTCTGGATTTTAATGCCCTGCCAACCCCAGTCCATGGAGTGACTTTTAAGAACACATGGTCACCTTCTTGAAATTCCAAATCCTTTCTCCTCCTGTCAGCATAATTTTTCTGTCTATTCTGAGCTGTCCTCATCCTTTCTTGTATCAATCTAACCTTTTCAGTGGTTTGTTGCACAATCTCAGGTCCTAAGATGATATTATCACCAGGCTCGCACCAACACAAAGGAGTCCTACACCTCCTACCATACAAGGCTTCATAGGGTGCCATACCTATGCTAGAGTGGTAACTATTATTATAGGTAAACTCTATCAAAGGTAAAAGACTATCCCAACTTCCCCCTTGGTCCAACACACAGGCTCTAAGCAAATCCTCTAAAGATTGAATAGTCCTCTCAGTCTGACCATCAGTTTGAGGGTGGTAAGCTGAACTAAGTCTCAGTTGGGTTCCCAAAGCTTGTTGTAGGCTCTCCCAAAACCTAGAGGTGAATCTAGGGTCCCTGTCTGAAACTATGCTAGATGGTATCCCATGTAATCTCACAATCTCATCAATATACAATCTAGCCAATTTTTCTAGAGAATACTTAATGTTAATAGGTAAGAAATGTGCACTCTTAGTCAACCTATCAACTATAACCCAAATGGAATCATGTCCTCTCCTAGTCCTAGGCAAAGCAACTACAAAATCCATGGAAATGCTATCCCATTTCCACTCGGGTATACTCAAAGGCTGAAGTAGTCCTGAAGGTTTTTGATGCTCTATTTTAGCCTTCTGACACACTAAACAGGCACTCACAAATTCAGCTATATCTTTCTTCATCCTAGGCCACCAGAATATCTTCCTAAGGTCATGATACATCTTAGTTGCTCCTGGGTGAAAACTAAGCTTGCTCCTATGACCTTCCTCTAGGATCAATCGTCTAAGCGTAGGATCACTAGGCACACATACTCGGTCTTTAAATCTTACCACTCCATCTACACCCAAGGTAAATTCTCCTTCAATCCCTTTCCCTATAGCATCACGTCTAGCTACTAGAAATGAATCCACTATTTGTGCGTCTCCAATTTCCTTCAACAGCTCACTAGTCACCCGAGTCATACCTAGTCTCACACTACTATGAGTCACCTCACAAATCAGACTTAAGTCTCTAAATTGTGCCAAAAGGTCCATCTCCCTAATCATAAGAGAAGACAACTGCAAAGATTTCCTACTCAAAGCATCAGCTACCACATTAGCTTTTCCTGGATGATAACTAAGATCAAAATCATAGTCCTTAAGGAACTCCAACCATCTCCTTTGCCTCATATTTAATTCCTTTTGATCAAACAAATACCTAAGACTCTTATGATCACTAAACACTTCAAATTTTGAACCATACAAATAATGTCTCCAAATCTTAAGTGTGAACACCACTGCTGCTAATTCAAGATCATGGGTGGGGTAATTCCTCTCATGTATTTTTAATTGCCTAGATGCATAAGATACGACCTTTCCTTCTTGCATTAACACTCCACCCAAACCCATCTTAGAAGCGTCACAATAAATCACAAAAGTCTTGCTAAGATCAGGCAATACTAAAACAGGTGCACTAGTCAATTTTTCCTTAAGGGCTCGGAAACTATCCTCACATTTACTATCCCATACAAACATAACTCCTTTCCTAGTCAAACTTGTCAAGGGTAATGCTAACTTAGAGAATCCTTCTATGAATCTTCTATAGTATCCAGCCAATCCAAGGAAACTCCTAATCTCACTAACTGACTTAGGTGTCTCCCAATTAAGCACAGCCTCAACCTTAGATGGATCCACTGCTATTCCCCCACTTGAAATTACATGTCCTAAGAAACTCACCTCCTCAAGCCAAAAGTCACACTTAGACAATTTAGCATAGAGTTGTTTCTCCCTGAGGGTTTGTAGTACTACCCTTAAGTGTTCTTCATGCTCCTCTTTAGTCTTAGAATAAACTAGTATGTCATCTATGAAGACAACTACAAATTTATCCAAGTACGGATGAAGAATCCGGTTCATGTAATCCATAAAAATTGCAGGAGCATTCGTCACACCAAAAGGCATTACTAGATACTCATAGTGTCCATAACGGGTCCTAAATGCTGTCTTAGGTACATCTTCACTCTTAACTTTAATCTGATGGTACCCTGATCTAAGATCGATTTTACTAAACACACAAGCACCTACCAACTGATCCATAAGATCATCTATCCTAGGCAACGGATATTTGTTCTTAATGGTCACCTTGTTCAACTGGCGATAATCTACACACAACCGCATACTACCATCCTTCTTTTTGACTAGAAGTACGGGTGCTCCCCAAGGTGATACACTAGGCCTCACAAACCCCTTTTTCAACAAGTCTTCTATTTGTTTCTTTAGTTCCACTAACTCTATGGGTGACATCCTGTAAGGTGCAATAGAGATAGGTCCTGTTCCTGGAATTAAATCTATGGAAAATTCTACTTCTCTTCTGGGTGGTAAGCTAGACACATCAGAAAAGACATCCGAAAAGTCACACACAACAGGCAGTTCATTTACCAAAACATTTTTCTCGGAATTCAGATAAGCTAACAACATGTACACTTGGGCATCTTCTTGCAAAGATACCTTAACTTGGTTGGCAGTCAAATAATCCTTACTCACTTTTTCAACAGACTCCCCAAAGATAATAGATTTACTAGCACAATTCAAAAGGACATGATTGGAAGATAACCAGTCCATACCCAAAATAACATCTAGTTGACTTAGAGGTAAACAAATTAAGTCAACCATGAAATCTCTACCTTCAACAGTCAGAGGACACTTTGAACAGACATCAGAAGTGATTACCGATTCACTAGTGGGTGTTTCGACAATTAACTCAAAAGACAAGGAAGAGACAGGTAATTTTAGTTTAGACACACACGCATGTGATATGAAAGAGTGAGTCGCACCAGAATCATATAAAACGGTTAAAGGAGTTCCATTAATGAAACACATACCCTGAATTAAGTCTTCGGATTGAGTAGCTTCAGCACCACTCAAAGCAAATACTCTTCCTGTGGTTCGAGGTTTGCTAGCGCTCCCTCCAGCCTCTGTTATTTCTTTCCTACTCTGAGGGCATTCACTAGCTTTATGTCCCTCTGCTTTACATTTGAAGCATATCATTATCCTTTGCATCCAACAATCAACTGCCCTATGACCTGGCTTTCCACATTTAAAACAGTTGTTGTGTGGAACAAAACCCACACTTCCCCTTCCATAAGTTTGGCTAACCATTGGAACTTGGCTTCTTTGTTGCGTAGAACCTTGATGATTCACCTTAGAACTTGAGTCCCCTACAAACTTGGTATAAGGTTTATTCTTATTAGCTGAACCAAACTTAGTATTTCTCATCGGTCCTCCACTCTTATAATGAGTTACCCTAGCTCGGTTGTCCTCATCAAATACTCTGCACTTGTTTACCAATTCATGGTAGTGAGTGATCCCTTGATAATTGAACACTTGTTTGATCTCAGGGCGAAGACCGCTCACAAACTTCACGCATTTGTCCTCCTCATTGTCTACACCATCATACATAGGGCAAAATCTAACTAAGTCTTCAAATTTAGTCACGTATTCAGCCACAGAATTCTCTCCTTGTTTCAATTCAAGGAATTCCACCTGTTTCTTATGTCTCACATCTCGGGGAAAATATTTCTCCAAGAACAGCCGCTTGAAGTTATCCCAGTTTACTTGAGTTCCCGCAGCCATCATTCTTTGCAAAGCACCTTGCCACCAGATGCCAGCCTCTCCAGAAAGCATAAAAACGGCCAAAGTTATCTTCTGTATCAAAGGACATCCCATAGCTTGGAATATCTTTTCAATTTCAAAAATCCAATCAGCAGCTCCATCAGGATTATAGCCTCCACGAAAGCTTGGCGGATTATTTCGCTGAAATCTCTCTAGCCAATCTATCTCTGGTCGTTGGTTCAGATTACCAATAGCCTGAGCCATCGCTTGCAGAGCATCAGCGATTGCACGATCGTTTCTACCTCCTGCCATTGTTTTTCTGTCCTCCCAGAAAAGTTAACAATCATACTCTAAAACAACAAATTTAATCAATCGTCGTTATATCAATAAATTCAACAATCAATTTACTACACCATTCATCTACCAAACAAGCATAGCAGACTCATAACTTACGGCCGATTGAATCGACATGCTCTGATACCACTAAATGTGACACCCTTACTACCCCAACACATATTGTAATAAATCTTTCAATTACAGTAAAAGGGTTCACATGAGAAACTTCGAACAACCACATTAGCAGAAATATAACACATAACACACAAGAGTTTTTACAAATTGTTTTTAAAATAATATTACAGTACCAAATTCACACGAATATTTCGCTCCAAAAAATCCTTTGCCCCGATGTCACAATATCAGAGCATTTCCCAAAATAAAACTGTTGGCATCCTATATGCCACTTGCAGCCGGATCCTCTCCACCTAAAATATCCACAATTTATACGGTGAGAAAAGAAGATATCTATATGCAAAGTACATCCAAACACACCATGTTAAAATCTCATCATATTTTCTTTATTTAATAAAATATTTACAAGCATGTATCATAATTTATCAATCCATCACAATCCATTTAAATTTTATAATTAACACTATCATTTTTACCTTTCCTCATTCACATCAATATAACAATTATCTCAACATCTATAATTCATGCCAATTTCACAATCATTTCCACATACGTAATTCATACCAATCCAACAATTAACACTATGCCAAGACCTCGCCACATTTGACACAAGTGATACAGGTTAATTGCCTCACTCAACCCACACCAGACCAGGGGTCACGCCCTCCCTGTAGCATCACTTACCCAGGGGCCGTGCCGTCCCTCGCCATTTTGGTGTGAGGAAACACAATCACATTACAATCAATACAATCTCTTGCAATTAACCCTATGCCAGGGCTGTCATAAGCGACATAAGTGGTGGTGTTAACTATTTTTCTCATCCCACACCATGCTAGGGTCACGCCCTCCCTGTAGCACCACTTATACAGAACCGTGCCATCTCTAGTCATTAGTGTGAGACATCACAATCACATACAACATCTCAACTTATGATTCAAAGTCACATCAAGATTATCCATTAACAAGTAATATAATAATAACTTTCATTAATATAATAATCAATTTATATCTTCAATAGAATAATTATTCCAAATTATAAATTATATATACAGATAATAATAAGGAAATATAAATTAATTCCAGTAAAGGTGGCAGTGCCTCCTAGTTAGGAATCCATTTATATTTTCATGGTATATTTAAATTCTCAAGTAAGTAGGAAACTTAAAAGAACTAACGGGAAATAAGGAGTCTCAGCCTTCCATTCAGATAAATTAAACGTGATCCTAAGAAATTCTACCCAATACCCTCATATACTCTACATATAAATAATCCCCTTTTCCCCCCGTACCTGAATAGATAGGAACTTGGGCAGAACCTCCTCCTCTCTTTCCTTAAACAGTAACTGGAACTAGGGCAGAACCTCCACTTCTCTCCTTAAACAATAACCGGAACTAGGACAGAATCTCCTCCTCAAGATTCCTCTTTCTCTCCCTCCTCTTTCTCTCTCTCTCTCTCTCTCTAAAATTTTTCACCCTTCTCAGTTATAATTTTTCACCCCCCATGCCTCCTATTTATAGGCAATCTGGGTTACCCGGAACGGCCCGTACCGATTTCGGAACGGCCCGTTCTGGAACCTTCGAATCTGTGCAAAATTTTCAACTGGAACGGCCCGTTCTAAAATTGGAACGGCCCATTTCAAAAAAAACAGAACGGCCCGTTCTAAAACCAGAACGGCCCGTTTTCACTCTCAGCAGAACGGCCCGTTCTCCCTCCGGAACGGCCCGTTCTCCTTCCGGAACGGCCCGTTCTGGGCCCGTTCCCAACTTAAAATTTCAGTATCCTTTTATTGCTTGGAACGGCCCGTTCCAACTTTGGAACAGCCCGTTCCAAGTTACCCATTTACCCCTCAAACTTTAATAAAACTGCAAAAATGCCATTAATATTTACAAAAATACCCCTAAAACTTAATAAATTTACGAAAAGACTCAATAATAATATTAAAATAATAGGGTGTTACATCTTCCATTGGCGTGAAGAACCTCAAGAGAAGAAGGGACTTAGCATGGTTCAACTTGAAGAAACATCAATCTTCTCCAAGTAGTTCCATCAAATCTACTCATCTGCTAATTTTCTTACTATGTTAACTGTTAATTTTAGTTTTGAAAAACTTCTTTCACCTGATACAATAGTCATAGGCACATTTAACAAAATTCTATAAGCAATTGAAACATTTGGATAACAATTTATAGATTTTACAAACTTAAGGATCTCAATAGCTGACATTAAGTTATCAGGTAAAGTTATTTGCAATATTTTCAATTCAGAGAAAAAATATCTAAATTAACGTCTGATAAATCACCATTCGAAAAGGTAGAGTGAAAATTAACACAACATTTCCTCAATTCATCATTGTCTAATGACTTTAATTTATTTGAATTAAACAAAAAGCCAAAAATATTGTCAAATATTTTTAATTGCTCAAATCTAGTTTTCAAAGAATTATGTGTCATGTCCACAACAACTAAAAAGTAATTAACTTTAAATGACTCATCAATTGATTGAATTTCTTCATCTTGATTATGCTCATCAAATTTTTTTTTTCTTCTAATGACACGATGTGTTTTTGGAAAGGTAGGCTCTACATCCATATCAATGACAATACTTTTATAGCAGCATTCATACTAGTTGTAAAGCCTTCATCCTTATAGTTTTCAAAAAAACACGACACTTTCTAATTGTTTAGCAGTAGTATTGATGCACATAGATTTAGATTATAATTTTTTGCTTAACATATTAATAGAAAATAAGATGTCATACCAAATGACCATATCAAGCAAAAATTCAAAATTCTCAAGTGCATCAATCAAACTTTCTACTTCACTCTTTGACTTAGCGTTATCACAAGATTTATGTAATTCCAGCAAAGCTAATATAATTTGGGGACTTTGAAACCTAATAGCTTTAATGCTTTTAATTCGACTTTCCCAACAAGTATTAGACAAAGACTTTACAGTTAATCCGGGAACATTATCAAACAAAATTTTCCATCTTCCTATAGAACTTGAAAATAATGAAATATATACGTTGAACTAAATCTAACTGAGAGTAAGATTAAGATTATGACAAGCATAAGGCATAAATAATATTTTTGGGTTTAAGTTGAGAAATCACTTTCGAACTCCTTGGTGTTTTCCTTTCATATTAGAACCATTATCATAACCTTGACCCCTCACATCATTAACATTAAGGTTAAGAGTTTTCTACACAAGTAGTAATTCATTAAAAAGTCTTAATCCAGATGTGTCATCCACTTTTAAAAATTCTAGAAAATACTCCTTAATTTTTATTTTATTATTTGACATATTTACACATTATACAATTAGAGTCATTTGTTCTTGATAACTTACATCAGGAATACAATCAAGAATTATAGCAAATATGGCACAAAATGCTCCTACAGCCCACCATAATGACAACGCTTGTACGCCACACATCAACAAGCCCAACACAGAACGCTCCAATGGCTTTAGAGTTTGAAAGGGTGTGAAGCATATAAATTAGTAGTTAACACAGTAAGAAAATTAGCAAATGAGTATATTAGTAGATGATGAAAGGCTGTGAAATAGTATTATAGTAGTACAATATTGAACTAAACACAAAATGACTTTTAACCTTTCGATTTCTTGGCTTTAAATATAAAAAATAAATGTATCTATTAGAAATAAATAAATTAAATATTCAATTATTGAAAAGATAAAAATTAAAATCACTTATTTATAAATTGTACTGCTGGAGAGGTGGAAAAGTTAATATATATAATTTTAAATACTTAAGGTTATACAAAATTTTAGGCCCCTTCTAATGTTGGGCCTAGGGCGGTCGCATCAAATTCCTAAGCTGAGAACTGACCCTGGACTTCTTGGTTGTAGTTATGAGAAAAACATGTAGTGAGTGAGTACCTGCAAGTGAAGTCGTTCATGGTAGAGTGAAAAAAAAAGTCCTTGGTGAGAGAGTTTTGTATATATGATGAGGGAAAATTTTGCGGTTGTGAAGGAAGGAAGTGTAGCAAGGTTATGTCTTGGTGAGTAAGGTTCCCTTATAGAGTGTTTCACTCATTGAAAGAATTAGAAACTGACTTATGGAGGATCATATGTGAGAATGGCCCTTCATTTGTTTTCTATTATATATCAACTAAAGAGAGGGAGGGTGTGCAAGTTCCCTGATGAAGGATTAGGGATGGCAATGGGCTCCATGGGGGCGGGTAATAGTAAATTCGGCCCCGCCCTGTTAGATGAAAATTATCCCCATACCCACCCCATATCCGTGTGGGTATTCATGAATTTCTTGAATACCTACGGATATCCATGGATATTTATAAATTTTTTAAGAAATTTAAAAAATTATATTACAAATAATTTTAAGTCTATATTTAATGTCATTGAAATATTAAAAATAAAAATTTAATGTTAATTTTGAACTTGTATTTAACGTTGATTTTGTTGAAATAATAATAAAAATGTAAGATAATCAATGACTTAAAATACATCAATCTCACAATCACAAGTAGGTTAAAGTCTCATCACAAAGCTACAATAATTCAATCTCATAATTCTAAACGAAAGTAAACAACTTAAAATACATAAATTTTATTGGTCCAATCAAAGCTAGAAAATTAATCAAATTATATCCAACATAATTCTATAACATGCTTAACACATGTTGGTAACTTCATCAACCTCACTTTTGTAAGAAAATAAGAGGAAATAGTGTAGTTTTAAGGTTATGTGGTACAAGGATAATTAGAATATTTAAGAAATATTATTAAACGGGTACTCGCAGGTATGGATATCATCATACCCGCCCCCACCCCATTTATAAACGGGTAAAAAATTATCCGTCCCCATTATCCGCGGGTAGAGCTGTCAAAACGGGCCAACCCGGCCCATGTGGGCCGGCCCACCTTGACCCACTTTAAAAACGAGCCAACCCAACCCGGCCCACTTGTGATTTTCTAAAAAAAAAATTTGGCCCGGCCTGGCCTACCACGGGTTGGTGGGTTATACGGGCCAGCCCACCAGCCCACCAAAAATTAAAAAAAAAATTATCAACAAAATTTAAAATTTAAAATTAATTATAAATTAACATAATAGTCATAAAATTAACATCATTAATAGTCATAAGTCATAATTTATCATACAAAATTAAATACAAATCATGATAAAAGTCTAAAATAAAAATTTTCAATATACCATCATACAAAATTAACTACAAATCATACTTAAATTTTTATTGCAAAAAAAATGGTGGGTTGGTGGGCTACCCGGCCCACCACGGGTTTAGCCCGGGTGGGCCGGGTCAAAGTGGGCCGGGTTGAGATATACCCACCTACTATAAAACTTCAATTTTTTTTGGCCCGGCCTGGCCCGTTTTCAAGGTGGGCCGGGTTGGCCCATGGGTCCCGGCCCACTTTGACAGCTCTATCCGCGGGTACCCAATTAGCTTATCCATTTATTATCCGTAGTAGATTTTACCCGCAGATACCTGCGGGTGTGGGTATTTTTGCCATCCCTAGAAAGGATCATATATATGTGAGGATGGCCCTTCATTAGTTTTCTATTATATATCAACTAAAGAGAAGTAGGGTGTGCAAGTTCCTAGAGGGAGAAAAAGAATCTATATATTTTGAGATATTTTAAAAGATTAATTAATTTGTGAAATTATTTTATATTTAACTTTAAATTTAATTTAAATTTAAAATAATTATTTTATTAATTATTGATATTAAAATCTAATTAATATCCGCTTTAATGAGATATAATTATTTCACCATAGTAATTTTAAATAATTTTAATTAATTTTAATGATCAAATGTTTTGAAGTTAATTGGTTTTAATTATCATGATTAATTATAGTCACAATAATTAGTGTTTTTCTCTTATAAATGTTGAGATTCAATAGGAGTGAGATGTACTGGACATTGCTCTCTTCTTTGTTCTCTCCTTTCTAGTTTAAAAACTTGCTAATTTTGCATCCTAGTCTAGTATTGGGAAGATCTTTTTGTATTCTAAGGGACTTGCATGATGTAACATCCCAATTTTTCATACTTTATATTAATAACATTTTAGAAATTATTTTAATATTAATGTATTTATTTTGAAGTTTTTGATATTATTTAATTAATTATATGAGCCCTATTTTAATTATAGGACATGATTTATAATTATTATTTTAAATAGTGATGCAGGATATATTTTATAAAATATATTTTATTAATAAATATGTTCATGTTATTTGATTAAAGGGAAGAGGTGTATTTTAATTATATTGTATTAATTATTTTATGAGAAAGGGAAGGAAAGACGTGATAGATATTTGTTTATTACTATTATTATTATTTTAAGAAAGGAGTTATCAGGAGTTAAGAGAAGTTACCTTAGGCTTCATTTCTTCTTACTTCTTTCTTATTAATTTCTTTCTACGCTCTAAAAACCAAGGAGAACTTAAAGAAGAGCAACAACCGAATTTTGCCCATGCTTCGACTTCTTCTCATCAAGGTAAGGGGGAGTGAGAAATCTTGTTTGGCGGTGTGAAAATATCTGTTAGGTTGCAGGATTGACCCCTAATCTCTTACCTAATGCATGCTCATAGGAATAAACAAATTTTGAGTGTTTTCTATTTTGGTGTTTGATGTTTCTTATGTGTTCCTTGTTGGATGTTGTGAATGAATATGTAATTAATTTTGAAAATTGGTATGTTTTGATGTGGATTAGAGTGCTCTGTGGGTTCTTTTGGGAAATCCTATGAGAAACAATTAGGGATATGATCATTTGGCAAGAATTGAAGTGTTTAATGTGAAATTGAGTATGAATTCATGTTCTAGAAGTTATTTGAAGTAATTGTACCAATTGGATTGCATGAATGTGTGTTTTAATGTGAAAATCGCGTGATTGCAAAGTCTAGAATTGCAGGTTCATGCTAAAGGTGCCAGACACGGTTCTTCGCGTTGTACCCAAATTTATGGGTTGGCCAAGAAAGTTGAGCTGGGCTCAGGAAAATTCTGGAACTTCTATTGTTACTAACAACAAAAGGTAGTTTCTTCTGCTTTGCATAGTGACATGTATCACAAGGATGTAAGCAATAAAAAATAATATCATTGTATTTAGAAGATGAATGTTTCAACACTTTATTTGAAGTGTGACCCAATCTAAGATGCTACAACATAGAACTATCAATAGTAATTACATTTGAAAAATTTGAAAAGGATAAAAGATTAATATAAGTAGATCCACATGAGCCCAAGTCACTTGAGTCTTGCAAGTAGAATAAGCCATTCCATCGCTTAGCTGCTCCAATCATATGAAAATTGAATTTCTGCATTATTAAACAATGTGCATCACAGAATATAACCATGCAACTAATAGTGGAAATAAGTCTAGGAATGGATATAAGATGGACAACAAAATCTGGTACATAGAGAACATTGACAAGAGTCAGTTTTCCTTGATGAATATTGCCAAAGAAATTAGCAATGATGATTTTATTATTTGGAAATTTTATGTGAATTGGTTTTATAGGTTTGAGGAATTCAAAAAAGGATTTGGATGGACAAATGGGATTTGTGGCACCACTATCCAAAATCCATGAAGAGGGACAAGAAGCATCAACTGAATGATTCACAAGTGAGGTTTGAGTATGGTTGACAGAGGATAGATTGTCCTTAAGCTGTTGAAGAAGATCCATAATAGTTTGATATTGTTTCTTTAAGAAACTAAATTGGTCACGGTTAGAGCTATCAGCCAAATCAGAGTGATGTGAAGATGTATTTGAATTTACTTCGACCAAACTAACAGAGGCACTTGAACCAAATGAATTTCCTTTGTTTGACTTTCTATATCCAGAAAGAAAACCAATCCTCAAATAACAACTTTCAATGGTGTGATTGGTTTTCTTACATTTCTCACAATATTTGTTGTTTCTTCCATTAGTTTTACCAGAATTATGGTTATTTTTGTTCATTATGGTATTACTTTTATTGTTGTTATTGTATTTGGTTGAAGAACAACAAAAGCAACTGAATCTTGAGAAGAAGGTTTGAATGAGTTACCAACAAATTCTCATTCGACTAAAGTATCATGGAAAAACTCTTAACAATTGATGGCATTGGATCCATCATCATCACTTGAGATCGCACTTGAGAATATTCGTCATTCAAGCCTCGAAGAAAATGAATAACGTAGTCATCTTCCCTTTCTTTCTACAATTTCTAAAGGAGTCCACAGGAATAAGATGTCGAACAAGTGCAAATTAGAACGCATCTGTACATTTCAATTACTTTCCACAAGATCTTTAACTGAGTGTCATACTCAGAGACACATGAATCACCTTGTTTGCAGTTTTGCATATGATCCTGAAGATCAGTAACACAAAATTTATCAGCATGTGAGAAACGATCTTTGAGATCTTTCTAGATTTCAGTTGTAGTGTCCATCCACATCACAGACTGCTTAATCAATGGACTCATGGATCGTGTGAGCCAAGACATCACCATATGATTTCACCTACTCCAAGCATCATGAAGAGGATTTGTGATTGGAGGATACGAAAGCCCTCCATTGATGAACTTCTCTTTGTTCTTTGTTTCAAGAGCAACCACCATGTCACGTTCCCATTGGTGAAAATTGCTCTCAGTCAAGAGTAGAGAAACAAGAACGATTGGCGAATTTTCTCTGAGATGAATATATAATGGATTTTTCGAATTAACGAGATAATTCGGTGATGGGGTTTGAGTGAGAATGCCATGGGCATTGTTTTGGCTTGAATTCGTCATGGTCGATCAAAAATTTGAGCAAGATATGAAGAGAATTTTCTTATGGAAAACGAAGAAGGTTGTTATAGCATTGATACCATATTATTATTTTGCATAGAGAATAACAAACTTGTAAAAGTGAAAAATATCTCAATTGCTTATTAGATCAACTCAACTAAAAAGATACATGGACCTAGATATATATTCTAAGCTAAGAAACAAAAAAGAAGTCTAACAACCTCTAACAGAATGTGGCAGCTACTAACAAACATTATAGAAAATCTATTTCTAATATATATATATATATATATATATATATATATATATATATTAATTTGATAATAGATTGCTAGATCAACCTATTGACCCAAGGAAGCATATTTACTATTATGGTTGCTTATTATATCTTTCATATTAAGGTTTCTAGTGTTTATGGCATTTAAGAACTTTTATGTTTTCATTTTATAATTTCTCCAAGTGAAAGATATCAAATTGCATGAAAAGATTCAATGGTTGAGAAAGATAATGCAAGAAAGGAATGTCATAGTTGTGCAAAATTTGGTGAATAATGTTCCTACCGTAAGTCCGCTATCATCGTTAGGGTCACCTGCATCCGAGGTATTGTCCGCTTTGACACTCGTTGGGCCGTCACGGTTTTGTCCTTTTAAAAGGTGTCTCGGTGGGTTAAGGATGGAGGGTGTTTATAAACTAACCTTAGCCTCGACTCCTAAGCGATGTGGGACTTTTAGGTATACCGGAACAAGGCCCCCAGTCGATGCTAAGGGAACGTAAGTCCGCTATCATCGTTAGGGTCACTTGCATTCGAGGTATTGTCCTCTTTGTTACTCGTTGGTTTGTCCTTTTAAAAGGCGTCTCGGTGGATTAAGGAGGGAGGGTGTTTATAAACTACCCTTAGCCTCGACGCCTAAGCGATGTGGGACTTTTAGGCATACGGGAACAAATAACAATGTAGATAATGTTAGTTACTGGATGAGTCAAAGGAACATGAAGAACCATTCATTGATTGGAACATACACTTTCAAATATAGCTTTGAGGAGCATGCACAAGTAAAGGTTAATGAATTGAGTACCTGATGTAAGTAGGTTTTTTAATGCATATTATTGTTATATATCAAGGAGTTTTATATATTGACGTAAAATCTTTAAGGGAACTAAAAGTTTGGATGTATATATAGAAGTCAAAATTAATCTTTGAATAAAAAAAGAGGAGTGATGAAGGGATGAGAAGAATAATTGTGAGGTATCATATATGAAAAATGATGTAAGTAATTAATTCTTGAGATTCTCTCTATAGTGGGAAGAATAATTATTAATATTAGTTATCATGAATGAGAAATAGACTCACTTTAAAAATATTATATAATATTGATACCTTTGTGGTATTAATGATGTGAGTTTTTTAAAAGCTATAGTCATAAGGTATCGAATTCAAAGGGACTTTTGTAACAATTAATTAATCTAATTTAATATTATTTAAGGAAAAGAAAAAGATGGATTTATTTGAAGAAAGCAATAAAGATAAAGAACATATTTTTAAGGATTTAGAATAACAAAAGGATAATTGAAAATTCATAACAAAAGATATCAGGGATTAATTTCATTAACCTTTCTCACACATATCCTTCTCAATTATTATTCAATTTTAGTAATTATTAAGTTAATTCAACAACCAAAGAAAGTATTTTAACCCTAATACCTTAGCTGAGAGATTTTAGGTTTCTTGAGGAAAATTCAAATTCCTTGGTGAGTTTGTTAAGAAACCCACATAAAGATCGGAGGTTTAAAATATTAACTAATAAAACTTATCATATTGCTAGTATTAAGTGTTATTAGTATTATTCTTTATATTGTAGTTCAAAAGGGTCGAACCTCAATTAAATGCATGAGATCGTGCATTAATTGATCAAGTCAAAACAATCATTAAGAATAGAAGAAAATAATTAACTAAATAAAAATATTTATTGAATAAGAACAAGAAGAATTACATGGAGTAGTGTTGACTATGTTAGTCCCTAACAATAACTCTTTTTATTCTCTCAAATCTCTCTAAAATATATAATATGTGAAGTATTAATCTATTCTCTCCAAACCCTTTTTTTATAAGATTTTAATGGTTTTTCTCCAATTGGGCTTATGATGTCCATTGACTTAGAGCAACAAGTTGTCTAACTTAAGCAAGCTTGATAGAGTGTACACATTGGCATTGATGTATTAGTTTTCTTAGATGGTTTTCTTGAGCAAGCTCTTCATGGTACTCTAAGAGTGTCTTCAAAGTTGACTCATTCAGAGTGCACAAATGGCTCACTTTGAGTGGGCATAAAGTCACTTACAACGCATTTCCCTCTCTTTTTAAGTGAATTCTCCCTATGTGTTTAACTTCTTTAGCATTAGCTATTTCCTACCTGTATCTCAAAACTAACAAAGAAACATTAAAAAAAAACACCTAAAACAAAAAGAAGTCTACTAATTAATGGGATAAAATTAAAATACTAAATTTTGACCAAAACTTGACTCTAAAACATAAGATATACTAGATAATTTCCTAAATTGGATAAAAAAATATTGACATAATTGGAAATTATCATTCATCAAGAAGAAAGATGAGCATTGTGTCTACAAGAAGGTTAGTGGGAGCACAACTATTTTTTTTTATCTTGTATGTGGATGACATACTACTCATTGGAAATAACATTAACACTCCAACATGTGAAGACATGGTTGGGAAATTGTTTTTTTCAATGAAGAACTTAAGTGAGGCCTCCTACATGTTAGGAATCAAGATCTATAGATTTAGATTGTTGAGATTGCTTAGCCTTACTCAAAGTACATATATTGACAAAATGCTTAGGCAATTTAGTTTGCATGATTCCAAGAAGGGTTCTTGCATATGTCACATTGTGTATACTTGTCCAAAAGACAATTCCCTATCCTGTATGTAATGATATGTATTAGACTAGATGCTTTGTATACTCTTAGAGCATGACAAATAGGTACCAATCTGACCCAGGTGAAAGTCATTGAATAATTGTCAAGAATATCTTTTGACGGACTAATGATTGATTATTGATACATTAAAGTGAAAAAGAGCTAGCTCATTGTAAAGGATTACACTAATGCTATCTTCTAAACTGGTATCTATAGTTCTTTATCGTAGTTAGATTTATGTTGTGTTTAAATTCTGGAACTAGGTACTTGAAAATGTTCAAAGTGATAAAAAATTGAAAAAAATTATATTATAAAAGTTGAGTATGTAGTTGCATTAGTTGCAATTAAGGATGTTGTCTAGATTAAGAAGTTCATTGCTAAACTTGGCTTCATTCTTGGCATTGCAAATAGATTGTCTTCTATTGTGGTGACAATGGAGCAATCGTACAAGCCAAGAAACTTAGATATTACTAGTGATCCAAGAAACATATTTATATTCAAATACTTCCATATCATTCGATGGGAGAATCGATATAAAAAGGGGAAGTTAAGATGCACAAGTACCCACTTTAGAGAATGTTGTTGACCCATTGACAAAGCCACTTTTTCAACAGAGGTATGATACCCACACTAGGTCGATGGAAATTAGGTTTATGTTTGATTGGCCATAGTACTAGTGGGAGATTGTTGGAGTTAGTTCTAGTGGTCAATCCTTTATTTGTGTCATGATTTTGATAACATTATTATTATTATCTTAATTGTTAATGTCAATGTTTTAATTAAGCATAATAACATCCTTAAAATAATTGATTTGCTCTAAGATGTATCAGGTTGTGACTGATTGTGAGATTCTTTGAATAAAGAATTTTATTCTTAAAGTGTTTGTAATCAATTATTATTGTTAACTAGGATGATTGTGACAGCCTGTATCTTGCATACGTAGGTAAATTTAATAATTTGTAACAAGGATATAAAAATCTCCAAATGGCTTGCATAAATAATTAAAGTGAAATCTATAACATGAGGTAAAGAGTCTCACAACATTGAATCAAAACTCCATACTAATGCGGAAATATAACACTAAACATAAATATTGTACTAAAAATTAAGCAAGAACATCCCTAATCGAAGTCTTGATGTCATATATCCTATCAGAGCACTCCTAAGGTAAGGATTAAGCCTCGTTACTAGCATCATCAAGATTCTAATGAGCATTACTTGCAACAACATACATATAGCCAAGATATGGAAACAAAGGGGAGTGAGAAAACTTCTCTCTCTTCTAACACCCCTCAAGTTTGACCTCTTAGCGACTCCACTCTATGGCACTTCACACGATGACACTTCACGTAACTCCTAGTTGGTCAGAACCCTCCACGAGTATCACTTTCTAAGATGTTTTTCCGCTTTTAGGATTAACAACTCATTCCAAAAATCAACACAAGTCAACATGCTATGTCCTCACTAACACGCTTTCTAGGAATAAGCTACCAAAAAGTAGATGCATCTTGTTAGTATAGGTAATAGAAATTAATTCCTTTAAGTCATCCTCAACTATACAATCTCATACTTGTACAATCTCTAGATCTCTCTCATTCTGGTGTGTCCGGGTTGTTACAACTCTAGCTCCTTGCATGGAATAAAAGATAAATAGCCAAACACAACCCATACATTATTAATACAATAACATGACATTAACAAATATTTATGATTATCAAATAACTCATAGATCACCCACACACTCACTCATTCATGACATATAAGTCATAAATAATTCATTACATGCAAATATGAAATGCAATGGACACAACCTCTCGATTTGCATGCATGCGATACCAATCTCAAGATATGCACAGTGTATATGAAATGATTTTCTTATTTGTCAATTTTTCGATTTACGTGCATGTGATACATGTCACACAAACTCTTTCACATTATGAATTCAATATATACATATGCTCAACGATTTGCCACCCAATGATTTGCCACACATATGATTTGTCATGCTCATAATTGTTATTATTCATACATAAACTTTACCATACACACAATTTTCCAAACAGGAAGTCAAGTACCTCATTCAAATAATTTATCAAACATACATGTTCATTTCACTGTCATTGACATTCAAGTAACTTAACAAAATCTCTCCAACTCAAGTAGAGGAACCATTTTCATACATGGGTAGCCCTCGGTAGAAGTCCATCCATGCCAAGCATAGCTCGTCTAGAGAGCACTCATAGCTCTCAAGATGACTCGCGCTTGACACGATAATAATAGGAACTCCCCTAGAACCCCCATGCTTGGCAGATCTCAACCCATGCCCAATACGTGTATCTTAAAGACTCATAGCCTTGAATATGCTCAATGAGGTGTGTCTTATGTTCGATGCAGACAGAACAAAGAGTGAACTCTACTCCCGGGCACCACAACACCCAATGCTATATCATAAACACAAAACTTGTCGAATTGTGATTTGCAAACAATGAATCCAAAACATGCATTCATCATTTCAATTAGCAAAAACACTCTAAATTATTCATACAACGTATTTATAAGACATGAATTTCATACCATTACACGTTCCGATCAATTACTCACACGATAACCATTCTCACACATACTCTTAGGTTCTTACTAGAACCTACAGGAAACTCAATACATACCAAAAAGCTTAGTGCACAAAATTAATTATATATAATCTCAATTTATATCAATTCATGCCTAATATAATCATGTGGTAGAAAATAAACAAGAACAAAAAACAATTGAGATTTCTCCCTTCGTGCAACACATACAACACACAAAGGTTGGGGCAACCTCACTACCCATCAGTTATCCCACATCTTAGAGCGACAATTATCACTCCCCTCATACCTCTATTAGTAAACAATGAAGAATGTGTATCTTCAAGATGATCTCCTCCTATCTACTCTCCTCTTGGTTCTTTAGAGCATAAAATAAAAAATGATAATGTAAGTAGAAAATTGATGTGTCTCTCTTTTAATTCAAAATCTAATTCATCCTTCCTTTAACCCATCCTCAATTATTTATCCATAACCTATTCCTTTCCCTCACTTTATAAAAATAATAAGAAAGAAAACAACAACAACAACAACAACAAAAATAAAACATTATATTATCAATAACCCTCATATAATTAATAAAAAAAATATATATATAACATAATTTTAATCTTAAAATGCTCTATAACCTCAACCCCTTTAAATTTTATAACAAAATATATATTATTAATCTAATTGCAAAAATGTAAGGTGTTACAATGACACAATACATTAAGCCTATTGTTTGAGTTGACTAATGATCACATCTCACAAGTCATGAATATGGGGATATCAAGGTAGACATATAGGTATAAATATTAGAGGTAGATATTTTTACTAGATGGTCCCACTATGAAAAGGCTTTATAACATGTTATGCAAGTGTCATAAGTGTTTCTTATGGTGATCATGGTAAAATAGTCCTTTGAATTGAAGTCACTACGATTCTTGCATCTAGGAGTTCTAGGTTTTGATGGTATAAAAAATTATTCACAAGAGGGTAATTATAAAGTTAGTTAATTGGGGGTTACAATGAACCATGTGAGGGATGTGAGTGACATAGAGAGGATTCATCCCTCTTGCATAACAACAGATGTGCTTTGGGTCTCTAGATAGAGTGAGATGTGAAATATGCGAAGCTACACGAGAATGGGTCCATATTGGATACTAGGCCCATTAATGTTTGCACGTCTACTTGCATATCAAGAAACATGAGTTGACATAACAAGAATGATACACTTATGAATTGTTTTTTATTTACAACATGTGGACAAAGGGATAAATTATCCTATGATAATTATGGTTACAGAAACATTTAAATTAGATCACCGATGAATTCATTAAATTAAATATGATTTAATTAGTTAATTAACAACAAAATTAATTAAATTGATAAGACATTGGGCTTGTTTTGGACAAGTCCAACAATGAGGCATATTAGGTCAATGGCATTCTATTAATAAACAAGTTAACCTAATCATAGCTATTCATTTTCTAAAAGAGAAAAATAGAGAAATGTCTCTAAATGTTGTGAGATGCACAAAATCCTAATTTTTGTCCACTGTAGGGCTAACACCAAAACCCACTCTTATAATGCTCACGTGAACTAAGTAGAGGTACCATACCCTTTGGTGCATGGTGATTAGAAGGAAGGTGTTCATCCTTAAACCACATAAAAGACTCTCCAAAATGACATAAAGTACTATAAGGATAAAATCCTAAACTCATAGCATGGTTATAGGAAATGTGTGAAACATGGGAATGGGTTATTTCACTCATGAAATTCTTTTAATAAAATTGTTTTTGAAAACTTCCCATGAAACCCCGTCAATAACTTTACTTCCAAAACCTTATAGGCAAAAGAAAATGAATTCCTATTATTTTATTTTAAAAATTGAGATTGACCATTTTTATTCTCACTTGAGAAAGATATTCTCATATGATACACCACTGCAATGTCCAAACTAATATACTATCTCTAATCTTTTTCATAAAAAGAAAATTGATAGTATAAAATACATTATCATGTATTTTTTATAATATAGGACAAGGTGGAATATTAAAATTTAACTAAACATAATTTTAAATATATTCAAAATAATATTTATGGTTATAAGATTTATAAGAATACTATATTTTACCTTTAAACAAACACCTTTATGATATATAGCTTACATTTTGGGTTGTTAAACTAGACTATTATTAAAAGTCTTTTGTTAAACACATCTTCATTAATGAATAATACACCTTTCTTATTTTTTATTTATTTATTTTCAAAATACCTTTTTCTGGAAAGTATCTTTTAGAAGAGAAAAAATATATTTTAGGAAAGTACTTTTTGAAGGGAAAAAAATATAATTTTGAAATATACTTTCTAAAAGAGAAATAAATTCACTTTTTCAAAAAATAATTTTTGGAAGTATATATTTGAAATATAATTTCTAGAAGTATGTTTTGACACTTACCCTCTCTTGAAGAGAAGAAATATACTTTTAAAAATTACTTTTTAGAAGAGAAAAATATACTTTTACAAAGTACTTATTGAAAGAGTAAAAGTATTTTTATACTAGAATGTACTTTTTGGAAGCATATTTTAAGAACTACAATGCATAATTTCAAATCGATAACAATAAAAAGAACTTTACTATTTATAATCAATAATTTATTGTCAAATCAATAATTCTTACCTTTGGAGATGACGTCTTTAAAAAGTTTACAACTTTATATTCAATGCATGCAATATTGAAGATAAGATAACAAATTAAGATATAAAAAATGTTGAAGAGTGAAAAAATAAGGTTTAAGAAATAATAAAAAATGAGTTAGTGAGTGTCTTAATTGCTAAAGTAAAAAAATCAATAAAGAAAAATGTTTAAAAGAAGAAGAGAGACGTATGAAGAGTAGTAAGAGATGGATAGAGAAGGAAAAGAAAAATAATAGAGTAAGAGAGATAAATGAAGATATTTTTGAAAATAAAAAATTTAAAAAAATATATTTAAAAAAGAATTGAAAAATAAAGAAGATAGATGTATCTATTAAAAAGGAAGGCCTGCATAGATAACATTTGTCTTATTAAAATTTAGAACTAACTAGATTGAACACAAAAAGTTAACTCATGCACCGAGAAGACGGTACAAATCATTAATATGAATATTGTCATATTCTCAAATGTTTAATATTTATGCACCGATTAATACTTTTCTTATATAATTATTACAATTTTAACATGTAGAAAATGTCTTATAATGAACTATTTCTCTTTATAATATAATATTAATTTTTTTAATTTGCTCTCTTTGTAAATTATTCAACTACCACAATTAAAAATAATACATTTATGAAAAAGTGAGTTATTTTAGTAAAATTGTATTAAAAAGTGATACATTTATTGTTATCATTAACGTGTGTATAAAAATCTGAAATTGAAGTCATTGTAGAACACATTGGGACTAGATCCACTACCCAAATAGGGGATAAAAAATCTTAAGGGGTGTATTAAATTAGGATTTTAAAGGATTTTTTTAGTTGAAAAAAGTCATGTGAATTTTAAAAGACTTTGTAGGATTTTCATCACTTTTAAGTGTAACACCCCGATTTTTCATAAATTATATGAAGGTATTTTAGAAATTATTTTGATATTTTGTATAAATATTGTCGACACCTAATTTCATCCGGGGGCATACAAACAAAGAAATTGACTTCTATTATCAAAGAAAGGAGCTCCCAAAGTCTGGGAAAACAACATGATATGACATCAAAAGGCTCAAAGCCCAACAAGGGTGATTTAGTAGCCTAGAACGGACCGTTCCCAAACTGAAACAGGTCGTTCCAAACTACTAAAAAGGCCTATAAACCTAGATTGAAACGAGTCATTCCAACACAGGCTATTATGAGTAAAATTTGAATCTAAAACGGGTCGTTCCACTTTGGGAACGGGACGTTCCAGATTCACATTTTACCCATAACGGAATTGCCCAGAATGGGCCATTTTGAATCCAAAACAGATCATTCTGGTTAGGTCTGAAGTCTATCAATAGCATACTCAAGCACTACCAAAAACATTGTTTTTACACTTCTAACTTCGTTTTTTTCTACGCTCTCTAAAGACCAAGGAGAACCAAGAGAATGAGACCAGCAAGATTCTACTCTAGCATCTACTTCTGCTTATCAAGGTAAGGGGGGAGTGAGAAACCTCACTCAGGGGTGTGGGAATGGTTGTTAGGTAGCAGGATTGGCCCCCAATCCCTTGCCTAATAGGAACAGGCACTTTAGGAAAGTTTTCTGTTTTGATTTCTGAATATTCTGTTGCGTTCCTTGTATCATGTTGAGTGTAAATATGTGTTTAATTTTGAAAATAAACAAATTTTGATATGAATTAGAGTGCTATGTGGGTTCTTGAGAGAATCCAATGAGAAACCGGCAAATTTCTAATGTTTTCTGTTTTACTTTCTGAGTTTTATGTTGTGTTTTCTGATGATTACTGAGCATGAATGTATATTTAATTATGAGTTTGAATATGTTTTGCTAGGAATTAGAGTGCTCTGTGGAGATTATGTGAATATGATGAGAATGTGAAAAATGAATATCAGATATGAAATATGATGATATGTGATAATGAGACAATGATATATGAGTAACTATGACAAGTAAAGTGATGAGTCCATGAAGTGTGAATGTGTGTGACATGCATCATGTGCATCTATGTGAAGGGTACGATATGGAGTACACCGTTAGGGAAGGCCTTCCTTGTGTAACAGCTTGGGGGAGTCTTAGGGGATAGTGCGGTTTGGATGTCTCGATTCTACCGGTTTGTGAGCACGAGACGTAACTTGCGCAACTTCACTATCCTGACTAGACCCTAGCAGTACATCCTTCTAGTTGAGAGTGTATGGGTAGATCCCTACATGTACTCCAAGACTACCTTAGGTGTATTGTTTAGGCATCACACCAGTGATATGTAATATGTGATTGGCGCCACATGCATGCATTTATGAGTCGAGTCCATGAAATCATTGCATGATAAATAAGTGTGCATGTAATACTGATTGAGTATGTGTATTGTTTACATGTGATTTGTGCTTGTGACTTGTATTATGTTTGTTGTGTGTGTGTGTTGTCTAACCTTTATTTCTGCACCTGAACCTAAGTGAGATATTTCTCACTCCTTTGTTGTTCTATGTGTATTTTATTGTGTTGCAGGTGATCATCAACATGAGGATGTTGGTGATGAGGCTTAGGCTTCAATTGGGCGTGCTCTGATAGGATATGTGACATCGGGGCGTGGCTAGGCTTAGTTTAGGATTTCATTATTGTTATTTTGTTTTGGAAAAACTCATGTTTTATTTTCTTATAAATTTCGCATTTGACCATGATTTAAGTTTACGAATGTGAAATCTCTACTCTTATGTTAGTGGAACCATTGCTTTAATTCTAAAGATTTTATTTAACCTAAGAAGATTTTTTTATAATTATTATATATGTATGTTGGGGTAGAGGGTCTCACATTAAGATTTTGTAGGATTCTGTAAGATTTTCAATCAGGATTTTAATGGATTCTGTAAGACTTTTTAGTTAGGATTTTAATAAATTCTTCGAGACTTTGTGAGCCTTGCAAAAATTCGTAGATTTTTGACATATGATAAGAGTGCAAGATTTTTTTTCATACATTCAAATTTAAAAAGAGTCAAAGACAAAAATAATAATAAAAAATAATATCTAGATAAATACTAATAGTAATTCTTTGTAATATCATGTCCTTCTAAATAGTATTCACCCACATATCAATATATATACTAGTCGTCCAAGCATTAACATCTTTTCGTTCTTGCTCCTGAGTTTTAATAATAGACTCAAAATTATGATTTTCATTAATCGATAATGTTAAAGATGAAGGTTCATCCACCACTCCAATTGGAAATTCATTAGATCAATGACATTCTTTACGAAGAAAGTTATGTAGTGCTGCATATGCTAAAAATTATTCTAAATAACATTTCAAATTTTTTATAATTTGTGATTTAAAATATTTTGTTTATAAATTTATAAATGATTAAAAAAATAGTGGGACAGCTACCTTACTCTCTTATAACTAAATATGTCCCTTCATTTTATATTGGTATTTGAGTGAAAGTTTATCTTTCATATATTTTTATTTATTTAAAATATCTTATAAATTTACAAACATCAACTAGGATAAAAAAAATCTAAAATTTGTTACAGGTACAAAATAATTTTTTAATTTTTTAATTGCTTTCAATTATTCACTCATGAAGAAATATTTTTAGTATTGAATTTTAAAATACTGTAATGTCTTATGTTAATTTTCTTTTTTTTTTAAATATGAAAAATCCTAATTTCATAATATAAAAATTAAAAAAATGAAATAAAATAATTGTTGAGTCATAAAAGGGGAAGGATAGCAATATCAAATTCAAGAGAGGGAAAGAGATCACAATTTTTGTGCTGAGAGGGTTCTTCTCCCAACTAAGATTCATTCTTCTCTCATTCTACTCACAAAAACCTTAACTTAAATTCATCTTATATATACATATATATATATATATATTTTTTTTTTTCTAATAAATCTAAATTGATTACAAGGTCCACTTGATTATAGAGATCATGATATCAATTTTAGCTTTCACTTTCCCTTCTCTTGATGCATGTTATAAAAAAAATTACAACATAAAAGTTGAAATCTCAAGCATTTTCTGTATTATATAATTGAGGAACAATCTCAACTAAATAGAGCAAAATAAAGCAAATCAAATTTAGTTAAGTTAATTAAAGAGAACGGAGAGAAAATAGAGCAAGTCAATGACACTATCATTTAGTGTATAGAAGTTTCACCAAATAGGGGAATGAAATGAGAGCGGTAGTACAATATTATATATAAGTAATAATGCAATATTATTAGCAAGAGAAAATAAATGGAGAAGATATGAGCATAGAAAAAAAATGAAAAGTCACTTCAAAAAATCCTCCAAAATTTGTTGGGTTTGGATGAGATTGTTTTATGAATTTGGTATTCATAGATACCACTAAAAAGTCCTTCAAAATCCCTCTAATACAACAATCCTTTAAAATCCTAATAATTTTTAGTACCAATGAATTGTTTTTAAGTTGTAAAGCGTCTCAAATGAATACCAATGAATTTTAATGGACTCTTAAAAAAATCTTGAAAATCTAGATTAAATATCTCCAGGGCCGTATATCAAGGAATTTTGGGGCCTTAGGCAAAAATTAAGATAAGACCCTATGTTAATCTAACATAATAACTTTTATGTAATTTTTCTGGTTTCTTGAGCTACAAAATTATTTATTAAAATTTTATAATCAAGTAATTCTAACATCTCACTCTCAATAGATAATATAGCTAGCTAACTCATTCAATCTATCTTGTAATATAGTTGATCTTAAATATGATTTTATCAATTTTAATTTTGAAAAACTTCTTTTAGTAGTCGCAACTGTTACAGGTAATAATAATATTCTATAAGTAATGTATATATTTGGAAAAGAACATGATCTTTTTATTTAGTTCAATATTTTTAATAGTGTGTTAATTTCATTTGTTAGAATTTCTTTCAATAACTTTAATTATGAAAATAAATCAAGACCATCAATATCAGAATGGTCCTCAAAACTCAAAATCTTTTCAAGATTGATACAATACTTTTTTAATAATTCATCTTCCCTTAAAGTTTTAAATTTATTTGAATCAAATAAAAAACCAAACATGTTTTCATATTCTAAAAATTGTTCAAATCGACTCTCAATAAAAGAAATAGATTAATCTAATATATACAAAAAATAATTAGTGCAAAAAGAATCTTCAGCAGAATGAGCTATCTCATCACTGTCAATGGTCATCAAAATATTTTTTCCTATGAATCTTACGTTTTTCGTTGAACTTAGGCTCTATATCCATTTCAATAGCCATTTCTTTGGTGGATTCTAATGCAGATGCAAAACCATTTTCCCTATAATTTTTTAAATAAGTTATAAGGCCTCTTAAGTGATCTATAACAACATCTATATGCATATCTTTAGATTGCATGATCTTACTTACAAAATTAACCACAAAAAGTATATCATACCAAATATTTATTCCCAATAAAAATTCAAAATTCTCCATCTCATAAGTCGCTAAATACATGACTTCACTCTTTATCTTAGGATCTTCACTAGTTTTTGATAATTGAATAAGTGCATCCCTTATTTTTGGTGCTTGAAACTTTATGGCTTTAACGCTTTCAATTCTACATTTCCATCTTATTTGAGATAGTGATTTAACTAAAAATTTAGATACATTTTTTTGTAAGATTTTCCACCGTTTGGTAGAGGAATCCAACAAAGAATAAATACGTTGCAAAACTCCAAAAAAAGAAACAACTCTAGTACATGAATTTGCCATATCACCTAAAACTAAATTCAGATTATGACAACCACAAGGAGTATAATATGCTTTAGGGTTTATGTCCAGCAATCTTTTTTGTACTCCTTGATTTTTACAGAGTAGGAATCAACTAAGAAAAAATGCAGAGTAGGATTGTATTGCTCCCAATCAATCTATCAAATTAGACGCGAAGAAGGAATTGAGAATGAGAGTACTGAGAAAATGAGAAAGAGATAGATTAGAGAGGAAATAAAGATATTGAAAATCTGTCATCTGTAAAAGACAAAAGTAAGTAATAGTGATTGTTGAATATTGAGTAAATTTTCATTTACAAAAACTAATAAATGGGTTGTGGTCTTTTAAGTAATATTAATAATAAGAAAATAAGAGATATAAAAAAAATATAAGATATGTGTCTTATAAAATAATGAGCCTTATCTCAAATATTATTAATTTTTTAAAAATTAATTTATATCAATAATACTACTATTAAAAAAATTTGGAGGCCTTATAAGTTTGGAAGCTTTAGGCATTGGCCTTAATTGCCTTATTGAATATCCGGCCCTGAATATCACTGAATTGTTTTTAAGTGATATAAAATTCTGATCGAATACTAACGAATATTTTTACTAAAAAGAAACCTTTTAAAATTATATAAAATCCTAAACCAATATACCCCATAAGTTTATAAATGATCTTCAAAGGCTCAAATGAGCAAACGGTGGCCACATGATGGGATCACAACAAGTATAAGGTGACATGTAAACGTGTTCAAGATAGTACGAAGAAAGGGATTAATATGTGAGAATGCATCACAACTCTAATGACGTCAACATTTGTAGGGATAGGTCGCGCTTAATAAAACAAACCAAACCCATGTTTTGCCGAAGAAAATAGTTGCTAGTGGTGATGACATATAGTGACAAACGATGTCGAAATGTAATGCAAAATTTAAAGATAGTAAAAAGATATGTAGGAAAGAATTATGATAATAAAACACCAAAATCAAAATAAAATACTTAATAGTATCATATAAATTTAATTTTAAAGATTTAAGTGAAAAATCTCATCCATTCATTTAAAATACTTAATTTTTGTTATATTTTTAATTGAGCTTATAAATACACAATACATTAAGAAGAGAAAAAAATCATTGTCATGATGACTTAACTTATTCTATTTTCTTATTCTGTTTTTTTATTTGTATTTTTTTAATTCAGTTAGGAGGTTAGGAGGTTAGTTAGTCATAGTTTGTTTTCTCTTGTATTGTTGTAACTATATATACTTGTAGTTGATCATTGTTAAACAGAGCTTTTTCAATATATTTCTGATTTCACATTCTTCTTCTTCTTCTTCAAGAAAGTTTCTTTCATGATATTTTCATGGTGATTTCTTTATCAAAATTGTAATATGGTATCAGCCTGTGCCAGGGCTCTGTGTTTTTTTTTTCCCTGCTCCACCTTCTTCCCTCTTCCATCAATTAAAGATCTAATTTCTTGATCTGTTCCCCTTCTTTTTTTTTCTTCTTTTTTTTCCATCTTCAAAATCTTCAATCATGACTGTTCAAACAAACCCTCTCCTTGATCCTCTCAGTCCATATTTTCTTCCTTCCAACGAAAATCCTTCAATCAGTTTGGTTTCTGCACCTCTAAATGATCACAATTATCTTTCTTGGTCGCAATCTATGTTGCTTGTTCTCGGAACCAAAAGCAAACTCGCATTCATCGATGGATCTCTCGCTCGACCTATCACTGCCGGAGTGGATCAAACAGCTTGGGATCGTTGCAACAAGTTGGTTATTTCCTGGATCGTACAATCGCTGGATACATCCCTAATTCCGAGTGTAATCTGGATGCCAACAGCTTCTCAAATATGGAACGATCTCAAGAAACGGTACTACCAAGGTGATGCCTTTAGAATCTCTGAATTGCTTGAGGAAATCTACTCACTAAAACAAGGTAATATGTCCATTACACATTACTTCACAACCTTACAAGGACTATGGCAAGAATTATATCATTTCTGTCCTATACCTTCCTGCACTTGCAAAAGGTTTTCTCCATGCTCTTGCAACAAGAAAGAGAATTCCATGGTACCAACGATAATCAGGTATTGGCAGTGACTTCTAATAATGAAAGGAACAACTATAAAGGATCCAAAACATTTAAAAGAAATAAAGACTACAACACAAAGGTATGTTCCCATTGTGGGAGGATTGGTCACCTAGTTGATTCATGTTATAAGAAACATGGTCCTCCACTACAACACAAGCATGGCAGAATTGTGAACCAGTACCAATCTGTTTCTGATGAGGATACTGATGATGATCAATCTGTCCACTCTCAGAGAGTAGTCTCCCATAATTCAGGGAACATGTTTACTCCAGAACAACATCAAGCCCTTCTAGCCCTTCTTCAACAATCAGGTAGCACATCCAATCACTCTGTGAATCAACTTGCAGGTCCTTCTATCCTTTCTTCTCCAAAGCCACCAGGTATGATTCTGTCTTTCCCTTATTCTCATAATAGTGATTGTTGGATCATAGATACTGGAGCCACAGATCACGTTTGTAAAAACATAAATTTTTTTCAATCCTATAGAAGAATCAAGCCTATACTGATCCAACTTCCAAATGGATCACAAGTTAGTACTTGTGTATCTGGAACTGTTCTGCTGTCCAAAACATGTTACCTAACGGATGTTTTATTTATTCCTAACTTTCATTTTAATCTTATTTCGGTCTCCAAGCTTGCTAAAACTTTATCCTGCACACTTACCTTTTCTGATTCTGATTGTCAGATTCAAGCAAATCACTCCATGAGGATGATTGGTGCAGCTGAGTTGCGGGCAGGATTGTATGCAATGGTTTCCTCACCTGAGTCAAATGTTGTTCATCACTGTACAAGTCATTTTTTTACTTACCAATCAGATTTATGGCATTTGAGATTAGGACATTTATCACATGACAAACTTTCTGCTCTCAAGTGATCTTATCCTGAAATTCAATGCAATAAAATTTCTTTGCCTTGTGAAATTTGTCATCTTGCTAAGCACAAAAGATTACCTTTTCCAGATAGCTTAACCAAATCTGAAAATGTGTTTGATTTAATTCATGTAGACATTTGGGGACCTTTATCTGTAGCTTCTATTTTTGGTCACAAATACTTCCTAACTATAGTAGACGACAAATCTAGATTCACTTGGATATTTTTCATGAAAAATAAGTTTGAAACCAAGTTATTGTTGCAGAACTTTGTCTCTTTTGTTCAAACTCAGTTTCAGAAAAACATTAAAACTATAAGAACCGATAATGGCTCAGAATTTCTTTTAAAAGATTGGTATGCTAAATTGGGAATTGTGCATCAAACCTCTTGTGTAAATACACCACAACAAAATGGAGTAGTCGAGAGAAAACATCAACATATTTTAAGTATGGCTAGAGCACTTATGTTTCAATCAAATGTAAGCAAAATGTTTTGGAATTATGCTATTGGACATGTTGTCCACTTAATTAATAGACTACCTACTAGATTTTTGCAACAAAATTCTCCTTATTATGTGCTTTATTCAGAAAAACCTGATTTCTCACATTTGAAGGTCTTTGGTTGTTTGGCTTTTGCTTCTACTTTATCTCATAATAGAACCAAACTTGAACCTAGATCAAGAAAATGTATGTTTCTTGGATACAGTTCAGGCACAAAAGGATTTATTATGTATGATTTAAAAACAAGAGAGACTTTCATTTCTAGAGATGTACAATTTTATGAGAATATTTTTCCACTACAAAAGGATTTTTCAATTCAATCTATTGATAGTCCTGTTGTACCTATAACACAAATGCCTTTAACTAGTTGTGACCCTATTCCTAGTCATACTCATGATAATCTTGATGAAACTGAAGATGAACATAATTCTTCAACTTTACCTATGACAAATTCCAGCAATAGTGATCAACCTAACATTGAAACTAATATCCCTGAAATTAGAAGAACATCTCAAAGAGTCAAAAACAGACCAGGATATTTGCAGGACTACCATTGCACTCTTGCAGCTTCAAAAGTTGACCAATCATCATCTACAGCCAGGTATCCTATCTCTGATTACCTTCCCTATACATCTTATTCTGCAGTTCAACAGTCTTTTGTTTCAACTATTTCTTCAATCATTGAACCGAGGTCTTATCAAGATGCTCTTAATCATGATTGCTGGAAGGAAGCTATTAGAGCAGAATTAGATGCTTTAGATAAACAAAAAACCTGGATATTAACTGATCTTCCTCCTAATAAAAGGGCTGTTGGTTGTAGATGGGTATTTAAGGTGAAATATCATGCTGATGGATTAGTTGAAAGATATAAGGCTAGACTAGTAGCCAAAGGTTTTACACAAATACCAGGTTTGGATTACATTGACACTTTTAGTCCTGTAGTAAGAATGACCACTATTAGAGTTCTTTTGGCTATAGCTGCTGCTTCTAATTGGTCAGTACATCAACTAGATATTAACACTGCTTTCTTACATGGTGACTTAGTAGAAGAAGTTTATATGAAACCACCTCCTGGCCTTATCTTATCTTCTCCTAACAAAGTATGCAAATTGCAAAAATCTCTTTATGGTCTCAAACAAGCCAGTAGACAATGGAACATTAAACTCACTGAGACACTCAAACTGTTTGGCTTTGTTCAGTCAAAGTCATATTATTCATTGTTTACTAAAAGAACTAATATCGGTTTTATAGCCATCCTTGTGTATGTTGATGACTTGATTATTTCAGGTAGTGATGAAACAGATATTATGAAGGTAAAAAGGCTTCTGGACAAACAATTTAGTATCAAGGATCTTGGCCAATTGAGCTACTTTCTTGGTCTTGAGATTTCTAGAACAGATCAAGGCATTTCTGTTTGCCAGAGAAAGTATGCCCTTGAGTTGTTGCAAGATACAGGACTATTAGCATCCAAACCATGTTCTACTCCAATGGATCACACAACTAGGCTTCACCATGATCCACTTGATCTCTATTCAGATCCATCATCATATAGAAGACTAGTTGGCAGATTGATTTACTTAACCCACACAAGACCTGATTTGGCCTTTGCTGTTGGAAAATTAAGTCAATTCATGCACCAACCAAACAATGCACATTTTCAAGCTGCTCGGAAAGTGCTTAGATATGTGAAAGCTACTCCAACAAAGGGTCTATTCTTCCCATCCTCATCAGATCTTAAGCTCACAGGATATACAGATTCAGACTGGGCCACTTGTCCTGATTCAAGGAGATCCATTTCAGGCTTCTGTTTTTTTCTGGGCAATGCGTTAGTTTCTTGGAAAAGCAAGAAACAAAATGTGGTGTCTAGATCTTCATCTGAAGCTGAATATCGAGCCTTAGCATTAGGAGTTTGTGAAGCTCAATGGCTTCATAAGCTGTTGACAGACTTTCAACTGCAAGATCTCATTCCAATATCTCTGTTTTGTGATAATCAGTCAGCCTTGTACATTGCTGCTAACCCTGTATTCCACGAAAGAACTAAGCATGTGGAAATTGATTGCCACACTGTCAGAGATCAAGTTCAAGCAGGATTTATTCATCTAGCTCCAATCACTTCATCTGAACAGCTTGCTGACATTTTAACTAAGCCTCTTTTACCAAAAATGTTCCAGGATTTTGTGTGCAAGCTTGGACTTTCAAACTTTACCACTCCAAGCTTGAGGGAGGGTGTCATGATGACTTAACTTATTCTATTTTCTTATTCTGTTTTTTTTATTTGTATTTTTTTAATTCAGTTAGGAGGTTAGGAGGTTAGTTAGTCATAGTTTGTTTTCTCTTGTATTGCTGTAACTATATATACTTGTAGTTGATCATTGTTAAACAGAGCTTTTTCAATATATTTCTGATTTCACATTCTTCTTCTTCTTCTTCAAGAAAGTTTCTTTCATGATATTTTCATGGTGATTTCTTTATCAAAATTGTAATATTTACAATGCATAAAAACTGTGGACGATCCACATTCAGATTAGGTTTAAGGTTCGATTTTATTTCTATTTTAATTTTCAGTCCAGAACAAGATTTGGTATTTATATCAGTATTTGATCGTTTGGTGGGGTAAGAAGGGCCATCTGTAATCATCTACCAAAGAAAAAATAAGAAGTCGTAAATCGTACTATAACAATAACAAGAAAGCATCATTTAATGATCGATGATTATTAGGTCCACCAAATCAAATATTTCAATTTGCAACGATAGTTCTTTCAACCCGGCCACAACAATAAGTGATAAAGTACCGAAGTTATCAAAATAGAAAGTAAAGAATATGTAGCAATATGTTACTAATACTCTTTAGGATATTACACATTTGTTAGAAATTAGAATGCCTTTCTATAGCATAAAATGTTCAAAGAAAAAGGATTTCATCAATATACAGATTCGAAAAGTGGAGAAGAAAAACTAATGAGCAACCAGACATGCACTACAATTAACTATTGATGAACATAATGAGACGGTAAAAATACAGAATCATCGATTCTTTGGTTGTAGCATGTACAAGAAAATTCCACCTGCAACTGAAACATTGAGTGACTCGTATTCTCCAGCCATTGCAATGCTCACAAGCTCACATTCCTGCAGGGAATTTTCTGAAAGGCCACTTCCTTCACTGCCTAAAACCAAGCACAATGGTGTATCTGATATTGAATCACAGAAGCTTGGAGAAAGTAAACACACTGGCTTCACCAAACCTTCATGCTCTGGATGCCCAGCCAGCATCTTCATTTGAAATTCTTCTTTGAGAGACTCCAGATTACTCCAATTGCCAGAAACGACAGGGAGCTGAAAGGATGCACCTCGGCTAGCCCTTAGAGCTTTCTCATTGAATGGATCACAGCAGCCAGGAAGAAGGAAAACTCCATCCTGTCACATATAAAACTTATACCTTTAAATGAAAATTAAAAATGAGTTTTAATTTCTAATACTTAAAGGTGACATACTTTAATTTCTAAAGAATAATGAGGATATACAATGTTTAGAATATTTTTAGAGTATCTTAGATGATCTCTTTTTAGGACTGATTCCAATTCCATGAACATGATTTGTTTCTAATATGAATTAGGTATGGCAAAAAATAGGGACAAACACAATTATAGAATTGGAGTCACTGGTACATCACTCCTACACTCAAAACAAGAAAATAGAAATAGTAAACTGGAACTTCAAGTCTGCAAATCTCCACCAAAGACTGGATTTCTTCCCCCCTACCTTTTCCTCCCTATTTTTAATCTTTGCTTTTAAGCCTTTCCGCTTCCTTGCTATGTAGGAAATGTTGATACAACATAAATCACTCTTTTGCCCCTTGCTTGATGGATTTCTTCTCACAATAAAAGTAGGTCCAGGTTCACAAAAAATGCATAACCAGTCAAGCTGATCTCATCAGCCCTGATATGTTTTAGTAGCCAACTTCGTATTGTCCCAATTCCCGAATATGTCTTCACTTACATCGATGTCTTTGATTGAAACTTGGTATCTTTACTGAAAAGAACAGGGAATTCTCCCTGGATTACAATTCCTAACTTGCAGGACTTAGAGCTCAGGGTCTACAATGCCCCTAATTAACTAACTATTCCACTGCGTTGGAAATTCACCTTAATTGCGGACTCAAGGGTAGTATTAATCATATATGACTTAAATAGAGCTTATAAACATAGGGTAATCCTCATCTCCCAAGTCATTTTTATGGAGTTAAGCCCTAAGCCTAAATTCTAAGATGACATCAAAGTCTATCTTAGATCCACTGTAGGGCCACTTGCATTTGCCATGCTCCAGGCCAGTATCTCTAGGTGTGGGGCAAGTGTTGGAAACCCGCCTTAATTGCGGCTACCCCTAGCCTACCTTAGTTTTGCACTCGTTAGTGCTGCAAAATCATGTGGTTCACAGCACTATAGAAGTCAACGTACCCGTCACATGTAAATACAATGCTATCTGAAAATGGGGCTGCAGCACAAAGCTCTGCTGCGATCGTGGAGCCATAGCACAAAATTAATAATGTCTCACATAAATATACCAAAGAGGAAATTATTTAATCTCTTTAGTCTTCTCCTCTTTCTCTAACTAAATCCTTATAGTTTCGAGATGGTTCTCAAGCCAAAGAATTTGTTTGATGATTACATTACAAAACAGAAATTATGAGTAAACAGAGTTCTCAAAGTGAGGGAAGAAGGGGAAAATAGTACATCAGTCATTACTACATTTTTACAGAGGAAGCTCCTATTGAGGAGAAAATGAAGTTGTAAGTTTATATTATCTGACTGTTAATGCCAACAGATGTTTACATCAACAATTTAAACAAATGATGAATTAAAACCAAAGAAAATCCAGGTTTGTTTGAAATGTGAAACTACAAAGAAAATCCAGGTTTGTTTGAAATGTGAAACTACAAAGAAAATCCAGTCCATTAACAACCAATTAAAACTGGTCAATACTCAACAAATGACAAGATTAGAAGGCAAGTATATATTAGTGAAACAGTTGGAAACATATATATATATATTAGGCAAGTATATATCAGGAACTCTTAAATGACAAGATTAAATTCACTGACACCAATTAAAATCGAACGTACGAATCAGATTCAATATATATAAAACATGGTTGGAAAAGCACATACAGATATCAGTATAATGATAAGAAAACAGTGCTCCCTGACCCCTTGCACAGCACATGGGGGAGGAGGAGGATAATTCCTTACCCATCTGAAGGCCAAAGCAGATCTGAGCAATGTACCAAGGTTTCCAGGATCCTGCAGAGAACAATTATAAAATATCAGTTATGGCACATGAAGTTTCTTAAACCAACAAAATTTTCATGAATATTCTACTTCATTGACATGCATTCCCATATCTTATATGTAGGATGAGGAGAAGCAAGGGAAGGGTGGGGAAGATTATGAGCTTCTTTTGAGTAACATGAACTTGGAATTTTATTTTATTTTTTTGTCGCGAGAATACAGACTATAGTTTAGAGGACCAGTTGAAACTGTCCAGTGCATGATTCAAGATGGGACAACCTAGTTCAATTCAGCAATTAATTTCTTGATGAAAACTCGGTAATTCAATTTAATCATGTGGGGTATCCAATAACATGTATATAAGCCCTACATTAATCAGAAGCTAACAAAATGGCCATGACCATGTTAAAATACAAAATCAGAAGAACTTTTGAAAACTTCTCTACTGAATGAAAAAAAAAAAAAAAACTTTATTTCAATAAAGAAACTCTAAAATGTTCTTATAAGCTTGTATACAAATAAACTCTACAAAGAGTAAGCGACAATATTGACCAAACAAAGGTCAAATCAGGGCTGTAGTGCCACCGTTCACTGGAGAAATTAACTTATTATACAATATGAGGCAAAAACTCACAAACCCAAATGGTAAAATCAAAGAAATGACATTTTGTGTCACCTGAATCCCATCAAGGACCAAAATCCTATGAGCAGTTGGAAACCACTTTTGCCAGTTCTTTTGATCACTATCAACATTGAAAAAACTGGCAGGAATTTTCATAAGGGCAATCGCATCAAGAGAGTCAGTGGTTTGGAGCCCCGAAAGCTTTTTCATCACTACGGAGCTCACACGCACAATAGAAGCAGTGCATTTATCCAACCCATCAGGAATTTCAGCTTTATCGGGAAGAACTAAACAATCCATTAAAACACTTCCATCTTGCAATGACTCTCGAAACCTGCATATTTCTCTGCAAATAACAAATACCATAAAAGGGTCAAAGGCTAACTCACTGCCAAGTGCCGAAGTACCTCAAAACATCACCAAAAAAAAAAAAAAAAAAACTGAAAGAAAGGAAGAGGAGAAGGCACGGAACCTGATAGGGGTAGCCCCAACAACGAGAGCAGAAGCGTGGGAGCGGCGATAGGAAGAGCAGTTGCGGAGCTTGAGGCAGTGCTTCACAAAAGGGTTAGAAGCACTGGTTATTAGCTTCGGTTTTTCGTCGTGAGAGGTTCGTTCTTGTTGTGGCGGTTGTGTCACCGAAAGACTTGGCTTATGACACCATATTTTATGTGTCTGAGGATATAAAATGGAAGCACATTGCATTTCTGCCTTATTCCGTTGCTGCCAATGGCTACGCTTACGATATTGTGCTCCCAGTGTGAAGCTTAAATTTTGGGGAAAAGTAATCAAATTAAACAATTTGTAGGATATGGTACCCAAAAAAAATAAGATTGTCAGAAATTAAAAAAATTTCGTGATAATTAAAAAAAAAAAATCGTGATGTAATTTACTTGTTTATTTATTTATTGATGTTATTTTTATTAAATGTCTTTAAATAGAGAGACATTTATTTATCATAATATAATTTTATTGGAATTAGTTAATTCATATAGGTAGTTATTTCTGTTTTGATGGATAAGAATCGTGTATTCTTGTATAAATAGTTTGTAATTCATTCTTCTAGTTAATGAAATAATACACAACCTTACATAGAAAATATTTCTCTCTTCAAACTCTTAATTACTCGCAGGTTTTTCATTAAGGTTGTTACTCTAATAATTTGGTACCAAGAGCGAGGCTCTTGATATTTAGGTGTAATTCTATGACTAATTTGAAGATGGTATCTCTATTAGGGAATATGCTAGATTCTCTTTCCATTTTAAATGGAAAGAACAACTATCGATGGTGTGTTCAAATGAAGGCAATCTTTTGATTTAAAGGTGTTACAGATATCATCAAAATGGGGGTTTAAGTACTCGGTGAAGCTCTAACAGAGGCACAGGAGGCAGCCTATCATGAGAGCAATAAGAAAGATAATAAGGCTCTATTCATTATTCATCAAAATGTTGATGCAGAAATCTTGGAGAAGATTCTTGGAGCAAATACTGTAAATGAGGCATGGGATATTCTTGCAAAGTCTTATTAAGGGTTGATAAATTGAAGAAGGTGAAGTTACAAACTCTAAGAAGGTGGCATAAACTTTCTCATATGAATGAGCAAGAAAGTGTGTCTATGTATTTCACTCGGATGTTGACTCTCACAAACCAGATGAAGAGTTATGGTGAAAAGATAGAAGATGCAGTCATAGTGGACAAGATCCTGAGAACTCTAACACCAAGATTTGATCACATTATAATTTGCAATTGAACAAGGACTAGGTCTTAAAGGGATGAAGGCAGAAGAGTTACGAGGGACTCTTGAAGCACAAGAGATAAGACTTGATGATTGAAATATGTTGAGATCATCAAATCAAGCTTTATAAGCTCAAATTTGCAAAGGGACTTCTTGTGAGCAAGGTAAAATCAAGAAGGGTAAGGGAAATTGGAAGAAATAAAAGAATAAAGGAGAGTAACTTTGCATCTAAACAGCATTAGAATTCTAAGTATAACAACAAGAAAGTGGGGCACAACAAAGAAGAAAAAAAGAAGTTTGACAAATGATCAATCCAATGCTACAATTGCCAAAAGTTTGGTCACTTTGCAAAATATTTCAAAGGCAAGAAGGTGCCAAGGAGTTTCTATGAAGCACAATTAGCACATGATGAAGATTCTGACTCAAATAAAGTGTTGTTGATGGCAACAACCAATGCTGGAGAGGAGAATGTGAATATGTGGTATCTAGACACAAGGTGTTCTGATCATATGATTGGACACAAGAAGTTGTTTGTTTCCATTAATGAAAAGGTGGAGAACAAAATTAAATTTGTAGACAACAATTTTATGAGTGTAGAAGGCATTAGTAAGGTTATGATACAAAGAAAGGATGGCTACCAAACTCTCATCAATGATGTTCTCTATGTTCCTAACATGAAAAATAATCTCTTGATCTTGGATAGCCTCCCTAAGATATGGGAACCCAAAGTCATAGCTATTTCAGAAGCACATAATATTAAAGTTCTCACTCTTGATGAACTTCTTTGAGCTCTAGGAGTTCATGAGGTTCATTTGAATAGTAAAGATCACTCTAAAACAAATGACATTATTGGTTTAAAGAGTGGTGAGACCAGCAAGTAAAAAAGAAAAAGGGAAAGCATTGAAGGCAGAATCTGAGCCTAACAACTGAAATGATGGTTTTGAGGACTCCACAAATGATGAGATATCTCTCATGTCTAAAAAGTTCAAGGACATGATAAAGAAGAAAGGAAGATTAAGAAACTTCCATAGAAATAAGGACAAGTTTAGAAAACCCAATCAAATTGACGATAAAAAAGTTGTTTGTTGTGAGTGCAAGAAGCTAAGTCACAGGAAGATTGATTGCCCTTCCCAAAAGAAGAAGAGGTACTCCAAAAAGAAGGCTAAGAAGAGTCTGATGGCCGCCTAGGAAGATTTGGACATAGTGGAAGCAACAATTCAAAAGATGAGAAGGCCAACATATGCCTCATGGTAGACTTTAAGTCAGATGCTACAAATATAAAGGTAAAATCTGACTCTAGCTTTTATTCATCTGAATTCGATGATGATGAGACGTCCTATGAGACCCTCCTAATAACAAACTTTCACATGATCTCTCTTGAGTACAAGAAACTTAAAGAAAAAAAAAAGATCTTGGAAAAAGAAAATATTGAACTCAAAAAGAAAATATCAGATGTTGTAGGAGGTCTCTCAAGGATAAGATCACTAGCTTAGCCCTACTTGAGATTACAATTGTGACACCCTTACTACCCCAACACATATATAAATAATTCTTGTAAATAAACTAAAGAATAAAATATTCAACGTTGGTAAAAGGGTTCACATAAAATCTTCAAAAATAACCAAAATAATTAAAAATGAAATTTAGAAAGTAAAACTTGAGAGTTTACAAATTGCTTTCAAAAGAGAATGGTATAACTCTAAATACATATACAAATTTAGCCTAGAATTCTCTGCCCCAATGTCACAATATCAGAGCATACCCACAACTCAATGGTTGACATTCTAGATGTCACTCATAGCCGGATCTTCCTCACCTAAAACATCCACAAGTTATACGGTGAGAAAAGAAAACATCTATATGTAAAGCACATACAAACACACCACAACATAATCTCTTCATAACTCATTACATAATGAAATATTTACAAACATCTATATATATATATATATATATATATATATATATATATCATAATTTATCAATCATTCATCGTCTTCACATTTCAATTCACAATTACATCAATCCATCACAATTCACACAAATCTTACAATTAACACTATGTCAAGGCCACGCCACAACTGACATAAGTGATACGGGTTAATTGCCTCACTCATCCCACACCACGCCAGGGTCACGCCCTCCCTGTAGCATCACTTACCTAGGGGTCGTGCCATCCCTGGTCATTGATGTGAGGAACCACAATCACATCACAATCCACACAATCTCTTGCAATTAACCCTATGTCAGGGTTGCCATATTTGACATAAGTGATACGTGTCAATTGTCTCACTCATCCCACACCATGCCGGGGTCATGCCCTCCCTGTAGCATCACTTACTCAGGAGCCATGCCATCCCTGGTCATTGATGTGAGGAACCACAATCATAATCACATCCATACAACATCTCATCTCATAGCTCAATACCATACATACATCAAATAAGTCCAAAATAATGGGTTTCATACACATCAAGCAATTCACATCTAAATCATCAATTTTTATCAAGTAATATAACAATAACATTCATAAATTAATATAATACTCAACGGAATTACCAATTTAATATAATTTCAACATAACGGTAAAACCCCCAATTGTTCCAAAACCTAGCTCACAGGCACTTTTCTACAGTTTCGTTCTCCCGCTCAGATCATCATTCTTACAAATTAAATATATATTTCTAATCCTCAACACATACAGAATCTAATGGGATCATTAATTCCTCAAACAGAAATAATCTAATTTTTCCAAAACCTAACTTACAGGCACTTTTCTATAATTTCGTTCTCTCTCCCAGAGCATTATTTTTACAAATAAATCATATATTCATAGTCCTAAATATATACAGAATCACATGAGACCAATAATTCTCCAAACAGAAATAATTATAAAACTTCTCATAATCCTAAGGGCTCTTCCTCTACCCAATTCCCTCATGTAACTTTACATATAAATAATCCTTTTTTCCCCGTACCTTGATATGTAGAAGTTGAACCTACACAAGATCTGGTTGGTCTCCCTCGCTGGGTTCCCCTCGGTCTGAAGCAGAAAGTAGAGGGAAAGAAGAGAGACCAGAAGAAAAGAATTCAGAAAATGAGAGGTGTGCTTTTTGGGAGTGGCAGAGCGCTCTATTTATAGGCATCAGGCTTCGCCGGAACGACCTGTTCCAAATCCGGAACGGCCCGTTCTGGACCCTTAACTCACGACTAAAAACCATATCCAGAACGGCCCGTTCTCAAACCATAACGGCCCGTTCTGGGGTGCATTTAATACTCACAACGGTCATATTTTGGAACGGCCCGTTCTCAACTCTGGAACGGCCCGTTCTCAATTTAGGAACGCCCTGTTCCAATTTGGGAACGTCCCGTTCCCATCTAAAATTTGTAGCTGATTTTTGTATTTTGGAACGGCCTGTTCCAGTTTGGGAACGGCTCGTTCTGGGATACAAAATCACTCTCGTTTTAGTCATTTGGAACGGCCCGTTCCGATTTGGGAACGGCCCGTTCTGGGCTACTAAAACACCCTTGCGAATTACTAAATTACCCTTATTGAGCTTCTGGGCCCTCGTCCATTCTATGAAAATTGGGTTGTTACAACAACATTGGAGGTTGAACCTACAACTCAATAAAGACTTAGCCAAATTTGTTGATGAATCTTCTAAGTTAAACATGTTTTTATAGCATAGAAGACTTTCATCTAAAAAAAGTGGTCTTGGTTTTGATCCTAATTCAGGGACATCTCAAGCCAAACCTAAGCTCTCTCTTTGTAAAGCTAGTGGAAATGGAGATAAAGCTCTAGGTAGACAGAAAGTACGACCAAGGGCATGGGGACTAATAGAAAAGACCCAAAAAAATTTGGGTACCAAAATCTCTAATAATATCTATTGTAGATATCCTTAATGGGAAGAAAAAAAATCCAAACCAGTACTTAGAAAGTGGCTGCTAACAACACATGACATCATAAAGGTCTATGTTCTTAGACCTCCAATCACATGAAGGATTAGTCTCCTTTGGAAGTGGAAAAGGCAAAATCAAAGGTATAGGTAAGATAGGTAAAAACTTTATACCTACTGTAAATAATGTTTTATGTGTTGAAGGTCTAAAGTATAACCTACTTAGCATAAGTCAATTTTGTGTGTTAAGATCTCTGAAGTATTCTATAAGTGTGTTCAAACTGATAAAGGATTTTGTATTGTTGTCAACAGAATTGATCATATAATTGAATTTAAAAATTCTAATTTCGAAAGATTTTGTGAAAACATGACATCTTTCACAATTTCTCCTCACTGAGAACACCTCAACAAAATAAGGTAGTTGAAAGAAAGAACCAAATTTTACAAGAAATGGCAAAAACACTCATTTGAAAAAATAATTTGCCAAAACACTTCTAGGAAAAAATAATGAATACAATGTCTTATATTCAAAAGAAAATATTAATAAGAACACTACTAAACAAGACTCCCTATGGATTATGAAGAGAACATTTTTCACACAAGTTGTTTAGTTTTTAAAAAAAAAAAACTTGTTCTCTCATTGTTATTAGTGGCTCATACTCTAATTATTGTAGCACAAGGTAGGTCAACAAGCTAGCACTCACTACCATTCCTTATCCCCACCCTTATAAACTTCATTGGCTTAAAGAAGGTGAGGAATTGGAAGTGAACCAACAAGTAGAGGTAAAGTTCACCATTGGGGATTATAAAGATAAAGTTTTATGTGATGTAATCCCTATGAAAGTTTTTCATATTTTGTTTGATATGCCATGGAAATTTGAGAAACATACTATACATGATGACCATACCAACAAAATAACCTTCACTCATAAAGGAAAGGAATTTATTTTCCATCCTCTAACACCTTCACAAGTATTTGAGGACCAAAAGCAAATTAAAAATAAAATAAAAAAGACATTACTCTTAGAAAAGAGTAAGAAGAAAAATGTCTCCTCCAAAAATCTTGAGATAAGGGAAAGTCATTTTTATATTAAAAATGATTGAAAAAAGGCTTTTCTTTTTCACAAAGATTTTAGCTCTTCTACTACTATTGCAATGGACTTAGAGCTTAAGATTCAAAAATAAAATATTTTTGAAAAGAAAGGATTGCAAGTTCTTAGTCTAGTGAAGAAGAAGTGAACTTCACCTAATTATACTTCTTATGCTACTACTTTGGTGGTGTCTGAAGTAGACAACTATTGTTTGTTTAGGACTTCTTCTACTTTATTTGTTCTAATAAAGCACCCCAACCTTTGGTTTATATTGTTTATTGGATACATCTCATGGTGTTTTGTTTTCTATTTTTGATCTTAAGGGAAATTCAAACTTGTTTGAACTTAACTTAACTACTTCCCTTGATGTAAACCTACTTTCCAAAGATCTTTTTGGAAAAGATATGTCCAAGAAGGATGGAGGTTGATAAAGTTGCTTTGAAGAATTGTGGGACACTTACCCTTATTTTATAAGGTACCCTACACTTGGAGGCCTACCCTACCTTAAAGGGCTTCTACAATTGTAATACATTTTTCTTAATTGTAATTCATTTTATTAGTTATTGTATTAGGATATTTTTAGTCTTTTATTTTAGGTCAAGTAGTATAGATAATTTTATCCTTGTATTGTTTTTACTTGAGGGTATCATTGGTAGATTAAGGAGGTGTAACTAGCTAAGTCTTGTTAGACATATTTGGACTTGGATGACCCAAACTTCTTATGGCCCATTCGGATTGGACGTCCACTCACTTATGCAATTGGCTTGGATGTACAAACCAAGCCAAGCTTGTCATCTAAGTTACAAATTAATTCACATGGCTTTGATAGTAACATCTCAACAACTTGTTTCATGTAATCATTAGTTTGATAGTTGTAATGATTAGGCTAGGTAGTTGGAGTTAACTTAATCTAACCTAGGTTATTCTTAAACTAGGATTAGCTTAACTTGCTCCATAAGCTTCTTAACTATACTTTTATACTCTTAACTAGAGTTGGTTGGCTTAAGTGCAAAATAGCTAACCTTGGTTACATTTAACCATGGCTAGCCTAGCTTGCACCATAAGCCAACCAAACTCTATATACAATTTTTCCTTGTATATGGTTAAGCATTTTGAGTTTGATATTGATGTGGCTAAGATTATTCCTCTCATAAACTCTCTTTGAAAGCTTGTTTCTTTCTTTCTTTAAAATTCTTCATTTTCTCTTATCCTCTCTTAAGTGTGGTGATAAATTGAGAAGGTTTATCATTCTTCAAGAGTGTGGCATCATCAAGGAGAATTTATACATCATTTTGTGTGGTGAAAATGGCTTCTAGCATCTATGGAAGTCATTAAGTAAGCTTGAAGGAGTCCAAGAAGTAAATATCCTTTCCCTAGAAGCTTCAAGGAGAAGCAACACCAATCTTGTTTCTCCTAGAATTTTCATCACCCCTTCAAGACAAAATTAGATTATATGAGTTTTCTAGACTCTTCTTTACACCCTCTTCTCTTTTGTATCTAACAAATAATATGATCAAGGTAGTTGCTTTGTTATGTTGACTTTGTTTTCTTGTAGACACCTAGGTTACCACATAGGGTACCTCGAGCAAGATACCTTAGTTTGCATGAGTATTTCCTTAGTTTGCTATATTTTTAGTAACTTCACATTTTTAGAATTTAGTTTTACTCATAAACTACACTATAGTCAGGATCCTACCTTTATCCTTAGAGAGTCTATTTTTCCTAGTTTAGGGAACCTTGTTAGGACTATTGAAGGAATTTCTCATAGGGTGCACTTTTCACACATATTACATGAATATATCATTTTTAATGCTTGGTTTCTTGTTTTTCTTGTAGGTGATGTTGTCTATATGGAAGAACTTCATGATTTGAGGATAAGTCCTTTTGAAGAGGGAGCGGATTATGGAAACCTATTTCCTAAGAATCCTTTTTGGAATAGATAAGTCCAAGAAGGGTGAAAGTCGATAAAGTTCGTTTGAAGAATTATAGGACACTTACCCCTTATTTGGCAGGATACCCTATCTTTGGAGACCTACCCTACCTTAAAGGGCTCTTATAGTTGTTGTACATTTTTCTTACTTGTAATTCACTTTAGTAGTGGTTATATTAGGATATTTTTGACCTTGTATTTTGGGTCAAGTAGTGTAGGTAATTTTGTCTTTCTATTGTTTTTACTTAGAGGTGTAATTAGTAATTTAAGGGAGGTATAACTAGTTAAACTCATGATATGCTTATTGGAATTGAATGGCCCAAATATTTATCATGGCCTACAGGTTTGGATGTCCAAACCAAGTCAATCTTGTCATCCAAGTTGTTAAATAAGTCACATGCCTTTTGATAGTGACATCTTAACAACTTGTCAAAAGCTATGATTAGGCTAGGTTGTAACAGCCCAATTTTCACTAGGCCAAGAGCCCAATTAAGGTGGTTTAGTAGCCCGGAACGGGCCGTTCCAAAATTGGAACGGTCCGTTCCAAAGTACTAAATAGACCTACTTTTGGTAGCCCGAAACGGGCCGTTCCGGATTTGGAACGAACCATTCCAAACCATTAAATTTGCCTACGATTCTTAGTTGGGAACGGGACGTTCCGGTTTTCAGAAATGACCTTTTCACCTAATTGAGAACGGGTCGTTCCAGAGTTGAGAACGGGCCATTCCAAAATATGACTGCTGTGAGTATTAAATGCACCCCAGAACGGGCCGTTCTGGTTTGAAAACGGGTCGTTCTAGATGTGATTTTTAGTCGTGATTTTATGGGTCCAGAACGGGCCGTTCCGGCGAAGCCCGATGCCTATCAATTGAGCTCTCTGCCACTCCCAAAAAGGCATACCTCTCATTTTCTTATTTCTTTTCTTCTACTCTCTCTTCTTTCCCTCTACTTTCTGCTTCAGACCGAGGGGAACCCAACGATGGAGACCAACCAGATCTTGTGTAGGTTCAGCTTCTACATATCAAGGTACGAGAGAAAAGGGGATTATTTGTATGTAGAACTACATGAGGGAATTGGGTAGAGGAAGAGTCCCTTAAGATTATGAGTAATTTTATAATTATTTATGTTTGAGGAATTGATGATCCCATTAGATTCTGTATGTGTTGAGGATTAAAAATATATATTTAATTTGTAAGAATGATGATATGGGAGAGAGAACGAAATTGTAGAAAAGTGTCTGTGAGTTAGGTTTTGGAATAATTAGGGGTTTTACCATTTATGTTAAGATTATATTAAATTGGTAATTTTGTTGAGTATTATATTAATTTATGAATGTTATTCTTATATTACTTGATAAGAATTGATGATCTAAATGTGAATTGCTTGAGGGGTATGTAAACCCTTATTTTGTTGGACTTATCTGTTGTGTATGTGATATGGAATTGTGTATGTGATATGGAATTGAACTATGAGATGAGATGTTGTATGGATATGATTATGATTGTGATTGTGGTTCCTCACACTAATGATCAAGGATGAGACGAACCTTGAATAAGTGATGCTACAAGGACGAGCGTGCCCCTGGCATGGTGTGGGATGAGTGAGGCAATTAACACGCATCACTTATGTCAAATATGGCAGCCCTGGCATAGGGTTAATTGCAAGACTTGTGTGGATTGTAATGTGATTGCGGTTCCTCACACTAATGACCAGGGATGAGACGAACCTTGGGTAAGTGATGCTACAAGGACGAGCGTGCCCCTGGCATGGTGTGGGATGAGTGAGGTAATTAACCCGTATCACTTGTGTCAGATGTGGCGTGGCCTTGGCATAGTGTTAATTGTAAGATTTGTGTGAATTGTGATGGATTGATGTAATTGTGAATTGAGATGTGAAGATGATGAATGATTGATAAATTATGATATATATAGATGCTTGTAAATATTTCATTATGTAATGAGTTATGAAGAGATTACGTTGTGGTGTGTTTGTATGTGCTTTACATATAGATGTTTTCTTTTCTCACCGTATAATTTGTGGATGTTTTAGGTGAGGAAGATCCGGCTATGAGTGGCATCTAGAATGCCAATAGATGAATTATGGGTATGTTCTGATATTGTGACATCGGGGCAGAGGATTTCTAGGACATGAATTGTATTTGTATATGGAGTTGAACCTTGTCTTTTGAAAAAAATTTGTAAACTCTTAAATTTTACCTTCCAAGTTTTATTTCCAGTTATTTTGGATATTGAAGAAAGAAAAGTTATGAAGTTTTCTGTGAAATTTTATCTGCAAGTAATACCTTCGTGGATAATATATTTTTGCGAATTTTAAAATTCGTAAGAAATTTTCCTGTGAAATTTCTTGCGAAAAAAATTCGTAGGAAAGTTTCCTGCAAAAAAAATTCACAGGAAAGTTTCCTGCAAAAAAAAATTCACAGGAAAATTCGTAGGAAAGTCTCTTGTGAGTTTTTTCGCAAGAAATTCTGCAGGAATATTTTTTATGAAAAAATTAAAGAAATTACTATAAATTATATCAATAATTCTTCAACTTTCAAATGCTCACAATGAATTCATCTGAAACATTTGTTTCTGCAGGAAAATTTTTTAGGAAAAAAATTAAAGAAATTACTATAAATTCTATCAATAATTCTTCAACTTTCAAATGCTCACAATGAATTCATCCGAAACATTTGTTTCAATGCATCTAACACGTAATACATATTCTTTTAAATTCTAAGATTGTAGATTATAAGCCTAACACTCAACCATACAAATCATCTTGGAAGGTAAGTGTTACCCCAACTTATATACTCTTTAATTGTTTTATTTTCAATCGATGTGGGATTTGAAGTATTTTTAAAATATTAAACTTATAAATTTAAATATTTTTTGATTTTTTGTGCGAATTAAAATTGGCAGGAAAATCCGCAAGAAAAGTTACTTGCAAAACTTTTCTATCATTTAATAAACATTACTTGCGAATTTATTTTTGCAAGAAAATCTGCAAGAAATAAAATAAAATTCTTACAATATTTTTTGTAAATTTTTATCATGAATTTTTTTTTATGATCATTAAAATTGTAGCAAAATTTGCAAAAGTTTCTTGTAAATTATTTTTCGTAAAAAACTTTGTAAGAAATATCTGTAAATTACTTTTTGCAAATAAATTCATAAGAAAATTTTGCGAAATTATTATTGCAAAAAAAATCACAAAAAAATTCTACAAATATTTTTTTGTAAGAAAATTCACAGGAAAATGACACTTTTCTAGTAGTGTAATAGTACCTATAAGGCCTTAAAATATACAGTTCCTAAAATATTTATGAAAAATGATTGAGACTCCGAATGCATGTGCCAAAATTCATTCTGAATAATATTAATATAATAATTTAAATTATAAAAAGATTAAATAAAATAATTATTTTATAATAAATTTATTAAAAAATATTAATATTTTAATATTCAGAACATGTTTCGGAATACGTTTTTGGATTGCATATCATTGCTCAATATCATCACCACCCTTTTGTTTATAAGTTGTTGCCGCCAATTCATGTTTTTTGATGTCAGAGTTGTTCATGCATATGTAGAACAAATTTGAGGGATGTACAAGGCAAGAAACATACAAATATCGCTTAATACAAATTACATGATATTATAGTTCAAATATTTAAAGAAATATATGAAATTTTAGTAAAAGCAAATAGTCTCGTAATGGGACTCATTACTAGTCTGGTAACTATATGTTCAGTGAATGAACATGTTGGTTTTTGTTAAGAGTATGAGATTTCGTTTCTCTCATGTTTATATAGGGAGGGAAATGTTTGTGCTGATAGCTTAGCTGGATTTGGTCTTAGATACCTTGGATCATACTGGTAGACTTCTATCCCCTCTTGTATTGTGTCTTCTTACTCTACGGATAGGGACGGTTTTTCTCATTATAGGTTCTCATAGGATGAGATGTGACTAACATTTGTATTTGTATTTCATATTTTTTTGATTTAGTGTCTTTTTGATATGCTGCAGATGACTGGTGTGGATTCATGTGCTAACCTAGTTAGGATCTCTTTTCTACATTGTGATGCCTTAGCATATCTAGCTTTTTTCAACAAAAAAAAATAGCCTTGTAATGGAGATTTTGGAAATAATAACTTAGCCAGAAGTGGCATTGAAAGAATACTTGTAAAAAAAATTCATGTTAATGGAATCCTTTGTGTTTGAAGGTAATTAAATGTAGTTTAAGTTGAGTAAACTAGTATAAAAATATCAAGAAGTATTTTTTCTTATCCTTATCTGATATGAACCCAGAGGGATGAATTCGTTTTACAGATCTATCTAGGTTTAAAAGCTCATAATTAAGAAATTAAAAGAAAAAAAATATGGATTGAGGTAAGAAATGGAAGAACAACGCCACAATTCCCTAAAGATTGATAAGTTGGGGAAGATTCGCCACTTTGAATTAGGAAATTCAAGGATAAGAATCAAAAGTAGTTCTTAAGAACCTAGAGAGAGAAAATCCTCTCAATTGGAAAAATATCCAAATTATGAATAATTCATTTTCTCTCCAAACTTTTACAAATGGTTCCTATTTATAAGCTTAGATGGGCAAGATGACATAAATTCTCACTAATTTCCCACTAACACTTAATATCCACTAGAATTGACTCCTCACCAGCCCACTAACTCATTAAATTCCACTAAGCCTAAAACACTAAATGCTGGTCTAGGTAACTTGGAAAGTCATCTGACTTATTTAATAAAATTAATAAAACAAAAATTACATTAAAAAAATAAGATAATGGACTTATTTAATTATTCAGCTCCAAACTATTCCAGCCCATTAATCCTTCTTCTTTATCATGACTTTGAGCTTGTTAGTCTTCAATTTTACCCTGCTCGATTCACATCATACCCTCCTTCTTTAAGAAGATTCGTCCCGAATCTTAAGACTTTATTTATTTCCTAATTTATTTAATTCACTAACTACTACAGAAACGCAAATGCTTCCTCCTGGGTCGAAGACATCTCGCTTGTATCCATCTTTAGCTTCACTTCTTGGTAAGTTATTAATCATCCACGAAACAAATAAAACGTCTTTGAACTCATAACCACGAACATACTCAATGAATAGGAATTGAATCCCGTTCAAGTGGTAACTTTGGAAAACAGTAACTTTTGTGGAAGAAAATATGCACAAATGTTTTGATGATGCCAAAGTGATTATAATGCATTGAAGAAGAATCAAGGTTGAGCTAAAGCAAGTTGATGCAAGAACAAGATCTCAAGTGGTACATAGATAAGTCTTGTCAACTTAGCTAAGTATGTAAAAGAATCTTTTGGAATTGCAAGTATGTTTGGCCTTGAGAATAAGTTTTCACAAATCTCAGATTAATCTCTTTAAATTTAAAAAAGTTTTAAATCTGTACTGTCCGTACCGCGAAGCTGAGCTCCGAGCTCGGCATCACAGCACAAGATGAGGTCGGGCACGCGCTACGCGACGTCAACTCGGCATTTAAGCAGATCATAACTGATCTCGAGGGATCTCGCTTTAGACGAGATCTACTATCTAATCTTATCATATCTTATTTCAGGCCCAAGGCCCAAAGCAACTCTAATTCACACTAAGGTACGTGCATTACTTATACGAGAATCATACTCCCACAAACACTAACTTTAGCATCGGAGTCTCTTTTGCAGGTACCACCCCCATCTTGGAACACAAACGTACCAGTGAAGGAGGCTCACCGATCTTACCTGGCGGATCAGCTCTACAGTAGATTTCTGGTAAGAACATTTGGCGCCCACCGTGGGGCCGATCAAGACAGCTCTTATCGGCCACGCTTATGGTTTTCACCAGAAGCCATAGTAGACGCACAACAGACGACACAAACCACTCAACTACCATGGATAACGAAGCAGCGTTGAGGAGACTAATCGATCAGGTCGAACAGATACGGCAGCAACGCGCCGCAGATCTACAAAGTATGCGTGCCAAGCACGAAACTGACCTAACCGCGATGCGGACCGTCAATGAGGCTAACCTAGCGACTCTACGCACGGAAAACAAAGGGATCCGCGCTCAACTCCCGCGACGACACTCTGATCGCCCCCCTCATACAAACAACCGCAATGAGGAGGAGGAACACTCCACTCCCCGCGACCAAGGTCGAGGAAAAAGACAAGGACAAGACAGAGGTCATACGGACCAGCCCTCTGCCTCCCAACTCAACCCCGAAGGAGCAATGCGAACCGAGGTCAGCCAGGAAAAAGTACCAACTCCCCTACAGGGAGTAATCAATACAATCGCAGGTGGTTTCGCAGGAGGGGGCGCCAGCAGCTCGGCCCGAAAAAGACACATGCGCAATGTCAACCACACACACTTCACCACCTCAGCTCCACACCAGAGTGCACCGACGATTACTTTCACAAATGACGACTATGTCGGGGTTAACCCCAACCAGGACGATCCCATGGTTATAGCCATAGCGGTAGCCAATTGGGAGGTTCACAAAATGTTGATCGACCAAGGGAGCTCGGCCGACATCCTGTATTGGCCAACGTTCCTCAGGTTAGACGTCCCCCACTCTCTCATACAACCTCACACAGAGCCCCTAGTCAGTTTTGCAGGAATAAGCGTTCACACGCGGGGGTACGTGGACCTACTGACAACTTTTGGAGCACCTCCGGACACGAGACGGATCATGGTTCGATACCTCCTCGTGGAAGCCGACACCTCCTATAACATCATCATCGGGAGGCCAACCTTGAACCAACTCGGAGCGGTGGTATCCACCCCACACCTCACCATGAAATTCCCAGGGCATGATGGGAAAGTTATCTCCGTCAAGGCAAATCAGAAGACGGCACGGCAATGCTACACTAAAAGCCTGGAAATCGCCTCACTTGGTGAACAGTGTAAGAGCCACCCCACCTCTTTGGCTCATGCCAACCACGAAGAAATCACCAATCTCGACCCAAGATCCGACTCTCACGACGAACGGCCTAGCCCCATTGACGAGCTCGATGACCTTCAGATCGGGAAACTCCCCGGGCAATCCACGAAGATCAGCAGACAGTTGACCCCAGAGTTGCGACAGCAACTCGAAGCGAAAATCCTCAAAAATTTCGACCTCTTCGCCTGGTCCAGCGCCGATATGCCGGGCATAGACACTGATTTTATCTGCCACAAGTTAGCAATCCACAAGGAGGCAAAACCAGTCGCCCAGCGGAAGAGGAAGGTGGGCAGCGAAAGGCGGGAGGCCGTCGTCACCGAAACGCAGAAACTGCTGAATGTCAGCTTCATCCGTGAGGTCAGGTACACCACATGGCTGGCGAACGTGGTCCTAGTAAAAAAGAACTCGGGAAAGTGGCGGATATGCGTCGACTACACCGATCTGAACAAAGCATGCCCCAAGGACTCATACCCCTTGCCGAGCATTGACAGGTTGGTCGACGGAGCCTCCGGGCACGCCCTCCTCAGCTTCCTCGATGCCTACTCCGGGTACAACCAAATAATGATGCACCCGCCTGACGAAGTGCATACATCCTTCATCACCGACCACGCCAACTACTGCTACCGGGTGATGCCCTTCGGCCTCAAAAACGCAGGCGCAACCTACCAACGACTGATGGATAAGGTTTTCCAACAACAGATCGGGAGGAACATGGAAGTCTACGTCGACGACATGGTGGTCAAGACCACCTCGGCAGCAGACCACGCTGCCGACCTTGCCGAAGTATTCGCCCAGGTCAAGAAGCACAACATGCGCCTCAACCCGGAGAAATGTGTCTTTGGCGTCCAGGGAGGCAAGTTCCTCGGCTTCATGATCACTAGCAGAGGAATTGAGGCCAATCCCGAGAAGTGTAAAGCAATCATACAGATGCAAAGCCCACAAGCGGTGAAAGAGGTCCAACGCCTAGCTGGACGGCTGGTCTCATTATCCCGCTTCATCCCCAAACTCGCGAAAAAGTCAGGGCCCATCTTCACCCTGCTGCGAAAACTAAAAGACTTCCAATGGACGGACCGGTGCGAAGAAGCTTTCCGGAGCTTCAAAACCTTCCTCACAACCCCGCCAATCCTACAGAGGCCAGATCACAAAACCGACCTTCTCCTTTACTTGGTCGTAGTAGAAGGCGCTATCAGTGCAGTGATAGTACAAGAGCACTAGAAAGTGCAGACACCAATCTATTTCATCAGCCGAGTCCTCCAAGATGCGGAGAAGCGATACCAGATGATCGAGAAGCTCGCACTAGCACTCGTCACCCCAGCTCGACGTCTCCGACCCTACTTTCAGAGTCACCAGGTGGTAGTCAAAACCGACTACCCCATCAAGCAAATTCTGCGAAAGCCCGAGCTCGCCGGACGGATGATTGCGTGGTCAGTAGAATTGTCTGAGTTCGGCATCCAGTACGAAAGTCACGGACCACTGAAGGCCCAGTGCCTGGCCGAATTCGTAGCCGAGCTCACACCTACCACTACCGAGGAATCTCAAGTGTGGACCCTACATGTAGACGGATCCTCCAACTCTAAGGGTGGTGGCGCAGGCATCATATTGGAGGGACCAAACCAAGTCACTCTGGAACAATCCCTTAAGTTCGGCTTCAAAGTGACCAACAACCAGGCGGAATACGAGGCACTTCTCGCGGGATTAAGGCTAGCCCGCGACCTCGGAGCCCGAAAGGTAAGTTGAAACAGCGACTCAAAACTCATGGTGGAGCAGCTCAGCGAAACGTACCAAGCAAAAGACACTCTGCTGCAGCAGTACTTTCACACTGCGTCCCACCAGATCTCGTCCTTCGACGAATTCACCATAAAGCATGTGCCGCGAGAACAAAACGCCCGAGCTGACCTCCTATCAAAGCTCGCCAGCACCAAAAAGCCTGGACAGCACTGAACCATCATTCAGGAAACCTTACACTCACCCAGCTTAGACGACAAAGTCGTCAACGTCAGTGACAATGAAGACCTGGGATGGATGGCAGGCATCTGGAGCTACTTGAAAGAAGGAACCCTGCCCGAGGACAAAGACGAAGCTCGGAAGATAAGGAAGAGATCGGCTAAGTTCATCATCATCGGAGATGATTCAAACGTGGAGTTTCCTCTCCACTGCTCAAATGCTTGACTGCGTCTCAGGCAGCCTATGTCATCAGGGAAATTCACCAGGGGATATGCGGCATGCACTCCGGGGCGTGCTCAATGGCGACCAGGGTACTCCAAGCTGGGTACTACTAGCCCACTCTGAAGTCAGACTGCCAGAACTACATTCAAAAATGTAGAGAGTGCCAGCAATTCGGCGACACACACCGGCAACCACCCGAAGCTCTCCACCACTTGATGTCGGCATGGCCTTTCTCCCAATGGGAATAGACATTCTCGGACCATTCCCCCCGCAAAAGGTCAACTGAAATTCCTCTTTGTGGCAATCGATTATTTCAACAAGTGGATTGAAGCATGCCCGCTCGCCAAAATTACCACTGAGAACGTGCAAAAATTCACATGGAAGAACATCATTTGCAGGTTCGGAATCCCTCACACTCTCGTAACCGATAACGGCCGACAGTTCATCATGCAGGGATTCGAGGACTTCCTCCGAGAGCTCGGTATCAAGCATCTCCCGACCTCGGTGGAATAGCCCCAAACCAACGGCCAAGCCGAAGCAGCCAACAAAGTCATCCTCCGGGAACTCAAGAAACGGCTGGGAAACGCCAAGGGACAGTGGCCCGATGAACTTCCCAGCATCCTCTGGGCGTATAACTGCACCCCCCAATCAACCACGCAGGAAACACCCTACAGGCTAACTTACAGAGTCGACGCAATGATCCCAGTAGAAGTCGGAGAGACGTCCCACCGACGGAAGGTTTTCGATACCGAGCAGAACGCTCAAGAGTTGGCAGCCGACCTCGACTTGGTGGACGAGCTTAGAGACAAAGCTCAAATCCACGAAGAAGCATGCAAGCTCCGAGCTTCCCAAAGATACAATACCCGAGTACGACCTCGTTCTTTCCGAGCTGGTGACTTAGTGTGGCGATTGCTAGGCAAAGCCCAAAAGGACACGTCGGATGGGAAGCTTGCACCTACTTGGGGTGACCCATTCCGAGTTACAGAAGACTTGGAAAATGGAGCGTATAGGCTGGAAGAACTCAACGGGAAGCCCATATCGCGGACTTGGAATGCTATGCATCTCAAGTTCTACTTCAGCTAAATTTTGTATGAATGAGTTGTGCACTCTTTTCCCACCTCAGTCTTTTATCCCAAAAAATAGAAAAATGGGTTTTGGCTTAGAGGGTTTTTAACGAGGCACATATTTCCATCAATAAGATAACCCATTCCCTTTTATTAACACTCTTTTACCTTCACCGTTTTACTACAAAATGCCCTACGTTTAACACACTTATCCGAGGTTGAATCCAAACCTTGATAAAACACATATTACTCTAAATCCGAGGTCGAATCCGAACCTTGATAAAACACATATTACTCTAAATCCGAGGTCGAATCCGAACCTTGATAAAACACATATTACTCTAAATCCAAGGTCGAATCCGAAACTTGAAAAAACACATATTACTCTAAATCTGAGGTCGAATAGGAACCACTTGTCCGAGGTCGAATTCGAACCTTGATGAAGCACATATTACTCTAAATTTGGGGTCGAAAACGAACCTTCGATACGAACGTCCAAGGTCGAGTCCGAACCTCGGCACAATCCATTCTACGCCAACTTAGGGTCGAATACGAACCCCAACACGCTTTACACAAATTCGAGGTCGAGAATGAACCTTAGAAACGCCCGTCCGAAGTCGAGTCCGAACTTTGGCATGATTCGCCATACTCTGGTGTAGGGTCCAAAATGAACCCTAACACGCTCTACACAAATTCGAGGTCGAGTGCGAACCCTAAAACGTTAACCCGAGGTCAAGTTCAAACCTCGGTATGATTAAGGTCGAGCCCGAACCTTCACAACATATCACTCAACAAAAATACAAGGTCGAATACGAGCTTGAGATACAACTCAACTCACATTAATTCGAGGGCGAATGCGAACCTTAGGTCGGACTCGAACCCCCCGAAAAGATTCATTTATGAAAAATCGAGGTCGAGGCCTAACCCCGGCATGACCACCTCGGACCCATAAAAATACACAACAGACACCAAGCGTGTCTCAAAACGCGCAAAACAGTAAAAATCAAGCGTAAATAAACAAAGCAAAATACGTATATACAGAGCTATTCTTACCAAGTTCAATACATGAATTCAAAGGGAAGTAAAAAGAAAACAGGAAAACTAAACTATTACAAAAAATGGCCTACATAGAGGCATTCTCGCTGGAGTTGTCCTCGACATCATCCTCCTTGACCAGCTTCCCAAAACGAACGACCTTCTCCACGTGCATGCCAGAGAAATCAAACCCGGGCGCAAGGAGCCTAGCCTGGCGAGCAGCCTTAAGGAAGCCCCTCTTATGCTCCACCACGATGGAGCGCTCTACCTCCTCAAGTCTCCTCTCCAGCGCCGCCTTCTCGGCCTCCAGCGGCGAAAGGCCTACTCTCTAGGCAGCAATCTCCTCCTCTTTGCTACCAATGATGACCTCATCGCGAAGACGCTCCTCGGTTACCGACACTAGTTCGCCCGTCAAAAATGCAACCTCATCTTCCAAAGAGCGAACCTGCTCCCAAGAAGACATCACCTCGCCTCGGGACGAGGTAACGAGCCCCCGCAACTCACCCACTCGGGAGGCATAGTTTTCATTGGAGCGCAAGGCGATCTCCAATGACTTCTGGGCCCTGGCGAGACCCCCCTTCGCCGCCTGGAGCTCGGCTCCCTGCATCTTCGCTTCGCCAAGGGCAGTAGTCAAAACCCCGTTCTCCTCCCTCAGGACGCTATTCTCATCCTTCAGAGGCTGAACAAGGCTCCTCAGCTTCGCCATGTTCTCCTGCTGCCTCGACCACTTGTGTTTCCAGTAATCCACAATGGACGCGCCTCTCTGCAGGAAGATCTGGGCGGCCTCGAAACTCCCCAACGGCCTGGCCGACTTGATCATCGCCTGATCAGTCGTGCTCAGCGACCCCTTTGGGAAAAACTTCTCCGGAGTCACCGCGGCGCTCCACAGAGAGTCGACCTCCTCCGACGCACTCAAATGCTCTAACCGCATGGGCGCGCCCTCTTGCGCATAGCGGTATGCAAGATATGGTCGCTTCGGCTTCGGCACTAGACCGGAGGTAGGGAGCTCGGAGCTCGATCCCTCCCTACGAGCCTCGGCGGAAGTAGACGCAAGCACCCCCTGCGCGACCACGGAAGGATTCCCTTCCGACGCCCCGGAACTCGGGAGACCCGAAACCCCGGTGTCGTTCCCCGCTTGCAAGAAACGAGGATACTCTTCTGAGAACAAAAAGTAAACAGAAGGGTAAAACATCAACGTCATAGAAGGGCCAACTGCTTACCTCGCCAACCAAAGTAGCAGGTACAGCACCCTGGATTATCTCCTCGGCAGCCGAGGTGGCCCGCCCGGCAGTAAGGACCGCTTCCTCGGCGGCATCCCCTTCCTATAGAAAACAACCTCAAGTCAAAACCGAGAAAAACAACGTACAATAAAAAAAATATATATAGAAACGAGACTAAGAAAAGAAAAGTACTCACCACGACGGCCCGGACAACTCGCTCAGCAGCTCGGGCCAGCACCTCGCTGGGTTGAGCGGCAGGCCCAATAGCCGACGCCACCTCTTCGGCAGCCACACGAACACCCCCTTCCGACGGCGGACTTCCAGCAAGGTCCACCACGCCGGCTTCAGCAGCCTCAGAGGCAACCTCCCCTATTCCATGAGGGGCAGAGGTCCCCCCGACCTCTCTCCCGCCCCTCTTTCTTTTTCGGTTCACTTTCAGGGGGAAACCTCCTCCTCGGGAGGCTCGGAGACCTCGAGCTCGGTCACGTTGAAGCAGTGCTTCAGATCAGGCCACAAATCCTCCCTTATAATGCCTGCAGACAGAAAATAGGGCACATCAGCAAAGAGGAATTACACAAATCTCAACAAACTACCAAAACATAAGATACTCACCCTCGAGGCCCCTCTCCCTATGCGCCGAGTTCGCCAGCGACAAGATCGACTTGCAGTCCAACAGGCGAGGAAGTGCCGAAAGATTCCCAATGGCAGCAGCCTCCGAGGCTGTCAATTGCGAAGGATCCACCCCGTGGAACCTAGACGGTTTGGGACACCAGTAGAAAGGGAACTTCGGCAATCCACCGAAGTAGAAGCCCCCATCCTCTAAAGGGTCAACGTCCACGAGGGCAACCCGGAAGAACTCGGTTTTGAAATTTTTATAAGACTGGGAGTAAGGAGTGAATAAACCCCCCTCTTTACTCCCGTTTAAAGAAAGAATGCCATAAGGTGGAACACCCAGCTTCAACTGATAAAAGTGAAGGAAAACACGGAGGGACAACTCTATTCCTAGGACTGCACACAGGACTTGAAACGCCCTCAAAAAACCCCAACTATTGGGGTGTAGCTGATGGAGGACCATCCTTGGTACTTCATGTGAAACCCATCACATGGTTCATGGCTATGACCAATTTGAGTAGTATAGTATTTTATTTCTTTATTCCAAATTTACCCTTGTACTTTAGGGTATTTTAGTCATAGAATTTATTTTATTTTATTTGCCAATTTTACCCTTGTATTTTGGGGTGTTTAGGACTTAGAATTTATTTTCTTGTATTTCCCATTTTACCCTTGTATTATGGGGTGCTTTAGATGATTAGGGTTTTAATTTTGGGCTAGGGTGTTAATTAGAGGGTGACGCATGTTTTTGGTGTTTTTGGGTCTATTTTTGGTGTTAGAAAGGCTTAGGCCCAAGTGGAGGGCAAAGGTTGCATGGTTTTATCATGCCCCTAGATATAGCCAATCTAAACCCAAAGATTCCATCCTTGGCCACCAAGTTGCATCTAGGGTTCATTTGCATTTCATTTGGAATGCATTTGCCTACTCCAAGTGCAACCCTAGATGCCTCCCCTCCTATAAATACCCAACACCCCACACCTTGTAAATACTTTGGATTATATGATATTGAGTGAGCATTTTATGCCTCAAAATCCCATCCTTAGTCACTAGGTTAATTCGGCTAGCCTACTTCATTCTCCACCCTTGGAGAGTGAAACCCTAGAGTGGCCTCCACCTATACTTGGAGTGAGCCAACCTTGTGAGCACCAAACACCATACCTTAAACACTTCCGCCACCCTACTCCCTTTCTCGCCTATCTCCCTTATTGTCCCATAAACTTTCTTTTGTCTACCCCTTGGTGAACCTAGATCAAGGGCAAGGAGTCTCCTTTCAACCATTGTCATCACCCATGGAAGGAACTACTCCATCAAGTAGCTGGCAAGGTGCCGCGTTGATGTAGTTCAAGAAATCACACTCAAACTGAGTGAAAGGAAGACAAACGCCCAGGTCCTTGAAGAAACACTGATAGACATAGAAATGAGGAGGGTCGGTAGACCTCCCCATATACACACCCTCACCGGCCGGACAGGGCTCGAGTCAAATCATCCGGGAAATGGAAGGGTCACAAATCCGGTGCGTCTTCCAAACCGCATTGACCTCTAGAGGCGATCTGAACACGCTTTGGACCCCCCCCCCCCCATTTCGCGCTTCACCCAGTCGTAGCCAGGAGCGCCCGACTCCAGGTCCTTGGGCGGAGGCGGGTCTTTCCTCTCGACGGCGCCCCTCCTGGTAGCCACCGCCTTACCGTGCGCTTTGCCCCTAGTAGGTGCAGAAGAACTGGCGCCACGACCACCAGCCATCAAGAAGAGTAATAGAACTCGAAAAGGAACTGTGAAAATAGAGACAGAAAGCGAACGGGAATGAGAAGGCAAAGAGGACTATCGTACCCAAGAAGCCAAAGAGTGGAAGAAAGCATAGTGAATGAGGAGAGACGCGGGAGTGAAAGAGAAAAGGGCTTTTTCCCCAAGTTTCAAAACGGCCATGCCACGTGTCAACCTAAGGGCACGCTGACAACACATTAATTGCAAAACCATCATTGCATAACCATCATTTCCCTTAACGCGCCACTTGCACGTTTTCGGAAAATGAACAGTTACGACACATGGCATCTCAACAGGCAGAAGTACGCGAAAGGTCACTTCCCCCCAGCGAGCTCGGTCTTAACTCCTTGACCTACGGTCTTCGGAGCTCGGGGGCTAGTGTACTGTCCGTACCGCGAAGCCGAGCTCCGAGCTCGGCATCACAGCACAAGATGAGGTCGGGCACGCGCTACGCGACGTCAGCTCGGCATTTAAGCAGATCATAACTGATCTCGAGGGATCTCGCTTTAGACGAGATCCACTATCTAATCTTATCATATCTTATTTCAGGCCCAAGGCCCAAAGCAACCCTAATTCACACTAAGGTACGTGCATTACTTATACGAGAATCATACTCCCACAAACACTAACTTTAGCATCGGAGTCTCTTTTGCAGGTACCACCCCCATCTTGGAACACAAACGTACCAGTGAAGGAGGCTCACCGATCTTACCTGGCGGATCAGCTCTACAACAGATTTCCGGTAAGAACAAAATCTTTTGAAAGAAAGTAAAAATGTTTTCAAAAGACTTAACAAAAGCCTTAAAGAATAGTTCAAATCATTTCTTAAAAGAGATTTGTGAAAGAAATTATTGAGATGAAGTTTTCTACATAAAAGTTTTTGAAACAATAAAAAATATGTTCTGGTAATCCATTACCAGACCTTGTAATCCATTACCAGAACAGGAAATTTCAAAGTTTAAATTCTGAATACAAAATGTGTTCTGGTAATCGATTACCATACCCTTGTAATCGATTACTTCAAAATTTGAATTTAAATTATACAACGTTTCAATCATTTTGAACTTTAACCGTTGTAATCGATTACCAAGTCTTGTAATCGATTACCAGAGCCTATTTTCTGAAAAATTATAGAAAGTTACAACTCTTCATGAAAAGACATAACCTAAGAAACAATTGTCTATAAATACATATAATTTTTCAGAGAAAGGTGACGAACTCTATTGTGAAAATAATCTTTACAAATCACTTGGCCAAAATCATTTGCAAAATCTCTAAAGAGTTCATCAAAGATCATGAAAGTGTAATATCCACTCTTCAAGAGAGTCATTCTGTAATACTTAATAGATCATTGGATCTGTAAAGGAGAAAGGGTTTTTCTCCTTGTTGGTGTTTGAATCTCAACACAAGGAAAGGGAGTTCCGAGGTGTTGGAGGATTCATTTTCTTGTAAGGTTTACAAGAGTAGTGGAAATCTCAAGTGGGAGACTTGAGGACTGGATGTAGGCAGGATTGGCTGAACCAGTATAAAATCAAGTTTGCAATTCTTCTTTCCCTACACTTTTAATTTCTTGTTATTAATTATAATTGTGTAGTTTGCATCATCATTCATTCTTTACATACAGATTTGTCTAAGGAATTATATTTGATAAAGAAGTAATTGGAAAAGTTTTTATAAGAGGAAATTTAAGAAAACTTAATTCACCCCCCCCCTCTTAAGTTAATTGAGGCTAAGGGACTAACAAGTGGTATCAAGAGCAGGTTTCTTGTATAAGGCTTAAAAGCTTCAAGAATAAAAATGGCCTCATCAAATTTTTTATTTCCCGAGGGAAACTCTATTTATAGACCTCATATATTCAATGGTGAAGGTTATCATTATTGGAAATCTAGGATGCAAATTTTTATAGAAGCCATAGACTTAAACATATGGGATGCTATTGAAAATGGTCCTTTCATTCCCATTATTGTAGAAGGTCATGAAATAAAAGATTTACCCAAAGATCAATGGAGTGATGATGATAGAAGAAAAGTTCAATACAATTTGAAAGCCAAAAATATAATTACTTCTGCTTTAGGAATTGATGAATATTTTAGAATTTCAAATTGTAAAAATGCTAAAGAAATGTGGGATACACTTGAAGTAACACATGAAGGCACTAATGATGTGAAAAGATCTAGGATAAACACTCTCACTCATGAATATGAATTATTTAGAATGAATCAAAATGAAAGCATACAAGACATGCAAAAGAGATTTACACATATAATTAATCATCTTGCATCTCTAGGAAGAGTGTTTCCTAACGAAGATCTTATTAACAAAGTTTTGAGATGTTTGAGTAGGGAATGGCAACCGAAAGTGACTGCAATTGCTGAATCAAAAGATCTAACAACCATGTCTCTTGCATCTCTATTTGGAAAACTTCAAGAGCACGAAATGGAATTGATGAGACTAAGTCAAAATGAAAATAGTGATAAAAAGAAGAAAAGTATAGGACTTAAAGCATCTTCATCCTCTCATGAAGAAAATGAAAAAGATGACAACATTGAGGAAGATGATGATGATGATGAAGATTTCAATCTCTTTGTAAAAAGATTCCACAAATTCCTAAAGAATAGAGGAAATAGAAGAAAATTCAATTTCAACATAAAGAAGAAAGGAGAAGAATCTTCTTCAACCCGGAGATGCTATGAATGCAATCAACCAGGACATTTGAGATTAGAATGTCCGATCCTTAAAATAAAAATGGAAAGATCCAACAATTGGTATCAGAGCCAAGGTCATGAGTTCGATACCTAGCGGGGCAATTGCTGAGAGGGAGATTGTTGCAGGTTGCATCAATTGTCCTGTGGCGGAGGCTAGGTGGGCCAAGTCACTGTCGAATCATGGCGCTTGGGCTACTGCGCTCTTAAGTAAAAAGAGTTGCGCCCTGACTATCAGTTATAGCTTTTGGCCTAGTGGTAAGCGCTCGATCCAACAACTTTAAACAACAAATCAACTCCAATTTCCAAGTGCAAGGTCTCTTGAATACCAAATGATGTGAACCCAGAGGGATGGATTCGTTTTACGGATCTATCTAGGTTGGAAAGCTCATAATTAAGAAATTAAAAGAAGATAAAAATATGGATTGAGGTAAGAAATGGAAGAACAACGCCACAATCCCTAAAGATTTATAAGTTGAGGAAGATTCGCCACTTTGAATTAGGAAATTCAAGGATAAGAATCAAAAGTAATTCCTAAGAACCTAGAGAGAGAAAATCCTCTCAATTGGAAAAATATCCAAATTATGAATAATTCATTTTCTCTTCTCTTTCTTTTTCTATCTATATTTTCAATTTCAGTTGATCCTCGTGTACAGCGTCGGATGATAGACATATCAACTTAATCCTTCGTCCACCATGCACAAAAGAAATAGAAGGTCGTTCAGGATTTATAATTTTATTATACAGCCATGGCCTCCCTAATAACATATGGCATGTCTCCATGGGCGAAATATCACAAAGAACTTCATCTTCATATTTTCCAATAGAGAATTTAATCATTGTTTGTCCATTTGTAGTGGGCAGACATAATTTCTCAACCACCCTGCTGCTCACGACATTTCTAAAATTGAATTCATCTACTGTGACTAAGAACAGAGAGTCGTCAACCAAACATCTTGTATAGTAAATTTCCATTTCCATTCCAAACCCAGAGCCGAAGCTCTGATACCAAATGATATGAACCCAGAGGGATGGATTCGTTTTACAGATCTATCTAGGTTGGAAAGCTCATAATTAAGAAATTAAAAGAAAAAAATATGGATTGAGGTAAGAAATGGAAGAACAACGCCACAATCCCTAAAGATTGATAAGTTGAGGAAGATTCGTCACTTTGAATTAGGAAATTCAAGGATAAGAATCAAAAATAGTTCCTAAGAACCTAAAGAGAGAAAATCCTCTCAATTGGAAAAATATCCAAATTATGAATAATTCATTTTGTCTCCAAACTTTTACAAATGGTTCCTATTTATAAGCTTAGATGGGCAAGATGACATAAAATCTCACTAATTTTCCACTAACACTTAATATCCACTAGAATTGACTCCTCACCAGCCCACTAACTCATTAAATTCCACTAAGCCTAAAACACTAAATGCTGGTCTAGGTAACTTGGAAAGTCATCTGACTTATTTAATAAAATTAATAAAACAAAATTACATTAAAAAAATAAGATAATGAACTTATTTAATTATTCAGCCCCAAACTACTTAAATTTCAGGCCATTAATATCCTTCTTCTTTATCATGACTTTGAGCTTGTTAGTCTTCAATTTTACCCTGCTGGATTCACATCATTATCGTACACTTGCTTTTGGACGAAAACAATTCTATGAACTTATATTTGATTACTTGCAGAAATGGTTTATAAAACCACACACACATTTCAACCCCATTTTTTATATGTTTCCTTCTCTTTTACTAGTTCATCAAATCCAAACTTGAAATAAAAAGAAAACAATGAATGCAACAGAAAATTGAAAATGAAGAAAAATATAGATGGATATTAAACACCATATACTGAGCAGTTTGATAAGTTGGATGAAGATTTGCCATAATGGATTCAACCTTTTATAAGAAGTTCAAAACCAAAGTTCTTCCACAAAATCCAAGAGAAAACTCTCTCAAAGATTCTCAATTCTTCATTAATGACTTCCTATATGTTACAATGAGTATGAAACACCTATATATACATATCCTACTAAGAAAGATATTTAGACACACATTTGGAAACCTATAAATGCACACAAAACATCTTGGCACACAAAACAAATTCAAAAATATAGTTATAGGCACACTAAACTTATTGAGCCAAAGACTCTTGTTCAACCGAAATTCAAACTCTAATTCAACAAAAACTCAAACTTTGGATCAGTTAAAAGAATCTTGCTCAGCTTTTTCAACTTTGATGGTAACAGAGAGCAAAATTCACCCAAACGAAAAACTTAATTTAGCTCAGCCAAAACTTAGCGACTAATTTTTCAGTCACTAATTTTATCTTTTTAATTTTTGACAACATTATTCCTTTTGAAATGACTAAAACACAAAATCACTTCAAATTCTTCTATTCTACAATTTGACTCTATTTCTTCATGCAAATGAGCCCTATTTTGTTTCTCTGAAATCTTCAAAAACAATCCAAAATGATCATCATGTCCTTCATTGGTTAGTCTTTCCAAGATGACCTCACTTTTTTTTGTACTTAATTATAAATAATAGATTTTATTAGTAAAGAAAATTATACAATTGAATTACAGCACATTATTGTGAAATTAAAATATCATTGATTCTAAGGAAACATTATATAAGTAGATCATGCAACATCAAAAGTGTCTTACAAGATTTATATACTAGCTATCCACATAGTAAGTTTTTCAAAAGACTTCCTTGTTAAGCTAACATCATAAGTATATATACAAACAAAAGATCGTAGATTACCCCACTGTATACCGTTAAAGAAAAGCTACGTTTGTCAAGGAAATCACACAATCTGAGACTACTTATTTATCCTATCTTTAAACATTATTAAATGAGTAACTAGTCACCTGGAATCCTTCTCAGGTAGAATTGCATAAGCTATTTTGTTTGAGTTCAAATTGAAGCATAAGCTATTTTAGTAGAGTTTGAAACACTCCATGTTATGAAGGTTCAACTTTTGCGTCTGATGGATTTATGAGAATCTTTGCATATAAAATTTTCCTACCTTTTTCCCTAACTAATTTTCTACATATTTTTTTTCAAGTTTATTTATATTAAATTTTCACCGGCAGTTAATCAAAATATTTTTTCGAAAATTGTTTCTAAATCTTTCCATCAACCCAAAGCTAATCTATTAAATGATAAGGGTGCCTCTTCATCTGCCCCAGACAATGGACACGACATATATATAAGCATGCTCAAGAATCAACATTATATGTTTCATGCGTTTGCTATACTTTTAAATGCAAAACCAGAAGGAGCAATTAATTGCTAGATCTGAACAAGATATGTCTGCCCCAAGTACAAAGACTTGGAAAGTAGGGTTCAATACGTAAAAAAGGCAACCAATAAAAGTATGAGTAAGAGCGTGACACTGTTTACCCCGCCCCCACCCCCCGCCACCCATGTAATTTGACGTCTACTATGGAAGAGAAAAAAGAATATTAAGATCAAATAATAAATTAGGAGAAAGAAAAGAAACAAGCATAAATAAGATATAGAAGAAAAAGACAACACACAAGGTATTTTTTTAAAAGAAAAATTACAAGTTAGATGTTTTTGTGACAATCTTTTGAATTGTACGAGTTTCAAAAAAAAATATATCAACTTGATGTGAGAATAATTATTTTGGATTCAATGGTATATCTTGATCACATTGATTAATATGTTTGCATTGGTTGTTCTAATTGTCTAAATAGATTAATTGTCTAACATGCATGATAATAAACAAAGCATAAGAGTATAGGCTTTTTCAAAGATTATTGAAGTCACCAACGTTTTACTTTTCCAAAATAAATTAAAAAAAAAATCAATATGGGTGTTTTCTAAGCTCCTATAAAAGTTTTAAGAGAAGTCAAAGTCAATATAAAACCAAAGTGAACAAATATCAATGAGTTTTTCTTTTCTTTTCAATTTTGTAAACTCTTAGAAATTTCTCTAAGCACTTAGGCTTTTTACTTGTATATTTGTCTGTTAGAACAATAGTCTGTCATTACCCTTTAAGCATTTTTCTTTCGTAAATTGCTTATAAGTTGAAGAGACTTAGTGAAGAAAGAATATTCTGTGTAATTTCTCGAAGAGGTAAAGTAGAAAATAATATTTGCATGAGCTTGAGAAAGCTTGGTGGAAAATTACTTGTAATAGTTTAAAATTTGTTTAGTGAAAGTCTTTGTGGTTGTCATGATTTAGATGCAGACTATAGATTAAGATAAACCGGTATAAATCTTTTGTGCACATTCTCTCTTTTCTCTTTTTTTTTTTTTTTTTAGTTTGATCAACTAACTCAAGGGTTAAAAATGTAATATATAATCTTTTAGTTTTATAACTCGGCTGTTTTAAGAAAATAGATTTAGTTACCAAAAAACGAAAATAGATTTTAAGTTAGGACAAAATATTTGCTTAACAAAGAAAATTGTAGAAAAGATTTATGAAGGTTTCTGTATACAAAACTTAACATACTTATTATATTCACTCGTGTTTTATAATATTTAAAGTCAATTTATGTATCATTATTCAATGGATTGATTCAAAATCCATCTAATTAATTTCATAATTCCCATTATTTTCCTTTATTTGAAATAAAAAAGGAAAAAGTACATGAATAAAAGACTAGCTAGGTTGTAGCAAGTTTTTCAATGGTAGTGATATTAAGAACTATTTGGATAAATAATTTGATTAAATACTTATTTAAAACTGTATATCATATAAATGTTTATATATATATATAAGTTATTTCTATAATTATAATTAAAGAAAAATAAGATTAAGCAATTGTCACATAAACTATAATTTATTTTCGTACAATTATTAAAAATAGTTTATTAAAATAAGTTATTAAAAACAATTTATGGACAAATTAAAAGTTATTTTAATATTTTTATTCAAATACTTAGGTCAAACATATATTCAAATAAAATGTAAATAGATTCTTTGAAATGTGCATGTATTTAAAAGTTTTAGAATATTAAATTTAAATATAATTTAATCCTATAAAATTAACTTATAAGATTATTTTATGTGAGATTTAGATTTTTTTTACTAATTAAAAAATGTGAGTACATAAAAATAAAATAAAACAGTGTTTGCTGTTTTTAAATTTATTTTATACGAATGAGCAGTGATTATAAATTAAATGCAAGTTTCATGAGTGATGAATCAGTGAAGAAGAAGAAAAGTGAAAGAGAAGTGAATAGGAAACGGAAAGAAACAGTTGGACAAGAGGTCAACAAGTGAAATGATGAGTTTTGCGGGATGGTGGAGATTGTCTTGTCAGATTTGAATCCCCTTGCTCCATAATCCAAATGCAGTGACAAAAGCTGGAACAAGACAAAATCGTGACAGAGACGATAGCATTGTTCTCGTTCCTAAGTCGCAGACCGCGAAAGAAAGTGAGTGAGAGAATTCTTATCTAAGAAGAATAAGGAAACGTTATCTTTGTTTATTGTGCCGTGATGTCTCATAGTGGTTTGCATGTCTTGGACAAGTTTAATATTTGTATTGATAATGTACTTCAAGTTCTGCACATACAAGACATGACACGTACATATTGGTATTATATAAAATTTTTATTATCAATTTTAGTTGGTATAAGGAGTAGTATTAAATTTGTGGTTCTAATAATTTTAGACATATAACAAAATATGTTATGAGAGAAATATATATTTATAATTTTCAATAAAAGTTAGTCACAATTTTAAATACTTCGTATTAGTATTACGATTATTAAATATATATATATATATATATATATATATAACATCTATTTTATATTTATATATAGTATGGAAAATTTTAATAAAATCAAAAATAACAAATTATAAAAAGATTAAGAAAACCAGAATTTTGGTGGTGTTTATGTTGTGGTCATACCCATGATTGCTTGCTTTTGGCTAGTGGGGGAAGTACTATCAAGTGATTCAAGATAGTGGGACCAGAAATTTGGATGTAAGAATCATGAGAAATATTAGTAAACAGAGTTTCTGGTATAGTTAAATGCATATGTACGTCATGAGCTTCTTGCAGTTTTGTAAGTTGTAAAATGACAGTTTGAGTCACCAGCAGAGTTCAACAAAAAAGTTTCTATATCTGCAACTATCACGTTAATCATGTGACTTCATGTCATGTTTGTAATATATATCAGACAACTCTTTTTCTTATTTTCTATATTTTTCTATTACCGTGACTCATGAGTTATTCAACCCACATATATATATATAGAAACAAATTGACAATTACAGAAGAATTTATAATTTTACTTGATCAGTGAGTCTATGTATACTTAATTCATCACCAATATTTATGAGAAATGATAATGATAGTTATGAAACAAATTTATTCATCATTTTATTGAAAGAAAAAAGATGTGTGACAATTAAGATAAATAATCCAATAGAGAGAATAATATTATAAAATATATATTTATGAAAAATATAAATCACATATTTATTAGAAATTAAAGCTTGCAATAACTGTATTCCTTATAATAGATATAAAAAAAAATCTAACACATAGTATTATTACTAAATTAAATTTAAGTGCATTTAATTTATGATAACTAAAAAATATGAAATTGAGTTAAGTCTATTTGTTTTAAGTTTACAAGAAATTTAAAAAAACATATTAATATAGGGGAAAGAAATTTTTAATTAAAAAATAAGGGTATTGTTTATAGGAGAAAAAATTACCTATACATGCAGATTTACATTACTGTGATATATGGGTAATAGAGTGAAAATAAGTTAGTGAGAATAAGTTTATTTGTTTGATCGGTATGAAATAGAGAGAGAATAAATTAAAAAAGAATAGTTCTCACCTCAATTTTTTTTTTCTTCTGACATGCTTGACAAAATTGGAATAGACGAGAATTTCTTCTTGTGTAGTATTTGAAGAGCAGTTTTCGAAACTGCCTTTGTCTCATATAGGTATGGGAATAATAAGTTATGTTATGTAGATTTTGAATATATAGATTAATTGTGTTTTATAAAATTAATTTAAATTTGATCTATTATTTATATAAACTTATTTTTAAGGTTTGTCTTGACTTTTCAAAAAGTTTGTTATGATTTGTAACTTATTTCGTATTAATGACATTAAATAGGTTAATAATTTTAATTTTATATAAATTAATAATTTTATTTTTAAATATATGTATGTTTTTTTTTAAAAAAATATTATAAAATAGTAATTTATTTTATTATTATTAAAATTTAGAGTTTAAAATAAAAATAAATGATTAATTGAGGGACGTACTTATGAATACTCATGTACACTATTATACATTAACGCATGAACTATAATGAAAGAAAATAATCTTATAAAAAAAGACTTTTTAAATATTCTTTATATATCATTTGAAGTATTAAATAGCTAATCATGAAAATACATGATTGTGCAAGTTTTTATTTTCGATTTCTTGACTTCGTATGAATGAAAAATGTAAAATGTTGAAGTATAGTGAAAATAAAAAAAAAATTTAATAATTTTTATTTTTTGATGTTATAAATTTATTTATTTAATTATATTATTAGTAATGCAATATATATATATATATATATATATATTATTTTTTATTATATCATATAAATAAATTTATGACCTATGAAGCCTAACTAATTTTTTTAATAAACTTAAGTTCAATCTTTTTTAAATAAATAAATTTTTGTAAAAATTTAAATATGGCCTTTTTATTAAATAAATTATTATCATTCTTATCAGCCACTCAAATGCACTACAATAATTGATTACCAATGATGTTTAATTGATTAAAACTGGCAATGTAATTTTATACATTGAGTATGAAAAATTCATATTGATTACATTAGTTTATGTAATTTTTTCCCACCTTTTTAATTTAATTTTAAACAATTCACCTTAAATTAAATTTGTATTTTAATTTTGTCTTTTACATCTGATTTAGCAAATAATTATAATTAAAAATTATGCTAAATTATATATTATAATATTTTATTTTAGAATGGTAAATTAGTATTTTGAGTTATATTATAATTTTTTTTATTCATTCAGATTAAATAACTCTATAATATTATTAATTATTTATTTCTCTTTTTTTTTATAAATTAAGTATACTAATTTTCACTCTATTTTTTTTATCTAATTTTACTCACTTATTTATTTACTCCATTTTTCAGTTATTTATTTCCTTGCAATCAAATGGAACATTAGAGAAAGAGTATATGTACATAACTTTGAAAAATAGTAATTAAACACATGTCTCCAACTCTTATTTGTTGAGGGAAAAGAGTATGCAAACAAAGTGGCCTTTCCTACTGAATCATGTTAAGGAAAGGGAATGTTGCTATATATATATTCACTTGTTTAACCAAGACTATTGATTCATGTTTCAGTTGCTTTAAGAACAAAGTAAGGACTCATTTTCTGTATATGTGGGTGGAGACATGTATATATGTTACATAACTTTGTCTGACATATTTTAACTAATAATTTTACATAACAATTGGGGTATATTTTATTAGCATGCACGCGTAATATATACTAAATTATGATATATGACGGGGTAAAAAAGAATGTCATTATAGTCTTTTAAGTATTTGTGGGGTCTATTTTTGGCGCTCAAATAGTGAAAGTAAGAAATAACGTGACAGAGGGAAGCAAGGAAAAGTAATACATTCCTACTTTGCATTGTTTATTTCCTTTTTCAGTTCAGTGACATGATGCAGAATTGCAACGAGAGTTGATGCTCAGTGGCATTTAGCACGGATTTAAGGGCTCACTCTCCAACAATCATAAAGCTAATAAACATGAACCGAACCCTAAGCATTAGATGTTACATTTTTCTCTCTCTAGCACATTCAAACGTAGATTGACAGTGTTTTCATTAAACTTACTTTTAAACCACCACTTTTTCAGACACCAAATCACACCACACTGGAACTAATTATTGCAAAGAGCCTCAGTAACATCACAAAAATAAGGAAAATTAGTGTACATATATATAGAGAGAAAATGAGAACATGGTTAAAAAGCCTTGATATTGCAGACTAATTAACTAGCAAAAGCTACGTCTAGTCACTGCCAAGTCAGGGTGTTTTATGCGTATATTGCATTGATCAGTAACTGAAGAAGCCTGGGATTCAGTTCTCTGACGATGGAAATTAAAAGTGACACGCAACAGTGTTTATGAGTTGGTTGTTTTGTTATCAAATAAACAAGAAAGAAAACCAAAGATGGTATTGTATCATCGATTAAAATCCCCCTGTTTCAATCAACAACAGTCCAAAACACGTATAGCGGATTCTACAGAAATATCGAGGGAAACCGTAAACTTTCACCGACCTTTTGAAAAAATGTTATGTAAAGACAAAAATCACAGTTCATCAAAATTTGATCAATACCAACTTTAAGTAAATTCATTTAATAACAATTAACTTTAATGTCAGCGCAATTTCTCTTCCGTTAAAGTACATCTGATATGTGAAGTATATTGTAAGCAAGAGAAGCAGTCATTGCCATTGCTGGATAAGATCAATGTAAAGACTGACGCGTATTTTATTTGCAAGAGTATTAAAGTCACAATTATATTGAACTTGAACAACATGGATCCATTTCAATTTGATGAGTATACATATGAACAGTTGAACAAATACAATGAATTTAAAGACAAAAGCCTATGAATATGATCTTAATTCTTAAAATTTTAACTTTATATATATCCTTTCTGTTACATATATATGATGATGATTTGGACATAAACATAAACTAGAAGCTACCTAATTAACATAGGCCTATAAGATTTTTCTTAACCTATAAGGAGTTTTAGACAATTATACATTTGTCATAACTATAATTAACTATTAACTATTAATTATTAACTATTAACTATTAATTATAATTTATTCCTTTTGCCTTCCTTCTCTAGCTACCTCTATCTCTTTGAGTCATATCTAGGGCAAACCATTGAAATTCCCCCAAGCATGAACACCACCCCAGTTGTTGAAGTCATTCTGGTTCCCATTGTTAACGTTTCCACCATTGGCTGAAGCTGTTGCAGGGTTCACTGAGGAAAAGGGGTTATCAAAGAACCATTCGGTGGGTATAAGGGGCACTGTCTCCGAAGCCGCGCCTCCTTTCCCGGAACCGCCACCTGGCAGATTCTGTGGCTTCGAGATTTCGAGGTTCTGGAACAGAATCGGTTGCGGTTTCTGAATGTCAAAACCACCAACGGTTTGCGAATGCGAAACGCCGCTGCCGCCGCCGCCGCCGTAACTCTTTTGGCTGCTGCTGCCGCTGCCGCTGTCCCCACCGAACATCATGGCCGCGAAACGCTGCTGCTGCATCTTCATGTGCATGTCCTGGTTCATGTTGCTCAGTGACTCAATGGAGGAAGCGAGGTTGCCATGAACGGATTGCATCGAACCGGTCACCGGGTCAGGCAGTGCTGGGCTTTGAGACTGGCCCAGGGCCCAGAGGTTGGGACTGGGTGGAGCCAGGCCCATGAGAGGATTCGCGGCGGCCGCAGGAGGAGGGTCCAGTTGGAAGCCAGAAGCGTCTCCAAAGGAGGAAAACTGGCTGAACATGGTGGTGGGTGGAGGAGGAGGGTGGTGGTGATGGTGATGGTGGAGCCTGGAAGGATAGGACAAGCCTCCGACGTGAAACTCAACGGAGGGTGGAACTGAGAGGTTGTGAAATTGAAAGTCCTTGGGCTCATAGGAGAGTCTGGACGAGGATGATGACGATGATGAGGTAGTGGGCTTGGGCTTTTTGTTCTTTCTGCACCCTCCTCCAATTGGGACGTTGCGCAAGGCTCCACCGTTTGTCCAGTACCTTCGGCACGTCTTGCAGAAGTGCCGAGGCTGGGACAAGCTGTAGTTGTTGTAGTAGCAGAATTTGGTGTTGGAGGAGTCGCATCTGGGGCACTTTATCACGGTGTTTCTTGGGCCTTGGCTGGCCTCTTGGGCCTGGGGTGTTGGTGGCATGTCATCGGATGGTGGCGCCATTGAGGAAATAGGCGAAGGAGTGAAACTATCTGAGGGTGTGAAAAGGAAAAGGAAAAGGAAAAGGAAAAAAGGTTGAATGAGTTTGGGTTACTTTCTAAAAAGGGACTAGGAAGGAAGCTAATTGAATAACTTCATGCAGGGTGGAGAACTTGATGATGGGGGCTTGTGATTCTCATCATGGAGGGTGATTGAGAATTGGTGGAAGGTGTTGTTGTGTGTATCAGGTGATGAGGTGATGTCCTTTTAAAGGTGTGATGGGAAGGAACAAAGCCATACGCGTAGACAAATGTACGCTGAATCAAGAGACATGTCACACTAGAAAGAGGATGTCGTGGAGGCAAATGTGAGGGAGAGAGACGAAACCTAAGAAACGTATGTAGAGGATCGGAAACCGTTATCAAGTGTAATGTGAACATGATCAACTACTGTAATACTAACAAAATTAGCTACCTAGCTTTGCATTAAACGCTTAATTCAATAATGGGGGATGTATCTGTATTGGAATATCATAAAATACTTATGGTATAATATTTTTTTTCTTCTTTATTTACTTTCACTCATCTTAACTCGCACCTTGTTTCTTCATTTGCATTGACAAAATTATTCAAGTGTGTTTTAAAAGCAGTATTACACTAATCAAAGTAGTGTTACACTAATAAATGCAGTCAATCAAGTAATAAGTCGCAATTAACAGTAATAACAAGATAATTTAGTGTCTATTAAATATGTTTAAGTCATGGGTAAAAAAAAATTACTCACTTCAGAAAAGTCAAATATGAGTGAAAAATATATTTATACAATTTAAATTTGTATATAAATAAATCTTAATTAACATTATTGTAATTAATATTATCATCTCAAAAATGTTTTTTATTTACTTAGGATTCTATGTCTAATAATTTTTCTATATTCTAAATATCAAATTTTAATGAAAAGTAATATAAAAAGAAAATTGGTTTTAGTTAAAATTAAATAATATTAACTAACTTTCTTAATAAGCACATAAGTTAATTAGTTAAATTTGTTTATAATGAGAGTGCGATTTTAAGATAAATTGTACAATAATTTGTATAATATTATATTTTATATTTTATCTTTCTCCATCATTATTAAATATAATAACTATTTTTATGAATTTTTGTATACGTGAATAATTACTCATAGAATAAAATTAGATTTTAGTCTAAAAGAGTAAATCTTCTCTCTTTTAGGAATCTCATTTTTTTTGAGTAATTTTACATGTCTAATAATTTACACAACAATTTATTATAACATTAATTTTTAAGTCAATCTCTCGCCATTTATAACATTTTAAATTTCTCTCTTTTACTCTCGTTTTATATTTATGTTGTATAAATTCTACAATTTATATCATTTTTATTTAATTTGAACAGAATACAATATTTTCTGGAAAAAAAAAACTCCTACTCAAATAAGATAAAATTACTATGTTTAATAAAAAAAAAATCTTTGAATATTTAATATAATTATATACTTAAAATTTAAACTCGAAGAATGCTAATTAAATTTGTGTCTTGTTGATACTTTCAAAAGAAGAAAAAAAAGTTTGTATGTAATAGTTGATCTACACATTCATTAATTTTTAATATCTCATTTTTGTTAAAATATATTGAATGCAAAATATATTATATATATTATTGTAATTTATATATATTACTATAATTTCGTATTGTCAATTTCATATACAAGAAAATTTTGTTGGAGAAAATATTTATTTTAATAACTTTTTTTTAAGCAATTTTAATATAGAAGTACCATATATATATATATATATATATATATATATATATATATATATATATATATATATATATATATATATATATATATAATAAATTAATTTATATTTCACAACTGCAAGATATTCATTTTGCATAAAAAGAATAAAAGAAGTGAAATCAGGTCACTGCAAGGTGCAAATACTAATAATTTTATTCTGTTTCATGACTAATAATAACGCTTTCTTTTCTCAATTTCAACAACAACAAAAAAAAAAATTCAAAATCTATCAGAGACATCTCTAACAAACTTTTTCATCATATACATGCAAGCCATTGCGTTCTCTTTGAAGTTGCATATACGCGGATTATGAGACTTCTTTTTTTTTGTATAATTGGTAATTTTTTAGCCACAAACATTAAGTTATACATAATTTTAAGTTTAAATTTCGTTATGATTTAAATAATCTTTTCAATTATTAAAAAAATTCATAGAATTATATTTGAAGAATTGACCGACAAATTTATTAAGGAATCAGAATATCTTTCAGAAGGGTTATAAATTTTTCTCATTTAATGCATTTTCTTATCTAACACATATCTTTGTCCCTTTCTATCTTTTCTAGAAGATGAGTCATCATGTAATTATTACCTATACTTCTTTAATAGTTTTTCCTATTATTTTTATTGGCTTCATTAATATTCTCTTTCTCTTTATATTTATATTTCTCTCTCTATACTTATCTATAAGTAAAAATAACTAAATTTACACACATTAAAAAAATTTATTAAATGTATTTATTTTTTATAATTAAGTATAAAATACGCGTTATATTTTTTAAAATATCCTTAACTATATTCTTGATAAATAGCGTTTTCATTCATTATCATAGGAGTATCTTTAAATTAATAATATTAAATAAAATTGATTTGATTAAAATTTATTTATATTTTAGTTCAAAAAATTTAAGTACTTTTTTATATGTAAGTTTATAGTATGGGTTGCAATGAAATCGAACTAACTTAAAAATAATTCAAAACTTGATTCGATAATTAACTCATTAAACTTGATTCATGAACCAAATGTACTAAATTTGAGTTAAAGATTGAATTTGAAAAATAAATGAGTTGAATATGAGTTTTGTATAATCTAAAAAGTTTAGTTTATGATTTGACACGACACATAAATATATAATTTATATAATTAATTTTTATATTTAATTTTAGCTTATTAAAATTTGAAAGAACATTTAAAACTTAGTTATACATCAATAATAATAAAAGAACTAAAAACTGTAGAATTTTATGGTTAAGAATTAGTTTTCTACCATTTTATGTAAGTTGAAGTAGTTTTAATTTATGTAGATTTTAGTTGTACTCATGTTTCTTTAAAGTCATATCTTGTAATCTTGTAAAAGTAATAAAATAAGTTATGTTTTGTCTTTTAAAGAAAAATAAATAATTATTTTATTTAAATTATATTATTAAATTTAAAATTTGAAATGTATAAGATTCAAAAATAAATTGAGTCTTTATTCATTCAAGTTAACGAATTGAATTGAACTACTAGCAAGCTTAAATTGATCCGCGCTTAAGCAAGGTCAGGGATTCGAATCTTGCCTTGTGTATGTAGTTGCGTTAAATCTTCGGGCCAGCTATCCCACCCTTTGAGGTGCCTCCAACGTAGCAGGAGATTAGTCACTGCTATCGGCGGTAGATACTCTAGGGACGAACTAAAAAAAATTGAGTGGAGTTTAAGTTAAAAAAAAAAAAAAGTTCATATCAAATATGAATCAAATTGCAAGTTGAGTCAAATATTATTTAATCAAATTTAATTGAATTCGACTCAACTCAACTCACACTACTAGAATTTCTCTTATTATATGCGATTTTTTCTCTGAATTTTTCATAAAAATTCGTAGGAAACGTTGTTTCTACATATTTTCCTGCGAAATCTTATCCCTAGGTAATACCTTCATGAATAATATATTTATGCAAATTTTAAAATTCGCAAGAAAGTTTTCTACGAAAAAATTTGCAAGAAAGTTTTCTGTGAAATTTTCTGCGAATTTTTTACAAAAAAAAAAATCAAAGAATTTACTATCTGGAGATAATTTTTGTATAATTTCTATTAATAATTCTTCGGCTTCCAAATGCTTACAATGAATTTATTTGAAGTATGTAAATTATAGGTCTAACACTCAACCATACAAAATCAACTTGTAAGGTGAGTGTTGCCCCTAACTTATATATTCTTTAATTGTTTTATTTCTAATCTATGTGAGACTTGAGGTAAATCTTTTAATTCTTAAGCTTATAAATTTTATATATTTTTTATTTTTTCTGCGAATTAAAATTGGCAGGAAAATCTACAAGAAAAGTTATCTGTGAAACTTTTATACCATTTAGTAAACATTACTTGCGAATTTATTTTTACAAGAAAATCTGTAAGAAACAAGATAAATTTCTTACAACATTTTCTACAAATTTTTACCATGAAATTTTTTTTTCTATGATCATTAAAATTGTAGCAAAATTTGCAAAAAAAAAATGTGGATTATTTTTCATAAAAAAATTTGTAAAAAATTACTGTAAATTATTTTTTGCAAACAAATTTTAAAAAAAAATTTGTAAAATTATTATTGTAAGAAAAAAAAAATCATACTAGATATATACACATAATGAGCTAAAATTATAGATAATAAAAAGAGAAATCATATATACACATAAGATATAAAATTATAGATACAATAGGAAGAAATTGTATGAATAATAAAAAGTAAAATATAAGCTACAAGTGACACTAGTCACAGCAAAATAAATAAATAAATAAAGTGAGCAATAGAATAAGATAGCACGGTTGTAGGAGAAGAAAACATAGTGAGTCGTAAACAGAAGTAGTGCCAGCACCTTATCTATTTCTTTTCTTGACACGTCCCTTTAGAAGTAAATATTAAGATTAAGTGCACCTTTCTAACTTACTTTCAAGAGCCCCAAAAGGCTTACACGTGTGATATTTCTCCTACATAATTAATCAACTCATATCACATCATTAACTTTTTAGTTAATTGCAATTGATCGATGTACTATATTTTAATTTTTTAACAACATTTTTTTTATATTTATTAAAATATTATTATATATTAAATAAATAAGTTATTTTATAATATATTTTTAAAAAAAATATTATTATAAATAGAGTAATATTTTTTATTTTAATATTATTCTTTTTAATTATAAATAGATTATTTTACAAAAATTTTTTAGAAATATTTCTATAATTACTTCTGAAATCAAAGTCTCACATCAAATAAAGAAGATATTTCTCTTATTTTTAATTTTACCCATTATTAAAGTTTCATACTAAATAAATGAATAACTTATAATGAATATATATAATTATAAACTTATACTTAAATAAATGACCTTTGATATATAATTAATTATAACTAACTAAAAATATATAATAATATCTAAATTTAAATTAATTATATTTTATAAAATTATTAAAAACTTAGTAACATTATTAAAATATTACAAAAATATTATTTTAATAATATTTAAAAAAATATTACTTAATTGTATAAAATAATTTTTAAAAATTTTTACCAACATAAACTATATATAACATTTAGTACATTTAGTAATACGTTGATAAAGCAAATTAGTAATATTTATACACGACTAAATATTACTAAAAACTCTTTTTGTGGTGTAGTGTGTTTTGTGCGGCAAAAGTACATGCTCCTTTATCAATCCATGATGCATGACCGTATCGCAACCCTTTTATTTGTCACTCAATTGAACAACAGATTCGGCAAAACTAATACGTGTCCTTATAAATTCTTTCTCAGCTACAAGCAGCAAAGGTGATTGGTTGAGGTCATACACTAAAAAGAAAAAATTTCATGTAAATTACACACGCATTATATGAATACATTATTTATTATAAAAAAAATATTTTTATCTAAATTATAAATATAATATATATTGATATATTATTAAAAAATATAAATATAATTTATAATGATATAAAATATATATTATTAAATTTTATTTAAAATAAAAATAAAAACTATATTTTTTTTTTGGACATATTTTATATGTGATTATATATAATATTTTTCATCGTGATAATTCTCAAATATACTTTTACAAGTAGGAAATCATACCTAAAATACAACCAACAAACAAACTTCATTTCATAAGAACAATCCCTAATAATAATAAAAAAGAACTTAAGACATGGCAATTCATGACGAGATGATGAATGCTTTAATTAGTCATGGAAGTTAGTTAATTGCCTAGATAAATGTTAATAAATCATTAAGCATTTCCAAATCTCACAAATTTGGGAGAGTCATAGCAAGTGCCGTGATTTTGAGAGATGGAAAGAATAGGCTTTTATCTCATTTGAATCCAGTGTAGTTGACGTTTGTTTCTATATTTGAGTCTGACAAAGTGGAAGGAAGTACAAGTGTGAAAGGTCTTGCAACAGCAAAAGATACCCAATCTATAACAGGACTTTAACGGTCGTCATCAACCATTTATCTGTCTGTCTTGTTGTAGCTTAGTTGATAGAATATAGTACCTTTCTGGGAACCAGGAGAACCATAATATACATATATTAAGAGAAATAAATATCTATACTTGCATTCAGATCACAATGCATCAGTGGTTCAGCAGCCATGTTATATCATTAGCACCACAGGGTAGGTCTTCGATTTCCGGCTAGCTTAGCTATGCCCGAAAGGGACTTATCAGTATATGACAATATTCAAATAATTAATTTAGATTAAATTAATTTTAAAAATTTATACTGTCACCTATAATTTAATATATTTTTTTTAGTCTTTATATTTGTATATTTTTAATCATTTTAATTTTATCATTAATTTTTTTTATAAATTCAACTTTTTGTATTTGATGTCCCAGGCTGAATATTCAATAAGGCAATTAAGGTCAATGCCTAGATCTTCCAAATTTATAAGGTCTCCAAATTATTTTAATAGTAGTATTATTGATATAAATTAATTTTTAAAAAATTAATAATATTTGAGATAAAGCCCAATATTTTATAAGACACGTATCTTATATTTTTTATATATCATATTTTTTTATTATTAAAATTACTTAAAAGACCACAACCTATTTATTAGTTTTTGTAAATGAAAAGATACTCAACACTCAACAGTCACTACTACTTACTTTTGTTTTTTATAGATGATAGATTTTCAACCTCTTTGTTTCCTCTCTAGTCTATCTCTTTCTCATTCTCTCTTCATTCTCATTCTCAATTCCTTCTTCGCATCTAATTTGAGAGCTTGATTGGGAGCAATATGGTCCCACTATGCCTTTTCTGGGTTGATTCTTACTTTGTAAAATCCTTAAAACTGCTAAGTTAGTATAATTTTAGGTGTTGGTTCAATGACATCAATGCATTTTCTTAGTTATCACCATTAACAATCCATTGTAGTGCACTTCTTGCATGATATTGCATTGTGAATTTGTCATGGGTCATCCCGGAGATCAGTACCACATATTCTTCTTTATTGAAATTGAAACAGGATTTCTTCTTTCTATGATTTCCTGCATGTCTTTGAAAAGCCAGAATCAAACATTTCTAAAACATTGCAAATTAATTATTAATGCATGAGAAAAGATAATTTAATACAGTACTTTTATTTATAAATTACAATTTTTAGATCTCATTTTTTTTTATTGTTTATCATTGTAGGTGCACGCAAAGTGATTGTCACTACGATTTCAGTTTTGGATACTCATAACTGCGATAGTGCATAGCCATAGCTTAAAGAAATTTTCATTCACAGATATAATTTTTCACTTTCCAAGTTTTATTGTTTCATTGTTATCTTCTTTTAATTTTGAAAATTAATTTTCTTGTTATTTTTATTTTAGCCAATCAGTAAAATATGTCAAATAGAAAGTATATATCTGGTTTTGAAAAGTTGAAAAAAGAAAAAGAATTAAAAAATTATAGAAAAAATAGTTTTGCATCTACATTAGAATCCACCAAAGGAATAACTATTGAAATGATACAGAGCCTAAGTTCAATGAAAAACGTAAGATTTATAGGAAAAAACATTTTGATGACATTGATAGTGATGAAATAACTCATTCTATATATTGAAGATTCTTTTCGCATTAATTATTTTTTGTATATATTAGATCAATCTATTTCTTCTATTGAAAGTCGATTTGAACAATTTTTAGAATATGAAAACATGTTTAGTTTTTTATTTGATTCAAATAATTTTAAAAGTTTAGGGGAAGATGAATTGAAAAAATATTGTATCAATCTTGAAAAGATTTTGAGTTTTGAGGATCATTCTGATATTGATAGTCTTGATTTATTTTCAGAATTAAAGTTATTGAAAGAAATTATTACAAATGAAATTAACACACATTAAAAATATTGAACTATATAAAAAGATCATGTTCTTTTCTAAATACATACATTGTTTATAGAATATTATTAACATTACTTGTAACTATTGCGACTGCTGAAAGAAGTTTTTCAAAATTAAAATTAATTAAATCATATTTAAGATCAACTATGTTACAAGATATATTGAATGAGTTAGCTATATTATCTATTGAGAGTGAGATGTTAGAATTACTTGATTATAAAACTTTAATAAATAATTTTACAGCCTAAAAAGCTAGAAAAATAATATAAAAATTATTAGGCTATATTAACATAGACTCTTGTCTTAATTTTTGCCTATGGCCCCAAAATTCCTAGATACGACCTTGTTGATGTCAAATTTATTTTATTAGAGTTTCTCTAAATTAGGTTCCTCGACATTTTTTTATTTATTCTCACAAAATTAAAGATCTCTATTACATTAATACAAAAATGGATACCATTACAAGAATTAATGATAGGGATTAAAAGGATTAAAATTATAGTCAATAAAGATCTCTTTTAAACTATAAAAACTAAGAATATGATTAAAAATACCATAAGAAATGTGATATACAAAATGTGTCATTATAGGTACAATATATGTACATATAAATTTATTTGACGTATAACTACACTTAATTTTAGTATTGATTTTAAATAAGATTTAACAACATGTACAGTGCATCATTATAACTTATACTTTTTAACAATATACCAACATATATTATATTTATATAGTATAAGTAAAAGTGGATTTTAGTGATAAGTATTATGTATAAAGACTAAAAGTTAAAATAAGTAAAACTGTATGGACTAAAAAGTATTTTAACCATTAATTTAGCAAATTCAACACTTAAAATTTGGAACATACCTAGCAACATGAGAGATATGAGACAAAATAATTTTAATCATCCATATATGTATTGAGAGAGAGAAAGAACATTAGTATAACTTTTATCAATTAGTATATCACTTAATAATTTTTAATTAATAGTGAATTTTGTCGATCCAACTGTTGAATTATAACTTCATATCACCTCATATTTTTGAAAATAATAAAATTGTTCATATTTTAATATTTTTTTTTTTAAAAAAATATTATCTTAATTTTATTTTATAAGAATGAGGTATCAAATTATCTTATATTAATATAAAATTTTGTATATATATCTAGGAGTAAGAAATTTTCATAATGATAAGTTTTGAAAAATTCACATTTAATTGAAAGATATTGAGTGATGTAATAGTTAGTAAAAGTTACATCGATATTATTTAAACTCTCATCATATACACACATACACACACACACATTTATATATATATATATATATATATATATATATATATATATATATATATAGTAAATTTAGTTAAATTTAATTTTAGTAATCAATTTTAATTGTATGATGAAGATTTGTTTCTTTTACATTATATTCTCAATTTCCACTTGATATTTGTTTTATATATAAAGGAAGTGCATCAAGTAAAAATTATTGATTAATGTATGGAATGAAAAATATTAATTATAATTATTAGATTGGTCATATTAATGAAGTATCCAAATTATGTATTTAATTAATTAAAATTCCACGTAATTTTATTAATTTCTTTTCACTTAAAGGCTTTTCTTTACAAAAATAATTAAAAAAAAATTAAAGACTTTGGTGCCAACGTTTGAGTCTTGACAATTAAGTGTGCAAGCACCAAAAAAATCATAAATTTAAGTGATTAGTATGAGGTTCACACTTGACACTCACTAGCTAGTCATGGAATGGAACCACCGACCAAAGGCTTGTGGGAGGAAACGTGCAGCGCCGTAGAAAACAGCGAGGTCCACCCGAGAGAGAGAGAGAGAAGAGAGGAACACGTGAGAGGGGTGGTGATTCCCGTGAGACCAAACCAAATACTATGCCCATACATAAGAACAAGATTTCATTGAACGTTACATTTCACGAGCACCATCTTCCTTATAACAACTTCTATCATTTACTTCTTTAACATTCATGACATGTCACTTGAACCGGATTTTAGTCTTCCATTATCAAAATAAAATGGGATAAAATTTAAAGGCCTAGAGACAAGGGAGATTGAAATCTGGTGAAATTGACATGTCATGAAGGATGACAGTTGTTAGACTCGAATATATATATATATATATAGTAAAATTTAGGAAAAATATATTAGAAAATTATAATTATAAGTATCATAAAATATATTCTAACTAAATAACTTTATTAATTATAACTAGATATAACTAAGTTATAACTTGTTAACATATTAATTTTTCATAAAAAGTGGATCATGTTACCAAATCCTTGTAAGATTCAATAATGTTGTTCAACATTTTAGTAAGTTATAATTATGATTAATTTTTTTAAAATACACTAAAATTTAGATTATTAGTAACTTACAACTAAATAATTTTATTTTTAAACTCACCTCTAAATTGAATGTTTTTTTATTTTGGTTTAATAAGGAGATATAATTCTTTTTACTCAATATCTTCGATCATAATTTTATGTTTAGTGTGAGGATTGAATCGCAATCCTTAGTTAAAGAGTGTTAAAGAGCTGACGACTTTTGATTTTTTACATACCAAATTTTATATCAATTCAAAGTTATTTAATAACAAATTTATATATTGTTAAAATTAAGTATAAAAAATATATATGAATCACTTAATTACATTTTTATTAGTGTTCAATTTTAATAAAATTTTACATATGAATAATCAAATTACATTTTTATTAGTGTTCAATGTTAATAAAATTTTATATAAATAATTTAGATAATATAAAATTATAATTCAATAATTATATTTTATATATACGTTAAAAAGAAAGAGAAAACAAAACAGAAAAGGAATTTCAATTAATATATATATATAAAAAATACCCTTAAGGCTTCAGAAAGCATTAAATTGTTATTCCCTGATATGGATATAGAAGATGGTCCCACTAGTACAAAATGAGTCTTTAATGTCGGATATTTTAAGGTTTTTACGTCGGAAAAGGCTCCATATTAATATGGGAGACGTAAATTTACGTCGCCTGTCACAGACGACGTAAATTTACGTCGGAGATGTTTTGCGCCCGACGTAAAAAAGGGCTTTAAAAGGGGAAAAATGACGCAAGAATTTACGTTGGCTAGTGCTAGGTCCGACGTAAATTTACATTGGCTATGGTGTAGTCCGACGTAAATTCTGGCATTTTTTTTAGAACTTTTGTTGTTTTTTGATATACCCAAAACCTGCACATATATATAGTCCATAATATAAAACCTAAATCAGGCAGTCTAGAATAGAAATTCAAATTATATTTTAAAATTGAATGACAAAAAGAAAATAATATATAAATCTTACAAAACATAAATTATGACAATGTAAATCCTATTATCCTAAAAAAGCTATAAAACATATGTTTGTCAATGCTATCAAACTAGAAACATAATATCTAACTAACTAAACTTAGAAATCTAACTATTATATACTTTGAAGAAAAAAAGTTGTCCATTGTTCTCTTATCTTGATGATCTCATCTTCGGGCAATGGAGATAGATCTTGAAAGACCTGAAACATTAATTTAAGTGTCATTAATATGCAATGTTAATTATCGTAAAGGTAAATATACTTAAATAAATTTTGATATGAATTACTTGTGCCCAAGAATCAGTAATACCCGCAGAAACTATGGCTCTCATCTAATACATGATGTAATAGCCACATTCAAATGAGTCTTGTTGCTTATTACACTAAAATGAGAAACAAATAACTATTATTTTCAAAGTCAATAAATTTAAATATTATTGCCTGTATTAATTAATTTGCTAACCTTAGGGTATATGAAGTGCAATGTCTTTGATGATCTGCTTATTCCACTTAAAATATTAGCTCCAGGCATGATTCTAATTAATTGAAATAAAAACAGATGTTAGCCAATATATATAATTATAGTTTTAAAACATAATGAAAAATTTTAGTTACCCTTGTAATTGACATTTAATTTCGTGGCTTGGTTTTCGATGTAGTGAACAAAACCACACCACGGTGTATTCCTTAGGAATGATAAACATTAACTGCCAATGGGACCTACATTGTATGACAAACAAATTAGTTATAAAATTACCATGATTAAAAAACCAATTAAAAACTAACCCGCCAACGTATGGAGCCATGTATATATCTCTTCTTGAGTCACTCATCCATGTTTGCATATATTATTGGATCTGGACCTGAGTGTTTCCTGATTTTTGGATGGATTGAGGCTCAATAAATCCATATACTTGTGCTTGTGCTTGCTCCACACTCAATTTGTCCATGTACCTAACACAAATAATTATTATAAGTTAAATGTAATTATTGTAAATTTAGACTCATAAAAGAAAATATGACTTACATGGCCCACAGCTGTATGATAGATATATTTAACATGGAGTTTCCCCCAACAATCTCTAATGCATCAGGCAGGGATATGTATAGTGGAACATCAGAGCTATCAACTCCAAAAACTCTAATGTCCCACTGCAATTGAATTGGTTTCTTCTTTAATCGTGATAATATGGTTAGAAGCCTAGATATGGGATCATCCTCAGCTTCTGCGATATTAGCATGATCAACATGAGGTTCTCTCATGACCTCCTTACCACGATTGATAAAATCCTAAAGAAATAATCAAAATTAGTTAAACAATAATAGAATTATAAGAATATAAAAGAGTAATAATAGTATTACCTTTGCCCGTGCTGAAAGCGGCATGACCCAACGTTTTGGCCAAGCTAAGAATGTGCCGGTTGCCTGCCCCACTAGTTGAACCTCTGTATTGGGCAAAGGCACTGGAGCAGCAACATCTTGAACTTGGTCAACCACAACTCGTGTCCAGTCTGGCTGTAGAGGGACACCATGCATGATTGAGCCACCCTCAAATACTCGGCCAATAGCCACTAACCGTGGGGGGTCATCCTCAACATATAACTCACACTGGTTTGGTACATCAGTGTGAGTCTATTCCGCTGAGGGATCTGGAGCAGCACAACTCTCTTTAGTGATGACTCGAACACCATCATGAGCAACTAGAGTTTTTTGCTGAGAACGAGCCAAAAGTTCAAACTTCTGTTCAAACTCTTCTCGAATGTTCTTCAATTTCTCTTCAAACTGCATCTCCATTCTCTGCATAGCCTCTTGACTGCAAAAGTCAACAGTTCTCCTCGATGATCGTGCACCAAAGAAATCTTAGTGGCTCCAAGAACCACCAACACCACGCACACGGCCTGCGTGCTCTAGCCTTCCTATGGCCGTTGTGAGGATATCATCCCGACCATGGGAAACAAATGAGCCCTGGGTGGTCTGCTCAACTAAACCCTCATGCAACATATTAACAATAAGTATACCCTAAACTACACTTATGAATTAAATGATTTGAAATGAAGAGTCTTAGTTTGTATACTTTTACTTACTATTTTATCAGCAATGACCCTTGTAGACTCAAAAGTCATTTGCCCATCTGATTTTGTTCGGGCTGCTATCCACATCTCATGGAGGGGAGGTGACTCCACACGGTCAGCAGACTCAACCCATGCTGCCTCTGCCCTAGCCTTCATCATTTTTTTTTTTAATTCATATCCCCCTCTTGACAATAGATGGGGTGCATCATTCTTGCTCTGTCGTTCTTGGGCAGCTATTCTTTTGGCCTACAATAATACAAAAAAAATGAGATTAATTAAAATATACCTTAAGTATTTGTGTCAATGTAAGAGTTATCAATAACTAACCTGCCAAGAAGGGTCCAATCGAGTGGCACGAAATTGCATCCACTCCTCATCAGTGATCTGGTACTTTAGACAGGGAGTCTCATTTTATCGCTTTCCAAATATATACTCCTGTGTCAAGAAAGTCTTGAAGTCTCTCCACCTGGTGGCAAGGGCAGATAACATCTTCCTCCTCATGACCTCAGTGTTGGGAATTTCAAAATTTTGCTATGAAAATAACAACAAATAATAAATAATGTATTTAAGTTATATAATATTGAAGGGATGTGAAAGTATAAACCTGAATATCCTGCCACATGAGGTTCTTGTCAGCCTCCTGAATGTTATCCCATGATGGAATGATAATAGAAACATGTCGTCGAGCTAGGACTCCTAAATAGCTCTTAAACTTGGCAGCATTTGGGCCTGGCGCCTTGCCAGAACGAGGATCCACCTCAACCGGTGTCCTCTCCTTGGCAATGCGTCCAGCTGTCAACCCAGACAATCGGGTGACAGATCTACCTTCCCTCCTTCCACTGCCAGACCCCGAATCCTCCATAATCTTGAAAAAATTAAACTCTCATTATTAAAACAATGAATTAACTGAATAGACAAATAAAGTAAAAAAGATAATAACAATATAGCAACAAAACAACTAATAGAAAAACAAATAATACATAAACAGAAACCTAGGTTAGAATGTTTTCCCATATTCCTTCATCATGATGACTTCGAATAGCATGTATTTCGTCCACTTCATTGTACGCAATAGGACCAAATGATCTGCTTGAGAAAGACGGTGTCTCATGCATATCTAGAGACTCATCTTCGTGAGTTCCATGCATGGTTCTTCCTTCGAGGACCACTGACCATTTCTCATTACATGGATACCTGACATGAAAAATTTGTATTGCTTGATATGCCATATGTGACACCCTTCTACCCCAACATTAATATACAACAAATGTAATAATAATAAAAAAATTCTTTCTTTTTGAGTAAATAAAATCTTTCATAGTTGACAAATGTCTCAAATATCACAAGGTAGAAGATTCACATTCATAACTCATAAATTATAACTCCAATGTAAAAATTACAAAAGAAAAGAAGTTAATATTTTCAATACAATTTAGAGACAACAAGAAGTCATATATATATATATATATATATAATAATAATAATAATAATAATAATAATAATACAGGAAATATAAATTAACTCCAGTAAAGGTGGCAGTGCCTCCTGGTTAGGAATTTATTTATATTTTCCAAATCATGTAATAAAAATATAACAAAGATATTCATTCTGGTCTTTTATCAAGAACGTTCAAATTGCAATTCTTAACATACATTTTCCTTGGATTATAAACTTTATCTACGTTATCTCTTCGTTAGAAATTACAAAAGAAGAGAAACTAAAGTTATTAAAACAATAACATATTAAACTAAGCTAGTTATGCCCCGATGTCACATCCTATCAGAGCATGCCCAACTGAAGCCTTAAGCCTCATCAACCACATCCTCATGATGTTGATCGCCTGCAACATAATTTAAACACATACAAAAGCAACAAGGGAGTGAGGAACATCTCACTCAGTTTCAGGTGCAGAAATAAAGGTTAAATAGCTCACACACACACAACAAATATAAGTCACATGTAAATAACATACATCAATATCACATATATATTCATTTATCATGCTATGATGTCATGGACTCGACTCATAAATGCATGCATGTGGCGCCATAAGGAAGTTTCACATATCATCACTGGTGACCCTAAGGTACACCTTGTTAGCATGTTACATCGTGGGTGACCCTAAGGTACACCTTGTTAGTCGTGGGTGGCCATAAGGTACACCTTATTAGCATGTTACATCGTGGGTGACCATAAGGTACACCTTGTTAGTCGTGGGTATGCGGCCTCAGCGGCACACCTGGAGTAATATATGCATATGATGCATGTCATACATTTATAATCTCATTGACTCAACATTTAACTTATTACATAATTTCATTTAGTACATCATGTCATTATTTGTCAAAGTCTCATAATCATAGTTTGTCTCAATAGTCCATTCTTAGGTCTCATATCATTTGTCCATATTTCACATGGTCATGTCATAAATACTCCTCATAAGGTCCGCACAGGAATTCACAGCGATCCAGAGAGCATTCTTGTTCATACTAAAACTCATTTATTATTAACATTAATTTCATATTCATTTATTACTTTTCAACAAAGAACAAAGTAGAGTAAATAGAAAATCAAACAGAACAACGACACCTTCAACAAAGAGCAAAGTAGAGTAAATAGAAAATCAAACAGAATAATGGCACCTTCAACAAAGAACAAAAGTAAAGTAAATAGAAAATCAGACAGAACAACAACAAGGGATTAGGGGCCAATCCGACAAACAAACTATCCAACAATTATCCCCACACCCCTGAGCGAGGTTTCTCACTCCCCCCTTACCTGGATAAACGGAGTTGAAACTTGGGCAGGGCCTCCTCTTCTGGATTCCCTCTCTCCTTCCCTCTCTTTCTTTCTTTCTCTCTCTCTCTCTCTCTCTCTCTCTCTTTCTCCCTCTCACTCTCTAGAATTTTCACTTCTTACTCAGTATATAAAATTTTCACCCCCTGGCCCCTATTAATAGGCAACCTGGTGTACCCGGAACGGCCCGTATTGAATTCGGAATGGCCCATTCCGGATCCTTCGAATCTGTGCAAAATTTTCAACTGGAACAACCCGTTCCAAAATCGGAACGGCCCGTTTCAAAAAGCAGAACGGCCCGTTTCAAAAAGCAGAACGGCCCGTTCTGAAGTTCACGTTAACACTGATTGACCATAGTTGGAACGGCCTGTTCCCAACTAAGGTCTTTAGGCAATTTTAGAATTTCGGAACGGCCCGTTTCCCTTTCGGAACGGTTCGTTCTGGAAAAACCCACAGCGGTATTTTTTCTTCTTTGGAACGGCCCGTTCCACTTTTGGAACGGCCCGTTCTGGTCCCTCAAAAACAACTTATTTTCATTATCTGGAACGGTCCGTTCCACTTTTGGAACAGCCCGTTCCAGCCTAAAAAATATAATTTATAAAAATTTCATAAATAATTTTAAATTAATACAAACCTCTATAAAACCCCTTTAATTAATAAATAATAATCAACAAGAAAATTCAGGGTGTTACAATTCTCCCCTCCTTTTAGAAATTTCGTCCTCGAAATTTTTGTAATGGAAGACTCTTCGCTTCTTACCTTCTAATTTTTATGCAACTTCACTATCTTATCGATATACAACTCTATCAATTTCATCCAAGGATTTCTAAGGATAAGACAAGCAAATTTGGCAAGCCTATCCACTAAAACACAATTAGAATCAATCTCAGACAAACCTACAATTAAAGTCTATCCATTCACCATCTCACTTCCAAAATGAGAAGTCTAATTGCTACAAAATTTATAAAGACTTTTTGCATACTAAATACGAGTATATGATTTCTTTTTTCTTCACCTTAGGTCACTACACTTCCGCTGCGCTACTCTGATACGTCTTAGTAGCTCCTAAATAAAAGAGTACTCTTATGTCCTTTCTCTAAAATCATCTTTCTTAATTCAAGATTACTAAGTATCCAAATTTATTCTCAAAACAACATCAATTTCTATTTAGAAAAGGTTACTCATACTCCTACTAATCTTTTCCACTTGGTTTACTAGGAAAGGCTCTAACCCCTGAGCTTCTTTAATCTCATCACTAATTCACTAATTACTTTCAATCATAATCAATTCAATGCTCCTAAGGATAATCTTACACATCCAGCATAAGTCTCTAAATTCTTCAATCAATTCCAATCCTTAAATAATCAAAAATAATATATCAGTGATCATCATAATCAAGGCATCTGTCACAATATTAGTTTAACTTTTGTGAGCCTTTCCACAACCTTTCCAAAGATCAAACACTTAAGCATAAGTTCACTAGGTACACATACCAGATCTCTAATTTCACCATTCCATCTACATCCAAGTCAAACTCTTATCCATCACCTTATCCTATAGTCTCATATCTTATCACCAAAAATGAACCAACTAATTGTGCTTTTCAATTTCTTTCAAGGATCCAATTGTTACTCAAGTCATACCTAGTTTCACACTACTAGGAGTAATCTCATAAGTCAAACTTAAATTCCTAATTTGAGTCCAAAGATCCATTTCTCTAATCATAAAGGAAGATAAATATAAAAGTTTCCTACTCAAAACATACCATAATGGCTTTGGCCAAATAACCAATAAGATCAAAATCTTATTTCTTAAGGAATTCCAACTATCTCTTTTGATCAATAGATATTTAAAGCTCTTATGATCACTAAATACCTTAAGCTTAGAATCATATAGGTAATGTCTCCAAATCTTAGTATAAATATTAAAATCGCTAACTCAAGGTCATGGGTAAGGTAATTCCTCTCATAAATTTTTAATTGTCTAGAATCATAAGCCACTACCTTTCCTCTTACATCTACAATGCATCCAAATTCATCTTATAAGTATTACTATATACACAAAAGGCTTATACTAAAATCCAATAATATTAACACTATTCATTCTTGCCTTTAAGAGTTGAAACTACTCTCATACTTACTATCACACATAAAGGCAATACTCCTCCTAATAAATGTAGTTAAGGGCAATGCTATCTTAAAAATTCCTTCAATAAATCGCCAATAATAATAAGATAACCTCATAAAACTTTTATCCTCGCTAACTTGCTTAGATATCTCTCCACTTAAACACAACTTCTACTTAAGACAGATCCATGTTTACCTCAATTGAAATTTACAGGAACTAGAAAACTTATCTCATATAATAAAAGAATAATAAAATAGTAATACTTAAATAATTTAACATACAACCATCTTGGATATATCTCCACCCTCAACTACAATATGATCATATCACCCCCTAAGATCACTCTCACTAACCATACAGCATTCACCATTTGATCCCTAAGGTCATCTATCCACATATCAACATACATGCATATTAAATCATATTAGAATGCCTACTTTAAACCTTCATATATACCATCCATAAACATGTACACGAACAACCTTAAACAACCTCTTGATCCACGAGAAAACACCCCAAAACATCTTAACAAAGTCAATTCTTATCCTTGCATTGCCTACTAACCGAAAACATTATTACAACCTATTTTTACTTTCAACAACTATCAAAGAAAACAACACATAGAGAGTTGTACTCATCCATGTGATCTCAACCTATCACCAAAGAAAGCTAAGTGATTAAGCTACAACTCTTAGGGAGACATGAGATTTTAAAAAAATCATCTTCTTAGCTAAAAATTCAAAAATCACCACAGATATATTCAACGCTTACAACTAGACCTTTGATCACCAACGTAGCTATAACTGGAGTGCAAACATCCCCTACACAATAACGCATCAACATCTAGGCTACAAAATACCTCAATCCTTCCAAACTTACTCCTTTCCACCTCAAATTCGTATCAAAGTTTCCCACTACAAACCAAACAACGCACATATTCAGTACAAAAGACTTAGAAAATAAAATTCACATGCAACCATCAAACTCTAGAAATCATCAACACTTCAATCTCTCCTTAATAATACAAAAACTCCAATTCTCAACATACATCATTCTTGGATTCAATCGCTACAACTATAGCTTTCAAAAATTTCACCAATCGTAAACTCTTAATACACTTGAAAAATCAATGTCTTACCCAAATCTAAGGCCTCAATAGTTCCTATAATATTAGCATAATATCTCGTCTACTACTCGCACATATGCTTGCAACACAAGTGATACCACTCAGCCACTACTTCTTACATAAGCAAGAAGTATCAAACAAATAAGCAATCATAAGAATGAAGAAGAGCAGTCATAATGGTATTAGCTAACATTATCATGACTATCATTCCTCTAATTACAAAATAACTTAACAATATCAAACTCTACAATATCAGCACAAGGAGAACATCATCTTCATCATTATCAAAGCAAAGCATCATCAAAGTATACAACAAACAAAACACTGTCAGAGTACACAACAGAATCACGATAAGTCACGGTCGATTAGATCGACCTGCTCTGATACCACTAAATGTGACACCCTTCTACCCCAACATTAATATACAACAAATGTAATAATAATAAAAAATTTCTTTCTTTTTGAGTAAATAAAATCTTTCATAGTTGACAAATGTCTCAAATATCACAAGGTAGAAGATTCACATTCATAACCCATAAATCATAACTCCAATGTAAAAATTACAAAAGAAAAGAAGTTAAGATTTTCAATACAATTTAGTGACAACAAGAAGTCATATATATATATAATAATACAGGAAATATAAATTAACTCCAGTAAAGGTGGCAGTGCCTCCTGGTTAGGAATTTATTTATATTTTCCAAATCATGTAATAAAAATATAACAAAGATATTCATTCTGGTCTTTTATCAAGAACTTTCAAATTGCAATTCTTAACATACATTTTCCTTGGATTATAAACTTTATCTACGTTATCTCTTCGTTAGAAATTACAAAAGAAGAGAAACTAAAGTTATTAAAACAATAACATATTAAACTAAGCTAGCTATGCCCCGATGTCACATCCTATCAGAGCATGCCCAACTGAAGCCTTAAGCCTCATCAACCACATCCTCATGATGTTGATCGCCTGCAACATAATTTAAACACATACAAAAGCAACAAGGGAGTGAGAAACATCTCACTCAGTTTCAGGTGCAGAAATAAAGGTTAAATAGCCCACACACACACAACAAATATAAGTCACATGTAAATAACATACATCAATATCACATATATATTCATTTATCATGCTATGATGTCATGGACTCGACTCATAAATGCATGCATGTGGCGCCATAAGGAAGTTTCACATATCATCACTAGTGACCTTAAGGTACACCTTGTTAGTCGTGGGTGACCATAAGGTACACCTTATTAGCATGTTACATCGTGGGTGACCATAAGGTACACCTTGTTAGTCGTGGGTATGCGGCCTCAGTGGCACACCTGGAGTAATATATGCATACGATGCATGTCATACATTTATAATCTCATTGACTCAACATTTAACTTATTACATAATTTCATTTAGTACATCATGTCATTATTTGTCAAAGTCTCATAATCATAGTTTGTCTCAATAGTCCATTCTTAGGTCTCATATCATTTGTCCATATTTAACATGGTCATGTCATAAATACTCGTCATAAGGTCCGCACAGGAATTCACAGCGATCCAGAGAGCATTCTTGTTCATACTAAAACTCATTTATTATTAACATTAATTTCATATTCATTTATTACTTTTCAACAAAGAACAAAGTAGAGTAAATAGAAAATCAAATAGAACAACGACACCTTCAACAAAGGGCAAAGTAGAGTAAATAGAAAATCAAACAGAATAACGGCACCTTCAACAAAGAACAAAAGTAAAGTAAATAGAAAATCAGACAGAACAACAGCAAGGGATTGGGGGCCAATCCGACAAACAAACTATCCAACAATTATCCCCACACCCTTGAGCGAGGTTTCTCACTCCCCCCTTACCTGGATAAGCGGAGTTGAAACTTGGGCAGGGCCTCCTCTTCTGGATTCCCTCTCTCCTTCCCTCTCTTTCTTTCTTTCTCTCTCTCTCTCTCTCTCTCTAGAATTTTCACTTCTTACTCAGTATATAAAATTTTCACCCCTGGCCCCTATTTATAGGCAACCTGGTGTACCCGGAACTGCCCGTATTGAATTCGAAATGGCCCGTTCCGGATCCTTCGAATCTGTGCAAAATTTTCAACTGGAACGGCCCGTTCCAAAATCGGAACGGCCCGTTTCAAAAAGCAGAATGGCCCGTTCTGAAGTTCACGTTAACACTGATTGACCATAGTTGGAACGACCCGTTCCCAACTAAGGTCTTTAGGCAATTTTAGAATTTCGGAACGACCCGTTTCCCTTTGGGAACGGTCCGTTCTGGAAAAACCCACAGAGGTATTTTTTCTTCTTTGGAACGGCCCGTTCCACTTTTGGAACGGCCCGTTCTGGTCCCTCAAAAACAACTTATTTTCATTATCTGGAACGGTCCGTTCCACTTTTGGAACAGCCTGTTCCAGCCAAAAAAAAAAAATTTAAAATTTCATAAATAATTTTAAATTAATACAAACCTCTATAAAACCCCTTTAATTAATAAATAATAATCAACAAGAAAATTCAGGGTGTTACACCATAATAAAAGGTTCATCCTTATAACCGACCTTATTCAAATCAACCAAAGTAAATCCTAAATCATCTGTCCGCATACCCGTATTGCCATCAACCCATTTACACTTGAACACAGACACTCTAAACGTAACATAATCAATTTCCCATATGTCTTGCATGACTTCGAAATAACTCATGGATGCTGTAATGGGATTTTTATCTTTAGAACTAGCAAAGTGCACAGCCTCAGCCTGAATTGTAACCCCACTATTTTGTACTCTACTTTTGTCATCTTCTATCTTTGTATAGAAACAATATTTGTTAATGTCATACCCACCAAATGTAATGACATCGTTGTTAGGCCCACGAGCGAGTCTCAAAAGTGTATCAGAAGCATTAACCTCACCGTAAACCTTTTTCTTAAACCAAGCTAAGAAACTCTTTTTATGTTCATTCAATACCCATTTCTCATTCATTCGGGGGTGTGCTATCTTGATTTCATCTATGTGTTCAGATATGTAAGGAATTACTTCATCAGTGTTGTTCAATATGTACAAATGTGCTTAGTCAACTTCTGTTCGACTCACAGTTCTATTCTTTAAACTTCGAGTACCCTTACCAAATTGTTTCCCATCATGTCGAGTCTTAGGAATTCCTATTGGTTTTGATTTCGACATGTACGCTGAACAAAACTCAATGGCTTCTTCTGCAATGTACCTCTCCACAATAGAGGCTTCTGGGCGGTATTGATTCTCGACATATCCTTTTAAGATCTTCATGTATCTCTCAACAAGGTACATCCACTACAAGAAAATTCGCTATTACAGACGGCCAAAATCCATGGGAAATGCCAAAAATCCGTGGGTAATAGTGCATTTCCGACAGATTACCGACGGACACTAATCCGTCAGTAAATTGCTCGTCTGAAATATTTACCGACAGATTTTTATCCATGGGTAACTTTCTGACGGATTTTCCCACGGATTTATCCGTGGGTAATTACCCACGGATATATCCGTGGGAAATTACCCTGAAGGAATTTTTCGTAAAAATTATAATTTTTTTTAATTTTAATAAATTTATTAATGTAACAACCCTCATATTTGGCCTCTCAAGGGTTCTATTTCACGATATTTCATTGTTTAGCATGTTTTATCCTTATTTGTGCAATTTCTAGGAAACTTCCCAGAAGGTCACCCATCCCTGTACTACTCCAGGTCAAGCACGCTTAACTGTGAAGTTCTGATGAGTAGGCTACCGAAATGTATATGTATGTTCTCAGTATAACTTGTACAAATTAACTCATTTAAGTCATCCTCAAATATACAACCTCATATTTGTACTGTAATAATAATATATAATAATTTTATATTACAAATGATAATAATTAATAATAATAATAATAATAATATATTTAATTATTATTTATTTATATGTACTTACTTTTATAATTAACATCTATTTATTTTTATTTAAAATTATAATTAAAATTATTTAATTTTATAATTTATAATGATAATATAATTTATAAAATTATAAATATTTATTTATTACATACTTATAAATTAAATTTTAATATTTTAAATAAATTATTAATTAATTTAATATATTTATTTACCTTAAATCAAACATATAAAATTCAAAAAATGTATTTATCCTTGTTTTTTTTCTTCTAATTATCAACTATTAATAAAATACTAACTTAAAATCTTATCTAATTATATATAATATTCTCATATCAAATTTAAAACCAGATATTAGTTATACAAAAATATTAAGATCATATGGTAAATTGTCAATAAGATTTTAGTTAAATAATTTAAAATAATTAATGTTTCAATTATATTGTTAATTAGCAAATAATTTATTCAAAAACTAATTAATTTTTTATATTAATTATTAGTAAAATTTAATAACTTTTAATTTAACAATTAATTAGATCGATAAAATTCAACACACGCCATGAGTTATTGAGCGGAATAACTTTACCAAGAGTTATTTTGTAAGTTATCTTTAATCAAACATATAAAATTCAAAAAAAGTATTTATCCTTGTTTTATTTTTTAATTATCAACCATTAATAAAATACTAACTTAAAATCTTATCTAATAATATCATAATATTTTCATATCAAATTTAAAACTAGTTCTTACATTTTCGACAAATATAAATTTATCTGAAATATTTCATCAATAATATAACTTTTTCTACAAAAATTTTCTCATCGAAAATATAAATTTTTTGACAGATTTAATTTTGTTTTATAAGAAATCATCTTCGATTAATATAACATTTTGTATATATGATTTAAGAGTAAAAGATTTTTAATTTAACGGTTGAATTTACAAAATTCACATTTAATATAAAGTTATACGTAATCTTGTAACTGATTTTGTCTAAAAAGTAATAGATAATCATACCCTTAACTGATTTTTATTTTATATATTCTAATTTTATTTGTAATAATATGATTATATATTTAAATAGTTTAATTTTAATAATTTTTAAAGTATATTTTTGTCTTTTCACTTAAAATATTTGAATTTCTATATTTTAATTTGAATTATTTTTTAAGTATATTTTTGTCTTTTTGTCTTAAATTTTAGAATTTCTATACTGTAATTTTAATAATTTTTTATTTCTATTATTTATTAATTCTTTTCTTTTTTAATGTTTTATAACATTATTAAAATTTTATAATTTTAATCTCTATAATTTTATCTTACTTTTTATTTTATAAATATAATTTGGATTATTCATTTTATAATTAAATTAAATTTTTTTAAATTTTTTATGAGTTTATATTCTAAGAATGTATTGAAACCCCTCAATCTTTAATTCTCCTGATCGTACTATATGTTATTTTTAAATTTGAACTCCTAAACTTTATTTGTTATGTATGACATTTTATTTTATATGAATGAACTTGTTTTGATTTATATAATTATGATTGATTTAATATCTTTAAATAGGATAATTATTTAATACAATTTTGAATTTAAAAAAAATAAATTTTCACAGAATTTTCCACGGATTTCCCACGGATTTATCCGTGGGTAATTTCCCATGGACTAATCCGTGGGTAATTTCCCACGGATTTGTCCGTGGGTAATTTCCCACGGACTAATCCGTGGATAATTTCCCACGGATTTGTCCGTGGGTAATTTCTCACGAATAAATCCGTGGGAAATTACCCACGGATTAGTCCGTGGAAAATTACCCACGGATAAATCCGTGGGAAATCCGTGGGAAATTCTATGAAAAATTATCTTTTTTTTTTTAATTCAAATTTGTATTAAATAATTATCCTATTTAAAGATATTAAATTAATCATAATTATGTAAATCAAAACAAGTTCATTCATACAAAATAAAATGTCAAACATAACAAATAAAATTTAGGAGTTCAAATTTAAAAATAACATATAGTACGATCAGTAGAATTATAACATAATGTCTAATAATCAGAATATCCATGTTGTTATTATCTAATAATCAAAGATTGAGGGGTTTCAATACATTCTTAGAATGTAAAGTCATAAAAAATTTTAAAAAATTAATTTAATTATAAAATGAATAATCCAAATTATATATATAAAATAAAAAGTAAGATAAAATTATAGAGATTAAAATTATAAAATTTTATTAATGTTATAAAACATTAAAAAAGGAAAAGAATTAATAAATAATAGAAATAAAAAATTATTAAAATTAAAATATAGAAATTCAAAAATTTAAGATAAAAAGACAAAAATATAGTTAAAAAATAATTCAAATTAAACTATATAAATTCAAATATTTTAAGTGAAAAGACAAAAATATACTTAAAAAATTATTAAAATTAAACTATTTAAATATATAATCATATTATTACAAATAAAATTAGAATATATAAAATAAAAATCAGTTAAGGGTATGATTATCTATTATTTTTTAGACAAAATCAGTTACAAGATGACGTATATTTCCCTTTTTCTTTTACTATAAATAATCAAACAACTATATATTTAACTATTTTTCTTCCATTCATTTTCTCTGTCTTTATCTCTACTTTCTATATATAGATTCGTTGAAGTTTTAAATACTCATATTTATACTCGTTACTTTGTATTTTACTGATTTACTTAAATATAAAATTCAGAAATCAATAAAATGTAAATTTAAGAAATTACTACAACTTAAAGAGATATTTTTAAATCATCAGTTATTAGGAAAAATAATAATTATTTAGTGTAATTATTTTAACTTTAATGTTTTAAGTTTTAAATAAAGAAGATTTAATCTAGAAAAAATTCCATTAACCCCTACTTGAAGTTTTTCTCAATAACGTCATACGTATATCTCTTCTCAAATTTTTAAGTGAGTATTAATTTTCTTATTTATTTATTTAAGTAGCACATACAACTACTTATATAAGATAATACTATTTATATACTATTAAGAGAAAATAATTTATTAATACAAATATCAATAATTAAATGAGATTTGATATCTTATTTCATTATTTCAACTTTTTTAAAATTTATTTTAAATATCATGCACACTGTGATTTAAAAAATATATTAAATTTAAGTAATAATTTTAAAAATAAATTGAAAAAAATATTATTTTCAAAATTGAAGATCAATGAAAGTTTTCATGAAAATAACATAGTATTGGGTGTAATTTAGAAATAAATGATAGATACATATATATGATTTGCAGAACATAATTTAACTTTTTTCCCCTTATTTAATTAATAACGTTATTTTCAAAGAGATGAGTGATTTTTAAAAATTAAAGAAAATATATGTTATTCTTAAATTTGGACGTCATGTGTTGGTATTTTTCAAGATAAGTAAAAAAAACACATTTAAGCTAATTAGTTTATAATTTATAATAACCTAATTAAACATATAATTATATATAGGTAAGTCATACCTCACTCACTCTGATTTATATTTATCTTATTCATTACAATATATTTATATTTTGAAAACATCCATATAATAATGAAAATATTATATAGTGCATTGTTGTGTGTATCGATGGGATCAGGATTGCTTGCATTTGAAAAATAATTGGCTTATATTTTATTTAATAATTTCATACGGATTTAAATCCGTGGGAAATTCCGTCAGAAATTTCAGACGGATTTAAATTCGTCGAAAATTCCGTCGAAAATTTCAGACAGATTTAAATTCGTCAGAAATTTCGTCGAAAATTCCATCAGTTAAAATTTCGTCAGAAATCTCGTCAAAAATTTCCGACGGATCTAAATCCGTGGGAAATTTCTGACGAATTTTTGTCCGTGGGAAATTATCCGTCGAAAATTTAACTTTTTCTTGTAGTGATCCATCTAAGATAAACCGGGCCACACAATCGAATCTCCCTAACCAAATGAACTATCAAATGCATCATGATATCAAAAATGAAGGTGGAAAATACATTTCCAATTGACACAAGATTGTGAATGCTTCATTTTCTAACTCATCTAACTTTACAAGGTCAATTACTTTGTTGCAAATGGCATTGAAGAATAAACACAATCGAGTAATAACAACTCTAACAGAAGATGGTAAAATGTTACGAATAGCCACAGGCAAAAGTTGTTGCAGTAAGACATGACAATCGTGAGACTTTAAACCAATTAACTTCAAATCTTGCATAGAAACCAGACTCTTAACATTTGAGGAGTACCCTTGTGGAACTTTCACACTGCATAAGCACTCACAAAAGATTTTTTTTCTCTTTTTTTGATAGAGTATGACAAGTTGGAGGCAAGTAAGTGCGTCTTCCAATAGACTGAGGATGTAACTCAGAACGTATACCCATGTACACCAAATCTTGTTGTGCTTTCACTCCATCTTTAGTCTTTCCTTTGACGTTTAGCAATGTCCCAATTACACTATCACAAACATTTTTCTCCACATGCATCACATCTATGCAGTGTCTATCATCTAGCTTACACCAATAAGGAAGATTAATGAATATTGATCGTTTCTTCCAGATATTTCTCTCAGTTGACTTCTTTTGCGTCTTTCCGAACACAATGTTAATGTTCTTCACCCGCTGATATACTTCTTCACCATTGCGCGGTGTCGAGGCAATTTCATCCTCCTGACATCCATTAAATGCTTTCTTCAATCTACGGTATGGATGACTACGAACAAGAAACTTACGATGCCTAGTGTACGCAGTCTTTTGCCCATGTTTCAATTGGGTATAACTTGTGTTTTCTTCACATATAGGACATGCATAATGACCCTTTCACACTATACCCACTCAAGTTACCATATGTTGGAAAATCATTTATTGTGCAAAATAACATTGTGTTTTCTCCACTCTTGTTTCCACAACATTTTCAAGTCATCAATCAATGGACTAAGATACACATCTATGTCATTTCCTGGTTGTCGGGGTCCTGATATCATCATAGACAACATAATATATTTTCTCTTCATGCATAGCCAAGGAGGCAAATTGTAAATGACCAACAAAACTGGCCATGAACTGTGTTTACTACTTAAGTTCCCATAAGGATTCATGCCATCTGTAGCTAGACCAATTCTCAAGTTTCTTGACTTTGCACCAAATTCTGGAAATGTTTCATCAATCCTCTTCCATTGCGGAGAATCAGCTGGATGTCGAAGAAAAATTGTCACATTTTCTACCATTTTCATGCCATGTGAGGTTTTTTGCATCCTCTTTAATGGCAAACAATCTTTTAAACCTAGGTATTATTGAAAAATACCATAAGACCTTAGCAGGGGGATCTTCTATTTCTTCCTCACCACTACTTCCATCAGTTTTCTTTTTGAACCGCGACAATCCACATGTCGGACACACTTTTAGTGTAGCAAAATTATTTGTATACAATACGCAATCATTAAGGCACACGTGTATCTTCTTATACTCCAAACACATTGGACATAGTATCTTTTTTGCTTCATAGTTGCGATTAGGTAACGTGTTATCTTCTGGAAGCATCTCCTTCAATAACTCCAAAAACTTTGTGAATTTTTTATCAGTCCAGCCATTTCTTGCTTTTAAACTAAACAATCTTAAAGTTGCTGATAATCTTGTAAACATACTGCATCATGGGTACAATGGTTGCTCAAAATCAGACTTTAAGGTATCACACACATGTGCTCTTTCAAAATTTTCTTCACCAACATCACGTATCATCTCTTCTAAATTATAGTCCATCCCTTCAAAATTTTCAGTTGTTGACACTATTGGAATGTCTAATATTTCTCTGCGCCATGTCCATACTGTATAACTCTTCACAATACCATATATAAACAGGTGATCACGTATTTCCCCAACTTCTTGACGTATCTGATTCAAACAACGAACACATGGACAATAATATGCCCCTTTGATGGGTTTCCTATTTTCTCTTGCAAATTTCAAGAACTCTTCAACTCCATTTCTGTACTCTTGACTAATGTGACTTGCATTCATCCAACTTCGATTCATTATCTATATATTAACACAAATTAACTATTGACTCAGTTATTCATAATTTTTCTAACCTAAACTACAACCCTAAAAAATCGATAGTAATTTCGGATAAAATCCATAAATATTTCTACTAATACGATGGTAAACTAAAGGTCAATGCCTAAAAAAGTCCTTCTTTAATGCATCTGGAACGGCCCGTACTGAAACCAGAACGGGCCTTTCCAGATACACAATTAACACAGATTTATGCATCTGGAACGACCCGTTCTAAAATTAGAACGGCCCATTCCAGCTGCAATACTTCTGTGTTAATTTTTTATCTGGAACGGTCCGTTCTGGTTTCGGAACGGCCCGTTCCAGATCAACAATTAACAAACACAAAAATCAAGCAGAACGGCCCGTTCTGCTTGCAGAACGGGCCGTTCCAGATGAACATATAACATAAAATAAACAAAAAAATTGCGTAGAGAAGAAACTAACCTCAAACGTGCAATGTGCAGACTCTTAGAGACTTAGAAACGTGCAATGTGCAAACAAAGGAACTTAGAGACTTAGAGAATAAGAGAAGAACTAGATAGTTTTCGTAAACAATGGGACACGCGGGAATGAAATGAAACGTTGGGGCATTTTAGTGTCTAATTTATGTCGGACGAGGGGGGTCCAACGTAAATTAGACAATCTACGTCGGCTACATGTCCCCTCCGATGTAGATTGTCTAATTTACGTCGCACCCCCCCTGTCCGACGTAAATTAGTCATTCAATATTTACGAAACTACCACCGTGTTTTTATAACGTCAGATTTTTATTTTTCTGACGTAAATTAGGTGACGTAATAGCCCATTTTTGCACTATCCTCCATTTGCACAACTCGAGACACGCCTAAATTTGCCAAGAAATTAGGGCATTAGTTTTTATCCCGCAAGGTATGAACTATGAAGTAGAATGACTTCCCAATCTTGGTTAGATGAAGTCTTAAATGCCTAGCTAGGACTAATTAAGGATGCATAATGGTGAAAAGAAGAGGAAATAGTCTTGATCATGTCAATAACAAATTGAAAATGATATACAAAAAAGGAATATGCATGTGCCCAAGATTCCACACCATTTTAAGACCATTCTCAATAGCAAGAAGCTCAACATGAGTTGTAACACCTTTATTTTTCATATATAAAATAAATTTAATTATATAAAATTAAATAAGAGGTTTTGAAAAATATATGGATTGAAAATTCGGTCTTTATAATAAACAAGCTTTTTTTAGAAAATAATAATGGGTAAAGAAATAAAGTGTTTTCTAGCTATCACTACAATAAATATATATAATAACATATAAAAAGTGTTATTAATCATAGATATAATATATGTAAATATAAATGTATTTAATATATATCTACATATAATTTTAGTGTTGATTTTGAATGATATTCACCAACATATATATTGTATGTCACTATAGTCTATACCTACACTTTTTAACAATTATGAGAATATATATAATTGTATGTAAAAATAGTTTTAGTGATAAATATTGTATCACTATAAAATAATTTTTTTTGTAGTATTATTGTCGCCACCCGCCGAAACGGACATTGGCATTCGCGACGATGGTTGGACTCTTTTTAGTTTTGAAAAATGATGGATTGTTAGAACGACTTATTCTCAAACTGAGACCTTATCGAACTAACAATTTTGTTAAATGATTCTCACCAATCCGTATTAATCCCAAACGGGACCCTCCATGGATTAGTGGTTTTCGCAAAAAGGGGTTCTTGGAGTCGCCACCAATGTTTTACTCAAAACATTGGAAAAAGACATAAGGCAATTGATTTTCGCAAATCAACTTTGGCCATTACAACCAGAGTTGGGTAAGGGAGTCGATTACGTGTGGGGAAGGTGTTAGCACCCCACAACGCCCCTTTCGGGTTCCCTATGACGGATTATTTCATAAATAATAGCGTAAAATTACTAAACTACCCCTATTTATTAGAACGATTATAAGTAAACTATCTACATGATGAAAGCTTTGAACGTGCAATGCAACAATCAAAAAGCGATAAATGAAAGCGGTAAAAGAAAGGATTTGGAAAGAAACCTTCGAAGCGGGCTTTTATATATTCAAAAAGGAGTTGGGAGACTTTTTGGCGCTCCTTCCTACTACACGTTCGCTCGCTCCTTTCCCTAAAAATAAATATTAACTATGGAAATCAAAGAGATTTCCCTTCGACTTGTTCGAGTCTCAAGCTAAAGGCTCGTGAACTCAAGAACTTAGTCGGATCAGCTCTCGGAGAGATTTCTAGGGCAGAGAATAGCTCAAAAACCCAAGAATACTCAGCAAGAGGGTGGAGAAATGCTCCAAATGTGTGGAAGGACGAGCCAATGACGTCCTATTTATAGGATTGAGGCGCAGTACGGCCTAAGGAGTCAATACGGCCCGTACTGAGTTTTTGAACTACAGTACGGGCGTACTGAATTCAGTACGGCCGTACTGAAGTTCAAAAACTTCAGTACGGCCGTATTGATTTCATTATGGCCGTATTGTAGTTCAAATGGCTCAGTACGGCCGTACTGAACCTCTAGGAGGGCGTATTGAGCTCCAATCGTCACACACCCTTATTCTAAGCTACTCTAAGACTTCTAGACCTACAAAGAATCATCCTAGGGTCTTCCAGGAGTCCTTCCGGCTGACTTTCCTTCGGTCGTCGAGAGTCTTTGAGTCTTATTTCCGACCCGGACAATTTTAGGGGTCTACAGCTGCCCCCCCTTTACTTAGTCGAACGGCTTTTTTGGTGTACCGGTTGACAAGTAAAGGAGTTGACCCAATTTTCCGAGGAGTAAGCCATCCTTCCGACTTGTAGTGTCTTCAGGTGGGAAAATTGTTGAGTAGCCTCTCTTGGTTGAGTTTGCCCTCTCCAGGGTCTGCATGCCTCCGTGTTTCTGACGACGTTGGCAGCTGCATACCTCCGTGTTTCTGACGACGTCGGTAGCTGAGTATTAGTCGTCGCCTCTCCAGGCTCGTGCATACCTCGGTGTTTCTGACGACCTCGGTAGCGTGAGTTTGCCCTCTCCAGGGTCTGCATGCCTCCGTGTTTCTGACGACGTTGGCAGCTGCATACCTCCATGTTTCTGACGACGTCGGTAGCTGAGTATTAGTCGTCGCCTCTCCAGGCTCGTGCATACCTCGGTGTTTCTGACGACCTCGGTAGCGTGAGTTTGCCCTCTCCAGGGTCTGCATGCCTCCGTGTTTCTGACGACATTGGCAGCTGCATACCTCCGTGTTTCTGACGACGTCGGTAGCTGAGTATTAGTCGTCGCCTCTCCAGGCTCATGCATACCTCGGTGTTTCTGACGACCTCGGTAGCGTGAGTTTGCCCTCTCCAGGGTCTGCATGCCTCCGTGTTTCTGACGACGTTGGCAGCTGCATACCTCCGTGTTTCTGACGACGTCGGTAGCTGAGTATTAGTCGTCGCCTCTCCAGGCTCGTGCATACCTCGGTGTTTCTGACGACCTTGGCAGCTTGAGTTTGCCCTCTCCAGGGTCTGCGGTTTGCCCTCTCCAGGGTTGCATACCTCCGTGCTTCTGGTCACTTTGGTAGCGTGAGTTTGCCCTCTCCAGGGATTTGTGATGATTTTGTCTCCACAGTCCACGATGCTGCTTCGACGGTTGTTTTTGATTTTGGTGCCGCTGAGGGCTGGATAACGCAGGGATCCGTCTAGGGGATGTGCAGTTACTCATAGGTTCTTGTGTCCCAACTTTCCATTGCGTAGTTGGTGCTCACTGGGGAAATTCTGATTCCTTAGGGATGCAGACACAAAGATGCTCTTTCTGAGGTGAGCGATGCCTTATGATTGGCTGACGTCCTTTCGACGTTGGTGGAGTATCCCGGTTATCCTTATTCGGGTGACTTTTTTGATTTTCTGGTTTTGTTGCCTCTGCGTAGGCTGTTATCCGCTGGGGGATTCTGTCGTATTGATCTTGATTGGCCTCTTCTGTTAGGCGGATTATCTTGACGTTCGGTGTTTGGCTGAATACCAAATTCCACTTGGGGAATGGTTATTGATCTTTTCGGATTTTCTCTTTTTGAAGGAGTGCCTCTGAGTAGGCGAATGAGGATTGAGGATCTTATGTATCCCAGAGTATTATTTAGAAAGCCTCTTCAGGCTTAGCTTCACTCGTCGCTCGAGTTGGAAAGCTATCTTCCACTGAGAAAGTCTAAGTCCTTTGACTCGGATATTTTATTTGGATGATCATGCTTCCATTGGGGAATCTTGCTGATCTTGCTCTGATAGCTTTCACTGGGAATTCGGCCCAAGAGTGCAAGCTGAGATGTCTCTGGGGAGTATTATTTCGGCAAGCCTCTCCGGGCTCAGTTATTCTGTACGATTGTTGGATTTTCTGAATTTTTGCCTTTTTTGTCGATTTTTCGGAATCGGAGGGATCTTAAACACACTCACAGATAAAGTATGCAGAGGAATGAAGATGTTGTGATGAATGAGAGGAGGAGGGACGTATTTATAGAAAAAATTAGGTCAGTACGGTCCGTACTGAATTCAGTACGGCTGTACTGACCTTACTGTTGATGTACAAAAGAATGGGCCAATACGGGCCGTATTGAATTCAATACGCCCGTATTGGTGTGGACGTTATGGCCAATACGGCCGTATTCATTTCAGTACGCCCGTATTGAGTTGAAAATTTGTTCATAACCCTAATTTTAGTACGGGCGTACTGAACATGGTACGAGCGCATTGTTTTTTCTGAAGTTTATATATATATATATTTTTTTTTTATTTATCAATAAACAGAGAATAAGTGATCTTCCAGTACACCTATCATCTGTATGCATGTATGCGGTATGATGCACCTAATTCTATTTGATTTATTTTTCAAAAGAACTAACCGATGCGTTTCTTTGCTTGGATTTTGCCATTCCTCTAGACGGGCTGTGCGCTGCCGATTTCTGTAACCGAGGAATGATGCGTGTTATATCGAGATTGGTGTCATCAACCCAGTGATCCTTCCCTTCCTTTAGAAGACGTATCAACCCTCCTATTGACCACTATATCTCCATGTTTCCACTAGATTATTCTAAAATCGTTTGGGACAAGAGAAAAGAAAGGAAAGATATTTTTGTTCAAAAGTTTGTGTTTTAGAGGGGATTATTATTGTTTTGAAAACGATTTTTGTAAGAATGGCTGGCCAAGGTAGGCTCATGTGTTTAGGCTTGTTTGATTAAACACTTATGAAGTTAAGAAAGTCTTGTTATTGACGTTGTGATTTGACAACTTAGATAGCTTCCCTTGAACCTTTCTTTTTGAATTCAGCTCATGGTACCATCATGGATTTCTTTTGCTTTTTTTTTTTATTGTCCTTATTTTTGCCTAAAACACCCTTTTGTGGCGTCTCAGCGGACCTTTGTTTCATTTTTGCAACCCTAATTTTTGCCTAGGTCACCCTTTTGTGGGATTCCTAGCGGGTTCTTTGCTCTTATTTTTGCGCAGCCCCCTTTTTGGGTTTCCTGTCGAGCTTTTTTGTTTTTAGGATTTTGTCCTTAAAGGATTTCTTTTTTATCCATGATGGCACTTATCGAGGCCAAGGAAAGGTGCTCCAAGTTGTCACACACACTTCCACATAAAAATGATGCGGGTTTATTGTTATTAAGACGATTTTAACCTCATTCATGCTTATTCAAACAGGGTTAAAAATAATGTGGTCTAGAAATTTATTGCAAGCAAGAAAAGAAGCAATAAGAACTAATAAAGAACGATTTTATTATAATTCTAGCGGAAACATGTGCCCTATCGAGGCTCGGGGGTCGGGCTGTCCCCGAGGAGTGATCTCTAACAGTCATCAGGTCTATACATCCCTATCGGAAGAAGAAGAGCACTTGATGACGATGACCGGCCTTGACACTTGTGAACCGACCTTCCTAAAGATCTGGCTTAAAGAACGTCGAGAAGGATCTTGGTTCCTCTTCGTCCTTTGATCTTTATTAGGGTTGTATCCTAACCCTTGTTTCCCCGGATTATCCTTAATAATGGGTAGCTCGGGAATTCCTTGGGAATCCTTGCCAAGTCCTTGTCCAGGCAAGTATCCGTTCTTGGTGAGCATGTAGGCTACCTTCTTCATTTCTCGGGGAAACGTTTCGACATTGGCAATCTCCAATGCTTGGAAGGCGGTCTCTAAAGCTTCCTCTGCTGCATCCACGTAAGGTATGGCAGATGGCTTGCTGATGAGTATGTCATCTTCGGCTTGTACGGTCACCAGCTTGTCACCCACTATGAATTTAACTTTCTGGTGGAGCGTAGAGGGAACAGCTTTCGCATCATGAATCCAAGGTCGGCCGAGGAGACAGCTGTACGCGGGAGTAATGTCCATCACTTGAAATTCGACATTAAAGATGGTGAGTCCAATTTGGATTGGAAGATTGATTTCTCCCACCACTTCTCTTTTAGAACCGTCGAAAGCTCGAACGATCATGTTGCTCGGGCGCATTTGGATTTCCTTGATTGCCACTTGATCAAACGTTCTTTTTGGCATCACATTCAAGGAAGATCCATTATCCACCAAGACTTTAGCGATGTGATATTCCTTGCACTTTACAGAGATGTGCAAGGGCTTGTTGTGATTCGGTCCCTCAACGGGGATTTCTTCATCGGTGAAAGTGAGGTGATCATTAGCCGTGATGTGACTAACAATCCCCTTAAACTTGTCTTGGGAGATAGTGTGCGACACGTACGCCTCGTTCAAGACTTTCAACAGAGCTTGCCGATGCGGTTCGGAGCTTAGGATCAACGACAACAGAGTAATCTTTGCTGGCGTCCTATGAAGTTGATCCACGATGGAGTACTCGCTCTGTCGGATATATTTTAACAGCTCGTCAGTCTCCTCCTCGGATTCTTTATTTTCCTCGGTTTTCTCTTTTTCTTTTTCCTTTCCTTTATTCTTGGGAGCTTTATCATGAAGATCTTCGGGAGTGTAGATCCTGCCACTCCTAGTCATGCCCCCAAGTCCAGCGATGTTAGAGATATCGCTGTCGGCAGAAGAATGGATGTCGTATATCCATGGCACAGCCTTATTCGATTCGTAGGGAAAAGGTCTTGGAGCAGTGATCTTCAACGGTGTCGGACCTTCCCCTTTATTCGTCTTGATTACCAACAACGGAGTTGATGTGCGTTCGCTTGGCGCGGTTGTTGGCTTACACTTAATAACAAACGGCGTGCGATCCATTCTGAACATACGCATCGATTAATCCTTTCTTTTTATTAATGTTATTAATGAATTACTAGGAGAGATGTATGCAAATGAATGACGATGAAATGCAAAGGCAATTGAAAGATTTCATAGATCTCAAAAATTCGATTTATTAATCAAAGAAAGTGTACAACTCATTATACAATGCTTCGAAGCAAATTTTTACAAAATGAGAAAAGCCGATAGAAACCCACAGGCGGGTTCATGTTTTTTCTCCATTCAACTTCGGCTTCCTCTACATGACGGGCCATTGCTTCGGCTTGCGTATGGACCGCTTGGCTCATATTATCACCAATCTTTTGAGCGTCCTTCGCCTTTTGAATATAGTAGTTGATCATGGCTTGCAGCTCATTAAGCTCGTCTTCGGCTCGATCCTTCTCCTCTCGGAGCTTAGCCATATGTGCTAATCCTTCCCTTTCCTTCTTGCGAAAATCGGAAAGGCTTGCGGTTTGTTGTCGAGCAACTTCCCGCCATTGCTGTGCATCGGATCGAGTCAAGAGTAGATCATCTTGCATATCCTTGATCAACTGTGCCTGCCTTGCGTACTCTGTAACGACCCGGCAGGTCACCACACTCACCATCACCATACACCGGAAACTCGAGACAGGATAGAACGAGTATATAAATATAGTGTCTAGAATATAAGTATATACAATGTCCTACATCCGACTAGAGTTAGAGTGTAGAGTACAAAATACATCCAAAACCACTATATCAAGTAGCCGTAACAAAACAAAACAAAACATCCATAGGAGTCAGCTCCGCCTACCAGCTGCAGACTCACCACTATCCACCACCTATCCCTGCTCTGCTCCCATACATAGTATGATCATTGCAGTCCAACCACATGGAAACAACAGAAGGGTAAGCTAGCATAAAAAGAAACAGCATATAGAAAGATTTAAGTAATATAAACAACTACAACTATCAACACTTCATCAACATACATCCCATCGGTTTTTCAACATGATTATCAATGAGCATACAATGCGTCGTCACGCATATCAACTCGGAGATCTCCTACAACAACTCAGCCTTACGGCCTACAACAACTCAGCCTTGCGGGCTACAACAACTCAGCCTTGCGGCCTACAACAACTCAGCCTTGCGGCCTACAACAACTCACATCAATATTCCAGCACAACATAACTTATACATCTCAACATATCAACTCACAGTTCAACAAATCAGCCACAACATAACCTCACTTCTCAACACATTCATCAGATACAATTTAATATCAAAAATAACTTTATCTGCTATACATCATTTCATAACCTTCTATTTCAATTCAACTCAGCACAAAATTTCATACACGAACATCCCTTCTCCGCGGCCGGCGCACACGTGGCTGCGCCCAGCGCAGCGCAACCAGAGAGCACCAGGGGGCCAGCGCGCCTAGCGCATGTATGCCCGCGCCCAGCGGGACTCAACCCGAGAACCCAAAACTATCTCGCGCTTAGCGCAATATTCTTTGCGCCCAGCGCTGACCGGGCAGAGACTCAAGGAGTCTCATGCGCCCGGCGCACCAAAACCCGTGCCCAGCGCGGGGAAGGCAGAGACCTCCCTTGGTCTCGCGCCCAGCGAAATTTAAATTTGCGCTAAGCGCCCACAAGGCAGAGACTCCTGAGGAGTCTCACGCCCAGCGCGACAAGGGGCGCGCTCAGCGCCCAAAAGAAGAACCAAAACCTGCCACAACTGGTATCGCGCCCAACGCGGTCCAAGTCACGCCCAGCGCGGGCCAGCCAGAGACCCACATTCTCAAGCGCGCTCAGCGCACTCATCATTGCGCTCAGCAAGCTTGGCCAAATGGGGTCTCCTGGTGGCCACGCGCCCAGGCGCGAAGAACCGCGCTCAGCGCGAAACTCAGCAGCGGCCAACCATTTTCGAAAAACTCTTCAAACAATCTGCAAAACAACCAGAAACTTCACATGCAATCGGTTCGAATCACTACAATTTCATCCAAGAGTCCAAAAATACCACCTTTTTCAACATGCAACAACAAATCAAGGATTTTCCCCAAAATTTCTCAACAACCGCGAAACCCCAAAGAAGACAAGCTTTCTTTCAAATCCAACCATGAATCAGACACCAACAAGCATCTAACGAATTTATAGAACTCGTCCACAGTCAAGAACAGCGAAAAAGAAGCAAAATTACTAGCTTCCCTTACCTCGGCCTAGGATTCCGAGCTTCGGGTGGAAAAGAATGAAGGAGAAGAGAAGCTTGGAAGTGAACGGAGAAGAAATCAGCTGGAGGAAATCAGTTCACACCCCCTAAGCACCTTCCGCTGCCAAGAATCGCCACCAGCAAAAGAGAGAAAAGGAGAAATGAGTATTTTGGAGAGAAAATGAGTTGTGCGGGGAAGGGTGAGTGAGGCTGAGAGAGAAGAAAAATGTAAGGGTGAAAATGGGAAATGAAAGAAAAATAAGGTCCTCACAACCTCCCCGACAACAAAAGTTTTCGTCCCCGAAAACAGGCTTACTTGGGAATAGAAACGGATATCTCTCCCTGCACTGCTGCTCCACCTCCCAAGTAGCCTCACTAGTAGCTGCACCCCATAATACCTTCACCAGAGCAATGGACTTGCCCCTCAACTCTTTCAACTTATGATCAATCACCGCTACCGGCAACTTCTCAAACGTCAAGTTCTCCTTTACTTGCACATCGTCTAGCTCCACCACATGACTCGGGTTATGAATATACTTCCTCAACTGAGATACATGAAATACATCGTGTAGGTTTGAAAGAGACGGTGGCAAGGCCAACCGATAAGCGACTGGACCTACACGTTTTATGATCTGATAGGGACCCAAAAACCTTGGTGTCAACTTCCTTGCCCTCAGTGCTCTTCCCACACCAGAGGTCGGAGTCACTTTCAGAAACACATGCTCCCCTTCGGCGAACTCCAAAGGCTTCCTCCTCTTGTCAGCATACGACTTCTGTCTACTCTGAGTAGTCTTCATCCTTTCCTGAATTATCTTTACCCTCTCAGTGGTCTGTAGGATTAGCTCCGGGCCTACCACCACTGATTCACCATCCTGGTACCAGCACAAAGGAGTCTACATCTCCTGCCATACAATGCTTCAAAGGGTGCCATCCCAATGCTTGCGTGAAAGTTGTTGTTGTACGTGAACTCAACCAATGGAAGGACCTCCTCCCAGCTACCCAAGTGGTCCAACACACACGCCCTAAGTAGATCCTCCAAGGACTGAATTGTCCTTTCTGACTGACCATCCGTTTGTGGATGATAAGCAGAGCTCAACTTCAACTTCGTGCCTAAGGCCTGGTGGAGACTCTGCCAAAACCTTGAAGTGAACCTCGGATCTCTGTCTGAAATAATACTAGAAGGCACCCCGTGCAACCGTACTATTTCCCTCACATACAACTGCGTCAGCTTCTCCAATGACCACTTGATGTTGACAGGCAAGAAGTGTGCGCACTTGGTCAACCGGTCTACAATCACCCAGATAGCATCACTATTCCTAGCTGACCTAGGTAACCCGACAATGAAATCCATAGTAATGCTATCCCACTTCCACTCCGGAATCTCCATCTGTTGCATCAACCCACTCAGCTTCTGATGCTCCAACTTTGCTTTTTGACAAGTCAGACAGGCCGCCACATACTCAGCTATTTCCCTCTTCATGCCAGGCCACCAGAAAGTCTTCCTGAGGTCCTGGTACATCTTAGTCATACCCGGATGTATGCTAAGTCTACTCTTGTGGCCTTCCTCCAACACAGCTTTCTTCAACTCAGCATCTTGAGGTAGGCAGACTCTGCCCTTGAACCTCAAGATTCCATCTCCTCCTAGTTCGAAGCCAACAGCCTTCTCGGTACCCAACAACCCAAGAAGCTTCACCAACTCGGCATCTTGCAATTGCTTAAGTCCAACCTGCCTCAGGAACTCACTAGTTATGGTGACTGTCCCACAACTAATGTGATCCGGAGCTAACTCCACACCGAGGTTCAAATCTCAGAATTTCTCAATTAGATCCATCTCCCTCACCATCATGCTCGACATGTGGATGAATTTCCTACTCAACGCGTCCGCCACAACATTGGCCTTACCAGGATGATACATCAACTGGAAGTCATAGTCCTTCAGGAACTCCATCCATCGTTTCTGCCTCATGTTCAGCTCCTTCTGATCAAACAGATACTTCAGACTCTTATGATCACTAAAGACGCTGAACCGGGCTCCATACAAATAATGTCGCCATATCTTCAAGGCAAAAACAATAGCTGCCAACTCCAAGTCATGAGTGGGGTAATTCCTCTCATGGTTCTTCAGTTGCCTTGAAGCATAGGCCACCACTTTCCCATGTTGCATCAGTACACACCCAAGACCCTGGTGAGAAGCATCACAATACACATCAAAGGGCTCACCAGAATCCGGCAACACCAACACAGGGGAAGTAGTCAACCTCCTCTTCAACTCCTCAAAGCTCCGCTCACAGGCATCTGTCCAAATAAACGGCTGTTCCTTCCTCGTCAACTGGGTCAGAGGCGCTACAATTTTAGAAAATCCTTCAATGAACCGACGATAGTAGCCCGCCAACCCCACAAAGCTCCGAATATCAGTGACAGTCCTCGGACGCTCCCACTGCAACACCGACTCCACCTTAGCCGGATCAACAGCAATCCCCTCAGTTGAAATCACGTGGCCCAAGAACTTCACTTCATCCAACCAGAACTCACATTTAGAAAGCTTAGCATATAGCTGCTTCGCCTTCAAAACCTCTAGCACTATCTTCAAATGCTCTCCATGCTCTTCCCGGGTTCTTGAATAAACCAAAAATATCATCAATGAACACCACCACGAATTTATCCAAGAACGGCCGGAAGATCCTGTTCATGTAATCCATGAACACTGCAGGGGCGTTGGTCACACCAAACGGCATTACGACGTACTCATAGTGACCATACCTAGTCCTGAAAGCAGTCTTTGGTATGTCACCTTCCTTCACCCTAATCTGGTGATACCCCGACCTCAAATCGATCTTAGAAAACATCGATGCTCCTCTTAGCTGATCCATCAAGTCATCTATCCGGGGAAGAGGATATTTGTTCTTGATGGTCAACTTATTCAACTGCCGGTAATCCACACAAAGACGACTGCCCCCATCTTTCTTCTTCACCAACAACACAGGAGCACCCCACGGTGAAACGCTCGGCCGCACCAACTGCTTCTCCAATAAGTCCTCCAACTGACCCTTCAACTCACTCAGCTCGGCAGGAGCCATCCTATAGGGAGCCACCGACACTGGCCCCGCACCTGGAACCAGATCAATGCCAAACTCTATCTCCCTAACAGGAGGTAACCCAGGCACCTCATCAGGGAATACCTCAGCAAAGTCTCTCACCACATCTATCTCAGAAATGATTCTCTCAGTCTCCTCACTCATCATAGCAAACAGAAGACAACCCTCTGCTCCATCCCTCAACCATGATTCAGCTTGACCAACTGAAATCAATAACTCATCTCCCTCCTGCGGAAAGATCAACCGTCGATTGGCACAATCTATGAGAATACGGTTGGCAGATAACCAATCCATCCCCAAGATTATGTCAATATCAACTAAAGGTAAACAAATCAAGTTTACCTTGTACTTCTTCCCATTCACCACAGTGGGGCAGCCAGCACACAGCTCAGAAGCGACTACTGAAGCAGAAGCGGGCGTCGACACTAGCAGTCTCAACCCCAAATCAGACACAGGCACTCCCAACATAGCAACACAAGCATAGGAAATAAAAGAATGGGAAGCCCCAGAATCAAACAAAAGCATCACATCCTTACCAGCAGCCTTGCCCTTCCCCTTCACTAGGTCAGAAGAAGTCGAAGCCTCAGCACCAGTCAAAGCGAACACCCTACCAGCTGTAGTGGGTCGGTCACCCCTCTGAGTCTCTGTCCTCTGAACGCTACTCCTCTGAGTATCGGCTCTCTGTGCATCGCTCCTCTGAGTACTCCTCTCCGGTCTACCCCTGGTGGGACAGTTGAAAGACACATGTCCCATCTGTTGACATCTAAAACACCTGCTCTCAGTGTGTGGACAATCCCTGATCAAATGGGATCCACCACATCTGTAACACCTAAGGGCAGCACCTCCACCCTGTCCTCCCCCTCTAGTAGTCTCAGTAGGTTGCCTAATAACAGGACCCCTTTGTTGTGGCTGGGGCCTATCATACGGCTTCCCCTGACTTCCACTTCCTCTCTTGGACCCAGATGGTCCATCAGCAGCTCTGATCACCCGGCTACTCCCTTCCAACCTCTCTACAATCTTCGCCTTCTCCACTAAGGCGGGAAACTCGGTGATGGCCATAGGCACCACCACCTTCTTCAACTCATATTTCAGCCCCTCCGCAAATTTTCTGCACTTCCAGGCTTCAGAAATAGCCTGTGAATAGAAACGAGCCAAGTGCTCAAACTTCAATGCATACTCTGATACAGTCAACCCACCCTGAATCAATCGCAAAAACTCGGCCTCCTTGGCGTGCCTCACGCTCTCCGGATAGTATTTCTCCATGAATACGGTTCTGAAACACTCCCAATCAACTGTAACTCCCCGAGCAGTAAGGATCTGGTAAGTGTTTCTCCACCAATGTTCGGCCTCTCCTACCAGCATATACACAGCATATGCCAACCTCTTTTCTGGAGAGCACCCCAGAACATTAAAGATCTTCTCTAACTCACGTATCCAGCGGTCTGCTACCTCTGGATCCGCTTCACCCGTAAATTGCGGGGGATGACACTTCCGGAATTCAGCTAGGTCCCGGCTCTCCTGTGACCCCGTGGACCTTGCTGCACCAGTTGCAGCTCTCTCAGCTTCCATCCTAGCAAAATATGCATTCTGCTATTGCATAGCCATAGCCATCATCTCTATGGCACGGGCTATCTGTTCGTTGGTTCTAGTCATCGTCTACAAAATAACAGTATCTTTAGTACACTACCAATCACCCAACAACAACTATCAACACAGTAATTCATCACATCAATTAGCACAGCAAGCAACACAACAAGGCAACACATTACAGAGTTAACACAACAAAAGCCTAAAGGAACCACCCCCAAAGAGTGTCCACTAGACTCGACCTGCTCTGATACCACTAAAGTGTAACGACCCGGCAGGTCACCACACTCACCATCACCATACACCGGAAACTCGAGACAGGATAGAACGAGTATATAAATATAGTGTCTAGAATATAAGTATATACAATGTCCTACATCCGACTAGAGTTAGAGTGTAGAGTACAAAATACATCCAAAACCACTATATCAAGTAGCCGTAACAAAACAAAACAAAACATCCATAGGAGTCAGCTCCGCCTACCAGCTGCAGACTCACCACTATCCACCACCTATCCCTGCTCTGCTCCCATACATAGTATGATCATTGCAGTCCAACCACATGGAAACAACAGAAGGGTAAGCTAGCATAAAAAGAAACAGCATATAGAAAGATTTAAGTAATATAAACAACTACAACTATCAACACTTCATCAACATACATCCCATCGGTTTTTCAACATGATTATCAATGAGCATACAATGCGTCGTCACACATATCAACTCGGAGATCTCCTACAACAACTCAGCCTTACGGCCTACAACAACTCAGCCTTGCGGCCTACAACAACTCAGCCTTGCGGCCTACAACAACTCAGCCTTGCGGCCTACAACAACTCACATCAATATTCCAGCACAACATAACTTATACATCTCAACATATCAACTCACAGTTCAACAAATCAGCCACAACATAACCTCACTTCTCAACACATTCATCAGATACAATTTAATATCAAAAATAACTTTATCTGCTATACATCATTTCATAACCTTCTATTTCAATTCAACTCAGAACAAAATTTCATACACGAACATCCCTTCTCCGCGCCCGGCGCACACGTGGCTACGCCCAGCGCAGCGCAACTAGAGAGCACCAGGGGGCCAGCGCGCCTAGCGCATGTATGCCCGCGCCCAGCGGGACTCAACCCGAGAACCCAAAACTATCTCGCGCTTAGCGCAATATTCTTTGCGCCCAGCGCTGACCGGGCAGAGACTCAAGGAGTCTCATGCGCCCGGCGCACCAAAACCCGTGCCCAGCGCGGGGAAGGCAGAGACCTCCCTTGGTCTCGCGCCCAGCGAAATTTAAATTTGCGCTCAGCGCCCACAAGGCAGAGACTCCTGAGGAGTCTCACGCCCAGCGCGACAAGGGGCGCGCTCAGCGCCCAAAAGAAGAACCAAAACCTGCCACAACTGGTATCGTGCCCAACGCGGTCCAAGTCACGACCAGCGCGGGCCAGCCAGAGACCCACATTCTCAAGCGCGCTCAGCGCACTCATCATTGCGCTCAGCGAGCTTGGCCAAATGGGGTCTCCTGGTGGCCACGCGCCCAGGCGCGAAGAACCGCGCTCAGCGCGAAACTCAGCAGCGGCCAACCATTTTCGAAAAACTCTTCAAACAATCTGCAAAACAACCAGAAACTTCACATGCAATCGGTTCGAATCACTACAATTTCATCCAAGAGTCCAAAAATACCACCTTTTTCAACATGCAACAACAAATCAAGGATTTTCCCCAAAATTTCTCAACAACCCCGAAACCCCAAAGAAGACAAGCTTTCTTTCAAATCCAACCATGAATCAGACACCAACAAGCATCTAACGAATTTATAGAACTCGTCCACAGTCAAGAACAACGAAAAAGAAGCAAAATTACTAGCTTCCCTTACCTCGGCCTAAGATTCCGAGCTTCGGGTGGAAAAGAATGAAGGAGAAGAGAAGCTTGGAAGTGAACGGAGAAGAAATCAGTTGGAGGAAATCAGTTCACACCCCCTAAGCACCTTCCGCTGCCATGAATCGCCACCAGCAAAAGAGAGAAAAGGAGAAATGAGTATTTTGGAGAGAAAATGAGTTGTGCGGGGAAGGGTGAGTGAGGCTGAGAGAGAAGAAAAATGTAAGGGTGAAAATGGGAAATGAAAGAAAAATAAGGTCCTCACATACTCGGCTTCAAGGCGTGCTATCTTTGCATCGACATCTCGGAGTTGACTACTCGGTTCGACCTTTGGCATTTTGGATGCCCGAATAGCCTTCTCATTAAGGTTAGCACACTCGTCCTTGAGCCGCTCTATCTCATGGTCCTTTTTCTTGCACTGCCTTTGTAGACCGTCAATGGCGAAACTGGATTCTTCACTTTTCTCCTCAAGAACTCTCATCTGAGCTCCCATGATTTCCAGCTTCTTGGTCAAGGCATCGACTTGTTCTTGCAGCAACCTCCTCGTAACTGCGGTTGCGCAAGAGGTGGATGGTTGGGGCACTCCCCTCTCGCTCCTCCAAGTCTCGTAGTCGGTGGAGACGGATACCCGAGGCTTTCCAAGCTCTCGATCTCCCTCGTAGATTGGTCTCTCCCACGCTCTAACGACAGCGTGCATGTCCCTTTGATGCTCGGAATCAAAGGAGAAACACAATACTCCAAGCTCCTCTTTAGTAGGAACAATCTGAGTCCTCATAAGTTGCCTCATAGCCAATCTAGGTGAATAAGCTATGCAACCTCTGAGGCCCATCAAAGGTACGCTTGGGTAATTGCCGCATCTCATCAATACGTTGCTCGGACGGAACCAAGGACAAACCCATGTGAAGTGCTCAATGCTCCACTGTTCCATCTCTTCCTTCCATTCGGAAGCATAACGGCGGCATACGGGGATCTTCGAAAAGCTCCTCAACGGATCGGGCAAAGTCCCCATGTGACTAGAGGCATAGAAGTGTGTGATGCTCCACACATATAACAAGGAGGTGCAGCATCGGATAATCTTCCCTTGCTTCTGCTGAGATATGTTGACAGAAAGCAAGGTGTCGGCAAGAATGGCAGGCACGGGACTCTTCATGTGCATGTCCCATGAAGAAAGCATCCATAGCGGCATGGTCCACTGTGTTAGCGTGAAAGGGGAATAGGACTGTCCCAAACACGGCTAACGCTAGAGTCTTGTTGAAAGCTAACCAATCTCCCTCACTAGCTAAGGAAGAAAGGTGATCCTCAATCATAGCGAGCTTCCAACCTTTGATACTGCCGTTCCCCACTAAGGCAGATGATCGTGATGGTAGTTTGACTTGAGTAGCGACCCTCTCCACGGCCACATAATTACCATGAAAAACATAGACCCTTGCTGATTTGGGCCATCGCAGCATGAACTCGTACTCCTCGAGAGTAGGAACTAAGTCAAACTGGGGGAACTCGAAGTAATGCAGATCGAGACTCCAAAAGTGAACCAATGCTCTCAGAAAGGCCGGATCCACACATATCTTCATCAAATCGAGGACTCGTCCATATGATTTCTCGAACTCAACACGAGCCTCATGTGGCATCAAAGAACAGAGGTGGTCCAACCTCTCGGCACGGTATAACAAGAAGTCCACTTTCTTCAACTGCCCTTGCACTCCCCTAGATCCCTCCATGATCTTCGATAAGAATGCATGATATGAGATGATGGCGTTGAATATGCATGCATTGTGTTTATTCAACTAAGCATTATCATGTTTTCAGGATGCTCCTAAGATGATGCATGATATTGCTTGGTTTGGATAAATAACTTTTTTTTTTTTGGGTATTTTGTTTTTTGTATTTTTTTGGGTGAAAAGGGAAACTACCTACATGAATGTGATGAAGGTAGATGTTAACACCATGTAATGGAAGATTCTTATTCCTATTTATTCTTATTCTAAAAGGGGAATGTTGTATGTTTAAAGAATGCAATGTATGCTCAAACAATGTCACATAAACAATGCACAAACAATTCACTCATCCACGAACAGTCACGAGCGAATCACGAGGTAGGGGTATCCTGCAGACAAGTGCATATTCAAGGAGGTTCTAACTGTTCTCACCGGTCTAAGGCCCCCAAGGTGCCCCCATTATAGGGACCCAATCCCTCTCGTCGTAAGTCGATGGAAAGCTCCAACGCACTGTCGGACTTGAGTTCATGGTTTTCACCTTGAGTGATGCTTTCCGACAACGGTCTACGGGCACCTATAGACCCATTCGACAACCGGCCGTACTAACATCCACTCCCTATGGCTTTCCACTCATGCCCCCGGGTATAGAGGGAACTGTTGTGTGCAAAGGTTCGTGTGCAGTTTATATTTCAAACAATTGCGAAAATTTAAACATCCAACAGTTATTAAAGCCAATTAGGTAAAACATATTATCATACAAGCGAGGGGTAATGAAGTAATTTTAAACTATCATTTTAGAAATAATCCATCACTAAATGGTACTGACTCTCGAGGCTTCCCCAGTGGAGTCGCCATCTGTCGCCACCCCGCCGAAACGGACATTGGCATTCGCGACGATGGTTGGACTCTTTTTAGTTTTGAAAAATGATGGATTGTTATAACGACTTATTCTCAAACTGAGACCTTATCGAACTAACAATTTTGTTAAATGATTCTCACCAATCCGTATTAATCCCAAACGGGACCCTCCATGGATTAGTGGTTTTCGCAAAAAGGGGTTCTTGGAGTCGCCACCAATGTTTTACTCAAAACATTGGAAAAAGACATAAGGCAATTGATTTTCGCAAATCAACTTTGGCCATTACAACCAGAGTTGGGTAAGGGAGTCGATTACGTGTGGGGAAGGTGTTAGCACCCCACAACGCCCCTTTCGGGTTCCCTATGACGGATTATTTCATAAATAATAGCGTAAAATTACTAAACTACCCCTATTTATTAGAACGATTATAAGTAAACTATCTACATGATGAAAGCTTTAAACGTGCAATGCAACAATCAAAAAGCGATAAATAAAAGCGGTAAAAGAAAGGATTTGGAAAGAAACCTTCGAAGCGGGCTTTTATATATTCAAAAAGGAGTTAGGAGACTTTTTGGCGCTCCTTCCCACTACACGTTCGCTCGCTCCTTTCCCTAAAAATAAATATTAACTATGGAAATCAAAGAGATTTCCCTTCGACTTGTTTGAGTCTCAAGCTAAAGGCTCGTGAACTCAAGAACTTAGTCGGATCAGCTCTCGGAGAGATTTCTAGGGCAGAGAATAGCTCAAAAACCCAAGAATACTCAGCAAGAGGGTGGAGAAATGCTCCAAATGTGTGGAAGGACGAGCCAATGACGTCCTATTTATAGGATTGAGGCGTAGTACGGCCTAAGGAGTCAATACGTCCCGTACTGAGTTTTTGAACTACAGTACGGGCATACTGAATTCAGTACGGCCGTACTGAAGTTCAAAAACTTCAGTACGGCCGTATTGATTTCATTATAGCCGTATTGTAGTTCAAATGGCTCAGTACGGCCGTACTGAACCTCTAGGAGGGCGTATTGAGCTCCAATCCTCACACACCCTTATTCTAAGCTACTCTAAGACTTCTAGACCTACAAAGAATCATCCTAGGGTCTTCCAGTCCTTCCGGCTGACTTTCCTTCGGTCGTCGAGAGTCTTTGAGTCTTATTTCCGACCCGGACAATTTTAGGGGTCTACAATTATATTGGTCATTTTGGTTCGCATAGCTCCAATAAATTCTTTGTATAAGTAGAACTTAATTTGCTAGGTTTAAGTCTAATTTTCTTTCTTTGCTTGCTAATGTGTAGATCACACTATTAGATATTATAAAAACTAAAAAAGAGTATACTTGTTAATAATGTGATGTTAGATTTGTTACTATTTACCAATATTAACTTTTTAGTGAACATAATATTTAGTAGTATGATGTATATATTCCTTGAACTTTGGTCACTTTTAAAAAATACATAGAAGAAAAAACACTTAAAGAGTAATTAATTTTATTATAGGCTGATAATTTGTATACCTATAATTTTTTTTCTAGGTTTTGTAGCCGTAGAATTTATTAGGCTATGATGAGAATGGGATTTGGTGAATTGAGTGTACTAGTCCCTGAGAACTTTGTGCCTAAGTGAGATGATGCTAAGTGTCATGGTCCTTAAAAATGATTTTAAGTTGAACACCAAGTGACCGTATTGTAGCTAAGTGCCATTTGAAGCTAAAAATTCATGTAAGTTTTCGTTGATATCTCATATTTATGACATACGAGATATGATCATCAACAATCTCACATAATGCTCTGATCATATAATTATTGTCTCAGTAAACAATAATACTTAAACACAAATAATTTAAAAATAATGTTATTTATTTAATAATATCACAGTCAAAACACATTTGATATATCTTTGATCGAACAAGTTATTCTAAAGTCATTATTGTGTTATATAATAAACAACATAATAACTAAAATACTAGTGTAAAAATAACTTTTAATGATGAGAATTATATGTTATATGTAATCTACACGACATAGAAATTAAGTGACGTGGTGATAAAGTAGTAAATATGATAAATTTTTTTAAGGCATGTATTAACTCACCCATAATAAAATGTTTTTTTTAATGTCGAATGAGTCAACACTCATCACAAAATATATTAGAAAGGGTCAACTTTGTGGTTAATCTCAAGCTTTCTATGACGAGTGTAATGGATACGACATAGAAATAACTTTCAATGACAAGTGAAATAACACACAACATAAACAAAAATGTTTTAAAATTTTAGATCGATCGAAAAAGTAATTCGTTTTTTAGACTCTTGTTTTTGGTTTTGTCTCCACTTTCCTTTTTGTTCTTTATCCTTCTCCTAGCACATGTAGGTAAATTATCTTCCTCTTTAATTTGCTTTCATTTTTATTTTGCATTTTTTTGCTATTGTTTAAATGTTGATAATGTGGTGGTTGGAAAGCAAACATGGTAGTTGAAGTGACAAACGTGGTGGTGAAAGTGGCAAATGTTGTAGTGATATGGTGGAAGATAATGTGAAGATGATGTTATGGAAATGAAGAGATGGGAGAACAAGATGAAAAATGGAGGTGGCAAGAGGGAAAGAACGCGATAAAGTTTTTGTTAACCTAAAAAAATAAGACTTTTTATGACAATTATGTTTATAACCACATAGAAAGTGAAGACTTCTTACATCGAATATTTTTATAACTAACATAAAAGATCAAGACTTTCTATTTCACCAAGATTTTTGACGAGTTTAAAACCGACATAAAAAGTTATTTTTACTTATCATTAAAAATATGATGTCATTACAAGAAAAATGCAAATTACCGACGGATACAAATCTGTCGAAAAATTTATATTTCTGACGGATTTTACCAACGAAAAAAAAAAATCATAGGTATAGTTATATTATCGACGGATAATTTTCAACGGATACAAATCTGTCAAAAAATTTATATTTTCGATGGATATATCCGTTTTTTACGGATACAAATCTATCAAAACATTTATATTTTCGACAGATATATCTATCGGTAATTTCTGACGGATTTATCCGTCACTAATTTTTGACAGATATAAATCTATAAGAAAATTTATATTTCTGATGGAAAAAAATTCGTAGGAAAAGTTATATTACTGATGGAATATTTCCAACAAGTTTATATTTGTCGGAAATGTAAGAATTTTTGATGAAAATTGACAATCATATATTAAAAAAGATCAATAAAATTTGAAATATCTATATGTATATATATACATAGATAGACAAATAAATAGAAAGAAAGAGAGAGAGAGAAGAGAAGGAGGAATCAAATGACTCACAAAGTAACTCTTGGTAAAGTTACTCCGCTCAATAACTCATGATGTATGTTGAATTTCATCGGTCCAATTATTAAATTAAAAGTTACTAAATTTTACTAATAATTAATATAGAAAAATTGATTAGCTTTTAGATAAATTATTTGCTAACAATATAGTTAAAAAATTAATTATTTTAAATTATTTAACTAGAATTTTATTAACAATTTACTATATGATCTTGATCTTTTTGTATAACTAATATCTGATTTTAAATTTAATATGAAAATATTATGATATAATTAGATAAGATTTTAAATTAGTATTTTATTAATGATTGATAATTAGAAAATAAAATAAGGATAAATATATTTTTTGAATTTTATATCTTAGACTTAAGATAAATAAATATATTAAGTTAATTAATAATTTATTTAAAATGTTAAAATTTAATTTATAAGTATGTAATAAATAAATATTTACAATTTTATAAATTATATTATCATTATAGATTATAAAAATAATATTTTAAAAGATATAAATTATTATTTAAACTTTTAAATTTATAATAAATAATTTAAATTGTATCATAATATTAATTTTAAATAAAAATAAGTAGATTGTTAATTATAAAAGTAAGTATATATATAAATAAAGAGTTATTAAATACAATATAATAATAATTATTGATAATATAATTATTATATATATTACTATATTTTTATAACAATCTAGACATACGGAATGAGAAGGATCCAGAGATAGTACAAGTATGAAATTGTATAGTTGAGGATAACTTAAATGAATTAATTTATATATTTATATTAACCACAACATGCATTTAATTTTTGGTAACTTATCTTATCAAAACTCCATAGTTAAGTGTGTTTGACTTGGAGTAATATAAGGATGAGTGACCTATTGGAAAGTTTCTCTGAAATTGTGTAAGTGAGAATAAAACACGTTGAAAAGTGAAGTGTCGTGAAATAAAATCCTTAAGAAACCATATATGAGGGGTGTTACATTAATAAATTTATTCAAATTAAATAGAATTTTTTTGACGAATTTATCTGTCAGAATCACATAAATATTTTAAATAATTTTTTATGGAAATTTTTGACGGGTAATTACCAATGGATATATCCGTCGGAAATTTCTAACGGATTAAATTATTTCTAATGGATTTTTTTTCTAACGTCCCTTTTTTCGAAGGATTTGCATCCATCGGAAATAGAGAATTTCCGACAAATATTCCTTTTTACCAACGGATTATGTCTATCAAAATTTTGCATTTTTTTTTAGTTCGCACACTAGTGAAATGCGTTTATATAAATGATCAACTATAGTGACCTTGTGCTGCAACAATATTTATATGCTTGAAGCCAATGTGATCCCTAAAAAGTTGCCTTATTAAATTGAATGTGGGTTTCCAAAATATAAAGGAGCAAGGGTTGGTGTCTTTGAGCAATATTTTGGATATGTTTTTATTATTTTATTGCTTGTTCCCCACACATCACTGGAAGGGATGGAAATGTCATTGAGGGTGTTCATCATGATTCTCAATAATAAAAATTTATATGAGAATATTTTGAATTAAAAAATAGAAACCAAATATGACCTAAAAATAGGAGATAAGAGAGAAGATAAGGGATTGACGTGCTCAAATATTTAATTATAACCGAAGAGATAAGATTGGTCAAGTGACATAAAAATAAGAGATAATGGGATATTTCTAATTACAAAGTTGGACTATACACGGTTATAAATACTACTAGCCAACATCAAAAAAGGGGAGACAAAATACTAAGGAAAAAGAAAGCAAAGACGGAGAGAGAAAAAGACATCGACAATAAAGTTAAAGATTAAGAGAAAGGTTTCGCAAGATAGCAAAATAGAAATTGTTGTGTTATTGATTACAAGCCCAAGCCACGTCTCATTTTGTTGGATATCAATTATCTACTTTCACAAGTTCAATAAATTATTCACCTCGCGTTTGTCATCATATTCTTTACTTCACTTATTTTTCTTTTAATTAAATTTCTCGCTTTTTCTTTTAATGAAACATACACTACAACAAAATTTATTTTTAATGACAATTATTTAATGGCAATAATTTAATTGTCATCATATGTAAAAATATTAATGGCTAATATATAATAGCCACTAAAAATATATTTATATTACACTAAAGTTTACTATTAGTGACAATTATTTAGAAAAAACTTAAGTCCCACATTGATTAGAGATAAGATAATTAAATAGTATATAAGTGAGTAATAACTATCATCTTACAGGTTCATTTTATAGGGTTGACTCCTAATTCACTATTCTAAATTGGTATCAAATCACTCATTGTTACCAACTTCAATAGTGCTATAAAACAATTAGAGATCAACTTTGACCTTATAAATCTCACATCGCTTAAAAGACAACATAATTAAAAAATATATAAATAAAAGACAACTCTCATCTTACAAATCTCATATCAAGTAGAGATAAAAAAGTATATAAGTTATGAATTTAGAAAATGAAATTATAGGAATAAATTATTTAAAGTAAAGGAGACAATTGAAAAAAATAACTTTTAATAGCCTTTAAAATGGCTACTAGAATTGCCACTAAAAAAAATAAGTTTTTCCGACAATTTAGTAGATCTTTACTGGCATTTTATATAAATGCCGGTAATAGTATTAGCGACACTGGATACACCAGCCATTAATTAAATGCTGGTAAAAAAATTATGGTCATTTATATGGCCGCTAAATAATAAGTTAATTGCCACAAAAAAATTAGTTTTGGTGTAGTGATATATCGTTGCATCCCTAATATATTAAATTCGTGTTAAAGTTCACTTTTTTTATTTGCGATTGGTACAAGGCAAGGGGTTTGATGTTTTGGTTTTTTAGATTCTAGTATGTATTAAAATTTAATTGTTGCATAGTTTTTTTTATGCGTTAATTAGATGAAGTTTCAATTTTTTTCTCTCTCTCTCTTTTATTTACGATTGGTACGATGGGGAAGGGCCTAATGCTCCAGTTTTTAAATTGTAGGAGTATATTGAAATTCAATTGTTGCGATTTCCTTTTTTTATTTTATTTTCATGCGTTAAGTAGATCAATAGTTTGGTATTTTGTTTTTAATTTTTTTATTTAATTTGATTTGCTAAAATTAATTGTATGAGAGTCATGTTTGAGTACCTTTTTACTTAATTAATAGTTGTTTAGGATTTTAAATAAAATTAATATTTTTAACTCATGTGCAATGATTAGTGATATTAATTAAATAATAATTCTATCTTTTAAGATGAAATAGTCATTTATTATCAATAATTTTATGTATAGAGTAAATATGAATTGTCTTTTACAAAAATTATTGTTTAGAAAGTATTCAATATACAACAAATAATAATGTCAATTGAATAATATTTTTATCTTTGATATTATTTAATTATGAGAGTTTAATGACTAGCTACTTGTTAGTATAAATTCTTGCTTAAGGATGATTTCAAAAATAGGAAAGTCATCATGTTTTGTTCAAATAATAATTCAAAAAGAATATTTTTACTATAATTAATAGCATTATTTGAATAATAATTCTATTTTTAATGCTATTTTGAGAGTTTAATGATTAATCATTTTCTAAATTAAATCCTTATACAAGTTTTCTTTTTTAAAAAATAATAAAAGAGGTTTATTTCATATATAAATTATCTTCTTGTATGCAATGGTTTGCAATGTTAATTGACATTTCTACCTTTAATATCACGTGAATAATAAGAATTTATAGAATAGTCATTTGCTATCATGAATTTTTATGTTTAGAGTAAATTATTTTCTTGAAAAAAATATTCTTTAAAATTTACTTTAATATGTAACAGTTAATAACGTCAATTGAACAACACTTTTATCTATGACATTATTTAATTGTAAGAGTAATAACTAGTCATGCTAATTTTTGTTTTTGGTAAAGTTAATCTTTTTGGTAAAGACTAGTCATGCTAATTTAAATCCTTATGCAAAATTTATTTCTTTAAAGAAAAATATATTTATCAAAAAAAAGTTTCTCTTTCACATATAAATTATTTTTAGTGGTTAATGATATTAATTGAGTAGCACTTCTACTTTTAATATCATGTAAATCATAAAAGCTTATAGAATAGTTATTTGTTATCCTAAGCTTTTATGCATACAATAAAATAAAATTATCATTTTATGAAAATAAAAGGTAATTATTCATAACATTAATGGAATAACAAATTTATCTTTAATATTATCATAAGGACTTATTGATTAGCCATTTGCTAACTTGAATCCTTATACAAAATCTATTTTTTTAGATAAAAATATAAAAATAATTCTCATTCACGTATAAGTTATTTTTAATGGTTAATAATATTAATTGAGTAACATTTCTACCTTTAATATCATGTAAATCATAAAAACTTATAGAATAGTTATTTGCTATCATAAGCTTTTATGCATAAGGTAAAATAAAAATTATCATTTTATGAAAATTAAAACATTTATTTAATAACAATTCTATTTTTCATGTTATTTAAATGAGAGGGTTTAATGTTAGTCATTTATTAGCTTAAATTCTTGTACAAAAATATTTTTTAAAAATAAAATAAAATAAATAAAAGTCATTATCTTTTGATAAAATAAAATATTCAAAAACTAATAACGTTAATTCTATCTTTACGTTATTATGAGAGTTTAATGATTATTTATTTGTTAGCTTAAATCATTATGTAAGTTTTTTAAATACAATTTTTTTTTCATCTATAAAAATTAATAAAAGAATAACAAAATATATTTATAGGGCTAAATTAAATATTTATAAAGTTATGTAACTTTGCGCAATTAATTAAAGGTACTATTTTTTTTACAGGTATTGTAGAATGTTAATATCTTCCCTACACGTAATTGACTCCCGAATTCAAATTTGATTTTAAATATTATTTTTTAGAAAGGCTTTTCAATATTTTTCCCTTAAAATAAAATATTGGTGGCGGCTTCATAAATATATTTTTACGTCATTACCGTCGTGATTTCGATTGCGACAATGATAAGAAATGTAAAGCAAAAAAGGGAACACAAAACCCTAAGAAGAGTGTTTAGTGTGGCTTTCATCCATTGTCTCCTTATAATCTTTAAGTATTGATCTTAATTATGTTGAACTATAACTCATTTCTATTTGGCACTATCATGCTTGAGTCTTTGTTAGAGGGAACATCTACCTTCTAAAACTTATTTAGTATTACCTTAATGATAGGCACAATTTTGTAGTCAAGAATGACTGGGGGAATTTTTAGTAGGTTAATAATGTAGCATGACCTCGGGTAGTAATAATAAAATTATGTTTCTCCTTTTTGGTTTGAAGAAAAGAAAATATTTGTTGGTGATTTGGAAGGTGTACATGTGCTGGCAATGGCTTTTGCCTAGAAAAATGAATTTGAGTCTTACTTCCCAAGATTAAAGGTCCCCACAACAAAGGAATTTTTATATGAATCTTGTATTTTTTTTTTAAATTTATTCCAATATTTCATATCCCTAACTTCTCTATGATGATCATTGCCTTGTGATTAGATGGGGACATGTTTGTCTAGGATTTCCTAATAACATCATGCCTAGGGGCCAATTCCTAAAAGAGTTAAAAAAGAGTGTTCTAGAGTCGAAGGAAGAAGGGTCAAGCTCTTATTGAGTTTTGGATTACTTTTAGTAATTTACTTTCTCTTCTTGTAAATATTTCTTGTAAATATTTTTTTTTTTATTTTGACCTTGTATTTTTGGGTCAAGTAGTGTAGGAATTTATTTTTTTGCAATTAATATTTTTTTAGGTGTAATTAGTATTTCATAGAGGTGTAACTAGAAAAAGAAATATGGATTTATTGGACTTGAATGACCCATGAGCACGTCCTTGGACACATGGTCCAACTAGATAACCATACACTTGCATGAGGCAAGTGGGTCGGGCGTCACTTTCAAAGAGAAGAAAAGGTGTCTCATAAGCCATTCAAATTACCAACATGTTACATGGCTTTGTTTAACCACACTTTTGGCACCTTGCCAAGTGGCAAGCCCTCATTGGCTTTTTTAGATCTAGGATATTAACATGAGGCACACTTTTCTTGCCTTACCATGCGGAAAACTTCGATTGACTCTTCTAGATCTAGGATAGTAACATTTTTAGGAGGGAAATTTGAATTTCAAAATGTAACTGAAGTTAGTTGTCTTGAGTACAAGTTAACCTAACCTTAGTTACACTTAACCATGGTTAGTCTAACTTGCAATACAAGAAAAAAAAAACATTAAGTGTAACTTCTCTCTTTAGTAAGTCAAAAGACAATCCCCTAAATTCAAAGTTTTAGTTCTGACTATAACATCCTGGTTTTTCATATTTATATAAATAATATTTTTGAAATAATTTTGATATTTAATATAGTTATTTTAGTGTTTTGATATTATTTAATTAATTATATGAGCTCTATTTTATTTATGAGACATGATTTATAATGTTTATTTTGATTAGTGATAAATAGTTAACTTTGATGAAATGTGTTTTATTCATAATACGTAGTATTTTATTTTAATGTTTTTATGTGTTTATTAGAAGGATTTTTAATATTGTTTAGCTATTTTCTATGAACTTTATTTTTTAAATAAAATATATGTTGCTTTTACTAAAATAGAGAAGTATATTTTATATTATTTATCTATTTTATATAAGCTCTATTTTAATATAAAGCATATTTTTAATTAATATTTGATTATTTGATATGCGATGAGTTTTTATGAAATGTATTTTATTAAAGTTAAACATATGTTATTTAATTAAAAAGGAGGAACGTGTATTTGATAATTTTAATTATTTTTTTTTTAAAAGAAGGGAGGATGTAGTGATAATTTTTTTGTTGTTGTTGTTGTTGTTGTTATTATTATTATTATTATTATTATTATTATTATTATTATTATTATTATTATTATTATTATTATTATTATTATTATTTTAAGAGGGAGTTGTCCGGAGTTACATTTCACGTTCTCATTTTTTGTTGATTTCTTTACTACGCGCTCTGAAAACTCAAGAGAACGAGGAGGAGGAGATCACCAGGGAACTGAACCGTATGTGCTTCATCTTCTACTCATCCAAGTAAGGGGGAGTGATAAACCTCACTCGGGATGTTGATATAATTGTTGGGTAGTCGAATTGGTCCTCAATCCCTTACTTGATGTATGCGTATAGGAATAGACACTTTTTAAAAGTTTTCTGTTTTACTTTCTGATTGTTTTATTTCATTCATTGTGTGATTCTAAGTGTGAATATGTGTTCAATTTTAAGAATAGATAAGTTTTGATATGGATTAGAGTGTTCTATGAGTTCTTGCGGGAAACCCGTGAGAAACAGACAAAATTTGAATGTTTTCTGTTTTGGCTTGTAAGTTTCTGTTGTGTTCTCTGATGAATACTGAACATGAATGTATGTTTAATTTTGAGTTTGGATATGTTTTAGTATGGATTAGAGTGCTCTATGGGTTCTTGCAGCGAACCCTATGAGAAACATGAAAATTTTGAATGTTTTTTGTTTTGGCTTCTTAGTTTTTTGTTGTGTCCTCTGATGATTAATGAACATGAATGTATGTTTAGTTTTGAGTTTGGATATATTTTGATATGGATTAGAGTACTCTATGGGTTCCTACGGGAAACTCTATGAGAAATAGGTAAAATATGAATGTTTTTCTGTTTTGATGTTTGAGTTTTTTGTTGTGTTCCTTGATGTTTGCTAAGTGTGAATATGTGTTTAATTTCAAAAATAGATAAGTTTTGATATGAATTAGTGTGCTCTGTGGGTTCCTATGGGAAACCTGCGAGGAACCAATAATTTCGAAAATAGATAAGTTTTAAGCTATGTTTGAAGGTGTTAATGGTGTGTGAATTGTCTTATTATGGTGTTGATGCAAGTGGTGTATTTTTATGAGCATGATGAGGAAAAGAATCTCCAAATGATGATTTTATGAGTATGACTATGAGAAATGTCAAATGTGAACAAGTGACATGAGACATGATGTGATATGATAAGTGAAATATTGAGTCCATGAGTTTGTGAATGTGTGACATGCATCATATGTATTTATGTGACGGGGTACGATATGGAGTATAACATTAGGAAAGGCCCTCCAAGTGTAAAACATCTTGGAGGAGTCCTAGGGGATAACGTGGTTTGGAAGGCCTAATTCTGCCCATTTGTGTGCATGGAACGTATCTTGCGCAATTTTGCTATCCCGATGAGACCCTAGCAGTATGCTCTTCTAGTTGAGAGTGCGCAGTTGAGTTAGCATGTACTCCTAGACTACTCCAGGTATGTTGCTCCAACAACATACCACGTGATATGTTATGAGATATGTGACTGGCACCACATGCATGCATTTATGAGTCGAGTCCATGACATCATTGCATGATAAATGAATGTGTATGTGATATTAATTGTGTATGTGTATTGTTTATATGTGATTTGTGCTTGTGACTTGTATTATGTTTGTTGTGTGTGTTGTCTAACATTTATTTATGCACTTGAACTTGAGTGAGATGTTTCTCAGTCCCCTTTTACTCTTTGTATGTGTTTAAATTGTGTTGCAGGTGATCATCAACATGAGGATGTTGGTGATGAGGCATAGGCTTTAATTGGGCGTGCTTTAATAGGATATATGACATCGGGGCATATAGCTAGGCTTAGTTTAGGATTTCATTATTATTATTTTGTTTTGGAAAAACCCATGTTTCATTTTCTTGTAAATTTCGCATTTGACCATGATTTACATTTACGGATGTGAATTCTTTACTCTTATGTTAGCGAAACCATTGTTTTAATTCAAAAAAAAATTATTTACTTTGAGAATGTTTTTTTTATAATTATTGTATATGTATGTTGGGGTAGAGGGTGTCACACTAACGAACAAAACATTTTTATATAGGAGAAATGTCTGTGAAAATGTCTTTGAAAAGTTTATCAGATGAAGTTTAAGATGTAGATCATCTGTAAGACATTGTAAGTCAAAGAAGCAAATAGCTTGTTTCATATACATTAAATATTTATCATTCATTGAGACTAACGACAAAGTCTACTTTGAATGCTTCATTTCTTAATAGATCGAATCAAAAATCCATCTCAAAACTCACAAATCTATTAAAGAGAAGAACCATGTCTTTCGTCAGAACCAAATCCCTGAAATAATGGAGAAAAGTAGATAAAGTCACTACTATAACTGTTCTACGCTAACATTGCTTCTACAAGCTCCGTTTAGTATGAAAAGTTGATAAGTAGCCTTCTTGATCAGATAAGAGGTACCATTTGATGAAATATATTTAATGCTCACATTAAATGAGTTAAATGGTCACTTGTCATCATAAAGAAAGACGACAAAGACAAATAGAGAAAACTTGTGAGATAGACTCAAAATATTGTAACGATCATCTTCTCCGAGTTACTATATAAGAAGTTTCAAAGCACAAGAAAGACTGGGATGCTAATTTTACATAGATACATTTGTATAGAAATTCACTTTTTTATAAATCTATTCTTTCTTGTAAACATTCATTGCTATATAATTGGTTGTATAATGTCTTAGTGATACTAACACAACTTCTCTACAACCTTTATAAGCATTGTTATGAGATTGAGTCTAGAGAGGCTTGTTTGAAAAAGAATACTTGTTCTTAAGCCTGGAGAGGTTTGACTATAAAAAAATACTTGGTTGTTAAGCTTGGAGAGGCTTGTTGTTAAAAGAATACTTAGGTAGTTGCTTGAAAAGGTAAGTCAAAGAATACTTAGGGTTGAGCTAGAAGTGACCTATTAAAATAATACTTGTATCTTTATTTAAAGATAGTGGAACTCGATCTAGTTAGATTGAGAACTGGACATAGTCTCAGTTGTTGAGGCAAACCAATATAAAAATACTCAATGTTCCATCTAACTGCTCTTATTACTTTATTTGACTAGCGTTACTACTTTACTATAGAAAACATGTGAGTTTTTAATATATATTATTCAATCTCTCTTCTAGTGTTTATCTCTTCTCCACACAAAGGGTTCTAAGATTTTGACCTAACAATCTTCTTCCTCCACCTATAGTGGAAGTGAAGAAGAAGGAGGGTGGCAAGTTCTATGATAGAGAATACTTATCCTTGTGATAGTGATCTCTTATTGATTTGAAGGCTTCTTAGAAGCTAATCTTGTGAAATTAACATTTCACAAAGAGAGAACATCTTTCATATAAGATGGTAAAATTTTAGAACAAACTTATTTTCTCATTGTTAATAATGGATCAAAATCTAATTGTTGTAGCACAAGGTTTGTTGTTAAGTTATACCTCACTACTATTCCTCATCCAAAACCTTACAAGATTCTATGGCTTAATGAAAAAAAGGATTTGGTAGTAAATCAATAAGTGAATGTAAAGTTTTCCATTGGGAACTAGGATAAAGTATTATATGATGCAATTCCAATGGAAGCTTGCAATATTTTGATAGGAAGGCCATGGAAATTTGATAGAAAATCCATACATAATGGCCTTACTTATGAAATATCCCTCACTCACAAAGATAAGAAATTTGTATTACATCCTCTTACACCTATGCAAGTGGAAGATCATCAAATGAAAATGAAACTTATGAGAGAAAAAGAAAATCAGAAAATAAAGAGAAAGAAAAACAACTCCTAGACGACGAGAAGAGTAAAAAGGAGGAAAATATTTGTTCCCAAGTGATTGCTAAGAATGAGAGTCATTTTTAAGAAAAATTCAAATCAAGAAAACTCTGTATCTTAAGCAATCACATGTTACACCAATCAATGAGATGGTGAAAAACATTATTCCTTCCTTTTTGGATGGAAAACTTGAGTAAACTTTTCAACCTTCACAAGATGAACTCACTAATGCATGTGTTCTAGCTATTCCAAATATTTCTTTTGAGCTATAATATTTTGCTCATGGATTAGGTGTGGGATTTCTCTAGTTGAAGGATGGACACCCTATTGCTTCTTTAAAGATAACTCATCTTGGTGCCACTATCAACTACCCCACCTATAACCAAGAGTTCAATGTTTTTTCTAGCCTTTCAATCTTAAGGAAAACACTTTATTCCTAAAGAGTTCCTTAGCCATGGTGGCTTTAGATCACCTTAATCTTTAGGTAGGAAAGGAATTTTAATGCTAGATAGTTATATTCTAAGGGTATGGATGATCACATAGAACACCCAAGGCAAGACTTTTTAGAAGTTAATAACAAACCTCCTTTAGAAACATTTGAAAAATATAGTTTGAGTATAAATAGCATAGTATGTTTTATAAGAGTTCAAAAGGACCCCAAGAAAATAAAAATCCTTAAGTATAAGTCCATCCCACACTTGGATAGGATAAATAGGTTAAGGGTCTTTGATCATAAAGAAAACACCATTTCTAAGTCTTGCACTTTACTTTCTTTTTTAGGTGTTAAAGAAGAAGAAGGAGCTTGTGATTTGAGGAAAAATCCTCTTGAAGAGGGATGAGATGATATTATCATGCCTAGGGGCCAAGTCCTAAAGGCGTCAAGAGGAGTGAGCTAGACTTGAAGGAAGAAGGTTCAAACTCTTATTGAGCTTTTGATTACTTTTAGTAGTCTACTTTCTCTTTTTTGTAAATATTTTTTCTTGTAAATATTTTTCTTATTTCAACCTTGATTTTTGGGTCAAGTAGTGTAGGAATTTATTCCTTGTAATTAGTATTTTTTAGGAGTAATTAGTATTTTAAGAGGGTATAATTACACTAAAAGAATTATTGTTTTTAATGAAGGTTATTTAACTGGGGTTATCCTAACTTTTAGGAATGTACACAATTATCGAGATTTTTATTGACCTTAATTATGTTATGGGGGTTTATTTGAAAATCCCAAGTAAATTGATGGAGTCTAATATAAACCCCCATAACGTTCTTCATCTTTTTAATTTAATTTAATTAATCAATTAAAATTTCAATTCCACCTTTTGTTTTAATTTTCTCTTTATTTCCCCCTTTCTATTAATTTATCCTTTTGCCTACTTCTAAATCCTTAAAAAAAAGTTATTCTCTAGCTATGCTCGTCTTCTACACTTTGCTATGCTCATAACCCTAAGGTTGTTGCTATGTAAGCCCCCTTCATTGCTAAGCATTGTGGTTTGCTTGCCGCTTGAGCAACTTGTGTTGAGATTCATGGATGATGAATCAAACTCAGCTCTGAAGTTTTGAGAGTTTTGATGATAACAAAGGACACAAGCTAATAACAAAGGACAAGTTAATCAAGAAAGGAAGACATGAAGATCATGAAAGAATACAATATGTGATAGGAGTAGCTTATATGTTCTTATATGGTGTGTTGCCTTGTTGAGTTTATTGTGCATGTGTATGCTTTATGCATGAGTTAATCTTAATCTAAATTGACTAAGAGTGAGTATGATGATGATTCAAATAACTTGGAAAGTTTTCTAAAGTGTGAAATCAAGTTTTTGAAAACTAACTCAAAATAATTGATTATTATTAAATATAATCTATTATTCCTGCAAGAGGTTCAGGGAACCTTGCTGTAATAATCGATTATCTGAAAAAATAATAAATTATTCCAGGAAGTACTCTTTGGAATAATCGATTATTCTGCAAAACAATCGATTATTCTGTTCTTGAGTGATTTCCAGAATTCATAAAGAACAAAATAATTGATTATCCTTAAAAATAATCGATTATCTGGGTTTGGAAAACTTTATAAATAGTTTTTACACTTTGAAACAAGTACATATAGATGAACAGAGAATAGAACAGAGTAAAATTGATTTTGTGATGTCTTTGTGACCTTCTTGGAGTGTTTTCTTTGTGAAACCAAGAAGAAAAATATTTTGTGAAATGCTTTGAGAGAGATCATCATCATCACTACATTCTAGGAAAAGAAGGATTAAGATTTTTCAAGAATTCACAGTTTGATTTGTTCAGTTTCAAGGTGAATTCGTTCCTTTAATTCTTTGTGTAATGTGTAAAGAAATCTTGAGTAGATGTCTCAAGTGTTAAGGAATTCTTGTAGTGGGTTTCTACAAGAAGTGTTTTCTTGGGTGCAAGAAAATGTCTATCTTGAGTGTTGAAGTGTGTGCATGTGTGGTATGCTTCTGAAACTTCTTCATTGAGTTAGTGGAACAAATCTTGATCAGGTTATGATTGAGGACTGGATGTAGGTCACATGTGGAGTGGCTGAACCAGGATAAAATACTTTGCACTCTTCTCTCATCCTTATCTCTTGTATTGATTAATCTTTTGAATTTTACAATGACTGATTTTGAGTAATTTGCTTACATGGTTAGAACTGATTAAAAGTGAATATTGTCATGGCATACATGTTATTGTGAGAGCTGTTTCAATAAAGATTAACCAAGAACTCATATAGAAGTCATTCCCATATATAAGTGGTTTAATATACTTCTTTGAAAGGTGTTTTAGAAAAGTTTTGAATGAAATAAAGATCCTTAAACTCTGAAAAAAATTTAAGTGTCATTGAATCTAATTCACCCCGCTCTTAGATTGAGCCATTCTTTTCTATCAACTTGGTCCGTTGCTCAGAGCGTTACTCAACAAATAAGATAACTGCTCTCTGTATTTTGTTGCTAGCAGTTTGCACTTTTGTAAGTCCTTCGGCAATTCACATTTTTTCCAAGAGAGAGGGAGATGTTAAATTTCTTCTAGTTTGCACTTCATAATGCCAACATTGTTCAAACATGCATGATTGCTTTTAGTATTTTCTTTTGCATTATACAAACATAACTTTCTTTATAAATACTAAGCACAAAAACATTCAAACCATCTATATACAAAACTTAAACCACGTACACATAAGTGGATGAAGGAATCATATTCCTTGAATTTTACATTTATTTAAAAACAGAGATAGTACTTGAGCAACCATAGAGTTTTTAAATATAAAACTGAGTTTCATATATGGGTTTGTCGTTTTGGTGAATTGGTGCATTGTTGTGGCATAAGTGGAATTGTGGAAGTGATTTTATAGTTAATGAATAGATATAAACGAAATGGACAATTGAAAATCTATTGGAAGTTTAAGATTATTTTAAAGAAATTCTTTATTGAGCAAAGTCGTTGGTGGTATTGTGTAACTGAGATTCTTCCCCCTAAACAATACATTTAAGTCCTTTATCTACATTGCTTTGTGATATTGAGTGTTGGTTGGTAAAGAGCTAAAAAAAGAATACTCTAGTAATTAAGATACATGTTGTAGAGAGGAGGATGTTATAGTGCATGAGTATGAGTAATGAACATTCAAGATAAGGATTAGGAGTGAATACATTTGAGAAGAGGTAAGGGTAGCAACACATGTTGAGGAAAATATGGTAGAAATCCCACTTGAAATCATAAGTAACTAAAGCAAGATGAGCTGATTTGATGGACGATGGCCCATTTTACAATGGGTAGAGAGAGATCATAAAAATCACTAAGTGGTACCAATAAAAAAGAGTTAGATCTAAATGGCCTTTCTATAGCCTTGGATTGTGACTATTGGATCCAGAGTGGTCACATCGACCTAGTAGGAAAAGGCTTCTCTTATTATATTGTTATAGTAGTTGATGGAACCCTTCAATCATTGTTGGATAACAACTACCAATGGGAGGCCTCCTTTACTCCAAGGATCACGATTCTTCAAGTCTTCTAGTCTTAGATGATGATAATGACGGAAAATGGAAAATGAGACAAGGTGTTTGATGAAAGATTTGAAAGATGCTCTAGGGTTTTGACTCTCTAAGGTTGATGAAAGCCACTCTTAGGGTTCATTGAGTCAAGGTGGAGACAAGATGGGTTTGGCTGAAAATGACCAAGAGACTAAGAAGAGAAATTAAGGCACTAAGGCTCACTCAATATCAATATACTCCAAAGTGTCTACAAGAGGTATAGCCTAGGATATTTATAAGTGAAGGGTGAGGTCATAATCTAATGAGTAAGTGGTGGCTAGGACATCATTGGATGATCATTTCTGTCTAAAATGAGAAGGAAATGCATCCTAAACGAGACCTAAATATGGCCCCATGTGACACACATGCTAGGTAAATAATGGCATCTTTTGGGTTTTAGTTTAGTTACAACTGGGTGAACAATAAAAATATGCAACCTAGGTGCCCTTCCTCTTGGCCCAAAGCCTCACTAAGCCCAAATGAACAACTCATGAACACACCACTCTCTAGTCCTCTAACCCACTTATAATAGCCTAGCAAATAAGGTCCTACACTCTAAGTACCCCAAAATATAAGGGTAAAATAGGAAATATAAATAAAATAAATCCTATCATCTAGGATACCCAAAATATAAGGGTAAAATAGGAAATAAAATAAAAGACAAAAATTCCTATGCTAATATTATCAAGACTTAGGAGATGAACAATACTCTACACTCATGATGAGCATGGCTCTAGGCATGGTAGCTCTTCTATCATCCTCCACTCTCGGTTCTAGTGATGGGTCGCACATGTAGCTCCAAGGATGATCCTCCATCAGTAGTCTGATAAGATGGTAAAAAAAGTTTATTGTTTGGTTTTTGTTAAAGATAGTTATGAAGTTATGGAAACTTTCATTGCATGATTTGCAAGAGGTTCATTGACAAACATTTATTGCTGACATATTTTTAAACCTATTGCCTGCACCATGGACTGATGTAGCATTTTCACATGTAGCTACTCTACTTCTAGTTACAAAGGTATTATTGATGTTCCATAAAATGTTTAGTGAAAGATAATTCTTTCTCACTAGAATTCCTTTGAAAATCAATCCCTCTTCACAAGAAGGAAATATTATAGTGTAAGACATTTTAGTTGGCCCCTACACCTTCAAGGTATTTCTTGAGTCTTTTGAGTTTAATTTTTACGCACCTTGTGATTACAAAAACATAATATTAAATACACACTAGTAATGCAACAACTTATTAGATTTTACAATTTATATTGATTCCATACTTTTCCATTCTTATCATATGAATATGAATAATATAATTAGACTAAAATTTTTTCCTTTATTTTTTCTCTTCAAAAATGGTTTCATCCATTTCATTCTTTTTGGCTTTGATTCTGAATATTACCTTCCTTTATTGTTCACTCCTCTATCACCTGAACTTTGCAAGATTCAAAGGCAGAATGATTTTTCAAAAGATAGTAAATTAACCAAAAGACAAAAGGTTGAAGTTGGTTACTTGCACAAGGTATGCTAAAGTTTATGATCATTCATTATAAAATTTTGAATTCATAACTTTAATTAGCTCAATAGAATTTTTTTATTCATCACATGTTGCTAGTTTGAAACATTACATTAGTTAATAAATCATTTTGAAATGGATAAGGTTTTTAAATGAATCATTATGGATTAATCTAGTGTGTAATAATAAAGTGGTTATCTAATTGGAAGACAAAATTAGGTATAGGAACTATTAAACTAGTCATTATGTGCAAGCTTAATTTATCTAAATTATAGCGATTATAAGTTACTGATGGAAGACCATGGGCCAAGGGCCCAATTACTCGAGCTATGACTAGGAGCATACAGGAAGGATTAGCTAGCTTGAAGGTTAGTGGGCTTTCTAGGCCCAAGCTACTCTCCATGTGGGCCATCACATCTTGAGAAGTGGCCTAACTCTTTTGTACATAGTAGTTTCTTGTATAGGTTTCATTTTGCCTTTGTATTTGTGAGACACTTTCTTTCTTTTATTATAGGATATTCCTTTAAGTATTTAGGGTATGTTACTTTGAGATTTTTTCTCCATTTGACCTTATATTAAGGGTAATTTATTTTCATATTTTTAATAGTAGAAGTGGGGTGACAAATAGTAAGGTATGTAGGTGTAACTAGCAATTGGGCTAGAAGTGGGCCTAGGCTAAATTTTACACATTGGGCTTGTTTTCCTACATTTTTTTTCTAAGGAATTGATTTAGCTAGGTCTCACCATCATTTGGGGTGAACCTTACTAAACCAATTCCAAGATTTTTGGATTAGAAAAGTGAAGGAAAGCACCAAGGCTGCCTAGCTCACTTCTGGCCGAATTGCATAGCTTCTTCTATACACTTGGGAAGCTTGTGCTACAAGCTTCTAAGTTAGAAGCTTGCTTCCCAAGATTCTAAGTTAGAAGCTTGCTCCACAAGCCTCATAAACTAAATAGGCCGGTCAAGCTTGACTAACCATGGTTCTCCTTGAACCATAGTTAGTCTAGCTTGCACCACAAGTTTTCCTCCACTATATAAGTCTTTTCATTGACTTTGTAATCACTTTTGACATATATGAGATCATAATTTTCAGAAATTCTCTCTACTTTCAAAGGTATAAACCTAGGAGAAAACCTTCTCCTTAAGAACCTTCACAAAGGATTCCTTCCTTTTGTGCCTTGCTTCCAAATTTCTTTTTCTTCTTCAAGAAGATTTCCACACCATTTTTGTTGCTTCCTTCAAACTCTTGTAGTTTGAACATTGTTCCATGAAGCTTAAAGCCTTAAGAGAAGATTGGACAATGAAGACGGAGCTAGGAGGAAAACGCCAATCTCTTCTCCAAGTTTCTTCCATCAGTTACAACATTTGAATATCTATAATATGGTAATTTCCCTTGCAAGTTGTGATTATGTTATATGGTAATAATACGTGTCCTTTTAAATAATATGACCTCTTTCACCTTCAACTACTAAATTTATGTTTGATGATTTCTAGCCAGAAAACAAATTTGATTTTTAGGGCCACTATAATTTAACCCTAAGTAGAGTTTTTAATATGGTTTTCCTCCATCGTTTCCTCTTAATATTAGTGGAAACTGATCTTGGTTATATTGAACTACAAACACATTTCCATTTGATACTATCATGCCTGAGTCTTTGTCAAGGGTATTTAGTCCTACCTTAATGGTAGGCATTAATTAAAATTTTGAAGTCAGGAATGGCTTAGGGATTTTTTTTTGTAAGTTGAAAACATAGCATGACCTTAGACAGTAATAGTGCAATTCTCAATTTTCCATTTTTTGGTTTAGAGAATAAAAATTCTCATGTGTTGATGATGGTTTGGAAGGTGTACACGTGTTGACAATGTTTACTTGTAAGGATTAAAAGGCTTTGTGACAAAGGAATTTTGAGATGAAACTTGCCTTCATTTTTTTTATTTTACCTTATTCTAATATTTCACATCACTAACCTCTCTCTACTGACCACTACCTTGTGGCATTTCCTTATCCAATGTTTATAGCGAAGCTGGATTCAAGGTGACATTATTTGTAGAGAAAATAAAATTGCCCATTATTCTATGCAAAATTTCACACACATAAACACACACAGACATACACATAGTGTAATGTCCCTTTGATTTGATGTCTTAATGGCTGCACTCCATAACATTTCACATAGTAACACTTCACATAACTTCTTGTTGGTAAAAACCCTTCACCGATCAAAACCTTCTACAGGTAGCCCTTTCTAAAATGCTCAACTTCTTTTAAGATTAACAATTGTTCCCACAAGCCTATAGAAGATTTTTTTGACATGTTTTATCCTCACTCACTTTCTAGGAAATTTCTCTAAAGGTTACCCATCCCTAAATTGATCAATGTCAAGTATGTTTAGCTATAAAGTTCTTAAGTGATGGGTTACTGAAAAGTAGATGTATCTTGCTGGTATAAATATTACTAATTAATTCATTTAACTCATTTTTGACAATATAGTCTCACATTAATACAACTTCTAGATCTTTCACATTCTAGTGTGCCTGGGATGTTACACACAATAATTTGAGCATATAATTTTCATCCTAATAAATAATATTACTTGACTATAAATACATAAGAATGTTTATAGATGGGGATCAAGTAACTATAAGAGTTATTTAGTAGAGTAACTCTTAATTCTACTAAAAGTTACTATTTGAGTAATTTGATCCTTACGTACATACACTCACACACACATTTATAAAGGAGTAAAGTATCAGTTTGGTCTTCAACTTTATGGGGCATTATCATAATAGTCCTTGTGTTAAGAAAAATGAAACTTTAATCCTTAACTTTTATTTTCGTCACACAAATTGATCCCTACCATGATGGAAATGTTAACTCTTTTTGTCAAGTTACTACTTAACATGTTATGTATCGCATAACCAATGATGTAGTTTGTCACTTAAATGTAAAATCACTTCTAACTTAGTAGGGATATTAATGGAAAAAATTTATCTCATTTTTAGGATCAATAATATTGAATTAGGGAGGTGAAAAGTTAGTTATTTTTTTTCCTTTTTAACCTAGGCCTTTGAGAATTGAAGACCTTTCATATCTTTGTACCGGTCATTCACGTCTTTTTCCCTTGAATTTGAATCATTAATTTTTTTTTTTATTGTTACTAAGTTGAGCATGTGGGTTGTTAAATGTTCCCTAGGGTGTTAGTAATTTTTTTCACCGAAGAAAAGATATGTATGTTGAACACATTATTCAATACATTTTTTCCTGTAGGTTTCATTTTCATCTTCATTGAAATCATTGAAGTTTTATGTTTAATTACCTTAATGTTCTTCACTACTTGTTTAATGATTGATTTTTTTTAGAGAACATGAATAATTTTATATTTTTATTGAAATAGCTTAAATGTGGGTGTTTTGTAGCAATTTTATTTGGTGATTCTTGTTAGGTTGTTGCATTCTTACTATGTTATTTGACTGGTGATGAAGAGGAAGTTTGATTAACTGGTGAAGGGAGGAACAATATGGTTAGGGCTTGTGGTTAGGAAACAGATCCATTAGTTGATGATGGGAGCAACAACTTGCCTCATGTTAATGATGAGTAGCAAGTACCATTAGTTAGTGATGACAAGTGTGACACTCTCTACCTCGTATGCATAATACAATAATTATAAAAAGAAAATATCATACTTGAATGATTTCAAACAAAGATAAAGAGTATCACATTCGAAATTTTAATAAAACTAAATCAATGCCTAACTATTACAACTTTTACTGCTAGAAAAGTACTATTTAACATCACTATATTTACATCAGTTTTAATAAAAATGATATAAATGAAAAATATAGTAACAATTTTGTAAATAAATAAAATATGTAAATATATTTACACCGGGTTTATGGAGAAACGATATAGATATAAAAAATTATACATCGATTTTGTGATTGACCAATATAAAAGCGAAATGATAAAGTTATTTTACATCGGTTTTAATTTTGATCAATGAAGTGAAGGCCAAATCTCCGAAGTGACAAACCCTCTCGACATCTCAACACTCTCGGACGTGCGCTCTTCTCTTGTGCGCGGACGGGAGCTCTCGTGGGCACTCTTTTCTTCCGACCTTTGACAACCATAAGGAGCTCTCCCTCTAGACATCTCAACACTCTCGCGGGCACTCTCCTATTGCTGACCTTCAACAACCCCGGAGGAGTGTGCTAGAAATGTGGTGGTGCTCCAAATCCACAAACGCTACCAAAGGAGGTTTCCTGAAACGTGGTGGTGCTCGTGCGAGTTCGCCGCCGAAGAGAAGACTAGAAGATTCGTAAGTTTACTTGAAAACTATTTTGGAATTTTTCAAAGCTTGCTATAGTGTGTGATATATTTTGTTTAGGGTTCAGGGTTGAACAGACCCACCATCCAAGCCTTGCCGGTGACACACCTTCGATTCCCGCCGCCAAAAAGCTTCTGACTTTGGATGATGCAGAAGTAGATACTGTCAACACGATTTATGGGTCTGATAAGGTGGTGGTGATGATTACCAATTTAGAGCCTTTCTTTGTGAGAACATTCACCGTGCTTTCTCTTTCTCACCATTGCTTCGGCTTGCTTGAGATTCAACCTTTTTATACTATTACAGACTACCTTTGATGCCCCAACTAGAGTTGCACCACTGACTTTAGACATGGCCAGTATGGGAAAAGGTAAACTGTGGATAAATGGACAAAGATTGGGCCGCTATTGGCCTACTTACAAAGCATCTGGTTCTTGTGGTTACTGTAACTATGCAAGAACATATAACGAAAAGAAATGTGCAAGTAACTGTGGCAAGGCTTCTCAAAGATCGTGAGAATATCTAGCTTATTCTGTAGTTCTATTCAACGTTTGTTAATTGAATTATTTATTATATATTATTAAGGTGAAGTTCTAATTTTGGTAGGATAATGATATGTATTAGATGTAACTTTTATCCTTACTTTATAGTAGTTTATAATTTGGCCGAGAAATGCATCCAGTTGAAACCACAATCTAGTACACATAGGTTGGCGGGACTTATGATTGGAATTCTTGAAGAAAATACTGAGGTGATTATTGGACTATTGCTGTCAAAGATTTAGGTCTATTTTTTTTCCTAATATTCTATTATTTGATTCAATTTTTCCCTTCACATTTTAAACTTGGATAAGCATTGTGCAATGTCTCAGGTTGTTTTAGCAGATGTTCCAAAGAATTTGGCCCTTAGTGAGAGCTGTTTTCTCTTCTATTGTTAACTGATTCAAAGTAAGCTTACAATCAAAATTCTCAAAACCTATTTTGCATTGATTTTTTAATTTAGTGTAGTTTTGATTATAATGGGTTTGGGGGGAATCAGCATAGTGGAGATACATCAGGTTACATATGCTCAAATTCTGTCATCACATGCATTGACCTAGCAAGTGAGTGCTAGTTACTTAAGCAAAAATATCCTATTAATCTGATGTCAAATTGATGAATAATGTTTGATTAAGGCACATCAAAAATTGCTATTTCGCATATACAGATGCCTTTGATTTTGACATATCGTTGAAAAACCAAGAGTAAGGATGAAATTGATGTCTTGTAAATAGAATTTAGCATTACCGAGCCAATGCCAAATGAAAGTTAATTTATGAGATTACAGTTTGATCAACAGGACAATAATTTGTTTGGTGCTCCTATGGTCTAATGTTCACACATCTGCAGATAACTCCAATATATTTAAAATCATGCATGAAGCAGGGAATGTGCTTGTTAGAAAATTTATTTTACAGGAAATCTATTCAACAAAATGATGTGTTGCTTAAGGTAACTGTTTTTGTGTACTATTTGTTATTATCTATTTAACAAGTCATTTCCTCATGGTTTAATATGTTTTTGATATGCTTGCACTAACAGGAAAATAATTGTTACTCATGCAAAATATTGAGATATGCCGTTTGTATGAGCTTGATCATATCAGTTCAAATATTATAAAGGTAACCTGCATCTTTTGATTGCGTGCCTGGCCTGGTGATGGAGGAGGCCCATGGGCTAAGGGCCCAACTACTAGGGCTATGACAAGAAGGATGCATGAAGAGTGGGCCCAAGCCCAAGAAAGGCCCATCACTTTATTTTGTTGGGCTTTGTCTCAAGCCCATTAGATTAGGGTTAGTATAGGATTAGGCCTTGGTGCCTTGTATTTCTTTTTGGGCCTTGTATTTTCGGCCACTTAGGTTAGGCATTTTCATTTGAAGGTCATTTGAAATTAGGGTTAATTAAGGTTGCATGTGAATTGTCATTAGAATGTAATTAGCTTTGCATTTGATATGCATTTCGGCCATGTGCACACATGCACATGGTGTGACCGAAATGCAACTCAAATGGAAGGCAAATCACATTCCAAATGAGGTGCACATGGGAGGTTTCGGGTTTGGCTCCCAAAATTTGAATTTTGAATTCAAATTTTGGGCGCCTAAGGTTAAGTAACCATACCATGGTTTCACTTAACCTTAGGCTAACCCATGGTTCACTTTGACCTAATTTACCCTATATATTCTATATGGCCGAGACTTGTAGCTACTTTTGGATTAATTGAATGAGATTTCTCTTCTTAGAATTCTCCCTTCCGAAAGTCACCTTTTCCTAAAACTCTACCCTACTTGAGATCCTCTCCTTGTAGAGTTAGGAAACTTACTCTTCTCCGGACTTGGCTAGAAGCAATCATAGGTCACATTGAAGCTACTTGGAGTCTTCTTCCTTGTTGATCTTCTAAGGAATTCCGAGAAGCTTGAAGTGTTCATGAGAATTCCAAGTGGAATCTCATCACCTGGGGATTAGAAAATATTATATTGTTCTTTCATACTACAATATACTTTTGATTGTGTGCCTGGCCTGGGGATTGGAAAATATTATACTGTTCTTTCATACTATAGTATACTAGAACTAACCTGCACAAGAAATATATAGATTGCTGGAGTATATCATTGGAAACATGACCATAAGGTGTCGGAGTATTTTGGCTTCAACAAGCCCAAGACAGAAGTTGTCTAGATAGTATTGCCCAACAGTTATTTGATTTTGTTGGAAAGCCAATATCCAATGAAAGCTTCAAGGTAGTTCTTGTAATACTCCAATAATAAGCAACACATTGAAAGATTTTTCATATATATTAGTTTATTCCTATTTATGAACATTTCTTTTCTTGATTATTATTTAGATTTCTAACTTCATCCATTCTTTTATAGCAATGGGAAGGCATGATTGAACTATTGGGCTCCGAATCTAACCTTGTTGGAGGTCTTGAATTTTTGCACAAGTATAAATGATTGAATATTGGATACTTCACAAATTCATATTATAATATTTCACAAATTCATAAGTAACTTTGATTAATCATATACTTTAATAATATTGCACAAGTATAAAAAAAGAATAATAAGTTTAAAGGCATGATTGAATTTTTTATAAAGGTCTTTAATATATTGACATTTTCTTAGCGACCTTGTACTTAAATATATTGTTATTTCAATTATTAATAAAATTCGTAACTAAACTAATTTTTAATTCATATTAATTGATTAATCTTTTAATTTCCTAACAGGAAAATTGCATCTAAAGATTTACATGCATGGTTTATTTACTAATCAAATCATGACAAAATTAAATTCTAATTTTGTGATATTTCGTCAATACAACTAGTGATAAGTATATCTTTATCACATGTAGCTAATCTTTAATTACCTAATTTTATATCTTGTAGAACAAAATCATATCTAAAATTTAAGAGATTGTTGTACATTGTATACAGTTGTGTTATATAACTAGTCTTTTTATTTGTTTGGGTTCTTTTTAGGGTGTTTATGTTATATGATCTGTTTGGCAAAATCTTGTTATTGTTGTGACAATTCGAATGATAGAATATAGAAGCCCTTTCCCTTGGTATATTGTATTTGAAATTTATTATCATAATTAGTAATTAACAATCCTGGGTAGTGGTGTAGAGCGATCAATTCCAAAAAAGTTATTGTGAGATGGATGCTCAATACCAAGATTATATAACAAAATACAGGTAATCAGAAAAAATCTAAAAATAAATTATTTTTTTTAAAAAAAATACAATCTACATCAATTTTCTAAGGAATCGATGTAAATTTATGCATTAATTTACATCAATTTTCCTGAGAACCGATATAAATTTATATATAAATCTACATCAATTTTTCATAGAACCAATGTAAATTTATACACAAATTTACATTGTTCTCAGGAAAATCAATGTAAAATATGCATAATCTACATCGGTTTCAAAATCGATGTAGAAGTGTATACATTTTCTAAGTTGCTTTATTCTACATCAGTTTTAGTTAATGCATAGATGGCTTCGCAGAACTGATGTAGTTAATGCATCCTGTAGTAGTGTTTAAGAAAAGTATGTTGTAAGGAAGTAAACTAAAACTCCTAAAAAAAAGCATGAAATGTAATTTAATATCCTCGTTATCACAAATATCACAACTCTCCCTTCAACCAACTAGACTCCTCCAAAAAATAAGTCTCTTACAATCACATATAAAACAACCACAAGAAAAATAAGGGAGTGAGAATATAACTCATTCCGACTACCGATGTAGAATAAGGCTAGGTAGTCACACACAAACAATATATATAAAAAACAATGGTTAAACTTAGTGTACATCTCATTGGTTAAACTTAGTGTACATCTCATTCCATCACTATATCAACCAATACTTTTGTTCTCCCATGTGCCCAAGCAATGTACAATACTTTTGTTGAACATATGTAAGAAGAAATGTAAAAGTGAAAACTAACATAATCAAATCCATGATCTCAAAATTTTTTATACCACCACTAGATTATTAATTTTATATATTTATATAGTGACACATAATATATATTTTAAAATTTAAATATATATATATATATATTATTTTTAAAATTTTTTAAATATTACATTGTATGGATCGGTTAAATTTGAAGTTATGTCTTGATTGTGAATGTTGGTTTTAAGACTAGTCTCGTGGAATTATAATAATTTGTGTTGTAAGTTTCTTTTATAAGATTATCTTAAGTATGATTTGATATTTTTCAATGCTTTAAAGCATAAGTTTCACATGTTTTCAATTATTTATAATTTTTAATATAAACTATCATATGAGTTAATAGCTGACTCAATAGTTTAACCTTTAACCCAATAATCTAGTATCCCAACCGACTTTCTTACTAGGTCAAATCTAATAACATTAATTCAACTCATGATTTCATGTTAGTTTCTAAATGATAAATATATTTTTTCTTTTATACTTTTTATATCAAGTATATATGAGTGTTGTACATATAATTAGGTAAACATTTCCTAGTGGATTGTAAATTTTTTAATTGATGCCAAATTTTATTTCCATTTCGAGATGTGTTATATCATTTGCAAAATTTTGCAAGTCATGATAACAATCTTAAAAATGAAAATGAACTCTTCAGTCTCCGTTATGCATATTTAATGAATGTGATCAAAAGTATATTTAGTATTGTTCCGGTATGCTTAAAAAAGTCCCACATCGCTTAGGAGTCGAGGCTAAGGGTAGTTTATAAACACTCTTCCTCCTTAACCTACTGAGACGCCTTTTAAAAAGACAAAACCGTGACGGCCCAACGAGTACCAAAGCGGATAATATCTCGGATGCAGTGGCCCTAACAATGACAGCAAACTTACGGTAGGAACATTTGGCGTTAGAAGGAGGGCCTAGGCCACTCATGCCCCTTAGCATCGACTGGGGGGCTTGTCCCGGTATGCCTAAAAAAGTCCCACATCGCTTAGGAGTCGAGGCTAAGGGTTAGTTTATAAACACTCTTCCTCCTTAATCTACCGAGATACCTTTTAAAGGACAAAACCATGACGGTCCAACAAATCAAAACGGACAATACCTCAGATGCGATGACCCTAATGATGACAGCAAACTTACGGTAGGAACAAGTATTTATATAACCTTTCACAATTTATAAGTGAGTGTTTTCAATTCTATTTAAAACACGAGATGAATTGTGTTTATATGTATAGTATTGCATAATTTCCTTTACAAAATGAATGTCTCTTCGATGAATTTTCTATTGAACTAGTAAACTAATCTACATCTTTAATATTATATGTTAATAAATACTATAATTTTAAAAATATTATTCAAATTCAAATTAAAGAGTATGGATGAAAAAATGTCAATCCACGTACGTCTCCATAAACAATCCATTAACCTTTTAATTCGGGCGATAAAAGTTAGTTAGGCAATCACAAACTAAGGAAAAAGAAAATGAGGAAAAGCATGTAACGAATCAATTTGAATAATTAATTGAAAAAAAAAAAAAAAGAACTCAGGACTACAATAAATTGAAGAATTAAAAAAGCTACATTTTACACCCTTTATTCTATAAATCAAACTGTTATTACAAAATATTATTTATATTAAATATTATAAAATTGAATAATAAAAATAAATAAATAACTATAAACTATATTTTATATATTTTTTAAAAAATAAAATTAGTGATGAAATAATTTATATCTAACTTTAAAAAAAAAAAACTTGTCATTAAATTAAGTTATTCCAGAATTACTGAAAGAAATTACTGATTCGTTAATTTTTAAACTAGTATATTACGTTTTGGTTAAAAAAAAAAGTAGTATATTACGTTAATTTAAATGTACATGAATTGGGTATTAAATAAATATGAATTAATTTAAAATGTGATTTATATGAAAGAAATTTTTAATTTAATAATGCTGAGTTTTGAGATAAAATTATATAATTAACAATTATTAAATAATGTAAAACTATTACAAAATTTATTCTAATGAAACTATTACACAAGTTTAGTTTTGTCAATTGTGTCATAACTTCAACTTTACTTCTCTTTATTAGTTTTAATTTAATCTTAGAAAAAGCTTGAGTTAATTTCATTGAAAAGTAATTACTTAAAAGGAAAATAGTGAATATAATTAAAGACGTCGTAAGTATATATACCCTCTATTATTGAATTTGTTGTGACCTTCAAGCACGTTATGCATTCTATTGTATGAATATATAAACTCCTGCAATTGGAAGGATTACAAATAGCTAAACTAAAAAAATCTATATTATTAATTTGAAGTACATTTACCACGGTATAATGCATCTTAAACCCTAAGTATATTTATCATACTATTTTTTTTTAACAATATTATCTAATCATAAATTAAAAATATATAATAAAATTCCTAATTTTGTAATAATTACCTTAAAAATTATATGTAAAATTTTTCTTATTAATCGACGATATAAAAAGCAATATATGAAACTAAACTTTATTTAGTATCGTATAAACACATTTAGATTTTGAATGTACATTCTATTTTTTTTTTTTTTTAGTTCTTGTAATTTTTTTAAAATAATCTTTATGATTTTTTTTATTTTAGTCCTTGTTTTTATTTTAGTATTTATAATATTTTTTCCTTTTAGTATGTATAATATTTCATTGTTTTTGAGTTAGTCCTTTAAAAAATATAAGAAATAAAAGAAACATTACAAAGAAAAAAAGAAAAATTTTGAGTATAATACAAAGATTAAAACAAAATAATAAAGATCAAAGTTAAAAAGAGAAATTTTACGAGACTATTTTAAAATCATAATTTTCTAAGGGCGAAAATCGAAATGTTATGAAAAATATAAATAAAAACAAAAACAATTTAAACAAATTTGAAAAATAAGAAGAAAAAAATTAAAAATGTTATAATCACAGCTTCTATACCACGAGGGTCAGTTAGTGGTGAAGAATTAAAATAGATGAATAAAGATTTATATTCTATTCTCATTCTTATCGTTATAATTTTTTCTAATAATTAAAAAAAAAAAAAAAAAAACACACACACACACGCACACAGTTTATTTTAGCTTTATACAGATTCCTTGACGTTCATGCATCACAATGAAGCAAAGGCCAAGTTTTAGCAATATTTGAAGACAACTAAGAAAATTAAATACATAATGTCTCCCCACACGAAAATAATTGTAAGATTCAATTGCATTTTCTCCAGAAATTTTTCTTTATAGAAGGGGTAACGTAAATTAGAAGGTCAAAATACAAAATAGAATCATGTGATATGCAGTGCAGAAGAGACTCTTTTTCCTCTTTTTTTCTCTTCTTAAAACTTGGCAATTTTGAAGAGAAAAATGTCTCGTTAATTAAAGTAGGAACGATTAAGTTAAGGGAAACAAATAAATTAGGATGAAGTAAAACCTAAATGAAGTCTTTGAAGTGCAACCAACGAGCAAGAAGCACAAATGTATCGCGCACAACCATAAGAGAAGACCACTTTTCCTTATTGAAATCATATTTTTCTTCATATGCAATACTCCAACAAAATAAGAAGCTTCACCTTAAACAATTCTACTTGTTAAAGAGCACTATATAAAGGGTTGGACTAACGTCAAATATATCGTGAGAGATACATTAAGATGAACTCTATCTAACTTTTTTTATAACAGAAATATTTAGATTAGGGGACTCTTCAAATCAAAAACATTATTCAAATTTCAAATTCACTGAGATAATTGAATAATACTTATTATCTTACCATATGTCTTATCCAAATATATATATATCAAAAATTGTGAAGATAATCAAAGTAAAGTAATATATTCAATTGCTAGTAGATTAAAAAACGTTGTTTAATAGTTTATAAGATGTGAAATTATAGAGAAATTAGATAATCACATTTTTAAATGCAAACTGTATGTCTAGCGCGGATAAGGATACTAATTTTTAGTTTTTCTTACAAGAGGCAATTAACTGAATTAAGGGGGAATGCAAAAAACAAAATAAAGTTGTTAAATTATTGGATTTTATAATATCTAATAGTATGTATATATACAGTAAATAACCCTCGAACATTAATGATCTTAAATTGAAAAAGTGGCTCCTAAAGCAACAATATAGGCAGCAAACTCAACAAAATCCTCAAAGCCAGCCAAAACTATGACAAAACAAATAAAGGAAGTCATAGCATAAGGCTAGGCTGGCCCTAGCAGGACTCTAAATCAGCTATGATTCACTAACAGGGAAAGAATAACCAGATAAACTAGTGATGAATTCCTATCACAATCTGCACGAACTGCCTTTCATGATCCATAACATAACCATACATAGGACAAGGACATTTATAGTCTGGTAGTTCACCCAAGTCTAATAACTGAAAGGACAAGATCTTCATGCATAAATCTGTAACATCAAGTTCATCGAGATTCCCAGTCCTTCAATTTTCTGCTTCCTTTAGGTTTTGCTATAGGTGCATTCATAGCGGCCATTCTGTCATTATACTTTGCACGAAGTGGATCGTTGTAGGTCCACCTGTAATACAATTCAATAGTAACAAGAACATCAGAGCAAAATATTACAGCAGTGAATGTATACGTATAAAATGGTCCTAGCAGTAGTACTAAAGAAACTCTTTTTTCCAGGAGAAGGGGAGGTCTGGAGGTTAGTCGCAAGTTAAGAAAAATAAATTCCAATCATCAATGCATTAACAAATCCCAAATTCTTGTCAAAGGAGATAGATCAGACACAAGTAAGATCCAGAAAGCCGATGCAGAAATTTCTTTGACAATGCAGCAAATATTACCTAAACATACTTAAGCCCATTATTCCACAGATGATTATCAATATGTAATGACATGACCGCAAGCCTATCAACCTAGACTCCTAGAATGACAATGCATGATAAAATTCTTGTGGGATAAAAAAAATTGTCCAGTCCTTTTGTTTGTATAAAATCAAAGTGTGGTAGAATCAGTTTAACAAGATACATCAACATCCAAAACATAGAGTCAGCATTGTGTAGATAATAGAAGTACCATTTCAGATGGTCTCAAGACAGAATATACCTTCATCTAGAAATTAATATAGAATCAAAACTTTTAAATGTTATGTTATACTCTCCTAACTTCACAAATTACAAGCAAGCAAATGACATAAGTGAAATCCAAAACTACAATGAAAACAGATAAGCATAACTCATGAGCATGCACTTGTGTCAAGATCTCACTAAACCATATCAAAACCAAACATGCACTTTTATACCCACACCACTCCATTTCTTAGAGCAACAGAAAGTATTGGGTTAAATCTTCCAAGTAGAACTTAACTCTTGACTGTTTCTACTAACATTATCCTAAAGTACAACGACATCAACTCTTAGTGTTGAGAAATTCTATCAGACTAAAATCACTCATGTCTTCAGATAAGCTAATGCAATAGCTAGCTCCCTTCCAAGAGCAACATTGATGTGAGATCCAATTGAATATTTAGAACAAGGAGTAGGCACGAAATCTTTCATGTATTTTTTTGATTCAGAAATCAAAGTGAGATCCACTTGGACATTCTGGGTAAAGAGTGGACTAGCACAATTGCCCCACTTTGGCGATCAAAGAATCCCCAATCTTTGCCCCCTTTCAGCTACAGTATTACTTTGGTGAGGTATATGCTCAAAAGGGTGGATCCAAGAACTAGAAGGAAAGTACCAACAAACTCCAAGGGGGAATTTGGTACACGGAAAGATTTTACTTTCTTGAGAATCTGACATCGGGAATATTAGTTTTCCGCGTTTGATTTGTTATTTAAAAATAACATTTTTAGGAAACAGTATTTTCCAGGATGGTTTTTGCATAGGTTTCCCACATAATTATTTCCATGTAAAAGGTGAGAACCTAACTTTTTCAGGATAAAAATAAAGTTTCAATGCGATGAAAACATTATGTTACCTTTATTTGCTTATTTAATGCAATAAAAATAATTGATTTTCAAGTAACATTTATTAAATATTTCTAGAAATATTTATGATCAACCAACCAAATTTTCATGATTCCTAGGATTTATAGTTCCCATGAATCATAATTCCCAAGCATGAAAAAATTTGTCATATACCAAGCATTACCTAAAAGAAATATTATCAAGAGTTTAGACAAGACCTGAATTTCATAACGTAATATTTAAATCCAAAGGCATGCATAGTTCTTTTTTGCCATGTCTGTTATTTTTAATGGACTAGATTTATAATACCTTCAGTTCAGAGCACACAAAAATATCTTCTGAAGAAAGGTGTTTGAAGAACAATGTGATGCCACGACCAACAAAAGATACAAGGTCAGGGACAATGCAGAAGAGCATAGAGGGATTTCAGAAATTTCACCAATGCATGCGTAAATCCAAAAATACTGGGAATTTCTAAATAGTTTCCATGAGAAAATGGATGGCCAATCAAAATACTGGGAATTTCTAAAGAAAATATTGAATATTGAAATTCAGTATCTTAATTAAGCATTTTAAATACTCTAAAAATCAGATTCCTACTTTAAATCATCTTATACAAAAACAGCCTAAGAACTTGGGTCCAGGTGAAAGGAAAACAAGTGTAGGTGTTCACCTGTACTAAGAGAGCCACATGTCTTTCAAACAAAAAGCGATATGAAGAGTTATAGACACAGTAGCTATTTAGATTTCTTCAAATCCCCATTCATGTAATGTTAATAACCTACCATAGAAGACAAATCATGATAATGATGATGCTCAAGAATACAGTAATCATGATCATCATCAATTACAATACTATTATCAGAAATTTAGGATATTCTGTTCATGGTACAAATCATAGATCTAACCGGGATTGGAAGAATGGGTAACTGCAGTATACAAGTAGCAGCTATGTATGACCCCCAAATTACTGATTCAAAGGCTAGCTCGAGGAAGGGCTGGAGAATTATTGTGATATTGTCCATGTCTTCAAATGTGTATTCTGGTCATGTTCTTAATCAATGTGGAACAACTTAACACACCTCTCATGCCTAGAACTGGACATTTGGAACACATAAGTTTGCAAGACTGAATATTTGTTATGACCCAAGATTAAGACTAAATTGGCTCTAATACCATATCAGAAACAAACCAAGCCTAACTCACTCCCAAAAGCTAGCTCAAGGGTGGAGGATTGCTCCAGTCTTATAAAGAGTATTTTGGCTATACCTAGTCAATGTGAGACATCTTAAAAATATTTATAAAGAAAAAAGATTGGCACATTATGACAAATCCATACACACTCCCCTCGTGCTCTGGTGCTCCAGGTTGGCAGTAAGTTATCTCTCTCCCCTAAAAGTGATTGGTTGGACTGCACCGTTTCCCTATCATCACATATACCTTATTGATCTTGGCCTTTGAGCCACATCAGAAAACCATTCTTCATAAAAATACTATCTCACTCTTCTGATGACTAATAAGAAGCAAAATTTTCTATATCACAAGAGGAAAATAAATAATACGTGAATATTTCACTTCTGACTTGAGCTTCTTGATTTCATTCAACGTATGTAAAAGTGATGTCTGACACCATTTTCAACCAATGCCATAGCAGGTGGACTTCAGAAGTAAGATATGCAATATATATTTTTTCTTGGGATAAAACAGAGAAAAATATATCAAAGAATAGAACACACAATCTATCGCTACTCTTGAAAAATATAGACCATAGAAAAAATAGAACTTACGGGTTGTTCCAATCAGTAGTGTCCTCATTGACAAGATGGGTCCACTTAGTTCTTCCACTACGACCAAAGTGCTTGACTTGCATAACCTTTGGTAATATTGTCTTGTCCATTTTATCCTCCCCAGTTGGGGCAGAGAAATCACGTGTAAAAATCCCATCAGATCCAACAGTGGCAGCTTGATCATCAGATTCAGACTGGAAGAAAGCACCTTTGTGATAGTATTTCTGCATAAACCTCCATTTCTGCTTTGGTGGTGGAGCAGGTTTTGGATTCTTCCTTTCCCACTCTCTCCTCTCTTCCTCAGTCATGTTTCTCACCCTCTCAATCTCTTCTTTTTCCTTCAACATTGCCTCACGATCCTCCCTATCCCTCTTGATCCTACCAATCTCTCTCACTTTCCAAGCTTCATATTCCTCTGCCTCATTGATTTCATCATCAGTATCCACATCAGCGATGTTGGCCTCCATTTCCATGTTTTTCTGGATCTCTTCATCCTTCCGGATCTCCTCAACAACAATCTGCTTTGTCTCAATCCTCCTTTCCTCCAATCTTCTTTTCCTTGCTTCCTCAAGGGCTTGCTCCTCAGCTTCAAGACGCTCACGCTCAGCAATAGTATCTCGCTCAGACTTGGGAACAAACACAGGCTTCACCATAGCCACTCCCGTATATTCCTCATCTGAGTCAGTCTCATACTCAGATTCCTCCTCCTCCTCTTCTTCTTCCTCTTCATCCTCCTCTTCTTGAGGAAGCGCCTCTTCCTGCTCTCTTTGAAGCAACTTCTCTTTAATCAGCCTCCTTCTTTCCGCCAAAGCATTCTCATCTTGTTCTTCCAACTCCAACCCTTCCTGCATCCTGGCCTCCTCCTCAATGGTGGAGACAATCTCAGCCTGCCGAATGCGGCGATGATCAGCCCGGACCTCCTCACGGTTATCAATCCGGCTCTCAGCCAAACGCCGGAGCCTACGGTCATCTTTTCTAACAATAGCAGCATCTTCTTCGTGACGAGGAAAGGCTTTCTCCAAGGCAGCTTCCCTGGAGGGTCTAATATCAACGGGGGCAGCGTCTTCTATCTCATCATCAGCCCACTCAGGAACTTTACCAGGCCAATAACGCTTAACTTTCGTTTGCCCAATTTTACCTCTGAGCTTATCCCTAATTGCTATTACAGTATCACTAACACCTGCCGTCACTGACATTGTTCCTCCTCAATTGAACACCACTGGGAAAAAACAAAAACTAGCTTCAATTCCCTTCTCCACCAAACCCTATTTTGCAAAGATGCATAGTTGTTAGGAAAAACATTTATACAGCGACAGACAATTTCAGATGAAATTATAAGTAAAATTGCAAGAAAATGAATGAAGAAATGCATGGTGAATGATAAATTTTGATATGCGAAAGATTTGAATGCGTAACAAACTAACAATAAGGGTTTGGGTTCAAAACAGAAACTTGAATTGATAGAAAATAGAAGGCATAGGGAAAAAGGACTTATGGTTATAGAAAACAGAAAGCACTTTTGAAAGGGTTGCAAGAGCTCATCATGTTTGCCCTTGCTGTGAGCGCTCCTTATCTTCAGAAGAAGACAATTTTGTCAAGAAGGTTGGTACATTTCACAACCTATTATAACATACTGATATTAATATTATACTATACATTGGCTTTCAGCAAGCACTTTATATTTTTTATTCATTTTGAATTGCCTTTTCTTTTTTCTTTTTTCTCTTTTAATTACAGCAAAGAGTGAAGGCTGCTAGTTCAGCTGAACATATGAAAGTTCTCACTGTGGAGTCCTCAAATGCAGAGCCTCATATCAGCAGCTGGACAAGCTTCGTTTGGTTTACGAAGATTATGTTAAACTTGGCAAGGAGACAATTCCAAATGCCAAAAAGGAAATTCAGCAACTTAAAGAAGAGATGGATGACAAATCTCTGGCTCTTGATGATGTAAGTATCATAATTTCTTTTTAACATTTCCTGGAAATTTCTTTTAAGTAGGCATTTGAATCCCTACGTACTCATCAATTCCTATCTTAAATTTTTGTTTTGTGGATGATGATTATTATTTTATATCAATTGCTTAATATTATCTGTTTCTGCCTCTTTTTTTTAGTCTCTTGGTGTTAACTTGTTTTGGATTATACAACTCCAGCAATTTTCAGGCTTTAGGTGTTTTAGCACAAATAAAGACTGACAAGGATTTGATTGAGACATTGGAGCAACCTGTTGAAAATGCTGACCGGCTTTTCCTTGAAATTCAACATTTGCAAAAGGAAGTTGAGGAATTAGAATATAAGCTTGATTTTCAAGGACAGGGAGTGAGCACTATGGATGAGATTCAATTGGAGCTTAACACATTGCAGAGAACAAAGTAAATAACTCTGGTTAATTTTTACTATTTACGAATGTGGACAATTTTACAATCTAGATCATTATGATAATTGAATCTCATCTCAGCATCATCTCCTATTCCCTGAGTGCACTTATTTACTATGAGATTTTGTTTTATTTTTCTTATTTGTATCATTATTTCCTCGCATATCTTGGTTACAAGGTACAATTTGCAATCTGAATTGGAGAGGTTGAGGGATGAAGAGAGGCATATGGAAAATGATCTATCAAATATTTGATTACGGTGGCACAGTCTAAGGGAGTAGAAAGTGAAAGCAACTGCCATATTGGAAATGTTAAAAGATTAGAAGAAGAATTGGTACGGTTAACTGAAGAAAAGACCCAAGTTGATCTTGATAAGAAGGTGTCTAATCATCTCATACATTGATGGATACTTAATTTTAAGTTATAAGCATATGTAATGGCCTTCTTATCCCTTTCCATGTATATATAAGCACCTCATACACACATTTTTCAAAAGAAAATTTAATAAAATGATTAACGCTCTCAACACACATGCTATTATCAGTTATTGTATATATTATAAAGATATTAAACAGCTCCCGCCCCGCCCCCCCTAAATGAATTGCCTCTTTTTCAAAGTTCTCAAGCTTGCTGATTGATACATACACTTGTTTTAAGTTCATTTCAGATTCTATTGCAGCATTTGGCAGAAGCTCTCAACACAATGGGTACATAATTGTCATTAAAAGACCAATAGTTAAAATTTTGACAATCATATATATGTTTCTATACACGTGATTTTATCATAATATCCATTATTAGTTTTCTAGTCACTCCCACTCCATTGCGGGAAATTTAAAAGCTTACTCTCCTGACAACAACCAGAAATTTATTTACCATATATTCACCTTTTTTTCAGCGTGACTTACTTGATGAAAGAAAAAGAGGGTTGGTTTCAAAATAAGAAAAGAAAATAGCCAAGGTGGGAGAAAATATAGATAGAGACAAGTTTCACATAACAAAATCAAGTTAAGATTTAAAAACTGAGAGAACAAATTTCACATATACTACGCAAAGCAATTTAAAGGTATTATTATTGTGATTCTTTCTCCTTTTGTCAAACTTCTATTGATGGAATATCACTATGAGCTTAATTAAAACATGTAAAAGGAGATGTGTATAATTTGATCAATCCAAAACTGAGGAACATGATCGACCCTGAAAAGTGATAATGGGCAAATGAGATATTATTTGTTTTTCCATTAGTTGATTATTTGATTTAGAAGAATAACCCCTTCAGTAATTAAAATTTATCCTATCTATGCACAAAATAGCCACAATAACATGTTATACACCACAATTGGGTCTTCACACAGGAAAACTCAGATTATCTCAATTCCTAAATTCTAAAAAAATCTAGGAAGAACATCCAACCTGGCTTACGCGAAGAAATCGTCTTTCCAGCTTGCAACGAACCCAAAGCACCCCACCGTACTTCCACCATGCAGCGAAGAAATCAGATTACCGAAAACGTGGTCGTAGAAAGAGAAAGGGTTTCCTTGAACAACGAGAGAGCGTGGAGTAGCGTTTGGCGTGGTTGAGTACCTCGCTCGTGGCGGCAGCGTCTCCGCCGTCAAACATGCTCTCTCCGACAACAGCTTTGCTCCGACAATAACTTCTCTCAACGGAGGCAGGGTCTTCTTCGCTCGTGGCCTTCTCGTATTACTAAATGAACAGAGAGAGTTGTGAGAGAATAGTATATTTAGGAATTCTTGGTTCATTTGGGGTTTTATTCATTTTATTTTTAGTAAGTAGGAAGATAAAGTTTAGACTTAATTAAATTTAAAAAATAAATTAATAACTAATAGTAATTAAATTTATAATAATAAATTTGTGGAATATCAATCATGTTTACTTCTATAAATCTATAGATCTTCTAAGGAGTGGAGATGAACTTCACGAGGATATTAAATTATTGTTTATGGTTTCGTCAAATATTTGAGACTAATTCTCAATCATTCAAGGGCATGTTTGTGCTTTTAATTTTGTTGAGATCAGTCATGTTCCCTTTTATCTCCTTGGAAATCCTTTTTTCCTTTCCTTGATCCTCTCCGAAATGGTTCATAAATTCAACAAGTTCCTCCATCTACATATACTTAGTAGCACTTTTGTGAAGCTCTTCCATGGATAAAGTTGATTTTTTATATAAACTATAAAAAAAAAATGACCTAGCTTGAGGGTCGACAACATTTTGTGTAAAACAACCTCTTCGGGTAAGTTGAGAGTTTCAAAAGCAACCTTCCCAAACTTATCCATGAAGGCCTTAAGAGACTCATCATTCCTCTATTTGACACTAATAAGTGTCATTGAGGTCATAATATGTGTTGGCTAGTGCTAGACTGCATAGTGAACTGAAAGACAAGTACCCAAAAAGAATTCACCAACTGAGAGGGTAAATGACTAAACTACCTCAAAGTTACACCCTTAAAAGAGGTAGAAAATAAACGGCACATAATTGCATCTATATTAGTGAACATGCTAACTTGAGAAACATATAGGTTGACATGATCATTAGGGTTAGAGGTCCCATCATATATATCAAGCCCTAAATTTTTCCATCCTTTTAGAAAAAGAGCCTCCATGATTTCATTTGTGAATGGGTGTTTCCTAAATTCCTCATATATTGTTGTGAAGTGGGGTACCGATGTTCCAGCTTGTCACGAGATGTGTGTTGAGGTACCGATAGGCCATGATGCATTAGAGGAACGAATTGTCCTAAAATGTACTGCGTGAGTTGACGATGTTCTAAAAGGAAATGTAGAATCTTCTAAGAAACACACAAACATCCACTAATTAATCCATAAGGTCATCTATCCTTGTATTAACATACACGCATATCAAATCATATTAGAATATCTACTTTAAACATTTATATATACCATCCCCAAGCATGTATGAATCAATCACCATTTACTCCACACAACATGTACATGAAACAACTTTACCACATAACATCATACAACCTTTAATAACCTCTCAATCTACATGAAAACACCTCAGAACATCATAACAAAATCAATTTTTATCCTTGCATTGTCTAACAGTTCAAAAACATTATGACAGCATACATCTCTCTTCAACAACTATGAAAGAAAATGATACACACAGAGTTATACTCATCCAAATAATCTCAATCCTATCTAAGGAAATCTAAGAGAATAAGCTACAACTCTTATAAATACATGAGATTCTAAAAAGATCATTTTCTTAGCTAAAAATTTAAAAACCACAATAGATATATTCAACGCTTACAACTAGACCTCTTATCACCAAAGTAGCTATAACTGGAGTTCTAGACCTCCGTTTTACCTGATTCTAATTCCAATGGAAAGATAACGTCCAAGGCTACAACTTTTGTGAAGACTACAAAATCTAATTCTGTCAATACGATACTCATATTGGCACAACAAATCTGCAGCAAAAACTAATTATGCTTGACAACAATAGTGTACTAACATCCCACAAAATACCTCTTCCAAACTCACTCCTTTCCACCTTAAACTCATATCCAAACTTCCCACTACAATCCTAAACTCAAGTAACTCATATATTCAACACAAAAGACTTAGAAAATAAAACTCACATGCTACCTAAACCATAAAAGGTTAACATGCAAGCACCAACTCTCAAGGAAATTACCAACATTTCAATCTCTCATCAAGAATACCAAAACTTCAATTCTCAACATACAACCTCCTTGGATTCAATCGCTATAACTATAGATTTCAGAAACTCCATCAACCTTAAACTCTCAATACACTCGACAATTCAATGTCTCACCCACACCCAAAGTTCTAATAGTTTCTAGTTTATTAGGACGATACTTCGTCCACTACTACTTGCACCTATGCTCGCAACACGAACGATACCACCCAATCGCTACTTCTTACATAAGCAAGAAGTATTAAAACAAATAAGCAATCATGAGAATGAAGAAAAATAATCATAAATAACATCATCTAAGCTATATCATGTTTATCATCCAAATTCTGAGAAAATTGTACACACAATTAAATAAAGAACAAACATAATCAATCAGCACACTAGCACATCAATAAATTTCACAATCAATTCATTCCATCATTCATCTACTAAACAAGCATAGTAGACTCATAACTCACGGCCGATTGGATCGACCTACTCTGATACCACTAAATGTGACACCCTTACTACCCCAACACATATCTTATAATAATGTAAATAAAACTAACGAATAAATTTTTCAATGTTGGTAAAAAGGGTTCACATAAAATCTTCATAACTATTCATCAATAATCAAAATAATTGAAAATAAAACCTAAGAGTTTAAAAATTGTTTTCAAAATAATAAATACAACTCCAAATCCATATAAAAATCCATGTCCTAAAATCCTTTGCCCCGATGTCACAATATTAAAGCATACCCACAATTCAACTGTTGACATTCTAGATGTCACTCATAGCCGAATCTTCCTCACCTAAAACATCCACAATTTGTACAATGAGAAAAGAAAACATCTATATGTAAAGCACACAAGGAAAATCCATAACATAATTTCATCATAACTAATTACTTAATAAAATATTCACAAGCATTTCTATATATCATAATTTTATCAATCATGCATCATCTTCACATCACAATTCACAATCACACCAATCCATCACAAATCTTGCAATTAACACTATGCCAAGGTCACGCCACCCCTGTAGCATCTCTTGCCCAAGGTCGTGCCATCCTGACATAAGTGCTACGTGTTAATTGCCTCACACATCCCACAATATGCTAATGTCACGCCATCCCTATAGCATCACTTACCCAAGGGTCGTGGCATCCCTGGTCATAAGTGTGAGGAACCACAATCACATCACATTCACATTCAATACAACATCTCATTTCATGTCAACATACTCACATCATAATTAATTGAACAATAATATACCATTTGCCACATCATGTTATCAATTTAATACTAAAATGGTAGATATAATGTATACATTTGTGCCAAGACATCACACCGCATTCCATAACTCAATTCCATATCACATACACAAAATAAATAAGTCCACACAAAATAGTGGTTCACATACCTCTCAAGCAATTCACCATGAATCCACATCTAGATCATCAATTTTTACCATATAATATAACAGTAACATTTATAAATTAACATAACACTCAATTGAATCACCAATTTAATAGAATCTTAACTCAATTAGTAAAACTCCCAATTTTTCTAAAACCTAACTCACAGACACTTTTCTACAATTTCGTTCTCTCTCCCAGATCATCATTTTTACAAATTAATTACATATTCCTAATCCTCAATACATGAAAAATCTAATGGGATCATCAATTCCTCAAACATAAATAATTATAAAATTACCCATAATCCTACAAAATTCCTCATCTACCCAATTCCCTCCTATAACTTTGCATACAAATAATTTCCTTTTTCCTCGTACCTCGATAAGCAGTAGCTGAAACTAAAACAGGATCTGATTGGTCTCCTCCTTTGGGTTCCCCTCGGTCTTCAGAGAGTGCAGAAGGAAAAAAAGTCAGAAGTGAAAAGTGTACTTTTGGGAGTGCCAGAGTGTGCTATTTATAGGCATCAAGAGTAGCCAGAACGACCCGTTTCAAATCTGGAACGACCCGTCCTGGACTCATTCATTATGTGTAAAATTCACATCTAGAATAACCTATTCTTAAACTAGAACGACCCATTCTGGGGTTGCATTTTAACCCATAACGACCATGTTTGGAATGGCCCGTTCCCAACCTAGAACGGCCCATTCCCAACTAGGGTTTATAAGCCTTTTTAGTAGTTTGTAACGGTCCGTTCCAATTTGGAAACGACCCGTTCTAGGCTACTAAATCACCCTTATTTTAGTAGTTTGGAATGGCTCGTTCCAATTTGGGAACGACCCGTTCTAGGTTACTAAATCACCCTGAAAATTATTAAATTACCCTTCATAAAAGTATGAAAACTGAGGTGTTACAAGTTCAGTGTTTTGTTGTCTAAGAAGAGCCATTTCTTCTTCATAGTGCTTCTATTGCAGCTTACTTTGTGTCTTCCATTGTTGTATCTTTCGCTGCAGCTTGGTAAGCACCTGAGAATTGTCAAGCACTCCATAAGGCCTAGTTAGTGAAGCTCTTGTTCTCGCCATTGTCTTAGTGATGTAGAGTCCGTAGGAAAAGTTTTATTATGGGCCCCATGGTGGGTGCCAAATTTTCTTGTTAAAAAACAGGTATAAGAAATCTTCAACTAGTGATCCTTAGTTCCCGACTTCTCGATCCTCAACCTAGCGATCCTTGATCTTTGAAGATCAAGTGGTTTATACCTGCAACAGGGACTCTAATGCCAAAGCTAGCACGTACTTAGAGCTATAAAGTATATATTATTTTTTATGTATCTCATGAAGGTTTGATGCAAGCATATTTATAAATAAAGAAAAGTTACCATTGATGTTTTGCTTATTAAGTGTACTCAAGAACCTTTATTGCTTTGTAATGAACGAGCATTACTTTATGACACATTTATCAAGGTTGAATTATACTCAGTTACACACAAGTCATAATGTTGGTTCCCAGGTACATGTGGAGTTTATAAGCGATTAGCACTCAAGGGTCAATATATGCTATCAGCCTTGAGACATCTCTAGTATGGAAACAACATTATTAGCTTACCTAACTTTAACTTTGTGTTATTGCTTTGATACTTGAAAGACTTGACTTTAAAAGAATACTTGATTATTAGAGCATGGAGAGGCTTTATTGTAAAATAATACTTGGTTATTTGAGCCTAAAGAAGGTTGACTATAAAAGAAAAATTGGTTGTTTAAACCTGGAGAGGCTTGACTTTAGAAGAATACTTGTTGTTAGAGCCTTGAGAGACTTAACTATAAAAAATGTTTGATTTTTGAGCCTAGAGAGACTTGATTGTAAAAGAATACTTGTTGTTTAAGCCTGAAGAGACTTTCTATCAAAAAAAATACTTGGTTAGTTACTTGAAAAGGTAAGTCAAAGAACATTTAGGTTGAGTCAGAAGTGGTTTGTCAAAGAATACTTGTATCTTTGTAAAAGTTAGTGAAACTTGATTGACTTAATCAAGAACTGGATGTAGTCTCGGTGGTTGAGACAAACTATTATTAAAACATTGTTCTTCTTACTTTGCTCTTCATCTACTCTCTTACGGTCTTGTTACCGCTTCATTGTTTCGAGAAAAATGTTGAGTTTTTTGTTAGAAACTATTCAATCCCCCTTCTAGTATCTCTCTTTTCTCCACAAAATTGATTATAAATAAGGATGAAAAGAAAAATAAATGTGTATATGTAGGCATTGGAATAATTATTAGTTAAGTTAGTCCAACATGAAAAAATAAATTAGTACACTAAAGAACTTAAATAATTATTAATGATTAATTTTGATGACATATACATAAATACATTTTGTCATATATTTTCAACTTGTTAAGTTTATTGAAGATTGCTAAGTTAATTACTAAGTCAATTACTGAAGCCACTTATGAAGACTGAAAAAGTTTTAGTTTTAATGATGATAACGTTAAATTTGTATAGATTTATTTAGTTTGCTTCATTCATTTTTGTATTTTATGGCCTATATTGAAAAGGATAATGTATTGCTTGTTATTAGACTTACGCTTGGATGTGTTTGATTATTGTGATGAATTAATTTCAAAATTACATCTTGTTTTAGAAAACATAAAACTCATATTTCAACTTAATGTTTCTTATTTCATGTGAAAACATAATGTAAGAGATTATAATGTGTTTTGACATAAAATGGAACTTGATTCATTCAAAAGAATTCATGATTAAGTTAGGTAATAGATTACCATGTGAGGTAATAAATTATTGAACCTTAGTTTTGAAGTGGAATTCAACACCCTCTCTATGATAATCAATTACCAAATGAAGTAGTTGATTACCATGGTGACTTTTGAGTGAAAACAAGTGAAACAAGTTGAAAAAGTATCGAGATAATGGATTACCAACGTTAGTAATCGATTACCTCTATTGAAAAATGAGTTCTATGATTTCTGGGACTCGAGATAATCAATTACCAGGAAAAGTAATCGATTACCTCTATTCTTGTTTCTTAGATTTCAGTTCTAATTAAAAATTGGTAATAGATTACCTGATATTGGTAATAGATTACTGTTGTTACGAGTTTTTAATGTTCAAATCTTATTTTCTCTATAAATATAACTCTTTTTGAAAGTTATCTTGAAATAAGTTCAAGAAATTCAACATTACTAAATAATTCATTGTGAAAGATCAATCTACACTACATGTGTATCTTTTCTGATCTTGTAACTCTTGTTTGTGTAGTTGGGTATGCTATGGTATGTGACTCTTCGAGATAAGGGTATCTCATGAAAGAATGAAAGAGAAATCTTGATGAGATAGGTTTTCTCAAATGGATTCCTACGGTGCAAGAATTATGGAAATTGTATAATCTTGTGGGATCAAGATTAGGTGATTGTGTTTTTTGATTATAATATTGCTTGTACATGGTGTTTGTAAAGAATATTATAGTAGAAAGACTAGATTTAGCGGGGAGCTAAGTTTGAAACTGGATGTAGGCCTTTGTATAGTTGAACCAGTATAGATCACTTTGTATTTTCTCTCTTTACCTTCATATCTTGTTATAATTCACATTGAATTGATAAAAAGAATCTCAAGATTGTAAAAGAAACGTTTTCTTGAATATTATAGATGGCTAATTTGGGAAATCTGATATGATATATGCAATTTGGTAATGAAGTGAAGGAAGGTAATTACTAAAATCAATTTGGATAACAACATCTATTCCGCTGTGTAATAATTCTGATATACTTTGTATCTTGTTTGGTTTGTAATCTGAATGTGTTTAGTAATAAGTTGTATGAGAAAGAAATAAATTAGCAAGAAAGCAAGAGAGACCATTAGAAACCGTCTAAGTGAAGAATTTATTCAACTCCCCTTCTAAATTTGTGTTCTACTCGGGACCAACACAACTAACATATGTTGGTGTAGTGGTAAGTTTTCTTTATATAATTCAAAGGAGACTAGGTTTTACTTCCAAATGGAGACACACCATGTAAGTTTTTAATTTATGTTAGTTTCTTCTAACCAATCAGATGAAGACACACCACATGGGATAATAGCTTAAGAAAAAGACAACTAATATATAAAATAATGCTCTCCTTAGGGCTTAAAAAATATTTTCAAGGGAATTTTAAACATTTCTAACTAACAGATCATCTGTTGGAAACTTCAAAGTTTCTGACATAACACTATCCATTGGTAATTACATTTTACAGCTCAGCATAATATAAATTACCATAATATAAATTATTTATTATAATTTATATTTTTTTAAAAAAAATATTTATATATTCAAATATAATATTTATTTATATATAATTTATATCTTATTATATATATTAGTGATGTAATATATATAAGTATATATATATATATATTATATAAAGGGGGATACGAGATAAATAATCATTTTATACCTCTATATCTTTAATATTATTTATTAATAAATACCATAATTTTAAAAACATTATTCAAACTGAAGAGGATGAATGAAAAGAGAAGGAATATTTCGGGATGGGAAAATAGTGCACTGGAAGCATCCAGTAATTAAAGAGCCCACCACCCATTGTTTGCCTCTTTGGGAGTGTAAAGAGCACTTTGATATATAAAGACTCTACACTTGAGTGGTTCAAGAAATGTGGGACTTTATGTGCAACAAAAATTCCATCAACCTTTTAATTCGGGAAATAAAAGTTGCATAGACAATCAGGAACTAAGGAAAAAGAAAATGAGAAAAAACATGTAACAATCCATCCTAGAAATGAACTCAGGGCTACAATAAATTGAAGAATTAAGAAGCTACATTTTACACCCTCTATTCTATAAATCAATTCTTCTACTAAGCCAGTATGTTAACTACAATTATCAACAACTGTAAACCGGAAATGAAAAACTTACAATTCATTACAAACTAATGCAACATTCAATTTAACCAATCTAGATGCACAATTAATAACATGTTTGGATTCACATCCTTGAATCACATCCAACACTAATTCCACGTTCAATAGGTAGAAATCTAAAGCTACTACTTGTAACTTTGCCTTTGACATGATTTTCATACTTGAGTTTGTTCTGATGAGATGAGATACCATGACAGACACTAAATTGTTCTAAGTTTGAGGTGTTTCCAAACGGATGGAGTCATACATAACTCCTAAGAAAGGACTTAGACCTTTTGCTTGCCTCAAATAGATGGTGTTGGTTCCTACCACCAATAAGTAGCTAGGTACTTGAATGTTGTAAGGCAGGTACAATCCATGAATGCCATGTCTTGCTATGGCATTATCCCTGCCTATTAATCCCATAGAAAAGTGTGGAGAACGAGCCAAAGGGTTATTGAACCGAACCTAAACATATTACATAGTGTTAGTGAAATAATCATGCTCATACAAAGCTCTACAACATAAATTAAGATTCTTGCATTTACCTCCAAGTTAGATCTTGTAGCTGAGGCCAAGGCAAGTCGTAGTGTGTTTCTACCTCTTATAAAAAATGGCAAATGGAATTTAATCTCCCATGTTGTTGGGCGATATGTGTTGTGATGTGGACATAAAAGCCCAAACTCAAGAGGCCCATGATTAGAAGGCCCAAGTCCACGATGAAGAGGATAAAGATCAAGATCCAATTCAAATCTTAGGTGGGCCTATGACTAGAGGGATGCTTAAAAAAAACCCAAGAGGCATTGCATCACAAAGTGGCCCATTTGCTAGAGACCCAACAATCGACTCAACACATGGAGGAGGCTAGACTTATTACATGCATAGCTTGCTTGGAGAGCTAGGAGGACAACTGAATTCTTGATAAGATCAGTTGATGCAAGGAAGAACCCTAGCAGAGCTAAAAATCACAAAAAAATGTAATCTGAATAATCTGTCCATTTTCTCAATTTCCAAAATGTTTAATACAACTTTAGTTTGAGTTTGCCTCATTTGGAAGTAAATAAAGAAAAATTAAAATACTAATATCCCAACAGAAGCTAATATGCCCAAGTGGTTTGATGAAGGCATTATAAGCTTAAAGTCTTGGGATCAAATCCTGAAATGTAGCAGTTTATTATTTTTATTTTTAATACTGCCTTTTGCAAAACAAAACTAACACAGCTTTAAAACTTAAGACATAAAAAAGATAATAATAATAAAATAAAAACTAAATCTTCGAGTTGGCCTCCTAGCTCTCCAAGCAAGCTATGCATGTAATAAGTCTAGCCTCCTCCATGTGTTGAGTCGATTGTTGGGTCTCTAGCAAATGGACCACTTTGTGCTGCAATGCCTCTTGGGTTTTTTTAAGCATCCCTCTAGTTATAGGCCTACCTAAGATTTGAATTGGATCTTGATCTTTATCCTCTTCGTCGTGGACTTGGGCCTTCTGATCATGGGCCTCTTGAGTTTGGGCTTTTATGTCTACATCATTCTCTCCTTCTTGCGTAGCATTTGTCCTCAAAGCTATGAATTCATCTCCTGCATCAAAATGAGTCAAATCAGCAACATTAAAAGAAGAACTTACACCATACTCACCTGGTAGATCGATCTTGTAAGCATTATCATTGATCTTTTCTAGGACTTGGAAAAGTCCATCTCTTCTAGGTTGAAGTTTGGACTTCGTTTGTTCAAGGAACCTCTCTTTTCTCATATGTACCCAAACCCAATCACCAGGTTCAAAAATAACTTTCTTTCTGCCCTTGTTGGCTTGCTTGGCATAACTCTCAATTTTCTTTTCAGTTTGAGCTTTCACTTGCTCATGCAACTTCTTCACATAATCAGCCTTAGCCTGTGCATCTTTATGTTTAAATTCAGAAATGTTAGGCATATGTAACAAGTCAAGTGGTGTTAGAGGATTAAATCCATACACAATTTCAAATGGTGAACATTTAATTATGCTATGGACAACCCTATTATATGCAAACTCTACATGAGGCAAATGTTCTTCCCAAAATTTAATATTTTTCTTTAAAACAATCCTAAGCAAAGTGCCTAAAGTTCTATTTGTAACACCCCATTTTTCTATTTCAATATTATTTTTTTAAGGGTATTTTGGTAATTTTATAAAGGTGATAGGGGTGATTTAGTAGCTTGGAACGGGCTATTCCAGAATTGGAACGGGCCGTTCCAAACTACCAAAAAGCATGTGATTTAGTAGCTCGGAACGGGCCGTTCCGGAATTGGAACGGGCCCTTCCAAACTACCAAGTTGTGTGTGAGTTAATAGCCCAGAACGGGCCGTTCTCAAGATGAAACGAGCCGTTCCGGACTATTAAATATGCCATTAACCCTAATTGGGAACGGGCTTGGAACGGGGCGTGACCGTTGTGGGTAATTAATGCACACCAGAACGGGCCGTTCCGGATTTGGAACGGGCTGTTCCGGCATAAAAAACCTATAAATAGAGCTGTTTGCCACTCCCAAAAAGCACACCTCTCATTCTGATTCTGAATTCTTTTCTTCTGCTCTCTCTCTTCTTTCCTCTACTTTCTGCTTCAGACCGAGGGGAACCCAGTGAGGGAGATCAACCAGATCTAGTCTAGATTCAGCTTCTTCATATCCAGGTACGGGGGAAAAAGGGAATTATTTATATGTAGAGTTTTATGAGGGAATTGGGTAGAGGAAGAATCCTTTAGGATTATGAGCAATTTTATAATTATTTCTGTTTGGAGAATTATTGGTCTTATTTGATTCTGTATATATTTAGGACAACAAATATATGATTTATTTGTAAAAAATGATGCTCTGGAAGAGAGAACGAAATTATAGAAAAGTGTCTGTAGGCTAGGTTTTGGAAAATTTGGAATATTTCTGTTTGAGGAATTAATGATACCATTAGATTCTGTATGAATATATGATTTATTTGTAAGAATGATGATCTAAGAGGGAGAACGAAACTGTAGAAAAGTGCTTGTGAGTTAGGTTTTGAAAGAATTGGGGGTTTTATTGTTTATGTTAAAGTTTTATTAAATTGATAATTCCATTATTTATAATATTAATTTATGAATGTTATTGGCATATTATTTGATAAGAATTGATGATCTAGATGTGAATTGCTCGAAGGGTGTGTAAACCCTTATTTTGTTAGACTTATCTGTTGTGCATGTAATATGGAATTGAGATGAAATAAGATGTTGTGTGGATATGATTATTATTGTGATTGTGGTACCTCACACTAATGACCAAGGATGAGACGAACCTTGAGTAGTGATGCTTCAAGGACGAGCGTTTGTATGTGGTGTGTTTGTATGTGCTTTGCATATAGATATTTTCTTTTCTCACCGTATAAATTGTGGATGTTTTAGGTGAGGAAGATCCGGCTTCGAGTGGCATCTAGAATGCCAGCAGTTGAATTGTGGGGATGCTCTGATATTGTGACATCGGGGCAGAGGAATTTAGAACATAGGTTTTTATATGGATTTGGAATTGTAAACGTTATTTTTGAAAACAATTTGTAAACTCTTGCGTTTCATTTTTTTATTATTATTGTGGTTGTTGAAGAATAATTTCGAAGATTTTCATGTGAACCCTTTTTACCGAAATTGAAAAATTTATTTGTAAGTTTTTATTATTACAATATATGTGTTGGGGTAGTAAGGGTGTCACATTTAGTGGTATCAGAGCAGGTCGATCTAATCGGCCGTGAGTTATGAGTCTACTATGCTTGTTTGGTTGATAATTTATGGAATGAATTGAATGTGGAATTTGTTGATATGTTAGTGCTATGATTGATTAAGTTGGTTGTTTACTTATAGTGTAATTGGTAACTTTTCTGGTGACCAGAAAAGTAATGGCAGGAGGTAGGAACGATCGTGCAATCGCTGATGCTCTTCAAGCGATGGCTCAGGCTCTTGGTAATATGAACCAGCAACCAGAGGTAGATTGGCTGGAGAGATTCCAGCAAAATAACCCACCAAGCTTTCGTTGGGGTTATAATCCTGATGGAGCTGCTGAATGGATTTTTGAAGTTGAAAAGATATTCCAAGTTATGGGATGTCCTTTGATACAGAAGGTGACTTTGGCTGCCTTCATGCTTTCTGGAGAGGCTAGCATCTGGAGGCAAGGTACTTTACAAAGAATGATAGCTGCGGGTACCCAAGTGAACTGGGAGAATTTCAAGCGGCTATTCTTGGAGAAATACTTTCCCCGAGATGTGAGACATAAGAAACATGTGAAATTCCTTGAATTGAAGCAAGGAGATGATTCTGTGGCTGAGTATGTGACTAAGTTTGAAGACTTGGTCAGATTTTGTCCTATGTATGATGGTGTGAACAATGAGGAGGACAAATGTGTGAAGTTTGTGAGTGGTCTTCGCCCATAGATTAAACAAGTTTTCAATTATCAAGGGATCACTCACTATCACGAATTAGTAAACAAGTGCCAAGTATATGATGAGGACAACCGTGCTAGGGTAACTCATTATAGGAGTGGAGGACCTATGAGGAATAATAAGTTTGGGTCATCTAGTAAGGGTAAACCTTACACCAAGTCTGCCGGGAATACGAGCTCTAAAGTGAATAATCAAGATTATGTGCAACAAAGGAGCCAAGCTAGCCAAATGTCTAGAGGAGGGAGTGTGAGTTCTGTTCCACACAACAACTGCTTCAACTGTGGGAAGCCAGGGCATAGGGCAATTGAGTGTCGGATACCAAGAGCAATAACATGTTACAACTGTCAACAGAAGGGACACAAAGCTAATGAATGCCCCAATAACAAGAAAGGAACATCAGAGGTTGGAGGAAGCGCTAGTAAACCTAGAGCGACAGGAAGGGTGTTTGCCTTGAGTGGTGCTGAAGCTACTCAATCCAAAGACTTAATCCAGGGTATGTGTTTCATCAATGGAACTCCTCTAATTGTTTTGTATGACTCTGGTGCGACTCACTCTTTTATATCACATGCGTGTGTGTCCAAATTAAAATTACCTATTTCTTCCTTATCTTTTGAATTAATAGTAGAGACACCAACTAGTGGTTCAGTGTCTACTTTTGATGTTTGTTTAAAGTGTCCTTTGATTATTGATGGTAGAGATTTCATGGTTGACTTAATTTGTTTGCCTCTAAGTCAGCTAGATGTTATTCTAGGTATGGATTGGTTATCTTCCAATCATGTCCTTTTGAATTGTGCTGATAAATCTATTGTTTTTGGTGAGCCTGTTGAAAAAGTGAGTAAGGATTATTTGACTGCCAACCAAGTTCAGGTATTTTTACAAGAAGATGCCCAAGTGTACATGTTGTTAGCTTCTTTGAATTCTGAGAGTAATGTTTTGGTGAATGAACTGCCTATTGTGTGTGACTTTTCGGATGTCTTCTCTGATGATATGTCTAGCTTACCACCTAGAAGAGAAGTAGAATTTTCTATAGACTTAATACCAGGTACAAGACCTATTTCTATTGCACCTTATAGGATGTCACCCGTAGAGTTAGTGGAGCTTAAGAAACAAATAGAAGACTTGTTGGAGAAGGGGTTTGTGAGGCCTAGTGTATCACCTTGGGGAGCACCCGTGCTATTAGTTAAGAAGAGGGATGGTAGTATGAGATTGTGTGTAGATTATAGCCAGTTGAACAAGGTGACCATTAAGAATAAATATTCATTGCCTAGGATAGATGATCTTATGGACCAGTTGGTGGGTGCTTGTGTATTTAGTAAAATTGATCTTAGATCGGGGTACCATCAGATTAGAGTTAAGAGTGAGGATGTATCTAAGACAACATTTAGGACTCGTTATGGACACTATGAGTATCTAGTAATGCCTTTTGGTGTGACAAATGCTCCTGCAATTTTTATGGATTACATGAACCGAATTTTTCATCCGTATTTGGATAAATTTGTAGTTGTCTTCATAGATGACATACTAGTTTATTCCAAGACTAAAGAGGAGCATAAGGAACACTTAAAGGTAGTACTTCAAACTCTGAGGGAGAGACAACTTTATGCCAAGTTGTCTAAGTGTGACTTTTGGCTAGAGGAGGTGAGTTTCTTAGGACATGTGATTTCAAGTGGGGGTATAGCAGTAGATCCATCTAAAGTTGAGGCGGTGCTTAAATGGGAGACACCTAAGTCAGTTAGTGAGATTAGGAGTTTCCTTGGATTGGCTGGATACTATAGAAGATTCATAGAGGGATTCTCTAAGTTAGCATTACCCTTGACAAGTTTAACCAGGAAAGGAGTTGTGTTTGTATGGGATAGTAAATGTGAGAGTAGTTTCCAAGCCCTTAAGGAGAAGTTGACTAGTGCACCTGTTTTAGTGTTGCCTGACCTTAGTAAGACTTTTGTGGTTTATTGTTACGCTTCTAAGATGGGTTTGGGTGGAGTGTTAATGCAAGAGGGAAAGGTCGTATCTTATGCATCTAGGCAATTGAAAATACATGAGAAGAATTACCCCACCCATGATCTCGAATTAGCAGCTGTGGTATTCACACTTAAGATTTGGAGACATTATTTATATGGTTCAAAATTTGAGGTGTTTGGTGATCATAAGAGTCTTAGGTATTTATTTGATCAAAAGGAATTAAATATGAGGCAAAGGAGATGGTTAGAGTTCCTTAAGGATTATGATTTTAATCTTAGTTATCATCCGGGTAAAGCTAATGTGGTGGCTGATGCATTGAGTAGGAAATCTTTGCATTTGTCTTCTCTTATGATTAGGGAGATGGATCTTTTGGCTCAATTTAGAGACTTGAGTTTGACTTGTGAAGTGACCCCTAGTAGTGTGAGACTAGGTATGACTCGGGTGACTAGTGAGTTGTTGAGGGAAATTGGAGAAGCACAGTTAGTGGATTCATTTCTAGTGGCTAGACATGATGCTATAGGACAAGGTGTTGGAGGAGAATTTACCTTGGGTGTAGATGGAGTGTTAAGATTTAAAGACCGAGTGTGCGTTCCTAGTGACCCTACACTTAGACGTTTGATCTTAGAGGAAGGTCATAGGAGCAAACTTAGTTTTCACCCAGGAGCAACTAAGATGTATGAAGACCTTAGGAAGATATTTTGGTGGCCTAGGATGAAGAAAGATATAGCTGATTTTGTGAGTGCCTATTTAGTGTGTCAGAAGGCTAAGATAGAACATCAGAAACCTTCAGGACTACTTCAGCCTTTGAGTATACCCGAGTGGAAGTGGGATAACATTTCTATGGATTTTGTAGTTGCTTTGCCTAGGACTAGGAGAGGACATGATTCCATTTGGGTTATAGTTGATAGGTTGACTAAGAATGCACATTTCGTACCTATTAACATTAGGTATTCTCTAGATAGATTGGTTGGACTGTATATTGATGAGATTGTGAGATTGCATGGGATACCATCTAGCATAGTTTCAGACAGAGACCCTAGATTCACCTCTAGGTTTTGGGAGAGCCTACAACGAGCTTTGGGGACCCAACTTAGACTTAGTTCAGCTTACCACCCTCAAACTGATGGTCAGACTGAGAGGATTATTCAATCTTTAGAGGATTTGCTTAGAGCCTGTGTGTTGGACCAAGGGGGTAGTTGGGATAGTCTTTTACCTTTGATAGAGTTTACCTATAATAATAGTTACCACTCTAGTATAGGTATGGCACCTTATGAAGCCTTGTATGGTAGGAGATGTAGGACCCCTTTGTGTTGGTGCGAACCTGGTGATAATGTTATCTTAGGACCTGAGATTGTGCAACAAACCACTGATAAGGTTAGATTGATACAAGAGAGGATGAGGACAGTTCAGAGTAGACAGAAAAGTTATGCTGACAGGAGAAGGAAGGACTTGGAATTTCAAGAAGGTGACCATGTTTTCTTGAAAGTCACTCCGTGGACTGGGGTTGGCAGGGCATTGAAATCCAGAAAACTTACTCCTCGATTTATTGGTCCTTTCCAAATTCTAAAAAGAGTCGGTAGTGTGGCCTACCAAATTGCTTTGCCTCCTAATCTGTCAAATCTCCATGATGTCTTCCACATTTCCCAACTTCGGAAATACATCCATGATCCTTCGCATGTGATTGAGTCGGATCATCTTGAGGTTAAGGAGAACTTAACTGTGGAAGCTACCCCGGTGAGAGTCGAGGATCGAATGGTGAAGCAACTTAGGGGTAAGGAAATTCCTTTAGTGAAAGTTATTTGGGGAGGAGCTACACTTGAAAGTGCTACTTGGGAGCTAGAGAAGAAGATGAAAGCGTCATATCCATTTTTATTTGCTTCAGGTAATTTCGAGGACGAAATTTCTTAAAGGAGGGGAGAATTGTAACACCCCATTTTTCTATTTCAATATTATTTTTTTAAGGGTATTTTGGTAATTTTATAAAGGTGATAGGGGTGATTTAGTAGCTTGGAACGGGCTGTTCCAGAATTGGAACGGGCCGTTCCAAACTACCAAAAAACATGTGATTTAGTAGCTCGGAACGGGCCGTACCGGAATTGGAACGGGCCGTTCCAAACTACCAAGTTGTGTGTGAGTTAATAGCCCAGAACAGGCCGTTCTCAAGATGGAACGGGCCGTTCCGGACTATTAAATATGCCATTAACCCTAATTGGGAACGAGCTTGGAACGGGGCGTGACCGTTGTGGGTAATTAATGCACACCAGAACGGGCCGTTCTGGTTTTGGAACGGGCCGTTCTAGATGTGATTTTTAGCCATGTTTTAAAGGTCCGAAACGAGCCGTTCCGGATTTGGAACGGGCCATTCCGGATTTGGAACGGGCCGTTCCGGCATAAAAAGCCTATAAATAGAGTTGTTTGCCACTCCCAAAAAGCACACCTCTCATTCTGATTCTGAATTCTTTTCTTCTGCTCTCTCTCTTCTTTCCTCTACTTTCTGCTTCAGACCGAGGGGAACCCAGCGAGGGAGATCAACCAGATCTAGTCTAGATTCAGCTTCTTCATATCCAGGTACGGGGGAAAAAGGGAATTATTTATATGTAGAGTTTTATGAGGGAATTGGGTAGAGGAAGAATCCTTTAGGATTATGAGCAATTTTATAATTATTTCTGTTTGGAGAATTATATTGGTCTTATTTGATTCTGTATATATTTAGGACAACAAATATATGATTTATTTGTAAAAAATGATGCTTTGGAAGAGAGAACGAAATTATAGAAAAGTTCCTGTAGGCTAGGTTTTGGAAAATTTGGAATATTTCTGTTTGAGGAATTAATGATACCATTAGATTCTGTATGAATTTAGGATTATGAATATATGATTTATTTGTAAGAATGATGATCTGAGAGGGAGAACGAAACTGTAGAAAAGTGCCTGTGAGTTAGGTTTTGAAAGAATTGGGGGTTTTATTGTTTATGTTAAAGTTTTATTAAATTGATAATTCCATTATTTATAATATTAATTTATGAATGTTATTGGTATATTATTTGATAAGAATTGATGATCTAGATGTGAATTGCTCGAAGGGTGTGTAAACCCTTATTTTGTTAGACTTATCTGTTGTGCATGTAATTTGGAATTGAGATGAAATGAGATGTTGTGTGGATATGATTATTATTGTGATTGTGGTACCTCACACTAATGACCAGGGATGAGACGAATCTTGAGTAGTGATGCTTTAAGGACGAGCGTGCCCTTGGCATAGTGTGGGATGAGTAAGGCAATTAACACGCATCACTTATGTCACATATGGCAGCCCTGACATAGGGTTAATTGCAAGAGATTGTGTGGATTGTAATGTGCTTGTGGTTCCTCACACTAATGACCAGGGATGAGACGAACCCTGGGTAGGTGATGCTTCAGGGACGAGCGTGCCCCTGGCACGGTGTGGGATGAGTGAGGCAGTTAACCCGTATCACTTGTGTCAGTTGTGGCGTGGTCTTGACATAGTGTTAATTGTAAGATTTATGTGGATTGTGATGGATTGATGTAGTTGTGAATTGAGATGTGAAGATGATGAATGATTGATAAATTATAATATATATATGAACGCTTGTAATTATTTTATTAAGCAACGAGTTATGATGAGATTACAATTGTGGTGTGTTTGTATGTGCTTTGCATATAGATATTTTCTTTTCTCACCGTATAAATTGTGGATGTTTTAGGTGAGGAAGATCCGGCTTCGAGTGGCATCTAGAATGCCAACAGTTGAATTGTGGGGATGCTCTGATATTGTGACATCGGGGCAGAGGAATATATAACATAGGTTTTTATATGGATTTGGAATTGTAAACGTTATTTTTGAAAACAATTTGTAAACTCTTGCGTTTCATTTTTTATTTATTATTATTGTGGTTGTTGAAGAATAATTTCGAAGATTTTCATGTGAACCCTTTTTACCGAAATTGAAAAATTTATTTGTAAGTTTTTATTATTACAATATATGTGTTGGGGTAGTAAGGGTGTCACACTATTCACTACCTCAATTTGTCCATTGGTTTGTGGGTGACAAGTAGTAGAGAAAAGTAATTTGGTACCCAACTTACCCCACAACGTTCTCCAAAAATGACTTAGGAACTTGGTGTCCCTATCACTTACAATGCTCCTAGGTAGCCCATGAAGTCGTACAACTTCCTTGAAAAATAAGTCAGCTACATGGCAAGCATCATTAACCTTTTTACATGGTATAAAATGTGCCATTTTTGAAAACCTGTCAACAACAACAAAAATAGAATCTTTTCCATTCTTTCTTCTAGGCAACCCCAAAACAAAGTCCATAGATATATCAATCCAGGAAAATCAGGAATAGGCAAAAGGGTATATAATCCATGAGGCTTAACTTTAGATTTAGCCTTTTTACAAATAATATAATGATCACAAAATTTATGTACATCACGCTTCATATGGGGCCAATAGAAATGTTCTTGCAAAATTTCCAAAGTCTTTTGAACCCCAAAATGACCCATCAACCCCCCCTCATGTGATTCACTCACAAGCAGCTCTCTAATGGAACACTTAGGCACACACAATCTATTTGCTTTAAACAAGAACCCATTATGCCTATAATAACCATTTTTAGAAAATTTTTCACATGCAGCAAAAATTTCAGCAAAGTCCACATCATGCATATACATGTCTTTCAAAGATTCAAGACCAAATAGTTTGGTTTCAAGCATAGAGAGCAAAGCATGTCTCCTAGACAGAGCATCAGCCACTACATTCCCTTTTCCCTTTTTATGCTTGATGACATATGGAAATTGCTCTAGAAACTCTACCCACTTAGCATGCCTCTTATTAAGCTTACCTTGTCCTTTTAAGTACTTTAAGGACTCATGATCACTATGGATGACAAACTCTTTGGGCAAAAGGTAATGTTGCCAAGTCTTTAAAGCTCTCACCAAGGCATACAATTCCTTATCATAAGTGGGATAGTTTAGGGCATCCCCATTCAGCTTCTCACTAAAATAAGCAATTGGATGACCTTCTTGCATCAAAACAACCCCAATACCCACATTAGATGCATCACATTCAATTTCAAAAGATTTTGCAAAATTTGGTAATGCAAGAATGGGGGCATTAGTTAGTTTGTGCTTAAGTTCAGAAAATGTCTTTTCTTATTTTTCACCCAACATGCTTTTTAACTATTTCATTAAGAAGTGCAGCCAAAGTACTAAAATCCTTAACAAACCCCCTATAGAAACTAGCTAACCCATGAAAGCTTTTCACTTCACTCACACTTTTAGGGGTAGGCCACTCTTGGATGGCTCTAATCTTTCCCTCATCAACTTTTACCCCTTTACAACAAATCCCAAAAACATAACATGATTAGTGCAAAAGGTACATTTTTCAATATTAGCAAACAATTTTCCTCTCTAAGCACATTCATGACAACACTTAAATGTTCAACATGAAAATCAAAGTTAGTGCTATATATCAGAATATCATCAAAGTACACCACAACACATTTGCCTAAAAATTCCTTTAAGACATGGTTCATCAATCTCATAAAAGTGCTTGGGGCATTAGTTAACCCAAAGGGCATCACTAGCCACTCATACAAACCATACTTAGTTTTAAAGGTAGTTTTCCATTCATCCCCTTCCCTAATCCTAATTTGATGGTACCCACTTTTCAAGTCAATTTTTGAGAAAATACAAGCACCATGCAATTCATCCAATAAGTCATCTAACCTAGGAATAGGATGCCTATACTTAACTGTGAGGTTGTTGATGGCTCTACAATCAGTGCACATCCTCCATGTTCCATCCTTCTTAGGGACTAAAATGTCTGGAACTGCACATGGGCTCATGCTCTCTTGTACCCATCCTTTGCTCATCAATTCTTTGACTTGCCTTTGGATCTCTTTGGTGTCTTGGGGATTACTTATATATGCTGGTCGGTTGGGAAATGACACTACTGGAATGAGATCAATATGGTGTTCAATTCCCCTCAAAGGTGGCAGTCCATTTGGTAACTCCTTCGGAAACACATCCTTATATTCCTGCAAAAGAAATTCAACACTAGGAGGAATAACAATTTTATTTGAATTGTCAGCAACAAAAATATTATTTTTGCAGTACATCAAGTAAAGTGGTTTGTGAGCAAGAACCATCTTTTTCACCTCACTCTCTTTTGCTAAACAACTCATTTTTCTCTCAAGTGTTTCACTCTTCTTCTTTCTACTTTTGATAGGTTTTTCACTCTTCTCTCTTTTCTCTTGCATTATTTTTTCTCTAATTTTTATTTGATCCTCGCACACATCTCTGGGAGATAATGGTTTGAGAATAATTTTCTGGTCATTGTGCATGAAAGAAATCTTGTTGGTGAATCCATCATGTAGTGCTTTTGTGTCATACTGCCATGGCCTCCCTAGGACGAGATGAGTTGCCTCCATTGGAACCACATCACACAACACCTTATCATTATACCTTCCAATTGAGAAGCACACCTCAACCTACTGAGTTACTTTCATCTCTCCATCTTCACTAAGCCATTGAAGTTTGTATGGCCTACGATGTGGTTTGGTTCCCAAATTTAATTTAGATACTAATCTGGAACTAGCCACATTAGTACAACTTCCACCATCAACTATTAAAGAGCATAATTTACCTTTGATGGAACATCTAGTGTGGAAAATATTTTCTCTTTGGGTTTGCTCAAGTGGTTGTATCTGACTTCCCAACAACCTCCTTACCATTAGTATATCACCTTGTAATGCTTCCTCTTCTAACTCTTTCTCCACTTCTTCTTCACCAGGTTCAGATTCACTAGTGATTTGCCCATCCTCCTTCATGATCATAATCCTCCTGGTTGGGCATTCATAAGCAATATGTCCTCTTCCCAAGCATTTGAAGCAATTGATGTTTCTAGTTCTAGTGGGAAAAATAGATGCATTTGACTTTGTTGGTGATTTCCCTTGTGGAGGAGTCACTGCTGAACTAGATAAATTTCCTCCTTCTTGCTTAGATCTATCCCTCCAGTTTGGATTATAAGAACTGGAAGAATTCTTCCTTGTTATACCTTTCCTCTTGAGCTGTTGTTCAACCTGTATAGCCTTGTGCAACAAATCTTCCATCTCCACGTATTCTTGCAATTCCACAACATCCCTAATATTAGTGTTTAGGCCATTCAGAAAACGAACCATTGTTGCTTCATTTTCTTCCTCTATATAGGCTCTCATCAATGCTATCTCCATCTCCTTATAGTATTCTTCAACAGTCATGCTACCTTGAGTTAATTTTTGAAGTTTTAAACACAAAGTTCTACTATAACTAGTTGGCACATATCTCTTCCTCATGACTCTCCTCATTTCAGCCCATGTATCTATTTTGCGTTCCTCATCTCTTTGCATTTCCTTTTGATATTTGTTCCACCAAATGAGGGCATAGTTTGAGAATTTAGCTGCTGCTAATTTGACCTTTTGTTCTTCAGTATAGTCATTGCATGAAAACACATGTTCAATCTTCATCTCCCACTCTAGATAGGCATCTGGATCACTCCTACCTTTGAATGGGGGAACATTCAACTTCACTCCTTCAAGTCTGTTTTGTCTAGGACCTCCATTACGACCTCTACCTCCCCTATTTCTGTTAGGACCTCTGACATCTTGATTTAGTTGATTTTCAATTCCTTCAATCCTCTCATAGAGCTCTTGATTATTTTGTGTCATCAATCTTTGCATTTGTGCAATCATAGCTTCAAGTAATAATCTTTGAGCTCCTTCTAAATGAGGACCACCACCAGCTGCTCCTGCCATAGTTCAACTAAAAAAAAATCGAAAACAAAAGAATGTGAAGTAATAGGACCTTACCACTCTTCTCACGTGTTTGCACTCAAAGATGTACCACTTGTAACACCATGGAAATACCGAGCTATTTGGTAGATATACTTTATATATATATAAAGGTATGTATGCATGTATGTATATGTTGTTTATATGGATTTGGATTGGATTATGGAGATGTGGATTTGAAATGTACTTACCTCTATGCATGTTGTATGTTGATGTGGTTTTGATTAGTTGTTTAAGCATGGTAGTGATTTTATAGTATGAGATGAGAGGTTGATGTTTTGAGAGGTTTATATAGGCATGTGTGTGCATGAATTTGGTGAATGATGCATTGTACACCATTATATTGAATTGGTACTAAGAGGGAAGAAGACTGATCACCTTCCTTCTCATCTTGGTTAAGTGAAGTATTATGGCATGCAACTCATTATTCCAAGCATATGTATCTGAAAGTGATGTTTGTTTGTGTGTTGATACATGTTGCATTTCATATTGTGGTGAGTTGTGAGTATTGCATGGAAAAGAATAGGATAGATAGGAGATTGAAGGATATGAACATAAGATAAATCTGGTCTTTCTGAGTGAATTTGAGGTTGTTTTAGAGCTTAGGGTGTTGAAATACTTCAAGGAATAGGATATTTGAGGTAAATAGGTGCTAAGGGTGAAATTTAGAAATTTCGAAAAATGACTATATATAGGGACTTAGGACCGGAGGGTCTCATTTGTCAGACAAGGACATTTTTAGAGAGAGAAAGTAGAGAGAGGGGCTCTGGTTCGGAGGGAAGTTGAGGACACATTTGGGAAGCTTATCAAGCCAGGATCAATCTTCACAACTAGAGTATTAAGAGATTTAGCCTCTAGAAGCTTGAAAAGTGAGATTGAAGTTTGAATTGGGATTTGAGGGTTTTGTTCAAATCTTGCATTTCTAAAGTTTCTAAGGTAAGGGTAGTACTTATAAGACTTAATCTAGTATATATGGAGTTGAAATATCACATTGATTCCATGTTTTACGCATGATTGAGGCTGGATTGAGCTGAAGATGGTTTGGTTAGGGTTCTTCATGATTTCCTACGATTTTCATGGATTAATGGTTAATACTTGTTTTTATCACTTAATATGTTGTTTTTGGATGGTGTTTATACTCTATAATGGTTCGGAATTGTATAAATTTGGTTTGGGATTCATTTGGGATGGATTTTGGGGTTGAAAATCGGAGTTTTCGAACTTCTGACGCGCTGTCTAATGCATGTGCGCTGAGCGAACGCGACAACGACTGAGCGCATTGAAGAATAGAGCTTTCTGTCTAGAGCGCGCTGAGCGCATTTATCCATGGGCTGAGCGCATTTTGAAATGGGCTAAGTGCACGGGTCTACGCGCTGAGCGGGCTGTTTCCAGTGGCTCTCTGTCTCAAGTGCGTTGAGCGCACGAGTCTATGCGCTAAGCACATATAGTCATGGGCTGAGCGCACATGGTGACGTGCTGAGCAGGCAAAGCCTGATAGGATCCCAATTTTAGTTGCGCTGGGCGCATGGTTTCTTTGAGGAAAACCTTTATTAATTGAGTTTTTATGAAACTTTTAAATGTTGAATCATATCATCTTTGATGTTATATATTTGGTATGGAATGTGACATGGTTTTGGAAAAGATTGCATGTAATTATGGAATGTGCTTATGTGTGTTTGGTTTGGAAAGCTAATAGGACTTAGAGGAGTAAGGTTATGGTATGGATTGGAATATCTCCTAGTGAGATTTGGATATAATCTTTGGAAAAATATGTAATTTGGGAATCCCATGGTGAGGATTCCAATATGAAACTTTTCCAAAGATTATATAATAAACCACTTCAGATGTTAGGTGAATTTTGAAGTACTCCTCTAAGTATTCTATTTGTTACCGGTATGGGGGCAAGGCCGAGTCATACCGATGGATGAAGTGGTCGCGATCACCAGGGTTACGTGACGACGTAGCCCAACTGTATATTTTTCATGAGAGGTTATGTGTGTGACATGGGCAGGTGACATATTCACGAATTCAACACTTAGTTTGGATGTGTTGAGGTCAACATTTGGTTTGGATGTGTTGGCTACTTCATGGGATTATACAGTGGTGTGACTTTGGTTTGGATGTGGAATATGTATGCATTTGGTATGGATTGTATACATTGGTTATGGATTCTTTATTATCATAGAATATGTATGCATTGGCATGGATGTATATACATTAGATTTTGGATTGGTTTATATTTGGCATGGAAATGACTTGTTATAATGTTGTCATTCCCTTGGTATGGATACATACTGTTGATGAATATCTAGTTTAATGATATTTCATTTTATTGTACTATGATTTGTTTTATACGTGCTAACCCTTATATTTCCATGATGTGGACTGTGATGATCTCACTATGTGGGGTAGCAGATCAGGTGTGAGGCTTTGGGATGACAAATGAGTCTTTTTGGGTAGCTGCTTTGAGAAGTGGCTAGACTTAGAGCTTGACCAGCACCTAGGGTGTCTTATTTTGATGTCTTCATGACGTTGTATATTCATTATCTTTTTGGATGATTGTATAACTTTACGAATGATGACTCTTTTATAAAATTATGTTTTATATTATGGAAACAATTTATACATTATTGTATATTTACACTCTAGTGTAGCTGGCCTTTACTCTATTTTCTTTATTATATATTATTTTATTTTAGTTGTCATATTAGTTATTGATGTGACGGCCTACGGCGGCTCGTTACACCACTCGTGTTTATTCTCAACTTGGATTTTGTGTAAATATTCACTCTTGCCTTTTTCCGCTCATTCTCTAACTTAAGGTTCTTACAAGAATCAAATAATCTATAATCAAGAATCACCTTCAAGGATAGCAATCATAAGGAATAAAACAGAATTGTAGTACCCACAAAGGACAACTAGCAAAGAACAAGGAAGACACTTGACACTTAGGAATTTTATCAAGCAGGTAATGTGCACGGAATTTAAGGAAGAACAACCGCCATATATTTGTGTATATATATATATATATATATAAAATTTTCTTTTGCTGCAGATTTTTTTTTGGCAGAATTTATGTTCCAAAATGAAAGATAATCATTGAAAGAAATATGTGGATACACAATAACAAGAAGGAATGAAACAGGAAAAAAAATTAAAATAGAAATTTGAACAGTACCGTGAACAATACCGATGAACAGTACAATGAACAGTACTAGGAATAATGCGCGTGAACAGTGCACGTGAACAGTACCCCCCAGAACCTGGCTCTGAATACCAAATGATGTGAAACAATTAATTATAAGTAAGGCGCCACAAATACAATTATTTGATAAGCCAAGAAAGATCGCCACAAGAATTGGAGAATTCTTGATAAGATCAGTTGATGCAAGGAAGAACCTTAGCAGAACTAAAACTCACAAAAAAAATGTAATCTGAATAATTTGTCCCTTTTCTCAATTCCCAATATGTTTAATACAACTTTAGTTTGAGTTTGCTTCATTTGGAAGTAAATAAAGAAAAATTAAAATATTAATATCCCAATAGAAGCTAATATGCCCAAGTGGTTTGATGAAGACATTATAAGCTTAAGGTCTTGGGATCAAATCCTGAAATGTAGCAGGATTTAGTTGGCCTCCTAGCTCTCCAAGCAAGCTATGCATGTAATAAGTCTAGCCTCCTCCATGTGTTAAGTTGATTGTTGGGTCTCTAGCAAATGGGCCACTTTGTGCTGCAATGTCTCTTGGGTTTTTTTAAGCATCCTCTAGTCAATAGACTCACCTAATATTTGAATTGGATCTAACCAATCTTTACTATAATCATTCACAGCAACGTTGTAAACGAGGTCCTTATTTGGGTATAACTCAGAATAACGCTGCCATAATCCATATTGTCTAAACCTGTCAATGTGGATATGTTAACAATGTTCCGATTTATTATCTTTAAATATGTTATTTATAAATTGAAGGATTAAAAGAATAATTTTAAATCTAAAAGATAAATATCTTAAATTTAAGGTACTAAAGACATATTAAAACTGATAATTATTATTGATTGAGTTTTGGACTAACTTGTGTCTTGGTTTTCCAATGTATAATGGGTTCATGAGGTTGGGATAAGGGTCTGGAACATAGAACTCTGCAGCAGAGCGATCTGGGATGCCAATTTCCCATATGGTAGGTCCATTTCTTGGAGGATTGTATATTAGTGAACCCAATTGGATAACACATCCTACAAAAAGAAGAAACGTGTGAATGAGGATTAAGAATTTTTGAGAATGACTAGAATTCTTTCATGACAAAATGTGCACCTGGTGTGATGGTTATAGTAGTGTTATATTTATAGTCCCCAAAAATTCCTGGAATCCATGCATATAAATCGTAGTCTCCTGGTACAACATTTTCAATTGTGAAGTGACCCACTTTGTCAGCTCCACTCCAGAATTGGTAACCCTGAAAAAAGTGGTATTATCATGTTATTATTAGTGTCTCATTGACTAGGGTCTTTTTTCATTATTACTAGAGAAAATGAGACGCTCATATCTCGCTATTGTTTCAAAAAAAAAATGATAATAAAGAAGAGATGGTGAAATGAGAAGGTATACAGTTAATTTTATAATAATGGATAACTTGGTGGATTAGTTGAGGAGTAAAAGAGAGAAAGAAAAACATATATAATGATTAAAACATTGTATCTTCTTTATTAATTATTATAGATTATAGATTATAGATTATTCATTAGTGTCATTGGGATTGGAACATATTGGAAACTAAATTTCATAAGAAGAAATACCTTGCTTTGCCTTTGCCATGATCCCTCATTTCCAGGCAGAGCCAAACCAACATAAGCATTGTGGCCATATACAAATTTCCCTCCTTTAATGTATCTGGTGGTAAAAGCAAGGAACATTAGTTCCTTTGTATCATAAATATAATTTTCAAAATAAACAAGAGGAAATGCATGAATATGTACCTGTCTTGGACTAGTAATTGTCCTTCCACTCTTCCCCGTTTATTGGCTGGGAAAAACTCATCTGATTTTGGGAAATCATAGGGCCAACTTTTAATTTCCTCGGACATCTAATTAAGTGATGCAAATTCAGCAAAGAAAACAAAATGAGTCAAATTAAATTTTAACAAACACACTTTTAATGGTATATTTAAGGTTGTTAGTTGTAGCACCTGTTGTATAGCATCACTCCATAGGGCTTGTGAATCATGGCCACTTGAAACTGAGTTTAGATAAGCAAAAACGGGGCCATAAACTTTCTTGAAGGGTTCCCCTTCTTTGAATGCCATGGTTACCTCCTTCCCCGCGTAGTGAGTGGTATGAAGTATCTAGACATAGATAAAATCATGACCAAATTAGATAATGTTACTTAATAAATTCTCCCAAGAAATTAACACAAATAATTTTTTATTTATTATTTTTTAGAAATAAGCAGAAATAAACCCAACATTGTATATTTCATATCAATAATTATTATTCTTTGTTTAGGCAAGATATGGATGTGAAGAAGTCATGGACTTACATTGAGGGTTGTAGGGCCAACATGAGAAGTGAGGCCTTGCTTAATTGGGCCACCACTACGGAACTCGTTACTTGGTGTTATCATCCAGAAGCCCACAGATTCATTGGACCTTGAGTCCATGTTAATCCACCCATGAAGCTTATTGTCTTTGTTCTCACATGAGTATTGGTATTTGTCATCAACCTGAACAAAGCCCAATCCAACCATTAACCAACTCTGCCCGTGTTTAAAAAAATAAAGCGAAAAAAAAAAAAAACAAGTGTAATAAAATACGATATTATATATTTTCATGAAATGGTTTTTTTAAAAAATTATCATTTCCTAGATGTAACTTTTCCAAACGTATAGAGAGAGAGAATCAAGCACTAAACATGTGATGAAAATTGAAGAAAAGAAAAATAGGTACCTCTCCTTGAAGCTGTGGGTTACTAGGGTTGGTTATTAGAACAGCTTCATCATAATCAAGGCGTTTCCCCGTAGTTCTATCTTCAGGCGTTGGCATGGCTCATTGCATATCATCTGCTATAGCCATATAGGGGAACCTGTATAAATAAATATTGCATCGATAAAATAAGAAAAAAAATTAATTTATAAAATATACACACACTTTAATTGAAATTTTTTTTGGATGATGACAAAAACAAAAGTAATCTTTATAAAATATTCTTTCAAATAAATACTATAAAATAACTTTATTATTATTTACATGTTTCATTTACGCATTTAAGATTCTGTTTATTCTAGTTTGCACTGATCGATAATTGGATATTAATTTCTTTGGAGGTGAGTTTTGTTGGAGAGCATTCTCTCCCAACAAAATGTGCATGAAGATTTCATGATTAGGGTAAATTAAAATTATTAAAAACACTTGTCATTGTATTTGTGCATGGGAATGCTATTTGTTTACCTGTCCTTTTTCAACTTGAAAACGATCCTTATGTGATCAATCTCCAGAGCTGGAAAATGCTGGGGACGTTCAAATATAGCGTATATGTATAATCCGGAACTACCTCTGCGCAAAATATACCTGCAAAATTGCAAACATTTCATGTGAAACTCAATGCAATATTTAAGTATTAAGGTTTTTTCACTTAAAAAATTATAAGCCTCTTGATACTATACTCATTATAATAATGTAAAATATTTCAGATGAGTTGAGATAATAAATAATTTGTATATGATGTTTCTAGGTTTGATTCTTATTTTTGAAGTATGGATTAGTCTTTATTATCAATTTTAGAATATTGGTATAAATTATATATATATATATATATATATATATATATAAAAGTAATTGAGAAAGATCAAAATCACCTTTTGTCTACGTTTACGGGGGAACTGAGGCTTCCATGTTCCATGTTCTTGAAAAGGAAAGCTCAATTTGATTCTCGTTTGCCTCTATAATAGAAAATCTACTACCTTGGATTCTGTGGATCCATGTAAATTGGTCAGTTAATCAATGATCACATAAAATTATTATATATACGGATCAAACTGTTATTGTTTATACAAAACAAAATATTATTTTTATTATTTGTATATATCGTATAAGATTGAATAATAAAAGTAAATAAATAAATAAAAACTAAATGTATTTTTTTTAAAAAAAAATTGTGATTAAATTAAGTGATTCCAGAATTGGTGAAAGAAATTACTAACTCGTTAATTTTTTTTATACTAGCATATTACGTTTTGGTTCAAAAAAAAGAAAAGTAGTATATTACGTTAATTTTAATGTACATGAATATGAAAGAAATTTGTAATTTAATGTATAGCTTTGAGATAAAATTATATAATTAACAATTATTGAATAATGTAAAACTATATTACAAAAATTTATTCTAATGTAATTTGATCATCTCTCGTATATTTGTGTGCTAACTAATTATTAAGAAAGGTTTACCCCCAAAGTTTTGATGTGCTTCCTGATGCATTCCAGACAATGTCAATATACCTGCAAACACGAGTTTAGTTTTGTCAATTGAGTCATAACTTTGACTTTATTTTTCTTTTATTAGCAAGCTAATTAGAAATATTTTTAAGAATTTATTTAACTAAAAACAAAAAGCATTTTTAGTAGAAAAACTTTTAAAAGTACTTTTAATTGAATTTGTACTTAAACAACTCTTTGTCTCAAAAAAAGTTTGAGTTAATTTCATTGAAAAGTGATTTACTTAAAATGGAAAATAGTGAGTCGTAAATATATATACCCTCTATTATTGAATTTGTTGTGAGCTTCAAGCACATTATCTATTCCATTGTATGATATTCCAAGGACAGTGCCCTCTGGTTTTGACAAAGTGACACGAATGATGCCATTTTCCATTATGACCTGAAGATTATATATACCCAATTGAAACAATACGAATATGGTTACAATTGAAGTAAATTTTTTACATTTAAAATAGGAAATTTTACCTGATTCTTGTGTTCATACAGATTCACTCCAGGATGATTGAATGTTATTCCAGGACTGTTGATTTCCCTTAAACTCCTGCAATTGGAAGGATTACAAATCGCCAAAACAAAACAATATATCTATATATTATTTGAAGTACATTTACGACGGTATACTGCATCTTAAACCCTAAGTATATTTATCATACTATTTTTTTTAACAATATCATCTAATAATAAATTAAAATATATAATAAAATTGTTAATTTTGTAATAATTACCTAAAAACTTATATGTAAAATTTTTCTTATTAATTGAAGATATAAAAATATATGAAACTAAACTGTATTTAGTATATCGTATCAACACATTTAAATTGTGAATGTATAATATTCTATTTTTTATTTTAGTTTTCGTAAAAAAAATTTAAAATAGTCTTTGTGAAATATTCTTTTTTATTTTTATTTTAGTCCTTGTTTTTATTTTAGTATTTATAATGTTTTTTTTTTCCTTCAATTATGTATAATATTTCATTCTTTTTGAGTTTGTCCTTTGAAAAAAAAGAAGAAGAAATAAAAGCAATATTACAAAGAAAAAAAAGAAAAAATTGAGTATATTACAAAACAAAATAATAAAGATCAAAGTTGTAACGTAGTAAGTATTTTAGAAGCCCATGGGTGATTTAGTAGTCCATAACGGCCGTTTCTAAACTGGAACGAGTCGTTCCAAACTACTAAATAGGCTTATGAATCTTGGACTGGAACGAGCCGTTCCAAAATGGGCATTGTGAGTTAAATTCAACTCCAGAATTGGTCATTCTGATTTTAGAACGGGTCGTTCTAGACGTGCCAGAACAACCCGTTCTGCATGTGAATTTTACACATGATGAAGGAGTCCAAAACAGGCCGTTTCAGATTTGGAACGGGTCGTTCTTGCCACTTCAGACTTCTATAAATAGAGGTTATGCAGTTGAGGAGAAGGAGAGGTTTTTAGAGAAAAGTTTTAGAGAGAAAGACTTTGGACTAAGAAGCTTGCTTTGAGTGGATTGAAGTTCCGGGTTGAGCTATTCGAAAAGTAAATTCCACTTCTTCTCAGTTCTTGGCTATCCTAAGCCAATCTTCAAGTAAGGGAAGCTAGATTGTATGTTGTTTGGTTGTATGTGAGTTTAGGAACTCATATGAAGTTGTATAATTACATTGAGAGGTATGATGTGTAGAAAGTGAAATGAAGAGATGTATGTTGAGTATAGTGTTGTAAACTAAATGAGTAGTGTGCCAAATAGAGAATGCGTTGAATACATGGTATGTTGCTAAAGTTGCTATATTTATGTGTAGATTATTTATATGTTGTAAAATATGATGAAATGATATGTTGTGAGTTGTGAGAAGCATGATGTGAAATGTGTAGACGTGTTGAGATTTATACAAAATTTATTAGTAGACCATGTTGTTAAGTTGTTAGAGAAGAGTTGTATGTTGCTATAAAGTTGTATGTTGTTCCATGTGTTGAAAATATATTATTTTATGATGATTGAGTTGTAAATTATGAGTTGAGCTAATAAGTTGTTGAGTTGATTGTGTTATTTAAAGTTGAAATGAGATATTGTGTTGTTAAAATGTGTTGTTAAACAACGTTGATGAGTTGTTGTGCTGATATACCATGTTGTTTAAGTTGAAAGTTGATTGAGATGATGAGTTGAAAGTTGTGTTGTTTAAGTTGTTGAGCTGAGCTGTGTTGTTGAGTTGTAAGCTGATTCAGTTGTGATGATAAGTTGTTGATCACTAGGACTAGAGGAGATGTTTTCGAAGTTGCTCATCCAATTGTGTGGATTGAGATAGTTGTGGTGCTCTAAGAGCCCAATTTGTTGAAAATCCTCCTTGGGAAGTTAAGTGGACGTTGTGTTGTTCTCCTCTAGGACTTAGTTGGTCCCGTGTGTGGGCAAGGTTGAGGCATACATGTATAAAGCGACCACGATATAGGGACAAGGTCGAGCTATACCGATTACAAAGCGACCACGATATAGGGGCAAGGTTGAGCTATACCGATTACAAAGCGACCACGGTATAGGGGCAAGGTCGAGCTATACCGATTACAAAGCGACCACGGTATAGGGGCAAGGTTGAGCTATACCGATTACAAGGCGACCACGGTATAGGGGCAAGGTCGAGCTATACCGATTACAAAGCGACCAATTTGAGTAAAGTACGAAGTCGGGAGCTTAGTTCCTAACCGAGTACTATAATTCCTTGTTTAAGTGGCAAAGTCTGAGAAATCGTTATCGTGTTGTGGATTTCTATCCAAATTTGTTGTTTACCTAGCAAGCCCAAAAAGGTTATGTGTTGTTGGTTCAGTAGGACCTAGCCACTTAGACTACTCACCACGTTGTAGGAGATCTCTGAGTTGAAATGCGTGACGATGCATAAGTTGTTGATGAGTTGATTTTTTGTTGATAAGAGTTGTATATATGTTTTTGTGTTGTTAAGCTGTGATTGTGTTGTATGTTGATCCTGTTGAGGATGATGATAGTGTTGTTATGTTGTAAGTTGCTTAATTGTATACAAGTTGATGATGATGCTAGTGTCGCTAGATTACCTGTGTTGTAAGTTGTTTTAAACATGTGTTGTTGAGAGGTGTGTAACACATGTGTTGGTTTTTGTTATGATGAATATGATAACTATTCCAATGGTTTGTAAAGTAGTTGTGTTGAAGTGTTGATACAACGTTGATATGTGGAATCAAGTTGAAATGATGTTAAGATGTATAATATATGTGTTGTTTATCTTTTGTGTCGTATGTGAAGATGGTTATATAGTTGTGTTTTATATTTGATATTTATGAGTTGCTTATTGTCTCTAGCTTACCCTTGCATGTTTCCATGTGGTTAAGACTGCAATGATCATATTGTTAGATAATCTTAAATTTTAGAGTTAGTTTATCTATTTTATTTGTTTTAGTTTAGATAAGATAGTTTTTGATAAGATTTGTTTTGATAAGATATTTTGTTATCTTCTTGTTAATTTGGTACGTTGTACAATGGCTATTTAAAGGTCATCTCTTATTCAATAAAAAAATAGTGAGTTGCTACGTTCACCCACAATACTAGTATTACTCGTCTCTCTTTATATTTCTACAAATTGGTATCAGAGCTTTATGCTCTGAGTGCCAAGTGTGAGAGGAAAACAGTGTGCGCCTGTGAAGGGAAGAAAGAAGAAAGAGAGAGTAATGGTGAAGGTTGTTAATGGAATGACCGTATCACAACTGTCAAAGAAAACCAATTATGATAATTGGTGTTTACAGATGAAGACCCTGTTGGGTTCCCAAAGTCTATGGGACATAGTGGAGAAGGGGTTCCAAGAACCCGAGGAGGACGAAGACCAATCTGTGGCTCAGATTACCGCATTGGAAAAGACACGAGTGAAGGACAAATCGACTTTGTATTTTTTGTACAATGTCGTGGATGAGTCAGGTTTCGAGAAGATTGCAAACGCTGCATCTTCAAAGGAAGCATGGAAGATCTTGGAGGTTGCGCACAGAGGTAACCATCGTGTCAGACAGATCTGACTTCAAACTCTCCTCGGAGAGTTTGAGTGTTTGAAGATGGAGGATAAGGAACAAGTATCCGAGTACATAACTCGGGTGGAGAAGTTGGCTAACCAACTCGGAAGGAATGGGGAGCCAATGCCAGCAAGTAGAATTGTGGAGAAAATCTTGAGATCATTAATAGATGATTTCGAGAGTATTGCATGCGTAATTGAGGAGTCAAAGGACTTGTCAGTTCTCTCAGTGGAAGAGCTCGCTGGGTCACTCGAAGCCCACAAACAAAGGAGGAGGAAGATGAAGAGTACTCTTGATCAAGCATTACAGGCGCAACTTGATTTGAATGAAACTCGGAACACCCAGGGCCGAAGATCAAGTGGACAAGGACGAGGTGATCAAGGACGAGGCAAAGGACGAGGTGATCAAGGACGAGGTAGAGGACGAGGTGATCATGAAGGAGGACAAGGACGAGGTGATCGTAGCCAAGGAAGTCAGCCAAGGTCGGAGGTAGAATGTTATAAGTGTGGCAAACTCGGCCACTACGCAAAGGAATGCAAATCGGAAAATTGCTACAACTGTGGCAAATACGGTCACATAGCAAAGTATTGTCGAGCTAAAAGCCGAAGTGAAGAGAAAGAGAAGAATATTCTCACAGAAGAAGAGGACGAGGAAGCAGGAATTTTGATGATGATGCAAAGCTCGGAGACCAAGCTACGTCCGAGTTATGCCTCCGAGGTTCAGCTAAACTTGAGTTGCGTGGAGAGATCAGTAGTTGAGCTTCCAAGCTCAGATGAGAAGTCAGAAGCCGAGCTTGATTCGAGTTGCTTAAACAACTCGGTCTGGTATTTGGACACTAGAGCGAGCAATCATATGTGTGGAGAAGAGAGTTTCTTCAACGAACTCATCAAGGTGAAGGCTGGATTCGTGTCATTTGGGGATGATTCCAAGGTGGCGGTAAAAAGGCGTGGAACCATCAGGCATATGTAGAAGGATGGACGAGTTGGAGAAATAAGGAATGTCTACTACGTTCCCGAGCTTAAGAATAACATCTTAAGCATGGGGCAGACGATGGAGAAAGGCAACTCGGTTCTGATGAAGGATCTAGTGCTTTATTTGAAGGACAAACATGATCGTTTAATAGCCCGAGTAGAGATGAAAAAGAATCGGATGTATAAACTGGAGCTGAACATCCTTCAAAATAAGTGCTTAAAGCTGGACGTGAAGGATGAAGCCATGATGTGGCATTTTCGTTTTGGGCATTTGAACTTTGGAGGTTTGGCTGAGCTATCAAGGAAGGAGTTGGTGCACGGACTACGTGGTGTTGAGTTTGACAAAGTAAAGGAGCAACTTGGCCTGATACACACTGACTTGTGTGGACCAATCTCTCCTGCATCCTTCAGTGGTAAGAAATATTTCATCTCTTTCATAGATGATTTCTCTCGAAAGACCTGGGTATATTTCTTGCAAGAAAAATCAAAGGCATTTGAAGCTTTTAAAAAGTTTAAAGTCATGGTGGAGAAAGAGACTAACAAGCAAATTAAAGCTTTGAGGTCGGATAGAGGTGGAGAATTCACATCGGCAGAGTTTATGGAATACTGTGAAGAGCAAGGTATAAAACGTTTTCTCACAGCTCCATATTCACCACAACAAAATGGAGTAGCTGAAAGAAAGAATCAAACTATTCTTGATATGGTCCGAGCTATGCTTAAAGGGAATAATATGCCTGAGAAGTTTTGGGCAGAGGCAGTGCAGTGTGCTATATATATACAGAACAGGTGCCCACATTCAAAATTGGATGATGTGACACCTCAAGAAGCATGGAGTGGACAAATACGTCACTTCAAGATCTTCGGAAGCCTTGCTTACAGTCATGTTCCAGCTCAGCTCAGAACGAAGCTTGATGATAGGAGCAAGAAGTATATCTTGATCGGGTATGATGAAAAGGCAAAAGCCTACAAATTGTACAACCCTGTTACAGGAAAAATTCTGGTAAGTCGAGATGTCCAAGTAGATGAGGAAAGCGAGTGAAGCTGGAGTAACTCTGAAGAGACTTCGGGGAGCTCGAACTCTGAGAGGGAGAGATCAGAGATAATAAGCAGAAGCTCGGATAGGACCAATGAGCATTCCGAGGAAGATGATGAACCTGAGCAGCTTAGAACTCGGAGCTTGCAAGACATCTACAACTCCACTGACGAGTTACATGTAGTATGTCTATTGACAGGAACAGAAGACATAAAATTTGAAGAGGCGGTACTTGATGAGAGATGGAAGAAAGAAATGGATGAGGAGATCAGATCAATTGAGAAGAGTGAGATGGGAAGCAAAGCTGAGTTAGTTGAGGAGTTCAAAGAAGTGATGAAGAGGGAGTTTGAGATGACCGATTTGGGCATCATGAAGTATTTTCTGGGTTTAGAGGTGGATCAAAGAACAACAGGTACTTTTGTGTCCCAAAAGAGGCATCGGCCACCGCGGCGCCGGGGATGCTGGACGTCGTGTGGCTCGCAGGGCCATGGTACGCGGAGGAGTATCGCGCTCTGGTGGAAGAGGCATCGAAATGAAAAAAAAAAGAAATTTAAGCTTATGGGGGAGTTTTGTTAGATAATCTTAAATTTTAGAGTTAGTTTATTTGTTTTATTTGTTTCAGTTTAGATAAGATAGTTTTTGATAAGATTTGTTTTGATAAGATATTTTGTTATCTTCTTGTTAATTTGGTACGTTGTACAATGGCTATTTAAAGGCCATCTCTTATTCAATAAAAAAACAGTGAGTTGCTACGTTCACCCACAATACTAGTATTACTCGTCTCTCTTAGTTTTTCTACACATATGTTGTATGGGAGCAGGGCAGGGATAGGCTGGGAGATAGCTATTAGAGGCCACAGAAGGTGCCTGGAGGTGGATATTTTTTTTTTGTAGGCTACCTTATAGTAGCAAATTTTGTTGTATATAACTGGTTGCTGTTGGTTGCTTGATTAGCAACTTGTGTAAATATTTTATTATATTATTTTAGTATATATATTCCAGTAGTGTGTAGTGTTGTTTCGTAGTGTGACGGCCACAGCGGGTCGTTACACTTTTATGGTATCAGAGCAGTTCGAGTCTAGTGGACACTCTGTGGGGGGTGGTCCATTTAGGCTTTTGTTGTGTTGAACTCTGTGTTGTGTTGGATGTTGTGCTAATTTGTGTTGAGTAGTTGAGATGTAGTGTGTTGAATAAGTTTTTCATTTTGTAGAAGATGCCTAAAGCAAATGAGCAAATAGCCCATGCCATGGAGATGATGGCTATGGTTATGCAACAACAAAATGCCTACTTTGCTTGGATGGATGCTAAAAGAGCTATGGTTGGTGCAGCAAGACCAGTTGGGTCACATGAGAGTCAGGATTTGGCTGAGTTCAGGAAGTGTAGTCCTCCTCAGTTCAGAGGTGATGCAGATCCAGAGGTGGCCAACCATTGGATTTGCGAGTAGGAGAAGATATTCTTAGTTCTAGGTTGTTCAGGGGAGCGAAAGCTCGCCTATTTAGTGTATATGTTGACAGGGGAGGTAGGGTATTGGTGGGGAGGTACTAGTCAGATGTTGATTGACCATGGAGTTGTTGTGGACTAGGTGTGCTTCAAGAGGGCCTTCCTCGATAAGTACTTCCCAGATAGTGTCATGCATGCTCGGGAGGCAGAGTTTATGAGATTACAGCAGGGTGGAATGTCGGTGACCGAGTACGCCATGAGATTCGAGCACTTGGGACGCTTCTACACCCAAGCCACCTCTGAGGCTTGGAAGTGTAGGAAGTTTGCTGAAGGCTTGAAGTATGATTTGAGGAGAGTGGTGGTGCCTATGGCCATCACGGAATTTCCAGCCTTGGTAGAGAAGGCGAAGGTTGTAGAGCGGCTAGAGAGCGTTGGCAAGTCGGCGAAGACTGTTGGTGGGCTAGCTGGGTCCAAGAGTGATGGTGGTTCTAAGAGGAAGCTTTATGATAGGCCCCAATCACAGTAAGGGAGTCCTGTCACAAGAAAACTTATTGACACAACTAGGAATGAGGGTCAGAGTGGAGCTGCTACTCTTAAATGTTACAGATGTGGTGGATCTCACTTCATTCGTGATTGCCCTCATACCGAGAGCAAGTGCTTTAGGTGTGGCCAGATGGGTCACATGTCGACTAGTTGTCCTGCAGGTGTTAGACAGACCAGGAGTGCCCCGAGGGGTGATAGATCTATTGCAGCTAGGAGGGTGTTTTCCTTGACTGGAGTCGAAGCTTCCACTTCATCTGATCTAGTGAAGGGGAAGGGTAAAGCTACTTGACTCAGGGCCTCCCATTCATTTATTTTATATGCATGTGCTGAAAAGTTGGGTTTGCCTGTACGTAGTTTGGGGTTGAGATTGCTTGTGGCTACGCATGCTTCTGTTTCTATTGTTGCCTCTAAGATGTGTGTTGGTTGTCCCTTGGAGATGTGTGATAGGAAGTATAAGGTGATCTTGATCTATTTTCCTTTAGTAGATATTGACATAATCTTAGGGATGAATTGGTTATCTAACAATCACATTCTTATAGATTGTGCCAATAGAGAGTTGGTTTTTCCCTTAGGGGGAGGAAGAATTGTTGATTTTAGCTAGCCAAGCTGAAGTGATATTGAGAGATGGAGCAGAGTGTTGTATTCTGCTTGCTGTTGTGAGTGTGGAAACTGAGGAGGTGATCAATAGGTAGGAGTTGTGAGGGAATTCCTGAAGGTGTTTTGGATGAGGTGCCTGGGTTACCTCCTACTAGGGAGATTGAGTTTAGCATTGATCTGGTCCCTGGTGTAGGGCCAGTTCCAGTTGCTCCCTATAGGATGGCCCCAACAGAATTGGTTGAATTGAAGTGTCAGGTGGAAGAGTTGAAGAGAAAGATTGACTACTTCTCCTATGTTGGTGTTGCCTAATCCTAATGAGCCATTTGAAGTGTGTTGTGATGTTTCTCACCATGGGTTGGGGTGTGTGTTGATGTAGAATAGGAGAGTAGTTGCATATGCTTAAGGCAATTGAAGAATCATAAGAGGAATTATCCTACTCATGACTTAGAGTTGGAAGTAGTTGTTTTTGCCTTAAAGGTATGGATGCACTATTTTTATAGTGCAGGCTTTAACGTCTTTGGTGATTACAAGAGTCTGAAGTATTTGCTTGATCAGAAAGAGCTGAACATGAGACAAAGACGGTGGATGGAACATTTTAAAAGACAATGAATTTCAGTTGATGTATCACCCTAGGAAGGCCAATGTAGTGGCATACGCTTTGAGTAGGAAGTCCATCCACATGTCTAGTCTGATGGTAAAGTAGTTGGAGCTGGTTGAGAAATTCAAAGATTTGAATCTGTATGTGGAGTTGGCTCAAGACCACATTAGCTATGGCATGACTACCATTGCTAGTGAGCTCTTGTAGCAAGTTGGCATGAAGTAGTTGCAAGATTCAGAAATTGTGAAGGTTCTTAATTTGTTGGATATAGAGAAAGCAGTTGGCTTTGATGGAAGTTGATTTATTATTTAGGATTTAGGGTTTTGTTTTATAGTTTGATTATGTGCTGGTATTTGTTTCAGTTGTTTACAAAACTGGACATGTGTATGTGATTCATACGTTTCTTGTTTTCCGATTTAGTCTATTATTTTAGTCTATTTTGTGTTTTTGCATGCTTAGGAGGTTTGTTTTGAAGTTTTGTTTATTTTTATGGTTATAGGTGATTTAGTTTTTTCTTTGTGAATCACATAGTTGAATTTGGTTATATAGTTTTGTTAAATTTTGTTATCTAGGATTTAGTTTTGTTTTTGTGAAGTGCATGACTTAATTTGTGAATTAGTTTTGGTGATTTTACTTACACTATTAATTTTTTGTTTCTAAAGTGCATATTTATAGAAAAATGTGGAATAATTAATTTTTTGCAAATTTATTTATTTTACAACAAATAAGAGATCTCAATAATCTTGGTAGATAATATCATTTGCTCCCACTAAGACTGTGTGTCAGTTGTAAACACTAACTTTTCTTTTAAGAAATTTATAGACTAGTTAAATTATAAATGAAATTTATGCTAACAAAAATAAAAGTGAAATTACAAAACATGTTATGAAATTAAAACACGTACAATATGAAAAGGTTAATCTTGTTTTCATTTTTTCATTGTAATGTACATTTTTACATTTTATTATTCAAATTTACTGAATATTTTGGTAAAATTTAATAAAGTTATCCATTTTTAAAAACAAACAAATTTTTAATAATAAGCTAACAAATTAAATAGATATATAAAATCTTAAGTTATTAAAGATATTTTATTAAAAATGTAAATATATGTAAAAGTTAAATTAAATTAAAGTATAATTTTAAATTTATAGTTTAGACATTAAATAATTAGTAACAATATAATTAATAAAATAATGTTTAACTAAATTAATTTATAGTTAAACTAACTTCACATTAAATATATGTATTACTCTGACTTGAACAACCAATGTAGAAAATGTCACATAGGAAAAATGAAAATATTGATTTTTTTTTTACACAATGGCCCATGAAAATTGGAACATGATATATCTTATGTGACAATTTTACACATTATAACTATATATTTGCAAAAACATATTTAAAAAAATATCAACAACCAATAATAATATAATGTAACTACAAAAACAAAAATAACTTAATTTAAATGAAACAATAATAATTATGCAACATAAAATATCTTAACTACATGGTATACGTCGCATGTAATGTTCATGATTCTTAATTGTTATACACATCCAAAAAAGACAAGTTTGAAATCATACAGAAGCATTTAAAACAACATAACAGTTTAAAAAGAACCATAAAACTAAAAAGGCAACTAAGGTTTTCTTAACATCGAGGACAAGGAAGTTGGGGTCAATAACTTTTTCAATCTTTAGGCGTATGTCTTTCTAGTATCCTTGACGCTTAAGAAGTTTCCCACATTCCTTCCCAAGGTAAAACTCCCTTTTGTTACATTGTGTTGACCTTCTGTTAATGTCAACTTTAAGGCTTTTTGACTTTAATAAAGCAAAAAAAATAAAAATACATGAAATGAATTTTTTTTTTACTGGAATATGTGATTTTTTCCAACATGGAGCATTGTGGGACAAATTAAAGAAAGCGTAGGGGCTTGCTGCGCTGTCTGCAAATAAAGCTTGGCGCTTGACTATGAGGCGCCATGTATGCAAACCAACGTTTAACGTAATGCGCAGTGGGGGAAGCTTTTCAGTATGCGCACATGCCCTCGGCGCCAACCATGCTTTCCATGATGTAAGCCTGCTACATTGTCCCATTTTGTCTGAAGAAATTGACCACGTGGCACGTTTAACTTAAAGCGCAAGGGGAGGGGAGTTATTTAGGTGCCCTAGTACGCGCATCTCCCCTAGGTGCCATCCATGCCATCCGTTGTGTCTCATCTCGTCAGAAACTCCTCTAAGCACGATGACTGGAAAATGATGCTTTCCAAAGCTCCCTCACCTCTCCTTCGTTGTTCCTCCTCCTTATATGCCCTTCACTTCATCTCCTTCCTCCCTCCACTTGCCGTTTTTCTTCTTCTTCCCCACCTTCACACCTTTGCATTCTTTCTCTTCTCTGGTTTTCAGTTTCTCTGTCCGTTCTCTGACTCCGACAACGATCGCTCTCCGTCTCTGGCGAGTATCATGCAAGTGTGATCATTAAATTATTTTTAATACATATAGTTTTTAATATAATTATTGTTAAAAAGATATATTGTTGTTGTTGGAAAATATTGTATGTAATATTTAGAATTTGAAGTTATATAAAAATAAAATAGTAATTAATATTTAGTATTTATAATTTGTGATTTAAAAAAATTAATTGGTTAATATGATTAGTGAAAATAATAATTGTAATATATTAATAATTAATGTATTTAAGTTGTATTTAATGTAAAAAGATATTAATTACGTTAAGTTGAAGTTTAAAAATATATTTAATAAAAATTTGTGAATGTTTATTGTTTAATATATAATATAAGAGTGTTTGTAGGTAAATAGTTTATAGATAAATTTATATTGATAAAATGATGTAACTACTATTTATATAAATTCAGAATTTAAATAATATATATTTTTTAAAACAAAAGAATAAAAATAGCCAAAATAGCCGTAAGTAGTTTTTTAAAATAATAAAAAAAAAAGAATAATTAGTGATTATAAATTGGAAAAATACAATTAAAAATAAATTTACAACATTTATGGTATTATATTTATTATTGTAATTATAAAATATGAAATAATAAATGTAATTCGTTCTTATAGTAAAATATTAAAATAAAATGTTTGAAAAATATTATAGCTAACGTATAATTATTAAAGATAACGTATAATTATTATTAATAATAAAGATAATATTATTACTAAAAATAATGGCATGTAATAAAAATGTAGTAGTGAGTAGTAACTAGTATTAATAATAAAGTAATATAAGATACATATTTACCAAATGAATTTCTTAATAAATAATTATGAAAAAATAAGTTTTTGGTCCGAGGGCAATTTTCATCCTTGTATCACTATTAATATGATACATGAGAATGAATGTTAATATAAGATTGTTTGTGATTGATATATGTTATATGAAATTTAATTCATAATATGTACTTAATAATTATATTTATCTTATAATCTTCAATTTTTGCTTCTTCAACTATTCACTTAGCTATCCATATTCCACAATCATTTCTGTAATGTTTATTTGTGATAAATAAATTTAGAATATTATAATTATAATAAATAATAAATAAATATAAGCACAATATTTTTTAAGATAAAATAAAGTAATTGACTTATGATTCTAGTAGCTGTTATGTTGTTTGGTACCTCCAAAGTATAATCCAAAAATTGGAATATATTGGTACAATCATACTGATAAAATGACTCATATAATAACATTTCTTAAAAAAAAAATAGTTTGATATTTTATAAATAGGTGTTAGTAATTTAAATGTTTATACAAAAAATCATAAATTTAAATGTAAAATAAATTATTTTTTTTTACCAATTTCCTAACGTTTCTCCTTTGATAAACATTTCTTTTCTTGTTTGGGTAAGAATCCAACTGTATCAATTTTTACTTGTTCAAATCAACAACCAGGAGATACCAATGTAGATTCATGTCATTGATAGGAATAAATATCAGTAAATAATATAATTAAGACATAATAATTAAGTATTTTGGATAAAAAAAAATATGTTATAAAAGTTTAAAATGTTGACCAAAAAATTACAAACCTTGGACAAATAATTAATTTTTCCCATGATTTGGAATTGATAAAAGTCCATGACAAGATTTGGTTGAGTAATCCAACCCAATGCAAATTGTTATAATAAATAGGAAATTTTATATATAAAACATAAGTTTGTATTTTATTTTTCTTATTATTTGGAATAAAGGGGTAAATAAAAGTAATATTAAAACTTAAATGAATTTGTTGATATTATGTTCAATCCACAGCAGTAGTTGGTAAATACCAATACTCACTATATCCAATAGTTGATCTTTTTTTCTCAGTTAGTATGCAAGTAAGTAAGATAAGAACCTACATGAATAGGTTAACAATATCAATAAATGAATGAAACAAATATTATGTTAAATTTTATTATAAATATTAATATAAGTTTAAAATTTAAAATAATTAAGAAAATAAATACAAAAATGTTGAGAAACTTACATCTTGATCAACTAATCCTTTTGGTATGGGTGTCTTCAAATTGTGTCTATAGCCCATTAGTTTTCCCGGCCCAATTGTTTTGATAATTATTTCTCTCCCATTAAATAATGATTTTACAACAAAACTTAGTTATCCGTTTTGCATTAAATATGTTGAATAGTTTTATATATTTAAGTATTTTAATAATAATATGTTATGATATGATATTTAACTAAACTTACTCATTTATCTCATCATCCTTGTTTGTAACAAATATATAAGAAGCAAGGAGTGATTGAAGATCATCGACTATCATGTTTTTAGGAATATTGAATATCATAGGTATTCACTGAAAATAATAATTAACAATTTATAATATGAGAATTTGATCAAAATATTAAAAATTTATGCAAAAAAAAGTAATTAAAATGAAATACTTGGGATATTTCTATTGTCTTACTTAGACCTTCATAATGTGTATTATGGAGAGGATCCAAATAAAGCAATAAAGCATTGCCTTTTCATGTTATGGTGAATGAAAATAACCTTTTTTTTAGTTTTTCTTATTTCCCATCAAATTTTTTATGTTGTTAGATTTTTTCCCCTATTGTTAAACCATCCACAGGTGTGCTAAAGTTTCCAATTATTTCAGCTGCATTCATTTGTATGCTAATAGGTGACACTCACTCATCTAGTTTTTGTTTGAGAGCGTGTAAAGTGGTTGATATGGAATAGGTATTCATTGGACTTAACACTAGACTTTGAGATGCAACAACTTTTGTTAGATTTTTCAATCCTTCCATGATGACCTCCATTGTTGATGCTAGTTGTTGTACTATCTCTTCTAATCCATTTTTTTCTTTCTACTCAGGATATGGAATTGGACTTGTTGAATTTTTCATGTCATTGACAACAACATTTGGTACACTTTCAATGTAGCTGATTGTTTCTTAGTTAATAAATATCATATATGTTGTGTTAATAATTGTAGAAATAAAGAAGTAAATGATTTGAAGAAAGATAAATGTAAATAATCTAACCTAGAATAAATTTCTATCAGTTGCTTCACCTTCAGTCCTTTCTTATTACGTGTTGACATTTTACTATAAGCTCTTGGAGAGGTTTTTTTCTTGTTATCCTTTTTGTTAATCTAAGACACCATTGTTGGATGATTTCTGTTTGGTTTGGTTAAATTTCACAAGTCCTATAGTCCAATAGTGAGCCCATGCAATTGTCTTAAATAACATACCAACGAGTTGTAATTCTTGAAGAATGTGAATGGACAAGTTACGTGGTTAGAAGTTAGATGAAATCACTTGTAATATTAATGAGTTGTAATATTAATGGTGTAAACATAGAGTCATGTAAGAAAAATACATGCATGAGATGCTCGTATAAGAATAGGATGCGTTTTTTAGGTGTAAGAATGATATCCAATTTATAGTATTATTTAAGGAAACACAGTCATGTCAGAAAAAGACATGCATGAGATGCTCGTACAGGAATAGGATACGCATTTTAGGTTTAAGAATGATATATATTTTATAATTAATATTATTGAAAGAAACACAGTCATGTGAGAGAAAGACAGACACCGAGTCACGGGATGCTTTTATTGGATGTGCTTTTAAATTGTAATAAGAAACATAGCTTTATATTTTAGACATGTATAATTATTTCGTGTGATCTATAAGGACAATATTTACACAGAAATCATATGTTGTCAAAATAGTAATAAATGATAAATGTTTTTTTTTTTTTCCATTCCCACAAACAACATGTGTGTCTACCTTCACTGTACATTATCTGTATTCCACCCTTCACTTTAGTAGCCCAAAATGATTATATTGACACATTTGGGCAACATACAACCAAATATATTTATTTTAATACAAATAATAATTGAATACATAAATATATATAATCAATTTTACCTTATTAAAAGAAACATATTAAAATTACATATCACCAACGAATTAAAGTAGAATGAAATTTAAAAGTTTAGTAATAAATGAATCAAAATATTAAATATTAGATAATAACAAACATAAAATAACTAAACAATATGCCTTACATGGCATATAATATTGATGATTGTCATATATGGCAAAATATAATAAATAAAGAATTTCAGAATCAACAATAAAGTACTTTAAAAAACCTAAAATGTTCACTTCAAAGTTAAAACTACCAGACAACTCAAACTATATGAATGCCAAAGTCACAAAAAAACCACCAAGAAATTTAAATAGCTTATTCAAGATTTTTCAACATTGAAGACTATATAATTGGGGTCATCCAGTTTTTGAATTTTTAGAAGTTGGTGTGGCTTGTATCCTTTACGCTTAACTAGTTGACCTCATTCTTTGCTTAGGTAAAACTCTCTTTTGTTGTGCTTTGTACACTTTCTGTTAATATCATACTTCACCATTTGTCCATGTTCATATTAATCAAAACACAAACTTTGTAGTTGTTAACATTTCAATCATCAACATATTTTTCTTTAAAATACTACAATGAAATATGTGATAGTAAAAAATGTTGATTATGAATATTAATATGAATATTTAAATATAAATAAAAAAATAATTGATTTAATTCCTAACCAAAGGTTGTTATCCGGTTGATGCAGCTTTGGTCACAATTGGAACCAAGCAATTGGATGTCTTTGAAGTTAGCTTGCTGGAAAGGTTTGTCGTTGTTGTTGTTAAGTCTCATTATCAATTAAATCTTCATTTTCAATTTTAGGTTCCATAAGTTCGACATTATCCATGCTAACATAATCAAAAGTGTATTTTAGAAATAAATACTAGTAAAATAATAATATATTTGGCTTATCATTTATGTAAACTTTTCCCTATATTTGTTAAAGTATTGTTGGTTTTTTTTTCAAGTGAGGATAGGATATTTCCTCCACAACAAGGGTATAAATACTCATATCAAAATTGTTTGTCTCATTGTAGTATAAATCAACTATCTGTTTAGTTTTCAGACCATAGAAATTTTCAATTCCATTAACCCTATAAAACATTCCAATAGTTTTAACTAAATTTTTTAAATAAAGGTTAAAAGTGTTCCTTTTTGGGTCTGCTATCAAGCACTCCCCTAGTTCTATCTTACCATTCTAATGTTTGTAAAACTCAACATTTAAATATATCCAATCCTAACAATAAATAAAACATTTGAAACAATGATCAATATTAATATTAATACTTTTATACATTTTATATCAAATATGAAAAAAAATAAAATATAACTTAACCTTGTTTGGTGAGAACTTAGATCTTACTTGTTTCACTAAATTATCTATTTAAGCATTCCTAAGAGGGTCCATTTTCTGCATTTTAATGAGTTTTTATTAGTATCGAACAACATGCAACAATGACAATATGAAGGGTTTTTATAATTAAACATTTTTAAATTACATTGGAAGGAAAAACTCATTATGCCATGGAGAAAAGACATTTTAATGAAGGGTTTTTTTTTTTTTATTTTTATCATAAGACTAATAATCATAAAAAAACATAAACTTTGAATTTTTGTTTAATCAAATATGATTAAAGTATAAAACCTTAAAGTAGTGAAACCTAAAAATAACATAGATTAATTGTCCTGATTATTGTTATTTTAAGAAAGAAATAAAAATAAAAATAAATAAAAGTATAAGGGCTTTGAATGAAATACGATGATACTAGTAAATGGTGTTTAAGGTTGGAGAAGATGATTAACTAGAAAGGGGCTGATGTTGGGTGTTTGCCTTCAATGGAGTTTAGGATTTTACGATAGAGAATAGAAAGAAGATGAAAAGGTTGCTTCTTGGCTATTTAAGTTTCTTTATGTATCCCACTTTTAATGTTTTGATTTTCGAGTTTATTGAAATGAGTAATGACAATTTTTTGAATTTGGAGTAGGTGTAATTATTATCGTGGGATGCTGCATTTGTTGGTTGCAATTTTTAATGCTTACGTGTATTTATGAAAAGTAACTAAAGGGATTTTAAATTCTAATTGTCTCGTTTTACGTTCCCATTTGTCATATTTTTGGATTTTTTTTTCTAAATTCTATATTGATACCATCATCTTTTTTGTTTAACCATTTAATTATACATAAGTGGTTCACTACAAAAAAAAAAATCAAGTTTTAGCGACCACCAAAATCCATCGTTATTTAGGTTATTTTAGTCACTATTACATTCAGCGACTGAATTAGAGACTAAAAAAACCCGTCGCTAAAATAATAATTTATTAATAATTATTTTAAAAATCTGTGGTAATTACCCACAGATTTATCCATGGATAATTAATTTTTATTAATAATTTATTTTAAAAATAATAAAATTAATTTGTAAGTAATTATGATAAATAAAAATTAAATTAGATAATTACCCACAAATTTATCTGTTGGCAATTAACCACGGATAAATTCGTGGGTAACTATTTTTTTATTAATAATTTATGTTAAAATAATAAAATTAATTTATAAGTAATTATGACAAATAAAAATTAAATTAGATAATTACCCACAAATGTATCTGTGGGTAATTATTTTTTATTAATAATTTATGTTAAAAATAATAAATTAATTTATAAGTGATAATGATAAATAAAAACTAAATTAGATAAAAAATTTTAAAAAAAAATATATAAAATTCTTATAGTTAAAGAAAAGTCTCTAAAAATACCATGTGCAAGAAAGACATTTGTCCTTTATATATAGAATTTAATTATTATTTGATTAGTTACTAATTTTCATTTAATATATATTCATACAAATTTTAAATATGATTTATTGATTTAATTATAATATTTATTTTTATATATAATTTATTATAAATTATAATTATAATAAATAAAAATGTAACTTGTGAAATACACAAATTAAAATATTAATATTTTTTAATTTAGATAAAAAATTATAGTATATATTATATTATATTGTAATTTGTGAAATATACTGGAATGAGAGGGATCAAAGATTGTATAAGTATGAGATTGTATAGTTGAAGATGACTTAAAGGAATTAATTTGTACTATTTATACCAATGAGATGCATCTACTCTTTGGTAGCTTATTCCTTAAGAACTTCACAATTAAGCGTACTTGATAAGGGATAATTTAGGGATGGGTGACATTCTGGGAAATTTTTCAGAAAAATGTGCAAGTGACGACAAGGCACGCTAAAATGTCTTGTGTTAATTTGTGGGGTTTGTGGGGTCAATCTTTGATCCTAAAAGCATACGAATATCTCAAAAAGTGTTATCCATGGAGAGCTCTGACTGGTAAAGGGTTCTGACTAACGAGGAGTTGCGTGAAGTGTCATGGAGTGGAGTTGCTGAAAGGTCAGATATGAGGGATGGTTGCACCAAATAAGGTTTTTATTTAATATAATTTCAAAATAATTTTTTAAAAATATTATAAAAAATACCCACGGATAAAATCTGTGGGTAATTACCCACGGATAAAATCTGTGGGTAATTACCCACGGATAAAATCTGTGGGTAATTCCATCAGAAAGTTACCCATGGATTATAATCCATCGGTAAACGTTTTAGACAAGCAATTTTTCGACGAATTATTGTTCGTCTGTAATCCGTCAGAAATGAAGTGTTGTTACCCACGTATTTTTTGGATTACCCATGAATTTTGGTCATTTGTAATTTCAAAATTTCTTGTAGTGAAAAGAGTTAATTCCTCACTAGTCCAGACAAGTTGTCCATATTTTATGAGCATCCTCATAGAGTTATACAATTAGCAAGAGAAATACAAGTGAAACTAATTATATGAAAAAATCGGTCACATTAAAATCATTTAGCATATAAGTGATGAAACTAATTATAAGAAGAAAAAAAATCGGTCCCGTTAAAATCTTATACTTTAGCATACTTTATAATTAATTAGATTTAACCAAATGAACAATTATACAACAGTATGTGTGACGAGGAGGGTGTTGATCCAAAAAATCCAATGCAAGTGTGTGTGTATGTGAATTGTGATGACTAAACCCTAATAATTAGGGATGTATGATAATTTGGAATAATGATTATTGGTAGCTATAGATAGCTTCTATATTTGTATATATCTTAGGCTAGCTCAGCCACAATATATTATGTTCACAATTATATTACATGAATCATGAATGAACCATAATTGAGAAGGGATAGCAACTTGTAATATAGATTATCTAAATTTTTTGTAAGTGTAAGTCATTATTAGAACATAGAATATAGTAATCGAATAGATGTATGCTAATATTGTAATTAATTCAATGGGCCTATTATGCAACAATTTATACAGTAAGTTTTATGCATTGGCACTAAAGGGATGATGCATGTATGTGAAAATTTTTAATTTGGCTCATTAATGCATGGCATGCATTTAATAATGCACCATATTACTTGTGCTCTCAATGGTTGCTAAAATTCAAAATAACTTTACAACATACATTATAGAGTACACACAAAGGCAACCAACAATTGGCTATTGATTCTCATGGTGTTGCAAAGGTTTTTAAATTAATAGACTAACTTACAGCAATGTTGCGGGCTTTATCATTGACTCATTCTCCAGTCTTGAGTTTTTTTTATCTTTTCCACTAATTCCCAAGTAGTAGGGGGACAATTTAGCTCCTTAGTCTATATAAATTTAAATACAAGTTAATATTACAATTCAACCAATCAATTATATTAAATTGAACTAAATATAAATAAATATGAAATAAACTTACCAATTATTCAAAGTTGGCTCCTGCAGATATGGAGCCACCAGTGTAGGTTGTTGCTCCATTCTCTATAGTCCGACTCCCTTTAGCAATATTACTTCTGTTTTGGAATTTTTCAGAAGCCCAATGTTGATCCAAAATAGCTCGAGAATTTAACCGTTTAATTAAAAAAAAATTGTGCGATCCATTTAATAACAGAAACAAAAATATTACACTCAAAGATTAATTTTAAAAAATGAGTAAAGTTGATATCTACTTATGTATTTTTAATGCATTCATTAATATTGCATTGAGAAACACTAATATATATAATATATAATATATAATATAGAAATAGAAATTCATAATATGTTAAATAGTTTTTGGTAAAGAATAAAATACAAATACAAATACTAAACTAACTAAACCATAAAATGACATTAAAGTTAAATTGAAAGCAGAGTGTCTCTTCACACACTATCATTTTGTGGTCATATTAGACTACATGGTCAAAAAGATCTAATGTTCTAAAATCTCCTCTGTTGCATTCCATTTGGCCATGACTCTTGTTCCATTATTGACAAAGACGATAAAATTATCTGAAGAACACGCTGGTAACATATATCTTGAAAAATTATTATTGACGTATATAGATGTCACTTTAGTCCAAGATGTGTGGATATCACATTCTTTCATTTCCCATATGTCCACCATGTAGTCTCAGTTTTCATTCTGCATGATAATACAAAAATTCAAAAAGTCTCTTATATTTCTCAAACAACAAAGATTATATTCCTGTAAATAAACTTCATTAGGAATATGTAATTGAGGAAATTGAGACTGAATTAATTTATAAGTCAAAATAACATCAACATTTGTATGATAGTTGAAACTAATCCAATGAAGACAATCTTCAAAATACAGACTGATAAATCATTGATCAACAGAAATATAAGGGTGTATAATTGACTAAAGGGAGTCATTTTTGAAATCCCTCCATGAATCATGATTAACAGAATACAACAATGCACGATGGGATGAATCACATTTACTAAGACAAATTTGAACCATAACATAATTGTCTTCAAATTGGTCATAACCAAATCCATAGAAGTTCAGACCAAAAACATTATTGTAGAGTCTCATTGTAATAGCTGACCAACTACAAAAGGAATGACTAAAACTGATAGAGGATTCCAAATTAAAAGGGACGTAGGAACCTAAATAAGTATCATGCCCCTACATGTATCCATGATTTTAATGTACGCATTAGAGTTGCAAATTGAGGACTGAAGAATGCAATTTATGCTTGTGCCAAGAAGAAGATTGCTTACATCTACTAATAATATTTGATTTACTAAACATTAAATGAACATAACTTCTTTCACGATTTTGTATTCTGCATAGTGCCTTTTGCAAGGATAGATTGAGCAAACAAAGCTTACACACAACTTTGGCTCTACAAAATGATTTGACAGGTGCATGCAAAAAAATATTGATGATTAACTCCACTGAAAGTGCCATTTTCTGTGTGATGTTTATGATAGGTAATATATTTCTCATTCAGTGTAAATATTATGACTGACAAATGGGGAAAATGATATTTATATTACAAGTTGCATCACTTCACTTCCCAAAAACTGCACCCCCAGGGTTCCACGGGGTATGGACCCATCCGCTACTAGCCTTTTATTTATTTATCCAACCTTTTTATTTATTTATTTATTATTATTTATTTTAACTAGATCTGGTTGCAACCTGTTCAACAACGATTTGCATAATTGCATCAATTTATAAGTGTATATTCCGTTAAATAAATAATAATAAATAAATAAGATATATATACAATTTATATCTATACCTATTATAAATAAAATATTATAATATGTAACCATTTTTTGTATTTTCAACCTGTTATCCAATCCAACCCAATCATATTCTTTTTATTTAGTTAATAAAAAAATAAAAATAAATGTCATTGGTAATGATTAAATTATCAATGAAAATTTAATTAAATAAAATTATTTAGGAAAGTTATTAGTGGCACAATTTTTAGTTGTAGGAAAATTGACCATGTTACCTGATGATCATGCATTTATACATCAACCATTTATACGCAATGATGATTCAATTATTTAAACAAAATTTATATTTCTTGTTACGCACAATTTTATTCTAAAACGATGAAGTAGGTAGTTACATTATGAAAATTAAAATTTCATGACATTGTGTTTGAATGATCATTTGTTCAGGACAACATTCACTATCACTCTTATTTAGTAACAAGTTTTGTGTTTTAGGTTGGTAGCATTATAAAAATAATATATTTATGTTAAATTTTTTTTTGTATTAGTAAATGACAGGCGAGTGTGGATAACACAAGTTATAACATAATTTATGACTTATTTAGGACTTAGCGTTTAAGGTTTAATGTTTATTATTAATTTAACTTTTTAATTTAATAAACTAATGATCGACAGGTAAGGGTACTAAGATAATAAACAAAATGGCATGCGAGTGTGGATAACACAAGTTATAACGTAATTTATGACTTATTAAGGCTTAGGGTTTAAGGTTTAGGATATACTATTGATTTAACTTTTTAATTTAATAAACTAATGATTAACAAATAAAGGTACTAAGATAATAAACAAAATGACATATGAGTATGAATAACACAAGTTATAACATAATTTACGACTTATTTAGGGTTTAGGATTTAAGGTTTATGGTCTAATAGTAATTTAACTTTTTAATTTAATAAACTAATGATTGACAAGTAAGGGTATTAAGATAATAAATAAAATGACATGCGAGTGTGGATAACACAAGTTATAACATAATTTATGACTTAGGATTTAAGGTTTACAGTCTAATAATTTAACATTTTAATTTAATAAAGTTGTCGTGTCTGTATGAGAGGCATAAAATGTCAATGCACTATAGGACTTAATAAAATTAATGAGACTAAGGTTTACGTGAGGTGACCAAATGACTAAAGTAAGTTGATGTTATATGTACTTTATATTTTTTTTTTAAAATTAATATATTATGTAAAATATCTTATTATGTACGTGTTGAATATATTCTTTTGGAGCATTTTTGAATTGTTGGCACATTTGCTACAAATATAGGTTTTTGTAAAATTTACAATTAAGTACTTTATACTTAAATTTAAGCTTTTGTGTATATAACTCTTATTACTGAAATATAAATGGTTTTTATAAAGGTAATAACAATTTACTAAAAAATGATTAACTTAAAAAAATGTGTTAATTGAATTTGACTAACACTTAATTAATGTATATAATTTATTTCATAATTCAAAGTCTATTATTGGAATAAAAAAATCATAGTTATCAATTAAGTAAATGCAAGCCAATAAGTCGGTTACTATTTTGACACACGTGGGAATGTGGGATAGTGTTTCGTAAGTGTAATTATTGCTTTTGGAATACAAAAGATTTTTTTGAATGGAAAGGTACTTCATGTGTTTTGTAAGTTAAAAAAGTTGAAGCACTTATTGACTTATTGACTTATTGGGGAGCACTAATTCCCTTTCATCATCTTCTTTAAAAGAAAGAAGTTGTTTCATCTTTTTCCCTCTCATCTACAAACATGGTTGATAATAGGGTCATTCCTACAAACATAAATCTTCAATAAGTTTCATTTATTGCTTATGTTAATCTTCTTTGTTGATATTCACTTTATATTTTAGTTCCTTCTTCTTGTTCAGAAAATCATAAGTATTACTCAGTAGAAGAAGTATGTATTTTATTTATAATAAGTTAATAAAAAAAAATATGACCAATCTATATCTATTTATTTATGCTATTTAAATTTAATTTTTTAGTAGGGACAAAATTTTTAGATGTATTTTATAAACAATGGAAAGGGAAGTTAAGTGTATGTCAAACTATGGATCCAAAAGGAAACACTTTAACTCTTGCTTTAAATAATATTGGTCCAATAGTTAGATTTTTTCAAGGAGTAAAGGAGTTATAGCAATTTTATGGTATAAAAAAACAACATACTAATGATTTTTGATACAAAGGTAATAGTAGATTTGATATGCATATTTTCAACATGGTTGGTGAAGAAATTATTTATCCCAATAATCCAACTTTTGAAGATTTAAGGTAAAACTTAATATACACATATTTCTTAACTAAGTTCTTTATCGTCATACTTTTAATTCATTGAATGCTAGATTTCTTCTTATCAGTAAGAATGAGATAATACAAGAGCCCAATGAGGATGAATCAAGAGCCTAGGAGCCCATAATTCCATCGGCACCACAACCTAATTACCAACAGGAGGAGAACGTGCCCATATATCCACCATGGTATTTGACTATGACAAAGGCAAAAGTTATAGGGAAACAACCATTAGTGAGAAAATTATTTACTTTAAAATAATTATATTAATGAAGTTTGTATATTTTGATTTTAGGTTTAATATAAGTAACATATTGATTAATATAATATAGTTTACTAATTATTTACTTATAGTTTAATATATATAGTTTACTAATAATATAACATATTATTTACTTTAAAACTTTAAATGGCCTGTTTAGACTGTTGGATGAATATACATTATATATGTTTTTTTAAATATAGTATTTACATGGTTTTTTAGTCTCTTTTGTACACATGTTTTTGACTTGGTTTCATTATCACAAAATAAGTCATTATAGTTGATCTTTTTGAGCCATGTGTGATCTATGTTATATGTTATTGCACCAAAGTTATCCATATTTGTTCACATTCTCCAAAATTGGCTTACTCCATTCGTGTATGACTACATGATATCATTATTATTTTATACTTGTGAAATGATCATTACTTGTGGAATCATGCAATCACAACAATAGTAGAATCAATTTGATATCCCTTATCAAATGGGTATGTGCTTCATAAATGTAAAAAAAGGTTTCTCTCTCATCAATTTTATATTATTTTTTTTTATCGGCAAATGTTAGTAATTAGTAAGTTATGTTAGTTGGGTCACAGAGGAGTTCGAACCTCCGACCATCCTTATCCCTCTAGCCCCAGGACCACCCCCTTCGCCACCAAACCACCTTATCACTCCCCATCAATTTTATATTATTATATTTTATTATTTAATATTACATAATTAATATCCACTTTGATATTCTCAAAAAAAATTTGCTGATCCTTTTGTAAAGTGTTTTTTTTTAAGTACCAACCCTTCATATTTTATGTTATTTAAGGAACAAGACTCTTCATATTTTATGTTATTAAAAGACACTTTGTTTTTGTGTGCAACAAACACCCCCCTAATGACTTATTTAAATACACCTACGATACACACTTTTCTTGTTCCATAACCAACAACCATATTATCCTTGTGAAAGTCTTCCTATCTACACCATAACTTAAATTCAATAACACTGTATTGTATTCATTTGGGTTTTATTCAGCGTTCAGTTGAACCTTCTCTCATCTAGGTATGTGTGTATTTACTTTCATTATACTTTTTTTTATATTGAAAATGAAAAAGATATATATTTCATACTAAACTAGTTTTTTTTTCTTCAGATTTTAAAAATGGCATCTTCATTCGCATCGTTAAACAATGACAAGCTCAAAAACTGGTTTCAAACTTTCGACACAAAATTAACTCTAGAAAAGGTATTTTCATACTTTTTTTTTATGTTAACTAATACTATTTATAAACTATTGTTGTTTGTCATCTAACTTTTAATATTTTAATATACAGGATTCAATGCAAATTTAAGTACTTTGACCAATTTTAGGTTCATCATCTAATTACTAATTTATGTTGTGCCATGGATCCCAATAGCAATGTAAACACACTTGAAATTTCTAAAAGAAAAAACAATCATTGGTTTAGAAGTGGTGCACTCGTATGACAAATTTGTATCAAATGAACACAATTAATAATATTTTTATGCACTTTATAGAAAATAATTCTTTACATGTACGTATATTCAATAACAAATATATTGAAATAGATTATCCAATTTCAAACGCATTTATCAATTGAAGTATTGTTAACTTTTCGACCAACTTTTATCAAACATTCAAAACCAACATAAATAATGATCAGGTATTAATTTTATCCATATTTTTAATTTTTTTTATAAATATTAATATATGTGGAGTTTTGTCTAAAAATGTGTTTTTTTTTTTGTTTTTTGTTTGCCTTATTTAAAGTAAGATATATTGCCAGTGGGAGGAACTTTTAATTTCTTTTGGAAAGATAAGTTGAATGTTGACATTGTCATCATTATTGATCTTGCAGGAAATGAATTTAGTTTGCAATTAGAATATGACTCAACGGGCATCGATTTCCAGTTCACCGGTACTTTGCAATTGGTACAAAGTTATGAGCTTCAAAATAGTCATGTGGTTTGGATTCATTATTTGGAAGATAATAAGTTCTTAATAAGGGTGTTTTCTAAAAGTAAAATTGAAATTAATTATGATATTGCAAAAGATAAAGAAAATTTACAATAGTTTATGATTGATAAAAGTTGAGTCAAAATACTTACTGAAGTTGATCTTAAAAAAATTCAAACATTGGTAAAATTTATGGTAATTAATGTTATAAATTTGTTAAAAAGTATTTATATTCTTATATTTCATCACTAATTATAACATTTGGGTTTTTTTAGACTATTACACCTCGTGTTGTTAGAGATTTTATCCTAGTTGAACAAAAAAAAAATATTGTTACAGGATGAAAATGACAATCAATATGTATGTGACTTGAAGGGAGGTAGTACAAAAAGTTCTCTTATAAGGTACGTGGTTGTAGGAGGTATGAGTTCATTTGCTCAAAGAACTTTGTTGTCGATGATATCCTTCAATTTTATTTTACTCATGATCCTAAGATACTATATGTACAAAAAGGCTAATGATGTTTTCTTTTAAAATATTGTAAGAAGTTGTTGTAAACCAAATATTATGTATTACATTACTTTATCTATTTTTCATTTATAAATTATAATCATTGACACTATTATTATTTTGTTACTTTTTAATCAACGTGAGTACATTAATTTAACACAAATTATACACACAAATTTTTTTATTTAAGTAATCACTTCTTAACACATGCTTAGTGGGATAAAATATCAATCAATTTCTCCATCTAAGGTCATAAGTATTAATCTTTTGGCTGATTACATATCATATCAAAATAAGTTAAGGACAATCATTTTTACACAATTCATAAAATTTAAATATGTTTGAACTATATTCTATAAACAATACATATAAATAAGTCAATTATATTTATCACTACAAAGAAGTTTTTAATGTTAACCGAACCTACTAAATTAACTTCATTACTAATTTCAAACAAGATGGAGACCACACCACAATGTCTCAACAATTAAGTGTTTACACATGTATCACTTTAGAACCACTTCTATAGACCATTGTTATAATCCATCAACAATTTTTTGACCCTTTTCTAGCCTGGTTTTTTTACCTACAAAAAAATTGAAAATGTGACTATCATTACATAAAAATGAATTATTTTAGTGTACAACACCGTCAAGAAACAAGCTTACTTGTTTCAGTGCCACCTTTCATAGTGTTTTGAAGTAAGTCAGACCAACCAGATACACTAGCTATGTTGTTCATCAAGCCATAATTCTACAACATTATAAATGTTTTAAATTTTGAATATTTATAACATCTTATTAATAATATATGTATATACATTATGGAAAGAAAATTAACTAACCTCATTTATTGGCAAGTATTGTGGATATTGAAAGTTGAACATCTGGTGTTGTTGGTTATGATTATAAAAAGGATGTTGTACAATAGGAAACTGATTATCAGTATGGAGCACATCCATTCCTTGACTTAATCTGGGGGGAAAAACATCTCCTCTTTTTTATCAATTTCTTGAACTTCATCTAAAACATCTTTCTTAATAATGTTTCCCTTAAAAAAAGTCAACAAATTATAAGTTTATAAATAACTTATATTTTGTTCCTTAACAAAAGCAAAAGTTACTCACAAACTGGTTGTCTGTTTTTTGAGTTAAAGACTCCATGTTCACATGTTTTACTATATTAAACAACTTGCTTTAACTTTCACATTTTTATCACAATTCTAAATTCCTACCATCTGTTTGTAGTTTTGAGCTACTATCTTTTGCTTTCAAATTTTGAAATAAAATATTATAACACAAAACAAAACCTAATCAAATACAAAGATAAATATTTAATACACATATATCTTAAATTAAAAATCACTTACAAGGTTCTCCTCCTTCAAATTAGGTTTTGAAACCCTTTGTTTCTTATCTTTCAATGTTGTTACACTTAAATCATCTTTCATTCGTTTATTCTATACATTCGATTCATCAAAAATTCAAAAAATTAATTACAAAATACAAATGAATTACCATTAAAATTTATTTCAAATAAAAATAAAAGACAACAAATGCCTTCACATGTTTGTCTATAGAAAGTGGAATACTACTAGCATCTTGTTTGTTACTTTCATCATCAAAGGATGTAAAATTTTCTTGCAATAAATAAAATAAATTAGTTACATAAACTAAAATTTTAAAATAAATAAAATAAGTAATTGTATATTGAAAGAAAATTACACTTCTTTGATCACTATTTGTAACACCAGCCTCATCAAACTCTATAGCTTTAGAATCATCACTAGAACTAAAGTCATAATCCATGAAAAAGAAGGGGGGCATGTTGAAGCTAAATGACCAGTTAAATTACAATTAGAACATTTCTTATTCTTTTCTTTTTTGTTATTTTTCTTTGATGGGGCACCTTTTGTCTTCACAATAAAGGGTTCACCATAATTATTACTAGCATCATCTCCATTGTGGTGCAAACCAACTTTTTTTTGTAACTTATCAATAAGCTTCAAAATTTCATTCCTTATGAAATTAAAATTTTCACGACTCTTTGAGGCAAGTTGACCAAGTCTCTTAAAACATGCACTTAAAACCTCAAAACATGCAATGATTATCATATTATTAAAATTATTGTTTGTCTCATAAGACATATAAAATGAATTTTAGCATCCTTCAACCATTGACTGCATATTAAACTTGGAGGAAACACATGAACATGTTGATATCGCATAACACATATAATATGACTACATGGAATGCCACAACATTCAAACATCATACAATCACATTCATATTTGCATTGATCTTTGTTAAAAACAACATTGTGTAAAGATTGACGATGCTTATAATTGTTGACTTTGAATGTCCCTTTATCACCAATTTCATTTGTATCAATCACATTCAAAGATCCGATAGTTATAACCTCAACCCTTACCAATTTAAACACATCCCTAGTAAATACATTTTAGGCTTCTTTTTCAATTAAGGGCAAAGAGGTGGATAAAATAGGTTCTTTATAAAAAATAATTGAAATTAGACAACAACTCATTATACCTATAATCTCTTAAAGAAGTAGTCCTTATACCTGCAAAAAATTTGTCACGTATAGATAAGTAGTAGCCCACATAAACCATTTTTGGTAAGTTTGTTGAACCCAATTATTGTCTTGTAGTTCATGCCATTTTACTAACTCATTCCATAATCTTTCAAACTTTTCTAGGGTAAAATTTTCGTACATTACTTTTTTGAAATCCTTCTAAAAATTATTATTCTTAACATTCTGACAAACATTTTTTTACAAATGCCATGAATAAAGCTTGTGTGTTTCTTTTGGAAATACTTGCTTAATTGCCTCTCTCGTTGCACCATCTCCATTAGATACTATAGCTTTCAGTTGCTTATTTGACATTGCATTCAAAAAGGATTCCAACGCCAACCTATATGCCTTCATACTTTCATCAGAAACAATAGCATAACCAAAAATCACAGTTTGAGCATGATGATTTTTACCAAATAAAATCACCAATGACTTGTTATACTTATTCTTCTCATATGTACTATGAAAGGCAAACACATCACCAAAACATTGAAAATCACTTCTACTTGGGCCATCATCCCAAAATAGGTGTTTCAACTAACCCTCACTTAATATCATGTACCTTGAAAAAATAATGGATCATTATCTGCCTTTCCTTGAAGATAACTTAAAGCAGCCAATATATCTCCATCTCTAATCTTAGAATGCTTACTATGCTCAATATGATTGAACAAATCTATTTTGTTAAAGTTAAGGCCCATATGACCACATGTTTGGTCCAACATAAAACCCATTATATGGCATATCCTAACACCTTGTGCATGCAACACATCCACCTAAGCTTTGTCTGTAGTAGTCAAACCACGGTACGTACGAATTAATTGCACAAAATTAGAACCATATACATTATGATTATGACCTTCCTCAAATTAAATGACTTTAAATTTAGAGGTTTTAGGATCCAAACATACACGTAACTTTGCTTTGCAATCTGTACGAGATAGTGGTCTATGTGTTTTGTTCCTATCATTTCTCATAAAATGTTTTTTTGTCTCTTAATGCAGATTTGTTGCATAAATATTGTTGCATCATAATATTGTGCTTATCATCATAACCTATCTCATCTTTTCTAACCCTAAATATCATTTATCGTCAGATCAAAATAGCTTTTGTATACATCAACATTTATTTCATCTTCTCAATTAACCTCTTCATCCATTTGACTATCTATATTAATTGCTTTCTCAGGCTCACTAACATTTCAATCAATACCACCATTTTCATTCAAATTAGACATATCTTTAAAGTTATTCATTTGCATAACAATGAAAAAAAAAAATTACATACACAATGTATAAATGTACTTGTTATTTAATCATAACAAATTAAACCTTTTACTAAATTAAACATACATTTGCATTTTTCTAACAAAGTTCAAAAGAAAGAAAACTAACACAATCAAATTATAGCTAACATTATTTACCGAACTAAACATACATTTCCATGTTTCTAACAAACTTCAAAAAAAATTATTTATCAAATAAATTAATGATGAAGTGTATACAAATGAAAAAAATTAACAGAGTTGTTCAAAAACCATTTTTGCAAACTTTCACAACTTAGTAGTGGAAGAATTTTCGACATCCAAAACCCTTAAGCCCTAACAAATAAATCCATAACATAAACATTAATAACATTCACAATCATTAAATTATTTAAACATATACCTTTGGAAGATGATCCTAATACGAATGAAGAAGAAACTCCCTTTCGAAGGTTAACATGATACCAATGAAGCAAAAACCTCCTTTGGAAGATGAAGATGATACAAATGAAGCAAAAATCAAGTTTCAAAGATGAAGTTCATACAATGGATGCAGAAGCCCCTTTTGAAGTTGATAATTGTTGAACACAACTTCTTTGCACCAACAAACAACCTTAAAAACACTTGTCGTATCAACTTGCATTTCACCTTGTGCCAACAAAGCTTGCGTTTAACCTTGTGCCAACAAAGTCGAAGGTTGAAGAAAGTAATAGTTAATGAAAATATTAGCGTTTCAAAACTCAGACTATGTAAAACACGTATGTTGGTATGGACAACATGGTAAGAGAAAGAAAATGAAGAACAAAATCCAAACCTGAGTCAAAATCCTCTGTTGAAGATCATCCAAGTTAGATACTCATTGTGGTTTTTGGTACAGAGCGTAGACGTCAAAGTTGGCATCTCTTTTCGTGCTTTTGGTAAAGAGACTTGGATTTGGAGCAAAGTAACTATATTGTGTAGCGGAGCAAAAATTGGGAGGTGTGCCGAGAGAGAACAAGAAAATGGGAGGTGTGCGGACAGAGAGAAGAAGATAAAGAAAATGGAAGTGTAAGTAATGTGAGGTTTATTGTTCAAAATGTAATAAATTAATGAGGGGTTAATATGAAAAAATTGAAACTTCCTTATAAAATAATAAGTCTGATAAAAATGACACATGATATCATTTGAATGGTTATAGTCAGAGAAGACATTGATACCCTCTAAACAGAACTTGCACTAAAGGAAATGCCATTTTAGTGTTATACTCATACTAATATATCATTTTCCATCTGAAAAGGTATTTCTCACATTTAATACTTATTAATGATTACTAAACAGGGTTTGGATAAAGTATGTGTGGAAGAGTGAGATGGTCAGAAACATTGTCGAATCAAATTTAAAGGACTTTTCATCTATTTTATCATGTCCTTTCACCTTATCAATCACGTAAACAAAACACCATTTTTTCCTTTCACATTCAAACACTTAATCATTCTTGTAACTCTCTTTTGCAACCTATTCTCTCAAGAACCCTAAACCCCCTTTCTGAAACCTATTCTCCTCATTTTAAAAAATGGCACCTATTTTTCAGTTGACATCAATTGTACCATAGCAAAAGCCCAAGTGAGTCAAGTCACAATCGACATGTAGCGTTTGAGCTTAAGTTTCTTAAATTTGACTTGATGATTTCTGATTTTTGCTCACAAGGGGTTTGTGTAAAATCCTCTATAAAGATAGATTTATGCTATTACGGTGTTTTTGTTTTGTTTTTTTTATAATTTTTTTTACATTTTTGTTGGTTTAATTTTTATTCATGGTGGTTAAGCATTATTTTGAGCTTCTTTAATTGATGGTTAAACATTTAAATCATGTTTTACTTTTGTCTTTAATTGACGTTGTCACATCAAATTTAAGAAACTCATTACAATTTTGCTTCAATGGTAAAATTTTAAGCAACTTTTACTAAATATTTTTTTATATAATTTATTGATTTTTTTCATTCTTTTTCTCAATTTGAAGGTGTAATTTTTTTATTAATAACATATTTTACCTTATATAAAATACAAAGCATAAATTATATAAGATATCATTGACAATACGTAAGCCGATTCTAATGAGAGAAAAAATGACGGGTTAATATCATATGTCGTTATGATATTAGCGTTGTTGATGCTCTTATGTCTCGGGTAATTGAGAATATTTGTTTCTATTAGCATATCCATCTTTTTTTTAAAAAAAAAAAAACCTTTTGTTATGACTTATGCTTAATGATCCTTATTAATCAATAGTTCAACCTATCAACTTGGTGAGTTAACCCCCAACTCACATTTTTTTAATGTTTTTAAAAGATAAATTGTAATAGATTTATGTTGAATTAATATTTTTATTTAATAGTTTATCTTCTTTTTTTAGGTAATTATTCTCATTTTATATGAAATAGAAGTATATTGTTTTAATCACGTTTTTTACTAGTACATTTTCATGTATAATTTCTTTTTCTTTTTTAATTGAAATGTATATTACTTTATTCCTTTTCATGAAAAATATAACACCTCTAATCAATTTTACAAATAATAATAAAATATAAATTAAAGTAATAATATATATTGAAATATTTCAACTGAAATTTTTTTTTAAAAAATTAAGTGGGTTGAAGGCGAGTTAACTTTTCAACTTATCATTTTTATCCTTTTAACTCACTAAAGGGGATTGACTCACCAACCAATTATTAAGTGGGGTTAGCTGTATTTTCAACCCTTTTTTTGTGTGGGTTAACCCGTCCCGTCCGATTAGTAAATCAATCCGTTCCGCTCCGCTTTAGGTATATTGATCTACTTTGTCACATTTAATTTTAATTAAGTTGAATATTAGGTAATACAACATTATTTTCAAAGGGGTTAGTGGTTACCTCTAACTTTACATAAAATCTTACATTACTCTAATAAAAACTTTTGTAAAAAAAATAAAATTAGGCAATGTAGCAATATTTGAAAAAATAAAAATGATCAGTTGCAGGCCACTAGAAGTATGACAGTGGCGACTTTTTTGTGTTATTTATATGAAATCATAAGTTGATTTCTTAACACTATAGTCGTTGAATATAAAATAAAAGAACAAAATCTAATTATTGGTTGCTACAAATGTGAACACATATAAGGTAGTTGTAAATTGAAATGAATAATTTACCCTCTATATCAGTTATTCTTTTCTAGCTAATCATGCCTTCCCACTAACTCTAAGACGAAATGCCTAAAGTATTTACAGGGCTATTTACTGTATCAACTAGAAGTTGCACTTGGACACACTCACATGAGTGTCAATGGAGGACGTTCTAAACGGATATAATCATACATAACTCCTTGAAAAGGATTCATGGCTCTTGACTGCTTCAGATAGATGGTGTTGGTTCCTTTCACAATGCGATCACTTGGTACGTTAATGCTGAATAGCCTATACAATCCATGCAAGCCATGCCTTGCTATGGCATTATCTCCTCCCATTTTACCCGTTGCAAAGTCTGGTGGATTAGCACTAGGGTCATTGAACCGAACCTGATATGATCATAGCAGATATAATTAACAAGTGTAATTAAAAATAATTAACCTATGGTCGATTGGTCGTAGAAGATGTGCTTTTAATTATGTAAAATTTCAAACCATGTACCTGCAGGTCAGCATCAGCAGTGCATGCCAAGGCCAGTTGCAATGTGTAGTTTCCTCTTATTATTTGATTTTTATGTTCAAATATAATCTGCCATGTTGTTGGTTGGTATGTCTTATTTCCTGTGCTTCTGCATACAGTGCAATTCAGAGTCAAAACCCAACAAAACTTAACAAAGGTTAATTAGTTATCCTAAAATTTTAGAGGTGACACACTACACTCCTAAGTCCTAACACATTTTCTGTTACAAGTTGAAATTAATGTATGCGACTCGTTAAATAAGAAACGAGATTTACAAGAATGTGATTATTAACAAATATTGAGCAATAACAGAGAGTATTATTGACATTTCTCAAAAATTTAATTACCTTGTAACATGAGCAAAAAACCAATCTTTATTATACTTGCTAACTCCAACAGTGTAAACAAGATCATCATTTGGATATAAATCAGTGTAACGTTCCCACAACCCGTATTGCCTAAACCTGTCCAAAGTAGAGAGATACATAACATTAATAAAAGTGAAAAAAAAAATAAAGGCAAATAGAAAGCAGCACTTGTAAATTAATAAATAATGTAACGAGTTTTGGATTTACTTGTCTCTGCGCTGTTCGTTGTATAATTTGTTCATGAGCGTAGGGTAAGGGTCTGGTACATAGAATTCTGCAGCAGTGCGATCTGGAACCCCAATTTCCCACATGGTTGGTCCATTTCTTGGAGGAACATACACAAGTGAATCCAATTTGATGACTCCTCCTAGAGTTTCAAACAATTAATTGTTCAATTGGGCAAGTCATAACTAATTTTGCCTTGGCCTGAACACACAAGAGAATTGGGGAAGAAATTTTACCTGGTGTGATGGTGATTGTAGCATTATATCTGTAATCACCAATGAAGCCAGGGACCCATGCATACAAATTATAGTCACCAGGCACAATATTATTTATCATGAAGAAACCCTTTGAATCAGCTTGAGTCCAGAATTGATAGCCCTGTGAATGAGATAAAAAAATTAAAAAAAAAAGTCCTTTTTAATTGCATCACTATCCAATAATTAAACAAACTAAATAAAATAAGCTTCACTGGCTCCAATTCCAAATATACCTTGCTTTCTATCTGCCATGATCCTCCATCTCCAGGCAAAGCTAGGCCCACATAAGCATTGTTAGCATATAGAAGTTTACCTTCTCTGAAGTTCCTGGTGAAGCAAGGAAATTAAAGGAATTTTAGCCTTTTTTTTTTTAATTTATGTCGATAGTATGAAATTACAGAAAGAAAACGTGGTTACAAGACATTGACATTTACCAATCTTGGACTAGTAATATTCCAAAAACTACTCCCCTACGATTGGGAAGAAAGAAATCTGGTGAATGAGGAAAATCGTATGGCCAACTTTTGACTTCCTTGGATTGCTGATTGGTTACAGAGCAGAATCAAATTATGTGCCACAACATAGAAGTTTAGTAATCTTGGATAAAAAATAAAAAAAAAAAATAAAAAGAAGAAGAAAGAAGCACAATTAGGTGCTTTTAGGGGGGTAATTGTTACCTGCTGAACAGCATCTGACCAGAGGGATAGTGTATCATCCTCGCTTGAAGCAGAGTTAACGTAGACAAATACAGGGCCAAATACCTTTGTATATGTCTCCCCTTCTTGAAATTGCATGGTTACCTCCTTCCCAGCATAGTGAGTGCTCACAAACATCTAAACAACATTAAAATATACATATTAGAAGTGAAATGATATATATATATATATATATATATATATATATATGAACTTCTATATTTATGTTATCTATATCAAATTGTCTATGGTTATTAAAAACACGATGGGTATATATTAGAATCATGGTTGTTAATAGGGGTATTTACCGACCAATTTGGGTTGAGTTTGTCTAAATTAGTCACACAATCCGAGTAACATTCTAGGAGTTGAGTTGTCTTAGTATAATTTATTTTAAAAAAATCAAAGCTAAACCGATGCTGAATCTTACTAAAGAAAACACTTCAAGTTGTTGTTAAACTCACAAAAACAAACAATAAAATACAGTCTCTAAGTTAAATTTTTTTTACTGCTACAACTTATGAAAAATAAATTATATTAGAGCTAAGGTGGTAGTTTGAGCTTAGGTTAGATAATTTGTATTTTTTTTTATTTTAAAATATATAATTATGTGTATACAAGTTGGATTAGGTTGGGTTTAATTAGAAAATTAAAATATGTTACTAAACTTTTACATGAATAGGTTGAGTTTGACCAAAAATATTATAAAAAAACCTAAAATAATTGGATGAGTTTTGACTCAGTTCAAGTACAACTCATAGTTACTAATATATTTATTTATTTTTAAGAAGTATATTAATATGTTATAATACTAATTTTCTTAAAATACTCTTAACTTAGTTAGTATATATATCTACCTTAAAAATAATCTTTAAATACAATAAAGAAAACTTGAACCGTCCAAATACAAACAACAGCGTAGGTCTGGATGACAGGAATCGCGGTTGGTGTTATGTTTGGTTGGGAGTGATTAAGATAAACGATGTGGGACATACCGAGAGGGTGATGGGGCCAACATGGGAAGTAAGGTCCTGTTTGATGGGCCCAGCATTGCGAAATTCATTACTCGGTGTTATCATCCAGAAGCCCATGGGTGCATCAGAATGAACACTGATCCATCCATGAACAGAGTTGACCATGTTCTCACAAGAGTACTGGTATTTGTCATCCACCTGAGCACAACATAATAAACACAATCATTTCATTCATTCACGGGCATTTTGGAATTCGAACCAAACACACCATGTCACGTCACCAACCAAAAACAAGACAAACACACATAAAAGAGGTGCCTCTACCTCTCCTCTGAATTCTGGGTTGGTTGGTCTTGTTAATAGAACTGCTTCAGGGTATGCAAGGACTTGCCCTGTTTCTCTATCTCTCATTGTTGGCATTCTTCTTTGCCTTTCATCTGATATAGCCATATAGTTGAACCTGCAATTTCATTTTTCCATTAGAAAATCACATAGTTTCCAAAAATTACTAATTTTCTCTACTTTTAAGATAAATATTTTTTATACTGTCAACATGGTAAAATGTTTAATAATTGTTTTAAAAGTCCTGGAGCAATTGAAAATATAAAAATTTTACACCTGTGTTAATCTATATCATAGTAAATCGCTCGAGGATTATTAAAGTGAAATAGATTAAAAGATTTAAGAACTAGGTGAAACTAAAATTTAACTGACCCAAATAACGTTATAAATTAATTATAAAATTAATAAAGTTACTATGAATAGATTCTAATTAAAGACTTTCTTTTTATAAGTTCTATTTTTTCTTTAAGTACTAGGCTTTACTACAATTCAAAAGTACTAATTCATTTATTTATTTAGGGTATTTATTACCTGTCTTTGTTGAGTTTATAAACAATCCTAATTTGGTCAATCTCCACCGAGGGAAATCCTTCAGGGCGATCAAATATTGCATATGTATAAAACCCTGAATCACCACCTCGCAAAATGTATCTGCATATATGAATTTGTTTCATGTAACGTTAATTAGCTTATATATATATATAGTTCCTTAACTATATGTTCTCAAATGGTACCAGAAACTAAGAATTATAATCCACCTCATGTCAATGTTTATGGGTACACTTGAGCCATTCATGGAAGATGTCCATGTTCTTGAGAATGAAAGCTCCACCATATCCTCTTCAGCTGCTATAACCGAAAAATTTGTCCCGTGGATTCTGCACCATGGTACCAATTATAAATTAGTCTCGTGAATCACTTACAGTGCAGAATCGTGCATTACTTTATTTGTCACTAGTGGGTCATTCATTAAGTTTGCCAATATATCAACCAATAGTTTAATATAATCGAAATTAAAGATAAAAAAAATATACCTCTGAAAATTGCTAGGCTTTCCTGGTGTGTTCCAAACAACGTCAAGGTACCTACAAATATGAACACGTGTATATTCGGTCAATTAAAGTAGTAAATCAAGACTTATGGAAAATTATATTATTTAAATAAACCCAATTTGAATTTTCGTATGAATTAGGTACATACCCTCTATCTTGATCTTCATTTTCCTCGTCAAATATATTTTCAATTCCGTTATATGACATTCCAATGAGGAAACCCTCAGGTGTTGAAAAAGTGAGGGAAAGAATTCCATTGTCAACCACCAACTGGAAAGAAAAAAAAAAAAAAAACAAAGTCCAAGACAATTGTTGGGGTCAAAAACAATGTAACACGTTCGAAACAAAAGAGACAATATAACCCATGATTCTATTTTATTTTATATATTTTTTTTAAGTAATTGACTATTCCAAAGGCTATCTGGTATCACCTCTTGAGGGTTCCTTGTTTTCATCATGACCACAGAATTTTGAGAATTGTTTTTGTTGGTTTCCCTTAAAACTCTTCTGCAGATGAAAGACATGCATGAAAAAAAAACAATTAAGTTAATATAATAGAGTGAAATCATTGTTATGGACTAAGCTTGCGTTTGCAACAGGGCAATATTAAAGGAGAAAGAATACGGTGACAGCGAATTTGAATAACAAACAGAGACAATTGATTTGTGTGGTTGGATACATGTTTCGATTCTGGTCAAAATTCATTTCCTTTTCAGTCATGGGGATTGCATCATTTGCATATAACACTTCAAAATGTCAATTTTGTGAAATAGGGGAGAAACTAACAATGAGAGACACATACAAAAGTGGAAGGAGACACCCCCTATAGCGATTGAAAATTTTCATGGTTGAATTTGGAAAAATAATTTACTCAGGCCCTTTTGGGAATATAAAAAACTATGATAGGACCTTGTTGTACATGTGTAACAAGTGATTTGCATAAGATATGCATCATAAATTTGTTACATTCTTTAATATTTATTGATATGCTTTGAACAGAAGACCAAATATTTCGTTACTAATGTAGTAAATCATTATTATTGATGCAGAGTACGTGACAGAAAGTGCTAATTAAAGACCTTAAATTGAGAAATAAGTCAAACTTATATTATTATGTGTTGGTGCATTTTTAGGAGAGAAGTGAGGCTTCCAAACACATGGTTGAAGGCCAGCAGATATACCTTATATATATATACATATATATATATATATATATATATATATATATATATATATATATTTTTTTTTAAAGTGTAATGTTATATGTACAGAAAAAACTATACACCAGTTTGAATAACATTATTTTTGTATTTATCTTTTTTTATCATTTTATTTATATGAAGAAATATATTATTAATTATGGAGAGATATTTCTCTATAAAAAATGAAGTGGTGAAAAAATATGAAAATAACATTAATTTTTATTATATGTGTAATATACATATTTTTTTAATCTTTACTTTCATTGATCACATACAAATAAAGTTTTATTGTTTTACAATGTTTTCAAGACAATAATTTTATTACTTAAACATCAAATTCTAAATATTTTGTCTTATAAGAAATATGATATGATGGCCATACAAAATTCTAAAACAGGAAATTAAATCAAGTAGATTAATAGAATGATATTAGAATATTATATATTTTATTATTTTAATTTTTTTAAAATATTATATGATCACACTTATAAGGTCTTCTTTGTGATTATTGAATTATAAATAATATATTTTCTTAATTTTTAGAGATATGATTGAAAATATTATCTGTCTATCTTTATCTTTACAATTTTTAATGGTAAATTTTAGTGTAGAAGTAATTATAGTTTTTTAATTTTTCTAATAATATACCTCATAAAACAGATACACCACAAAAGTTATTTTAAATTTAATTTCTACCAAAATTATTTTTAAATAACATCGAAATATATTTATAAAATTAAAATTATGTAAAACCAAATTCACAAGCATCTATAGAAACCATTAGCTTCATAAATTACAAATTATCTTTTCTTTCCTTCTTTTTACTGTTGTGATTGAATAAATTACAATTTATCTATCGTGCAGGTTAAGACTATTCAGGAGACATGTGAATGCAAGAATCGATTCCTTGCATTACCACTGTGGCTAACTTGTGAAAATGTCTTTTCATTACCATAAACTATAAAGTAATGCACCCATTTCAGGTTAACATGAAAATAACAAAAAATTAACATAAGATAACAAAAAGGAAGGACATGGAATTCTAAAAAGTATCATATGATAAGAAACGGAACACAAGAGACAAAGAAACCGTGACTCTTTCTGTTTATTCCTTCCTCTCTCTCCTCCTTTGTTTTTAATAGGTAACGTTATTTTTAAAACAATAAAACGGATGAGATAAAGTGAGTGATGTAAAGAAAAAGAAAAAAAAATAGTTGTAAAAATATGAGGTTAAAAATATCGTTAGCCGTTACCATTTTTTTATTAATTACTTTTCATGGAAAACATAAAACCAACATCAAACTTTAGAATGTTCACAAAAGAGTTTAATTAAGAATGTTTCTGAATATATATATATATGAAAAGAAAAAAAAACTGAAGAATGTTTTCCTTTTTTAAAACTCCTTTCTCTCATTGCTTTCCTTTTGTTCTCTCTAAACACGTAAAGATGAAAGCAGATAAAATGCAGAATTGCTATGCAAGAAAATGAGAAGAAAATGAAGAGAGGGAACCTAAATGTTCTCAACTCAGAACAAGCACCGAGCCAGAAACAAAGCTGAAGAGTCATTCCAAGCCACCAAAGGAAGAAAACAAGTTTGCTCCTCCTACCCAACACCTTCACCTTCATCTCTTAATAATATGAACCTGCAAAAACATGTATCAACTTCATTTCATAAACAACAAGACCCCATATGAAAAATTTTAAAAAAAAATGCCATGATGAACTCAGATAATGCTGTGTTGAAATTGTAAAACTAAACTACCACCATTAATCCATGTGGAAGAAATGTTGTAATGAAACGAATTTCGAGAGACATGGACGAACCTTCAAAATTACAATGGGAGATGAAAGGCCAAGTGAACAAAATTCCGAGTTTTTATCCCCCGGAATTGTTTGTGTGTTCTTGTTCTCTCCCTTATGCTATTTCTCTTTGGAACCTTAATGATATGCACCTTAAAAAAACGTGCTGACATTTACATAATGACAACTGATGAATGGCTTTATATATAACTAAAAATAATCAATGGTCAAGCCTAGCTTCTCTTTCATGTTACAATTTTTTTCCATTTATTTTAGTTTTTATTGCTAAAAAGGGTTTGGTAAATCCCAGCCCCTCAGTTTCCACAATTTCACATTAAGGAAGTTTTTCCCTTCAGCGTAGGGCGTACGTGGTCCACTTAAGGGCACAACAGTCTTTCTCAAAGGTATCATAAAGACAAATTAATAAATGAATCACATGAGACCATAGAAATAGTGCTATAGTTTGACAATAATTAATCTGCCCCGTCAATGAATTCCATAAGGTTAGGCTGGATAAGAATCTTAACATAAGTTTAATCATATTTTATGTAACAAAGTATTTACAATGATTAAAACTCAAAGATAAATATTAACAACACATTCTTTAATAAATTCTTCTTAATACAAACATTTTAGATGGTTAAAATTTCTTGGAAAATATAAAAATTTTAGTAAGTTGTGCATCCTATTTAATGACTCTCTTTCTTGATTTTATAGTTTTTAATATATTTTAATTAATTAAAGTACGTGTTAAGAGGTGTATTCAAAAGTTTTATTTTCAAATTCAAATTAACCAGAATGTTGACCAAATATTTTTTTCTTATTAAACAAAATATGGTTATGTTAATTAATGAAGTTGTTTGTGCCGTTATACCAAAAGGTTGAAAAATCGAGACGTGATTGGTAGCAAATTGACATTAAACTAGCCCCGAAGAACAAATAGTCTAATCATAATCCTGCTAGTAAAATGGAGGCGTTTGGTATGTACCTAATTCTTATATCAATGTTAGAAAATTATCCACATATGAATATTAATTAGATTAAATACCTAACTTATATACACATATATAAAAGTTTAAGTCCACAAATACGGTATAGTCTACATTAATAACAAAACTTGTATGCAAGAAAGTTACGAATTACTTTTGAAAGAGTTGATTTATGAAGAGACTTCAAAGTTTGAGAAGAGAAAAAGACTAAGCAAAAGTGATTCTGAAGCTGAGAAAAAACATTATTGGAACCGACCCATACATTAGAAAGTTGGCAACCAAATCCACCTTCGACTAAGTATGTGAATGGTGCACCCACTATTCCCTTGGGGACACGGATTACCAACAAAAGTTCATCCCGTGATGCCTTTTCTTTAAGTCTCTGTTCAATTCTGAACTACAATACTTTTTTGTCTATGATGGATTCTTCTTTACCTAGGAGGTTCTATTGTAAAATATACAACATCTCAAAAGTGGTCAGTGTCTGTTGGATCTTTATTCTAGTTTTCATATTAAATATTTATCGTTTTTCAATTCATAAATAAAGTCTTCCATCATAAACTCCAGTTCGATCTATGTTGGTTTCATTGTTTAAAAGAATTAATGTTTGATATTGGAAATTGTTTAAAAAAATTTAAATTTAAAATTGATTAATAGACTGGGGTTGAATTTTACTAGAAAAGGGACTTAGTTCTCATAAGAGAAATCAATGTTAATTAAAATCAGTAACAAATGTTGAAACTTTAAGTTATGGGACAATATAGTATTTGGATATGTAAATTTATATTTTAATCATAATATATTTTATTTTATATAGTTAAAATTTAAATTATAAATAAACATATTTAAACCTATATATTATATTATGAATTTATAATAAATTTTTTGAATTGTAATATAAGATTATTTTTTTAACTATTTATAATTTTAAAAAATACTGAAATTTAGTAGTAAAAATAAAAGATGATGCATTGAAATATATAAATAATTAAAAATTCAAAGTTACATATATATATATATATATATATATATATATATATATTATATATATATATATATGTATGTATAAAAGAAATAGTTTTCTTGATAACTATTTATTCTCGACTTTATATTGGACCATTCTAACCCTTAATTATTGTTAAGAATAAAATAAAAATAAAAACTAAAAAAAGTTGAGACTTTTTTAGTTCTTCAACGTTACAGCTCTTTTTCTCTCTAAATAACTACTCATAATCACTCAATCAATTATATCTTTTCTATTTGTTTTATTTTTATTATATCTTTTCACTAATCAAAATCTATTATTTATAATTATATCTATAATTTATAACAAAGATAAAGAAAATATCATTTTGGGATTTTCACTTTTTATATTTATAATCTATAATCTATGATCTATATAACAAAGACAAAAAAGAATATCATTGGGCCTCTTGATCCAATAGTCTTTGCATTTCTCAGGAGAAGTCTTCCTCGGGTTCGAGTGATGCATTGCAAACGTTCAGATTTTGTTTAATTTTGTTTTTCTTAGTCATTTTTGCTTCCTTTAGGTTCTGTATTTAGATTTTAGAATTTTAATACATGAGAAAAGGAAGAAAAGAAATGAAAAATAGACATATTTATAGAAACAACGTGTTTTATTATTAATAAATAAGATTATTACAAACCTTTTTATTGTGGAAACCCATGACCTCGGGTGGGAGTCATGGGTAAAAAGAAATAATAATTTTTTTAAAAAAAACAAATAGCCCTCTAGCGGCTTTTCTACAACTCCACTTCAAGGTCATTACTTATCATGCTTGGGGAGCGGCTGCTTGTCGATACTAGGTGTCCTGGTGTCGAACTTCAACTACCCAGCATCTATAAGCCCTTACATGTGAAGCTATAAGGCCTTGTAATGCTCTATAGAATGTCCGAGGGAACCAAAATGGTAATCACACCACTCCTCAAGCATATACCATGTTGGATAAGGTGGATCGAACCTCTTGAATGAGGGAACTCGTACCAACATTGAAGCCTCTAGAAGCTGGGGTAGCAACTCCGCATAGGTAGTAGGAATTTTATCCACCACCCTCTCCTTCCTAGGCTTGGTCTGTGGTGCAACTCAACTTCTTGAGGGGCCGATTGCAACAGTGACAGCATGACCCCCTCCTCCTTTTTCTTTCCACAACACTTCTTGTGGTTGTAGTTCACTGGGGCCTTCCCTATCTTCCTGCCCTTTAGACCTTGCTCGACCCTTTCACCTATAATGATTATGTCGACAAAGAAGGTCGATGTATTCCCTATCATATTGTTGTAATAGGGGTTACTTAAGGAGTTGACGAACATCGTCACCGTCTCCTTGTCGGACAATAGAGGCTCCACTTGTACAGCCAGTCCTTTCCACCTTTGCACGTAAGCCTTGAAAGGCCCATCACCTTTCTTACTCAAACTTTGCAGATCAGACCTGTCAGGAATCAGATCAATGTTATACTTGTTCTGCCGGATAAAAACATCGACAAGTTATTTCCATGTCTGGACTTTCCCTCCGTAGCTGCATATACTAGTTTAGAGCAGCATCAAATGATGGAAATCTAATCCCCAAATATCCCTTTGGAAGAAATAAGACCAAGAAGGGTAAAGGTGGATCTATAGGAGAGCTCACACTTGAAGACCATTGGGCCTTTAACTAGGTCCATATGGTTAGGAGGCTAGAGGAGGCTTCTACAAAGGAGGTGCTTCTTAGACCTATGCTTAATATGAGCATTGAGTATGATTCCTCTTTTTAGTCTCATACTCTGTTGTACATACCTTGTATAGTTTGAGTTCTTATACTTTGTATATAGTAGATACTTGTATTGGTGTATTTTTGCCTTTGTATTTGTAAGAGACATTTTCCTTTTCTTATAGATCATCCCTTTGGGATTTCAGGGTATGTTGTTTGGAGACTTTTGCTCCATTTGACCTTGTATTAAGGGTAATAGATTTTCATATTTTTAATGTAGTAGAAATGAAGTGACAAATAGTAAAGTGTGTAGGTGAAGCTAGCAATTGGGCATGGGCCTAGGCTAACTAAACCAATTAGGCTAGTAAAGTGACAAATTGGGCTTGTTTGCTCCATTTAATCCAAGGAATTGACTTAACTAGGTATCATCCTTATTAGATGAACCTAACTAAACCAATTCCAACATTTTTTGGATTGGATTAAATGAAGGAATACAAGTTGGCCGCTTGGCTCTTCTAGCTTCTCCCACACACTTGGTTAGCTTGTGCTACAAGCTTTTAGCTTAGCTTGCTTCACAAGCTTTAAATCTTAGCTTGTTCCACAAGCTTCCAAGTTACTAGACCGGTTAGCTTGAGTGTAAAAAGGCTAACCATGGTTCTCCTTGAACCATAGTTAGCCTAGCTTGCACCACAAGTCACCTCCTCACTATATAAGTCTTTTCCTTCACTTTGTAAACACTTTTGATGCATATATTGAGAGAATTTTGAGATTACCTCTGATTTTTCTCTATATATACCAAAAGTCTCAAACCTTTTTGATTTCAATCCATTTCTCTTATCCTCTTCATACAAGAGTGTGGTGAGATTTGAAGTGGCTAATCTTCTTCCAAGGAGTGGCCCTACTTGAGAGTGTTCTTCACCTTCTAAGGTGAACCTTGGAGCTTCTACCTCTATTAGAAGCTTCAACAAAGCTTAAGGAGAATCAAAGAGACGAAGATCTAGGGGGAACTTGAAGAGAAGCCAACAACAATCTAGTTTCCTCTTAATTTTTCCATCAGATAGGCTCTCTTGAAAACAATGTATCAGGAGCTTCTCATTGCCTATGTGAGCGGCCATTTTCCTATAGTACATCGTCAAGTGTCCTTTCGAACAGCTAGTCCCAGTGTATTTCTGGAAATCGGGGATTTTGAACTTGGTGGGAAACTAGATGTCCTGCACCAAGCACATTTTCGTAGCTTCTTGAATGTCAAAATTGTGGCCCTCCACAACTCTCAGCCTTTTTCTAAGACATTCAGGTAATCCTTGGAAACATCCTCGACATTACTGACATTATTATCTTTGCGCTACAACTTGTTCATGGCTTCGAACATCTTAGCCATTTGTTCCTTGAGCTACGTGAGTTCTTTATTAAGCACACCATTTCTCTCCTCTATGGCTTCCATAACTCTTATCCTTTGAGCCCTTGTAAGTAAGAAGTGTTGAAAAGCCACCTTCGAGAGACAACGATAGCTTCTTATTAGGCTTATTGAATGAGGATGTTTGAAGGAGGCCTCTAATAAAGACTTGGTGACTCACCTTTGTGAAGGTGAGTCATCGATGTTCTTTTTTGTAATATCTTACAATGTGACAAATTAAAGGTTACACTGATTCGTTTCTTATTTTTGTTAGAGATTCCTTGCTAACCCTATATTTGTGTGACATACATGTTTTCTTTTGCATATTTACATTTATTATTTTTATCTTAGAGGAATTAAAAAAAAACAACTAGTTTGAACAAACAACAATGCAACAAACATATGCTCAAACAACGTACACCTACGAGCAGTTACGTTCAAATCCATGGTCTGTGGTCCCTATCAAAAAAAGTTCTTTGTATAAGAAGGTTTTAATTATCCTCAATAGTCTTTAAAGGCTTCCAAGGTGCCCCAATTATAGGGACCCGGTACCTTTATTGTCGCCACCTGACAGACATCTAAGGTTTGACGCAATATTTCATGTTAGAGTTGTCGCCACCGGCCCGAAACGGGCTTTCGGCATTCGCGAGGGATGGTTGGACTCGTTTATTCGTTTAAAAATAGTGGATTGCTAGAATGACTTATTCTCAAACTGAGACCTCGTCAAACGAGCAATTTTATTAAAAGGCTCACTAATCCATATTAATCCCAAGCGGGACCCTCCATGGATTAGTGGTTTTCGTAAAAGGAGGGTTCGTGGAGTCGCCACCAATGTTTTACTCAAAACATTGGAAAAAGGGATGAGGCAATTGATTTTATAAATCAACTTTGGCCATTACAACCAGAGTCGGGTAAGGGAGTCGGTTACGCGTGGGGAAGGTGTTAGCACCCCACAGCGCCCCTTTCGGGTTCCCTATGACAGATTATTTCTAAAATAATAGCGTAAAATTACTAAATTACCCCTATTTATTCTAAACAACTATGAATTGACTATCTACATGATGATAGTTTAAATATGCACACAGAAAGCAGTAAAAGGAAGGATTGAAGGGAAACCTCTTGAAGCGTGCTTTTTATAAAAAATGAACTGGGAAGCGTTTTGGCGTTCCCTCGCTCTACAAGCCCGCTCCTCGCTCTCCTAGAACAAAATTTTAACTAAGGGAATCAAAAAGATTTCCCCTCGACTAGGTTCGATCCTCAAGCAAAATGGCTCGGGGCTCAAGAACTTCGTCGGATCAACTCTCCGAGTGATTTCTAGGGCAGAACACTGCTCAAAAACCCCAGAATACTCAAGGAGAGGGTTCAAACTATGTTGAAAAGTGTGGAATGACGTCCAATTGACGTCATATTTATAGGGAATAGGCGCAGTACGGCCTACAGGGCCAATACGGCCGTATTGAAATTTTTGAACTTCAATACGGTCGTATTGGGGTTCAATACGGTCGTATTGAAAGTCAGAAATTTCAATACGCCCGTATTGAGTTCGCAGCGGTCGTATTGAAGTGTCAATACGGTCGTACTGACTTCAGTATGGCCGTATTGAAGCTTCAATACGGCCGTATTGAGTTCAGTACGGCCGTATTGGGCTTTTTCCCTCCACTTCTTTATTTTAAACTATTCTAAGACCTCTGGACCTACAGAGAACCCTCCTAGGGCCTTCGAGGAGTCCTTCTGGCTGATTATCCTTCAGTCTTCGAGAGTCTTCAAGCTTTATTTCTGACCCGGACAATTTTAGGGGTCTACAGCTGCCCCCCCTTTACTTAGTCGGACGGCCTCTTGGTGTATCGGCTGACAAGTAAAGGAGTTGACCCAATTGTCCGGGTATTGTGCCGACCTTCTGACTTGTAGCGTCTTCCGGTGGGAAAATGTTGAGTAGCCTCTCCAGGTGGGTGCATACCTCGGCGCTTCTGACATCCTCGGTAGCTGAGTTTACCTTCTCCAAGGCCAACTTCACTCGACGCCCGAGCCGGAAGTTGGACATCAACGCGCCTCTGATGACGCTGATGGTTGAGTACCGCCTCTCTAGGCTTAGCTTCACTCTTTGTTCGAGCCGGAAACCAAGCACCTTTGCGACGACGGTGAGCAGTGTGAGTTTTGCCTCTCCAGGCCTTGCTTTGCTTGTTGCCCAAGCTGGAAGCTGTGAGTACCGTCTCTCCAGGCTTAACTTCACTCTTTGTTCGAGCCGGAAGCTAAGCACCTTTGTGACGACGGTGAGCAGTATGAGTTTTGCCTCTCCAGGCCTTGCTTTGCTTGTTGCCCAAGCTGGAAGCTGTGAGTACCGTCTCTCCAGGCTTAACTTCACTCTTTGTTCGAGCCGGAAGCTAAGTACCCTTGTGACAACGGTAAGCAGTGTGAGTTTTGCCTCTCCAGGCCTTGCTTTGCTTGTTGCCCAAGCTGGAAGCTGTAAGTACCGTTTCTCCAGGCTTAGCTTCACTCTTTGTTTGAGCCGGAAGCTAAATACCTTTGTGACGGCGGTGGACAGTGTGAGTTTTGCCTCTCCAGGCCTTGCTTTGCTTGTTGCCCAAGCTGGAAGCTGTAAGTACCGTCTCTCCAGGCTTAACTTCACTCTTTGTTCGAGCCGGAAGCTAAGTACCTTTGTGACGATGGTAAGCAGTGTGTGCCTCCTTTCCAGAGATAGCTTCGCTCATTGCTCGAGCCGGAAGCTGCATACCTCCGTGTTTGTGACGACGGGGTAGCGTGAATATCTCCTTTCCAGGGATTCGTGATGATTTTGTCTCCACAGTCCACGATGCTGCTTCGACGGTTGTTTTTTGACTTTGTGCCACTGAGGGCTGGATAACGCAGGGATCCGTCTAGGGGATGTGCAGTTACTCATAGGTTCTTGTGTCCCAACTTTCCATTGCGTAGTTGGTTCCCACTGGGGAATTTCTGATTCCTTTGGGTGCAGACACAAGGATGCTCTTTCTGATGTGAGCGGTGCCTTATGATTGGCTGACGTCCTTTCGACGTTGGTGGAGTATCCCGGTTATCCTTGTTCGGGTAACTCTTTTTGATTTTCTGATTTTTTTGCTGCCTCTGTGTAGGCTGTTATCCGCTGGGGATTCTGGATGTTGATTTTGTCTCCACAGTCCACGATGCTGCTTCGACGATTATTTTTGATTTTTGTGCCACTGAGGGCTGGATAACGCAGGGATCCGTCTAGGGGATGTGCAGTCATTCACAGGTTCCTGTGCCCCAACTTGCATTGCATTGTTGGTACCCTTGGGGAATTTCTGACTCCTTGGGGTATAGACACAGATGCTCTTTCTCTCTGAGTTGAGCGATGCCTTATGTTTGGCTGACGTCCTTTGACGTTGGTAGAGTATCCCGGTTTATCCTTATTCGGGTGTCTCTTTTGTTTTTTGATTTTGCTGCCTCTGTGTAGGCTGTTATCCACTGGGGGATTTTGTCGTTGATTTTGATTAGCCTCTTCTGTTAGGCGTATCAGCTTGACGTTCAATGATTGGCTGAGAGCCAGATTCCACTTGGGGAATGATTATTGATTTTTTTTATTTTTTCTCCTTCTGCAGGGATGCCTCTTGAGTAGGTGACTGGGGATTTGGGGATCTTATGTATCCCAGAGTATTATTTAGGAAGCCTCTACAGGCTTAGCCTCACTCGACACTTGAGTTGGAGAGCTATCTTCACTGAGGAAGTTTAAGTCCTTTGACTTGGATATTCTGCTTGGGTGATCGTGCTTCCATTGGGAATGTCGTCGATCTTGCTTAGATAGCTCTTGCTGGGGATTTTGAGTCCAAGAGCGTGAGTTGAGGCTTCTCTGGGGAGTATTATTTCTGCGAGCCTCTCCAGGCTCAATTATTCTGAAAGAGTATTATTTCAGCAAGCCTCTCCAGGCTCAATTATTCTGAGAGTATTATTTCAGCGAGCCTCTCCAGGCTCAATTATTTTGTACGAGGCGATTGATTTTCTAAATCTTTTGCCTTTTTTTGTCGTTTTTGGCTTTTTCTGTATTTTTGCCTTTTTTGTCATTTTTTGGCTTTTTCTGTATTTTTGCCTTTTCTGTTGTTTTTCGGCTTTTTCTGTACAGAAATGTCTCAGTTATTATGAGAGAGTATTATTTCGGCGAGCCTCTCCAGGCTCAATTATTTTGAGAGTATTATTTTGGCGAGCCTCTCCAGGCTCAGTTATTCTTAAAGAGTATTATTTCGGCAAGCCTCTCCAGGCTCAGTTATTTTGAGAGTATTATTTCGGCGAGCCTCTCCAGGCTCAGTTATTCTGTGGGAGTATTGTTTCGGCAAGCCTCTCCAGGCTCAGTTATTCTGAGAGTATTCTTTCGGCAAGCCTCTCCAGGCTCAGTTATTCTGAGAGTATTCTTTCGGCAAGCCTCTCCAGGCTCAGTTATTCTGTGCAGTCTTGTTTGTTGGATTTTCTATATCCTTGCCTTTTTTCATTTTCGGCTTTTGTTGACTGCTGTCATACACAAGCAATTTTCTATTTTTTTCTATTTTATGCAATTGCCTCATGACGAGGTCTTTGAAAATTTCTTTATGGCCAATACGGCCGCATCCATTTCAGTACGCCCATGTTGAGTTGAAATTTTGTTCATAACCCCAATTTTGGTACGGGTGTACTGAACATGGTACGGGCGCATTGTTTTTTCTGAAGTTTATATATTTTATTTTTTTGTTTTTTCAATAAACAGAGAATAAGTGATCTTCTTGTACACCTATCATCTGTATGCATGTATGCAAATATGGTGCATCTAATTCTATTTGATTCTTTTTTCAAAAGAATTAACCGATGCGTTTTTGTGTTTGGATTTTGCCATTCCTCCAGACGGACTGTGCGCTGCCGATTTCTGTTACCGAGGAATGATGCGTATTTGATTTTGGTGTCATCAACCAAATGATTCTTCCCTTTCTTTAGAAGATGTGTCAACCCTCCTATTGATCACTATATCTCCATGTTTCCACTAGATTATTCAAAAATCGTTGGGACAAGAGAGAAAAGAAAGGAAAGGTATATATTTTTCGAAAGTTTGTGTTTTAGAGGGGTTTATTTTATTTTTGAAAAATGGTTTTTTGTAAGAATGGCTGGCCATGGTAGGCTTATGTGTTTAGGTTTGTTTGTTTAAACACTTATGAGGTTAAGCACATCTTTGTTATTAATGATTGTGCTTTGACAACTTGGATAGCTTTTCTTGAGCCCCTTGTTGAATTCAATTGATGGTACCATCATGGATTTATTTTGTTTTTCTTTTTTGACGGCCCTAACTTTTGCCTAAAACACCCATTTGTGATGTCTTAGCGGGCTTTTGTTTTTGTTCATTATTTTGTAACCCTAATTTTTGCCTAGGTCACCCTTTTGTGGGATTCCTAGCGGGTCTTTTGGTCTTATTTTGTGCAGCCCCCTTTTTGGGTTTCCTGCCGAGCTTCTCTTGTTTTTTAGGATTTCTTTTATCCATGATGGCACTTATTGAGGCCAAGGGAAGGTGCTCCAAGTTGTCACACACACTTCCACATAAAAATGATGCGGGTTTATTGATTATTAAGATGATTTTAACCTCATTCATGTTTATTCAAACAGGGTTAAAATAATGTGGTCTAGAATTTTATTGCAAGCGAGAAAAGAAGCAATAAAGAATTAATGAAGAATGATTTTATTATAATCATAATGGAAACATGTGCCCTATCGAGGCTCGGGGGTCGGGCTGTCCCCGAGGAGTGATCTCTAATAGTCACTGAGTCTATACATCCCTATCGGAAGGAGAAAAACATTTTGACGACGACGACCGGCCTTGACGCTTGTGAACCGGCCTTCCTAAAGATCTGGCTTAAAGAACGTCGAGAAGGATCTTGATTCCTCTTCGTTCTTTGATCTTTGTTAGGGTTGTATCCTAACCCTTGTTTCCCCGGATTTATCCTTGATAATGGGTAGCTCCGGGATTCCTTGGGAGTCCTTGCCTAATCCTTGTCCTGGCAAGTATCCGTTCTTGGTGAGCATGGAGGCTACCTTCTTCATTTCTCGGGGAAACGTTTCGACATTGGCGATTTCCAATGCTTGGAAGGCGGTTTCTAAAGCTTCCTCCGCTGCATCCACGTAAGGTATGGTGGATGGTTTGCTGATGAGTATGTCATCTTCAGCTTGTACAGTCACCAGTTTGTCACCCACTATGAACTTGACTTTCTGGTGGAGCGTAGAGGGTACAGCTTTCGCATCATGAATCCAAGGTCGGCCGAGGAGACAGCTATATGCAGGAGTAATATCCATCACTTGGAATTCGACATTAAAGATAGTGGGTCCAATTTGGATTGGGAGATTGATCTCTCCCACCACTTCTCTTTTAGATCCATCGAAGGCTCGAACGATCATGTTGCTCGGGCGCATTTGGATTCCCTTGATTGCCACTTGCTCGAGCGCTCTTTTTGGCATTACGTTCAAGGAAGATCCATTATCTACCAAGACTTTAGCGATGTGATACTCCTTGCACTTTATAGAGATGTGCAAGGGCTTGTTATGTTTTGATCCCTCGGCGGGGATTTCTTCATCGATGAAGGTGCGGTGATCATTAGCCTTGATGTGACTAACAATCCCCTCAAACTCGTCTTGGGAGATAGTGTGCGACACGTATGCCTCGTTCAAGACTTTCAACAGAGCTTGCCGATGCGATTCGAAGCATAGGATCAACGACAACAGCGTAATCTTTGCTGGCGTCTTATGAAGTTGATCCACGATGGAGTACTCGCTCTGTCGGATATATTTTAACAGCTTGTCTGTCTCCTCCTCGGATTCTTTTTCCTCAGTTTTCTTTTCTTCTTTTTCTTTATTCTTGGGGGCTTTATCATGAAGATCTTCGGGAGTGTAGATCCTGCCACTCCTAGTCATGCCCCCAAGTTCCAGCGATGTTGGAGATATCGCTGTCGGCAGAAGAGTGGATGTCGTATATCCACGGCACAGCCTTATTTGATTTGTAAGGGAAAGGCCTTGGAACTGTGATCCTTAATGGTGTCGGACCTTCCCCTTTATTCGTCTTGATTACCAACAACGGAGTTGATGTGCGCTCGCTTGGCGCGGTTGTTGGCTTACACTTGATAACGAACGGCGTGCGATCCATTCTTTGAACATACGCATCGATTATTTCTTTCTTTTTATTAATTTTTATTACTGAATTACTAGGAGGGATGTATGAAATGAATGATTCCTAGATCCCTCCATGATCTATATGCATGATATGAGATGATGATGTTGAATATGCATGCATTGTGTTTATTGAACTAAGCATTATCATGTTTTTAGGATTTTCCTAAGATGATGCATGATATTGCTTGGTTTGGGTAAATACATATTTTTCTTTTGAATATTTTGTATCTTTTTGTATTTTTTGGGTGAAAAGGGAAACTACCTATATGAATGCAAATGAAGGTAGATGTTAACACCATGTACTAGAAGATCTTTATTTCTATTTATTCTTTTTATTTAAATAGAATAGGGATGTTGTTTGTTTAACAAATGCAAATGTATGCTCATACAATGTCATATAGTCAATGCACAAACAATTCACTCATCCACGAACAGTCACGAGCAAATTACGAGGTAGGGGTCTCCTGCAGAAAAGTGCATATTCAAGGAGGATCTAACTGTTCTCACTTGGTCAAAGGCCCCCAAGGTGCCCCCATTATAGGGACCCAATTCCTCTTGTCGTAGGTCGATGGAAAGCTCCAACGCACCGTCGGACTCAAGTTCATGGTTATCACCTTGAGTGATGTTTTCCGACAACGGTCTCATAGGCTCCTATAAACCCATCAACCGGCCGTACTAACATCCACTCCCTATGGATTACCACTCATGCCCCCGGGTATAGAGGGAACTGTTGTGTGCAAATGTTTGTGTGCAATTTTTATTTCAAACAATTGCGGAAATTTAAACAAACAACAGTTATTTAAAGCCAAATATATAAAGCATGTTATCATACAAGCAAGGGGTAATAAAGTAATTTTTAACTATTATTTGTTAAAAATAATCTGTCACTAAATGGGACTGACTCTCGAGGCTTCCCCAGCAGAGTCGCCATCTGTCGCCACCGGCCCGAAACGGGCTTTCGGCATTCGCGAGGGATGGTTGGACTCGTTTATTCGTTTAAAAATAGTGGATTGCTAGAATGACTTATTCTCAAACTGAGACCTCGTCAAACGAGCAATTTTATTAAAAGGCTCACTAATCCATATTAATCCCAAGCGGGACCCTCCATGGATTAGTGGTTTTCGTAAAAGGAGGGTTCGTGGAGTCGCCACCAATGTTTTACTCAAAACATTGGAAAAAGGGATGAGGCAATTGATTTTATAAATCAACTTTGGCCATTACAACCAGAGTCGGGTAAGGGAGTCGGTTACGCGTGGGGAAGGTGTTAGCACCCCACAGCGCCCCTTTCGGGTTCCCTATGACAGATTATTTCTAAAATAATAGCGTAAAATTACTAAATTACCCCTATTTATTCTAAACAACTATGAATTGACTATCTACATGATGATAGTTTAAATATGCACACAGAAAGCAGTAAAAGGAAGGATTGAAGGGAAACCTCTTGAAGCGTGCTTTTTATAAAAAATGAACTGGGAAGCGTTTTGGCGTTCCCTCGCTCTACAAGCCCGCTCCTCGCTCTCCTAGAACAAAATTTTAACTAAGGGAATCAAAAAGATTTCCCCTCGACTAGGTTCGATCCTCAAGCAAAATGGCTCGGGGCTCAAGAACTTCGTCGGATCAACTCTCCGAGTGATTTCTAGGGCAGAACACTGCTCAAAAACCCCAGAATACTCAAGGAGAGGGTTCAAACTATGTTGAAAAGTGTGGAATGACGTCCAATTGACGTCATATTTATAGGGAATAGGCGCAGTACGGCCTACAGGGCCAATACGGCCGTATTGAAATTTTTGAACTTCAATACGGTCGTATTGGGGTTCAATACGGTCGTATTGAAAGTCAGAAATTTCAATACGCCCGTATTGAGTTCGCAGCGGTCGTATTGAAGTGTCAATACGGTCGTACTGACTTCAGTATGGCCGTATTGAAGCTTCAATACGGCCGTATTGAGTTCAGTACGGCCGTATTGGGCTTTTTCCCTCCACTTCTTTATTTTAAACTATTCTAAGACCTCTGGACCTACAGAGAACCCTCCTAGGGCCTTCGAGGAGTCCTTCTGGCTGATTATCCTTCAGTCTTCGAGAGTCTTCAAGCTTTATTTCTGACCCGGACAATTTTAGGGGTCTACAAGAGTAACCAATTATCACCTTGAGTGTGATTTTGGAGAAGGCTTGTAGGGTCCAAGGCCATTCTTGGACCGGTTATACTTCAACCACTCCCTTTGTTTACATGCTCATGGCCTCGGGTATAGAGGAAACTGTTGTGCGCAAAGGTTTGTGTACAATTATTTATTTCAAACAGGTGCAAAATTTAAACAAACATACATATATCAAAGCCAAATAAAATGAATACATACAAAGCAAACAAAGTAAGGGGAACAAATATTTGAACTATTATTTTTATTTTGCTAATTTCATCATTTATCTAGGTCTAACCCTCTTTAAACTTCCTCAGCAAAGTCATCATCTATTGGAACTTGAAAAATTTTGATCTTGCTCACAAATGGTTTGGACTTCCATTTTGAAAATCTCATTGATTAGGGAGTGCTCAAAGACTAGACTAATCCTCAATCAATGGTTTTAGGAAAGTGTTCGAAGGAGTCGCCACTAGAGTTTTACTCAAAATATCAGAAAAAGAAAATATTTTTAAAATTACCAAAATGGCCTTTATAACACCCCAATTTTCACAAATTATATGAAGGCTCAAAGCCCAATATTTTGAATTTTAGTAGTCCAAAACGAGTCGTTCCCAAATTGGAACGGGTCGTTCCAAACTACTAAAAAGGCATATAAACTCTAGTTGGGAACGGCTCGTTCCTAAACTAGAACGGGGCGTTCCAAACCATCAAAATGGCCTATAACCCTAGTTGGGAACAGGCCATTCTGGATTAAGAACGGGTCGTTCCAAACATGGCCGTTATGAGTTAAACTCAACTCTAGAACGGGCCATTTTGGTTTAAGGACGGACTGTTCTAGATGCGAATTTAGCACATGATGAAAGGATCCAGAACGGGTCGTTCTGGATCCGAAATAGGTTGTTCTGGCCACTTCTAACATCTATAAATAGAAGACTTTGGCACTGCTCCTCGACACACTCTCTAAAGACCAAGGAGAACCAAGAGAAGGAGATCAATCAGATTTTGCTCTAGCTTCATCTTCTGCTTGTCCAGGTAAGGGGGAGTGAGCAACCTCGCTCGGGAGTGTGGGAATAATTGTTGGGTACCAAGATTGGCCCTCAATCCCTTGCTTGAGGTATGCCTATAGGAACAGGCACCTTATGAAAGTTTTCTATTTTACTTTTTGATTGTTCTGTTGTGTTCCTTGTTGAATGTGATGTATGAATATGTGATTAATTTTAAAAATAAATAAGTTTTGATATGAATTAAAGTGATTTGTAGGTTCTTATGGGGAATCCTATGAAGTAAAATTAGGGATATGATCTTTGGATGAATTTTGAGGCATTATATGTAAAATTGATGATGGATTCATGTTTTGGATAATTTCTGGGTATGTGCTATATATGACTATGAGAAGTTCCTTGTATGAGACTATGTGAATATGACGAGAAAATGTGAAAGGTGAACATATGATCTGTGATATAATATTATGAGATAAAATGACATGAGACATGATGTGAATGACGTGCTATTGTGAGCACTATGACTATGAGAATGTGAAACGTGATGAAATGAGATAAGACATGAAATTCCATGACAAGTAAAGTGATGAGTCCATGAGTTTGTGAATGTGTGACATGCATCATATGCATTTATGTGACGAGGTACGATATGGAGTACACCGTTAGGGAAGGCCCTCCAAGTGTGAAACATCTTGGAGGAGTCCTAGGGGATAGTGTAGTTTGGAAGGCCCAGTTCTATCCGTTTATGTGCATGGGACATATCTTGCGCAGCTTCACTATCTCGACGAGACCCTAGAGCAGTACATCCTTTTAGTTGAGAGTGCACGGTTGAGTCGACATGTACTCGTAGACTACTCTACGTGTATTGCTAGCGACAATGCACCATGTGATATGTGACTGGCGCCACATGCATGCATTTGTGAGTCAAGTCCATGGCATCATTGCATAATGAGTGACTATGTATGTGCTACTAATGTATGTATGACTTGAGTTGTGCTTGATTAACATGTATTTTGTGTTGTGCTTTGTTATGATTTGTGTGTGTGCTGCCTGACCGTTATTTTTACACCTGAACCTGAGTGAGATGTTTCTCACTCCCTTGTTGTTCTTTGTATGTGTTTAAATTGTGTTGCAGGTGATCATTAGCATGAAGATGTTGGTGATGAGGCTTAGGCTTCAGTTGGGCGTGCTCTGATAGGATATGTGACATCGGGCATAGTTAGGCTTAGTTTGGGAATTCAGTTTCTTTCTTTTGTTTTGGAAAAACCTTTAACTTTATTTCTTCTGTAATTTCCACACGTGAATTATGAGTATGTTTACGAATGTGAATTCTCTACTCTCATGTTAATGGAACCACGATTTTATTTCAAAAGATTTATTTACTCTAAGAATATGTTTTCATAATTATTGTATATGTATGTTAGGTAGAGGGTGTCACAGCCTTCATAGCCAAAATTGGGTTCGGGGGTCGATTACGTGCAGGGAAGGTATTAGGGACCCTACAACGCCTTATATCTGTACCTTATGATAAAATTAGCAGGAATGAGAATAAAAATTCAAATATTTAAGTCCCCTATATTAATGATTATTTACATGCTTAAATTTAAAATTACACGAATAAACCTAAGACGTCTACATAGTTGCTTTTATTTATGGCAATATTTATGCTAGAAATAATAGATATATAATAGAGAAGAAATTTTAGAAATATCTCTTGAGCGAGATTTTATAGAATATGCTTCTAATATGTAGCGGACTTGAGGCACTTTTTGACTACCTTACACACTATAATTTACCTCACAAATCTCAAGAAATACAAGAGGGGTAGAAAGAGAAGATTTCAAGCTATATAGGACTCTAGTAGACAGTTTTTTCCTCCTCTAGCACTGTTCATAAGTCTTGTATTTATAGATGTCAGACTTAACTAGAATGTCTTGTTGTGATTACTAGAATGGGGCATTCTGGATTAGTTTGTTATAAGCAATTTTTGAATCTAGAATGGTCCATTCCGGATTTGAAATAAACTCATAACAACATGGGTCAAAACAGTCCTTTCTGGGTTGGGAACGCTCCGTTTTAACTTAGGGTTTCTAGGTCATTTTAGAAGTTTGAAACGACCCCTTCCAAATTGGGAATGACCCATTTTGGGCTCCTAATTCATCTTTTTTGGGTCTTTGGGCCTTCTAATGTCATCCTGGTCCATTTTGATGTCAGTGAGCCATTCTGATGTCACATTGGTCCATTCTGACGTCATATTCGAGCCTTCGAGAATTCCTTTGTCTTATACTAAAGGTTCATTTTCTTGTTTGTATGTCCCAAACGAAATTAGGTGTCTACACTCACAAAAGTACAAAAGACAACAAGATTAAGGATCAATCTCGTTACCCAATATATTCCCCACACCCTAGAGAGAGAACTTTCACTCCCCCTTATCTTCATAGGCACTTGATGATAAACAAGTACCTCTAGAATGTGTTCCTACGACTTTTTTATTCTCTTGGTGTTCTTTGGTTGAGAGAAAAGAAGCATAGAAAAGAAGGAGAATCATAAATTGATTAACTTTTTCTTAAAAACTCACTTTTTAAACCAATTTTCTCATTTAGTTAAAGAAAGAAATTATAAAATAAAATAAATAAAATACATAAACAATACAATAAAAACACATATTTTCTCCAAAGAAAATATATCTAACAAAATATAATTTGCAAACCTTTCTTATTTAATAAAAACATTCATAATTGTGTTTAAAAGCCTTTAATTTATTTTATAAAATTTCTTTAATTAATTAAAACATTCTCTTAATAATAATTTTATGAAAACTTTAGACTGTTACACAGAATAAGAATTAACTCATATTGATGGAATATATATATATATATATATATATATATATATAAATCAATTTTTGTGATCTCATAATAGAATTTTCACTATCAAAGATTTGGTATAAAATATATTATTATTATTATTATTATTATTATTATTATTATTAACATATGCATTGGTTATTATAATAATAGGGTTAAAAAGTATATTAAAGTTGTATAATTAATTTATAAGCAAAATTTTTTCTATTATTTTAACATATAGATACCAATAATTTTAAAATATAAATAAATCATACTTTAAAACATGAAATTAAACAAAATAATTTATTTTTTTCGCATATTTATTATTATATAAAATATATTTTTAAATCAAATACTCATATATCACTCGAGCAAACATACTAGTTCACCCGAAATAAACATATTAGTTCTTAGCAAATTTTGGTAGTGTAAATATAGGTATTTATTTTTAAGTTTTTGAACATAGTTATTTTTTGTTTAGAATCACATTTTTAAAAAAATGAAAGATAACTCTATTCAAGTTTAAAATATTCACGAGTTAACTTTTTGGAAATAATACTTAATTAATTAAAAATAATTAATTTTAAAAATTGCCAAATGAGAATAAAAAATTAAAAGTCGACCATAGGTGACATGATTAATCTCAGCAAACATAGGTGACCTGATTTGCTATTTAAATTGAACCAACTGCCAAAGAAATATAATAAGGTAGAGCCACAAGGGACATTTGGTGTGCTCTAGAATGCTTAGCCAATTAGCGGTTAGCACACGTCAAGAAACCTTTGTTTTTCTCTGAAGAAAATAATCAAAGTTTTGGCGAATAGATTTGTGCCTGGTGGATTACAGGTTCAGTTCTTGGACTATGCACAAAGCCATACACTATAATAGAAAAATTGAAGAAAGGTGACTCACAAGATCACCATTCGCTGAAAAAGTTGATCATTAATTTTATTCATGTTCTTACTTTATTATGTGGTCTTGGTCATTGGTCTCGAATATGTAAAAATATACCTCCTAAAATAATTACTTTGTTGGTTAATAAATTATTAACTAAGTTAATCTGACCTTGTTCAAACCATAAGTTAGTGGAATTTTATACACATTTATTCATTTGTTTATTTTAATAAATAGAATAAAATATTAATTTAAATAATATATGTATTTATTTTTATTAACTTTAAGTTATTTTGAATTAAAAAATCACTAGTGTGTTACAGACATTCTATGTCAGCTCAAGACGTGATATAGGTCTTAGCGACATAGAATGTTAGCACATTCTATGATGGGTGAATACGTGAATGTTTGGTGGTCAACACCTTAAATAATAAGATGTATGAAATACAATGATTTGGTATATCGACATCTATATTCTATGGCGAATGTGGTACTACCCACCCTATAATGTGTACATTTTATGATAGGTGTAATGTTATCCATCATAGAATATTAATATTTTATGACAAGTATGGTAGAATTCACATTAGTAGGTAGATTTTATGCGATAATATTTGACAGGTTCTCTAACAAAATTTGAGTATAAGAACTAAAATAATTTTTTTTTGAAATTATAAAGACTAAAAAAACCAATTTTTAAATTTAAGAGGCTAAAAATAAATTTACCTTAAATTTGAGAGATTAAAAACATATTTAAACCTCCCTTAAAAAAAACATATTTAAACCTCCCTTAAAAAAAAACATATTTAAACTTAAATTTAATTTCATCAAATAAAAGTTTATCATGTTCATTAATTTTAAAAGTTATTTTAAAAATAAAATAAAATTGGTTTTGGTTATAACCAGTTATACCAATTATAATATATGTGATTTTTAAACGTTAAAACCAATTATGATAAGTTAAAAGCGGTTATAAAAAAAAGTTATGGTTAATAACCACTTAATATATATGGTTAATTTTTATAACCATTTTTTTAAATAAATGGTTATTATAAAATTAGTTAATTATGGTTATAGTTAATTTTTTTTATAGCCAGTTATTTTAATCACTCCTAGCGATAATCATGTTTTTTTAGTTGAGTTTCCATCTATCGAGTACCAAATTGATTCATCATTCTAACTTCATTTAGGTTTCCTATTGAGATAAGGTTTAGATGCATCTCAAGTACATGACATATCTCAAGTACATGTCTAACCTCTTTCAACACTAGCTTGTTTCCATTTTTGGTTATCAAAGTCACTTCTCTCATGCCTACAATATTAATTGCTATATAATTTCCCATCTCCAGTATACCAAAGTCTTTACTTTGATATGGTGAGATTTTCATTTAGTGTGGCATGAAAGGATGCACTAGAATCAATTATCCAAATGCAATCATCAAATAAATTATTTAAATAATTTTCATTAATGAAGAAAATGTTCTCATCGTTTAAGATCACTTCCGAGTGGTTTTTTCTCCCATTTTCTTCTTGGGTTCTATCTGATTAGGATGAACTATTCCAACTTTTTGATCTATACTTTGACTTCTTGTGACCATCTTTGCCATAGTAAAAACAAGTTAGGCTTTTGGTGCGAGACTCGAATCTTCCTTCTGACTTCATATGGTTTCCTCCTCTTCCTCTTTACTTACCCTCCCTCTATTATCAAGAATGTTGACTTCAAGCTACTTGAGGCTCTTTCTCTCCTTCTTTACTCTTCATTAAGCAAACAATTTACAACAATATTTGTGTTAAGTTGTCCACCAAGAGCAAAATTGTTATTAGTGACAACCAATGTGTCCTAACTCTCAGGCAAAGAACCAAAGAGTAAACAAGTTAGTAAGTCGTGATCAATTTTCATTTTTACCTTTATCAATTTATTCACAAGTCCTTTAAAGGAGTTTAAGAGTTCAATCATGTTCTTACCTTCAAAGTACTCCAACTTCGCCAATTTCTTGACGATATGAACTAGGGGTGTGCATAGTTTGGTTTTTTAAAAAAGACGCACCAAATTGCATCAACCATTTTAATAAAATAAACTAGTTTATAAATTATGTAAACCACTTTAACAAACCAGTTTAAAACTGAATTACTTTAATAAACAAGTTTATAATCGGTTTAAAACTAGTTTTATAATAAAACCAGTTTTTAAACCGGTTTTAAGAAATAAGCTAGTTTTAACCGAGAGAAATATGAGTAATTTCTTGATAAATTTAGAACTGGGTATGAAAAACCTTTACATTAATGTGAAGTAACAACCAACAGTGTGTAGTTCTGTAACTATTACAGGCTTACAGCATCAGCGGTTCAACAAGTACTTACTATTGGGCTAGGGATTTCGGAAGGTTGTCCGGGAAATAGGTGGAAATCCAAATATATTAATAAACCAAACCTTTAAAAAATAGGTTTAGTTTTTTCGTTTTATTTTAAAAAATTAAATCTGGTTCAGTTTTATTACAATTGGTTCTAGTTTTTTAAAAATGGTTCAGTCTAGTTTTAAATTCAGTTCAGTTTTTTTAATTTTTTTGAACACCCCTAAGATGAACCTTGTTCCTTGGAGTCTTCTTTTTGAATCATGAATTCAAGCTCTGTCCATAACTCATACGCATTGATATAAGTCGATACATGCTCAAACAAACTTCAATCAATATATTTTCGAATCATAGCAACAACTTCGTGATTTAGAAGTTCTCAATCTTTGTTTATTCCTCTAGCTTATTCTAATTTGTTATTAGCTCATGCAAATCCTTGCAATATAGATGATCTATCATCATCAACTTTCAATAGGAGTAATGATGTGTAGTTAACTTGAACATATTTGCATCATGAGTGATAGCTACCTCTACCTCAAGTTATATAGGCTAAAGGCTCCCTTAACCAAGTGAATTCTGATACCATTGTTGGGAATTAATAGATCTAGTTCCTACATCTGTGAATGCAAAATAGACATTATACAAAAGTGAAAATAAGAAGAAAGAGTAGAATAATAACACCAAAAAAATTTATGTGGAAAACTTTCTCAATATGAGTAAGAAAAAATCATAGGACCTAGTCTAGAATGAGATCTCCACTATGAAAGTAGGATTACAAATTGTCTCTTTCTCTATAAAATCACTTAAAGAATCTCATCTCTTGATGATTATCCCTCAATTCTTACTAAGTGTAGTTTGAATAACACTTTCTTTCTCTTAAAGATATATATAAAAAAATTTTTACTCTACTCTATTTCTTTCAAGAGCACTCTAGGATGGATTATAATCAACAATTTCATCACTTCACAAGTCTCTCTATTCACAGAAAATGAAAGAACTTTTCATTCATGTTTCTTCATTCATGACTCTTCAATCATCACTCTTTATTCATGAATCTTGATGAAAAATGACTTATCGTAAAGATATGACTCGAAGTTCTTAAAATGAAGGAATCCCAACATTTTGTAACACTACTTAGTTGGGGTATTAAAAATATTTTGAACCAACTAAACTAAACGCACAATACGTCCACGTTCTAAAATGAGAAAAATTGACAGTTGATTCTCTCTATGCAAAATAACTTGAATTATTCCAAAACACGAAATTATGTAAATTATGTAAAATAACTTGTTCTTATTAATTATTCCAAAACACGAAATTGAATCAATACATATAAATGAATTATAAAATATTGTTGTCTTGCGTGGTTTATAAAAATAGTTCCGTTAATAAATAAAAACTGCTAGTTGCAACCCCAGTAACAGGCATTTCACTGGTTCGTATTTTCACCAAACAAAAATGTAGTTGTATTGAGCTTTTTAGTTGTAAGGTGGTATATATGAGCAAACAAACATGTAAGTTGGAAACACCAACTACTTGGGATGGAGATCCCATAGCAGTATGGCTAAAATAAATAGAGTATATAAGTAGCAATAATTCCAACTACTTGGGATGGAGATCCCATAGCAGTATGGCTAAAATAAATAGAGTATATAAGTAGCAATAATTCTTAACCAAATTGTAGTGTAAAAATTATTTTTCAGCTATATATTTTATTTTAACTATATCATTAGTCAATGTAAAATTTTTATCACATTAAATTCCCTGAATTCAATCTTAGAGTAGTGACTTCCCGACAGTTCTATGTATGGCACACAATATATAATGATTTGAAATGTTTCATAATCACAAACTCAGACAAGTAAAACGTTATGCATAGCACAACAATTCAAATACATCACATGTTTTAGAACTATGTTTAATCCAAACTCAACTCTATAAAATTAACTTATAAATTATTTTTTATATATAATTTTACTAGTCGGTTCTCTAAGACTGAGTTAGACTTGAACATTCATTTTAAAAATATCTATATAGAAATAAATCATTGTAGTGCTACAATAGAGATTTTCTGGACCCTGCGGATATTGATGATGAGTATGAGCTTGATCCTTTGGTAGTTGAGCTTGTAGCAGCAGATGAAGTGTAGGAGAATTTGCACATATCCATGGGAGGTGCAAAGTACCTTGCCACAGGCAACTGTGATGGAAGACTAGGCAAAGGGGCTTCAAAATTGAGGACACTAATCACTTGCCTAATGGAGGGTCTCGTGGTGTGATCAGGGTGACAACACCACAACCCAACAACCATCAAGCATTCCATTTGTTGTTCATCAAATTCCCAGTTTAATTTCTCATCACTTGCTTCAAGCAGTTTCCCTCTTCCATAGAGGCTCCACACCCACTCCACAAGCCTAACTTTCCCAGGCTCTTCTTTCACTTCCACAGGCCTTCTACCACATGTGATTTCAAGTGCAACAACACCAAAGCTGTACACATCGGACTCCTTGCTTGATTTCCCTGTGGTCACACACTCTGGGGCTAGGTACCCCATGGTCCCTGCCAAAACTGTGGTTTGAGAACCAAGTTCATGGTCCACTAGCCTTGCAAGACCGAAGTCACCAAGCTTGGCATTGAAATTTGCATCCAACATCACATTACTTGCCTTAATATCCCTATGCACCACACATTGTTCCCACTCCTCATGAAGATAAAGAAGAGCAGATGCCAAACCTAAGGCTACTTTGTATCTCACCCCCCATGAAAGCATGACCCTATTTCCAAATAGATGTGAATCAAGGCTTCCATTAGGCATGTATTCATATACAAGTAGAAGCTCACCTTGTTCATGGCACCATCCTATGAGTTGAACCAAGTTTCTATGTCTCAGTCGGCTGATAACTCTCACTTCTGATACATATTCCTTTTTCCCTTGTTTTGACGTTTTCGAAACCCTCTTCACTGCCACTTCAAGGTTGGAGTTTACAACTAAACCTTTGTAAACTCCTCCGAATCCACCTTCTCCTAGCTTTCCTTCTTCTGCAAAGTTGTTGGTTGCATTGCTTAGTTCCCTATAGGTGAACCTCTTTGGACCAGTTCCTCTCTCAAACTCATCCTCTATGGAAGCATCAACACCTGTGTTGTCTTCCCTTATACCCTTTGGTCCATTTCTCCTTCTCCAAAAGATAAACCATATTAGACCAACACCACAAGCTAAACAACCAAAACCAACACTTAAACCAGATACTAAACCAACCTTAACCTTTTTCCTACCCTGCTCATCCAAGTTTGAACTGAATGACCAAGAGAGGATGTTGTGTATTTCAATCCATTGACCCGTGGCAGCAGAAAAGCCTACTCTAACAAACTCCGGCAACACCTCCCTCAAATCAATCACATACCAAAGACTAGAATTTCCACTAAAAGTTGGATTATTAGCATAAGTAAGGAACACAGAGAGATTTTTGGTTGTGGAGTTATACCATATCCAAGTATTTGCAACTGACCCGTTTTTAATGCTGCTTCTCCAAGTGACATTCGCCACTGATTTAATGGAATTGACATTGATCCCTACGTGATCAGAGCTCGGATCCCAATCGTTCATGAAACTGTCGAACTCAACCGCCACTAACTGATTTTTGCTAGTGTCCAACGCGGATTCGTTGCTGAATAGGCCAAGGTACCCACCAGCTGAATTGTTTGGGATCACAGAATCAAACGGCGCAATGAAGAATGATAACCCATCACCGAAACGTGTCGGGTCAACGGCTCTCATTACAAAAGAGAAGTGGGTGGTGAAGTCCGTGAGCTTCTTCGTTCTTCTATCCCAAAGCCTCACTGGTTGGTCATACGAGGCTCGACCAACGCTGAATGTGATGCTGTCATCAATTTGGTTCTTTGTGAGCTGCAGAACACCGTTTGAGGAAAACGCATCACCCTTGAAGTCTATTAGATTATTCAGGTTTTGCTTGAAGGATGAGAAGTTGAAGGAAACGGACTCTACTGTGGTGAAGATTGTGTGGAACAAAGTGATGAAGATGATAAATATGAACAATGGGGTATTGTTGGTTTGATTAGAGCATGAAGTTGAACTGAAAAAAGCCATGGCAAAGGAGGGAGAGAAGAATATTGTGATGGTGGAGGTGGTACCAACGAGTAGCTAAACTATATGCATCGACGAATTCGAAGGTGGTCGATTAAATTAATGTAATAAATAGTTATGACATGAGCATGTTTTGGACAGTTCCAAATATATGGTAGCTATAACGAATTAAAAATGCGGCTTTCTAATCAGTAAATTATACACACTCGTTCTATACTTTTTGGTCTCTACCAACAAGTAGTTGGTCCAGTAATTTAATTGTTTTAAGTAAGATTTTGAATTTGAGTCTTATTTATAAAATAAAAAATTATAATTAAAAAGAGATACTCTACTAAAAATAATTGATTAAATTTTTTAATATAAAGTTGATTGATATTTAAAAAATTTCTCCTTGTCTCTAAGAACCTAAGATCAGATATTGTTGAATTTCATTGAGTATCTGAATTAACTACAAGAAATCCTTCTAATTTAATTATTTGTTTTGAGTTGAAATCCCTTACATTCTATCTATATTAAATATTTGTTAAAGGAATTTTACTACCAGATTAGAATTGCCTATGGTAAAAATTTCGTGTAGTAATAAGAAAAAAAAAAAAAAAGACCATACGTTGAGTAATGTGAAATCGATATGTTTAATCCATTTGTCTCCACCGTTGATGAGGAATGAGTCCTCTCTTGTAGCATTCTCTCCGGTCACACTCTACCTCTTTATCTTTCTCTAATTTTTCTTTCTCACTGCATCACTTTTCATGTGCTCTTCAAATTTTTTATTTTAATATACTTGTGCTTTTGTGCCGGAGAATAATAATAATAATTGATTTTTAAAGTAAAGAAAGAAAGAAAATAATATTTTCTAAATTGTGTATTGTAATTTATAATATAAGAGTATACCCAAATTATATGTTTAACATTTTTTTTTGTCATTCCTAAATTAATTATTACCTGATATATATATATATATATATATATATATATATATATATATTATTTTTAGAAACAATTCTATGATAACAATATATAATCTTCGAATTTAGGATCCAGCTAACTAAATTAACTAATGAATATTTTAATTTTTATCATACCTTCTGTTTACGTTTGGCAAAAACTTCCTCGTTTATTTTAAGAATACTGGTTGGCTTAATCCAACACATAAATCAAAATTTTCTATGAGTATTTAGTCAATCGGCCTGCATTTTAATTTTATGTTTGACTGTCTTTGTGGACCAAGATAAATATATATATATATATATATATATATATATATATATATATATATATATATATATATATATATATATATATATATATAATTAAGACATATTTCACTCAATAACTAATTATCTATATAGAATTATAGAATTATTTTAGGAAGAATAAGTTAGCAAGTGCACGTTAATGCATTTTATTAAGAGAAGCTTTTTAGTTATAGCTTGATTGAATGAGACATGAGTAACAAGACAAATGCATGTCTTTTGTCAAATTAAGAAATAAGTCACCGAGACAACAATAAGATACAAATTAATAATTGTAGAAATTCTCATCGAATGGTGATAACCCATACGAAAAGTATGGTGACAAACCAAACAAATAATGGTGCCGGCCCTTGTATAATAATAAATATAATGAATTAAGAAGAATATATGCAATGTTTAGTATTTTGTATAACTTAGAATTGACCCTCTCATTGTTTGCTTAAATGATTGAATATAACCGTGGGATGCCTTAAGTTAGCGGCTTATAGTTATTCATTTGTAGATTAAACTATAAACTTTGGTGGAGGTTTATAACTCGTGTTAATTTTTTAATGTAATACTACTATCTTTTCTCCCAAAACTTCTCTTTACCAGTAACCAAAAAGTCACTAAGTTGACATAAATAAACCAAATCAAAATTTAAAACATTTATTAATTGGTTGTTGGTTTATCCATTATATGTTAATCAATGTAGTGTACTTATAAGGTATGTCCAAGGAAAATTGTACATTATTGTTGCAGTAATAAATAATGGGCAAAATTTAAAAACCCAAAAGACTAATAGTACTTTATAAAGAAAGTTATAGCGTAATCTGACTGAAATAATTGCTTGCTTTTAATGCGAAAAGTATAAATAAGATAAACAATAATTAAAATTGTTGTTTTCATTCAAAGGAAAACCCAACCTTATGACTCAACAATTTATTCAATCACTTTGTTTTTAAATAAATTATTGATCGAGGTTTTAGTTAAAAGCCAACAATTTCATCTAGATTAATATTTCCAACAATTCCATCTAGCTTAATTTTAAGAGAAGATTTAAGTTTTTGTGGAAATTAATTAAAGGACTGAAAAATTAGTTAAATTGTTTGAGCTCTCAATAACTATCAATTTCAATTATCTCAATGACTATCACTTAATTGTAGTAATTAAGAACGTTGATTAATTAAATTATGAAAAAGGGGTTTTACCATGCCTGAATTCAAAATAATTGAGAAAAGGTAGTACAATTAACACGTACATAGTAAAGACAAATTCAAGAAGGGAGATTAAATTGAGTCTATTAAAAAATTCAATACTTTCTACATAAGTATAAGCAGTAAAGTAGATGTAGGAACTATTGGGTATAGACGAAGTAAAGCAAATAATACAATTTTTTTTCTATATTATTTCATCTCAACTGTCGAGATTACATCTAATTCTTAACCTAACCAAGTTTTACTATATTTTACAAAGATCAGGTATTTTTTACGATATAGGCACTATTGGTTCAACTTAAGTTCTTTGATTTTTCTTTTCAATTAAAATACCCAAGAATTCTTTGACTTACAAAGTTTCTATCAACTTTTAAACCAATTTTTTTTTTAATAAAAGTCTCCCCTAACTTCTAGATAAAACACAAAGTTTAAGTTAGATAATAACAAAGAATTGTCTTATGCACAAGACATAATAAAAAAAAATTAAGTACAAAAACATAGTTGTATAGATAAAAATAATGAATAGATATTCGTGCTTTTTTTTTTTTAAGCTTGTCCATGCTTCTTAATACACTACAATAAAAATGCTAATTATTGATGAACATAATCCGTCAATAACAATAAAAATTCGTTGGTAATAGAGGATTTTCGACAGACAAAAATTCATCAAAAATATGGTGATTGAAAAAACATATTCCTTCAATAATATTTTCATTTGTGAGAAATTTCTAACAGATGCTACTATAGAAAATATTTGTCGGTAATTACCTATGGAAGTCTCAATAAAAAATTACCAACAGATTTTATATTATAAATTATTAGTAGTTTACTATCGGTGGATATATCCATTGAAAATTAAAGCTGATCCATTATTGATGGATTATCTGTTCGTATAACACACTAAGTTTGCGTCTGCCAATAATGATAAACTAGATAATCGAGAAATAAATCATTCAATAAATATTAATTAGATTACCGACAGATGTTTCATTGATATAACTTGAATTTCTTTATTTTTTATTGATAGATAAATCAATCGATAATCCCATAATTATTTTTTCATGAATTTATTAATCTAATTATTATAAAATATTACAACTTGATAAACAATAATATAAAAGCAACCTCCTCAAAATAAATTTAAAGAGTTATAATAATATTTATCATAATTATAATCCAACTTATATGTATTAAACAATTCATAATTTAAAACACACCATAATAATAAATTCAAAACATATTCACAATATTTTTTAATACAATCTAATAATTATCATAGGAACTCCAATAACAAAGAAATAATCAAGTGTGCCATGGTGCGGTTCAAACTAGAATGGCCCACCATAGGTGTTGAATGAAACTCCAATAGCAAAGAAGGTTGCAAATCCAGATATTAGGGATGTATAACCTTTGATGAAAATATCATAAGCTATGAGAGACATGGTAAGAACCTTGCATGGTCAGATTAGATTCAGACTTTTCCAAGAAAACAATCTCCTAATATGTGTGGACACTAGTACAAAAATGACTTTTAAAATTGGGGTTTTAAAATCGGTCATAAGGCAACCGATTTTAAAAGTGACGCGGTGACAATTTTGTAAATAATGGCATTATTTTAAAATCGACTACATTATGACCGATTTTAAAAGTCTCTGACACTACTTTTAAAATCGGCTCTTGAACAGCCGACTTTAAAAGTGATAATTTTAAAATAGGTTATTGAACAACCGATTTTAAAAGTAGCATCAGAGACTTAATCTATACTATTTTCGCTCCCATACTCCCCCTAACTCCATTCTCTACTCTTTGGCTTCAATAGTTCATATATTCTTCTCTTTACTCTCTCGGGCTCTCATCTGAAGTGTGCAGCTTCTCATTTTCTTGGAAGAATACAACATCAAGGTAACATTCTCGTCTCATGTCTCTTATTTCGTTGTTACTGGGCGAATTTTGAGTCTGGAACGGCCCCAGAACGGCCCGTTCTGCAAGTAGAACGGCATGTACTGCAAGCAGAATGGCCTGTACTGCAAGCAGAACGGGCCGTACTACAATCAGAACGGCCTATACTGCTTGCAGTACAGCCCGTTCTGCAAGCAATACAGGTCGTTCTGCTTGCAGAACGGGCCATTCTGGGGCCGTTCTAGGGTCGTTCCAAACTAAAGTTTTAGGCATTTTTCAGGTGAGTTCATGTGCACAGGGTGATTTTCATTATCTAACAAGGAGGATTTTGCAGGTGACTATTCTTGAAAATGTATACTGGAAGGAATTTGGACTTCTTGTATTTGTTTGGGTTTCATTCCTTGTACTACAGATTGCCAAGGTTTGCTTTTTCATATCTACTGCCAAGTAATAATTCACACCATAAAGTTTATCTAACTCGAGACCAATAATCTCCCATTGACAGGAAACCTACACGAGTACTTGTTCAATGTTATATTGGGTACTGAACTTGTTACAGGTAATTTGGTTACTCTCATACAAGTGTTTGCTTTTGTTGATTGCTCATGACATGACATAGTGCTTATGTTAAATGTAGATCTGAGTGCCTGTTACAATAATATCTAGAAACCGTTTCAACTTTGAAGCATGTTTTCTATATTTGTATCATGCAAGTTCTAATCTCAATTGGGGAAACTGCATATGAGGCAGCTGCATTGTTCTAAATTTTAAGTTTCCATTTTATCATGTTTTAAGAGTTACTTCTAATTGTTCTAAATTTTCTTAACAGATATTTATTGTTTTAAATTTTCTTAACAGATATTTATAGATCGATCACCATTGTTGCTAGAAGATATAAACACCATTAGGGAGCAATGAGCTACATTTTTCATTGAAACATTGGCTAGCTACGAGTTATGTTTATAGTTTTACTCATTTTGTAGTTTAGGCTCTTGTTATTTGTATATAATTTGGTATATTAAAAACATATGAATTGTCTGGTATTTTATTAATTTGCAGGTTTTGTTCAGGGATCCTCCTAAAATAAGTCAAATATTTAAAAAAAAAATTAACCACTTTTAACATCGGTCATGCCATGACTGATGTTAAAAGTTGGACTTTTAACATCGGTCATGCCATGACCAACTTTAAAAGTCTCACTTTTAACATCGGTCACTGTTGACCGATTTTAAAAGTCCCACTTTAACATCGGTCAGTGACCGATGTTAAAAGTCTCACTTTTTAAAATCGGCTCTTTTAAAATCGGTCAAAGAACTGATTTTAAAAGTAAAAAATGACCGATTTTAAAAGTGTTTTTTCCACTAGTGGGAGATGACAAGTAAACGAGGAACTGGTGAAGAAGTAATGAAAAAAATGGTGGATTGTTAGAGAAATGGCACAACAAGGAGTCAGTTGCGATATTCAACCTACTAGATTTATAAAATATGTCAAAGTTATACCCTTGGAGTTGACATGCCCATCTTTGTTGTTCTAGTGCGTGCATTATTTGTTTCATAAAATCACTTAGACATTTTTGATCTGTGCAAATGTGAAAATGGCTCCCAATGAGGCATTGATGCCATTTTTTTTATGGATTTTGTAACAACATAGAGCTCCTAGATATAAATTGATGAGGCATGAAGGCGAGCACACATTTTCTTATTGAAGAAGGAAAAAAAGGTGCCCTTTTTGTGACAACATAGGTCCAACAACAACAATGAAAGCATCGATTTCAACCACAAAGGTTTCAATAAAGTCATTGTTCATATTTCCGTTGAAATTAATTTTTGTTCTTATTATAAATTGTTTTAACTCAAACAACAGACTCAAACACGATAAGTATACCGATCGTACAAGTATAAATTTAAATTGTATCCACAGGGACTAGTTAGGTAAAACAAGCATTTAATGACTATTTGTGACTAAAGAGTACTTCCAAAAATTGATTACTAGGCCGAGCGCAAAAGAGTTACACCAGCGTGTCGCCACTTACATAGTCAATTTGCCTAAAGTTTTTCTTTAAGAGAAGGCCTTATCTCCACCCAGAAATAGAGTTGCCTCATTCCTCACACTCCAAACAAGATGTATCCTATATTTACCCACTCAAGCATAATGATTCTAACAATTAACATATAACACAAAACAACATATAACACAAAACAACTATGTATAACAAACATTAGTACGAAGATCTAAAATGTGAATGAAATGAGAAACACATAAAACAAAGTTCAGATCTCTGGATTGCCTCCCAGGAAGCACTTGTTTACTGTCCCGAGCCTGACTGAAAGAGACCTCAAGGCTTTCTAAACAAAAGGGTACAATAGATTCTTTTGACCTCTCCACCCTAATTCTCCTTCTCCTCCTGTTGCTATCATTTCTCCTTGTTGTACGTTTAATCTTAGGATTACTCGTAGCGGCTTAGGAGATTTGGTCCCTCTAGTTCAAATAGTGCCTTGCATACAAAGAAACAAAAGACTAGAGTGCACAAGTCAGCTCGAAGAATGAATTGCTAAAGTAAAAGTCACAAATAGCTATAAATACTAAATTGCCTTAACTAGTCCCCGGCAACGGCGCCAAAAACTTGTTGATATTTCCGTTGAAATTAATTTTTATTCTCATTATAAATCGTTTTAACTCTGACAACGGACTCAAACACGACAAGTATACCGGCCGTTCAAGTAGTAAATTTAAATCATATCCACAGGGACTAGTTAGGTAAAACAAGCATTTAATGACTATTTGTGAATGCTCTCTATTTTGATTAAGCCCGGTGCGGGCACTCTTGCGCCCAGCGTGATATTACTTCTCCTACTCCTTTTCTCTTTTAATTTCCAATCCAATGGGTCTTCAACTTCAACTCTTCACTCAATACTTGCACAAAAAATAAGGTGTATCAGGGTATTGTTAGATGAGTTTTGGGTTAGCTATATCTGCATAAAAAATGAATCAAAAGAGAACAATTATATTGCAAGAGTGCATGGGATGAGTGGAATTGTTCAATAAGTCCTATCTAAAAAGAAGTATAATTGAGACTTAATAGTAATATAACTAAGGAATCAGGGAAACATAAACTTTATGCTTTAAAGATGTAAAGGCTAACTCGAATTCTATTGTCCACAAAAACTTAGTGAAACTCAATAAATTGGTGAGCAAAGAGGTGACAAGTGTGGTGTATTAACGTATGAATCTGTAATAGAAACCATTGAGACCTATAAAACCATGTAAAGTTGTAAGAGAACATGGATTAAGCCAATCACTAATTGCTTTTAATTTATCAAGATCTGGGGCCACATGTTGAGCATAAATAACATGACCTAAATAAGTAATTATGTGCACTACAAACACACACTTTGAAAAGCTTAGCAAAAAGATTATTACAAACTAATAAGTCAAAAATGGCTTTTAAATGATGTAAATGATTTGTATATGAGAGATTAAACACCAAGATATAATTTAGTAAAAATAGTAGTAGAACCCAACTCATTTAGTAGTTTATTACTACAAGATGCATATTTTACATCGATTCTGTGATGTCATCTACACCGGTTCTAAAATCGAAGTAGAATAAATCGACTTAAAAAGTGTATAAACTTCTACATCAGTTTAAAAACTGATGTAAATTTATAGATAAATCTACATCGATTTTCCTGAGAACCAATGTAGATTTATAAATCTACATCGGTTCTCAGGAAAACCGATGTAGATTTATCTATAAATTTACATCGGTTTCTAGGAAAACCGATGTAGATTGCATTTTTTTAAAAAATATTTTTGTTTTTAGTTATTTTTGGTTACCTATAATGAATATATATATATATATATATATATATATATATATATATATATATATATATATAAACAATTGTCATAAAAGGTTGCAATAAATTCTTGTGATGAAGCACAACCGTGATTCCAACCTTAGTATCAAATAAATAAAGGCCAACACTATGCAATATTTTAGAGCCCCTGAGAATCAAACCTTCCATGATGACCATTTAAACAACTATGTTTCCTTCCATTAAACTTTATGCACCAACAAAATAGTCAATAAGAGTATAATGGGCCAATTGGCACTAGATCCAGTCAAATAGAGAAATACCTATTCATACCTGTCGTGCTTTAAAATAAAAATGTATACATGATCACTATTGTTATCCTAAACCAGTGCATTTCCAATTGTAAAACAACCACATAGCTTCTTAGAAAGATTTGCAAGGGCCTGCATTATTATAGGCAATCACAGACATCGTGTCACCAAGAAGCAAAATCATTGTTCAAAATGGGCACCATTCTAAAACCATAAGATATAGGAACATCAAATCCAACATGGAAGCATAACAATAACACCAAAACTACTTGCCTAGATTTTACATAAAACACAAATTATTAGCCATCAATCATGTCTTCAACAGATACCGCCCTGCCACTCATAAGTTAGCTAACGAAGTATCAATTCCAGCAAACACCACACACTAATATCAATCATCATCTACATTTAGTCATCCCAACTTCATGGCCATTCATTCAATAATCACTTATTCACCAAAATATGAGAAATATTAATCCTTCAGAAATACATTGTGATTAACACCATTAAAATGTAATAATCCAAGTTTTTCCTCTAATCCCTTTGTACAATAACAGACTGCTAAAATTTTGACATAAAAAGTCTACAAGAAACCAACACTCCAACTATAATCAAATGTTTGGGTAATGCCCCCACTGCTGCAACTACGATTTCAAGAGAAAGATCTTTTGGTCCTCCAAGATCCCATCTGTTTACAGGTTACATATTGTGGCTCCTTCAGTTATGACATGATGAAGGTAACAAAGGATGGAACCCATACCAACACGTCTGAACTTGTTGCAAAACAAACTGAGATGATGATGAGCTTATTTTTCTCTACCATCAGCCTCTCAAAAAACCTGAAATAAAGTGTATATGAATTAAAATATCCTCAAAATAATGGCCAAATCTGGCATTAAATAATCAAATAATTCTTAGAACTTAGAAGATAATATTAGTCATTAATAAACCAAACTAAACGACAATCAACATCCTTCAATGTTATGAAAAATAAGAAATCATTAGAATATAACTTACATCTTCTTCAGTGGCTGTTCGAGGAACAGATCCAACAAAAAGTTTGGCAAAACTTCCACCATCCAAATGATTTGAAAGGGAAAATGTGTCATTTTTTTCCACGTGCGACGTGACGGTGTCGCCGAGCGCGCCGGCCTTGCCACCGACCTTAATCCTCTCTTGAAGAAACTTCTCGAGAGACGCAATGTCCATGATCTTGTCCTCCACAAGCGTCGCGCAATGATAGTGAATGTCACCCCTTTCGTTTTTCCCTTGGCACTAGCTACACCTCCTAGACTCAGTTTTCTCAATTACTATCGCGAACCTCTAAATCCAAATCAAAAAATGCGAACACACGAATTAAGATCTGTTTTCAGTTTCTATGGTTCGTGGAAAACCGACTAACACTATTGCAGTTCTTCGTGTGTGAGAGGTAATGAACGGTGAAATCATGATTGCAGAAAGCAAAGAATGGAGAGTGAGAGGATTACCTTAAGCTACACTGAAAGAGCACACCAGGTGTGAAGAAGCGAGTGACGGTGAAATAGGGTAGAAATTAGGGTTTGGATTTGCCTCTCTTTTGAAAATATACATCGGTCAAGTGTAAACCCGATGTAGAATAATTTTTTAATTTCATTTCTACATCGGTCAATAATAAAACCGATGTAAAATTTTCATATCTACATCAGTTCTCCACAAAACCGAACTAAATATGCTTACATCTTTTATTTATGTACAAAATTGCCAACGCGCTTCTTATTTACATCGTTTCTATTGGAACTGTTGTAAATATAGTGATGTTAAACAATTTTTTTTTCTAGTAGTGGTTCCTCAATAAGGATAGGGAAGTGATCCTTTGTCATAAGAGCTGTCAAAATGGGTCGTGGCCCGTGGGCCAACCCGATCTACCTTAAAAACGGGCCGGGCTGGGCCAAAATAAATAAAATTTTTACAGTAAGTGGGTAAATTTAAACCCGACCCACTTGGGCTGAACCCGTGGTGGGCCGGGTAGCCCATCAGCCCACTTATTTTTTTTATTGCAACAAACAGAGACGGAACCGCACAAAGTAGCACACTGCACACAGTCACACTCACAGTGAGTCTCACACACACTAAACGGTCAAAACCCTATTCCCAAATAGGGATGGAAATGGGACCCCATGGGGGCGAGTAATAGTAAATCCACCCCCGTCCCGCTAGATGAAAATTGGCCCCATACCCACCCCATATCTGCGTGGGTATCCATTAAACGGGTATCCATGAATTTCTTAAATACCCACGGATATCCATGGATATCCGTGGAAATTTACAAATTTTTTAAAAAATTTAAAAAATTATATTATAAATAATTTTAAGTTTATATTTAATGTTATTGAAATATTAAAAATAAAAATTCAGTGTTAATTTTGAACTTGTATTTAATGTTGATTTTGTTGAAATAATAATAAAAATGGAAGATAATCAATAACTTAAAATACATCAATCTCATAAATAAAGTCTCATCACAAAGCTATAATAATTCAATCTCATAATTCCAAATAGGAGTAAATAACTTAAAATACATAAATCTTATTGGTCCAATCAAAGCTAGAAAATTAATCAAATTACATCTAACATAATTTTATAACATGCTTAACACATGTTAATTTCATTAACCTCACTTTTGTAAGAAAATAATATGAGAGAGTATAGTTTTAGGGTTATGTGATACAAAGATAATTAGGATATTTAAAAAATATTATTAAACGAGTACCCGCGGGTATGGATATCATCACACCCGCCCCTGCCCCGTTTATAAACGGGTAAAAAATTATCCGTCCTCATTATTCGCGGGTACCCAATTAGCCTATCCATTTATTATCTGTAGCGGATTTTACCCGCAGATACCCGCGGGTGCGGGTATTTTTGCCATCCCTATTCCCAAATCAACCAGACAACCACGCTGACCACACTGCAGTTGGCTCCACCTCGTCGCCTCGTCACCGCAGTCTGCTTCAACTTCACGAAGGTGCCCTCTCTATTTTCTCTCTTTATCGCTTCCTTCCTTTCGTTCTGCTTAATCTTGCTCTCCATCGCACACAGTAAAGTCTAAATTTTTAGGGGTTTGGGTTTGGTTGCTTATTTTGGGGTGTCACCAAGTTTCCTTAATCAGCTAAATATCGAACCTTCTTTGGTTATTTTGCTTTGATTCCTGTTGGGTATTTCCTTTTTTATTTTTAATCTGTAAGGAATCTGAATGATTTTGATCTTGGAGGATACCCTGAATCTGAATGATTTTGTTTTGGTGAATTGGTGAATTGGTGTTATTTTAAAAATGGGCTTACGTTGTTTTTACGGATATTCATTCTATTCCAATTTTGCAACATCGTTTAGTGAAAATATTTTACAATGTGACGAGCAACCAAAGTGTAAGGTCTCCATCTAATTAATGAATATGGGGAAAAAATTTTAGTTGTCATAGTTTTGTCATGTCATATAGGTGAGGAATTCTTACTAGGAACAACTGAGTTTAAAAGTGTTGTACACATATCATTGATCATTATTCTTTTCTCCAGATTTTAATTTTTAAGTAATGTAGGCTATGTCATTGAAGCTAACGAAACTTTTTAGAAAGTAATTTAAATTTGGAAAAGGTTGGAATTATTTCAGTTTCAATAAATTTGGGGTTTGTTCTACACGCAATTACATAAATGAAAGTTCACTTTGGCTGTTATGTTTCACAGGAAAGTTTCTAAGATTCGGTTTGGTATTGGTGGAGAGAATTTAGAATCGAGTTTGTCTTACAATTTTTTTTTTTTAATAATTCTGATTCTAGTCAAATTAATACTTAAATTTAAATACTTAAATTTAAAGGATGTTATATTAGTCTCTAAAAACTAAGAAATTATTAAATATATCTTTTTATGATGTTATTGTTTCTTTTATTGTAGCTTTGTAGAATTATCATTGAGGCATTGACTACTTATCATTAATAGTTTAATACCTTGCTATATATTATTAATGTCTTGCTATATATTATTACTAGTGATATATTGGTGTTTAATTGTATGAGTAACTTTCTTTTTATTAATGCTTTCAATATACAGAATGGAATCTGAAACCCATGACCAAATTATTGATGTTGGGTTAAATGAACAACTTTCTCCTATTATTGAAGATATTGATGATTCTAGGCCAACTAAGAAGCCTAAAACAACCACGTCTAAAGTTTGGGATAATTTTACTAAACTTGGGGTAAAAGATGGTAAAGAAAAAGCTAAATGCAACCATTGTGATAATGAATATGTTTGTGGTGGTGTAAAAATAGGAACTTCATCCATGTTACGTCATTTGCAAAAGTGTGACATCTTAAAGCAAAAACAAAAATCTGCACAAATTGGAAATATGATAATTGATCAAGCTGGCAAGCTGAGGTCTAGAGAAATAGATTAAAAACATTTTGAAGATTTTCTTTCAACTAGTGGAAAAAGGAGCTACTACGTCTCTTCATTTACGTCGGAAACTAGCACACCCGACGTTGTAAAAACGCGGTGGCAGTTCCGTAAATAAGAGGAGGAAATTTACGTCGGACGAAGATGGGTCCGACGTAAATAACTCCTTCAATGAAGAGCGCGCACTACAAATTTCAAATCATGGAATTCTTCTTCATCTTCACGTTCTCCCGCGCATTGTGGATTCTTCCTCATCCCTCCGTCTCCTCCTCAAATTGTGGTTGTCTTCCTCATCTTCACGTTTTTCTGTTTTTCTTCTTCGGAGTTGCGTTGTTTCTTCTTCGCGTGTTGATGGAAATGGCTTAACCATACATCCATCTGTTTTTCTATGAGGTAGTGACCACTCCTTAACCGATGTTTGTGTTTTCTGGGATGTATTTTTCGTAATAATGTTTGTGTTGCATTTCGTGTTTGTGAAGCTGCAGAAGGAAGTCACCACTGCCTGGGTCTATTAAGCAGAACGGGCCGTTCTGCTTGGAGAACGGCCCGTTCTCCATGGAGAATAAACCGTTCTCCAAGCAGAACGGGACGTTCTCCAAGGAGAACGGGCCGTTCTCCAAGCAGAACGGGACGTTCTCCAAGGAGAACAGGTCGTTCTGCTTGCACTCGTTTTTTTTTTTTTTTTTTAATTTTCATGACTTTTTTACGTCGGACCTTGGCATGTCCGACGTAAATTTACGTCAGTTTTTGGCCCCCGACGTAAATTTTACGTCTCCCGTATTGACGTCTGATGCTTTTCCGACGTAAAAGGCTTCAAATATCCGACGTAAAAGGGGTCTTTTGTACTAAGGGCTATTATTGAACATGGGTTATCATTTAGTTTTGTTGAATATAAGTGGATTAGAGAGTTATTTTTGTATTTATATCCTGGGTTAAGAATTCCTAGTAGGAATACAACTGTTTCTAACCTTTGGAGGATTCACGATGAAGAAAAAGTAAAGGTGAAAAATGCAATGCGTAAAGCTAATAGTAGTATTTGCTTAATATCTGACTGTTGGACATGAATAACTCAGGAAGGATACATTTGTGTAACTGCTCATTTTGTTGATTCTGATTGGAAACTAAATAGTAAGATTCTTGCCTTCTCTAAGTTAGATCCTCCACATGGTGGTCATGAAATGGCAAAAAAAATCTTTGAAATCTTGCTTGATTGGGGGATAGATAGGAAAGTGTTTTCCATAACTTTGGACAATGCAAGTGCCAATGACACAATGGTAAATTTCATGAAAACACAATTTAATTTGCAAAATAGTTTGATTTGTAATGGCTCATATTTTCATGTGAGATGTAGTGCACATATACTGAACCTCATTGTTCAAGAGGGTTTGGGGGTGGCTAGTGGTGCTTTGAAAAAAACTAGAGAGAGTATAAAATATGTAAGAGGATCGGAAGCTAGAAAGATTGCTTTTAAAGAATGTGTGCTTCAAGTGAGGGTATTGATACTAAGGTGGGTTTGAGAATGGATGTGCCCACTAGATGGAATTCCACTTATGTTATGCTTGATAGTGCAATTAAATACAAACGTGCATTTGGTTGTTTGGCTATTCGAGATAGGAATTATGTTCATTGCTCATCAGATGATGAGTGGAATAGGGCTGTAAGAATGTGCGAGTTCTTGAAGCCTTATTTTGTCATGAAAAATTTGATTCCACTTATCCAACATCTAATCGGTACTTTATGCAAGTTTGGAAAATTGAAAAATTGTTGCTGAATTTGTTATGTGTGAAGATCTAGTGATTAAAGAGATGGCTTCAAAAATGATGACTAAGTTTTCAAAGTATTGGCATGATTATTGTGAGATTCTTGCCATTGGTGCTATTCTTGACCCACGAATGAAGTTTGGAACTATTCAATTTGCTTATAGAAAAATTGAGTCTTCAACTTCTGAAGAGAAAATTAGTTTTTTAAGAAAGAAAATTTATGAACTGTTTGAAGAGTATGAGAAAGTAAAATCAAATGAGTCAAATGTTTCAACTTCTAATGTGTCTCTTCTTCCACCACAACCAATTTCATATACAAATGATGAGCAAGTACTTGATACCTTTGATGAAAGTTAATAATTTTTTTAAGTACTTTATTTAATTTTATTTTTATTTAGTAATTATCATTGAATAATGAATATTGAATTTATTTTTCCTTGTAATGTCTTAGGAATATGTTGATTATTTGAGCCAAAATGCTACTGCTAATGGAAAATCTGAATTGGATCTATATTTGGAGGAAGGAAATCTTGATCCAAAGTTTCATGAAAAGTTAGATGTGTTAGCTTATTGGAGGGATCGTCATGATCATTATCCAAACCTCTCTCGAATGGCTTGTGATGTGCTGAGTGTTCCAATCACTAAAGTTGCTAGTGAATCTGCTTTTAGTCTTGGATCTCGGGTGCTAACTAAGTATCGCTCTACCATTCTTCCTGAAAATGTAGAGTTACTCATTCTAACTCAAAAATGGTTACATGGTTTTGAAGAATTAGGTAATTTTTATAATGAGAAATTTCTTATTTATTTTTACAATAGCTCATCCTAACACTTTTTTTCCTATTTGTAGATGGAGATAAAATGGATATGCAAAGAGAAGAAATTGTTATTGACATTTCCGTGCAAGACTCTAATTAAGTTTATTTTGCAAGACTTTCGTATGATAAAACATTGAAACTTTTTATTTTGAAGTTTAGAGTTTGATTATGGTTTGTAGTTAATTTTGTATAATGAGACATTGAAACTTTATATTTTGGAGTTGGACTTTGATTATGGTTTATAGTTAATTTTGTATGATGGAATATTGATATTTTTTATTTTGGACTTTTATCATGGTTTGTATTTAATTTTATATTATGAGTTATGACTTATGACTATTAATAATACTAATTTTATGACTATTATGTTATTTGAAATTTTAAATTTTGTTTGTAATTTTTTTTTAATTTTTTGGTGGGTTGGTGGGCTAGCCCGTTTGACCCACCAACCCGTGGTGGGCCGGGTCAGGCCAGAAAAATTATGACAAAATAAAAAGTGGGCCGGGTTGGGTTGGCCCGTTTTTAAGGTGGGCCAAAGTGGGTCGGCCCACATGGGCCTGACTGGCCCGTTTTGACAGCTCTATTTACCATGATAGTGTTAAGGGTCCTATAGTCAACACATAGGCATTAGGTGCCATCTTTTTTATGGACTAAGAGAACTAGTGAGGAGAAAGGACTATGGACTTCAAGGTTAAGTGTCTGGGTTAAGGAGGAGATAGGATTAGAATAGGTAGACTCAATGGGATGTAGGGATAGGAGGTGATGAGAGGCAACAAAATTATGAGTGACTAAGTGACGTATGTGGTGAAAGTGGAAAGAGAAGTTGATGGGGTATAATAACCCTAAATGGTGATAAGTGTATTATCGTGGTTAAAGGAAATGGTAGGAGTATCAAATGAACAATTAAAGGCTTGAGAGTGCAAAGCCACTCCATCCCTAAAACAACATCAACCCCTTTAATTGGCATTAAATAAAAGGCTATATAAAAACATGGCCTTGCACTGAAAAAGAACCTATTCACAAAGACTTGTGCATACAAGGCATTGACCATTCCCAACCTTAATATAAAATTTAGTGGTATTTGTGATGGGTAATTGGAGTTGGGAAGCTGTGTGGGGTTGGAGTATGTTATGAGAGCTCTATATATCAACGAGGATACGAATAGCCATATTATGTAAACAACCTTGGAATTGGAAGGTTTTTGGAGAAGGGTGGCCCATAAGGGCTTGAAAGGTATGTGTAAATGAAAGGGTTTAAAGTTCAGGTAAAGGCTCCTTTGGTGGGGTTTCAAAATAACTTAGGTCATAGGGGTTCGGTGTCCTCATCCATAAGCAACAACAAAAAATAATTTGCAAAGCATTTATGACTTGGAAAGAATTTTTCATCACAATTGTAACAAAGGCCTTAAGCCCTTTGTTCTTGCATTTGGAAAGTTGTGAGACATTTAATGGGAAATGGGTTAAGTTGTGGTTATGAGGTTAGAAGGGGTAGGAGAGGTAGGATTTGTGGTAGGTGTGTGAAGGTTCGTGGAATAGTTGGTACGACTAGGTTTAGGTTTGGAATCTTTGAATTTACATTCAATTAGCTTTGCCAAACCAATGGCTTGCGAAACAAAATAAGGATGAAATATAGAAATCTCATGATGAATCTCAAGCAAGAAACCAAAAATAAAACAATTTAAGAGGTTCTCACTAGTTAAGTCATAAGTATGGTTATAGATTTTTTTCGAACCTAGCTTGACACTCTGCCATTGAACCTTATTGTTTGATTTTAAACAACTCCCTTTAATGATTCTCATATGAGGAGGACCCAAAACAGAGTTCTAAGACATGGGTAAAGGGCTACCAATCTGTTAACTGTTGATTGTGAGACATCCACTTGTACTAGTCTTGTGCCTCACCTTTCATATAGAATGCAACCAGTTGTACCAATTGTCGCCACCGGCCCGAAACGGGCTTTCGGCATTCGCGAAGGATGGTTGGACTCTTTTATTTGTTTAAAAATATGGATTGCTAGAATGACTTATTCTCAAACTGAGACCTTGTCAAACGAGCAATTTTATTAAAAGGCTCACCAATCCATGTTAATCCCAAGCGGGACCCTCCATGGATTAGCGGTTTTCATAAAAAGGAAGGGTTCATGGAGTCGCCACCAATGTTTTACTCAAAACATTGGAAAAAGAAGTTTAAGGCAATCGATTCAAAAATCGACTTCGGCCATGACAACCAGAGTCGGGTAAGGGAGTCGGTTACGCGTGGGGAAGGTGTTAGCACCCCACAGCGCCCCTTTCGGGTTCCCTATGACAGATTATTTCTAAAAATAATAGTGCGAAATTACTAAATTACCCCTATTTATTCTAAACAATTATAACTTAACTATCTACATGATGACAGTTAAATATACACACAGAAAGCAGTAAAAGGAAGGTCTTAAGAAGAAACCTTTGAAGCGTGCTTTTATATTCAAGTAAAACTGGGAAGCTTTTTGGCGTTCCCTCGCTCTACAAGCCCGCTCGCTCCCTCCTAGAAAATTTTAACTATGGAAATCCGGAGGATTTCCCTTCGACTCAGTTCGAGACTCAAGCAAAAAGCTCAGAACTCGAGAACTTTGTCGGATCAACTCTCCGAGTGATTTCTAGGCAGAGCACTGCTCAAAAAAACCCAGAATACTCAAGAAGAGGGTTAAAACTCAGTGCAAAAGTGTAGAATGACGTCCAATTGACGTCATATTTATAGGGATGAGGCGCAATACGGCCTCTGGGGGTCAATACGGTCCGTATTGAAGTTTTGAACTACAATACGGCCGTATTGAATTCAGTACGGCCGTATTGAAGTTCAAAAAACCTCAATACGGCCGTATTGAGTTCAGTGCAGCCGTATTGAAGTTCAGTGCAGCCGTATTGAGTTCAGTGCAGCCGTATTGAGTTCAGTGCAGCCGTATTGAAGTTCAGAAACTTCAATACGGCCGTATTGAGTTCAGTGCGGCCGTATTGTAGTTTAAAATGTTCAATACGGCCGTACTGAACTTTTGGGAGGCCGTATTGGGCTTCATTCCCTCCACTTTCTTATTTTTTGCTACTCTAAGACCTCTAAACCTACAGATTGTCATCCCACGGTCTTCTAAGAGTCCCTTTGGCTGACTTTCCTTTGATCTTCGAGAGTCTTCGAGTCTTATTTCCGACCCGGACAATTTTAGGGGTCTACACCAATTAATCTAGATGAATCTGGTATAGGAGAAAATTGTTCGACCCATAAGAGCCAATCTAGAAGGTTTAGAACCATCAAATAGGGAAAGTGATAATTTTGTTGGTTGTATGGTTGGCAAGGTTAGCTGGTGATGGGGCGTAAATGGTAATCAACAAGGAGAAAAATAAGGTGGTTGGGATTAGGGTAAGGTCATACCATAGGAATTAATGTTGTGTGTTGCAAGGGGGAAAAGACATATTGGGTTAGGTGATGGTTTGGTGTGTGAGGAAAACTAGTGTCATATGGGAAAGGTAATGTAAAATTAGGGTGTATAGTGTTTAGTTGGGAAAAAGGTAAGGAAACACTAGGGGAGGAGCTAAATGAAGTGATGTAGAAAATAGGGGTATTCTGTGTGAAATGAAAGATAAAGGAGATGTGAATTCATAGGGTTTAAATGCAGTTACCAAAATAGTAGGATTGAGAGTGGAAGCAAACTAGGGCTTAACAACCATGACTATCAGTTTCCCCATGAATGCATCTAAGGATTGTTGCATGGCCTTTTGACAAGAATCCTACAATTGTTGTTGGTTCTTAAAATAAGTTTGCATGAATTTGTCATTAAGGGCCTCATCCACTTCTTTGGACGATTTAGGAGACATGGGATTGAAAATGAAAACACCAAACTATTATGGAGCTACTAAGAAATTAGGATTCTAGCTACTAAAATATGTAAAATTGACAAAATAAAAGATTTCATTCATATCAAATTATTCAACTTAAACTTAAATAAATGACAGCTAGTTGGGCTAGAACATATATTGGGCTCTTCAGAAAAAATAGAAACAACTAATTTAAAAAGTTGTAGAAATAAAAGAACCTCAACATATTAATAGAAGTCTTTTAACCGATATGGGCTAGATGCATGAGCGTAGCCGTAGGCCTAACATGGTCACTATATTTTACAAATATCTGTGTAGAAAATCCATGTGCCCTAAGGGCTGCCTATTTTATGGATTAGGCCCATCTGAAATCACATACCCACAAAAGTAGAGTAAACGATCTTCTAATTTTTCTGGCCAGGGCAAGAAGATGTTCAACTTTGCTTCTCCGAACAACCAAGTAAATAAGGGTCAGAAAATTATTTTAATTCATTACAAATCAAACTATAATCATCCTAAAAACCCGATTAGCCAAATCAACCGATCAACAACAAGCACAACCCAATAATCCTACAAAACGAAGCAATGGTGGCGAGAAAGTAGTAGTTATAGTGAATTTTAAGGAGAGAAAAATGAAGGTATAAGATAAGTATAGCATTAATAAATAAGAAAAGGGAAAATATTAATAATTAAAATCAAATAAGGATGATACATATGATTCTCAAAGAAACCTGCCTTGGCAAGGAGCCAACCATAAAGTACTTCAAACATATTATGTTTTTTCAACATTATAATCATTTGGCCCATAGTGGGTACCTGGAAGGAGGCAAAAAATAAATAAACATACAAAAAACAGATAACTGGATGAGAACCAAAAGTAATGATGGAATCAAGGAAAATACACTACTAGAAAAATTAATATTTGTGACGAATTTTGTGACGGAAAAAATAGCATCGCTAATAGTGACGCATTTTGTGAGGGAATTTTAAGTTTTGTGACGGACTAGAATTTATTGAATTTTGTGACGGATTTTGTGACGGAATCTATTCTGTCTCTAAAAATCCGTCACAAATTTCGTCACTGAATCAAAAAAAAAATTTGTGACGGATTTTGTGACGGAAAAATTTTCGTCTCTAAAAATCCGTCACAAATTTCATCTCTAAATAAAAAAAAAATGTTTGTGACGGATTTTGTGACGGAATGGACTTCGTCTCTAAAAAATCCGTCACAAATTTCGTCACTAAAATGAAAAAATTTAGTGACGGATTATTCCCTCTCAAAATTCCGTCACAAATAGGTTATTTAAGTTAACATATACTATAATTTTTATTAATGTAACAAATGATATATATTTATTATTACTAAATAAATAAAATTTATATATTATTAATAATTTAATATTGCTAATAAATTAATATCAATAATATTTTTAGTATATTTATAGATAAATTGATAATTTGATAAATATAACTTAGTATATATTAATATACTTTTACAAAAATATAAATATAGTAGATATATAAGATATGTATATTTATATTTTTGTAAAAGTATATTAATATATAATAATTTATATTTATCAAATTATTAGTTTATGTATAAATATACTAATAATATTATTGATATTAATTTATGAATAATATTATAAAAATATAATATATATATATATATATATATTTTTTTTTTATGTATTTATTAATAATAAATATATATCATTTGTGTGACACCCTCTACCCCACATACCATAACACAAATAACAAAAATTGAATAACATAATCTTTTTCATAATTGAAATTTACCAAACATGTTTAATTCAAATCAAAACTTATGTATTTGTGGAATTAAATAGATATTGATACATCTCACGCAACAAGGAATACAACAGAACAATCAAAAAGTAAAATATAAACTTACATAGTTTATTTGTTTATCTCAGGTTCTCTTAAGAACCCACAGAGTACTCTAATCCATGCAATAAACATCTTACTCATATAATTGTCTCTTACAATTGCATTCCCTTATGGTGTGTTTGGATGAGTAATTTTACAAATTCAAGGAATTTGAAATTCTTGATATTTGAATTACTTTGATTTCAATTTCTATCATTGTTAAAATATTTTGTTTGGATAAGTCAATTCAATTTTTTTAAATTTTAAATTGTTAATTTGGATATATGATAATATGATTCTATCATGATAAAATTGCTTTTAAAAAGATATTTATATGCTGAGATTTTTAAATAAAATTTTATAAAAAAATGTTAACCAATTTTTAAATATTTAATAATTTTAAAAATTAATTTAGATAATATTTAATAATTTTTAAAGTATTTTTGAATATTCAATAATTAAAAATATGAAGATATAAGATAAAATATATAAGTGAAATAAGGGGAAAAAATATGAGAAATTTCAAATTGTTACATTTTTGGGAGAATTTGAAATTCTACTACTTCAAAGAATTTCACAAATGCTCTGGTAATCGATTACAATACTTGGTAATCGATTACAACGGTTTATTTTCAAAATGATTGGAACGTTGTAAAGTTTAAATTCAAATTTTGAAATTTTCATCTTCTGGTAATCGATTACATGGAATGGTAATCGATTACCAGTCTCTTAAAAACAATAATTGCCTTATTAAAACTTAAAATATTGAAAACCTTTATTTTGAAAATCTTATTAATATAAATCATATTTGGGTTTTCTTTGAAATTCTTTATTTTAAATGGCCAAGAACTTTATGCAATATTTCTCTCCCTTTTTGATGATGACAACATACTGTAGATGGAAAGAAACATAAAACAGTGTATATCGATCACTCCCCCTTAGTCTCCCCCTTAATAAATCATTGTTTGATGTTAATTTTTATATTGTAAAAATTTGACTTTAAATAGACAGTTGTAATGATCAGATTAAATTGTTCAATTCAAAATATCTAATATTTGATCAGGACCCTTCTTTCCTTTTCTCTCCCCCTTTGGCAACATCAAAATGAATGAGACAATATATATAAAAAAATTGAATAAGATAAACAAACACCATTCAGAAACAAAAGTACAATATGTCCTATGAGCAAAATAGTCAGAGTCAAACGAGCAGAATTAATCTAAAACATACTAATCAAAGATCCAGAAATTGACTAAAAAATAGTCCAAAACATAAGATAAACTAAAATAGCAAATAACAGAATCAGAGTCAACTAGCTACTCGGAAGGGCGTCTAAGAGATTTTACTTCCTCCTCAAGACGAGCCATGCGAGTGTCAAGAGAATCAAAACGTTCACCAACATAGAACCGGAGATCTCTAATTTCATTGAGAACATCCGAGAGAAGTGCTGATGAAGGATCTTGAGGAGGTGGTGACAGAGTTCGATCGTCAGTGTCTACTGCTTGAAAATCCCGCTTCCTGACCCAGGTGTTGTCCAGTGTTTTCTTGTACCCAAAGGAAGCAATTGCATTTGCTCCAATCTCAAAGACCCTCTTAACTGGAACCCAGGTTTCATCTTCCAAAGGAACACTAAAATGTTCCAAAATAGTAGTTACAAAATGTGGGTATGGAAGAGAAGCATTAACCCGCAAGGCCTTCTTCATTCGACTCCTAATCAGATGAGCCCAGCTAAATTCCCGGCCAGTGATTAGAGCCCATATCAAAATTAAGTCCTCTTCTGAAGCCTGTGCAAGGTTAGTCGTGCGTGGAAGCAGTACCCGAACAATTATGTAATGCATGATTCTATAATCAAGTTTCATTGAGCCAGCCAATAATCTTCCAGCCATGTCAACATTATCCATACAAATCATACTTCGGGCATTGGGATGGGAATATTCTGGTTTCCATGTATCCGGAATCGTTCCCTCAAACAGAGTACCTTGATCTTTTAATTTTGATAAATCCCGGAACAGAGACTGATTTATCACTATTGGAATCTTTTTAACCTCACTGTAAAGAACTCCATTCCTAATTTCCAAATTGCTGTAAAAGACCCTAACTAATTCTGGATAAACAGGGTTTTTCATAGCCATAAAATCTACTAACCCAGAATTCTTAAAAATCGTATAACACTCAAAAGATTCATCCTCAAAAAAATTAATACTGATATATTTGGGATCAACAATATTTCTCTCAGAAAATAACTGGTAGTACTTATCTCGTTGTTCGTCTGTGGAGAACAGAGCGAGAGCACGTCCAGCGTACGGAATGGGATTCGTAGGAGTAGGGGCATCGTCGGAGGGAGGCTGTTGGCGGCGCCTGGCGGTGGTTGAACGAGACGAAGAACCCTTATGACGTTTGGATGATTCTGCCATTTGAATGTTTGTTTTGAAAAATGTAATCGGTAGAGTTGAAGAGACTTGAAAATGATGAAGAATGGAACAAACGGGGCTCAATTTGGTTAAGATTTGAGGAAGATATGGGGATTTGAAGATCTAAGGGCGCGAAGGGTTTTGGGTTTTCTTTCGTGAGGAAGAAGACGAACTGCACTTTTTTAAGTGCAGAGGAGTCATGTAATCGATTACATGACTATGGTAATCGATTACACCTTTTTGAGATTCTTTGCATTTTGGAACTGGTAATCGATTACATTACATGGTAATCGATTACACTATACCCAGATAAGTGAATTAGCACTGGTAATCGATTACACTACTCTATAATCGATTACATATATCAGAACAAGCAAACATGCACTGGTAATCGATTACATGACCAATAGCTGATACTTTAAAACATTCTATAAAAGTCATTAAAATAACTATAAGAAGATAATGTCCACAAATATAAAATAAATAATAATTAACTAATTTAGTTATTTATTGAAAAATATCTTTCTAATTTTATATAGCTGAACAAGAGCTGTCAAAACGGGCCAGCCCGGCCCGTTTGGCCCTGCCCACCTCAACCCACTTTTTAAGTGGGCAAACCCGGCCCGGCCCACCAAGTTTATTATCTAAATTTTTCTAGCCCGGCCCGGTCCACGACGGGTTGGTGGGCTAAACGGGCAGCCCACCAACCCACCTTATTTATTTAAAAAAAATTATAATTTAAAATAAATTTCAATATAAAATAATATTTAATCTAAAGTAAAAATTTTTAAACTAAGTATCATGGGTACAACATTAAAATTAAATTAATAAGTGTGCAACTTTAAAAAATAAAAAAAATAAAAATAAAAAATCTTTCATGAGAGTGATTATTCATCAATATTAAATTTTATTAGAGGTTTGGATAGATAAATTTATAGTAATGTCATATTATTTAACATTGATTTTATCTTTATCTATAAAAAAAATGATATCTTATTAAAATAATGCATATATAATAATACATAGTTAAGTGAGTTGTTAGTGGGTTTAGGGGATGGGTTGGTAAGTGGGTCAGGTGGGCCACCCCGCCCACCACGGGTTCAACCCGGGTGGGCCGGGTCGAAAGTGGGCCGGGTCACATTTTTTGACCCATCATAATTTTTTTTCATTTTTTTGGCCCGGCCCGTCCGTTTTCAAGTTGGGCCGGGTTGACCCGCGGGCTGGAGCCCACTTTGACAGCTCTAACAAGAAGACACATACTGGTAATCGATTACATGACCATGGTAGGCCACTAGGCCAAAAGCTATAGCTGATAGTCAGGGCGCAACTCTTTTTACTTAAGAGCGTAGAAGCCCAAGTTTGAGAACGGCCCGTTTTAGGCTACTTAAAAATCAAAATATTACAAAAATTAATTTTCATAAATATTCATTATTAAAATAGTAATAATTATTAAAAACCTTTAAAATATTCTATAAAAGTCATTAAAATAACTATAAGAAGATAATGTCCTCAAATATAAAATAAATAATAATTAACTAATTTAGTTATTTATTGAAAAATATCTTTCTAATTTCATAATTTTTAATTTTAAAATTTAAATTTTTAGTTAAAAATTATAAATTTCTTATTTTTTGTTAATAAAATAATATCCTTTAATTTCTTAATTTTTATGCTTAAAAGCAAACTTATAAAATAATCTAATTTAGATTTATGAAAGAAATAAGCACAACCTAAAAAATGGAAATATTTTATTTTGCATGAAAGTTATTAATATGACAGGTATTACTCGATCTTGTGTTTTCAAGTATCCTAATATTGTGAAAAATATGAGTTAGAATTGATTCAAATGAATAAAATTAGAACTATATATTCATATGTATCTCAAAGAAAAAGGAAGGAAAATAACATATGAATTAATTGACATTGTAATAACTATCCACAGTCAACGGTAGAATGAAATACCATCAAATTAGCCTCAAACAACTCTAACCTCTCGTTTGTACTCTCAAGTGATAATTTACAAAGCATGCACACTCATTATAAAGTATACAAATTTTTACTTATAAATTTCACTTTATTATATAAATCAACAAGTTTAATATTTAAAAAGATAAATAAAAGTATATATAATTTCAATATATTATTGTAAATTTAATATAATAATAATAATAATTATTATTATTATTATTATTCATTTTTATTGAAATAGATCAATCTTTTAATATATTATAGTATATATAATTTTAATATATTATATATAGTCATTAAATTTAATATAATAATAATAATAACTAATATTATTATTCATTTTTATTCAGGTAGATCAATCTTTTAAGTGTAATATAAGTTTTTTTTTAAATAACTTGTAGCCTATGCTTTTAAACTAAATACATATTATAGTAAAAACTTTAGTTTGACCTATTTAATTTTAAATATATTTGATTACTTTGTACGTTTATTAATTTTTGTATGTGAGCAGAGTAAATTACATTATTTTTAAAAAATATTGTGTTTTTTGTTATATATTTATGTTAAGATAATTCTATAAGATATAGTTTAGATATACTAGTTTATCCTCTCCTAATTTCTAGTTTAGTTTCCTTAGTACTTGAATCTGAATGATTTTCATGTTATTGAATTGATGGATACAATAAAATAAATAGGCATAAAACATAATCAATCCCTAAAGTTTAGGAATTTAGATAAAACTGACTAAGGAAACTAAACAATAAATTAAGAGAGTATAAACTAGTATATCTAAACTATATCTTATAGAATTATCTTAACAATTTATATTATTTATAATATAAATATATTTAAACAAAGAATTTAATTGTTTCGGTAATAAAAAATTCATACGTAAAAATTAAATTCAATATATAATTTAAATAAAATTAGGTATATACATACTAAATCAATTATTCATCTTTCGATATAATACTTGATTTCTTTTGGTTATGATATTTTAATATATTTTATTTAAAATATCAATTAACATATTTTATTATTATTATTATTTAATTTATTGTAAAATAATTAAAATATTTAATTTAACATCATTAAAAAAATAACCATTATAAAATTTATTTTTTTTAGTTTAATTATTTATTATAATACTTTTTAGTTACCGTATTAACCAAAAAATTATTTTTAATTAAAATATATTTTTGAATTTTAGTTAATTCATTATCATTCACTCACTTTATTAAAAAGTGATAAAATTTAATTAATTTAATAAAATAAAAACTTTAAAATAAATATCTAAAATTTTTAACAATTTCTTAAATACAAATATTTAATTAATTAATTTTAATATATACTAAATTTAATATTAGAAAATTTATAAATATTTTAGTTATAATTTTTATTATCTTTTGAATTAATATTGGATTTCTTTTGATTATGAAAGATAGTAAATAAAATTTAAAATCTGAATGAGTTTGGTTGATAAAAATATTTAATTAATTTTAATATAATAAATTTAATATCAAAATATTTACCTAGATTTGAGTTATAATTTTTATAATCTTTTGATTTAATATTGGATTTTATTTATTATAAAACATAATAAATAAAATCTAAAATCTGTTAAACGAATCCACACTCCCTCTTACCCTAGCAGACCTCTTTCTCTTCTCTGTTAAACGAATCCACACTCCCTCACCGGCCACCACAGCTCCTTCTCTGTTTAACCATTCTAACAGTCCCTCACCCGGCCACCACACCTCTTTTTGTGTTAAACCGTTCCAACAGTCTCTCGCCGGCCACCACACCTCCAGCTGTGTTAAATCATTTAGAGAGAATATTAATATGACAAGTATTACTCGATCTTGTGTTTTTGTTAGAAGATTTTATGTAGTTATTTGGTGAGAATATAATTTTTTTATATCCAAAGAAAAAGTGTTGTACATAAAACTTTAAAATTTTGTTAAAATTTCAAAATTGAACTATTATTATTGTTATTATAAATATATTATTATTTTAAATTTGAAATACTACTATTTTGCATTTAAATTAAATTATATTAATCATTATTTTCAAGTTTAAATTCAAAATATTATTTATATATTAATTTAATTAATAAAAATATAAGGTAGTAATTTTAAAAATAATTGTATTTTAAAGATATTTATTTCATATTATTTATAGGAGTTAAAATGGAAGTTTTTTTTTTCAAAATAAAAAATATATTTTTAAAACGCACAGAGAGGAGAGGAACGAGTTTAAACCCTAAAGAGAGGCACCACTCTTTCCTGAAATTTTTTTAATCATTTTCCCTCTTTTACTTTTCCCGCACAGTTTTTCTTTTCACTCTTTACTAAACCCTTTGCATTTCCATTATCCAACGATGGCGACTCAGATCCTCTCTCGCGTCTTCCCCAAATCCCTAACCCTAACCCCCTTCCTCTCCCGCTCCCTCTCCCTCTCCGCCACTGCTCCTCCCTCCCTCTCCGCCCTCTCCTTCCTCCGCCGCATCTCCCTCGCGGCCTCCCCCTCCCTCCGCTGCCTCCTCCTCCCCGCCACCCCCTCCCTCCGCGCCCTCTCCACACGCGCCACCACCTCCTCCCTCAACGAACCCAACCCCAACTGGTCCAACCGCCCCCCCAAGGAAACCATCCTTGTAGACCCCTAAAATTGTCCGGGTCGGAAATAAAGCTAGAAGGCTCTCAAAGACTGAAGGAAGATCAGCCAGAAGGACTCCTGGAAGGCCCTAGGAGGGTTCTCTGTAGGTCTAGAGGTCTTAGGATAGCAAAAATAAGAAAAGTGGGAGGAATGAAGCTCAATACGGCCTCCCAGAGGATCACTACGGCCGTATTGAGTATTTTGAACTGCAATACGGCCGCGGCGAACTCAGTACGCCCGTATTGAAGTCTTTGAACTTCAATACGGCCGTACTGAATTCAATACGGCCGTATTGAAGTTCAAAAACTTCAATACGCCCGTATTGACCCCAGGGGCCGTACTGCGCCTCATTCCTATAAATATGACGTCAATTTGACGTCATTTGACACTTTTACACACAGTTTTAACCCTCTTCTTGAGTATTCTGGGTTTTTTTGAGCAGTGCTCTGCCTAGAAATCACTCGGAGAGTTGATCCGACGAAGTTTTTGAGTTCTGAGCATTTTGCTTGAGTCTCGAACTAAGTCGAAGGGAAATCCATCGGATTTCCAAGTCAAAAATTATTTTTTAGGAAGGAGCGAGCGGGCTTGTAGAGTGAGGGAACGCCAAAAAGCTTCCCAATTTCTGTTTAAATATATAGAAAAGCACGCTTCAAAGGTTTCCTTCTTAAATCCTTTCTTTTACTGCTTTCTGAGTGTTGCATACTTAAATTATCATCATGTAGATATTTCGCTTATAATCACTTATAATAAATAGGGGTAATTTAGTAATTTTTGCGCTATTATTTTAGAAATAATCTGTCATAGGGAACCCGAAAGGGGCGCTGTGGGGTGCTAACACCTTCCCCACGCGTAACCGACTCCCTTACCCAACTCTGGTTGTAATGGCCGAAGTTGATTTATAAAAATCAATTGCCTTATTCCTTTTTCCAATGTTTTGAGTAAAACATTGGTGGCGACTCCATGAACCCTTCCTTTTTATGAAAACCGCTAATCTATGGAGGGTCCCGCTTGGGATTAACATGGATTGGTGAGCCTTTTAATAAAATTGCTCGTTTGACGAGGTCTCAGTTTGAGAATAAGTCATTCTAGCAATCCACATTTTTAAACAAATAAAAGAGTCCAACCATCCTTCGCGAATGCCGAAAGCCCGTTTCGGGCCGGTGGCGACAATCCTCCTCGACGGCTACGACTTCGAACACTGGCTCGTCGTCATGGAGAAGCCCGAAGGCGACCCCACCCGCGACGAAATCATCGATTCCTACATCAAAACTTTGGCCAAGGTTATCGGAAGGTAACAAAATAACATTAAAAAAAAACCCCTTTTTTTTATCCATCATACCTAGCCTCTTCAGGACAATAAATTAACAAGTAAAAATGAAATAATTTTCCTTGTGTATAAGCTAATTCTCCTATTAGTTTTTTCAAGAATTTTATTTTTAACATAAATTAGTTTTAGTTCTTTATTTTTATTTGCTCTAGTGGCTTAATTAAAATTAAGCTCTTATTGTATGATAAGGTGAACCTAAATGGGCTATGTAGAAGCTATTGGAGGTGCATCCCTTAGGTGGTTGTGGGTTTTGGATTTTGATTATTTAGTGTGGTTGGTTTGGTTTTTGCAGTGAAGAGGAAGCCCGGATGAAGATATATTCTGTTTGGACTAGGCACTACTTTGCGTTTGGTGCGCTTGTGTCTGAAGAGCTTTCTTACAAGATTAAAGGTATATGTTGTTTTTGAGCTTTAAGTGTTTTGCATGTGTTTTGTGCTAGTGAGAGTTTATTCGGTTTGTGGTTTTTTTGGAAATGCAGAATTGCCGGGAGTTCGGTGGGTGCTTCCTGATTCTTATTTGAATGTCAAGGAGAAGGATTATGGAGGTAAAATTTCTTGTTATGTCACCGTGCTTTATTGTAGTTACCTTAGGGCCTAGTGGTGCCTCATATTTTGAAATTGACTTGTCTAAGATATTGAACCGCCAAGCTTATGATACTGCAGTAAACTATACATCTATGTATGAGAGACATCAATGATATTTTTTTTGTGTGTGATTGACAGGAACAGGTATTGGCCATTAAATCTTTATCATGAGTGATTAAGTTTAAATTATAAAAATCATGTACTTTTTGGGATGATCATGTGACCTATTAATTTCAATCATCCATTTGTAGTTGTATGGTTAAAATTGGTTTCCCTCACTAGTCAAAATAACTTTTTCATTAGATACATCCTCACACAGTTTTCCTTTTTTCTATAGCTTCGAGTTGAGTATCATTGTAGTTTATTCTACAACTAGCAGTTGCATTATGTGCTTGTTTGTGATAGCATAAATTTAGAAAATTGCTTATTTTTCAAAGGTAACTTTAGGTACTTGGATGATTAATTCTTGGCCTTTATGCATATCAATTATCTAACGATCGAGTAACTATATTTGCAACATCTCTAAAAGTGAAACGTACACATAGTTAACTGTCAAGTTCAATTTTTTAACATCTAGCAATTGGATTGGTACTTTTGTTGTGTTGGAAGCTCACCTATTAACTCTAATTTGAACTCCAAGTTATTCTCTGGTTTGCTTTCAAGTACTATTGTCATTTCAAATGATTATTTATGCAAGAATTTAGAATGTTATAGCACTGCTAGCAGCTGTTTAACAAGATGGTGGCAGGATCAAGCAAATTCCTCGTCTCTTGGGACCTGGTCTCAACAAGGCAGGCACGTTTTATTGTTTTGGGTTTAGGATTTTGATCCTCTTGGATGTTCTAGAGTGTACTTGGTGATTTTCTTGTTCTGATTAGTTCACATAATACATTGCTGTGTTCTTGTTAATTTCTGGTCACATTGCGCTATATTGTATTTACTTGGATGTTTTTAAACACTAACTACATAATTTTTTTAAGTGGCTTTGGTTATCCTTTTGAATTGGCTCTACTATCCCTTGCTTTTAATTTGATTCCCTGCTTTTTAGAATTGTTATATTTTGGGTTTCTGATTTCAATATTGCTTTAGCTGAACCTTATTTTGATATTTTGCACCACTTTGCAGGGAAGTTCCCAACACTTGTATTAAGACTTATGCCTACATGATTTTTTCTTATATATATTTTTTAATTTGTCAGTTCATATATTTGCTTTGATGATGCTGGTTTTCCTTTAGTTTCCATTTGGTATCTGCTTGTACTATATTTGTTTTGCCATGGAATGTTGTTAAAAATTAAAGTTGCAATCTAGTGATCTTACGATCCTGCTGCCGTGTGATAGAGAATAGTACTTTGGATTTAATTTATTAGTCTCCCATTCTTTGGAGAGGAACCACTTTATTAGTCTCCCATTCTTTGGAGAGGAACCACTTTATTAGTCTCCCATTCTTTGGGTTTAATTTGCAACAGTTTGTTTCAACATTTCATTTATTCAACAGTATGACGATTGTCATCTTTTTTCCAGTTGTTCTGGAACTGTGATTCAATTTTAACGTTGCAATATGATATATTGTGAAATCGTGAAGTGAATGTAAACTTATGGTTGTAAGTCACCATGAAGTGAAAATGGACTTGTGTAACTGGTTGTGATTATCTGTTGTCTCTGTTCTGGAGTGAAGCATAAAAAGTACTCATACACTGTTTGTTTGAGTGAATGTAAATTTAGTATGTTTTGGGTAAGTCCATGTTTTACGTAGCTAGAATTAATGGTAACATGAATTATTTCTCTCATGCATGCGTGCACACCCACACCCACACAAGCATGCACAAAAATGGATACACATGATTCATCTGCTGCACGCACATCTACGTCCATGCACATATGTACTTGCTGAAATCTTTACCATTGCAGTACACTCATGGTATTGTATATATTATTTCTCTTGTGTGCGCATGCACCTTTACACGCTCAAACACGGGCAAACATACAGATGCATTCACATGTGTGGGCCTGTATGTTCCTACACTTGTTTTCCTTCCTGACAAATCTTTGTCATTGCAGTAAGAAGGATTTCGGTGTAATAGTAGGCATGGATAAATATGATATTTACAAGGTACAGGATTCAGCTTATACAATGTCATTTGTTCCAAGCTTTTTGATTGAGTACCTGTTGTTTAATGGAAGTTCTATTCTAAATTCCCTGTCTAATACATTCTTAAAGATAGTTCAGATGGACCTGTTGCTGTAACTATTGAACGCCAAGAAATAAAGAGTGGGCTATTTGATTTGAAACTTACTACCCTAGATCAACACTGTAAGACTATATTGGTTAATGATACTGTCAAGGTTCTGGAGGGTCCATCTAAGGTCTGTTATCTCTGATTGAGCAGGTTTTTCTTTGTGGTATATTTGGAATCTTCATGCTTCACATGATATCTTATCTATTATGTCATTTTGCATGGTAAACAAGGAATTGTCAAGCACATTTATAGAGGGATTGTCTTTTTATATGATGGAAATGAGGAAGAACATGGAGGTTATTTCACTTGTAAATCTAATGTGTGTGAGAAGGTCAAGCTTGCTGTTGGTGATTGTAGTGGAAAGGTTTGAAATCCTTTATAATATCCTGCTCTGTTATAAACTGTTTGACGACTTCAGTTGATTTTTTGATGTTTTTCATTCTGCTCCATGGCCAGGATAGTGAACCGGGTCCTTTAATCTTCGAAGACCAACCATCATCACCAAGATCTCCCCTGTCACCCAAAAAACCATGGCAAGCAAGAGAAAATAATCGTGAATGTCTGTAAACATACACGATTCCTATATTAGAGAGTAAGGTTTTATTATTTATATATGAAGGAGCATTATTTGTGAATTGTGATACTTTTTTAACATACATGTTCATATATGCATACGGAATTGCTGTTTTGTTTATTTATTTATTTTTAATATTTTTGGATTATAGCTTATAGAGTTTGTTTTATGTGTGTGTACAGACAAACTGGAAATGTGTACAAGAACGTGAAGAGGAAGATTGAGAGAGGTGTTACTTTCCCAACTTGCTTATCTGTAAACAATGTGGTTTGCCATTTCTCTCCACTAGCCAGTGACGAGACAGTGTTGGAAGAAGGTGATATATTGAAAATGTAAGATTTTTGAGCATGGTTTTTTTTTTCTTAGTAGGAATTTTGTTAGGGGGAATGAAATTTGTGTTTTTCGCTATTATTGGGAAGTTGATGGTAGTTTCTTTGGTTGTTTGTAGTGATTTGACTTGTCATATAAATGGTTTCATCGCGGCTGTGGCTCACACTCATGTTCTTCAGGAAGGTCCTGTCACAGGAAGGGCAACTGATGTTATTGCTACTGCAAATACTGCTGCTGAGGTGGCCTTGAGGCTTGTTAGGCCGGGAAAAGAGGTAATCAATTTTAAGAATTTTTTCCCCTGTATTTGAATTTTTGTATGATTTGATTTGGAACATGTTGCCTCTATTAATTGTATGTTTGGTAGATAGGTAGAAGGTCATCACTATATAAGCAATCTAGCTTAGTAAAATTAGGTTGCTTCATGTGTATTGTTTGAAGGGGTTTCTTTGCCTAAATGTGTGCCTTGTGGATTTTGATCTCTAAATGATGAAAAGTATCATGGTTATGGATATACTCCAATGAAGCTTTATTGTCATAGTTACACTGATAGAGGTCATTCATTATTTTTCATGTGTTGTCTTGCCGATTAAGCACATCATTAAACTTGGGAACTCCTCTTGATGTCTGTATTGTTCTTTTATCTTCATTTTAAATGATATCATGCATTTTCATAAAAAAGACTTGATATTTTTGTTTTGATTAAAATTGTTTCAATAATAGGCTCTGGTAATCGATTACAATAAATGGGTAATCGATTACCAGAGAACCTTTTAATAAGTAAATTTTGAACATATGATTTTCATTGTCTGGTAATCGATTACATGTATAGGTAATCGATTACCAGACTCTTAAAACAATAGTTTCCTCAAAATTTAGTCATCAAACAGTTAGTGAGGGATTCATCTCAGTTAGTGACGGATAAAATCCGTCGCAAATTGTGACGGATTCTAGTCAATTATAGGCATCACAGTTTGTGACGGATTTTGTGTCATCACAATTTGTGAGGGATTTTGTGTCATCACAATTTGTGACGGACTCACATACCTCTCAGTCCCTCTCAAATAGCGAGGGATTTAATCCCTCTCAAATAGCGAGGGATTCTTTCATCACAATTTGTGAGGGATTTTGTGTCATCACAATTTGTGACGGACTCACATACCTCTCAATCCCTCTCAAATAGCGAGGGATTTAATTCCTCACAAATTGCGAGGGATTTAATCCCTCACAAATTGCGACGGATTTTTATTAATTTCTAAACATTTATTGATACAAATTAGTGACGAAAATTATATTGTTTGTGACGCCTTAATTCCGTCACTAATTGTGACGGAGAAAATAATCCGTCACTAAATATTTTGTGACGCCAAATTTTGTGACGGAATCATTTCCATCACAAATTCCGTTACTAACTTATTTGTGACGAATTTTATGAAGTTTAGTGACAGATTTTTTCCCTCTCTAATTTTAATTTTTCTAGTAGTGATAGCTGATGCTAAGTTTGAATATACATATGATAGTTTATCTTTCCAACTTTACACTCATCTGAAACTAATTGGAAAAGAAGAATATTGATATTCTCTAAGTGTAATTTATTTCCTCATATGTGTTATACTCTTATGCACATAAATTACAAATTCGAACAAAACAGTTCAAAAGAGGGGGGCGGGGCGGAGGCTGGTACTCCCGAAAAACGATACAATAATTAGAAAAGCACCAAGTTAAAAGATAGAAACCTTATGATTCTTAAGGGCAAGCACTGCCACCCGACTCGCACACAATTCTTGGAAGACAACCTACACCAAACAAAGACCAGCCATAGAGTTTCAACATTTAAAATCCACAAAACCAAGAAGGCACGTCATGAAATCAAGAACAACCAATCAAGCACGAGAATCATCGATTCACAAACCAAGTGTTACTGAGTTCAAAACAGAAACAAACCTCCGGTTTCAGAAAATTCACTATAGCTTGAACTTCTCTGCTTGATTCCTGCAACAAGAATTCAGCGTAAACTTCAAACTCTTTTACAATTCCCCAACTGTACTTATTATTACAACAACTAGAATCGATACGATGAAGACAAAACACGGCTATGCATCCTTTCGAAAATGACACAACAACAATTGCAATTGAAACGAATACAAAAAAAAAAAGAAACCCGCATTTTTCGTTTCGGTTGAACACAGTGCAATGCATGACGAACCGAACGAATACCTCGGACACGTGAGCAGTGTCGTCCAAGTAGACGTGGCATCCTACTAATCTTAGGGTCTGTCAATGGTGATGAACAAGAAGGGAGAAGAGTGGGCGAAAGAAGGGAGAAGAGGGCTCAGAACTTTCTCAACGGAGTTTGCTCTCCGTAGTTGCTCGCAGCGGCTACCAACGTTGCTGAGTGAAAGGGTTTAGTGGCACGGGTGTTCACGGGCCGCACATATAGGGTTTATTTCTACATCGGTCATAAGAAAAATCGATGTAGAATAATTCCTGATTCTATTTTTACATCGGTCATAACCAAAATCGATGTAAAATATGTTTGTATTTTTCATTTATTTACAAGTATGCCACCGTATTTATAATTTACATCGGTTTTACTACAACCAATGTAAATATAGCGATGTAAAACAGTCTTTTTGTAGTAGTGAGTTGGAGGCAAAGGAGCACCACGTGAAGCATTGCAATGAACCACCGCGAATGACAAGGAGTAACGGAGGCAACAACGTCACTTTATGGCAGAGGTCGCCAAAGATGAAGAACAATGTCTTGAATGTCTTCAGAGATTGCAACAACGTTTTTGTGAAGAAGATAGAAGTGCAAATGCAATGATTTGCCTCGCGAAGAAGATTAAAATTAATATGAGATTAAATTTGCCTTTAATATTATATTTTACATCATATAAAATCTACTTTTTACATCAATTAAAACATAACCAATATAAAATATTTCACTTTATTTATAAAAATATCACTGTCTTTTTTACTATAACAATTATTTTCAAAATAATAAAATAGTCTATCATGGAATCCATATTTTTCCATTAGTAAATATTGTTATCATAACAGGATTAGTGATTGACTTAATCAAAATACATGATCAATAGATTATTGATCATTAAACTATTGAATCACTAGTTAAAATGTATAAGCTAATATTTTATTAAATATGTATTTTATATTATTAATAAAATATAAAAATTATTTTTCTCATGCATTATAACCAAAAGCATGTTGATGTTGCGGTTCATTAATCTTTCAAATTAAACCCCATGGACTTCGGTTTGACACTTATCTAGAGCAAAATGAGCTCTCTTTTTTTTTTTTTTTGTATAAATTTCTTTCAAGCATTGGTCAAACAAAATCAGCTAAAACAAAATTTCTTCAAACCCACTCCATTCAAAAGTGAGTGAAAAATAAATAATAAATGCTTTTATTAATTTCAACACATACGATATTACAAGAAAATAAAAGGCAAATTTTGTGTGAAGATAAAATGATGGGGGGAAAGAGTAGTACTTTTTATGCAATCATAAGAAAATTGTCTACTTCTCATGAAATTGAAATACATTAAATTTTAAACTTAATAAGAATAGAGAAAGTTCACAATCAGCAACTTAATAATAATAACCAACATTAGACCACAGAACGAAATTGCCCTCTTTGCGCCATTGACTGACTTGAAGACACACATATAATTGTCCTAGTAGAAGCTAGAATTGAAGGTCCAAGAAAGGACCTTGTGTATTTCAACCAAGCTTCCCGTGGCACCAGAGAATCCAATTCTAACCCATTCTGGCAGAACGGTCCTCAAATCAATCTCAAACGAGAGGCTAGTTTCAGTCTCGTTCAAACGGCTTCCAGGGTACGTCACAACCACGTCCAAGTTCTTCCCCACAGGCTCGTAACTCACAGTGGCATACGCAACAAACCCATTCGTAACATTTCCAGTTTCCCACTCTTCCGTCGTCACCGAAGCAATGGAGTTAATATCAAGGCCCACGTGGGCATAGGGTGGGTCCCATGGGTTCCCACTGAAGGAGTCAAATTCCACAGCCACCACTTGGTTTTCGTAAACATTAAGCGCGGTGTCGGAACTGAAGAGTCCGAGGTAGCCGCCACTTGAGTTTTGCGGGATGTTGGAGTTGAATGGGCCGAGGAAGAACGCGATGCCGTCACCAATGAGCCCGGGCCCGTATGGCCCAACGACAAAGGAAAAGGTCGTGTTGAAGCCCGCGAGCCGGCCCGTTTGGGCGTCCCAGAGGCGCACGGGTGCAGCATAAGAGGCTCTACCCGCGTTGTAGGGAGTCGCGGGTGTGAGATAAATTGCGCCTTCGGAAACATTGGCATCGCCTTCGAGGGTGATGGCGTTTGTGTACGGCGTGAAAGTAGGGAAGTTGATAGAAACTGAGTTCACGGTTTGGGACAGTACGAGGAAGGAAATGATGGTCGTGAGAACATGCACCATCCTTGAGTTGTTCATGGCTATGGTTGTCTCAAGTGTGACTTGTAGGGTTTAATATTGAGGATGTGTCGTGGCTTATTAATGTTCCCCTTTATATAGAGTTTGACATGCCGGTTCTAAGAGGGAAAATATTGGCATATAAACCAACAATTCATGAGAACAAAGAAGAGAAATATCAAATATGGTAAAAACAAACATGAGATTTAGGTCAAAAGTAGACCATATTAATATTAATGTGAAGTTGTGTATATAATATAACATAAATATATTTCTCTCAAATAAATATCGTAACATAATTTTAATAGAAAACGTGGAAATTGTTAATAATGAAAATTAATGATCAAGGAAAGTAGCAGGCAGGCCTGCGGCCAGCAAAGAAACTTAGAATGTATATACGATTTATATGAAGAAGCCAAATGACTTGCATAGAACACATTAGACAGGGTGATTAAAACAATGAAATTTTCGACTTTGCATTTGACCAAGTTAGCATATGTCCATGTAGCTACAGCCAAGAATGGTAGGTAAAATTTAAAACTAAGCATGGTAACGAGGATACAAATATTTTCCATCGTTTGACTTTTTTTTTTTTTTTTTTTTTTACATGTTTAGATAAATTTATTTAAAAATGTTTACAAAAAAGAATATGGTGGAAACTAAAATATTTTTTTTATTAATTAAAATTAGTTTATATATTTAATTTGTAAAAGTTATCTTATATTAGTTTCTTTAAAAGTTTTTTTTTAATTCACCAATAAGCTAATCTCACATTATAGAAGAAGTTAATTTCATTTTTATTTCATACTTTCTTTTCCTATTAATTAATTAGTAGTTCCTATTGTCCACACGATCTATGCATCTCATACAAAAGTTATATGGTGAAGTGTTCTTTATTACCATTCATACCAAGTTTGCCCTTAAGGTTTAGTGTAAGAGTTAATCGTAATTTTATTTCTAAATTGGAGATCAAATCTTAGTCTTTAGTTTATGTAATGGTGACATTTTAAAATCTTAGTCTTTAGGGTTTGTAATGGTGACATTTTCAATTGCAGATTATGTTTCTAAAATATACATGAAATTACTTATATATAAATAATAATAATAATAATAATAATGAAAAGAATTTGTATAATTTCTCACAGAGTTTATTGCTTGATTATGATGATTTTTAATTTTTTTATGAATTAATTGTGGAGAGAAGAAGACAATAAAAAGGAGATTGAATAGTATTTATTGAAAACTCAATACTTTTTAAAATAATGAAATAGTTAAGTTAACCTAAAAGAGTTCAAGTGAAGTAAATCATAGCACAAGAGATATTTTTATATTAGTTTGTCTAAATCATCAAGACTATGTTAAGTTCTTGATCAACTTGATCAAATTTTACCATTTTTTTTACAAAAAGACAAGTATTTTTAATCGAGACACTTCTTACTCAACTTAAGTGTTCTTTGATTTTTCGCTTCAAGCAAACTACTCAAATATTCTCTAAACAACAAAATCTTTCCGACCTTCAACACCAAATGTTCTATAAAAGAAAAACAGAGTATTTTCAAACTTCAAACTAAAACATACATTTTAAGTTAGTTAAAGATAACTGAAAAGACTCATCTTACTCACAAGAGGTAATATAACTTTTAGGTACAAAAATAATTTTAGAGATTTTACAAAGAATGAATAAGTAAGATTGTTGATTCTCTTTTTTCTCGATAGCCTCAAACTTCTTTATACAGGTGATGGATAATGTATAATTGATACATCATTTAGAGCATTACATTGGACTAATTTGACATTTATAAGTGTCTTATGTTGGAGAAAAAAGATACACAAAAGCAAGGGAGGTTGAATAATGTATATCAAAAACTCACACTTTTGAAATGTAGTGAAGTAGTAAAAACTTTGACAGACGAAGTACCAAGAAGTAACAAATGAAAGAACATAGATTTTTTTTATATTGGTTCGTCTCAAAGATAGAGATTACGTCCAGTTCTTAATTCAATCAGATTGGGTTCTACTATCTTTTTCAAGATACAATTAGTATTATTCTCTCAACAAGCCACTTCTGGCTCAACCTAAGTAATCTTTGACTTGCCTCTTCAAGCAACTATCCAAGTATTTTTTCAACAAGCCTCTCTAGGCTTAATCACCAAGTTTTTTTTTACAATCAAGCCTGTCCAAGCTCAAACACTATGTATTCTTTTAAACCAAGCCTCTCCAGGCTCAATCACCAAGTATTAATTTTTTAAACAAGTCTCTTCAGGTTTAACCCTTACAAATAAATATGAAAAAAGTTACAAGGATAGCTTGCTATGAAACTTAAACACAAATAAACTATACAAGACAGAGTTTTTCTACAAGGTATGCATTTAATTTTCTTTTATTTTCTTGCTAACACTTTCTTATTGTATATCTTTTTCTTCTGCACTTCCTTTCTTTTGTTCTTGATTGAGAATCCCTTATATAGTAGCTTGGAAAAAATGACCATTGAGTAATCTTCTCACGATGCTTCATCTGTCTTCTATTCGAGATCAGAGAGAGAGAGAAAGTAAATTAGTTGTTGCTGCAAGCATTGAATGCTTTGCATGAAAATGTCCATCTCTTCTCTGATCTTTGCAGTTACTTATCATCATCTCGTTTAGGTAAGACAAAAAAGTAGTGGTTGAATCAGAGTAGTGTGGCATGTTTAGAGTTTCTATCCACTTTTCCGTGATTTCTGGGATCTTTCTCTTTCTTTCTGACACAAGGATTTGACTTTCCATTTTTGGCAATTTTTGATCTCTTCGAGAAAGTTTTCTCATTTAATCTATTAAGGAATAAAGTATTCAATGCTCTTAAAAGATAATCTGAGTTTATAACGAGAAATAAATGTAACATTAATTCAAATTATGTGGTTCGTCTGATGTACTTCGTCTTAGAGACGAAATATGATGTTTGCTTCATCTTAAAAAGATTTCCTGAAAAATTTCGTTTGTTATCATTAAAACTTATAGCTTCTCGAGGCTCGAGGGATTCAAGGTCATTTTTTTATTTTACAATCAGTCCCTTTTTGATGATATTGACAACAAATTTATAAAAACTTTCTCTTTGTTAATCCTGTAAGAAAAACGTTTTATCTAATAAAGATTATTAATTTAAAAAGAAAGCATATGAAAAGATCATATATTAAGAAATTGGCGCAATCTGTAAGCGATTTTTAGTAAGAGACTGAGGTTGACTGTTGAGATTTCCGTTAAAACCACTTTTGTTATCACTTTAAATTATTATTGTTTTGTCAACGGTCTCAAACACGGCAAGTATACCGGCCGTTCAAGTAGTAAAAATATCGTATCCACAGGGATTAGAAGGTAAAATAAGCATTTATTGACTATTCATGACTAAAGAATAATTCCAAATCGTAGTTTGTCATGTATGGGAATTAAAGAGCATGACTATTGGAATGAAAGCTATAAAAATATTTGTTTGTGAGTGGAAAAGGTTGGAAATGGTATTGTGGTTTTTGTGAGATTGTGGGGTCAGATTTCACCAAATGTTAAACTAATGAATCCTTAATCACTTGTTACATGCATTGCTTAGTCAACCCATAAGTTTACTCAAACCTAATCCCTTAGAGCAAGAGCCTAGGTGCGGACATTGAATATCAATCCCTTGAGTACCCAATATCCACACCCGCATTACGGACTAGGGTTTAAGACTACTAATGGGCCAAGCTCTATTCCTAGATACATTTCCCACTAGGCATTTGTTTCAGAGCTAGTTTCAAAGGTTATTTTCCAATACCCATGGAACCTATATCATGCAAGGAGAATCAATCCAAGGCAAGCATTAAGAATAGAAACAATACAACAATGAATGAACAACATATATATCATTGAAAACGTGAGGATTACACTAGAATTCGTTGGTTACATCTAACCCCACAAAAAATGGGTAGAACCACTCAACAATGAGGGTAAATACAAAATAGAGATGAAAGGAGATATGAAGAACCGAAGGAAAGACCCACACACGAACGGCTCCAAGCTCCGGGAATCCCTTCCACAGCTCCTAAAACGCGCCCAATGTGTGAATGAGGGAGAAACCCTCGAAAATGGCTTCAAATACGAGCTTGGGGAGATCAGATTAGGGTTTCGCGCCCAGCGCATAATTCTTAGCGCCCAGCGCAGGGCCTTCCAGGGAAGTTCAGCGCTTCCTGCCTAAGTACACGTTCGGCGCAATTCCTATTGCGCCCGGCGCAATGTCTTCCAGAGAAACTCTCTGTCTCGATCATGCCCGGCACGGTTAATGTTGTGCCCGGCGCAACCACTCTGCTCTGCTCCTTAGCTCCTTAGATTTCCAATCCTAAGAGTCTTCAACTTTCCACTCTTCACTCAATACCTGCACAAAAATGAGGTGGATTAAGGTATTGTTAGATGAATTTGGGTTAGTTATATCTGCACACAAAATGAACCAAAAAGAGAACAATTATATTGCAATGGTTCAGAGGATGAGTGGAATTTGTTTAATAAGTCTCATCCAAAAAGAAGTAAAATTGAGACTTAACAACTCCCCCAAACTTAGAACCTTGCTTGTCCTCAAGCAACAGGTAATAAATCTAGCAGATAACAAGCAATGCATGTGTGTCCAATTCTACATCATAGTTCGCTTATATTTTCCTTTCGCAAGCATGAACCTCAGATGAACTTTCAGTCACAATTATTGCAATGGAACATGACAAGGTGCAAACAAAGGTTTCAAAAGAGATCAAAGAGCTGAGAAAAGTTAATGACTATCTGTGAATGCATCCTCACTAGGAAAGTGTTTCTCTCTATGCACACTAGTGTATCAGGGTGAGTGTTTCTCTCATATCTACTACTCACACCACATGATTCAACTTTGCTCTTCGTTTCCAAATGAAACCAGTGGTAAAAAAAATGCAGGCACTCATCACAAGGTCTTTATTAGGGCAAATCTGGGTTAAGCAGTAGCAATTTCATGGTTTTTTCAAGGATTGAAGGTGCTATAGCTTAAGAGAGCAATTGAGATTTTACAATGATGTCCCTCTCCATACCCCAATACAACATTTTGGCACATGCCCTTTACCGGATCCAAGCCATTAGCCTTTATGAGATGCATATTTACACTTTTGCATCTTAATATTTTTGCTTTTTTTTTGAATTTATTTTGTAATGGCTGACCACATACTTTCTTTTTCCCAAAATTTCCCATTCTTCAACTCCCCCAAACTTGTTTGATGTCATAAATTTGCTCTCTTAACCAAAGCAAAGGTTATGGTTAATTTTTCATGGTTTGGGACAAGTGGAAGGTGTGGTGTTTAAGCTTAGGAAGGTATGAGTCAAGTGAAAAGTGGAAATGGCTTTCTGGCTTAGAAGGTTAACAAAATAAGGAAAATATGAATGTCTTGATCATATAAGTACACAACATAAGCAAACCACCAGGGAAACTCAAGCAAAGTCTATCATGCAACTTAAGCGTAGTTCACTCATCAGTGTTTAGGCTCAAACCTCACCCGGATATGCATCCACAAATTATCACACTCAGCTCAGTTCTATGATCAACATTGAAACCCGTATGCAACTAGTCCTGAACTAAATATCTAACGTAACTTGAAAATGTCTAAGGTACATGCACCACAAACATCAAGCAAACTACAATCCAGAATCGACCACAAGCAACGCAAGTATCAACAAGATTCAAAACCGTGCTAAAGCAGAATATTCACAAAAAATTGAACCAACCAGAGTAATCACCAAAAAGAAACTGAATATACTAATTGAGTTTTGGGACAAAAACAGTTAAACACTACAAATGAAAGATAGAAAATTAAACTGCAACAAAAACAATAAAAGTAGGCTAAGGCATCTGGTCATCATCCGCAGCTGGTGCTCCATCCTCCTCGGCAGCATCAGCAACAGCTCCACCCCCTCCCCAAAGTGATGAGCCTGGTCCCCAGGCCACCTAGTGTAAGCATGATAGTCAGCAGTGGTGGGGAACTCGTAGGCAGGAGCGGCGTGCAGGGAGAAACTCTTGAAGGTATCCAATATGAACAACTGGCCGCGATGGAGGGACTCCATCCGGTCCTCCTGCCTCTGCATATAGGTCTCCATGCGGCCCTCCAGTGCGTCGAAACGCTGATGGAGAGTGAGTGGAGGGCCTGGAGCAGCAACATCCTCCATGGGTATGTCCTCCTGAGGCATAGCGGCATGAATAGGCTCTGGTGACATCCACACCTGCAAGCTGGAATAACTGCGTGATGAGCGATGGATGTCCAAGGGTAGAGTCAGGTGCAAAGTTGGCGCAGCCAGAGATCTCCATACAGATGATGTCGCCCAGGTCCACGGTCCTCTGTGTCATAATGCAGTACATGAGTATGGACCGGGTCCAGTACAGGTCGGAGACGTGTGAGCACGGGAGGATGTTGGCATGCACCAATGCTGACCAAATCCTGACCACTGGCAGAAGATCTTGGCGTTTCACATGTAGAGGTTGCTGAGATCGGTTCCTGTGGAACCCCAGTCCCGACATGCAGATGGCAGCCTCTACGTCTGCAGGGTCCATCGTGGCAGTGGAGTAGTTGCCATACTCATTCTCCTCATCAGCCCGCAGCGCAGTCCCCAGAAACTGATTAATCACCCTGACGTCATAGGGGACTCGCACACCCCTAACATAGCTAGTAAATGGCACAATGCCCTCCTCCAGTCTCAGAGCATTGGCATAGAACTCCTTAACCACTGCTATGTTGGCCGGGAGTGGATAGGAACCAAGCTGGTCCCACCGGCGCCTGCGCAACTCAGCCTGAAACTCTGGGGCCATATCTTCCTCCAACTCCACCCGCCTCTCCAGAATAAATTTCCTGCTGCTGATAGACTCAAAATGAGTCTCATTCCGCTTGGTTAGGAAGAGATTGGAATAGGGCTGACTGGGATTGCGAGGAGGTTGGCCCGATTTGCCAGCACGGGGGTGCTTGCTTGAGGAGGCCATCTGCAAAAATTAACCAAAGAAATACCAGGCAGATAGATGAGCACAATAAGATAGACCAGGATGACCAGTTTAGGTAAAGCACAATGAAAGCTAACCTTAGACTGAAACTGAAACCTAAAAAGAAACTAAAACCAACAAAAACAAGGGTTCAGAGGTGTATGCGCCGAGCTTGAAACTTGTACGCCGAGCGCAGAGAGCATATAGCTCTCTCTGGAAGCAAATGCGCCGGGCGCAAAACATAATTGCGCCGGGCGTAGAGAGTAGAGAGGACTCTCTGGAACCAACTGCGCCGGGCGTAAAAAGGAATTGCGCCGGGCGCAAGTAAACGTTTTTTGAAAATGGCCCAGAACGGGCTGTTCCAAGATCAGAACCGACTGTTCTTAAGGTTGAAACGGGCCGTTCTGGAATTGGAACTGTCCGTTCCAAATTCCAAAATGGGCCGTTCTGCACATGGAACAGGTCGTTCCAAAGTCCAAAATGGGCTGTTCTGGAATTTGAACGGGCCGTTTCGAAGCTCTAGCCGAAGGCACCGCGCCTGGCGCGATTGCACCCCAATGCAGGTTGATGAAACCCTCAAGAAGACCCAAAAAAAAAAAAGAAAAATAAATAACTGAAAAACAAGGAAAAAGAAAAGGAAAAGAGAAGGCCTACTTGAGTTGTTGAAGGAGAGGAGAGGAAGATGCGTGCCCTTGAGATGGAGAATGAGAGGAAGATGGAGAGAGTGGGAAAAAGTGAGACGTGAGAGTGAGAGAGATTTGAGAGAGATGAAGAGCGTGAGAGAGGGAAGAGAGTTGAGGGTTGAGAGAGTGGAGAAGTGAGAGAGGCCGTGAGAGTGAGGGGTTGAGAGGTTAACGGAACAGAGAGAGTGGAAGAGTAAAAGAGTGAGTGGGAAGTTGAGAGAGTGAGGAGAGTGGGCAGTTGTGAGAGGTTAATGGGGCACCTGAAGGGTCACGCCAGGCATGCAATTCTCCCGCGCCGGGCGCGGTATCAGTAGAATCTCAAGAGTTGCCCTCATCTGGTATGGCGCCGGGCTTGGCAGAGACGCGCCCGGCGTATTTAAGGCTCAGACCTTCCAGTAGTTAATGCGCCCGGCGCCCCAATAAATGCGCCGGGCTTGGTCATTCCAGGGGCTTTAATGAAGGCTGGGCCGGGCGCAATTAGAAATTGCGCCCGGCGCGGGTCTTGGCAGAGGCCCATTTACTCTACGTGCGCTGGGCGTGGCTAAGTCGCGCCCGGCGTGGTTAACTCTGAAGCTTCCACCTAGATTTTTCCACTCCTCACACTCCTAACATATTCTAATCTATATTAACCCACTCAAGCAAGATTCACACAATTAACACATAACACCAAACACATATAATAGAATACAACATACATATCACAGAACATAAACAATCCCAAAATAAGTCCCATAAAAAAGTATAGCATACAATTATAACATAATCATAAACAATCAAAGTCAAAAACAACAAGTAACTGAAAAACATATAAAAACACAGTTCAGATCCCTGGGTTGCCTCCCAGGAAGCGCTTGTTTAATGTCTCGAGCCTGACAGTCACCAACTTGAAGTGCTCTGATTCTCCTTCTCCTCCTGTTGCTCTTGTTCCCTTTTGCCCCGTGTGCAACCTCATGATTGCTCAACAACGGCTCAGAAGGATTGGTCAGTCTAATTTGAACATTACCTTGCATACAAGAGAAAGCTGAAGACTAGAGTACACAGGTTAGCTCCAACAATTCATTGCTAACATAAAAATAACAAAAGCAATAAAGGATTAAATCACAAATAGCTATAAATACTAAATTGCCTTGCTCATCCCCGGCAACGGCGCCAAAAACTTGTTGAGATTTCCGTTAAAATCACTTTTGTTATCACTTTAAATTATTATTGTTTTATCAACGGTCTCAAACACGGCAAGTATACCGGCCGTTCAAGTAGTAAAAATATCGTATCCACAGGGATTATAAGGTAAAATAAGCATTTATTGACTATTCATGACTAAAGAATAATTCCAAATTGTAGTTTGTCATGTATGGGAATTAAAGAGCATGACTACTGGAATGAAAGCTATAAAAATATTTGTTTGTGAGTGGAAAAGGTTGGAAATGGTATTGTGGTTTTTGTGAGATTGTGGGGTCAAATTTCACCAAACGTTAAACTAATGAATCCTTAATCACTTGTTACATGCATTGCTTAGTCAACCCATAAGTTTACTCAAACCTAATCCCTTAGAGCAAGAGCCTAGGTGCGGACATTGAATATCAATCCCTTGAGTACCCAATATCCACACCCGCATTACGGACTAGGGTTTAAGACTACTAATGGGCCAAGCTCTATTCCTAGATACATTTCCCACTAGGCATTTGTTTCAGAGCTAGTTTCAAAGGTTATTTTCCAATACCCATGAAACCTATATCATGCAAGGAGAATCAATCCAAGGCAATCATTAAGAATAGAAACAATACAACAATGAATGAACAACATATATATCATTGAAAACGTGAGGATTACACTAGAATTCGTTGGTTACATCTAACCCCACAAAAAATGGGTAGAACCACTCAACAATGAGGGTAAATACAAAATAGAGATGAAGGGAGATATGAAGAACCGAAGGAAAGACCCACACACGAACGGCTCTAAGCTCCGGGAATCCCTTCCACAGCTCCTAAAACGCGCCCAATGTGTGAATGAGGGAGAAACCCTCGAAAATGGCTTCAAATACGAGCTTGGGGAGATCAGATTAGGGTTTCGCACCCGGCGCATAATCCTTAGCGCCCGGCGCAGGGCCTTCCAAGGAAGTTCAACACTTCCTGCCTAAGTACACGCCCGGCGCAATTCCTATTGCGCCCGGCGCAATGTCTTCCAGAGAAACTCTCTGTCTCGATCACGCCCGGCGCGGTTAATGTTGCGCCCGGCGCAGCCACTCTGCTCTGCTCCTTAGCTCCTTAGATTTCCAATCCTAAGAGTCTTCAACTTTCCACTCTTCACTCAATACCTGCACAAAAATGAGGTGGATTAAGGTATTGTTAGATGAATTTGGGTTAGTTATATCTGCACACAAAATGAACCAAAAAGAGAACAATTATATTGCAATGGTTCAGAGGATGATTGGAATTTGTTCAATAACTCTCATCCAAAAAGAAGTAAAATTGAGACTTAACATTGACTGAACTTTATTCTATTATTCTGATAGTCAAAATCAAATCAACATCTAAATTTTTTTTTTGTACTTAATCTGTTTTTGTTTAATAACAAACTCAAACATATTAATTAGACTATGAGTAATCTATATGTAATGCATAAGGGACTCCCCCTGAAAAAATGTATGTAGATAGCTTAGACAAATTATGTAATATGCATATATAATTGCTCAAAGCATAAAATTGTTCAAAAAGAATTAGAGCAATAAAAGTAGAGCAAATAAAAAAAAGTAATAGAGTCAAAGCAATTAAACAATTCAAAGAAGAAAAAAATTTTGATGTTTGAGATTGAGCTTGAGCTCCCCCTTTTTATCTCTCCTTCCTATTTTTCCCCCCTTTTGGCATCATCAAAAGGTAAGGAGTCATGCATGTAGAGGTTGTCTTTACATCTAAAGGTGGTCCAACAACATGTTAAATTTGCATTCAAATTCCTCCTGCCGATTCAAATTCAAGGTCATTTTTTGATTTTACAATCTCATTTGTCATTGGTTGATTCTTGATGTTGAGTGCTGAGGGAGGGTTAAACTTTATTAGATGATCTTGGAGAAGGAGGTGGAAAAGTCACATAATATATGGGCTAAGGAAGAGGCAGATGACACTTCTTCTTGTAAATAAAAATGATTCCCCTAGGTAGAAAAAAGATGAAATGTGAAATTATAAGAGGAATAATAGCGATATAGTTTATGCTTTACAGAAAGAGTGTTTTGCATTGAGGGCTTTGTTTTGTAGGGAGGAGGATAAGCCATAAAGCTTCTAACTCTTGGTGGGATGTAATCTGGCTTAGTCCCTTGAGGATAGATGGAGTGAGAATATGATGCCTGACATAGTGTTTAAACCTCTGGTCAGCATAGTATTGAGATATCTTCTCTTTGCCCTTGTAGATTGAATGTAGAGTAGGCTTGGGGACAAAATCTGCAACATAAAATTTGGAACAAGGGTGTAGCATCTAGGGTCTGTAAGGCTCTTCAAGCATGGAAGGAGAGTTCATGGAGGTGTCTTCCATACTTAGCTCCAGAGCAGCACGTGAGGTAATCAAATTCTACATTTCCATCTGTTGCTGCTAGATTATCCTCATCGTCTAAGCATCTAACCTAGGAGGTTTGTTTAGGTTAATCTCCCTGTGAACTTTTTGAATAATAAAGAGAGGGTTGATTGTAGGACTTCGATTCTTTGTCCTTTGCATGTGTTTATATTGCTCAAAATTTAAAAATTTTGAGCACCACATTGAATCTTGAATTGAAGGTTCCCAATCTCCTTCTTCATCTGAGGACTTTCCTACTCAAGACGTTCTAATTCCCTTCTCTCCTTTTAGCTTATGCTTTCAATGCCAACTTATTTAGACGGAGGGGCAAACTAGTAAAAAATTTTAGGTTCTCTTTTCTCTGCCTCCACCATTGATAGTTGACATTGATGGGGACTGCATTTATCACAACCTTTCTAGAAATATCTTGTGTGGGCTTGATACAAATAGGTTCCACAAGGTTAGGAAATAGTGGAGCAATCTACACAAGAGTAGATGGAACATCAACATTCATGGCCTCCGCTTTTCAGCTTCATGGATCGATGAGGATTGGTCAGATGGAACCTCCCCCCGAGAGATAGTTTGAGGTTCCTCTGCCTCTTCAGTCAAGGATGCCTGCTGGAGCTCCTCCTATGCTTGAGTCTCTATTTGTGCAACAGATAGACTAATTATAGCTTCAAGTTGTTAAAATTCCAGAGTTGAAAGAGTAGCATCTCCCATAGCTTTTTGCTTGGCTTCCTCAGAAGAGAAAACCTTTAATCTTTTCACAGTCTACTCTTCCTCAACATCTGCTTGAGCTGGTTTAGATCCCCTAACTAGACACCTTTCTCACTTTGGTGGAGTTTACGCTTGTGAAGGGGCAGACAAATGAGGTGTAGATGAAATGGGAACTAGTTGAGGTTGTTGTTGTGGTGGCACTAGTAAAACTGGTTTTTGGGAAGACCGAGCTCTAAATCGTCTGGGGATAAGATGAGCTTCATCTGAGTCAGATGAAGACACTTGAACCATAGAGCTTTGGGAATAGACAGTGTAGGTTTGTGTTATGTTTAGGGTGTTTTTTGTGGTTTTTGTTTTTGTTGTGTTTTTGGGAGAGGTTTAGGTTAAGGGTTGGACTGTGTGCGGGTATGGACTAGAACACTTTTGGTGGTGCGTGAGGGAGCGCCAATTGTTGAAATGGGAGGCTCTTCCTCTAGTTCTTCCTTCACCTGAACTTTTGTCTTCTTGATAAACGAGAATAGATGAGCAATACCCATTTTCCTATGGGTAGTTACAGAGACTTCCCCTTCTTTAGGACCAATTTGAAGCCCCTGGGTATCGATCTCAGCTCGTTGGATGATCTTCATGAAAAATATCCCATAGAGAATGGGTGCTATAGTGCTTCAGTCCTAGTTCTTCTGTCCAAGGTAGGACTTCCATTGGTGATAGATCAAGGCAAGCAAATTGATCTTCAAACAAAGGTTAAGAAAGTATAGATATAAACTCTCCAAGTCTGTCACATGATCTCTCGACCCTGTTCTTGGCAGGAAAGTGTTGAATAAAAAGGTGTGAAACAACCTGGACAGGGGAGAGAGGTTAGCAACATGAAGGAACCTTTTCAACTCACCTTTGTTAGATGAGCGAGGCCTATTGCTGTAGATTAGGACATCTACAGTGTCTTAGGTAATGACAGATTCCCAATCGCCAGAATAAATTTCTCCTTCCTTTCTATACCTGGAGACGGTGGCGATGACCAAAGCATTGATTCAAGTTCTCCACAGTTCTGGTGATAGAGTTTGGTTCTTAGAGTCGCATTTCATTTCTGCGAAGAAGGTCCATCCTGCATTATCCAAGTAGTGCTTCATTGGGAAGCCTTTATCTTGCATCTTCTTTACAACAATGGTCTTCCTAGGGAGGAAGCCAGATTCTGGGTAAACATCCATGGGTACTTTCCTTTTAGATGAAGCAAGCTTGGGTTCCATTTTGGGGTTTAGGGTTCTAAGAGAATTTTAGGGTTTCTGAAAATTTGTGGGATGTTGAGGAAGATGAACAATAGTGGGTTGAGAGAATTCAAAAAAGTAAGTATAAAATTGAAAAAGGTCATTTTTGAAAACTTAGGATCGTGGGAGAGAGGGACTAGGAAACTTGACAATTGTGATAGGTATGCAAGCTAATGTGGTACAACATGACGTGTAACTATCGCTCCACATCTCCACGCATTACTTTTTCCTTCATTCAAGACATTCATGATTGATAGTATTTTAATTTTCTAAAAGTGGAGAGTAATGTCAAACCCCAAGGCCACCTGTTCAAGTACTTAGGCTTTCCCACCTATTAGTTTTGTTAAGGTGAATGTTGATGCCAGTTTTTTAGGAAACCCAAACACCTCTAGTTTTGGAGGTATCATTAGATACGTGTGGCATATGGCTCATTGGTTTTTCCTGTTATTGTAGTCTCATCACGAACTTATATGACGACTGTTTGCAATTTTACATGGACTGTAAGTAACTTGGAATACTAGACATCATTAATTTACACTACAAGGAAAATGATAATTTGCGACAGACAAATTGTGACGGTTTTCTTGAAACCGTCGTCGCTTTGATATTGCGACCCTTCATATGACAGTTTTTCAAAACCATCGCAAAATTGTTCAATATTGCGACGATTTATCTTAAACCATCGCAAAATCGTCGCAAAATTGTTCAATATTGCGACGGTTTACTATAAACCGTCGCAAAATTTGTAGGTTACATATATAATAAAATATTTAGCAAGAGGTTAAAATACTTAAATACTATTATCATTTATGAAATGAGGAAACAAGGTTTGCTCTTCTCACCTGTGTGCGTGCGTGCTTCAACAACAACACATACCCTCACCTCACTTTTACTTTCATTCCACACACCAAAACGCCAACCTCTCTCTACACTCCTATGAAGCTAGGGTTTCCATTTCACTCACCGATGCCAGGTTCTCATTCTCGCTCTAATTTTTTTCTTCCTCTTTCTCTTAATTTCTTTCCCTTTCTCCTTTTTGCTAATAATATGTTTTCGTCTTTTCATTCTCTTACCGCTGCGTTTTCAGCTTTTCATTTTGACACAACCATGAACCTATGGAATATTAGTGTTTTCTTTTAGGGTTTTTCTATATCTTATATCAACCTTCCATTTTTAGGGTTTTGGATATTGTGCCCTTTTTTTTAATTAAAATAATTAGGTATTGTTGTTGAAAATTAAGGATTCATATTCGGTTATGTGCTTTCTGGGTTCAGACTGAATTTTTCTTAATCATTAATTTCTGATTTGTTTATTTAATTTACTTGCATTTTGTGTGCGGGATTTTTTATTTTATTTATGAATTGGGCGTTTCAGGAATTGAGTAACATAGGTTCAGTGATCGTGATTGGAAGGTTGCAATTTGGTTTATCTGGGTAGAAACAAAGACAGGTATTGTGGGAAGCAGGTATGGACCTTCCCCATCCTTAAATTTTTTATAATTAGCAATAAAATATTTGATTAACATGTAGCTTCTTAAAGGAGTTCCACCTCTGCCACTTTGTGTCCTGCTTAAAGAAGTTTTAAAACTATAATAGATGATTGTCTCTATTGAATATTGCACAGAAGTACTGAGGTTATTTCTAGCCACTAAAGCTTCTACCATGTCCTTTTCATCTACAACTTTGAGGCATAACTATGTTATAAACCATAGGTTTTCCTTCAAAAAGTAGACTGATTACATTTTTTTCATGCCACATGGCCTCTGGCCAGAAAAAGATTATCCTTGGTCATTTTTGGACTGGGTTATTTCTATGGCTGGTACCAACAACCAAGCAATGCAGAAATGTGGAAAACTAGCTTGGAACTGGGTTTATCTTAAAATTTCAGTCGTGTAACTTAGATCATTGGCTAACAAAATCAATGAGAAGCTGAACCTAGGATCTTATGTCCCATTTAAGATTATTAACAATGTTTCCTTCTCTTTGTCTTTTGGTGAAATAAGTTTGTTTTTGTGAGGTTCATTAATAAGTTATTAATTAGAAATAACAGTTTTTTGTTTGGCCACTAGTTAGCTGTAAATTTAGATTTTGTCATTATCTATACTTTAATGCATTCTTTCCCATATTTCTACAAGTGGCCAGCTTTGAACATTTTCTATTAGTAGTTTATTATTTGTATTAGTAGTGACTACACTACATTTTCTATGATTTTTTGAAGGTCAAAACTCTGCTATTGAAGTTGAATTAATGATTGAGCTACTAAATGGTCGCTGCTTGCTGATTAATGAAAATTGTGTGACAAAAAAATGTTTTACTCTTTTGGTATCAACTTTCATGGAATCATGTTCTGAAGTTGTTAAATTTGCTATTTTAACCTCACCCACCTTTATCCAATGCCCTGCAACTAATTAGGGATCATAAATTGTCTATGTGTTTGGAACTGCATCATAAACACTCATGCATGTCAAAGTAAATGCTACCCAGTGTGGCTTTTGTGTCAAAATTGTCATAACTTGGTGATGGAATGTGGTTCCAAACATGCAGGTTGTTATCTTCCACCTCACTTTTTGTTCATGGGTCATGTGATTTGTTTGTTTGTAAATGTCTTTTTATATTTTACTGCTTTGTTCATTATAATTTAGTTATCATGACATGTTCTTCTTTTATTGTGTGTTTGATTCCTGCACTGTTTTTTTATTCCTCTTTGATCAGGCCTATGGCTCCTTTTTTTTCTTATGGTATAAAATAAAAGTTTTAAACTTTTAATACTCCAAGGATTTTCTAATGTCCGTTTTTTTACAAATTTATGAAGTCTTTGCCTGCTATCATATTTCTCTACTATATCGGCTTCTGGCTACACTACAGGCAGCTATGCGTGATGGTGTTTTTAAAGGTGTCCGGGCACTGCATTCTGCCATTACATCTTTGTTCTCTAAATGGTCCTTGAGAACCTGTGACACCTTTCTCTGATCTTTGTAGTAATGAGTACATTCTTAATTTGGTAAAATTGATTGTGTTAACTGATGTAATCATTCCCTTTGCAAACCAATCTATGGCCCTGTTGATAAAGTATGTAGCTTAGTTCTTCATGTACAAAATTAATTTTAAAAAATTATATAAAATTTATTTTTTAAAAATAAATAATAAATATCACATCATTTAAATAACTGTCACAATGTTAATACAGAGGCAGTTTGTGTGACGGTTGAGTGAGGGGTCGCAATGTTAATGTAGAGGCAGTTCGTGCAACGAGTATATCAAGGGTCATAATATTAATTTAGAGGCATTTCGTGCGACAGGTAAAAAAAGGGTCGTAATATTAATGTAGAGGCAGTTCGTGCGACGAGTACATCAAGGGTCGTAATATTAATTTCGAGTCATTTCATGCGACAGTTGATGAAAGGGTCGCAATTCAAATTTTGCGACGGTTTGTGCAACGGTTTTAAGAACTGTCGCAAAATTGCCTGGTGACGGACAACTCTGCAACGGTTCCTGTAACGACCCGCCTGGTCAATACACACAACATAGTACACCAAAATACTACACAGAATCGAACAAGTATATACATACAGGGTCTAGAATATATATATATACAAGGTCCAAAATCCGTCTAGAATCAGAGTGTACAAAATACATCCAACAAATGCTAACTAAGTAGGTAAATACATCAAAAGAAGAAAACTTCATCTGCTAGCTGCAGACTCTCCTCAGCAAACACCAACCTAACCCTGTCCTGCTCCCATACATAGTATGATCATCGCAGTCCAAACCACATGAAAACAACAAAGGGTAAGCTAGTGAAAGAAACAACATACATATATAAATATATGAATAATAAACAGTTACAGCTATCACACATCAATCAGCTTAAAAACATCAGCTTAATATATATAACATCACACATCTACATCATTCAGCAATAACAACAGTAAACAGCAGTACACAACGGTAAACAGTAATAACACACAATGTATCGTCACGCATATCAGCTCGGAGATCTCCTACAACAGCTCAGCCTTACGGCCTACAACAACTCCTATCAGCACGGAGCACAGCACTGCATAGCAGTAATAACAGCACCGACATAGCGGCTACAACAGCACCGACTTAGCGGCTACAATAGCACCGACTTAGCGGCAATAACAACACCGACTTAGCGGCAATAACAGCACCGACTTAGCGGCAATAACAGCATACAGCTCAACACAGCACAACAATATCAGCATCCAGCACAACTAAACAACTTACAGCACAACAATATCAGCATACAACAATTAGCAGCTTACAGCTCAACTAAACAACTTACAACACAACAATATCAGCATACAACAATTAGCAGCTTACAACTCAGCTAAACAACTTACAGCACAGCAATATCAGCATACAGCACAACTCAGCTTAACATCTAAACACAGCTCACAGCACGGCCTAAACATCCTTAATCAGCAATAACATCTAACAACACGACATATTCATCAATTTCAGCTCAACAACATAATTCAGCGTTATCAACTAGTCAGCACAGCAATATTTAACAACTACAGCTCAGCTCAGCATATCTATCAGCAAATTTCTATAAATAACAACTTAACATCAAATATCATGTCTGCGCCCGGCGCGCTCATGGTCGCGCCCGGCGCGGCACAATTAGAGAGCACCAGGGCTCAGCGCGCCTGGCGCAATTCCCATTGCGCCCGGTGTGCTAGGAGGCAGAGACCTCAGAGGGTCTCACACGCCCGACATGCAAACCCTCGCTCGGTGCAGGGTAAGCAAAGACTTCCCCAAAGTCTCACGCTCGACGCAATATAAATTGCGCCTGGCGCCACCTCTGGTAGAGACTCCCAAGGAGTCTCCACGCCCGGCGAGACAAGGTCACGGCCAGCGCCACACCAGAAATCCCCAAACAATGTCACTTACTGATACCGCTCCCAGCACGGTCCAACCACGCCCGGCGGGGGGGCCATCCAGAGGCTCACACCCTCAAGCTCGCCCGGCGCATACACCACTGCGCCCGGGGGCTTGCCCAATGGGGCCCTCTGATGGTCACGCGCCTGGCGCGAAGAACTGCGCCCGGCGTGATACCCAGCAGCAACCCTCAAACTTCAAAAATCTCTTATAAACCTGCACCAAATCAGCTTTCCAAACACATGCCATCGGCCCAAAACATCACATTTTCATCAAACAACCCAAAAATCCCAGCTTTACCCACATGCAGCCAAAATCAAGAAAACCTCAAGATTTTCATCAAAACCCCGGAAATCCCGAAAACCCGTTTTCATCAAAACAGCTCAATATTATACAAAACGACTTAAATATCATGATTCAGCATGAACATCCCACAATACAACTCATCATTAATCAGCTAAATAATGGAATTCAGCATTAGCATCATACAGTACGGCTCAGCGTTACATCATTAACAGCATAAACAACATACTTCACAACTCGACTTTTCATCATACAGCATTAACAACATTAGTTAGCATAATCAACCACTTTACAACATAAACATGTCCAAAGCTATAGCAACTTATCAACTTAACTTCAACTAGCTTCCCTTACCTGAAGATTGTATCAGGATAGCCAAGAAGCGGAATCCCCTTTCCGAAGCTTAACCCAGAACTTCAATCCTTCAAAAGTCAGCTTTCCAGTCCAGAGCCCTTCTCTCTAGAACTTCTCTCTAAAAAAACCTCCTCCCCTCAACTGCCCATAGCCCCTATTTATAGACATTTCAGAGTGGCCAGAACGGCCTGTACTGAAACCGGAACAGCCCGTTCTGCACCTCCTCAACACGTACAAAAATTACATGCAGAACGGCCCGTTCTGAAATCAGAACGGCCCTTTCTAGAACTCATCCAGAACGGCCTGTTCTTCAACCAGAACGGCCCGTACTCCCTTCTAGAACGGCCCATTCTCCCTCCGGAACGGCCCGTTTTCCAACCAGAACAGCCCGTTCTCCCTCCAGAATGGCCCGTTCGCAGCTACGATTTACTGGTCATTTTAATAGCTTGGAACGGCTCGTTCCAGATTGGGAACGGCCCGTTCTGGGCTACTAAAACACCAACTTGCTACGTCACAGTTCCCAAACCGTCGCAATGTTGTCTTTGCTGCAATTGTAACCATCGTAATGTAGGCCATATAATCGTCGCAAAATTTTCATTTTCTTGTACTATTATCCTCGAATCTGAATCTTTGGTGACTATTGATTTGTTGAAGATATCAATACAAAAGTTTCATCCTTATGCAACACTTATTGCTAATATTCGAGCTCCTTTTAATCAAGGTTGGTTGGTTCGTCTGCAACATAATCTTTTAAACTCTAAGATTGTAGATTATAAACCTAACACTCAACCATACAAATCAACTTGTAATAAGGTAAGTGTTGTCCCAACTTATAAATTTCTTAATTGTTTTATTTTAAATCGATGTGGGACTTGAAGTTTTTTTAAAATATTAAACTTATAAGTTTAAGGTTAAAATACTAATTTGGTCCCTTATAATATTTGTTTGTTTCAATTTAGTCCCACATTTAATTTTTTGTTTCAATTTGGTCCCTATTAATTTAAATTAGTGCAATGTCGGACTTCCGTCCAAATTATTTAAACGAAGTTAATTGTTGGCCACGTGGATGCCACGTGGATGCATAGGTGGATGCCAAATTTCTTGAATACACCAGGAACCAGAACGGCCCGTTCTGAAACCAGAACGGGCCATTTTGGTTCCAAAATGCCAAACACAAACGATCGATGATTATAGTTCACGGTTGTGAATCATGCAACAAAAAAGACTCAAGGTACAAAGCATTTCAAACACTGGATTTGGTAATATTGTCAATGGGGATTGATAACTTCAATTGCTAAATATTTGGGCTATTCAGTGTATCCATTAAGGACAATGTAGTGTATCACTAAGGACAATGGTAGCAGGTTTTATTTCATTGTTAGTCAAACTAGAGTGAATCACTTACTACCAAATTGACACTATACAGTCAAGGATGAAACGACATGGTGTTTCCCCTTGAAGTCATTGACGATGTACCCCAACAATAACAACCTGTTCTTGAGGAGGTACAACCTGAAGTAAAGGAAGAGAATACAAATGACCAACATTTCACCACACAACCACATGTATAGGTAGATAATATTGATATCCTATCAGCCATTCAATGTTATATGGTGGATAAGATGTATTATTGGCAACTTCAGCGTTATCTAGATGATTTCCCTTCTTAGTAATTTCTTTGAACTTTTTTAGTATATGTTATGTTCTGAATTTTTGTTTTCAGTTTCTGAACCATATTTCTATCTTTGAATTTATGATATGTTATGAATTTTTATTTTCAATTTTTGAATCACATTACGGTATTTTGTTGAACGTACGTATGTGGTTGGCGTTCTAGAATGGGCCGTTCTGAAACCAGAACGGCTCGTCCTGGTTTCAGAATGGCCCATTCTGCTGCACTCGTGGTGTGTTAAATTTGCATTTGGAACGGCCTGTTCTAGATGCAAAATTAACACACAACATGTGCAACTAGAACGGGCCATTCTGGTTTCAGAACGAGTCGTTTTGGTTTCAGAACGGACCATTCTAGTTTTAGGTGTATTTAAGAAATTTGGCATTCACCTATGCATCTACGTGATATTCACGTGGCCAACAGTTAACTTCGTTTAAATAATTTGGACGGAAGTCTGACATTGCAATAATTTAAATTATTTGGGACCAAATTGAAACCAAAAATTAAAGTGGGACTAAATTGAAACAAAAAAATATTATAAAGGACCAAATTAGTATTTTAACCTAAATTTAAATAATTTTTTTATTTTTCCTGCAAATTAAAATTGGTAGGAAAATTCGCAGGAAAAGTTATCTGTGAAATTTTTCTTCCATTTAGTAAACATTACTTGCAAATTTATTTTTGCAAGAAAATCTGCAAAAAAACAAAATAAAATTCTTATAATATTTTTTGCAAATTTTTCTCATGGAAAAAAATTTCTATGATCATTAAAATTGTAGCAAAATTTGCAAAAATTTCTTCTAGATTATTTTTCATAAAGTATTTGTAAGAAATATCTGTAAATTATTTTTTCAAATAAATTCGTAAAATTTTTTTGTAAAATTATTATTGCAAGAAAATTTACAAAAAAATTCTGCGAATATTTTTTTTTAGAAAAATTCGCAGATTATTTTTCTAGTAGTGAGCTTTGTGGACTAGTTGACTAAACAAGAACCATCCTCGACTAAAGCTTTTGTTTTCTAGATGCTTGTTTAGTGCAATTGTCTCATGTGCTTTTAGCAAGTGTCATGGGTGTCTATTTTGTTCAACTTTAGTTTGGTTTTCTTTAATTGTGTAATGTTTATTTGCTATTGATAAAAAAAATGTCACATTATTTTCTAAAATTAAAATAATAAAAAGATCTCTTGAATGTCAAAGAAGTTAATAAATTTACATACAATCATTTTAATTCGTTGATATATATCAATATTGTTCCAATCATACAATTTTATTTATTTTTAGTTTTGGACTGGTGTTATTATTAATTTGTACAATCATAGACATTTGATTTTTGTTTTTAGTTTCATAGACATAGGTGATATTATCTTTCAAATTTATGGACCAAAGTAACCCTTTTATTTGTTTTATTTTTCTTTTAGTATTACATTTTCTAATGAAAATAATGGTCAATAGCAGGATATGTTTTATTTTTTCTTTTAAAATAAAATATATATCAAAATTTGAAGATACTACTTTTTAAAAACAGTCATATATACAGAGAAAAAAAAAATCATCCTCTTTCTTAATTTTTCATTAATAAATTAGTATTTAAGCAGTATCATTAGTCTTTTAAAAAGCTCTAAATAAAAAAACTTACTAATACCCTTTCCTTATAATTTCACAGGCATGCACCGAAATTTAAACAAAAGAAAAAGCAAAAGTTATTAATTTAGTAAAGAAGCTTGTCCTTATTTTGGAAACACACAAACACCAGTACAAAACCATAAAACACGTACTCAGGTTGCAAACTTGTGGACACGACATCTGAAGACCCTTACATCACTCTATTATAGTATTATTCTTCTTATTACAGAAACACCTAAACACGTGAAGTGAAAGACCACGAAAGAATGTCATGCGTTTCAACGTTATCACCCGTGGCAGCAGAGAAACCAATTCTAACCCATTCTGGCAGAACATCCCTCAAATCAATGGTTTGTGAGAGATCAACAATAACGGGTGCTGGAGTAACATAACCAACCGCGACACTCAATTTTTTAGTCTTGGAATCATAACTAATGAAAGCATTTCCAACTAAACCTCGAGGCACAGAATTAATAGGCCAATCCGTAGTTTTCACGGATTCAAGAGAGTTAACATCAATTCCAATGTGAGGAGCAACGGCTACAGGTTTGGGATCCCACTCGTTCCCGAAGCTGTCAAATTCAACAGCCACTATTTGGTTTTTGTTTGAGTTGAAAGCAGTTTCGGGACTGAAGAGTCCAAGGTATCCCCCAGATGAGTTTTTGGGAATTCTTGGGTCTTCGAATGGTAAGATGAAAAAGGAGAAGCCATCAGCGTGGATTCGTGAAGCAAGGGTATCAACCACAAAGGAGAACTGAGTTTCGAAGTCAGCGAGTTTGCCTGTGGTTTTGTCCCAAAGGCGAATGGGTGGAATGTAAAGTGCACGACCAACGCTGTTTTGGCGAAGAATGGGAATGCCAAATATTCCATTATCTCTTCTTGTCAATTGTATTGCACCACCTAATGGACGCGCATCGCCAAGGTAACCAATTTCGGATTCTTGTCCCGCTCCGAATTTGGAGAAGCTGAATGAAACTGACCCTGACTTCACAGTGATGAGTAACGACACAAAAAAGAAGAAAATCATGAGAGCAAGAAAAGGAGTTTGTGTTTTAGCCATGGTTCAGTGATTTATTAATTAGTTCGAAACTTGATTGTTGGGTGCATGGCTAACCGGGAGCGTGTAGATATATATACTATCTCTGAGGCCTGCTATAAGTCAGCGAAATAAATAAAAAGTAGTTTCCTAACAAGGCATCTTAATTACATAGTAAGGTGTGTCGAAACATGAAATGGAAAATCCTAGGAATGTATATATTATAATGTATATGAATTTTGGTCGATATAACTTGGACTAAAAAGCTACTGTTTTTGTCTCAAATATATGTCATTTTTGGATTGCAACAAAAGCAAAAAGTTTTACATACCTATTAATTAATTAGGAATGTATATGTACACCTAGCTAGAATCGAAATGCTACTTAAAATCAAAACTACATGAATTCCATCTTAGAAACACTCAATAATCACTTTAAAATCCAGGGTATAAAGTCAACATTAAGAGTTGAGTTTCTTTCATTACTCGTGAAATGAAGAAATTTGTGCAATTAGAAAAAGAACTACAAGAAAATAAGTGAATATTGTTATTTTTTTTTACCAATGCATAATTTTGTTCATTTTAGTAGCTTTAACCAAAATCAGTGTATCAAAAATACGATTTAGATAACACACTGAATATAGCGTTTTGGAATGAAAATATTGCCGAAAGGAACACAAAACTTTTGGATAGCACTTCTATAGGAAAGCGCTGTCCATGTATAAAGAGGGATTGAATATTTTGTACTCATAGTGAAGTTACACTGTTCAACAAATTGTTGTATATATATATTAAATTTTATTTATCTAATCCTTAAAGCTTAAACAACTTTTCCATCCCTATAAAATAGGGTGTTTTAATTTGTTTTTACTCCTTTTTAAATTGACCGTTAAATCTATAAATAAAAAAAAATCAAAGCACTATAGGAACCAAAATATAAAAGTTAGAAAATTATAAGGAAGAAAATTTGAGAGAACCAAAACTAAAACAACTAATGTTTGTGAGAACTAAAACAAAAATAACTAAAATTTAAAAGGGTTAAAACAAAGATAACTAAAATTAAGGGGACTAAAATGAAAACAAACTTATTTTATAAGTACTAGAATCTGTTTGTACCTAATGTATAAAAATTTTAACTTTTAAATACAATAAATGTTCTAATATTGAGTAAGAAAAAAATTATAACGAATATATTAGTGATTATAAAAATATAAATAAATAAATTAAAGACATAGCTTCATAAATGTCATGCAATGACATAATTAATCACTCAACTTTATATGTCTTATTTTATGTTTCATTTTTGCTACTCCCCATTAGTTATATTTGCTTCATAACTTGATGATATTGTATCATTACATGACTTTTACGAAGCTTTATGTTTAAGGTTTAATTTACAAAAAAATAGTTGTTCAATAAATAAGGTTACTATTAGTGAAGTGAGTGTTAGAATATAAGAAGGGAGTTTGAATTGTTTCCTTTTAAGAATTATTCCTTTTTAAATTTGTTTCTTAGAAGACAAGTTGTATGAAAATAATTAGTTTTGATACTTAGTGTATTTTTTTAAAAATAGTTTTTGAGTTTACTTGTTTATAAAATAGAGGATGTAACAATAAAATAGTAAATGAAGTAATCCAAATAAAAAAGTAAAATACATAAGGAAAAAGAGAGTAGGCATAACATTTATATTGGTTCACTCCTACTAAATTACATTTAGTCCCCACACAACCTTGTGGAATTTTTCACTATGAACACAACCAACTACTACAATAATTCAACTACCTGTTGATACAAACAATTGTTATATAGCCACCTGTTGTTAGCAATGATAGTCATCCACTTGTTAAGAAACTTCACTCAATCACCTATTGAGAAAGACAACCTAACAACCACTTACTATAAGACTACAAAACACTTGTTGTGATTTACTTTCCTTTCTTACACCACTACACTCTCCGTTCTTGGTAGGAAGTGTTTACAGGAATGAATTTCTTATGCTCTTGTAGATTACAAAGACCACAAGTAAATCTCCTATAATGGAGCTTTCACTAAAGAAGATTTCGCGCATCTTTTCTACTACAAATTAGAGTTACAATATGGAGTGGATATCTTAGAAAAATCAGAGGATGAAGAAACAAAGGATTTACCTTGCTAAGCTTGAGTAATCTCTATTTTTTCTTTGTTCTTGCTTGCTTCAAAATGAGAATTTTGTTTCCCTTTATAGGCACATAGGAAATAAATATGTTGGAGCCTTTATTTTCTGTATGTTTACTGCTAACATCATTGTACTTTCCAATTTTCTACCAGTCTTTACAAATGAGGTGCCTTTTGTGTTGGTCCCGGGTAGAACACGAATCTAGAAAGGGGGGTTGAATAGATTTTTCGCTTAGACGACTTCTAAGGGTTTTTCTTGCTTTCTTGCTAATTTCTTTCTTTCTCATACAACTTATTACTAAACACAGTTAGAGTAAAAACCAAACAAGATACAAAGTATATCAGAATTATTACACAACGGAATAGATGTTGTAATCCAAATTGATTTTAGTAATTACCTTCCTTCACTTTATTACCAGATTGCATATATTATATCAAATTTCACAAATCAACAATCTATAATATTCAAGAAAATGTTTCTTTTACAATTTTGAATTCTTTTTATCAATTCAATATGAATTGTAACAATATATGAAGGTAAAGAGAGAAATTGCAAAGTAATTTATACTGGTTCAACCATACAAAGGCCTACATCTAGTTTCAGACTTAGCTCCCCGCTAAATTCAGTCTTTATACTATAATATTCTTTACAAACACCATGTACAAGCAATATTATAATCAAAAAATATAATCACCTAATTTTAATCCCACAAGATTATACAATCTCCATAATTCTTGCACCTCAAGAATCCACTTGAAAAAACCTATCTCAAGATTTCTCTTTCACTTTTTCATGAGATACCCTTATCTCAAAGAATCACATACCATAGCATATCCAACTATACAAACAAGAGTTACAAGATCAGAAAAGATACACTTGTAGTACAGATTGATCTTTCACAATGAATTGTTCAGTAATCTTGAATTAATTTCTTGAACTTCTTTCAAGATAAGATCTTTTTCAAGTTTCTTTGCTCTTGAATTGTTCTGAAAATATTTGATCTTCTCTCAAAAATGTTTTTTAGATTTTTGAAAATGTTTTTATCTACACCACTCTTTGATCTTTCTAACCAAATATGTCATTCTTTTTTTAAGTTTTCAAAAAGAGTTATATTTATAGAGAAAATAAGATTTCAACATTAAAAACTCAACAGTAGTAATCTATTACGAATATCAGGTAATCTATTACCAGTTTTTAATGAGAACTGAAATCTAAGAAACCAGAAAAGAGGTAATCGATTACTGATTCGGGTAACCGATTATCTCGAGTCCCAGAAACCATAGAACTTAATTTTCAGCAGAGGTAATTGATTACTAAAGTTGGTAATTGATTATCTTGATACTTTTTCAACTTGTTTCACTTGTTTTTACTCAAAAGTCATTATCGTAATAAACTACTTGAATAGGTAATTGTTTATCATAGAGAAGATGTTGAATTCCACTTCAAAACTAAGTTTCAATAATCTATTACCTCACATGGTAATCTATTACCTAACTTAATTATGAATTCTTTTGAATGAACCAAGTTCCATTTTATGTCAAAACACATTATAATTTCTTACATTGTGTTTTCACATGAAATGAGAAACATTAAGTTGAAATATGAGTTTTATGTTTTCTAAAACAAGATGTAATTTTGAAATTAATTCATCATAATAAGCAAACACATCCAAGCCTATGTCTAATAACAAGCAATACATTATCCTTTTCGACATAGGCCATGAAATAAAAAAATGAATGAAGCAAACTAAATAAATATATACAAATCTAATGCTATCATCATCAAAACTAAAACTTCTTCACTCTTCATAAAAATCTTCAAGAAGGGCTTTAGTAATTGACTTGGTAATTAACTCAGTAATTAACTCAACAATCTTCAATAAACTCAACAATCTCAACATTTTGAGTAGGTCTCGCTCCAAGTTTTCAAAACTAGGTATTCAAGACAAGTCTTCTGAGAAACATTATTTCAATTGAAGATTTCTGATCAACAACTTGGGATAGTCATTCATTTTCTTGGGATAAACATTTTCACTTGTGTTAATCAACAATTGTTGAAATATAATAAATTTTCTTTTAGGTTGTCATAAAAATATTTTTTGAATTTTTTCTTTTGTTCAAGAAATTATGAACTCATGTAGTCTTCTGATAAGTGTCAATTTTACCTAAATGACTTAACTTTTTTGACACGTATTTAACTATTTTTGAAAAAAAAATTGTGTTTCACCCTTAAAATATTACAAAATTCAAATGAGTTGTGTAAATTAGTTAGTTTATAAAGAGTTGATGAAAATTTCACTTAAATTATTGTTTTATATCTTGTAGGATTTAGTGGAGATCCAAAGTCTCAAAAAATGTGAATCCTTTTAGGTGTTTGGAAAATGGTTAAACCCTTTTGAAAAATTTCACTTAAATGGTTAAACCCTTTTGAAAAATTTCACTTAAATTGTTGTTTTATCTCCCACTCTACTCCTCCATGAAAAGTGATATCATAATAGTAGGAGAAGCGGGGGGGGTTAACATCCTCATCTTCATCTTTAAAAGGCTCCTGCACCCATCTACAACCCACTCCTTGTAGATGGATAGGAACTACAATGTGGGCTCTCTAAGGGTGGGTGCATTACTTATTGCCACATTAAGCCAACTGACATTTGCCAAATACTATTAAACTTGTGGGAGCAATCCACAATGTTGTAAATCTGTCATGTGGAGACAATGGGTGGGATGCCACTAGAAGTGGGAGAACATCCTGTACTAGTCAGTGTAAGCAAGGGGGACAGGGGCATCAACGGATGCTCAACCCTAACCAGATATTAAAGATCTAGCCCCACAAGTGTGTGGTCCAGTACATGATTGCTTGCCAAAAGCACCTAAATTATCCATATCTGCAAAAGGAAACAAAGTCAAAAGAGGATAACTTGTTAATTAGTATAACAATGGAGCAAAAGGTATCCATGATGCAACAACAAGCAAGGTCACAATTTCACATATGCACGACTGTGGTTAAGAATTGGACAACATGCATGGCCAGACAACTTCTTTTTCTTATATTTGATCATGAGAACCTTGGTTTAGGTTTTAGAATTTATTTTATCTTGTTTAGTTTTTGAGATTCTTTTTGAGGACATGTAAAAGTGGTTTTATGCCTAGTTATTTCCTTTTTTTTCTTTCCAAAACTTCTTTTATTAATTAAAGTACATGATGTTTCATATAGTGAACTAAGCGACATGAATCCTTTTACCTTGCACGTTAGTTTCCTTATAATACACCTTATTTTACTATTTATTTTATTAAAACGTTTTGGAGTAGAAAGGTCTCATAGTGACAAAAATTTTACCATTTAATCCTTATATTTAAAAACTATCTATTTTAGTGCATGTAAAAGCACTTTCAAATCTCTTTTAGTCTTTGTCGCTAGAAAAGTTAACATTACTAAGCGTTCGTGTAGCGATGACATGTCACTAACGTGACATTATGGGTTGGGGTTTATATTTTAATTTGTATACTTGCATTATTTATATATTTTGGTTCTTATATACTTTCCTAACCTTTACCTCTTAGTCCCTACATTTTGAATCTACTTATTATATATTTTGGTTCTTATATACTTTCCTAACCTTCCCTTTCTTCTAACCCCTTTCTATTTCCTTCTTTGTTTTTTCCTTGTCAACAACTCTCTTCCTTATATTTTGTGAGTTTTGTCTCTTTTAAGTCTTTTTACATTAACTAATTCTCATTGACTTTAGGTCAAAGTCTTATGGTTAAAGGTTCTAAAGTACTTCAAGGACAAGATAATGTAGTGTGCGAGTAGCGATTTGTGTTGACACTCCTTATAGTGGTGGAGGTTGCTACTTCGTTTTAATGTTACCACACAAAATTATTGGACATATAACATATTAAACCTTTTGTTGCATGATTTTTATCTTCCTGCATCAAATGGTTAGATATTTGTGTCGTTATTCTATTAGCAATTGCTTTTTGATTCATTTTTTGTTATCAATTTGCTTGTTATTTTTTCATTTGTAGGTTCTCTAACACCATCCAAAAATTTAAACTAGCAATATTGTAAAACTAACAAAATTTGTTTGACAATTTTTAAAACACCAAAAAATTGAAAGTTAAAAATATGTTGCCCAGCATCACCTCCAAAGGCAATTTTTGACGTTGAAGCATGACAAAAGCATTATGTGATCTAGAAAAATATACATTCAAGTTAAACAAAATGTAGTAAGTCTTTGGCATTTTAAGGAGTGTCAACACAAATTACTATTCACAAGTTACTTTGTCTTGAACATGAAATATATTTGAACTCTACTTCCTCAAAATACAATATAGTGTCAATGAAAATTAGTTTATGTAAGAAGATTTTAAAGAAATAGAAGTTGTAAAAAGGAAAAAGGAAAAAAAAAAAAAAAGTAAGAGGATGAAGAATGGGAAAATGTGTTCGTATGACTAAAAAAAAAAAAAAGTGTAAACATCCAAATTGTCCATGAATTTGGAATCCACTGTTATATTAGTCCATGAAAGTAAAAAAATTGTTGAATATGTTCCTAAATGTGCAAATTTACAATCAAATTAGTCAAAAGCTAGAAAAAAAGTGTGACTAAATTAATAATAATATATTCAGGGATTAAAATAATAGTAAATAGTTTAAACTATGAACTTATTAACATTCTAAGGACTTCAGACAATTTCTTAGTTTCAAAGATATATGATAATATCTTCTAAATTTTGGGACCAAAACAAGTAGTTACTGAAAAAAGAAAAGAAAAACAATTGTTCACAAATGTACGGACAAAAACAAGTAATATCTAAAGATAATGACTAAAAGATAAAAATTGTATCATTATAGGGACCAAAATATTTAAATATTGCATGTATACAAACTAAAATGTACAAATAATAGTGTAGAGACAAAAATGTACAAATAATGCAAGTATTGCGACTAAAATGAAAAACAAAATACAGTTTAATGTCACGTTATCCACAGCTAATGGCATTAACTTTTTTTTAGCGATAGTGATAAAAAAAAAAAAAAAAAAAAGGAATTGGAAGTGCTTTTACATTTTCTAAAATGAAAAATTTTTAAATATAAAGATTAAAAGATAAATTTCTATAAATAAAAGGATAAAATAGTAACTAAATCATGTTTTAATATGTTTTATTTTTTGTCTTGTCACGTGTTTTCTTTTACTCTTTGAGTTAGAGACTAATTCTATTTAAGGTATTTGGCGAATTTTTATATATAATAAAAATCAAATAAATTTTTTTTATTAAATAGATTGTTCACTTAACGTGGTAGTACATAGTGTTTTTGTTTATATTCATAATTTTAAAAAAAAAAATAGAGCATTTTGGGAGAATTGGATTGAAGCTGTGGAACACCTGCGAAAAAGACATAAAGATGCACTCACATTTTGGATACGCCAATTTTGTCAATCACCAAGAATAAGTTAGCAAGACATTAGTTGTCACCTTAAATTCATCACTAAACCTATATTTATGTTGATTATACATTGTTTATCCCCTGGATCCTCAAGCAGCACCAGATTGCATATCCGAAGTCAAAATGACATAAATTTAGCGATTTTAATTTTTCCTTGTTAATTAAAACAAACTTTTCATTTTTACACTTCATTTACACTTGTTTATATATTTCTACTTTTATAATAATCTCATCACTTGTTACATTTACCATTTTTATTATTATTTTTATCTCTCTTCACGGTGAATCAGAATAGGTATATACACCCTTTATGATTGTGAAGAAGTCAGCTTTATCCTTGTTTTAATCACCATTCTTCCTAAATGTTGTTGAGTATCAACTATGCAAATTGTTTGGCTACTTCCTCCCCCAACACAATCTGTTTAAGGAGAAAACTTGTTTTTTTAGGTAGAGTCCACTAATTAAAGTTAGAATTTTACTTTAATATTATACATTTATATTTAATATAAATTTCATTAATATATATTATCGAAATAAAACTTAAATTCTAATTAAAAAACAGTATCCACCATGTTTAAGAAACCCTAACTAATAACTAAGTTTTGTCATATATCAAAATCTGTGTATATATATACCATATATTAACGCTTCACCATTCCCCAAATCACACAAAAATTGTAAAGCCATGGCTTTGAACAACACAAAGCCCGTTTTGATGCTCCTCGTTCCCCTCCTAATGCTGCATCGCAACTCCGACACATCTTTCGAATTCCCCAACTTTTCAGGGCCATACGCGAGCGAGCTGATAACGCTCCAAGGCGACGCCTTCGAGTCAAAGGGCGTCATAACACTAACGAAGGTCCAAAACGGCGCAATGATGCCCAACAGCGCCGGCAGAGCCACCTACGCTCTTCCCGTGCGCCTCTGGAACTCACAAACGGGCAAGGTGGCACGCTTCAACACCACCTTCTCCTTCGAGATAACCAACGGTTTTGATTTAGCAGAAACCGGCGATGGAATCTCTTTCTTCCTCGCACCCTTCCGATCCCAAATGCCCCCACATGCAGACGGTGGATACCTCGGACTCCTCAGCCCCGACACTGCCTTAAGAAACACCGACAAGAACCAACTTGTCGCGGTTGAATTCGACATGCACCCCAATTCGTGGGACCCTGCCGTTCCCCACATTGGCATTGATGTTAACTCCATCGCTTCGGTGAAAACGGTGCCGTGGAAAAACGTCGTGGGCTTGCTGATAGTGTTCGCCACTGTGACGTATGATCCTGTGTCGCAAAATTTGAGCGTGGCAGTGCGTGACGGACCTACGGCTAGCCTCGTGATCGATTTGAAGAGCGTTCTGCCAGAATGGGTAAGCGTTGGCTTCTCCGGCTCCACCGGAAAATTCACTGAAGTGCACGATATTCACTCGTGGAGTTTCAGTTCTAGCTTCGATTAGGACCCCCGTGTCTTGTTAATTAATCACGAACTAATAAATATGTACCACGTTCGATGTTATTATAAATTAATGTATGTATTTTGTGTTAGAAATTTTATTTTTAATAATTATTGTGGGCTACATATATTATTTATAGTATTTATATTAATTATTTATATTTAGTTGAGCTTAATAAAAGTGATCTAATTTTAGTGAGCCTTTACACTGTCAACAGGAAAAACTGATATGGGCCCATATAAGTGGAAACCAGATTTGGTTCGTTAAGGGTTAATGGGAACCCTAATAGGTTTAAAATCATAAAGATGGTCATGGTCCCCAATATGCCAAATGAGAAACACACGTCTTTCTGTCTCCCTATTAGAAGAGTAACATCAAGTCCTATCAAGGAATTCAGTGATTTGGTTGAGAAAGATCATTGCACCAAAAGACTATTCCACTGCAACCTTTTGATCAACGTCAATGGACACAGGTACGTATTATTAACATTAACTCTGTAATCTGAGACAACGGTTCTTAATATTGATTAATGGAAAATTTCTATTTGGCTTAAGAAATTTATCGCAACAAGTGGTATCAGAGCCGCCGTTGTCATTAGGTTATGGGTTTCTAAAGCGTATTATTACAATCCTTTTTCTTTCTTCATTGACAATACGTGTATTTCAATGCGTTGGTCATTTTTTTTGCTTCAATTTGATTTAATTGATTATATGGATAAAGAGATCGATTAAAAAATAAATTTTTCTTAAAGAGAATTTTTTTTTGTATTGTGAAATTGTATAATTTTCTGTGAATGTTATATATTTATATATGTAACAATTTTGCAATGATCTAGAAGACATTGTCAAATGAAGAAATTTTTTGAATTTTTTATATTTTCTCACCAGAAGTGAGATAATTGTGCAATAATGCAATAAAGGAATATTTTCTCACTAGAAATGAGTTAATTGTGCAACAATGCAATAAAGAAATATTTTCTTACCAGAAGTGAGTTAATTGTGCAACAATGCAATAAAGAAATATTTTCTCACCAAAAGTGAATTAATTGTGCAACAATGAAATAAAAGAATATTTTTCTCACCGGAAGTGAGAAAATAATATGAAAAGTGAAAAGGAAAAGGGTTGATAAAGACACAAATATAATATAAATATTATGTTTGATCCTTTGAGTACCACTAGAAGTGGCATTTTTTTTTGTCAAAATCATTGTTGTAATATTAAATGATATTTGGGAAAATTATATGATCAATATATTAAATTTCACATTATCAAAATTTTAATGTCATTCGCGTAAGAATTATTTTCTTGAAATTTGATTGATATTATGTTCAATTTTAAATTGATTTTTTTATATATATTAAATTTGAGTGCGAATATTGACAGATTATAGACCCTCTTTATTAATTAATTTGTCTTGTAATTTTTTAATTAAATAAATTGATGTAATATATTGCCAAAGCAATCCCTATTATAGAAATTAATTTGATTAAAAATTACAATAGATGTTAGTATGAGATTATTTATGCGATTTGTGTTCATCCCAAAGGAAGACACAATTTGGCCAAATAATAACATGCCTATGATGATAAATATGTGACAATTATAAAGTTACAATCATGTGAATAATAGTCGGTCCAAAGAAAGACTATTATTTGACAGAATTAATTGTCAATATTTGATCGTTGCATTGAGAGTACCAATAACAAGTTGATTTGTATGTCCAAAGACAAAGAATTAATGTTGTGCTCGGTATCTTGTAATGGGTCTATTATGTAAATAATCTGCATGTTTTATTTATTTTACTTTACTTTGTGAACATGTATTTAAATTAAATTTTTTTCTATGTTCTATTACAGTTGTTGTTGCTAGTGTTGTTAACTTATCTGCTCAAATTAATTGTATACCCATGCTTAATGGGACAAAATTTAAGGCTTGGAAGGAAGCAGTTGAGATAATTCTTGGCTGGATGGATCTTGATCTTGCACTTCGGGCTGAGAAACCCACTCCAAATTCGGAAAACCCGGATGAGGATAAGGTTGAAAAGTGGGAACACTCAAACCGAATGTGTTTGATGATCATGAAGCGATCTGTTCCAGAAGTTTTTCGGGGCTCTATTTCTGAGAGCCACAATGCTAAAGGTTTCCTTAATGTCGTTGAGCAGTATTTCACAGTAATGAGAAAGCTGATGCAAGCAGTTTGCTTGCTAAACTTATCTCTATGAGATACAAAGGTAAAGGAAACATAAGGGAGTACATTATGGAAATGTCTAATCTCGCGTCAAAACTAAAAGCACTAAAGTTAGAACTGTCTGATGACTTGCTCGTGCATCTAGTTTTGATTTCTCTTCCTACACACTTTGGACAATTCAAGGTGAGTTATAATACTCAGAAAGATAAATGAACCTTGAATGAATTGATTTCTCACTGTGTGCAAGAAGAGGAAAGGCAGCAAAGAGAAAAGACTGAAAATGCTCATTTAGTGTCAAGCTCTTAGAATAGGAAGAGAAAGAATAATAAGGATGTTGTAGAAAGGACTTCTCAGCAAAAGAAAGTTGAAAAGGATGAGAACACACCTACTTACTTCTTCTACAAGAAGCCTAGGCACATGAAGAAAAAGTGTCCCAAGTACGCCTCTTGGCGTGTAAAGAAAGGTAATTTTCTCTCTTTGTTTGTTCTGAAGTTAATTTAGCTTTTGTACCACATGATACTTGGTGGGTAGATTCTGGTGCTACTACTCACATTAGTGTATCCATGCAGGGTTGCCTTTGGAGCCGACCGCCAAGTGATAATGAAAGATTTATATATGTGGGTGATGACAAAAAGGTCACAGTAGAGGCTATTGGAACATTTAGATTACAGTTAAAAATTGGATTTCATTTGGATTTATTTGAGACTTTTGTTGTACCGTCTTTTATGCGGAATTTAATTTCTATTTCTAGTTTGGACAAATTTGGTTTTTCTTGTTCATTTGGAAATAATAAATTTAGCCTCTATCAAAATTCAAATATTGTTGGTTCTGGTTCTTTAATTGATAATTTATACTTACTAGATGTAGTTAGTTCCAATAAAGAAAATTTTAACATTGATTCTCGTGGTACGAAGCGTAAAATAAATGAGAACTCAGCCACCTTATGGCATAAGCGTTTAGGCCATATCTCTAAACAGAGAATTCAGATGCTTGTGTCGGATGAGATTCTTGAACCCTTTAACTTGTCAGACTTTGAGGTTTGCGTTGAATGTATTAAGGGTAAACAAACAAATTCTAGAAAATTAGGTACCGAAAGGGCTAAGGACGTTTTGGAATTAATTCACACAGATATTTGTGGACCATTCCCTATGGCATCTTGGAATGGACAACAATATTTCATTAAGTTCATAGATGATTATTCAAGGTACGGCTACCTATTTTTAATTCATGAGAAGTCTCAATCCCTAGATGTTTTCAAATCTTTTAAAGCTGAAGTTGAGCTTCAACTTGGAAAGAAATTAAGGCCGTCAAATCTGATCGTGGTGGTGAATATTACGGTAGATATGATGGATCAGGTGAACAACATCCAGGGCCTTTTGCGCTTTTCCTAAGGGAATGTGGCATCGTTCCTCAGTATACTATGCCTGGGAAACCAAGTCTAAAACATTTACACATTTGGGGTTGTCCGGCTAAAGCGCGTCCTTATAGGCCGCATGAAAGCAAGCTGGAGTCAAGGACTATTAGCTGTTATTTTGTTGGTTATCCAAAACGCTCTCGGGACTATAAATTTTATAATCACACTACTAGATCATTCTTTGAGACGGGGAATGCGAGATTCCTTGAGGATGTTAAGTTTGGGAAAGAAGAGAACATAAGAAATGTTGTCTTTGAGGAAGAACCTGTCATTGACAGTGATCAAGTCCTCGTGCCTATTACTATTCCAGTACTTACCCCAGTAATAGGTGACAATCATGGAGTTATTCCTGACATTGTCCCTACACAAGACAATATTGAGGTTCTCCCTCAAATACCTATAGAGCAAGCTCAACAATCTCAAGAAGTGCCATTAAGGAGATCCACTAGAGAAAGAAAAAGTGTAATTCCAGATGATTACATTGTGTTTCTTCAAGAACATGAGGATGACATTGGTTTAACAGAGGATGATCCAATCAACTTCTGTCAAGCTATGCAAAGTTCTAGCTCTCAAAAGTGGATTGATGCCATGAAGGATGAGATGAAATCTATGCAAGACAACGATGTTTGGGATTTCATTGAATTACCTGAAGGTGTGAAACCTATTGGTTGTAAATGGATATTTAAAACCAAGAGGGATTCAAAAGGTAATATCGAGAGATATAAGGCTCGTTTAGTTGCTAAAGGTTTCACTCAAAAGGAAGGCATTGATTACAAAGAAACCTTTTCTCCGGTTTCTTCAAAGGATTCTTTTAGAATAATAATGGCACTCGTAGCTCATTATGATTTAGAGCTCCATCAGATGGATGTTAAAACTACGTTTCTAAATGGTGACATTGAAGAAACGATTTATATGATGCAACCAGAAATATTGGTGTCTGGTGACTCAAAGTCCATGGTATGCAAACTAAAGAAATCCATCTATGGTCTCAAACAAGCTTCCTGTCAATGGTATCACAAGTTCCATCAAGTTATTACCTCATATGGTTTTGAGGCAAATATAGTTGATGATTATGTTTACCATAAGTTTAGTGGGAGTAAATATATATTCTTGGTGTTATATGTCGATGATATACTGCTTGCCAGCAGCGATATAGGCTTATTGCACGAAATCAAGAGATTTTTAACAAAGAATTTTGAAATGAAAGATCTTGGTGAAGCCTCTTTTGTATTAGGTATTAAGATACTAAGAGATCATTCTCATGGTATCATAAGGTTATCACAAGAGAACTATATCGATAAAGTTTTAGATAGATTCGGCATGAAAGATAGTAAACCAGGAGATACCCCTATAACCAAGGGAGACAAATTTAGCCTCAAACAATGCCCTAATAATGACCTTGAAAGAAATGAGATGCAAAAGATTCCTTATGCTTTAGCTGTGGGAAGTCTAATGTATGCTCAAGTTTGTACTCGTCCTGATATTGCATTTATAGTGGGAGTTTTGGGCAGATACTTAAGTAATCCTGGGATGCAGCATTGGAAGGCAGTAAAGCATGTAATGCTCTATTTGAAGAGAACAAAAGGATATATGATCACTTATCAGAAGTCTGAAAGTTTAGAGATCATTGGATACTCAGACTCTGATTTTTCCGGATGTCAAGACAGTAAACGCTCCACATCTGGATACATCTTTATGTTGGCTGGAGGAGCTATCTCTTGGAAGTCTGTTAAACAGACTATTATAGCTTCATCAACCATGGTTGCGGAGTTCATTGCTTGTTTTGAGGCATCCAACCATGGGATATGGCTGCGAAATTTTATCACTAATTTACGTGTGGTTAATGGCATTGAAAGGCCATTGAAAATCTATTGTGATAATAACTCTACAGATCTTTATTCCAATAACAATAGGAGTACAACCAAGTCAAAATTCATTGATATAAAGTTTCTGGTTGTTAAGGAAAGAGTTCAGAATAAGAAAATTTCTATAGAACATATATGGACTAATTTTATGCTAGCTGATCCACTTACTAAGGGTTTGGTGCCTAAAGTCTTTCATGAGCACATTGCTCATATAGGTGTAATCCCTTATAGTACCCTAGTTTAGTGGGAGTCTCATTTATGTTTTACGTCTTCTTTATTTTTTAATTTTTCCAGATATTTGTATTATTTGGATTTTCTACAGAAATAAAGTTGATGTTCATAATTTTATTCTGAGCTTGTTTTTGTGCAATACATATATGTTGTGTTTTGAATGGATCTCTATAAAGAATAAAGTTTGGACCAGTTGGAAATAGACATGATTAAGATCACGTTGCATGTAATTTCCATGTCACTTATCCATATTTGATCTATGTCTTTGAGTGCATACAATTGTGGTGATCATTATGGTTTAGTCACATTAGATAATGATGAAAGCTGCAGTGGTTCCCTGTTGTTGTATGAATGGACCAGATTGTTTAAGGGGAGTCTAAAAGTAAATAGCATACGGTTGTGCGCCTAAAGAATTTTGTGATATAAATACTTAAATGAATATGAAGCCCAAGTGAGAGATTATTAGAAATTTTATTTCTAATAATTATTGTGGGCTACATATATTATTTGTAGTATTTATATTAGTTATTTACATTTAGTTGGGCTCAATAAAAGTGATCTAATTTTATTGAGCCTTTAGACTGCCAACAGGAAAAACTAATATGTGCCCATATAAGTGGAAACCAGATTTGGCCCGTTAGGGGTTAATGGGAATCCTAATAAGTTTAAAATCATAAAGATGGTCATGGTCCCCAATATGCCAAATGAGAAACACACGTCTCTTTGTCTCCCCATCAGAAAAGTAACATCAAGTCCCAACAAGGAATCCAGTGATTTGGCTGAGGAAGATCATTGCATCAAAAGACTATTCCGCTGCAACCTTTTGATCAACGTCAATGGACACAGGTACGTATTATTAACATTAACTCTATAATCTGAGACAACGGTTCTTAATATTGATTAATGGAAAATTTCTATTTGGCTTAAGAAATTTATCCCAACATTTTGCTTTCGGAATGTGTGTGAATTTTTTTAACTGTGATGTTATAACCTCATAATAAAGATCGTTAGCTAAAGAAGTTCATCGTGTAAGTGTCAACCTATATTCTGAACTGTTGGAGAAGGAAGAAAACTGAAATCTAAAGAATTGATTCATTCTACTCCTAGAGAAACAAAAATAAGTGTATTTATTGGACATAATTGGATGAAACATGATTGGTGTTTGTAACCAAAGTTGTAACAGTGGAACTTGACCTCTTGAAAAAAAAATAGATATAGTCTCGATGGTAGAAATTGATTACTATAAATTTCTAATGTTGATCCTTCATATATTTTATTATCTAGTTGTTTGTTTTTGATATTTTTATGTGCCTATCATCCACTAATATTTTGAGAAAGTTAAAAAGTTTGTAACACTATTTAATCATCCTTCTAATATTTTTTTTTCCTACAACAATCCAAAAGCTAAAAAGTCAACCGCACACTATGTTAGCTCAAGTTGAAGTTAAAAAGTTTTGATGATTATAAATGGGTTCCTAATAAGCCTCTTGTTAAGAGTGCAACTATACAACACAAATAATTTTTAGTAACATTTGAAAAATGTTACTTAATTATGTATAAATGTTACTAATTTGTTTTAACAAGATATTATCAAATGTTGTATATAGTCCATGTTGTTAAAGACTTTTAATAACATTTTTATATAATTAGGCAACATTTTTCAAATGTTAGCAAAGTAGTATTTTTGTAACATTTTAATGATGTTGCCAATATTTTGTTAATTTTATAAAATGATAATTAATTTTAATTTAGATATATTACTATCAATTATTATATTTTTATGCCTCTTAAACTCCTATGAGTTCTTTGAGAGAAGATTAAAGACATTCTTAGTTACCACTAATTATATATAAAATATCAAATTTCATTTATCTTAAGTATAAATATATAGTTATATATACTCTTTATGAGTTATTAATCTATTCGATGTGGGACTTTAATTATGGATAACAATTAGAGATAAGGGAAATATTTTTTTTTTGTTCGATGTGGGACTTTGATTTTAAAAGCAATTATAGTAACATTTTTCAAATTAATGTTGCAAAATAACCTATGTGAAATTTTTTTACTCGATATGGGACTTTGATTTTGAAAACAATTAGAAAGAATAGTATTAAAATAAAAAATGTTACTCTATCTATAATGATATTTTTTTAAAAAAGTGTTGCAAAATAACCTATTTATTTAATATATAGTAACATTTTAACAAATGTAAACAAGAAAATGTTGCTAAAGAATTAAAATCTAGTAGTGGTTATTTTTGTTGTGTATGTTTATATTTTGACTTTAGTGTTAAATTTGTAGGTTATCTTATAATCTTCGGATAAGTTAATATAGTTGATGATCAAGAGTAATGAGAATAAGGTTTAAAATCGATTTGGAAAGAATTGAAGTGAAAATTTTGAGGTATTGAGTTTTTTTTTACTCAAATAATTGATTATCATTAAAAATAATTGATTGCTTCCCAAATTTTAGAAGTTCCTTGAAGCATCTTTGACAATAATTGATTATCTGATTAAATAATTTATTATTTCATAGCTGGATTTGGAAATAATCCATTAACCAACAAAAAAAATAAATTAAATTGTTTTTATTTATGATAAACTAAATTCCGTAAATTGATTATTCTTCTATTATGGATCAAGAGTACAAGAGTCATCAACCTACATAAAGATTGTAGATTCTATCGATTTAATTTTTCACTATTTTGATTGATTTTGTTGATAAGGTGATACACTACACTTATTTTTGTTAATTTTTTTAGCAAGTTTCTCAAGAGGATAAGATTACTTGTATTGAGTTTTCTACAAGGGCACATTTGAGAGTTGAAGAAGTGAGGTCCTTTAAATTTTCAAAAGTTAATTGCATGCAATTGTAATTGTAAAACTTTGAAGTTTATAGATTTAGATAAATTCTCAATCAAATTGATTGGGAGACTGGATGCATGTAAACCATGTGGTTATGTGTAAACCAATATAAAATTTTGTGCAAGCTTTTCGAATATGTTACTAAATATATTACTTGATTTTTTAATTTTATTTGAATATGAATTATTTGTTTGACTGTTAAATTAAAAACACGTCATATAGGATAATTCTTGAATGTCTTGCACAATCTTATTTCAATATTCTTATTCCAAGTTTGATTAAAATCAATTGAGTCAATTAGAAATCTTTAAAAAAAGTTTTAATATAAGAAATTTTTAAGAAGAATTTTAAACAATCCAACTCATCCTTTTATTGAATCGTAGCATTTTTTCTACACACTATACAAAGATAAAACAAAAAATAAGAATATTTAGACATGACAACAACATATCAAATCAGAAAAGGTTAACCTTGGTTAACACTTAGAAAAATATAATATAACTTGACCATTAACTCTTGTGGAATATTTGACACTACATGCCTTACTTTAAGTGAAGATCTTCATGAGACATGTGTTTAAAGAACAACTGTGCTTAAAGAACAATTGTGTAAACTAAGTTAGATTACATGTTCGAGCAAAAGTGAGATAAAGAATACTATGTAATCAGAAGTGACAAACAAATTATAAATATTTGTTATAATCATTTTAGTTGGTAGAATCATTCTTATTGGAAGGTAACTTAACGCACTAGTAGAAAATCAGTCTTTTACTTCAACATTTTCTCATCGGTTATAAAAATACTCAACGTAAAAAATACGCAGTGACATTTTTGAAATTAATATAAACTTTTGTACGTCGAACCAAAAAGAGTCCAACGTAAAAACTAAAACCTACGTCGGATATAAACTACAGTCCGATGTAGATTTTAATTTTTACGTCGGATCCTTTTTGGCCCGACGTAAAAAAGTTGTTTTATTCCTCCCCCCCAACATCTTCGTCTTTTTCGTGCGTGCAAGTGTTTTTTCATTGTTCTCCTCTAGAGTTTTCCTCTAGTGATTTCCTTTGGGTGTTTTTCGGTCACAGTGAGCGACGACGACAACGGCGACGAAACTCATTTTTGATTCTGAACCTATCTCTCCAATTGGGTTGAAACATTTAGCTGTTTTCATGGATTGAGGTTAGTGCTTTCATGCGAGTATTGATCTTTCTGTGTAAAAATGTTGTTTTATTCCTGCACGCGAGTGTTTTGACACTATTTTCCTCTCTAGCGATTTTCGGCGACAGCGGTGCGAGACCTTTGGGTGTTTTCCGTTCATGATGCACGACGGCAAGACCCATTTTTTATTATGGACCTATCTCTTCGATTGTATTGAAGCATTTGGGTATTTTTTGGACGTGTTCATGGATTGAGGTTTTTTTTTTGTCTGTCAACTATTTTACGTTGGACGTGGAGGATGTCTGACGTAATTTTACGTCGACTAAAACACCCGACATAAATTTACGTCTCTCGCATTGACGTCGGACTTTTTTTCGACGTAAAAAATCCAAAATAACAAACGTAAAATATCTCTTCGATTGTATTGAAGCATTTGGGTATTTTTTGGACGTGTTCATGGATTGAGGTTTTTTTTTGTCTGTCAACTATTTTACATTGGACGTGGAGGATGTCTGACATAATTTTATGTTGACTAAAACACCCGACATAAATTTACGTCTCCCGCATTGACGTCGGACTTTTTTTCGACGTAAAAAATCCAAAATAACAAACATAAAATGTCTCTTCTGTACTAGTGACGTAACTTAATTGAGTCAACCAATATATAAAACAAAGTGTTTTAAAACATCATGTCCTTCATTTTTCTGGATGAAAGCTTTCACAAGCTTATAACTTTTATTATTTCTGTGCTAAAAAGGTTATAAAAATATTCACATACATTCAAATCCTCATCCTGTGAGTTTAATTTACCTGTGGTGCAATTTTGTTGAGTTTTGAGGAATATTTCTGGAGAATTAGCTCCTTTCATTAAGCCAATATTTCATGGACACCAGCAAGACTGAAGGAAAGGTTTCTTGGAAAGACCCCTGAAACCAAGACACTTAATGATCAAAAGGTGTTCTGAATTTTTTCATGGAATATATTAGTGGCTTGACAGTGGTTAGTCTAGATGAAATTGATACAAGGTTGCATCTCATGCTTGCCAACCGCAACCACAACTCTATGTAAGACCATTTGGGTGGAGCGAACTAACTCCGGCACCTATGCTGAAAAGCTTTTGGATCCGCGCTTTTGGAAATTTTTTTGCTCCTCTATGCATTTGGTAGTGAGAAAAGAAATAGATAAAAAATTAAATAAATAAATAAAAATAAATAAAAAGGAAAAAAATATCTAAAAAATATAATAAAAATTTAATTCCTTAACTTAAGAGTAATAAAAAAGAAAGAAAGAAAATAAAATAATATTATTATCAACTATTTTATGGTAAAATTCTTAGAGTCTTTAATCTGATATAAATTTTTTAATCGATTATAATAGTTAATGGAGATTTTCAACTGCCAGTATTTATTAAAAAAATGTAAAAAAAAATGGTGAGCGTTAGAAACCGCTAGAAACATTTTTAATTAAAAATAATACACTTTATAGTGATTTTTAATCGCTAGAAAAAACCGTTCCAAAATGCAGTGCACTGCATTTTTGCGCTGTTCTGGATGGAAATTAAAAAGTGGTGCCATCACCTTTTTATTTTCACTTTTCATTTTCCACCAACCAAATCATCTATTGACTCTCCTAATTATATTCTCACCTTATTTTTCACGTACCTATTTAATACCAACTAAACAAGAGGTAAAAGTTTTGGTGCTTTGACAATATTTTTCGTTCCAAAATGTTATACATCTTCTTTTCGAAACGCTATCTTCAGATGTTATCTAAAAAATATTTTTTATATAGAGATTTGACGATGGTTAAAGCTACTAAAATTAACAAATTTATCAATTGAGACAAAATATCAATAATTACATATTTTCTAGTAATGCTTTATACTGCACAAATTTCTTCAAAATTTGAGTGTCGTACCGTTGATTTGAACATATTCATGGGTAGTTTGATTTAAAATAGCATTAATATTTTCTTCTAGCTAGGTAGCATTTTTGTAACATATATATTCCTAATTAATTAAAAAATATGTAACCGTTGATTCCTGAAAATACAAAAAAAAAAAAAAAAATTACTGAGACACGTGCATGTGAAAGAAATTATTTGCAAACACTACAACAAAAAATTATCGACAGCTATTTAGTGACAATAAATTAATTTTCTTTTATTTTATTATTTAATAAAAATATTAATAACTAATATATAATGGCTACTAAAAATGTATTTATATCACACCAAAATTTATTATTAGCGACAATTATTTATTTGAAAAAACTTAAGTCTCATATCGACTAGAAATAAGATAATTAAAAAGTATATAAATAGATGATAACTCTCACCTTACAAGTTTGTTTTGTAAGGTTAAGTTAGACCTATAACTTACTATTCTAAATTGGTATCAGATTACTCACCATTACCAAACTCAATAGTTCCTAAACTTGAAGGGGTGTATTGGGAAAATTCAAATCTCACATTGACTATTGATAAAATAATTAATTAGGAGATAAAATAATTAAAAAATATATAATAAAAAACGATCCTTATCTTACAAGTTCCACATTGAGTAAAAAGTAAAAAATGAGAATTTTTACCAGTATTTAGAATAATTGCCGCTAAATGTTTTAGCGACACTGCATACAATGACTATTGTGGAAATGCCGCTAAAAGATTTTGTAACAATTTTTATTACCACTAAAAATTATATTAAATGTCACTAAAAATCTATTTTGTTGTAGTGAAACTGTCATACAAGTGCACCAATACAATACGAACGAAAACTGTTGTGACAGCCATTAAGCAAGACGATAATAAAATGTGTGAATTTAAACATATCAAAACATTAATCATTAAACCAATGTGAAACGTTCATGCGCATGAACTAACATCTATATTACAATAACTTAATATATAACTCAATATCCTAAACCAAAACTAGGCAACATGGAATTTCTTACCTTTTGAATACAAAATCGCAACAAAATATGTAAAACATTTTGCTTTTGTTGCAATCTAAAAAAGACATATATTTGAGATAAACAGTAGCTAGTAGTCCAAGTGATATTGACTAACTTTTTTATATATTATAATCTAAAACATTCCTCGGATTTTCCACCTTTATGTGCTGACCTCGAACCTTACTATGCAAGTTGCAAGGTACATTGTTGCGAAACTATTTTCTATTCATTTGCAGACTTAGCAGGCCTCAACGGTAGTATATATATCTGAAATCTCCCACTTTTCCATGCACCCAACAATCAAGTTTCCAATCAATTAATCACTCAACCATGGCTAAAACACAAACTCCTTTTCTTGCTCTCATGATTTTCTTCCATTTTGTGTTGCTAATCAACAATGTGACCTCCGAATCAGTTTCATTCAGCTTCTCCAATTTCGGACCCGACCAAAAGTTCGATATTGGTTTCCTTGGCGATGCACGTCCATTAGGTGGTGCAATACAATTGACAAGAAGAGATAGTGGAATATATGGCACTCCCGTTATTCGCCAAAACAGCGTTGGTCGTGCACTTTATATTCCACCCATTCACCTTTGGGACAAATCCACAGGCAAACTCGCTGACTTCGAAACTGAATTCTCCTTTGTGGTGGATTCCGCTGGTTCAAAAGTCCACGCTGATGGCTTCTCCTTTTTCATCTTACCACTCGACGCTGACCCAAGAATTCCCAAAAACTCATCTGGGGGATATCTTGGACTCTTCAGTCCCGAAACTGCTTTCAACTCCTACAAAAACCAAATAGTGGCTGTTGAATTTGACAGCTTCGGGAACGAGTGGGATCCCAAACCTGTAGCCATTGCTCCTCACATTGGAATTGACGTTAACTCTCTTACGTCCTTGAAAACTACGGATTGGCCTGTTAATTCTTTTTCTCGAGGTTCAGTTGGAAATGCTTTGATAAACTATGATTCCAAGTCTAAAACACTGAGTGTTGTGGCTGGCTATGCTAACCCCCTCTCTTCTGTTTCGTTCTCACAAACCATTGATTTGAGGGGTGTGCTCCCAGAATGGGTTAGAATTGGTTTCTCTGCTGCCACTGGTGACAAGGTTGAAACGCATGACATTCTTTCGTGGTCTTTCGTTTCACGCATCTAGATAGAGGTGTTCCTGTGACGAGAATAATAGAGTGATGTGAGGGTCTTCAGAAGTGTTATTGGTGTCTAGAATATTCTGCAATCTGAGTGTTGTATGGATTTTTTACTAGTGTTTGTGTGTTTCCTTGCAAGGCAAAGCTTGTTGTCGTTAAATTCATAATCATGATCTTCTTGATTGTTTGATTGAAGTTTGGTGCATGTTTCGAAATTGTTAATCTTTCATATGTCTACAACCTCAATTCTGCATTCTGAGTGCTTTATTTGTACTAGTGCTTTTGTTGCCCTACGAGGGCAAGCTTACTTCACTTGTACAAAAGAGGTATTCCACATTGATTATTTTAAGTTTTTTACGTCGAAAAAAATATTGACGTTAATGCAGGAGACGTAAATCTACGTCGATTTTGTAAAATCGACGTAAATTAACGTCAGACATTACCAAGATTCAACGTAAAAAAAAAGTAAAAAAAAAATATAAATAAAAAAAACATAACGAGTGCAAGCAGAACGGTCCGTTCTGCTTGTAGAACGGCTCATTCTCCAAGCAGAACAGGCCGTTCTGCTTCATAGAACAACCCAAAAGAAAAGGTCAACAACCCATACAAATAGAACAACCAAAAAATCGAATAGAACAGATAGCCACAATAGCAATGCGAAAAACAAAAAGGTGTTAACGAAACCCTGATTCATACCTGATGAGCTGCAACAGTGTGCGAATGAGTAACAAAGAGTTCACCCCACTTTGCAGAAGACAAAAAAATGATTCAGTAACAAAGAAGAGGGAGAGGGTTTACAGAGAAAAAAAATGAAAAGTGATGAAAAGTGAATGCATGCGGTGTGCCTCGCACTCTCTTATTCAATTCCGCGTCCTTTTTTTACGTCGGACCTGGTAGGGTCTGACGTAAAATGTCAAATCTATGTCGAACACAACATACATCCGACGTAGATTTGACATTTTAAGTCGGACCCTACTAGGTCCGATGTAAAAAAATTTGCGAAAATTATAAAAATGTCACCGTGTCTTTTTTACGTCGAATTTTAGTGTGCCCAACGTTAAAGAGATGACGTAATATACTAATTTTCCACTAAATGTTAACTTCATAATCTTGATATCGTTAAATAATTGGTGCATGTTTCGAACTTGTTCTTTCAGCCATCAATTACAATAACATAAATTTAATCCATTACTGTATGTTGTAACAAAACACGAAAACAAAGTCCTCGTTTTACTTTTTCTTTTAAAAAAATATTTTATATTCATATATTTATATATTTTTTTATAGATTGTATAATTTAAAAATTACTTTTTATATTAAAAATTTAAATTTAAAATAAATTAGTGTCAGAAAAGCCGATACTATATATAAAGAAATAGCATCGGCTTTTTCGACGCTAAACTTAAATTAAATATTCACTACAACAAAATTTAGTATTACTGACAATTATTTAATAGCAATAAATTAATTATCTCTATTTTATTATTTAATAAAAATATTAATAACTATTATATAATGGCCACTAAAAATGTATTTACATCACATCAAAATTTACTATTAGCGACAATTATTTGTTAGAAAAAACTTAAGTCCCACATCGACTAGAAATAAAATAATTAAAGAGTATATAAGTTAATGATAATTCTCACCTTACAAGTATGTTTTATAAGATTGAGTTAGGCCTATAACTTACTATTCTAAGTTGGTATTTAGGAGATAATATAATTAAAGAATATATACTAAGAAGATAACCTTCATCTTCTAAGTCTCACATCAATTAGAAATAAGATAACTAAAGAGTATTTGTACTCATCTTACAAATCCTACATCGACTAGAAATAAGATAATTAAAGAGTATTATAAATCTTTTCTTAAACTTTTAGCGACAAATTTAAATGCCAGTAACAAATGACATAAAAAGTTATACATTTTTCCCGACCATTATGAGGATCTTTACCAACATATAGAATAATTATCGGTAAATGTTTTAGCGACATTGCATACAATAGTTAATGTGTGAAATGCCGGTAAAAGATTTTGTAGCAATTTTTATTGTCACTAAAAGTCATATTAAATGTCACTAAAAGTCCATTTTATTGTAGTGATTTTAAGTCTAGTATCGAAAAAGCCGATGCTATTTCTTTATATATAGTGTCAGCTTTTCCGACACTAATTTAATTTAAATTTAAACTAAATTAGTGTCATAAAAGCGGACGCTATATTTAAAGAATAGCGTCGACTTTTTTGACACTAAACTTAATTTAAATTTAGTGTCGAAAAAATCGACGCTACATCTTAAAATAACGTTGGCTTTTCCAACAGTATTTACGTCATCTATTAGCCGACGCTTATTTTTCGCAGCTATTTTAGAGTTTTCTTGTAGTGGATCCACCCTAACCTTTATTTAAGAATCTAAGATGGACGATGTTTGTAAAATAAAAAAGTCTACTTTAAAATAGGAAAAAAAATCATAAAAGAGTTGTATCTCTAAAAAAAATTCATAACATAAATATAACAAAGAAAAGGTAATGTTTATATGAAAGTTAAAATGTACAGCTAAATATGTTTGTGTTAAAATGTACAGCTAGATGTATGTGTACGTACGTGTGTGTTGTGTGTTTATGTTTGTGTCTGTGTGTTTTGAATTGATTTATTTTGTAAAAAATATTTTAAGTAAAGATTAGATGCTATATACTTATAGTTTTTAAGAATTATTAATTGAAATACACACTAAATAAAAAACTTTTACCACAAACATTAAGTTTAAGGGTGGAAATCACTTGTCTCGTACTATATATACTAAATAGGTATTCAGTCACTGCAAACTAACAAGTATGGGACCCTTCTTGACACTTTTGGTAATCGAAGGGCTCACATGAACATATCTTTAATCCCTTCGGCACTTTCAATAGTCAAAGGATTCACACGAGCAAATCCTTGGTCCCTTGCGGTACTCTTGGTAATCAAAGGACCCGAACAAGTAAGATGTTATATGAACCCGAATCAATCGACAAGGCTTTCAAATTATACCACTTCATTCGACCACTATAACCAAACAAACCTTTCCAATCCCTTTGGCAGCCGATAAGACCGAAAGGGATATGGTGTCCTATAACTTAAATTATGATGATAAACATAAATATGACTTAATCACTAATACAAAATCAATTAATATATTACCTAATTGGTAACCCTAGAACGCAACTTAGGAGAATTTGGACCCATCACGGTCAGTACAAATAGTATCGCATCTCGAGGTAAAGATACTAATTTTGATTCGCATTTAATATATCAAGAGAGTAACTTACTTGAGTGTCAAAGTGTCTTTTGTAGGCGCACCCATCTCGACATGGATAGGCAACTGAATTGGAGAATAAAGATAAGTGAAGGCATCAATAAGAAGGAGATGCAAATCTGCCATCCCCAAATCTGTCTCTTAATTCATTTATAATTGTTTGAATTGTATTTCATTTGTATTACATTTGTGTTTCATTTAGTTTCATTGTGGATTAAGTTTTTTTCCATTTCTTTGTTTCCTTAAGCTTGTATTTGACCTTTAGGAGTGTTTTGAAAAGCCTTTAGTGTTATTCTATCTCTCCCAAGTATCATTAGTGAAACTTAATATTCGTTAGTACTTGTGGAAGAGTCCTAAGGGACTCTAAGTGTCACTTAGGTTTCCACTAAGGACATGTCTGGTTTACTAGCTTTTATAGTTCATTTTTAAAAAAGTGTTCTAAAGGACTCTAAGTTTCACTTAGATTTTCACTCTAGGGAAAATGACTAGTATCTATTTTAATTGTTTTCCTTTACTTGTTTTTATTAAATATACTTGTTTAAGAGCATTTCTTCCTTAACCAATTTGTTTAGAATGCTATATTCTTGTCTACTATGGATCTTGTATGCACACTTGAATTTTTCTTTGTGAAAATTTATTATCACTCCATTTTTGTGAAATACTTTCAAATCTTTGTGAAAAACTTTTTTGAACAAAAATGACTTATCATTATTTTCATCGTAGTAGTATGCATAGTCAAAATTTTCATAGCAGTGGGAAGAGTACTAAGGAATAACTTAGGGAAATAAAAGAATATATAAGGAGAAAAGATGAGGAGAATGAAAGAAAAAAAGAAGAGAGAGTGAAATCACAATAGAGTTGTTACTTGGTTAAGCTAGTAATAAGGGGTGAAAGTAATAAGCCTAAAGGTTATGATGATGTTGGTGGGGATCCAAGAGGCGTTTTCTTCTACTTTTGGTCAATGACCAGCTATAGGACACTTTATAGTTTCATCTCATATATCTTGGAGACCCTTCCTTTGGTATCTTCAAGTTGAATTGTGATGGGGTTGTTTCACCTAAAAAGGGAGCCTCTTGTGATGGTATTCTTCAGGATCATTTTGGTCCCTTCATCCTTACTTTTTCTTACAAGTTGAGAGAGTGACTTGTCTTCCAAGCTAAGTTATGGGCCATCTATTACAAGTTGCAACTCATTTTTGATCGTGGCATACAAAATGAGGTGTAAGTTGAGATTGATTCAACTCTTGTAGTCAAATTCCTAACAAAAGGGTTGTAGTAGAACTCATGTTTGTTTCTCTCTTTATATCATGGTGTGTGGCAAAGGACATAAAATTTATGCTAAGTATGGCATGGTTGTGAATATTTATGTCTTTGTGAACACCTTACATGGGTTTTATTTTATATGCTTGTAAATGTGTCTAATTTTCCCTTATTTAGAGGTTACAAGTCTGGGTTTTGAGCCACTTTTTGCACAACAAAAAAATTATTAGTAGTACATGTGTTAAGAATTTAACAGTCACAATATTGAAGATTAACCAATTTAAAATTATATAAACAAATGTGTATGTTTTTTTATATTATTATGTAAATTAATCTTAATAAAAATATTATTTTGTGGATATTTTAATTTTTTTAAAATTATAAACATAAATCTAAAAAATATTATAAACCAATTATGTAAAAGAAAAGTTGTATGACGTTCATAGTATATAAATTAAATAAGATTATATTGATAATGTATACCATATGCTGGAATAGCTCAGTTGGTTAGAGCGTGTGGCTGTTAACCACAAGGTCGGAGGTTCAAGCCCTCCTTCTAGCGATTTCTCATATTTTTGTTTGAAAAACAAGTATTTTGTTGAAGATTTAAATAAATAATATAATTAAAGCAAATAATGTTATATTAAAAGTAAACCTTTATTAAAATATTTGGTGTAATATTAAACAAGACAATAAATAAGAAATTTTGTTAAATATTAAAGATAAAAATGAAAATAATAATTTTTTTAATTAAACTAAGACAGTAATCAAACAAGTAATAGCTTCTATACCAAAAAAACAAGTATAATAGCTTACAAAATAAACTATTGATTCATATCCTTAAGAAACAATAGAACATAAGTTAGCAAAAGATGTTCACTCCTCCCTCAGAGAAATGGTTCAATGCTTTGGTGGCAAGTGGCAGCATCTGTTTCAAGCATTTGAATTACCCTATCAGCTTTGTCCCACGAATCAATTTGTGGCCAAGAAGCAGTGATTGTGGATTAGCCTTGCAAGGCCTACGTTATTTGCCAATATCTGCATCTCAATTTTCATCCTTTGCTCATTTATTTCCACAAAAAAGAAAAAAAAAGAAAGTTATGAATAAACTTTCATATGCGTCTGTACAAAGTGTTCATCAGATTTCCACGTCTCGTTGTTGCTTTCCATCATTTTTCTCTTCAAAAAGGAACAAAAAATGTCTATGTGCAATCGAAGCTTAGCTCATTACCTCAAATTTCCCTAACCCTTATCGTAGACTAAGGCTAAAATTTCAAATTTTAGCAGTTAGTAAGTTGAATTCTACTAAATTCGTATTATAAGAAAAAGTCTTCACTGAGATTATGAAATTAAAGGCTCATCGATTTATTCATACAATAGTAAAATAATCGTAGAAAATATTATTATAATAAAGTATTTGGTCATAAATATACTTTTATTGTGATCTACCAGCCATTAATGCAACAATCTCTTTCATTTCTCCTTCATGTTCGTAATTTTTAAAATAACATATTTATGTAATACTTTTATAGATATTAGAATAATAATTTTTCATATCACTCTAATGATAGAGATCAGGATAATATATAAAGTCTTAGATTGTAATTCTAATATTCTGATTGTATTTTCAATGGGTAAAAAAAATAATGATTATTTGTGTCTATGTTAATAATATTATTATTATTTAATTTTTATGCATTATTAATGTAATTTTTTTTATGTATAATATCAACTAATTAAAAATTATGATAAATATAAATTTTAAATTAATTATTATAAAAACTAAAAATTTAATGTAGATAATAATTTCTTATTAAATGATAATATGAAGAGTTTACACATATACTCGTAATATTAAAGTAAAGAAAAATTATCGATAAGTTACACAATGTTTAAAGCAAAAACTTCATTCCATTCTATTTTCGTTTTTTGCTGGCTCAAGTTTACAAATCCTTAAGAAGCGAAAGCATAGTTTGGACTTGGAGTGTAAGAGGGACAAAAGATAAGTATTTACACATAAAATATAAGAACTTAAAATATAAGAAGCTATCCTTTTTCCACGTACGAAGAAACTTTTGTTTAGAAATTAGGATCACAAATATCATGAAGAATTTAATTTAAGACCAGCATTAATATTATGATGAATTTAAGCACGAGAAAGTTGATTAGGATAGAACATACGTCACCAACTTATGTGTCGGGTGAAAATTTGTGCCTTGGACATCTTATTGTAGAATATGTAGTAGAGAGACACGAAGTATCATTTTTGCTATTTTTTTTCAAACAAAGATTGACAAAATTAAAAATTATATAAGTTAGTTTAGGTTGCATAAAAAGGGTTTATAACTACTTTTCCTTATAAAATAGTTAATTTTTCATACAAAGATTAACAAAATTAAAACTTACAGGAGAAAACGTTGAAGATTTTGTGACAAAATGTTTGTGACTACTTTTTCGTTGATTTTCAGAAGACATGTTTGTTGTACTCAAAAGGGGTTTCTCAAAATTAACAACTTATATATTATGTGATTTTCATATATTAATGTTGTTTTCTATTTATTACCATAACTGATTTTTTCATATAAAAAACAAATAATTTTTTTTTTGTTTTAAGTAAAAGAAATATAAACTTACTTCTAAATATATTAATTGCTAATTTTTTTTACACCCTAAGTTTAGTGTGAAGTTTCCTAATGAGATCATCACTCATTTTCTAATGAAAGTGAGTGTATTCAATTGGCCAAAAGAAATATTTCTTGAAATTATGAGTAAGTAATTAACTATAATCATCTTCTAAATCATTTAATTTTATAGATATTTCTATAACAAAATTTAAAATAATTTATTTAACTATTTTTATTAGTGTTGATGAATTAAAACATTGTTTATAATATATGAGATCTAAAATAATATCTAATATTTTACATATCTTTATTCATATAATAAAATCATAATTAAAAATAATAGTTAATATTATAATAGATATAAGTAGCACGGTAACAAAATTCTCATAAAAAACATCAGCGACATATTTTTTTAAAATTTTATTTATTTTAATAAATCTTTATTTTTTTACGCTATAACAAATCTTTGTTGAAAATTATAAACATTTATGATTTTCATCTATTATATAATAACACTCACTTTGTAATTTTATAATTTAACAAATTTTAAACAATAATAAATTATGTGATTAAAGAGTAAACCGTGTCTAAACTTTTTTCAAGTACGTCAAAGGATGGGATAGCTAGCTCCAAGATTTAACGCGGCTGCATATACAAGACAGGATTCGAACCTTTAACCTTACTTAAGAATGAATCAATTCTTACTCCTAAATCACACGCTTGAAATTGAGCAAACAAGAGATCGAGGTTAGTAATGAACAATGTTCAAAACAGAATAAGCCAATTGTGATGATATTTTGAATTTTTTTTATTTTTTTATTTTTTTAAAAATAGCGAAAGGTTGAACTGAATGTAAAATCTGAGGGTGGGTCCCACACAGTGGCGCCATGCCATCCCTCTCCGAAAAACCGATAACGAGCAACTTCATCTTCACAAACACAAACACACAAACTCACTCACACTCACTCTCTCTCTCTCTCTCTCTGCGAGAAATGGCGATGGCAATGGCGCTTCGCAGGCTTTCATCTTCAATTGAGAAGCCTCTTCGCCCTCTCTTCAATGCTGGTTCCCTCTACTACAAGGTTCTCCCTCTCTCTGTTTCTCGTTCTCTCACTTCATATTCATATTCTTCGCCCTTTTTAATTATCTTTATTTTCATTTTTTTTTTCTGCCTTTGTAGTCCTCTTTGCCTGATGAAGCTGTCTATGACAAGGAGCGACCTGGAGTTACAGTAAGTCTATGGTTATGAATGATTTCACTTTCTTTCTAAAAATATATTATTGTTTACTCATGATTTAATGAAGAAAATCAAAATATTGTGCCTTTGCAGTGGCCGAAGCAGTTGAATGCTCCACTTGCGGCCGTTGATCCTGAGATTGCTGATATAATTGAGCTTGAGAAAGCTAGGCAATGGAAGGTATATACTCGTTGGATAAATTTTTTCATAACAACTTGTAATAGCATAGAGGAAAAAATAGGAACCAAAATTAAAATAATTTTTTAATAACTTAAAAATAATTTATTCGTAAGTTAAAAAGGAAATTTTATGGCTGTTAATCGGAGAGAGTTTTTACAATTATCTGATACATAAGCTAATTTTGATTTATAATTATAATTTTGAACTGTGAAGGGGCTGGAACTGATACCATCTGAGAATTTCACTTCTGTGTCTGTCATGCAAGCCGTTGGGTCCGTCATGACCAACAAATACAGTGAGGGGTATCCTGGTGCAAGATATTATGGTGGAAATGAGTATGTTTCTCTCTCTCTCACTCTGCATCTACTTGTCTAAAGTGGGTAACTTGGGGGAGTAAAATAAAAAATCTCAGATGTTGATAATGAGATTAAGGTTTAATTATAATTTAGGCAATGTAATTTTATAAGCTTTGGCTTTTATTCTCTATAACTAAAAATATTTCATTTTAATATATATATATATATATATATATAATATGAAATTTAGGAACAAAATATTTATTAAATCTAAAATTAATCAACCATATTACTTACTTTATGTATATAACTATGATAAGTTATGAATATCTTGAAATATTAATGGTTGTTTTTTTAGTCACTAGTGTAACTTTATCTTTACTTCCTTTAGACGAGTAAAATAGTGGTTGGCATTTGGATTTTATTCACATCAATACAAACTCAGAAAAATTGTGGATTTTTCCTTTTCAGGTATATTGACATGGCTGAAACACTGTGCCAGAAGCGTGCCCTGGAAGCGTTTAGATTGGATCCCGCTAAATGGGGAGGTAAGAACATGAGATATATAAAATGCCGGTACAATAAAAAAAAATGCCCTGTTTTTTAATTTTATTGACCAGAGTCTACTCTTTTTTGGTTACGTGTTATTAGCATGCAAGTGAACGTCTCTATTCTTTGGGAGTTATTATTGTTTTTTAGCCACGGTACTAGTGTCAAGGTTGAATTCAAACCAAGATTTTAGATGTTGAAGTCTGACATGGGCTTTGCTGGTTAAATTTTGAAATGATCATCACCCAGGAGTTTTCTTGATGTTCAATAGATTCATTAAAATTTAAAAGTATTAGGTGTTTGTTTAAGTCTTCTGATATGACATTGTTACCCCTTTAATTGCAGTGAACGTGCAGCCTTTGTCTGGGTCTCCTGCAAACTTTCATGTTTATACTGCATTGCTAAAACCTCATGATAGAATCATGGCTCTTGATCTTCCTCATGGTGGCCATCTTTCTCATGGATATCAGGTACTTTCAAGTTTGAACCTCCACCATTCATTTCATCTTTATAATACATTTATATGTATATATATATGGCTTATTGATTGTCATTGTCGTTTTCTTTTGATAATTTTTCAAAGATTAAATACACCTTGCGGTCATTTATGAAAAAATTGCACATTTTTTTTAAATATTTAATTATTTTGATTTCTATTCGAGACATAGTGTAAGCTGTTAACTATGGTAACCTATCGTATGACAATCGATTTAAACTGTTTATGTTTCCAAGACAAGATCTGTTAATTGTTTTTTAATTCTTGTAAGTAGCTCTCTTAATTCATTAATCGTGTTCAGTTTTATCTACGACTAATATTGCTGCTACTACTACGCAGACTGATACCAAAAAGATATCCGCAGTATCGATATTTTTTGAGACAATGCCATATAGATTGAACGAAAGCACGGGATACATTGACTACGATCAGGTATCATTGAAGGGTATATTTTATCATGGTCGTGATACTTTTGGCTACATTTCATTGATATATTCATGTCACCCTTTTTAGTCATCTCAAGGTTTTTGTGATGGGAAAATCTTGAAATGTAGTTGGAGAAATCGGCTACACTCTTCAGGCCAAAGCTGATTGTTGCTGGAGCTAGTGCTTATGCGCGCCTATATGATTATGAACGTGTACGCAAGGTAATATGCATACACAAGTATACCGTACAGGATGATTTTATAAATTGATTGTATGTTAGGATTTTTTTACTTTTACCTTTTACTTTGAATGATTGTATTTATAATTTTATATGGAAGTCCCAAGGTTAAATTCGTGAAGCATATTACAGGTTTGCGATAAGCAGAAAGCTGTATTATTGGCAGATATGGCACACATCAGTGGATTGGTCGCAGCTGGTGTTATCCCATCACCTTTTGATTATGCAGATGTAGTTACTACCACAACTCACAAGTCACTTCGGGGACCACGTGGAGCTATGATATTCTTCCGGAAAGGGCTTAAAGAAATTAACAAAAAAGGACAGGAGGTAAATTCCTGAGCAAAATTAATTTAGCATTTTTTACATTTCTGACTTCTATACTCTCAAACTTCATTTTCATCAATAGGATAGTTTGCACTATTTCCTACTTGAATTAATGTAAATTCATAACAGTAATTCTTTGAATTTGTAGGTATTTTACGACTACGAGGACAAAATCAACCAAGCTGTTTTCCCTGGACTGCAAGGTGGCCCTCACAACCACACTATTACCGGTTTAGCTGTTGCATTGAAGCAGGTAAAAAGTGGAGAAGATCATAATATGATCTTTACTTTTGCATGTCTCAATAGTGACAGACTGAGATGGAACGGATCTGTGTCACTGTCTATTTTTCTTCATATATTTGTATCCATTTACACCTGTCAAAGAAAATATATGGTTTAGTAGTAAGTTTTTCTTCTATCTCAGAATAAAAAGGTTTATCTTAGGGGTTTGATTTGGTATATAACATGATTTGAGGAGGTTACTTTCTGTGATCCATAGAAACTTAAACATATGCCAAAGGGTGGGGTGAATAAATCGTACATGCGCATTAGTTTGTAGTTTTAAGGGACTAACCAAAAATGGTTCTCCAGGTTTCTTAAATGACTTGGGAACCAGATTCTCTGGAGCCATAACTTCTTTTTAACTTATTTGATATTGTGGGAATGTTAATATGTGTTCTGCGATATTCACTTAATGATCATATATATTTATTTCTCATTGTGGATGCAGGCTACAACTCCAGAATATAGATCATATCAAGAGCAAGTTCTCAGCAATAGCTCAAAATTTGCACAGGTATATTACAAAAGAGAACAACCTTTTCTTGTCTATTTTTATCTTAACACGCGAATTGGTTACTATAATTGCCTTTTCATATCCAAGAGATATCTTTTTGAACCTAACACTGTTACAGGCTCTGAGTGAGAGGGGCTATGAGCTTGTTTCTGGTGGAACTGAGAATCACCTGGTTTTGGTGAATCTGAAGAACAAGGTAATGGGGGACTGCTTTGGCGTTTCATATAAGTCTCAGTAGATCTACTCTGAACAATAAATCATCACATCTAATGCTAGTCATTTGTGTTAGTCATAAAACTGACATTTCAATCGATCTACTCACACAATCAGACTAACTACTGTGGTTTAGATTATGTCAGATCAATTTATGTCATAAAGCTTTCAGGAGAAATTTTGTAACCTCTTAAAAGGCATATATTATGTTAGATCAATTAAAGAAAGCAGTAATATATTTCATTCTATAGAGGCAGTAAGACTAATGTTTTTCACAAAATTTTGTGCAGGGTATTGATGGTTCGAGAGTTGAGAAGGTGTTGGAAGCAGTTCATATTGCAGCTAATAAAAATACTGTTCCTGGAGATGTGTCTGCCATGGTTCCTGGTGGCATCAGGATGGGTACAGGCTCTTTGTTGCTTGTTTTACGATTTCCATGTCTTCAGTCACTTACTTGATTGCGCTCTTGTGGAATTCAGGAACCCCAGCTCTAACTTCTAGAGGATTTGTTGAGGAGGATTTTGTTAAGGTAGCAGAGTTTTTTGATGCGGCAGTAACTTTGGCTGTGAAGATCAAGGCAGAGAGCAAAGGTTCTTAGATCTTCATTATGCTTACTGAGTTTATGTTTGTTTCTTTATCTGGACAGGGCTGATATAAATGCTTTTAAGTTTTAACCTCTTTCTTGATGGGTGCATAATAATTTAATATGGTTGCTGTTGAAATGTTTTAATCAGGAACGAAACTGAAGGACTTCTTGGCCACAATTGAGTCATCTTCTACCTTTCAATCAGAGATAGCAAAGCTCCGCCATGATGTTGAGGAGTATGCAAAACAATTTCCAACCATTGGTTTTGAAAAAGCAACCATGAAGTACAAGAATTGAGAAAAGAAAACTTTCCATTGGGTATGCGTTACTCTTTAGGTGTTTACTCATTTTCTCACTAGTTTATTCATTTTCGTGCCCCTTATTTGTTGATAAGGTCTTAGACAAGAGGTAGTTGGTCACAACTGCAAAATGGTGCACTAGAGAGACTTCGTCCCTTTTTCACTCCAAAAGCTTCTGTGTGTTATATAATTGTATTTCATATCAGTGTCCACTCAAAGCTTCAATTTATAGAAAAAGCAAAAGCAAACCCAGTAATTGTCATCAATCTCTGGTAGAATTTTGAAAACTGATATTTAAATTTGTGATTTTTTTAACTCGTTTTTCTTGTCCAAGACAGGAAACTTGCATTTATCATTTCTATCATCATATTTTCTCAACTAGAACATGCAAATCGTAGTCTGATGTTTTCTAACGAATGTAGTTTGCAATGTGACAGGTCATCCAATGGTCTTATTGGCACGCAATTCAACATGATCAGTTTTCCTGATTCATGGTAGAGGACAATGGCATATCTTTATAAAAAAAAAGGTCAAAAGCCTTTATATGTATGAATCTAGAAAGTCTTGATCATTATCTTGAAATGTATAGATGCATATGTAATAAGGGCTTCAAATACCAAATTTCTTTAACAGATGGTTGTTGAACCTACCCCCTGTAATGGGCTATCGATCATAAGAACTGATTGTATCTGCTATAAATTCAATTAGCATCCTCCACTGCATAGAATCCCGCTAGATGTTGATGTGAATTATTTTACCTCAGATATTTCTTAAAATATGTGCGCAGTTATGGCGGTTTCAATGACTTTAAAATCCTATCTTTGTCCACGGGAGGTGCAAATGCTATCCATATTTGATAGAAAGAAAAGGGAAGTATACAAACAAGGGAAGGAAAGAAATAAATGAAAATTGTTAAAGAAATGAATATGCACAAATAGCAAGGAAAGAAGCAGGGAAAGAGAGAAATGAGACAGAAGCCCCACACTTCCACTTGTTAGGATGTACTCAAGTGACAAGATTGGAAGGATTGAATTTTATTTTGCCTACCCATGACCCTATTGTCGTGAAATAATTCCCATCTGAATGGTTCCACCAAGACTTGTTCCAACACGATCCCAAAATAATCAGACGATATTTGCTAAGAAAGAGGAGCAATTGGCTTAGGGGAAAGAAGATGAAGAAAATTTGCATCAAAAGTCAAGGTTGAAACCCCTAAATCAAAGTTGCAAAGGAAAGTGATAAATGTTGGAAATTTAGTCAAGTACTCATGTGCTTGATTTTATGATGGATACTCATAAAATGATAATTACTAAATGTCTCAAGATCAAAATATCATTAGGAAATCATTATTAAAGTTAAAGGGTCCAAGACGGATAAGAAAAGGGTATAAAAGATGACGTAACAGAAGTTATGGTAGGAGAATGATAATTTATTCTTTGGCTTTCATGAGATACAAATACGCATAAAAATTTTACGTAGAGCAATATTAGTGCATTGTTTGTAGAGCACTATTAGTGCATTGTTTCTAAATATAGTTATCTTAATAGGTGATATTTTCTACTAAACATATGTTGCGTATGCCTATTTACTTGATTTAATATCAATCACAATATTTACAATATACAACCAAGATATCTTCCAAATATATGTGACGTAATATCAATATTGATTTCAATCATTAACAACCCCTCAAATGAATGGGTGCAGGAATCATCTCGAGTTTGTCAACATGTTGAATCTAGTGTAAGTAAGGGCTTTAGTTAAGCAGTCTATTGTTTGTTCTGTTGAGGCCACATAAGCTATAGTAACTTGATCTTGACGAACCTTGTCTTTAATGTAATGAACATCAATCTCGTGTAGAGGGAGGTCCTTTGGCTTCTTCTCTCGTAAAGGTATTTTCAACTCATATCCTAAGCCTTTCCTAAGAAGTAGGAATGGGTAGAAGCGATGATAGAGTTTTCCATGGAGTCTTGTTTCTCAAGAGGAACATTCAAGCTGTCTCTCAATTTTCAGCTCGAACAAACATTACTTCTCAATTTTTATTTTTATTTTTTTATTATTTTTATTATTATTATTATTATTATTTTATTTTTACCTAGAACGCCCTTTGCGGGTTTTCATTCTAGCAGCTTCTTAACAAGCAATGTTTCTCTCTTGTTGAAATAACTTTTTGAGAAAGCTCTATTCACTTTGCCTTAGTGTTTGAGAGATTCGTCCTCCTCAGGTTCTCTTTATTAGCTTGCAACTCGTTAGGAGTGTGGATTCGTCTGTTCCTATTCTGCATGGATTTCATGGTTGCACGACACGGATTTGCCCTCTTAGGGCAAAAGTTGGCGTCTTGATGATTTAACCTAGACTCTTTATGCATGGCTTGCTTCCATTACTTCTGACTAACGCACATATGTTAATTTCCCTTTTTAGTCTCATTTATTCTTTTACAAGGAGGGATATGTTCTAAATGAATGTAATGCAGAATGTAGAGAAAGTTGAGAATAATAAATATCAGTCTCATTGATTTTTTTATCTGTGAATGCTCAAATATATTTTGACAGTATTAAGCGAGAATCTGTATTTGATTCTAAGAAGACTTACTTTAACAAACATATCAAAGCAAGGGCCCAACCATAGTATTTTTTAAAAATTGATTTGGGTTTTTCTTTAGAGCCTAGATACTGTCGTATATTAGAGCATTCATTTTTTTAACTTTCTATACGTACTGCAACCTAATCCTCCTTAGCTAATAAAATAAAATGAATGAAATTAATGAGCTAATCTAGAATGCATGTCAATTTTTTTTGCTTAATCTTTATCATGTTTCTATTATCTAAAGGGGAATGATGCATGGTAAAGATGAGATTTCTTTTATTGATTTTTTTTTTTACAAAAAGGAAACTACCTATATGATGTTAATGGAATACTAACCTAAGGATGTACAAAGGGGTATAAATTTTTTTTATTATCATTTTTATTTTTTATTATCTGTTTGCTTATTTTAAAATTCCAATCCATCTTATTAGAAAAAAATAATTCAAACAAATGCACACACACATGCTCAATCAACGTACACCCACGAACGATCATGTTCAAATCCTTGGTCTGTGGTCCCTGTCAAGAAAAGTGTGTTGTATAAGACAGTTCTAATCTCACTGGTCTTTAAGGCCCCCAAGGTGCCCCCATTATAGGGACCCAGTATCTCTGTCGCTGTCACCTGGCAAACTCTAAGGTCTGTCGCAGTATTTCAGGCAAGAGTAACTGGTTATCACCTTGAGTGTGATTTTCGACAAGGCTCGCAGGCTCCAAGGCCAAACTTGGGCCGGTTGTACGTCAACCACTCCCTATGTTTAATACCCTCATGCCCCCAGGTATAGGGGGAACTGTTGTGTGCAAAGGTTTGTGTATAATTTTTATTCAAACAAATGCATAATTTAAACAGGCAAATAGATATTAAAGCCAAACAAATAAAACAAACAAAGTAAAGGGGAAAAATATTTAAATTATAATTCTTATTTTATTAACTTCATCATTGATATGGGCCTGACCCTCTTAAAACATCCCCAGCAGAGTCGCCATCTGTCGCAACCCAAAAATTTTCGATCTCGCGACCTATGGTTTAGACATCCTTTTAAAGATCTCATCAATTAAAGAATGCCCGAACACCAGACTAATCCTTAATCAATGGTTTTGAAAATAGGTTCATGGAGTCGCCACCAATATTTTACTCAAAACATTGGAAAAAGAAAAGGTTTTTTTAAGGTCGAGTAAATGGCCTTGATACCCAGAATTGGATTCGGGGGTCGATTGCGAGTAGAGAAGGTATTAAGCACCCCTACAACGCCTTAAATCGGTACCCTATGATGAAATTAACACGATAAGAATTAATAAATTAAATATTGAATCCCCTTTATTAATTTTTATTTACATGCTTAAAATATAAATTAAGCGATTAATCCTTAAATATCTACATTATGATGTTTATTATAACAAAAAAAGAGATAAAGATGAGAAATAAAAGGAAGAGAAGAAGATTGACTGAAATACCTCTTGAACGAGCTTTATTGAATCTTCAGATAAGGAGAAGGTGCTTTGTGGCGACCTTTCACACTACAGTATGCCTCACAGATCACAAGAAGTACAATAGAAGGGAGAGAGAAGATAGAGATGCGACACAAATCTCAAGTAATACAATAAAAGGGAGAGAGATAGAGAATTTTCGTGCTCAAAGGAGTCTTATTCAAAATTTCTCTGGCTGCCCTGAGAATTGTGCCCGAGGCTTCTATTTATAGGAATCAGAAGGGGGCCAGAACAGCCCGTTCTGGGCCAATCGTTATGTGCAAATTACACACCCTAGAACGGTCCGTTCTGAAAATGGAACAGCCTGTTCCAGAGTGGAAATTAACACAAAGTTTCCCTTTCCAGAATGGACCATTCCAAATTTGACTTGTTTGGAACGGCCCGTTCTGGTATTGGAACGACCCGTTCCAGCCTAGGACTCTTTAGGTGTTTTAGTCACGTTGGAACAACCCGTTCTGATATTGAAACGGCCCGTTTTGGAGTTCGAGATAGCCCGTTCCAATTTTGGAACAGCCCATTCCGGGCTACTAAAACCACCTTATTTGGCCTTTAGGCCTTCTGATGTCCTGTCTCGTTGTTTGCCTACTTCGGAAGCTCCTTCCCTTCATAACGGAGGTCCATTTCCTTGTTTGTGTGCCCCTAGACGAAATTGGGTGTCTACAACCCTTGCCAAGTGTAGAAGCTCCAAGAGTTCCCTATAATGCTTCCACTAGGCATGAGCTAACTCTCGTCGATGTGGGAACTCTAAAGTGCTCTCATTGGTGTTCTCACAAGGCGTGGGCTCGGTCACGCCAAGGGCAGTCTAGACAAAAACTAATGTGCTCCTATGGAGGTATCGTGTTCGGTGTAGGAAGTGTGTCATTGGGCATCGTTCTGTCTGCGATTCTTATATTGTTCTATTGCGTAACCTTATGTTATAACTTTTGTAATGTAATGTTGATGTGGATGTGAATTGAGCTTTGTTGATGGAATATATGAAGACATGTGATGTGTAATGAGACATGATGAATGTCTGAAATGTGAGATTATAGAATCATGTGACTGTAATGCATAAAGCCTATTTACCATGCATCATATGCATAAAAATATTTTTGAAAGGGTACAATATAGAATACACTGTCAGGAAAGGTCCCTTATGTAAATGCTTAGAAAACAACCTTGGGGATAACTCAATTTGGAAGTCTTAGTCTTGCCCTCGTAAGCATGAGATATATCTTGCACAACTTAACTATCCCGACTAGACCTTGGTAGTATGTTCTTCTAGTGAGAGTGCGTAGAGGGTGTGACTCGGCATGTACTCATAGACTACTTTAGTGTGTTGCTGGCGACAATGCACAAATATGATATTTTTACTAGTGCCACATGCATGAAAACATATAGTCCGTGTCCATTGCATATGCATCATGATCTTATCTATTATTATTTGTTATGTAATGAATGAATTGGGTATGATGATTACATGTAATTGTGTATGTTATATCTTACTGTATGTGTTGTTTGTGTTTGGCTAACTGATTTGCATTCCTGCACCGTGAGCTAGAGTGAGATGTTTCTCATTCCCTTTTTTTGTGTTATTTTCTTGTGGCTATCATTGGTGATTATCAACATGGTGCTAAGAATGTTGGTGACGAAGCCTAGTCCTCAATGATGAGTTTGACTCTAATAGGACACATGACACCAAGGATAAGTTAGGACTAGTTAGGATTTGATTTATGTTATTTAAATTGAGTAGTTGATTTTATTTTCTTAGTAATTTATTATTTCCAGTAATTCTAATTTATGTTAAAATGTGATTTTTTTCTACCAATATGGATTGAGTTTATTTATTATATTGAGGTTATTCATATTTATATTATATTATATATTATGGCATGTAGGGTAGAGGGTGTCACATTAAGTGGTATCAGAGCTTGGTTGATTCAACCAGACGTGTGTGTTGCGTGTCTATCTACGTTTTCCTATGTTTTCTAATTATGTGTTTGTTAAGTATGATATGATTGTTAATTTGTTTGTTGTTAAGCATCAAAATTATTGCTGGTAGAAATGATTGGGTTATTGTTGACACTTTTCAAGCATTAGCAAAAGCTATAAAGACTGATAGGGCTGGAGTTGCTCCTAGTTGTTAGAGTGATTTCAAAATAACCATCTACCCTCTTTCAAGGGAGGATATGACCTAAATGGTGCGATGATTTGGTTGATTGATATTGAGAAAATCTTTAAGGCTATAGAGTGTCCTACTGCTCAAAAAGTGAATCTCGCCACCTTCATGTTGACGTCTGACGCTTATTTTGGTGGGAATGAGCGCTACAAAGAATAATGGGTGAAGCGAAATTGGTTAATTGGGAGAACTTTAAGAGGGTTTTCCTTAAGAAGTATTTTCTTGATGACGTGAGGAGTCAAAAAGAGGTAAAATTTCTTGAGCTAAAGCAAGAGGATGGTACAGTTGTTGAACATGCTGCTAGGTTTGATGAACTTGTCCGTTATTGCTCTCACAACCATGGTGAGAGTGATGAAAGTGCTAAGTGCATTAAATTCATGAACAACATTCATCTTGAGGTGAAGACGACAATCAACTATCAGGAGGTCTATCATTATTCGGCGCTCGTTAACAAGTGTAGGATCTACGACCGTGACAACCATGTGTGTGCTACTTTCTACAAAGGAAATGGTCCTATTCATGATGGGAGATTTGGTGTTCAGAGTAGGAGTAAGCCTTACTCCATTCCTTCCAAGTTTCAAGGGAATTGTGCTAGAGGTAGTGGAAGTAATTTTGTTACTAGAGGCTCTTTTGTGAGTGGTGTTGCTAGTGTAGGAGGCTCTATTTCTACACCTATTGATAGATGCAAGAAGTGTGGGCAACGTTAGCACGAGCACTGTAACTATCCTGACAAGGAGATTACGTGTTTCAACTACAATAGCAAGGGCCACACATGACTAGAGCGAGAGCTAGTTCTCAATTTGAGTATTCGAAGACTATTGGAAGAGTATTTGCTCTTAGTGGTGTTGAAGTTGCATAGTCCGAGAATCTAATACAAGGTATTTGTTTCATAGATGAGAATCCCTTTGTTGTATTATTTGATTCTAGTGCAGCCCATTATTTTATTTCTCTTGCATGTGTCCAATAATTGATATTATCTGTGTCAAAAAATTTTGGTTGACTTTATTTGTTTGCCTCTTGGTCAAATAGATATCATTCTTGGAATAGATTGGTTATCTTTCAATCATGTCCTTTTAAATTGCTTTGAAAAATATAACACCCCGATTTTCACAGATTACATGAAGGTTCAAAGCCCAAATTAGGGTGATTTAGTAGCTCAGAATGGGCCGTTTCCAAATTGGAATGGGTCGTTCCAAACTACTAAAATGCCTTATAAACCCGAGATTGGAACGGGCCGTTCCAACATAAGCTATTATGAGTAAATTTTAGACCCAGAACATGAAGTTCCAATTTGGGAACAGGTCGTTCAAATATGGTCGTTGTGAGTTAAAAATCATCTCTGGAACGGGCCGTTCTAGTTTAAGAACGGGTCGTTCCAGATGTGAATTTTCTACATGATGAAAGGATCCAGAACGGGCTGTTTCGGATCCGAAATGGGGCGTTCTAGCCACTCCTGAAATATATAAATAGAGCACTTTGACACTGTTTCTGGACACACTCTCTAGAGACCAAGGAGAACCAAGAGAAGGAGATCAACTAGATTCTGCTCTAGCTTCGCCTTCTGCTTATCCAGGTAAGGGGGGAGTGAGAAACCTCACTTAGGAGTGTGGGAGGGAGTGAGAAACCTCACTTAGGGGTATGGGAATAATTGTTGGGTAGTAGGATTGGCCCTCAATCTCTTGCCTGATGCATGCTTCAAAGAACAAGCAAAATATGAATGTTTTCTATTTTGCCTTCTAATTGTTCTGTTGTGTTCCTTGTTCGATGTGATGTGTGAATATGTAATTAATTTTGAGAATAAATATGTTTTGATATGAATTAGAGTGCTCTGTGGGTTCTTGAGAGAATCTTATGAGAAACACGGAAAATATGAATGTTTTCTGTTTTGCCTTCTGATTGTTCTGTTGTCTTCCTTGTGTGATGTAGAGTGTAAATATGTATTTGATTTCAAAATTATATAAGTTTTGATATGAATTAGAGTGGTCTGTGAGTTCTTGTGCGAAATGCTATGAGGAAAAATTATGAACAATTATGAGTATGATTATGTAAAATATGAATAAATGACATGAGACATGATGTGAATGAGAATGTGAAACGTGATGAAATGAGATAAGCTATGACTATGAGAATGTAAAATGTGATGATATGAGACATGAAATTCCATGACAAGTGAAATGTTGAGTCAATGAAATAGTGAAGGTGTGACATGCATCATGTGCATATATGATCTATTCCAGGTGTGCCGCTTAGGTCGCATACCAGTGATGTAACAAGATAACAAGGTGTATCTTAGGGTCACTAATGATGTAACAAGCTATGTGATGAAATGACTTATTCCAGGTGTACCGCTTAGGCCGCATACTAGTGATGTAACAAGTTATGTGATGAAATGATGAGAAATGTGAAACTTCCGTATGGCACCACATGCATGCATTTATGAGTCGAGTCCATGACATCATTGCATGATAAATGAGTGTGCAGGTGATATTGATTGTGTATGTGTAATGTTTACTGTTGAGATTTCCGTTGAAACACTTTTGTTAATATTTGTAAATTCGTTTAATTCTATCAACGGTCTCAAACACGGCAAGTATACCGGCCGTTCAAGTAGTAAAAATATCGTATCCACAGGGATTAGAAGGTAATATAAGCATTTATTGACTATTCGTGACTAAAGAATAATTCCAATTTCATAGTTTGTGCAGTGAATTCAAAGTTGTGACTATTGGAATGAAAGCTGTAAATAAATATTGTTTTGTGAGTGGAAAAGGTAAGGAATGGTATTGTGGTATTGTGAGGTTGTGGGGGTCAGATTTCACCAAACGTAACACTAATGTATCCTTAATCTCTTGTTGAATTCATTGCTTAGTCAACCCATAAGTTTACTCAAACCTAATCCCTTAGAGAAAGAGCCTAGGTGCGGATATTGAATATCAATCCCTTGAGTACCCAATATCTACACCTGCATTACGGGCTAGGGTTTAAGACTACTAATGGGTCAAGCTCTATCCCTAGATACAATCACCACTAGGCATATGTTTCAGAACTAGTTTCAAAGGTTATTTTCCAATACCCATGGAACCTTAAATCATGCAAAGGGTGATCAATCCAAAGCAAGCATTAAGAATAGAAACAAACACAACAAAGAATAAAACAACATGTATATATATCATTAAAATCGTAAAGATTACAATAGAGTACGTTGGTTACATCTAACCCCACAAAATGGGTGAAACCACTCAACAAAGAGGGCAAATACAAAATAGAGATGAAAGGAGGATGAAGAACCGAAGGAAAGATCCGCACACGGACGATCCCAAGCCCTGGGAATCCCTTCCGCAGCTCCTGGAGGCGCCCAATGTGAGAATGGAGAGAAAGATCCCCGAAAATGGCTTCAAATACGAGCCTGGGAGATCAGATTAGGGTTCCGCGCCCGGCGCACAATTCTTCGCGCCCGGTGCAAGTTCTTCCAGAGAAGTCAAGCACTCTCTGTCTCAACACAAGCCCGGCGCAATTCCTTTTGCGCCCGGCTTAATTCCTTTTGCGCCCGGCGCAATATAACTGGCAGAGATGAAATACTCTGTTTTTGTCACGCCTAGCGCGGGTTATACTGAGCCCGGCGCAGAACCTCTTCTCTACTCCTTAGCTTCTTAGGTTTCCAATCCTAAGAGTCTTCAATCCTCAAGTCACTAGCTCAATACCTGCACAAAAAATGAGGTGTATTAAGGTATTGTTAGCTGAATTTGGGTTAGTTATATCTGCACACAAAATGAACCAAAAAGAGAACAATTATATTGCAATGATTCAGAGGATGAGTGTAATTTGTTCAATAAGTCTCATCTAAAAAGAAGTAAAATTGAGACTTAACATGTGACTTATGTTTGTTGTGTATGTGTGTGCTATCTAACCTTTATTTATGCACCTGGAACCAAGTGAGATGTTTCTCACTCCCTTGTTGTTCTTTGTATGTGTTTAAATTGTGTTGTAGGTGATCATCAACATGAGGATGTTGGTGATGATGCTTAGGCTTCAGTTGGACATGCTCTGATAGGATATGTGACATCAGCTGGGCTTACCTAGGTTTAGCATTGGAGTTTCATTATAGTTATTGTGTTATGAAATTAAATATTGATGTTTTATTTTGTCATCATTTTCGCATTGGACTACGATTTGCAAAATATGAATGTGAACTCTCTATCTATGTGTTTTGAAATCTTATTTTTAAGAAAGTTTTATTTATTCAGGAATGTACTTATTGTGTATTATGTATGTGGGGTAGAGGGTGTCACAAAAAATCCATATGCTTTGGTGAGAGTAAGAATGTGAAGTTTTTTAAGTGATAATAAAATAGAAACTTGTTTAAAACAAAACTATAAGGTGTTCATGATTCTTGCCTATTTGAAACTTGAGAAAGATAATGAGCTTAGTAAGATACCCTTAGTGAATGAGTTTCCTAAGGTTTTCTCTAAGGATATGTGTGGAGAAAAGATAGACACTAGAAAGGAGTTGAATAGTGTGTATCAAAACTCACACATTTTTCAAGTACATGAAGTAGTATCTACAACAAACGAAGGGTTGGTAAGAGTAATCAATAAACACAATGCTTTTATACTAGTTCACCTTAACCACCAAGGCTATGTCCAGTTCTCAATCCAACTAGATTGAGTTCAACTAACTTTCAACAAAGTTACAAGTATTCTTTTACCAAGCTACTTTTGGCTCAAACAAGTGTTCTTTGATTAACCTCTTCAAGTTATTAGCCAAGTATTCTTTTATAGACAAGCCTTTATAGACTCAACCCCAAGTATTCTTTTATACACAAGCCTCTCTAGGCTTAACCCCAAATATTCTCTTATAGATAAACCTCTCTAGGCTCAACCCCAAGTATTCTTTTACAAATAAGTCTCTCTAGGCTCAAACCCGAAGTATTCTTTTTACAAACAAGCCTCTCTAGGCTCAAACCCAAGTATTCTTTTACAATCAAGCCTCTCCAGGCTTTACCTTATAATAATGGTTATGAAGGTATTAAAAGGTTGCAGTTGTCGTCTCTTTTAGACATGATTACAACAAATCATTTGAGTAAAAGAAAGCTTTTGAAAAAAGATTTTCTAAGAATTGAGTACAAATTGTTTTTCTATACCTCTATTCTCTATTGTTTCTTCTTCTCTTTTGAATTTTAGAGTTTCTTATATTGTAGCTTTGAAAGACATGATCATTGCAGATTCTTGAGTTTGATTCATAGAATTGCTTTTTTTACTCTTTCGTCTAATCTTTAGAGAGGAAGTATCCGTTGGGGTAATAAATGCTTTAATTAATGTCTTTTACCTAAACGTACTCCTTATCCATAATAGATCAAGCTACTTACTAGAGTAGGGTAGCAAAGTGGAAACAATAGAAAAAAAAAAGTTAGCATGCAGGCGAGAATGTAGTCCTTTTTTAATGCCTTTTTTTTGTGAAATCCAGGATCTTTATCCTTTGTTCTAATACTCTTCATGCTTTTATAAACTTTTAATAGAATGTGAGTTCCAAGACAACAACTTTCAATCTATTAAGGTATAAAGCATTTATTTGAACATTTAAACTCATCAGTTACAATAAATAATGATTGTCAGGAACAGTTTATATGCTTCGTTTGATTAGTTTCATTTTATAGACGTTACTTCATCTTACGTAACCTAAAACAACGACTGTTACAATGCATTTTCTTACTAAAACATGTGGTATTTGTTATCATTAAAACTTGTAAAACATGAGGGATCTAAATTCACCTTTTGACTTAACAACATGTCTAGCTTACCACTTGAAAGAGACTAAATTTTCCATATACTTAGTACCTAATACAACACCCATATTTATAGCATCCTAAGATAGAAGTTGTACTTGAATGGAAATCACCTAAGTCAATTTTTAAGATTAGGAGTTTCCTACGATTAGTTAGGTATTATAGGAGGTTTATAGAAGATTTTTCAAGGTTACCCTTGCCTTTGATCAAGTTGACTAGGAAGAACTAACCTTTTGTATGGGATTCTAAGTGTGAGGAGAGCTTTCATGAGCTTAAGAGGAGATTAACTGGTGCACATGTTTTAGTGTTGCTCGACCCTAATGAGGCCTTTGTAATGTATTATGATGCCTCTAAGATGGACTTAGAAGGAGTGCTTATGCAGAAAGGGAAGGTAGTAGCCTATGTATCTAAGTAATTGAAAATCCATGAAAAGAACTATCTTACCCATGACCTAGAGTTAGATGTAGTATTTTTTGTGTTAATGTTATGGAGGCATTACCTGTTTGGATTTAGATTTGAGGTATTTAGTAACCATAAAAACCTTAAGTACCTATTTGACCAAAAAGAGCTTAACATGAGACAAAAGAGATGGTTAGAATTTCTTAAGGACTACAACTTTGAACTTAGATATCACCTCGGTAAGGCCAATGTAGTGACTGATGCTTTGAGTAGAAAATCCCTTCAAGTGTTTACCTTGATGGTTAGAGAGCGTAGCTTGTTTAGAGACTTTAGTTTAGCTTTTAAGTTGATCCCTAAAAGTATTAGATATTGAACCTTAAGAGTGACCAATAGCCTAATAGTTTAACTTTTTATTCAATTCATTCTGGATTGATGGCATATATATATATATATATATATATATATATATATATATATATATATATATATATATATATATATATTATTAAAGGTCGAATAGTCATCTTAAAATTTTTTTCGCTCAAAACTACAATCAGGACCCACTTATTTTTTTTAAAACTCTTCTCCCTTTAAGAATCAAAACCTTTCCTATTTGCTTTTTAACTAAATTATTAGTTTTTATTTTGAATAAATTTAATGATGTCAATTAAAGGCCATATTTTTAATGTCAATTATGTGTTTTTAATGATTTTTATTTGATTTTTTTATACTTTATTAGTCTTTTATTAATCCATAAGTAATATTTATATGTTCTCCTCCTTCACCTACTATTCTACTTTTTAGTTTTTTGCCTTTTATTTTTTTGTTTGCAATATCAAATTTTTTGTTCAATTTATTATGGATTGATGATATGTATCGCTATCTATATATTATTAAAGGTTAGATAGTTTTCTTGAAAATAATTTCGTCCAAAACTACATAGCTCATATCCATTTTTTTTTTTTTGTAAAAAAATAACTCTCCCACTTTTTAGGATTCAAAATTTTCCTATTTATTATAAAACTAAATTATTAATTTTGAATAAATTAATAGTTTTTAATGTCAATTAAGTGTTTTCAATAATATTTATTTGACTTTTTAATACTTTTTATGAGCCTTTTATTAGTCCATAAGTAATATCTCTATGCTCTACTTCTTCACCTACTACTCTACTATTTTAGTCTTTTGCCTTTTATTTTTGTGTTTACAATATAGAGTTTTTTTGATTCTTTTTTGTGTGCTTTCTGTAGATGGTGGGTTAATGGTAACGAAACTTAACACTAATATATATATATATATATATATATATATATATATATATATATATATATATATATATATATATAAAATTAAAGGTAGAATAATTTTCTTAAAATAATTTTCGCTCAAAATTATACAGTCTAAACCTATTTATTTTTTTAAAAACTCTTTTCCCTTTTAGAGTTTAAGCCTTTCCTATTTTTTTTAAAACTAATTTATTAGTTTTGAATAATTTTAATGACGCCAATTAAGGACATCATATTTTTAATAGTTTTTAATGTCAATTATATGCTTTTAACGATTTTATGCTCGCCTTTTGTTAGTCCATAAGTAATTTCTCTACTGGCTCCTCTTCACCTTCTACTTTGATATGGATTTTGTTAGTTTTTTTTGCCTTTATTGTCTTTGTAGTATCCAATTTTTTGTTCAATTTTTTTTGTGTTCTCTATAGATGGTGAATTGATGGTGATGAAGCTTAACAGTAGTTTAGAAAGACGTGCATGACTGAGATAAAACGTAAATATCCTCCTCTTCCAATATTTTATCCTTCATAAAAAGTTTACCATAAAAGGCTATTTTATTACTTTCACAATTCAATACATTCTTTATATTGACTCTATGTAAATTGTGTTATTAATATATATTCAAGTTTTTGCTTTATTGTTCAATTCTCACTACACGATATTTTTCTTCAAGAAGATAAAATATACATTTTCTCTTTTCTTTCCCATTATTTTCATTATTTTCTCACACATATTTTTGGGATTTAAGAACTCTTTTTATGTGACACCCTCTACTACACATATCATAACACATAAATAATAAAATCTGAATAACATAACTCCTTCATAATCAAATGCCAAACATGTCCATATAGAGAGCACCACATCTGTAACTTGAACAAATAACATAATTAGTGGAAATTACAAAAGAAATAATGTTAAGGTCTTCAAAATAATTTAATAGAAATAACATCTCAACCTAATCTTATCTATGCCCTCAATGTCACATGTCCTATCAGAGCAAAGCCCAACACTAAAGTCTAAACTTTATCACCAACATCCTTAGCCTCGTGCTAATAATCACCTGTATAACAAGCAAATGAAAACAACACAACGAAAAGGAGTGAGAATCATCTCACTCTAGCTCACAGTGTAGAAATGTACACCGTATAGCCAAACACAACCAAGGCATGTATATATACATAGCATAGATAGATTAACAATAATATCACATTCCACTCGGCCAAGACATAAAAAAAATCAATTTAACAAATAACATTAAAATGCATATGTAATGGACACGGACTACATATTATCATGCATGTGGCGCCAGTAACACATCACATGGTGTATTGCCGCTAGCAACACACGAAGAGTAGTCTAGGAGTACATGCCAGGTCACACCCTCTACGTACTCTCACTAAAAGGACATACTACTAGGGTCTAGTCGAGATAGCTAAGCCGCGCAAGATACATCCCATGCACACAATGGGCGAGACTGGGACTTACAAACTGAACTATCCCCAAGGACTTATCCCCTAGCTTTTACACAAGGGGGCCTTCCTTGGAAGTGTATTCCATATCATATCCTTAAAAACATCTATGTAAATGATGCATGTAAATCAAGACTCTATGGATTCTCATATCACATTATCATGTCTCATTATCATATAACATTATCATGTCATTCCACCATATCAATCTTTATCACATCACATACTCATTAATTTCATTCATTGAAGGATGAAATTGAATAACACAAGAAATTCACATCATTGCATATCATCGATCACCAAAGAGAAGTAACACATGATTCATATTGCACTAATAGAATTTGTCAAACAAAGAAGGAAATAAGCATAATAGAGCAATTGGCACTCAACCCCAAATTGGGCACTCAGTGCAAGGCTTCTAGAGAGTAATTTTAACTCTCTGGTTGAGTCACGCTAAGCCTCAGGCTCACGCATAACTTAAGGATAACAGACAACATTATCAACTTTCTATCACCTTGATGCTTAATGCTAGAAATGATGCTTAGCATGGTTTTTGCGATCAAAAACTCTACAGTTTGCAATTTTCATTTTTACATTCTGATAGGCTATGGCCAAGGCCAAGGAATCCAAGAAGTGATACATCGAAGGAACTAAGAGGAATGGGATGATGGACCATGGGCCAAGGGCCCAATCACTAGAGCTATGGACACCTTGAAGACCTGTGGAAACCTTAAAGACTATTGGGTTTTCCAAGCCCAAGGTACTCTTCGATTTGGACCACTCTATCATGAAGAGAAGGCATAGTTCTACTTGTAAATATCTTGTACATAGTTCTCTTGTATAGGCTTATTTTTGCCTTTGTATTTGTGAGGTACTTTAGTTTCTTTTATTAGTCATTGTATATTGATTCTAGGGTGGGTTACTTGGAGAGTTTGACTCCATTTAACCTCCTTTGTTGATACTCATTTTCTATTTTTTTCAGTAGGAAAAGAATGGTGGCATTTAGCAATGCTTGAGGGTGTGACTAGTAATTGGGTCAGAATTGGGCCTAGGCAAAATTGTACATATTGAACTCATTTTACTCCTAATTTTTCATATATTTGATTTAGCTAAGTTTCATCATCATTGGATGAACCTAACTAAACCAAATCAAACATTTTTTAAATAACCAAAGTGAGCAAAACTTGAGTTGGCCGCCCACCTTGCCTAGCTTCCTCTTTGGTCGAATTGCTTCTCTAATTCTCAAGGAGTTGAGAAGCTTGTGCTACAAGCTTCTCCTTAGCTTGCTTTCCAAGCAAGCAAGTGAGAAACTTGCTCCACAAGTTTCTAAACTCACCTAGAAGGTCAACTAACCTTACCATGGTTCCTAGTGAACCATGGTTAAGGTTAGCTTGCTCCTTAAGCTACCTACCTCTATATATTTGTAATTTCTACTCTTGTAATCACTTTTGACATTTATGAGACTTAGAATTCAGAAATTCTCTCTCATTTCAAGAGTCCAATTTCGTGGAGAATCTCCTTCTCCTAGAAGCTTCACAAAGGAACTTCTCCTTTGTGCTTGGTTAATCAAGTTTCTCTCCTTCAAGAGAAACTGAACCACCTTGGAAAGCATCTTCAAGCTTTTGAAGCTTGAACTCATCCAAATCATCCGTTGACGTGAAGAACCTCAAGAGAAGAAGGGACTTAGCATGGTTCAACTTGAAGAAACATCAATCTTCTCCAAGTAGTTCCATCACATTCAATCTATTCATACAATCGGTAAAAGCATTCTAAGTCATGCAATAAACATTCAAAACAATATACAATTACATCTTTTGATCATCTTCTCTTACAACTACCAATGCATTCCCTTAGGGTTTCCCATAGGAACCCATAGAGATCTCAAATCATATAATTACAATTCTAAAACTGAAATTAATCATTATTTCAAGCAATTCATACAATTAATTACACACAAGAAGAATAATAGGTAAAACAGACACAATTGAGAAAACCCTTCATATATGAGCATACAACAAACATAGGATTGAGGGTCAATCCCACTATCTAATATACATTCACACACCCAGAGCGAGGTTTCTCACTCCCCCTTACCTTGTTGAGAAGAAAAAGATGAACGATTAACTTTGGGGTGGTTTCCTCCTCCTTCCGGCTCTCCAAGCTCTGAAGCGTAAATGCGTACGTGAAAAAAAGGTAAAACTTAAAACTGATAAGCTTTCTCTCTTTTTTCTTTTTAAAACTTAACCACCCTTTAACCTTTTAGTAAAAATGTGAATCATAGTTATCAAAAATAAGTTGCCTTCCCTTATTATAAATAATTAAATAATATAACCTTTAATTATAAATCTTCACAATATATATATTCATATAAAATAATTACAATAATTACTAAATTCAAAATATTTAATTATCACAAATATAGTACGTCGCGATCTCGTGAAAAAAATAGTAAATAATAATAAAATAAATATCAGTCAGTTCTTATTAATAAAAATTAAAACATCACAATTATTAATAAAAGAGTTAATCACTTATACACTGCTAGTGTAAATTTTTTTTACATTGACAACCAATTATATATTTTAATTGTGTCATGTCACTGTTAAAATCTATACATTATTAAAAGTATATTAGTCTTTTTGAGAATTTTCCCGCTCAAGATTGCTCAAGATTACAAGTCGCACAGTCGAAATTATTTTTTAAAAACTCTTCTCCATTTTAGAGTTCAAACTTTTCCTATTTATTTCAAAACCAAATTATTAGTTAATGACACCGATTAAAGACATATTTTTAATAATTTTTAATGCCAATTTGTGTTTTTAATGATTTTTATTTGACTTTTTTTTTTATACTTTTTATGAGTTTTTTTTAGTCTATAAGTAATCTATATATATGTTCTCTTCCTTCACCTACTATTCTGCTATATTTTGTTATTTTTTCTTTTATTTTTACATTTGTAGAATCAAATTTTTAGAGACACGTTTTTAATAGTTGTTAATGTCAATGATGTATTTGCAATGATTTTTATTTGATTTTTTTTGAATAATTTTTAATGAGTCTTTTGTTAGTTCATAAGTAATTTATCTAGGTTCTCTTTCTTCACCTACTACTCTACTATGTACTTTGTTAGTTTTTTTTCCTTTTGTTTTTTATTTGTAGTATCAAATTTTTTTACTTTTTTTTCTCTATAGATGGTTAAATTGGTGGTGATGAAACTTAACAGTAACTTAAAACTACGTGCATGATTTGGATAAGATTTGAGTATTCTTCTTTTCCAACATTTTATCCTTCTTGAAAACTTTATCATAAACTATTTTATTACTCTCACGATTCAATATATATTTATTTTTCATATTGATTTTATGTGAATTAGGTTATTAGTAGATATTTAATTTCTCTCTCTATTGCCTAATTCTCATCCTACATTGCATTTGTCTTCAAAAAGCCGGAAGTACATTTTCTCTTTTCACTCTCACTCTTGTCATTATTTTCTTACACATATTTTCTCCTTTTATGACAATTGAAAAACATTGTACTTTTATTGTAAAATTGTGTTATAGACATTGTATTTAGTGTTGCACAAGATTAACAAAAAAAGAATGAGAACTTGATAGAATTTGTATACAAAAAGAAATACAGGTAATTTTTGTTTATTATTATGATTTATGATTTAATGTGTTGAACATGAATTATAATTATTTTTTTAAACATAAAATAATTAATTTTGTAGGAAAAATAAAGGAAAGAGAATTTATTAATATTGAATTACAAGTACTAGATAAGATGGATATCAAATCACTACTAGAAAAGTGTCATTTTCTTACGAATTTTCCTGCAAAAAAATATTTGTAGAATTTTTTTGTGAATTTTCCTGCAAAAAAATAATCGTAGAATTTTTTTGCGAATTTTCTTGCAAAAAAATATTCGTAGAAATTTTTTGTGAATTTATTTGTGAAAAATAATTTGCAGACATTTCTTACAAATTTTGCTACAATTTTAATGATCATAGAAATTTTTTTCCATGGTAAAAATTTGCAGAAAACATTGTAAGAATTTTATTTTTTTTCTTACAGATTTTCTTGCAAAAATAAATTCGCAAGTAATGTTTACTAAATGGTAGAAAAATTTTGCAGGTAACTTTTCCTGCAAAATTTTCTTGCAAATTTTAATCCGCAGGAAAATAAAAAATTATTTAAATTTATAAGTTTAATATTTTTAAGAAACTTCAAGTCCCACATCGATTGAAAATAAAACAATTAAAGAGTATATAAGTTGGGGCAACACTTACCTTGCAAGTTGATTTGTATCGTTGAGTGTTAGGCTTATAATCTACAATCTTAGAATTTAAAAGATTATGTATCACATGTTGGAGACGTGAAAACAAATGTTTCGGATGAATTCATTGTGAGCATTTGAAAGTTGATGAATTATTGATAGAATTTATAGTAATTTCTTTAACTTTTTTAGTAAAAAATATTCTTGCAGAATTTTTTGCGAAAAAATTCACAGAAAAGTTTCCTGCGAATTTTTTTTTGCAGGAAACTTTCTTGCGAATTTTTTTGCAAGAAATTTCACAGGAAAATTTCCTGCAAATTTTAAAATTCACAAAAATATATTATATTACCTGTAGATAAAATTTCATAGAAAAAATTGTAGGAACAACATTTCCTGCGAATTTTTATGAAAAATTCACAGGAAAAGTTGCATGTAATAAGAGAAATTCTAGTAGTGAATGTTACTGGTATGCTTTTTTTTTTTTATAGAAAAATTATATATCACTAAAAGGCTTGATATTTTTATTTGCCCAAATTATTTTTTTATCTTTTTTCTATTTTCTATTTTTCTTATCACAAAAATAATATTTTTTGAATTTGTATTTTTTCAATTAATTACATTTTGACATAATCAAATAAAGATTATTATTTTTTAACTAAGATCTATTTTTTTAATAAAATTATAAGGCTTAAATATGTTTTCAATCCCTATAAAATTGATGATTTTGATTTTGGTCCCTCTAAAATTTTTCTTTGTTTTTCATCCTTTTAAAATTTATAAATATTATTTTTGGTCTTTAGTAAAATGATTAAATTTTGATTTTTTTTTTGTTCGTCCCTGGAGTATCCACCGCCGATAGCAGTGACTAATCTCCTCGCTACGAGAGAGGCACCTCAAAGGGTGAGATAACTGATCCCAAGATTTAACGCGACTACATACACAAGGCAGGATTTGAACCCCTGACCTTGCTTAAGCGTGGATTAACTCCTACCGCTGAACCACACGCTTGGGATTTTGATCCAGTAAAATTCTTTCTTTGATTTTTATCCCTTTAAAATCTAAACCAATTATTTTTAGTCTCTAATGATCATTTTAAGATGGATAAATAACATTTATTTAAAGATCCATAATTTTTTTTAAAAGTGCTAAATATCAATATGATATCAATAATAGTTATAGATAACACTTAAAATGGTTGTTTAACATTTTAATAAATAAAAATTAGTTAAAAAATGATCACATAAAAATAGAGACTAAAAAACAATAATTTTAATTTTATAAGGACAAAAGAGAAAAGAAAAATTTTATAAAGACTAAAATCAAAACTTGTTAATTTTATAAAGACTAAAAATATATTTAAGTCAAATTATCATTATAATAATTAATTGCAATCAATTATTGCATTAGTAATTATAAAAAAATTAAATAATATCGTTACAATTAGTATTAAGTAATCAATAACTTAAATTGTTATAAATGAGTAGTAATATATATTAATAAAAATAAAACATCGAATTTAATTAAAAAAAGTTAATTATAAAATAGTAAATATTGTATAATTATTATTAATTATAAGAATTATTTTTAATTTGTGAATATTTTTATATTTTTAATTGTTAAAATAATAAATATTGTATATTTTGTCAGATACATTTTCAAATGTTGTTCTTAATACGCTTCACATTTTTTTAAAAGTACCTTATCTTATAATAAAACAGATAACTTTCCATAAGTTCTCCCTACAGTATTATTTTCTTAAATGATTACTGTTAAATGCATAAATTCTCTATAAGTTGTCCATGCAATAACTCGCCCTTAAAATAACTATTAAATTGCATGCACGTAATTAAAATAATATTACATTAAAAATTTATTTATTTATTTATATATCATGTAATAATTAATTGATATTTTCATTTGATTAATGTTAAATAATTTATATATATATATATATATATATATATATATATATATTAATAAATATGAAAATTAATTTTCACACACAATTGATTTATATTTAAATTAATTTTTTTTCCAATAGTAATGCTATCTTTTATTTGTTCTTCAACTTTTACATACAATGCATAAATAATTATAATATGGTAATACATTAGATGATATATTAATATTAAATTTTTAAAAATTTGAAATATAAATTATATTAAATAAATGCTTCTATCATAATTAAAGAGCATATAAGATAATAAGACTTATTAAAAAAGACAATGTAGTAATTACATAATATAGAAATCACTAAATTATTTTATTATAACATCTTTATATTTAATGTAATTTAAATTAGGATGGTAAAATGGGCCATGATTTGCGGTCAATCTGTTGGTCCGTCAAAAATTGATGGATCGAACCCATCATTTCAACCCGTCAAACCCGTCAATCTGCCGAGTCAAATGGCGGGCTAGCTTATCACAACTCGCCAGTCTGCATTTAAGGTTCTTGTTAAAAAAATAGTAATTTGTAAGTTTGTATTTTGGTTTTGATTTTGTTGTAAGTGGACTAATTTGTATTTTGTTTTGTTGCAAATTTGTAATTTGCTTTTGTTGAACATATATTATGGACAACATGTATGCATTTTCAATTTCATGTGATTATATTTATTTATTTGTAGTAGTTTTTTTTATTTGAACATAATATACATTTTTAAACAATGTTTTAGTGGTATGCGGGATGGCCCGTCGACCCACCCTTAGGCCGGGCGGGCCAACATTCCTAGCCCGTTTTTCAATGGTGGGCCGGGGCAAAATGGGTTGGGTTGGCTCATTTTGCCACCCCTATAGTTTAAATGTATTAAATAATGGATATAAATATTTTTTTTAATAACAAAATTAATCCTATTATTAGTAAGAAAATAACATATTAAATAATATTTATTTTTAAAAATTATTTATTTTTATATTATAATTTTATGATTTAATAGTTTTTTTATTAATTATATTTAAGTTTTATATTTGTACAGTAATTAATAGTTAATGTAATATATTGATTTATATTATTATTTTAAAATATAATGATCATGTTAAATATTTATAAAATTTTATTTTTTAAAAATGTAAGTACCATTTATTTTATATATCAGTAGAGGGGTTGAGACACTTCATGCCTCTAATAATTATATGTAGATAGAATATTAAAAGATTGCATCTGATTATTTAGATAAGATATGACTTTTTTTTTTACCATGTGAGGGGTATAACAGTCCACTAAAAAGTGGAGATAAAAAAATGGTTACATACTCCCGAAATCCCCTTTATAATAGGTATAGATGTAATTCTCCTCAGATTTTCAACGGCTTCACTCCACGATATTTCACACGATAACATTTTACATAACTTCTCATTAGTCAACACTCGAAAGGGTAGCTCTTTCTGAGATGTATGTCCACTTTTTAGGATCAACGAGTGATTCCACAAACCAACACAAAACTTTTCGGTATGCTTTGTCCTTACTCGCACACTTTCTGAGAAACTTTCCAAAAGGTCACCCATTTTTAAATTGTTCTAAGTCAAGCATGCTTAATTATAAAGTTCTTATGAGATAAACTACCGAAACACAGATGTATCTTGTTGGTATAAATAATACAAATGAATTCCTTTAAGTCATCATCAACTATATAATCTTATACTTGTACAATCTCTATATCCCTCTCATTGGTGTGTCTAAACTGTTACAATAGATGTATAATTAAATAAAATAAATATAATTATTTTCATTAATAAATAAATATATTATGTATAATTAAATAAAATAATTATTTTCATTTTTTTTAAATGTTGTGTCTATTTAATATTCTTAAGTAATTAAACTTTTCATATCTAATACTATTTAATAAATTTAAATACATTAAATTTTGGTAAAATAAAATGATAAAACGCTTGTAAATAGTAGTCTACATGCATATAATCTCCAATTTAATCAAAAATTTTTTTTACTTCTTTCATGTAATTATTTCTCTTGAGATTATTATTTGTATTCATCTTTTTTAATAAAATTATAAGGTAAGACATCAAAATGCTATTTTCATTATTACAAGATAGGATGTTGAACAATGAAACACAAAATTAATATTACTTATCTTGATGTAGAAACTAACACATATTGATTGAGTATGTATGTACACCAATTTTATATAATCTCGTAATAAAATCATCAATATTAAAAGTTTGATGTAAAATATAATATTATTATTAACATATTCGTTCAGGACCGGTCTAACATATTATTATAATATCTTTAATAAAGAAATATAAATATTTTAGAGATAGCTTGAAAAAAATAATTATATTTAAGATAGGTTTTTTAAAGAGAAATTTTAAGAAAGAAAAAAAAATGACTTTTAAATTATAAAACCTTAAAAAGAAAACTATATAAATATTAGTATAAAGTATTTTTTTTTGAAACAGACCTATAGCAAGGATTTTGTTAACTTGGCCTTTAGACCGACTATGTATACACTAGTTACAATGAGTGAAAAATATATTAAACTTATTATTATATATATTAATTTATAAATATCATATAAACAACTTTTTTATTCTTATAAAGTAAAGATAATAATTCTAAAATAAAAATATACGTTAAAACTTGAAACTAATAAAATAATTTATTGTTTTAATATATTTATTATTATTTAAAATATATATTAATAAAAAACCCGTAAAATACACTGCTTGTGTTGTGTGTTACGGAACCTATTCCCATCTAAAATTTGCCCTAAGGAGAACATACTCTCATAGTTTCTTTTCTATTGCCACTCGCCTTCTCTTCTCCTTTTCAGATTTCCGTCTCTCTGGGAAGGGCACCCAGCAAGTAAGTTTCCTCTCTCATCTCTCTCTCTTTGCGTGCAAGGATAGTGGGAAGAAAATTAACCTAGCTGCTTCTTGCATATAGGTTTTAGATAAACTTGCACCTGAACCTTATAATTTTGTTAATTAAGCATTGCCTTTGTTTCTTTGATTTAGCCTTTAAGTTTTTAAGTTGTGTATAATCCTATAAGTGGATGTTACTTGAAATGTGCTTCATTAGGTATACATAATAGCTGAGAATTCCCCTTAAGATTCCTTCAGGGTTTTTGTGGTCAATTAATTCAGTGGAGTTGTCCACTCAATTTGTCATATACTCTGTTTCTTATTGATTCTTTACCATATTACTATCTTGGATTATCTATTTCAGAGTCGTTTATTGAACAGTCTAGAGGCATAATGGGGAATAATTTTGAATGAGAAGGTTGTTTCCCTAAATCTAGTTGAGCTATATTTTTGTACTGAAAAGCTGAAGTTTTGTATTAAGTTCTTTTTCCCCCAACAAAGGACAATAATAGATGTCTAGTGACTCTGCTGTCCAGCAAATTTTCTATGTGTCATTGTAAAGTATAACAATCAGTTGAATGAATTGAGAGCAGAGGCATGGGTAGACACCAGTGATAAATGATTTTTATTCTGCTAAATGGGATGATCTCTATCAAAGCCATACACATATTGTTTTTATTGAGTCCTTAAAATCTATGATAAGAAACTTGGGAGAACTACACCCTAAAAGTTAGCCATTGTAGTTGGAGAACCCAGATCAATATAAACTCCCACTAGAATTCCACACTTCCATTGTGGGACTCAAGTTTCATATCTTGCGATTGGATCCTAAAAATATACCTCTTGGTCTCCATATTCTAAGTTGTACACTTGTACTGAAGACATGCATGAGCACCTTCTGATTAAAAACCTACTCTAAACTTGGTTTAAAACTATGGCTATATGAATGTCATTTTGGGCTATCATTGTGGATTTTATGACAAATAGGTTTTATTTTGATAGACCGAGTTTGTGAAACTATATGCTTCCTTGTATCCAGTGTTGTGATATGGTATTATATTACATTTTCTGTTTTGAAATAAAATGTGTTGATGACCTGTGAAAAAGGATACTGCCGCATGGTATTTTTTCCTTTTTAAATGATAGTTGATCTTTTAAATTAATTGAGACTCAAGCACAGGCATTGTTGGTACTTAAATCAGACAAAAACAGAAAAAGAAGATTCATTATCAAAAGTATAAACATTTGCAGCTTATGTAATTTCCAGTAATAGGTATAAAATAAAATGCTATGCACATTGTCAATGGGGTGTAACATGGAATTTGACTGATGAATTCCTGTTTTATAATTTCAATGTAGTGCCTTTCATTTGTATGTGTTCCTGTTTTTTAACAAACTTGACTCATGGTGACAATTTGTCTTTGTAGCATCTAAGTTGTGGGAAAGGAGTACCCATTTCCATCCAAAGCTTAGTTCACAGTTGCATTTATTTGAGAAGATAAGATGATGCCAAGGGCATTATTGGCGAAATTTATTCAGAAACGCCCAACTGTTTCTCTTTTCCAATTCAATCAACAGGCATGTTATTGTGCTTTTAATGCAGTACCCTTGTCCTGTTTCAACATCTTTGCTTATCTCAAAGGTTTTGAAATTTTACAGAGAGAATTGCATAGCAGGAACAAGAAAGCCTTGGAGTTCATTGCAAAAGGCTGGAATGCTTTGAAGGAGGTTGATAGAGTCATCGATTATTGTGAGCTAAATGATAAGGGCCTCATTCCTCTACTTAGGGTAATAAATACTTTCTCAACCTATTACTATTTGCTTCTTTATTTGAGATTTGATACAAGAGAAACAGACACTTATTTGAAGTTCAATATTAGACAGCTAAGGAAAATTTTGAGCTTGCTTTAGAAGCTGACAACTCCAATACCCAAGCTAGGTATTGGTTGTCCAGATTGCATATGAAATATCATGTTCCAGGAGCTAATAAAGCTGTGTAAGTAAATTCTTTCTCTCTATGATGTATTCTTTCTTCCATCTCTTGATATTCTTCATCAATAAATGCAGAATTATGTCATGTTATTCAGACTCTATTATTTATTATAAATTATTATGAAAGTCACTACATGGAGCCTATGGTTCCCTACAAAATTGTTCAAGTCAAGCTACTTTCTGATGTGAACTCAGCTGAGTAGCAATCCACATTGAAGGGCCAATTAAACATTATGTTCACATGGAATGGAATGCCTCAACACATTATAAATCTCATTTTCAGTAGTATGATGAAGTAGCGATTCTCTGTTTTGTCATCAATGACCTCCATGTCAATTTTGTGGTTTACTATTTAATGTTCTTTTTTAAACAGTTCTCATTGACTGTGTACCTTGATCACTGTCCAGTGATCAGTTTTTTTGAGGTTTTTGGTGCTTGGTTGTTTATTCAAGTCACATAAAAATTCTCTGGATTCTATCTACTGTGAATTCATGACCATATTTGCCTTCTTCCCTATGCAAACAGAGGGGCAGCGTTATTGGTAGAAGCAGCTGAAATGGGTGATCCCGATGCACAGTATGCATTGGGTTGTCATTTAAGAGTTGAGGTGAGGATGCTCTAACCCTTCTGTTGTGGTGACATCATTTAAGTACATAGTTGCCAACTCTGCAAACATTTTGAGCTTATGACAGTAATCATTCTTTGATGCCTCCTTGAATCACTTAATGACTATTAAGTGCTATTTGCAGATTTAAGTTTTTGATTTTTTTTTTTTTGTGGTTATCAAAAGAGATGTATTACCTTATGGATAGCAGTGGTAGGCTAGAGCTCCGAAAAAATGGCCTGGCTGTGATATTATGTATTTGTAATAAAATGGTGACTTGCTAGCAATTCCTTGTTTCTTTGTTCACTTGATTGCTTTTGTGCCATTCTATTAGATTTCCATGATGTACTTGAGTAGGAAAATTCTTCCATGTGATCCTTCTTCACTCTTTTATGAGTATTATCCATATATACATTATTGGATAAGGTGATATATGAAATTTCGGAGCTTTCTTTAGTTATTTTTACTAAAATGTTTTTTTTTTAAATATTTTGTGACAGAATGACGATGTTCAAACTGATCAACAAGCTTTTTATTATTTGGAGAAAGCTGTGGACCAGGTATGTGAACCTATGGAAGGTGTATGGTTATCATGATCTACGAATGTCCAACTAAACCTTGGAATATATGTTCTAGTTGCATCCAGGTGCTCTTTACCTTGTGGGTGCTGTATATTTGACAGGCGACTGTGTCAAGAAAAATATTGCCGCAGCATTGTGGTGCTTTCACAGGGCATCAGAGAAGGTAATTAGAGATGGAATATACCAATTAATCAAATTTAAGCCACTGATTTTATATAAAATTCTTGCAACTCGTTCTGCATTTGCAACACTGTTTTCTTAATATTGACGTACAAATTGTTCTTACAATCTTTTCTTATGTCTAGTTAATTAGACTTTGGAGTCAACATATTTTGGAATTTAGATATCATTTGGTTATATGCTGTTATGATTTATTTAGCACATGCCCCTAAAAGTGCATTCCTTACATCACCTAACAGTTTTTGCATGGACTGAAATATTTATAACATAAAGAATTAAAAGAACAGGCTTCTTCATACTTTATAGCACGCCATAGCTCCTAAAATAAAACATCAAAGGGTTGTTGATAGTGTTCTATGGCACCATAATGGCACAGCGGGGTGGTTGGCCTCTATAGAGCAGCTATTGTAGGCATTTTCATGGTCACAGTGGTTGCAGTCGAATCTGATCATGGCCCAGTTCACACGTAGCACATTGATGCTTATGGGTTTTGAACACACCATTTTGTCCCTGTTGTAATGTCATTTTGGGGCTTTCTTTGGAGCTAAAAATGAGACTTTACTCTTGGTTAGACCTAAAAGGAAAAACCCTGTTTGTCCCTCAATTCAGCAACTACATCTGCAAGGAGCCAAACACACGGCCTTCTCTCTCTTTCTCTTCTCTAGAGACCCCTCTGCAGCTCTGCTCTTGCCTACCCACCTTTACTAGACACCACCTCTTTGATGGCCGTTATCAGTCACCATTACTTCTATGTTACTGTTTCCTTCACTTTTATTGTTATTTACTTGTATGTTTTGCTTAAGACCTATGACTTCTGCTATTGATAATTATCAATATGTCATTAATTTTCCATATCTTTTGAGAATTATATTTAATTATGCACATAATATATTTTATATGTATGTATAAAAAAAAAATTGAAGTAGTAGCTGGATCTTAGGCACCACCCCTACTTTGGCATTTTATTGGCTCGGTCGCCACATGCCATTATTTGGAATTGATAACAAGGTAAAAAATGTTTCATGAGCCATGACCTGCTAGAGTTTTATTGATTGCTCATGCTCTGATTTGCAGTAATTAAAGTTTTGTTAAAGTTATATTTGTGTCTTGATTCTGCTTCTAGAGCTGACGCTGGTTTACTGAAAAGCTAATGACTTATTTAAATCAAGAGGCATGTTTGATGGGACCCGTTAAATGCTTGTTGAGACTTGTCTTCTATACCGATGGATTAAATGGGAAATAGTCCTCCTAGTTTGAAACTTTTTTCTAAAGGACCTCTTAATCACATTTACATGTTTGTGTTGTTGAGGATTGGTATTGCCTTTATCTCATTTACATGTGTAAACAAGATAAATATTTAGCTGCTTGTTTACAGAGTTAGTCTTTGTTTCTAAATTTCACTCTTAAACATGTAGGGCCATGCTGGGGCAGCTATAGCGTATGGATCTCTACTTCTTAAAGGTAAGCTTGTCATTCTGTATTATTCTCATCTTCCTTTCACCTTATAGTGTGGTATATCATTGTTATAGGCTACCTTATGCTCATAATATTTATGATTAGCCCTACAGGCACTTTTAACTACTCGTAATGTTTACCACAGAGTGGTTGATACTGAATTTGACCTGGATGAATGACAAGTAACAAGGATGAATGAGAAAGATGCGTTATCTGAGTATATAAACATAAAGCACCCAGAGAACACATGCATATAGATATGTTTAGTGAAAAAGTCATTTTTATATGAAATTGTGAGGAATAAACTTAGATTGTTGGTATAGTGGAATGCAATGTCAAATACGTTTAGGTTCGAACAATTCCAGGATAAGATTGAGCGTGCAAGGGATAATTGATTGATTTCTATTTGAGTATGCCATGTGCTGTGCAAAGAGAAGATAAGGCACAGTCACTTTCAACTTATCAATAAAAGGAAATGATACCTGGCATTATATTATGTGATTGCCAAATATCAAAATTCCCTTATATGTGAACTTTTTTTTTTTTTTTTCAATGTTGATGATAGGAGATTTGTTTTCAAATACAGATCTCGGTTAACTTATTTTATACTTAAATTTTTTAAAATAAATATAACAAAATAAAAGATTTCATTTGATACCTTATGATTTTCTTATAATTTAAGCAAGTGTAAATGTTAATTACCTTACATAAATAAATTGTTTAAAGTTTGTTACTGAAAAAAAAATAAAATATTGTGCCTCACTCAGGTGTTGAGGTTCCAGAATCGTTAATAAAATTCAGTTTGAAGAGAGGTGCAGCAGCTCATAGACGAGGGAAGAATAAAGGAAATCTTGCAATTGACCCCGTGGAGATGGCAAGAGAAAAGTTTCAGATAGCGGCAAAAGCAGGGTGTGACCTTGGATTCAAATGGCTTGCAAGGTTAGAGGAGGAAGAGAAGCGGTTACTCACGGAAGGACATTCAGATTAAATTCACAAGTTTTGTGCTATTGGTAGCACAACCCTATGTGAATTATTCGGTTTGGCTTCTCTGAATTGGGGATTTTAGTCATTGTTGAAAAAAATAAAAATAAAGTTGTGGATTTTTATTAATGTATAGAGTTTGTAATGATTGTCTATTATTGAACTTTTTAATCTACAGTTGAAATTTCTCAATTTCCTTTTAAATTTTTATTGCTAAATCCTGATTTAACTGTGACATGTTTGTGCACAAAAGTCACTTTAGTTGTTAGTGTGCCTGTTTACATGTATATATGCATGTGCTGGAGCTGTTGGCTAATCAAAGTGATGGCAATTTTTAACCATACCCATCAGTTGTCTAATTCTTGTTTATGCTTTATTTTTTTTTTTCCCTTTTGCATTCTAATAAACATTATATTAGTGTGTATATAATAAATGATTTTTTATATTATAGAAATTGACAACATAAATTTTTTTAATATATAATTATATTTTAGGTTTGTAATCAGTAATTTAAATTCAATGTTTAATTTTAGTTGACATATTCTTTGAAAAAATTATTGAAATTTAATATCAAAATAGAAACAAGAAGCTAGATTAAAAAACATTAAGCAATAAGATTAATTATATTAATAAAAATAAAATGAGTGATTCAAAATTATTGAGAGAAAATTTTGAGTTAATATGTAAAATATACTTCTAAGGGTGGAAAAAAATAATTAAAAACATTAAATCAGGGAAGTGCATGTCTTTTTTAAGTTTTGCATATTTTAATTAATGTATAGGGAATACTCTGACTAAATACAAACACTACAACTTTTCAGCAACACTAATAATGTGTTCTAATATCTCTTACTACTTTTTTTTATATAAATGATTCGAGATTGTCCATAGTGTTTATGAATGTGTAGTTTGAGAATATTATATATTATAAATCATTGTATAAATGCGTATCAAAAGATATTTATATTTTAACTTCTTATTGTGTATTTGAGTGACACAATCTTGATAAACTATATTTTTTTGGGCCGATTATAAATTATATTTTAGTATACCCTGCATATGCACTAATACAGACACACTTTATATATATGGCTATGAAAATTAAATTCAAAGAATAAAATAAGTGATTAAAAATAATATTCTAAAATATTATAAAAAGATACTATATTGAAAAGAGAAAATAAGTGAATGGTTAAAAGAATCACCATGCGTTGTTTAGGTATGTCTCATTACTAAACAGAGTAACCCAAAACCCTAATCTACTTGAATGACTATGACGTGAGTGGGGCCCAGAGTCAAAGAAAAAAGCAAACATAAAAACAGAGCAAATGTACAAAAAGAAATGCCCCAAAAGCGGTTTTCGATATTGTGGGCGTTTTCTGCTTATTTCTGAATTATCATCTTCGTTGCTACCATCACTTGATACTCGAATTCACCTTCACTTTAATCACGAATATCTGGTTTCATCGAGAATGAGAATGAATATTAATAATATTTATTAAATCAGAAATGGAAATGGAGATGAATATATATTTATTTGTAAAATATTTATATTCATACCTACTTTAAAATTTAAAATTTAAAATTTATTTTTTTTAAAAATTTATTTGACATTTATATACTTTATTTTATTTTAAATTTATGTTAAATTAAACTTAATTAATATAATATTATAATTTTTATTTTATATTGTATTTTTAGAAATTTTTATAAAAAATATTTAATTAATTTATAAACGAATATGATATTCAACAAAGATGAAGATATAAACACAAATTGTATACCTATTAAATATGTTGAGAAAAATATATATAAGATACATGAAAGAAAATAAAAAATAAAAATGAGTATTATTATCATAATATCTTACTTCTTATAACTCTATCTCGAACTCTACTTAAGTAGTTAAGAGTATCTCTAGTGGGAGTTATTTATAAGAAATTCTCTGTATCACATCATGTCATATCAGTTCTTTTTTACTTTATGAGTTGCTTATATTTTAGTACTGAAATTTCTACAAGCAACTTTGTTAAAATTTAAAATCATAAAAATATTTGCAATAATTTATTGGAGATTTATATTTGCAAGAATTTTTGCAATAATTTTCTACAAATATTTTTTCGCATGAAAATCCTTGGATAAATGACATATTTTTAGTAGTGTTTTAATCTTTATATATAATATTTTATTTCTTTTTGATCTCTATAATTGTATAAATATTATTTTTAATTTTTATAAAAATAAACAAAAGGAACTAAAAGGAAAAAAATGATATGTATATAGACTAAAACGGAACGATTTCAACAATAGAGTTTATGAAACTATAGAGATTAAAAGGATAAATAAATTCAAATTTTATATCATGTTATGTAAGATTTCCATGGAATGGTTGGTACGTAAATTTTTTTGAAGAATGTAAAATTGGGAATACTTAATTCTCATATTTAGTTTACTAAGTTTTTGACCCATGAACAAAATATGTAAATTTAGAGATTCATTTATTTGTTAATTAATTTCTTAATATGTATGATTAGTTTTAATCTTTACATAAATAGTACTTATCCTACAATATTATAAAATAAGTGTCATTTTAGAAAGTAAAATATAAAATAAGTGTCATTTTAATTTTTCATATAAAAAGGAAAAGTAAATTATAAAATAAGTGTCATTTTAATTTTTCAGTGTAATATTAATTACTTTTTTATTTATATCCATAATAATATTTTTTTTTAGAAAAAAGTTGTTCTTGCATTGCATCGCTTTTATCAAGGTTAATTTGGTAAAATTGATATTATCTTTCATTTATTTATTATTCTTTTGATTTGTTTAAAATAACTTAGGAAATTACTTATTATTATGGAATAGAGGAAGTAAGTTATATTAAAGTTTTTAATCTAGCATTTATGATTTCACGAGTTATGAGATCCTGAACATACATCTAACGTATTTTATTTTTTTAATAACATAAACATTAATTCACAAAGTGAAATACTCTAATTAATGAAATCATTTGTTTTATATGATTTACAAGTTGAAATCTGACATACTATTACCCCCAACACGTTCTAATATGATATTGAGAAAACACATACTTTCTAAAAGAATTTAAATAAAATAAAACTCTTGAATATGCATGATAAAAGGGTTCTAACTAGGGATGACAAATATACCCGTACCCGTGGGTAATACCCGAACCCGTCCCGACTTTGACGGGGAATACCCGGTTTGACCGGGTACGGGTACGGGTAAAACCCGATATATTGAATCGAGTACGGGTACGGGTACGGGTATGTACTTACCTGCCCCGTACCCGTACCCGTACCCGTCCCCGTTCTCATTTTTAATTTAATATTCACTTTTAATTTAATTATATTAAAAAATTTTAATATTTTTTTATGTATGATTATTTATTATAATGTGAGATAAAAAAATAACCTAATTATAATTATAATATAATAAAAAAATAATTTAAAAATATTATTTTTTATAAAAAAAATAAAAAATAAAAAAATTGACGGGTACGGGTACAGGTACGGATATACCCGATACCCGACGGGGATGGGGATGGGGATGAAAATCCATACCCGACGGGTATGGGGACGGGGATGGGGATGAGTTTTACTTGCGTGGACGGGGACGGGTATCATGAAACCCGTACCCGCCCCGCCCCGTTGCCATCCCTAGTTCTAACGTCTCAAAAACTCCGATATTATAAAAAGGAAAATAAAACAAGATTAAGTTTGTAAACTTAAGCACAAAACTAGTTTTTACAAATCCTTAAAGAAAACAAAACAAAACAAGGTAATGTAAGACTCTAAAAACACTATTCTCAAAAAAATAAATAAATCAAAATAAAGGTTGTCCACTAACTTTGATGTCACACTAATTAGAGAAAAAATCTAAAAAATAAAGTTGAAGTCTCAAGCTTCGTCTCCTTCATGCTTAACTTCATCTATCTGATCAACCCTTGCATGACTTTTAGGCCAAACAAGAAAAACCAGAAAAGCAAGCACAAGAAGAGTGAAAATATATCTAACACATGCATACACATATATAATACATATGGATAGCATACTAACACACCAACCACCACAACTCATATCAATATAAGGAATTCAATTCTCAATATTCATAATACTCCATTCAACACATAAAACTCAAAATCATCCACGTTCACTTTTCAACTACTCATACTCTTAATTTTATATGCATCTGACTCCAATCTCGACATAGCCTTAATTAGGAGCTTAAAGACAAAGGAGTCTACAACACAACACATGATTACCACATAGTTAACACCTATATATACTATTCACTCTTAGTACAAGGAATTAAATAAATTAGGATCCAATAAAGGTATCACAATTGGTTCTAGTTGCCTTCAATCTAAATGTTAGAGGTTTCCCACTATAAGACCCTCAAAGCTAAGGTAGAAGACCATAAAGACCTCCTACAAAGAAACACATCCACTTTTTAAAAAAGTATGCATGTATGCATGGACTCTCAAACACAACCAACAATGTTAATGCACTGTGTTGAGATTGTTGAAGTTATGGTAGTTGTTGAGTTAATTATTGAGTCAAATATTGAAGCCCCTCATAAAGATCTTTATGAAAATTGAGGAAGATATTTTAGTTTTGATGATGTAAGCATTAGATTCGTATAGTTTTGTTTAGTTTGCTTCATTGATTTTTGTATTCAAGGCTTATGTTGAAAAGGATAATGTATTGCTTGTTATTAGACTTAGGTTTGGATGTGTTTGCTTACTATGATGAATTAATTTCAAAATTACATCTTGTTTTAGAAAGCATAAAACTCATATTTCAACTTAATGTTTCTCATTTCATGTGAAAACACAATGTAAGAGATTACAAAACACAAATGGAAATTGGTTTATTCAAAAGAATCCATGATTAAGTCAAGTAATAGATTGTCATTTTAGGTAATAAATTACTAAAGCTTAGTTTTGAAGTGGAATTCAACATCCTCTTTGTGATAATCAATTACTTATTCATGTAGTTGATTACCATGTTGACTTTTGAGTGAAAACAAGTAAAACAAGTTGGAAAAGCCTTAAGATAATTGATTACCAACTTTAGTAATTAATTACCTTTGCTGAAAAGTGAGTTCTATAGTTCCTAGAACACGAGATAATCAATTACTAAGATCAGTAAACAATTATCTTAGTTCTTTTTTCATCAAATTTCATTTTCATTAAAAATTGGTAATAGATTACCTGATATTGGTAATAGATTACTGCTGTTACGAGTTTTTAATGTTGAAATCTTATTTTCTCTATAAATATAACTCTTTTCAAAAACTTAAAAAAAAAAAAGATATGGAGAATAATCAAAAGAGTGAAAAAGAGTGAAAAATAAAAATAATTTTCAAGATCTAAAAATTATTTTTGAGTGAAGACCAAATATTTTCAAAACAATCAAAGAGCAAAGAAAATTCAAGAAAGATGTTATCTTGAAAGAAGTTCAAGAAAATCAAGATTGCCGAACAATTCTTTGTGGAAGATCAATTTGTACATAAGGTGTATCAATTATGATCTTTAAACTTGTGTTTGCATAGCTAGGTATGTTATGGTATGTTCCTCTTTTGAGATAAGGGTATCTTAAGAAAGAGTGAGAGAAATCTTGAGATAGGTTTTCTCTAGTGGATTCTTGAGGTGCAAGAATTTTGGTGATTGTATAATCTTGTGGGATCAAGATTATGTGATTGTGTTTTTTTTATTATAATATTGCTTGTACATGGTGTTTGTAAAGAATATTGTAGTAGAAAGACTAGATTTAGTAGGGAGCTAAGTCTGAAATTAGATGTAGGCCTTTGTAAGACTGAACCAGTATAGATCACTTTGTAATTTCTCGCTTTACCTTCATATCTTGTTATAATTCTTGTTGAATTGATAAAAAATAATTTCAAGAAAGTAAAATAAATTTTTTATTGAATACTAAAGATTGTTATGTTGTAAAATCTGATATGATATGTACAATCTGGTAATAAAGTGAAAGAAGGTAATTACTAAAATCAATTTGGATTACAACTTCTATTCCCTGTGTAAAAATATGATATACTTTGTATCTTGTTTGGTTTGTAATCTGAATGTGATTAGTAAAAGTTGTATAAGAAAGAAAGAAATTAGTAACGAGAACAAGAAAGACCATTAGAAGCCATCTAAGTGAAGAATCAATTCAACCCCTTTTCTAGATTCGTGTTCTACCCAGGACCAACATTGTGCCATCTCCATCATATGTATTGCTAAACCTCTGTATTTGAACTTCTCGAATGATCAAGCCCTACATGGATTGCCTCATATCAACACCATCATCTTTTCAAGATTATGTCAAACGTCACATGCAAGGATCTCAAGTTAGTTAATACATACATCTTGAATTCTTAACATCAATAACATCTTGCAATTCTCAATCCATCTTGTTATCTATTCACTGTTACTATCACCATTATTATTATCTCTTTAATTATAAATCTCCCTTAATTTTCTTCTCTTTTTAATTAATCAATTATGAAAACCTCTCATATTTTCTAAATTATGATAATGTCTTATCTTTCTTAATTATAAATCTCACACTCTCTCTTGATTCCTTCTATTGTTTACTCATCTAATCACTCTCTAAATTAGTCTCCTTAAGGTTTACTATTACACTCCCAGTGACATTGTGCTTAGTGAAGCATTCCTTGTGCCCATCATGGAGAGGTTAAGGACCTTTCTATCACGTTTGTGCTTGTTGTGGATACCCCACGCCTAGTGTCAAGTCAAGGACCCTTCGGTGCACTCATGCCTAGCATTGCCTTGACCACACCAAGCATTAAACATTCAAAAAATTGACATCAAAATTTTCCTAATGAGACACATATCACCCAGTGTCGAGAGGATTGAGAACTCACTACAAGAAATTTTGAAATTACAGACGACCAAAATCCGTGGGTAACACTTCATTTTTGATGAATTATAGACGAACAATAATTCGTCGATAAATTGCTAGTCTGAAATATTTACCGACAAATTATAATCCGTGAGTAACTTTTCGACAAAATTACCCATAGATTTTTTCCGTGGTTAATTACCCATGGATTTTACCATGAAAAAAATCCGTGAGTATTGTTGAGAATATATTTTTTAAAAATTATTTCAAATTTATATTAAATAACATCCTTATTTAGTGCAACATTCCTCATATCTGACCTTCCAGCAACTCCACTCCAAGACACTTCATGCAACTCCTCGTTGGTCAGAACCCTTCACCAATTAGAACCTTCCATGGGTAGCCCTTTTTGAGATATTTGTTTGCTTTTAGGATCAAAGATTGACCCTACAAACCTCACAAATCAGCACAAGACTTTTCAGCGTGCCTTGTTGTCATTTGCACATTTTTCTGAAAAACTTCCCAGAAGGTCACCCATCCCTAAATTACTCCATGTCAAACACGCTTAACTGTGAAGTTCTTAAGGAATAAGCTACCAAGGAATAGATACATCTCATTGACATAAATAATACAAATTAATTCCTTTAAGTCCTCTTTAACTGTACAATCTCATACTTGTACAATCTTAGGATCTCTCTCATTCTAGTATATTTCACAAATTATAATATAATATAATACTATTTTTTTTATCTAAATTAAAAAATATTAATATTTTAGTTTGTGTATTTTACAAGTTACATTTTTATTATATATAATTAAAATTTATAATAAATTATATATATAAATAAATATTATAGTTAAATCAATAAATCATATTTAAAACTTGTATAAATATATATTAAATGAAAATTAGTAACTAATCAAAGAATAATTAATTTATATATATAAAACACAAATGTCTTTCTTGTGCCATAGTATTTTTAGAAACTTTTTTTTAACTAGAAGAATTTTATATATTTTAAATTTTTTTTATCTAATTTAGTTTTTAGTTATCGTTAATACTTATAAATTAATTTTATTATTTTTAATGTAAATTATTAATAAAAAATAATTACTCACGGATTTATCCGTCAGTAATTACCCACGGATAAATTCGTGGGTAATTTCGTAGGTAATTATCTAATTGAATTTTTATTTATCATAATTACTTATAAATTAATTTTATTATTTTTAACATAAATTATTAATAAAAAATAATTACTCACGTTATCCACAGATTTATCAGTTGGTAATTACCCACGGATAAATTCGTGGGTAATTTTGTGGGTAATTATCGAATTTAATTTTTATTTATCATAATTACTTATGAATTAATTTTATTATTTTTAACATAAATTATTAATAAAAAAATAATTATCCACGAATACATCCGTGGGTAATTCCGAAGGTAATTGTCTAAATTAATTTTTATTTATCATAATTACTTATGAATTAATTTATTATTTTAAAATAAATTATTAATAAAAAATAATTACCCAATAATGATACATCTGTCGGTAATAACGTCGGTAATTTCGTGGGTATTGTTGATAATATTTTTAAAAAAATCATTTTAAAATTATATTAAATAATAGTCTTGTTTTATTAAAAATAATATAGTTTAAAATTGGTAAAATTATTATAAATTTTAAGAAATTATCTTTTAATTTTAGACTATCATGCATCAATATCATTTCACTAATTATATATTTCTCAATTTAAATAAAATTAACTGTATAATATTAATATATATTGATAGTAAATTATTATTTTATACTATCATTAAATTATATATATATGTATATATATATATATATATATATATAAAATAGTTGGTATGGTAAATTAATTAGCATGAGAAAATTAGTTAAGTATTTAAGAATTTAATTTGTTAATCTTTTATCATTAAATTTTTTAAAGTTATCAACGATTTTTTTCATTTTCTACGAACAATGTTTTAGACAGATAATCTGTCGGAAATATCTGTCTGAAACATCATAATTTTCCCATGGAAAAAATCAGTGGGTAACATCCATCTGAAATTTTAGACGCACTACAAAAAAACTAATTAAATATGGCGATTTTAGAATTTTCTGTAAATTTTAGATTATTGCATTTTATTTGCATGTATGGATGATTGTTGCATGTGCTGTATTGAGATTTGTCTATGCTTATATGCAATGAATTATTTCTGCAACCATCATGCCTATGCCAGAGTTCAAAATTTTGCTTGTATATTTGTTCCAAAGGTTGTTTACATGTTACGGGTTTCTTAGAAAATATGTAGGAATTAGTGTTAAATGATTTCTGTTTATTTGGTTCATATTGTTAAATGTTGAATTTCTTGGTAGTGATGGTAAAGGGTTTAGTTTTTTTTTTGTGCTCATACTTGGACGATGCAATGGTTAGTTAATTTCACCAGCTAGGCTTACAGTATTTATTAGTTGAGTTATATTGATGGTCATTGTTGTTTTATTTGTGTTGTGTATGTTTATGCAGGAGAAAATTGATGAACTATTGATGCAAAACCCATAAATTGCATCTGATATTTCTCCAAATGATCCAATTGGTGTCATATTTGGTAAAGAGCATCCAGGTCATGTTAGAGGATTATCATTGGGAGCTTGTCCTACCCTTGCTTTTAAGCATACCACCACGAGGCTAAGTGGTGTCACCTTTGGTTCAACTAGTGCAAGTGCAGAAAATATGGAAGAAAAGTTTGCAGATATGCAAAATGAACTTGCAACTGTTAAATCTCAAATGCAAACACTTCTTTCTTATATTGCTAAAGGATGCAACATACCTGAAGATTTGGCTGCTATGGCTGCTGGCTTAGTTCATACTTCTGTTAATCAAGTATATAATTAAATAGTTGAAAATGATTGAGTTAAGAAATGTGCATATGTTGTCTTAGTTTTATTGTATTACCACTACTAGAAAAATTCATATTTGTGACGAATTTTGTGACGGAAAAAATAGCATCGCTAATAGTGACGGATTTTGTGAGGGAATTTTAAGTTTTGTGACGGACTAGAATTTATTGACTTTTGTGACGGATTTTGTGACGGAATATATTCCGTCTCTAAAAATCCGTCACAAATTTCATCGCTAAATAAAAAAAAATGTTTGTGACGGATTTTGTGACGGAATGAACTTCGTCTCTAAAAAATCCGTCACAAAGTTCGTCACTAAAATGAAAAAATTTAGTGACGGATTTTTCCCTCTCAAAATTCCGTCACAAATAGGTTAAAATATTTTGTGACAAATTTGTGACAAATTGTTTCCTCTCAAAATATTAAATTTTATTTATGAAACTTTTATATTTAAGAATTATGCATAATTAAAGAAAATATGTTAAATTTTTTTTAAAAAAATAATAAAATTAAAAATATTTTATTTCATTAAAGGACTGAAAAAATTATGAGATTCATTTAATTAAATAAAAAATTGTCAATTTTGAACATAAGAAACTAAGACATTCATTAAAAATATTTAAAAAAAACTTGTGAAATTAAAAAAAAAAAAGAATATTAATTTAATTTTGGCTTAATTACATTTTTGATCCCTCAAGTATTGTAATTGTGCAATTTTGATCCCTAAGATTTTAATTGGATAATTTTAGTCCCTAAAGGATTGTAATTGTGCAATTTTAGTCGTTTAATTTTTAATTGAACAATTATAGTCCCTCAAAAATCATAATTGTGCAATTTGAATCTCTCCCATTAAAAATTTAATAATTTTAAAATTTTAATATATATATATATAATAATAATAATAATAATTTAAAATTATACAATTATTTGCTTATTTAAGTTAACATATACTATAATTTTTATTAATGTAACAAATGATATATATTTATTATTACTAAATAAATAAAATTTATATATTATTAATAATTTAATATTGCTAATAAATTAATATCAATAATATTTTTAGTATATTTATAGATAAATTGATAATTTGATAAATATAAGTTAGTATATATTAATATACTTTTACAAAAATATAAATATAGTAGATATATAAGATATGTATATTTATATTTTTGTAAAAGTATATTAATATATAATAAGTTATATTTATCAAATTATTAGTTTATGTATAAATATACAACAGAACAATCAAAAAGCAAAATATAAACTTACATAGTTTATTTGTTTCTCTCAGGTTCTCTTAAGAACCCACAGAGTACTCTAATCCATACAATAAACATCTTACTCATATAATTGTCTCTTACAATTGCATTCCTTTATGGTGTGTTTGGATGAGTAATTTTACAAATTCAAGGAATTTGAAATTCTTGATATTTGAATTACTTTGATTTCAATTTCTATCATTGTTAAAATATTTTGTTTGGATAAGTCAATTCAATTTTTTTTAATTTTAAATTATTAATTTGGATATGATAATATGATTCTATCATGATAAAATTGCTTTTAAAAGGATATTTATATGTTGAGATTTTTAAATAAAATTTTATAAAAAAAATGTTAACCAATTTTTAAATATTTAATAATTTTAAAAATTAATTTAGTTAATATTTAATAATTTTTAAAGTATTTTTGAATATTCAATAATTAAAAATATGAAGATATAAGATAAAATATATAAGTGAAATAAGGGAAAAAAATATGAGGAATTTCAAATTCTTACATTTTTGGGAGAATTTGAAATTCTACTATTTCAAAGAATTTCACAAATGCTTGGAATTCAAATCAAAAGATTAAATTTTTATTTGGGTTTTCTTTCATGAGGAAGAAGACGAACTGCACGAATATAAGTGCAGATGCGCCGAGTAATCGATTACATTAATATGGTAATCGATTACCCCTTTTCAGATTCTGTGCATTTTGTCCCTAGTAATCGATTACACTACTCTGTAATCGATTACATATATCAGAACAAGCAAACACGCACTGGTAATCGATTACATGACCATGGTAGGCCACTAAACCAAAAGCAGCTGATAGTCAGGGCGCAACTGTTTTTACTTAAGAGCGTAGAAGCCCAAGTTTGAGAACGGCCCGTTTTGGGCTACTTAAAAATCAAAATATTACAAAAATTAATTTTCATAAATATTCATTATTAAAATACTAATAATTATTAAAAACCTTTAAAACATTCTATAAAAGTCATTAAAATAACTATAAGAAGATAATGTCCACAAATATAAAATAAATAATAATTAACTAATTTATTTATTTATTAAAAAATATCTTTCTAATTTCATAATTTTTAATTTTATATATTTCAAAAGTATTAATTTAGTTATTTATTGAAAAATATAAAATAAATAATATATATATATATATATATATATATATATTTCAAAAGTTGAAATGAAATAAGAGATCAAACATGTTTAATTCAAATCAAAACTCATCTATTTGTGAAATTAAATAGATATTCATACATCTCATGCAACAAGGAATACAACAGAACAATCAAAAAGCAAAATATAAACTTGTATAGTTTGTTTGTTTCTCTCATGGTTCTCTTAAGAACCCACAGAACACTTTAATCCATACAATAAACATCTGACTCATATAATTGTCTCTTACAATTACAAATGCATTCCCTTAGGTTTCTCATAAGAACCATAGAGATATTAAAATTATACATTTATATTTAAATATAAGAAAAATAACAAAAGAAGCATGTATATCCAGAACGGCCCGTTCTGGAATCACATTTTAAGGTACAACAGCCATGTCTGGAACAAGTTTAATATTGATTAAAAGATAAATAAAAGTATACAAATTTTTAGACTTATAAATTTCACTTTATTATATAAATCAACAAGTTTAATATTTAAAAAGATAAATAAAAGTATATATAATTTCAATATATTATTGTAAATTTAATATCTATACTAATATATAAAGGGAATATAATTTTCAGTAACTACTTTGATCTCCATTTTTTTTTGGACCATTATACCCTTTTATGTTAAAAAGTTAGAAAATTTTTTTTTAATCAAATTTAAGAATTTGAAACTAATAAATCATTTTTACAATAATTACTTTTACTTTTTATTTTTACATGAATTATTTTATCCTTTATTTATTTTTTAATAACTACTTTTTTATGAGTAATTTTTTATTTTTTTTCTTTTAATTTTTTTAATACAATGCAGACACGAAGTGCCTTTTTCTTGCTAGTAATTATAATAATAATTATTTTATTATCTTTATATTTAATTTATTGTAAAATAATTAAATTATTTTATTATCTTTATATTTGATTATTTTGTACGTTTATTAATTTTTGTATGTGAGTAGAGTAAATTACATTATTTTTAAAAAAATATTGTGTTTTTTGTTATATATTTATGTTAAGATAATTCTATAAGATATAGTTTAGATATACTAGTTTATCCTCTCCTAATTTCTAGTTTAGTTTCCTTAGTACTTGAATCTGAATGATTTTCATGTTATTGAATTGATGGATACAATAAAATAAATAGACATAAAACATAATCAATCCCTAAAGTTTAGGAATTTAGATAAAACTGACTAAGGAAACTAAACAATAAATTAAGAGAGTATAAACTAGTATATCTAAACTATATCTTATAGAATTATCTTAACAATTTATATTGTTTATAATATAAATATATTTAAACAAAGAATTTAATTGTTTCGGTAATAAAAAATTCATACGTAAAAATTAAATTCAATATATAATTTAAATAAAATTAGGTATATACATACTAAATCAATTATTCATCTTTCGATATAATACTTGATTTCTTTTGGTTATGATATTTTAATATATTTTATTTAAAATATCAATTAACATATTTTATTATTATTATTATTTAATTTATTGTAAAATAATTAAAATATTTAATTTAACATCATTAAAAAAATAACCATTATAAAATTTATTTTTTTAGTTTAATTATTTATTATAATAGTTTTTAGTTACTGTATTAACCAAAAAAATATTTTTAATTAAAATATATTTTTGAATTTTAGTTAATTCATTATCATTCACTCACTTTATTAAAAAGTGATAAAATTTAATTAATTTAATAAAATAAAAACTTTAAAATAAATATCTAAAATCTTTAACAATTTCTTAAATACAAATATTTAATTAATTAATTTTAATATATACTAAATTTAATATTAGAAAATTTATAAATATTTTAGTTATAATTTTTATTATCTTTTGAATTAATATTGGATTTCTTTTGATTATGAAAGATAGTAAATAAAATTTAAAATCTGAATGAGTTTGTTTGATAAAAATATTTAATTAATTTTAATATAATAAATTTAATATCAAAATATTTACCTAGATTTGAGTTATGATTTTTATAATCTTTTGATTTAATATTGGATTTTATTTATTATAAAACATAATAAATAAAATCTAAAATCTGTTAAACGAATCCACACTCTCTCTTGCCCTAGCAGACCTCTTTCTCTTCTCTGTTAAACGAATCCACACTCCCTCGCCGGCCACCACAGCTCCTTCTCGGTTTAACCATTCTAACAGTCCCTCACCCGGCCACCACAGCTCTTTTTGTGTTAAACCGTTCCAACAGTCTCTCGCCGGCCACCACACCTCCAGCTGTGTTAAATCATTTAGAGAGAATATTAATATGACAAGTATTACTCGATCTTGTGTTTTTGTTAGAAGATTTTATGTAGTTATTTAGAGAGAATATAATTTTTTTATATCCAAAGAAAAAGTGTTGTACATAAAACTTTAAAATTTTGTTAAAATTTCAAAATTGAACTATTATTATTGTTATTATAAATATATTATTATTTTAAATTTGAAATACTACTATTTTGCATTTAAATTAAATTATATTAATCATTATTTTCAAGTTTAAATTCAAAATATTATTTATATAATTTAATTAATAAAAATATAAGGTACTAATTTTAAAAATAATTATATTTTAAAGATATTTATTTCATATTATTTATAGGAGTTAAAATGGTAGTTTTTTTTAAATAAAAAATATATTTTTAATAATATAATTTTTAATTTTTTTTTTATTTTTGTAATGATAAATTTTTTTTTTCATTTCCCTCTCACTTATCTTTTGGTTTCCCTCTCTCACCAAACCCTAAGCCCCTTCCTTCATTCCGCGAACCCAGCCCCCTTCTTCCTCCGCCACATCACTCAAACCCTCCCCTCCTTCTCTCCCTCCGACTCTCTCGCCTTCCCCAACCAAGAGCTTTCCCAGACCGCCACCCCCTCCCTTCGCGCCCTCTCCACACGCGCCACCACCTCCTCCCTCAACGACCCCAACCCCAACTGGTCCAACCGCCCCCCCAAGGAAACCATCCTCCTCGACGGCTATGCCTTCATCGAAGAGATGCGCCGCGAGGAAGGTCACGCCGCTGTGAACTGTTCAGTGGCAAAGCGGAAGAAACCATGCTATGTTCGCTTTTCTTTTTTTTCTTTTTCTTATAGGTGAATGAAGTGATGGTTTTAATCTGTTGGTATTTTTAGAAGCTTGAATGGAATTTGTGACTTTAGCTTCGGTTTTCCGTTATTGTGTTGTGCAGATGAGTAATTTCACGAAGGAGGAGTTTGTGCATATTTTGCGTCGACAGAGCACTGGCTTTTCGAGGGGAAGCTCAAAATACAGGGGAGTTACTCTTCATAAACACTATTTTACTTGGGTTGGTTTCGTTCGTGATGAATCAAAGTTCAGTTTTTAAGTTGGCCATGGTTTATTGCTTGCTTGCAGGTATATATATCTGGGGCTATTTGACAGCGAGTTAGAGGCTGCCACTAGTGCAAAAATAGCTTTTAAGTTGGCCATGGTTTATTGCTTGCCTGCAGGTATATACTTCTGAATTTAGGTTTATGCACCGGTGTGGGTTTGAATGTGGTTCTTGATTTCTGGAAGAGATGGAGAACGCAAACAAGTGATAATAAGTCAAATGTTCCTCTTACGCAAATGTGTGTGCGTGTGTTTATTTTACTATTGGTTTCAACTTTCAAACACCTCACGGGATAAGTGAAGATAACTCTACTAGATGTTAATTCACCTTCCACGTAGAACCTTGCTAGAGAAGTGTTTGAAATTGAAGCAGGCCTATGGGTTTAAAATTGTTGATTGATGTCCTTAAGAATGTGGTGACTTATCGAAGTTAGGCTAAAAAATATTAAGATGTTTGCCTCCACGTCTCTTTCAGTGTTTTATTTTTAATATATTTATTTTAGCTCAAATATTGTCTTATGTTTTGCAGGTCTTTTCACTTCAAGATGGACCAGGGCATAATGTGTGCAGAAACTTAAGAGTTCCAATCACTGTCATTAGAACTTGTGATAAGCGCAACAACTCTGTAGACTGGCTAAAGTATGATTGTTGTTATAGTTTTTACTTCTGGACTAAGAGCATTTTGCATGGTTTTAATAATTGGAATGTCTAGAAATCTGAACCAACTATTTGGTAACTGATAAAATGACGGTCTGTTTAATCCTTTCAAGCTTTATATATCTTTTCTACTTTGTTGTTGATGCACCTTCTATAACTTCTGGTTTTTAGGTATACTGAAGTTAATCATCGGAAAATTGCAGTAAAATAATTTGTTTTTATATGGCTAGATTACAATATTGATTAATTCTCTATCCTTTACTCAGTTATGTTTATTTTCAGTTTGAGAAAAAAAATGTTATTTGATTCTCTTAATCATTACGTTCAGTTTGTCTTTTTAATGATGTGAATTAATCCTTATAATATTTGAACATTGAAAATAGTATATATGAATTCACGTGAATTCACTTTGACTTGTTTCTTAATTTGTTGCCGACTAAGAAAATGCTATTGTTTTGATCGGATTAGCAAATTCTGATTGCAACTGATAAGAATTATTCTATCTTTTTTTTTCCAGCTATGATGGTATAATTGTGAGCTCTCTGGAAGCCAAGGGTGCCTTTTCTTGGTATGATACTTGAGTTTTTTTAACCTGAATCCTTTCTGATTTTGCACCTATAATTTGTGTTTGAGGTTTTTTGTCATGAATATCCGTATTCAAGTAGCACTTATGATTTTAGTTCTTACAGTTTTTTGCAGGAGCCTTTCAAGTCTATCCCTCTTATATGGATCCTTCATGAAAATGCTCTTGCTTATCGATCAAGGAAATATGCCGCTAATGGGCAGATTGAACTTTTTGAATGATTGGAGAAGAGTTTTTAATCGTTCAACAGTAGTTGTTTTTCCAAACTATGCCTTGCCGGTAATATGTATGGGACAAATTATTTATTTAATGTTTTTCCACTAATCTTACATATTTCCTTCAAATCATAATTTCAGGAATCATAGGAACGAATCAGGAAACTCAAGTTTTCTTTGGGAGAGAATGTTTTCAGGATGTTGGTTCCAGTGCAAAAGGTTGGCAGTATCATTGGTCGAAAGGGCAAGTTTATAAAAAAAATTACAGGAGAGAGTAAGGCGCGGATTAAAATTCTTGATGGCCCACCTGGAATCTCAGAAAGAGAAGTGAGTTTCAATTTCCCTGTTATTTTATGCAGTAAGGATGACATTGGATATATATCATTGTCTATTTGTCATGCTTATTTATTTGATCTCCTTGGTTCTTTGAATACAATTCGGTCTATTTTAACTTCCCTGTTTTTGATACTTTTTAGTTTTCATCATCTCTTATTTAGTATTTTTGAATTCTTTTTCTTTGACGATTTTGAAAGGTAATGGTTTCTGCAAAAGAAGAGCCAGATCGCCCCATACCGCCTGCTGTTGATGGTTTGTTAAGGTTCCATAAGCAAGTTATCAATGTAGACCGTGACCTTGGGGATAGCACTTTGGCTACTGCACGTTCAGTTGTTACCAGGCTTCTAGTGGCAGATACACAAGCAGGAAGCTTGATTGGGAAGCAGGGTGCAACCATAAAAGCTTGATTTGAAAGTGAGACTTTTCTTTGACTTAATATGATTTTGCTTTCTGGTATCTTTCTGCAATCAACAGATCATTGCTAGTGTTGGCCTTGCTAGAAGACCATCATCTTGCATTTCTTATGAAGCACCTTTCTCTTCGTTGGCCTTTAGAGATGATGGTTGGATGCTGGCTGCTGGAACTAGCAATGGGCGTGTGGCATTCTATGATATTTGTTGTGCACAAATATGTTATATATGTATGATCCCAGATGGGGAAAGTAGGCATTATAATCTATACAAGATAATGCCTTCTTAGCAATTCCCCTAATGCTTTATATATGTATGATGCTGATAGCAAGGTACCTTATTTATGTTTGTTAATATGTATGATGTATAAAATTTATGAAGATCTCCCTTCCATAATTCATTGAACACTAGATTTATATATTTGTTGTGCACAAATATGTTAAGAAAAGGGGGTATTGGAATTTATGTTGATGAGTAACGTATAAATATTTACTAAGAAGGTTCTTTTGGTCTGTTATGACCTACAACTAATACATGTTTCCTAATTTTTTTTGCTCACTTGACTTGATCTTTTCATTTGACTAGTGATTCTAGATATGTAACTATGTTCTAATGAGACAGAGGGAGTACTGTGATTGGTGATATTTTGGCACAGAGTGAGGTTCTTAAACCTATAGTAGTGTGATTGCTGTGTTCTTGTTAATTTCTGGTCACATTGCGCTATATTGTATTTACTTGGATGTTTTTAAACACTAACTACATTGGATTTCTTTTAAGTGGCTTTGGTTATCCTTTTGAATTGGCTCTACTATCCCTTGCTTTTAATTTGATTCCCTGCTTTTTAGAATTGTTATATTTTGGGTTTCTGATTTCAATATTGCTTTAGCTGAACCTTATTTTGATATTTTGCTCTGGTAATCGATTACAAGAAATGGGTAATCGATTACCAGAGAACCTTTTAATAAGTAAATTTCGAACATATGATGTCTGGTAATCGATTACATGTATAGGTAATCGATTACCAGACTCTTAAAAACAATGGTTTCCTCAGATTTAGTCATCAACAGTTAGTGAGGGATTCATCCCAGTTTGTGACGGATTTAATCCCTCACAAATTGCGAGGGATTTAATCCCTCGCAAATTGTGACGGATTCTACTTAATTAAAGTCATCACAGTTTGTGACGGATTTAATCCCTCACAAATTGCGAGGGATTTAATCCCTCGCAAATTGTGACGGATTCTACTTAATTAGAGTCATCACAGTTTGTGACGGATTTAATCCCTCACAAATTGCGAGGGATTTAATCCCTCACAAATTGCGACGGATTTTTATTAATTTCTAAACATTTATTGTTACAAATTAGTGACGGAAATTATATTGTTTGTGACGCCTTAATTCCGTCACTAATTGTGACGGAGAAAATAATCCGTCACTAAATATTTTGTGACGCCAAATTTTGTGACGGAATCATTTCCGTCACAAATTCCGTCACTAACTTATTTGTGACGGATTTTATGAAGTTTAGTGACGGATTTTTTCCCTCTCTAATTTTAATTTTTCTAGTAGTGTACGTGATTGAAATTAATTGATATAAAATTATTTTTATTTATTTCAGACATCAGATGTTGGAAGTGGTGCTCCATCACCAAACAACATAAGAGGATCATCAAGAGGAAGCAATGGTGATAATGAGGGTAGCCAAAGGAAGGCTAGTTAGGCACATTAGTATATTAGAAAATGCTACTTTAGTTTATGTAATGAATATAAAACTTATGAAGTACCTTGACTCTGTTTGATATAACTTTATATTTTCCCTAGTACAACTAATGAATGAATCAACTTTATGTTTTGTATTTTGTTATTACAAGTTGAAGTATATTGAATGAACTTGGTTGGTTGAATTTTTTAGGAGTTGTTGATTACTTCGATTTCACACAATTATGACATTTTAAATACACAGGTGTTTTTAATATTTAAAATATTTAATTAAAAATTTAATTTTTATAAATAATTATGATGAAAAAAAATATTTATTTGAAAATTACGACAGTTAGAAGTGTCATACTTTTATGTACAAATTGTTATAATAATGGCAGTTTGATCACGCCATATTATTATGGAAATAATGGCGCTCAAAATTGTCATTATTAACCTATATAATTATTTTTATTGTGTAATTTACGACATTTTAGAGTGTCATTATTTACACGTCTAAACCGTTGCTTTATACAATGTATTAAATGGCGGGTGTTGTGACGGTGCGCTTGTAACCGTCGTTTTTTACTCTGTGGCGGCATAAATTATGGCGTTACACGGAACTGCCACACATGTATATATTGACGGTCATAAATGTCATTATTTACAATTACAACTGCCATTATTAACGCGATTTTTTGTAGTGATGGAAAAAATCCGTGGATAATATCTTTCGGAATCATTTATGTTTCAGACGGACACATATCCATCGAAAAAATTCGTCGGTAATGTCATTTTTTAGACGGATATTTATCCGTGGGTAAAAGTCCGTCGATAATAAGTATTTTTTTTTGTAGTGACTTTATGTGGCTCTTGTGCTCTGCTTGGTACTTTCCACACCTAACTCACAAAGAACAACATTCACAGTGACTGACACATCAAACATGTAACCAGGCTCGTTGTACATTTAGCACTTCATAGAATCACAAGTTAGGGTTCCTTAACCCTTCTAATATAATTTTAACAATTTGAAACACCTTCAATCTTCTTATTGAACGTCTCTATGTAACATCAATTCATACTAAACCATTCAAATCACATAGAACCCTCAATTGTGCATATAATCTTGACATGCATAACATAGCACAATCCTTTAACATATAACCTTCTCCCCTCTTGCCTCAAATAGAAATCTTTGAGGTGCAAACACAATCTCCTTTTTTCGAGGTTACTTCATGTGCTTCTTGGGGTTCTCATCTAGGGTTTCCTTTGTAGAAACTATTAGGGTTTCAGAAAACTGATATATTATGACCTTTCCTTTATATCTTTATTACAAATAAGACTCTAGGTTGGGCTTAAGAGTCTAAACCCAAAATTTTTAATAAGGTAGATGATGGAATTAGGACTTGATGTATTCATGAGAGTTGTAGGAAATCTTCTTATCTTTCATGTGATAAGGATGAGCATGATAGGAGTAGTATTACTTCATATATACTATTTTATGTGAAGGCTGCCATTTCATAATAAGTAATTTGGTTAAGTTGAAAGTTGTTTTGAGTGCTTAGGTTGATTTATGTTGTTTGTGTGTGTAAGTTAGAATGATATATGGGTTGTAAACAAGTATTAGAGTTGTATTATGTGATGAAAATGTTGTGTGTTGATAATAGATGATAAAATATTGAATAATGATGTTGTTGGTGATGCTTTTGTGATGAAGATGGGATGTAAACGAGATGTGTGAGTAGTTATTATGTGTAGTGAATGCTGTAAGTGGTTAAAGATGATTACATAGCATGGGTTGATGTGTTTTGTGTTGAAAGATGATGTTATGTAGCATGATGAGGATATTTAGTAGTGAGATGTGAGATGCATGTTGTAGCTGAGTTGTGTAGTTTTGTAGATGTGTTAAATAAGTTGAAGAGTTATACATTGAGTGAGTTGTTGTGCTAAATAAAAATTTGTTGAATATGTGGTATGTTGTTAAAGTTGTTTTTATGTTATGTGTTGACTATTTATATGTTGTGAAATACGATGACATAATCTAGTTGAGAGTTGTGAAGTACATGATGGTAATGTTGTAAGTTATAAGAAGCATGATGTAAAGTGTGTAGATGTGTTGAGATTTATACAAAATTTATTAGTAGACTGTGTTGCTAAGTTGTTAGATGAGACGAATGCCTTTTGGTGTGACAAATGCTCCTGCAATTTTTATGGATTACATGAATCGAATTTTTCATCCGTACTTGGATAAATTTGTAGTTGTCTTCATAGATGACATACTAGTTCATTCCAAGACTAAAGAGGAACATGAGGAACACTTAAAGGTAGTACTTGAAACCATCAGGGAGAGACAACTTTATGCCAAGTTGTCTAAGTGTGACTTTTGGCTAGAGGATGTGAGTTTCTTAGGACATGTGATTTCAAGTGGGGGTATATCAGTAGATCTATCTAAAGTTGTGGCGGTGCTTAAGTGGGAGACACCTAAGTCAGTTAGTGAGATTAGGAGCTTCCTTGGATTGGCTGGATATTATAGAAGATTCATAGAGGGATTCTCTAAGTTAGCATTACACTTGACAAGTTTAACTAGGAAAGGAGTTGTGTTTGTATGAGATAGTAAATGTGAGAATAGTTTCCGAGTCCTTAAAGAGAAGTTAACTAGTGCACTTGTTTTAGTGTTGCCTGACCTTAGTAAGACTTTTGTGGTTTATTGTGAGGCTTCTAAGATGAGTTTGAGTGGAGTGTTAATGTAAGAAGGAAAGGTCGTATCTTATGCATCTAGGCAATTGAAAATACATGAGAAGAATTACCCCACCCATGATCTTGAATTAGCAACTGTGGTATTCACACTTAAGATTTGGAGACATTTTTTGTATGGTTCAAAATTTGAGGTGTTTAGTGATCATAAGAGTCTTAGGTATTTATTTGACCAAAAGGAATTAAATATGAGGAAAAGGAGATGGTTAGAGTTCCTTAAGGACTATGATTTTGATCCTAGTTATCATCCGGGCGAAGCCAATGTGGTGGCTGATGCTTTAAGTAGGAAATCTTTGCATTTGTCTTCTCTTATGATTAGGGAGATAGACCTTTTGGCTCAATTTAGAGACTTGAGTTTGACTTGTGAGGTCACCCCTAGTAGTGTGAGACTAGGTATGACTCAGGTGACTAGTAAGTTGTTGAGGAAAATTGGAGAAGCACAGTTAGTGGATTCATTTCTAGTGGCCAGACGTGATGCTATAGGACAAGGTATTAGAGGAAAATTTACCTTGGGTGTAGATGGAGTGTTAAGATTTAAAGACCGAGTATGATTGCCTAATGACTCTACACTTAGACGTTTGATCCTAGAGGAAGGTCATAGGAGCAAGCTTAATTTTCACCTAGGAGCAACTAAGATGTATCAAGACCTTAGGAAGAAATTTTGGTGGCCTAGGATGAAGAAAGATATAGCTGAATTCGTGAGGGTCTGTTTAGTGTGTCAGAAGGCTAAGATAGAACATCAGAAACCTTTAGGACTACTTCAGCCTTTGAGTATACCCGAGTGGAAGTGGGATATCATTTCTATGAATTTTGTAGGTTTGGGTTATAGTTGATAGGTTGACTAAGAGTGCACATTTCTTACCTATTAACATTAGGTATTCTCTAGAGAGATTGACTAGACTGTATATTGATGAGATTGTGAGATTGCATGGGATACCATCTAGCATAGTTTCAGACAGAGACCCTAGATTCACCTCTAGGTTTTGGGAGAGCCTACAACGAGCTTTGGGGACCCAACTTAGACTTAGTTCAGCTTACCACCCTCAAACTGATGGTCAGACTGAGAGGACTATTCAATCTTTAGAAGATTTGCTTAGAGCCTGTGTGTTGGACCAAGGGGGTAGTTGGGATAGTCTTTTACCTTTGATAAAGTTTACCTATAATAATAGTTACCACTCTAGTATAGGTATGGCACCTTATGAAGCCTTGTATGGTAGGAGATGTAGGACCCCTTTGTGTTGGTGCGAGCCTGGTGATAATGTTATCTTAGGACCTGAGATTGTGCAACAAACCACTGATAAGGTTAGATTGATACAAGAGAGGATGAAGATAGCTTAGAGTAGACAGAAAAGTTATGCTGACAGGAGGAGAAAGGACTTGGAATTTCAAGAAGGTGACCATGTGTTCTTGAAAGTCACTCCGTGGACTGGGGTTGGCAGGACATTGAAATCCAGAAAACTTACTCCTCGATTTATTGGTCCTTTCCAAATTCTAAAAATATTTGGTAGTGTTGCCTACCAAATTTCTTTGCCTCCTAATTTGTCAAATCTCCATGATGTTTTCCACATTTCCCAACTTCAGAAATACATCCATGATCCTTCGCATGTGATTGAGTCGGATCATCTTGAGGTTAAGGAGAACCTAACTATGAAAGCTACCTCGGTGAGAGTCGAGGATCAAATGGTGAAGCAACTTAGGGGAAAGGAAATTCCTTTGGTGAAAGTTATTTGGGGAGGAGCTACACCTAAAAGTGCTACTTGGGAGCTAGAGAAGAAGATGAAAGCGTCATATCCAATTTTATTTGTTTTAGGTAATTTTGAGGACGAAATTTCTAAAAGGAGGCGAGAATTGTAACACCCCAATTTTTATTTCATTTTTTATTTTATTTTAATTGAGAGTATTTTGGTAATTTTATATGTTGGATCAAGCGCTTACCACTAGGCCAAAAGCTATAGCTGATAGTCAGGGCGCAACTCTTTTTACTTAAGAGCACAGCAGCCCAAGCGCCATGATTCGACAGTGACTTGGCCCACCTAGCCTCCGCCACGGGACAATTGATACAACCCGCAACAATCTCCCCCTCAGCAATTGCCCCGCTGGTTATCAAACTCATGACCTTGGCTCTGATACCAATTGTTGGATCGAGCGCTTACCACTAGGCCAAAAGCTATAACTGATAGTCAGGGCGCAACTCTTTTTACTTAAGAGCGCAGCAGCCCAAGCGCCATGATTCGACAATGACTTGGCCCACCTAGCCTCCGCCACGGGACAATTGATGCAACCCGCAACATTATAAATGTATAGAGGTGATTTAGTAGCTTGGAACGGGCTATTTCGGAATTGGAACGGGCCGTTCCAAACTACCAAAATGTATGTGAGTTAGTAAGCCATAACGGGCCTTTCTCAAGTTGGAACGGGCCGTTTCGAACTATTAAAAACTGCCTTTAACTCTAAGTGGGAACAGGCTTGGAACGGGCCTTTTCCAAAATATGGCCGTTGTGAATAATAAATACACACTAGAACGGGCCGTTCTGGTTTGAGAACAGGATGTTCTGGATGTGATTTTTACCCATGATTTAAGGGTCCAGAATGAGCTGTTCCAGATTTGGAACGGGTCGTTCCGGTGAAGCCTGATGCCTATAAATTGAGCTCTCTACCACTCCCAAAAAGCACACCTCTCATTTTCTTATTTCTTTTCTTCTGCTCTCTCTTCTTTTTTCTCTACTTTTTGCTTTAGACCGAGGGGAACCCAACAAGGGAGACCAACCAGATCTTGTATAGGTTCAGCTTCTACATATCCAGTACGGGAGAAAAGGGAATTATTTATATGTAGAGTTACATGAGGGAATTGGGTAGATGAAGAGTCCCTTAGGATTATGAGTAATTTTATAATTATTTCTGTTTGGAGAATTATTGGTCTTATGTGATTCTGTATGAATTTAGGATTATGAATATATATTTAATATGTAAGAATGATGATTTGGGAGAGAGAACGAAATTATAGAAAAGTGTCTGTAAGTTAGGTTGTGAAAAATTGGATGATTTCTGTTTGAGGAATTGATGATCCCATTAGATTCTGTATGTGTTGAGGATTATAAATATGCTAATAATTTGTAAGAATGATGATCTGGGAGAGAGAACGAAATTGTAGAAAAGTGCTTGTGAGCTAGGTTTTGAAACAATTGGGGTTTTTACTGTTTATGTTGAAATTATATTAAATTGGTAATTTCGTTGAATATTATATTAATTTATGAATGTTATTGTTATATTACTTGATAAAAATTGATGATTTAGATGTGAATTGCTTGATGTGTATGAAACCCATTATTTTGGACTTATTTGATGTGTGTATGGAATTGATCTATGAGATGAGATGTTGTATGGATGTGAATATGATTATAATTGTGGTTCCTCACACTAATGACTAGGGATGGCACGACCCCTGGGTAATTGATGCTACAGGGAGGGTGTGACCCTGGCATGGTGTGGGATGAGTAAGACAGTTAACACGTATCACTTATGTCAAATATGGCAGCCCTGGCATAGGGTTAATTGTAATAGATTGTGTGGATTGTGATGTGATTGTGGTTCCTCACATCAATGACCAGGGATGGCACGACCCCTGGGTAAGTGATGCTACAGGGAGGGCGTGACCCTGGCATGGTGTGGGATGAGTGAGTCAATTAACCCGTATCACTTATGTCAGTTGTTTCGTGGCCTTAGCATAATGTTAATTGTAAGATTGTGTGAATTATGATTGTGAAAATGATAATGTTAATTGCAAGATTTGAGACGAATGGGTGTGATTGCGAATTATGAAATGAAAATGATACATGATTGATAGAGTTATAATATATAGAAATGCTTGTAAATATTTCATTATGTAATGAGATTACATTGTTGTGTGTTTGTATGTGCTTTAATATGGATGTTTTCTTTTCTTACCGTACAAATTGTGGATGTTTTAAGTGAGGAAGATCGGGCTACGAGTGGCATCTAGAATGCCAACAGTTGAATTGTGGGTATGCTCTGATATTGTGACATTAGGGCAGAGAATTTTTAGAACATAGGTTTTTATATAGATTTGGAATTGTAAATATTATTTTTGAAAATAATTTGTAAACTCTTGCGTTTCATTTTTATATTGTGGTTATTGAAGAATAATTTTGAAGATTCTCATGTGAATCTTTTTACCGAAATTGAAAAATTTATTTGTAAGTTTTCATTATTACAATATATGTGTTGGGGTAGTAAGGGTGTCACATTCATTGTTCCAAGGCTACTTATGCGTTCCTTAGGGTTCTTCTCTAGGTTTCCTCTATAGACGTTATTAGGGTTCTAGAAAACTAGTGCATTATGACCTTGTTCTTCCTTTCTCTATTACTAATAAGAATTTGGGTTAGGCTTAAGAATCCAAACCCAATGGCTTCTCAATAACCCATATTCTATCTCTATTTTATTTTAATTATTAAATAAATTAATTAATTCTATATTATAAATATTATTTAAATAAGTATTTTATTTTTATTTTGAAAATCAGGATATTACATGAAACATATTTTAATAAACGTGACAAGAAAATTAACTCGTCATAATAGACATAAATCATCACTAAAAGTTAAAAAATTGTACCTAAATGTATATTTTGCATTTATCCACGGACAATTCATTTGTCAATCATATGAGTTTTATAGCAACAAATTTGTAAGTTTTAACTATAAAAAATAGTTGTAAATACAAGTATTTGAGTTTTATTCATAGTCATCATGTCTATAACAAAACATCTGTAGGTATAGTCACTTTCCTCGAAGTTCAAGGTTGAAAATTGTTTTTAAAAAAACTACACAAAAACTATTTATTTTTGTACTCCTTTCAATCCTTATTATATGACATTATTTAGAAGGAAATGGTTCTCTTTTTTATAAAACACTTTTCAATTTGTGTAAAATATTAATTTTATTTTTTCCCTTATTAAAGTTTGTGAGAATGTGCTTCCTTGTTGTTGAATAATGAGAAGAGAATTTGAGAAATAAATGTTCTCTCTCTCACCTCTTGAACTGTCCAATTATTGTTTGTCAATTTTATTAAAATTGATGCTTAAGCTTTGGTATGAAATAATATCTTCTCTCCCATGAGAATTCAATGATAAGTAAGAAGAGTAAAATTGGTACATCATGATATTATCTTATAAAATCAATAAAATCAACTAAAATAAACCACTTATAGTGGTTTTTCTGGTTCTTTTATAAGTATCTTATAATAAGGACTAGAAATATAAACAACGAACTATTAGCACATAAAAATTCATTTTTGGCAACATCCATGTAAATAGTACCACAATAAAAATAGTTTTTCATTTGTCATGGATCATAATGATAAGCTTGTAAATAAAATACAACAATTAAGAAGATATGATAAAAGAGTTATAATTAAAGCCTAAAATTTTTGTTCAATTAAAGAAAAAATAATAAATACTTAGTCAATTTCTAAAAGTTGGCTATGGATAGGATATGTTAGGAAGGAAATACCCACCCAGTGTGGACTCATGGTCCCCAACAAAAATTAGTCACTCATTTTGACGATGGATACATCATACCAATAACATGGTTACCTAAAAAATTTCTAAAATGTCATTTTATAAACTCCATTTGGAGTTATAGTTGGAACATGACCCTTATTATTGCATATGAGATAAACTATAATAACACTAAATTTAGACAAATTAATTTGAATAAGATTTTTTTTCTCAATCCAAACTCAATCAATAAGACTATGATTAGATTTGTATGGATCAAACATTGAGTTAAACATTTAAAAAGTAAAAATTCAAAATTCAAAAGTTAAAAAAACTCAAATCAATGTTATATTCATTCTCAAATAGCACAAGTAGTTGTCGAAAAACTACACTATAGCAACACAATTCTTTCAAATTTGGCACATAATCAAATAATATTTTGAGTTGAATTTTCCACAAAATAAAATAAACATACACAATGATAATTTGACATATTCGGTCATTAGAAATTAGTTTATGATGGAGGACTATCCTTGAAAATCATAGGACCTTTGACAAGGTCTATGATTAGGAGGCTATATTTCAGCCTGACTATCTACAAATTGAGCCAAACTTAATCTAGAACATTATATTCACAAGTAATATTACTTTTCAAGTTATTAAGTTTATAATAAAATTAATATTTACATATTTAAAAATTATTGATTGGAAATGAATTGTTATATGAAATTACCAAAAGCACGTAATTATGGATTAAATAAACATTTTTTTTGTTCTAACTGGTAAAACCCGCTTATCCAACTAAAACAGGGGAGCATATATGGGATGTTGGTTCACATATATGGTGGGTGCATTGTAGCATTTGTCATTAAAATGGACTACTTCAATGTAACACAAGATTACTGCTTCTACTCATCAATTCAACTAAATACTTCCACATCATGTTCTTACTCTCACTTATAAACATTCCCTTTTCTTTCTTGATAATTAGTATTTCTTTCATTCAGTATTGTACTTGTTAGAGAAAGTACTCGTCCAAATTCTTCGGTCTTTGATTCTCAGTCCTTAAGTTGGTGGTTGTACTAGCAAAAAGGACTTTGATGCCTAAGTTAGTGGGTGCTCAAAATGTATAAGTGTGATATGAAGAATGAGTGTATCTTTTTAGGGTAACAAACAAGTGTATATATAGGAGATAAAATGTTACCATTAATCAATAAGACATTTAAATGAATTTTAGACCTTTTGGTGTCGTCTAACGGTCGAACGTTACTATTAGCTAGACTTAACTGTAGAGAAAAGTGCTTGGTATGTCATGGACTGCTCGATTTTGAAGTACTACTTTCTTGGCCTGTCGATTAGTGCTTGGGCATATGCTGTGTAAATAAGGGAACATCCTTCTTGAATTAAGATAGGGGTCGATAAGTACTCAATATGAGAGTTCGGGACTTATATGGTACATAAGCTCCCAAGTCTTCAATTCTTTTAGGAGAAGAGTTCATTGTCCTCATGGTGGGAAAAAAATTTTGTTTCCCACTTTTGAATTTTGAAATTTTCTTTTGTGAGTATGATGCCATTTGGAATATGTAACATTAGTCACCTCAGGTGCATATGATGGCCTAATAGCTATCTTGGGTGGGTACATAGGGATTTTGTTATACCGTGAGTAGGTGTCCAAGAAACTTAAAATCTAGTGTCCTGTTGCCCATCCACCAATCTATCAATACTTGGTGAAGGATAAGTATTCTTATGACAAGCCTTGTTGAGGTCCATGTAGTCCACTCACATTCTTCACTTACCATTATTCTTTTTAGCCAAGACCACATTGGCAAGCCAAGTCGTGTATCAAACTTCTTGGATGAATCCAACATCCAATAACTTAGACACATTACCCTTTACGATTGTTCATCCTTCCTCGCCCATTTTCCTCTTCTTTTGGGCTACCTTGAGCTTATTAACAAATGGATAGATGGTGGCAATGGAAGGATGGATCAATGTTGAGAAATTATATTATAATTTAAAATTTAATTAAAACTAATTAATCCTTTTTTATTGTAACGTTCCAAAACTAAAACAGTTATGGCTTTTCTCCTTTGACCAAGTCTTACATTTTTGCAAAGTGGTTAGCACAACATGCATCCACTAGTTTACTGTTACCACCGGAAAGTTTGCAAAATAAACAAAAGTTAAAACTGATGCATGCACGTACTCTTGATTTGAAAAAAGGTATCTAGTAATGTGTTTATATATATACATTAGTACGTGAGAAAAACATATAGAAAAATACACAACAAATTTATTTATCTCTACCTCAAAATTAGTTCTACTACTAAAATATATTTTTTGGAGTGGTGTTCTTTAGTTCGGGGATCTTTCGCTGCACTTGAACGATCAAACGGGTTGACGTATCTTGGGAGAGGAGCGCACTATAAGACTCACAATTACCAGTGTAGTGGAGGTGTTTTCTCGCTAAGGATAGCGCTCTGCGTGCTTCAACCTAAGCTACTCTAAACTTCTTATTTAATATTTTAAATTACTCTTTGTGTTTAATTAGTTGTTACTAATTATTTTGTTTTAATTTTGTAGTATTTATTGTGTTGTTGATATTGGTTTTATTGATAAATCTAAATATTTTATTTTTTCTTGTGCTCTATTAAATTTATTTTCCAACAATCAATGCCCAACATGTTGGATGTCGACCATGCGAACAAGTTAGCATTTTCTTCTAGAGTCTTAAGTAGTGAAGCCTTATCTTATGGTTGTATTTAAGAATTGATGTTAGTATATTGTCCAACTATTTTTCCTAACTAAAATTTCTCAGTCTTCCACCGACTACATTTGAGCTTCATCACTAACCCTTGGATGGCCAACTCCACCATGTTTACCTACTTCTACCATGTTGAGGAGGTGTGTTTAGTCGATCGAGCAAGTTTTTTGTTCGCTCTCAACTTCACTTACCAAGGGAGTTATTTTAAGACTAGCTTCATAATATTCCCTTTTTGTTTCTTGATCAATGTGAATGGTCATTATTCTTCCGGTGTAAGAAAAGAACTTTATAGCTAGGTGCGATGTCAAAACTATAGCTCCTAATTCATTAAGAGAAGGTTGACCCAGTAGGACATTATAAGAAGTATTGGCATTGACCAATATATACCTTATACTAAATGTCCTCCTTCTTTTTTCGTCATCATCAAAGGTAGTTAGCAGGTCAACATAGCCCATTATGTCAACCCTCTCTCTCGAGAAGCCGACCAGTTGATCATTGTAAGGCTTGATGTTGGATTCAGGAATTTGGCGTTGCCAAAAGGTAGGCATGTAAAAGATATTGGTAAAGCTACTTTGGTTCACTAGCATTTACATTACTGTGAAGTTGGCCATCTCCATATATTTATTATAAGGTTATCCTAATAGGGATCCAAGCCTTTGAAATCCTCATTAGTAAAGGTGATTGGTAACATTTTCCAGGATGGTTATCGGGCAACAACATTCATAGCCTTAGTAGTACAAATTAAGATGCCTTTTTTTACTAAACTAGTGTAACCTCCACCAGCAAACCCTCCACCAATGGTATTTATCAGCCCACACTATCGAGAATTGGGTCAGTCCTCTTGCCAAGGAATCATCTCAATACTCACCTAGGGGTGATCCTCTTTCTCATGTCGCCTTTCTCGTCGCACGTACAAATGATCTCAATCCTGAAACCTAGTCTTAGTCTTGTGCACAAATTTGCACAAGTGTCTAATTTGTTTCAACTCCTCAATTTTATCCTTCAAGGTGGTACACTCTTTAGTGGTATTACCAAAATTGCAGTAATACGAACAATGCTTGGTGCGATCAACCTTCTTAGGTGTAGGGGCCAACTTGACTCGAGGTGTTAAGTCACTACTTAATGCTTTGTTCATAATTCTTGAACAACTACCATTCAAGGGAGTGTATTCAGAGTACCTTGATCGCTAGTGTTATCTTGTTCTTCTAGATCAGTCCCTTTCCCTTTTGTCCACCTTGGATCCTATCTTATCCTTGCCTTTCTCTTCGTTGGACCATTCTTGGAACTCGAAAAGCTTTTCCATTTGCATGTATTTCATTACTTTACGACAAAGCTCCTCCATAGAAAATGTAAAGCTTTTGTAGAGGCTATCCAGAAAAGGGCCAAGCCTTAAGAGCAATAACATCTGATAGAGAGCAACCTCTCTGACAAAGTTGGGAATCTCAAAGACTGCTTTTCCAAACCTCTCCATACTTTAGGGTAAACAACCTTAGGGTTTCCACCTTTATAGGAGTAGGGAATAAGCAGCACATTACTCCATCAATGCGAGTGAGCATGCAAACATGAGAAATATAAAAGTTAACATGGTCATCGGGGTCAGTAGTCCCGTCATACTTGTCCAAGCCTAGGTTCGTCCATCCCCTTGCAAAGGACACTTTGATAGTGCATTTATGAGACATATTTCAATGCATTAATTTGGGATGATTTGGCAATTAATAGTGTAAGTATTTTAGATGTGATTTGTATTAGTGGGTTTGTTAGCGATGATTAAAAATTCTTATTAATTTTCGTAATTTGACCCACTTTAACACTATTCTTGTGCATGTCATATTTGAAACTCCCAACATTGAATTTTGACATTCTTGGTGCCCCTGGAAAGATAAGAGAGAGTTCTACAACTTCTCTGTTGAGAGCAAAGGCCAATTCAAATGCTAAGTGATTGCAAAATTATGGTTTTACATAGTATTTTCTTTTTAATTTTAAAATACAATATTGGGATTTATTTAGTGATCTAATTAATTGATTTAGTGGGTCGGATCTTGTAAATATTCTGATTAGACTCACTATATTTCTCTATTAATAAATATTGTGAGACTTATTTTTATATATTTTACATTTATTTTTCAAATTTTAGACACTAAAATTCAAGAAGGACCCTGAAGCTCTACATAGAATCTCACTTTGTTGTTCTTTTGGAATAACATTTTCTAGTGACTTGGATGGTAACAATTGATATTTCCGTATTCCGGTAAATATTCACTTTGATCTGGCTTTCCTAATCACCGGCAGATGTACGCACATTAGTATGGGACAATTGTCCCTACAATGTTTTATTTCACTTATATTATCTATAACCTGTTATAAAAGTGGTAATTTTAGTAACTACCTTTTTATTTTTATTTTTTATTAGACATATTTTTACTTCTAATTTCGTATTATTCATTTTATAACTTTTAAAACTATCTACTCTCCCAATAAAAAAAGGATCATTATATACATTTACGTATTTTTAAATCTTAATTTTCTTTTAAATCATCTTTTCTCAATATATATATATATATATATATAAAGACACAAAATACCTTTTCTATTATATTTTTTTAAAAAATTTTCCTCATTTCCTCAAGAAAAAATTGTCCTCATAAGAATAATAATTATTGTCCCTATAACACATTTTTTAAATAAAATAAAAACTCAATAAATATAAGAGAATAAAGTGATATTAATTTTACTATTTTATATACTAAATAAACATACATTAAAATTTTGATACACTTATTTTTTTTTTTCGTCCCTGGAGTATCCAGAGCCAGTAGCAGTGACTAATCTCACCTCAAAGGGTGGGATAGCTAGCTCTAAGATTTAACGCGACTGCATACATAAGGCAAGATTCGAACTCTGACCTTGCTTAAGCGTAGATCAATCCTTATCGCTGAACCAAACACTTGGGATTATTTTGATACACTCATTGTTTGACACGAATCTGGGTAATGGGAGAAAGAAGATAAATAGTGTTAGGTTCTACATGTTGCTATAAGCCCGTAACATAAGGGGTAGAGAAAATCAGTGAAGTCATTTTGGACTAAGAAAAATCACTGTTCCGAGAACTGCGGTGTTGCCAACTTTGCCTCCGATATAAGAAAAATTTAGGCAAAAATATATTTTTGCATCATTTATATTATTTATTTGATTTAATTTAGTCTTATTTTAATTAATTAAATTAATTGAGTCTCACTTCTTCAAAATGTATCTTAATGTTTGTTTTTTTGTCTCTTCCGTTTAAATACTTAACAGATATAACACATGTCATGTCACGTGTGATACTGTCATGTCACATGATTGTACATCATGACACGTGACATGATAACATGACATGTGCCAAATTTGTTAAGTATTTAAGTAGAAGAAACAAAAAATCAATCGTTGAGATACATTTTAAAGATGTGAGACTAAATTGATTCAATTAATTAAAGTAAGACTAAATTGATACTAAAAATAGTATAAGTAACAAATGACACATAAAAGTTATACACTTTTCCCTAACATTATGAGGGTCTTTACTAGCATATAAAATAATTGTCTAAATATTTTAGCGATACTACATATAATGACTAATGTATGAAATGCCGGTAAAAGATTTTGTAATAATTTTTATTGTCACTAAAAATCATATTAAATGTCATTAAAAACTTATTTTATTGTAGTGACCACGGGTTATATTAGTCCTTTAAGTTAAGAAATAATAAAATAAGTATATAAAAGTATAAATTGAAAATTATATTAGTCTAAAATTTAAAACATATGTAAATAAAATAATAATATCAGGAACCAGTTTAACAAGTTTTAACGTTTACGAATCAAATTGAGAATCTACTATACATGTAAGGAATAATTTCTTGAACTTATTATTTTATAATTTCTTAAATTCAGAAATATTTAATTTATCGACCCCTTCCAAATTCATGAAACAGGTGTTTACTCTTTATATTGATAATCCATTGACTTGAAAGGTTGTAAGAAAACCCCACGGTACAAGGAACCAAATAAATGGCTACTTGACACCAAAAAGAGTCCAAATTAAGACTCTTCCCGTGACTCGGTGAGTCGTGAGAAAAACTTACCTTGAATTTTTAATTACTTTGTTTCCTTCTTCCTTATGCACTTTTTACTGAAAGAATATAGGACTACTTATGGGGAAAATCATCAAGTTTTTAAGACCCCTATGGTGAAATCTTCTTTCAGAACAACACGTGAAATCCATACGAACTCATAATTAGCTGGTCTATTACTTTACTCCTTTTTGCTTTTTTTTTTTATATATATATATATATTTTTCATTAATTATTGTTTCTACTTTATTTTTTTCCCCAACAACAAGCATGGCCTTTCACATCAGGTCATTCAGAGGAGCCATTCAACTATGTCCTCAGATAGAATCAGGGTCAAAAAGGGGAATGATGAGCTTCAGAAGCTTTAGAAATAGAAAAGGGTTTCAATGAACAATGCATGCAGTTCATGATCAGCCTGAAATTATAGAAAAATGAGCATTAAATGCACTTCAGTCCTCCTCCATTTTTTCCTCCTTCTAACACACACTAGCACTAGCAACCAATAAAAAAAAATGAAATTTCAATTGCGCAATAGACAATGAATGTGGACCTAATTGCAATTTTTGTGCATCGTATAGCTGATATTGACACATGAGCAACTCTAGCCTTTCATGTATAACAACCTATATAGCATGGACCCAAAACTGAGATCCAGCAATTGAATAGAAAGTAGAAACTGCAATTAATTTGCTTGCCACCAACAAATTGCGATTTGGATGTCCCGTAATTGGGAAAGAAATATGGATATGATATAATACAAAGTAATAATCATAATGTTGATTGGCATTATGTTTCTTTTTGTAATAATGATTAGCGTGTGATTGAATTGAGTTAGCAATATGATATATATTATATGGTCACATGCATTCACTGCACGTACGCTTGGCCCATAACAACAGGGTTATTACTGTTACAGCGACTGGTGAATGATTTGAAAAAGCTCGTGATCATGATTTTTATCACATTGACATGTTCCCTACAATGCTGAATCAGCCATATAAAACTGTATTGGTATTCCACAAGATCTATTATATATAGACCCATGCATGCATAAAATATGTTATAAAGTTGTCGCCAAGTAGAATATAGTAGTACTTACTTCAATCAGTGTGATCACGCACTTCGTCTCTGCCTCGGGAGTTGGATGAAAAATATGTGTTTGAGGAAATTATGAGAAATTTTCTGAACCTTAAAAACCTTATGTAGGGCCTAAGCCATTAGTACAATACTTGCCAGCGCAAATGAGCTTAGGGTGTTGTACCAAAATCAGAAAAGCTTATGGTGCAATGATAAAAAATTGAAGGATTCGAATAATAGATTACTGATATTATTTTAACAATTTATGAAAGATGTATAATAATTCAAAATGTAAATATAATAAAATTTTAGTATAAAATTATATTTAAGTGTATTTTTAATATCTCATAAAACTGATGAATTACAAAAATGAATAAAATTGTTATCGTATATTATTGTTTTAATCAACATTATATTTAAGTGTATTTTAGATGATAATTTATTTTTTAAAAATTTATTTTGATGCTATAAGCATAACTAAAAGTTATCCCTTATAACATTAGCAACTATTTCTCAAGACTTGGGTCTGGCATTGGTTGTAAAATATATGGCATGAGAGAGTGACATTTTTTTGTTATAGACTTTTTTAAAGATAATGCCTTACTACATAAAAGTCTAAAATGACTATAGATTTTTTCAAGAACTTACTTTGTAATAAATTAATATTAAAATGAAAGTGAAAATAAGTGTTATAAAACTTAAGTCTATTTTATTTATATGACATAAACATGTTTTTAAGTTAAAACATAATATTCACATAATGATTTTAAAATCATATTTTGTAATAAGATCTAAATTATAAATTTATTTTTTAATAGATTTGTACCATTTATATAGATCAACATGTTTAATATTTAAAAATAAATAAATAAATATGACTTTAAAACATTATAACAAATTTGATGTAATGATAATAAATATTTATTTATTTATATTTAAATAAATCGGCTTGTTATGCCAAATAAACATTTTAAATAGCTTAACGTTTAGTTTTTTATAACTAAATATACTTTCATAAAATTCGTTACTTGACCAATTTTGGAAAATTAAAAAAAAAAATCTGGCCTAACTTAAGCTTGATGTAGGCTATTAGGTCATAACTCTATGTTGGATGATCTAACATATTTTTATCTCCACTCTTACTCACCTTTTTTTTTTTTTTTTATCTACATGAATCAAATCCAAAACATCGACTAAGGAATCTAAATCTAATTCTACTTACATCATTTGAAGAAAAAAAAATACTTTAACTAATATTTGTAATTTCATAAATTATGATATGGAATTATTAATCTAACATATTGTTAGAGTTTCTAGACAGAAAAAATTAGAATGGCTAAATTAATTCTAATTTCAATGTATGATGTTAGACATTTAAATTAAATTTAAAAGTAAGCTCCTTCTTAAGAAAGGAAAAGCTATTGGAACAACTATTCTACATTCAAAAAGAAGTAAAGAAATAAAGAACTAGATAAAATAATTTACTATATTAATATTATTTTATAGTAAAATTGTTAATATGAGTGTAAGTCAATCTAACTCATCATGGATTGAGTTGAGTTAGTCAAAATTAGCCTGTTTGAATTGTTGGTCAAATATAATCTCAACTCACTTAATTTGTATTCAATTTGAATATGTCATGAGTTGGGTTAACTTGTGTGTTGTGGATTTAGGTTTTGGTAAAAACAAAAATATAATTTATTACATTGGCTAATTAAAGTAACATGTAAAATCAATTATTTAATTATATAATAATCATACTAAATTAAGAATAATAATACATAATAACATCGTATTTTTTTATGAATATGTGTATTTGTGATATATGTATTTATGTGTGATGTGTTGTTATTTTATATGTTATGAGGTATTGGTTACAATTGACATGATCCTAAGCTTAAGTTATAGAGGTATACCTCTATAACTTAAGCATGAGTAAAGGCAGCCTAGGGAGGGTAAGGTATAAAAAGAAAATTTGAAAAGGGAACTTCATTATAAGTTTCAGCTTTCAAGTTTCTAGAGATAGGACCTAAAGATATCCTCTATGACTTCTGATTGTCCCTAAGGTCATGAATTTTTACCAAACTAAAGATTGATGTCGTTTGTAGCAAGTAGAAAATTGTCGAACTTGAGATCAAAGGCGAAGTGCTTAGTTTTGGAGTTGTTGAGGGAGCTTCCTTTCTACCTTGATACTTCTTCATAGGAAGCTTGATTGAGGTAAAGGAAGATTGATGTTAAAGATTAAATAAATACACAGATGAGGGTTGAATGTGTGTAAGTGTATTTTAGAAGTTTTTTTGAAAATAAATAGATATAAGTTTATGAAAAATGTTTGTTTGAAAGCGTGAAAGATAGAATAAAAACACGGTATTTTTATATTGGTTCATTAAATAAAGCTACATCCAATTACCTTCGAACTCAAAGGGTTCCACTAACGTAGAAACTTTAGCAAATAAATATTTTTAGTGCCACTCCTAGCTACACCAAGTATTCTCTATGTCTCTTTTAGTCAAGACTCAACCACACATTGTAATATTCTTCAACTAGCCTCTTTAGGCTTACCAAAAAGAGGTTTTAATGTTTACAAGCTAACTTTCACAAAGAGGATATTTATGTTTAGGTACATTCGAAAGAGGTTTAATTTTCTATGCAAGTATACCTAACGTAAGCTTTCTCTAATTGTCCATTGGACGATGGTCTTATAAGACGTTTATGACTTAGAAATATTTCGCCAAAGTTTTTGTACATCTAAGGAGCATTTATAAAATATTCACAAAATTTTCCTTTTCTATCCAAGTCTTCTTGTGTATTTATAGGCTCCAAAGCTAATAGTTGTGTTATTTGATTTAGTGTTGATCATATTTGGGATTTGGGGGTTAAATATTGATACGTTGATTTTTGGTTCCCAAACCTTGTTTCATGTTGAATTTATGTCTAATTTTGATGAATAGATGTTGTTTGGAACATGTTTGATGATTGTAGGTGGAATTGGTAGCCTAGATGGCCTTCATGTTGAAGATGTAATGGCATTTTATTTAGTAAGGTTGTCCTTACTTAGTGAGCCTTCATAGATTGAAGGCTCAAATTTTGAAAATTGGGTTCTTCCTAAGTAAGAATGATCCCACTCAACAAATCTGGTGAAGCTCAGGTGAGTAAGGTGTTTGCTCAACGAATTTATTTATATGACATAAACATGTTTTTAAGTTAAAACATAATATTCACATAATGATTTTAAAATCATATTTTGTAATAAGATCTAAATTATAAATTTATTTTTTAATAGATTTATACCATTTATATAGATCAACATGTTTAATATTTAATAAATTAATATATAAATATATGAATTCAAAACATTATAACAAATTTGATGTAATGATAATAAATATTTATTTATTTATATTTAAATAAATCGGTTTGTTATGCCAAATAAACATTTTAAATAGTTTAACGTCTAGTTTTTTATAACTAAATATACTTTCATAAAATTTGTAACTTGATCAATTTTGTAAAATTAAAAAAAAAAAATCTGGCCTAACTTAAACTTGATGTAGGCTATTAGGTCATAAGTGTATGTTAGATGATCTAACATATTTTTATCTCCGCTCCTACTCACTTTTTTTTTTTATCTACATGAATCAAATCTAAAACATCGACTAAATCTAATTCTACTTATTTCATTTGAAAAAAAAAAAACTTTAACCAAATATTTGTAATTTCATAAATTATTATATGGAATTATTAATCTAACATATTGTAAGAATTTTTAGACATAAAAAATTAGAATGGCTAAATTCTAATTTCAATGTATGATGTTAGAGATCTAAATTAAATTTAAAAATAAGCTCCTTCTTAAGAAAGGAAAAGCTATTGCAACAACTATTCTACATTCAAAAAGAAGTAATAAAGAAAGAAAGAAATAAAATAATATACTATATTAATATTATTTTATGGTAAAGTTGTTAATATGAGTCATGGCATGTCACCCAATCCAATTCATTATGGGTTTAATGTCAGTTGAGTTAGTAAAACTTAGCTTGTTTAAATTGTTGGTCAAATATAATCTTAGCTCATTTAGTCTGTGACTCATTCAATTTGAATATGTCATAAGTTGGGTTGACTTATTAGTTATGAATTTAGTTTTTGGTAAAAATAAAAATATAATTTATTATACTGACTTACCAAGTAATTAAAGCAACATGTAAAATTAATTATTTAATTATATAATAATCACACTAAATTAAGAATAGTAGTACATAATAACACCATGTTTTTCATAAATATGTGTATGTGTGATATATGTATTTTTGTGTCATGTGTTGTTTTATCTGTTATGGGTATTGGTTAGAATTGGCATGATACTAAGCTTAAGTTATAGAGGTATAGCATAAGTGAGAGTAAAGGTGGCCTAGGAAGGGCTAAGGTATAAAAAGCACATTTGAAAAGGGAACTTCATAAGTTTCAACTTTCAAGTTTCTAGGGAGAATGCTCTAGGACCTAAAGATATCCTCTAATTGTCCCTAAGGTCGTGGATTTTTACCAAGCTAAAGATTGATGACTTTTGTAGCAAGGATACAATTTTCGGACTTGAGAATCTTGAATATCAAAGGCATAGAGCTTAGTTTTGGAATTGTTGAGGGAGTTTCCTTTCTACCTTGATACTTCTTCATAGGAAGCTTGATTGAGGCAAAGGAAGTTTGATGTTAAAGATTAAATAAATAAATACACAGATGATGGTTGAATGTGTGTTAGTGTATTTTAGAAGTTTTTTGAAAATAGATAGATATAAGTTTATAAAAAAATGTTTATTTGAAAGAGTGAAAGATAAAACAAAAACACTTGGTATTTTTATATGGTTCATTCAATAAAGCTACGCTCAATTACCTTCAAACTTAAATGGTTCCACTAACATGAAATCTTTAACAAACAAATATTCTCAGTGTCACTCCTAGCTACACCAAGTATTCTCTATGTCACTTTTGGCCAAGACTCAACTACACATTATAATATTCTTTAACTAGCCTCTTTAGGCTTACCAAAAAAAGGTTTAAATGTTTACAAGCTAACTCTCACAAAGAGAAAGTTTATGTTTAGGTACACTCAAAAGAGGTTTAACTTGCTATGCAAGGATACCTAACTTTAGGTTTCTCTAATTGTCCACTAGACAATGGTCTTACAAGACGTTTATGACTTAGAGATATTTCGCCAAAGTTTTTGTACAGCTAAGGAGCATTTATAAAATATTCACAAAATTTTTCTCTTCTCTCCAAGTCTTTTAGTATTTATAGGCTTCAGAGCTAATAGTTGTGTTACTTGATTTAGTGTTGATCATATTTGGGATTTTGGGGTTAAATATTGAGATGATGTTTTTGGTTCACAAACCTTGTTTCATGTTGAATTTATGTCTGATTTTGATGAATTGATGTTGTTTGGAACATGTTTGATGATTGTAGGTGGAGTTGGTAACCTATGAAATTTTTCTCAATAAGACTATCCTTACTTAGTGAGCCTTCTTAGATTGAAGGCTCAGATGTTGAAAAATAGTTTCTTGTTAAGCAGGAGTGGTCTCACTCAATGAATTTGGTGAACATGTTGAAGCTCGAGTGAGTGAGGTGTTTGCTTAACAAATTTTGGCCCCAAAGTTTTGTGCATATTAATTTTCTCAATGATAAAGAGGTTGCTTAGCAAATTGGCACCACTATGTTAGGACTAAGTATTTCGCTTTAGCGATAAAAGGTTGCTCATAAGTGTTGGTCCCTATGTTGGGATAAGCTATGAATCAATCAACTAGGCAGTTCTCACCTAGCAATGTTTGGAACTTGAGTTTGGGCCATTTTAATTCACTTAGTATGCTCAACAAATGTTGATCTCTAGGTAAAAATCCAAGAAATGGGTCACTAAGTGAAAAAAGTTCACCTAGTGAGTTCTGGTCCCTGAGTTTAGACCACTTTAATTCACTAAGCGAGAGTAGTCTTGCTAAGCGATATGGTGCCTCTTTGTTAGGCATGTTGGGGAAGGCCGCTCAACCAAAAGGGATGGCTCAACGAGCGTTAGCCCTTTTATTGATGAGGTGAAAGGGGTCACTTTCAACGAGTAGGACTTGCTAAGCAAATGTCCCTTGCTGTGATAAGACTCACTTAGCGAGAAAAGGCTCGCTCAATGAAACCCTTGTTGTGTTAGATGGTGGTTCTAGTGTTGTGTTGATGGGTCCTTTATAATCTTAAGGGTTGGGTAGAAAAGTGTTGTGGTATCCAAGAGTTGGCGTGTGTTATGATTATCCTAAAGGTATGGCTGCTATGTTTCCAGATAGCCTATAAGGCTAGAAAAGTCAAGCTTATGCCTTTGGTCCTACTATGGGGACGTGTGTTGTTTTATCTATCGTAGATAAATTTTTGATGTTTTATGTTGTGTTGGGTGTCCTATTGTGGGCATCGGCCTAATTGTGGCCATATGTTCTTTTGTGTTTTTGTGCTTTAGGCATGTTGATGACAGTGAATGTAGGGAAGGTTAGGCCCCTAATTCACGATGTCGTGAGTAGGTGTTGGGAAGGTTGAGCCCCATATCCATAATGTTTATGAAAACTATATCAAGATGGATTAAAGGAGAATGTTATGGCTCTTTTGTGGAGTTTTGTTTTGTTTAGTTGTTCAATGGGAGATACCAGATGATTGTATCTCAAGAAGCCTAGAGCTTCATAGTCTAAGACGTGGACTTGTTTTCTTTAAAATAAATGTTCTCCTTCAAATGTTGTAGTGAAAATGGTATTTGATGAATAGTCTCATACATGTTTTAAATCACCTAAAACTTGTCTTAATTGGTCATGTTTGGGTTTAGAACCTAGATGTTTAGTTGGCAATTAAGTTGGGGTTGCTAGTAGGGATCCTAGCCTTGTATTGGAGGAGTTGTGGTAACTTGCGGGTAGATTGCATGCTAAACCCATTGGGGGCTTTGTTTTCACATTGTAATATCATGGTAGGCCAACACCCAAGCTATATTATACTTGACTAGTGAGATTAGACCATCTAGGTTTATATTGATGATATCTAAGTAACTAAGGTTGTTAAGGTTCAGTAGGGTTGTGTCAAGTAAATCACTCATTTTAAGAGATCTCCACTATTATTTGTTTTTGATGACACATGGTGTAAGTTTGCATGTGGTTGTGATGTATATGATGTTGTGATGTGGTTATGCATGTTATCATTAATGATGAGACGTTGTTGATATTATGAGCATCAAGGCTCAATGTTGTGTGAATTTTTTATATTCATGTAGTATGCACTACTATGTTGTTTATACGATGTTCTTTTGTATCAAGCATACTATATTGTTTGTGCTTTGGATACAATAATCATAACATTGACATGGGAGCAAACTAGATTTAGCTTGATGATAGTGGCATAAAGCTATTAGAGACTACTTGTGGATGGTTGAAGCAAGAGATGTTGATCTCTTGGTTTATATATAGTTGGTAGATTGGCTTAGGCTTTTGTTTCAATTGTTGGCTATGTATATATATTATTGTTGAACCGAAGACGTATATGAACATCCAAGAGTCTAGTTTTAATGATAACAAAGTCATTATTTTGATGAACTGATGATTTGACTTAGTCATTGCAGGAAATCATGCATCAAATATAAAGACATGAAGACAAAAGTATTTTTAACTTCATAACATGTTTTCTACCAAACGCATAAATATAACAAGTATAACCTAAGTTTTATGCATTTAGTGTATGTCGGCATCCAACACCCAGTGTGTTAGACTAACATCCAAGTCCACTAGGATATGAAATTCAAATGCTTGTTTTAGTTTTTTCATGCTTTAAATGATCCATATACATGTTCAAATATAACATTGATAAGCATTCTATTAGTCTGTGTTGATTACAAATGCATTTATGTTTTATTTCCTCTTTAGTGTACGTGCACTAAATGATACAGTGAAAGCAATTTCAAAGAAAAATCCATAAAAGAAAAGTAAGTTACAAAGGGAATGTTCAAACTATAAAAAAAAAAAGGCATTTTTAGCCCAAGTCAACAATGTTTATGTCTTATACATGTTGAAAACCCTTAATGCATATATTAGACATGCCTTCATTAAAAAGTCAGAATGGTCTTAAAGGGCTCCATACAACATAACAATTACATTCAAAGAAGCCTACAAATATAAAAGGATTTGAATATAAGAATAAAAAGCTTTGAATTTCTTATGCCAAAACTTTGTTTGTTGGTTCTCTAACTCTTGTATTTTTCATCCAACAAACGAAACTAAGAAAAGCTTAAGTTAGCCTATCCTTGTGATACATGTTAGATCAAAAGACGATCTTGGATTCCTCAAGATATCAATTTTAATGCTAACAAGCTTAGACATTTTTATCAGAGAAAAACTTTTCAAATCATACTATAAGATGAAATAGAATAGATGTTTGGTTATGATAACATGTAATCTTTTAAATGAACCACTTCGTTTGTATAAGATGAATACATTTAATATATATATATCACTTATGATGTTTGATATCCAAATCATATGCATCTTTATCTATGTTATTCCTTAATAGATTGAAAGGAATAAAAATCTTTTTTGGTACTTAAACTTCAAAAAGGAACAAAGTCATGTTTTTCGTTATAAAAAAAGGATATGCGAATCTCTTGAAGTATGCAAAATCTAAATAAAAAGTCATTTAATACTGACACATGCAACAGTTCCTTAGGTTTGATACCTTAAATGTGATAAGTAACATTCTTGATTAGATAAGAAGTGATAATTTAAAAAAATGCATTTAATGCTCTCAATTAATGCACCAATGGACACTTTTCTCCATAACAAAGGAAGACAAAGATAAACAAAGCAACCTAGAGATGTTTAAGAATTTACAATAGTCATTTTCATTATGCATCTATATAAAGAAGCTTGAAGACTCAAAAGGAAGCGAAAACAACCATTGTAAAAATTTTATTCATTCAATCTATAAAAAGCTTTGTACTTAATTTAGTTGTATTACGTCTTGAAAGTAAGATGAAATAACAAGTGATTATCCAACCTGAACTTTGTGTTAGTGCTTGCAGCTTGAAGAGAGACTTTGTTGTAAAAAATATTTGGTTGTTGAAGCCTAGAGAAAATTCGTTGTTAAAAAAAAACATGGGTAGTTACCCTAAGAGGCAAGTCAAAGAATATTTATATTGAGTCAAAAGTGTTTTATGAAAGGATTCTTGTATCTTTGTAAAAGGTAGTGGAACTTGATCAGGTTGATCAGGAATTGGACGTAGACTAGTGGTTAAGACGAATCAGTATAAAAATATTGTATGTTATTTGTTCTTAATTCTTCGTTTGCACTCTTAAGGTTTTGATATTACTTCATTATTTCAAAGAAAAATGTTGAGTTTTCGATTGATACTATTCAACCTCCTTTATAATGTCCTTTTTTTTCCCACAACACCTTTCTACCCCTAAGTATAATAAATAATGCTTTTTCTTCTTTTTGAGATGATTAAACTAACATTTTATTAAAAACAAATTAGACTTAGTTTTTAGTAAAAGGATTCACATATATCCATCACAATAGAAATTCTTAAATTAACCCTCAAAAGTAAACAAAACGAGGCACAAACCCCTCGTTTACACAAACTCCAACAAGACATAAAAGTTATAATAAAAGAATAAACTCTATTAGACTGAATAAAACATATGTCTCTCTAGCTCCTATGTTACACTATTAAAGCAAGATCCAAGACAACCATTGAAGTACTAGGCTTCGCCTCTTGTACCTGATATAATCCTACAAGTGGCAACCAATTCAGACATACACAATAACAATGAATAGGGAGTAGGAATACATTTCACCCATGTATAGCACATATAAGGAATAAGGGTAGCTAAACATACATACATCATAATTAATCTTTCACATACACTCGTTTATAGTCATCTCCACATCTAAGACGACACAACTCAACACATCAATTCAACTACACTCATTCATCATCATCAACAATCATTCATTTCATTTAAGATATCTCAATTACAAAGTGAGTATTCATGTAATGCATGCCCCAAACTCTACATATATATGATAGAAAGCTCCTTATTATCACCAACTCAAGGTAACTAAGGAGTCATGGAATGGGATAACCCTGCCTTAGGTGATTGGAATGGGACCATCCCACCATGAGTTCGACCTTCTAATTTCCTCCAAAAGTGACTTGTCCATCAAATTTAGGTTTAAGGCTTTGGAACCTACAATTTTTTCTTGTCATGTGAAGTATGTACCATGATTGGACTCTCTTTCCTATTATTAAGGATGTTTTAAACAAGAATGGTTTTATTTTTAGCTACCCAAACAAACTTATGTACTTTCATATAATTTTGAAGACATTGTAACTTTGCCTTACTAACAAATACATGGCTTGTTCACTCAACAATATCACTACTTCTAGCATAATGAATTTATTATTTTTTTTTGTTGAATCCTTTAATTAGTTTGTTAGATAATTTGTTAAATCAATATTTTTTTCATGTTTAAGAATTGATATATTCTATTTACAAAATATATTTAACTTTTTAATTTTTATATATAATTTAAAACATTTTAATATTTTGATATTTCATTTTTTATTCCTTTTTCCATTTTAAAAAAAAATCCTTTTAAAAATCGATTCTACACCCAAATATCAATTTAAAATCAGTTTAGCAATAATTGGTTTAAAATTGTTTTCCTTTTTGTACTTAAACCACATTTGAACTGGTTTATTATTGGTTCGTTATGTATACTTTTCTTGTCCCGCTATAGTTTTTACATTGAAAATATTATAAAATGCATGATATTTTTACTTTTTAATGTAATAATTATTATTTATTTAATTTATCTATTCATAAATTATTCGATCACTACGATTAAAAGTAATGAATTTATTAAATTATTTTAATAAAATTATATCAAAAGTGATATATTTATTATTATTTCTAATATGTATGTGAAAATTTTAAATTATAATCATTATTTAACAGAGGGAATAAAAATAAATAAATTAGTTTGGATTAAAAAAATTGATTAAAAAAGTAGTTTAATTTAGTTTGGTTTCATGCACAACCATTCTCAAAACAAACATATAATTTTTTTTAAAAAAAATTATTAAATTAGGTGATATAAAATAATTAAGATAGTTAATATCATAAATATTAAAATAATACTGTAATAAAAAATAAATAAAAATTATACACTGATAATTTTGTAATGTCATTTATGAAGTGTCATTTAATCATAAATTAACTGTCTTGGATAATTTTTTGAGCATTATATTTAACCTTATAATAATGTATTGTATAAATAAGAATATCACCTTTTGAAAATGAAATCTAACTTTCATCGCCCTAGGTCAAGAAACGTGGGATAACATAGAGGTGACGATGCATGACGCTTATTCCATGCATTTTCGTCAAAGACGATCACATAATTGGGAGTAATTACTTAGAACTTGACATCATCAATCAATTCACTGTAATACACTCTGTACTATACCATGATTCATGAGAATATAGGACCCTATTATACATTAAATATTATTTTCATATTAAAATTTCATCTCTGTTTTGAACTTCTAATATAACTTTTATATGATTACTTTTAGCTTCCTATGCATTTTAATATTCGTGTAAAACTTTTCCTCTAAAATGAGGAGAAGTGTGAAAATTTTCACTTTTTAAATAAATAGAAGACCAATTATGTATAATATATAAATTCTAATAATAAAAATAATTTTATTTATTATTTATAAATAATTTTTTATAAAAATTAAAATTTCAACACCACCATCACCGCCAATAATAATAAATAAATTATTTTTAAGTAAAATTACTTATAAAAATTAAGCTCCCAATAATAATAATAAGTATATATAATAAAAAATAATTTTTATATATTATTTTTTAATAAAATTATTTATAAAAAAATAAACTTCTAATAATAATTAATCTAATAAAATAATTTTTTTTAATATTTATAGATAAAATTATTAATAAAAAAACTTCACTCTATTTTTTTTATATGTTTCTCTTTTACCAAACAACATTTATTTTTATTTTATTTATTAGTTATTTTTTTACACTTCTTTTCTCTCCTTTTTCTATTCTTCTCCCTTGAGTTCTTTCCTCTTTACTAAACACAGGTTTATTTTAATTTTATATGTAGAAATTAAATTAAGAATGTGTAAAAAAATTAATAATAAAAGAAACTGAATTAGAAACATTTATATGTATGAGGATCAATTTAGTTAATTTTTATGTATAGAAATCAAATCGAAAATCTCTACATGTATATATTTAACCTTAAAATAAAAAAGAGATAAATAGTTAACATAATTAGTGTCACGTGTCATGATAAAATGGGGGAAAATTAAACCAAAAAAAAAACTGTATAAAAGGTGTAATTACTGTTTGTATGATTAGAAAAATGTTACTTATTAAAATATATTTTATTTTGGATCTAACTTGTTTTTTTGATAAAATTTTAGCTACTTCAATTTTATAATATTTAGAAAAGGATTATCATTAACAATTGTTAAAAGTGAATCCAATCCAAATCTGGTTAACCATATGTTTAACCTTACTTTAACATAGTAAAGAAATTGTTGAAGATACATTAGGGATGACGATTGTACTCAAATCTTAAGGATATTTAAAAAAAAAAAAAAAATACTCACACAGTTGAATAGATTAAACACTTGCGATCAATAAAAATGAGTTCGAGTTGGGATATTTAGCCACAAAATTTAATAGAAAAAAGTACAAATATGTGTATATTATAGTACCCAATCTATCACAACATCATATTAATAAATGAGATGATATGATAAAATAACACTACAAGAAAACAGTAAATAAGTGGCGGAAAATAAGCGTCGGTTAATAGCCGACGTAAATAGTGTCAAAAAAGCTGACGTTATTTTAAATATAGCGTCGACTTTTTCGACACTAATTAAATTTAAATTTAAATTAAATTAGTGTCAAAAAAGCCAATTCTATATTTAAAGAATAGTATCGACTTTTCCGACGCTAAATTTAAAATATTTAATTTAAATTTATTTTAAGTTTAGCGTCGGAAAAGCCGACCCTATATTTAAAGAATAGCGTCGGCTTTTCCGACACTAAACTTAATTTAAATTTAGTGTCGAAAAAGCCGATGCTACATCTTAAAATAATGTCAGCTTTTCTAACGGTATAGGTGCTTTAAAAGAGATAAAGATAATTTTTTTAATGTTATATACGCATAATGTGTCTTGGTACACTTGGTTATCAACTTCACTTAAGACCTCAAGGTTCACGGATCGAGTCCCAGGAATGTTAAAAATATGAACGAATAAATGATAAGCTGGAAAAAGAAGATAAAGAAAAAAAATAAAATAAATTTTGTGTCAACATAGTGTCGGCTTTAGCGTCAGCTAAAAATCGACGAATCGATTTTTATGATTTAGAGTCGGCCATGTCGCCACCCGCCGAAACGGACATTGGCATTCGCGACGATGGTTGGACTCTTATTAGATTTGAAAAAATGATGGATTGTTAGAGCGACTTATTCTCAAACTGAGACCTCATCGAGCTAACAATTTTGTTTAAATGACTCTCACCAATCCATGTTAATCCCAAGCGGGACCCTCCATGGATTAGTGGTTTTCGTAAAAAGAAGGGTTCTTGGAGTCGCCACCAATATTTTACTCAAAACATTGGAAAAAGATATAAGGCAATTGATTTTCGTAAATCAACTTCGGCCATTACAACCAGAGTTGAGTAAAGGAGTCGGTTACGTGTGAGGAAGGTGTTAGCACCCCACAACGCCCCTTTTGGGTTCCCTATGACGAATTATTTCATAAATAATAGTATAAAGTTACTAAATTACCCCTTTTTATTAGAAACGATTATAGATAAAATATTTACATGATGAAAGCTATAAACATGTAATGCAACAATCAAAAATCAATAAAAGCAGTAAAAGAAAGGATTTAGAAAGAAACCTCCGAAGCGGGCTTTTATATATATATGAACAACGTTAGGAGGCTTTTTGGCGCTCCTTCCCACTACACGTCCGCTCGCTCCTTTCCCCTAAAGACAAAATTTTTACTATGGAAATTAAAGAGATTTCCCTTCGACTTGTTCGAATCTCAAGCTAATGGCTCGTGACTCAAGAACTTCGTCGGATCGACTCCCGGAGAGATATCTAGGGCAGAGAAGAGCTCAAAAACCCAAGAATACTCAGCAGGAGGGTTGAGGAATCAGTAAAAAGTGTGGGAGGACGTGCCAATGACGTCCTATTTATAGGATTGAGGCACAATACGGCCTGGGAGGTCAATACGGCCCGTACTGGGTTTTTGAACTACAGTACGGCCGTATTGAATTTGGTACGGCCGTACTGAAGTTTTTGAACTTCAGTACGGCCGTATTGAGTTCACTACGGCCGTATTGCAGTTCAAATGGTTCAGTACGGCCGTACTGAACCTCTGGGAGGGCGTATTGAGCTCCAATCCTCGCACACCCTTATTCTAAGCTACTCTAAGACTCCTAGACTTACAAAGAATCATCCTAGGGTCTTCCAGGAGTCCTTCCGGCTGACTTTCCTTCGGTCTTCGAGAGTCTTTGAGTCTTATTTCCGACCCGGACAATTTTAGGGGTCTACAGCTGCCCCCCCTTTACTTAGTCAAACGGCTTTTTGGTGTACCGGTTGACAAGTAAAAGAGTTGACCCAATTGTCCGGGGAACAGGCCACCCTTCCGACTTGTAGTATCTTCAGGTGGGAAAACTGTTGAGTAGCCTCTCCATGTTGAGTATTAGTCTTCGCCTCTCCAGGCTCGTTGCATACCTCGGTGTTTCTGACAACCTCGGTAGCGTGAGTTTGCCCTCTCCAGGGTCTGCATGCCTCCATGTTTCTGACGATGTTGGTAGCTGCATACCTCCGTGTTTCTGATGACGTCGGTAGCTGAGTATTAGTCGTCGCCTCTCCAGGCTCGTTGCATACCTTGGTGTTTCTGACAACCTCAGTAGCGTGAGTTTGCCCTCTCCAGGGTGTGCATGCCTCCATGTTTCTGACGATGTTGGCAGCTGCGTACCTCCGTGTTTCTGACGACGGGGTAGCTGAGTATTAGTCGTCGCCTCTCCAGGCTCGTTGCATACCTTGGTGTTTCTGACAACCTCGGTAGCTGCATACCTCCGTGTTTCTGACGACGGGGTAGCTGAGTATTAGTCGTCGCCTCTCCAGGCTCGTTGCATACATTGGTGTTTCTGACAACCTCGGTAGCTGCATACCTCCGTGTTTCTGACGACGGGGTAGCTGAGTATTAGTCGTCGCCTCTCCAGGCTCGTTGCATACCTTGGTGTTTCTGACAACCTCGGCAGCTGCATACCTCCGTGTTTCTGACGACGGGGTAACTGAGTACTGCCTCTCCAGGCTCGTGCATACCTCGGTGTTTCTGACAACCTCGGTAGCTGCATACCTCCGTGTTTCTGACGACGGGGTAGCTGAGTATTAGTCGTCGCCTCTCCAGGCTCGTGCATACCTCGGTGTTTCTGACAACCTCGGTAGCGTGAGTTTGCCCTCTCCAGGGTCTGCGGTTTGCCCTCCCCAGGGTTTCATACCTCCGTGCTTCTGGTCACTTTGGTAGCGTGAGTTTGCCCTCTCCAGGGATTTGTGATGATTTTGTCTCCACAGTCCACGATGCTGCTTCGACGATTGTTGTTGATTTTGATGCCGCTGAGGGCTGGATAACGCAGGGATCCGTCTAGGGGATGTGCAGTTACTCATAAGTTCTTGTGTCCCAACTTTCCATTGCGTAGTTGGTGCCCGCTGGGGAAATTCTGATTTCTTGGGGATGTAGACACAAAGATGCTCCTTCTGATGTGAGCGATGCCTTATGATTGGCTGACGTCCTTTCGACGTTGGTGGAGTATCCCGGTTGTCTTTATTCGGGTGACTTTTTTTTTTATTTTTTTTTTGGTTTTTTTTTTTTTGGTTTTGTTGCCTCTGCGTGGGCTATTATCCGCTGGGGGATTCTGTCGTATTGATCTTGATTGGCCTCTTCTGTTAGGCGGATTATCTTGACGCTCGGCGTGTATCTGAATACCGAATTCCGCTTGGGGAATGGGTATTAATCTTTTTGGATTTTCTCTTTTTGAAGGAGTGCCTCTGAGTAGGCAAATGGGAATTGAGGATCTTGTGTATCCCAGAGTATTATTTAGAAAGCCTCTGCAGGCTTAGCTTCACTCGTCGCTTGAGTTGGAAAGCCATCTTCCACTGAGGAAGTCTGAGTTCTTTGACTTGGATGTTTTCGTTTGGATGATCATGCTTCCATTAGGGAATCTGGCTGATCTTGCTCTGATAGCTTTCACTGAGAATTCGGCCTAAGAGTGCAAGCTGAGATATCTCTGGGGAGTATTATTTCGGCAAGCCTCTCCAGGCTTAGTTATTCTGTATTTTCTGAATTTTGCCTTTTCTCTTTTTTTGTCGATTTTGGCTTTTTTTTTTTGGCATCGGAGGGATCTCAAACACACTCACAGATAAAGTATGCAGAAGAATGAAGATGTTGTTGATGTACAAAAGAATGGGCCAATACGGGCCGTATTGAATTCAATACGCCCGTATTGATGTGGACGTTATGGCCAATGCTGCCGTATTCATTTCAGTACGCTCGTATTGAGTTGAAAATTTGTTCATAACCCTAATTTTAGTACGGGCGTACTGAACATGGTACGGGCGCATTGTTTTTTTTCTGAAGTTTATTTTTTGTTTTTTTGTTTTTTTGTTTTTTTGTTTTTTGTTTGTTTTTTCAATAAACAGAGAATAAGTGATCTTCCAGTACACCTATCATCTGTATGCATGTATGCGGTATGATGCACCTAATTCTATTTGATTTATTTTTCAAAAGAATTAACCGATGCGTTTCTTTGCTTGGATTTTTGCCATTCCTCTAGACGGGCTGTGCGCTGCCGATTTCTGTAACCGAGGAATGATGCGTGTTATATCGAGATTGGTGTCATCGACCCAGTGATCCTTCCCTTCCTTTAGAAGACGTGTCAACCCTCCTATTGACCACTATATCTCCATGTTTCCACTAGATTATTCTAAAATCGTTTGGGACAAGAGAAAAGAAGGGAAAGGTATTTTTTTGTTCAAAAGCTTGTGTTTTAGAGGGGATTATTATTGTTTTAAAAAATGGTTTTTGTAAGAATGGCTGGCCAAGGTAGGCTTATGTGTTTAGGCTTGTTTGATTAAACACTTATGAAGTTAAGGAAGTCTTGTTATTGACGTTGTGATTCGACAACTTAAATAGTTTCCTTGAACCTTTCTTTTTGAATTCAGCTCATGGTACCATCATGGATTTATTTTCGCTTTTTGATTGTCCTTATTTTTGCCTAAATACCCCTTTGTGGCGTCTTAGCGGACCTTTGTTTTTGTTCATTTTTGCAACCCTAACTTTTGCCTAGGTCACCCTTTCGTGGGATTCCTAGCGGGTTCTTTGCTCTTATTTTTGCGCAGCCCCCTTTTTGGGTTTCCTGCTGAGCTTTTTTGTTTTTATGATTTTTGTTTTTAAAGGATTTCTTTTTTATCCATGATGGCACTTGTCGAGGCCAAGGAATGGTGCTCCAAGTTGTCATACACACTTCCACATAAAAATGATGCGGGTTTATTGTTATTAAGACAATTTTAACCTCATTCATGCTTATTCAAACAGGGTTAAAATAATGTGGTCTAGAAATTTATTGCAAGCAAGAAAAGAAGCAATAAGAAATAATAAAGAATGATTTTATTATAATTCTAGCGGAAACATGTGCCCTATCGAGGCTCGGGGGTCGGGCTGTCCCCGAGGAGTGATCTCTAACAGTCATCAGGTCTATACATCCCTATCGGAAGGAGGAGAGCACTTGATGACGACGACCGGCCTTGACGCTTGTGAACCGGCCTTCCTAAAGATCTGGCTTAAAGAACGTCGAGAAGGATCTTGGTTCCTCTTCGTCCTTTGATCTTTATCCTCGGATTCTTTATTTTCCTCGGTTTTTTCTTTTCTTTTTCCTTTCCTTTATTCTTGGGAGCTTTATCGTGAAGATCTTCGGGAGTGTAGATCCTGCCACTCCTAGTCATGCCCCCAAGTCCAGCGATGTTAGAGATATCGCTGTCGGCAGAAGAATGGATGTCGTATATCCATGGCACAGCCTTATTCGATTCGTAGGGAAAAGGTCTTGGAGCAGTGATCTTCAATGGTATCGGACCTTCCCCTTTATTCGTCTTGATTACCAACAACGGAGTTGATGTGCGTTCGCTTGGCGCGGTTGTTGGCTTACATTTGATAACGAACGGCGTGCGATCCATTCTGAACATACGCATCGATTAATCCTTTCTTTTTATTAATGTTATTAATAAATTACTAGGAGGGATGTATGCGAATGAATGACTATGAAATGCAAAGGCAATTGAAAGATTCCATAGATCTCAAAAATTCAATTTATTAATCAAGGAAAGTGTACAACTTGTTATACAATGCTTTGAAGCAATTTTTTACAAAATGAGAAGAGCCGATAGAAACCCACAGGGGGGTTCATGTTTCTTCTCCATTCATCTTCGGATTCCTCTACATGACGGGCCATTGCCTCAACTTGCGTATGGACTGCTTGGCTCATATCATCACTAATCTTTTGAGCGTCCTTCGCCTTTTGAATGTGGTAGTTGATCATGGCTTGCAGCTCATTAAGCTCGTCTTCGGCTCGATCCTTCTCCTCTTGGAGCTTAGCCATATGTGCTAGTCCTTCCTTTTCCTTCTTGCGAAAATCGGAAAGGCTTGCGGTTTGTTGTTGAGCAACTTCCCGCCATTGCTGCGCATCGGATCGAGTCAAGAGTAAGTCATCCTGCATGTACTTGATCAACTGTGCCTGCCTTGCGTACTCGGCTTCAAGGTGTGCTATCTTTGCGTCAACATCTCGGAGTTGACTACTCGGTTCGACCTTTGGCATTTTGGATGCCCGAGTAGCCTTCTCATTAAGGTTAGCACACTCGTCCTTGAGCCGCTCTATCTCATGGTCTTTTTTCTTGCACTGCCTTTGTAGACCGTCAATGGCGAAACTGGATTCTTCGTTTTTCTCTTCAAGAACTCTCATCTGAGCTCCCATGATTTCCAGCTTCTTGGTCAAGGCATCGACTTGTTCTTGTAGCACCCTCCTTGTGACTGCGGTTGCGCAAGAGGTGGATGGTTGGGGCACCCCCCTCTCGCTCCTCCAAATCTCGTAGTCGGTGGAGACGGATACCCGAGGCTTTCCAAGCTCTCGATCTTCCTCGTAGATTGGTCTCTCCCACGCTCTAATGACAGCGTGCATGTCCCTCTGATGCTCGGAATCAAAGGAGAAACACAATCCTCCAAGCTCCTCTTTGGTAGGAACAATCTGAGTCCTCATAAGTTGTCTCATAGCCAATCTAGGTGAATAAGCTATGCAACCTCTGAGGCCCATCAAGGGTATGCTTGGGTAACTGCCGCATCTCATCAATACATTGCTCGGACGGAACCAAGGACAAACCCATGTGAAGTGCTCAATGCTCCACTGTTCCATCTCTTCCTTCCATTCGGAAGCATAACGGCGGCATACGGGGATCTTTGAAAAATTCCTCAACGGATCGGGCAAAGTCCCCATGTGACTAGAGGCATAGAAGTGTGTGATGCTCCACACATATAATAAGGAGGTGCAACATCGGATAATCTTCCCTTGCTTCTGCTGAGACATGTTGACAGAAAGCAAGGTGTCGGCAAGAATGGCAGGCACGGGACTCTTCATGTGCATGTCCCATGCGAAGAAAGCATCCATAGCGGCATGGTCCACTGTGTTAGCGTGAAAGGGGAATAGGATTGTCCCAAACACAGCTAACGCTAGAGTCTTGTTGAAAGCTGACCAATCTCCCTCACCAGCTAAGGAAGAAAGGTGATCCTCGATCATAGCGAGCTTCCAACCTTTGATACTGTCGTTCCCCACTAAGACAGATGATCGTGATGGTAGTTTGACTTGAGTAGCGACCCTCTCCACGGCCACATAATTACCATGAAAGACATAGACCCCTGCTGATTTGGGCCATCGCAGCATGAGCTCGTACTCCTCGAGAGTAGGAACTAAGTCAAACTGGGGGAACTCGAAGCAACGCAGATCGGGACTCCAAAAGTGAACCAATGCTCTCAGAAAGGCCGGATCCACACATATCTTCATCAAATCGAGCACTCGTCCATATGATTTCTCGAACTCAACACGAGCCTCACGTGGCATCAAAGAACAGAGGTGATCCAACCTCTCAGCACGGTATAATAAGAAGTCCAGTTTCTTCAACTGCCCTTGCACTCCCCTAGATCCCTCCATGATCTACGATAAGAATGCATGATATGAGATGATGGCATTGAATATGCATGCATTGTATTTATTCAACTAAACATTATCATGTTTTCAGGATGTCCCTAGGATGATGCATGATATTGCTTGGTTTGGATAAATGACCCTTTTTTCTCTTTCTTGGGTATTTTGTTTTTGTATTTATTTATTTTTTTTGGGTGAAAATCAAAACTACCTATATGAATGTGATGAAGGTAGATGTTAACACCATGTAAGGGAAGATTCTTATTCCTATTTATTTTATTTATTTATTTTTTTAAAAAAAAAGGAATGTTGTATGTTTAAAGAATGCAATGTATGCTCAAACAATGTCACATAAACGATGCACAAACAATTCACTCATCCACGAACAGTCACGAACGAATCACGAGGTAGGGGTATCCTGCAGAAAAGTGCATATTCAAGGAGGTTCTAACTGTTCTCACTGGTCTAAGGCCCCCAAGGTGCCCCCATTATAGGGACCCAATTCCTCTCGTCGTAAGTCGATGGAAAGCTCCAACGCACTGTCAGACTCGAGTTCATGGTTATCACCTTGAGTGATGTTTTCCGACAACGGTCTACGGGCACCTATAGACCCATTCGACAACCGGCCGTACTAACATCCACTCCCTATGGCTTTCCACTCATGCCCCCGGGTATAGAGGGAACTGTTGTGTGCAAAGGTTTGTGTGCAGTTTATATTTCAAACAATTGCGAAAATTTAAACATGCAACAGTTATTAAAGCCAGCTAGATAAAACATGTTATCATACAAGTGAGGGGTAATGAAGTAATTTTAAACTATTATTTTAGAAATAATCCATCACTAAATGGGACTGACTCTCGAGGCTTCCCCAGTGGAGTCGCCATCGGTCGCCACCCGCCGAAACGGACATTGGCATTCGCGACGATGGTTGGACTCTTATTAGATTTGAAAAAATGATGGATTGTTAGAGCGAATTATTCTCAAACTGAGACCTCATCGAGCTAACAATTTTGTTTAAATGACTCTCACCAATCCATGTTAATCCCAAGCGGGACCCTCCATGGATTAGTGGTTTTCGTAAAAAGAAGGGTTCTTGGAGTCGCCACCAATATTTTACTCAAAACATTGGAAAAAGATATAAGGCAATTGATTTTCGTAAATCAACTTCGGCCATTACAACCAGAGTTGAGTAAGGGAGTCGGTTACGTGTGAGGAAGGTGTTAGCACCCCACAACGCCCCTTTTGGGTTCCCTATGACGAATTATTTCATAAATAATAGTATAAAGTTACTAAATTACCCCTTTTTATTAGAAACGATTATAGATAAAATATTTACATGATGAAAGCTATAAACATGTAATGCAACAATCAAAAATCAATAAAAGCAGTAAAAGAAAGGATTTAGAAAGAAACCTCCGAAGCGGGCTTTTATATATATATGAACAACGTTAGGAGGCTTTTTGGCGCTCCTTCCCACTACACGTCCGCTCGCTCCTTTCCCCTAAAGACAAAATTTTTACTATGGAAATCAAAGAGATTTCCCTTCGACTTGTTCGAATCTCAAGCTAATGGCTCGTGACTCAAGAACTTCGTCGGATCGACTCCCGGAGAGATATCTAGGGCAGAGAAGAGCTCAAAAACCCAAGAATACTCAGCAGGAGGGTTGAGGAATCAGTAAAAAGTGTGGGAGGACGTGCCAATGACGTCCTATTTATAGGATTGAGGCGCAATACGGCCTGGGAGGTCAATACGGCCCGTACTGGGTTTTTGAACTACAGTACGGCCGTATTGAATTTGGTACGGCCGTACTGAAGTTTTTTGAACTACAGTACGGCCGTATTGAATTTGGTACGGCCGTACTGAAGTTCAAAAACTTCAGTACGGCCGTATTGAGTTCACTACGGCCGTATTGCAGTTCAAATGGTTCAGTACGACCGTACTGAACCTCTGGGAGGGCGTATTGAGCTCCAATCCTCGCACACCCTTATTCTAAGCTACTCTAAGACTCCTAGACTTACAAAGAATCATCCTAGGGTCTTCCAGGAGTCCTTCCGGCTGACTTTCCTTCGGTCTTCGAGAGTCTTTGAGTCTTATTTCCGACCCGGACAATTTTAGGGGTCTACAGGCCAAAAGTTGACTCTAAATTTTGGCCGACTCTAAATCAAAACATTCTTGTAGTGTAATGAAATTTTATTAGATATATGTGTAAATAAGTTTTGTCTTGACATTATATAAAATAAAATTTAAAATATAATTTATAGTTCATGGAGGTGTCAAAGTGAGTCTAATCTGATAGATTAATCTAGTTTATCACAAGTCTAGAGTTGAATCGATTTGAGTTAGGAAAATAAATGTATATCAATTTTGGTTAAATTCCAACTTGATTCACTTAATCCTTGAGTTAAACAGGTTCAAGTCTAAATAAGATGAATTGGCTTATTTAATCCACTACAATTAATATATATATATATATATATATATATATATATATATATATATATATATATATATATATATATATATATATATATATATATATATATATATATATATGTTTTATGTAGTTATCATTTGAAGTTTCGATTGATATTTTGATTCATATTTAAATTTTTGAATCAATAATAGACTTGATTTATTGATAGAAAGTTATAAGCCTTTATTTTATTTATTAAAAATAAGAACATGTAATTAATTTGTTATTTTTAAAAATCTGGTGTGTAATACCACAGACAGGTTTTCTAAAATTATTAAAAGAATTTTTTTAATTAATTAAATAAGTTTTAAAAATATTTTCGAGACTTTTAATAATTATGAGTGTTTTAAGTAAAAAAATAAATATTTGCAAAATTTTTTTTGTATATTATGTATTGGAGAAATATGTGTTTTTATGATATTTTGTTATAATAAGTATTTGGAGAAAAATTTGTTTATTTTATATATTATTTATAAGTTTTAAATATTTTAAGAGAAGAGTAACTACAATTATTAGACTAATAATGGTTAAATGTAGGTTGGGATGTTTTTAAAAAGGTTATGTTAGTTTTATGTTTAATGTTTTTTCCTTTTTCTTTCTTACATTTTCGTGTTCTGAAGAATTGGGAGAACCAAAATTAATTAATTGCATAAATCGGTGAAATTGATGTTGGGTTTGAGTAATTGACAGTATGATAAAGTGGGTTTAGGCTTTTAATTTCTTATTCTATTAATTTGATAGTCACTTTTGGTGAAATCTGGTGATGAGATGAGATATAAGATCCAATAATCGAAGTTCGTATATGATTAAATCACGTCACGACGAGTCATCAGTTTGATTGACGAGTCACGAGCTTGATCGGCAAGTCATGGGCATGATCAGTGTGTCACAGTTGTGACCCTTGAATCACGATTGTGACACATCCTGTTGCTCCTTTTTCTCATTCTTTTCTTGTATTTTCTCCTTTTTCATCTCCTTATTGCTTAAGATGAGTTATATTTATGAGTTTGAAATAACTTGAGGATGGTTAGCTTAAGGATATGATCTAGGTATTAGTAGTGATAAGGAAGTAATTGAGTTAATGTTCGACAATTATAATAGTGAAGAATTTTTTTATACCAATTCTAATTGAGGTATTTTAATGATGTGGCTTAGGATCACGATTCACAATATTAGTAGTGATACGAGAATAATTAAGTGATTAATTGAGTGGGTAGTTTAAGATTGATCTTAAATATCAAGACTTTCTAATTAAGCCATATGTAATGGTAATATGATGTACTTGTGTGAGTGATGTTGAATTGTTTTACCCTTTAAGTGTTTAATCTAAGGAATTGGTTTGAGGTACCTATATGAATGTTAAGAAAGAGGAATTATGGGAGAGAACAATTGTAAATAGGTTATGATGTGAAATTATTAATGACTTGAGATGTTTTGGTAATAACAATGCCCAAGGAGTTAATGTGTGATATTAATAACATTGTGAGACTAGTCAAGTTATTAATTTAAATACTTAGCTTGATATTGATCTCTTAGTGACTATGGTTGAAGTATTAACATATGATTAGATGATTTCATAATAATTCTATCTTGAGATATATCGGGTGATATTGTGTAATTGTTGTGTTTGAACTATAAACATGACTCTTGTGGGATACAGTGTGTTGTGCTTGTGTGTGGACCATGTGATGGTCACGTAATGTGACGTCTAAATTGAGTCTTAGTGATATGCATTTAACAAGTATACCAACTGACGTAATAGTAAAAAGGACAAAAGTCCAAGTTATCGATATCCACAAAGACTTGCATTTGTAGTTATTTAATATAATCATGATATTAAATAGGTAAATTAAAAAGTAATTGAATTGAATTATGTAAAGAAATATTTAATTACATAAATTAAAAGAAAAAAATAATTTGGATGAATTTAATATATGATAAAATTAGTCGGAGATTGATTCACTAACTATTCCTACGTAAAATTCTATAATTTTTCCATTCAATTTTGTAATTAAATAGTTAATTCAACAGCCCACCCATGTATTTAAACTCCTAATTCTTTAGGTGAGAAAATCTAGGTTGTTTAAGAAAAATCTCAATTCCTTGGTAATTTTTGTTAAACAATCCTGCATTAAGGTTAATGACTAAAAGTCAATTGATGAGATTTATCTCAATTCCTTAGTAATAAATGTCATAAGTTTTTCTCCAAATCGTAGTTTCAGAAAGGTTTCCCAAACTCAATTAGTTCAAATAAATCATGCATTAGGTGGTCTAAAAAAAGCATTAAGAATAGAAGAAAAATAATTAATTGAATAATACTTTTATTGAATGAAAAATAGGAATAAGTTATATAGTTTCAGTAGCTACCTCAACCTCCAACAATTGAGAACTTAGTCATTCATGGCTAAGGATTACAACTCTGGATGAATCTTCAAGCAACCTATGATTATAATGTTGATCTCATAGAACCCTCTCTAATCTCTCTAAAATTGTACATAGAAAAATTGTATTACAATGTGAACCACCTATAGACCTCTAGAAATCCTAATTTTATAATAATTTATGATAGACTTTTGGGTTGAGTCCAATCCCTTAGAGCACCCATGTTGCTCCTCTAAGCAACCAAGTGCATACATCCAAGGGTGTCCTTTATCTTCACCTGCTTAGAGAGAATTTTGTGATAGCTCTAAGTGAATTCGTCTTGCTCAAAGCGCCTAGGATGCTCGTTTTAAGCAACCAAATGTAGTTTTTTAGTGTTGCTCTCTGTCTTGCCTTGCTTAGAGCAAATTTGTGGTAGCTCTAAGTGAATTTTCATAGCTTAGAGCGACGATTTGGTGAGCCTAGAGTGATGCCTTTCTTTAAAACTTATAGCTTCCAAATTATTTTGGCTTGTGTTCCATTTCAACAAAGAAAGACATAAAAAAAATACCTAATATTTAAACAATTAAACTAAAATTGAAATGATCTCTTGACTAAGTGTTTCGTGGCAAAAAAAAACATTTAAAAGCATAATATATATCAATAACTACCTAAATTGAATAAAATATGAATGCATATTTGACAATTATCACATAGCATGGATAAATTCTGGGCATGTTAGCCTAGTAGTGATAAGAGTAATGTGTGTATGTTGTGTACTTGTGATAATGTAATAACATGATGATTGCATTGGGTCTTGTGTGAAATGCATCATGCACATAATTTTTTTTTATGGGTACAATACAAAATATGTTACTAGGAAAAGTCCATTTTGTGTAAAATCTTGGGAATCCATTATGACTTTAGGGATAGCTGGGTTTGGGAACCTTAGTTTTGCCTGTTTGTGTGTATGAGATGAAACTTGTGCAACCCAGTTGTCATGACACACCTTGGTGTATTTCCTCCTAGTGCAAGGTGCGATAAGGATGTGACCCAACGTGTTCTCATAGGCTACTCTTGTGTGCCTCAAGCAAGGGGCAACATTATGTGATTTTTACTAGTGTCACATGCATATGTGTGACACCCTCTACCCCAGCATACATATATAATAATTATAAAAATAAAATTCTTCTTCATTAAAAACCAAATCTCCAACCACATAAGGGTAAAGAGTTCACATTCATAAACTTAATCCAAATAACATGTCAATCAAATTACAAAGAAATAAAACTGAGTTTTCAAATAGTTTAATGGAAATAACATCCTAAACTAAGCCTAGCTATGCCCCGATGTCACATATCCTATTAGAGCATGCTCAACTGAAGCCTAAGCCTCATTACCAACATTCTCATGTTGATGATCACCTGCAACGCAAATTAAACACATACAAAGAACAACAAGGGAGTGAGAAACATCTCCCTCAGGATCAGGAGTAGAAATAAAGGTTAGATAGCACGTAGACACAACAAACATATTACAAGTCACAAGCACCAATCACATATAAACAATACACATACATAATCAGTATCACATGTACACTCATTTATCATACAATGATGTCATGGAACTCGACTCATAAATGCATGCATGTGACGCCATACGGAAGTTTCACATTTCTCATCATTTCATCATTGGTTACCCAAGGTACACCTAGAATAGCTTGTTACATCACTAGTATGCGGCCTAAGCGGCACACCTGGAATAAATTATTTCATCACATAGCTTGTTACATCACTGGTATGCGGCCTAAGCGGCACACCTGGAATAAATCATTTCATCACATAGCGTGTTACATCACTGATGACCCAAGGTACACCTTGTTAGCTTGTTACATCATTGGTGACTTAAGGTACACCTTGTTAGCTTGTTACATCACTAGTGACCCAAGGTACACCTTGTTAGCTTGTTACATCACTGGTATGCGGCCTAAGCAGCACACCTGGAATAGATCATATATGCACATGATGTATGTCAGACATTCACTATTTCATTGACTCAACATTTCACTTATCATGGAATTTCATGTCTTATTTCATCACGTTTCACATTCTCATAGTCATAGTGTTCACATTAGCACATTTTCATTCACATCATGTCTCATGTCATTTGTTCATGTTTCACATAGTCATACTCATAATTGTTCCTCATAGGATTTCGCACAAGAACTCACAAAGCACTCTAATTCATATCAAAACTTATCTAATTTTGAAATCAAATACATATTTACACTCTACACACAAGGAATACAACAAAACATTCAGAAATCAAAACAGAAAACATTCATATTTTGTTTGTTTCTCATAAGGTTCCCTTAAGAACCCACATAGTACTCTAATTCATATCAAAACATATTTATTCTCAAAATTAATCACATATTCACACATCACATCCAACAAGGAACACAACAGAACAATCAGAAGGCAAAACAGAAAACATTCATATTTTTCCTGTTCCTAGAAGCATGCATCAGGCAAGGGATTGGGGGCCAATCCTACTACCCAACAATTATTCTCACACTCTCGAGCGATGTTTCTCACTCCCCCTTACCTGGATAAGCAGAAGACGAAGCTAGGGTAGAATATGGTTGATCTCCTTCTCTTGGTTCTCCTTGGTCTTCAGAGAGTGTGTCTAGAAATAGTGCTAGAGTTTGTTATTTATAGATGTCAGGAACAGCCAGAACGACTCGTTTTGGATCCGAAACGGCTCGTTCTGGACTCATTCGTCATGTTTAAAATTCAAATCTAGAATGACCCATTCTTAAACCAGAACAGCCCATTCTAGGGTTACGTTTTAACACATAACGGTCATGTTTGGAACGACTCGTTCTTAAACCAGAACGACCTGTTCCCAACTAGGGTTATAAGCCTTTTTAGTAGTTTGGAACGACCCTTTCCAGCTTGGGAATGACTCGTTCTAAACTACCAAAAATAGGTCTTTTTAGTAGTTTGGAACGACCCATTCTAATTTGGGAATGACCCGTTTTGGGCTACTAAATCACCCTTATTGGGCTTTGAGCCTTCGTATAATCTGTGAAAATCGGGGTGTTACAATATGTGTATTATAGTGCATGTCCATTGCATTGTATGTGTTCATGTGCAAAAGTGTGTTGAAATATGTTTGGAACCCGTGATCGTTATGCTATATTATATTGAATTGCTATAGCTTGTTCTGTGTGTTTGGTTGTCCAACTATATCCTACACTTAGACTTAGAGTTAGATGTTTTCACTCCCATTTTCTTTTGTTTGGTGTCTTGATGTATGTTTTGCAGGTGAAAACCATCATTTTGATGCTAGATATGAGATTTAGGCCTTTGCTTAGTGTTGTGCTTTAATAGGATGTTACATCAGGGTTGTAGTTAAGATTTCATGTTTTCTGTTGGTTTATTTCATATTATGATTTATGTTAGTTCTTTTATCAGTTGTAGTGACTTGTTAGTCATTTGTTTAGTATCAGTGATATGTTATGTTTTATGATGTGATACCTTTATCCGAAGGTATTTACAAAGTTTGTTTATTCAATAAAGTTTAATTGCAAACGTTTATTCCTATTTTCTTTATATTATGACTATGTGAGTGTGTGGGCTAAAGGGTGTCACATGGTGAACCAATCCACCTAACCCACCAACTCATAATGGGTTGAGTTAGGTTGAAATTTTTCTAGCTCACTAAAAAATGAGTCATGTTGGGTTGATCCATTTAAAACACCAACCTGTGTAAGTCAGGTTGGCTTACTTTGACACCTCTAATAACCTACTAAAAATAAAAATATATATAAAGAGTGTATTTGTTTTTCAAATGTAGAAAAAATAATTTAAAATATTTGAAAGTATTGTTATCATAAGTGTTTTTAAAGTTATTCAAATTTTATTGCAGTGTTTATTACAAATGCATAAAACTCAAGTTGAAAAAGCATGTCAACTTATTTGATGTCTATCAAATTTTCAAAGGAGATTGTTCTTATATTCGACAAGGAATACTCATTAATTATAAAAATAAAAAATAAAAAACTAGGTCAAATAATATATTAAATGAATTTGACTTTTAACATATTGATAGACAAATGTTAGAAATATTTAATTAATTATAAACTCTGATTAATAGTTTTATAGTTTATAAGAAATAAAAAGAGTTTTGATAATTTATTTAAACTAAATATTCAATATTAATTTTACCTAAAACCATAAATTTTTTACTATGCCCATGTAGGTGTGGATAGAACCACTAGGGTTGGCCTAGTGGTGAGAGTTAGGATAACATACACATGATTTTAGGTTTGAACCCTGAAGTCATTATTGTATTTTCAATGGATTAAAAAGTCGTAGGTTTGGATAGCGAGTGCAAGATGAGTAAATAAAGATGTGTTTGGTAAAACTAATTTATAAGTTGACTAACAACTTATAAGTTACCTGAAAATTTATAAGTCAAGAGTTTTTTTTTATATCAATATGATGAAAAAAAAATTTATAAGCTATAAGTCAAGAATTTATTACTTTAATACTAATATGATGAAAAATTAATGGAGAGATGATGACCGAATCCACTCAACTAGCTTCCTTGCTCATCCAATCTTCTCCTATAGATCCAATTGAAATGAAAACAAACAAAATATGGAAGGAAGAATAGAAGTGAGGTGCACCACCTTCAAGAGAAGGATAAGCAAGAGAGGATGATGTTGCCACAAGGAGGAATTCCTTGATGAAAGATCATAAGGAAAAAATTCTCCAAGGAAAGAACAAAACTTTGAAGAGAGAATTTTAGAAACTCAATCCTCATATAATGGCTCAAAGTCTCAAAAAAAATATATATAAGTTTGGTAAATTATGGTGTAAGTTGTAATTAGCTGCAATAAAAGAATACGCTCTTTCGACAGAGAAGTGAACGACTCTGATCTGCAAATAAGAATAAGCTAACCAAGGTTAAGTATAATCAAGATTAAGTTAACTTGTACTCAAACCAACTAACTATAGTTTAATTTTAAAATTTGAATTTGAATTTCCTCCTAAAAATGTCAGAATCCTAGATCTAAAAGAGCAAATAAGAGTTTGTCACATGACAAGGTGTGATGAGAGTGTGTTAGTGATGTGTGAACCAATGAAAGAGTGTGGAGATACCAATTTGGATGTCCCACTCAAGGAGAAATGCTCTTCACTCTCGGCCCAAATAAGCTCAAATAAACACATTTTTCAAATATTAGTTGTACTCGTAAAATACTAAATATACTCTTAAAAAGAAATTACATCGTAAGAAAATAAATTTAATTTCTCTTGACCAATTTTTTTTAGCCAAGTCTCTTCACTCAATCATAATTTTTTTTAATAAAATTTTTTTTTATAATATAATATTAATATGAAGTATTAAATTTTACTAATAAATAATTTTTCTTGGTTAACTATCTATAATAAAACCTCTCCTTAAATCACAATTTTTCTAATAATAAAATCATAACATGAGATTATTTAAAGAATCAAAGTCGATCACTCTCATTTAGGGATGGCAACGGGGCGGGGCGGGTACGGGTTTCATGATACCCGTCCCCGTCCCCGCAAGTAAAACTCATCCCCATCCCCGTCCCCATACCCGTCGGGTATGGATTTTCATCCCCATCCCCGTCCCCGTCGGGTATCGGGTATACCCGTACCCGTACCCGTACCCGTCAATTTTTTTATTTTTTATTTTTTTTAAAAAAATAATATTTTTAAATTATTTTTTTTTATTATTATAATTATAATTAAGTTATTTTTTTATCTCACATTATAATAAATAATCATACATAAAAAAATATTAAAATTTTTTAATATAATTAAATTAAAAGTGAATATTAAATTAAAAATGAGAACGGGGACGGGTACGGGTACGAGTACGGGGCGGGTAAGTACATACCCGTACCCGTACCCGTACCCGATTCAATATATCGGGTTTTACCCGTACCCGTACCCGGTCAAACCGGGTATTCCCCGTCAAAGTCGGGACGGGTTCGGGTATTACCTACGGGTACGGGTATATTTGTCATCCCTACTCTCATTTACAACGAAATGGAATTATTATGACTAATAACAAAACAAGAAAATAATCTCTTAATAATTATGTCTTTTTTTTTTTTTTCTTTCTATTTTCCGTATGGGTAATAATGATATGGGTACTACTGTGATGATGTGAGGCATTATTTAAAGTGGTTTGAAGTTGTGTAAAACCTTGTCGCGTGGTCACCAGTTAGGTCAGAGTGTCAAAGTTTCACTTCCCTTGTTGAGCAGAGAAGGAAGGGAGGGAGTGATGGAGCTTTCTCAACTTGGTTTCCTTGATGAGTTAGTTGCTCCAAGAAGAGACACATGGAACGCTTTCTCCACTGCCTTCTGTGACCTTCTTCCCAATGCTTGGACTTTCGACTCTTTCCTTGAGACCCCTTCTTTGCCCCCATTTCCTGCATTGGACCGCAGATTCGAATGCCCCTACTCCACCCAAGTGCCTCCTTCCTACCCTTTTTCCGATGCCTTCGCAATGCCATTGAGTGATGACCCTCCACCACTTCCACCGTCTCTCCAGGCTCAAGAGGTTGCCTTTCGTGACAACACCCACTTTGGAGAAACCAAGGGTGTCTGCAAAGTTGAGGAGCAGGGCACGGAGGTTGTTGTTCCTCTCTTCAACGTGGGCCTCTGTGATGATCGAGACAGAAAGCCCAAGCCCAAGAAGCTTGAGGGGCAGCCCTCCAAGAATCTCATGGCGGAAAGGAGGAGAAGAAAGCGTCTCAATGACCGTCTTTCCATGCTAAGGTCAATAGTCCCCAAGATCAGCAAGGTGATTCATTTTCATTGATTGCCACATAAAAAAAGTTTTTTTTTTTTTTTTTTCGCAATCAATAAAAAGGAAATTAGATTTCTCAATTCAATTTTAGTGTAAGTAGTGAGAAACACTTGTGTTATTTAACTAAAGATCACACTTTGATCCTCCACTTGGGTATAGAATCAAAATGAAATTAAAAAGGAAGAAAAGAAAGGTTTATCAAGTTGGGTTCAAATCCATACCATAACCCATGTTTGGCCTTTTTATTTGTTTGTTTTTCTTGATTTGCTTACTAACTTGAGAGATTTGTGAACTTTTGACAGATGGATAGGACTTCTATTCTTGGGGATACCATAGACTACATGAAAGAGCTTCTAGAGAGGATTGGTAAGTTGCAAGAGGAAGAGGGGGAAGAGGGCACAAGTCAGATGAATCTGTTGGGCTTTTCAAAGGAACAACTCAAGCCAAATGAAGCAATAGTAAGAAACTCCCCCAAGGTACTCTACCAAACCAACCCCATGATTTAAAGCATAATCTCAGACCCAATTGACCAGTTTCTAGATAAATGTATGCATTTGCAGTTTGATGTTGAGAGGAGAGACCAGGACACTAGGATCAGCATCTGCTGTGCCACAAAGCCTGGATTGCTACTATCAACTGTCAATACCTTAGAAGCATTAGGCCTAGAGATTCAGCAATGTGTTATAAGTAGCTTCAATGACTTTTCAATGGAAGCATCTTGTTCTGAGGTTGGTATTCTGTTTTAGTGCTTCAATATTCATTACATGCTTCAAAGTTGAAACTGAACAAACATTTACTCTTTTCATGGTCATAGGTAGCCGAACAGAGAAATTGTATTAGCCATGAAGAGATAAAACAAGCACTTTCCAGAAATGCAGGCTTTGGTGGGAAATGTCTCTAGGGGAAAGATGGAAAGTAGCCATAACATGTTGCAGATGGTGTTGAAGAAGCAACTTTCCTTCTTTAGTTTGTAATCCAAGGAATTAGGGAAGTAGAAGTTTTAATGAGATTCAGAATAAGTTGGCTTTGATTGATGATTTCCTTCTTAAAGCCTCACCCTGTGTTTTAACATATAATGGGGGTGGTGCTATCCTTTAGTGCATGCTGCAATTTCACCTTTTGAAAAAAAGTGTATTCTTTTTTAAGAAGTGATTTTCAGTGAAGGGGAATTATTGCAAAGCCCACAATTAAGTGGAATCAAATTGATTTTCCATGGATTCCCAAGTATGCTGCTTCTTTTTCAAAATTTCTTTTCTGGGACCTTGAAACAATAATTGTATATTATATGTATCCTGTGGCCCAGGCTGTGACCACCACGACCAAACCAACCGGTTGTACAACATTGTATGGGTCCTGGTCTCTGTCAGATATGTAACACTTTAACACCAGAGGTAAGGTTTTTAATTGTAGAATGAATTGGATAAAAACCAATTATAAATGAGTAATCTTTAACCTTAGATTAGTCTACTATCAGATTATACTTTTGAAGATTTGCACATTGTCACATTACTCTTCAACAAAATCAAAGGTTTAATTACGCTCTAAGTCCCTATAGTTTTATAAACTTTACATTTTAGCCTCAACTTAAAAATGTTTCATTTTAGTTCTTATACATATCATTTTAGTTTTCTTTTAGTTCTTAATATATATTTTTCCATAGAATAAAAAGTAAAGTTTATGTAACTATAGGAATTAAAAGGAAACAAAATTATATGTATGGAGATTAAAATAGGATATTTTTAATTACAACAACTAAAAGGGATATTTCACGAAACTATAGGACTAGAAGGATATTTAATCCAAAATTTAAAATATTGTTATATTTGCTATTATGGAGAATTAAAGTAATGATCATAAAGAATAAATTTATTATTTCTTTTTTGCATATATGAAAAATAATTTGGTGGCAGATTATGAACCATTATTATGAGGATACACTAATCTTTACAGGATTAATTTAGTGAATAAACATTTTAGAAGGCCAACATGATGAGACGATTTGAAGGAACAACTTTAGGGATTTACTCATTATAAAATGAGTATGCGCATGTTGCTTCTTAGATTTCTCTAGAATGGTAAGATGAGGTTGTTCCATTCTATCCAAGGACCATAGTTGTGTGTACCAGCTTCCTTTTGTTGCTGCATAAATCGAAATTGAATGTGCTTTATTTTTGGTCCACAGAAAGCCCAAAAAGGGAAAATCTACACCTTCATGGCTTTTTTGAAGCTTTAAACTATAGTGCTAAGTGCTAACACAAGATGTCTAGAGAAGCACGCACTGAACCTGATTTTAGAAACATGTACAATGATGATAGATTATTAAGTTCTGTGATACGAAAAAAACTATTTACGAAGGAATCTTGTAAGGCTTACTCGGTTGTCTGGTTCCATATGGGAAATGGAAGTAGCATCCTAGTTGAAAAATGTGTAGTTGGGGTTGGCACCACGAGAAAATATGGTAACATGATTTCTGTTGTCACTCTAATGCTAAGTCAACCATAAAGCAAAGCCATTATGATTATCGCTCGAATGTCACACACAAACCAAGAATCATATAATGCTAGCTATTTAAGTTAGTATTCATTTCCCTTTGACTCCTGGTGCTGAGAATTTTAGGTTTGTTTTTTCCTATTTTATCATGATCACTTATTTGTTTCTTTTCTTTTGGCAAGATTATTAACCATATATTAAAGTTATTTTTTGCCTTTCACACAAAACATAAGGTTGCCGTTACTAGTTTGTGATCAAATAATCTTTTTCAGCACACTAAGGTCATTTTTAAATAACTTTTCATTTTTTTTATATGAAAAATAAACTACTTAAGTACTTATAAAATAAGAAAATTAGTAAATAAAATAAATTTTAAAATTTTCATAAGTTAAAATTAATTTATGCACTATAACTTTTATAAATGTTGTTTTATTTAATTTCTCTAAAAATAAGGTAAGTTGATTATTATTTATGAAAAATGTCTAATTCATTTTTTAGAAGTATGTTTTTTTGTCTATATGAAATATTACAATAACATGAAAATCAAACTTAGATCTTATCGATTCTACCTAATCCTTTTTTCACAACTATCTGTCTAACCCTAGCGGTCATAAGTACTTATTGAATTTGTATTTAGACTTAGGTGTAGAGATGACAATGATGTGCAAATAAGTGTTAATAATAGTATAATCATTCACTATTGCATGGATAACCATTAAATGACTATATATATATATATATATATATATATATATAGAGATAATAATACCAGTGTAACTTTTACTAAATATTACGCCACTCAATAACTCTATATTAAATGTGAATTTTGTAAATCCAACTGTTAGATTGAAAGTTCTTTATTCTTAAATCATATATACAAAATTTTATATTAATTCAAGATGATTTGATACTTCATTCTTATAAAACAAAATTAACGTAATATATTCATTTCAAAATATACTAAAATATGAACGCTTTGATTACTTTTAAGTTGTTGTTCAATTTTAAAAAAAAAATTGATATACACATATAAAGTGATATATGAACTTTTAATCCAACGGTTGGATTTACAAAATTCACATTTAATATTAAGTTATTAAGTGGTGTAATACTTAGTAAAAGTTATACTGGTGTTATTATAAACCCCCTCATATGTATATATATATATGGGTATCATGGTATATGTTTAATTATAAATTTTATATTAAAAGTAAAAAATAAATAAAATAAAATTAATTTTAAATGTATATTTATTCTAAAAATAAATCAGAACAATTTAATTTATATATAATTAAAGATATTTCCCGTTTATTAAACAGTTCTATTAAAATGTTTATTTATAATCCGCCGTCTAAGAAGGACTTATAAAAGCCTCAATCCATGGTGAAGAAACACATAGGAAGCAAAGAAGGCTCCTGAACCTTCCAAATGTTATGATGATACTTCACCAAAAACTTGAAACTGTGGCTGCTGAAGCTTCTACATGTGAATTTGTGTACCTTTAAAGCCTACTAAGATCACATAAATAGGTTTTGTCTGCTTTGGTCTTTATACATTTCAATTTTCATGTACCTGCACATTAATACACAAAGTTGTTGCTATAAAGTCCATTTTGAACTATAAATTATAGCTGGAATTGTATTAAGTCACAGTTCAAAGGAAAGCCGTGTAAGGTCTTAAAAGTTCACTTTAACAAGGGAAGATGAAGAAAAGGAAATAGCCATATATATAGAAGGAAGGGCCAGCATGATAGGCAAATGCCAGTGGAAACTTTTTTGCAGAAATGGTGTTTGGCTATGCAGCCATAAATATAAAGGCTAATTTTAGAGTTTTATTTATTTATTATTTTTTTAAATTTAATTATTTGTCCACCCACGTCAGCTTTTCTAAGCAACCTATAAATGTTATGTTTCACATGACTTTTTTCACTTTGTTTTACTTGCAACCAGTTGATCCCAAAAAATTATTAAAATATTAGATTTTCTACAGCCTCTGCACCTAAGAAAACTAAAAGCTGAAACAAGTAAAAAAAATAAACAAAATAAAACAGATAATGGAGAAATGAGAAGGAAGTATGAAAAGAGATAGAGGCTGTAGAGGATCCAGACGTGATGCATGAGATTCACTAATCATGAATATCTCTTTTGGTTTTGGAATTAAAGAGCTTTGAACACCAAACATGGCTATGTAGTATACTACCTCTTTGTTTCTGTTTATAACATTTAATGTAAAATAATTATTTATTTCTTTATATAAAATTCAATCTATATTGTTTTATGTATTAAATATTTTTAAACAAAAATATTTTTAATTAAAATAGGTTAGTGAAAGATTGAAGTAATCAAGAGACATTAAAATATTAATTAGGAGATACAAACAGTAAAAAAATTATTTTTAGAAAAATAATATAAAATTATTATAAGTTTACTGTCTGGGAATCTCATTTTCTAAAAATTGGGAACTAATTGTTGAAACCCTGGGATTAAAGTATATAACTCTTACAATCTCAAAAAACTAATTTAGAAATTCTATAATAAAAATTATTTGTAAATGTTATTTTACACATTATAATAAAGTAATATGATGAACTATCAAATAATTTTAAAATTATATATAATTTTTTATACTTGATCTACTTAGTAATATTATCAAATACAATGATTCAATTTGTTAAATTTACATTTTGTAACACATTATTAAAAATATTATTTCACTAATTTGATATTATAATATTAACAGATCCTAATTATATATATATATATTGTTGAAATTTGAATTAATAAAATAAAATATTAAATAATTTTTAAATTTTTTAAAATTTTGTAAACTTGATCTATACATTAAAAACTTTTAATTTAATGATAAAATCGTTAGAATTTGATATAAAACATGAATTATTGAATAGAATAAATCTAAATAGACTTACTCTTAATGTGAGTGAATCCCTTCTCACACACATACACACACACACACACACACACATATATATATATATATATATATATATATATATATATATATATATATGAGGAGGGTTCAAATGACACCGGTGTAACTTTTACTAAGTGTTACACCACTCAATAACTTTATATTAAATGTGAATTTTGTAAATCTAACCGTTAGATGGAAAGTTTATATCTCTTAGATTATATATATATATATATATTTGGATCCTTTGTACCCGTTAGGGAAAATTCAAATCTAATTTGTTTTCACTAGTCCACTGGAGCTTCTGTTTTATGATGAGTTTGATAAAAGTAATGTATAGGTTAGCTAGAAGTTTATAAATTAGTTAAAAATTATAAATTATAAGTTAGGAGTTAAAAGGTTAGAAACTATAAATTAATTGATTGAATGAAATATATTTAATATGATTAACTGATAAATATAAAATGAAATATTTAATTATTTGAAGTAAAAAATATTTTAAAAAAATTAACAGTTTAAACGTTAGCTTATTTTCAGAAATTAGTTAAAATAATATAGGAAAATAAATTAAAAATATTAAAATAAACGCATTTACCAAACAAAATAGTTTACGAATTAGTATTTCATCCGATCAAAATTTTCTTAGTATTTGGTCTAATGTAATTTGAGGACATAGAGTTGCTTCCTTTTTTTTTTGTCTTCTCCTATCTAGGCTTATTCTATTCACAATAGTCGATGTAAATTAGTCTTCTCCCAACCCCAACCTCTTTTTCCCTTCTATAGACTATCATTTTATTACCTTTGTTTATTCGTGACTTGTATCATCACTCAGAAGACATGAGTTGTATCAAAGGTAAGTGTTGCTATTTTTCCTGACTGCTACCAATGGAGGATAATTTATTAATTTTATCACCTTAATCTTTTCCAAGAAATTAAGTTTGCTTGAGCAATGATGGTGCTTCCCTAGTAAGCATACAATTGTAGGAGGGATTTTATCTCATGCTAATCACTTTCATTCACTTCTTGAATATAGTTGAATGAAGAGAATGAGTGCACAACACATATAAAAATATATGTTTCTGTACCGGTCATAAGCATCAATGTTGTCAAACCCCAAGTAAAAAGGTCCAACTATTATAATAGAACATGTATGAATAATGTCGAAAGAAACATACATTTACTACAAGAATGTTACATATAGTCACATACAAAAAGTATCATTATAGGTATAATATATGTAGGTATATATTTATTTAACATATAGTTACACATAATTTTAGTATTGATTTCGAATGAGATTTATCATATTTTATGTGTCATTATAATCTATACCTACACTTTTTAACAATAGACCAACATATATTGTATTTATTGTGTGGATAAAAGTAATTTTTAGTGATATGATTAGTATTATTATAGAGTGTATGTATATGACAATTTTGTTATAGTGACTGGTTTAGTACCCATTTCCCATCCTAATATGGAGTTAAGGAAACTGAGGTAAATAACAAATATATGCATATTATATATATATATATATATATATATATATATAGAGAGAGAGAGAGAGAGTTCAAACAACACTGGTGTAACTTTTACTAAGTGTTACACCGCTCAATAACTTTATATTAAATGTGAATTTTGAAAATCCAACTATTAGATTGAAAGTTCATATCTCTTAGATCATATATGTCAAATTTTGTTAAAATTGAACAACAACTTGAAGGTAATCAAAGTGTTCATATTTTAGTATATTTTCAAATGTATATATTACGTCAATTTTGTTTTATGAGAATGAAGTATCAAATCATCTTAGATTAATATAAAATTTGACATATATGATCTAAGAGATATGAACTTTCAATCTAATAGTTAGATTTTCAAAATTCACATTTAATATAAAGTTATTAAGCAGTGTAACACTAAGTAAAAGTTAAACCGGTGTCGTTTAAACCCTAAATATATATATATATATATATATATATATATATGAGGGAGTTATAATAATACCGGTGTAACTTTTACTAAGTGTTACACCACTCAATAATAACTTTATATTAAATGCGAATTTTGTAAATTCAACTGTTAGATTGAAAGTTCATATCACTTAGATCATATATACAAAATTTTATATTAATTTCAAGATGATTTGATACTTCATTTTTATAAAACAAAATTAACGTAATATATTCATTTCAAAATATACTAAAATATGAACACTTTAATCACCTTATTCAATTTTAACAAAATTTGATATACACATAAAATGATATGAACTTTCAATCTAACGGTTGGATTTACAAAATTCACATTTAATATAAAGTTATTGAGTGGTATAACACTTGGTAAAAGTTACACCGGTGTAATTATAACCCTTATATATATATATATATATATATATATATATATATATATATATATATATATATAAGGAGAGTTCAAACAATACTGATGTAACTTTTACTAAGTGTTACATCGTTCAATAACTTTAAATTAAATATGAATTTTGTAAATCTAACCGTTAGATTAAAAATTTATATCACTTTATATGTGTATATCAAATTTTGTTAAAATTGAACAATAACTTGAGGATAAACAAAGGTTATTTTGTTATGTAAGATTAAAAGTGATGATGGCAAGCTATAGTCACGCAGAATTCCTTCCGGGTGCTAATTGCAAAGGTTATTTGTGATGTAAGATTAAAAGTGATGATGGCAAGCTATAGTCACACACAATTCCTTCGGGTGCTAATTGCAAAGGTTATTTGTGATGTAAGATTAAAAGTGATGATGGCAAGCTATAGTCACAATTTACAATTGGCCTTCTTATCGGTCCAATTACAAGTGCCAAAGGGCAAGAAATGTTAAAGAATCAATAGATGGATTAGTTTAAGACTTCCGTCATCGAAAACGGAGGAACCAAGGGACATTCAAATTAATTAAAGGAAAAAAATCATAATTATGAAAAAAGAAAGAAGCTCGTATATCAAATTTTAGGATTAATGTAATAGATAATTGTAGCTTCTTAATCTCATAGTTTAGTACAAGTACAAATGCATACATAAATATGAAGGTTAATTGCATCAATATTTATAAAACTATGCAAAATGTCATCAACATGAACATGAGCAAACAATTATAAACTTTGCAAATATCTATAACCTAATCATGAAATTATAACGTTATAAGAAAACAAAAATGTGCTTTAGACACCCATAAAAAACAAAAACACCAAGTAGACACTCTTTAAACAACCACGTGACCTTTGCTGAAAGCACCAAAGATCATACAACGGAATCAAACTTTATACCATCTTAGAGTATTGTTCTTCTTCCTCTTTTAATTTATTAAAGTAAGATTATCAACACATTATCTAATACACTTATATATATATATATATATATATATATATATATATATATATATATATATATAGTAATTCTTGTTTTCATTCATGATTTTATAATTTTTAATAAATAACTAATAATTGAGAGTATGTGTAAAAGATTGTTATTGTTGATGTGGTTATTTTATGGTATTTGTCTGAGATGATATTTTATGAATTATTTTTATAAGGTTATTACACAAACATACTCCACAATGATGAGATATTGTCTGCTTTGGGCCTTAGCCCTCACGGTTTTGCTTTTGGTCATCACCCAAAAGGCCTCTCAATCATTGAAGTATGTTTGTATTATATAAGTTGTTATTTGTTGTATTATTTTATCGATGTGGGACTTGTTTGAATCCCAACAATCCTCCTCTCAAACAAGGGACCTAACCTTTCATGCAGCGGAATCATTATATTTTATGAGTTATGAGGGGTTATAGTGTTATTGGTTGTCACCGAATCCAACCTAGCTCTGATACCACTGATGTGGTTTTTTTATGGTATTTGTCTGAGAGGATATTTTATGAATTATTTTTATAAGGTTATTACACAAACATACTCCACAATGATGAGATATTGTCCGCTTTGGGCCTTAGCCCTCACGGTTTTGCTTTTGGTCATCACCCAAAAGGCCTCTCAATCATTGAAGTATGTTTGTATTATATAAGTTGTTATTTGTTGTATTATTTTATCGATGTGGGACTTGTTTGAATCCCAACAATCTCAATATAATGTGTATGATGGGGTTATTTTATGATATTTGTTTAAGAGGATATTTTATAATAAGACTTATTTTTTTTATCAGATGAGCATAATATAATTTTATTCATGAGTCTCTATTTATAGAGAAAATTTGTTATACAAAATCAAATATTGATATTATCCTATTCTAAAATAAGGAAATAAATCTTAAAATAATCAGAACAGATTAAATCTAAATATTTGAAATATAAATAAAATATTCTTATAAAAAACTAACTTAATCTTCTAAAGATATTTAGGCATATTCCCAACACTCCTCCTTGACTGAATATCTTTATCACCTAATTTGAGTTTCAAAATCTGCCTTTTCTCTTTTTGATTGGTTTATTCTTTTTGTGATTTTTGTTGTAATTCTTCTTGAGTGGGACCACTTTAACATTTGTCTCAAACTTCTCTTTTGAAGGTGATTTTTCATCATCTTCATTCTCCTCTTGATCATCAACTTTCTTTTGAAGACATGCATCTTTGTGGTCTTCACTTGTATCTTCATTTATAATTGGCTCCTCCTCCAAATTTAAAGCAAAACTTTTGCCTTTCATATGAACATTGAATACTTCTTTGTTGTGTATATCTTTAATCACACAATTTTTATCTTCAAATAACACTTTATAGCCTTTTCCTAATAATTGAGAAACACTCAACAAATTTTGGTTAATATCAGGAACATATAAAACATCAGATATTAATTTAAAACCTAAATGACTCTTAATAGCAAGTGTTCCTTTGCCTTTTACTGCAAGGTGTGCTCCGTTCCCCATTTGAACTTTAGAGATATCAGTTTTGTTGATTTCTTTGAAGAGTTCTCGATCATAGGTCATATGATTTGTACAACCACTATCAATAATCCAAGCTTTTGAGGGTTTTTTGGTCATAAAGCATGACATTGAAAGTAGTTCTTCTTCTCCCTCTTCTTGTTGATCTTCAACAATGTTGGCTTCTTCTTGTTGCTCATGAGATTTGCATACATGTTTTAGGTGTCCTAATTTTCCACAATTGTCACATTTTACATCAGGTCTCCACCAACATCTTTGTTGTGGATGATTAGTCTTTTTGCAATAAGGACATGGTGGAAAAATTTGAGTGTTATTATGTTGACTATTCTCTTGAAACAATTCCTTCTTCTTGTTTTTGCCACTATTTTTGTTCTTCCATTTGGCTAAATATACACCCTCCACGGATCCTTCTTCTCTCATAAGCCTCCTTTGTTCTAATGCTTGCAATGCATGTAACACTTCTGCCAAAGTGATCTTACTCAGATCCTTTGTGTTTTCCAAAGCTGCTATTGAAGCTTCATATCTTTCAGGTATAGTTACTAGAATTTTTTCAACAATTCTAGAATCAAGAAATTGCGTTCCTAGTAATCGTACCTTATTAACAATGCCAAGCAGTTTGTCAGAGTATTGTTTGATTGTCTCTGTCTCCTTCATTCTTTGTATTTCAAATTCTCTCATTAAATTTAATATTTGCATGCTTCAAATCCTTTCATCTCCAGCATATTCTTCCTTTAGATAATCCCAAATTGTTTTTGCCGATTTGAGAGTCATGATCCTTGTGAAAACATTTTGTGAAACACAGGCAAAGAGACAACTTTTTGCCTTTGCCTTCTTGATTTTCCTTTCCTTGTGAATTTTCATTTGGGCTACGGTAGGATTTTCTGGCAACGCGGAAACATCATAATCTTCTTCTACAGCTTCCCAGAGATCTAAACCTTCTAGGTATGCCTCCATTCTCACCGCCCAAAGATCGTAACTTTCTCCATAAAAAATAGGTGGGGAAATTTGTGAAAAGTTTGTTTCTGCTTCCATCTCCAAGATCGTAACCTTAGCTCTAGATACCAATGATGGGGTTATTTTATGATATTTGTTTGAGAGGTTATTTTATAATAAGACTTATTTTTTTTATCAGAGGAGCATAATATAATTTTATTCATGAGTCTCTATTTATAGAGAAAATTTGTTATACAAAATCAAATATTGATATTATCCTATTCTAAAATAAGGAAATAAATCTTAAAATAATCAGAACAGATTAAATCTAAATATTTGAAATATAAATAAAATACTCTTATAAAAAACTAACTTAATATTTTAAAGATATTTAGGCATATTCCCAACAATTGTTGTTTGTCTTCATATTTCTTGTTTCCTATTTCTTGCTTGCTCAGGCTCAATTAGTTTGGATTCTTTCATTAGTTAGGGTTGGCTTCATTTAGTAGATTTCCACTTTCATTCATCAAACCATTAGGCAAATGATATTTGTACACCTTCCTATACTATAAATGATGGATGCTATGTGAGCCTACATCATAGATAGTTCACCATGCACCATAATTAACTATTCTTAGATTAATCTATTATACACAATCTTATCAGAATTCATCTTTATTGTAACTTTTTTCCTGTAGTTCTTTTTTTTTTTTTCTTCACCTTCCTTTACTATCACCATTATTTACAATGAGGGAAACACCATTGTTTGGTCTACCAAAAATGATGCCATCGTCAACTCTATCTGCCCCATGGGTAACATTGGAAAATTTTCCTCAAGGGATCCATGACACAACTTACTAAGTTACCTCTTGGAGTCAATGAATTAGTTGGTCTTATCCCACCTTTCTTGGGGAATCTTTCATCCCTCCAAAATATTACATTTACAATAAATCATTTGGAAGGAAGTATACTTCATGTTATGAGTTGGATATAAAATTTGAAAGAGTTTAATTTTGGTTTAAATAGTTTGTCACTAGTCCCCGTTATAACCTTTCAAGGAAGTTTTTGTTTCATTTCAAATATTCAAATTTTTATTCCCAATTTGCCTGACTAACAAAAATGGCCAAACCGTTAGATTTCTTGGATCAACATCACATAAACAGACTCAAACTCTCCAACCATCAAACTTTTTGGTGGCGTTAATGATGCAAGAGGCACCACTTACGATGGTAGTCGTTGTTGTTTCATCTTTATCACTTGGCTTTCCACTACCCACAAAGAATGAGAGTAGAAAAGAAGAAAGAAATGAAGGAAAAAAAGGGAGAGTGGGTCGTTGCCACTATCGAAAATCACCATCAGTAATCGTAAGTGACGACAAATTATGTTTTAGTGAATGATGAAGGTGGAAGAGAAAAGAGGAAGACAAAAATTGGTATTGATGATACACCAAACTATGATATAAATGAGATTAATCAAAGAGTGTAGAAAAAATGGTCCACCATAAACCACTTGTATATATAATGGATCATGCTAGAATTATTCCTAATAAAAACCACTACAAAAAAAAGTCAATTTAGCCACCGAAATTAGCGACCGATTTTTTTCCGTCGCTAACAGCGACATAATTAGCGACCAAATCTAATTTAGTTGCAAATTTTATTTAGCGACCGAATTAGCGACCGATTTTTTTAGTGGCCAATAAACGGTCGCTAAATTGGTCGCTAAAATAATAATTATTGGTTAAAATAGCGACAGAACGGTTTCGGTCGCTAAAAGAATAAAATATTATTATTTATAATAATTTTAGCGACCAAATTATAAATCGGTGGCTAAAAAATAAAAAAAATAATATTTATATTAATTTTAGCGACCAAATTATAATCGGTCGCTAAAAAAATAAAAAATTATTATTATTTATAATAACTTTAGCGATCGATTTTAATTTGGTCGCTAAATTACTATAAATAATAATATTTTTTTATTTTTTTAGCGACCGATTTAAATTTGACCGCTAAAATAATAAAAAAATATTATTTAAAATAATTTTAGCGACCAAATTAAAATCAGTCGCTAAAAAAATAAAAAAATATTATGATTTATAATAATTTTAGCGACCGATTTTAATGTGGTCGCTAAAATTATTATAAATAATAATATTTTTTTATTTTTTTAGCGACCGATTTTAATTTGGTCGCTAAAAAAATAAAAATATTATTTAAAATAATTTTAGCGACCAAATTAAAATCGGTCGCTAAAAAAATAAAAAAAAATTATTATTTATAATAATTTTAACGACCAAATTCAAATCGGTCGCTAAATAGAAATTTTTTAAAAAATTTAAAAATATTTTTCTTTTAATTGAAAACAAATATAAAAATATATAATATTATTTTTATAATGATAAAAATATTAATGATAAGAAATAAAAATCATTATCCTCCCAAAAAAATTATTTTTTTTATAATAATAAAAAATATATAATTTAAAATGGACAATTAATATATCATGATGTATTAAAAAATGAGAAACATAATGCTATAAAAGAAAATTAAATAATAATCTTTTTAATTGAATATTTTTTTTAAAAAAATTAGACTAATTTAAATAATAGTTTATCTAGAAAATTTATTTATTTTTCTCTTGAGAAATTTATTTCTCTTTTATCATGCTTAATGTTTTATTATATTATTAGATAGTATGAAAATACATAATTTATTGTTCTTTCCAATTTTGTTAAGGTAAATAAACTTCTTTTCATAAATCTTATTTTATTTTAATTATTATTTTTAAAATTGACTTAAACATCTAGTTCAATTAATATAAACATGCTAGTTCGATCAAATTAAAAATAATTGGCTTATATAAGGATTCATAAAAATTTATCAAACAAATCTAAAATTGATAAAATATAATTAATGTTCCATTAGTTTAATAAATAAAAATTATAAAATAAAAAATGTATAAATTTGATCGGAGCCGTATCCGGTGAAATAAATATAATTAAATGTAGTACTAGGAAGTGACTCCTAGGTTGTCTCCCAAGGACCGTCGTTTACTGTTAAAGGCTTAAACACACAGTAGGGGGTTTGCTTTCAGGTTTTCAGTTCGTAACACAATAAAACGAAATAAAACAACAAGTAAAAATGGATTGGCTCCTTGTTCGGATTGTAACTCTTTTATCCCTGGTTCTCAAACATTACTCTATTAACCACTTAATCCTTGTTCCATCCGAGTTAACCAACTAAGCGAAGATTAACTCAAGATTTCCCTACACGAATTAAGCAAACGTATACAACATCAACCTCTTCACAGATTAAGCAACTGTGGCTTGGAGCACAACCCATTAAGCATGGACAGAGAGGTTAAATGGAGAAGAACAAGCAGAACAGAGACATACAAACATACCCAACCTCAAAGAGAGATTACAATCCACAACAAGAACCCAACCCAGGGGTTTTTTAGCCTTCCATATTAAAATGAAAACAGAAAACGAAAATGCAAGGCAGAGAAGGAAACGAAAATGACAATCTGTATTTCAAATGTAAAGGTTCAGTTCAGATACAAAATGCATATAAGAGGAGAAGAAGAGAGTAAAACGAAAATGGCAGCTCCAGGAGAACAAAACGTGAAGCTAGGCTACCAGAGAGCAAAATGTCTGCCCAAAAATATGAAGGAGGCACTGTTCACGTGGTCACATCAGACCCCTCCTCTAGTGGCTGCCAAGTCAGCCCTAGCCTAAACCTAAAATGACTTAAAATGAGATTGGGCCACAAAACAATTACATGTCTGACCCAATAACAATAAAATAGCCTAAAAACTAAAAATGAATGTTGAGGTGGAAAATGGTGCAGCATGACATGGCAAATGACGTGGCAGCTCCTCTTGAAGTTCAAAAATTAATTCCAAGCTCAATTAATTATTAAACTGCCCTGAAAATAAAAATATGGAATAATTAGATCCAGAAAATTCAAATTAGTTAAAATGTGAATTACCGGTTCAATTAAAGCCCAAATGGAAAACAATGCATATAATCAACAATTAAGCGCAAATCAGAGATTAAAATAAGTACAGAAAGTTAAGAAAATAGGGGAAAATATTGACTCATCAATATAAATATATACACTAATTACACATGAGATCAATTATTTAGAATACGTTATACCATCTATTTTCAATTATGCTCGTACTACTTTGAGGTAGATATTGCTTCTTTAAGGAGACATGATTCTATTATTATATATGAATATGATCCCACCATGAGAAACTGATTCAACAACAGCCATATTTTGAAATATTTTTATTTTATTTAATGATAAAATAATTTTTAATATAAAAATATATATTTAAAATATATCTAATATACATATATATATATATATATTAAAATTATATTAATTAAATATGTATATAATAGTTTATCTTAAAAATCAATTCATTCAGATATTATAAAATATTTTATTTTAAACATCAATTAAATAATACCTTGCTACTTATAATTTATTTAAATATTTATAAATGAACATTACATCAATTCCATTGATTATTTTAATCCTTCTCTTTAATTTTATTATATATAAAAATTATTTAATATATTTTGAAATTATTTTCTTGAATCTTATTTTATTTCAATTATTATTTTAAAAGTTAGACTTAATCATTCAATTCAATTAATATAATCATGTTAGTTTCATTGTTTAAAAGCAATTGATTTATACAAAAATTATTAAGAATTTGTGAAACAATTAAAAAATGAAATATTTTTTAGTAATTTAAAAAAATTATTATCTTTTGATTTTAATTTACTCGAAGATGTTCATAGTATTTAACTTATGATATATACACCTATTTTTTATTACAATAACACCTCCTTTGTTTAAAAAGGCTAAAATTACTGACAGTAGAGCTCGAATCCACACACATACTTACGTGGAGAAAATCTTAAGTCTTCCCCATAACTAATTGGACAAACCACCTACTTGTTCTTTTTTATTAGTTTTTAATACATCACAATGCGCTTCCTTACTTTTTTCCCTATCAAACAGAATATATGACCGTTTTGACGAAGTTTTTTTTATTCGCACATTTATTTTAAAGTTTCATGTTGAAATAAAATCCCAACACAGATTAACATATTTTATTATCTTTTCATTTTAATTTATTCTAAAATCTTGGGAATATTTAAGTTAACATCATTAAAAAACACCATTATAAGATTTTAAAATTTATTTTTAATATAATTATTTATAAAAAATACTTTTAACCATCATATTCACCAAAAATATATTTTTAATTAAAATATATTTTAAAATCTAGTATTAGAATATTTATTATAATTTAGTTATAATTTTTTATAATCTTTTGATTTAATATTGGATTTCTTTTGATTATAAAACATAGTAAATAAAATCTAAAATATGTATCAATTTATTTGATACAAATATTTTATTAATTTTAAGATATAATAAATTTAATATCAAAATATTTATTATGATTTTAGTTATAATTTTTATAATCTTTTGATTTAATATTGGATTTCTTTTGATTATAATATTTTAAAGCATTTTATTTAAAACATAAATTAACATATTTTATTATCTTTTCATTTTAAATTATTTTAAAATAATTATAATATTTAATTATCATTCACTTACTTTATTAAAAAATGATAAAATATAATTAATTTTTAATTAATTTAATAAAATAAAAACTTTAAAATATATATCTAAAATCTGTAACAATTTTTTAAATATAAATATTTAATTAATTTTAATATTTACTAAATTTAATATCATAATATTTATTATGATTTTAGTTATAATTTTTATTATCTTTTGATTTAATATTGGATTACTATACATTATTATTTATTCCCTTTAAACATACAAATAGGTAAAAAGAAAAATACTTAATTTTGTTTTACTAAAATATAGGCAAATCTAATTAAATAAACTTTATTTGATTCTTTTAATAAAAAAAACTCTATTTACTCTATTTCAAATAAATATAATTAAGAATATTTGATATAAAATCTAAAATTTATACACTTCATTAATTTTCTTAATTTTTAAAATTTGTATTCTCCGCGCGCTAACACAGTGCCTTTAGCGCCCTCTCAACACTTTTCCCTTTCTCTCGTCTTCAACTAAACTCGTCTTTTCCCCAAATCTCCAATCTTCCACCCTCCGCAAACCCTAACCCTCGACCCTCCCTTCTCCAACCTTCCGGTGATTTCGTCAAATCAATGGCCAAAGGCACCTATTCCAACGAGTTCTTCTTGCTCTCTAGGGTTCACTGCAGCCTCAAGCATGAGTTCTCCTTCGCCATGAAGGCCCAGTCCGAGATCTGCGCCGCCTTCTTGGGCCGGACGCGAGCCACCAAGAACCGTCCCGACCAGCCGCTCCAGCCCGCCTCGGCCGGCAAGCGCTCCAGGAAGGTCGAGGAACCCAAACCCCCCGAGGACTTGGTTTTCCAGCAACAAAGTGTCGCCGCCGGTGGTGTGGATGGTGGTGGAGATGAACGGCAACAAAGTCCCGTTCACGGCATCTCCCTCAAGCTCCAGGAGGAGGAGCGCGAGCACCGCATGGACTTTGTTCCGAGGTTTCTGCGATCAACACGGACCACATCGAGGTCGACAAGGAGTTAAGTTTTAACTTAAGAAGAAGTTAATGATAACTATTATTTCATTTTCTTATTCTAATTTCTTTTCCTATAAGTACTTGTGAAAAATTTTATCAAAACAGAATGTGATTTTTGCTTCAAAACAGGTCATTCACAATCATAGCAGAGCCTTTGCTTTATTTAAGTGGTCAAGTTCAAATGTTAGAAACAGGATTCACTCTTCATAGTTCATAATAAACGAGTTAAACAAAAGGAATCAGTATGTAAGCAAGTTAACACATAAATATATAAATACATGCTACACTAACTTACAATATTTTAAGAGCTAATAACCACTACAATGTCTTTTATTCATACTGTAACTTTTGGTTCAACAACAGTTAATTCACGACAGATCCGTTGCTTTCTTTCTTAGTAGTCAAGTTTAAACATTAAAGACAGCTTCCAATCTTCATAATAAACCATTTGAACAAAAAGAATCATTTTGTTAACAAGTTCAATACATATATGCAGATATATATAAACATATTGCAATGACTTACAATATTTTAAGAGCTAATAACCATTACAATGTTTTTTACAATGTAATTTTTTTGTTCAAAACTAGTAATTCACAACAGATCCTTGTCTTTCCTTTCCTAGGTGGTCAAGTTCAAACATTAGAGACAGGTTTCACATACCATTTGAACAGAGAGAATCATTGTGTAAGCAAGTTTGATACATATATTAAACCGACCTACAATAATTTAAGAGCTAACAACCATTCTCTTTTCTAACTTTCGGTTCAAAACAGGAAAATTCACAACACCCTTTTCATTATTTTAGTATTAAAAAAGACAACATATAGTAAGTCTCACTCTTCATAGCAAACTACTTGAACAAAAGTAATGCATGTGTGTGTTTGAGTGTTGCACTGACCTTTCTAAAACCTACAGTTCCACTTCCTGGAAATCAATGACCTTTCCAACATCACCCAGGTTGACCCTGTCCCTGTTCAGCAGACCTTCCCCTTCACCCAGGTTTATCCAAACAGGCCCATATTCTAGTTTTATGTTTTGAAATCCTGATACAGTTGCTGTTTATCTCTATTTTGACTTAATGCACCATGTGAAAATGTAGAACATGCTACTTTGCTCAGATTTTAATGATCATTCAGAGCAGTCAGGTGATTATTAGTTTCCTACCTTCTATTTGCATTATAATCTGTCATAAGCTTTGTTATATTTACAGAGAGGATATAGCTTTTCACTTTAGAAAGATTATATTAGTCTTGATTTATTTTTTATGAAAGCTTCATTCTGCTATCTCTGGCTGTGTTCTAATTATTGAACTGTGTTCTAGGAGAAAGAATAAATTTCCAATACCGAGAAGAAATCTTTCTACTTACAGAAGCAAGTTTTCTGTGCATTGCATGGGTATTTTTAAATAAAAATAAATTAAAGAGAATAGAGCATGTCTTTATTATTAATAGTGAATAATTTATTATATTTAATAGTGAAAATTAAAGAGATATGATTTTTATGATTTTTATCATTGATTTATTGAATTGGGTATTAGGTAAGGTTAGTAAGTTTTTTAGATAAGTTTAGCCTCCAAAAGTTTACTTCAACCTTGAGTTTGACAAACTTGATTACGGTTTTATCATTGTAATGGCTTGAAATTTGATTGCTTTTCTTTAGATTTTTACATTTACTTTTCAAAGTTCATTTACATTTACGAGTATATGATTTATTTTCATTTTATCATTTAATTTCAATTTGCATTTTTAAGTTTCACTTTCGATTACAGCAAACAGTTTATCTTACCAATTTTTGTCAATTACTGTTGTCAATTTGACATGTAATTCAATTATATCAAAATTAAATTGAATAAATGCTTTGTTAACAAGTATTTATATTTATTCAAAACAACAGAACAGAGTTAAGTCTACAATTGAAAATGACTACTCAATAATCAAATCAAATTTGATTATTTATTCTTATTTGTGAATCTATAATCATGGTCAAAATATTGAATTAAGTTTTGGACTCATACTCGTATGACTCACACAAGTCTTCGAACAAATGTTAATGTGAACACTTGAACTCCTTGCACTCATTGGTAAGTCTCCCACTGGCATGCACGTTTTGCTTTTTGAAAAAATTAAAAAAAGTTTATTTTATTTTTGTCTTTGCTTATTCTTTTTTATCATTGACTTTTTTCTTTGCAATTTAATATACTTGGTACAATCATAAGCCAATTTGTTTATTTTCTTGTACTTGATTTTTTAACTGAATGATTAAGAAAAGAGGACAGAAATGCATGTAGCTTTAAACCAATTATAGTCTTGTACAAAGATGTTTCACTTAGAATATATTGAAGAAGACCTTTTACTCTTGAAACATGTCTGTAGAATTTCAAAATTGTAAATATTTAAGAATAAATTAACTATGCAAACATGGTTCAGTTGTGCACTTTAATCATTGCATTACTTCTAGGTAGTATTTTTCTCCATTACCTGTTAATTTTGAGCCGATGTTGCTGCAATTAGACGCATACTATAGCTGATATTTTCACCTCTTGATTTATGTCATGTACAAAAAGAAATCATATTAATTTTTGTATTTGTAATAAGTTGTAATAAGCACCCAAGCATTTGGGGAACCTTCTCTTGATAGCTACCTTTCAAGGTGGGAGAGACCAAGCCACTTAAGTACTCCATGGAACATCCCATATTACTAAGTTAGTTCTTCTGAAGTTCATGGCTTTATTTTCTCACACCACAGCATCTCTAGTTTCTATTCAAATTTGACTTTAACTTTTTAAAGTGCGTTTCTGTGTTTGTTTGTTTGTCTTCGTCTTCCTTTAAGGTTATTGTTTGTGAGAAATGAGAATTTTCTTTTCAGCATGTGTGTTTCATTGGGAAGAATACTTGAGAAAATTTTTTGAATTTTGATAATGAAAAAGGCTAGTCACTTGTCATCACTTTGTTTGTTTTTTTTTTTTGTACATTTTAAAATAGCTATAAATAATCAAATTTCCTGCTCAAGAGCACAGAGATTGATCAAGCTCAAGTCTTTTTGGGATTTGAGTGGAGGGTAAGTGTTTAAATTCGTTTCATTTTACTTATAGACTCATTTTTATTGCATGTAATTTAGTCTAAACTTCATTACCCTTTTCTAGCTTTGTAATGGAGTTAACAGATTGAGATTCATTTGATCCTGAGTATCGTTTCTTTTTTGTTTCAAATAAATTTTGGAATTTGATCATGCTCTTGTGAATTTGTGATTTTGAATTTTGTTGTATCTTTGCGTTGTTCCAGGAAAAAGTGTTGCTAAAATGCCTGAAAAACTTGACACTGATGATTGGCGCGTAGAGCGTGGCGTAAGTTTCAGGGATCCGTAGGAAAATGAATTTTTTTATACGGGTTGAACTCAGGGAGGATGATGGTGTTATTTGTAGGCAGCCATTGGAGGATGATGGTGATATTCATGGCCCAAGCTATACTTCCTTCTTATTTGTCTTGGGTGACTCAATCTTAATTTGATAATTTTCCCTTTGGTTATATTTAAATATTTATTTTATTAATTAATGATAGCTCTTGGTTTATTGCTTTGCATAGTGAAACCAAAATGTATTGATTGCCATAGAAATCTTAATTACAATTTTAATGACCATGGTATTGATGCAAGCTGGGAACTAAAATTTTACATTTGATGAAAATATTTACTTGTTTTTGTACTTGCGTGGCATGCTGATTTTAATGACCATGCTGATTTTTGTACTAGCTATTCGTTTTGGATTCATTTGGTTCTATGTTTAATTACTCATTTTGTTACCAAGTTGTTTAAAGCGTTGAGTGCTCATGTAACGCTTAAGGTCATATATGTCCATGTATTTGTATATGATTGGTGGCAGTTATCTTTTATATTGAAATAAATCTGGATGAATGTGTTGGGTTTTGACTTGCATTTTAGAATTAGTTATTGTTAAATTGATTATGTTTCATGCTTTGCTTTCATATGAGGCTATATTTGAAATCAGATATTCAATCATGCTGGAGATGAAAATTAAGGCTATTAATTTAGTCATCTATGAGAGGATATATATAGAAGAGTAGGTTTCCCATTAAAATTGGAAGAATCTGTAACTTGACAAACCAAGACTTATCAATATTGTTTTTGATGCAGTAAAGCACCATCTTTTTATATGTTAAAATATTGTGGTTTGTATACTTGTCCTTTTTATTTTTCTTTTAAATTCAAGAGTGCATCTTGCATACTAGAGGATTATTTCTTTTAATGGTTTGCAATTTAGTTTATGTTTATCTTTGTTTGGAGTAAAATATGGATCAATTTTTTTTGTAGCAAAGGAACTTGTTTTATTTTTTATTTTGGTATGAGTGTTATTGTTTCATTGTTAAACAGGTTCAAAATAAAAATGAAAATAAAATATATAGTGTTTAAGGTATAAAATTAGCGATCATGTCTAAAAATAAAGTAAGCCTAGCGAAAAAAAAAATCAGTTTTTTATTTTTTATTTTTTATTTTTTTTAAAATAAAATTGTTTAGCGACCGAAAAAAAAATTAATTTTTTATTATAATAAAATTTAGCGATCGATTTAGCGATCGAATTGAAAATTATTTTTAAATAATAAAATTTAGCGACCGATTTAGCGACTGAATCAGAAACTATTTTTTTTTAAAATAAAAAAAAATACACTTAGTGACTGATTTAGCAACTGAAATGAAAATTATTTTTTTAAAATAATAAAATTTAGCGACTGACTTAGCGACAAAAAGGAAAATAATTATTTAAAAATTTAAAAATAAATAACACATTTAGCGACCTTTTTTTCGGTCGCTAATTAGCGACCACCAGTATTTCGGTCGCTAAATAACTTTGCGACCAGGGTTTTTGCAACTACTTCAAATCGGTCGCTAAAGTAAATAGCGATCGATTTAAGTAATTTAGCGACCGATTTTTGTGGTTGCTAAAATCCTTTGTTTTTGTAGTGAATGTCTCCCTTCCTTTTTTTTTAAAAAAAAAATAAATAAATTCTCTAAATACCCTTAAAATTTATTTTTCCTTTTGAAATAAACTTTATTTTGAAAAAAAAAAATTCTACTCACCCTCCTCTTCCTCTATCCCTATCTTTTATCCTTTATCTTCTTGTCTTCTATCACTCCCCCACTTTAATAACTTCTATGTCTAGGGATGACAAATATATTCGTACTCGCGAGTAATATCCGAACTCGTCCCGACTTTGACGGGGAATACCCGGTTTAACCAGGTACGGGTACAGGTAAAACCCGATATATTAAATCGAGTACGGGTACGCATATGTACTTACCCGCCTCATACCCGTCCCCGTTCCCATTTTTAATTTAATATCCACTTTTAATTTAATTATATTAAGGAATTTTAATATTTTTTATGTGTGATTATTTATTATAATATGAGATAAAGAAATAACCTAATTATAATTATAATATAATAAAAAATAAATTAAAAATATCATATTTTTTTCACAAAAAATAAAAAATAAAAAATAAAAAAATTGACGGGTACGGGTACAGGTATACCCGATACCTGACGGGGGCGAGGATGAGGATGAAAATCATATACCCGACGAGTACGGGTACGGGGAAGGAGATGAGTTTGACTCGCGGGGACGGGTACGGGGACGGGGACGGGTATCATGAAACCCGTACCCCGACCCGCCCCGTTGCCATCCCTATCTATGTCGATTCATCTTTCTTGTTTTTTCTTCCTTGATTTATCTCTTCAATAATTAAAAGTCTTGCACCTCATCTTCATTGTTCATCAAGTACTATTTTATACTCTCATATTTATTGTGTTTTAAACCTTATTGTTGCACCCACCATCTTTATCATTCTTTAAACCATTTACATTTATTTTCTTTCTGATGGAATCATGCCTAGAAAGGCAAGAGGTGACATATTGAAGGAGCCAAGAGGAGTTGGCTAGATATGAAGGTTTGGGCCAGTCAGGGCCCAATGGGCCTGATGGGCCTGGGAAGGCCCAAGTTGAACTTTTCATGGGCCATATTTTGTTATAGCTATTTTCATATGTTTTGTATACATCATGTTAGTATAGGTATCATATATTTTGGTCTTGTATTTTGGACCACATAGAGTAGCATTTTAGGTTTTAGGCTTGTTGGGCCTAGTTTTGGGCTTCATGGGCCTTTGGGCTTTTGGTACCCAATATTGGGCTCATTTTCATTCTTGTAATTTTTCCTTTCCATTGTATTTGTTTGACCATTGTATTTAGGTCATTAGATTAGGAATATACAAGAATTACTTAAATAGGTAAAATAGGTTAAACTAGGTTTAATTTGGAAGTCATTTAAGTTACATTTGAGTCACATGTTTAGCACCATGGGTGGCTGAACATGTGCCACTCAAATTAACCCTAAATAACTCTCAAATCAAACCTAAATGCATCTAGGCACCTAAATTTTCGGACTAGCACATGGGAGCCAAAATTTGAATTCAAATTTCAAGTTTGAATTCAAATTTTGGGCGCCACATGTAGCCTTGGATTTAGGCGCCCAAAGTTGCACACTTGGAACCCTACTTAAGTGATTCTTCCACTCTTTGTATTCACTTTTGAGAATAATGAAATTTGAGAGCTTATTCAGCCAAATTTCGTTCAAGAGTCACCATGAGAGAAAGCTTCACCTTAGGAACCCTTCTAGGATTTCCTCCTCTTTGAAGTGAGCTTTCCCTTGCACCTTAAGCTTGGATGCTTCCATCCAAGGCTTAAGCCTTATTCCAACCGAGAATCATCCTTCTTCAAGTGTTCTTAGCTGCGGATTCAAGTCTCCTTTGAAGAGATCCAAGCCTAGGCAAATCCAAGGAGAAGAACATCCTTCACTTCTCCTAGTATTTCCATCATTTTTGGTATCAAGAGCAAGGTTCTTCAAGGAGATAAGTTGTTTCACTTTTGAGTCCGTTTCTTCTTGTGTTCTAGTGTGTTCATTGTGTTCTTCTTGTCTTGTTTGAGTTTATTTTCGGATCTATATGTTTTGAATCACATTTTGTTCCATAGATCCATTGGTTGATTGTTTTTGAATTTTCTTCCACAATCAACATGTTTAGGACCTATTAGCTTGTGCTTGTTTTGATTTAATTTGAGTCTCTCCATTCTTGTATGTGTCCGTGATTGGACTTCATGCATTTGCATTAAATTTTGGTTTTTAATCCATGTTTTGTCTTAGAGTTTGTGTTTAGTTCTTATATGTTCAAAAGCTCCTTGAATAGCATGTTGACCTAATTGTTTTTTTAGTACATTGTTCATCATTTTTTTTTGATTCGGTCATACTTCTAATGTGCCTACCTATATGTGCTTTTTATTTTACCTTATTGTGTTCATGATTTGCTATTAGTCCTAGCAAGTTTCCTTAGAGTTAGGTTTCCTTTGTGTTCTTAAGTTTTCAAATCACATTCCATTGAAAATCTTATAAAAAAATTTTGACTCAAAATTTCAAGTGTAATCCTACTTCTAGTGCACTAATTTTGTGGATTCAAATTTAAAAAAAAAAAAGTGAGTTAAGAGGCTGGAAAACAGAGTTTAAAACAGAGCCTAAAGACCTAATGTTCAAAAGCAAAAGAGTTCAAAAGAAATCCAAACCGAAACCTAAAGACTAGTGCACTAGTTTCTCAAATTTACTTGAATTTTGATCTAATTTTTGGCTAACTTGTAGTCTCGGTTTCTATAGCTTGGAATCATAGAAAAATTTGAAACAAAAGGCAAACACCTTCTCTGGAGTCTTAATTTGAGACTAGAAAAAGAAAGAATTAAAAAAAAAATATATAAGACATTTTAAATTGAAAAAGCCGTGAGGTGTGTATTGATAGAAAATCATTTGATTCCTTGTTATTGTTTTGACTACTACTTTTGCTATACTTATCCAATTGCTTTCAAATTTTTTTTGTTTTGTTCATCTACTCTAGTACCTATCTAGGAACATTCCTAACTGAGTGCTAGCTTTATTTGGAGTCTTATTTTCCAGTTTTACTTGTTGAACCTCTTTGAGTCTTGTCATATATACATATTACTCTTAACTTTTGGTATAAGCCTTTCAAATTGTGCTTCTATTGCTTGTCTAGTTTTCTTTCAATAATTTCCCTGTGCTGGAAGTGGCCTCAAATCCTTGCTCAAGGATCAAGCATTGCTCAACAAAGAGTAGGAAAAGTTTGGACACTAAGACCTAAAAATTTGACCTAATTTAGTGACCAAAACTTCTCCTAAACTTCCTTCACTTGAGTGACCATTCCTTTCACCTTGTGAGGCAGCCACCATTAACCTTTTTTGTTGTGATTCTTTGCAGGTCCAGGAGCATCAAATTTGAAGGATTAGTGGCGGATTAAGACACTTAAACAAGTGTTAGAAAAGTTGAACACAAAAACCGTCACTAAATTGGTCACCAAAACCGCCATTTATTGCTTTCTAGGCTAGTTTAAATTTTGCAATCTCTTTTGTATTTTAAAATCAATTTGTAAAGCTTGGAGGGAGTATTAAGAAGCTGGTCAGGTATATCTAACTCCTTGTTAGCATCCTCACGTGTAGTGCTAGTGGAAGTGGCTTGGAAATTTCATATGTTTCAAGCTTCCACTTAGGATATCCGACTAGTTGCTTACATTGTTTCCTTTAAGTTCTTTGTCTTTTAATTGCTTTATTTTGCTGCCTTGAAACGTCTAGACTTGTGTAGATTTAATTGCTCACGTTTAGTTTAGTCTAAAAAAAAACAAACAAATTGTGAAAAAGCATTCAAAATTTTTGTGAAAAGTTTTGGGGAATTGGAGATACCACAAAGGAGTTTAGTCATTTCCACTTGAAAAGGCTTGGTTATTAAGTGGCTCTTTGTAGCTCACCTCCCTTGATAGTGCAACTTGTACACTTAGACTTTCAAGTGTTATTTTCATTCCTAGAAAATACCAAAAACATTTTATAACTTTTTGCATAGCATATACAAAAAAAAAATCTTTTGTTTAATCATGAGAAAATATTTCTCAAGTGGTAGTGAATTAAGCTCTCCAAAAGGTTTTTCACATTCTACTCAAAGGCTTAAATCACTAACACCTTGGACAAAGCAAGAAGCTTTAAAAAAAGAAAAAGAAAAACTTGAAAAAAAAGCACAAATTGCAATTTTAGAGGAAGAAATTCACATTATTAAACAAAAGAGAGAAAAACTTTTAGCAAAAGAAAAATTGAGAAAAAAAAGAGAAAAAGAAAGAAAAAAGACATTGGTCTTAGGGAAGAGTAAGGAGGAAAATAATTCCTCTAAAGGATTTGTGAGTGAAGAGAGTTGTTCTACCACTAAAAATCATTTACAAAATACTCTCTTCATAAATAAAGACCTTAACTCTTACCCTAATCTTACCACTAGTCATGAAGTAGAGATTCAAGAACAAATCATTCTAAAGAAAAATGAATCTCAACTTCAAGATGTAGTGAAGAAGGAGTGGACTACATTTAGTTCCACTTCTTGTGCTACTTCCTTGGAGGTGCCCAAGGAAGATAGCCTTCCTCTCTTTAGGAATCCTTCTACCATAGTTGTTCTAATAAAGCACCCAAATTTTGGAATATATTGTTTGATAGATACATCTTGTCATATTTCATATTCTATTTTTGATCTTATGGGAAGTTCATCTTTATTTGAACTTAATTTGCACCCTTCCCTACAAGACAAAAATAGTTTATATGAGTTTTCAAGATTTTCCAAGACATTTTATCTACCAAACAATATGATTCAAAATTGTTTAGGACGTTTTCTAGTATTCTTTTCTTTATATTTTAGGAAAAGCCTAGGCTACCATTTAGGGTATTTTAGGCAAGATATTGTAGTGTTTAAAAATCATTCTTTTCATTGTCTTAGTCATAGTGTTATTACATTCTTAGGTTTTACTTCTAGGTTATGCTTAGGAGAGGAGCCTATTTCTACTTTTAGGGAGTCTAATTTTGATAGTTTATTTTTTCTTAGGCTAGATATAAGGACTCCTCTTAGGATCCATAATCCATTTTCTCATCATACATGTCACCTCTTATACATGGTTTGTTGTGTATGTAGGTGATGTTTCTTATTCCATGCATCCTCGTGATTTGAGGACAAATCCTTTTCAAGAGGGAGGGGATGATGGAATCATGCCTAGAAAGGCAAGAGGTGACATATTGAAGGAGCCAAGAGGAGTTGACTAGATATGAAGGTTTGGGCCAGTCAGGGCCCAATGGGCCTGATGGGCCTGGGAAGGCCCAAGTTGAACTTTTCATGGGCCATATTTTGTTATAGCTATTTTCATATGTTTTGTATACATCATGTTAGTATAGGTATCATATATTTTGGTCTTGTATTTTGGACCACATAGAGTAGCATTTTAGGTTTTAGGCTTGTTGGGCCTAGTTTTGGACTTCATGGGCCTTTGGGCTTTTGGTACCCAATATTGGGCTCATTTTCATTCTTGTAATTTTTCCTTTCCATTGTATTTGTTTGACCATTGTATTTAGGTCATTAGATTAGGAATATACAAGAATTACTTAAATAGGTAAAATAGGTTAAACTAGGTTTAATTTGGAAGTCATTTAAGTTACATTTGAGTCACATGTTTAGCACCATGGGTGGCTGAACATGTGCCACTCAAATTAACCCTAAATAACTCTCAAATCAAACCTAAATGCATCTAGGCACCTAAATTTTCGGACTAGCACATGGGAGCCAAAATTTGAATTCAAATTTCAAGTTTGAATTCAAATTTTGGGCGCCACATGTAGCCTTGGATTTAGGCGCCCAAAGTTGCACACTTGGAACCCTACTTAAGTGATTCTTCCACTCTTTGTATTCACTTTTGAGAATAATGAAATTTGAGAGCTTATTCAGCCAAATTTCGTTCAAGAGTCACCATGAGAGAAAGTTTCACCTTAGGAACCCTTCTAGGATTTCCTCCTCTTTGAAGTGAGCTTTCCCTTGCACCTTAAGCTTGGATGCTTCCATCCAAGGCTTAAGCCTTATTCCAACCGAGAATCATCCTTCTTTAAGTGTTCTTAGCTGCGGATTCAAGTCTCCTTTGAAGAGATCCAAGCCTAGGCAAATCCAAGGAGAAGAACATCCTTCACTTCTCCTAGTATTTCCATCACTTTCCTATCTTTCTTCTTTACAAAATACATAATATAATTTTACAAATTTTTATCCCCTAAATTAAATACATGATATGAATTCATGTGTTATATTATGTTTTTCATGATGATACTTTGTGATTCATTTAATACAATTTTTACTTGATAAAGTTGATTTCTTTACTGATTAGTTGCATAAAAAGAAAAACATTTCATGCATCTAAGCTTACAAAATCATAAATTTTGGCTACAAAGAAGGTAAAGATATTGTAAATATAAAATAATTTTCTTGGTAATTTGTTCTGGTATGTAAATATTATTTAAATTTTGAACTCTAGTGAGACCATTATATGTTGCTAATGATAGGTTTTTGGTTGATATTTATGATGGTTTAAAGAAGTTTTACTCATGAAAAGTATTGTGCAAAGTGTTGGTCCCAGTTTACTAGAATCTAGAAGGGGGTTGAATAGATTAGAAAGGTCATTGAATAAGCATTTGTGAGGCCTAGTGTTTCACCATGGGGATACCCATACTATTAATGAAGAACAAGGATGAGATCATGAGGTAATGCGTAGATTACCATCAACTGAATAAAGTAATTGTTAAGAACAAGTTTTCTTTGCCTAGGATAGATATCCTTATACCTTGAAATGGGAAGTCCTTGCGTGTGCCAACCTTGATGGTTAGAGAGACTACCCCCAACTTGGAAATTTGTTTGTCCTCAAACAAAAAGTCTTAACTAAGAGTATAATATAACTAGTTTATATATCCAGTGAATCACTAAAAGTTTCACCCAAAAAAATATGTTAATGCATTTACATGATTTCAAAGATTCCAATGAGGACTTGTTTGCAAAATCCAGTGAGTACATGTTACTACAAATGGTGCCCACAGAATAACAAAAATTATGAACATCAAGCATACTCAAGGGAAACATCTACTCATCTTCCATTGTTTTCAATCAAAGGCACTAAAATTTTCCTCACCAATGTGTATCTCTCTTTAGTGTTCTGTGAAGGGTGAGTGTTTCTCTCGTTTCATGCACCAAAACACGCTAAGTCTGGTTTGTTACCCGTCTCCCACAAGTTTGTTGTTAAAACTAAACATGGATCACTAAGGATTTAAGAGGGTTGTAATGTGGCCTGGTTATCAGAGATTTGGTTTTTCTTTAGGAAACTAAAGGCCTGTTTGACAAGAGACATTCTCACTCATATGGGTTAATTCCAAATTCTTGCACTAACTTGAACTCTCTTGACTCTTTATGTTTCATCCCTCTTTTTGATTGAATTTACTGGTTCCTTCTCTTTCAGACTGTACACAAATTGATGAACTGATAACAAGGAACCTTGATTATAAAATTAACTCTAATTTTTTTTTTAAAGTAATGGATATACACAGGAAACACACTTTGCCTGTACAATTCAGCTCCAACCATATGATCTCTTCATACACGCTACCCCCAACTTGGTTCAAAACCCACTTGTTTCATGAGAATGTCTCTTACCAACAAGGCTAAGGACAATCATGGTTTTTCTTTTTAAGCTTAGGGGTTCTGTTTAGGCTCAAAACTGTTTGATTAAAGGTTTATGTAGTTCATGGGTTGGCTTTTTGGCTACTGGCTACATATAATAAACAATTGCCTTAGTAAATTCCAAGCATAGCTTAACTGTAACTCATGGGAGACTCAAACAAAACTGACTGCATGAATCAGTGATGACTCTCAATGATTGAATTTTAACTGTTTGGCTCACTCCCTCACACGGCTTGGTTAAGTGCCCTGGATGTCAACAACTTTAGACTCATTTCAATTTCACTTGAACATACTTGAAGCACACAATTAAAGTCAAAAATGTACAACCACTTGTGCAACAATGTAGATTTCCAAATTAGCAAACAATGCTCATTGAAAACTTGAACCATGAAAATGCTCATTCCAGAAAGATTATCAATTTGATTCCCAAAAAGAATTTTGTCATCACCACAAGTGGACACAAAACACATTAGATACTAATACGATATTTGCATGAAAGCACAACAGAAATCAAAAGAGAGAACTTAAAACTTACCTTGAATCAAAGAGAATGATGGTGTGTGTGAAAGAGAAGAAAGCGAGAGAAAATGAGAAGACCAGGTTTGAAAGTGTTGGGAATGAAAGACAAATAAAGGGATAACTTCTTTTCTGTTCTTGGATTGGTCTTTCTCAAATTTTTTTTTTTTGAAACACTCAGCCCTTTTTAGGCGCTCAGCCATTTGGGTACAGAGAGCATTATAAAGAAAAGCGCTGAGCGCTTTGAAAACGCTCAGCCATTTGATGTAGAAATCTCAACTAAAATGTTTTGCTGATATGAACGGCTGAGCGCCTTGAAACGGCTGAGCCGTTTACCCCCTGTGAGGAAAATTTATCTACAAAGTAGACACTGCAGCCAAACGGCTGAGCCGTTTTTAATGGCTGAGCCGTTTTGTCAGTTTTGTAAACTTACCTGGAAGAAGCACATTTTGTTCTCCTTTCACACTCCCACTTCCAGTTACCTTCAATAAACTATAAAAAGCATAACACAAGAGAAGAGAATGTTGAAGGAACAAAACATTTGATAGAATGCATCATCAAAACATCAAATCACAAACTCAACTCTTCAAAAGCATAACTACATATGTAAAGTATTAAACTAAAATGAAAATGAGAATTCAAACCAAAATAGCTAGGTTGCCTCCCAGTAAGCGCTTCTTTATTGTCATTAGCTTGACACTTCCTGTACGACCATGGCTCCTTCAGATGAGTAATGGTGGTGAGTCTTTCACCTCGCCACCCAAATATTGTTTGAGCCTTTGACCATTTACTACCCAAATCCTTCCAGTGGCAGGATCTTCAAGTTCAATAGCCCCATATGATTTGACTTACTTGTAAATATATAGGTGAGTCCACAAAACACAACAAAACAAATATATCTATATATTATAAATATTCACAAACTAAATTATTTACAAAATTACAAAATCACAAGAACAAGAATTACTAAATAACACCAAATCCCCGGCAACGGCGCCAGAAACTTGATGAAGATTTTCACAATCTCTCCACTTGGCAAGCGGACCAAGTTTCGATGTAGTATTTAAGTATCGTCCTCAGGGATTTGAGAATTTAGTAATTCTTACTCTAATGATTAATATAGAGATGTTGATATGATTGGAAGTGAGCTAATGTGAGGCAAAATTAAAACGGTAATGTAAAAGTTATAAGAACAATTATATGAAACAAGGATTGGACCCTAGAGCACTTGCTAACTCCTAAATTTCCTTAAAATAAATATGATTTCATCTTCATGACTTCCACGTTCATTTAGTAATTCAACAAGATCCCTCAAAATTGAATCCTAAAGTAATTAATCTAAAACATGATTCCTCTATGTTTTATGATTAACACTTTGCATTAAGAACAATGACTTGAACAAGGTGACTAAATAAATCAAGTCTATTCCTAGAGCAAGAGATGTTTAGGTGCAAGATTCAGTTCGGGTTTTCAAAAACGTTTTCCAACCGGATTCAAAAACCAAAAATCATACAACGGGTGATCAAGCCGATATAAGCATTAAGAGAAGAATCAAACACAAGTAATGAAAATGAAATGCATATATATATTTAAGAAGAAGAAGAGTTAGTAGTTACATCTAGACCAATCCTCAAAGATTTAGCCCCTCATGGCCATTTACAAGATCAAAGGAGTGGAAGAAGAAATTACAAAGGAAGAGATGAAGAAAAGGAGTTGATCCTCGTTCCCAAGTGATCCAGCCTCCAAATCTTCGTTCCCACTCTGTTCTTTCTTCCTCCTGTGCTCCCAGCTCTTGTTTTTCTCTTTGTTTTCGTCTCTCCCCTTTTTCTCTCTCCCCTGCCCTTTTATAATTGCTAGAATTAAAACAGAGTAGGCAGGAAAGAGAAGAATCCGCTCAGTGCCTTGAAAGGGCTTAGCGGATTGGGAGTTCTTCACCATGAAGAAACCTCAAGGGCTGAGCGCCTGAGATCCGCTGAGCGCTTTAGAGGCAGAGAGCACCCCTTGTTCCTGGATGAAATCCGCTGAGCGGATGGGAATGGCTGAGCGGATTGAAGGCAGAGAGCACTCCTTCTCCTCCAGGGCCAATCCGCTGGGCGCTTTGAAGTGGCTGAGCGCCTTGAGTTTGGGAAGTTCTCTGACCTGATTTCGCTGAGCGCTTTAGAATGGCTGAGCCATTCTTCTCCAGGTTTCAAAACCTACAAAATAAGCACCAAATTAGATCAAAGGCTTCCTATTCCCTGTACTAACATTAATCAAAAGCACCTCTTTGATTCTAAGCATATATAGATCAAAATAATATCAATATGTACACAAAATGTGCTAGATAAGTGTCTCAAGTGAGTATTAAATCAAACTAATTAGACACTTATCAGGACTTAATTGCAAAAGTTAGGGAAATGAGTTTATAGCATGTGAGGTTACCCCTAGCAATGCGAGACTTAGCATATTGAAGGCGACTAGTAACCTGTTAGTTGAGATCATAGTTAAAAGGTTGACAATTTTTTGGTACCTAGAAAGTTTTCTTTGCCTAGGATAGATAACCTTATGGACCAGTTAATGGGAGCCGATGTGTTAAGTAAGACAGACATTAGATCAGGTTATTATTAGGTAAAAGCCATTGTGGTGACTAATACCTTGAGGGGGAAGTCCTTGTGCATGCCAACCTTAATGGTTAAAGAGATGGACTTAATTGCAAAACTTAGAGACATGAGTTTAGCATGTGAGGTTACCCCTAACAATGTGAGACTTAGCATGTTGAAGGTGACTAGTGACTTGTTAGTCAAGATTAGAGAGAGTTAAAAGGTTGGCAAGTTTTTGGTAGCTAGAAAGTTTTCTTTGCCTAGGATAAATAACCTTATGGACCAGTTAATGGGAGCCCATATGTTAAGTAAGACAGACATTAGATCAAGTTATTAATAGGTAAAGCCAATGTGGTGACTAATACCTTGAGTGGGAAGTCCTTACGCATGCCAACCTTGATTGTTGGAGAGATGGACTTAATTTCAAAACTTAGAGAGAAGAGTTTAGCGTGTGAGGTTACCCCTAGCAATGTGAGACTTATCATGTTAAAGGACTAGCGAACTATTAGTCAAGATTAAAGAGAATTAAAAGGTTGACAAGTTTTTGGTAGCTAGAGTAGTGGCCACTAAGCTAGAAGAAGGTGATGAGTTTAATTTAGGAGATGATAGGGGTGTTGAGATTTAAAAATAGGGTGTGTACCTAGTGACCATGCACTCAAGAAATTAATATTAAAAGAAGGACATGGGAGTAAGCATAGTTTCCACCCGAGAACCACTAAGATGTGCTAAGACTTTAAGGAGATGTTTTATTGGTAGTCAAGGATGAAAAAAGATATAGCTGAATTTGTAGGTACTTGATTAGTATGTTAGAAAGCCAAAATAGATCATCAGAAGCCTTCGAGTTTATTACAACCCTTGAGTGTGCCTGAGTTCAAGTGGGACAATATTTCTATGGAGTTTGTGGTTAGGTTGCCAAGAATCAAAGGGGTTGGATTGCATTTGGGTTATAGTGGATAGACTAACCAAATATGTTAACTCTATATCCTTATTAATATCAAGTATTGTCTAGATAAGTTAGCTAGTATCCATATTTTTTAGATTGTTATATTGTCTAGTGTGCCATCTAGCATCGTTTCTGATAGGGATCCTAAGTTTACCTCAAAATTTTGGGGAAGTCTTCACCAGGCCTTAGGAACCAAGCTTAGGCTAAGTTCAAGTTATCACGCACAAACTGATAGCTAGATTGAGAGAACCATCCAATCCTTAAAGGACTTACTTAGAACTTGTGTATTAAAGCAAAAGGGTAGTTAAGATAGTGTCGTGCATTGATAGAATTTACCTACAACAATAACACCATTCTAATATTGAGATGACACCCTACAAAGCCTTATATGGGAGGAGATGTAGGACACCATTGTGTTGATGTGAACTTGGTGAGAACTTTCTATTAAGGCCTGACGTAGTGCAATAGACTACGCAAAAGGTCAAGATGATATAGGATAAAATGAGAGTAGCTCAAAGTAGGTAAAAGAGTTATGCGGATAGGAGGAGGAAGACTTAGAATTTCAAGAGGACAATCATGTATTCTTAAAAGTCACTTTGTAGATTAGAGTTAGTAGATCCTTGAAGTCTAAATGTTTATCCCTCATTTCATTAGTCCATATTGAATCCATAAAAGAGTCGATGAAGTAACTTATGAACTAAGTAGACTCATTTGTTATGTAACCAACTGAGTAGTTAAGTTAAAACTATTATTTATGTTGTAACTATTTCTCAAGGGATTTGGAGTAGTAAATTGTGTCCATGCTTACTCTAAAGCAATTTCTTTAGCAAATGAAGCTAAACTTAAAATAAATATTTAAATATGAACATAATATTTTAAGAGTGAAAATAATAGGTTAGTTGTGCCTATTGTGATCTCTTACCTTGCAAAATTCTACAAATTTACTCATAACATCTCCTCTAATCATATTTGTCTTTCCCTCAATTTTGTAATTCATTATCTTGAGAAAGCAAAAATATCACTTTATACTTCTTCCTTCAAATTTAATTTAAATTATTCCTCAATTTTCCTTTTTAACTATATGTTATATGATTTTTGCATTTTAATTCTCATTTTCAAATTTCAAATTGTAAGTAATAAGTTGAGAAAATTTATTAGACAATTCTCCATCTATCATTATCGCAATTTTATCATTTATTCTTAAATTCTTAGTTGATATATGAGTCACATACTTTTTAATCAAATACAACATGTTATTTAAGTTAAAAATTTATAAATGGTAATTTTGGTTACTCATACCTTTGTTTTTTTTAAATGTAATTGTGATAATTCAGTTTTTTCCTTATTTTTAGTGAATATCATAGTGAAATCAGCCAAATAGATTTGTCTTGTGCTACAACACAACTGTTTATTAATTTTGAAGGATTTTATTTTTATGAAACAATGAAAATTATCACATGTTTTATATATAATCACATAGTTTTTATTTATACTACCGTGAATTAAAAAGATAGAATTTTAATGAAACATATAATCAATGTTATTTGACCGATAGTTTTTTTTTTCTTTTATTATTAATTTTGATTACTTCTATGTAAATGATGTTTGTTAAAACTATTAAAATTATTAACATATTATTGTTATCTCAAATTGTTTTTCTTATAATCATTTTGTATTTTCTTAGGCTTAGACTTGTGTGTTTTATTGTTACAGTTTAACATTTGTTCAATGTTCTACACTTATTATCATTCTTACTTTAAGCATATACTATGTTATTTGTTTTAACCAATTTTTATTTAGATACAAAATATTAAGTCAATTCCTTAAATATGATTGGATTTCATTCCAACTTGTCATTTTCTACTATTCATATATAGACCATAAGCATCTGTTTTAATAATTTAACTGTATATTGGAAGAAAACAATGAAATTGTTTTCTTTGCATTTTATTTGTTACAACTATAATTTAAAATCTTACCTTTATATAAGAGAAAATAGCGAAACTGTCTTTTTGGGTTAAATTTATTAGAATCTATGAACTATCCTTAAAACAATGACATTTTTTTAAGTTCAAAAAGTTAATTTGACTTTGCAATCAAAATTATCAAACTGTTTCAAAAAAATTATATTAGAATTTTAAACATGCAAAGCAAAAGTCATAATTTTTCTTTTTAATCATATGTGAGATAAATTTTTTTAATGTATCTTAATTCTCACTTTCAAATTTCAAATGATAAGTGACAAGTTGAACACATTTATTAGACAATTCTTTGTCACATCTGCAACTTTATCATTTACTCTTAAAATTTTCAGTTTCTAATCAAAATACAAGATGCAGTATAATTTAACCATTTATAAATAATAATTTTTGTTACTCATACCTATATTATTATTATTGAAATGTAACTTGTAACAATCCAATTTTCACTTATTTTCAACAAACACCATGATGAAACCTGCCATAAGAATGGTCTAGGCTGCACACAATTGTTTATTACTTTTGAAGGATTTTGTTTTGAAGCAAAGAAATTTATCACCTGTTAGATTCATAATTTTTTTTTATAAAATCTGAAATTAAAAACAAAAAATTTTAATGAGAGGTATAATCGATGTTATTTGACTGGTATTTTTTTTTTATTACTTCTCAGTAAATGATGTGTGATAAAATTGTTAAAAGTATTAACTTATATTATTGTGGTCTCAAATTGTTTCTTTATAGCTATTTAATATTTTACTAGGCTGCTAAAAACTAACAACTATGTGTTTCTCTGATACATGTCCATTGTTCTATACTTGATGATTGATTATCACTCTCATTTAAGTATATACTACAATATACTTCATATGCACCATAAGTTTGTATTTTAAAATTTTAATTTAATTTAATTATTTATTTTTTAAAATATTTATTTTATTTTTTTATTTCTTAAATTTGAATTGATTTGGTCCTTTAAAATAATAATTATTTTTAATTTTAAGATATAATTTTAATATCTTTTTAATTTAATTCAAGACTTAAAACTTGTTTCGTTAAATTTATTTATATAAAAATGATTGAATGCAACTAAAATTTAAGGTAAATAATTTTTACAGTGAAAATTGCATTATCATAAGTTTAAAAAGTAACTAAAATTCTAATATATATATATATATATATATATATATATAATTTTATATTATTTTTTAATTACTTATGAAATATATTTTTCTTGCAATTTTCAATATAATTATAATTTTATTATATTCAAATGTCAATTAAATTTTATAATTTTCATGGTGGTGAATATAATGTTAAGTTTCACGTTTTAAATTAATAAAAATAATTATTAAAATCATGTCATAATATTAAAAATAATCATTTTTTTAAAAGAGTCAAATTGAGTTAAATATAAAAGATAAAAAAACATTTTCACAAATAAATAATTAAAATAAATTTAGCAAATAAGATAAATATTTTTAAATTTTCTTTGCAGTCAATATATTAGAGTTTATGATCTAACTTAAAACTTATGATACCCTTCAATTGAAAAAGTTATTTCCAACAAGTTATTGCATATTTATATTTTTTAATTGCATAATATTAAAATTAGATTTTTAAGCATACAAATCACAAATTATGTTCAGATGTATAAGAATAGCGAAAGTAACATTAACAATTATTGATATCAATAATGGTTATATTTATAATCAAATACTTTTATAATTATTAGGATAAAAGTGATATTTTATTTTTTTAAAATAAAATTATTATAAAAAAAGAGTGATGATAATATATATATATATATATATATATATATATATATATAATATATATAATAGTGAGTGAATGATTAATTGAATATTTTTGATTAAAAAAAATATAACAAAAGAAAAAAAATAATGAATTATGTTATTATAAGAATAAAATTTAAGCTATTTTAGTGCACGTAAAAATAATAATTTTATATTAGTATTATATGTATGAGATGAATTATTTTTTTTCGTTATTTTTAAAGTATTTTAACTTATGAGGATGCCAAATTTAAGAACCGATATTTCTACCTTGGAAAGTATGAATCAAATATAATACTGGAGAATAATTTTTCATTAAAGTATAAAGAGAAATTCATCTCATATGTATTCTTTAGTCTATTGTATTTGTATATGGGTTAGAGTACCATTTGTACTCCTTTTTAATAAATCTCTTTTGCTTATAAAAAAAAAGTATAAAGAGAAATTCATATTTAACTTATCAATTGGAAATTTTACCTTAAATCTTTTTCTCATTTGTTTTATCCAACTTATTTATTAATAATTTTTATTCCAATAAATTTGAATTTTTTTAACTTAATTAACTTATACTTAGTTATATAATGAAAATGAAATCGAATTCATTTGTAATTATCTACAAGTAAGAGAATAAAAAAACAATTTAAAAATGAAAGAGGAAGTTAGAAAATGTTGGAGATATGTGAAGAATTTGAAGGAAAGAATCTATACAAATAAAGGAGAGAAATAAAGAACGTGTGAAAGAAATAATATGTTTAGAGACAAATAAAGTATGAGCAAAAAAAATATTGAGAATTGTTGAAAAATAAATTAAGCATGAATTGAAAAAGTGCAAAAGAAATATTGCTTCTTTTCTATTGTAATTGACACCGAAGAATTTTAATATTTTAGAAAACTATAAAAAAAAATTGTATAATACAAGTGTCATTCTTATATGTTATTAAAAATTTATTTTGTTAAATATTATGACACTTCAATTGTGAGTTTCATCTTTAAACTTTGGAGTTAAACATTATTAAATATAGTGTGATCGTAAAAGTTATTATAATATTATAATATTTTTAAAGTTTTTGGAAAGTTTAGCTAAATATAATAAATTTTAGATTGTTTGGCCAATGAAAGCTAAAATATTTTTCTATAAACATATATTTTGTTCTTGTTATCCTTCTGAATTTTTAAATTTTTTTTAAATAGTAAAAAAGATATTACTCTATCCATACATCATTTTCTTAGTTCATCGTATAGTACATGCACTAGTGTATATTTTTCAGGAAAATACTTTTTAAAGCGAACATATCATTTTCTTATTTCATACAAAATTAAAGATATTTATCACGTTAACACAAAATATTAAAATTTAATAATAGGAATTAAAAGATTAAAAAAAATTGTAAGTATAAAAATTAAAAATATTTATATTAAACTATAGAAATTAAAAAAATTAAGAAAAAAATAAGTATAAAAACAAAAAAAAAATCTATTTTAAACTATAGAGACTAAAAAGTAAAATAAGTAAAATTATAAGAATTAAAAAAATATTTAAAAAAAAAGGAATGAGAGATGTATTTATAAATAGGAGAAATGTGAATATCAAAAGCCTCATGATAATACTAACTAGACCCAACATTTTTTTGTTAATAACTTTGTTAGCTTATTAGTTTCGAACTAGATTGACAGTTAGCATTACATTCTCTATTGGGTCCAAACGTCTTGATTAAGATCAGTTTCTATGCTGGGCCTGAATTCCTTGAAGAGCTAGCCCAAAACTCCTTTGATCCATAATTCAAAGCTGTCTCAAATTAATCAGTAATTTATTTATGGGTGATGATATATACACCTCCTATTTTTTATAAATACACCTCCAATCTCTTTTTCTAAAATAAAATTCCTAAAATATCCTTCTAATTAAATATGATTATATTGATGGAAACGTTAATTTTAGCATTCCGGAAAGTATTTTCCGGAATAGTAAAATTATTGTTTCAGAAAGCATTTTCCGGAAGTATGTTTCTTATATAATTCTGGAAAGTTCTTTCCGGAACATTAAATTTAGTATTCCGGAAAATATTTTCCAGAATTATGTAACAAACACACTTTCGGAAAATACTTTCCAGAATAAAAAATTTACTATTCCTAAATATACTTTCCGAAACAAAAGCTTTATTATTCTAGAAAACACTTTCCAGAACAAATAGTGAGAATAATTACTTGGAAGAAAAAATGCATATAGTTTGACACATTTCTCTTCGATATTGAACTCGCTTACAACTTATAACAAAACTAAAAAAGGAAGAGGATAATGCAGAAATTGAAAAGGGAAGGTGTAACATCCCAAATTTTTCTACTAATACTACAAATAATTATTATTTATTTTTGTATTTATGAAGATTATTTCCTTATAATTATTTTGATTAATTAAATGAGTTTGATTGAATTTTTAAAGGTTTTTATTAATAATCATTTATGAAAATTATTTTGTATAATATTATTAATTATGATATTTTGTTATAATTATTATTTAAAGAAAATCATGTTTTAAATTGTATTGATATGTTATTTTAATTTGATATATATATATATATATATATATATATATATATATAAGTATTTATTTATTTATTATTTAAAAATTCTGGATTTTCATGATCTCGGAACGGGCCGTTCCACTTTGGGAACGGGCCGTTCCAATTCGAGCAAACATAGGTAAAATTTTAACCCAGAACGGGCCGTTCCACTTTGGGAACGGGCCGTTCCGAATGTGTTTTTAAAGGACAAAGTCTTGACTCAGAACGGGCCATTCTAGGAGAGATTTTTGTACATGTTCTATGTGCTCAGAACGGGTCGTTCCACATTGAAACGGGTCGTTCCGAAAACCCCAGAACGGGCCGTTCTGGTTTTGGAACGGGCCATTCTTGGAGAGGTTTTTAGACATGTTTTATTTGTCCAAAACGGGCCGTTCCAGATTCGGAACAGGTCGTTCTAGCCGCGACCTGATGCTTATAAATAGAACGTTTTTCACTCTCTAAGACTCATTTTTTCATTTTCTAATCTTCTTCCTCCTTTCTCTCTGAAGACGAAGGGGAACCTAGAGGGGGCGACCAACAAGATTCGGCTCCTGCTTATCGAGGTAAGGGGGGAGTGAGAAACCTCGCTCTAGGTGTGGGATTGTATGCTGGGTAGTGGGATTGGCCCCCAATCCTGTGTTTGTTGCATTTTTTGTATGCTTATGTATGAGGGGTTTTTCCCAATTGTATCTGTTTTGCCTATTGTTTTCTTATATGTAATTAATCGTATGAATTGAGATTTCTATGGGGTTCTTATGGGAAACCCTGAGGGAATGCATTGATAATTGTAAGAGGCAAGTTTTAAATGTTTTCTGTTTTACCTTCTGAGTTTTCTGTTGTGTTTCTTGATATTTGCTGAGTGTAAATATGTATATAATCTTGAAAATAAACAAGTTTTGATATGAATTAGAGTGCTCTGTGGGTTCCTGTGGGAACCCTATGAGAAACAGGCAAAATATGAATGTTTTCTATTTTGCTTTTTGATTGTTCTTATGTATTCCTTGTTGAATGAGATGTATAAATATGTGTTTATTTTTGAAAATATATCAGTTTTGATATGATTTTGAGTGCTCTGTAGACACTATGTGAATATGATGAGATGATGTGAAAAATGATGATTATGTGAATATAATGAGATGATGTGAAAAGTGATGACTATGTGAATATGATGAGATGATGTGAAAAGTGATAATGAGACATGATAATGTGATATGGGAATGAGAAATGATAATGTGATATGAGAATCCATAGAGTCTTGATTGACATGCATCATTTGCATAAGTGTTATAAGGGTACGATATGGAATACACCGTCAGAGAAGGCCCCCTAGTGTAAAAGCTTTGGGGATTAGTCCTTGGGGATAGCTCGGTTTGGAAGTCCCAGTCTCGCCCATTGTGTGCATGGGATGTATCTTGCGCGGCTTAGCTATCCCGACGAGACTCTGGTAGTATATCCTTCTAGTGAGAGTGCGCAGAGGGTGTGACCCGGCATGTACTCTTAGACTACTCTTCGTGTATTGCTAGCGGCAATATGCCATGTGATGTTTTACTGGCGCCACATGCATGATAATATGTAGTCCGTGTCCATACTTATGCATTTTTAATGTTATATGATAAAGTGATGGTTTATGTCTTGGATGAGTGTGATGTTATTATTAACTTATCTATGTTATACTTGTTTTGTTTGTGTTTAGCTATTCGACATACATTTCTACAATGTGAGCTAGAGTGAGATGTTTCTCACTCCCTTTTTTCGTGTTGTTTTGCTTTGACTATTATACAGGTGATCATCAGCGTGAGGCTGAGGATGTTGGTGATGAAGCTTAAGCTTCTATGTTGAGTTTTGCTCTGATAGGACATGTGACATCGGGACATAGATAAGATTAGTTTAAGATGTTCTTATTAAATTATTTTGGAAAATTCAGTTTTATTTCTTTGTAATTTTACTGACATGTTATTTGGATTAAGTTTATGAATGTGAACTCTTTACCCTTATGTGGTTGGAAATTTGATTTTTATTGATGAAAATTTTTTTTTTTTATAACTACTGTATATGTATGTTGGGGTAGAGGGTGTCACAGAAGGGGAGGTATGGAGGTGCAGAGAAAAAATTAAAGAAGAAGAAATGAAGTGCACAAAGAAGAAAGAAGAACGGTGAGAAGGGAGGTGTGAATCTGAAAAATTATAAGTTAGAAAAATAATAAATCCGGAAGTGTGCTTGTTACATAATATTAGGGAAGTGTACTTGCATATGGTGCCACCTCTGGCAGAGACTCCCAAGGAGCCTCCACGCTCGGCGAGACGCAGTCACGCCCGGCGTAACACTTGAAACCCAAAAGCTAGGTTACTTCCTAATATCTCGCCCAGCGTGGTCCAACCACGCCCGGCTTGGGCCATCTAGGGACTCTTATTCTCAAGCTTGCCCGACGCTCACAACCTTGCACCCGGTGAGGTTGCCCAATAAAGTCCTCTGATGGTCACGCGTCCGGTGCCAAGAACTGCGTCCGACGTGATACCAAACAGCAACTCATGAAGTTCGCAAATTTTCTTCAAAACCTGCAAAATCAAGTCATCTAAACACATGCAATCGGCCCAAAACTCCATATTTTTATCAAATAACCCAAAAACTAGCTCATTTTCAACATGCAACCACAAATCATCAAAAACCCCAAAATTTCACCCAAAATCCCGAAAATGAAATTTCTTCAACCTCAGCCAAAATCATCCAACACTAGACCACAAATGAGTTTCTAAACTCATTTTCCACACAATCCAGCCAAGACCTAGCTTCCCTTATCTCGGTGTGAAGATTCCGAGCTCCGGGACAACGGGAAGAGAAGAAATGGAGAAGAAAGAGAGGCTTGGGAAAGTTCTGCACAACTTAGCTAGAAATCCAACCACTTACTCTTGACCAGCACCTAAGCTCACCAAAGAAGGAAGAATCAACAAGTGAGTAAGAAATTTGGAGGGAAGAAGAGTGTATGAGAGAGTGAGTAATAGTGAGAGAGAGAAAAGGAAGTGAAGGCTGTGTAGGTCTCACAATCTCAACACTTTAGAGTTAAACATTATTAAATATAATGTGATCTTAAAAGTTATTGTAATATTATAATATTTTTAAACTTTTTGAAAAGTTTAGCTAAATATAATAAATTTTAGATTGTTTGGCCAATGAAAGCTAAAATATTTCAAACTAAAAAGTAAAGTAAGTAAAATTATAAAGATTAAAAAAATATTTAAAAAAAAAAAGGAAGCAGAGGTGTATTTATAAATAAGAGAAATGTGAATATCAAAAGCCTCATGATAATACTAACTAGGCCCAACATTTTTTGTTAATAACTTTGTTAGTTTAGGCAGATGATAAACACACCTCCACTCTCGTATTAATACACCCCCTTTTTAAAAAAAATATATTAAAAATGTCTAAATTACCCTTAAAAAAATGAAATTCCTAAATTTACACCCCCTTCCCCGCATCCCCTTCCCCGCACTCCCCCTTCCCCTCACCCCACACCCCCCTTCCCCGCAAACAAATCTCTATGATAACTTTCTGTTGGTGGCATTAATGCATCTACATAGATATTTTTGTCAATCCTCCAAAGTCCAAATTCTCAGGAAACTGATAAGCTCAGACAATTCATCAAGTGCCTTGAATGTCCGTTTATCTGCAATAGTTTACTATTTGCCGGTAAGCATGAACTTCCTTCTATCATGTGTAATTGTATATTACAATCTGACTATAAGAATACTACCAGATGGAAGAGCTCCTCTTAATCGGGGGAGTGCCTGATCTGCAGATCTACAGAATCTTAAACCTACAGTTTGTAACCTATTTACCATAGCATCTGCTAAATTTAGTTCCTGGAAAAGCATTAAAACCGCAATGGGAAGGGGAAGTGGGGTGCGGGGAAGGGGAAGGGGAAGGGGGGTGCGGGGAAGGGGAAGGGGGATAAGGAGAAGGGGGTGTAAATTTAGGAATTTTTTTTTAAAGATAATTTAGATATTTTATATATATATTTTTTTTAAAAAAGATGGTGTATTTATACGAGAGTGAAGGTGTGTTTATCATCTGCCGTTAGCTTATTAGTTTCGAACTGGATTGACAGTAAGCATTACATTATCTGCTGGGTCCAAAGGTCTTGATTAAGATCAATTTCCATGCTGGGCCTGAATTTCTTGAAGAGCTAGCCCAAAACTCATCTCATCCATAATTCAAAGCTGTCTCAAATTAATCTTAGTAATTTATTTATTTAACTAAAGCTTGACACTATTTAAGAAAAAGTCCTTCAAAAAAAATTTCTTCCATATTAAGCATTTTTCTTTCGTTCCTTTGTTGCGTTTTGTTTTAGTTTTGTGTTGTATTAATGCTATTCTTTGATTGTTCTTGTTCATCTTTATAAAATATTTGCTAGTTTCATTATAATTTTACTTACTAATTCTTTTGTTTTTATTTTAAATTGAGTGGATCATTAGTTAGCTTTTGAGTGAAATTATAATGTTGGTTAAGTTGACCACAAAAATTAATAAAATAGTAAAAAGGTTCCTGGAATGATAAATGATCAATAAGTTTAGTTTTTGAAATTATAATGATAAGTAATATTGGTCCGTGGAATTAGAAAAAAAAAATAATAACAAAATGTCCTTAAGATTGAATATCTTTATTCAATTTAGTTGTTTTATTGTTAGTTAATATCATCTAATGTCGTTAAAAAGTTAAATTGAGACGTTCAGTTTTGTATTAGTCTTTTAATCAACTCATTGAAAAAATGCCAACAAAGCAACCCTTAAAATCAAATAATGCGAAACATGTACCGTTTTTTTATTTTAAAGAAAAGTTTCGGTAGGTTAAGTCTCTATCTCTTGGAGGCTTATCAGAGCAAGGCACACTTAAAAATGTATTTTTAGAGATATTTATAAGTTATAAAGATACATCCTATTATGAGTGTTTATAAAGATAGTTACAAATTATTTATTAACAAGATCTTCATATTGACAGTAGAAATCATATTTCTGACTATTATCATACTGTATAATTTTATAAATTTTTTTTGGAAGATATATGCAGATTCATTATGCATTTAAAATTTTATGTAGTAATTCTTCCTCTTTTTTTTATTTATTTTATTTTTATGATGAGGTTAAAACCTCTTTAATTAGTTATTGGCAAACTTTTCTAAGTTCTCATAATTTTTTCCATGAGAACAACAACTCTATAAAACAAAGAGAAATGGGTTATCTTTATGTAAAACTAACTCTCTAACTTCCATAATTTCTCTTTTCAAATTATTTCTCTTGAAAAGGGGGAATAAATTTTAATAACTTTAAAATAATCTTCAATAACTCTTAAGATATATATATAGAGAGACAGAGAGGGAGGGGTAACTTTTACTAAGTATTACACCGCTCAATAACTTTATATTAAATGTGAATCTTGTAAATATAACTGTTAGATTGAAAGTTCTTTACTCTTAGATTTTATATATATATATATATATATATATATATATATATATATAATTTTATATTATTCCAAGATGATTTGATACTTCAACCTTATAAAATATATTCATTTCAAAATATACTAAAATATGAACACTTTGATTATCTTCATGTTGTTCAATTTTAACAAAATTTAACATAAACATATAAAGTGATATAAACTTTCAATCTAACGGTTAAATTTACAAAATTCACATTTAATATATAAAGTTATTGAGGGATATAATACTTAATAAAAAAAGTTGCACCGATATTATTATAACCTTCATATATATATATATATATATATATATATATATATATATATATATATATATATATATATATATATATATATATATGAGAGATCCTTTTATTCCAAGAGTAAGTTTACCTAAACTTACTCTGTTCAATAACTCATGTTCCATCAAATTTCAACGATTCAACCGTTCAATTTAAAATTTTTAATGCATAGATCAAATTTGCAAATTTTTAGAAAATTTGAAAATTATTTGATATTTCGTTTCATTAATTCAAATTGACGAATAATCATAAAATCATTTTATACATACAAAGTATCAAATAATTTTAAAATCTTATAAAAATTTGCAAATTTGATCTATGTATTAAAAAATTTAAATTGAACAGTTGAATTGTTAAAATACATGAGTTATTAAACAAAGTTAACTCTAAGTAGACTTAATTATGAAGTAAAAGAATTATATATAGACAATTTAAAAAGCAAAAATAATATCATTTCATTTGAGGATATGGACAATTTAAGTAGTTAGTGCGTTTGCGTAATCTATTTAACACTGGAATTTAGAATCATACCCGGTATAAACTTTTTGGCCTGAGATATTTTAAGTGAACACAAGATGCATTGAGGATATGGTATTGAAAAACATATTCATCTTTGTCAGCAAACATTTTTTCACAAAATTTTAAATTCTTAACCTTCTAATCATTTGGTAAACTTTTGTTTATATTCTCAATGAAATACATTTAGTTTAAGCATGTGTAATTTTGATTTGGAATATAAAATTTAATCCATAACTGCAACTAATTAATAGGTTATAAAATTCAGGAATATATTCCGCTTATTCGGGAGAATAACTTCTTCAACGTCATTAATGACGAAAAACCGACAGTAATAGTGAGTTATTTATGTATCATGGTTTGCGACTGTGATGGTAATAACAATTGATTTTAACCACAATTTAATTTTATTTTATTAAAATATATATGTTTAATAATCATTAAATAAAGTTGATTTTATTTCAAAACTCCAGTTTGACAAAAAAAAAAAATTGTATTGAATATAAAAATTTACATAATTATTTTTTATAGCAAAATTCCTTTTAGGATATAAACATTCGACCGCCTATAAATCATCAGTTTACATGAAGATCATTATTAAATAAAATTAATTTCATTTATAGTTAATTAGATTAAATATATTTTAGTTCTTATCTTTTAATTAGTTTTAATCCTTAAATAATAATTTGATAGTTCTTAGACTAGTTAACATTATCTTTATCATTTTCATTAAAGGACTGTTTACTGATAATATTCCAATAAAGAATTATGACTTGACTAATATCTGTCATCTTAATTATTAACTCAGGTGTGTATGTAGATCGCAAAAGATTCTCAGCAGCTGTATAGATATCATAAATTATAGAAACGAGCGAGTGTCAAATGTTTAAACCATTCTTTAATATTTTCCTACTAACTTATCATTGCAGCTAAGTTAAAGCGGCAAGACGATAACACTATTAATTTGACGTTTGATATATATATCATATAGTATAAGACAATAATCTTTAGCAGTAAGCATAAGCAATGAACCAAAACAAGAAAAACAACGTAGTTAATTATATTACTCGAGACAAGACCCCACTATAAAATAAAATAAAGAAATGTTATTAATGGGAATCGTTCCCATACGTGGTTTTGGACAACTATGGTAGGACAAGACTATGCTGATGATACCTAGCTCGATGCCTTATCAATCAAAGGTTTTCACCTGAAAGACCCTTTCTTCTATAATTATATGAAATCGGAATGAATATATGGTAAAACAAAGCACACATGATCCATTATATATTTGGGAGTTTGAGAGAATTATAATTATCGTAAGAGTTTGTATACATACAAAGTAAGAATATGTTTTTAAACTTTTTTTTATTAAAAATAAGGTATATTTTTTCATAAAAAATTCTAAAAACACTTTTAAACTATCTAAACAGATTTTAATACAGAAAAGGTAACTGACGTGGAAAAAATGTGTAACACTAATTACTAATGTGTAAAATGCTCAAGTCGATCAGTGGGTATAAACAAAGTAACTGTACCTGCACGAGGGTACTCCGATAATTTTGCTACTCCTGCTGGGTCTTCGTCTTCCGTGAGGTATCCTAGGGAAAGAGAGGGGTACCTGCAAAAGGTACTCCAATGCTTAAGTTAGTCCTCGGTCTCAGAAATATCAATGCTAATTAAATTGGTAATTATCAAAACCTACCTCTCTTTGTCACTGGTCATACTTATTTATACTAATCTTGACGGGCCAGGCCCATATGCAGGCCCATAAGAGGATCCATTAATGATACGAGAAGTCTTCAATGTGATCGCGAGGAGTTGTAGATTCTTTTAAGGTGTTTTCCCTAATAGGACAAGACTATGCTGATGATACCTAGCTCGATGCCTTATCAATCAAAGGTTTTCACCTGAAAGACCCTTTCTTCTATAATTATATGAAATCGGAATGAATATATGGTAAAGCAAAGCACACATGATCCATTATATATTTGGGAGTTTGAGAGAATTATAATTATCGTAAGAGTTTGTATACATACAAAGTAAGAATATTTTTTAAACATTTTTTTATTAAAAATAAGTGTTCCGGCCAAAGGATGGACTAGGGTTTGTGCCTAGGTCAAGCCTCAAAACCAGAGCATTCAAAAGTGTAATCTGCCGTGTTAGCTCTAGGGTTTTAGGTTTTATACTTTTCTGTTCATGGGCCTCCTGGGCCTTGTGAGCGCGAGGATTTCCATAACGATTTTCCTTGGGAATATTTGATTATCAAAGATAGGCTTTTCATCCTTGATTCTCGGACCAGTCCAAGGGGTGAGACCCACTCGGACTTTGGCCGACCACACCCTGGCCGAGCTCTCCTAAGCCGAGCATGCCCAGGCCGATCTCACCATGGCCAAGCACACCCTGACCGATCTCACCATGGCCGAGTACACCCTGACCGATCTCACCATGGCCGAGCACACCCTGGCCGATCTCACCATGGCCGAGTACACCCTGGCCGAGCTCGTCCAGGGGGTGGGTGAGATCATGGTCCGACCGAGAAGACCCATATTCAAGAATCATCGGATCAAAACCTGTAAAGGATATCAGATCGGGTTCCGACCAAGACGGTACACTTTCCTTCCAGCCCTGAGCCTATAAGGCGAAAGGGCTAAAGCAACTGCCCCTTCGAACCACATCGGAAATAGGCCGAGAATTATATCGGGAATAATTCGAGACGATACACTTGCCTTCGAGCCTTGAGCCTATGAAGCGAAAGGGCTAAAGCAACTGCCCCTTCGAATCACATCGGAAATAGGCAGAGAATCATGTCGTGGAATAAGTTGATAATCATGTCATCATGTAGAATCGTGGTTTCCCAGAACCTGAGGTGAGATAGATTTGTCATCCTTAATTCTCGGAGCAGCACCTGACCTGAGATCTACTCGGACTTTGGCCGACCGCACCATGGCTGATGTCAACATGGTCGAGCTCATCTTGGTGGGCTCACCTTGGCCGAGCTCATCCTGGCCGAGCACACCCTGGCCGAGCACACCCTGGCCGAGCTCACCGGGGAGTGGGTGAGATCGAGGTCCGACTGATCTTACACACGTGGAAAGTTAGATCGCCTGCTGACCGAGACTACCCATATTCAAGAGTCATCTGATCAATACCTATAAAGGGTATCAGATCGGGATCCGACTGGGACGGTACACTTGCCTTCCAGCCCTAAGCGTGTAAGGCGCAAAGGCTTAGCTGTCCCTGAGATCGGCTCTAGCTCGGACTCTGACTGAACCTCCCCGAGACATGGATCGAGATCAGAATCCTACCGACCTTACGACACAAAAACCAAGTTTAAAAACACTAGGTCTCCAGAATGCCGACCAGGTCTCCAAAATGCCGACCTCGCGGTTAATAAAGAAATAAAAACTGAGTTAAGAATTTTTTCTTAGTATATAATGTCGACCAGATCTCCAAAACGCCGACCTCGTGATTAATGAAGAAATAAAAGCCAATTTTAAAACTTTTTCTTAGTATATAATGCCAACCAGGTCTGCAAAATGCCGACCAGGTCTCCAAAATGCCGACCAGGTCTCTAGAATGCCGACCAGCACTCCAAAACGCTGACCAGGCCTCCAAAACGCCGACCAGGTCTCCAAAACGCTGACCAGGTCTCCAGAATGCCGACCAGGTCTCCAGAATGCCGACCAGGTCTCCAGAATGCCGACCAGGTCTCCAGAATGCCGACCTCGTGATTAATGAAGAAATAAAAACCACGTTAAGAACTTTTTGTTAGTATATAATGTCGACCAGATCTCCAAAACCCCGACCTCGTGATTAATGAAGAAATAAAAACTGAGTTTAGAACTTTTTCTTAGTATATAATGCCAACCAGGTCTCCAAAATGCCGACCAGGTCTCCAAACTGCCGACCAGGTCTCCAAAACGCCGACCAAGTCTCCAAAACGCCGACCAAGTCTCCAAAACGCCGACCAGGTCTCCAGAATGCCGACCAGGTCTCCAAAACGCCGACCAGGTCTCTAGAATGTCGACCAGGTGTAAAACGGAGAGACACATCGTCTAGATTCCGATCTCTTATATAATGAGAGAAAATAGTTCGAGTTAATTTACACTCGCCCAGACAGATTTTTACCGATCAATCACGAGTTTGGTCTTCGAGTTATTTATACTCGCCCAGCCGGACTTTTGCCGACAATCACGATTTTTTCTTCGAGTTATTTATACTCACCCAGCCAGACTTTTGCCGACAATCACGAGTTTGTCTTCGAGTTATTTATACTCGCCCAGTCGGATTTTTACCGATCAATCACGAGTTTGGTCTTCGAGTTATTTATACTCGCCCAGCCGGACTTTTGCCGACAATCACGAGTTTGTCTTCGAGTTATTTATACTCGCCCAGTCGGATTTTTACCGATCAATCACGAGTTTGGTATTCGAGTTATTTATACTCGCCCAGTCAAATTTTTACCGACAATCACGAGTTTGGTCTTCGAGTTAGTTATACTCGCCCAGTCGGATTTTTACCGATCAATCATGAGTTTGGTCTTCGAGTTATTTATACTCGCCCAGCCGGACTTTTGCTGACAATCACGAGTTTGTCTTCGAGTTATTTATACTCGCCCAGTCGGATTTTTACCGACAATCACGAGTTTGTCTTCGAGTTATTTATACTCGCCCAGTCAGACTTTTGCCGACAATCACGAGTTTGTTGCCTTTAAATAACACACCTGTCGATCATGGAAAGATAAAAGAGATGATATTTAATAAAATTGGAATTATTGGTTAGTGGTGCCTCGTTAAAACCCTTCTCAGCAAAATACCTTTTCACATTTTTATATGGAATAAAAATCTCTTGGGACGACCCCATCTTCTCGGCTTTCAGCTGCCCTTTTGTTGATTTGTCCCTTCTCCGTCTTGATGTGACTCAGGGCGAAAGCTCTCACCTCCGACATCGTTTGACAATTCGCTTTCTCCAGGGCGATGTCGAAAGCTCCAGACCTTAAGCCCTTATGGAACTCGGTGACTGCCATCCTTTCATCCAAGGACGCTATCCTCAGGGCGACCTCATTGAACCTTTGCAGAAAGTCCTTCAACGACTCCTCCCGCTGCTGCTTGAGGTTGAACAAGTCCGACATGATCGGTGGTTTCTTCTTATTAGCGGCAAACTGTGCCATGAAGAGCCGACTAAAGACATCAAAGTCGGTGATTGATCGGTCAGGGAGACCACTAAACCAATCCAGTGCTGCTTTTTTGAGTGTACCCATGAATAGTTTGCAGCGGACTTTCATACCTCCTCCACAAATCAACATTTGAGCGCGGAAATTTGTCAGGTGCTGACTGGGATCCTGAGTTCCATCAAAAGGTTCGACATGGGGAATCCGATGATCCCTCAGGATGGTGTCGGCCTCTATGGCCTCCGAAAAAGGTCGAAAATCTCTGGGGACTTCCAGCATGACATCTTCCTCCACCGTCCTGGCATTGGCCGTTATCATAGCTTGCATCTCGTCCACCCGCCTCATAATCTCCTCGTTTTCTCGTTGAATAGCCTCCTCTCTCTCCCTGGATCACGCATTCTCCTCCCTCAAAACGTTGATCAATGCCATCATCTCCTCCATGGTAGGGTGTTGTGAGTCGCTGTTGGATGTGCCGCCTCTTGCCATGGTAAAGTGCGGATTCTTCTGTGTTACTTGGGGCGTAGGAAAAGTTTCACTGTAGCCCCACGGTGGGCGCCAAAATGTTCCGGCCAAAGGATGGACTAGGGTTTGTGCCTAGGTCAAGCCTCAAAGCTAGAGCATTCAAAAGTGTAATCTGCCGTGTTAGCTCTAGGGTTTTAGGTTTTATACTTTTCTGTTCATGGGCCTCCTGGGCCTTGTGAGCGCGAGGATTTCCATAACGGTTTTCCTTGGGAATATTTGATTATCAAAGATAGGCTTTTCATCCTTGATTCTCGGACCAGTCCAAGGGGTGAGACCCACTCGGACTTTGGCCGACCACACCCTGGCCGAGCTCTCCTAAGCCGAGCATACCCTGGCCGATCTCACCATGGCCGAGCACACCCTGACCGATCTCACCATGGCCAAGTACACCCTGGCCGATCTCACCATGGCCGAGCACACCCTGGCCGATCTCACCATGGCCGAGTACACCCTGGCCGAGCTCGTCCAGGGGGTGGGTGAGATCGCGGTCCGACCGAGAAGACCCATATTCAAGAATCATCGGATCAAAACCTGTAAAGGATATCAGATCGGGTTCCGACCGAGACGGTACAATAAGGTATATTTTTTTCATAAAAAATTCTAAAAATACTTTTAAACTATCTAAACAGATTTTAATACAGAAAAGGTAACTGACGTGGAAAAAATGTGTAACACTAATTACTGATGTGTAAAATGCTCAAGTCGATCCGTGGGTATAAACAAAGTAACCATTGTAAGGTGAATTGTTAAAAGAGCGTACGAAAAACTTATGATTTAAGTTCTTTAAAGCGAATTTTCCAATGAAGAAAATTAAGTAATTATACAATATATATTTGCTTCTGTTTAGGGTTTAGGGTTTTTGCTCCCGTTTCTTGTGCTTATTCCCAACTCCTAAGTACCCACCATATATATAATTGCTTCGTTTTTTGGATTAATGGGTAGTGCTTGTTGTGCTCGGTTGATTTGGCTAATTGGGGTCTCATGAGTCATGATGGTTATGCTACGGTGTTATTTTATTTGTTTGTTTTGATGCTTGTTGCATGTTCCATGACATGTCCTAATATAAAAAAGTCATGTTAATTTGTGTTGCTCAAGTTTTTTTTGTTTTTTAGAATGCAGCTATCATTTAGTATTCGTTTGTTGTGATCAAATTTTGGATTCTTATATTGTAACTATTAGTTTCTATCATGTTGTTTCTCTTGTATAAATTAAGAAGATACATGATGATGAGTTTAGGGAGATTTGACTAATATTGTGGCTTGAACTTTAGCATATATGTAAAGTGACATAAAAATGTCATATAAATATTATATATATAGATATAAATTAATTTATTATATATTTAAACATAATTTAAATGTTAATTTTTAATGAGAATTAATATATATTATATATTATTATAATTTATACTTACACATTTTAATAATGTATTAACATATATTATATTTATAATATATATAAGTAGTTTTAATGATAAATATTGTATTATTAAAAGACAATTTTTTTAAGAATCCAAAATGAAAATATACATGACACAGTAATCAAGCTTATGCAAAAACAAATTATTGAATTCTGGCTATGTATAAATTAAAAAAATTCGTAACACGTGAAAGAAAATTTTGAAAATAACCAGTTACTAGGAATTTCAAAAACGAACAAAAATAAGTATACCCGTTATTTTTAAATGTAATTAAAATATAAAGATGAAAATAAAAAAGAAGGTAGTATTAAAAAAAAACTATTCTTAGTGATAATTCATAAATATTCTATTATATGTATTGTTGAATGAAAAAATATTAATATTTAAGTTTATATTAATTAAAATTTGTGAAATATAATTTACTTATAATTAAATTAGTAATAATTCAATATTATGAATAGTATATAGAGTAAGTTCTACTCCCCTCCTATGGAATATTCGAATACTATCCTTCTCTTTTAGATTAAAAATTATAGTTCCCTCCCTCAACAAATTATAATTAATATATAACACTTTAATAATATCCGAATAAATTAGTATTTTATGATAAAATATTATTTATTATATTTAATTAATGTAATTCTAAAATATATATATTAAATATATATTATTTTTTAAATAAACATATTTATATTAAAAGCTATTATGAAATAAAATATAATTATTATAAAATTTAATACATATATAATTTACTTAACATTTTTATTTTATTTAATATTTTAATAATTAATATAAATTTAATTATATATTTTACAATTTTTAAATTAAGTAAATAAATGACAATGAATTAAAAATATTTTAAAATATATTTGAATCAAAAGTAATATTTTAAAATATATTTGAAAATTTGATGATAATTATTTTTTAGTGTTGTTAAGTTAATATAATAGGAGAATGATAATGTAATATTTATATTTTTAAGAAATAAAAATATAATTTATTTAATATTTTAATATATGAAATGTAAATAATATAATACTTAGAGAAAAATATAATTTACATTTTTAAGTTAAATGAACTAAACTATATATTTTAACATAAGAGTGGGTTACCGATTTTTTGAGGAGGACAATGTAATTTACTAAAATATATAATATGAAAAATCAAATTAAAAATAATGTAAAATTAAATTAATTAGTAAAATTTTAAATTGACACAAAGGATATGCAATATTTTAAATTTTTATCCCTATAGTATATATAGTTTTCTGGTTGTATAGTCCTCATAAAAATATTATTTTAGAATAATTCTTGTAATATTTGATTTCTTTTTACGTTGGTCCTTATTATTTTATTTTAATTTTTATGATATATCTATTTTCACTTTATTTCTTATAATATTTTTTTTAGTTAGTTTCTTTGAAAAAAATTATAGTAAAAACTAAAAGCAAATTATTCACATATCACAAAGGCAAAAATAAAAGTATATATTACAAGAATTAAAAGAAAATAATAAGGACTAAAATAAAAAAAATTTACAAAGACCATTTAAAAAATGATTTTATAAGGATAAAAATAAAAAATAGTATATTATAAGAATAAAAATATATTTAAGGCAACTTTAAACATAAATATGATATTGTAACGACCCGCCTAGCCGTTCCACAACAAACAACACCACACAGAATAGAGTATGCATATAAATATAAAATATATACACATAGGTCTAGCCTGGGGCTCAACAAGTCAATATACAAAATATATCAACCAAATAGCTACACTAAGTAGTCTAACAACAACAAAACATCAGCTTCTGCTACCGCCTGCAGTCCAGCTACCACTCTGATGCCTATCCCTGCTCTACTTCCATACGTAGTATGATCATTGCAGTCCCGAATCACAATGTGTGACCTATCTCAACCAAGTTAGCTAACAAGTCAATTTGATTTCACAGATTTGTCACTTAAACCAGAAAGTCTAGTACCACTGTCAAGGTAGAACAATTTATTAAGTATGAGTCTACCATGACATTATCTTGCATCACTAAGCTACCTATGAGATTAGCTCACCAACTACCCTCCAAGTACTATGCCCCCTCTAATACTCGATTAAGGACTAACTTTTCAACTTTGTACTTTACTCAATTAGTCTCTTTATACATGTATACGTTGACCTTGCCCCTATATGGATACCATATAAATCCTAGAGGAGACAATACAACAACTTACCATTCAAAAGTTAACTTACTTACTGAAGCTTTTTCAACAAATGGGCACGCAAAGCACCACATCTCATATCTACACAATGAGATATTTATTTTTGACATCAAAACTTACTCTCTTCTAGTTTTTATGTATCTTAAATAGGACATGTATTTCAACCATATGCCTAATAGCTTAATAGCTTAACAACTTGAACAACTCAACAACATGCAACTTTACAACTCAATCATCTATCAACTTACAACTTACAAAATGGATCCTCAATTATTTATCAACTAACAACATATAGGTTCTCCATCATACATCATTATCCACACGACCTATTCATCATCATTTAATCATAAAACAAAAAACAACAAACTTTCATCATGTAATTCGCAGCCAACACCATTAAGAGGACGCCTAGCATCATTGAGGTAGGGGCTCCTTGTCTCACCGGTTGAGACCAAGAGTCTCCTACCTTTTCACACTTGGAGTGGAAAAACCCACATCCAAACCCCAATCAACCAGAGAGCCTTTGCCTAACTTACACTTGAAGTCGTACACATTAGTGCCTGACGTGAATCTAGGTAAAGACGAGTCTTTTTCCTCACGCTCAACGCCACTCAAAAACAACATTTATCCAATAGAATTAAGAATCAAAACTTTTTCTTTCAAACACAACCAAAACTTAAAAATCACACATACATCATCTCACTTCAAATTCTCAATCTAAATCAACCACCAAGTAAATCATGCAACCATGAATTTCAACATCAAAGTGCAAGCATTCAGCAACAACAATTTAAAACACAAGTTTTCCTTACCTTTTGAAGAATCCAATCTAGAAGAGAAAGAGAAAACCCACTCCGAATGAATTCAACTCCCCAGGATCAAAATCAGAGTTACCGTACCTCAATCAACTACGAGAAAATAGAAAGATCTCTAAAAAAAAGGAGAATTGGGGTTATTAGAGAAGGCTATTGCTACTATGCCAGTTTGTTTGAAAGGGTTTTGACACCCTTTCTATATCAGTAAATCAAATGTTGACACGTGTGTCTAATAAGCTGAGTCATGGTCAACTCTCTCATAATTGGTCAATGGACAATTTTGGAATTTCACTTGGGATAGTACCTATAATCTCCACTTCTATCACTAGTGAAAAATTAGCATATTACGTCACTCCTTTTACGTCAGAAATACGAAAATCCGACGTAAAAAAAATGCGGTGGCATTTTTGTAATTTTTGCAAACTTTTTTACGTCAGACTTGGTAGGGTCAGACGTAAAAAAGGACGCAAATTTGAATAAGAGAGTGCGAGGCACCGCGCGCATTCACTCTTCATCACTTTTCATTTTTTTCTCTCTAAACCCTCTCTCTCTCCTTTGTTACTGAATCGTTTTTTTGTCTTTTGCAGAGGGATGAACTCTTTGTTACTCATTTGCACATTGTTGCTGCTCCTTAGGTATGAATCAAGGTTTCGTTAGCACTTTTCTACTTCGCATTGCTACTCTGGCTATCTGTTTTATTTGATTTTTTGGTTGTTCTATTTGTATAGGTAATGGGCGTTTTCTTTTGGGTTGTTATACGAAGATGAATAGCTTGTTCTACAAGCAGAACGACCTGTTCTACAAGTAGAACGGCCCGTTCTGCAAGCAGAACGGCCGGTTCTGCTTGGAGAACGGGCCGTTCTGCTGGCATTTTTATGTTTTTTTTATTTATTTTTTTCCTACTTTTTTACGTCAGATGTCGTAATGTCTGACGTAAATTTACGTCGGTTTTGCAGATCCGACGTAAAATTTACGTCTCCTGCTTCTACGTCGGTATGTTTTCTGACGTAAAAAGCTGAAAATGTCTGACGTAGTACACCTCTTTTGTACTAGTGTATCCTTCCTTCACGACTGCAAAGGGTAGTTCCTCTGACCATCGCCATCACCCCTACCGTCGACTTAGCCACCGTCGCCGCTGACATAGGCGTTGCCTATGCACTCTCCTGCCGTTAGCTGATACCACTAGCATCCAATTCGGTAAGGAAGAAGTCGGATGCATAGTAGTCCGCGGAGGTGCCGTCATCGCATCTTTCTCCGACGAACCAAAGTTTCCAAGAATGAATCCCATAGGGAAAAACCCTAACAACAATAATACGCGTCCGTGTCGGGAACCAACAACGGTAGCGACGGAATCGACACGCCGTGGAAGGACCTCTCGCTGATACCCAATCCTAGGGCCCATCCTGCGGACAAGAAGCTTCTCTTGTTGGACCCATCGGGGGACAGAAAAATCAACGCGGGAGAAGAAGGAGAGTTCCTTGTCCTAGGTCAACGGTGGAGGCGGGTAGCGGTGGCCACACATAGCTAACCAGTTGCGTCACTTACTTCATCGAAGAAGAAGACAAATTCGTCGGACAAGATGAGGGATTAGTCAGAGAAGAAAACAGATTCGTCGGACAAGATGAGGGATGTCCCAAGTGAAATTCCAAAATTATCCCTTGACCGATTGTGAGAGATTTGATCATGACTCACACGTGTCAACATATGATTTGCTGATGTAAGAAGGGGCACCCAAACCCTCTCAAATAAACTAGCAGCGTAGCGATAGCCATTAGAGAAACTCTCACTAGGATCCTTGAAAACTTAAGTTATGAGGTCCAAATTTCAAAAAATCCTTTTATACTTTCCTAAGATAACTCCAACTATCTCTAGTTCAATTATCCAAAGACTAACTTACTTTCAAGGTCCCTTTGACTTAGAGTTCTCAACGAGTGACATCTAAACAACAAAATTTCATACAATGAATAAAACAATCATAAAACCAACAATGTTACTGTAGCAATGTTGTTATCAATGGTGGTAATAATGGTGCCAAGTTAATAATAGTAGTGGTCATATCAAATGATGACATTATCGATGCTTGTGACAGTGATAACAACAGTAATATTAATGCATATGAACATTATCAAATAAAATGAAAGTTTATTTTTTAAAAATTAAGTGTCAAATTTACTAATCATTTATTCTTAATTTTAAAAATAAACGTAGAAGCACATACAAAGTGAGTTAAACAGTATTTAAGCTCTATTTTTATCAAACTCGTTTTGCTTTAACTCCGAGCCACCTCAAACACGCCTTTACCTTTTTAGTCTACGTTGATGTCCTATGTGTCCATGTCGATTTTAATTAGATAGCAATGGATTTCTATATTTTGTATTGAAGACAAGAAACCGCAAGAAAAGAAGTACGAGTTCGAAATGAATGAAGATATTATCTTACCCATACAAGTTGTCTCCAATTTTGCGTCGTTTTCCATGGCTTTCAATTCCTTGAACCCAGAATCAGTGAGAGGAAAATAGATCGTTCCTTTAGGTGTGAACACATTATATGTAAATGAGAGGACAAATATTGGAGGGTGGGGACACGTTGTCTCCATACCCTACTTGTGTTGTGGGTCCTTTTGATGAAGCCAAAAGGAAAAGGGTTATATGTGTACTAGCAACAATCACGGAAAGGTACACATTTATGGACCATGGTACCGCACCAACAAAACCACAGTGAAGTTAGGTCACGACAAGCCAATTTGGACTCCTTGTTACACGATGATTCTTTGTGGGTCATCATCAATTGCTTCTGCGTTCTTTCGTATCTTCAAAATTCTTCACCATGGACAACGTACGTTCTTCCATTGCTCAAATACACTATTTTTTCTACACGTTTGAGCAACCTCCTTTCGTACCTCTCTTCTGCTTGTGACATTAACGCATTGGTGTGTAGATCTTAGACAAAAACGCTTGTGTTTGTTTTAATTTTAGGAATTTTGTTTAAAAAATTGATGTAGAAAGAATTGAGGTTAAATATATATCATGATTTGACATCGGAAATGGAAGTGATATTTCAAAAGAGTTACTTAATTAAGAGAACCATTAGAGTCACGCAGCGGTAGAAGTTGAACTAAAATATACATGATTTCAAGTTTAAAGTATGTTATTATTATTATGATTTTGATAGATTAAAAAATTTTGTTTACGTAATTTAAAATAAACCACTTCTGAATTTAAATATAAATACTTCCTGATCAAAATTTAAATTAAGGTATTTTATGAGTATCACTTTTCAAGGAAAAACTTGAAATATTTTTCTTTTATTAATATTATGTATATTCACGGTGGAACTAACTTGGAAAGTGCATCATACTGTGCAAGTGCAGCTGAATTTCAGTTGCCACATCACGAACAGGGTAGTCACATTGATCATGTTGAGATGCATGCTTCATAGATCTATTTGTTTTTTCTTCTTTTACCATATTTTCCTTTTCAAATTTGTATTTCCAGTCATATTATTTAATTATTTATATTTATCATTTTTTGCTTTATACACTTGTCTCTTTCTTCTTTCCACTTCTAGACACTCTAAAAATGGAGTATAAATTCAACAATTTTACATGCTTTACTTATTAAATCAATGACCATCTACATCCAGCGCCACTTCTGACATTCTATGGGTTTTAGACAAAAACTATAAAGTAAAACTCCTTAAATATAAATATAAAATAAAAATATATTTAATAAAAAATAGACATATAATTTTATTAAGAGAATTATGCATCTTATATATTAAGTGCATAATATAATTTTAGAGAGGACAAATATAATTATAGTGTAGTTTTAAAAAAAAAAAATTTAAAACAGTTTCTTTTTGTATTAATTACAAATTTCATTAAGTGCAGTTTTTTTTATAAGTTACTGAAAGTAGACTTTTTATTTCATAATATTTTTTTCAGTGTCATTGTTTAACATAAAATTGAAAGACAGTTCTAATAATCAAAATTAAAAAATGTTCTTTTCCATAAATAAAATAAATAAATTGACTAACAGGTAAAACATGACTGTGAAACCCTTTATTTTAAAAATGTTTAAAAACATAAAATGAATTCAAGATGTTAAAATACATACAAATATAAGACACAATGTATTTTCTTTCTTTCTTTTTTGAAATATAAGAGGCTTAAAAAAATTGGACCCCTCCCAATTTAGAGGTCGCAGTTGCACTTCTAAACTACCTCCGGCTTTGCCTACATTCGTTAAAATAATTACGGGGCACGTTTTGGTTGGGTTAGTAAATGTTTAGACATCTAATCAAGATATCATCATGTTAAAAGTGCACATTTCTATTCGTGATTAGACTCGATCCAAAATTATACCTGAGATCCACTCACCATATAAGATTGATATTGATCTTGATAAATAGAAAACTTTAAATGGGTATAATTCAATTTTGGGTGCAAATCTGAGTGCCTTTTGATCTGAAGAATATATGGTCTCTTATGCTTTATACAGACCAATTTTCCATTCTTAGGACATATGCTGACAATACACACAAGTACTTTGATTAATTAAGCAGCCACTTCGAGTTTGAACATGTTCACACGCCTCCGAAAAATAGTTCGTAATTAAGTTCCTATCAAGAGATTGATTTTCCAAGAATTTTACTAACCAAAAGATACATTGTGTGTTATCATATTATACAGAGTCTCAAGTCTCAGGTTTTTCTTGTTTTATCAAGGACAAATTGAATGACTTTGTTTTATTCAAACGTCCCACATTACAAAAAAACAAAAAAAACAAAATTCTAATTAAATTCATTTTTCCTTAATTAAATTTGACGATAGTTGAAACTTGAAACGTAAATATCTCAGTAATAAAACCAATTGTGGGCAACATCAACCCCTTTCTTATTGAAGTAAAGATCAAGAAGAACCAGCGAAATCGGATTTTGTTTCCCCACAATCTAGAAACTCCCTAACAGTTTACACACTACACAAGGATCGATTGAATCAAATGAAATGGTCCTCAAAATCTACGAATTGATCTGCAACTTCAGCCCTACCTAGTCCTTATTCTTTATCCACTCTGTTTTTTTTTTTTTTTTTTTTTTTCTGGGAGAACAATGAATATACACATTGGTACAACAAATGGTGGCAACGAGGAACACGTGACGACGTTTGGTGTGGCGAGAATCGCAGCTTGGGAGAAGAACCTCGAATCTCGAATCTGACCCATTTTACAAATAGAAAGGAACTGGAAGTTGCGGCGGCTTCGGCGGCGGCTTCTCCGTTTCGACGGTGACAACGATGTTGTCCGGTCTCAAAGGCTGACACGGACACGGCATGGCTATGAACTTCGGCACCTCGTCCCCCGGCATCAACACTGGCAAGCTGTTTTGCCTCAAATCCTATAAATAAATAAATAAATAAAATTTTAGGACCAATGTTAGAAAATTAAGAAAAAGTTACTAAATTTTACATTTTTAAACAAAATTGAAGTATTTAAAGAGAAAGGGTTTAAAAGGGTGTGTGTTGTACCGTGGTGGGGTGCCTAGATTTGGTGGGTGAAGAAGGCATTTGGGGGTGACGGAGGGAACGGAGTCTATCCCAGTGGTAGCAGCAAGAGAGGATGCCACTTAAGGCGAAGATTATGATCAAGAGAAGGGCAGTGCCCAAGGGGAAGCCAAGGGACGGTCGAGATGCGTCCACGTGGGGTGGCGAAAGATCTTGGCTCTCCATTCTTCCGATGGTGTCCTTCCTACACAGGGTCAGGGTGAGGGAACTTTGTGTTTAGGGGCTCTTATATAAAGACCATTGGAGAAGATGGTAACGTGTGAAGTTGGTAATATGGTAACTCTATTTCAAGTCACGTTCAGTCGTGCCCTTAGTACGGAACCAGTGTGGGCTCCACTACCACTGTTTCTGATTTATTTAGGTTTTGGTTTGTTAGGAGTGTTCACAAACATTACGTGTTTCACTGAGCCGCGACGCCCCGATAATGTACTGTAGTTTCTTTCACTCACTCATGCAAATGACCAAAATCTTTTATATTTATAATTTTAGGAGCTCAATCGAGGGAACCAATTTAGGTTTTTGTTGATATTAATTCTTATGGTTAGTTTTGATATCTAAGATTGAAAATAATTATCAGAAGAAATGCATGTATTTTTTTTTTTCAACGTAATAAACATTTTTTTCCTAATAAAAAACTCTTTTTTTTGACCAATCCTTTTGATAAACTTAAAAGCTTGTCTTTTATAAGAGGAAAATTAATGAGCCAAAGGACCTGAAGTTAACGTTTTTCTTCTTCTTTTATTATTAAATATGAAATGGTTTAGTTTACCGTGTATTTTGTTTTTTGTCAAAGAATGTAAAGAGAGTGTATGAGTTAATTAAAATTCTTTTGATACCAAAAATGGATTCTCATCGTGGATTTAAAACAACTAGCGGGTAAAGGTGAAATCAATTCAAGATTTGACACGCATGAGCCCGCCCTACTACAAACTTACTTAGTATGAGTTAGCCTTATTTACTTATTCTAGGTTTTTTCTTTAATGTATATTTGGCCTCTAATACCTAAAAAACTACTTACGTAGTATGTTTTCTAAAAGATCAATAACTCTGTAATTCTAAGTGTATTAAATATATTATTATAAATAATTATATACTAAATTCAAATGTTAATTATAAATTAATATATATTATTATTTTATATTTTAAATAGGTTGGTTTATTATACCTAAATTTTATAAAAGCCTAAAAGCTTAATCTTTTTAATTATAAAGAATTTTTAAAAAGTTTAATATTTATACTATTTTAGAAGCAATATCTTTTCTTTTTTGGTGTCGACAAATTAATTTTCAATTTTATCATTTAATTAACCACCATAAAAAAACTGTACTTAACTACAAAAATAGAAAAACTACGCATTAATTAACTTAAAAAAGGTCATTTTCTCAAAGGCATAATGACCTTCTTCCTACTAGGATATATTGAGGTTCATTTAAAGTAGGACCGTTAAATAAACCAAAACTCAGCAGTTTGGATTGGACTCATTTTTTCATTGGATTGAAAATCTCAAAGGAAGAATTGCGGGTTGGATTGGATTAAATTGATCCATTGATCTATTAAAAAATTATAAATTATTTTTATTTTATTAATTTTGATTTTTTTCAAATATATTAAGAGAGAGAGAGAAACTGTTATAAAACTAATAATGATTTAAATATTCAAATGAATATGTATTTAATAAGTCCATTAACAATAATAAAATAAATTTATCAACAATATTAAAATAAGTCCATGATATATCAATAAATAAATTCTTCTACAAAAATAAATTAAGTACACAAAATAAAATACTAAGTCAATTAATGTTAATAGGTAAGAGTTAAAAAAAACATATAAAACAATTCAAATGAACTAATGTGGTGGATCAAATCAACTCAACTCATCATTTATAATCTATAGGCATCGCTAGGTTATACGGATTAGATTCAAAAGTACACCGCAATCGTTTGAACGAATTATGAGAATAAACAAGTTAAGTTGAACATATTTAAATAACCCTGATTCATAGGAATAACTTTTTTTAGTAGAGAATTTAGTGTGTATTCATTTCGTCACACTTTTGTATGCACCTAAATGTGACTGAGCCAAATCTCTGGATAAGTATTCAATGGGCAATAAAACGAAGAAAAAAAAAATAATAATAATAATAAGCATAGTCTAGTTACCAGAGGTTTATTAAGAGTATGATAAAAGAAGACATAGCATTACTTATATTTTGTTTAATAAAACGGTTTTTTAGTACTATCCATGCATGTACAGTTGGACACTCATTAAAAATATTGAATACATACAAGAGAAAGATTGAACATTTCCGTAAAAAATAATTTAAAATTATTTTTCTGAGAAGTGTCCATGGACAGTTGGACACATTCAAAAACATTTAATACGTACATTAGGGTTAAAAAAAATGAATATTAAAAGTAGAGATATTTTAAAAAGTTTGACTATTAGATTACAAACTATCCCAAGAGTAGTGTTTAGCGTGGACTGCAGGTGATTTATGTTTATCGAGTCATATGGATAGGTTCATAAGTGGAGGAGAAATAGTATTGATGAGGTTAATTTATTGATGATATATGGAATATAGAAATGGAAAATTTGACCAAGAATAATAAAAAAGAAAGAAAGATGAAGCGGAGTGGCAGGCAAGAAAGTTGTGGGAACATGAACGGCGAAGATAGAATGAAAACAAATGCGGCTATTCGCATGCATGAAAGGTTGCATGCTTATGGCCATATATGGCTTCTCCTTTAATCACAATTTTAGTCTCATGCATTGCATTCTCCTAATGTATATGGTAGACACGCATTGGTAACCTGAAATACCCAATAAATATGTTTGATAAATTAATCTCCTTGAGACGTGTAACAATTTCAAAAATAAAGGAAGAATTCAGTTAAACTTAAATAAATATGCTTGCTTGTTAGAAAATAAAATATTTGATGAAGCTTAAATGGAATTTTGAGCATTCAATTTCAATCAATTCTTAAAATGAAACATTAAAACAGTTAAATATTCTCGATAAAATTTGCCTTAATCAATTAAATTATATTTGGTTTGCCTCAATTAATTAAAATAATTTAATATAATTAAAAATAAAAATATTTTTGGATTTTATTTTTTACACACGTAAGGAGATAAATTAGTAAATTTGTACTACAAAGAGCTCACAAGAGTTATTTTCATATATACGAATCCAACACCTATTGTTTACCTCTTTAAAAATGTAAGGAACATTTTGATATATAAAGATTTAAATCTTAAAAAAAAAAGAGTAATGTGAAATTTCTTTTGAAATAAACATACATATATATGTCACATATGCAACACTTTCTACACATTACACTTTGAGCAATTTTTATCACTTATAATATATTTGGATGACAAATTTTAGAAATTTAAGGAATTTAAAATTTTTAAAATTTAAATTTTTTATATCAATTTTCATCGTTTTTTAAATATTTTATTTGAATAAGTCAATTTAAATTTCTTAAATTTAAATTTTTTAGTTTGAATATTGATTTAAGATTAAATTTTATAAAATTAAACATTAGTCATTTTTTAAAATATTTAGTATTTTTAAAAATTAATATTAAATAATATTTAATAATTTAAAAATATTTTTATATATTCAATAAAAAAAATTATTGATTTTTTTATATATTAACATTGAAAGAAAAATATGAGATGTAAGAGAAAAAGGAGGAGAAAACATTTAAAATTCTTTTTAGAAAAATTACTCTATTTAAATTTTTTATCCAACTTATTTTCTTGAGTTACTTAACATGTGATTCTATTAGATTTGGCTAGATTAAATAATGGATTACCATGATCAGATGATCTACTTTGTTGGCTCCATTATTACAAATTTTTATAAATATTTACCATTCATTGTGATTTGTGTGTTAATGACACGTATATATCTTTGCACTCCTGATTCTCAACACGGAATATCACCACTACACAGTAATAAATATCGGGTTGTGTTGCGACTAGATAGGTAACGATCTCAGCTAATAATTGTGAAAGGGACAGGTTAAGGCTCTTAGTCTCATTCTTATTTCGTAAAAGACTTAACATCACAAAATATACAATTAATGCAAATCCATTAAGTTGTCAGTAAAATTTATGGGTTAAATAGTTTCCTCTATTGATTATTTTGTGTTTTTTTCATCTTTCGATTTAAGTTTTCTAAAGAATTTATATTTATCTAACCCTTTTGCAATTGAAATTTAGAATTATTTAATCTTCTTATAATTGCTTGAAAGTTTTCATTAACTGTAACTGATAAATGATTGAAATTAGTTATCATTTATTCAACAAAAATATAAATATGTAATATTGAAAGAGTTGTCACCTCCTATATGTTTTGTTTTTCAGTGTCTAAAACTTGCACACTTTTTTCATTCAAAAAATAAACATATATATATTTTTTTAAGAAGAAAATTAAATAATGTTATTCAATAAAGACATTTGTGGTTGTGCAAGTGCAAGTTAATTTGTCAATCAGTGGACAAATATGTTGGAAAGGTATCATGGACATGTAATGTTAGTTGTTATGAAATTGACTGATAGTGTGTACACCAAGAAATAATAATGACTTCACTAACATCTTAAACCAAAGCTGAAGGTTACCAATTTGGATTTTGCCAATTGAGCATTTATGCTTTTTGCATGCATGTCTGACAAATGGAGGTACCTCAAAAACATTGCAAACTATTGTTAAACATTAGTAGTTAACAAATTGTCGCCAATGAAAGATGATCAAGCCAGCACTGAAAGCGATTCCATAAATTGAAGGAGAAATTCACTTGTTTTCCTTCCATCAAGAGATATGATGATCGTGCAAATGAGTAGTTAATTATAGGACAATTTAGCTTAGAATTTAGCATTTAGGATTTAGTCACAATTTTATTTAGACGAATATTTCTTAAAACTAGTGTTATAAGAACTAATTTTGAAAAGTTTAATATATGATATCCGATTGATTCATAGTACAATATAGAAAAAATATACTTGTTATATATTTTATAAAATGGGACAAGATAAAAAAAATGGTAAAAGATAAATAAAAATCTTATGTTTTTGCTATGACAACATTTTATTTTTAAGGTATAAAAATATTTGTTATTATAGTGTTTCCTTAACATTATTTTCATTATTATCATTGTTGTCTAGTATTAATATTATTGTCTATCACTATTGTTGATTATTGTCACTATTGCAACTTATCATAACCACCTCACAATAATTTTATTTTTATTATCATTATTATTATATTTGTCGTTAATATTATCATCATTAATGTTATTATTATAATCATAATTTAAATTATTATTATTAAAATAATAATAATTTATTATATTAATTAATATTAAAAAATAATAAATATAATATTATTTTATTCGTGATGTTAATTATTTATCAAATAATATACAAAATAGAATATGTTCAATAATATAAATATTTATCCTATATTATTTTTTTATCTGATATCTTAATACTTATTAAATCACCCTAAATCTAATAATTGAGAATTGAACTTAAGATTTATTTATCCTTCGAATAACATCAATCTTGCAGAACGCATCACACATTCAATCTATTATTATTTTTAGTATTACATGACTCATCAAGGTTTTGTCTTTAAAAAATAAAATATGGTTGATTAAGAATGAATAATATATATTTACAAATTACTATTAACTCTGATACTCATGTAATATTGAGCTGTTTTAGTGTACAAAAATAATCTATTTCAGTTCTAAAAAGTTAAGCTAGTAAATCATTTTTATAAAATAAATTTTGAAGATAAATAACTTTTGATCATATATGAAAATAGATTGAATCTTAAATAGGAATCTATGATTTGGTCTTAAGATTTGTTCTAATCTCACCTGTTTAATAAAAAAAGTCAGATTTAGAATTAAAGTTTATTTATTTAAAAAAGTTAAATTTAGACTTATAAAAAAATATGTTAGATTTGACAGATTAGTCTATTTATCTATATAACATAATAAAAAAATAGTATACATATATTATTTGAATAAGATTATTATTTTTCATTTATTCTCTCTTTATGTCACTGTATATATGTATTTGATACTCTTGAGATGAGCTAGCTCATGTATAATGAGTATTTTTTTAGTTTGTAAATTGTTATTATAACTATTTTAGTTTATTAAAACATGAGTCGTTTATTTAGAATATATCAAATTATATATAGTAAATATTTTTTAAAAAATATACAATTATCTTTTTTCATTATAAATTTATAGGCTTATAGTGTGTACGTGAATATACGTCAAAATACATAATTGTGCATGAGTTGTCTCTCTAATACAAAATTATTCACTTTTTCTTGTGATATTGTATATATTTCAAATTTTAAATTTTAATAATATTGAATAAATTATATTTTATCACGCAAATTAAAAATAAATTTCAATGACATATTTTAAAAATAAATTTGTTGACGTTTTAAAAATTAAATTTATTGACCTAATTAACATTATTAATATAAAATATATTTTTAAATAGGCTAATAGTTTAAGTCGAGTATTGAAAAGGCTAGGTCATGCTTATAAAAAAAAGTTTATAATAGATAATAGATCAAATTTAGATTTTAATTTTGTAGATTAAATTTAAATTATATATTCAAAGTTTAATCTTATTTAACTTATTTTCATCCCTACTTTTAATTAAACTGGTAGATGAATCTATTTTAATAATTTAATAGCAACTTATTTGTATAATTTCATCTTCGAATTCTCATAGGACTAAAAACATCATTTTTTTAAATTTTTTTAACCCATTTTCATATTTTTGCACTTTACAGGCTTCTCATTAGATAATTATTACATATATTAGTTTATTTTACATTATAATTATTTCTTGTATTGTCTTAATTCTTTTTTAAATTATTTTTAAAACATACAAATATTAATATTTTAAATTTTTATTACATGAAACAAAATAATGTTATTAAAATGAGTATTAAACTTATTTAAATAAAAATTAATATTTTAAATCATTTATAAATTTCATTTTTAATTTAATTGAGAGTTCAAATTTATTTTAAGTTTTTTAATTTGTAGTTACTTTTAAAACTTTTAATTACAATAATATACTTATTAAATACATTTAATTTACATTTACATTATTATATTATATTTAAATAAATTATTTTACCATGCAAAAATTTATTAAAAAATATTGCTAAAAATTTAGATATTTTCTCTTTTGAAATTAATATTTAGATTTTATGAAAATTTAAATTTTAAAATTTTTGTACGAATCCGTCTTGTGTAATAAAAGTTAGTTACTTTAATGACTAAATTATAAGATAGTTAAATAAATTTATGATTTTTAAAATATTTATAATTTTTTTAATATAATTTATATTCTGTTTATTTTAAAATTATTAACTTATAATTACGATTTTGAATTCTTTAAATAAAATTTAAATAAATCAAATTATTAATTTAATTATAAGAATATATTTATTTTATATCTTTTATAATATTTAAATATTTTTAATACATATTGACATAGTTAAATTATATTTAAAAAAATATTTTCATCTTCTAAAAATGGTAACTAATAATAATATAAAAGATTTTAAATATTTATAATTTTTTAATTTATATTTAAATTTTTCTAACTAATATAATTTATACATATCATCAAATTAATACAAGTCATAATTTTTTTTTTATCAAACAACTTTTAACTTAAAAGAAGCTTAAAAACTAATAAAAATAAAATTTGTCAAACAACTTATACTTTTTTATTTAAACTCTTATTATAATTTAAACTTTAATATAGTTTTTAAGCTCAAAATATGTGGGTCAAATGTAAACTTAGTCTCATAGTGGAAGCTAAGGGACTAGAGTGTTTTGTGACCTCATGCGTGACATCCTAGCTCTACCCCAACATACATATACAATAATTATGAAAGCATATTCAGGAGTAAATAAATCTTTTGAATTAAAATCATGATTTCACTAACATGAGAGTAGAGAATTCACATTCGTAAACATAATCATAATTCACTTACAGAAATTACAGAAGAAATAAAGTTTGAAGGTTTTCCAAAACAAAAGAAAGAAACTAAATTCCCAAACTAAGCTTAATTATGCCTCGATGTCACATATCCTATTAGAGCACTCCTAACTGAAGCCTAAGTAAGCCTCATCACCAACATTCTCATGCTGATGATCACCTGCAACACAATTTAAACACATACAAGAACAACAAGGGAGTGAGAAACATCTCACTCAGGTTCAGGTGCAGAAATAAGGTTAGATAACACACAACAAACATAAGTCACAAGCACAAATCACATGTAAACAATACACATACATAATCAGTATCACATGCATACTCATTTATCATGCGATGATGTCATGGACTCGACTCATAAATACATGCATGTGGCGCCATACGAAAGTTTCACATTTCTCATCACTGGTATGCTGCTACAGCAGCATACCTGGGGCACGTTCATTCATGAATACATCACTCATGACCAAATTAAGGTACACCTAGAATAACTCAATACATCACTGGTATATGCGGCCTAAGCGGCACACCTAGAATAGATCATTTCATCACTGGTGACCCAAGGTACACCTGGAATAGCTTGTTACATCACTGGTATCTAAGCGGCACACCTAGAATAGATCATTTCATCATTGGTTACCCAAGGTACACCTGGAATAACTCATTACATCACTAGTGACCCAAGGTACACCTGGAATAGCTTGTTACTTCACTGGTATACGGCCTAAGCGACACACCTGGAATAAATCATTTCATCACTAGTGACCCAAGGTACACCTAGAATAGCTTTTTACATCACTGGTATGCGGCCTAAGCGGCACACCTAGAGTCATATATGCACGTGATGCATGACACACATTCACTATTTCATTGACTCAACATTTCACTTATCACGTCTCATCATATCTCATGTCATATTAATTCATAATATCATATCATAGATCATATGTTCACCTTTCATATTCTCACGTCATATTCACATAGTCTCATACAAGGAACTTCTTGTAGTCATATACATCAAAATAGTACATAAATAATACCAAGAAATTATCCAAAACATGAAGCCATCATCAATTTTACATACAATGCCTCAAAATCATCCAAAGATCATATTCCTAATTTTACTTCAAAGTGTTTCCCACAAGAACCCACAGAGCACTCTAATTCATATCAAAACTTGTCTATTTTTGAAATTAAACACATTCGCACTCAGCAAACATCAAGGAACACAATAGAAACCTCAGAAGCCAAAACAGAAAATATTCAAAATTTGTCTGTTTCTCATAGGGTTTCCCGTAGGAACCCATAAGGCACTCTAATCCATATCAAAACATATCAATTCTTGAAATTGAACACATATTTACACTCAACATCACACAAGGAACGCAACAAAACATTTAGAAAGCAAAACAGAAAACATTCATATTTTGCCTATTCCTAGAAGCATGCATTAGGTAAGGGATTGGGGGCCAATACTACTACCCAACAATTATTCCCACACCCTCGAGTGAGGTTTCTCACTCCCCCTTATCTGGATAAGTAGAAGATGAAGCTAGAGCAAAATTCGGTTGATCTCCTTGTAACACCCCAGTTTTCAATAAAGTTATTATTATTATTATAATAATAATAATTATTATTATATAGTATTTGGTCATAATTATTTTAATAATTATAGAAGAATATTATTTTGTACGTTTTAAATAATTATTGTTTTGGACAATTATTTTGTACGTATTAAATAAGTATTTTTTTATTAGCATATTTAAATAAATATTTATATGTTTTAAGAGAAGGTTGATTTTATATGATATTTTGTTATTGAAATTATATTATTATATTTTGGGTAAGAAATATATTATTATTATAGAGGAAAAATATTTTATAATATACATGTATTTATTTTATTTAATTATTTTGAGGAAAAAGAGAAGTGGGTTAGAAGAGAAGGAAAATGGGTTGGGTTGACCTAGCCCAATGGATTAATTTTAAGGAGTCAGGTAGCGTTAACCCTATCTATCTCATTTGCGTTCGGAAAGGTTAGGAAAAAAAAAAAGAGAAACAAAGAGCTCTAAGGAAGAGTACTCAGGAACGACCTTAGATCACACCTTTGTCTTCTGCTCATCCAGGTACGGGGGGATGGGTTTCTTCATATGTGAATATAGGGGTGTTCGGGTAGTGAGGGCAATCCCTAAGTCCCTCTAGGAACTCTATTTAAAATTCTGAACGATTATCTGTGCAATCGATGTTCTAAATTCTTAATTCATTCGGAAGAACTTATTTCTTGAATTGTCTTTGAATTCCATTGGGGCTTTCTTGTTAATTCTTTATCCTTAAATTTGATGACTTGAATTTTATGTGTTAAGAAGAGTTTAGATTTTTTTTTGTAAAACCATTGGAAACCAATTTTTGAGGCTTGAGATGTGTATGAATTGATTTGGAACGTATGAAGAATATAAATGGAGTTAAACTGAACCAACGGGGTGTAGAAGTAGTGAAAATTGGTAAAAACCTTGTTGGAACTCATAAAACGCAGGTTTAATTTCACAGAGGGGAGTCTGGGCAGAGATTTGGGCGCTCAGCGCCAGTTTTGGGCGTCGGGCGTCGGGACCTCGACATACGTTTGTAATTTTGCGATATCTTTCTGTGTAGTTATCCAAATCGAGTGCCGTTTGTTTTGTTAGAAACTAGACATCTGGGGCTACCATTTAGACACAAGAATCGTGTAAAAATATTAATATTTGATCAAGTTATGTGAGTTGCAATTTGAGCCTTCCAATCTGTGTGCGAACCACAACATCAATTTTTGTGAGCCCTGAATGGTAACCTAAACGACTTTATTAAGATTTGTGTTCTTCATGAAAGTTGTAGATATTGATGTTAGGATTCTAATGGAGTTGGGATCACTTAGAAAGGATATGTATATCTCGAGTTATGGTTAAATTATTAACTGAATGTCATAGATATTGTGATGTGTGTGAAGAATTATGTGAAATTTGTGATCTATGATGTTGATAACTTAATGATAGGTACCTAGCATGTGAGGATGATATTGCATGGATTGCTATTGACATGTGATGATGTTATATAATGGAGATGCATTAATTATGAGTTACGTGGGATGCATGAGTTGCATGAGACTTATGAGTTGCATGTGGTGCTTGAGAAGCCAGACGTGGCTATATTGCATTGGACCCTGGGCCCAGAGAGGGGTTGAGACAGGGGGGACCATGACGGGAGGCATTCCATGCGTGGGCCGTTGGGTGTTTAACTGCGCAACTCACTGGCCACAGAGGGTTTAACGGTGGGTGGATTGCCTTTGCACGGGCCGCTGGGTGTTTAACCGTGCAACATACCGGCCCTGGGAGGGTGTGAGAACGGTATGCCCGCATTGGCAACAACTAAGGGAATTGATGAGGTACGCCCATTGTGCGGAGTGCCAAGTTGAGACTCTTAGGAGAGGAGATGTGTATGAGCATATAGTGAGCATGTGTATGAAAGCTTGTATGATTAAAAAAAATGATGTTTGGTAATTATAGGAGATGTATTTGTTGTTTATATTTAATGATGATATTTTGGTGCACGGTGTGGGGTGGGAATTGGGTAGCTCTATGTTCATATATGATGTTATCTATCTCTCACCGTCCTGTTTTTATGTGGTTTTCTTTTAGGTGAAGATGAAGGCACTCATAGTGTTGAGTTCTAAAGGGAAAGGGTTCTGCTCTAATAGGATGTGACATTGGGACATGAATTTAGGATGCTTTAGTTATGAATTGTTATTTGTCGTTTGAGGAGACTTATTTTTAAGAGTTTTATATTCACCTTATATTTGTAAATTCTGGATTCCTTTCATTTTTCTTTAGAGACCTTGATAATTTTATTTTAAGAGTAAAACTTTATTATTATTATTATTATTATTATTATTTCTATTTATTTCAAGACTTGTGAACATATGAGTTTTTATTAAAATATGTGGACTCTTCTTGATGTTATATTTATTGAATTATTTTTATTGTTGTTACTTATTTATTATGGGGTAGAAGGGTGTCACACTCCTTCTCTTGGTTCTCCTTGGTCTTCAAAGAGTGTGTCCAGGAGCAATGCCAGAGTCTGCTATTTATAGATGTCAGAAGTGGCCAGAAAGACCCGTTTCGGATCCAAAATAGCCCGTTCTAGATCCTTTCATCATGTGTTAAATTTGCATCTAGAACAGTCCGTTCTTAAACCAAAATGGCCCATTCTGTTGAAGATTGAAGAATCTACATCTGGAAGATGTTCCCTAGAAGTTTTAGTTTTGATGTTTTGCTCATGTTGCTTTTTATTTTAAGCCTATGTCAAAAGGATAATGTATTGATTGTTTAAAAGATTAGGCTTGTATGTGTTTGTTTGTTATGTGTTAAAAATTAGTAATTAACATGAAGGTGAAAATATCATAATACTCATTTTTCTTATTTCATTCATTGTTGAGAACATGAAGTATTAATTTACTGAGTGTTTGAGACTTTAAATGAAAACTTGAAAACATCAGAAATTTTCTGAGTTAAGGAATAGATTACCTGAACTGGTAATAGATTACCTGACTCATGTTGAAAAACTGATTGATACTGGAATAATCGATTACCATGTGTGGTAATAGATTACCAAACTGATTCTGATGATTTCAAGAGGAAAAAGGATCGTGTTAATCGATTACCTCTTTAAAGTAATCGATTACCTCTGTTCCAAATGTGAGTTTTGTGTTATTTTGGCATCGTGTTAATCGATTACCATGTTAGGTAATAGATTAAAACAGGAGCTGAAACAATTAGTTCAGTTATTCTAACTCGTGGTAATAGATTACCATCACAGGTAATAGATTATCTCTGTTATGAATATAACTGAAATAACTGTTTCCTTGCACATAAAAATTGTCTTTAAATAAGATTAAAACTGAAGTTTTTTTTCTAAGAAGAAGAGAAAAAAGAATTTTCACACACAGAAAAAAGAGAGATACTTACACGAACAAGAAAATTTTTTTTGAATACACATTACTGCAAAAGAGAAAAAGATTTTCTGAAAAAGAAAGAAAGAACATATCTGCTGAAAATCAACTTTTGGAAAAAGAAGTGTGCAAGATCAATTCAAGAAGATGAAGTTCATATAGAAAATTCATTCTAAACTGGTTTACATTGTTGAAGATCATATCTACACGAACAGGTGTACTCGTTTCTGATCTTTTGTTATTGTTTGAATGGTTTTAACTCTTGAGATTAGAGAATCTCTGGAAGAGTTGTGTAAAGAGAAATCTTGAGATAGGTTTTTCTCAAGTAGGATATTGTGGGATCAATATTCTTGGGTTATATGTTTCTTGTGGAGTCAAGAAATGGTTTGTTAATCTTGTAGGTGTCAAGATTTGCTTGTTAAATTCATTGATTGGATATTGCTTGTGCAGGGTGCATGTAAAGAATATCAATAGTGGATTTGACTGGATTTAGAGGTGTATCTAAATCTGAAACTGGATGTAGGCCTTTGGATGGCTGAACCAGTATATATCTTGGTGCATGATTTTCTTAACTCTTACACTCTTTACATTCTGTATAAGTTTCATGATTAATGTTGTATGAAGAAAAACATTATCTGCAGAAACTGAACTTTAAAGATTCTTGGTAATTGATAAATTCAATCTTTACATATCTTGTTATTCAAATCTTGTTGGATAAGCTGTGCATTTATAACTCTGAATTACCTTTTTTGTTTAAAGGTTTGTTTTAAATCAAGATTTGTTTGGTAAAGATTTAGAAAGCAAAGAAGAAAAGGAAAAATAACATAGAATCTATTCAACCCCCCCTTCTAGATTCTAACCGTAGGGACCAACACATTCTAGAGTTGAGTTTAACTCATAACAGCTATGTTTGGAACGACCCATTCCAGTTTGGGAACGACTCGTTCCCAACTAGAGTTTATAGGCCTTTTTAGTAGTTTGGAACGGCCCGTTCCAGTTTGGGAACGACCCGTTCTAGGCTACTAAATCACCCTTATTGGGCTTTGAGCCTTCATATATTTTGTGAAAATCGGGGTGTTACATCATGTATTTGATTGCATACTTTTATACTAATGTTAATGTTCCAACCTAAGTTTTGTATATAATTTGGGTTATCACTTTTAAGGCATTGTCAAATTTAATGAGTCTCACACTATTACTATTAAGGGACACATTGATATGTTAAAAAGGGATATGTTTGTAAACTATAATTGGTCATGATTTTTAGCTTATGATTTAGTCTCTAGGGATGTTCTAATAGGAGGTGACATCAAAGTCAGTGAGGTTTATGTTGTTACATTAGCTATAAGGATATTTTATCCTTTGGGTTTATTTATGGAACTAAATAATTGTTATTATGTTTCTGCCATTAGCAAAACATTATTTCTTGTTGGACAATAAGGGTTTAAATAAAGGACAAACGTTGTTCTCTGTATTTGGAAGTGTTTTATGTTAATGTGCATACGAGTAATGAACTTTAGGTACAAGATCTCTAAAGGCCCATTTGTAACATAAAAGAAAACAAATCAAATGATTTGAAGCTAACAAACATTTGGCATTATTGTTTAGGAAATGTAGATGAAAAATGCATACCCAAGTTTTATAACAATGGACTCTTAGACTCATTTGATTATGCATCAACTAAGACGTATGAATCTTTTCTTCAAGGAAAGATGACTAAATTCCCATTCACAATTCAAAGTGAGAGGGCTAGTGATCTTTCGAGACTGATAAATAGTGATGTTTGTGGCCCACTTTACAAGTTTGTTAAAAGGTGTTTTTTTTCTTACTTTGTTATATTTACCGATGATTTCACTAGATATGAATTTGTGTATCTTATGAAACACATGTCATAAACCTTTGAAAAGGTTAAAAGCATTCAAAAATGAAGTAAAAAAAACCAACATGGAAAAAGTATTAAAGCCATACAAGCGAATAATGGTGGTGAACACTTAAAGCCAATAGTATGACAATTGTCTTATAGAGTGTGGGATATTATTTCGACTCATTTCTCTTGGAACACCACTATGGAATGGTGCGTCAAAAAGGAGGAATCAAACCTTGTTGGCATGGTATGATCTAAGAAAAGTCAATCGAAATTACATTGTTATGTCTAGTAATATATTTTTACTTACAATTCATTTCACTCCTAACCATGTTCCATATAAGTTAGTTGAAAAACAACATATGAGATATAAAATGGGTGAAAGTCAATATGTCTTTCTTGAGGATTTGGAGATGTCCCGTTTATGTGAAACATATGGTTTTTGATAAACTTGGTGAGACATCCTCTACCTTGCATGCCATAACACATAATATTATATAAAAGTAAAATACCTCGTATAAATAAAAGAAATCAAAACCCATACAAGTGGAAAAAATCACAATGGTAACATAAATTAAACTTAATGGAAATAACAAATTACAAAGGAATTAAAATCAAACTACTCAAATTTAACGTGAATCAAATCCTAGCTAGTCCTAACTAATCTCCGATGTCACATGTCCTATCAGGGTAGAACCCAACATGGAGGCCTAGGCCTCATCACCAACATCTTTAGCACCATGTTGAGGATCACCGCAACAACCATGAGAAAACAACACAAAATAAAAGAGAGTGCGAAATGTCTCACTCATAATGCAAGAATGCAAACCGACTAGCCAAACATAAACAATACATATAAAAAAATATGGCATATACAATAAACATTATCAACACAATTCTTTAGTAACAACATAATAAGTAATAATAGATACGTTATAATGCATTATGCTATGGAAACGAACTACATATTATCATGTATGTGGTGCCAATGAAAACATCACACTTGTGCATTGTCACCAGTAATACACTAGAGTAGTCTAGGAGTACATGTTGGGTCACACCCTCTATATTCTCACTAGCAGGACATGCTACCAGGATTTGGTCAGAAGAGCTAAGTCATGCAAGATACATGCCATGCTCACAAGGGCAAGACTAAGACTATACAAATCGAGTTATTCTCAAGATTAATTCCCAAGTTTTTACATAAAGGACCTTCCTAAGCGGTGTATTACATATCCTACCCTTAAAATACATCTTTTATGCACATGATGAATGTCAAAACAAATTCTATGTACTATATTCACATGGCTCTTTAGTTTCGTATCTCTCGTATTACTAATATCAAATTATTCATCATTCATGTTTATATATATATATTCATATATTAATGTCAATTCAAATCCACGTCAACATTATAATGCAAAATCACAATAGGGAGTTTATTAAAAGCATAACAAGGGATCCATAAGCAGGATGGCACCCAACGACACATGCCCTATGCTCGGTGCGATACCTCTAGAGGACCACATTGGTCTTTGTTTGGATCGTGCCTAGCATGATCGACCTCACACCTAGTAAGAACACCATTGATAGCTCTCTAAAGTGTCCATGCCTAGTGTGAGTCAACTTATGTCTGGTGGAAGCCTCATAGGGAACCCTTGGAGCTTCCATGCCCAGTGAGGATCATGCCACACCCAACGTGAGAGATCCTGAGAGCAAACTTTGCTCTCAGCCTCGACGATGCCTGATGCGCCCTAAGTGGCGCCCAATGACATTAAAAACCACACGCAATAGAAAATACAAAATTACAAGTCACAACTCAATTCACCAAAACACACAACTCAATCGGTAAAAGTGTTTTATAACATGCAAATAACATACCATACCATTCAATTTACACATACAACCAATATCTTTATATAACTATCACAACAAGTTCTCTTAAGGTTTCCCATGGGAACCCACAAGTACCTTAGATCATACACCTACCATCCAAAACATAAAATTAATCATACATTCAAATAATTCATGTCATTAATCAATAAGAACAAGAAGTAAAACATACACAATTGGGGAAAATTCCTCATACATGAGCATACAACATACATAAGATTGAAGGTCAATCCCACTACCCGACATAAAAACCCATACCTAGAGCGAGGTTTCTGACTCCCCCTTACTTGGAAAAGAATTAGACGACGGGCACACGACTCTAGGGTGATTTCCTTCATGCTCCTATTCTCCAAGATTTGAAACATGAATGCGAAAATAAAAGCGTAGAAAGGGTTTGATTAGAAAACTACTCTTTTAGAAATTTTAACCTCCTTTTAATCCTCTGGTTAAAGCCTATTAACCACATTTATAAATTCCCTTCCCTTTTAATAAAATACCTTATATTATATATCAAAACATACCAAATAATTAAAAAAATATAAATAGCTCCTATTAATTAAAAATAAAACACCAAAATTATTAATAAAATACTTATATCATATTTGATGAAAAATGAGGTGTTACACTTGGACCAGAGTCAGATGATTGCATCTTTGTGGGGTACCTTAAAGAAACCATAGGCTAATATGCTTCGACAATACCTCTGAAGATAAAGTGTTTGTCACTAGGACTAAAGTTTTCCTTGAGAAAGAATACATCTCTAAAGGACCTAGTGGGAGGAATGTAGAACTTAATGAGGTTCAAATGCAACAAAGTGTTGATCCACCTATAATGGAAGATGAGTTGACATCACAAGGTGGTTTGAGTCAACCATCGATTCAAGAAGCATAAGAATTTTGTAGGTCTAATATGCCACATCACCAACCTAAGAGATATGCACTTCTCTTGACACAGGAAGTTGACGTGGTGCTCATGGATGAAGATGAGCTTGTGGCCTACCAAGATATTGTTAATGGACCTGAATCTAAAAAGTGAGTTATGACCATAGGATTTGAGATGGAATCCATGTAAAGTAACTAGGTATATACCTTGGTTGATTCAACTAAAAGAGTAAAACCCATAAATTGAAAGTGGATCTTAAAGAATAAGATTGACATGGTGATGGAAGGAACTTGAAGAGGATTGTTGTTCTTCAAGAAATCCACCGTCCAATGACCTTGCTCCCTGAGGTTGAACACTTGAAAGTGGTGGAAGCTCCTTGAAGAAAACTCCAATGGAGGAGAAGCACCATAAGAGGTTCAGTTACCTCTTGAAGAAGTGAAGAAGCTTGAGGAACCAAGCTTCAAGGTGAAGAACTTTTGAGAGAGAACTAAGAGATAAGTTCTCACGGTTTTGGACTCTTGAAAATGAGAGAGAATTCTAAATTCTAAATCTCATAAATGTCAAAAGTGAGCTACAATGAAGGAATTACAAATATATAGGGAGAGGTAGCTTGGAGAGTAAGCTAACCTTAACCATGGTTCACTAGGAACCATGGTGAGGTTAACTTGACCGTCCATTGTTTAAAAGCTTGGAGAGCAAGCTACTCACTTAGCTTGATTGGTAAGCAAGCTAAGGAGAAGCTTGTGCTTCAAGCTTCTAAGCTTGATGAAAGTCAGAAGCAAATTCGGCCAAAGCTAAGGAACTAGGCAAGGTGGGCGGCCAAGTTTCAATTTTGCTCACTTTGGTTATTTCAAAAATAATTGATTTGGTTTAGTTAGGTTCATCTAATGATGATGAGACCTAGCTAAATCAAATATATGAAAAATTGGGAGCAAAATGAGTCCAATATGTAAAATTTTTCCTAGGCCCAATTTTGGCCCAATTACTAGTCACGCCCTCAAACATTGCTAAATGCCACCCCTCTTTTCCTATTGAAAAAAAAAATTGAAAATGAGTGTATCAACAAAGGAGGTTAAATGGAGTTATACTCTCCAAGCAACCCACCCTAAAATCATTATGCAATGACTAATAAAAGCAAGTAAAGTGCCTCCCAAATACAAAGGCAAAAATAGACCTATACAAGAGACTATGTACAAACTATACACAAGTAGAGCTTAGGCCTTCTCTTCATGATAGAGTAGTCCAAGTGAAGAGTACCTTGGGCTTGAGAAGCCCACTAGTCTTCAAGAGGTCCAACTCTTCTTGTATTCTCCTAGCCATAGCTCTAGTGATTGGGCCATTGGCCCATGGTCTATCATCCCCTCCCTCTTGAGAAGGATTTGTCCTCAAATCTGTGGGGTCATTTTCCTCATCATAACCTGCAAAGGGAATAAGATCACTCACATTAAAACTATTACTTACTCCATAATCACTAGGAAGATCTAACCTGTAAGCATTATCATTGATTCTATGGAGGACCTAAAAGGGACCATCTCCTCTTGGATTGAGTTTAGACTTCCTTTGAGAAGGAAACCTTTCCTTTCTCAAATGAAGCCAAACCCAATCTCCTTTCTTTGAGCAGTTCACTCATTTTGTTTTTGTATATGTGTTTTAACCTTCTCATGTAATTTCTTAATAAAATCAGCCCTAGATACCCCTTCTTTATGAAAGTAATGAGAAGAATCTGGTAGGGGTATTAGGTCTAAAAGAGTGAGAGGGTTAAAACCATAAACAACCTCAAAAGGTGAGATTTTGGTAGTCTTATGAACTACCCTATTATAAGCGAATTCAATATGGGGCAAGTACTCATCCCAAGACTTATGGTTACCCTTAAGGACTGCCCTTAACATTGTAGATAGGGATCTATTAACTACTTTTGTTTTCCCATCAGTTTGGGGATGACAAGTAGTTGAGAAAAGTAGTTTAGTTCCTAGCCTACTCCAAAGAGTTTTCCAAAAATGGCTAAGGAACTTAGTGTCCCTATCTAACACAATTGTCTTGGGTAGACCATGAAGTCTAACCATTTTCTTGAAGAAGAGTCTTGCTATGTTGCTTGCATAATCTATTTTGTGACAGGGTATAAAATGGGCCATTTTACTAAATCTGTCCACTATCACAAAAATATAATCCATGCCTCTCTGGGTCTTGGGCAAGCCCAAAATGAAATTCATACTTATATCAACCCATGGAGAGTTAGCAACAGGCAAGGGTGTATAGGATCCATGAGGCATTACTTTAGACTTTGCTTGTAAGCAAGCTATACATCTAGAGCAAAACCTCTCTACATCCCTTCTCATGTGGGCCCAAAAGAATTTTTCTTTTAAAAAGCTTAGAGTCTTTTCAACTCCAAAGTGCCCCAAGAGTCCACCCTCATGACTTTCTTTTACAAGGAGTTTCCTAATAGATCCTTGGGGTATACATATTCTACCTTCTTTGTACAAGTACCCCTCAGAAATATAGAAACCTCCTTGAGGCTTTGCTAAACACTTAGTATAATATTCATTAAGCTCGGAGTCATTGGAATACAATTCTTTTATGTGATCAAATCCCAAGATTTGAGATCCAAGGGAAACTAGCAAAGTATGTCTCCTAGAAAGGGCATCAGCCACATCATTATTTTTCCCTTTCTTGTATTTGATCACATATGGGAATTGTTCCAAGAACTCTACCCATTTAGCATGCCTTTTATTGAGTTTGCCTTGACCCCTCAAATATTTAAGTGACTCGTGGTCACTATGAATGACAAACTCCTTGGGAATAAGGTAATGTTCCCAAGTTTGAAGGGCCCTAACCAAAGCATAGAGCTCTTTGTCATAGGTAGGGTAGTTAAGGGAAGAACCTTTAAGTTTTTCATTGAAATACACAATTGGGTGCCCACCTTGTAACAAAACTGCCCCTATGCTAACCCTAGAGGTATCACATTCTAGCTCAAAAGTTTTTAAAAAATCTGGAAGACCTAAAAGTGGTGCATGGGTGAGCTTATCCTTTAGAGTTAGGAAGGCTCTTTCTTGTTTTTCTCCCCATATAAACTCCACATTTTTCTTAAACAATTCATTCAATGGGGAGGCAAGTGTGGAGAAATTAGGAACAAACCTCCTATAGAAGCTTGCCAATCCATGGAAGCTCCTAATATCTCCAACACTTTTAGGAGTGGGTCATTCTTGGATGGCCTTGATTTTCTCGGGGTCTACATGATCCCTTTTTTTACTAATAATAAAACCTAGAAAAACAACACTATCTACACAAAAAGTACATTTCTCTAAATTACCAAAAAGATGATTTTTCCTAAGGATATTAAATACTTGTCTTAAGTGTCTTATGTGATCACTTAGGCACCTACTATATATAAGAATGTCATCAAAATAAACTACAACAAACTTGCTTATACAATCCCTTAGGACATGATTCATAAGACGCATGAAATTTCTAGGAGCATTAGTGAGCCTAAAGGGCATCACTAGCCATTCATATAATCCAAACTTGGTCTTGAAAGCGGTTTTCCATTCATCACCTTCTTTAATTCTAATTTGATTATAACCACTTTTAAGATCAACTTTAAAAAATATGATGGCTCCATGAAGCTCATCTAGCATGTCATCAAGCCTAGGGATAGGATTTTTATACTTAACAGTTATGTTGTTGATGGCCCTACTATCACAACACATTCTCCATTTCCCATCCTTTTTAGGGACCAACAACACAGCTACAGCACAAGGACTTAAGCTCTTTCGAACCCAGCCCTTCTCCAACAACTCTTGGACTTGAGACTCTATTTCTTTAGTCTCTTGGGGGTTGGTCCAATAGGCAGACCTATTAGGTAGGCTAGCCCTAGGCACCAAATCAATTTGATGTTCTATCCCTCTTAAAGGAGGAAGGCCCATTGGACCCTCGGGAGGAAATAGATCATCAAATTCTTTTAAAATAATTTTTACCCCCTTAGGTAAAATCTCATGTCCACTAGATCTGGCAGTGCAAGTTAAAGTCCCTATACACAAAAGGATAAAAGAGGGTTGTTTAATCAAGAAAGTTTGTTTTGAAATTTCCTTCTCTTGATTAACAACTTCTAAAGAGGGGACTCCTTTCTCCCTAGAAATCTCTTTGTCCTAACTTTTCATTGACTTTTTTTTCTCTCTTTTCTTCTTTTTTTTGAAATTTTCTCTCACTTTCTCTTTTGAGTTTCAATTGTGCTTGATCCTCTGCCACCTGTTGAGGAGAAAGAGGATGAAGCACAAATTTATTTTCTTCATGAGCAAATGATATCTCATTAGTAAGGCCATTATGCATGGTTTTCTTATCAAATTGCCATGGCCTTCCTAGTAAGATATGACAAGCCTCCATTGATACTACATCACATAAAACTTCATCTTCATAATTCCCAATGGATAACTTGACATTTACTTGTTGGTCAACTACTAGATCACCATCCTCATTAAGTCAATGTAATTGATAAGGTTTAGGATGGGGATTAGTAGTCAAGCCCAACTTCTCAACCAACCTAGTGCTACAACAGTTGCACCATGATCCACTATCAACAATAAGAGAACAAACACTATTTAAAACTTTACATCTTGTATGAAAAATGTTCACTCTTTGTGATATTGTTTCACTCGGTTGGTTGTTGAGGAGTCTCCTAATCATTAAGAGCTCCCTTTCATAAGGAAACGTGTTCTCCACATTTCTTTCATGCTCACTTGCTTCTTCCTCACTATCACTAGAGGAAGTAGTAGTTTCTTCTTGACTACTATAAGTGACAAGTCCCCTCATGATCATAACCTTTTTTGTGGGACATTGGGAGGCAATGTGACCTCTCCCTAAACACTTAAAGCATTTAATATCACTAGTCCTAGAACTAGTGTGTTGAGTGTCCTTCCCATTTCCTTTATCCTTTTCTCTAGCTAGATCCTTGGACGGTTCAAAAACTTTTTTCTTTTCCAATGATTTTCCCTCCCTCTTATGATCTTTCTTTAGAGATGAAGAGTGGGAGCTATCTCTTTTAAAAAGGGATTTTCTCAATTTTTGTTGTTCTACCCTTACACAAAGTTGGACCAAGTCATTTAGGTCCCTGTAGGGTAGTAGCTCCACTTGGTCTCTTATCTCTAAATTAAGACCACTCAAGAATCTAGCTACAGTAGTAGCTTCATCTTCCCTTATAAAGGCCCTCATCATGTAAAGCTCCATTTGTTGTCTGTACTGTTCTACAGACATATCTCTTTGTTGGAGCCTTTAGAGCTTATTCATAAGCTCCCTTCCATTCCCTAATGACACTCTTAAGATCATTCCAGTATTGAATAGGAGGGTCATTATGGAGGCGCATTTCTCTTTCTAAGGCCATCCACTAGTACATGGCATGACCTTGGAAGCTAAGGGTAGCCAGAGGGACTTTCCTCTCTTCACTCACCTTTTGGAAAGCAAAGAGTTGCTCAACTTTCATCTCTCAATCTAAATATAATTCCACATCATCATTTCCAAAGAATTGTGGGAGGTCAACCTTGACTTCCCTTGGTCTAATGGTTCTCCTAGGAGGAGGTTGATAGTGGTCTCCCATGTTTAGACTCTCATTGGGAGAAGAATATTGAGAGTGTGAGCTCCTACTCCTTCTCTTTTGTTTTCTCATTTCTTCTTTGAGTTTTTCTTCTTCTTTCCTAAGAATTCTCAATTCTTCCTCTAGATAAGCAAGTTGGCCTTCTCTTTCAATTTTTTTCTTTTTCTTTTTGAATGGTCTCTTGCTTTCTCCATAGTTTAAGTCATTTAAGCTCTTTGGTTATATAATAAAGACTTTTTGGAGAGCCTTCACTTTCACTAGGAGAGGAATCTTGAGACATTTTTAGACAAAAAGGATTTTCACACAAAAATAGTTTTTACAAAAAATAATATTTTTGGAAGTGCTTAGACTTGGCACTTAGAGGTCTAAGAGGACAAATTGAACTTTGGAGGGAGGTGAGCTACTAAAGAGCCACTTAATAACCAAGCCTCTTCAAGTAAAAATCTCTAAACCCCCTTGTACTTTTGTCTTGCACAAATCAATTTTCACAAAGTTCTTTTCAAAAAGAAAAATAACAATCAAGTGCCTAATGTGTACAATTATCAAGACTTGAAACCATAAATTGCTTGAAAACATAAATGACACAAAAACATAAATTGCTTTAAAACTTAAATGACTGAAAACATAAAGTGCTTAAAACATAAATTGCATGAAAACCTAAATTTCAAGAAAACTTAAAGGCAAGAAAACATAAACTAGACGTTTAAAGTAAGTAAACCTAGGTGAGAGCTTGGAAAGTACCAAAGACTTCCAAGGACCACTCTCACAAGCACTAAACGGATTTACTACTTGGAAACACTAAGGAGAGATGGAGATACACCAAAGGCACTTCAAGGCACTCCTAATAAAGGCCTTGTACAAAATTGAGAGAAATTGAAAATTTACAAGAAATGAAAAGCAAATTTACACCAAATGAAATGCAAATTTACACTCAAATGAAATGAAAATTCACACAAAATGAAATGTAAATTCACACTAAATGAAATTAGTGGCTGCACCTAATTTTAAGAAAACAAAATTAGCCACTAAATTAGTGACAAATTTAGAGACGGATTTTTCAAGGAAAATTTTGTAACCAAAATTTCCGTCTCTAAGCTAGTCACAAATTTCACAAAAATTTTCATAAAAGTTTTTCTCCTTCTTCCTCCAATTCAGCCACGAATTTGCAGCCCTCACAATGTGTTTCATTCCTCTTTTAGAAGTAACCTTGATGATGGTTACTCCTAGGTATTTAAAATTTCCAAGGATCCACTCCAATGAAGAAGCAAAGCTCCTAGATCACTACCAAAAGCCTTCAATGTTGGCTTTCCTTGAGCTTGGCCTTCAACACCTTCCAAGAGGCACTCAACACACCTTAATATGCTGGAATATTAATGCAAAAACTGAAAAAGAACAATTAGGAACAGCTACACCAATTGGTGTAAAGAAATGAGACAAGACTAGAAAGAAGTCCAAAGAAAGACAAGTAATAATTAAGGCACAATTTGAAAGGTTAGCACACAAAGGAAAACCTAACAATGGAACTAGAGTAGATTACAAAATAAAAGCTAAGATTACAAAAGAAAAATAAGACTCCAAAAATAGCATAAGTGGCTGGACAGTTTCCCACAAACAACACAAAGCAAAAACCGAGAGTTACTTAAGTCACAAATTCCTACTCCTTGGCTTTTTCTTGTGTTCTTTCTTTTTGTTTTCTTTTGTAATTTCTTTTGTTCTTTCTTTTTCTTTGTTGACACAGGAGTTTAATGCCTTCTTATCATGCAAGAGTCTCGGATTTAAGCATAAAAATCTGCTGCCAAAATTTTTCACAAAACAAGAGGTGTTCAATAACAATGTTCAACTAGTGCTTCACAATTTTGTACTAATTTTAGGTCAAATTTTTAAGAACTCTTTCTTTCGTTTTTCTAATGCTTTTAAAACACATACACCTCTGTTTTGCCTCTGTTTTGAGGACTTAAAAAGTGTTTAAAGTTTCAGCCACAAAGCAAGACACAAAAAAACCTAATAGGAATTAGTGTTTAACAATTTTCTTGAGAAAACTTTTAACAAGACATAAAAGAAACCTAACTCTAAGAAATTTTCTAGAACTAATAGCAAATTATGAACTCAAATATGTAAATCAAAAGCACATGTAAGTAGGTTCAGATTTAATAACAAAATGACGCACCAAACAATGAATCAAAAACACAAAAATTAGGTCAAACAAGCTAGTCTAGGAATTCAACAACATGTAAGGACTACACATGACTTCTTAGACAAAACAAAGTGATTCAAAAACAAAACTAATGCTATATGAATTTTTTCCAATCACGTACACATGTTAAGGAATGGAGAAGACTCAACCAAAATCAAAAACGCACAAGCACAATGGAACCTAGAAGCACAAACCGGTTTGATTCAAGAATTAAAGGAACAAGCAACATATGAATCAAACATTTCTCATGTGACATATAGGATCCATCAAAATATGTGTTAAACCTAGATCCATACAAAAAATACAAGAAGACATTGAAAAGATGGAAGAGACAAGACGGATTCACACAAGAGTTCAAGAACACATAACCTTAAGAGCACCAAGGCTCTAGATACCAAAAATGATGGAAGGAACTTGAAGAGGATTGTTGTTCTTCAAGAAATCCACCATCCAATGACCTTGCTCCTTGAGGTTGAACACTTGAAAGTGGCGGAAGCTCCTTGAAGATGGAGGAGAAGCACCATAAGAGGTTCGGTTACCTCTTGAAGAAGTGAAGAAGCTTAAGGAACCAAGCTTCAAGGTGAAGAACTTTTGAGAGAGAACTAAGAGAGAAGTTCTCACAGTTTTGGACTCTTGAAAATGAGAGAGAATTCTGAATTCTAAATCTCATAAATGTCAAAAGTGAGCTACAATGAAGAAATTACAAATATATAGGGAGAGGTAGCTTGGAGAGTAAGCTAACCTTAACCATGGTTCACTAGGAACCATGGTGAGGTTAACTTGACCGTCCATGGTTTAGAAGCTTGGAGAGCAAGCTACTCACTTAGCTTTCTTGGTAAGCAAGCTAAGGAGAAGCTTGTGCTTCAAGCTTCTAAGCTTGATGAAAGTCAAAAGAAAATTCGGCCAAAGCTAAGAAACTAGGCAAGGTGGGCGGCCAAGTCTCAATTTTGCTCACTTTGATTATTTCAAAAATAATTGATTTGGTTTAGTTAGGTTCATCCAATGACGATGAGACCTAGCTAAATCAAATATATGAAAAATTAGGAGCAAAATGAGTCCAATATGTAAAATTTTGCCTAGGCCCAATTCTGGCCCAATTACTAGTCACACCCTCAAACATTGCTAAATGCCACCCATCTTTTCCTACAGAAAAAAATAGAAAATGGGTGTATCAACAAAGGAGTTTAAATGGAGTTATACTCTCCAAGTAACCCACCCTAAAATCATTATACAATGACTAATAAAAGCAAGTAAAGTGCCTCACAAATACAAAGGCAAAAATAGACCTATACAAGAGACTATGTACAAACTATACACAAGTAGAGCTTAGGCCTTCTCTTCATGATAGAGTAGTCCAAGTGAAGAGTACATTGGGCATGAGAAGCCCACTAGTCTTCAAGAGGTCCAACTTTTCTTGTACTCTCCTAGCCATAGCTCTAGTGGTTGGTCCCTTGGCCCATGGTCTATCACATGGATGGCAAGGAAAATACCTTTAAGGCGCAATTGGTTGCAAAAGGTTTCAATCAAATTCATGGTATAAATTATGATGAAACCTTCTCCCCCAATTGCGATGCTTAAATCTGTCCAAATTCTACATGTTATGGTGACATTCAATGATAAGATCACATTCCTTAATAGGAAACTTGTTAAGGATGAGTACATGACATAACCCAAATGTTTTTTCGATCTAAAAAATGCTAGAAATGTGTGAAAGTTGGAAAGGCCCATTTGTGGATTAAAGAAAGCTTCCAAAGATTGGAATCTCTATTTTGATGAGACTGCTGGATAATTTGGATTCATCAAGAATGAAGATAAGCCTTGTGTCTCCAAGAATATTAGTGGGAACACAACCATTTTGTCTGATTTTGCATGTGGATGACATACTACTCATTGGAAACAATATTTCAACTCTCCAACATGTGAAGACATGGTTGGCAAACTGTTTTTCAATGAAAGACTTGAGTGAAGCTTCCTATGTGTTAGGAATTAAAATTTATTGAGATAAATCGTTCAAATTGCTAGGCCTTAGTCAAAGTACATATAGTGACAAAGTGATTATTCTAAGAAGGGTTTTTTGCCTGTGTCATGGCATATATTTGTACAAGAGACAGTCTCATATCTAATCGGATGAGAAGGAATGCATAAGTAGGATACAATATGCCTCGACAATTGGATTTATCATGAATGTCGTGATATTTACTAGACTAGATGTTTCGTATACTTTAAGTATGACAAGAAGGTACCAATCTGACCCAAATGAAAGCCATTGGATAATGTCAAGAATATCCTTAAGTGCTTGAGAATGACTAAGGATTGTTTCTTGGTATATGGAAGTGTGGAAGAGCTCATTGTAAAGGGTTTAGGGTTCGCAATAGGAGTTATGTTTTGTTTGAATGGTGGCTTTGTGAGCAAGAACGTTTCATAACAAGCAAAAATTGTTAATTCTACGTACTATAGAAGCTGAGTGTGTGTGTGTATATATATGTGTGTGTGTGTGTGTGTGTGTGTGTATTATTGCATTAGATGTTGCAAGGGATATTGTTCAAATTAGGAAGTTCATTATTGAACTTGGTGTCATTCTTGGCTTTTCATACTCGATTAACCTTAATTGTGATGACAATGGAGAAATCACACAAGCCAAGGAACTTAAATCTAACTGATAAAGCATATTTGATACATCATTTCATGCATTCCATTGGTAAGATTTTACCTTTATGAGTGTCTTAAATCGATCAATTCATTGTGAACTATTTTAGTGAGATTAATAGGTTTTAATTCTAAATTCTCATTAATTTTTGTTTTTTTCCCACTTTAATATGTTGTCTTGTACGTTTAGGGAATATCTTGAGTATCTATACTCAAAATGGGATGTTCTTATTTCATTGGAAAGATAAAACATCACTCTACATCTTTTCTTTTGGGAGTTACAAACAGTTTGGACTTTTAAGAGCCCAAAAATGCACCACCTAAGCCCTAAACTATGCATTACATTGGGAATATTTGACCTTTATGAGTTTCTTAAATTGATGGATTGTTTTAGTGGGCTTTATAGGTTTTAATTTTAAATTCTTGTTAATTATTGTATGTTTTCCACTTTAATATGATGTTTTGTTTAGGGAATATCTTAAGTACCTCTACTCAAAATAGTTTGTTCTTGGTTTCGTTGGAAAGATAAAACATAGCTCTACTTTTCTTTTGGGAGTTGTGGATAGTTTGGACGTATAACAGACCAAAAATGCACCACAAGTTTCTACCCCCTACATTTTGAATTGAGTTTTCTTTAGGAAGCTATTTTAGTAGTAGCTTAGTGTCATTATTGGGTGATTAGCATGTCAAGCTTGTAATTAAATATAAATTAAACCCATGAAATTAGTTTATTAATAGGTGTAAATAGACTTGTCTTACACACTTTTTCCTCTTTTTTTTCTCCAGATTTAGAGTTGTTTCTCTTGCAAGTTTCTCTAAATTCTTTTCTCTCTCTCTCTCTTTCTCTCTGCCTCTCCCACTCCCAAATTTCTTTGCAAACTCTAGACAAATTGTGGTTGCATCTTGATGTAGTGCCTAGATAATCCACTTAATTGATTCGAGGTTTCATGAATTATGGTAAAATTTGAGTTTCAATTTAATTTTTTCATACAAATTTTTCATCTTCTTCTCTTTTTTTAGATCTAATTTTTTATTTGTTATTATAAAATGTATTTTGGATCTAGATTTGAATTAGATTTATTTTTAATCCAATCTAAATGAGGATTATGTAATTGATTAATTGTCTAAATCAGCATGTTCACCGTTCTTGAATTTCTAGAAATTAATATATCGATTGCTAGTTTTATTTTTGTGAAATTCTTAGATTTAGATCTAGATCTACATTCAATTTAGATTTGTTTTGATGTAAAGATGCTTGAATTCAAATTTCATTTTGAAACGTGACAATTTTACTTTAAGGATCGAAACCTTGAAATTGAATTGATGTCTTTTCGATTTGAATTCTTTTAATTCATTCTTTATTTTGTAATTCCATTAAAAATATCCTCATTAACATTACATGATAATTTTGAATTTAATTGATTTGTATCTCTTTGAAAAATGACCTAAGTTGTTCCCTATATTGCAAATCTAAGTAGAATTTAGTTATTTTTTATAGTGACTCAACAACATTAGTACTAAGCAGTGATCTAAGAAACATAATTATATTAAGATGCTTTCATCTAATTTGATGAAGTATCGGTAAAGGAGATGCTAAAATACGCAAAGTGCCAACATTAGAAAATGTGGCTAGCCACTAATCAAGCATCTTGCTTAATAGAGGCATTATGCCTACACTAGGTCAATGGATATATGTTTATGTCTAATTGACCATAGTGCTAGTAGGAGATTATGGAGTTAGCCTTATCGGTCAATCTTTTATTTGTTTCATGGCTTTGATATAGATATTTCATTTATTATGAAGATTATTGTTTATATTTTATTAAGCATAATAATGTCATTAGAATAAGTTGTTTGTTCAAAGAAAAATTAGGTGTAACTAATTGTGAGATTCTCTGAACAAAGAACATTATTCTTGAATCATCCATAGTTATGTATTATTGTTAATTTGACAACAATAATATATTGAGACTATTGTATGAGTTGAATGATGACCACATCTCACTACTCATGGATATGATATATCAAGTTAGGCACATCTGTATAAATTTTAGGAGTGAATATTTATACAAGATGGATTCACTATGAGAAGACATCATAATAAGTTATGCAAGTGACATAAGCACTTCTCATAACAACCATAGTAAAGTAGTCTTTCAAACTTAAGTCACTACGATTCCTACATATATAGGGTTTGATGCTATCAATTGATATCCATAACAAGGTAATTATAAACATATTTTATTGGGCTTGCAATGAATAATGTTAACAGATGTAGGTGATGTTGTAATACCCCTTTAAATTTGACCTCTTAACAATTTCACTCCACGACACTTCACATAGAGTCACTTCACACAACTCCTCTTGGTCAAAACTTTTCACCAGTCAGAACCCTATATAGGTGGCCCTTTTTGAGATGTTCGGTCATCTTTAGGATCAACGACTATCCCCACAAACCAACTTAAAACTTTTTAGTGTGCTTTGTCCTCACCCCCATGATTTTTGGGAAACTTCCAAGAAGGTCACCCATTCCTAAATCACTCTAAGTCAAACAGGTTTAATTGTGGAGTTCTTAAGTGATGATCTATCAAAAAGTAGATGTGTCTTATTGGTATAAGTAGTACAAATTAATTCCTTTAAGTTATCATCAATTGCACAATCGCTCACTCATACAAATCTTTAAATCCCTCTCATTTTGGTGTGTTTAGGTTGTTACAGATGTAGAAGGATTCATCTCTCCTACATAACAAGTGTTATGCTTTGGGTCTCTCAATAAAATGAGACGTGAAATATACATAATCACACGAGAATGGATCATATGAAATATTGGGCCTATTCATGTTGAACGTCTAGTTGGATGTTGAGAAATGTATGATTGGACTTAATGAGAATAACACTTTTATGTCTCATGTTGAATCAAAGGCATATGGACGAAAGGACAAATTACCCTACAGTGATTATTAATAGATAGGCCAACCTAATCTTGCCTATGCATCCATCTAAGAGAAATAGAGAGAATCTCATAGTTTTGTATCGTCTCACAAAATCTTATCATGTCCACCCCTTGACTAGCACCAAAAACTCTCTCTTATATTTCTCGCGTTGACTGAGTAAAGGTACCATGCTTTCAGTACTTAATGATCAAAGGGTTGGCCCCTCATCCAAGAAGAGATTATCCAATGAAAATTCTTAAAGCACACTTGAAAGGTAAAATTTTAAACCCTTATGGTATGTTTGGATGAGGAATTTTAAAAATTCAAGGAATTTGAAATTCTTTGAATTTGAATTACTTTGATTTCAATTTCCATCATTCTTTAAATGTTTTGCTTGAACAAATCAATTCAAATTTCTTAAATTTTAAATTCTTAATTTGGATAGGACAATGTGATTTCCACTATAGGTAACATTGAATTTAAATATATATATATATATATATATATTGAATTTTTAAGATTAAAATTTATACAAATGTAAGATTAAATTTTAAGATTAAACATTTAACAATTTTAAAAAATTGAATATTTAATAATTAAAAAAACTATTAACAATTTTTATGTTGACTTTGAAAGAGAGGAGAGAGAGGAAGGAGAAAAAAGAGAAAGAAGAGATAGGAGAGAAGTCAGGAAAGAAAGGGAAAAATTGAGAGAAAAGAGAAATAGGAGAGAGAAGAGAATGAAGATAGATAAGAAAAGAAAAGACATATAAGTTAAAGAAAAAAATAAAATTAAATAATATGATGATAAAGGGAAAGAGAACAGAGAACGAAAATAGATAAAGAGAGAGGAGAGACTATGAGAGGTGGAAGAAAAAGATAGAAAGATAAAATGTGTGTGTGTGTGTAAAATGAAGAATTTCAAATTCTCACTATTTTTAGAGAATCTGAAATTTTAAAATATTTGAAAATTTTCCATCCAAACAAAGCATTTCACCCCAAGGTAGATAAAATTCTTCAAAAAAATTAATTACTCTATTGAAATTCTTTATCCAAACACATTATTAGTGTGATTCCTAGTAGTATGTGATTTGTGGGGAAAAATAAAAAGGTTTGTTTCACTCATGGAATCTTTTTAAAGAAATGTCTTTTCTTTAAATTTTCCCACGCCAAACCCCCCAACACATGTACCATAAAGAAACATATAATTCTTAAGCCACAAAATAATTCAAAGATTCATGGTATCATGCACCATAAAGAAACATACAAATTTCAAACAACATGATAATTCAAAACTTACGGGTATTCACAAACCCTCCATAAGACATATACAAGTCAGCCTATGGGATCTAAGGCAAACTCCACTACTCACAACCATTACTATATCCATGAGTGAGACAACTCACTCTCTCTTACTTGGATTAGCAAACTCTAAGCAAACACGTTAAATAAGATAACAACAACAAGACCTCCTCAAGGTTCCCCCTTCGAGTTCATACCTTTCTAACAAGGTTCCAAATTGACACAACATAAAACAAGAAAAGCAAATTAAGTTTATATACTTAACAAGTTCCTATTTATGAAAAGAGTTATACTCATTATTTTGCTGAAAATTTATTATATTCCATTTATGAAAATTTAGATGTTACATATATGGAAATTGTGAGGTTGAGGGAATGGGGATGATAAGGTGATGACGAAGGAGAATGATGTAATACAACTATCTTGCAGGTGTAGAGGTCATGGAGAGAATTGTGGATGTTGGAGTCTTAATTGATGATTTTAGGGAGGAGGTTGTGGAAAGTTTTACTTGGCACAAGCATAGCGACAACAAGGTTCTCTTCAATTGCATAGGCAAGCACAACTTTTGTTGCCTTAAACAATGTGTACTAGATTTTATCACTTCTCCATTCGATTATCCTTACCTTCTCTAACATAATTTTACGATGTTATTATTATTATTTTTTATTTCTTACTTCTTTCTCTAATTATCATTGATGTTAAATTTTTTTCATTTACAATTATCTTTGTACCTGTCTGAGGGCATACTCCTAATCTTCTGGTAACTGGAGGGCCAAACGACAGCTCTGGGTGGATGCTTTAGAGGGGAGAGGTACCTGTAAAAGGCACTCCGACGCTCAAGTCAGGACAAGCACGATTCTTGAGAGTAATAAATAAACAGTGCATACCTCGTTTTACGTGACCTATTTATACTACTTGTCATGGGCCCTGAACGTGGTGGGCCTCTTCTGACACTTACCAAATTAGGTAATATGGTGCTAATCGGCTGATTATGCCTTAATCATGTATTTTCCCTTATTAATCATAATCATCGTCTTAATTGTTGTCTGGCTCTATCGGCCTTTGGCCGAGCAGATAGGTAAAGGGTTGGGGCTACCCTTCGTTCTCGGCCTTTGGCCGAGCCAATAGATAAAGGGCTGGGTTGCCCTTTGTTCTCGGACCTTTGCCGAGCTGAGGAGCTGCTGAGGAGTAGAGCCCATTATGTTGTCTTGATGTTTGGTCTTACCGGTCGCTAACCGTGCTGAGGGGTTTGTGGTTAGGATTTCCTCTTGGTTCCGGCCATTCGCCGGGCCGAGACGCTGGTAAGGTTTTCAACCAATAACACTGCCTTAGCTGAGTCATTGATGGTTTTGTAGGTTTGTTATTACGGCTATAGCCGTGTCCGAGATCCATGTCGGTGTCTGATAGGACATCACGTGTCGGTCCACGTGGTCGATAGGACCCTTTCGATACACAAGCTCCTCAGCCTTTAGGAGTGAAACGACGCAAAGGGTAGACGTGGCACTTCAGTTGTGGCGGTTGGGTCAGAATGTGGAGAGTTGCGACCATTGGGTTCGTAACCGTTGGGTATTAATTATGGGGACGTGAAGGGTTGCAATCGTTGGGTTTGTAACTGTTGGGTATTAATGATGGGGACGTGAAGGGCTGCAATCGTTGGGTTTGTAACCGTTGGGTATTAATGATGGGGACGTGAAGGGTTTCCCTTTGTGGATCGTAGGATTAAAATGATCCAACGGTGCTCAAGGGTGCGTCAGTTGAGATCGTCTCAATAAAGACGATTTTCATACACATGGATCCTTTACCAACCTCCTTACATTTGGAGTCCCATAAGAAGAATAAGAACAAGGAGTCCCTAAAGTTGGAGTTCCTGAAGAAGAAGTTGGTCCTTTCAGTGAGGGGGAAGACGATGCAAGACTCCAACAAGACGATGAACAAGACGAACAAGATCGTCTTCTACAACAATGTCAGCACGTAAGCACATTCAATTTCCCAGCACACATGCATAATGTTGATTTACAAACAGATTTCACCGACCCAGAGTATAGACATGAACTTGACCATGTTGACGTCGAGTACTCTCCTAACGTCCTATTTCAAGGCATGACTTTCAACACAAAGGAGGAAGTCCAACATGTGTTAAATGCATATCATATAAAGAAAGGTTTGTATTACAGGGTGGAGAAATCGTCACCAACATTAATTGTTGCAGGCTGTGTTAACATTACATATGATTGGAGGTGCAGAGCGGCTTTTATTACTACAAGCCAAAAATGGGAGCTTCGTAAGGTATTAGGTGAACATTCTTTTTCATCCCCTATTATCACACAAGATCATGTTAACATTGGCTATGTATATATCAACAAAAGTATTCTTGCTTTGGTGGAGAGTGATCCATCTATTTCAATTCCAACAATAATAGCACACATCAAAAGTGCTGAAGGGTACACAATCTCATACCGCAAAGTGTGGATGGCAAAGCAAAAGGCAATTAAAGACTTACATGGCAACTGGGAACAATCTTACCATGATTTACCCAAGTTGCTCAATGCCATGAGTGGATTTCTTAATGAATTTGTTGTTGAGAAGCAAACAAGGCCACTATACAACCAACAAGGTGAGATGGTTCATCATTATGTTCAAATCCATAGAGTATTTTGGACACTTAAACCTTGTATCGATGGGTTCAAATACTGCAAGCCCATTGTTCAAGTTGATGGCACATTCTTGTATGGCAAATACAAAGGAACTCTCCTTGTGGCCGTGGCTCAAGACGGTAACAACAAAATCTTTCCAATTGCCTTTGCAATTATTGAGGGTGAAACAGTAGATGCATGGTTTTTCTTTCTACATTATCTCAAAAGACATGTTTGCCCTCAAGATGGCCTTTGCTTAATTTCAGACAGGAACAAGTCCATCAAAGCAGCCTACGCTAGACAAGGCAATGGTTGGACACCCGACAATTCAGTGCATGTGTTCTGTATTCACCATATTGCCCAAAACTTCATGAGGCATTTCAAGAACACAGAACGAAAAAAATTAATCATCAATATGGGTATGTACTTCTTATCATTAATTACTGATATTTGTTTGACCATATTTCAACAATACTAAATTGTTCATTTTTTTTCTAATCTCATTTCACAGCTTATGGGATGACTGAGCCAAGATTCAATTACTACTACAACACACTAACGAGAGAACCAGAAACCGAAGGTGTAATTGAATGGCTCAACACCATACCAAAAGAACAATGGACTCTTGCATGGGACAGTGCTGACGATGGGGACACATGACTACCAACTTGGCTGAGGCAATTAACTCCATTCTCAAAAAACAAGAAATTTGCCAATTTTCGCAACTATCATGTCGACTTACAAGAGATGTAATACCTTATTCATCCAAAGGGGGAAGGAAGTTGATGCTAAACTTAGGGCTGGCCAAATTTATACTGAAATAATCAATAGGGCCATGAGAGATACAGAATCAAAGGCTAACAGTCATCATGTCCTCGAATTTGATCGTCACAGTACACGTTTTCTAGTGCAGGAGACCATTAACCTAAGGGAAACACGACCTACTGGAACTTTCATGGTTAGACTACATGACAAGTGGTGTGACTGTGGGAAATTCCAGAAGCTACACATGCCATGCTCCCATGTTGTTGCTGCATGTAAGCATGTTCACCACGATTACAAATCTTACATAGATCAGGTATACACATTACAATAAGTTTCAAATGTGTATAACGAATTATTTGGTGAACTACCCAATGAATCTTATTGGGCGGATTGTGAAGAACTGCAAATCATACCAAATCCGAAAAAGAATAGAAATAAAAAAGGACGTCCAAAGTCATCAAGAATACGCACTGAAATGGATATGGTTGAACTAGGAAAACCACAAAAATGTTCTCTCTGCAGGAATGTAGGTCACTCAAAGAAGAAATGTCTTTACCGTCAAGGGAGTTCAAGTCATCAAGCTTAAAATGTGATGAAACATTCCAAATGTTGTACTTTGTTTTCTATTATTTTATATAAAAATAGTCATTTTTAAAAAAAATTGTAATATTTATTTCATTATTTAATCTTATTCTAAAAACTTAACTAAATAAATTTTTTTTAAATAATATAATTTTTTTTAAATCTAAAAATTAAAAATTGAAAAACAAAAAAAGAAATATAAAAATCTGGAAAAAAAAAACAAAAAACAAAAAAAAAGGCCCTATAGAGAAATCGGTTACTGGGTAACCGATTTCTCAAAGGGCTTTTGAAAAAAAATTTAAAAAGCCCTTTGAGAAATCGGTTACCCAGTAACCGATTTCTTACTTGGGCCCCAAAAGTGGGTTATTTAGGTAAATAATTTGGGGCCCAAATTATTTAAATAAATAAAAAAATAATATATTAAAAAAAAGTTAGGAAATAACTCTTCCAATGATAAAATATGTGATCCCAACTCCTATCATATCTTTAGGATTTTTTGAATAAACTTTATCAAAAATATTTTTAGAAAAAATATGAAAAAGTTAGATAAACTTCTATAAACAAAAATAAAATTAACCTGTGGATAAATTAATTTGTTGAAATTATTTAATATTAATTTTTAAAACATATTCTTTAATTTGAATATAAGCTAATTTTAATTTATAAAAAAAATTAAATATTTTAAAGAAATTTATCCGAGCAACATTGTGAATACTTGCTTTGATAAACATGTTGAGTTGGAAGATGTTGAGTAGATGTTTTATTGAATTTCCCTGCGAATTTCATGGTTTTGATTATATGTTCTGATACATATAATAAAATTTATGTAATTGATTAAAAATAAAAATTAAAACAAATAGTGAAATAAGTGTTTTGGATGCTAGTGTTAGAGAAAATAGTAAAAAAAAGAATTGTATGCGGAGGTAGGAGAGTGACGCATGTGTTTTGGTGAAAGTAGAGATTGGCCTCAACTTCACCCAACACAAGAAATTTGATGCAAAGAGATTCAGTGAGTGAGTGACTATATTTGCGTGTCGAATGAAAACTGTGTGGTGTCACAATGTTCTTTTCTGAAAGGGTGAACAAATATACATCACTCACTCACTCACTCATCAAGACTTTAATCTCACGACAACATGCTCATTGCTCACCCTTCTTTTACTGCCTATCTTTAAAATGTCATATATATATATATATATATATATATATATATATATATATATATATATATATATATATATATATATGAGTTGAGTTATAATAACATTGATATAACTTTTACTAAGTATTACACTGCTTAATAACTTTATATTAAATGTGAATTTTGTAAATTCAACCGTTAAATTGAAAGTTTATATCTCTTAAATCATATATGCAAAATTTTATATTAATCTAAGATGATTTGATATTCATTTTTATAAAACAAAATTAATGTAATATATTTATTTTAAAATATACTAAAATATGAACACTTTGATTACTTTCAAGTTGTTGTTTAATTTTAACAAAATTTGATATATACGTATAAAGTGCTCCCCCATCACTTTTTGAAGAGTAAAACATGCTCCGTTTTATGATCTATTAGGCTATAAGTTGTACTTAAAACATTTTTCTTATATATATATATATAAAAGATGGTTTCTTTACAGAGCTGTTCTCATCTTACTCTCCAAAAATATAAGTACTGGTGGCGTACTGCATTAGAGATTTCTCAGGTAAATGCTGTGAAGTTGAAATATTTTACATGCTAATCACCAAAAATTGCTTTTTTTTTATGTATTTATCATTTTAATTTATACAAAGAAGTCAACATCTACTCTACTGATTCAATGTTGTTCTTCCTTTATGCTAAGAGGTCAGAGATTAAATGACTGAGTGGAAGTTGTTACACTAAAACCATGTCTTCTAAGAATGGTTGAATGGAAGGTGCAGCCTGCATACTTGTCACTCAGTATCAACTAAGGTGCAGCCTGCATACTTGTCATTCTGTATCAACTATCATGATTATTGTGATACAAACAAAGTCTTACATCATTAAAATAAGTAAATGAATGAATTTATAAATAAACACAAAATTTTTAATAGTATGAAACCTTTTGGATGATGAACAAAAATAAACTTGACGAATGCATATCTCACTTATCAGATTCCATTATGGAAGACACAATAGAATCTATCGAATTCTCCATAATATATATGAACCATACATAATATCATGAAAAACGATACATATTTTTGACTACTATTTAGTAACGATAATAGGTAAAGTATTTAAAAATATGAAATTTACATATTTGTACTCTATTGAGGTAAGGAACCATGATATTTAGATAGTTGAAAAAATACTATCATGTTGAAAGGTTCTATACATTTACCCTTTTTCAAGACATTTTTTTTAGACAAAGACTCTGTTTTTTTTCCCTTTTTTTAATGGTAAATATTTATCAGAAAATAGAGTATGAATCAACTCCATATTTAGATGGAAATTGAGATAGATGTAAGTTTCTCGTTTTTGAATCAAGTAGATTGATATATGAAAGAGGTTGAGAATAATTTCTTTCAAAATGATATATTTTTCTCAAACATGTGATTGCATTTTCTAACTGAAATGAAAATTTAGGTTCGAAGTAGAAAATAATATCAAATCACGTGTGTGTGAGAACTCCGCATAACATATTGACCCTGTACTGTCCATGTATGATTTGCTCGAGGCAAATTTTTATGTTGTTTTGTGTGTTGCTTTGATTCAGAAAGTGCCTTCGGTATTCAGCATACTTTCTTATATTGTAGTCCATCTTTTGGGGCAAACTCACATGTTTGAACTTTGGAGTGAGGGACTTCAGGAAGCATATTTTTTAGAAGCTTCCTTGATTAAATGAAAAATGTTTTAAAAAGAAGAGCCATGGCAACTCATTATTTGCTCTGATAAGCCATTATTACTGTGTCTCTTGTTATTTGTCACCTTCACAAACACTTCTTTCTGTTGTAAAAAAATGTCTCATGTATATCCAAAATAGAAAAACTCAAATATATATTTTTCATATAAAGAAAAAGAGAATCTCAAAATTTATTGAGCCTCATATTCAGTCCTAATTTAGTGAGATATGAAAAATTGTCTGTTATCCTTATCATCAGTTTTTCTTTTGTTATGTAGCCTGAAAATCTTTTACATTATTCACTGGCAGATATAAAGATTTTGGATTTTGGTTTGAGCGTGTTGCCTGAACTGGAGCTTGTTGCGGAATAGCTTTGGCTTTGTGGCCTTAGGTGCGTACTTTTTCTAATTTTCTTAGTAGTTAATAGTACAAACCTACACACACAAAACAGTTTTCAGCAATAATACAGTTTCTGTGATTGTTTGGAACACTTCAACAGAAATTTTTGTTTCATCCTATATCTATGAATAATGTTTTCTGATTATTACATCTCTTAATTTTCTTGTTTCTCTACCAATGTTTTTAAAGTAAGTCAGTTTCTACTTGTGACAAGGATAAGAGAGATGACATGAATACAGCTACATAATAGATTAGCCCTCTGATTTGTATACTACAAATTTGAATGATCAGTTTCTATATAGTCATAGAGGTGTTTCTTTACCTTCTTTTTGTTGCCAATTTTTCAGAAATAAATTCTATATTGCGTTATATTCATAGTATTGTCACTGTTTAGTGTGTTCCTATCCGTTTAATTTTTCAGTGCCAAATTTAAGTTCCAATGGTATCCAGGGTCTGAAAAAGCCATACCTCTGTGATTTACCCTTTTCTTCGTAACAGTTCTAACTTCTAGTAGGCATCATTAAGCAACAAAAGATTTAGATTTCTTTTATTTTTCAGTTTAAAACAATATTGTTCATGCTAGAGTGTGTTTAATTGATCAGAGATTTTGGTGGTTTTGGCTTTGATGCACCTGGAGATGATGTTACCAGATAGAGCATATGCTTTCTTCTCATAAACATACATGGCTTTAATTTAGAAGCCACTCAATATGAGAATTGAGAGACCATAACATGATAGTTTGTATCATAGCTAGAAATAAATTTATATACTGCTTAATAAATTTATAACCACAACAACATCAAAATATATGAGCATGTTTTCCTTTTCACTTCCTCCACTTAAGAAAGCACATAAGAATATATATAGAGAAATCCATCCACCTTTAAAATTCTATCTACCTTCCTAAGCCTGGCAAAATCAAATTATTTAGCTACTGGCTACCAAAACATGACAATTGCTGATCATATAGAAGATAGTGATATAATTAAAACCCACAGACCTGAAAACTTCAAAGTGCAGAAGGATGTAATCTCATTACTTTCAACTTCAAAATACTCAAACTAAACATTTAGTAAAAGAAAACATAATGTTCATATCATCCAACCAAATATTCAAGTTAAAACAACAAAACCTTCGAATCAAAACTGCAAAATTTAGTCATTCAACACTAGGAAATAGATTTTGTTTTTTAAGTTGGCAAACAGCACAACGTACTGTTATATTTTCTGCTAAATGTCTTCACATGACAGTTTCATTTCACATCCAACCTATTAACAGAATTGAGATGTCCTTGGATAGAAATTATGATAATCATGAGACACAAAATTGTTGCAAAGAGAATTCCATTAATTATGGCTCAACTGAAGGAGAGATATTGGAGAATTAAAGGAGTTGTGCTGTCACAAATCAATTCAGCAAAGTAGCCTTTTTTTATCTCAACTAAATATGGAAACAAACCTATATTTAGGGATTTGTCAATCTGTATTTATTTATATCCGTTGCACTCTCTCTACATATATTTCCTTTACCTCCATTGTAATGTAGTGTTCACGTTTTCAATACAAAAACATTATTCATCTCTTTCTATATTTTCTTCTTGGTATCACAGAGCCAGTCTGAACACTACCACATAACCTCTACAATCATGACTTCCTTATCCTTCAAATTACCCACTGTGGCGTGAACAAGCCTTATCCCTTGCAGAAAGCCAAGACCTGGTTGGCCATCTTACAAATGAAAATCCAGCCCCCACTCAATACACCACCAACACCACAAACTCAGAACAATTTGTTCCAAAATTAATCGATGAATTTGTCACTTGGCAAAAATCTGATTGTCTTCTTCGAGGTTGGATAATTGGCACCCTCTCTGAACAAGCACTTGGGCTGGTTGTTGGCATCGATACTGCACAGGCCGCTTGGTCTGCACTCAAAGATGCATATGCAGAAGATTCACAAGAACATGAATTCACAATTCGTCATACCTCCGCAAGGAAGAGGACCAAACTATTAGTGAACATGCATTTTCAAAGGTTTATGCGACAACCTTGCTGCAATTGGGAAACCTGTCCCAGACAAAGAAAAGGTATTCTATCTCCCACAAGCCTTGGCCCTGAATATGAAACCTTCACACCAACCATGCAAAAACCCCCAAGGCCATCATACTTTGAGTTGATCTCTCAACTCCAAAGCCTTGATCAAAGACGCAATTGGTTCTCCAGTCGTGCCAAGATGCAAACTTGTTTTCATCCTCAAGTGGCCTTCTATGGCCAACAACAAAAATCACACCAATTTTTTCCTCGAAACCGTGGGAACTCTCAAACTTTCACATCTACAGGGCGAGGGTTCCAAGCTCAACAACCAAGTAACCAAAATAAAAATCCACACACCATGACCACCCGCCAGAGACGTCCCCCACCACCAGGAGAGCATCGTATAACCCCTATGGAATGAGATCTTTATCGGAATGAAAAATGTCAATATTGTGGCGTAGTAGGCCATATAACAAAGATATGTTGGTGGGTGCCAAAGAAACCAACTGAATTTGATGATATCCCTCAAGCATTTGCAGCATTCACCTTGGACAATACAATTGCTAAAACTAAATGGATCTCGGATACAGGAGCCTCCAATCACATGACAGGTACAAGTAGTATGTTGAGTAACATTCGACAATGTTCAAGTATAGATTCTGTGCTTATAGGTGATGGTTCTCCTCTACCAATTCATGGCATTGGGGACTCTGTCATTAAGCAAAAGAATATCACACTACCCCTCAATAATGTCTTACTTGTCCCTAATTTAACAAAAAATTTGCTCTCTGTGAGCCAACTAACCAAAAAATTTCTTGTTAATTGTGAGTTTTCTAATGTTGATTTTTGTGTAAAGGAATGAGAAACAGGGGAAAAGATGATCACAGGGAGACACAAGGGTGACTTATATGTTCTTTCTTCTATGCCTGAATTGTATTTCTCACACCGGTTCAAATCTGGGTCAACAGACATTTGGCATCAGCGTTTAGGACATCCTCAAACCTTAGCTTTACAATTACTAAAGAATAAAGGATTAATTGATGTAGTTGGAACCTTGAGGTCTAAACATCTATGTGATAGTTGTCAATTGGGAAAACTTAGTAAATTGCCTTTTTCTTCTTCTAAGCATTCTAGCTCTGTTATATTTGAAAAAATACATTGTGACTTATGGGGACCTGCCCCCGTTTTATATATTTCTAAATTCAAATATTATGCGTGTTTAGTTGATGACTTCTCCAAGTATACATAGATTATTCCTTTACAACACAAATATGATTTTGTTAATGCTTACTTATCCTTTGAGCAATATGTTAAAAATCAATTTAACAAAGAAATCAAGGTTTTTCATTCTGATGGAGGCAGTGAATTCATCAACTCCAAACTTTTAACTCATTTTCGTTTAACAGGTACTATTCATCAAGTGTCATGCCCATATACACCAGAACAAACAATTATGGTCGAAAGACGACATAGAATAATACGGGAACTAGGTATGACTATGTTGTTCCATAGTGGTGCCCCCTTATTTCTATGGGTCGAAGCTTTTACTACAGCCGTGCATCTTATTAATAGACTCCCCTCCTCTTCTCTTGATTTTGAAACTCCTTACTTTGTCTTACATGGAACTCACCCAAACTATTCTTCACTACGAGTCTTTGGCTCTAAATGCTTTCCTTACACTTGGGACACACGACGTCACAAATTTGATCTAAAAATTATTCTATGTGTTTTTGTTGGATATAGTGATACACACAAAGGTTATAAATGCTTTCATCCTTCTAGTAAGAAACTTTTTTATTTCACGACATGTTGTCTTTGATGAGTTAATTTTTCCATATAAGACCAATCACCATAATACAATTCCCTGTTCTACACTACATGTAATTAGTATATTTGACTCTTGGCTATCCCATACTAATGTCGATTCTTGTGCAGATTTGACAGCAACACCTCTCACTTCACCACCATGCTCAAGTCCGTTACCAACAACTTTAGTGCCCTCCTTGTTGGTCCCTCCTTCACTCCTCGACCAACCAGAACAGTCCTCTCAAATTGAAGTTGAGCAACCTAAACACTCCTCACATCATTTACAGAATGAAGATGAGCCTGAGCTTGAGCTTGTGACTCCTGCATCTACTCAACAAATTGAGCCTATTTCTTCTATCCTGACTCAATTACCACATGATGTACCTGCACATTCAATGGTTACGCGCTCACAACACGGAATTGTAAAGCCTAATCCAAAGTACTTTGATTACCATGCCTTGTGTGGACATCCCACGTAAACCGCATAATATTCGTTCAGCATTGGCTCATCCCGGATGGAAAGCTGCCATGGGCGAAGAACTTGAAGCCCTTCATAAGAATCAAACTTGGAAACTTGTTCCTCGCACCCCTAACTTGCATATTATTGGCTCTAAATGGGTCTTCAAATCAAAACTCAAACCTGATGGTTCCTTAGATCGTCTCAAAGCCCGCCTTGTTACAAAGGGATACCACCAAGTTGATGGAGTGGACTATACTGAAACCTTCTCTCTCATAATCAAGCCAGGCACCATCCGCTTAATCATCACTATAGCCCTTGTTAAGAAATGGCCTATTCGAAAACTTGACGTTAAAAATGTCTTTCTGCATTGTGTACTTTCTGAAAACATATACATGGAACAACCTCCTGGCATGGCTGATCCTCAATTCCCTAACTATGTTTGCAAACTCCAAAAGGCTCTTTATGGCCTGAAACAAGCTCCTCGAGCTTGGTTTGACCGCTTTAGTTCTTTTCTTATTCATTATGGTTTTTTTCGTAGCTTGGCTGACCCATCTTTGTTTATTTTGCATTCTGGTGTAGTTTCCTTAGTTCTACTCCTTTATGTAGATGATATACTTCTTACAGGATCCAATACCTCTCTGGTTTATGACTTCATTCAACTCTTGCATTCTGAATTTTCCATGAAGGACTTGGGTCCTCTTCACCATTTTCTCAGCATTGAGATACTCACGACAAAGGATGGCCTCCATCTCTCCCAAACACACTATGCTACTACTATTCTTGAACGAGCAAACATGGTTGATTGTAAACCGATGAGCACACCACTTGAAGCCAAGACCAAGATCGAGTCAAATAACACTCCCCTTGATGATCCAAGTTAATTTTGTGGGCTTGTTGGAGCCTTACAATATCTCACTCTTACTCGCCCTGACCTTTCATATAGTGTTAACTATGTGTCCCAATTCATGCATTCTCCTACAATTATGCATTTAAAAATGGTTCGACGTATCTTAAGATATGTGAAAGGAACTATCGATGTGGGTCTTCACTTCACTTCTAATACTACACGTGATCTTTTTGCCTTCTCTAATGCAGATTGGGCAGATTGTCCTATAACTCGGTGTTCTACCACTACTTATTGCACATTCCTTGGAGGAAACTCCATCTCATGGTGTGCAAAGAAACAACACACAGTCTCCCGCTCTAGCACAGAAGTCGAATACAGGGCCATGGCAAATACTACAGTTGAACTCACATGGTTGACATTTATCCTAAAAGACCTCCACATTTCCCTTGCCTCCCCTCCAATACTTTATTGTGACAATATTAGTGCTCTTCACATGACCATCAATCCAGTTTTCCATGCTCGTAGTAAGCACATTGAATTGGATTATCATTTTGTTCGAGAACGAGTTTCTCTTAGCCTCCTTGTCACTCACTACATTCCCACCAATGATCAAGTTGTTGACCTCTTCACCAAACCGATGTCAAAGGCTACTCTCATGCATTTCCAGACCAAACTCTACCTTCAACCTCGGCCTCGTTTGAGGGAGGGTATTAACAGAATCGAGATGTCCTTGGACAGCAATTATGATAATCATGAGACACAAAATTGTTGCAAAGAGAATTCCATTAATTATGGCTCAACTGAAGGAGAGATATTGGAGAATTAAAGGAGTTGTGTTGTCACAAATCAATTCAGCAAAGTAGCCTTTTTATCCCAACAAAATATGGAAACAAACCTATGTTTAGGGATTTGTCAATCTGCATTTATTTATATTCATTGCACTCTCTGCTACATATATTTCTTTTACCTCCATTGTAATATAGTGTTCACGTTTTCAATAATAAAAAAAACATTATTCATCTCTTTCTATATTTTCTTCTCAACCATCCTCTGCAATTCTTTGTGAAAATTATTTTATGATACGTGACAAAAGGAATTCCCGCAATGATCCTATTTTGGTTCAATCCCAAGTCCCAACTTTGTGAATAGAAATTTGTCATTTATGATTTTTTTAGAAAATGGATTAGGAGTCTAACCAAAACTTATAAATCTGATTTTTAAGATAAAGATTACTCTCCACTTATATTATTATTTTAACCATCTCACTAATTTATGTGGGATCTCTAAAATACCTCTCGCGTCGAGAATTAGACATCTCTAACATAAATTAGACATGTAAATGATCCGATGATAACAGACCTATAGTGAATGGCGTGATAAGTCAAACAAGAATCAATAATCATTATGATAGACTCTGATACCATATTAAAAAGGTGTATTATAGTTTAATTGAATCTTATAAACTAATTTTTAAGGTGAAGATTATTCTCACTTATATATATTATTATGACTATCTCACTAGTTGACATGGAATCCTAGTAATTATAACAAGTGCAACTTCTGATTGTAACTCTCTTGATCCGTCTTGAAACAATTCGAAGAGACTCATGTTGGCCATCCAACCCAACACATGTTGTTGCTACACTTGGTACAATACAGGGTGAGAAAGCAAGTCAATTTCAAGAAGCACACCGTTCAGCACCACAAGAGGGTCAACAAACATATCTTATTGGAATGTACCATCCACCACCCTATCATGAGGCTCTTCAAGGTCTTGCTCCACCAACCCACCATCCACCACCACTACAAAAGAGTAAGTAGATATCTTCTTGGACAGGGGCGGAACTATGAAGGGACAGGGGGGAGCCGTGGCTCCCCCAAAACTTTTATATATTTATTTATTTTTTATATATATTTATATATTTTAATATTATATTTATATATTATTATATTATTAATTATAATAAAAATAAAAAACTTTCTAACTTCTCAAATACGTTTCACGTCACCTCCATTTCATTCAAACAGGTTCTATGTAGCTGCTTCTCATTCACGCTCCTGGCCTGGGTACCCCGTTCCAAGTGCTCGAGTTTTGGCAGCATAAAAACACTACTTGCAGTACAAGTAGTGTAGTGCATCCAGTTAGAATCAGAACTACAAGCCCAACAAGATTTCCAATTGAAGAAGGTAAGTCATATATACCACTATCACTCATATCAAGTTCCCGAATGTTTTTCATCTTTCCTAAAGTTTCTGGAAAACTCGAACAGGTTCTGCTCGCCCTTCCGATACGCTTCCGAAGAAAATCTTGTGGAGCTTCCCCTGATTCTCTCCTTTGCAGTTTTGGTAAATATGAATGAAGAATGATGAACAAATGCTTGATTCATAGTTTTAAAAATTGTATTGATTATCAAATCGATTAAAATATTAATTTCATTCCTTGTTAAGTAAACTAGTAATTTTTCCTACTTATATGAATTACTTGTTGAAAATGTTGAAAACTTTGGTTGAAGTAAACTAGTAGTTTGTTCATGTGCTTATTAAGAATTTTAGAAAATTGAATTTGCTCAAAGTTTTGCATAGCTAGCTTGAGGAATATATAGTTTTGTATTTAATTATAGTAGTATATTGGTATGAGTTTTTGTATGTTTTGCATTGTGATAATTGTGAAAATATTTTTTTCCTTTTTTATATAGGTGAAAGGTGATAAATATATATTAGAAAAATTATGATAAAGAGTAAAAGAATTGATTCTTTTTTCAAGAGGAAGACTTGTGATAAAGATGAAAAAAATGCAACTTCTACGTCAAGTGAACTTGAGAAGTTTCCCAAGAATCCAAGAATTGAAGAAAATGATAAACAACTCTCAAAGGTTCCTAGAGTTACATATAATGAATTTGAAAATTCTTTGGAACGTGATCCGGGGAAACGCCCTCAAATTTGGCAATACCCATCAAATCAAACGGATGAGGTACGGAGGGCTTATCTAAAATGGGGCCCATATCAAATGCATTTAGAAAATTATCCTTTGTCTGGTAAAGAAGATCATCCAAGGAGATTTCAATACACTTGGTTTAGCATATTTCCTTCATGGTTAGAGTATTCGCCTTCAAAAGATGCTGCATATTGCTTGCCTTGCTATCTTTTTAGTAAACCAAGCGGACGCCTTGGTTCAGATGTTTTCATTGCTACAGGTGATTGAATTTGAATTCTAATTGATAATGAGTTGATTATCATCAACAAGATTTAACTTTGTGGATTATTTTTTCTACAGGTTTTAAAAATTGGAGGAAAGTTAATAATGGAAAGAAGTGTGCATTTCTTAAACACATTGGGAAGGATCCTTGCTCACCACACAATAATGCAGTGAGAGCTTGTCAAGACTTGTTGAATCAAAATTGTCATATTAGGAATGTTTTTCATGTGCAAAGCTTAGATCAGATTATGAAGAATCGTTTGCGTCTCAAGACTTCAATTGATACGGTTCGTTATTTATCACTTCAAGCTTGTGCTTTTAGAGGTCATGATGAAACTAGTGAATCAAGGAACCAAGGTAATTTTCTTGAGATGATAAAACTAATTGCATCATACAATGATGAGGTTGCAAAAGTTGTGTTGGAAAATGCTCCATATAATTCCAAATATACTTCCCATAAAATTCAAAAAGAGATATTGAATATTCTTTCTACTAAAGTGAAAAATCATATTCGTGAGGAAGTTGGAGATTCTAAGTTTTGTATAATTGTTGATGAAGCTCGCGATGAATCAAAAAAGGAACAAATGGCTCTTATTTTGAGATTTGTTGATAAAAATGGTTTTATACAAGAGCGGTTTTTTGATATTGTGCATGTTAAAGACACTATGGCATTAACTCTGAAGAATGAATTATGTGTTGTACTTTCTCGACATAATCTTAATGTTTCTAATATTCGTGGTCAAGGGTATGATGGTGCTAGTAATATGAGAGGAGAATGGAATGGATTACAGGCATTATTCTTAAATGATTGTCCTTATGCATATTATGTTCATTGTTTTGCTCATCGGTTACAACTTGCCTTGGTTGCTGCATCAAGAGAAGTTATTCCAATTCATCAATTCTTTTCAAAATTGACTTTTATTGTGAATATTGTTTGCTCTTCTAGTAAGCGGCATGATGAGTTACAAGCTGCCAAGTTAAATGAAATTGCATATTTGCTAGAGATTGATGAGCTTGAAAATGGTAAAGGGGCAAATCAAATTTGTACTTTGAAACGAGCTGGGGATACTCGTTGGAGCTCCCATTTCTCTTCTATTTGTAGCTTGATAAATATGTATGATGCAACTTGTTCTGTTTTAGAAAAAATTATTGTTGATGGATCTACTTATTCTCAACGTGGGGATGCCGATAATGCTTACAAAAGCTTGACCTCATTTGAGTTTATATTGATCTTGCATTTGATGAGAGAAATTATGGGGATAACAGATGTTCTTTGTCAAGCTTTACAACAAAAATCTCAGGATGTAGTTAATGCTATGCATTTAGTTCGTTCTACAAAAACACTTATCCAAAACTTGAGAGAAGAAGGTTGGGATAAGTTATTAAAAAATGTGACATCTTTTTGTGAAAAACATGATATTGAGGTTCCTCAACTTAGTGCTTCTTATGTAGCAAGGCAAGGGCGCTCTCGTCACCAAAAAGATCATATTACAGTGGAGCATTATTTGAGAGTTGAAATATTTTTTGTTACAATTGATAAGCAATTACAGGAGTTGAATTGTAGATTTAATGACCAGGCAATGGAGTTATTAACTCTAAGCATGACATTGGTTCCTAAGGATGCTTATAAAGCTTTCAATATTGAAGACATTTGCACTCTTGTAGACAAATATTATCCCATGGATTTCAGTGAGCAAGAGAAAATTAATTTGCATTTCCAACTTCAACATTTCATTGTTGATGCTCGTCAAGATTCAAATTTGAAGAATTTATCAACAATGCAAGAGTTGTGTACATGTTTGGCAACAACAAAAAAGTCAGAAGTTTACTACTTGATTGATAGATTACTTCGTCTTATCATGACTCTTCCAGTTTCTACAGCTACAACTGAAAGATCTTTTTCTGCAATGAAAATAATCAAGACTAGGTTGAGAAATAAGATGGAAGCTGACTTTTTAGCAGATAGTATGATCGTTTATATTGAAAGGGATATTGCAACAAGTTTTAGTTCTGACTCAATTATTGAACATTTTAAGTCATTGAAAGAGCGAAAAGCAGCACTTTAACTAAAGGTAACTTCTGTTTATGTTTATATTATTTTAAACTTTATGTTAGTCTTGCATTTAAAATTTTATATGTATATAATAATGTCAATATTTAATTTATGCAGCTGCTCCTGAATTTTGGCCCACCTAAAAGTAATTATTGGCTTTTAGATGATTCTTTTTGCTTGACTTGCATTGCACAATTTTGGGTATGCTGTGTGCAAATGATACTATACAATACAAGTAGTTTGGGCTATGTTAAATATATTATTTTGGATCTCATAGCAGACAAGTGCACAACTTATCTTGGAATTTACTTCAACTACTTTGGTTTTCTTTATTCCAGGTAACCTTTGGCATTTAATGATAGTCTTTTATGATTTAGATTTCATTATTCTACATGTTTATTTTGAGTAGAAAAAATGAGGAATTTTGTTATTTTTTTAATTAGTAAAAAATTTAATTTATCATAAAAAAATTAATTTGGCACCTCCAAATTTTTTATCCAAGTTCCGCCACTGTTCTTGGAACCCAACCTTCACCACCCCATGAAGCTCTTCAAGGTCATCTTTTATTTATTTTCTTGTTATATTTTTATTATCATTTTTCCTTTCCTTTATTTTGGTCAATGTAAGGATACAAGTCATGCTTCTTGCTTTCATTATTTACTTCTTTTTTATTTTTATTATAATTATATTATTAATATATTGAAAACTATGGATGTTGGTTGGGTGAGCTGAAGCCCTTTTTTTATTTTTTTTATATTAATACATAAATTTTCTTTCTTAGTCTAATTTATGTAGTTAGAAAATAAATGTTACCAAGATAAGTTATCTACTGTTAAAATTATCTTTTCTAACTAAGTAAATTTTGATTTTCTTTACTGTGACGGAATTAAACTAATTATAAATGAGAAAAAAATTATTATTATTAAAATCATTTTAATATAATAAAAATATTAACATATGTATATATTATTTTTCAAAATGAATATATAAAGAGAAACCAGATAATATTTGCAAATATTAATCCTGGACCAATTTCTATGGAGGAGACCCTAACCCTGTGTATCCATGAACATGCAAATATTTAACATGAATATTCATTTCTTAATAAATTGACTTTCTTTTAATTATTTAGACCTTTCATTATTTTTTCAATAGCTTTTTAAATTAGAAAATAGTAAGATTGTTGAACATTAAATCCTCAATTTGTTACATTTTTACCATGGTTTTAACGGTTATTTTTCTTGTTTGTAATCATATTTGTTGACAAACTTCACTTTTTTTGATTAAAAATGCAACAAATATGTATGAGGATGCAATAGAGAAAATTTATGCAAATAAAGGCAAAAAAAGAATAGAAAACATGGTTATGTATTATGCACTATCATATTCCCCTAAAGCACAATTGTGCAAGTCCTGAGATAGAATATGCATGCCCATGTTATGAAGCATGGTCATGCTTGTTATTATGCACGACTGTATTCTCTTATAAACAACTATGTTCGGATGAAATTCACCCTTATTGTTGTGGTTGCATGCCCTTGCTATAAAACACGATCATACTTACTAATATGCACAGTCATGCTTAAGGTATCGTCCCAATTTTTAATTATACATATTGATGGCAACCCTCCTTGCATGGATTGAATTAAGAGCGTGAAAGAGGGATGACCGGACTCCTTGGATCATGGAACTCAAGGTTTCTAGCCTTGGAGATGGAGATGGGCGAATGGTGTTTATGGAGGCTAGGTGTTTGATGAAATGCTAAGGTGGTACTCTAGGGTTTTGGCTCACTTCATTGATGGATGAAGGCCACTCCTTTAATAACTCAATCCATGCAAGGAGGGTTGCCATCATGACCAAGGGGACTAAGGAAGAATATTAAGGCACAAAGGCTCTCTTAATATCATAAATTCCAAAGTAGTTACAAGGTGTGGGGTGTTGGGTATTTATAGGAGGGGAGGCATCTAGGGTTGCATTTGGAGTAGGCAAATGCATTCCAAATAAAATGCAAATGAACCCTAGATGCAACTTGGTGGCCAAGGATGGAATCTTTGGGTTTAGATTGGCTATATCTAGGTGCATGATAAGACCATGCAACCTTTGCCCTCCACTTGGGCCTAAGCCTTTCTAACACCAAAAATAGACCCAATAAGCACCAAAAATGCGTCACCCTCTAATTAACACCCTAGCCCAAAATTAAAAACCCTAATCATCTAGAGCACCCCATAATACAAGGGTAAAATGGGAAATACAAAAGAAAAATAAATTCTAAGTCCTAAATACCCCAAAATACAAGGGTAAAATTGGAAATACAAGTAAAATAAATTCTATGACTAAAATACCCCAAAGTACAAGGGTAAATTTGGAATCAATGATAAGGGCAAAATAGGAATAAAATAAATGCTATGCTAATAAGAACTTAGGAGCTAAGGTCCAAAAGTGGCCTCACTAACCCATTCCTCTTGCCTCCTTTAATATATCACCTCTTGGTCTTCTCGGCCTTAGTGTTATTCCATCATTCCCTCCCTCTTGAAAAGGATTTGACCTCAAATCAAGAGGTTCCTCATGGTGGGCATCATGACCAACAAAAACATAAAAATAAGCATTAGAGGTAATAGTATATGATAGAAATGGAAAGTGTATCCTAAGAGGAGTTCTACTAAAAATGCTAAAAAGATTGTCTAAATTAAAAGGACTAGACTTTCTAATGTTAAGGATAGGATCCTCCCCACGGTGAAGTCTAGGTGTATAACTAAAACCTAAAAAGGTAAAAAGACTAAAACTATCGCACACTAATGTATTAGTCCTAAAAACTAAAATATCTTGTTGGAAGTGCCCAATGTAATGACCTAGGTATGTATTGGAAAATAAAGAAAACTTAACTAAAAAATTACCTAAACAACTTTGTATTGCATAATTTGTGAGATACATATGAGAAAAAGATGTTAAGAGGAGTCTAGGAAACTCATATAATCTAAGTTTGTCTTGTAGGAAAGTATTCAAGTTAAGTTCAAATAAGTTTGAACTTCCTTCAAGATCAAAAGTAGAAGATACAACACCATGAGATGTATCCAACAAACCATACAAACCAAAAGTTGGGTGCTTTATGAAGAAAACTAAAGTAGAAAGAGTCTTAAAGAAAGAAGGCTTATCTTCCTTGGACACCACCAAGGAAGTAGTACAAGAAGTGGGACTAAGTGAAGTCCACTTCTTTTTCACTAAATCTTGAAGTTGAGATTCTTTTTCTTTAAAAAGGATTTGTTTTTGAATCTCCACTTCATGATTAGTAGCAACGTGAGAGAAAGAGTTAAGGTCTTGATGAATAAAGAAAGTATTTTTTAAATCATTTTCAATGGGAAAGTGACTCTCTTTAAGCATAAGCCCTTTGGAGGAGACATTATCCTCCTTACTCTTCTCTAAGAGTGTTGGTTGTGTTTCATTTTCTAACCACTCTTGAACTTTCTCTATACTTTTCTTCATTTTTTCTTTCTTTTCTATTTTCTTTTCTTTTTCTTTTCTTCTAAGTTCATCCTCTCTTTTTGTATTTTCTTCCTCATGCATACTCTTAGGGATTCTAACCTCTTTGGAATTTTGATACCTAGTTGAGACAACCCTAGGTTTGGATCCACTAGTTTCTCTCCTCTCAACTAATTTTGCAAGTAACCTTTTTATTTCCGCATTATTTTTTTCAAACTCTTTTTCTTTTCTTCTCAACTCTTCCTCTCTTTTTATATTTTCCTCTTCTTTTTTTCTTAGGTACTCTTTTAGTTGCCTAAGTTCATCCCTAACACTAGACCTAGTACTACAAGAATTATGACCATGAACACTAGAATGATCACTCATCTTTGATCAAGAAAAGGTTTTCACAAATTTGTTTTCAAAAAGGTTGAAAAAGTTTTTCACAAAGAGTGAGTGATAAAAGGGTTTTCACAAAAGGTTTTCAAAGTGCAAGATAGGTAGGAAAGGCCTAAGTGTACAAAGTGAACTTTCAAAGGGAGGTGGACTACAAAGAATCACTTAATAACCAAGCCTTATCAAGTAAAAATCACTAAGCCTTTTCAACTTTTCTTACAAAACAATTTGGCACAACAATGAAGTGTGTGTGTGCACGTTACCCCTAGTAGGCAAAAGCAAGCCTTCTAAACGTAATTGGAAGCAAAGTAAGGACCTAAGCAATTATACTACTAAAAGCTTTAAAACATGCAACAAGGAAAGCACTTAAAACATACTCTAGTCGAAGTCCTAGGTGAAGGTTTTCAAATCACCTTCAACTACACGAACTAAAACCAAAGTGAAGAGGTTTAGAAATGGCCAATTACAAACCAAAAATGAATAAACAAAGGCCAAATACAAGTGGCCTAAAAGAAATGGTGCAAAAGATAAAACAATTCAAGAAATTGAGTCTTCAAGTCTCCCACTTGTCACCCCTTCACAAGGAACAACCAAAAGTTAGCCTCTCAATGTGTATGCACTCTTTTTGATAGTAGAAATCCTTCCAAAGGTCTTGGAATCAAATCGGACAGCTCCTCCAATCAATTCACCAAAAGTGTATGTGATGAGTTTTAGGAGCTTTCCACACCTAGATCAAGAAGAAACCACCCAAGAGTACAAGAGTCCAAAGAAATAAAACTAAAAAGGCACAATTAAAAAGGCTAAACTCAAGTAGAGATATATGTGACAAAACTTAAGAGTAGAAAGAAGACACAAAAACTAAAATTAAGGCACATTAAGAAAGGCAAGTACTCAAAAGATTAATTCCTAGAATGGCACTAGAATTGAGTAGCAAGTGTTTGATAAAATGTTGCACTTAACATGTTAAATTTTAAAGTCTCATTCAGCCACTAAAACATAGTCCAAAGGTCCAAAGAATAACTCCAATTGCTAAGGTAGGAAAAATTGTCCAAAAGCCCACAAGTCTAGCAAAGGATCCCTTTTGTTTGCATTTTTTTTTCACTTGTTTTGGCACCTTTTTTTTTTAATGATAATGTCCAGCCACTTTCTTGCTTTTTTTATATTAATATTCCTCCTTTGCTTGGGTTTTACACTTGTGTTTGTTGATTTTGATTAGCAAAAAATTTGGAGTATCCTTTTAGCAATTAGTGATGGCTTAATGAGTCAATAATTTTAGTTTCTTTGAGCTTTTTGTGTAATAAAGTCCAGCAGTAAAATAAGCACATATAATCACTTTTCAACCTCAAATTATCAAGCAAAACATGTTCATATTAAGTGCAAATGGAAAAGGAAAGCAAGATGGCCGATTTTTGCAATGTGTGCAAAGATACAAATCACACATGAATGGTTAAATATCAAGGAACATGCTAGGATTAATTAGCATGCATGATTGACTCTCTAAAGCACTCTAAATCCCATGGCCATTTCAACAAACATATAGCATGCATATCATATTTTGATCATGAAAGTCTTTAGGCATGTGTATTTGGATTTTTCTTTCAAGAAAAATTAGGGAGAATCATACTCTTATGATAAAACTTAATAGATTATAAAATAAAAACACATGATCATCATTTTTCTTATCATGCACAAAATTTTCCAGCCACCCAAACTTAAACAAAAATGGACGGATCCTACAAAGAAACCTAGGCACCAAGATGATTCATAAGGAAATTTATGGCATGAATCAATGAACAAAACAAGACACATAGACCATGAGAATATAGCATGAATATGATCTATCAAGCACAACTTCAAGACAAGCAAGAAGACACCATGACATGACCGGATTTTTAAAAGACTCAAAATAGACTAGAGATTACCCTTGAAGAACCATTGGCTCTAGATACCACATGATGGCAACCCTCCTTGCATGGATTGAGTTAAGAGCATGAAAGAGGGATGACCGGACTCCTTGGATCATGGAACTCAAGGTTTCTAGCCTTGGAGATGGAGATGGGCGAATGGTGTTTATGGAGGCTAGGTGTTTGATGAAATGCTAAGGTGGTACTCTAGGGTTTTGGCTCACTTCATTGATGGATGAAGGCCACTCCTTTAATAACTCAATCCATGCAAGGAGGGTTGCCATCATGACCAAGGGGACTAAGGAAGAATATTAAGGCACAAAGGCTCTCTTAATATCATAAATTCCAAAGTAGTTACAAGGTGTGGGGTGTTGGGTATTTATAGGAGGGGAGGCATCTAGGGTTGCATTTGGAGTAGGCAAATGCATTCCAAATAAAATGCAAATGAACCCTAGATGCAACTTGGTGGCCAAGGATGGAATCTTTGGGTTTAGATTGGCTATATCTAGGTGCATGATAAGACCATGCAACCTTTGCCCTCCACTTGGGCCTAAGCCTTTCTAACACCAAAAATAGACCCAATAAGCACCAAAAATGCGTCACCCTCTAATTAACACCCTAGCCCAAAATTAAAAACCCTAATCATCTAGAGCACCCCATAATACAAGGGTAAAATGGGAAATACAAAAGAAAAATAAATTCTAAGTCCTAAATACCCCAAAATACAAGGGTAAAATTGGAAATACAAGTAAAATAAATTCTATGACTAAAATACCCCAAAGTACAAGGGTAAATTTGGAATCAATGATAAGGGCAAAATAGGAATAAAATAAATGCTATGCTAATAAGAACTTAGGAGCTAAGGTCCAAAAGTGGCCTCACTAACCCATTCCTCTTGCCTCCTTTAATATATCACCTCTTGGTCTTCTCGGCCTTAGTGTTATTCCATCACATATGTCTAGGCTACATTTTGAGCATCTTGTTTTTTTGTTCTAGTCTTAATATTTTCTTTCTTTATCTCTATGTTCCCCCATTAAGGTTCTATAAGAGACTAAAAGTTAAACTCTTAGAGAAGTGTTCTTCAACTCTTGGTTAATTATTTTCTGTTGTTAATTTTATGAATTCTAGTATCGTGTTGGGTTATTTACCTATCATGTCTAGCTAATTTTTCCTATTTTACGGTTGCAATTTAATTGTTCCTCATAAACTCCAATGATGAATTAAATGAATTACTTTTGTTTATTGTCGTATTATTTATGTATTTCATATTCTTATCTCTTTTAATTGAAAGTGTATGTTCAAACTCTTTTGTTTAATAGAACTCTTAATTAATAATTGAATATTAGAAATTTGAATGATAAAACTTGTTTTCTTGATTCTCAATTGAATTAATTTATTTTTTTTTTTGCACTTTTTTATGCTTTATTTTACAAGTAAACTTCTTACAATCAATTCGAGGTTTTCTAAAGCATAAGATTGTTGACTTTCTTGATCAAGGGTTGCTAACAATTTTAGAAGTAAATCGGTGACAAGGTTTTAGAATTTATGAAATTCATTTAGAAGAGTATCGGGTACAATAAGTTACAACTCTAGGATTTTTATTTCTAAATCTTAAAACATTTATTTTCATTGTTTAAGTCTTAATTTGCTATCTTCTCTTACATTTTCTCAAATCATGTTTATATCTCTTCAAATTGTTAAAAATCACAATTAAGTTAATAATTGCGTGAACCTAGTCCTTTGAAATCGATATTTGGACTCTATGCATTGATATTACTATGATTAGGTAGACTTGCCTTTTAAATACATTTTATATGCAACATTGAAAAACATGAATATACAAACATTTAAAATATTTGAAGAATGTGTTAGAAAGTGTATCATTAATATTTCTCATCTTTAAAGAGTCTCAATAATACAATTTCTAATACATATTTTTAATACATTGTTTATTATTAGTTAAAATTTGTTGAAAACTAACGGAAATAGAGTTAATCTTAAAGACTAACAGTTTATTTATGTATCACAACTTTTTATTGTGTATTGATTCTTGATCATATATGTGTGTGTTAATTGTTATTATCAATATTTAATTAATCATAATAATGTCCTTAGAATAATGGATTCATTTAAAGGTACATCAAGTATGACTTGATTAGAGAAACTTTCAACTAAGAACATTATTCTTAAAGTATTTGTAGTCAAGTATTATTAATTATTAACTAGGATGATGGTAATATATCGAGGCTATTGTATGAGTTGACTATGGTAATATATTGAGGCTATTGTATGAGTTGACTATGATAATATATTAAGGTTATTGTATGAGTTGGCTAATAATCACATCTTACAAATCATAGATATGGAGATATCAAGTCAAGCATACAAGTATAAATATTGGGAGAAAATATTTATACTAGATGGACCAACTATGAGAAGACTTTATAATACGTTATGTTAGTGTGGTAAACACTTCTTATGGTAACCATAGTAGAGAAGTCATTTGACCGAAAGTCACTATAATTTCTACATGTAAAAGTTGTAAGCTTTGATGCTATCAAATGTTATTTGTAATAGGGTGACTAAGAGTGTTGTCAAGTCACTATTAAAAATAATTATATTCCTTTTAAATTTTCAATATAGGGGCTAAACTATGTCATTATTCTCACATACACGAATCAAATGAATCAAAACTTATAGGTTAAAAACCTCTTTTGGTCCCTTATAATATTTTTTGTTTCAATTTAGTCCCACTTTAATTTTAGGTCTCAATTTGGTCCCCAATAATTTAAATCATTGCAATTTAGGACTTCCGTCTAAATGATTTAAACGGAGTTAACCGGTGGCCACGTGGATGCTAGGTGGATGCCACGTAGGTGGATCCCAAAATACTTGAATCCACCTTGAACCACAACGGCCCGTTCTAAAACCAGAACGGCCCATTCTGATTACACTATTGGTGTGTAAATTTTGTACCTGGAACGGGCCATTCCAGATGCAAAATTAACACACCAATAGTGTAACCAGAACGGCCCGTTCTGGTTTCAAAACGGGCCGTTCTAGTTCCAGAATTTCGTTAAAAAAAACCAAAGTACAAAACATTTCAAACACTATATTTGGTAATATTGTTAATGGGGATTGATAACTTCAATTGCTAAACATTTGGGCTATACAGTGTATCATTAAGGACGATGCAGTGTATCACTAAGGACAATGGTAACAAGTTTTATTTCATTGTTAGTCAAACTAGAGTGAACCACTTACTACCAAATTAACACTATACAGTCAAGGATGAAACGAAACAGTGTTTTCCCTTGAAGTCATTGACGATGTACCCCAACAATAACAACCTGTTCTTGAGGAGGTACAACCTGAATTTTTGTGGTTTAGGGTTTCCCTTCAGCGTTACCCAGATGATTTTCTTTCTCAATAATTTCTTTGAACTTTTTTAGTATATGTTATGTTATGAATTTTTGTTTTTAGTTTCTGAACCATGTTTCTGTCTTTGAATTTATGATATATTATGAATTTTTATTTTCAATTTTTGAATCACATTGCGGCATTTTAGTCAAGATTTTGAACTGGATAAGTTCAAATCAAAGAAGGATTTTGGAAGGTCTTATCTTATTTGATTTTTTTTTTAGTTTTATTCATAAATGAATATTTATTTATTGAATTTTTTATTTATTATATTTTTATTAATATAGATATAATAAAAAAAATACAATAAAAAAGGCGTTCTGGAAATGGTCGTTCTGAATACAGAATGGCTCGTTCTAACAGCAGAACGGCCCGTTCTGGTTTCAAAACGGCCCGTTCTGCTGCACTCATGTTGTGTAAAATTGCATTTGGAACGGCCCGTTCCAGTTGTAAAATTAACACATAACATGTGCATGCAGAACGGGCCGTTCTGGTTTCAGAACAGGCCGTTCTAGTTCCAAGTGTATTCATGACATTTGGCATCCACCTATGCATCTACGTGGCATCCACCTGACATCCACTTCAGCAAGAGTTAACCACGTTTAAATCATTTGGACGGAAGTCCCAAATTGCAATGATTTAAATTATTGGGGACCAAATTGAAACCTAAAATTAAAGTGGGACTAAATTGAAACAAAAAAATATTATCAGGGACCAAAAGAGGTTTTTAACCAAACTTATAACGCAATGTTAGAGAGGGGATTTTAGGTGAAATAAAAAAAATCAGCAATTGCAAATAAAACACACAAAATAAAATGAATCCAATCAAAAAATACATCAATTCAAGATTTCAATCATTGCAGTAAAATTGTCATGGTTCAACATTAAATTTGAATTCAAACACTTTCTCATCAACATGAATCTTAATTAAATGTAGATCCAAATTTAGATACAATAATTTCACAAAAATGGAATTAACATATGCATATCCTAATTTTTATAAATTCAAGAACAATGAACGTGTTAATTTAGGCAATTAATCAATTACTAATTCTCATTTAGATTGGATTAACCAATCCTAATCTAATTCAAAATCTAGATCAAAAAATGCAATTCATAAATACAAATCATGAAATTAGATGTAGAATAAAATAGAAGAAGATGAAGAATTTGTAAGAAAAAATTAAATCAAAACTTGAATTTTACTACAAATCTTGAAACCTCAAATTGATACGTGGATTAATCAAATATCTCCATCAAGTTGTTGCAACAAAATCAACTAGCACAATTGGAGAGAAATTTGTGAAAAAGAGAGAGAGAGAGTTAATTTAAAGAAACTTACAAGAAAAGTAAGTGTCAAATCTAAAAAATGAGCATAAAGTAGACAATTCAAGTTACTAAAACTTATTTATAGACACCTAAGTTAGTGGGCCTAAATCCTATTACTTACAAGCCCAATCCACTAATTACAAGTTTACACTTCTCCTAAGTTTCGCTCCTATTGAGAAATTCCCTTTCAAGTGCAGAAAGAAAAATTTTAAATGCATTTTTGGACCTCTAAATGTTCAAATTAAATTTGGCTTATGAGAAACACTTTTTTAGATCTCTATCTTAGCTTTTCAATGTCACCAAAAATGTCCAATTATGAGTCCGACAACTCAAGATATGGACTACAAAATACAACATGTCAAAATGAAAATTTTATGAAAATTAACTAGAATTTAAAATTAAGACCAATAAAGTCCACTAAAGCTAATCACAACCAAATTACCAATTTAAAGCACTCATAAAGGTCAAATGAGCCTAACATAATGATGTATCAAACATGTTTCATCAATGACTATAAAGGCAGTTAATTGGATCTACAATAAATTATATGAGGGACACGATTGATGTAAAAAAGCATTCTTCCTACATAACAAGAAATGTGTCTTGGGTTTCTCGATAGAGTAAGTCATGGAATATGTGTAGCCATGCGAGAACGCGTTTAAGGCAAGTGCATTTTACCATAGTAGTAACAATGGACAAGGTCTAGATATTGAACCTAATAGACTAGGTTCAAACAATAACCAACTTAATCGTGGTTTTCAGTAATTTGAAAGGGTAGAAAATTGATTTGAGAGAATATGATAGAAATTAGAAATTTGGAAACTAAATTAGAAAAGAGATTGGTTGAGGTTTAGAGATTAAAAATCCTAGAGTTGTAACTTTTTGTCCTTGATTCCCCCAAGATAAATTTCACAAATTATAAAACCCTTACAGCCAATTTACTTATAAATTGTTAATAACCCTTGATCTAGGTAGTCAAAGTCTTTTTCTCAAGAAAACCCCAAATTGATTCTAAGAATTTTGTTCATTAAACAAAACATAGAAACACAAAAGGGAATTAATAAATTAATTCAATTAGAAATTAAGAAAATAAGTTTAATCATGCAAATTTTTAGAATTCAATTATTTTAGGGTTATGTTAATCAATAGAGTTTGATCGTGCACTTTTAATTAATTGAGATAAGAATGTAAAATACTAAAATAATATGACAATTAAGAAAAGCAATCCATTCCATTTATCATTGGGGGTTAACAAGAAACAATTACATCACAGCCTAGAATAAAGAGATTATCCAAACATGGTGGGTGAATAGCCCAACATGATTCTAGAATCCATAAAACAAAGAAAGAGAATTAACCAAAGGGGGAAAACCCCCTCCTCCAAGGGTTTAGCTTTTAGCCTCTTATAAAACCTCAACAAAGAATAGAAGAAACAAAGAAAGAAAAAGAGAAAATATGAAACTAAAACTAAAAATTAGATAATTATAATTTTATCTAAGAAATCTTATTTATAATCAAAATTAGGGTGACCTTAAAAGCACAATCATGCATATTAGCCTGCACGACCATGCTTTAAAGGCAAAGCTTTTTGACTCAATTAGGGTCATTATGTAAACATATTACATGAAGATGGTTATTTTAAAACTTTTTTCCACTTTGGGTGGTCAACGTGAATGTAGCTAGTCATCACAATGTCACAACATGGCACATAATATTTTATATATAAAAGAAAACTAGTTTGAAAGTAAAGTTGGAGTTATGTGTGTCAATGGTGATCTCGCAAGTGGCTCCAACGACACTTGTTCTAATTAATTTAAAACAAGTGTTGTCCCAAGTGGGGGATCAATTTTTTTTAACAATTGGTGTCGTTATCCCCAATGAGGGACTAGCTTTTGTAATTTTTTTTCTTCTAATGCCACTGTCCCTAAGTGGGCGATCAAATTTTTTTTTAATAATTGGTGTCGCTATCCCTCAATAAGGGACTAGCTTTTTTAATTTTATAGTGTTGCTATCCTCAGTAGAGAGACACATTTTTTTTATTAAATAGTGTCGTTGTATGGGACAACACCATTTGAGAGAAAACTTAGCACATGTGCCGTTGTCCAGGAGACCAACATTTGAGACATAACTTGGCACACTTGAACGTTGGTGTGAGTAACACCACAAGAATATAATTAATAAATATCATTTCCACATATTACTTAGTTAATGTTGAGTTTTGATTCAAATGAAAGCTTTTAAGTTCTAGTAGAATGGTTTTCTTTTCTACCATATAATTTTGAACCATATATGTTACCTTCTAGAACAAAAATATTTGGTGTTTTTTTGTTTGTTTTCAGCCTTATAACAGTAACATGAGGTAATTGTTTTTCGGGTGTGGTTGTATCTTTAGATCGCAATAGCCCATCATGACCCATGATTTTGGTAAACAAATCTTGACAAGTAAAAATAAATGGAAAAAGTAAATAAAAAAAATATTAAAAAAAAACTACAGAGGAGCCATGGATAGGGAAGGTGATTGATGAGCACAACCAAGTTATTTATTTATTTATTATTTTTGTGGTGTTACTCACACCAACAACACGTGTGTTAAGTTATGTCTCAAATGTTGGTTTCTCGAATAACGACACGTGTCAAGTTTTCTCTCAAATGGTTTTGTCCCGTACAACGACACTATTTAATAAATAAATAAATATATATATATATATATATATATATATATATATAATGTGCCCCCTAACCAGGGATAGTGACACTAGAAAATTAAAAAAAGTTAGTCCTCCATTGAGGAATAGTGACACCAATTATTAAAAAAATTGATCTCCCAATCGAGGCATTGACACGTTTTAAATCACTACTAGAAAAATGGAAATTAGAGACGGAAAAAATCCGTCACAAAATTATTAGTGACGGAATTTGTGACGGATTTTGGGTCGTCACAAAAAATGGCGTCACAAAATATTTAGTGACGGAAAATTCAGTCCGTCACAATTAGTGACGGAAATATGTCGTCACTAACTAATAAATTTTCCGTCGCAATTTGTGAAGGAATGCATTCGTCACAAACTGGGTTCAAAATCCGTCACAAATTGTGAGGGATTCAAAATCCGTCACAAAATCCTAATTTTTTATTTTTACGAATTTTTAAATAAAAAATAATTAAATTATTCCAGATTTATTAATTATATAATATATATTATTTTCACTTTTTTTTCTAATCTACAAGTATTAATTATTAATTTTCAGATAATTGGCAGTGGTAAGATTCAAACCCCTTACCTTCTACTCATTCTAACCTTAACACTCCTTCTCCAGCCATCTGAGCTACCTTATCAGTTCAGTACTTATTTAACAATATATATAAATATGAAAGAATATCAATTTTTATCACAATAATATCAAACATCATTAAACATCAAACTAATAAATTTAAAATAGATTCATAATTAAAATCATAATATAATTTATTTTAGAATTTTTATTTTATTAAATTAATTGAAAATTAATTATATTTTATCATTTTTTAATCAAGTAAATGAATGATAATGAATTAACAAAATTTTTAAAATATATTTTAATTGAAAGTATATTTTTAGTAAATATTTGAATATAAAAGTATTTTTATAAATAATTGAAAAATATATTTTAAAATTTATTTCTCTCATAACACTACTTAAGTAAAAATTTTCAAAAAAAACTAAACTTATATTTGTTTGCGTTATTTTTCCAAAAAAAATAAAATAAAAAAAAAAGATCAAACCTTTTGATAATTAAATCATCCAAAAATTAAGACAAAAAAATAATGTTGATTGGACCAAACTACCGAATACGTACGGGCTGAGTTCAGTGTGATATACTCCACCAAAAAGAAAAGGACAATAGACTCCGAAACTGTAATGCATAAATATAATTTGAAAATTAAAACAGTTTATTCGAAACAGTTACACGAGGAAAAACGAAAAGAATAAATAGTTGTTTAGATTGTGAAACTTGTAATCAATTACTAAAACCTTATATTCGATTACTAGATGATTTTATAAATTTAACTTTAATTATAATACTTATAATCCTTTAACTAATTTTTTAATTAATAAAAAATATTATAAATAATGATTTTTTTTATAATATTTATTAAAATTATACATGTAACACTTAAATCCAAAATAATAATCAAGTACCATAAATTCTCCAGTATCAACCATATATATATATATATATATATATATATATTATTTTTACATTACTTGCATTCACAGATATTGATCTGCTATATTAGAGTCACATCTTTATTAATTTATTAACGAGCATTTTTACTTTCATATATTATTTTATAAATTATATATTATAAATTATCATAAATATTTTTTAAACTAATTATAAAAATTAAAAGAAATTTAAATAAATGCAAATGACAAAATTCTAATTTTTTATTTTTACGAATTTTTAAATAAAAAATAATTAAATTATTCCAGATTTATAATTATAAAATATATATTATTTTCACCTTTTTTTTTCTAATATACAAGTATTAATTATAAAGTGCATTATATATAATATATATAATACATTTTATAATTAATTATACATATATATTTTCTAATATATATATATATATATATTTTTTCACCTTTTATTAATTATATAATATATATTAAATGATTCCATTTAGGTGTATTATAAAGTATGATGATAATATTTTTATATATTTATTGATAGACTTAATTGTATTTTTTATTAAATGATCAAGCATAATGAATTTTCTAGCGTCAACCATTATATATATATATATATATATATATATATATATATATATATATATAATTATATATCATTTATAAATATACTTTTATATATTTATTTTTAGTTTTTTAGTTAAAATGGAAATTAATATTGTATTTTTATAATTTCATAAGTACTTTTAAATTAAAAGTTTTTTCCTAATTCATATTTTAATTTTTTATACTTCAAAATGACAACTTATTATTTAAAATAATTCATTTCTTATGTTTTAATTTTTAATCTTTTGATGAAAAAAATATTTTAGTTTCATAATTTTTTAATTATTTTTTTAGCTAAATATGATTTATTTATACATAATTCTTAAATATAATAATTGTGCAGTAAAATTTTCTATTTTGAGAAGGATACGTAATCCCTCACAGATTGTGACGGAATTTGTGACGGAATACAATTTTTAAAAGTATTCCGTCACAGAATCCGTCACAAATTGTGAGGGATTCAAAATCCGTCACAAAATCCTAATTTTTTATTTTTATGAATTTTTAAATAAAAAATAATTAAATTATTCCAGATTTATTAATTATATAATATATATTATTTTCACCTTTTTTATAATATACAAGTGAAAATTATAAAGTGTATTATATAATATATACAATACACTTTATAATTAATTATATATATATATATATTTACCTTTTATTTATTATATAATATATATTAAATTATTCCATTTAAGTGTATTATAAAGTATGATGATAATATTTTTATATATTTATTGATAGACTAAATTGTACTTTTTATTAAATGATCAAGTACAACGAATTTTCTAGCATCAACCATTATATATATATATATATATATATATATATATATATATATATATATAGTTATATATAATTATATATAATTTATAAATATACTTTTATATATTTATTTTTAGCTTTTTAGTCAAAATGAAAATTAATATTGTCTTTTTATAATTTCATAAGTATTTTTAAATTAAAATTTTTTTCCTAATTCATATTTTAATCTCTTATACTTCAAAATGACAACTTATTATTTAAATTAATTCATTTCTTATGTTTTAATTTTTAATCTTTTGATGAAAAAAAATATTTTAGTTTCATAATTTTTTAATTATTTTTTTTAGCAAAATATTTTTTATTTATACATAATTATTAAATATAATAATTGTGCAATAAAATTTTCTATTTTGAGAGGGATACGTAATCCCTCACAAATTGTGACGAAATTTGTGACGAAATACAATTTTTAAAAAATTTTCGTCACAGAATCCGTCACAAATTGCGAGGAATTCAAAATCCGTCACAAAATCCTAATTTTTTATTTTTACGAATTTTTAAATAAAAAATAATTAAATTATTCCAGATTTATTAATTATATAATATATATTATTTTTACCTTTTTTTTTCTAATATACAAGTATTAATTATAAAGTGTATTACATAATATATATAATACACTTTATAATTAATTATATATATATATATATATATATTTCCCCTTTTATTAATTATATAATATATATTAAATTATTCCATTTAAGTGTATTATAAAGTATGATGATAATTTTTTTATATATTTATTGATAGACTTAAGTGTACTTTTTATTAAATGATCAAGCACAATGAATTTTCTAGCGTCAACCATTGTATATATATATATATATATATATATATATATATATATATATATAGTTATATATAATTATGTATAACTTATAAATATACTTTTATATATTAATTTTAAGCTTTTATAGTTAAAATGCAAAATAATATTGTCTTTTTATAATTTCATAAGTATTTTTAAATTAAAAGTTTTTTCCTAATTCATAATTTAATTTCTTATACTTCAAAATGACAACTTATTATTTAAATTAATTCATTTTTTATGTTTTAATTTTTAATCTTTTGATGAAAAAAATATTTTAGTTTCATAATTTTTTAATTATTTTGTTAGAAAATATTTTTTATTTATACATAATTCTTAAATATAATAATTGTATAATAAAATTTTCTATTTTAAGAGGGATACATAATCCCTCACAGATTGTGACGGAATTTGTGACGAAATATTTAGAGAGGAATAAAATCTGTCACTAAATCCGTCGCAATTTTTTTTTTATTAGTGACCCCGTTTGTGACGGAATTGTTAGAGACGGAAATTTTTCCGTCACAAAATCCGTCACAAACTCTAAAAATAAGTAGTCCGTCACAAAAATAAAATTTTCGTCACAAAAGTCGTCACTATTAGTGACGACATTTTATCCGTCACAAATTTTCGTCACAAATTTTAATTTTTTTAGTAGTGAATTGATTAGAACAGGTATCATTGGAGTCACGTGCGAGATCACCACTAGCTAGCTCATGCAACTCTGGCTTCACTTTCAAGCCAGTTTTTTTTACATAAAAGTATATTACATGGCATAGGGTGATGATGATGTTGTGTTGACCAATGATACCCATGTTGACCATCCCAAAGTGGTAAAAAGTTATAAAACGATCTCCATTATGTAATATGTTTGAATAATGATCGTAATTGGGTCAAAAGTCCTCAAAAGCAAGGGTGTGCATCTTTTAATCTTGGAGCATGCATCACTCAAGCACAATTGTGCATATCAGAAAGCACGACTGTACTTTCAAGCATGGGCGTGCATATTCTAGTCTAGGGTGTGCTTCAATCAATCATGATAGTGCTTCAAGTATGCACGGTCGTGCATAATGTTTCAACCATGTTTTTCATCTTTTTTGGTCTTTATTTGCACAAATTTCCTTTTTGCATCTTTTTACTTATTTGTTGCACACTTAACCAAAACAAGTGAAGTTTGCCAATAAATATGATTATAAACAGGAAAAATAGTAGTTAAGAGAATGGTATAATGCAACATGTTGAAGGTTTAACAACCAGCAACAAATTCAATTAAATATGATATACTTAAAAGAACATGATATTTGATAAGTGCTATGATTTCATTAAGTTTATGGCCTAATTTGGAGCACTTATATCTGTTTTCTTTGCTTTAGATCTTGTTTTTAACTCAAAACATATCTAAATTGTTAGGTGATCTCATTTTGTCTTTGAATCATGTTTCTAGGTAACTTACAAGTATTTGGTTGTTATTTTATAGTTTAGGAGAAAGCTAGGAAAGAAGGAAGCAAGCAAAGGACAAAGTGATGAACCCAAAGCAGAAGGAATTTTTGGTTAAATCTTCAGGCTAAGCCTTAGATCCACGCTTAGTCTCAGCTTAGCAGATAGTCACTGGAACAAACTTCAATCCTCAAGCTGAGCGTGGAAATTGGCGTTGAGCGTGAGAGTTCTAAAAAATCACTTCTTTCCAAACCTATCTTTCACGCTTAGCATGGCATTTCACAGTTAGCATGAATTGTGTTGACATGTCATTATTCACATAAGACAAAAGCTTTTATGACCTAAAAGAGGGATTTTCGAGGAAAAAAGTAGGAGGAATCATTCTTGGAGTCTGTGTGGCGACTGGAGAGCTCTGGAACCTTCAAGATCAAGTTTCTTCCTTTCTTCATCATTTTGTAGAGTTCTACATGTCTATGTGTAGCTAATCTCACCCTTGTTGGGGTTTGACGTAACTAAACTCATTCTCATGTGTAAACTAAGTGACCAATCTCAGTTGTTATTCAGTTTTATTGCTCTGTTTCTGTGCATAATTCTTGTTATGGCTTGATCACCCTTAACTTGAACTTGAGGTTTTTAAGAGATTGAGAAATGATTTTAAACCTTTGAAATGAAACAGAACAACTAATGGTGCTTATTGTTAGAGATAGAGTAAATGTCATTAGTCTTTTTTAAGCTCTGATTTTTAAAGTTGGTTTCTTGGTTAAACTATGCAAGAGATTGATAGTTTAAGTTAGTAACTTAGATGCCAACTTGTAAGAGATTAGGGTTGGTTATTTTTTAGAGTGATTGATAAATTCTTAATGATGATTATTGTGAGCTTAGTGATAAACATGAGAGGAAGATTTAGTGAAGTCAAACCCCAACATTTATTAATATTGTTTTAGAATCAAATTTTGCACCCTAAATGTTTACAAAAATACCAAAAAGACTTTTTATATCATTCACATTGTCTACTTGCATTATTTACTGTAACAAATTAATTTTTTATTACTTTTTGGTAACTTAGTTAGTATAACAAGTGAATTTGTAAAGTATTGCGCAAGTCTATTGGAAAACGATACTCATACTTTCATTGAACTACTTATACAATTTGGTACACTTACTAAGAAAGCTAACAATTCTAATGTAATGTAAGCATTTTACTATGTATAATAAAAAACAAACAAAAGTGTTTTGTTGAGAGAGTATTGACAAAAAGAAAGGAAAAAAGATTTGACTTTAATTAGTAGTAAAATAAAGTGTAAGAAAGTAGAAACCTTATATAAAATCATAGCATAATTGCACTTTATGAAATTTCTTAATTTCGTGAATTCTGTCTCAATATTTTTTTCCCGTATTTTATTATTTTATTTTAATAATGTAGTGCATTTCGTTCAATCGTCAATTGTTTCATAAGCGATAAATAAAATGTATTATTTTGTTTGTCATTAAATAAACAATTGACGAATGAGTTAAATGCATGAAATCATAAAATCAAGATGGCAAATTGCGAGAAAAAAAAATGTTGTGGGAAAATTGATAAAATTAAAAAATGTAAGTGACAAAAAATCTAATTAAGACTAAAAGTTATGTAATTAACCCTAAAAGTAATGTAACAAATGAAGTCTTTTAAGGGGAAAAAAAACAAAACAGTCACAGTAAGATAAAGGTTTTTTGTTAATGAAAAATAGTATTAACATCTTTTTAAACAAAGTTTTATTTTAAAATTTATTAATAAGTAAAAAAAAAAAAAAAAACTTACGGTGTGTTTGGTACAAGAGAAAGAAAGGGAAAGAGGAGGGAAGAACTAAGTTACTGTTGAAGGTTTATTGGTTGAAATAAAGTAGAGTGGAAGAAGATAGAACAAAAAGGAATCGGTAAAAAAAATAATAAAAAGCTCCTTTGCATTTTTGTGAAGAAGTGCAAATTGATTATTTTGACTAACATAATTGATATATATATATATATATATATATATATATAAAATTTCATTTTTAATTAATAAAATAATAATAACAAATAAAATAATAATTTTATTTATTATTTTTAAATTAAATAATCTCTTATAAAATTAATTTTTATTCTCTTTCACTTTCTTCTAACTAAACAATATTATTTTCACCCATTTCAAATGTATTTTTTTTCTCTTCTCTTTTTTCTGTGTCTTTCCTCTTTATTAAACAAAACATTAAAGAAAAATAGGAAAAAAAAAATTAAAGAAGTTTAGCAATTTTTCCTTTAAATAACCTAAAATTATTTATATATAAAAAATATTAAAAAACATACATAATTAATCTTTTAAAATACTATTTTTTATTATTCTTTAATTAAAATCATATTTTAATAATTTATAAATAAGAATTACATTCTATGCTAATATATATGACATAAAAAGAATTGTAAGTTAGTTTTGCTTTTATTAAAGAATTAAAAAATAATATAATTGTGAAGCTTAAAGGGGTTTGATGAAGAGTTGGGAAAAAGAAGAAAAAGGTTATGATGAAAAGAGAATAGTAGAGTGATGAGAGAGGGAAGAAGGTCCATTGTCGTGGTCACCACCGGCAAAGGCACTTCTATTCTCACTTTCTTGTCTCCCAACAAACCCTCACTCTCTCTCAACATTCAATTCATTTCTTTCTCCATTTCACCCTCTTTATAACTCCTTCATTAACTTCATTTAATAATGTTTGACCATCTTAATCACCCTCTGACCACAATAGTACGACTTAATAAATAAACCTCATCAATTTCCATTCTCTACTACAAAAACCCTAATCATACTCTACTCTACTCCATAGCTTAAACCACACTTCTTTTACAATCACTTTCGTCACCAAATTATTATTATAACCTCTGCTCTTCTAGTACTGCATTTTTTTAATTTAATATATATAATCTACATCATATCTCAAAATTAATTTATGGTTATGAAAAGTAATTTTTATTGTCTAAATATCATTCTAACACATACAAAAATTGAAACACATCAAATTAACTCTTCTTGTTTTGAGGTAGGTGTTAAATCTTTTTAAGCATATATTCAAGAATTAAAAAAATTAATTAGTTTAATTATAGTTATTAATTTATTAATGATTCATATATTATTATATTTAAAATTATTAAGATTCTATTTTTTAACTCATTTTACTTAATTAATTATTATATTTTCATGTACAAATAAAGTTTTTTTTAATTTATTAAAAATGGATTAGTGGTAATAATAAATATTTTTATTAATAGACATGTTAAATGCATTAAAAAATTATGATAGGACATATTTTTAAATGAAATGTTTAATATTTATGACATTTATTAATGTTTGTCAATATTACATAATATATATTGTCCTTGCATACCGTCGTCCTTTCATACAAAAAAATATCAAAACACTTCTTAGTCTTTGAAAAATTAAGGCTTAAGTCTACTTTTCATATATATAGTTTAATAAATGCGTAATTTTAGTTATTTTAAAAAAATTTATTATAAATTTGATCTCTTTAATTTTTAAATTCAAGTAATATTATTTTATTATTAATATTTCATTTAAAATTAAATAAAAATATTAACAAATATTTGTGAGTGATACTACTTACAGTTAACTTGTCAAGTAGAAAAATAATAATATAAAAATTAAAAAATATTTAATAGATTATAAATTTTAATTGAAATAAAAAATATACTAATAGTAAAAGAAATATATTATTTCTTACAGTGGAGTGATCGTTGTTAAAAAAAACTGTGTAAAAGTTTCATTTATGGTCACATTAATAATTTTTTTAGTTTCAACTGATATATTAATAGTGAATAAAAACATTGCTTAATTTTAAAATTTTGGATGACCCAATTTATAATAAAAAAAAATTAAAAAACGAAAATTGCACATTTATAAAATTATAGAGATTAAAAATATGTTTATCTAAAGCAAAAATTAAATATCATTGTTACTCCCCCTACGGTTGCGTTGTAGTTCTTTTTCTTTCAGGACTTGGGCTCGATTGATTCATAAAAAAGAATTAATATCATTAAGCTTAGTTTTTGAACAATAAACACATCAACATAGTTGTTTAATATGAACTTTCCTCATTAAATTTAATAGTTTTCAAGTTTAATTTGGATGATAATAAACGACACAAGAAAAATCGGTATCAAAATTTGATACATTAAAACTGTGTCGATACATTTATTTGTCTCTTATCATGTCCTTTTTTGTTGTTGTTGTTAAAATTAAGGGTTGGTATGATTTCGTGGAAAAAAGAAGAAACGTTAATTTAGGAAGGACGAAAACCAACATACAATGGTTATTCGGTCCTTTGATTGTTCTCAAGGACCCGACAAAAGAAAGAAAGAAAGAAATGATGTGTATGATTTCCATATAAGTTTATATTTTCTCTACCTTTTTGTGACATATTAATTAAATCTCACTAATTTTTACTTGTTTTTTTTTTTATTTTTTATATATATACATAAGAATTGAGTTAATAAGAGGAGTCACGGGATAGAAATAGCGTGTGTGTGGCCATCATTATTTCTCTCTAAGAAGTAGCACTCATGAGTCATTACTGTGTTTTTTTGTCCTGTGTGTGTTGAGATAGATGGAATAAATATTTTTGAAGATGAAGTATTTGGTGATGCACTTGAGTGTTACTGAATTCAATTATACAGTGTGTTTTTTGAATAGCCAATTGGTATGGTTGACTATGGGGGCGAAGATTGTGGTTTGCTTCCCCATATAGTGAAGCAATGATTATTTGATGTCAGTAAATGACTCTGATATGTGTTGTTGCATTGCATGCTATGCTTCTTTCTCAGTTCTCAACTTCTCACTCTCACCACATCACCACACCACACACTTTCAAGTGAAACCCTATTTTGCTCATTGGAGGGATGAGAGCAGGGCCTGAATTTCCACCCCATGCTTTGCATTTGCATGCATCACTTTCCCTTTCCCTATGCCAATAAAACAATGCAACTGACTCCTATCTTTCATCATTGTTTATTCAGCATGGAAAAGGACTTCAAGCAAAATTCACAGATAGATGTTGAAAATGAGGTGGTTGCATGTGAATTATGATGAGTACGTGTTGGATACAAGCAGATGTTATTATTGCTTTACTAAATTATTTAATAATTAAATTTTTAATTATGGTGAAAGAATATATTATGTTAAGAGAAAAATACATATCATTTGTGTGTTCACCCTCTTTGACAAAATTTAATCTGTTTTTAATTAGAGTCGACCCAACATATTATTAAATTTAAAATAAATTTTAAAGTGAAACTTTTAAAATATAATAATAATATATTTTAATAAAAAATAAAAATATTTTAGAGATAGTTTTTGAAAAGAATAATTATATTTGTTTATCTTTTAGAAATGGAACCTTTTAAAATGAATTTTTAATAATATAAAAAATAACTTTTAAGTTATAGAATCTTCTTAAAATTTTATAAATATTAATATAAATTCTTTTTTAATAAAGTGAGGATTTTATTGGCTTAGCCTTGCTTTTAACAGTAAATATTTTATACTAATATTATGATTAAAAAAAATGATGTAAATTTCACATGTCACTCTTTAAGTTTAGTATTTAGACTTTAGAATTTAGAATTTAGTCATTCAAGAAACTAAAGATTTACGAGATATAATAGTGATATTCTCTTTAATACTTTTTTAAAAAAATATTAGAATTTATTAAAAATTATAAATTTTACAAGTTTTACCTCTCGAATATTTTTCTTGTTTTAATGTAGAATCTACCCAAATTCTATATTTTCAACTAACAATTAAGAGAGTATTAACAAGAAATAATATCACTAACGATTTTTCAAGTTTAATATAGTGGTATGTTTCATATAAGATTCTTTCTAAGATTTTGGCAACAAGATTGCGTAATGTAATGGGAAAGCTGGTTGGCCCTAATCAATGTAGCTTTGTTCCTAATAGACAGAGTAAGGATAATATTATTGTGCTCCAAGAGGTGATTCACTCTATGCGGAAGAAATCTGGGAGTAAAGGATGGATGATCATCAAGATTGATCTTGAGAAGGCCTATGACCGGTTAAATTGGAACTTTGTCAAGGATACTCTTCTGGACATTGGGTTTCCAGAAAACTTCATATCTCTTATCTGGTCATGCATTTCGTCCTCCAAGATGCGTGTGTTATGGAATGGGGAAGCATTGGAGGAGTTTTTGCCATCCAGAGGAGTGAGACAAGGCGATCCAATTTCACCTTATATATTTGTTCTTTGCATGGAAAGACTATTCCATTTGATTGAGATAGCAGTGAATCATCAACTTTGGAAGCCTATTCGTATCTCTAGGGGAGGACCTAAGATTGCTCACTTGGCCTTTGCTGATGATTTGTTATTGTTTGCTGAAGCCTCTGTGGATCAAGTGGAGATTATCCAAACGTGCCTGGACCTATTCTGCTCTAGTTCTGGTCAAAAGGTTAGCCAAGACAAAACTCGAATTCACTTCTCAAAAAATGTTTCATGGCGAGTTCGAGAAGAAATCAGCAATAAGTTTGGGTTTCTTAGAACCGATAACTTGGGAAAATACTTAGGCGTGCCAATCCATCATAGAAGAGTTAACAGGGTCTTGTTTAAGGGTGTTGTGGAAAAGGTTAATCAAAGGCTCAGTAGCTGGAAAGCTAAAACCTTATCTTTCGCAGGAAGAGTCACCTTAACTCAGTCAGTACTGTCAGCCCTTCCCTCGTACCTCATGCAATCTGTTTATTTACCTCGACAAGTGTGTGATGAGTTGGATAAGCACTACAGACGGTTCCTCTGGGATGATAAAGAAAATAAGCATCGCTTGCATGCAGTATCTTGGGAAGTTATTAGCAAACCTAGACTAGAAGGAGGTCTGAATATAAGGAGTACACGGCATATGAATTCACTGTTTATGATGAAGAATTGTTGGGAGTTTATCACTCAGCCAGATAAGCTCTGGGTCAAAGTTTTGAATGCAAAATACAAGTGTGGAACTGCGAGGATTCCAAGGGTGACAGCCAAGAAGAGTGCGTCCAATGTGTGGAGAGGAATGTGCTCGGTTTGGTCCATGGTGAGTCAAAACATAATATGGCGAATTGGAGATGGCAACCATGTGAGGTTTTGGCTGGATCACTGGGTACCTAATATACCATGTCTAGCTGACCGTGCAACACAACCTATTCCTCTAGTAGAGAAGTATAAGGTTGTAGCTGACTATATTACTGACCAGGGTGATTGGAGGATGCATGATATTAATCATTTTCTTCCAATGGAGGTTTGTGCTATTATTGAAGGCTTAGTGCCGCCATCTATAGGAGAGGATGATGATGCAATTGCTTGGATTGACTCTCCAACAGGAGAATTTAATATGAGAAGTGCTTACAGCATGCTTCGAGGCAATGGAGACAATCATACGCACCAGGTTTATCGTGACATAGCTCGCTGGCAGGCTCCAGAGAGATTACGCATGTTCCTATGGCGTGTTGCACAAGATAGTCTAGTTACAAACTCGTTTAGACTATATAGAGGGCTAACAGAGTGTGCGATATGTCCACTTTGTCATGCAGGTCTGGAAACTGCCATGCATATTCTTCGTGACTGCCACTTGGTTACTAGAGTATGGAATGTGCTTCTACAAGGCCACTTGATCCCTGAGTTCTTTCGGTATGCTTCAGCGTGTGATTGGATATTAGCAAACTTATCATATGGATGCCATTCGGAACCAAACTGGGGGATATTATTTGCTGTAGCTGTTGATGCGTTTTGGTATTGGAGAAATAAGGTCGTGTTTGGCGAAATAGAGGGAGATATATCCCAGCTAGTCTTTCAGATCAAGGGAAGAACCAATGAGATTATACGTGTAGGTTTTGGTGGAAGGCCACGTGGAATATCTCACGCTGCAATTCAGCAACGTACAATTCGGTGGTACCCTCCACCAAGGGATTCGTGCAAACTCAACTGTGATGGAGCTGTTAGCTACGGTATTGCTTCATGTGGTGGAGTTGCAAGGGATCACAATGGAAACTTTATCATGGCTTTTTCATGCAAATTGGGGAACTGTTCGGTGGTTCAAGCAGAACTTTGGGCTATCTTTTATGGGATCAAACTGCTGCGAGAAAGAAGTTGGAGTGGAGCCATCTGCGTTGAGACCGATTCTGCCGTGGCAGTAAAGTTGCTAAAGGAAGGATGTATTCGTACTCACGATAGTTACTCTTTGGTAAACAAAATAGTCCACATTGTGGGTGATGACCACGAGGTGTCTTGTTCCCATATATTTCGAGAAGCAAATCAAGTTGCGGATCTCTTAGCCAAACATGGACGTAGTTTGCAGAATAGAATTGTTATATTCTCCGATCCTCCTTCTTGGATCCATTTTGCTTTGCTTGCTGATTTGTCGGCTGTTGCATTTTTTAGAGGTTTTTAGTTTGGGTTTATAACCCCGTTCATGTACCAAAAAAAAAAAAAAATATAGTGGTTAGGGAAAAAAAACTATGATGAATGTCTAACATACAATAATGATAAGTAAAATTCTTTTAGTTATTTTTGGAGAAAAATTAAAAGTTAATAATGGTATATCAAATGCTTGAGATCCATATTCTTCTTCATGATGTCCATTGTTCTCCTCACCCAAAAAGCATCATAGTTATGCTTATTTGAAATTCACGTTTTGTATTTTTTTTTTCCTTCTCTCATTTTTTTTCTACGTATACCTCACTTTTCTTAATCTATATCTTCAATCTTCATTTATAATATTGTTTTCTACACCTATATTTTCGGCCATGAATCATGATTCTTTCATGCTGACCTAACACATAACATCATGATATAATTTTTGTAGGGATGGCAACGGGACGGGGCGGGTATGGGTTTCATGATACCCGTTCCCGTTCCTGCAAATCAAATCTATTTTTGTTCCCGTTCCCGTACTCGTCGGGTATGTGATTTTTATCCTTTTTTCGTCCTCGTCGGGTATTGGGTATACCCGTACCTGTACCCGTACTCTTAATTTTTTATTTTTTATTTTTTGTAAAAAAAATATGATATTTTTAAATTATTTTTTATTATATTATATTTATAATTAAGTTATTTATGTATCTCATACTATAATAAATAATTACACATAAAAAAATATTAAAATTCTTTAATATAATTAAATTGAAAGTGAGTATTAAATTAAAAATGTGAACACCAATCGTTGATTGGTGCAGTGGTAGCATGGGGCTGCACTTGGTAGGGAGGTCCGCGGATCGATTCCCCACAACGGCGATTGGGAGGGGCTTAAATACCGTAATCCTTGGACCCGCCCCGAATCCGGATTAGTCGGCCCATTGTGGTTCGGATACCGGGTGGTTATACCAAAAAAAAAAAATTAAAAATGTGAACGGAGACGGGTACGGGTATAAGACGGATAAGTACATATCCGTACCCATACCTGTACCCAATTTAATATATCGAGTTTTACCTGTATTTGTACCTGTACCCGATCAAATTAGGTATTCCTCGTCAAAGTCAAGACAGGTTCAGATATTATTCGCGAGTATAAGTATATTTATCATCCCTAATTTCTTGTCGTGTAATATGCACAAGCTAACCTACAGAACAGTTAATAATGGGCGATCATGCTACCACATTTAGCTTGAATCACGAATAAGGGTCTTTAACATTACCCTAAAAAATTAGACAGTAACTTTGATTCAGAAATATTGGAACATTACCCCAAAAAATTAGACAGTAACTTGAAATCCAAAAAGCTAAGTTACAATTGGAATGCTTCATAATTAACAAAACAGGTTATGTGACTATGTCGGAAATTTTGGATCCAAAAATCAATGAAGATTGAGTGTATGATATTTTGTAGGCTATTCATCAAATTCACTAGCTAGCATGTTTTTAACGACTTTCTTAGGTTAATCTACGATGAAGGATCTTGATATATAATGTTCTTACCGTACTAATTAAAGAATTAATGATAAGAAAAATAATAATTTTATCGAAAAATGCATTAGGATATATTAATAATATACTTAATATTTTATTTTCTTAATCGGTATTTTAAGAGCACTGATTAACATTTTTATATAATAAAATCATATTCTTTCTTTTCTTTTTAATATCTTAATATAATATTTTATTTAAAAATGTTTTTTTTTTAAATATAACTTGCGAGTTCCGAAACTAATTATGATAAGTTCTTACGTGATAAAAATTATTTTTTTACATATATATTAGGGTCAATTGGTATTTGACACCAAGGGCAAATATGGTATTTAAAATTTTCCAACCTTAACCAGAAACTGTCTTTTCTTTTGGGTCTCTACTAGAACTGACACTATTTGTTGTCCGGAGAGAAATATGTAGAAAAAAGAATAGAACAAAGAAAAATAAGCGAATAAAATTAGATAAAAAAAAATAAAATAGAAATGAGTCTGTTTTATTTATAAAAAAAAATAGGTAAAAAATAAAAGAAAAATAATATTATAAAGTTATTTGGTTTGAATAGATGAACAATAAAAAAAATTAAAATTAAAAAAAAATAAAATTTTATCCTTTCAAGTTACCTATTTAATACTCTGAAGATTTTTTATATTTGATTAAATTCATTTTTCATTTGAATAAAAAATGTGGTTGTATTCAAATAAATAAAAAAAAAAAACATTTCAAATAAAGCATATCAATACAAGACACGGCATTCGAATAACAACAACCAACAACATATACATATTCGAATAAAACACCCCACAACTTGCAAGCTCATTCAAATAAAGTACCCAATCAAATACAAGAGCCTTTAATTGAATATGATATTCACTATTTGAATACACATCAATGAAATTTTGAGATGTTTTCGAATGAGAGAGAAGTATTATAGGGGATAAAAGTGTAATAATCCTCCCAAGTTATTTTTTCTCAATTTTGAGGTAAAAAAAAATTATAAACGTGAAACTCATGTATGTAAATTCTCATATGACAAAAATCACATTAATCAAACTGAGTAAACATATTCTTACTATGTTATTTCCTCTTGTGTATATTTCTTCGTTTTTTCAATAAAACCAAACACAATATAAGTGAACATTAATTAGTAATTTAAGAATCTAATAAAATAGAAGTGAACATCAAAAGTTCTTAATTCAAATGATTCAACATTTAAATTATTTAAATGATGATCATTCAAGTGAACTTTATAACTAATGAAAAAATTTGATTCTAGTCTCATATATAGAATCGCGATTAAATTAAACACATCATTTTATTTCTATAAAAAGTCAGTTACTAGAAAAGAGTTATATTTAAAAAAAATATTAAAAAAAAATGAGCTGAGCCATAATAAATAGCTCCTGGAAACAGCGACAAGATAGGTATTTATTTCTGCTTCTGTGGTCTCCTTCTGCACTCAATACTTTTCATTTCTCCCTCTTAATCAATCATAACCACCGTCCTTTGTGTTTTCCCCCTCTTAAATCCAGTTATTGGAAACTTTTTTTTTTAGTGCATGGAATATCCACGCATAACAATGACTAATTTACACGCTAGTTAAAAGTACCTTAAAAGGTAAGATAGCTAGTTCCAAGATTTAACATGACTGCATACACAAAGTAAGATTCGAACTCCTGATTTTACTTAAACGTGGATCAAGGGATAGGGGTTGATCCACGTTTAAACAAGGTCAAGGTTCGAATCCTATCTTGAATATGCAATCGCGTTAAATTTTGGGTTAACTATTTCACCCTTTGAGATGTCTCTAACGTGGTATTATGATTAATCCTCAAACATAAAAATCTTGAGTTTAAATCTTATGTTGATAAAAACAGTTATTGGAATTTAATAATGTTTCTTCCTATTTTTTTATATTAATTTGTTTTTATAATTACACTTTAATTGAATTTTATATAATAAATATACAAATATTTATATAACTGAACTAATTTCAACTAGTTTTTAACATCTTATTTCTCTTATACATACTGCTTTTGTGAGAAAAAAATCCTGAAGAACGTAGATTTAAGATTAAAAATTCAGTGCTAGATACTATTATATTTTTTTTTATTTTGGGTGTGGATAATAATAAATAAAAATATAACTAACTGTTATTTTTGCATTAAGAAAAAGGATTACAATGAAATAGAATACTATTTTAAAAAGTTGAGTTTTTTAAATTCTTAAATATAGGATTTTGATTTAATATTTATTTGTTGTGGTTGGTCATTGTTTAAAAATGTCATGTCATTAAGGGATGATGTTACGGATAAAATGTCATGTCATTGACTTATGATTCTAAAGAATCATATTTGTACCTACAAAGGGGGTACACCAATAATCTTCTCGTAGTATGAAGGCCGAACGAGTGCTCCAATCCGATGTGAGTAGAGGGGTTGGTACCTGCAAAAGGCACTCCAACGCTCAAGTCAGGACAAGCACAGATATCTAGGATAATTAATGAACAGTGACGTTACCTTTTGACCTGAGCTATTTATACTGACATTTATGGGCCCTGGACCCCATGGGCCCTGCAACGTATTTACCGTATCAGGTAATACACCTTAATCATCTGATTAACCCCTAATCACGGGTTAAGAGCAATGAGTAATGATAGTTCGGTCCTGGTGGCCGATTGCCGTTCGGCCACCAAGTACTGCCATTCGGCGGCCGACTGGCGGTGGCCGAACGCCCCTACCCGTACAATATTTAAAATGTAAATTAACGAATGATGAAAGTAAAAATTGTTATATTTATAAAACTAGAAACGTATTTAAAGTCAATCTTTCAAAGACTCATGCGTGACTAAAGGTCCAGACTAGAGGCGGAGAAGCTTATGAAGAGATAAGTTTTAAGGGTGTGTTTGGTAATGAGAAGATAAGTTGGTGAGATTTAGAGTGAAAAAAAAATAGGTAAATAAAAAGAATTAAAAAATAGAGTGAAAATTTGGTTATTTAATTAAAGAAAAATAGATAAGAAATAATATTATATATGTTTAGTAAGATAGAAAAAATAATTGAAAAATAAAATATATAAAAAAAGAGAGAAAAAAATAGAATAAAATAAAATAAAAATTAATAAAAATAAAAATATATTTTGGATTTTTATTAATTAATTTTTTATTTTAATCATTTAAATAAAATATATATATAATTATTTGAATACAATAACTTTTTATTCGAATAGAAATGAGTCACATTTAAATAGAATAAGTTCTCATTTGAATAAACATTTAGATTTGCTTAAACAATTCAAATACACACTTATAATGCATTTCTCGTCTATTTCTCCACAAAATTATGAAGAAATAAAAAAAAAAAAAAAAAAAAAAAAGAGTGGAATCTATCACCTTTTACAATTTTTTACAAAACAAATAAGAAAACTTATTTTTCTATCTCTATTTCTCTGCTCTCCCAACTATTTCAACACTATCTTTATTAAATTAAACAGTGTGAACGATGAATGTTTTAATTTAAGAGTAAATATTGAACATTAAGATAGAGATGTACAACATAGGTAATTGACCTTATATAGCTTAATTAAGTAACAAAATTTTATTTTTGGGTTAAAAATAGTTATGATGGGTGATATCACTTTACTCTTAGATAAATTAATTTAGTTAAAAGAAAAATCAGGTGGGTGTCAAATAGAAACTCCAGATATCTTCTAATTATATATAAAAAAAAGTATAGGTTAAATTATATTTTTATTCCTTTATTTATTTTTAAAATTTAATTGATTACACTATTTTTTCAATAGTTTAATTGGTGTTTTAATTCTTAAAATGATATTTAATATCATCTTTTTGTCCAAATTAACACTAATAATTTTAATGAAATCAGATAAAAGATTAAATATTATTTTAAAATTAGAAGATTAAATAAAATATTTTAAAAATAATGAAATCAAATTAAATATTTTAAAACAGAGAGACCAAATTGAAGAGTAATAATAGTTATCAAAATAATTTTATACATATGTGTGATATTAAAATAAGTGTTTTCATTTATCTTAAAATTATTTTATCTTAAATTAAAACAATTTTATAAATAAAAACTATTTTTTTATTAAAATTTATTAGTTTTTTTAATTGATTTTAGATTAATTGACAAAGCCAAAATATTAAATAAATGGACAAATCATTACATTAATTTTCGATTGGACCAATTAAATTGAATGGTCCAATTCAATTTTAAAGAAAATAATTAAAATTGAATAAAATTCATAAAAATAAATTTAATTATCTTAACAAAATTACAAAAAAATTTAAGTACTTAAAATTAAAAAAATACAAAAATAACAAGGAGTTATCAAATAAAAAATATTAAATAGGTAACAAAAAAATTCAAATTTATCTAAAAAATAATAAATAAATTATTTAATTCGGTCTCTCTATTTTTGAAATGTTTAATTGGTCTTGTTATTTTTAAATGGTTCAAGTTGATCTTTTAATTTTGTAAAAATATTCTATGTTACCCTTTCGGTTGATTTTATTAATGACATTAATGTCAATTTAGATGGAAGGACAAAATTAAATATTTTACAAAATTATAAGACTAGATTGAACTATTTAAAAATAATGGGACCAAATTGAATTCTAAAAATAAATAAAGGAATAAAATGTATAATTTAGTAAAAAATATATCTAAAAATTATTTAAAAAAATTAGGCTTAGACCTCCAGTTATGTTTTTGTTTAAGTTTCTTTGCTCTTATTAGATTGTGACATCAAGGCTTAGATTTCTCTTATATATGTTTCTGCAGCTTATATATGTTTGTAGATGTTTGGTTTTAAATTTTGGTTTTTAATTTTAGTATGACCTTTGGTAATGATGGAGCTTGACCAATTATTTTGGGGGAAGGGATATAAATAGTAAAAAATATTAATGTACTCAAAATTTAAAGTTACATGTAATTGAATTAATTTGTACTCATATATATTATCATTATCAATAAGACAAAGGTGAGTACATAAGGCAATATAATTATAAATATAAAAAAACAATAATATTATCTACTTAAAGTATTGCTATTCATTCTTTTAAATACTTGAACTCATCAATAATTGAATTAAAACTAGAGTTTTTAGTTATTTATTTTTTATTGTTGATGATTTTTATTGGTAAAAATGATTTTTCTGTTGTACTTGTAGAAAGAGTTAAAATAAGATGATTAATAGATCAATTAAATAAAATATATTTAACTTTCATGTTCTTGTCAAAGATTAACATAATTTAATTATAGTGGATAAATTCTTTAAATTTGAGTGGTTATGAGCATTAACAATAAAATCTTGAAGTTTAACTTTCAAACTAATCTTCTTTGGTTCAAAAAAGACCCAAAGAATAAAGTTTGTTCACAGGAGTGCATATACTATAAATGGTAGAAGCTCTATAAGCATCCTTAAGAACTAAAGCAAAGCTTAAAGTTAAAAGTTCTATTGGTTGCTCATTAAACTTGTCATTTAATTCTTGCAAATACTTATCCATTGTAATGAAAAAATATGTTAACTAATGTTATATTGTGATATGATCTTATTGATGTCGAGAATGACCATGATGTGCTACATAAGTAGAATTAAAATTAGGAATATCAATGTCATGCTGCTCACAAAACATTATCACATCCTTTAACAAAGCTTTCTAACTTTTGAATCAACATTTTAGTGGAACAAACTAGTTACATAGTGTTAAGTATATCTTCATATTGTCATTGCAAAGTTTGTAAAAGACAATTAGTAATCCCCATAATCTTTCATCATTAGTAAAATCATTGTGTACTCAAATTAAGACAAAATATCATAAGCAACATCAGTATCCCTTTTGAGAATAAATTAATCCATCGACTATGTAATAAATCTCAAAACATTAGTCATTCGCTCCTTTTTATTATTCATCATGTGCTTCATCAACAATTTTACAGAATTTATAATCTTTAATTTCTTTGCAAATGTGACTTCTCACTTTTCTAGAGAAAAATATGCAAGATTTCTTTCTAAGTTTGATGTGAAGTATATTTTTAAATTTAGAACACTTTATGTGTCTTATGACTTACGACTTGCGAAAAGTGCACATGGAGTTACTCACATAGTAACACTCATGAGTCATAAAGTAATTCTCCTTTTTAACCCTTTAAGATATTTATTTTTTAATAGGAATTAAGTGGGCTATTTTAGTTTAGCATTGGTCTTATAACTAACGACACTTTTTACTTGACTAATGGGCTTATATTATGTTAAAAAAAATTAGGGAGATCGATCCTAAATTAAGTCCAAGTAAATACAAAAGTTTAAAAAATGGGGAGGGGAAAGAGACATGTTGGAGTACTTATTAACTTACATTACTATTTTATGTCTTTTTTTATTTTTTTTATTTAAGTTGGACTTGAATTTTGATTTAAGAACAAGATGTCTTCGATCCATTTGTGATTTTGTTTTCTAAAAATATCATAGATTTTATTTAATTTCTATCATATGTATGTATGTATAAGGGGTAGAAGGTGTTACAAGTAACATTCAAAGGCTTGAATTCAACAATCCTTCGTAGCTTTCTTAGTCAAGCTCATATATATGTGTACTTCAAAACACATCTTTTCATATTATCGTGTTGCATTAGTTCACATAAATACACAAGTTTAAAAAATGGGGAGGGGAAAGAGACATGTTGGAGTACTTATTAACTTACATTACTATTTTATGTCTTTTTTTAATTTTTTTAATTTAAGTTGGACTTGAATTTTGATTTAAGAACAAGAAGTCTTCGATCCATTTGTGATTTTATTTTCTAAAAATATCATAATTTTTATTTAATTTCTATCTTATGTATGTATGTATAAGGGGTAGAAGGTGTTACAAGTAACATTCAAAGGCTTGAATTCAACAATCCTTCGTAACTTTCCTAGTCAAGCTCATATATATGTGTACTTCAAAACACATATTTTCATATTATCGTGTTGCATGAGTTCACATAAATGCGCATGATTTTACACACATTACATGGAAATAAATTTCTTAATTTTTATTTTTTCTTCTTTAACTTTTATCTATTTTATTTCTCTTATCTCTCGTGTTTTTCCCCCTCCTTCTCTCTTATTTTTCTCTCTTTCCTTTTCATCTCTTCTTCTTTCTAACATAGGGTGTGTGATTCTTCTTCCCCATTCTATTACAAAATTATGCAGAAAAATAAAATAATAAATTTATTCTATTACATTAATTACAGCCAATTTCCTTTTATTCCATTTCACTTAATGTTAAATAAAAATAACTCAAATGTTTTATTATTTACAAATAGTCATTAATTGGTTATAGAAATAAAGATACAAAATTTATAGTTTTAAAAACAAAATCAAATTGATTATTTTGATGCAGTCCATCTAACTTGAAAAATTGATCAAGTAAAAAATCAATTGTTACAATTCACAAGAACCAATAAATTTTTTTTAGTTTAAATCGAATATTTTGTGTTTTCTACTTATGAATTTTTAATTTTAAATAAAGAGATTATATATCACCATTATGTATGAAGTGTCATTATTTAATTAATTATTTTATTTTATTTTATAAGGAATATAATATGATCCTTTATGTTCATTGAAATATTAATTTAACAATTTTTTTTATAATATCACACTAATTTATTGCTTAATAAATTATATAATACTATATATATATACATATAACTATTACTAATTTCACATCAATTTAGTTATGATTAAATTATTAACTATCAGGTTCAAAAATATGGTTTAAATTTTATTCAAAATTAATGACTTAATGTAATGTTTACATTATTAATTAATTAAAACTTACAGTTGATATAACTTTAAAATAATAAATATTTTTTATACCAAAATTATCATATGATAATTTGCTAATATATATACATATTTTTTTATTAGAAACAGGCTCGAATTGATAATACCATCATAAACGCCAAGGCACGTATTTGGAATATTTTGAGAATTTGTTATTAAATAAACGTGTGAAAATTGGGATTTATATTATTTATTCTTTAAATATTGAAAAGGAAAGTGTGATTGTGAGTATTTAATAATAAAAATATTAATTAAACAAATAGGTTGGCGACAGGAGCTGTTGGCTTTTTGGCCGCTGTCTACTTTTTTGATATATATATTTTATAATAATTTATGGTAATAGAAGGCTTCATTTATTTTGTGTGTTTGTGTGCACTATGCACTCTCCAAAGCTTTTGTTGCTTTGTGCTTAATGGAAGGCCCTTGAGCTTTTCCTTCTTTCTCTGTCTCCGCTCTTTAGGTTTCACTCTCACACTCACTAACCTCTCTTCTTCACTCTCTCAACTTCCTCAGGTGCGTCACTGCTTCATTCTTTTGCTCTGTGTTTGTGTTTGTTTCTGGTTTCAGATAGAATGTGACCCTTTTATGTTTTTTATTTATTTATAATTTTTTTAGATTTTGGTTTCTCTCCTTTTGCTGGTTCTGGGTTTTATTACTTTTTTTTTTTTTTTGGAAAAAAGGAAATTCTTTTGGAAGGTTTGGGGTTGGTGTGGATCTGTTTTAACAGATGCACTCTTTTTCCTTTTGTGTTTTGCTTTATATGTTTTTGTTTTAATTTCTCAGCTATTCGTTTACCTACCCCTTTTGTATTGGTAGGAAATATGAATAAGAGTCCTAGGAAAAATAAAATAAAAAAGAGCAAAATGATTGGTTGACTATGGTCTTAGTCTACAAATTTTCAACTTTTTTTTATCTTTTTTCCCCCATTTATTGAATAATCCGGTGCTATTAACTGTGATCAATATGCTTAGTTGGCTTCTTCTGGAGTTTTTTTTTTAATAAGAAATTACAAATTTTCTTGGGGTTTTCGTTTCCCCCTTTCTTTGGGGTTGTCATGCAGCTCATGTGATGGGTTATGATGGAGGAGGGGTCACTTTTTTTTTTCTTTTTTTTGGGGTGTGTGTGTAAAATTGACTTTTCAGTTAATTGTGGGAATAATTACCATTGCTGTCCTTTAATTACTGAAATAACATTTTGTGTTTGAATTTAATTTTCCAATTGCACGACTTTTAAAAAAAATGCGTGTTTGTTATTTCTTGTTTTGCCTTGTCCAGAATTTCTTTTGGCACTTTGCAGCAATTTCTTATGTTTCATTGCTATTGAAATTCCCTACTAATGGAATTCTCATTTGATACACACGTATAAATAGAGGATCGAATGACACTAGGTATCAAACTGGATAAAATGACACCTCCAATAACTTTTTATCAATTTGGAATTTAAAGTTTTTATGAAGTAGATCAACTCTACAAAATTTAATAAAAAGATTGATACTTTATAACTTTATTTTATCATGTAATATGTTATTAAAAATAAAAGTAGATAACTACTAGTTGACTACACATCTGCAAATGTCTAAATCATATAAAATTTAATGTACATGATCTTCACGATAATGTTGCATGGTTGGATTGATAAAATTTACTAGTTGTAAAACTTTAAAAAGAGCTACTAAAAGTGTCGTTTTACTAAGTTTGATACCTGGTTGTGTATATGATTATGATCCGTTCACTGAAGGTCAAGTTTTGTGAAACTTATTCCATTTAATACATTTTGTGACCATCAAAATTTCATCAACTTTATTTTAACAGACAGTATGCTTTCTACAATAAGTAAATGTTTACTGAAAGATAACACACAAGGAGTATTTGATTGTGTAACATTTGGTATGCACCAGCACAATCATCAACATAATATATCATTTGATTAAAGATTTAGATCCGTTGAATCCACATTCTGTAAAATGATACGGAGTGGAGTAATTATACAAAACTTATGTTTGATTGTGTGTAATGGTTCCTCTGACAAATCTTCCAAATAAAATCAGGTGCTGAAGGAGGGAACCACGTTCTTATTAATCCAGATTAATCATTTTTTTCTTATGTTTGCAAGCCAATAATTGGTCTCTAGTTAGATGAAAATGATGACTATGCTTTTACTTAATGGAGTGTTGGAACTCAATTTTTCTCTATCTTTTGTTGTTTTGTTATTTGTTGCATTTCTTTCTGCCAATATGTTGAGTGGATTGTGGTTTTGTGAAAGACAGTTCGTAAATTTGGAGTCTGATGTCTCCGCCACTGCTGGTTACCGAAGATGAAGGGCAGAGCAATGCCTCAATGGTAGCAACTGCATCTTCACAATCCTTGGACTGTTTCTCACCAAATGAGGCAAGATTGAAAGAACGCAATTACCTCGGATTGTCAGATTGCTCTTCTGTGGACAGTTCTACTGTCCCAAGCTTGTCTGCTGAGAAAAAGAACCTGAATTTGAAGGCCACTGAGTTGAGACTGGGCCTTCCTGGATCCCAGTCACCCGATAGGGATCCGGGTCTTTTCTCACTGAATTCAGCAAAACTTGATGAGAAGCCACTGTTTCCTTTGCTTCCTACAAAAGATGGAATCTGCTCATTGTCCCAAAAACCTGTGGTTTCAGGAAGCAAAAGAGGTTTTGCTGATACTATGGACCCTGAGGTGAATTCCTTTTTCCTTTTATTGTGGTTAAATGAATATCTCATACAGATTTTGAGTTTGATTCTCCACAATATGTGGTGTTTGGGGAAGTTTCCTGGCAATGCAGGGATAAACATAATGCTATCTCCTAAACCTTCTGGAGCTCAGCTGACCATAGTGAAAGAAATTCCAAGCAAGGTGTTACAAGAAAGGCCTTCTGCAGCAAATGGAACTGGTCATAACCATACCGGAGCTTCCATCAGTGGCAGTGCACCTCCTGCTTCTAAGTAAGTCAAACTGGCTAGATCTATGATCTTCAGGAGAATCTAGAAGTTGTACATAATACCATACAAGGGGACTAACAACATTTCTAGTTATGCTAATTAGTCCATATCTATGACAGGGCACAGGTTGTTGGTTGGCCTCCTATAAGATCATTTAGGAAAAACTCTTTGGCAACCACTTCAAAGAACAATGATGAAGTAGATGGAAAACCGGGTCCAGCTGCACTCTTTGTGAAGGTCAGCATGGATGGTGCTCCTTATCTGAGGAAGGTAGATCTAAGAAATTATACAACATACCAGGAGCTCTCTTCTTCCCTTGAGAAGATGTTCAGCTGTTTCACTCTAGGTGATCTGTTACAGCCTCAGCCTTGCTTTGTTTTAACTAATTATTTATTGCTATTGATTCTGATGAAATTTTCTGGTCACTATTTTATATTTTTAATTCTAAAATGTATCTTTTGGATGGACTTATGGCGTGTACCATACCAGGTCAATGTGGTTCCCATGGAGCTCCGGGAAGAGAAATGTTGAGTGAGAGCAAGCTGAAGGACCTCCTGCATGGTTCAGAATATGTACTCACCTATGAGGATAAAGATGGTGACTGGATGCTTGTAGGAGATGTACCATGGGAGTAAGTTTTTGTGTTCTCAATTTCTGGCTTTATTCTTTCTATAATAATTATATTTGTTTCTAAAACAAAAGGGCTAGGTGCCTCAGCAAATTTATAAAGCCACAGTTTTTCTTTAATCAGTGTAATGTGCAATATATTGCCAACAATGCCACAAATGATAAGCAATTTCCACCCAAAAAAATCAGTTTTCTTGGTTACTACTTCCTACTTGTAAAGTATTGTAGACATACATATAAAGCAGAATAGATACTATAGAAGAACATAGTAGTTGCTTGAACATTATATCGCATTAGTAAACAAGTATTGCTTCCATCAGCCCTGTCAAAATCACGATTGTTCAAGCCATACAAAAGTGCTACGCTGCTACTGTTACTTTTTTTTTTTTTTTTTTTTTTTTACAATTACATGTTCAACTGAAAGTCCAAAATATTGTTTTATTATATATCATTCCTGAATTTGGGAAGGTTTTATGTATTTTACATAAAATGATAATCAAAAGTACTACGTGGGTATCAAGTGTAGCAAATTACTACTAATTGTACCAAGAAACTGTCAACTGGAAGACTGATGGAATGTAGTCATTCGATTGCTGTTTCACTTCACTCCAGCTTGCATCTTATTAACTGTAATTTTTCTTTTGTTTGCAGTATGTTCATTGACACATGCAAAAGGCTGAAAATCATGAAGGGTTCTGATGCCATTGGCTTAGGTATGTATTCTCGACGAATTCATTTTGCAGCTGCCATACTTGTCACTTGAAAACCATTACTTGAATTGATGGACTGGGAGCCTCTGTTTTGTAAATCAAACAGTAGCGACGCAGGGCTAATAGGCAGCAGTACCGATGATGCATTTAAATGAGACTGTTGAATCTACTAGTCAGTAGATTATGATCATGGAGGGTTATTTTGAATCCACATGGGGATAATATAAGGATAAAAATTTTCTTGCATTCTTTGCAGGATGATACCTGTTTGATTTATTAGTATATTGTTTTGTGCTTGGTTTTCTTCAAATTAATCATTAAGCTAGTGCTTAAAATCTAGAAATACTAGTAGTAATATACAACATATACTTGATGGTTGATATAAGGTGTAGCTACGCAAATTTTAACAATTATTATGTTGAAACATAATGCCAATTCGCAAGTTATCCATTCAATGTATAAGATTTGAATTTGAAGATGAGCTAGAATGAGTTTGCATCTAACATGTAACACAAGGAAACTATGATCGAAAGTATCTAGTTTATATCTGCAATTGACTCTTTTGGATTACCTGTACAGTTTGTTTCCTTGTAAATTGTAACTCAAGGAAACTATTATTGTAGTGTATGCCTGCAATGTACCCCTTCCCGTCTTACTCGCTCTAATCAGCAAAGTCTCAATTCAATTTCTATATTCACTACACCGATAATGTGCCTATTAACACCAGTTAATTTGCTCAAATTTGCTAAGGTAATTTTTCCTTTCTTTGCAGCTCCCAGGGCCATGGAAAAATCCAAGAGCAGGAGCTAGATGGTATTGGAACTGTTGACTGCGTTTTGTCTACTACGGTAAAGTTGCTGGATATGAGAAGGTTGTGCAAGGAGAACTATGGTATAAATGACTGAATACCGGGTTTTGATGGTTAACTGCTATTTAAGATGTTGTCTATGATTACAAGTCCCTGAATAGTGTCTTTGTCTTTTGTTTGTGTTACATTTGTTTCTACTATAATTCCTTATGAAGCTACCATGCATATTAGTAATTGTGGAGTCTGTAATCTTATAGGAACCTGTTTGTTTTGACAAGTTGAATGTATGTTACAATCAGTGTATTGTTCTCAGTGATTTGCTATTATTCCTTAGTTTTTCTTTCTTTTTACTCTTGAAGGCCATTTTTTCATGCCTACCTCGGTAAATCAAATGATTCCTGTGCTAAGACTAGGAACCGTAGAGCCAGTGTCACTTCAGCCTACGCTGGTGGTTGACTTGGATGACTGATAAGTGTTACCAATATACTATTTTTTTAATACACTATTGTTGGCTAAAACTAATTAAAAATTGTGAGATTATAAGAATATACTTGTCTCATTTGTGTTAACTCGTGTAAAAGGATTGTGTTAGTGCTGTTGGCACTCATTGCTTACTATGTTTTTTAGTGGAAGATTGGGATTGCCAACTTGCAGGGAAATTTTCACTTTAGGATTATAATAATTAGCATGTTGACAAAATTGTGTACTAGCAATGAAAACAGGGTTAGCAATGAAAACAGGGTTAGCAATGAAAAGTTATCTAAAGAGAAATTTTGCTCTCGTCTTAAATGTCTCGAGTGTCCAATGTGTAATCCATATTTAAAGATAAATGATTGTTTTTGGGAACAACACAATGGATTTTTGGGTTATTTAGACTGGTTAGAAAAGAAAAAATCTTATATTTTATAATTATTTTAAAGCTAACTTAGTTTATTTTATGAAGTTCTAAAATCGTTTCTTGAGATTTTTACTTTTTTAAATAAGCTAATTGTTATAAACTTTTATTTTAAAAAAATGTAATTACAATAGTACTAATGTTTCTAAAATGGCGAATGAGTATATAGCATATTCCAATGGTAGTAAATAATATCAGTTTTAAGTTAGTCTAACATATATAATTTACTCATTAATGATTTGATGCTTCTCAACAAAATTTAAGGATTCTTTAAGAAAATCATGTAGTGTTTTTTTCTAGTTTAATTTTCATGCATTTTCGATATAATTTTGTCATCAACTAATTAGAAATTATTTTAGATATGATTTTTAAAGTAGTTTATAGAAAAGTTAATAATCTTAACATGTAAATCTATAATGGGATGAATTCTACATTGTCAGAATATTTTTATATAAACTCATTTTCTTTATATATGTAACTTGACAGTTTGATCCTATCCAATGACAAGGAAAGAATTATTTTGAAGCGTTTTTAAACTTCGATACATCATATTTATAGAATGTTGTATTGACGGGTTTGACACGATTTTGACGTGATATTTATTAGACAATTTGATAAATTTATATCATGTCATAAATAAAAATTATTATTATTTTTATTTAAAAATCTCTTTGACGTAATTTTAACATTTACAAAACTTGAATACGAACTAAGAGAGTTAGACAATTCCCACTCTTAATTAAACACTTATCTAACACTTCTATTATAAAAAAAATTAAAATGTTAATTTATTTATAAGATTTAAATATGTTTTTAATATTTTAAATTTATGATAAATTAGTTTTTGGTCCTTTAATTTTAAAATTATTATTTTTAGTCTTTATAATTTTTAAAAACATTATTTTACTCCTTCAGATTACCAATAATTACAAGAGTTAAAAAGATCAATTTTAACTTTGAGACACTAAAAATATATTTAAGCCTAAGCCTATTTATAAATATTGCAAGACTCTTAAGTTTTTTTATTTATGATAAAACTCATTGCCTTAACACTTTTAAGGGTCATTATCATATAAAAATTGTAAAACTTATATATATGTTGTGTCTTCATGTCCAAAATTTTACATTGTAATCATGTCTTGATGTCTGTGTCAGGTATCCATGTCAAAATTGATGCTTCGTTATTTTTTAGAATTTTTTTATATTGAAAATAACTATCTATTTTTAATAAAAAACTTTCAAAAATATTTTTAATTTGAATCTAAACATATTCTAAATCAAATAACATTTTATTTCTACATAGAATTATGTCTTTTTCTCTCTTTAAAAATCATATTTCTTAATGTGGTGTCAGGGCCATACCACCCACCCACTTTGAATAACATTCCACTTTTAATTTTAATTTTTTCTTTTTTATATTTCCTTGATAAAATTCTTAAAGATTCTATGCTTTTTATTTTATTTTATAATTTTTTATAGGTTTTCATTCAAAACATTGACCTTGGTCGTTTCAAAATGGAAAATTCTCTTCTAGTTTTGATTCAATTTTCCTCAATTTCTCAAAATAAAAAACCCTTGCTCGCTAGTATCAATACATGTTTTGCTTTTTCTATTATTGATTTGATGCATGTTATTGAATCACCAGGAGTACCATAAGTGTTGCCCTTGAATTTGGTAACCACATTCCTTTTTTGCTTTGGTTTAAATTGGAATTAAGTAACAAGCAGAGAGAGCTTTGACCATTTCTATGTGTTCCTTCTCATAAAAAGCTATTTCTTGTAAACTAAATTTCCATGCTATATTTACTAAAAAATACTCTACAGGAAATTAATATCTACAAAGATATTTCTCATAAACTAAAAAGAAAAGTCTGTATCTAATAAGAAATTTTAGTAATGATTACTAATATTTTATCATAAAGAAATGTTTTAAAATTAAAATTAATAAATTTAAATATATTTTTAATCCTTATGACTACAGTGACTGTTGTTTGTAGTTTTTGTTAAAAAAATATTTTTTATTCCAATAATATTTGTTGCCTATTTTGATCATGTGAACCTGTCATTAGTAGCACAATTAAATCATAGAAACATAATTAAAATTAAAACAAAACATTAAAATGAAAAGGGCACAGGATAAATAAATATAAGTTTTTGATGCCATACTAATGGTATCTTAAATTGTACATCATCTTCTTTTACATGCCAAAGAAAAGTGAATGCAAATATTTCTACACTGACAATTATTATTTGACAAATAAACAAAATATAACATCATATGAATATTGTTATAAATGAGTTTCGGACCTCAGCCTAAGTTTGAAATTGCTTGTTAGGCCGTTCATTCACTACATAGGCCCAATTAAATTGATAAAGTGGATATCGAGAATCTTAGAATCATGATCATTATCAATGAATAATAAATTAGCTCTAATGTTGAGGCATACATAATCAACTTATCTCCAATTATAAGGCCCAAATAATCAATCAACTTATGACTAATGATGAGAATATGGGATAAGTATCTTATTATAGCACATGAAAGATACATTTTCTGTTTCATAACATCGTAGGTTATTTTAAATAAAATAAAAATATTAATAAATAGATAGAAAAGATAGTAAATTTACAAAATTAATTTTATGATTAAAGTATATTTCAAAATATTTTTAAGTTTATTACCATTCATTCATTGAATTAATTTTTTTTAAAATATTTAATTAAATTTAAATTAATTTATTAAAATAATAAATAAAATAAAAACTATAAATTAAATTATATATTATACTTTTATGTATACGTCAATATATAAAATATAAATTATATATTTAATATACATATTTTAGCATTACATTAATGAAATATAATAAATGATACTTTATTATAAAACACTAATTTATTTATGTATTATTTAAATTTTTTATTAATGACATCAATTAAATAATATATTAATTTAACATATATATATATAATTAATACTATATAATGCAAATATTATTTTATTTAAATATTAATTAAATAATATCTTAACACTTGTATTTGATTTTATTATACTTATATATATATTATATTTATTTTGATATGTAACTTTAAAAATATTTTGTAAAGATAATAATAAAAATATTTTTTTAAGATATATATGGCTAATTTTAGTAAAATTTATTTAATAATTTTTATAATAATAATTAAATATGTAAATTAGGAGATATATTGTTAAAGTATAATATGTTTAAATTTTTTTAATGGAGAAAATATTTATAAGAAGGAAGGGTGGTGTAATAATTAATGAAACTTTAACAAAAAATTTAAAAAATAAGTAAAGTTTTATAAATTAGAATCCGTTGAGGGAGAGGATTGTAATTTTAACATAAGAGGGAGGGTAGTGTAATATTTGTATCACTTAAGAGAGGATAATAATGTAATTTATTCATTATTTTTACTATATATATATATATAAAGCAAATTTTAGTAAGATATTTTATTGATATATATAATAATCTAAGTAACATTAATTAACCGGCTTAATGCTGCTATTCCTAAAATATGAATACTTAATTATATAAGAATTAAACAGAAAATTACATATTTTTGTACCAAAACAATGAATAGTACTCATTTGAACATAACTGGTGTTGTTCCCCTGTTGCAAATATGCTTCCTAGTACAGGTGGTTCACCTTTAAACAAACTAGTATCTGATTTGCTCATCATAGGATTTCCTCGAGCATGTTTTGATGCATTGTATTGTACCTTATTCATAATTAAGTTGTTCAAAATGTGCTACTTTTTTCTACTCAGTATAAAATATTGAGCTTTAAGGTTGTCAATGTGGTATCAGAACTTTCGATGACTATTATTTGTTTAAAGCATTGTTAGTGATGCACGGTGGAGTTGAATTATTCCTAGACTAGTGCAGGTTTGATTATTAACCAAAAGCATTTAGTAATTATAATAAAGATAAACTCTGGTGGTTTGCTGTTTCTTCTAGATTCCATGGACTATAATGTTATTTGAATTTAATTAAGCAGAGCTAAAGAACATATGATGGTGTTGTGCCTGAAGGAAACACAACCTTTACATAAGCATAGCTTTTGATGTTAGTGGGATTATCTTTCAAGATTAAAATAAGATGGCTAATAAAATTTTGAAGGAGCAATAGATTAGAAGATTTGAGGTTAATGAATTCATCTATTATTAAAAATTGAGAGAAAGATACTTTTGATTTTTCCCATTATACTAAAAGATTGGCAATATAATTGTCATGGTGCTTATGTGGGAAAAATAGCATACACATTTACCAAATATGAAATTCTTAAATTGCTCTTAGAACCATAAAAAGTGGATGACTCGGTGGGAATCAATGTTTTGAAATAGTTAATAGGGTAGACTTACTAAAAGAAGATTTGGTTGGTCCTTTCATTTTTTCAGAAGCACCATAATTTAACAACAGCACCAACTGTAGTAAAATGATAGTGCTATGTGAATATTTGAAGGGACCTGTTTTTAACAACAAAGTCCTGCATGCAAGTACATTATTACTAGTAACTTATTGCAAGTGCCACAGTAATAAAAACTGAAAATTGCATGCATCAAAGTGCATACTTCCCCCTTTCCTCACAAACATCTCTTTCATTACCAAAGATTTTTTCCTATATTATCTTTCACTTTCTTTCTTTTCAGTAGAGAAATTCTCAAAATTACTTTTAATTTATATATAAAAAAATTCTAAAAATTTAGAGTAAGCTTTTATCTTTTAAATAAATATACTTTTTTTTTTTTGTAAATTACTAAAATCTCATTTAGTAGACAATCTTATATTGATAACCCGTGTCATAATTGACAAATAACAATATTTTTTAAATATGTAGTTAGGAATTTAACATCTAACTTGTGCAAATAGATAAGTATTTATTAAAAAAAATCAACTCAAACAAATCTTAGTTTCTTATTAATCTTTTAAGTTTTGGCCTAGAGATATCCTAATTCACCAACATAAAAAAAAAAAAAAAAAAAAAGGTAGGTTACCTTGTCATAGAAATATGGTAATATTCACCAAAATAAAAAAAGTAGGTGACTTTATCTTAAAGAATATAATAATGTTTAGAAACTAGTTGAGCAGTTGATCCAGGATAAAGGGTTGCCTCCCGTTTTACCAATTTACCCACTCTATACACTAAAAAGAATCAGTTTCATATATTTGCTGGGGACAAAATATAAATGTGCTTTGCCACAAATCTTCGTTAAATGTTTAGCATGTTTGGTCTCATTGCTTGTCATATAGCAAGATTTAAATTTGTTTGGTTGCATCATCAACTCTTTCCACTCTAGAGTCTTCTAATTTTTATCACAATTGAAGGAAGAATTAAATTTGTTTGGTTGCATCATCAACTCTCTCAACCTCGTTTGTTGAAAAATATTTTCTCAAAACAATATTTTTTGGACAACCAATTGACAACGTTAATCAAAAGGACAAAAGACCCTTGAAATTTTCTTCCCAAGATTTTCATCAAAATATTTAGATGAGATCATAATCAAAGCGAGTGAGATCAAAACTGAAGCCACACGTAGCCCATCCACACACAATGGGTGTTTTCTTCATTTATGTGCCCTAAGTTGCCACATTTCCCATTGCAAAGCCATAAACACCAACCGTGAATTAAGCTAAGGTTACAAATCTACATCTCTCAACTATCTTTCGTGTTGTCAAACAATGATTCCACGCGTTTCTTCCCAAACCACGCCATTAAGGAATGTCATGTTTTGCTGGTTCATCTCACTTTTTTGTTATTAGTTTTTTTATTATTTTTTTTATCTCGGGTATTTCTTATCCATTATGTCATACATTAATCAGTTAGTGATATTGTGATTGTAGCTTACTTGACAAGTTTTGATGATTTTATTTTTGATTATCATTTATTAAAGTATGTGTGTATTTTATAAATTATTATTTATTATTTTATTTTATTGATGTGAAACTTGTTTATATCTTAACAATTTTTTTCTTAAATAAGAAACCTAACTTTTTATATAGCGAAATCTTATTATTATATATCATATTATCATTTAATAAGAGTTATAATTTATTGGTTGTTACCTGATCTAACTTGTAGCTCTGATATCACTCATAAATTATTTTATATTTATATTTTTATAAAGATATAATTTTTATCAAAAAAACATGATCTAATTTATTTATGAGATCTCTATTTATATAAAAAAAATTATCATATAAAATCAAATATTAATATTATCTTATTTTAAAAATAAAAAACAAATTTTAAAATAATCAAAATAAATTAAATTTAAATAATTAAAACTTAAATAAAAAATTCTTATAAAAAATAAATTTACTCTACTAAAAATATTTAAACATATTTTTAATATACTTTTTTCAGTTACAACGAAATTTTCTATTAAATAATTATTTTTATAACAAGTATAAAATGTCTAAACACTTGGTAAAATAAATGTGGGTTGCTGGTCCATGTCAGTTGTGCAGCATTGTGGTACTAGCTGTCATTATCCAAAATTGAAGTCCCTTACTATCCTTAATTGTCTTGCTTTATGCAAATGCATGTCACCAGAACATTCTGTGTGCTTACATCGTTTTGCTGTGGCAGAATTTATTAGGATTGGAACCAATTGTGGTACAGTCTGATGGCGAAAACTGTCCCTTCCTTGCATCTTGTTCTAGAATATACTCCTACCAGAATGAATACGACAGTCGTTTTGAAAAGGATTGCTATAGAAATTCTCTAATAGTGATCAATACTAAAAAGCTACTTCTTTGGACCTGATTTGGACTTTTGCTGCTACCTAAACGGCTCAATTTTTATCTCCAGATTAATGATAATGGAAATGGGTAAAAGAAAAAATCCACACATCCTATACACATTATTGATGAGCAAATTTTTCCTACAATTATGATTTTTATTTCATTTTTATAATTTTTTCTTTAGTGTAAAGTATCTATCAATTTTATGCATAATTAATTCATGCTAGAGAAACTAGCAGGCCACTTTTAGTGAATTATCCTTTTCAAAAAAAAATTTTCATTTACAATACTCAGATTTAAGATCTTAATTAAGATAACTGAGTCATATTTAGATCAATGAATTAGAATTATGATATTCGAATCTCATAATTTTATAATTTTTAATAAAAAATCTTATTAGCAATGATCTAAAATAAGTGTAATTAATAGACTTCATATGTCTTGTTTTACATCAAGAAATATTAACAAGATACTTTCTAACACATTCTTACTAATGTATTTCCTAAATTATAAGACTGTGCCAGCCTCATGTCATATTAAATGATTTTATAATTTTTAATAAATTTTAAAAGAAAATAAGTTGGAAATAGGGTATTGTTGGCCTTTCTCCTTTTGCATCTTATCCATGTAAATACTTAAAATATAATGTATGCTGCCGCGTACAATAATACAATGAAATGCTAAAAAATACGTATGCTAGTGAGAAGCAAGTACTCGACATACAATGAATACAGCTGTGTACAGTACACTGAAGTGCTTCATTATACAAAAGAAACCACTACATCAATGTAGTAGTAAAAGATTGGGATAATAAGCAAAATTTTAGACTTTAACATTATTATTGTGTTCATAATTTTTATAAATAAGAAAAAGTCTTGCGAACCAATATTCTTAGAAAACTGGTTAAAGAAAAAGAATTACCAAAATTTTCATTGAAAATTATAATAAAATTATATGAGTGAATTTGTAAATACAATTTTTAATAAAAAACTTTTCATTCTTAATTCTTGAGAGGCATTGGTTAGTATTTTTCTCAAAAAAAAAAAAATGCTTCATTATACGCAACTATGTATGTGAGATTAATTCATATTTGGTTGGTAGTAATCGTAGCATTTATTGGGCATGGCATGTGTCCCAATTATTGTAGATCCACGATCACCATTCACCAACCTTTAAAAATGCCTCATTCTATATAAAATAGAATAGAATGATTGGCCCTTAGTAGTCAGTACCCTAGATTTGTGGAATAAATCATCCCTGTGGCTCTCTTTCTTGTTCATAGGTTATATAATTATTGGCGGTTTGTGGGAATCTCTCTATTTCTAACCGTATGTCAATCTATAGGCTCCAATAGAAACAAAATAAATGGCTAAGGGAAAAAGATATTTTTCATCAGAATTTTCTTGTTATTATTAGAAATTATTATTCAGATAATGGTTTTTTCGTGTTCACAAATTCTAGGTGTAGCAATTGGTCGCTCCAAGGTTCAAGTCTATATTATTTATTCTTTTGAAAATTCAATATGATTTTTTAAGCATTAATTTAAGTGGGTGAATTCAAAATATAATGGGTCACCAACAGTCTCTGTATCACAAACAGAATAAATATTTGATCAATGAGTTAAGGTCCATGGAAGAAAAAAGAATTCAAATTCTAATAAGTAATTAATTAGTGTTTATTCAAGAAATCTTTAATAATTTTTTTTATAAAGGTAGGGTGCAAAAACATCACTATAAGACCAAGATGTTTTAACAATGTTTGCACTGGTAAGCCTACCAATCATGTGCAACACACTCAATATATAATACAAGGAAAAATAGAATAACAAAAATTATAGGGGGACTAGACCAAAATCCATGAAATACTAACAAAAATGAAAAGCAGGCAACCCACATGCACGCTCCGATCGGACGCAACATTCTCCAACACCACAACACTCAACTTCATGAATAATATTTTCGCTAAATCATGGAAATATATCTCCAAAATATTATACAACATCATATTTAAATCTAGAGATAGGATCAATCACCTATATATGAGAGACTATATGTATCATTCTACCCTAATCTCATTTTTAACCTAAACTTTCTTCTAATTTGGGTGTCAAAGTTTCTTTGTAAGTGTCCCACTGTTGTGAGTATTGAAACAGTCATGACGTTATTCTTGTTATATGAGCGCTTGCAAATTTCGATAATAATACAAATGCCGTTTCTTGAATGAACTTTATTTGTATTGATGTAAGAAAAGACACTTTGTACCTTTATCTATTTTGTTTAAAAAATAAAAAATAAATAAAAATAATTGAAATTAAATATGTGTTAGTGTTTAACTATTAAAGGTTGTGAAATTTTTTTAGTAGTTATTTAAAGGATGTAAGAAGTTTGAAAAATAAAATTTTTAAAAAATGAAAAAAAAAGAAGAATAAAAAATAAATATAAATAAGTATGAAATAGAAAGAGCTTTTTTAAGTTAAGGGATAAAACAATCAATAAAATCTGTATAAAAAAATATATTATTTGTATTAATATATATATATATATATATATATATGAGTTAATCACTTATATATTGTCAGTGTAAAATTTTTTACACTGACAACCAATCATATATCTTAATAGTGTTGTCATTTGTTCATTTAATCAAATAAAAGTAAAATAAAATAATTTAAAAGATATGATTGGTTGTCAGTATAAAAAACTTTATATACAAATGACCTAATTTAATAGTTTTGTGGCATATGTGTAGGTAAATAAGTTTGGAAATAATTTTATATTAGCAATTTTATTATATTTAATTAATATATTATCTAAAAGTATTAATTTTGCATTACATTTATTAAATATAATATTTAATAATATTATTTTAAACATTGAATTTACAAAAGCATTCAATTTAAACTTTAAACAATAAACGATATTTGATTAATAATCAATAAATGTTGTATAATTTATATTTTAATTATTATTTTTAAGAGCAGAAAAGTAAAATAAAATGAATATTTTAATAAACTGAAGTATATCACTAAAAGATATAAAAAAAAATAAAATAGAACAGAAGGTGGGATGATATTTTGAATTTGAAAGGTAACATGAAAGCATTTTGGGGCTCTCGAAAATAGAAATATTTATTTATAAATAGAGTAGAGGAGGAAAGGAAGAAGATATAGGAAGGGAAGGGAAAAGCGTAGCTGATTCTATTTCTAGTCGACTGTCATTTCCTTTTCTGTTGCCTTTCCAAGGTTTGGAACCGGCAAAACAAAACCATCAAAATCCTCAGGTTGGGTTCTGAGGATGGTTTCTGGATGGAGAAAGACGTTTCGCACATCCAACAATATGCCTCAAAACACATCGTTACCAGATAGCGATTATTACGATAACACGGATCCATGTCCCAGAATCACTTCCGATTTCTCACTCTTCTCCACCCCACCATCCATTCCGCACACCCTCCGTTGCCCAACCAATACCAAACGCACCACTCCCTCTCCCTCCTCCACCCTCTCTTTTCTCAAAGCCACCTTACACTTATCCAAAGTAAGCCACACTAGACTCTATCCTTTTAATTTAACACTTGATAATTAACTTTTTTATTTTGTGTGCAGCGCTCCTGTGGAATCTGCACGCACACTGTCAAATTCGGCCAAGGAAAAGCAATCTTCACAGCGGAGTGCTCTCACGTATTTCACTTCCCATGCATAGCAGCTCACGTGAGAAACCACCCAATCCTCACGTGCCCCGTCTGCAACGCCAACTGGAAACAACTGCAAAACGCACACCAAAACCCTGCGCACCACCTCAAAACGACCAAGTCGTTTAACTACAACGACGACGAGCCACTCATGTCGCCCACTTCAGTTTCGCGTTTCAACCCCATACCCGAATCCAACGAGAACGAAGAAGAAGAAGACGACGACGAAGAACAACCAAACGACCAACCAATAAGCTTCCGTGTCTCACCATCGCTCAAAACCAGAAACATCGAAGCCTGCTTCTCGCCGGAAGCTGCAATTGTCGCCTCCAACCGAAGCTCCGAGACCTACGTTGCGCTCTTCAAGGTCAAGGCGCCGCCGCGTTCCGCGCCGCCGAATCGTCCTCCGGTGGACCTCGTCACGGTGCTCGACCTCAGCGGGAACGCCTCCAGCGAAGAGCTTCGTATGCTGAAACGCTCCATGCAAGTCGTGATCTCGTCGCTCGGCTCCGCCGACCGTCTCTCCGTCGTCGCATTCTCCGGCGGCTCTAAGCGGCTGTTTCCGCTCAGGAGAATGACCGGCCGCGGACAAACCGCGGCGCGGCGCGTCGTCGACGCGCTGACGGAGCTCCGTCACGACGGAGCTCCGGCGAGGAACGACGCGCTGAAGAAAGCGGCGAAGGTTCTGGAAGACCGACGGCAGAATAACACCATCGCCAAAATCATCCTCCTCACGAACAACCACGAGGATCAGCGGTTATCCTCCACGCGCTTCCCCGTTCATTCTCTGAGAATCTCCCTCGATGGCGCGTGTGACCACGCGCACCGCGAAAGCGAGTTGGCGAAGCGCGTGGGGAATTTGTTGAGCGTGGTGGCGCAAGACTTCAGGGTAGAACTAAAACTCGCGTCGCGCTCGGCCCCGGCGGAGATCGCCGCCGTGTATTCTTTATCCAAGAGTTTCACCGCCGCTCTCTCGCCAGATTCCGCCGCTTTGGGCGATCTCCACGCGGCAGAGGAGAGAGAATTGCTGTTGGAATTTAAAGTGCCAGGTGGCACAGCGTCGCGTGGGTCCCAATCCCAGTCCCAGTCCCACCATCATTTTATATCCGTACGTTGTTCCCACCGCGACCCCTTCACTCAAGAGCTTGTGAATTCGAAGGAGCGTGAACTAATCGTTCCGCGACCCCACACGGTGCGATCGTGTGACCGGTTGAGGCGGTGCCACGTCAGCGCTCGAGCCGTGGCCGAGTCGAGACGGCTCGTGGCTCGCAACAATGTGTGTGGCGCGGTTCAGTTGCTGTCATCGGCTCGAGCCTTGGTGAGCCGCGAACAGGGTGATGAGTGTTTGCAATGGCTGGAAGCCGAGCTGAGGAGCCAAAAGCTAAGAAGTGGCAGTAATTGGATGGAGGATAAGGGCGAGCCGCTTACGCCCATGTCGGCTTGGAGAGTAGCTGAGAGATTGGCTAAAGTGGCTATCATGAGAAAGTCCATGAATAGAGTGAGCGACTTACATGGCTTCGAAGACGCCAGATTTTAAATGTATTCCCCCCCCTTTTCAATTTATCTCTTATTTTTCTAGTTTGTAAAGGGAGAAAATAAAGTATTAATAAAAATCTTGTTTTCCTATTTATGATTTAATTGCAAAAGTAATAAATGTATTTGAATGAAGAAAATATATGAGAAATTAAACTGATGATAAATGGTAAAAAAATTTGACAGCATATGATATATGGTAAATAGAAGGAGGGATATGGCCACACTAGATGCATGATGCCTTTAAAATAACGACGCATAATAGGGACAAGCAGTACTTGACGGCTAGGCTCTTTCTTGCGTGCAAAATGAAGAGACTGTGATAGTGGAGTGAGATTGGGTGTGCAGAGAATTTAAATAATAAATCAAATCAAATCAACTTATTGGAATTATATATTTGTTTTCAAATGTAACTATTATTATATATTTTATATATTATATTAAGGGTATTTAAGAATTGAATTTTAAAATAATTTAAATTAAACTGATCTATTTTATAAGATAGATTAGTTTAATTTGTTAAAGTATGAATCAATTTTTTTAAATTAGAACGATGCATTGTGTTTATTCATTTTATATGAATCAGTTTTTAAAAAAAAATCGAGACTTTTTTGTAAAAATGAATCAATTTCATAAAGTAGATTGATTTAATTTTTTCAAAATAAATCAAATTTTTTTAATATAGATGGAATGGATTAATTTAAAATTGATTTGGATTTTTTTCACAAAAAATGTTAAAGAAACTAGAGTTAAGCAGGCACTAGTGTTTTTTTTTTGTATGAATGCATGAGCTGTTAGGAAAGCCAGATGGTAGGTCTTGTTTCAGACTTAAGACAAAGGACGATGTGAAGTACTAAGGAATTTTTTTGGCATTTCATGGCATTGGTGTTTGAGCTTTGAAATTGTTTTTAAGAAGGGATTTTTGTTGACACCTCATCAAGAATTTTACACCCGTTTGAAGATCTTATCTTCAAAACTTTGGTGGGTGGTATATTCATGTGTAGCGCACTAGGCAGTGGGGTTTTGTTTCCATGGTGCCAAACAAGAGCTTCAAAAATGCGAAGTGATGGGAAGCAACTAAAATTATGATGAGAGAGACTATCCCACCAATTACAAGTATTTATTCATTTTTCCATCGTCCTTACAAATTAAAAGTACAAGGCAATATGGGTGCATGTTCTCTCCCCCCCTTCTTTTCATTATGCACATTTTTTTATGATAAAGTTTTATTTCAAAGTGTGCGTACTTGTATGATGAGATTCATGTAATTGTACCCTATCTTTTATTGGAACTGCTTATCTGGTTATCGTATTTCATAGTGTCACGTGTCGGCTCTTTATGAAGAAAAGGGTGTGTATGTAATACAAACAAATCTTAAGACGGTGCGTCAAATCATCAATTGCAATGTGCCTTTCACTTTGCTTTCTGTCAGCAACCAAATTATGTGCAGTTTTTGGGATCCCAGCTAATTAACTTATCAGCCAGATCCAAACCAAGCACTCAATGATGAAAATACCAGCAAGTTTTCTAAAAAAATATATACATACATAAGGAAGATAATTTTTTTATTATTTTTTATTTAGTAAATATTCTCACTTGAGATTGGATCGGTGACGAACTCTCTTATGAGATTGGTGAGCCTCCATTAGTTCACAGGTTGTCCGCTCCAAGATGGGAGTAGTACTTGCAAAAGAGACTCTGATGCTAAAGTTAGTACTTGATAGTGTAGATGTCTCGTATATATAGCAGACATACTTTGGTGATATTAGGATTTTTACTGTGTACCGGCACATTGGCATTTTTAGGGTTTTACCTTGTGATTGCGGTGCGGTGACAAGATTGTATTTTTATCTATTTGATGACGTGACCTCTTTGGACCGATGTGGTGTTCCGATGTCCATGTTTCACGGCCGAACTGAGGAACTCGGTAATAATGAATTTACTACTTGGTCAGACTGGTAAACCTTTGACCGAGTAGGCAACTTGGTGAGGGACAAGTCAGCAACTCGGCTGGCCAGTACACTTGCCCCCAAGCACCAAGTGATGTAAGAGCGAAGGGACTTCTGAGTAACTCCCAAATTTACTGTTTAGTCAGATTGGTAGGCCTTTGACTGAGTCTTAATCAGGCTGGTATATCTTTAACCGAGTAAGCAGCTTGGTGAGGGTCAAGTCCGCAACTCCGTAAGCCAATACAGTAAAGAAGTATAAATTTTTCTTTATCGGATAGATGTCATATTTTTCACATTCAAATGTTTAATTTTTATTAGATGGGTTTTGTTCTCAACAAGAATAGTCTTGGTGTTAACGTGTTCGGACAAGATCTCCTTTTCAATTAATCCTATTAATCCTATTGTCTGGTGATATAATATCTTCTCTTCTTCAATTGGGTACCTACAAAAAATAATTTTGATGTTTAAGTTGGTTCATGTTTTTTCTAGTACTTTTTAATGTTTATATTACATACTTTTTTTAGATTGGACTATTTTACCTGTAGATAAAGTATTTTTCGCAATTTATGTACTGTAGATATTGTAATTGAATTTATCTTTTGTACTACTAAATTTTTTAGCCAATATGGTATGTCAATATCATTATTATCAAGCATGTCATATAAATGTTGTACGGGACAATGCCCTTGGCCCATAAGTTTGGACTCGGCACCTTTGACACTCGAGTGTGCTAGACAAAGCTCTCGGCCAATCGATTCGGGGGCCTCGGTACCTGAGGAACGTTTAACGTCACTACATGACACCAACGCATTCGACACCTTTGACACCCGAGTGTGCTAGACAAAGCTCTCGGCCAATCGGTTCGGCGGCCTCGGTACCTGAGGAACGTTTAACGTCACTACATGACACCAACGCACCTTAAATTGAAAAGGGAGTACTAGTAATAAGCACATTAACCAGCTTCAACCATAAATTAACAGTTAATTGCGAATATAAAGTAAGTTACAGACGTATTACCTAATTTGGTAACCCTAATGCGGGCCCATCAGGCACAAGGCCCATTAATGTCGGTATAAATAGTCCACATTTCGAGGTAATGTCACTGTTCATTTTAATTACTATCGATATCTGCGTCTGTTCTGACTTGAGCGTCGGAGTACCTTTTGCAGGTACCCTCCCTCTCACCGGAATATTCGATTGGAGCTCTCGTTCGGCCCTTAGAGTACGAGAAGTTTACTAGTATGCCTTTCAGACAGGTACAAATGTCATTAGGATATTTCACATCTTCGATCAAACTTGTTGGCTATCGGCTAGATTAATACAGGTCTCATTAAAAATAAAATAATATTTTTAGTTGAGTATATATTTAAAAGATTAATTTTTATCAATAACATATAATAAAAATTAACAAGCGATTCATATTAGTGATATTAAGAATCTTCTTAAATTTCACTTCTAGTCACCTTACAATTTTATTTTAAATTTTGTATTAGTGAATCTAAATTCTCACATTCATTAATAAGAGACCTCAACGTTCAACCTCGTATGATTTGGCAAAACTTGACTAAAAGCTATCTTAATGCGCTCCATAATTGGTCCCTTGGATTCTTAATATGAATCATTATATTAAAAAATATGTTACTTTTACGCCTTATCTTGAAGTATGACCAATGTAGAAAAATTGCATCTCAACATCAACATCCTTGTCTCTCTCTCAACCCAAAATCTTATCTTTTGATACTATAATGTAAGCACCTTAATGTCAAGGACCTGCTTAACATCTTCATCATTGCTCTAGTTTCGTAGTATTCGATCATACGCTACTATTATAGTCCTTAAATATCTTATTAGAAATTTGAAAAACGAAACAGAAAAGAGTAAATGAGTAAGACCATAACTTGTTTCGTCAATGATGAGGTGAGACTAGGGATAACAATGAACGCTTGGGCGGTGGTAGATATTTGTTCTCGTTTTACTGGATAAAAAATTTGTTTCATATTCACTTTATATTTATGCGGATATTTATTAAGTGATTATTCCTTAATTTATAAGTATATGTGAATATTTATGAATATTAGATAATATTTGTGAATTTTTAAAAAATTATAAGTGAATTTAAACTTATATTAATATTAATTATATTAAAATATTAAAGATAAATAATTGATATTATTTTTAATTTATATTTAATGTTAATTTTATTAAAATAATATAAAAAAATACAAGATAAGCAAAAGGTTATTTAAGTATATGTAATTGAAGTTCATTTTTATGATATTGTCATAGTTGCTAATATCCCATTAATGAACGTTAGAAAAATATCTGCATCTATCATTTGTGAAAATTTATTTATTATTTGTAACAAATTTATCTATAGAAACTAATGAATTCAGATTTTCTTTTACATCTTAGGTGAAACCCATTTCAAATGCACTAGAATTTCAAGTTATGACTTCAGTCATGTTTGTAGAAAGATGTGAGAGGAAAAAAGAAAAGAAAAAAAAAAGAACAAAAGTGTTTTAGGAAGATATGAAGGCTTAAATCCATGTGAAAGAGAGAAAGGGAATGATAATTAACGTTGAGCCTAAAAATTTATTATCTTTTGGGACCCGTTTTCTTCACTTTTGGGGCTACACTTAGGAATTCCTTAATTTACTCAACTAAAGTGGCGTTTATAAATGGTTGCCTTTACTTGCTACTTTTCAATTGTGCATCTCAAAAGAGGAATTATAATATGAAAATCCCGATAAAGGTACATCATTTGCTTGCATCTAAGCATAAATGTTTCACAAGGAGGATGGTCCAAATAAATGGTTTTGGGAGCATAAATGTATACAAGATGAATGTTTCCACATCGCCCCAACTAACGATAAGTTCGAATGAAATTTTTACCATAATTGGTTAGACATTTGTCATGGTGTAATTGTGCAATGGACTCACCTCATGAAAGGGGTGAATTTACATAGAAACACAACTCTTATATATGCTGATTTTTGAAATATTCTAAATAAATGCGTGTTTGGTTAGAATTTTCGGACACATTAGACCCATGTTAATTTGGAAGTAGCTCTCACTAGTTTCACGTTTTAGTGAAGTTGTTGTGTTAAAAATTGGAATGTACATTCATTATTTACATGGATCCAATCACACAATGTGTGTATGTTTACTTTAACATCATGTTTGTCTCTATCCACATTATGCAAAAGCAAACTACTGTAATTTCTGCATATTCTGAGTTGTTTGACTTGATTTTTCTAGTGGATGTGGTTTATGTAATATACTCTTAATGTATGTCTGTTTGTAACAGATTCAGAAATTTTAATGTGTCAAGTCAATACTTATATAATATAAATTAATATTTTAATACGTGATAAAATTTATTCTTATACAATCAAAATTTTAAAATATTTTTAATATTTAAATTATATAATAATTAAAATTCATAATAAATAAATATATTTAAATATATAAAATAAAATTTGAATTTACAATCAATGGTTTAAGTTTTGATATAAAATTACTTTTATTTATTGATATTTGAAAAAAAAATATTAAAATTTCAATTAAAAAATGGAGATAATATATAGTAGAGTAAAAGGTTAGATAATTAAAAAGTTTATTTATATACATGAAGATAAAATGAATATAGTTTGACATAATTTAGATAGAATTTGTTTAGTTAGTTGCAAAAAATTTATATTCAAAGAAAATAAGAGAAATAACTCACTTTTATATATTAAACATGAATCACTATCTCGCATAATAGTATTTTATTGAAAGTTTTTTCAATGAAATTTTTTTAAAGAATTATTTTAACTACATATCTAATAGGATTTTTATTTATTATAATTATTTATGAATTAAATTTAAGTGAGAGAATGAAAATAATCAAACTAAAATAAATTAGTAGGAAAAATATTTATATTATAGTTTATAAATTAATTTTTTTTACCACATTTCAAATTATAAAGAAAGTTTACAATTATAAATGTGTATAATTATAAATGTGTATAATGTAGATAAATTTAGGCTAAGTTGTACTTTTAGTTTCTCTATTTTCATCAATCTACAATTTTAGTCCTATTATTTTTAAAATAGAGATATTTAGTCTTTCTAATTAAAAAAATATAGAACTTTGGTCCTTCATCAAATTGACATCTACTAATTGAGTTTCAATATTTTTTTATACTTAAGTGATGAGATATTTAGTATCATAACATTTAGAAATAATTTCTTTTAAAAAACATGCGAATAAAATTTTATTAATAAAATAAATGTCAATTACTAGTAAAAATAGGTACATACAAAAATATTTTGTATGTTATTTTTCAATTTGTATCTTTATATGTCATCACCAAATACCACATCACTTAAGTGATAATAGGTAATCAAACAACGCCAAAAATTTAATGATTAGGGAACACCAAATTTACAGTAAAATTGAAATTTTGTATTTTTAAAATTAGAAGACTAAATATCTCTATTGACATCGCCATGGTCCTTATGTGTCTTCATGGTTGATTTGATTCCACTAGAATAAATCCTCACAATACTTGAATCTCATATTTCCCTCAAATCTTATTCCTCTAGTGTAGGTCTTCTCAATTCACAAATCTTAAGTCTCATTTTGTCTTAAGAATCGCATATCCTCAACTTCAATTCTTAATGTCTTAAGTATACAAATATAGATTTGTTCTTACCATAAGTTCGCTGTCATCGTTAGGGTCACCGCATCCGAGGTATTGTCCGCTTTGCCTCGTTAGGCCGTCACAGTTTTGTTCTTTAAAAGGCACCTCGGTAGGTTAAAGAGGGAGGATGTTTATAAATTACCCTTAGTCTCGACTCTTAAGCGATGTGAGACTTTTAAGCATAACGAAACAAGCCCCCTAGTCGATGCTAAGGGGCAAGAGTGGCCTAGGCCCTCTTTTTAGCACCAAATGTTCTTACCATAAGTCTGCTATCATCGTTAGGGTCACCGTATCCAACGTATTGTCCGCTTTGGCTCGTTGGGTCGTCACGGTTTTGTCCTTTAAAAGGCGTCTCGGTAGGTTAAGGAGGGAGGGTGTTTATAAACTACCCTTAGCCTCGATTCTAAGCGATGTGAGACTTTTAAGCATAACGGAACAAGATCAATTTTGCAAATATGTTTCATAAGCATTTCTCATGCTTAGCGCACAAAGCCTCTCACATAGCGAGGAGAGGTTAGAGAGCAAGGATTGATCTTTAGCACTCACGCATCAAACTAATGTCACTCACTGTGGTTTTCTCACTTAACATTCAAATATGTTATACTCTTTATGGGTCATGCACTTAATGAGAATTGAGTTTCATTTAGCCCCAAAATAAGTTAGGTCTATGTAGTTTTTAGGCTAAAAAAGAATGGGACCTTTCTTAATACATAATAAGGGGTCAATCTCTACGCCTTCTACACTTAGCATGATGACTCTCACACTAGCTATCAAACTATAGGTGCTCTCCATGACTATTGTACTTAGCAATCGGTTGGTCTCACTTAGCGCCAAAAGCTCAAAGAACAACCTAACCCCTCTAAGAGTGTCACACTTAGCAAGAATAGGATATTGCTTAACTCCTAAAAAGAATCACTCTCTATGGCTCACATGCATAGTGTGAGAATATTTAACATGAAGACTCTCACACATAGTATCAAATTATAGGGTAACTTTTATAGTTATTGCATTTAACAAGAGGTTGGTGTCATTTATCGAAGAGGTTAGAGAACAATCCTACCCTCTAAGAATCTCACGCTTAGCGAGGAGTCTCTTCACTTAATACATACTTTAGATTTGCAATTGTTTAAGTTTTATGAAAGAAAAAAAAAACATTTAACAATTGTCTAATTGTTTGTATTCAATACAAAACTCCAATTACGTTTTTAACCCAACTAAGTACAGGTATAAAACATATAAACAATCCAATTAAATATCAACAATCTCAAGCACCAAAATATTTTTTTTAGTCTATGGATCGATCATGGCTCAAAATTTGTGTCGTAACAATGACGCTACGTGGTTTACTTGCTACTCTTTTGGAGAGCATGACGATAAAACTATATTAACAATACTACAATCTTAAGTAGACCTGTAAACATGCCCATAAGATCTTAATTATGCTCTTACTAAATACAAATCCAGCTAAAATAACAAGAATGAAAGTCTCTGTTTGATACTCCGTGTTAGAACTTTGCAATGCTCACAATAATGTATGTTATAATCCTTATGCATTTACCCAACTCCTAGGCCCATCCTAGTAAAGTGTTAAAACAGCGAGAAACTTTCGCAGTAACGTGAAAGAAGTTAATCATTTCTTCTTAAATGACTGCAAAATTGAACACACTGATAGTTGGAATAAAAGTGATTATTAGAAGTACTTCTTAGGGGGACAGAAAAGAAAATTCTACCCTTGTTTTCACATGTTTTGAATCTTGACAGTGATAACTTCGCATGTAAAAAGTAAAATGGAAGCGTGTAGGCGTGTAAAAAGTAGGAATCGTTGTAGTTCAAGCCATCGACCCATTGGGAAAGGCAATTCCACTTATGGCGTATCAAAGCTTATTCAAATGATCTCTGGTCATATCCAAATTAAAAAGAATTTCTATTTACAACAAATTTATGAAACAGACAAGACATCACAACTAGGCATGGGCTTTCGCAAACGCCATACACGGTTTACACCTATTGCTACCACATGATTCAAGTTTATACATGAGTTTCATACAAATTCATCAACATCAAAAGTATAGCTGCCTGCATTGTGCTGCATCAATATCATAGGGACAATAAGGACACTTAAACACTTTGGTGCTATTCTTGGACATCTTCAAGATAGATTGCTTACAGAGGACATGACCACAGGTCATCAACATCGGGGGGTTATCCTCAGTTGCTTGTTCCTTTGAGACGGGACAAACAAAAACAGAATGGAACTGGAACTCACGGTCCAACTCAACCGGCACAGGCAACTGGTTCATAGACTGCCATTCATGCTTCCTCCCAGCCATTACATTCATAAATTTGAGAAGAGGTGGCAAAACCTGAACCCCTGCTGCAACGGTCACGCTCAATGGACTATTGTAAGACTGACCCAAAAGATTGCAGAACTGCTTTTTAAGTTCCTCAGCCAGCTTGTCCCAGTTAGATGGGGATAGTAATGCATGGTAGGGACACCGATCAAGCTTTCCAGTCCATAGAAGACATCCCATAAGCTTCTGAATATCAGCCATGTGACTGGAAGCAAAAGGAGAAAGGTGCGTTCGAGCATAATGAAGAGCATCATCTCTACTTCCAATTTGAAGAATTTTCACAAATTGCATGGAGTGAAGTTTCAACACAATATCAGATCCACTTTGAGCAAGTTTGTCGCAATTAGCCGCAGCCCAGATGAGTGCCGGCTCAAGGTTCTGATTCTGAATTGCTTCAAGTATTTGATACATTTCCAGGAATGGAGATTTCATGATGGCAGCAGATTCAGACTCTCCAACCACACTCATAAAATGGTCCCCTATCTCAAAAAGGCCCTGGCGATAAAAATGGTTGGCAATTATTTGGTTTAATGTATGTATATCAATGTCAATATTTCTGTAAGCCTTGGATATATCAGGGTTGAAATATTTCTCAAGAAATTTCCCATACTTGCTGAGTGCTACATTTAGCTCCTTCTGTGTACCTTCCATTTGACTAACCGGAGCAATTTTAAGTAAACTGGCCTTAAGCTCATTCAGAACAGTTTTATAATCAAGTCCATGGTCAGCGTTCTTCACTGACTGCATTGTGTCTAAAACACACTCAATTTCCTGTCTGATCTGATCAATTGCTTCTTGGGTCTTGGAACAAGATAATTTCTGCTTCTTAGTAACACGATCAAAAGCATCTTTAATAGTACTCAGCTCCATAGCGAGTATTAACTGTATCTACAACTTGTAATGCCTTAAAGCTAAGACGTAATGCACCTGGCCACCTGCAAAGGTTCATAGTGTTAATACAATAATCTTTTAAGAACAACCATGCAAACTAATGGTACCACAATTTGTTATTCTTTTATTCTTAAAAAAAAAAAACACAAAAGAAAACTGCATTGAGAGAGAGAGAGAGACAGGGAATAAAATGCAGAAGAAATAAGAATCCTCCAAAAACATAAAGTATACTACAATAAAGGAAAACTGCACATGTTTCCAATAAAAGAAAACAGGGTAGGGAACTCACATCTTTGTTAACTTATTATGATTTTTTTAAAATAATATACAGTCAGATACAAATTATGGAACAATTGTTAAAGATAATGTCATACAAGTACAGGTGTGTTTGCTTTGGTATGAAAAGAATGAATACTTTATTGCACCAGAATCCATAATCATAATACATATCCCCCCCCCCCCTCTCTCTCTTCCATGGCATCCCCCCAATACATCCATACGAACAATGCCTTGAAAACAAAGCCATTAACTAATTGAGAATTTTATTAATGGCATCTATAATTATTATTATAAGATAGAAGGCATAAACCTCAAGAACAATGACTAGCAAAGGACTTGAAGCAGCAAATAAAAGTCATTCATATTTATCATATTTACACCTTACTAACTGAGGTTGATCTTTTCAAATATATGAACAATAAAAAATGCCAAATTGCCATTAAAGAGACTCCACTCACATAGGGAAACAAAAGTTCAGGTGTAGACAACAATAATTCAAGTACAAATTAAATTAGAATTAAGGTCTATTTGAATAAACTTCTTTATAAGAACTAGTAGAAGAAAACAAGAAAAAATGAAATAAGTTTCTGCACAAACTAAAACTAACTTATGCATAAGTTTAAAATAAGATTTTTGGAGAAGCTAATATAAGAGAAATTCTACAAGTTATCTAATGCATAAGTTAATTTTAACTTATGGAAAAACTTATTTTATTTTTCCTTCCTATTTTTTTTTTTCTCCTAGAAATGTTTGTGGAGAAGTTTATTGAAACAGACCCTTGGGATATGATAAGCAAATTCTTTCACTTTGGTTAGATGATAGATACCTAAGCCCTTTTAACAAGACTTTACAAAGAATATGCGCTCAAAGATTAGCCAAACAACCAATTAGAATTTGGGGGCAAGGGAGAGGTTGTAATTTATCAGTTTAGGCAAGCATATGCCTCTATCTAGAAGCAAAAAAAAAATTCCAAAGTCTGCATCACGTTTCACAAAAACATTCTCAGAATTATTCGTGACATCAACCAAAGTGTCTAGAAACCAACAGAGCCTATGGGGCCTTAAAGTTAGTTCCATCAATATCTAACATAAGAATGTATATCCATTATAAATTGAAGAGAACATATTGAAGATCCACAAGAAGCTGAATCAAGAAACAACCACTATGTAAATCAAATCCATAACAAATTAGAGTTAGATTGGTTCCTTTCCCATCACAGGACCATCCTTTTAGAGAGAAAGACAAATACCAAGCTCTCCACATTCCTTCTCAGTTCCCTAATTTGAAATCAAAGTTCAACACAGCATAAATACCAATATTTTCAACTTAAGCTCCCAATTTCAAACATGTAACAGCAACCCAAGAACACTCGAAAAAACAGAAATAAAGAAAAAATCCAAACCACAAGATTCACAGAAAAAAAAAAAAAAAAAAAAAAGATCGTGCTAACAGACACATAATAAGAAAAGATAGCGTTTAAAATAACAAATTCCACAAAGCTAATAAAACCATTTCTTATCAATCGAGTTAATCATGCGACACCAAGCCAACATTGATAAACAGTAGTTAATTATGATGAAGAAATAAAAATAAATAAATAAATCTGGGAAAACAGAAGGGTAAGGTTTTGCATAATCCAATTGCTGGAAAATAGAAAAAAAAAAAAAAAGAGAAGCTTACTGAAAATGGAGGGAACAGATCTGCGGAGTGGATTAGGGCAAAGAGAAAAGAAGGGAGAGAAAGGGATGATTGGTTTGTGTGTGAAGATGGGAAGTGGTACGATGGAAAAGGTTACGTGTCCTTCATCCAGGGACTCACTCTCTAGCCCACTTTACCTACCCAAGCCCAATTTCTTCTTCAACCAAACGTTACCACAACTCCACAACATTCATAAGAGACAATGTATTGTGGATCTCACTAGGCAAGTTTTTTTTCACACCCCCAATTTATTATTTAAAACCTTCATCTTTGACTGAAAAAAAAACATTCATCTTTTAAATATTTTTTTATTTTTTTATTTCAAGAAAATTATTGTGAAGTTTAATACTCTCCACGACATTATAGAATTTTATTTTAGTTGTGTTTCTAGGTTTTAGTACATAACAAAAATTGTTTTTATTTTTTACAAATGAAGTGTTAATTAGGAGAAATGTTATTGATATTCTCTTTGATAGATTGTTTGACTTAAGGAGGGGGATAAATTTTTTCATATTTGATTGACAGAAAGAATAAATGAATTTTAAAATCTAATTTATCTTGGAGAAAATATCATTTTGACCCTTGAAAGTTTATAATGATGGCATTTTTAAAAGAATAAAATATTTCAAAAAATATCCCTCAAAGTGATAATTGTCGATTTCTTTTTAACGAGGTTCGTTAAATGTAACATTCGTGCTTACATGACATGTTAAGAGCCTAATTGGCAGATTCATGACACATATGGTTGCCAACTATGATGACTAATGAGAAGGGGCTAAAATGGAAATATTATACTATATAGAACTAAAACGAAAGCTAAAACTTCAACTTCCTATCTCTATTTTTCAAAGCTTTTGTTTGCATATTTGACAACAACCTCATCCACTATTTGTCACGTTGAAGACGAACTCGTTGGAAAATGTACCGAAGCCAACTTCAACTTCTCCATGAGCAATGACGATACATTACATCCATGGACAATGTTGAAAAGTATTGTAGCAACAAACATTTCATTCACATCTCTTTCGAGTAGTGGGCACATAAATTTAAGTTATCATGAAGCTTCAACACAATGTTCATTTTCTCAATATATCTTCATAGTTCTTTTTTAAAACTCCCATTATCTAAGGTTGTTGTGATGACATGGAACTAAATTCATTAAAGCTAGGGTCATTGTTTACCCGATCAAACATTCCTTTCACTCATTATTATCTTTCTTATGAAATGTAGAAGCACCTTATTTCCATTGTTTGCACAAGCAAGCCCATCAATAGGTTAATCTAAAGGAGTTAAGAGGAAGGGACTAGGTTTGAAGGAAGTCTAAATTCATGTTGAGCTTTGGATCACTTTTAGTAGTCTACTTTCTATTATTTGCATATATTTTTCTTGTAAATATTTTCTTAATTTTGATCTTATATATTTGGGTCAAATAGTATAGGAATTAATTTTCTTATAATTTTCTTTAGTATTTAGTATTTGAAAAATGTGTTTATTGGACTTGTTTAGACCAAGAGAGGGTGGAGAGCATTTCTCCTTAAGTGGGACGCCCAAATTGGCTCCCCACTCTTTCATTGGTTCACACATCACCAACAAGTTACATGTTCCGCACACTAGTCACATTTTTTGCATGTTTGCTTCTACACTCTCTTTTATACTAATATATGAAAATTGAGTTTCTAAAATTCTCTCTTTAAAGTCTTGTCCTCACCTTGGAGAATTTTCTCCGTAAGAACTTTTATCAAGGAATTTCTCCTTATGGCAAGTTCATCCTTTCTTGTTTATCTTTCACTTGAAAGTGGCACACCATTCATTACTTTTCATCTTCCTTATTTGTTTCATTTCTGTGACATTTAAAGTCATGGATAGAGATTGAAGGAGTTAGGAAAAAAACTATGGAGAATTCGACTATCTTCTTCAAAGGTTTTTCCATTAAACCACACACCAATCAAAGAGTCATAAAGAAAATTTTGGTTTACAATAAGTTTGACATCAACATTATACACATAAGGTTAGAGAATAATGTTATTCTTTCCCTACATTACTTGCAACTATTCAATAAGATTTTCTTTTGATTTATTCTCCCTTACTCTCTTAGGTCTATGCATCCTAGGTTCCCTATGCTAGTAGTCATCCTTTTTTTCATTTTTTTTTTCTTTCACTCTTATGAGAGCTTAAAAACCCATCTCTTCCATGAGCTTATTTCTTTCTTCTTATCATTTCTCTTTCAAGCCCAAAAATATCTCTTTTTCTTCCTTTTATATCTTTTTCTCTTTTTTCCTCTTCCCCCGAAAGTTTTAATACCTCTAATTCTACCATTAAACTTGATAATTGAGGATTTGGCATTGAACTATAACTACTATTACTCTTATATAAGTGCTTACTTGATGAAACTATTAAGGAGATGCATAGTGAATCTTCTCAACTAGCTCCATTAAGGCTCCATGGATGAAGATAATATGATGAAACTATCAAGGACATGCATGGTGAATTTTCTCAAGTAACTCCATTGAGGCTCCAATCTTTATCCATGGAACTTCAAGCTTCACAAATGAATAAAAAATGGTGGAAAGGAAGAGAGTATGGTGTGCTACTCCTCTAAGAAGATAAGTAAGAGATGAAAAACTTTCCATGATGAGAAATTCTTTAATAAAAGTTCATAAGGAAAAAATCCTCTAAGAGATTTAAGAGCTTTTGAGTGAGAATTTTGGAAATCAAATTCTTATTCAACTCAAAAGTCACATCTAAAATGAGGGGAAAATAAATTTATAGAGTTTGATAGCTTGTGGTGCAAATTAAACTAATCATGGTTAAGTATAACCAATGTTAGGTTAACTTGTACTCAAGACTATCAACTCTAGTTACATTTTCAATTTTTAATTTCCTTCCTAAAAATATCGCTATCCTAGATTCTAAGAGTCAATGGTAACTGTAACGACCCACCCTAGGCCGTCACATCAATAACCAACCAAAATAAAATATATAAAATAAAGAAAATAGAGCAAAAGCCAGCTACGCTAGAGTGTAATTATACAATAACATATAAATTGTTTCCAAAATATATAATATAATCTGCTATAGCAGAGTCATCATCCTTAGTAAAGTTATACAGTAATCTAAAAGATAATATAATATAGACACCCTAGGTGCTGGTCAAGCTCTAAACCTTGCTACTACTCAAAGCAGCTATCAGAAGACTTCTTGTTATCCCAAGCCTCACACCTGATCTGCTCCCCCACAAAGTGAGATCATCACAGTCCAAACCACATGGAAAACATGCAAGGGTTAGCACATATAAAACCAACCATAGTACATGATAAAATATCATTAAACAGATATTTATCCATAATATATATATATATCCGTACCAAGGAAATAAACCTTATAAATAGTTATTTCCATGCCAAATATAAATCAAATCTAAAATCCAATGCATACAATCCACACCATTTGTATACATATTCCACATCCAGAAACAAAGTCACACCACTGTATAATTATTCCATGATCTCACACCAACATATCCTCACAATGTTGGCCTCAACACCATCCACCAAGTGTTGACACGCACGCTGAAACATATCAGCAATCCAGGAATCACACCTGACCTCTCATGGAATTATACAGCTGGAATTACGTCGTCACGTAACCCTGGTGATCATGGCCACTTCATCCATCGGTATGACTCGGCCTGGCCCCCATACCGGTAGCAAATAGAATACTTAAAGGAGTACTTCAGAATCCACCTAACATCTGAAGTGGTTTATCATATAACCTTTGGAAAAATTCCACATTGGAATCCTCACCATGGGATTCCCAATTTCATATTTTTCCAAAGATTATATCCTGATCTCACCAAGAGATCTAATCCATACCATAACCTTACTCCTTTAAGTCCTATTTACTTTTCCAAACCACATACACAGCATATTCCATAATTAAACATAACCATAACCATGCCAATTTGTCAATATAATAATAATATAAATATCCAAAACAACCATCAATTGATCCAAATTATACTATATGAAATGAAAATCTCCACATAAAATAGCATATTAAAATTATACTATTCCTATCATGGTCATACGCACTAGATTAATTTTATAAGCACTACCCTTACTTAGCATACTAGATTAATTTTATAAATGCCACCCTTACTTAACATACTAGATTAATTTTATAAATGCCACCCTTACTTGTATAAACCTGAACTGAAACTCGGGCAGAATCTCCTCTTCTCCCTCCTCTTTTCTCTCCCTTGGCAGAACCCCCTCTACTGGATTCTTCTTTCTCTCTCTCCTCTTTCCTCTCTCTTTCTCCCTTTCTCTCTCTTCTTTCTCTCTAAAACTTCACTCTTCAAGTTATGAATTTCCTTCAACCCCTAGCCCCTATTTATAGCAAATTTTCGCCACCTAACCAGAACGGCCCGTTCCGAAAACGGAACGCCCGTTCTGAACCCTTCAGAACAACGTAAAATTTTCGACTGGAACGGCCCCGGAACGGCCCGTTTCGAAATCCAGCAGAACGGCCCGTTCTCCTTTCGGAACGGCCCGTTCTGCAAGGAGAACGCCCCGTTCTCCAAGCAGAACGGCCCGTTCTGCAAGGGGAACGCCCCGTTCTCCAAGCAGAACGGCCCGTTCTCCAAAGGAGAACGGCCCGTTCCGGTCCTGTTCTGCACAAACACAGAACACACATTTTTATCTTTTGGAACGGCCCGTTCCGCTTTTGGAACAGCCCGTTCCAAAATCCGAAAATGCCCCAAAAATTTTAATAAAATTACGAAAATGCCACCGATAATTACTAAAATGCCATCCAATAATAAGATTACAAAAATACCCCTATACCTTTGAAAATTTACGAAAATGCCATAATAATAAAATGGGTATTACAATTCTCTCCAACAACAAAAATTTTCGTCCTCGAAAATTCACTTACTCTAAAAGAGATATGGGTATTGATCCTTCATCCTTTCCTCCAACTCCCAAGTAGCTTCATTAGTAATCTCATCCCAAATAACTTTCACCAAATTGATAGATTTACCTCGCAACTGTTTAACTTTCTTATCTGTCACTGAAACTGGCTGTTTCTCAAAAGTTAAATTTTCCTTAACTTGTACTGCCTCTGATTCCAAGACATGACTTGGATCGTGAATATATTTCCTCAGTTGTGAAACATGGAACACATCATGCAGATTAGAAAGGAATGGAGGTAATGCAATCTGATATGCCACTGGTCCAATCCTCTTGAGAATTTGATACGGTCCAATAAACTTAGGATTCAACTTCTTAGCTTTGATAGCTCTCCCCACACCTGTGGTAGGAGTTACTTTCAAAAACACATGTTCTCCTTCTGAAAATTCCAAAGGTTTCCTCCTTTTGTCTGCATAAGACTTTTGCCGACTCTGAGCAGCTCTCATTCTTTCCTGAATTTGTTTCACCTTTTCAGTAGTCTGTAAGATAATCTCTGGCCCCACCATCACTGATTCTCCCTCTTTAAACCAACACAAAGGTGTTCGACATTTCCTCCCATACAGAGCCTCAAACGGTGCCATTCCTATACTTGCATGAAAACTGTTATTATAAGTGAACTCGACCAAAGGCAACATCTCTTCCCAATTCCCTAGATGATCCAAAATACAAGCCCTCAACAAGTCCTCCAAAGATTGGATAGTCCTCTCAGACTGCCCATCAGTTTGTGGGTGATAAGCAGAACTGAGCCTCAACTTAGTCCCTAACGCTTGATGCAAACTTTGCCAAAATCGGGATGTAAAACGAGGATCCCTATCAGAGATGATACTAGAGGGCACACCATGTAATCTAACAATCTCCTTAATATACAATTGAGTTAACCTTTCTAAGGACCACTTTATATTCACCGGAAGAAAATGAGCACACTTAGTTAATCTATCCACGATCACCCAAATAGAATTACAATTCTTAGCAGACCTTGGTAATCCAACAACAAAATCCATGGTTATACTATCCCATTTCCATTCTGGCACTTCCATCATTTGCAACAAACCTCCTGGTTTTTGATGTTCTACTTTAGCTTTTTGACACACCATGCAAGATGCAACATACTCAGCTATCTCCCTCTTCATACCATTCCACCAGAACATTTTCTTCAAATCTTGATACATTTTTGTCATACCTGGATGTACACTCAACTTACTTTTATGACCTTCCTCCAGTATCAACTTCTTCAACTCTTCATCTTGTGGAATACAAATTCTACCCTTATACCTCAAGATTCCATCCATATCTTGTTCAAATCCTTCAGCTTTCCCAGAACTCATCAACTCCTTAACCTTGTTCAAACTCGCATCCTGAACTTGTTTTTGTTTCACCATCTCTAAGAAATCACTAGTAATGGTAGTCATACCACAACTAATAAAATCTGGGGCAACCAAAACATTAAGATTCATATCCCTGAATTTCTCTACTAACTCCATCTCTTTAACCATCATGTAAGACATATGAAGAGATTTTCTACTCAAAGCATCTGCCACCACATTTGCTTTACCTGGATGGTACATTAATTGAAAGTCATAATCTTTCAAAAACTCAATCCACCTCCTTTGCCTCATATTTAACTCTTTCTGATCAAACAAATATTTCAAACTCTTATGATCACTGAACACATCAAACTTTGCTCCATAGAGATAATGTCTCCAAATCTTCAAAGCAAAAACCACCGCAGCCAACTCTAGATCATGCGTAGGATAATTTCGTTCATGAGTCTTTAACTGCCTAGATGCATAGGCCACAACCTGTCTATCTTGCATAAGAACACATCCTAAACCTTGATGAGATGCATCACAATAAACCTCAAAAGATTTATTAGGATCTGGCAGAATCAACACTGGAGACGAAGTCAACTTTTCCTTTAACTCTTGAAAACTCCTTTCACACTCCTCCGTCCATATAAAAGGATGATCCTTCCTGGTCAGCTGTGTCAAAGGCATAACTATTTTAGAAAATCCTTCTATAAATCTTCTATAATAGCCAGCCAATCCCACAAAACCTCTAATTTCAGTAACTGATTTTGGACGCTCCCACCTCAAAATTGCTTCCACCTTAGTAGGATCAACTGCAATTCCTTGTGCAGAAATCACATGACCCAAGAACTTAACTTCAGATAACCAAAACTCACATTTTGACAACTTTGCAAATAATTGTTTCTCCTTCAATACCTGCAAAACTATCCTCAGATGTTCTCTATGTTCTTCCATAGATTTAGAATAAACCAGAATATCATCAATGAACACCACCACAAACTTATCCAGAAAGGGTCTGAAAATCCTGTTCATATAATCCATGAAAATAGCTGGAGCATTCGTCACTCCAAAAGGCATGACAACATACTCATAATGGCCATATCGAGTCCTGAAAGCAGTCTTTGGTATGTCCTCTTCCTTTACCCGAATCTGGTGATACCCAGATCTCAAATCAATCTTGGAGAAAACAGAAGCTCCCCTCAATTGGTCCATCAAATCATCTATCCTTGGCAAAGGATACTTATTCTTGATTGTCAATTTATTTAACTGCCTGTAATCCACACATAACCTCACACCACCATCCTTCTTCTTTACCAATAACACTGGTGCTCCCCACGGAGAGACACTTGGTCTGATCATCTGCTTCTCCAAAAGCTCCTCAACCTGCTTTTTCAATTCAAACAACTCCGCTGGTGCCATTCTATAAGGAGAAATGGACACTGGTCCCGCCCCTGGTATAAGATCAATACTAAACTCTAACTCTCGCTTTGGTGGTAATCCCGGAACATCATCCGGAAAAACCTCTGGAAATTCTCTAACAACATCAATACTATTTAACAACTTTTCATTCTCTATACTAATAAAAGATAGGATCATAAACCCAAGAGCTCCATTTTTCAACAACCCATCCACCTGTCTATTAGAAATAAATCTCTCCTGTTCATCAGTAGGAAAGATTAATTTCTTCTCTGAACAATCTATCAAAATCCTATTGGCAGAAAGCCAATCCATCCCTAAAATCACATCCAAATCGGATAGAGGTAAACAAAACAAATTCACTTTATAACAACGCCCTTCCACCTCCACTGGACATCTCAAACAAACCTCAGAAGTCAAAACAGACCCTGAAGCTGGGGTAGAAACAACTAGATCCACACACAAGGAACTCACAACCAAATTTAACCTTGCCACGCATTCATAAGAAATAAAAGAATGTGAAGCACCAGAATCAAATAAAATAGAAATATCATTACCATCAGCTTTGCCCTTTCCTTTTACCAGCTCAGATGTCGTTTCAGCTTCAGCACCTGTTAAAGCAAAGACACGACCTGCTGCAGTAGGCCGATCCACTTTCTGGTTCTCTCTAGCTGGAATATTTTTGACATTGCAATCTTTAGCCATGTGACCCACCTTGCCACATTTAAAACAAGCATAATTCTTTGTAGGACAATCCCTTATCATATGTGGGCCTCCACATCTATAACATCTAATACTCTGTACAGCTCCAGTAATAGCATTCCCCTTTGGTTTCTTATTAGCATTCCCCTTCTGAAACTGAAATGGTCTCTTTTGAGGAGGTTTCCCCCTACCAAATCCAGATGATCCCTCTGGACCCTTTTCCATTTTATTTCCTCCTTCAAATCTTTCCACTGTTTTTGCCTTTTCAACTAAAACTGGAAACTCCATAATTCCCATAGGGACAATAGTCTTTTTCAGCTCAAATCTTAAACCCTCACTAAACTTCCTGCATCTCCAGGCTTCAGTGATAGCTTGAGAATAATACCTAGCCAAGTGTTCAAACTTGACCACATACTCTTGTACTGACATATTTCCTTGTTGCAGTCTCAAAAATTCAGCTTCTTTAGCATACCTAGCACTATCTGGAAAATATTTCTCCAGAAACACCTTTTTAAAGTTATCCCAATTTACCGCTTCACCTCTAGCCTCCATCATGGCTTGAGCACCCTTCCACCAGAAGCTAGCCTCACCCACTAGCATATAAACAGCATAATTTAGCTTCCTCTCCTCTGGGCATTGCATCACCATGAAAATTTTCTCCATCTCCTCAATCCATTGATCAGCAACTTCAGGTCCATTAACACCTGTAAATTGAGGAGGATTCCCTTTTCTGAATTCTGACAAGCCCCTATACTCATCAGGTACCTCAGTCCTAGCTGCTTCAGCTGCAGCCCGGTTAATCTCCATCTGAGCCAACAAGGTATTCTGTTGTCCAATAGCAGCAGCAATTAACTCCATAGCCTGAGCAATCTGCTGCTCATCTACTCCTGAAGAAGGATTAGAATGATTTCCCCTACCAGCCATCCTAAAAAGGTCAAAGAACTTTATGAGTTTACACGAAACTCATAAGAAATTCCTAATCAAGATCAAGAAACTTATGAAGTTCCTTTCATTTCCACACAACGGAAATGCAACAAGACCATTTCCCACAAACCCTAAAGAGACTTGACCAGCTCTGATACCAAAATTGTAACGACCCACCCTAGGCCGTCACATCAATAACCAACCAAAATAAAATATATAAAATAAAGAAAATAGAGCAAAAGCCAGCTACGCTAGAGTGTAATTATACAATAACATATAAATTGTTTCCAAAATATATAATATAATCTGCTATAGCAGAGTCATCATCCTTAGTAAAGTTATACAGTAATCTAAAAGATAATATAATATAGACACCCTAGGTGCTGGTCAAGCTCTAAACCTTGCTACTACTCAAAGCAGCTATCAGAAGACTTCTTGTTATCCCAAGCCTCACACCTGATCTGCTCCCCCACAAAGTGAGATCATCACAGTCCAAACCACATGGAAAACATGCAAGGGTTAGCACATATAAAACCAACCATAGTACATGATAAAATATCATTAAACAGATATTTATCCATAATATATATATATATCCGTACCAAGGAAATAAACCTTATAAATAGTTATTTCCATGCCAAATATAAATCAAATCTAAAATCCAATGCATACAATCCACACCATTTGTATACATATTCCACATCCAGAAACAAAGTCACACCACTGTATAATTATTCCATGATCTCACACCAACATATCCTCACAATGTTGGCCTCAACACCATCCACCAAGTGTTGACACGCACGCTGAAACATATCAGCAATCCAGGAATCACACCTGACCTCTCATGGAATTATACAGCTGGAATTACGTCGTCACGTAACCCTGGTGATCATGGCCACTTCATCCATCGGTATGACTCGGCCTGGCCCCCATACCGGTAGCAAATAGAATACTTAAAGGAGTACTTCAGAATCCACCTAACATCTGAAGTGGTTTATCATATAACCTTTGGAAAAATTCCACATTGGAATCCTCACCATGGGATTCCCAATTTCATATTTTTCCAAAGATTATATCCTGATCTCACCAAGAGATCTAATCCATACCATAACCTTACTCCTTTAAGTCCTATTTACTTTTCCAAACCACATACACAGCATATTCCATAATTAAACATAACCATAACCATGCCAATTTGTCAATATAATAATAATATAAATATCCAAAACAACCATCAATTGATCCAAATTATACTATATGAAATGAAAATCTCCACATAAAATAGCATATTAAAATTATACTATTCCTATCATGGTCATACGCACTAGATTAATTTTATAAGCACTACCCTTACTTAGCATACTAGATTAATTTTATAAATGCCACCCTTACTTAACATACTAGATTAATTTTATAAATGCCACCCTTACTTGTATAAACCTGAACTGAAACTCGGGCAGAATCTCCTCTTCTCCCTCCTCTTTTCTCTCCCTTGGCAGAACCCCCTCTACTGGATTCTTCTTTCTCTCTCTCCTCTTTCCTCTCTCTTTCTCCCTTTCTCTCTCTTCTTTCTCTCTAAAACTTCACTCTTCAAGTTATGAATTTCCTTCAACCCCTAGCCCCTATTTATAGCAAATTTTCGCCACCTAACCAGAACGGCCCGTTCCGAAAACGGAACGCCCGTTCTGAACCCTTCAGAACAACGTAAAATTTTCGACTGGAACGGCCCCGGAACGGCCCGTTTCGAAATCCAGCAGAACGGCCCGTTCTCCTTTCGGAACGGCCCGTTCTGCAAGGAGAACGCCCCGTTCTCCAAGCAGAACGGCCCGTTCTGCAAGGGGAACGCCCCGTTCTCCAAGCAGAACGGCCCGTTCTCCAAAGGAGAACGGCCCGTTCCGGTCCTGTTCTGCACAAACACAGAACACACATTTTTATCTTTTGGAACGGCCCGTTCCGCTTTTGGAACAGCCCGTTCCAAAATCCGAAAATGCCCCAAAAATTTTAATAAAATTACGAAAATGCCACCGATAATTACTAAAATGCCATCCAATAATAAGATTACAAAAATACCCCTATACCTTTGAAAATTTACGAAAATGCCATAATAATAAAATGGGTATTACAATTCTCTCCAACAACAAAAATTTTCGTCCTCGAAAATTCACTTACTCTAAAAGAGATATGGGTATTGATCCTTCATCCTTTCCTCCAACTCCCAAGTAGCTTCATTAGTAATCTCATCCCAAATAACTTTCACCAAATTGATAGATTTACCTCGCAACTGTTTAACTTTCTTATCTGTCACTGAAACTGGCTGTTTCTCAAAAGTTAAATTTTCCTTAACTTGTACTGCCTCTGATTCCAAGACATGACTTGGATCGTGAATATATTTCCTCAGTTGTGAAACATGGAACACATCATGCAGATTAGAAAGGAATGGAGGTAATGCAATCTGATATGCCACTGGTCCAATCCTCTTGAGAATTTGATACGGTCCAATAAACTTAGGATTCAACTTCTTAGCTTTGATAGCTCTCCCCACACCTGTGGTAGGAGTTACTTTCAAAAACACATGTTCTCCTTCTGAAAATTCCAAAGGTTTCCTCCTTTTGTCTGCATAAGACTTTTGCCGACTCTGAGCAGCTCTCATTCTTTCCTGAATTTGTTTCACCTTTTCAGTAGTCTGTAAGATAATCTCTGGCCCCACCATCACTGATTCTCCCTCTTTAAACCAACACAAAGGTGTTCGACATTTCCTCCCATACAGAGCCTCAAACGGTGCCATTCCTATACTTGCATGAAAACTGTTATTATAAGTGAACTCGACCAAAGGCAACATCTCTTCCCAATTCCCTAGATGATCCAAAATACAAGCCCTCAACAAGTCCTCCAAAGATTGGATAGTCCTCTCAGACTGCCCATCAGTTTGTGGGTGATAAGCAGAACTGAGCCTCAACTTAGTCCCTAACGCTTGATGCAAACTTTGCCAAAATCGGGATGTAAAACGAGGATCCCTATCAGAGATGATACTAGAGGGCACACCATGTAATCTAACAATCTCCTTAATATACAATTGAGTTAACCTTTCTAAGGACCACTTTATATTCACCGGAAGAAAATGAGCACACTTAGTTAATCTATCCACGATCACCCAAATAGAATTACAATTCTTAGCAGACCTTGGTAATCCAACAACAAAATCCATGGTTATACTATCCCATTTCCATTCTGGCACTTCCATCATTTGCAACAAACCTCCTGGTTTTTGATGTTCTACTTTAGCTTTTTGACACACCATGCAAGATGCAACATACTCAGCTATCTCCCTCTTCATACCATTCCACCAGAACATTTTCTTCAAATCTTGATACATTTTTGTCATACCTGGATGTACACTCAACTTACTTTTATGACCTTCCTCCAGTATCAACTTCTTCAACTCTTCATCTTGTGGAATACAAATTCTACCCTTATACCTCAAGATTCCATCCATATCTTGTTCAAATCCTTCAGCTTTCCCAGAACTCATCAACTCCTTAACCTTGTTCAAACTCGCATCCTGAACTTGTTTTTGTTTCACCATCTCTAAGAAATCACTAGTAATGGTAGTCATACCACAACTAATAAAATCTGGGGCAACCAAAACATTAAGATTCATATCCCTGAATTTCTCTACTAACTCCATCTCTTTAACCATCATGTAAGACATATGAAGAGATTTTCTACTCAAAGCATCTGCCACCACATTTGCTTTACCTGGATGGTACATTAATTGAAAGTCATAATCTTTCAAAAACTCAATCCACCTCCTTTGCCTCATATTTAACTCTTTCTGATCAAACAAATATTTCAAACTCTTATGATCACTGAACACATCAAACTTTGCTCCATAGAGATAATGTCTCCAAATCTTCAAAGCAAAAACCACCGCAGCCAACTCTAGATCATGCGTAGGATAATTTCGTTCATGAGTCTTTAACTGCCTAGATGCATAGGCCACAACCTGTCTATCTTGCATAAGAACACATCCTAAACCTTGATGAGATGCATCACAATAAACCTCAAAAGATTTATTAGGATCTGGCAGAATCAACACTGGAGACGAAGTCAACTTTTCCTTTAACTCTTGAAAACTCCTTTCACACTCCTCCGTCCATATAAAAGGATGATCCTTCCTGGTCAGCTGTGTCAAAGGCATAACTATTTTAGAAAATCCTTCTATAAATCTTCTATAATAGCCAGCCAATCCCACAAAACCTCTAATTTCAGTAACTGATTTTGGACGCTCCCACCTCAAAATTGCTTCCACCTTAGTAGGATCAACTGCAATTCCTTGTGCAGAAATCACATGACCCAAGAACTTAACTTCAGATAACCAAAACTCACATTTTGACAACTTTGCAAATAATTGTTTCTCCTTCAATACCTGCAAAACTATCCTCAGATGTTCTCTATGTTCTTCCATAGATTTAGAATAAACCAGAATATCATCAATGAACACCACCACAAACTTATCCAGAAAGGGTCTGAAAATCCTGTTCATATAATCCATGAAAATAGCTGGAGCATTCGTCACTCCAAAAGGCATGACAACATACTCATAATGGCCATATCGAGTCCTGAAAGCAGTCTTTGGTATGTCCTCTTCCTTTACCCGAATCTGGTGATACCCAGATCTCAAATCAATCTTGGAGAAAACAGAAGCTCCCCTCAATTGGTCCATCAAATCATCTATCCTTGGCAAAGGATACTTATTCTTGATTGTCAATTTATTTAACTGCCTGTAATCCACACATAACCTCACACCACCATCCTTCTTCTTTACCAATAACACTGGTGCTCCCCACGGAGAGACACTTGGTCTGATCATCTGCTTCTCCAAAAGCTCCTCAACCTGCTTTTTCAATTCAAACAACTCCGCTGGTGCCATTCTATAAGGAGAAATGGACACTGGTCCCGCCCCTGGTATAAGATCAATACTAAACTCTAACTCTCGCTTTGGTGGTAATCCCGGAACATCATCCGGAAAAACCTCTGGAAATTCTCTAACAACATCAATACTATTTAACAACTTTTCATTCTCTATACTAATAAAAGATAGGATCATAAACCCAAGAGCTCCATTTTTCAACAACCCATCCACCTGTCTATTAGAAATAAATCTCTCCTGTTCATCAGTAGGAAAGATTAATTTCTTCTCTGAACAATCTATCAAAATCCTATTGGCAGAAAGCCAATCCATCCCTAAAATCACATCCAAATCGGATAGAGGTAAACAAAACAAATTCACTTTATAACAACGCCCTTCCACCTCCACTGGACATCTCAAACAAACCTCAGAAGTCAAAACAGACCCTGAAGCTGGGGTAGAAACAACTAGATCCACACACAAGGAACTCACAACCAAATTTAACCTTGCCACGCATTCATAAGAAATAAAAGAATGTGAAGCACCAGAATCAAATAAAATAGAAATATCATTACCATCAGCTTTGCCCTTTCCTTTTACCAGCTCAGATGTCGTTTCAGCTTCAGCACCTGTTAAAGCAAAGACACGACCTGCTGCAGTAGGCCGATCCACTTTCTGGTTCTCTCTAGCTGGAATATTTTTGACATTGCAATCTTTAGCCATGTGACCCACCTTGCCACATTTAAAACAAGCATAATTCTTTGTAGGACAATCCCTTATCATATGTGGGCCTCCACATCTATAACATCTAATACTCTGTACAGCTCCAGTAATAGCATTCCCCTTTGGTTTCTTATTAGCATTCCCCTTCTGAAACTGAAATGGTCTCTTTTGAGGAGGTTTCCCCCTACCAAATCCAGATGATCCCTCTGGACCCTTTTCCATTTTATTTCCTCCTTCAAATCTTTCCACTGTTTTTGCCTTTTCAACTAAAACTGGAAACTCCATAATTCCCATAGGGACAATAGTCTTTTTCAGCTCAAATCTTAAACCCTCACTAAACTTCCTGCATCTCCAGGCTTCAGTGATAGCTTGAGAATAATACCTAGCCAAGTGTTCAAACTTGACCACATACTCTTGTACTGACATATTTCCTTGTTGCAGTCTCAAAAATTCAGCTTCTTTAGCATACCTAGCACTATCTGGAAAATATTTCTCCAGAAACACCTTTTTAAAGTTATCCCAATTTACCGCTTCACCTCTAGCCTCCATCATGGCTTGAGCACCCTTCCACCAGAAGCTAGCCTCACCCACTAGCATATAAACAGCATAATTTAGCTTCCTCTCCTCTGGGCATTGCATCACCATGAAAATTTTCTCCATCTCCTCAATCCATTGATCAGCAACTTCAGGTCCATTAACACCTGTAAATTGAGGAGGATTCCCTTTTCTGAATTCTGACAAGCCCCTATACTCATCAGGTACCTCAGTCCTAGCTGCTTCAGCTGCAGCCCGGTTAATCTCCATCTGAGCCAACAAGGTATTCTGTTGTCCAATAGCAGCAGCAATTAACTCCATAGCCTGAGCAATCTGCTGCTCATCTACTCCTGAAGAAGGATTAGAATGATTTCCCCTACCAGCCATCCTAAAAAGGTCAAAGAACTTTATGAGTTTACACGAAACTCATAAGAAATTCCTAATCAAGATCAAGAAACTTATGAAGTTCCTTTCATTTCCACACAACGGAAATGCAACAAGACCATTTCCCACAAACCCTAAAGAGACTTGACCAGCTCTGATACCAAAATTGTAACGACCCACCCTAGGCCGTCACATCAATAACCAACCAAAATAAAATATATAAAATAAAGAAAATAGAGCAAAAGCCAGCTACGCTAGAGTGTAATTATACAATAACATATAAATTGTTTCCAAAATATATAATATAATCTGCTATAGCAGAGTCATCATCCTTAGTAAAGTTATACAGTAATCTAAAAGATAATATAATATAGACACCCTAGGTGCTGGTCAAGCTCTAAACCTTGCTACTACTCAAAGCAGCTATCAGAAGACTTCTTGTTATCCCAAGCCTCACACCTGATCTGCTCCCCCACAAAGTGAGATCATCACAGTCCAAACCACATGGAAAACATGCAAGGGTTAGCACATATAAAACCAACCATAGTACATGATAAAATATCATTAAACAGATATTTATCCATAATATATATATATATCCGTACCAAGGAAATAAACCTTATAAATAGTTATTTCCATGCCAAATATAAATCAAATCTAAAATCCAATGCATACAATCCACACCATTTGTATACATATTCCACATCCAGAAACAAAGTCACACCACTGTATAATTATTCCATGATCTCACACCAACATATCCTCACAATGTTGGCCTCAACACCATCCACCAAGTGTTGACACGCACGCTGAAACATATCAGCAATCCAGGAATCACACCTGACCTCTCATGGAATTATACAGCTGGAATTACGTCGTCACGTAACCCTGGTGATCATGGCCACTTCATCCATCGGTATGACTCGGCCTGGCCCCCATACCGGTAGCAAATAGAATACTTAAAGGAGTACTTCAGAATCCACCTAACATCTGAAGTGGTTTATCATATAACCTTTGGAAAAATTCCACATTGGAATCCTCACCATGGGATTCCCAATTTCATATTTTTCCAAAGATTATATCCTGATCTCACCAAGAGATCTAATCCATACCATAACCTTACTCCTTTAAGTCCTATTTACTTTTCCAAACCACATACACAGCATATTCCATAATTAAACATAACCATAACCATGCCAATTTGTCAATATAATAATAATATAAATATCCAAAACAACCATCAATTGATCCAAATTATACTATATGAAATGAAAATCTCCACATAAAATAGCATATTAAAATTATACTATTCCTATCATGGTCATACGCACTAGATTAATTTTATAAGCACTACCCTTACTTAGCATACTAGATTAATTTTATAAATGCCACCCTTACTTAACATACTAGATTAATTTTATAAATGCCACCCTTACTTGTATAAACCTGAACTGAAACTCGGGCAGAATCTCCTCTTCTCCCTCCTCTTTTCTCTCCCTTGGCAGAACCCCCTCTACTGGATTCTTCTTTCTCTCTCTCCTCTTTCCTCTCTCTTTCTCCCTTTCTCTCTCTTCTTTCTCTCTAAAACTTCACTCTTCAAGTTATGAATTTCCTTCAACCCCTAGCCCCTATTTATAGCAAATTTTCGCCACCTAACCAGAACGGCCCGTTCCGAAAACGGAACGCCCGTTCTGAACCCTTCAGAACAACGTAAAATTTTCGACTGGAACGGCCCCGGAACGGCCCGTTTCGAAATCCAGCAGAACGGCCCGTTCTCCTTTCGGAACGGCCCGTTCTGCAAGGAGAACGCCCCGTTCTCCAAGCAGAACGGCCCGTTCTGCAAGGGGAACGCCCCGTTCTCCAAGCAGAACGGCCCGTTCTCCAAAGGAGAACGGCCCGTTCCGGTCCTGTTCTGCACAAACACAGAACACACATTTTTATCTTTTGGAACGGCCCGTTCCGCTTTTGGAACAGCCCGTTCCAAAATCCGAAAATGCCCCAAAAATTTTAATAAAATTACGAAAATGCCACCGATAATTACTAAAATGCCATCCAATAATAAGATTACAAAAATACCCCTATACCTTTGAAAATTTACGAAAATGCCATAATAATAAAATGGGTATTACAGTAACATGTCATATGACAAGGTGCAAATGGTGTGACTGGATATCATCATCCTAAATCTAAAAGAGCAAATGAAAGTATATTATATGAAAATGTACTAAAAGTGTAACTAAGTATGATACATGTGACTTAATGGAGTTTAAATAGTATATGAGAACTTTTAGTCCACAAAATGGACATCCACCATGAGGCTTCCATTGTCTCTTTTCACTTTCTCATGGGTCATTCAAGTCCAATAAGTACAAATTTCATTTTCTAGTTACACCTCCTCTAAAATATTAATTACATCCTAAAAAAAATCACAAGAAAATAAATTTTTATACTAATTGATCCAAAAATATAAAGTTAAAAATTAGAAAATATTTATAAAAAAATATATGCAAATAAAAAAATTTACTAAAAATAACTCAAAGATGAATAAGAACTCGAGTATTTTTTTTCTTTAAACCTAATCTACTCTTGTAGATTTCTTTTGAGTTTTAGTCCTTGATACATTACTCATGATTGCAATACCAAGCTTAAGGAAAAAAAATGAAACTAATATAATATTATTAATACGTTTATATTTAAGTAATATAATCAATTATTAATATAAAATTAATTATCTTTTAACATAATCTAACTAAGACAATTGATTATAAATCAAATCAATTTAAATTAAAACAGATACATTATATATATATATATATATATATATATATTTTCAATAACGAGAAAGAAAATCAATTTAATTTAATTTAATTTTTTTTACATATTTATTTCTTATCGGAACAGATTTCTGTACTAGACAATTCACAATGTTTTAACTTACAATATTTATATTAAAAATTTAATTAAAATACATTTTTGTCATTTAAATATAACAATCATTATTATTTTAATATTTATTGTATTATATTGGGTAAATATATCGATATATTAATTTAACCAGTGTTGTATGTATCTAATACATTAATATATTACTATAGTATTATTTTAATCAAAGATTTTGGGCTAGCCATCTTATCTTTTGAGGTGCCTCCAACATAGTGAGGAGATTAGTCACTGTTATCGGCAGTGGATATTTCAGAGACGAAAAAAAAAAAAATCTTAATCAAAGATAATAATTAAGTTTTTTATAATAATTTTTTTATTCAAATTAGTGAAATTGTCTAATAGGGGTGAGCAACGGGTGGGTTTGGTCGGGTTCGGGTGAAAAATGTCTAACCCATTGTAAACTGACTTTGAAAAAATGTGACCCATATCCGACCAACTGAGCTTTCGATTTGAGGCGGTTTGGATTGAAACGGATTCGGATTTAAGCGGGTGGGTATAATCGGGTTTGAATTTTTTTGTAAGCCAATTTATCTTAAGGAAGATGAAGCTTAAAACGATAAAAAATATTTTTAAAATAGTGTATAAAAGTAGAATGAAGGTGACAATAGATGGTGTAAGTAGATTCGTAGTTGAAACATTTACAAACTAAAGAAGCAAAAATAAAAGATAACAAAATTCATAGTTGTTACATGAAAAAGAAATATAAAGTTAGATTACAAAATCATAAGAAATCACAGTCACACAAAATGTACTCAAAATGGAGATAAGAAGATGGAAAAGAAAGACAAAGAAAGAAGCAAAAAGATAACTCTAAAAATGGACTAGTGTGTTGAGAAGTTGAATGAGGAAGGAGAAGACAAAATAAATATCTAAGTTATGAGAAAAAGGAAAAAAATAAGTTACAAATTGATAACTATATTATATTTGAAATAAAGACTTTTAAGTTTGGACCATTGTTGTTTAGTTATACAAAAGTAATAAAAATTTAAACTTATCTCATTTTCGGTTGGGTTCGATTTTTGGCGGGTTTAAAAATTCAAAACCGAACCCGCCCAATATAACCCGTATAAAATCAAAATTTTAACCCGATTTACCCATAAGACCCGCCCGAACCCACCCAAAAACAATATTTTTTATCGGGTTTTTCGGGTTCGGTTCGGGTGTCGGTTTAATGCTCACCCCTATTGTCTAATACAGTTAAATAATTTAAAAAAGCAACCATTTTACTTTAAATACAACGAGGAGTTCCTGTCACATTCACGAAACTAGACGGATTCTGGGAAAGGAAAGTAAGGCATATCCTCCATGGCGCGAGAGCAAACAAAAAAAAAAATGAGAAAAAAAATTGGCCATTGATTCATGTTAGGATAAATCCAACGGTCTTTAACCGTTCACCTACAAAAGAAAAAAGAAAAAGAAAGAGAAAAACTGTCTTCTCATTCATTCGCTATCGGAAGAGGTGGGAAGCAAAGTCAGGGTTTGTCAAACCCAGCGACCCACGAACATGGAGTACCACAACAGACTCGTTCTCGCTCCAATGGTTCGCGTTGTGAGTTTAACTTCCTTCTCTCTAAACACCTCTTTGTGTTCTTCCAAACCAAAACGACGCTGCACTCGAATCATTGTCACCACTTTTCTGTTTGTAACCTTGTTTTCTAGGGCACTCTCCCATTGAGATTACTAGCTGCTCAATATGGTGCCGATATCACTTACGGTGAGGAAATCATTGACCATAAGATGCTCAAGTGCTACCGCCGAATCAACGGTACACAACTTCTCTTTGATTGCTTCCTTCTATCTTTCAATTCAGTTCAACCTATGTTAGATAAATTATGTGGTTTTTCTTGTTTTCTTCATTCTTTGTTAGAGCTTATTGGATCCACTGATTTTGTGGAGAAGGGGACAGAAAGTGTTGTGTTTAGAACCTGCGATGAGGAAAAAGATAGGGTTGTATTTCAAATTGGCACATCGGATGCTGTCAGGGCCCTAGCTGCTGCTCAGTTGGTGTAAGTTAATTGTGTGTTCTCGTGCCCCTCTTTACACTGAAGTTGATATATGCTTTAGCTTTTAGTTTGTTAAATGAAATACTTGTGCATTGTTTGTCAGCTGTATTATTTTGGGCCACTTACACTTTTTTTCTCCGAAGTTTCACAATTTCACAAATTTTGTCTCCAAAGGTTGTTTTTTCCCTCCAAATTTTGTCTCCTAATTTACTAAATATTGGAAATCTTGTCCCCAGTAGAAAAAATGCTATAATTAAGAAAATTTTGTGGTGGCTTTTCTTTTAATTCGTCACAGTTAAGACAATTTTGTGACAATATTTCCTTTAAACTGCCACAGTTTTTATTTGGGGGCAAATTTCTGAAAATAATAAAATCTTTGGAGAAAAAATTCATGAGATTGTGAAATTTTGAAGGCAAATTTTGCAATTAAGCCTACTATTTTTCATGTGGTTGGTTTCTCGTTGGGATCAGTTATGTCATGTAGAAAATAACCCTGCCCAGTGAGATGTGGCTTGGTCGATATTGTTGTTGGCTCTTTATGACTTTTTATTGATCTTAGTATATTTAAGACTGAAAATTTGTTTACATATAGATTAAAAGTGCTGCAATCTTAGTCATAATCATCATTGGCTGGAAGATCTTTTCCTCTTCCAATTATAAGTATATCCCCATGGAGTTGTTATAGATTTCTATGATGAAGTATGTATGTTTTTTTATGTGGACCAAAGTTGCTATGCAGGATCATTCCATGTAGCTTTTCTGACATTGAACAAGCAATTTGTTTAAGTGTTTGTTTTGTTTTTCTTTTCCTATGTTTATATGTTTGGGCTGCAGGTGTAATGATGTTGCTGCAATAGATATTAACATGGGTTGCCCGAAGTCATTTTCTGTGAGCGGTGGGATGGGTTCTGCTCTATTGTCCAAACCTGATCTTATTCATGATGTAAGTCTAGATCATAACCTGTTGCATTTCTGATTGTGCTTTCTGAAATGTGTTTGAATCCTTCCTCTTTTAAAGTCCAGATCTTAACAACATTAAGGAGGAATTTGAACACACCAGTAACATGTAAGATTCGACTTCTAAAATCACCACATGATACAGTGGAATTAGCCAGAAGAATTGAGAAAACTGGTGTTTCTGCTCTTGCAGTCCATGGAAGGTAATCTCCAAATATTGTCACTTTTTCCTGCACCTTTTTTTCTCTGGTGTGAACTAATATGGTTGTTTTGCTTTCATAAGGGAGTCAATCTAATAACAATCAACCTACTGGATGATTATATAGATAATTATTTCCATTAGGATCTATCTTCTATCATCGGTCCATCTTATAAAGATTTGCTCATTTGCACAAGCTTTATGTTGTGCACTGACTGTTACACAATTTTCCTCTTTTATCTGGGTTTGGGATGATATACATTGTTTGATAAAAGGCACAACAAAGGCATCTTTAACTGTTTTCAAATTAATCAAAGCAGGGTACCATGATGATATGTTATTCCAGTTGGGATAGGTAAAATTTTCAAACAATTAGGATATGGATAACAAACTATCAAGACATGTTTTTGTTGGAGGATCTTCAAAGTATCTTACAGGGAGAGAATACTACATCAAAAACCTTATTCTGCTAAGTGAGGTCAGCTACATGGATTACACAATTTCATTAGGCTTAGTTAATCCTCATAGATCTTATTCATCATGTGATTCCTCTTAAAACCTTCCTTCAATGTTCTTCTTGGTCCGTTTTACACGACTAAAAACCATGCAATCTACCCTTCTCATTGGTGCTTATTGTGACCTTCTATACATATCCAAATTACCTTTATTGATTTTCTTTCATATTTTCTTCTATATCAGTGCCAATATCTTCACATATGCAATTGCAATTATTCATATTCTGTTATTTCTTGTGTGGTAACAAATCCATTTTAACATTCGCATTTCTAATACTCCCACCTTTTTCTGTTATTTCTTTAAAGTCCAACATTTTCACTACTATAAATATTTGGACGTGTAACAATACAATAAAATTTCCTTTGAACTTGGTAGGTACTTTGCAATCACCAACAACCCTCAATAACATTTTAGATTTTAATAATTCGGCTTGTGTCTTATGTGTAACATTTGCAAATTTCCCCAACATGGATCACTAACAAATCTTAAAGGGAGAGAATGATCATAACAAATTATGATGATTTTACTTTTTTATTTATAATTTATGCTATCTTGGGGATAATTGTGTCAGCTTATTGTTAGGGATCTTACCTTCGTATGAAACTTTTACTTTTTGGATTTTATCTTAATTTTATACTTACCCTAATTCTTAGTATTATATTTTTGTATTACATTTTATAAATAGGGGTTAGTGCTTTATCGTTTTGTTGACCCTCTTTTTGCTAGTCTTTCCATATTTTTTGCTTTTCATTAATAGACTCAAGAGCCTGTTTTTAGCTAAAACTAGCCCAAGATTCCTGAAACATATATCGAGTACAAAAGATATCACATGTGCAACTCAGGGCTTATTTATCATTTTTTAAAATTTGATGGTTAAGCAAATAAAAGTAATGTACACATTCGTTTACAAGCACACGTACCTCTAAAGCAATACAGAGTTGGATCACAAATATGACTACTCTTTCATCTTTGTTGCATTAAAATATGTTGTTGGGAGTTAGGAGAAGGAAGGGGAAGTTAGTTAAAACAGTTAGGATATTAGTTAGTTAGTTAGAAGGGGTCAGTGATATAAATAAATAAGGGGTGCAGGTGAAGAAGAGATTCATTCTATCTTGTATCCATTGAGAGAACTGAGCTTTAGCTTTGTGAAAGGATAGATCCTTTGGGAAGGGAAAACCCTTGGAGGAGAAGGAGAATTCTTTCTTCAATTTTATTCAATCACTAAAAACAGTCCGAGTTCTTAACAGATGCTCACTTTTTCCCTTTTTGATCTATTTACAGAAAAGTCCCAGATAGGCCCAGAGATCCTGCTAAGTGGAATGAAATCGCTGATGTTGTGTCAGCATTATCTATTCCAGTTATAGCAAATGGCGATGTTTTTGAGTATGATGATTTTGAACGCATTAAATCTGCTACAGGTAGCTGAAAAGAATTCTCCTAGTCTTCAACTGATTTTTCTGTTATGTTTTGTTAGAATTGTAGATTGTAGATAGTGTGCAGTGAAACAAACTTTAGACCTGAGTTTCCTTGTCTGTACTTATTTATGTTGGAAGCTAATCCTTTTCTTTGTTAATTAGTTTTCTACAAGCTGCAATAAACAGCTGAAAAGATGCAATTCTTTCTCTTGGAAATTTAGGAGATGAACTAAAACTAACTAATTTATTTCTGTCAGTGATCATAGACTGCATACTCCTTGTATCCTAATCCTAAGGCCTTAATATTCCCTTCGATTCTGCACAAATGATTGAGTGTGCTCCTAAGCTATGCCTTCCCAACTGTTGCCTTGGATCAAGTGTCAACATCATACTATTGGTAATAGTTTATTATGAACCTTCGTGTAGGATTGAGTCATTGGCTTTGGCTTTAGACCTTAGACATGAGAGATTCCTTCTTACTACCTATAGTGAAAGTTAGAAGCAAACTCGTCCATGCCAGAGCCCCTCCTAGACTAATACAGATTTTTCATAGATAGTTTCTTCCTTCCACCAATCCAAGTCTGCCTTTTGGCCACAAATAAGAAAAGGATCTGAATTTATAAGATCATAACTAAGAATTACCAACAATTATCCTAATAAAAATCAAAAGTAGAACTTACAAAGATTTTGTTATGCAAAATCATATCTAGACAAAAACTTAAAAAAAAATTCAAAATTTAAATGAAGATAATGTAATCTTAATTATCTAAAATAATCCTAATCAACTAAAAAAAGATGTTTTTTCCTCTGCTGATATTGTTTCCCCCTCAAATTCATCCTTATTATCATTGCATTACCATTTCTTGTAACTTGAACTTACCCCTCTCGGAGAGAGCTTCATGTGACAAAACATTGACTAGAAATTAGGGGAAGAAATTTCATAATGTGGAGATGGATCATTGACCTCATTTGTGGGAAATAAAAATTCCCAATAAGGCAGCCTGTAGAAGCTTCTAAAGAACAAAGGCTACAGAAGTAACCATAAAGGAATTGAACTAATATTTGTAGAACTTTCTGATCATCCTTGTGCCATTGTGTATAAGAAATCCTGAATTCTTAGAGGAGGAATGGAAGTGGGGGGGTTGTCAACTATTTGATGTAGCTTACTAGGGTATATGAGGCTGCTTGGTGGATGTCTCAGGCCCACAAAATAACTTACCATTTACATAGAAATCAGATTCTAAGAGAGTTAGGCTAAGCATTTGAACTGATTGTCATATAAGAGGAAAGTTATTGGTTTTTATCATGTTGGGAATTTATTTTTGATCTTGATGATTGCTTTTGTACCAAATATGCAATAAGCCAATAACATTTGTACTTTTCCCCCTTGTCATGATAGACTAGCTAAGTAGCTATTCATTTTTCATATTTAATATCTAATTGACACTGGTTTGACATAAGGTGCCTCATCAGTGATGGTTGCCAGAGGGGCACTCTGGAATGCTTCAATATTTTCACCTGAAGGCAAAGTTCCTTACGAAGCTGTGAAAAGAGAATATATTAGGAAGGTGAGGGGCTGCTTGGTATATATCCATTTTCCATTTTCATTTTGAGTGAAAATGAAAAATAGTGGTAAAAATGTGCTTGTTTAGATTTTAGAAAATATTTTCTAGGAAGCATTTCTAAAATAAAGGCCAAAATTGAAAGAAAGAAAAGTTGTTTTTTGTATTTACCGACAAAATGAAAATGTTGTGCATAAACCATAATTATAAAACAGTTTCTTTCTTTCCTTTTGAATCTCATCATTCCATCGTCTCTTGACTGTTTAAACATGTTGCTTTATTATGATTCTTTTTTATTGCTAAACATGTAAAATGGGTTTTAAGTGCATAAACATATAAAGGTCTTCTATGTATTTTCTATCACTTATTAATTAATAAATATAGGTCGATAAATTATATATATTAATATATGTGTATATAAAATTAACACATCAATATAAATACATTTTAATTATTAAAAATTGTTTGTAAATATATAATAAAAAACATTTCATGTTTTTCTAATAGTTAAACCAAACATATCTTTAGTTTTTTCATTTTTTGAAAATAGAAAAAAATTTCTCAAAATAAATGTTTTCTAAATCTTATAAATTTGAAAATGAAAGCTATTTTTAGAAAATAGAAAATGTTTTCTTCAACCAAACATGCCATAATTTTTTTAGTTGTTGTTTATTACTATACATTTTACGACCTTTTATTTTTATTTTTTTTACCTTGAGATGAGTGACAATCATATGAAAATGCAGTTTCTAAATCCAGATTCTATTTCCAATACTTGTATTGGTGGAGGTCATTGGGCTTCTGGATATCTGGGACTCATGGAACTAATTACTAATGTTACTGTTTTCTACTTTTGATATCAGTGCATCTTGTGGGATAATGATTTGAAAAGCACCAAACAGACAATAAAGGAAATGATAATGCATTATTCTTGCCTAGAACTGCCTGAAGGGAAGGCTGTGAACAAATCAGAGTCAATGGCTGATCTAGCGTAAGTTTTTTTTTTTTTTTTTTTTTCTCTCTCTCTTATCACTTGCCTTCACTCTTGCAATCAAGATTTGAATTGTGACTTGCCAAGCTAATTTTTGAATCATGAATCATAATTTTTATCGAATTGTAAGATTCAGAGACAATGAAAATTTACTTCAAATACATCATATAGATGACATATAGTGTTCAATGTAAAATTTACAAACTAGACGTATTATCCTCAGAGGACGGGGCCTTATAGATCCTTCCACTGCCATTTTCTCTTCAAAAGCCCCTACTCATCACACAACAGTTACAGTCATGTGGTGCATCAAAATTGAATAGTATAAAAGTTTATACAGTGTAACTTTCACAATACTATTAGGCTTTATTCTGTCTGGCATTATTCTGTTGGGTTTTATCCTGTAGATAGTTGATTAGCTTAAAAAAAAAAAGCATCTTATCAATGAAAACATCTGCTGATTCATGTGTTCATTTTTTATCTTTGAAATTTTCTTCCTTTACTAAGGATGCAGATGAATCCTATTGCTACTACTGGATGTGGTTTTGTATGAAGTTTACCGTTTGGCCTTTTTATCTACCAGTTATTATGTTCTATTTGTTTTAAGGGAAATAATTTGGGATTATATTCATAATGTTTGCTGTGCCATGTTGCACAATTACTAATAATTCTACAATTATATATATTTATTCCCTTGTACTTAAGGATCTACTAAAGTTAACCCATCCCTCACATGTAAGGGAAAGTCCATTCTATAGTGTTGGGAATGGGGACTATAGGTCAGGTTGGATCTGTAAGCAACCCTGTCTGTGTGGTAGTAAGTAAAGTTCTAACAATGCATTTTTCAATGACATATTTGAATAAATCTGAATTGATGTTTGTTTCTCCGTTGTCTCAATTTTCACATGGTGTCTTAAAAAATTGAATTTCTTTACTTCACTGATGAGGAACCTGAGCTCGAGTTTGATATGGCTTGGTCAGCTGGGTCCAATTCTGCTCGATTGTGAATGATGTCTTTATTTATTTATTTATTTATTTATTATTATTTTTTTTAACATAAGTAAATTACTGGTTCGCACAATATCCATTGCATCCGCGCTCCTAAAAAGAAATAATTCTATACTGTCAGCTGGTGGCACTCTCTCCACAGTGGTGATACAAAAATAATGTCAGCCAAGAAAGAAAGAACACTGTAATAAATACTTATTTTTAGTTTTTTTTTTATTTATAAATAAATTACTTTTCTCGTCTTTTTTTTTTTCCCCTTAGATAATAGAAGTTAATCATGTTGAAGCTTGTAACCATCTTCATATCTTGGTTTTAATATATATCCATATCTTGTTGGTTTTTAATATATATTTTTGATGTTTCAGGGAACTCTATGGACAGAAAGAATACTATCAGTTAGTAAAACAAGGTTTATTTGATGCATATAGATGATGCCTTTTAGAGCATAAATTTCAGAGAGAGGACATGGATTCCCTGCTTTAAGATTTGGGAAGCTCCGAGCTTAGTAAGGCACATAGCAAAAACCTTACACAGACATAGATCAACAATTGAATATTATTGAATTCTAACTCAAGTCACATTTTTGTCATCGATGAAGATAACGGAGAGCTATTTCTTACAAGTATGGATTTAGATGGTGTAGACTTTATTCATGACTTGTAATTTTTTATTCATGGAAATGTAATATTTATTGTAGATGATTTTTTCTAGGTAAAATATGAAAAAAAATATGATTGACTAGTTCTATATTCAACTTTAGATCACCTCCATATATATTAAATATGAATTTTTATGTTGTGTTAGTATTTTTAAGGATTCTTGTTTTTTTGTTAGAGGATTTTTAAGTATTTTTTTCTCTCTCTAATTTCTTATCTAATTTGATTTTTATTTATTATAATTATTTATGAATTAAATTTTAATAATTTTAAAATAAATTATCAATAAATAAAAATAAAGTTATATTACAATATAAATTATTTATCATAAATTTAAAATATAATTTATATATCTAAAAATATCTATTTATATAAATTTTAAATATGATTTATATATTTAAACATTTATTTTTATATATACTTTATTATAAATTTTAGTTATATATAATAAATATGTAGTATGTACATTGTATATGTTAAAATACTAGTTTTTTAATAATTAAAAAAAATTTCTTTTTAATGAATGGTTGAAATGGTTAGATTGGTAATTTTTTTGTAAGTTAAAATTTGGATGAATTATATGTTTTTTAAACCGTTAAAGCATTTTAAATTTGTAATTTTAATCTTAGTTAAATTTAAAGGTTGAGCTCTTTCTTTTTTCTTTTAGTTATAATGGGATCAATTAATTTTAACCATACATGAATAAATATGGACATGAAATGTGTTTTCTAACGTTTAAGATTAAATATTTTTAATTTTTTAGGCTTAGGATATGTTCATGAATATAGTAATTTTCGTATTCTCTCCTTTTATTTTCAATGAAGGAGGTGGATTAGTTGATTTTCATGCTTTTTATCTTTTAAACTTTGTAATTGTATTATGATATTATATCGAAGAAAGTGAATCTTTTAGTTGTATTATGATATTATGATTGAGATTCTATCTAATCTTATTTTTCTTTTTGCAATTTTGTGTCTTTACCCATTCATTATGTTGTCATTCGTTGTCTGTCTCATGTCTCACCTTCTTTTATCGTCGCTTATTATATCCTTGTATCACCTTTATCGTTTGTCTCATGTCTCACCTTGCATTGTTCTCACTCATGTCTCCTCACATTGTGACTTGCATCTCCACCTCGCATCGCTTCTTGCATCTCCACCTCACATCATCGCTTGCATCTTTGCCTCGCATCGTTGTTGTTGGAAAACTTGTCAATCATAACTTCATATAATACCACATTGAGCCTGCTAATTGTTAGATTTAAAGGTTCCCAACTATTCTCACATGTTTTATTTTATCCGTTGATAAAAAATGTTTTGTTTTATTTTGGGAAAGTTTTCTAATCCAACTTCAGCAAAGGTAATGGAATAAAACTAGAGAATGTATGAATCAATTGTGTTGTATTATTTGAAGAACAATGGTAGTTTAATTTGCTAGGAACTTTCAAGAAACAAGTGTGTTTGTATGTAATTGTCTCACTTGTTAAGGAATTGTTAGTTAAGGACATTGTAAATCATGATCTGATTTCATTTGAACTCACACTAATAAGGGTACACACTTTCTTAACTAGTAGTTAAAATCAAACCTTTAATGTGATAATACTTGTTCTTTACCTAATGCAACAATATTGTTGTTCTATTTCTCTATTCCCACTTTGATAATTTTTTATCTAGCAAAAGAAATTAGTATCAATTGTGACTTTGATTCGAAATGTGTAACTCATTCATCTACATATTTGAAAGTATTAAATTGTGATATAGCTTTTTGAAAGTGTAATTTTATATTAATCTTGTCGTTAATTTTTTTTATTGAAGTTATAAATTATATTTACTTAACATATTTGTTTATGTGTATAATAAGAAGTACATAGATTAATTTTAGTTATTTAACTTTTCTATTTTCTTTTAACAAAGTTTTCAGCTATTACTTTGTTAGTAATATGTTGTTATTCATAATGTTGAGTTGTTTTCTTTCTTTTGCATATGGAAACTCCACCAAATCCATCAAACAAATCTACTAGTAATCTTGTGACGATGAATAGTTTTGATGTTGCTCCATCTGAAGATGAAACTAAAGTCGTTTTGGTTAATGCTACTGAGGGTCATGATATTAAAATAGTTAAAGATGGAAAAAAAATAGAAGAAAGATTTCTATTGTTTGGAACCATTCCATGATTGGAGGGCAAAGTGTACTCTATTGGTATTTAATCAAGAAAGAACTTAAGGCGACTCATAAGTCTCTTTGCCTTTACACACTCGAAATTGGAGGGTAAGTATACTTTCTCGGTATTTAGCCAAGAAAAAACGTAGGCCCCACTTTCTCGGTATTAACCTCAAGAAAGGACTCAGGCTCGACTGGTATGGCCTGTCATAACTTACCAAAGAAGGTTACACTTTAGTTCGATACTTCATTGACCAGGGATATATATCCTCTTAGTTTTTTGACTAAGTAGGTTGTAACCAGATAATCCACCATATATATGTCTCTCCTTAAAGAGAGTTGATCCAACTTAGTTGAAGATTATATATGTTGCGAATCTAGCCATATTTGATACAAAATCAAATCATTAGTAACCATGATTGATTTTTGAAATACAATCCTCCTTATAATGATGATTTCTAAAGAATCCCCAGATTCTTGAGAAATCATAAAGACATGCGCTTAGATTTAAAATCTCGGCTCTAGGACAAACTTAAGTAAGTTACATTCTTAAGTGCTTTGAATTTGAGGCACTTCTAGGTTATTTCCCTAATAGGTTCTCTCACTAGAACACATTTAAAACATTACTCTAAAAAAATTAAATTTCAAGTGGTGATGAAAAATTTTCCACTCATGGTACAAAAAGTTATCCTCATCTTTGAAAAATATTGAATATGTAAAGCCATAACATTGACAAACAAAAGAAAATTTGAAATTCTTTTTTTTGGTTGTCAACTCATTTTTCTTATTGTGAACTTCATGAACTAATTTTGTCATAAATCATTTAATTAATCTTAAGTTGTTCCAATCATTATTTTTTTTAACAGCTCCAATCACTCTTGTTAAAATATGAACAAATGTGTTTAAACTTTGATTTGGTGAAACGTTAATAATTTCTACTTTGTTATGTATATTGACAACCTTTTGTAGTTACATGACATGCAATAAAATTTGAATTGTTCGTATCCATTAACATAAGTTGCTCTTTTTTTTTTTTAATAGTATCCTAAAGTTTTACCTTAGATATCTGATTTGATTGAAAAATAAATAAAGGTTGGTCAAGAATTGTTTCCGTCAAGAATCAAACTCGAACATTATCCCAATAATTTAATCTTGAACTTAGTACATTAATCGCTTGTGTTCAACTTTTTACTTACATAAATTGCTTTAACTTGATAGATTGATTCCTATTCAATAATTATAATTCAAAACACTAAAAATATGCTTGAAACAATTGTCAAATTTAAATTATTTCAATAATTAATTATATGTATATAAAATAAGGTTATATTTAAGTGTGATGTAAAATTATTTTATGATATTTAATTTTGTTTCGGATATATCACAAAAATCAACTTTTACATAGTAAACCATTTTTTTTTAAATATTAAAAAATAATCATAAAATTTATATTTTCATATGTATAAAAGCAACTTAGTTTCAGTTTTTTTTTTTTTTTACGAATGTGTTATTATTCCGGACATACACTTATTCTGTAAATAGTTTTTTTGTATAAAATAAATTGAAAAATTCAAAGCTAATCATCCCCAAAACACACTATAATGTTTATTTGTTGATGTCATTATTAATACTTTTGCAAGCCATATGTGAAAACATGTAGAATACATTGAGAAATGTAAGTTTAACTATGATTCAAATAAATGATTTTGCATGAAGAACTTTTTTAAGTGAATCAAAATAAATAAATGACTTTGCATATTAATCTCCTCAAAGACTTATAATTTAGTTTACTAATCATTCTTTAGCTTAGTATTAACAAATCTCATTCTTTCTCGTGTTATTGATACTATCAATTTCTACATGAAAATTTTTACACTATATTTTTCTGCAATATATTGTCTTTGATAGGAAGTGATAAGGTCATTACAAAGAAAATATTTATATAAATTATCAATTAAATAACATAAACAAAATCGACAACTGGTGCATTAATACCAACATCGTACTAGTTATTATCATACATTCCCCGTCTTTTACATCCTATTTTCACCCTATTTTTATTCTAATATCTCTTTATTTCTAATCAAACTATCTACCATATTGATTATTCTCTTTTTTTTTCTTCTTCCATTTCTCTTCCTTACCCATACACTATAAAATAGGGTGTACGTTCATCTTTTTCAAAAATAATTTAAACAGGTATATCACATTAATTCAAATAATTGAATATAGAGGTATTGACCTCCTTAATTTTAATCCCTTAGCACATAGCGCCTAGTTTTACTCTAGAACTAAAATAGCTCACAGGAATTTCGGAACTTAAATCTAGAGTTGATTTATTCTATGTAGGTGTTGTGAATATTTGCTCTCAATATTTTTTATTGTCCTTGTATTTTGTGTACACGTGGGACGTGCTAGTTGTCTTGAATTGGTGAATTTTGTAATTAAATTCCAGTTTCATTTTTTTTGGTCACAAAATAACCTCTTCCTTACGTGGCAGCACTTGTGTGCAAACCATGACTATCGATCCTAGCCCGATTCTTAGGATATTTGAATTGTTCCAATTTTGAGAGCTTGACTCTGACGTGATCAAACCATGGTTCCCTCAACTATACATGGTTAAGGTGGGGCCACCATAGCCTTTAAAAGGCAAAGTTTGGAGCAGCATTATTCGATCACCATATCGTTCTTCTCCGTTAAGGTTATTTCTGCTTCTAGCATTGCGCACCAAGCTCAAAAGTATGCATGTCCCCTCCATCTTCAACACATACTTTTGCATTAATATTGGTGTCTTGTTATATATATTTTTGTTGTGTGTGTAGTAATATTGTATTATTCGTTATGATATGATGAGGATGCAATGAAATGAGTGTTTATTAAGCATTTTTGCATGTGACGTGACAAGATTTAACGTTAATTAATTATAAGTACGTGCATGTAGAAGAAGATGCCTGCGAGTGTTGGAACCGGGAATGGGAACATTCAAATTCGTGACGAGGAAGAAATTAGTGGTCCAACGGTGAAGGCTCAAACGATTGATGAGCTTCACTCGTTGCAGAAGAAGAAGTCTGCACCTAGCACTCCCAGGGGGGCTCAGCCTACTGCCTTTAGTACCATGTCTGAGGAAGAACGCAGCAAACAGCAGCTAGAATCCATCAGGTAATTTAAACACTATTCTTAACATTCCCTTTTATTTATTTATTTATTATTTTTATTATTATTAAAAAATACTAATTCTTAACATTAAATTAAAAATATATTTAATAAATCATATGCGATAATATATATATATATATATATATTAATACTTATCTTTCACCGATTAGGATGTGTTTAAATAAACAGTTATTTTTCAAGACACATAAGATGAGAGATAGATTGACGTTCAATTAGATAGAACGGAGAAACAAACACATATTTACAGTGTGTTTGATTTATCATAAAAAAATTCTTAAACGGCCGTTATAACGTGAAAGTAACAAATTGTTATTTCCAAAGATTTTCGTTTACATCATTTTAAATGATAATCCAAACAAGCACTTAAACATTAGAAATTTTTACTTCTTTTATTATAGTGTACAATGGTTTCTAAAGGATAGCTTAGAGTCTCCCATGGACATATTTGGAGTCGCATGTTATATTCAAATAATTATGAAGATATTATTTTCATCACCTTGTTTTTTCACCGGGTACATGCAATTATATATCTACAATAATATATGGGATTAAGAATTTGTCGTTCATAAGATACAACAAATTTAAATAACTTCATTCCTCTGTCGCCTCAAAATTGGACACATGCAATTGGGAACTTACGGATTTTCCTCTCCATGATTGATTCGTTACTCTACCATTAAGAATCCAGTGATGTATTAATCAGGTTATAGCATGTTATTTTCTCTCATAACATTCTTATACCATGTGCTGATTTGATTTGATGTCACATTGTTTTGTTATGACACTAATTTTATAAGGTCGTGGAGGAATTGTAACAAATTGTGAACGTAAAGTAACATATTTTGAATGAGCATATATATTAATTGAATTTGTTGAATGTTTCAGTGCATCTTTGGCGTCTCTAACAAGAGAAAGTGGACCAAAGGTAGTAAAAGGCGATCCTGCAAGCAGGTACGAAGGTTCAAGGGTCGCACACGTGTCACACCCACTTGTGACACCCACCATCGCTGTCAGTGACAGTGCTTTGAAGTTCACACATGTTCTCTATAACCTCTCCCCCGCAGGTTTATTTTACTCTTTCTTTTACTTTTTACTACTATATTTCCATAAATTCAAATAATCATTTTCTAGATAAAAAGAAGCAAAATTAAATAAACTGCCATTTTATTACAATTAAAGGGAAAATAAAATGACCCTTGAAGCTTCTCACAGGACAAGTTTTCTTCGTTACGTTATTACAACGTGTTTATGAATCATCGTGATAACTTAAATGTGCGTTTTTTAAATTCACGAATTGTTCATACAGATTGGTATTACATCATTTTGTACTTGTGGTGTACGAAAATGAATTCAGCATCACCTTCTCATATATCTTATGTTTGAAAAAATAAATTGGTCAAGGACTCAAGGATGGCAATGGCATGTTTCTAATTAAAATAATGAGTTGACTAATCTAAATTAATTTCACTAAGTAAAAAGTTTATGCTCACAAAAATGTATAACAATATATATAATATATGTACAAGAAGATTATTAGTGTAGATATAATTTGGTGCATGCAGAACTTTATGAACAAGCGATTAAGTATGAGAAAGGATCGTTCATCACTGCGACTGGGGCATTGGCTACGCTTTCTGGGGCCAAGACTGGTCGGTGTCCTAGAGACAAGCGTGTGGTGAAGGATGAACTTACTGAGAATGAGCTTTGGTGGGGAAAGTGAGTGAAATTTTACTTAATTTATCAAAAAAAAAATTTAACTTTTAAAATATAATTTTTTCTTTGATTCACATTTGATGCTCAAAATGTTGTACTTTGAAGGGGTTCTCCTAACATCGAGATGGACGAGCACAGTTTCATGGTGAATAGAGAAAGAGCCGTTGATTATTTGAACTCTTTGGATAAGGTCAGTTATCTTTCCATTTTTGTCTTCTCTCTGTCTAACGTGTATGAATTGTGTAAAAGAAAAAAAAAAAACTATTAGTGCAACTCTGAGAAATGTATAAAAACAGGCTAACGATGTATATATATCACGTATTTCATAATGTCAAAGATATCGCCCTGATTTTCTGTGTTTATCTCATCTTTATAAAATGGTGACTAGGAATGGAACCTGTTGTTATTTTGTTAAAGTGGGCAAGTTATATTTTTTAAATCAATTATGACTTTTTGTGTCTCTTGGTATTGTTGATTTATATCCCATTGCTTAAGTATTATACATAAATTTTAAAAATATTTTATCTTATGTATGGATGGCATTCGGTGGAATTCTAAAAAAAATATTCCTTCTAATTTTCAGGTCTTCGTGAATGACCAATTCTTGAACTGGGACCCAGAGAACAAAATCAAAGTCAGGATTGTCTCTGCTAGAGCTTACCATTCCTTGTTTATGCACAACATGTAAGTATAGGCAAAATAATAATTTACCATCACACCGACCCTCTTATTTTAATTTCGCCAACCATAAGCAAATGTTTAAAGAATCAATCAATAAATAAAAATTACAGTACTTAACAATTAGCATATTAATAGCATTAAATGTTATATTTTATTAGTAACCATCTGAATATCTATTGAACATGTACATCCCTTCTTAGTAGATGAAATGCAAAAAGTTTATACACGTTTAGTAGGGTGAACAAATGACCAATTAAATGAATGTATGCAGGTGCATTCGGCCCACTCTTGAAGAGATTGAGAGTTTTGGTACACCAGATTTCACTATTTACAATGCAGGACAGTTTCCTTGCAATCGTTACACTCACTACATGACATCCTCCACTAGCGTTGATATTAGTCTTGCAAGGAAGGAAATGGTCATTCTTGGAACACAGTATGCAGGAGAAATGAAGAAGGGTCTCTTCAGTCTCATGCATTATCTCATGCCTAAGCGCCAAATCCTCTCCCTACACTCTGGCTGCAATATGGGCAAAGAAGGAGATGTTGCTCTCTTTTTTGGCCTCTCAGGTATGCATTCTTTTTTGTCTTTCAACTTTAAAAAGTTTTAGCATATAGTGAGATCAAATTATGAACTTGATTTATGGTTTATGGACCCTTTTTGTTGTTATTACTATTCATATTAGGTACTGGAAAGACCACTCTGTCCACGGATCATAATAGGTTTTTAATTGGAGATGATGAACACTGTTGGAGTGGGAGCGGTGTCTCAAACATTGAAGGTGGTTGCTACGCCAAATGCATTGATCTCTCTAGGGAGAAAGAACCTGACATCTGGAACGCCATCAAATTTGGCACAGGTATTGCCCTATTAATCTTAGCCTACTCTATTAATTAACATCTCTTCATCTTTGACTTCACTCATTTTGATGCATTTTTATTCACTTGGTTCTCAGTCTTGGAGAATGTTGTTTTTGGGGAGCATGATCGAGTAGTGGATTACACTGACAAATCAGTTACAGGTAAGTAATGACTTGGTTTATAGTATTTGCTTACTAGCTGACAAGAGGGTCTTTAGTTATGGTTATCAAAAAATATATATATAAGGACTTAGTTGTGACTAGGTCATACCAGATTAATGTTTGACTTAATATGTGTATGCAAGGTGTCCCTGATTCATAATATGAATCCATTATGTGAGTTCAACTCTTACAAATAACGAAGGCTGATTATTTTAACTACTAATACATAGGGATAAGATAGAATTAAACAAGTCAAACCTCTAATTTTAATACTCGTATTGCAGACTATTTCATATGATTTGAATATTATTCAGACAATAATCAATAACTTGAACCAAATTACAAGAATTTGAGGCATAATAACATCATATATAATACACGTGGCTTATACTGATTTGAAATTAATTACAGCAGATCTTGTTGATAAAATATACTTTTTTTTCATATTGCAGAAAATACTCGTGCAGCTTATCCAATTGAATACATTCCAAATGTTAAGTTACCATGTGTTGGTCCTCACCCTAAGAATGTGATCCTTTTGGCATGTGATGCATTTGGTGTGCTTCCACCTGTGAGTAAGTTAAGCCTGTCGCAGACCATGTACCATTTCATCAGTGGATACACAGCTTTGGTAATGTCCGAGTAACTTATCACGCTATATATCTTGCTAATGTTGCTTCCTCTCTATATATTTCTCTCACGAGTTCTTTTCTTTATGAGAACTAAAGGTGGCTGGCACAGAGGAGGGTATAAAGGAGCCACAGGCAACATTTTCAGCTTGTTTTGGTGCAGCATTTATAATGCTTCACCCCACAAAGTACGCAGCCATGCTTGCTGAAAAGATGCAGAAACATGGTGCTACTGGATGGCTTGTTAACACGGGATGGTCTGGTGGAAGGTATGTTTTTAATAGTTATAAAATTAATAAGGAAAATGCTAACCAGTACTCTTAAGACACTGATTAATAGGTTAAGGAATCAAAATGTACCTGCATATTTTCTCATGAAATCTTATTGTAGCTTTCAATAAATTTCCACATATTTGATTTAACTAGTGTCCTAGTTAACGAAACTCAATTAATAATAGTTAAAAGAAAAACGACTCCTTTTTCTAATACTCTTTTTCAAATACATTCTTTCTTAACAAATGATAGAGAATATGTATTAGAAGCTTAACAAATAATAGAGAGTATGTATTAGAAGTGTGTTAGAATATGTTGCTAACACTTTATAAAACTGAAAACTCACTTTGTTGGTTGTGAAAAACTGCAGTTATGGTTCTGGAAGTCGTATTAAGCTATCTTTTACAAGAAAAATAATTGATGCTATTCACTCTGGAAGCCTCATGAAGGCAAAATACAAGAAGACTGAGATTTTTGGACTTGAGATCCCCACTGAAGTGGAGGGTGTTCCCTCGGAAATTCTAGACCCTGAGAACACGGTTAGTGGTCCACAACTCGTCTTTTTCAACCATTTCAACTATTTTTCTACTTTCAAAATCTTGTAACATTAATTGGAAATTTTGTTTGATTGCAGTGGTCAGACAAAGGTGCCTACAAGGAGACACTGTTGAAGCTGGCTGGATTGTTCAAGAACAATTTTGAGACCTTCACCAACTACAAGATTGGAGAGAACAACAAACTGACAGAGGAGATTCTTGCTGCTGGTCCAATCATAGCTAATGCTTAATTAGGAGATGGGGACCCTCTTTACTTTGCTAATTTCTTTTGGTTTTGCATTCTTGTTGGTTACTTGGATTTGAAGGAAAGACAATATTTTTGAACAACATAGCCATCATGCCTTTAAACATCGAAGAAAGATTTCAAGTCTTTTTTGCTACTTGCCAATGAAGCCGTCTTGTTCTTATTTCTTTGGCAGAGAAGTTACGAGGGAGATGAGAAGACCAAGGCATGCTATAAAACCTGTGGCTGTTTAAAATATGATTCCATTTTTGAAAGCACCAGTTACATTCATACATGTGTTTGTATTGCTTTCCAGAATAGAACCACCTACGAGTATTGTCTTTAGACATTGAACTTATTAATTTAAAGCACTCCTACAGTTTTTCTTGCTTCCACTACTCTAATCCCTTGCATCTTGTTTCGATATCTTTTCCATTCCTTATTGTATGATTCAAGAATATAATTTGTGAGCTGTTTTCTTAAGTTATCCTGAGAGTTTATTGAAATAAATTGAAGGACATATCTTTAGTTATTTTCCTAAGTTCTTACAAACACAAACAAAAATACTTATATCAAAAGATCAATCTAAATAAATTGTAAATAAGTTCTTTCAACGGCACAGTAATACTAAAACTATTAATTGAATTTTAAAAATATTTTAGAAGCTGGAGTGATTATGTTAGGACTTAGGAACCAGGAATTCAAATGACAAAGAAAAGGAGGATTTTATTTTTTGATTGCAAAGGAACAAAGAATAGGAGAGGTAACTCTTCTCCAACCATTTCCCCTTCACAAAGAATTTTTCCTTATACAAAGAGCTAAACAGATAATCATCAACCCTTCTACCATTCTTCCCCTATTTATATCTAATTACGCACTCTAATTAATTAACTCATTAGTTTTCAAACTATCCTAACTAACTCTGCCTTTCCTGTAGTTGTAACAATACAGGCCCTCCTAAAAAAACAACCTTGTTCTCAAGGTTGATATGTAGAAGAAAGTTTTTTCCTCCGGAGCAATGAGTTGTAAGTAGTCTTCCCTCAGATCGCAATGTTGGAAGCATGATGAGTTTGCTATTTTTTGTTTATGCATCACTTGCTAGACTATGGTCATTGCAAAAGATCTCCAACCCTAGACCCAAACACCCTACGAGCAAGGCTCACTTGGCTATGAATAGAGTGAATACACATGTTATGCATCCCAAACGAGTAGAATCTTGGGCAGAAACTTGTTCTTCCATTACCTTCCTATGCGACTCACTCACATCTAATGGAAAGGTTGCTTCTCTTATTGTTTTTGTTTACCCATTATGATTTATGACACAAAACACCACCTTTCCAACCACATTCTTGGGTTGTCTTGCCTCTTCTCACTGTACCGGGAACCGAACACCCTTTCGGTCAATGCACAACTTGAAAGGGTATTTGGTTACAAGTTAGGAACTTATCATCATCAGCATACTGAGGAACCGAATACCCCTTCGGCCAATACACAACCCGAAAGGGTATTCCTCCACAAGGTTGAACAGTCGCCCAATCACCAAGTTTGAAGGCCAAGTACTAGTTCAGCTAATGCATAACCTAAAAGGGTATTCGGCCATAATATAAGCCGAATACCCATCATTATTGAAGTTACATTACGCTAATTTTGGTTAGATAACAGAGTACCACATCAACCCGAATTAAAGGATAAACTCAATTTATTAATCTCTTAATCAAAAAGGCCCATCAGGCCCAACAAGTCACTATAAATACAATATTGATGGGACAGAAAGGTAGGTACGATTATTTAATACTGTAGCATTCATTGCTCCATACCGAATACTGACTTGAGCGTCGGAGTGCCTTTGCAGGTACCCTCCCCCACCCTGAGGACAGTATCCGGTCGGCACCGAAGACTTGCGAGATCAAGAAGGAATTGCAAGAGGAGTGTTCCCGAGCAGGAACACTTCTCAAACATTAGATGAAGTGCCACCTGTCTTGTCTTCCTTTTTCTCTGATTTTTTTGTCACTACAGTTCTTCATCACTAAACTTCCGTTTTCCCTTCTCTTTGCTTGCTTCAAGAATCTTCTTATCAATGATGTGGAGAATGAATCCCATATTAGAATTTGAGTTCTCTTGACTCCAAACATAGAACCAATGCATCTCCATGCCTCCATGGTCCATGCTTAGGAATGAATAAACTTCTTGTAACAGTGTTTTTCAGCTCTAATAATCCACTTGGGTTTGCCCACAAATGTTGGTACCTCTCGTTTCTCGGCCCAATTGTGTGTTTCTTTTAGGGTATTCGATCGGCAACGAAAATATAAAACATAAGAATTATATAAAATTATAAAATAAAAAAAGGCAAGATTAGAGAATATAATAATTTTGTATTTGTTGGATAGTCATATCATTTTGCATGTTTTTCATTTATATATATAGGACAAATATATGAAAAATGACAGTCATACATAGTACCTATAAATATTATCAGTAAAACATATGTTTTTACCATCATTAAGTGTGTAGATTTGTCTAAAATCAGATACTTAGTAGAATGTTACCCACTAGAGTAAGGAAAAATAATTACAGCAGAACTTTACCCACTACTACAAGTAACAATAATTAATAACAACAGTAAAAAGACAAAGAAAAAGTTTTATTGCTTTAACACTCCTTCTTAAAACATTTTTAAGGACTCTCAACTTGCTTCTCAGCTCATTAAACTTAAGGGTTAGAAGTGCCTCATGGAGTATGTCTGTCAATTGCTCCTCGGACTTGCAATACATCAATTAAACATCTCCAATCTTCTCAACTTCCCTTATAGCATGAAATTTTACATTGATTTGCTTGGTTCACCCATGTTGAATTATATTTTTAGCAATTAAAATGGCTGACTTGTTTTCACACCATAACATAGCAAGTTCCATTTGTACATGACTCAAATCTGTCAAGACTTTCTTGGCCCATATAGTTTGATTTGATGCTGTTGCTACAGTTACATATTCAACCTTGACAGAGCATTGAGCAACCACATCTTGCTTCTTAGAGGTCCATGAAAATACTTTACTACCAAGTGAAAAAAAAACATACCCCATTATGCTCTTAGAGTCATCAATAAATCCAACTCAATCACTATCAACAAAACCTTCAACCTTTCCATCACTTTTACTATACCAAATGCCAAAATCAGCAATACCTTTCAAGTATCTCAACACTCTTTTTCTTACACTAAAGTGTGTTAAACTTGGTGAATGCATGAATCTTGAAAGTAAACTATTGCAGAATATCAAATATGGTCTGGTTGTAGTCAAATAAAGAAGACTACCTGATAGACTATGGCCAAGGCCAAGGAATCCAAGAGGTGATATCTTAAAAGAACCAAGAGGAATGGGATGATCTTAAAGACCTTTTTCATATGTTTGTACATATAGTAGTCTCTTTCTATAGGTTTATTTTTGTCTTTGTATTTGTGAGGCACTTTACTTGCTTTTATTAGTGATTGTATATTGATTTTAGGGTAGGTTACTTGGAGAGTTTAACTCCATTTAACCTCTTTTGTTGATACATTCATTTTATATTTTTTCAGTAGGGAAAAAGGGATGAAATTTAGCAATGCTTGAGGGTATGACTAGTAATTAGGCCAGAACTGGGCCTAGGCAAAATTTTGCATATTAGACTCATTTTGCTCCTAATTTTTCATATGTTTGATTTAGCTAGGTCTCATCATCATATGATGAACCTAACTAAACCAAATCAAAGAATTTCAAAATAAATCATGGAGCATTTTGGAGTCTTGGCCGCCTAGCTCTTCACTTGTGTTCTTGGCCGAATTCTAGCTTCTCCTACAAGCTTTGAAGCTTGCCTTCCAAGCTTCTAAACCTTAGTAGGTTTGGCTGACCTTACCATGGTTCTTAAGTGAACCATGGTCAAGGTTAGTTTTTCCTACAAGTTTTAGAAACCATGGATGGTTAGCTACACCTTACCATGGTTCCTAGTGAACCATGGTTAAGGTTAACTTCCACTACAAGCTACCTCTCCCTGTATATTTCTTTTCTCTTCACTTGTAGTCACTTTTGAGCATTTGAGAAATAAAACTTCAGATTTCTCTCCAAAAGTATCTTCTAAAATCGAAGAGAATTCTCTCTCTAAGGTTTCTTACCAAAGTTTCTTCAAACTTTGCCTTGATTCCTCAAGCTTCCTTCACAAGCTAGGAAGTAACCGAACCTATTCCATTGGTTCTCCACCATTGGAGAATCCTCCAAGGTGATTCCGCCACCTCAAGGAGTTCTACCTCAAGAGTTCTTCAGTCCTTTGCATGGAGACTTGGATGAACAACTATCTTCTCGAAGTAGTTCCATCAGTTTTTGGTATCTAGAGCCTAGTGCTCTTGAGGTTTTGTGTTCTAACTTTTTCTAAGTGAATTCGTGTTGTATTCCTTCTCCTATGTCTAAATATGTGTTTGCTGCATGGATCTAAATTTTCTAAATTTTTTTGATAGATCCTATATGTCACATAAGAAGTAAGTTGATTCATGTTCTTGCTTGTTTCCTAATCCGTGAATCAATTGTGTTGTGCTTTAGGTTCTCTTCTACTTGTGCGTTTTTGTGTTTTGATTGAGTCTCTCCATTCAATAACACGTGTCCGTGATTGGACAACATTCATTGAGCATAGATTTTGTTTTTGAATCACTTGTTTTGTCATAGAAGTCATGTGTAGTCCTTGTACTTGTTGAAACTTCCTAGACTAGCTTGTTTGACCTAAATTTTTTTTGTGTTGATTGTGTCCGAAATTTTTGTGTATTTTCTTATTGAATCTGAACCTTACCTATATGTGATTTTTCTTTACATATTTGTGTTCATAATTTGCTATTAGTTCTAGCAAATTTCCTAGAGTTAGGTTTCTATTATGTCTTGTTAAAATTTTTGTCAAAAAAAATTCATAAACACTAATTCCTATTAGGTTTTCCTTGAGTCTTATGTGTGGCTGAAACCTATTGCAATTTTTAAAACATTAAAACAGAGACAAAAAAGAGGTGTATGTGTTCTAAATGCATGAGAAAAACAAAAGAATGAGTGCTTAAAAATTTGACCTAAAAACACTACAAAATTGTGAAGCACTAGTTACAAAATGCATGTGAACACCTCTTGTTTTGTGTGAAACTTGTGCTGCAGTTTTTAGTAGCCTAAAACTGAGACTTATATGTGTTAAAAAGGCATTTGAACTCCTGATCATTAAAAGAAAAAGAAGTGAAAAATTGGTATCTCTAGCTTTCGGTTTTGGTGTGTTCTTACCTATAATATTTTCAGTCCAGCCACATAATTTGTGTCTTATTTTTGTTTCTAATCTTAGCTTTTATTTTGTAATCCAATTCTAGTGCCTTTGATAGGATATCTTTTGTGTGCTAGCTTTCTAAATTTACCTTAATTGTTGCTTGTCATTTTTGTGGAACTCCTTCTAGTTTGTCTCATTTAACTCTACCATTTGGTGTAGCCATTATAAATTGTTCCTTTACAATTTTTGTGCTAATATTCCAGCATCTTAAGGTGTGTTGAGTGCCTCTTGGAAGGTGTTGAAGGCCAAGCTTAAGGATAGCCAATATTGAAGGATTTTTGGTGGAAACCTAGGAGCTTGTTTCTCATTGGATTGGATTCTTAGAAATTCAAACACCTAGGAGTAACCATCATCCAGGTTGCTTCTAAAGAGGAGTGAAACACATTGAGAGGCTGCAAGCTAGGTGGCTGAATTGGAGAAAGAAGGAGCAAAATTTTTGTGAAAATTTTGTGAAGAATTTAGTAACAAATTTAGTGACGGAAATTTTTCTTCAAAAATTTCAATACCAAATCCTTCACTAAAGTTGTCACTAAATTAGTGGATGATTTTTGTTTCTAAAATTCTTGGTGCAGCCACTAAATTTTCTTTAAGTGAATTTACATTTCATTTGGTGTAAATTTGCATTTCATTTGAATGTGAATTTTCATTTCATTTGGTGTATATTTACATTTCATCTTTGTAATTTTTTTAATTTCTAATTTTTGTACAAGGCTTTTATTAAGGAGTGTCTTGGAGTGCCTTTGGTGTATCTCCATCTCTCCTTAAGTGTTCTAATAGTAAAACCGTGTAGTACTTGTGAGAGGGTCCTTGAAGGTCTTTGGTGCCTTTTAAGCTCTCACATAGGTTTAATTGCTTTCAACGCCTAGTTTATGTTTTCTTGTCTTTAAGATTTCATGCAATTTATGTTTTAAGCAATTTATGTTTTCAGAAATTTAAGTTTTCAAGCAATCTATGTTTTTTTGCCATTTATGTTTTCAAGTATTGATTAATTGTACACTTTAGGCACTTGCTTGTTATTTTTCTTTGAAAAATATCTTTGTGAAAATTGTTTTGTGCAAGGCAAACGTACAAGGGGGTTTAGAGATTTTTACTTGAAGAGGCTTGGTTATTAAGTGGCTCTTTAGTATCTCACTTCCTTCCATAGTTCAAATTGTACTCTTAGACTCTAAGTGTCAAGTCTAAGCACTTCAAAAATATTATTTTCTTAAAATCTATTTTTGTGTGAAGAGAAAAATCTTGTTGTTTAAAATGTCTCAACAATCCAACTATAGTGGAAGTGATAGATCCCCTAAAAGCATTTCTTACTTAACAAAAGAGCTAAAATCACTTAAACTATGGAAGAAGCAAGAGGCCTTTCAAAAAGAGAAGGAGAAAATTGAAAGAGAGACCAAACTTGCTATCCTAGATGAGAAGTTGAGAATTCTTAAACAAGAAGAAGAAAAATTGAAAGAAGACATGAGAAAACACAAAAGAAGAAGACAAATGAAAATCAAAAGAAAAGAAGAAATAGAAAAAAAGAAAGAACTTTGTGTAGGGGAGAGTAAAGAGAAAGAAATATCCTCTAAAGGATTTGTGACTAAAGAGAATTGTTTTAGTACTAAAAATCCTATGAAAAAAATTCTCTTTATTCATAAAGATCTTAACTCTTGCCCTCATTCTACCACTAGTCTTGAGGAGGAGATTCATAAATCCATTATTTTTAAAGAAAAAGAGTCTCAACTTCAAGATTTGGTGAAGGAGAAGTGGACTTCACTTAGTTCCACTTCTCATGCTACTTCCTTGGTGGTGCCCAAGGTAGATAGCCTTCCTTTGTGTAGGACTTTTCCTACCTTAGTTGTTTCAATAATGCACCCAATTTATGGAATATATTATTTGTTGGATATAACATCTGAACCTTCAAGGTTCCTTGTGACAAATTCTTTTCATAACTATCCAACAAATAATATAATCCAAAATTGTTTAGGAAATTTCTTAGTAGTATTTTCCTTATTTTCTAGGAAATGCCTAGGTTACCACATAGGGTACTTTAAGCAAGATGTTTTAGTTTTTAGGATTAAGTCTTTAGTGTACTATAGTTTTAGTTTTAGCACATTTTTAGGATTTAGTAATATGCCTAGTCTATGTTTAGGAGAGGATCCTATTCATTATATTAGAAGGTCTAGTATCATATATTTCTTTAGGTTCCATGAAAGGATTCCTTCTAGGATATACCTTTCACATTTATTTGTTGAGAATATCACCTCTCATGAATTTTATTATATATTTGTAGGTGTAGCCAATAATCATGAAGACTCTCGAGATTTGAGGTCAAATCCTTTTCAAGAGGGAGGGGATGATAGACTATGGCCAAGGCCAAGGAATCCAAGAGGTGATATCTTAAAAGAACCAAGAGGAATGAGATGATCTTAAAGACCTTTTTCATATGTTTGTACATATAGTAGTCTCTTTCTATAGGCTTATTTTTGTCTTTGTATTTGTGAGGCACTTTACTTGCTTTTATTAGTGATTGTATATTAATTTTAGGGTAGGTTACTTGGAGAGTTTAACTCCATTTAACCTCTTTTGTTGATACATTCATTTTATATTTTTTCAGTAGGGAAAAAGGGATGACATTTAGCAATGCTTGAGGGTGTGACTAGTAATTGGGCCAGAACTGGGCCTAGGCAAAATTTTGCATATTAGACTCATTTTGCTCCTAATTTTTCATATGTTTGATTTAGCTAGGTCTCATCATCATATGATGAACCTAACTAAACCAAATCAAAGAATTTCAAAATAAATCATGGAGCATTTTGGAGTCTTGGCCGCCTAGCTCTTCACTTGTGTTCTTGGCCGAATTCTAGCTTCTCCTACAAGCTTTGAAGCTTGCCTTCCAAGCTTCTAAACCTTAGTAGGTTTGGCTGACCTTACCATGGTTCTTAAGTGAACCATGGTCAAGGTTAGCTTTTCCTACAAGTTTTAGAAACCATGGATGGTTAGCTACACCTTACCATGGTTCCTAGTGAACCATGGTTAAGGTTAACTTCCACTACAAGCTACCTCTCCCTGTATATTTCTTTTCTCTTCACTTGTAGTCACTTTTGAGCATTTGAGAGATAAAACTTCAGATTTCTCTCCAAAAGTCTCTCCTAAAACCGAAGAGAATTCTCTCTCTAAGGTTTCTTACCAAAGTTTCTTCAAACTTTGCCTTGGTTCCTCAAGCTTCCTTCACAAGCTAGGAAGTAACCGAACCTATTCCATTGGTTCTCCACCATTGGAGAATCCTCCAAGGTGATTCCGCCACCTCAAGGAGTTCTACCTCAAGAGTTCTTCGGTCCTTTGCATGGAGACTTGGATGAACAACTATCTTCTCCGAGTAGTTCCATCACTACCAACCAAACTTCTATTTTGAGTCACGTCTGCCTTTACATTGCCATCTGCCTTGGAGAACTTTTCATTATCAACAAGTAAAGTTGAAATAGGATTACAATTCTCTAATTTGAATTTTTTTAACAAGTCATTTGCATACTTTTCTTGTGAGATGAAAATTTCATCATCAATCTGATGCACTTCCATCTCCAAAAAATACCTCATCACTCCAAGATTTGTCATTTCAAAAACTTGCAACATATTGTTTTTAAACTCTTCAATTTCATCAACATCGTCACATGTAATCAACAAATCATCAGCATAAAGTGAAACCACAATTTTCTTTCAATTGCCACAATCTTTCACATAAAGAATAGGCTCATTTTGGCTCCTTCTAAAAGCATTTTGCAGAAAATGAGAATCAATCTTATTGTACCAAGCTCTTGGATTGTTTCAGCCCATACAAGGCTTTATGAAACCTATAAACTTTTTCTTCATGACCTACAACAATAAAACCAACAGGTTGTTCAACATATATTTCTTCTTGCAATACTCCATATAAAAAGGCAGATTTAACATCTAAGTGAAAGATTTTCCATCCATATTGAGTCACTGATGCAACAATTAATCTAATTGTTTCATCCCTAGCAACTGGCGCAAATGTATCACCATAATCAACTCCAACTATTTGATAGTACCCCTTCATAACAAGCCTTGCTTTGTGCTTGTGGATGGAACCATTCGGATTTAATTTTGTTCTATAAACTCAGTTGACGCTAATCATATGTTTGTCCTTGGGCTTTGAAGTTCCTAAGTACCATTTTTGTTAATCATAGCCAACTCCTCCTTCATTGCATCATTCCATTCTTTTTGCATTTAAGTCTCTTCAAAATAAGAGGGCTCACTTACAACAAAACTGCATTTTTCATAAATTTTAGCCAAAGACTTGAATTTTAGCACTAGAGAATCAGATTCAACAATTTGATTTTTATTCTCATTTGTACTTTGCTCCCAATCATTTGATGCATTAGAAGTGGTTGTCAATTGTTCTATTTTTGTGCTTCGTTTAACTTCATTATTTTCTCAATCCCAATATGAATTCTCATTAATTTGAATATCCTTACTGATCATAATCTGCTTTGATATCATATTGTACACCCGGTAACTTTGGAGTTTGCAACATAGCCTAATAAAATCCCTATTTCAACTTTGTCATCTAATTTGAATCTTTTTGCTACTGTAACATGAGTATAGCAAATAGATCCAAAAATCTTCTAGTGTTTAGCAGTGGATTTCACTCCATTCCGAGCTTCAATTGGTGTTTTCTCTTGTACAACTCTTGTTGGCACCCTATTCAAGAGATACACCGCTATATAAATAGCTATAGTCCAGAAACATTTAGGCAATTTCTTATTAAACATTTTTTCATCTTCATTACTATTTTATTTTTTTCTCTCAAAAACTCCATTCTATTTAGGAGAATAACTTACTGTCAATTTATGAACAATGTCCATATCTTTGCAAAATACATTGAACTCATTAGATGTATTCTCCTTCCCATTGTCAAATCTCTAACATTTTAATTTTGCAACCACTTTGAGACTCCACTATGGCTCTAAACTTTTTAAAGACATCAAAAGTTTGAGCTTGGTAAAAAATACACCCATGTCATTCTTGTCAAATCATCAATAAACAAAAGAAAATACTTGTTTTGGCTAAGAGAAGAAACACTCATTGGGCCACACAAATTAGTGTGAATAAGTTCCAACTTTTCCTTTGCTTGTGTGACATTTGTTGATGAAAAAGACTATATGCATTTTTCCCAATTGACAAGCATCACATAAATCATCAATAATACCCATCATAGGCATGTCTTTCACCATATCATGAGTTTGCAAAAGATTCAATGCACTCATATTAAAGTGATCATATCTTTTATGCCATAAAAAAAATCATCATGTTTGGAAAAAGAGTTGATTCATGCACTTGATTCAAACTGATTGGAAAACTATTATCACACATTTCAACCTTAATGACTTCATAATCATTTGAGTCTAATATGATACAACCATTGTTTTTAGATGAAAAAGAATATCCTTTCTTCAATAGTTGAGCAACACTTAGCAAATTTTGATCCAAATCAGGAATAAATAAAACATCATGAATAAATTTAGGACCTTTGCTAGTGTGAACAAAAATTGTACCTCTTCCTTCAACTTGTACAATATCTCCATTTCCCAGTTTAACTTTGGTTTGGATAGCCTTATCCAAAGAAGTAAAGAGACTTGAGTCCCTCACCATGTGGTTTGGGCACCCACTATCAACATACCATACATCTTTTGAACCTGAATTACTTGTTTGGGTAGCCATAAACAAGTGTTCTTCATCTTGGAGTTGCTCATCGGTGAAGTTAACTTGATGTGCATGTTGTGGTTGAGATTAGTTCTGCTTGAATTTGTAGTACCTCTCTCTATGTCCCCACTTATTGCAAATGTTACATTGGATTTGAGGTTTCCCCTTATACCAACAATTTTTTGCATGTAAAATAAGGAGGAAAATGGATGTTTGCTGCAAATTCACTACTTCCATCCATCTTAGTTTTCCCCCATGGTCACCAACTGCTTTATATTTATGCTTTTTTTAATTTTTCTGACCAGCTTGCTTCCCCTTATGTCTTGCATTAAATGCACCTTCAGTTACATCATCCATTCTCATGGAGAATCTTTGCTCATGCGCTTGCAATTTACTAACCATTTCAAAAATGATTAGTTTCTTAAGATCACATGAATCTTCAATGGCAGCAACTTTGGCTTCAAATTTTACAAGTAGATTGATCAACATTTTTTTTACTACCTTGTGGTCATGGACAACCTCACCATATAACCTCATTTGGTTCACCAAGTGAGACAACTTTGAAGTGTACCCCTCTAATTAATTAAACCCTCTAATTATGGGGAATAAAGTGCATTGTCAAATTCAACATTAACAACAATGCACTAAATTTTTTTTTGTTATATTGCTGTTGAACAAAGAAGATTCATTGCTAACAGTTTTGCAAAATCTCATCGGTTTACTTTTAAAATACATCAGACTCAAACAGCAATAACATCCTTAATACATCAGACTCAATTAAAAGGTTTAAAAGAGTTGTACTCAAGTTTCACTGTAAGCCCTTGTAGTGTCTTAACACTGCTCTAACTTGGAATGAGACAACATATCCTCTCCTTAAACTTTTAACCAAAATAAATAAATAGAGAGTAGTACTTACAATTTGTTACACTCTGGATACTTTCATTTAGCTTCATACATCCAGAATGAATATAGGCTTTAACTCTCTTAGTTTCATTAGCTACAATTATATTCTTGACTAATTTAGAATTCATATCTATAGGAGGCCTCCCAATAAATTTTGCACAACACAAGTAATAAGTTATAGTTATAACATCAGTGAATGAATTAGTAAGCAATATTATTATTTTACACTAACACATGTTTACACAAAATTTTGTAGAACTACCAAGTGCTTGTTGAAAGCCAGACAACAACCTACTTCCAGCAATGCCCAACTCAACAATTTTTGTAATCCTATCATAGGGTAGCTGTTGAGATATAAATTTATACAAATATGTTATGTGATACAAAGAGTACAGAACATATATGTGCCTTGTATGTTTGTATGTACGAGTGTGCGTGTATCTAGGGCCTGATGCTTATGTCATAAGAGCATACCAAGAAATTTTCATAATGCATTATTCTATCCATTTCTTAACTATTTAACATTTATCCCATTATGCCATTCATGAGTAGTAATCATCACCTCCAACTGCTAGGAGTAAGGGTCATTTATAGTTATTGCACATCTTTTATTTGTGTGTGTATAATGGCAACGAGTAGGTTTGAACCTAAGACCCCATACAAACTATACAAAAGTCCCACTACTAGACTAACCTTAATGAGTATAGTTATTGCATATCCAGAGCTAATTAACTTGAAATCATTAGTAATGAGCTACTGATCAGTGTTTACATGGTATGTGATATGTCTTGAAATCAAACCTTCATGATCATGATCTTTTGCCTTCCTATTAAAAGTAAAACAAAATCTTCCAAGAACTTCAACTGATGCTTATAATGTTTGTACCCACGCAAAAAAAAAAATTCTTAAATTATTTCATTACACGCCTAGACATGAATTCAATTTATTGATTTGAAGCTCCTTCAGGAACTCCATGTAAAACTATGATTCTTGTAACGAGGTACTCATGAGAACGAAAATATTATTTCATATGAAGTAGTTCTCAATCTCATCTTACCAAGAACAATCCCATGGAAATTTTCAATTTTGAAGGGCAAGCGCCAGTCAAGGCAAACCTAATTTGTTTACTCTATAAACAAATATAACTATCATGTATAATACCAATGAATCTTGGCAGTTGGCATAGAGAAAAATAAGAAAAAGGCTAAAAAGTAGTAAGATTGGCAATTACCTTGTCATAAAATCTCTGAATTTGTGAAAAATTTCTTTCTCAAAGTTAAATTAAGTTTACAAATGAACCAAATGGACCAAAGAAATATGCGCATATATAGAGAGATACAGAGAGAGGAGGGGCCATTCATATATTGTAAGAGTAAGTCTTGTTATACTCAAAGTCTCAAACCGGTCAGAAACTTCTTAAGGACATTGAACTTCACCATCCAACAACTGGATTAAAAGTTCTCACGGAGCAAATCATGTTAAAAATTTTCTTACATTTTAAATTCTACTTAATACTTCATTGTGTCACAATTGTCAATCTTAGTGGTGCAGAGCAGCTGATCCAAAAAATGGTATAGCAGATAGAAGATATAATTATATAGGTGTGTGTTGGTAGAGTTACTAGTTTGTAGCCTTTTATACAAATGATGTAATAACGTTTTCCGATTCTAATAATCAATATATTCCTTTTTCAGTTTTATACACTTTTCTCTTTATAATTATGCTTTTTTTGATTTTTCTGACCAGCTTGCTTCCCCTTATGTCTTGCTTGAAATGCACCTTCAGTTATATCATCCATTCTCATGGAGAATCTTTGCTCATGCGCTTGCAATTTACTAACCATTTCAAAAATGATTAGTTTCTTAAGATTACATGAATCTTCAATGGCAACAACTTTGGCTTCAAATTTTACAAGTAGATTGATCCGCATTTTTTTGACTACCTTGTGGTCATGGACAACCTCACCATATAACCTCATTTGGTTCACCAAGTGAGACAACTTTGAAGTGTACTCCTAACTGATTCACTTTCCTTCATTTTCATCATTTCAAACTCTCTTAAGAGTTAATAGCTTGATGGATCTCACCCTTTCATCACCTACATACCTTTCATTCAGCTCATCCCATATTTGTTTTGTTATTTCCATATGCATAATGCTCGTAAAAACATCATCTATCAAAGCTGAATGTAAACATGAGACAACTTTTTCCTTCTTCAAAATCTCCTCCTCATGTTGCTTCATTTGAGCTATGGTAGGATTACCCTTCAATTGTGGAACTTGTTTATCTTGATCTACATACTTCCATAAGCCAAAAGACTTCAAACATAATCTAATTTTGACAATCTATATATGATTGCTTTCGCCAGAAAATTAAGGAAAAACAAATACTCCATTGTTCCCCCAAAGCCATTTTATCACTCACAAGTGTTTAATCTCTCCCCTCAATTTTTCAGACCCACAACTTATAAGAACAATGCTCTTGATACCACTTTTAGGGCATGCAATGGGTAGCAGAAGCATAAAACATAAAAATCATATAAAATCATAAAACAAAGAAGAGGAAATGTTAGCGAACAACAATTTTGTATTTGTTGGATAACTATACTATTCATGTTTTTCATTCATATACAAGGAAAATACATGAAAAATGACAACAATACATAGTGTCCATAAACGTTGTCAAATACCCAGTAGAATATTATCCATTGGAGTAAGCAAACATAATTATAACAGAACTTTACCCACTAATACAAGCAACAATAATTAATAACAACAGTAAAAAAACATAGCAAAATTTTACTACTTTAACAGTTCCATCTTTAACATCGACTCTCCCTTATTGGATGCACGGGAATGGGGCCTTCCCACCAATCAAATTTTTGTTCAAAAATAAAATCTTATTGGACTAATCTAGTTCATCCTTTGGAACCATATCACATCCCAAACATGATAAAATAAGATGAATTGAAATGGGATTTTGAAACTACAAAATTATCTTGAATAAATTCACTATTTCTTTATTTTCTGATTGTCTAGAAGGAACAAAGATTTTTTTTAATTTTTTTTTAACAATTTCTGATATCAAGTATATCTCTCTCTAAGATTTGAACTCAAATGAAAGATTCCGATTTGTCGAACCAGTTGTTAGAAATTAAGAATTGAAATGAGAAAAAAAATGATACCTTATTTCTTGATTACAAAATAACAAAAATATTTTTATGTATAAAAAATCATAAATTCTAGAAATCATGATGTATAAAGAATAATTAAAATTTGTTTCGTTGATCATAAGTATTTTTTAAAATATTTTTAAATATTACTCTAAATTCACAAATTTTCCTACCTTAAATAAACAAAGATAATGTAACATTTTTTTATTGCATTAAAATTTAAATTTTAACTTGAGACCGCTAACTTCTTGTCCCTCTCATGGAAACTATTTTGTGAAAAATCTATAAAGAAAACATTCTCAAGAAATAATATTTCTTAAGACTATTATTTTTTAAATAACAAATCAAACATTAAAAGTTAATATTCTCAACTTTAGATTTTTGAAAAAATAAAGACATTTTAGGTATCAACCAGTCGCATAGGATTTTTCCCTTGACCGAGACCTAATGCTCAATTTACAACGGACAGATATCCATGATCCTTCTTTTACTATTTATATCTAATTAAGCCCTCTAATTAATTAACTTGTTAATATTCTAACAATCCGAACTAACTCCCCCCTTCCGGCATTTCCTAGTCCTAACAGGTTAATCCTTGCATGCGCAATATGATACACTAGGGCCTAGGGGTTAGGGAGACTAAGGTTGACAAATAATCGGATCTAAAATATCTAACCAAACATATTTTCTTATTTTCTATTTTTTTTTAATGGAAACAAATGGTGAAAGCAAACAAGCCAGCAAATGGTGAGAATTGGAATTCGAACAATAGAAAACGGCTGAACGCTTTAATTAACATGAAATTAAATGATTATTGATTTGATTTTTGTCAGAAAAAATAGGAGGGGGAGGCATACCAATGTCAAAATAAAGTAAAATTCTAGAAAAGCAATGGTGCTTCTATAGCATATAATTTTATCCCTAATGGTAACTGATTTTGTAATAAGAAACAAAAGAGAGAGTTCATTGAATATGTTCCCAGGCTTGATGAACAATCTCATCGTTTATGAAGGGGCGCAAAGACCACATTTGGCAGTAGCTTCCTAGTTCTTCTGATGACATCTTGAGATCTAAAGCAGACACGATCTTTTCCTGCAACCAAAAGCAAGAGTTTAAGGATTCTTCATTTTACCGATTGTAAGGTCACAATCACAAAGACACCATTCATTACCTGCATCAAATAGTCTTGCTTGACCATGCTGTATATGAAAGCCATTACCTTCGCTAAATGTGTGACATCGGAACTTTTCTTTTTCCTGGTAGCTGTGACATCAGGAGTTTGAGAATGAGACAAAGCATCCTTTTCCTCCTGAGAAAAGGTGCAATTGTTGTTCAAGTGAGCAAGAATTCCATAATTTCCATTATTACATTTACATCATGTAAAGATTTCTTTCTTCCTATTTCTTTTCTTTTGCTGAACATCATGTGAATGATTCGTGAATCTAGTGGAGATGTACAACTTCCCGACAAAGAAGAAAAAGAGGTCATTGACCTTGCATTGCATAGTGAATATGCGCGTAGCTTTTCATTTTCTTTGTGAAAGTTGAGGGTTGGATTTGTGCAGAAAAAAGGGGGTGAGGCGGGAGGAGGGACAACAAGCTCTTTAACAGGTTTTATTTGTAAAGATTATTATAACAAGCTTGACTTAACATGTAAATGTATCAAATAGCAGGATTCAGAGATATATGAGGACAAAACCATATACCATATGATATAAAGGTTATATGTGAATATAACAAAGTAATCTGACACTGATATTTTACCATCAAGTTAAAAGATTTCTTCTGGGGTTAATTTTTCTTTTGGGGGAGGGTCCAAAAGGGGAAGTAAACCCTAAATCCTTTTATAATTTACTCATTAAAGGAATATCTGGGAAAAAAGATAGCAATTGCATTAAAAATTCTTAATAAAGTCAATAGTATTACCAAATCATCATAAGTTGCCTGTTCATTCAACTCAACATCAAAATCCAGATCAGAGAGGGGTAATAAATTTCCATGTCTAGTCTGAATAGCACTTGTTACATCCTCCAATAGGCCTTCAAGTTCATTAAGTATTTCCTTAGCTGCAAGACAAACGTGACTAGTTAATTGTCAAACCAAGTGCATGTTTATGGAAGATTAATTTTGTTACAATCTCTTATTTTTCAAAAATTCTCTCAAAAAGATAGTAAAAATAAGCAAAAAAAATTAAAATAAACTGAAAAAATACATATTAAAACAACAAAAGCAAGATCACAAAGATGATTACAACAGTAGGATTACATCCCAAGAAAATATATACAACATAGTGCGACAAGTTATTCTTCTCACACACCACTCCTAATGCAACAAAGGGGGGTTTGATTTTGTTAAATGGACTTTCTAGGCATTTTGTTAAACAGAACTTCAGTATCTACCACTTAAACATCTCACTGAGGAGCCGAAAGAAGTCCACTACTTATTAGGTAAATAAATACAGATTAAAAAGCAATATTGACAATTGAAAGGAAGTTTCCTCCATGTCCTAGTTGGAACATATCTTCATAAATTACGTTAGTAAGTTTGTTTATTCCAGGTACAAATGTCAAACGTTAGCTGTTGTGAACGTTGAAGACAATATGAATAAAGGCCCAGTGTTCCAAATGGTAAAATAAAGTAACTCGTTTCTCTTTCAATATTCAAAACAGGAACATATATTACCGTGATATTTTTTTCCCAATAGAATCAAACTCAGTACTAAGGAGGTTTATAACAACCCATACACCTTTTTCAATCAACTGAGTTAGACTCTCACCCTATGATATGGTGTATTGAATATATAGGCTTATTTTAAGCAGTCACTAATGGTCATACCTTTGCTTATATGGTTATGGAGTCCATGTGTGCATGAGTGCACTACCACCATATGCAGATTTTGCCATATTGAAACAGTTACACGGTCAGCAAAAAAAAATAGCAATAAATTTAAATAAGTAGAATTCAAATTGAGAATTCATAATAGAAGATTGTATAATGCTGTTTCAAACACATATCATTTGGAACAAAAAACATCAACATCAAGACATGTCATGGTGAAGTCACTTTTAAAAAGAAGGAAAAAAATTAGAGGGAAACAAAAAAGAAGTGAAAAAAGAGGCAGTAAAAAATTAAAGAAACAAGATTGCAAGAAATGTCAACCCAAAGTCCCCATGAAGATCTTGCTTTGATAAATTCCTATTTATCATAAGAATGAAAGGCAAGCAAGATAATTTAATGAGAACAAAAATCATGAATGAAAGACGGTAATTTTGTAAAATGAAGGTGCATAGATTTTGTGTAAAATTATGGGGAATAAAGTGCATTGTCAAATTCAACATTAACAACAATGCACTAAAAAAGAAATCTGTCATATTGCTGTTGAACAAAGAAGATTCATTGCTAACAGTTTTGCAAAATCTCATTGGTTTACTTTTAAAATACATCAGACTCAAACAGCAATAACATCCTTAAGACATCATGTAAACACCTAATTTCGTCCGAAGGCATACAAACAAGGGAATGGACCTCTGTTATGAAGGAAAGAAACTCCCGAAGAGTGCAAACGACAAGATAGGACTTTAGAAGACCCAAAAGCCCAAATAAGCTAATTTTAGAAGACTGCAACGGGCTGTTCCAAAAACCGGAACGGGCCGTTCCCAATTTGGAACGGGCCGTTCCAAGTTTTAAAAATGGCCAACAATCCTAATTTGGAACTGGCTGTTCCTAAATTGGAACGGGACGTTCCAAGATTGGAACAGGCCGTTCCAAACTCTTCAAAAGAGGGCCAAAACTTTAACTGGAACGGGCCGTTCCCAAACTGGAACAGGCCGTTCCAAGTTATAAAAAGAACATAAACAGCCTTGTCTGGAACGTCCGTTCCACTCTAGCCAATTATGTGTTAATTTCACCTCTGGAACGGGCCGTTCCAATTCCAGAACAGGCCGTTCCAGTCACAAAATTAACACACAACGTTCATATCCAGAACGGGCCGTTCCGATTTTGGAACAGGCCGTTCTGGACCCTTGCTGAAGTCTATAAATAGACATCTGGGGCTCATTTCTCAGGACTCCAAAATTTCGTCCAGACTCCTTAGAGCACGAAATTTTTCTCTTTCTCTCTCCCCTCTCTTTTGTATTTCTTGAGATTTTTGTGAGACATTGTAGTGTGAAGGGTTTCCACAAAGCACCTAAAATCTTCCTGTTTTGAAGATTCAATAGAGCTCATTCAAGAGGTATTTCAGTTAATCTTTTTCTCCTTTTTTATTTATTTCTTCTCTATAATTAATATTGTTATAATAAAAATAATCATGTAAACATTTTAGGGTTAATTATATAATTTAAATTTCAAGCATGTAAATAATTATTAATAAAAGGGGATTTAATATTTTTATTATTATTTATAATTCTAACTTCATCATAGGGTACCGATTAAGGGCGTTGTAGGAGTGCTTAATACCTTCTCTACACGTAACCAGGCCCCGAACCCAATTGTGGTTATCAAGGCCATTATTGGACTTTTAAAAAAACCTTTTATTTTTCTAATGTTTTGAATAAAACATTGGTGGCGACTCCATGAACTCATTTTTCAAAACCAATTAAGGATTAGTCTGGTGTCCGGGCATTCCTTAATTGATGAGACTTTTAAAAGAATGTCTAAACCATTAGTCGCAAGATCAGAAATTTTCGAGTTGCGACAGATGGCGACTCCGTTGGAGACGTTTAAAGAGGGTTAGGTCCATTTAATTGATGAAGTTAATAAAATAAATAATAATTTAAATATTTTTTCCCCTTTATTTTATTTGTTTTATTTGTTTGGTTTTAACATATGTTTGTTTGTTTATTTAAATTCTATACCTGTTTGAATAAAACTGTACACAATCCTTTGCACACAACAGTTTCCCCTACACCCGGGGCATGAGAGTAATAAACATAGGGAGTGGTTGACGTACGACCGGCCCAAGTTTGGCCTTGGAGCCTGCGAGCCTTGTCGGAAATCACACTCAAGGTGATAACCGGTTACTCTAGCCTGAAATACTGCGAAAGACCTTAGAGTTTGTCAGGTGACGGCGACAGAGATACTGGGTCCCTATAATGGGGGCACCTTGGAGACCTTAAGACTAGTGAGATTAGAACTGTCCTATACAATGCACTTTTCTTGCAGGGACCACAAACCAAGGATTTAAACGTGACTGTTCGCAGGTGTACATTTATTTGAGCATATGTGTGTTGCATTTGTTTGTGTTTATTTATTTCAAATGGATAAGAATTACAAATAAATAGATATTAATATAAAAAAATGATAAAAATTTTAACTCCCTTCTGTATACCCTATAACTCTAAAGCATCATATATGGTAGTTTATTTCAAAAAAAAAACAAGAAAAAAAATATAGCAAAAATCATGCATCATTCCCCTTTAGTAACAAAAAAAATGATAAAATTTAGGCAAAAACAAATATCAAGCATCTTTTAGTTTAGCATATGCATTCATTAGAAAATGGAAGGCACATAGTACGTAAAGATTTTTGAGAAAGGAGAACATTCTTAAATACAAGATTCGTGTGCCCTTATATTAAGGAGGCCTACTAGACTTTGGATTCTCGTCATCTTTTCAACAGAAGGCAAAATCTACATCTTCTCAGACTTCTTCCAATCTAGAAAGATGTCATTCCTCAATTCAAATAGGAGATTATTTAAAATTTTGAAAAGGAGGCACGCAAAAAAAAAAAAAAAAAAGGAAATTGAAGCAATATATAAAAAAAAATAAATAAAAAGAATTTGCTTCAAAAGAACATAGTTTGGGAAGCTAAAGAAAACTCCCCTGATGAACAAGAAATCATGAATCTAGGGAGTTAAAAAAAAATTGATGATAAGCTCCATCACACCTCCAATTCGTTATCAAATCACTCCAAACTGCATCTTTCTTCTCTGACTCATTAACCTCGTCAACAAAGATGAAAATTTTGGCATCACCAAAATAGTAGGGAACCCGAAGATCTTATTGACGGTTACTTCTGATGGGAATAGCAAGAAGAATCTGAGAAGAAACGAAGACTAATTGCAAATCAACGAACGAGCAAGCATGTCCATAGGGACATCATTCAAGCATGAGCTTCTGTAGCAAAGAATGCACCGAAATATCTTGTACAAAGAATGTTCTCTAAACAAACAAATCAATGAGAATGATATTTGTTGAATTTCTCAATCATCTTTGCATCTTATTTTATGTTTCATATAGACAGCATGTCTTCCTTGTAAATAATAAATAAGAATAAAAAGGGAAATCTAACCTGTGCGTGTTGATCAAATAATAAGATCACTGGCGATACATCAAATTGGAAGCACTTAAAAATCAGTAATTGTGCAAGAAGACTGGGGGGCATAACACGCCCAAATTGACAATCAAACACCGAGAGTTCCCCATGCGGAAATGACAACTGTTGGGATATAAGGAATAAGAATGAATGAATCCTTGCTTTTAGGGAATTACAACAAAACCCAATTGAAGAATAAAGGCGTTGCAGGACAAAACCCGCTAGGACGAAAACCCGTAAAGGGAGTCTTAGGCAAAAATTAGGGTAAAGAAAAAAGAATCAAAATCCCGATAAGATACGTCCTATGCAAAAATTAGAGATACATAAAAATAAAAAAATAATAAAAAATAAAAATAAAGTAATGCCTGCTTGAATTGAAAACCGAAAGGCGGCTTAAGTATTCCCTTTAGAAAGCAAGAATTCATAAAGGTTTCACTCCGAAGTCGAAACACCCACATTCAAGCAAGTGGGAATGCATTTCTAACGTAGTTCAACCAATCGTCAACCATGCCTCTCTAGGGGGCAGCCTCGGTTAATCTCTCTGTGTACGAATCACGAACTCGGGGCATGCCCGAGCCTTCGAGCTTTGCTAAAGGGGAACGTGTAAATTGGAAGTACTATTTTAAATGCCATAACATTCTTTCATTTATTTTTCCCCTTTAAATATTCACTCTAGGCCTCATCCATTAACCCTTAACAAAGAAAATGTATTTGTGACAAAGATGTTACTCAATAATAGCATGGAAAGGATAACAAAGGAACAATCAGGAATCCAAACATGACTAGGGTTTGATAAAATAAAGACATCTCATACCTCATGAGTGCTGCAAAAAAAAACAGCTTGGTAGGAAACCCATTAAGGGAGCTGCACAAAAGTTAGGGCAAGATCTGCTAGGCAACCTACAATCAAAAAGGGAAACCTAGACAAAAGTAAGGATCGAAAAAAAGGGTCTGCTAGGGAACATATCTTAAGTAACCTAGGCAAAAGTTAATGACGTCAAAGCAGCGACCTGAGTCGAAAATTGAAAGGCGGCTTAGGGAATCATCTAAACAAAGCACAACCCCAAGTCATCACTCCACTTTCCAGAAAGGCTGAAACACAATGATGACTTCCTTGTAGCAAATACATTTTGTTTGATAACCCTAAATATCAAAGCCTACCTTGGCTAGCCATTCTTCTATAAACCCCTTTTGAGAAAACCCCTTCTAACAACCCTTTTGAAAAGAAAATAAATAAATATTAACATCCCTTCTTTCTTTTCTCTTAACCCTTATGGCATTAAAATGGTACCGAAAAGATACACGGAAAATGCACAGTGAATACTCACAGAGGGAAGGCCGAGATGTCCTCAAATAGAGGTTAGAGACGCTTGACCACACATCAGCTAGATAGTCAAGGAGCCACTGAAGCTTAGGCTCAAAAGAACATATCCCGACGGTAATCAAGATTAGCATGGATAGAGAGAAATCGTCAACATTAACCTTAATGCGTACAGGTTAATTTCCCGACAAAAAAAAACGAATTGCATCTTTAGGAACAAACACATGAGCATAAACTGCATCGCATGCATGAGTTAGGGCATATGGAAGGGCGTTACACAAAAAATAAATGAATCATTCCTGTCTTGCATTTTCATTGCATCCATGCATCCATGCATTATACTTGCCATGGTCAAAGGGAGTCATCAAAACAAAGCATTCGTAAAAGCTCAACAATCAAACAAGCAAGCCTATAAGCATGAAGAGGCCATCTCGCCTTGCTCTTCACCAAATGAAGGATAATTCAAAAAAAAATGTCAAGACCAGGAATGACTTCCTAACCAAAGCCAAAAGTGGCATAAAAACAATACTCGTCAATAAAGATTCAGCACATAACATCATTATGAAAATAGATCCCTTCATCAACGATGACAATTAAAAAAAATGAGAAAAAGGCAAGTTTCGTAAATGTTGAAAAAGCCGAAACATTAAAAAAAATAATAATAAGAAAAAATAGCAAAAAAAAAAGGCAAGCTTCAAACATGAAAGAGCCGAAGCTAAACAAAAATGAAATTCAGAAAAAATCTACCAAAAGCGGGTGCCTGGAGAGGCATCACAATACTCAAGTAGCAGGGGCAACATTAGAATCCCTATCAACCATCTACTTCTCTGCCCACCAACACAGGGGCACATCAAACATTTCCTGCCCATTCACTTAGGGGCAATCTTTCATTCCACAACACTCACAAGAAGACATCAAGTACAAGATCGGAAAAGGGTTGCTAGATCCCTAAAACTAGTACAAGATCAGTAAGGGTTGCTAGATCCCTAAAACTAGTACAAGATTAGTAAGGGTTGCTAAATCCCTAAAACTAGTACAAGATCAGTAAAGGTTGCTAGATCCCTAAAACTAGTACAAGATCGGTAAGGGTTGCTAGATCCCTAAAACTAGTACAAGATCGGTAATGGTTGCTAGATCCCTAAAACTAGTACAAGATCGGTAAGGGTTGCTAGATCCCTAAAACTAGTACAAGATCGGTAAGGGTTGCTAGACCCCAAAACTAGTAGTGGGCCAGCTGAAGCCCTAAATATCAATCTAGCTTGGAGAGGCTGAGCTCAGAATATACTCCCTTTTTAACAAGCCACAAATAAAGAAGCACACTACCATGGGACAAGCAGAAGCAGTAGGAAGCATCTACATCAAGACCAGAAGCCTAGATGTTTCGGTTTACCATCCTTATCACCCGACGAGCATATAAACCAACACTCAGTTGCTCTTAGGGACAAGGATACAGGCAAACATCATCTACCCGAAAGAAATGGTGTGAGGGCATCTACACTGTTGAAGCAAAGGAGAAGATTCGGACACAGAAAGCGACATGGGACATTCACATGGATCTTGAAGCCTAGATGTCTCGGTTCACCATCCTTGACACCTAATAGAGCATACAATCCAACACTCAGTTGCTCTATGGGGCAAGGATATAGGGAACACCGTCTACCCGAAAGAAACAACGTGAAGGTATCTATTGACAAAACAAGAGTGAAGATCCAAATTTTCATCTCACTATCATAAGAGAAACAATGGAACTTCTACTCGAAGACTGAAGATCAGGTGTACAGTTTGTCAACCTTGTTACTCAATAGAGTACGCAACTACTCTAAAAGGTGAGGATACGAACAAATACACCTATCCAAGGGAAGCAACGTAGAAGCGACACATAAAGAGACAAATAGAAGATCCGGACGAAATGTCTGTCTTTTCTTGCCTTTGGAAAAGCAACACATTACTATTCCAAAGGACAAGTAAAGAGGGACAGTTATAGACACCTAATTTTGTCCGGGGACATACAAACAAGGGAATAGACCTCTGTTATGAAGGGAAGGAGCTCTCAAAGAGTGCAAACGACAAGATAGGACTTTAGAAGGTCCAAAAGCCCAAATAAGCTAATTTTAGAAGACTGCAACGGGCTGTTCCAAAAACCGGAACGGGCCGTTCCCAATTTGGAACGGGTCGTTCCAAGTTTTAAAAATGGCCAACAACCCTAATTTGGAATGGGTTGTTCCTAAATTGGAACGGGTCATTCCAGGATTGGAACAGACCGTTCCAAATTCTTCAAAAGAGGGCCAAAACTTTAACTAGAACGGGCCGTTCCCAAACTGGAACGGGCCGTTCCAAGTTATAAAAAGAGCCTAAACAACCTTGTCTGGAACGCCCATTCCACTCTAGCCAATTGTGTGTTAATTTCACCTCTGAAACGGGTCGTTCAAGTTCCAGAACGGGTCGTTCTAATCACAAAATTAACACACAACGTTCATATCCAGAACGGGCCGTTCCGATTTTGGAACGGACCGTTCTGGACCCTTACTGAAGTCTATAAATAGACATCTGGGACTCATTTCTCAGGACTCCAAAATTTCGTCCAGACTTCTTAGAGCACGAAATTTTTCTCTTTTTCTCTCTCCCCTCTCTTTTGTATTTACTGAGATTTTTGTGAGACATTGTAGTGTGAAGGGTTGCCACAAAGCACCTAAAATCTTCTTATTTTGAAGATTCAATAGAGTTCATTCAAGAGGTATTTCAGTTAATCTTTTTCTCCTTTTTTATTTATTTCTTCTCTATAATTAATATTGTTATAATAAAAATAATCATGTAGACATTCTAGGGTTAATTATATAATTTAAATTTCAAGCATGTAAATAATTATTAATAAAAGAGGATTTAATATTTCTATTATTATTATTTATAATTCTAACTTCATCATAGGGTACCGATTAAGGGCATTGTAGGGGTGCTTAATACCTTCTCTACACGTAACCGGCCCCCGAAACCAATTCTGGTTATAAGGCCATTATTGGACTTTTAAAAAAACCTTTTCTTTTTCCAATGTTTTGAATAGAACATTGGTGACGACTCCATGAACTCATTTTTTAAAATCATTAATTAAGGATTAGTTTGGTGTCCGGGCATTCCTTAATTGATGAGACTTTTAAAAGGATATATCTAAACCATTAGTCGCAAGATCGGAAATTTTCGGGTTGCGACAAATCAGACTCAATTAAAAGGTTTAAAAGAGTTGTACTCAAGTGTCACTGTAAGCCCTTGTAGTGTCTTAACTCTTAACACTGCTCTAACTTGGAATGAGACAACATATCCTCTCCTTAAACTTTTAACCAAAATAAATAAATAGAGAGTAGTACTTACAGTTTGTTACACTCTGGATACTTTCATTGAGCTTCATACATCCAGAATGAATATAGGCTTTAACTCTCTTAGTTTCATTAGCTACAATTATATTCTTGACTAATTTAGAATTCATATCTATAGGAGGCCTCCCAATAAATTCTGCACAACACAAATAATGTTATAACATCAGTGAATGAATTAGTAAGCAATATTATTATTTTACACTAACACATGTTTACACAAAATTTTGTAGAACTACCAAGTGCTTGTTGAAAGCCAGACAGCAACCTGCTTCCAGCAATGCCCAACTCATCAAATTTTGTAATCCTATCAAAGGGTAGTTGTTGAGATATAAATTTATACAAATATGTTATGTGATACAAAGAGTACAGAACATATATGTGCCTTGTGTGTTTGTATGTACAAGTGTGCGTGTGTCTAAGGCCTGATGCTTATGTCATAAGAGCATAACAAGAAATTTTCATAATGCATTATTCTATCCATTTCTTAACTATTTAACATTTATCCCACTATGTCTTTCATGAGTAGTAATCATCACCTCCAACTGCTAGGAGTAAGGGTCATTTATAGTTATTGCACATCTTTTATTTATGTGTGTATAATGCAACGAGTAGGTTTGAACCTAAGACCCCATACAAACTATACAAAAGTCCCACCACTAGACTAACCCTAATGAGTATAGTTATTGCATATCCAGAACTAATTAACTTGAAATCATTAGTAATGAGCTACTGATCAGCATTTACGTGGTATGTGATATGTCTTGAAATCAAATCTTCATGATCATGATCTTTTGCCTTCCTACTAAAAGTAAAACAAAATCTTCCAAGAACTTCAACTGATGCTTATAATGTTTGTACCCATGCAAAAAAAATTTCTTAAATTATTTCATTACATGCCTAGACATGAATTCAATTTATTGATTTGAAGCTGCTTCAAGAACTCCATGTAAAACTATGATTCTTGTAATGAGGTACTCATGAGAACGAAAATATTATTTCATATGAAGTAGTTCTCAATCTCATCTTACCAAGAACAATCCCATGGAATTTTTCAATTTTGAAGGGCAAGTGCCAGTCAAGGCAAACCTAATTTGTTTACTCCATAAAAAAATATAACTACCAAGTATATACCAATGAATCTTGGCAGTTGGCATAGAGAAAAATAAGAAAAAGGCTAAAAAGTAGTAAGATTGGCAATTACCCTGTCATAAAATCTCTGAATTTGTGAAAAATTTCTTTCTCTAAGTCAGAAATTGATTTGCCTTCCTTGATTTCCATTCTGCAATTTATATGAAAAAGAGAGAAATTCATAAATAAATTAAATATGAGAAATAGGCCTTAGTAAATCACATCATAGAAAATCACATTCTTGCAATCTTGCCTCAATTCTAGACTCATAGGCTAAAAAAACTCCAAAAAAGCAAGTTGTATCAGGTAATTTTAAAGAGTATATGTATAACACATAGTAGTCAATCCCGGATAGCGGAGCGGAGCAGTCGACCCTAAAAACGGGATAGCGGGATGACGCGGAGCGAGATAACCGCTATTTTAATATTAATTTATATATATTAAATAATTAATAATATATATATAAAAGCCAAAAAGAAATCTGCTGAATTAAATTTAATTAAAAATTAAAAAAATCTGCTGAATTAAATTTAATAAAAATTAAAAATAAAATCTTCTGAATTAAATTTTAATTAAAAATTAAAAAAATTGCTGAATTAAATTTCATCAAAAATTAAAAAAAAATCTGCTGAATTAAATTTAATTAAAAATTAAAAAAAAATCTGCTAAATTAAATTTAATTAAAAATTAAAAAAATTGCTGAATTAAATTTAATTAGAAATTAAAAATAAAATCTTCTGAATTAAATTTAATTAGAAATTAAAAAAAATTACTGAATTAAATTTAATCAGAAATTAAAAATAAAATCTGCTAAATTAAATTTATTTAGAAATTAAAAAAAACTGCTTAATTAAATTTAATGAGAAATAATAAAAAAAATCTGTTGAAATATAAAATAAGAATAGAAAAGAGAAAGAAGACAGACGGGGCAGTTGGAGCGGAGCAGCGTCGGAGTCGGAGCTGGAGGCGCGCGTCGGAGCTAGACGAGCTCGGAACTAGACGACACCGGAGCTGGACAAGCGTTGGAGCTGGACAACAGCGTCGGAACTGGAGGACCTCGAAAGCGTAGTGCGTCGGAGCTGGACGAGAAGAAACTCGTCCAAGGAGTGCGAGAGTAGAGAGAGAGGAGAGGGAGTGCGCAAGTGAGAAAAGGAGACTTCCGCGAGAGGGGGAAAAATTAGGGCAAATAAAGCCCAACGGAAAGACAAACTTACCCTTAATGAAGGGTAGGTCAAACAACGCGCCGCGATTCTCGCGTTTCTGGCCGCTCCGCTCCACCGCCGACACGGCCGCTCCGGCCACGACACTCATCTCTGACGCGACAACATCCAAATGGCAAGGTCGGGCCGCTCTGCTCCAGAGCGCCGCAATAGCGGCCGCTCCGCTCGCTATTGACTACTATGCCTAGAAAGAATTTGAAATTCTTCATAATTACTTTCTATTTCTTGTCTCACCTCTGTATCTGTCCTCTATCCTTTCTCCCTCTCCTCTTATATCTCACCTCTTTTCCCTCACTCTCCTCTCCTCTCCTTTCTCACTTCTCTCTCTCTCTCTCTCTCTCTCTATCTCCCCTCTCATCTCTTCTATCTTATTTCACTCTCCTTTCTCTTCTCTCCCTCTCTTTCTTTCCTCTCCTCTCTCTCTATCTTTCTTCTCTTTCCCCTCTCTCATCTTCTTTCCCTTTTCTCTTTATTCTCCGTCTCTCTCCTCTCTCTTCTTTCTCCTCTATCAATGTTGAGGTACAAACCATCAATAATTATATTCAATCATTCAATGTAAAACGTATTTTAAATTAATAAATATTTTTTAATATTAAAATCATTTTTAAATCATTAAATTAAATATTGTTTAATATTAAAATTACTTTTAAATTATTAAATATATAAAATTGGCAAATGTTTATTTTTTTCCAAATTTTATATTAAATTTTGCATATGGTGAAACTTAAATTATCCTATCCAAACTAAGAATTTTGAATTGATTTATCCAAACAAAACATTTAGTAAATGAAGGAAACTTAAATCAAATTAATTCAAATTTTAAGAACTTGAAATTCCCTGAAATTTTAAAATTTCTCATCCAAACACAACCTAGAAAATAATAAAAGGAAATGGAAACAACAATGATATTTTCCCAGGCTTCATCCCCACAATTTACAAACCCCTCACAATCACAAGCTCCCATGCAAACCATTAGATGATCCAATGTTCCCCTGTAATCTATTTTTCTGCAGGAACCAGATGGATCCAGTTTCAAGTATGTGAGGACGAAGTCTGTTCAGGATTATTGCGAAATTTGAAAAGCTATATTCAAAAAATAGTTACATGCTAAGAATATAAAATTGAAATCTCCCAAAAGAAAAAGTATATCTCGGAGTCAAATATAATTCACATATCACGCACTATGTTATCCAGATTACCATTATAAGTCCTGCACTTCAACCAAACAATGAACATAAAATAAAACCTGTGTACCCTCGCTCAAAACTAACACAGCACATAAATACATACCAGCATTTATTTATTTTGAACTATTTCACAAGTACATAATCATTTAACCTTTTCAACCACAGATTTGAGAACTTAACTTTTTTATCTTAAAGTTGGCGCCAAGCCCAAAGGAGGGTTGTACTAAGCCTTCAGCAGGAATGTAAATCTTGTCATAATGCCAAACATGGACTACTCAAGAGTCAAGAAAGATTATGCGTGCTATTGCTTGGCCATTACTCAAAAGTAACACAATATACTGCTCAAGTAAAACGTTAAATGAGTTGGTGCAACTGCATCAGTGTCAAATTAGCAAAGGTAGGTCTTTACATTTTTTGGGGATTGATGGGGGTAAAAAGCTAGTCCAAGAGTGCCTTAATTAGGTTTGGTAGTTGAAATATTGGTACTTTGACATATAAATCTTTGGACGTGATGACATCATGATACAAAAAAGGAATAACATCGTGTGTCTACATCAAACTGAATAGGTTAGAGATAAAGAGAAAGAGCCTAGCATTATAAGAGTTAAACTTTGGTACACAACACATGTAAACTTAAAGAAAAGAATGACATAGGTATTATTGTGGACAAGGTTTATAAATAAAGTGCATTGAATGTAAAAAGGACTAGAGAAAAATTTATCTTTAAAATTAACTAGTATTATAGCATATGCGTAGCAAAGAATAAATATATATTTTTCTATAATTAAAATTCATAAAACTAAATATCTTTGAATAAATAAAATATTTTTTATTTATAATGAGAAATTTAAATTGTGACAAGAAAAAATTATTTTTAACTATTAACAATTTCTTTTTAAAATATTAAAATTTAATTTAGTGATATAGATAAAAAAAAATGATAGATTAAATGGAATAGGTGGCTGAAAAATCAAATATAGTAAAAGGAGAGTAATTTGAGATGGTTCAGAAAGAATTTTTTGACTAGTGATTAAGGACAATGTGAAATGCACATCAAAATGTGAGAAAGATAATATTAAGAATGTCTAATTGAGAAATAGTCTCAATACGGAGTAGAATGGATGTGTGGGGGACTATCAATGTCATTGGTGTCTATTCACCACTAGTATCAGAAGCACTTTTAGAGGGTTGGTTCAAGGCTTTCCACAAAAGGGAAGAATCTCACAGGTGACAACATAAATCATGTTGGCTGTGATGCAAAGCAATTTACAGGATTTTATGATAATTTTGGATATCTATTCTTGATTTCTTGGCATATGAATTCAAGATTATTAAAACCTTGTTTTAAGAAGTAAAAGGAACATCTAATCACTTATAAGAGTGAAATCTCAAGGTCACAAATTAATTTAATTTTGGTAAGGAGTTCATAAGTTTGCAAGATGATTGCAAGAGAGTCTTACTACACAACGTAGACATTCATCTCCATTGTCATTAAAAATTACAAATCTAATAACAAAGGGATGGTGGCTTGAGAATGATAAAAATTCTTAGGGTGTGTTTGGAAACCAATTGAGTTCAACTCAAATGGGGTTGAAAAAATAAAAAAAATAAAAAAGATACACTTACAAGCATTTACCTTTTCTACATTGGAACATGTGTTTTTGGTTAAAAGTGGTTTCAAAGTGGTATCCAAACATACATTTAGCAGTGAAATGAATGTTTTCAAGATAAAGAAACTGAGTGGAATGATAGTGTTCAAAAATAGGTAAGAAAAAAAGGGAGTATTGTAAGGCCTTTCATGTGCGCAATGATGCTGAAAATTGGAGAAAAAAAATATTGGAAGGCTAAAAATGAGACATAGAAAGCTGCAAGTGAGGCACCATCCAAAGCTTTTTGAGTTTTACCAAGACCTTCGCACAAAGAACGGAAAATGTAGAATTCATTATTTTGCCGAACATTGGAAAAGGAAGTCAAGATGTATGAACCAGGTAAACTAAGGAAGAAGAAAGAAACGTTTGGTTATCGGAGGACATTGTACAACATTATTAAAAGAATATCATGGTAAATGCTGAATAATATCCCTCAAAAATTGATTTTTTAACCGAGTCCAATGGCATCAAGTAATACATATAGCCCACCTCATCAGCTAGTAGAATATTGAATCTTGTTATTCTAGTTGTAAACCACATATTAGAGGCCAAACTCCGGAGTCTGATTTCATTGTCTATTCAAGCTTTAACCAATTAACTTGGGGAACTCTAAAAGATGACACAGCACAGCAGTACAACGCAGTGCTCTAAATTAATCCGCATGAACATTCAGAACCCAGCATTACACCACACAACACTCACCATACAGAATCAGCCACACACAGTTAAATTGCAAACCGATAAAAACAATTTCCACACAGAAAAATCAACAAACAGATTCACCATTCAAACAAAATCAGCAACAACTTGCCTCACGAAGCTGATGTGCACGCCGAGACTACGATGAACGGCGGAGCAATCGATGCAGAGGAAGATCCCATACGTGACGGAAGCCCAGGTAGGGTTCTTCGCATTGCAATCGAAACACATCCGAAAAAATAATATAAAAAAAAAACCGTACGGATTCAAAAATCTAACGCACGAGCACGGGTATCGCAGATCTGACACCAGATCTCGTAAATCAGAAGGCACAAACGAAAAATTGAGAGTAAAAAATAAATTCACGCAACCAGAGATGCTCTTAAATTGAAATTCAAAATTGTAAAGAACAAACCTTATTTTCGGACTTCGCCTTGAGTTTCCTAAACACAAGGTTCTTATCGGTGAAGCCTTCGGACGCCATTGGAAGATCAAAACGGAAAACAAAAACGAAATTATAATAAAAACGAAGCTTAGGATTGGAATTGATTTTTTTTTGTTTTTGAGCTTTTTGCAAATGAATCTCACGGGTGCTTAGGGGAACAGGAACACCACCTGAGCAATATAGATTGAGAGGAAGAAAATTTGCAGGTAGAACCGCAAAACTTGTTGTTTCGTGCGTTTCTATATATTCATTCTCCTCGTGTATCGTTCGTCTTAAAAAGGAGCTTTTTTTTCACAGCGAAGACTGAAATTACGGAAATGCCCTGCAGAGAAATGAGGGAAGGCGTTGTTGGCCTTTGTGTTTTCCGGAGTCGGTGAATTGTTGCTGTCCCTGACCAAGAGAGTACAAATAAATGTTCAGAATTGAACTAAACGTCGTCGTCTCTCCTAGGTATCATTCGTTTTTTAAAATGCTAGTGCCGTCAAAATATAGAACAAGAACATAAATAGAATATTTAATATAAATTTTTATTATATTTAAATAAAATTAATTAATATTTATTTTAAATGATTCAAATATTTAATGAAAAATATTAATGGTTAATTTTATAATTTTGTCAAATTTTTATTTAGATTTGTATAATTAAGAGTTTTTTACTCAAATAATATATTTTTAAAATAAATTTACCCAAATAGCACATGTGCAAATTTATTTTTTTAACTAGCACTATTTACTGTTTACATATTTTTTATTATTTTTTTTTCATTATAGATCCAGGTAATCTGAAAATTTTGCAACTAGAATGGTCCGTTCTGCAACTAGAACAGATTCTCGTCGTGTTTTTTTGGCAATTGGAACGGCTCATTCTTAAACCAGAACGGGCCATTCTAGAGTTGAGTTTTTCACATAACCTCAATGTTGGAACGACCCGTTCTAACTAGGGATTTTAGCCCTTTTTAGTAGTTTGGAACGGCCCGTTCTGCTTTTGGAACAGCCCGTTCTGCCCAATTCTATGCACTACCCTTTATTTTATCAATGTAATATGAATTTTAATGTTTAGCTTATAAATTATTATAATTATACATTATTTGGACATGTTTTCGTAGTGTGATGTGCAGGTTATCTAGATTTTTCATTATTAGCCACAGTTTGACTCGTACAATAAGTTTCGAATCTATTAAGACAAGGTCCCATTATTATCATCTCGTGTTTTTAAGTTTAAGACACTATAGTTTCATACTTCAAAGGTATTTTCTTTAAATCTAGCTTCAAACTTAATATTACAGCAAACACAATTTACCCTTTCAACACAAATACAATGTAGTCTCAAAGAGTAATATCAAGTAATTAAATTTATTGAATATTAACATTATAAATATAACTAAATAAATTTATTAAAACTCATTACAACAATAAAATCAATGGTGACGGGAACTAATAGGGGTGGGCAAAATTAATTAAACTGAACTATAACTGTTAAATAACTGATTTATTTTAAACTAAAAAACTAAAACTAATTAAAATAAAACTGAATTAAACTGTTTTTTAATTCAGTTTTAAAAAACTGTACTTATTTAAATTACAGTTTAGTTAACTGTAAATAACTATTAATTAAAAAGTAAAAGAAGGCAACGCACGACACGGGTTGGCTGCTAGGAATCCCTAACTGGCTAACTCACACAGCGGCAGCCACGACCCACCGATCCGAAGGTAAATGTGAAAAATCTTCCTTCACAAGCACAGCCACGGATTTCGGCACCGCCTTATGCGTTGGGATTTTATCGTTTTGAACGTTTGCAGGAAAGACAACGTTCGTGAAAAGGCATCTCACCGGCGAATTCGAGAAGAAATACGAACGTAAATGTAAAAAATCTTCCTTCACAGCCATATGCTATAATTATGATTATATGTTTTACCTCTTAATTTAAATTATGATTATATGCTATAATTATGATTATGAGTGTGAAAGAGAAAATGGAACAATGGAGTCTGCACAAGTTCCTGTTAATGAGAGATTGGATTCTGTTGTTGAAGAAAGCAGTAATACATCTGCTGTGCAGAGCTATGATTTAAATGGGAAAGGTATTCAGGGAAAAGCTCTTCCTGGACAGCCTATTTGTCCGCCAGAGACATCTGCCACTGCTTCATAAGAGCTGATTTGTACAAATTTATATTCATAAGAGCTGATTTTTTTTTGCACATATGTATCTATAGTTTTGATTGTGTGAATTTGCAACTTCAGACCAAGTGGCCAGAACAGTCTAAGGAGCTCTTAGGTTTGATTGTGTGAATAAGGCGTGACATGAGGATAATATTAATATGAATTGAAGAGGCTGAGACTGTTCAGAACCAGAATGTGCATTCACTTGTTATTACAGGCTAAATTTTTGGCAGTGTTGATTATTGTACCTTGGGCAATGGACTTTCTGGTTCATGACTATATACTTATGCCATTTTTAGACAGGTATTTATTTATTAATAATCAACTTATGTTTTTCTTGTGAATTCGTGAAATGCTTTTCTATTGGCAGAGTTTTATTCTGTTTTGCTATATTGCTTCAAGATTTGTGCACAAACAGATATGCCTGTAAGTGTGTGCTTCTATCTGCATGTTGTTTTGTAGAAGTGTGATGTGTTTGGAGGACAGGGCGAATGGCAAGTGGATATAGGCTTGGGGAACTCAACGTGCACAGGACTATCGTGTGTCACTGAATCAGCTTATATCATGATATATTAAACTGTCCAGAACCAGTTTAGGCACAGTTTAGGCACAGTTTAGGCACAGTTCATGAATAGTTCAGTTCAAAAATAGTGCAGTTCAAAAACAGATTAAGGTGTAGAGCAGTTCAGTTTAGTTTATATTATAGTTCAGTATAGTTCAGTACAGTACAGTTTAATAGAATAAAAAACAGTTCAGTTCAGTTCGTCTGAACTAATATTTAGTTTAGTTCAGTTCATGAGAACTATTTTTAAGTTTAGTATAGTTTTTATAAGTTCAGTTCAGTTCAGTTCATTTTGCCCACCCCTAGGAACTAAATCCATGACCAATATTTGGACATGTCTTCTTAGTGTGACCAGAGGTGTGACAATAGGAACAATTTTTTACACGATTATGTTGTTCTCTAATATCCATCTCTGTTCTAATCCTGCTGGACTTTGCCCGACCCTTGGAAGTCCTCTTGAGTTCTGGATTTGGCCACATAGTTGGACCAGTGTAAGCAGGCTAATAATCTTCATGTCAGAGCTCTCCAAACTGTCATTCGTATACCTTTGCAACTTGTTATAAGGTATATATGGGAGATATGTAGGTTTGATAGTTGTGACGTGCATGTAAGCATGAAGCGAGTACATGCGAGCAAGGGATATGAATTTTCTGGAACTTGCCACAATCACACCACATTTAATCTAGCCTTACTGTAAATCTCCTAGCGGGTCAAACTTCTCTCGAATGTTGTGTTTCTTCCACTAGAAATCTAGTGCTTGATCTGTCAAAGGTGATAACTCTATGAGTATTTGCCTTAGACTGTGCATCTTGAATAGTTTTACTTGCAATTTCTGAGTATACATGTCCAGCATTAATCATTGCATCCACTTCTCTGCCTCTTTGAACGAAAAACTTGTTGCAACGAGTGTATGTGGCCATTACCATGGAACAAATTGGCAGATTTCGTGTTTTCTTCAATACAGAATTAATAGACTCAGCTAGGCTTGTTGTCATGTGTCCCCAACGTCGTCCATTGTCCCATACTAGTGTCCATTTTTCCCTAAGAATGTTGTCTAACTATTAGGCTGCTTCAGCATAGTATCTCTTACTATGTTGTAATAGTAAATCTAGGTTCAATCATCTCATAAGCTGAAAAAAAATAATAACTAAATAATGAAAACTAATTATTAAATGTTTTAAAGAAAGTAATGATAAAATTACCCATGTTGGCGACATGCTTCTTCAGTGCTGCATTTTTGAATCATCGCATGAAGTTTTGTGCAATGTGTCGAATATAATAGACATGGACAAAATTATTTTCTGTCCAACCACTTCCATTTCTTGAGTATGCACTTCGAATAGCCTCATGACGATCAGAAATTAGGCACAACCCGTCTTGCAGTGTTACATACCGCCTTAAGTTCTTAAGAAAAAAAAATCATGCATCGCTAGTTTCACCTTCAACAACAACAAATGCAATAGGAATTATGTTGTTGCGGCCATCTTGCGCAACTGCGACCAATAACGTACCTTTGTATTTGTCGTATAAAAATGTTCCATCAACTTGAACAATTGGTTTGCAGAAGGCAAAACCATCAATGCATGGTTTAAAGGTCCAAAATAACCTTTTGAATATAACATTCCCTTCTTCCAATAAGCCACCTTGGTAAGCCGGTTGCGTATTAAATTTCCAAATAAAGCCTGGAACATACATTTGCATTGCTTGCAACATAACTGGTAACTTGTTGTACGAATCCTCCCAGTTTCCAAAGATGTTTTCAATGGCATGTTGCTTGTGCAGCCATCCTTTTTTGCAACTAATTGTATAACACATGGTCAACTTGATGTGGGCTATGATGGTTGAAATGGGTGTAGATGGATTATCCTCAACAATTTCACGAATGGTTTGAGAAATCATTTGTGATCCCAATTTATTATGATCTTGGGAGATGAGTGAAGAAACACATGTGTGAGGGCCTTTAAGGATCATGATTTCCCATTGTTGTTCTCTAGTGCGCAATATAGCACGACATCTCCATTCACAATCGTGGTGAACGTATTCCACGAGAAGCCTAGTAGTATTTGAGTGCTTAACCTTGTAAGTGCAATGGTTGACAATGTGAAATCTGTTAATGGCATCTTGTTCTTGTTCTTTTGTTTGGAAGCGTTGGCCAACAAAGAGTGTTCTAGGTGGATACATAACCATTTCACGTTCTAACAGATGGCTATACTCAGTGTCTTGTTGTTGGATTTCATTGGGAAAGTCTAAAAAGTGTGGAGGTGGGTTGTATATGGCTACTGGTTCTAATGGTGGATTATTTGGAACTGGAAGGATTTCTTCTTCATCATCATCTTGATGTTCAAAGAGAATTTCGTCTTCGTCTTCGCTAAAAGGATCAAAGACATTTTCTGTTGGGAGACCAACAAGAAGATGATCTTCAATGTTGGTTTGAATATTAGGATGAGAGGAAGAAGTTGTAGCTTGGTCAAATGGCTGAGAAGGTATTTGATTAAGGTCCATGACTCGACCAATTAAAAGTTGTGTGTATGACTCAACGTCGTGGTTGGAGGGAATATCATAAGAAGGGTGGGTTAGTGTTTTGATAACTTTGATAAATTTGGTATGGTGAAAGTGAAGGTGAAACTTGTGGTGAAAGTGAAGGTATTTATAATGGAAGGTTCAGACACCTAGAACGGCCCGTTCCAAACTTCTAAAAAAGTCTAAAACCCTAGTTTAGAACGACCTGTTCTGGTTTTAGAACGATCCGTTCTTGGTGTTAGAACAGCTCGTTCTAACTTTAGAACGGGGCCGTTTCAGATGCACAATTTTTGCATATTCAAGCAGAACGGCTCGTTCTACAACCAGAACAGGCTGTTCTGGTTGCAGAACAGTAAATGGTGCTAGTTCTAAAACGCAAAAAAAATAAAAAATAATTGAACAATAAATGGTGCTAGTTAGAGAAATAAATTTACAAAGTTGCTATTTAGGTAATTGTTTTAAAAAAATGTATTATTTGAGTAAAAAATTCTCTAATTAAAAATACCTTAAAAAGATTCATAAAGTTTAAAAATTTTATGATTCAATTATTTATCGACTTCCACAATTATAATTCTATTAATTTATATTGATCAAATATTGGGACGTGATAATTATTTTTTAATATAGTAAGTAAATATTTTTTAATTTTATTTATTTAAATATCTCTAATTAAATCTCTTGTTTTAATATTTTAATAATTTTATATTAAATATGAATATTTATGAGAGTATTTTTAGTGTTTCTTTTAACAAGAGTGTTTGTAGGGATTTCTTTAATTTTTATCTAATTCAATTTTTATATATCATGATTATTTATTAATTAAATTAAAATAATCAATTTTTATATATTAAATACAAATTTTTATCTTGTACGAAAACGTTTTTAGGAACTTTTCTTCAATGATAGGGTTTTTAGGAATTTTTTTAACTTTTTAAATAATTTGATTTTTATTTATCATAATTATTTATGAATTCAAATTTTAATATTTCAAAATAAATCAACTTCTGTATATTAAACACAAATTTTTGTTTTACAAGAGACTATTTTTTAGAGATTTTTCTTCAATGAAAGAACTTGGGCATATCATTTTGAAACATATTTCAAAATTAAACAAAAAGGATTTAGAAAGAGGATTGCTTGAGATTTCTTAGAAAAAACATTTTCTCTATGAAGCATGTTACAAGGGAAAACAAATTAAAACATTTTTTAAATTTAAAAAGGTTGTTTCCACTTCTAGACCATTAGATTTGTTACATACGGACTTGTTTGGACCAATTAGAACTCTTAGTCTAGGAGGTAAAAAGTATGGATTTGTCATCATAGGTGACTATTTTAGATATACATGGGTATACTTTCTAGCTCACAAACATGAGTCTTTCAATGTCTTTGAATTATTCTATAAGAGAGTCCAAAATGAAAAATGTTTTTATATATCTACCATTAGAAGTGATCATGTAACTAAGTTTGAAGACTCAAATTTTAAAATGTTTTGGGGGAAAGAATGGTATGTTCCATAATTTCTCTTCATCGCAAGCACATCCACAAAATGAGGTAGTTTAAAGTAAAAATTGAACTTTACAAGAAATGACCAAAACTCTTCTTTAAGAAAACTCTTTGCCAAAACATTTATAGGCAGAAGTTGTTAACATAGGTTGTTATATTATAAACAAAATATGGATCAAATCATTGTTAAATAAGATTCATTATGAAATGTGGAGAGGATGAAGATCCAACATATCATACTTTCATCTATTTGGATGTGAGTTATATATTCTTAACACTAAGGATCAACTTGGAAAATTTGATTCTAAAGTGGGTAAGGGTATCTTCCTTAGATATTTTAATACCTTAAAAGCATATAGAGTTTTCAACTCTAGAACATCTATTGTAAAAGAATCAATTCATGTGAAGTTTAATAATGTAGTAATGACTGATAGGAAACTATTATATTTAGAAGAAGACTTTACAAATTTGCATAATGAACCTAAGAAGACCTTTGAGACAAACACAAAAGAACAAACTATTGATCAATTTGAAGAATAAACGAATTAGAGAGACGATACATCTAGACCACACCAAGATTGGAAGTTTGTCACCTATCATCCTCAAGATCAAATTCTTGGAGATAGAACCAAGTGAATCAAGACAAGGTTTGTCTTCAGAGGCAATGCTTTTTATGCTCTCTCAAAAATTGAGCCAAAGATGATAGATAAAGTTGTTAAAGACAACAAATGGATCCCAACCATGCAAAACAACTTCATCAGTTCGAGCGAAATGATGTTTTGATGCTTGTTTCTAAGCTTGAACATCAAAGCACCATTGGAACCAGATAGGTCTTAAAAACAAGCTAGAAGAACTAGGAAAATTGGTAAAAAAAAATAAAGTTAGATTAGTAGCTCAAGACTACAACTAGCAAGAAAGTATTGATTTCACTAAAACTTTTGCACATGTAACTAGACTCAAAGCTATAAGAATCATATTAGCCTTTACAACTCATAAAGACATCAAACTTTTTCAAATTAATGTAAAAAGAGTTTTCTTAAATAATATCATAGAAAAGAAATGTTAGACAATATTATGGTTTTGAAAATCCCATTTAAAAAAATCATGTTTTCAAACTTACAAAAACTCTTTATAATCTTAAACAAACTGCTTGTAACATCCTCATTTTCTTCTTCTTCTTTTTTTTCTTCAGACCAATATTCTATTTATTATGATTATTAATATATACATATATATATATATATTAAAAATATATATATATATATAAGGTAGATTAGAAAAATTATTTTTAAGGAGCTTAAAAAATATATAATAATAATAATAATGATAATATGATAATAATGATATTAAAACATTACTTATATTTAATAAAATTTTAAAATAAATACATAGACAATCCAGAAGTTAAATATTAGACTTAATGTTTACGCAAGATTGAAAATCACATGAGAAATGTATTGTTTTTTTTTTAATATTTAAGTATGATTAAGTACAAAAATTTAAAATCAAAATTCCTATTTTCTTGTCTACAAAATATGAACAAATATTGATTAATGGATCAAAACCCCTTCTCACTCAAAAACTTCTCACTCTCTTGAAGAAGTAACCTTAGGCTTTCCACTCAAAGCAACCACCTGGGATATATTTTTCTTTTTTGTAAACAATGGTGTAGTTCTTCTGCTTCAATACTTCATAATGTTTAATAGAAATTTATATTTTTTCTATTTTGTAAACAATGGTGTAGTTAATTTAGTATGTTGTGTAATAAAAATTATTATAGTCATTAATTTTTTTTTTACTATCTGAAGTATTTAAGTTTAAGTGTTAGTATTCATATCTCTAATTAAATATTTCTAATGAAGCTTATCGTCAGTTTTATTAAGAAGTGTTCGAAAACAATAGCTATCCTAAAACTTCTAATAGTAAAAGGAAGAAAAAATAAATATAAAACAAAAAATTAAAAAAAAAAACAAAAAAACATAAAACGAAAAGGGAAAAAGAGAAGAAAAGTACCATAATATATTAGTAGCGTTTAGCGTTAAATGAAGGATTCTCCTGTCTGCATCATATCTCCAAGAAAGTACAGAGTTACAGACTTCGAAACTTTCATCCGTATCATCCTCCGACTATTAAAAAATTAATATTTTTTAATAAATTTATTATAAAATAATTATTTAATTTAATATTTTATAATTTAAATTATTATTTTAATTATTCAAAATGTATTTTGGATTCGCAAGTATTATCATTTTCCCTCCAATGATGATATAATGTGTGTTTATATTAGATTCTAAACGTGAATTTTTACGTTTGAGTAAAAGGAACAAATAATAATATTTGTATAAATTTATTGTTGAATGTGAAGAGAGAAGAAAAAATTCCATTCTAAAATAAAATCCGGATATACTAATGTGAAACATTAGTTGGTTAATCTATTCATCTATTTGTATAATTCCATAACTACTTAATCTTATTCCTCAAATTATGGCTGTCATTATTTAAATTCTGATGTCCATTTAAGTTTTATTTAAATTCAGTATTCAAATTCTAATGTGTAATTTAAATTATGTCCTTCATTTAAATTCTATTTTTAAAAAATTTTGTCATTATTTACTATTCCAGTATTTAAATTTAAATTCTCATATCCATTTAATTTTTTTTAAAATTTTGTTATTATTTAAATTCTAATGCGTAGATTTAAATTATGTCCTCCATTTAAATTTTGACATTAGTTATTCTTTAATCCATCATTTAAATTTAAATTCTGATATCCATTTAAATTTTATTGTTTAAATTCTATTATTATTCCAATGAGTAGATTTAAATTGTGTCTTTCATTTTATTCTGCAATTATTTACCATTTCAATATTTAAATCTAAAACTATGATATCCATTTAAACTCTATTGTTTGAATTTTGTCATTATTTAAATTTCATTATGCAAATTTAAATTATGTCTTCCTATTTATTTTCATTATAATTGTGTTGTATTTGAGTTTGTTGAATTATTTATTGATATATTTAATTTCATGATTATAAGTTATCTAAATAAATTAAATAAGAAAAATGTGTATTTGCAAATTAATATTTAAAAAATAAATGATTTTTATAATTATAACAAAATTTTAATAATAGGAAAATTTCTTAATATTTTCTATAGTTGCAATGCAGTCTGATCATCCACATCAAAAAAGATTCTTCGTTATATTAAAGTCAACTTAACTTGTAAAAATGACATTGTACAAAGCATTTTATTTTTGAGAAATTTTATCTTTTTAATAATTTAATTCAAGAATTTATAAAAGGTGACGGATAAAGAAAATAAGGTAATATAAGAAACTACAAATACAATTCCACAGGTACGAATTACTATCTGTTTGTATAATAATTACTTAAATTCAAAATTTTGCAATATTTCTCATTATTATTTTCAATGTCTTTGAGAATGATATAGTATAATGTGACTACTATAGTTGATATTTTGAAAACTCTACCAGATGTTTTAGAGAGTAATTGATAAAACTTAGAGAAAGAGTCATAGGCACCCAAGTTAGGTTAGTACCATGTTGAGAAGAGTAAGTACTGATTTAGGAGGTTATAGTTTGGTACAACGAGATGAAAGGCAGGGACCAATGGTGGGATCTAAGGGGATGACAAGTAAATGAGTACTCAAATAGTCAAGGTTAATGCCTTTGCACTAGGGTATTCATAGGCCAAACTTGAATCTCTGATACTTGCTCAGCATTGTCAAGATAAGATTGGTATGGAATATATATTTCTCATGGGCAAGAATTGCCTAGGGCTAAAAGATGGTTGTTTTCTTGAGAGAATATATGTGTGTGTGATGTGTACCAATATTTTGTGAGATATATTAGCCCCCAACCACTTCCCAGTATTTTCTATGATGATTTAGCAATTATCAAAAATAAGTATGGATTCATATGTCTAGCAATGGTTTAAGGTTCAATCATAATAACTAGTATCCTTTTGTATACTTTTGTAAATTTTGTGTTTTATAGGTTTTCAAAAACTATTATAGTGTATTTGGGTGAGGAATTTAAATGGAGTAATTTATTTATTTAAAGAATTTTAAATTCTTTGAGGTGAAATACCTAGTTTGGATGAAGAATTTCTAAGGAATTTGAAATTCAAACATTTATGAAATTCCTTGAAATATTAGAATTTTAAATTCTCCCAAAAGAGTAAGAATTTGAAATTCCTTATATTTTTTTTCTTATTTCACTTATATATTTTCTCTTATCTCTTATCTCTTCATGTTTTTAATTATTGAATATTCAAAAATATATTTATAATTATTAAATATTATTTAATATTAATTTTTAAAATTATTAAATATTTAAAAATTAGCTAATATTTATTTTTGTAAAATTTAATTTAAAATTTTCAACATATAAATATATTTTTAAAATCAATTTTATCATGATGGAATCAAATTATCATATCCAACCTAATAATTTAAAATTTGAGAAATTTGAATTGATTTATCCAAACAAAATATTTTAAGAATGATAGAAATTGAAATCAAAGTAATTCAAATACCAAGGATTTAAAATTTCTTGAATTTGTAAAATTCTTAATCCAAACAGACTATTAAGAAAATGAATGAGGCTTTATGAAACCTCATTCCTTTCTTGTTTCTTTGTTATGTACTTGTGGCTTGGATAGATGGAACTTTTTTATGGGATGAGGAACCTGCATACAGACTATAGCTCAATGGGGTGTTGGGAGTTTAATGAGGACACTTGATTCTCTACTTACTAGGGTTCGATCACCTTCTCTTTTATGTCACTTATTCCTAAGGTTTGGCTCCCACCTTAGCAGGTGACATTTCCTTTGACTATGTCTACTACCACTCCCAACAATTATGTTAGAGCACCACCGCCCCCGTCAAATAATGATATGGTTGATGCTCAACGGCTTGATGCCCTAGACTTAGGCATTGGAGCAATTCTTGCTCTTTATCTTCAGTAACACCATCCTCCACTTCAAATACCTACATAATCAGATAGAGACAGTTCTTACCCTAAGCCTTATTATGATCATGGCATGGTTAATGGATGGCTTCCACCTAGTTCTAGTACCTCATGCAACTTTGATGGTGTTGGGAAGATACCCAATGGGCATGCACTTGGGCATGATGAGGATGAAAAGATGGTAGATTTAAAGAACTCTCACGTAGGTCTAATATAGTACTATGTTGCTTATATGTGTTTGTGAGTATAAGGAAGGATCCACTTACTCCAAGAGTACTCAATGGACATGCACTTAGGGATGAGGATGAAGAGATGATAAATTTAGAGGACTCTCAAGTAGGTCTAATATAGTACTATGTTGCTTATATGTGTGTGTGAGAGTGAGAGAGAGAAAGAGAGGGGAAGGATTCACTTACTCCAAAAGTATCTGATGGACATGCACATGGGGATTAGGATGAAGAGATGATAGATTCAGAAGACTCTCGAGTAGGTCTAATATAGTATTATGTTGCTCATTGTGACACCCTCTACCCCACACATGAATATACAATTATATAAAATAATAAGAATAAATAGAAACCTTCATAATTAGAACAACATCTCAAATAACATAAGGGTAAAAGGCTCACATTCACATCTTAAAACACTTTCATAATTAAGTAATTCAATTATCAAAATAACCTAAGTAAATAGACAACTTAATTATAACTAATGAACGAAATAACATATAAGTAATCTAATTTACAAAGTAATAAAAGACATCATATTCTATCCCCTGGTGTCACATGTCCTAATTAGAGCACGCCCAAAACAGAAGTATAAGTTTCATCACTAACATCCTCCTGCTAATGATCACCTACAATACAATTTTAAACATACACAAACAAACAGGGGAGTGAGAAACATCTCACTCAAGTTCAGGTGCAAAAACAACTATCAGATAACACACACAAAGCAATCACAACCAAGGCACACATACAAGCCATACATAAAACAGTAACACATGCACAATCACTTATCATGCAATGATGTCATGGACTCGACTCATAAATGCATGCATGTGGCACCAGTCACATGTCTCATCACATTTCACATGGTATGCATGCTGCCAAAGCAACATACTTGGAGTAATCTAGGAGTACATGCCGACTCAATTGTGCACTCTCAACTAAAAGGATGTACTGTTAGGATCTTGCCAGGATAACAAAGCTACGCAAAATACATCCCATGCACACAAATGGGTAGAACTAGGCCTTCCAAACCGCGTTATCCCTAGGACTCCTCCGAGATGTTTCACCCAAGGGGCCTTCCCTAATGGTGTACTCCATATCATACCCCGTCACATAGATGCATATGATGCATGTCACACATTCACATGTTCATGGACTTAACATTTCACTTGTCATATCTCATCATGTCACTTGTTCTCATATCACATTATCATACTCATAGTCACAAGGTCACATATAAAATATTTTCATCCTCATCATGCTCATAAAAATACATCACTTGCATCAATATCATAATAAGACAGTTCTCACACTATTAGCACCTTCAAACATAGCTTAAAACTTGTATATTTTCGAAATTATCTATTCCTCATACGGTTTCCCACAAGAATGCATAAAGCACCCTAATTCATATCAAAACTTATCTATTTTTGAAATTAAACACATATTCACACTCTGCAAACATCAAGAAAAACAACAGAAAACTCAAAAATCAAAATAAAAAACATTCAAATTTATCTATTTCTCATATTCCCATAGGAATCCATAGAACACTCTAATTCATATCAAAACTTGTTTATTTTCAAAATTAATCGCATCATCATATTCAACAACCATCAAGGAATATAACAGAAAATTCAAACACGAAAATAGAAAACATTTGAAAAGTGTTTGTTTCTAAGAGCAAGCATCAGGCAAGGGGCTGAGGCCAATTCCGCTACGTACCAAACATATCCATTATTGAAATTGAACACATATACACACTCAAAATCACACAAGGAACGCAACAAAACAATCAGAAAGCAAAACAAAAAACTTTTATAAAGTGTTTGTTCCTATAGGCATATATCAAGCAAGGGATTGAGGCCAATCCCGCTACCAAACATATCCATTATTGAAATTGAACACATATCCACACTCAGAATCACACAAGGAACACAACAGAACAATCAAAAATCAAAACAAAAAACTTTTATAAAGTGTCTATTCCTATATGTACACATTAGGCAAGGGATTAGGAGTCAATCCGACTACCTAACAATTATTCTCACACTCCCGAGTGAGGTTTCTCACTCCTCCCTTACCTTGATGAGTAGACTAAGATGCACGAGCAAAATCCGATCGGTTCTCTTCTTTAGGTTCCTCTTGTTCTTCATAAGCATAAAAAGGAATGAAGTTAGGAGAGTGGTTATGTAAAAATGACTTAACTCCTAATAACTTCCTTAACCCTTTTCCACATTTAATAAAATAATTAATAATAATAGAAATTAGCAAAAGACTACTACGTTCTCCCTTCCCTTAAAATAAACATAAATATAATTAAAATACAACTCTTCTCTTTTAACCAAAGAATCATTAAATAAAATATATTTCATAAAATTACCTTCATAATACTAATCAAAATAATAATCATAAAATCATGTATCGTGCATAAAATATAATTTATATGATAGGTTAAATAATATTCAAAACTTTAAAATAAATACATCAAATATTAAAATAATTGCTAAAATATTATTTATTATAAATTATGAAATCTGAGGTGTTACACTCATATATGTGTGTGTGTGTTGTGTGTTGTGTGTACGTGTGTGTATATATAAACTAGAAAACACCTTGTGTTCTTTGTTTCTTGCTTTGTCTACATTCCTTTAAGGCTTACATTACTACTTCACTATTTTCAAAATGTGTTTTTTTATTGAAACTATTTAACTCTCCCTTCTAGTATATTTCTTTTCTCCACAGAAGAATATAATCTTAGGATAGGGCTTCTCAAGTGTATAGATTAAGGAAGGAGTTCCCTAATTGCAAATTGAGCTATGGATTTTTATTAGGTGGTAGGAATGCTGATGATCTAGTTTTGATCCAACTAGATTGGTCTATAATTACAACTCTTACATATAGTGGAAGTCTTTTAATCAATGGTTGATTAAGTGAACTAGTATAAATCTTTTGTTTGATTTTCTTCTACCTTATACTTTTGTCTCTTGATATATCTTATTTCTTGTTAATATTATTTCAATGCATTAACTGTTGAAAGATCTTTAAATTCATTTCATTGACTTAGCGAATTCCAAAAGATCAAGATAGATTTTAAAGAAACATTTTTCAAGAAAGAATTTTTCAAGATTCAAAATCAAGGGAGGAAACATGTTGCCGTTGTTGTTTTGTTTGTAGCCAACATTTCAACCCCTTCTTGGTGAGTCTATATTTTAACTAGTAGTTTAGTAGTGTAAGGAGGGATTTGACATAACTTTTTTATTTAAAAGCAAATCGGTTTAAATTATTTCCTTGCTTTTTACATTATCTACTCGCATTGTTTGTTTTTTTTTTAAATGTGTTTAACTATGGTTGAAGTTTTAAGAAAAAAGTCTTTAAACACACAATTCAACATTCATCCTTTTTCTTATGTGTTACTTGTGTATTTTAGAGACTTGATCTCATGACATCTCACATATTTATGACCACCTAAGTCATTTAGATTATTTGGCTTCTAGTATAAATAGTATTTTATATATAGCATTACTTCTACACAAATCAACTACAATTTTATTCTTAAGTATCCCAATTACGTGAAATTTATTTTTATTTAATGTTAAGTCTTTATTGTTTTAATTTATAAATTATAAAAATAACCAAGAAGTTATAATATTAAAATAATAATATAATATAAGTAATGTGTTAACAAAGAATAAAGAGATAGGGAAAAAAGAGATGGAAAAAAAACGAGTGTATCTATATATTTGTTACATGAAAAAAAATTATTTTTTTTTATAAACCACATGTTCTATTAAAAAAAAAAACTTTCCTCCAATCAGAGAAACTATTGTAAGCATCAACTAAAATTTAACATGCTGAAATTATTTATAAAATATATATTTTTTAATTATACACATGGATAAATTAAACAAATCTATATGTAAATTATAATTTATATTATATATATATATATATATTAATTTACATTTTTTAATTTTACGTACAAATTATTTATAATTATATAAATTTATTTGTTTTCTGTATATTTCACATATTTACATACACGTGTGCTTTATTAGTTTTCATATATTATAATTTACATATATTTTGAATATTTTTATTATTATTCTATCGGATAGTAAAATAGACATGCACCCTATGGACATCCGCAAAAGCACCCGCCTGCAAGATAGGTTAATACTCGCTTACATGGAGATAGGTACGAGACAGATATGGGTCAATAAAATTTAGTGGGTGCAGGTGTGGATATAGATACTATGGTACCGCATATATATATATATATAATTATTTAAAAATAATTTATTTATATAAATATATATTAATTAATATAATAATATTGTTATTATTTTATATTCAAGATACAAGTTGAAGTTGTTAGAATATTTTTTTTTCTAAGCTTTATGATAGCTCATCTTCAATTGAAATTAATAATATCAAAAAATTATGTTACTCATTGTTTGAAGAGTATAAAACTAAAGTTAAGAGAATAATGAATTTTTCAACTTTACGAACAAATGTCAATGAGTCAAACTTAGATAATATAAATATTAAAAAAATAGTAATTATGACTCATTTGTGAATAATACAATTAAAACATAGATAAAGTCTTAAATAGAAGGATATTTTGTCAATCTCAATTTCAATCATAGTCTCAAAATTTGCATTTAATGCATGAGGTAAATTTTTTAGTCATCATGGTTCTAGGCTCTATGAATTTACTCTAAAGGCACTTATATGTGCACAAAATTGGTTGAAATACAAACAATAAGGTAATAAGTAATTAAACTATGTTTACTTAACAAAAGTTATTTTATATTTTGTTGTTTGTTTTAATTATTAATTTGAATTATCCATTTATTTTCTTATCATGTAAGTTATATTAGTATTACTGGACCAAAAAAATATATGAACCTGAAAAACAAGCATTTGAAAAAATATGGAAAAGTTGATTTCGATGATAAGGTCAAATGTCTACATATTTATTTTTTTAAAATTTATAGTATATAATTTAATCTATAATCTAACTAACTTTTGTATAATTTTTTCACATGTCTTGGAGAATATTGTTAATACATGGTCATGATGTTGAAAGTTTAGTTAAATTTTTATTATGTTGATTTTTTTAAAATTTTATTTACAAGAACTAAATGTTTTGTAATTTTTATTTATAAGAATTGTTATGTCAAATTTTTATAATGTTAAAGACCTAACAGATTAATATTATGTTTACTTGTATAAAATGTTACCTTTTCATTGATTTGTTTATTTATATATAAGTAAAATGTGGGTTGCAGGTGTGGTATAAATATACAAGTACCCAACGGGTATCGAAATGAAGATTAAAATTAATACTCATATAGGTATGAAGTTAAGTACAAGTATTATTTTTAAACGCGAGTATAGATACGTATACTCTAGAACCCTACCCATTGTCATATCTATTATGCACACATACATATAACATACATACATACAAATACATATATATATATATATATATATATATATATATATATATATTATAATTACATAAATAGGTCATGGACCAATCCCTCTTCTATATATCACTTATGTCAAAATCAACTAATAATCAACTAAGGGATGAACTAAAGTTACGTAATTTAAAAGACTAGAAAAAATAAATTCACACAATTATCAACGGAAAAAAAACCAAAATTACAATTTAATTTAAATTTGTTATCACTACATTAATAATTCTATGATTTAAATACATCAAATTACAGTCAGTCAATAGATCTAATTCAGTTGATTAAACAACATTCTTGAATTGTTATAAAACTTTTAGTATCGAATTCAATTCTTATAGATAAAAAATAAATAAATAATAATTCTAGTTACAAGAAAAGTTTGATTCATAATAACTGATTTTGTTTTAAGAATACACTAGTGTTCATGAATATTAATATATATATATATATATATATATATAATTTAATAAATATTTAAGAATTATTATAGTTTACATTATGTTAAAGGATAAATTGAATTAAATTTCTTTTTATATATTGATTGTGAAATGTTAAAAATATTCAATTATCAAATTTTGATCAATAAAGTTAATAAAAAAAATTAGATAAAATTTGATAAATTATATATTAAGTAAAATATTTAATATAAGTTCCACTTAAAATCTTGAATTCCTTTGTCATAGTTTTGCACCAAAAAAGATAAAGGTAATAAGGGTGCAAGAAAATAAGTAATGGGAATTAAATTTTTTACTACATATGATGGCGAATCTAGGAGAATGATGGATGATTTTTCCTTAAACTTGTTCCAATACTCCTTGGACCTTCCTTGAGTGAATTTGAACGTGTAAATAGAAGAGAAATAGAGGTTGAGACACAACAAACTCTGAAGTTGGAAGCACCTAAGTCAAAGGAGCAAAGAATTTCTCACAAAGGTGCTAATTCTTAAAAGTGTTCTAGGAACTCTAGAATTTTCTAAGCTATTTTGGACTTTCAAGAGGAAAGAACTCAGCTAAAGCTAAATGCTATGTATAATGATCTCAAAAGTGGATACAATGTGTGAAAAAAAGCCTAATTTATAGGCAAGGAAAGGTGGATTTTGGTGCCACTCACCAAGAATGAATATTGGCACCAAAATGGTTTAAATTCAAATGAAATTTAAATTTCAAACCCTTTTGGCAGCCACTCTCATTTAGAATGCACTTAGGGTTAATTTTAGGTGTTTTGGGGCTGATCATGTACAACCAACTTTAAACTAGTACATGTGCTCCAAATGTATCTAAAATGACACTTAAATGTAATCTAACTTAGCTAACTTTGCCTTATTAAGTTTCTCTTCTCAAATCCTATTTTAATGGCCTAAATACAATGGCCAAAATGTCTTAAACATAGGAAATAATAAAAGGAATAAAATGAGTCCAATATTGGGTACCAAAATATCTAAGGCCCATTAAGCCCAAAAACATACCTAATAAGCCTAAGACCCAAAAATCCTAATCTATGTAGCCCAAAATATAACACCAAAATGTATGAAATATATATTAATATAATTAGTATAATATCTACAAATAGTGTCTCTCATATTGTGGCCCAAGTGAAGAATAACTTGGGCCCATCAAGCCCATTGGACCTACTGAACTTTGATCTAGCCAAATTTTTATGTATCCTTCCGGTCATAACTCTGGTGGTTGGATCCTTGGTTCATACTATTCCATCAGCATATGTATTATGTATAATTCAAATTTAAATATGTTTCAAGTTTTTATATATGAATTTTGATTTTAATTCAATAAATTTTTATTTATTTTTTTTACTTTTCTAAAATTTAAAATTGATATTTTTAATTATAGATATAAAAGCATAACTATCTTCCCTATCTAGATCATACTTTTTTATCTTTTTTAAGATGCATTAAATGTTCAAAGAAAATAATATGGTCCTATTCAACTTGAATAGAATCATCTTTAACAAAAAATCCACATAGCATTTATCAAAATAAATTATTCAATATTTATTTTGTGATGCTCAATACTAATTTTTTTTAATTTGAAATAATCACTAAATTCTTTCTATTTAGTAGAAACTTTTATTATCTCAATAATTATTTTTTTAAAATTTTTTTAACCTATTTAAATAGTTGTCTTTGTAATTTGTAAAATTCACATATTCTAATTTTCCTTACCAAGATATTTGGAGAAAAGTGAGAGAAAATTTTAAAACATGTAAAAGAATGAACTCGATTTAAAAAAAAAAAGGTAAAATTAATATAATTTTTTATTGAGCCAATTAAAGATGAAAATGGATCAAACCTTAAACAAAAACCTATGATCTGACTTTTTTAAATTTTAACCTAACCTATTTAATAAAATATCCGATTTATAATTTAAAAAAGCCTATTTATTTAAAAAGACTGGACTTAAGTTTATAAAAAAAAATAATATATATATATATATTATTAATATTTTTTTATCACTACTTAAATATTTTACGTACCTTATTCATAAAAAATCAAAAAATCAAAAAATAAATTAAACCACTCCACTTCATGGTCATTTGTTGACTAAGTGTCTCTATCTTTTATTTGTGAATTGTGACTTCAGCTTCAATCCTTCATTTATTTTGTGACTTTGCAATTCACCTTAAATCCTTCATCGACATCATCTTCCATTTTCAACCTTTATATTTGATAATCATCACTCAACTCATACAAAAGCAATTAACTACAAGTTTCCAACTTTGCATTCTTTTTCTCACAGGTAGCTTTGTCTATCTTTTTCTTTTTGTATATTTTCTATAATTAGATGATTTTCATTGATTAATTTTATTATTAGTTTCACAATTTTAGATTGAAAAAGATTGAGTTTTTTTTTATATATTAAAGACTTGAATTCATGTTTATAGTCATAATTATATTATTTTTTAATGTAAAGGAATGACTTTACTATTTGAAAAGGAAGGGGTTCTATCATCTTTCCAACTATCAATGAGCTAAATGCATATCAATCAATACCAACAAATTAAAGTTAGATAAAAAATAATGCACAACAAAATAAGAAAGATTTTTTTTTTTGTTCGCACCGCCGACAGCAGTGACTAGTCTCCTCGCTACGTTAGAGGCACCTCAAAGGGTGGGATAACTGGTCCCAAGAACAAAATAAGAAAGATTGAGAAAGTAATATTGTTGCGATTAAGAGAAAAAGACAAAAAACAATAGTTGTTTTATAATAATTTTGATGAAGTTGAAATTAGTAAAAGAAGTAAAAAAAAATATTTACAAATACTGTAAAAATAAATTTACAACTGAGTGGCATAGGGACTAGCACTGCCATCTGAAACGACATACTGAAAATTGCTTACAAAGAAAGATACACATGACTACAGAAATGAAGCAATCTATCATTCCATTTCAATCATCTAATCATCATAATTCATTTATAAGTTTGTACATAAGCGTATGTTAGTGTACATATGAGTTATCTCTTTAAAAAAAATATCATATATTCCCTCTTTGTGACATTATATATGTATTTGATACTCTTGAAATCACCTCATGTACAATAAATATTTTTTAGTTTGTAATTGTTACCATAACTATTTTAATTTGTTAAAATGAATAAATTATTTATAATATACTAAATTAGATATAAAAAAAAATATTTGAAATATTTTTTTATACACTTGTCTTTTTTTGTTATAGAATAAGATTACAATATATACACGAGTATATACTAACATACATCATTGCACATGAATTATCTATAACTAATTCAATTTTTTCCTTTTTGAGACATTATATATATTCCAAAATTTAAATTTTAATAATATTGAATAAATTATATTTTATTATGAAAACTAAAAAAATAATTTATAATGACTTTAAAAATAAATTTATGTTTTTTAAAAATTAGATTTATTAGTCCATTTAACATTATTAATGTAAATTAAACTTTTAAATAAGTTAATAGTTTATACTAGACTTTAAAAAGATCAAGTCGGACCTATAAAAAAATTTATGATAGATAAACTAAACTTAAACTTTAATTTTGTAAGATACAGACCCATTCTATATATTCAAAAGCTAATCTAACATATTCCCACCCCTCGAACCAACCCAATGAAAGAGAATTATATAAAAAAAAATGATAATTATAATTCAATCAATTTAATTTGTAAAATTTTAAATAAAATGTAAAAATATTGAACTTTACATAGATAAATAATACTAACAAAGAAAAAGTATGTTTGACTAACATAACTCACTCACTATTGACATTTTCTGCTAAAAAAAAATACTAACAAATGGAATCAATTTTAGTTATTAAATATCAAAATTGACATTATTAAAAAGAGAAAAAAAAATCGTGATTAAAAAAACCTCCCCATAAGTGTAATTAAAGAATGTTTGTCTTCTATTCTTATAAACTTTTTCTAATTTTAAAATCAACAAGTCAACTTATTCGATATAGAAACTATACAAAACTAATTCTTGAATTTTTCAAATAAAAATTCCAAAACATCTTTAAATTATTTAATTTTCAACTTTTAAAATTCTATACAGTTCATATTTTCGTACATTCTCACATCTTACCATATACTCACATTTTTCACAAATTAGTTCTTAAACTTTGATCTATATAATAATTTTAAAATCTATAAAACAAAAAGGATCATGCTTGGGTACCATCATTCAATACTAGCTGTCAAAGTGAGCCGCGGCCCGTGAGCCAACCCGGCCCACCTTAAAAACGGGTCGGACCTGGCCAAAAAAATTACAGTTTTATAGTAAATAGGTATATCTCAACCCGGCCCACTTTGACCTGGCCTACTTGGGCTAAATCCATGGTGGGCCAGGTAACCCACCAACCCACCATTTTTTTTTACAATAAAAAATTAAGTATGATTTATAGTTAATTTTATATGATAAAATATTAAAAAAATTTATTTTAAACTTTTATCACGATTTGTATTTAATTTTGTATGATGAATTATGACTTATGACTATTAATGATGTTAATTTTATGACTATTATGTTAATTTATAATTAATTTAAAATTTTAAATTTTGTTGATAAATTTTTTTTTAAATTTTTGGTGGGCTGGTGGGCTAGCCCATAGAACCTACCGACCCGTGGTGGGCTGGACCAGGCCAATTTTTTTTTAAGAAAATCAAAAGTGAGCCGGTCGGATTGGGTTAACTCATTTTTAAAGTGGGTGATAGGTTACTACAAACTACGTTGTTCAGAAGAAGTGCAACAGAATATTAGAAGAATTACCACGATGAACAAATATATCTAATTTTCCAATCTTCCATTGGGTATTATAATGACAGCCAATCAATGTGCAAAAGCTGAAATCATACAATACAATGCAACCCCTATCCCTGCCCTTACCTTGGCTAAAAATGGAAACTGGCCACAACGGGTATATCTTTTCCAAGTACTTGAATTAAATAAAACAAGCTAAATGTGAGGCAAATATTTTTCTATCTTCATCGATGAATTGAATAATCTAATTCCATGACCAAAACAGTGACATCTTACGGAAGCAAAACGACTTACTAACAACTACTCGCCAAACTTCCGTTTCTTTAACTTGGCCATTCGTCTTCTCCTCTCTCTTTCCTTTTCCTCTTCCTCCTCGATTAACCTAAGTTGCTCCTCGTCCTCCTTTCTAGCAATTTGGGCACTGCATGTATATTATACAAAATCATCGACAGCGCAAAAAAACTACTTATTATGAAGAAACATCATTCTGAAATCATATGATTAAATGACAACAGTTGGATTCGCAACACAATCATGTAGTAATCGGAGAAGCGAAAGGAAAGCAAGTTATTTGAATGCATGCAACTAGTGACAGAAAAAGTAAAGGGTAAGAAGATAAGGCCAGGCGTTTCTTGAAACTTGTAAGGACAACTTTTAAGCGCAAAATGAGGACAAGAAAGACTTTGCATTAGCTCGAGTTCAACTTGATCAACAAGACTGAATAAAATACTAAATAGCTCGAGTTCAACTTAATCAACAAGACTGAATAAAATATTAAATGATGTTTAATTTTAAAATGTAAAAAACAAACCTCCTCCTTTCTTCCCTCATGATTTCATCAAAGCCTGCCTCCATATCGTCGTCGTCTTCATCGTCAACAAAATTCCTGGGATTGTAGCTGCAAATGGTCCAACAAATAATTATTGAAAGTTCTAAAAGTCATAAATGGATGAAATCAAGACACAACAGTGCTTATTGAAATACAATTTGACTGGAAATTTGTCCCTCCCCTAGACCTAACCACCCTTCCCCCTTCTTTTGTATCACAAGACAAATCAAGACACAGGCATTGCAAAAATCATACTGAATTTAAACATGCATTTCATAGTTTGAGGATAAATTACAATATCATCCATTTAAATTTTTTTTTAATAAGAATTCCCTCCTCCTTTCTCTTCCCCATCATTGAAGAATCAAGGTGAAAATTAAGCACATATCTGAAGTCTGAGATAAAGGAAATTTATTTGTCCAGTTGCAGGAATGAATATTTCAAGTTTCAAATATTTTATTTCTCACTCCCCAAAATAAAAAATAAAATAATAAAAAAAACATTGTATTAAATTCAATGTCATCTACATATCAGTTAAAAATACTCACTTAAACATCGATCTGATCATGTTACTGATATCCATTTCATCCTCCTCATCATCAAACGGTCGTCTTGCAACCTTTGGCTTGGGACGATGATTTTGCGAAGCAGTACGCATTGAGTTTTGTTTTAGTGGCTTATTTATCTGTAAAACAAGTGAGCAATTTAAAGTTATATGATGAACAATCTGAAGGTCAAAATCCATAAGGGATCCGTGTGCAAGTGAGCATAACTATGCAGTGCCACACCTGTTGTTTTGGTGTCATTTTAGGTCTATTTAGCTCTCGTATGTCTTTTCTTTGTTCCACACTCTGCTTTGGAATTCTTTGTTCCACACTCTGCTTTGGAATTCTTTGTTCCATACTGATGGCTTCCTCCTTCCATGATTGATGTAGAGTGTGAAGGGAGGAGACCTTGCCCTTGATCTAAGCTCACCAAAGGGTAGACAAAGTGAGGGTTATGGTGAAGGAATGAAGATAGGCGTGAATAGGAGGTGTTTGGGCGGAAGTGTTTAGAGGGGTTGGTGTATGGTTGCTCAAGTTGGCTCACTCCAAGTGTAGGTGGAGGCCACTCTAGGGTTTCACTCTCCAAGGGTGGAGAATGAAGGAAGCTAGCCGAAACTAACCTAGGGACTAAGGATAGGATTTGAGGCAAGAAAATGCTCTATCAAATTCATATAATCCAGAGTATTTACAAGTGGTGGGGTGTTGGGTATTTATAGGAGGGGAGACATCTAGGATTTCATTTGAGATGTGCATGACCGAAATTCATAAGGCTAATGCACTCCAAATGAAATGTAAATAAACCCTAGATGCAACTTGGTGGCCAAGGATGGAATCTATGGGTTTAGATTGGCTATATCTAGGTGCATGATAAGACCATGCAACCTTTGCCCTCCACTTGGGCCTAAGCCTTTCTATCACCAAAAATACATCCAATGCTCACCAAAAATAGGCGTCACCTCCTAATGTGATACCCTAACCCAAATTAAAAACCTAATCATCTAAAGCACCCCATAATACAAGGGTAAAATGGGAAATACAAAGAAAATAAATCCTATGACTAAAATACCCCAAAATACAAGGGTAAAATTGGAATAAAGCAATAAATTCTATACTATTCAAATTGGCCATAGCCATGAACCATGTGATGGGTCTCACATGAAGTGAAGTACTAAGGATGGTCCTCCATCATACCCTCCTTCTTGAGAAGGATTTGACCTCAAATCTTTAAGCTCTTCCATTCCATTGATCCTTCAAAAGATGTGAAACCACAATTAGGGAAGTAAAAAAAAATACTAAAACTTTAGCAATGCAATCCTTAAGTACACAATTTGTTGAATGAAAGTGCTAGGGAAAGGAGAGAGCCAAAGAGGCATCACCATTTAAATTATTGGCCCCATGCAATTCATTCACCAAATCATCTATCTTAGGGATTGGGTGCCTTTTATGCAATGATGGCTTTTAAAAAGGTGCTCATTCTCCATTGCCATCTTTCTTTGGCACCAAAAGAAGGAGGATGGCACAAGGGTTAAGGTTCTTTTGAACCTAGCCCTTTGTCTTCAAAGGAAAAATTCTTTTTTTCTTTTCTTTTCTTTTTGTTTTTGTTTTTGTTTTTCTCTTCATCATCTTTCTTAGCCTTTAGTTTGAGTTGGTCCTCATTCACTTGAGAGGGTGATAGAGGACACCACACAAACTTCTTACCTAAGTGTTGGAAACTTATTTTATTAATGAGGCTATCATGGATTATGTGCTTGTCAAATTGCCATGGCCTCCCAAGCAAGACATGACTAACCTCTAATGGCACTATGTCACACAAAACATCTTCTTTATAGTTGCCAATAGAGATTGGTATGCTTACTTGTTGGTTAACTACAACACCTCTCTCCTCATTGATCCATTGCATTTTATAAGGTTTAAGATGAGGTTTTGTAGTCAAGGCTAACTTATCAATCAATCTAGTACTACAACAATTTGAAGTTGACCCACTATCTACAATGAGAGAACAAGTATTTTCTAGAATTTTGCATTTTGTTTGAAACAAGTTCTCTCTTTGAGATTGGTCAATGTCACTAGGTTGATTGTTAAGAAGCCTTCTAACTAATAGTAAGTCTCCTTCACAAGGTAAAATTTCTTCCTCGGAGTCTATGGTTTCTTCTTCACTACTAGAGGAAGATGAAGTAGCTTCATCAAGGCTACTATAGTGATCTTGGGCTTTTAAAACCATGGTTTTCTTTGTAGGACATTGAGAAGCAATATGTCCTTTTCCAAGACACTTAAAACACTTGATTTCCCTTGACTTAGACTCTTTGGAAGGTGCTTTAAAAGATGAATTTTCTTTTTCTTTTTCTTTTTCTTCTTTGGGATAAGGTAGGGAAGAGTGGCCCTCCTTCTTAAAACTCTTGGAATAAGAGGAAGTGGAGTCTTTTCGAAAAGGTTTTCTTGTAAGTTGATGCTCCACTCTTGAGCAAAGTTGAACAAGTTCATTCAAATTCCTATAAGGTAGAAGTTCAACTTTGTCTCTTATCTCAAGATTAAGACCACTTTGAAATCTAGAGATTGTGGTCCTCTCTTCCTCCCTAATCCCCGCCCTCATCATTAGCAACTCCATAGATTGCCTATATTCTTCCACACTAGAGGACCCTTGTTTCAATCTTTGTAGCTTGTCCATAAGCTCTCGGTCATAGTATGGAGGAACATGCCTCCTTCTCAAGGCACTACGGAGCTCATTCCAATATTGGATTGGGGGCTCATGATTTATTCTCCTTTCTTTTTCTAAGGAGGTCCACCAATACATAGCATGCCCTTGGAAGCTAAGGGTTGCTAAAGAAACCTTCCTATCTTCACTTATTCCATGGCAAGAGAAATGTTGTTCAACTTTCATTTCCCAATCTAAATAACTTTCAACATTATCTTTGCCATGAAATGGGGGAAGAGTGATGTTAGGTTCCCTATTGGAAGACTCCCTATTTCTATGATACCTTGGGGGTCTTTGATAGTAATCATCATTATGATGACTACTAAAGAAGATATCACTTGGAGGTTGGGTATGATGCCCTTCCTCCTCATGAACACTTGCATGCATATGCCCCTTTCCTCTTGAGGGTTGAGGAGAAGTGACTCTTGGTTTTGAACCACTAGCCTCTCCTCCCACAACTAGTCTTTCAAGCAATCTTTTTATTTCTTCATTATTTCTTTCAAACTCTTTTTCTTTTCTTCTCAATTCTTCCTCTCTTTTTATATTTTCCTCTTCTTTTTTTCTTAGGTACTCTTTCAATTCCCTAAGTTCATCCCTAACACTAGACCTAGTACTACGAGAATTATGACCATGGACACTAGAATGATCACTCATCTTTGATCAAGAAAAGGTTTTCACAAATTGTTTTCAAAGGGGTTGGAAAAGTTTTCACAAAGAGTGAGTGATAAAAATGGTTTTCACAAAAGGTTTTCAAAGTGCAAGATAGGTAGGAAAAGGTCTAAGTGTACAAAGTGAACTTTCAAGGGGAGGTGGACTACAAAGAATCACTTAATAACCAAGCCCTATTAAGTAAAAATCACTAAGCCTTTTCTACTTTTCTTACAAAACAATTTGGCACAATGATAAAGTGTGTGTGTGCACGTTACCCCTAGTAGGCAAAAACAAGCCTTCTAAACGGATTTGGAGACAAAGATAAAAGCCTAAGCAATTATACTACCAAAAACTATAAAACATGCAAAAGGAAAGCACTTAAAACATATTCTAGTCGAGGTCCTAGGTGAAGGTTTTCAAATCACCTTCAACTACACGAACTAAAACCAACTTGAAGAGGTTTAGAAATGGCCAAATTACAAACCAAAAGAATGAAACCAAGGCCCAAAAACACACTAGGCCGAAAACAAAGAAAGATAAGTGAAATTTATGAAGAATCAAAAATTTAGGTCTTCAAACTCCTCCACTTGGGTTCCTTCACAAAGAGCAAACTTGTTAGTCCTCTCCAAGTGTTTGATCACTCCTTTTAGTGTAGTGAAATCCCTCCAAAGGCTAGGTTTGGATTCGGTTCACTCCTCCACTCAAATCCACCAAAGGGTGTGATAGTTTGCTAGAGAAGTTCTTCACCTACAAGTAAAGTGAAACCAACCCAAAGAGCAAGAGTCCAAGAAATAAAACTGAAAAAGCACAATTAGGAAGGCTAAACTCAAGGAGAATTGACGGAGACAAAACAAAAGAGGCCAAAGAAAGACAAACTAAAAATTAAGACTCAATCAAAAAAAAAAAAAGGAAGCACGCAAAAGATTAATCCTAGAAAGGCACTAGAGTGGATTAGTGTTTATGCTCACTTGATTAAGTCTTTTAGTGATTCGGTCCAGCCAATATTAAGGTCTCAACAATGGTCCAAAAATGTCACAAGTCCAACTCCAAATGCTTAGGTAAAGGGTCCAAGTCCACAAGTCTAGCAACAAGTCCTTTTTGGTCCAATTTTTTTTTTATACTTTTTCTTCTTTTGTTCTATTTTTCACATCAATTTCTTTTATGCTTCTTGGGTCCAATTTCTTTTCTTTAATGTTCATCCCATTGTTGCTTAGGTTTTGCACTTGTGGGTGGTGAAAATTAGGTCAAATTTTAGGAGAAGAGATGAAGACAAGTGGCGTGATTTTAGAGGTGTGTAAGGTATCTTTTGAGTGGAAAAAGATTTGTACTATCTAGTACAAGTTATTTGCACAAAATTTTCAGCACACCACTTAGATTCTTTTAGGGTTTCTTTAGGCATAGAAAATTGACCAAATCAAGTGAGAATGCAAGGGAGAGTGGGCGGTTATGCATGTGCAAGAAAATGTTTACACATGGAAATCACAAAATCACATAGAACATGCTAAGGACTAGGTAGCATGCATGAATGACTCCTAGATGGCTCCTATATGTCACGCCCACTTAGAATGATGCATCATGGTATTTTGATCATGTGTTTCATGCAAGGTGTTTGGCACATACATGGAAATGATGTAGACAAAATATAGGAAACAAAAATGACAAAACTTTAGGTGGATTCAAAAAAAAAAAAAAAAGCATGTTCATATGAGACTCAACCAAAAAATTAGAAAAGCATGGCAATAACCTAACAATGGAAACATAAAATGGCAAGGAAGGTTCACAAGGAATGAGAAAATGAACCACAAGCATTCGGTCATGCAAAGCAAGGCAAAGGAGAGACAAAGACCGAATGGAAAAGTTGACACAAAGATAAGGAAGACAACGTTTACCCTTGATGAACCATGGCTCTTGATACCACTTGATGGCTTCCTCCTTCCATGATTGATGTAGAGTGTGAAGGGAGGAGACCTTGCCCTTGATCTAAGCTCACCAAAGGGTAGACAAAGTGAGGGTTATGGTGAAGGAATGAAGATAGGCGTGAATAAGAGGTGTTTGGGCAGAAGTGTTTAGAGGGGTTGGTGTATGGTTGCTCAAGTTGGCTCACTCCAAGTGTAGGTGGAGGTCATTCTAGGGTTTCACTCTCCAAGGGTGGAGAATGAAGGAAGCTAGCCGAAACTAACCTAGGGACTAAGGATAGGATTTGAGGCAAGAAAATGCTCTCTCAAATTCATATAATCCAAAGTATTTACAAGTGGTGGGGTGTTGGGTATTTATAGGAGGGGAGGCATCTAGGGTTTCATTTGAGATGTGCATGGCCGAAATTCATAAGGCTAATGCACTCCAAATGAAATGTAAATAAACCCTAGATGCAACTTGGTGGCCAAGGATGGAATCTATGGGTTTAGATTGGCTATATCTAGGTGCATGATAAGACCATGCAACCTTTGCCCTCCACTTGGGCCTAAGCCTTTCTATCACCAAAAATACATCCAATGCTCACCAAAAATAGGCGTCACCTCCTAATGTGATACCCTAGCCCAAATTAAAAACCTAATCATCTAAAGCACCCCATAATACAAGGGTAAAATGGGAAATACAAAGAAAATAAATCCTATGACTAAAATACCCCAAAATACAAGGGTAAAATTGGAATAAAGCAATAAATTCTATACTATTCAAATTGGCCATAGCCATGAACCATGTGATGGGTCTCACATGAAGTGAAGTACCAAGGATGGTCCTCCATCACATACTCTGCTTTGGAATTCTTTGCTCCATACTCTGCTTTGGAATGGACGGATGAGTCTTCGAAGGGAGTGATTTTTGCATACTGTTTACATGGTTTTTTATACCAGGTGTTGAAGACTTATTCCCTGAGGTAGCAACAGAAACCTTCGGAGGCAAGCCTTTTGGCCCAACTGGCCGGCCTGGTCCATTGCCATTGTTGTTACCAAGCTGTTTTCTAGAATCCGATGATGCCATACTAGGTTTACCGGTTGAACTTGTTGTATAACTGGGTCCTGATTTAGGAGGCAAACGGCCAGCTGCAGTACCTAGTTTCCGTTCCTCATGACTGTCATGAACATGCTTGCCATTGCTCAAAGGCAGTTTACTCCTTACTGGAACTTGAGCTGGTCGTCTGTAACAAGTCCCACATCGGGGAGGTCTCCTTACCAGGGAGGCCTTATAAGGCGGGAGGTTCTCCAACCTCTTGGGCCGGCTTTTGAGGGATGGTTCCCCTCCTTAGCCTTATGCTCGTTACAATGATGCTTTCATTGAGAGCCAGCCAAATCGAGAAGGGCTACTCACGGAGGGTTCTGACCACCAGAGGGTTCTGACCGGCAAGGGCCGAGTGAAGTACCGGTGAGTGAAGTACCGTGGAGTGCAGCCATCGAGGACGCTGGCTTTCGAAGGGGGTGGTAATGTAACAAGTCCCACATCGGGGAGGTCTCCTTACCAGGGAGGCCTTATAAGGCGGGAGGTTCTCCAACCTCTTGGGCCGGCTTTTGAGGGATGGTTCCCCTCCTTAGCCTTATGCTCGTTACATCGTCCCTCTTCAACATCAGCAAAAATCCTGTATAAGTTCCCTTAATTACAATAACATGTTTTAATCCAACATTCAACACCATATGAACACAGCCAAGAGCAATATACCAGAGTTCCGTATAGGCATATTCTGAGGTGGACGGGCTTTTGAAGGTGCTGGAAGCTCTGCATCATCGGATAAAAGAAATGAGTAATCTCTTGTATTCTTGAGTTTCTGAGCTTTAACTTTCATCTGTATAAATATGAAAAACAACATTTAGAGAAGAGGTTAAGCTACAAAAGTTAAATGAAAAACATAACACAGATAGCCACAAGACCTCTCTGACTTTGGGTGGTAGGTTATGAGATGAAGACTTTGATCCTCCACTAGGTACTTTATCCGGGTTCTTCTTCTGCAGACAATATCATTTATGAGAAAGCAACATTCATTAAAATACTCCAGGGAGAAAAATACATTAAAAAACACCTAACTGCTGCATATTCTCAGTACTTAAGCGAAAGTTACCGTAATGTTAAGAAGTATACAATTAGGGTAGAAGGAAAAGAGATGACAGCTAACAATAATAACACTAACTGTATTATTGATTGGTCATAATGTGTGTTGCAATACCCTAACCAAATACTCCTATTTATACTAATAATTAGCTCATGTACTAGTATAATGGTATGAGCTATCTACTTACAATAAGACTAACAGCTAATTAAATCAAGGAGAAAAAAATCAATATAATAAAATGAGGAAACAACTCCCAAGTTTCTCCAATTAGATGACTAATAGATTCCACAAGAAGTTCTGAAAATTTTATAAGATAATCTAAATATATCCCAATACTCCCCCCTAAGATAAAGCTTGCTAATCTTTAGGGTTTAGAGGTAAAATTACAAGTATTAAACCCTAAGACATAAGACAAACAGCATAAGTCATTTAAACAAAAAGCACAAAGAATAAAAGGCAAACTTGGCAAAACCAACCAAACATAGAGAATTAATGCTAGACCATTTAATGTCCAAGAAGAAAAGAACTTGGCACACTGCTGCTCCAAGTGTAACACTCCATTCTGATATCATTTGGCACACTTTGGAGAATTTGGTGGAGTGTAATTGACAAGTCCAAAGGGTTCACTAGAGCACATATTTATGCCATCTTAAGTTTTTGGCCTTGTGATGTGTTCTTTGTCATTAATTTGCACTCTCTCTCTCTTAAGTGAATAGTGAATACACATTATTTTGGACTAGTTTGGTACATTAATTTGCTCTCTCTCTCTCTTAATGTGTATTCACTATTCACTTAAGAGAGAGAGAGCAAGTTAATGTACCAAACTAGCCATTACAAATTCAAGCAACAAAAGCTATTATCAAACTCTAAAAAAATGAAAAACTAAGATTTTAAAAATATAATTCAGGTTTAAAGGGGTAATATTGCACAAGGCATCCTGCAACCACCATTATGGTATGCAGCCTTATTGCCATAAGCAGGTAGGCTATTCAAAGTTAAATTAAGTTTACAAATGAACCAAATGGGCCAAAGAAATATGCGCATATGTAGAGAGATACAGAGAGAGGAGGGGCCATTCATATATTGTAAGAGTAAGTCTTGTGATACTCAAAGTCTCAAACCGTTCAGAAACTTCTTAAGGACATTGAACTTCATCCAACAATTGGATTAAAAGATCTCACGGAGCAGATCATGTTAAAAATTTTCGTACATTTTAAATTCTACTTAATACTTCATTGTGTCACAATTGTCAATCTTAGTGGTGCAGAGCAGCTGATCCAAAAAATGGTATAGCAGATAGAAGATATAATTATATAGGTGTGTGTTGGTAGAGTTACTAGTTTGTAGCCTTTTATACATGATGTAATAACGTTTTCCGATTCTAATAATCAATATATTCCTTTTTCAGTTTTATACACTTTTCTCTGAATTTCATCATCTCTTGACTATGAATTATGAATTCTAACATAGCAGGATGGTTGGTATAACAGAGATTGTGCATACAAGTAATTTACACTAAAAGTGTAAAAAAAAAAACTTTAAAATAAATAAAATTAAGCAAAATGAAATGTTGCATTTGAAAAATGAAAAGTCATAGTGAAATAGCGCGGACAAAATCACCATAAATCTAAGACATAATTCAACAAGTCAACAACAAATGGAATGGGAGACTACCTAGGACGTAGCGTAGAAGAACTTCGGAGGGTGGTTGTGGTTGCGCGAGCAGCAGCGGAGGGCGGAGGGGCTTGCACAAGGAACACGACAGCGATGGAATAGGTCTATGCGGAGTGGGTTTTGTTTGTGTGGGGTTTTGGTGGAGGCTGGTCTCACGTTTTTTTCCTTCTCAAATGTTTCGTTGTAAAACGTCGTCGTTTTTATTTTATTTAAAAAAAAATAATCCAAAAAGTAAGTCTCAATTTTAAATTTTTTAATAAAATATCCACACATTTAAAATATTTAATTGAGATGAAAGTTGAGATTAAATTACTACCGTTTAATAACAATCATTATATCTTATTACTTCGTATCTGAATAAATTTTATTTAAATAAAAAAAATTAAATTAAATTAAAGATAAAAAAAATGAACAATAATAATATTTATCTAAAAGTGGTTATAAAAAAAGTAAAAATTAATATAATTTTTTCATTTATTAGTTAATTATATTAAGAGAAGAAGTTTTGTAATAATTTTATTTAGGAATGACAATAGATAGTAATTTTAATCTCCATCCTCATATCTGTTATTGTCTGTTGGATATTTGTGTACTTATACCCATCACACCCATCACTCACATTTTACTTATGCATAAAGTAAATAAATCAATAAAAAGATAATATTTCATACAAACAAACATAATATTAAACTAGTGCAAAAACTGGATTTAAAATCGAAGTTTTCAAATCGATTACAAGGTAACCAATCTTAAAATTGATGCGGTGGCAATTTTGTAAATAACATTAACACTTTTAAGATCGGTTAAAATTTAACCGATCTTAAAAGTACTTTTAAGATCGGTTATTTTATGACCGATCTTAAAAGGTATGTCTGACACAACTTTTAAGATCGGTTACAAAAGAACTGATCTTAAAAGTGGCACTTTTAAGATCGGTTAGTATAACAAGTCCAAAATAATGTGTATTCACTATTCCCTTAAGAAAGAGAGAGAGAGCAAGTTAATGTACCAAACTAGCCATTACAAATTCAAGCAACAAAAGCTATTATCAAACTCTAAAAAAATGAAAAACTAAGATTTTAAAAATATAATTCAGGTTTAAAGGGGTACCATTGCACAAGGCATCCTGCAGCCACCATTATGGTATGCAGCCTTATTGCCATAAGCAGGTAGGCTATTCAAAGTTAAATTAAGTTTACAAATGAACCAAATGGGCCAAAGAAATATGCGCATATGTAGAGAGATACAGAGAGAGGAGGGGCCATTCATATATTGTAAGAGTAAGTCTTGTGATACTCAAAGTCTCAAACCGTTCATAAACTTCTTAAGGGCATTGAACTTCATCCAACAACTGGATTAAAAGTTCTCACGGAGCAAATCATGTTAAAAATTTTCGTACATTTTAAATTCTACTTAATACTTCATTGTGTCACAATTGTCAATTTTAGTGGTGCAGAGCAGCTGATCCAAAAAATGGTATAGCAGATAGAAGATATAATTATATAGGTGTGTGTTGGTAGAGTTACTAGTTTGTAGCCTTTTATACATGATTTAATAACGTTTTCCGATTCTAATAATCTATATATTCCTTTTTCAGTTTTATACACTTTTCTCTGAATTTCATCATCTCTTGACTATGAATTATGAATTCTAACATAGCAGGATGGTTGGTACAACAGAGATTGTGCATACAAGTAATTTACACTAAAATAGTAAAAAAAAAAACTTTAAAATAAATAAAATTAAGCAAAATGAAATGTTGCATTTGAAAAATGAAAAATCATATTGAAATAGCGTGGACAGAATCACCATAAATCTAAGACATTATTCAACAAGTCAACAACAAATGGAATGGGAGACTACCTGGGACGTGGCGTAGAAGAGCTTCGGAGGGTGGTTGTGGTTCTGGGAGCAGCGGCGGAGGGCGGAGGGGCTTGCACCGGAACACGGCGACGACGAAATAGGTCGATGCGTAGTGGGTTTTGTTTGTGCGGGGTTTCGGAGGAGGCTGGTCTGACGTTTTTTTCCTTCTCAAATGTTTCGTTGTAAAACGTCGTCGTTTTTATTTTATTTAAAAAAATATAATCCAAAAAGTAAGTCTCAATTTTAAATTTTTTTAATAAAATATCCACACATTTAAAATATTTAATTGAGATGAAAGTTGAGATTAAATTACTAGCGTTTAATAACAATCATTATATCTTATTACTTCGTATCTCAATAAATTTTATTTTAATAAAAAAATTAAATGAAATTAAAGGTAAAAAAAATGAACAATAATAATATTTATCTAAAAGTGGTTATAAAAAAAGTAAAAATTAATATAATTTTTTCATTTATTAGTTAATTATATTAAGAGAAGAAGTTTTGTAATAATTTTATTTAGGAATGACAATAGATAGTAATTTTAATCTCCATCCTCATATCTGTTATTGTCTATTGGATATTTGTGTACTTATACCCATTTCACCCATAACTCACATTTTACTTATGCATAAAGTAAATAAATCAATAAAAAGATAATATTTCATACAAACAAACATAATATTAAACTAGTGCAAAAATTGGATTTAAAATCGAAGTTTTCAAATCGATTACAAGGTAACCAATCTTAAAATTGACGCGGTGGCAATTTTGTAAATAACATTAACACTTTTAAGATCGGTTATTTTATGACCGATCTTAAAAGGTATGTCTGACACAACTTTTAAGATCGGTTACAAAAGAACTGATCTTAAAAGTGGCACTTTTAAGATCGGTTAGTATAACAAGTCCAAAACAATGTGTATTCACTATTCACTTAAGAGATAGAGAGAGAGAAAGTTAATGTACCAAACTAGCCATTACAAATTCAAGCAACAAAAGCTATTATCAAACTCTAAAAAAATGAAAAACTAAGATTTTAAAAATATAATTCAGGTTTAAAGGGGTACCATTGCACAAGGCATCCTGCAGCCACCATTATGGTATGCAGCCTTATTTCCATAAGCAGGTAGGCTATTCAAAGTTAAATTAAGTTTACAAATGAACCAAATGGGCCAAAGAAATATGCGCATATGTAGAGAGATATAGAGAGAGGAGGGGCCATTCATATATTGTAAAAGTAAGTCTTGTGATACTCAAAGTCTCAAACCGTTGAGAAACTTCTTAAGGACATTGAACTTCATCCAAAAACTGGATTAAAAGTTCTCACGGAGCAAATCATGTTAAAAATTTTCGTTCATTTTAAATTATACTTAATACTTCATTGTGTCACAATTGTCAATCTTAGTGGTGCAGAGCAGCTGATCCAAAAAATGGTATAGCAGATAGAAGATATAATTATATAGGTGTGTGTTGGTAGAGTTACTAGTTTGTAGCCTTTTATACATGATGTAATAACGTTTTCCGATTCTAATAATCAATATATTCCTTTTTCAGTTTTATACACTTTTCTCTGTATTTCATCATCTCTTGACTATGAATTATGAATTTTAACATAGCAGGATGGTTGGTATAACAGAGATTGTGCATACAAGTAATTTACACTAAAAGTGTAAAAAAAAAAAAAAACTTTAAAATAAATATAATTAAGCAAAATGAAATATTGCATTTGAAAAATGAAAAGTCATAGTGAAATAGCGCGGACAGAATCACCATAAATCTAAGACATAATTCAACAAGTCAACAACAAATGGAATGGGAGACTACCTGGGACGTGGCGTAGAAGAGCTTCGGAGGGTGGTTGTAGTTGCGGGAGCAGCGGCGGAGGGCGGAGGGGCTTGCACCGGAACACGGCGGCGACGAAATAGGTCGATGCGGAATGGGTTTTGTTTGTGCGGGGTTTTGGTGGAGGCTGGTCTCACGTTTTTTTCCTTCTCAAATGTTTTGTTGTAAAACGTCATCGTTTTTATTTTATTTAAAAATAAATAATCCAAAAAGTAAGTATCAATTTTAAAGTTTTTTAATAAAATATCCACACATTTAAAATATTTAATTAAGATGAAAGTTGAGATTAAATTACTAGCGTTTAATAACAATCATTATATCTTATTACTTCATATCTCAATAAATTTTATTTAAATAAAAAAATTAAATTAAATTAAAGATAAAAAAAATGAAGAATAATAATATTTATCTAAAAGTGGTTATAAAAAAAGTAAAAATTAATATAATTTTTTCATTTATTAGTTAATTATATTAAGAAAAGAAGTTTTGTTATAATTTTACTTAGGAATGACAATAAATAGTAATTTTAATCTCCATCCTCATATCTGTTATTGTCTGTTGGATATTTGTGTACTTATACCCATCACACCCATAACTCACATTTTACTTATGCATAAAGTAAATAAATCAATAAAAAAGATAATATTTCATACAAACAAACATAATATTAAACTAGTGCAAAAATTGGATTTAAAATCGAAGTTTTCAAATCGATTACAAGGTAACCAATCTTAAAATTGACGCGGTGGCAATTTTGTAAATAACATTAACACTTTTAAGATCGGTTATTTTATGACCGATCTTAAAAGGTATGTCTGACACAACTTTTAAGATCGGTTACAAAAGAACTGATCTTAAAAGTGGCACTTTTAAGATCGGTTAGTATAACAAGTCCAAAATAATGTGTATTCACTATTCACTTAAGAGAGAGAGAGAGAAAGTTAATGTACCAAACTAGCCATTACAAATTCAAGCAACAAAAGCTATTATCAAACTCTAAAAAAATGAAAAACTAAGATTTTAAAAATATAATTCAGGTTTAAAGGGGTACCATTGCACAAGGCATCCTGTAGCCACCATTATGGTATACAACCTTATTGCCATAAGCAGGTAGGCTACTCAAAGTTAAATTAAGTTTACAAATGAACCAAATGGGCCAAAGAAATATGCGCATATGTAGAGAGATACAGAGAGAGGAGGGGCCATTCATATATTGTAAGAGTAAGTCTTATGATACTCAAAGTCTCAAACCGTTCAGAAACTTCTTAAGGACATTGAACTTCATCCAACAACTGGATTAAAAGTTCTCACGGAGCAAATCATGTTAAAAATTTTCGTACATTTTAAATTCTACTTAATACTTCATTGTGTCACAATTGTCAATCTTAGTGGTGCAGAGTAGCTGATCCAAAAAATGGTATAGCAGATAGAAGATATAATTATATAGGTGTGTGTTGGTAAAGTTACTAGTTTGTAGCCTTTTATACATGATGTAATAACGTTTTCCGATTCTAATAATCAATATATTCCTTTTTCAGTTTTATACACTTTTCTCTGAATTTCATCATCTCTTGACTATGAATTATGAATTCTAACATAGCAGGAAGGTTGGTATAACAGAGATTGTGCATACAAGTAATTTACACTAAAAGTGTAAAAAAAAAAAAACTTTAAAATAAATAAAATTAAGCAAAATGAAATGTTGCATTTGAAAAATGAAAAGTCATAGTGAAATAGCGCGGACAGAATCACCATAAATCTAAGACATAATTCAACAAATCAACAACAAATGGAATGGGAGACTACCTGGGACGTGTTGTAGAAGAGCTTCAGAGGGTGGTTGTGGTTGCGCGAGCAGCAGCGGTGGGCGGAGGGGCTTGCACCGGAACACGGCGGCGACGGAATAGGTCGATGCGGAGTGGGTTTTGTTTGTGCGGGGTTTTGGTGGAGGCTGGTCTCACGTTTTTTTCCTTCTCAAATGTTTTGTTGTAAAACGTCGTCGTTTTTATTTTATTTTAAAAAAAAATAATCCAAAAAGTAAGTCTCAATTTTAAATTTTTTTAATAAAATATCCACACATTTAAAATATTTAATTGAGATGAAAGTTGAGATTAAATTACTAGCGTTTAATAACAATCATTATATCTTATTACTTCGTATCTCAATAAATTTTATTTAAATAAAAAAATTAAATTAAATTAAAGATAAAAAAAAATGAACAATAATAATATTTATCTAAAAGTGGTTATAAAAAAAGTAAAAATTAATATAATTTTTTCATTTATTAGTTAATTATATTAAGAGAAGAAGTTTTGTAATAATTTTATTTAGGAATGACAATAGATAGTAATTTTAATCTCCATCCTCATATCTGTTATTGTCTATTGGATATTTGTGTACTTATACCCATCACACCCATAACTCACATTTTACTTATGCATAAAGTAAATAAATCAATAAAAAGATAATATTTCATACAAACAAACATAATATTAAACTAGTGCAAAAATTGGATTTAAAATCGAAGTTTTCAAATCGATGACAAGGTAACCAATCTTAAATTGACGCGGTTGCAATTTTGTAAATAACATTAACACTTTTAAGATCGGTTAAAATTTAACCGATCTTAAAAGTACTTTTAAGATCGATTATTTTATGACCGATCTTAAAAGGTATGTCTGACACAACTTTTAAGATCGGTTACAAAAGAACTGATCTTAAAAGTGGCACTTTTAAGATCGGTTATAAAATAACCGATCTTAAAAGTGCCACTTTTAAGATCAGTTCTTTTGTAACCGATCTTAAAAGTCCTATTTTTAAAATCGGTTCTTTTGTAACCGATCTTAAAAGTGCTATTTTTAAAATCAGTTATTTCAGAACCGATTTTGTATGTAGTATACAAAATCGGTTCTTAAATAACCGATTTTAAAAGTATCATCAGAAATCTTTTATATTTCCCTCCATTCTCATTCTCTTTAATCTTTCCCTCCATTCCTCGTTTTACTCTATGACGCTCTCATTTTCTAAAGTCTCCAATAAGGTAAATTTCGTTATCATTTTCGTTTTCATTTTCGTCTTCTCATGTCATTCTTGTGTCTCTTTTCGTTTTCTCATGTTCTTCTCGTCTCTATTTTCGTTGTAGATTCAGTTTCGGTAAACTTTGAACCTGGTATAGCCTGTTCTGCAAGGAGAACGGGCCGTACTGCAAGTAGAACAGGCCATTCTCCATGGAGAACGGGAAGTTCTTCAAGGAGGATTGGCCGTACTCCATGGAGAACGGGCTGTTCTGCAAGGAGTATGGTCCGTTCTCCGTAGTTACTTTTAGGCATTTTTGATAAGCCTGAACGGCCTGTTCCAGTTTAATTTTTTTTCACACTCGAACTTTTAAGATCGGTTATAAAACAACCGATCTTAAAAGTTAACTTTTAAAATCGGTTGTTTAACCGATTTTTAAAAGTCTAACTTTTAAAATTGACTCTTTCAAAATCGGTTAGGGAACCGATTTTAAAGGTTAAAAATAACCGATTTTAAAAGTTTTTTTTCCACTAATGTTAATTTGTCATGTTTTTAAGACTTTAACATTACAAAAATCTAGCATGACAATTCTTGTAAATAAATATTACAAAACATTCAATTCTTGTAAATAAATTTTAAAAAAATTCAATAATATAATAAAAGATGTAATTAAACTTCTAACACCATGATCAATTGTAAACGATATTCTCCAAGACTTGTGGAAAAAAATTGTGTAGAATTTAGTCAGAATAAATTATATACTATAAATTAAAAAAAAAACAAATATATAGACATTTGACCTTCTCCATATTTTTGCCAATGTTTGTCTTTCAAGTCTATAGATTTGTTTTGATTCAATAATACCAATAAAAATTGTTGATATTCATGAGTAGTGAATCAACTCAAATTTGGAGTATAAAAGTTTTGATGATAACAAATGGTGGATTTTGAGAATCAAAGCTGACCAAGGACATCAACAAGTCAAAAACAATTCAAGAAGAAGAGATGATTATTATGATGTGTAATAGGAATAGTTTATAAAGGTCTTATGAGTTGTATTCGTTTGATTAGCTCATTTTGCATGTGTGTGTTTTGTGCATGAGTTAATTTTAATCTAAATTGACTGAGAGTGAGTATGATGATGATTTAAATACTTGGAAAGATTTTTTGAAGTATAAAATTGAGTTTTTGAAAACTAACTCAAAATAATCGATTATTCCAACAACAGGTGAAAAGAAGCCTTGCTGTAATAATTGATTATTTGTGAAATAATTGATTATTCCAGGAAGCACTCTCTGGAATAATCGATTATCTTGCAAAATAATCGAATTATTCTATTCTTGAGTGATTTCCAGAAATCGTGAAGAACAAAATAATTGATTATCCTTTAAAATAATTGATTATCTGGTTCTGAAAATTTTATAAATAGCTTTCATACTTTGAAACTTCAGAACAGAGAATGAATTGAGAATCAAAAAGAGAAAAACCATATTGTGAAGTCTTTGTGACCTTCTTGGAATGTTTTCGTTGTGAACCCAAGAATTTTGAAAGAGATCATCATCATCATTACATTCTTGGGAGAGAAAGATTAAGATTTGCTTTTGGAATTCACAGTCTAATTTGTTTAGCTTCCAGGTGAATTTGTTCCTTTAATTCTTTGTGAAAAGTGTAAGGGAAATCTTGAGTAGGTGTCTCAAGTGGTAAGGAATTCTTGTAGTGGGTTTCTACAAGAAGTGTTTTCTTGGGGTTAAGAAAGTGGTTATCTTGAATGTAGGAGTATATACATGTGTTGTATGCTTGTAAAACTTCTTCATTGAGATAGTGGAACAAATCTTGATCAAGTTATGATTGAGGACTGGATATAGGTCACATGTGGAGTGGTTGAACCAGGATAAAAGACTTGTGCATTCTTCTCTCTCACCCTTATCTTTTATTTTGAGCAAAATCTTGGTTGAGTGTTAAAATGAATAATCTTGATTAATATGTTTGTATGTACAACATTGCTTTAAACTGAATCAAAGTGTTGCATATTAAGTGTTCTTAACATTGAACTTTATCAAGATTAATCAAGAAAGCATATAGGACTCATTCTCATTAGCAAGTCTTTCAAGGAACTTCTTTGAGAATTCATATTAGAAAAGTTTAAGTTGAAATAAAAATCCTTAGAACTCTGAAATTTTTTTAAGTGTCATAGAATCCTATGCACCCCCCTCTTGGATTAACCCATTCTTTTATAACAAAAACTACATGACAAGAAAATGAATCGTTAGATAATTTAAATTAATAATTAAAACCAACAATAAAAAAAATAAAAACAACTTTAATTAAATAAACAAAGTTTAATTATATATTACCTTATTGTTTGGGTTTCAACCAACTTTATGCATATATAGGTGTCTCTAGAGTAAGTTCATGGAGTTTAGAGTGATACAGATTCAAAAATCTACTTCCTATGCTAAATGCAAATTTTGAAGTTGTGGTTCAAATTGGGATTGCCAAAACATCCTTAGCAATTTTTTGCAAAATATAGAGCAGTGAATGTACACAAGAAAGAACATTTTTAGAGTGTTTATGTACAATGTATATGTATCAATTACAAATAATGTCTCTCATGTAAAGATTGTATCTCCCAATCTTTCTTGAGCTTTGAATCTTTTTATATGGTAGTCTGGATAAGATGATTATTGTAACACTTTAAGTCTAGTTCACAAGTTTACTTCGTTTGTCTTCATCATCTTCCTTGTAGTGGTAGGTAACCGTTTGACACAATTAATGCAAGCATTAAATGCGTTTCACTAAATAGTACCTCTTATTTGATTAAGAAGGCTACTTATCAACTTTCCATGCAAAAATGGAGCTTGTAGAAGCAATATTAGTGTAAAACAGCTATATCAGTGTCTTTATCTACTTTTCTCTGGGATTTTTGGGATTTGGTTATGGTAGAAAGCATGATTCTTCTCTTTAACAGATTTGTGAATTCTAAAAGAGTTAATCACCTATACACTACCAGTGTAAAGTTTTTTTACACTGGCAACCAATCATATCTTTTAATAGTGCTATGTCATTTGATTATTTAATCAAATAAAAATAAAATAAAATAAAATAATTTAAAATATATGATTGGTTGCTAGTGTGAAAAAACTTTACACTGGCATTATCTAGATGATTAACTCATACTAAAATAGTCTTTTGATTTAATCTATTAAAGAATGAAACATTCAAAGCGAACTTTGTCGTTACTCTCAATAAATGATAAATATTTAATATATATATATATATAAGACGAATTGTATGCTTCGCTTGATTAGTAGTCATCTTACAAACGATCTACGCCTTACACTTCATCTAATAAACCTTTCAAAAATACGTTTCAAAGACGTTTTCATGGACATTTTTCTATATAAAAATGTTTGTTAGCATTAAAACTCCAATTTTAGGAGATCATCTTTTGACTTAATAATCTCTTCCTTTTTATGTTGACAAACACATTTTTTGTATTTTTTAAATAATCATTTTTCTTTATTTTTTGAAAAGCATGTTGTTTTGGTAAGATGAAGAGATTTTTTAAATCTTGCCTTTGTTAAGACGATTTGTCATCTTTCAAAGATATTTCTCTTTAGAATTTTTGTCCTTTAACCTTGAAAGAGAGTATAAACCTTTTAAAAGCTTCTTAAAACATTTTTCTTAAAAAAAAAGCATAGAAGTAATTTCAAGATGTTTTTATCAAATTGATGTAAGAACATATCAAAGACGCTTAAAGATTATTCAACCAACTTGGTTTTGCGAGTATATTTTTTTAAAAACATATTTTGTCTCACATTAAACTTAGATCTATCATTATTCGAAAACGCATATGGACATACTAAGTCATTATATTATATGCAATAACACATGTATTTTATGAGACCTAGTCTTCACATTTGAGAATTGAATAAGAGATCATAAATTTTATGTGAAATGGTCTTCATATTTTAGAGATAAAAAAGAGCATGTAATGTAAGATTGATATAACAAGACGTGCTTGTTATATCTCTCTCTTATTAAGCATATCAGGACATAATATATTTAACCGTGTTAGAGCATATTAAGCAATACAAGATAGATAAGATAGGGTGTATGGGAACATTATAATATAGCATGCTTACATTAGAGCAAGGAAAATATTGAGATGTATCATAGTATATGTTACCATTCAGAGCATGTATTTCTATTTAAGTCGTTAGAGCATATATGATCAAATTATATGATTCTACACTAGATGCTTTATGCAATGCATATAGTACTCCCCCTAAAAAACATGCATCATCCGATGAATAAAACTTGTATAATATAAAGCAAATGCAAACTATTCAGAACATAATAGAATCAATTAAAGCAAAAGAAACTTGTAAAAACCACTGTTTCATAACTATAGAAAATAAACTTCATAAATTAGAGCAAGAAGAGCAAGAGTTTTATCATAAATAAAAAAAATAAAAGCTTTAATCATTCTCCCCCTTTTAACACTAGCAAAAGTAATTCCAATGCATCCTCCTCCTTATAGCTTAGATCAATGTTGAGGCGAGACAGTAGCATGCCAAACTTTCTTTCAATACGTGCTTGCTTCTTGAGAGTGTAGTGTAGTGCTCTGTAAAGGCGAACAATCACCTTGTCATGGTCTCCTTTAATGGTGAATGGAGAGGAAGGTGAAGTGAATGGTGGTGAAGAAGCCGATGAAATAAAGGGTCCTGAGGGGTCCAACAGCCTAAACATTTTTCTATACAAAAAGATTATATTCCCAGGTAAAAATACATAAAAAAGTAACATTGTAGGGGGAATAATATCTATATATGTACTATTTGACAAAAAAAAAAGCATTGAGTGGCATAGGCTTGGCCCTAGAAAGGAAAGGATAGACAACAAAGCATCAACCCAAGGCTAGAGGTAGGCATTCAAGCTTATCACCAACTAGATAGAGGGGCTGGGATGTGTGATGACGCGTGTTCCAATATGCAATAAAGGAGAAGAAGACGAAGAAGTCGTACTTAAGACACTGAGACAACTATCGGAGATGAATAAGCCAACGACCAAGGCTACAAGGACAAGCTGAGGGCCTCAAATGAAACTCGGTTCAAAAAACCCCATCAGGGCCAAAATTCCAGGTATGAGTTTTACACTCCACTAAACTCACCTCAAGTAAGTATCTTGGAAGAGGCTAGCAATGCATATTTGATAACTCTACCACCACCTGGGCACAATCCAAGCAACACTAACAAGTCTAAACATTGTCGCTATCACAAGAACTTTGACCATATGACCAAGGAGTGTTGGACACTTAGAGATTGGATTGAAGAACTCATTCAAGCGGGTTAGCTCTGCTAGTACGTCTAACGATAACAATCTTACTAAGGAGGATACCACGGCCAGGGACAAGGCCGTTGGCATGGTTGAGGCTCCCACCCACGAGTTGATCAACCCTCAAGCTCTCGACCAAATGCCAACAATGCCAAGCCACAAGAGACAGACAAAGAACACTTCCCCCTTTGAGGAATAATCAACACAATCATAGGGGGATTTGTAAGGGGTGGCATAACCAACTCGGCCTGCAAAAGACACTTGCAAAACATCAACAATGTCCACACAACTCTATAGGCCCAACCCAGCACACCCCGTTGATCAACTTCACGAACGATGACTACATTGACATCAGCCTAAACTAGGATGACCCCATGGTAATTGTAGTAGAGTTAGCTAACTAGGATGTCTACAAAAGTTTGATTGATTAATGAAGTTCAACCAATGTGCTATACTGATCAAAGTTCTTGAAGTTGGACATCCCACACACCCTCATTTGGCCATACAAGGAGCCCCTAGTCAACTTCGCTGGAGATCAAGTCCACACACGTGGCTATGTAGAGTTACTCACAACCTTTGGGCCACCCCCCAATGCAAAGAGAATCATGGTCAAGTAACTGCTTGTCGAGGCCAGCACATCGTACAATATCAGCATTGGCTGGCCAACACTGAATCAGCTTAAAGTCGTTGTGTCAACCCCACACCTAAAAATGAAGTTCCTAGTAAATGATGGACTTATAATCTCCATTAGAGCAAACCATCAAACAACCCAGACATTCTATGCAGATAGCCTGAAAGTATCGCCATTCGTGGTCGGGGCCCCACACCAGCATGACTCAAGAGCAACTCGACCTTCTTCCATAATAGCTCACATTATTGGTACCAAGATCACTAAGCTTGACCTAAGTCAGATGTCAATGATCATCAACCAAGTCCATCGATGACCTCATGGAGTTTGAAGTTGGTCAATTACCAAGACAATGTACGAAGATTAGTCAACGCTTTGATCCCGCACTAAAAAACCAAATCATGGCTGAAATCACCAGAAATGTTGACATGTTCACCTGGTCAAGCGCCAACATACCCGAAATAGGCCCCAACCTTGTTTGCCACAAGTTAGTAATCCACAAGGAGGCTAAGCATGTGGCTTAGAAAAAAAATAGATGGAGAACGACGAGACGTTGTGGCCACCGAAACTCGAAAGCTACTAGATGTTGGGTTCATAAGGAAGGTGAGATACACCACATGGTTGGCCAACGTGGTAATGGTCAAGAAAAACTCTGGAGAATGGTGCATGTATGTCGATTATACCGCCCTTAACAAAGCTTGCCCTAAAGATGCCTACCCACTATTGAGTATCGATAGGTTGGTCGATGGAGCATCAGGCCATGTCATTCTTAGTTTCCTTGATGCCTACTCTGGATACTGCCAAATCATGTTTTAGAAAGCACCACATTCATCACCAACCAATCCAACTTTTGTTACTATGTCATGCTATTCGACCTCAAAAACGTGGGAGCCACCTATCAAAGATTGATGGATAAAGTCTTTCATCAGTAGATCAGGAGAAACGTAGAGGTATAGATGACATGGTGGTTAAGACCACCTTGGTCGAGTCTCATGTAAACGACTTGGCTGAAGTGTTTGGACCAATTCAAAAGCACAACTGATGGAAGCACTTGGAGAGGATTGATATTCTTCCAAGTTTTCCATGCAAGGACCGAAGAGCTCTTGAGGTTTCCTTTGAATAGAAACTTGAATCTCCTTGAAGCAACCTTCAATGGAGGAGAAGCATTGAAGAGGTTCGTTTACTCCTAGCTTGTTGTAGAAGCTTGAGGAACTAAGGCAAAGTTTGAAGAACTTTGATAGAAACCTTAGAGAGAAAATTTTCTACGGTTTTTAGGGACTCTTGAGTGAGAGAAATCTAAAGTTTTATTTCTCAAAATGTTCAAAAGTGAATACAAGAGTAGAAATTACAAATATATAGGGAAAGGTAGCTTGTAGTGTAAGCTAACCTTAATCATGGTTCACTAGGAACCATGGTAAGGTTTAGCCTAACCATTCATGGTTTCTAAAACTTGTAGGAGAAGCTAACCTTGACCATGGTTCACTTAAGAACCATGGTAAGGTCAGCCTAACCTACCAAGGTTTAGAAGCTTGGAAGGCAAGCTTCAAGGCTTGAAGGAGAAGCTTCACAATTTCGACCAAGAACAAAGAGATGAGCTAGGCGGCCAAGTCTCAAAATGCTCACTTGATTTATTTCAAAAATATTTGATTTGGTTTAGTTAGATTCATCATATGATGATGAGACCTAGCTAAATCAAATCTATGAAAAATTAGGAGAAAAATGAGTCTAATATGCAAAATTTTACCTAGGTTCAGTTCTGGCCCAATTGCTAGTCACACCCTCAAACATTGCTAAATGCCACCCCTTTTTCCCTACTACAAAAAATATAAAATGAATGTATCAACAAAGGAGGTTAAATAGAGTTAAACTCTCCAAGTAACCTACCCTAAAATCAATATACAATGACTAATAAAAGCAAGTAAAGTGTCTCATAAATATAAAGGCAAAAATAAGCATATACAAAGAAACTACTATATGTACAAACAAAAGAAAAGGTCTTTAAGATCATCCCATTCCTCTTGGTTCTTTTAAGATATCACCTCTTGGATTCCTTGGCCTTGGCTATAGTCTATCATCCCCTCCCTCTTGAAAAGGGTTTGACCTCAAATCTCGAGGATGTTCATGATTATTGGCCACACCTACAAATATATAATACAATTCATTAGAGGTGATATTCTCAACAAATAAATGTGAAAGGTATATCCTAAAAGGAATCCTTTCATGGAACCTAAAGAAATCAATGAGACTAGACCTTCTAATATAATGAATAGGATCCTCTCCTAAACATAGACTAGATATATTACTAAATCCTAAAAATGTGCTAAAACTAAAACTATAGCACACTAGAGACTCAATCCTAAAAACTATAACATCTTGCCTAAAGTACCCTATGTGGTAACCTAGGCATTTCCTAGAAAATAAGGAAAATACTACTAAGAAATTTCCTAAACAATTTTGGATTATATTATTTGTTGGATAGTTATGAAAAGAATTTGTGTCAAGAAACGTTGAAGGTTCATATGTTATATCCAACAAATAATATATTCCATAAATTGGATGCATTATTGACACAACTAAGGTAGGAAAAGTCCTACACAAAGGAAGGCTATCTACCTTGGGCACCACCAAGGAAGTAGCATGAGAAGTAGAACTAAGTGAAGTCCACTTCTCCTTCACCAAATCCTGAAGTTGAGATTCTTTTTCTTTAAAAATAATGGATTTGTGAATCTCTTCTTCAAGACTAGTGGCAGTGTGAGGGTAAGAGTTAAGATCTTTATGAATAAAGAGAATATTTTTCATAGGTTTTCTAATAATAAAGCAATTCTCTTTAGCCATAGCTCCCTTAAAAGATATTTCTTCCTTTTTAATCTTCCCTACTTTCTCACTTTTTCTTTTGATTTTCATTTGTGCTTGATCCTCAGCCACTTGTTGAGGTGAGAGAGGATAAAGCACAAATTTCTTTTCCTTATGAGTGAAGGTAATTTCATTAGTAAGACCATTATGTATAGTTTTCTTTTCAAATTGTCATGGTCTTCCTAACAAAATATGACAAGCTTCCATTGGTACTATATCACATAAAGCTTGGTCCTCATACTTCCCAATGGAAAACTTAACCTCCACTTGTTGGTCAACTACTATGTCCCCATCCTTATTAAGCTATTGCAAATGATAAGGTTAAGGATGTGGCATAGTAATTAAACTCAACTTTTTAACCAACCTAGTGCTACAACAGTTGCACCATGAACCACTATCAACAATGAGAGAATAAGCATTATTTAAAACATTACATCTTGTATGAAAGATGTTCTCTCTTTGTGATAGGGTACCACTAGGTTGATTATGAAGGATTCTCCTAAGCATTAGGAGCTCTCCTTCATAAGGATAAACTGACTCCACTTTGGACCTTTGAAGCTTTGTTTCAACCTCACTCTCACTAGAAGAGGAGGTAGTAGTCTCTCCTTGACTACTGTAAGTGTCATGCCCCCTTAAGATCATGACTTTCTTTGTAGGGCATTAAGAAGCAATGTAGCCTCTCCCTAGACACTTGAAACATTTAATATCACTAGTCTTTGTGCTAGGGTGTGGAGTGATGAAATCTTTATCCTTATCTTTATTTTTCTCTTTCTTTTTAACCAATTCTTTGGAGGGTTTTGAAATAATTTTCTTTTCAAAAGGTTTTTCCTCCTCCATGTAGTCTTTCTTAAGAGATCTAGAGTGGGAGCTTTCTCTTTTAGAAGATTTTCTCAATATTTGTTGTTCTACCCTTACACAAAGTTGGACCAAGTCATTTAGGTCCCCGTAGGGTAGTAGCTCCACTTGGTCTCTAATCTCTAAGTTAAGACCACTCATGAATCTGGCTACGGTAGTGGCTTCCTCTTCCCTTATACAAGCCCTCATCATGTAAAGCTTCATTAGTTGCATGTACTATTCTACAGACATATCCCTTTGTTGGAGCCTTTGGAGCTTATTCATAAGCTCCTACCATAGTAGGTGGGAATGTGTCTCCTCCTCATAACACTTTTAAGATCATTCCAATATTGAATTAGAGGATCATTATGGAGGCGTCTCTCTCTTTCTCAGGTCGTCCACCAATACATGGCATGCCCTCGGAAGCTAAGGGTAGCCAGAGGGACTTTTCTCTCTTCACTTACCTTGTGGCAAGAAAAGAGTTGCTCAACCTTCATTTCCCAACCTAGATATAACTCCACATCATCCTTTTCAAAGAATTGTGGGAGGTCAACTTTGACTTCCTTAGGTCTTACTGTCCTTCTAGGTGGAGGCTGGTAGTGATCCCCTTGATTCAAGCTTTCATTAGGGAATGTATATTGAGAATGTGAGCTCCTACTCCTTCTTTTATGTTTTCTTATATCTTCTTTCAATTTTTCTTCTTCTTACCTTAGAATTCTCAATTCTTCCTCAAGATAAGCAAGTTGTCCTTCCCTTTCAATTTTATCTCTTTCTCTTTGAAGAGACTCTTGCTTTTTCCATAGTTTAAGTGATTTGAGCTCTTTTGTAATGTATGAAAGACTTTTTGGAGAGCCATCACTTTCACTATGGGATGAATATGGAGACATTTTAAAACAAAAATATTTTTCACACAAAAATAGTTTTAAGAAAATATTATTTTTGGGAAGTACTTAGACTTGACACTTGGAGGTCTAAGAGTACAAATTGAACTTTGGAGGGAGGTGAGCTATTAAAGAGCCACTTAATAACCAAGCCTCTTCAAGTAAAAAGCTCTAAACCCCCTTGTACGTCTACCTTGCACAAAGCAATTTTCACAAAGATATTTTTCAAAGAAAAATAACAAACAAGTGCCTAAAGTGTACAATTAAACAATGCATGAAAACATAAATGGCAAGAAAACATAAACTGCTTGAAAACTTAAATTACTGAAAACATAAATTGCATGAAATCTTAAAGACAAGAAAACATAAACTAGGCGTAGAAAGCAATTAAACCTAGGTGAGAGCTTGGAAAACACCAAAGACTTCCAAGGACCCTCTCACAAGTACTAAACGAAATTACTATTTAGAACACTTAAGGAGAGATGGAGATACACCAAAGGCACTCCAAGACACTCCTTAATAAAGGCCTTGTACAAAAAATGGAAAATTAAAAGATTACAAGAAAAATGAAATGCAAATTTACTTCAAATGAAATGCAAATTCACACTCCAAATGAAATGTAAATTCACACCAAATGAAATGTAAATTCACAATCAAATGAAATTAGTGGTTCCACTTAATTTCAAAGAAAAAAAAATTAGCCACTAATTAGAGACAAATTTTAGAGACGGATTTCGTAAGTAAAATAGGTTTTAGAAACAAAAATTTCTGTCACTAAAATTGGTCTCTAAAGTTCACAAAATTTTCTAAAATTTGTTGCTCCTTCTCTTCTAATTCCAGCCACCAAGAATGCAGCCCTCACAAGTGTATCACTCTTCTTTTAGAAGCAACCTTGACTTTGGTTACTTCTAGGTGTTTCCAAGAGACCTTCCACCAAGAGAGAACAAGCTCCCTAAGCAACCACCAAAGCCTTCAAGTTGACTTCCTTTGACTTGGCCTCCTATACCTTTTAAGAAGCACTCAACCACCTTCAATTGTTGGAGTATTAGTGCTAAAACTGAAAAGGCACAATTTAGAAAAGCTACACCAATTGGTGGAATGAAATGAGACAAACTAGAAGGAGTTCCAAAAATTGACAAGCAAGAAATTAAGGCAAATTTAGAAAGCTAGCACACAAAAGATAACCTATCAAAGGCACTAGAATGGATTACAAAATCAAAGCTAAGATTAGAAACAAAAATAAGACACAAAATATGTGGCTAGACTGAAAATTTTAGAGGCAAAGTTTCACCAAAACCGAGAGCTAGTTACACAAATTTTTAACTCCTTTTGGCTTTTTCTTTTGCTATTTTCTTTCTTTTCTTTTTGCAAAATATTTTTCACTTCTTTTTCTTTGATTAATAAGGAGTTTAAATGCCTTTTGAACAATTATAGGTCTCGGTCTTAGGCTAGAAAAACTGCTGCAAAAATATTTTCACAAAAGAAGAGGTATTCACAAGCATGTTTTCACTAGTGCTTCACAATTTTATAGTATTTTTAGGTCAAATTTTTAGGCACTATTTTCTTTTATTTTTCTCATGCATTAAGAACACATACACCTCTGTTTTGTCTCTGTTTTAAGGCTTTAAGAAATGATATAGATTTCAGCCACACACAAGACTCAAAGAAACCTAATAGGAAATAGTGTTTAACAATTTTTTGACAAAACTTTTAATAAGACATAATAGAAACCTAACTCTAGGAAATTTGCTAGAACTAATAGAAAATTATGAACTCAAACATGTAAAACAAAATCACGTATAAGTAGGCACAGATTTATAAAGCAAAAGACGTACCAAACAAAGTTTCACAAACAACACAAAAAATTAAGCCAAACAAGCTAGGCTAGGAATTTTCAACATGTAGAAGGACTACACATGACTTCTATGACAAAACAAGTGATTCAAAAATAAGAACAATGCTAAATGAATGTTGTCCAATCACGGACACATATTATAGAATGGAGAGACTCAATCAAAACACAAAATGCACAAGGTTTAAGAGAACCTAAAAGCACCAAACCGAATTGATTCACAAGAGTAGGAAACAAGCAAAAATGAATCAATTAATTCATACTTGACATATAGGATCCATCAAACATTGTATTAAAACTAGATCCATTCAGCAAACATAAGAAGAAATGTAATAGAAGGAAGATACAACATAGATTCACATAAAAAAGTTAGAACACAAAACCTCAAGAGCACTAGGCTCTGATACCAAAAATGATGGAAACACTTGGACAGGATTGATATTCTTCCAAGTTTTCCATGCAAGGACCGAAGAACTCTTGAGGTTTCCTTTGAATATAAACTTGAATCTCCTTGAAGCAACCTTCAATGGAGGAGAAGCATTGAAGAGGTTCGGTTACTCCTAACTTGTTGTAGAAGCTTGAGGAACCAAGGCAAAGTTTGAAGAACTTTGATAGAAACCTTAGAGAGAAAATTCTCTAATGCTCGACCGAAAGGGAAAGGAAAATGGAACTTTTTTGACTCGCCCCCGGTGTCCTTTGGACCGGTTTTTAGGGACTCTTGAGTGAGAGAAATCTGAAGTTTTATTTCTCAAAATGTTCAAAATTGAATACAAGAATAGAAATTACAAATATATAGGGAGAGGTAGTGTAAGCTAACCTTAACTATGGTTCACTAGGAACCATGGTAAGGTTTAGCCTAACCATTCATGATTTCTAAAACTTGTAGGAGAAGCTAACCATGACCATGGTTCACTTAAGAACCATGGTAAGGTCAGCCTAACCTACCAAGGTTTAGAAGCTTGGAAGGCAAGCTTCAAAGCTTGAAGGAGAAGCTTCACAATTTCGGCCAAGCACAAAGAGATGAGCTAGGCGACCAAGTCTCAAAATGCTCACTTGATTTATTTCAAAAATATTTGATTTGGTTTAGTTAGGTTCATCATATGATGATGAGACCTAGCTAAATCAAATCTATGAAAAATTAGGAGCAAAATTTTGCCTAGGCCCAGTTCTGACCCAATTGCTAGTCACACCCTCAAGCATTGTTAAATGCCACCCCTTTTTCTCTACTAAAAAAAATATAAAATGAATGTATCAACAAAGGAGGTTAAATGGAGTTAAACTCTCCAAGTAACCTACCCTAAAATCAATATACAATGACTAATAAAAGCAAGTAAAGTGTCTCACAAATACAAAGGCAAAAATAAGCATATACAAAGAAACTACTATATGTACAAACAAAAGAAAAAGGTCTTTAAGATCATCCTATTCCTCTTGGTTCTTTTAAGATATCACCTCTTGGATTCCTTGGCTTTGGCCATTGTCTATCAACAACATAAGGCTAAACTCTAAGAAGTGCGCCATCCAAGTCCAAGGTAGGAAGTTCCTCGGGTTCATGATCACCCAGGGCAAACCCCAATAAGTGAAATGCCTTGATAGGCATGCATAGTCCCCAGTTCGTCAAAGACGTGTAGAGGTTGGCAGGTCAATTAGCATCCTTCTCGAGATTTATACCCAGGTTGGTAGAGAAAGCAAGACCTATCTTCGATTTACTGCTCAAGCCCAAGGAATTCCACTAGACTAACCAATGTGAGGAAGCCTTCACCAACTTCAAAAACTTCTTGTTAGCTCCACCAATACTAAGCAGATCGGACTATCGTTCCGAATCCTTGTGTACCTGGTAGTAAGAGAAAATGCCATCAGTGCAACACTTGTACAAAAGTATGGCAAGAAGCAAACCCTTATCTACTTCATTAGTTGAGTATTACAAGACACGGAAAAAAGGTACCAAACCATTAAAAAGATGGCCTTAGCCTTAATAACCTCAGCTTGATGCCCCCGCCCGTACATCCAAAGCCACCAGGTCGTCGTAAAAATAGACTACCCAGTCAGGAAAATACTCAGAAAACCAGAACTGCCAGGGTGCATGATAGCATGGTTGATAAAGCTATCTGAGTTTGGGATCCAATATGAAAACTAGCGACCCTTGAAAGCCCAATGTTTGGCCGATTTTGTAGTTGATCTTACCCAAACAACAGTAGTAGAGGAACAGTATTGGACCTTGCACGTTGATGGATCTTCCAACGCAAGGGAAGCGACATCGGAATCATACTAGAAGGGCTTTATATCATCAAACTCAAAAATCCTTGAAGTTTGAGTTTAAAGCCACCAACAACCAAGCGGAGTATGAAGCATTAATGGTAGGCTTAAGGTTAGCCCAAGACATTGGTGCAAAAAAGATAAAATGCAATAATGATTCAAAACTAATGGTAGAATAGCTCAGCGGAGTTTACCAAACCAAGGCCATCTATGTTAGTGAAGTAGAAGACAAGGAGTGGATTACCAACATCTGGAACTATCTCTAGGACGGGAAATTACTAGATGACAAATTTGAAGCCAAACGAGTCAAGGTCAAGTCATCTTAGTTTGTCATCGAGTTAAAAGAGCTCATCAAGAGGAGCATCTTAGTCCCGTTGCTGAAATGCCTCATGCAATCCTAAGCGAGATACGTGATCAAAGAGATCCATAGAGGCATATATGGCATGTATTCCGATGCACGTACCATGGCTGCACGAGTAATCTGAGTTGGATACTATTGGTCATCTTGAAGTCAGATTGTAAAGACTACGTGCAAAAGTGTAAGGCCTATCAGGAGTTTGGCAATACACATCGAATCCACCCAAAAACCCTCCACTAGATGCAGTCCCCATGGCTTTTCACGCAATGGGGAATAGACATACTCGGTCCATTTCCCCTACAAAGGGCCAACTCAAGTTCATGATCATAGTAATCGATTACTTCACAAAGTGGATCAAAGTAAACGCCTTGGCCAAGATCACCACTCAAAATGTGTAGAAATTCACTTGGAAGAATGTGATATGCCGATATGGCCTACCACACACAATCATCACTAGCAACGGAAAGCAATTCGTAGATAAAAAGTTGGAAAACTTTCTAGGCGATCTCGACATCAAACACCACATCACCTTGGTGGAGCATCCCCAAACCAACATTCAAGCTGAAGTTGTGAATAAGGTACTCCTCCGAGAGCTAAAGAAGCAATTGGGATGAGCCAAGAGGCAATGGGTGGACGAGCTAACCAACATTCTTTGGGCATATCATTGCACGCCACAATCAATGACATAAGAGATGTTGTATAGGATGACCTATGAATCTGATGCTATGATCCCTATAGAGGTTAGAGAATTGTCTCACTAAAGACTCACTTTCAATGAATCAAAAAATGACGAAGAAATAATGCACAACCTCGAGCTCCTAGACAAAACTAGGGAAGATGTCTTAGTTAAAGAAGATGCTTGCAAGCTCTATGCCTCTAGAAGGTATAACTCCAAGCTAAGACCTTGAAGTTTTCGAGTAGGAGACCTCGTCTGGCAACTCATAGGAGATGCAAGGAAAAACTTCACAGATGGGAAGTTCGTGGCCAATTAGGAAAGACCTTTCCGAGTCACCGAAGACTTGGAGAACGACACATATCAACTAGAAGAATTGAATGGCAAAACTCTCCCAAGGACATGGAATGCCATCCAACTCAAACTCTATTTTAGTTAAACATTTGTAAAACTCAAGTGATGTACATTTTTTCCTACCTCAATTTTTTTCTCAACAAAAAAGAAGGTTTTGGTTGATAAGATTTTAATGAGGTACACCTTGAGAAAGCCAAACTTCGTAGTACAAATTACTTCTTTTATGTAACACTTTTATTATCATCCCACCTATAGCAATTATGTTCAAATTTCTTGAAAACCCTTGAGATCTACCAATTACTAGTCGTCGAGTGGCCGAGACCGAAGCCGAACGAACAATGGTTAGTCGAGCTCGATACCAAACCAAGAACCCACACCAATCTAAGTTGGAAGCTAAGTGTGGAATTTCGAATAAATAAGTACAAAGACAAAGTTGACAACTTACACGATGGCCGAATTCGAAGCCATGTATGCAATTTTGCACAAAGTCAAAATCAACAACTCGCACCATGGCCGAATTCAAAGCCATGAAGTGCAAATTCTACATAGGTAATTACAAAGTCAAATTGACAACCTCACAATGGCTAAACTCAAAGCCATAATCACCCTGAAATAATCCCTAGTACAAATAAATAAACATTGAGATCGAGTGCAACAACAAATAAAACGTATGAAGCACACAAGTCAAAAAGACAAGAAGCACTTGAAAAATTCGAATAAATAGCCAACAAAAATATCCATAACAAAGTAAAGATTACACCACATGAACATAACAAAAAGCAAGAAAACAACTACAACGAAAGAAGAAAAAGAAAAAGAAAACATCTAGAAGCTCTCCTTACTGGTATTATCTGACAAATCTCCTCATTAATTAGGTTGCCATCACTGACATTTTCTCCACATCCTTTTTTGTTGTGCTCAACACTTCTAAATCCATCTTCAAATCAACAATCTCCTTAGCAATGGTAAAAAGGAGATCTTGGTCACCTGGGTGCCTCTCATTGACTGCTTTCACCCTCTTCTCCAAGGTCTTTATTTGCTCCTCATAAGAACGAGACCGAGACCTCAAACTCTCCACTTCAAGCTCTATCTCTTTGACCTTTCTGAGCAGCTCCCCCGCCTACGTAGCGTCTCATTCGCCTTAATAGTAGCAAAGAAAGACTTCTTAGTTTTGTCTAAGTCCCTTTCCACCTCCTCCAACTCCACTTTCTCCTTCATGGCCCTCTCAAGATCAGCCACATTCTTATGCCATTTTTCGCTACCAATGGTCAACTATATATCAAATTATTACTTATGGTTATATTTTTAATTATTATTTTTATATATTTTATATCTTTAATATGTTTATTTATTTATAATTAAATTTTATATTTTATAATATTACTTCAAATATTTTATAAACACTAAAAATATATTTTAATTTTTTTAATCTTTCAAAAATAAAGAAAAAATACTTTATAGTCAATAAAATAAATGAAAATGATACTTTATAAAAAATATAAAAGAAAATTAAACGCATTTTTTATTTAAGTTAAATACCTTTTAATTTTTCTTACTGTCATTTATTAACATTAATAAATTTAAAACAGTTTAAAATACTTTAAGAAAAAATATAAAACATTTTTATTTATTGAATGAAATAATATATATTATAAATAATTAAAATAAAATGTATTTATAAGATAAATAATATTATAACAATTAATAAAAAACTTTTACTAGAGTTTTGACAATAGGATAAAATTGTTGTAAAAAATTAACATAAAATATTATTATAATAAATAATATATTTTATAATTTTAGTGCCTTTAATTATTTTCAAATTATATTATACATTAATTAAATATATAAAATTAATCTATAGTAAATATAAAATGAATAAAAATTCTACCAAATTTGTTAAACAATGTCTATCTATATACTGATGCTAATTGTATAACATTATGTAGAAATTAGATAAAAATATTTTAATAATTATTAATTCAAAATATTATATAATAAACAAATATTGAAATATTATATATATATATATATATAAATACTATGTTATATCTCTCATTAATATATAATAAAAATATTATATAATAATAAATACATAAATGTGTATATATATATAGTTAAATATTTAAATATATATTATAATAATATAAGTTTAATTTTTCTAAAGAAAATAATACATTTAGTACATTAAACGAAATAATATATATATATATATATATATATATATATATATCAATGTTATATTTTTACTTATTTTATTTATATTGTATATCTTCCATACGTTTATTTATTTATAATTAAATCTTATATTTTATAATATTACGTAAAATATCTTATAAAAACCAAAAATTTGTTTAAATATTTTAATCTTTCAAGAATAGAGAAAAAAAAAGAAGAAAAAATACTTTATAGTCAATAAAATAAATGGAAATGATATTTTATAAAGGTTTAAAAGAAAATTAATACTCATTTTTATTTAATTTAAATATCCTTTAAGTTTTATTTTTGTCATTTATTAACATTAATAAATTTAAAACAGTTTGAAGTAATTTAAAAAAATATAAAAATATTTTTATTTATCGATTGAAATTATATATTTCATAAATAATTAAAATAAAATGTATTTATTAGATAAATAATATTACAATAATTATTAAAAGAACATTCATTATAGTTTAATTATTAGCATGAAATTGTTGTTAAATAATTAACATAAAATATTATAATAATAATAATTAATATATTTGATAGCTTTAATGTATTTAATAGCTCCAAATTATATTATATATTAATTAAATACATAAAATTAATCTATACTAAATATGAGTAAAATATCTAGTGAATTTCTTAAATTATTAATAAGTCAAATATCTACACTATATTATAGTTATGATTACATCACTAGCCACATACTATATTTACAACCACACAACACAATCACTTGCTATTCATGTTTCACACTTAACCACCTATTAAGTTTCTTTCCTCAACAACATATTGAGATCACGACTCTCACAACCTCTTGTTATGAGTAATCTCAACCAGCTAGTTGAAATTTTTTTTCACCTTCTTACACATTTGAACACCACATTTAAGTAGGATATGTTTTTTTTACAAATTCAAGTTTTTTATCCTAACAATTGCTAAGATTACAACAATCTCTCCTTAATTAGGAGCTTCCACGAAGGAAGTTTCTCACTTTTTTTTTTATCTATTATAAGATTGTTTACAAAATGTAGAAGTGGAGATTTTTGAATACAGAGTATGAAACAAGGATTACAACTACGAAAGCTTATACTTTAATGACTCTCTTTTATCTTGCTTGTTTCAAATAGTTCCCTTGATCTTCCTTTTATAGTTGGAGTTAGCATAACTTTTAAGTAATATTGATATCATCTTGATTTTCATTTTATAGACTCCAAAATAAATCCGTTGGAGTTGACTTAACTTTTAAGCAATGCTGACATCATCTTATATTTTTATTATGGTGTTATTAGTATATCCTTCAAAAATAGTTTACTTTTAAAGCTTCCTTCTAAGTGTACTTCTGAGCAACCTTTTAAATAGTGTCTTCAATACCCGTCTTCTGGACCTAAGTTTGAACTAAGATTTATTGTTTGGGAGACTCTACCATAGACAGTAATGTACATGATCTTTCAAGATATCTTCCCTAAGAGAAGATGTCCAACTTGAATCTCCTTGAAACATCAAACTTGTGCACACATGGGATAACTATAACCAAGGTACTTCATATCAACTTCAAAGCATGGTTGTGCTTCTGAGTGTTCTTCTGAGTTGAATAACTTATAATATTTCTAAGTACATAACAAATTAAAATTAAAAAAATTAAACAAAATTGTTAGTACTATTTATGAACACTCTTTTATGATAAAAACACAGAACTAAGAATTTATCATTATTAAAACATCCATTTATGACAAGATTCAACAATATATATATATATATATATATATATATATATATATATATATATATATATATATATATATATATATATATATATATATATATATATATGAGGAGGGTTCAAATGACACCGGTATAACTTTTACTAAGTGTTACACCGCTCAATAACTTTATATTAAATGTGAATTTTGAAAATCCAACCGTTAGATTGAAAGTTCATTACTCTTAAATCATATATATCAAATTTTATATTAATCTAAGATGATTTGATACTTCATTCTCATAAAACAAAATTGATGTAATATATATATATTTTAAAATATACTAAGTTCATTACTCTTAGATCATATATATCAAATTTTACATTAATTCAAGATGATTTGATACTTTAATTTTATAAAATAAAATTGACGTAATATATTCATTTCAAAATATACTAAAATATGAACACTTTAATTTTAACAAAATATGATATATACGTGTAAAGTGATATGAACTTTTAATCTAACGGTTGGATTTACAAAATTCACAATTAATATAAAATTATTGAGCAGTGTAATACTTAGTAAAAGTTACACCGATGTAATTATAACCCCCTTATATATATATATATATATATATATGAGAGAGATCTATTTACTCTAGGAGTAAGTCTATCTAAACTTACTTAATTTAATAACTCATATTTTTATATCAAATTTCAATGATCGAACTATTATATTTAAACTTCTTAATACATAGATTAAGTCTGCAATTTCTTAAAAAAATTAAAAATTATCTATACTTCGTTTCATTAATTCAAGTTGACTGATAATCATAAAATTATTTTATACGTTGACTTAATTAATGAAATGAAATATCAAATTATTTCAAATATTTTATAAATTTCAACCGTTGAAATTTGATGTAGAACATGAGTTAATGAACGAAATAAGTTTAGATAGATTTGCTCTTAGAATAAATAGATCCTTCCTTATATATATATATAAATGAAACAACTTCTACAATATTTTTTTCCTCTAATAAGTTTTCATATGCATATTTTATAATTATAATTATAATTAGTGGAGTCGATGCACTTCGTGCTTCTATTAAAAATAAAATAAAAATAAAATAATTAAAGTATATAAATCTAATTGGTGTTCCATTAATTTTAAGTTCTTAAATTTGATTAAAAAATATTTTTTTTCTTCATTTTTTTAAAACAAAAGGGTATAATGATAAAAAAAAGTGGAGACCAAGGTAGTTATTGAAAATGGTATTCCCTTTATATATTAGTATATATTATATTAGTTATATGATACAATAATATTAATTTTAAAAAAAACGAAAACATAAAATATTAATTACATAAATTTTAAATTATTATGTTTTAAAGTAAAAATAATTACAAAACTCACATTAAAAATATTAATTATTAAAAATTAACATAATATTAAAACAAAATAATAACACATTGATGAAATTAGATTAATTTTTTTTTAAAAAATAGAAATTTACTTATATTTATGTTAAAAAATTTATGATATATTTGTTTTTATTTTATTTACTTATATTTTATATGAATATATTTTGATTTTATTTGACATTTAAGCATATTTTTATGTTAATGTAATATGTAATACATAATATATTATTCTTTAAACTAAATAAAAAAAAAATGTAATGGATCTGGGTCGGGTGGGTATACTAATGATGAGTATGATTCTAGAACCATCGCAGGAAGGTGTCGGAAATAATAAATACTATAAATTGGGTCACTGTATGCAAATTTTTACAATCTAATCTCATCACCAAAAAATAAATAAATAAAATTCTGCACCCGACGAGCACAATAAAAGGAGCTACTCTTGCAGTTCCCAATCCCTTTCTTTTCATTTCGGTTTCTCAATCGACAATTTGCGCTGTGCATCAATCATTCATTGTAAGTTCTCTCTCTTTCTCGTTCCTTTTTCGCAATTTCCCTTCTCCGATTTCATTTTGGGATTCTCTCGCCGCATGACCCCTTCAATTCTTCAATTTTGTATGCAGTTGGGAATTCGGGAACGATCGATAATCGAATTCTTTTAGTTTTTGGTTTTATTTTTCCTTTTCGGCGAATTACTCTTTTTCGTAACCCTAATTTTAGTTTTGCCGAGGAGCAATATATTTAAAAAATTTGTGACATTCTTTCTTATTGCGTGTTTTTCTTGTTCCTCATTTAATTCGCGTTCTTTGTGTGATTGGCACCAACAGAACGATCATTCAAACAAGTTCTTGTTGCAATTTGTGATTCTGTAATTGTTGTTGAAACCACAATGCGGGGCTATGACGATGAACGAGATGTAAGCATTATTGACTTTTTAGGGTTTAAGTGAATGTTTCCCATTTTACGGTTCTTTGTTCTATTTTTATTGCCATTTCGTTTGTTCTCTTGTGTTTTATCCATTTGTTCTTTTGAGTTTTATGCCGCGTTTTGCCTCGTGATAATTCCTATTTAATGGAACCACAGGATTATGAGGATTATTACGAGGATGAGGGACAAGAACAGTATGAAGAGGAGGGTGAGGAAGAGTACGAAGAAGAGGAAGAGGAGCCTAGGAAGCCTTCAAAGGAAGAACAGGAGTATCTTGAGATGAGGCAGAAGTTGAAAGAATCTTTTAGAAAGAAGCTGAAGAAGGAGAGTAGTGGTAGTAGTACTTCACGCCTGGATTCAACCGACAGAAGGAAGAATAAGCTTCCTTATGATAAGTGAGTCTTGCAACCATCTTTTCACCAACCAGTTTTTACATGAGTGCTTTCAGGAAGTCTCGAGCTATAATATCCTATTTTGATTGGGGCTTTGGTTCAAGAATCCAAATTTATTTTCTTTTAGTAAGTTCAATTGCACCTTCTCTCTTTAACATTGCCCTTTGGGGCATGACAGCATTGATCTGATAGAGAGTTTTGTTTAACATTGCCCTTTGGGGCATGACAGCATTGATCTGATAAAGTTTATGAAACCGATTGTTTGAAGGGGATATAATCGCATTGTCTTATTTGATTTGATGAATTCTAATTTTTTTTTGTATACCCATCTGGAAGTTTGTTTTTGTCTGTTATGATCTGATAGAGAGTCTTGTTTAACATTGCCCTTTGGGGCATGACAGCATTGATCTGATAAAGTTTATGAAACTGATTGTTTGAAGGGGATATAATCTCATTGTCTTATTTGATTTGATGAATTTTAATTTTTATTTGTATACCCATCTGGAAGTTTGTTTGTCTGTTAGGATGCTAGGTGCTGCTTAGCCATTTTTTTGGATTTTCCCTACATCTGGATAGATGTTTTCATTACCTTATAGAAAGTAAGAAGTTCTGTTGATTACACACAATGCATTAGTTTGTTCTTTTAATTGAGCATCCTACTTTTTATATTGCTTGTGTGTAACCATTTCTTTGTTTAATAGCACTAAATTTAATATTTCTGTTTGGTTTTTAAGATATCCGTTATTTTGTTTGTGCAATTTTTGATTTTGGGCTCAAGGTTTTGTTGTTTTTTCCTATTGGCTTGTGTGGATGATTGTTTACATGCTTTGTGCTCTTCATTGATGTATTTTGAGTTTGCTTGGCATGCTGCATTGATAATTTGAAATTTGCTAATGGGAATAGTGAAAATATTGTCTCCATCATCTATTGCAGTTATGGTTCCTTTTTTGGTCCATCTCAACCAGTTATTGCACAGAGAGTAATCCAGGAGAGCAAGTCATTCATAGAGAACAAACATTTGGCACCCAGGGTTTCTAACCCACATCACGTTGTATGTATTCTGAATCTCTGTTTTGGTGCACCATTTTAACTTTCGTATGAAGTTTTGTATCATATTATGGATCTTCATTTAGTGCTATTGCAATTCCTTTCTTTTATGAAGTGATTTTAAACTGACTATTTGGGGTCTTGGAGTGATTGGTACCTTATTTCCCACTTAGCATTGTGAGAAGAAATTAAAATAAAGGCTATACAAAAATAATAAAAGTTGCAAAAGAAATTTGACCTGTTTATTGTTTAAATATATGATTCCTTTTCCTGTTTTGCCTGCTCTCTTTTGAGTAGAGGAATACCTAAATAAGGTTTGGTGTTTGATGTGGTGGATTTATTAATGTAGTAAATTTTTACTTCAATATCCTAGTGCTTTTCTCCTTATCGTGCCTTGGGAAGCTCCCATGGCAGTGATTCATGTATTGGGTGACTAAAATAAATTCTGGAAAACAGCATGGAGCCTCCCCAAAAAAGGCTATAGTAGTTTAGCAGATCAGAGTGACCACTACACCAAACAGCAAATAATTTCTAATACATGCATTGCATACTAGATGATCAAAACACAAAGTACTCAAAATTGGATGAGACTGGCCTTGCTATGAAAGGTTGAAACAGAGCTTTGACTGGTACTAGTGGAATCACTACTTGACCTAATTATTATTTTAAGTAGGTCAGGGTATTGTAGCATATTACGATCTATCAATAATAATATATTCAGTTTAATTATTGTCATCCAACTTTTGCTCCTTTTCTTCTACCCTAACCATAAATCTATAATTTTATTCCAAAATGAATGCAATAGATATTGTAAGAAATATGAGTTGCTGATATGACCAAAAGCACTTATTGCCATGCCAAAAGCTTAAGTTGTCAGTATAGGTGCGACTCACATATATCATTCTGCATCATATGTTGCCCTTCCATATTTAAGCCATTGGACATGGGCCACTGGGTTGAACCTGATCCATAGAGCAAACTTGTACCCTCATGACCCTTTGGGCATATAGTTTCCTACCTCTTTAGGGAAGGTTCACTCTCAAACCTTAGGCAATTGGAAACATGTCAAACTTGGGATTAGAACTCGCACTTTGATACCAAATGATATGACAAAGAACACATCACAAGGCCAAAAACTTAAGATGGCATAAAGATGTGCTCTAGTGAACCCTTTGGACTTGTCAATTACACTCCACCAAATGCTCCAAAGTGTGCCAAATGATATCAGAGTGGAGTGTTACACTTGGAGCAGCGGTGTGCCAAGTTCTTTTCTTCTTGGACATTAAATGGTCTAGCATTAATTCTCTATGTTTGGTTGGTTTAGCCAAGTTTGTCTTTTATTCTTTGTGCTTCTTGTTTAAATGACTTATGCTGTTTGTCTTATGTCTTAGGGTTTAATACTTGTAATTTTACCTCTAAATCCTAAAGCTTAGCAAGCTTTATCTTAGGGGGGAGTATTGGGATATATTTAGATTATCTTATAAAATTTTCAGAACTTCTTGTGGAATCTATTAGTCATCTAATTGGAGAAACTTGGGAGTTGTTTCCTCATTTTATTATATCGATTTTTTTCTCCTTGATTTAATTAGCTGTTAGTCTTATTTTAAGTAGATGGCTCGTACCATTATACTAGTACATGAGCTAATTATTAGTATAAATAGGAGTATTTGGTTAGGGTATTGCAACACACATTATGACCAATCAATAATACAGTTAGTGTTATTATTGTTAGCTGTGTTCTCTTTTCCTTCTACCCTAATTGTATACTTCTTAACATTACGGTAACTTTCGCTTAAGTACTGAGAATATGCAGCAGTTAGGTGCTTTTTAATGTATTTTTCTCCCTGGAGTATTTTAATGAATGCTGCTTTCTCATAAATGATATTGTCTGCAGAAGAAGAACCCGGATAAAGTACCTAGTGGAGGATCAAAGTTTTCATCTCATAACCTGCCACCCAAAGTCAGAGAGGTCTTGTGGCTATCTGTGTTATGTTTTTCATGTAACTTTTGTAGCTTAACCTCTTTAAATGTTTTTTTTCATTTTTATACAGATGAAAGTTAAAGCTCAGAAACTCAAGAATACAAGAGATTACTCATTTCTTTTATCCGATGATGCAGAGCTTCCAGCACCTTCAAAAGCCCGTCCACCTCAGAATATGCCTATACGGAATTCTGGTATATTGCTCTTGGCTGTGTTCATATGGTGTTGAATGTTGGATTAAAACATGTTATTGTAATTAAGGGAACTTATACAGGATTTTTGCTGATGTTGAAGAGGGACGACCAGCTCAAGTTCCAGCAAGGAGTAAACTGCCTTTGAGCAATGGCAAGCATGTTCATGCCAGTCATGAGGAACGGAAACTAGGTACTGCAGCTGGCCGTTTGCCTCCTAAATCAGGATCCAGTTATACAACAAGTTCAACCGGTAAACCTAGTATGGCATCATCGGATTCTAGAAAACAGCTTGGTAACATCAATGGCAATGGACCAGGCCGGCCAGTTGGGCCAAAAGGCTTGCCTCCGAAGGTTTCTGTTGCTACCTCAGGGAATAAGTCTTCAACACCTGGTATAAAAAACCATGTAAACAGTATGCAGAAATCACTCCCTTCGAAGACTCATCCGTCCATTCCAAAGCAGAGTATGGAGCAAAGAATTCCAAAGCAGAGTATGGAACAAAGAATTCCAAAGCAGAGTACGGAACAAAGAATTCCAAAGCAGAGTGTGGAACAAAGAATTCCAAGGCAGAGTGTGGAACAAAGAAAAGACATACGAGAGATAAATAGACCTAAAATGACACCAAAACAACAGGTGTGGCACTGCATAGTTATGCTCACTTGCACACGGATCCCTTATGGATTTTGACCTTCAGATTGTTCATCATATAACTTTAAATTGCTCACTTGTTTTACAGATAAATAAGCCACTAAAACAAAACTCAATGCGTACTGCTTCGCAAAATCATCGTCCCAAGCCAAAGGTTGCAAGACGACCGTTTGATGATGAGGAGGATGAAATGGATATCAGTAACATGATCAGATCGATGTTTAAGTGAGTATTTTTAACTGATATGTAGATGACATTGAATTTAATACAATGTTTTTTTTATTATTTTATTTTTTATTTTGGGGAGTGAGAAATAAAATATTTGAAACTTGAAATATTCATTCCTGCAACTGGACAAATAAATTTCCTTTATCTCAGACTTCAGATATGTGCTTAATTTTCACCTTGATTCTTCAATGATGGGGAAGAGAAAGGAGGAGGGAATTCTTATTAAAAAAAAATTTAAATGGATGATATTGTAATTTATCCTCAAACTATGAAATGCATGTTTAAATTCAGTATGATTTTTGCAATGCCTGTGTCTTGATTTGTCTTGTGATACAAAAGAAGGGGGAAGGGTGGTTAGGTCTAGGGGAGGGACAAATTTCCAGTCAAATTGTATTTCAATAAGCACTGTTGTGTCTTGATTTCATCCATTTATGACTTTTAGAACTTTCAATAATTATTTGTTGGACCATTTGCAGCTACAATCCCAGGAATTTTGTTGACGATGAAGACGACGACGATATGGAGGCAGGCTTTGATGAAATCATGAGGGAAGAAAGGAGGAGGTTTGTTTTTTACATTTTAAAATTAAACATCATTTAATATTTTATTCAGTCTTGTTGATTAAGTTGAACTCGAGCTATTTAGTATTTTATTCAGTCTTGTTGATCAAGTTGAACTCGAGCTAATGCAAAGTCTTTCTTGTCCTCATTTTGCGCTTAAAAGTTGTCCTTACAAGTTTCAAGAAACGCCTGGCCTTATCTTCTTACCCTTTACTTTTTCTGTCACTAGTTGCATGCATTCAAATAACTTGCTTTCCTTTCGCTTCTCCGATTACTACATGATTGTGTTGCGAATCCAACTGTTGTCATTTAATCATATGATTTCAGAATGATGTTTCTTCATAATAAGTAGTTTTTTTGCGCTGTCGATGATTTTGTATAATATACATGCAGTGCCCAAATTGCTAGAAAGGAGGACGAGGAGCAACTTAGGTTAATCGAGGAGGAAGAGGAAAAGGAAAGAGAGAGGAGAAGACGAATGGCCAAGTTAAAGAAACGGAAGTTTGGCGAGTAGTTGTTAGTAAGTCGTTTTGCTTCCGTAAGATGTCACTGTTTTGGTCATGGAATTAGATTATTCAATTCATCGATGAAGATAGAAAAATATTTGCCTCACATTTAGCTTGTTTTATTTAATTCAAGTACTTGGAAAAGATATACCGTTGTGGCCAGTTTCCATTTTTAGCCAAGGTAAGGGCAGGGATAGGGGTTGCATTGTATTGTATGATTTCAGCTTTTGCACATTGATTGGCTGTCATTATAATACCCAATGGAAGATTGGAAAATTAGATATATTTGTTCATCGTGATAATTCTTCTAATATTCTGTTGCACAACTTCTGAACAACGTAGTTTGTAGTACTGAATGATGGTATAGCCAAACATGATCCATTTTGTTTTATAGATTTTAAAAATTATTATATAGATCAAAGTTTAAGAACTAATTTGTGAAAAATGTGAGTATATGGTAAGATGAGAGAATGTACGAAAATATGAACTGTATAGAATTTTAAAAGTTGAAAATTAAATAATTTAAAGATGTTTTGGATTTTTTATTTGAAAAATTCAAGAATTAGTTTTGTATAGTTTCTATATCGAATAAGTTGACTTATTGATTTTAAAATTAGAAAAAGTTTATAAGAATAGAAGACAAACATTCTTTAATTACACTTATGGGGAGGTTTTTTTAATCACGATTTTTTTTTCTCTTTTTAATAATGTTAATTTTGATATCTAATAACTAAAATTGATTCCATTTGTTAGTATTGTTTTTTAGCAGAAAATGTCAATAGTGAGTGAGTTATGTTAGTCAAACATACTTTTTCTTTGTTAGTATTCTTTATCTATGTAAAGTTCAATATTTTTACATTTTATTTAAAATTTTACAAATTAAATTTGATTGAATTATAATTATCATTTTTTTTATATAATTCTCTTTGATCGGGTTGGTTATAGGGGTGGGAATATGTTAGATTAACTTTTTGAATATATAGGTTGAGTCTGTGTCTTACAAAATTAAAGTTTAAGTTTAATTTATCTATCATAAATTTTTTTATAGGTCTGACTTCATCTTTTTAAAGTCTAGTATAAATTATTAGCCTATTTAAAAGTCTAATTTACATTAATAATGTTAAATGGACTAATAAATCTAATTTTTAAAAAATATAAATTTATTTTTAAAGTTATTATAAATTATTTTTTAGTTTGCATAATAAAATATAATTTATTTAATATTATTAAAATTTAAATTGTGGAATATATATAGTCTCAAAGGAAAAAATTGAATTAGTTATAAATAATTCATGTGTAATGATGTATGTTGGTATATACTCACGTATATATTGTAATCTTAATATATAATAAAAAAAGGCAAGTGTATAAAAAAATATTTTAAATATTTTTTTTATATCTAATTTAGTATATTATAAGTAATCTACTCATTTAACAAATTAAAATAGTTATGGTAATAATTAAAACTAAAAAATATTTATTGTACATGAAGTGATCTCAAGAGTATCAAATACATATACAATGTCACAAAGAGGGAGTATATGATATTTTTTTTAAAGAGATAACTCATATTGTACACTAACATACGCTTATGTACAAACTTATAAATGAATTATGATGATTAGATGACTGAAATGGAATGATAGATTGCTTCATTTTTGTAGTCATGTGTATCTTTCTTTTAAGCAATTTTCAGTATGTCGTTTTAGATGGCTAGTGCTAGTTCCTATGCCACTCAGTTGTAAATTTATTTTTATAGTATTTGTAATTTTTTTTTTACTTCTTTTACTAATTTTAACTTTATCAAAATTATTATAAAATAACTATTATTTTTTTTCTTTTTTTCTTAATCGCAACAATACTACTTTCTCAATCTTTTTCATTTTGTTGTGCATTGTTTTCCATCTAACTTTAATTTGTTGGTATTGATTGATGTGCATTTAGCTCATTGATAGTTGGAAAGATGATAGAACCCCTTCATTCTCAAATAGTAAAGTCATTCCTTGACATTAAAAAATAATATAATTATAATTATAAACATGAATTCAAGTCTTTAATATATAAAAGAATTCAATATTTCTCAATCCAAACTTTTTAAACTAATAATAAAATTATATTAATGAGAATTATCTAATTATAGAAAATATACAAAAAGAAAAAGATGGACAAAGTTACTTATGAGAAAAAGAATGCAAAGTTGGAAACTTGTAGTTGATTGTTTTTGTATGAATTGAGTGATGATTATCAAATATAAAGGTTGAAAATGGAAGATGATGTCGATGAAGGATTTAAGGTGAGTTGCAAAGTCACAAAATAAATGAAGGATTGAAGCTGAAGTCACCATTCACAAATAAAAGATAGAGACACTTAGTCAACGAATGACTATGAAGTGGAGTGGTTTAATTCAATTTGTGATTTCTTGATTTTTTATGAATAAGGTACGTAAAATATTTAAGTAGAGTGATAAAAAATATTGATAATATATATATATATATATATATATATATATATTAATTTTTTTATAAACTTAAGTCCAGTCTTTTTAAATAAATAGGTTTTTTTAAATTCTAAATCGGATCTTTTATTAAATAGGTTAGGTTAGGTCAAACTTTAAAGAAATCAGACCATAGGTTCCTGTTTAAGGTTTGATCTATTCTCATCTTTAATTGGCTCAATAGAAAAATTATATTAATTTTACCTTTTTTTTGAAATCGAGTTCATTCTTTTTCATGTTTAACATTTTTCTCTCTTTTCTCCAAATATCTTGGTAAGGAAAATGAGAATATGTGAATTTTACAAATTACAAAGACAACTATTTAAATATGTTAAAGAAATTTTAAAAAAATAATTAGAGATAATAAAAGTTTCTACTAAATAGAAAGAATTAAGTGATTATTTCAAATTAAAATTAGTATTGAGCATTACAAAATAAAAATTGAATAATTTATTTTGATAAATGCTATGTGGATTTTTTTGTTAAAGATGATTCTATTCAAGTTGAATAGGACCATATTATTTTCTTTGAACATTTAATGCATTTTAAAAAAGATAAAAAGTATGATCTAGATAGGGAAGATAGTTATGCTTTTATATCTAATTAAAAATATCAATTTCAAATTTTAGAAAAGTAAAAAAAAAATTATTGAATTAAAATCAAAATTCATATATAAAAACTCGAAACATATTTAAATTTGAGTTATACATAATACATATGCTGATGGAATAGCATGGACCAAGGGTCCAACTACCAGAGCTATGACTAGAAGGATACATAAAGATTTGACTAGATCAAAGTTCAGTGGGTCCAATGGGCTTGATGGCCCAAGTTATTCTTCACTTGGGCCACACTATGAGAGACACTATTTGTAGATATTATACTAATTATATTCATATATGTTTCATACATTTTGGTGTTATATTTTTGGGCTACATAAATTATGATTTTTGGGCCTTAAGCTTATTAGGTATGTTTTGGGCTTAATGGGCCTTGGGTATTTTGGTACCCAATATAGGACTTATTTTATTCCTTTTTATTATTTTCTAGTGTTTAAGACATTTTGGTCATTGTATTTAGGCCATTAGAGTAGGATTTGAAAGGAGAAGCTTAATAAGGCAAAGTTAGCTAAGTTAGATTACATTTAAGTGTTATTTTAGATACATTTGGAGCACATGTACTAGTTTAAAGTTGGTTGTACATGATCAGCCCCAAAACACATGAAATTAACCCTAAGTGCATTCTAAATGAGATTTGGTCTTCATATGGGAGTGCAAGTGGCTGCCAAAAGGGTTTGAAATTCAAATTTCATTTGAATTCAAACCATTGTGCCAATATTCATTCTTGGTGAGTGGCACCAAAATCCACCTTTCCTTGCCTATAAATTAGGCTTTTCTTCACACATTGTATCCACTTTTGATATTATTATACATAGCATCATTTAGCTTTAGCTGAGTTCTTTCCTCTTGAAAGTCCAAAATAGCTTAGAAAATTCTAGAGTTCCTAGAATACTTTTAAGAATTAGCACCTTTGTGAGCAATTCTTTGCTCCTTTGGCTTAGGTGCTTTCAACTTCAGAATTTGCTGTGTCTCAACCTCTGTTTCTCTTATATTTTCATGTTCAAATTCACTCAAGGAAGGTCCAAGGAGTATTGAAACAAGTTTAAGGAAAAATCATCTATCATTCTCCTAGATATGCCATCATATGTAGTAAAAATTTAATTCCCATTACTTATTTTCTTGCACCCTTATTACCTTTATCTTTTTTGGTGCAAAACTATGACAAAGGAATTCAAGATTTTAAGTAGAACTTATATTAAATATTTTACTTAATATATAATTTATCAAATTTTATCTAATTTTTTTATTAACTCTATTGATCAAAATTTGATAATTAAATATTTTTAACATTTCAAAATCAATATATAAAAAGAAATTTAATTCAATTTGTCCTTTAACATAATGTCAACTAAAATAGTTCTTAAATATTTATTAAATTATATATATTTTTTTATATTCATGAACACTAGTGTATTCTTAAAACAAAATCAGTTATTATGAATCAAACTTTTTTGTAACTAGAATTTTTATTTATTTATTTTTTTATCTATAAGAATTGAATTCGATACTAAAAGTTTTATAACAATTCAAGAATGTTGTTTAATCAACTGAATTAGATCTATTGACTGACTGTAATTTGATGTATTTAAATCATAGAATTATTAATGTAGTGATAACAAATTTAAACTAAATTGTAATTTTGGTTTTTTTTTCGCTGATAATTGTGTGAATTATGTTTTCTAATCTTTTAAATTACTAACTTTAGTTCATCCCTTAATTGATTATTAGTTGATTTTGACATAAGTGATAGAGGAGGGATTGGCACATGACCTATTTATGTAATTATAATATATATATATATATATATGTATTTGTATGTATATATGTATGTGTGTGCATAATAGAGATGACAATGGGTAGGGTTCTACAGTATACGTATCTACACTCACGTTTAAAAATAATACTTGTATTTAACTTCATACCTATATGGGTATTAATTTTAATCTTCATTTCCATACCCGTTGGGTACTTGTATATCTATACCACACCCGCAACCCACATTTTACTTATATATAAAATAAACAAATCAATAAAAAGGTAACATTTAATACAAGTAAACATAATATTAATCTGTTAGGTCTTTAACATTACAAAAATTTGAAATAACAATTCTTATAAATAAAGATTACAAAACACTCAGTTCCTGTAAATAAACTTTTAAAAAAATCAACATAATAAAAATTTAACTAAACTTTCAATATCATGACCATGTGTTAACAATATTCTCCAAGACATGTAAAAAAATTATACAAAAGTTAGTTAGATTAAAATTATAGATTAAATTATATAGTATAAATTTAAAAAATAAATATGTAGACATTTGACCTTATCATCGAAATCAACTTCTCCATATTTTTGCAAATGCTTATTTTTCAGGTTCATATATTGTTTTGGTCCAGTAATACCAATATAAATTACATGATAAGAAAATAAATGAATAATTTAAAATAATAATTAAAACAAACAACAAAATATAAAATAACTTTTATCAAGTAAACATAGTTTAATTATTTATTACCTTATTGTTTGTATTTCAACAAACTTTGTGCACACATAAGTGCCTTTAGAGTAAATTCATGAAGTCTAGAACGATGATGACTAAAAAATCTACCTCATGCATTAAATGCATATTTTGAGACTACGATTGAAATTGAGATTGAAAAAATATCCTTCTATTTCAGACTTTATCTATATTTTAATTGTATTATTCACAAATGAGTCATAATTACTATTTTTTTTAATATTTATATTATCCAAATTTGACTCATTGACATTTGTTCGTGAAGTTGAAAAAATATTATTCTCTTAACTTTAGTTTTATACTCTTCAAACAATGAGTAACATAATTTTTTGATATTATTAATTTCAATTGAAGATGAGCTATTACAAAATTTAAGAAAAAAGTTATTCTAACAACTTCAACTTGTATCTTGATTATAAAATAATAACAATATTATTATATCAATTAATAAATATTTATATATAAATAAATTATTATTAAGTAATTATATATATATATATCTATACTAATATATAAAGGGGATACACTTTTTGGTAACCACCTTGGTTTCCACTTTTTTTACCATTATACCCTTTTATTTTTAAAAAATTAGAAAAAATATTTATTAATCAAATTTAAGAACTTGAAATTAATGAATTTATACAAATATATAAGGGATACCAATTTCAATATACTTTTGATCTTTATTTTTACATGGACCATTTTATTTTTTCGTTTATTTTCAATAATTACTACCGTTTTTATGATTAATTTCTCATTTTTTTCTTTTAATACAATGCAGGCACAGAGTGCCTTTTTCTTGCTAGGATATATATAACTGCGGTACCATAGTATCTATGTATACACCTACACCCACTAAATTTTACTGATTCATACCTATCACGTACCCGTCCCCATGTAAGCAAGTATTAACCTATCTTGCATGCCGGTGCTTTTGCGGATGTCATAGGGTGCAGGTCTATTTTACCATCCGATAGAATAATAATAAAAATATTCAAAATATATGTAAATTATAATATATGAAAACTAATAAAGCACACGTGTATGTAAATACGTGAAATATACAGAAAAAAATAAATTTATATAATTATAAATAATTTGTATGTAAAATAAAAAAATGTAAATTAATATATATATATATATATATAAATTATAATTTATATATAAATTTGTTTAATTTATCCATGTGTATAATTAAAATAAATATATTTTATAAATAATTTCATCATGTTAAATTTTAGTTGATGCTTACAATAGTTTCTCTGATTGGAGGAAACTTTTTTTTTAATAAAACATGTGGTTTATAAAAAAAATTAATTTTTTTTTCATGTAACAAATATATAGATACACTCGTTTTTTTTTTTCCATCTCTTTTTTTCCCTATCTCTTTATTCTTTTTTAACACATTACTTATATTATATTATTAATTTAATATTATAACTTCTTGGTTATTTTTATAATTTATAAATTAAAACAATAAAGACTTAACATTAAATAAAAATAAATTTCACGTAATTGGGATACTTAAGAATAAAATTGTAGTTGATTTGTGTAGAAGTAATGCTATATATAAAATACTATTTATTCTAGAAGCCAAATAATCTAAATGACTTAGGTGGTCATAAATATGTGAGATGTCATGAGATCAAGTCTCTAAAATACACAAGTAACACATAAGAAAAAGGATGAATGTTGAATTGTGTGTTTAAAGACTTTTTTCTTAAAACTTCAACCATAGTTAAACACATTTAAAAAAAAAAAACAAACAAACAATGCGAGTAGATAATGTCAAAAGCAACAAAATAATTTAAACCGATTTAGTTTTAAATAAAAAAGTTATGTCAAATCCCTCCTTACATTAAAGGAATTCACTACTAAACTACTTGTTAAAATATAGACTCACCAAGAAGGGGTTGAAATGTTGGCTACAAACAAAACAACAACGGCAACATGTTTCCTCCCTTGATTTTGAATCTTGAAAAATTCTTTCTTGAAAAATGTTTCTTTAAAATCTATCTTGATCTTTTGGAATTCGCTAAGTCAATGAAATGAATTTAAAGATCTTTCAACAGTTAATGCATTGAAATAATATTAACAAGAAATAAGATATATCAAGAGACAAAAGTATAAGGTAGAAGAAAATCAAACAAAAGATTTATACTAGTTCACTTAATCAATCATTGATTAAAGGACTTCCACTATATGTAAGAGTTGTAATTATAGACTAATCTAGTTGGATCAAAACTAGATCATGAGCATTCCTATTACCACCTAATAAAAATCCGTAGCTCAATTTGCAATTAGGGAACCCCTTCCTTAATCTATACACTTGAGAAGCCCTATCCTAAGATTATATTCTTCTGTGGAGAAAAGAAAGATACTAGAAGGGAGAGTTAAATAGTTTCAATAAAAATACATTTTAAAAATAGTGAAGTAGTAATGTAAGCCTTAAAGGAATGTAGACAAAGCAAGAAATAAAGAACACAAGGTGTTTTCTAGTTTATATACACACAGGCACACACAACACACACACATATATGAGTGTAACACCTCAGATTTCATAATTTGTAATAAATAATATTTTAGAAATTATTTTAATATTTGATGTATTTATTTTGAAGTTTTGATTATTATTTAATCTATCATATAAATTATATTTTATGCACGATACATGATTTTATGATTATTATTTTGATTAGTATTATGAAGGTAATTTTATGAAATATATTTTATTTAATGATTCTTTGATTAAAAGAGAAGAGTTGTATTTTAATTATATTTGTTTATTTTAAGGGAAGGGAGAACGTAGTAGTCTTTTGCTCATTTCTATTATTATTAATTATTTTATTAAATGAGGAAAAAGGTTAAGGAAGTTATTAGGAGTTAAGTCATTTTTACATAACCACTCTCCTGACTTCATTCCTTCTTATGCTTCTGAAGAACAAGAGGAACCTGAAGAAGAGAACCGATCAGATTTTGCTCGTGTATCTTAGTCTACTCATCAAGGTAAGGGAGAGTGAGAAACCTCACTCGGGAGTGAGAATAATTGTTAGGTAGTCGGATTGACTCCTAATCCTTGCCTAAGGTGTGTGTATAGGAATAGACACTTTATAAAAGTTTTTTATTTTGATTTTTGATTATTCTGTTGTGTTCCTTGTGTGATTCTGAGTGTGGATATGTGTTCAATTTCAATAATGGATATGTTTGGTAGCGGGATTGACCTCAATCCCTTGCTTGATATATGCCTATAGGAACAAACACTTTATAAAAGTTTTTTGTTTTGCTTTCTGATTGTTTTGTTGCGTTCCTTGTGTGATTTTGAGTGTGTATATGTGTTTAATTTCAATAATGAATATGTTTGATACGTAGCGGAATTGGCCTCAGCCCCTTGCCTGATGCATGCTCTTAGAAACAGACACTTTTCAAATGTTTTCTATTTTCGTGTTTGAATTTTCTGTTATATTCCTTGATGGTTGTTGAATGTGATGATGCGATTAATTTTGAAAATAGACAAGTTTTGATATGAATTAGAGTGTTCTATGGATTCCTATGGGAAACCCTATGAGAAATAGATAAATTTTGAATGTTTTTTATTTTGGTTTTTGAGTTTTCTGTTGTTTTTCTTGATGTTTGCAGAGTGTGAATATGTGTTTAATTTCAAAAATAGATAAGTTTTGATATGAATTAGGGTGCTTTATGCGTTCTTGTGGGAAACCATATGAGGAATAGATAATTTCGAAAATAGACAAGTTTTAAGCTATGTTTGAAGGTGCTAATGGTGTGAGAACTGTCTTATTATGATATTGATGCAAGTGGTGTATTTTTATGAGCATGATGAGGATGAAAATATTTTATATGTGACCTTGTGACTATGAGTATGATAATGTGATATGAGAACAAGTGACATGATGAGATATGACAAGTGAAATGTTGAGTCAATGAACATGTGAATGTGTGACATGTATCATATGCATCTATGTGACGGGGTATGATATGGAGTACACCATTAGGGAAGGCCCCTTGGGTGAAACATCTCGGAGGATTCCTAGGGATAACGCGGTTTGGAAGGCCCAGTTCTGCCCGTTTGTGTGCATGGGACGTATTTTGCGTAGCTTTGCTATCCTGACAAGACCCTAACAGTACATCCTTCTAGTTGAAAGTGCACAATTGAGTCGGCATGTACTCCTAGATTACTCTAGGTATGTTGCTTTGGCAACATGCATACCACGTGATATGTGATGAGACATGTGACTGGTGCCACATACATGCATTTATGAGTTGAGTCCATGACATCATTGCATGATAAGTGATTGTGCATGTGTTACTGTTTTATGTATGGCTTGTATGTGTGGCTTGGTTGTGATTTCTTTGTGTGTGTGTTATCTGATAGTTGTTTTTGCACCTGAACTTGAGTGAGATGTTTCTCACTCCCCTATTTGTTTGTGTATGTTTAAAATTGTATTGTAGGTGATCATTAGCAGGAGGATGTTAGTGATGAAGCTTAGACTTCTGTATTAGGCGTGCTCTAATTAGGACACGTGACACCAGGGGATAGAATATGATGTCTTTTATTACTTTGTAAATTAGATTACTTATATGTTATTTCGTTCATTAGTTATAATTAAGTTGTCTATTTACTTAGGTTATTTTGATAATTGAATTACTTCATTATGAAAGTGTTTTAAGATGTGAATGTGAGCCTTTTATCCTTATGTTATTTGAGATGTTGTTCTAATTATGAAGGTTTCTATTTACTCTTATTATTTTATATAATTGTATATTCATGTGTGGGGTAGAGGGTGTCACAATGAGCAACATAGTACTATATTAGACCTACCCGAGAGTCTTCTGAATCTATCATCTCTTCATCCTCATCCCCATGTGCATGTCCATCGGATACTTTTGGAGTAAGTGAATCCTTCCTCTCTCTCTCTCACTCTCACACACACACACACACACACACATATAAGCAACATAGTACTATATTAGACCTACTTGAGAGTCCTCTAAATTTATCATCTCTTCATCCTCATCCCTAAGTGCATGTCCATTGAGTACTCTTGGAGTAAGTGGATCCTTCCTTATACACACAAACACATATAAGCAACATAGTACTATATTAGACCTACCTGAGAGTTCTTTAAATCTACCATCTTTTCATCCTCATCATGCCCAAGTGCATGCCCATTGGGTATCTTCCCAACACCATCAAAGTTGCCCGAGGTACTAGAACTAGGTGGAATGTGAAGTCATCCATTAACCATGTGCCATGATCATAATAAGGCTTAGGGTAAGAACTGTCTCTATTTGATTATGTAGGTATTTGAAGTGGAGGATGGTGTTACTGAAGATAAAGAGCAAGAATCGCTCCAATGCCTAAGTCTAGGGCATCAAGCCGTTGAGCATCAACCATATCATTATTTGACGGGGGCGGTGGTGCTCTAACATAATTGTTGGGAGTGATAGTAGACATAGTCAAAGGAAATGTCACCTGCTAAGGTGGGAGCCAAACCTCAGGAATAAGTGACACAAAAGAGAAGGTGATCGAACCCTAGTAAGTAGAGAATCAAGTGTCCTCATTAAACTGCCAACACCCCATTGAGCTATATAGTCTGTATGCAGGTTCCCCATCCCATAAAAAAGTTCCATCTATCCAAGCCACAAGTACATAACAAAGAAACAAAAAATGAATGAGGTTTCATAAAGCCTCATTCATTTCCTTAACAGTCTATTTGGATGAAGAATTTTACAAATTCAAGAAATTTTAAATTCTTGGTATTTGAATTACTTTGATTTCAATTTCTATCATTCTAAAAATATTTTGTTTGGATAAATCAATTCAAATTTCTCAAATTTTAAATTATTAGGTTGGATATGATAATCTGATTCCACCATGATAAAATTGATTTTAAAAATATTATTTATATGTTGAAAATTTAAAATTAAATTTTATAAAATAAATATTAGCTAATTTTTAAATATTTAATAATTTTAAAAATTATTAAATAATATTTAATAATTATAAATATATTTTTGAATATTCAATAATTAAAAACATGAAGAGATAAGAGATAAGAGAAAATATATAAGTGAAATAAGAAGAAAAAAAATATAAGAAATTTCAAATTCTTACTCTTTTGGGAGAATTTGAAATTCTACTATTTCAAAGAATTTTATAAATGCTTGAATTTCAAATTCCTTAGAAATTCTTCATCCAAACTAGGTATTTCACCTCAAAGAATTTGAAATTCTTCAAATAAATGAATTACTCCATTTAAATTCCTCACCCAAACACACTATAATAGTTTTTGAAAACCTATAAAACACAAAATTCACAAAGTATACAAAAGGGATACTAGTTATTATGATTGAACCTTAAACCATTGCTAGACATATGAATCCATACTTGTTTTTGATAATTGCTAAATCATCATAAAAAATACTGGCAAGTGGTTGGGGGCTAATATATCTCACAAAGTATTGGTACACATCACACACACACATATATGCCCTCAAGAAAACAACCATCTTTTAGCCCTAGGCAATTCTTGCCCATGAGAAATATATATTCCATACCAATCTTATCTTGACAATGCTGAGCAAGTATCAGAGATTCAAGTTTGGCCTATGAATACCCTAGTGCAAAGGCATTAACCTTGACTATTTGAGTACTCATTTACTTGTCATCCCCTTAGATCCCACCATTGGTCCCTGCCTTTCATCTCGTTATACCAAACTATAACCTCCTAAATCAGTACTTACTCTTCTCAACATGGTACTAACCTAACTCGGGTGCCCATGACTCTTTCTCTAAGTTTTATCAATTACTCTCTAAAACATCTGGTAGAGTTTTCAAAATATCAACTATAGTAGTCACATTATACTATATCATTCTCAGAGACATTGAAAATAATAATGAGAAATATTGCAAAATTTTGAATTTAAGTAATTATTATACAAACAAATAGTAATTTGTACCCGTGGAATTGTATTTGTAGTTTTTTATTTTACCTTATTTTCTTTATCCCTCACCTTTTATAAATTCTTGAATTAAATTATTAAAAAGGTAAAATTTCTCTAAAATAAAACGCTTTGTACAATGTCATTTTTACAAGTTAAGTTGACTTTAATATTATGAAGAATCTTTTCTGATGTGGATGATCAGAGCAACTACAGAACATATTAAGAAATTTTCCTATTATTAAAATTTTGTTATAATTATAAAAATCATTTATTTTTTAACTATTAATTTGCAAATGCACATTTTTCTTATTTAATTTATTTAGATAACTTATAATCATGAAATTAAATATATTAATAAATAATTCAACAAACTCAAATACAACACAATTATAATGAAAATAAATAGGAAGACATAATTTAAATTTGCATAATGAAATTTAAATAATGAAAAAATTCAAACAATAGAGTTTAAATGGATATCATAGTTTTAGATTTAAATATTGAAATGGTAAATAATTGCAGAATAAAATGAAAGACACAATTTAAATCTACTCATTGGAATAATAATAGAATTTAAACTATAAAATTTAAATGGATATCAGAATTTAAATTTAAATAATGGATTAAAGAATAATTAATGTCAAAATTTAAATGGAGGACATAATTTAAATCTACGCATTAGAATTTAAATAATAACAGAATTTTAAAAAAATTTAAATGGATATAGGAATTTAAATTTAAATACTGGAATAGTAAATAATAACAAATTTTTTTAAAAAATAGAATTTAAATGAAGGACATAATTTAAATCTACACATTAGAATTTGAATACTGAATTTAAATAAAACTTAAATGGACATCAGAATTTAAATAATGACAGCCATAATTTGAGGAATAAGATTAAGTAGTTATGGACTTATACAAATAGATGAATAGAATAACGAACTAATGTTTCACATTAGTATATATCATTCTTGGAGGGAAAATGATAAAACCTCCGAATGAGATTCCGAAATACGTTTTGAATAATTAAAATAATAATTTAAATTATAAAATATTAAATTAAATAATTATTTTATAATAAATTTATTAAAAAATATTAATTTTTTAATAGTCAGAGGTTGATTTGGATGAAAGTTTCGGAGTGAGTAACTGTACTTTCTTGGAGATATGATGCAGACGGAGAATCCCTCATTTAACGCTACTAATATATTATGGTACTTTTCTTCTCTTTTTCCCTTTTCGTTTTATTTTTTTTGGTTTTTTTTTAAATTTTTTGTTTTATATTTATTTTTTCTTCCTTTTACTATTAGAAGTTTTAGGATAGCTATTGTTTTCGAACACTTCTTAATAAAACTGACGATAACCTTCATTAGAAATATTTAATTAGAGATATGAATACTAACACTTAAACTTAAATACTTCAGATAGTAAAAAAAAATATTAATGACTATAATAATTTTTATTATACAACATACTAAATTAACTACACCATTGTTTACAAAATAGAAAAAATATAAATTTCTATTAAACATTATGAAGTATTGAAGCAGAAGAACTACACCATTGTTTACAAAAAATAAAAATATATCACATGTGGTTGCTTTGAGTGGAAAGCCTAAGGTTACTTCTTCAAGAGAGTGAGAAGTTTTTGAGTGAGAAGGTTTTGATTCATTCAATCCTTGTTCATATTTTGTAGACAAGAAAATAGGAATTTTGATTTTAAATTTTTGTACTTAGTCATACTTAAATAATATAAAAAAAAAACAATACATTTCTCATGTGATTTTCAATCTTGCATAAACATTAAGTCCAATATTTAACTTCTGGATTGTCTATGTATTTATTTTAAAATTTTATTAAATATAAGTAATGTTTTAATATCATTATTATCATATTATTATTATTATTATATATTTTTAAGCTTCTTAAAAAATAAATTTTCTAATCTACCTTTTATATATATATATATATATTAATACATATGCATATATATATATATATATATATGTATATATTAATAATCATAATAAATAAAATATTAGTCTGAAGAAAAAAAGAAGAAGAAGAAAATGAGAATGTTACAAGGAGATTGTTTAAGATCATAAAGAGTTTTCGTAAGTTTGAAAACATGATTTTTCTAAATGGGGTTTTCAAAACCATAATATTGTCTAACATAGACTTCCTCTTCTATGATATTATTTAAGAAAACCCTTTTTACATTAATTTGAAAAAGTTTGATGTCTTTATGAGTTGCAAAGGCTAATATGATTCTTATAGCTTTGAGTCTAGTTACATGTGCAAAGGTTTTAGTGAAATCTATACTTTCTTGCTAATTGTAGTCTTGAGCTACTAATCTAACTTTATTTTTTTTACCAATTTTCCTAGTTCTTCTAGCTTGTTTTTAAGACCTATCTGGTTCCAATGGTGCTTTGATGTTCAAGCTTAGAAACAAGCATGAAAACATCATTTCGCTCGAACTGATGAAGTTTTTTTGCATGGTTGGGATCCATTTGTTGTCTTTAACAACTTTATCTACGATCTATGGCTCAATTTTTGAGAGAGCATAAGAAGCATTGCCTCTAAAGACAAACCTTGTCTTGATTCACTTGGTTCTATCTCCAAGAATTTGATCTTGAGGATGATAGGTGACAAACTTCCAATCTTGGTGTGGTCTGGATGTATTGTCTCTCTAATTCGTTTATTCTTCAAATTGATCAATAGTTTGTTCTTTTGTGTTTGTCTCAAAGGTCTTCTTAGGTTCATTCTGCAAATTTGTAAAGTCTTCTTCTAAATATAATAGTTTCCTATCAGTCATTACTACATTATTAAACTTCACATGAATTGATTCTTCTACAATAGATGTTCTAGAGTTAAAAACGCTATATGCTTTTAAGGTATTAAAATATCTAAGGAAGATACCCTTATCCACTTTAGAATCAAATTTTCCAAGTTGATGCTTAGTGTTAAGAATATATAACTCACATCCAAATAGATGAAAGTATGATATGTTGGATCTTCATCCTCTCCACATTTCATAATGAATCTTATTTAACAATGATTTGATCAATATTTTGTTTATAATATAACAACCTATGTTAACAACTTCTGCCTATAAATGTTTTGGCAAAGAGTTTTCGTAAAGAAGAGTTTTAGTCATTTCTTGTAAAGTTTAATTTTTACTTTAAACTACCTCATTTTGTCGATGTGCTTTCAATGAAGAGAAATTATGGAAAATACCATTCTTTCCCCCAAAACATTTTAAAATTTGAGTCTTCAAACTTAGTTACATGATCACTTCTAATGGTAGATATATAAAAAAAAATTTCATTTTGGACTCTCTTATATATATATAGAATAATTCAAAGACATTGAAAGACTCATGTTTGTGAGCTAGAATATATACCCATGTATATCTAAAATAGTCACCTATGATGACAAATCCATACTTTTTACCTCCTAGACTAAGAGTTCTAATTGGTCCAAACAAGTTCGTATGTAACAAATCTAATGGTCTAGAAGTGGAAACAACCTTTTTAAATTTAAAAAATGTTTTAATTTGTTTTCCCTTGTAACATGCTTCATAGAGAAAATATTTTTTCTAAGAAATCTCAAGCAATCCTCTTTCTAAATCCTTTTTGTTTAATTTTGAAATATGTTTCAAAATGATATGCCCAAGCTCTTAATGTCAAATCCATCTTTCTTCTTCTTTAGAAACTAAACAAGACACATTTTGTTTGCCTATATCATTCAAATTAATCTCATAGAGATTATTCTTTTTGTAGGCAGTAAATCTTTTTTTTCCCCTTAAAAATATTTATAACATAAATTATTTGAGATTTTGGTACTTAAATCTTTTTGATTCTTTTCTTGTTAGCACCCTTAGCCTTACACTTTCTTTTTTGTTTCCTTTTTAGCTCACATATGTTAGTGTGTTGATTTTTTTTACCACAAATGCAAAAAAATAGTCTTAGGTTTTAAGGAAAAAACTTTGGATTTTTCTTTCTTAAATCTAAGACCACTTTTGTCAGATAGTAATCTCCTATGCTTTAGAAGCATATTTAACTTAGAAGATCCATAAGAAATTTTAGCAAGATCCTTTCTAAGTTGTATGATTTTAGCTTGGAATGTTGTAACATTAATTGATTCATTACTTGTGGTTTGGCATTTGAGATTTTGAATATCTTTAAAAGTATCTAACAAATCATTCTTACATTTTTATTCTCTAAAAACATCAGTTTTTATTTTTATTTAAACTTTTCACACTCACTAGTAATCATGTTAGAGTTACCATAAGAGTCTTATATTGCATCTGATGGAGGAGGCCCATGGGCCAAGGGCCCAACTACTAGGGTTATGGCAAAGAAGATCCAAGAGGAGTGGGCCCAAGCTCAAGGAAAGCCCATCATTTTGTTTAGTTGGGCTTTGACTCAAGCCCAAGTAGAGTAGGAGTAGTGTAGGGTTAGGTCTTAGGGCCTTGTATTTCTTTTAGGCCTTGTATTTCCGGCCATTTAGATTAGGATTATCATTTAATGGTCATTTGAATTTAGGGTTTATTTTAGGTTGCATGTGTATTTGCATTAGAATGTAATTAGCTTTACATTTGGTATGCATTTCGTCCATGTGCAACACATGCACATGGTGTGACCGAAATGCAACTCAAATGGAAGCTTAATTACATTCCAAATGAGGTGCACATGGTGTGGTTCCGGGTTTGGCTCCAAAATTTGAATTTAGAATTCAAATTTTGGGTGCCTAAAGTTAAGTAAACCATACCATGGTTTCACTTAACCTTAGGCTAACCCATGGTTCCTTTAACCTAATTTTTCCCTATAAAATCAAAGTGGCCGAGACTTGTACTCACTTTTGGAATTGATATATGAGTTTTCTCTCTTTGAATTCTCTCCTCTCCGAAAGTCACTCACACAACCTACCTCTACCCTCCTTGAGCTCCTCTCTTTGTAGAGCTAGGTTGCATCTCCTTCTTCCGGATTTAGCTTGAGCAAGCATAGGTCACATTGGTGCTTCTTGGAGCATCCATTCCTTGCTATCTTTCCAAGGAACCGAGAAGCATTGAAGGTGTTCTTGAGGTTTCACAAGTGGAACTTCATCAGCATCTCTTCTTCATTAGATTTATTGTCTATTTTTTTTAGAAAAACTAGAATGAAAGCTAGAGTTAGATTTTATCTCAATCCTTATTTTGTTTGTATCTTCCATAAGACATATGTTAGCCTTCTCATTGTTTGAACTATTGTTGTTGAGTTGTCGAGATCTTTCCATGTTGCCATCAAACTCTTTTGACCTTCTTTTTGCTTGACCATATTTTTTAGAGTGTAGGCCATTCAACTTTCATATGTCTAGGTTTCTTACACTCATAGCAAATAATCTCCTTCTTGACAAGTTTTTTAAACTTTTCTTTTTTTTTTCTTTCTAGAAGTTCCTCAATTTTTCCTTCTTTTTTTAACATGTTTTTAAACTTTTTAGACATGTGAGATAACTCATTGTTTGTTGAGTCTTCATAACTTTTACCTAAGTTTTTGTACTCAACTTCCACCTTCAAAGCTTTGCCTTGTGATTTTTCTTGCTGGTTTCACCAGTCTCCAAAGCAATAATGTTATTAGCTTTCATATGATCTTTGTTATTCAGATGGACTTCATAAACTCTTAAGGTTCCCAAAATTTCATCCAGTGTTAAAGTTTTAAGGTCTCATGCCTCTAAGATGGTAGTGGCCTTTGGCTTCTAAACTTTAGGCAAACTGTCTCGAATCTTCAAGTTATTCTAAGCTTTGGAGAACTCAATTCCAAGGGATTTCAACTCATTAAGGATAACTTGGAACCTTTCAAACACCCCATCAATGGTCTCATTCTCTTTCATAAAGGACAATTCATAATGTCTATCGAGAAAAGATAAAAACTAAAAGTGGGGAGGGGTTGAATAGTGTATATTAAAAACTCACACGTTTTTTGCAATGAAGTAGTAATGCTAGTCAGATAAAGTGAGAAAAGTTGTCAGATGGAACACTAGATATTTTTATATTGGTTAGTCTCAACCATTGAGACTATGTCCAATTCTCAATCCAACTAGAGTTCCACTATCTTTAAATAAAGATACAAGTATTCTTTTAATAAGCCACTTTTGGCTCAACCCTAAGTATTCTTTGACTTGCATCTTCAAGCAACTACCCAAGTATTCTTTTAACAACAAGCCTCTCCAGGCTTAACAACTAAGTATTCTTTTATAGTCAAGTCTCTCTGGGGCCAAAACATGTATTATTTTTTTTTACAATATTAAGCCTCTCTAGACTCAACAAATATTCTTTTACCGTCAAGCCTCTTTAGGTTTAAAACAAGTATTCTTTTCAGACAAGCCTCTCCAGGCTCAACATTATAATAATGGTTACAAAGGTTACACAAGTGTTGTGTTCATCTCACTTAGACATTATATAACCAATATAGAGCAATGAGTGTTTACATGAAAAAATAGATTTATAGAGAGAGTTTATGTTCAAAGTATAAGTATCACTTAATTAATGTCTCTATTTTTCTTATGCTCTGAATCTTTTTATATAATAGCCTTGAGAAGATGACTGTTGCAACACTTTAAGTTCAGCTCACAAGTTTGCTTCTTTTGTTTTCATCGTCTTTCCTTGTAATCGTAGGTGATTATTTGGCTCATTTAATGTGAGTAACAAATATATTTCACCAAATGGTAACTCTTATCTGACTTTTCATACCAAATGGAGCTTGTAGAAACAATGTCAATGTAGAGCAACTATAACACTAACTTTATCCGCTTTTCTCCATGATTTTAGGGATTTGGTTCTGATGGAAAGCATGGTTCTTCTCTTTAACAAATTTGAAAGTTCTAAGATGGTTTTCGATTTGATCTATTAAGGAATGAAACATTCAAAAATAAATTTATCGTTAGCTTCAATAAATGATAAATATTTAATGTATATGAGACAAACTGTAACCTTCGTTTAATGAACAATGTCTAACAGATGATATGTGTCTTACACTTTATTTGATAAGCCTTTCAAAGATATGTTTCAAAGACATTTTCCCGTATATTTCTTCTATATAAAAATACTTAGTTTTTTAGCATTAAAACTCTAAGTTTAGGAGATCGTCTTTTGGCTTAACAATGTCTCTAAAGAGTTGCATCTCTTTTAAGCCTTATGTCTTCAGTTCCTTCATGAGTTACACTGATAGCTTCTCATATTTCTTTAGTAGTCTTACAAACTGCAAAAAAAAATTTACTTAGTTATTTTATAGTGTTGCTTATTCACTTTCAAAAATTACTAGATTTTCCCCTTATATTTGTAATATAGGGAACAACCTAGGTCATTCTTCTCGAAGACACAAGTCAATATGATCCAAAATGTTAAGTTAAAAGATGATCTTGGATCCCTCAAGCTTTATAGTTTTAATACTAACAAATGAAATGTTTTTATAAGAGAAAATGTCTTCAAAAAATCTTTGAAAATATCTTTGAAGATGCTTATAAAATGAAGTGTAAGACACAGATCGTCTGTAAGATGATAAGAAAATCTGACGAAGCATACAATTTATCTCATGTTCATTAAATGTTCATTATTTATTGAGACTAATGAAAAATTTTGTTTTAAATGCTTCATTCCTTAATAGATCGAATTAGAAAATCATCTTAGAACTCACAAATCGTTTAAAGAGAATAAGATCATGCTTTCTATCAACACCAAGAACCAAAAATCCCTAAAATTACGGAGAAAAGTAAATAAAGTCACTGTTGTTGTTGTACTACGCTAACATTGCTTCTGCAAGCTCTGTTTGGTATAGAAAATTGATAAGTAGTTTTTTTTATTAGATAAGTGGTACCATTTGGTGAAATGTATTTAATGTTTGCATTAAATGAGTCAATAGTTACCTCCTATCTCAAGGAAAAAACATTGAAGACAAACAAAGCAAACTCGTGATTTGGACTCAAAGTGTTGTAACAATCATCTTCTTCAAGCTACTATATAAAAAGATTCAAAACTTAAGAAAGAAAGAGAATACATATACAAAAAGAGAAGACATACTGGTTTAGAAACATATACTCTTTGTAAAATATACTCACTCTTTCTTGTAAAATTTTACTACACTATATTGGTTGTATAATGTCTAAGTTAGAGAAACATAACATCTTTGTAACTTTTATAACCATTGTTATAAGGTTAAGTCTAGAGAGATTTGTCTATGAAATAACACTTGGTTAAGCTTGTAGAGACTTATCTGTAAAATAATACTTGTTTGAGACTTGATTAAAAAAAATACTTGGTTATTAAACCTGAAGAGGCTTGTTGTTAAAAAAATACTTAGGTAATTCCTTGAAGATGTAACGTGGTTAAAAAAATGTGGCTGATTTAGTAGCCTGGAACGGGCCATTCCCAATCTGGAACGGGCCGTTCCAAGCTATTAAATTAAACTGAAATTCGTGGTTGGGAACGGCCCGTTCCAGAGGGAGAACGGGCCATTCCGGAGGGAGAACGGGTCGTTCCGGAAGGAGAATGGGCCGTTCCGGAGGGAGAACGGGCCGTTCCGGATGAGTCCCGGAACGGGCCGTTCTGGGCGTAGATTTTGTGCGTGAATTGGGAGTTCAGAACGGGCCATTCCGAACTCGGTACGGGCTGTTCTGGGGCAATCCGAAAATCTATAAATAGGGGTTAGGGGCCTTCAGGAAAATGTGTTTTTAGAGAGAAGTTTTAGAGAGAAGGTCTCTGGGTCAGTGAGCTCCTTTCTCTCCCAAATTTCTCTGTTTGACTCCTTTTCTCCTCTAGACCACTAATGCCTTCTGACTTTTCTTGAAATTCAGATTAGAAAGCTTGCTTTGGGATGATTGAAGTTCCGGGTTGAGCTTTGGAAGGGGATTCTATTTTGTCACAGTTGGCTATTCTGAGCCAACCTTCAGGTAAGGGAAGCTAGAATGTTTGTTGTGTAGGTTGCATGTGAGTTTAGAAACTCAATAGATGCGCGAATGTTGAAAATTCATAGATGGATTGAAGAAAATCTCATCTTTTGGGGTTTTGAGAAAAAAGGAGGATTTTGATGATTTTGATGTATAGGTTGGATGCATGTGAGATTTGAGTTATTTTGAGTTGTATGGAGCCTATGAATTGTGTTTTGTGTTTGCATGTGGCTGGATTTGTTGGTTTGGATGAGAGTTTCTGAACTCTCTGACTGGGTTTAGGCTAGGCGCAGGTTGAGTGCGCTAGGCATGGAAGAGCTTAGGGCTCTCAGGTTGGATGTTGGGCCAGACGTGATTTGGTTGCGTCAAGCGTGGATACTCTTAGGAGTCTCTGTTTCAAGGACACCGAGCATGAGTTGAACGCACTGGGCGTGTATGAGTTTTAGGACTCTCAAGATGGGATTAGGCTGGGCGAGCTTAGGCTACGCCGAGCGTAAATATGTTTAAAAATAATTATTTTAAATTGATGCTTATGCATGTTTAAAGTTAAAATGTTAGATCATATATGTGTGATATATGATGTATGGTGCGGTGTGATTCATATGTATGCTTTCTGATGATACGTATGAATGTTTGAATATGAGTATGCTTATTGATCATAATGGTGGGTAGACCATGTATGATGTATGATGCATTATTGCATGTGATGTCTTATGACATGTGTATGACTATTGATCATGATGGTGGGCAGACCATATATGATGTATGATGCATGATTGCATGTGATGCCTTATGGCATGAGTCTAGCCTAGGACTTGAGGAGAGGAAAAATATTTTCGAACTGGAAGAGCTCACATAGAGTCTGTTGAGAGTGGTGCTTGGATAGGCCACTGATATATGAGAGTGGTGCTCTGGGAGGCCACTGGATTTGGGAGAGTGGTGCTCAGATAGGCCACTGGGTTGGGTGAGTCTCCTCTAAGTCCTTAGCTAGTGTTGGAGCGGGGTATGAGGTCGAGGGTTATTCCCTTAACCAAGTACTCGGGAAGGTGCGTGGATCCTTGCGAATAGTCGGTGGGCGAACTCCACAATTGACTTGGTTAATGCATGCCAAGGTCGTGGTAAGCCCGTACCCAGCTGTGCTATACCTGACGGTGGATCTGGACTTCCAATTGTGTAAGTGACATCATCCGAGTAAACCCGAGTGAGGATTATATATCCTGTTTAGCTGTGACCGAGCGGGCGCATTGGGCGTGAAAATAGTTGGGGTGGTTTCGGTAGGATGGAATGTCACTTATACAACTTTATTGTTGTGGAGATCTCCTAGGTGTATGCGTGATGATGCATTAGATGATTGATATGCATTGATATCTGTCATGAGATGCATTTATTGCATGATTATTAATATGATGAAGTGTGGTGTTTGACTTCATGATTGGTGCATTGTATGTTATGCATGAGTAGTATTGGATAGAGTGTATGGTGAGACTCTATGAATATGATTAATGGTTGGATGATTATGTAGTATAGATTATAGTTCTATACTTGTATGATTGATTTGTGAATTCTAGCTTACGCTTCTGCTTCCATGTGGTGGAACTGCGATGATCATACTTTGTATGGGAGCAGGTCAGGGCTAGCTTGGAGTTGAGGTGTCCGCTGCGAGACGGGGAGTTTTGATCCTCGTGTTGGAGTTATCATTTTGGGTAACAGTTTTGTCTGTACTTGACCGGCACTAGGGAATATTATTTTTGGGATGACTGTACATATATGGAATTTTATTTTATAACAAAAAATTTAGATAATTTATTTTTATTTGTACATGTATGTATGAGTTATCCAGCTTAATATTTCTCTTAGTTCACTAGCAGTAGTGCGATTCCACTAAGTGTAGAGACCATGGCGGGTCGTTACACTTTTATGGTATTAGAGCCGGTCGAGTCTTTTGGGATGCTCTGTGGGGAGTGATCTTTCTAGGTTTCTGTTGTGTCATATCTCTGATATGTGTTAATGAGTTGTAGCGGTAAAGTGTTGGTAAAAGAATGTTTGAATTCTTTTAGTATGGTGAGGCCTCAGTTTGATCAGATCACTAGGGCTATGGAGGGCTATGGAGATGATGGCCATGGTGATGCGGTAGTAAAGTGCTCTTTTTGCTTAGATGGAGGCGGGTAGAGCTGCGGTTGAGGCAGCTAGACTGGTGGTCTCTCAGGGTGAGAGAGGTTTACCAGAGTTCAGGAGATGTTAGCCTCTTCAGTTCAAAGGGGGACTCAGATCCCGATGTGACAGATTTGTGGTTGTGTGAGATGAGAAGATCTTCAGTGTTTTGAGATTTTTTGAGGAGAGGAAGTTGGCCTATGCAGTATACATGCTGGCGGCAAGATTGTGTACTGGTGGAGAGACACCAGGTAGATGATAGAGAACAGAGGTGTGGTTATAGATTGGGATTGCTTCAAGAGAGTTTTATTGGAGAAGTATTTCTCGGACAGCGTTAGATATGCTAAGGAAGCTGAGTTCATGAAATTGCAACAGGGGAGCATGTCTGTTCCAGATTATGCTACGAGGTTTGAACATCTGGCTTGTTTCTACTCTCAGGCCGTATCTGAGGCTTGGAGATGTAGGAAGTTACAAAGGGGTTGAGGCATGAGCTGAAGAAGGTCATAGTCCCTATGTCTATAGTGGAGTTTCCTACCTTAGTTGAGAAGTAAAGACTGTTGAGAGATTGGTGGGTGGTAGCAGCGGCAAGGCTACTAGAGTTTATGAGTGATCATCTGGATCTAGGAGGGGAGGTCAGCAGAGAGGACCCTATGACAAGCCTGTTTAGTCTCAGAGAGAAGCTGTTAGTAGGGGGCCTCGTCCTGCTACTCCTCAAGGTGAAGCACAGTCGGTGCAGTGTTATAGATGTGGAAAAGCCCACATGGTTAGAGATTGTCCCCATCCGGGGAATGTTTGCTTCAGATGTGGTAGGCCAGGCCACATCTCTAGAGATTGTCAGACACCGCCGACTTTATCTGGGAGTGTCCCGGGGCCACCCAGGCCTACAGCTGTGGGGAGAGTGCTTGCATTGTCAAGTGTAGAGACATCCACTTCATCAGATTTGGTGAAGAGGAAGGGGAAAGCAGCAGGTGATGATGTTTTATTTTTGTTCGATTTTGGTGCCACGCATTCTTTCATTTCCGTTGATTGTGTGGAGAGATTGGGTTGTCGGTGTCTGCATGGCACATTGATTTGTATGTATCTATTATGACTTCAATTTCTTTGGTGACGTCGGAGATATATGTGAGATGCCCGATAGAGGTGTTTGGTAGGAGGTTCTGAGTGAACCTGATTGTGTTGTTCATGGTAAATGTTGACATAATCTTAGGGATGGATTGGTTATCTGCCTATCACATCCTTATAGATTGTGCTCGAAGAGAGTTGGTATTTCCTCAGTTAGAGGATGAGGTGTTGTTGTCAGCGGGTCAGGCTGAGTAGTTGATGAGAGATGGAGCTGAGTGCTTCATGTTGTTTGTCGTTTTGAATGATTGAGATGGAGAGGGCCATCACTGGGATTGAGATTGTCAGTGAGTTTCCTGAGGTGTTCCCAGATGATGTGCCGAGATTGTCACCTATGCGTGATGTTGTATTTAGCATTGACCTGGTATTGGGTGCAAGATCGGTATCAGTGGCTTCTTATAGGATGGTTCAAGCTGAGTTGGTAAAGCTGAAGAAACAGATTGAGGATTTGTTGGAGAAACAGTAGTGAGGTCCAATGTTTCTTCTTGGGGTGTCCTGGTACTGTTAGTAGAGAAAGGTGGTGGGGCCGTTTGTGTGATTATCGGCAACTGAATAAGTTGACAATAAGGAATGAGTATCCGCTTTTGAGAATTGATGATTTGATGGATCAGCTGAGGGGAGCTTCGATGTTTTCGATGATTGATTTGAAATCTGGATACCATCAGATCAGGGTAAAGGAGAGTGACATACCGAAGATTACTTTTAGGACTAGGTATGGTGCTGTGAGTATGTAGTGATGCGTTTCGGTGTCACTAATGTTCCAACAGTGTTCATGGATTACATGAACAGGATTTTTAGGTCATTCTTGGACAGATTTGTGGTGGTCTTCATTGATGATATATTGGTGTATTCTAGATCTTTAGAGGATCACCGTGAGCATCTGAGGTTGGTTTTAGAGGTGCTGAGGGAGAGGTAGTTGTATGCCAAGCTGTCCAAGTGTGAGTTTTGGTTGTCTGAGGTGAGATTTGGGGCATGTGATATCGACAGAGGGGATTGCAGTGGATCCAGCCAAGGTGGAGGTTGTGATTCAGTGGGAGCGTCCGAGGACTGTTACGGGGATTAGGAGTTTTGTTGGGTTAACGGATTACTATCAGAGATTCATGAAGAGTTTCTCTCGAATAGTAATGCCTTTGACTTAACTGACTCGGAAAGATCAACTTTTAGTTTGGATGGACGCTTGTGAGTAGAGTTTTCAGGAATTGAAGGGGTGATTGACTACTTCTCCAGCTTTGGTGTTACCTGACACTGGTGAGTATTTTGATGTGTGCTGTGATGTTTCTCACTAGGGGTTGGGCTGTATGTTGATGCAGGAAGGGAGAGTAGTAGCGTATGCTTCGAGGCAACTTAAGACTCATGAGTGGAATTATCCTACTCATGATTTGGGAGCTTGCAGCTGCGGTGCTTGCCTTGAAGTCATGGAGACACTATCTGTATGGTGCGAGATTCAATGTATTTAGTGATAAGAAGGAATTGAATATGCGGCAGACAAGGTGGATGGAATTCCTAAAGGACTTTGATTTTTAGTTGATGTATCATCTTGGGAAGGCAAGTGTGGTAGCAGATGTATTGATTAGAAAATTCATTCACATGTCGGTTATGATAATTAGGAAGTCGGAGCTGATTGAGCAGTTCAGAGATTTGAGACTAGATGTGGAGGTTGTTCAAGATCACATTAGTTGTGGTATGATCACCATAACTAATGAGTTCTTGAGACATGTGGGAACTAAGCAATTACAGGATCTAGAGTTGTTGAGAATTTTGGGATTTGCTTGGTACTGAGAGGACAGCTGATTTTGAGCTTAGTGCTGATGGAGATTCTCGAGTGGAAGTGTGATAGTGTCACTAAGGACATTGTGGTTGGGTTGCCTAGGACAGCTAGGAACAGTGACTCTATCTGAGTGATTGTTGATAGGTTGACAAAGTGTGCGCACTTTCTTCCTATCAAGAGGTGGTCCTTGGAGAGGCTTGCACAGTTGTATATCAGGGAGATAGTACGGTTGCATGGAGTGCCTTCCAGTATTATCTCTGACAGAGATCCAAGGTTTACTTCCAGGTTGGCAGACTCTGCATCAGGCTTTGGGAACAAGGTTGAGGTTGAGCTCTGTTTATCATCCACAGACAGATGGTCAGTGGGAGAGGACAATTCAGTTAATGGAGGATCTCTTGAGAGCTTGTGTGTTGGATCATCTGGGTAGCTGGGAAGAGGTGTTACCATTGGTAAAGTTTATTTATAATAACAGTTATCACTTGATTATTGGCATGGCACCTTTTAAGGCTTTGTATGGTAGGAGGTGTAGGACTCCATTATGTTGGTATCAGAAGGGTGAGTCAGTAGTGGTTGGTTCAGAGTTAGTTCTTCAGACTACTGAGATGGTGAGATAGATTCAGGAAAGGTTGAGGGCTACCCAGAGTTGATGAAAGTTCTATGCTGATAGGAGGAGGAGACCTCTAGAATTTGAAGAGGGAGAGCATGTGTTTCACGTTTTACAGTTGAGGAACTACATCAGAGACCTGAGTCAAGTAGTAGAGATGGATGAGGTGCAAGTTAGAGAGAACTTGACCTATGAGAAGAGACTGGTAGCTGTGGTTAATCACAAGTTGAAGAAGCTTTGTGGCAAATCCATCAGCTTGGTGAAAATTGTTTGGGATGCAGCTACTGGTGAGGTTACCTGGGAGGTGGAGAGTCAATTCAAGGAACAGTATCCATTCCTCCCTTCAGGTAGACCTATTTTCGGGGACGAAAATTCCTGTTTGTTGGGGAGTATTGTAACGTGGTTAAAAAAAATGTGGCTGATTTAGTAGCCCGGAACGGGCCGTTCCCAATCTGGAACGGGCCGTTCCCAATCTGGAACGGCTATTAAATTAAACTGAAATTCGTGGTTGGGAACGGGCCGTTCCGGAGGGAGAACGGGCCGTTCCGGATGAGTCCCGGAACGGGCCGTTCTATTTTCAGAATGGGCTGTTCTGGGCGTGAATTTTGTGCGTGAATTGGGAGTTCAACGGGCTGTTCCGAACTCGGTACGGGCCGTTCTGGGGCAATCCGAAAATCTATAAATAGGGGTTAGGGGCCTTCAGGAAAATGTGAGTTTTTAGAGAGAAGTTTTAGAGAGAAGGTCTCTGGGTCAGTGAGCTCCTTTCTCTCCCAAATTTCTCTGTTTGACTCCTTTTCTCCTCTAGACCACTAATGCCTTCTGACTTTTCTTGAAATTCAGATTAGAAAGCTTGCTTTGGGATGATTGAAGTTCCGGGTTGAGCTTTGGAAGGGGATTCTATTTCGTCACAGTTGTTGGCTATTCTGAGCCAACCTTCAGGTAAGGGAAGCTAGAATGTTTGTTGTGTAGGTTGCATGTGAGTTTAGAAACTCAATAGGTGCGCGAATGTTGAGAATCCATAGATGGATTGAAGAAAATCTCATCTTTTGGGGTTTTGAGAAAAAGGAGGATTTTGATGATTTTGATGTATAGGTTGGATGCATGTGAGATTTGAGTTATTTTGAGTTGTATGGAGCCTATGTATTGTGTTTTGTGTTTGCATGTGGCTGGATTTGTTGGTTTGGATGAGAGTTTCTGAACTCTCTGACTGGGATTAGGCTAGGCACAGGTTGAGTGCGCCAGGCATGGAAGAGCTTAGGGCTCTCAGGTTGGATGTTGGGCCAGACGTGATTTGGTTGCATCAAGCGTGGATACTCTTAGGAGTCTCTGTTTCAAGGACACCGAGCGTGAGTTGAACGCGCTGGGCGTGGATGAGTTTTAGGACTCTCAGGTTGGGATTAGGCTGGGCGAGCTCAGGCTACGCCGAGCGTAAATATGTTTAAAAATAATTATTTTAAATTGATGCTTATGCATGTTTAAAGTTAAAATGTTAGATCATATATGTGTGATATATGATGTATGGTGCGGTGTGATTCATATGTATGCTTTGTGATGATACGTATGAATGTTTGAATATGAGTATGTTTATTGATCATAATGGTGGGTAGACCATGTATGATGTATGATGCATTATTGCATGTGATGTCTTATGACATGTGTATGACTATTGATCATGATGGTGGGCAGACCATATATGATGTATGATGCATGATTGCATGTGATGCCTTATGGTATGAGTCTAGCCTAGGACTTGAGGAGAGGAAAAATATTTTCAAACTGGAAGAGCTCACATAGAGTCTCTTGAGAGTGGTGCTTGGATAGGCCACTGATATATGAGAGTGGTGCTCTGGGAGGCCACTGGATTTGGGAGAGTGGTGCTCAGATAGGCCACTGGGTTGGGTGAGTCTCCTCTAAGTCCTTAGCTAGTGTTGGAGCGGGGTATGAGGTCGAGGGTTATTCCCTTAACCAAGTACTCGGGAAGGTGCGTGGATCCTTGCGGATAGTCGGTGGGCGAACTCCACAATTGACTTGGTTAATGCATGCCAAGGTCGTGGTAAGCCCGTACCCAGCTGTGCTATACCTGAAGGTGGATCTGGACTTCCAATTGTGTAAGTGACATCATCCGAGTAAACCCGAGTGAGGATTATATATTCTGTTTAGCTGTGACCGAGCGGGCGCATTGGGCGTGAAAACGGTTGGGGTGGTTTCGGTAGGATGGAATGTCACTTATACAACTCTATTGTTGTGGAGATCTCCTAGGTGTATGCGTGACGACGCATTAGATGATTGATATGCTTTGATATCTGTCATGAGATGCATTTATTGCATGATTATTAATATGATGAAGTGTGGTGTTTGACTTCATGATTGGTGCATTGTATGTTATGCATGAGTAGTACTGGATAGAGTGTATGGTGAGACTCTATGAATATGATTAATGGTTGGATGATTGTGTAGTATAGATTATAGTTCTATACTTGTATGATTGATTTGTGAATTCTAGCTTACCCTTCTGCTTCCATGTGGTGGAACTGCGATAATCATACTTGGTATGGGAGCAGGTCAGGGCTAGCTTGGAGTTGAGGTGTCCGCTGCGAGACGGGGAGTTTTGATCCTCGTGTTGGAGTTATCATTTTGGGTAACGATTTTGTCTGTACTTGACCGGCACTAGGGAATATTATTTTTGGGATGACTGTACATATATAGAATTTTATTTTATAACCAAAAATTTAGATAATTTATTTTTATTTGTACATGTATGTATGAGTTATCCAGCTTAATATTTCTCTTAGTTCACTAGCAATAGTGCGATTCCACTAAGTGTAGAGACCATGGCGGGTCGTTACAGAAGATGCAAGTAAAAAAATACTTGGGGTTGAGTTAGAAGTGACTTGTTGAAAGAACAGTTGTATCTTTGTTGAATGATATTGGAACTCAATTTTATTAGATTGAGAATTGGACGTACTCTTAGTGGTTGAGATGAACTAGTATAAAAATATCCAATGTTCCATTTGACTACTCTTTACACTCTATTTGACTAGTGTTATTACTTCACTACGAAAAACGTGTAAATTTTTTATACATACTATTCAACCTCTTTCTAGTGTTTATTGTTTCTCCCCACAAAATTATCATGCAAAGTTAGAATAAGTATTTTATAAATTATGAATAGTAATTGAACACTTAAGAATGTAAACAAAGAATTAAAAGGAAATTTCAATCCTTATGATAAAATTTTCATGGTTTAAAATATAATTTGAATTCAATCAACCTAAATCAATACAAATGTAATTAAAATATATATCCAAATCTAAATTTAATGAATTTCATAAAAACATGAAACACAATCGTGATCTCACAATTTTCGAGAAATTCAAGAATAATGAATGATTGATTTAGACGATTTAGGTTATTTTAGGTCTAGATCTAAGTCTAGATCTAGATCCATAATTTATCTTCAATGTCAATTATAGATCTAATTAAACAAAATTCATAATCATGAAAATGAAAATTAAATCTACAATGGAGATGAAAATGAAGAGAATTCATATGGTAGAAATACATCGGAAACTCGAATTTAACCATAAGTCATGAAACCTTGAATCAAATGAACAGATTGGCTATGCATCTACATCAAGTTGCTACAATCAATTTGTGTCAAATGTGGGGAGAATTCAGAGAGAGAAAGAAGGGAAAAGAAAGAGAGAGAGAAAGAGAGAGAGAGAATTTGATAAACTTGTAAAGGAAGCTACTTTAAAATCTAAAAAATGAGTATAAAATGTACATAACAAGTCTCACAAAACTTATTAATAAACCAATTTAATGGGCCTAATAAGAATATTTATAAGGTTTGACCGACTAATCAACTAATTAACAAGGTTAGACTACTAATACAATAAGTTCCTAAGGTAAACCTAAAATGAAGTGCAGAGACGTAACATTGATACACATTTTGGGACCCTTAAACATCCTAAGTAGGTGAAACTCTCAATAGAGAAGTTGTAGAGCTCTGTCTTAGCTTTCAAAAGACACTAAGAATGTCCAATTCTGAGTTTAAGAGCTTTATATATGACCTGTGCAAGACAGCCTGTCAAAGTGGACAAAAATTACAAAAAATTAACTATAATTTATAATTGAAACCAAAATAGTCCACTAAAACAAATGTCAACCAATTCATCAACTTAAGATACTTCTAAATATTAAATAAGCCTAATATAATATACTAAAATATGTATTAATTATGCACTATCATTCTTGACAAATATCAAGCTAAGATGTATCTTGCCTTTGTGTGTTGAATAACAAGATGTTGTAGTCTTCTTGTATGTACTCATTCTTTGGTTGGGTAACCAAAACATCACCACCAATGATGATCTTCCAGGGGTGATATTGGTGTACTTAATGAACATCTCTATTATGTCATTCCAAATGAGTAGTCTTCTCTATTAAAGGTTGGTGACCTTGTAAGAGAAACTCCTTTTGGCAAGTATTATCTTTCACTACTTCCCATCTTAGGATTTTTTCCTTTTGGACAATTAGATGCTTAACCCCATCAAACGTGGAGCTTAGGTACCAAATTATGGAGAAAAGAAAGACACTAGAAGTGGGTTGAATAATGTCAATAAAAAAAATTCAACACATTTTGAAAATAGTGAAGTAGTAACATAAGCCTCAAAGGAATGTATATGAAGCAAGAAACAAAGAACACAAGGTATTTTTATCATCTCAACTATTGAGACTATGTCTAGTTCTTAATCAACTTGATCAAGTTCCGTTATCTTTTACAAAGATACAAATATTCTTTCACAAGCCACTTTTGACTCAAGCCTAAGTATTTTTTGATTTGTCTCTTCAAGCAAATTACTTAAGTATTCTTTGAACAACGAAGACTCTCGAGGCTTCAAAATCAAGTATCCTTTTTACAACAAAGGTTCTCTAGGCTTCAAGCTAAAACACTAAGTTAAAGTTGGAAAATAACAAAATATTTCGTCTTTCTCACAAGAAGTGATGCAAATTTTAAGTTCAAAGATTTACACATAAAGGAAAAATGAATAGAATAGTTGAGGTTGTTCTCTCTTGTTTTTGAGTTCTTGAAGTTTTTTTTATTATATATAAGTGCTTAATGAAAATGACTGTTGTAAATCCTTGATTTTCACTTATAGGCTTGCTTCATTTTTCTTCATCTTCTTTCCTTGTAGAGTAAGATTTTGTTGGTGCACTAAATGTGAATATTAAATACATTTCACCAAATTGTCACTTTTTATATGAAAAGAAAATCTTCGTTCCTTTTTGAAGTTTAAGTACCAAGAAGCTTTTATTTCTTTTGATCTATTAAGGAATAACATAGAAACAAATGATATGACCATCAAACATAATAAATGAAATATTTAATGCATTCATTTGAGATAGACAAAATGTTTTGTCTGGTTTTGTCTGATAGACTTATCAGAAGACATATCATCACACCCAAACGTCTTATAGTATCGTCTTCATTGAATGATCTTAAAAATAATTCCTTATAAAAAAGTTTTTGAGATTGTTATCATTAAAAAATAATTTTTGAGGGGTCTATGATTGTCCTTTGATCTAATACCTTAACATATGGAATACAACATTTCCTTGAAATCTAACCGGATTTTTTCAACATAAGTAAATGAAATGAATTAACCTGTGTGAAGATTTCCAATATGATCTTTCTTGGTTTCGTGAAAAACAATAACTAAGTTCTTAAGTTGAAAAAACTTCAAGATTTTTCACTTGTTTGATTCATGATATTTTTTCTTATTGCACACATGTTTAAAACTTTCTTGTACTCAAAGAGGAAAAATGAATTTGAAACATGATTAAGTTGACTTTAGCCTTTATAAAATGAGTAAATTTTGTTTTGATCTTTATAATTTTATTTTATTTTTTTCATTTCATTCCTTTAAAATTTTGAATTATATTTTTATCATTGTTAACATCTTGTGTGTTTCCTAAAAAAGTTAAGTGCTTATCTCAAGAATTACTTACAATTGTTAAATATATTATGTTAGGGTCTTAGTGATGATACTTAATTTTTTTTTATTATAGATTTTTAAAATACATATTATTTATATATTTTAAAATAATCATTGAAGATAAAAAATAGTAACTTTAGATTTTATAAGGATAAAAATAAAAGATAAATAATTTACCATGATAAAACTAATATTTTATTTTTTCACAAGGAAAAAATATTTTAAAAAATAATGTAGCATTTATTTTTAGGAAAATAAGCCAAGCATAAGTTGAAAAGCAGTTATTATTTCTTAAAAACAAAAACCTGATAATTAATTAACAGCCTTTGCACTTGGACAACTTTTGCAAGTCGTATGATAGCGGATGTGTTGGCCATATCAGAATCCAATAATCTGAACATGCGTTTGCGTCGGGCGCAGTCTCTCTCTCAATCCATATTTTTTTATTATTATTATTTATTTATGAAGTGATTTGGTGAGTGGGGAGATTGGCCTTTGGTGCGATTCCAAGAAATTCACGTTTCAGCCACACTTGTCTCTCTGGCTTTGTTTTCTTTGTCCTATTCCTATCCCAAACTTCTTGTGGCTCTCTCTCTCTCTCAGATTCAATTACCGCTTTTGTTTTCTTGTCCTTAGATTCTCCGCCACCTGCACATTACCCATCTCCTACCACTCCTCACTCCTTTCAACGCTTTTTGATTTCTTTCAGATTCATCTTACTAACTATCTCTCAGTAAAAGGTGTTCCATTTTGTTCCTTTTTCACTCTGCGTTTCATCTCATTCTTTCCGACACTGCTAGAGCTCGGTATGATTCTAGATTTTTCACAACTTCATTTCTCCAAAACTTAATTTAAGTGCCATTCCTCATAATGCATTTCATTTGTGGTTTTGAATTATGCTCCGTCTTCCTTCAAGGTAACAGTACTTTGGGAGAATTACGCAACAGCACTTACCACACTTTTTTTTTTTTTTTTTTTTTTTTTTTTTTTTTTTGTATTTTAGGTGATTGTCATGGGATCTTAAGGACAATTGTAACTTTAATTTAAATTCATGGTTTCACTGCTTAGTGCTACTCGTGTTATGCAATTGTGGTTATTTTCATTATTTTTGTCTTGTGTCTGTGATGAATTTGTGGGTGCAAGACTTTGTTATGCTTCCCATCCTACACTTTAATCACTAATTAGCTTCATCGTATTAATTGTGTGATTAAGAAAATACGAGTTTTGTATGAATTGATAAATTTAAATAATTTCACGAATTTGCACTGTAACTCCGTCTAACATATTATGTTACTTGTTATATGGTGAACCTTTCCGTTTTTGGAATTTATAGTGTATTTTCTTGTTTCAAGTTTGATTATCATTATAGTTATTTGAAGTTGGTAAGTTTGTTAAATTACTATTTGTTTTTTAATTGGTATGACAATACAGTTGATGTCACTGGGAATATGATGTGCAGCAATGCATTACACATTCACATTTTTATACCTCAAACATGAAGTTGAATTTCATCATTTCCCTTCTTTCCTCTTTAGCATAGTTTGTAACAGACTCAGGAAGTCGTTGAAATGGGTTCTTGACTTCACTTTTTTTAGGGTTTAAGAATAATGTAATACAGAGAAGTTTTGAGCTAATTAGAAAACAATCCTATGATATTCCTTGTATATCTATAAACTCAAATTTATCCTTCTTTAAGCTCCGTTTCAGTAAAATGAGTTTTGTGTGAATTGGAAGCTTTTTGTTTCTTATCCTGCATCTTTTCTGGAAGTGTATAGTTGTCTGCGTTGTTTATCTTGAATCTTGAAGTAGTAATATTCTTAGACACTCTGGATGATCCAAATGTATTAGACGCATGACTGGTTCAGCCAATTTAGTTATTTCCCTTGCAAAAGCGGAAAATTTTGTGATTGCTCTTTACCTGTGACAGTGAAAATCAATCTTATCTCTTCTGAAAATTTGTTGAAACTTAATATATTTTGTTCTTCGGTTACACAATTACCACCTCTTAAAAGTGTCTTGGAGAATAGCAATGCATATAATGCAAAATAATTAGTCTGTCATCACAACTTTTTTGAGCTATGATGTCTATGAAAGAGTATGCCTCTTCTGAATTGTTATTATTTCCTATAAATATGTTACCATGTGAAGTTTTGCTTTCTTGTTGGCACTAATTGTACCTTGAAAATAATTATTTTCTTTGAACATATGACATATTTGTGCGGGGATATGAAAATTTCAATAGAAAACAAAGACACGAAGGGATTGTGTCTATGAGAGAATAAAAATCCTATTTGATCTGCTGCAAAACTAAAGCTTCATCAATAGATTTTGTTATGTCCTATATTTTTTGAATGGGCCGTTTTCTCATTGATCATACTTTTCGTTGGGTTCTTCATATTACATCCCTTCATATGTTCATGTTCCATTTTCTAATCCTTTTTCCCACTCTATCTCTTTGAAATTTATGTTTTGCAGATGGGAGATGTGGCTAAGGACCTTGCAGCTGGGACTATTGGAGGGGCAGCACAGTTGATATGTGGACACCCCTTTGACACCATCAAGGTCAAGCTCCAAAGCCAGCCTGCACCACTCCCTGGTCAGCTTCCCAAGTATTCAGGTGCATTTGATGCTGTCAAGCAGACAATAGCAGCTGAAGGACCAAGGGGTTTATACAAAGGCATGGGTGCCCCACTTGCTACTGTAGCAGCCTTCAATGCTGTCCTGTTTACAGTGAGGGGACAAATGGAAACATTAGTGAGGTCCCATCCTGGTGCCCCCCTCACAGTGAATCAGCAGTTTGTTTGCGGAGCTGGAGCTGGAGTTGCTGTTTCCATTCTTGCTTGCCCAACTGAATTGATCAAATGCAGGTCTGACAGTGTTTTTCTCATCATAATCCTTTTTTATCTTATTTTCTTGCTTTTCTTTTTATCAACTTCTATAGATTTTGAGAGGTTTTGGATTTTTTCGTTCTTTTTCCCTTTATAAAATTTTACATGGATTCTTACCCGCTAGAAAACAATAGATTATTTAGCTAGCACGGAAATAATTGTTATGGGTATCTATTTTTTGTTTTTTTTTTTTCTACAAAGCATCTCCTTTAGGTGCTTATCTTTGACAAACTAAATTCTTCCTCTCAGTTGACATAAACCAGATTGTTATGAGAATAAACCAAATGATTTCCAGCTAAGATTAGTCTTTATTAACTTTTCATATTTTACTTGGCATCATCATAGGTACTCAAAATATGCATTGATCTTGGCTTAACTTTTCTGATTCATGGTGAATATTGTCAGGTTGCAGGCACAAAGTGCGCTTGCTGGCTCAGAAACAGCTACTGTGGCTGTTAAGTATGGAGGACCCATGGATGTGGCCAGGCATGTTCTCAGGTCAGAAGGGGGCACGAGAGGTCTTTTCAAGGGCCTTGTTCCCACTATGGGGCGTGAGATACCTGGAAATGCTATAATGTTTGGTGTATATGAAGCATTAAAGCAAAAGTTTGCAGGAGGCACTGATACTTCTGGCCTAAGTAGAGGTTCTCTGATTGTTGCTGGAGGCTTGGCTGGAGCTTCCTTCTGGCTCATTGTTTACCCAACTGATGTTATTAAGAGTGTTATTCAAGTAGATGATCACAGAAACCCAAAATTTTCTGGTTCATTTGATGCATTCAGGAAGATTCGAGCTTCAGAGGGGATCAAAGGCTTGTATAAGGGTTTTGGTCCTGCAATGGCCCGAAGTGTTCCTGCAAATGCAGCATGCTTCTTGGCATATGAGATGACAAGATCAGCTCTGGGATGATTAATTCTTGTAGCAGGCTTAATATCAAATTCTCATGTTTCTTTTTTCCTTCTGTTCATTAAACAGTTTTAGTCCATCCATTGACATCTAGCCACACAAGCGCGTCTTCTGTTATAGCTTCGGTCATCGGCTCATTCTTTCACCGGTAGTAATATTCAAACATCCTTTAGTTTCAGGTGCCAGATTATATACGCGCTGATTAATATTAACCAAAATTGCTTTCAAAAGTGGACTTTGATGGTAATTTGCTCGAGGAAACTGATAATGTATTCTGAATGCCAGACTGTCCAAACTATCCAATTGTTATCTGCCGGTTGACTTTAACCATTCTAAATTTTTAGGATACTTGGAGCTTGGAAGTGGTTGTTGCATTTGGCTTTTGATTCCGTGGATTCGATTAGTCTTACCAATTTAAAAATGTTTGATAAACTTTGGATAGGAATAACATTTCAAGTTATCAACTTTTAATCTTGAGAATAACATTTCTAGAAATATAATGACAAGAATCAATAACATTTAATTTGGTTGATGTCGGAAATGTTTTGATGAAGGAGGCATGAATAAAGCTAAAGGATTAAAATACATAGCTAGCAGAAGTCATACCTTTCAAGCACAGTTTAGTTTTTAATTGTTAACTTTATGATATTATGTAGATCATATGTATGAAAAAAAAAATATATAATTAAAATTTTTAATTCTCATATTATGGGATTTAACTTATCCACATCTTTTTTTGGTAATAAAAATATGGGAATATAAAAGTTATATTTTCCTTGAGAATGTTCTATATCCAATAATAAAAAAATTAAATCTTGTAACAAAAAATATTTTATAAGAGATTATATTCAGAAGGGTGTAATATATATTTACTTCATAATAAACATGTCAAAGTGAATTTAACTTAATGGGTCAATCTAGCTTATCATGGGTCTAAGTCGGGTCATGTTAGGAAAAAACATTATGTATAAATTTTAGTTAAATTTCAACCCATCTTACTTAATACGTGAACTAAGTGGGCTCGAGTTGAAGTGAGTTGGGTTGACCAATTTAACTCATTTCAATTAAAAAAGATATAAAAAAAATCTATATTTATGTTTTTTGTAGTTGCCATTTGAAATTTTGATTATTATTATTTTTTTTGCATTTGTATTTGAATCAATTATAGACTTGATTTCTTATTAAAAAAAATTGCAACTCTTTATTTTATTAATTAAAAATAGGGACACGTAATTAATTTTTTTTTTTAATTTTTAATTTTTAAAAGCTAGTGAGCCAACCAACTTAACTTATCACTCGTGGTGGATTGAGCTAAGTTGAACTTTCTCATTTAAAGCACCAACTCGTGCTAAACCAACACGTGTAATATAGATTGACTCACTTTGACACCTCTACATCATAAGTACTGAAAATCAACTTACTAATATATTTACAAAACCACTTGTTGAATATAAATTTTGTCATCTAAAAAGTTTACTTGGAATGACTTTTATACTGGCTAGCCGAGTTATGAACTCATCCCTTACCAAGTTGTCAAACTCGGTCAAAGGTTTACCAACCTGACCAAGTAGTGAACTCATTATTGCCGAGCTACTAAGCTCGACCACGAAACATACACATCGGAATATCACATCGACCCAAAGAGGCCACATCATCAGAAGGATAAAAATACAATCTTGTCATCGTGCCGTAATCACGAGATAAAACCCTAAAATTACTAATGTGCCGATAGACAGTAAAAATCTTAAAACCATCAAGGTACGCCTGCTATATATACGAGACATCTACATTATCAAGTACTAACTTAAGCATCAGAGTCTCTTTTGCAGGTACCACTTCCATCTTGAAGCGGCCAACTTGCGAACTAGTGGAGGCTCACCAATCTCATTATAGAGATCGTCGCCGGTCCAATCTCAGGTGAGAAGAACTTTTATAAAGGAATGCTTAATTTTCTATATGGATCATCCAATACATGTAGACCAATCAATCAATGGATCATTCAATGTACCTCATTGTCCAATGTGTATGTGCTTGTTTACTAATTTACTTAGCTATCCAATATGTAAGGCATGTCATTACATGGTTTTATTTTAAAAATTTTAAGTTTCTCACACTAAGTCATTAATGTTTGTATTGAAAAAATTGTATCTTTGTCAACTACTCTAAAATATAATGAATTGGTTGATTTGATGGTTGCTTTTAATGAAAGTTCAACAAAAAAAAAGTTACCACCTCTTTGTCTTCTACAAAACTTCTAAAGCTGCTCACACAACCTTATGTGCAATAGAAAAACCTTTTTTTTATATATAAAAAATCTCTTCATATAAAAGTAAACTTTAGCAGTAACCATGTCTCGAGTCTTCTTTTACCAAAAATATGGTAAAAGAAAAAAGTAAAGCTATGTCAAAGCCTTTGAACCCAAAGACTTTGTTTTTCTCGAGAATTAGTTCAACATTTATAACATTGCCAAAATTGGTGTTGATTTGAGAAATGATCTTGAAGCTTTTGGTCTCAAGAACTACTTCGCAAGAGATGAGGAATTGGTTCATCCAAACATTACATTTGTAATCAGTGCGGTAAGCCAATTCCTTAATATATGTCCATTGTGACACTCATTAGAATGTTGTCATGGACATTCTTCATTACATGAAGAATACACCAAGTTTTGACATACTATATGAAGATAAAGATAATGCCAAGATTGTTTGATGCTTATTGGGTAGGATTACATAAGACAGGAGGCCAACTTTTGATTATTGTGTTCTAATTGGAAGAGATTTGATCTCATGGAGAAGTAAGAAACAAAATTCAATTGTTCATTCTAGTGCCAAAGCCGAGTATCATTTTATGTCAACAGTTGTTTCCAAAAATTACATAGCTTAAGCAACTTCTATAACAACTACAATTTGGATATATTCAAGATGATAAGCTCATGAAACCTGACTTTTATCCACATTGCATCTAATTTGGTCTTCCATAAGCAAATCAAACACACAGAGATAGATAATCTTTTTGTGAGAGAAAATGTGCTTTCAAGAGAAATTACCATTGACTTTGTTGGTAAAATTGATTAGTTAAAAGACATTTCACAAAATCTCTCAAAGGTTCTCAAATGGACTACAATTGTAACAAGCTTGACTCATATGACATGTATGCTTTAGCTTGACAAAAAGAGTAAAAATATGATCAATTATCTATAAATGGAGTAATTATTCATAACTTATTAATTTAATAATTTTATCTTTATGTTATTTTCTTTATTATTATATTATTTTTTATTATAAATAAATTAGTTTTTGTATGAGGAAGTATACACCATAATGCATCACCACATCAAAGTAATATTTTATTAATATAATTTTTTTATAAATATTTAAATAAATTAGTATTTTTAATAAAATTTAATAATTATATTTAATTAAATATATTGTTAAAAATATGTATATTAAACATATAACTTGTAAATAACAACTTGATAAATTAGAAACACTTTAGAATATATTTCAATTAAAAATATATTCTAAAATTTTGCAATAAGTGATATTAAGTTACTTATTATAAATTATATATTTTATATAAAAGAGTGATAATATAATACTTATATTTCTTAAGAAATAATATAATTTATTTAATATTTTAATATATAAAAAAACATAATGCTATAAATATAACAAAAATTATACTGATAATTTGTACAATATTAACTTTTTGTCTTTATCTCTTTCCATAATTGATAATACTTCTCTTTATAATAAATGAAGTGATGAAAGATTAATATAAAAATAATTTTGTATATTTTTTTTATTGTACTCTAAAAAAAATTAAGAAAAAAGTTAGTAAAACAATTTATGTTAACTATATTAAGAAAATAAAGAAAGGAATAAGGTCATGTAATACTCCTTAAAAAAAAATCATCTAATAGTCTTATATTGAAAGGTGGTAAAATATTAATCGATTTTTTTACTGAATTTAAAAAAAAAATAAAAGTCCACGTTAAGAAATCAGTTTGAATTTGGATTCTCTCATGTAATTTTCTCTCTGCAGCCTCTCTCATGCAATATTAATAGTCATTAGATATATTTAGTGGCTCAAATTTAATCTTATAATTAATGTAATTTTTAAATGATTAAATTTGAGCTATTAGATATATTTAATGGCTATTAATATTGCAAGAGAGAAGCTAGAGAGAAAAAATTGTAGGAAAGAATCTAAATTGAATGAGTTTACTTATTAACTGATTTCTCGATTGGACGTGGATATAGGTTAGTTAGGTAAATAATTTTTTGGAAGGGTTATTTACTAAAATAAAAAAATGGTATATTAATAAAAAAAAGAAGTCTATAATAGTGTTATATTGAAAGGTTGCAAAATATCGAGTAATGTAGTGTGGGCGTAGTATATTAATTAGGGATAGTTAGGGGATGAATATTGGGTGTAGAGGAGAGAGGATGAAGGGAAGCAACAAGAAGAAGACGGAGCAGGAGAAGAGAGACGATGAAGTTGAAGAACTGTTGCAAGCAGCGCAAGATCAAATCCTCTTAAATCTCTCTCACTCTCACATCGCACGTGCTTCTCCTTCTCCTTCTCCTTCTCCTTCTCCTTCCGCTAATACCGATCTGGACCTGGACCTGGAGCGTCGATTCCAGGCCCTCAAAATGAAAGCCCAATCCATTTCTCCTCCTCAGCCTCAGCAACACGATCTCTCCGCCAGATTCGATGCTCTCAAAGCCAAATCATCACCTTCTGCCGCCCCAACAACCGTCACTATCACACCATCCGATTCCGCCACCGGCTACCACCAAGAAGAAGAAAGCGAAGATGAAGAGACTCAAGTTCAGAAACTCATCCAGTGGGCTAAGGATGCTGCGCGTCTCGATCCTTCTCCGCCCTCTGATGACGACTCTGATATCTAGAAACCTATCCAATCCGATTCATTGAATTGCTATGTTACTGTGCGAATTCGTATATACAAATGTTACTGTTACTATGTTACGTTCAAGTTAGTTAGATACTTGGATACTTAGGTTTAACCGCATCTCTCTCATTTGCTTTCAGTTACTTTGTTAGATTCGTTAAAATTCGTTACTTGCTGTATATAAACTAATACTTCACCGATGAGATAAAATACCATTTGGGTATTTGAAATTGTATGGCTTGACACTTTGGTCATCTAAACATGAAAATTAAAAAACCTGGAAATGTAAAATGTTACTAGCTTAAATCCAAAATAAAAAAAAAGATGTGGCTTAAATGATAATATTGATGTATATTTAAGAATTGAAATGACAATAATTGGTTAGTTCAGAGATTTAGACGAAATAACTATAAGTTTCAAGAGTTTATTTGGAATTTCCTTACTTTGACCAAAGTCATTTTTCATATATTTTTTTTTATGCTAAATTGCTCCTTATAAATATATGTTATGTTTTATTATTGATAATGAATTTTAGGATTCACAATACTATTTGATTCATGATTAAAAATAGACTTTCTGATACACAATTTGTATCCTGATTCAACTACTGTGATGCGTACAAGCTTACTCTGCATAGGAATATGATACAATAAGGGGAAATTGGTCTTTTGTTATATTTAAAAGGGGGTAGATTTTGAGTTTTACCATAGGTGTTTACATAGTTTTATCATTTATGTATTAGTTATGTTGATTTATTTTAGACATAGTATAGTAATCCTTGAAAGAATGAGCCATGTGTTGATTTTCAATACCACATACCTCTGTTTTTGACATTGTTTTATCATGCAGCTCAAATTGGTCTCTAAGGAAGATCCCTGGTTAGAGAGGGTCAATTTTCTTATCGAAGTAATGGTGTCCTATTTTGAGAAGCAACAATGTCAAATAAAAGCTATTAATGCTCTTCCCCTTTACCCAAATGTGCTGATTATGTGGGATAATGAAAGTGTTGTACCTAGCCTAAATTACTCTGGAGAAGTTTAGGAAGTTTGTAATTAACCAAAATTAAGAAGTTTAGGAAGTAATACCAAAATGTTGCACATGCAAGTCTTTCTCGGCCTTTCTGAGTTGAATAGTTTACATAATGCATCACCACATTAATGGTTGTTTTCAACCAAAGTTTTAGTTTTGTGGAAGATGAACCAGTATTTGTTATTGTTTTTCTCGTTGGGATTTATCTATGCTATTCCATTGAGGGGTCTAACTCTAGGCTCAGAAACTCAATTTATTGATAAATTATCACCTAATATACAGAAGTTTACCGTTTGTTTCATTTTAATCCTTCTTGTTTTAGAGAGATGTTCCTGCACATTATCTTCTCCGACTTGGTCAAGGAGAACAAGAGCTAGCAACTGATCTTGATTTTAGTCGGCAAGGTCTTGTTAATGCAATGCTTGTTAGATGGTTAGAATTGTCGAGTGAAGTGGAGAGGCTAGCAAGATCTCTTCAATTGCCAGAGGATGTGGTTACACTTGTGAAACTGCAGGGTACTTTGGGTTGCTTCATGTTTATTCACGCTGGGAGCAATTTCTTGCCACCTGTGCTGCGAATAAAGAAAACGTGAGATTGTTTTCCCTTCTAAGAGTTCTTCTCTGATGCACCACATCCTTTATTTACAGGTGAGTCTTTTGAGAAACACATCTGGGCTGCTATGGGATGCTTTCGTCATCCTAAGACCATGTTTCAAGAACTTGAAGAGTGCCGGGCATTTGAATTACTCTAGTCAACATCTGATAGGGCTAACTACTTAATACTTAATGACCAAGCAGGCTAAGATTGTGGCATCGAGGCTGTAACAGCTAACAGGTATGTCTTGCATCATATACATCTCAGTGGCATTGAAGAGATGACTAGTATCATAGAAAGGCTGTAACAGGTATGTCTCGCATCTCATGATACAAGAAACTTTTCTGTTTATCTTCAGTTACTCTGATTCTTTCCCTGCTTTTTCGTAATAAAAGAATTCATTACGACATAAGAAGTTATGTTAAAGATGATGGGTTAAGGATTTCACCTTAACATAAAAATAGATTGCAAAACAAACAGAAAAGAAGAAAATAAACTAAGCAAAACTGCCCTATCCTTCAAAGTACCAATGAAACATTATGTTGGTATGGTTTACTTTTAGAGTTAATCACCTATACACTGGCAGTGTAAAGTTTTTTTACACTGACAATCAATTAGATATTTTAATTGTGCCATGTCACTGTTAAAAGTAAATGTGTTTATAGTGACATGACACAATTAAAAGATCTAATTGGTTACCAGTGTAAAAAAACTTTACACTGATAGTGTATAAGTGATTAACTCTTACTTTTATATTAAATAGAAGCTAAGTGTCTGAGAAATTTAATGAAGGTGTGATATCTATATTATTGTTGGAAGGGCTGGAATATCTATATTTTTGTTGGACAAAAAAGAATAGGTGTGATAAGGCTCGGGGGAGGGTTCTGACTTCTGAGATGGGACTAGAGTGGGTTGCAACTTGCAATCATTTGGGTGTTGTCTGAGTACCGTGTTGATGACAACTGAGGACTAAAGTGCTGGGTAGATATAGTCATCAAAATAGGTTTCAGTAGGGTCTAGGTCTTGAATTAAGGAAACTATTTACCACATGTTTGGAAGAACTTATTTACAATGTATATGGATTTATCGTCTGCCAAAATGTTTGGGAGAGTTTATGAATTGAGAATAGCTTATGATATGTCCATGAGCTATTTTCAGCTTATTTCAGTAAGTTCTTCAGGATAACTCATGAAAATAATTTTCAATTAATATGACTTGAGATTAAGAGTTTGAAATGAAAAATAGTCTGGTGTGTATCTCACACCTCCGGATCTGAATATTATATATATAATATACGAGAAAAAGTACAGACGAGGATCTAAAAGGGATGACAGCAGATCCCTGATACAGCAGGCAAGACAGTGAAAAGACAACAAAAAGGATCAGCCTTTTACAGAGAAACTATTTATAACAAACAAAATACATCAATCTAACAATATGAAAATAATTTAACCTTATTTTCTCCTTGATTCAATACGTGCTTAATTAAGTTGTTTACCCTAACACATTCTTAATTGATGGCATCCTAGCTTGCATGAACTTGAGATGATGAGCAAGGGAGAGGATGCCTACTTCAAGGATCAAGTCCTTCAAAGGTGATGCGTGATTTAGAGAAGGAATAAGGTGGAATGGACGAAAATAGAGAGTGTGGGTGAAGTGTTTGATGAAAGGTTTGAGAGGGCACTCTAGGGTTTGACTCACTCCAAGGTAGTTGAAGGCCACTTCTAGGGTTTTGCTCTCAAGGTGGAGACAGGAATGGTTGTGGCCGAATTTAGCCTAGGGTGACTAAGGATAATATAAAGGCAAAAATGCTCTCTTTATATTCAATATCCAAAGTATTTACAAGGTGTGGTGCCTAGGGTATTTATAGGAGTGGGAGGCATCTAGGGTTGCATTTAGGGTTTCATTGGCCAAAATTTACAATGCCAAATGCACACCAAATGAAACCCAAATTAACCCTAGATGCAACTTGGTGGCCAAGGATGGAATCTTTGAGTTTAGTTAGGCTACATCTAGGTGCATGATAAGACCATGCAACCTTTGCCCTCCACTTGGGCCTAAGCCTTTCTAAGTCCAAAAATAGGTCCAAACACCGCCAAAAATATGTCTAGTTCCCTAATTAAATACCTTAGCCCAAAATTAAAAACCTATGATCTAAAGCACCCCATAATACAAGGGTAAAATGGAAAATACAAAAGAAAATAAATCCTATGACTAAGAAACCCCATAATACAAGGGTAAAATGAGAAATACAAAGAAAAATAAATCCTATGTCTAAGATATCCAAAATACAAGGGTAAAAATGGGAAATTTAAAGATAAGGATAAAATAGGAATAAATTTTATGCTAATAAAAACGTAGGAGCTAAGGCTCAAAGTTAGGCCCACTCCTCTTAGAGTTTTCAAAACTAACCCATTCCTCTTGCCTCTTTCAAAATATCACCTCTGGGTCTTCTTGGCCTTAGTATGATTCCATCATTCCCTCCCTCTTGAAAAGGATTTGACCTCAAATCAAGAGGTTCTTTGTCATGACCAACAAAAACATAGAAATAAGCATGAGAGGCAATAGTATATGATATAGATGGAAAGTGCATCCTAAGAGGAGTTTCACTAAAAATGCTAAAAATAATTTCTAAACTAAAAGGACTAGACTCTCTAATGCTAAGGATAAGATCCTCCCTATGATGAAGTATAGGTGTATAACTAAAGCCTAAAATGTTAAAAAGACTAAAACTATAGCACACTAATGCATTAGTCCTAAAAATTAAAATATCTTGTTGGAGGTACCCAATGTAGTGACCTAGGTATGTATTGGAAAGTAAAGAAAATTTAACTAAAAAATTACCTAAACAACTTTGTATTACATAATTTGTTAGATATATATGAGAAAAAGGTGTTAAGAGGAGTCTAGAAAACTCATAATCTAAGTTTGTCTTGTAGGGAAGTAACTAAGTTAAGTTCAAATAAGTGTGAACTTCCTTCAAGATCAAAAATAGAAGATACAACACCATGAGATGTATCCAACAAACCATACAAAGCAAAAGTTGGGTGCTTTATGAAGAAAATTAAAGTAGAAAGAGTCTTAAAGAAAGAAGGCTTATGGCGCCACAAGGAAGTAGCACAAGAAGTGGGACTAAGTGAAGTCCACTTCTTCACTAAATCTTGAAGTTGAGATTCTTTTTCTTTAAAAAGGATTTTTTTTGAATCTCCACTTCATGACTAGTGGCAACGTGAGAGAAAGAGTTAAGGTCTTGATGAATGAAGAAAGTCTTTTTTAAATCATTTTCAATGGGAAAGTGACTCTCCTCAAGCATAAGCCATTTGGAAGAAACATTATCCTTATTACTTTTCTTTAAGAGTGTTGGTTGTTTTTCTTGTTCTAACCACTCTTTAACCCTCTCTATACTTTTCTTCTTTTTTTCTTTCTTTTCTTTTTCTTTTCTTCTAAGTTCTTCCTCTCTTTTTGTATTTTCTTCCTCATGCATACTCTTAGGGATTCTAACCTCTTTGGATTTTTGATACCTAGTTGGGACAACCCTAGGTTTGGATCCACTAGTGTCTCTCCCCTCAACTAATTTTGCAAGTAATTGTTTTATTTCCTCCTTATTCTTAGGATTTTCTTTTTCCCTTTTTCTAATTTCTTCCTCTCTTTTTATGTGTTCCTTTTTTTTTTCTTATGTACTCTTTTAACTCTCTAATCTCATCTCTAACACTAAACCTAGTACTACAAGAATTATGACCATGTACACTAGAATGATCACTCATCTTTGATCAAGAAAAGGTTTTCACAAATTTGTTTTCAAAAAGGTTGGAAAAAAGGTTTTCACAAAGAATGAGTGATAAAAAGGTTTTCACAAGATTTTCAAGGTGCAAGATAAGTAGGAAAAGGCCTAAGTGTACAAAGTGAACTATGAAAGGGAGGTGGACTACAAGAAATCACTTAAAAACCAAGCCTTATCAAGTAGAAATCACTAAGCCCTTTCACACTTTTCTTACAAAACAATGTTTTTTTGCACTAAAGTTAGATATGTGTGTGCACGGCCCCCTAGTAGGAAAATTGAAGCCTTCTAAAACGAAAACAATTAAAGTAAAAGACCTAAACAATTATACTACCAAAGCACTAAAACATGCAAAGAAAGCAACTAAAGCATGTGCTAGTCGAATTTCCTAGGGTGGGAGCTTGAAGTGACCTTGGTGGTATTCAAGCCACTCCCACAAGCACTACTCGAATTACCCTAAAAACTACTTGGTTTAAAGAGGCCAATTACAAACCAAAATCAATGAAAACAAAGGCCAAAAATACAAGTGGTCAATTAGAATCATCAGAAAATACAGATGAGGTGCAAAATATGCAGCAGACTGAGGACACTGACATGGCTGAACAAACTGAGGATACGCCTCATGAAAGCAAGGGAACTATAACTGTAGATAATCACGTATCTGGAGATACGCCACCTGAAAACAGTGTGGAAGATACCATGGTTGATAATAGTGCTGGTGTTGCAATGAGAGCCCAAACGAGGGGACAAGTGTAGGTGCTGCTTAGTAATGCAACTTCACATTCTAGGTGTTGGTGCTATTCTCTCATTCTTTTAGGTACTTGGTCTTCAGCAGGTGCACTTTACGCAGGTATATGTTACGATGAACTCCAAGTCCTAGAGAAAGAAAATTAAATAGTTAAAAGATTACAATAAATGGGTTAGAATATTAAGATATTATATTTAATTTTATTGTTATTGTTATTTTTCTTAAAATATAATATAATATTTAAAAATAGTTGATGTATATTTTTATATTATATTTATATATTGTGTTGCATTTTAAATGTAGAATTACAATTGTCTCGATCATAAGTTCCTGATGGAATAATGCCCATGGGTCAAGTTCAAAAGAAACCTAGAGGAGTGTGTTAAACTTGAAGGAAGAAGGTTTAAGCTCATGTTGAACTTTGGATTACTTATTGTAGTCCATTCCTTCTTCATTGTTAATATTTCTTTGTAAATATTCTCTTATATTTTTGACTTTGTATTTTTAGATCATTTAGATTAAAAATTTATTTCTTTGTAATTTTGCCTTTAGAGGTGTATTTAGTATTTTAGGGGGGAGTGTAACTAGTATTTAGAAAATATGTTTATTGGGCTTGTTTGGGCTAAGATAAAGTGGAGAACATGTTTTCATAAAGTGGACATCCACTTTTGGTACCACTCACTATCTCATTAGATTCATACAACACTCACCAAGTCACATATTCTACACACTAGTCACACTTTTTGCATGCTTGCTTTTACACTTCTTTCTTACTACCACATTCTTTGTCACACTTTTTACGCCATGTCATGTGGCAAGCTCTCATTTACACTTTAGATTTGAGAGTAGACACTCAAATCATGATGAGATTCAAATTTGAATTTCAAGTTTTGAGAATTAGAGTTAGTTCAGATTTGAGTACAAGTTAACTTAACATTGGTTCAGCTAACCTTAATTAGCTTAACTTACACTACCAGTTACCAAACTCTATATATAGGATATTTCATGTGCAATCTTGTCACTTTTGGATACTATATGAGATTAAGATTGATTTTCTCTCAAATTCAAGAGTTCTTAGAGTGTAACTCCATTTAAATATCTTATCAAAAATCCTTTCCTTATGGTGAGAAGTTGTGGCCTATCTTCTCTTTAGAAGTGGAACCACCATTTCTATTCTTTTATGCCGTTTTCAAGTTTCTTATCCAAAGAACCTTATGGATGAAAAATTAAGGGAGTAGGAAGAAGTCAAGAGGAAATGTTTGCTTTCCTTGAAACTAATTCAATTATTTTTGGTATCTAGAGCAAAGTCATCTTCACGAGGATAAAAAAATATTTTTGTCTTACTTCTTGTATATTTGTCTTGTTCATAAATGTTCTTATATGTCTTGTTAAGTTTATGTTGTGGTAGATCTAGTATTTATATGCTAAATCTTGGATTTACTTGTGTTAAAAATTATGGTTCATATTTTTTAGATCTAGTCTTATATAAACCATATCTTGATGTATGCTTTTAAGTTCATTTTTAGTTCCACTCACTCTCTCATTGGGTTCAAACAATACCTGCTAAGTTACATATTTCATACTCTAGTCATATCTTTTGCATATTTGCTACTATACCCCTTTTCTTATTACTACACCCCCATCACACTTTTTACATTGTCATGTGGCAAGCTCTCACATGCTTGTTGAATCTAGCTTGAATGTGATTTTTATAACGACAAATTCTTAGTATCAAATTTTAGAAAAGAAGAGTACCTATCTATGTGCTAATAAATTTGTTCAAGTGTTTTAACAGAAATAAGATTGATTAGAATGCTACATAACTTAATAATTTCTTGAACAAAAAATAATGACTCACAAGACATCCTTATGACAATCTAAAAGAAGATTCAATGTTTGTCAAGGATTGTTGATTAACACAAATGACAATGTCTATCTAAAGCAAGTAAATGACTATATCAAGTTGTTGATAAAAAATATTCAAGTGAAACATTTCTTCTCAAGAGACTTGTCTTGAAGACCTAGTTTAAAAGACTACAATTTCAAAGCCCTAATCATAAACCTTTAATTGAAAAAATGCTTCTCAGAAGACTTGTATTGAAGACTTGGTTTAGAAGACTGGAAGTGAAAACTTACTCAAAAGGCATCTCACTTGTAAAGGCTGAGAAAAACAAAAGAAAAAGTATAGTGATATTAGTAGTTAACAAAAAGAACAAAGCAAGTCCCAACGGATTCATTTGTTGAGTGACAATAAAATGAAGACAATGGTCTCATTTTGAAGCAAGCAAGAACAAAGAAAATGAGAGATTACATAAGCTCAACAAGCTAAATCCTTTCATGCCTCATCCTCTGAATTTTTAGAGACTTCCACTTTATATTTGTAATGCTGATTTGTAATAGTAGATAAGTGTGAAATCTTTCTTAGTGGAAACTCCATTGTAGGAGATTTACTTGTGGTCTTTACAATCTGTAAGAACATAAAAAACTCATTCTTGTAAACACTTCCTACCTAAAACTAAGAGTGCAATGGATTTAATCCCTCTTATATTCTAAAATTCAATCCTAGAGTTGAGTGCACTTAATAGTGTAAGAGAAAAGATCTTGAAGAAGTGATGGCCATGCAACTCCTAACTATGTTCATTTTTAAAGGGTTTCAACAAATAAATCTCTAGGTTTTGATGGAAAAGATTATTAATACTAGAGTGACAGAATGAAGCTATTCCTAGATTCATAAGATGTGGATTTGCTAAAAATAGTAAAAGAAGGAACATATGTACCATTGAAAAGACTGGATACAAGAGTCATAATAGCTAAACTGAAATAGGAACCTAATGATGAAGAAAAAACAAGAGGTTTGTTAAAGCAAAGTTCTATATGGCTTTTGCTTTAAAAAGATCTAAATATGATAAAGTCAGAGAATTTAACACAACAAAAGATATTTGGGAGAAGCCAATAGTTGCACATGAAAGAACATATCATGTAAAAGATTCTAAAGTAAATATCTTAATTCGCCAATTTGAAATATTCAAGATGCAAAAACAAGAAAATATAGAAAACATTTATAACAAATTCATTATTATAATTAATGAACTAAGTGACTTGGGAGAGAAATACACAACTCATCATAAAATAAAAAAAAAACATCAAAAGTCTTCCAAAAATATGGATGCCAAAGATAACTACTATACAAGAAACAAAATATAGTTTTTGTGATTACTTATATTGTCTTAATGTAGTCTCTTCTGTTATCTCACCTAAAATTAACTCTTATGTATAGTAAGTCATAAAGTCTTTTATATTTTATGTCATTCACACATTACATGTCCATTTTATAGTATCTTAGTACCCTTACTTGTCAATATTAAGTTATCCAAATTAATAAATTTATTTTAAATCACTAATTATTTCATCAAAATATGAATTTTAAAAAATAATTAATCTGAACACATGTAGTATACTTTGTGTGATTACTTATATTGTCTTAATGTAGTCTCTTTGGTTATCTCACCTAAACCTAACTCTGATACATAATACGTCATAAAGTCTTTTATATTTTATGTCATTCACACACTACATGTCCATTTATGTATAGATCTTGTAAACACCAAGGCAACTTGAGTGAAAGTTTATAAGGGTGAAAGTTCAAGAAAAATGCTAAGTCACAATTAAACCCCCTTTCTTATGATATTTTGATCACTTCATACGTAACAAGTCTTATAATACCTATTAATAGACCAAGATAGTGGGTCTAATCAAAATATTTACAAGACCTGACTCACTAATCAACTAATTAACAAGGTTTAACTTCTTATACAATAAGCTCCTAAGGTAGACCTAAAATAAAGTGTAGAGGCATAACATTGTGGCACATCTTTGGACCCTAAGACATCTGAATTGGGTGGAACTCCCAACAAAGAAGTTGTAGAGCTATGTCTTAGCCTTTCAAGGGTACCAAGGATTTCTAATTTTGAGTTTGGGAGTTCAAGATATGGCTTACACAAGACATGTCAAAGTGGACAACAATTACGAGAATTAACTAGAATTTAGAATTTAAACCAAAATATTCACTTAAAAAAATGTCAATAAATTCATCATTTTAAGAGACTTATTAATGTCACTTAAGCATAATGAAATGTACTAAAAGATGTATCAATTATGCACTATTAGTGATGACCAACATATATAGTGTTGTAGCATTAGGAAACATTCACATGCATCACTTTAAAGGTATTTGCCTAGGAAAAGCTTTGAATCACTGTCGAATAGAACTTTTTATGGATTGGTGCCAAAACCAAAAATCTGCCTACATGTCCCATGGCTTCCACAATGTGACACACTTTGTAGCTTAGAGAGTTCCAAACCTTATTTGATGACGTGATTAAATAGTGGGTTTCTTGGAGAATGAAAATATCTGGTTGATGATTCTTCATGAGCTCACGAATATGCCATCTACCTTTTGTGTTAACTATTCCCTGTATATTTTAAGAAACAATATTCATATCTTTGAAGCTATCTATAAAAAATATAAAAATAAAAATAAAAGGAGGGAATAAGAACCCTAAATTAAAGGTTCATCTTTACATCATTGAATGATGAGTCTCCTTGAACCATATTGGACTCTTCCATATGTAGGTTCATGTCCTTGGGTGGTCATCCTCTAAACCTACAACAACCAAAATTTCTTGGGTCGTCATTGTATCATGCTCAAGGTTTAAGATATACTTATTTCCCTTTGCATGAGGCAAGGTTCAAGGTAGTTTGACAAGGCTTTTGGTTTGGTGTGAAGCACCATATAACACAGGCTTCATGCATGATTCACGAATAATGAAGCCCTTCATGTTCTACATAGGGATTGATGTGGACCCCCACCTTTTAAATCAAGAGAGTTGTTATGAATTTTAGGTACCTCTGAATGAGTTTTCCCTAGCCTCAACCCATGTTGTCAATTTGACCTTTCTTTCTTTAATTCATTTTGCCTCCTCGCCCTACTGATTGATTTGTAGTTATAGTAACCGTTACAAGGACTGTCAATGGTCTTTCTACAGGACCCCCACATGATTTATGTAACATTTCAAAGGTTTGACGTCTCAACGACTTCACTCCATGCCACTTCACAGGTGATACTTCACACAATTCCTCTTCAGTTAGAATCCTTTCGTGGATAGCCTTTTCTAAGATGTCTAGACAGCCTTAGGATCAAGGAATAACCCCACAAATCAACACAAAACTTTTCAACGCATTTTGTCTTTACTCGCACACTTTATGGGAAACTTCCTAGAAGACCACCCATTCCTATTGGGACCCAAAAAAATTTTGATCCTGCCCACAAATGGTTTAGACCTCCATTTTAAAAATCTCATCGGTTAGGGAATGTTTGAAAACCAAACTGATCCCTAATCAATGGTTTTTGAAAAGGTTCGAAGCAGTTGCCACCGATGTTTTACTCAAAACATCAAAAAAGGGAAAGGTTTTCAAAAGTAAATTATGGCCTTCATAACCAAAATTGGGTTCGAGGGTTGATTACGTATAGGAAAGGTATTAGGCACCCTATAACACCTTAAATTGGTACCCTATGATGAAATTAACATAATAAAGAATAATAATTTGAGTATTGATTCCCCTTTTTAGTGGTTATTTACATGTTATTTTAAATTACAATTACTTATAAAATAGGGCTTTAAACTCTCACACGTTTGAAAGTGAAATGTCTACATGATGACTTATGGTTCGTGATGACAATATTTGAATGAAATAATGATAAAGATAGGGAGAGAGAGGGTTAATCGCAATACCTCCAAAGCAAGCTTTATAAGGTTCTTCTAATGTTGGCTTGCAGGTACTTTTTGACAACCTTTTCACACTATAGATGTCTTTATGCCACTCAAGAAATACAAGAGATAAAGAAGAGAGAGTATTTGAACTAAAACTATAAAAAAATGAGTTAAAAGTTATCGCTTTTTTGGTCCAATCTTCGGTAAAACTCCGATCCAAATTTGGTCCCTTTGCACTATGCACGAGGGCACCTATTTATAGGTGTCAAACTAACTAGAATTGCCATTCCGGGTTTTAGAGTAGGTTGTTCCAAGCTAGGTTTCAAGCCAATTTTTTGAATTGGGAACAGATCGTTTTGATTTCGAAACGGGTCGTTCCCAATTGCTTTTTTGCATTCAAATTTATGGGCCAAAACGGTCTGTTCCAGATTGGGATCGACCCATTTTGACCTAGGGTTTCCATGCCTTTTTGTTCATCTAGAATGGCTTATTCCAAATATGGAATGACCCGTTCTAGGCTCCTAGTTTTGTCTTTTTGAGCTTCTAGGCCTTTTGATGTTATTCTAGCTTGTTTTGATGTCATGTTGGACCTTTCAAAGATTATTTGTCTCGTTCTAGTAGTCCTTTGTCTTGTTTTGGTATCCTAAACGAAATTAGGTGTCTATAGTTACCTCTTGTGCTTTGGATGGCTATGTGTTACTTTCTCAAAGGTAAGTATAGACGTAGACATTTCATCTAGGTCTTCTCTTCTATTCTCTATGCAGGTGCTTCCATACTGTTACCTTTAGATAGAGGGTTTGCCCGTATTCTTGTTCCTTGGAGTAGCTAAGTGTTAGGTTGCATGCTCCATTGGGGAATAAAGATGGCAAAATGTATCATCTGAACTTCTGGCTTTGTATGGATGCTCTATGTTGCTTCTTCTAGTTGTTTCTTTATAGTGGTGAGGTGAAGATTTCTTCTAAGTCTGTTGCGGAGTGAGTATATTATGAGCTCAGCCTCTCTAGGCTAGACTCGTATTAGGGCTTCCAATCGGCCCAAGTCGTGATGATTCCCTTATAACCTCTTGGAAAGCTAATGAAAGACATGAGTATCTTCTAAGTTTAGCCTTTCCATGTCGGAATGGTATTATGGCTTCTAGTCAGCCGAAGTCGTGGTGATTCCCTTATAACCTCTTTGTAGGTTAATGAAGGAAATGAGTATCTTCTAAGCTCAGCCTCTTTAGGCTAGACTTGTATTAGGGCTTCCAGTCGACCCAAGTCGTGGTGATTCCCTTATAACCTCTTTATGGGCCAGTGAAGGAAATAAGTATCTTCTAAGTTTAGCCTCTCCAAGCTGGATTGGTATTAGGGCTTCTAGCTGGACCAAGTCGTGGTGATTCCCTTATAACCTCTTTGTAAACCAGTGAAGGAAATGAGTATATTCTAAGCTTAGCCTCTTCAGGCTGGACTGGTATTAGGGTTTCCAGTCAACCCAAGTCGTGGTGATTCCTTTATAAGCTCTTTGTAGGCCAATGAAGGAAATAAGTATCTTTTGAACTCAGTCTCTCCAAGCTAGATTGGTATTAGGGCTTCCAGCCAGCCCAAATCGTGATGTTTGATGATTGATTCGAGTTGATGATTTGTTGAGAAATGCCCTTGTGTTGGTGGGAGAACGAGTTTTTTTGTAGGATTGTGATCTTGTAATTCTAACTTTTCTTCATTTGAGGAATCTAGTGGTGTCCTCGTTAGTTTACTTAATTGTATGAAGAATGCCCTAGGGATGGCATGCAAAAGGTGTTTGATGTGCCCCTGGTTTGTGCTGTTTTTACTAATTGAGTTTGAAGGTTGGCATGAACTTTATGTTGTTCTTATTGTGATATTATGATGCCTCTCCAGGTGTCTTCATTGGGGATGGACATGTGGATGGTAAGGATTCTGATGTTGTTCCTTGCCATGATTATTATAATGCCTCTCCAGGCATTTTCATTGGGAATGGATGTGTGGTACGAATTCTGGTATTGTTCCTTACCGTGTGAGTATTATGATGCCTCTCTAGGCGTTTGTTGTGGTGATTTCTCTGATTGATTAGTAGACAAGAACCTTGTGTTGTTTTTGCCATGATGAGTATTATGATGCCTCTCTAGGCTTCTGCTGTGGATGTTGAGTTTTTCTTGGTTGATGATTATTGATTGTCAAGGTATACTCAGGTGGACGTTCTATCTGAGTGTTGTTTTGAATCGTGCTCGTTGTAGTGATGTTGTGAGCACGTGGATGTCGATGTGGGAAACTTGGATGTTTTGTAGCAATTGTTGGGGTACTGAGGAATGTTTGCTAGAGGGCGAGTAAGCTCCTATGGTAGGTTGGTGTTTACTGATGTGTCCTAAAGGTGCCGTGGTTGTCTTGCAGGCTTCTATCGGTCTTGATCTTGTTGAGTTGAGATGTTTGGCTTGATTGAGTTGATGGGATTACTATTGTGGGGAGACTTTGCCCCTTGCTTGTAGTTGAATCCCCGTGTTGAAGATTTCCTAGTTTTTGGCTTTATTTTTATTATTTTTTTAGCTTTGACTTTTTCTTGTATTGAAGCTTTGCCTTTTCAATATTGTTATTTGTCATTACTATTGGTGGAGAGATCCCTTCTTCATGATGATGGTGCGTGCTAGATCTTTATTGATAAGTATTATTTTGAAAGTCACTCTTGACTTTGGTGAGGAAGCCATTTCTAGTCTTAACATTCTCTTGAATCATCATTGATTTAGTTGAAGAGTAAGGCTTGGACGAAGATAGAATAAAGCGTGGTGGCCTCTTCATTCTCGTAAGCTCGCTTATTCTTCCTTGGCCAGTTCTACTCCATCTTGTTGTTGACGTGTCTTTCTTTGCTTGGTGACTGTGGAAGAACATATGCACAAAGTTTTGATGATGCCAAAACATTGTAAAAAATAAAAGGTCAAGTTAAAACAAGTTGATCAAGAAGCAAAATCTCAAGAAATAACTAGATAAGTCTTGATTACTTAGCTTGATATGTAAAATGAACTTTTAGAAATTATAAATTTTACTTGGCTATTAAACTACAATTTCAAGAAAACCTCAAATAATCTTTTTGAATATAAGAGTAAGTTTTTATATTTTTTTTTGTAAAGAAAGTAAAAAGAGTGTTAAAAAAGATTTTACAAAAATATTTGACTGAAAATTAGAAATTTCCTATAATCAAAAGTTTGTGTAACAAATATAGCAATATTTATCTTGTAATCGATTATCAACTTAAGAAATCGATTACCAGAGCAAGAAAACTTCAAAGTTCAAATTTCAAATACAAAAATGTGTTCTGGTAATCGATTACCAGACCTTGTAATTGATTACTAGAAGAGGAAACTTCAAAAATTTAAATTTAAAAGATATGTTTCAAATTTTTTGAACTTAAAAATCGTTGTAATCGATTACCAAGCCTTGTAATCGATTACCAGAGTATTTTTTCTGAAAAATTATAAAGAATTACAACTCTTCATGAAAAGACATAACCTAAGAAATAATTGTCTATAAATACTTATAATTTTTTAGAGAAAGGTTACGAACTCTATTGTAAAAAACATATTTACAAAACTTCTTGGCCAAGTTCATTTGCATAATTATCTAAAGAGTTCATTAAGATCATCAAAGTGTAAAATCTACTCTTCAAAGATAGTTACTACGATTTACTCACTAGATCATTGGGTCTGTAAAGGAGAAAGAGTTTTCTCCTTGTTGGTTTTTGAATCTCAACACAAGGAAAGAGTGTTCCAAGGTGTTGAAGGATTCAAGTCTTGTAAGAATTACAAGAATAGTGGAAATCTCAAGTTAGAGACTTGAGGACTGGACGTAGGCAAGATTGGTCGAACCAGTATAAAACGAGTTTGCAATTTCTCTTTCACTACACTTTTAATTACTTGTTATTAATTGTGATTGATTAGTTTGCATCTTCGTTAACTTATACTTACAAATTTGTCTAAGCAATTGTATTTATATGAAAGCATTTAAAAAATTTATAAAGGAACAAAAAAATTGATTAACTTAATTCACCCCCCTCTTAAGTTAATTGAGGCTAAGTAACTAACAGTGACTATATGGAATCACTTGTAGGGAGTGCCCCTGTTGGGCTAGGCTTCTAACATGATTTTGGCTCTTGAGGCCTTGTTTGGCTGTCGAGCTTTCTGGCGTTTGCGGGTGTTTCAACCTAATGATTCCTTCAAACTCCACCGTCCAAGTCCTTCTTCTCTTGAGGTTGAACACTAGCAATGGCCGAAGCACCTTTGAAGAAGCTCCAATGGTGAAGAAGCAACAAGCATGTGTTCGGTTACTTCCAAAGGAAGTACAAGAGTGAGACACCAAGGCACAAAGGTTGGAAACCTTTGTGAAGGAACCTAGGGGAGAAAGTTCTCCACGGATTCTATGAGCTTTGGAAGAGAGAATTTGAGAGAAATTCTGAATATTATTCATCCAAAGTGAGGGAAAATGGATGGTTTACAAATTTATAGAAGTAGGTAATTTATGGAGCAAGCTAACCTTAACCATGGTTCAAGAGAACCATGGTTTGGTTGCTTGACTGTCCAACCTAGTTTAGGAGGCTTGTGGAGCAAGCTTCTATCTTAGCCTGCTTGGGAAGCAAGCTAAGTTAGAAGGTTGTAGCACAAGCTTCCCCAAAGCTTTAAGGAAGGAGAAGCAATTCGGCGAAGGAAGGAACAAGGCAAGCTAGGCGACCTTTAGACTAGTTTGCTCACTAAATCCGTTTCAAAAATGTTTGATTTGATTTAGTTAGGTTCATCCAAAAATGATGACACCTAGCTAAATCAAATCCTTGAAAAATTAGGAGCAAAACAAGTCTAATATGAAAAATTTTGCCTAGGCCCAATTTTGACCCAATTACTAGTCACACTCTCAAGCATTGCTAATTGCCACTCCACTTCTACTACTGAAAAAATAAAAGAAGAGTAACCTTCAATACAAGGTTAAATGGAGTCAAAGTCTCCAAGTAACCTACCCTAAAAACAATATACAATGGTCTATAAATATGAAATAAAGTGCCTCTCAAATATAAAGGTAAAATAAACCTATACAAGTAACTACTATATTTACAAACATATGAAAAAGGTCTTCAAAATCATCTCATTCCTCTTGGTTCCTTTAAAGTATCACCTCTTGGATTCCTTGGCCTTGACATATTTCCATCATCCCCTCCCTCTTGAAAAAGATTTGACCTTAAATCTCAAGAGTCTTCATGTTGGTCATCTATACCTACAAATATATAATAACATTCATTAGATGTGACATTGTCAATCCATACATGTGAAAGGTATATCCGAAGAAGAAATCTAGATATATTACTAAATCCTAAGAATGTGCTAAAACTAAGACTATAACATCCTAAAGACTTAATCCTAACAACTAGAACATCTTGCCTAAAGTACCCTATGTGGTAACCTAGGCATTCCCTAAAAAATAATGAAAATACTAATAGAAAATTTCCTAAGCAATTTTGGATTATATTATTTGTTGGATAGTTATGAAAATGATTTGTCACAAGGAGCCTTGAAGGCTCATATGTTGTATTCAACAAATAATATATTGCAAGAATTGGGTGCTTTATTAAAACAATTAAGGTAGGAAGAGTCCTACACAAAGAAGGGATATCTACCTTTGGCACCACCAAGGTAGTATCACAATAAGTAGGACTAAGTAAAGTCCACTTCTTCTTCACTAATTCTTGAAGTTGAGATTCTTTTTCTTTAAAAATAATGGATTTGTGAATCTCCTCTTCAAGACTAGTGGCAATATGAGGATAAGAGTTACGATCTTTATGAATAAAGAGAATTTTCTTCATAAGATTTCTAGTAGTAAAACAATTCTCTTTAGTCACAAATCCCTTAGAGGATATTTCGTTCTCTTTACTCTTCCCTATACAAAATGCTTTCTTTTTCTTTTCTTTTGATTTTCATTTGTGCTTGATCCTCAGCCACTTGTTGAGGTGAGAGAGGATAAAGCACAAATTTCTTTTCCTTATGAATGAAGGTGATTTCATTAGTAAGACCATTGTGTATAGTTTTCTTTTCAAATTTCCATGGTCTTCCTAACAAAATATGACAAGCTTCCATTGGTACTATATCACATAAAACTTGGTCTTCATACTTCCCAATGGAAAACTTAACCTTCACTTGTTGGTTAACTACTATGTCTCCATCCTTATCAAGCCATTGAAATGATAAGGTTGAGGATGTGGCATAGTAATTAAACTCAACTTTTTAACCAACCTAGTGCTACAACAATTGCACCATGAACCACTATCTACAATGAGAGAACAAGCCTTGTTTGAAACATTACATCTAGTATGAAAAATTTTCTCTCTTTGTGATAGGGTACCACTAGGTTGACTATTAAGGATTCTCCTAAGCATTAAGAGTTCTCCTTCATAAGGATAAACTAACTCCACATTAGACGTTTGAGGCCTTGTTTCATCCTCACTCTCACTTGAAGAGGAGGTAGTAGTCTCTTTTTGACTACTATAAGTGTCATGCCCCCTTATGATCATAACTTTATTTGTAGGGCATTGAGAAGCAATGTGGCCTCTCCTTAGACACTTGAAACATTTTATATCACTAGTCTTTATGCTAGTGTGTGGAGTGTGGGTACCTTTACCCTTCTCTTTGTTCTTATCCTTATTCTTAGCTAACTCCTTGGAGGGTTCTAAAATATTTTTCTTTTCAAAAGATTTTTCCTCTTCCATGTAGTCTTTCTTATGAGATCTAGAGTGAGAGCTTTCTCTTTAAGAAGAAGATTTTCTCAACATTTGTTGTTCTACCCTTACACAAAGTTGGACTAAGTCATTTAGGTCCCTATAGGGTAGTAGCTCCACTTGGTCTCTAATCTCTAAGTTAAGACCACTTAGGAATCTAGCTACAGTGGTGGCTTCCTCTTCTTTAATACATACCCTCATCATGTATAGCTCTATTTGTTGCCTATATTGCTCAACAGTCATATCTTTCTGTTGGAGCCTTTGGAGCTTCTTCAAAAGCTCCCTTCCATAGTAGGTGGGAATATGTCTCCTCCTTAATGCACTCCTAAAACCATTCCAATATTGGATAGGAGGGTCATTATGGAGGTGCCTTTCTGTGTCTAAGGCCGTCCACCAATACATGGTATGCCCTTGGAAGCTAAAGGTAGCTAGAGGGTCTTTCCTCTCTTCACTCACCTTGTGGCAAGCAAAAAATTGCTCAACTTTCATCTCCCAATTTAGATATGCTTCCACATCATCCTTTCCAAAGAATTGTGGGAGGTCAACTTTGACTTCCCTAGGCCTAGATACTCTTCTAGGTGTAGGTTGATAGTGGTCTCCTATGTTCAAGCTTTCATTTGTGGAAGAGTATTGGGAGTGTGAGCTCCTACTCCTTCTCTTTTGTTTTATCATATCTTCTTTCAATTTTTCCTCCTCTTGTTTAACAAGTCTCAACTCCTCTTCAAGGATAGCAAGTTGGGTCTCTCTTTTAATTTTATCCTTCTCTTTTTGAATGACCTCTTGTGTTTCCTCCATAGTTTAAGTGACTTAAGCTCTTTAGTTAAGTATGAAATGCTTTTTGGAGAGCTATCACTTCCACTAGAATCAGATGGTTGAGACATTTTAAACAAAAGGTATTTTCACACAAAAATAGTTTTTAAAGAAAATAATATTTTTGAAGTGCTAGACTTGACACTTAGAGGTCTAAGAGTACAAATTGAACTATGGAGGGAGGTGAGCTACAAAGAGCCACTTAATAACCAAGCCTCTTTAAGTAAAAATCTCTAAACCCCCTTGTACTTTGCCTTGCACAAAATGTTTTCTCAAAGTTTTTTTTTTTTCAAAAAGAAAATAACGAACAAGTGCCTAATGTGTACAATTAAGCAATGCAATCAAAACTTAAAGACTTGAAAACATAAATTGCTTGAAAACATAAATTGCATGAAAACATAAATTGCTTAAAACATAAATAACATGAAAACATAAATTGCTTGAAAACTTAAAGACAAGAAAACATAAAGTAGGCGTACAAAGCTATAAACCTAGGTGAGAGATGAAAATGCACCAAATGAACTCCAAGACACTCCTAAAGGCCTTGTACAAGAAATGAAATGAAAATTTACACGAAATGAAATGTAAATTTACACCAAATAAAATGTAAATTCACACCAAATGAAATGTAAATTCACACTAAATGAAATGTAGTGGTTGCACCAAAATTTAGAAAACAAAATTCAACCACTAAATTAGTGACAAATTTAGAGACGGATTTAATAAGGAAAATTTTGTGACAAAATTTTCGTCTCTAAACTAGTCACTAGTTTACAAAAATTTTATAAAAATTTGTTTGATCCTTCAACTCCAAAATTAGCCACCAATTCCTTGCAGCCCTCACAAGTGTGTCACTCCTCTCTTAGGAATAACCTTGATGTTGGTTATTCCAAAATTAGCCACCAATTCCTTGCACCAAAGAAAGGCTAGCACACAAAGGAAAACCTATCAATGGTACTAGAGTATATTACAAAACAAAATGTAGGATTAGAAAAGGAAAAGCTCAATGTGACACACAATGTTATGGCTGGACAGAAAATTAGAAGGCAAGCATACACAAATCTGAGAGCTAGTTACACTAGAATTCACTCTTTTTTGGCTTTTTCTTTTGCTCTTTTTTTGTTCTTCTTTTTGAAAATTCTTTTTCACTTCTTTTTCTTTTACAACACAGGATTATTAATTCCTTTTACACATATATAAGCCTCAGATTTAATGAAGTAAAACTGCTACAAAAAATTTCACAAAACAAGAGGTATACTAGTGAAATTATTTTTCTAGTGCTTCACAATTTTGTTCAACTTTTTAGGTCAAATTTCAAGAACTCTTTTCTTTTGTTTTTCCAAAGCTTTTTGAACACTTATACCTATGTTTTTCCTCTGTTTTAATGAATTAAAAAGCGATACAAGTTTCAGCTACAACACAAAAACTCAAGGAAACCTAATAAGAAAATGTTTAGAAATTTTCTTGACAAACTTTTTAATGAGACATAAAAGAAACCTAACTCTATGAAATTTGCTAGAACTAATAGAAAATTAAGAACTCAAAAATGTAAATCAAAAGCACATATGGTCAGGTTCAGATTTATAAAGCAAAAAACTACACCAATGTAGACACAAAAAACAACACAAAAATTAAGGTTCAACAAGCTAGTCTAGGATTCAATGACATGTAAAGGACTACACATGACTCTAGAAAAAAATTGTAATCCAATCACGGATTCATGTTAAGGAATAGGCAAGACTCAATCAATAATAAAAAGCATAAGCACAAGAAACCTAAAGCACAAAACCGGATTGATTCAAGAGTAAAAGGAACAAGTAACAAGATGAATCATTCAGTTCTCATGTGACATATAGGATCCATCAAAATATGTAGAAAATCTAGATCCATACATCAAACACAAGAAGTGACATAAAAGGAGGAATAAACAACACGAATTCAAGAAAGGAGAAGAGACACCTAACCTCAAGAGCACCAAGGCTCTAGATACCAAAAATGATGGATGTTCTTGAAGGATGATGGATGTTTCCTTCAAGCTCGACCGTCCAAGTCCTTCTTCTCTGGAGGTTGAACACTAGCAATGGTGGAAGCACCTTTAAAGAAGCTCCAATGGTGAAGAAGCAACAAGCATGTGTTCGGTTACTTTTAAAGGAAGTAGAAGAGTGAGGCACCAAGGCACAAAGGTTGTAACCCTTTTTGAAGGAACCTAAGGGAGAAAGTTCTAAGTGAATTCTATGAGCTTTGGAAGAGAGAATTTGAGAGAAATTCTAAATATTATTCATCCAAAGTGAGGGAAAATGGAAGGTTTACAATTTATAGAAGTAGGTAGCTTATGGAGCAAGCTAACCTTAACCATGGTTCAAGAGAACCATGGTTTGGTTGCTTGACTGTCCAACCTAGTTTAGGAGGCTTGTGGAGCAAGCTTCTATCTTAGCTTGCTTGGGAAGCAAGCTAAGTTAGAATCTTGTAGCATAAGTTTCCCTAAAGCTTTAAGGAAGGAGAAGTAATTCGGCGAAGGAAGGAACAAGGCAAGCTAGGCGGCCTTTAGACTAGTTTGCTCACTAAATCCATTTCAAAAATGTTTGATTTGGTTTAGTTAGGTTCATCCAAAAATGATGACACCTAGCTAAATCAAATCCTTGAAAAATTAGAAGCAAAATATACGTAAAATTTTGCCTAGGCCCAATTCTGACCCAATTACTAGTCACACTCTCAAGCATTGCTAATTGCCACCCCACTTCTACTACTGAAAAAATAGAAAAAGAGTAACCTTCAATACAAGGTTAAATGGAGTCAAAGTCTCCAAGTAACCTACCCTAGGAACAATATACAATGGTCTATAAAAATGAAATAAAGTGGCTCACAAATACAAAGGCAAAATAAACCTATACAAATAACTACTATATTTACAAACATATGAAAAAGGTCTTCAAAATCATCCCATTACTCTTGATTCCTTTAAAGTATCACCTTTTGAATTCCTTGGCCTTGGCATATTTTCATCACTGACGCTTTAGAAGATCTCATTCATAATAAGACTGCTTGGCTTCTCCTTTTTGAGGTCTGCAGTTGGTTCGTATCCCAAGCCTCTTTATCCAGGATTGCCTGTGTAGTTTGGTAGTTCTGTTATTCCTTAGGCATTCTTACCAAGCCCTTATCCTAGTCGGTAGCCACTTCTGAACAAAATTTGAGCTATTAGATTCTTCTTGCTTGAGATCTTCTTGATATGGGCGATTTCCAATGTTCAGAAGCTTGTCTCCAAGGCCTCTTTGGCTGCATCCATGTACATGATGGTTAATGGCTTACTGAAAATCATGTCTTCTTTTGCTTGCATGACTATCAACTTGTCATCGACTATAAACTTAACCTTCTAATGAAGCGTGGAGGGTATTACCTTCGCTTGATGTATCCATAGCCTTCCAAGGAGACAACTATAGGCGAGAGCAATGTCCATCACTTGAAATTCCACATTAAAAATGGTGGGCCATACCTGGATAGGTAAGGTGATTCTCCCATTACTTCCCTTCAGATTCCATGGAAGGCTCGAACGATCATGTTGCTTGGTCACATTTGGGCTTCCTTGACTGTTAGCTTGTCAAGAGGGCTCTTAGGTAGCACATTCAAAGAAAACCCGTTATCTATCAAAACTTTGGCGATGGGAAACTCCTTACACTTTACAAGATATGTAAGGGCTTGTTATGGTCTAATCGTTCATTCGGTATCTCATCGTCTGTGAAGGTTAAGTGATGTTAGCCATGATGTGACTCACGATCCCTTCAAACTTGTCGTGAGAGATGTGATGTTCAACGTAAGCTTCATTTAAAACTTTTAATAGAGCCTTTCGATGTGGTTCTTAGCTCATGATCAGCAAAAGTAGTGTGATCTTCGTTGGGGTATGGTTGAGTTGATCATTGATGGAGTATTCACTTTGTCAAATAAACTTGAGGAGTTCATATTCTCCCTTAAGCTCCTTGATCCCCTCCTCTTCATCCTTTCTTTTAGAAGTTTTGTCTTGTGAGTCCTTAGGAACGTAGATTCGTCCGCTCCTAGTCATGCCTCCAATCCTGGTAATATTTGATGAATCCACTAGTGGCGAGCTTTACACGTCATAGATCCAAGGCATTGTTTTGTCGCCTTCATATGGGAAAGGACTAGGCATTTGAATTGTTAAGTTGGGCACGTTTTGCCCTTCATCCTTTTGCATGCTTATTGGTTTTACGTAAAATGTCCCCCTATTTGATGTGTCGGGTTTGCATTTTATTACCAATGATTTCATTATCTGATTAACATGCACGTGTTAGATTTCCCTTTTTAATCTTCGTTATTAATTACAAGGAAGGCGTGTTTTCTAAATGAAATGAAAAAATAAGATGCAAAGGCAATTGAGGAATTCAAAGAATATCATTCTTATTGATTTGTTCATTTAGAGAACATTCTTTACACAATGTTTTTCAATAAATTTTGACAAAATCGTAGAAGCCTAAAGAAACTTATGCTTGGTTGATACACAGATAAGTCATCCTTGACTTTTAGAACATGTCTTCTCATTACTTCTGCGTAATCATGAACTGCCTGGCTCATGTTGTCGCAAACCAATTGTGCTTCTTTGGCCTTATCTTGATGGTATCCCATCATCACTTTCAGCTCTTGAACTTCTTTTAGAGTTTTTTCTCTTTGGTTGGTGACTTCTTTAAGCTTCTTGAGTCCCTTTTCCTCCCTTTGTCAAAAGTTGGGAATGGTGGCAGTTCGTTCTTGGGTTATTTCCCACCAAACTTGGACCCCAAATCGGGCCATATATAAGGCCTTTCGTGCCAGTTCAATTTTCTGTATCTGTTCATGGAGTCTGGCTTCGAGTTGTGCTACCTTTGATAAGGCTTTCGTGAGTTGTGTATCTGAATCCCGAACATGATTAAGACAAATTTCTTATTGAAGTTCATCCAATCCTCTTGATCAACTAGAAAGGAAAGGTCTCCTTCAAGTATAGAGAGCTTCCACCCCTTGACCATCCTATTACCCTTCAGAGTAGATAGATGAGGGGGTAGCTTAATTAGTTCATCTACCTTATTTGAGGAGATACATCCCTCCCTAATGGAGTATACCCCTTTAGATTTGGGCCACTTAATCATGAGATCGTATTCCTCTATGGTGGGCACTGTGTCAAAGTGTGGGAACTGAAAACAACGGAGTTTCAGATTCCAGAAATGTACTAAAGCTCTCATGAAGGCAAGGTCAACATATATCTTCAATAGGTCAAGGATCCTTCTATAATGCTTCTCAAAATCTACCTTGACCTCTCTTGGCATTAGGAAATTGCATAGTTCAGAATGTTCACTTTCCTCAACGGTCCATGCATGCTATTGTCTATGTCTTCCATATCTAAAAAATGTATGTTTATTAATGAACTATCCTAATAAGAATGCATGATGTGTGATTCTCTGCCTAAGTGTTATCATGTTTTTGTTGGCTAAGGGTTATGATGCATGATTTTTACTTATTATTATTTTTTAAAAAAATTAAACTAACCTGTATGATACTTATGATTGTATTAGGGCATATAGAAGGGTATTAGATTTTTTTTTATTTGTATATGCTTATTTGCCTACAATCATTATTCGTATGAAACAAACAAAACACATAAATGAATGCAACAAAAAAATGCTCACACAATGTACATCCATGAGTAATTGCGTTCAAATCCATAGTTTGGGATCCTTGTCAAAGAAAGTTCTTTGTATAGGAAGGTTCAAACTGTTCTCACTAGCCTTTAAAGGCTCTCAAGGTACCCCCATCATAGAGACTCAGTATCTCTGTTGTCGTTACCTGACAGACTCTAAGGTCTAACGTAGTATTTGGAGTTAGAGTAATCGATTATCACCTTGAATTTAATTTCTAATAAGACTTGCAGGCTCAAGGCCATTCTTAGGTTGGCCATACGTCAATCACTCCTTATGGTTTATACGTGTTGAGATGAAGGAGATCATTGAGATGACTTGAAGACTCCTCAAGAAGTTTTAGTTTTGAATGTATAAATGGTGTTTAAGCCTATGCAAAAGGATATTGTATTGATTGTAATAGATACAGGCTTGTGTGTGTGTTTGTTTATGATTGATGATGATGATGAATGCTTAATTCAAGAACTAATCAAGTTTTTTAAGAAACCAAGAATTTGATTTTTTAGTATTTCTATGAGTAAATGTCGCCACCGGCCCGAAACGGGCTTTCGGCATTCGCGAAGGATGGTTGGACTCGTTTATTTGTTTATAAAATGTGGATTGCTAGGATGACGTATTCTCAAACTGAGACCTTGTCAAACGAGCAATTTTATTAAATGATTCACCAATCCATATTAATCCCAAGCGGGACCCTCCATGGATTAGTGGTTTTCGCAAAAGGAGGGTTCGTGGAGTCGCCACCAATGTTTTACTCAAAACATTGGAAAAAGGGATAAGGCAATTGATTTTATAAATCAACTTTGGCCATTACAACCAGAGTTGGGTAAGGGAGTCGGTTACGCGTGGGGAAGGTGTTAGCACCCCACAGCGCCCCTTTCGGGTTCCCTATGACAGATTATTTCTAAAATAACAGTAAAATTACTAAATTACCCCTATTTATTATAAGCAATTATAAATTGACTATCTACATGATGACAGTTTAAATATGCACACAGAAAGCAGTAAAAGGAAGGATTTAAGAAGAAACCTCTTGAAGCGTGCTTTTATATATTGAGTAAAACTGGGAAGCTTTTTGGCGTTCCCTCGCTCTACAAGCTCGCTCGCTCCTTCCTAAAAACTTTTGACTATGGAAATCCGGAGGATTTCCCTTCGACTAGGTTCGAATCTCCAAGCTAAGTGCTCGGAATTCCAGAACTTCGTCGGATCGACTCCCAGAGAGATTTCTAGGGCAGAACACTGCTCAAAAACCCCAGAATACTCAAGGAGGGAGTCAAAACTGAGTGAAAAAGTGTGGAATGACGTCCAATTGACGTCATATTTATAGGGAATAGGCGCAGTACGGCCTACAGGGCCAATACGGCCGTATTGAAATTTTTGAACTTCAATACGGTCGTATTGGGGTTCAATACGGTCGTATTGAAAGTCAGAAATTTCAATACGCCCGTATTGAGTTCGCAGCGGTCGTATTGAAGTGTCAATACGGTCGTACTGACTTCAGTATGGCCGTATTGAAGCTTCAATACGGCCGTATTGAGTTCAGTACGGCCGTATTGGGCTTTTTCCCTCCACTTCTTTATTTTAAGCTATTCTAAGACCTCTGGACCTACAGAGAACCCTCCTAGGGCCTTCGAGGAGTCCTTCTGGCTGATTATCCTTCAGTCTTCGAGAGTCTTCAAGCTTTATTTCCGACCCGGACAATTTTAGGGGTCTACAGCTGCCCCCCCTTTACTTAGTCAAACGGTCTTTTGGTGTACCGGCTGACAAGTAAAGGAGTTGACCCAATTGTCCGGGTGATGTGCCGACCTTCTGACTTGTAATGTCTTCCGGTGGAAAATTGTTGAGTAGCCTCTCCAGGTTGTTGCATACCTTGGCGCTTCTGACAACCTCGGTAGCTAAGTTTAACACCAACGTGCCTCTGACGACGCTGATGGCTGAGTATTGTCTCTCCAGACCTTGAGTATTGTCTCTCCAGACCTCGAGTACTGTCTCTCCAGACTTTGTTTGAGTATTGTCTCTCCAGACTTTATTTGAGTATCGTCTCTCCAGACTCTGAGTACTGTCTCTCCAGACTTCGAGTACTGTCTCTCCAGACTTCGAGTACTGTCTCTCCAGACTTTGTTTGAGTACTGTCTCTCCAGACCTTGTTTGAGTATTGTCTCTCCAGACTTCGAGTACTGTCTCTCCAGACTTCGAGTACTGTCTCTCCAGACTTTGTTTGAGTATTGTCTCTCCAGACTTTGTTTGAGTATTGTCTCTCCAGACCTTGTTTGAGTATTGTCTCTCCAGACCTTGTTTGAGTATTGTCTCTCCAGACCTTGTTTGAGTATTGTCTCTCCAGACCTTGTTTGAGTACCGTCTCTCCAGACTTCGTTTGAGTATCGTCTCTCCAGACTTTGCCTCTCAAAGATGAGGTAGTTGAGTATAGTTTGTCTCCACAGTCCATAATGCTGCTTCGACGGTTTGTTTTTCTGATTTTGTGCCGCTGAGGGCTGGATAACGCAGGGATCCGTCTAGGGGATGTGCAGTCATTCATATGTTCTTGTGTCCCAACTTGCATTGCTTAGTTGGTACCCATGGGAATTTTTGACTCCTTGGGGTGTAGACACAGATGCTCTCTGAGTTGAGCGATGCCTTATGTTTGGCTAACGTCCTTTTGACGTGAGTGGAGTATCCCGGTTATCCTTATTCGGGTGTCTCTCTTTGATTTTCTGATTGTGTTGCCTCTGTGTAGGCTGTTATCCACTGGGGGATTTTGTCGTTGATTTTGATTAGCCTCTTCTGTTAGGCGTATCGGCTTGACGTTCGATGTTTGGCTAAGAGCCGGATTCCACTTGGGGAATACTTATTGATATTTTTGATTTTCTTCTCCTTTTTGCAGGGATGCCTCTTGAGTAGGCGATTGGGGATTTGGGGATCTTATTGTGTCCCAGAGTATTATTTAGGAAGCCTCTACAGGCTTAGCCTCGCTCAGTGCTTTGAGTCGGAGAGCTATCTTCCACCGAGGAAGTGTTAAGTCCTTTGACTTGTATATACTGTTTGGATGATCGCACTTCCATTGGGGATTGCGTCAATTTTGCTTTGATAGCTCTCGCTGGGGGATTTTTCCGTGAGCTTGAGCTGAGGTTCCCTCTGGGGAGTATTATTTCTGCGAGCCTCTCCAGGCTCAGTTATTCTGCATACTGTGGAGGATATGGAGTATTATTTTGGTAAGCCTCTCCAGGCTTAGTTATTTGGTACAGATTGTTTGTTGGATTTTCTATATCCTTGCCTTTTTTATTTTCGGCTTTTTCTGTATTTTGCCTTTTCTTCTGATTTTGGCTTTTTCTGTATTTTGCCTTTTTTATGTTTTTGGCTTTTGCTGTACAGAAATTAAAAGTGTTAAAGAAATTAGATTTATGAGAGAGTATTATTTCGGCAAGCCTCTCCAGGCTCAGTTATTTTGTAGGAGTATTATTTCGGCAAGCCTCTCCAGGCTCAATTATTCTGTGGGAGTATTGTTTCGGCAAGCCTCTCCAGGCTCAATTATTCTGAGAGTATTATTTCGGCGAGCCTCTCCAGGCTCAGTTATTTTGAGAGAGTATTATTTCGGCGAGCCTCTCCAGGCTCAGTTATTTTGAGAGTATTCTTTCGGCAAGCCTCTCCAGGCTCAGTTATTCTGTATGATGCTGTTGATTTTCTGAATCTTTGTATTTTGCTTGCTGCTGTCATACACAAGCAATTTTCTATTTTTCTATTTTATGCGGTTGCCTCATGATAAGGTCTTTGAATGTGCAACTAATGTGTGTGTGATGCACAAATGAAATACAATTTTTTACTTTTGTTCATTTATTTAGAAAAGCGAGTGGCTCTCCCTATCCTCTTCTTCTTGGAGGACTTTCTGTCATTGACGCGAGGGAGTATTTTTGTGAGCCTTTATGCAGGAGATTATGGATTTTACAGGAACCCCTCCAATTTTCTTTTATTGACCGATTATTAATGGAATTTCGTACAATTTTATGAAAAACCAATTCAGAGGCATAATCACATGGTCAAGAAAGAAAAGAAACAAATGGATATTTTTATTGATATTCACAAGTGTTTTTACAGAAAGATATACAGAAGGAAATTTCTGAAGAATGGCTGGCCAGGGTAGGCTATATACATTGGGCTTAACAATTATATCTGTAATTGTTGCTCTTTACGTTCCCCTAATTGCTTCGGCCTGAGCCAGGAGTGTAGATGCTGCAAGATGCTTGCTTCTAGAAGATAATCACTTGAACCGCCTTTCGGTTTTCGGTTTAAGCGATCGTTGCTTGCTTTGCTTTTACATCTTATTCTTTTGCCCCTAACTTTTGCTTAGGACGTATCCTAACGGGGTAAATTTGCCTTTGTTTTGCCTAGTACCCTTGTACTGGCAGACTTTTTATTTTGCCCTAACTTTTGCCTAGGACGCCCTTTTTGGGTTTTCATCCTAGCGGGCCCATGCAAGCAACGTCTTCAAGCATAGTACTTCTTTACCACGTCAGTGTTGACTAAGTATCGAAGTTCTTCTCCATCCATGTTTGTGAGAATCAATGCTCCTCCGGAGAAGGCTCGTTTTCCCACGTATGGTCCTCCGTGATTTGGGGCATACTTTCCGATTTTGTCCTTTTGAGTTGGTAGTAATTTCTTCATTACCAACTCTCCCTCATGGTAGACTCGAGGGTGGACTTTCTTGTCAAAAGCCTTTTTGATCTTCCGCTGATAGGCTTGACCATGGCATATGGCGTTCAGCCGTTTCTTTTTGATAGGGTTCAACTGGTCATATTGGCTTTGAACCCATTCTGCCTCGGAAAGCTTTGTTTCCATGATTACCCTTAGATAGAATATCTCGACTTCGATGGGTAGAACTGCCTCCACCCCATAAACGAGTGAGAATGGAGTAGCTCCTGTAAATGGACGTACTGAAGTCCTATAGCCATGAGGAGCGAAGGGTAACATCTCGTGTCAGTCTTTAAATGAGACAACCGTCTTTTGCACTATTTTTGATGTTCTTATTGGTTTCCTCGACTGCCCCATTCATCTTTGGCCGATATGGGGAAGAGTTGTGGTGTTGGATCTTGAATTCTTGGCACAGTTCTTCCACCATTTTGTTGTTCAGATTAGATCCATTATCAGTGATGATTTATTTCTCCATGCTTCCACTAGATTATTCTAAAATCGTTGGGACAAGAGAGAAAAGAAGGAAAGGGTATATTTTTCAAAAGTTTGTGTTTTAGAGGGGATTATTTTTCAAAAATGGTTTTTGTAAGAATGGATGGCCAAGGTAGGCTTATGTGTTTAGGCTTGTTCGATTAAACACTTATGAGGTTAAGCACATCTTTGTTATTAATGATTGTGCTTTGACAACTTAGATAGCTTTTCTTGAGCCCCTTGTTGAATTCAATTGATGGTACCATCATGGATTTATTTTGTTTTTCTTTTTTGATGGCCCTAACTTTTGCCTAAAACACCCATTTGTGATGTCTTAGCGGGCTTTTGTTTTTGTTCATTATTTTGTAACCCTAACTTTTGCCTAGGTCACCCTTTTGTGGGATTCCTAGCGGGTCTTTTTATCTTTAGGATTTCTTTATCCATGATGGCACTTATTGAGGCCAAGAAAAGGTGCTCCAAGTTGTCACACACACTTCCACATGAAAATGATGTGGGTTTATTATTATTAAGATGATTTTAACCTCATTCGTGTTTATTCAAACAGGGTTAAAAATGATGTGGTTTAGAATTTTATTATAAGCAAGAAAAGAAGCGATGAAGAATGATTTTATTATAATCATAGTGGAAACATGTGTCCTTATTTTATCACTGATATGGGTCCCAATGTTGGCCTCTTTTATCTTTCGGCCATGCCCCAAATTCACGGTCTCCAATTCCTCTTGACATGGTTGGAGTAGACGAGTTTCTTGATCTAGCAATCTTTGCAGATCCGGAGAAATGGTCTCCTCACCACTGTCCAACTCAACCCTTTCACCTTCGGATCCCGGTTAGAGCGAACAATTACAGACACAATTATTTTATTGGTTCTGTTTAGGTTTAGAATTTATTAATATTGATGAGGAAAGAGAGAAAAGAACAAAAGAGAGTGATGTGTGAAATGCCTCTTTATTGATATATGTAAAATGTACAAAAACCCTTATTTACATGAAAAGGTTCTCATGATCTCGGGTACTGATCATGAGTCCCTAAAAGAGAAGAAAAATATGAAGGGGCCCTATTGTGGCTTGCCATTCTCTACTCCTGCTTTGGTAGAGGATTCTTGCTCACGTCGGGCGCTGTCGAATCGAAGGTGACCCACCCAGCATCAATAAGGTTTTGGACCTTGTATTTGAGAGCTAGGCATCTCTCTGTTGAATGCCCTGGTGCCCCCGAATGGTATAAACATTTGTCTTGTGGCTTGTACCAATCGGGGTAAGGTGGGTCGATCTTCTTTGGTGGAACATGAGCTAGAAGTTTGGCTTCTACTAGCTTCGGAAGGAGATCGCTATAAGTGGTCGGAAGTTTATCAAACTTCTTCACAGGGATGAATTGCGATCTTCCTGACTTCGAAGTGGAAGAAGCCGAGGATATGGTTATAGCATTGACTCCTCCCTCATTCTTCTTCCTGAAGGTCTTCTTAGCCTCGAATGATTGGGAAGGCTTAGCTAGCTTCCCACTTTTCAATCCTTGTTCCACTCTCTCCCCAATAGTGATGATGTCCGAGAAGAGTGTCGTTGTGTTCCCTATCATTTTATCGTAATAGGGACCAGTCAACGAGTTGATGAATAAGGACACCATCTCCTTATCTGACAGCGGGGGCTCTATCTGTGCCGCCAACTCCCTCCATCGTTGGGCGTACGCCTTGAAGGATTCATCATTTGTCTTACTCAAGGCTTGAAGATCTGACCTATCAGGTGTTAGGTCGATGTTGTATTTGTAGCGCTTGAGAAAGGCGTCGGCCAACTGCCTCCATGTACCTACTTGATTTCCATCTAGCTGCATATACCAGTTGAGTGCAGTTTCAGCCAAGCTCTCTTGAAAGCAATGAATCAAGAGCTTTTCGTTTGTGGCATATGCAGCCATCTTTCGGCAGTACATGGTGAGATGACTCTTGGGGCAAGTCGATCCCACGTATCTCGGGAAATCTGGCACTTTAAATTTGGGAGGGAATTGGATGTCCCTCACCAAGCACATATCGGTGGCATCTTTGACATCAAAATCATGCCCCTCCATAGCCCTTAGCCGATCCTCTAGGGCGTGGAATTGTTCTTTTGAAACTTCGGGCTCTTTAATCATGATTCCAGCCCCAATAGGTATGGCATGTGGAGGATCTTCTTCATGCTCTTCCTCCTCTCCCTCATGATGGGACCCATGGTCACTGTGATGAGATCCATGAATGTTATGGTGACGCATGAGTTCCAACATTTGCGCCATCTGCTCTTTGAGCTGTGAAAGCTCGGTCGTGAGCTTCTTGTTTTGTTCTTCTAGCGCTTCCATTTTCTTGATTTTCTTTGCGCGTGTGAGGACAGAGAGGTGACCAGCCACTTTCTAAAATGAATGTTTATTCTAATTAGCTTATTTATGATATGAATACACTCTTGATGTGAGCTTGATAATCTTTCATCTTTGAGGCGCTGCCTTTTTAAGATGAAAGTTTATCACCCTCCCTAGGCTATTATCTCTCCACAACGGAGAATCTCAATAGTCACGGGTCTCTTTCACTCACATCGAGAGGGTATTTAGTGAACCTATAAATGATGATGAGGATGCATGAGGTATTATTGATAATGATGCCTATGCTCCTTACTTTTATTATATTTTCACACATGGTCTTTCCTCTCATGTCATGGTTTTTTATGCATGGGGAATTTTTTAGACCTTATCACGAGGTTATTTATTAATGCACAAACAATTGCACGTAAACATTTACACAAACAATTCACTCATCCACGAACAGTCACGAGCGAATCACGAGGTAGGGGTCTCCTGCAGAAATGGTGCATATTCAAGGTAGGTTCTAACTGTTCTCACCAGTCCAAGGCCCCCAAGGTGCCCCCATTATAGGGACCCAATTCCTCTCGTCGTAGGTCGATGGAAAGTTCCAACGCACCGTCGGACTCAAGTTCATGGTTATCACCCTGAGTGATGTTTTCCGACAACGGTCTACGGGCACCTATAGACCCATTCGACAACCGGCCGTACTAACATCCACTCCCTATGGTTAATCACTCATGCCCCCGGGTATAGAGGGAACTGTTGTGTGCAAAGGTTCGTGTGCAGTTTTTATTTCAAACAATTGCGTAAATTTAAAAATACAACAGTTATTAAAGCCAAATAGATAAACATGTTATCATACAAGTGAGGGGTAATAAAGCAATTTTAACTATTATTTGTTAAAAATAATCTGTCACTAAATGGGACTGACTCTCGAGGCTTCCCCAGTGGAGTCGCCATCTGTCGCCACCGGCCCGAAACGGGCTTTCGGCATTCGCGAAGGATGGTTGGACTCGTTTATTTGTTTATAAAATGTGGATTGCTAGGATGACGTATTCTCAAACTGAGACCTTGTCAAACGAGCAATTTTATTAAATGATTCACCAATCCATATTAATCCCAAGCGGGACCCTCCATGGATTAGTGGTTTTCGCAAAAGGAGGGTTCGTGGAGTCGCCACCAATGTTTTACTCAAAACATTGGAAAAAGGGATAAGGCAATTGATTTTATAAATCAACTTTGGCCATTACAACCAGAGTTGGGTAAGGGAGTCGGTTACGCGTGGGGAAGGTGTTAGCACCCCACAGCGCCCCTTTCGGGTTCCCTATGACAGATTATTTCTAAAATAACAGTAAAATTACTAAATTACCCCTATTTATTATAAGCAATTATAAATTGACTATCTACATGATGACAGTTTAAATATGCACACAGAAAGCAGTAAAAGGAAGGATTTAAGAAGAAACCTCTTGAAGCGTGCTTTTATATATTGAGTAAAACTGGGAAGCTTTTTGGCGTTCCCTCGCTCTACAAGCTCGCTCGCTCCTTCCTAAAAACTTTTGACTATGGAAATCCGGAGGATTTCCCTTCGACTAGGTTCGAATCTCCAAGCTAAGTGCTCGGAATTCCAGAACTTCGTCGGATCGACTCCCAGAGAGATTTCTAGGGCAGAACACTGCTCAAAAACCCCAGAATACTCAAGGAGGGAGTCAAAACTGAGTGAAAAAGTGTGGAATGACGTCCAATTGACGTCATATTTATAGGGAATAGGCGCAGTACGGCCTACAGGGCCAATACGGCCGTATTGAAATTTTTGAACTTCAATACGGTCGTATTGGGGTTCAATACGGTCGTATTGAAAGTCAGAAATTTCAATACGCCCGTATTGAGTTCGCAGCGGTCGTATTGAAGTGTCAATACGGTCGTACTGACTTCAGTATGGCCGTATTGAAGCTTCAATACGGCCGTATTGAGTTCAGTACGGCCGTATTGGGCTTTTTCCCTCCACTTCTTTATTTTAAGCTATTCTAAGACCTCTGGACCTACAGAGAACCCTCCTAGGGCCTTCGAGGAGTCCTTCTGGCTGATTATCCTTCAGTCTTCGAGAGTCTTCAAGCTTTATTTCCGACCCGGACAATTTTAGGGGTCTACAGTAAACATAAAGTAATAGATTATCTTAAAAATGGTAATTTACTACCAAGTGTTTAAACATAGAAATATGACTTGATTCAAACTAGAGTTTTCAAGGTAACATTGTTAATCAATTACCATTCAGGGTAATAGATTACCAATTCTGTTACTGGAAAAGGATATTCAAATGTCCTCTATGTTAATAGATTACCACGTTTGTTACTGGAAAATGTTTTTCAAGTACTCTCTTAGACTCTCTTGCTTGAAATCAGGCTAAAGAATCAAAGTTTTCATCGTGTTAATCGATTACCACAAGAGATAATTGATTACCACAAAATGGAAGGCAATCCTGGATCTTAGAAAGTTCGGGATAATCGATTACCATATCACGTAATTGATTACCTTGGAGATATTTGTGTTTATGGTTCATTTTAAAGAGCTAGTAACAAATTACCATATCAGGTAATAAATTACCTTTATTATTACTCTTTATAATTTAATCACGTCTTGCACTTTATAAAATCTATCCTTTTGAAATTAAAAATACAAACTTTTAAAGACTTTTTGAAAATCTTTTGAAAGAGAAACATTTAAAAAAAAGATTATTTTCAGAAACAAGATTCAAGGCTTATCAAAGAATTTTTCTAAAATTCCAAGAAGTGCAAAGATAGAACATGAGTTCTTGAAGCAAGAAATTCAAGAAGTGTATTCAAGAGTGAAAGATTAATATCTACATGAAATTAGGTGATATCTTTATGAGTTTTAAACTTGTATTTTTGTTTTGATTGGTGTATCTCTTGAGATAGGGTGTCTTGACAAGAGATGTTAAAATCTTGAGTAGGGTTTCTCAAGTAATTTCTGTGGGGTACAAAAATTTTGTTTGTTTTCAATCTTATGGTGTCAAGATTGATGTTTGTTTGAATTCTTGTAATATTGTGTGTGCAAGGTGTTTGTAAACAATATTATAGTGAATGATCTTTGATTTAGTGGAGTGCTAAATCAAGGAAAACTGGATGTAGACCAAGTGGATGGTTGAACTAGTATAAATTTCTATTTTTTTTTTATCTATTACCCTTATCTTTAAAGAATCTTGCTAATTTCTTGTTTAAAGATTTCTGAGATATGAAATTTCAATTGCAGTACCAACTCTGATCTTTATTCTTGTAATTGAAATTGATTGAAAAGAAGGTAATATAAAATCAACCTTGGTTACAAGTGATTGTTTCGCTGCATTAACTTTGATTTCTTGATACGTTGGTAATAAACCTTGTAATCTACTGTTCTTTGTTAATTCAAATTGAGTAAAGGTTGAATTTTAGATATCTTGGTAGGTCTTTATCAAGAATTATTGAAAAGTGAGTCATCTTAGGATAGAATCTATTCAACCCCCTTCTAGATTCTAGTAAACTAGGACTAACAATACGCTCATGCCCCCGAGTATAAATGAAATTATTATGTGCAAAGGTTTGTGTACACTTTTTTATTTTAAACAGGTGCAAAATTTAAACAAACATACAAATATTAAAGCCAAGTAAATAAAAACAAAGTAAAGGGGAAAAAAATTTGAAATATTATACTTATCTTACTAATTTCATCATTTATTGGGCCTAACCCTTTTAAAGCTTCCCTAGTGAAGTCGCCATCTATTGGAACTTGAAAAATTTTGATCCTGCCCACAGATGGTTTGAACCTCCATTTTGAAAATCTCATCAGTTGGGGAATGCCCGGAAACTAGACTAGTCCATAATCAATACTTTTTGAAAAAGTTCAAAGGAGTCGTCACCAATATTTTACTCAAAATATTGAAAAAAGGAAAGGTTTTTTGAAAAGTCATTTATGACCTTCATAACCAAAATTGGGTTCGAGGGTCAATTATGTATAGGGAAGGTATTAGACACCCTACAACGTCCTAAATCGGTACCCTATGATGAAATTAACATAATAAAGAATAATAGTTTGAGTATTTATTTCCTTTTTTATTTAGTGGTTATTTACATGTTATTTTAAATTACAATTACTTATAAAATAGGGATTTAATCCCTCACACGTTTGAAAGTGAAATGTCTAAATGATAACTTATGGTTCATTACGACAATATTCAAATGAAATAATGATAAAGAGGGAGAGAGGGGGGGGGGGGTTGATAGCAATACCTCTTAGGCAAGCTTTATAAGATTCTTCTAATGGTGGCTTGTAGGTGCTTTTTGGCAACCATTTCACACTATAGATGTCCTTACACCACTCAAGAAATACAAGAGATAGAGAAAAAAGAATATCTAAACTAAAACTACAGAAGTCAAAAGTTTTCACTTTTTCGGTCTAATCTTCGATAAAACTCGGTCCAAATTCGGTCCCCTTGCACTGTGCATGAGGAAACCTATTTATAGGCATCAGACTAATTGGAATGATCGTTTTGGGATTCAAAATGGGTCATTCCAAGCTAGAGTTTCAAGCCAATTTTTTGAATTAGGAACGAGTCATTTTGATTTTGAAACAGGTCATTCCAAGCTAGGGTTTCCAGGCCTTTTTGTTCATTTGGAATGGCCCATTCCGGGCTCCTAATTCTGTCTTTTTGAGCTTATGGGCCTTCTGATTTTATTCTGGCTTGTTTTGATGTGATGTTGGGCCTTCTGATGTTATTTTGGCTTGTTTTGATGTGATGTTGGGCCTTCTAAAGATTTTTTGTCCTGTTTTAGTAGTCCTTTGTCTTGTTTTGGTATTTTAGATGAAATTGAGTGTTTATAATTCCTAAATTGCTCCAAGACAAGCATGCTTAACTATGGAGTTCTTAAGTAGTGATTTATCGAAAAGTAGATGCATCTTGTTGGTATATGTAGTACAAATTAATTCCTTTAAGACATTCTCAATTGTACAATCTCACACTTGTACAAATCTTTGGATCCCTTTCATTTTGGTGTGGTTGGGCTGTTATAATTTACATATCCTAAATAGCCCTAATTGCTTGTAGTATTCTAATTGTGGTTGTCATTCTCATGTTGTGAATCTTTGTGAAATTTGTTTTGGAAATAAGTCCTCATATTTCTCACTTTCCATTTTACAATCATCCAATCGTTGTGTGGCTTTATGGATGTCTCGCTGTGAGCGATCACATTTGCATGGCTAGGGTTTGTTATGGTGGCCTCTCTAGTTAGTGAATCCTTCTATGCTATCTTCTTTGTACCCTTATTATTCTCTAATTAGTGAATCCTCTTGCATTATCTTCTCTGTATCCTAATTATTCTCTAAGATAGCCTCCTCGCATTCTTTGGTTACATGGCCGTAACAACCACACTTAGAATAGAATTATGAAGGCCTTCATACTCCACATTATAAAATAGAATTATGAAGGCCTTCATACACTACAAGAAAAATCAGCATTATCTACTGAAAAATCCGTAGATAATGATGAAAATCCGTAGATAACTGATAATTATCTACGGATTATTTACGGAAAAAAATCCGTAGATAATAAGGTCGTAGATAACGTTATCTACGGAAAATTTTTCGTAGATAACGTTATCTACGGATTTTATAATATAATTTATCTACGGATGCGTTTATCTACGAAATTTATCTACGGATGCTTTTTTCTACGGAAATTTCCGTAGGTAACTTATCTACGGAAAGTTCCGTAGATAAGTTACCTACAGAAATTTTCGTAGATAAGTTACCTACGGAAATTTTCGTAGATATTATCTACGAAAATTTCCGTAAATAACTTATCTACAGAAATTTCCGTGGATAAGTTATCTATGGAAATTTCCGTAGATAACTTATCTACAGAAATTTCCGTGGATAAGTTATCTACGGAAATTTCCGTAGATAACTTATCTACAGAAATTTTCGTAGATAACTTACCTACGGAAATTTTCGGTCTTCCTATTTTTAATTAGGCAATTCTGGTTTCCCAATTTTGATCCAACCATCAAAATATGTAACTCAGATTCGCCACAGATTAAAACAAAATAAAAAAAACAAAAAAGAACAACAATTTCTCTTCGATTATCAACACAACTACACAAGCACCAACAACACAACTCAAAAACAAGATCCAATCAGAAAGAAAAAATGTAATAAAAAACTGCATAATAATAATTAAAAATGAAAACTAGCACCAAAATATCTAATAGCAACTCAGATTCAAAACAGTCAAACAATTCAAATCAAATAAAATAAAAAAAATAAAATCCACTTCAACAATCAACACAATTACACAAGCACCAGCAACAAAACTCGAAAACAAAATGCAATCAGAAAAAAAAAATGCAGCAGAAAATTGCATAACAATAATGAAAAAAAAGTGTATATATGATCATGAGAAGATCATCAACTTTAAGATTTCATGCACTTAAGAAAAGAACACAGCAAATATTAGATAAAAATAAAAAATAAAAAACTACCTTGTGGATATTTCTATATGATTGCATACAAAACCATTACTGATAAAAAATATATTAATTATCCAGATTTTTACGTAACATACAAGCCTTTTAAATTACAGAAACAAGGATAGAAGCATATTTGCTTCAACAACATGAACTCACACTAAGAAAAACAAGGATGCCAGTAAGTGAAATGACCGGCCCATTGCAGCCCGAAAGTGCTCCAGCGGGTCAGCCAACCTAATCTCTAAGTAAATAGGCTAGCACAGAAGAGATTGCAATCCCAAAAGTACCAGGGATATTGCTGCCTAAAAATCACACAAGGTCTGTATACTAGTATTATAAGTACGTGTTATTTTAAATTTTTTCCCTAGGAAAAATTTCCACCTATGCTTAGAATTCAATTACATGTTTTCTGTACAAGCTCTTGATAATAAAGTTCATATATAGAATTTTTAACCACATAGACAACTTGACACCCAACATGTATATCTACCACAATGTTGTCAATTCAATTATGATATAAACAATAAACTAATGACATATGGAAAAATCCAAACAGAAAACAGTGCTTTAATATGATTTGCATCCCATTTAAAAATTAAACCATAGCAAGTGCTTACATTACCTGTATCCTTGCAAGTGCAGTGGATGACTCAACTGCTCTGTGCTCCAATTCTACTTCTCTTTCCATCGCAGTCTGTTATACCAATCACAGAATCACTAAAATATAATGCAAAACACAGAAACTTAAGAATAAATAATTCAAGTTGCAGACCATTTTGGTAGCATTATGTGCAGCGCACTCCTCTTCTGCTCTTCGCTCAGCAGATGCTAGCTCCTCTCTTAGAGCCTAAAAGATCAGAAGTTTTAATATTCAAACAGCTTCATCACATGAATGGGAAATATTGTATAATTATAGCAATCTTACCTACTTACCTGCATCATCCTTGTTTTTGTTAGTTCTCGATTTCTCATCATTGATTCCATGCTTGCCTGGTAAAATATGACTAGTGTTACTCACAGTAAGAAAAACAAGACCGTGAAAGAATAGAAGCATATTTGCTTCAACAACATGAAAAGACAAATCTACAATCTACCCTGAGAAATATAGCATGGGTAAGCAGATGGAGCGCCTCCTCTCGCTTCTGCTACTTCCTCGTTTCTTCCGGCGTCGCTTCGATGGGAACAGAGGCAGAGTCCCTACAATAAGAGAACTATAAACAATAAAGGAAAAACGTTACAGAGCATTGGCGGAAGGAAGAGGAGAAAGACTGACAGGCTTATGAGGGTGGTGGAGGCGGCGGGGAGGGGTTCGTTGGATTGCTCGATGATGGCGTCGATGTCGGAGACTTCGGTGTAGGATTCGAGAACCTTCTTGCAGTAGAAGCGGGACTTTTCCTTGCTCTGTTGGATCATGTGGTTGTGCTGCCTCACGAGGGCACGACCTAGCCCTGTCTTCTGGATCTCGTCATGCTTCTTTCCCATTGCCTCTACACAGTGTTGCTTCTGTTTCTGTCTGCTATGCTACCATTGTTGATTTCGGGACACCCTCTACCCCAACATACATATACAGTAATTATAAAAAAAATAGAATTTTTCATCAATAAAAATCAAATTTCCAACCACGTAAGGATAAAGAGCTCACATTCATAAACTTAATCCAAATAACATGCCAGTAAAATTACAAAGAAATAAAACTGAATTTTCCAAAATAATTTAATAAGAACATTTTAAACTAATCCTATCTATGTCCTGATGTCACATGTCCTATCAGAGCAAAACCCAACATAAAAGCCTAAGCTTCATCACCAACATCCTCAGCCTCACGCTGATGATCACCTGTATATCAAACAAGAGAAACAACACAAAAGAAGGGAGTGAGAAACATCTCACTCTGGCTCACGGTGTAGGAACGCACACCGGATAGCCAAACACAAACAATACAGTTACCTCATAGATCAATCAACAACAATATTTTATTTAATCATCCAAGTCATACAAATAGTAATTTATCATCATTTAATAATAAGGATGCACATGCATGGACACGGACTTCACATTATCATGCATGTGGCGCCAGTAAAACATCACATGGCATATTGCCGCTAGCAATACACGAAGAGTAGTCTAGGAGTACATGCCGGGTCACACCCTCTGCGCACTCTCACTAGAAGGATATACTACCAGAGTCTCGTCGGGATAGCTAAGCCGCGCAAGATACATCCCATGCACACAATGGGCGAGACTGGGACTTCCAAACCGAGCTATCCCCAAGGACTAATCCCCAAAGCTTTTACACTAGGGGGCCTTCTCTGGCGGTGTATTCCATATCGTACCCTTAAAACATTTATGCAAATGATGCATGTCAAACAAGACTCTATGCATTAACACATATCACATTTTCATGTCTCATTCCCATATCACATTATCATGTCTCAACATATCTCATCATCACATCTCCTCATTATATTTCATCATCACATCTCATCATTACATTTCATCATCACATTCGCATTATCACATCATATTCACAATTTTCACAGAGTACTTTTGTTCATATCAGAACTCATCTATTTGCAAAAGTAAACATATATTCATACATCTCATACAACAATGAATACAACAGAACAACCAGAAGCTAAAATAGAAACTATTAGAAATATGTCTGTTTCTCATAGGGTTCCCACAGGAACCCACAGAACACTCTAATTCATATCAAAACTTGTTTATTTAATAAATTAGACACATATTTATGCTCAGCAAATATCAAGAAACACAACAGAAAACTCAGAAGGTAAAACAGAAAACATTTATATTTTGCATGTTTTCTCATAGGGTTTCTCGTAGAAACCCACATAGCACTCTAATTCATATCAAAACTTGTTTATTTAATAAATTAAACACATATTTATACATTACATTCAACAAGAAATACAATAGAGCAATCAGATAGCAAAACATAAAACATTCCTATTTTGCCTGCTGCTCAAGGGTTCTCTCAAGAACCCATAGAGCATTCCAATTTATGCAATAAACATTTAAAATAAGACAATTCACGTATATAATTATTATCACAATTAATTTACTCATACAAGCATCAATGCACTCCCTTAGGGTTTCCCGTAGGAACCCATAGAAGTACCAAATTCCACAATCATAGTCTAAACAAAGTTTTTATTCATACACGCATATTAATTATGTAATTGGAACATACAAGACAAATATGACATACAACAAACACAAGATTGGGGGCCAATCCCACTACCCAGCATACAATCCCACACCCAGAGCGAGGTTTCTCACTCCCCCCTTACCTGGATAAGCAGAAGACAAATGTGTGATCTAAGGTCGTTATTGAGTACTCTTCCTTAGAGCTCTTTGTTTCTCCTTTTTTTTCCTAACCCTTCAGAACGCAAATGAGGTAGATAGGGTTAACGCTACCTGACTCCTTAAAATTAATCCATTGGGCTGGGTCAACCCAACCCATTTTCCTTCTCTTCTAACTCACTTCTCTTTTTCCTCAAAATAATTAAATAAAATAAATACATGTATATTATAAAATATTTTTCCTCTATAATAATAATATATTTCTGACCCAAAATATAATAATATAATTTCAATAACAAAATATCATATAAAATCAACCTTCTCTTAAAACATATAAATATTTATTTAAATATGCTAATAAAAAAATACTTATTTAATACGTACAAAATAATTGTCCAAAACAATAATTATTTAAAACGTAAAAAATAATATTCTTCTATAATTATTAAAATAATTATGACCAAATACCATATAATAATAATAATTATAACAAAATATCATAATTAATAATATTATACAAAATAATTTTCATAAATGATTATTATTAAAAACCTTTAAAAATTCAATCAAACACATTTAATTAATCAAAATAATTATAAGGAAATAATTTTTATAAATACAAAAATAAATAATAATTATTCGTAGTATTAGTAAAAAAATTCGGGGTGTTACAGTTTTAGGGTTTCGGATTCGTATTTTTTGCTGCTATAACACTAACGAAGAGCTGTCAACGTGGAGATAGAAAAGGGGTTTAAAGAATGAGGCGAATGAGTGACGAAAAGGGTTTAAAGAAAAAGGGTTTCGGATTCGTATTTTTTGCTGCTCTGCTATGAAGAGGTTGGAGATGAGGCGAATGAGTGACGAAGAAAAGGGTTTAAAGAATGAGATAGAAAAAGGGGAAGTGTTGTAGAGCCAAGAGGTGGCTCACAGCAACTAGGGTTACAACTACAGCGGCAGCTTTGGCTAAGGGAGTTTTCCTTTTCATTGCAACAATACAAATGTAAGAGTAGGGTTTTTAGTTTTTACACTCCATTTCTTCCCCTTATTTATTTATTTATTTGTTTTACATTGTACATTACCCTTCTAGTACTGTAATAGTTTTGATTGTTTAGGGTTAATACGTGGAAATAATTTTTCTTCCAGTAATATTAAATCAAAATATTATATAAATTATAACTAAAATTATAATAAATATTCTGATATTAAATTTATTATATATTAAAATTAATTACATATTTGTATCAAAGAAATTGCTCTAGATTTTAGATTTTATTTATTATATTTTATAATAAATAAAATCCAATATTAAACCAAAAGATTTTAACAATCATAACTTAAATCCAGGTAAATATCTTTCATAACCAAAAGAAATCCAATATTAAATCAAAATATAATAAAAATTATAACTAAAATATTTATAAATTTTCTAATATTAAATTTAGTATATATTAAATTAATTAATTAAATATTTGTATTTAAGAAATTGTTACAGATTTTAGACATATATTTTAAAGTTTTAATTTTATTAAATTAATTAAAAATTAATTATATTTTATCACTTTTTAATCAAGTGAGTGAATGATAATGAATTAACTAAAATTCTAAAATATATTTTAATTAAAAATAATTTTTTGGTAAATACGGTAACTAAAAAGTATTATAATAAATAATTAAATTAAAAAAGAATAAATTTTATAATGATTATTTTTTTAATGATGTTAAATTAAATATTCTAATTATTTTATAATAAATTAAAATGAAAATATAATAAAATATGTTAACTGACATTTTAAATAAAATATATTAAAATATTATAATCAAAAGAAATTTAATATTAAATCAAAATATTATATAAATCATAACTAAAATTATAATAAATATTCTGATATTAAATTTATTATATATTAAAATTAATTACATATTTGTATCAAAGAAATTGCTCTAGATTTTGGATTTTATTTATTATGTTTTATAATAAATAAAATCTAATATTAAATCAAAAGATTATAACAATCATAACTCAAATCCAGGTAAATATCTTTCATAATCAAAAGAAATCCAATATTAAATCAAAAGATAATAAAAATTATAACTAAAATATTTATAAATTTTCTAATATTAAATTTAGTATATATTAAAATTAATTAATTAAATATTTATATTTAAGAAATTGTTACAGATTTTAGACATATATTTTAAAGTTTTTATTTTATTAAATTAATTAAAAATTAATTATATTTTATCACTTTTTAATCAAGTGAGTGAATGATAATGAATTAACTAAAATTCTAAAATATATTTTAATTAAAAATAATTTTTTGGTAAATACGGTAACTAAAAAGTATTATAATAAATAATTAAATTAAAAAACAATAAATTTTATAATGATTATTTTTTTAATGATGTTAAATTAAATATTCTAATTATTTTATAATAAATTAAAATGAAAATATAATAAAATATGTTAACTGATATTTTAAATAAAATATATTAAAATATTATAATCAAAAGAAATTTAATATTACATCAAAATATTATATAAATCATAACTAAAATTATAATAAATATTCTGATATTAAATTTATTATATATTAAAATTAATTACATATTTGTATCAAAGAAATTGCTCTAGATTTTAGATTTTATTTATTATGTTTTATAATTGTACTGACCGTACTTCGCACCCAGGCTCCGAGCCCGGATTAGCGATACAAAGCCACCCTGGGCACACGCTGAGCGACGTCAGCCCGGTATTTGGGCAGATCATTCCCGAACCCGGGGATCTCGTCCCAGATTAGAACCGCCCTCCAATTATATCATATCATATCTCATCATATCGTATCATATCATATCATATGATATCTTATCATATCATGTCTTATCTCAGGCCCAAGGCCCAAGACAACCCTAATTCACACAAAGGTATGTGCATTATTTATACGAGACTCATACTTCCACAAACACTAACTTTAGCATCAGAGTCTCTTTTGCAGGTACCACCCCCATCTTGGAGCACCAGCGTACCAGTGAAGGAGGCTCGCCGATCTTACCCGGCGGATCAGCTCTGCAGCAGATTTTCGGTAAGAACATTTGGCGTCACCGTGGGGCCGATCAAGACCAGCTCTTATCGGCCATTCTTATGGTTTTCACTAGAAGCCATAACAGACGCGCAACAGACGACCTAGATCGCTCAACTACCATGGATAGGGATGCAGCAACATTGAGGAGGCTGATCGACCAAGTCGAACAGATGCGGAAACAACACGCCGCCGACCTACAAAGCATGCGTGCCAAGCACGAAACTGATCTAGCAGCAACGCGCACCGCTAATGAAGCCGACCTAGCGGCACTATGCGCCGAGAACGAGTGCATTCACACCCAACTCCTTCGACGTCCCTCAGATCAACCCCCCCCGCAGAGTAAGCTGAATAAGGACGAAGGGCACTCGATTTCACAACCGCCAACAGCGGCTAGGGCACCGACTCCCAAGCCTCCCACACATCAGTCTCACGCGCCGAGGAACAGGTCGACGCACGACGTCAGCAACGCCCCTGCCCACGGCACGGGGAATCAAACAACCTTCCGCCGCCATCCTTTCGTGGACGGTATCATGGAGACACCTCTCCCCTTTGGGCGAAAGCCTTTCCACCTCGACCGCTACGACGGCACAACCGACTCGGATGAGCATATCAATCTATACACTACCCAGGTAAACCTCTATACTAATGAGGATGCTATACTGTGCATGGTTTTTCCAACCTCGCTCAAGGGGGTTGCACTCAACTGGTATACCCATCTACCCGCTGAGTCAATTGACAGCTTCGGCACCCTGGTCAGACGGTTCACAGCGCAGTATGCGACAAGTCAGCCTCATCACATAACGTCAGCTGCTCTGGCCAGCCTCAGACAGAGCGATGACGAACCACTACGGACGTTCATGCAATGCTTTGTTAGCATCTCGGTGAAAATTTGAAATTTGAATCCCGAGGTTGCCCTACACGACATGCTCATGACACTCAAGCTCGGACCGTTTGTCGACAGCCTATGTCGCGAAGCTCCTCGCGACATGGACGAGCTAGCGCCCGTGCTGCTGGATACATCCAGATGGGAGAACACTCTGCCTTCCGTGACCAGGATCGCGGAAGACCACAAGGAAAGCAAGACCAAGGTCAAGCCACAAACATTTAAACATTTAAAATTCTGAGGTCGAGTACGAACCTTAAACATTCCTATCCGAGGTCGAGAACAAACCTTGTTCCTATCCGAGGTCGAGAACGAACCTTGTTAAATTCTGAGGTCGAGTACGAACCTTAAACATTCTTACCCGAGGTCGAGAATGAACCTCGTTAAAATTCTGAGGTCGAGTACGAACCTTAAACATTCTTACCCGAGGTCGAGAACGAACCTCGTTAAAATTCTGAGGTCGAGTACGAACCTTAAACATTCTTACCCGAGGTCGAGAACGCACCTCGTTAAAATTCTGAGGTCGAGTACGAACCTTAAACATTCTTACTTGAGGTCGAGAACGAACCTCGTTAAAATTCTGAGGTCGAGTACGAACATTAAACATTCTTACCTGAGGTCGAGAACGAACCTCGTTAAAATTCTGAGGTCGAGTACGAACCTTAAACATTCTTACCCGAGGTCGAGAACGAACCTCCTTAAAATTATGAGGTCGAGTACGAACCTTAAACACTCTTACCCGAGGTCGAGAACGAACCTCGTTAAAATTCTGAGGTCGAGTACGAACCTTAAACATTCTTACCCGAGGTCGAGAACGAACCTCGTTAAAATTCTGAGGTCGAGTACGAACCTTAAACATTCTTACCCGAGGTCGAGAACGAACCTTGTTAAAATTATGAGGTCGAGTACGAACCTTAAACATTCCTACCCGAGGTCGAGAACGAACCTCGTTAAAATTCTTAGGTCGAGTACGAACCTTAAACATTCCTACCCGAGGTCGAAAACGAACCTCGTTAAAATTCTGAGGTCGAGTACGAACCTTAAACATTCCTACCCGAGGTCGAGAACGAACCTCGTTAAAATTCTTAGGTCGAGTACGAACCTTAAACATTCCTACCCGAGGTCGACAACGAACCTCGTTAAAATTCTAAGGTCGAGTACGAGCCTTAAACACTCTTACCCGAGGTCGAGAATGAACCTCGTTAAAATTCTAAGGTCGAGTATGAACCTTAGACACTCTTACCCGAGGAACGAACCTCATTAAAATTTTGAGGTCAACCTTAAACATTCTTACCTGAGGTCGAAAATGAACCTCGTGAAGGCTTACCTAACACTATTCTAAGGTCGAATACGAACCTTAATACGCCTATTCCGAAGAATTTAAACCTTATGAAAGTCCACTAAACTCTATTTAAGTCGCATACGAACCTTAATATTAATATCTGAGGTCGAGGTCGAACCCCGGTACTGTCCTTAAAGGTCGAATATGAATCTTAATCAAATCATTCACGTAAACCCGAGGTCGAGCACGAACCTCGGTACTCTTACTCAAAGGTCGAATACGAACCTTAATCAAATCATTCACATAAACCCCGAGGTCGGGTATGAACCCCAGTACTCTCGTTAAAGGTCAAATACGAATCTTAATTAAATCATTCACGTAAACCCCGAGGTCGAGCACGAACCCCGGTACTGTCCTTAAAGGTCGAATACGAATCTTAATCAAATCATTCACGTAAACCCGAGGTCGAGCACGAACCCCGGTACTCTTACTCAAAGGTCGAATTCGAACCTTAATCAAATCATTCACATAAACCCCGAGGTCGAGCACGAACCCCGGTACTCTTACTCAAAGGTCGAATTCGAACCTTCATAACCTCAATATTTTCACTTAAAGGTCGAATCCGAACCTCCATCGTTTATCCCAATTTGAGGTCGAGCACGAACCTCGAACACATAAATCCGAGGTCAAATACGAACCTCAATATTCTCACCTAGGGTCAAGTCTGAACCTTCGTCCATCTCAATTTGAGGTCGGGTACGAACCTCAACATTCTCACTTAAAGGTCGAATTCGAACCTTCATTAGCCAGTTTATCACAAATTCGAGGTCGAATGCGAACTTCGACATCCCCACAAGTTCGACTTCGAACCTTAATCAAACCGCTTCGCTCATCACTTCGCCAAACCGTCTAACCCATAATCCGAGGTCAAGTCCGAACCTCGTTGAAATTGTAAGGTCGAGCACAAACCTTAAATACTCTTATCCGAGGTCGAGTCCGAACCTCGTTGAAATTATAAGGTCGAGCACGAACCTTAAATATTCTTACCCAAGGTCGGGAACGAACCTCGTTAAAATTCCAAGGTCGAGTTCGAACCTTATTATGCCAAGGTCGAGTCCGAACCTTGAGACTATATTTTCTTAACCAAGGTCAAACACGAACCGTGTTACGCCAAGGTCGAGTCTGAACCTTGAGACTATACTTTCTTAATCAAGGTCGAGTTCGAACCTTGATATGCCAAGGTCAAGTCAGAACCTTGAGACTATATTTTCTTAACCAAGGTTCAAGTTCGAACCTTAGTTCAAACGTTCCATTCGAATTTGAGGTCGGATACGAACCTCGATACTTTCACCTAAGGTCGAATTCGAACCTTAGTTCAATTGTTTCACTCGATTTGAGGTCGAATAAGAACCTCGATACTCTCACCCGAGGTCAAATTCGAATGTAACATCCCAAAATTTTATTTTTATCTATTGGGATTATTAGAAGGTTTATCATATTTTTATATACGTATTTTACTATTCACTTATACGTATTTATGAATAGTATTTTACTATGCAATTGCATAGTAAATGGCTGTTGAGGCTGCGGAACCGAAGGGGGGCTGCGGATTCAAGTTTCAAAATTTAATTAAATTGAATATAATAATGAATAGTGCATAGTAACTTATAATATTAAAATAATGAATAGTAACCTATGCATAGTAACTTCATAAAAATTCTATAAATAGGAGCCTAAGGATTCTGAAAATTCATAACTTAAAGAAAGAAAGTTCTAGAGAGAGAATAGAGAGAGAAAGAGAAGAGGTTCTGCTCTAGTTCCGGTCCCGGTTTAAGAAAAAGAGGAGGAGGTTCTGCCCAAGTTCCTATTTATCCAGGTACGGGAGAAAAGGAGATTATTTATATGTAGAGTACATGAGAGAATTGGGTAGAGGAAGAATTCTTTAAGATCATGATTAATTTTATAATTATTTTATTTGGAGAATTGTTAGTTTCATGAAATTATCTGTGTTGAGGTTTATAAACATGTCAAAGTTAGGAATGATGATCTGGGAGGAAGAATAAATTATAAGTGAGATAGATTCTGGAATAATTAGAGGTTTTATTGTTTATATTAATTATTATTCTATTGATTATTATATTAAGGAAAGTTATTGCTATATTACTTGTTAAGAATGAATGATATTGATGTGAATTGCTTGAGGGGTATGTAAACCCTACTTTGTTGAGTTTATTTGTTATGTACGTGATATGAATTTGAATAATGAAATGAGATGTTGTATGGATGTGGTTATGATTGTGATTGTGATGCCTCACATCGATGACTAGGGATGGCACGACCCCTGAGTAAGTGGTGCTACAGGGAGGGCGTGACCCTAGCATGGTGTGGGATGAGAAAGACAGTTAACACCACCACTTATGTCGCTTATGGCAGCCCTGACATAGGGTTAATTGCAAGAGATTGTATTGATTGTAATGTGATTGTGGTTCCTCACACTAAAGGATCAAGGATGATACGAACCCTGGTAGTTGATGTTCAGGGACGAGCGTACTCCTGGATGATCAGGGATGATACGAACCTTGGGTAGTTGATACTTCAGGGACGAGCGTACTCCCGGATAATCAGAGATGATACGAACCCTGGGTAAGTGATGCTTCAGGGACGAGCGTACTCCTCGACGATCAAGGATGATACGAACCCTGGGTAGGTGATGCTTCAGGGACGAGCGTACCCTTGGTCTAGTGTGGGTTGAGTGAGGCAATTAACCTGTATCACTTGTGTCAGATGTGGCGAGGTCTTGGCATAGTGTTAATTGTTGGATTGGCACGAATTACGAAATGATTGTGAAATTGGCATGAATTGTAGATGTTGAAATAATTGTGAGATTGATATGAATCATGGACATGGAAATGATGTGTAAATCATATGATTGGTGTAGATTATAATGGATTGTGATATGTGAAATGAGATATGTGGAAGTGATTGATATTTATATATATAAATATGCATGTATATACTTTATTAATTAATGAATTATGATGAGTTATGTTGTGATGTGTATGTATGTACTTTGTATATAGATATTTTCTTTTCTCACCGTATAAACTGTGGATATTTTTAGGAGAAGAAGATCCAGCTACGAGTGGCATCTAGGATGCCAACAGTTAAAATCCTGGGAATGCTCTGATAGTGTGACATCGGGGCAGAGGATTTCTAGGATACAATATTTATGTGAATTTGGTACTATAATATTATTTTGAAAATAAAATGTAAAGACTCTTATGTTTTATATATTTATATATTGTGGTTATCGAAGTTTCTTATGTGAACCCTTTTTCTGTAATTAAAAGATTTATTATAATATATGTGTTGGGGTAGTAAGGGTGTCACATTTAGTGGTATCAGAGCCGGGACCCGGGCAGGTGTGCCAGCGAGGGCGCTGGGCTCCCCGAGGGGGGGTGGATTGTGAAGTCCCACATCGGCTAGTAAGGTGAACGAAGCATGCCATATATATGGGTGTGGATACCTTACTCTTGAGGACGCGTTTTGGGGTGGTGTTGGCCATTCCCGAGAACAAATCCGTGAGGCCGTGGGCCAAAGCGGACAATATTCACATGCGGCTTGTTTGGTAGATTAATAATGTGATGAGTTGATTGATGTGCTAATATGATGATTGATTATGTTGTGTACATTGTATTCTCAGGATTTGTTTGATAGATATGATATAATTTGATGATGCTATTTTTTATTGTTTTTTTTCATAATTGCTTATTTGTTTGATACTTTTTGTTTACGTAAGAAGTAGTGGTTGAGTAGTATCACTCGTATGGTGATTTTATGTACCAATAGAATGGATAAAGCCTACTGAGACCTTAGAATTAGGTGAGACATTGATTTGTTAAGAGTTTACGATTAATGGAATTTAGAAATCTATAGTAGTAGCGATTGAATCCAAGGAGGTTGAATCCGAGAAATGGGAGTATTGATATTTTGATGAGAGGTTAAAACGTTCCTTGAGTATTGGTACTTCATGTTAACTTTTATGGTTTAGGTAGTAGGTGAATTTTATTCTCTAAGTCCTTTGCACTGAATATGTGAGCTGTTTTGGAAAGCTTGAATTTGAGTTTAAGGTGGAAAGAAGTGAATTTGGAATAGTTGAGGAATTTTGTGAAATATTAGTATACTATTATTGTATGGTATAGGAGATATTTTGTTGCAATATTGGTTGTGCTAGTACCATATTTAGATTTTGTGGTCTTTATAAAAGTTGTAGGCTTGGACGTTATCCTTCTAATGGAGCTAGAATAAGGTAAAATAGAAGTCTAGAACTTCAGTTATAATTGCTTGGGTGTTCAAGAAGGCTCGAGTTGAATATATTTTGTTGTGGTTTTTGAATTTTTAGCTAAGAATATGATCTTATGTCTCCATAAGAGTTGTAATTTATTCATTTAGCTTTCTTTTGAGATAGGTTTGAGATCATTTGGATAAGTATAACTCTCTAGGTATCATTCTCTTTGGCAATTATTGAAGGCATACGTATGGTGTCATGATGTTTTGAGTTATTAGGCATAGCAAGGATAAAAATATATTTGGATATGATGTTTTGAGGATTTGTCATTAAGAGATTGATTAAAATGAAATGATGTTATACGGTGTAAGCGATGATCAGTTCATACATGTTTAGGGATGATATATGTGATGGAGGTATTCTAATATGATTTGATATATAAGTATGTGACCTTATGGATCAATTAGTGGATGTTTGTGTGCTAAAGAGATTGATCTTAGGATGTGATATCATATTAGAGATTAAGTATGAAGATATGTCTAATATAGATTTAGACTAGATTACCTAAGTATGATTTTTGATTGTATGGGGTGAGTGTCCTAGGCCATGTAATTTATTATGGAGGTATAACATAGATCTACCTAAGGTAGAAGTTGTATTTATGTGAGAGATACCTAAGTTAATCAAGAATTTTATTGGGATAGGAAATTTATTGAGAAACTTTTTAAGATAACTGTTCACGGTTTAAATTGCTCTTATTTTCTCATCGTTACTAAAGGAATCACTTTGCTTTCTTTCCTCTGGTTATTAAGATGTTTTAGTTCACTAGGTTATCTCTTGCCTACCCATGGATTCAATTAGTTGAAAGGTTAATCTCTAATTCCTGGACCTATGTATATTTTAACTACCCAAAGTATTTCGTCGTTTACTTCTCTGGGTTGCTTACTATTACCTTAGACTAGATTGATGAGGAAGAGGAGTTGCTTTTGTGTGGGATGACAAGTATGAGAGTAGCTTGCAAACTCTTAATGAAAGGTTGGCTAGTGCTAATATTACTAGATTTTAGTAAGCCCTTTATTGTATATAGTAGTGCTCCTAAGATGGGTTTGGGTGGATTGTTGATGCAAGAAGGAAAGGTGGTAGTTTATGTTTCTAGGCAATGGAAAATTCATGATAGAAATTATCATACCCATGACCTTGAGTTAGGGGTTGTAATATTTACACTTGAGATTTTGGAGACATTACTGGTATAATACTAAGCTTGAGGTATTTAGCAATCATAAGAGCCTTAAATATCTTTTGACCGAAAGAGATAGTTGAAAATCTTTAAGGAATAAGATTTTAATTTTATTAGTTATTGGGCCAAAGTCATTGTGGTAACCGATGTTTTGCGTAGGAAACCTTTATATTTTCCCTTATGATTAGAGAAATGGATCTTTAGACTCAAATTAGAAATTTAAGTCTGACTTGTGAGATTACTCCTAGTAGTGTAAAACTAGGAATGACTCGAGTAACAAGTGGATCATTGAAAGAAATACAATTAGTTGATTCATTTTGGTGACAAGATACGAGGCTATAGGATAAGGTGATGGATAAGAGTTTGAATTGGTTATAGATGGAGTAGTAAAATTAGTGATCTGATATATGTATCTAGTTAACATATGCTTAGGTGCTTGATCTTTATAGACGATCGTAGAAGTAAAAACAATATTATGGTAGGTATTTAGATTACGATGATCACTAATTTATTATTTTGATGATTTAAGGAGTGAATTTGATTGCAGAATTTAGAAACTCATGCTTGATGTGTAAAATTACCCCTAGTAGCATTGAATTATTTATGTTAAAAGTAACTATCGGATTAATGGATGAGATTAGAGGAACCAGGAGTTAGATCCTTTATTAGTGACCCAAGTAAGCAAGAGATTAGAAAGGACACATTTGGATGCTTAGTAAACTTGAAAGAACATAAGAGTACTCTTAACATTTATTTAGGAGTTACTAAAATATATCAGAGTGGCACAGCGGAAGCGTGATGGTCTAAGATGAAAAGAGAAGTAGAGAAGTTGAATCAAGGTATGGAGAGTGAGTTTAAATTTGGAGTGGATGGAGTTTTGAGATTTAAGGATAGGTTGTGCATTCCTAGTGTGCTAGAGTTTAATAAAGCAATCCTAGAAGAAAGTCATAAGAGTATCCTTAGTATCCATCCAGAAACCACTAAGATGTACCAAAACCTTAAGAAGATATTTTGGTGGCCTAAGATAAAGTGGAGGAATTTGTGTATGCTTGTCTAGTATGTTAAGGCAAAACCAAAAACTTTCAGATTTATTGCAACCTTCTGACGTCCTAATTAGAAAATAAGATTCTGTATCTATGGACTTTAGTAATATATGATATTCTTAAGAAATTTGATCTTATGGATAGACTTACCGAGTTTGCTCACCTTGTACTTATGAATATTAGACATTTCTTGGAGAGATTGATAGAGTTGTACATCAATAAGGTAGTAAGTGCAACATGGGGATTAGAAAGCAAGATGCGAGGAAAACTTATCTATTTTTATTTTCAAGAAAATTTCGGGGACGAAATTTCTAAAAGGAGGGGAGTAATGTAACATCCCAAAATTTTATTTTTATCTATTGGGATTATTAGAAGGTTTATCATATTTTTATATACGTATTTTACTATTCACTTATACGTATTTATGAATAGTATTTTACTATGCAATTGCATAGTAAATGGCTGTTGAGGCTGCGGAACCGAAGGGGGGCTGCGGATTCAAGTTTCAAAATTTAATTAAATTGAATATAATAATGAATAGTGCATAGTAACTTATAATATTAAAATAATGAATAGTAACCTATGCATAGTAACTTCATAAAAATTCTATAAATAGGAGCCTAAGGATTCTGAAAATTCATAACTTAAAGAAAGAAAGTTCTAGAGAGAGAATAGAGAGAGAAAGAGAAGAGGTTCTGCTCTAGTTCCGGTCCCGGTTTAAGAAAAAGAGGAGGAGGTTCTGCCCAAGTTCCTATTTATCCAGGTACGGGAGAAAAGGAGATTATTTATATGTAGAGTACATGAGAGAATTGGGTAGAGGAAGAATTCTTTAAGATCATGATTAATTTTATAATTATTTTATTTGGAGAATTGTTAGTTTCATGAAATTATCTGTGTTGAGGTTTATAAACATGTCAAAGTTAGGAATGATGATCTGGGAGGAAGAATAAATTATAAGTGAGATAGATTCTGGAATAATTAGAGGTTTTATTGTTTATATTAATTATTATTCTATTGATTATTATATTAAGGAAAGTTATTGCTATATTACTTGTTAAGAATGAATGATATTGATGTGAATTGCTTGAGGGGTATGTAAACCCTACTTTGTTGAGTTTATTTGTTATGTACGTGATATGAATTTGAATAATGAAATGAGATGTTGTATGGATGTGGTTATGATTGTGATTGTGATGCCTCACATCGATGACTAGGGATGGCACGACCCCTGAGTAAGTGGTGCTACAGGGAGGGCGTGACCCTAGCATGGTGTGGGATGAGAAAGACAGTTAACACCACCACTTATGTCGCTTATGGCAGCCCTGACATAGGGTTAATTGCAAGAGATTGTATTGATTGTAATGTGATTGTGGTTCCTCACACTAAAGGATCAAGGATGATACGAACCCTGGTAGTTGATGTTCAGGGACGAGCGTACTCCTGGATGATCAGGGATGATACGAACCTTGGGTAGTTGATACTTCAGGGACGAGCGTACTCCCGGATAATCAGAGATGATACGAACCCTGGGTAAGTGATGCTTCAGGGACGAGCGTACTCCTCGACGATCAAGGATGATACGAACCCTGGGTAGGTGATGCTTCAGGGACGAGCGTACCCTTGGTCTAGTGTGGGTTGAGTGAGGCAATTAACCTGTATCACTTGTGTCAGATGTGGCGAGGTCTTGGCATAGTGTTAATTGTTGGATTGGCACGAATTACGAAATGATTGTGAAATTGGCATGAATTGTAGATGTTGAAATAATTGTGAGATTGATATGAATCATGGACATGGAAATGATGTGTAAATCATATGATTGGTGTAGATTATAATGGATTGTGATATGTGAAATGAGATATGTGGAAGTGATTGATATTTATATATATAAATATGCATGTATATACTTTATTAATTAATGAATTATGATGAGTTATGTTGTGATGTGTATGTATGTACTTTGTATATAGATATTTTCTTTTCTCACCGTATAAACTGTGGATATTTTTAGGAGAAGAAGATCCAGCTACGAGTGGCATCTAGGATGCCAACAGTTAAAATCCTGGGAATGCTCTGATAGTGTGACATCGGGGCAGAGGATTTCTAGGATACAATATTTATGTGAATTTGGTACTATAATATTATTTTGAAAATAAAATGTAAAGACTCTTATGTTTTATATATTTATATATTGTGGTTATCGAAGTTTCTTATGTGAACCCTTTTTCTGTAATTAAAAGATTTATTATAATATATGTGTTGGGGTAGTAAGGGTGTCACATCGAACCTTAGTTCAATCGTTTCACTCAAAGTTGAGGTCGAATACGAACCTCGATACTCTCACCTAAGGTCGAATTCGAACCTTAGTTCAATCGTTTCACTCGAAGTTGAGGTTGGATACGAACCTCAATATTCTCATCCGAGGTCGAATCCGAACCTCGTTTAAAGTTCAACCATCTTTAGTTTGAGGTCGAATATGAACCTCAATACTCTCATCCGAGGTCGAGTTCGAACCTCGTTAAAATTCATCTAACATTAGTTTGAGGTCGAATACGAACCTCAATACTCTAATCCGAGGTCGAATCCGAACCTCGTTAAAGTTCAGACAAAGATCAAACAGAGAAACCAGACATCAAATAGAAAAAGCCACAGGCCACACCACTCACATCAGTAGCTGGAGCGACCTGCTCAGCAACTTGGGGCTCCACCTCAGTATCTCACCCGAGGTCGAATCCAAACCTCGTTAAAAGTTCATCCAACTTCAGTTTGAGGTCGAATACGAACCTCGAAACTCTCACCCAAGGTCGAATTCGAACCTTAGTTCAATCGTTCCACTCAATGTTGAGGTCGAATACGAACCTCAATACTCTCACCTAAGGTCGAATTCGAACCTTAGTTCAATCGTTTCACTCGAAGTTGAGGTCGGATACGAACCTCAATACTCTCATCCGAGGTCGAATCCGAACCTCGTTAAAAGTTCATCCAACTTCAGTTTGAGGTCGAATACGAACCTCGATACTCTCACCCAAGGTCGAATTCGAACCTTAGTTCAATCGTTTCACTCAAAGTTGAGGTCGAATACGAACCTCAATACTCTCACCTAAGGTCGAATTCGAACCTTAGTTCAATCGTTTCACTCAAAGTTGAGGTCGGATACGAACCTCAATACTTTCATCCGAGGTCGAATTCGAACCTCGTTTAAAGTTCAGCCATCTTTAGTTTGAGGTCGAATACGAACCTCAATACTTTCATCCGAGGTCGAGTCCGAACCTCGTTAAAAGTTCATCCAACTTTGGTTTGAGGTCGAATACGAACCTCAATACTCTCATCCGAGGTCGAGTCTGAACCTCGAGATCACATTTTATCAACCAAGGTCGAGTTCGAACCTTGATATGCCAAGGTCGAGTCCAAACCTTGAGATCACATTTTCTTAACCAAGGTCGAGTTTGAACCTTGTTATGCTGAGGTCGAGTCCGAACCTCGAGATCACATTTTATCAACCAAGGTCGAGTTCGAACCTTGATATGCCAAGGTCGAGTCCAAACCTTGAGATCACATTTTCTTAACCAAGGTCGAGTTCGAACCTTGTTATGCCGAGGTCGAGTCCGAACCTCGAGATCACATTTTATCAACCAAGGTCGAGTTCGAACCTTGATATGCCAAGGTCGAGTCCAAACCTTGAGATCACATTTTCTTAACCAAGATCGAGTTCGAACCTTGTTATGCCGAGGTCGAGTCCGAACCTCAAGATCACATTTTATGAACCAAGGTCGAGTTCGAACCTTGATATGCCAAGGTCGAGTCCAAACCTTGAGATCACATTTTCTTAACCAAGGTCGAGTTCAAACCTTGTTATGCCGAGGTCGAGTCCGTACCTCAAGATCACATTTTATCAACCAAGGTCGAGTTCGAACCTTGATATGCCAAGGTCGAGTCCAAACCTTGAGATCACATTTTCTTAACCAAGGTTGAGTTCGAACCTTGTTATGCCGAGGTCGAGTCCGAACCTCGAGATCACATTTTATCAACCAAGGTCGAGTTCGAACCTTGATATGCCAAGGTCGAGTTCGAACCTTGAGATCACATTTTATTAACCAAGGTTGAGTTCGAACCTTAATATGCCAAGGTCGAGCTCGACCCTTAAAAATCACATCTACTTAACAAGATCGAATTAGAACATTCAAACATCAAATTTGGGAGCTCCTCAGAAGCCCCTTTGCTCTTACATCACTCGGTGCTGGGGGGCAAGTGTACTGGCTAGCAGAGTTGCCAACTTGTCCCTCACCAATCTATTGACCCGGTCAAAGGTTTACTAGCCTGACCAAGCAGCAAACTCATTATTGTCGAGTTCCTCAGCTCGGCCATGAAACATGGATATCGAAATACCACATCAGCCCAAAGATGCCACGTCATGAAACGGATAAAAATACAATTTTGTCACCGCACCGCAATCACAAGGTAAAACCCTAACAATGCCAATGTGCCGGTAGACAGTAAAAACCCTAATATTAAATCATTTTACTCAAAATTTGAGGTCGAGTACGAACCTCGTTAAAATTCCGAGGTCGAGTACGAACCTCGACAGGCTCACTTGAGGATCGAGTTCAAACCTTAACGCATTTATTTGAGGTTCGAATACGAACCCTAAACATTCTCATCCGAGGTCGAGAACGAACCTTGTGAAGGATTACCTAACCCTATCTCAAGGTCGAATACGAGCCCGAACCTCGTCCAAGTTTGAGGTCAAACACGGACCTCAACATCCTTATTTAAAGTCGAGTACGAACCTTAAGTTCGTTCAGCAGAATTCAAACCCGAACCTCGTTAAAGGTCGGGGTCAAATACGGACCTCAACATCCTTATTTAAGGTCGAGTCCGAACCTTAATAAAATCGTTTCAACCAAATCTAAGGTCGAGTACGAACCAAATCCGAGGTCGAATACGAACCTCGACACTCTTGTTAAGGTCAAGTCTGAACCTCATCATCCGAGGTCGAATACGAACCTCGATGCCCTCGCCTAAGGTCGAGTTCGAACCTTAATTAAATCATTTTACTCAAAATTTGAGGTCGAGTACGAACCCTAACACGCCCATTTAAGGTCGAATACGAACCTTAACACATTCATTTGAGGTCGAATACGAACCTTAACATGTCTATTTAAGGTCGAGTACGAACCTCGACATGTTTATTCGAGGGCGAGTATGAACCTTAGTATGCTAATCTGAGGTCGAGTTCGAACCTCAACATGATTAAGGTTGAGTCCAAACCTTCACAAAAATTATCTAACAGAAAAATCCAAGGATGAATTCGAACCTCGGTATGACAAAAGCTGAGTCCGAACATTCGCAAAGTTACTTAATGAAAAATCCGAGGTCAAATTCGAACCTCGGTATGATTGAGGTCGAATCCGAACTATAGTACGATTAAGGACAAACACGAACCTTAACACGATTATTCGAGGTCGACTACGAACCTTAACACGTTTATTCGAGGTCGAATACGAACCTTAACGTATTTGTTTAAGGTTGAATATGAACCTTAAACACGCGAACTTGAGGTCGAGCCCGAACCTCGAAATGATCGAGGTCAAATCTGAACCTCGGCACTACTACTTAAGATCAAGCTTAAACCTTCACGAAAATCTAAGGTCAGGTTCGAACCTCGGCTTATTACGGTCAAGTTTGAACCTTCACAAAAATTACTTAGATCTAAGATCGAATTTGAATCCTGGTTCGATTGAAATCGAGTTCGAACCTTCACGAGAAACTACTTAAAATTAAGGTCGAATTTAGATCTCAGCGTGAGCTTTCACCAAAAATGAGAGTGTACAACAGACATCGAACGTGTGTCTCAAAATGTGTGCAAAGCAAAAACTAAACGCAAACACATAAAGGCAGAAGAAAAATATGCATATACAAACAAAGTTCCCAGAGTTCAACGCTTGAATTCAAAATAGAAAATTAAAGCAAAGGGAAAATTAAACTAGGTCATAACAAAATTGGCCTACGTAGAGGCATTCTCGCTGGAGCTATCCTCCACGTCGTCCTCCTTGACGAGCTCGGTCTTAACTCCTTGACCTACGGCCTTCAGAGCTCGGGGGGCTAGTGTACTGACCGTACTTCGCACCCGGGCTCCGAGCCCGGATTAGCGATACAAAGCCACCCCGGGCACACGCTGAGCGACGTCAGCCCGGTATTTGGGGCCCGGTATTTGGGCAGATCATTCCCGAACCCGGGGATCTCGTCCCAGATCAGAACCGCCCTCCAATTATATCATATCATATCTCATCATATCGTATCATATCATATCATATGATATCTTATCATATCATATCATATGATATCTTATCATATCATGTCTTATCTCAGGCCCAAGGCCCAAGACAACCCTAATTCACACAAAGGTATGTGCATTATTTATACGAGACTCATACTCCCACAAACACTAACTTTAGCATCGGAGTCTCTTTTGCAGGTACCACCCCCATCTTGGAGCACCAGCGTACCAGTGAAGGAGGCTCGCCGATCTTACCCGGCGGATCAGCTCTACAGCAGATTTCCGGTAAGAACAATAATAAATAAAATCTAATATTAAATCAAAAGATTATAACAATCATAACTCAAATCCAGGTAAATATCTTTCATAATCAAAAGAAATCCAATATTAAATCAAAAGATAATAAAAATTATAACTAAAATATTTATAAATTTTCTAATATTAAATTTAGTATATATTAAAATTAATTAATTAAATATTTGTATTTAAGAAATTATTACAGATTTTAGATATATATTTTAAAGTTTTTATTTTATTAAATTAATTAAAAATTAATTATATTTTGTCACTTTTTAATCAAGTGAGTGAATGATAATAAATTAAATAAAATTCTAAAATATATTTTAATTAGAAATAATTTTTTGGTAAATACGGTAACTAAAAAGTATTATAATAAATAATTAAATTAAAAAAGAATAAATTTTATAATGATTATTTTTTTAATGATGTTAAATTAAATATTCTAATTATTTTATAATAAATAAAAATGAAAAGATAATAAAAATATGTTTTACCTACGGAATTTATCTACGGAATTATCCGTAGATAAGTTATCTACGGAAATTTTCGTAGATAACTGGACATTATCTACGAAAAAAATTTTGTAGATAATATTTCGTAGAAAATTAAATATTATCTACGGAAAAAATTCCGTAAATAATTAAACGTTATCTACGGAAAAATTTCCATAAATAATATTCCGTAAAGTTTTCTTGTAGTGATACTCCACATTATACCAATTGGCATTCAAATTGAATTTCTCCACTACAAGGACATTAAGATCAATCCGAACACATACTCTAGCAAAGTGACCTTGTGTCATATTACGAGTGTTTGTGTCCACCTTAATAGGTGTTCCAATGGCAGAAGCAATGGATAACAATACACTTTCATCATAATAGACTATTCCCAAACTTGGGAAACGAACCCAACATAGGGTCTTGTATAGTATACTATTTTCTATGTAGCGCGAAATTTGCAGACCATTGCCTTACAATAAGGTAATAATCAAAGATCATCCATGACTCACCATTAATAACTTCTCCTAATTTCCCTCAATATCAAAATTAACAAAGTAGTAGCCATGAATTGCATCCATCAATTAGAAGCTTCCTTTAAGTTTCCAAATTCATCAAAGTTTCTCACACATTATTAGGAACCCAATATTCTTTACTAGTAGTTTCACCACTAAACATTTCTTCTAGGGAATGTAGAGTTGTTCGAAGGTCACCAGTTCAATGGTGAATTTAGGTAACAGTCAATTTCCTCCTTCATAGACCAAACACATGACTCCCTCCTCCATAAGATTTTGCAATTTTTTTGGACCAGTAGAAGATCCTACAAGTTTCTCCCGAAAAGTCTTCCTTTACTAGCCTTCCTCCCCTTTGCTGATTGGTGGCTTCTCCAAGATATTTCCATATCTCGTACTCTTATCTGTGTTCTCTTGTTCTCTCTCCATAAGATGAAATTAATATTATTGTTGATATATTTATTTTAATTTTAAACATGAAAAAGATGATTAAAAGTAATATAGTAATTAAAATTATCTTACACAAGGTGGTTACTTCTATATAATTTCCATTACAATTAGTTGTCATTAGACGGTTATAATATTAAAATGAGTATTGATTCATTATGAATTTTTGGTATTTATTTAAGTGATAATTTTTTGTTAAGATAACTTTTTTTTTTTTTACGCAATAACCCAATCCAAACTAAAATGTTATATCTAACTCAACTTATCCAAACTTATAATTTATTGCACTGTTTGAATAGCTCCAAACCAACCGTGAACATTCCTACATAAAATAAGAACAAACACCCGGGAACCCCTGAAGACTTTGTTTGCTATCGTTATATACTTACTCCTTTGCATACTAGTACCATGCTCAATTGAAGGCGACATGTTCTGGTTTTTATTGTAAGGCTTTACCTATTAGGACACGGTAGATGTGTGGGACAAGTGTGGATTTTCCTTCTTGATGATGATAAGGAGCCATTATGAGTGATAACTATTCTATTTTGGGTTAGCATGTGGGTAGCTTATATGTTTTTGCCTCATGGTTGAACAAATGGGGTCCGTCTAGGTATAAGTTTGACTCTATTAAAGGATAATGGCGTTGGTTCTTAAACAACCATATAGATTGTTGGTGGGTGGTTTGTGGACTTGGATAACAGTGACAACTAGCTATGTGGTAAGTTTGGTGTGTGTAAAAGTTGGCGTTGTTGTGTTTGGATAGTGAGGCAGAGATAATGGCTGTACTATAAAATCAGGCAACTTTTGAAAGTAGACCAATTTGATTGGCTAAAAAGAAAAAAACTTGTAAGAACTAAAACCACACACTGTTTAAATTAGAAGGATAAAACAAGTAATTAAATCCCCCTTTTAACTTCTAGTAATGTCAACCATGTTATTATTTTTAAACATGACCATGTCAACATCAATTGTTAATAATTGAATGGAAACTTATAGATGACATCATATACGTATTAACAATGTAAATAAATTATAATAATGTTAAAATAAGAATATTTTGAAAGTTAGTTTAAATATTTCCACACACCCCTTCGTGTGTTGTTTTAATAGTTTTTAAGTTACTTATCCTTTTATAATAATAAAAAATAAAATTCAAAATATTTTTAGTCACCGTTAGCTCCTAAACTAATCTTTTACTGGTTCTAATTCTCAATTGTTTTTTTTTTTTTTTTTTTGAATTTCTGGATTCTTTCTCCGATTAAAAATTTCTGGTGCCGAATTTTTTCGTTCATAAAATGTTGTAGAGATTAAAATAAGATAAAATTTATTTAAGGTTTAAATATGTTTTTAATTTTTTAAATTTAAGATAAATTTATTTTTAATTTTTTAAATATAAAATTATTATTTTTAATATCGTAATTATAAAAAAATTTATTCTAGTACTTATATTTAAATTTTGTTAAAAAAATTTCAAATATTATTATATAAAATTTATTTATTAGTATCCCTATTAATAAAAATATTATATAAAATTTAGTTAATATTGTATAATCGTCTTAATTTATCGTTTTAAGATATGTTATTGATGATTTGAGTGATTAAAATAAGATTTTTAAAAGTTATAAAGACTAAAAATAATAATTTTAAATTTAAAAATTCAAAATTAAATTTATCTTAAACTTAAGAGATTAAAAATATATTTAAATTTTTATTTAAAAATTAAAAGTAAAGGATAATAAAATATAATAAACAAAAAAAATTATTACCTATTTGTACTTTATTCATTCTTCCTTCAACTATTATTTTTCTTATAGAATTTGAGATTTCATTAAAACTTTGTAATCCAACAATTACTTTAAAATGAATGGAGCATATGCGACAGTATGCTATAATTGGAGGAGGGACGACGCTCAAATGAAGAAAGCCATCATTTTATATTCGAAAATTGGGAAATAGTTGTATTATAGAAAATAAAGAAAACGACAAAATGATACCGAGAGCATTCCAATTGCGCGCAGGCCAGTGCAGCAGAAAAGGGTTTTAATAGTTTTATTCTCAAAATTACCCTTTTCAGTTTCATTCAACTCACTTACTTACTCACTCACTCACTCCCTCTCTGCGCTATGGACAAACCGCAGGGCTCAAGCGCAGAGCAGGATCCCAACGACCCGCACCCGACCCGACACGAGGCCGATCTCCCATCCGGGCTAACCCGGGAAGAGATGGAGGACCTCAAGGCCTCCGTGGTCGACCACCACACCTACACGGTGGGGCCGCGCCAATGCTCCTCCCTCCTGGCGCAGCGAATCCACGCGCCGCCGCACGCCGTCTGGGCCGTGGTGCGCTGCTTCGACACCCCGCAGGCCTACAAGCACTTCATCAGGAGCTGCCACGTCAACGAGGGCTTCCAGCTGGTCGTGGGCTGCACCCGCGACGTCACCGTCATCTCCGGGCTACCGGCTGCCACCAGCACCGAGCGCCTCGACCTCCTCGACGATGACCGACACGTCATCGGCTTCACCATCGTCGGGGGCGACCACCGCCTCCGCAACTACCGCTCCGTCACCTCCGTCCACGGCTTCGACCGCGACGGCAAGATCTGGACCGTTGTTCTCGAATCCTACGTTGTCGATGTCCCCGAGGGGAACACCGAGGAGGACACGCGTCTCTTCGCCGACACCGTTGTCAAGCTTAATCTCCAGAAGCTCGCGTCTGTCACCGAAGGAACCAACGGCCACGGTGACTCTAGCCTCTAGGTAAGCAACTCATAGTTCGGTCACCCCTACAAACAAATGATTCGGAAAACCTTTTTCTTTTTTTTTTTTTTGGGAGGGGGGCATTTTTCATTTTTCTTTTTCTTTCTATTTTTTTTTCTGAACCTGTTATTGTTGTTCATCACTATTTGAAATTACCAGCGTATCCTTTTTGCTTTAATAGATTGGCCTGGGTGCCCCTTCTGGTTCTTGGACTCGATCTTGTTTCACGTGTGAAATAAAGTGGCGCATTAATTTTTTTTATTATTTTAATTTATTTCATAGGTCTAAATCCAATGCTTGTGGACATGGAATGAAATGCTAACTAGTGGATGTGGATTTCCCTCTAATATCTACTGTTTGATTATGATTTGATTCCTCTTCTTGTCAATTCAGTTCCCCTGTATCGTCATCTTATCAACTAGTGGTTTAATTAATTGAATACATAGTTTATGATATCATTTTCAGTTAAGTTAAACATAATTTAATAAACTTTATCTTGAAATCTTTTTGGTTTAAAATTTATTTTAATTCCTATTAATATTGCTTTTGTCTTTGCTTAATTTTTAATAATTTCATAAATTTTACTTTTAAGTTTCAATAAATATAGAGCAGAGACTGAAAAAGAAAAAAAATGTGTAGATATTATGAGGATTAGAAAAAAAATTTAATGAAGTTATATAGATGAATAAAAGGATAATAATTTTTTTTAACATTGTGCTGTGACTTTTAATTGTTATTTTTCTCACAAGTGCTATCTCCAATATGTAGTAAGATGCCCAATAAGATTTTTATTACTTATTTTTTGCATAAAGAAACTTAAGATTGTAGATTATTTTATTTTATATCAAACGATTCTTTCAATGATGCTTGAGTTTTCAAATTGAGTCTAAGTTTGGTGTCATTCAAAATTAGAAAAATAATTACTTACTTTTAACACTTTAAAATTGAAAATTTTAGACAAATCTTTGAAAAAAAATTTAAAATTAGTAAACGTGTATTGAGTTGCGTAATATTGTATACTTTATTAATTTTCCTACGTAATTTAGTACTAAATTTGTTTCCGATAAAAAAAACACGTACTTATTCTTTTATTTTATTCTATAAATTATTCAAAATTCAAATTGATAGCATTAATGATGTTCATGTTATTTAAAATATTATTTTTACAAGTAAAATACTATAATTTTGTTTTTAAGAAATGACTAAACTACTTATAAGTGACTTTTTTTAATATATCTTTTTTTTTTAAAATAACTTTGGTCAGTTTTTATTTACATATGTACAGTTGAGAAATCGGTTTTTGAATAACTGATTTTTTAATTAGGGTTTTAATTTTTTTAGTCTAATAAAAAATTGATTATTCAGAAATCATTTTTCAATTAGGGTTTTTTTTTGTTATTTTTTTGCTTTCTATTTTTTAAATTTTAATAATTATTTTAGTTTAATATAAAATTCAAAATTTGAAAATTATTTTGAATATTTAACTTTTATATTTTTTAAATTTTATATATTAAATATTATAGTTATACATTAATTATAAAAATTATATTTAATATTCAAATTTTATGTTAAAAATAAAGATAATGTAAAAATTATTTATTTTATAAAAATATAATTATTTTTAAAATTTAGTTAACTTGAATTTAAAACTCGAAATTACAATTTAAATAATAATAATATATATTTTAATATTTTAAATATATTTTAAATACATATAATTTAATATTTTAGTTTAGTAAATCATTTGTTATATTTTTAAATATGTAAAACATATTTTATTTTTTATTTTCCTTTAATAATTATAGATAAGTAACTATAAATGATAAAATTTTGAAATATATTTTAAATTAAATTTAATTAATTTATATAAACTTTTAAGTTATATAATAAGAAATATTTATATAATATATATTAACATTTTTATTATAAATTAATGAATGTTAGTATGAAAGTGTATTTTTTTCAATTTTTGGATGACTTTTAAAGGGTGTCAGAAAACATTTTTGAGACCTAAAAGTGGTATTGTTGGAATGATTGATATAAAAACTAGAAGAAATACTTGTGTGAAGGAAAAAATTAACTTAGTAGAGACATAATAAAAGGTCACGAAGTGAGTCAATTAATTTGTATACTTTGTTGGTGTGAATAGAATAGTTGATAATACTTTCATTGAGATGAACAATTTTGAAATACTTGTGCCAATAGAATAAGATATCAAATTATAAAATAAATAAATAAGAAGAACAACACAATCAAAGTCCACCAAATTACATAACAGCAAGCTAGGTTAATGATGTCTGTGTCTACAAGTTCCACACCTTAGAGGTTGTCAGTTCCTTTTTGGGTTTCGACGACCAATACGTGGTTGTTCTAGTTCAAGTTAGTTCTAATCATGTTCTATTTGAGTATTATCCGTAGTAAGATTCGACAAAGCACTTCCACTGACTCAGAGTGAAAAGAAGAAAATAAAGGAAAATTCATACTTTGCATGGAATCATATGCACTTTGTGGTGTGTGCATCGACATCAAATAGATTGCTCATGAAGTCCTTCGTGGGACTTCTTGTTGATGGTGGGGTGTACATGAATTGGTCATGTTGCATATGTATTGGTGGATTCATCAAATATGACTGGGGATATTGTTCCATATTATAAGGTGGGTCATTATCTCCATCCATTGGGGTATGTGATGGTGTTGGATAATGTTGTTGAAATCCTATAGTTATTGGGAGTTGTACACTTGAAGTGGATGCACCAGATGTAGAATATTGGCTAGAAAGAAATAATTTAGAATTTTCACGAAACCATTTCAAGTACTCAATAGTGTGTTGGAGAGGCCCTTGAAGTGGTTGGCAAAAGACATGTTTGCATTTGTCTTTCCATATGGAAATTTACTTTGCATGTTGTTCAGTCCAGTTGGTGTCGTTATGTCCTCTTATGTCTATTTCGCACATTTTGTCAAGATTATGTGCTTCATTTGAATTGGTTGCCACAAGCCAAATTGCAATTGGACTCTGTCACTTTGATGCTAGACTACAACTACAAATGAAGTTAAAACAGTACAAGAAGTTCATATTCTGGAATCCTTGTAAGCACGTCTTGGCGATGTGGACTCAAATCCCCTCTATGGCATCCACTGAAACTGAAAAAAGAAAAAAGTTTAGGCTATAAATTAATTGAATAAAAAAGAGTATGTTTGAGACAAGTTGACATTGTATTACCTCGTTATGATTCATGTTGTCATATCTTAATCTATAGCCAAGTAAATCTCCATGGGGCATGCTTGTAAATCTTAGCCCTCTTCTTGTCCATCTAAAAGAATTGTACATTGATTAAAATTTAGCTAGAATGTACTTGTTCGATGTATTAAAGTGGTATATAAGTTAATTCATACCTCAAAGCAAGGGGATATGTAATTTTTCGTTTGACTCTTGGTTGGATGAAGGGCATGCGATACCAAGCCTAAGATTATAGTAGCAAAGAACATCCACCCATTTTCTTTGACGATGGATAAATCGCCCTACACATTTTTTTGTACAAATGTGCTAAACAAGCAGAACCCCAACTATATCATCCTACATGTTCTAAGTCAGCCAACAATGGTAAATACATTAAGTGAAATTTGTTATCTGATTTGTTTGGCATAATTATACCTCCAATCAACCCTAAAATATATGCCCTACAATGTTGGTGCAATTGTTGTTCAGTGGGTTCATTTAGTAGTGCAATCATATGATCTCTTAACCATTTTAGTTTTATTGTCAACCCAATTAGAGCTTCCCCTTTTGGAGGTACTAAACCTAACACCTCATAACACAATTCTTCCCAATCAAAGAAAGTAGGCCTAGTGACTACTTTGTCGTCAACCTTCAAATCCATTTATAGTGCAACATTTTCCAAAGCGACCGTCCAGGCATGGAATGATAGTAAGATTGAATAACTAAACCACTTGTTCTATGCAAATATGGTAGAATTGAAAAGTTAGTAATGAATAATATTACTTATAAACATTATGAAATATATATTAACTTACTGTAAGATGAGTTTCATTTGACCTATGGAGGTGTTGTTTCCACAACATAGTTGAAGATAAAGTAGACATTGTTAAAGAACAAGAGTAATGATATTGAAGAATTCAATGCAATAGCTAAAGAGAAATGATTTTTTGCTATGTGTTCTGTAACACCCCACTTCTACTATTTGCCACCCCACTTCTACTACTAAAAATGAGAAAATCTATAACCCTTAATAAAAGGTCAAATGGACCAAAAGTCTTCAAGTAACATATCTTAGAATCCTAAGGGTATGACCTATAAGAAAAGAAAAAGGTACCTTACAAATACAAAGGCAAAATACACCTATACAAGTAGCTACTATGTACAAAAACTATACAATGGAAACTAAGAGACTAATAAGAGGAATCATACTCAATGCTCATTAAAAGCATAAGTCTAAGAAGCACCTCCTTTATAGAAGCCTCCTCTAGCCTCCTAACCATGGACTTAGTTTAAGGCCCAATAGTCTTCATGTGTGTACTCTCCTCGAATGGTCCTCCATCACTGCCTAATTTCCTTCCTAGGGAGTAGTAGACTGAGGTCCTCTAGTGACAACATCTCCCTAATGTTGAGCAAGTCTATCACAAGGCCTCATTTACTGACCCCCCTTCCTAAATCTTGATGATTTCTCTTGACCCTTAGTAGCCTTACCGCCACCACTACCTTCCAATCTCTCAATTGTCTTTGCCTTCTCAACCAAGGCCAGAAACTCCACTATAGACATGGGAACCAAAACCTTCTTTAGCTCGTGCCTTAATTCCTCTATGAACATTCTACATCTCCAAGCCTCAGATATGGCCTGAGAGTAAAAATGATCCAGATGCTCAAACTTTATAGCATGCTCAAAAATAGACATGTTCCTTTGGTATAGCCATATGAAATCCACCCATTAGAGTATCTAATGTTATCTAGGAAGTACTTCTTCAAAAAGACTCCCTTGAAACACTCCTAATCAATTACCCTTTGTTTTCAAGCATTTAATGTCGGAACCCAAAAAATTTCGATCTTGCCCATAGATGGTTTGAACTTCTGTTTGAAAATCTCATCAGTTAGAGAATGTTCGAACACTAGACTAATCCCTAATCAACGATTTTTGAAAAGATTCGAATGAGCCGCTACGACATTTTACTCATAATGTCAGAAAAAGAAAATATTTTCAAAATTTAATAATGGTCTTCATAACCAGAATTGGGTTCAGGAATCAGTTACGTGTAGGGAAGATGTTAGAAACCCTACAACGCCCTAATTAGGTATCCTATGATGAATTTAACATAATGATAAACAATAATTTAAATGTTTACCCTTTTTTAATTATTTACAGGACAAAAATACCTATTATACGCATGATTATTTATTTATTGCATATAAGAATTATAAATAAAATAATAAATAAAGAAATAAATAAAATAATAAATAAAACAATAAATGGAATAATAAATAAAACAATAAACAAAATAATAAATAAAATAAATAAAAAAAATAAATAAAAGAGAAAAATTTAGAACCTCCGAAGCAAGCCTTTTATAAGGAAATCTTCCCAAATGTGTGTGGGACATGTTTTGACAGCCCTTTGCTCTATAAAAGTCTCACTATCACTTAAAGGTTTACATAGAGAGAAGGGAAGCTATGTGGCTTGAGGTGTGTTTCATCCCTTGGCCAGAGGGTTTCTTATATAGCCATCTAGGAGGCAAAAGAATAAGAGAATTGTCCGATGTGGGACTAAATCTTACAAAAAAGACAATCTTTTTCTAGGCACCATGAGAAAACTTGTTAACCGCCGGATCATGCTGGCTTTTTTATGATACCCTCACAATATATTGATCTTCAAATTCAATGGTTGGATTGTTGAAATTTGGTCTGTAGTGAGAGATGCTATCAGCCACCCAAAGCTATCTTAGTTCGTTTAGGTGCTTTATTGGGCCTTTGAGGACCATTTGTCTCATTTTAGTAGTCCTCTATCCTTAGTTCGGGTACCTCGAATGAAATTGGGAATCTACATTTGACGGGTACCCTTCCATTAATACATAGCCTCCCCCAAAAGCATGCACACTATATAGGCTAACTTCCTTTCATTAATACACCCAAGAACCCCAAAAATCTTCTCCATCTCACTCAGCCAATGGTCAGCCACTTGAACTGGGAAGGGTGAAACTTCTTGAACTTGGCCTAGTCCTTCCCCTCCTGTGACACCATAGGTGTAGCTGACTCGTCTACAACTCTACTCGCCTCCATTTGAGCAAAGTGAATACTTTGTTGTTGTATTACCATGGCCACTATCTTCATGGCCCTAACAATTTAATCATACTAAGGTTTAACCATTTAATAAAAAAGTTAACAAACCATTTAGCAACATCCCACTATCACCACACACAACTAATACACCACATTCACAAAGATAACACAATAGAAACCTAATGGAATACCCCCACATAGTGCCCAAATGACTCGATTGGCTTTGATACCATAAAAGTGTAACGAGCTACCTTTGTCACAATACTTAAGGAAATCACTACCACTAGCAGTAGAAACTAAACTACTAGAACATACAAGATTAAAAAGGAGAACATGTCATACATATATATAGAACATGAATATAAAAGTAAAACACCTATACTAATATAGACAAATTATATACATGTATATAATGGTCCCAAAATAATCTTATGTACTGGTGTCAATCGAGCACAACTATACAAGTCACGATGCTAGCATCGGCACCAACCAAAGAAATCACCCCACTTGCTAGCAACAACTCCTCAAGCCTAACCCGGATTTATTCCTGTACAACATATAATCATTGTAGTCCAACCCATAATGAAAAAAAAGGGTAAACTAGAGTTCAAAAATGTAAGTATAGAATGAAGTTAGAGAAAAAACACACAGAAGGGGTGGGTTGAATGTGTGTGAACAAAGAAGTTTTTTTAAAAACGTTTCGCAAGGAGACAATTTTTCGTCTAATGAGAATATTACTTTAAACACTTGAAACTATGCACGGTTGGCTCAAAAAAGGTTGTTTTCTAAGTAATAAATTGAACAAATGTATTTTTCGTCTAAGAGATATTATTGTGAAAAGGATTTAGTTAGTGGACGAAGTTTTCAATGATATAGTAGTTAAATAAAATTTCTTTTGAAAGCAAATAAAGAGTGCACAAGGTTTTTATACTGGTTCACTCAACCTGAACTACATCTAGTCTCCTTCAACTAAAGGGTTCCACTAATCAAAAAGGATTACAAGTATTCATAACCACTTCTGGTTCGTCAACTTTACTCGTCGATGCTAGTATTCTTAAACCACTTCTGGTTCCCTGAGTATTCTTAACCACTCCTGGTTCGTCAACTTCACTCGTCAATGCTAGTATTCTTAAACCACTTTTGGTTCCCCAAGTATTCTTTTACTAGCCTCTTCAGGCTTTACAAGCGATAGATGTTTTGAGTGTGTATGCAACTCTCACAAAGAGGATAGAATGGTTTCTACACTCGCTAAGGTATTCAACCTTAGTTTTACAAGGATATGTGTTTAAAGTGTGTATATGACTCTCGCAGAGAGGATGGGGTAATTTCTACACTCACTAAGATAAACTATCTTAGTTTTTACACAGATATACAAGTCCGAATAAGAAAAGATGTAAGTTTGTTTTGACACTTTCTTTTTCTTATTGCTTGTTACTTCTATTCTCTATCTCTTCTCTTCTCAGGTCTTCATATTATAGCCTTGTGATAAATCTGCCCGTTGTTTGAATTTGAATGTGTCCGTTGAGGCAGAGCTTCCCATTAGTGCAGATAGTAGTTCGTTCATGGCTACAAATATCTTTTTCATTTAATGCGTTTGATCTTGCATTAAATGTTTACTTGCTGAATTTGTGTTACGTGAAGTTCTTTGCGTAATTTATTCCTTTTTGTTTCTGACTTCAATCATAACCTAGGTATGTTTGTCCTTTTTTCATCATTTTAGCTATGAAGGCGTTGCCTTTTTCTGAAAAGTAGATGTACTTGCCATGACACACGCAACTTTGACTAGTGGATTCATGCTCTTCTATTTTTCTTCTTTTATATCACATTCTTGATGACTTCGTGTACTCTTCTTGTGAATGTGGACGATATGTGATATTTCTCATTATGAATAGTGGACTTCAAACGCATTTCAATATACTTCGTCTGCGTGTGGAAATTTGAGTCTCCATCTAAGAGATAAACTTTGACTTTTCCTTTCGTCTGGTCAACAATGCAGATAAAAGACTTTTAATTTCATCTAGGATGCTTCGTCTTAGATTATCCATCATCTGATATTGTGAACTTTGTCTAATTCACTATTAGGCTTCAACTTAGGTCCTACTCTTGACATATCCTTTGTTTCGCCCTTTCGTTTGATACTTCAAGACTTCGTCTGCTGGTACGCTTTTAAGCTTAGTTTGTTTTGACCATGGTATATGTAATGACATATACTTCATTTTTCAGTCCTGTTCTTATATTTATCTGAAACACTAACACACATGTTAAAAATAACAATATGTATTATATTTGTCATGTTCAAAATCTTATTGGGAATTGCTTCGTCTGACTTAACAATCTCCCCCTTTTTGATAATGACAAATATAATCTAACAATTTGTTTCAGATACAATATAACATACATATATGTTTATGTATATCAGACAGTTTATCAAGTTCATGCATTGTATGTCATATATTTCAGCATTTAAGGATTTTAGGATTCTAAGGTTCTCCCCCTTAGTATATGCTCTCCCCCTCACTAGATTATCCCTTGGATAGTTTTGATAGATTCTTACCTATTTCTCCCTCTTTGTAATCATAAAAAAGAAATAGGGGTATACAAAAAGGTAGTTTATTGTTCTTCTATTAGTTCCATTCCTAGCTTATCTCTTAGCCAGATGTATCCATCCTCTTGAAGGGGCTTGGTAAATATATCGGCCAGTTGTTCCTCTATTTTAACCTATACTAGGTCAAAGGTTCTTTTCTGCACATGATCTCTAATAAAATGATGTTTAATCTTAATGTGTTTAGTCCTAGAATGTAAAACATGATTTTTAGAAATGCTAATTGCAATAGTGTTATCACAAAGTACAGGAATACTACTTTTATAAATGTCGTAGTCTTCCAGCTAATGTTTGATCCAAAGCAGTTGCGTAAGGCACTGTCCTGCGGTGACATACTCAGCTTCGCAAGTTGATAAGCCAATCGTGCTTTGTCTTTTGCTAGTCCATGAAACTAAGCAGCGTCTGAGAAAATGACATCCTCCGTTGGTGCTTTTTCTCTCCTATTTATCCCTTGCATAATCTGCATCACAATATCCTAATAGGGAAAAATTCTGGCTTCTGTAGAAGTTGATTCCTAGGTTAGCTGTTCCTTTAAAATATCTCAAAATATGTTTAACAACTTGTAAATGTACCTCCTTAGGTCTCACTTGAAATCTAGCGTAGACGTAGACGCTGAACATAATGTCAGGTCTAGATGATGTTAGGTACAAGAGTGAGCCTACCATTCCTCAGTAAATGGTGCTATCTACATCGTGAATCTTCGTCCAGACCAAGAGTAGAAGATGGATGGATAGGAGTCTTCATTGGTTTTGCATCTTCTATCTTATACTTTTTCAACAGCTCTTTGGTATATTTCGTTTGATGAATTCTGGTCCCTTTGTTTGACTGGACGATTTAAAGTCCTAGAAATAACTTTATTTCTCCCATCATGCTCATTTCAAATTCATCTTGCATAGGCTTGGAAAACTCTTGACAGAGATCATCATTAGTAGCTCCAAATATTATGTCATCTACATAAATTTGAACTATTATAAAATCGTCTTTTAGTACTTTTCGAAATAAGGTGCTGCCGATTTTTCCTCTTATGAAGTTGTTGCTTATTAGAATAGAGCTTAATTTGTCATACCACTTTCGTGGTGCCTGTTTTAGTCCATACAAAGCTTTGTTTAGTTTGAAAACATGGGATGGAAGCAAGTAGCCTTCAAAACCAGGGGGTTGGCTTACGTAAACTTCTTCTAAAATTGTTCATTTAAAAATGCACTTTTTACGTCCATTTGATATAATTTCATACTATTGCATGCAACAAATGCAAGTAATATTCTAATAGCTTATATTCTAGCAACAAGTGCAAAGGTTTCAGTAAAGTCAATACCTTCTTGTTGTGAGTACCTTTTTGCGACTAGCCTTGCTTTGTTCCTTACCACAATTCCTGATTCTTCTAGCTTGTTTCTGTACACCTATTTCGTACCAATTATCGTTCTATCCTTTGGAGCTTGAACGAGTTTCCAGACATCATTCTTCTGGAATTGAGTGAGTTCTTCTTGCATAGCTTGAACCCAGCTATCGTCTGACAAGTTGTCCGTGGTTTTTGGTTCAACCTGAGACAATAGTGAAATCTGTGCTTGGGTTTTGAATGAGCTTCTCGTTCTTACTACATCTTTTGCCTCACCAATGATCTGTTCTTGAGGATGATGATTCTTCATCTTCCAGTTTCAATTAACTGGTTCTCTTTCCTCTCTATCATCTTGTTGAACTTCAATTTCTTCAGAATCATCTTCCTTTGTCTAATTTTTATTTACCTGCATATTCTCAAAGAAATTTCCTAGCTCTGATATTTCTTTATCAGGCTTTTCTTCGTCAAACTTAAAACTGAATGGCTTCTTCAATAGTTCTGGTTCTATTGTTGAAGACTCTATAGGCTCTTGACCTTTCAGAGTATCCAAGTAGGATACCCACGTCGATTTTTGAGTCAAATTTGCCTAAGTTATCTTTAGTATTTAAAATGAAGCATTTGCATCCAAATGGATGAAAGTATGATATGTTGGGTGCTCGTCCCTTCCATAATTCATAGGGAGTTTTCTTCAAGATAGGTTTAATATATATTCTGTTTTGTATATAGCAGGAATTATTAACTGTTTCTTCCCAAAAGTGTTTGGGAGTTGAAAAATCATTTAATAAGGTTTTTGCCATTTCTTGTAAAGACCAATTCTTTCTTTCAACAACTTCATTTTGTTGTGGAGTTCTAGGAGTTGAAAAATTGTGTTTAATTCCATTTTCTTCACAAAAATCTTGAAACTGTTCATTTTCAAATTCTCCCCCATGATCACTTCTTATAGATGCAATTGATATTCCTTTTTTGTTTTGAGCTCTTTTACAGAATACATGGAATACCTTGAAGGACTCATCCTTGTGGGTTATGAACAACACCCATGTCCATCTAGTGTAGTCATCAGCAATGACTAGTCCATATCTTTTACCACTGACATATGTAGTCCTACTAGAAACGAATAGATCTATGTGGAGCAGTTCAAGAGGTCTTGAGGTGGAAACATGATTTCTACTTTCGAATGAACTTTTAACTTGTTTCCCCTTTTTACATGCTTCACATAAGCTATTCGCTTGGTACACAAGACTAGGTAGACCTCTTACGAGGTTATGTTTTTTCAGCTTTGAGATTAATCTCAAGCTTGCATAACCAAGCTTCTTGTGCCACAACCACTGGTTTTCATAGGATACTAGACAATCAACATTTTGATTTTCTAGTTCATTAAGCACTATTTTTTAAAAGTTATTGCATCTGTTAGCGATAAATAATATAGATGAATTAGTTTGATTAACAGTACATTTATTTTTGTTGAAGGATACTTCGTAACCACTGTCACATAATTGACTTATGCTCAGCAAGTTATGTGTTAATCATTTAACATATAAGACATTATCAATGGAGATAGAGGAATTTATACCTATTTTACCTATCCTCATGATTTGTCCTTTCTGTCCTCCACCGAATGTGACTTGGCCTCCTTTCTTGGACTTGAGGTCTAGGAACATAGACCTTTCGCCTGTCATGTGTCGCGGGCAGCCACTGTCCAGGTACCATGACTAGAGATTTCTTTTTCTTGTTGAACAGATCTGCAACAAGTATTATTTTAGTATTTGGTACCCAAATGGATTTGGGTCCATAAATGTTAGAGTTTGAGATTTTGGAATACCTCTTCTTGTGCATGTGACTGCACTTGGACGTAAAATGCCCATGCTTCCCATAAGTAGAATATGTAGATGTACTTGATTTGTTTTCTGATTCAGAATCAACATATCCTAATCCAGACTTATCATTTCTACTCCTAGAGTATTTTAAAAGATGTTCAAGATTCTTAGTTCCTAGGGTGAACTTTGATAAATCTGATTTTAATGATTTATTCTCTTTATTTAGCAATTTTGCTTCTTCAAGACCTTTTCTTGATTCTTTCAATAGTTTTGCATTTTCATTTTTGAGTTAAAGATTTTCTTCAAGTAGTTTAGAAATTCTTTTCTTCTGTTCTCTATATGTTGTAGAGATCTTTGCTGAATCAATTAGAAGTTGATTATATGCATGTTGAAGATCTTTGAAGTCAGTTTCACTAACCTCTTCATCATCAGATTCCGACGATGAGTCTGTGTCTGCCATGAGACATATGTTCGCTTGTTCATCATCTTCAGATGATGTCGTGTCTAAGGCTTCCTAGGTGGCCATCATAGCCTTCTTCTTCCTGTAGAGAGTTGAATTCTTCATTTCTTTCTCCTTTTCTTTTTCTAATTCTGGACATTCCGTTTTGTAATGTCCTGGTTTCTTGCATTCAAAGCACAGTGTTTGTGCCTTGTCTCTTGGAGTTCTATTGATTTTTCTCCAACGTAACCCTCCCTTTTTCTTCATCATGGCATGGATCTTTCTTGACAGGAAGGATATCTCATCGTCTGAGTCACATGTATCTTCACCACAGCTTTCATCAGATGCTTCTTCTGCCTTTAATGCTTTAGAAGCTGATGGTGTAGATTTTGCCTTTTGCACACTTAGTGCAATAGACTTTTATTTTCTTCTAGTGTCGTCTTGTTGTAGTTCTAGCTCAAGGACTTTGAGTAGTCTTATGAGTTCCTCAAGCAAGAGCTTTTCAAGATTTTTGGACGCTTTTAACGTCGTGACCCGTGGTCTCCACTTCCTAGGCAAACTGTGAAGTAATTTGTCAATATGATCAAAGTTATTATAAGTCCTACCTAGAAAAGAGAGTTCATTAATAATAGTTTGAAATCTTCCAAACATAGTTTGGATAGATTCGTTCTCTTCCATCTCGAAGAGTTCATACTTACGGACCAACAAGCTTTGCTTGTTGCGTTTTACCTCCAGGAATCCCTCATAGGTTAGAGCTAGGGTATCACACATTTGTTTGGCACTCTTGAAGTTGTGCACCTTGGTGTATTCTTCCTCAGTCAGGGTACACATGAGTTCATTTCGGGCTTTGGAGTTCAGCATGAATCTTTGTTTTTGTCCATCATTCCAGCGTGCCTTGGGTATCTCCCTGCCAGCCTCATCGAGCGGAATGTAGTCTCCCTGTTCTACAACCTCCCACATGTCTATATGACTTGCATCAAAGAATGCAATCATTCTTTGTTTCTAGTAGTCGTAGTTGGTTCCTTTGAAGAGAGGTGGGCGGTTCACCGCCTGTCCTTTCTTTTCCATTGATCGTGCCCTTGTAGTGTTAGATGCTCAACCCTAGGGGTCAAGCTCTGATACCAATTGAAGTTAGCAAAAAACACACAGAAGAGGGGTTGAATATGTGTGAACGAATAAAGAGTTTTTTAAAAATGTTTTGCAAGGAGAAAGTTTTTCGTCTAATGAGAATATTACTTTGAACACTTGAAACTATGCACGGTTGGCTCAAAAAAAGGTTGTTCAGTCTAATGGTTTATCGTCTGCTTGAGGAAGAGATTTCTTCTAGGTAAAAATGTTTTTCTAAGTAATAAATTGAACAAATGTATTTTTTGTCTAAGAGAGGTTACTTTGAAAAGGATTTAATTAGTGGAGGAAGTTTTCAATGATATAGTAGTTAAATAAAAAATGCGTCTAAAGCAAATAAAGAGTGCACAATGTTTTTATACTAGTTCACTCGACCTGAGCTACGTCTCGTCTCCTTCAATTGAAGGGTTCCAATAATCACAAAGGATTACAAGTATTCTTAACCACTTCTAGTTTGTCAAACCATTTCTGGTTCCCCGAGTAATCTTAACCACTCCTGGTTTGTCAACTTCACTCGTCAACGCTAGTATTCTTAAACCACTTCCGGTTCCCCAAGTATTCTTTTACTAGCCTCTTCAGGCTTTACAAGCGATAGATGTTTTGAGTGTGTATGCAACTCTCACAAAGAGGATAGTATGGTTTCTACACGCTAAGATATTCAACCTTAGTTTTACAAGGATATGTGTTTAGAGTGTGTATATGACTCTCATAGAGAAGATGGGGTAACTTCTACACTCACTTGGATATACTATCTTAGTTTTTACACAAATATACAAGTCTGAATAAGAAGAGATATAAGTTTGTTTTGACGCTTTCTTTTGCTTATTGCTTGTTGCTTCTCTTCTCTATCTCTCCTCTTCTTAGGTCTTGATATTATAGCCTTGTGATAAATCTGCCCTTGTTTGAATTTGAATGTGTCTGTTGAGGCAGAGCTTCCCGTTAGTGCAGATAGCATTTCGTTCATGGCTACACAGATCTTTTTCATTTAATGCGTTTGATCTTGCATTAAATGTTTGCTTGCCAAATCTGTGTTACGTGAAGTCCTTTGCATAATTTGTTCCTTTTTGTTTTTGACTTCAATCATGACCTAGGTATGTCTGTCCTTTTTTTTGTCATTTTAGCTACGGAGGCGTTGCCTTTTTCTGAAAAGTAGATGTACTTGCCTTGACACACGCAACTTTAACTTGTGGATTCGCGCTCTTCTATTTTTCTTCTTTTATATCACATTTTTGATGACTTTGTGTACTCTTCTTGTGAATGTGGACGATATGTGATATTCCTCGTTGTGAATAGTGGATTTCAGACGCATTTTAATATACTTCATCTGCATCTGGAAATTTGAGTCTCTGTCTAAGAGATAAACTTTGACGTTTCCTTTCGTCCGGTCAGCAATGCAGATGGAAGACTTTTAATTTCGTCTAGGATGCTTTGTCTTAGATTATCCATCGTTTGATATTGTGAACTTCGTCTAATTGACCATTAGGCTCCAACTTAGGTCCTGCTCTTGACTTAGCCTTTGTTTCGCACTTTCATGTGATACTTCAAGACTTCGTCTGCTGGTACGCTCTGACTTGTTTCAGGCTTAGTTTTTTTTGACCATGGTATATGTAATGACATATACTTCATTTTCCAGTCCTGTTCTTATATTTATCTGAAACACTAACACATGTTAGAAATAATAATATGTATTATATTTGTCATGTTCAAAATCTTACTGGGAATTGCTTCGTCTGACTTAACATAGAAAAAAAACTCTATAACCTATAACATCATAACAAAACATACATGAAGCCAAACCCCCCAAAGAAAACATGTATTTCATCCACACCATGTCAAGCAAGACATTCAATAATGCACATGATCACACTACAAAATACATCATATGTAAACACATTAACCATTGCATTGTTACACATTAACCTACAAAGATCTCCTAACAACATGATCAGTCTAAGTGACTCCACCCTATTGAACCAACCCAATCATTTTCGCACCCAAAGCATTGGCTCGATCACAAAAAAATGGGATACTAATCCATTCTCTAGTTTCTTTGGTCTTGTTAGTTACATTTGGAAAGTCCGGTTCCATCGTTAGGAATAGTACAACTAGGTATAAGCTTATCATTGAGATTCACATCTTGAGAAAGCTGATGCATCAATTTCTGACAGGTGTTGATGATTACAAAAAAGGAAGCATGAACATCAAGAAGTGTATAAAATGAAATGTTGTAATAGTTTGTATTGCTTTTTGTTTATCATTGTGCATGTTTATTGTTTGAACTTTGTGCAAGTGACTAATTTTTTTCATCCTAATTGACTTGAGAGTAGTATGATGATAATATAATATAACTTAGGATGTATTCTGGATGAAGAAATCAAATTTTGAGATTTTACTCAAAATAATCGATTATTCACTTACAATAATCGATTATTTGCTATATTTTTCATTAAATTGAAATACATTGTTGTAATAATCAATTATCTATAGAAATAATCGATTATTCCAGAAAGCACTTTCTGGAATAATTGATTATCTTGAGAAATAATTGATTAAATTGTTCATGAGTGATTTCTAGAATTACTAAGAACAAAATAATTGATTATTCTTAGAAATAATCAATTATCTAAGACTGAAAACTTTATAAAAATGATTTTCTCATTTAGAAACTAAAGCAAGTGATATTGTGAGCAAAATTTTGTGAAATATTGAATCTTTGTGATCTTATTGGAGTGTTTCTTTGTGAAAGTTTGAAAAACCAAGAAGTAAAAACAATTTGTGAAAATGTTTTGAAGATCTCATCTTCATCACTACTATCTTGAGGAAAGGATAAAGATTTGTCTTGAATTCACATTCTGATTTGTTCAAAATACATGTGAATTCGTTCCTTACTTGTTTTGGTGTAAAAATGGTAAAATCTTGAGTAGGTTTATCAAGTGTGGGAACTCTTGTAGTGGGTTACTACAAGAAGTGTTTTCTCGGGTTCAAGAAAAGTGGTATCTTGTATGTAAAAGTAGGTTGCATGTGTGTTGTGTGATTGTAAACATTCTTACATAAAGATATTGGACAAAAGTCTTGATCAGATTTTGATTGAGGATTGGATGTAGATCACATGTGGAGTGGCTGAACCAGGATAAATCTCCTTGCACTTTTCCTTATCCTTACTCTTTTTTACTTGTGTAATCTTTGAGGGATATCTTAACTTGATTAAAACTGATTGCATGTGATCTATATTTTTTGTATGATTGATGTGTTTATTGAAATGTAATATATGTATTATTCAATGTTAAGACTCTAAAGATTAAATACTACAAGAAAAATCAAGATTATCTACGGAAGAAACCCGTAGATAAGCATGAAAATCCGTAGATAAGTCTTAATTATCTACGGATTATGTACAAAAAAAATCCGTAGTTAATAAGGTCGTAGATAACGTTATCTACGGAAAGTTTATCCATAGATAACCTTATATATGGACATATCCACGGATTACACATGAAAGTTGTTATCTACAGATAAGATTTAAAAGACTTACCTACAGAATTATCTATGGGTGAGGTTATTTACAGAAATTTCTGTAGGTAACTAAATGTTTAATTTTAATAAATTTATTAATGTAACAACCCTCATATTTGGCCTCTCAATGATGCTATTTCACGACACTTCACTTTTCAACGTGTTTTGTCGTTTTGTCCTTGCTGCACAATTTTCGGGAAACTTCCCAGAAGGTCACCTATCCCTATATTACTCCAAGTCAAACACGCTTAACTGTGGAGTTCTGATGAGATAAACTATCAAAAAATAGATGCATGTTGTCAGTATAAGTAGTACAAATTAATTCATTTAAGTCATCCTCAACTATATAATCTCATACTTATACTATCTTTGGATTCCTCTCATTTCGATGTGTCCGGACCACTATAAAAATATAAAAAATATATATAATAATTATATTACCAATAATAATTATTATATTATATTTAATTATTTATTTATATATACTTACTTTTATAATTAATAATCTACTTATTTATATTTAAAATTAATATTATAATACAATTTAAATTATTTATTATAAATAAAAAGTTTAAACAATAATTTATATATTTTAAAATGATAAGGGTTATAATAACACCTATGTAATTTTTACAAAGTATTATGTCGCTCAATAACTTTATATTAAATGTGAATTTTGTAAATCCAACCGTTAGATTGAAAGTTCATATCACTTTATATGTTTATATCAAATTTTGTTAAAATTGAACAACAACTTGAAGTTAATCAAAGTGTTCATATTTTAGTATATTTTGAAATGTATATATTATGTCAATTTTGTTTTGCAAGAGTGAAGTATCAAATCATCTTGAATTAATATAAAATTTTGTATATATGAACTAAAAGTAAAAAAAATTTAATCTAACGGTTGAATTTAGAAAATTCACATTTAATATAAAGTTATTAAGCAGTATAATACTTAGTAAAGTTACACCGATGTTATTATAACCCTTCTCTTTTAAAATATTATTTTTATAAATTAAATTTTAACATTTTAAATAAATTATTATTTAACTTAATATATTTATTCATCTTAAATCTAAGATATAAAATTAAAAAAATGTATTTATTCTTGTTTTATTTTCTAGTTATCAACCATTAATAAAATACTAATTTAAAATCTTATCTAATTATATCATAATATTTTCATATCAAATTTAAAACCAGGTATTAGTTATACAAAAATAAAATATTGTACTTATTATTATTTTTATTTATTTTAAATATTGTACTTATTTTTAAATTAAATGTTATTAAATATTTTGATATTATTATAAAAAAATTACTATGTTATTTTTTATTATTATTAATTTATAAAAATAAAAAATTTAAAATGATAATTTTTAATAATATTTATTTTTTACCAAATATTCTTTACATCACTTAGAGTATAATTATTATCGTGCATCCTGCCAAGGTTATCTACGGAAAATCCTTAGGTAATCTGAATTTTTTCATTACCCACCCACCATATGTTATTTATTGAAAATTTCTGTAGATAACTAAAAGTTATTTACAGAAAAAAAATTCATAGGTAATATTTCATAGATAACTAAACATTGTTTACAAAAAAAATTCCGTAGGTAATATTTCGTAGATAACTAAACATTATCTACAAAAAAAAATTCGTAGGTAATATTTTGTAAATAACTAAAAATTATCTATAGAAAAAATTTCGTAAGTAATATTTCATAAATAACAGTTTTTCTTGTAGTGAAAAAACGTCTCAAAAGAACATATAGGAGCATATCCCATATATCAAGAACTCAATATACTTCAATTAAAAAGTATTTTATAAAATATTTTCAAATAAAGATCCAAAACTCTGATTAAATTTTGAAAATTTCAATTCACCCGCCTCTTGGATTTAACCATCTTTTCTAATACTTACCACGACCTTAGCATACATTACCAAGTCATATATGGAATTCACCCATCGATTATCTTTAAGGAACCATGCAAACTTTCTTGGTACTTGGTTAAGGATTATAGCCTTCGACCTTTAACCTTACTTAACTACTAATAACTAAGGATCTAGAGGTGACATCAACACACCTCAAAACCCACTCCAAGAGACACAACTACTCAAGGAAAGTTTTCCAACAATGGCCTACCTGAGCACCACTCCGAGATTCCCTATATAGGCTTCAATTTTCAAAAATAATTTTGTCTCCTTAAGTCCCAAGTTAGCCAACATGCCTTAATGTCATACCACATTCTCAACATCCACACCTCACCATACATTACCTATATGCATCCATCTAGTTAATACATATAGAGATCAATAACACCATACAAATATATAATATACATATCCTCTCCATTATCCAACACCATACCATCATATATATATATGTCATATCCAATCAAAATGTATAGAACAATTGATATACACCATACAACATGCCATAGAATAACATAATATACTCATGTTTATCATACAAGTTTACCAAAAATACCAACATATCATCCAAGCATCCTGCGTCCAACATAACATATCTTGCACCAAACACAACATATCTCATGCCCAATCCCATCAAGGCAGGGAGTTCTCTACCTTGTTCATGCTTGACATCATCCAATCCATGCCTAGTGTGACTAAGGTAGAGATACCATGGGACCTCATGCCCAGCGTGGTGAAACCCATGCTTGATCTCACATTAGGCAGAGAGCCTCTACCTAACTCACACCTGACGTCAACACAGCATCGCCCAACGTCACCAAGTTAAAGACTCCCCACACTTTCATGCCTTGCGTCATTCAAACAAGACTTGGCTCCATCCCAACCTGACGCGAGTCTCTCTTGTCATGTCCCTCGCTATTAATCTATGCCCAGCATGACCAAGACAAAGCTCCCTAGTTAAAACTCATGAAGGTGCGCCTAGTGTAAATTTGATTTATGTACAATGTAGATCACAAAAATCACCCCACACACTTAAAACTCAGAAAATCTAACACATGCATTATAACAAAACCATGTATATACATCAGATACAACATATTCACAACAAAAAGCAACATGGAACAACATATTAAGGAAATCAACAAATCCACCTTGACACCCAAAAACACCAAATAATCCTTCACCATTCAATCTGATTTCAGCCATTTTTTTTGCCACATTTGATGAAAACAACAACATAATTCATCAATCAAACAACCAATTTTTCCTAGTTTCCCTTACCTCCAAACTCTTGCCACCTAAAAGTGAAAAGGAAGGAGAAGATGAATTTTCAAGCTTTGATCTCACAAGCAACACACCAACCCCAACTATCTGATTCTTAAATCAAGCTTCGAATCCACCAGTCTCAACTATGATTCTCACACTCTAGAGGAACCTAGAAAAAAAAGAGAAAAAGACAAACCACTAATAAAAACTTCTCTCTCTAGATTTCTCTTTCTAAAGTCTCCGAGAATTTGAGATTATGAGCTTTAGCCCTTAGAAGAAATCTTATATGCCTTTTTTTCTTAGGGTCGATTGGACCTCTTTCCAAAGAACCTCACAACTCACCCAACTTACCTAGGTACAATGTTACAATTGAAGTTAAACTTTAATTTTAATTATATAATAATATTATAACTAATTTAATATTTTCTTAAATTTTATCCTTTTAAGAGAAATATTATATTAATTATAATGAAATAAGTTAACATTTAGCCTTTTAATTTTAATTATAAAATAAAATTATAACTAATTCAATATTTTCCTTAATAAGTATAAATAAAACAATCGGAGAAAATATGGAGTTATTTGGTTTGAAAAAATATTGTCTATTTTTATTTTTAAACACAAAATTTTAATGTTATTATTATTTATTTTTCAAAAAAAAATTATCTTTATCATTTCTATACAAGCTTTTAAAAAAAAAAATCAAAAATAAAAAATATTTTTTTTTATTAAAATAAAAATGAAAATAAAAAATAATTTCCCAAACTAAATAGGCTAAGAAAATTAGACTAACAGACCAAAGTTGTAAAGGTTCCAATTTTCTCTCCCTAAGAAAATTAGTCTAACAGATCCAAGTCTCAAAGTTTCCAACTTTCCCACAAACTTAGTATTAAAAATAAACAGATATATAAGTGTCTATCAATTTAAGAATATAATTTTGATTTAAAACATTTATCACTCCAATAAATAAATAAATAATAAATATTTCTTAAAATAACTCTATTTTTTTTGGAAAAAAATTGTACTCTTATTTATTTATTTATTTATTTTTATCGATCTCAACTTATATTCTTATTTTAAGATATGTTTTACGGTTAATTATATTTTCCCCTTATTTAATTTAAGGATTCAATTTTCTTTTAATATTTTTAAATAATTCAAATTAGTTCTCTAATTTAACAAAAATGTTAATTTTGTTATTACATTCAAATTAACACTAATGAAATTAATGAAATTGGATGAAAAGACAATGTTTAACACTTTTTTAAAACTAAATAACTAAATTGAATCATTTAAGGATTATGGAATTATATCGAATCTTAAAAATAAATAGAGTGACTAAACTGAATAATAATTAACAAAGTAATTTTTATGTATGTGTGATATTAAAATACATATTTTATTCATCTTAAAATTATTTGAAATTACACTAAAATCATAAGTAATATTTTTTTGAAGAAAAAAATTCCTAGTTTATTGGTTTTAGATTAGTTTGACAAATCTTAAATGTTTTAATAAGAACCAATTTTATTTTTTCAAAAGTTAATAGACTAATCAATGCATTAGTGAAGGACACCAAACTGAATATATGAAATAAAAAAAATAAAAAAAATAAAAAGGAGCTATCTAATAAAAGAAAACATCAAATAAAAAGAATTCAAATTTATTTACACCAAAATATAAATTTTATGTTAAACAAGTTATTATTCAACTTGGTTCTTTGTTTTTAAAATGTTCAATTTAGTTTCATTATTTTTAAATGATTTAATTTAGTTATCTAATTTTTAAAAAATATTTAATGTTGTTTTTACATTTGATTTTATTAGTTACTGTTAATTTAGATGGAATGACAACATTAAATTAGATAACTAAATTAAATTATTTAAAAATAATGATACTAACTTGAATTAAAGAAAAGTATAAAAGAAAATAACTTAGTCTTACTTTAAATAACATAAAATTAGAAATGATCCTATGTATAAGAAAATCAACAGCACTAAACTTTTATTCCTATATTGGAGCTGGATGATTTTATTTTTAGTATTGACACTACAATGACATATAAAAAATATCATTATAAGTATAATATATGCAAGTATATATCTATTTGACATATAGCTACACATAATTTTAGTGTTGATTTTGAATGAGATTTAATAACATATTTTATGTGTCACTATAACTTATACTTACACTTTTTAACAATATATCAATATATGTTATATTTATTGTGTAGGTAAAAGTAGTTTTTAGTGACACTTATTGTATTACTATAAGATATATGTCACTGTACGGCAATTTCCTTAGTGTAAGTGGGATCTATCTTGTGCATTTGTATGAAAAGAAGTACAAGGCTTGTCTAAATCAAAATTCTCAAGTGCACACTTGGGGGATAAAACGTTTAAATTAAAATGTCCATAATAGTAAATTTAGATGAAATCATGGAAAGGGATAATTTTGTCCCAACATCTTTTAATTGAATGTTTTTGAAATATTGGTTTCAGAACTGAAGAGCATAGTCGATCATATAAGATTGACAAGCTTGTTCCCTCCCACAATGTGCGGTGCACAGACAGCAGAGTTGGAGTCAGTGGAATACTAATTAGAATCAATACTTTTTGGTTTAGTGTTGACATTTTATCTTTTTCCCTACTCCAGTATTACGATGTAAGGAAGGGTTCGGTAGGATATTTATGTTTGTGACAGGTACAAATGCTAAAAATATTTTTTGAAAATAATTTTTATAAATAACGATAAAATATTCTTAATAAATTAAATGAAATTACTTTGTAGAAGATATTATTTAAATTATTTAACAAGAGGATTGTTTTAGAAAAAAAATATATATAACAAAAATAGTTTTAGAGATTTTTCTTATCATGATATTTCTTTAATATATTATTTTATCTTTATTTTTAAGTTTTATTGTGTTTTTTATCTTATAAATATTGTAGTTGTATGATTTTGGTTTTTAAGATTCTAATTAAACAATTTTATTCTCTAAAGTATTGTAATTATGTGATCTTGGTCCTCCAAATTTTAATTGAACAATTTTAGTAATAAACGCAATTATACGATTTTAATTCTTAAAGTATTGTAATTATATAATGTTTTGGTCTATTTAAGTTACATATACTACAATTTTCATTCATGTATTATGATACTATCTATTATTACTAAAATTAATAAAACATGTAACTTAGATAGATAAAAAAAACTTTATAATTATGATACTTAAACGATTACAATTAAAATTATGATACATTTGTAGGGATGACAAAATATTTACAACCAAACACCCTAAAAGATGAGATATTTGATTGTCTACCTTTATATTCATAAGGTGTTTTCTTTAATACAGATCTTATATTAGAACTCTATTCATCACATGATATGTTGTTGTTGCAACATTGCCTAAAAATATTTTAGGTTGGTTGGTGTCATTGAGCATAGTCCTAGCTAATTCATCAATTGATCTATTTTTCCTTTCTACCATCCCATTCTATTGTGGGTTCCTAACGGCAGAAAAATTATGATTTATATCATGTTTTTAACAATAGTTCTAAAACATGTCATTATAAAATCCCTACCTATGATGATGACTTCTTATAGAAACTATTTTATATCTTTTTTAGTTCTTTATATGTTTGACAAGTTTCTTAAAAGTAAGGAAGGCTTCATTATTATTACTTAAAAAAAATAAAGTCTCTGTATATATAAAGTAATCATCGATAACAACTAAGGCATAATAATTTTCTCCTAAGCACATTGTTCTAGAGGGACCAAAAAAATTCATGTGTAGGAGGAGTTCTAAGGGTTTAGAGGTTGAAAAAAAACATTTTTATATTTAAAAGTTACTTTGGTTTGCTTACTAATAGTATTTCCAAATTACTATAAAGAATTACTAGATTTTCTCCTTAGATTTGTAATAGAGGAAACAACTTAGGTCATTCTTCTTGAATATACAATTCAATAGAATATGAATTTATCATGTAAGTTTAGAATGAGTATTTTATGAAACAACGAACATAAATTGAATATTAAGAACACAATATCAAAAATTAATTAGAAATGAATCAATTCAATATTTCATTCCTTGTGGCGAAATTATCATGGCTCGTATTATAATTGGAATTCAATCAACCTTAAATAAATATGAATGTAACTAAAATAATTTATATCTAAACCTAGATCTGGTGAATTTTATAAAAATGTGAGACTCAATATATCACGATTTCACAATTTTTGTGAAATTCAAGAACGGTGAACATTTTATTTAGATAATTAATTTAGGCTATTGTAGATCTAGATCTAAATTTATATCCAAATCCAAAAAAAAAAACTTTAATCTCAATTCTAGATCTAGTTGAAATGAAATTCATAATCATGAAAACAAAAATTAGATCTAGAATAGAGAAGAAGATAAAAAAAAATTTGTATAGTAAAATTAGATCATGAACTCAAATTTTACCACAATTCATATAATCTTGAATTGATTGAACAGACTAACCTCGCATCTCCATCGAATTGCTTCAGTTCATTCATGTAGAACAACTGGAAAGAAAAATTTAAGAGAAAGAGAGAGAGAATTTCGAGAAATTTGTAGACACTATAAAAATGGCACAAATTAGAGTTGGCTTTAAGCTGTCTTTAACGCTAAAAACCAACACAAAAATTAATTTTAGTGTTAGAAAAGTATCAAATGAGTGCCAACAATAAAATATTCGATACTAATTCACTTGTACTAACCAGTTTATCCGACACTTAATGGACACTAATGTTGTCACAAAAACAAGTTGACACTTCTTTTTTTTTTTGTTATTGTCAATTTAGTTGACAGTAATTTTTTTTACACCTTCAATAGTGTCGAATAACCCAACATTTCCTTTAACTTTTAACTTTTTATTATTTTATCATTTTATTTATTGTCAATTTAACCAACACTGAGGTTTCTTTATTTTTTGTCATGTCCACTAGTGTTACATTAACTGACACTTTCTTATTTGTAATGAAAGATTTAGACCTTCAAAAGTTTTATTTGTACTTTTTTTATTAGCATCAATTTTTTGAGTCTGCCTAGCCAACACAAGTTCTATTTTTTTAAAAAAAAAATATTACAATTAATATTTAAATCAAATTAATTCTCATTCTTCTGTGCAATAATTTTTACAAAAAAATAAATAAAATTCATTACTAATACAAAATATACGCATTAGAAAGCTGCCCCTGACAACAGGTAGTAAATCCTGCTAACTAGACTACGACCCCATGAAGCTCCACTGATATGTTATCCTTGTCTATCTCATTCAAAAATAGTTAGATTATTCCATGTAACTTCTAGCTCATTGCTCCTCATAAACAAATGGTTGTTCCTGAATCATAAGAACAAAAAGAGTTTAAATTAGTGAAATAATAATTATTTGGTCAAACAATGCTTATACCAAAATCAAAACATGCAGAATTTTGTTTCTTCCATGAGGTATGTGTGATAGTCAAAGCACAAAATAAATTAGCATCACACATATAAGGTTCTGTGAAGTTCTAAACTTTTTTTTTCATTTCATTTTTACAAATTAGGAACTATAGGAATATAGAACGATTTCAGTTCCAATCTTTTTATAATCACTTTTAACTCCAGTGAAGGTACAGAAGACTTTGGAAAAAGGTATTCAGTTCAATCATTTATAACTTCAAAAAAAATTATTTAATGTATAATGATATTTATTGTTCCTATAAGGCACAAAATTAGAGAATCAAGTATTTATCTTATCCATGGACATGAGGCAACACTACTCACATCTAAATATAGAATAGACCTTAAATCAAGTCAAATATATCAAGCTCATTTTCAAAACTATAAAAATATGAATACAAAATTGGAGAGCAGAAAAATGGAAGGATTCATTTACTAAACTACTTTTACTACTATAAAGAATCATTTTTCCCCACATAAAATAAGATATTAAATAGCCTTATATTTTTAAGCATTGTAGATAGAAGCAAAACAAACCTAGTGTTATCCTTTATGTTGAATAATTTTTGGTGTCGGATGCTCTGCTAAGGTTTCACATCTTTAGGGTTTGCATGCTAGGGTTTCGTGTCTGCATGGCTTCTTTGGTAGTTATTCCTTGGGGCTGTCTTCTTGACTCCGTTGATCATATGTTTCCTGCAGCAGCGGCGCCAACTTCCATTTAAGCTCCTTGGAAGAAAACATTTGCGCAGGCTCTACAAAATGCGTCTGATATGCTCCTCAATCAACTTCCAATGCCTTGTTTGAAAAGGGACTCGATGGCTGTCACGATCCCTGAGGAAGAATATCGGGCTGGTCTGGATGCGTGCTAGAATCATCTGCACGGTCGTCTTCGGACTCCTAAAGGATCACCACCGTTTTGTGATCTTCTATCAAAGTTAGACGCCTTGTGGTGTCCCATTGCTTAATGTTGGATGATCTCTATTGGTAAGGGTTATTTTGAGCTTTCTTTCTCTTCGGTGGAGGATCTTCGCAAGGTCCTTACTGGAGGTTCATGGAACCTTAAGCCAGGGGTGACTTCAATCTCATTAATGTTAAGCATTAAAAACCTCAGTGTTTGCTTCGCATATTTGGGTTGTCTCAGGGATACTGGAGGCCAAAGATTCTTTTTGCTATTGCTAGAGGAATTGGCACGCCGGCTCTTTCTCTTGATGATGCCACTGTCAATCGTAGTTTTGGCCACTATGCTCATGTGCAAGTGGATCTTGATCTAAGAGGAGAGATACGGGACCAAATCTTGGTGGAAAGGCATGGATTTGCTTTCTTTATGGATCTTGTTTATGAGATGTTACCTTCTTTTTGTGCTTCTTGTAAGGTTATTGGTCATTCATATGCGGATTGTCGTTCTCGGGTTGGGCAGGTTAAGAAAAAGAAGAACAAAGATCGCGTTCAAGAGGCGATTTTTGAGATTGTGGTGAAACATGGGGCTGAAGGGATTTTTGAGGCAGTAACTTTTGAAGACATGAATACGGTTCTCGATCTGGGTGTAGTAGTGTCAAACTCCATGCATCAGAAGTCTTGGGTGGTTGGAGTGGTACCAATTAATGATTATTTAGATGCCATGCAGCATAACGGAGAGTTGAACGATATTTTTTCACCTTCGATCATGATATCTTTTCTATGGTTGTCGTAATTCGAAAAATTTCGATCTCACGATTAAATGGTTTGGACTTCCATTAAAAAATCTCATTAATTAGGAAATGTCTGGAAGCCAGACTAATCCCATATTAATGATTTTTAGAATAGGTTCATGAAGTCGTCACTAATGTTTTACTCAAAATATTGAAAAAAGAAAAGATTTTTGAAAATTCAATAATGGCCTTGATAACCAAAAATTGGGTTCGGGATCGATTACGTGTAGGAAAGGTATTAAGCACCCCTACAATGCCCTAAGTCGGTACCCTATGATGAAGATAATATGATAAGAACTAACAATTTAAATATTTAATCTCCTTTATGAATGGTTATTTATAAGAAATTTAAATTACTCGCTTTACCTTAAAACGTCTACATGATTACTCTTTTATTATTTAGAATAATATTGATTAAAAAGAAGAATTAGAAAGAGAGAAGTGTTGACTGAAACACCTCTTGATCGAGCTTTATTAGATCTTCAATTATGGAGATTTTAGGTACTTTGTGATAACCTTTCACACTACACAAATACCTCACAAATCTCAAGAAATACAGAGGGAGAGAGAGACAGATTTCGAGCTATATATGGAGTTCTAGATGAATTTTTTGGCCTTGAGAACAGTGCTTGAGTCTGCTATTTATAGACATCAGAAGTGGCCAAAACGGTCCGTTCCAGATTCAGAACGGCCCGTTCTGGATCCATTCATCATGTGTTAATTTTGCATCTGGAATAACCCGTTCTAGAGTTGAGTTTTAACTCATAACTGCCATGTTGGAATGGCCCGTTCCAAACTAAGATTTTAGGCCTTTTTATTGGAACGGCCCGTTCCAATTTGGGAACATGCCGTTCTATTTTGGGAACAGTCCGTTCTGGACTACTAAATTAGTCTTTACAAGCTTTTAAGTCTCCTGATGTTGTGTTCTGTCGTTTCCATGCTTGGGAGCTTCTTTACTTGAAAATAAAAGTCTATTTCCATGTTTGTATGTCCCGGACAAAATTAGCTGTCTATAATGGCAAATAACGTAACTGTGGCTGAGGTGGCTCAAGATGTGGTGGTGACTGGTATAGAGTGCTGAGTATATGGAGTCTAAAGGATTTATTGGGCTTGGCCCATTTACTTTCTTTCTTTTTTATAAATACTCATGTAATTGTAAACCTAATTATGAAATAGTAAATACCATCTAGTGTAGCCGTGGATGTAGGTTATTCTGACTGAACCATGTAAATCTCTGTGTCTTGTTAATTTACTTTCTCTCTTGTAATTGTGCGTGTGAGTGCGTTTGGGATCCCCAACAACTGGTATCAAGAGCCTAGGGTTTCACGCGAGTAGGAGCAATGGTAGAAGATGGGAAAGTGAAGATTGACAAGTTCGATGGGAGTGATTTCAGATTTTGGAAAATGTTAATCAAAGATTATTTGTATAAGAAAAAACTGGACCAACCTCTGTCTAAGAATAAACCAGAAACAATATCTCAGGAAGATTGAAATTTGCTAGATCGACAAGCTCTAGGGGTCGTAAGATTGATGTTGGCGAAGAATGTTGCCTACAACGTTGTCAATGAGAATATGACATATGATTTGATAAAGTCATTATCAAACATGTACGAGAAGCCATCAGCACCAAACAAGGTATTTCTTATTCGTCAACTAGTTAATACGAAGATGGGAGAAGGATTTGAGTGCTACAAAGAAAATTTTGGGCATGAACATTAGTGGCAACAGATCTAAAGGTTCCTCAATACTATCTCAAGAGAAGTATATTGGGAAATTATTAGAGAAATTCAGCATGTAGGATGCCAAGATCGTAAGTACACCTTTGGGGGTTCACTTCAATCTCTCAAAGGAGCATTCACCTAAGATGGATGAAGACAAGGCAGCAATGGCTAAGGTTCCTTATGCATCTATAGTTGGTAGCTTAATGTATGCAATGGTATGCACTAGACTAGACATTGCTCATGCGTAGTGGGAGTTGTTAGCAGATTCGTGTTTAATCCAGGAAGGAAGCATTGGGAAGCTGTCAAGTGGTTGTTATGCTACTTGAAAGGTACTTCTAAGATTGCATTATGTTTCACTAAGAATGATGTTATTTTGGAAAGATATTCTAATGCAGATTTGGGAGGTTGTTCAGACACAAGGAAGAGTACTACAGGATTTGTTTTCACAGTAGGTGGCATAGTAGTTGGTTGGTTGTCTCGATTTTAGAAAAGCGTTGCACTTTCAACCACAGAAGCAGAGTACATGGCTATTTCAGAAGCTAGTAAAGAAATGATTTGGTTGAAGAATTTTCTTGAAGAGTTGGGCAAGAAATAGTGTGATAGTGCTCTTTATAGTGATAATCAGAGTGTCATTTGTAACAACCCGCCATGGTCCCTACACTTAGTGGAATCGCACTACTGAAAGTGAACTAAGAGAATATAGAAACTGAACAAATCATACATACAGTTGTATAAATATAAATTTAATAACTACGTTTCTATGTACAAAATATAGCACTATATATGTACAGTCATCCCAAAATCATAACCTCCTAGTGTCGATCAAGCACACACAAAATAGTTATCCAACACGGTAACTCTAACACGAGGACAAAACTCCCCGTCTCGTAGCGATCACCTCAACTCCAAGCTATCCCTGATCTGCTCCCATACAAGTATGATCATCACAGTCCATCCACATGGAAACAGAAGGGTAAGCTAGAGTTCAAAAATCAATCATACAAATATAGAATAATAATCTATATTACACAATCATCCAATCATAAATCATGAAGTCAAACACCACACACTTCATCATACAACATTCATGCAATTAAGCAACACATGAAAGATATCAAATGCATATCTATCATCTAATATGCGTCGTCATGCACACACCTAAGAGATCTCCCTAACACCAGAGCAGTGTAAGTGACATCCCAATCCTACTGAAACCACCCCAACCGTTTTCACGCCCAAGGCACCTTCTCGGTCACAGATAAACAGGATATAAATCCTCCCTCGGGTTTACTCAGATGATATCACTTACACAATTAGAAGTCTGGTTCCACCGTCAGGTATAACACAACTAGATATAGGCTTACCATGACTTTGACATGCATTACCAAGTCACTTGTGGAGTTCACCCATTGACTATCCGCAACGAACCACGCATCTTCCCCAGTACTTGGTTAAGGGAATAACCCTCGACCTCATACTCCGCTCCAACACTAGCTAAGGACTTAGAGGAGACTCACCCAAACCAGTGGCCTACCTGAGCACCACTCTCATAATCAGTGGCCTATCCAAGCACCACTCTCAAGAGACTCTATGTGAGCTCTTCTAGTTCGAAAATATTTCCCTCTCTTCAAGTCCTAGGCTAGACACATGCCATAAGGCATCACATGGAATAATGCATTATACATCATACATGGTCAATCCACCATTATGATCAATATTATCCTCATATGAACATATACACATGTCATATCATATTCAAACATTCATACATATCATTACCAAGCATACATATGAATCTTTCACCACCATACATCATATATCATACATATATGAACCAACTATACATTATAGTATCAAACAACTTTTTAATCGACATGATAACAACTTAACACATCAAAACAACATGTATCTCCCTTCGATAACTGTTAAAGAAAACAACATCCAAAGATTTATACTCATCCAAATAATCCCAAACCTATCTCAAAAGAAAGATAAGGGGATTTCCTACAACCTCTTATTAAGACACCTAGTTCTAATTCCATCATCTACTTTGTCAAAACTTGCAAAAACCCCAACAGCTATAACTAATGCTGACAACTTGGCCCCTGTTCACTAAAACAACCATATCTAGAGTTCTAGATCTCCTTTTTAGGTGATTCCAACGCCATTGTAAAGCTAAGATCCAAGGCTACAACTTTTATGCAGACCATAAAGTCAAATTCTAAAAGCACACTTCAGCCCAGTGCAGCCAGCTTGCGCCCAGCGTGAATTCATCCAGAAACTACTTTTGATGAATACAAGCCCGACGCCAATAATATGCACCTAGCGTAAATTCATATAACAGCCCCAAAACTTCAAAATTTTCGTCCAAAATCTGAAAAACAGCAAATCTAGCCACATGTAAACCAAGAAACACAATGCATAGACTCTATATAACTCAAAAAAAACCTTAGATTCAACATGCACCCACCCAATGCATCAAAATCACCAAAAACCCCATTTTTTCCAAATCCCGAAAAATGAGAATTTCCTCCAATCCAGCCATGGATTCTCCAATTTCATGCATCAATGGAGTTCCTAAACTCATGCAACCAAACAACATACATTCTAGCTTTTCTTACCTGAAGATTGGCTCAGAATAGCCAAGAACTGAGAAGAAGCAAAGAAATTCCTCCGGAGCTCGACTCGTGGACTTTGTAGACCCCTAAAATTGTCCGGGTCGGAAATAAAGCTTGAAGACTCTCGAAGACTGAAGGATAATCAGCCAGAAGGACTCCTCGAAGGCCCTAGGAGGGTTCTCTGTAGGTCTAGAGGTCTTAGAATAGCTCAAAATAAAGAAGTGGAGGGAAAAAGCCCAATACGGCCGTACTGAACCCCAATACGGCCGTATTGAAGCTTCAATATGGCCACAGTGAACTCAATACGGCGTATTGAAGTTTCTGAAACTTCAATACGGCCGTACTGGAATCAATACGGCCGTATTGAAGCTTCAATACAGCCGTATTGAATTCAATACGGCCGTATTGAAATTTCTGAACTTCAATACGGCCGTATTGAACTTCAATACGACCGTATTGAAGTTCAAAAATTTCAATACGGCCGTATTGCCCCTGTAGGCCGTATTGAGGCCCATTCCTATAAATAGGAGGCCATTTGGACGTCCTACCACACTTTTTCACTCAGTTTGGACTCCCTCCTTGAGTATTCTGGGGTTTTTGAGCAGTGTTCTGCCCTAGAAATCTCTCTGGGAGTCGATCCGACGAAGTTCTGGAATTCCGAGCACTTAGCTTGGAGATTCGAACCTAGTCGAAGGGAAATCCTCCGGATTTCCATAGTCAAAAGTTTTTAGGAAGGAGCGAGCGAGCTTGTAGAGCGAGGGAACGCCAAAAAGCTTCCCAGTTTTACTCAATATATAAAAGCACGCTTCAAGAGGTTTCTTCTTAAATCCTTCCTTTTACTGCTTTCTGTGTGCATATTTAAACTGTCATCATGTAGATAGTTAATTTATAATCGCTTATAATAAATAGGGGTAATTTAGTAATTTTATACTGTTCTGTTAAAAATAATCTGTCATAGGGAACCCGAAAGGGGCGCTATGGGGTGCTAACACCTTCCCCACGCGTAACCGACTCCCTTACCCAACTCTGGTTGTAATGGCCAAAGTTGATTTATAAAATCAATTGCCCTATCCCTTTTTCCAATGTTTTGAGTAAAACATTGGTGGCGACTCCACGAACCCTCCTTTTGCGAAAACCACTAATCCATGGAGGGTCCCGCTTGGGATTAATATGGATTAGTGAGACTTTTAATAAAATTGCTCGTTTGACGAGGTCTCAGTTTGAGAATAAGTCATTCTAGCAATCCACATTTTTAAATAAATAAACGAGTCCAACCATCCTTCGCGAATGCCGAAAGCCCCGTTTCGGGCCGGTGGCGACAGATGGCGACTCCACTGGGGAAGCCTCGAGAGTCAGTCCCATTTAGTGACAGATTATTTTTAAAATAATAGTTAAAATTACTTTATTACCCCTTGCTTGTATGATAACATGATTTATTATATGGCTTTAAAATAACTGTTGTATGTTTAAATTCCGCAAATGTTTGAGATAAAAACTGCACACAAACCTTTGCACACAACAGTTCCCTCTATACCCGGGGGCATGAGTGATTAACCATAGGGAGTGGATGTTAGTACGGCCGGTTGTCGAATGGGTCTATAGGTGCCCGTAGACCGTTGTCGGAAAACATCACTCAAGGTGATAACCATGAACTTGAGTCCGACGGTGCGTTGGAACTTTCCATCGACCTACGATGAGAGGAATTGGGTCCCTATAATGGGGGCACCTTGGGGGCCTTTGACCAAGTGAGAACAGTTAGATCCTCCTTGAATATGCACTTTTCTGCAGGAGACCCCTACCTCGTGATTCGCTCGTGACTGTTCGTGGATGAGTGAATTGTTTGTGCATTGTTTATGTGAAATTGTTTGAGCATACATTGCATTTCTTTAAACATACAACATTCCTATTCTTTTTAAAATAAGAATAAATAGGAATAAGAATCTTCCATTATACGGTGTTAACATCTACCTTCATCACATTCATATAGGTAGTTTCCCTTTTCACCCAAAAAATACAAAAAATAAGAATAATAAATAAAAATACCCAAAAAAAGAAAAAAAGGGGTCATTTATCCAAACCAAGCAATATCATGCATCATCTTAGGAACATCCTAAAAACATGATAATGCTTAGTTAAATAAACACTATGCATGCATATTCAACCTCATCATCTCATATCATGCATATAGATCATGGAGAGATCTAGGAGTCATTCATACATCTCTCCTAGTAATCCATTAATAAACATTAATAAAAAGAAAGAAATAATCGATGCGTATATTCAAATAATGGATCGCACGCCATTTGTGATAAAATGCAAACCAACAACTGCGCAAAGCGAACACACGACGATGCCGTTGTTGGTAATCAAGACAGAAAAAGGGGAAGGTCCCACGCCGTTAAGGATTGTCGCTCCAAGACCTTTCCCTTACGAATCGAATAAGGCTGTGCCGTGGATATACGACATCCACCTTTCTGCCGACAGCGATATCTCTAATATCGCTGGACTTGGGGGCATGACTAGGAGTGGCAGGATCTACACTCCCGATGATCTTCATAACAAAGCCCCCAAGAATAAAGAAAAAGAAGAAAATAAAACCGAGGAAAAAGAATCCGAGGAGGAGACAGACGAGCTGTTAAAGTTTATCCGACAGAGCGAATACTCCATCATGGATCAACTTCATAGGACGCCAGCAAAGATTACGCTGTTGTCGTTGATCCTAAGCTCCGAACCGCATCGGCAAGCTCTGTCGAAAGTCTTGAACGAGGCATATGTGTCGCACACTATCTCCCAAGACAAGTTTGAGAGGATTGTTAGTCACATCAAGGCTAATGATCACCTCACCTTCATCGATGAAGAAATCCCCGCCGAGGGATCAAACCACAACAAGCCCTTGCACATCTCTATAAAGTGCAAGGAGTATCACATCGTTAAAGTCTTGGTAGATAATGGATCTTCCTTGAAAGTGATGCCAAAAAGAACGCTCAAGCAATTGGCAATCAAGGGAGTCCAAACGCGCCCGAGCAACATGATCGTTCGAGCTTTCGACGGTTCTAAAAGAGAAGTAGTGGGAGAAATCAATCTTCCAATCCAAATTGGACCCACTATCTTCAACGTCGAATTTCAAGTGATGGATATCACTCCCGCATACAGCTGTCTCCTCGGCCGACCTTGGATTCATGATGCGAAAGCTATTCCTTCTACGCTCCACCAGAAAGTCAAGTTCATAGTGGGTGACAAACTGGTGACCGAACAAGCTAAAGATGACATACTCATCAGCAAGCCATCCAACATACTTTATGTGGATGCAACGGAGGAAGCTTTAGAAACCGCCTTCCAAGCATTGGAAATTGCCAATGTTGAAACGTTTCCCCGAGAAACGAAGAAGGTAGCTCATATGCTCACAAAGAACGGATACTTGCCAAGACAAGAATTAGGCAAGGATTCCCAAGGAATCCCGGAGCTACCCATTATCAAGGACAATCCGGGGAAACAAGGGTTAAGATACAACCCTAACAAAGATCAAAGGACGAAGAGGAACCAAGATCCTTCTCGACGTTCTTTAAGCCAGATCTTTAGGAAGGCCGGTTCACAAGCGTCAAGGCCGGTCGTCGTCGTCAAAATGTTTTTCTCCTTCCGATAGGGATGTATAGACTCAGTGACTATTAGAGATCACTCCTCGGGGACAGCCCGACCCCCGAGCCTCGATAGGGCACATGTTTCCATTATGATTATAATAAAATCATTCATTATTATTTCTTATTGCTTCTTTTCTCGCTTGCAATAAAATTCTAGACCACATTATTTTAACCCTGTTTGAATAAGCATAAATGAGGTTAAAATCATCTTGATAACAATAAACCCGCATCATTTTTATGTGGAAATGTGCATGACAACTTGGAGCACCTTTTCTTAGCATCAATAAGTGCCATCGTGGATAAAAGAAATCCTAAAGATAATAAGCTCGGCAGGAAACCCAAAAAGGGGACTGCACAAAAATAAGAGCAAAAGACCCGCTAGGAATCCCACAAAAGGGTGATCTAGGCAAAAGTTAGGGTTGCAAAATGAAGACAAAAACCCGCTAGGAATCCCACGAAAAGGGTGACCTAGGCAAAAGTTAGGGTTGAAAAAATGAACAAAGACAAAAGCTCGCTAAGACATCACAAATGGGTGTTTTAGGCAAAAGTTAGGGCCGTCAAAAAAAGAAAAAAACAAAATAAATCCATGATGGTACCATCAATTGAATTCAACAAGGGGCTCAAGAAAAGCTATCCAAGTTGTCAAAACACAATCATTAATAACAAAGATGTGCTTAAACTCATAAGTGTTTAATCGAACAAGCCTAAACACATAAGCCTACCATGGCCAGCCATTCTTACAAAAAACAATTTTTCAAAAATAAGATAATCCCCTCTAAAACACAAACCTTTGAAAATATATCCTTTCCTTCTTTTCTCTCTTGTCCCAACGATTTTTGAATAATCTAGTGGAAACATGGAGATATAGTGGTCAATAGGAGGGTTGACACATCTTCTAAAGAAAGGGAAGAATCATTTGGTTGATGACACCAAAATCAAATATGCATCATTCCTCGGTAACAGAAAACGGCAGAGCACAGTCCGTCTGGAGGAATGGCAAAATCCAAACACAAAAACGCATCGGTTAATTCTTTTGAAAAAAAAAAAAAAAAAAGAATCAAATAGAATTAGGTGCATCACACTGCATACATGCATACAGATGATAGGTGTACTGGAAGATCACTTATTCTCTGTTTATTGAAAAAACAAAAAATAATAAAAAATATAAATTTCAGAAAAAACAATGCGCCCGTACCATGTTCAGTACGCCCATGCTAAAATCAGGGTTATGAACAAAATTTCAACTCAACATGGGCGTACTGAAATGGATGCGGCCGTATTGGCCATAAAGAAATTTTCAAAGACCTCGTCATGAGGCAATTGCATAAAAATAGAAAAAAATAGAAAATTGCTTGTGTATGACAACAGTCAACAAAAGCCGAAAATGAAAAAAGGCAAGGATATAGAAAATCCAACAAACAAGATTGCACAGAATAACTGAGCCTGGAGAGGCTTGCCGAAAGAATACTCTCAGAATAACTGAGCCTGGAGAGGCTTGCCGAAAGAATACTCTCAGAATAACTGAGCCTGGAGAGGCTTGCCGAAAGAATACTCTCAGAATAATTGAGCCTGGAGAGGCTTGCCGAAAGAATACTCTCAGAATAACTGAGCCTGGAGAGGCTTGCCGAAACAATACTCCCACAGAATAACTGAGCCTGGAGAGGCTTGCCGAAATAATACTCTCTCAAAATAACTGAGACATTTCTGTACAGAAAAAGCCGAAAAACAACAGAAAAGGCAAAAATACAGAAAAAGCCAAAAAATGACAAAAAAGGCAAACATACAGAAAAAGTCAAAAGTCGACAAAAAAGACAAAGATTTCACATCTTTCAGAATAACTGAGCCTGGAGAGGCTCGCCGAAATAATACTCTCAGAATAATTGAGCCTGGAGAGGCTTGCTGAAATAATACTTTTTCAGAATAACTAAAGCCTGGAGAGGCTTGCAGAAATAATACTCCCCCAACTGTACAGAATAATTGAGCCTGGAGAGGCTTGCTGAAATAATACTCTCATCAGAATAACTGAGCCTGGAGAGGCTTACTGAAATAATACTCTCTCAGAAATAACTGAGCCTGGAGAGGCTTGCCGAAACAATACTCATTCAGAATAATTGAGCCTGGAGAGGCTCGCCAAAATAATACTCCACATCAAAGAATAATCGAGCCTGGAGAGGCTCGCAGAAATAATACTCCCCAAAGGGAACCTCAGCTCATGAAGCCAATATCCAACAAGAGCTTTCAAAGCAAGATCGTCAAAATCTCCCAAAGGAAGTACGATCATCCAAGTAATATATCCAAGTCAAAGGACTTCGGACTTCCTCAGTGGAAAGTAGCTCTCCGACTCAAAGCACTGAGCGAGGCTAAGCCTGTAGAGGCTTCCTAAATAATACTCTGGGACACAATAAGATCCCCAAATCCCCAATCGCCTACTCAAGAGGCATCCCTGCAAAAAGGAGAAGAAAATCAAAAATATCAATAAGTATTCCCCAAGTGGAATCCGGCTCTTAGCCAAACATCGAACGTCAAGCCGATACGCCTAACAGAAGAGGCTAATCAAAATCAACGACAAAATCCCCCAGTGGATAACAGCCTACACAGAGGCAACACAATCAGAAAATCAAAGAGAGACACCCGAATAAGGATAACCGGGATACTCCACTCACGTCAAAAGGACGTTAGCCAAACATAAGGCATCGCTCAACTCAGAGAGCATCTGTGTCTACACCCCAAGGAGTCAAAAATTCCCATGGGTACCAACTAAGCAATGCAAGTTGGGACACAAGAACATATGAATGACTGCACATCCCCTAGACGGATCCCTGCGTTATCCAGCCCTCAGCGGCACAAAATCAGAAAAACAAACCGTCGAAGCAGCATTATGGACTGTGGAGACAAACTATACTCAACTACCTCATCTTTGAGAGGCAAAGTCTGGAGAGACGATACTCAAACGAAGTCTGGAGAGACGGTACTCAAACAAGGTCTGGAGAGACAATACTCAAACAAGGTCTGGAGAGACAATACTCAAACAAGGTCTGGAGAGACAATACTCAAACAAAGTCTGGAGAGACAATACTCAAACAAGGTCTGGAGAGACAATACTCAAACAAGGTCTGGAGAGACAATACTCAAACAAGGTCTGGAGAGACAGTACTCAAACAAAGTCTGGAGAGACAGTACTCGAAGTCTGGAGAGACAGTACTCGAAGTCTGGAGAGACAGTACTCAGAGTCTGGAGAGACGATACTCAAATAAAGTCTGGAGAGACAATACTCAAACAAAGTCTGGAGAGACAGTACTCGAGGTCTGGAGAGACAATACTCAAGGTCTGGAGAGACAATACTCAGCCATCAGCGTCGTCAGAGGCACGTTGGTGTTAAACTTAGCTACCGAGGTTGTCAGAAGCGCCAAGGTATGCAACAACCTGGAGAGGCTACTCAACAATTTTCCACCGGAAGACATTACAAGTCAGAAGGTCGGCACATCACCCGGACAATTGGGTCAACTCCTTTACTTGTCAGCCGGTACACCAAAAGACCGTTTGACTAAGTAAAGGGGGGGCAGCTGTAGACCCCTAAAATTGTCCGGGTCGGAAATAAAGCTTGAAGACTCTCGAAGACTGAAGGATAATCAGCCAGAAGGACTCCTCGAAGGCCCTAGGAGGGTTCTCTGTAGGTCTAGAGGTCTTAGAATAGCTCAAAATAAAGAAGTGGAGGGAAAAAGCCCAATACGGCCGTACTGAACCCCAATACGGCCGTATTGAAGCTTCAATATGGCCACAGTGAACTCAATACGGCGTATTGAAGTTTCTGAAACTTCAATACGGCCGTACTGGAATCAATACGGCCGTATTGAAGCTTCAATACAGCCGTATTGAATTCAATACGGCCGTATTGAAATTTCTGAACTTCAATACGGCCGTATTGAACTTCAATACGACCGTATTGAAGTTCAAAAATTTCAATACGGCCGTATTGCCCCTGTAGGCCGTATTGAGGCCCATTCCTATAAATAGGAGGCCATTTGGACGTCCTACCACACTTTTTCACTCAGTTTGGACTCCCTCCTTGAGTATTCTGGGGTTTTTGAGCAGTGTTCTGCCCTAGAAATCTCTCTGGGAGTCGATCCGACGAAGTTCTGGAATTCCGAGCACTTAGCTTGGAGATTCGAACCTAGTCGAAGGGAAATCCTCTGGATTTCCATAGTCAAAAGTTTTTAGGAAGGAGCGAGCGAGCTTGTAGAGCGAGGGAACGCCAAAAAGCTTCCCAGTTTTACTCAATATATAAAAGCACGCTTCAAGAGGTTTCTTCTTAAATCCTTCCTTTTACTGCTTTCTGTGTGCATATTTAAACTGTCATCATGTAGATAGTTAATTTATAATCGCTTATAATAAATAGGGGTAATTTAGTAATTTTATACTGTTCTGTTAAAAATAATCTGTCATAGGGAACCCGAAAGGGGCGCTATGGGGTGCTAACACCTTCCCCACGCGTAACCGACTCCCTTACCCAACTCTGGTTGTAATGGCCAAAGTTGATTTATAAAATCAATTGCCTTATCCCTTTTTCCAATGTTTTGAGTAAAACATTGGTGGCGACTCCACGAACCCTCCTTTTGCGAAAACCACTAATCCATGGAGGGTCCCGCTTGGGATTAATATGGATTAGTGAGACTTTTAATAAAATTGCTCGTTTGACGAGGTCTCAGTTTGAGAATAAGTCATTCTAGCAATCCACATTTTTAAATAAATAAACGAGTCCAACCATCCTTCGCGAATGCCGAAAGCCCCGTTTCGGGCCGGTGGCGACAGACTTCAATCCTCCAAAAAAAAACTTTCTAGTCTGTAATTCTAGAGAAGATAGAAGAAGTTAGTGATCTAGAAGAGAAGTTTTTTGAGAATGAACTTATGAAGCCTCCTTCTTAGAGAAACCCTTATATACTCTTCTCCCTAGAGTCAACTAAACTCTACAATCTATTTACTACGTTACACCATTCATCTTGCAAAAAATCCTGTGTCTCATGCGAAGATAAAGCACATCCAGTTTAGATACCATTTAATTAGAGGGTTAATCAATGATGATACTTTATTCTTGAAGAAGATTCCTGGGTCAGAGAATCCTATAGATATGTTGACCAAGGTGGTTACTACTGAGAAGTTGAAGCTTTGCATAACTTCAACTGGCCTTCATGGTTAATTGTTGAGAAGGTGTCGCACTAGTTTGGAGGTTTTATGATTTTGAGGTTTACTAGATTTATTTTGGAGTGTTGTTGATGTGATCAGCCTCCAAGTGGGAGATTGTTAGGTATGAGGACTCTGAAGGGTTTATTGGGTTTGGCCCATTTGCTTTCTTTCTTTTTTATAAATACTCATGTAATTGTAAACCTAATTATGAAATAGAAAATACTATTTAGTGCAGCCGTGAATGTAAGTTATTCTGACTGAGTCACGTAAATCTCTGTGCCTTGTTAATTTAATTTCTCTCTTACAGTTGTACGTGTGAGTGCGTTTGGGATCCTCAACATAGAGATGATCACGTCTTCACCTATTATTATGTTTCCTCCTTTGGTGGATTTGGTTCATCTGACTACAACGGTTCAAGACGAGGCGGTGATGAGTATAGTTGGGATAACTGGTGTAGTTTCTGATGCCACGCAAAATGACTAAGTGGTGCATGAGTTGGTTGGTGTAGTTGGGTCTTCACAATCTAATATGCTTTCTCTTAAGGAAAATATGTAGTAGACTGATTTGGTTGGGTCTTCACCTTCTGCTATGTTTTCTCCTCATGCTGATGTGGTGGCTCAGGATATTCAAGCTCTTTCACGTCTTTGGAGCGACCAGGCTGAAGAGGGTGAGTTGCATGGGGGGAATCTTCATTGGATGGAGATATTTGTCCATTTCAAGATGTATTCTCCAAGACGCAAAAGCGATGAAAGCGTCAATGTAAGAAAGTGTTAACTCAACCTCTAGTTTCTAAAGGTGATCGTCGAAATCATGAAGGTTGTATATTGGAATGCAAGAGGGCTTGCCAATACAGACACTAGAAATGTCTTGGTTCACCTCTATGATTTGCACAATTCAAACTTGTTTATTTTTGAACCTTGGATGTGTTTTGATAGGTTTCTTAGGTCGTTTTGGGCCCGTTTTAATTTGTCGCTAGTAGCTGTTAATGTTACTCACCATCATATTCCATCTTTATGGTGTCTTTGTTCATCTTCCTTTTCTCCACAAGTAATTATGGCTTCTTGTCAAGTGGTAGGGCTCTCGGTGCTGGTTGCTAATGAGCCTTGTTTTTTTGGTGCAGTATATGGGGCTACTTCGTATTCTAAACGTCGTAATTTGGGCTGATCTCTCTTGGTTACAATAGCAACATGTAGGCCCTTGGATTTTTGTAGGTGAGATGATAATGCATTTTTAAGGGCTCATGAAAAATAGGGTCGTCTTCCTCCGTGTGCTGTATCTTGGGCTGATTTTGCGGTTTGGACTAGTTTGAATCAGCTGATTCATCTTCCCGCACCAAAGGTTCTGACTATACTTGGAATAATAATCGTTGGGGTGTTCTTCGCATTCACATGCGTTTTTGTAATTCGACTTTTCTTGATTCATTGGATGATATTGTGTGTTGCTCTCTTCTCCGGAGCAAATTTGATCATCATCCAATTTTGGTTGATTTGAAAAAATGGAAGATGACCAAGTCTCCCTCACATTTTAAATTTCTTTCCATGTGGAAGGAGCATCCAAATTGTCATTGTTTAGTTCATGAGGTATAGGCCCCTTTGGTGTCTGGTTGTCCTATGTTCATTCTCAAGCAAAAGCTGAAATTGGTAAAGGCAACGCTTAAAGTCTAGAATAAAGAAATTTTTGGTAATGTTCATGAACGTGTAAGGAAAGCTTCTCTTGCTCTTGACGCAGTTCAAGGTTTGGACATTGATGATGCTACGTGGAAGCTGAGGCAGAAACTGAGTAGTTGAACGCTTTGAACCTCGAGGAAACATTTTTGGAAGGAAAAAGCCAGATGCAACTGGTAGCTGCATGGTGATCGAAGTACTACGTATTTTCATTGTTTGGTTCAGTGGAGAAGAACGACCAAAAAAATAGGTTTCTTGAGAGATAGGGAATGTATTCTTAATAATAAGGAGAATATCCATCGGTGTGTTGTTCAATATTTTGCTTCTTTATATGTTACTGATAATATTTGTCGTCAAAATGATCTAATTCAGCAGGAAGTTTCACATTTGGTTTTGAAGGTAAATAATAATGTGCTAACTAATGTTCCTAATTTGGAAAAGGTTAAGACTATTGTGTTCTCTATGGCTGGGATGAGTGCACCTGGTCTTGATGGCTTTGGAGGTTATTTTTATCAGGCTTTTCCGGATATTATTGCTTTTGATGTGCACAACTTTGTGCTCCATTTTTTTTTCAACAAAGCTGGATTCTTCCAAGGTTGAACTCAAATCCAATTGCACTTCTTTCCAAATTTCCTAGTGCGGATATTGCGGTACTTTCGACCAATAGCTCTCGCTAACTTTTAGTTTAAAATTATAACCAAAGTGCTTGTTGATAGGTTGACTTTGGTTTCTCCTAAGCTCATATCAAACAACCATGTGGTTTTATCACTACAAAAAAGATTCTATATAATGATATACAAAAAGTGTTATTATAAATAAGTATAATATATGTCAATATATACCTATTTAACATATAACTACATACAATTTTAGTGTTGATTTTGAATGAGATTCACTACTAGAAATTTTCTTATTACATGCGACTTTTCCTGCGAATTTTTCATAAAAATTCGCAGGAAACATTGTTCCTACAAATTTTTCTGCGAAATTTTATCTGCAGGTAATACTTTCGTGGATAATATATTTTGCGAATTTTAAAATTCGCAGGAAAGTTTCCTGCAAAAAAAAAAATTGCAGGAAAGTTTCCAGCAAAAAAAAATTCGTAGGAAAATTCGCAAGAAAGTTTCCTGCGAATTTTTTTGCAAGAAATTTTGTAGAAATATTTTTTATGAAAAAATTAAAGAAATTACTATAAATTCTATCAATAATTCTTCAACTTTCAAATGCTCACAATGAATTCATTCGAAACATTTGTTTCCATGCTTCTAACATGTGATACATAATCTTTTAAATTCTATGATTGTAGATTATAAGCCTAACACTCAACCATACAAATCAACTTGTAAGGTAAGTGTTGCCCCAACTTATAAACTCTTTAATTGTTTTAATTTTAATCGATGTGTGACTTGAAGTTTTTTTAAAATATTAAACTTATAAATTTAAATACTTTTTTATTTTTCTTGCGGATTATAATTTGCAAGAAAATTCACAAGAAAAGTTACCTGCAAAATTTTTCTACCATTTAGTAAACATTACTTGTGAATTTATTTTTACAAGAAAATCTGCAAGAAACAAAATAAAATTCTTACAATATTTTCTGCAAATTTTTACCATGAAAAAAATTTCTATGATTATTAAAATTGTAGCAAAATTTGTGAGAAATATCTGTAAATTATTTTTTCTCAAATAAATTCGCAAAAAATTTCTACGAATATTTTTTTGCAGGAAAATTCGCAAAAAATTTCTGCAAATATTTTTTTGCAGGAAAATTCGCAAAAACTTTTTGTGAATATTTTTTTGTAGAAAAATTTGCAGGAAAATGACACTTTTCTAGTAGTGATTTAACAACATATTTTGAGTGTCACTATAGTATATACCTACACTTTTTAACAATATACCAACATATATTATATTTATTGTGTGGGTAAAAGTAATTTTTAGTGACACTTATTATGTCACTATAGGGTGTATGTCACTATATGACAATTTTCTTGTAGTTTATCAAAGGAAGACATTTCTGATTGCATATATATCATAATGTTTTTGGTAGCAATTTGGTGTTAAAGATAGTCATCAAGAAAACATTTGACGAAATTTATGTTACAAGTTTTTCAGGCTTTTGGTTTTCGTTCAACTTTTTGTAATTGGATTGAATCTATTTTGCAATATGCGCGTCTCGCATTTTGTGTTAATGGTGCTTCTGTTGATTACTTGGCTTGCAAGCGAGGGGTTCGCCAAAGGAATCCCCTTTCTCCTCTTCTTTTTTGCTTATTGGAGGATGTCTTAAGTAGAGGTGTTAAGAGCTAGTTATCAGGACTAATATCCTACCATTTATTCTCTCATTATTATGATGTAATTTCCTGTTTTACATTGTAATCTTTTACTTTAAATCATATTGATTGCCTCACACAAATTGTGGTGAGATTTATCACATCTTACATGGTATCAGGTTACGGTTCCAAACCCTAGCCTCCAAACCCTTGTGCCGTCATCTGCCACCACGGTCGCACATTCTCCCCCAACCGTGCGATCGTCCAATTCTGTTTGCGGTCCTCTCTCATGGCTGACGATACCACTCCTCCGTCTCTGCCGTTTGCTACCTTGGTTCACATGATCACCATTCGGCTTAACTCTGAGAATTTTCTTCTCTGGCGTAAACAGGTTACTTCTCTTCTTCAAAATCAGAATTTGTTTCACATTGTTGATGGTTCTGTTGAACCACCGTCGCCAATCCTTGATTCTATTCCAAATCCTCGATTCGCTCAATGGCAAGCTCAAGATCGAAATGTCACCAGTCTCCTACTTTCTTCCTTGACCGAGGAGGCCCTCTCTGAGACACTCAGTGCTGACACTGCTCGGGATATTTGGAATGCTCTGCATACTGCCTATGCTTCACGCAGCAAGGCTCGTGAACTGCGCCTCCGTGACGAGCTTCAACTCATGCGTCGTGGTTCCATCTCTGTGACAGAATATGGAAAGAAATTTCGCACTATTTGTGATCAGTTAGCTGCTATTGGTGCTCCTATTGCTAATGATGACAAAGTACACTGGTTCCTTCGTGGTCTTGGTCCCTCCTATGCAAATTTTTCCACGGGTCAGCTTGATCAGGTACCTTTGCCTCGATTTACTGATATTCTTTGTAAGGTCGAAAGCCATGCTATTTTTCAGGCATCTCTTGAGGAACCAACGCCCTCTCAGCCAGCTGCCTTCTATGTGAACAATCAACCTCGCTCATCTGGCAATCAGTCGTCTCGTAGTGGTAACCGTGGACATTCCCATGATGGTTCTAATGGTGGTAACCGTGGCAATTCTAATGGTGGTTCTCGTCAACGTCGCAACAACTCTGGTCGTCGCAACACTTATGTCCCTCGATGTCAGATTTGTCGTGAACAGGGTCATTATGCTAACAAATGTCCTGTTCGCTGGGACCGGTCTTCTGAGTCTGCTAATTTGGCTCAGGCATTTGCTGCCAGTTGCTCGGTGGACACCTCAAACCAGTCAGATTGGTATATGGACACCGGTGCCACATCTCACATGACACCTTCTTCGTCTCAGTTGACTGATTCCCAAAATTATAATGGTACTGATCATGTTTTTGTGGGTAATTGGACCTCTTTAAATATTACTCATGTTGGTTCTCGTTCTTTATCACATATTGGTCCTTTGTCAGATGTTTTGGTTGTGCCTAATCTAACTAAAAATCTTGTATCTGTTAGCAAACTGACTCGTGATAATCATGCTAAAGCTATTTTTGTGGATGACTCCTTTGTTATTCAGAATCGAAAGACAGGCAGAGTTCTGGCAAGGGGACGATGTGATCAAGGACTCTATGTGATGGATCAAGGACCACAAGCGTTGCTTACTACTAGTTCTTCACTGCCTCGTGCCTCTTTTGAACTTTGGCACTCTCGTTTGGGACATGTTAATTTTGATGTTATTAATAAGTTAAATCAGCAAGGTTATTTAAATGTTTCGTCTATTTTGCCTAAGCCAATCTGTTGCACTACTTGTCAGATGGCTAAGAGTAAACGTTTGGTTTTTTATGACAATAATAAAAGGGCTTCTGCCGTTCTTGATCTTATTCATTGTGATTTATGGGGACCCTCTCCAGTTGCTTCTGTTGCTGGATATTCTTACTTTGTTATTTTTGTGGATGATTTCTCTCCTTTTACCTGGTTTTATCCATTACGACATAAATCAGATTTTTATGATGTGCTTGTTCGGTTCAAAGTCTTTGTGGAAAACCAATTTTCTCGATTTATTAAAGTTTTCCAAAGTGACAATGGCACCGAGTTCACGAATAACAAAGTACAAGATTTATTTGCTTCTTCTGGTGTGCTTCATCGGTTCTCATGCCCGCATACTCAAGCACAGAATGGTCGGGTTGAACGGAAACATAGACATGTCCTTGAGATTGGTCTTGCAATGTTGTATCAGTCACATGTTCCTACTCGTTATTGGGTTGATGCTTTTAGTTCTGCGGTATATATTATTAATCGTGTTCCCTCTCAGGTGCTATCCGGCCAGATTCCATTCACACTTCTATTTCAAGTTGCGCCTACATATGCTAATTTTCATCCTTTTGGTTGTCGTGTGTTTCCATGCTTGCGCCCATACATGAAAAATAAATTTAGTCCTCGGAGTTCTCCTTGCATATTTTTGGGTTATAGTAGTCATCACAAAGGATTCAAATGCTTAGATCTGACCACTTCCAGGATTTATGTGTCTCGCCATGCTCAATTTGATGAAACTTGCTTCCCTTTTGCAGGTTCTCCTTCTTCTAGCATTGATCTTATGGTTTCTTCATTTTATGAACCAATCACAGGCTTCAAGTCTTCTTCGATGTCTGCTTCCTCTAGTCTTCCGACGAGACCACCACCAGTTACTACCTTGTCTTGTCCATCATGTGTTTCCTTGGATGCTGCTCTGGCTCCCCATCCTGCTCCACCTGTTGCACCTGCTTCATCGGAACCTGTCTCTCCTCCACGAACTCCATCCCCAGCATCGACCTCTCCTATAGTGTTGCCTGCTTCTTCTGATGCTTCTATTCAACCAGCCCCGGTTGCTGTTCGTATGCAGACTAGATCACAGAATGGCATTTTTCGGCCTAATCCGTGTTATGCCCCCGCTCATCACCAGCCTACTACTCTTCTCACTGCTTTGCATGTTGCTGCTGATCCCAAGGGTTTTAAATCTGCCATGAAGCATCCTCAATGGTTGGCAGCAATGGAGGATGAGCTCTCTGCTCTTCGTAACAATCATACTTGGACCTTAGTCCCTCATCCATCTGCTCCTAATATTGTTGGTAGTAAATGGGTTTTTCGTACCAAACACAAAAGTGACGACACTATTGAGCGCTTAAAAGCGCGTTTGGTGGCTCAAGGTTTCACGCAAATTCCAGGTTTTGATTACTCACTCACTTTCAGTCCAGTTGTCAAGGCTACTACTATTCGTCTTATTTTATCACTTGTCGTGCTTAATGGCTGGCCACTTCATCAGTTGGATGTAAAAAATGCTTTTCTTCATGGCCACCTCACTGAAATTGTCTATATGGAATAACCTCTTGGCTTTGTTGATCCTCGTTTTCTGACTCATGTCTGCTGGTTGAACAAGGCTCTCTATGGGCTCAAACAGGCGCCCCGTGCATGGTTTCAACATTTGAGCTCTTTTCTAATGCGCTCTGGTTTTATTTGCAGCAGGGCTGATCCATCCTTGTTCTTCTTCTATCGCGGGCGCATCACTCTCTACCTCTTGGTTTATGTGGATGATATTATTCTTACTGGAAGTGATCCCCCCTTTCTCACTCAATTTATTACTCGTCTTAATGCTGAGTTTGCAATTAAATATCTAGGAAAGCTTGGCTACTTCCTTGGTCTTGAGATCACTTATACTGCCGATGGTTTGTTCTTGGGACAAGCCAAATATGCTCATGATCTGCTTTCCCGAGCTATGATGCTTGAGGCCAAACCTGTCTCGACCCCATTGGCTGCCGGTTTTCATCTTGTCAGTGATGGAGTGGCTTACTCTGATCCAACTCAGTACTGCTCTTTGGTTGGGGCCTTACAATACTTAACCATTACTCGCCCTGATTTATCATATGCCGTCAACACGGTAAGCCAATTTCTCCAGGCTCCTACTATTGATCATTTTCAAGCTGTCAAACGTATTCTCCGTTATGTTTGTGGTACACAACATTTTGGACTTACGTTTCGCAGCTCACCTTCTCCCGCGGTTCTTGGTTATAGTGATGCTGATTGGGCTCGCTGCACGGACACTCGTCGGTCTACCTATGGCTATGCTATCTTTCTTGGTGACAATCTTTTGTCTTGGAGTGCCAAGAAATAACCTACTGTTGCCCGCTCTAGTTGTGAATCTGAGTACCGGGCCATGGCCAACACAACTTCTGAACTTGTTTGGTTGCTCAATCTCCTTCGTGTTGGGTTGTCTGCGACTCCTCTCCTTCTTAGTGATAATCAAAGTGCATTGTTTATGGCTCAGAATCCTATTGCTCATAAGCATGCTAAGCATATTGATTTGGATTGTCACTTCATCCGTGAGTTAGTTGCCTCTGGTCGCTTGGCTGTTCGCCATGTTCCTACTTCTCTACAACTTGCTGATATTTTTACAAAGGCGTTGCCTCGTCCGTTGTTTGAATTGTTTCGATCCAAGCTTCGTGTTGGTCTCAATCCAACGCTTAGCTTGACGGGGGGTGTTAAGAGCTAGTTATCAGGACTAATATCCTACCATTTATTCTCTCATTATTATGATGTAATTTCCTGTTTTACATTGTAATCTTTTTCTTTAAATCATATTGATTGCCTCACACAAATTGTGGTGAGATTTATCACATCTTACAAGAGGCATCTCTCAGCTGGTTGATAAGATGCTTCTTCTATCCATGGCTAGTTAGTGTTATGTTTTTACTCCTACACATGTCTTTTATACGAATGACATCGTGATCTTTTGTAGAATTACCGCTAAGAATTTGGCTAATCTTTAACATCTTTTTGATCAATATAGTGATGCTTCTAGTCAACTAATCAACCCTTGTAAGTTTAGTTTTTTTAGTCAAAGGACATCTTCTTCTTGAATGGCAGCTCTCACTTCGTTGGGATTTTTGAAGGGTAAAGACTCGTTGGTTTATCTAGATCGATGTTCCAATTTTCAAAGGTAAACCTTAGGCTCATTTCCTTTAGGATACTATTGGTAAAATTCAGGTGAAAATAACTCACTTTTTTTTATATATATTTAGATAACAAAAAAATTGTGATTCAAATTTTAAAATATAAATAAATATATGTATTGTCAATCTAGAGATAAGATGGTGCTAATGGTGGCGGCTTTTGGCCAACGTTCGTCACTCGTAACTATTGGGATACATTCTTATAGTGAGGGGAAAAAACTCTAAAATCTAAAAAATGAGAGAAAAGTGTGTGAAGTAATTCTCACCTATTTATATACCAAATTAGTGAGCCTAATCAAAATGTTTACAAGGCTCGACCCACTAATTAACTAATTAATAAAGTTAAACTTAGACAATAAGTTCCTAGAGTTAACCCAAAATAAAGTGTAGAGGCATAACATTGTGACACATTTTTGGACCATAAGATATCTGAACTGGGTGAAACTCTCAATAGAGAAGTTGTAGATATATGTCTTATCTTTTCAAGCACACTAAGAATGTCCAATTCTAAGTTTGGACTCAAGATATGGCTCGTGCAAGACAACATACTCATTTAGTAAATTATCATACTATTTTTTTTTCCTTAGATGAAGAAGCACAATTGCATGAAAAGACATGTTTTATTTTAACTAAGCTATTATTTTCATTTTTTAATCATTTAATTCCTTTTGTAAAATAGATAGCTTGTTAATATGCCAAGTTAAATTGTTCTTCATTTTATTATGAAATAACAAGCTTTAATTCTGAGCTTCATCATGCAATTTTATGAATACATCTTTTAATTAATCATAACAAGTTTCAACCCCAAATTTAGATCTACTTGTAGTGTCTTCTTCATCTTAGACACTCACTACACCAATGAGACAAATATTAGCCTTCAAATCCTTCTCTTCTTCACTTGATGAAGAATTGTCATTGTCCTCCCATGAAATATAAGTTTTCCCCCCTTTTTCTTTAACTTTTTTGTTGACACCTTGCTTATTTTGCAATGTTGGGTACTCATATTTGATATGGTTGGATTTTTCTATTGAACCAAAGATGAATACATATGTCTAATACACCAATTTTTACTCACTAGCTCTAGTATTCTTAAACCACTTCTGGTTCCCCAAGTATTGTCGACCACTCCTTGCCCGCCAGCTTCACTCACTAGGGCTAGTATATTCTTATCAGCCACTTCTGGCTAGCAGTGAGTATTATGGATCACCCAGGTCAAAACCACTCCTGGTCTAAGTATTCTCGAGCGCTCCTGGCTTCCCAGCTTAACTCACTAGCGCTAGTATTCTTTCATCAGCCTCTTTAGGCTCGTAGTGAGTATTCTTTGACTAGCCGATCTCCAGGCTTTACAAGTATTATTTTCCTAGCCTCTTCAGGCTTTACAGATGATAGACGTATAATCAGGTTTGAGTGTTTGGGTTACTCTCACAGAGAGGATACAAAGGTTTACTACACTCTCTAAGGTTTCACTACCATAGTCCTACATACATTATGAGTGTGTGGGTTACTCTTTTCAATGAGGGTACATAAGGTTACAACACATGATGGCATCCTAGCTTGCATGAACTTGAGATGATCAACAAAGAATAGGACGCCTTCTCCAAGGATCAAGTTCTTCAAAGGTGGCACAAGGTTTTAGGGTGGATGATGATGGAATGGACGAAAATAGAGGTTGGGTAGAAGGTGTTTGAGGAAATGCTTGAGAAGGGTAAATAAGCATTGTCTAATGGTCCAAGATTAACTCCAAGTGCCAAGGTATGAAAATTTTGGGTCCAAACTCCACAAGTCTAGCAAAGGTTCCCTTTTTCTTTTGTCTTTGATTCTTTTGATTTTGTTTCTTTTGTTTCTTTTGACACTTGACTAGGTCACGGTTTTGAGGTCCAAAAGTCCAGCCAATACTCTTTTTTTTTTTTTAATTTTATAGTCTTCTTTTGCTTGGGTTTTATGAAGATGGAGGCCACTCTAGGGTTTCACTCTCCAAGGGTGGAGAATGAAGTAGGCTAGCCGAATTCACTTCTAAATTCCCCTTCACCCTAAACGTTCCATTTATCATCCTTTGGTGAGCCTAGATCTTTGGGCAAGGAGTCCCTCTTCAAGGAGCCGAAATCATCCATGGAAGGGAGGATCCCATCAACACTCACTAAGGTTTCCTTCCTAAGATACGCTTGGAACACTTTACACTACAGAGATAAATACAATGATATATTGTAGATTTGGCTATGAAGAATCGATCTCTGATTTCTCTATTTTTCTCTTGGGCTTGATATTACTTTTGGTGCTTAATGCTCAGAGCCCAAGGCAATGCCTATGGTCATTCTTTCGTTGCTTCTTGCCAACCTTTTTCGATTTGAGGTTATTGCATACTTATAGGCCTGTAGAATTTGCTCGTTGCATATGTCCGTTAAAGCTGATATAGTCGTTCATGACTAGTTTGATCCTTTCATTTAATGCATTTGATCTTGCATTAAATGTTGCTTCCTATTTTTAGACATTGCATGTATTCTTCTCTATCCTATTGTCAGTAGTGTTTGACTGTATCTGAGACCTAGAAATTGTGCGTCTTTTTCTGGTCATGCAGCAATATAGCTGTTGTGCTTTTCTGAAAAAGTAATGCACTTTTTTTGACACATGCATGCTTTTTCTTTTGTGTGCTTCTCTTTTTCTTTGTTTCTTCATTTAGATCATGTGTTTTATGTTGAGAGCTTCTATGTGGTCATAGATGATGTCTTGGTTTGTTTCTTGAGACTTGATTCTTTAATTGCTTGTGTGATAGTATTCGTCTTCGTCTGTTGGCCTTGTGCATCTCAATCTTGGCCTTCGTCTCAGCGTCTGAGTTTAATGCTTTGATTTTTCTTTGATCTGGTTAACAATGTGAATAGATAGACATTGTTTCCGTCTAGAGTTTTTTTCAGTCTGTGTTGTCCTTCGTCTGATGCATAGTTGACTTTCTTCTTATCTTTGTCTCATGCTTGGTCTATTTCTTCACATTGCACTGGAGGTTGTTCTTGACACACATCCATCTGATATTGGACTCATAGTCATCTAGTGCACATATTATACTTTTTCTGTTCAATTAGCTTGAATTCTGGTTCTCATGATGTGCCTTGCCTTAACTATTCTTTTAACAGAGTTGACCATCTGACTTCATTTGATGTTTGACACAACTTTTCTTGTTCTAGGTTTGGTCTTGTTTTGGCTTTTCTTCTGATACTTCCAATGTCTCTTTCTTGTAGTAGACCTCAACTGATGTTTGTTGAGTGTTCTTCCGTCCTTGAGCAGACCTAATTTTGATGCTTGACTAGCCATCATCTGATTTCCTTGTTAAGTTTGTACAAGCTTCGTGGATTCTTGCATTTAATGTATGCTTGCTGAATCTGTGTGATGGAAGCACTTGGAGAGGATTGATATTCTTCCAAGCTTTCCATGCAAGGATCGAAATGCTCCATGAGGTTGAACTCCTTGAAGGTGGCGGAATCACCTTGGAGGATTCTCCAATGGTGGAGAAGCACCTAAGAGAGGTTCGGTTACCTCTTGAAGAAGTGGAGAAGCTTGAGGAACCAAGCTTCTAGGAGAAGGAACTTTGAGAGAAAACTAGGAGAAGTTTTTCTCACGAATTTGACTCTTGAAAATGAGAGATAATTTCTGAATTCTAAGTCTCATTAATGTCCAAAAGTGATTACAAGTGAAGAGAAAATGAAATTATAGGGAGAGGTAGCTTCTAGGAGAAGCTAACCTTAACCATGGTTCACTAGGAACCATGGTAAGGTGTAGCTAACCTTCCATGGTTTATAAAACTTGTAGGAGAAGCTAACCTTGACCATGGTGTTGAAGATTGAAGAATCTACATCTGGAAGATGTTCCCTAGAAGTTTTAGTTTTGATGTTTTGCTCATGTTGCTTTTTATTTTAAGCCTATGTCAAAAGGATAATGTATTGTTTGTTTAAAAGATTAGGCTTGTATGTGTTTGTTTGTTATGTGTTAAAAATTAGTAATTAACATGAAGGTGAAAATATCATAATACTCATTTTTCTTATTTCATTCATTGTTGAGAACATGAAGTATTAATTTACTGAGTGTTTGAGACTTTAAATGAAAACTTGAAAACATCAGAAATTTTCTGAGTTAAGGAATAGATTACCTGAACTGGTAATAGATTACCTGACTCATGTTGAAAAATTGATTGATACTGGAATAATCGATTACCATGTGTGGTAATAGATTACCAAACTGATTCTGATGATTTCAAGAGGAAAAAGGATCGTGTTAATCGATTACCTCTTTAAAGTAATCGATTACCTCTGTTCCAAATGTGAGTTTTGTGTTATTTTGGCATCGTGTTAATCGATTACCATGTTAGGTAATAGATTAAAACAGGAGCTGAAACAATTAGTTCAGTTATTCTAACTCGTGGTAATAGATTACCATCACAGGTAATAGATTATCTCCGTTATGAATATAACTGAAATAACTGTTTCCTTGCACATGAAAATTGTCTTTAAATAAGATTAAAACTGAAGCTTTTAAAAGAGAATTTTCACACACGGAAAAAAAGAGAAATACTTACACGAACAAGAGAGACTTTTTTTTAGAATACACATTACTGCAAAAGAGAAAAAGATTTTCTGAAAAAGAAAGAAAGAACATATCTGCTGAAAATCAACTTTTGGAAAAAGAAGTGTGCAAGATCAATTCAAGAAGATGAAGTTCATATAGAAAATTCATTCTAAACTGGTTTACATTGTTGAAGATCATATCTACACGAACAGGTGTACTCGTTTCTGATCTTTTGTTATTGTTTGAATGGTTTTAACTCTTGAGATTAGAGAATCTCTGGAAGAGTTGTGTAAAGAGAAATCTTGAGATAGGTTTTTCTCAAGTAGGATATTGTGGGATCAATATTCTTGGGTTATATGTTTCTTGTGGAGTCAAGAAATGGTTTGTTAATCTTGTAGGTGTCAAGATTTGCTTGTTAAATTCATTGATTGGATATTGCTTGTGCAGGGTGCATGTAAAGAATATCAATAGTGGATTTGACTGGATTTAGAGGTGTATCTAAATCTGAAACTGGATGTAGGCCTTTGGATGGCTGAACCAGTATATATCTTGGTGCATGATTTTCTTAACTCTTACACTCTTTACATTCTGTATAAGTTTCATGATTAATGTTGTATGAAGAAAAACATTATCTGCAGAAACTGAACTTTAAAGATTCTTGGTAATTGATAAATTCAATCTTTACATATCTTGTATTAATTGTGTTATTCAAATCTTGTTGGATAAGCTGTGCATTTATAACTCTGAATTACCTTTTTTGTTTAAAGGTTTGTTTTAAATCAAGATTTGTTTGGTAAAGATTTAGAAAGCAAAGAAGAAAAGGAAAAATAACATAGAATCTATTCAACCCCCCCTTCTAGATTCTAACCGTAGGGACCAACAATTGGTACCAGAGCTGTATCTTGTAAAACATTCAAGACTAGATCTTTAGAAAGGTTAGATGGCTGGTAATCAATTACCGTTTGCTGAAGGTGCTTCTATAAACAGACCCCCATTGTTTTGTGGAGATAACTATCCCTTTTGGAAAGTTAGAATGAAAATTTTCATGGAATCTGTTCATAGAAATATTTGGCAGGCTGTAATCACAGATTACAAAATACCCACTAAGATAGAGGGAGGAAAAGAAATTGAGAAACCATATGATAGCTGGGATCAAAGTGAAATTAGAAGAGCAGAGAATGATGCAAAAGCTTTAAATATCATACATTCTGCACTAAATTCTGATGAATTTTTTAGAATTTCAGCTTGTTCTACAGCAAAGGAAGCTTGGGATTTAATCCAAGTAACACATGAAGGAACTCCAGAAGTGAGAAGAGCTAGAAAGAACACACTCATTCAGGAATATGAAACCTTCAGAATGAATCAAGGTGAAACTGTCATGGATATGCAAAAGAGGTTCATTCACATAATAAATCACCTAAAAGGATTAGGGAAAGACTTCGTGGAAGAAGAAGTAAATGTCAAAATCCTGAAGTCACTAAACAGAAGATGGCAACCAACTGTCACAGCAATTACAGAGTCAAAGAACTTAGCTCAGATGACAAGTGCTGAGTTATTTGGAAAGCTAAGAGAATATGAGATGGATCTGTCAAGGATTGCTGATGAAGAACAAAAAGATAAAAAGGCAAAAGGTCTGGCCTTAAAGGTAAAAGAATCCTCAAGTGATGAAGAGGATAGCAGCAATGAAAGTTCTGAACAAGAAGAATTAAATCTAATGGTGAAGAATTTCAGAAAATTCATGAGAAGGAAGAACAACAATAATAGATTCTCCAGTCAGAAGAAATCCTTCAAGAAGAATGAAAACTCATCTCCAAAGTTCAAATGTTTTGAATGTGGAAAAGCTGGACACATGAGAGCTGACTGTCCAAGCCTGAAAAAGAATGAGGAGACGAAACAAAAGTTCAGATCAAAGAAAAAGAAAGCATACATAGCATGGGAAGATAATGCCTCAACAACTTCAAGTGATAGTGATGAGGATCAGGAAGCAAATCTCTGTCTCATGACCAAACATAATTCAGATTATGAGGTATATGATTCTGACTCATCTATTGACTCGTATGATGAATTGCAAAATGCATTTGCTGAACTGTATGCTGAAGCAAAGAAATTAGAAAAATCAAATAATGTTTACAAAAAGAAAATGACACACATGAGAGATAAAATTTCTGATTTAGAGAATGATAACAGGAAACTACTTTCAGATATCTCTAAACTAAAGTCACCATGTGAGAACTGTGAAACATTGTATGCTGCATTAAAAGCAAAGGATAAAGAAAAACAGAATGTTAATGTTATGAAATCCATTAATTCCCACTCATGTAACTATTGTATGAAATCTGGTCATAACTACTACAGATGCATGATAAGGAAATTCGGCATTCCTAGTGGAAAATATAAATGGATTAAGAAATTAGATTATGTAATCACTGATTCTCCAGGACCCAAGATCCATTGGGTACCAAAATCAAATTGAATAACTTGTGTTGCAGGTGTGCTTGAGAGCAAAGCAATCAATGTGGTACTTAGACAGCGGCTGCTCAAGACACATGACAGGAGATAAAAGCAAATTTATCTCATTACAGGAAAAAGAAGGAGGATCTGTAACATATGGAGATAACAACAAAGGCAGAATACTAGGCTCAGGCAGTGTTGGTAACAATTCCAATACTCTCATTGAAAATGTCCTGTATGTAGAAGGTCTCAAATATAACCTGCTTAGTATTAGCCAGCTTTGTGACAAAAATTACAATATCTCTTTTAATAATCAATGCTGTATGGTTTGTGATAAGGAATCAAATGAAGTCCTGCTTATAGGAAAAAGAGTCAATAACATATACATCTTAGACTTAGAACATTCATCATCCAATTCTTGTCTCACATCACATGATAATGTAACATGGTTATGGCATAGACGCATTGCACATATAAATGCAGATCAGTTAAATAGACTTGCATCTAAAGATCTTGTTAGTGGTCTTCCAAAGATCAAGTTCTCTAAACAAGGACTTTGTGATGCATGTCAAAAGGGAAAGCAGACTAGAGCTTCTTTTAAATCAAAGAAAGTTATGTCAACCTCTAGACCGCTGGAACTTTTGCACATGGATCTCTTTGGACCATCAAGAACCAAAAGTCTAGGTGGAAACACTTATGCTTTAGTTCTCATTGATGACTACTCCAGATTCACATGGGTTGCATTTATATCCCATAAAGACAATGCTTTTAAAGCCTTTAGAATCATTTCAAAAAGAATTCAGAATGAAAAGGACTTGAAAATTAAATCTTTGCGAAGTGATCATGGTGGTGAATTTCAAAATGAATCTTTTCAAACTTTTTGTGAAGAAAATGGTATTAATCACAATTTTTCTGTCCCTAGAACTCCTCAACAAAATGGAGTTGTAGAGAGGAAAAATAGATCTCTAATAGAGCTAGCAAGAGCCATGTTAAATGAAAATGGTTTACCAAAATACTTTTGGGCTGATGCAGTAAACACTGCATGCTATGTTCTAAATAGAATCTTGATTAGACCTATTTTAAAGAAAACACCATATAAGCTTTACAAAGGAAGAAAGCCTGACATTTCACATTTTAAAGTGTTTGGCTGTAAGTGTTTTGTTCTGAATAATGGAAAAGACACTCTTGGAAAATTTGATGCTAAGGCTGATGAAGGAGTTTTTATTGGATATTCTGCAATTAGCAAAGCATATAGAGTCTTTAACAAAAGTACCTTATCTGTTGAAGAATCTATACATGTTACCTTTGATGAAACTAACATCCTTGAAAAAGGAAAATCTCTTAATGATGAAGATGAGATAGGTGACAGTATTACACAAGAAGAAGAAAAACTGGAACTACAGCAGAAAACACCATCTGAAGACACATCACTACCCAAAGAATGGAGGAAACCCAAAGATCTATCTCTGGATAACATTCTTGGAGATATAAATAAGGGAGTTTCTACTAGACACTCTTTTAATCTTCTAAGTGATGATATGGCATTTGTTTCTCAAATTGAACCATTATGTGTGGAACATGCATTAAAAGATGAATTCTGGATAATGGCCATGCATGATGAACTGAATCAATTCAAAAGAAATGATGTTTGGATTTTAGTTCCTTTCAATAAGAATATGAATGTCATTGGTACAAAATGGGTTTTCAGAAACAAACTAAATGAAGAAGGTGTTATAGTTAAAAATAAAGCTAGATTAGTAGCCAAAGGATACAATCAACAGGAAGGTATAGACTTTGGTGAAACATATGCTCCAGTTGCTAGATTAGAAGCTGTTAGGCTTTTACTTGCATTTGCTTGTGTGTTTGATTTCAAACTATATCAAATGGATGTGAAAAGTGCATTTTTAAATGGTTTAATTGATGAAGAAGTTTATGTAGCTCAACCACCTGGTTTTGTTGACTGCAAATTACCTAAGCATGTTTACAAGCTCAAGAAAGCTTTGTATGGACTGAAACAAGCTCCAAGGAAATGGTATGAAAGGCTGAGTAAGTTTCTACTAACTCATGACTTTCAAAGAGGTAATGTTGATAAAACTCTTTTCATAAAGAGAAAATCAAAAGATATTCTGCTGATTCAGATTTATGTTGATGATATAATATTTGGATCAACTAACCAATCTCTTTGTGGAGAATTTGTTTCCAATATGCAGAAGGAGTTTGATATGTCTATGATGGGAGAATTAAGCTTCTTCCTAGGACTACAAGTCAAACAAATGGAAAATGGAATTTTTCTACATCAAACTAAATATAGCAAAGAACTGTTAAAGAAATTTGATATGGAGAATTGTAAGATATCAAATACTCCTATGTCTACTAATTGTTATCTAGATAGTGATATTGCAGGAAAAGATGTTGAAGAATCAATGTATAGAGGGATCATTGGATCTCTTCTGTATCTAACAGCTAGCAGACCTGACATCATGTACAGTGTATGTGTATGTGCTAGATTCCAATCAAAACCAAAGGAATCACATCTGAAGGCTGTAAAGAAAATACTGAAGTATTTGAAAGGCACAATCAATGTTGGATTGTGGTATCCTAAAGGTACTTCTCCATCTTTAACTGGTTACTCTGACTCCGATTTTGCTGGTTGTAAATTGGATAGGAAAAGTACAAGTGGAACGTGCCACACGTTTGGAGAATGTCTCATATCGTGGCAGAGCAAGAAACAAGCTTGTGTAGCACTCTCAACTGCTGAAGCTGAGTATATAGCTGCTGGAAGCTGCTGTGCTCAGTCAATTTGGTTTAAACATCAACTTCAAGACTTTGGTTTGAAGATTGATCACATACCACTGAAGTGTGACAACACAAGTGCAATTAACATTTCAAGGAATCCTATTCTACACTCAAGAACTAAGCACATTGAAGTTAGACATCACTTTATCAGAGATCATGTAGAGAAAGGAGACTGTGACATCAAATTCATAATGTCAGAAGATCAACTTGCTGACATCTTTACAAAGCCTCTACCAAAGGAAAGATTTTTCAAGCTAAGAACCAATCTTGGTATCATTAGTGAGTCCAATCTATCCTAAATCTCATATTTAAAGTATGATTGTGTGAATATGCATGAAATTGCTAAGCACTTATAGGTTTAAACTTGATGTATGTGCACTCATAATAGGAAATCACACAAAACACAGTATGCCCTGTATCTGCACACATTTCACTGTGATAATCGATTACCTATCGGGTTAATCGATTACCACTCACTCACTTGCATAATTACCCTGTTTCAGTTGCGAGATAATCGATTACCAACTGGGTTAATCGATTACCTGACGCGAACCCCTGTTTTTTTTTGTACTCAAAAACCCTCTTTAAATCTGTTTCGAATTCAAATTAATTCAAAACTCTCTCCATTTTTACTTCAAACTAAAACGAACGAAACCCCTGGTTCCCTTTTCTATCTCAAAATCTATTTCAAAACCTAACCCTAAGCCCCATTCATGGAAAGTCTTGGCAAAGGAAAGCGTGTAAAGCACATAGCCAACAGAGATTACCCTCGTCCTACTACTCAAGGTCAAGGTACATCTAAAAAGAAGAAACAAGAGTCCTCTCGTCCAGAACCTGAAGAAGAATATTCTCATTCGTGGTTCACAAGGAAGTCTCAAGAGGAAACTTTCAATGAGTCTTTTGCTTGCAAAGACATTGTGGCTCCAAAGGTACTCTACTCGTCTTGGCTTATAGAGCAAGGTTTTACATTTCCTACTCTGTTATCTAGTCAAGGAGTTAGCAAATTTGTTGGGTTAAGTGGACTGTACTACCCTGATCTTGTTAGGGTCTTTTACTCAAATTTGGGAAGAGATGAAAATGGTGCTTTGGTTTCAGAAGTTAAAGGAATAAAAGTTACTCTATCTGCTGATGTATTTTTGAAGATTGGTGGATTAACCAGAAATGGTATTAAACCTACCTTCAATGAATTAAAGATGAAAAATTTCTCAATAGATAAAGATACGTTTTTTATGAGTATGCTGAGGGATGTTTCAGCCTGGGAGGCTAATAAAGAATACAAAAGAAAAGAAAAGAGGAAAATTACATATAATGCTGGAGGTCTACGAATGGAAGATAGACTCCTACATTATGTAATTGTCTGGATTCTGGCAGCAAGGGGGAGCAATCACGCACAAATCAGTGAAGAAGATATGGCACTGCTCGCAGCTTTTAAGAACAACATTCAAGTTGATTGGGTATATGTGGTAGAAGACATAATGCTAAAGACAAGGAGGTTAATGGACTGCAAGTGTCCATATGCTGTGTTCATAAGCAAGGTATTGGTGTTCTATAAAGTTCCCTTAACTGGTGAAGCAAGAGAGGTCACCAGAGATGTTCATGATATCAAGGATAGAGCTCTGAAAATGATGAAGCTAGTGAAAACAGATGCTGGTTGGATAGCAAAGGAAGATGTTCCTACTGCTGAGACTACAGAGCCGTCTCAACCTGAAGTTCAAACTGAAGAAGAGGAAGGTGCTGAAGAGCCCAAGCCTCTTTCTACTTTTGAGCTATCTGTTCTGGCAAAGCTAGATGACATCAGAGAAACTCAGAGAAGAGATTATCAAGAGCTGAAGGCTTGTTTTGAATCTATATCTGAACGACTGGATGCGATGAACATACCCTACCCTGAAGAACTTTAGTTATGCATTACATTTTAGGCACTGCATTTTAATTTGTTCTGCATAAATACTTTGATTTATATTTCAGACTTAAAGTTTGTAATAGTTGTAGTATTTGTATGCTTCTGAACATTTTTAATGCTTATATGATGAAAGTCTTATTAAGTGCTTGTTGTTTTTGTTGCATAAGTATCATGTTATTTCTCTGTTTACTCTGTTTTTTTTTTGTTTGGTTAAGCCAAACAGGGGGAGAAATTCATGAGAAACTGATTAAATGTTTATATGGTTGTTTATGTATTGTATAAGAAAGAAATGGAAATAGAACTGCATAATGCTTTGTATGGAAGTTTTTGTTCTAGACATATGCAGGTTCAAATTCAAGTTCAAATTTCAAACAAACAAGTGAAACAAAACAACATGATGATCGTGAAAGTCAACATGAAGAGTTTGGCTCATCAAAACCAAAAAGGGGGAGATTGTTGAAGATTGAAGAATCTACATCTGGAAGATGTTCCCTAGAAGTTTTAGTTTTGATGTTTTGCTCATGTTGCTTTTTATTTTAAGCCTATGTCAAAAGGATAATGTATTGTTTGTTTAAAAGATTAGGCTTGTATGTGTTTGTTTGTTATGTGTTAAAAATTAGTAATTAACATGAAGGTGAAAATATCATAATACTCATTTTTCTTATTTCATTCATTGTTGAGAACATGAAGTATTAATTTACTGAGTGTTTGAGACTTTAAATGAAAACTTGAAAACATCAGAAATTTTCTGAGTTAAGGAATAGATTACCTGAACTGGTAATAGATTACCTGACTCATGTTGAAAAACTGATTGATACTGGAATAATCGATTACCATGTGTGGTAATAGATTACCAAACTGATTCTGATGATTTCAAGAGGAAAAAGGATCGTGTTAATCGATTACCTCTTTAAAGTAATCGATTACCTCTGTTCCAAATGTGAGTTTTGTGTTATTTTGGCATCGTGTTAATCGATTACCATGTTAGGTAATAGATTAAAACAGGAGCTGAAACAATTAGTTCAGTTATTCTAACTCGTGGTAATAGATTACCATCACAGGTAATAGATTATCTCCGTTATGAATATAACTGAAATAACTGTTTCCTTGCACATGAAAATTGTCTTTAAATAAGATTAAAACTGAAGCTTTTAAAAGAGAATTTTCACACACGGAAAAAAAGAGAAATACTTACACGAACAAGAGAGACTTTTTTTTAGAATACACATTACTGCAAAAGAGAAAAAGATTTTCTGAAAAAGAAAGAAAGAACATATCTGCTGAAAATCAACTTTTGGAAAAAGAAGTGTGCAAGATCAATTCAAGAAGATGAAGTTCATATAGAAAATTCATTCTAAACTGGTTTACATTGTTGAAGATCATATCTACACGAACAGGTGTACTCGTTTCTGATCTTTTGTTATTGTTTGAATGGTTTTAACTCTTGAGATTAGAGAATCTCTGGAAGAGTTGTGTAAAGAGAAATCTTGAGATAGGTTTTTCTCAAGTAGGATATTGTGGGATCAATATTCTTGGGTTATATGTTTCTTGTGGAGTCAAGAAATGGTTTGTTAATCTTGTAGGTGTCAAGATTTGCTTGTTAAATTCATTGATTGGATATTGCTTGTGCAGGGTGCATGTAAAGAATATCAATAGTGGATTTGACTGGATTTAGAGGTGTATCTAAATCTGAAACTGGATGTAGGCCTTTGGATGGCTGAACCAGTATATATCTTGGTGCATGATTTTCTTAACTCTTACACTCTTTACATTCTGTATAAGTTTCATGATTAATGTTGTATGAAGAAAAACATTATCTGCAGAAACTGAACTTTAAAGATTCTTGGTAATTGATAAATTCAATCTTTACATATCTTGTATTAATTGTGTTATTCAAATCTTGTTGGATAAGCTGTGCATTTATAACTCTGAATTACCTTTTTTGTTTAAAGGTTTGTTTTAAATCAAGATTTGTTTGGTAAAGATTTAGAAAGCAAAGAAGAAAAGGAAAAATAACATAGAATCTATTCAACCCCCCCTTCTAGATTCTAACCGTAGGGACCAACACATGGTTCACTTAAGAACCATGGTAAGGTCAGCCTAACCTACCAAGGTTTAGAAACTTGGAAGGCAAGCTTCAAAACTTGAAGAAAGAACTAGTCAATTTTGGCCAAGAACTAAGACACAAGCTAGGCAGTCAAGGCTCCAAAATGCTCCATGATTTATTTTGAAATTCTTTGATTTGGTTTAGTTAGGTTCATCATATGATGATGAGACCTAGCTAAATCAAATCTATGAAAAATTAGGAGCAAAATGAGTCTAATATGCAAAATTTTGCCTAGGCCCAATTCTGGCCCAATTACTAGTCACACCCTCAAGCATTGCTAAATGCCACCCTTTTTTCCCTACTGAAAAAATATAAAATGAATGTATCAACAAAGGAGGTTAAATGGAGTTAAAATCTCCAAGTAACCCACCCTAAAAACATTATACAATCACTAATAAAAGCAAGTAAAGTGCCTCACAAATACAAAGGCAAAAATAAGCCTATACAAAGAAACTACTATATGTACAAACATATCAAAAAGGTCTTTAAGATCATCCTATTCCTCTTGGTTCTTTTAAGATATCACCTCTTGGATTCCTTGGCCTTGGCCATAGTCTAATCAAAGTGAGCAAAATAGGACATTGGCCGCCCACCTTTGCCTAGCTCTTTGTCTTGGCCAAATTGCTTATCCTTTCTCAAAGTTGAGAAGCTTGTGCTACAAGCTTCTCCTAGCTTGCTTCCCAAGCAAGCTAAGTGAGAAGCTTGCTCCACAAGCCTCTTAACTAGCTTGGATGGTCAAGCCAACCAAACCATGGTTCACTTGAACCATGGTTAAGGTTAGCTTGCTCCATAAGCTACCTACTTCTATAAATTTGTAAACCTTTCATTTTCCCTCACTTTGGATGAATGAAATCAGAATTTCTAAAAGAATTCTCTCTTCTCAAAGTCTCAAAACCGTGGAGAACAAGTTCTCCCTAGTTCCTTCACAAAGGTTTCCACCTTTGTGCCTTGGAGCCTCCATCTTCTACTTCTTCAAGGAGTGACCGAACTTCCTTAGGTGTTTCTCCTCCATTGAAGCTTCTTCAAAGGAGAATTCTAAGGTCAAAAACGTGACAACCTCATGGAGCATATTCGGTCCTTGCATGGAAGCTTGGAAGAACATCAATCTTCTCCAAGTGCTTCCATCACTGTGTTTCACAAAGTCTTTTGTACCGTTTGTTTTCTTCTATGTCTTACATTAATCATGACCTAGATATCTCTGTACTTTCTTGATATTGTAGCTACAGAGGCGTTGTCCTTTGCTGACTGGTAGGTGTACTTGTTCTGACACATCTAGCTTTGATTTGTGGATAAGCGCTAGTCCATTTTTCTCTTCTCTCTTCTTCTATTTTGGTGACTTCATATGTTCTTCTGAAAGTGTGGACGCTAGGTAGTTCTTCTTGTTGTGACTTCATATGCAATCCAACCTTCATGGTTTTCGTTTGTGTATTTGAGTCTCTATCTGGTTAGCTGTGCAAGCTCTTGACTTCGTCTAGGATGCTTTGACTTAGTTTTGTCCATCGTCCGTGGTGTTGTATCATCTGAGGCTTCATTATTTTTCTTCTTGTACTGAGCTTGATTTTGTTTGATCGTTTAATCTCCTCTTCTGACATCTTGTTAGCTTTTGTCCTTCATCTTGTTTGCTCGTGCTCTGTTCTTTATTTCCTTTGTGTTTGTGTTTGTGGGTGTCTTCGTTTGGTGTATTTCCTTCTTTTGATCAGCCTTTATCTGACGCTTAGCTCATATCTTCTTCGTTCTGGTGAAGACGGTAATACATGTATATTCTTTATTCTTTAGTTTGCATGTACTTATGTCTTTATCTGAAACACTAATACACTTGTTAGAAATAACAATATTCATTATATTTGTCTCACTCAAAACCCTGCTAGGGATTGCTTCGTCTGACTCAACAATCTCCCCTTTTTTGATGATGAAAAATATAATTGATCAAATAGTTTTAGATAAAACTAAATCAAAGAGTGTTTGTATGGTATGACAAGTTCATTGTATTTCTCCCTCTTAGTATATGCTCTCCCCCTTACTAGATTGTTTCTTAGCCTATTTCTGATTGCTTATGACTTATTTGATTAATTCTTTTATATTTCTCCCCCTTTGTGATCATCAAAAAGGAATTTTGATATTAGGGTGAATTTTTCAGGCAGAGCAATAGTTTTTAAGAAAATCTTTATTTTAAAATAAGTAGCATAACAAATGAGATTCCATGCAAGATTATTCATCATAACATTGATCAGAGCGTTTCACTTATCAAGATGATAACTCTAAATGAAGCACGTATACTTAGTTAGATTTGATTAAGTTGAACTGCAAATGTACACAAGAACAAAATATGTACGACAAGCGAATCATACTATCACTTTTCTCATTTGTAGTCATCAAGATAAATGAGTTTTTACAGGTATTCAAACATCAGAAAGATTTATACAGAAGTGAGATGCTTAGGGAGTAAGAGAACTTGTAGTCATGAGCAGATCAATTCATACATAAAGAAAAATGCATTGATCTGAATCATAAATATGTGCCACATGGAGACTCTGTATAATCAAATGAAAATACCTTTTTCTATTGTGATTATTCAGACGAAATGGATAGGTTTCTGTAAACAGACTGATGTTAGAGGAGTTATTATATTCAACAAGAAAGGAAAATAACATTGAGCAGATTATTCCCTATATCAGCCAATAATTCTAGATAAGAAACTCTAAATATATTATTGACCTGACTTAGAAATATGTACATCATGAGAAATTTACACAGAGAAGTTTTTAGCGCGGTTATCCATATTTTCCTATTTCTCCTATGGTGATCACAAGGTTCAGATGCAGGAAAGAAGCTTCAGGGCTGAAAATCATTGGTGATTCCTGTTTATCATGGCCCACATCCTTGTGAGGATCTATTGGAGCAAGGAAGCCTTTTTGAAAGAGGAGGATAAGGGAACTTCTGCTTGATTTCTAGATTTCTAAAGTAGAAGGTCATTTTTATCGAAGAAGCACATTCAGTGAGTTTTTCCTGCATATGAACTTGCTTCTCCCTTCTTCTGTCAAAGCCCACTCCTCATTCCTCTTGTGCTTCTTCAGCATTGACTCCATAACAATTGTTTTCACTTCTCTGTCCATTCTAGGCTGTGTCTTCCTCTGCTTTTCTGACTTAGAATTCTTGTTTTGAGGAGATTGGTGTGCACCAGACACCATTCCTCCCAGGAATTCTTGAGGGATATTCGAGAGGACATAGTGTATCAACACCAAGTTAGTGTAGATGAAACTTCTAGTGCAGATACACTAGAGTATCCCACTTTCCTTCATCTGTTTGATATTATATAGTGATGCTCTAGATGCCTTACTGGCTTTACCTTCGAGATGAAGGTATAGGCACAGTTGATGACTTCACGCATTTCAGTAGGGATGATCACTAGTGCAGCGTTTTGCACTTGTTCATCCATTGTAGTGTATGATGAACATATTGGAGAGAATGGAGTGTGAGAATTCAGAAAGGCTTTTGAGGTCTTGAGCATTCAAGTGTGTGAGGTAGGATACTAAGTGTGGGGGATTATATAGAGATTTTTGATGCAGAAGAGTTTTTGTTTTCATTATTATCATTATGAAGTGGCGCCCCTTGTCCTCCTCGTTCAGTGAAACGTGCGGCTTGTGTTGAGCTTAGGAGAGCTGGAAGCCTAAAGAAGTTTTGATGATCACAACACAAGTGTACAACAACAACTTACAACTTGGAAGCACAAAAACAAAGTCAAAGAAAAGTCAAGAAAATGCTATGTAATGGAGCAATGTAATAGAGTTTAGAAATTAAGTTGTTTTGAATGAGATTTTATATTGTGTGTGCTTAGTATGCTTTGTGCATAAGAAAATCTATATCTAAAGCTAAGTAGAGGTATGTGATGATGAGTGAAAAGGTTGGAAAGTTATTTTGAGACTTAAAACGAAGTTTTGAAAACTAACTCAAAATAATCGATTATCGTTAAATATAATCGATTATTCCAGCAACAGGCAAAATGGGATGCCTTGCTGCAATAATCGATTATCCAGCAAAATAATCGATTATATTGTTCTTGGTTGGTTTCCAGAAAACCTGAAGAACAAAATAATCGATTATTCTTTAAAATAATCGATTATCTGCATCTGAAACTTTTATAAATAGTTTGAACTTTGAGAAACTTCAGACATTGAGTTAGAACTGATAATCAATTTGTGAAAAGAGTTTTGGGGAGTCTTTGTGACATCTTGGAGAGTTTTCTTTGTGAAATCGAAGAGAAAAAAATGTTTGTGAAAAACTTTGTGAGATCATCATCATCATCATATCTTGAAAGGGGAAGATTAAGATTTGCTTCAAGAATTCCAGGTGAATTCGTTCCTTTATTCTTTGTGAATCTTTGTAAAAATCTTGGGAAGGGTTTCTCAAGTGGTAAGGTTTCTTGTAGTGGGTTCTACAAGGGGAGCTTTCTTGGGGTCAAGAAAGTGGTTATCTTTTGTGTTGAAGTATATGCATGTGTGTGTGCTTGTAAACCTTCTTGCTTAAGATAGTGGAACAAATCTTAATCAGGTGTTGATTAAGGACTGGATGTAGGTCACATGTGGAGTAGCTGAACCAGTATAAAAGACTTGTGCAATCTTCTTCTACCTTATCTTTTACTTTGAGTAATTGCTTGATAGAACATTAAAGAAGATAATTCTTGATTAACATGTGTATGTGAAAATTGTTGGTTTAAATCTGAATTAGAACATTATATTTGAACCTCACAGTTTTGTAATCAAGATAGCATATTGCATTCATACTTTCATAACAAGTCTTTGAGAGAGAGCTTCATTTGAAAAATTCAGTCTTAGAAAAGTTTAAGTGAAATAAAGATCCTAAATACTCTGATAATTTTTAAAGGGTCATAGAATCCAATTCACCCCCCCTCTTGGATTGTGCCATTCTTTTCTAACAATTGGTATCTAGAGCAAGGTTCTTGAGAGTTATTCAAGATTTCAAAAATGGCCAACAATAACCTACCCTATGGTGAGGGTGTGTCTATTCATAGACCTCCTGTTTTCAACGGTGAAAACTATGTCTATTGGAAAATTAGGATGAGAATTTTCATAGAAGCTATTGATATTGCTGTATGGGATGCTATAGAAAATGGACCCTATATCCCTATGAAAAAAGATGGTGATGAGCTAAAGGAAAAACATTGGAGTGAATGGAGTGATGAGGAAAAGAAAAGAACCCAACATGATAAGAGAGCCAAAAATATCATAACATCTGCATTGTCTATTGATGAATTTTTTAGAATCTCACAATGCATATCTGCTAAAGAAATGTGGGACACTTTGCAAGTCACTGATGAAGGAACAAGTGATGTGAAGAGATCAAGAAAGCATACTCTCATAAGAGAATATGAGCTTTTTAGAATGCAAAATGGTGAATCTATTTCTGACTTTCAAAAGATATTTACACACTTGATAAATCACCTTGTTGACCTTGGCAGGAAATTTGAGAAGGAAGAGCTGAATTTAAAAGTGCTGCAATGCTTGGACAGATCATGGCAAGCAAAGGTGACAGCCATTGAAGAATCAAAGGATTTGACCTCCTTGACATTAGCTACTCTCTTTGGGAAGCTGAGAGAGCATGAGCAAAAGCTGCACATATTTGATGAACATGAGCAGCAAGATAAGAAAGGCAAAGGAGTGTCATTGAAAGCCTTGAAATCTGCCAAAGGAAAAGAGGTGTGTGAAGAAACAAGCTCCGATGATTCCGAGACTGAGAACTTCAATTTGCTGGTGAAGAAGTTCAGAAAGTTCATGAGAAGAAAGAAGAATTCCCCTTACAAATTCAATAAAAAGACAAACAAGAAAGAGGAAGCAAGCACATCCTCCTTCAATTGCTTTGAATGTGGGAAACCGGGACACATGAAAGCTGAGTGTCCAAATCTCTTGAAGAAGCAACAAGAGGAGAAGAAATTTAAGAAAAATGGAAAAGGGAAGAGAGCCTACATTGCTTGGGAAGATAATGACTCAAGCACATCAAGTGATGAATCCGAATGTGAGGAGAACAACTTATGCTTGATGGCTGGAACTGACCAAGACACAATTGAATGCTTGAGGGCCAAAAATCTACTTTCGTATCTTGATAGTGGCTGCTCAAGGCATATGACTGGGGATCCTTCAAAATTCTCAAGTCTGAAATTGAAGAATGAAGGGTATGTTACCTATGGTGACAACAACAAGGGGAAAATTCTTGGTCGTGACAATGTTGGTAATTCCTCCTCTCAAACATTGATTGAAAATGTATTGCTTGTTGATGGTTTGAAACATAATTTGCTGAGTATTAGTCAACTAAGTGATAAAGGCTTTAAAATTGAATTTGATGATACATGTTGCTTGATTTGTGATAAAAATACAAAAGAAATCAGATTCATAGGAAAAGGAATTGACAATATATACATGCTTGACTTAGAACACTCTATAGCAATTTCAAGTACTAAGTGTCTAATAACTCAAGAAGAAAATATATGGCTTTGGCATAGGAGAGCTGAACATATTCATATGGATCATTTGAATAAGCTGTGTAAGAAAGAATTAGTGGTTGGTCTACCTAAACTCAAGTTTGGTAAGGACAAACTATGTGATGCTTGTCAAAAGGGCAAGCAAGTAAAGGCTAGCTTTAAAAGCAAAAATCAAATTTCCACAACTAGACCTTTGCAATTAATTCACATGGATTTCTTTGGTCCTTCAAGAACCATGAGCCTAGGCGGAAACTACTATGGTTTAGTGATTGTTGATGACTACTCAAGATATACATGGGTTATGTTTCTTGCAAATAAAAATGATGCTTTTAATGCCTTTAGAAAATTTGCAAAACTTGTTCAAAATGAGAAGTGTTCAAACATCACCTCTATAAGAAGTGATCATGGAGGTGAGTTTCAAAACATAATGTTTCAAAAATTCTGTGAGGAACATGGTATAAACCATAATTTCTCAGCACCTAGGACACCTCAACAAAATGGGGTTGTTGAGAGGAAAAATAGGTCCTTAGAAGAACTTGCTAGAACAATGTTGAATGAAACAAACTTGCCAAAATATTTTTGGGCTGATGCTATTAACACTGCTTGTCATGTGTTAAACAAAGTTCTGATTCGGCCTATATTAAAGAAAACACCCTATGAAATATATAATGGTAGGAAGCCTAACATTTCATATTTTAGAGTGTTTTGGTGTAAATGCTATGTGCTGAATAATGGGAAAGAGCAACTTGGAAAGTTTGATGCAAAGACTGATGAGGCAGTTTTTCTAGGATACTCTACAAATAGTAAAGCTTATAGGATCTATAATAAGAGAACTCTAGTTGTAGAAGAATCTTTCCATGTGGTATTTGATGAGTCAAATAAGCAAGAGACTAGGCAAACTGAAATTGAAGATTTAACTGAATTACTTGATCAACCCCTGTTGGAGAATGAACCAAGTGAAGTGCCTAAAGTGAGTGAATCACATGAGAAAGCAAAGGAAACAAGTGAACAACTGCCTAAGGAATGGAGAAGTTCTAGAGACTTATCAATGGATAACATAATTGGAAATATTGGTAAGGGAGTGTTAACTAGGAGTGCTATTAAAAATATTTGCAACACTATGGCATTTGTGTCACAAGTTGAACCTAAGAGCATTGATGAAGCACTTAAAGATGAGCATTGGTTAATGGCCATGCAAGAGGAACTAAATCAGTTTGAAAGAAATGAAGTGTGGGATAATTCTAAGAAATAAGGCAAGACTAGTGGCTAAGGGGTATAATCAAGAAGAGGGGATTGACTATGATGAGACTTTTGCCCCTGTAGCAAGAATTGAGGCCATTAGATTACTTCTTGCTTATTCCTCTATAAAGAATTTCAAGCTATATCAAATGGATGTGAAAAGTGCTTTCCTCAATGGGTTGATACAAGAGGAAGTGTATGTTGAACAACCACCATGTTTTGTGGACTTTAAGAATCCTAATCATGTGTATAAGCTCAAAAAGGCACTCTATGGCTTGAAGCAAGCTCCTAGATCATGGTATGACAGGTTGAGCAAATTTTTGATTGAGAATGACTATGAAAGAGGAAAGGTGGATAATACATTGTTTGTCAAGAAATTTAAAAATGATACAATGTATGTACAAATATATGTGGATGATATTGTGTTTGGATCCACAAATACCTCTCTTTGTAAAGAATTTTCTAAAACCATGCAAGGAGAATTTGAAATGTCAATGATGGGAGAGCTTACATTCTTTTTAGGATTGCAAATCAAACAAATGCATGATGGAATATTCATAAGTCAAATCAAGTATTGCAATGAACTTCTGAAAAAGTGATGGAGGACCATCCTTGGTACTTCACTTCATGTGAGACCCATTGTCGCCACCGGCCCGAAACGGGCTTTCGGCATTCGCGAAGGATGGTTGGACTCGTTTTATTTGTTTGAAAATGTGGATTGCTAGAATGACTTATTCTCAAACTGAGACCTCGTCAAACGAGCAATTTTATTAAAAGGCTCACCAATCCATATTAATCCCAAGCGGGACCCTCCATGGATTAGTGGTTTTCGTAAAAGGAGGGTTCGTGGAGTCGCCACCAATGTTTTACTCAAAACATTGGAAAAAGGGATAAGGCAATTGATTTTATAAATCAACTTTGGCCATTACAACCAGAGTCGGGTAAGGGAGTCGGTTACGCGTGGGGAAGGTGTTAGCACCCCACAGCGCCCCTTTCGGGTTCCCTATGACAGATTATTTCTAAAATAATAGCGTAAAATTACTAAATTAACCCCTATTTATTATAAGCGATTATAAATTAACTATCTACATGATGACAGTTTAAATATGCACACAGAAAGCAGTAAAAGGAAGGATTTAAGAAGAAACCTCTTGAAGCGTGCTTTTATATATTGAGTAAAACTGGGAAGCTTTTTGGCGTTCCCTCGCTCTACAAGCTCGCTCGCTCTCTCCTATAAAATTTTGACTATGGAAATCCGGAGGATTTCCCTTCGACTAGGTTCGAATCTCCAAGCTAAGTGCTCGGAATTCCAGAACTTCGTCGGATCGACTCCCAGAGAGATTTCTAGGGCAGAACACTGCTCAAAAACCCCAGAATACTCAAGGAGGGAGTCAAAACTGAGTGAAAAAGTGTGGAATGACGTCCAATTGACGTCATATTTATAGGGAATAGGCGCAATACGGCCTACAGGGGCAATACGGCCGTATTGAAATTTTTGAACTTCAATACGGTCGTATTGAAGTTCAGTACGGTCGTATTGAAGTTCAGAAATTTCAATACGCCCGTATTGAGTTCGCTGCGGTTGTATTGAAGTGTCAATACGGTCGTACTGACTTCAGTATGGCCGTATTGAAGCTTCAATACGGCCGTATTAAGTTCAGTACGGCCGTATTGGGCTTTTTCCCTCCACTTCTTTATTTTGAGCTATTCTAAGACCTCTAGACCTACAGAGAACCCTCCTAGGGCCTTCGCGGAGTCCTTCTGGCTGATTATCCTTCAGTCTTCGAGAGTCTTTAAGCTTTATTTCTGACCCGGACAATTTTAGGGGTCTACAGCTGCCCCCCCTTTACTTAGTCGGACGGCCTTTTGGTGTATCGGCTGACAAGTAAAGGAGTTGACCCAATTGTCCGGGTGTTGTGCCGACCTTCTGACTTGTAGCGTCTTCCGGCGGAAAATTGTTGAGTAGCCTCTCCAGGTGGGTGCATACCTTGGCGCTTCTGACATCCTCGGTAGCTGAGTTTACCTTCTCCAAGGTCAACTTCACTCGACGCTCGAGCCGGAAGTTGGACATCAATGCGCCTCTGATGACGCTGATGGTTGAGTACCGCCTCTCCAGGCTTAACTTCACTCTTTGTTCGAGCCGGAAGCTAAGTACCCTTGTGACAACGGTAAGCAGTGTGAGTTTTGCCTCTCCAGGCCTAGTCTCGCTCTTTGTTCGAGCCGGAAACCAAGCACCTTTGTGACGACGGTGAGCGGTGTGAGTTTTGCCTCTCCAGGCCTTGCTTTGCTTGTTGCCCAAGCTGGAAGCTGTAAGTACCGTCTCTCCAGGCTTAGCTTCACTCTTTGTTCGAGCCGGAAGCTAAGTACCTTTGTGACGATGGTAAGCAGTGTGTGCCTCCTTTCCAGAGATAGCTTCGCTCATTGCTCGAGCCGGAAGCTGCATACCTCCGTGTTTGTGACGACGGGGTAGCGTGAATATCTCCTTTCCAGGGATTCGTGATGATTTTGTCTCCACAGTCCACGATGCTGCTTCGACGGTTGTTTTTTTTGATTTTGTGCCACTAAGGGCTGGATAACGCAGGGATCCGTCTAGGGGATGTGCAGTTACTCATAGGTTCTTGTGTCCCAACTTTCCATTGCGTAGTTGGTTCCCACTGGGGAATTTCTGATTCCTTTGGGTGCAGACACAAAGATGCTCTTTCTGATGTGAGCGGTGCCTTATGATTGGCTGACGTCCTTTCGACGTTGGTGGAGTATCCCGGTTATCCTTGTTCGGGTGTCTCTTTTGGTTTTCTGATTTTGCTGCCTCTGTGTAGGCTGTTATCCACTGGGGGATTTTGTCGTTGATTTTGATTAGCCTCTTCTGTTAGGCGTATCAGCTTGACGTTCAATGATTGGCTGAGAGCCAGATTCCACTTGGGGAATGATTATTGATTTTTTTATTTTTTTCTCCTTCTGCAGGGATGCCTCTTGAGTAGGCGACTGGGGATTTGGGGATCTTATGTATCCCAGAGTATTATTTAGGAAGCCTCTACAGGCTTAGCCTCACTCGACACTTGAGTTGGAGAGCTATCTTCACTGAGGAAGTTTAAGTCCTTTGACTTGGATATTCTGCTTGGGTGATCGTGCTTCCATTGGGAATGTCGTCGATCTTGCTTTGATAGCTCTTGCTGGGGATTTTGAGTCCAAGAGCGTGAGTTGAGGTTTCTCTGGGGAGTATTATTTCTGCGAGCCTCTCCAGGCTCAATTATTCTTTGATGTGGGGGATGAGGAGTATTATTTCGGCAAGCCTCTCCAGGCTCAGTTATTCTGTGCAAACTGATTGTTGGATTTTCTGTATCCTTGCCTTTTTTATTTTTTTGGCTTTTTCTGTATTTTGCCTTTTTTTATGTTTTTGGCTTTTGCTGTACAGAATTTAAATTGCTAGAGAATTTTGAATTCAAAAGTGGCAAATTTCATTAAAAATGAATTTGTACAAGAAAAATTTGAGAAATGGGGCTGAGCCCAACCAAACTAGTACATGAAAAAGCAATAAAACAGAAGCCAGTCTTCACTCCTCTGCTGGCGGGTCCTGTGGCGAATCCGGGAAGCGGCGATGCATCCAGACGGAGAGGTTGTCGAACCCCTGCACCAAGGTATCTAGTCGAGCATCGGTACTCTGCTGCCATGTACCGACACTATGCTGAAAAGCATCGAATCGCGTGTCGATGCTCTGCTGAAAAGCATCGAATCGCGTGTCAATGCTCTGCTGCAGTGTGTCGAAGCGGGCGTCAAAGTATCCCTTGTCCAACCGTGACGTGCTAGCCTCTGGCTGCGGGGTGTCGCCTCCCTCAAAGTCGAGGTTGTTGAGGAGGTCGTCGAAGGTTTCGAGGCCATCTACTCGCACAAACCCCCCTCCTGGCGATCTAGCGATGATCTTCATGTTAATCAGGGTGGAGGCACCAATCAACTTTGGCGCCAATGCCCCTGGCTCTGCACCATCGGGACATCCCCATGTCTCCGCCAGCTGTGAGAGGAGTGGGGCAACCAAGATGTACCCCTGTCTGGACTCTCCTCCCTCTCGTACCCCAAACTTCTTCACGTGCTCAAGGAAGAAATATCCAGGATTGGCCTTCCGGCCGGTGGCCATGCAATATAAGGCCAGCAGATCCGGTCGTGTAATCGACTCCTGACTCTTGGATCTGCCATGAATAGTACTGGTGAGGATCTTGTGACAGATCCTAAGAGCAGTCGGGAGCCGGGAGCCCTTCACCCCTGAATGATAATCCCGTCGGCCAGTGAGCAAACTCCACATCTCAACCGGAGTCCACTGATCAGGCCACTCGCATATGGCATCTCGGAATGCCAGCTGATCAGTGCGGCTGAAAAACCCTGCCTGGACGTTGAACTCGTCCAACGTCAGCGAGCGGTATCCTTCATTCATCCAGAAATCCACCGCGCAAACATCTTCCCCATAGCTGTTAGTCGACTCCGTGACGCCGACTGTAGCCAAGAACTCCTTCGTGGCCGTCAAATATAGCTGGGATGGTGGATTAAGGACAAATCCCCATCCTATGGCGTCGAAGTAGTTCCTGACATCATTCTCCAAGCCCACTGCTTGGAGAAGCTCAAAGTCGAGCACTCTTGACGGCTCGATGGTGAACGTCTCTATAAGCTGTAGCCGGTCCCGGTGTCGATCTGTCATTACACGTCTGGCTGGGGCTCTCTGCCTTTTGCGAGAAGATTCTGCCATTTCCGATAATCTCTCTAGGAATGCACTCACAAGCAAGGAATGTGGAGAGTGAAGAAAGGTATGCAAAATGAGGGAGGGGAAGTCTTTATTTATAGGCAAAATTCCGCCAATACGGCCCGTATTGGATTCAATACGGCCGTATTGGCCTTTCCGTTGATGTACAAAGTTTACAATCAATACGGACCGTATTGGATTCAATACGACCGTATTGGGGTTTAGTACGGGCGTACTGGATTTTAATACGCCCGTATTGGAGTTGAAACGTTGTCCTTAACGTTAACTCCAATACGACCGTATTAATACCAATACGGGCGTATTGGATTTTTCTGATTTATGATGATTTTTTTTTTTTTTTTTTTTTTTTTTTTAAGATAAACAGAGAATAAGTGATCTTCTAGTACACCTATCATCTGTATGCATGTATGCAAATGAGATGCACCTAATTCTATTTGATTCAGTTTTTCAAAAGAATTAATCGATGCGTTCTTTGTTTGGATCTTGCCATTCCTCCAGACAGACTGTGCTTTGCCGATTTCTGTAACCGAGGAACGATGCGTATTTGATTTTTGGTGTTATCATCCAAATGATTCTCCCTTCTTTTAGAAGATGTGTCAACCCTCCTATTGACCACTATATCTCCATGTTTCCACTAGATTATTCAAAAATCGTTGGGGACAAGAGAGAAAAGAAGGAAAAGGTATATTTTTCAAAAGTTTGTGTTTTAGAGGGGATTGTTTTTTTTTTAAAAAAAATGGATTTTGTAAGAATGGCTGGCCAATGGCAGGCTTATTGTGTTTAGGTTTGTTCGATTAAACATTTATGAAGTTAAGCACATCTTCGTTATTAATGATTGTGCTTTGACAACTTGGATAGCTTTTCTTGAGCTCCTTGTTGAATTCAATTGATGGTACCATCACGGATTTATTTTGTTCCCTTTTTTGATGGCCCTAACTTTTGCCTAAAACACCCATTTGTGATGTCTTAGCGGGCTTTTGTTTTTGTTCATTATTTTGTAACCCTAATTTTGCCTAGGTCACCCTTTTGTGGGATTCCTAGTGGGTCTTTTGCTCTTATTTTGCGCAGTCCCCTTTTGGGTTTCCTGCCGAGCTTATTATCTTTAGGATTTCTTTATCCATGATGGCATTTATTGATGCCAAGAAAAGGTGCTCCAAGCTGTCATGCACACTTCCACATAAAAATGATGCGGGTTTATTGATTATTAAGACGATTTTAACCTCACTTATGTTCGTTCGAACAAGGTTAAATAATATGGTTTAGAATTTTATTGCGAGCAAGAAAAGAAGCAATAAGAAATAATGAAGAATGATTTTATTATAATCATAATGGAAACATGTGCCCTATCGAGGCTCGGGGGTCGGGCTGTCCCCGAGGAGTGATCTCTAATAGTCACTGAGTCTATACATCCCTATTGGAAGGAGAAAGACACTTGATGACAACAGCTGGCCTTGACATTTGTGAACCAGCCTTCCTAAAGATCTGGCTTAAAGAACGTCGAGAAGGATCTTGATTCCTCTTCGTTCTTTGATCTTTAACATGGTTGTATCCTAATCCTTGTTTCCCCGGATTGTCCTTGATAATAGGTAGCTCCGGGATTCCTTGGGAGTACTTGCCCAATCCTTGTCCCGGCAAGTATCCGTTCTTTGTGAGCATATGGGCTACCTTCTTCATTTCTCGGGGAAACGTTTCGACATTGGCAATTTCCAATGCTTGGAAGGCGGTTTCCAAAGCTTCCTCTGCTGCATCCACATAAGGTATGTTGGATGGCTTACTGATGAGTATGTCGTCTTCAGCTTGCACGGTCACCAGTTTGTCACCCACAATGAATTTGACTTTTTGGTGGAGCGTAGAGGGTACAGCTTTCGCATCATGAATCCAAGGTCGGCCTAGGAGACAGCTGTATGCAGGAGTAATATCCATCACTTGGAATTCGACGTTGAAGATGGTGGGTCCAATTTGGATTGGAAGATTGACTTCTCCCACCACTTCTCTTTTAGAACCGTCGAAAGCTCGAACGATCATGTTGCTCGGGCGCATTTGGACTCCCTTGATTGCCACTTGATCAAGAGTTCTTTTGGGCATCACATTCAAGGAAGATCCGTTATCCACCAAGACTTTTGCGATGTGATACTCCTTGCACTTTACAGAGATATGCAAGGGCTTGTTGTGATTAGGTCCCTCGGCGGGGATTTCTTCATCGGTGAAAGTGAGGTGATCATTAGCCGTGATGTGGCTAACAATTCCCTCAAACTTGTCTTGGGAGATGGTATGCGACACATACGCCTCGTTCAAGACCTTCAACAGAGCTTGCCGATGCGGTTCGGAGCTTAGGATCAACGACAACAAAGTGATTTTTGCTGGTGTCTTGTGAAGTTGATCCACGATGGAGTACTCGCTTTGTTTGATGAATTTTAACAACTCATCAGTCTCCTCTTCGGATTCTCTATCTTCCTTGGTTTTCTCCTTTTCTTTTCCTTTATTCTTGGGAGCTTTATCGTGCAGATCTTCGGGAGTGTAGATCCTGCCACTCCTAGTCATGCCCCCAAGTCCAGCGATGTTAGAGATATCGCTGTCGGCAGAAGAACGGATGTCGTATATCCATGGCACAGCCTTATTTGTTTTGTAGGGGAAAGGCCTTGGAGCGATAATCCTTAACGGCGTCGGACCTTCCCTTTCGTCTGTTTTGATTACCAACAACGGCGTCGTCGTGTGTTCGCTTTGCGCAGTTGTTGGTTTGCATTTAATGACCAATGGCGTGCGATCCATTCTGAACATACGCATTGATTATTTCTTTCTTTTTATTAACATTTATTATTAAATTACCGGGAGAGATAAATGCAAATGAATGACTATGAGATGCAAAGGCGATAAATCTCAAGAATTCGATTTTATTCATTGAAGAAAGTGTACAACTTTTTATACAATGCTTTGAAGCAATTTTTTACAAAAAGAGAAAAGCCGGTAGAAACCCACAGGCGGGTTCATACGTCGTTGCCATTCTTCTTCGGCTTCCTCAACATGGTGTGCCATTGTTTCAACTTGCGAGTGGATGGCTTGGCTCATATCATCACAAGTCTTCTGAGCCTCCTTCGCTTTCTGAATGTGATAGTTGATCATGGCCTGCAGCTCGTTAAGCTCGTCTTCGGCTCGATCCTTCTCCTCTTGGAGTTTGGCCATTCGTGCCAATCCTTCCCTTTCCTTTTTGCGGAAGTCGGAAAGGTTTGCGGCTTGTCGTTGAGCGACTTCCCGCCATTTCTGTGCGTCGGATCGAGTCGATAGCAAGTCCTCTTGCATGTCCCTGATCAACTGTGCCTGTTTTGCATGCTCGGCTTCAAGGCGTGCTATCTTAACATTGACTTCTTGGAGTTGACTACCCGGTTCAACCTTTGGTATTTTAGATGCCCGAGTAGTCTCCTCGTTGAGGTTAGCACACTCATCCTTGAGCCGTTCTATCTCGTGGTCTTTCTTCTTGCATTGCCTTTGAAGACCATCAATGAGGAAACTAGATGCTTCGTTTTTTTCCTCGAGAGCTCTCATTTGAGCTCCTTGGATTTCCAGTTTCTTGGTCAAGGCGTCGACTTGTTCTTGCAATGCCTTCCTTGTTGCTGTGGTTGCACAAGAAGTGGATGGTTGAGGCACCCCCCTCTTGCTCCTCCATTCCTCATAATCAATGGAGACGGATACCCGAGGCTTTCCAAGCTCGAGATCTCCCTCATAGGTTGGTCTCTCCCACGCTCTTATGACAGCGTGCATATCCCTTTGATGCTCGGAATCATAGGAGAAACACAACCCTCCAAGCTCCTCTTTAGTAGGAACAATTTGGGTCCTCATTAGTTGTCTCATAACCAATTTAGGCGAGTAGGCTATGCAACCTCTGAGGCCCATCAATGGTATGCTTGGATAACTGCCGCATCTCGTCAATACATGGCTCGGATGGAACCACGGGCAAACCCATGTGAAGTGATTAATGCTCCACTGTTCCATCTCTTCCTTCCATTCAGAAGCATATCGGCGGCGTACGGGGATCTTGGAGAAACTCCTCAATGGATCGGGCAAGGTCCCCATATGACTAGAGGCATAGAAGTGCGTAATGCCCCATACATACAGCAAGGAGGTGCAACATCGGATGATTTTTCCTTGCTTCTGTCGTGATAGATAAACAGACAGCAAGGTGTCGGCAAGAATGGCAGGCACGGGACTCTTCATATGCACGTCCCAAGCGAAGAAAGCGTCCATTGCAGCATGGTCCACTGTGTTAGCGTAAAAGGGGAAAAGGATCATCCCAAATACAGCTAACGCTAGAGTCTTGTTGAAAGCTAACCAATCTCCCTCACCAGCCAAGGAAGAAAGGTGGTCTTCAATCATAGCAAGCTTCCAACCTTTAATACTGCCGTTCCCCACTAAGGCAGCTGATCGTGATGGTAATTTGACCTGAGTGGCAACTCTCTCCACGGCCACATGGTTATCATGCAAGATATAGACCCCAGCTGATTTGGGCCATCGTAGCATGAGCTCGTACTCCTCGAGAGTAGGAACTAGGTCAAACTGGGGGAACTCGAAACAGTGCAGCTCGAGACTCCAAAAATGGACCAAGGCTCTCAGAAAGGCTGGATCCACACAGATCTTCATCAAGTCGAGAACTCGTCCATAGGATTTCTCAAATTCCAAACGAGCCTCTCGTGGCATCAAGGTACAGAGGTGATCCAACCTCTCGGCATGGTACAATAAGAAGTCCACTTTCTTCAACTGCCCATGCACCTCCCTAGATCTCTCCATAATCTACAATACAATGCATAATATGAGATGATGAAGATGAATATGCATGCATAGTGTTTATTTGAACTAAGCATTATCATGTTTTCGGGATTTTCCTAATATGATGCATGATATTGCTTGGTTTGGGATAAATATATATTTTTCTTTTGAATATTTTGTATATTTTTGTATTTTTTGGGTGAAAAGGGAAACTACCTATATGAATGCAAATGAAGGTAGATGTTAACACCATGTACTAGAAGATCTTTATTTCTATTTATTCTTTTTATTTAAATAGAATAGGGATGTTGTTTGTTTAACAAATGCAAATGTATGCTCATACAATGTCATATAGTCAATGCACAAACAATTCACTCATCCACGAACAGTCACGAGCAAATTACGAGGTAGGGGTCTCCTGCAGAAAAGTGCATATTCAAGGAGGATCTAACTGTTCTCACTTGGTCAAAGGCCCCCAAGGTGCCCCCATTATAGGGACCCAATTCCTCTTGTCGTAGGTCGATGGAAAGCTCCAACGCACCGTCGGACTCAAGTTCATGGTTATCACCTTGAGTGATGTTTTCCGACAACGGTCTCATAGGCTCCTATAAACCCATCAACCGGCCGTACTAACATCCACTCCCTATAGATTACCACTCATGCCCCCGGGTATAGAGGGAACTGTTGTGTGCAAAGGTTTGTGTGCAGTTTTTATTTCAAACAATTGCGGAATTAAACAAACAACAGTTATTAAAAGCCATATAATAAATCATGTTATCATACAAGCAAGGGGTAATGAAGTAATTTTAACTATTATTTGTTAAAAATAATCTGTCACTAAATGGGACTGACTCTCGAAGCTTCCCCAGTGGAGTCGCCATCTGTCGCCACCGGCCCGAAACGGGCTTTCGGCATTCGCGAAGGATGGTTGGACTCGTTTTATTTGTTTGAAAATGTGGATTGCTAGAATGACTTATTCTCAAACTGAGACCTCGTCAAACGAGCAATTTTATTAAAAGGCTCACCAATCCATATTAATCCCAAGCGGGACCCTCCATGGATTAGTGGTTTTCGTAAAAGGAGGGTTCGTGGAGTCGCCACCAATGTTTTACTCAAAACATTGGAAAAAGGGATAAGGCAATTGATTTTATAAATCAACTTTGGCCATTACAACCAGAGTCGGGTAAGGGAGTCGGTTACGCGTGGGGAAGGTGTTAGCACCCCACAGCGCCCCTTTCGGGTTCCCTATGACAGATTATTTCTAAAATAATAGCGTAAAATTACTAAATTAACCCCTATTTATTATAAGCGATTATAAATTAACTATCTACATGATGACAGTTTAAATATGCACACAGAAAGCAGTAAAAGGAAGGATTTAAGAAGAAACCTCTTGAAGCGTGCTTTTATATATTGAGTAAAACTGGGAAGCTTTTTGGCGTTCCCTCGCTCTACAAGCTCGCTCGCTCTCTCCTATAAAATTTTGACTATGGAAATCCGGAGGATTTCCCTTCGACTAGGTTCGAATCTCCAAGCTAAGTGCTCGGAATTCCAGAACTTCGTCGGATCGACTCCCAGAGAGATTTCTAGGGCAGAACACTGCTCAAAAACCCCAGAATACTCAAGGAGGGAGTCAAAACTGAGTGAAAAAGTGTGGAATGACGTCCAATTGACGTCATATTTATAGGGAATAGGCGCAATACGGCCTACAGGGGCAATACGGCCGTATTGAAATTTTTGAACTTCAATACGGTCGTATTGAAGTTCAGTACGGTCGTATTGAAGTTCAGAAATTTCAATACGCCCGTATTGAGTTCGCTGCGGTTGTATTGAAGTGTCAATACGGTCGTACTGACTTCAGTATGGCCGTATTGAAGCTTCAATACGGCCGTATTAAGTTCAGTACGGCCGTATTGGGCTTTTTCCCTCCACTTCTTTATTTTGAGCTATTCTAAGACCTCTAGACCTACAGAGAACCCTCCTAGGGCCTTCGCGGAGTCCTTCTGGCTGATTATCCTTCAGTCTTCGAGAGTCTTTAAGCTTTATTTCCGACCCGGACAATTTTAGGGGTCTACACCCATCACATGGTTCATGGCTATGGCCAATTTGAGTAGTATAGAATTTATTGCTTTATTCCAATTTTACCCTTGTATTTTGGGGTATTTTAGTCATAGGATTTATTTTCTTTGTATTTCCCATTTTACCCTTGTATTATGGGGTGCTTTAGATGATTAGGGTTTTAATTTTGGGCTAGGGTGTTACATGAGGAGGTGACACATTTTTGGTGAGCATTGGACCTATTTTTGGTGTTAGAAAGGCTTAGGCCCAAGTGGAGGGCAAAGGTTACATGGACTTATCATGCACCTAGAAATAGCCAATCTAACCCCTTAGATTCCATCCTTGGCCACCAAGTAGCATCTAGGGTTCATTTGGCATTTCATTTGGAGTGCATTTGCCTTGTGAATTTCGGCCATGCATTGCTCCAAATGCAACCCTAGATGCCTCCCCTCCTATAAATACCCAACACCCCACCACTTGTAAATACTTTGGATTATATAGATTTTGAGTGAGCAATTCTTGCCTCAACATCTTCTCCTTAGTCACTAGGTTACTTTGGCTAACCTTCTCCTATCTCCCTCATTGGAGAGTCAGAACCCTAGAGTGGCCTCCATTCACTTTTGGAGTGAGCCAACCTTGTGAGCACCAAACACCATTCCATAAACACTTCCGCCCAACATCTCCTTTTCACTCCTATCCTTCTTCTCTTTTACCATAAACCTACCTTTGTCTACCCTTTTGGTGAGCCTAGATCAAGGGCAAAGCCTTCTCCTTCATACCCTACGTCAATCATGGAAGGAGGAAGCCATCAAGAAGTTTGGTATGGAAGGGTGTAAGGGGGCTGCCACACCTATATCAAACAATTGCAATCTTGACTTAGATGAGAAAGGAATTGCTATTGATAGTTCAAAGTATAGAGGCATTATTGGATCACTCTTGTACTTGACAGCAAGTAGGTCTGATATAATGTTTGTTGTGTGCCTATGTGCAAGATTCCAAGCTAATCCTAAAGAATCTCATATGAAGAGTGTGAAGAGAATCCTTAAGTATTTGAAAGGTACAACCAATGTAGGGTTGTGGTATCCAAAGGAGTCTCACTAAGTTTGATAGGCTACTCAGATTCAGACTATGTTGGGTGTAGACTAGATAGGAAGAGCACAAGTGGAACTTGTCACTTACTAGGTAGTGCACTTGTTTCATGGCATAGCAAAAAGCAAGCTTGTGTTGCTTTGAGTACAGCTGAGGCTGAGTATATAGCTGCTGGAAGTTGTTGTGCTCAAATTCTTTGGATGAAACAACAATTAAGAGATTATGGAGTTGAGTTGAATAAAATTCCTTTGAGGTGTGACAATACTAGTGCAATAAATCTGACCAAGAATCCAATTTTCCACTCTAGGACAAAACATATTGAGATAAGACACCACGTTTTGAGAGACCATGTGCAAAAGAATGATTGTGTTGTAGAGTTTGTAGAAACTAGCAAACAACTAGCTGATATTTTTACAAAACCTCTACCAAGGGAAAGATTCAACAATTTGAGAATTGAATTGGGAATAATCAATGAATCATGTTTGAATTGATTATGCTTTGAGAATGATAATTAGAGATGTTTGGAAGAGAGTATTTTAAAGTGACAAATAAGACTTGGTGAAATTTAAGAAGTTAAATTTCTGAGAAGCAAAACTTCTCTGGAATAATCGATTATCTTAAGATATAATTGATTATCTTAAGTAAACCCATGAAAATAATCGATTATTTGGGTAATAATCGATTATCTGGAACATGAAGAATTCCAAAAGCCTCTGAAATAATCGATTATTTGGGCAATAATCGATTATCTGGTAAGAAGGAACTCAAGAGTCACTGTAATAATCGATTATCTTGGGTAATAATCGATTATCTGGGAGTTGGAATCTGAAAAGTCACTGGAATAATCGATTATTCTGTAATAATCGATTATCTAGGCTGTGTTAGGAGAAAATACCCTCTGTAATAATCGATTATCTTGAAAATAATCGATTATCTATATCAGATTGTGTTTTTAAGGGGTTTTTGCTGATGCAAATAATCAATTATTTGCATAAATAATCGATTATCTGGGCAGTTTTTAAAATTCTTGATGCGTTTAAACGGTTTAGTGCACGCCAAACGTTTGGAACCTCCTATAACCTCCCACTCAGAAGCCATTAGGGCATAAACCCTCTCTTTTCTCATTTTCTCTCATTTCTCTCTCAAACCCTCAAACCCTAACTCTCTCAAACTCTCTCAAATCTCTCATTTTCTTCATCTTCTTCAACACCCACTCATGGCATCTTCATCAAAGAGACCAAAGAAGCTTGAAGTGAGGGGGAGCAAACGACCTCTACCCTCTGGGCAACTGATTTCAAAGTGGTTCCCTGATGAGAAGACTCAAGAATATTATTTTGAGTGGTATGCTGGCAGGAGAATCATTCCTCCGAAGACCCTTAAACTTGAATGGTTTAAGAATGAGGGTTTTAGTTTTCCAACCTTTCTGGAGCACCAAGGATTGAAGAAATTTTTGGAAATGGATGGACCTTATTATCCTGGGTTGATAAGGTTATTCCTCTGTTTTTCCACAAGCAACGACGACATTATGCAATCGATGGTGAAAGGGAAAATGATTCGGTTGGATGGACCGACATTGGAGGCTGTTGCGGGGCTGAGCGGCACTGGACAGGAGAAACCCCAACCTTTCAACTTTGGGGATTTTGAAGAGCTGACAACCTTCTGGGACTGTCAAAGGAACCCGGTGAACACCAATTATGAGAAATTCCTGGCGGGAGGTATGAAAAAGAATTCCTGTCTAATTTCTTTTATTATTGCTTGGATGTTGAAACCCAGGTTGCACAATCATGCACAAATGTCAAGGGATGACATTTTGTTGATGCATGTTATCAAGAAGAAAATCAAGATCGATTGGGTATCGATCGTGAATGATTGTATGTGGAAGGCAAGGCGGAAGGAAGACAGCCCAATTCCTTATGCTCTTTTGTTGTCCAAGATTTTTGAAATTGCTGGTGTAGATTTATCTGGAGAAAGAAAAATAATTTTGCATGCTTCAAATAAAATAGATAACTCTTCATTGCATCACATGGGGATGCTTAAACAAGAAGACAAATGGGTGTTTAAAGGCGATGTACCCCTACTCCGGAACAGGCAACCGATGAAGACGGTGTTCCGTCACACGATGAAGATCAGCCACCACAGGTGGAAACTGAACCGAGAAGGGAACCTGAAGCGGAGCTGAAGCTGTTTTCACCCTTTGAGCAATTGATGATCAACAAGATTGATGCAGTCATGGAAATGTCAAGGAGACATGAATCCTTGATTTCTGGTATTCTTGACAGGTTTGAAGACCTGGATCATGAAGTGAGGCTGCTCAAGACTCACCTTGGCATACCGGAGGATGAGGATTGATCTTTGTTGTGATTCTGTTTAGTTTTAATTAGGAGTTCAAATTGTGATTTGGAAAGCTGGTACTGAAATGCTCTGTTTTGTCAACATATGTGTTCATATTCTGTTTTGCTTGGCTAATGCAAGTATGTTATGTTTTTGTGAGCATATGTGAATGCTCTGTTTATGAGTTTTGTGAGCAAATTGAGCCTTGGTTGATGGCTGATTACAATACTCTGTTTTGAGTGTTGATGGTTTTGATTGGAATGCTCTGTTTTTGATATTATTTGTAATGTTTTTCTTGGCTTGACTTGTTCTGACTTGTGGTTAAATTGCTGAATCACAAATTTTGACTTAGATAGGGCTTGTATTGTTTTTGATAATGCCAAAGGGGGAGAAAAGGTTGTGTGTATTAGTTGTGTGTATCAGTTGTTGTTTTTGCAGGTATTGTGCTTGTGTGTGTGTAGTGTGCAGATTTTATATGTTGGAATTAAAGGCATAGTATGAAGATTGAAGCACAATAGCATTGGATTGATAATCATGGGTTGTCATCATCAAAAAGGGGGAGATTGTTGAGCTTAGGAGAGCTGGAAGCCTAAAGAAGTTTTGATGATCACAACACAAGTGTACAAAAACAACTTACAACTTGGAAGCACAAAAACAAAGTCAAAGAAAAGTCAAGAAAATGCTATGTAATGGAGCAATGTAATAGAGTTTAGAAATTAAGTTGTTTTGAATGAGATTTTATATTGTGTGTGCTTAGTATGCTTTGTGCATAAGCAAATCTATATCTAAAGCTAAGTAGAGGTATGTGATGATGAGTGAAAAGGTTGGAAAGTTATTTTGAGACTTAAAACGAAGTTTTGAAAACTAACTCAAAATAATCGATTATCGTTAAATATAATCGATTATTCCAGCAACAGGCAAAATGGGATGCCTTGCTGCAATAATCGATTATTTTCCAAAATAATCGATTATTCCAGAAACAACTCTCTGGAATAATCGATTATCCAGCAAAATAATCGATTATATTGTTCTTGGTTGGTTTCCAGAAAACCTGAAGAACAAAATAATCGACTATTCTTTAAAATAATCGATTATCTGCGTCTGAAACTTTTATAAATAGTTTGAACTTTAAGAAACTTCAGACATTGAGTTAGAACTGATAATCAATTTGTGAAAAGAGTTTTGGGGAGTCTTTGTGACATCTTGGAGAGTTTTCTTTGTGGAATCCAAGACCAAAAAAAGTTTGTGAAAAACTTTGTGAGATCATCTTCATCATCATATCTTGAAAGGGGAAGATTAAGATTTGCTTCAAGAATTCCAGGTGAATTCGTTCCTTTATTCTTTGTGAATCTTTGTAAAAATCTTGGGAAGGGTTTCTCAAGTGGTAAGGTTTCTTGTAGTGGGTTCTACAAGGGGTGCTTTCTTGGGGTCAAGAAAGTGGTTATCTTTTGTTTTAAAGTATATGCATGTGTGTGTGCTTGTAAACCTTCTTGCTTAAGATAGTGGAACAAATCTTAATCAGGTGTTGATTAAGGACTGGATGTAGGTCACATGTGGAGTGGCTGAACCAGTATAAAAGACTTGTGCAATCTTCTTCTACCTTATCTTTTACTTTGAGTAATTGCTTGATAGAACATTAAAGAAGATAATTCTTGATTAACATGTGTATGTGAAAATTGTTGGTTTAAATCTGAATTAGAACATTATATTTGAACCTCACAGTTTTGTAATCAAGACAACATATTGCATTCATACTTTCATAACAAGTCTTTGAGAGAGAGCTTCATTTGAAAAATTCAGTCTTAGAAAAGTTTAAGTGAAATAAAGATCCTAAATACTCTGATAATTTTTAAAGGGTCATAGAATCCAATTCACCCCCCCTCTTGGATTATGCCATTCTTTTCTAACAGCTTGCATTTAATTTTGGGATAAGAAAAATATCTTTTCCAAGAGGATCCCTGAGTGACGGTCATGATACTCATTAATTTAAATGTTTTTATTCCCTTTAATAATTTTTAAGAAATGAATAATTGTCATGACTGATTCGACTGACGCATCGTTTGATATTGACAATCATTTATTGGAAGTGTGGTAGACTGAATTTCTTAGATGCGAGGACAAAGTGTTCAGACACAGGAAAACCTTTCTAGATGCTTCACCAGATAGAGATTTTCCAAGTGCAGTAATTTCTTACTGCACTCTGAGGAATAATTAAACGTAGTGTTTTACTACATCTGTTGCTCTAGTATGTTTCAAATGAAATTGCATGAGCACACATAATGTCCTACCCTATCAGATATACTTTACTTTCATAACATAAGCACTATGCATCATTTGAAGTAGAGGATTTGATAGTAGGTTTACCTATATTAGTCTTCGTCTTCCTTGCTCTTCAGCTTTCCTTTGTCCTTCATTCTTCTATGGATCGTTATGTACCCCTGCATTATTAGCTGCTCAACCCAAGGGGTCAAGCTCTGATACCAATTGTAGTTAGACATAAAACACATAGAAAGGGGGGTTGAATATGTGTGTGTGTGTAATAAGGAATTTTAAACCATTTTTGCAAGAATAATGTTCTTCGTCCAATGCATTTTTAGATATCAAACAGTTATGCAGAATTTTCTTAACACAAGGTCATTGCGTCTGAAATATTTATCGTCTGTTGAAGGAAAATGCTTCATATAACAATAATGATTAAAGTTCTTGCATTTTCCTTTTCAAGATAGTTTTATTTAAGGATAAGCAGTATATAAAGCTCTTTAATATACTAGATATGTTAATCAAAGTTTGCGTCTGCGTCTAAAAGATGATTTCACTTAGAGGTTATTGGTGGATGAAGTTTTTCACAAAGATTTAATTAGTAGGGAAGATATGCGTCTAAAAGAAATATGAATTAGCAGTGCAAGTTATTTTATATTGGTTTACTTAGACCGAGCTACATCTAGTCTCTTTCAACTGAAGGCTTCCACTAAATATGCAATTCAATACAAAAGTATTGTCGACCACTTTTGGCCCGTTAACTTCACTCATCAACGCTAGTATTTTCTTATTAGCCTCTTCAGGCAAGCAATAAGTATTATGGACCACCCAGGTCAGAACCACTCCTGGTCCAAGTATTCTCGACCTCTCCAGGTCCTGAGTATTCTAGACCATCCCGGTCACGGCCACTCCTGGTCACGAGTATTCTCAGCCACTCTTGGTTAGCTAGCTTCACTCACCAGCTCTAGTATTCTTAAACCACTTCTGGTTCCCCAAGTATTCTCGGCCACTCTCGGGCCGCTAGCTTCACTCACCAGTACTAGTATATTCTTATCAGCCGCTTCTGGCTAGCAGTGAGTATTATGGACCACCCAGGTCAAAACCACTCTTGATCCAAGTATTCTCGACCACTCCTGGCCTGCTAACTTCACTCACCAGTGCTAGTATTCTTTAATCAACCTCTTCAGGCTCGTAGTGAGTATTCTTTGACTAGTCTCTCCATGCTTTACAAGTATTCTTTCCCTAGCCTCTTCAGGCATAGTTTTAAAAACCGGACCGGTCATCGAACCGGTTAAGGTATTGAGTCAGTGGGTCAAAGGTTGAACCGGTGGGTCATTAGTTGAACCGCATGACTCAGTTTTTATTTATTTCTATTAAAAAAATATTCATATTAAATATATTTTATACTTATAAATTTTAATAAATTCATATCTTATTTTAAATTTCAATTTTTCTATCTTATTTAAAATTATTTTTATTTTTATTTTGTAAAAAAATACATAAAATATTACATGTTAAACGGTATATTAATACAAATTAAAAATATAAATAATATGTACATATATAATATGCTTGCAAAATATCACAAGATAATATATGTAATATTTACATAAATATTATATTATTAAATATATAATTTAAAATTAATAATATACTATAAAAGTTATTTAAGTTGTATATATTGCAAACAAATATATTAGAAGTAGCCATTGTTATATTTAATAAGACTCCTTGCTTTTCCATTAAGAAATTCAATTTTCATTATTATTTTTTGTGGTTTATGGTCCCTTAAAAAAATTATAAAAAAAAAGAAAAGAAAAAAAAATGGTTGAACCGGTTTGACCCACTAGTTCACCGGTTGAACCGGAAAATTGACCAGTTCAATCCGGTTTGAAACGGGTCGACTGCATAACCGATCCAACTTAAGATTTAGACCGGCTGGACCACCGGTTCCCAGTCCAACCGGTCCGACCGGCCGGTTCAGTCCGGTTTTTAAATCATTGTCTTCAGGCTTTACAGATGATAGACGTATAATCAGGTTTGAGTGTTTAGGTTACTCTCACAAAGAAGATACAAAGGTTTACTACACTCTCTAAGGTTTCACTACCTTAGTCCTACAGAGATTTTGAGTGTGTTGGTTACTCTTTACAAAAAGGATACATAAGGTTACAACACTCGCCAAGGTTTCCTACCTTGTAGACACCCAATTTCGTCCGGACCAACAAAAGCAATGAAATGAACGTCTATCATCAAAGAAATGGAGCTCTCAAGCATGGAAATAATAGGACATGACATCAGAAGGATAAAAGCCCAAATAAGTTGGTTTGAGTAGCCCGGAACGGGCTGTTCCAAAATTGGAACAGGCCGTTCTAATTTACAAAAAGGGCCTAAAACCCTAGTTTGGAATGGGCCGTTCCATGTGACAAAAAAGGCCTCAAATCTTAATTTGGAACGGGCCGTTCCAGCATAGCAATTATGTGTTAAACGCACCTCTGGAACGGGCCATTCCAGTTTCAGAACGGGCCGTTCCAATACACAAAATTAACATACAACGTACAAATCCAGAACGGGTCGTTCCGAATTTGGAACGGGCCGTTCTAGCAACCTTTTGTTGCCTATAAATAGACAGCTCGGGCACAATTCTCAAGGCCCCCAAAAACTTTGTCTAAGACTCTTTAGAGCTCGAAATTTCTCTCTCTCTCTCCCCTATTGTATTTCTTGAGTATTGTGAGGCAATTATAGGGTGAAAGGTTGTCACAAAGCACCTAGATTTTCCATATCTGAAGATCTAACAAAGCTTGCCACGAGGTATTTCATTTAATCTTCTCCTCTCTCTTTTATTTCTTATTTTTAATATACATTGTTATAACAAAAGCAATCATGTAGATGGAGACTCCACTGGGGACGTTTAAAGAAGGTCAGGCCTATTTAATTGATGAAGTTAATAAAATAAAAAATAATAATTTAAATATTCTTCCCCTTTACTTTGTTTGCTTTATTTGTTTGGCTTTAATATCTGTTTGCCTGTTTAAATTCTGCATCTGTTTGAATAAAAAAAAAATTGTACACAAACATTTGCACACAACAGTTTCCCCTACACCCGGGGGCATGAGGGTATTAAACATAGGGAGTGGTTGACGTACGACCGGCCCAAGTTTGGCCTTAGAGCCTGCGAGCCTTGTCAGAAATCACACTCAAGGTGATAACCGGTTACTCTAGCCCGAAATACTGCGACAGACCTTAGAGTTTGCCAGGTGACGGCGACAGAGATACTAGGTCCCTATAATGGGGCACCTTGGGGGCCTTAAGACTAGTGAGATTAGAACTGTCCTATACAATGCACTTTTCTTGCTGGGACCACAGACCAAGGAGTTAAACGTGGCTGTTCATGGGTGTACATTCGTTTGAGCATATGTGTGTTGCATTTGTTTGTATTTATTTATTTCAAATGAATAAGAATTATAAACAAATAGATATTAATAAAAAAAATATGATAAAAAATTTAACTCCTTTCTATATACCTAAATCTCAAAGCATCATATAGGATAGTTTATTTCAAAAAAAAAACAAATAAATATATAGCAAAAATCATGCATCATAACCTTAGTAAAAAAATGATAAAATTTAGGCAGAAAACAAATATCATGCATCTTTTAGTTTAGCATATACATTCATTGGAAAATGGAAGACACATAGTATGCAAAGATTTTTTAGAAAGGAGAACATTCTAAAGTACAAGAATTGTGTGCCCTTATACTAAGGAGGCCTACTAGACTTTGAACTCTCGTCATCCTTTCAACATAAGGCAAAGTCTACATCTTCTTAGACTTCATCACATTCATGTAGGTAGTTTCCCTTTTCACCCAAAAAAATACAAAAAACAAAATACCCAAAAAAAAAGGAAAAAAGGGTTATTTATCCAAACCAAGCAATATCATGCATCATCTTAGGGACATCCTAAAAACATGATAATGCTTAGTTGAATAAACACAATGCATGCATATTCATCGCCATCATCTCATATCATGCATTCTTATCAAAGATCATGGAGGGATCTAGGTTTGCATTTCATACATCCCTCCTAGTAATTCATTAATAAACGTTAATAAAAAGAAAGAAATAATCGATGCGTATGTTCAAGATGGATCGCACGCCATTTGTTATTAAGCGTAAGCCAACAACCGCGCCAAGCGAGCGCACATCAACTCCGTTGTTGGTAATCAAGACAGACAAAGGGGAAGGTCCGACACCATTAAGGATCATCGCTCCAAGGCCTTTCCCCTACGAATCAAATAAGGCTGTGCCATGGATATACGACATCCATTCTTCTGCCGACAGCGATATCTCCAACATCGCTGGACTTGGGGGCATGACTAGGAGTGGCAGGATCTACACTCCCGAAGATCTGCACGACAAAGCTCCCAAGAATAAAGGAAAAGAAAAGGAGAAAATCGAGGAAGATAGAGAATCCGAGGTGGAGACAGACGAGCTGTTAAAGTTTATCCGACAAAGCGAGTACTCCATCGTGGATCAACTTCATAGGATGCCAGCAAAGATTACGCTGTTGTCGTTGATCCTAAGCTCCGAACCGCATCGGCAAGCTTTGTTGAAAGTCTTGAACGAGGCATATGTGTCGCATACCATCTCCCAAGACAAGTTTGAGGGGATTGTTAGTCACATCACGGCTAATGATCACCTCACTTTCACTGATGAAGAGATCCCCGCCGAGGGACCAAATCACAACAAGCCCTTGCACATCTCTGTAAAGTGCAAGGAGTATCACATCGCAAAAGTCTTGGTAGACAACGGATCTTCCTTGAATGTGATGCCCAAAAGAACGCTTGATCAAGTGGCAATCAAGGGAGTCCAAATGCGCCCGAGCAACATGATCGTTCGAGCCTTCGACGGTTCTAAAAGAGAAGTGGTGGGAGAAATCAATCTTCCAATCCAAATTGGACCCACTATCTTTAATGTCGAATTCCAAGTGATGGACATTACTCCTGCATACAGCAGTCTCCTCGGCCGACCTTGGATTCATGATGCGAAAGCTGTTCCTTCTACGCTCCACCAGAAAGTCAAGTTCATAGTAGATGACAAGCTGGTGACTGTACAAGCTGAAGATGACATACTCATCAGCAAGCCATCTGCCATACCTTATGTAGATGCAGCGGAGGAAGCTTTAGAAACCGCCTTCCAAGCATTGGAAATTGCCAATGTTGAGACGTTTCCCCGAGAAATGAAGAAGGTAGCCCATATGCTCACTAAGAACGGATACTTGCCAGGACAAGGATTAGGCAAGGACTCCCAAGGAATCCCGGAGCTACCCATTATCAAGGATAATCCGGGGAAACAAGGGTTAGGATACAACCCCGTTAAAGATCAAAGAACAAAGAGGAATCAAGATCCTTCTCGACGTTCTTTAAGCCAGATCTTTAGGAAGGCTGGTTCACAAATATCAAGGTCGGCTGTCGTCATCAAGTGTTTTTCTTCTTCCGATAGGGATGTATAAACTCGATGACTGTTAGAGATTACTCCTCGGGGACAGCCCGACCCCCGAGCCTCGATAGGGCACATGTTTCCACTATGATTATAATAAAATCATTCTTCATTATTTCTTATTGCTTCTTTTCTTGCTTGCAATAAAATTCTAAACCACATTATTTAACCCTGTTTGAATGAACATAAGTGAGGTTAAAATCGTCTTAATAATCAATAAACCCACATCATTTTGTGTGGAAGTGTGCACGACAACTTGGAGCACCTTTCCTTGGCCTCAATAAGTGCCGTCATGGATAAAAAGAAATCCATTCAGGACAAAAATCCTAAAAAACAAAAAGCTCGGCAGGAAACCTAAAAAGGGGACTGCGCAAAAATAAGAGCAAAAGACCCGCTAGGAATCCCACAAAAGGGTGACCTGGGCAAAAATTAGGGTTACAAAATAATGAACAAAAACAAAAGCCCGCTAAAACTCCACAAATGGGTGTTTTAGGCAAAAGTTAGGGCAATCGAAAAACAGAATAAATCCATGATGGTACCACCAACTGAATTCAACAAAAGGGCTCAAGAAAAGCTATCCAAGTTGTCAAATCACAAATGTTAATAACCAAGACGTGCTTAACTTCATAAATGCTTAAACAAACAAGCCTAGACACAATAAGCCTACCTTGGCCAGCCATTCTTACAAAATCCATTTTTCAAAAAATAAATAATCCCCTCTAAAACACAAACTTTCGAAAAAAATAATACTTTCCTTCTTTTCTCTCTTGTCCCAAACGATTTTTGAATAATCTAGTGGAAACATGGAGATATAGTAGTCAATAGGAGGGTTGACACATCTTCTAAAGGAAAGGAAAATCATTTGGTTGATGACACCAAAATCTCAATATAACATGCATCATTCCTCGGTTACAGAAAGTCGGCAGCGCACAGTCCGTCTGGAGGAATGGCAAAATCCAAGCAAAAAATGCATCGGTTAATTCTTTTGAAAAAAGAATCAAATAGAATTAGGTGCATCATACTGCATACATGCATACAGATGATAGGTGTAATGGAAGATCACTTATTCTCTGTTTATTGAAAAAAAAAACAAAAAAATATAAACTTCAGAAAAACAATACGCCCGTATCATGTTCAGTACGCCCGTACCAAAATTAGGGTTATGAACAAATTTTTCAATTCAATACGGGCATACTGAAATGAATAACGGCCGTATTGGCAATAACAGAAATCCTCCCTCACGTCGATGACAAAATTCCTCCAAGAAGAAGAGGATAGGGGGAGCCATTCATTTTTTCTAAAAAACAACAAATTAATAAAATAATTAAACTTGCATTTTGTGCATCACGCACATTAATTGCATATTCAAAGACCTTACCACGAGGCAATTGCATAAAATAGAAAAAATAGAAAATTGCTTGTGTATGACAGCAGTCAACAAAAGCCGAAAACGAAAAAAGGCAAGGATACAAACAATACTCCTCAGTTTGTACAGAATAACTGAGCCTGGAGAGGCTTGCCGAAATAATACTCCTTCAGAATAACTGAGCCTGGAGAGGCTTGCCGAAATAATACTCCTTCAGAATAACTGAGCCTGGAGAGGCTTGCCGAAATAATACTCTCTCAGAATAAACTGAGCCTGGAGAGGCTTGCCGAAACAATACTCCCTCAGAATAATTGAGCCTGGAGAGGCTCGCAGAAATAATACTCCCCAGAGAAACCTCAGCTCGCGCTCAGAACAAATCCCCAGCGAGAACTATCAAAGCAAGATCGTCAAAATCCCCAATGGAAGTACGATCTCCCAAGCAGAATATCCAAGTCAAAGGACTTAAACTTCCTCAGTGAAGATAGCTCTCCAGCTCAAGCGTTGAGTGAGGCTAAGCCTGCAGAGGCTTCCTAAATAATACTCTGGGATACATAAGATCCCCCATTCCCCAGTCGCCTACTCAGAGGCATCCCTGTAAAAGGAGAAAAAAATAAAAAATATCAATAAGTATTCCCCAAGCGGAATTTGACGTACAGTCAGCCAAACATCAAACATCAAGATAATTTGCCTAAACAGAAGAGGCCAAATCAAAATCAACATCCAGAATCCCCAGCGGATAACAGCCTACACAGAGGCAGCAAAAATCAGAAAATCCAAAAGAGATACCCGAATAAGGATAATCGGGATACTCCACTTACGTCAAAGGACGTCAGCCAATCATAAGGCATCGCTCACATCAGAAAGAGCATCTTCGTGTCTACACCCCAAGGAAACAGAAATTCCTCAATGGGTACCAACTACGCAAAGGAAAGTTGGGACACAAGAACCTATGAGTAACTGCACATCCCCTAGACGGATCCCTGCGTTATCCAGCCCTCAGTGGCACAAAATCAGAAAAACGTCGAAGCAGCATAGTGGACTGTGGAGACAAAAACCATCTAAAATCCCTGGAGAGGGCAAACTCACATTGCCAATGTCGTCAAGAACACGGAGGCAGACCCTGGGGAGGGCAAACCGCAGACCCTGGAGAGGGCAAACTCACGCTACCAAAGTGATCAGATGCACGGAGGTACGCAGACCCTGGGGAGGGCAAACCGCAGACCCTGGAGAGGTGATGGAAGGTGGCTTAGTTCCATGCACGCCCTTGATCTTGGTTCAACAAGGGAGACTCCAAAAGATGATGAAAAATGAAGGAGATGGTGGCGGAAGCACAAAGGTGAAGGTGAAGAGGGTTTGCTCAAGGTTGTTTCATCCAAGTGTAGGATGAAACCTATTTAGGGTTTTGCTTTTATGGTGGAGATGGGAGGAGGTTAGCCAAAGGCAACCTAGTGCTAAGGAAAAGGTTGGTGTTTAGGGTGATGGAGGTGGCGCACGAGGTGTATGGGAGGTGTTTGGTGGGGTGTTGCTCCTTTTGGCTAGCTCACTTCACTAAGGTTGGTGAAGGCCACCCAAGGTAGGCCAAACTCACTCACTCACGGTGGTGGAAGGAGGAGGAGAAGGGGAGGAGGCCGTGGAGTTCCTAGAGACTAAGGAGAATGACAATGAGGCAAAATGCACACTCAATATCATTAATATCCAAAGTGTCTACAAGGAGCTAGACTAGGGGAATATATAGGAAGGCTTGCATTTAGGGTTGCATTTAGGGTGAGTGGCCGAATTTCACTAGGGAGAAATGCACCCTAAATGAAATGCCAAATGCAACCCTAGATGCTACTTGGTGGCCAAGTTTGGCATCTTTAAGGGTTTAGGTTGGCTACAACAAGGTGCATGATAAGTCCATGCATCCTTGGCCCTCCAATTGGGCCTAAGCCTACCTAACACCAAAAAAATGACCAAACAACACCACTAAGTGTGCGTCACCTCCTTAATGGATGCACCCTAGCCTAATTAAAATCCTAAGCATCTAAATTACCCCAAAATACAAGGGCAAAATGGGAAATACAAAGAAATAAATCCTATGACTAAAATACCCCAAAATACAAGGGTAAAATTGGAATAAACCAAATAAATCCTACACTACTTAAAATTAGTCATAGCATTGGACCATGTGATGGGTTTCACATGAAGTACCATGGATGGTCCTCCATCATACCCTCCTTCTTGAGAAGGATTTGACCACAAATCTTCAAGTTCTTCCATTCCATTGATCCTTCAAAAGAAGTGAAACCACAATTAGGGGAGTAAAATATTAAAACTTAACTATGCAATCCTTAAGTACATAATTTGTTGAATGAAGGTGCTTAGGGCAAAAGGGAAGAGCCAAAGAGGCATCACCATTTAAAATTTATTGACCCATGCAATTCATTCACCAAATCATCTAACTTAGGATTGGGTGCCTTTTATTCAATGATGGCTTTTAAAAAGGTGCTCATCCTCCATTGCCATCTTTCTTTGGCACCAAAGAAAAGAGGATGGCACAAGGGTTAAGGTTCACTTGAACCTAGCCCTTTTTCTTCAAAGGAAAAATTCTTTTTATCTTTTCTTTTCTTTTTGTTTTTGTTTTTGCTTTTCTCTTCATCATCTTTCTTAGCCTTTAGTTTGAGTTGGTCCTCATTCACTTGAGAGGGTGATAGAGGACACCACACAAACTTCTTACCTAAGTGTTGGAAACTTATTTTATTGGTGAGGCCATTATGGATTATGTGCTTGTCAAATTGCCATGGCCTCCCAAGCAAGACATGACTAACCTCTAATGGCACTATGTCACACAAAACATTTTCTTTATAGTTGCCAATAGAGATTGGTATGCTTGCTTGTTGGTTGACTACAACACCTCTTTCCTCATTGATCCATTGCATTTTGTAAGGTTTAGGATGAGGTTTTGTAGTTAAGGCTAGCTTATCAACCAATCTAGTACTACAACAATTAGAAGTAGACCCACTATCGACAATGAGAGAACAAGTACTTTCTAAGACCTTGCATTTTGTTTGAAACAAGTTCTCTCGTTGTGATTGGTCAATTTCACTAGATTGATTGTTAAGGAGCCTTCTAACCAACAATAAGTCTCCTTCACAAGGTAAAATTTCTTCCTCGGAGTCTATGGCTTCTTCTTCACTAGAGGAAGATGAAGTAGCTTCATCAAGGCTACTATAGTGATCTTGGGCTTTTAAAACCATGGTTTTCTTTGTAGGACATTGAGAAGCAATATGTCCTCTTCCAAGACACTTAAAGCACTTGATTTCACTTGACTTAGACTCTTTGGAAGGTGCTTTAAAAGATGAATTTTCTTTTTCTTTTCCTTTTTCTTTTTCTTCTTTGGGATAAGGTAGGGAAGAGTGGCCCTCCTTCTTAAAATTCTTGGAATAAGAGGGAGTGGAGTCTTTTCGAAAAGGTTTTCTTGTAAGTTGATGCTCCACTCTTGAGCAAAGTTGAACAAGTTCATTCAAATCCCTATAAGGTAGAAGTTCAACTTTGTCTCTTATCTCAAGATTAAGACCACTTTGAAATCTAGAGATTGTGGTCCTCTCTTCCTCCCTAATCCCAGCCCTCATCATTAGCAACTCCATAGATTGCCTATATTCTTCCACACTAGAGGACCCTTGTTTCAATCTTTGAAGCTTATCCATAAGCTCTCGGTCATAGTATGGAGGAATATGCCTCCTTCTTAAGGCACTACGGAGCTCATTCCAATATTGGATTGGGGGCTCATGATTTATTCTCCTTTCTTTTTCTAAGGAGGTCCACCAATACATAGCATGCCCTTGGAAGCTAAGGGTTGCTAAAGAAACCTTCCTATCTTCACTTATTCCATGGCAAGAGAAAAGTTGCTCAACTTTCATTTCCCAATCTAGATAAGTTTCAACATTATCTTTGCCATGAAATGGGGGAAGATTGATGTTAGGTTCCCTATTGGAGGACTCCCTATTTCTATGATGTCTTGGGGGCCTTTGATAGTAATCATCATTGTGATGACTACTAAAGAAGATATCACTTGGAGGTTGGGTATGATGCCCTTCCTCCTCATGAGCACTTGCATACATGTGCCCCTTTCCTCTTGAGGGTTGAGGAGAAGTGACTTTTGGTCTTGAACCACTAGCCTCTCCTCCCACAACTAATCTTTCAAGTAATCTTTTTATTTCCTCATTGTTTCTTTCAAACTCTTTTTCTTTTCTTCTAATTTCTTCCTCTCTTTTTATGTGTTCTTCCTCTTTTCTTCTTAGGTAATCTTTCAATTGCCTAAGCTCATCCCTAACACTAGACCTAGTACTATGAGAATTATGACCATGTACACTAGAATGCTCACTCATCTTTGATCAAAAGGTTTTCACAAAATTTTCACAAAGAGTTAAAAAGGGTTTCACAAAGATTGAGTGATAAAAAGGTTTTCACAAAAAGTTTTGAAGGTGCAAGATAAGTAGAAAAGGCCTAAGTATACAAATTGAACCTTCAAGGGGAGGTGGACTACAAAGAATCACTTAATAACCAAGCCCTTTTCAAGTAAAAATTACTAAGCCCTTTTTACCTTTCTTACAAAAACAATTTTGACACTACCAAGTGTGTGTGTGCACGCACCCCTAGTAGGCAAAAGAAATAAGCCTTCTAAACATTTTGGAAGCAAAAGTAAAAATCCTAGACAATTATACTAGTAAAGCTATAAAGCATGCTATGGAAAGCAATTTAGAACATACACTAGTCGAGGTCCTAGTGAAGGTTTTCAAATCACCTTCTCTACACGCTCTAAAACCCAAGTTGAAGAGGTTTAAAATGGCCAAAATTACAAACCAAATGGAAGAAATGAGTGGCCTAAAACAAAGAGGCCGAAAGCAAGTAAAAACAAGGTAAACAAGAAATTAAGTCTTCAACTCCTCCTCTTGTGGTTCCTTCACAATGAGCAAACGAATTAGCACCTCTCCAAAGTGTTTACTCTCCTTTGGTTTAGTGAAAACCCTTCCAAAGGCTAGGTTGGGTTTTGGTTCACTCCTCCACTCAATCCACCAAAGGATTGCTACTTTGCTAGATAGGTGCTTCACCTACAATCAATGAAAACCAACCAAGAGCAAGAGTTCCAAAAAGATAAAACTGAAAAGGCACAATTAGGAAAGCTAAACTCAAAGAGAATTTATGGAGACAAACAAAAGAGGCCAAAAGAAAGACAAGCAAAAAATTAAGACTCAATCAATAAAAGATAGCACTCAAAAGAATAAACCTAGAATGGCACTAGAATGGGTTTGTGTTTAAGTTTCACTTGCTTAAATCTTTTAATGTTTTCGGTCCAGCCAAGGTATAAGTCCCAAAAATATGTCCAAATTGTCAAATGTCCAACTCCAAATGCAAAGGTAATGGTCCAAGTCCACAAGTCTAGCAACAATTCCTTTTTGTCCAAGATTTTTGTTCTTGTTCTTTTTGGTCACGGCAATTGGCCTTTTAATTGTCCTTGGGTCAATTTTTTTTTAACTTTTTTTTCAGCCCAATTAGTTGCTTAGGTTTTGCACTTGTGGTGGCACAAAAATTAGGTCAAAAATATGTAGCATAGGAGCAAGACAAGTGGCGCATCCTTAGAGGTTCTTTAAGGAATATTTTGAGTGGAATTAGTTTTGTACTATTTAGGTCAAGTTGTTTTAGCACAAAATATCCAGCACCTCTTAGATTCTTTTAGGGTTCTTGGAAAACAAGAAAGCAACTTAGACAAGTGAAAATGCAAGGGTAAAGATGGGCGGTTTTTCTAGCATGTGCAAGAAGGTTCACACATGGAAAATCATGGCAACATAGAACATGCTAGAAGCTATTAGCATGCATGAATGACCTAGATAGGAATTCTATATGACACGCCCACTTAAGATGTATGCATCATGGTATTTTTCATGTTTTCATGCAAGGTGTTTGGGCACATACATGGAAAATATGTAAGACAAAATATAGGAAGTAAAAATGACAAAACAATAGGTAGATTCAAAAAGAAAAATGCATGAACATGTAATACTCAACCTAGCATAGAAATATGACAACCTAACAATGGAACCTAAAACATGGAAGGTTCAAGGAAAACAAGTATGAACCACACAAAAATATTCGGTCAAGAGAGGAGAAGAAGAGAAATGACCGAATACCAAAAAAATAGAGAACAAAGAAGACTCAAAGGGAAATAAGGAAGGAAAACATTTACCCTTGAAGAACCATGGCTCTAGATACCACTTGATGGAAGGTGGCTTAGTTCCATGCACGCCCTTGATCTTGGTTCAACAAGGGAGACTCCAAAAGATGATGAAAAATGAAGGAGATGGTGGCGGAAGCACAAAGGTGAAGGTGAAGAGGGTTTGCTCAAGGTTGTTTCATCCAAGTGTAGGATGAAACCTATTTAGGGTTTTGCTTTTATGGTGGAGATGGGAGGAGGTTAGCCAAAGGCAACCTAGTGCTAAGGAAAAGGTTGGTGTTTAGGGTGATGGAGGTGGCGCACAAGGTGTATGGGAGGTGTTTGGTGGGGTGTTGCTCCTTTTGGCTAGCTCACTTCACTAAGGTTGGTGAAGGCCACCCAAGGTAGGCCAAACTCACTCACTCACGGTGGTGGAAGGAGGAGGAGAAGGGGAGGAGGCCGTGGAGTTCCTAGAGACTAAGGAGAATGACAATGAGGCAAAATGCACACTCAATATCATTAATATCCAAAGTGTCTACAAGGAGCTAGACTAGGGGAATATATAGGAAGGCTTGCATTTAGGGTTGCATTTAGGGTGAGTGGCCGAATTTCACTAGGGAGAAATGCACCCTAAATGAAATGCCAAGTGCAACCCTAGATGCTACTTGGTGGCCAAGTTTGGCATCTTTAAGGGTTTAGGTTGGCTACAACAAGGTGCATGATAAGTCCATGCATCCTTGGCCCTCCAATTGGGCCTAAGCCTACCTAACACCAAAAAAATGACCAAACAACACCACTAAGTGTGCGTCACCTCCTTAATGGATGCACCCTAGCCTAATTAAAATCCTAAGCATCTAAATTACCCCAAAATACAACGGCAAAATGGGAAATACAAAGAAATAAATCCTATGACTAAAATACCCCAAAATACAAGGGTAAAATTGGAATAAACCAAATAAATCCTACACTACTTAAAATTAGTCATAGCATTGGACCATGTGATGGGTTTCACATGAAGTACCATGGATGGTCCTCCATCAAGAGGGCAAACTCACCCTGGAGAGGGCAAACTCAGCCACCCCGAAGAGGGCAAACTCACCCTGGAGAGGGCAAACTCGGCCACCCTGGAGAGGGCAAACTCACCCTGGAGAGGGCAAACTCAGCCACCCTGGAGAGGGCAAACTCACCCTGGAGAGGGCAAACTCGGCCACCCTGGAGAGGGCAAACTCAGCCACCCTGGAGAGGGCAAACTCACCCTGGAGAGGGCAAACTCAGCCACCCTGGAGAGGGCAAACTCACCCTGGAGAGGGCAAACTCAGCCACCCTGGAGAGGGCAAACTCACCCTGGAGAGGGCAAACTCAGCCACCCTGGAGAGGGCAAACTCAGCCACCCTGGAGAGGGCAAACTCACCCTGGAGAGGGCAAGACTCACGCTACCAAAGTGACTAGAAGCGCGGAGGTATGCACCAACCTGGAGAGGCTACTCAACAATTTTCCCACCTGAAGACACTACAAGTCGGAAGGATGGCTTATTCCCCGGACAATTGGGTCAACTCCTTTACTTATCAAACGGTACACCAAAAGGCCGTTTGACTAAGTAAAGGGGGGGCAGCTGTAGACCCCTAAAATTGTCCGGGTCGGAAATAAAACTCGAAGACCCTCAAAGATCGAAGGAAAGTCAGCCAGAAGGACTCCTAGAAGACCATAGGATGGCTATCTGTAGGTTTAGAGGTCTTAGAGTAGCTTAAAATAAGGAAGTGGAGGGAATGAAGCCCAATACGGCCGTACTAAACTTAATACGGCCGTATTGAAGCTTCAATACGGCCGCAGTGAACTCAATACGGCGTATTGAAGTTTCTGAAACTTCAATACGGCCGTACTGAAATCAATACGACCGTATTGAAGCTTCAATACAGCCGCAGTGAACTCAATACGGGCGTATTGAAATTTCTGAATTTCAATACGGCCGTATTGAACTCAATACGGCCGTATTGAAGTTCAAAAATTTCAATACGGCCGTATTGATTCCATAGCCCGTATTGCGCCTGTTCCCTATAAATATGGCGTCATTTTGACGTCATTGAACACTTTTCCACTGAGTTTTGACTCCCTCCTTGAGTATTCTGGGGTTTTTGAGCAGTGTTCTGCCCTAGAAATCTCTCTGGGAGTCGATCCGACGAAGTTCTGGAATTCCGAGCATTTAGCTTGGAGATTCGAACTTAGTCGAAGGGAAATCCTCCGGATTTCCATAGTCAAAAATTATTTTTAGGAAGGAGTGAGCGGGCTTGTAGAGCGAGGGAACGCCAAAAAGCTTCCCAGTTTTACTTGATATATAAAAAGCACGCTTCAAGAGGTTTCTTTTCTAAAAATCCCTTCTCTTACTGCTTTCTGTGTGCATATTAAATTGTCATCATGTAGATAGTTAATTTATAATTGCTTAGAATAAATAGGGGTAATTTAGTAATTTTTGCACTATTATTTTTAAATAATCTGTCATAGGGAACCCGAAAGGGGCGCTGTGGGGTGCTAACACCTTCCCCACGCGTAACCGACTCCCTTACCCGACTCTGGTTGTAATGGCCGAAGTCGATTTTTGAATCGATTGCCTTAAACTTCTTTTTCCAATGTTTTGAGTAAAACATTGGTGGCGACTCCATGAACCCTTCCTTTTTATGAAAACCGCTAATCCATGGAGGGTCCCGCTTGGGATTAACATGGATTGGTGAGCCTTTTAATAAAATTGCTCGTTTGACAAGGTCTCAGTTTGAGAATAAGTCATTCTAGCAATCCATATTTTTAAACAAATAAAAGAGTCCAACCATCCTTCGCGAATGCCGAAAGCCCGTTTCGGGCCGGTGGCGACATTAACAAAAGTGTTTCAACGGAAATCTCAACAAGTTTTTGGCGCCGTTGCCGGGGATTAGCAAGGCAATTTAGTATCAATAACTATTTGTGATTTAATCCTTTATTGCTTTTGTTATTTTTATGTTAGCAATGAATTATTGGAGCTAACTTGTGTACTCTAGTCTTCAGCTTTCTCTTGTATGCAAGGTACTGTTCAAATTAGACTGACTAATCCTTCTGAGCAATTGTTGAGCAATCCTGAGATTGAGCACAGGGCAAGGAGGAACAATAGCAATAGGAGGAGAAGGAGAATCGGAGCAATTCAAGTTGGTCACCGTCAGGCTCGGGACAGTAAACAAGCGCTTCCTGGGAGGCAACCCAGAGATCTGAACTCTAGTACATATGTTTTTCAGTTGCTTTAGTGTTTTAACTTTTATTGTGATTGTGTTATAATTGTATGCTATACTTGTTATTGGGACTTGTTTTGAGATTGTTTATATTCTGTGATATGTATGTTATATCGTATTATATGTGTTTTGTGTTAAGTATTAATTGTGTGAATCTTGCTTTGAGTGGGTTAATATAGATTAGAATATGTTAGGAGTGTGAGGAGTAGAAAATCTAGGTGAAAGCTTCACAGAGTTAACCACGTCGGGCGCGACATAGCCACGCCCAGCGCACCTAGAGTAAATTGGTCTCTGCCAAGACCCACGCCGGGTGCAATTACTATTGCGCCCGGCCCATCCTTCATTAAAGCCCCTGGAACGACCAAGCCCGGCACATTTATTGGTGCGCCGGGCGCATTAACTACTGGAAGGTCTGAGCCTTAAATGCGCCGGGCGCGTCTCTGCCAAGCCCGGCGCCACACCAGATGAGGGCGACTTTTGGAATTCTACTGATATGACGCCCGACGTGGAGAATTGCACGCGCGGCGCGACCCTTCAGATGCCCCTTAACCTCCCACTCTCCCACTTCACACGATTTCACTCTTCACTTTCAAACCTCTCAACTTCCCTCTCACAACTCTCTTCCACTCCCTGCAACCCTCTCATCTCCCTCCTTCTCCCTCCTTCTCCCTCGCTCAATCACTCTCTCACGTTCACTCCCAACTCAACAACTCATCTCCTACTCTCACGCACTCTCCCATTCTCCTTCGGAAGGCCAAGCATCCGCGTCAGTTCTCCTCCTTTCTTCCAAGCACTCCAAAAAAAACAAGTAGGATTCCTCACTACTTTCTCTTCTCCGTTTCTTTATCCCTGTTTTCATTTGATTTTGGGTTTTTCGTTTCCTTGGGTTTCTGTTAACCCCCATTGGGGTGTAATCGCGCCAGGCACGGAGCCTTCGGCTGGAGCTTCGAAACGAACCGTTCAAATTCCAGAACGGCCCGTTTTGGACTTTGGAACGGTCTGTTCCATGTCCAGAACGGCCCGTTTCAAAGCTTGGAACAGACTGTTCCAATTCCAGAACGGCCTGTTTCAAATTTAAGAACGGCCCGTTCTGATCTTGGAACAGCCCGTTCTGGGCCATTTTTCAAAAAAAAAATGTTACTTGCGCTCGGCGCAATTCATTTTTACGCCCGGCGCAGTTGGTTCCAGAGAGTCCTCTCTACTCTCTACGCCTGACACAATTATGTTTTGTGCCCGGCGCATTTGCTTCCAGAGAGAGCTATATGCTCTCTGCGCCCGGCGTACAAGTTTCAAGCCCGGCGCAAACACCTCTGAACCCTTGTTTTTGTTGTTTTTAGTTTCTTTTTAGGTTTCAATTTCAGTCTAAGGTTAGCTTTCATTGTGCTTTACCTAAACTGGTCATCCTGGTCTATCTTATTGTGCTCATCTATCTGCCTGGTACTTCTTGTATTAATTTTTTGCAGATGGCCTCCTCAAGCAAGCGCCCCCGTGCTGGAAAATCGGGTCAACCTCCCCAAAAGCCAAGTCGGCCCTATTCCAACCTCTTCCTCATCGAGCGGAATGAGACTCATTTTGAGTCTATCAGTACCAGGAAGTTTATTTTAGAGCGGAGGGTTGAATTAGAAGAAAATGAGGCCCCAGAGTTTCAGAATGAATTACACAGGCGCCGATGGGACAAGCTTGGATCCTACCCAATCCCGGACAACATAGCAGTGGTTAAGGAGTTCTATGCCAATGCTCTGAGACTGGAGGAGGGCATTGCGCCATTTACTAGCTATGTTACGGGTGTGCGAGTCCCCTATGACGCTAGGATGATTAATCAGTTTATGGGGACTGAGTTGAGGGCTGATGAGGTGTCTGAGTATGGCAACTACATAATTGACACGATGGATCCTGCAATAGTAGAGGCTGCTATCTGCATGCCTGGACGTGGGTTCCACAGGAACCGATCTCAGCAGCCTCTACATGTGAAGCGTCGGGATCTTCTGCCAGTGGTCAGGATTTGGTCAGCATTGGTGCATGCCAACATCCTCCCGTGCTCACACATCTCCGACCTGCACTGGACTCGGTCCATGCTCATGTACTGCATTATGACACAGAGGACCGTGGACCTGGGCGGCATCATTTGTATGGAGATCTCTGGCTGCGCCAACTCTGCACCTGGCTCCGCCCTTGGACATCCTTCGCTCATCACGCAGTTATGCCAGCTTGCAGGCGTGGATGTCCATTCGCCTCCATTTGAGGGTCCTGGCAGGGCCATTGACAGCAGATATATCTCTGCCTATTGCCAGGACCGCGCCCCGCCGGCCGTCCCTGCCCCCGAGCCTATTCATGCCGCTGCGCCTCAGGAGGACGTGCCCATGGACGATGCTGCTGCTCCAGGCTCTCCACTCACTATCCATCAGTGTTTTGACGCACTGGAGGGCCGCTTGGAGACCTTTATGCAGAGGCACGAGGGCTAGATGGAGTCTCTTCGCCGCGGGCAGATGTTCATATTGGATGCCTTCAGGAGTTTCTCCCTGCACTCCGTTCCCAGCTACTAGTTCCCCACCTCGGTTGACTATCATGCCTATACTAGCTGGCCTGGGGACCAGGCTCCTTTCTTTGGGGGAGGTGGAGCTGCTGCAGATGCTGCTGAGGAGGATGGAGCACCAGCTGTTGATGATGATGATCAGGCCCCGTGATGGATACATATGGAGCCTGCCTTAGGCCATTTTTATGTTTTTGTTGCAGTTTATTTTTAGTTTGTTTAATTGTTCTTGTGTTTGAACTCTATTATTATTATATTTAGTTCTTTTTTGATGATTACTCTGTTGGTTTTTTTTGTGAGTAGTCTGCTTTAGCACGGTTTTTAATCTCGTTGATACTCGCTTTGCTTGTGGTCGATTCTGGATTGTGGTTTGCTTGATGTTTGTGGTGCGTGTACCTTAAACATTTTCAAGTCACGTTAGATCTTTAGTTCAGGACTAGTTGCATACGGGTTTCAATGTTGATCATAGAACTGAGCTGAGTGTGATAATTTATGGATGCATAGCCGGGTGAGGTTTGAGCCTAAACACTGATGAGTGAACTACGCTTAAGTTGCATGATAAACTTTGCTTGAGTTTCCCTGATGGTTTGCTTATGTTGTGTACTTATGTGATCAAGGCATTCATATTTTCCTTATTTTGTTAACCTTCTAAGCCAAAAAGCCATTTTCACTTTTTACTTGACTCATACCTTCCTAAGCCTAAACACCACACCTTCCACTTGTCCCAAACCATGAAAAATTAACCATAACCTTTACTTTGGTTAAGAGAGCAAATTGATGACATCAAAAAAGTTTGGGGGAGTTGAAGAATGGGAAATTTTGGGAAAAAGAAAGTATGTGGTCAGCCATTACAAAAAAAAAAAAAAAAAACAAAGCAAAACAAAAACAAAATTATTAAGATGCAAAAGTGTAAATATGCATCTCGTAAAGGCTAATGGCTTAGATCCAGTTAAGGGCATGTGCTAAACTGTTGTATTGGGGTATGGAGAGGGATATCATTGTAGAAATTTCAATTGCTCTCTTAAGCCATAGCAACTTGAATCCTTGAAAAACCATGAGATACCATGAGATTGCTACTGCTTAACCCATATTTGCCCTAATAAAGACCTTGTGATAAGTGCTTGCATTTTTTTTGCCACTGGTTTCATTTGGAAATGAAGAACAAAGTTGAATCATGTGGCGTGAGTAGTAGACTAGAGAGAAACACTCACCCTGATACACTAGTGTGCATAGAGAGAAACACTTTCCTAGTGAGGAGGCATACTCAGATAGTCATTACTCTTCTCAGCTCTTTGATCTCTTTTGAAACCTTTGTTTGCACCTTGTCATGTTCTATTGCAATAATTGTGACTGAAGATCCATCTTAGGTTCATGCTTGCGAAAGGAAAATACAAGTGAACTGGGATGTAGAATTTGACACACTTGCATTGCTTGCTATCTACTAGATTGATTACCTGTTGCTTGAGGGCAAGCAAGGTTCTAAGTTTGACGGAGCATATAAACCAACACTCAACTGCTCTTAGGGACAAGGATACAGGAAAACACCATCTACCGGGAGGAAATGGTGTGGGGCATCTACACTATTGAAGTAAAGGAGAAGGTTCAGACACAACAAGCGACATGGGGCATACACATGGATCTTGAAGCCTAGATGTTTCGATTTACCATCCTTGACACCCAACAGAGCATACAACCCAACACTCAGTTGCTCCAAGGGGCAAGGATATAGGGAACACCGTATACCCGAAGGAAACAACGTGAAGGTATCTATTGTCAAAACAAGAGTGAAGATCCGAATTTTCACCTCACTATCACAAGAGAAACAATGGAGCATCTACTCGAAGACTGAAGATCAGTGTATAGTTTGTCACCCTTGTTACCCAATAGAGTACGCAACCCAACACTCAGCTGCTCTAAAGGGTGAGGATACGAGCAAATACACTTATCCAAGGGAAACAACATAGAAGTGCTAACACCAAAGAGACGAGGAGAAGACCCGGATGAAATGTCTCTGTCTTTACTTGCCTTTGAAAAGCAACACAGAGCTATTCCAAAGGACAAGTAAAGAGGGGCAACTATAGACACCCAATTTTGTCCAAACCAACAAAAGCAATGAAATGGACATCTACCATCAAAGAAATGGAGCTCCCAAGCAAGGAAATAACAGGACATGACATCAGAAGGCTAAAAGCCCAAATAAGCTGGTTTGAGTAGCCCGGAACGGGCTGTTCCAAAACTGGAACAGATCGTTCTAATTTACAAAAAGGGCCAAAAACCCTAGTTTGATGCCCGTTCCAAAATTGGAATGGGCCGTTCCAAGCTCTTAAAAAAAGGCTAAAACCTATGTTTGGAACGGGCCATTCCCTAATTGGAACGGGCCGTTCCCAAATTGGAACGGGCCATTCTAAGTGACAAAAAAGGCCTCAAATCTTAATATGGAATTGGTCGTTACAGCATAGCAATTATGTGTTAAATGCACCTCTGGAACAGGCCGTTTTGGTTTCAGAATGGGTCGTTCCAATACACAAAATTAACCAAAACGTACAGATCCAGAACGGGCCATTCCGAATTTGGAACGGGCCATTCTGGAAACTTTTTGATGCCTATAAATAGACATCTTGGGCACAGTTCTCAAGTACCCCAAAATTTTGTCTAGGACTTTTTAGAGCTCGAAATTTCTCTCTCTCTCCCCTATTGTATTTCTTGAGTATTGTGAGGCAATTGTAGTGTGAAAGGTTGCCACAAAGCACCTAAATTTTCTATATCTGAAGATTTAACAAAGCTTTCCATGAGGTATTTCATTTAATCTTCTCCTCTCTCTTTTAATTCTTATTTTTAATATACATTGTTATAATAAAAGCAATCATGTAGACGTTTTAGGGTCAACCGTTTAATTTAAATTTCAAGCATGTAAATAATTATTAATAAAGGGGATTAAATATATAATTTATTATTTCTTCTTATACTAGCTTCATCATAGGGTACCGATTAAGAGCGTTGTAGGGGTGCTTAATACCTTCCCTACACGTAATCGACCCCCAAACCCAATTCTGGTTATCAAGGTCATTATTGGACTTTTTTTAAAAACCTTTTCTTTTTCCAATGTTTTGAGTAAAACATTGGTGGCAACTCCAAGAACCTATTTTTCAAAACCATTAATTAAGGATTAGTCTGGTGTCCGGGCATTTCTTAATTGATGAGATCTTCAAAAGGATGTCTAAACCATAGGTTGCAAGATCAGAAATTTTTGGGTTGCGACATACCTAAGATACGCTTGGAACACCTTAGAATACAGAGATGAATATAATGATACATTGTAGATTTGACTATGAAGAATCGATCTCTGATTTCTCTGTTTTTCTCTTGGGCTTGATATTACTTTTGGTGCTTAATGCTTAGAGCCTAGGGCAATGCCTATGGTCATTATTTCGTTGCTTCTTGCCAACCTTTTTCGGTTTGAGGTTATTGCATACTTATAGGCCTGTAGAATTTGCCCGTCGCATATGTCTATTGAAGCTGATATATTCATTCATGACTAGTTTGATCCTTCCATTTAATGCATTTGATCTTGCATTAAATGTTGCTTTCTATTTTTAGACATTGTGTGTATTCTTCTTTGTCCTGTTCCCAGCAGTGTTTGACTTTATTTGAGACCTAGAAATTGTGCGCCTTTTTCTGGTCATGCAGCAATATAGTTGTTGTCCTTTTCTGAAAAAGTAATGCATTTTTTTTTAAACATGCATGCTTTTTATTTTGCGTGCTTCTCTTTTTCTTCATTTCTTCATTTAGATCATGTGTTTTATGTTGAGAGCTTCTTTGTGGTCATAGACGATGCCTTGGTTTGTTTCTTGAGACTTGATTTTTTAATTGCTTGAGTGGTAGTCTTCGTCTTCGTTTGTTGGTCTTGTGCATCTCAATCTTGGCCTTCGTCTCAGGGTCTGAGTTTAATGCTTTGATTTTTCTTTGATCTGGTCAACAATGTGAATAGACAGACATTGTTTCTGTCTGGAGTGTCTTTCAATTTGTGTTGTCCTTCGTCTGATGCATAGTTGACTTTCTTCTTATCTTTGTCTCACGCTTGGTCCATTTCTTCACATTGCACTGGAGGTTGTTCTTGACACACATCCATCTAATATTGTACTCATAGTCGTCTGGTGCATATATTATACTTTGTTTGTTCAATTAGCTTGAATTTTCTGGTTCTCATGATGTGCCTTGCCTTAACTTTTCTTTTAACAGAGTTGGCTATCTGGCTTCATCTGATGTTTGACACAACTTTTCTTGTTCCAGGTTTGGTCTCGTTTTGGCTTTTCTGTTGATACTTCCATTGTATCTTTCTTGTAGTAGACCTCATCTAATGTTTGTTGAATGTTCTTCCATCCGTGAGCAGACCTAATTTTGACACTTGACTAGCCATTTTGATTTCCTTGTTTAGTTTATACATGCTTTGTGGATTCTTGCATTTAATTTTTGCTTGCTGAATCTGTGTTTCACGATGTCTTTTGTACCGTTTGTTTGCTTATATGTCTTACATTAATCATAACCTTGATATGTCTGTACTTTCCTGATATTGTAGCTATAGAGGCGTTGTCCTTTGCTGACTGGTAGGTGTACTTTTTTGACACATCCAGCTTTGATTTGTGGATAAGCGCTAGTCCATTTTTCTCTTCTCTCTTATTTTATTTTGATGACTTCATGTGTTCTTCTAAGAGTGTGGATTTTAGGTAGTTCTTCTCGTTGTGACTTTAGACGCAATCCAACCTTCTTGGTTTTTATTTGTGTATTTGAGTCTTCGTCTGGTCAGCTGTGCAAGCTCTTGACTCCGTCTAGGATGCTTTGACTTATTTTTGTCTATCTTCCATGGTCTTGTATCATCTGAAGCTTCATTATTTTTCTTCTTGTGTTGAGCTTGATTTTGTTTGATTGTTTGATCATCTCATATGACATCTTGTTAGCTTTTGCCCTTCATCTTGGTTGCTCATACTCTGTTCTTTATTTCCTTTGTGTCTGTGTTTGTGGGTGTCTTCGTCTGGTGTATTTCCTCTTTTTGATTAGCCTTTATCCGGCGTTTAGCTCATATCTTCTTGGTTCTGGTGTAGATGGTAATACATGTATATTCTTTATTCTTCAGTTTGCCTGTACTTATGCCTTTATCTGAAACACTAACACACTTGTTAGAAATAACAATATGTATTATATTTGTCTCACTCAAAACCCTGTTAGGGATTGCTTCGTCTAACTCAACATGAAGGACCCAAGAGGAATGAGATAGACATGAAAATTTAGGCTAGTTTAGAGTCTGGTAAGCCCAGTCGGCTTGGAAGGCCCAAGTTGCTCATCACATAGGTCACACCTTAAGATCTTCATTTCTCCTTTATTTGTATATATAATATTAGTATAGGTTTCATACATTTTGGTCTTGTATTTTGGACCACATAGATTAGGATTTTTAGGCGATAGGCCTATTGGGCTTGCTTATGGGCTTTTTGGGCCTTAGCTATTTTGATACCCAATATTGAGCTCATTTTGCTTTTTTTATTTATTATTTCCTATTTTTTGTATTTGATTGGCCATTGTATTTAGGCCTTTAGAGTAGGAATTTTGAAAGAATACTAAAATAGGTAAGTGATGCTAAATCTAGGTTTCATTTAGAAGTCATTTGAGTTGAATTTGGGTCACATGTTTTAAGCCAAGGGTGGTTGAACATGTGCACGCCCAAATCAACACCAAATGCTTGCTAAATGAAATTTAGATGCAATTTGGATCCTAAATTCACGGACATGCACATGGTGGCTGAAAATTTGAATTCAAATTTTAGGCACCGATTGGATGGCTTGTGAATTGGCGCCAAAGGAGCTTGAATTCGTGCCTATTTAAGTGATAGCCTTCACATGTTGCAGAAAATTTTGCATTTATTAGAATTATGAGTTTGCTTCAGCCAATTCTCTCCCAAAAGTCACGAAAAATTCATTACTTAGCATTAGGAATCCGAGAGCTTCTAATTCTAGCCGTGAGCAGTCCTTTGTGGATTCTTGCTTGAGTGTTTCCTTATTTAGCTTAGGAACACTCAACTTGTCTTCAAATCTGGATATTCTTTCCAGATTCAAGTCTCAAGGAAGAAAATCATGATATAGGAGCAAGGAAAAGGAAGAACAACATTCACTTCACTTCTTCACTCCATCAAACCTTAAAATAGACTTATGAACATTCAAACCCAAATCGTTGCTAAGTGCCCTAATAATTTGTGCTTGCTATAAATATTTTCATGCATTCATACAAAAAATGATATTTTCTTGTTATTCCTTTTCAAGATTTTCCAAACTTTTTTACCAAGTTGAAGTTCTCATTTGATAGTTGCTCTTCATTATGCTCCTTAGCATCCATGGATGGACTAGGAACACCTTTGAGAGCAAGACTCTTCTTCTTCTTGATGAACTTCTTTCAATTAGGAAGTTGATTCATCTCCATTTCCCATTCTAAGAAGTTGTTAAAAATTATAACCAGATAAATCTTTGTTAGATTTTTGCATTCACAAATAATAACCACCTTTTGTTGCCAAGACCTATTTAAATACTAGAAGATTTTCATGTTTATCTCTTTCTCATTAAATAATTTTCCAAGAGTAATCAATTAATTAACAATATGAGAAAAAACATTTCTACAAGGATCCATTTGAAACATCTCATATTCCTTGGTGAGTGTGTGCTTTCTAAATCTTTTCACATCCAAGGTACCTTCATGAGTTACCTCTAATATGTCCTACATTTCTCTAGCACTTTCACAATGTGAAATTATAAAGAAATCATCTTGAATGGGGGCTGATGTGATTATACTTTTAGCCTTATAGTCATATTGAACCTTTTCTTTTCATCTTCTCTCTAATCTTCCCACTTTTTTCCTAGTTGAAACACCCTTAGCCTCGTTCATAAGAGTGAACAAAATTATTGCTTTCCAATAGCAACATCAATAAATTCAATAAATATTTTCCAAAATGTATAATTTTCACCATTGAAAATTTGGTGGCTTATAGATAGAATCCCCTTCAGCAAAATGACTTGGATTTATCATTCTTTTCTGACCTTGAGAAAGACTCAAGGACCAACCCTTGATACCAATTGTTGAAATAGATGACTAAATCAGGAGGAGGTGAATTAATTTAATACAAAAAATTATCGCCTAATAGATCTTTAAAAACACTTATAACCAAGACCACCATGAATATTTTTGAATAATAATGATCTAGTGCTACAAAAGAAATGATAAAAGATTTATTTTCTTTACAAATTTTGAATAAAAGAAATGCAATGACAATATATAGCATGAAATCTAAAAAGAATAGAAAAGAGAGAAAGGAGACAAGTGTTTTATACTGGTTCACTCTCTACTACTAAGAGCTATATCTAGTTTCCTAAGTAATCACTAAGATTCCACTATAATCTTGAATATCTCTTGCAAAGATTCAAACCCCAAAATTAGACTCTTAAAAAAAACCTACTCAAATCCCATGAGTAGACTTTTAACTTACTTCTGGGTCACACCAACCAATTCTTGCAAGCATTCTAGAGAAACCCCTCTTCAAAGACATTTTTTTTAACCCTTACACTAACGGAAAAAGAAAGAACACATTCTTCAATGCAAATTTTTCAACCAAGTAGAAATTTTCTACCTTATATTCTTGAATTACATGATCACCTAAGGTAGATGATAACCCATGGAATTGTCACAAAATATACTCCCTCAAATCTCTAAACTTTGAATAAATATTTTTTACTTGTCTTGAAAATGAGAGGTTCAAAGGTGTTTTATAAGAAAAAATTTGTAATTGATTACCATGTGTTTTAATAATTTTTAGACATGCAAAACATTTGTGGTAATCAATTACAATATCCTTATAATTGATTAAAATAGAAGTTTATTTTTTAAAAAATACACTATGAAATCAATTTCCATAATTTGTAATCGATTAAAATAGAACACCATGATTGATCACAAAACCTAACACGCCTTGTAATCGATTATTATCTTTTCGTAATCAATTAAAATAGAAAGAATCATGTAAAAAAGGGTATTTACGTCACCCAATTTACGTCGCAAACACTAAACACCGACGTTGTAAAAACGCAGTGGCAGTTTCGTAAATAAGTCGAGACTAATTTACGTCGGACCCCCCCCCCAGTCCGACGTAAATGTGGGAATTAACGTCGGAGTCTCATAGTCCGACGTAAATTTACGTCGAGCCCCCACTAGTCCGACGTAAATTTACGTCAGAGCAACACAATCCGACGTAAAAAATGGCCCTATATTCCCCACCTTTTCATTTTCCATTCCCGCGCTCACAGTTTACAAGCAACCCCTCTCATTTTCTCTGAATTTCTGAGTCTCCCACTGCGTTTACTGCTACATTCAACATATCCAAGTCTCTAAGTGTCAACACGTTGGTCGTTTGAGGTTAGTTTGTTGTCCCCGTAATTTTTTTGTTCTTTTTTTGCTATTTGTTCCGCTGGAACGGCCCGTTCTGCAAGGAGAACCGGCCGTTCTCCTTGCAGAACGGGCCGTTCTGCAAGCAGTACGGGCCGTGCTGCAAAGAGAACGGCCCGTTCTGCTGGAATTTTTGTTGTTGTAATTTGTTGATCTGGAACGGCCCGTTCTAGTTTCAGTACGGGCTGTTTATGTATTATTTGTTTTTTTATTAGTTATTTTGTTGCTATATTGTTATTATCTTTTTTACTTTATTTGTCTATTCAATTAATTCATTGTTTTAATAATGACAGTTTAATTTTTTCAAGATTATGGAGGATTCTGGGTCTGGCAGTGGAAGGAGGGAAGGTAGATCTGTAACCCGATTGTCTGGGTTGACAGCTGGGCGCATTGCCAAGGAGAGGACACCGGTTGAGGTGGATCCTCGTTCTGGCAAGGCATCAGGCCCAAATGCTACCAAGTTTAAGAGCTATTTGGGAGTCCTAGCTCGACGACATGTTTCTATTATCATTCCATCATGGGATGATGTTCAGGAGGTTGACAAGAACCTCATGTGGCAGGATATTCAGGTATATACTTTCACATCCTTTCAATATTATATAACTTAAATACATTATTTATTATTTGTTTTTATTTTCATAACAAAATTTTGACATTCCCAACACTGAGGGCATGAGGAGGAAGATGTTATCTACCCTTGCCACCAGGTGGAGAGACTTCAAGACTTTCTTGACACGGGAGTATGTATTTGGAGAGCGCCAAAATGTTACTCCCTGTCTAAAGTACCAGATCACTGATGAGGAGTGGATGCAATTTCGTGCCACTAGATTGGACCCTTCGTGGCAGGTTAGTTATTGATAACTTTTACATTGACACAAATACTTAAGGTATATTTTAATTTATCTCATTTTCTTTTTTGTATTATTATAGGCTAAAAGAATAGCTGCCCAAGAACGACAGGCCAAGAATGATGCACCCCATCTATTGTCAAGAGGGGGATATGAAAGAAAAAAAAGCAAATGAAGAAGGCTAAGGCACAGGCAGCAGGGGTTGAGGATGCTGACCGTGTGGAGTCACCTCCTCGCCATGAGATGTGGATAGCAGCCCGGACAAAACCAGATGGGAAAATGACTTCTGAGTCTGCAAGAGTCGTTGCTAGTAAAGTAGTAAGTAAAAATATACAAACTAAGACTCTTCATTTCAACTCATTTAATTCATAAGATTTTTTAATCTTCCTTATTGTTGTAGGAGGGTTTAGTTGAGCAGAGCACCCAGGGCTCATTTGTTTCCGATGGTCGGAATGATATCCTCACAACGGCCATAGGAAAGCCAGAGCACGGAGGTCGTGTGCGTGGTGTTGGTGGTTCTTGGAGCCACCGAGATTTCTTTGTTGGCCGATCATCGAGGAGCACTGTTAACTCTTGCAGTCAAGAGGTTATACAGGAATTGGAGCAGAGATTGGAGATGCAGTTTGAAGAGAAACTGAAGAATATTGAAAAACAGTTTGAACAGAAGTTTGAACTTTTGGCTCGTTCTCAGCAACAGACTGCAGTTGCTCATGATGGTGTTCGAGTCAGCACTAAAGGGAGTTGTGCTGCTCCAGATCCCTCACCGGATCAGACTCACACTGATGTACCAAACCAGTGTGAGTTATATGTTGAGGATGACCCCCACGGTTAGTGGCTATTGGCCGAGTATTTGAGGGTGGCTCAACCATCCATGGTGTCCCTCTACAGCCAGACTGGACACGGGTTGTGGTTGACCAAGTTCAAGATGTTGCTGCTCCAGTGCCTTTGCCCAATACAGAGGTTCAACTAGTGGGGCAGGCAACCGGCACATTCTTAGCTTGGCCAAAATGTTTGGTCATGCCGCTTTCAGCACGAGCAAAGGTAATTATATTATTGCTATTCTTATAATTCTATTATTGTTTAACTAATTTTGATTATTTTTTTATGATTTTATCAATCGTGGTAAGGAGGTCATGAGAGAACCTCATGTTCATGATGCCAATATCGCAGAAGCTGAGGATGATCCCATATCTAAGCTTCTAATCAAATTACCACGAATAAAGAAGCATCCAATTCAATTGTAGTGGGACATTAGAGTTTTTGGAGTTGATAGCTCTGATGTTCCACTATACATATCTCTGCCTGATGCATTAGAGATTGTTGGGGGAAACTGCATGTTAAATATATCTGTCATACAGTTGTGGGCCATGTAAGTCATATTTTCTTTTATGAGTCTAAATTTACAATAATTACATTTAACTTATAATAATTATTTGTGTTAGGTACATGGACAAATTGAGTGTGGAGCAAGCACAAGCAGAAGTAAATGGATTTATTGAGCCTCAATCCATCCAAAAATCAGGAAACACTCAGGTCCAGATCCAACAATATATGCAAACATGGATGAGTGACTCAAGAAGACATATATACATGGCTCCATACATTGACGGGTTAGTTTTTTAATTGGTTTTTTAATCATGGTAATTTTTTAACTGATTTGTTTGTCATACAATGTAGGTCCCATTGGCAGTTAATGGCAATCATTCCTAAGGAATATACCGTGGTGTGGTTTTGTTCACTTCATCGAAAACCAAGCCACGAAATTAAAAGCCAATTACATGGGTAACTAAATTTTTTCATTATGTTTTAAAACTGTAATTATATATGTTGGCTAACATTTGTTTTTATTTCAATTAATTAGAATCGTGTCTGGAGCTAATATATTAAGTGGAAGAGCCAGATCATCAAAGTCATTGCATTTCATATACCCTAAGGTTAGCAAATTAACTCATACAGTCAATAATATTTAAATTTATTGACTTTGGAATTAATAGTTATTTGTTTCTCATTTTAGTGTAATAAGCAACAAGACTCGTTTGAATGTGGCTATTACATCATGTATTGGATGAAAGCCATAGTTTCTGCGGGTATTATTGATTCTTGGGCGCAGGTAATTCATATCAAAATTTATTTAACTATATTTACCTTTAGAATAATTAACATTGCATATTAATGACACTTAAATTACCCTTTCAGGTCTTTCAAGATCCATCTCCATTGCCCGAAGATGAGATGCTCAAGATAAGAGAACAATGGGCAACTTTTTTTCTAAGTTTAGTTAGTTAGATATTATGTTAATAGTTTGATAGTTAGTTAGTTTAGTTAGTTAGATAGCATTGACAAACATGTTTTATAGCTTTTTTAGGATAATAGGATTTACATTGTCATAATTTATGTTTTTTAAGATTTATATATTATTTTCTTTTTGTCATTCAATTTTGAAATACAATTTGAATTTCTATTCTGGACTGCCTGGTTTAGATTTGGTATTCTGGATTATATTTATATGCAGGCATTGGGTATATCAATTTACAAACGTTTTTTAAAAAAAAAAATTGCCACAATTTACGTCGGACAAGGCCACGTCCGACGTAAAATTGTGGCATGATTTTGCCCCTTTTTACGTCGATTTGGAAAAATCCCCGACGTAAATTTACGTCGTCTTTCAGAGGCGACGTAAATTTACGACTCCCGTATTAACGTCAGACCCTTTTCCGACGTAAAAGACCCTTTGTGTACTAGCGAACATTTATAATTGATTATCATTCTATTGTAATTTATTAAAATAGAAATAACTTGTTTTTGAAAGCAGAATACCACATAATTGACTACAAATTTTCTATAATCGATTAAAGCAACACGAATGACTTTTCTTGTAAAACAATTTTGTACTATGTAATCGAATACAAAAACCTTGATAATTAATTACTCTGCTTCAAAACCAATGTCATTTGTTTAAGATTTTCCTCTTTTCACCACCACTTCATGCTTGGTTCATTTTAACTATGAAAACCAACTTACCACTTGTCATTTGTCACTTTTTAATCAAGGTAGTAAATCTTAAGTTGATTTAACCAATTGCACCTACGTGATAACCCATTTATGCCTAAAAGAAAACCTTATGGATTTTCAAATTTCTCATGAGTGGATGACAACAAAAAATTATGACATTACTAACAAAAATTTAATTTACTTTAATTATTTATGCTTGTTTTAAATTTTTACATAATATTAAATTTATTAAACTAGTATCATAACTTAGATTTAGTCTATAGTGATACATAAAATATGTTGCAATATGTGAATAAATGTATTCCCACAATTAATAGCAAATGTAGATATAGAACGAGTTCCATATGCATTTGAGGTGAGTAATTTAATGTATGCAATGGAGTGCATAAGACCAAATATAACACTTGCTTTTAGTATATAGTCAATATAATTGTATTTAACCAAAGTAGAGAGCATTAGAATGTTATGAAATAAATGTTGAGGTATCTTTCATTACCATTGGTATAAGGATTTGTTTTAGTTGTGATAGCCTACTTTGGTGGGCTACTCAAGCTCAAATATGCATGGAGACATTAACTTTGAAAAATTCACATATAACTATATAATTAAATATTTTAGGGGAACTATGACTTAGTTGTATAGATTGTAAAGGTGTATAAATTTGTCTACTAGAGAAATAAAATTCATTGTTGTTATCAAAGCATGGAATCATTGTCATTACTAAAGCATGCAAAGAATTGTTATGAGTGAAGAAATACTTGTAAGAGCTTAGTTTTTTTCATGAAAAATATTTATTTTGTAGACAACCAAAGTGCTATTCATCTTAGTAAGAATTAAACTTCTCATTCAAAGTTTAAACACATTGATATGAGGTATCATTAGATATGCGATGTCTTGGATGCTAAATTATTAAAGTTGACCAAAATTCACATTGATGATAATGGTGTTGATATGGTGACTAAAACATTACCAAAAGAAAATTTTGAAGTTTGTGAGATCGTCAAATTGGTAGTTATCTTCTCATAATTATGAGGGAGAATATATTATGTTTTGACTCCATTCCAATGTGGAGAAAGGACCAAATGTGAAGGCCTATTTACTACTAGGAAGACTCATTACAAAATGTGAAAGCCTATTCATTTTCCAAAATGGTAGAGGAAAACTCATCACAAATATCCTACTAGGATGTCATCATCCAATCATGACCAAATGTTCATTCATTGTTGGATTAGGTAGATTTTCATACAACGGATTTAGCAGACTTGATCCTTAGTTTTTAATAGTCAAATTAGTGAAAGAGCTAGAGAGAAAAACTTTCTTACAATAGCAACCCCATCTTTTAGTTTTTCTTCATCATGTTTCTTATTTGTAAGTGATGGTACTTTGTTTGTTCGGTTGATTGTAAGCACCAGTTTCTACACTTGTTGGAGACATTTTTATATTATTATTAGTCATAGTAGAGTCCCTTCTTTGGTCTAACCTATGGTTTTGACCTTTGCGTTGAGGGATTTTCGCATTAAAATATTAGCTTCTTGTGTATTTTGGCATTCCTTTAATATTCTTCCAAGATTAGAGAAATTTATTTTAGTTGCATATTTCTCTATTAATGCATCTTTGTTGTTGGACAATTTTTTTTCTCTATCAAATTATTATTATATATTTTCCTAAGTTGGAAACTTTGAAATTGTTGGTTCAACAAAAAAGAACTGATAATCGAGTGAGGTTTTAGGTTCCATTGATAAAATACATTTGTTCACTAAATTCGTAGATCAAATTATATTTAAAAGATTATCTTAATTTGATTCATTTTCAAAAACTAATTTTTGCCACCAAGATTAATATAATGTTTAGATTATAATTAATTATTACTAATTTCAGCATTGTTCAATTCAATTAAACCAACTTAACATGACTTGGTCCTTATATTGGTTCAATCACCTATAAACTGGTAGCGAAAGTGATGATTAAATTAAATTACAAGAAATTGAATGATGAACGACACCAAATTAAAAAGAATTATAAATGAAACAAGTAAACAAAAATTAGGGATTTAATTTACTATGGGGCAAAAAAAGCGCCTTCATCGTAATTTTCCATTTGCGAAGCGCTTGGAACACCATGCTAGAATTGGTGAATAATACCCATCTATACATCTCCCACACTTCCTCAACGAATCCACCAACAAATTAATAAATATACACAATGTATTTAACAATCACAATTAAGTTTGTGTGTATATATTATAATGAATGATCACACTTTTAATTAGTAGCATGTAAGCCCCTTGCCTTGTTGTCCTTTCAAGTTTTCAAATCCTCAAAAGTCCAATCCCTTCTCATTCCTCTACTCCTTACCAATCTTGGACCCAGGTCGCCTTCACTATTGGCGCGTCGATGATGTTCTGCCTTAATCTTGGCCACATCCCCACCTCCATGTTGTGGTGGGTTTATATTTCCTGACCAATTCCTATCAACATGCTTGGACACTTTCCTACTAGCCTTCATTTCTGGGAGAGACTCCCTTTCAGAATCTACCCTTTGAAAGATGTGGCCACAGGTGAGGCAATTCAAACTCATTGTGTGACGCAAGTCTCAAGCAACCCAATCAAGCTATTCCCTTAAAGGGTAGCTTAGTTGCGTTGGGGAAGGTTGGTGGGTGAGGAATTTAGGCATGTATATTATTACATGAAGATGTTGATGAAGTTGGAGAGGAAAATGGTTAGGAAAGGATGGGAGGGTTGAAAGGCAATTGTTTGCTACAACATGTTATATTATAGCATGACTTTCTGGCCCGTAAAATTAGCTTTGCCTTTGATTCTTAATTTGGATTCTATACGGTTGCCTGTAGTCTTGACCGATGAATCGTTGACTCTATTGTCCTCTACATCTTAAGAGGGAGTCATTATTTTGTCTTGGTGTCCTTCGATCTAACACAAGAGATTCTTCATTCTTGTTTTTTATTATTAAACTATTCTTTAATGACTTAATGAGAGAATGAAAACTATCTATAAGAGAATCTTGTATCATGTTTAAATTAAACTAGATAATTTACCCATGTGATGCCTAATTTTTATATTATAATTTAATAAATTCAACCTTCAATTATGATATGTTTATTTAAAAGTTATTTAATTTAATTAAATAAATTATTTCAAAAAATAAATTAAATTCAATTAATAACAATATCATCACTAATTTTGATTATAAAAAACCATTGTAACGTTCTAATTTTTTAGCTGTGATGGAAATATCTAGTGCTTTTTATGAACAAAAATATTAGATAATCTAGATTTGGATGTCATCAAATAATATATGAATAAATACATTGTTAACTATCTATTTTTTATATCTATATTAAAAGTTATATAAAAAGTATTTATGAATAAGTACTTGTTGCATTTATTAATATAAGTTCCCTATGCATAATAACAAATCATTAAAAGTCTCACAATATTAGCAAAATGTAAAATTAGCAAACTTATTTTTTTAATAATTTAACAAAAACATTAATAATCTAATAGTGTGTTTGGATAGGGAATTTAAATGGAGTAATTCATTTATTTAAAGAATTTCAAATTCTTTGAGGTAAAATACCTTGTTTGGATGGAAAATTTATAAGGAATTTGAAATTCAAGCATTTGTGAAATTCCTTGAAATAGTAGAATTTCAAATTCTCCCAAAAAAGTAAAAATTTGAAATTCCTCATATTTTTTTCTTCTTATTTCACTTACATATTTTATCTTATCTCTTATTTTTTCATGTTTTAATTATTAAATATTCAAAATTATTTTTTAAGATTATTAAATATTATATAATATTAATTTTTTAAAATTATTAAATATTTAAAATTTTGCTAATATTTATTTTTATAAAATTTAATTTAAAAATTATCAACATATAAATATATTTTTAAAATCAATTTTACTATAGTGGAATCAAATTATTATATCCAACCTAATAATTTAAAATTTGATAAATTTGAATTGACTTATTCAAACAAAATATTTTAAGAATGACAGAAATTGAAATCAAAGTAATTCAAATACCAAGAATTTAAAATTCCTTAAATTTGTAAAATTTTTCATCCAAACACACCATAAATCTTGTAGAACAATATCAATGAATTTGTTCCTTTTACCATTTTTTTCCATTCTCATTCATGTTATTCTTTAATAGAACATGATCAATTACAACTAAAAAATATTTGAGTGATAATATACTAAAATATATTCAATAACAATCTTATAACACTTACTGTTACAGATAAAACTCATCTTGAATTTGTGTGATGTTGGCCATTTCTTCATTTGAGTTGCTACTGCTGTCAAGATCTTCCTAGGTGGCCATTAGACTTATTTTGGCCTTCTTTTTTGCTTGACCACCTTTTCTTGGCAGATGGATAGTCAGCCTTCAAATGTCCAAGTTTCTCGCATTCATAGTAACAACCTCCTTGTTGTCAAGTTTGCTAGACTTTCTAACTTTATCTTGATTTTTGTGAAATCTCACCGTCTATTAAGTCTTCAAAACTATCATTTAAGTTGCTTGACTTAGACTCAGCTTTTAGAGCCTTTTCTTTTTCTCTCCTCTTGTTGGATTCACCACTTTTTAAAGCAATGGTGTCATTTGCTTTAGGATGATCTCTATTATTCAAGTGAATCTCATACACTTGAAAAGTTCCAAGAAGTTCATCAAGAGTGAGAACTTTAAGATCTTGTGCTTCAGTGATGGTGGTGGCCTTTGGTTCCCAGGCCTTTGGAAAATATCCAATATCTTTAAGTTGTTATGAGCTTTTGAGAACTCAATTCCCAAGGATTTTACCCTATTTAGAAATTTTTGATATCTTTCAAACATTTCATCAATGATTTCACTCTCCTTCATGGAGAACAACTCATAATGCCTTTGAAGTGTGACAACTCATATGAGCCTAACATCTTTAGTCTCCTCATGAGTTAACCTGATGGGGCCCCACATTTCTTTAGTTGTTGAGCAACTACAAATGATGGAGTACCATCCGAGGAGAGTACACACATGAAGACCATTGGGCCTTTAACTAGGTCCATGGTTAGGAGGCTAGAGGAGGCTTCTACAAAGGAGGTGCTTTTTAGACCTATGCCCATCATGAGCATTGAGTATGATTCTTCTTATTAGTCTCTTAGTTTCCATTGTATATACATTGTGTAGTATTTGTACATAGTAGCTACTTGTATAGGTGTATTTTGCCTTTGTATTTGTAAGGCACCTTTTTCTTTTCTTATAGGTTATACCCTTAAGATTCTAGGATATGTTACTTGGAGACTTTTGCTCCATTTGACCTTGTATTATGGGTCATAGATTTTCTCATTTTTAGTAGTAAAAATGGCATGGAAAATAGTAAAATATGTAGGTGAAGCTAGCAATTGGTCCTTTGGTGGGTCTTGGCAAAATTTTACATATTAGGCTTGTTTTCCCCTTTTTTTTTCCAAGGAATTGATTTAGCTAGGTCTTAGCACCATTTGGTGAACCTAACTAAACAAATTCCAATATTTTTGGATTGAATTTCTTAAGTTAGACGAAGAAATTCCCAACAAAGTTTTGAATGAGACAAATATAATACATATTGTTATTTCTAACATGTGTGTTAGTGTTTCAGAAAAATATAAGTACAGGCAAGTTGAAGAACAGAGCATGTGCCACTTCTTATACTAGAACTAAGATAAAGGAAGGAAAGCTTCAAGCATCAGACGAAAAGGTCGAACGAAGCCAAGTCTAGCACAAGAAAGAAAATGATCAAGCTTTAGACGAAACACATTCAAGAGCGAGAAGAAGTCCATACAGACCACAAATGAAACTTCTTCAAGTACCAAACGAAGATTAGTCAAGGCAAAGAATAGCACGAGGATCAGACAAAGCAAAGTCAAATGCAATATGAAATATGACATGAGCACCAGACGATGTTGGATCAAATACCAAACATATGTGTGTCAAGCACAACATAAAGCGCATCATAAGGATTCGGATGAAGGCTGGTCCAGAATCACACAAAAGTTAACTACATATCAGACGAAGGACAACACTGACTAAAAAGCATTCCAGACAGAAATGAAGTCTGTCCATCAACAATATTGACCAACCCAAAGGAAGTCAAAGCATTGATGACAAATGCTCAGACGAAGAGTAAGTCTTGAGATGCACATGGACTACTAGATGCAGACGAAGACTGTCATGCAAGCATTTAAAGAATCAAGTCTCAAGGGACAATTCAGGCATCGTCTACAATCATGCAAAGAACTCTCAATATGATCGCATGTTGGAAGGAAAAGAAGAAGAAGAAGAAGAAGAAGAAGAAGAAGAAGAAGAAATGCAAGCCCAAAAGTCAAAGCATGCGTGTGTCAGAAAAAATACAATACTTTTTCAAATAAAGACAACGCCTCTGCAGCTACGAGACCAAGGACACTATATTGCAAATATTTAGGGGAAATCTAGTTTCCTTTTGATAGTAACTCGACAACGCTATCAGTCACACATAGTCACAATTTTTAACACCTTATCATGTGACAAGCCTTTATTGGCTCTTCTAGATCTAGGATGTTAACATGAGCCACACTTTCCTTGCCTTGCCATGTGACAAGCTTCTATTAACTCTTCTAGATCTAGGATAGTCACATTTTAGGGAAATTCAAATTTAAAATTGTAATTAGAGTTAGTAGTCTTGACTACAAGTTAAACTAACCTAGGTTACATGTAACCATGGTTAGCTTAACTTACACCACAAGCTACCAAACTTTATAAATGATTCCTTCCTAAGCTTAGACATCAACTTTTGAAGCATTTGAGAAATAAACTTTGAGTTTTTCTCTTCCAGAAGTATTAGTTCTCTCTCTTGGAGAAAACCTTTCCTTATCAACTTTTATCAAGGAATTCCTCCTCTTTACAAGTTCTTCACCATTCTTTCTTATCTTCCTTGAAGTGGCATGCATCATACCTCTTCTCCTCCATCATTTTTTAATTTCTTTTAGCTTTAGAGTTTCATAGAAGAAGATTGGGAGCACATTACCGCTAGTTGAAGAGAAACCTTAACCATCTCCTCCACTAGTTTTATCACTTTGCTCCCATCAAAGAAAACACCTAAACTATAGTAGTAGATCTTTCCACCATTTGTGCATCCTTAGGTTGACTAGCCTTCACTGTACAATCTATTGTTATGTGGCCCAACTTGCCACACTGAAAACACTTAGTCTCTTTTAAAGAAAAACCTTTAAAAAAATTGAGCTTCTCCACATCTAAAACATCTAACATTAGGAACTCAACAATGAGGTGTTATAAGAGGTCACCTTACAACAAAATTCCCCTATTTCTAAGGAGGTCTGTCACAAGGTTTTCTCTATTGACTACTCTTTTTGGACCTAGTTGGCCTTTCATGCATCTTCACCACCTTATTACCACTCTATAATCTTTCTAGTACTTTTGCCTTCTCCACCAATGTAGGAAACTCAGTGATGGCCATAAGAACCACGACCCTCTTTAACTCATATCTCAACCCCTCACTAAACTTTCTACACCTTGAAGCTTTATAGATAGCTTGGAAATAAAAGCAAGCCAAATGCTCTCTAACTTCAAAACATAGTCCTACACCATTATGTTCCCTTTATGTAATCTTAAGAAATCAACTTCTTTTGCATACCTCGCACTATTTGGAAAATACTTCTTAAGAAACATCCTCTTGTAGCCTTCCCAATCCTCCATTGTACCTTTAGCCTCCATCACCTATCATGTGACTCTTTAGTAGTACTCAACTTCCCCCACTAGAATATATATTGCATAGTTCATCTTCCTGTCCTCTGAACATCTTATTATTATTAGTATAAAATGTTTTAAGTATCTAGTGAGAGGTCACATTGTCTCTCAATGCCCACCAAAAAGACCATGATCATAAGGGGCCTAGATCATTTTAGTAGTCAAGAGAAAACTACATATTGCTCTTCCACCTTTAGTGGAAGTGAAGAAGAAAAGGGGTAGATTCTAAGGTAGAAAATGCTTATCCTTGTGATCATGATCTCCTATTAATAAAAAGGCTTCTTGGAAGCCAACCTTGTGAAATGAACAAGTCACAAAGAAATAACATCTTCCATACAAGATATAAAATTTTAAAACAAGTTTGTTCTCTCAATGTAGATAGTGGATCAAGTTGCAATTATTGTAGCACAAAATTTGTTGAAAAAATAGCTCCTACTACCATTCTTTGACCAAGACCTTATTAGCTTTAATGGCTTAATGAAAAAAAAAAGGATATGGTTGTCAATCAAAAAGTGAAGGTCAAACTTTCTATTGGAAACTATAAGGATAAAGTATTATATGATATAGTTCCCACAAAAGCTTGTCATATCTTGTAAGGAAGGCCATGACAATTTGATAAGAAATCCATGGATAATGACCTTACTAACGAGATAACCTTCACCCATTAAGAAAAAAAGATATGTGTTACATCGTCCTACACCTACCAAAGTGACAGAGGATCAAACACAAATTAAACTTATGAAAGAAAATGAGAAAATAAAATAGAAACGAAAATAACTCTTAGAGAATGAGGGTGAAAAGGGGAAAGATGTTTCTTCTTGAGAGGTTGTTAAGAAAAATTCATTTTTCTCTAAAAAAGTAAAATCAAAAGGAATATCTATCTCAACAAACTTTTGAACCACCACTCAATGAGTTGGTAAAGAACATTGTTCCTTCCTTTAGGGAAGAGAAGCTAAAGCGAGCTTTTCAACCCTTATATATAGAGTTAGCTTTTCCATGCAAATGTTCTAGCTCTTTGAAATAATTTTAAAACTTTTAAGTTAGAATATCATGAATCTAACTTCAGGTGTAGGAGTTGTTTTGTTGAAATATGGACATCCTATTACTTCTTTGAAAATAACTTCTTATGAAGCCACTTTCAACTACCCCACCTATAACCAAGAGTTCAATTCTCTTTTTCCAATCTTCCATTCTTCATGACAACACTTTGTTCTTAAGAATATTATTAGTTGTATTGATCCTACATCACTCCATCCTTATGGAAAGCAAGGAATTTTAGTTGTAAATGGTTTAGTTCTTAGGGGCACAGGTGAGACAAGGAATTGAAGGCCTTTGAAAGAACCCCATGTTCTTTTGTGTTAGACAACACCACAATTCTAGAGCCTTCCACCAACCCCAATGGAAAGGAATCTAGATGGCATCACACCCTCCTATTCATGCTATGAATGGATTAAGACTTCGATGGAAAGGTTCACCATACTCTTGTTAGCAATGGTTCCTTACTTTACACGACCATGGTTTGTGGTCAAGGTTTCCTCCTTATCCTTACTTTTTCATGTGTTGGTCTATGATAATCATATTTGGTATGAGAATAGGTTAAGTTTAGGTGGAGAGTGAACATGGAGTTGGTTAGCCATTTACAGAAGGCTTATCAAGTTATGTTGTGCATTTTTCTCTTAGAGTTGATTGACCAGTGCTGAGGATTTTATGTTTTAGAACAAATATTATTAGTTGTTATGTATAAAAGTACATAGGTTTTGTAATCCCATAAGGGGGCTTTACGTTTTCCAATTGGTAATAGCAAGGACGATTTTATTTTTTTTGCATTCTGTACATATATGTATTGCATGAATGTTCACGTACGTCTTGTAAAATAATCTTAGGCTAAGTTGATGTTTATGTTTCCTATTGCTTAATTGTTGTGTCATACCAAGTATAGTGGCCTGACAAGTTGTTATAGAATATCCTAGAATTCACTTATGAAGGGACATCTAAGAAGATGAACAAGATAAAAAAGAACAAAGTATGTCCTTTGCAATTAAGGTACACTCATCAATGTGGTATCTATGTGTTGTTTCCTAAGATAGATGATGTTATGTTTTACATTGTAATGTATGTACATTATATTCATGTAGTGACCTATCAGATTGTTACAAATAATATCTGTACCATTATAAAGATCAAATGAGTAATTAAATTATTAAAATAAATGACAAAACATATATAATATTATAACTATTGTTGGTGTTTCAATAAAAATTAAAATTTGAACTCAATAAAATTTATTTTATTTTTATATAGACCTTGGTAATATATATTTATGCAAATTATCAATGTGAAACTCCATTTCTCATTGGAGAAACTAAATTTTGACATAAAATAAACGAAACGTCTACTATTCAGCGGCAACAAAGACCAAGAGATTGAACCCTCACCGTCATGACTGCAAATCTGTATTATTGATTGCGAACACTATTAAGGTCACTTGCATGATTCTCATGGAAAACGCTAACAAAAACCATGAATTGTGACAGGGTTATCTAACTTTTTCTCCGTCTAACAAATACGATCTAATTATTATTATTTAATTAATTAATTGGACGGCTCCTTAGTTACAACAATCGGCTGGTGGACAATACAAGGAGAAAATACTAAATTTCTGAAAAGTAACAACCAACAGTAGTCAAATGCTCTCGATATATTTAGAAGAGATATATTATTCCTATATTCTTAGGAGCTAGCAATAAATCTCAAAGCCAGCTTCCATTCCGTTATTATTTCAAATATAGCTTAAAGAGAAAGCACCTCACTTTTGGGTTCTTTTCTAATGGTGAACTGCTTATTACAGTCCGTCATGTTAGTCCATTAAGGGTGATTCCGATTCCACAACCACATGCCAAGAGCCTAGTACACAGCCCACTTTGGGGCAAAAAGAGAATTGAATACTTTTTTTTTTTACCTTGATCCTACCACGCATGTCGGAGGATATTTTCAGGGTTAAAGTACGTAGGGTCAAAACTTTATTACTTCTCAGAATACCTTAACAGGAAACTATCTTTAGCTGGTGGGAAAAATAATCCAGAGATCTAATAGTGCTAGTAAGTCAAAAACATATTCACCCAAAAAATGAAGTTAAAAACTTCTACGCGACAAAAGAGAGTTAAACCAAGAACTTTGTGAGGGTATGCATTTATCACATGGCTGAAAAGGGTCCACCCACTCCACTCGGCCAGGTACACGATTCCGGTTAAGAAAGGACAAGAGATGAAATGCCCCACTGTTCCCCAGCACGTTTTCTTTGTCCTTTTGTTTGGGTTCCATTTCACCACACAAAAATCAAACACTTCCAGCGATAGATCAGACAACCAACACACATTTTGAGAACCCAATCACGAGATTCAGACCTAAAAATGCTTCATTCCGTAGCAGATATACCACAAGAAGCAGTGTGCTAAAACAGCTGAAAACACAAACGACTAACATGATCACACAGAACTGGCAAGAAATCAAGGATAATAAGCTTAAGCTTAAACAAATAGGCCGAAAATTCACCAAGTTCAGATCACATTTATGATAATGGATAAACATATATACAATCTAGACAGATACTATTAACACAAAAATAGTCCACTTCGACTTCATGAGAGCTGCTACAGTACCCCATTTCTTCCCTGAAGAAAAACCGTCCGCTAGCCCTAGCCCTAGCCCATTCAGCTTCCCAAATCAAATTACCTCAAAAATTTAATTAAGACTAAGCTACACCGAAAAAAGAAAAAAAAAGACTAACCAAAATAAGAAAAGAACACTAGTTTACATAGACAACTACAGCTACTGCTAGCAATGGTGCAGAATTATCTAGCATCCCCAACTTTGGACGACAGCGCCACTAGGAGCTGCTCCTGCGTGTAGAAGCGGTTTCCCATGTTGACCGTGGCTTGTTGAATCATCAATTCATTCACCACGGACACGCTGGCATGATGCACTTCCAGGTCCAGCTCCTTCAACGCCGCCATCAACCTCGCCGCCGGGTGGTTCTTCTTGCTGCATTGGATCCTAATCATGGCATCCCAACCAATGATTTTCACGTCTATATCCAAATCAACCAGCATGGCCGTGGTTTTATCGGCCTCGTTCTCAGGTGGAGGCGGAGGAGGTGGGTTTTTAGTTGTGACTGTGAGCTCGAGCTCCTTCTTTGCAGAATCCAATTGCTTCTCCAAATCCCCTTTCTCCGATTCCAGCCCATTGAGCTTGGACTTGAGCTCGTTTATGTAGGATATGGCGTCGCCCAAAAGCGACGCCTTGTCCATCTTCGACACGTTGGGAACCACCGCCCGAAGCGCGTAGAATCTTTGGTTCAGCTTTTCTCTCCTCTGCCTCTCCGCTTCCACGTGATTCAGCGGCTCCTCTCTGCCGTTCGCCGGCTTCCGCCCCCTCTTCCGAGGCCGTTTCTCCGGCTCCACCACTCTGCCGCCGTCTGGCTCTTTCACCACGGAAGCTTCCAGATCCGAATGATCGGAGTCGCCGCCTGTGGCGGCGGACTTCATATTGGAAGCTGGCAGGATGACGCCGGAAGTGAAGGAGAGCATTCCATCGTCAATGGTGCTCCTGGAAACGGTTGAGCTCCTCTTGTTCTTCTCCTCGACGGTAACAGCGGGGAACAAACTCTTCTTGCTCTCCCCGAAGCTCAGAATTTCACCGGATTCGGGTTTTAACGAACTCGAAAAGTTCAATTCCCTCGGGAAGAAACCCTTGTTGTTCTGCGACGGGTGCTGAGCGTTGCCGTGGGGGACGTGAACAACACTAGGGGCTTCGGTTAGCGTGCTGGAGCCCGGGGTTTCGAACTGCAACGCCTTGTTAACTGTTGCATTCGCTGAAGCGGGCGCCACCGCGGAGTCTCTGATTTCAACAGAGGAAGAAGGGTTGAGCCAGAGAGAGGAAGGGTCGTTCTCGCCCTGATCGGTGGCAACGCAGTTCAACGGCCACGACCCCGCGTCGGGGTTGCTGAAGTTGAACAAATCCCGCACTTTGTTCATCAGATCGGGGTTCTGGAAAATAACCTCCGTGGAGGCCAGCTCAACGACGCCGTTTGCGGACGGTATGCAAACCAGCGTCTGAAGCCCAAACACCTGCCCCTGCCGGGCCCGTTCGCAGGCCGATTCGGATAACCGGTCGGCCCCGGCGACCCACACGGGGCTGGAATTAAAGAAAGCCTGGCCCGGCAGGCCGGTGCCGTTGACAAACGACTGAGTCATGGAAACGAGAAAGAACCACTCCGTGTCGGTTACCTCCTCGTCGAGATCATCGGGCGAAGCAGAAGGACCAGAAATTAATGAATTGAGCTCGCGGAGAACTTTCTTGCGGTGGTCCTGCTCTGCGAGCGACGTCGTTTTGGGGGCCTTGCCTTTTCCTTTGTCCTCCTCGCCCTTGTAGTAACCGTCGCCCCAACCGAGGAGGGAAGCGCCGGAGGAGTAGTCGTAAGAAGACTGCCAGAAAATTGCGTAGGTCCAGCTCTCTCTAGCGCCTTCTATTAACGTCTGCAAGCGCTGTTGAAGGGTCTCCTGGTTGAGGAGGGACTGGGATTGGGACGGCGGAGGCGGCGGCGGGGCTCTGGTGGTGTCGGGCCCCGGAGTGGTGGTTGAGGCGGCGGATTGCGGCGGGGGCAGCCACAGGGAGGAGAGGTCGGTGGAGCTCATGAAGGCCTCCATGACGGAGGAGTTGTCGTCGGTCCAGAGATTCATGGTCGGCGGGGAGCGGTACTCCGTCATTCCATGCACCGTTTGGGGGAATTGGCTGAGAGTGAAGTCGTTAGTCGCGTTTTGGCGGCTGAAGAGGGAAGCGGAGTGGGGTGATGGGTTAGGTGGAGAGAAAGAGAGAGAGAGAGAGAGAGAGAGAGAGAGAGATAAGGTTAGTGAGTGGGGTGGATTTGGGTTTGGGATTTATGTGGAGTGCATTTGGGTTTCATTTTAGGTTTTGGAGGTGAAAACTGAAGAAAGTGCATGTGAGTGAAAAGTGCGAGGTTTCGAGGAAAAAGGGTACCGCGATTAAATCGGAGAGGCTGTGAAAAGACGGCTTCTAACCTAACTCCATCGGAGCAAAGGAGACAGGAAATAGGTGGCACGTGTGGACACGTGGCAGTGGCAGTCGTTCATTGGGTGCAGCATAAACTGTCTTCACTGCCATGGGAAAATAAGTGCATTCATGAAGCTCACTACATTCATCATTTAATCTTGCTTTTATTTTTTTGTTATTATGTAACTCCCGGTTGGTGTTCATTTTGTTTTTAATTCAAAGAGGATGGTGCTCTTTACTCTTTAGTACTTTAAACAACGAAGCCAGCCACGATTTTCTTAAGATATTTCGTTCTGTTTGGCAAGTAGAATATTTTTAAATTTCTGAGGGTTATACTTTTGGGAAAACGTATTTTTGTAAAGTGATAATTTTAAGAATGTTATTAATATATTTTTAAATAAATGTAAACATTATTATAATATGGTTCAAATTTTCTCACTTTTATTGTAACTTAAAATTCTGACGCCCTTCTACAAGAATGTTTTATTAGAAATATATTTTAAAAATTTTCTTAAAATATGAATTTTTCAAAATACTTTATAAAAATGTATTAAATACTATCTATGTAGTTATTTCTAAGATTCAACTTAGAACAATTAATTACTAATTTATATAAGATTAGATTCATATTATTTTATATATTAATTATTTTTTAACTAAAAATATCTATAATTAAAGTGTTGTATCTTAATTTGATAAAATGCATTAATTATATACTTTTTGAAAAGTATGTATTTTAATTGGTTAAAAGAAAAGAAATTATTAATTAGAAGAGAGAAATAGTGCACTATAATTGGATAAAAGATATACAAGGATTAATTAAAAGAAGTTGTATAAGAATAGTTATATATATATATAGAAAAAAATATTATTATCAACTAAATTAATTATTTTTTTCAATCATGATAAATTAAGTAATTGAGTCTTATATATAGAAATGGAGGTATTATAAAAATTAATATTCTCAACTTAAAATTTAAAAAAAATAAAATCTCCTATCACATATTGCTTGCCAATGAAGACCATGTGGCTTAACATACACCAAATATTCAACCAAACATTATTTCACATAGCATTATTTACAATCACAATCCTACATATATTACCTTATAATAAGGTCAGAAATAAGTCAAGTTATACTAAGTTAGTTACAATTCATTTTGACTTAGTAATATCTGACCCAACTCACAATTCAATTTAATAATAAATTTTAAATAAAATAATTATTTAATTTGTTTTGAAAGAAAAAATATAACTTCGAGTTCTTTTGGATACAAGTTTAGAAATATTTTTGAAAATTTCTTTATTAAAAATACTTTTTATTTCCATAAGAGAAACTCTCAAAAGTGTGACACCCTCCTACTCTAAAAGTACTATTATAAAACTTTTATTAAGAAAATATATTTAATTAAAATTTTATTATAAAAAGAGTAACTTAAATTCATTTCGTAAAAGAGTTTGCATGTTAAAAACTCTTCAAACAATTTAGTGAAATAAATAAAACAAGAGTTTATAAACGAAGACACAAACTGACCTTATACAAAACCTCTAGCATGAAATAATGTATTAAGACCTTTTTTAAACTCAAACCATAACTAAATAAAATACAAAAGTCCTCTAACTCCAATGTCACATATTATTAAAGAAAGATCCCAAAAAAACTACTAAAGCATTGGATGATAATTTCTAATTCAATTTATTTGTTTCTTTGAGAAGAATGAGCTAGGTTATCCCTTATATTTCAAATCTATGTGGAACCTAGTTATTTTTTTTTATAATGACTGAGCAAACACTATCAAGATGAGTGACATTCTAAGAAGTTTCCTAGAAAATATGCAAGTGATGACAAAATATGCTGAAAAGTCTTGTATTGATTTGTGGGAACAGTCGTTGATCCTAAAAATAGTTGGGCATCTCAAAAAGGGTTACTCATGAGAGGTTTAAATTGGTGAAAGATTCTAACTAAGGAAAAGTTGCGTAATGTCAAATTTGAGAGGTGTCACAACAACTACTTTAGGGGTAGTCTTCGATCTCACGGTGTCTATTGTAACGTAGCAAGTTGTTTTAGAAAGCCCAATATAGGTGATTTAGTAGCCCAGAACGGGCCATTCCCAATCTGGAACGGGCCGTTCCAAGCTATTAAATTGACCTGTAAATCGTAGTTGAGAACGGGCCGTTCTGGAGGGAGAACGGGCCGTTCTGGATGGAGAACGGGCCGTTCTAGATGAGTTCCAGAATGGGCCGTTCTGATTTTAGAACCGGCCGTTCTGCATGTGGTTTTTGCACATGACGAAGGGATACAGAACGGGTTATTCTGGATTCGGTACAGGCCGTTCTGGCCACTCCGAAATGTCTATAAATAGGGGTTGTGGGCCTTAAGGAGAATGTGAGTTTTTAGAGAGAAGTTTTAGAGAGAAGGTCTCTAGGTCTGTGAGCTCCTTTCTCTCCTAAATTTCTCTGTATGATTCCTTTTCTCCTCTAGATCACTAATGCCTTATGTCTTTTCATGAAATTCAGATTAGAAAGCTTGCTTTGGGAGGATTGAAGTTCCGGGTTGAACTTTGGAAGGGAATTCTATTTCGTCTTAGTTGTTGGCTATTTTGAGCCAATTTTCAAGTGAGGGAAGCTAGAATGTTTGTTGTTTAGGTTGCATGTGAGTTTAGAAACTCAATAGGTGCATGAATGTTGAGAATCCATGGAAGGATTGAAGAAAATCTCATTTTTTTTGGGGTTTTGAGAAAAAGCAGGATTTTGATGATTTTGATGCATAGGTTGGATGCATATGAGATTTAAGTTTATTTTGAGTCGTATGGAGCCTATGCATTGTGTTTTGTGTTTGCACGTGGCTGAGTTTATTAGTTTGGATGAGAGTTTTGAACTTTCTGACTAGGATTTAGGCTGGGCACGGGTTGAGCGCGTCAGGCGTGGAAGAGCTTAGAGCTCTTAGGTTGGTGTTAGGCCAGGCGCGAGCTGACTGCGCTGTGCGTGAATATATTTATAAATAAATGATTTAAATTGATGCTTATGCATGTTTAAAGTTAATGTTTTAGATCATGTATGTATGATATATGATGTATGGTGAAGTATGATTCATATGTTTGCTTTGTGATGATACGTATGAATGGTTGAATATGATATGACATGTGTATATGTTCATATGGGTATGTTTATTGATCATAATGGTGGGTAGACCATGTATGATGTATGATGCATTATTGCATGTGATGTCTTATGACATGTGTATGATTGTTGATCATGATGGTGGGCAGACCATATATGATGTATGATGCATGATTGCATGTGATGCCTTATGGCACGAGTCTAGCCTAGGACTTGAGGAGAGGAAAAAATATTTTCGAACTGGAAGAGCTCACATAGAGTCTCTTGAGAGTGGTGCTTGGATAGGCCACTGATATATGAGAGTGGTGCTGAGGTAGGCCACTGGGTTGGGTGAGTCTCTTCTAAGTCCTTAGCTAGTGTTGGAACGGGGTATGAGGTCGAGGGTTATTCCCTTAACCAAGTACTCGGGAAGGTGCGTGGATCCTTGCGGATAGTCGGTGGGCGAACTCCACAATTGACTTGGTTATGCATGTCAAGGTCGTGGTAAGCCCGTACCCAGTTGTGTTATACCTGACGGTGGATCTGGACTTCCAATTGTGTAAGTGATATCATCCGAGTAAACCCGAGTGAGGATTATATCCTATTTAGCTGTGACCGAGCGGGCGCATTGGGCGTGAAAACGGTTGGGGTGGTTTCGGTAGGATGGAATGTCACTTATACAACTCTATTGTTATGGAGATCTCCTAGGTGTATGCGTGACGACGCATTAGATGATTGATATGCATTGATATCTGTCATGAGATGCATTTATTGCATGATTATTAATATGATGAAGTGTGGTGTTTGACTTCATGATTGGTGGATTGTACTTTATGCATGAATAGTGTTGGATAGAGTGTATGGTGTGACTCTATGAATATGATTGATAGTTTGGATGATTGTGTAGTATAGATTATTGTTCTATACTTGTTTGATTGATTTTTTTTGAACTCTAGCTTACCCTTCTGTTTCCATGTGGATGGACTGCGATGATCATACTTGGTATGGAAGCAGGTCAGGGATAGCTTGGAGTAGAGGTGACCGCTGCGAGACGGGGAGTTTCAGCCTCGTGTTAGAGTTACCATTTTGGGTAACAGTTTTTGTCTGTGCTTGACCGGCACTAGGAAATATTTTGGGATGACTGTACATATATGGTATTTTATTTTGTATACAGAAACTTAATTATTTTGATCCTTATATTTATGCATGTATGATATGTGTTATCCAGTTTTATATTCTCTTAGTTAATTAGTTGTAATGCGATTCCACTAAGTGTAGTGACCATGGTGGGTCGTTACATCTATCACACATGAGTACATTAAGGTATATAACTAGTCATTATATATTTTTTTAAATTAATTTTTTTTAACATATTACATTATATATGTGAATATTAATTTATATATATATATATATATATATATATATTAAATTAAAAAAAAAAATTAATTCGTTATTAAGAAGTATTCTTTATTATATATAAGAACTAATCTCTTTTAAAAATTTAACAAATATCAAATAAATTAGCAACTATTTCAAATTTATATTTTATACATATAATAATTTAAATATATTTATTTATTTTATTAAAATATAACTTTTATTTTTTTAATAAAAAGAATTGTATGTGTCAAATAGTAATAGAGGCAAGTACCTCAACTCCCCCTCAATGTACATCGGTCTCTGTGTACAAGATTTGTCCACCAAGCTTTGGTGCCAGTCACCTAGAAAAAGGAAAGCTTAAGTGCAACATTGGCACTACTTTTTTCTTTCATTTGAACACATTTCGTGTCACGATGTGCCTTGGAATCTTTCATGCAAGCAAGATCTTTCAGATTTCCAACTTCTCTAGCCCCCCTGAGTATGAGGGTATAGCTCACCTAGAGGTGCTTTGTTGGTTGAAGAGCTTAACTTCGGTGATTTAATAAAAGTTGAGTTGAATTTAACTTAACTTTTCAAACTTAAAATTAACTAAATATGAGTTTAATTTAACTTGATATAATAAAAGTTGAGTTGAATATTAAACTTAATTTTTCAAACTTAAATTTGATTAAATATGAGTTTAATTTAACTTGATTAATATTTGAATACTTTTATTCTAAAAGTTCTTTTATTAAAATAGAAACTTGGTTGAATGATAGTAAATGTCTAATTTCTAAAATAGGTATAAATTTTATAATATAATGTTAGTGTTGTTTATTTAATTATTTTTAAGTATCTTTGAATTGATATATTATTATTGTTATTACTATTATTGTTATTATTATTAAAATGATGATAATAGTATAAATTAAATTATCATTAATGTTAAAATAATTTTATAATAATAATATTAAAATATTTTTGTCATTACATATCACCGTGCTTGCATAGGCCATCTTTTTCAATTCATATAGATTCATATATTCATTGCTAGCATGTCTAGAAGCTCACTACCAACATGGCATGCTACAAGGACTTTCATCCATGGGAGTCATTTCAAATTAATAATTTCAACTGAAAAGTAAAAGTCCATTAATCTCAAAACAAACGCAACCATATTGCTTTGATTGAAATGAATGTGAAGCTAAAAATACATTCAACACAATGCAAAAGAAGTCGGCCAAATAAATGGATTTAACATTTCGTGACTCATGAACGTTTGTTCAGGTATGCAAACACCAAATCAAACATATCCATGAGATTGCTTGTCAGCACATCACCCACGATCTCAGCAAAGCTCACGAGGATTTTTGGGAGTTTGGCGACATCCTACATAAATGTAACTTGTTACTGACTAGGTTACAAAATTTTGAAGCTAGTTTCTCTCCGAGGTCACCTAACCCAACTTCCCACAATCTAGCTTGGGTGATTGAGTTCAATGTTATGTCTAGTAACTTTAGACATATTACATCTGGTATCCTTTAACAAATTATAAATGATATGAGTTAAATATGTTTTTAACAACAAAAAATAAAATAAAATAAAATAAAATAATATATATATATATATATATATATATATATTTGTAAAAAAAACTAATTAATAAAAGTGTAAAATGGAAACTATAAGCAACTATATATCCAATAATAAACTAATAACTAAGAGAAATAACTTATTGTCATTAATTTGTTATATTTTATTTTTTATTTTTTGAGATAATTTGTTACATTTTATTAGTAGTGCACAAACTATATTTATGTCAGGTCTCTTTTACAATCATTCTGATTTGTTTGTTAGACTTTAAATATGGAGCCCACCCTTGCAATTTGTTTTACACTTCTATGAGACTAGGCTCGACAATGTATGTAGATGGTTTTTCCTAATTAGTTATGCACATAGGGTCTTGTTTGAACCCTACACCACCTCCATAAAACTTTAAGGATGGCTTCTTTAAAGTTTTACCAACAGTAAAAGGGGCTCCTTGCTTCGTGGATTTGATTCATGGGAACAGGATAACTTGGCTCTAAAGTTTTCTTTTTACTAGACTCGGACAACGTGCAAATATAATGTTTAGGAACCAAATACAATGTGTCTTAGGGAGCAAGAAAACTTAAAAATAATTAAGCAATTGCTCCCGCCCTTAAAAACAAAGGAGATCTTGAAAATCTTCGTCATGTTGAATGCTCCAACGAGAATGGAAAGTGTTCTTGCCGGAGATCGGTCGTAGGGACGATCTGCTGGCAAGATCGGTGAGCTTCCTTTGCTGGGTACGATTGCTGTTCCAAGTGGGGGTGGTACCTGCAAAAGATACTCCGATGCTAAAGTTAGTTTTTGTGGGTGTATGGGTCTCGTATAAGTAATGCACGTACCTTAGTGTGAATTAGGGTTTATCTGGGCCTTGGGCCCGAGATCAGTTATGACCTATTTGGATAGCGGGTCGACGTCGCCTAGCGCATGTCCGAGGTCACTTCGCGTTGTGATGCCGAGCTCGAGCTCGACATAGCGGTACGGATAGTACACTAGCCCCCCGAGCTCCGAAGACCATGGGTCGAGGAGTTAAGACCGAGCTCGACAAGGGATCGTAACTCTTCGCGTACGCCTATCTGTCGTGATGCCATGTATCATAACCGTCACTTCGTGTTTTGAAACGTGCGGGCGGCGTGTTAATGAGGGTGACGGTTATGTAATGATGGTCATACTTCATCACAATGGGGTCCCATTAATGCGTCGTCAGTGTTGTCCCCCATCTCTCCACGTGTCACGTCCGGTTTGAATTTTTGGTAAACCCCTTTTCTCTTTCTCTCGCGCCCTCTCCACTTCACTTTACTCCTTTCATTCCTTTTCTTTCTTATCTTGCTCTCGATGTTTCAACCCCCTCCGCCCACTCTTTGTCTTCTCTCCTCATCCTTATTCTTTTCCATCGTCGCCGTTACCGGAAATCGAGTCTCCGACGGCATTCAGGTCCCCGTATTTCCACTGTTCTGTCATTACCAAAGGAGTACCAGGTACTTCGTTCTCTCTGTCTTCTCTTCTCGTTCTTCCTTTTCACCTTCCTTCTTCCTTGAGTCTTTTTACCTTTTGATTGCTGGTGATAGCGGCCCCGCCCCCTCTGCTCCGGCCAAGGGCAAGGTCAAGGCGCACGGCAAGGCGGTGGCCGTCGAGACGGCCGTTGCTGAGAAGAAAAAGGGGGGGAACCAACCCAGGGAACCCTTCCCCGTCATCTCTGGCTACGAGTGGGTCAGGGGTGACGTCGGAGAGTTCTAGAGCGTCTTTAAGTCGTTCTTGGAGATCAATGCGATGTGGAAATCGCACAAGATCTGTCAATTGTCCATCTCTAAGCTCATTCGGCTTGAACCTTGTCAGCCCGGCGAGCGTGTATATATGGGGGGTACTTCCAATCCTCCTTTTTTCTATATGTACCAGTGTTTCTTTAGGGATTTAGGCATATGGCTTCCCTTTACCCAATTTGAATGCAATTTTTTGAATTTTGTCAACTTGGCTCATTGCCAGTTGCACCCCAATAGTTGGGGTTTTTTGAGGGCTTTTCAAGTCCTGTGCTCGACCCTAGGGATAGGGTTGTCTCTGCCTGTTTTCCTTCATTTTTATCAACTGAAATTGGGCGTACCTCCTTATGGTTGGGTGTCTTTGAATGGGAGTAAGGTTGGGGGCTTTCTCTTTACTCCCAGTCTTACAAGAATTTCAAACAAGAGTTCTTCCGGGTTCTGCCCAAGGAGGTCGACCCACTAGAAGATGAGGTGTTCCATTTCGGCAGATTGCCGAGGTTCCCACTCTACTAGTAGCAGGCTCCGGTCAAGTTTAACGGGTCAGCCAACCTTCAATTGATGACCTCGGACGCTGCTGCCATTAAAGACCTAGAAGCGCTTCCTCGTCCCTTGGATTGCAAGCTCGTTTTGTCGCTTGCTAACTCGGCGTACAAGGAAAGGGGTCTAGAGAGTGAGTATCTCGTCTTTTTTAGTTGTCAGGGTTCGTAAAATTTTCTTTTACTGATGTATTTGGCTTTTGTACTTGCAGGCATAATGGGAAGGAGCAAGTGGCGCGAGTTGAAGTCTCGGTACAACGTTGCCGAGATCGAGGTCCCTGAGCCTCACGAGGAAGAGATTGCCCCCTTGGAGACCCGTAGAAAGAGAAAGAGGGGGGAGAAGGAGGTCGGGGGGACCTCTGCTCCTCGAGATGCGGAGGAGGTGACTTCAAAGGCTGTTGATGCCGACGCAGTCAACCTCACTGGGAGTCCTCCACCTGAGGGAGTTTCCCAAGTGGCTACTGAGGAGGTTGCCCATGCTTCCGAGGTTTGTGCCTTTCCTTGTGATTTTACTTCTATACTTCCTGTCTTCTTGTTTTGTGGCTTAGGAAAAAAATTTTGTTTTTTGTTGTGTGCAGGCGGGGCCTGAGCCGACTGCCACTAAGGTCCGAGCAGAATCGAGCTCAGGAACGCCAGGCCTGAATTCCTCTGTTGCTGCGCAGGTGGCGCCTGCTTCCACTCCCGCCGAGGTCCGCGGAGAGGGACCAAGCTCCAAGGTCCCAACGCCTAACCCTGCAGCCACTACGCTGCCATCTCCCCCTTCGAAGGAGGCCCCCAAGAGTAAATACATCGCTCAACGCTTCGACAAGGATCGCCCTTTGTCAAGGTTGGATCACGTGAGTGCGTCGTCAGATGTGGACTCGTTATGGAGTTCGGGGGTGACCGCGGAGACCTTCTACCCCAGGGGTTCGCTGCGCTCGGCGAATCAGGCATTGATCGAGAAGGTCAGGCCAATAGAGGGCCTTGACTCTGCCGAGGTCTTTATGTAGAGGGCGATGGCTATTGTGGACCACTGGAAGCATAGGTGGTCCAAGCAGCAGGGAGACCTTGAGAAGATGAAGGGTCGAGTCCAGCCTCTAGAGGAGGAGAATCGGGCGTTGGGGGCCGCCTTGGGCGAGGCCAAGAGGCAGAACGAGGTCGAGCTTCAGGCCACATGGAAGGATCTTGAAAGGGTTCAGAAGTCTTTGGAGATCGCCTTGAGGGCCAACAAAGTCTACGCAGCTCAGGTTGGCAAGCTTCAAGAGCTCTCCTCTTTCTCCCGGGGTAGAGTGCGTTCCCTTAAAGATGAGGTCTCGGCGTTGAAGGTCGAATTGGGGCAAGCTGCTGAGAAGTGTCTCTGTGACGAGGTGCTTCTTAGTGGCAAGGAAGAGGAGGTCACAGCTCTGAAGGTGGACCTTGACAAGATGGCCGACGCTAAGGCAGGGCTGGAGAGGAGGCTCTTCGAGACTGAGCAAGCTGTTCTGTTCGAACATAAGAAAGGCTTCCTCAAGGCAACTCGTCAGGCATGGTTGCTTGCACCCGGAGTCGACCTCTCCGCTATGCATGTGGAGAAAGAGGTGCACTTTGGGCGGCTGGTGAAGGAAGACGACCTCCCAGACAGCTCGAGTGAGAATGCCTTCGCCTAGGCTGGTTTTGTAATAATTTGGCTTATTTTTCTTATTTGCTTTTTTAGATTCATGTTTTGAACCTATAAACCTGTTGTGTAAATATTATTTTCCTGAGTTTTTCATCTTGCGCTCTCGATGGTTCTATTTTGACCTTTTGTTTTTGCGCTCGAATCCGAATTTGGTTTTAGGCTTAGCTTTAGCCCGTTTCTGTGGTTTGAAAACATGTTTAAACTTGGCTTAGTTTAAAGTGATTTGCCTCCAGGTTCGAATTCGACCTCAGCATAGGATAGGATAATTCGTACTAAGGTTCGAACTCGACCTTGGCTTAAGATAAAACAATTCATACTAAGGTTCGAACTCGACCTCGGCATAAGATGAAACAATTCATACTAAGGTTCGAACTCGATCTCGGTGTAAGATAAAATAATTTGTGCTAAGGTTCGAACTCGACCTCGGGTAAGATAGAACGATTCATACTAAGGTTCGAACTCGACCTCGGTGTAAGATAAAATAATTCGTGCTAAGGTTCGAACTCGACCTCGGGTAAGATAGAACGGTTCATACTAAGGTTTGAACTTGACCTTGGTGTAAGATAAAATAATTCATACTAAGGTTCAAACTCGACCTCAGTGTAAGATAGAACGATTCATACTAAGGTTCGAACTCGACCTCGGTGTAAGATAAAATAATTCGTGCTAAGGTTCAAACTCGACCTTAGTGTAAGATAAAGTATTTTATGATAAAACAGTGTGAAATTAAGAAGCTATGAATAGAATGAGTCATTTTATTAATGACGTGGTGTGCCTCGTTAAAAACCCTCTCAGCCAAAACCCATTTTTCTGTTTTTTGGGACAAAAGACTGAGTCGGGAAAAGAGTGCACAACTCATTTGTACAAATTTAACTGAAATAGAACTTGAGATGCGTGGCATTCCAAGTTCGCGGGATGGCTTTGTCGCTGAGTTCTTCTAGTCGGTATGCCCCATTTTTTAAGTCTTCTATAACTTGAAATGGGTCATCCCAGTTGGGTGCAAGTTTCCCCTCTGATGGGTCTCTTCGTGCTTCGCCTAGTAGTCGCCACACCAAGTCTCTGACCCAGAAAGATCGAGGTCAGACTCGCGTGTTGTATCTTCTAGAGGCTCGAAGCTTGCAGGTCTCTTCACGAATCCGGGCTTCTTCCTTGAGCTTGTCAATGAGGTCGAGGTTGACCGTTGTCTCTTGGGCGTTTTGCTCACTGTCGAAGACATGATGTCGATGAGACGTCTCGCCGACCTCCACTAGGATCATGGCATCGGCTCCATAGGTTAGCTTGTACGGCGTTTCCTGAGTTGTCGATTAGGGGGTACAATGGTACGCCTAGAGGATGCTGGGAAGCTCGTCGACCCATTGTCCCTTGGCGCTTCCTAGCCGCTTCTTGAGCTCTCGTAGTATCACCTTGTTTGCAGCTTCAGCTTGGCCATTGGTCTGTGGATGTTCCACCGAGGTCGGGAGGTGCTTGACTCCAAGTTCGCGGAGGAAGTCCTCGAAACTCTATGCAATGAACTGTCGGCCGTTATTGGTGACAAGGGAATGTGGAATGCCAAACCTGCATACGATGCTCTTTCAGGTGAACTTCTGTACGTTCTCAGTGGTGATCTTGGCGAGTGGGCATGCCTCGATCCACTTGGTGAAGTAGTTGATTGCCACTATGAGGAATTTGAGCTGACTCTTCGCGGGGGGAAATGGTCCGAGGATGTCCATTCCCCACTGGGCGAAAGGCCACGACGACATCATCTGGTGGAGGGCTTCGAGTGGTTGTCGATGTGCATTGCCGAACTGCTGGCATTCCGTGCATCTTTGTACGTAGGCTTGGCAGTCTTCCTTCAGTGTGGGCCAGTAATACCCAGCTTAGAGTACCCTGGTCGCCATCGAGCGTGCTCTGGAGTGCATACCACATATCCCTCGATGGATCTCCTCGATGACATAAGTGGCTTGAGGCTCTGTTAAGCATTTGAGCAATGGGGTGGAGATGCCGCGTTTGAACAGTTCGTCTCCGACAATGACGAACTTAGCTAACCTTACCCTGATCTTCTGAGCTTCACCTTTATCTTCGGGTAGAATTCCTTGCTTTAGGTAGTTCCAAATATTTTTCATCCATTCTCGGTTTGTGTTGTCACTGGTGTTGATGACCTTGTCGTCCAGACTAGGCGAGTTCAGTGTTTCCTGTATGATGGTCCGATGTTGCCCGGGGCGCTTCGTGCTGGCGAGCTTGGACAGGAGGTCGGCTCTTGCATTTTGCTCGCGGGGTACATGGTGGATTGTGAACTCTTCGAAGGAGGAGATCTGTTGGGAGGCTACATGGAAGTACCTCTACAGTAAGGTGTCCTTGGTCTGATATGCCTCGTTGAGCTGCTCCACCATGAGCTTTGAATCGCTGTTGCAACTCACTCTCCGCGCTCTGAAGTTGTGAGCCAACCTTAGCCTTGCGAGAAGTGCCTCATACTCTGCTTGGTTGTTGGTCACTTTGAAGCCAAACTTCATAGATTTCTCTAAGGTGACCTTATTATGCCCTTCCAAGATAATACCTGCACCACTACCCTTAGAGTTGGAGGACCCATCAACATGTAAAGTCCATACCCGTTGTTCGTTGGCTGATGTTGGCGTCAGTTCGGCCATAAAGTCTGCCAGGCACTAAGCTTTCAGGGGGCGTGACTTTCATATTTGATGCCAAACTCGGACAGTTCTACTGACCATGCTATCATCCGTCCGGCAAGCTCTGGCTTTCTCAAGATTTGCTTGATTGGGTAGTCGGTTTTGACGACCACCTGGTGGCTTTGAAAATAAGGTCAGAGGCACCGAGCTGCAGTGACAAGTGCTAGTGCGAGCTTCTCAATCATCTGATACCATTTTTCTGTGTCCTGGAGAACTTAGCTGATGAAGTAGATCGGCATCTACACTTTCTGGTGCTCTTGTACTATGACTGTGCTGATTGCGCCTTCTGCCACGGCTAGGTAGAGGAGGAGGTCGGTGTAGTGATCCAGCCTCTGGAGGACTGGCGGAGTCGTGAGGAAGACTTTGAAGTTCTTGAAAGCCTCTTCGCACTGGTCCGTCCACTTGAAGTTCTTCGGCTTTCGTAGCAGGGTGAAGATGGGCCCTGCTTTCTCTGCCAACTTGGGGATAAAACGTGAAAGAGAAACTAACCTTCCTGCTAGGCGCTGGACATCTTTCACAGTCTGGGGGCTCTGCATCTGGATGATGGCTTTGCATTTCTCCGGGTTGGCCTCAATGCCCCTGTTGGTGATCATGAAGCCAAGGAATTTACCTCCCTGGACGCCGAAGACACACTTCTCTGGGTTGAGGCGCATGTTGTGTTTTCTGATCTGATTGAACACCTCGGCCAGGTAGGCAGCATGACCTTCGGCGGAAGTGGTTTTGACCACCATGTCATCAATGTAGACCTCCATATTCCGCCTAATCTATTGGTGGAAAACCTTATCCATCAGTCGTTGGTAAGTGGCCCCTACATTTTTGAGACCGAATGGCATCACTCGGTAACAAAAATTGGCGTGGTCAGTGATGAACGACGTGTGCACTTCGTCTGGTGGGTACATCATGATCTGGTTGTACCCAGAGTAAGCATCTAGAAAGCTGAGGAGGGCGTGCTCGGATGCTCCATCGACCAGCCTGTCGATGCTCGGCAAGGGGTACGAGTCCTTGGGGCATGCTTTGTTCAGGTCGGTGTAGTCGACGCACGTACGCCACTTCCCCGAGCTCTTCTTCACCAGTACAACGTTTGCCAGCCACGTGGTGTATCTGACTTCGTGGATGAAGCCTGAGTTTAGTAGCTTTTGTGTCTCGGCGATGATGGCTTCTCGTCTCTCACCGCCGACCTTCCATTTCCTATGGGCCACTGGTTTTGCCTCCTTGTGGATTTCCAACCTGTGACAGATGAATTTAGCGTCTATACTTGGCATATCGGCGCTTGACCATGCAAAAAGGTCGACGTTCTTGGAGATTTCGGCTTCAAGTTGCTGCCGTAATTTCGGGTTTAGCTGCCTGCTTATTTTTGTGCACTATCCAGGGAATTTGTCGACCTGAAGATCATCAAGCTCATCAATGGGACTCGGTCGTTCATCATGAGATTTTGACCTTGGATCCAGGTCAGTGATATCGATTTGGGTGATATGAGCCACTATAGGGGGTTCATTTTTGCAGCGCTGCTCGAGTGTGAACTCGCTCTCCTGCAAAACCAACTAGGGGTTCTGTGTGAGGTTGGATGAGGGAGTGAGGGATGCTAACTTGAGGAACGTCGACCAGTATAGGACGTCAGCCGAACTACCTTGGTCGTTCAGCGTCTTGTGGACCTCCCATTTGGCGACCTCCACAACGATGACCATTGGGTCATGTTGATTTGGACAGATGCCAGTGTAGTTGTCGTCGATAAAGGTGATTGGTGGTGAGCTTTGGTGCGAGGCCGAGGTAGCGGAGTGGACATTGTCGATGCTGCGCAGGTGTCTTTTTCGCGCCGAGCTGCTAGAGCCTCCCCCTACGAAGCCACCTGTAGTTGTGTTGATAACTCCCCGCAAGGGAGCTGACCCTGTTTCTTGACTTACCTCGGCCTGCACTGCGCCACCAGCGTTTTGTTGGGATCTAGAGGGTTGGTCTATGCGAGTGCCTGAACCGCGACTTCGCCCTCATCCTCGTCCGTTGTAGCCTCCTCGGTGACCTTGCTGTCGCTGGACGTATTGCCCAAGGTGTCCCGCCTGGACGAGTTCCTCTATACGATCTCTAAGTGTGCGGCATTCTTCGGTTGTGTGACCATGGTTTCTATGGTACCGATAATGCTTGGATTTGTCCGCACTGTTGGGACTGTGTCCAGGGGGTGGCAGGGTAAGCAGGTTACTATTGCTGGCTACCTCCAGGATGTGTACTCAGGGCACATTCAGGGGGGTGTAGAAGTCGTACCTTCCCCCTTTATTTGTCCGAGCAGCCTTCTTAAACTGACTATCATTGATGACCTTAACCTTGTCTTTGTGACCGTGGTCTGACTTTGCTTGTGATTTTCCATGAACCTGGTCACGAAAAACATAGTGCTCTTCCATCTGGATGTAGCCTGCAGCTCGGGCACAGATTTTGTCCATGTCGGGAGGAGTTCGCCGACACAGGCTGTCGATGAATGGTCCTGGCTTGAGTTCCATGAGCATGGCGTGCAGGGCGACCTCGGGATTCAGGTTTTGAATTTTCACTGAGATGCTGGCAAAGCGCTCCATGAACGTCCTCAGTGGTTCGTCATCGCCTTGTCTGAGACTGGCCAGGGCGGCTGATGTAATGTGATAAGGTCAGCTTGTTGCATACTGTGCCGTAAACCGTCTGACCAGGGTGTCGAAGCTGTCGATTGATCCCGCTGGCAGTTGGGTATACCAGGTGAATGCTTCCCCCTTGAGCGAGGTCGGAAAAACCCTACATAGAATAGCATCATCATTAGTGTATAGGTTTACCTGTGTAACGTATAGGTCGATGTGCTCGTTCGGGTCAGCAGAGCCGTCATAACGGTCGATGTTGAGAGGCTTCCATCCAAAAGGGAGGGGCGTCTCCATAATGCCATCCACGAAAGGGTGGAGGCGGATGCTTGCCCTATGTCCTGGATCCTGGGCGGACGCATTACTGACTTCATGGGCCGGCCTATTCGTTGGCGCGTGTGACCGATGTGTGGCAGGCCTGGGAGTCGGCGCCCTAGGTGCAGTCAGTGGTTGAGAAACCGAGTGTCCCTCTTCCTCGTGTTGGTTACTCGGTTGAGGGGGTTGATCAGAAGGGTGCCGAGGGAGTTAGGCGCGAATACGCTCATTCTCGGCGCGTAGCGCTGCTAGGTTAGTTTCATTCGCGGCACGCAGCGTTGCGAGGTCGGTTTCGTGCTTGGAACGAATGCTCTGCAGGTCGACGGCGTGTTGCTGCCGCATCTGTTCGACCTTTTCGATCAGTCTTCTCAATGTTGCTTCGCTGTCCATGCTAGTTGCGCGATCTAGGTCGTCTATTGCTCGTCTACTATGGCTTCGGGTGAAAACCATAAGCGCGGCCGATAAGAGTTGTCTTGATCGGCCCCACGGTGGGCGCCAAATGTTCTTACCAGAGATCGGTCGTAGGGACGATCTGCTGGCAAGATCGGTGAGCCTCCTTCGCTGGGTACGGTTGCTGTTCCAAGTGAGGGTGGTACTTGTAAAAGAGACTCCGATGCTAAAGTTAGTTTTTGTGGGTGTATGGGTCTCGTATAAGTAATGCACGTACCTTAGTGTGAATTCGGGTTTATCTGGGCCTTGGGCCCGAGATCAGTTATGACCTATTTGGATAGCAGGTCGATGTCACCTAGCGCATGTCCGAGACCACTTCGCGTTGTGATGCCGAGCTCGAACTCGGCATAGCGATACTAATAGTACAGAAAGTAAGTGTTTCTTTAGGTTACATGTACTTTGTATTTGGGTATTAAGAGTGTTGAACATTTAGTATACTATTTTGTTACTCACTTGTGTTTTTCTTGTTTCATAATTCATGGCTTAAAGATTCAAATTTGATTCAAAGTATTCGAGGGTCACTACTACCTAAGGATTCGGCCCCTAAGGAAACCCTTCTATTATTGCTACCAAGAACCCAACAGTCAAAAACCCTACAATCGAGGACCCTTCAGCCATGAACTTTTCAAGAACCCCTTGTAGAAATCCTCTAATCCAACCCAGTCCTAATACCAGGCTGACCACTGCTTCCCCAGCTCATGTGCCTCATAAGATTAAAAAGAGGTATTGTGAAAAAAGACCAAAAGGTTCTCGTCATAAAAAATTGAGACCCAATGAAGATACCTCCACCATTGATAGAGACATTTTTCGATAAGGGTTTTGACCCTTTGTCAATTATGGACCTCACCACCCTCTCCCTGGCCAACCAGGAAGCTCTGAAAAAACAAGTCTAGAAGTGGTGCTAGCAACTTTTTGTGACTTACAAGCCCTGTCATGGGTTATTGTTCAATGTCTCAAGGTTGAATTGTGCAATGTTAGTGTTAATCCTAATGATGTCAACAAATTGAAAGTTGAGTTAGAGGAGAATTGAGAAAGTCTTCAAGAGACACCGAAGACTAATGAAGAATTAACTTGGGAGGTCACCAAGTTACAAAGTCAAGATGGTGAACTCCATAACCGGGAACACTAGTCTTCAACATCTCGAGGAGATTAATAAAAAAATTGGTTGCTATAAAGAAAAGCTTGAAAATTCATCTATTAGAGATGACTAAATCTCAAGATAAGGAGAAGGCCCTAAAAGAAATAATGGAGGTGGCCAAGAAGAAGGCTAAGCTCCACATATACAAACAAAATGTTATTAGATTTAACAAGGTCATCTGACAAGTCGCCCACTTTTATAACTTGGAGGATTTATCTATATTTAACATAGATAAGGATGTCTTCCAAGGAGAAATGGTTGATATGGTGAACTTGTCAAATGGGTATATGTTTGACATTATTGTTGACGCACCGAATATTCAAGAGGAGCAAGTCGAGAAGGTCCAAGTGGAAGTGGTAGAGGAGGAGTTGGCTGAAGTGGTGAATGAGCTGATTGATTAGATTTTAGTAGGGGCTAGTAGTGCTCATCTATTTTTATTTTTTTTGCTAATGAAACCTTGCACATTTTAATTAATGAACTTTGCCTTTTAGTTTCAAATATTCATGTTTACTTATTTCAACATCACATTCCAAAAGTTGTTTTTGTTTGGCCGAGAAATTATACTCATTCAAGGCACCAAAAATTTATACTTGGGTTTTATTTTTACTTGGCCAAAAGCTTTTACTCAGTTAAGGTGCTAATATTTTTTACTCAGGTTTATTTTTACTTGGTTAAGAGCTTTTACTCGACCAAGGTTTTCTTCATACCAAGATTTTATACTTGGGTTTTATTTTACTTGGTCGAAAGCTTTTACTCAGCCAAGATGCCAAGATTTTATACTTGGGTTTATTTTTACTTGGCCAAGAACTTATGCTTAGCCAAGGTTTCCTCAGGACAAGAATCTTCTGCATCAAACTAGGACATCGTATGTAGAAGTAGTAAACACTTTATTAATGATATCAGTGTGTCTTGTTAAAACCTCCCTAGCCAAAATCCTTCCTTTTTAACGGGACAAAAGACCGATGGTAGGAAAGAGTATATCACCTTATTACAATGTAGATATTAACTATAATAAAACTTTAAATAAGATGGTTTCCAAGTCCTTAGAATCCCTTGACTAGATAGATAGTCAAGTTTGTATGCTTCATTATTCAAACTTCAAGTAAATCTAAAGGGTCCATCCCAATTTTACGAGAAATTCCCTTCTATTGTGTCCTTCCTAGCTTCACTTTGAACTTGCAATACCAAGTCTCCGCCTCTAAACTCCTTTTTGACTAATTGAGAAGCCTATCTTCGACTTGATCTTCTATGACTAGCTCATCGTTATCTAGCAATAGGGTAATTAGTCTTGACTACTATGTAATGGCTTAGGATAGAAGGCTTTAATCTTTTTGTTGTTGTTACCAAAGCCAAAAGCTAGAATGACCATCTTTTGATACCTTTGCTCGACACCTTGTAATACTCAACTAATGTGGTAGATAGGTATTTTCCCTCCTTCTTTCTATTAGATAATGATAGTGTTAATATATTCATCTAGAGTAGATAAATATAAGAGGATTGGAAGCTCTTGGTTGGGCTTTGCTAAATTCAAACCTTGGAAAGTGACTTCACACTCAAGTGTCCACTCAAATGCTTTCTTATTTTTTAATAAAGTGAACATGGGTTTTACCTTTTTGGACAAACAAGGCAAGAATTGGGATAGAGAGGCTAGTCGTCCTGTGAGTCATTGGACTTCCTTTAGGTTAGCCAGGCTCTTCATGTTGATGATTGACTAGCACTTATCAAGGCATTTATCAATATTAGCTTTGATGCCTCTTGCGGTTAACATGAAGTTTAAAAAGTTTCCTCCACCTACACTAAATACACATTTTTCAGAGTTTAGACACATATACTTTCTTATCTCAAAAAATACTTCAACAAGGTCAGACATGTGCTCGACCACACTGTTGTCCACATACACTTCCAAATTTCTTTAAATTTGTCATTGGAAGACCTTATCCACAAGTCGCCAATATGTAGCATCTACTTTCTTAAGTCCAAAGGGCATCACATGATAAAAAAAGTTAGTCTCTTAAGTGATGAAGGGTGTTTTTACCTTATTAGGAGGATACATCAGAATCTAATTATAATCTGAGTAGGCATCCCAAAACTCAATATTTGGTGTCTGGTTGCCCCATCCACAAGTCTATAAATACTAGGAAAAAGGATAAGTATCCTTGGGACAAGGCTTGTTCAGTTATGTATAGTCCATACAGATCCTCCACTTACCATTATTCTTCTTGACCAAAATCACATTGGATAGCCAAGTTCTGTATCAAACTTCATATATGAACCTAACTTTCATCAGATTTGACACCTCAACCTTCACAGCCACCCTTCTTTCTTCACCAATCTTCCACTTCTTCTAGGCTATCGATTGTGCATTGCAACAAATAGGAAAATAATGGTAATGGAAAGATGGATCAATGCATGGTATGTCAGATGTTGACCATTGATAATGATGTTGAATGTTAGCAAATAAAACTAGTTTCCCCTAGAATTTTTGTAACATAGGGAACCTAGGTCAGAATCCGAAATCACAAACAATAGAATACAAATCCTGACTTCCAAGTTAGCTAGGGGATTTTTATCAAACACTTTATGTGCAAAAATTATAAACTGAAAATTAAACTCAAGAATCACAAATTTGAGAATTCAATCGGATAAAACATTGATTCAAGTTTTGATTATTGAAATATAAAAAATATATAATCCGAATTCTAACATTTAATATTTAATTCAAATTAAAGAATGAAGAACACAATCGTGCGTTATAAAAGTCATACGAAGACAAATTTGTTTCGTATTGAATCCAATTTAGTGTTCTAAAATTAATTTGAGTTAATCCTATTCTTCAATTAATCAAAACAAAATTCATAATCATGAATTTAATTCAAAATTAATTGAAGAATGGAGAAGATGAGAGGAATTCAGATTTGAGAGGATTTTACCGCATAATTGAAAACTTGAATTGATTAAGAAAAATTAGTTACGCATCTCCATCATTATCTATGTGAAAATTTGTTTGGAGAGAAGATGAAGAGTCTTTGCAAAACTTAAGAGGAATTTGTGAGAGAGAAGAGAAGAGAGTTGAGAGAAAATGAGAGAAGCTTCTTGAGCAAGAAATCTCAAATCTGAAAAATGAATTAAAAGTGTCTAAGTTCAATGTAATTACACCTACATATAGACAACTAAATGGGCCTAAGTATAACTAAACAAGGATCGGTCCACTAATTAAGTCCTAATACACTAATTACAAGTCATTAAGGTTTAAACTACAAAAAACAAAATACAACTACACTGGGCTGCAACTTTGTACTACCTTTTCGGACCTCTTCCTATATGAATTGGCTCTAAACTTTAACAAAGAAGTTATAAGACTCTCTCTAAGCTTTCCAAAGGTACCAAGAATGTCCTAATTTGAGTTCAGGAGCTCCAGATATGGTTTACACAAAACAAAGTGTTCAAGTGTATAAAAACATGAAAATTGAGTAAAATTTACCACAATCATCAAATGATGCCACTATCATAAATTGAAGTCAAAACACCAATATAAGATACATACCAAAGTCAAAAAGGCCAAATAAATGCATACAAAGTTGCTTCCCAAAATGCACTATCAACCATGCAAACAAGTTAGTATTGTCCTTTAGAATGTTGAGCAATGAAGTTTTGCCCTTCAGGTTCATTTGTGTACCAATGTTAGTACATTGTCCCTCTGTTTTTCACAACTAAAATTTTTTAGTCTCTTTAGTCAGTTTCATCCAAGCTTCGTCACTAACCCTTGGGTCTAATTCCACCAAGTTTACCTATTTCTCACTTGTCGATGAGGTATGCTTGTCATCCCGAGTGAGTTGATGTTCAACTTCAACCTAACTTACCAAGGGAGTTATCTTCAACCTAGTTGTGTATCACTCCCTTGTCGTCTTCTAATTGATATGTACTGTCATTATCCTCCAAAATAAGGAAACTTTATAGCCAAATAAGGCATGGAAAATATAGCCACTAATTCATTAAGAGAAGGGTATCCCAACAAAGCGTTATAAAAGGTGTTGGCATTGATCACTATGTACTTTATATTGATCATTCACTTCATCTTGTCACCATCATCGAAGATAGATAATAGATTAGCATAGCCCTTCGTATCGACCCTTTCCCCTAAGAAGCTGACCAATTGATCATTGTAAGGCTTGATGCTGGACTCGGGAATTTGTAGTTGTCGAAAGGTAGACATATTCAAAATACTGATAGATATACCTTGGTCTACTAACATTTTCATTACTACAAAGTTATCCATATTCACAATAATTACCATAAGGTCGTCTTGAAAAGAGTCCAAGCCTTTAAAGTTCTCATCGGTGAAAGTAATCAACATATTTCGCGAAGGTTGTCAGGCAACAATGTTCACTACCTTAACATTGCGAAGATGCATCTTTCCTGTAGAATTAGTTGATCCCCCACTAAAAAATCCTCTAGTTATTATGTTAATGATCCTTTTTCTTGCAAGACAATCTTCCTGCCAAGGAACCTCTTCAAAACTTGCCCAAGGACGTTCATCTCTTTCACGCCTTATCTCACAACACTCATAATGTTAGTCCTAGTCACAAGATATGGTATCACTCTTTTACGCAAATTTGCGCAAGTGCCCCACTTGTATTAACTCTTCAATTTTATCTTTTAGGACAACACATTCCTCAGTGGTGTGAGCGAAATTACAACGATATCGACAATGTTTGGTGCGATTTGTCTTATAAGGGGTAGAGACAAACTACTCTAAAGGTATCAAATCACTACTTAACAATTCATCAAGGATCCTCGAACAAATATCATTTAAGGGAATGTATTAAGAATATCTCAGTGGCTTGTGCTCCCTTGTTCTTCTAGATCGATCTCTTTCCCTCTTGTTTCCCTTGGACTTCACTTTTTCTTTGCCTCGTTCCTCACTGAAATGTTCTTAGAACTCCACAAGCTTTTCCATTTACATGTATTAAGCAACAAGCAATTGTGATGAAAGAATTGAGAGAGAGAAGAATAGAGGTTAGGCGGAAGCAGTTTAGCAGAGAAAGAAATTGTATTTTCACTAACTGATAAAACATTACAGCTTGACTATTTATATGTATCTATAGCTTCAAAGGAAGCTATAGATACATTGACCTGTTGAACAGGTAACCAGAACAGAAAATAGAAAAATTAACAAACAGGTAACAAACTAATACAGGAATAAAAATAATACAAGGCGAAGGAGTAAAGATATACTCCAATATCCCCCCGCGAGATCAAGTAGGGTGAGACAACGAATCAGCCAACTTGAGCTTGGATCGAAGCTCACAAAACCGAGACGGAGATAAGGACTTAGTAAGAATATCAGCATACTGATCAACGGCCGGAACATGAACCACATGAAGAAGATTGGAAGCTACTTTTTCTCGAACGAAGAAGAGATCCAGTTCCATATGTTTGGTTCGAGCATGAAGGACAGGATTATGCGCAAGAGCAACGGTGCTCATGTTATCACAGTAGATACAGGGGGATGATGAGAGACATGTAATTTGGAGAGTAAGGTTTGAATCCACAGAACTTCAGTAGTGGCAAGAGCAAGACTGCGGTATTCAGCTTTAGTGCTGGAGCGGGCAACAACAGTTTGTTTCTTGGACCACCAAGAGATGAGATTGGGTCCAATGAAGATGGCGGCACTAGAGGTAGAGTGGCGATCATCAGGGTCAGAGGCCCAATCAGCATCACAGTAGGCTTGAATGGACAAGGGAGAGTTAGGAGGAGCAAGTTGGAGATGGAGGCCCAGGGACATGGTTCCCTTTAAGTAGCGAAGGATGCGCTTGACAGCAGACCAATGTTGCTCCAAGGGATTAGACATGAACTGGCACACCTTGTTGACCGAGAAACTAATTTCAGGCCGAGTTATTGTGGCATACTGTAAGGCACCAGCCACAGACCTGTATAAGGACACATGTAGAAATTTGTCAGAACCAGATTTTGAGAGTTTACATCCAGAGACCATGGGTGAAGTGATAGGTTTAGAGTTTTCCATGTCAGTGCGACTGAGGAGACCACGAACATACTTGCTTTGAGTCAGAGTGAGTGAGCCATCAGAATTGGATTTGACTTCAATACCAAGAAAATAATCCAATCGACCAAGATCCTTGAGGGAGAAGGCGGAATTGAGTTGGGAAACAATGTTTCTGAGAAAAGCAGTATTATTGCCAGTGATGATGATATCATCAACATAAACAAGAATGTAGATGACATTATTAGCATGGGAATAAACAAAGAGAGAGGGATCACACTTGCTGATCTGAAAGTTGAGGTGAAACAGAGTGGCCTTTAGTTTTTCAAACCAAGCACGCGGAGCTTGTTTAAGACCATAAATGGCCTTATGAAGTTTGCAGACCAGGGACTTGTTAGATGACTCAAACCAGGAGGCTGGGACATGTAAAATTCTTCTTCAAGATTTCCATTAAGGAAGGCATTGTTGACATCCAGCTGCTGAATAGACCAATGATGGGTGAGAACAAGAGTGTGAATAAGACGGATGGTAACGGGCTTTACAACCAGAGAGAAGGTCTCAGTATAGTCAAACCCAAATTGCTGATGGAAACCCTTGGCAACCAGGCGAGCTTTATGTTTGTGAACAGTTCCATCAGGATTCTCTTTAATGCGAAAAACCCACTTACAACCAATGGTTGTTCTGTGGGAGGGAAGTGATACTAGGGTCCAGGTGCCATTGGCCATTAATGCATCATATTTCTGCTTCATGGCAGCAAGCCAGGTGTCACTAGCCAGAGCTTGTTTAGTGCTCTTGGGTTCAAAGTGTGTGAGTAAAAGAGTGGGTTGCAGTCGGGGTTTGGCAATACCCGCTTTAGCCCGGGTAGTCATGGGATGGAGATTGACAGGTGGAGCCTCAACACGAGTGGGTAAAGAGTTGGAGGATGAGGGGCTGGGCCTAGGAGAAGTATGACTAGGCCGAGAGGAGGAAGAATCAGTAGAGATTGGTGGTGAGGGTGGAGAAGGAGAGGTGGAGGTAACAGGAGCCTGTGGGTTGGTGATAACAAGAGGAACGAAAATGGGTGATGAGGATGAACTGGGAGTGGATGGTGGGAACATGCTTGGGTAGGGAAAATGATTCTCGCAAAATATGACATCTTTGGAAATGAAGATTCTACCGGACGGAGCAAGGCACTTGTAACCCTTATGAGAAGTAGAATAACCCAAGAATACGCATTCTTGAGAGCGAAATTGAAGTTTGGTTTTATTGTAGGGCCAAAGGTGAGGAAAACACGAGCAGCCAAAGACACGTAGGAAGTTGTAGTCAGGGAGCTGATGAAACAGTTTTTGAAAAGGAACATCCTGCTGGATTGAAGAAGAGGGCAGTCTATTGATGAGATAGACACTTGTTAGGAAGGCATAATCCCAAAAAGACATAGAAAGTTGAGCTTGGGCCAGCAAGGTAAGACCTAACTCAACAATGTGACGATGTTTGCATTCCACAACGCCATTTTGATGGTGAGTGTGGGGACAAATAATGCGATGATGAATACCATGTTGGGCTAGGTAAGAGGTGAAAGAGCGGAATTCACCACCCCAATCAGTTTGGATAGCCTTAATGGGTAATTGAAATTGATTTTGAACCATGGCGTGGAATTGTTTAAAAACATCAAGCGTGTGAGCTTTACTTTTGAGCAAAAAGATCCAAGTAAACCGAGTATGAGCATCAACAAGTGTAACATAATATTGATAACCATTATCAGACAAAACAGGGGCAGGGCCCCATAGGTCACTGTAGATTAATTCAAAGGGAGTATGATAAACAGTTTTAGATAACTGAGAGGGTAATTTGTGCGATTTTCCAAGACAACATGAAGTGCAAAAATCAGAAACACTTTTATTTATGATGGGAAAGTTACACAGTTTGAATACAGATTTGATTACATCATTATGGGCATGCCCCAGTCTAGAATGCCAAGTGGCATAGGAAACAGAATTAGAAGAGACAGTGTGAGCAGAGGGCAGAACAGCAGAAGGGTGTCTTGGTAGAAGCAGAGATGGAAACTGATATAAGCCATCAGGACCGACAACTCCAAGGAGAAGAGTTTCATTACTGTCCTGTGATTTAACCAAACAAAAGGTTGAGTGAAATTCAAAGAAGACAGAGTTATCCTTACAGAATTGACTCACACTAATCAGGTTTTTGGTGATAGTAGGAACATAAAGAAGATTATGAAGAGTAAGAGAAACGTGAGGTTTGAGAGGAGAAGAGAAATGAGTGACACCTGAGGAGTTTATGGGAAGACCTTGGCCATTTCCAATGACAATCTAATCTGGTCCTTCAAAAGGGGTGTATTGTTGTATATTGTGAGAGACGTTGGTAACATGATTGGAGGCGCCAGAGTCAGGATACCATATATTGGTGCCAGGGGAGGAAGAAGACATGGCCAAAGCTGAGGGAGAAGCGTGAAGGTTCCCAGGAGAGATAAGGTATGCGTGGGATGTGTTAGGATTGGGTGGTCGAGGCCCCAGAACGCCATTAGAGAAATTAGCAGGGCGAGGTGCAGACTGAGATTGAAAGGGGGAGGGGGTATAGCCAAAAACAGGATGAGTATTGGAGGTGTTGGCAGGGAAGGAGTTATCAAAGGGTAGGGTGGGAACGAAGTTGCTATCAAACTGATAGTAGCAAGTGGAAGCAATGTGACCATAGCGATGACAAACCTGACATTGAGTACCAGAAAACCTGCCACGGCCACGGCCATAGCGGTGGTTGGAGCGGCCACCGCGCCCACTGCGTGCACCCGGTCGACCTCCGCGGAAGGAGGAAAATTGAGAATCTTGATGGGCAAGGTTGGCTTGGGGTTGCAGGGCAGGGGTGTTAGAGCCCGAAGAGGATTCAAGAAGATTGACGGAGACAAGATTCTTCTTCTTGAATTTTTCAAGGCGAGATTCGTGGGCAAGAAGGAGAGTTTCAACCTCTTCGATGGATAAAATGTCAAAGCGACTGCTTATTAGGGAGACGGTGGACTCGTATTCCTCTGGTAGACCTTCAAGAACAATGTCCAAATGTTCTTTAGAGGAGACAGAATCACCAATGGCTGTGAGAGAGTCAACCAGGGATTGGATGCGAAGAAGATAATCGTAGATGGTGCAGTTGTCAAGGGTGGTGCTACGAAGATCACTGCGAAGTTGTCGTGCTTTGGCGTTTGTGTGGGCATGGAAGTACGCATGAATCTTGTCCCAAATCTAGAATGAGGACTTGCAACCGATGATGCGGGTGAGCATGTCCTTGGACATGGAAGATTGCAACCAGGAGAGAAGTAACTGGTCTTGCTGTTCCCAAGCCAAATACTCTTCAGAGACAGGATTTGCATCTCTGTCAGAAACCGTGAGAAATTTTGGAGGAATTTGAGGATTGACCAGAAAGTGATGAAGGTGATGGCCTTTGATGACGGGTTCCACTTGTTGACACCAAAGAAGGTAATTCTTGGTGTCAAGTTTCTCAGAAATAGTATGGGCAAAGGTGAGAGAGGGAGACGAGGAGAGTTTTACCGGGGCAGCTTGGACGTGTGGTGGTGCAGTTGAGTCAGACAATGGTGGTTCGTCGGCCATGAGGAAAGACCAGCAGCGAGAAGGAAAAGGGGCTGAGAAAGAGGGGAGGAGGGTTTGAAGAGATAAAGATGGAGAGGATCGATGAGCTCTATGATACCATATTAAGCAACAAGCAATTGTGATGAGAGAATTGAAAGAGAGAAGAATAGAGGTTAGGCGGAAGCAGTTTAGCAGAGAAAGATTGTATTTTCACTAACTGATAAAACATTACAGCTTGACTATTTATATGAATCTATAGCTTCAAAGGAAGCTATAGATACATTGACCTGTTGAACAGGTAACCAGAACAGAAAACAGAAAAATTAACAAATAGGTAACAAACTAATACAGGAATAAAAATAATACAAGGCGAAGGAGTAAAGATATACTCCAATAACATGTACTTTGTTGCCCTCCTACGAAGTTATTCCATTGAAAGTGCAGACTTCTTATGGAGGTTGTCCAAGAAAAGGCTCGGATGCAAGGTAGACGGCATCTGATGCAATGGAACCTCCTCGACCAAGTTGGAATCTTAAAGGATACTTTTCCAAACCTATCCATGAAGGCTCGGATGGGCTCATCCTTCCCTTGCTTAATGCTAATAAAGGTGGTCGATGTCGTTGCATGTGGTTAGATGGTAGCAAATTGTGTCATAAATTAAGAGACCATCATCCTAAAAGAATGCATCGAGGGGGATGGAAGTTGTGTACAACCACCTTAAGGCTACCTCTTTCAAAGGAGTAGAGAATAACCAACACATCACTACATTGGTGTTGGTTAGCATATTAACATGTGAAACATATAGATTAACCTGATTATCAAGGCCTATCGTTCCATCTTATTTGTGCAATCCCAAGTTTTTCTATCCCTTCAAAGGGGGCATCTCCATAATATCATCAATAAATGTTTGTAAAACTCCTTGGGCACAACAACAAGATAGGGTGCCAACAACCCAGCCTGGCGAGATGCTTGGATGATTTGAATCTCTTTAGAGATTGCATTTTGGTTGAAGGCATGCTAGAAGGAAAAATGGGGTTGTCCTATTACTTTTCAATCAATCGTTGCATTTCAGAGTTTTGTTGCTGAAAAAGCACCAGTTCCTTCTCATGTCGCTTTTGTTTCTGTTCACTTTGCACATGCCACTATTGTAGCTCTCTCTACAATTCTACCAACATGCAAGTATTATCTTGTGTTTCCTGATTCAGGCTTGGTGATTCACTTGTTCCCACCATTTTGTCAATAGAGATTGTAGGAATAATTTTTTTTAGGCTTAATTGCGTTTTGATCCCTCAAGTATTGTAATTGCGCAATTTTGATCCTCAAGATTTTAATTGGGTAATTTTAGTCTCTAAAGAATTGCAATTATGCAATTTTAGTCTCTCCCATTAAAAATTTAATAATTTTAATATATATATATATATATATATATATATATATATACACAATGTTTTAAAAAATACAATTATTTATCTATTCAAGTTAACGTATATTATAATTTTCGTTAATGTATCAAATGATATATATTTATTATTATTACTAAATAAATAAAATTTATATATTATTTTTATAATATTACCGATAAATTAATATCAATAATATTATTAGTATATTTATAGATAAACTAATAATTTGATAAATATAACTTATTATATATTAATATACTTTTACAAAAATATAAGTATATCAATTAGAAATATACATATCTTATCTAATACATTTATATTTTTGTAAAAGTATATTAATATATACTAAGTTATATTTATCAAATTATTAGTTTATTTATAAATATACTAAAAATATTATTGATATTAATTTATCAATAATATTAAAATACTAGTAATATATAAATTTTATTTAGTTAGTAATAATAAATATAGATCATTTGATACATTAACAAAATTATAATATATGTTAACTTAAATAAGCAAACAATTGTATAATTTTAAAACATTGTGTATATATATATATATATATATATATATATATATATATAAATTTTAAAATTATTAAATTATTAAATTTTTAATAGAAAAGACTAAAATCGTACAATTATGATATTTGAGGGACTAAAATTGTTTAATTAAAAATTGAGGGACTAAAATCGCGCAATTGTAATTTTTTAAGGACTAAAATTACTTAATTAAAACCTTGGGAATCAAAATTACACAATTACAATAGTTGAGGGATAAAAAACGCAATTAAGCCTTTTTTCTACTACCCTACAATGAGTGTCAAATGTACTTGTTAAGAAAAATAAATGTACTTGCTAAAAAAAGTACTCATCCAAAAAAATCTTTGATTTTCAAATTGGTGGTTATATCTAAAAAAAAACTTAAATATTTAAGTTGCTAGATGTTCAAAACTTGTGCGTATTCTTAAGAATGATTGTAACTTCTAAAAATGAAATGTAAGTATATATATAGAAGAAAAAATATTATCATTAGTCGATAAGATATTTAAGTATATTTAAAACTTTTTATTATCGCGTTACAATCAAATATTATTATCTACCGAACTTGATCATAAAGGAATATGTTTCTCGAGTACTTGTCGACCTTCGAAAATGTTATAAGTTCGACAAGTCGAGTACTCCTTAGAAATGTTATCAGTTCACTTGGACAAGCAATATCCGGAGCCTTACTATGTGTTCAAGGAAGTATCCATGTAGCATTAGTAAGAGAACTCATCTCGGCGTGGAAATCCAGAATCTTTCCCGTACACTCCCACCACCTATTTACATGGGTGCAAAATATTAAAAATTAATATAATTATTTACAGTTTTATTTTAATTCAGGAAGTGCAACTATCCACCCTGATGTAGCTATAGTCCATGATCGACTCAATTGTATTCTGAGAGACAGAATTATCTAGAAAGAGTATTCAATTTTTTGATGCGTTGAATAAGTTTTAAGTTCGTGTAGTACTCTGGTCTTTTATGAGGCCAAATACTTTTTTTGGAGTACTCGGAACAACAAATTTTACAAGGCTAATTTTTCATTAAATTAAATTTAATAATGAATAATAGTATTAATTTTAGACGTGTAAAAATAAAATAAAATAAAATAAAAAAGCCAAAGGAAACAAGACGCGTTGTTGTCCTTGATAGGGTCGTCGTCAGCCTTCTTCTCTTTTATAACAAGTTAGCCCCACCACCACTAGCAACAAAAAGTATCATATTTTATTTCAATGTAATGCAACAATATCTTAAAATTTTATCAACCATTTAATTATTGGGTCACGTTTTGCTCGATGCTTGTATAAACTTTTATTTTATCTTTCTACGGTTGAGCACGTGTATATATACCCTTCCCATGTGGAAAACCAGCCCCCCACTCTAATATATATATTATTTGGAGCCAATTTTAATATTTCCATTTGTGTAGTGTAGTGTACCGTCTAATCTTTCTTTGATTAATTATTTCCGTAGCGTTGCAGATCATCATCATGATGTTTATGCTTCTAATGTCATCACTTTATAGGTAAGAGTTCTCAGTAAAGTTTGTCTAGATTAATTTGTTTGTTTTCTTTGTGTTTAATATTTTACATTAATTTGATGTTATGTCAAAGTTAAATTCAAAGTATCTCGTTATTAATTATTTTAAGCATCGATGCCGTAGGGTTCATGATAATGTATGACGAATTGACGATGAAGCTAGGTAAGACTGGTGTTGTCTGCATTTCGCACTTTTCGTCTTAGCTAGTGGCTGTGGAGATTTTTGTTAGTAAGTTAATTTTATTCGAACTAGCACGATTTCAATTCAGACGTATATAACATGACAAGGTCTAACAATTTTCATGGGTGAATCATATATATAACATACGAGTGAATTAATTAGGGTGCAATTAAACTTGTTTAGCATAACAAAATATGTATGCTTATCATACAATCAATTTCATGCATGTGAACGTTGATGTGAATAAATAACATGTATATTGACTGTAGAAATCATATCCTTCATTTAACAGTGATAGAATTACAATGTATAAGGATAATAATGAGTATTCAGAAAACTACACTACACTAAACTATGCTACGGTACGCTACGCTAAAAAGAAAAAAGAAAGGGTGGTCAAGAATCGTACTCAGTCGTCTCGTACACGTGAGTCATATGCGCAGATGAGGAGTACTTGTGAGGTTTCATGAGTAATGCGATTTTTGACCCCTTTCTACGAGCATGGCTCGTCAATTTATAGAGATTTGAGGGATCATAATAACCGTATCTGACGTGCCCCAAATTCGTAACCGTTCTAAACCTCCAAATCGTGGGTCACTTCATGCACGTCTTTTAATAACTTCTAGAACCGCTTATAACCCCCAAAACCGCTCTGCAGTCTGATACTTATCCCTTCGATTTACTTCGACCTCTCTTAATCGTGTCTCCCCTAAGTTCTTCATTTTGAAAGGTTGCAAAGTATACCCATGAATGTCCGGGTTCGAGTGATTCACGAAAAATATACTCGAGTATTTCCTGATTCTTCCTGTACTTTGAGAGGTTGCAAAATTGTGAAGCCTTTTCATGAGTGGCAGCTTCAAGGATTTCAAGTGCTTCACGAAAGATGTATTCGAGTATCTCTTGATTCTCCTTGTGCTTTGTATGTTTCCATTTCTAGAACTACTCTTTTACTATTTTCCGATAACCGACGGTTTCGAGAGCCCCCGTATTTCGAGCATTCCCAAATTACCTCATTTGGTGCTAACAGATGCCCCTTGGAAAACATTTGTTTCGAGGTAGTCGAGAAAGAATGTTTTCCAATGCTCTAATTTTCCGTATCTTTGATAAAACCCTAGAACATTGTTCCGTTTGTGTGCATTAAATGCCTCTGACACTGGATTAATTCAAATCCTTCCTTCAATCATCTTATAATAATAACTGATACTTGGCCCTCGACAACTCTTCTATTCCCCCTGATGATGTAGATCTCATGAGCTTTTTAATGACGAAACTGCCCAAGATGACATTTTCGAGGTCTTGGAGAATTGGACTAGTGGAATTTCACTCTCAAGAAAGACCCAAGAGGTGGTCACGAGGTTGATGATTTGAATGCCTTTCCTAAGCTTCCTTTAGAGGTAACAATAGAACTAAATAAATATGTTCACATCTTTGCTGCTGCCTCTGAATTACATGTGGAGTGATCAACTTCGAATCAAGAGATAGCTCAGATCAAAATTGATATAGAAGGAGATTGAACCAAGCTAGAGGAACTCAAAGCAAAACTTATTTCGATCAAGGAATCTTTTTCTTATTTGGTCCTGGAATTGATGAAACTTAAACAGGGTGAGTTAGATACAGAGAAGACCATAACAGCCCTGCAAAAAAGAACTTGATTCGATAAAGTCCAAACACGCCGCTTTGAGGCTCCAAAGTCAAGAGATTGTGTTGAAGCAAAAAGGCCTAAGGGAAGAGGGGAAAGACATATCTCTCAGACTCTCAAAGTAGAGCAAAAGAGAAAATTAGAAGTATTGTGTGCTTCGAGGAAACAAAGTCTCAATCAGGCGTATCAAGCATACAAACCACTTAAATCTAAATTCTATAAATGATCGAGAGAGTGAGAGATTTATATCTATATTTTTATATTCATCCCTTGTACCTCACTACTTGTCTCTAAGGACACGAATTTCAGTACATTTTACTTTCATGAAATTTCTTCAAGTATTTTCCATTAATCACTTTGCTCGTGTTTCTCGAATTTATCTCTTTAATCAAATATACGTTATTCAAGTAGATTCTTTCGATGATGAACGAACCTTCCCAATTGTAGGACCATTTACCACGTTCTCGAGATTTCTGGTCCTGTCGCCACCGGCCCGAAACGGGCTTTCGGCATTCGCGAAGGATGGTTGGACTCTTTTATTTGTTTAAAAATATGGATTGCTAGAATGACTTATTCTCAAACTGAGACCTCGTCAAACGAGCAATTTTATTAAAAGGCTCACCAATCCATGTTAATCCCAAGCTGGACCCTCCATGGATTAGTGGTTTTCATAAAAAGGAAGGGTTCGTGGAGTCGCCACCAATGTTTTACTCAAAACATTGGAAAAAGGGATAAGGCAATTGATTTTATAAATCAACTTCGGCCATTACAACCAGAGTTGGGTAAGGGAGTCGGTTACGCGTGGGGAAGGTGTTAGCACCCCACAGCGCCCCTTTCGGGTTCCCTATGACAGATTATTTCTAAAATAATAGCGCAAAAATTACTAAATTACCCCTATTTATTATAAGCGATTATAAGCGAAATATCTACATGATGATAATTTAAGTATGCAACACTCAGAAAGCAGTAAAAGAAAGGATTTAAGAAGGAAACCTTTGAAGCGTGCTTTTCTATATATTTAAACAGAAATTGGGAAGCTTTTTGGCGTTCCCTCACTCTACAAGCCCGCTCGCTCCTTCCTAAAAAATAATTTTTGACTTGGAAATCCGATGGATTTCCCTTCGACTTAGTTCGAGACTCAAGCAAAATGCTGAGAACTCAAAAACTTCGTCGGATCAACTCTCCGAGTGATTTCTAGGCAGAGCACTGCTCAAAAAAACCCAGAATACTCAAGAAGAGGGTTAAAACTGTGTGTAAAAGTGTCAAATGACGTCAAATTGACGTCATATTTATAGGAATGAGGCGCAGTACGGCCCCTGGGGTCAATACGGGCGTATTGAAGTTTTTGAACTTCAATACGACCGTATTGAATTCAGTACGGCCGTATTGAAGTTCAAAGACTTCAATACGGGCGTACTGAGTTCGCCGCGGCCGTATTGCAGTTCAAAATACTCAATACGGCCGTAGTGATCCTCTGGGAGGCCGTATTGAGCTTCATTCCTCCCACTTTTCTTATTTTTGCTATCCTAAGACCTCTAGACCTACAGAGAACCCTCCTAGGGCCTTCCAGGAGTCCTTCTGGCTGATCTTCCTTCAGTCTTTGAGAGCCTTCTAGCTTTATTTCCGACCCGGACAATTTTAGGGGTCTACAGCTGCCCCCCCTTTACTTAGTCGGACGGCCTTTTGGTGTACCGGCTGACAAGTAAAGGAGTTGACCCAATTGTCCGGGTGATGTGCCGACCTTCTGACTTGTAATGTCTTCCGGTGGAAAATTGTTGAGTAGCCTCTCCAGGTTGAGTATTAGTCGTCGCCTCTCCAGGCTCATGCATACCTCGGTGCTCTCGACAACTGGGTAGCTGAGTACCGCCTCTCCAGGCTTGTGCATACCTCGGTGCTCTCGACAACTGGGTAGCTGAGTATTGCCTCTCCAGGCTTGTGCATACCTCGGTGCTCTCGACAACTGGGTAGCTGAGTATTGCCTCTCCAGGCTTGTGCATACCTCGGTGCTCTCGACAACTGGGTAGCTGAGTACTGCCTCTCCAGGCTTGTGCATACCTCGGTGCTCTCGACAACTGGGTAGCTGAGTATTGCCTCTCCAGGCTTTGCATACCTCGGTGCTCTCGACAAATGGGTAGCTGAGTACTGCCTCTCCAGGCTTGTGCATACCTCGGTGCTCTCGACAACTGGGTAGCTGAGTATTGCCTCTCCAGGCTTGTGCATACCTCGGTGCTCTGGACATCTGGGTAGCTAAGTATTGCCTCTCCAGGCTTTGTGCATACCTCGGTGCTCTGGACATCTGGGTAGCGTGAGTTTGCCCTCTCCAGGGATTTGTGATAGTTTTGTCTCCACAGTCCACGATGCTGCTTCGACGGTTGTTTTTGATTTTGGTGCCGCTGAGGGCTGGATAACGCAGGGATCCGTCTAGGGGATGTGCAGTTACTCATAGGTTCTTGTGTCCCAATTTTGCATTGCGTAATTGGTGCCCATTGAGGAATTTCTGTTTCCCTGGGGTGTAGACACGAAGATGCTCTTTCTGAGATGAGCGGTGCCTTATGATTGGCTGACGTCCTTTCGACGATGGTGGAGTATCCCGGTTATCCTTATTCGGGTGACTCTTTTTGTTTTTCTGGTTTTGTTGCCTCTGTGTAGGCTATTATCCGCTGGGGATTTTGTCATTGATTTTGTCTCCACAGTCCACGATGCTGCTTCGACGGTTGTTTTTTATTTTGATGCCGCTGAGGGCTAGATAACGCAGGGATCCGTCTAGGGGATGTGCAGTTACTCATAGGTTCCTGTGTCCCAACTTTCCATTGCGTAGTTGGTACCCATTGGGGAATTTCTGATTCCTTAGGGTGCAGACACAAAGATGCTCTTTCTGATGTGAGCGATGCCTTATGATTGGCTGACGTCCTTTCGACGTTGGTGGAGTATCCCGGTTATCCTTATTCGGGTATCTCTTTTGGATTTTCTGATTTTTGCTGCCTCTGTGTAGGCTGTTATCCGCTGGGGATTCTGGATGTTGATTTTGATTAGCCTCTTCTGTTAGGCATATCATCTTGATGTTCAATGATTGGCTGAAAAGCCAAATTCCGCTTGGGGAATTGTTATTGATCTTTTGGATTTTTTTCTTTTTTGAAAGAGTGCCTCTGAGTAGGCGAATTATCTTGATGTTTGGTGTTCGGCTGAGTGCCGGATTCCGCTTGGGGAATGATTATTTCTCTTTTGTGATTTTTCTTGAGGGGGTGCCTCTGAGTAGGCGAGTGGGGATTTAAAGTTTATATATCCCAGAGTATTATTTAGAAAGCCTCTTCAGGCTTAGCTTCACTCATCGCTTGAGTTGGAAAGCTACCTTCCACTGAGGAAGTTTAAGTCCTTTCGACTTGGATATTCTGTTTAGATGATCAAGCCTCCCTTGGGGAATTTTTGCTGATCTTGGTTTGATAGCTTTCACTGGGGAATTTGGCCCGTGAGTGGAAGCTGGGATATCTCTGGGGAGTATTATTTCGGCGAGCCTCTCCAGGCTCATTTATTCTGTACAGTTGGGGAGTATTATTTCAGCAAGCCTCTCCAGGCTCAATTATTTTAAGAGGGAGTATTGTTTCGGCAAGCCTCTCCAGGCTCAATTATTCTGAGAGAGTATTATTTCAGCAAGCCTCTCCAGGCTCAGTTATTCTGAAGAAGTATTATTTCGGCAAGCCTCTCCAGGCTCAATTATTTGTTGGATTTTCTGTATTTTGCCTTTTTGTTGATTTTGGCTTTTTCTGTGTTTTTGCCTTTTTTGTTGATTTTGGCTTTTTCTGTGTTTTTGCCTTTTTTTGTTGATTTCGGCTTTTTCTGTATTTTTTGTTGATTTTGGCTTTTTCTGTATTTTTGCCTTTTTTGTTGGTTTTGGCTTTTTCTGTACAGAAATGTCTCTGAGGAGTATTATTTTGGCAAGCCTCTTCAGGCTCAATTATTCTGAGAGAGTATTATTTCGGCGAGCCTCTCCAAGCTCAATTATTCTGAGAGAGTATTTTTCGGCGAGCCTCTCCAGGCTCAGTTATTCTTGAGAGAGTATTTTTTCGGCGGGCCTCTCCAGGCTCAATTATTCTGAGAGAGTATTATTTCGGCAAGCCTCTCCAGGCTCAGTTATTCTGTACGTTTTATTGATTTTCTGAATTTTTGCATTTTGTTTGCTGCTGTCATACACAAGCAATTTTTCTATTTTTTCTATTTTATGCGACTGCCTCATGATGAGGTCTTTGAATGTGCAATTAATGTGCGTGATGCACAAAATGCAAGTTTAATTATTTTATTTGTTGTTTTTTTTTTTTTTTTTTTTTAGAAATGAATGGCTCCCCCTATCCTCTTCTTCTTGGAGGAATTTTTGTCATCGACGTGAGGGAGGATTTCTGTTATTGCCAATACGGCCGTTATTCATTTCAGTATGCCCGTATTGAATTGAAAATTTGTTCATAACCCTAATTTTGGTACGGGCGTACTGAACATGATACGGGCATATTGTTTTTCTGAAGTTTATATTTTTTTTGTTTTTTGTTTTTTTTTTTTCAATAAACAGAGAATAAGTGATCTTCCATTACACCTATCATCTGTATGCATGTATGCAGTATGATGCACGTAATTCTATTTGATTCATTTTTCAAAAGAATTAACCGATGCGTTTTTTGCTTGGATTTTGCCATTCCTCCAGACGGACTGTGCGCTGCCGATTTCTGTAACCGAGGAATGATGCATGTTATATTGAGATTTGTTGTCATCAACCAAATGATTTTCCTTTCCTTTAGAAGATGTGTCAACCCTCCTATTGACTACTATATCTCCATGTTTCCACTAGATTATTCAAAAATCATTTGGGACAAGAGAGAAAAGAAGGAAAGGATATATTTTTTTTCTCGAAAGTTTGTGTTTTAGAGGGGATTATTTATTTTTTGAAAAATGGATTTTGTAAGAATGGCTTGGCCAGTGGTAGGCTTAAGTGTTTAGGCTTGTTTGATTAAACACTTATGAAGTTAAGCACGTCTTGGTTATTAACATTTGTGATTTGACAACTTGGATAGCTTTTCTTGAGCCCCTTTGTTGAATTCAGTTGGTGGTACCATCATGGATTTATTCTGTTTTTCGATTGCCCTAACTTTTGCCTAAAACACCCATTTGTGGAGTTTTAGCGGGCTTTTGTTTTTGTTCATTATTTTGTAACCCTAATTTTTGCCTAGGTCACCCTTTTGTGGGATTCCTAGCGGGTCTTTTGCTCTTATTTTTGCGCAGTCCCCTTTTTTGGGTTTCCTGCCGAGCTTCTTTTATTTTTAGGATTTTTGTCCTGAATGGATTTCTTTTTATCCATGACGGCACTTATCGAGGCCAAGGAAAGGTGCTCCAAGTTGTCGTGCACACTTCCACATAAAATGATGTGGGTTTATTGATTATTAAGACGATTTTAACCTCACTTATGTTCATTCAAACAGGGTTAAATAATGCGGTCTAGAATTTTATTGCAAGCAAGAAAAGAAGCAATAAAGAATTAATAAAGAATGATTTTATTATAATCATAATGGAAACATGTGCCCTATCGAGGCTCGGGGGTCGGGCTGTCCCCGAGGAGTAATCTCTAATAGTCATCAGGTCTATACATCCCTATCGGAAGGAGAAAAACACTTGACGACGACGACCGGCCTTAACGATTGTGAACCAGCCTTCCTAAAGATCTGGTTTAAAGAACGTCGAGAAGGATCTTGGTTTCTCTTCGTCCTTTGATCTTTATAAGGGTTGTATCCTAACCCTTGTTTCCCCGGATTATCCTTGATAATGGGTAGCTCCGGGATTCCTTGGGAGTCCTTGCCTAATCCTTGTCCTGGCAAGTATCCGTTCTTGGTGAGCATGGAGGCTACCTTCTTCATTTCTCGGGGAAACTTTTCGACATTGGCGATTTCCAATGCTTGGAAGGCGGTTTCTAAAGCTTCCTCCGCTGCATCCACGTAAGGTATGGTGGATGGTTTGCTGATGAGTATGTCATCTTCAGCTTGTACAGTCACCAGTTTGTCACCCACTATGAACTTGACTTTCTGGTGGAGCGTAGAGGGTACAGCTTTCGCATCATGAATCCAAGGTCGGCCGAGGAGACAGCTGTATGCGGGAGTAATGTCCATCACTTTGGAATTCGACATTAAAGATAGTGGGTCCAATTTGGATTGGAAGATTGATCTCTCCCACCACTTCTCTTTTAGAACCATCGAAGGCTCGAACGATCATGTTGCTCGGGCGCATTTGGACTCCCTTGATTGCCAATTGCTTGAGCGTTCTTTTTGGCATCACATTCAAGGAAGATCCATTATCTACCAAGACTTTAGCGATGTGATACTCCTTGCACTTTACAGAGATGTGCAAGGGCTTGTTATGATTCGGTCCCCCAGCGGGGATTTCTTCATCGGTGAAGGTGAGGTGATCACTAGCCGTGATGTGACTAACAATCCCCTCAAACTTGTCTTGGGAGATAGTGTGCGACACATATGCCTCGTTCAAGACTTTCGACAGAGCTTGCCGATGCGGTTCGGAACTTAGGATCAACGACAACAGCGTAATCTTTGCTGGCGTCCTATGAAGTTGATCCACGATGGAGTACTCGCTCTGTCGGAACAGCTCATCTGTCTCCTCCTCGGATTCTTTTTCCTCGGTTTTCTTTTCTTCTTTTTCTTTATTCTTGGGGGCTTTATCATGAAGATCTTCGGGAGTGTAGATCCTGCCACTCCTAGTCATGCCCCCAAGTCCAGCGATGTTGGAAATATCGCTGTCGACAGAAGAATGGATGTCGTATATCCATGGCACAGCCTTATTTGATTCGTAGGGAAAAGGCCTTGGAGCGATGATCCTTAATGGCGTTGGACCTTTCCCTTCGTCTGTCTTGATTACCAACAACGGAGTTGACGTGCGCTCGCTTGGCGCGGTTGTTGGCTTACACTTAATAACAAATGGCGTGCGATCCATCTTGAACATACGCATCGATTATTTCTTTCTTTTTATTAATGTTTATTAATGAATTACTAGGAGGGATGTATGAAATGAATGACTCCTAGATCCCTCCATGATCTATATGCATGATATGAGATGATGATGTTGAATATGCATGCATTGTGTTTATTGAACTAAGCATTATCATGTTTTCGGGATGTCCCTAAGATGATGCATGATATTGCTTGGTTTTGGGTAAATATCATTTTTCTTTTGGATATTTAATTTGTATCTTTTTTGTATTTTTTGGGTGAAAAGGGAAACTACCTATATGAATGCAATGAAGGTAGATGTTAACACCATGTACTAGAAGATCTTTATTTCTATTTATTCTTTTTATTTAAAAAAGAATGTTGTATGTTTAAAAGGTGCAATGTATGCTCATACAATGTCACATAAAAATGCACAAACAATTCACTCATCCACGAACAGTCACGAGCGAATCACGAGGTAGGGGTATCCTGCAGAAAAGTGCATATTCAAGGTGGTTCTAACTGTTCTCACCGGTCTGAGGCCCCCAAGGTGCCCCCATTATAGGGACCCAATTCCTCTCGTCGTAAGTCGATGGAAAGCTCCAACGCACTGTCGGACTCGAGTTCATGGTTATCACCTTGAGTGATGCTTTCCGACAACGGTCTACGGGCACCTATAGACCCATTCGACAACCGGCCGTACTAACATCCACTCCCTATGGCTTACCACTCATGCCCCCGGGTATAGAGGGAACTGTTGTGTGCAAAGGTTTGTGTGCAGTTTGTATTTCAAACAATTGCAAAAATTTAAACATACAACAGTTATTAAAGCCAAATAAATAAAGCATGTTATCATACAAGTGAGGGGTAATAAAGTAATTTTAACTATTATTTGTTAAAAATAATCTGTCACTAAATGGGACTGACTCTCGAGGCTTCCCCAGTGGAGTCGCCATCTGTCGCCACCGGCCCGAAACGGGCTTTCGGCATTCGCGAAGCATGGTTGGACTCTTTTATTTGTTTAAAAATATGGATTGCTAGAATGACTTATTCTCAAACTGAGACCTCGTCAAACGAGCAATTTTATTAAAAGGCTCACCAATCCATGTTAATCCCAAGCTGGACCCTCCATGGATTAGTGGTTTTCACAAAAAGGAAGGGTTCGTGGAGTCGCCACCAATGTTTTACTCAAAACATTGGAAAAAGGGATAAGGCAATTGATTTTATAAATCAACTTCGGCCATTACAACCAGAGTTGGGTAAGGGAGTCGGTTACGCGTGGGGAAGGTGTTAGCACCCCACAGCGCCCCTTTCGGGTTCCCTATGACAGATTATTTCTAAAATAATAGCGCAAAAATTACTAAATTACCCCTATTTATTATAAGCGATTATAAGCGAAATATCTACATGATGATAATTTAAGTATGCAACACTCAGAAAGCAGTAAAAGAAAGGATTTAAGAAGGAAACCTTTGAAGCGTGCTTTTCTATATATTTAAACAGAAATTGGGAAGCTTTTTGGCGTTCCCTCACTCTACAAGCCCGCTCGCTCCTTCCTAAAAAATAATTTTTGACTTGGAAATCCGATGGATTTCCCTTCGACTTAGTTCGAGACTCAAGCAAAATGCTGAGAACTCAAAAACTTCGTCGGATCAACTCTCCGAGTGATTTCTAGGCAGAGCACTGCTCAAAAAAACCCAGAATACTCAAGAAGAGGGTTAAAACTGTGTGTAAAAGTGTCAAATGACGTCAAATTGACGTCATATTTATAGGAATGAGGCGCAGTACGGCCCCTGGGGTCAATACGGGCGTATTGAAGTTTTTGAACTTCAATACGGCCGTATTGAATTCAGTACGGCCGTATTGAAGTTCAAAGACTTCAATACGGGCGTACTGAGTTCGCCGCGGCCGTATTGCAGTTCAAAATACTCAATACGGCCGTAGTGATCCTCTGGGAGGCCGTATTGAGCTTCATTCCTCCCACTTTTCTTATTTTTGCTATCCTAAGACCTCTAGACCTACAGAGAACCCTCCTAGGGCCTTCCAGGAGTCCTTCTGGCTGATCTTCCTTCAGTCTTTGAGAGCCTTCTAGCTTTATTTCCGACCCGGACAATTTTAGGGGTCTACAGGTCCATTGGCAGGATTACTTTTAAGACTACATCTCCACTCAAAAACTTTTTACTTCTGAATTTTTTGTTGTAAACTCAAGCAATTTTCTCTTTTTGTTGATATTTTGCATAGCTATCATTCTTTCGTCATCTAGTCGAATTAACTCATCATACATTAGATTCCAATAATCTTCGACTGGTAGATCATTCTGTCTTTGCATATGAACAGATTATAAGTTGATAACAGTAGGCAAAATTGTTTCGTGACCATACACCAACTTGTATGGCGTAGTTTGAGTGGCATTCCTCGGTGAATTTTTATAAGCCTGCAACACTTGCAATAATGTTTCATGCCAAGTTCGAGGTTTCCTCGAAATATGTTTCTTAATCAAAGCTATGATTACTTTGTTAGCAGCCTCGTCCTGGCCATTAACTTGTGCATAATAAGGTGTCGAAGTAATCAGTTTGATTCCTCTCGACTGAGCATATTGCGTAACTTTCCGACCTGTGAATATCGTACCTTGATCTATAGTTATTGTCTGGGGTATTCCAAATCGAAATATAATGTGGTCTTCGATAAAGTTTATCACCTCTTTTTGCTCTACCTCTTTTACAGGAATTGCTTCCACCCACTTCGTAAAATAATTGATGGCCACAATTATGTATTTGTGGTTCTTTGCTGATGGAGGATGAATATGACCAATTATATCAATTGCCCAACCTCGAAATGGCCAAGGTTTAACAATCGCGTGCAACTCAGTTGATGGTAATTTATGTATTGGACCATGCTTTTGGCATTCCTCGCAACCTTTTACAAATTCGATACACAGTCTTTGAACATACTTGGCCAAAAATATCCTTTTCTGGACAAAGTCCATTTCATTTTCTCCCCTGCTTGATGAGCTCCACAAATACCTCCGTGTACCTCTGCCATGGCTATGTAGCTTTTATAATTTTCGAGGAACTTAAATAAAACTCCATCGAAGCCTCTCTTGTATAGTTCATCGTTCAATGTCACATAATTGAGAGCTCGATATTTAATCTTTCTTTCAGCTTGTGAACTTGGACTTTGCAGATACTCGATTAGCTCTTTCCTCCATTCCTGAATGGTTGAGGTGTTAATGATGAGGCATTCATGATCTCCACTCAACTCATTCCCTGTACAAATAAGAGATTCAAGACATTCCCTGTTTATCTTGTACTCGGATGCAATTTGAGCTAATTCATTCGCGCTCTCATTCTTGTTTCGAGAGATATGCTCTAATTGGACGTTGTCGAATGAATTTAACAAAGTTGTAGCTCGAGACTTGCATTCGAGTAATTTTTCATTCATGCATTTATATTCTCGAGTTAACTGTTTAATTATGAGTTGCGAGTCTCCTCGAATGATTATGTTCCTTGCCCCCAAATTCTTAAGCAATTTTAGCCTAGTAATCAATGCTTCATATTCAGTTTCATTATTCAAGCATTTGGATTTTGTTCTTAGTGAGAATTTGGTTGGAATCCCACCCGGGAAAATAATCAGTAATCCGATTCCTGCTCCCAACTCGTGTTTCGATCCATCAAAAAATAGTTCCCATGATTTCGTGGTTAAGTAATTAACCTGTTTTGTTAAATTCGAGTGATCCACGAGAAAATTAGCGATTACTTGTCCTTTTGTAGCTTTGAGGAGAACAAACGTTAATGAATACTCAATTAGTGCAATTGCCCATTTCCTAACTCGAGAATGAAGGATAGGTTTAGATAACATATATTTAATCACATTACTTCGACAGAACACGAATACATCATAAAGTTTAATATAGTGCTTCAACTTTGTACAAGCATAATATAAACTTAAGCATAACTTCTCTAAAGGAGTATATCTGATTTCTGCCTCGACTAACATCCGACTGATATAATTGTCGCCACCTGCCCGAAACGGGCTTTCGGCATTCGCGAAGGATGGTTGGACTCGTTTATTTGTTTAAAAATGTGGATTGCTAGAATGACTTATTCTCAAACTGAGACCTCGTCAAACGAGCAATTTTATTAAAAGGCTCACCAATCCATGTTAATCCCAAGCGGGACCCTCCATGGATTAGTGGTTTTCGCAAAAGGAGGGTTCATGGAGTCGCCACCAATGTTTTACTCAAAACATTGGAAAAAGAAGTTTAAGGCAATCGATTTAAAAATCGACTTCGGCCATTACAACCAGAGTCGGGTAAGGGAGTCGGTTACGCGTGGGGAAGGTGTTAGCACCCCACAGCGCCCCTTTCGGGTTCCCTATGACAGATTATTTTATAAATAACAATGTAAAATTACTAAATTACCCCTATTTATTATAAACGATTATGAACAAGATATCTAAATGGCGAATAAATTAGATATGCGATGCAACAATCAGAAAGCAGTAAAAGGAAGGATTTTGAAGAAGAAACCTTTGAAGCGTGCTTTTATATATTTCGTAAAACTGGGAAGCTTTTTGGCGTTCCCTCGCTCTACAAGCCTGCTCGCTCGCTCCTATAAAATTTGGACTACGGAAATCCGGAGGATTTCCCTTCGACTAGGTTCGATCCTCAAGCAAAATGGCTCGGGGCTCAAGAACTTCGTCGGATCAACTCTCCGAGTGATTTCTAGGGCAGAACACTGCTCCAAAACCCCAGAATACTCAAGGAGAGGGTTAAAACTCTGTTTCCAAGTCCCCAATGACGTCAAAATGACGCCATATTTATAGGGAACAGGCGCAATACGGGCTATGGAATCAATACGGCCGTATTGAAATTTTTGAACTTCAATACGGCCGTATTGAGTTCAATACGGCCGTATTGAAATTCAGAAATTTCAATACGCCCGTATTGAGTTCACTGCGGCTGTATTGAAGCTTCAATACGGCCGTATTGATTTCAGTACGGCCGTATTGAAGTTTCAGAAACTTCAATACGCCGTATTGAGTTCACTGCGGCCGTATTGAAGCTTCAATACGGCCGTATTAAGTTTAGTACGGCCGTATTGGGCTTCATTCCCTCCACTTCCTTATTTTAAGCTACTCTAAGACCTCTAAACCTACAGATAGCCATCCTATGGTCTTCTAGGAGTCCTTCTGGCTGACTTTCCTTCGATCTTTGAGGGTCTTCGAGTTTTATTTCCGACCCGGACAATTTTAGGGGTCTACAGCTGCCCCCCCTTTACTTAGTCAAACGGCCTTTTGGTGTACCGATTGACAAGTAAAGGAGTTGACCCAATTGTCCGGGTAATATGCCAACCTTCTGACTTGTAGCGTCTTCCGGTGGAAAATTGTTGAGTAGCCTCTCCAGGTTGTTGCATACCTCGGTGTTTCTGACAACCTCGGTAGCTGAGTTTTACCCTCTCCAGGGTCAACTTCACTCGACGCCCGAGCCGGAAGTTGAACATCGACGTGTCTCTGACGACGCTGATGGTTGAGTACCGCCTCTCCAGGCCTAGCCTCACTCGACGCCCGAGCCGGAAGCTAGACACCAGTGTTTTAACATCACTGATGATTGAGTACCGCCTCTCCAGGCTCTACTTCGGTTGTTTCTGACGACCTAGGCAGCTGAGTTTGCCCTCTCCAGGGTCTGCGTCTTAACATTCGGCAGTTGAGTTTACCCTCTCCAGGGTCTGCGTCTTAACATTCGGCAGTGTGAGTTTACCCTCTCCAGGGTCTGCGTCTTAACATTCGGCAGTTGAGTTTACCCTCTCCAGGGTCTGCGTCTTAACATTCGGCAGTTGAGTTTACCCTCTCCAGGGTCTGCGTCTTAACATTCGGCAGTGCGAGTTTACCCTCTCCAGGGTCTGCGTCTTAACATTCGGCAGTTGAGTTTACCCTCTCCAGGGTTCTGAGATGATTTTTGTCTCCACAGTCCACGATGCTGCTTCGACGGTTTTTTCTGATTTTGTGCCGCTGAGGGCTGGATAACGCAGGGATCCGTCTAGGGGATGTGCAGTCATTCACAGGTTCCTGTGCCCCAACTTGCATTGCATTGTTGGTACCCTTGGGGAATTTCTGACTCCTTGGGGTGTAGACACAGATGCTCTCTCTCTGAGTTGAGCAATGCCTTATGTTTGGCTGACGTCCTTTTGACGTAGGTGGAGTATCCCGGTTGTCCTTTATTCGGGTATCTCTTTTGGTTTTCTGATTTTGCTGCCTCTGTGTAGGCTGTTTATCCACTGGGGATTTTGTCATTCATTTCTTGACAGGCCTCTTTTGTTAGGCAAATAACCTTGATGTTTGGTGCTTGGCTGGATGCCGCATTCCGCTTGGGGAATGTTTATTGATATTTTTGATTTTTTTTCTTTTTGTAGGAATGCCTCTTGAGTAGGCGACTGGGGATTAGTTCAGTGTTCGGCCGAGTGTCAGATTCCGCTTGGGGAATACTTATTGATATTTTTGATTTTTCTCCTTTTGTAGGGATGCCTCTGAGTAGGCGACTGGGGAATGGGGGATCTTATGTATCCCAGAGTATTATTTAGGAAGCCTCTGCAGGCTTAGCTTCACTCAACGCCTGAGTTGGAGAGCTATCTTCACTGAGGAAGTTTAAGTCCTTTTGACTTGGATATTCTGCTTGGGCGATCGTGCTTCCATTGGGAATTTTGTCGATCTTGTTTTGATAACTCTCGCTGGGGATTTGTTCCGTGAGCTTGAGTTGAGGTTTCTCTGGGGAGTATTATTTCTGCGAGCCTCTCCAGGCTCAATTATTCTTTGATGTGGAGGATGAGGAGTATTTTGGTAAGCCTCTCCAGGCTCAGTTATTCTGTACAAACTGTTTGTTGGATTTTCTGTATCCTTGCCTTTTTTATTTTCGGCTTTTGTTGACTGCTGTCATACACAAGCAATTTTCTATTTTTTCTATTTTTATGCGTTTGCCTCATGATAAGGTCTTTAAATGTGCAACTACTGTGTGTGATGCACGTAATGCAATTTTTTATTTTATTTATTTTTTATTTTTTTTTATTTTTTTTTTGAAAAGTGAACGGCTCTCCCTATCCTCTTCCCCTTTTAGAGGGACTTCTGTCATTGACGCGAGGGAGTACTTTTATGCGTTTTTTTTTTTTTTTTTTTTTTTTTTTTTTTTTTTTAAGGCAGGAGATTATGGGTCTTTGCGAGAACCCCTCCAATTTTCTTTATTTGACCTATTATTAAAAGAGTTTCGTACAATTTTTGGAAACATCAATTTAAAGGCATAATCACATGGTCAAGAGAGAAAAGAAACAAATGGATATTTTATTGATATTCACAAATGTTTATACAGAAAGGTTTACAAAGGGAATTTCTGAAGAATGGCTGGCCGAGGTGGGCTATACATTTTTGGCTTTAAACAATTATATCTGTGATTGCTGCCCTTCCCGTTCCCCTAGTTGTTTCGGGTGAGATGCCTGAGCCAGGAGTGTAGATGCTGCAAGACGCTTGCTTCTAGAAGATTATTACTTGAACCGCCTTTCGGTTTTCGATTCAAGTGATCGTTGCTTGCTTTGCTTTCATATCTTATTCTTTTGCCCCTAATTTTTGCCTAGGACGTATCCTAGCGGGGATAAATTTGCCTTTGTTTTGCCTAGTACCCTTGTACTGGCGGGCTTTTTATTTTGCCCTAACTTTTGCCTAGGATGCCCTTTTCGGGTTTTCATCCTAGCGGGCTTGTGCAAGCAACGTCTTCAAGCGTAGTACTTCTTTACCACGTCAGCGTTGACTGGGTATCGAAGTTCTTCTCCGTCCATGTCTGTAAGGATCAATGCTCCTCCGGAGAAGGTTCGCTTCACCACGTATGGTCCTTCGTAATTTGGGGCCCACTTTCCGATTTTCTCCTTTTGAGCTGGTAGCAATTTCTTCATCACCAGCTCTCCCTCATGGTAGATTCGAGGATGGACTTTCTTGTCAAAAGCTTTTTTGATCTTCCTTTGGTAGGCTTGACCATGGCATATGGCGTTCAGTCGTTTTTCTTCGATAAGGTTCAATTGGTCGTATCGACTTTGAACCCATTCTGCCTCGGAAAGTTTTGCTTCCATGATTACTCTCAGAGAAGGTATCTCGACTTCAACCGGCAGAACTGCCTCCATTCCATAAACAAGGGAGAATGGAGTAGCTCCTGTGGATGTACGTACTGAAGTCCTATAACCATGGAGAGCGAAGGGTAGCATCTCATGCCAGTCTTTGAATGAGACAACCATCTTTTGTACTATCTTCTTGATATTCTTATTGGCTGCCTCGACTGCCCCATTCATCTTTGGTCGATATGGGGAAGAGTTGTGGTGCTGAATTTTGAACTCTTTGCACAGTTCTTCCACCATCTTATTGTTCAAATTGGATCCATTATCAGTGATGATTTTGTCGGGAATACCGTATCTGCATATGATATTCTTTCTGATGAAGGATGTTACCACCTTTCGGGTCACATGAGCATACGATGCCGCTTCTACCCATTTGGTGAAATAGTCAATGGCCACAAGAATGAACCTATGTCCATTAGATGCCTTTGGCTCAATGGGTCCAATAACATCCATGCCCCACATTGCGAATGGCCAAGGTGAAGCCAACACGTTCAGTGGAGTTGGTGGAACATGAATATTGTCGGCGTATGCTTGACATTTGGGGCATTTTCGAACGTATTGGTAACAATCCTTTTCCATGGTCGACCAATAATATCCCGCCCTAAGGATTTTCTTTGTCATTGCAGGCCCGGGGATATGGGTACCGAAAACCCCCTCATGTATTTCTTTGATCACATTTTGAGCTTCGACCTGGTCTATACATCTCAACAAAACCGAGTCATAATTCTTTTTGTAGAGGGTTTCTTCTATCAGCAGAAATCCCATGGCCCTTCTTCGGATATGCTTTTTGTCATTATCGTTGGCCATGTCAGGATATTCCCCTTTTTTTCAGATATTGTTTGATATCGTGGAACCATGAACAATCGTCGATAGATTCTTCTATCAGAAGGCAGAACGCTTGCTTATCGTGCCGCCGGATATTAATGATGGGCATTTCATGTTCTTTATCCAAAGCGAACATTGATGAGAGTGTAGCCAGAGCGTCGGCAAACTGATTTTCCTCCCTTGGGATATATTCAAAGACGACACTTTGAAAGAAGCGTGTCAAGTCTTTGATATGCTCAACATATGGTATCAGTTTAGGATTTCGGACTTCCCAGTCACCTCGTAGTTGATGAATGACTAAAGCCGAATCTCCAAACACTTTGAGCTTGAGGATACCATTGTTGATAGCTGCTTGAATTCCTAACGCGCAAGCCTCGTATTCAGCCATGTTGTTTGTACAATCGAAGTTGAGTCTTGCTGTTAGGGGGATATGCTTTCCTTGTGGGGAAATTAACACTGTTCCGATCCCCTGTCCAAGCATGTTGGAGGCTCCATCAAAATACATGGTCCACGTATCATCCTTAGGATCTTCATGTTGTAAATGCATTATATCCTCATCGGGGAAATCATCCTGAAGGGATTGATAGTCATTGGTCGGCCCGTGTGCTAGGTAATCAGCTAGGGTACTACCCTTGATGGCCTTTTGTGTGACATGTATGATGTCAAATTCTGATAATTGCACTTGCCATCGGGCAATCTTCCCAGTGATTATCGGTTTGTCGAACACGTACTTAATTGGGTCCATTTTGGAAACCAACCAAGTAGTATGCCTAATCATATACTGCCTGAGCCGTTGTGTTGCCCATGCTAACGCACAGCACGTCTTTTCTAGTGGCGTGTAGCGGGTTTCATAATCAAGGAACTTTTTGCTCAGGTAGTAGATGGCTTGTTCTTTCTTCTTTGTTTCATCTTGTTGTCCTAGCACAGCTCCCATGGACTCATCAAGTACCGTTAGATAGAGGATTAATGGTCTTCCCTCGACAGGTGGCACCAACACTGGTGGATTGGCCAAGCACTGTTTGATCTTATCGAAAGCTTGTTGACAATTCTCATCCCAAGATTCGGAATGATTTTTGCGCAACAGCTTGAATATTGGCTTGCACGTGTCAGTCAACTGTGCAATGAACCTTGCGACATAGTTCACCCTGCCAAGGAATCCTCTTATTTCTTTCTCAGTTTTAGGAGGAGGCATTTCCATTATTGCCTTTATTTTATCGGGGTCCACCTCTATGCCTTTTTTGCTGACAATGAACCCAAGAAGCTTACCCGACCGAACTCCGAAAGTACACTTAGCCGGATTTAGCTTAAGCTGATACTTGCGAAGCCGATTGAATAATTTTCTCAAATACTGGATGTGGTTCATTTCGTCCTTCGACTTTGCGATCATGTCGTCCACGTATACTTCAATTTCTTTATGGATCATGTCGTGGAACAACGTCACCATCGCTCGTTGGTAAGTGGCACCCGCATTTTTTAATCCAAAAGGCATCACCCTGTAACAGAATGTGCCCCAGGGTGTAATGAAAGAAGTTTTTTCGCGGTCTTCCACATTCATCTTGATTTGGTTATACCCCGAATATCCATCCATAAAGGAATAGAGTGTGTTTGTGGCTGTATGGTCCACGAGTGTATCGATGTGTGGCAAGGGAAAATCGTCCTTTGGACTGGCACGATTTAAATCCCTATAGTCAACACAAACTCTAACCTTCCCATTCTTTTTGATGACTGGCACGATGTTAGCCAACCATTCGGGATACTGGGATACAACCAAGAATCCCGCGTCTAATTGTTTTTCTACCTCCTCCTTAATCTTTAAGGACCATTCGGGCTTGATTCGTCGAAGCTTTTGCTTAACGGGTCGAAACCCTTCTTTTAATGGCAACTTATGCTCGACGATGTTAGAGTCCAATCCGGGCATATCACGGTACGACCATGCAAATACGTCCTTGTATTCCCTTAATAATTGGATCAACTGTGTTCTTATTCCATCACTGATATGGGTCCCAATGTTGACCTCTTTCAATTCTTGACCCTGTCCCAAATTCACGGTCTCCAATTCTTCTTGATACGGTTGGAGTAGACGAGCTTCTTGATCTAGCAGTCTTTGCAGATCCGGAGAGATGGTCTCCTCATCACTGTCCAACTCAACCCATTCACCTTCGGCTTTCGGATCCCGATCGGAGCGAACAATCACAGACATAATTATTTATTGGTTCTGTTTAGGTTTAGAATGATTAATATTAATGAGAGAGAGAGAATAGAACAAAATGAGAGAATAATGTGTGAAATGCCCTTTTATTGATATATGTAATATGTACAAAACCCTTATTTACATGAAAGGTTCTCATGATCTCGGGTACTGATCATGAATGCTTAAAAGAAAACTAAGGAGGGGCCCTATCGTGGCTTGCCCTTCTCTCTACTCCTGCTTCGGCAGAGGGTTCTTGCTCACGTCGGGTGCTGTCGAATCGAAAGTGACCCACCCAGCATCAATAAGGCCTTGGACCTTGTGTTTGAGAGCTAGGCAGTTCTCCATTGAATGCCCCGGCGCTCCCGAATGGTATAGACATTTGTCTTGTGGTTTGTACCAATCGGGGTAAGGTGGGTCGACCTTTCTCGGTGGAATATAAGCTAGAAGTTGGGCTTCTACTAGCTTCGACAGGAGATCGCTATAAGTGGTCGGAAGTTTGTCAAACTTCTTCACAGAGTTGTATTGCGATTTGCCTGACTTCGAAGTGGAAGAAGATGGAGAAATGGTTACAGCGTTGACTCCTCCCTCTTTCTTCTTCCCGAAGGCCTTCTTAGCTTCATATGGTTGGGAAGGCTTAGCCAGCTTCCCACTTTTGAGTCCTTGTTCCACTCTTTCCCCAATAGTGATGATGTCCGAGAAGAGTGTCGTTGTGTTCCCTATCATTTTATCGTAATAGGGACCAGTCAACGAGTTGATGAATAAGGACACCGTCTCCTTATCCGACAGCGGGGGCTCTATCTGGGCCGCCAACTCCCTCCAACGTTGGGCGTACGCCTTGAAGGATTCATCATTCTTTTTACTCAAGGCTTGAAGATCTGACCTATCGGGTGTTAGGTCGATGTTGTATTTGTAGCGCTTGAGGAAGGCGTCGGCCAACTGCCTCCATGTGTGTACTAGATTTCCATCTAGCTGCATATACCAGTTGAGCGCGGTATCAGCTAAGCTCTCTTGGAAGCAATGGATCAAGAGCTTTTCATTTGTGGCATATGCAGCCATCTTGCGACAGTACATGGTGAGATGACTTTTGGGGCAAGTCGATCCCACGTACTTTGGGAAATCCGGCACTTTAAATTTAGGAGGGAATTGGATGTCCCTCACTAAACACATGTCGGCGGCATCTTTGATGTCGAAATCATACCCCTCCATAGCCCTTAGCCGATCCTCGAGGGCGTGGAATTGTTCCTTTGATACTTCGGGCTCTTTAATCATAATTCCAGCCCCAAGGGGTACAACGTGTGGAGGATCTTCTTCATGCTCTTCCTCCTCTCCCTCATGATGGGACCCATGATCACTGTGATGAGATCCATGGATGTTGTGATGACGCATGAGTTCCATCATTTGCGCCATTTGGTCTTTAAGTTGTGAAAGCTCGGTTGTGAGCTTTTTGTTTTGCTCCTCCAATGCTTCCATTTTCTTGATCTTCTTTGCGCGTGTGAGGACAGAGAGATGACCAGCCACTTTCTAAAATGAATTTTTTAATCTAATTAGTTTATTCATGAATACGCTCTTGACATGAGCTTGATAACCCTCCATTTTTAAGGCGCTGCCTTTTTAAAACAGAGTGTTACTACCCTCCTTGACTTATGATCTCTCCTCAACGGAGAATCTCGATAATTATGGGTCTCTTTTACTCATGTCAAGAGGTATTGGTGAACCTAGACTGCATGGTTTATGAGGATGCATGATATCTTTATTGGTAATGATGCACATGCTCCTCACTTTTATTATATTTTCACACATGGTCTTTCCTCTCATGTCATGGTTTTTTCATGCATGAGGATTATTCTTTAGACCTTATCACGAGGTTATTTATTAATGCACAAACAATTGCACATAAGCATTTACACAAACAATTCACTCATCCACGAACAGTCACGAGCGAATCACGAGGTAGGGGTATCCTGCAGAAAGGTGCATATTCAAGGTAGGTTCTAACTGTTCTCACCAGTCCAAGGCCCCCAAGGTGCCCCCATTATAGGGACCCAATTCCTCTCGTCGTGGGTCGATAGAAAGTTCCAACGCACCGTCGGACTTAAGTTCATGGTTATCACCTTGAGTGATGCTTTCCGACAACGGTCTACGGGCACCTATAGACCCATTCGACAACCGGCCGTACTAACATCCACTCCCTATGGCTTATCACTCATGCCCCCGGGTATAGAGGGAACTGTTGTGTGCAAAGGTTTGTGTGCAGTTTTTATTTCAAACAATTGCAAAAATTTAAACATTCAAAAGTTATTAAAAGCCACATAGATAAACATGTTATCATACAAGTGAGGGGTAATGAAGTAATTTTAACTATTATTTGTTAAAAAATAATCTGTCACTAAATGGGACTGACTCTCGAGGCTTCCCCAGTGGAGTCGCCATCTGTCGCCACCTGCCCGAAACGGGCTTTTGGCATTCGCGAAGGATGGTTGGACTCGTTTATTTGTTTAAAAATGTGGATTGCTAGAATGACTTATTCTCAAACTGAGACCTCGTCAAACGAGCAATTTTATTAAAAGGCTCACCAATCCATGTTAATCCCAAGCGGGACCCTCCATGGATTAGTGGTTTTCGCAAAAGGAGGGTTCATGGAGTCGCCACCAATGTTTTACTCAAAACATTGGAAAAAGAAGTTTAAGGCAATCGATTTAAAAATCGACTTCGGCCATTACAACCAGAGTCGGGTAAGGGAGTCGGTTACGCGTGGGGAAGGTGTTAGCACCCCACAGCGCCCCTTTCGGGTTCCCTATGACAGATTATTTTATAAATAACAATGTAAAATTACTAAATTACCCCTATTTATTATAAACGATTATGAACAAGATATCTACATGGCGAATAAATTAGATATGCGATGCAACAATCAGAAAGCAGTAAAAGGAAGGATTTTGAAGAAGAAACCTTTGAAGCGTGCTTTTATATATTTCGTAAAACTGGGAAGCTTTTTGGCGCTCCCTCGCTCTACAAGCCCGCTCGCTCGCTCCTATAAAATTTGGACTACGGAAATCCGGAGGATTTCCCTTCGACTAGGTTCGATCCTCAAGCAAAATGGCTCGGGGCTCAAGAACTTCGTCGGATCAACTCTCCGAGTGATTTCTAGGGCAGAACACTGCTCTAAAACCCCAGAATACTCAAGGAGAGGGTTAAAACTCTGTTTCCAAGTCCCCAATGACGTCAAAATGACGCCATATTTATAGGGAACAGGCGCAATACGGGCTATGGAATCAATACGGCCGTATTGAAATTTTTGAACTTCAATACGGCCGTATTGAGTTCAATACGGCCGTATTGAAATTCAGAAATTTCAATACGCCCGTATTGAGTTCACTGCGGCTGTATTGAAGCTTCAATACGGCCGTATTGATTTCAGTACGGCCGTATTGAAGTTTCAGAAACTTCAATACGCCGTATTGAGTTCACTGCGGCCGTATTGAAGCTTCAATACGGCCGTATTAAGTTTAGTACGGCCGTATTGGGCTTCATTCCCTCCACTTCCTTATTTTAAGCTACTCTAAGACCTCTAAACCTACAGATAGCCATCCTATGGTCTTCTAGGAGTCCTTCTGGCTGACTTTCCTTCGATCTTTGAGGGTCTTCGAGTTTTATTTCCGACCCGGACAATTTTAGGGGTCTACAATAATAAATGGCTCTCTCGATACCATTCTCATCATCTTGCGATAGCATGCCCGCAATAGTCGAATCATTGGCCGAGACATACAATTTTAACCCTCTTCTTTCAGAGGGTGGCACCATCACTAGAGGATTGATCAAATAAGACTTGATCTCTTCGAATGCCTTTTGATGGTCTACGTTCCATCAAAATTCTTCCTCCTTTTTCAGACGTAACAAAGGGGAAAACACCTTAGTCTTTCCTAATAGATTCGAAATAAATCTTCGAAGGAAATTTATCTTACCTAGTAAAGACTGTAACTCCTTCTTATTTAAAGGAGGCTTAGTTTCCATGATTGCCCAAGTCTTATTCTTATCCACTTCAATACCTTTTCTGGTGTACGATGAACCCTAGGAAATCCCCCGCTGAAACACCAAAAACACATTTTAATGGATTCATTTTCAACCCGTGTTTCCTCATTCTCTCGAAAGACAATTTTAGGTGTTGTATGTGATCTATTTTTCGTTTTGATCCAATCACTATGTCATCAATATAAACCTGCATGAATTTACCAATTAGGTCATGAAAAATTAAGTTCATTGTTCTTTGATATGTCACCCCAGCATTTTTTAAACCAAAAGACATTACTACCCATTTGTAAGTTCCCAAAGCACCTGGGCACCTAAAAGCAATTTTCGACACATCATTTTTAGCAATATAAATCTGGTTGTACCTAGAATATCCATCTAATAAACTAAAAATTTCATTACCTGTGACAAAATTGATCATTGTTTCAGCAATAGGGATGGGATATGCATCCTTAGGCGTAGCTGCATTTAGATCTCAAAAATCAATGCATACCCTCATTTTTCCATTCTTTTTTATAACAGGCACAATGTTCGATACCCAATCGGTGTACCTTGAAGTACGAATGAACTTGGCCTTCAGTAGCCTCTCGATCTCTTCTTTGATTTTTTCGATCACCTGCAGAGTAAACCTTCGTGGGTTTCGTTTCACTGGTTTCTTCCCCAAGATCATAGGTAACCTATGTTCTACTAAATTTCGATCCAAACTAGGCATTTCTTCGTAATCCCAAGCGGAGCAATCTTTATATTCGTGCAAGACTTGCACGATCTGCTCTTTAAAACTCTCCTTCGCTAGTTTGTTGATGTAGGTGATTCTCCTCTTTTCGATTGTACCCAGATTAACTTCCTCTAAAGGATCCCGAGATTCTACTTTAAGCTCATTATTTTCCATTTTCTTGAATCCTAGAGGAGCATCGTCAAAGACACAATCAAGTCTTTCTTCGATTCTTTCAAATTCCCTACTTTGTTCGTCCTCGATTCTTACTTCGGGATCCTCTTTCTCGGCTGTTTTGATTAACTCTTTTTGGTTTTCCTCTTTTTCTTCGGCCTTCGTGGCCGTTGTCTTTTCTACCTTCACCCGTTGTATGCCCTCTTGGGCCATTTCGACACCATCACATTTCTCGACCCCACTGGCCGTTCTTTCGGCTATGTAGGCTAAAATTCGAGCTAAGAAGCTCGAACATGGGTCTTGTCTCATCATTCTTGCACTTGAGAAGATTCAGTTTCAGCTTGGTGAATAACGAATCCTCTCCGAATATCCCAAAAAAAGGTCTTCTTGATACCTTCTTCTTCCAAGACATATGGATTATTGGCGTCGAACGGCTTAGTTTTCGCAAACGTCGTAATTTGTTGATCTGCGAAGTACATACCTATCTCGTACTCTTTTTGGTCTGCCTCCAACACCTCAAGGTGTTCATCTTCATTCCAAAAGAATACTTTTTGGTGTAATGTCGAAGGTACAGCCCCTATTCCATGGATCCATTCTCTTCCCAGCAACACATTAAAGTTGGCCCTCGAGGGAGTAACAATGAACATGGTGGTCCTCTTTACACTACTAATTTGAACATCCAACAAGATCATTCCTTCAAGTTGCGAGGATTTCCTCGCGTAATCAGATATAAGGATATTGTGGGGCTTCAGATCTGCTAAAGTTTTCCCAAATTGTTTCAATATTGTTTGTGGGAGTATGTTTATAGCAGCACCCCCATCCACTAAGACCTTGTTCACTTCCTGTCCTTCGATCATAAGGGTCAATAATAGTGGTTTAAGATGTTCCTTCATGTACTGATAAGGTGAATCAAATATAGCTGAATTGAACTTGGGGACGACTCGAGAAATTTGATTTACCCATACTATCTTTGACTCGTAGTTGGGGTCACCGAAAAAATATTCCCTGTGCAATTTCTCCTGGTCATTCATAGATTCCATCGCCTCAGCGTATTTGGATGGTAGGATTGACACCACTCCACAAATATCTTCGAGAGAATCCTCGAAACCACTTTCGAAACTGTCCGTAATCAAGTCCTCATCATCCTCTGTGAACTTCTTGGATGATTCACCTCCGTAAGGCACAGGAATTGAGAATTGATTACCCTTAAATCCCTCGAAAGTTGCCTTCCTCATTCGTTGTTGCCTTCTCCATTGAGTCTTGGTAAGGCCATTGAAAGGATTTTTTATTCCTCTCCCATAACCTCCAGATGTGTTCGAAATGAATTTAGGACCTCCAAAAAATGGGATTTTCGAGTAGTTCATAACTTGGTTACCTCGACCCATTCCAACATTAAATCCTCGACCCATTCTAGAATTAGACCTTTGTGGGGTAGTCCACTTTCCAATAGGGACATTCGCATTTGGCAGATAAGTATTGCGAAATCTTGAGGAGTTGTGCATCTCCATCTTTCCCATAGGGGCCATAGAGGCATTACCTTACGACATATGGACTTGCTGCATTGTTATACCAGTGTTAACTTTCGATTTTCCTCGAGCCTTTTCAGCTTTATACCCTTTCAGGATTTCTAACTCCTCGAAAGCCTTAGCAGCTGATCTATCGAACACAGCGCTACATCTCGGGAAATGCATAACTTCCCGATCATTAGTTTTCTTCCTCGAAAGGAAGTCTAGCAAATTGTTGCCTTCTTTCGGATAAATGGGTTCTCCTTCTTTCGCGAAATCTTTTAATAGCTCTTCCAGCTTTTCATCTGAAATAGGATCAACAACTTCCTCCTCACTCACAATCACATTAACCATATTGATACCCATCGGGAGAGGTTCCACATATCCTGTTTGTGCAGTGAATGGATTGTCGCCACCGGCCCGAAACGGGCTTTCGGCATTCGCGAAGGATGGTTGGACTCTTTTATTTGTTAAAAAATATGGATTGCTAGAATGACTTATTCTCAAACTGAGACCTTGTCAAACGAGCAATTTTATTAAAAGGCTCACCAATCCATGTTAATCCCAAGCGGGACCCTCCATGGATTAGCGGTTTTCATAAAAAGGAAGGGTTCATGGAGTCGCCACCAATGTTTTACTCAAAACATTGGAAAAAGAAGTTTAAGGCAATCGATTCAAAAAATCGACTTCGGCCATTACAACCAGAGTCGGGTAAGGGAGTCGGTTACGCGTGGGGAAGGTGTTAGCACCCCACAGCGCCCCTTTCGGGTTCCCTATGACAGATTATTTAAAAAATAATAGTGCGAAATTACTAAATTACCCCTATTTATTCTAAGCAATTATAAATTAACTATCTACATGATGACAGTTTAAATATGTACACACAGAAAGCGGTAAAAGAAGGGACTTTAAAGAGATAAACCTTTGAAGCGTGCTTTCTTATATATCTTGACAGAAATTGGGAAGCGTTTTGGCGTTCCCTCCCTCTACAAGACCGCTCGCTCCCTCCTATAAAATTTTAACTATGGAAATCCGGAGGATTTCCCTTCGACTAGGTTCGAGACTCAAGCAAATGGCTCGTGACTCAAGAACTTCGTCGGATCAACTCTCCGAGTGATTTCTAGGCAGAGCACTGCTCAAAAAAACCCAGAATACTCAAGAAGAGGGTTAAAACTCAGTCTGAAAGTGTAGAATGACGTCCCATTGACGTCATATTTATAGGGATGAGGCTCAATACGGTCTCTGGGGGTCAATACGGTCCGTATTGAAGTTTTGAACTACAATACGGCCGTATTGAATTCAATACGGCCGTATTGAAGTTCAAAAACCTCAATACGGCCGTATTGAAGTTCAGTGCAGCCGTATTGAAGTTCAGTGCAACCGTATTGAATTCAATGCAGCCGTATTGAAGTTCAGTGCAGCCGTATTGAATTCAATGCAGCCGTATTGAAGTTCAGAAACTTCAATACGGCCGTATTCAGTTCAGTGCGGCCGTATTGAAGTTCAAAATGTTCAATACGGCCGTACTGAACCTCTGGGAGGCCGTATTGGGCTTCATTCCTCCCACTTTTCTTATTTTAGCTATCCTAAGACCTCTAGACCTATAGAGAACCCTCCTTGGGCCTTCTGGAAGTCCTTCTGGCTGATCTTCCTTCAGTCTTCGAGAGTCTTCAAGCTTTATTTCCGACCCGAACAATTTTAGGGGTCTACAGCTGCCCCCCCTTTACTTAGTCGGACGGCCTTTTGGTGAACCGGCTGACAAGTAAAGGAGTTGACCCAATTGTCCGGGTGATGTGCCAACCTTCTGACTTGTAGCGTCTTCCGGTGGAAAATTGTTGAGTAACCTCTCCAGGTTGAGTTTGCCCTCTCCAGGGTGAGTATTAGTCGTCGCCTCTCCAGGCTCATTGCATACCTCGGTGCTCTGGACATCTGGGTAGCTGAGTATTGCCTCTCCAGGCTTGTGCATACCTCGGTGCTCTGGACATCTGGGTAGCTGAGTATTGCCTCTCCAGGCTTGTGCATACCTCGGTGCTCTGGACATCTGGGTAGCTGAGTATTGCCTCTCCAGGCTTGTGCATACCTCGGTGCTCTGGACATCTGGGTAGCTGAGTATTGCCTCTCCAGGCTTGTGCATACCTCGGTGCTCTGGACATCTGGGTAGCTGAGTATTGCCTCTCCAGGCTTTGTGCATACATCGGTGCTCTGGACATCTGGGTAGCTGAGTATTGCCTCTCCAGGCTTGTGCATACCTCGGTGCTCTGGACATCTGGGTAGTTGAGTATTGCCTCTCCAGGCTTGTGCATACCTCGGTGCTCTGGACATCTGGGTAGCTAGGTATTGCCTCTCCAGGCTTTGTGCATACCTCGGTGCTCTGGACATCTGGGTAGCGTGAGTTTGCCCTCTCCAGGGATTTGTGATAGTTTTGTCTCCACAGTCCACGATGCTGCTTCGACGGTTGTTTTTTGATTTTTGGTGCCGCTGAGGGCTGGATAACGCAGGGATCCATCTAGGGGATGTGCAGTTACTCATAGGTTCTTATGTCCCAATTTTGCATTGCGTAATTGGTGCCCATTGAGGAATTTCTGTTTCCTTGGGGTGTAGACACAAAGATGCTCTTTCTGAGATGAGCGGTGCCTTATGGTTGGCTGACGTCCTTTTGACGGTGGTGGAGTATCCCGGTTATCCTTATTCGGGCGACTCTTTTTGTTTTTCTGGTTTTGTTGCCTCTGTGTAGGCTATTATCCGCTGGGGATTTTGTCATTGATTTTGTCTCCACAGTCCACGATGCTGCTTCGACGGTTGTTTTTTTTTTTTTTTTATTTTATTTTGATGCCGCTGAGGGCTAGATAACGCAGGGATCCGTCTAGGGGATGTGCAGTCATTCATAGGTTCTTGTGCCCCAACTTGCATTTGCATAGTTGGTACCCATGGGGAATTTCTGACTCCTTGGGGTGTAGACACAGATGCTCTTCTTGAATTGAGCGATGCCTTATGTTTGGCTGACGTCCTTTTGACGTAAGTGGAGTATCCCGGTTATCCTTATTCGGGTATCTCTTTTGGATTTTCTGATTTTTGCTGCCTCTGTGTAGGCTGTTATCCACTGGGGATTCTGGATGTTGATTTTGATTAGCCTCTTCTGTTAGGCATATCATCTTGATGTTCAATGATTGGCTGAAAAGCCAAATTCTGCTTGGGGAATTGTTATTGATCTTTTGGATTTTTTTTCTTTTTTGAAAGAGTGCCTCTGAGTAGGCGAATTATCTTGATGTTTGGTGTTTGGCTGAGTGCCGGATTCCGCTTGGTGAATGATTATTTGTCTTTTGTGATTTTTTCTTGAGGGGGTGCCTCTGAGTAGGCGAGTGGGGATTTAAAGTTTATTTATCCCAGAGTATTATTTAGAAAGCCTCTTCAGGCTTAGCTTCACTCATCGCTTGAGTTGGAAAGCTACCTTCCACTGAGGAAGTTTAAGTCCTTTCGACTCGGATATTCTGTTTAGATGATCAAGCCTCCCTTGGGGAATTTTGCTGATCTCGCTTTGATAGCTTTCACTGGGGAATTTGGCCCGTGAGTGGAAGCTGAGATATCTCTGGGGAGTATTATTTCTGTGAGCCTCTCCAGGCTCAGTTATTCTGAGAGAGTATTATTTCGGCGAGCCTCTCCAGGCTCAGTTATTCTGTGGGAGTATTTTTTCAGCAAGCCTCTCCAGGCTCAATTATTCTGTGGGAGTATTATTTCGGCAAGCCTCTCCAGGCTCAGTTATTCTGCATGAGTATTGTTTCGGCAAGCCTCTCCAGGCTCATTTATTCTGTACAAACTGAGGAGTATTGTTTGTATCCTTGCCTTTTTTCGTTTTCGGCTTTTGTTGACTGCTGTCATACACAAGCAATTTTTCTATTTTTTTTCTATTTTATGCAATTGCCTCATGATAAGGTCTTTGAATGTGCAACTAATGTGTGTGTGATGCACAAATGCAAGTTTGATTATTTTATTAATGCTTTTTAGGAAAATGAATGGCTCTCCCTATCCTTCTCTTCTTGGAGGAGTTTCTGTCGTCGACGTGAGGGAATATTTTTGTGAGCCTTTTATGCAGGAGATTATGGATTTTATAGGAACCCCTCCAATTTTCTTTATTGACCGATTATTAAGGAATTTCATACAATTTTTTAGAAATACCAATTTAGAGGCATAATCACATGGTCAAGAGAGAAAAGAAATGAATAGATATTTTATTAATATTCACAAGTGTTTTTACAGAAAGATATACAGAAGGTAATTTCTGAAGAATGGCTGGCCTGGGTAGGCTATTTACATTGGGCTTAACAATTATATCTGTAATTGTTGCTCCGTACGTTCTCCTAGTTGTTTTGGGTGATATGCCTGAGTCAGGAGTGTAGACACTGCAAGACGCTTGCTTCTAGAAGATAATCACATGAATCGCCTTTCGGTTTTCGATTCAAGTGATCGTCGCTTGCTTTATTTTTATGTCTTATTCTTTTGCCCCTAACTTTTGCCTAGGACGTATCCTAGCGGGGATAATTTTGCCTTTGTTTTGCCTAGTACCCTTGTACTGGCGGGCTTTTTGTTTTGCCCTAACTTTTGCCTAGGATGCCCTTTTTCGGGTTTTCATCCTAGCGGGCTTATGCAAGCAACGTCTTCAAGCATAATACTTCTTTACCACGTCGGCGTTGACTGGGTATCGAAGTTCTTCTCCATCTATGTCTGTGAGGATCAATGCTCCTCCGGAGAAGGCTCGCTTCACCACGTATGGTCCTTCGTAATTCGTGGCGTTTTAGCGGACCTTTGTTTTTGTTTATTTTTGTAACCCTAACTTTTGCCTAGGTTACCCTTTCGTGGGATTCCTAGCGGGTCTTTTGCTCTTATTTTTGCGCAGTCCCCTTTTTGAGTTTCCTGCCGAACTTCTTTTATTTTGAAAGATTTCTTTTTACCCATGATGGCACTTGTCAAGGCCAAGGGAAGGTGCTCCAAGTCGTCACACACACCTCCACATGAAAATGATGTGGGTTTACTATTATTAAGATGATTTTAACCTCATTCATGTTTATTCAAACAGGGTTAAAAATGATGTGGTTTAGAATTTTATTATAAGCAAGAAAAGAAGCAATGAAGAATGATTTTATTATAATCATAGTGGAAACATGTGTCCTTATTTCATCACTGATATGGGTCCCAATATTGACCTCTTTTATCTCTCGGCCCTGCCCCAAATTCACGGTCTCCAATTTCTCTTGACACGGTTGGAGTAGGCGAGTTTCTTGATCTAGCAGTCTTTGCAGATCCGGAGAGATGGTCTCCTCATCACTGTCCAACTCAACCCATTCGTCCTCAACTTTGGATCTCGGTCAGAGCGAACAATTACAGACATAATTATTTTATTGGTTCTGTTTAGGTTTAGAATTATTAATATTAATGAGGGAAGAGAGAAAAGAACAAAAGAGAGAATGATATGTGAAAAATGCCTCTTTATTGATATGTATTAAAACTGTACAAAGACCTTTATTTACATGAAAAGGTTCTCATGATCTCGGGTACTGATCATGAGTCCCTAAAAGAAAAGAAAAGAAAAATATGAAGGGGCCCTATCGTGGCTTGCCATTCTCTATTCCTGCTTTGGTAGAGGATTCTTGCTCACGTCGGGCGCTGTCGAATCGAAGGTGACCCACCCAGCATCAATAAGGTCTTGGACCTTATATTTGAGAACTCTGCAGTTCTCCGTTGAGTGCCCCGGTGCCCCCGAATGGTATAGACATTTATCTTGTGGATTGTACCAGTCGGGGTAGGGTGGATCCATTTTCTTTGGTGGAACATAAGCTAGAAGACGTGCTTCCACTAGGTTCGGTAGGAGGTCGCTATATGTGGTCGGAAGTTTATCAAACTTCCTCACAGGGTTGTATTGCGACTTTCCCGACTTCGAAGTGGAAGAAGATGAAGAAATATTTATGGCGTTGACTCCTCCCTCCTTCTTCTTCCCGAAGGCCTTCTTAGCTTCATATGATTGGGAAGGCTTAGCCAGCTTCCCACTTTTAAGTCCTTGTTCCACTCTCTCCCCAATGGTGATGATGTCCGAGAAGAGTGTCGTTGTGTTCCCTATCATTTTATCGTAATAGGGACCAGTCAACGAGTTGATGAATAAGGACACCGTCTCCTTATCCGACAGCGGGGGGCTCTATCTGTGCCGCCAACTCTCTCCATCGTTGGGCGTACGCCTTGAAAGATTCATCATTTTTCTTACTCAAGGCTTGAAGATCTGACCTATCGGGTGTTAGGTCGATGTTGTATTTATAGCGCTTGAGAAAGGCGTCGGCCAACTGCCTCCATGTGTGTACTAGATTTCCATCCAGCTGCATATACCAATTGAGTGCGGTTTCAGCCAAGCTCTCTTGAAAGCAATGAATTAAGAGCTTTTCATTGGTAGCATATGCAGCCATTTTTCGGCAATACATGGTGAGATGACTTTTGGGGCAAGTCGATCCCACATATTTTGGGAAATCTGGCACTTTAAATTTGGGAGGGAATTGGATGTCCCTCACCAAGCACATATCGGCGGCATCTTTAATATCGAAATCATGCCCCTCCATAGCCCTTAGCCGATCCTCTAGGGCGTGGAATTGTTCCTTTGAAATTTCAGGCTCTTTAATTACAATTCCAGCCCCTATAGGTATAGCGTGTGGAGGCTCTTCCTCGTGCTCTTCCTCCTCATGATGATGGGACTCATGGTCACTGTGGTGAGCCCCATGTACATTATGATGACGCATGAGTTCCATCATTTGCGCCATTTGTTCTTTGAGCTGTGAGAGCTCGGCTGTGAGCTTCTTATTTTGCTCTTCCAGCGCCTCCATCTTCTTGATTTTCTGCGCGCGTGTGAGGACAGAGAGATGACCAGCCACTTTCTAAAAATGAATATTTAATTTAATTAATTTATGGAATGAATACACTCTTGACATGAGCTTGATAACCCTCCATTTTTAAGGCGCTGCCTTTTTAAAACGGAGAGTTACCACCCTCCTTGACTTATGATCCCTCCCCAACGGAGAGTCTCGATAATTATGGGTCTCTTTTACTCATGTCAAGAGGTATTGGTGAACCTAGAATGCATGGTTTATGAGGATGCATGATATCTTATTGGTAATGATGCACATGCTCCTCACTTTTATTATATTTTCGCACATGGTCTTTCCTCTCATGTCATGGTTTTTTTTTTTTCATGCATGGGGATTTATTCTTAGACCTTATCACGAGGTTATTTATTAATGCACAAACAATTGCACATAAGCATTTACACAAACAATTTCACTCATCCACGAACAGTCACGAGCGAATCACGAGGTAGGGGTTTCCTGCAGAAAGGTGCATATTCAAGGTGGTTCTAACTGTTCTCACCGGTCTGAGGCCCCCAAGGTGCCCCCATTATAGGGACCCAATTCCTCTCGTCGTAAGTCGATGGAAAGCTCCAACGCACTGTCGGACTCGAGTTCATGGTTATCACCTTGAGTGATGCTTTCCGACAACGGTCTACGGGCACCTATAGACCCATTCGACAACCGGCCGTACTAACATCCACTCCCTATGGCTTACCACTCATGCCCCCGGGTATAGAAGGAACTGTTGTGTGCAAAGGTTTGTGTGCAGTTTTTATTTCAAACAATTGCGTAAAATTAAACATACAACAGTTATTAAAGCCACATAAATAAAGCATGTTATCATACAAACAAGGGGTAATAAAGTAATTTTAACTATTATTTGTTAAAAATAATCTGTCACTAAATGGGACTGACTCTCGAAGCTTCCCCAGTGGAGTCGCCATCTGTCGCCACCGGCCCGAAACGGGCTTTCGGCATTCGCGAAGGATGGTTGGACTCTTTTATTTGTTAAAAAATATGGATTGCTAGAATGACTTATTCTCAAACTGAGACCTTGTCAAACGAGCAATTTTATTAAAAGGCTCACCAATCCATGTTAATCCCAAGCGGGACCCTCCATGGATTAGCGGTTTTCATAAAAAGGAAGGGTTCATGGAGTCGCCACCAATGTTTTACTCAAAACATTGGAAAAAGAAGTTTAAGGCAATCGATTCAAAAAATCGACTTCGGCCATTACAACCAGAGTCGGGTAAGGGAGTCGGTTACGCGTGGGGAAGGTGTTAGCACCCCACAGCGCCCCTTTCGGGTTCCCTATGACAGATTATTTAAAAAATAATAGTGCGAAATTACTAAATTACCCCTATTTATTCTAAGCAATTATAAATTAACTATCTACATGATGACAGTTTAAATATGTACACACAGAAAGCGGTAAAAGAAGGGACTTTAAAGAGATAAACCTTTGAAGCGTGCTTTCTTATATATCTTGACAGAAATTGGGAAGCGTTTTGGCGTTCCCTCCCTCTACAAGACCGCTCGCTCCCTCTTATAAAATTTTAACTATGGAAATCCGGAGGATTTCCCTTCGACTAGGTTCGAGACTCAAGCAAATGGCTCGTGACTCAAGAACTTCGTCGGATCAACTCTCCGAGTGATTTCTAGGCAGAGCACTGCTCAAAAAAACCCAGAATACTCAAGAAGAGGGTTAAAACTCAGTCTGAAAGTGTAGAATGACGTCCCATTGACGTCATATTTATAGGGATGAGGCTCAATATGGTCTCTGGGGGTCAATACGGTCCGTATTGAAGTTTTGAACTACAATACGGCCGTATTGAATTCAATACGGCCGTATTGAAGTTCAAAAACCTCAATACGGCCGTATTGAAGTTCAGTGCAGCCGTATTGAAGTTCAGTGCAACCGTATTGAATTCAATGCAGCCATATTGAAGTTCAGTGCAGCCGTATTGAATTCAATGCAGCCGTATTGAAGTTCAGAAACTTCAATACGGCCGTATTGAGTTCAGTGCGGCCGTATTGAAGTTCAAAATGTTCAATACGGTCGTACTGAACCTCTAGGAGGCCGTATTGGGCTTCATTCCTCCCACTTTTCTTATTTTAGCTATCCTAAGACCTCTAGACCTATAGAGAACCCTCCTTGGGCCTTCTGGAAGTCCTTCTGGCTGATCTTCTTTCAGTCTTCGAGAGTCTTCAAGCTTTATTTCCGACCCGGACAATTTTAGGGGTCTACATGGATCAGTATCGATTTTCATTTCCTTCTCCTCAAAAGCCAAGTGACCATCAGTAATCGCTTTCTCGATCATATCCCTGAAACGTACACAATTTTTAGTCCAATGGTCGTACATGTTGTGATATTTACAAAAAAAAATTTCCTTTTCTTTGTTCAAGAGGAGGAATTTTATGATGTTCCGGAAGTGTGATTTGCTTATCTTTTAATAAAATGTCGAAGATCTTATTGGCATTCGTTATATTGAAAGTATATTTTCTATTCGAACCAACCTTTGAATTATTTTCCCCGGGTTTTAATAATTGACATTGATAAGTTGGACCAGGTTGTAATTCAGCTAAGTTCACTTCCATATCTTCATTTAGACTCTCGAAATTATCATCTTTAACGTCCATATTGTCTAAATATGTCACTTTTTCTTTTCGAACAAACTTATCAAATTTTCTCAACCTCTCTTTTTCTGCTCGAATTTGTTCAATTCGTCTTACTTTCTCTGCTAGTTGAGCCATATCTCTTAGTTGTTCATTCACAAGTTTCTTTCAAATCGAAAAATCTAGTCTAGTGGCTGCAATTTTCACCAACTCATGCTCAGGAATATTTATATAACATCGAGACTTTAGTTGCTTGAATCTATTCAAATATTCGTCCAATGTCTCATGATGTTGCCTCTTTATATTCATTAAATCAACTATGCTCACCTTAATTTCCTCTCGAAAAAAGTGTTCATGGAAACTCCTTTCTAGTTGTGCCCAAGTAATAATTGAATTAGTTGACAAAGTCGTAAACCACGTAAAAGCATGTTTGGTTAGTGAACACGGAAAATATTTCATTTTCAAATATTCATTACTCACTAGGTCTCCACACTCGACTAAATATCTCACTATATGTTCTACGGTGGATTCACCTAACTCCCCTATGAATTTTGAGAATTTTGGGACTTTCATCCCCCTGGGTAGTTCAGATTGGTGATGGACCATGGGCCAGAGCTATGGCTAGGAGCATTCAGGAGGAGTTGGACATTGTGAAGTCTAGTGGGCTTTCTAAGCCCAAGGTATTCTTCACTTGGACTACTCTAACATGAAGAGAAGGCCTAGTTCCAATTGTAAATAATTTGTACATAGTTCTCTTGTATAGGCTTATTTTTTCCTTTGTATTTGTAAGACACTTTCTTGCATTTTATTAGTCATTGTATAATGTTTATAGGATAGGTTACTTGGGAACTTAGACTCCATTTAACCTAACCTAGAAATACATTCTTTTTCTATTTTTCAGTAGTAAGAGTGGGGGTGGCATTTAGCAATACTTGAGGGTGTGATTAGTAATTGGGCCAGAATTGAGCCTAGGCAAAATTTTACATATTAGACTTATTTTACTCCTAATTTTTCAAGGATTTGATTTAGCTAGGTCTCATCAACATTAGATGAACCTAACTAAACCAAATCAACATTTCTTTCAAAACCGGATTTGAGAAAAACAAGCCAAATGACCGCCTAGCCTAGCTCACCTTCTTGGCCGAGTTTCTTCTTCATTCTCTTAAGCTTGAGAAGCTTGCGCTACAAGCTTCTGCTTAGCTTGCTTCCCAAGCAAGCTAAGTGAGAAGCTTGCTCCACAAACTTCTAAACTCACTTGGACGGTCAAGTGACCTTACCATGGTTCCTAGTGAACCATGGTTAAGGTTAGCTTGCTCCCTAAGCTACCTCTCCCTATATATTTGTAATTCTTACCTTGTAGCTCACTTTTGATGAATGAACTTCAGAATTTTACACAAATTCTCTCTTCTCAAAGTCACCAAAAACTGTGGAGCTACCTCTCCCTAGGTTTTCTCTCAAAGGTTCTTCAAACCTTTGAACAAGGTTCCTTAAGCTTCTTCATCTTCTTAGAGTGGCCAAACCTCCTAAGTGCTTCTCCACCATTGAAGACTTCTTCAAGGTGTTTCAAGCATCAAAACCGAGTCTCCTCAATAGTGAAAAGGTCTTGGACGGATTGAATCTTGAAGAACAACAATCCTCTTCAAGTTTCTTCCATCAATTGGGTTATATAGTCAGGAAAGGAAGATACAAAGTAGGGGTGCTCATTTCACCTCGTTTCAAAATCGTGCCTATTCAGTACCCTCTCGACTATATGATCCAAATTTTCCTCGATGTTTCTCAGAGGTCCCCCTTGGTTGAGGTGGATACGATTTCTAACCTCTCGAATATTCGTCTCATTAACTGTCAGATTTTCGAGGCCATTCAAGTTCACACTCGTATCTCTCGAGGGTCGATTATCATTGATTTTATCTCCTATTTTGTTCATCAGCTCGTATAGGGGTGTGAGTATGTTGTGCATTTGTGTAGACAACAAATTTACCATATCGTGGTTACTATGATCCATTTGTTGTCGAAGGGCTATCATGGCTTCACTACTTATACTCGTAGGTACATTATTACTTTGTCGAACCAATGACCCTTCTTGGCTTGTGCCAACATGCTGGTAAGGGTCGTGCATGATAAAGCCCATCCCATTTGGGGCTGCATCATACCCATATGATGATATTTGCATTTGAGGATTTTGCCCAGAATATGGTATTGGCATTTCTACGCTCATGGGCTGGGTAGTTCTCCAATTCGGAGACATCCCCCATGGGTATTCGCAGGTAGCATTCACCATTTCTTGTGACGCATTCAGAAATCCCGTGGAGTTTGGAATACTTACAGGAGGTGGAGACATTTCCCCCCTGGTCTCATTTGCCACATTTTCTTGATTTGTATTCCTATTTTCTCCATTACCCTATTCTTCATTATGCGTGTCTCTTCTACTGGATGTAGACATAGTTCTCCCACTTCTAAGTCTCATAAAAATATAAAAACACCTAAAACTAGTTCAATTAGTTCAATTATGCTCGACAAACAGGTCCCACTAGGCGTGCCAATTTGTTTGTGGAGATTTTCGTTCGTAGGTTCTTTTTATTCAAATTAGCACGATTTTAATTCAGGCGTGTGTAACATGACAAGCTCTAACAGTTTTCATGGGTGAATCATACATACAGCATATAGAGTGAATTAATTAGGGTGCAATTAAACTTGTTTAGCATAACAGAATATCTATGTTTATCATACAATCCATTTCATGCATGTGAACGTTGATTTGAATCAAATAAACAACATGTATATTGACTGCAGAAATCATATCCTTCATTTAACAGTGATAGAATTACAATGCATAAGGATAATAATGAGTATTCAGAAAACTACACTACACTAAACTATGGTACGCTATGCTACGTTAAAGAGGAAAAAGAAAGGATGGTCAAGAAATTGCACTCAGCCGTCTCGTACACGTGAACTATATGCGCAGGCGAGGAGTGCTTGTGAGGTTTCGTGAGTAATGCGATTTCTGACCCCTTTCTACGAGCAATGCTCGTCAATTTATAGAGATTTACAGGATCATAATAATTGTATCTGACGTGCCCCGAATGCATAACCGTTCTAAACCTCCAAATCGTGGGTCACTTCATGCACGTCTTTTAATAACTTCTGGAATTGCTTATAACCCCCCAAACCCCTCTGCAGTCTGATACTTATCCCTTCAATTTACTTCGACCTCTCTTAATCGTGTCTCCCTTAAGTTCTTCATTTTGAAAGGTTGCAAAGTATACTCATGAATGTCCAGGTCCCTGGGATTTGGAGTGATTCACGAAAAATATACTCGAGTGTTTCCTGATTCTTCCTGTACTTTGAGAGGTTGCGAAGTTGTGAAGCCTTTTCATGAGTGGCAGCTTCAAGGATTTCGAGTGCTTCATGAAAGATGTAATCGAGTATATCCTGATTCTCCTTATACTTCGTATGTTTCCATTTCTAGAACTTCTCTTTTACTATTTTCCGATCACCCACGGTTTCGAGAGCCCCTGTATTTTGAGCATTCCCAAATTACCTCATTTGGTGCTAATAGCTAGTATACGACTCCATTTAAAAGAGAGGGAAAAATAAAAATAAATAAATAAATAAAAGTCTATTTACTAGTGGAAAATCAGTCTTTTATGTTAGTATTTTCTCGTTGGTTATAAAAATACCCAACGTAAAAAATACGTGGTAGTATTTGTGAAATTAATATAAACTTTTTACGTTAGACTAAAGGGGTTTGACGTAAAATCTAAAATCTACTTCGGATATGAAGTACAGTCCGACGTAGATTTCATCTTTTACATCGGACACCTTTTGGCCCGATGTAAAAAAGTTGTTTTATTCCCCCAGCACCTTCGTCTTTTTCGTGCGCGCAAGTGTTTTTCCATTGTTTTCCTTTAGGGTTTTCCTCTAGCGATTTCTGACAACAGTGGTATGAGACCTTTGGCTATTTTTCGGTCACGGTGAGCGGCGACGACAACGATGGCGAAACCCATTTTTGATTCTGAATCTATCTCTCTAATTGGGTTGAAGCATTTAGGCATTTTCATGGATTGAGGTTAGTGCTTTCATGCGTGTATTGATCTTTTTATGTAGAAAGGTTCTTTTATTCCTGCACGCGAGTGTTTTGACACTATTTTTCTCTCCAGCAATTTTCGGCGACAGCGGTGCGAGACTTTTGGGCGTTTTCTGTTCACGATGCACGACAGCAAGACCCATTTTTTTATCTTGGACCTATATCTCCGATTGGATTGAAGCATTTGGGTATTTTTTGGATGTGTTCACGGATTGAGATTATTTTTTTGTTTGTCTGTCAACCATTTTACATCGGACCCGACGTAAATTTACATATCCCGTATTGACATCAGAATTTTTTCTGATATAAAAAATCCAAAATAACAAACGTAAAATATCTTTTTTATACTAATGATTACATCTTTTAGCCATTAAGAGAAGATACATAAACAAAACAAAACAAAAAACGGTTTTGGTAAAGTTAAGATATTAGAAGATTAACGTGAATTATTTGATTGACACTCATAGTAGAACATGAACCATTCTAAACAAAACAAAAATAGTAAGTAAATAAATAAAAAAAATTATCAGGAGCTAGCTTAGGACCTAGGAAGCATGATGTCAAAGCTCAAATTAAATCAGTCCAGATTGAATAAAATTATTCAAAAGTATTTTTAAAAGAAAAAAATTCATTTGAATTTTTTAATAAATTAAAATTAATTCATGTATAAGTTAATTTTTTTTAAAAAAATCAAATAAGAGATAAATTTTACAAATTAACTTTTGCATAAAGTAATTATGATTTACAGAGAATTCTTTTTTTTTTCTTCTATAAATACTTCTGTAAAAAAAATTACTTAAATAAACTCTAATTTTCTATGTGACAACGTTTTTATTTTTATTTATTATTGATTAAAAATATTACAAAATCCACCATAATATTCTAACTTAATACTTTGTGTAATATGTTAATCTGTGTGGCAACGTTTGAGAAAGGAAACAGCAGTTCTAGACTTCCAGTACTAGCTAGTGTCGACTAAAGTGTCTCAAAGGCAACACACTAGTTAGCGGCACCCAATATGTAGTTCCATTAAAAAAATAAAAATAAAAAAGTGAGAATTAATTTTTATAGAAAATAGATTAAAAAAAAAGAGCAATAGAGTATAATTATTTGGTGTAGTAGAATTAAATGAAAAATAGAAGAAAATTTGATATTTTAAAATTAAATTTTTTTAGTTAGATTTTTATGTAAAAAGTATTTAAGCAATTACATTTTTATCTTTTATTAACTTTTTTTAAAATGTACATTTAAACAATGATGTAAGATAGTCTTGTCCAAGTATTCTTTGTGAAAAATTCTCACACAAATTCATCCATACGAGAATAGAATTAAATCTACATAGATCATATCATAGTATCCTTTCAAATTTACTTAAATTTTATTTTTCAAAAACACTTTGTTTTTAATTCATTAATAATCCCTACCTTTCTTCTCCATTTCCTATCAAATCATCTATCCCAAACGCACCTTAAGGTTTAGGTTGAAGATTGGTCAACCTTAGCTAACTAGTAACAACTTAATTTATATTCCAATATCTATATATACATTATACAAGTAAAGGTAGTTAGCATAAACAATTTAACACTTGTTTTATTTAACTAAAGATCAAAGTTTGACCTCTAACTTAGACATGAAATTATGACTAAAATTATCATTTTATCTTTATAGAAGTTTATCAAGTGAAAAAGAGTTACACTTTTTTATCTAACAAAATATATATTTATATTATATATTTATAATTTATGCAAACTTATACGATAAATAATGATATATAATTTTTTATATATTAATTAATTTATTAATACTTTTTATTCTTATATTATATTATATTATCTAGGTTTGGAGTAAACAATCATTGCTGTCTTTGAAAATAGTGAATGTTGTCACGTTAGTCATTTTTTTTAATTTAACTATTTTCATCATTTTGATTCCCAGATTGGTTATGGTAGATGGATGATAAATATAAAAAAAAAAATGCAGATTGTTTAGTTGTTGAGAAATGAGGAGGTAGAAAATAGTTTTTTTTAATAAAAAAATATGTTTTAAATATAGAGAAAAAGAATATATATATATATATATATATATATATATATATATATACTTTAAATTTAGAGACTTAAAGTATAATTAAATTATTTATATACATCAGAACAATAAATATCAGAACGATTTTTTTTCATTGGATTACAATATTTTTTAACCAATTTCAACAGTTTCGGGCAGTCTCAAGAATATTTGTTAAAAAAAAAAAATAACAATTGCGGTGGCTTAAAAACTGTAAGAAGCATTTGAAAAAATAAAAAATTGCAACATCTGCCGATTTAAAATTCTCATATGAAACCAAATAATTATAATAGAGTACATGTGATTAATGTATTCAACACAAGGTTGAATCATTTAAATAATATTTGAGTTTAATTTTTGATAGAAATAATTTTTAGTTAGACTTTACTTATTTATTGGTCGAGTCAAATTAGTATAGGCAAAATTAGAAATGTCAAAAAAAAATTTATATATGGATATTCATAAATAAAATCCACAAAAGATAACTGCATATAACGGATATGAAAATTTTTTATATCTGCATGTTAACGGGGTATGAGTATCATAATATCCGATACTTGTACTCACTAATATTCAATTTATTTAAACTTGTATAAATTTAATTTCATTTAAATTTGTATGAATTTAATTTTATTTGAACTTGTATAAATTTGATTTTATTTGAACTTTGTTTGGACTTATAATAGTTAAGTATTATACTTTATTATATTTTATTTTAGTTTGTGTAATCAAACTATTTTATTTCAACAATTATTATTTGAACTTTAAACTTATATGATTGAACGTTTAAAATTTAGTTTTTAGATCTATTTATTGTTATTAGTATAATTGTAAAGAGTATTTGAATTTTAATTTTATAATCTTCAAACTTTGTTTATGCAAATTTTATTTAACTTTTAGTTATAATCTTCAAAAAATATGCAGATTTTTATAACTTTTAAAAGAAAAAATTATTATAAATAACTAAAATATATGGTTAAAATATTTTATTGAATATTTTTAAAGTATTTTTTTTAGTGAATACTCTTAGATACCCATGGATATCTAAAGAGATTGAAAAAATATGCAGATATCCACTTAATAGATATCTATACAAATATAGGAACAAGTATGAGATGAATATTTATTCAACAAGGAAGATAGTGAAGGAGCTACTACCCATACTGGCCCCACCCCATTGACATCTCTAAGCAAAATCTTAGGTCATTGATGAAAAAAAACAAAAAAAAAACAAAAAAAAATTGTGACCACCACAAATTTCAACATTGTCTGTACGAATTTGGATCTTCTCCATTTATGATTAACATTCAACGTCATTTATACATTCAAAGTCATATAAATGGACAAGAAATGAAAAGAAAGAAATGGAGATGATCTCAATCCTGTCTGCGCTACTCTTCCTATCTTTATCATTTTTTTTATTTCTTTTAATTTAAGACTAATATAACATGTCAATTTAATTAAGGTCAAATTATACTTTTAATTTTTATATATTTTTAAAATCTAATTTGATCTCACTATTTTTAAATAATTCAATTTGATCCTTTAATTTTTTAAAAATATTTAATGTTATTTTGTTATCTAAATTGACACTAACGATATTAATGAAATCAAATCGAAGGGCAACATTGAACGTTATCTAAAAATTAAATGATCAAATTGAATCATTTAAAAATGGTGGGATCAAATTGAATATTTCATAAATTTATCTAACTGAATTGAACAAAAATTCATCTAACATTTTTTATCTAAATAAATTTAAATTTTATTTTATGTATTTAATAATCTCTTTTAGTAGATAAATTTTTTATTTTGTGATCAGCTTTTAATTTCAAGTACTCAATTTGTTATTAATCATGATCTCGAGTAAAAAATAAATCAAATTTATCTAGAAAAGAAATGTTAGATAAATTTTATTTAATTTAATCCTACTATTTTTTGAAATATTCAATTTGAACCCACTATTATTAAATTGTTTAACTTAATCCTCTAATTTAAAAAAAAAAATGCTTAATGTTATCTTTTTATCTAATTTCATTAACCCATTAATGTTAATTTGGATGAAAGGATAACATTAAATATATTTTTTTAAATTAAATAAATAAATTGAACATTTTAAGAATAATAGAGCTAAATTAAATCTTAAAAACAAATAGAGACTAAAAATAAATTAAAAATATTAAAAATATAATTTAACCCATTTAATCGATTTAATACTTTACCTATAATTGATTAAATGGTTTTTTTTATTTATAAAAAGGTATGGGTGTAAAAACATCATTAAAGGACCAAGACATCCCAATAATATTCGTATCTCAAGGTCTACCAATTATCATCTGCAACACACCCAATATATAAAACAAGTAAAAATAGAATAACAAAGATCATGGGAACTAGAGCAAAACCAATGAAACACTAACAAAAATGAAAAGTAATCAACCCATAATGATTGCAAAAAAATCCTCATTAAGATAACTAGGAAGGAAATCTCACCAAACAAAATTACATTAATGATTTAACCTATAAGCAACAAGCTTATTAGCACAATCATTATCTTCCCTATAAATGTGTGAAGAAAAGAAATGCATATGTGAAAATAATTGTAAGCACCTCTTCCATCGACATCGAATAGACCAAGGCATAATAAGAACATTCTGAAAAGCATCCAACACTAGCTTTGAATCAAATTCCAACCACAAATTACGCCAACCTACATCAAATGCATACTCGATCGCCCACATAATCGTTGCTAGTTCAACATATAATGCATCTAGAATACCTAAAAAAACTATAAAGTCCCCTAAATGATCTCGAAAAAGACCACCACAAGCAGTTGGGCTAGGAGAGCCTTAGTGCCACCATCGGAATTACATTTTACAAACTCACAAGTTGGAGGATGCCAATCGACCTATGTAACCACTAGGGGTTTAAAAGGGCGAGTAACGATAAGAAATTCTTTAAGTATACAAACATCAGTCCAAAACTGAGAAATACAACCTATCATAAATGAGTTAGATAATGCAATTATTGAAATGATAGATATGGAATGCTGAAAGCCAAAATCCCTGTTTTGAAAGCGTATATTGTTTTTATGGAGCCAAATCAATCAAATGACTTAAAACTCACTAATGGCACCTTATTACATAAATCCCTATTTGTATGCAGAAGTATTTTTTGTGACTTGTGGAATTTACCCCATTTTATTCCTCCTCAACCTTATTTCAATGATACCAAACCACTAATTATTCCAATTTCTATGATATTTTCCTTGCCTTTAATTTGATCAGAAAGAAAGTGAAATTTTGAAAAAAAAAACATCAAATATAAATAAATAAATAAAAGAGATATTAATTGACATAATTTTGGGATGAGATTTTGTATTGTTTGAATGAATAGAATTAGGAAGGAATTATATAAAGTGATTTAATTTCATTTGTTTAGTTATATAAAAATGTGAAAGGATATAAATTTTAAAAATATTATGAAAAGTTGATTTTATCTATATATTATATTATATTATTTTATTTTAAATTAATTAAAATTTAAAGTTTATATGTAATAATAATATGATAAAATATACTTGATTATTATTACATGTTCAATTATTTTATATTATATTTCACATTTCAAATTGTTTTTATTTATGTTATAATTTATTTTATTTAAATTAAATTTAAATATAACACTTACTGAATGATATAAATATATGGTTGCATGTAGTCTCTCAATAATACTAAAAAATAAAGTGAAGTAGGAGTTTATGAATAAATAATAAAAGTACAATAAAGAGATGCCAAAATATATTTCCATTCAAAATATGGGTATATAGGAAGGAAACAAAATCTAAGTGGGACTCATTTTTATATAAATCTTTTCTATTTTTCTACTAAACAAATAAGAGAAAACCTTAAGAAAAAACATTTTTTTTTTTCTCTTACGTTTGTCCTGATTTTATTTCTTTATCAAGTTTTAGACGATGTAACCTACATTTCTTTCTCTCGTGAATTTTAACAAATATTTTTTTTAGGGGTCGTAACTTACACTTATAAAAAAAAAAAATAAACATTAACAAATAAAGAAAATAATCGGTATCCTTATTAAATAACCCCAAACGTGTGGTTCAGCGGTAAGGGTTGATCCACGCTTAAGTGTAACAACCTGACTGGTCACTACACACACACCACTGAACACCGGAAACACCAGATAGAAAGAGCGAGTATATAATTATAGGATCTAGAATATAAGTATATACAAAGTCCCAATCCGACTAGAGTTAGAGTGTGCTAAAAACATCCAACCAAAAACAAAATACATCGTCAACCGCTACACCTAGTAGCTAATACAACGAAACAGCAACTAAGTCAGCTTCGCCTGCTAGCCGCAGACTCACCACAGGCCACACACCTATCCCTGCTCTGCTCCCGTACATAGTACGATCATAGCAGTTCAGCTACAAGGAAACAACAAAGGGTAAGCTAGTACAAAAAGAACAACGTATAGCAAGGTTTAAAAAAAACTCAGAAACAACTTCAACTATCAACACAACAACAGTCTACATCTCATCGGTTATACAACAAACCAGCCATTAGCAAATAATGCGTCGTCACGCACACCACCTCGAAGATCTCCTACAACAACTCAGCCGTTTTGGCCTATAACAACTCAGCCCTTAAGGCCTACAACAACTCAGCCCTTAAGGCCTACAACAACTCAGCCCTTATGGCCTACAACAACTCAAATCAACATACAACACAACACAACTTTTACAACTCAACATATCAACTTGCAACACACTCAATTTTACAACTCGACATATCAACTTACAACACAACTCAACATCAATCAACCAACATTATCTACTAGTCATCAAATTATAATCATCCACTTCAACTCAACTCAGCATAGAACAACATAATTCAATACATAATAATATCTCATCTCCGCGCCCGACGCCCTCATATAGTTGCGCCCAGCGTAGTACAACCAGAGAGCCCCAGGGAGCCAGCGCGCCCAGCGCAAGCATGCTTGCGCCCGACGGGACTCAGCCAGAGAGCCCAAGGCTCTCTCGCACCTGGCGCAATACCAATTGCGCCCAGCGCAGGCCAGGCAGAGACTCTAAGGAGTCTCACGCGCCCGGCGTACCTAACCCAGTGCCCAACGCGGGGAAGGCAGAGACCTCCCCTTGGTCTCGCGCCCAGGCGCAATTTAAATTGCGCCCAACGCCCACAAGGCAGAGACTCCCAAGGAGTCTCACGCCCAGCTCGACAAGGGCCACGCTCAGCGCAGCCTCAAGAATCCAAAAGGATGTTGCAACGGGTATCGCGCCCAGTGCGGTCCAAGGCACGCCCAGCGCGGGCCAACCAGAGACCCACATTCTCAAGCGCGCCCAACGCACTCATCATTGCGCCCGGCGAGCTTGGCCAAATGGGGTCCCCTGGTGGCCACGCGCCCGGCACGAAGAACTGCGCTCAGCGCGAAGCTCAGCAGCAACCTCACCAGTTCGAAAAACTTAACTAAATCCTGCGTAAACAACCAACAATCCAACATGCAAACCATCCAAAAGCTTCCTCTTTCATCAAACATCAACAAAAACGTCTCATTTTCAACATGCAACCACATTTCATCATAAATCTCAAAATTTTATCAAAACTCCGAAACCCCCAAAAACCCCATTTTCAACAATCTTAGCCCGAAATTCAACAATCATCAACCAACAAATGAGTTCTGAACTCAATCACAGCCAAACACAGCGAAAATAACCAGCTTCCCTTACCTCGGGTGAAGAATCCGAGCTTCCGGGAAGAGAAATGAAAACGAAGAGGAAGAGAGTTGGAGAAGAAGATGAAGGAAGAGGCTCCGCATGATACGGTTCCGGAAGAAAATCACCTATTCAGCACCTTGAATTCAAGCAATGAGAGTGAATCAGAAATGTGAGAAGAAGGAGTGAATGAGAAAGTTTTGAGAGTGAAAGAGAGTTGAGTGTTCGGGGAAGAAAAGGAAAAGGAAAAGAAAATCGGGTCTCACAACCTCCCCAACAACAAGAGTTTTCGTCCCCGAAAACCAACTTACTTGGGAAAAGAAACGGATACCGCTCCCTACACTGTTGCTCCACCTCCCAAGTAGCCTCACCAGTAGTTGCATCCCACAACACCTTCACCAGAGCAATGGACTTGCCCCTCAGCTTCTTCAGCTTGCTATCAACCACAACTACCGGCAACTTCTCAAAAGTCAGATTCTGCTTCACTTGCACATCATCCAGCTCCATCACATGACTCAGGTCATGAACATACTTCCTCAACTGGGAGACATGAAACACATCGTGTAGGTTTGAAAGAGACGGTGGCAAAGCCAACCGATAAGCAACCGGACCCACACGTTGTATGATCTGATGGGGACCCACAAACCTCGGTGTCAACTTCCTTGCTCTCAGTGCTCTACCCACACCCGTAGTCGGAGTCACCTTCAGAAACACATGTTCCCCTTCAGCAAACTCCAAAGGCTTTCGCCTCTTGTCAGCATACGACTTCTGCCTACTCTGAGCAGTCTTCATCCTCTCTTGAACCATCTTCACCTTCTCAGTAGTCTATAGGATTAGCTCTGGTCCCACAACCACTGACTCACCATCCTGATACCAGCACAGAGGAGTCCTACATCTCCTGCCATACAAGGCTTTAAACGGCGCCATCCCAATACTAGCATGAAAACTGTTGTTGTAGGTGAACTCAACCAACGGTAGGACCTCCTCCCAGCTACCCAAGTGGTCCAACACGCAAGCCCTCAGCAAATCTTCCAAGGACTGGATTGTCCTCTCTAACTGACCATCCGTCTGTGGATGATAAGCAGAACTCAGTTTCAACTTCGTGCCTAAGGCTTGGTGTAGACTCTGCCAAAATCTGGAAGTGAACCTCGGATCTCTGTCTGAAATAATACTGGAAGGCACCCCGTGGAACCGTACTATTTCCCTTACATACAACTGCGTCAGCTTCTCCAAGGACCACTTGATGTTAACAGGCAAGAAATGTGCACACTTGGTCAACCGGTCAACAATCACCCAGATAGCATCACTATTCCTAGCTGACCTAGGCAACCCCACAATGAAATCCATGGTAATGCTATCCCACTTCCATTCTGGAATCTCAATCTGCTGCATCAACCCACTCGGCTTCTGATGCTCAACCTTCGCCTTCTGACAGGTCAGACAGGCTGCCACATACTCAGCTACCTCCCTCTTCATACCAGACCACCAGAAAGTCTTCTTGAGGTCCTGGTACATCTTCTTCATACCTGGATGTATGCTAAGTCTACTCTTGTGGCCTTCCTCCAACACAACTCTCTTCAGCTCAACATCTTGAGGTAGGCAAATTCTGCCCTTGAACATCAAGATTCCATCTCCCCCCAACTCAAAGCCAACCGCCTTCTCGGTACCCAGCAAACCCAGAAGCTTCACCAACTCTACATCTTGCAACTGCTTGAGTCCAACCTGCCTCAAGAACTCATTAGTTATGGTAATTGCCCCACAACTAATGTGATCCTGAGCTAACTCCACACAGAGATTCAAATCCCTGAACTCCTCCACCAACTCCAATTCCTTCACCATCATGCCAGACATGTGGATGAATTTCCTACTCAACGCATCCGCCACAACATTGGCCTTGCCAGGATGATACATCAACTGGAAGTCATAGTCCTTCAGAAACTCCATCCACCGTCTCTGCCTCATGTTCAACTCCTTCTGATCAAACAGATACTTCAAACTCTTGTGATCACTGAAGACGCTGAACTGAGCACCATACAGATAATGTCGCCATATCTTCAAGGCAAAAACAACAGCTGCCAACTCCAAGTCATGAGTGGGATAATTCCTCTCATGGTTCTTCAGTTGCCTTGAAGCATATGCCACCACTTTCCTGTGTTGCATCAGCACACACCCAAGACCCTGGTGAGAGGCATCACAGTACACATCAAAGGGTTTACCAGAATCCGGCAACACCAACACAGGAGAAGTAGTCAACCTCCTCTTCAACTCCTCAAAACTCCGCTCACAGGCATCTGTCCAAATGAACGGCTGCTCCTTCCTCGTCAACTGGGTTAGAGGCGCTACTATCTTGGAGAATCCCTCAATGAACCGTCGATAGTAACCCGCCAGACCCACGAAGCTCCGAATGTCAGTGACAGTCCTCGGACGCTCCCACTGCAACACCGACTCCACCTTAGCCGGATCAACATCAATCCCTTCAACTAAAATCACGTGGCCCAAGAACCTCACTTCATTCAACCAAAACTCACATTTTGAAAGCTTAGCATACAACTGCTTCGCCTTCAAAATCTCCAGCACCAACCTTAAGTGCTCTCCATGCTTTTCCCGGGTCCTTGAATAAATCAAGATATCGTCAATGAATACCACCACAAATTCATCCAAGAACGGCCGGAAAATCCTGTTCATGTAATCCATGAACACTGCAAAGGCGTTGGTCACACCAAACGGCATCACGACATACTCATAGTGACCATACCTAGTCCTGAAAGCAGTCTTTGGTATGTCACCCTCCTTCACCCTGATCTGGTGATAGCCCGACCTCAAGTCAATCTTCGAGAAAACGGATGCTCCCCTAAGCTGATCCATTAAGTCATCTATCCGTGGCAATGGATATTTGTTCTTAATGGTCAACTTATTCAACTGCCGGTAATCCACACAAAGTCGACTACCTCCATCCTTCTCTTCACCAACAACACAGGAGCACCCCACGGCGAGACGCTCGGACGCACCAACTGCTTCTCCAATAGGTCTTCTAACTGACCCTTCAGCTCAACCAACTCAGCAGGAGCCATCCTATAGGGAGCCACCGACACTGGCCCCGCTCCTGGAACCAAGTCAATGCTAAACTCCATCTCCCTAGTAGGAGGCAACCTAGGCACTTCATCTGGGAACACCTAAACAAAATCCCGTACCACATCAATCTCCGCAATAACTCTTTTAGTCTCCACACTCATGGCAGCAAGAAGAAGACAACACTCTGCTCCATCCCTCAACAATGATTCAGCTTGGCCAGCTGAAATCAACAACTCATCCTCCTTCTGAGGAAAGATCAACCGCCTATTGGCACAATCTATAAGGATACGATTGGCAGATAACCAATCCATCCTTAAGATTATGTCAATATCAACTAAAGGCAAACAAATCAAGTTTACCTTATACCTCTTCCCATTCACATCAATAGGGCAACCAGCACACAACTCAGAAGCAACTACTGAAGCAGACCCAGGCGTCGACACTAGTAGTCTCAACCCCAAATCACATATAGGTACACCCAACATGGCAACACAAGTATAAGAGATAAAGGAGTGAGAAGCTCCACAATCAAACAAAAACACCACATCCTTACCAGCAGCTCTGCCCTTCCCTTTCACAAGATCAGAAGAAGTCGAAGCCTCAGCACCTGTCAAAGCAAAGACCCTACCAGCAGCGGTGGGTCTGTCACCCCTCTGAGCATCTCCTCTCTGAGCATCACTCCTCCGTGTATTCCTCTCCGGTCTGTTTCCGGTGGGGCAGTTGAAAGACACATGGCTCATCTGCTGGCACCTGAAACACCAGTTCTCTGTGTGGGGGCAATCCCTGATCATATGGGACCCACCACACCTGTAACATCTAAGGGCAGCACCTCCACCCTGTCCTCCACCACCAGCAGCACCAGAAGGTTGCCTAATGACAATACCCCCTTGCTGAGGTTGGGGCCTATCATACGGCTTCCTCTGGTTCCCTCCTTTCTTGGACCCAGATGGCTCATCAGCAGTCTTCACCCCGCGGTTACCACCTTCCAACCGCTCAACCACCTTCGCCTTCTCCACTAAGGCTGGAAATTCAGTGATGGCCATAGGCACCACCACCCTCTTTAGATCATATTTCAGACCCTCAGCAAACTTCCGACACTTCCAAGCCTCAGCTATGCCTTGCGAATAAAAACGAGCTAGGTGCTCGAATTTCATCGCATATTTAGAAACAATCATCCCTCCTTGGTGTAAGCGCATGAACTCAGCTTCCTTGGCATGTCTCACACACTCAGGGAAATACTTCTCCAAGAACATCCTTCTGAAGCACTCCCAGTCCACAACCACCCCTCTGGCAGTTAGCATATGATGGGTACCCCTCCACCAATGCTCGGCTTCTCCAACAAGCATGTACACCGCGTATGCTAGCCTCCTCTCTTGAGAACATCCCAGTACAGTGAAGATCTTCTCAAGCTCACAAATCCAGTGGTCATCCACCTCTAGATTTGCCTCTCCCTTGAACTGAGGAGGATGGCATTTCCGGAACTCAGCCAAGTCCCGGCTCTCCTGTGACCCAGTGGGCCTTGCTGCACTAGCTGCAGCTCTCTCCGCCTCCATCCTAGAAAAATAGGCATTTTGCAGTTGCATAGCCATGGCCATTATCTCCATGGCCCGGGCTATCTGTTCATTGGCTCTAGACATTGTCTACAAAAGCAACAACATCTTTAATATACAATATCTAAACCAAACAACAATTCAGCAATACAACAAAACACCACAACAATCAACACAGCAATCAACACATTAAGACATCGCAACTCAGAGTTCAACACCACAGAAGCCTAAAGGAACCACCCCCAAAGAGTGTCCACTAGACTCGAACTGCTCTGATACCACTAAAGTGTAACGACCCGACTGGTCACTACACACACACCACTGAACACCGGAAACACCAGACAGAAAGAGCGAGTATATAATTATAGGATCTAGAATATAAGTATATACAAAGTCCCAATCCGACTAGAGTTAGAGTGTGCTAAAAACATCCAACCAAAAACAAAATACATCGTCAACCGCTACACCTAGTAGCTAATACAACGAAACAGCAACTAAGTCAGCTTCGCCTGCCAGCCGCAGACTCACCACAGGCCACACACCTATCCCTGCTCTGCTCGTGTACATAGTACGATCACAGCAGTCCAGCCACAAGGAAACAACAAAGGGTAAGCTAGTATAACAAGAACAACGTATAGCAAGGTTTAAAAAAAACTCAGAAACAACTTCAACTATCAACACAACAACAGTCTACATCTCATCGGTTATACAACAAACCAGCCATTAGAAAATAATGCGTCGTCATGCACACCACCTCGGAGATCTCCTACAACAACTCAGCCGTTTTGGCCTACAACAACTCAACCCTTAAGGCCTACAACAACTCAGCCCTTAAGGCCTACAACAACTCAACCCTTATGGCCTACAACAACTCAAATCAACATACAACACAACACAACTTTTACAACTCAACATATCAACTTGCAACACACTCAATTTTACAACTCGACATATCAACTTACAACACAACTCAACTTTACAACTCAACATCAATCAACCAACATTATCTACTAGTCATCAAATTATAATCATCCACTTCAACTCAACTTAGCATAGAACAACATAATTCAATACATAATAATATCTCATCTCCGCGCCCGACGCCCTCGTAGTTGCGCCCAGCGTAGTACAACCAAAGAGCCCCAGGGGCCAGCGCACTCAGCGCAAGCATGCTCGCGCCCGACGGGACTCAGCCAGAGAGCCCAAGGCTCTCTCGCGCCTGGCGCAATACCAATTGCACCCAGCGCAGGCCAGGCAGAGACTCTAAGGAGTATCACGCGCCCGGCGTACCTAACCCAGCGCCCAGCGCGGGGAAGGCAGAGACCTCCCCTTGGTCTCGCGTCCAGGTGCAATTTAAATTACGCCCAGCGCCCACAAGGCAGAGACTCCCAAGGAGTCTCACGCCCAGCGCGACAAGGGCCACGCTCAGCGCAGCCTCAAGAATCCAAAAGGATGTTGTAACGGGTATCGCGCCCAGCGCGGGCCAACCAGAGACCCACATTCTCAAGCACGCCCAGCGCACTCATCATTGCGCCCGGCGAGCTTGGCCAAATGGGGTCCCCTGGTGGCCACGCGCCCGGCGCGAAGAACTGTGCTCAGCGCGAAGCTCAGCAGCAACCTCACCAGTTTGAAAAACTTAACTAAATCCTGCGAAAACAACCAGCAATCCAACATGCAAACCATCCAAAAGCTTCCTCTTTCATCAAACATCAACAAAAACGTCTCATTTTCAACATGCAACCACATTTCATCATAAATCTCAAAATTTTATCAAAACTCCGAAACCCCCAAAAACCCCATTGTCAACAATCTTAGCCTGAAATTCAACAATCATCAACCAACAAATGAGTTCTGAACTCAATCACAGCCAAACACAGCGAAAATAACCAGCTTCCCTTACCTCGGGTGAAGAATCCGAGCTTCCGGGAAGAGAAACGAAAACAAAGAGGAAGAGAGTTGGAGAAGAAGATGAAGGAAGAGGTTCCGCACGGCACGGTTCTGAAAGATAATCACCTATTCAACACCTTGAATTCAAGCAATGAGAGTGAATCAGAAATGTGAGAAGAAGGAGTGAATGAGAAAGTTTTGAGAGTGAAAGAGAGTTGAGTGTTCGTGGAAGAAAAGGAAAAGAAAATCGGGTCTCACATTAAGCAAGGTCAGGGATTGGATTTAAAAAATATTTTTATTTTTACTTTTTATTTCTTACTTTCATTTTCAAAAAAAATAAGTTTTTTTTTTTTCAAACTTAAAATTTAGAAAATGTGTTTTGTTTAATTTTTTTCAATAAAAGTTCATAAAATATTTATGACATAAAATTTATAATATATATCTTCAATATTATTTAACTTTTTGTATTATTTATATATAATAAATATATAAATATAAATATAATTATTATTATATCTTAACTTTTACAAATATATATATATATATATATATATATATATAAATGATATTATTTATCTTTAAAATTAGCCATCAATTTTCGATTACAATAAATATTTAACATATTTTATACCTAGTATTTAATTTTAATAATCAAATAATATATTTTTTTCAATAATAATTAAATTAAATAATATATAACACATGAAATTAAAATTTTATAAAATAATTGTGTAAAATAAATTATAAAATACTTTTTTATTCTCATTAATTACATTCGAATATTAGTTCTCAATTGAATTGATGTATGCTATTTATAATATATAAGACATTTAGTAAATTTAATTATGTATGTAAAAACTCAATTAAGCTACGCGTAATATATGTTTTGTGTGTGTAATCTGTGTCAAATAAATTATAAAATACTTTTTATTCACATTAATTACACTAGAATATTAATTCTCAATTGAATTGATGTATCTAATATTTATAATATATAAGACATTTAGTAAATTTAATTATGTATATAAAACACTCGATTAAGTTACCTGTAATACATCGTGTGTGTTTATAAGGGTCTAAGATTTAAGGTTTCGGATTTATTTAAATAATGAGTAAAAAAGGATTAAAAAAAGAAGTTGTTTTAAGGCGGTTAAGAACCGATTTGAGAAGAAATAGCAAAAAAAGTTGACAAGGGAAAAAAGAATCCAATAATTTTTGTGATACCTATAACACCCTAAACACACCAAAATGAAAGGAATCTAAAGACACTAGTACAAAATGTACATTCTACGTCAGTTATTTTAGGGGTTTTATGTCGGAAAAACCTCTGACGTCGATGCGGGAGACATAAATTTACGTTGATTGTGATAGTCGACGTAAATTTACGTCGGACAAGGCAAGAACCGACGTAAAATTGTGATGACACAAATTTAATGCATATGGAACGGACTGTTCTGCAACCAGAACGGCCCGTTCTGCTTGCAATCATTGTGTGTTACTTATCCATTTGGAACGGGCCGTTCTGCACAATTAACACATAATGACTACAAGCAGAACGGGTCGTTCTGGTTGTAGAACGGCCCGTTCCAGATGTAAAATCAACAAAATAGCTAATGCAAGTCAAGATTTTTGAAACGAGAGGGTGTAGAAGAAACGAGAGGGTGCAGAAGAAAGTTAGGATCTTTACTCTCTTGTTTACAAATAGCGCGCGGGTGCAGAAGCCTTCATCAACGGGAAGAGAGAAGCAGTGAAATCCACTTTGTTTCTTTTTCATGCTGGTCAATTAAGCACCTTTGCCGCAATGTGAGCGTATATAGAAATCTTTTTTTTACGTCGAATATAATAGAGGTCCAACGTAAAATGTAAAATCTACGTCGGACACAAGATACATCCAACGTAGATTTTAAATTTTACATCGGACCCTATTAAGTCCGACGTAAAAAAGTTCACAAAAATTACAAAAATGCCACCATATCTTTTTTACGTCGGTTTTTTATATGTCCGACAACAAAGAGGTGACGTAAAAGTCTGATTTTTCACTAGTGAGATTTGTTCAAGTGTGAGATTGTATAGCTTAAAATGGCTTAAAAAATTTAATTTGTACTACCTATATTAACAAGATGTATTTACTTTTTTGTAGCTTATCACATAAGAACTTCACAGTTAAACATGCTTGACTTAGAGTAATTTAGAAATAAGTGGCTTTTGGAAAGCTTCCTAAAAAGCGTGTCAGTGAGGATAAAAAATGCTGAAAAGTATTGTGTTAGTTTATGGGGACATTCCTTAATCCTAAAGGCGACCAAGTATCTCAAAAAAGGGTACCCATAGAGGGTTATAACTAGTAAAGAGTTCTGACCAATAATAAGTTATGTAAAATGTCACTATGTGAAGTGCCATATAGAATGAAACTGCTGAATTGTCAAATTTGAAGGGTGTTACAATACTACTATGTTTTCAATTGAAAATGAAGTTTTTATGCTTTCAAAATTGAGCTATTTTTTAAAACATTTTCACATAAAACATTTTCTAAAATTAAAACTAAACACATTTTCAAGTTTATTTTCTCCTTTCTTTGAAAACGAAAACAAAAAATAGTGAAACCAAGCTGACCTTAACATCTCCAGTTATATTTTTGATATTTCCAAAACCAAAAATAATAATATGAAAAAGATAGGGTGGAGAAAAGAAAAATACTAAAAGAGGATGAATACTAGACTCAAAACTCAACACCTTTTCCAAATAAAAAAAGTTATTAAATAAGCCTATAAGAGTGTAAACAAAGTAAATCAAATAACATAAATATTTTATATTAATTTGTCTCAACTATCAAAATTGTGTCCAGTTCTTGATCAAATTTCACTATCATTCACAAATATATAAGTATTCTTTTATAAGACAATTATGACTCATCTTAAGTGTTCTTTAATTTGTCTCTTCAAACAAAATATTCAAATATTCTTTGATACACAGTTAAGGCATGATAGAATTTTTTTTATAGATTATTTAGTAAAAATAAAATAAATAAAATTATTTATATTTATAATATAATATAAATTTTCTTATTAAAAAGTAAAATGTATAAAAAAGAATATTTTGGTCATTTAATTATAAAAACAAATGTTATATATTTTTAATCCTTAAGTTGAGACTAAAATTTATATTAATTTTTTTTTGTAGAAACTAAAAATAAAAATCGATAACAATTTAAGGATTAAAAATATATAACATTTGTTTTTATAATTAAATGATCAAAATATTCGTTTTTATACATTTTACTTTTTAATAAGAAAATTTATATTATATAATAAATATAAATTATTTTATTTATTTTATTTTTACTAAATAATCTATAAAATTATTATTATTTTATTGTTTTTCTATCATGGCTTATCTGTCTATCAAATATTTTCCTTCACATGATAACTTTCACTGTCTTATCTAGAAAGTTAAAAAAGGAAAACGTAGACGAGAAAAGGGCAGGACTCATACATGTTTGGGGCATGCACCAGAGTGTGATATTTATCACATGTTGGTTTTATGATCATTAATTAAAACTAATCATGTCACATCCAGACCAAGGCCAGAATATAAATTGATGAAGGACTTCATGTGTATAGGGTAGAAACTAGAAAGGAATGAGAGATAAAAATAAATAAATAAATAAAAATTCGAGAGAAATGAAGCAGGAAGAAATATTTGATGAAAATAAATAAGAAATGAAATAGAAATTAGGTGTTTAATTGAAAAAATAATAAATAAATGAATAAATAAAATGAAATAGAATAAGACTTGCGAGCCCTCCAATCTTCACCGTGCATCTTTCGTCCACTGCTTCCCCTTTCTCGCACTTTCGAGTCTGCCTTATCTCTTTTCAGGTGACGTGCCTTCCATCATTGTTTTTATCGATGTAATTATTCGTCACGCATTTCTTACTTTAATCAACATTATATATTAAATATGAATTTGTAAATTATGTGGAAATATTTTTTTATTAAAAAAATTTGTAAAAGGATTTAATCTTTTATTTAATTCAATTTTTATTTATTATTATTATTTGATCCACATTTAAGTAAGGTCAGGAGTTCGAATCCTGCCTTATGTATGCAGTCGCATTAAATCTTGGGGTCAGTTATCCCACCTTTTGAGGTGCCTCTAACGTAGCAAGGAGATTAGTCACTGCTATCGGTGGTGGATACTCCTAGGACGAACAAAAAAAATCAATAAATAAAAATATTATTTTTACTACAATTTATTTATTATAAATTTAAAATATAATTTATTATATATTTAAAAATAGTTATATATATTTATTTTAAATATATTTTATATATTTAAATATATTATTTTTATATATAATTTATTATAAATTTTAATTATATTATATATATGTTCACGGTGGAATTTGTTTTATGGATTCTTTTTACTTGAACTAGCACGATAAACGTTTCAATTTAGATATGTGAGGTTTTTAAAACGAGAAGAGGAGTAGGAAGATTAATGATTACTTGTTTCTAAAGATTCTTCAATAATTAACAAGCAATAATTTTCATACACATAAATGCTAAGATGAACAGAATGAATAATTGAGATATTTGCAATACAAATCATGGTTCAACTTGCATAATGTTCTAGAATTACAATGTCAAAGTGATATAACTACGTGATTAAAAGAAATAAACTGAAAGAACTACACTAATTCTACCCCTAAAAAGCAAAAGGAAAGTGGTCGAGAATTAATCATACCCAAAAACGATTCCTCGCACGAAAGCCATATGCGCAGGCAGAGAGTGCTTCAGATTCTTGTTTTAGTATGAGTTTTCCGACCCTGGCAATCAATACATTTCTCATATTTATAAGGCTAATCAGAGACGGTTAATATTAAGCGTGTGCATTATTGGGGTATAACCACTACCCACTAAGCACATTACGTGGATCCAAAATGTAACTTCTCATAACCACTCGTCTCATGTCTTTTTCCAATTTGACCATTAGTAGTTACCCTGCTGCATTTTAACCATCATAAACCTCCAATAACTTGTTGCTTTTTCGAGTAGTTTTCGTTCGACTTACTCGACTTTTCAACCTCTAGCACGAATAAATGAGACTCCTAATATGTTCCAGGTAGGTGTTGATCTTCTTCTCTCTTTCGATTTCCTTCATAGGGACATCTTTCGATTTTCTTGGTTTTCGAGTAGTCATAACAAATGCCCCCCTAGGAATTCAATCTTGATGTACTTACTAACGAGAGATTGGAATTCCTATTGTGAGTTGTTTTCGACTTTGCACGAATGACATCCACCAGTGACTTGAGATTTCTTCGATGAAAACCTACTCTGATCCCATATTTAATGCAAATGATCGTTTGATGGGACATTGATTACCCTGGCGGCGCGTGCTCACATGACTCCGTAAATTTTTCTTATGATAATGACCGTTTTGGCGGCTGTTACGAATTTCAATTTAAATTTTGAATTATTTTATCAAAATCGTTTCACCTTAGGCCCATCAACACATTAAAACCCTATTTTTTACCCTAGAGTCAAATCATTTTTACTATTCTGTGCTTTTCTTCCTTCACGCCTAAGCTTTCTTGCTCAGTTCTTCCTCTGGTTCTTGGTCTTTGGTTTCTCATTCCATTCTTCTTTCATCCATTCGTCCATATACTTCTTGCTTGCATTAAACAATGGCTTCTTCTGCTGCATCGTCTTCTGCTACCGTGGAGTCAATAGTCTCTCCGGTCTTGGCTTCTGCATCCTCTCCAACCATGGCTTCTGCGTCTTCTCCTACTGTGGCTTCTACATCGTCTCCTACGTTGGCCACTGCAACATCCCCTACTGTAATGGCGACTGCAACCTCTACTCAGTCTATTCCTTTGTTGATGATGCGCAAGTTTGCACTGTCCTTGAGAGCAATGAGACCTTTGTACCCATTCCTGGCATGGAGGAAGCCAGCCTCAAGATCTATAATTCTCAAGTACTTCTTCCCTTCTCTCTTGGGAATGGTAGTATGCATGCTTTTCTAGGGCCGTTTCTTGGTCAAAATAAGAAGAAATTTGGCAATACTTTGTTACCTGAAGATTCCTCTACTCTTCCTTTCATTCATTCTTCCAAAATAGACTTAACACTGTTTGGAGATACTACAAATTTTTTTTGAGCTTTTCCTCCTATTAAAGATAGGCACCTCCAGTGGTTACTTCGTGTAGAAGACGCAATGAAATCCTCTTGGGCAGAAACTGGTATACTCGAGTTTGTTCAACTCGCAAAGTTTGATCTGCACCTTTTCGACCCTCAAATGCTGCTTTCAGCAATTTTCTTTTGGAATAGAGAGACTAGGGCTTTTGAGTTCCCCTGTGGTTTCGTTTGCCCTACTCTGTTGGATATAGCAGCAATAACAGGTCTACCCCCCGTAGGAGATAGGTTTTACCCTGATGCCTTTGAGGAAGAGATTTGATCAAGGAACTCTCTATTACTTGGGACAAGAAGACTTATTTAGCTTTTATCAATGCTCATGTAGGACAACCTGGTACTACTGTTTCGATTTCTGAACACATAGCTTTTTTAATGTACTGGTTATCTGCTTGCATTTTTTGTACTCCCTCGCTTCAGGTTCCAAAATACTATTATACCCTTGCTCAAGCCTTACATCCGAAAAAGAAAGTTTGTTTAAGTAAACTCTTATTGGCCTCCTTATATACCTGTCTCGATGAAGCTTCGAAAAGCCTTTTCCGAGAATCTGGGCCTCGAAATCTTTCTGGACCATTATGGCTGCTTCAACTATGGCTCAATACCATTTTCGAGAAGAAACTATCCCTGACTTCGACCTTCACTCCCACTTGTGAACTTGAGGGTGCCCGTTTAACCACTTTGACTCCTCGAAAACGTTTAGTTGATAACTTCGCCACATATATTGATGCCATTCTCAGCTTCACCGAATTTAGTGAGGATTTAGCTCCTTTTATTCGACCCACCTTGACAGGTCCCTCTTGGCTTCGACAGAATAACCAGGTTGGAAATATTACTTCTGATGCGATTAAGATCTGGTTTGGGTTCCTTTCCTGGGATATAATCATTTCTGGTATGAGACAAAAAGATGTTAGGATCTATCCTTACCAGCCTCAAATGTTTGCTCGCCAATTTGGTCTCTGTCAGATGAAGCCTCTTCCCCTTCAGAGAAAAGAAAGTATTGACTCTAACATTTGTGTCGACACTGGAAACTATGAGGAAGTTTTGGAGTTTATTCTGCGACCTGACAAAGAACTTAGACTCACCCCATGCCATTTCTCTCCCTCTTTCTTAGTGTCAAAGTGTTATCTTCGATGGTGGTGTCATTATATTGTAGATAAACTCCTCGATTTTGATAGTTTTTTGAAGAAGTTGATTAATTCTCCTCTCTCTTGTTCACAGGGACCCAAACAATCAGGTACTTTCAGGAACTGAACTATTATTTATCAATTCGAGCAATTTTTTAAGTTTGTTATCGACCTGACAACATTGGTCGAACCATCTTCGATGCATCTGTCTCTATGTCGAAAATGGTATAGAGGAACATCCGTTCGAAAAAGGTAATTAATCCTCGAGGGAAAACTGACTTCGAAAAATTTTGTCCAAAAAGTATACCTCCTCTTCCAAATTCTCTTTTTGGTTTCGCTAAATATTTATCTTACCCTCCTTGGGTAAAAACACTTGATCCCTTATATCTCGAAAATAAAGCGATTCTTGTAAAGAATCGAGTCACTTATGCAAAATGTTCCCTGTACGATTTTCCTCGGATAAGATGGTGGCCATTGTGTTGGGTCGATAACACTAATCCTCCCCCTGGTAAATGACTATAACTAAGAAATTTCTCGAATTCTTGATTGTACTTTTCTCACTTTCTTTTTCTTTTTCTATGTTGTTTTACAGCTGCTATTTCTCAACGTGTTCCACAACACGTTGATCAAACTCTCGACTGGGAGAGTGATGATGATGATGTCCAAGGGACATCATTGAAAGGTCAAAAAAGAAAGACCGCTTTCGACAAGGTTTCTTTACGGACCAAGGTAGACTTCTTTTCGAGCTAGCCCTTTAAACATATTTCTAGATTTATTTGTTTTACTTTACTCCTTCTGGTCCTTATGTTTCAGAGTATTGAAACCTCCAAAAAACAAAAGGTGGACTCGAGCAGCACCAAAACTGTAAGTATCCTGTTGTATCTTAATCTACCCTGGTACTCTCCATTTTGAGTCTTGACTAAAGCTGTCCTTCCAATTTCAGGTTTCGACCACGAAAAAACCTGATAAGGGGAAGGGAAAGTTGGTGGTTTCTCTTTCCAAGAAAACTCAGAAGCCTCCCACTCAAAAGCTTCTTAAAGATGCCATGAAATCGGTGCCTAAGGTATTTTCATTTTTTATTTCGACTGAATTCCCTTATTACTTGGGCATTTCTAAAATGCTTGTTCATCATAGGGTGCCGAAGTCATCCACATTTATTCTTCTCGAGAAATGTCGAGAGATCTTCCTCCCATCACTAGGGCATCTCATCAAGTTTGTCTCCTCAGTTTCATTTTTTGTGAATTTTAATCTCTTTTCTCTGATCACATCACTTGTTTGTAGTTGGTCACACCCCATTTGAACGTTGCTGAGATCGCTTCAGTTGTGGCTTCGATTGAAATTCCTCCTAAGGTCGAGGAGGATAAGATTCTCCAGTCAGAACCTTTGGCAAACGTTGAGGCTTTGCAAGACTCTGCCCAAGGTGAACCTTCTTTTGAGCTACAACCTCCCTTGAGTCCGAACAAGGGTATATTTCTTTCAACTTTACAATCTTATCATGACTCTTAATGAAACCATCTTATATATTTTCCTTTTGTACAGGTTCGACTGAATCACCTCGACCTTTCACTACTTCCCCCTCGACTCAAGGAGGTGCCACCTCTTCTGTCCAAGCCCTTTCCTCAATCCCTTCCACAGACTTGGATCTGATGAGTTTCTTCAATGAAGAAGATGAGGATATCGAAAGTATCTTCCAAGTCTTGGGCAACTGGACGAGTGGTCCCTCTGGGTCGGAGAAGGAAAAAGAAAAAGTCATCGAGCAAGTTTCTGAGACACCATCTTATCAACCTTTGCTCGACTCTTTCCGATCGTAGGCATATGTCGAAGACCTTGATCAAGCCTTCCTCATTCCCGAGTTTAAGACAAAAGTGGAGCAAATGGTGGATGACTTGCTCACTTATTCAGACCTTCCTTCTGAGATCAACCTGGAACTTCAAGAGTTTATTAAGCCTTTTAGCCTCGCATGGGACTGTAGACCCCTAAAATTGTCCGGGTCGGAAATAAAACTCGAAGACTCTCGAAGATCAAAGGAAAGTCAGCCGGAAGGACTCCTGGAAGACCCTGGAAGACCCTAGGATGACAATCTGTAGGTTTAGAGGTCTTAGAGTAGCAAAAAATAAGAAAGTGGAGGGAATGAAGCCCAATACGGCCTCCCAAAAGTTCAGTACGGCCGTATTGAACATTTTGAACTACAATACGGCCGCACTGAACTTCAATACGGCCGTATTGAAGTTTCTGAACTTCAATACGGCCGCACTGAACTCAATACGGCCGTATTGAAGTTTCTGAACTTCAATACGGCCGCACTGAACTCAATACGGCCGTATTGAAGTTCAAAACTTCAATACGGGCCGTATTGATTCCAGGGACCGTATTGCGCCTGTTCCCTATAAATAAGACGTCATTTGGACGTCATTGGACACTTTTCCACAGAGTTTTGACTCCCTCCTTGAGTTTTCTGGGGTTTTTGAGCAGTGTTCTGCCCTAGAAATCTCTCTGGGAGTCGATCCGACGAAGTTCTGGAATTCCGAGCATTTAGTTTGGAGATTCGAACTTAGTCGAAAGGAAATCCTCCGGATTTCCATAGTCAAAATTTTATAGGAGGAAGCGAGCGGGCTTGTAAGAGCGAGGGAACGCCAAAAAGCTTCCCAGTTTTATTTGAATATAAAAGCACGCTTCAAAGGTTTCTTCTTAAGACCTTCCTTTTACTGCTTTCTGTGTACATATTTAAACTGTCATCATGTAGATAGTTAATTCATAATTGCTTATAATAAATAGGGGTAATTTAGTAATTTTGCATTATTATTCAATAAATAATCTGTCATAGGGAACCCGAAAGGGGCGCTGTGGGGTGCTAACACCTTCCCCACGCGTAACCGACTCCCTTACCCAACTCTGGTTGTAATGGCCGAAGTTGATTTATAAAATCAATTGCCTTATCCCTTTTTCCAATGTTTTGAGTAAAACATTGGTGGCGACTCCATGAACCCTTCCTTTTTATGAAAACCGCTAATCTATGGAGGGTCCCGCTTGGGATTAACATGGATTGGTGAGCCTTTTAATAAAATTGCTCGTTTGACGAGGTCTCAGTTTGAGAATAAGTCATTCTAGCAATCCATATTTTTAAACAAATAAAAGAGTCCAACCATCCTTCGCGAATGCCGAAAGCCCGTTTCGGGCAGGTGGCGACAGATGGCGACTCTGCTGGGGAAGCCTCGAGAGTCAGTCCCATTTAGTGACAGATTATTTTTAACAAATAATAGTTAAAATTACTTCATTACCCCTTGCTTGTATGATAACATGTTTATCTATTTGGCTTTAATAACTGTTGTTTGTTTAATTTTCCGCAATTGTTTGAAATAAAAACTGCACACAAACCTTTGCACACAACAGTTCCCTCTATACCCAGGGGCATGAGTGGAAAGCCATAGGGAGTGGATGTTAGTACGGCCGGTTGTCGAATGGGTCTATAGGTGCCCGTAGATCGTTGTCGGAAAGCATCACTCAAGGTGATAACCATGAACTCAAGTCCGACAGTGCGTTGGAACTTTCCATCGACTTACGACGAGAGGAATTGGGTCCCTATAATGGGGGCACCTTGGGGGCCTCAGACCGGTGAGAACAGTTAGAACCACCTTGAATATGCACTTTTCTGCAGGATACCCCTACCTCGTGATTCGCTCGTGACTGTTCGTGGATGAGTGAATTGTTTGTGTAAATGCTTATGTGCAATTGTTTGTGCATTAATAAATAACCTCGTGATAAGGTCTAAAGAATAATCCCCATGCATGAAAATGTCATGACATGAGAGGAAAAACCAATGTGTGAAAATATAATAAAAGTAAGGAGCATGTACATCATTACCAATAAGATATCATGCATCCTCATAAACCATGCATTCTAGGTTCACCAATACCTCTTGACATGAGTAAAAGAGACCCATAATTATCGAGATTCTCCGTTAAGGAGAGATCATAAGTCAAGGAGGGTGGTAACATTCCATTTTAAAAAGGCAGCACCTTAAAAATGGAGGGTTATCAAGCTCATGTCAAGAGCGTATTCATCCCATAAATTAATTAGATTAAATATTCATTTTTAGAAAGTGGCTGGTCATCTCTCTGTCCTCACGCGCGCAGAAAATCAAGAAGATGGACGCGTTGGAGGAACAAATTAAGAAGCTTACAGACGAGCTCTCACAGCTCAAGGAGCAAATGGCGCAAATGATGGAACTCATGCGTCACCACAACATACACGGGGCTGAGCACAGTGACCATGAGTCCCATCATGTTGGAGGAAGAGTGGAACAAGAGCTGAAAAGTGGGAAGCTAGCTGAACATTCCCAATCATTTAAAGCTAAGAAGACCTTTGGGAAGAAGAAGGAGAGAAGAGTCAGCGCCATAACCATTTCCTCATCTTCTTCCACTTCGAAGTCAGGAAAGTCGCAATTCAACCCTGTGAAGAAGTTTGATAAACTTCCGACCACATATAGCGACCTCCTGCCGAAGCTAGTGGAAGCACGTCTTCTAGCTTACGTTCCACTAAAGAAGGTTGATCCACCTCATCCCTATTGGTACAAACCGCAAGACAAATGTTTATACCATTCGGGGGCACCAGGGCATTCAACAGAGAAATGCCTAGCTCTTAAATACAAGGTCCAAGACCTTATTGATGCCGGATGGGTCACCTTCGATTCGATAGCGCCCGACGTGAGCAAGAATCCTCGGCCAAAGCAGGATTAGAGAGAAGAACAAGCCACGATAGGGCCCCTTCATATTTTTCTTTTCTTTTAGGTACTCATGATCAGTACCCGAGATCATGAGAACCTTTTCATGTAAATAAGGGTTTTTGTACAGTTTTAATACATATCAATAAAGAGGCATTTTTCACATTACTCTCTTTTTTGTTCTTTTCTCTCTTTCCTCATTAACATTAATAATTCTAAACCTAAACAGAACCAATAAAATAATTATGTCTGTAATTGTTCGCTCTGACCGGGATCCGAAGGTGAAAGGGTTGAGTTGGACAGTGATGAGGAGACCATTTCTCCGGATCTGCAAAGATTGCTAGATTAAGAAGCTCGTCAAGAGAAATTGGAGACTGTGAATTTGGGGCATGGCCGAGAGATAAAAGAGGTCAATATTGGGACCCATATCAGTGATGAAATAAGGACACATGTTTCCACTATGATTATAATAAAATCATTCTTCATTGCTTCTTTTCTTGCTTATAATAAAATTCTAAACCACATCATTTTTAACCCTGTTTGAATAAACATGAATGAGGTTAAAATTGTCTTAATAACAATTAACCCGCATCATTTTTATGTGGAAGAGTGCATGACAGCTTGGAGCACCTTTCCTTGGCTTTGAAAAGCGCCATCATGGATAAAAAATAAAATCCTAAAAAACAAAAGCTCGGCAGGAAACCCAAAATGGGGGCTGCGCAAAAATAAGAGCAAAGAACCCGCTAGGAATCCCACGAAAAGGTGACCTAGGCAAAAGTTAGGGTTATGAAAATAAACAATGAATAAAAAATAAAAGTCCGCTAAAATACCACGAAAGGGTGTTTTAGGCAAAAATAAGGACAATCAAAAAACAAAAGAAATCCATGATGGTACCATGAACCGAATTCAAAAAGAAAGGCTCAAGGGAAGCTATCCAAGTTGTCAAATCACAACACGACTTTTTAACTTCATAAGTGTTTAATCAAACAAGCCTAAACACATAAGCCTACCTTGGCCATCCATTCTTACAAAAACCATTTTTGAAAAATAAATCCCCTCTAAAACACAAACTTCAGAACAAAAAATATCTTTCCTTTCTTTTCTCTCTTGTCCCAAATAATTTTAGAATAATCTAGTGGAAGCATGGAGAAATAAATCATCACTGATAATGGATCTAATCTGAACAACAAAATGGTGGAAGAACTGTGCCAAGAATTCGAGATCCAACACCATAATTCTTCCCCATATCGGCCAAAGATGAATGGGGCAGTCGAGACAACCAATAAGAACATCAAGAAAATAGTGCAAAAGATGGTTGTCTCATTTAAAGACTGGCACGAGATGTTACCCTTCGCTCTCCGTGGTTATAGGACTTCTGTACGCACATCTACAGGAGCTACTCCATTCTCCCTCGTCTATGGGATGGAGGCAGTTCTACCCGTCGAAGTCAAGATACCTTCTCTAAGGGTAACTATGGAAGCAAAACTTTCCGAGGTAGAATGGGTTCAAAGCCGGTATTGACCAGTTGAACCTCATTGAAGAAAAATGGCTGAATGCCATATGCCATGGTCAAGCCTATCAGAAGAAGATCAAAAAAGGCTTTTGACAAGAAAGTCCACCCTCGAGTCTACCATGAGGGAGAGTTGGTAATGAAGAAATTGCTACCAACTCGAAAGGACAAAATCGGAAAGTGGGCCCCAAATCACGGAGAACCATACGTGGTAAAGCGAGCCTTCTCAGGAGGAGCATTAATCCTCACAGACATGGATGGAGAAGAACTTCGATACCCAGTCAACACTGACGTGGTAAAGAAGTACTATGCTTGAAAACGTTGCTTGCATAAGCCCGCTAGGATGAAAACCCTAAAAAGGGCATCCTAGGCAAAAGTTAGGGCAAAACAAAAAGCCCGCCAGTACAAGGATACTAGGCAAAACAAAGGCAAAATCATCCCCGCTAGGATACGTCCTAGGCAAAAGTTAGGGGCAAAAGAATAAGATGAAAGAGCAAAGCACGCAACGATCGCTTGAATCGAAAACCGAAAGGCGGTTCAAGTGATTATCTTCTAGAAGCAAGCGTCTTGCAGCATCTGCACTCCTGGCTCAGGCTGAAGCAATTAGGGGAACGGGAAGAGCGACAATTACAGATATGATTGTTAAGCCCAATGTATATAGCCTACCCTGGCCAGCCATTCTTCAGAAAATCCTTCTATATATCTTTCTGTAAAAACACTTGTGAATATTAATAAAATATCTATTCATTTCTTTTCTCTCTTGACCATGTGATTATGCCTCTAAATTGGTATTTCTAAAAAATTGTATGAAATTCCTTAATAATCGGTCAATAAAGAAAATTGGAGGGGTTCCTATAAAATCCATAATCTCCTGCATAAAAGGCTCACAAAAATATTCCCTCACGTCGATGACAGAAATTCCTCCAAGAAAAGGAGGATAGGGAGAGCCATTCATTTTTCTAAAAAACATTAAATAATAAAACTTGCATTTGTGCATCACACACACATTAATTGCACATTCAAAGACCTTATCATGAGGCAATTGCATAAAATAGAAAAATAGAAAAATTGCTTGTGTATGACAGCAGTCAACAGAAAAGGCCAAAAAAAAAAAAAAGACAAAAAGGCAAAAAATACAGAAAAAGCCAAAAAATGACAAAAAAGGCAAAAAAAATACAGGAAAAGCCAAAAACGACAAAAAAGGAAAAAGATTTAGAAAATCAATCGCCTCGTACAGAATAACTGAGCCTGGAGAGGCTTGCCGAAATAATACTCGTACAAAATAACTGAGCCTGGAGAGGCTTGCCGAAATAATACTCGTACAGAATAACTAAGCCTGGAGAGGCTTGCCGAAATAATACTCTTTCAGAATAACTAAGCCTGGAGAGGCTTGCCGAAATAATACTCTTTCAGAATAACTGAGCCTGGAGAGGCTCGCCGAAATAATACTCCCCAGAGATATCTCAGCTCCCACTCACGGGCCAAATTCCCCAGCGAGAGCTATCAAAGCAAGATCGACAAAATTCCCAATGGAAGCACGATCGCCCAAGCAGTATATCTAGTCAAAGGACTTAAAACTTCTTCAGTGGAAGATAGCTCTCCAACTCAGGCGTTGAGTGAGTCTAAGCCTGAAGAGGCTTTCTAAATAATACTCTGGGATATATAAACTTTAAATCCCCACTCGCCTACTCAGAGGCATTCCTACAAAAAAGCAAAAATCCAAAAGATCAATAACAATTCCCCAAGCGGAATCTGGCTTTTCAGCCAAACATCAAGCGTCAAGATGATCTGCCTAACAGAAGAGGCTAATCAAAATCAATGACAAAATCCCCAGCGGATAATAGCCTACACAGAGGCTACAAAAAATCAAAAATCGAAAAGAGACGCCCGAATAAGGACAACCGGGATACTCCACCTACGTCAAAAGGACGTCAGCCAAACATAAGGCATCGCTCAACTCAGAGAGAGAGCATCTGTGTCTACACCCCAAGGAGTCAGAAATTCCCCATGGGTACCAACAATGCAATGCAAGTTGGGGCACAGGAACCTATGAATGACTGCACATCCCCTAGACGGATCCCTGCGTTATCCAGCCCTCAGCGGCACAAAATCAGAAAAAACCGTCGAAGCAGCATCGTGGACTGTGGAGACAAAAATCATCTCAAAACCCTGGAGAGGGTAAACTCAACTGCCGAATGTTAAGACGCAGACCCTGGAGAGGGTAAACTCAACTGCCGAATGTTAAGACGCAGACCCTGGAGAGGGTAAACTCAACTGCCGAATGTTAAGACGCAGACCCTGGAGAGGTTAAAACTCAACTGCCGAATGTTAAGACGCAGACCCTGGAGAGGGTAAACTCACACTGCCGAATGTTAAGAGGCAGGGCCTGGAGAGGCGATACTCAACTGCCGAATGTTAAGACGCAGACCCTGGAGAGGGTATACTCAACTGCCGAATGTTAAGAGGCAGGGCCTGGAGAGGCGATACTCAACTGCTGAATGTTAAGAGGCAGGGCCTGGAGAGGCGATACTCAACTGCTGAATGTTAAGAGGCAGGGCCTGGAGAGGCGATACTCAACTGCCGAATGTTAAGAGGCAGGGCCTGGAGAAGCGGTACTCAACTGCTGAATGTTAAAAGGCAGGGCCTGGAGAGGCAATACTCAACTGCTGAATGTTAAGAGGCAGGGCCTGGAGAGGCGATACTCAACTGCCGAATGTTAAGAGGCAGGGCCTGGAGAGGCGGTACTCAACTGCTGAATGTTAAGAGGCAGGGCCTGGAGAGGCAATACTCAACTGCTGAATGTTAAGAGGCAGGGCCTGGAGAGGCGATACTCAACTACCTCATGTTGAGAGGCAGGGCCTGGAGAGGCGGTACTCAACCATCAGCGTCGTCGAAGGCACGTTGGTATTCAACTTCCGGCTCGGGCATCGAGTGAAGTTGACCCTGGAGAGGGTAAACTTAGCTACCAAGGTTGTCAGAAGCGCCGAGGTATGCAACAACCTGGAGAGGCTACTCAACAATTTTCCACCGGAAGACGCTACAAGTCAGAAGGTTGGCACATCACCCGGACAATTGGGTCAACTCCTTTACTTGTCAGCCGGTACATCAAAAGGCCGTCCGACTAAGTAAAGGGGGGGCAGCTGTAGACCCCTAAAATTGTCCGGGTCGGAAATAAAACTCGAAGACTCTCGAAGATCAAAGGAAAGTCAGCCGGAAGGACTCCTGGAAGACCCTGGAAGACCCTAGGATGACAATCTGTAGGTTTAGAGGTCTTAGAGTAGCAAAAAATAAGAAAGTGGAGGGAATGAAGCCCAATACGGCCTCCCAAAAGTTCAGTACGGCCGTATTGAACATTTTGAACTACAATACGGCCGCACTGAACTTCAATTCGGCCGTATTGAAGTTTCTGAACTTCAATACGGCCGCACTGAACTCAATACGGCCGTATTGAAGTTTCTGAACTTCAATACGGCCGCACTGAACTCAATACGGCCGTATTGAAGTTCAAAACTTCAATACGGGCCGTATTGATTCCAGGGACCGTATTGCGCCTGTTCCCTATAAATACGACGTCATTTGGACGTCATTGGACACTTTTCCACAGAGTTTTGACTCCCTCCTTGAGTTTTCTGGGGTTTTTGAGCAGTGTTCTGCCCTAGAAATCTCTCTGGGAGTTGATCCGACGAAGTTCTGGAATTCCGAGCATTTAGTTTGGAGATTCGAACTTAGTCGAAAGGAAATCCTCCGGATTTCCATAGTCAAAATTTTATAGGAGGAAGCGAGCGGGCTTGTAAGAGCGAGGGAACGCCAAAAAGCTTCCCAGTTTTATTTGAATATAAAAGCACGCTTCAAAGGTTTCTTCTTAAGACCTTCCTTTTACTGCTTTCTGTGTACATATTTAAACTGTCATCATGTAGATAGTTAATTCATAATTGCTTATAATAAATAGGGGTAATTTAGTAATTTTGCATTATTATTCAATAAATAATCTGTCATAGGGAACCCGAAAGGGGCGCTGTGGGGTGCTAACACCTTCCCCACGCGTAACCGACTCCCTTACCCAACTCTGGTTGTAATGGCCGAAGTTGATTTATAAAATCAATTGCCTTATCCCTTTTTCCAATGTTTTGAGTAAAACATTGGTGGCGACTCCATGAACCCTTCCTTTTTATGAAAACCGCTAATCTATGGAGGGTCCCGCTTGGGATTAACATGGATTGGTGAGCCTTTTAATAAAATTGCTCGTTTGACGAGGTCTCAGTTTGAGAATAAGTCATTCTAGCAATCCATATTTTTAAACAAATAAAAGAGTCCAACCATCCTTCGCGAATGCCGAAAGCCCGTTTCGGGCCGGTGGCGACAGGGACCTTCGAGCTCAATGGTCCTCTACATTTCAGGAAGTAGCCCAGGTTGAGGTCGAAAGCGAGGAGGACCGTGCTAAGCTTGAGAACCTCCGTAATGAGTTGATTTCTATCAAGAAATCAAGGGAAGAAATGATTTCTTCTTTGCAAAAATTGCAAAAAGAGGAGGGAGATATAGAAAAAACTATCAAGGCTTTGGAACATGAATTAGATAAAACTCACTCGAAGAAGGATGCTATAAAAGTCCAAAGTCAAGAAATCAAGCAACGTCAAACAGGTCTCAAGGAGGACGGCAAGGTCATATCTTCCAGGCTTGCGAAGACACTGGAACAAAAGAAGCATCTAGAAGCTCAGTGTTCTTCTCGAAGGCAAAGCTTGGAAGAAGCTTACAAAGCCTTCAAAGATTTCAAGTCCAAATATTGTAATAATTAGATTTTCCTTTTTTTGATCTTTGGCCTGTATTGAACAATTACTCATTATTCTGCCCTTCTATGAAAGCATTTTAAGTATTTTCCATTCATTACTTTGCTTACATTCGAATTTATCTCTTTAATAACATATGCATTGTTCGAATATACTTGCTCGACTATAAATGGGCCTTCCCAATTATAAGACCACTTCCCTAAGTATCGAGATTTCTGGTCTATGGGACTCGAAATCATTGTGCTTTGACCCTCTTATTGTATGACTTCTCGACTCTTTCTTTTTGTTGAACAAGGTTTTGCAATGTAATTAATCTTTCTTCCTCTAAAGAAATCAATTCATCATACAATAAATTCCAATAATCCTCAATAGGTAATTCATTTTGTTTCTATATATGAATTGATTGCAAGTTGATATCTATAGGAAGAATAGTGATAGACCATGGGCCAAGGGCCCAGTGACCAGAGCTATGGCTAGGAGGATACAAGAAGAGCTGGATCTTGAGAAGACTAATGGGCTTGTTAGGCCCAAGGTAATCTTCACTTGGAATGCTCTATCATGAAGAGAAGGCCTTAGTTCTACTTGTTTATATTGTACAGTTCATGCATAGTATTTTGTATAGGTTATTTTTGCCTTTGTATTGTGAGGCACTTTATTTGCTTTTTCCTAGTGATTGTATATTTTTTTTAAGGTAGGTTACTTGGAGAGTTTAACTCCATTTAACCTCCCTAGATGATACATTCATTTTATATTTTTTCAGTAGGGAAAAGGGGGTAACATTTAGCAAAGCTTGAGGTGTGACTAGAAATTGGGCCTGAGTTGGGCCTAGGCTAAATTTTGCATATTGGACTCATTTTGCTCCTAATTTTTCATAGATTTGATTTAGCTAGGTCTCATCATCATATGATGAACCTAACTAAACCAAATCAAGATTTTTCAAATTAATTCAAGGAGCAAAATGTGTTCAAGGCCGCCTAGCTCTCTTAAGTCTCCTTGGCCGAATTTCCTAGTTGTTCTTCTTGAGTTTTGAAGCTTGCCTTGCAAGCTTCTAAACTCAAGTAAGGTAAGCTTACTGATGGATTCCTCCTTCCATGAATGACGTAGGGATTGAAGGGAGAAAGCCTTGGCCCTTGATCTAGGTTCAACAAGGTAGACAAAAGGAAGGTGTATGGTGAAGAAAAGGAAGTTGGCGTGAAAATGATGGTGTTTGGGCGGAAGCACTTAGGGTGGTGGTGTTTGGGTGCCCAAAGTTGGCTCACTCCAAGGTAGGTGGAGGCCACTCTAGGTTTCCTACTCTCCAAGGGTGGAGATAGGAGGGGGATAGCCGAAACTTACCCTAGGGACTAAGGATGAGACGTTGAGGCATAAGAATGCTCACTCAAAATCTATATAATCCAAAGTATTTACAAGTGGTGGGGTGTTGGGTATTTATAGGAGGGGAGGCATCTAGGGTTGCATTTGGAGCAATGCATGGCCGAAATTCACAAGGCAAATGCACTCCAAATGCAATGCCAAATGAACCCTAGATGCTACTTGGTGGCCAAGGATGGAATCTAAGGGGTTAGATTGGCTACAACTAGGTGCATGATAAGTCCATGCAACCTTTGCCCTCCACTTGGGCCTAAGCTTTTCTAACACCAAAAATATGTCCAAGACTCACCAAAAATGCGTCACCTCCTCACTAAAACACCCTAGCCCAAAATTAAAACCCTAATCATCTAAAGCACCCCATAATACAAGGGTAAAATGGGAAATACAAAGAAAATAAATCCTATGACTAAAATACCCTAAAATACAAGGGTAAAATTGGAAATAAAATAATCCTATACTAATCAAATTGGCCATAGCCATGAACCATGTGATGGGTCTCACATGAAGTGAAGTACCAAGGATGGTCCTCCATCATACCCTCCTTCTTGAGAAGGATTTGACCTCAAATCTTTAAGCTCTTCCATTCCATTGATCCTTCAAAAAAATGTGAAACCACAATTAGGGAAGTAAAACAAATACTAAAACTTTAGCGATGCAATCCTTAAGTACACAATTTGTTGAATGAAAGTGCTAGGGAAAGGAGAGAGCCAAAGAGGCATCACCATTTAAATTATTGGCCCCATGCAATTCATTCACCAAATCATCTATCTTAGGGATTGGGTGCCTTTTATGCAATGATGGCTTTTAAAAAGGTGCTCATCCTCCATTGCCATCTTTCTTTGGCACCAAAAGAAGGAGGATGGCACAAGGGTTAAGGTTCTTTTGAACCTAGCCCTTTGTTTTCAAAGGAAAACTTCTTTTTTTCTTTTCTTTTCTTTTTCTTTTTGTTTTTGCTTTTCTCTTCATCATCTTTCTTAGCCTTGAGTTTGAGTTGGTCCTTATTCACTTGAGAGGGTGATAGAGGACACCACACAAACTTCTTACCTAGGTGTTGGAAACTTATTTTATTGGTGAGGCCATCATGGATTATGTGCTTGTCAAATTGCCATGGCCTTCCAAGCAAGACATGACTAACCTCTAATGGCACTATGTCACACAAAACTTCTTCTTGATATTTGCCAATAGAGATTGGTATGCTTGCTTGTTGGTTGACTACAACACCTCTTTCCTCATTGATCCATTGCATTTTGTAAGGTTTAGGATGAGGTTTTGTAGTTAAGGCTAGCTTATCAACCAATCTAGTACTACAACAATTAGAAGTAGACCCACTATCGATAATGAGAGAACAAGTACTTTCTAAGACCTTGCATTTTGTTTGAAACAAGTTCTCTCGTTGTGATTGGTCAATTTCACTAGTTTGATTGTTAAGGAGCCTTCTAACCAACAATAGGTCTCCTTCACAAGGTAAGATTTCTTCCTCGGATGCTAAAACTTCTTCTTCATCACTTGAAGATGAGGAAGTAGCTTCATCAAGGCTACTATAGTGATCTTGGCCCTTTAAAAGCATGGTTTTTTTGGTGGGACATTGTGAAGCAATGTGCCCACGGCCAAGACACTTGAAACACTTGATGTCACTTGTTTTAGTGTCTTTGGAAGATGCCTTAAAAGATGGTTTTTCTTTTTCTTTTTCTTTTTCTTCCTTGGGATAAGGTAGGGAAGAGTGGCCCTCCTTCTTAAAACTCTTGGAATAAGAGGGAGTGGAGTCTTTTCGAAAAGGTTTTCTTGTAAGTTGATGCTCCACTCTTGAACAAAGTTGAACAAGTTCATTCAAATCCCTATAAGGTAGAAGTTCAACTTTGTCTCTTATCTCAAGATTAAGACCACTTTGAAATCTAGAGATTGTGGTCCTCTCTTCCTCCCTAATCCCAGCCCTCATCATTAACAACTCCATAGATTGCCTATATTCTTCCACACTAGAGGACCCTTGTTTCAATCTTTGTAGCTTGTCCATAAGCTCTCGGTCATAGTATGGAGGAATATGCCTCCTTCTTAAGGCACTACGGAGCTCATTCCAATATTGAATTGGAGGCTCATGGTTTATTCTTCTTTCTTTTTCTAAGGAGGTCCACCAATACATGGCATGCCCTTGGAAGCTAAGGGTTGCCAAAGAAACCTTTCTCTCTTCACTCACTCCATGGCAAGAAAATAGTTGTTCAACTTTCATTTCCCAATCTAAATAACTTTCAACATTATCTTTGCCATGAAATGGGGGAAGAGTGATGTTAGGTTCCCTATTGAAAGACTCCCTATGTCTATGATGCCTTGGGGGTCTTTGATAGTAGTCATCATTGTGATGACTACTAAAGAAGATATCACTTGGAGGTTGGGTATGATGCCCTTCCTCCTCATGAACACTTGCATGCATATGCCTCTTTCCTCTTGAGGGTTGAGGAGAAGTGACTCTTGGTCTTGAACCACTAGCCTCTCCTCCCACAACTAGCCTAGCAAGCAATCTTTTTATTTCTTCATTATTTTTTTCAAACTCTTTTTCTTTTCTTCTCAACTCTTCCTCTCTTTTTATATTTTCCTCTTCTTTTTTTCTTAGGTACTCTTTGAGTTGCCTATGTTCATCCCTAACACTAGACCTAGTACTACAAGAGTTATGACCATGGACACTAGAATGATCACTCATCTTTGATCAAGAAAAGGTTTTCACAAATTGTTTTCAAAAAGGTTTTGAAAATGTTTTCACAAAGAGTGAGTGATAAAAGAGTTTTCACAAAAGGTTTTCAAGGTGCAAGATAGGTAGGAAAAAGGCCTAAGTGTACAAAATGAACTTTCAAGGGGAGGTGGACTACAATGAATCACTTAATAACCAAGCCCTATCAAGTAAAAATCACTAAGCCTTTTGCTACTTTTCTCACAAAAACAAGTTGGCACAACAATAAAGTGTGTGTGTGCACGTTACCCCTAGTAGGCCAAAGCAAGCCTTCTAAACGGATTTGGAGACAAAGATAAAATCCTAAACAATTATGCTACCAAAAGCTCTAAAACATGCAAAAGGAAAGCACTTAAAACATGTTCTAGTCGAGGTCCTAGGTGAAGGTTTTCAAATCACCTTCAACTGCACGAAATAAAACCAAGTTGAAGAGGTTTAGAAATGGCCAAATTACAAACCAAAAGAATGAAACCAAGGCCAAAAACAAAGAGGCCGAAAATAGAAAATTTCAAGCAAAAATTATGCAAAACAAGAATTTAAGTCTTCAAACTCCTCCACTTGGGTTCCTTCACAATGAGCAAATTTGTTAGACCTCTCCAAGTGTTTGTTCACTCCTTTTTATGTGGTGTAAATCCCTCCAAAGGCTAGGCTTGGATTCGGTTCACCCCTCCACTCAAATCCACCAAAGGTGTGAAAATTGACTAGAGTGGTTTTTCACCTACAATCAAAATGAAACCAACCCAAAGCAAGAGTCCAAGAAATAAAACTGAAAAGCACAATTAGGAAAGGCTAAACTCAGAGAGAATTTATGGAGACAAAACAAAAGAGGCCAAGAAAGACAAGCAAAAAAATTAAGACTCAATCAAAGAAAGGAAGCACACAAAGAGTAATCCTAGAAAGGCACTAGAATTAGGTTAGTGTTTAGTCCACTTGATTAAGTCCTTTATGTGTTTCGGTCCAGCCAAAATTAAGGTCCCAAAATAAGGTCAAAAAGGTCACAAGTCCAACTCCAAAGCAAAGGTAATGGTCCAAGTCCACAAGTTTAGCAACAAGTCCTTTTTGGTCCAAACTTTTTTTTTTATACCTTTTTTTTTTGTTCTATTTTTCACGTCAACTTTTGTTTAATAGTCCTTGGGTCCAATTTTTTTTTCAATGTCTAGTCCAATGTTGCTTAGGTTTTGCACTTGTGGGTGGTAAATTTAGGTCAAATTTTAGAAGAGAAAGAGTAGGACAAGTGGCGTGAATTTAGAGGTCCTTAGGGAATATTTTTGAGTGGAATTGGTTTTGTTCTTTTTAGCACAAGTTGTTATGCACCAAATTTCATCACACCTCTTAGATTCTTTTAGGGTTTCTTTTGGCATAGAAAGACAACCAAATCAAGTGAGAATGCAAGGGAGAGTGGGCGGTTATGCATGTGCAAGGAAATGTTTACACATGGAAATCACAAAATCACTTAGAACATGCTAGGACTAAATAGCATGCATGAATGACTCCTAGATGGTTCATATATGTCACGCCCACTATGTAATGCAAGATGGCATATTTTGTTGATGTGTTTCATGCAAAGTGTTTGGCACATACATAGAATTTATGTGGACAAAATATAGGAAACATACAAAGACAAAACTTTTAGGTGGATTCAAAAATGAAAAGCATATTCATGGTATTTTCATGTGAGACTCAACCTAAAATTTAGAAAAACATGGCAACACCTAATAATGGAATCCTAAAATGTTAAAGGAAGGTTCACAAGGACAAGAACATGAACCAAAAGCTATTCGGCCACACAAAGAAGAACAAGAAGAAGGAATGACCGAAAGCAAAAAAAAAGACTCAAGGAGACAAGAAAAGACTAGATGTTACCCTTGAAGAACCTTGGCTCTTGATACCACTTGATGGATTCCTCCTTCCATGAATGACGTAGGGATTGAAGGGAGAAAGCCTTGGCCCTTGATCTAGGTTCAACAAGGTAGACAAAAGGAAGGTGTATGGTGAAGAAAAGGAAGTTGGCGTGAAAATGATGGTGTTTGGGCGGAAGCACTTAGGGTGGTGGTGTTTGGGTGCCCAAAGTTGGCTCACTCCAAGGTAGGTGGAGGCCACTCTAGGTTTCCTACTCTCCAAGGGTGGAGATAGGAGGGGGATAGCCGAAACTTACCCTAGGGACTAAGGATGAGACGTTGAGGCATAAGAATGCTCACTCAAAATCTATATAATCCAAAGTATTTACAAGTGGTGGGGTGTTGGGTATTTATAGGAGGGGAGGCATCTAGGGTTGCATTTGGAGCAATGCATGGCCGAAATTCACAAGGCAAATGCACTCCAAATGCAATGCCAAATGAACCCTAGATGCTACTTGGTGGCCAAGGATGGAATCTAAGGGGTTAGATTGGCTACAACTAGGTGCATGATAAGTCCATGCAACCTTTGCCCTCCACTTGGGCCTAAGCCTTTCTAACACCAAAAATATGTCCAAGACTCACCAAAAATGCGTCACCTCCTCACTAAAACACCCTAGCCCAAAATTAAAACCCTAATCATCTAAAGCACCCCATAATACAAGGGTAAAATGGGAAATACAAAGAAAATAAATCCTATGACTAAAATACCCCAAAATACAAGGGTAAAATTGGAAAATAAAATAATCCTATACTAATCAAATTGGCCATAGCCATGAACCATGTGATGGGTCTCACATGAAGTGAAGTACCAAGGATGGTCCTCCATCACTTACCTTACCATGGTTCTTAAGTGAACCATGGTCAAGGTTAGCTTCCCTTGTAAGCTTGCTAAACCGTAGGGAGTTAAGTAAACCTTACCATGGTTCCTAGTGAACCATGGTTAAGGTTAGCTTCTCCTAGAAGCTACCTTTTCTCTATATATTTGTAAATACTTCCTATGTACTCACTTTTGACAAATTTGAGAAATATAATCTGAATTTCTCTCCCACTCAAGAGTCACAAAAACCAAAGAGAACCCTCACTCTAAGGATTCTCTAAAAGTGCTTCTACTTTTGGCTTGGTTCCTAAAGCTTCCTTCACAAGCTTAAGGAGTGGCCGAACCTTCTTCATAGACTTCACCTCCATTGAAGCTTCTTCAAAGGAGATTTCAGAGATCTTAAGGAGTAAACCTCAAGGCATTTCGGTCCTTAGCATGGAACTCTTGAAGAAACATCAATCTACTTCAACTAGTTCCATCAAATAGCCTCGTGCCCGTACACTAGTTTATATGGGGTAGTTTTTGTAGCATCTCTCGGAGAATTTCTGTAAGCCCATAATACTTGAACAAGAGTCTCATGCTAGTTTCGAGGCTTGCCCGAGATATGTTTCCTTATTAAACCAATCACCATTTTATTCGCGGCTTCTACTTGACCATTTGCTTGTGTATAATATGGTGTAGAAGTCATCCATTTAATTCCTTGAGATTCAGCATATTGAGCAACTTTTCGACCTGTAAACACTGTGCCTTGATCAGAAGTGATTGTTTGGGGAATCCCAAACCTTGTAATAATATGATCTTCGACAAAATCGATTATATCTTTTTGCTCGACTTCTTTTAAAGGAATAACTTCAACCCATTTTGTAAAATAATCTATGGCCACCAATATATATTTATGATTTTTCGAGGAAGGTGGATGTATTTGCCCTATTATATCAATTGCCCAACCTCGAAATGGCCAAGGCTTAATAATCGAATGCAGTTCACTTGCAGGTACCTTTTGTATTGGTCCATGTTTTTGACATTCTTCACAACTTTTTGCGAATTCGATACAATCTTTAATCATAGTTGGCCAATAAAAACCTTTTCTCGACAACACCCATTTCATCTTTTCACCTGCTTGATGTGCTCCACAGATGCCTTCATGTATTTCTGCCATAGCTATATAACTTTCATGATTTCCAAGGCATTTGAATAAAACTCCATCGAAACCTCTTTTATATAATTCATTATTCAGCAAGACGTAATTGAGGGCTTGGAGTCTGATTTTTCTTTCGACCTTCAAATTGGGATTTTGCAAATATTCGACCAATTTGCTTCTCCAATCTTGTTGACTCGAAGAACCAACACTTAAAGTCTCTAGATGGCCTATCAATTCGTTTTCAGTATGAATAAGATACTCGAGACATTCTTTACTTACCTTATACCCGGATGCTATCTGGGCCAATTCATTTGCGATGGTATTCGAGTCTCGAGGAATATGTTGTAACTCAACTTCATCAAACGCATTAAGCAACTGTACAGCTCGAGTTTTGAATTCAATTAATTTTTCGTTTACACACTTATACTCTTCAGTTAATTGTTTGATGACTAGTTGTGAATCACCTCGAATTGATAATTTTCTAGCACCTAACTCTTTGAGAATTTCGAGTCCCGTTATTAATGCCTGGTACTCAGTTTCATTATTCGAGTATCCCTTGTTTGTTTTAATGATAATTTAGTCGGGAATCCTTATGGAGAAATGATTAAAAGACCTATCTCAGTGCCTAATTCGTGTTTCGAGCCATCGAAAAATAATTGCCAGGACTTGGTGGTTAAAAAAGTAACTTCTTCAGTTTCTTTCGAGTGATCTGCAAGAAAGTCTGCAATTATTTGTCCCTTAGTTTCTTTTAAAGGCTCGAAAGTTAACGAGTACTCAGTTAACGCAAGTGCCCATTTGCCAACTCGAGAATGTAAAACAGGTTTACACAACATATACTTAATCACATTACTTTGACAAAATATTACAACATCACAAGGCCTAATATAATATTTCAACTTTGTACAAGCAACATAAAGACTTAAACATAATTTCTCTAAAAGAGTATATCTAATTTCTGCCCCTACTAACATTCGACTTAAATAAGATGACTCTTTCGATGCCATTATCATCATCTTGCACCAGCATGCCCGCAATGGTCGAATCGCTAGCTGAAATATACAACTTCAGTTGCTTCCCTTTAGAGAGTGGTGCAAGCACTAGAGGATGAGCCAAATAAACTTTGATTTCCTCGAACGCTTTCTGGTGCTCTTCATTCCATCGAAATTCTTGCTCCCTTTTTAAACGTAAAAGAGGAGAAAACACTTTAGTTTTACCAGACAAGTTCGATATAAGTCTTCTCAGAAAGTTTATTTTACCTAGGAGAGATTGAAGTTCTTTCTTGTTCGATAGAGGTTTAGTCTCCATGATAGCTTTGGTCTTGTTTCGATTCACTTCGATCCCTTTCTGGTGTATGACAAACCCCAGAAATTCTTCCGCTGTAACACCAAAAGCACATTTTAGTGGATTCATTTTTAAACCATGTTTTCTCATTCTCTCAAAAGATAATTTTAAATGGCTTAGGTGATCCTCCTTTTGTTTTGACCCGACAATTATATCATCAATATATACTTGTACAAACTTACCAATTAAATCATGGAATATTAAATTCATTGCCCTCTGATAAGTGGCACCTGCATTTTTTAATCTGAATGGCATCATCACCCATTCGTAGATGCCTAAAGCACTTGGACATCGAAAAGAAGTTTTCGATACATCATTAGCTGCAATATAAATTTGGTTATATCCAGAATAACCGTCAAGTAAACTCATAATTTCATTATCTGCAACAGCGTCTATCATAGTTTCAGCAATGGGCATAGGATATTCATTTTTGAGGGTTGGTGCATTAGGATCTCGAAAGTTGATACATACTCTGAGTTTTCCATTCTTTTTTATAACAGACACGACATTTGATATCCACTCAGCATATCTTGAAGTTCTGATGAACTTTTCTTTCAGTAATCTCTCGATTTCTTCCTTGATTTTTCCAATTACTTCAGGAGCGAACCTTCGAGGGCTTTGTTTCAGTGGTTTCTTTCCAGGGATCATGGGTAGCCTATGCTCTACCAATTCTCGATCTAATCTTGGAATTTCATCGTAATCCCATGCAAAGCAATCTTTATAATCATTCAGTACTCGAATTAGTTCCTCCTTTAATTCCCTTTGCAAGAGCTTGCTAATGTAAGTTACTTTTCTATTTTCGACTGTTCCCAAATTGATTTCCTCGTGTGGATCCTGAGATTCCAACTTATGATCATCTCTGGCTGCTCTTTCGAATCCCAACGGTGAATCATCGAAAATACAATCTAGTTTAAATTCTGACTCTTGCTCTTTATCTTCTTTCAATTTTTCGACCTCCTGGTCCATTTTAATTTCCATTTTTTCTTTTTCTGTTTGTTTCGAGACGGCCTGGTCCCCTTGTTTTTTCTCTGTTTTTTCTTTTTCTTCCTTCTTTTCGACCTCGAAGTCTACATCCTCTTTCTTTTGTTTTTTTTTTCTTACTTCTTTTTGACCTCGAAATCTATTCCCTCTTTCTTTTTTTGTTTTTCTTCGGCCAAAGCGTCCGTGCTATTTTCATCATCCTCGACTTCATTGATATGTACTTCCCCGTCTTGTCTTTCCTCGGCCATGTTGGCCGTTCGATCGGCCATGTAGGCCGATATTCGAGCTAAGTAGCTCGAATAAGGATCTCAATCCTTCATTCCTTAATTGGAGCCGAATATTTTTCGGCTCCAATTATAAAACCTTGTTTCACATCCCAACAAAAAGTTTTCTTAATTCCTTCTTCCTCATCCATCACTCCAAAATTGTAGGCATCGAAAGGCTTGGTCTTTGCAAATGTTGTCAATTGTTGATCAACAAAATACATACCAACCTCATACATTTTCTGGTCAGCATCGAGAACCTCCAACCCTTCATCATCATTCCAGAAGAAGATCTTTTGATGCAACGTGAAAGGGACAGCTCCTACCCCGTGAATCCATTCGCGTCCTAGCAAGACATTAAAGTTCGCTTTCAACGGAGTCACTATAAACATAGTGGTTCTCTTCACGCTTCCAATCTGAACATCAAGCAGAATCATCCCTTCTGGGTGTGAAGACTTTCCTGCATAGTCAGATATCAATATATTATGGGGCTTCAAGTCAGCCATGGATTTCCCAAACCTTTTCAGCATTGTCTTAGGTAGGATATTCATAGCTGCACCTCCGTCGATCAAAACCTTATTCACCTCTTGCCCCTCAATCATCAATGTTAGCAGTAGAGGCTTCAGGTGTCCTTTCATTTCCTCAGTGGGAGAGTCGAACGCGACAGAATTAAATTTGGGGATGACCCTCGGAATTTGATTGACCCATACGATCTTGGATTCATAGTTAGGATCATTGAAGAAATCTTCTCAATGAATATCCTCTTGTTCGTTTATGGATTCCATAGCTCTAGCATACTCGGAAGGCAGAATAGAGACTATCCCGCAAATATCTTCTAAGGAGTCATCGAAACCGCTTTCGAAGTAGTCAGTTATCATATCCTCATCATCCTCGAGGAATTTTTGAGAGGATTCCCCCTTTTGAGGTACAAGAATCGAAAAACGGTTCCCTATGAACCCTTCAAAGGTGGCCTTTCTCATCCTTTGCTGTCTCCTCCATTGTGTTTTGGTTAAGTTATTAAAGGGCTGTCGAAAACCGTGCCCATAACTTCCAGTTGAAAATCTTCCAGGACCTGCAGACATATTCGAGGGTTTCCCAAGGTTTCCTTGCACTAGGTTCCCAGCATAATTCATCACCTGTTTTCCTCGACCCATTGGTCTTGGAGGAGCATTCCACTTCCCTACTGGGACGTTTGCATTCGGCACAAAGGTATTGCCGAACTTCGATGAATTGTACATCTCCATCCTACCCATAGGGGCGTTATATTGAGGCATGTGAACCTGCCTCATGGTCAACCCAGTAGTAGATTTAGCCTTCTCACGAAGCTTCTCGGCTTTGTAGTTCTTCATCATTTCTGACTCCTCGAAAGCCTTAGCCGCAGCTCTATCGAAAATAGCACTGCATCGAGGACACAGCATAACCTCCCTGTCAACTTCTTTTTTCTTCGACAGGAATTCAACCAAACTATCTCCCTCTTTTGGGTAGATAGGTTCCTCTTCCTTGGCGAAGTCGTCCATCAGTTCTTCGAGTTTCTCATCGGAAATAGGTTCGATATTTTCCTCATCTTCAACACTGACTTCAACCATATTCACTCCCATCGAAACTGGCTCCACATGTCCAATATGGGCAACAAATGGATCAGTGTCCACCTTCATTTCCTTTTCCTCGAAAGCAAGGCGACCATCAGTAATCGCTCTCTCGACCAAATCCCTGAAACGTACACAATTATTAGTCCAATTCCCATACATATTATGATATTTACAAAATTTCTTCCCTTTTCTTTCCTCGAATGGAGGAATTTTATGGTTTTCTAGGAATACAATTTGTTTATCTTTTAATAAGATATCAAATATCTTATTAGCCTTAGTAACGTCGAAACTGTATCTCTTGGTCGAATTTCCTTCTATACTATCTCCTGGTTTTAACATTTGACACTGGTACGTAGGACCAGGACACAATTCTGCTAAGTTGACCACAAAATCCTCACTCGAAATCTCATAATTAGGATCGTCACTTAATTCAGAATTTTCTAGATAGGCCACTTTTTCCTTTCGAACAAATTTATCAAATTTTCTTAATCTTTCTTTTACTAGCTTGATTTGTTCAATCCTTCTTACCTTTTCGGCTAACTGGGCCATATCTCTCAACTGTTCATTTACTAATTTTTTACGTATCGAGAAATCTAACCTTGTTGCTGCAATCCTAACTAATTCATGTTCAGGTATATTAGTATAACATCTAGATTTTAATTGCCTGAACCTATTTAAATAGTCATCTAAAGTTTCATGGCTTTGTCTCTTAATGTTCATTAGATCAACTATACTAACTTTCATTTCTTCTCTGAAGAAATGTTCGTGAAAACTACCTTCTAATTGAACCCAAGTGTGTATCGAATTAGGGGGCAAGGTTGTGAACCACGTAAAAGCGTGCTTAGTTAACGAACATGGAAAATACTTCATCTTTAAATATTCATTGTTCGCTAAATCCCCACATTTGACTACATACCTAGCTATATGTTCGACTGTAGATTCGGTTAATTCCCCCGCGAATTTCAAAAAATTTGGGACTTTTGTTCCCTTAGGCAATTCTACTTGAGTTACATAATCTGGGAAGGCTGACACAAAATAAAGACGTTCATTTCGACCTACATCGAATCCATGTCTGTTTAATATCCTTTATACTATTTGATCTATATTGTCATTAGGATTCCTATTAGGTCGACCTACGTTTTGTCGAAAAATCCCATTCCCATCTGGATTATCCATTTCGTTTAGATTTGCACTCATGGCTCTCGAGGGTGGTCCCTCACCTAATTTATCTCCTATTTTATTTATCAATTCATACAGAGGAGTCATAATATTATGCATTTGGGTTGACAACAAATTGACCATGTCATGATTACTATGGTCCATCTGTTGTCGAAGAGTCATCATGGCTTGATTGCTAATACCAGTTGGTACGTAACTACCCTGTCGAATCAAAGACCCTTCCTGGCTTGTCCCTACATGTTGATATGGGTCTTGCATGACAAAACCCAAGCCATTCGGTCCAGGATTATACCCCTGTGGGGATATGTGCATTTTTGGATTTGGTCCTAAATAAGGTACTGGCATTTCGACATGTACAGGTTGGGTATTTCGCCAATTCTGTGGCATACCCCAGGGATATTCCCTAGTGACGTTTGCTAGTTCTTAAGTAACATTTGTTTGCCTAGCTGTATTTTCGAGTAACACAGGGGAAGATGGTGCCCCCCTGGTCACATTAGTCACATTATCGGGGTTAGGGTTTGCTTGTTCTACATCTACGTGATTATTACTGTTCGTATTTGTTTCTATCTGATTATTAGATGTAGACATGGTTCTTCCACTCCTAGGTCTCATGCAACATGCATACCTAAAACTAGCCCAATTATGTCTGTAACTTAAAAGGGTCCCACCGGGCGTGCCAATTTGTTTACGGTGGAATTTGTTTTATGGATTCTTTTTACTTGAACTAGCACGATAAACGTTTCAATTTAGATATGTGAGGTTTTTAAAACGAGAAGAGGAGTAGGAAGATTGATGATTACTTGTTTCTAAAGATTCTTTAATAATTAACAAACAATAATTTTCATACACATAAATGCTAAGATGAACAGAATGAATAATTGAGATATTTGCAATACAAATCATGGTTCAACTTGCATAATGTTCCAGAATTACAATGCCAAAGTGATATAACTACGTGATTAAAAGAAATAAACTGAAAGAACTACACTAATTCTACCCCTAAAAAGCAAAAGGAAAGTGGCCGAGAATTAATCATACCAAAAAACGATTCCTCGCACGAAAGCCATATGCGCAGGCAGAGAGTGCTTCTGATTCTTGTTTTAGTATGAGTTTTCTAACCCTGGCAATCAATACATTTCTCATATTTATAAGGCTAATCAGAGACGGTTAATATTAAGCGTGTGCATTATTGGGGTATAACCGCTACCCACTAAGCATATTACGTGGATCCAAAATATAACTTCTCATAACCACTCGTTTCACGTCTTTTTCCAATTCGACCATTAGTAGTTACCCTGCTGCATTTTAACAGTCATAAACCTCCAATAACTTGTTGCTTTTTCGAGTAGTTTTCGTTCGACTTACTCGACTTTTCAACCTCTAGCATGAATAAATGAGACTCCTAATACGTTCCAGGTAGGTGTTGATCTTCTTCTCTCTTTCGATTTGCTTCATAGGGACATCTTTCGATTTTATATATATATATATATATATATATATATTAAAATACTGGTTTACTTATTTGTGGTTAGTTTGATTTAGATTTGTTGTTGGTGATGTTGGTTGCACTGAATTGATTTTTTATTATTTACTCTACGTAAAGGATATTTGGTGCGGATTGGAATATGCACCTTTACATCCGTTAAAATGCCTCTTAAAAATATATTTTGAAGTTGCTGTAATGTTTGGCTCTTTCTTAGTTTAAATTGTCTCATAATGACTTAATAGTTCAAGTTAATAATAAGTAACAAAGTTTATTAGTTATATAGTTATTAGTTTATTTGTACTGGTTTATTGGTCTAACACTACAAGAAAAATGACTTATGCCTACACACAAAAAATGTCACTAAAAATCTAAATTCCATAGGTAAAGGTATCATGGACTTTGACCTACGGACATTGAAGTTGTCAACTTTGAGAGGGCATATAGGGACAACTAATAACCTATCACTATAAGTTTTACCTACAGACATAATTTTACCAACAATTACATTTGACTGTCACTATAGGAGATACCTACAATTTGCAATATGTGTGGATAAAAGTCATTGACTTATATTTACACCCCCTACTATAGGTAAACACCATTAAGTTGTACTTACATGTTATGACCGTAGGTAAAAGTCATTAACTTATTCTTACATGCTCTGACTATAGGTAAAAGTATTTATTATTATTATTATTATTGTACCTATATATATATATATATATATATATATATATATACATAGATACATACATACATATATGTATATATCTCTTATAGAGAATATGTGTACTCTATACGAAGTATAGTTCAAATTTCATTAATTGATATATTGATATATCTAATTTAATATTTTGTTCTTGCTAAATTTCATTAAATAATAAAACTATATATACAAAATATATTATAATATTATTTTATATTATCTTAAAATATAACAGACATATTTAATATCAAATTAAATTTAGATAAATAAACTAAACTAATGGTATTTTCTATCATCTATTAGCGATGAATTGTTATCGTTTAATTAATGATGTTGAATTCAGATTCTAAATATTTAGTTACGTTGAATATTTGAAAGAGGAGAAATTTCTTTTTCTTTTGTCTTCAATACTGTTTTCCTTACGTCTATTATACTAGTCTTAATTACATGACATGAAGAGAGAAAATTATGATCTGGAAAAAAAAAGAGTACTTTTTAACGCACGAATCAGTGAGTATTCTTCTACTGTTTCTACCATGGTTCCTTCCTATCATATTTCCTTTTTTCTAGTTTTTGTCTTGGCCTGGTGGTTGTCTCTTTGGTAATTCTCATGGAATCATGCAAATGCGTTGCCTTGTGAATTGTCTTGGCTCGTATAGGATTCTATATGCATTTCGTCAAGACAATTTTGACTATATATAAGCCCTGCCTCATCATCACTCACATGCTTGATGATTTTCACTGATAGAATCATTTGAAACATTTATAGGTATCTAAATGAGAAAAAAAAAGATTTTTTAATTTATAAATAATTATATCATTTGAGTTATTAAATAAATTGCATTATAAAAATTCATACCTCTTCAGCTACAGCTTGTAAAACTTGATTAATCTGTGGATCGTCTACAAACCGTGATTGAAGGACAGCAACAAGATTTCCAAGCAAACTCTCTAATTTTTGAATCCTATTGTCTATGGTAGAGCTTTGGTATGAACTTGCATGTCGTGGAAGCTTTCCAAGACAACGCACTCGTCCTCTTTTTTCAGGTCCTTTAACTTTTGAGTATATATCCTAGAACCTATGACTTGGTGCATGCAGCTCTTATCCAACTCTAATGTACTTCTCTTTATTTAGAGAGTTGTCATGTATCCAACTCTTATCCATTTGATATAATAAACTGTAAATTTTTTTTGAGTGAAATGGCCTCAATAAACTAGTGATAGAATGACATAAAAAACTCATATATACTATTTTCTTTTGAATTTTTAACAAGCTAAAAAACAATAATAGAATAAAAGTGATAAATTCGTATATACCTGGTGATCAAGCTGCAATGTAGATTAAGTTGAAAAACTCATATATACCTGGTGATCAAGTTGCAATGTAGATTAATCTTTAAAAGTGAGTCCGGAAGATCTTATTGGCAGAAATAACAAATGTACATTTACATAGAAAAAATGATAGAGTTAGAGCTAAAGCAAGAGTGCAATGGTTAATATCAAAAAGTACTATATTATGATTCTACAACATTTCATTATCATCACTATTTGGTATCAACTCCATATTTAACTTGCCTTTATTATACTCTGACTAGTATCATTTACTCTACACTTGACAGGAAAACATTAGTTGATGTCCTCCTTGGGGTAAATGTATATTGATCACAATATATCTATTTAATTTAAATAAATTAAAATTATAGTTAATGGGAAGTGATTTAAGTTTATAAATATATTGATACATAAACCACCAACTCATGTCGTCTGTCACAACTTTGTTTTGCGCTAACCATAGTACATATACTTCCTATTTGAACTTCAATTTTATTGCCATTAACTATTATTTGATATTTCAATAGTTGGCATTCTCATATCATATTAGCAGAACCATTTCACTACTACATATACAGGAAGAAACCTTGTAAGTTCCAGAAATTACAAAATTATGCAATTTCTGTTGAAATTATAAACCATAACAACATTATGTCATTCCTTTTTCTTTTCCTTTCCAAGCAACCGTTCCAAGGAGGCAATTACCGAAGCTAACCAAATTAATTTTTTTAAAACTTTTTTAAAATAGTTACTTAGAAGGAATGTATAACAAAATTTTCCGGATTATAATAAGGAATAATGTTTTAAACTGTTGTTTTTCAGTAATCCAACCTATTGTGTGGTATTTAAAATGATAAAAATTCAGTCAGTCTTCATTTAAATTTATCATGTTCCAGTTACACATTAAATTGTTAAAAATTAAATATAAAAATATAGAAGTGCTTCACAGGTTATTTTATTAACCACGGTGCTTTGGATTTAGCTATTTCTAGAGTACTAGATTTTAAAAACCTGCAGTAATATTGATACTGAAAAATAGAGAAAACAAAAATCAACCCCACAGGTCAGCCACATGGACCAAGCACAAACTGATAGAGGCAACCAATGCTATGAATAACTATAAAAATTAATCAGATTATCCATTTCTAAAGTTAGAATTCCTCTACAATCAACAACTCAACATCCAGAAATACAAAAAAGTTATTCATTTTAATTTTTAGGTAAATGAGATAAAAACAGAAAAAGATAGAAATACAAAAGGTTATTTAACATAAACAGAGAATCCAATTTCATGTGCATAAACAATGCAATCTGTAATTACTAATTAGGAAGCTTAAAATAAAGCAGAGATAAAACACAGATTAACAAAATATTATTAGTATTAAGATCCAGACAAATATATTAAACAAAATACAATTATGATTCAGTTTTCAGGACATGGACAAAATTGAAAATCTATAAAAGAAGAATCTAAGAGTATAAATATGATCCTTAAAATGTAATCTACAAAGGAAGAATCCAAGAGTGAGAAGATATAAAATACCTATTGACAAACGGATGAACGTTCAAACACGGGATCTGTGAGTGCATTTTCGCCATCTGTGAGCAAAATCAGTACCAATAAATAAATCCTACATTAGACTCAAGAAGAAAAAAAGTACGAGATAAAATCCAAAAGTAAAGCGCAACGAAGTAGAGGACTTGGGATTATATGAACCAAAACCTAGATTAGAAGAAACAAAAGCAAGATAAACCTGTTAATAAACAATATTGAAGAAGTATTTGAAGGTTGTGCGTCAAACTAAGACTCAGAACGGAGAAATGAAACTGAGCGAGGAAAGCGTGCTACTATGACATTTTCCCAACGAAACTGAGCGAGGAATGCGTGCTACTATGACATTTTCCCTTCTATGGAATGGGTACTCAGAGAAAGAATGGTGTAAAGTGAATAAGTCATTTTATTCACTTCTATGACATGGCACGAGGATAACTATTATTCGTACACAATTTTTTCTAAAATCATTTTATATTTATAATTATTTTTAAATCACACTTCTATTCTATCATTATTTTCTCTTCCTTTTTATACATTTTATTCTAAAATCATTTTCCCTTCTATTGATTATTTAATTCATATTTTAATTATATAGTTTGTATTGATATTGATTTTCTATGAAATTAATTAGTCTTATATATAATTATTTATTTGTTTTAAATAGACTTTTATCTATATTAAACAACTGTAGGTATAAATCTTGTAAACTTTTTACCTACATGAAGTAGTAGTAGGCATAAGTCTTTAAAGGCTTTTACCTACATTGACAATTTGTTGGTAAAAGAATTTTGAGTTGTATTGGGTTTTGCCTGCACCAAACAAAAGTAGGTATAAATTTTTGAGTTATACCTACATTAAACATTGGTAGGTAAATTTTTTTTCTTAGTTTTACCTACACTAATTCAGGTCTATAAGTAAAAGTGTCTGTAGGCATAGGTTATTTTTTTTGTAGTGTAAGTTAATAATAAGTAACAAGTTTTTTTAGTTATTAGGTTATTTGTACTAATTTATTGGTTTAAGTGTGTTGAAATCAGAGAAATTTATGAATATTTAACACTAATTAAAGTCATAATATTGATAACTAACAATTTGACTAAGTCAAGAAACATGCATCTATGGAAAAATTTATGGAGACAATATTTTCAAACTTAATAATAGTATTTCTATCAAACACATAAAAATAAAAAGTGTAACATAATTCTTATGTGTCTAACTTAAATATGCATTCAATGTCCAATATGATAAATCAACGTTCCTATCCAAGAGTCAATCCTGGGTATTGTCTAAAAGTGCAACCCCCCATAACTAAGAGGACTAAAATTTGTAAGGATATATGCGTCTATATATAATTGTCATATAATTTTTTATATTACTTTTAAAAGTAAAATTAGACTTAAATATTTTTTTCTATATAAAAAACATATTTCTATTTTAGTCTCTTTAATATGTTTTTTTTTATTAATATTTTTAAATTTGTATACTCCCTCATTTTATATGGATTAAAAACATATTTAAGTATTAAAATTATTACTGATAAATTTAATTTTTGTATCTAAATATAAATTTATGATTTGATTATAAATTTCTTTTATTTTTATTATTATTTTTTTATGTATCATATTCCTAAAAGAGTAAAACATGATTTTGGTCTTTATAAATTTTTTCTAGTTTGGCTTTAATCCTTAAATTTTTTTATCCTATTATAGGCCTTCTAATTTGAAAATACACCACTTTTAGTCCTCAATGCTATTTATATAATATCTTATGTGACACCCTCTACCTCAACATACATATACAATAATTATGAAAACATATTCTTGGAGTAAATAAATCTTTTGAATTAAAACCATGGTTCCACTAACATGAGAGTAGAGAATTCACATTCGTAAACATAATCATAATTCACTTGCAGAAATTACAGAAGAAATAAAGTTAAAGGTTTTTCAAAACAAAAGAAAGAAACTAAATTCCCAAACTAAGCCTAACTATGCCCCGATATCACATATCCTATCAAAGCACGCCCAATTGAAGCCTAAGCCTCATCACCAACATCCTCATGCTGATGATCACCTGCAACACAATTTAAACACATACAAAGAACAATAAGGGAGTAAGAAACATCTCACTCAAGTTCAGGTACAAAAATAAAGGTTAAGTAACACACACACAATAAACATAATTCACAAGCACAAATCACATGTAAACAATACACATACACAATCAGTATCACATACACACTCATTTACCATGCAATGATGTCATGGACTCGACTCATAAATGCATGCATGTGCCGTCAGTCTCATATCACATATCACTGGTGTGCTGCCTAAGCAACACACCTAAGGTAGTCTAGGAGTACATGTAGGGAGCTATCCATACACTCTCAACTAGAAGGATGTACTGCTAGGGTCAGGTCGGGATAGCGAAGCTTTGCAAGTTATGTCTCGTGCTCACAAACGGGCAGAATCGAGACATCCAAACTGCACTATCCCTTAGGACTCCCCCAAGATGTTACACAAGGAGGGCCTTCCCTAACGGTGTACTCCACATCGTACCCTTCACATAGATGCACATGATGCATGTCACACACATTCACACTTCATGGACTCATCACTTTACTTGTCATGGACTTTCATGTCTTATCTCATTTCATCATGTGTCACATTCTCATAGTCATAGTGCTCACAATAGCACGTCATTCACATTATGTCTCATGTCATTTGTTCACATTTCACACAGTCATACTCATAAGATCATCATTTGATTCTTATCCTCATCATGTTTATATTCACTTTTCACATTGTCTCATCATATTCACATAATCTCCACAGATCACTCTAATTCATAGCAAAACTTATCTATATATTTTTGAAATTAAACACATCTTTACACTCAACATCACACAAGGAACGCAACAGAACATTCAGAAAGAAAAACAGAAAACATTAGAAATTTGCCTGTTTCTCATAGGGTTCCCACAAGAACCCACAGAGCATTCTAATTCATATCAAAGCTTGCCTATTTTCAAAATTAAACACATATGCATGCATCACATCCAACTAGAAACCCAACAGAAAACTCAGATATTAAAACAGAAAACTTTCATAATCTACCTATCCCTAGAGCATGCATCAGGCAAGGGATTGGGGGCCAATCCTACTACCCAACAATTATTCCCACACCCCCGAGCAAGGTTTCTCACTCCCCCTTACCTGGACAAGTAGAAGGTGAAGCTAGAGCAAAATCTGGTTGATCTCCTTCTCTTGGTTCTCCTTAGTCTTCAGAGAATGTATCCAAGAGCAGTGTTAGAATTTGTTATTTATAGATGTCAGAAGTGGTCAGAATGGCCCGTTTCGGATCTGGAATGGCCCGTTCTGGATCCTTTCATCATGTGCTAAATTTGCATCTGGAACGGACCGTTCTTAAATCAAAACGGCCCGTTCTGGAGTTGAGTTTAACTCATAACGATCATGTTTGGAACGATCCATTCTTAAACCAGAACGGGTCGTTCCCAACTAGGTTTATAGGTCTTTTTAGTAGTTTGGAACAACCCGTTATAGTTTGGGAATGCCCCATTCCAATTTTGGGAACGACCCGTTCCGTTTTGAGAACAACCCGCTTTGGGGTACTAAAACACCCTTATTAGGCTTTGGGCCTTTTGATGTCATAACATGTTGTTCCCATGCTTTGGGAGCTCCTTTCCTTGATAATAGAAGTCCATTCCCTTGTTATAAGATATGAAAACTGGGGTGTTACATCTTATAATAAACAATAGTATAGAAATAAGTTGAATGAAAAATATAATACATCATTTTTAGATTTGTCAATGTATGTTATTTGTTAAATGTAATAAAATATGTCATTTTTATTTAAATTATGCATCTATTTATGTTATAGATGTTTATAATTTAAAATATTTATATATAAGTACGCATATCAACAAGTCATTAATTTGAGTGGTATTGGACTTGATTCCCTTTAATAAGATGTTGAAATAACCAATCAAGTTCTTTGATAAAGATTAGTTATCAATGAAGTCGGTTGAATATTTTGTAAGAATAATATGGTTATCATCAAAAGATATAAAAAGGCTTATATTTATCGTTCTCCCAAGGCACATAAAATGTTAGGACCAACCTTGCTTTGCCTATTATAGCTTATACAAGTCCAAAGCTTGCTTCAATGCGTTCGGGCTTTAACTGAACCTTATACATGTTCAAAAATAACGTTGATAAGTGTTATAATATCCTGAGATGATTGAAAATATGCTTTATTTTCTCTTTCATGTATCCACACAAAATGGTACAATGAAAGCATACCCATTGCTTTCTTTGATGGTGTTGTATGGTAGTTCATGCATTCATACATAATTTCTTTGGGAGGTCATCTGAATCTATGTAAAAGGGTCTCTATGATCTTCTACCTTGGTCGTGGGAGCATTATGGTAAGGAACCTCTAACATGTATGGGAGGTGTCCATTGTCGATTGTAATGCTCTAACTGAATCCTAATAGATCTCCCCTAGTTGAAAGTGGATTGAGAGGGTGATCAAGTGTGTTGTGATCTAGTCCATATTCTCTTAGGCTCTCTTGTATTTGGAGTGCCTTTGGTGATGATGGATATTGGTACTACATACATATTGAGTTAGGAACATGAGTTGCAAGAGTCATTGAATGGTAATGTGGATGATTTTGAGTTTGATGTGTTGAATGAAGTATCATGAATATTGACTATCGAATGATTTTTATTGATACGAGTTGTGGTTATGTGGTGTGTTAGTAGACTATCCATATGTCTTGTATGTGTTTATACTTGTGTGAGATATATTCTCACTACTCTTGTTGTTTTTGTGGTAGTTTTCTTGTTTAGGTTGAACATCATGTAGGAGCTTATTAGGGATATGAGGTTGAGCTTGAGGGAGATGAGATTTGAGGTTGCGATTTTATGCCATTACCTTTTTTTGATAGTGTGACATTAGGGTTAAAGAATATTGTGTTTATTTTATGCCTTTAACTTAAAGTTGTTTTATTATGTTGATTTTCCTGAAGATTTTGTAAAGGTTAGTTTGAGTTTATATTATGAACTTATATTTTGTTTTTATTTCATTTGATTAATAATAGAGTTTTATTAAGTAAAATTAAGATGTGTAAACCCTTTTATAGTATTATAAAGAAATTTGATTTGTTTAATCTTTTCTAGAGAAACATATTTTCTTAATAGTTTTATAATAGTATATTTAGGGTAAAAGTGTGCATAAATTATACCTTATCTATCTTGTAGCCTTTTTCAAGCTTTTGAATCTAATCATCTATGTTTTAACGCATAAATCAGTTAGGCATTGACGAAAAATATATAAGGTCGGTCTTAAAGGGCTCCAAAATAACACAACAATCCCATTCCAAAAAGCTTATATATATATATATATATATATATAAAGACTTGAAAGACTAAAGACAATGATTTGAACCTGCTTTTAACTATGCTAAAACTGTTAATATTCTCGCTCTATGTCTTGAAATCTTTCATCCACCAAATGAATAATGAAAAACTTAAGTTAGTCTATCATTAATTTAGCAAGTTACCTTCTTGAGTATGCTTATGCTTAAATGTAGGCTCCTCAAGAAGGAGGAAGGAGATAAATTGAAGTATAAAAGTTTTCAAGTAGAAGCGTGTTTCCTCCCTTTGATTTAAATCTTAAAAAAGTTGTTTCATCAAAATGATTTTATTTAATGAGTTATCTTGAAAATTTGGAACTCATTAAAATGAATAAAAAAAACTTTCAACAGATTAAAGTAATGAATCAAGGTTATAACAAGTAACAAAAGAGTAGAGTTAAAGAAGATCACACATAAGGTTTACACTAGTTCATTTTCAAACCGAAAGCTACATCCAATCTTCTGTAAACAACCACCAATTACAAGACTTCCACTATATGCAAAAATTTGTAACTACAAAACAATCAAGCTAGATCAAACCTAGATTATGAACGTTCCTATTAACCCCTAATAGAAACCCCTTCCTCATATTACAATTAGAAACCTCTTACCTAACTTGTACACTTGAGAAGCCATATCCCTAGATTATAGACTTTATGAATGGGATTACCAACTACCTAGAAATCCATATTAATTCCTACAACAAAAAAATATGAAACAAATTAACATGTGTGAAGCCTTTTCATTTTCATTTTTCTTGGTTGCTTGAAAAGCAAGAACTAAATTCTTGGTTTGAAAAAGCTTCAAGATCTATTGATTCTTTGATGCACTCTAAGAATCCAATTTTATCTTTCTTGGTTTCTTGAAAAGAAAGAACTAAATTCTTGGTTTGAAAAAGCTTCAAGATTAATCACTTCTTTGATGCACTTTGAGAATTCTCACATATGTGTGTGTTATGAGAGTTAAAGGTTTAAACAAAAAAAAACTTTTCGTAACTATTTTAATCGGTTACATTGCTATGTAATCTATTACATTGCTCATGTTGGAAATCTAGGTTTCCCAAAAACATGTTATGTGTAAATGTAATCGAGTACCACACATTGTAATTAGTTACTACATACGATTTCCATTTATGGCTTTTACACCTACACAAATGTAACTTATTACATATTCCAAATGAAATTGGTTAGATTGTGCAACATGGTTTGGCATAAAGTCGCAATCAATTAAGAAATACATAATCATTTACTTTTGATACACCTTTTGTATAGAAACACATTTACTCTAATGTAATTTATTACAATAGAAGGTGTTGGCTTTCCTTTTGTTCTCTAAAATATGATGTAATTGACTAATTTTCATTTAACCAACTACAATAAAAAGTCCTTATTCTTTCCAGGAAACACAAACATAATTTAAGAAATTGAATTCAGCTTAATAGATTACAACAAAGAGTTTTTTCTTGCTTTTGAAAACCCTAAGCATTTTTTATTTTCTTTTACAACTTGGTTGTTTTTACTTATGAAAAACTTGTTATTCTTTTAAAATTCTTATTATTATTTTCTTGATTAGAAAATTTTGTATCTTTTGGGCTTGTTTCACGTGACTCTCTAGAGACATTAAAGCATGAAAACCTAAGATGTTACATTGCTTGACTTGATGTTTGGTAGTGATAGTGAAAAGGCAAAACATTTATGCTTTTGTCATATATCTTCCAAATTCTTCTAGTCTTATTTAAAATGCAAAAAATAGAACTTACATATTCGTTCTTTGAAAGTTATATTGTAAACACTTTATCTTGTAAAGAATATCGTAAGTAGTAGCTTACATCTGTAAGCCATAAGTGACATCGAGAATAATTGTAAGTTCTAATTGTTAGTGGAATCCTTTAAGTTCAAAGGTAACTACTAGATGTAGCTCAGGTTGAGTGAAATAGTATAAAAACAAATTCATTCATTTCTCTTTTATATTCTACACTTGTTTTTTGGATGAAAACGATTTTGTAAGTTATATTTGTGCCTCTACAAAAATGCTTGCGAAAAACTTATCACATATATTCAACCTCCCCTTTTATATGTTTGTTTCACTTTCAATATATACCTAATTTTATATGTACTTAAGTTTATTAATATATACCTAACTCTAATAGTTAGTAACATGTGCCTAAGTTTATATGAATAGGTAGGTACTAATTTATTAGCCTAAGTTGGTTTGTTAGTTCGTTAGTTTTAAGTTTGATATAACTTAGGTTACAACTACTTTCATAGGTTAGTAATGTACCAAATCTTTTTACTTAGTTAAACATACATATTTATAAGTTAAATCTATGAGTGAAGAGTACGAGAATGAAGTGACAAAGTTTATACAATTTTCTAAAGGAATGATGTTTAACGTAGTAATGGAAGATATTATTGTCCTTGTGTCAACTCTTTGAATGATAGAAGAATAGAAATTAAAGTTATACAAAAACATTTCTATGCTATTAATTTCTTAAATATTATACAACTTGGACATGACACGATGATTTGTTAGACATGCCAAACTATTAGCAACAATAACATATTTTTATCATGTCTTCCTTTCATAGTGTTGACTTTTGTTGGTCAACACAATTGGTGTCGACCAACCTTTTTAATTTTACATAGCTTCAAATTTAGTGTCAATTACAAAAGGTTAACTATTAGATTAGCTTTTACAATTTTGGTATAGGTCATAAAGTAATGTTGATTTTATTAGTTAATGTCCACTTTTGGTCAATCCTAACACATTTTGTTTTTTGAATTTTATTGCATCTTATATATTTTCTCTCAATTATATAATTTATTGTGAGTTATTATATAAATAACATTTCTCTTTATTATCTATTGACAATACATGAGGGTTGTTTTGGAATCCTTAATAGCTATCACTACAATTAGTGATTTTTTTTGTCAAAAGCTTGTAGGATGAGCGGCCATCAAAATCTTCTTTTAATGTGTGTGTGTTTTGGGATCCTTAATAGCTATCACCACAATTGGTGAACTTTTTTTTGTCAAAAGCTTGTAGGATAACCGACCATTAGATTCTTCTTTTAATAAGCGTATGTGTGTGTATCAAATTAGTGAAATGATATTTTTAATTTTTTTTATAAAATGAAAATTAATTTAATCAATTTAATTACCATTATATTTGATTGTACTACTGAATCGATCAAGAAAAGAAAATTTCATATGATTCTAAAATTATTCAATAGTTCATTGAATAACTTTATTTTAAAGTATAAAATGTATTCAAAATACATGTAAATAAGAATTGTTAGATAACCTATCAAGAAAAATCTAATTCATGTGAAATTTGAAATGTGTGATCATGAGTGGAATATCATCAAATACAATTATTAGATTAGTTGAATTTGTATTCTATAAAAAACTATTGAAGGTGTCATTTTACTAATTTGACACCATGATGTCAACAGATCCTTAGAAGAGATCAAATTATATCGGTGTAACTTTTACTAATTATTACATCATTCAATAACTTTCAATTGAATGATTTTTTCTTAAAACCTACCATTAGATTGATTTCTTTAACTTAGATCATGTGATGGAACTAGGTGAGGAGATTGATGTTCCTCCACTTTGCTCCATGCTTAGGACCGAATCTCTTGAGGTAGACCTTGGATCAAAGCTTGAAATCTCCTTGAAGAAATCTTCAATGGAGGTGATGCCTTAGAAGGAGGTTCGGTTACTTCCTTTGGATGAAGAAGCTTAAGGAACCTAATCTAAGGTTTGAAGAACTTTGGAGAGAACTTAGGAGAGAAAGTTCCTCACGGTTTTGGACTCTTGAATTTGAGAGAAAAATCTGAAGATTGATTCTCATTTATGTCAAAAGTGAGTACAAGTGTAGGAAAATCAAATATATAGGGAATAGTAGCTTGTAGGAGAAGTTATCCCTAACCATGGTTCATTAAGAACCATGGTAGGATTAACTTAAACTCCTACGGTTTAGCTAGCTTCTAGGAGAAGCTAAACCTTGACCATGGTTCTTTTAGGAACCAAGGTAAGGTTAAGCTAACCTTGCTTGAGTTTAGAAGCTTGCAAGACAAGCTTCAAACTCAAGCAAGAATGCTTGAAAAATTCGGCCAAAGAGAAGGAAGGAAGCTAGGCGGCCCATGGTTCAAATTGCTCCTTGATTTAATTTGAAATTCTTTGATTTGGTTTAGTTAGGTTCATCATATGATGATGAAACCTAGCTAAATCAAATCTATGAAAAATTAGGAGCAAAATGAGTCCAATATGTAAAATTTTGCCTAGGCCCAACTCTGGCCCAATTTCTAAGCACACTCCCTAGCTTTGCTAAATGTCACCCCCTTTTTCCTACTGAAAAAATAAAGAATGAGTGTGTCAACTAGGGAGGTTAAATGGAGTTAAACTCTCCAAGTAACCTACCTCAAAATCAATATACAAACACTAGAAAAAGCTAGTAAAGTGCCTCACAAATACAAAGGCAAAAATAACCTATACACAAGACTATGTATAAACTGTACAATATAAACAAGTAGAACTAAGGCCTTCTCTTCATGATAGAGCATTCCAAGTGAAGATTATCTTGGGCCTGACAAGCCCATTAGTCTTCTCTAGATCCAGCTCTTCCTGTATCCTCCTAGCCATAGCTCTGGTCACTGGGCCCTTGGCCCATGGTCTATCATCCCCTCCTTCTTGAGAAGGATTTGTCCTCAAATCTATAGGTTCTTCTTCCTCATCATAACCTGCAAAGGGAATAAGATCACTTATATTAAAAGTGTTACTTACTCCATAATCACTAGGAAGATCTAACCTGTAAGCATTATCATTAATTCTTTGGAGGACTTGGAAGGGACCATCTCCTCTTGGGTTGAGTTTTGACTTTCTTTGAGAAGGAAACCTTTCCTTTCTCAAGTGAAGTCAAACCCAATCCCCTTCCTCAAAAATGAGGGCTTTCTTTCCCTTGCTTCTATCTAAAGCAGTTCTCTCATTTTGTTGTTGTATTTGAGTTTTAACCTTCTCATGCAATTTCTTAACAAATTCAGCCCTCGATACCCCTTCTTTATGAAAATAATGAGAAGAATCTGGTAGGGGTATTAGGTCTAAAGGAGTAAGAGGGTTAAAACCATATACAACCTCAAAAGGTGAGATTTTGGTAGTCTTATGGACTACCCTGTTGTAAGCAAATTCAATGTGGGGCAAGTACTCATCCCAAGATTTATGGTTACCCTTAAGGACTGCCCTTAACATTGTAGATAGGGATCTATTAACTACTTCTGTTTGCCCATCAGTTTGTGGGTGACAAGTAGTAGAGAAAAGTAATTTAGTTCCTAGCCTACTCCAAAGAGTTTTCCAGAAATGACTAAGGAACTTAGTATCCCTATCTGAGACAATAGTTTTGGGTAGACCATGAAGTCTAACCACTTCCTTGAAGAAGAGTCTTGCTATGTTGCTTGCATCATCTATTTTGTGGCAGGGTATAAAGTGGGCCATTTTACTAAATCTGTCCACTACCACAAAAATAGAATCCATGCCTCTCTGGGTCTTGGGCAAGCCCAAAATAAAATCCATACTAATATCAACCCATGGAGAGTTAGCAACAGGTAAGGGTGTATAGATGCCATGAGGCATTACTTTAGACTTTGCTTGTAAACAAGCTATACATCTAGAGCAAAACCTCTCAACATCCCTTCTCATATGGGGCCAAAAGAATTTCTCTTTTAAAAAGCTTAGAGTCTTTTCAACTCCAAAGTGCCCCATGAGACCACCCTCATGACTTTCTTGAATAAGGAGTTTTCTTATAGATCCTTGGGGTATACAAATTCTTCCCTCTTTATACAAGTACCCCTCAGAAATATAGAAACCTCCTTGAGATCCAAGAGAGACTAACAAAGTATGTCTCCTAGAAAGGGCATCAGCCACAACATTATTTTTCCCTTTCTTGTATTTAATCACATATGGAAATTGTTCTAAGAACTCTACCCACTTAGCATGCCTTTTGTTTAGTTTGCCTTGACCCCTCAGATACTTAAGTGACTCATGGTCACTATGAATGACAAATTCTTTGGGAATAAGGTAGTGTTCCCAAGTTTGAAGGGCCCTAACCAAAGCATAAAGCTCCTTGTCATAGGTAGGGTAGTTAAGAGAGACACCTTTGAGTTTTTCACTGAAATATGCAATAGGGTGCCCACCCTGTAACAAAACCGCACCTAAGCCAACTCCAGAAGCATCACATTCTAACTCAAAAGTTTTTGAAAAATCTGGTAGAGCTAGAAGTGGTGCATGAGTAAGCTTATGCTTTAAAGTTATGAAGGCATTTTCTTGTTTCTCTCCCCATATAAATTCCACATTTTTCTTGACTAAATCATTTAATGGGGAGGCAAGTGTGGAGAAATTAGGAACAAACCTCCTATAGAAGCTTGCCAAACCATGGAAGCTCCTAATATCTCCAACACTTTTAGGAGTGGGCCATTCTTGGATGGCCTTGATTTTCTCGGGGTCCACATGAACCCCTTTTTTACTAATTATAAACCCTAGAAAAACTACACTATCTACACAAAAGGTACATTTTTCTAAATTTCCAAAAAGTTGATTTTTCCTAAGAATATCAAAAACTTGCCTTAAGTGTCCTATATGATCACTTAGACTCCTACTGTATATGAGAATATCATCAAAATAAACTACTACAAATCTACCTATACAATCCCTAAGGACATGGTTCATGAGACGCATGAAAGTACTAGGAGCATTGGTGAGCCCAAAAGGCATCACTAACCATTCATATAATCCAAACTTGGTCTTGAAAGCGGTTTTCCATTCATCTCCTTCTTTGATTCTAATTTGATTGTATCCGCTTTTAAGATCAACTTTAGAAAATATGATGGCTCCATGAAGCTCATCTAACATGTCATCAAGCCTAGGGATGGGGTGTCTATATTTCACAGTGATGTTGTTGATGGCTCTACTATCACAACACATTCTCCACTTGCCATCTTTTTTTGGAACCAACAACACTGGAACAGCACAAGGACTTAAGCTCTTTCGAACCCAGCCCTTCTCCAACAAATCTTGGACCTGAGACTCAATTTCTTTAGTTTCTTGGGGGTTGGTCCTATAGGCAGGCCTATTAGGTAGGCTAGCTCCAGGCACCAAATCAATTTGATGTTCTATTCCTCTAGAAGGAGGAAGGCCCATTGGACCCTCGGGAGGAAATAGATCATCAAATTCTTTTAAAAGTGTTTTTACCCCCTTAGGTAAAGTCTCATGTCCACTAGATGTGGCAGTGCAAGAAAGAGTTCCTTTACAGAGAAGGAAATAAGAGGGTTGTTGAATCAAGAGGGTTTGTTTGGAAATTTTATTCTCTTGATTAACGACCTCTAGGAAGGGAACTCCTTTCTCCCTAGATTCCTCTCTATCCTTAAGTTTCACAGACTTTTTTTTTTTTTCTCTCTTTTCTTCTTTTTTTATAAATCTCTTTTCACTATCTCTTTTGAGTTTCATTTGTGCTTGATCCTCAGCCACCTGTTGAGGAGAAAGAGGATGAAGCACAAACTTTCTTTCCTTATGTGTAAAGGTAATCTCGTTAGTAAGGCCATTGTGCATGGTTTTCTTATCAAATTGCCATGGCCTTCCTAATAAGATGTGACAAGCTTCCATTGGTACTACATCACATAGCACCTCATCTTCATAGTTCCCAATGGAAATTTTGACCTTTACTTGTTGGTCAACTGCTAAATCACCATCCTCATTAATCCAATGGAGTTGATAAGGTTTAGGATGGGAATTAGTAGTTAAACCCAACTTCTCAACCAGCCTAGTGCTACAACAATTACACCATGAGCCACTATCAACAATGAGAGAACATGCACTGTTTGAAACTTTGCATCTAGTATGAAATATGTTCTCTCTTTGTGATAGAGTATCACTAGGTTGGTTGTTGAGGAGTCTCCTAATCATTAAGAGCTCCCCTTCATAAGGAAAAGTAGACTCTACACCTTTCTCTTGATCACTTGCTTCTTCCTCACTATTACTAGAGGAAGTAGTAACCTCATCTTGGCTACTATAAATGTCATGCCCCCTCATGATCATTACCTTCTTTGTGGGGCATTGGGAGGCAATGTGGCCTCTCCCTAAACATTTAAAGCACTTAATATCACTAGTCCTAGAACTAGTGTGTGTAGTGTCCTTTCCCTTTCCCTTATCTTTTTCTGTGGCTAGATTTTTGGAGGGTTCAAAAGATTTCTTCTTTTCAAAAGTTTTTCCCTCCTTCTTGGAATCTTTCTTTAGAAATGAAGAGTTGGAGCTATTTTTGTAAGATTTTCTCATTCTTTGTTGTTCTACCCTTACACAAAGTTGGACCAAGTCATTTAGGTCCCTGTAGGGTAGTAGCTCCACTTGGTCTCTTATTTCTAAATTAAGACCACTCAAAAATCTAGCTACAGTAGTAGCTTCCTCTTCCCTGATACAAGCCCTCATCATTAATAGCTCCATTTGTTGCCTGTACTGTTCTACAGACATGTCTCTTTGTTGGAGCCTTTGGAGCTTATTCATAAGCTCCCTCCCATAGTAGGTAGGAATGTGCCTCCTCCTCATTGCACTTTATTGATGTTCCTCCACTTTGCTCCATGCTTAGGACCGAATCTCTTGAGGTAGACCTTGGATCAAAGCTTGAAATCTCCTTGAAGAAATCTTCAATGGAGGTGATGCCTTAGAAGGAGGTTCGGTTACTTCCTTTGGATGAAGAAGCTTAAGGAACCTAAGCTAAGGTTTGAAGAACTTTGGAGAGAACTTAGGAGAGAAAGTTCCTCACGGTTTTGGACTCTTGAATTTGAGAGAAAAATCTGAAGATTGATTCTCATTTATGTCAAAAGTGAGTACAAGTGTAGGAAAATCAAATATATAGGGAATAGTAGCTTGTAGGAGAAGTTATCCCTAACCATGGTTCATTAAGAACCATGGTAGGATTAACTTAAACTCCTACAGTTTAGCTAGCTTCTAGGAGAAGCTAAACCTTGACCATGGTTCTTTTAGGAACCAAGGTAAGGTTAAGCTAACCTTGCTTGAGTTTAGAAGCTTGCAAGACAAGCTTCAAACTCAAGCAAGAATGCTTGAAAAATTCGGCCAAAGAGAAGGAAGGAAGCTAGGCGGCCCATGGTTCAAATTGCTCCTTGATTTAATTTGAAATTCTTTGATTTGGTTTAGTTAGGTTCATCATATGATGATGAAACCTAGCTAAATCAAATCTATGAAAAATTAGGAGCAAAATGAGTCCAATATGTAAAATTTTGCCTAGGCCCAACTCTGGCCCAATTTCTAAGCACACTCCCTAGCTTTGCTAAATGTCACCCCCTTTTTCCTACTGAAAAAATAAAGAATGAGTGTGTCAACTAGGGAGGTTAAATGGAGTTAAACTCTCCAAGTAACCTACCTCAAAATCAATATACAAACACTAGAAAAAGCTAGTAAAGTGCCTCACAAATACAAAGGCAAAAATAACCTATACACAAGACTATGTATAAACTGTACAATATAAACAAGTAGAACTAAGGCCTTCTCTTCATGATAGAGCATTCCAAGTGAAGATTATCTTGGGCCTGACAAGCCCATTAGTCTTCTCTAGATCCAGCTCTTCCTGTATCCTCCTAGCCATAGCTCTGGTCACTGGGCCCTTGGCCCATGGTCTATCATCATGTATATAAAATTTTATATTAATTCAAAATTATTGAATACCTTGTTTATATAAATCAAAATTAACATAATATATATTTTTAAAAATATAATATAATGTGAATAATTTGATAGTAATTAAATACCTGATGGATTTATTAAAAGAATACATATCTCAAATTGCATATGCATCATGTTGGAAGCCTTTAACCTACTTGATCGCAATGTTTTTGGCGAAAACTTGGCCCTTAAGATTGACATAGAAAAGACTTTTGATATTTTGGACTGGAATTTTCTACTTCAAGTCTTAAAGACTTTTGGGTTTTTTCACACCTTTCGTAACTGGATTGATACTATATTGCAATCAACTAGACTATCTTTTTGTATTAATAGAGCTTTTGTAGGTTACTTGGCCTATAAACGAAGGGTGAGAGGGTGATCCCTTTTTGTCTCACCTATTCTACTTGGTAAAGTATGTCTTAAGTAAAGACATTTCACAACTAGTTGATTATAGGTTATTACTGCCTATGGCTAGTCCAAGGTATATCTTCACTCCTACACATGCTCTCTATGCAGATGATAATATATTTTTTTCTCAAGGAACGTCCATGAGTGTTGCTATTCTTAAATGAGTATTTGAACAACATGTAGAAGCATTTGGCCAACTAATTAGTCCTAGCAAGTGCAATTTTTTAGTAGATTCTTATCTTCTTCTAAAACTATTGTAGTTACATCACTAGGGTTTTTCTATAGGTAGAGCTCCCTTTGATTACCTAGGTGTTCCTATTTTCAAAGGTAAGCCTCATGCTCGCTTTCTTCAAGCTACCATTGGGAAAATTCAAGCAAAATTAGCATCTTGGAAGGGGCAACTTCTATCTATTATGGGAAAAGTGCAAGTGGTTAGTTAGGTTATTTATGGTAGTCTCTTATATAGTTTTCATGTGTAATCATGACCAAAGAATGTGGTAAAAAATTTTAAGACTCTTATTCGTAATTTCATTTCATCTATTGATCCTTATACTTGTAAATATGTCACTATGGCTTGTAAGACAGTTTGTTCTCCAATTTGTGAGGGGGGTCTTGGCCTCATAATGAAGCTATTACCTTGAAGTTGGGCTAAAACTTTGCTAATTCTACGAATCAGTGGGTTTTTTTTTTATGCGTGCAAGGTTCTTAAGACATGCGAACCCTTTGAGAAACTTTAAGTCATCATCAATATGGCCTTTTATTCATAGACATTGATGGTAAACACATGAGAACACAAATTGGGTTTTGGGTAATGGTAAGCACGTCAATTTTTGGTTGGACGCTTGGTGCACACCCACTCCAATAATAAGTTTGCTTGGTCTCACACAAGAGGATAATTCATAACTTAATGTCATTATCAATGACTTTATACATCAATTTTCTTGGCATATTCCTCAATGCTTGTTGGATTGTATTCCAAATTGAGGAACATTCTTGCGCTTCTATGCCCTCCCAATGCACAAGAGGAGAATTCTCCAGTTAATGGTATATTATCCCTTAAAGAGGCCTATCAGTTTTGTAATCCCAATGGACAACATATTCCCTAGGCTAGTTTACTATGGTGCAAGCACCTCTCACCTTCTAGGTCTTGTTTAGTATATTCACAACAAACGGGCCCTAAATGATAATCTCATCTTGCAGGGAATCATTGTGGTCTTTTGGTGTTGTCTTTGTGGTTCCTCTTCGAAAACATCAAATCATCTTTTCCTATATTTCTCCTATAGGGATTCTCTTTGATTGTGGTTTCAGAACTTGATTAACCACCCTATTGATAGATCATCTCTTGAAAGTCTCGTACTCATTTAAAAATGCATGGAAACTGGAATAGTCAAGTGAAAGAAGCCCTCACAACTGCGATAATGCATGTTATATGGGTCATATAACATGCTCGAAATATTCTACACTTTCTTAATATGGCCATAAGTCCCACCTAAGCCATTGCTTTGATTACCTTGTTGACTTCCATCTCTTTTTTGGCTTCAACGAGTAGAGTCTACTCATGGTCAATCCTTAATAGTCTCAACAAGGTGGCTTATCCACCTAAGCAACAACATATTATCCAAATAGATTGGCACCCCCTGCTCTTAGGTTTATTAAGTATAATATAGATGAGGCTACTCGTGGTTGTTTCGGTCATGCTTCTTGTGGTGGTATTTTTTAGGGACCACACCAGTGCATTTTTATATGATTTCTATCTATATATTAGGAATAAATAAGCCCTACATGTGAAACTTATGACGGTAATGTTGGCCATACAAAAGCCATATCAGATGGGCTAGCATAATAAATGGTTAGAAAGTGACTCAAAATTAGTTTTAATGGCTTTTTCAAATGAACATAGTGTACCTTTGAAGCTTAGTTGTAGTTAGAAGAAATGTATGTCTAACATCCACTAAGAGGTTCTTTGTATCACATATTTATCACGAGAGGAATTTTTATGTGGATCTCCTTGCCTATCATGGGTTAGAACATAGGGGTAGTTACATTTGGTGGGAGACGATCCTTAGATTTTGTTAGGAGACTTTTTCCCATAGTCATTGTAATCTTCCTTTTCTTTAGGTTTTGTTAGTTTTGTTTGAGTTTTGGTATAGTCCCCTGATTGCTCTTTTTTTTTTCTCTTCTATTTAAATTTAATTGTTATGTCATAGATGATTGGTAGACCTTGAGATGTCAACATTATTTGGATGTCTTAGTCTTATGATGCAATCCATACTTGATCTTTATTTTTAAAAAAAATAATTTGATAATAATAATTTATAAAAATTACCACAATGTAATTTGACCTCTCCATATGTTATATATATATCATTGAAATTGTATTCATTTCATCTTTAATAGTGAATTGATCTTCCAAATAAAAAATCAAAAGGACAAAGGAAAAAATTCAAAATGAAAAAAATAATTAATTAATTAATTAGGGCTATAATCTTATTGAGTCATTATTTCATCAGCTAAACTGATCTTTTAGGATTTTATCATGATGCAAGAAGAGTAAAATTGTGATGAGAGAAATTATTTATGTGCGGTAAAGTTGACTTTTCAGCCAAACTAAATTAAAAATAAATAAAAATATCTAAAATAAATGTAGAAAAATTTGAACCAAAAATGCACAGTCTCTATGCGTTTTCTGTTCAAAATTTTTGTAAACTGAAAATGCACACTCCCTTGTGCATTTTTTGTTCTAGGATTTTTTAAAATTAAAAAAAAGTTAAATTAATTGATATTTATTTTTATTATTTTATTATATATTTATTTTTGATAAAATATGTATATCATAATATTTATTTTTTATGAAATTATGTTTGAAAAAAATATAATGTTGATTTAATAATATTACACAAACAAAAAATTGATATAACATTTTAACGATTTACATTTAGTTGTTCAGTTATGCATGGACAATTTGATCTATTATGACCTTCATTACGCCAATGTCCACATTGTTGTTTATGTTGTGACTGTCCAAGCCATTTCATTGTGTATACGAGTTAATTTTGGTCGTCCTTTTGCACACAAATTGGAGCGATCAAGAACAATTTGAGGGTCTTGACTTGGTTGTATGTTGACATCATTACCGATTGGATACCATTGTCTTGAATAGGCTTGAGCTATGTATTGGATTGAATAAATCAAATCAACATAATTGTACGAATTGACACGTACATATACACAAGCAACGATGGCATGTGAACAAGGATATTTGAATGCTTGGAAAGTACCACATTCACAAGTCCGATCATTAAGCATTACAATCCAAGTTTGTCCACCTCGTTGAGTTAATGGATTGAATGCTTCTTCAACCTCAAATCTTGTGGCTTCATAATCAAATCTACGAACAATATGAGAGGTTACATCTTCTTGATTTTTTTGCATTGTCTCCATTAACTTACCACAGTATTGTTCTCCTCTTTCACATGCTGTCACCGCTTCACCACATCTTTGATAAAAGTACTCTACTAGTCTAGAATACGTGCACTTAACTAGAGTAGTGATACACAAATTTTGAGCCCCTTTTAATATCTTACTTACGGCCTTTGACAAGTTTGTTGTCATGTGACTGTACCTGCGACCATGCTCGTCATTTGCAATGCTCCATTTCTCCAATGAAATGCCATCGATCCATCGATGTATTTTTAGACTTACTTCTTGAAACTTTTGTAGTCTCATTTCGAAATAGTGTTTGCAAGTCGTGTACCCTATGTACAATGTGACAATAAAGTATATTTGTTAGAAAAAAATAGAGTAATATTTGTGTTTAAGTTCAATGTAATTAAATAAGAAATAATAACATACTTATGTTAATTAACTTTTCGTTTAGCTTGACATTCTTGAAACGGTGATTGAAGTTGCTAGTAATTTGACGAATGCAATAGACAAAGTATGCATTAATTAGGTGTTTGCCAACCTAAACTTGCATTCTCAATGACAGACTTAATAATTTGATGGCGACCTGATATCAAGCAAATGCCCTATTTTTGGGTTACATATTGATGAATTTTGGTCAAAAACCAAGACCAATCGCTTAATGTCTCTTCCTCAACAATTGCAAATGCCAATGGAAGCACTCGAGAATTGCCAGCTTGAGTGGTTGCAATTAGAAGAGTGCCTCGACATTTTCCGCAAAGGAATGTCCCATTAATTTGTATAATGGGTTTAGTAAAATTGAATGCATCACATGCCAGTTTGAATGTCCAAAACACACATCTAAATTGCCGAAAATTTTCATGTATTGCACCATTTAAGACATAATCAGTTGTCTAAAGAATGTATGTTGATCTTGGAAAAACTTGAAGCATTTTATCCATCCATCTTGGCAATAAATCATATGAAGCGTCCCAGTCTCCAAAACTCTTGATATTGCTTTTTGTTTGGCTTTCCATGCCTTCCTATATCAAGCATGCAGTCTGCTCGACCAGTCTACACGAGTAGAGGCTCCACACACAAAGAAAACGCACCCCCTCCTCTTTCTGTACGTGATAGCACATGGGGGAGGGTGCAGTTTACATAGAAAATGCACCCCTTTCCTCTTTATGTTCAGAAGTGATAGAACATAGGGGAAGGTGCAGTTTACACAAAAAATGCACCCTCGTCCTCTTTCTATTCAGACGTGACAACACTCGAGGATGTGCAATTTACACAGAAAATGCATCCCGTCCTCTTTCTGTTCACACGTGCTTTACGTCCCCCCTCCCTACATTTTCTTAACAAATGTGGCACGTTGGCACAAACTATTTATTTTGGTAAATAGTTTATTAAACTTTTAAAATTATATAAAAATGTAATGTCGTAAGAGAAATCAAAAAATAAGATAAAAATATACAGTAATATGATAAGAAAAAAATAATATTATAAAAATATTATGACATTTTGTAATATGAATAATTTATACTAGTGGAATTGAGACGCTTCGTACCTTTATAAAATTATTGATGTTTGTTATCAATGTTTAAAAATATTCAAAAAAAAATATCAATATTTATTATGTTGTATTTGATTTTCAAATTTAAGAGTCTTATAATTATAAAAATAATTAATTTTTAATATTATTTTTATAACTTAAAAATTTAAAAATAAAATTATCTAAAAATGTATATGAGACGATCTTTTATTTTATATAATAAATAATATGTGCACCAGCACGTCAAAATCGATTTTTGTCCAATTGAAAGCGCTATCGAACCCACGGAAAAAAAAACACGTGAAAGCAGGTGAGAGAGGCACACCAGATTATGGTGAAGATGGAGCTGGCATGGCACTATCACTAATAACTACACCCATAGCGTGGCTTCAAGAAACCAATCATTTCTTGCTTTTTGCCTCCGCCATAACGTAACTGCTTCTTCAAATTATTTTTCTTTTCTTTCAGTTAAAGGAAATATGTTTTCAACATATTTTCAGATTTCTTTTCTTTACTTTTTTTTTCTTCTTCTAGCATGTTTTCCTTTGGTTCTTGTACCCTATATTTGACCATTTTCTATATTTTTTTAAATGAAATGGAAAATGCTCAGAGAATCGAAGTCAGCGAGTCCTAAATATTTTACAATAAAAAGTTTCTTGATTATGAAATTTTAGAACAACGATTAAACTAGTTCTGCTAACCATTACTTCAAGAATAGTATTCATTAAAGAACATTAATACACCCTATCAAGTATTAGTTAGTTAAAACTTAAAATAAATGAAGTCTCGAAGTTTAAATAGTGCTTATAGGATATCTTTACGTCAACTCAACGAGATGAGTTGAAATTCGAATATCTAATAAATTAGATGTGTGAGACTTATCTTCTTTCAGTTAACCAATCTGTTGGAGTTTATTTACTTTTACATTTTTAAGATAATGAATAATTATTCTAATAATGTTTCACTTTTGTATCATTAACCAATAATCTTGGGTACTGGTTAACAAAATAATAATTTTAAAAAAAGTTATATTTAACAGAATTTGAACAATGATCTTGTATTTTTAACTATTGTTCTTTACGTAAAAAAAATACTAATGTCCTCGATTAAAATACTTATTAACAAAACCATATTATATGGATTTTGGTAATATAATAATTTTTTATAATCATATTGTTGGTACTAAGTATGTATCAACTTTGTCACTTTTAGTATAGGTCTATTCTTTCAAACATTTTATTTTTTTCATTTATAAGACTCGAACTTGAAATTTTATTTAAGAAAATCAAATCTAGTACTACCCAAACTAATAACTTGTTCATCGATATAGTAACCATTGCTTTAAAAATGGATAACATTACACTTTATTAAATGTTTCTCTTTATTATTTATCTTATATTTATAAAAATAAACTTAATTTTAATTAGGGAGTTCATAAATTCGTAATCAGTAGCCTTGAACAATGATAAAAAAAAATGAAATTTCAACATACTGATTTAGACTTCATTACTTGAAATAATATGTATTAGATTACTTTTACATTTTGGATAATAAAAATATTTTTTCAATAAATGTTTAACTTTATATCCTTGTTGGGGTAAAATTGTAAAATTTTTGAAGTGCTTGAAATATTATCAAGAGTCCTTTCGAAACTCGAAGAAGAGTGGTTACAAGTAGTTCAGGGAAGTTACCCACAATGCATAAACGACAGAATAGTTACAAATCAAAAATTCTAAAAGGGAGTTGTAAGAAGCTTATAGCAGTTGGGAACGGTTACCCACATCACGTAGTGCAAGGCAGTTATATATCACACGTCGAACTAATGCGAAATAACCACCCTCCCCTAATTTCTATAAATAAACGAGGCAGGAAAATTTAAAAGGGGTCGAAAATTCAATACTTACATGCTCATACACACCTACTACTTACGTTCATGGCTCCCGTGCATGAGATTGTTGAGTATGATTTCTTGACCATTTTCATTTCTTTCCTAACATAGCTTTATAGTATTTTAAGTATTTCTATTTCTTCCAAGTATCCTATGCATTGTAATTCATGAAATATTTGAAAAAAAGAATATGTTTATTGTGTTTAATATACGCGTCATTCATTTGATTACCTTAAGAGTGTATATGCGTGAATCTCACTTAGTGGTAGTTATTGAAGAACATCTGAAGATCTTTGCATGCTAAATTACATAAAATTGAACTTCGACTAGTTTAGCTTGTTCACTCAATTTAGTCATTATCATTTTATGTATATGAGATTCATTCCTGAAAAATTGGTTGCATGCTAAGAACGTACATAGTTGAATCTAGGAGTCTCGCATACCAAAAATTCATTCGATCAGGGTAATCTTTATAGTTGTGAAGTTCATTCAATCAGGGTAATCTTTATAGTCTCGCATACCTCTTGATATACATACTTAAATTGAAAACTTTGTTGGTTCGAATAAAAAGGATCCTTAAACGAAAACCACCACAAACAATCCTTAATGAGTGACATTGAATAAAAACCAACAAAATTACAATTCAATTTTTTCGGAATCATATATCTTAATAATATTTGAATTAATAATAAATGTTGAATATTTTATTAGTTTATGTGGTCATAATAATGTCATATTAAAAATTGATTTTATAATACACACAAGACTTAATCATTGAACATTGGGCACCCTTAAACATTAACACAAATTCAGCCTCCCAAAAGTACCCTAAAATTGATTTTATGATTGTTTAGTTAATTTTATTAATTTATTAATTTTGTGATTTTTTGTTTACTGGTTTAAAACTTTAAGGATTTAAAAATTCATATGAATTTAGTTATTTGGGTGTTGTTTTAAGTTGAGGTCAAACTTGACAAAGTTTATGAAAAGGTATATTAGGTTTTTTTTAAAACTTAAAATTCATAAGTTTATTTTCTTAAGAAACTTATATTAGTCAGAGGAGCTCTAGAGTTACAAGTATTTCTTTCCTTCTATTAACCTCATAAAGTGTTTAGATCTTACCCAAAGTTATTTTGAGTAATTGTATTGTGATTCAAAGCTTCAAGAGTTGAGAATTAGAGGCAGAAGTCGCTATACGAGAAGTTTAGAATTTCTCGAGTTTCTTCCTTTTTCTTCTTCTTCTTTGGAAGATGCGGGTAAGAGAAACTTATATGTTTGATTATTGTTGCGTTATCTATGTTGACTGTAACTTGAATCCATCTTTTATTGTTGTGTTGTTGATTTGAGAAGGGAATATCTTGTTTTTTGTGTTTTTGGTGGTTTAGAGAAGAATTGGTGAATTATGAATTTTATTGGTTGCATGTGGGAATTGTTGTTATATCTGAGTTACTTAGGGTGTATACATGTTGCTTTATGTGTTGCATAATGGTTTGAGGCTGGTTTTAAGGCCTTTGGGAACCAAATCACGATTATGCTAAGTACAGACATCGCCATCGCATTAGGTGCAACTTCATGACACCAATAGTAATGCAAGTCAAAGGCTCCCTACCTCACTTACGTTGAGTGTGGGATAGGTAGCATCTAACTTGAGTTAGACAAAAGCTTTCTAACTTGGTCACGCTAGGCATGGCTTGAGGGGTATCAAGCGTGACTACCTTATGGGCTCTCTGACTTTGTGACGTTGGATGCGAGTTGTGTAGCGTCGAGCATGATCAAGTTAGTGACTCTCTACCTTGACAATTTTGGGTGCGAGATGTGTAGCGTCAAGCATGGGTAAAACAGAGAATTTTTGCCTGAATAAAGTTGGGTGCAAGTATGATAGTGTTGAGTAGGGATGAACTAGAGGCTCTCTACCTCATTGATGTCGAACACAGGAAGGCAATGTTGGGCATGGATGTGAAAAATGTGTATAAGATGTATATTGTTATATGTTGTGTGGTGAATGTATGGATAAGGTGTTGATTGAGTAGTGTTTATGTTGATTATGAATGTAGAAACTAAGAGTTTGTTATTATTAAAACTTATATTTTAGGCAGGATTCAAAAAACGTTCTTGGAGCTAGGAGCTTATGTATCACCTTGCTTAGTTAGGTTAAGTTGACCTCATGTCCAGCTTGGGTGGGCCGAGTAGAACACTAGCTCGCCCAAACTAGGAACAAATGATAAAATCCTAAGTAGTTTTATCTCCAAAAGGTTAAAGAATAGTTTTCATGCCATATCTCCCATAATCCAGGAATCAAATTATCAAGAACAATATCTCCAATAAATCAACAATAATGTGTTCTAAGATAACATAGATATATCTTTCTAACTTGATGCCCTTCTCACTTGAGTGTTGAAGTGTCATTGCAAGTTCCACTACCACTATCGACATTGAAACATGAAGGACAACACTCTCATTGCTAGTGCACTTGCAGGTTCAGGTAACAACAATTTTTAATGTAATTTACTTATTTCTTTTTAATATTTTTTTCACTCATTTAAATAAGTAGAGATAATTTTATTTATTTATATGTTTATTTTATTCTTATTTTATTTACGCAAGGGATTACGATGACATGGTCTATAAAAAAATTAAATCAGTAATGATGTGGGATTAATGATTAGGTCAAAATTTAAGTTTTTTTTGTTGATGAACATAGTCTATGTAGTATCTTAAAGTTGACTGACTATCAATGACCAATAATTTGTGTTTGTGTGATATGACTTTTATTGACCAAACATTATTTTAACATTAAAAAAATCGATCCTTTAAGAATAAGTTTAGATATTAGGAGTTGGAGAGATTCAAAACATGTAATATATGAATTTTGAGTGTATTTGTTTTTCATCGTTCATACATTTAGATTAGAATAACTAATAATTCACATACAAGATTTTACTATCACCATTGGCGAATAAAATTGAAATAGAAAGAGACAAATATTAACCGACAAAGAATAGAAGATTTTAACAAAAAAAATTAAAATCTCACTTTTTTTTTCTACTCTCTTCAATCAAACAAAAGAAAAAAAAATTACTATTTACTAACAAAGTAAAGAAGCATTTTGTGCCTCTTAATTTTAAAAATTCCAAAATAAAAAAAAATAATTGAATAAGTGATTGTGGATATTTATTTAAAGAACCTGAATCATTGCGTTTGTTTTATTCTTTTTAAGTGATTGAGAACTGTAATGATCCAATAAAAAATAGGAAAAAAAATAGTTAGTCATCCAATATTCTTTTATATTAAGTATAAATATTAAATCCATCTATTTTAACTTAAAAATTATTTTTTTTAAAAACAAATACTCTAAAAAAATCATTTTTTTAAAAAAGTAGATGGAAGTTGCTTATAAAAAAACAGAAAACTGTTGATTTTAAAAAAAAAATAGAAAAACATATAAAAAAAGTGCTTACTTTATTTAAAAAGTACTTTTATAAGATAAAATAAAAATTTAAACAAACAGGACATTTTCTCTCTTTCTATTTTCATTCTTTCCTCGAAACACACCGTAAGAAAATAAATTTATGGCGCAGTCCGCGTAGATAGAAGAAAGTCAAGCTAAATGAAAAAGCTAGAACAAATTTATGTGGAAGGTCAATCCTAAAGATTCTAAGAAAGCAAAAACACAAAAAGGGAAGTGTAGGGCACAGTCAATAATTGACTGCTTCTGGACAAGTGGATCGATAGACGGTAGGCAAAATGTGCACGTTCTTCATGCTTTGGGCTCTATCTAATTGATCGCGACACGACAGGTTACAACTTGCTATTTGTCAGTTTCGTTTTATTTTTTTCTTTTTCATATTTCTTTCTTAAATTTTATTTTTAATTTTGTCATAAAATATCATACAAAATCGAAGGTCAGCCTGATATAATCTTAAAGATTCTATAAAACGCAAGTTTAAGATAATTTAAAGAAATTTTTTTATTTTTAGTTTTGAATACAGGTTTTTAAGTAAAAGAAAAAAAATTAAAATGATTTAGTAGGTTTGATCCATGAACATTTTAAGAAAAAAAATAAAAAAAAATTAAGTATAAAAAGATAAAGGATTAATTTTAAAGTTAAAAAATAAATTACTTGATATTGTAATAGTTTAAAAAATTATTGATTAAATTCAAATAAACATATTAAAATACTAGTATACTAGATGCACTCTTAGGTAACTAAAAATCGATGTTATTAGGTTCCAAGGATACCACGAATGCCTAGAACCCCCCTAAGTAATCAAAGATACTAAACCAGTCATTGAAGAGAAGAGAGACAATTTATCTTTTAATAATCGAGGGCACCTAAGCATACATGGTTCGTACTTGTTTGGCATCCTTAGCCACCTATGCACTTGCGCATACATGGTTTGTACCCATCCGACAACCTCAACCACCTATGCACTTGCATATACATGGTCATACCCGTTTAGCACCCTTTGTCACCTATGCACTTGTGCATACATGAACGTACTCATTCGACATCCTTGGCCACCTATGCACTCCTGCACACATAATCATACCCGTTCAACACCCTCAGCCACTTGTGCTTTTGAGTATACATGGTTCGTACACATTCGACACCCTTAGTCGCCTATACACTTTCATGTATATGATTCGTACCTATTTGGCACCCTCAACCACCTATACGCTTGCATATATATGGTTCATACTTGTTTGGCACCCTCGATCACCTATACACTTGTGCATATATGGTTCCTACCCATTTGACACCCTGAACCACATATACACATACACTTGTGCCTACATGATTTGTACTTGTTTGGAACCATACTAGTCAATCCCGGATAGCGAAGCGGAGCGGTCGACCCTAAAATTGGGATAGCGGGATGACGCGGAGCGGGATAACCGCTATTTTAATATTAATTTATATATTAAATAATTAATACTATATATAAAAGCTAAAAAAACAAAAAAAAACAACTCTAAATTCATGCATTAAATTTAATTAAAAAATAAAAATAAAATTTTTTGAATTAAATTTAATCAGAAATTAAAAATAAAATCAGCTGAATTAAATTTAATTAGAAATTAAAAATAAATTTTTCTGAATTAAATTTAATCAGAAATTAAAAATAAAATCAGCTGAATTAAATTTAATAAGAAATTAAAAATAAAATTTGCTGAATTAAATTTAATCAGAAATTAAAAATAAATTTTTTTGAATTAAATTTAATTAGAAATTAAAAATAAAATCAGCTGAAATAATTTAATAAAAAATTAAAAATAAAATTATGTTGCATAAAAGAGAGAAGAGTCGAAGACATGAGAAGTGAGAACAGAAGATAGACTATGCGGACGGAGGCGCGTCGGAGCTGGAGGCGCGTCGGACTTGGAGGCGCGTCAGAGTTGGAGGTGCATCGGAGCTGGAGGCGCGTCAGAGCTGGAGGTGCATCGGAGCTGGAGTTCGTTGCTGAAGGACTGCGCGTCCACGATCGCCAGAGAAGAAAGAAACAATCTGAGAGAGAGAGGAGAGGAAGTGCGAGAATTGAAACTGCGAGACGAAAAAGGGAGCATTAGGGCAAAAAAAGCCCAATTGAAAAGACTGACTTACCCTTAATAAAGGGTATGTCGAAATCGCGCCGCGATTTCGCGACTGTTTGCCGCTCCGCTCCGCCACCAACGTAGCCGCCCCGGCCGCGACACAAATCCGCCACGCGACAGTAGTGAGATTGCGGGGTCAGGCCGCTCCGCTCCAGAGCGCCGCGATAGCGGCCGCTCTGCCCGCTATTAACTACTATGTTTGGAACCCTCAACCACCTATACATTTGCATATACATGGTTCGTATCCGTTCATCACCCTTGGCTACCTATACACTTGAACGTATATGGTTCATACCCGTTTGACATCTCGGCCACCTAAACACTTGTGTGTACATGGCTCATACCTGTTTGACACCCTCAGACACCAATGCACCTAAGTGTGTATGGTTATGCTTGTTTGGTGATCTTGGATGTCACGACACCATGAAATTGAATATCCAAGTTATCATACATCAAGATAATTAGAGTAATTAAGCCTAATCATGATAGAATGCGAATTAAGGACATATTATCATAGTTTTAAAAACCGGACCGTTCATCGAACCGGTTAAGGTACTGGGTCAGTGGGTCAAAGGTTGAACCGGTGGGTCACTAGTTGAACCGCATGACTCGATTTTTATTTATTTTTATTAAAAAATACATATTAAATATATTTTATATTTATAAATTTTAATAAATTCATATCTTATTTTAAATTTCAATTTTTCTATCTTATTTAAAACTATTTTTTTTATTTTGTAAAAAAATACATAAAAAATTAAATGTTAAACTGTATATTAATACAAATTAAAAATATAAGTAATATGTACATATATAATATGCTTGCAATTGATATCACAAAATAATATATGTAATATCTACATAGATATTATATTATTAAATATATAATTTAAAATTAATAATATACTATAAAAGTTATTTAAGTTGTATATATTACAAATAAATACATTAGAACAAGTAGTCATTGTTATATTTAATAAGACTCTTTGCTCTTCTATTAAGAGATTCAATTTTCATTATTACTTTTGTGGTTTATGGTCCCTTAAAAAAATTTAAAAAAAAAAGAAAAAAAAGTGGTTGAACCGATTTGACCCACCGGTTCACTGGTTGAACCGAAAAATTGATCGGTTCAATCCGGTTTGAAACAGGTCGACTGCATAACCGATCCAACTTAAGATTCGAACCGCTGAACCACCGGTTCCCGGTCCAACCGGTCTGACCGGCCGGTTCGATCCGAGTTTTAAATCACTGCATATTATGTAATTGGTAACCTCTAACTAAGTCTTATTAGGATCTAAGCCTATCACTATTAACATAAATAGTATCGTATATCGAGGTAAAGTCATTGTTCATAATATACTCGTGTTTATTACATCGAGTGAGTTTCTTACTTTAGTGTCAGAGTGTCATTTATAGGTACATCCCACCTCGACATTGTAAGAAGGCCGACTGGGAGAGTAAAAGAAGTGAAGGAATTAGAGAGATAAATTTTTTTATTTATTATCATTAAAACTTAAGAGATCCAAAATCATTTTTTGACTAAACATATACCTTACCCAAGTTACATTGTCAACTCAAGATGATGATGTCCCATGCTACATTTTCCCAACATCCCTCAAAGGCCAAGCCCTCAATTGTTTCACCAGACTCTTGATTGAATCACATGACTCTTTCACCAGACTCTCGATTGAATCACAGAACTCTTTCACATGAATGAATTAAGAAGGAAAGTCATAGCAAAAACAAGGTTTAAGAAGCACCACTAATCGATGAAAGAGAATTCTTTGGCAAAGAAAAGGAAAACTTGTAGTAAACAAGGACAACCCTTTTCATGTTCGGCAAAACCTCAAGAATAGAGCCTACAAGTTAGAAGAATTCTTGAGCAGATCAATACCAAACATGGAACTCAACTTATTTCAAGATATATTACAATTGATGTATAAATTCATGTAATGTGCACTATTTTCCTCACCGATTTTTTTTCCTAAAAGAATGTAAAAAAGTTTTGGTCGAAAAGGTTTTTAACAAGATACTCAAGTACATTTAATGAGAAGATTGCAAGTATACTCAATTCAGCCACATCATAATTTCTTTATTTTCAATTTCCTAGTAGCTTATAACAAAATTTTACAAGGGTTTCCTTACATGTTCTCACTTAAGAAATAGGTATATCCTTCAACGTTAGTTGCAAAAGTTTATTACAAGGTTTCCCTTTCGTGTCTCCACTCAACCAAGGATGTACATTTGATGTTTTTAATTAAAAAATCATTAAATGGTTTCCCTCTTGAATCTCCATCGACCAATGATGTACCTTCGACATTTTTTGTTGCAAAATTTATTAAAGGTTTCCCTCCTAAGTTTCCAATTATCCAAGGATGTACCTTCAACATTTTTTGTTGCAAATTTTATTACAAGGTTTCCTTCCCAAGTCTCCACTCAACCAAGGATATAACTTTGGTGTTTCTTGTTGCAAATTTTATTACAAGGTTTCCCTTCTGAGTCTCCACTCAGCTAAGGATGTACCTTTGGCATTTCTTGTTGCAAAATTTATTATAAAGCTTCCCTCCCAAGTCTCCACTTGGCCAAGGATGGATTTTCAATGTTTCTTGTAGAAACTTTTATTACAAGGTTTCCTTCCCAAATCTCCACTCAACCAAGGATGTACCTTTGGTGTTTCTTGTTACAAAATTTATTACAAGGTTTTTCTATCAAGTCTCCACTCAGCCAAGGATGTACCTTTGACATTTCTTGTTGCAAATTTAGTACAAGATTGTCCTCCTAAGTCTTTACTTGACAAAGGATGTACCTTTAACATTTTTTATTGAAAAATTTATTACAAGGTTTCCCTCTCGATCGAGTCTCCACTCGGTCAAGGATGTACCTTTAACATTTCTTGTTGAACATGTTATTATAAGGTTTCCCTCTTGAGTCTCCACTCGAATAAAGAAGTATCTATGAAGTTTTTTCTTGCAAAATTCATTACAAAATTTTTCGATGATCATCCTCCCCTTTAAAGTTGGTCTTAACATCATTGTGGGGAGAAACTTCATTTCCTCACACAAGGATTTCAGCATCCAACTCGGTGCTTGAAGCCATCTCATTGAAAGACATGAAAATCCCTTGATAGAAGTTTTGACCAATGTCAAACTCAAAAGCATTCAAAAGGTCACATAAGCACCTAGCCTAAGGATTTCAACATCCAACTTAGCGTTTAGAGGTATCTCAGTGAAAGACGTGAAAACCCCCTATAGAAGTCTTAACCATTGTCAAACTCAAAATCATTTGGTAGGTCACATAAGTACCTACCTTCCAAATGACCTAGTTAAATCCAACCTCATGTTGTGCCAAAACCCTTTGTTTAGCATTTCTTTGTAAGTTGCAAGCTCCACTCCAGCCCAACCAGATTCTTTGGCTCCCTTTCTTTTCCTTCATTAAATTGAAGTTAAAGCTTTAAACTATCAACCTATTAAGGCATTCGATCTAGCTCCACCTCGTATTTCTTTTTGTCAACATCAAATTGTTGTTAGTCTCCAAAGCCTCAACCATCGTCCTCTCAAACTCATGAAGTTTACAGTTCAGCTCGATCCCCTCGGTGATAGGCTTCAAGACCATGTTTTACACAAGCATGATTGGCCATGACTGCAACTCACAGAAAATATTCCACTTAGTCAATGTATAATTCCTGTCGCAACCCAAAAATTTCTGATCTCGCGACCTATGGTTTAGACATCCTTTTAAAGATCTCTTCAATTAAAGAATGCTCGGACACCAGACTAATCCTTAATCAATAGTTTTGAAAATAGGTTCATGGAGTCGCCACCAATGTTTTACTCAAAACATTGAAAAAAGAAAAGATTTTTTTAAGGTCCAGTAATGGCCTTGATAACCAGAATTGGATTCGGGGGTCGATTACATGTAGAGAAGGTATTAAGCACCCCTACAACGCCCTAAATCGGTACCCTATGATGAAATTAACATGATAAAAATTAATAAATTAAATATTGAATCCCCTTTATTAATATTTATTTACATGCTTAAAATAAAAATTAAGCGATTAACCCTAAAATATCTACATTATGACGTTTATTATAACAAAAAAAGAGATAAAGATGAGAAATAAAAGGAAGAGAAGCAGATTGACTAAAATACCTCTTGAACGAGCTTTATTGAATCTTCAAATATGGAGAAGGTGCTTTGTGGCGACCTTTCACACTACAGTATGTCTCATAGATCTCAAGAAATACAATAAGAAGGAGAGAGAATATAGAGATGTGACACAAATCTCAACAAATACAATAGAAGGGAGAGAGATAGAGAATTTTCGTGCTCAAAGGAGTCTTATTCAAAATTTCTCTGGCTGCCCTGAGAACTGTGCCCGAGTCTTCTATTTATAGGCATCAGAAGGGGGCCAGAACGACCCGTTCTGGATTTGGAACGGCCCGTTCTGGGCTAGTCTGTTATGGGTAAAATAAGAAACTGGAACGATCCGTTCCAAAAGTGGAACGACCCGTTCTGGGTTCGAATTTTACTTACAACAAGCTGTTCTGGAACGGCCCGTTCCAAACTAGGGTTTTAGGCCCATTTGATGATTTGGAACGACCCGTTCCATTTTTAGAACGGCCCGTTTTGGGAAAGTTTGTTATAGATAAAATAAGAATCTGGAATGGCCCGTTCCTAAGGTGAAACGGCCTGTTCTGGGTTCAAATCTTATTTATAACATCCTATTTTGGAACGGTTCGTTCTATTTTGGGAACAGCCCGTTCTGGTCTTGGAACAGCCCGTTCTGGGCTATCAGAACCAGCTTATTTAGGGTTTAGGTCTTCTGATGTCATGTCCTCTTGTTTCCATGCTTCGGGAGCTCCTTTCCTTGATAATAGACATCTATTTCATTGCTTTTGTGAGCCCGGATGAAATTGGGTGTCTACAATTCCTCTCAAGGAAGTCTCGACCCTAAACGGATATCATCTTTTGCACCACAATCACTACTAGAATTTCTCTTATTACATGCGACTTTTCCTGCAAATTTTTATGAAAAATTTGTAGGAAAACGTTGTTCCTACAAAATTTTATCTGTAGGTAATACCTTCGTGGATAATATATTTTTGCAAATTTTAAAATTTGCAAGAAATTTTCCTGCGAAATTTCATGTAAAAAAATTCACAGGAAAGTTTCCTGCAAAAAAAAATTCACAGGAAAGTTTCATGCAAATATTTTTGCAAGAAATTCTACAAGAATATTTTTTATGAAAAAAATTATAGAAATTACTATAAATTCTATTAATAATTCTTCAACATTCAAATGCTCACAATGAATTCATCCGAAGCATTTGTTTCCATGCCTCCAACATGTGTTACATAATTTTTTAAATTCTAAGATTGTAGATTATAAGTCTAACACTCTATTAAGTCAGACGTAGCGCATTCGCAATTCCTACCAAGGTTTTCAATATGAAAAATATAATACATATTGTTATTACTAACATGTGCATTAGTGTTTCAGTTGGATAACGAAAAGTCCAAACAATGGGATATGTTCAAGCATAATCTGGCTAGACAAAATGTCAGATGATAGAAAGGCCAGCATCAAGACTAAGGCTGATTCAGGCTCGAATCCAATACAAAGTTTACCAACAAAAGCCTGAGGCATCAGATGCGTATTGGCCAATACATCGATATGAATGACCAAGGCATCAAAATAAAGTGACTATCAGAAAGAACTAATATAGAAGACGAAGTTATCACTTCCACACTCAGACGAAAAGAGTCGTCAAGATCAGACATAATATCTTGTAAACAGACGATGTAGAGAATGTTGAAGCACGTCTTAAGTTCGTTAATCACATTGAAAGGAATTACACAAGAAATACATAAGAGGACATCATCGTGAATAAAAAATTGGGCAAGCATGCATTCACAAGTCAAAGTCGAGTGCGTCAGAGAAAGGACACTTACTTTTTAGAAAAGGACAGCACTGTAGCGGCTAAACTGATGAGAAAAGTACAAATATACCGAGATCATGATTGGAGTCAGATATCGATGAAATCCACTACATAGAAAAGCTCCACAAATACAAGCAAACATTTAATGCAAGATCAAATGCATTAAATGAGAAGATCTGCATGAACATGAACGAAACCTCCATCTGCAACGACACAAGCCTACGCTCCAACGAAAAAATTCAAATTAGAAGCAACAGGCAGATTTATCAATGGTATATAAATATTGAGGCCAAGAAGAAGAAGAGAGAGAACAGAGAAACTGAAAAAAAAAATGGGCAATACGAAAAAGAAAATCAAGGGCATAAATCAATCTTTTTCTTCTCTAAATATATTTCCTGTATATCTGTTTGAGTGTTGCCAATAGTTCTTCCTCTCTACAAAAGTAACCAAACACTCAGACACCTATCTCAGTAAAACTAAGGTTAGGCACCTTAGTGAGTGTAGAAATTATCCAATCTTCTCTATGAGAGTAATACACACATTTAAAACTTACAACTGCTGTAAAGCCTGAAGAGTCTGGTAGAAAGAATACTTGTGAACCAGAAGTGGTTGAGAATAATAGCGTTGGTGAGTGAAGTTGACGGGCCAGGAGTGGTCGGGAGTACTTGTAGAACCAGAAGTGGTTAAGAATACTAGCGTCTAGTTGACGAGCCAGAAGTAGTTGAGAATACTTGTAATCCTTTGTGATTAGTGGAACTCTTTTGCGGAAGGAAACTGGACGTAGCTCAAATTGAGTGAACTAGTATAACTGCCTATGCATTCTTTTTACTTTCCAGCATTACATACTTTGCACCTGGTTTACTTCGTTTTTCAACAAAGCTTTGGACGAAAACTTATTTGATCTTGTTGAAGCTATTTTACCAAACGATAACGTTTTCCAGACTGAAAACCAGTTTACTTCATCTTCTACGTTGAAAATCAGTTTTTTTTAAAACAAAAGTCATTAGACGAAGATTCTAATTAAAATTGACAATAGCACTCTTGCGAAAATGTTTTCAAAAATTCCTTTGAATCTGAAAACACACATTCAACCCCCCTTCTGTGTGTACTTCCGCTAAATTCAATTGGTATTAGAGCTTGACCCCTTGGGTTGAGCATCTAACACTGCAAGGGAAACGATCATGGAAAATGAAGGACAAGCCGTAAACCGATCACCCCTTTTCAAGGGAGCGAAATATGACTACTGGAAGCAAAGAATGATTGCATTCTTTGATGCATGTCATATAGACATGTGGGACGTTGTTGAGCAAGGAAACTACATTCCCCTAGATCAAGCCGGCAACGAGAAACCCAAAGCACAATGGACTGAAGAGCAAAAGTAAAGATTCATGTTGAACTCCAAAGCACACAATGCGCTCATGTGTGCTTTGTCCGAAGAGGAATACACCAAAGTTCACAGCTTCAGAAGTGCCAAACAAATGTGGGACACCCTAGCTCTAACCTACGAGGGGTCCCTAAAGGTAAAACGCAACAAGCTAAGCTTGTTGGCACGTAAGTATGAACTTTTTGAGATGTAAGAAAGTGAATCTATACAGACTATGTTTGGAAGATTCCAAACCATCGTAAATGAACTTTCCTTCCTAGGTAGAATTTATGATAATTTTGATCATATTGATAAATTACTTCGTAGTTTACCCAGAAAATGGAGACTACAAGTCACAGCTCTGAGAGCATCCAAAAATCTGGAAAAGCTCTCTCTGGAGGAACTCATTGGACTCCTTAAAGTTCATGAGCTGGAGTTACAATAAGATGATGCCGAAAGAAAACAGAAGTCTATTGCGTTAAATGTGCAAAAGACAAAATCAACACCATCCTCCTCAAAAGCGCTAAAGATTAATGATATGTCCGATGATAGCTGCAGTGAGGGAACCTATGACACAAACGATGAAATATCCTTCCTATCAAGGAAGATTCATTCAATGATGGAGAAAAAGGGAGGGATACGATGGAGGAAATACAGTAGACCTTTCAGAGAAAAGGCACAACCATTGTGCTATGAATGTAAGAAAACTGGACATTACAAAATAGAATGTCCGGAACTGGAAAAAGAAAAAGAAAAAGAGAAGAAGTTGATGTTGAGATTCATGGAGTAGTGAATCAACTAAGCTCTGAAGTATGAGAGAGCATGAGAGTTTTGATGATAACAAAGGGTGGATTCTGAAAGTTGAAGCTAACCAAGGAAACAAACAAGTCAAGAAGAAGATATGACTATCATGATGTGTAATAGGAGTAGTTTATAAGTTCTTATGAGTTGTATTGCTTTGATTAGCTTATTTTGCATGTGTGTGCTTTGTGCATGAGTTAATTTTAATCTAAATTGACTGAGAGTGAGTATGATGATGATTTAAAATACTTGAAAAGATTTTTGAAGTATAAAATTGAGTTTTTGAGAGCTAACTAAAATAATCGATTATCATTAAGTGTAATCGATTATTCCAGCAACAGGTGAAAAAAGTCTTGCTATAATAATCGATTATCTGTGAAATAATCGATTATTCCAGGAAGCACTCTCTGGAATAATCGATTATCCTGCAAAATAATCGATTATTCTGTTCTTGAGTGATTTTCAAAAATCATGAAGAACAAAATAATCGATTATCCCTTAAAATAATCGATTATCTGGTTCTGAAATTTTTATAAATAACTTTCACACTTTGAAACTTCAGAACAGAGAATGAATTGAGAATCAACGAGAGAAAAACTATATTATGAAGTCTTTGTGACCTTCTTGAAGTGTTTTCTTTGTGAAACCAAGAAGAAAAACATTTTGTGAAATGCTTTGAAAAAGATCATCATCATCATCACTATATTCTTGGGAGAGGAAGATTAAGATTTGCTTTTGGAATTCACAGTCTGATTTGTTCAGCTTCTAGGTGAATTCGTTCCTTTAATTATGTGTAAAGTGTAAGGGAAATCTTGAGTAGGTGTCTCAAGTGGTAAGGAATTCTTGTAGTAGGTTTCTTCAAGAAGTGCTTTCCTGGAGGCAAGAAAATGGTTATCTTGAATGTAGGAGTATATGCATGTGTGGTATGCTTGTAAAACTTCTTCATTAAGATAGTGGAACAAATCTTGATCAGGTTATGATTGAGGACTGGATGTAGGTCACATGTGGAGTGGCTAAACCAGGATAAAATACTTATGCATTCTTCTCTCTCACTCTTATCTTTTACATTGAGCAAAATCTTGGTTGAGTGTTAAAGTGGATGATCTTGAATAATATGTTTGTATGCATAACATTGCTTTAAACTGAACCAAAGTGTTGCATATTAAGTGTTCTTAACATTGAAATTAATCAAGTATTAAGTGTTCTTGAAGTGTTTTCTTTGAGAATTCATATTAGAAAAGTTTAACTTGAAATAAAGATCCTTAGAACTCTGAAAAAATTTGAAGTGTCATAGAATCCAATTCACCCCCCCTCTTGGATTGAGCCATTCTTTTCTAACAATTGGTATCTAGAGCAAGGTTCTTGAGTGTTAATCAAGATTTCAAAAATGGCCAACAGCAACCTACCTTATGGTGAGGGTGTGTCTATTCATAGACCTCATGTTTTCAATGGTGAAAACTATGTCTATTGGAAAATTAGGATGAGAATTTTCATTGAAGAAATTGACATTGCTGTGTGGGATGCAATAGAAAATGGACCCTATATCCCTATGACCAAAGATTGTGATGGAAAGAAAGAAAAACATTGGAGTGAGTGGAGTAATGATGAGAAAAGAGAGCTCAATATGACTATAGAGCAAAGAACATAATAACATCTGCATTGTCTATTGATGAGTTTTTTAGAATTTCTCAATGCAAGTCAGCTAAAGAAGTGTGGGACACGTTACAAGTTACTCATGAAGGAACAAGTGATGTAAAAAGATCTAGAAAGCATACTCTTATAAGAGAATATGAGTTGTTGAGAATGAATCATGGTGAATCAATGCTTGGATAGATCTTGGCAAGCAAAGGTTACTGCAATAGAAGAATCAAAGGACTTAACTTCATTGACCCTTGCAACTCTCTTTGGAAAGCTAAGAGAGCATGAGCAAAAGCTGCACATTTTTTAGGAAAATGAAGAGCAAGACAAAAAGGGAAAATGAGTGTCTCTAAGAGCCTTGAAATCAGTCAAAGGCAAAGAAATATGTGAAGACTCAAGCTTCGAAGATTCTAATTTAGAGAACTTCAACTTGTTAGTGAAGAAGTTCAGAAAATTCCTAAGAAATAAGAGGAGTTCCCCCTACAAATTCAACAAGAAGGCCAACAAGAACGAGGAAGGAAACACATCCTCTTAAAATTATTTTGAATGTGGAAAACCAGGCCACATAAAAGCTGAATGTCCCATCCTTCTAAAGAAGCAACAAAAGGAAAAGAAAGGGAAGAAAAATTACAAAGGAAAAAGAGCCTACATTGCTTGGGAAGAGAATGACTCAAGCACAACAAGTGATGAATCTGAATTTGAGGAAAACAACTTATGTTTGATGGCTGGAGCTAATCAAGACACAATAATAAGTGATTCTGATCTTGAATCTAATCCGGATTATGATCAACTTCAATAAGCTTTCATTCAAATTCACAAAGAGGCTGTGAAATTAGATGCTTTAAATTCAAAGCTTAAAAACAAGCTGTCTTGGTATGAAAATGCTTTAATTAGAGCTAAACAAGAGCTTGAAAATTTGAAAAATGAACATGAAAATCTTCAGACAATTTTAAACTTCAATGAAGCTCATTGTGAAACCTCCCCTTCTTCAAAAGTTGATTGTGAAAATTGCAAGGTTTTGGAAAAAGAAAATGCTGATTTGAAAAACTCTCTTGCAAAGTTCATAAATGGAAATGCAAATTTGAATATCATTTTGGGAAAGCAAAGACATGTTTTTTGTAACGTAGAAAAAAAAATGTGGCTGATTTAGTAGCCCAGAACGGGCCGTTCCAAGCTATTAAATTGACCTGAAAATCGTAGTCGAGAACGGGCCGTTCTGGAGGGAGAACGGACCGTTCTGGATGGAGAACGGGTCGTTCTGGAGGGGAGTATGGGCCGTTCTGGATGGAGAACGGGCCGTTCTGGATGAGTTCCAGAACGGGCCGTTCTGATTTCAGAATGGGCCATTCTGCATGTGGTTTTTGTACGTGTTGTGGGAGTGAAGAACGGGCAGTTCTGGTTTCGGTACAGGCCGTTCTGGCCACTCTAGAATGTCTATAAATAGGGGTTGGGGGCAGTTGAGGAGAAGGAGTTTTTAGAGAAGTTTTAGAGAGAAGGACTATGGGTCTGTGAGCTCCTTTCTCTCCCAAATTTCTCTGTATGATTCCTTTTCTCCTCTAGATCACTAATGCCTTCTGGCTTTTCTTGAAATTCAGACTAAGAAGCTTGCTTTGGGAGGATTGAAGTTTCAGGTTGAGCTTCGGAAGTGAATTCTACTTTTTCTCAGTTATTGGCTATTTTGAGCCAATCTTATAAGGTAAGGGAAGCTAGATTTGTAAAGTTGTTGGTTGTATGTGAGTTGAGAACTCAATTAGGTACTTAGGTTGATTAGTATGAGTTGTGTGATGCGAGGAAAATATTGTGTGTTGCTAATATAAGATTAAATATTTATAAATGATATTGTTGAAGCTAGTTGAAAATAAAGTTGATAAAGTTGTTATATGTTATGTGTGGACATGTATATGTTGGGAAGTGCATGATGATAATATTTTTAAGTTGTTAGAAAAGAGTTGCATAGTTGTATAATTGAATAAGAAGTTGTATAATTACATAGAGATGCATGTTGAGTATAAAGTTGTATGTTGTGCCTTGTGTTGAAAATATATTATTTTATGATGATTAAGTTGTAAATTATGAGTTGATTGTGTTGTTTAAAGTTGAAATGAGATGTTGTGTTGTTAAACAATTTGTGATGAGTTGTTGTACGGATAAACTATGTTGTTCAAGTTGAATGTTGATTTAGATTTAAAGTTGAAAAGTTGTATGTTGTTTAAGTTGTGATGATAAGTTATTGATCACTAGGACTAGAGGAGATGTTTTCGAAGTTGCTCATCCCATTGTGCGGATTGAGATAGTTGTGGTGCTTTGAGAGCCCAATTTGTTGAAAACCCTCCTTGGGAAGTTGTCCCTTGGAGTGGATGTCGTGTTGTTCTCCTCTAGGACTTAGTTGAACCCGTTGATCGGAGCCGTATCCAGTTAAATAAATGCAATTAAATGTAGTACTAGGAAGTGACTCCTAGGTCGTCTCCCAAGGATCGTCTTTTACTGTTAAAGGCTTAAACACACGAAGTGGGGGGGGGTTTGGATCAGAATTTTCAGTTTGTAGCACAATAAACGCAGATAACACAGCAAGTAAAATAGATTAGCTCCTTGTTCGGATTGCAACTCTTTTATCCCTGGTTCTCAAAAGATTACTCTATTAACTACTTAATCCTTGTTCCATCTGAGTTAACCAACTAAGCGAAGATTAACTCAAGATTTCCCTACACGAATTAAGCAAACGTATACAACATCAACCTCTTCACAGATTAAGCAATTGTGGCATTAAGCACAACCCATTAAGCATGGACACATTGATACAGAGGTTAAATGAAGAAGACAAAGTAGAACAGAGATATACAACCATAACCAAACCTCAAACAGAGATTACAATCCGCAACAAGAAGCCAACCCAGGGGTTTTTAGCCTTCCATTAAAACGGAAACACAAATGAAAATAAAACGAAAACAGAAAACGAAAATGCAAGGCAGAGAAGGAAAATGAAAATGCAAGGCAGAGAAGAGAAAGCAACAAAAACGGGACTAGAGAAGAAGCAAAACAGAATAACCCAACAGAGAGCAACAAAAACGTTAATAACAATGGAGTTCAGCAGTTCAAAAGGAAGCAAAACGTAAAACAAAAAGGAATGGAGAGCCCAAAACGTGAACTGTAGCTGCAGAGAAATAAAACGTGAATACAACCAAAAAGAAGCCAAAACGTAAATTACAAAATCAAAGAGAGGCAGCTCTACATAGTCACATCAGCCTCTCATGTTAGTGGCTGCCAAGTCAGCCCTACCCTAGACCTAAATGACCTAAAACGAAATTGGGCCCCAAACAATTACAAGTCTGACCCAACAACAATAAAATAGACTAAAAACAAAAGATGAATGCTGAGGTGGAAAATGGTGCAGCATTGACATGGCAGATGACGTGGCAGCTCCACTTAAAATCCAGAAATTAATTCCAAGCCCAGATAATTATTAAACTGCCCTGAAAATAAAAATTGGAATAATTAGATTCAAAAAATTCAAATTAGTTAAAATATGAATTACTGGTCTAATTAAAGCCCAAATAGAAAATAGTGCAGAATATCAACAATTAAGCACAAATCAGAGATTAAAATAAGTACAGAAAGGTAAGAAAATAAGGGAAAATAATGACTCATCACCCTGTGTGGGCAAGGTCGAGGCACACGTGTACAAAGCGACCACGGTATAGGGGTCAGGTCGAGCTATACTGATTACAAGAGGCCAGATGTTGAGATACATAGTACTGAGGTGATAAGTTAAAAGTTGTTTTAAAGTTGAAAGTTGTTTTAAAGTTGAATCCCTTAGTACTGTGTGGGCGACATGGAAATAGTCGATCCATGTCTTGATTGAATGACCAATTTGAGTAAGGTATCTAGTTAGAGATGTAGTCTTTGACTAGGTACTGGAGGGTGCGTGGTACTTGGAGGACAGTGGGTGGGCTAACTCCACATGTGGATTGGTGAAGCTAGCCAAGGCCGTGGTAGGCTCATACCCAAACCCTTCTGTCCTGACAGTAGTACTGGACCTCCGAGTCTAAGTGGCACACCTGAGAAATTGCCTATTGTTGTCTATACCTGGTTCTCTTCGGAGTTCCTAACGTTGTACTATACCTGACCTGGTTGAGATAGGTCAAACATTGGATTCGGTAGGGTTTATGCCACCTAGACTGCTCAACTTCAGTTGTTGGAGATCTCCCAGTTGTACATGTGTGACGACGCATTAAATATTAAGTTGTATATTGTTGTTGTTGTTGTTGTTGTATTAAAGTTGCTTCTAAGTTGTATGAATGAGTTGGGTTTTTATGTTGAACTGTATGGTCGTTTATGATGATGATTGTTATGCATTTATTGTATGATTGTTAATATGATGAAGTGTGTGGTGTCTTGCTTCAGGATTGATAATTGGATGATTGTGTGGTATAGACTATTGTCTTTACTTGTATGATTGATTTTTGAACTCTAGCCCTTCTGTTTCCATGTGGTGGAACTACGATGATCATACTTGGTATGGGAGCAGGTAAGGGCTAGCTTGGAGATGAGGTGATTGTTTCGAGACGGGGAGTTTTGATCCTCGTATTAGAGTTACCACCTTGGGTAGCAGTTTTGTGCTTGACCGGCACTAGGAGATAGTAGTTTTGGATAACTGTATAAATACTTAATACTTAAAAACTTAATGATTCTTATATATTTTTCATGTTTTTGTATTTATAAGTTATCCAATTTTATTATTTGTCTTAGTTCACTTTTTTTAGTGCAATTCCACTAAGTGTAGGGACCTTGGCGGATCATTACACTTTTATGGTATCAGAGTCGGTCGAGTCTTTTGGGATACTCTGTGGGGAGTGATCCTTCTAGGTTTCTGTTGTGTCATATCTTTGATATGTGTTAATTTTGGTGAGTTGTAGTGGTGAAGTGTTAGTAAAAGAATGTTTGAATTCTTTTAGTATGGTGAGGCCTCAGTTTGATCAGATCGCTAGAGCTATGGAGATGATGGCCATGGTGATGTAGTAGCAAAGTGCTCACTTTGCTCAGTTGGAGGCAAGTAGAGCTGCGGTTGAGGCAGCTAGACCGGCAGTCTCTCAGGATGGGAGAGATTTAGCAGAGTTCAGGAGATGTTAGCTTCCTCAATTCAAGGGGGATTCAGATTTCGATGTGATAGATTTGTGGTTGTGTGAGATGAGAAGATGTTCAGTGTTTTGGGATCTTTTGAGGAGAGGAAGTTGGCCTATGTAGTATGTATACTGGCAAGCGAGGCTGAGTACTGGTGGAGAGGCAACAAATAGATGTTATAGAGCAGGAGTGTGTCTGTTGATTGGGATTGCTTTAGGGGGTCTTTTTGGAGAAGTATTTCTCAAATAGCGTTAAATACGCTAAGGATGTAGAGTTCATGAGACTGCAGCAGGGGAGCATGTCTGTTTCAGAGTATGCTATGAGGTTTGAGCATCTGACTCGTTTCTACTCTTAGCCCGTATCTGAGGCTTGGAGATGTAGGGAGTTTGTAGAGGGATTGAGTATGAGCTGAAGGGAGTCATAGTCCTTATGTCCATAGTGGAGTTTTCTGCCTTGGTTGAGAAGGCAAAGACTGTTGAGAGATTGGAGGGTGGTAGTAGTAACGGCAAGGATGCTAGAGTTCAGGAGGGATCATCCGGATCTAGGAGTGCTCCGAGGCCACTTAGGCCTACGGTTGCGGTGAGAGTGTTTGCTTTATAAAGTGTAGAGACTTCCACTTCATCAAATTTGGTGAAGAGGAAGGGAAAGGCAGCAGGTGAGGATGTTTTGTTCTTGTTTGATTCTGGTGCCACACTTTCATTTTTTTCTGTTGATTGTGTGGGGAGATTGAGTTGTTAGTGTCTGCATGGCACGTTGATTTATATGTATCTACTCCGGCTTCAATTTCTTTGGTGACATCGGAGATGTGTGTGAGATGCCCGATAGAGGTGTTTGGTAGGAGGCTCTGAGTGAACCTGATTGTGTTGCTCATGGTAGATATTGACATAATCTTAGGGATGGATTGGTTATCTGCCCCATCACATCCTTATAGATTGTGCTCGAGAAGAGTTGGTATTTCCTCAGTTGGAGGATGAAGTGTTGTTGTCAGCGGGTTAGGTTGAGTAGTTGATGAGAGATGGAGCTGAGTGCTTCATTTTATTCGTCGCTTTGAATATTGAGACAGAGAGGACCATCATTGGAATTGGGATTGTCAGTGAGTTTCTTGAGGTGTTCCCAGATGATGTGCCAAGATTGTCACCTATGCGTGATGTTGTGTTTAGCATTAATCTGATAATGGGTGCAAGACCGGTATCAGTGGCTCCTTATAAGATGGCTCCAACTGAGTTGGTAGAGCTGAAGAAACAGATTGAGGATTTGTTGGAGAAATAGATGGTGAAGTCCTGTGTTTCTCCTTGGGGTGCCCCAGTATTGTTAGTGAAGAATGATGGTGGGGCCCGTTTGTGTGTTGATTATCGGCAACTGAATAAGTTGACGATAAGGAATAAGTATCCACTTTTGAGGATTGATGATTTGATGGATCGGTTGAGGGGAGCTTCGATGTTTTGATGATTGTTTTGAGATCCGGATACCATCAATTCAGGGTAAAGGAGAGTGACATACCGAAGACTATTTTTAGGACTAGGTATGGTCACTATGAGTGCGTAGTGATGCGTTTCGTGTCACTAATGCTCCAACAGTGTTCATGGATTAAATGAACAGGATTTTCGGGTCGTTCTTGGACAGGTTTGTGGTGGTCTTCATTGATGATATATTGGTGTATTCTAGATCTTTGGAGGATCACCATGAGCATCTGAGGTTGGTTTTAGAGGTAGTGAGGGAGAGGTAGTTGTATGCCAAACTGTCCAAGTGTGAGTTTTAGTTGTCTGAGGTGAGGTTTTTGGGGCATGTGATATCGACAAAGGGGATTGTAGTGGATCCAGCCAAGGTGGAGGCTGTCATTCAGTGGGAGCGTCCGAGGACTGTTACAGAGATTAGGAGTTTTGTTGGGTTAATGGGTTACTATCAGAGATTCACAAAGGGTTTCTCTCGAATAGTAATGTCTTTGACTTAACTGACTTGGAAGGATCAGCTTTTGTTTGGATGGACGCTTGTGAGCAAAGTTTTCAGGATAACCAATATGTAATGAGTTACTATATTCTTTCTTGATTACAAAATAATGAGGTTCAAAGTTAACACCAATATGTAATGCTTTAATTCAGTTTAAACCAACATTATTCATGCACACATGTTAATCAAGAATCATCTTCTTTAATGTACAATCAAGATATTACACAAAGTAAAAGATAAGGGTAAGAGAAGATTGCACAAGTCTTTTATCCTGGTTCAGCCACTCCACATGTGACCTACATCCAGTCCTCAATCAGAACCTGATCAAGATTTGTTCCACTATCTTAATGAAGAAGGTTTACAAGCACACCACACATGCATATACTCCTACATTCAAGATAACCACTTTCTTGACCTCAAGAAATCACCCCTTGTAAAAACCCACTACAAGAATTCCTTACCACTTGAGAAACCCTCTCAAGATTTACAAGTATTCACAAAGAATTAAGGAACGAATTCACCTGGAATTCAGAAGCAAATCTTAATCTCTTCCCTTTCAAGAATGTGATGATGATGATGATCTTTTTCCAATGTTTTTCACAAACGTTTTTCTTCTTGGATTCACAAAGAAAACTCTCCAAGATTGTCACAAAGACTCCACAAAAACGCTTTTCTAATTTTGATTCTCAATTCTAACTCTGTTCTGAAGTTTCAAAATGTTCAAACTATTTATAAAAGTTTCAGAACCAGATAATCGATTATTTTAAAGAATAATCGATTATTTTGTTCTTCAGGTTTTCTGGAAACCAACCAAGAACAATATAATCGATTATTTTGTTGGATAATCGATTATTCTAAACAGCCATTTATGGGATAATCGATTATTTCACAAATAATCGATTATTGCAGCAAGGCATCCCATTTTTCCTGTTGCTGGAATAATCGATTATATTTAATGATAATCGATTATTTTGAGTTAGTTTTCAAAACTTCGTTTTAAGTCTCAAAATAACTTTTTAGTCCCTTTAACTCATCATCATACACTCCCTAATCAGATTAGATATAGATTTATCTTATGCACACAACACACACATCAAATAAACTCAATCAAATCAATTTTAAAGACTATTTCCTATTACATAACACTTTTCCTTTGACTTTGTTTTTGACTTCTAAGTTGTTGTTGTTTGTTGTTGTCCTTGACACACATTTGTGATCATCAAAACTCTTTAAGCTTCAGAGGTGATCTCATCAAGTTCAGGCTCCCCTAATCTCAACAATCTCCCCCTTTTTGATGATGACAAGCCAAGCTAGGCTTTAACCTATTTAACCATTGTGCTTTCTCTTTCACTTTCAACACCTGCAAAGCACAAAACCTGCAAAGCACAGACAACACAACCTTTCTCCCCCTTTGGCATTATCAAAAACAAATCAAGCCATATCTGTTCACAATAGACAATACCAGCCATATGCATACTTCTTATGTGTTCAGAATCATACCAAAGCAAATTTAACACATTATAGGTATTAGATCCAAACTTTGTGATCAATAATTTCCCAGTCAGAATTATTTGATCAGCAACATGTATTTGCTCAATCAAACCACAACTCAGAATTTTACAACCCAAAAACATCATCAATTTGGCTCACAAAAAAAAAACAAATATCAAAATACCAATGTTCAAAAACAGAACATTACCATGCTCAAAACAGAGTATCATAGCATCAATCAACCAAATCAAAATCATTTAACCACAATATCAAAAATTAAACTTCAAATACCATCAGAATTTAAATTGTTCAATAGATTAAAGCAAATAAACTGTTCCAGAATTAAAAATATTACAACCAAATTGAAATGAAAGTTCAAAAACAGAATTTAAAAGTCCTAATTAAAACAAATCAGCAGAACAAAGCAGAAATCACTCCAAGTCTTCAGGTATGCCTAGGTGAGTCTTGAGTCGATTCACCTCACGATCAAGATCATCAAACCTGTCAAGAATACCAGTAAACAAGGACTCATGTCTCCTAGACATTTCCATCACCGCATCAAGCTTATTTATCATGATTTGCTCAAATGGTGAGAATGGCTTAGGTTCCGCTTCTTGCTCCCTGTCAGGCTCAGCTTCAACCTGTGGTGGCTGATCCTCGTCATGAGATGGAACGCCATCTTCATCTGTCGCCGGCTCAGGGGTTGGAGGTACATCTCCCTTGAAGACCCACTTATCTTCCTGTTTGAGCATCCCCATGTAATGCAAGGAAGATTTCTCAATCTTGTTAGAAGCATGGAGAATTATTTTCTTCTCCCCTGTCAGGTCTACCCCTGCATTCTCAAAAAAATTTGACAGCAACAGAGCATATGGAATTGGTCCATCCTCTTTCCGTCTTGCTTTCCACATACAATCATTAACGACTGATACCCAATCAATCTTGATTTTCTTTTTAATCACATGCATCAATAAAATGTCATCCCTTGACATTTGGGCATGATTGTGCAAACGGGGTTTTAACATCCAAGCAATTATAAAGGAAATTAAACGAGAATTTTTCTTCATACCTCCTGCCAGAAACTTGTTGTAGTTGGTGGTCTCAGGATTCCTCTGACAATCTCTGAAGGTCGTTAGCTCCTCGAAATCACCGAAATTGAAGGGTTGGGGTTTTTCACGTCTCGTACCGCTCAGTCCCGCAACCACCTTCAATGTTGGCCCGTCCAGCTTAATCATTTTCCCATTCACCACTGATTGCATAATATCTTCATTGCTTGTTGCAAAACAAAGAAATAACCTGATGAGTTCAGGGTAATAGGGTCCCTCCATTTCCAAAAACTTCCCAAGTTCTTGGTGCTCCAACAGGGTTGGGAAACTAAAGCCTTCATTTTTAAACCACTCCAGCTTAAGGGTCTTGGGAGGAATGATTCTCCGCCCCGCATACCACTCGAAGTAGTACTCCTGGGTTTTCTCGTCAGCAAACCATTTTGAAATCAGTTGCCCAGAGGGCAGAGGGCGCTTGCTAACCCTCACTTCAAGCTTCTTGGGTCTCTTGGAGGAAGAAGCCATGAGTGGGTCTTGGTGGAGAAGAATGAATGAGAAAAATGAGGAGGTTAGGGTTTGAGGGTTTGAGAGCATGTGGGAATGTGAAGAAAAGAGAGGTTTTGAGAGAGTTTATGCCCTAGCACGTTCTGAGTGGGAGAGGTTTTCTAACTGAAGAGTTATGGGTGGTTTAAGGGTTTGGCACGCATATAATCGTTTAAATGCTTCAGAAATTTCAAAAGTCGCCCAGATAATCGATTATTTATACAAATAATCGATTATTTGTATCAGTAAAACCCTTTAAAAACGCTATCTGCTATGAATAATCGATTATTTTTGGAATAATCGATTATTCCAGAGAGTAGTTTCTCCTAACTTTGCCCAGATAATCGATTATTTTCAAGATAATCGATTATTACAGAGGCCTTTCAAACTCCTCTTCCCAAATAATCGATTATTTCCCTAGATAATCGATTATTCCAGAGACTCTTGAGATTCTTCATACCAGATAATCGATTATTGCCCAAATAATCGATTATTACAGAGGCTTTTAGAATTCTTCATCTCCCAGATAATCGATTATTACCCAAATAATCGATTATTATTATGGGTTCACTTAAAATAATCGATTATATTTTAAGATAATCAATTATTCCAGAGAAGTTTTGCTTCTCAGACATTTAACCTTTCAAATTACACCAAGTCTTATTTGCTTCTTGGACACACTCTTTTATGCATCAATGTTTCACACTTATTTCCAACAATCATTCTCAAATCATAATCAATTCAAACATGATTCATTGATTATCCCTAATTCAATTCTTAATTGGTTGAATCTTTCCCTTTGTAGATGTTTTGTAAATATATTAGCTAATTGCTTGCTAGTCTCTACAAACTCTACAACACAGTCATTCCTTTGAACATGATCTCTCAAAAAGTGGTGTCTTATCTCAATATGTTTTGTCCTAGAGTGCAAAATTGGGTTTTTGGTCAAATTTATTGCACTTGTGTTGCCACATCTTAAAGGTATTTTATTTAATTCAGCTCCATAATCTTTTAATTGTTGCTTCATCCAAAGAATTTGAGCACAACAACTTCCAGCAGCTATATACTCAGCCTCAGCTGTATTTAAAGCAACATAAGCTTGCTTTTTGCTATGCCATGAGACAAGTGCACTACCTAGTAGGTGACAAGTTCCACTTGTACTTTTTCTATCTAGTCTACACCCAGCATAGTCTGAATCTGAGTAGCCTATCAGACTTAGTGAGACTCCCTTTGGATACCACAAACCTACATTGGTTGTACCTTTCAAATATTTAAGAATTCTCTTTACACTCTTCATGTGAGATTCTTTTGGATTAGCCTGAAATATTGCACATAGGCACACAGCAAACATTATATCAGGCCTACTAGCTGTCAAGTATAAGAGTGATCCAATGATACCTCTATACTTTGAGTTATCAACAACTATTCCTTTCTCATCTAAGTCAAGATTGCAATTGTTTGATATTGGTGTGGCAGCCTCCTTACACCCTTCCATACCAAACTTTTTCAGAAGTTCATTGCAATACTTGCTTTGACTTATGAAAATTCCTTCATTCATTTGTTTGATTTGTAACCCCAAAAGAATGTAAGCTCCCTCATCATTGACATTTCAAATTCTCCTTGCATGGTTTTAGCAAATTCTTTGCATAGAGAGATATTGGTATATCCAAATACAATATCATCCACATAGATTTCTACATACATTGTATCATTTTTAAACTTCTTGACAAACAATGTATTATCCACTTTCCCTCTCACATAGTCATTTTCAATAAAAAATTTGCTCAACCTATCATACCATGATCTTGGGGCTTGCTTCAAGCCATAGAGTGCCTTTTTAAGCTTGTACACATGATTAAGATTTTTAAAATCCACAAAGCCTGGTGGTTGTTCAACATACACTTCCTCTTGTATCAACCCATTGAGGAAAACACTTTTCACATCCATTTGGTAAAGCTTGAAATTCATTATAGAGGAATAAGCAAGAAGTAATCTAATGGCTTCTATCCTTGCTACAGGGGCAAAAGTCTCATCATAGTCAATTCCCTCTTCTTGATTATACCCCTTAGCCACTAGCCTTGCCTTATTTCTAATAATAATTCCTGATTCATCAAGCTTATTTCTAAAAACCCACTTGGTTCCAATGATTGGATAATCAGTTGGTAATGGCACTAAATCCCATACTTCATTTCTTTCAAACTGATTTAGTTCCTCTTGCATGGCTATTAACCAATGTTCATCTTTTAGTGCTTCATCAATACTTTTAGGTTCCACTTGTGACACAAAAGCCATAGTGTTGCAAATGTTCTTAATGGCACTCCTAGTTGAGACTCCCTTACCAATATTTCCAATTATGTTATCCATTGATAAGTCCCTAGAAGTTTTCCATTCCTTAGGCAATTGTTCACTTGTTTCCTTTGTGTTTTCATGTGATTCACTCTCTTTAGGCTTTTCATTTAGTTCACTCTCCAATAGAGGTTGATCAAGCAAATCAGTCAAGTCTTCAATTTCAGTTTGCCTTGTCTCTTGTTTGTTAGACTTATCAAATACCACATGGACAGATTCTTCTACAACTAGAGTTCTCTTGTTATAGATTCTATAGGCTTTGCTATTTGTAGAGTATCCTAAAAAGATTGCCTCATCAGCCTTTGCATCAAATTTTCCAAGTTGCTCTTTCCCATTGTTCAGCACAAAGAACTTACACCCAAACACTCTAAAATATGAAATGTTAGGCTTCCTTCCATTGTAAATTTCATAGGGTGTTTTCTTTAATATAGGCTGGATCAGAACTTTGTATATCACATGACAAGATGTGTTAATAGCATCAGCCCAAAAATATTTTGGCAATTTTGTTTCATTTAACATAGTCCTAGCAAGTTCTTCTAAGGACCTATTTTTCCTCTCAACAACCCCATTTTGTTAAGGTGTCCTAGGTGCTGAGAAATTATGGTTTATACCATGTTCCTAACAGAATTTTTGAAACATCATGTTTTGAAATTCACCTCCATGGTCACTTCTTATAGAGGCAATGTTTGAACTCTTTTCATTTTGAACAAGCTTGGCAAATTTTCTAAAGGCAATAAAAACATCATTTTTATTTGCAAGAAACATAACTCATGTGTATCTTGAGTAGTCATCAACAATCACTAAACCATAGTAGTTTCCACCTAGACTCATGGTTCTTAAAGGACCAAACAAATCCATGTGAATCAATTGCAAAGGTCTAGTTGTGGAAATTTGATTTTTGCTTTTAAAGCTAGCCTTCACTTGCTTGCCCTTTTGACAAGCATCACATAGTTTGTCCTTACTAAACTTGAGTTTAGGTAATCCTACCACTAATTCTTTCCTACTCAGTTTATTTAAGTGATCCATATGAATATGTGCAGCTCTCCTATGCCAAAGCCATATATTGTCTTCTTGGGTTATTAAGCACTTAGTATTTGAAATTGCTATTGAGTGTTCTAAGTCAAGCATGTATATGTTGTCAAAATTTTTTCTAATGAATCTGAATTCTTTTGTCTTTTTATCACATATCAAGCAACATGTATTATCAAATTTAATTTTAAAACCTTTGTCACTTAGTTGACTTATACTCAGCAAATTATGTTTCAATCCATCAACAAGCAATACATTCTCAATCAATGTTTGAGAGGAGGAGTTACCAACATTGTCATGACCAAGTATTCTCCCTTTGTTGTTGTCACCATAGGTAACATACCCTTCATTATTCAATTTCAGACTTGAGAATTTTGAAGGATCTCCAGTCATATGCCTTGAGCAACCACTATCAAGATACCATAGTAAGTTCTTGGCCCTCAAGCATTCCTACAACAAGGATTCAGAGAAAAAATTTAGGTACCCATGTGAAGGGTCCTTGTAGGTTAGTTCTCAGCCTTTGGCTCTTTTCAATCCAAACCATCTCTCCATTTGGAACTCCATATTTCCTAGAGTAGCAGTTCCTTATTGTGTGACCTCTTTTACAACAATAATAGCAAGTTGTTTGTCTAGTGAAATTGCTTTTAATTTCTCTGAAATCTTGGTTTTTCTTAAAAGCTCCTTTCTTTGACTTGAATGGCATGCTCATGCTTTGATTAAAACCAAGTCCACTCCTATCAAAAGTGTTTCTTTGTTTACCCAAAAGAATATTTAAATTTGCATTTCCATTTGTGAACTTTACAAGAGTGGATTTTAAATCAACATTTTCTTTTTCAAAGGTCTTGCAATTTTCACAAACTTCTTTTGAGGAGGTGGAGGTTTCACAATGAGCTTCACTAAAGTTGAAAATTGTTTGAAGATTTTCATGCTCATAATTCAAATCCTCAAGCTCTTGTTCAGCTTTAATTAAAGCATTCTCATACTATTTCAGCTTGTTTTTAAGCTTTGAATTCAAGGCATCCAATTTTACAGCCTCTTTATGAATTTGTATAAAAGCTTCTTGGAGTTGGTCATAGTCTGGATTAGATTCAAGGTCAAAATCACTTACTATTGTGTCTTGGTCAGCTCCAGCCATCAAACACAAGTTGTTCTCCTCACATTCGGATTCATCACTTGTTGTGCTTGAGTCATTATCTTCCCAAGCAATGTAGGCTCTCTTCCCTTTGCCATTTCTCTTGCTTTTCTTCTCCTCTTGTTTCTTCTTCAAGAGGTTTGGACACTCAGCTTTCATGTGTCCCGGTTTTCCACACTCAAAGCAATTGAAGGAGGATGTGCTTGCTTCCTCTTTCTTGTTTGTCTTTCTATTGAATTTGTAGGGGGAATTTTTCTTCCTCCTTATGAATTTTCTGAACTTCTTTACCAGCAGATTGAAGTTCTCAGTTTCGGAATCATCGGAGCTTGATTCTTCACACACCTCTTTTCCTTTGGCAGATTTCAAAGCCTTCAATGACACTCCTTTGCCCTTCTTGTCCTGCTGTTCATTTTCTTCAAATATGTGCAGCTTTTTCTCATGCTCTCTTAGCTTCCCAAAGAGAGTAGCAAGTGTCAAGGAGGTCAAATCCTTTGATTCTTCTATGGTTGTCACCTTTGCTTGCCATGATCTGTCCAAGCATTGCAGCACTTTCAAATTCAGTTCTTCTTTCTCAAACTTCCTGCCAAGGTCAACAAGGTGATTTATCAAGTGTGTAAATCTCTTTTGAAAATCAGAAATGGATTCACCATTGTTCATTCTAAACAACTCATATTCTCTTATGAGAGTATGCTTTCTAGATCTCTTTACATCACTTGTTCCTTCATGAGTGACTTGCAAAGTATCCCACATTTCTTTAGCAGATTTGCATTGTGATATTCTAAAAACTCATCAATTGACAATGCAGATGTAATGATGTTTTTGGCTCTATAGTCATATTGGGCTCTTTTCTTTTCATCATCACTCCACTCACTCCAATGTTTTTCTCTCTTCTCATCATCATCTTTTGTCATAGGGATATAGGGGCCATTTTCTATTGCATCCCATACAACAATATCAATTACTTCAATGAAAATCCTCGTCCTAATCTTCCAGTAGACATAGTTTTCACCATTGAAAACAGGAGGTCTATGTATAGACACACCCTCACCATAGGGTAGGTTGCTATTGGCCATTTTTGAAATCTTGAATAACTCTCAAGAACCTTGCTCTAGATACCAATTGTTAGAAAAGAATGGCACAATCCAAGAGGGGGGGTGAATTGGATTCTATGACACTTTAAAAATTTCAGAGTATTTAGGATCTTTATTTCAATTAAACTTTTCTAAGAATGAATTTTCAATGAAGTTTCTTAAAGACTTGTTATAGAAGAATGAATTTTATATGCTTTCTTGATTACAAAATAATGAGGTTCAAAGTTAACACCAATATGTAATGCTTTAATTCAGTTTAAACCAACATTATTCATGCACACATGTTAATCAAGAATCATCTTCTTTAATGTACAATCAAGATATTACAAAAAGTAAAAGATAAGGGTAAGAGAAGATTGCACAAGTCTTTTATCCTAGTTCAGTCACTCCACATGTGACCTACATCTAGTCCTCAATCAGAACCGGATCAAGATTAGTTCCACTATCTTAATGAAGAAGGTTTACAAGCACACCACACATGCATATACTCCTACATTCAAGATAACCACTTTCTTGACCTCAAGAAAGCACCCCTTGTAGAAACCCACTACAAGAATTCCTTACCACTTGAGAAACCCTCTCAAGATTTACAACTATTCACAAAGAATTAAGGAACGAATTCACCTGGAATTCAGAAGCAAATCTTAATCTCTTCCCTTTCAAGAATGTGATGATGATGATGATCTTTTTCCAATGTTTTTCACAAACGTTTTTCTTCTTGGATTCACAAAGAAAACTCTCTAAGATTGTCACAAAGACTCCACAAAAATGCTTTTCTAATTTTGATTCTCAATTCTAACTCTGTTCTTCAGGTTTTCTGGAAACCAACCAAGAACAATATAATCGATTATTTTGCTGGATAATCGATTATTCCAGAGAGTCATTTCTGGGATAATCGATTATTTCAGCAAGGCATCCCATTTTGCATGTTGCTGGAATAATCGATTATATTTAATGATAATCAATTATTTTGAGTTAGTTTTCAAAACTTCGTTTTAAGTCTCAAAATAACTTTTTAGTCCCTTTAACTCATCATCATACACTCCCTAATCAGATTAGATATAGATTTATCTTATGCACACAGCACACACAACAAATAAACTCAATCAAATCAATTTTAAAGACTATTTCCTATTACATAACACTTTTCCTTTGACTTTGTTTTTGACTTCTAAGTTGTTGTTGTTTGTTGTTGTCCTTGACACACATTTGTGATCATCAAAACTCTTTAAGCTTCAGAGGTGATCTCATCAAGTTCAGGCTCCCCTGATCTCAACAACATATGCTTCGAGGCAACTTAAAACTTATGAGAGTAATTATCATACTCATGATTTGGAGATTGCAGCTGTGGTGTTTGCCTTGAAGTTGTGGAGACACTATCTATATGGTGCGAGATTTAGTGTATTCAATGATCACAAGAGTTTGAAGTACCTGTTTGATCAGAAGGAGTTGAATGTGAGGCAGAAGAGGTGGATGGAATTCCTAAAGGACTTTGATTTCCAAGTGATGTATCATCCTGGGAAGGCGAGTGTGGTAGCAGATGTATTGATTAGGGAGTTGGAACTGATCGAGCAGTTCAGAGATTTGAGACTAGAGGTGGAGATTGTTCAAGATCACATTAGTTGTGGTATAATCAGCATAACTAATGTGTTCTTGAGACAGGTGGGAACTAAGCAATTTCAGGATCGAGAGTTGTTGAGGATTTTGGGGTTGCTTGGTACTGAGAGGGAAGCTGGTTTTGAACTTAGTGTAGATGGAGATTCTCGATTGGAAGTGTGATAGTGTCACTAAGGACTTTGTGGTTGGGCTGCCTAGGACAGCTAGGAACAGTGACTCTATCTGGGTGATTGTTGATAGGTTGACAAAGTGTGCGCACTTTCTTCCTGTCAAGAGGTGGTTCTTGGAGAGGCTTGCACAGTTGTATATTAGAGAGATAGTACGGTTGCATGGAGTACCTTCCAGTATTATCTCTGACAGAGATCCAAGGTTTTCTTCCAGGTTGGCAGACTTTGCATCAGGCTTTGGGGACGAGGTTGAGGTTGAGTTTCACTTATCATCCACAGACAGATGGTCAGTCGGAGAGGACAATTCAGTCATTGGAGGATCTCTTGAGATCTTGTGTGTTGGATCATCTGGGTAGTTGGGAGGAGGTTTTACCATTGGTAGAGTTCACTTATAATAACAGTTATCACTCAAGTATTGGCATGGCGCCTTTTGAGGCTTTGAATGGCAGAGGTGTAGGACTCTATTATGTTGGTATCAGGAAGGTGAGTCAGTAGTGGTTGGTCCAAAGTTAGTTCTTTAGACTACTGAGATGGTGAGATAAATTCAGGAAAGGTTGAGGGCTACCCAAAGTCGACAAAAGTCATATGCTGATAGGAGGAGGAGATCCCTAGAGTTTGAAGAGGGAGAGCATGTGTTTCATATTTCATAGTTGAGGAATTACATTAGAGACCCGAGTCAAGTAGTAGAGATGGATAAGGTGCAAGTTAGAGAGAACTTGACCTATGAGAAGAGACCGGTAGCTGTGGCTGATCACAAGTTGAAGAAGCTTCGTGGCAAGTCCATCAGCCTGGTGAAGATTCTTTGGGATGCAGCTACTGGTGAAGCTACCTGGGAGGTAGAGAGTCAGTTCTAGGAACAGTATCCATTCCTCTTTTCAGGTAAGCCTATTTTCGGGGACGAAAATTCCTATTTGTTGGGAGGTATTGTAACGTAGAAAAAAAATGTGGTTGATTTAGTAGCCCAGAACGGGCCGTTCCCAATCTGGAATGGGCCGTTTCAATCTATTAAATTGACCTGAAAATCGTAGTTGAGAACGGGCCGTTCTGGAGGGAGAACGGGCCATTCTGGTTGGAGAACGGGCCATTCTGGATGGAGAACGGTCCGTTCTGGAGAGGAGTACGGGCCGTTCTGGATGGAGAACGGGCCATTCTGGATGAGTTCCAGAACAGGCCATTCTAATTTCAGAACAGGCCGTTCTGCATGTGGTTTTTGTACGTGTTGAGGGAGTGCAGAACGGGCCGTTCCGGTTTCGGTACAGGCCGTTTTGGCCACTCCGGAATTTCTATAAATAGGGGTTGGGGGCCGCTGAGGAGAAGGAGTTTTTAGAGAGAAGGACTCTGGGTCTGTGAGCTCCTTTCTCTCCCAAATTCCTCTGTATGATTCCTTTTCTCCTCTAGATCACTAATGCCTTCTGGCTTTTCTTGAAATTCAGACTAAGAAGCTTGCTTTGGGAGGATTGAAGTTTCGGGTTGAGCTTCGGAAGGGAATTCTACTTCTTCTCAGTTATTGGCTATTTTGAGCCAATCTTATAAGGTAAGGGAAGCTAGATTTGTAAAGTTGTTAGTTGTATGTGAGTTGAGAACTCAATTAGGTACTTAGGTTGATTAGTATGAGTTGTGTGATGCGAGGAAAATATTGTGTGTTACTAATATAAGATTAAATATTTATAAATGATATTGTTGATGGTAGGTGAAAATAAAGTTGATAAAGTTGTTATATGTTATGTGTGGACATGTATATGTTGGGAAGTGCATGATGATAATATTTTTAAGTTGTTAGAAAAGAGTTGCATAGTTGTATAATTGAATAAGAAGTTGTATAATTACATAGAGATGCATGTTGAGTATAAAGTTGTATGTTGTGCCTTGTGTTGAAAATATATTATTTTATGATGATTAAGTTGTAAATTATGAGTTGATTGTGTTGTTTAAAGTTGAAATGAGATGTTGTGTTGTTAAACAATTTGTGATGAGTTGTTGTGCAGATAAACTATGTTGTTCAAGTTGAATGTTGATTTAGATTTAAAGTTGAAAAGTTGTATGTTGTTTAAGTTGTGATGATAAGTTATTGATCGCTAGGACTAGAGGAAATGTTTTCGAAGTTGCTCATCTCATTGTGCGGATTGAGATAGTTGTGGTGCTTTGAGAGCCCAATTTGTTGAAAACCCTCCTTGGGAAGTTGTCCCTTGGAGTGGATGTCGTGTTGTTCTCCTCTAGGACTTAGTTGATCCCGTGTGTGGGCAAGGTCGAGGCACACGTGTACAAAGCGACCACGGTATAGGGGCCAGGCCGAGCTATACTGATTACAAGCGGCCAAATGTTGAGATACATAGTACTAAGGTGATAAGTTGAAAGTTGTTTGAAAGTTGAAAGTTGTTTTAAAGTTGAATCCCTTAGTACTGTGTGGGCGACATGGAAATAGTCGATCCATGTCTTGATTGAATGACCAATTTGAGTAAGGTATCTAGTTAGAGATGTAGTCTTTGACTAGGTACTGGAGGGTGCGTGGTACTTGGAGGACAGTGGGTGGGCTAACTCCACATGTGTATTGGTGAAGCTAGCCAAGGTCGTGGTAGGCTCATACCCAAACCCTTCTGTCTTGACAGTAGTACTAGACCTCCGAGTCTAAGTGGCACACCTGAGAAATCGCCTGTTGTTGTCTATACCTAATTCTCTTCGGAGTTCCTAACGTTGTACTATACCTGACCTGGTTGAGATAGGTCAAACGTTGGATTCGGTAGGGTTTATGCCACCTAGACTGCTCAACTTCAGTTGTTGGAGATCTCCCAGTTGTACATGCGTGACGACGCATTAAATATTAAGTTGTATATTGTTGTTGTTGTTGTTGTTGTATTAAAGTTGCTTCTAAGTTGTATGAATGAGTTGGGTTTTTATGTTGAACTATATGGTCGTTTGTGATGATGATTGTTATGCATTTTTTGTATGATTGTTAATATGATGAAGTGTGTGGTGTCTTGCTTCATTATTGATAATTGGATGATTGTGTGGTATAGACTCTTGTATGTACTTGTATGATTGATTTTTGAACTCTAGCTTACCCTTTTGTTTCCATGTGGTGGAACTGCGATGATCATACTTGGTATGGGAGCAGGTCAGGGCTAGCTTGGAGATGAGGTGACTGCTGCGAGATGGAGAGTTTTGATCCTCGTATTAGACTTACCACCTTGGGTAGCAGTTTTGTGCTTGACCAGCACTAGGAGATAGTAGTTTTGGATAACTGTATAAATACTTAATACTTAAAAACTTAATGATTCTTATATATTTTTCATGTTTTTGTATTTATAAGTTATCCATTTTTATTATTTATCTTAGTTCACTATTTTTAGTGCGATTCCACTAAGTGTAGGGACCTTGGCGGATCGTTACACTTTTGATAGAAGTGGACTTGGTTTTAATCAAAGCATGAACATGCCATTAAAATCAAAGGAAATAGTTTTTAATAGGAACCAATCTTTTGGAAATTACAAAGGCAATTTCATTAAACAAACTACTTGCTTTTATTTTTGTAAGAAAGGACATACAATAAGGAATTGCTATTCTAGGAAATATGGTGTTCCAAATGGAGACATTATTTGGATTAAAAAGAGCCAAAGGCTGAGAACTAACCGTCAAGGACCCTTCACATGGGTACCTAAATCAATTTTCTGATTTTTTTGTAGGAATGCTTGAGACCCAAAAGCTTATTATGGTATCTTGATAGTGGCTGCTCAAGGCATATGACTGGAGATCCTTCAAAATTATCAAGTCTGAAATTAAAGAATGAAGGATTTTTTACTTATGGTGACAACAACAAAGGGAAGATTCTTGGTCATGGAAACATTGGTAACTCTTCCTCCTCAACATTGATTGAAAATGTATTGCTTGTTGGACTGAAACATAACTTGCTTAGTATAAGCCAACTTAGTGATAAAGGATTTAAAATTGAATTTGATAACACTTGTTGTTTAATCTGTGATAAATTGACAAAAGAAATTAGATTCATTGGAAAAAGAATTGACAACATTTACATGCTAGACTTAGAACATTCAATTACAATTTCTAACACCAAGTGTTTGATAACCAAAGAAGACAATATTTGGCTTTGGCATAAAAGAGCTACACATATACACATGGATCACTTAAACAAACTTAGTAGAAAGGAGTTGGTAATTGGATTACCTAAAATCAAGTTCAACAAGGACAAACTATGTGATGCTTGTCAAAAAGGCAAGCAAGTGAAGGCTATCTTTAAGAGCAAAAATCAGATTTCAACTTCTAAACCTTTACAATTAATTCACATGGATTTGTTTGGTCCTTCAAGAACCATGAGTCTAGGGGGGAATTACTATGGACTAGTTATGGTAGATGACTATTCAAGATTCACATGGGTTATGTTTCTTGCAAATAAAAGTGAAGCTTTCAATGCTTTTAAGAAATTTGCTAAGCTTGTTTAAAATGAGAAAAACACAAATATCACCTCAATTAGGAGTGATCATGGAGGTGAATTCCAAAACATTTTGTTCCAAAAATTTTGTGAAGAGCATGACATTAATCACAATTTTTCAACACCTAGGACACCTCAACAAAATGGGGTTGTGGAAAGGAAAGATAGGTCTCTTGAGAAATTAGCTAGGACTATGTTAAATGAGACTAAACTACCTAAATACTTTTGGGTTGATGCAATTAACACAACATGTCAGGTGTTAAATAAGGTTCTAATTAGGCCTATTCTAAAAAAAACACTCTATGGGATTTATAATGGAAGAAAGCCTAATATCTCATACTTTAGAGTATTTGGGTGTAAGTGTTTTGTTCTGAACAATGGTAAAGAACAACTTGGAAAATTTGATGTTAAAGCTAATGAAGCAATTTTCTTGGGTTATTCTACAAATAGCAAAGCCTATAGAGTATATAACAAGAGAACTCTAGTAGTTGAAGAATCAATGCATGTTGTGTTTGATGAGACTAACAAGCAAGAAATAAAGCAAATTGAAATAGAGGATTTGACTGATTTGCTTGATCAACCACCACTAGAAAGTGAACCAAGTGAAATGCCTAAAGAGAGTGAATCAATTGAAACCACTAAAAAGACAGGTGAACAATTGCCTAAAGAATGGAAGACTTCTAAGGACTTATCAATTGAAAATATAATTGGAAACATTGGTAAAGGAGTGTCAACTAGAGGATCCATCAAGAATATTTGTAACACTATTGCTTTTGTTTCACAAGTAAAACCCAAAACTATAGATGAAGCACTACATGATGAACATTGATTAATGGCTATACAAGAGGAACTAAACCAATTTGAAAGGAATGAAGTTTGGGATTTAGTGCCATTACCAAGTGATTATCCAATTATTGGAACTAAATGGGTTTTTAGGAATAAGCTTTATGAATCTGGAATCATTATAAGAAATAAGGCAAGGTTAGTGGCTACGGGGTATAATCAAGAAGAGGGAATTGATTATGATGAGACTTTTGCCCCTGTAGCAAGGATAGAAGCCATTAGATTACTTCTTGTTTATGCTTCAATAATGAATTTCAAGCTTCTCCAAATGGATGTGAAAAGTGCTTTTCTAAATGATTTAATACAAGAAGTGTATGTGGAGCAACCACCTGGTTTTGTTGATTTTAAGTATCCTAATCATGTGTACAAACTTAAAAAGGCACTCTATGGCTTGAAACAAGCTTCAAGATCATGGTATGATAGGCTGAGCAAATTTTTGATTGAGAATGACTATGTTAGAGGTAAAGTAGATAATACATTGTTTGTGAAGAAAGGGATAGTTGTTGACAACTCAAAATATAGAGGTATCATTGGATCACTTTTATATTTGACAGCTAGTAGACCTGATATAATGTTTGTTGTGTGCTTGTGTGCAAGATTTCAGGCAAATCTAAAAGAGTCTCACATGAAATCTGTAAAAAGAATTCTTAAATATCTAAGAGGAACAACTAATGTAGGTTTATGGTATCCAAAAGGAGTCTCACTAAGTCTGATAGGTTATTCGGATTCAGACTATGTTGGGTGTAGGCTTGATAGGAAAAGCACAAGTGGTACTTGTCACCTACTTGGAAGTGCACTTGTCTCATGGCATAGCAAAAAGAAAGCATGTGTTGCTTTAAGTACAGCTAAGGTTGAATATATAGCCGCTGGCAGCTATTATGCACAAATCCTCTGGATGAAACAACAACTAAAAGATTATTGAACTGAGTTGAACAAAAGTATGTTAAGATGTGATAACACAAGTGCAATCAATCTAACCAAAAATCCAATCTTACACTCTAGGACAAAACATATAGAAATAAGACATCATTTTTTAAGAGATCATGTTCAAAAGAATGATTGTGTAGTAGAGTTTGTTGAAACAAATAAACAATTAGCTGATATATTTACAAAACCTCTACCAAAAGAAAGATTTAATCAATTGAGAATTGAACTTGGAATTATAAAAGAGTCTTGTTTAAATTGATTGTGAATGTGCACTTGAGTGTGATTGTTTGATTTTAGTCTGGTGTTCAGGCATTCCTTAATTGATGAGATCTTTAAAAGGATTTCTAAACCATAAGTCGCGAGATCGGAAATTTTCGGGTTACGACAGATGGTGACTCCGCTGGAGACGTTTAAAGAGGGTCAAGCCCATATAAATGATGAAGTTAGCATAGTAAAAATTAATAATATAAATATTTAATCCCCTTTACTTTGTTTGTTTTATTTGTTTGGCTTTAATATCTATTTTCCTGTTTAAATTTTGCACCTGTTTGAATAAAAATTGTACACAAACCTTTGTACACAACAGTTCCCCCCTACACCCGGGGGCACGAGGGTATTAAACATAGTGAGTGGTTGACGTACGACCGGCCCAAGTTTGGCCTTGCAGCCTGCGAGCCTTGTCAGAAATCACGTTAGAAATCACACTCAAGGTGATAACCGATTACTCTAACTCGAAATATTGCGACAAACCTTAGAGTTTTCCAGGTGACAGGGACAGAGATTCTTGGTCCCTATAATGGGGGCACCTTGGGAGCCTTGAGAACTAGTGAGATTAGAACCGTCCTATACAATGCACTTTTCTTACAAGGACCACAGACCAAGGATTTGAATACGATCGTTCGTGGGTGTATGTTGATTGAGCATAAGTGTATGCATTTGTTTGTATTATTACTTCTAATAAGAGTGGATTGGAATTTTAAAATAAGCAAACATATAATAAAGAAAAAAATATATAATAATAAAAATTCTATACCCCTTTGTACATTCTTAGGTCAGCATTCCATTAACATCATATAGGTAGTTTCTTTTTTTTAAAATGAATAAAAGAAATCTTATCTCCATGCATTATTCCCTTTAGATAATAGAAACATGATAAAGATTAGGCAAAAAAAAATGACATACATTCTAGATTAGCTCATTAATTTCATTCATTTTATTTTATTAGCTAAGGAGGATTTAGGTTGCAGTACGTATAGAAAGTTAAGAAAAGTGAATGCTCTAATATACGACAGTATATGCACTCTAAAGAAAAGCCTAAATAAATTTTTAAAATAAATACTATGGTTGGGCTCTTACTTTGATATGTTTGTTAAAGTAAGTCTTCTTAGAATCTAATATAGATTCTCGCTTAATACTATCAAAATCTAGTTAGCATTCACAGATAAACAAATCAATGAGACTGATATTTATTATTCTCAACTTTCTCTACATTCTGCATTACATTCATTTAGAACATATCCCTCTTTGTAAAAGAATAAATGAGAATAAAAAGGGAAATTAACCTATGTGCATTATTAGTCGAAAGTAATGGAAAGTAAGCCATGCATAAAGAGTTTAAGGTAAAGAACTCCACAATCATTAAGACGCCAACTCTTGCCCCAAAAGGATAAAGTCATGTCGTGCAACCGTGAAATCCAAGTAGAATAGGAGAAACAATTAGGAATGGATGGATACACACTCTTAACGAGTTGCAAGTTAATAAAGAGAACCTGAGGAGGACAAATCCCTCAAACACTAAGGCAAAGCAAATAGACCTTTCTTGAAAGGTGATTTCAATAAGAGATAAGCATTGCTTGTTAAGAAGTTGCTAGAATGAAAACTCGCAAAGGGCGTTCTAGGAAAAAAAAGCAATGTTTGTTCGAGCTGAAAATCAAGAGACAACTTATGTTCCTCTTGAGAAGCAAGACTCCATGGAAAGCTCTATCATCACTTCTACCCATTCCTACTTCTTGGGAAAGATATGGATTCACAACACCTTTATGAGAGAAGAAGCCAAAGGACCTCCCTCTACACGAGATCTTCTAAAACGCCATATCCAAGCAAGTGGAAGACTAGCTCTATAGTCAGATCACCTAGGCCTCTCTAAGGAGCAACCTTCTTCTACTTCTCTGTGTATGAATCACGAACTCGGGGTATGCCCGGGCTCTCAAGCTACATTAAATGGACACGTGTAAATTGAAAATTATATTTTAATGCCATACATTTTTCTACTTCATTTCTCTTCTCCTTTTTATCTACTCTAAGCCTCGACAACGAACCTTAAATGAACAAGCACATTTGAAATAAGGACGTCATTAGAAGCAATGGCCTAATGCGCGATAACGAACCCATAAAGATCAATCAAATTCGGTATGACTTATGGATAAAAAAAGTCCAAAAGAAATCAGTGCAAGGAGCGTCCCCCTTTAATGAAGGAATGAAAGATGATCACAAATGCTGCAAAGACAAAAGCCCCGCAAGAAACCCATGAGAGGGCAATTCAAAGATTATGCCAAGGTCCGCTAGGAGACCTACGAAAAAAAAGGGTAGCCTAGGCAAAAGTGAGGATCCAAAAAGAAGAAGAAGAAAAGGTCCGCTAGGAGACCCACAAACAAAAAGGGTAACCTAGGCAAAAGTTAGGACAAAGTAGCATTCTGAGCTGAAAACTGAAAGGCGGCTCGAGAAGATCATTTAATCAATATGCAATCCCAAGTCATCGCTTAACTTGAAGAAAATAACGAGCTAATGCGAAAAATGATTTCCTCATTTTGGATGTGCTTGTTCATCAGCCTAAACCACTAGCCTACCTCGACCAGCCATTCTTCTAAAATCATTTTTGAAAAAAGAAATCCTTTATGACAAAACTTCTGCAAAAAAAATATGTATATATCCCCTTCTCTTTCCTCTTGACCTATATGGCATTAAGATAAATTTGAGAGATACACGGAGTATGCACAGTGAACGCTCACAAGGAAAAGATGGAGGTGTCCTAGAACAGAGTCTAGGTACACCTATCTAAAGGCTAACATATCATATCCAATACAAGCGAGAGAGCCGAACTACACAAACCTCAGGCTCAAGAAGCAACACTGAATTCAACAGGGCTAAAGGCTTACAATCCATGTCATTGATCAATGTGCATAGATTAATTTCTTGAAAGTAAAAATAAATTCGCACTTTAAGCATTAGCATAGAAGAATCATTGCATAACATGCATATGGCACAAGTGTGCACAAAAGGGTATAAGTTCACTAAAAAGATTTGAAAAAAAAAACCAATCCATTGCTGCTTTGCATTCTTGCATTCTTTGTGTATGTCTATCCATCACTTGTTGGAGAAACCAAGAGGCCGAAGCACTCGTAAAAAAGATCAACAGCTAGACAGTGCCTTAAAAGCCAAGATCATGTCAAAAAGCCTAGCCCCAACAAGGGCATTCCATACAAGTGGTTTCATATAGCCACCAATAAAAGAAAGACACGTCAACAGTAAGACGGGATAGAACCGGACGAGGAAGAATAATCAAGTCCACAAGCATGAAGAAACCACCAAGCCTTATTCTGTCTTCGACCGAGCTATACTCCTCAACCGAATGATGAAAGATCCATGAAAATGCCAAGACCAGGAATGTTTTCCTACCAAAGCGAGGAGTGGCTTCCAAGATAATACTCATCAATAAAGATTGAGCAAATAACATCATCATGGGATGGGATCCCTCCACCAATGATGACAACAAAAGATAAAACAAAAAAGGTAAGCTTCGTACATATTGAAAAAGTCGAAGCATTTAGAAAAAATAGTAGAAAAGGCAAGCTTCAAATATGAAAAAGTCAAAGCTAAACAAAAAAATGAAATTTAGAAAGAAAAAAAAAACCCTATCACAAGTAGACGCTTGGAGAGGCATTACAATACTCACATGGCAAGGGCCACACCAGAATCCCTATCATCCATCTATTTCTTCCCACCAACACAAGGGCACATCAAGTGTCTCCTGCCCATCCTCCTTGGGGCAGTAGTTTTTCATCCAACACCGATGAGAAGACATCAAGTACAAGATCGAAAAGGGTTGCTAGATCCCCAAAACTAGTACAAGATCAAAAAGGGTTGCTAGGTCCCCAAAACTAGTACAAGATCGGTAAGGGTTACTAGATCCCCAAAACTAGTACAAGATCAATAAGGGTTGTTAGATCCCCAAAACTAGTACAAGATCGGTAAGGGTTGCTAGATCCCTAAAACTAGTACAAGATCGATAAGGGTTGCTAGATCCCCAAAACTAGTACAAGATCGGTAAGGATTGCTAGATCCGCAAAACTAGTAGAAGATCGGTAAGGGTTGCTAGATCCCCAAAACTAGTACAAGATCGGTAAGGGTTGCTAGATCCCCAAAACTAGTACAAGATCGATAAGGGTTGCTAGATCCCCAAAACTAGTACAGATCGATAAGGGTTGCTAGATCCCCAAAACTAGTACAAGATCGGTAAGGGTTGCTAGATCCCTAAAACTAGTACAAGATCAGTAAGGGTTGCTAGATCCCCAAAACTAGTACAAGATCGATAAGGGTTGCTAGATCCCCAAAACTAATACAAGATTAGTAAGGGTTGCTAGATCCCTAAAACTAGTACAAGATCGGTGAGGGTTGCTAGACCCCAAAACTAGCAATGGGTCGACTGAAGCCCTAAATATCAGTCCAGCCTAGAGAGGCTGAGCTCAGAATATACTCCCTCTTCAACAAGCTACAAATAAAGGAACACACTACCATGAAGTAAGCAGAAGTAGTATGATGCATCGACATCAAATCCAGAAGCCTAGATGGTACAAGTTTACCATCCTTATCACCTGATGGAGCATATAAACTAACACTCAGCTGCTCTTAGGGACAAGGGTACAGGTAAACACCATCTACCTGAAGGAAATGGTGTGGGGGCATCTAACTATTGAAGTAAAAGAGAAGATTCGGATACAACAAGCGACATGGGGCTTTCACATGGATCTTGAAGCCTAGATGTTTCGGTTTACCATCCTTGACACCCAACAGAGCATACAACCCAACACTCAGTTGCTCCAAGGGGCAAGGATATAGGGAACATAGTCTACCCGAAGGAAACAACGTGAAGGTATCTATTGCCAAAACAAGAGTGAAGATTCGAATTTTCACCTCACTATTACAAGAGAAACAATGGAGCTTCTACTCAAAGATTGAAGATCATGTGTACGATTTGTTAGCCTTGTTAGCCAATAGAGTACGCAACCAACACTCAACTACTCTAAAGGGTGAGTATACGAGCAAATAAACCTATCCAAGAAAGCGCCAGCGCCAAAGAGACGAAGAGAAGACCTGGACGAAATGTCTACGTCTTTACTTGCCTTTGGAAAAGCAACACATAGCTAGTCCAAAGGACAAGTAAAGAGGGGTAGCTGTAGACACCCAATTTTGTTTGGACCAAAAAAAGCAATGAAATGGACGTCTATCATCAAAGAAATGGAGCTCCCTAGCATGGAAATAACAGGACATGACATTAGAAGGCCTAAAAGCCCAAACAAGCTGGTTTTAGTAGCCAGGAATGCGTTGTTGCAAAACCAGAGCGGGCCGTTCCAAGTTCCTAAAAAGGCCTAAAAGCCCTAGTTTAGAACGGGTCATTCCTAAACTGGAACGGGCCGTTCCAAGCTCCTAAAAAGGGACTAAAACCTTAATTGAAACGGGTCGTTCCCAAAACTAGAACGAGCCATTCCAAGTTATTAAAATGGCCTAAAAACCCTTGTTTGGAACAGCCGTTCCAGCCTAGTCAATCATGTGTTAATCTCATCTCTGGAATGGGCCGTTCTAGTTTCAGAATGGGGCATTCTAGATACAAAATTAACACAGAACGGTCGGATCTAGAACGGGCCGTTCCAATTTTGGAATGGGCCGTTTTGGCAACTTTTTTATGTCTATAAATAGACGGCTCAGGCACAGTTCTTAGGGCCACAAAATTTTGTCCAAGACTCCTCAGAGCTCAAAATTTCTCTCTCTCTCCCTCCTATTGTATTTCTTGAGTTTTGTGAGGCATATTATAGTGTGAAAGGTTGTCACAAAGCACCTAAAATCTCCATAGTTGAAGATTTAATAAAGCTTGCTATGAGGTATTACTCGTCAATCTCTTGTTCCATCTTTCTCTTCTTTTATTTCAAATATTGGTATAATAAATGCAATCTTGTAGACATCTTAGAGTTCATCGTGTAATTTAAATTTTATGTATAAAGGGGATTAAATATTTAAACTATTAATTCTTATTACGCTATCTTCATCATAGGGTACTGATTAAGGGCGTTGTAGGGGTGCTTAATATCTTCCCTACACGTAATCGACCCCCAAACCCAATTATGGTTATCAAGGCCATTATTGGATCTTTAAAAATCTTTTCTTTTCCCAATGTTTTGAGTAAAACATTGGTGGCGACTCCATGAACTCATTTTTCAAAATCATTAATTAAGAATTAGTCTAGCGTTCAGGCATTCCTTAATTGATGAGATCTTTAAAAGGATGTCTAAACCATAAGTCGCGAGATCAGAAATTTTCGGGTTACGACAATAGATGATAACTAGAATGTCATACTCACCCTCTATTTCTTTTTGCTGATTACAAAGGGGGAGAGAAAGAAAAATACAAAAATCTATCAAACTAAACCAATCACAAAGTCAGGGGGTAAGCATTAACTTAGGGGAGGAACTTCAGGAAACTGAATGATTAGTATCCCCTACATTTGATATGAACTTGATAGATTATATTTTTCATCATCAAAAAGGGGGAGATTGTTAAGTCAGACCAAGCGCATTCACAATTCCCACCAAGGTTTTGAATATGAAAAATATGCTCTATATTTGATATGAACTTGATAAATTATATTTGTCATCATCAAAAGGGGGGAGATTGTTAAGTCAGACGAAGCGCATTCGCAATTCCCACCAAGGTTTTGAATATGACAAATATAATACATATTGTTATTACTAACATGTGTATTAGTGTTTCAGTTGGATAACGAAAAGTCCAAACAATGGGATATGTTCAATCATAATCTGACTAGACAAAATGTCAGACGATAAAAAGGCCAGCATCAAGACTAAGGCTGATTCAGGCTCAAATCCAATACAAAGTCTATCAACAAAAGCCTGAGGCATCAGACGCATATTGGCCAATACATCGATATGAATGACCAAGGCATCAACATAACATGACTACTCGAAAGAACCAATGTAGAAGACAAAGTTATCACTTCCACACTCAGACGAAAAGGGTCGTCAAGATCATACGTAATATCTTGTAAACAGACAATGTAGAGAATGTTGAAGCACGTCTGAAGTTCGTTAATCACATTGAAAGGAATTACACAAGAGTACATCATCGTGAATAAAAAATTGAGCAAGCATGCATTCAAAAGTCAAAGTCGAGTGCGTCAGAGAAAGGACACCTACTTTTCAAAAAAGGACAGCACTGCATCGGCTAAACTGATGAGAAAAGTACAAATATACCGAGATCATGATTGGAGTCATATATCGATGAAATCAACTACACAGAAAAGCTCCACAAGTACAAGCAAACATTTAATGCAAGATCAAATGCATTAAATGAGAAGATATGCATGAACATGAACGAAACCTCCATCTGCAACGACACAAGCCTACGCTCCAACGGAAAAATTCAAATTAGAAGCAACGGGCAGATTTATAAACGGTATATAAATATTGAGGCCAAGAAGAAGAAGAGAGAGAATAGAGATGCTAGAAAAAAAATAGGCAATACGAAAAAGAAAATCAAGAGCATAAATCAATCTTTTCTTCTCTAAAAATATTTCCTGTATATCTGTGTGAGTGTTGCCAATAGTTCATCCTCTCTACGAGAGTAACCAAACACTCAGACACCTATCTTAGTAAAACTAAGGTTACGCACCTTAGTGAGTGTAGAAATTATCCAATCCTCTCTATGAGAGTAATACACACACTCAAAACTTTCAACTGCTGTAAAGCCTGAAGAAGCTAGTAGAAAGAATACTTGTGAACTAGAAGTGGTTGAGAATACTAGCGTTGGTGAGTGAAGTCGACGGGCCAGGAGTGGTCGAGAGTACTTGTAGAACCAGAAGTGGTTACGAATACTAGCGTCTAGTTGACGAGCCAGAAGTGGTAGAGAATACTTGTAATCCTTTGTGATTAGTGGAACCCTTCTATGGAAGGAAACTAGACGTAGCTTAGATTGAGTGAACCAGTATAACTGTCTGTGCATTCTCTTTACTTTCCAGCATTACATACTTTGCACCTGGTTTACTTCCTTTTTCAACAAAGCTTTTGACGAAAACTTATTTGATCTTGTTGAAGCTATTTTACTAGACGATAACATTTTCCAGACTAAAAATCAGTTTACTTCATCTTCTACGTTGAAAATCAGTTTTGTTAAAACAAAAGTCATTAGACGAAGATTCTAATTGCCAATAGCACTCTTGCGAAAATGTTTTCAAAAATTCCTTCGAATCTGAACACACACATTCAACCCCGCCCCCTTCTATGTGTACTTTCGCTAACTTCACACTCAACCATACAAATCAACTTGTAAGATAAGTGTTGCCCCAACTTATATATTCTTTAATTGTTTTATTTTCAATCGATGTGGGACTTGAAGTTTTTTTTAATATTAAAATTATAAATTTAAATATTTTTTTGATTTTTCCTGCAGATTACAATTGGCAGGAAAATTGGCAAGAAAAGTTACCTGCAAAATTTTTCTACTATTTAGCAAACATTACTTGCAAATTTATTTTTGCAAGAAAATCTGCAACAAAAAAAATAAAATTCTTACAATATTCTCTGCAAATTTTTACCATGAAAATTTTTTTTATGATCATTAAAATTGTAGCAAAATTTGCAAAAATTTCTTGTAAATTATTTTTTGTAAAAATATTTGTAAGAAATATCTGTAAATTATTTTTCACAAATAAATTCGTAAAAAAAAATTGTGAAATTATTATTACAAGAAAATTCGCAAAAAAAGTTTGCAAATATTTTTTTGTAGGAAAATTCACATGAAAATGACACTTTTCTAGTAGTGAATGTTCTTGGCATTGACCTCTGAGTTCAAGAAGTTGCGGTTGGAGATGGTTAAAGGTATCACCAACTTCATTCAGGAGACATCATGAAGTGGTTTTTGTTTAAGTTTCTTCACTTTTTTCTTCATAACGTTTCTCATCCCTTTTCCTCTAGTGGTGCTGCCTCAATGGGAATCCTTGTCCTTGGTGCTCTTCTTTTCCTTTGTTTTTATTAAATTTCGGGTGTAACCCTATTATTAAGGATCAGTCTCAGTGGCTAGGAAACTTGTCCAATCAACAATAGTTCAGTAGCTTTTGCCCCAGTCAACAAGTTCCAAATGTTAAGCTTATTACTTTCAATACTCACATCATTCTTACCAAGAAACAGAGTCAAAATCAGTAAGTATTTTTATGTAACCATGAGTAAGCAAAACAACATCTTACCTAATAGATCATGCCCAATCTAAGGTAATTCAAGCATGTTTATATGGTGCCTAAGAGGCAGCCGTTGAGGGAGTTTTAGTAGTAGGCATAGGTAAACCAATTTCATCCTGTACTATCCGCGTCGAGAAGCCGAGCTTGAGCTCGGCACTAAAGCACTAAACGACATCGGATATATGCCACATGACATCGGCCAGAGCAAAGGCCCACTATCTATCGGACCGAGGTCAACCTCAGGCCCAAATCAACGTTACCCTCGCCTAAGAGGAAAATCCTAATTCACATCAAGGTACGTGCACTATATATATGAGAAGATTACACTATCAAAGACTAACTTTAACATCGGAGTCTCTTTTACAGGTACCACCCCCACTTCGGAGCAGCCGACGTACCCAGCAAGGAAGGCTCACCAATCTTGCCCAGTAGATCGTCCCTCACGACCGATCTCCGGTAAGAACACATCCCATCCATCTTTTTTTTTTTTAAATTACAGAAAACCTTATTTCCTAATATCCCTTTCTCTCAACCTTTGGTTTCCATTTTTTGCTTGCTTGCTCATTGAATTAAAGATACAAATGCAACTTGACCTTATCTTGTTCAAGTTGTCTTTGTTGCTTAAGTCGCTCTCTCGTTTGGTTTGTCTCTCAAGTTAGTTTCTCTCTAATTTTGTAGTTTGGATTAATGGATGATTTGTGGTTTAGGGATGATTTTGTACTTCTCTCATATAGGGATGATTCTAGATATTTAAAATTGTGATACAACTTTTGTCCCTCACAACTAGAATCTCTCATTCACACGATTCGCTCCCTATAGCCTCTCTCTAATGTGTTTATCTTGGCATTTCTTCTCACCTTTTATTTTTTGTGTAATGTGGGATTTTGAACGTGCATTTGTTTGATTTTGGTAATTTGATTTTCGTTCTTAAGTGGGTTAAAAAGTATTATTAAATTGGGCCAAGCTATTCTTATTTCCTTTTATAGTGCTTCTTTACATCAAGTGGGTTGTGCTCGTGTAGGTCCAGGATCTTATTATTGTTATATTCTAGCTTATTTATAGCAATTTTATGTGTAGCCTTTATCTTATCAAATTGCTAACGTCATGTAGATGGAGTGTGTTGAATAGAGTGTTAAACAAAGTGTGTGTAAAATACTATTGGACAACAATTATACTGTTGTATTGTCTATAATTTTAGTGTTCAATATTGTATTTTATTACTTTTATTAAATTGGCATAAGATTAGAATGCTTTGTTGTATTTTATTACTTTTATTAAATTGGCATATTAGAATGCTTTGTTGTCTATAATATAAAGAACAGTCCATGTTATTTTAGTTTCTCTTATTGCCTCTGTTTTGTGTATATGTGCGTGTGTGTGTTTGCACGCATATGTGAGTGTGATTTATGCAATTGTGAAAATTTGTAAATAAATTTTAAATTTGCTTCATTTGAGTAATTTTGAAAAGTAGAAGGTAAAAAAGGCATTCAAAAGGAATTGAAACAAGACTTCTTTCTCATTAACGAGGAATATTAATTTTTTTTTTGAAGATTATGAAGCATCCTGTTTTTCAAAAACCCATATACAATTAATAATTGTTACTCCTTCCATTCCATATAATAAGTGTCACACTAGAAGAAAAAATTTGTCCTAAAATAAATGTTGTTAGTTTTTCAATGTAGTATTTAATTGCTTTTTTCTATTTATACCACTAATAATATTATGTAAAAAGTGATTGTTGTGTTGTATATCAATTCCAAAAAAGAACCTTGGATGACACTTATTATTGGACAAAGGGAGTATTAGATAGTATAGAATAGTGTACAAAAGTTTCTTATGAATCATAGAAGTTTGCTTCTAGCTAATATATAATAATGCATGTGCATGGCCTTATTCATTTATAATAGAATATGCATGTATGCAAGTTGATGAAGTGTGTGTTGGGTGTGATGCTAGTGAAGGAATGTTTATAGGATTTTTGGCCAGGTTCTTCAGTGAAACTTTTAGTACCAAGAAAATTATAATAACGTGTGTTGAGTCTCTTCTGTCTGTTAAATTGAAAATGATTGTACACATACAAGATTTAATTGGAAAAAAATGGGGAAAAACATCAATTAATGAATGTTATGCAATAAATGCATGATGCTTTATTTGTTAATAGTGGTGATTCATTGTATTCTAGTTATCAACTATGGTCATTTTGGAAAGTTTTATATAGTCTTCATGTAGAATGCAAGAGTTGAATCTTAAAGTTATAAGTTTTGACATATCATGATCTGAAAGACATATATTTCTCAATGTTTTTCTCTGATCCAAATGTGTGACAGCATATTTCGTTATTATTATGAATTAAGTCATAGGTTTGTCATCATAAAAAAAGAAGGAGATTGTTAAACCAAAGATGACCATATGCATCTAATACTCTAATTTTGATTATAACAAAGCAATTTATAAATAAGTTACATCTTTCTATTTTTTAATATATATCAATTTGTCTTTCAACCGGTGATTTATTGATTCGATCAGTTTCGCAATGTCTTAATCTAGTCAATTACTGCATGACACTGCTACAAGGAGTCTTTTCTTATTATCACTACAAGAAAATTGCCATATAGTGACACACATCATATAGTGACACAATACGTGTCACTAAAAACTATTTTTATCCACACAATAAATATAATATATGTTGGTATATTGTTAAAAAGTGTAAGTATAGACTATAGTGACACACAAAATATGTTGTTAAATCACATTCAAAATCAACACTGAAATTATATGTAGCTATATGTCAAATAGGTATATACCTACATATATTATACCTATAGTGACACTTTTTGTATGTCACTATATGGAACATTTTTTGTAGTGTATATTGGTTAAAAAATACATTATACAATAGTTTATAATTGATGAAGATGCTATCAATGTATAAAAATTTCACAACGGCAGCCAGCCAGCCCCTAACTTTACACCTACTGCTAAAAACACAAAACATAAGAGTCTTCCAACTCAAATTCTATCAAAAACCAAATTTTAATAAATATGAATTAAGCATGGAAACCTTCATGCTAATGGTGGCCTTCGCACCTATAAAAAACAAAACAATAGAATCAAGGATAGTGGCTTCACAGTCATATTCATTGTTTCGCAACCTTCATACTCAAATATGTTTTCCTGGTGGTAGTTGCTCTAAGATCTTGGGATGATATCATCGATCTAAGGGAGCAACAACAGGGAAACTTCCAGAGACTCAACACAACCACTAAAGGAGAAGGAGGACTCGTTATCATCATCACCATCATGCTCGTCACCCAAATCCATCATGTCACAGCTCTTGCATGACAATGAGGTCTTCAACAATGGGAACTCTGTATTTAGATTTGTCGTGTTATGGTGGAGGACGGTAACAAGGTTCTTAATGAATGGAATGTGCGTGAGAGTGACCTCTATTAGTGTATGTGTTTCTTAGTGAATGATGTTAGGGTTATTAGTGTTAATGAATAAGTATGAGAGCAAGTATGGTGATGTAAGATAATGAGTGTGTGTTACTAGCTATTCCTTATGCATACCTCTTCTTTTATGACTTTGAAATTTTAAACTCCTTTTACATTGGTTTAGATTAGAATCAATGAAAATAATAATAATAATAATAATAATAATAATAATAATAATAATAATAATAATAACCTATATTTACATTTATTTTAATTTGAATTTATGTAAAAAGAGTTTTACTCAACAATTTAAAATTGATGTAAAAATATTTGCTTTATATTTCAAAAATGTCATCCCATCACACTTTCTATATCAATTGTGTAATAACCAATGTAGAAAAGACAATATAAAATGATATTTTTTGTAGTAGTGTAAGTTGATATCATTGCCCCAAACTCATAGATAAAATATTTGTTTGGATAAAAGTTAAAACTGTTTTTAAGAATTTCTCTATTGAAAGAAAAACTTCTCATTTTAATAGAAAAGCTCTCAAAAACTCTTTTAAACCTATATCTAAATTGGTTCAAGGTCTCCAAAAAGGATTATAAAAGGTGATTTTCAGTTAGACAAATCATTTATAAAGATGACAATTAATATAAGATATGACAGGAAAAACAAAAATGAACATCTTTTGTTATATTATGTGGACTTGTGAGGTACAGTATACTAAAGAATTAAAAAGAGTATCAACTTTATTTTAGACTATAAAAAAGTTCTACTTAAACGAGTTGATTACGATCTTTAATATTCTAAAGTTCTTATATTTAGCACGTTTGTTTTATTTTATTTTTCAATGTATTTCTTTTTATAATTTGAAATAGGAAGAAAAATTGAAATAAGTTTTTCTGTAGGTTAAAAAAAGGGTGATTTTTTTAAAAAAGACTAATATAAAAAGTGATTTTAAAAAAAACTAATATGAAAGAGTTTTTATAAATTAACTTATACAAAAATTATTTTTAATTTATGGAGAAATTTATTTCATTTTGTTCATATTTATCTCTCTTAGAAGTATTTTCATATATAAATTTATGGGCTACTAGACTAGTTTTAACATACTATAAATACGATAGATTAGTTTTAACATACTTGTGATGTTCAAGTGACACCTTTTGTTGGTATGGGCTACTAGACTACAATTTGTCCCCTTGCCATGGAATCTTGACCAAGCAAAGCCCAAAAGGGGTATGGCAGATGATAAACACACATCCACTCTCATATAAACACACTCCCTTTTTAAAAAAAAATTATAAAATGTCTAAATTACCCTTTAAAAAAAATAAAATTCCTAAATTTACACCTCTCTTCCCCACACCCCCCTTCCCCGCACCCCACACCCCTCTTCTTCCCAAAGTCTCTTTCCGCTCAATGTCATCAAGCAACTTTCAAGAGTAATATGAATATACTTTTACAGTCATTTTGAATAGAAAAAAAAAAAGACTAGCCCCACCATAACCAGCATAAGAAAGGCTTTTTGCCGGTGAAGGATTTGACTCTCGTAAGTATCTTTTATACTAAAGCTTCTTTACAATGATTTTCTTTTATATAAGTGCTCGAGTTAGGGTTGTTGACTCGGAATTTGAAGTATACGATCCATTCCTGGCCGATTTCTTTGTCAAAACTTTAGTCTGGAACGGCACCAGAACGGGCCGTTCTGCAAGAAGAATGGCCCATTCTGCATCAGCCCGTTCTGCTTGCAGTGCGGCTCGTTCTGCTTGTAGAACGGCCCATTCTGCTTGCAGTACAGGCCGTTCTGCTTGCAGTACGGGCCGTACTGAAAGTAGTACCGGTCGTTCTGCTTGCAGCACGGGCCGTTCTGGGGCTGTTCTGTTGCAGTACAGGCCAACGCGTCACTTTTAAAATGGCTACCTTATGACTGATTTTAAAACCCCGATTTTAAAAGTCATTTTTGTACTAGTGTTTCTTTCCATAGAACAAGTATGAGTCTTTCTCTTACAAGACCACCTGCTGACATTGTGCACCCCTCTTCTTTCTCTTTCTGGCACTCCTCTTCTTTTTTTTTCCCCCGCACCTCGAACCCCCTATTCTTTCTCTTCCCCACACCCCTCTTCTTTTTTCTTTTTCCCGCACCCCCCATCTTCTTTCTTTTCTACCCCTTTCTTCTTTTCTTCTTCATCACTTTCTTATCCGACCTCTCTACCTCCTCTTCTAGCCTTTTTAGTTTTTGTAATATCTTCTTCCTTTTTTATTTTGTTATAAACTGTAAGCTCACGGTTTAGTGTCAAAGGAAAAGGTGTAAGGTCATATGCATTTTTCCTCCAAGTAATTTTCCTCACTATCTCCACCTTCTTCTATATTCTTTTGTTCTTATTGTTTGTAAGTTATTATTGCTCATTGTTTCTCTATTTTGTTAACATTGTATCTCATCTTTACATTTCTTTTTAGGATTCTTTATAGGGTTTGTGTGTTTGAAATTGATTGATCAATTGTCTTTGTATTTTGAAATTGACCGATCATTTATCGTTATGCGAAGTTATGGCACGGACAAGAGGTGGTAGCGTTGCACGAAAGCGTCAACGACTAACAAAAGATAAGCAACATGTGAATGCTCAAGTACCTATAGTCGATGATCATGAGGAGCCTCAAGAGGTCATGTTAAATGGTGTTGTAAACCCTCAAGCACCGAGGTCGTTTCTAGGAGGCCCTGAGGATTTGTCGGTCCTTAGGAATTTTTCAGACCATGTTGCAACCCGCTTATGGAGTGGCGAGGTAATTAATGTTGTTGGATTTTTTAAATTTGATGTTTAATAAACTTTTATAATGACAAGATCATAAAACATTAGGATCGTGGTGAGCTTAAGATTGTCAATCATGGAAGAAAAGTAAAAAGTTTTGTCATCAAGCACCACCAAATACAAAAATTGGTAGATAAGTCTGGCTTGGCATCACTTCTAGTTTGCAACTACCAGATGGTGGATAAAGGTCTTGTGTTTGCATTTGTTGAGCGATGGCATCCAGAGACAAGCTCATTCCACTTGCCAATAGGAGAGATGACCATCACTCTTGATGATGTGTCATGCTTATTGCACCTACCAATTATTATATATTGATAACTTAACAAAAATAATTGATTGTTCAATTACCTCTTTAGTGTTAAATACACCACTACAGCCAATAGTCTTATTTGTTGTTCCATTGGTTGATATATTCCTCACGTCAGACATTTTCCTAATATGTATTTCATGTGCACATATAAATAAAAATAAAATATTAAATAAATAAAACTATAATGAGAGATTAAAAAAATATAACAATTGTACTAAAAACAAAAATATAGTATTTTAGGAATAATAAAATTTTTATTCCAGAAAATACTTTCCATAATATTTAATTCTGTAGCCTCCGAAAATGTTTTGTTACATAATTACGGAAAGTACTTTCCATAATACTAAAGTTACTGTTACGGAAAGTTCTTTCCAGAATTATATAAAAATGTTCCGGAAAATACTTTTCATAATATTAAATTCTTATTCCGGAAAGTATTTTTTGGAAATGTTTTGTTACATAATTCCGGAAAGTACTTTCCATAATATTAAAGTTACTATTACGGAAAGTTCTTTCCGGAATTATATGAACAATAATTTTACTATTCCGGAAAGTACTTTCCAGAATGCTAAAAAACTTATTTTACATTCCGGAAAGTACTTTCCATAATATTAAAGTTATTATTACGAAAGTTCTTGCCGGAATTATATGAACAATAATTTTACTATTCCGGAAAGTACTTTCCGAAATGCTAAAAAACTTATTTTACAAGCGCATGGCACATTTAACTTACCAGTTTCTTTATCTCTTCATCCACCACCGGCGTCTGCGATCGAACCTGTTGTGCATAAGTAATGTTAAATAAATTTAAAAAAATTGTAAATATGAAATGTAATTTAATATATTAATTTTGTACCTTGTATTGAATGTAGAGGATAACGATGATTGAATGAAAAATTAGGGTTTAAGAAAGAATAGAGTGGAAAGTGAAAAATAGAATTTAAAAGATAGAAAGATAAAATATGATTATGTCGATTGTAAAAGAAGAAAAATCAAGAATGAAAAACGAAAAAAAATAAAATCATTAAAAAATAACTAGAGTGATAAAAAAGGAGAATAAGAAAAAGAAGAAGAAAGAAGAAGAAAGAAGAAGAAAAAGAATGATAAAAGAAGGGAGTGAGTAAAATAATTTTAAAAATAAAAATTTAGTTAGAAAGATATTTTAGAAATTTTTTTTTTAAAAAAAAAGAGAGATTAGAGGTGTATTTATAAAAGATAGGAGATGTATATATCAGCAGCTAAGGGGTATTTACACACTACGTTGGATCAGCATGTTTGACATGTGATCACAAAAAGGCTTGCTTTCTGAAATTGCAACGTTAGTGGTTTCTATTATCCGTTATCGTGGACCAATTTCATTTACTACATACAATCTAGTTTCGGCCCAAGTATACCTAACTGGCTTTTATACCTAAGGAGACTTCGGGTAAACTGAGGACACTAAGCCCAATAAAGTGTCATTACGCCTGTATATAAAACAAGCCTTTTGTTATATACACATGTATTAATTAATAATACAACTCTCTTTTTTTTCTTTATCTATTTCTGAAATATTCTTTTTTTAAAATATTTTTTGGAAGAAAAAAATATACTTTCATAAAGTAATTTTTGGAGGACAAACAATATACTTTCAAAAAGTACTTTTTGAAAGACAAAAAATATACTTCTGAAAAATATTTTCTAAAATATATTTTTTTTGTTTCTAGTACTTTTCAAAAATATATTTTTCGATTTTCAGAAAGTACTTTAAAAAACTATGTTTTACACCTCAACTTCTAAGAGTAAAAATATATTTTTGGAAAGTATTTTTTGAAAAATATTTTTTTTCACTTCCATAAAGTACTTTTTATATGTATGTTTTGCATCCTTAAATTTCGAGAGTAAAAATAAAATTTCAGAAAATTCTATTTGGATGAGAAAAAATATAACTCCAAAAATACCTTTTGAAAGATAAAAAAATAAAAATAATATATATATATACACTTTCGAAAAGAAATTTTTAGAAAAGAAATATTTTTACTCTTTTAGGAATATATTTTTAGAACTAGAATGCACAATTTCATAACAGTAATAATAAGAAAAAATGTATTGTTTCTAATCAATAATTCATTATAAAATCAACCGATCATTCCTTTGGAAACAACGTCTTCATAAAATTCACAACCTTGTATGTTGTATGTAATGTATTTGAAGATAGAGTGAAAAATTGGAAGTTAGAAATTTTTGAAATAAAAGTGCAAAAAAAAATAGGGTTTAAAAATAATAAAGATGAGTCATTGAGTGTCTTGATTATTGGAGAGAGGGAGAAGAAAAAAAGAATAAAAGTGAAAAAGAAGGGATGCATATGAAGATTAATTAGAAAGAGATAGAGTAACGAGAGAAAATGGGTGGATGAAAAAAATAGATTTTGAAAATAAATTTCATTTAAAAATAAATAAGAGTATTTAAAAAAAAAGACAAAATATTGAGAAGAAAGACATAAATCTTTTAAAAAGGAAAGGAATATAACGAATAGATATTCAATTTGGTTTCTGAAAGATAGTAGAGGTGACTAATAGGTTCTTAAACAAATTTTTGTAGCATCTAAGTTCCCAAATTTTAGTTTTGTTATGCAAGTTAATCATTTTATTATACTAGGTTATTGACTTTATTAGTTTCTTGAACAACCAATATTTAAGTGTTAGGTTGACACTTATTCTCTCCAATCGTTTATTCTTTCTCTTATAAACACCTAGTATGAACCATAATGTAAGGTTTTGCTACTTTTCAATTAGCAACAAACACTCTTTCATGTTTAAATATTCTAGTCATAAGTATTTTGATTAAAATGGGAGGTTGTTGTTGAATTTTTTTTTTTTTGTATTTGGATTTTCGGTTACAGTCATCCTTAATTTCTTTACTTATTCTAGCTATATGTTTAGGATTGTAAACCCTAAATTATTTAATTTAGGATTTAAAATAGTGAGTGGTCGTTATGAAAGATCTCAAATAAGGATCGTCAATCGAATATGGGTGCATTTGCTATGTTTAATAAATCACAAAATTCCTCTAGTAGAAGTGGGGAAGATTTTAGTGGTGATTGTCCTCTCTATTAACTCGGAGAGAGAATACGTGTTAACATGACAATTAACTATTGACTGATGTTTGTTGGGTTTTGGTCTCCCTTCCTATGTGGAGAATAGGTACAAATTGTGTAAGTCCATTATGTCTCACTTAATCAAGTGAAGAAAGGTCAAGTTAGGACAGATAGAGTGACTCATTTTGAGAGAAAACAACAATAAAATATAGACAGAAAAGAAGAGAGAAAGTTTCATTATTGAGTTCGCATATCCACCAGACCATAGTTTTCAATTTGCAACTAGAGATTCATTCACCATTGGATTAGACTGAGTTTTGAAAAGCAGGTTTGTAGGATGTGGTTCTTCATTTTCAACAGTTGGATCATTGAAAGATGGTTTGGAGTAGGAGAAAAGCGTCTCAAAGTAACATCTTTAGTTTTGGGGCTTTTCATCTTATTTTTCATTTATAAGCAATTGTGTTTGATTTGCTTTGACTAAATATAAGCATTATTTGGTGTGTTCATTGGAGACTCTCTTGTATCCTTTTTCTTTTTATTATAGTGAAGTTTTTCTTTAGTTTGAATGACTTGTAACTTTTACTGTTACATTGAGGGGATTTTCAAGTTAAAAATATTTGTGTCTCATGTGTTTGGCTATCTATTTTTACTTTATTTTATTGGTGCTCCTCATTGGTTCTAATAAGTAGGAAGATTTAATTTTCGTTGCGTTATTACTCTTTTATAGTTTTGTTATTATATTGGATTTTCCTCCATCGCATGAGACTAACAAAATTAATAACACAATATAATGGAACGAATAACTTGTATAATAAAATTAAAATTTAGAAACCTAGATGTTACAAAAAAAATATTTTAGGACTTATTGACCACTTGTATTATTTTTCATAGAAAAAATTAAATGTTTACTCAATATATAACATTTGACTACGGTGGCAAAACGGGTCAGCCCGGCCCGCTAATGGCCCACCAAAAACAGGTTTGGGTTGGATCGGTCTACCAATGAAAAATGGGTTGGAAACGCTGGCCCACCCCGCCTAAGGACAGGCTGGTGGGTTGGCGGGCCAGCCCGCATACCACAAAAAAAATTGCAAAAAAAATGGAAAAAAATATATTATATGTTCAAATAAAAAAAATTGCTACAAATAAATAAATAAAACCATATAAAATTAAAAATGCATACATATTGTATATAATATATGTTCAAAAAAAGTAAATTACAAACTTAGAACAAAATCAAATAGAAATTAGTCCACTTACACCAAAATCAAAACCAAATTATAAACTTACAAGTTACTAATAATCTAAATTTTTTGATAGTCCACAAAACAAGTCTATTACTTATGCAAGCAATTGAAGCCCAATTACTTATGCGGGTCGGCAGGTTGTGACAGACCAACCCACCATTTGGCCCGACGGGTTGGCAGGTTTGGCAGGGCAAGTTTGACAGATTGGCAGGTTGAAATCATAAACCCGACCCGCCAATTGTTGACAGGCCAACAGGCCAGCCCGCGGGTCACAACCCATTTTGCCATCCTTATATTTTGTTAGAATAGAGCTTATAAAACCGTGAACAAATCAAATCTACCCAAATGTTCTCCTGTTTTATATTTAGAAAAACCCTATAGCATGGGATATGTGGTTTATTTACGATAAAATAACGTTGTGGGTAATAAATATTCTAGATATTTTGAGTAAGGTTAAATTAATATAGACTAAATTATTTTGTTGGTTTTTATAATTTTGTAAAATTTTTAATTAAGTTTTTATAGTTAAAAATATTCTAATAAAACATTATATTTTAAAAATCTTGTAATTAAATCATTCAGTTACTATCGTCATTAAAATTCTATTAATTTATGCGGATGAAATATTGTGACATGACAATTATTTTTTCATATAATAATTAGTTTTCTTTTAATTTTCATTATTTTCAATCTAATTAAATCTCTAATTTTAATTTGTTAATTATACCAAAATTAGAATTTATTTTATATTAAATTTAAATTATATGATGATAAGACCTAGCTAAATCAAATCAATGAAAAATTAGGAGCAAAATGAGTCCAATATGCAAAATTTTGTCTAGGCCCAGTTCTGGCTCAATTACTAATCACACCCCAAGCATTACTAAATGTCACCCCCTTTTTCCTACTAAAAAAATACAAAATGAATGTATCAACTAGGGAGGTTAAATGGAGTTAAACTCTCCAAGTAACCTACCTTGAAATCAATATACAAACACTAGCAAAAACAAATAAAGTGCCTCACAAATACAAAGGCAAAAATAACCTATACAAGAGACTATTTGAAAACTATACAATATATACAAGTAGAACTAGGCCTTCTCTTCATGATAGAGCATTCCAAGTGAAGAATACCTTGGGCTTGGCAAGTCCACTAGTCTTCACAAGGTCTAACTCTTCTTGGATTCTTCTAGCCATAGCTCTAGTGACTGGGCCCTTGGCCCATGGTCTATCATTTTACCTCGAGCGGAAGGCAGTCCCTATAAAGAATAAAGTTACTTATGCGAAATGTTCCTTGTACGATTTTCCTCGAAGAAGATGGTGGCCACTATGTTGGGTCGATAACACTAATCCTCCCCCTGGTAATAGCCTATTACTAGAAAAAATTTATTGAATTCCTCTTGTACTTATCTCATCTCCTATCTGCATTGTTATATAGCTGTTGTGTCTCAACATGTTCCTCAACACGTCGAACAAAATCCTGACTGGGAGAGTGATGATGATGTCCAAGGAACATCCTTGAAGGGTCGAAAAAGAAAGACCGCTTCCGAAAAAGCCACCCTTCGTTCTAAGGTAAGGATGTTTCGACTCACCATCTCTTTGAACCTTTTCGATCAATTCTCTTCGTTCATTTTATCTTTTCTCAATTTTTCGTATTTCAGAGTATCGAAACCTCAAAGAAACAGAAAGTGGATTCAGGCAGTACCAAAACAGTAAGAGAACTCTTTGCCTTAATATTTTCTTACCCCTTTGAGTCCTACTCATATCTTGTTCCCTTACTTTCAGGTTTCGACCACGAAGAAGCAGGATAAAGGAAAGGGAAAGTTGGTGGTTCCTCTTTCCAAGAAAACTTAGAAACCTCCCACTGGGAAGCTTCTTCAAGATGCTATGAAATCAGTGCCTAAGGTATTCCTATATATAAACAATTTATTTTTGACTATATTTTTTCATTACATAAATCTTTCTAAAGCTGCTTATTCATCATAGGGTACTAAAATCATCGACTTTGATTCCTCTTGAGAAATGAGAGATGTTCCTCCTGTTACTGAGACGTCCCAACAGGTTCGCTCATGTTCTTTCCTATTTTTCTATCATCTTATTCGAGGTATGTTTAATAACACCAAATGCTTATCTTTGATTTGTAGTTGGTTACGTCTCAGTTGAATGTTACTGAGATGGCTTCGATGATGGCCTCCATCCAAATCCCTCCTCAGGTCGAAGAGGGCAAGGTTCCCCAATCGGAACCTTTAGTCAATGCGGAGACCTTACAAGATTCTGCTCAAGGTGAACCTTCTTTCGAGCTACAACCTCCCTTGAGTCCGAACAAGGGTATATTTCTTTCGACTTTACAAACTTATCATGACCCTTAATGAAACCCTCTTATGTGTTCTTCTTTTGTATAGGTTCGACTGTCTCGCCTAAGCCTTTTGCCGCTTCTCCCTCGACTCAAGGAGGTGCTACCTCTTCTGTCCAAGGTTTCTCATCCATTCCTTCTCCAGACTTGGATTTAATAAGCTTCTTCAATGAAGAAAATGAAGATATCAACAATATCTTCCAAGTTCTGGATAACTGGACGAGTGGTCCTTCTGGGTCGGAGAAGGAACAAGAAAAAACCGTCGAGCAAGTCTCTGAGGCTCCATCGTATCAACCTTTGCTTGATTCTTTTCGTGCAAAGGCATATGTTGATGATCTTGATCAGGCCTTCCTGATTCCTGATTTCAAGACAGAGGTTGAACAAATGATGGATGATCTGTTGTCTTACTCGAGCCTTGCCCCTGAGGTCCATTCTGAGCTGCAAGACTTCGTCAAACCCTTTAGCCTCGCATGGGACCTTCGAACTCAATGGTCTACTGTATTCTAAGAGTTAGCCCAAGTCGAGGTTGAAAGCGAAGAAGACCGTGCTAAGCTCGAGAACCTCCGTAATGACTTGATTTCAATCAAGAATTCAACCGCAGAAATGATTTCTTCTTTGCAACAATTACAAAAAGAAGAAGCAGACATTGAAACCACTATCAAGGCTCTGCAGCATGAGTTAGATAAGACTCGCTCGAAGAAGGATGCCATTAAAGTTCAAAGTCAAGACATCAAGCAGCGTCAGACAGGTCTTAAGGAGGAAGGCAAGGTCATATCCTCTCGACTTGCGAAGACCTTGGAACAAAAGAAACACTTGGAAGCCCAATGCAATTCTCGAAGAAAAAGTTTGGACGAGGCTTACAAAGCTTTTAAAGATTTTAAATCCAAATTCTGTAATAATTAGATTTTCTTTTCTGCTCTTCGATTTCCTTTAATTTATGTTTGGCTTGTATCGAACAATTAATATTCTACCCTCTTATGAAAATACTTCAAGTATTTCCCATTCATTACTTTGCTCGCACTCGAATTTATGTCTTTAATAACGTATGCGTTTTTCGAATATGCTTGTTCGATTATAAAGGGACCTTCCCAATTATAAGACCATTCACCTAGGTATCGAGATTTTTGATCCATGGGAAAAATCACCTTTAACACTAAGTCCCCAACTCGAAATCGTTGTGTTTTAACCTTATTGTTGTATGATCTCTCAACTCTTTCTTTTTGTTGAACAAGATTTTGCAATGCCATTAATCTTTCTTCCTCTAAGGAAATCAATTCATCATACATTAAATTCCAATAGTCTTCCATAGGTAGTTCAATTTGTTTCTATATATGAATTGATTGTAAGTTAATATCTATAGGAAGAATAGCCTCGTGCCCATACACTAATTTATATGGGGTAGTCTTTGTAGCTTCTCTAGGAGAGTTTTTATAAGCCCATAAGATTTGAACAAGAGTCTCATGCCAACTTCGAGGTCTGTTTGATACATGTTTTTTGATTAACCCAATCACCACTTTATTTGCAGCCTCTACTTGGCCATTTGCCTGTGCATAATATGGTGTTGAAGTTATTAACTTGATTCCTCTTGACTAAGCATACTGAGCAAATTTTTGACCTGTAAACACTGTGCCTTGATCAGTAGTGATTGTTTGAGGGATCCCAAACCTTGTAATAATATGATCCTCGACAAAATCAATTATGTCCTTTTGCTCAACTTCTTTTAAGGGAATGGCTTCAACCCATTTTGTAAAATAATCTATAGCAACTAGGATATACTTATGATTTTTCGAGGATGATGGATGTATTTGCCCAATAATGTCGATTGCCCAACCTCGAAATGGCCAAGGCTTAATAATTGAGTGCAGTTCACTGGCAGGTACCTTTTGTATTGGCCCATGTTTTTGGCATTCTTCACAACTTTTTGCAAATTCGATACAATCTTTAAACATAGTTGGCCAATACAAACCTTTCCTTGACAGGTTCCATTTCATTTTTTCACCCGCTTGATGGGCCCCACAAATACCTTCATGTATTTCTGCCATAGCTATATCACTTTCATGGTTCCCAAGACATTTAAATAAAATTTCATCGAAGCCTCTTCTATACAATTCATTGTTTAGTAAGACGTAATTGAGGGCTTGGAGCTTAATCTTTCTTTCGACCTTCAAATTGGGATTTTGCAAATATTCGACCAATTTGCTTCTCCAATCTTATTGATTCAAAGAACCAACACTTAGAACCTCTAGATGGCCTATCAATTCATTTTCGGTATGAATCAGATACTCTAGACATTCCTTACTTACTTTATACCCTGATGCCATCTGAGCCAATTCATTCGCAATGATATTCGAGTCTCGAGGAATATGTTGTAATTGAACTTCATCAAACGCGTTAAGTAACTGCTCGGCTCGAGTTTTGAACTCAATTAAGTTTTTATTTGAGCACTTGTACTCTTGAGTTAGTTGTTTGATGACTAGTTGTGAATCACCTCGAATTAATACATTTCTAGCACCTAACTCTTCAAGAATTTCAAGTCTCGTTATTAGTGCCTGATACTCGGTTTCATTGTTCGAGTATCTCTTGTTCGTTTTAAATGATAATTTAGTAGGGAGCCCTTCGGGGGAAACAATTAAAAGACCTATTCTAGTGCCCAATTCATGTTTCAAGCCATCGAAATATAATTGCCAAGGCTTAGTGGTTAAGTAAATGACTTCCTTTGTTTCGTTCGAGTGGTCAGCGAGAAAATCTGCAATTATTTGACCTTTAGTTGCTTTTAACGGCTCGAAAGTTAACGAATATTCAGTTAGTGCGAGTGCCCATTTACCAACTCGAGAATGTAAAACAGGTTTACACAACATATACTTAATCACATTACTTCGACAAAATATTACAACATCACAAGGCCTAAGATAATACTTCAACTTTGTACAAGCAACATAAAGACTTAAACATAGTTTCTCCAAAGGAGTATATCTAATTTCTGTTCCGACTAACATTCGACTTAAATAATAAATGGCTCTCTCGATACCATTATCATCATCTTGTGCCAGCATACCCGCAATAGTCGAATCACTAGCTGAGATATACAACTTGAGTTGCTTCCCTTTAGAGAGTGGTGCAAGCACTGGAGGATGAGCCAAGTACTCTTTGATATTTTCGAACGCTCTCTGGTGTTCCTCTTTCCATTGAAACTCCTACTCCCTTTTCAAACGTAAGAAAGGAGAAAACACTTTAGTTTTTCTAGACAAATTCGATATAAATCTTCTTAGAAAATTTACTTTACCTAGGAGAGATTGAAGTTCTTTTTTGTTCGATGGAGGCTTAGTCTCCATGATGGCTTTGGTTTTGTTCTTATCCACTTCAATCCCTTTCTGGTGTATGACAAATCCCAGAAATTCTCCTGCTATAACACCAAAAGCACATTTTAGTGGATTCATTTTTAAACCATGTTTTCTCATTCTCTCGAAAGATAATTTCAAATGGCATAAGTGATCCTCCTTTTGTTTCGATCCAACAATTATGTCGTCAATATAAACTTGTACAAACTTACCAATTAAATCATGGAATATCAAATTCATTGCCCTTTGATAAGTGGCTCCTGCATTTTTCAATCCAAATGGCATCATCACCCATTCATAAACACCTAACGCACCTGGACATCGAAAAGCAGTTTTCGATACATCATTAGCTGCAATATAAATTTGGTTATATCCAGAATAACCATCAAGTAAACTCATAATTTCATTACCTGCAGCAGCATCTATCATAGTTTCAGCAATGGGCATAGGATACTCATCCTTTGGGGTTGCTGTGTTGAGGTCTCGAAAATCAATGCATACTCTGAGTTTCCCATTCTTTTTTATAACAGGCACAATATTCGAGATCCACTCAACATATCTTGAAGTTCTGATGAACTTTGCTTTTAGTAATCTTTCAATTTCTTCCTTGATTTTTTTGATTACTTCAAGAGCGAACCTTCGAGGATTTTGCTTAACAGGTTTCCTTCCGGGGATCATGGGTAACCTATGTTCCACCAACTCTCGATCTAATCCCGGCATTTCATCATAATCTCATGCAAAGCAATCTTTATAATCGTGTAACACTCGAATTAATTCCTCCTTTAAGTCTTCTCGCAAGAACTTGCTCACATAAGTCACTCTTCTATTTTCGACCGTTCCCAAGTTAATTTCTTCGAGGGGATCCTGAGATTCTAATTTATGCTCTTCCTTAGTTGCTCTTTCAAATCCCAACGGTGAATCATCGAAAATACAATCTAACTTGGGTTCTAGTTCTTGCTCTTTGCCTTCTTTTGATTGTTCGACCTCCTAGTCTCTTTCTATTTTTTCTTTTTCTGTTTTTCTCGACCCAACTTGGTCCTCTTGGTTTTTCTCTGTTTTTTCTCTTTCATTTTCTTCGACTTTGCAGTCTACATCCTTTTTCTTTCTTTTTGGTTTTTCTTCGGCCGAAGTGGCCGTGCTATTTTCATCAATTTCATTTGAACGTGCCTCTTTACTTTCATCTTCCTCGGCCATGTTGGCCGTTTGGTCGGCCACATAGGCCGATATTCGAGCTATGAAGCTCGAATAAGGATCTTCATCCTTCATTTCTCTAGTGGAGCCGAATCCTTTTCGGCTCAAATCACAAAACCTTTCTTCACGTCCCAACAGAAGGTTTTCTTAATTCCTTCTTCTTCATCCATCACTCCAGAATTATATGCGTCGAAAGGTTTGGTCTTTGCAAATGCTGTCAATTGTTGATCATCAAAATACATACCAACCTCATACGTTTTCTGGTCAGCCTCGAGAACTTCCAATCCTTCGTCATCGTTCCAGAAGAAGATCTTTTGATGCACCGTGGAAGGGACGGCTCCCACCCCATGGATCCATTCTCGACCCAGCAGGACATTAAAATTCGCCTTGGATGGCGTTACTATAAACATGGTAGTCCTCTTCACACTTCCAATTTGCACATCGAGCAGAATCATTCCTTCAGGGTGTGAAGATTTTCCTGCATAATCCGAGATCATTATGTTGTGAGGCTTTAAATCAGCCAAGGATTTTCCAAACCTCTTCAACATTGTCTTTGGGTAAGATGTTCACAGCTGCGCCTCCATCGACCAAGACCTTATTCACCTCTTGCCCCTCGATCATCAATGTCAACAATAGGGGCTTAAGATGTCCTTTCATTTCCTCCTGGGAGAGTCGAACACAACAGAATTGAATTTGGGGATAACCCTCGAGATTTGATTGACCCATATGATTTTGGATTCATAGTTGGGGTCATCGAAGAAGTCTTCCCTATGGATATCCTCTTGTTCATTCACTGACTCCATAGCCCCAGCATACTCGGAGGGTAGAATGGAGACTACTCCACAAATATCTTCTAGGGAGTCCTCAAAACCACTCTCGAAGCAATCTGTAATCATGTCTTCATCATCCTCGATGAACTTCCGAGATGATTCTCCTTTTTGAGGTACCAGAATCGAGAAACGGTTTCCTCCAAGACCCTCAAAGGTAGCCTTCCGCATCCTTTGTTGTCTTATCCACTGGGTTTTGGTCAGATTATTGAAAGGCTGTCGAAATCCTCGCCCATAACTTCCAGTTGAGAACTTCCCAGAACCTGGAGCCATATTCGAGAACTTCTCAAGATTTCCTTGTACTGGGTTCCTTGCATAAGTCATTACTTAGAGATGGCAAAGTGGGCCATGGCCCGCGGGCTGGCCCGTTGGCCCGCCAAAAATTGGCGGGCCGGGCCAAGCATTTTAACCCGCCAACCCGCCAAGCCCGCCCCGCCAAGCCCGCCAACCCGCCGGGCCAAATAGCGGGCCGGCCCGCCACAACCCGCCGGCCCGCATATATATATATTTTTTAATTTAATTATTTTTATGTTTATTTTATTTTGATGTAGAAGATGAGGATGAAGATGATTAAGAAAAAAAGTAGAGACATCTTCTTTCAAGAGAGCTTCTAATATTCTTAAAATAAAAATTTAAAGTTAATTAATTGTATTTAAACTTGTTTGTGGACTATCAAAAAATTTAGTGTATAAATAATTTGTAAGTTTATAATTTAGTTTTGATTTTGGTGTAAATGGACTAATTTCTATTTGATTTTGTTTTAAGTTTGTAATTTGTTTTTGTTGAACATATATTAAGTACAATATGTATGCATTTTTTATTTCATATGATTATATTTATTTATTTGTAGCAAAAAAAATTTTATTTAACCATAAAATAAATTTTTTTTTTCCATTTTTTTTCATTTTTTATTTTTGTAAGCGGGCTGGCCCGCCAGCCCACCCTTAGGCGGGGCGGGCCAGCATCTCCAGCCCGTTTTACATTGGCGGGCCGGGCCGGCCCGCCCCGTTTTTGGCGGGCCAATGGCGGGCCGGGCTGGCCCGTTTTGCCATCCCTATCATTACTTGCTTCCCTCGACCCATTCCACCAACCATGGGTCTTGGCAGTGCATTCCATTTGCCAATAGGAACGTTTGCATTTGGCACGAAAGTGTTGCCAAATCTCGACGAATTGTACATCTCCATCTTTTCTACTAGAGCATTGTATTGAGGCATATGAACCTGCCTCATAGTTAACCCAGCATTTGATCCAGCATTAAACTTAGGCTTTTGCCAAAGATTTTCAGCTTTATAGTTCCTCAACATATCTGATTCTTCAAAGGCTTTAGCAGCAGCTCTATCGAAAACAGCGCTGCATCGGGGGCACAACATTACTTCCCTATCAGCCTCTTTCTTTTTAGACAAGAACTCGACTAAGCTGTCTCCCTCTTTAGGGTAGATGGGCTCCTGTTCCTTAGCAAAATCTTCCATTAATTCCTCGAGCTTCTCATCAGAAATGGGTTCAATGTTCTCATCATCCTCGACAGCAACGTCCACCATATTGATCCCCATTGTCACAGGTTCCACATATCCAGTATGGGCAGCAAATGGATCAGTGTCCACTTTCATTTCCTTTTCCTCGAAAGCAAGACGACCATCAGTAATCGCTCTCTCGATCAGATCCCTAAAACGTACACAATTATTAGTCCAATGTCCATACATATTATGATATTTGCAAAATTTCTTCCCTTTCCTTTGCTCGAATGGTGGGATTTTATGATTTTCTGGGAGTACAATTTGTTTATCTTTTAATAAGATATCAAATATCTTTTCTGCCTTACTCACGTCAAAATCCTCACTCGAAATCTCATAACTAGGATCTTCACCGAATTCAGAATTTTCCAAATAAGCCACTTTTTCTTTTCGAACAAATTTATCAAACTTTCTTAGCCTTTCTTTTTCTAGCTTTATCTGTTCAATCCTCCTAACCTTTTCGGCTAACTGGGCCATATGTCTCAATTGTTCATTTACTAACTTCTTACGTATCAAGAAATCTAACCTTGTTGCTACAATCCTAACTAGCTCATGTTCAGGTATATTAGTATAACATCGAGATTTTAATTGCCTGAACCTATTTAAATAATCATCTAAAGTTTCATGGCTTTGTCTCTTAATGTTCATTAGATCGACTATGCTAACCTTCGTTTCTTCTCTGAAGAAATGTTCATGGAAACTACCTTCTAACTGAATCCAAGTGTGTATCGAATTAGGGGGTAAGGTTGTGAACCATGTAAAAGCATGCTTAGTCAATGAACTTGGAAAATACTTCATTTTTAAATATTCATTGTTCGCTAAGTCCCCACATTCGACTATGTATCTAGCTATATGTTCGATTGTAGATTCAGTTAATTCTCCCGCGAATTTCGAGAACTTTGGCACTTTTATTCCCCTGGGCAATTCTACTTGGGTTACATAATCGGGGAAGGCTGACACAAAATAAGGACGTTCGTTTCGACCTACGTCGAATCCATATCTATTTAATATCCTTTCTACCATTTGATCTAAGTTATCATTGGGATTTCTATTAGGTCGAACTACGTTCTGATGAAAATTCCCATACCCGCCAAGATTTTCTAACTCATTCAGATTCGCACTCATGGCTCTCGAGGGTGACCCATCACCCAATTTATCTCCTATTTTGTTTATTAATTCATACAAAGGAGTCATTATATTATGCATTTGGGTTGACAACAGATTAACCATGTCATGATTACTATGATCCATCTGTTGTCGAAGAGCCATCATAGCTTGGTTACTAATACCAGTAGGTATGTAACTACCCTGTCGAATCAGGGAACCTTCCTGACTTGTCCCTACATGTTGATATGGGTCATGCATAACAAAACCCATGCCATTCGGCCCAGGATTATATCCTTGTGGGGATACATGCATTTGTGGATTAGGTCTTATTAACGGTATTGGCATTTCGACATGCACAGGTTGGGTATTTCGCCAATTCTGTGGCATACCCCAGGGGTATTCCCTAGTGTCATTTGCTAGTTCCTGAGTGACATTTGTTTGCCTAGCTGTGTTTTCGAGTAGCACAGGGGAAGACACTGCCCCCCTGGTTACATTGGTCACATTATCAGGGTTGGGGTTTGTTTGTTCTACATCCACGTGATTATTATTGTTCGTGCCTGTTTCTCTATTAGATGTAGACATTGTTCTTCCACTCCTAAGTCCCATGCAACACACATACCCAAAACTAGTCCAATTATGTTTGACTTAAACGTGTCCCATCGGGCGTGCCAATTTGTTTAAGGTGAAACTCTGTTTATGGATTCTTTTTACTCGAACTAGCACGACACGCGTTTCAATTTAGGTATGTTTCGCTTTGAGATATTTAGAGTATAACGAGATGGAGTAGAACGATTTAAAAGCTACTTGTTTCCAAGTATTCATCAATGACCAACAAGTAATAAAATTCATGAAAGTAAATCCTTAAATAAACAGAATGAACGATAGATACATTTGCAATACAGATCATGGTTCACTTGCATAATTAACAGGAGTTACAATGTCAGAATACTAGAACTACGTAATCACAGGAAATAAGAAGAAGAACTACGCTAAAACTACTCCTAAAAAGAGAAAAGAAATGTGGCCGAGAAGAAATCATACCCAAAAACAATTCCATGCACGAAAGCCATATGCGCAGGCAGAGAGTGCTTCAGAGTATAGTCTTAGTATGAGTTTTCCGACCCCCGTACATTGCCATGTCTTGTGTATTTATAGAACTAATCAAAAGAAGTCAGTTATGTTCGTGTGTTATTGAAAAATAACCGTTATTCCCCACATTCTCATTACGTGGTATGATATGTAACTTCTCATAACTGCTCGACCCATGTGTTTTTTACCTTTTCGATTTATTTTCCAACAACTGATCTAAGATAACTACTCACTATTTAGAAATCTTCGATGGCTCCCCATTTTCGATCACTTCTCGCTTTGATTTGATTCTTTTATTCGACTTCCTTGAGTACGAATAACTTGATGCTTTAATCTTGAACCTCCTGATCATTTTTTTTTCCTTTCGAGTTACTTGGTCTTCGAGTGATCCTAACAAAAGGAAAAAAGGGTTTTACTAATGATAGGTTACACTCATCAAATGTTCTAGGTCAGGACGACGGCTAGGTTCTCTTAGAGTTCATATCACTAGGAGTTCTTTGATTGCCATCCTTGGACCGGAACATTTTGGCGCCCACCGTGGGGCCTCGGGAAAACTCTTTCCACGGCCATTACAACTTCAACCCACGACCACGTGGTTAATAGCCAATTCCGCCATTAGACATCGGACACCTAAGAGGTTTATGTGGTTATGAAACTTGAAACAAAAATAGCTAAGTATCCAATTCCCATTCCTTTTAACCGTTGTCACGTAAAAATGTTCAATTAAAATCAATGTTTCAGTTCTTGTATCATGGATTGAACCTTGATCTGTTTATTATGGATGCTTAATTGCATGTTTTGTCAATGTTGTTGAATCAAACAAATTATCATTTAAATCGATCAAGAATTTTGCAAAGTTTGGATGATGTCGGTGATGATCATGGCTTTTCTCTAGTCAATGTTCATGGTGTCATCTCGAAACACAGTAATCAACGCAAGATTCATTTTGTAATCATGGTTGGTAAAGTCTTTTAAGAGATTATGTTATATGCAGTTACTTGAGGATTGTGATGGGTTGTGAGAAAGGTGAGTCATGTACATACACATAAGGTAGTTGTTTTGTTGTTAATGGACCTTTGCCATGTCAGGTCCACTAGCATGATGGGTCCAAAACTTGTTAATAAAATTTATTTGTTTTTTGTTTAGGGGGAGGGATGGTTTTGGGAGTTTATTCCTTTTGATTTATTTTTATCCCGATTCTCCTCTCTCCCCCTCGCGTGTCGTGTTCTCAATTACTTCTTCCCTTTCTCTTTCTTTTTTCTTCTATTTGCAATGTGAATTCTTTTATATTATATTATGTTATATGTATAAATGGCTATTGTTTCAAAAATTGAATCAACTGAATGACAAACGATTAGCAACTCGACAAAATATATGATGCTCAACGTACACTTTAAGTTATTTTAATTGCATTATTTAGCTTATATAATTTCATAATTTATAATAATTAACATTATGTCTAGCATGTAATTAATTTCTCGATTTGGTTTTTAAAATAAAAGGCAATCAATACAATTACAATTAATTCATTGTTACATATATTTTTATGGTATGGTTTTATGGTTTCATTTAACAAATCATGTATTTTATAATTTTGTGATTAAAAAAGGATTCATAGTTTCTTTAAATTAAATAACTTATTCAAAATTATAATTAATATATAATAATTAACTTTGTTGTTGCTAATTGACTATAATTGTAGAACGATCATTACCAAATTGATAATATAATGTTACAATAAATTACCTATTAAAATTAATTACTCTTTTAATTTATCAATAATAGAACATAAATTATTACTTTATTTTATGAATTTTAATATTGATAGAGTAAAATATTTATGTCAAAATACTTTAAGGTCTTCACCAACATACACCCTTAGCGTCAAAGACGCATTTTAAGGTTGACTAAATTTTGATTCCTTGGCGTGAAGAGCGTTTTAAGGTCTTCACCAACATACACCCTTAGCGCCAAAGACGCATTTTAAGGTCGACTAAATTTTGATTCCTTGGCGTGAAGAGCGCTTTAAGATCTTGTCCAACATATACCCTTAGCGCCGAAGACACGTTTTACGGTCGACTAAATTTCAATTTATTGGCGTAAAAAGCACTTTAAGGTCTTCACCAATATACACCCTAAGCGCCGAAGACGCATTTTAAGGTTGACTAAATTTTAATTCCTTGGCGTAAAGAGCGCTTTAAGGTCTTCTCCAACATACACCCTTAGCCGCCGAAGATGCGTTTTAAGGGCAACTAAATTTTGATTCATTGGTGTGAAGAGCGCTTTAAGGTCTTTTCCAACATACACCTTTAGCGCCGAAGACGCGTTTTAAGGTTGACTAAATTTTGATTTCTTGGCGTGAAGAGCGATTTAAGGTCTTCTCCAACATACACCCTTAGCACCGAAGACGTGTTTTAAGGTCGACTAAATTTTGATTCCTTGGCGTGAAGAGCGCTTGATGGAGTTAAGGATGAAGCAATGGATGGATTCTTGCTTCTTGTGACCTACTCCGAATATGAAGACCTTTTCCTTGAGCTTGCCACAGATTAGATGAAGGAAGAAGATGATTTAAATGGTAGGAGAAAATCCCTAAGCTATAGATGGAAGCATCCAAGCTCAAGAACCAAAAGAAAGCTCACTTTCAAGCTTAGGAATGGAGGTTTTCCTAAAACTAGGGAAGGTGAGATTTCGGTGACCTTTGAGAGAATTAGGGCTGAAGTAAAATTCATAAATTCTCATTCATCAAACGTGTTTACAATAGTGAAGGATTCAAGTATATAAACCCACGGATCAAGGAGCCATCACATGTGCACTAAAAGTGGCGCCAATTTGAATTCAAATTTGAATTTGAATTCAAATTGAACATCCACTTGTCCTAAGCCATGTGCAGCCCTTCCTTCTAGATTATTAATTGCATTTAGAGGTAATTTAGGGTTCATTTGAATGTACACATGTGCAACCACCTTTGGCACAAAACATGTGACTCAAATGAAACTCTAATTACTCCTAAATGTAATTAACATTCTATGATTCATGCTTTATTTCTTAATCCTTCTAAATTCCTATTCTAATAGCCTAAATACAATGGCCAAGCAAATACAATGGAAAGGAAAAATTATAAGAATGAAAATGAGCCCAATATTGGGTACCAAAAGCCCAAAGGCCCATGAAACCCAAAACTAGGCCCAATAAGCCTATGGCCTAAAATGTTATCCTAAATGGTCCAAAATACAAGACCCAAAATATAGGAAACCTATACTAACATGATATATACAAAACATAAGATAGCTAATACAAGATATGGCCCATGAGAAGCTCATCTTGGGCCTTCCAAGCCCATCGGGCCCATTGGGCCTTGATTGACCCAAACCTTCCTGTCTAACCCATTCCTCTTTGTTCTTTCAATGTGTCACCCCTTGCCTTCCTCGGCATGATTCCATCAGCGCTTTAAGGTCTTTGTTATAAGTTTTATTTCTAATAATTATTGTGGGTTACATATATTATTTGTAGTATTTATATTAATTATTTACATTTAATTGGGCTCAATAAAAGTGACCTAATTTTAGTGAGCCTTTAGATTGTCAACAGGAAAAACTGATATGGGCCCAAATAAGTGGAAACCAAATTTGGCCCGTTAGGGGTTTAAAATCGTAAAGATGGTCATGGTCCCTAATATGCAAAATCATAAACACGCGTCTCTTTGTCTTCCCATCAGAAGAGTAACATCAAGTCCCATTAAGGAATCCAGTGATTTGGCTGAGGAAGATCATTGCACAAAAAGACTATTCCGCTGCAACCTTTTGATCAAAGTCAATGGATACAGGTACGTGTTATTAGCATTAACTCTGTAATCTGAGACAACGGTTCTTAATATTAATTAATGGAAAATTTCTATTTGGCTTAAGAAATTTATCCTAACAAGTGGTATCAGAGCCTCCGTTGTCATTAGGTTATGGGGTTCTAAAGCGTATTATTACAATTTTTTTCTTTCTTCATTGACAATATATGGATTTGAATGCGTTGGTCATTTTTTCGCTTCAATTTGGTTTACTTGGTTGTACGGATAAAGAGATCGATTAAAAATTGAATTTTTATTAAAGGGAATTTTTTTTTATTGTGAAATTGTATAATTTTCTGCGAATGTTATATATTTATATATGTAACAATTTTGCAATGATCCAGAAGACATTCATTACTACAAGATGTATATTTTACATCAGTTCTCTAAAGGCATCTACATCGGTTCTAAAACCGATGTAGAATAGAGCGACGTAGAAAATATATAATTTTTTTACATCGGTTCTAAAAAATCGATGTAGATTTAAGCATAAATTTACATCGGTTCTCTGGACAACCAATGTAGATTGCTTTTTTTTAAAAAAAATTATGCTTATTTTTACACCAACAGGAAAGAGGAAATGCAAGAGGCGTGCAGTATATACAGAAAGCATAGGTGCACTTTAATTAACTCTAGCAAGTGTGAAGCCCCACTTGTCAATGGGGTCTCTTGGATGGAACCACAGTCAAGATATAACCCGATTGAAGCTGCGACGTTCTAATTAACAACCAAAATGAAAAGGAAAAAATTAATATACTAGCCACACCTCAAAACCACCATTAAAGCTTACAGTAACATCATCATTGAACATATCAAGACACCAAAAAAGTTACAAACATGCACATACAATTAAGCCTTACAGTAAAATAGTCATTAAAACTATCAACACACCAAAAAAATTAACAATACACATACAGTTAACTACCACAGTAACATTGTCATCGAACATACCTAGATGCCAAAACACTAGAAACATGCACATAAAATTAAATCTTAAAGTAACATTGTCATGGAACACATCATGAGTCCAAATAACTAGAAATTCCAAGCATACAGTATCATTGTCAAGATGCCAAAAAACAAGAAACATGCACATACAGACAACATCTCTGATGCTATTTTGAGTCCACTGGGGAGTGTAGTGATCTTGGTCTTGAGTCAACGTAAAAAAAATTGAGTCAACATTCCAATGCCAAATTAACTAGAAATTCCACATGAAATAGATAGATGAGAAAACCTACTGCAAATGCAATGTCACTAAGCTTGATAACAGCTACAATAAGAAGCAAAGGAGTGGCCTGCCCAAAATGTTTGATCCCTGTTAGAAATCAAGTTGAAATTAATTTAATTCATAAAAAAAATTTATTGAAGTACATTATGGAGGCATTTGCCTAGTTAATTATATGATGGGGCTATTTTTTCAAGTATTAAATGTTTTATAATCACTTGAGATTTGAAACAAGTTCTTGATTGATCAATTTTCAGGGGAACTAATTCAAAAGAAAACCATTAAAACATTGGTCTTAAACTAACTAGTAACTAGTTTTTATTTAAAATGAAAATTTATTCATTGTTGCCTTTGTTTTCCATAATTTATCTCAAGCTTAAAAGGGGATTCACCAAAATTTACCAAAGATATTAATTTAATCCAAATAAAATTTTACGACAAGCCAAGAGTTTTATGAAGTATCAGATTTATATAATTACAAAACCAGTTTGAACTCAAACAGTTATGAACTACTTTATTAATCAAACCAAATATCTGAGGTTTAATTGTAAGAATTAGACCGGGTTTTATTTTGTCATAAAAAATGGTTCAACATAAATTAGACCAATACAAGCTTTCCTCATTGTTTATATATCATAAATCACCAAGAAGGGGAACAGAGTCAAACAGAGAAACCAGACATCAATTGCAAAGGAGGAAAAGAGCTTCAGAAGTAACATACCGCCATGTTGCTTAAAATCCTCAGGTGCCTTCTTGCATATAACTTTCAACTTTGACCATGAGACAACAGGTCCAGCATCAGTCCTCTAGGTTCATCAATTATATTCTGGTTACTAAAAGAATATGCCTAGCAAGATTTGGCCCCTCTAAAGTGAAAGAGTGCATCATAGAGGATAGCATGCAGTTATTTATAACCATTGATTTATAGTTGAGATTGTAATAAAATACATGCACATGTATAATAAACTACAAATTAATTAAAACATCAACTGTTGAGCCCAACCACCATACTTTAGACTTTACATGAACTAAATTCCACTTTTAGCAGGGGGGAGGATTGCATGATCATAGGCAGATATTTTGTAGTATAGACTTTTTTAAATGAAACAAAAACAACATTCCATACAATACAGCATTGATTTTGTATTATAAGTAAGCTACAGAAAAGGCATAAACATAAGAACTTGAAACTTCATGTGCCAGAGTGTGTGTACTACCTTATGGTGAGTTTCAAAAAACTTGATCACTTCTTCCATATGATTTCTGTAAAATCCCTGTATGACACATATAGATACTCAGAACGCTGGTGTTTAAGATCAAGACAACAACCAAGAAAAACAACATACAAATTCATTAACTCACTTCAACATATCTGAAAAACCCAGAGCTCAAGTCACCAGCAGGGAATCTCATTGCAATAATGTTTTCAGTGATATATGTCATATCTAAATCAAAACCTCCTTCCTGAAAAAAAGAAAAGAAAAGTAAAGAGTATAAAAGTGTCAAGAGTATGCATCAATCAACCTGGTTCTTGGAGAAGGGAAAAATACAATTCAGTGTAAAACAAAAAAATACAAAAAATTCGAACTAAATGCACTCACCAGTCACAACAATAAGAGTGTGTTTGGGAGAGATTAAATTCTCTCTTTTCAGCTGCTTTGGTGGAAAAAGGTGTTTGTGAAATAAAAATTAAACATCTTAAAATCATTTTTCAGTAAAATTTCATTTTAATTATAATTGATTATAAAAATAATCAATTATTAAATAATCTAATTTTCACAGTTTGCCCAAACACACTCTAATTACATAATTAAATTCTAGCAACTTTTTCAACCTAAGGGGCTAAATGTTCATCATAGAGAACCCTAAGTTATGATATGTTTTAATAGGGTGTAAGCATTAAGCATATTTCTGCAAACTTCAGGGCTTTATAAATTCAACACTAGTTATGAGATCTGATTTAGAAAATCCAGATGACAAAAAAAATTGGTTAACCCAATTTTGCTTCTACAGTAGATAATAATTGTGACAATGCAAAAGGTATCTATGAATAGGCTCCCAAAGATGAGATTCACCCAATTATTAAGGGATTAAAGCAATGTTCCCAATAGAAGAAACAATAAAAAATTTAAATGAGCAAATACTTTGAGAAAATCAGCTTTACAATAATATATACAAAGTATATTAGTTTGAACAAGAATAACACCTGGTATCTGCGTTTATTTAAATAAGCATATTAATAAGCGACTTAAAAATATTTAATCTTATTTGAATTAAAATGATCAAAATCAATCAACTTAAATAAACTGTTAAAAAATAATCATAAACTTTAAATTTTTAACTTGATAAAAACAAATTTTAAGAAAAAAAAAACTATTCACAAATTAAAACGGTTATGTCTAGTACCATTTTTTTTTTCTTCCCACAATATAGGAGAGAATCTAATCTCTCCACACGCTAAAAACGGTCGATGAAAATAACGAATTAATAAAAAAATATTAAAAATAAAAGACAAAAATATCATAATCGAACTAAAATCAAGCATCTTGTTTGTTCATTATGGACTAAGCATTAAAGCGGTTTGGTGGTATACAGTACTAGTAATAGTACCTCTTAAAAGCTTCAATCTCAGAGTTTATTGTTCTCTCGAACAGTCTCATCAATAAATCAACCTCCACCTGCACGCACGACACAATCTCCACAAATCATTAATCACTATGCATTGTACAATCAAAATGCAGTAGGAAGTGAAAAGACAAGAATGACCTTAGGTCGAACCCAGTTATCAGTGGAGAACGCGAAAACCGTCAGCACCTTAATCCCCAGCTGCCGCAAAGCCTCACCTGGTATCTGCAATAAGGGATTTTCAATTTCTAACTAAGTAAACCATAAATAAATAAATAAAACGTTAAAAACCGAACAATATAGCGTAGATTGGAATTCAGGAAAGGAGTCGTCGAATATGGAAATGAGACATAAAAAAAAATTCAAAATGAGGAGAGAAAAGGTTGAAAGAAGTAGTTTCAGATCTGAGGAGAGGAGCTTGTATTATCGAAAGTGGAATCAGAGGGAAGTGAAGAAGTTGATTAGGGTTTGGAGGATGAAGAGAACAGAACAGGAGAACGGAAAAGCTCGGGCCAAGCGAAACAAATCGCCTCTCACACTTTCAACCTTCACCATAATGTTCAACCACACCGTCTGCACGCACTTCGTTGAGGAAGAGGATGATGCTTCGAGAGGGTTCTTTGGAGGGAAATGGCTCGCAAAGGTCACCAAACAAAGGAAGGGCTCCACGCGCACTTACTGTGTTTAGGGTTCAACAGAATGTTTTCGTGGAGAAAGGGGCTCTGAGACGAGGCTGGATAAGCATTGAATACTACATCGGTTTAAATAATAACCGATGTAGATGTATTTCTAAATATTTACAATACTGCTACCGCGCTTTCAAAACAACATCGGTCCACCAAAAATGATGTAAAATGCTCGATATTTACATCGGTCTTGTTTATAACCGATGTAAATATGCTTTAATTCAGTTTTTACATCGTTTCTACCTAAACCGATGTAAAATTAACGATGTTAAATAGTAACTTTCTAGTAGTGATTGTCAAATGAAGAAATATTTAAGCATTTTAATTTTCTCACCGGAAGTGAAATAATTGTGCAACAATGAAATAAAAAAATATTTTCTCACCGGAAGTGAGATAATTGTACAACAATGAAATAAAATAATATTTTTCCTCACTGAAAGTGGGAAAATAATATGAAAAGTAAAAAAGAAAAAGGATAGATAAAGACATGGTATTATGTTTGATCCTTTGAGTACCACCAGAAGTGGAACAATTTTGTCAAAGTCATTGTTGTAATATTAAATGATATTTGGGACAATTATATGTATGTAAATCCCAATTCTTATGAACCCTAATTTTATGAATTAGGAATTATGATTTAATTTTCTGCTGCATGTTTATATATTTATGTTCAAACTAAAAAAAAATAATATATATATATATATATATATATTATTTTATATCAAATTTGAGTGCGAATTTTGGCAGATTATAGACTCTCTTTATTAATTAATTATCTACTAATTTTTTAATTAAATTAATTGATGTAATATATTGCCAAATCAACCTCTGTTATAAAAATTAATTTAATTAAAAATTACAATAAATGTTAGTATGAGATCATTTATGCAATTTGTGCTCATCCCAAAGGAAGACACAATTTGGCCAAATAATAACATGTTTGTAACGATAAATATGTGACAATTACAAAGTTACAGTCATGTGAATAATAGTCGGTCCAAAGAAAGGCTATTATTTGACATAATTAATTGTCAATATTTGATTGTTGCATTGAGAGTACCACTAACAAGTTGATTTGTATGTCCAAAGATAAAGAATTAATGTTGTGCTCAGTATCTTGTAATAGGTCTATTATGTAAATAATATTCATGTTTTATTTATTTATTTATTTTTATTTATTTCTTACTTTGTGAGCATGTAATTAATTTTTTTTATCTATGTTCTATTACAGTTGTTGTTGCTAGTACTGTTAACTTGTCTGCTCAAATTAATTGTATACCCATGCTTAATGGGACAAACTTTAAGGCTTGGAAGGAAGCAATTGAGATAATTCTTAGCTGCATGGATCTTGATCTTGCACTTCGGGCTGAGAAACCCACTACAACTCCAAAAAACCTGGATGAGGATAAGGTTGAAAAGTGGGAACACTCAAACCGAATGTGTCTGATGATTATGAAGCGATCTGTTCTAGAATTTTTTCAGGGCTCTATTTCTGAGAGCCACAATGCTAAAGGTTTCCTTGATGCCATTGAGCAGTATTTCACCAGTAATGAGAAAGCTGATGTAAGCAGTTTGCTTGCTAAACTTATCTCTATGAGATACAAAGGTAAAGGAAACATAAGGGAGTACATTATGAAAATGTCTAATCTCGCGTTAAAACTAAAAGCACTAAAGTTAGAGTTGTCTGATGACTTGCTCGTGCATCTGGTTTTGATTTCCCTTCCTACACACTTTGGACAATTCAAGGTGAGTTATAATACTCAGAAATATAAATGGACCTTGAATGAATTGATTTATCATTATGTGCAAGAGGAGGAAAGGCAGCAAAGAGAAAAGACTAAAAGTGCTCATTTAGCGTCAAGCTCTCAGAATAGGAAGAGAAAGAATAATAAGGATGTTGTAGAAAAGACTTCTCAGCAAAAGAAAGTCAAAAAGGATGAGAACACACCTACTTTCTTCTTCTGCAAGAAGCTTGGGCACATGAAGAAAGAGTGTCCCAAGTACGCCTCCTGGCATGTAAAGAAAGGTAATTTTTTCTCTTTTGTTTATTCTGAAGTTAATTTAGCTTTTGTACCACATGATACTTGGTGGGTAGATTCTGGTGCTACTACTCACATTAGTGTATCCATGCAAGGTTGCCTTTGGAGCCAACCGCCAAGTGATAATGAAAGATTTATCTATGTGGGTGATGGCAACAAGGTCATAGTGGAGGCTACTAGAGCATTTAGATTACAGTTAAAAATTGGATTTCATTTGGATTTATTTGAGACTTTTGTTGTACCGTCTTTTAGGCAGAATTTAATTTCTACTTCTAGTTTGGACAAATTTGGTTTTTCTTGTTCATTTGGAAATAATAAATTTAGCCTCTATTAAAATTCAAATGTTTTCGGCTTTGGTTCTTTAATTGATAATTTATATTTACTAGATGTAGTTAGTTCCAATAAAGAAAATTTTCACATTGATTCTCGTGGTACAAAGCGTAAAATAAATGAGAACTCAACCACCTTATGGCATAAGTGTTTAGGCTATATCTCTAAACAGAGAATTTAAAGGCTTGTGTCGGATGAGATTCTTGAACCTTTAGACTTGTCAGACTTTGAGGTTTGCGTTGAATGTATTAAGGATAAACAAACAAATTCTAGAAAATTAGGTGCCGAAAGGACTAAAGACGTTTTGGAATTAATTCACACAGATATCTGTGGACCATTCCCTATGGCATCTTGGAATGGGCAACAATATTTCATTATGTTCATAGATGATTATTCAAGGCACGGCTACCTATTTTTAATTCATGAGAAGTCTCAATCCCTAGATGTTTTCAAATCTTTTAAAGTTGAAGTTGAGCTTCAACTTGGAAAGAAAATTAAGGCCGTCAAATCTGATCGTGGTGGTGAATATTATGGTAGATATGATGGATAAGGTGAAAAACGTCAAGGCCTTTTACACTTTTCCTAAGGGAATGTGGCATCGTTCCTTAGTATACTATGCCTAGGAAACCAAGCATGAACGGTGTTGCAGAACGTAGAAACATGACTCTTAAGGATATGGTGAGAAGTATGATTAGTCACTCTTCCTTACCAGAGTCATTGTGGGGAGAAGCGCTTAAGACTGCAGTTTACATCCTAAATAGGGTACCAAGTAAAGCAATTAACAAAACTCCTTATGAGCTATGGACGGGTAAAAGGCCAAGTCTAAAGCATTTACACATTTGGGGTTGTCTGGTTGAAGTGCATCCTTATAGGTCGCATGAAAGCAAGATGGTGTCAAGGACTGTTAGCTATTATTTTGTTAGTTATCCTGAACGCTCTTGGGGCTATAAATTTTACAATCCCACTACTAGATCATTCTTTGAGATGGGAAATGCGAGATTCCTTGAGAATGTTGAGTTTGGGAAGGAAGAGAACATAAGAAATGTTGTCTTTGAGGAACAACTTGTCATTGACAGTGATCAAGTCCTCGTGCCTATTACTATTCCAATACCTACCCTAGTAATAGGTAACAATCATGGAGTTATTCCTGACATTGTCCCAACACAGTACAATATTGAGGTTCTCCCTCAAATACCTATAGAGCAAGCTCAACAACCTCAAGAAGTGTCATTAAGGAGATCCACTAGAGAAAGGAGAAGTGTAATTCCAGATGATTACATTGTGTTTCTCCAAGAACATGAGGATGGCATGGGTTTAACAGAGGATGATCCAATCAACTTCTGTCAAGCTATGCAAAGTTCTAACTCTCAAAAGTGGATTGATGCCATGAAGGATAAGATGAAATCTATGCAAGACAACGATGTTTGGGATCTCGTTGAATTTCCTAAAGGTGTGAAACCTATTGGTTGTAAATGGATATTTAAAACCAAGAGGGATTCAAAAGGTAATATCAAGAGATATAAGGCTTGTTTAGTTGCTAAAGGTTTCACTCAAAAGGAAGACATCGATTACAAAGAAACATTTTCTCCGGTTTCTTCAAAGGATTCTTTTATAATAATAATGGCACTTGTAGCTCATTATGATTTAAAGCTCCATCAGATAGATGTTAAAACTGCGTTTCTAAATGGTGACATTGAAGAATGATGCAACCAGAAAATTTTGTGTCTGATGACTCAAAGTCTATGGTATGAAAACTAAAGAAATCCATTTATGGTCTCAAACAAGTTTCCCGTCAATGGTATCACAAGTTCCATTAAGTTATTACCTCATATGATTTTGAGGCAAATATGGTTGATGATTGTGTTTATCATAAGTTTAGTAGGAGTAAATGTATATTCTTGGTGTTATATGTCGATGATATACTGCTTGCCAGTAACGATATAGGCTTATTGCACGAAACCAAGAGATTTGTGACAAAGAATTTTGAAATGAAAGATCTTGGTGAAGCCTATTTTGTATTAGGTATTAAGATACTAAGAGATCGTTCTCATGGTATCATAAGGTTATCACAAGAGAACTATATCGATAAAATTTTATATAGATTCGACATGAAAGATAGTAAACCAGGAGATACCCCTATAGCCAAGGGAGACAAATTTAGCCTCAAATAGTGCCCTAATAATGACCTTGAAAGAAATGAGATGCAAAAGATTCCCTATGCTTCAATTGTGGGAATTCTAATGTGTGCTCATGTTTGTACTTGTCTTGATATTGCATTTATGGTGGGAGTTTTGGGTAGATACTTAAGTAATCCTGGGATGCAGCATTGGAAGGTAGTAAAACATGTAATGCGCTATTTGAAGAGAACAAAAGGATATATCTCACTTATCAGAAGTCTAACAGTTTAGATATCATTGGATACTCAGACTCTGATTTTGCTGGATGTCAAGACAATAAACGTTGTTAAGTATAACGAAGCAATTCCCTATAAGGTTTTAAATGAGACAAATATAATGTTTATTGTTATCTTTAACAAATATGTTAGTGTTTCAGATAAAAACATAAGTACATGCATGATGAAGACTGGAGTATATGCATGTACCACTTGTTACACCAAAACCAAGACAAAAATGAGCTAAGCACCGGGTCTGATCAAAAGGAGGATATACACCGGACAAAACTACAGACAAACCACAAACCTTGCACCACAGCAAATTCAATCCTTCCTTTCCAACACAGACACAACGCAAAATAAAGAACAGGGCATGAGAAACCAAGATAAAGGGTAAAAGCTACAAAGACATCAGATGAAGGGATCAAACGAAATCAAACCCAACACAAAAAGGAAAATAGTGAAGCCTCAAATGATACAAGACTACAGACGATGGACAAAAGCATTCTAGACAGAGTTAAAAGTCTGCACAACTAATCAGCCGAAAAGAAAAGTCAAAGTCTATCTCTTAGACAGAGACTCAAACTTCTAGACGAAAATGAAGAATGTTGAACTACGTTTGAAGTCTACTAAGTCACAACAAGAAGTACTGCTTATCATCCACACTTTCAGAAGAACACATGAAGTCATTAAGAATAGAAGAAGAGAGAAGGGAAAAATGGACTAGCACTTATCCACAAGTCAAAGCTGCATGTGTCAAAGCAAGAACACCTACCAGTTAGTAAAAGACAACGCCTCTGCAACTACAATGCCAGGAAAGTACAGAGATGTCTAGGTCATGATTGAATGCAGACATAGAAGTATACAAAATGTACAAAAGACTTCACGTAACCCAAAATCACCGAGCAAACATTTAATGCAAGATCAAATACATTAAATACAAGATCTACGAAGCCTGGACAAACTAAAAAAGAAAATTAGATGATAGCTAGTCAAGCATCAAGATTAGGTCTGATCATAGACGGAAGAACATTCAACAAATACTAGATGAGGCCCACTACAAGTCGAGACACTGAAGTATCAGAAACAAAGCCAAAACAAGACTAAACCTGGAACAAGAAAAGATATGTTAAACATCAGACAAAACTAGATGGTAAACTCTGATAAAAGAACAGTTAAGGCAAGGCACATCATGAGAACCAGACAAATCAAATGGAATAAGACAAAGTACAACATGTGCTTTAGACAACTATGAGTCCAATATCAGATGAAAATGTCTCAAGAACAATCTCTAGTGCAACATAAGGAATTAGACGAAGCATGAGACAAAGAACAAAAGAAAGTCAAACAACACATAAGACAAGGGACAACATAGATTGATAGACACTTCGGACAAAAACAAAGTCTATCCATTCACATTGTTGATTGGATCAAAAGAAAAGTCAAAGCATTAAACTCATATGCTAAGACGGAGGTCAAGATTGAGATGCATAGGACCAACAAACGCAGACGAAGAACTGCCACGCAAGCAATTAAAGAATCAAGTCTCAAAATACAAACTAAAGCATCGTCTATGATCACTCAAATGCTCTCAACGTAAACGCGTGATCAATGTGAAGAAATGAAGAAGAAGAAAAACATGCAAAAGCAAAAGCATGCATGTGTCAAAAAAAGTATATCACATTTTCAGATAAGGACAACACTCTACAACTATATGACCAGAAAAGGATAAAAAGGTTCCTAGGTCTCTGCTAAATTCAGACGCAGCTGCTAACAAAGCAAAGAAGACTACACACAATATCCATTATAGGAAGCAACATTTAATGCAAGAACTCAAACATTAAATATGAGATCAAACTAGTCATGAACGACTATATCTGCTTCAATGGATACTTGCAACAAGCAAATTCTATGGGACAATATATATAACTACGTCAAACCTTAAGAGGTTGGCTTTTGGCTTTTGGCTTTTGCATTGCACTCTTAACCAAGTGATATCAAGCCTACAAAGCAACGAAACTAGAGCTAAAGCAAATAAAGTCAAATGTACCATAGTGTATTCATCTCTGTAGACTAAGGAGTTCCAAGTGCATTCTAGGAACATGAATGTTAGTGAGTGTATTTATTTATGTATCCTCTTTGTGAGAGTAAACCAAACACTCGGTCATTGCAAAAACTAAGGTTGCATACCTTAGTGAGTGTATATTCTTATGTATCCTCTCTGTGAGAGTAATCCAAACACTCAAACTAAGCCTTTTTAGTCATCATATGTAAAGCCTGAAGAGGCTATGGAAAGAATACTTGTAAATCCTGGAGAGGCTTGTCAAAGAATACTCACTACGAGCCAGAAGTGACTGAGCAAAGAATACTAGCGCTAGTGGTGAAGCTAGCGAACCAGGAGTTGGTCGAGAATACTCACTAAGAGCCAGAAGTGGCTGAGCAAAGAATACTAGCGCTAGTGGTGAAGCTAGTGGGCCAGGAGTTGGTCGAGAATACTCAGGGAGCCAGAAGTGGGTGAGCAAAGAATACTAGCGTTTGCAAGTGAAGATGACGAGCCAAGAGTGGTTGAGAATACTTGGACTAGGAGTGGTCATGACCTAGGTGGTCTATAATACTCACTGCGAGCCTGAAGAGGCTGAACAAATAATACTTGCACTTCATTGATTATCTAGTAGAACCCTTCATTTGAAGGAGACTGGACGTAGCTCAGTTTGAGTGAACTAGTATAAAAATATTTGCACTATACTTTGATGTTTTCGAACACACTTTTATTTGAATGTTTAAAATACTGAAAACTTTGTCTAACGCTCATCATCTATCAAAACTATCTTCAGGCAAAAACCACATTTATTCAATTTGTTATCTAAAAGAACAATTTTTATTTAAGAAGCATTTCCCTTAAGCAAACAATAAACTCTAGATGCAAAAGTATTTTGTTGAACCAATCTTGGGCAGTTCCAGGTTATTATTCATTAACATTATTTTACTAGACAAAAAATAGCATTCTTGCGATAATGTTTTTAAATTCCTTTGTTCACACACACACATATTCAACCCCCCCTTCTATGTGTTTTTCATGCAACTTCAAACGCTCCACATCTGGATACATCTTTATGTTGGCTGGAGGAGCTATCTCTTGGAAGTCTGTTAAACAAACTATTATAGCTTCTTCAACTATGGTTGCGGAGTTCATTGCTTGTTTTGAGGCATCCAACCATGGGAAATGGCTACAAAATTTTATCACTAATTTACTTGTGGTTGATGACATTGAAAGGCCATTGAAAATCTATTGTGATAATAACTCTGCAGTTCTTTATTCCAATAACAATAGGAGTACAACCAAGTCAAAATTCATTGATATAAAGTTTCTCGTTGTTAAGGAAAGAGTTCAGAATAAAAAAATTTCTATAGAACATATAAGGACTAATTTTATGCTAGTTGATCCACTTACTAAGGGTTTAGTGCCTAAAGTATTTCATGAGCACACTGCTCATATGGGTGTAATTCCTTATGGTACCGTAGTTTAGTGGGAGTCTCATTTATGTTTTATGTCTTTTTTATTTTTTTATTTTTCCAAATATTTGTATTATTTGGATTTTCTACAGAAATAAAGTTGATGTTCATAATTTTATTTTGAGCTTGTTTTTGTGCAATATATATATGTTGCATTTTGAATGAATCTCTATAAAGAATAAAGTTTGGACCAGTTGGAAATAGACATAACTGAGATCATGTTGCATGTAATTTCCATGTCACTTATCCATATTTGATATATGTCATTGAGTGCATACAATTGTGGTGATCATTGTGGTTTAGTCACATTAGATAATGATGAATGCTACAGTGGTTCCCTGTTGTTGTATGAGATGGACTAGATTGTTTAAGGGGAGTCTAAAAGTAAATAGCATATGATTGCGCGCCTAAAGAATTTTGTGATATAAATACTTAAATGAATATGAAGCCCAAGTGGGAGATTATTAGAAATTTTATTTCTAATAATTATTATGGGCTACATATATTATTTGTAGTATTTATATTAGTTATTTACATTTAGTTGGACTTAATAAAAGTGATCTAATTTTAGTGAGCCTTTAGATTTCCAACAGGAAAAACTGATATGGGTCCAAATAAGTGGAAACCAGATTTGGCCCGTTAGAGGTTAATGAGAATCCTAATAGGTTTAAAATCGTAAAGATGGTCATGGTCCCCAATATGCAAAATTAGAAACACACGTCTCTCTATCTTCCCATCAGAAGAGTAACTTCAAGTCCCGTTAAGGAATCTAGTGATTTGGTTGAGGAAGATCATTGCACCAAAAGACTATTCCACTGCAACCTTTTGATCAACATCAATGGATACAGGTACGTGTTATTAACATTAACTTTGTAATTTGAGATAACGGTTCTTAATATTAATTAATGGAAAATTTCTATTTGGCTTAAGAAATTTATCCTAACAGTCTTCACTAACATACACCCTTAGCACCGAAGACGCGTTTTAAGGTCGACTAAATTTTGATTCCTTGGCGTGAAGAGCGCTTTAAGGTCTTCTCCAACATACACCCTTAGCGCTGAAGACGCGTTTTAAGGTCAACTAAATTATGATTTCTTGGTGTGAAAAGCGCTTTAAGGCCTTCACCAACATACACCCTTATCATCAAAGACGCGTTTTAAGGTCGACTAAATTTTGATTTCTTAAGTGAAGAACACTTTAAGGTCTTCATCAACATACACCCTTAGCGTTGAATACGCGTTTTAAGGTCTTCGTGAAATCGATTGATAACTGACTACTTGACACGTGCTAAAATCTTTATCTACCATGCACGAAATATTATCAAATCCACTCAGTATTTAGTTGTTCAATAACATGATTATCTTGTGAGCAATTACTAATTCGACAATGTAGAAACATGAATTTGGCATAACTAGTGAGACTCTTTGCACTTTAGTGCTCGAGCCTGAAGGGTTGTGTACCCTCCAAATCCCCAATTGACCGAATTGACCGAGTAAATACTCTTTGCATTGTTAACAATTAAGCATGGATGGTCACATATCCTCCAACTCCCCATCCGACCGAGCAGGTCGAATTCAAGATCACTCACGAATTTCCTAAAACTAATTAAGGCAGTAATTTCCATGATTCTCGCACATATTTGATTAGGTTATAAATGTAATTTATAGGCTCATTATGAGAAATAAAATGAAGACTTATTTCAAGGGATTGGGATTGGAGAAAAATATTCGTATCCTTAATATGACGCCCATATATATAAAGGAAAAACTGTTTTACTAATGATAGGTTACACTCATCAAATGTTTTAGGTCACAAAACGACAACTAAGTTCTCTTAGAGTTCATATCACTAGGAGTTCTCTGACTGCCATCCTTGGACCGGAACAATTACAAATAAAAGCACAATATTATTTTTATTTATTAAAAATTTGTTTTAAAATATTAAAATTTAATTTATAAATAATAATGATTAATAAAAATCAAATTAGATAAGAAGTTAAAAAAATTTCTAAAATTTTTTAATAAAAGAAAAACTCCTAAAAACATTCTTGCATAGGATAAATGTTTGTGTTCAATATATATGAGTTGATAATTTATATTATAGCTCAATATTATTTTTATTTATTGATAATTAGTATTTTAGCCTGTATAATGTACATGCTAAATATTATAATTTATTATATGTAACTAAAGTTTATAATAAATTTTATATACAAATAAATATTATGTTTAAATATATAAATTATATTTAAATTTTGGATAAATAAATATTTTTAAATATATAAATGATATTTTAAATTTTAGATAAATATTTTATATTATGGTACAATATTATTTTTTTTGATAATTTATTTTAAAAATATTAAAATTTAACTCATAAATAATTATGATAAATAAAATTAAATTATGCTAGAAGTTAAAAAAAATCCTTAAAAGTTCTTTCATTGAAAAAAAATCTATAAAAATAGTCTCATGTAAAACAAAAATTCGTGTTTAATATATAGAGGTTGATTTATTTTGAAATATTAAAATTTAGATTCATAAATAATTATGATAAATAAAAATTAAATTATTTAAAAAGTTAAGAAAATTCCTAAAAACCCTATCATTGAAGAAAAGTTCCTAAAAACGTTTTCGTACAAGATAAAAATTTGTATTTAATATATAAAAATTGATTATTTTAACTTAATTAATAAATAATCATGATATATAAAAATTGAATTAGATAAAAATTAAAGAAATCCCTACAAACATTCTTGTTAAAAGAAACAATAAAAATACTCTCATAAATATTCATATTTAATATATAAAAATTATTAAAATAAGAGATTTAATTAGAGATATTTAAAATAAATAAAATTAAAAAATATTTACTTACCATATTAAAAAATAATTATCACGTCACACTATTCGATCAATATAAATTAATTGAATTATAATTGTGGAAGTGGATAAATAATTGAATCATAAGATTTTTAAACTTTATGAATCTTTTTAAGGTATTTTTAATTAGAGAATTTTTTACTCAAATAATACATTTTTTAAAAAAAATTACCAAATAGCAACTTTGTAAATTTATTTCTCCAACTAGCATCATTTACTGTTCACTTTTTTTTTAATTTTTTTATTTTATTTTATTTTTATTTTATTTTTTTTCTCGTTTTAGAACGGTCCGTTCTGCAAACCAGAACGACCCGTTCTGCTTGAACATGCGAAAATTGTGTATCTGAAATGGCTCATTCTAAAGTCAGAACGAGCCGTTCTAACACCAAGAACGGGTCGTTCTAAACTAGGGTTTTAGGCTTTTTTAGAAGTTTGGAACGGGCCGTTCTGGTTTTGGAACAGCCCGTTTTGGGTGTCAGAACCTTTCATTATAAATACCTTCACTTTCACCACAAGTTTCACTTTCACCACAAGTTTCACCTTCACTTTCACCATATCAAATTTATCAAAGTTATCAAAGCACTAACCCACCCTTCTTATGATATTCCCTCCAACCACGACGTTGAGTCATACACATAGCTTTTAACTGGTCGTGTCATGGACCTTTATCAAATACCTTCTCAGTCATTTGACCAAGCTACAACTTCTGCCTCTCATCCCAATATTCAAACCAACATTAAAGATCATCTTCTTGTTGGTCTCCCAACAAAAAATGTCTTTGATCCTTTTAGCGAAGATGAAGATGAAATTCTCTTTGAACATCAAGATGATGATGAAGAAGAAATCCTTCCAGTTCCAAATAATCCACCATTAGAACCAGTAGCCATATACAACCGACCTCCACACTTTTTAGACTTTCCCAATGAAATCCAACAACAAGACACTGAGTATAGCCATCTGTTGGAACGTGAAATGGTTGTGTATCCACCTGGAACACTCTTTGTTGGCCAACGCTTCCAAACAAAAGAACAAGTACAAGATGCAATTAAGAGATTTCACATTGTCAACCATTGCACTTACGAGGTTAAGCACTCAAACACTACTAGGCTTCTCGTGGAATGCGTTCACCACGATTGTGAATGGAGATGTCGTGCTATATTACGCACTAGAGAACAACATTGGGAAATCATTATCCTTAAAGGCCCTTACACATGTGTTTCTTCACTCATCTCCCAAGATCATAATAAATTGGGATCACAAATGATTTCTCAAACCATTCGTGAAATTATTGAGGCTAATCCATCTACACCCATTTCAACCATCATAGCCCACATCAAGTTTACCATGGGTTATACAATTAGTTACAAAAAGGGATGGCTGGCCAAGCAACATGCCATTGAAACATCTTTGGAAACTGGGAGGAGTCGTACAACAAGTTACCAGGTATCTTGCAAGCAATGCAAATGTATGTTCCAGGCTTTATTTGGAAATTTAATACGCAACCGGTTTACCAAGGTGGCTTATTGGAAGAGGGGAATGTTATATTCAAAAGGTTATTTTGGACCTGTCGCCACCGGCCCAAACGGGCTTTCGGCGGTCGCGAAGACGGTCGAGCTCGCTTTTATTTTTAGTTTGAAAATGTATTGGATTATTAGAACGACTTGTTCTCAAACTGAGACCTTGTCGATCTTATCCAATTTATTTATTAAAAGTCTCACTAATCCATATTAATCCCAAGCGGGACCCTCCATAGATTAGTGGTTTTCGCAAAAGGAGGGTTCGTGGAGTCGCCACCAATGTTTTACTCAAAACATTGGAAAAAGGGATAAGGCAATTGATTTTATAAATCAACTTTGGCCATTACAACCAGAGTCGGGTAAGGGAGTCGGTTACGCGTGGGGAAGGTGTTAGCACCCCACAGCGCCCCTTTCGGGTTCCCTATGACAGATTATTTCTAAAATAATAGCGTAAAATTACTAAATTACCCCTATTTATTATAAGCGATTATAAATTAACTATCTACATGATGACAGTTTAAATATGCACACAGAAAGCAGTAAAAGGAAGGATTTAAGAAGAAACCTCTTGAAGCGTGCTTTTATATATTGAGTAAAACTGGGAAGCTTTTTGGCGTTCCCTCGCTCTACAAGCTCGCTCGCTCCTTCCTAAAAACTTTTGACTATGGAAATCCGGAGGATTTCCCTTCGACTAGGTTCGAATCTCCAAGCTAAGTGCTCGGAATTCCAGAACTTCGTCGGATCGACTCCCAGAGAGATTTCTAGGGCAGAACACTGCTCAAAAACCCCAGAATACTCAAGGAGGGAGTCAAAACTGAGTGAAAAAGTGTGTATTGACGTCAAATGACGCCATATTTATAGGAAATAGGAGCAATACGGGCGCTGGGGTCAATACGGCCCGTATTGAGAATTTGTTCTTCAATACGGCCGTATTGAACTCAATACGGCCGTATTGAAGTTCACAAATCTTCAATACGGCCGTATTGAGTCCAGTACGGCCGTATTGAAGTTCAAAACTTCAATACAGGCCGTACTGGTCCCCAAGCAGCCCGTATTGGTCCCAATTCCTCCTATTTTCTATTTTTAGCTATCCTAAGACCTCTTAGACCTATAGAGAACCCTCCTTGGGCCTTCTGGAAGTCCTTCTGGCTGATCCTTCTTCAGTCTTCGAGAGTCTTCAAGCTTTATTTCCGACCCGGACAATTTTAGGGGTCTACAGGACCTTTAAACCATGTATTGATGGTTTTGCCTTCTTTAAACCAATTGTTCAAGTTGATGGAACATTTTTATACGGCAAATACAAAGGTACATTATTGGTCACAGTTGCGCAAGATGGTCGCAACAACATTATTCTTATTGCATTTGCTGTTGTTGAAGGTGAAACTAACAATGCATGATTTTTTTTTCTTAAGAACTTAAGGCGGTATGTAACACCACAAGACGAGTAGTGCCTAATTTCTGATCACCATGAGGCTATTCGAAGTGCATACTCAAGAAATGGAAGTGGTTGGACAGAAAATAATTTTGTCCATGTCTATTGTATTCGATAGATTGCACAAAACTTCATGCGACGATTCAAAAATGCAACACTAAAGAAGGATGTCGTCAACATGGGTAATTTTATCATTACTTTTTTTTAAAACATTTAATAATTAGTTTTCATTATTTAATTATTTTTTTTTTCAGCTTATGGGATGACTGAACCTAGATTCTTTTACTATTACAACATAGTAAGAGCTACTAATGCTGAAGTAGCCCTATGGTTAGACAACATTCCTAGGGAAAAAAGGACACTAGCATGGGATAATGGATGACGTCGAGGATACATGATAACAAACCTAGCTGGGTCTATTAATTCTGTATTGAAGAAAACACAAAATCTGCCAATTTGTTCCATGGTAATGGCCACATACACTCGTTGCAACAAGTTTTTCGTTCAAATAGGCAGGGAAGTGGATGCAATGATTAATGTTGGACATGTCTACTCGAAAATTGCAAGTAAAACTATTCAAGATGCACAGTCCAAGGCAAATACTCATAGAGTTATCACCTTTGACAAATCAAGCACTAGATTTCTAGTGGAAGAAACGCAACATCCGAGAGAAGTTCGACCCGCTAGGAGATTTGCAGTAAGGCTAGGTGAAATGTGGTGTGATTGTGGCAAGTTCCAGAAAGTTCATATCCTTTGCTCGCATGTACTCCCTTCATGCTTACATGCACGTCACAACTATCAAACCTACATATCTCCCATATATACCTTACAACAAGTTGCAAAGGTATACGAAGGACAGTTTGGAGAGCTCTGACATGAAGATTATTGGCCTACTTACACTGGTCCAACTATGTGGCCAAATCCAGAACTCAAGAGGACTTCCAAGGGTTGGCCAAAGTCCAGCAGGATTAGAACAGAGATGGATATTAGAGAACAACATAATCGTGTAAAAAATTGTTCCTATTGTCACACCTCTGGTTACACTAGGAAGACATGTCCAAATATTGGTCATGGATTTAGTTCCCATCACCATTGATTTTATTGTTGTAATGAGTTTTAATAAATTTATTTAGTTATATTTATAATGTTAATATTCAATAAATTTAATTACTTGATGTTACTCTTTGAGACTATGTTGTATTTGTGTTGAAAGGGTAAATTGTGTTCGCTGCAATGTTAAGTTTGAAGCTAGATTTAAAGGAAATACCTTTGAAGTATAAAACTATAGTGTCTTAAACTTAAAAACATGAGATGATAATAATGGGACCTTGTCTTAATAGATTCAAAACTTGTACGAGTCAAATTGTGACTAATAATGGAAAATCTAGATAACCTGCACATCACACTACGAAAACATGTCCAAATAATGTATAATTATTATAGTTTATAAGCTAAACATTAAAATTCATATTACATTGATAATATAAAGGGTAGTGCATAGAATTGGGCAGAACGGGCTGTTCCAAACTACTAAAAAGGGCTAAAATCTCTAGTTAGAACGGGTCGTTCCAACATTGAGGTTATGTGAAAAAACTCAACTCTAGAACGACCTGTTTTGGTTTAAGAACGGGCCGTTCCAGTTGCAAAAAAAAACACCACGAGAATGCATGTAGAACGGGTCGTTCTGGTTGCAGAACGGGCCGTTCTAATTGCAAAATTCCTAGATTACCTAGACCTAAGACTAAAAAAAAATAAAAAATATGTAAACAATAAATGGTGCTAGTTGGGAAAATAAATTTGCACAGGTACTATTTGGGTAAATTTATTTTAAAAATATATTATTTGAGTAAAAAACTCTTAATTATACATATCTAAATAAAAATTTGACAAAATTATAAAATTAAAAAATTAATTTAACCATTAATATTTTCCATTAAATATTTGACATGTAAAATAAATATTAATTAATTTTATTTAAATATAATAAAAATTTATATTAAATATTCTATTTATGTTCTTGTTCTATATTTTAATTTTTAACGGCACTAGCATTTTAAAAAACGAATTATACCTAGGAGAGACGACGACGTTTAGTTCAATTCTGAACATTTATTTGTACTCTCTTGGTCAGGGACAGCAACAATTCACCGACTCCGGAAAACACAAAGGCCAACAACGCCTTCCCTCATTTCTCTGCAGGGCATTTCCGTAATTTCAGTCTTCGCTTCCTTTCGCTAGTGAAAAAAAAAGCTCCTTTTTAAGAAGAACGATACACGAGGAGAATAAATATATAGAAACGCACGAAACAACAAGTTTTGCGGTTCTACCTGCAAATTTTCTTCCTCTCAATCTATATTGCTCAGGTGGTGTTCCTGTTCCCCTAAGCACCCCTGAGATTCATTTGCAAAAAGCTCAAAAAGAAAAAAAATATCAATTCCAATCCTAAGCTTCGTTGTTATTATAATTTCGTTTTTGTTTTCCGTTTTGATCTTCCAATGGCGTCCGAAGGCTTCACCGATAAGAACCTTGTGTTTAGGAAACTCAAGGCGAAGTCCGAAAATAAGGTTTGTTCTTTACAATTTTGAATTTCAATTTAAGAGCATATCTGGTTGCGTGAATTTATTTTTTACTCTCAATTTTTCGTTTGTGCCTTCTGATTTACGAGATCTGGTGTCAGATCTGCGATACCCGTGCTCGTGCGTTAGATTTTTGAATTCGTACGGTTTTTATTATTATTATTTTTTCAGATGTGTTTCGATTGCAATGCGAAGAACCCTACCTGGGCTTCCGTCACGTATGGGATCTTCCTGTGCATCGATTGCTCCGCCGTTCATCGTAGTCTCGGCGTGCACATCAGCTTCGTGAGGCAAGTTGTTGCTGATTTTGTTTGAATGGTGAATCTGTTTGTTGATTTTTCTGTGTGAAAATTGTTTTTATCGGTTTGCAATTTAATTGTGTGTGGCTGATTCTGTATGGTGAGTGTTGTGTGGTGTAATGCTGGGTTCTGAATGTTCATGCGGATTAATTTAGAGCACTGCGTTGTACTGCTGTGCTGTGTCATCTTTTAGAGTTCCCCAAGTTAATTGGTTAAAGCTTCAATAGACAATGAAATCAGACTCCAGAGTTTGGCCTCTAATATGTCGTTTACAACTAGAATAACAAGATTCAATATTCTACTAGCTGATGAGGTGGGCTATATGTATTACTTGATGCCATTGGACTCGGTTAAAAAATCAATTTTTGAGGGATATTATTCAGCATTTACCATGATATTCTTTTAATAATGTTGTACAATGTCCTCCGATAACCAAACGTTTCTTTCTTCTTCCTTAGTTTACCTGGTTCATACATCTTGACTTCCTTTTCCAATGTTCGGCAAAATAATGAATTCTACATTTTCCGTTCTTTGTGCCAAGGTCTTGGTAAAACTCAAAAAGCTTTGGATGGTGCCTCACTTGCAGCTTTCTATGTCCCATTTTTAGCCTTCCAATATTTTTTTTCTCCAATTTTCAGCATCATTGCGCACATGAAAGGCCTTACAATACTCCCTTTTTTTCTTACCTATTTTTGAACACTATCATTCCACTCAGTTTCTTTATCTTGAAAACATTCATTTCACCGCTAAATGTATGTTTGGATACCACTTTGAAACCACTTTTAACCAAAAACACATGTTCCAATGTAGAAAAGGTAAAAAGCTTGTAAGTGTATCTTTTTTTTTATTTTTTTTTTATTTTTTCAACCCCATTTGAGTTGAACTCAATTGGTTTCCAAACACACCCTAAGAATTTTTATCGTTCTCAAGCCACCATCCCTTTGTTATTAGATTTGTAATTTTTAATGACAATGGAGATGAATGTCTACGTTGTGTAGTAAGACTCTCTTGCAATCATCTTGCAAACTTATGAACTCCTTACCAAAATTAAATTAATTTGTGACCTTGAGATTTCACTCTTATAAGTGATTAGATGTTCCTTTTACTTCTTAAAACAAGTTTTTAATAATCTTGAATTCATATGCCAAGAAATCAAGAATAGATATCCAAAATTATCATAAAATCCTGTAAATTGCTTTGCATCACAACCAACATGATTTATGTTGTCACCTGTGAGATTCTTCCCTTTTGTGGAAAGCCTTGAACCAACCCTCTAAAAGTGCTTCTGATACTAGTGGTGAATAGACACCAATGACATTGATAGTCCCCCACACATCCATTCTACTCCGTATTGAGACTATTTCTCAATTAGACATTCTGAATATTATCTTTCTCACATTTTGATGTGCATTTCACATTGTCCTCAATCACTAGTCAAAAAATTCTTTCTGAACCATCTCAAACTACTCTCCTTTTACTATATTTGATTTTTCAGCCACCTATTCCATTTAATCTATCATTTTTTTATCTATATCACTAAATTACATTTTAATATTTTTAAAAGAAATTGTTAATAGTTAAAAATAATTTTTTCTTGTCACAATTTAAATTGCTCATTATAAATAAAAAATATTTTATTTATTCAAAGATATTTAGTTTTATGAATTTTAATTATAGAAAAATATATATTTGTTCTTTGCTACGCATATGCTATAATACTAGTTAATTTTAAAGATAAATTTTTCTCTAGTCCTTTTTACATTCAATGCACTTTCTTTATAAACCTTGTCCACAATAATACCTATGTCATTCTTTCCTTTAAGTTTACATGTGTTGTGTACCAAAGTTTAACTCTTATAGTGCTAGGCTCTTTCTCTTTATCTCTAACCTATTCAGTTTGATGTAGACACACGATGTTATTCCTTCTTTGTATCATGATGTCATTACGTCCAAAGATTTATATGTCAAAGTACCAATATTTCAACTACCAAACCTAATTAAGGAACTCTTGGACTAGCTTTTTACCCCCATCAATCCCCAAAAAATGTAAAGACCTACCTTTGGTAATTTGACACTGATGCAGTTGTACCAACTCATTTAACATTTTACTTGAGCAGTATATTGTGTTACTTTTGAATAATGGCCTAGCAATAGCACGCATAATCTTTCTTGACTCTTGAGTAGTCCATGTTTGGCATTATGACAAGATTTACATTCCTGCTGAAGGCTTAGTACAACCCTCCTTTGGGCTTGGCGCCAATTTTAAGATAAAAAAGTTAAGTTCTCAAATCTGTGGTTGAAAAGGTTAAATGATTATGTACTCGTGAAATAGTTCAAAATAAATAAATGCTGGTATGTATTTATGTGCTGTGTTAGTTTTGAGCGAGGGTACACAGGTTTTATTTTATGTTCATTGTTTGGTTGAAGTGCAGGACTTATAGTGGTAATCTGGATAACATAGTGCGTGATATGTGAATTATATTTGACTCGGAGATATACTTTTTCTTTTGGGAGATTTCAATTTTATATTCTTAGCATATAACTATTTTTTGAATATAGCTTTTCAAATTTAGCAATAATCCTGAACAGACTTCGTCCTCACATACTTGAAACTGGATCCATCTGGTTCCTGCAGAAAAATAGATTACGGGGGAACATTGGGATCATCTAATGGTTTGCATGGGAGCTTGTGATTGTGAGGGGTTTGTAAAGTGCGGGGATGAAGCCTGGGAAAGTATCATTGTTGTTTCCATTTCCTTTTATTATTTTCTAGGTTGTGTTTGGATGAGAAATTTTAAAATTTCAGGGAATTTCAAATTCTTAAAACTTGAATTATTTTGATTTAAGTTTCCTTCATTTATTAAATGTTTTGTTTGGATAAATCAATTCAAAATTCCTAGTTTGGATGGGATAATTTAAGTTTCACCATATGCAAAATTTAATATAAAATTTGGCAAAAAATAAACATTTGCCAATTTTATATATTTAATAATTTAAAAGTAATTTTAATATTAAACAATATTTAATTTAACGATTTAAAAATGATTTTAATATTAAAAGATATTTATTAATTTAAAATACGTTTTACATTGAATGTTTGAATATAATTATTGATGGTTTGTACCTCAACATTGATAGAGGAGAAAGAAGAGAGAGGAGAGAGACGGAGAATAAAGAGAAAAGGGAAAGAAGATGAGAGAGGGGAAAGAGAAGAAAGATAGAGAGAGAGGAGAGGAAAGAAAGAGAGGGAGAGAAGAGAAAGGAGAGTGAAATAAGATAGAAGAGATGAGAGGGGAGATAGAGAGAGAGAGAGAGAAAAAGTGAGAAAGGAGAAGAAAGGAGAGGAGAGGAGAGTGAGGGAAAAGAGGTGAGATATAAGAGAGTGAAGGGTGAGGTGGAAATAAGAGGAGAGGGAGAAAGGATAGAGGACAGATACAGAGGTGAGACAAGAGATAGAAAGTAATTATGAAGAATTTCAAATTCTTTCTAGGTGTAATTTATAATTCTACAATTTTAAGTCATCAAAATACTTCCACAATTTACTAGAATTTCAATTTCTTTCTAATTTTTCTATCCAATCAAAATATTTCACCACAAAGAATTTTAAGCTCAAAAAAATGAATTACTCCTAAAATTCTTCATCCAAATACACTATTAGATTATTCACTTGAAATGACTTTGTCGTTCAATAGGGTTGGAAGGATTATTGATTTATAAAATTATTTTACTCTGGTCCTTGAGTTGCCATGTTGAATAAAGATTTAAAGTGGAGCAGCAACTGAATAGATACTTAATAAAGATTAAAAAATGACTAGTTGGTTTTTCAGGGACATTTGCCTGGAAAACTTTGGGCTGTAGGCATTTTTCTTGTAAAATTTATTATAGGGGAAGCAAGCATAATTTCTTAATCTGAAGAGGCTATATATGTAGATTCAATGAGCCCCAAGGATCTGTATTCATTTCTTATTTTATTCTGCTTTCCATGAGTAATTTAAATACTTGGGAGTTTTATCACTGTATTAAAATTTCACACCCTGTATCTGCATTTGTATTCTTTTACTTGGATATTCTTTGAAACACACTACAATCAAAATTTAAGAAGTTGTTGAAAAGTAAAAGGCAGAAAAAGATTAATAGCTATTTAGCTAAATAACCATATGATCTTCTATATGTAGGTCTACAAATTTAGACTCATGGAGTCCCGAGCAACTAAAAATGATGAGCTTTGGAGGAAACAATCGTGCTCAGGTTTTCTTTAAGCAGCATGGTTGGACTGATGGTGGTAAAATAGAGGCTAAATATACATCCAGAGCTGCAGACTTATATAGGCAAATTCTTACAAAGGAAGTAGCTAAAAGTATGGCTGAGGATGGAGGCTTACCTTCATCACCTGTTGCTTCTCAGTCTGCCCAGGGGGTTAATGGGCTTCCTGAAGTTAGGACCAATGAAGTGCCAAAAGAAAGCACTCTGGAGAAGCCTGAAAAGCCTGAAAGCACTTCTTCACCTAGAGCTTCACATACAGTAGTTTCAAGTACCATCAAGAAACCTATTGGTGCTAAAAAACCTGGGAAGAGTGGGGGGCTTGGTGCTCGTAAACTTGTTAAAAAGGTATGCAAATAGATATCTTTGTTTGCAAATGTATGCTAGAATTGCCTGTTGGTTTTTCATTATCTCATTCACTAATTTAATATGATGACATCAATTATTGACAAATTATCCTTATGAAATGAAGCCAAGTGAGTCTCTCTATGAGCAGAAGCCTGAGGAACCACCTGCTCCAGTTTCATCCTCCACAAATAATATGCCTGCTGGGCCGTCTCTCACATCTCGGTTTGAGTATGTAGAAAATGTCCAATCATCTGAGTTGAACACTGGTGGTTCACATTTGATTAGTCATGTGTCTCCACCAAAGTCGTCAAGCTTCTTTGCAGACTTTGGAATGGATGGTGGCTTTCCAAAGAAATCTGGGTCAAGCTCCTCCAAAGTACAAGTAAGCTATATGAACTTTTGCCCCTGCAGAGTGTAATTTCTTATGCATGTAGTTAGCATACAGGACGTAGTTATATATGAATATCTGGTCTTTATTGAATTAAACCCTTTTTACAACATGCAGATCCATGGAACAAAACATGGTGGTTGCAACTTTGAAATAGTATAACCATGAAACAAGCAATGTTACAGTCTTCGGCTGAAAGATACTGATTATATTGGGACAAATTATTATTGTCGCAACCAAACCTTAATAGTAATTAAAACTCAGATAGTTTAATCATGATTTGCTGACAGATGTTGATTATCTTTGGACAGATTCATATTGTTGCCACAAAATCTTAATGACTGTTCTATTTTTATTTCGAAAACTACATGCCTACATGGTTTATATTGTGTGACCTGTGAAAATTCTTGTATTATCTAGTCTGACTTAAATAGATTATTGGGCAATCATATCTGAGACATCTACTTTATGTTGTTTTTTAACAAATTCATTTAACCTGCACCTTGTTTTGTTTTGCTATGTATCCGGCATAAGATTCAGGAAACTGATGAAGCAAGAAGAAAGTTCTCAAATGCCAAGTCTATTTCTTCATCCCAATATTTTGGAGATCAGAACAAAGCTGCTGATATGGATTCTCAAGCTACTTTGTCTAAGTTTTCGGTATGTGTCATTTCTTTTAGCAACTTGCTGGAACATATTGTGTGTGAATACATTTATGTTGGTCTCGGATGTTCAATCCCCTGGAATAGGCTTTATCAGATGGCTTCTTCTTATCTCATATCCTTTTGATTGGCATAGCTTATATTAACAAATAAACTGATCCCCTGAAATATTTAGAGCCTGTCTGTTTGGAGCTTATAAAGATTGTGATACAACTTTTATTTTAGGACTTCTTTATGTAAGCAACTAGCTTTGAACTCAAGCAAACTAGCTTTTCAAAATATATATTTATTACAAATTTTTTTAAACATCTTTTAATTAAACAAAAATTGTCTTCAGAATAAACTGAAGTAAACGTGTCTTAAATAAGAATGACTTAACTATCTAAAATATCAAATTGCAACTTTTTAGAGTGATACAGGTAATTCTAGATTTATATTTGTGTTATATGGGTTATAGTTTTCTATACTTTTGTCTAGCCATGGGGATTAATTTTACTATCCTTGATGATTGTGACAATGGAAACGATTATCATCATAGATAAAAGCCAGTGAATAATTTCTGTACACATCCTCAGGGATAAATCTCCATTAATGATTAATCTCTATAAGTGGAAACTCATTTTCCGGTGTCTTTAGTATGTCTATATAAATAGTTAAGCTAATTTTCTTTGTTATTGATATGTATAGTAATCCGTTTAATCAATTTAGTCAAGATATAGCTCCTACTTAAGATCGGGAAGATGGCTGCAAGATTGTTAACTGTTAGATCTTAACAAGGATAGTAAGATCCTACCAAATTGTAAAAATATGTTTTTATAAAGAAGTGTAATAAATGATAGTATAATTAGCTTATACATATAATAACACTAAATTTCAGTTAAAAACTTAAATATGTATTTTATACTTGTGTTATTTTATAGATATTGTACTAGTATTATTGATATCTCAGTCTATTCTATAATTTATAATAATTATGAAAAAAATAAAAGAAAGCGGATATATCATAAAACCCAAAGAATATAATAAAAGGTGCAGTAGAGGAGCATTCTCAAATTGCCAAAAAAACCACATCCCATGAGTTTCAGGGAAAAGAAAAAGAAAGATAGATAGAGGCCATGAGCAATCTCGGTCCAATCTCACCTATATGAGCAATTTCATGTACTATCTAGCTTGGAACGGGTTTGGGATTGTATCTTGCGTGTTTACAATTTAGATTGTGATTTTGACAACATTGCATTCAATTGTTTCTTGGAATTTACCCAATCTAGTGTAGAACTTGCTTTAGCCCTTGTAAAAGAATTTTCTTAAAATTCATTCAGATTCACCATTAGGTCAGTTAGAGAAAGGACAAGTTCTAATTTGCATAAATGATTTTGGGCAGTAAAAGGAAAGGTGAGTCTATGTAAAATGTTTCTTTGGTAGTTCTAAGCAACCAAAAAAAATAGACAACTAGTATTTTTCTCAAGTCAACTGTTTTAACTGGGACACTACATGTTTCTATCATGCAAAGGTGGGATGCTGATAATCACATGATATAAACCATTTTGCACACTGAGTGGTTCCTTTTGTCATTTAACCATAGCTATGTGTGTCCGAGTGGAGAAAACCGTAGTCATGCCCTGAAAAGGATACCGATACCAATTTTAGTTCATGGTAATTGAATTGAGATTCAAGTTGTGAATCGGAAGGCATATTTTCCAAATTGCAAATCAAACCATTTTATGAATGAAAAACTTCATGATCAATAATAAAATATAGTACTATATATAACTAACAAATACATATATTAAAGCACAAATTAGTGATCAATAAATAAAACATAAATCTAGGAGCATTTTAACTTAAAAAATATACCTTAAAATATACTTTAAATAAAATATTAAAATATAGCAGTCCCATTTATTTGTATTTCTAATGTACTTTGAATAAAAAATATATATTAAATTTTTTAAGGATAATTGGATAATTTTTTTAAAAAAACTATAACATAAATATTTTCATTTTTTGAAACTTGTTCAAGATATAATCGTCTCAAACTCAAGAAAAATACCTGGTACCTGGTACGACTGCAAGCAAGCGAAGGCATTGCCCAACAGAGCTGTCTCTTTTTAACTAATTTTTAGGAGGGAAGTTTCCTTAGGGCATCTCAGAACCAGGTCGTGTATGACCCAGTTTGGTGCACGACCTGCTCACACTAGAATCACAATTCATGCTCAGCAAGCGATTCTTCCAATTCACATCTATAATATGATTCCTGGGTTTCTTTTGCAGATTATTATATTTGGTGTTCCTTTTGCAGATTGTTATATTTGGGTAGGAATAGGTTTGGCATTTATTTGGTGTACAGCACACGGGCTTCTTAATGTGATTTCACTCATAGATATGTGGAAAGATTTGGAAGTTTGGTTCAGTTGATTCAGTTTTCTTTGGTTTTTGCTTTGTTCTTTTCTTTTCTTTAGTAGAAGGAATTCTTATCATCCTTTGACTTAATAATTTTTCTCTTCTACCGACTAAATTTCCTTCTTTATGGGGAAAATCATGCTTTTGTTTAATGTACTATTCTAGATGAGTTGCTGCCAAGCTCGAATAAATTGTTAAATGCAAGTTATTGCGTCTTTTAACCAGGATTGGGAAAAAGAAAAATAGGAAAAGGGGTGTGTTTTCAACTTTGATACATGACACTTTTTATCCTCTTGTTAATTCCAGGGTTCAACTGCCATTTCCAGTGCTGATCTTTTTGGTGACTCAAGAGACAACTCCATTGATCTCACTGCTGGCGACCTCATCAATCGATTATCTTTCCAGGTATTCCTTACTTTGTACTGGATTTGCGAATTTCATTGTTCATGTCATCTATCATTCCAACAACGAAATGATATTCAAATTAGTAACCTCATCATTGTTCGTGTATCCTTACTTTGCAGGCACAACAGGATCTCTCTTCCCTTAAGAACATTGCAGGAGAGACTGGAAAGAAGCTCACCTCATTGGCCTCCACATTGATGACGGATCTTCAGGACCGAATCCTCTAAAATGTATGCTCTGTATTTAAGAGAATCTTTGGGGTTTGTTACAGATGCCAGCCAAATGTGTTTCAAATGTAATAGAAGAGTTAAATATACAATTCTTTGAGAAAATAAGATACTATATTTTCAGGCTTGTCATATAGACTGGGGTTTCTATTTTGTAAAACAGGTACTGCATAGAGGTTGCTAATATTTTAGATTTTTCTATTGTGTTAGTCGATACCAGTTTGTCGTGAACTCTAAAGAGTGTTTTTGTCATCTTTTATCGGTGAAATAGCTGTCTTGTTTACATTTATAAACCAGCTTATCTTTATTTAGAATTTGAGGGTTAGATTTTGATGGAAAAAAGGAATGGAGGAATTTTTTTATAAATGTTGTTTAATTCTCTTAATTTAAAAAAATAAATTTATCCTTTGTTCTTTTTCCTGCCAAAATCACTCAACAACGGATTCCAATGATTCAGGGCAAAGTTATGATGTGCCATGAGCCACGTATATGGCAGAACTACTGGAGCATAGTAACTGGTAGTCACTAACATACTTGAAAAATATACTGTGGTCTATGTAGTCTTGTGATATATGGGTAACTGCATTCCTTTTTTCTTTTTTATACTTTTGTTGCTTCCAGAATTAGAAATGATGAAATGAACATCGATCAAATTTAGATAATCATCCGTTAGTGCATGACTGAAGGCTGTTCCCAAACATGAAGTGATGTTTAGGAGTTTCAAAAATGATGAGGTGACTTCTAACAAGCTTAGAATTGGAAAGTACGAGCTTAAATGGAATAGATCAAGTCTCTATTTTTGCCTCTAAGATGACTTCAATGAGTGACAAGGAGGAATCTATGCCCGTTACATCCCCAGTTTGAAGGCTAAGTTAGGGTCTGGCTTGATTTGATTTTTCCCCCGTTGTTTGTTGTGTTTAAAAATTTGTATAACTGTGATATTACATTATAAAAATTCACCAGAAATTGATTTATATATCACTGAAATTTGTATGCCCGTTACAACCCCAATTTGAAGGCAAAGTTAGGGTCTGCTTGATTTGATTTTTTTTTCTTTCCATTGTTTGTTGTGTTTAAAAATTTGTATAACTGTTTGATATAACTATGATATTACTTTATCAAGTTTCACCAGAAATTGAGTTATATATCACTGAAATTTTTCGTTAGCATACCCTCTATTTTCTTGCAAAAACAAGATTTCAAGCTATTTATTTTTTCACCTTTTGCTTCTAGCGATTTTGAAATTTATCGAGGGCTTTTCAAGCTATTTCATTATGAACAACGTATTGAAATTTTGTTAATTCAGAATGTGAGATCAAAGTCAGTATTACCTTGTTTTTCATGTGTTTGTTGATTGTAGTTCAATTTTGAATGGATGATTCGATTACAGCCTATACAAGGGGTGAGCAAAGTTCACGGATTCAACTCAGTTTCTGGATGGATTTGGATCTTAAAATTAGATCCCATATAATTTTTAAGGATGGATTCGAGTTATGTTTTAGATCATTTCAACCCATCCTTCATTTTTTTTAAATGTATAATATTTAAATAATTATATATTAATAAAAATAGATAATACTTTATTTAACATTATATTATATTTATAGTAATTATTTATTTTAAAATATATCATAAAATATACTTTAATTTAATTTTTGTATTTTTTTGTCTCGTAATTTAATTATACATATGTTAATATTGATATATTGAATTAAAACATTAAATTGATCCGATTTGTTATCTTGAGTTTTAATCAGATTAAATTTTAATTTAAATAAATAGCATGATTAAATCTTTTGGGCCGAATAAGGACAAAATTAAATCTGTGCGAGCCCATCCTTTGCTCGCCACTGGCCTTATACTACATTTATAACAGAAAATATAAGCCAAATGATTTTTTATAAGCGAACATCTTGTTTCGAGTGTCAACTAATTGTTATTAGTGACATTTAATAATATTTAGCTTTTGAGAGACACAAGAATGCTTTCAATACTTACATACTAAAATAATATTATTTTATGTAATGTCATGTGTGTATTGAGTTTTGAATCCAAGTACAAAACCCTATTATTCTGTGTTCGTAATTAAAAATTGAAAATAATTAAGAGAAAATTTAAGGTTGGTTATGAAAATTTATTTAAAAAAAATGATCATTCTATCTTAGTTTTAGTTAAAAATTCTACTAAAATCGAGACTGGGTTTGACATACAAAAATTCTTTATTTATATATATTTTTACGGATGATCTATACCTATTTTATTAATAATAAAAAAATTGTTTGTTTTTTTGTTAATTTTTTATTTTTTAATTTTATGTTACTAAATGTCACATTATTGAAGTATAAGTAAATATTAAAACTTAACGATTAATAAATTTCAATTTGATGAGGACTAAAATTTTGTATTTTTAAAATTAAAGGAAATAAATGTATTTATTTTAAAATAATAATGTTTGTTAGGGATCATGAACCCTAAACCTTAAATCTAGAAGAGTCAATAGAAGTTTACTACATGATAAGTGTAAGAAGTGTGACTCATGCCAACATTTTAGATCTAGAAGAGTCAATGGGAGATTGTATATGACAAGGTACCAAAACTATGACTAGGTATAGTACATGTGCTTGTTGGAGTTTGAATAACCAAGAGAGCACCTTGTCTAACAAAAGTGGATGGCCATTCCATGGATCTACACGTCCAAATGGTATTCTCATGGGTCATTTAAGCCCAATAAGCACACATATCATTTTCTAGTTACATCTTCCAAAAATATTGTTTACACCTTTAAAATAAGAATTACAAGAAAATAATTTATTATACTAATTGACCCAAAAATACATGGTAAAAAAATAAGAAAATATTGACAATGAAAAATATACATTGTACTATCCACGTCGGATACCGAGACTGAGCTCGGTATCCAAGCGCTACACGACATCGATCAACACGAAGGCCCATTGCCTATTGGGCCACGATCAGCTGCTGGCGCGGATCAACCTTACCCTCGCCCAAGAGAAAAACCCTAATTCACATTGAGGTACATTCACTATACATACGAGACATTCACACCATCAAAGACTAACTTAAGCATCAGAGTCTCTTTTGCAGGTACCTAACCCATCTCGGAGCGGCCGACGTACCGAGCAGAGGAGGCTCACCGATCTTGCCAGCAGATCGTCCCTGTAACCGATCTCAGGTAAGAACATACATAAAGAAGAAATGGAGTAAGTAATTAACCTATAATTCAAAAGAAGTTTAAACCTTTTACCTTCATCACGAGCTCATTCCAATTGTATTCTTTTTGACATTATCCTTGTAATAGAGTCTTTAGGAAGAAATATGTCAACATATCCTCCCTCTTCAAGAGAATTTGTCCTCAAATTTTTAGGCTCTTCCTCTATATCTTCATTACATGCAAAAGGAGTTAAGTCACAAATATTAAATGTATTACTTACTCCATACTTATTCGGAAGATCTAGCTTATGTTCATTATTATTGATTCTTTTTAGGACTTGAAAGGGACCATCTACTCTAGGGTTGAGTTTGGAATTCCTTTGAGTAGGAAATCTATTTTTTCTTAAATGAAGCCAAACCCAATCTTTTTTTTGTAAAATCACTTCTCTTCCCCATTTGTTGTTGTATTTAACATATTTTTCAATTTGTTGTTCTATTTGGATTTTAACCCTCTCATGTAGCTTTTTAACAGCTTCAAAAGAAGATTGTTTGGTGTATTTATGGACCATCCTGTTATATGCATTCTATGTGAGGCAAATATTCATCCTAAGACTTATGTTTGCCTTTAAGAAGTACCTTCAACATAGTAAATAAAGATCTATTGACTACTTTTATTTGCCCATCAATTTGTGGGGGATAAGTAGTAGAGAATACAAGCTTGGTTCCTAATCTACCCTAGAGAGATCTCTTGAAATGACTATGAAACTTAGCATCCCTAACAAACACTATTATTTTGGGTAACCCATGTAATCTAACACTAGCCAATGAAAAAAGATAGAGTCATTCTTATAGCATAATTATATATCTAAGTTCATGATTTTTTAGAGATGGGCCAGATTCAAAATAGTCTTAATCTTTGTGTTGTTCCAGTGTGTTGTTAGTGTCCAAAAAGGATGGAAAGTGGAGAATGTGTTATGATTGTAGGACTATCAATAACATCACTGTTAAATATAGGCACCCAATCCCTAGGTTGGATGACATGTTGGACAAACTCCATGGTGCAACTATATTTTCCAAAGTTGATCTCAAAAGTGGTTATCATCAAATAAGAATCAAGGAAAGAGATGAATGGAAAACCGCTTTCAAAACTAAATTTCGATTATATGAGTGGCTTGTTATGTCCTTTGGGCTTATTAATGCACATAACACTTTCACACTTCTAATGAATCATGTTCTTAGACCTTAGTGGTAGGCCCAATAACTATTCGATTACCTTTGATTAGTGTTCTACTATATTCTTGAAATGTTTATTTACATAGTCCTTGACAGAGATATGAGGAACCTTTGATTTTATCCTTGGCCAAACCCTATTGGTATATATATAAATTAACACTCAAAGAACAACAATTTATATGAAATCACTATGTTTATAATGTAGAATAGGTAAAACTTTCCCAGATCTTTCTATTTCTTCTACGTCGAAAACTCTACAACATTGTGGCAACCTCTTTCATCCTCATGCTAGTCAAAACATCCAATAGTTTAAAATATGACACCATCTATCCTGTATACATGTATACTTATATTTAGAAAAATAATAGATATAAGAATACTAAAATTCATGCATAATTAACAAAACATAAACTCCAACACAAGGTAAAGAGAGTCACATAAATATCTCTCAAAACAAAACCATAAATTGTAGAAATTCAACTTTAAACATGAGTCTTATTATAATCATAATGTAAAAAGTAATCCTAGTTTGAGCCCTAATATCACATATCCTATCAAAGCATTTCCAATACAAGGTCCAAGTCTCATCACCAACATCATCAATATTCTGATGAGCATTACCTACTACAACATACATCACAACAAAGACATGAAAATAAAAAGAGTGGGAAATTTCTCACTCTAGCTCATGCCATAAGATAAACGATAGATAGTCACACACACAACATAGCATTTTATAAAAGAAGCACTTTACAAACAAATACACATTCCACATGATTGTAATGCAAATAATTCATAATTCATTCTTAACATATCATGCAAACACTTTCAAGAACAATAGACAATTATATACAATATGAAATGCAATAGACACGAACTCTCGATTTGTATGCATGTGATACCAATCACAAGATATGCTTAGTGCATATATAACGATTTGTCAATTTATCGATTTGCATACATATGATATATGTCACAACTAACTCTCTAACATATCATAATGCCCTTCACATACTCAATGATTTGTCATACATACGATTTTTCATGCATACTATTTGTCATTCATAACAATTCATCATGCATTCTATTTGTCATACCCAATTCAAGTATCTCATTCAATCAATATATTCAAGGACATCCACATTTAACACAAGAATCATCCATATTATCTATTCTATCAATTATTACCAATCATGCTATTAATATACATACTCATTTCATTAAGCATGAACATTAAGTATCATAAGGATTTACATTACATCGTTGAAATTCAAGGAACACAAAAAAATGAAAAACAAATAAAAACTATAGGGACACTAAACGTCAAATATAATGCTCAACACAAGACTTCCAAAGAACAACCCATTCTCTTTGGTTGAGTCACACTCAATGTGAAACTCAAGCTTAGCCTGAGCCACACTCAGCGTGAAACTCATGCTCAACCTAAGGGTCACAGATAGCAACTCTGGCCTTTTTCCATTGTGACGCTCAGAGCCAAAAATGATGTTCAACGTCATTTTCGTGAACAACTCTACAACTTTGCGATTTTTGTATTGTTTTCTCCAATTCATCAATTTACATATAAACAATTGGTACAATACTTCAAAATAATCATATTATGTATCTAAAAGGCATGATTTGCACATAATTACACTTCTATTAACTGCTTGCACAATAATACTCAAATGCATCTCCTTAGGATTCTCATAAGAACAGATGGACAATTTAAATCATACCAAATACATTTAATACACGAAATTAACCATTAATGATCACAATTTATAAATATTCAAGAGTAGGAAAGTCATGAGGAAGACAACAAATGAGAATATATGACAATTAGAATTTTTCTCTTCATACAACACACAGGTTGGGGGCTAACCTCACTAGATTTATTTTTGTATGGTTGCCCCTATTCTAACATTTAATAATGGGAAAGTCCTTCTTTCTAAAATACCGAGGAAAATGCCCCTGATTTTAGTGCATTGAAAAGTCGGGAGTTGAGGACCCAACTTCTCAATGCAATTTTTTAATTATTTTTATTTTTAATTTATAAAATATATTTTAATATAATAACTATATTTTTTAAAAAATATGAAAATATAAATTAAAATAGAATATATTATTATGTTAATTAAATTATTTAAATATATAATATATTTTAAATAAATATTAAAATAAATATTTGTTTTTTATTTAAATAATTTTTTAGGATTATTATAAAAGTTAATTTTTGTGTAATTTTGTTAATGTGTATGATATTTTAATGAATAAAGTATAATTTTATTAAAAATCTCTAAAGCATAAATTAAATTTAAAGGATAAAGTAAATTTAAATATTATAAATAACAAAAAAAGTATACAATTTCTTTTGAATTTTTATTATCCAAACATAATATATATATATATATATATATATATATATATATATATCATAATTGTTGAAGTTGAGGACTTTTTTTTCTTGAGAGTCCAACAATTTTACAATAATCACATTTCTTGGGTTGACTCTTTTCTCTATTGTCCATCTCAGTGTGTATGCGAGTAGATTTTAGGTGACCTTTGGGATTTCTTTGCATTTTTGGATCATGACACAATTCATCTTCGTTATATTCTGGTCACATATTTTCGTCGGGTAATAATCCGAACGAAGTACTATACACATTAAAAACATTTTGTAATTTGTAAATTGGAGAAAGGAATAACATATGGTTCAAGTGAACATGTGCACATGTAGCTACGACATGTGAACAAGACACGTGTATCGCTTGAAATTTACCACAGTCACACTTTTGTGTTTGGAAGAATACTTTAAATCTCTTTGGTGGTTGTCCACCCTCTCGTGGGTTCATTATTTCAGACATAATGAATGTTTGATTTTGTTAATCAAATGTTTCAAATTTGTGAGAGGTGGATTTTGCTACTACGTTATCCATGGCTTTTTTGACAATTTCTTCATATCTGTATCAACTAAAAACATTGCATTTGCTTCCTTCCCCCTCCTAGAGAATAATTTAGCTAGCTTGAAGTAAGTTTCTAGGAGTAATGATATTGGTAAATTTTGAGTGCCCTTAAGTAATGAACCGATAGACTTTGCAAGGCTGGTTGTCATGTGTCCCTACCGTTGACCTCCGTCAAATGCTTGAATCACTACAAGAAAAATGATAAATTGCGACGGACAAATTGCGACGGTTATCTAGAAACCGTCGTCGCTTTGATATTACGACCCTTCATACGACAGTTTTTCAAAACCGTCGCAAAATTGTTCAATATTGCGACGGTTTATCGTAAACCGTCGCAAAATTTGTTTAACATTGCGACGGTTTATCATAAACTGTCGCAAAATTTGTTTAACACTGCGACGATTTATGATAAACCGTCGCAAGTTTAATATTGCGACAGTTAATCATAAACCGTCGCAAATTTAACATTGCGACAATTAGTCATAAACCGTCGCAAAATTTTCAGCATTTTTTTTATTAGAATTTAAAAGTTTTTTTTTGAAGTATTATGTATATTATCTTAATGAACTTATATTTTATTAACAATTTTATATATACTTTCTTTAACATGAGGTACACGATTTTTTTTTCTTTATATAATTTCAAAATCGTGACTAGAATATAAATTTATCTTTCAACAAACTTATGAATTTATCTTGTATGTAAGATGTGTTAGAGTATATAAATAAGTATAATTATCATTTTATAACTTAATTTTTGAGTTATCACATCACATATTATTGAATAATTTACAATGTTAAATTTTATAAATTTTATTTTAAATGTCCATCTTTTTAACACTATGAAAAATATAAAAATAAATATGTTAAATTTTATAAAAATCCAGTTTAATTTATTTATGATATAAATATGTTTTTAATATCTAATATATATCTTTAGATGATAATTTATTTTAAAATATATCTTATAATAACAATTCTAAATGGAACATAAATCTTCTGATTTTTCTTATTTTGATTTTTTTAATCAATATATACAATTTTACTATTTTGATTTTTTCAATCAACGTATACAATAAATAAAAAACACAAAAGATAAACATGCATGGTAAAAATTTTATTTTATCAAAAAACTTTTTATTTTAATATATTACATTATATATGTGAATATTAAGACATATATATATATATATACATATATATATTATAATTAAACTTTTTTAAAAAATTAATTCATTATTAAGAAATTTTTTTTATTACATGAGAATTAATTTATTTCAAAAATTTGATAGATATAAAATAAATAAACATTTTTTCTGAATCTATATTTTTATTTTATTAGAATATAATTTTTATTTTTTAAAATATATTATTTTTTTAGATAAAAAATTATGTATATGTCAAATAGTAGTGGGGCAAGTGCCCACTATTCCAAACGTACATCCGTCCCTGTATATATATATATATATATATATATATATATATATAATATATATATATATATATATAATATAGGGGGTTATAATTATACCAATGTAACTTTTATTAAGTATATTATGATGCTCAATAACTTTATATTAAATGTGTATTTTGTAAATCCAACCGTTAAATTGAAAGTTCATATCACTTTATAAGTGTATATCAAATTTTGTTAAAATTGAACAACAACTGGAAGGTAATCAAATTGTTTATATTTTAGTGTATTTTGAAATGAATATATTACATCAATTTTGTTTTATAAAAATGAAGTATCAAATCATCTTGGGTTAGTATAAAGTTTTGTATATATAATCTATGATAATTATGAACTTTCAATCTAACAGTTGGATTTACCAAATTCACATTTAATATAAAGTTATTGAGCGGTGTAATACTTAGTAAAAGTCACATTTAATATATATATATATATATATATATATATATATATATATATATATATATATATATGAGGGGGTTTATAATTACATCAGTGTAAATTTTACTAAGTGTTACACCACTCAATAACTTTATATTAAATGTGAATTTTGTAAATTTAACCGTTAAATTGAAAATCTTTTACTGTTATATCATATATACAAAATGTTATATTAATCGAAGATGATTTCTTATAAAAACAAAATTAAATCTGTCGAAAAATTTATATTTTCGATGAGAAAATTTTTGTAGGAAAAGCTATATTATTGATGGAATATTTCAGAAAAATTTATATTTGTCGAAAATGTAAGAACTGGTTTTAAATTTGATTTGAAAATATTATGATATAATTAGATAAGATTTTAAGTTAGTATTTTATTAATGGTTGATAATTAAAAATAAAACAAGGATAAATACATTTTTTGAATTTTATATGTTTGATTTAAGATAACTTACAAAATAACTTTTGATAAAGTTATTCCGCTCAATAACTCATCGTGTGTGTTGAATTTCATCGATCCAATTAACTTTTAATTTAAAAATTATTAAATTTTACTAATAATTAATATAAAAAATTAATTAGTTTTGGAATAAATTATTTTCTAATTAACAATATAATTGAAACATTAATTATTTTAAATTATTTAACTAAAATCTTATTGACAATTTACTATATGATCTTAATATTTTTGTATAACTAATATCTGGTTTTAAATTTGATATGAGAATATTATATATAATTAGATAAGATTTTAAGTTAGAATTTTATTAATAGTTGATTATTAGAAAATAAAATAAGGATAAATACATTTTTTTTAAATTTTATATGTTTGATTTAAGGTAAATAAATATATTAAATTAATTAATAATTTATTTAAAATATTAAAATTTAATTTATAAGTATGTAATAAATAAATATTTATAATTTTATAAATTATATTGTCATTATAAATTAAAAAATTTAAATAATTTAAATTATAATTTTAAATCGAAATAAGTAGATGTTAATTATAAAGCAAGTACATATAAATAAAGAATAACTAAATATATTATTATTATTATTATTATTATTATTATTTGTAATATAAAATTATTATATATTATTATTATAGTACAAATATGAGATTGTATATTTGAGGATGACTTAAATGAATTAATTTGTACAAGTTATACTGACAACATATATATACATTTCGGTAGCTTACTCATCAGAACTTCACAGTTAAGCGTGCTTGACCTGGAGTAGTACAGGGATGAGTGACCTTCTGGGAAGTCTCCCAGAAATTGCACAAGTAAGGATAAAACATGCTAAACAGTGAAATATCGTGAAATAAAATCCTTAAAAGGCCAAATATGAGGATTGTTACATTAATAAATTTATTAAAATAAAAAAAATTATAATTTCTGACGGGTAAAAAAAGGGTTGTAATATTAATTTAGAGGCAGTTGGTGCGACAGTTGATGAAAGGGTCGCAATGTTAATATAGAGGCATTTGGTGCGACAGTTGATGAAACGGTCGCAATTCTAATTTTGCGACGGTTTGTGCAACGGTTCTGATAACCGTCGCAAAATTTCCTGGTGACGGACGATTCTGCGACGGTTCCCAAACCGTCGCAATGTTGTCTTTGCGGCAGTTCTAACCGTCGCAATGTAGGCCATATAACCGTCGCAAAATCGTCATTTTCTTGTAGTGAATCCATTATTCCCTAGGTACGCAATCAAGACAAATTTGGATCAACAACATGAAACATCCATGCGAGGAAATGTTTACAATAACTAGGCAGAAGAACATGTCCACTAGAGCCAACAATGGATGGAAAATCGACAGAACGTTGTAGTAGAGCAATCTGTTAATGATCAGTTATCCCATATAGATGAATATATGACATGATATAGATAAAATACAATTCTTTATTTTTTTGTACCCCAACAATTACAAGATCCACGAGTTGTAGAGAACATTGATGTTGGCCAAATGTCACAAGAGCTATTAGAAATGCCAACACAACAAGAGTATCCACAACAAATGCAACTCCAAATCACAGCCCCATTACTGATGATATGCAAAATAATGATTGGGAACCACAATGTAAATCATTTGTTGTAATTCCACCACCATAACAACATTTTGATCACTGTCATGACAATTACCAACACTCTTTCATATCAACCACAAAAGAATATGTTAATAATCTATTTGGTGCAAATGTCGACTTGCCACAGTCAGTTACAATATATTTGCAAAGTATGTATCCTAACAACATTCTATTTTTTAACCAACATGAATCTTATAATTAACAATAGGAAAATACTTCTTCTGCTTATATCGATGATTGTCATGAACCTGTGTTACAAGATCAACAAATTGTTGATGAAGAAAACATCCATACAAAATATCCAAGACAAACTTGTCCTCGTCGAAATCCTCCGTGAAACAGAAAACCGTCACCTTGTGGAACTGGTGGTCATTGATATTTTTTTAATTATTTTTTGTATTATACTTTTTAATATAATTTATACATGAATAATTTAGAAATAAAAACAAAAGTCAATGAAAATTAATGACCTAAATGTTTAAAGAGTTAGTAAAAAAAATACAATATATTTAGAATCACTTTGAATATTTTTTTAGAACTAATTCAACACGTGAAATGGATACTATTGTATTCACTAAAATAAAATAAAATATGAGTATGAATAATTATTTTACCAAAAAAATTTCATACACACTAATAAAATTACACAAAAATTAACTTTTATAATAATCATAAAAAATTTATCTAAATAAAAAAAATATTTATTTTTAATATTTTTTAAAATATATTATGTATTTAAATAGTTTAATTAACATAATAATATATTTTATTTTCATTTATATTTTCATATTTTAAAAAATATATTTATTATAAAAAATATATTTTATAAATTAAAAGTAAAAAAAAATAATTAAAAAATTACAACTACTTTGTCTTGATGTAGAATATATATCTATTTCTCTCACTTAATTAAAATAATAATAATAATATAAAATAATATATTATATTATGATATATAAATAATTTTATTAAAATAAATATAAAAATATGATTTTAATATAAAATATTTTATAAAATTAATCTTCTAATTTTATAATAAAATATATATATATATATATATATAGTTAATTAATTACGAAAAATGAATAACGTTACATAAAAAGTAAATCAGAAAAATCTCCACATAAGCCATACAATAATTTATAACATTCCATAAACCTGATTTCCTCTAATAATGAACAATATAATCAGATTCACAGCCCACAAAAATATGTCATTGATTTTTTATATTTACTTCACAAAAACAGTAACAAGAACAGCATTGAACGACCATAGTTTGCGGCCCCAGAATAGTGGATGTGCGTTTTATCACGAAATGGAAACATATTGCCTTACCAAAGAGAAATTATTTGTGGTTGCCGCTTGACTAATTTATTAACATTTTTATTGAAAAACTGAACTTTGATGAAAATTGACAACAGATAACCAACGTTTCAGCTTGTACAAGTAGCGACAAAACTTCAAGATGGTAAGCTAACACGTCATCGATTCAAATATAATATTCATAACCAACACAAGTTGGATTAGAACTAGGTTATGAGAAGTCAAAAGTATTCAAATTTTACAGAAAAATCATTAACTAAACAAAAATAGTATGTCCCAATTTAGTTTATTGAATAAGAAGGCAAACTAAACAAGCATAGGTGAAATTTTAAAAATTATATTTTGTTATATGAAAAATGTTAAGGACATATTCATTTACAAAATCTTTATGATACATTATTGTTTTTTAATACATTAAATCTTATAGAATTATATTATTTTTTAAACGTCACCTGATTTGTTTTATTTTATCTCACATTTTATTTTTTTATGAAATTTATTCTATTTAAATTTTAAATTTTGATGCACTATATCAAATTAATATACATAGAATGCATCAAAAAAAATAATTACTATACATATATGTATTAATTGAAATCATTTATATTTATTGATGAAAAATTATTTATATTCAAAATTTTTCTTAATTTCAAAAATAATATCATTTTAGTTTATTCTCACATAGTCCCACCCTCTCATATTACTTGCTTTTAAAGTAATAAATATCTTAAGAAAATTATTAATTACAAAAAACCTACAACAAAAGATTTTCTTTAAATAAAATGTGCTTAATAAAAGAGTAACAAATAATTATTTTCTATTTAAGTTTTTATCGTATTTTTTAAAGTGAAATTTTTTTTGAAAAATAAAACTATAATAACCATAGTAATAAAATATAATATTCATTTTTTAAAGGCATTTATAATATTTTTTTTAAGTATGTAATTTCTTTATTATTTAACAATGATTATATTTTGTCTTTTTAATGATTTTATTTATATTTATGTTTTTAATCTTTACATAAATACTAAATTTAAAAATAGATTTAGAAATAATTATCTCAAAAGTAGTATATTTTAAATCCACAAGTAAATCAAGCTGACTTTTTAATTCGAATTATCCTTTTTAAAAGTCTAATCTAATTGATTAGTTCATTTTACATTAAAAGTATCTTCAAAATAGATTTATAAATTTAAATAATTTATTTAAAAAATTATATTATAATAATAACATTAAATATATTCGTAGACTTAATTTTAAATAATTCTATAAATCTATTTTTAAATATGAGTGTAAGTCTTTTCATAATTTAAGTGAAAAAAATTATTTATTATATTATTATTAAAATTTATAATTTAAAATAAAAATAAAAATATTAATATAAGAGGGACAACCCGTTCATATATATGTACATTAACGTACATTTATGTACAAGTTGTAACAAAAGAAGATAATTTTATTTAAAAGAGACTTTCTAAATACTTCTTATATTTCATTTGAATTGTTCTAAATAAAATTCATGAAGATGAAGAAAAAGAATAGACAAAAATATAACTGCTAAAGTTTTTATTTTCAATTTCTTGATTTTTTTATGAATATGAAATATAAAATGTTTAAGTGGAGTGAAAATGTCAAAATATATTGATGATATGATTCTTTGTATTACAAAATTATTTATTTAATCATATTTTGAATAATGTATTATATACATTATTTTTCTATATCATATAAATAAATAGATTGATCTATAAATATAATAATCTTTTAAATAAATAAACTTTATTAAAAATTTAAATTTAATATTTTTATTAATTGGATCAAATCAGGTCAAATTATAAATTGTTATTTAAAGCTTAACCTATTCTTATCTTACCAATGAATAAATTAATAATTTTTCAAAAATGTAAGAATGCGAAATCAATATACAACAATAAATATGAAAAAACTGTTTTAAAAATAATATTTTCAAATATTCAAAAATTTTAAACAATTAAATATCACTGATTTTTTTTTTTACCATTTTTTTATCATATTATATCAATTATTATATATATTTTTTATTTTTTAATGTCATCTCATATAACATTAATAGAAAAACATATTTTGTATCTCTCAATTTTTAAATTAGAAAAATAAAAAAAATAATTGTAGTAGGTAATTACAAATAATTATTCAAAGAATATGAATTCTAATGTGAATAATATTTTTTTTTATATTTTAATATTTTTCTAGCAATAAAACATAAAATAATTAATACAAAATAAAGAGCAAAACAATTATTAAAGGTAGTATTCATTTAATATATAATATAAATTTAGATATCAATAAACTATTAATTTAACGGGAGTTAAACTTGATATATTTATGTGAAGTTTCATTGTATTTCATTAAAAATGATTAATTAAACTTTTAAATAGTGATAAATAATTACTATTATAAATAAATATTTCATAAAAATAATTTAATAAAAAAATAGTATATATATATATATATCATTTAAATGATAAAAAAATTATATATATTTTAAAAAAAAGAAAATAATGAATTTTTTTCCTTATAGGAGAAGATGGAAAATGAAAGGAAATAAAAAGGAAAGAAGGAGGTGGATTCCTTACACACAACGCATCTGTTGGTTCGGAGCTAGGTTTGGTTTGGTCGTGTGAGACGACTTTGTTGTGCGGATAAGAACGACTTCTCCTCTCTTTCACTCTCTCATACTTTCTCTCTCTAAGAGACAAGCCCTTCTACTTCTACCGCCTCCAAGTCCTACAAGAACCCATTCCCTCCCACACCCTCCCAAAATCCCACTCTCTCTTCTTCCCAAACACACTCTCCTCTTTTTCCATCCTCCCACTTTCTCACCATCTCTCTCCAGTTACTGCCTTCAAGCTGGCGTTCGAAAACCAAGGCACCACTGTCCGCGAAATCAAGCCCAAGAACCGGAGAATCATGGTAAGTATCATCATCTAATCTCCTTTTATCACTTTTACTTCTTCTTTCATTCATCTTACTTTTACGATGTGGGCTCTGCTTTTATATATATATATATATAATTTAATTCTTGCGCTGAAAATGTAATTAATTATGTGGTGATTCCTGTTTCTGGGTCTGACTAAGATTCTTGTGCATGTTTCGAAAAGGGTGCTGGAAGCCCTGATGATGAGGACAACAGGTGGCCACCGTGGTTGAAACCTCTGCTCAAAGAGAGCTTCTTCGTTCAATGCAAGTTGCACGCTGATTCACACAAGAGCGAGTGCAATATGTACTGTTTGGATTGTATGAACGGTGCTTTATGCTCTCTCTGTCTCGCTTACCACAAAGATCACCGTGCTATTCAGGTTCTATGAGTTCCTCAACTTTTTCTGACACATTCTGATCTTCTTGTCAAAAACCATCACTTTTCCTTTTGTGGCCTTGTTGGGTTTCTTCTTTTTCTGGAACTTAGTTAAAAAGTCCCATCTTTTCCCCTTCTCTGCCGAGATTTGAACTCTCATTAATTGGGTTCTGTTTTCATCTTTCCATGTGACCAGTTAAGCCTTTTGGGTGATAAATTAATTAAATTTCATGATCCTGCATTTAACAAGTGGTGAGATGAGTTAAGGTCACCACAAAACGAAAAGGTGTTGGCTTTTCAATGTAACAAATGGCCATTACCATTCCTTTCTAATGTTTTTTATTTTTTATCTTTTACAGATAAGGAGATCCTCGTACCACGATGTGATTAGGGTGAACGAGATTCAGAAGGTGTTGGACATAACCGGAGTCCAAACCTACATTATCAACAGTGCAAGGGTTGTTTTCTTGAATGAGAGGCCTCAGCCAAGGCCTGGTAAAGGTGTCACCAACACTTGTGAAGTCTGCGAGCGTAGCCTTCTTGATTCCTACCGATTCTGTTCTCTTGGTTGCAAGGTAAATTATTTACCCCACACAATGTGGTCATTGCTTAACCTTAAATGCATTTTGAAAATGAAAAAAAAAAAAAAAACCTTAAAAATGGGTCTTCATGTTCAATTTTACCATCTCCTTTATTAGTAAAAAAAAATAAAATTGATGTCATTGTTTTTCATTAAAAATCATCACATTGATTTATAATAATACATTTTTCTATAATTATTTTTTTTACTTGATTAAGGAAGTTTTTTTTTTAATTTGTTTTATTTCCAAGCTAGCATTTAAATGAGTTGACTTTTTCATTTATACCCATGAATGTTAGTATGGGTTTTCATTTTTCAAAACAATTCATTGCTTTACCCAATATTTGTATTTTTTTTAGATTGCAACATTGGTCATTTGTTATTCGTTGAATTCAATTACGACTTGTCAATCTTTGATTCTTTATTTGAATTGTATTTTTGTTTAATTAAATATTAATCAATGCAACAATGAATTGTAGATTGTTGGAACTTCAAGGAACTTCGAGAAGAAGAAAAAGTCAGCAGGAATGGGATCAGATTCAGAGGATTCATACAGCAGCAACAACAAGGTGCAGAGCTTCACACCTTCCACACCGCCATCAACTTTGGTTAATTACAGAACGGCCAAGAGAAGAAAGGGAATACCACACCGAGCCCCAATGGGAGGACTAGTCATAGAATACTAGACAGATAATAACTTTAGGTTATTGCTATAATGCCGTTCATATATTTACCAAAAAAATGTAACTTTCTCTGCAGTTTCACCCGTTCCAATACTCGAGCTTTTTGCTGAAAAAGGCCGGTGCTGGAAGTGTTCCCTTCTCTGTTCCTTCCTTGTTAATAGCGTTTGTCTATATAAGAAAAATCCAATATAAGTGGAAAAGGTTGAGAAAGTAGAAAAAAGTAAGACATCTGTGAAATAGTTTGAGAAAAAGAATGATGTAGCAAAATAAGCAAAGTTCCTTTCAACCAAAGTACAAGACGATGAGGAACATTATAGGTTTGGTTTCTAGAGTAATTATACGTAAGTTTTGGGGTTGGGTGTAAATAGTGGCTTGGTAAACAGGTGGTGGGGAAGAAGACAATGACAATGTACTATTTACAAATAGGGGACTGTCTATATATGGAATGTTGAAATAAATAATAATAGATGTTTTTAAATCTTCTGTCTACGTTCAGTGCATACATTAATTTAATGAGTACTACTAGTTCATTGAATTCTCTTTTTTTTTTCCTGGTGTATAATGAGATTAAACTCAAACTATTGACTTTATTAGCTTAGTTCATTAAAATTGTTTAAATTATAAAAATGCTGGATAGGTATCTTATACTTACACATTGTAGAGGTAATTTATTTAATAAAAATTATGTATTTGATTTTTGTAATATGTTAAAAAATTATTAATAACAATTATTTTACCTAAACTGAGATTACTATGTGACTAAGTGGATTGTAAATATACGTGGGTAAAAGAAAATTATTGAATGATGATAGTTTTACATTTTGATATCCTTTACATAACGATAATATAAATTTGGAAATTAAAAATTTAAACTTTAAAATTATAAAATTAAAATTCAAAAAAGTTAATATCTACTAATTTTAAAAATATTTAAATATATTTTTTCTCTTAAATTGAAAATTTATTTTCATAATTCATATAATGTAGAAAAAGTATACATAAAAAAGTATAATGTAAAAAAAAATTTATTTTAATCTCTATTTTAATGTCATTAATAATTTTGTTAAATAAAATTTCTTTATTATTAATAAAAATATTATATTAAACTTAATTAATATTACATATTTAACTCGCCATGTCCATATTAGTTATGCTACATAGTCTTTATAGATCAAAATAAAATTTTTAAATTACAAAACTAAAATAAAATCAAATTTAAATATGAGGAATAACTTCATTTTAAGTATGAATTAAAAATGAAATTAAAAATATATTAATAAAATAAAATTATCATATATGATAAGTATGTAAATATAGTAATAATTATTTAAAAAATTATATTAAGTTTAATTCTTAATTAATTATCAATATTATATACTGACAATATATATATATAAATATATATATATATATTATGAATTTATAAAAAATAAAAAAATTTATAATTTTAAAATAATCATTATAAAACTTACCAGATTTATTATTTATGATAATTATGATTCACCATATAAAATTATTTTATTAAATGTATGATTATTAAACTCATTTATTATAATTATACTCGATAAATAAACTGATTTCACTTAATATGACAAATTAATTTAGAGTATTGTTCACGTATTGTATGCAATTATATCCTCTGTTGTTCTGCACATTTTTTTAATTATTTTTTTAAGTTAATTTTTCTGTATTTAACTTGTGATTTTGGTACTAGTGGTGGCCAAAAGCTTCGGGACCCACTTGAGCCGGTTTAAGAGGGGCTGGTCAAGGTTTTGGTCGTAGCCGCGTCCACGTGTCATAGTTTGATTGGCTGGAAGGAAAGCGAAACGTATTGGTTGTCGAAACAGAGATTAGGTCAGCCGCCCTGGATCACAAAAAAACAAGTATAATTTGGTGGGCGGTTTCGCGGTACTGGGTTGGGTTTTAGCACGGGGCCCACATCGGACGGTTGCCATTGATCGCAATTCACGGCTGTGATCAAATAGATGTTCCCCAAATTTTGGATCAGATTATTCCTGTTTCTTAATTGACTAACCCTAAATTTTTAACCATAAGCTCAGTTACATACTATATACTATTTAAAGTTTCTCTCAATAATATATGTACACCAACCTAGTCCAATAAATGAACTCGTTATATATATATATATATATATATATATATATAACAGGGAGGGAAGAGTTCAAAGACAAAATTAACTAGATTGTTAAAATTTCTTTTGCAGGTATTTCTCTTATTTAAAACTAAAAACGAAAACCATATTATTCATTATAAGAGAAAGATCTTATTCCACATCTCATCAATCTTCTAACTATTTCTAATAATATATATATATATATATATATTTAATACAAATCTAACATATTACTAAAGTGAAAATTTAATTTTAATTGAAATATCATTAACTATCTAATAAGTTTTGTCCTTTCTATAATAGGAAGGTTTGGAATCTTTTAGTTAGTGGGCATAACATAAGTGATATTGAAATCTTTCCCGTTTGCAAAAACATACGTGGGTTTGTGGTAAAATGCAAAGTAGGGTGACACTGATTGGGAACTTTCCTTGCTAAGCAATTTGTTGATGGGTCTAATCACGGATAGTGGGGATGGAATCGATCTAATTTCCCTGCTTGAGTTGGGTTGCAAAACTTCACCCAAACTAATTACGGATTTGTATTCAAGTTTACTAACCAGAAAGAGTTAATGTCACCCCTTGAGAGAGAAAGAACCTGCTTGGGTCGTAGTCAAGTCTTGATTTCTGTAATTTGAAATGTTTCCCAATGAAGAATGTCCAAGATTTTGTGCGAGTTATTATGGCTTGTTTAATTAGTGAATGTTTCTTATAGTGTAAGATTTCATATATCCAATTTGTAATTCATAGAGCTTTTGACCCACCTGGCTGATCTAAACAGAATTTTCTGTCTTGTTAAAACTAACGCAATATAGTACAGTATTATATTTTCTTTATTCTAAAAATTACAAGTATCCGAATTTAGAACTTTACAATTGCTACTTTAATTCTTATAATACTAAACTAACCTAGTGGTTCAATGTAGTATTATATAAAAAAAACTAAAAAGTTCTACTAACATGAGTTAAGGTTTATAATAACATTACAATCATTTTTTATTATTTGAAATATGTGCGGCTGTAACTAACACACTTCTAATTTTATTATTAACTTAAAATGCTTGAAGTCTTTAAAAATGAGATTTTGTCTCACTGTAATTTTTGTAAAAAAAATTTGTCAGTTTTCAATCTTGATATTTAAATGCTATTTTTTTGTCCCTATCAATAAATTTAATTAGTGTTGACATAATAGTTAATAAAATCAAGAGTATTAAAATAAGTAAAGTAACAAAGATTATTTTAAATTAATATAATTAGATTATTTTAGATACATAATTTAATTAAATATTATATTTTCTGTTTTACATAAATAAGATAATTAAATATTTTTGTAATTTATTTTTGTTGTTAATATATTATGAATAGTAATTTTTATTGCTTTTAATATTGCATTCAAATTTTAATTTATTAATTTACTTTTAATATTTTAATTTCGTTAAAACATTATAATTTTCTTTAAAATATTATAATTTTCTTTTAGATTCTACTTTTTTGAAGCGCTTATAATAATATACTGTTAATTTTATTTTTATATTTGAATTCATTAATTTTGATTGTTTGTAATATAATTTATTGATTTTAAATAAATCACAAAAAATGATTTATCTCTCGATGCAAAAAATAATATATTGAAAGTAAATTAGAAGTGTTTAAATTAATTGTATTGTTTTAAAGAAAACTGCAATATTAAAAGTAAACTAATAAATTGTAAAGTAAGAACAATATTAAAATCAATAAAAATTATTATTATTTTATTGAAATTATATAAAAGTATATATATAATTATATTTTATATGTATATAATTATAAATATATTACTTGATTAAATTATGCACTTAAAACTAAATAAGTCTAACTCACTTGGTTGAGTAAGGTGTATGAGTATTGTAACTCCATAGATATCAAGTTCAATTGCCACAGATAAAAGATTGATATGCACCTAAAAATAATCTAAATTATTAATTTAAAATATTTTTATTACCTTAATTATTTTAATATTCTTCATTTTGACACATTCTCAATTCATAAACATGAAGAGAAAGAGAAGTCTTTAATATTGTTCATGGAATTAGGAGAAATTAATTTGTTTGGCTTTATTTTATTAATTAACCGAAGAGTTTAAGAGACTTTATAGTGTAATTGAAACTTTTATCACATATGTCTTGTCTAGAGACTAAGGGGGGGTGTATTGGTTTAGGATTTCGTAGGATTTTAAAAGACTTTTTTTTGAGTAAAAAAGTCCATTGGTATTCAATCAGGATTTTATGTCACTTAAAAACAATACAGTAGTATTCAATCTGGATTTTTAGGATTTTTTAAAGAGTCCATTAAAATCCATTGGTATTCATTTGAGATTTTTTACAACTTAAAAACAATCCATTGGTATTCAAAAATTTAAGGATTTTAAAGGATTGTTGTGTGAGAGGGATTTTGAAAGACTTTCTAGTGTTATCTATAAATACCAGATTCATAAAACAATCCCATCCAAACCCATCGGATTTTGAAGGATTGTTTGAAATGATTTTTCAAGTGTTTTAAGAATTTTCAAGTGAGTTTTTCATCTTTTTTTTCTATGCTCCTGTCTTCTCCATTTTTTCTCTACTAATAATACTACACTATTGTTCATTGCTCATATATAATACTATTCTCATACCATTCTCCTATTTTGTGAAACTCTAATATGTAAATGATAGTGTCATTGACTTGTTTTATTTTTCTGTTCGTTCTCTTTAATTGACTTACTTTATTTTATTCTATGTAGTTGAATTTGTTCCTTTATATAACACAAAAAAATACTTGAAATTTTAACTTTTAAGTGGTAATTTTTTTTATGACACACGTTAAGAAAAGAAAAAGGTGAAAGATGAAATTGATATCATAATCTCAACAATATATATATATATATATATATATATATATATATATATATATATATAAATGATGAATTTGTTAGGGTTTTTGTGAGTAGAATGAGATAAAAATGGATCTTAGTAGGGGGAAGAACCCTCTTAGCATAAAAATTGCGAATTCTCTCTTTCCCTTGAATTTGTTACTCTTATCCTTCTTCCTTTTATGACTCAACAATTATTTTATTTTTTTTACTATGAATTTTTCTTTTTTATTTTTATATTATGAAATTAAGATTTTTTATATTTTAAAAAAAGAAAATTAACATAAGACATTGCAATATCTAATTTTTTAGGGTTTAGGATTTATGCCTTCATTAACTTATTTTTTAAAAAAGAAAATATTGTTAAAATATTTGTTAGAATAATTTATATTTATAAATATCGTTAAAAATTATCATATATATATATATATATATTCTCTATATCTAAATACTTCTGTTTATATAAAAAAAATTATATATCTAAATATTTTTTCAGTATCGAATATACTAATTTTTTTATATAAAAAATTATCTTATGTTTCTATATTTTCGTTTTTACATTTTTTTTTATAATAACTGAGGTATTTGATCCATTTGGATAGCAAAAATATATTCGATCTTGTATGTTGGTGTGCTTCTAAAAATAATAATATAATTTTATTGATTTTGTCTATTATCCGTAATTATTTATATAACTATTTTTTAACATATATTGTTTTAGTAATTCAAATGGGAGATTCACAAGGAAATAATAAAGAAAAATGAAAAGAGAAAGAAAACTATGAAGCTTGGATTAAGGATGATTCCGATGAATTGTTACAATTGATAGTGGATGTTATAAAAAGAGGATAGAATATTATAGAGAATTATTATTATTATTTATCTAGACATTATTTTTTTTATTTATTATTTTTATCTTTGACTCTTTTTAAATTTGAATGTATAATTTTTTTTAAATCTTATCAAATGTCAAAACTCCACAAAATCCCACAGAATCCATTAAAATCCTAATTTAAAAGTCTTGCAGAATCAATTAAAATCCTGATTTTAAGTCTTGTAGAATCTTGCAAAATCTTAAAAGTCATGAAAATCCTGCAAAGTCTTTTAAAATCCGCAGGATTTTTTTTAACTAAAAAAGTCCTTTAAAATCCTAATCCAATACACCCCCCTAATTTTCAAAGTGAAATATGATTACCTATTATTATTTTTTTGAAATTATGGTTAAAACTAGAAAATATCCCGTGTGTCCAATTATGTATTTTCATTAAAAGCTAGTTTTAATCTTGCCTATAATAAATAAAATAGTTGAAAATTGTCTCTTTGATTTCATAATAGAGATTTTTTTTAATAATATTGATACTAAAAAAATTATACATTATTTTTAAAATATGAAAATCCATAGCAGTCACTTGTAGTTTATAAATGCTTAGGTATTTTGATTTTTTTTATGAGATTATACATTTCATGAAAGTTATAATGTTTTTTTTTATAAATATTATTAACCTTTGTTTTTGCCCCCACTAATTTTGTTTTTGTTTTTTGTTAAGATCTGCAACTTATCTAACGATTTTAATTGGAATTTTCTACTAAATGTTTTGAAATATTTGGGCTATTAAAATAAAATAAATTTTTTATAATATAAATGTTGATAGAAAAATAAAGAGAGTTTTTAATAATAGAATCTGTTTTTAATAACTTTTCGTATTTCTATTCTCGTGAGTTTCATAAGTACTTTTATGAAAAAAAATTTAGGTATAAACCATTTTTTCTTCTTCTTATTTTTATGTCCTTTTGGGATCCATATTATCATAATGTCATGATCTTGGAGTGACACATATAGGTATCTTACTATCGTTTATTTGTATCTTTGTTGTGTCTTATTTTTTCCATGTAAAGGAGAATGAATTGCATATTCATGAGTTAGTTAGTTCTGGGCATGTTTCTAGATGTTGGTTTTTTATGGTAGGATGTTATATCCTCCTTTATTAGAGAGCCCTTTTTTTTTCGTATTCAGAGTGAATTACCTTCATGTTTATTGGTGCTAAGCATAACAAGATTGCACCGTGAGGATCCTTTGTTAATGTATTTTGACTTATGAATGTATGAATTAATGTTAATAATGTTGGTTTCATGGATGTTGGATGATATGTGTGAACATGTCATAGATAATGATAACTGATTATATATCAATGCCATGATATGCTATGTTGTGATTTGAGTTAGGCCTACCTTGTAGAATTAAGAGCTTTTAGGTAAAGCATGTGAGACAATGTGCATCCTTGTGTAGTCATATGCATCATGTCATGATGAAACAATGTTTTTAACAAAATGTTTAATGAACCAAGATGGTGGAGGTTGTAAAAGGTTGTTAACCCTGGGCATTGATAGAGATTACATCTAGTGACTAAAACTAATGGACCATGCCAATTCTATGTAAGTAAAGGCATACTACTGTAGTTGGATAACCCTTAAAGGTGAGTATACGGACCAGTAGTCTAGCTTATTTAATCAATTTTAGCTTGTCTATTTTTTTATATTATATTCTTTGAGTTTTATCATATTAAATCTCATTTGAGTTTAGCTTATTTTTAATTGTAATTTTATTACATCTCATCTAAAAATTTCTTTAGTATTGTTTTGGTGTGACATTTCTTAGTGAAAGTAAGCAAGATACTTGCCACAAGGTACCATCTTGGAATTTTGATAAAGGTCTGGGAGGATTTGCTCCTTGGTTGAGATTATCTTTTGAGAGACTTGAAGACCAAACACTTAAGAGAGAAGAGAAACACTAGAAGAACTTTTACACTAACAAGTTTGTTCATCGTGTAGGATAAGTTTTGGAAGACTTGAAAAGTTGTTGTATTTTAATTTTCTTTAATTCTTTCTTGTAAAAGGTCTTTTTCTTGGAAATGGTTTTGAGAGGTTCTAAGTGCTTATTGAAAACTTTCAATTTGTTTAGTAATTTCGTTAGTACTTTGGGAGACTCTTAAGTGTCCACCTAGTCAAACTTTTGGCACCTTGCCATGTGACAAGCCCTATTGGCTCTTCTATATCTAAGATGTTGACATGATTTACACTTCCTACACCTTGCCATGGGACATGTTTTTATTTGCTCTTCTAGATCTAAGATAGTGACATTTTTAAGAGAAAAATTAAAATTTTAAATTGTAACTAGATTTAGTAGTCTTGAGCACATGTTAATCTAATCTAGGTTACATGAACCATGGTTAGCTTAACTTGTACCACAAACTACCAAACTCTATAAATTGATCCCTCTTACACTTGTATAAACATTTTTTAGTGATTTAGAAATTGAATACAAATTTTTCTCTCAAAGACTCTTAGTTATCTCTTTGGAGACATTTCTCCTTATGAATATTTATCAAAGAGTTTCTCCTGTAGCAAGTTCTTCACCCTTTGCTCATCTTCACTTGAAGTGGTGTGCCATCTTCCTATTATCTTCCACCATTTTTGTTTTTCTTCCAAGCTATGAGTTCTAGTGTTGAGTTTTTGTTCAAAATAATCAATTATCCTATACTATAACACTTTCCTTTAGATGTAACTTCCCCCAAACATCATCAAACCATACAACAAACCCCTACTAGGATTTGCCAACCACACAATCAACATAAGAGGCTATGTAGAGCTCTTGACCAAATTCAGGAACGACAAATATGCTAGGTTGTTGAATGTCGAATACTTGTTGATAGATGTAGTCACCTTATACAATGCTATAATTGAATGACCCACTCTCAACACCCTAGGTGCCATAATATTTATACCTCACCTGGTAATGAAATTCCTAACCAACGACATCACTATAACTACGATCTGAGCTGACCAATGCATGGTGAGACAATGTTACAATGAGTGTCTTGATATCACATCCCCAAAAGAAGTTGTCTTTGCCAAACGAACAATAGGGCTACATGTCCCATCACCTATCATAGGTCCCAATCTCGATCCCTAGTTTGGATATAAAGAAAATCACCCAATGCCAACCAACAAGTTGGAAGATCTCTAACTCAATCTTAAACCTAGCCAAGTAAACAAGATTGGAAAGTAATTACCCCCAACATACCCTCAGGTATCATCCAAGTTCTACTAAAAAACTCTGACCTATTCACTAGGAGCAACATCGACATGTCAGAGATTGATCCCAACTTCATATATCACAAATTATTCATTTGTAGACAAGCAAAACTGATCGCTTAGAAAAGACAAAAGTTGGGTGATGAAAGACACCTTATTGCAAAACAAGAAGCAAGAAAACTCAATGTTATACTTTGTTAGGGAAGGCACGTACATGACATGGCTCGCTAACATCGTTATAGTAAAAAAGTCAAGTAGTAAGTGGAACATGTGTATCGATTACACCAATTTGAACAAAGTCTATCCAAAAAGACATGTACCTACTTCCAAGCATTAATCTCCTCGTTGATAGTGCCTTTGGTCATCAACTACTCAGTTTCTTGGATGCCTATTCCGGGTACAACTAGATCATGATGTACCTAATTGATAAGGAAAAAATAGCCTTCATCACGAATAACGAGAACTATTGCTACAAAGTGATGCCTTTCAGCCTCAAAAATCCTAGGGCGACATATTAGAGACTTAATGGATAAGGTCTTCCAAGAACAAATTGGTCACAACATGCAAGTTTACGTTGACGAAATGGTCGTAAAGTCTGCGCAACTCAACTACCATGTCACTAATCTAGCTGAAATCCTAGATCAAGTCATGAAACACAACATGCGACTCAACCTAGAGAAGTACACTTTCAGGGTTCGTGGCAAAAAATTCATACTCACCCACAAGGGAATCGAAGCTAACATTAACAAATGTGAAGCTTTCATCAATAGGAGGAGTCTTTAGATAGAAAAGAAAGTATAAAAATTAACCGAGAGACTAACATCACTAGCCTATTTCCTCCTTAACATGACCGAGAAGGCCAAGCACTTCTTCAACCTCTTGAAGAAACTAAAAAAAATTCATTTGGGATCAATCTTGTGAAGAAACATTTGGAAATTTCAAGCCCCTCCTTGTCACGCCGCCAAAACTATGCAAACCAACACAAGGAAAAACCCTTCTCCTACACCTCATAGCCACAAAAGAAGAAATTGGGACAAGCCTAATTCAAGAAGAAAATAAATGTCAGAGGAAAATATACTTCATTAGCAGAACCCTCAATGAAGTAGAACTTAGATACCAAGTATTGAAAAACTTGCTCTTACCCTGATCATAGTAGCTCGTTGTCTACGCCCCTATTTCTAAAGCCATTAAGTTATCATTAAGATTGAATACTTATAAAATAGATACTAAGGAAGCCTGAACTTGTCAAACAAATGATATCATGATTAGTTGAATTATTAAAATGCAACCTCAATTTTGAGCCACATAGAACCATGAAGTCCCAATGCATTGTCGACTTCATAGTAGAACTTACACCCACGCCATTTATAAGGAATGATCAGTGGACCTTGAGGTTGATGGCTCTTCCAATTAAAATAAAAGTAGTGTAGGTGTGATCCTAGAAAATGATGATGGTATCATGCTTAAGCAATCCTTTAAATTCAAATTCAAGACATCCAATAATTAAGTCGAGTACGAAGCACTACTCATCGATCTTCGCCATTGCTCGCAAAATCAATCAAAAGACTAAAAGGCTATAACAACTCCCAACTGGTCACCGAACAAATAATTGGAACATACCATACGAAAGATTTACAACTACAAAAATACTACTTTCTAGCTAAAGCACTCATAGCCATATTTAATGATTTCGAGATCATCCACATATCACACGAGTAGAATACCCAAGTTGATTCCTCTCCAAAATAGCAAGCATAAAGAAGTAAGGATAATACAAAATGATCATACAAGAAACTATCACCTCCCTCGATACCAATACTGTCAACAATATCCACACTATAGAACCCACAATAGTGAATGGATGGCACCAATATGGGATTACCTCACGATAGCCAAACTCCCCCTTGACCCAATTGAGTCACACAAAATAAAACTCCAATCTTAGTGGTATGTTTTCATCAACAACGACCTTTTCAAAAGCGGACACATCTTTCCTCTACTAAAATGTCTCAATAAAGAACAAACAGACTATGTACTAAGGGAGATCCATGAAGGCATCTGTGTAATACACTCAAGCACCATAACAATGGTCACATAGGAGCTTTAAGTAGGATACTACTAGCCAATGATCTGAACCAATTGCGTAGCCTTCACTAAGAAATATTCAATCTATGCTAACAATTTAACATGTTCACAAACTAACCAACAAAAGCACTCCACAATGTCCATTCCCCTTGACCCTTTGCAATGTGGGGCATGGATATACTCGTACCTTTTCCAATAGCCAAAGGATAAGCCAAATTTCATTTAGTTGCCATTGACTATTACACCAAGTGGATTGAAGCCGAACCATTACAACAATAACTGTAAATACTATCCAGAAATTCCATGGAAGGACATCATTTGTAAATACGATCTTCTACACACCATTGTCACCGCATAAGACAATTCATATAATCCAAATTTGAAAGCTTCCTCGAGGAACTCAAGATCCCATACATGGTATCATTAGTTGAACACCCATAAACTAAAAACTAAGTTGAAGTAGCCAACAAAATCATCCTAAACGAACTTTGGAAATGCCTTGGACTCTCCAAAGGAGCATGGCCGGACGAACTACCTAGCATTCTTTTGGTCTACCATTTCACTCTCTAGTTCACCACGAAGGAGACTCCTTTTCGTTTGACATCTAGTGTTGATGCCATGATACCAGTTGAACTTGGTGAACCTTTCTATATGTGGTCACATTTTCAAGCCACAACAAACTCTAAGAACATGAATATCAAACTCGACCTTATCAATGAGGAAAAAGAAAAGACAAAAATACATAAAGAAACATGCAATCATAGAATAGCTTGTCATTACATAGCTTGTCACTACAAATCCAAGTTAAAACCCCAATCCTTCCTTTAAATGACCTTGTCTAGTGAGCCACCATGGAATCATAACGAGATAAATAAGCAGACAAACTTGCCTTTACCTGGAAAGGCCTTTTTTGCATCATTGAAAATCTAAACAATAAGGCATATTGACTTCAAGAACTAGAAGGCAAACCCCTCTCGAGAACATGGAACACCACTCACTTGAAACCCTATTTCAGTTAAACCAGGACATGTACTTTTTTTTCCTACATTAGCCTTTTTTTTTCCCATGAAAAAGGATTTTTCACTGATGAGGTTTTAATGAGGCACCCCGAGATCATATGAAAAATCCAAACAACTCATCAATAAAAACATAGAAGCATGTTTCCGACATAGATATATGATCGCCCCCATCACAAAACACTTTACGAAATATCACACATGATTTCTGAGCGAACAAGCTCTCACGTTCTTACAATTTCTCATGCAATTTTTGAATAAAAAATATCTTATGCAATTTTTTTGAGCAAATGAGCTTTCGTGTTCTTATGATTTCTAACAGAATTTTCAAGCAAGCAAGCTTTCACGATCTTATGATTTCTCACGCGATTTCTAAGCGAATGAGTTCTCACATTCTTATGATCTCATGCAATTTCCAAGCAAATGAGCTATTGCATTCTTACGATTTCTCATATGATTTATGAGAAAATGAACTCTTGTGTTCTTACGATTTTACATGATTTTCAAGCAAAAAGCTTTCACGTTCTTATGATTTCTCATGAACAAATTTTCACATCTCACGTAATTTTTAAGCAAACAAGCTCTTGCATCTTATGCAATTTTTGAGCGAACAAGCTCTTGCAGTTCTATAATCTCACGTGATTTCTAGGCAAACAAGCTCTCGCATTCTCATGATTTCTCACAAACAAGCTCTTGCATCTCATGCAATTTTTAAGCGAACGAGCTCTCATGTTCTTACCATCTCACGTGATTTACGAGAAATTAACATCTCACATTCTTATGATTTCTCATGTGATTTTCAAGCAAATGAGCTCTCGCATTCTTATGAACTCATGTAATTTTTGAAAAAATGAGCTCTCACATTCTTATGATTTCTCACATGATTTTCAAGAAAATGAGCTCTTGTGTTCTTGCGAATTTCTCATGTGATTTTTAATCAAACAAGCTCTCGTAGTGACAAAGTAAACGAACTATCATATCTTTATGAATTCTTTACAAGCATATGACATCACAAATATATATATATATATATATATATATATATATATATATATATATATATATATATATGAATAAGCAAAATCAGACACCAAAAATAATTCACACATATTAAACATCATCACTAAGTACAAACAAAGAAAAAACGCTTTTCAAAACAAAAGGGGATCCTCCCCCACCCTCTCAACTTTCGAGAGCCTTTCCTACATTGTCCATGTCTTTCTCGCAAAAAGAAGAAGCCCTACCAGTTGATGCACCACCAACTTCACAAGCCATAAACACATCCTCCCACTCATTGGATGACTCCTTTGTGTCATCCTTGCTAGAAAGGTCATCATCTTTCAACAACTCACCATCAACAACATCAAGGTCAACATTCAACTTACTATAAAGGAAATCAGGCACATGAAACACCACATCTCAGATGACTCATTTAAAACTGCATGCATGTTCCTCAGTGGTGTTAGCCTCCGTCATTGTCACATGAGCCTGAAACCTCCTAATATGAGACATCATCAAAGCCTGCTCCAAAGATAAATTTACCACCTCCCCAATGTACTTGTCAAATGCATGCAATGTCGCATTCTTTTCAATAGTCAACTTCGCTACATGGAGCACCAATTCATCACTCATTTTTCTCAAAATATCCCTCATCTAGTTCAATCGCTCCCTCTCGGCCTCCAAATGCACAAGTCACCACCAACATCGTCCTCTCCAATTACCTACTATCTAAATCAGACCATTGAATATTAACTTCTGCCTTTAAAGCCTCAATCTCCTTACAATTCAAACCATTATCTCATGGGATAGCACCATCAACCCCAATCCCATAATTGTCACTCTTTGGCATCGTACGCAAATACTTGCACCCAACAACCAATCGAAATCATTACAAGAAGTACCTTACACAAATACCAACAAAAGCGTCACACATAAACATACCTCACAGTTACAAAAAGCAAGAGACAACCCACCAAACCAAGAACGATAAGAAAACTACAAGCAAAAATGGAAACTCCCACCCTATTTAACATAAGAACCATTAACTAGACAACAAGTATGAAATCCAAGGCAACACATCACATTTATTGCCCATTAACACATGCAACAACCACACATTAATTATGACCAAAATGCCAGAACCCTCTCACACTAAGGAGCTTAAAGCTTGGGGGCTTATGCACCATCCACCTATGTACCATTATAAACCACCCAACTTGACCTCATTTACAACTTTCTCATCCTCAAGAACTCAGAGCTCAGGAGACTTATGTACCATCCAACTCCATCGAGCCAAGCTGGCCTCTCTTGCTCACCCACACTAAGTCTTCAAGCTTGACATTATGAAGTCAAACCCTAGGTGGTTAAACCCCTAGTCGATAGCATCTTCATACAATCACCAAAATATATCTCCAAGATATTGTAAAGGGTGTTTTAGTAATAACTATTTTAGTAAAAGAAGTTAACGAAACTTTAACAATTTCTTTTTTAAAAAAAATGAAGGGTAAAGTGTCATATATTAGAATATGTTAAGGAGGGACTGTAATTTTTAACATAAGAGAAAAATACAAAGTAATATTCGTATTTCTCAGGAGAGGAGAGTATAATTTACTCTTATTTAGACTACCTTCAATCTTAATTATAAATAATATAGGACAAAATAATCAAGATTAATAAGAATAATTAATTAATAATTTTTATTTAATTGTATCATAAATATAATTTTTATTTAAAAGATATTATTCAATTTGCTTTAAGTAATTACTATATTTAATGTAAGTTTTTATAATCAAATGAATAATGAGTAAGTGACCGCATAAGAAATAAACTTAACCATAAATTAAGTGTATAAAAAAATTGATTCCTAAATAACTTCAAAAACTGTTAAATTTTTTAAAGATAAAAATTCAATTTATTATATATAATTAAAAAAATACAAGTTATTCTGTAAAGTCTAATGATATTTTAAAAGTGATCGTATTTTCTCTCAAATCAAAAGAGAAGAGAAGAAAAGAGTTTTAGAAAATAAGAAGAAAAAAAAGTGTTTTATATAATATTTTATTTAAAATATTTATAATTTTATTTTTCTTAATAATTAAAAAACTTAAAAAAATCATCTTTTATTTTATTTTTGTTGTCATTATAGAAGTGACACGCAGGAACATTTGGGCAAGTGGCCTCTCATCTCTGTGTTGCTTTTTCAGCGATAGGCCGTTCCAACGTCACATGTTCAATGCGGAGAAATCCCTGTTTAACAAGCGGCTTCTTAGTTATTAACACGTGTTTCAGTCTTCATTTCATTATTTTCTTTCCGTTTTCACTTTCTTTCTAAATTCACCACTTATCGCCAAAAGATTTGATCCCTTCCGTGTGTCCTACTTTCTAGTTTTGACTTGGTTCCCTTTATTTTCGGGAATCATCTTTTCCTCTTTTTACCTAGGTGCTGTTTGTACTTAATACAAAGGTTAAAAAAAAATCTTTCAAGTGATTTTTCATGAAAGCTACCTTTGCTTTTCCTTGATCGAATTGTCCGAAAGAAATCAAGTCACTGTTGACTGTTCTATCTCTTAATTTTCAAAATGTTCCTTTTTTATAATTATTTTTTTCTTTTACTTTTTTTGTAAATTTATTCCTAAAATTTCTTATACCTTCTAAATAACTTTTCCAAATTGTGTATGTACTCTATGATTGATAATCACTCACACATATTATATTTTAGCTATTTCATCATTTATTTTATTTTTATTTTAAAAAAAATACATAAGGATACAAGTGCCTTTTTAATGTAGTATTAAATTAATAAAATATTTAACAATGTCATGTCATGTCATTATTTTTAATCATTCATTTCTATTTTACTAAATTTTTTTTTTATCACAATCTATAAGTATTTCAATGGCAGAATGATGTTTCTGTTGCTTCAATATCAGTGATAGTAGGACATATATAAAGACGTTTTAACGCTCAAGTTAGATGAAGATTTATGTTAGGAATGAAATTAGGATAAAGTGATATCTAATGTCCCATATAAAGGTGATTTATCTCTAAGTTTAGAGATGATGTTATATGATAGATATATTGAAGATATATTCTAGTGACTTCCTAAAATCAATTGTTATTAACTAACAAAAATATTATTGTGATAAATAAGAATATTCTATTACATAAATACAATGTGTTTGAATATAATATTTTAGAAGATGTTCATGTTAAAATGTCTTGTTAAGTGTTAAGGGATGATGGAATAGAGTCCAACATGGACGAGGTGGTAAAAGCTAATTCGACTTGATCAAATTAGACAATATACCTTTTAGTTTTATTTCTGAATTAATAATAATTAATTATGAATAAATAAATATTAAAAATGATATTTTAGAAGCATATTAACCGTTTAATTATAAGTATTATCCGAGTAAAAAAAATGATGACAAAATATTATTAATTTTATTCTAAAAATTAATTTAATATTATTTTAAAGGTTAATTTGACAATATAGAAGTATGACATTCACACATTACAAAAAGAAGAGAGAAAACGAAAGAAAAGTTATCTTTTTATGTTGTTTGATTTGGAATGAAAATATGATTGAGAAAAAATGACATTTTTTTTTATTAAATAGGAGATATTTTTAAAATATATTATGAAAGTGTATTATTTTTAAATAAATATTCATTTTGTAGTGCTATTACTTGTTGTTTAAAAATGGCGGATGCATCTATGAGGAACCTGAAACAGTGAACAAACACGTTAGAAAAATCCCCCCGAGGCGTGTGATGGCACTGACTTTAAGGACTTATCTGCAGGATACGTGCAAGCCCCCCAGGATACAACGGGGTCGTCTCAAATATTTGAGGAGCAGAACTGACATCGCAAAAGATGAGAACTCGGAGAAAAGGAAGAGAGAAATGAATATTTCGGGATGATAAAATAGTGTGCCGGAGGCCACTATTTATAGAGTCTGAGAAACCTGAAACAGTGAACAAACACGTTAGAAAAATCCCCCTGAGGCGTCAGGCGTGTGAAGGCACTGACCTTAAGCACTTATCCGCGGGATACGTGCAAGTCTTATTTGAGGAGCAGAACTGACAATCGCAAAAGCTGAGAACTCGGAGAGAAGGAAAAGAGAAATGAATATTTCATGATGATAAAATAGTGTGCCGGAGGTCACTATTTATAGAGTCCGAGAAACCCTAAAATTCACGTGAAGCATCCGAATAATTAAATAAAATTAATTCGATAATTAAAGAAAATTAATCTAAATTTGTAATTGTTCCGGCCACGAGGTGCGCTAGGGTTTCTGCCTAGGTCAAGCCTCATAGCAGCATTCAAAAGTGTAATCTGCCTTCTTAGCCTTAGGGTTTTAGGTTTTATACTTCGTCGTCCATGGGCCTTATGGGCCCCGAGAACATAGGGATTTCCTCAACCGTTCTTGCTATGAGGCCGCGCAATGAGTGAGGATTAGTCAAGTCGGATTTTTACCTAGATGGTACACTAGTCGGGTTTTTACCTAGATGGTACACTAGTCGGGTTTTTACCTAGATGGTACACTAGTCGGATTTTTACCTAGATGGTACACTAGTCGGATTTTTACCTAGACGGTACACTAGCCTTCCAACCCTGAGCCGATAAGGCGAGAGGGCTTGTGGCCTGGTAACTTAGTCGTGTATCGACCGAGTAGAGATCAATCGGATTTTTACCTAGACGGAACACTAGCCTTCCAGCCCTGAGACGATAACAGTCAGATTTTTACCTAGACGGTACACTAGCCTTCCAGCCCTGAGCCGATAAGGCGAGAGGGCTTGTGGCCTGGTAACTTAGTCGGGTATCGACCGAGTAGAGATCAGTCGAATTTTTACCTAGACGGTACACTAGCCTTCCAGCCCTGAGCCGATAAGGCGAGAGGGCTTGCGGCCTGGTAACTTAGTCGAGTATCGACCGAGTAGAGATCAGTCAGATTTTACAGTGACGTCGCCCAAATTCTGAGTTTACAAAGTGTGGATAATTTTCTGTTTTAAAATCAAACTCAAAGTGTAGCTTGCCCAAATTCCGATTTTACAAAAGGTAGAAGATTCTAAGTTAGAAAGGGTTTTTAAACCACTGCTGTCGCCCAAATTTCGACTCCAACAAAATGTAGAAAAAATATTCTAAGTTAAAATTAACTTTCGAACTACAAGTAAATCGACATTCTGACTATCAACCCTAGGAATCGAATAAGATCCTATGTTAAAGATTGCTTTTGAACGACAGGTTAGTTGTCAAAATTCTGACTATATTTAATCGCCTAAATGCCGACTATAATTGAATGGGAAAAATTTGTTAAATAACAAGTTTTGACCAAAAGAATCGCCTGAATTCCGAGTATAATTGATTGAACATTTTCCAAGTTAAAATTTAACGCTTTTTGAACCATATTGAAAGTCACACTTGAATCAAGTAATCGTCTAGGTTCCGATTAAAAAAGAGGAAATAAATAATTCTAAGTTGAAAGTCGCACTCGAATCGGGTAATCGTCAAAATTTCGAGTAAGATTTGCCACGTAAAAGTGAATTTTTGTGAACTCAATTGGTCAAATTCCGATTCGTACAATAAGTATAAAATTTTCTAAGTTAGAGGTGTATACTCGCATAACCAATCGGCCAAGGGCCGAATGCTATCTCGACCGAGCAAAAACATTTCTAAGAACATTTTCCAAGCCTATTGGCAAAATTCCGAGTTCAAAAAGAAAAAAGATCAACTCACCCGAATTCCGATTTCCAGAGAGTGGAAAATTTTTCTTAAAAAAATGATTTTAGTGGCCTTAATCGGTCAAATTTCGATCCGTACAACGAGTATAAATCTCTAAAGGGTGTATACTCGTATAAACAATCGGCCCAAAACAGATTGCCATCTTATCCAAGCAAAACATAGGTAATCGGTTTCCGACTTCGGTTCCCAAGAAACCGCTATGATTCTGAATTCAATTTTGGTTTTTGACTTAGGTATCACCTTAATGCCTAGTAAGAGAGATAATAAAGGTATGTAAAGGCTTCCATGTTAAAGCCAAAGTCACGAGTAAACAAATTCCGACTAGACAAATTTCTAAGTCAAATGTTTAAGCTTCAACAGGACAATCGCCTATATTCCAACTCCTATGAAGTGTGGATAATATATATATCTTTACTTAAAAAGAAATTTTATCGAGTCGTATAGACACGGAAAATTATCAGGCTGCAAATTCTTGCAAAGTAAGTTGGTCGAGCTCCGAGTTTGTATAACATCATAAAATTCCTTTACGTAGTCTATACGGTCAAATTCCGAATCGTGAAGAGAAGTGGAAAGTTTTCGTGACGAATTATATGTGGTCGGTCGGACAATTTCCGATTAGTAAGATGGTGAGTTGCCCAATGGAGTATAATCAGTCTTTGAGTTGTTTATACTTGCCCAGTCGGACTTTTTTCGAAAATCACGAGTTTCAGTCTTCGAGTTGTTTATACTCGCCCAGTCGGACTTTTGCCGACAATCACGAGTTTCAGTCTTCGAGTTATTTATACTCGCACAGTCAGATTTTTATCGACAATCACGAGTTTGGTCTTCGAGTTATTTATACTCGCCCAGCCGGACTTTTACCGACAATCACGAGTTTGGTCTTCGAGTTATTTATACTCGCCCAGCCGGACTTTTGCCGACAATCACGAGTTTGGTCTTCGAGTTATTTATACTCGCCCAGCCGGACTTTTGCCGACAATCACGAGTTTGGTCTTCGAGTTTTTTATACTCGCCCAGCCGGACTTTTGCCGACAATCACGAGTTTGTCTTCGAGTTATTTATACTCGCCCAGTCGGATTTTTGCCGACAATCACGAGTTTGGTCTTCGAGTTATTTATACTCGCCCAGCCGGACTTTTGCCGACAATCACGAGTTTCAGTCTTCGAGTTGTTTATACTCGCCCAGTCGAACTTTTGCCGACAATCACGAGTTTCAGTCTTCGAGTTATTTATACTCGCCCAGTCGGACTTTTGCCGACAATCACGAGTTTGGTGCCTTTAAATAACACACCTGTCGATCATGGAAAGATAAAAGAGATGGTATTGAACAAAATTGGAATTATTGGTTAGTGGTACCTCGTTAAAAACCTTCTCAGCAAAAACCTTTTCACATTTTTATATGGAATAAAAATCTCTTGGGACGACCCCAGTTTCTCTGCTTTCAATTGCCTTTTTGTTGATTTGTCCCTTCTCCGTCTTGATGTGACTCAGGGCAAAAGCTCTCACCTCCGACATCGTTTGACAATTCGCTTTCTCCAGCGCGATGTCGAAAACTCCAGACCTTAAGCCCTTCTGGAATGCGATGACTGCCATCCTTTCATCCAAGGACGCTATCCTCAAGGCGACCTCATTGAACCTTTGCAGAAAGTCCTTCAACGACTCCTCCCGCTGTTGTTTGAGGTCGAACAAGTCCAACGTGATCGGTGGTTTCTTCCTGTTAGCGGCAAACTGTGCCATGAAGAGCCGACTAAAGACATCAAAGTTGGTGATTGATCAGTCAGGGAGACCACTAAACCAATCCAGTGCTGCTTTTTTTAGTGTACCCATGAATAGTTTGCAGCGGACTTCCATAATTCCTCTACAAATCAACATTTGAGCGCGGAAATTCGTCAAGTGCTGACTAGGATCCTGAGTTCCATCAAAAGGTTCGACTTGGGGAATCCGATGATCCCTCAGGATGGTCTCGGCCTCTATGGCCTCCGAAAAAGGTCGAAAATCTCTGGGGACTTCCATCATGACATCTTCCTCCACCGTCTTGGCGTTGGCCGTTATCATAGCATGCATCTCGTCTGCCAGCCTCATAATCTCCTCGTTTTCTCGTTGAATAGCCTCCTCTCTCTCCCTAGATAGCGCATTCTCCTCCCTCAAAACGTTGATCAATGCCACCATCTCCTCCATGGTAGGGTGTTGTGAGTCGCTGTTGGATGTGCCGCCTCTTGCCATGGTAAAGTGCGGATTCTTCTGTATTACTTGGGGCGTAGGAAAAGTTTCACCGTAGCCCTACGGTGGGCGCCAAAATGTTCCGGCCACGAGGTGCGCTAGGGTTTCTGCCTAGGTCAAGCCTCAAAACCAGAGCATTCAAAAGTGTAATCTGCCTTCTTAGCCTTAGGGTTTTAGGTTTTATACTTCGTCGTCCATGGGCCTTATGGGCCCCGAGAACATAGGGATTTCCTCAACCGTTCTTGCTACGAGGCCGCGCAATGAGTGAGGATTAGTCAAGTCGGATTTTTACCTAGATGGTACACTAGTCGGGTTTTTACCGGGTTTTTACCTAGATGGTACACTAGTCGAATTTTTACCTAGATGGTACACTAGTCAGATTTTTACCTAGACGGTACACTAGCCTTCCAGCCCTGAGCCGATAAGGCGAGAGGGCTTGTGGCCTGGTAACTTAGTCGTGTATCGACCGAGTAGAGATCAGTCGGATTTTTACCTAGACGGTACACTAGCCTTCCAGCCCTGAGACGATAAGGCGAGAGGGCTTGTGGCCTGGTAACTTAGTCGGGTATCGACCGAGTAGAGATCAGTCAGATTTTTACCTAGACGGTACAGTAACTAAGATTTTAATGACAGAATCAAATTTGAATTTGAAATGTGAAAAACTGTCAATTTAATGTAATTAGAATTATTTCCGGATCTTATTTTCGCACATGCATGGGAGGCAAATCGACAAATTTAAACTACAACGGGTTCACAAGGCCCATTCTTACGTGCACGAGTCCACCACCCATTACTTACCTCTTTGAGAGTGTAAGGAATACTTTAATATGTAAAGGCTCAATACTTGAGTGATTCAAGCAATGTGAGGCTCTTTTCTTTTGGAATATCATATATATGCAACACTACTCAACGTAACATACTCTTGACACGTATTTTTATTTTTATTTTTATTTTTTTAAGATTAAAAATAAACTACACTGTGTTGCATGGCGCTGAAGTGAAAATCACTGCAATATATAGCGACAATTATTTAACATTATAGGAAGCAACAATTCCATGTCGATGTCATGTGGAGTATTAGCGTGTATCAAATTAATGTTTTTTTAACGTACCATTATAACTCGTAGGAACACTTTTTCTTTAAAGATTTTTGTTGTGGGTATGATGAGATCTATCTTAAAAAAAATTACCTTAGTAAATCTTTTAAAAAATTAAAATTAAAATATTTTTTTAATTTCTATAATTTTACTTATTTTATCTTTTAGTTTTTATAATTTAAAATAAAATTTTTTAGTTTCTATATTTTTCTTTTTTAATCTTTTTTAGTCCTGTTACAAGAAAATTATCATATAGTGACCCACACCTAGGGATGGCAATCGGGCGGGTCGGGTACGGGTTTCATGATACTCGTCCCCGTCCCCATACCCGTCGGGTATAGATTTTCATCCTCATCCTCGTCCCCGTCAGGTATTGGGTATACCCGTACCCGTACCCGTACCCGTACCCGTCAATTTTTTTATTTTTTATTTTTTGATAAAAAATGATATTTTTAAATTATTTTTTTATTATATTATAATTATAATTAAGTTATTTCTTTATCTTATATTATAATAAATAATCACACATAAAAAAATATTAAAATTTTTAATATAATTAAATTGAAAGTGAGTATTAAATTAAAAATGAGAACGGGGAGGGGTACGGGTACGGGTACGGGTACGGGGCGGGTAAGTACATACTCATACCCGTACCTGTACCCGATTTAATATATCGGATTTTACCCGTACTCGTACCCGGTCAAACCGGGTATTCCCCGTCAAAGTTGAGATGAGTTCGGGTATTACCTGCGGGTACGGGTATATTTGTCATCCCTACCCACATCCTACAGTGACACAATACATGTAACTAAAAACTACTTTTACCTACACAATAAATATAATATATGTTGATATACTGTTAAAAAGTATCGGTATATGCTATAATGACACGTAAAATATGTTGTTAAATCTTATTTAAAATTAACACTAAAATTGTATATAAAGATATATCAAGATATATACTTACATCTATTGTATCTATAGTGACATTTTTTGTATGTCACTATATATAACATTTCTTATAATATCTTATAATTTAAGATATAGAAGAGTTTTGACAAAAATATACAACTAACCTTATTATAATCATATAAATGATATATTATAGAAGTGAAATTTAAAAGACAAAATGGCACACCTTTTAATTTATTAAACATTCACTTTAATTATTAGTCTTTAATTATTAGTTTTGTAACACTACGTGCATATCTGTAGACGAAAAAAAATGTCTTTATGTCTTTCTGTTGAAATTTATTTTCTTTCTCTTCACGTTTCTATCTAATCAAACAAGTGAAAAGAAAAGTTTTTTTTCTCTTCTATTTCTCTCCTATTTCTTTCAATTTAAATATTTTAAATTTCTATCTATTTTTAATTTATTCTTTCTTTTCTTCCATTTCTTTCTTTATTACTTCTCTTTTCTCTTAAACAAATTTTTAATGATTGATTTAGGAACTTCTCTATAATAAAAATTTTTTTAAACCTTTTTTTATATATATATATTTTAATTTTTATTTATCATATTTATTTAGAAAATAATTTTTTAAATAAATTATTGATAACTAAAATAATAGTGTCACAATAAAAATCATTTCTCATAAATTTAAAATATAACTTATATGTTTTAAAATATTTTTATATTTTAATTTAAATATAATTTATAAATTTAAATATTTATGTGTAGAATTCTAAGTTCAATTATTATCACCATTATTATAATTTTTATAAATAAAAAAACTGTAGCATACTTACATCCAATAGTTATGTTTACGTTCCAAATAATGTTAGCATATAAAGTTCTGCACAACAAATAAAAACATCATAACAAGTATGACCTAGCTAATTAATATAAAATTAATAAAATAATATAAAATTCCCATAACGTTGTCTGTGTATAATTTTTTTTTATCAATAAAAATTACGATCACAATAATAAGACTCAAACCCAGGAAATTGTGTATCCAACCTAACCCATCACCAGGTGTATAAGTTATTTACTTATAAGACTATATGCTCAAATTATAAAAAATAAAAATGAGGCATGTGCAATGATTAAGTCTATTTAAGAACTCAAAAAGCGAAAAAATATGAATGTAATGTGATGACCTTATGACTAGCATTAATTAAGCAAAGAGTTGACTCTTTAAAAAGAAGCCACTTTAACTCCATGTTCATGCATGATTATTGTGCATAAATTCATATTCAAATGTTACAAATATATATATATATATATATATATATTAAAAAAAAAAAAAAAAAACCTACTCAATGTCCCTTGATTTGTTTGTCATTGTTACAACTCTATGGCACAACATGTGAAATAAAGTTTTGAGAGTGAGAGATAACCAAACAGGGCGTGTTGTAGTTGTGAGCCCAACAAAGCCATGTTACTAGGACAATTCCCAACTAAAAACCGTCACAAATCAGTTCACACTTTTCCTCCGGTTTAGTTAATGCAAGACAAAGCTTACAAACATGATTTCCCACGTCAACAATAGATTCTTAATTATGTGACATGAAACATCAATCGTTTTTGACATATCAGGCCATAATCAATGGGCACATAGTTGTATGTACTATGTAATAGCTTACCCTCCTCCTCTGCTTATGGATCTTTGTAATTTATCTTAGCTTGTTATGGAAAATTGCTATTCTGCTGCCAATTTCAGATGTTTAAGCTTTATAAGATTTTGCATTGTTGAACTTGAATTACTACTAAGGGGGAAAAGATTGTAATGCTTCGATTGGGGTCGAGAGGTTAAGCAATTTCTAAGGGACCAAGATGTGAAAATAACCCCATGCCAAATTGCTAATACTATTGCACTTTTTACCACAACAAATCTTTGGCTGCGAAAAGTTACAATCGGCATACACATTCACCTATATATGAAATAACGGACGCTGGGTTCTTGTATCTTGCCTTCTGTTAATTGTATATACATCATGATCATTCATCCCTCATTTTCAAACTACTTTTCGTTTATTAATTGATTTTGTATGTCTTTATTATAAGTAGACATGACATCAAGGTGGTGTGGATACAAGTTTCATGATACTTGTCTCAGTTTCCGTAATTCTAACCCATCTCTATCAACAATACCTGATGAGTATGTAATTTTTGTCTCATTCTTACTCTCTTCGGATATTGAGTATACCCGTACTTATATTTGTAATCATAAAAAATTAATTATTTTGTTGTAAAAAAAATAATATTTTTAGCTTATCTTTATGTAATATTACAATGATAATTGGATTGTTTGTCTATCTCATTGTAATTAAGAGACTTCTTAATAATTAAACAATCACAAATATTTCACATCATAATAAATAATTATACATAATTAAAAAATTACAAATTAAAGAACCACAAATGTTGAGTAATGTCACAAATAAACAAGCATAATGTTGAGTTGAAATAACAAAATAAATTAAATTTTTTCAAATCAAAAATTGAATTCATCTTGCAAGTGAAGTCAAGGATGAGGATGGGGACGGGGACAGGGATGAGGATGGGGTGGGTAAGTATATACCTGTCTCCGTTTCTGGTTTAATATTTCGGGTCTTACCTGTACCCGATAAAATCGGGTATTTTTTGTCAAAGTCGAAACAGATTCAGGTATTACCCATAAGTATGAATTTATTTGTCATCCCTAATTATAAGACACCATTTAAAAAAAATTGACATCCTTTTTATAAGATACTTTGATTACAATTTTTTTTATAAAATATTATTTTTATTTTTATTTTATGCCCCTATTAAAGATTGTAGGAATATCTTATTCTTTCTCCAACATCTTAAACTTTAGGAGGATAAAATTGATAAATTTTTTATAAACTCAATAAAATCAACTAACATATACAACTATTTATTGATATAATTCATTTTAAAGTGTCTCATAATAAAAACCAAAATAAATATATTAAAATATCGAATATTTTATTTTGCCATATCACTGGTATCTTTAATTTACTGGGTTAAAAGTTAATTTTGTCTACGATAACATAACTACTACTGATCAAAAGAATTTTTTGCATTCAAGAGGATCAAACAAGAAATTTTCTGTCAAATTTTTAATATAGTTCATGATATTCTTTGTTAGATCCATGAGATTTATACTAACATTTAAATCTTTACTAAACCGAAATTATATCAATGGAAGCATTTCTAACCCTAAATATTTTTTGATAGTTACTATAAAAGCTTTTTTACAGTGAAACAAGTAATTTTAAATATTTATCCAAAAAAAAATAGCAAAACTTCAGCCGTAAGTTGTACCATAGACATCAACACGCAATCATATCTCTGTCATTCCATACCCAGTAAGAGAAGGACCAATATTTAGTTTGTAGCACAATATGGGTATGGCTGATCATAAAAGAAAGTCCTCTTAGAACTCGAACACATTAAAAGTTAATTCTTTCAAAGAAATATTCCTTCAATGTGGCTGTGGCCCCGAAAGAAGAACCTGCAAATAATCAAAATGCATGTATTTCACATTATGTGCCGTCGAAGTGGCATATGCATAGAATAATCTCATGTGGCATTATTTTTTTCTTTTTTCTACCAAGTATGTGTTGGCAACCTTGTAGGAGCACATTATTAGACTGCGAAACTAGTGGGTGGGTGATATTTGTATATCTCACTATCCACCTTCTACACTTGCATAGTAATACTGTTAGGATCATAATCCAACCTTTTTCTCTTAAAAGTGTTCCCCAACTTTACACATTTTATTTACGTCTCCTCTAAACTCTAAAGTCTAAACTCGCCTTTTGTCTTTTTTTTTTTTTTTCGTTTTGAAAGAATAAAATATTTTGAAAGTATGACAAGGAATTGCATTTCTCTATCATGGTGTGCTCGTCAAATATGCACCCTTCGTTAAAAGATAGAGTCATGATTTTTTTCCCTTAGTTATAAGTGAAGGTGGGTCCTACTGATTAATCAAATTGCTTAAGCCATGATGTCATTGATTTACTAACTCTTAAAATAGGAAGATGCTGATGATGGTGGGTAAGGCAAAAGAAAGCCTCTTTCATGCCCACACCATTATCCTACTTCATCATCCTTAGTGGGTCCTTAGTTTGTGTTTTCTAGCTATGATTGGTTCTCCTTGTTTCAGGTTGCCAACAACACCTACTTTACTAAATATGTAAATTACTCTTGAAACTGCGTATATATTTGAAAATCTTCGGTGTAGTCATTTTCCATGACACACGTTTGTGACATTATACATGGTTCTATATCATCCTTTCGTTTCTTTGCAAAATTTCTGTGAGCTTCTCCTCTGATTAATGAAAAGCAAATAAGAATAGCTAAATTAATATTTTATATTTTTGATGCTTATTGTAAACATCAATTCGATGTGGACGCTTGATTATGTGTTTCATAATTCATTAATTATGATAGGCCGTCATATATTATTCTATAGTTAAGTTGCATTTTGTGCCAATTCTTTAATTTAATTTGATCAACGATTGGGCTAATGTATAGTTAGACACGTTATTGAGTTAGTTAATGTATAGTTATGAATTATTTAAAGAGAATTTTTTTTATTGAGAGGGTTTTAGTTCTCCTTCTAGTACTATTTAGTTATTTAAACAAGCAATTGAAGTTCAATAATGTGTTGATAATGGTCTAATATAAACATATAGCAGTTTTTTTTCTCGATAGTCTTAAATATCTATATTTTTTCCCTTCTTCTTATAAACAACCAAACAAACACAAAAAAAAATAAAAATAATAATCATATGCTAACAAAAATAATACTAATTGTTAGGTAACAACACTAGTACATGATTTTTTTTTAGAATGGTTAAAAAAAATTCTAAACAAACATACAAGAAGCATAAATTGAATTCTCTGGGTGATATCTTTAAAAACTCTTTTCATAAAAAAAATAATTTAATTAGTATTGAATTTAAATTTTTTCTTCATAAAATAACGTGATAGAAGGATAGGGAAGAAAAATTATTGGCACTAATTCACTCTTCAACCAAAGTTACATCCAATTTCTTCAACACGAACATATTTCACTATAACAATACTTGTTTACAAAAAATTGTTTATTGTCTCTTCAAACTACAATGATGTAACCGTATCCCAAAAGTTACTTGATCCAAGTATTCTTCACGACTTCTTCAAACACATTTCAATATAATCTTGTAATTGAGATTACTTACAAAAATAGTACAAAAAGAAGTACTTACAAAAGTAAGCTTTGAGTTTAAGCATAGTTACAACACATGAAGACAAACAAATATTACATGTGTGTTTTTGTATTGTCCAACACAAAGTGTTTACAGAGAATATACAAAACATTATAATTTGTGAAAAAAAAATCTTTTAGTATCTTCTTTGATGCTACGTTATTTAGACGGCACGAGAACTTTAAGAAAGAGTGTAATATCTTGCTTTTTCATAAATAAATTAATCATATAATTATTTAACAAAATAAAAGGGGTAGATTTTTATATAAGGTTTTGAAAAATGTTTTAATTAAATTATTTGTGAAATTATATTATGATATATAATATATTGTATTATTATTCTTATTATTATTATTATCTTGCTATTATTATTATTATTATTATTATTATTATTTTGTTATTTTATATTATTACTAATATGTTGGTAATATTATTTTAAAGGAGGAATTTGAGAAGGGACTAGTTAACTAGAGTTAGCTAAGAGTTTTGTTGGGTTAAGAGGGATTGGGTTCTCTGAACACGAGAGGAAAAGTTCATATAGACCACACTAGAGTCCAGCTGTTTTCTATGATTAGTCTTAATCAAGGTAAGGAGGGAGTGAAAATTCTCATTCTAGGGCGTGGGATGACTAATGGGTAGTGAGCTTGGCCCCAACCTCTATCTGTTGTGTGCATGTTAAACTAAGTTTTTTGTTCTTAATTTTGATTCTTCCTCATCCTGAGTTCCTATAGTTTTTAAATATTTATTTTTGATAACTTTCATGTTTTGAAGCCTTTTGGATATGATTTGAGTTGTTTGTGAAAAAAAGATTTTTATAAAAGTTTTCTATTCTTGATTTTGATTGTTCTATATGATTCTTTGATGCTTACATGTGATATATATATATATATATATATATATATATATATATATATATATATATATATATGTTGGATATAATTTGAATAATTGCCCGTAAAAAAGGGTTTTTCTAAAAGTTTTTTGTTCTTGACTTTGATTCTTCCTTATGATTCTTCGGTGTCTGTAGATGCTATATATAAATTTATTTTTAATTAAACTTATTTTTTGAAGCTTGTTTGGTATAAATTGAGTTGACTATGGGTTCTTGTGAACAAAATCATAAGATACACATTTTGGGTAAATTGTATGTTTGATTGTAATTAGTTGTGTTTTTGGGTTATAGAAGTGCTTATATGTGTAATACATGATGTTTCATTGATCGAATTGAGAAAATTTGCATGTCAGAATATTTGTTGCATGATTTGGATTCATTACTGGTCTTGGTGTTTACGGTAGCGTTGGGCACAAACTCATGCCAATGGGTGCCAACACAAAACATCAGGCGGGAATCATCTCGAAAGCTATGAGTTCTCTTTGGATCAGATGCGTTGGGCGTGGATTGACTTTTATTAAGCGTCACCTCATCTAGGAAACTTGTTATGTTACTCGAATTGAATTGGATTAGTAATTCTAAAGCTTGATGAGTGTGAAACAAAGATGAATGTTATGGATGTACTAATTGAATGAGATACTTGAAGTGTTCTTAGTAAATTATATGTATGGCAAATTGTAGTAAATAACAATTGTGAGCATGGAAAATCGTATGTATGGAAAATAGTATGTGTGGCAAATCATTGAGTACACACACACACACACACACACACATATATATATAATGATTTCATGATATGATAGAGTCCGTCTAAAATGCATCATATGCATGCAAATTGAAACATCGTTTAATATGCATTGTGCATATTTTGTGATTGGTACCACATGCATGCAAATTGATAGTTCGTGTCTATTGCATCTTATATTTGCATGTGACTGAATTATGTTAGTCAAATAGCCTCGTGTAACTTAAGAGGGGGGTGAATTAAGTTTTCCAAATTTTCCTCTTATAAAACTTTTTCGAATTACTTTCTTACAAATTCAATTCCTTAGATAAATTTATATGTAAAGAATGAATGATGATGCAAACTACTCAATCACAATTAATAACAAGTAATTAAAACGTGTAGGAAAAGAAGAATTCCAAACTCAATTTATACTGGTTTGGCCAATCCTGCCTACATCCAGTCCTCAAGTCTCCAACTTGAGATTTTCACTATTCTTGTAACTCTTACAAGACTTGAATCCTCCAACACCTCAGAACTCCCTTTCCTTGTGTTGAGATTCAAAAACCAACAAGGAGAAAAACTCTTTCTCCTTCACAGATCCAAGGATCAATTTGGAATTACAGAATAACTCTCTTTTAAGAGTAGATATACACTTTGATGATCTTAATGAACTCTTTTAGAATAATGAAAATGAATTTGGCCAAGATGTTTTGTGTATGACTTTTTCATAATTGAGTTCGTAACCTATTTCTGAAAAATTATAGGTATTTAGACAATTAATTCTTAGGTTGTGTCTTTCCATGAAGAGTTGTAACTCTTTATAATTTTTCAAAAAAGATACTCTGATAATTGATTACAAGACTTGGTAATCGATTACAACGATTTTAAGTTCAAAAAATTTGAAACGTTGTATCTTTTAAATTCAAATTTTTGAAGTTTTCTCTTCTGGTAATCGATTACAAGGTCTGGTAATCGATTACCAGAACACATTTTGTATTCAAAATTTAAACTTTGAAATTTCATTGTTCTGGTAATGGATTACAAGGTCTGTAATGGATTACCAGAACATATTTTTGCATTGTTTCAAAAACTTTTATGTAGAAAACTTCATATCAATAATTTCTTTCACAAATCTCTTTTAAGAAATGATTTGAACTATTCTTTAAAGCTTTTGTTAAGTCTTTCAAAAACATTTTTACTTACTTTCAAAAGATTTAAAACTTTCTTAAATTTAAAGAGATTAATTTGAGGTTTTTGAAAACTTATTCTTAAGGCCAAGCATACTTGCAATTCTAAAAGATTCTTTTACATTCTTAGCTAAGTTGACAAGACTTATCTATGTAACACTTGAGATCTTGCTCTTGCATCAACTTGCTTTAGCTCAACCTTGATTCTTCTTCAATGCTTTATATTCACTTTGGCATCATCAAAACATTTGTGCATATTTTTTTCCACATTCTCCCCCTTTTTGATGATGACAATTAACTGTAAAGGGAAGGAAAATAGAACAGTGTATTCCGATCACTCCCCCTTATACTCCCCCATAGTAAAGCATTGATTGATGTTATATTTATATTTACAAAAGGAGTTGTACTTATGTTTTGAAAAAGATTGTAGAGACCAATGTTTATATTATAACACATAAGTGCCAAGTTGAGAATCAATAATATTTTTGTCAAAAACTCAAGTGTAAATAAAATATATTTTAGTCAAACTTAGCCCAAAGTAATGTTAGACAAAAATTTTCCTTTTCTTTGCAGTCTTATCTATCTCTCCCCCTTTGGCAACATCAAAAAGAATATAATAACAAAATTATCCAAAGGTAAAGAGCAAGCCAAAATATTAACCAATGTTAACCAAGCTAAACATGATGTGAGGCCTACTTGCTTACAATATTTACTTTGGCTTGAAGTCCATTATTGATGCATAGGCAAGTAACATTCTAATGGCTTCTAGTCTTGCTATAGGTGCATATGTTTCTTCATAATCTATGCCTTCTTCTTGATTATATCCTTTAGCAACTAGTCTAGCTTTGTTTCTTATGACTATACCATGTTCATCAAGTTTGTTTCTAAAAATCCATTTAGTTCCTATAATTGGATGATTATTTGGTCCAGGGACTAGTTTCCATACTTGATTTCTCTCAAATTGATTTATCTCTTCTTGCATAGCATTTATCCAATGTTCATGATTTAAGGCTTCATCAATGTTCTTAACTTCTATTTTAGAAACAAAAACTATATTATTGCATGCTTCTTTTAGAGAGTGTTTAGTAGTTATCCCTTTTGATATATCTCCAATGATATTTTCAAGAGGATGATTTCTTAAGATTCTCCACTCTTTTTGAGGGTTCATGTTTGTTTGATCTTCTTGGATTGTTGAATCCTCTCTTCCTTCATCTTCATTGTCCTTTTGAGTTTGCTCATGAATATGAGTGTCTTTAAGGCTTTCTACAATATCATCAATAATATCTTTTCTTGGACAAACAATGTTAATCTCATCAAATACAACATGAAATGATTTTTCTATAATCATGGTTCTTTTGTTGTATATTCTGTATGATTTGCTATTTAAAGAGTATCTAAGAAATATCTAGAGAAATCATCTACTAAGACAAGACCATAGTAACTTCCACCAAAGCTCATAGTTCTAGAGGGTCCAAACAAGTCCATATGCAAGAGTTCTAAAGGTCTAGAGGTTGTAACTATATTCTTTGATTTGAAAGATACCTTTACTTGTTTCCCCTTTTATCATGCATCACCAAGTTTATTTTTCTCAAATTTAATTTTTGGTAATCCTATTTCTAAATCTTTTGAGATTAATTTATTTAAGTATTCCATGTTTATGTGAGCAATTCTTTTATGCCATAACCATGATTCATCATCTTTACTCACAAGACATTGAGAATGACTCATATTTTTCTCTAATTTTATCATGTATATATAGTTTACTCTAAATCCTATTATTTTAACATGTTCATCATTTTTATGTTCAACAAGACATTTTTGTGAATCAAAAGATACAGAGAAACCTTTAACACATAATTGACTTACACTTGATGAACTATGTTTAAGACCATTCATAAGTAAGACAATTTCTATGGAGGTTCAGAAATTTGTACCAATTCTTTCAATGCCAAGTATTTTTCCTTTGTTGTTGTCTCCATAAGTTACATGTCCACTTTTCTTAGGGGTAATGTCAATGAATTTTGAAGTATCTCCTATCATGTTCTTGGAACATCCACTATCAATGTACCAAGTTTGGTCTTTGGAATCCTTCAAGACAAAGAATGGATTGATTTTGGTACCCAAGTTTTCTTTGGGTCCTTAATGCTAGTTTTAACTAAAGAATATTTTGAAATCCAAATCATATTCTTAAGATTGCTAATGTTCTTTCTAACATAGCATGTTGATATACTATGACCTTTCTTACCACAATAAAAACATGTTATAAAAGGAGAGGTAGAAACTTGAGAACTTGGAAAGAAATTATTTTAATTCTTTTGTTGTTTTTGTGGGTTGTATCCTAATCCTACTTTTTCAAATCCACATCTTTGTTTTCCTAAAAGTATATCAAAATTATTTCTACCAATGGTAAATTTTGAAAGGGTACTCCTTAAGTTGTTAATTTCTTCTTTAAATTCATGACATGATGTACATGGATGTGTAATGTTTGTAATTTCCAAGTTACTTGTAGAGCAATGATTTCCATTCTTGGAATTTAACATTTTAACTTCTGATTTAAGACTATCTAATTCTTCATTTAATTTAGTAATTTCCTTTTCCATATTTGAAATTTTTTTCTTATAGAATGATACTAGTTTTGCAAGTTTTAAAGATTCCTTGTGTAAATCATTAAATGCATCTTGCAATTCATCAAAGGTAATAGAGGTATCATTGTTTGAAGAAGTTACCTCTTCATCACTATCATAGTCTTTAGCCATTAGTCCTAAATTCACAGCTTCATTATCTGAATCACTTGTAGAGTCCATGTCATTTTCTTCCCAAGTGATATATACTTTCTTGTTGTTCTTATCCTTGAAGTTTTTCTTGTTTGACTTCTCCATCTTCTTTTTGTAGAATGGACATTCTAATTTTAAATGACCTGGTTGATTGCATTCATAGCATCTTGAAGTTGAAGAAGATTCTTCTCCTTTATTCCTTATGTTGAAGTTGAATTTTCTTCTATTTCCTTTATTCCTTAGGAATTTGTTGAATCTTTTTACAAAGAGACTGAAATCTTCATCATCATCATCATCATCTTCAATGTTGTCATCTTTTTCATTTTCTTCATGAGAGGATGAAGATGCTTTAAGTGTTATACTTTTCTTCTTTTTGTCACTATCTTCATTTTGAATTTGTTTCATCAATTCCATTTCAAGCTCTTGAAGTTTTCCAAATAGAGATGCAAGAGACATAGTAGACAGATTCTTTAATTCAGCAATAGCGGTCACTTTTGGTTTTCATTCCCTACTTAAGCATCTCGAAACTTTGTTAATAAGATCTTTATTTGAAAATACTTTTCCTAAGGATGAAAGATGATTAATTATATGCATAAATCTCTTTTGCATGTCTTGTATATTTTCATGAGGATTCATTCTAAATAGTTCATATTCATGAGTGAGAGTATTTATCCTAGATCTTTTAACATCATTAGTGCCTTCATGTGTTACTTCAAGTGTATCCCACATTTCTTTAGCATTTTTACAATTTGAAGTTCTAAAATATTCATCTATGCCTAATGCAGAAGTAATTATATTTTTGGTTTTCAAATTGTATTGAACTTTTCTTTTATGATTTTCACTCCATTGATCTTTGGGTAAAATCCTAGTTTCTTCTCCTACCTTAGTTGAAGGGATATAAGGACCATTTTCAATTGCATTCCATATATTTAAGTCAATTGATTCAATAAAAATTTGCATACGGGATTTCCAATAGTGATATCCTTCACCATTAATATAGGCGGTCTACTAATAGAATTTCCTTCGGGAAAAAGAAAGTTTGATGACGCCATTATTATTCTTGAAAATTTTAAGCCTTATACAAGAAACCTTCTCTTGATACCACTTGTTAGTCAAATAACCTCGTATAACTTAAGAGGGAGGGTGAATTAAGTTTTCCAAATTTTCCTCTTATAAAACTTTTCTGAATTACTTTCTTACAAATTTGATTCCTTAATAAATTTATATGTAAAGAATGAATGATGATTCAAACTACTCAATCACAATTAATAACAAATAATTAAAAAGTGTAGGGAAAGAAGAATTGCAAACTCAATTTATACTAGTTCGGCCAATCCTGCCTACATCCAGTCCTCAAGTATCCAACTTGAGATTTTCACTATTCTTGTAACTCTTACAAGACTTGAATCCTCCAACACCTCAGAACTCCCTTTCCTTGTGTTGAGATTCAAAAACCAACAAGGAGAAAAACCCTTTCTCCTTCACAGATCCAATGATCAATTTGGAATTACAGAATAACACTCTTTTAAGAGTAGATATACACTTTGATGATCTTAATGAACTCTTTTAGAATAATGCAAATGAATTTGGCCAAGATGTTTTTGTGTATGACTTTTTCATAATTTAGTTTGTAACCTATTTCTGAAAAATTATAGGTATTTATAGACAATTAATTCTTAGGTTGTGTCTTTCCATGAAGAGTTGTAACTCTTTATAATTTTTCAAAAAAAAAGTACTCTGATAATCGATTACAAGACTTGGTAATCAATTATAATAGTTTTAAGTTCAAAAAATTTGAAACGTTGTATCTTTTAAATTCAAATTTTTTAAGTTTTCTCTTCTGGTAATCGATTACAAGGTCTGGTAAACGATTACTAGAACACATTTTGTATTCAAAATTTGAACTTTGAAGTTTCCTTGTTCTGGTAATGGATTACAAGGTCTGTAATGGATTACCAGAACATATTTTTGCATTGTTTGAAAAACTTTTATGTAGAAAACTTCATATCAATAATTTCTTTCACAAATCTCTTTTAAGAAATGATTTGAACTATTCTTTAAAGGTTTTGTTAAATCTTTCAAAAACATTTTTACTTACTTTCAAAAGATTTAAAACATGCTTAAATTTAAAGAGATTAATTTGAGGTTTTTGAAAACTTATTCTTAAGGCCAAGCATACTTGTAATTCTAAAAGATTCTTTTACATTCTTAGCTAAGTTGACAAGACTTATCTATGTAACACTTGAGATCTTGTTCTTGCATCAACTTGCTTTAGCTCAACCTTGATTCTTCTTCAATGCTTTATAATCACTTTGGCATCATCAAAATATTTGTGTATATTTTCTTCCACATTAATCTTATATTTGCATGTGACTGAATTATATCTAGAGATTAATGCTTGATGTATTACAAATGATTCATTATTTCTAATAGTGTTAAATGTATAATTAATAATGATGTTATTATTGTAAATGATGTATTGAGTGTGTTTGGCTATTCATCTCTTATTTCATGCCATGAGCTAAAGTGAGAAGTTTTCTCACTTCCCTTGTTTTCATGTCTTGGTTGTATGTATGTTGTTTTAGGTAATGATCATCGAGATCTTGATTATGCTGGTGACGAGGCTTAATCTTTGTCTTGAGAGTGTTCAGATAGGATATGTGATATAGGGACTTAGATTAGGGATATTCTTTATTAATTTTTATGATAGAATTTATGTTTAATTTTATATTTCTGCCTTAGTATAAAGTTTGTTGAAGAGTTATGTGAGACTCTTTACCCTACATTAGGGGCTTCACTTTAACTATTTATGCATGGATTTGGAGAATTTTTATATTTTTGTTATGAAGTTTTAAATTATCTACGTATGTGGAGTAAAGTGTGTCACAAAAACTTGTTGTTGCATTCCTTACTTTTTGATTTATGCATACAATTTTACTTTCCCCAGTGATAGAATGTCTTGATCAAAAGGGCTTTGAGGTTACCAAGACCTATTCTTGTCATTAAATGCATAAATATTCCCAAGATATTTCATGCAAAACAAAAGGTATATCTTAGAACATTAGATTGATACTATGTAGTCATGTTATTTCTTAGATAAAAACATTGTCTAATAGATAAAGAGTTATACTTATTACAAGGAAAAATCAATATCGTTGATATTCGTCAAAGAAAACATTAGATGTTGTATCTAGAAAAACGTTTATTTCTTTGGACGCTTTGCCTAAACAAAAAATCATAGACTTTGGACTCTTTAGGCATACAAATATATCAAAGTCCTAGACATTTGCTTGTCCAAACATGATTTTCACAAAAATGTTTTCATAAGGCTTTGATCTCATAATATTAACATGCTTAATTATCATCAAAACACTATCTATTGGTATAGACACTTTATGTCTTTGGTTCAAACAATCTCTCCTTTTTTATATCATGAAAAACCTTATTAAAATTTTTGGTACAAAAAGGTTTTTAGGCACATATTCAAGAGTCCTTTTGAAATGAAGTTTTTAAGAAAAGCTCCCCTAGAGGTCATGTAGGCTGACATCATAGAAATTTTAATGTGAAACATTTTTGCAATCATTGTTTGTAATGAGATTTGTGAAATAACTTTGTTATGCAAGAGCGCGCGCACACACACATTATCCAAGACAAGATCATCAAAATAAGATATCATAGCGAATATTTGATCAAGCAATCGTAATAATATCATAGCATAAAAAGTGCATACAATCATTAAAGTATTCAAGAGATTCATGTTATGTATTGAAGATAAACATACTTTAGACAACATGTGCACAACAATTATATATGATACAAGTTATATTTGAGCAACAAATTAGAAAAAAAAAAATTTTAATGAATGATATTTAGAAAGAATAAGTTTTTAAATATCATTCACTCTCCCTTTCGGCATGATGCAAAAAGGAAGAACATCATTATTATGAATAAAGTAAGAAAAGTAGAAAATAAATAGAACGAGAAGGGGGATCATTAAGGTTTTGGTAGAGGCTTAGGGGTGTGTTGAAGCAAGGTCTCCAACAAAGATTTCATTTTAATTCCAATTTTTTGAATGTTTGATTCATAAGACAATTGACACGACAAAATCCATGTTTATGGTGGAGGGGGTTATGGCCAAGGGTCTAGAACAACAAGATGCATGTTACTAGTAAGAGGGTCAATAATGTCTTTAGTAGGACGAGGAGAAGAAACTAGTAGGCATAATGTAAAATAAAAAAGAAAGTATGTAGAATCAAAAGATGATCTTGAATTCTTAGAGTAGATATGAGTTTTTAAAACTCTCATAGAAAATTCTCACATAATTTCTTTAGAGTACAAGAAGCTTAAAGAAAAATATAAAGCTTTTGAAAAAGAAATCCTTGAACTAAAAGAAAGATGTCAGACTATGTTAAGGAGATATTATGTCTCAAAAGCAAGATCACTAGTTTTGTCTCTCCTAAAGTAAAACATCTTGAAAAATGAAAATATTCTACTAAGGAAAGACTTAATAAAATATGTAGATGCATCTTCCAAATTAAATATGCTTTTAAAGTATAGAAGATTACCATCTGACAAAAGTGGTCTTTGTTTTGAGTCTAACTTAGAGATATCTACAATAAAGCCTAAGTCTACCTTTTGTACTCATGAAAGAGGAGTAAAAATTCTTGACAGACGAAAGGAACAGACTAAGGCTAATAGAACTAACTGGAGAGGACCTAAGAAAATCTAGGTACTAAAGTCAAATATTATTCCCATTACAGATCTCCTTAGAAGGAAGAAGGAAGGATTGAATTTGGTACTTGGACAATGGCTGCTCTCAACACATGATGGAAGAAAGGTCTATGTTCCTAGACCTCTAACAACCTAAATGGTTTGTGTCTCCTAGGTAAAATAAAAGGTACAGGTAAAGGTAGATCAAGCAAAAAGGTCATCAAAAGACAAATCAAACTATGTAGGATCTGATATCTTAATTTTTCATAAAATGCATTCACTTCATCTGTCATGATTTCATCTTAATACTATATTGCATCTGTCAAATAGATTCATCTGTCTATCATTAATCTGTATATTATGACTAACATTTCGATGTGAGTTTGAGATAAGAAAATAGGTGCATTAAAAATTCTTAAATGACATCAATCATGCATGCATTGAAGAAAGGAAAAGTAACGAGTGAAGGCGTGAAAGGACGGTTACACGTCACGACACGACACATCAACTTGCCCACCTACCACAATTGTCAGGGTGCTCAGTTTCTCTCTCCCACATTCTCAAGTGTTGAGAAAACGATCTCTCACTCATTCAAAACAACCTCCTTTAATTTACCTTTCTCTTTACTATTCATCATCTTCCCCATTTCTCTCACAAATTTTTAGACCCCCAAACAGCCTTTAGAAACCCCAAAAACCTAGACCCAAGGCACCTAAGCAAGCTTCATCTAGAAGAAAGGTTCTAATGGAAGCCTACCCTAAGTCCATCTTCCTTCTTGGGAAGACCATTGCAATGCAAAAGATTGAAGACAAAGGGTTTCCCATAAAGTATTATCTTGACAGTGTCAAATCGATTGCCTTTGTAGAGATGAAGTGTGAATGGTTTCATGCTCCATATGCCAATTTCTGAGCATCCACAACTCAAGAACCTATTGCCATCTTCGAAACTGTGAAGGATGTGGTTGTCAAAATCACCCCTTTGATCATCACTATTGTCTTAGGTTGCAAAGAAAAAAAAGTGATTTATTTTGAAATTTGGAGACCGTTGTCACCCAAGATACTATAGACACTCTGATTTACAATTCCAAGCCTCGCCCATTTGACAAGGGTGAGTTGAAGAAGTTTCTCTAGGTTGCCAATCTCACTCTTGTGTCCAGGTTGTTCCATAACCTGCTTTTCAATACCTTTCTGCCAAGGACAAGATCAAGAGACCATGTTACAAACTTAGATAGATGAAGAAAAAGAGTGAGCTCTTTACTGAAGTGGCCAAATAGAAGGAAACAAAAGACAATGCACATTTTGATCTAAAGCATCAACAACTTGAAGCTGCCATCAATTTGTCTTTGTCTTAAACACAGACTCAAGCACAAGCTGAGCTCCAATAGGCACCTCAGACTAAAGTCGTGCCTGATCCTCTAATCCAATCAACCCAAGCTCAAGTGATGTAGGAGGCATCCTTGACTACATAAATAACAGAACCTCATGTTGTTCCTCAGGGGGAGGCTCAACTTGATCAAGCATCACAAGCCCCTGAAGTTGAGACTGAGGTAATGAATGTTGATGCCTCATCTATTGTTGTATCTGAGGCTTCATCTAATCATGCCTCACTGGCCCATGAAGTAGAAGTTGAGGCCATGCATATTGATGAACCATCTACAACTACTGGTTCTACACTAAGTGTTTCATTTGCTGTTCTATTAGAAACATTTGAATAGACTATTCCAGCTACTACTCCATTTGCCACCCCTGCCCAAAGTGCTCTAATCTTTCCAAACCTTGTGAAGCCTATTCGCCACAAGCCTCAACAAGAAATCTCCACAGAAGTCATAATCGATGTTGTTCCAATCAGGTTTGATTACTCAATGGTAGAGGCAGATGATAGGGAACCCGAAGCTTTTGCTCCATCTATCCCTCCATCTGAGCAAGTGGACTCTACAAGCTCTAACTTTGAGGAGAGAAGAGAAAAGGAGCATATGTAAGAGGAAATGTCTTTAGAGGAAGAAGGGGATTGGGAACCCACAATTTATGATTTTATGCGACGCTCTACATTCATGAACTTCAACGAAAATGATAACATGCATCTGATTGAGAATCCCAACATCACAATCGATCCTTTCTTTGTCACTGAAGAAGTTCGAAGGGAGATAAGTATAACCAACCCTCCTAGGTTGTATGCTCAAATTATGAGGATAATACAACAACTGCAAGTGGAAATGCATAATCTTCTCACTTCAAGAGTTACTATAGAACTAAGTCTAGAAGAAACCTCCATGAATCATCCTTCCATGCTTGGAGAGCCCTATAAACCATTGATGTTGTAACCCTGGACAAAAGCTTACATTGCAATTTTTATCTCTAGGTATACATGCAACTCCGTCTATAAAGGGAAAGAGAAGATGCCCCAGTACTACACTGGTCGCCGCTATGCCAACTATGGAAGGCATTATACCTCTCCCTCTCCCTATCCTTAAGGCACCAAACCAAACTATATTCCCACTAGAGGCAGGAGTTTCATGGTTTATCAACCTTCAAACCGAACTATATGTCACACAAAGCCTACTCAACAAAATACTCTTTCTATAAGGAGAAGACTATACAAATATTATTCCCCATATGAATTCACATTTCATATTTTTCTGCCAAGGGAATCATCTTCCTTTACAAAAAGTAGTTTCATTTTGCTCCTCCTCAACCAGAGTACTATGTGACTTCTCCAACCCCATCTTCATGCTCATCAGATGAAGCTAGACCTTCGCTCAGTACCTCAACTCAAGGAACAATAGCTGATGAGCAGGATCAACTACTGAGAGGACTTCTCAACGTCCTGCATTGGTCTCTTAATAGGCAAGATGAGTATGAACAAAAATTTAATATATTGCTAGATCATCTTCAAAGGCCACCTTTAAACGCATAGGCTCCTCATTTTTTATGATGCCAAAATGGGGAGAATAGGAGAATAGTAGGAGAACTAGGAGAAAGAAGAATAGGAGGATGACATGAAGGAGGGGAGCTCAATTTCAGAAGAAAGGAACAACTACAAGACACAAGGGGAGCAAAATTTTCAATTCTCAATTTTCAATTTCATTTTTTGAACTACTTATACTTTTTGTTTTAATTGCTCTGATTTTATCTTCTTCCTGAAATACTTATGCCTTGATTACTTGGTTAAATTACTTTGACATTATTCATTGCATAAATCAGTTATATATATGCTTTTCAGCATTTCGTCTAAAGTATTTTTAGGGGGATTCCGCTATGCATGTAAGATTTTCATAATCATTTAAAGTTTTCTTTTAAGGAGAAATAGACTAAGCACAAAGTTTTCTTTTTTATTGATATAAAAAGTCAGTTAAAATTAATTTTTTAATTATAGTTTTATTATCGGGTACGCAAAACATCTTAAGCATGTGATGTCTTCTATCTACATAGTTTGGACAAAACACTCTTGTCTTAATTTTTTTTATAATGCTTTTATGAAAATGATTTTTATGAAAATATGTGTGACGTCTAAACTCTCAAAAAGACAAAATGGTGAAATGCTTTCTTGAAAATATGTTTGTCATCATCGAAAAATGGGAAATTGTAAGATAAATAAAAAGTCTGTAGAATCAAAAGACAATCTTAAATCCTTAGAGTAGCTAAGAGTTTTTATGATAACAAATAACTTTTTCTCCTAAAACTATCTCAGACGAAGCAAATGTCATAATTCGTTTGTAAGACGAAGTGTACCAGACGAAGTGCATCATCTGGATAAATGCTACATCTATTTCTCGGTAGAATAACAAAATAATCTTTAAGGATCATTAACTCTTTATTCCTTAAACAAATCAAATAAGAAGAGTTTCCTCGAAGATAATAAAAGCTTTTCAAAAGGAAATGTTAAATCATTGCGTCAGGAAAGAAAAGAAAGAGAAAATCCCGGATTACATGGAAAAGACATTACAAAGATTGCTCTACAATGACACTACTCTGCTACACTAAAAATAGAATGAAATGATGATACGTAGTTGCTTGAATAAGATAAGAGATACACACATCCTAATAAGTATTTAATGCTCGCATTTAATGCGTCAATGGTAATCTATAGGATCAACAAAGAAGACAAACGAAGCAACTTGTTAAGAAATCTAAACGTTTAAATCCAACATTGCTACAATGGTCATCTTCTCTAAAGCTACTATATAAGGATCAAGCCTTCAAATTTCCAAAAAAAAAAAAAGACGAGCTCAAAGAGAGGCATTTACAAAGAAAATAAAAAAAATGTCATAAATAGAAAGAATCATTACTGAGAACATACAAAAACTTACAAAGTTGAAGCACTACAAAGAATATCTTTATTGAAATTCTTGCAAATATTTCATTATAGTTTATTTTTGCTTAAGTTTAATAGCATCATGTCTAGAAGAGATAAAGCTATCATTGTAACTCTTATCGAATTTATTTGTAAGGGTTAAGCTTGGAAAGGCTTGTGTAAAAGAATACTTAGTGTTTAGCCTGAAGAGACTTATTGAAAGAATACTTGGGTTTGAGCCTGGAGAGGTTTGCTCAACGAATACTTGGTGTCGAGCCAGAAGTGGCTTGTGAAAGAATACTTGTATCTTGTACAAGATTGTGGAACTCAATATGGTTGGATTAAGAACTGGAGGTAGTCTTTGTGTTTGAGACAAGCTAGTATAAAATACTTTTGTCACTTTGTTTGATGATTTCCAGTATTTCATTTGTTACATCATTTACTACTTCCCTGCAAAAAGCATGAGTTTATGATATATACTATTCAATCCCCCTTCTAGTGTGTATCTTTTTCTCCATCACATAATAGGGGAGGTTGCCTCATGAACTACATAAAAGCTAAATGATAGAGCTGTTGAAGAACTCCTCAAGAGAAAATCGTGTCTGGTCCATTGATCAATCAATTGCTTGTCTTATTGGAAGATTGACTAGGCTAGTGTTTCTTCTCATTTTTTTGGATTTTTGAAAAGAGTGGTGATGGAAACCTTAGGAGAGACTTGATTGATATAGTTTCTCCTTAAAGCTTCTTGGATGGATCTTTAACTTCTTGGACTCTTTCAAGTTTTTTCAATGACTTCCAATAATATTAGAAATCATTTCTAACACACAAGGAAAGGTAGGATCTCTCTTAGGTGACGCCATACTCTTGAAGAGTGATAAGACTCTTCAAATTCTCACCAAACTCAAGACATGATAAGAAAAAAGGAAGAATTTCAAAGAAAGAAACAAGCTTTGAGAGAGAATTTGGAGACAAATTTCATCCAAATCATCTGTATTACTCAAAACTAGTACAAAAATGGGTCAAAGTTACAATATATAGAGTTTAGTTGGTTTATGATGCAAGCTAGACTAACCGTGGTTAAGTGTAACTATGGTTAGCTATCTTGTACTTAAACTAACTAACTCTAGTTAAACTTCTAGAAGTCTAGAAACTTAAAGAGCAAGTTAAGCTAATACTTGTTTAAGAATAACATAGGTTAACTTAAGTTAACTCCAACCACCTAGCTTCTTAATCATTACAACTACCTAAGTAATGATTACATTTAACAAGTTTGTTGAGATGTTTCTATCAAATTCATATGACTTAATTTGTAACTTGGATGGTAAGCTTAGCTTGGTTTGGACATCCAAGTTGCATAAGCAAGTGGACATCCAATACTAATGGGCCAAAAGGAGTTTGGGCCATCAAGCCCAAATAAGCCTAACAAGACTTAATTAGTTACACCTCCCCTAATCTACTAATTACACCCTTAAGTAAAAATAATACAAGAATAAAATTACCTACATTACTTGACCGAAAATACAAGGTCAAAATAAAGGAAAATATTTACAAGGGGAAAAAATGAACTTTGAAATAAACCTATAGCTCAGCAAAAGCTTTGGCCTTCTACCTTCACCTTGATCTCACTCCTTTTGCATTCTTTTTGATATTGCTCTTGTCAAAGGTCCTATGTCCTTCAAGAATGGTATTCCATTAAGTAGGGCTTGATTGGTGCATTAAAGTGGATCATGGTCCTTGGGGTTAAACTTGTTGAACAAGTCAACATGTGAACTTCTTCATCAACACCAATACCATTAGTGGATGCTTCTTGCTCACAAGTTCATGTTGAATCTGGACACCAAGTGGTTTTAATTATGATAAACTCCTAGTAATGCAAAATAACACACACTTATCTATGTGTCATCCTCAGATTCGTATCCAACAAACAACCAATGGATTCTTCCATCGACAATATGTATAGATTCAGGTGTCCTTATTTTGTGGGAGGTGTTAAGATGGGTGTAGTCTCCATTGCTTGCTTAATATTTTCAAATGCCAATTGTTGTTATTCACCCCACATAAAATCCTTCTACTTCTTTAGCCACAATAAAGGTGAAAAACCTTTCATTTTTCCAATCGAATTAGCTATGCTTAAGGAAATTAATCTTCCTAATTAAGCTTTGCAACTCCAATTTGTTGCATGGTAGGGATGCTTCAAATATTGCCTTAGCCTTGTTCTTCTCAACTTTGATTCCTTTCTAATGCACTAGGAAACCCAAGAAATTTTCAATTGTGATACATTTGGTAGGATTCCTCTTCAGACCATGCTTCCTCATTCATCAAAACGTTTGCCCCACATCTAATAGATGTTCATCAAATTTTTCGTACTTAACCATCTCATTGACAATATAAACTTACATGTTTTAGCCAATCACGTCATAAAAAATTAGGCTCAAAGCTTTTTGTATGTAGCTCTAATACTTATTAGTACAAATGACATAACCACCCACTCAAAATAGCCAATGGCCCTTAGGCATTGGAAAGTAGTCTTATGGACATCCTCATCACACACACATAAATATTTTGAAGTATAAGATATATTTAGTAATTGCCTAAATTGGATAAAAACTGTAAACATATTTGGAAATCATCAAATCTAATCATTGTCAGCCATATCAACTTGCACATCTCATCATGACATCAATGTCGTCATCACACATTACAATATTCATCATGATCACGTCATAACATCTATATTACTCATTCACATTATAACATGATATACACTTGTGCTCACACATCTATATTTTTTCCTCATATCTTTCTCTTTTCATTTGTTTTTATAATGATATTAATTTCTTTATTATTTTCTTTCAATTCTAACACTAATGGCATGGCACCTTGAGAAGTCAAACTTGTGCCTAGCACGGAGAGATCAAGGATCTCTTTGCGCTCGACATGGTGGTGCCCATGCTTGGCATGAAAAGGTCAAGGACCTCTCTACCTAAATTTTGCTCGAGATACATACTCCCACACCCAACATTGAGGAGTTAGAGACACTACCCATTTGGAACCAAATTTCCCAATGTGATCTAGGTCATGCCCAACGACAAAGCTTCCTCGAAAATGATGTCAAATGGCACCAAGCTACATACCCTTCATCTAGTTGAAAGAAGTCAAAGACCTCTCAACCATCTTCACCCCCAGTGTGGCTTTCCCTTTGCCTTATGCAAAAAACTGGATTCGTGGCACCCACATTGCCACAAATTCTATACTTTGTAGAATCACAAGCATTGAAATACAAGGTCTCCCAAACCCATTCAAACTCATTAATATGTTCCTTTCTTCAAACCAAATGGTGAAACAACATCAAAACACATATAGAACATGTATTCATTGTTAATTCATGCATATACATTCAATTTCATGTCCAATTCATGTAACCCTATCCCCCAAACAGTTTAAATTACTATTACCAATCCATTAGGAATTAATTCATGAATTTATAAGAACAAATTAACACTCAACCACATATCATACACATAACTATCGCATAAATTCCAATAGATACCTAAGAGGTTTCGAGGTTGCTTGACCACCCCTAGCCATCATATATGTCACAGATTCAACATTATCACTCTCCCCTTGTCTCGAGTGACGATTTTTTTTTGCAACACAAGCACGTTCTTTGTAGATTCAACCACTACTTCATACTCTTTTTGGTGGCATCCCCTAGGCTCTCCTTTATAAGTGATCTTTGGGTTCAGAATGATGCATAAAGAAAATCTAAGCCTTTTTTTTAATAAGCTTTTAGGTTGGGCTCAAAGTCCAACCCAATAATCTTTTCTCCACTTATAATCCTTTTTTATTTTATAAACATTATTTATATTGTAAACTCAATCAATTAAATTAATTAAACTTATAATATAATTTTTATTAAAACAACGTATTTTGTTTTATTTAAGAAAATTGGGATGTTACAATTCTTCTCCCATAAAAAGAAATTTGTTCTCAAATTTTACCTATTGCGAACAACTCTGAATATGCTTCCTTCATCTTGTTTTCTAACTCGCAAGTAGAACTTTTAGAAATAACTCCTTTTCAAACAAGCTTAACCAAAGGAGTATCCTTGCCTCTAAGAAATTTAACCATTCGATCCCTGACTCTCACTGGTAAGGTCTTGACCATCAAATTATCTATAAACTCAAGATGATCTTACTTTATCACATGCAAAGGATCATGAACATACTTTCAAAGTTGAGACATATGGGAAACATTATGAAGTTTGACAAGTGTGGAGTTAAAACAACTTGATAAACTACTTCACTAACTCTTTTAAGGATTTCACACGGACCAATGAAACGGGAGGTAAACTTTCTATACTTCAAGACCCTACCAACCCCAATCCATAGAGTGATTCTTAAGAATATATGATCGCCCTCTTGAAACTCCAAACTTTTCCTTCTCTTATTAGCATAACTCTTCTACTTACTCTGGGTTGCTCTCATCCTATCTTGGATCATCTTAACCTTTTTCTAGTCTATTGCACTATATCAAGTCCTAACATAAGGTTCTCACTAGGTTCACACCAACACTAAGGTTCTCACTAGCTATGATACCCCTCCTCCCATACAAGGCTTTGTAGGGCACTATTCCAATACTAGAATGATAGCTATTGTTGTAGGTGAACACTATCAAAGGCATATAGTTAATCCTGTCGCAACCCAAAAATTTTTGATCTTGCAAACTATGGTTTAGACATCCTTTGAAAATCTCATCAATTAAAGAATGCTCGAACACCAGACTAATCCTTAATCAATGGTTTTGAAAATAGGTTCATGGAGTCGCCACTAATGTTTTACTCAAAACATTGAAAAAAGAAAAGTTTTTTTTAGGTCCAATAATGGCCTTGATAACCAGAATTGGATTCGGGGGTCGATTACGTGTAGAGAAGGTATTAAGCACCCCTACAACGCCCTAAATCGGTACCCTATGAAGAAATTAACACGATAAGAATTAATAAATTAAATATTGAATCCCCTTTATTAATGTTTATTTACATGCTTAAAATATAAATTAAGCGATTAACCCAAAAATATCTACATTATGACGTTTATTATAACAAAAAAAGATAAAGATGAGAAATAAAAGGAAGAGAAGAAGATTGACTGAAATACCTCTTGAATGAGCTTTATTAAATCTTCAAATATGGAGAAGGTGCTTTGTGGCGACCTTTCACACTACAGTATGCCTCATAGATCACAAGAAATACAATAGGAGGGAGAGAGAAGATAGAGATGCAACACAAATCTCAACAAATACAATAGAAGGGGGAGAGATAGAGAATTTTCGTGCTCAAAGGAGTCTTATTCAAAATTTCTCTGCCACCGTGAGAACTGTGCCCGAGTCTTCTATTTATAGGCATCAGAAGGGGGCCAGAATGGCCCGTACTAGGCTAGTTCGTTATGGGTAAAATAAGAAACTGGAACGGCCCATTCCAAAAGTGGAACGGCCCGTTCTGGATTCAAATTTTACTTACAACAGGCTGTTCTGGAATGGCCCGTTCCAAACTAGGGTTTTAAGCCCATTTGATGATTTGGAACGGCCTGTTCTAGTTTTAGAACGGCCCGTTCTAGGCAAGTTTGTTATAGGTAAAATAAGAATCTGGAACAACCCGTTCCTAAAGAGGAACGACCCGTTCTGGGTTCAAATCTTGCTTATAATAACTTGTTTTGGAACGGGCCATTCCATTTTGGGAACAGCCCGTTCCGGTCTTGGAACAACCCATTCTAGGCTATCAGGACCAACTTATTTAGGCTTTAGGTCTTCTGATGTCATGTCTTGTTGTTTCCATGCTTCGAGAGCTCCTTTCCTTGATAATAAACGTCTATTTCATTGCTTTTGTGAGCCTAGACAAAATTGGGTGTCTACAGCTGCCCCTCTTTACTTGTCCTTTTGAATAGCTATGTGTTGCTTTTCCAAAGGCAGGTAAAGACGTAGAAATTTTGTCTGGGTCTTCTCTCCGTCTTTTTGTGTTGGTGCTTCTACGTTGCTTTTCTTAGATAGGTGTATTTGCTCATATCCTCGCCCTTTAGAGCAGTTGAGTGTTGGTTGTGTACTCTATTGGGCAATAAGGCTGATGAACTGTACACCTGACCTTTGGTCTTCAAGTAGATGCTCCATTGTTTCTCTTGTGATAGTGCGTTCTTTTACTTATAGCTTGTTGAAGAGGAAGTATTTTCGTAGCTCAGCTTCCCTCACGACTTTGTCGTATACTAGATTGGGAGGTGACTATTGTCTCTCCAAACCTTTCCCTCACGGCTTTGTCGTATACCAAATTGGGAGATGAGTATAGTCTCTCCAGACCTTTCCCTCACGGCTTTGTCGTATACTGGATTGGGAGGTGAGTACAGTCTCTCCAGACCTTTCCCTCACGACTTTGTTGTATACCAGATTGGGATGTGAGTACAGTCTCTCCAGAGCTTTCCCTCATGAATTTGTCGTATACCGGATTGGGAGGTGATTACAGTCTCTCCAGACCTTTCCCACACGGCTTTGTCGTATACTGGATTGGGATATGAGTACAGTCTCTCCAGACCTTTCCCTCACGACTTTGTCGTATACCGGATTGGGATGCGAGTACAGTCTCTCCAGACCTTAACCTCACGGCTTTGTCGTATACCGGATTGGGATGCGAGTACAGTCTTTTCAGACCTTTCCCTCATGACTTTGTCGTATTGGGATGCGAGTACAGTCTCTCTAGTCCTTTCCTTCACGGCTTTGTCGTATACTGGGTTGGGATGTGAGTACAGTCTCTCCAGACCTTTCCCTTACAGCTTTTTCGTATACCGGATTGGGATGTGAGTACAGTCTCTCCAGACCTTTGTTGTATTTTGAGAAAACTGTCGGTGCCCTCATTGGTTTGCTTGACTTATGGTAGATATTGCCCCAAGGATGTTGGGTAGGAGGTGTGTCGTGATGCCTCTAATTTCCTTTTTGGCTTTTCTTGTTGGTGTTGTGGGATGAAAGACTGCCCCTAAGTGGATGGGCAGGAGATGTTTGATGTGCCCTTGTGTTGGTGGGTAGAGAAGTGGATGGCTGGTAGGGATTCCAGTGTTGCCCCTGCCACGTGAGTATTGTGATGCCTCTCCAGACGCTTATTGCGGAATCCTTTTGATTCAGTGATGATTGATTGTTTGATTGTTGATGGATGGTTGTGGATGCCCCATGGTGAGTATGGATGCATGGATGCACATGAAAATGCAAGGTAGGAATGGATTGGATTTTTTTTATTTTTAATTTTTATTTTTATATATACCCTTTTTGTGCATCCTTGTTCCATATGCATGCTATGCAATGATGTCCCTATGCTAATGCTTAAAATGCAAATTTGTTTTACTTTTAAGAAATTAATTTATGCGCATTGATCAATGACATGAATTGTTAGCCTTTAGCCGTGTCGAATTTAGTGTTGCTTCTTGAACCTGAGGTTTGTGTAGTTCGACCCTCTCGCTCGTACCGAATATGATATGTTAGCCCTTAGATCAGGTGTACCTAGACTTTGTTCTAGGACATCTCCACCGTATCCTTGTGAGTGTTCACTGTGCATACTCTGTGTATCTCTCAAATTTATCTTAATGCCATATAGGTCAAGAGGAAAGAGAAGAAGAGGATATATACATATATTTTTTTTGCAGAAGTTTTGTTAGAAAGGATTTTTTTCAAAAATGGTTTTTAGAAGAATGGTTGGCCGAGGTAGGCTAGTGGTTTAGGCTGATGAACAAGCACATTCAAAGTGAGGAAATCATTTTTTGCGTTGGCTTATTATTTCCTTCAAAGTTAAGCGATGACTTTGGGATTGCATATTGATTAAATGATCTTCCCGAGCTGCCTTTCGGTTTTCGGCTCGGGATGCTGCTTTGTCCTAACTTTTGCCTAGGTTACTTGAGGTGTGTTCCCTAGCGGACATTTTTTTTTATCCTTGCTTTTGCCTAGGCTACCCTTTTTGTTTGTGGGTCTCCTAGCGGACCTTGCCCTAATATTTGCGTTGCCCTCTCAATGGGTTTCTTGCGGGGCTTTTGTCTTTGCAGCATTTGTGATCATCTTTCATTTCCTTCATTAAAGGGGGGTGCCCCTTGCACTAATTTCATTTGGACTTTTAATCACAAGTCATGCCAAATTTGATTGATCTTTATTTGTATTTTTATTGCGTATTAAGCCATTGTTTCTAATGACGTCCTTATTTCAAATGTACTTATTCATTTAAGGTCTGCTGACAAGGTTAGAGTAGATAAAAGGGAGAAGATAAATGAAATAGAAAAGTGTATGACATTAAAATAAAATTTTCAATTTACACGTGCCCATTTAATGTAGTTCTAGGGCCCGGGCATGCCCCGAGTTCGTGATTCATACACAGAGAAGTAGAAGGAGGTTGCCCCTTAGAGAAGCCTAGGTCATCTAACTGTAGAGCTAGTCTTCCACTTGCTTGGATGTGGTGCTTCAGAAGATCTCGTCTAGGGGGAGGTCCTTTGGCTTCTTCTCTCATAAAGGTGTTGTCAACCCATATCCTAAGTCTTTCCCAAGAGGTAGGAATGGGTAGAAGCGATGATAGAGTTTTCTATAGAGTCTTGTTTCTCAAAAGGAACATTCAAGCTGTCTCTTGATTTTCAGCTCGAACAAACATTGCTTTTTTTTTTTTGCCTAGAACGCCCTTTGCGAGTTTTCATTCTAGCAGCTTCTTAACAAGCAATGCTTCTCTCTTTGTTAAAATCATCTTTCAAGAAATCTCTATTCATTTTGACTCAGTGTTTGAGGGATTCATCCTCCTCAAGTTCTATTCCACTTGGATTTCACGGTTGTACGACACGGCTTTATCCTTTTAGGGCAAGAGTTAGCATCTTGATGATCGTGGAGTTCTTTGTCCTAAACTCTTTATGCATGACTCACTTTCCATTACTTCCGACTAACGCACATAGATTGATTTCTCTTTTTATTCTCATTTATTCTTTTTTCAAGAAGGATATGTTCTACATGAATGCAATGCAGAATGAAGAGAAAGTTGAGAATAATAAATATCAGTCTCATTTATTTGTTTATTTGTGAATGCTCAAATAGATTTTGACAGTATTAACATATCAAAGCAAGGGCCCAACCATAGTATTTTTTTTTTTATAAAATTGATTTGGACTTTGTCGTATATTAAAGCATTCACTTTTCTTAGCTTTCTCTATATGTTTCTACTACCTAATCTTAACCTAGAATGCATGCCATATTTTTTTTGCCTGAACTTTATCATGTTTTGATTAACTATGATATATGATGCATGATACGAATATATATATATATATATATATATATATATATATATATATATATATATATATATATATATATTTTAAAGCTATTATACATATACTTTTGTTTGGAAAGGAAACTACTTATATGATGCTATGATATGATGACCTAAGAATGTACAAAAGGGGTATAAATTTCTCTATTTTTTTATATTTTTATTATCAGTTTGCTTGTTTTAAAAATTTAATCCATTCTTATTAGAACAAATAATGCAAACAAATGCACACACACATGCTCAATCAACATACACCCGCTAACAGTCACGTTTAAATCCTTGGTTTGTGGTCCCTGCAAGAAAAGTGCATTGTATAGAATAGTTCTAATCTCACTAGTCTTAAGGCCCCCAAGGTGCCCCCATTATAGGGACCCAATATCTCTGTCGCCGTCACCTGGCAAACTCTAAGGTCTGTCACAGTATTTCGGGCTAGTAACCAGTTATCACCTTGAGTGTGATTTCCGACAAGGCTCGCAGGCTCCAAGGCCAAACTTGGGCCGGTCGTACGTCAACCACTCCCTATGTTTAATACCCTCATGCTCCCGGGTGTAGGGAGAACTGTTGTGTGCAAAGGTTTGTGTGCAATTGTTATTTCAAACATATGTGAAATTTAAACAAGCAAATAGATATTAAAGTCAAATAAAGAAAACAAACAAGGTAAAAGGAAAAAAAATTTAAATTATTTATTCTTATTTTATTAACTTCATCATTTATTTGGGCCTGACCCTCTTAAAACGTCCCCAGTGGAGTCACCATCTGTCGCAACCCAAAAATTTTTGATCTTGCAAACTATGGTTTAGACATCCTTTGAAAATCTCATCAATTAAAGAATACCCAAACACCAGACTAATCCTTAATCAATGGTTTTGAAAATAGGTTCATGGAATCGCCACCAATTTTTTACTCAAAACATTGGAAAAAGAAAATGTTTTTTTAGGTCCAATAATGGCCTTAATAACCAGAATTGGTTTCGGGGGTCGATTAAGTGTAGAGAAGGTATTAAGCACCCCTACAACGCCCTAAATCAGTACCCTATGATGAAATTAACACGATAAGAATTAATAAATTAAATTTTGAATCCCTTTTATTAATGTTTATTTACATGCTTAAAATATAAATTAAGCGATTAATCCTAAAATATCTACATTATGACGTTTAGTATAAAAAAAAAAGATAAAGATGAGAAATAAAAGGAAGAGAAGAAGAATGACTGAAATACCTCTTGAACGAGCTTTATTAAATCTTCAAATATGGAGAAGGTGCTTTGTGGCGACCTTTCACACTACAGTATGCCTCACAGATCTCAAGAAATACAATAGGAGGGAAAGAGAAGATAGAGATGCGACAAATCTCAAGAAATATAATAGAAAGGAGAGAGATAGAGAATTTTCATGCTCAAAGGAGTCTTATTCAAAATTTCTCTGCCGCCCTGTGAACTGTGCCCGAGTATTCTTTTTATAGGCATCAGAAGGGGGCCAGAACGGCCGGTTCCGGATTCGGAACGGCCCGTTCTGGGCTAGTCCGTTATGGGTAAAATAAGAAACTGGAACGGCCCGTTCCAAAAGTGGAACGGCCCGTTCTGGGTTCGAATTTTACTTACAACAAGCTGTTCTGGAACGGCCTGTTCCAAACTAGGATTTTAGGCCCATTTGATAATTTGGAACGATCTGTTCCAGTTTTAGAACAATCCTTTCTGGGCAAGTTTTTTATAGGTAAAATAAGAATCTAGAATGGCCCGTTCCTAAAGAGGAACAACCCTTTCTGGGTTCAAATCTTGCTTATAACAACCTGTTTTGGAACGGGGCGTTCCGTTTTGGGAACATCCCGTTCCGGTCTTGGAACAGCCCGTTCTGGGCTATCAGGACCAACTTATTTAGGATTTAGGTCTTCTGATGTCATGTCCTATTTTTTCATGTTTCGGGAGCTCCTTTCCTTGATAATAGACGTCTATTTCATTGTTTTTGTGAGCCCGGACGAAATTGGGTGTCTACAATTCCAACTACCCCCTTGTTCTAACATCCAAGCCCTAAGTAAGTTTTCTAAGGATTAAACGGTTCTCTCAGTCTTGCCATTGATTTAAGGAGGATAAACTAAACTCAACATAAGCTTAGTTTCCAAGGCTTGCTAAAGACACCCCCAAAATCTAGAGCTAAACCTACGATTTCTCCCAAATGCTTTATGTTCAAACCTTAACTATATATGCCAAGGATGTTCTAATGATAATGTCGAGAACATAAACTAAGATGTAACTAGTATCCCATTTGGCATGACAAAATTATGTTGGTGTGTAAATTCGTTAGCCATTATGTTGGCTAACACTAATGATTTCCATTTCATGCAATTTACTCAAAGAAGGATTTATGTCTCTTGATTGGATCCTTAGTCCACTCCAAAGAGCTTCCTAGTAGTAAGAACTGCTTGAAGGTAAGCTTTAAAAAAGATCGAAGCTTGCTTTGAAATCAAAAGGAATCGGGCAATCGAGATGAGTCCTGGCCTAATCAAAGTAAAAATGACTAGAAGTAGCCAATAAAATTGTAAATTAATTAAAGCTAAAAAACCATAAAGAAATCTGGTAAAGAAAATATATAAATGGCTAAAAAAACAAGATAAGTTCATTGATTTCAGTCATGAACCTAATATATTTGTTAATTCTCATTTTTATACTTAGTCCATAACCCAACCGAAGGGAAAAAAAACAAAAAACTATCCACTTTCCACTTTTTCTTACTCTTTGTACTTGCAAATTGTCGTTTTCTCATTGTAATAATCACCTTGAGGTATAATTACAACTTCCATTTCTCATAGTAGGGTACTTATCTTCGTTATCACTCTTTTTAGGAAGTCATTATTAGACATTGGAATTCACACATATTTTCATATTATTATTATTATATTGTCCATTTTAAATTTAAATTTTTATAAATTTATTTTTTAGTCATATTAAAAAATCTCAATGAAAATTATTTGTATTTTATAAATTCACGCGATAAGAAATATATCATACTCGATAATCATTTACAATCTGAAATACATCACACTCGTTAGTCATTGCCCGTATACTAATAACTATCAGCCGTATAGATCCCAAGTCAGCTGACGAATACCCCTTCTTTTAGCCATAAGAGAACAAGTAATATTTATGAACTATTTTCCTTTTCTCGTTGGTGTATGCAATTGTTTTCAGGTAATGACATTTGATAACAATATAAAACCATTTTATTCCTTCTCCACTACTAGATAGTAATGAAATAGAGATAAGGACACAGCTGGTTTCCCGGAATGATATAGAGGTTAGAACAAATCGTGTACAGTGGAGAATAATTTATTTATATGCAATGAAACAAGTACTGAAAAGAACTTCAGAAAGGATAAAGAAAGAAAATGTTGAGTATGGAGTTGAATCTGGACAGGTGGACCTGGGAGTTTCATACTTAACTGGATACGAAGCCATGTAGCTATCATGCATTTCCTTGGGCCAAGAACTGCTTTGGTGGGACTCGTGAGACACATTGGCCCCAAAACATAAAACCATACAAGGAAATTCTGGCACGCAACTCAAACTAGGACAGGTTAGTGTTGCTTTCACAGCTTTTTATTCACAATAATTATTACTGTGAATATCTAATTTAGGGTTTGGAAAATTTCTATTATCACCCTTTCGGGAGAAAGAAACAACATATGTTATGGACTGGATTTGTATACTATAGTAAAAAAGAAAAAGAAAAAAGATATTGCTTTTTTCCATCTCACAATAATTGTATTTTGAAATTTTACGCAGATTATAATATTACATTGAAAGATGAGAACATTATTTTTAGGATATTTTTCAAATTCTAAAATTACAATGATGTGGAGAGTATGATTTAAATACCTCTTTTAATGTATAAATATATTAATTTTTAACTTTAATTCTTGCATATTATTTTGTTTATATTTCCAGTCAGGTCTAAAATTTGTATTTTGTTCTTCAATTACGAAACTCTACTTAGGTAGCTCAACCAGATGTTACCATTACAAAAATATTCACGTTACAAATGTTAGAGTCACCCATGTACTTCTAGCTTCTAGTTTATTTGTCTGTGAATCATTCAGAATTCTGATCAAAATCTTTACACTAATATAAAAAGAACAATTTCAATGAAGAATATTATTAAGTCGAAGAAAAATAGAGCAAATCATATCTTATACAAATGTCAAAGTAATGAATTAGATGTGATTTAAAAGGTTCCTAGTACTTACTCTGTACCCCACGTTCACGCTATGTTATAGTTGGAGGATCGTTCACAACTGACAATAATACTCATTTGCAGTTTACATCGAAGAAAATATCTGCTTGTGTTCTGCAACTTATTGATAGATCCGTTTATTAATAATCAATTCCTCACTTTATGGATTAGAGTTGAAAACTATTAGCATGTTTGATATTACGAAATATTTCAATTTACTTGACAAACTATTAGCATGTTTTTCGATGAGAAATTTTAAATTTTTAAAATTTAAATTATTTTAATTTTAATATTTATATTTTTTAAATGTTTTGGTTGGATAAATCAATATAAATTTTAAAATAAAGTTTAAATTTGATTAGAGCAATATAATAGATAAAATTGAATTTAAACAAATATATATTGAATTTTAAGATTTAATATTATAAAATTAAATATTAATTAATTTTAAATATTTATTAATTTAAAAAATAATTTTGAATACTCAATAATTAATTTTTTTTGATATTTTTCATGTCAACTTTAAAAGAGAGAAGAGGAAGGTTGGAGAGAAAAGGGAAAGAAGAATTTCAAATTTTTACTTTTCTAGGAGAATTTAAAATTCTACAATTTTGATGTGTTTTGATGAAGAATTTAAATTAAGTAATGCATTTTTTAAAAAAATTTTAAATATCTTGAAATGAAATGCTTTGTTTGAATGAAAAATTTATAAAAAAATTGAAATCTAAACATTTGTGAAATTCCTTAAAATAATAGAATTTCAAATTCTCTCAAAAATTAAAAATTAAAAAATTTTCATATTTTTTTTCTTATTTCACCTATATATCTTTTATTTCTCTTTCCTATCTCTTAATTATTGAATATTCAAAAATATTTTTTAAATTATTAAATATTATCTAATATTAATTTTTTAAATTATTAATTATTTAAAAATTAGCTAATATTTATTTTTATAAAATTTAATCTTAAAATTTCAAATTATATATATATATTTAAAATCAATTTTATTTATGATAGAATCAAATTATCATATCTAAATTCAAAATTCAAGATTTTAAAATTTTGAATTAATTTATTAAAATAAAATATTTAAAGAATAATAAAAATTAATAAAATAATTTAAATTTAAGAATTTTAAATTCTTTAAATTTTTAATATAATTTATTGTAGTTGAGCTGAATATAAAAGATTTAACTGTTAATAGTCGTCGGATCGGAACTGTTTTTTTAGTTATTGTTCTTGTTAGAATGTTGATGTTGACTAGGAGGATAAGTACCAAAAGGTAAAACAAAATAAATATACAACCAAGCTAAATATAACGTTAAACATGTCACAATTAATGTATTAAAAGACCAAAACGTTAAATGTTAAATGATACGTCCGGAAAATCTCTCGCTTTCTCTGGTTTTCTCTCTATGTATTTCACTTGTATTCCTATCATTTTAGTCATGTGCAATTTTGATCTTTTTAAATTATTTATCGTAAATTTAGTGTTTATAGTTTTTAACTTTATTTAATGCTGGTTTACCCATAAATATGTCATTTAAAATTAAAAAATATATATTTATGTGTATGAATAATATTTTTATTAAGTATTACACCGTTCAATATCTTTATATTAAATGTGAATTTTGAAAATGTAACCGTTAGATTAAAAGTTCATATATCTTAGATCATATATACAAAATTTTATATTAATCTAAGATGATTTGATACTTCATTCTTATAAAACAAAATTGATGTAATATATTCATTTCAAAATATGCTAAAATATGAACACTTTGATTACCTTTAAGTTGCCGTTCAATTTTAATAAAATTTGATATACACACATAAAGTGATATGAACTTTCAATCTAACGGTTAGATTTATAAAATTCACATTTAATATAAAGTTATTGAGTGGTGTAATACTTAATAAAAGTTACACTAGTGTCGTTTGAACCCTCTTTTATATATATATATATATATATATATATATATATATATATATATATATATATATATATATATATCCATTTTCTAAAGACTTGGTGATTTGTTTGTGACATTTATTCTATCCCAATAAATAATATAATTAAATAAGGAAGAAATTTAGCAATTCAGGTAAAACAGATTCACATGCAGTTCACTTCTAATCATGCGATCAAACAAGAATAATTACAAGATGTAGGGTTTTTAGCAAGAAAAGGTAAATTAATAAGAGATAAAAATCCTGATCTAATCTTATTGCCTTGATGTCACATTATCATAGCAAACCTATCGCTTCAACTCTCGGTACCTTGAGTCCTTGAGTATTGACCTCATCACTTATCTAATTACCTAAAGCAAAACCACAATGTATATGGGTGAGAAAAACGGTTATTCATATGTAAGACACAAGAAAAGAATCACACCTAAACATATAATCAACTCTCATACAATTCACAGTAATAATCAATCACAATAATATTATTATCTCACACATACATGTACATCAATTAATAACACCACAATCATATCATCGTACAACTCATGCATCATGATTATGCTCACGTCAATGTATATGCAATGCAATCTCCTAAGAAGCATTAACTCAAAACATCGCACAATGGGTGAACTTCATCAATCTCCTCAAGGCATCGCCACGCATGACCACACCGTTTACATCACTTATGATCAATGTCACACTATTAATCACCACTTATGGTCATTGTATAAAAATTACCCTATTAATCACCAATTATGACCAAGAAAATGTGTATGCAACATGCGCAAATGCTCATGTCATGTCACCTCATCCATTTATCATCTCCATCCATGCCAATGCAAAATTAAATATAAAGCCATATCCACTCACATTTGTACATCAACATATCTAAATACACATCATTCATACTTAATCATACGTACAATAGTCACTACTGGACATTATACTATTTATAACCATCATCAAAATATAACATATTCATAGTCTACAGCGAGCTCACCAAGCCAAGCCCGGCTCTAAGCCACAACAAAGAGCACACAACATTTTCACGCTCGACTTAATACACCCACGCCCGACACTAATGAACAATAGAGAACACCCTGTTGCTCTCATGTCTAGCGTTAAGGGAAGGTAGAGACTCACCAAACGTGTCATGCCATGATATATATCTCACGCTCGGCGTAACCTCATTTGGACTTCACATTCTTTCGTATGAATGCAAGTTTGTCGCCAAGGACTAAAGCCCGCACCAAATGCATTTTCCAAAAATGCAACACGAATAGGGCGTTACCAAAATTTATAAACAATCATGTAATTATATTTTTACTAATTCAATCGGTCAAAAACACTTATTTTTACACTGAAACACATCATACAACATCAATTCATGAATTCACATATCGATTAACAATATCCCAATTGCTCAAGAACCCTAACCCATAGAGACATTCCAATGAATTCAATTACTTATCAGATCATCAATTTTACCAAATGATACAATAAACACATTCTCAATTCTATATAAAACCTAGTTGGATTGCTAATTACATCATCAGAACAAAAATAGAAAACCTTAAGAATTTCGGGATTGCTCCCACTATCCATTATCTCTTGTAATTGCAAACATGAACAACTCATTTCCCTTCTCATACCTTATTGTGATGATAAGAATTGTATGATGCAGTTTAAGATAATTCTGAAGTCTAAACACTTCTCCTTAGAGTTCCTTCTTTCTCAGTTTTTTAAAATGCAGAATGAGATAGATATGTTAACTTTCTAACCCCTTCTCCTAAAATTTCATGAAATTGGATTAGCCTAATCCGTTTCCCCTTATCCCATTAAATTAAATAAATTAATATAATAAAATAATTTTTACGGATAAAAATAAATAATAATTATGACCATAATGTAATAATATTTTAATAATAGTATTATTTTAAAAAATAAAAATGTTACATTGTCAATGTAAATTTTACCAAAAAATAGTGTTGGAAAAAAATTTATGTTAGAATGAAAAAACAAAATCTAAAGAAAGAAGTTTTGAAAACCATTAAACTTCACATGTCGTTTTACTTATTTTTAATTTAATTTTATTATTTTTACAATCTAGTTTTACAAAAGGACATGGTTACGACCAACTCAAGAAAGAAAACCTATACAAAGTACGGAGAATTCTTGTATATTGACCTCTGCCTAATGTGTGCATTATATATTCATCATTTGGTCGCCACTCGATCTCGACATATTTCCCATTTTCCCTCCTTCAAAACGTAAACCATTAAAACAAGTCATCGATGATATATGACAAATTGTCACATTATATAAGCAATAAACAAATACAAATTAATCCTGATACATAACTTCATTTATATAAAAGTAGTAGAGAAAAGAGGTACTCTATACCTCTCGTTATAAAAAGAAAAATTAAAATTAAAATATAAAAAGTACATATTATATAATGAGTAGTTATTTGAAGAATACGGATATTTATTCGAAAAATGAAAGTAGTTTGTAAAATAAGTTAAAGAATAACTAGAATGGTGAAATTAAAAAGAAAACCTGCATGTGAAGAAAGGCTATAACCTTTATTATAAAGTAAAAATTAGGAGAAAAAGATGTACTTCATGTATCCTTTAAAAATAAAATAATGAATGATTATTTAAAGAAAAAAAAAATTTAGAAATTAAATATCATTGAAGTAGAAAAAAGAGAAAATAAATAAATAAAAATAGTTAATAAAATAAAATGTGATTTACAGATAGTTGAGTAAATTAATTCAAAATTTATTTATTAAAATATGATATATCCTTTTTATTAATAATATAGTTTATAACTAATTGTTCCGGCCAAAGGGTGGACTAGGGTTTTTTCCTAGATCGTGCCTTAGAGCCAGAACATTCAAAAGTGTAATCTGTCTTCTCAACTCTAGGGTTTTGGGTTTTATGGTGAGTTGTTCGTGGGCCTTTTGGACCCCAAGGATCAAGGGATTTTCCTAACCGTTCTTATCACGTCGATGCGGGATTAGCGAGAACGAACTCAGTCGGGATCCGACCGACAGGGCCTATACCGAAAGTCCAGCGAGGTACATGCCGAGCGGTCCCCTTGTAGGCGAGAAGAATCGAGCTTGCCAGGTCAAGTCGGGCCATGACCGAATAGGCTCGTACTGAGCCCTCCTCCGGGTTGATGCCAAAAAGGAGATCGCGGTCGCCTTATTTCTGAGTGTCCCTAAGGCGAGAAGGTTTAGGGCCTGGAGGCCTAGTCGGGTAATTGCCGAGTGTAGGGACGTTAACACTCTATCACCATTAAGGAGATCAAGTCGGTCCATGACCGAGACGGTACACTTGCCTTCCAGCCTTGAGCCAATGAGGCGAAAAGGCTAGAGCGGCTCTCTTCTTTACGTCGCCCCAGTATTGGGCCGAGAGGGGTTGTCGGCGATCAACCGAGACGGTACACTTGCCTTCCAGCCTTGAGCCAATGAGGCGAAAAGGCTAGAGCGACTCTCTTCTTTGCGTCGCCCCAGTATTGAGCCGAGAGGGGTTGTCAGCGATCAACCGATACGGTACACTTGCCTTCCAACCTTGAGCCTGTGGGGCAAAAAGGCTAGAGCGGCTCTCTTCTTTTAGGTCTTCTCGGCATTTGGCCGAGAATAAGAGTCGGGATTTCATCGAGACGAATCATAAGCGTTATGACTTCTTGGAAGTTGATAGGACGTGTCCCCTCCGCTTACGCATGAGGGGACATGTATTTATTGCGAAGGCGGCGTTGCAGGGATGTGAGTAATGGTAGTGCCGCGTGGCGGCTTCTATCGCTAGGGTTTTAATCGTGGGGCCCATTTTGGTTTGGGGTCACGACGTCCTACGCGCGTTGTGGCCTTTAGGTGCACCCTCCACGCGCGGCCTTTCATGTTTATAAATAAAAGGGGGCTACCCATTTTTTCAAGTCATTTGCCTCTCCTTCTTCGCGCGTTTTCCTGTCCGGTGGTGGCTCTTTCTCCTTCACCCTGAGTTACGACGGTCCGCGGTGGTTTTGAGCCTATTTTAGTGGGTGAAGTTGTGAGGGAAAACCCCCTAGGTACGCGTATTTATTCCCTTTTTCTTAGTGATTTTTGTTGCAACCCTTTGAGTTTAGGATAGTCTAAGATTATATTCGCAATGGCTGTTGCGGGTTATGGGGTGTTGTACAAATGGGTTAAGGACGACGCGTTAAAATGTGAATCTTTGATTAATTCCTGGGAGGCCATGGATAGCTTTTGTAGGGATTATGTAGTTTGTCGTGATGGGGATGAAGTGGTTGTGTGCGAACCTTGTGTTGACAGGGAGCCAGTTTGCCTTAGTTCACCGTCGACGGAAAAATTCACTTTTTGCTATACCATTCTTATTTCTAAAGTTAGGGTGAGATGGCCCCTTACCGAGTGTGAAAAGGGGGTGCTTAGGTCTTTGGGTGTTGCCCCGACTCAACTTCACCCAAATAGTTGGGCTTTTGTGCGGGGTTTTGAGATCTTGTGCACTGGGCTTGGCATAACCCCGACTGTAGATAAGTTCTTCTATTTCTTCGAGAGTAGGACCAGCAAACGTAGCAGTTGGGTGTCTGTTAGTGGGGTCTCGGGTCGGGGTTTGTTGTCGTTGTTCCAATCGTCCTATAAGGACTTCAAAAAATCATTTTTTCGAATTCGTAGCCTACCTAGTCATGAAAATGTGTTAGAGGGGTTTCCTTTGTACTGGAACCAGAATACAATAGCATTTGGTGGGCTAGATTCCGAGAGGCTCTGTGAGAGTGATCAGATTGACGTTAAGAAACTCGAAGATTTGAAAACCTTATTCAATACTGGAAAACTTCTAGACCTAGAGAGTAGGCCGCAAGAATTGAAAATATATATAGGTATACTACTGTTTGAACACCCAAAAATGCTCTTTTCCCTTTTAATGTTTCGTTCTTAAGTTAACTTGTTGATGTGTCTTTGCAGGGAGGATGGCTAGTATGAGCAACCGAGAAATGATGAGACTATGGAAGCAGCAAAAGGTTTCTGAGGCGACTGTAGTGGGAGAGTCGGCTACCGAGAAGGTTGCGGACACTGGTAGTCCTGTAGTGAAGTCGAAGACCATCGACAAGACTCCGCAGAAACGCCGTCGTGAGACCGACAAGTCCATCTCGATGGTCAACTTGGAGACTATCGTGGCCACTGAGACGGATAAAGACAACACAGAGGTTCAATCTGCTGAGAGGACCCTGAGTGCTTGTCTTGGGGAGAATTGGGAACCGGTGAATTATGGTGCCGATCGTAGCAATGTGGCCTCTTTCTGGGACGAGAAGTTCAACCACAGTGCCCACCTCCGAGGTACCGACCTGCTAGAAGGTGACCGAGACGATTTGGAGAAGATGAGTGCTTTCACCATCGCCAAGGGCGTCGAATCACTTACCAATCGTCTCTCGGCTCTCTCGTTGATCAACGAAGGCAAAATTCGCGGCTTAGTGAAGGAGACTAAGTTGCAAGGCAAAAGGATTGTTTCCTTAGAGGAAAGTTTGAACAAGAGTAAGGCTGAGCTCAAGTGGGTATCTACTGAGCGAGATAGGCTACTGGAAGGTCGCCGTGTTTTTGAGGACGAGAAACAGGCCTGGGCGGCAAAGAAGGTTGCAATGGAGAAGGATTTGGAGGATGCTCGCCTATCGCGGGACAAATATGCCAATGCTGCCCAAACCTTCGAGAGTGATGTGGCGAGTATGAAGGCCGAGATTGAGAAGTTGCAAGCTGACGCCCATGCTATCAAAATGGATTCACTGAAGAAGTTTACGCAAGGTTTTGATGCGGCGACTTCTCAGATAAAATTTCTGCATGCCGATCTCGACATTGGGGGAATGGGCTGCTTTAAGGAGATTGTAAATGGTGAACTGGTGGATCCTCCCGAGGATGACTGAGTGTTGCCTCATAATATTGTTCTTACCTTTACATTTTCATGTTTTTTGTTGATGGCTTGTATGGGCCATTGTGACCCTTTGCTTTTATAAAATCTGTGTGTTTCCTTTGATATGAGTTGAGATATGAATTGAGTGACTTGGTGCGTGCGAAAATATTGATCCTTTGCCGGCCAATTGCAAAAAATTTTCTAAGTTAAAAATGAATACTGAGGCACCTAGTCGCCCAAATTCTGACTAAAGAAATTGCCGAATTTTTTTTCTAAGTTAAAATGAATACTGAGGCACCTAGTCGCCCAAATTTCGACTAAAGAAATTGAAGAATTTTTTCTAAGTTAAAATGAATAGCAGGGCATGTAGTCGCCCAAAATCCGACTAGCAAAAATTGCAGAATTTTTTCTAAGTTAAAATGAATAGCAGGGCATGTAGTCGCCCAAAATCCGACTAGCAAAAATTGCAGAATTTTTTCTAAGTTAAAATGAATAATAGGGCATGTAGTCGCCCAAAATCCGACTAGCAAAAATTGCAGAATTTTTTCTAAGTTAAAATGAATAACAGGGCATGTAGTCGCCCAAAATCCGACTAGCAAAAATTGCAGAATTTTTTCTAAGTTAAAATGAATAGCAGGGCATGTAGTGGAATTTATCCGTGCCAATGGTCGTCCAAATACTGACTGGAAGAAAATAATAAACTTTATCTAAATTAAAAGTTGAACCTTAATGCAAGAAGTCGTCCAAATACCGAGTCGAAGAGAGTAGTGGAATTTATGTAAAAGTTGATCCTCAGCGCGAGAAGCCGTCCAAATACCGAATGAAATAATGGGGAATTTTTCCTAATTTTCTTGACTCGACGACAGATTTTTCCGATTGTCCCTTGCCACTGCATTTTTTTTTTTTGAAAGGAATCCGATGCGACCTGCTTGGTAAAATTCTGATTGCGACAAGACAATCACGAGTTTGTCTTCGAGTTATTTATACTCGCCCAGTCAGACTTTTGCCGACAATCACGAGTTTGTCTTCGAGTTATTTATACTCGCCCAGTCGGACTTTTGCCGACAATCACGAGTTTGTCTTCGAGTTATTTATACTCGCCCAGTCGGACTTTTGCCGAAAATCACGAGTTTGTCTTCGAGTTATTTATACTCGCCCAGTCGGACTTTTGCCGACAATCACGAGTTTGTCTTCGAGTTATTTATACTCGCCCAGTCGGACTTTTGCCGACAATCACGAGTTTGTCTTCGAGTTATTTATACTCGCCCAGTCGGACTTTTGCCGACAATCACGAGTTTTTGTGCCTTTAAAATAACGTGTTAGGAGACAATGAAAGAAACAGAGAGATGGCATTTATTAGAATTGAAAAGGTCGGTGCCTCATTAAAAACCTTCTAAGCAAAAACCCCTCATATTTTTACGGGGACAAAATACTGAGTTAGGAAAAGAGTGCACCTAATACAAATATATAGAGAAACTAGCTATAGTAAAAGTGCAAATTTGCAGCATTCCACGTTCTCGGTATCAAACCTCCATCCAAGGTCCTCAGTCGGTAAGCCCCTTTGCCGACCACGTAATCAATTTTATAGGGGCGAACCCATTTAGGAGACAGCTTGTTCTTCATCTGTGTTAGCTGAGCACGCCTCAAAACTAGGTCGCCTACGATAAAGTCTCTTGGATTCACCTTTGTGTTGTATTTGAAGGCGGCTCTCCTCTGGGCAGCTACTTGATTTATTCTTGCTTTTTCTCTTGTCTCTTCGATCAAGTCTAAATCAACTCGCCTTCCCTGGTCGGATTCCTCTTCAGAAAAAGCCGTAGCGCGCAATAAAGGCTCTGCAATTTCGATCGGGATCATGGCATCGGTTTCGTACACCAGATTGAAAGGAGTGTCTCGGGTCGTTGAATGAACAGTCGTGTGGTACGACCATAACACTCGGGGAAGCTCCTCCACCCATGAAGCGCCTGACTCTTGCACACGCTTCTTCAAACCTGAAAGGATTACCTTGTTGGCCGACTCCGCCTGGCCGTTAGACTGTGGGTGTTCAACAGAAGTGAATGCCATTCGGATGCCGACCTCTTTGCAAAAATCACGAACTCTCGTACTTGCAAATTGTGTCCCATTATCGAAAACGAGCATTTGAGGGACTCCATACCTGCACACCACATTCTTCCAAAGAAAAGTTCTTACCTTCTCCGCTGAGATGGTTGCAACTGGCTCCGCCTCGATCCATTTACTGAAGTAGTTTACCGCCACTATTAAGAATTTCAGTTGCCTTATCGCAGTCGGGAATGGACCGAGAATATCAATCCCCCACTTATGGAAAGGCTAGGGAGATAGGATTGAATGTAGTCGTTCGGCCGGGGAATGATGTAAAGTTGCATGTCTTTGGCATCCGTCACACTTTTGGACCCAATTGACACAGTCATTCCTCAAAAATGGCCAAAAATATCCGGCTCGGGCAACTTTGTATACCAGAGCTCGGCCTCCGATATGGCTTCCGCACATTCCACTGTGTACCTCATCCATTACTCTCTTTGCTTGCGGCATGGTCAAACATCTTAAGAGGGGAGAGCTGAAGCCCCTTCGGTACAGTCTTTCGTTGATGACTACGAACCTGGCCGACTCCCTTTGCACCAACGACGCCTCCCTCTTGTCTTCCAGTAACTCCCCCCGAGTTAGATATGCGATGTACGGTCCCATCCACGAATTAAGCTCTTCCTGGATGAACAGGACGTTCCCTTGCGCCTCGTTTATACTCGGTTGTGCTAGCGTCTCTTGAATGATTGACCGAGTAGCTCCTGGTTTCTTCGTGCTTGCAAGTTTGGAGAGCAAGTCGACCCTCGAATTCTGATCTCGTGGTACATGACTAAGTGTGAACTCTCGAAAATTTTCTGACAAAAGCCTAACCTTTTCCAGATACTTAGCTAGTTGAGGATCCTTCGCCTGGAAGGTGCCGGCTACCTGCCCTGTGATCAGTTGGGAGTCGCTTCTTGCCGATAGACTCGTTGCTCCCATTTCCTTTGCCAACGTCATACCGGCCAACAACGCTTCGTACTCGGCTTGGTTATTGCTTGCACGGAATTCAAATCGCAATGACTATTCCAATAAAATACCTCCTGGTCCTTCCAGGACGATCCCTGCTCCACTTCCCCCAAGGTTTGAAGCTCCGTCTACCGATAAGATCCACTGTGTCTCTTCAGTACTACCTTCATCGGCTGGTGAGGTTAGTTTCGTCACGAAGTCGGCTAGCGTTTGAGCTTTGATTGCTCCTCTCGGCTCGTACTTGATGGAATACTCTGATAGTTCCACAGACCACTTCATCATCCTTCCTGCCAAGTCGGGCTTCTGCAGCACTTGCCTGATCGAATGGTCTGTCCGGACTACGACCTCATAACTCTGGAAATAATGTCTCAGCTTGCGTGTCGTGACCAGTATCGCCAAGGCTAACTTTTCTATCTTCTGATAACGGACCTCTGCTCCTTGTAAGACCCTGCTAACAAAATAAACGTGCAATTGTGAGTTACCTCTTTCCTGTACTAAGACTGTGCTGATGGCGCTATCGGATGCCGACAGATACATCAGTAAGGGGAGATCGGCCTGCGGTTTGGAGAGTATTGGCGGTGAAGTGAGAGCCTGCTTGAGTTCGCCGAATGCTCTCTCACATTCATGTGTCCACGAAAATTTGTCATTCTTCCTCAAACATTGGAACAAGGGGAGCGACTTGTCTGCTGCCTTCGAAAGGAACCGAGAAAGGGAGGCCATCCTCCCTGTCAACTGCTTTACCTCCTTTACTGTAGCTGGGCTTCTCATACTGATTATAGCAGAGCACTTATCGGGATTTGCTTCGATGCCACGATGTGTCAGTAGGAAACCGAGGAATTTTCCCGCTTGGACGCCGAAAGAGCACTTCGCGGGGTTCAGTTTGAGTTGGTAGTGTGCTAGGGTGTCGAACGACTCTTGAAGGTCAGAAAAATGCTGACCCACGCTGGGCGACTTGACCACCATGTCGTCTACGTATGCCTCCACATTCCTTCCGAGTTAATCGGCCAGCACCTTGTCCATAAGCCTCTGGTACGTCGCCCCGGCGTTCTTCAATCCGAAAGGCATCACCTTGTAACAGTAGCTGGCCTGATCGGCCATGAACGCTATTTTATCTTCATCAGCTGGGTACATCCTGATCTGATTGTACCCCGAGTACGCGTCCATGAAACTCAACAATTCATACCCCGATGCGTTGTCGACTAGACAATCTATGTTGGGCAGCGGGTATGAATCTTTTGGACAAGCTTTGTTTAAATCGGTGAAGTCCGTGCACATCCTCCAATTTTTGTTACTCTTTCGTACCATACCACATTCGCCAGCCATGTCGGGTATTGGATTTCTCGAATGTGACCAGCTGTCAACAATTTCTTTGTCTCCTCGGCTATGACCCTCTTCTTATCCTCTCCAAACTTTCGTCATTTCTGGATCACCGGTTTCGCATTGGGGTCGACCATTAGACGGTGACATAGAAAATCGGGATCAATGCTTGGCATGTCGCCAGCACTCCATGCGAAAGCCGACACGTTGCTCTTCAATACGGTCAGCAACCCTTCCTCATCTTCCTTAGTTAAAGACACACCAATCTTGACCGTTTTTCCCTCGGCCAAGCTAACTTCCTTCACGTCTTCTGCTGGAGCTGGTCGGGAATCGAAGTGGGTCATCCTCGGATCCAACTCGATTGATTGGATCCCCCGATCAACCTGTGTCACATATAACTGTCTCCTCGCCCTCAAACTGTCCTCGTAGCACTTCCTTGCGACTTCTTGATCAACACAGAGGACCCCAACCTTCCCGCTGGGTAAAGGGTACTTCAGCTTCAAGTGGGGTGTGGAGACAACTGCTCCCAACTTATTCAATGTCGGTCGTCCGACTAGTATGCTGTAGGACGACTGAGCATTGACCACCAGGTATCGGACAGTGATAGTCTTCATGTAGTCTCCCTGGTCGAAAGTTGTCTCCAAGTCGGCGTATCCCCTAGCAGTTACCTGATCACCTGCAAAACCAACTAAAGTACCTGCATATGGCATTAGACGGTCAGTCGGAATTTTCATCCCGACGAAAGCTTCCCAGAACATTATGTCTGCCGAGCTGCCCTGGTCCACCAGTACGCGTTTCACATTATAACCCATGACTATCGCCGAGACGACAATCGGGTCATCCTCATGTGGGGACACACCTTCGAAGTCGGCGTCCGAAAATGTGATAGGAGGCCGAGATGGTTTCACCCGGTCCGAGACGGATAAAACAGACCGAGAGTACCTCTTCCGTGCTGCTGATGTCGGGCCCCCTCCAGCGAATCCTCCCGCTATAGTGTTGAAGTCTCCATGGACAGCTTGTTGGTGAGTCTCTGTACTTTTTTCTGGAGGATCTCTCGGGGGAGACCTCCCCTCTCGCCACTCTCTTCTCGTGTTTTCTCCTTCACGCATGCGTCGCCTGTCGGACGGGCCCTCCTCCTGCTTCCCTGCAATGAATTTTTTTAAACGTCCCTCCTTAATGAGGCGCTCTATCTGTCTTTCGAGGACGAAGCAATTCTCGGTAGTATGCCCGTGAGCCCGATGGAATTCGCACCAATCGATTTTGTACGGTCCCAACTGTCGGTCAGTCGCTGCAGGGAACTCGAAAAGTGACGCGCTATTTACGTCATGCAATATGTGCCGCCTGGGAACGTTGAGTGGGGTAAACCTCTCTTCTTCCCTGTTGTGCGTCCATTCGGTCCTTGGCCGACCGACATGATCGGCCTGCCGATAGTTACCCTCGTTCGTGTTATAGCGGTCCTGTCGCTTACACCAATCCGATCGTGGTCGGAGATGCTTGTTGACTTCCTTATTGCTGCCCCCTGCTTCTCGGTTCTCAGCTGCTCTATTAATAATCTGGTTCTCCTCCGTCTTGATGTGGCTCAAGGCGAAAGCCCGAACCTCCGACATCGTTTGACAGTTCGCCCTTTCGAGCGCAATGTCGAAGGCTCCGGACCTCAAACCTTTCTGGAATGCGATGACCGCCATCCTCTCGTCCAATGACGCTATCCTCAAGGCGACCTCGTTGAACCTTTGTAGGAAATCTTTCAAAGACTCTTCGCGTTGCTTCTTGAGGTCGAACAAATCCGACGTGATCGGTGGCTTCTTTTTGTTGGCGGCGAACTGCGCCATGAAGAGCCGGCTAAAGACATCGAAGTCGGTGATCGATCGATCAGGAAGACCGCTAAACCAGTCGAGCGCCGCCTTCTTGAGCGTGCCCATGAACAACTTACAGCGGACTTCCATGCTCCCTCCACAGATCAACATTTGAGCCCGGAAGTCCGTCAAATGCTGACTGGGGTCCTGCGTTCCATCAAAAGGTTCGATCTGTCGTATCCGATGATCCCTAGGGATCATCTCAGCCTCTATGGCTTCCGAGAATGGTCTAAAGTCCCTAGGGACCTCCAGCATGACGTCCTCCTCCACAGTCCTGGTACTAGCAACCATTCTGGCTTGCAGCTCGTTCGCTCTCCTCTTGATCTCTTCATTCTCGCGCTGGATGGCCTCCTCTCTCTCCCTGGACCGTGCGTTGTCCTCCTTCAAGCCATTGATCATGGCCATCATCTCCTCCATGGTAGGAGGTTGTGAGTTGTTGTTGCCGCCTTTCGCCATAGTAAAGTGTGGGTTCTTCTGTATGACTTGGGGCGTAGGAAAAGTTTCACCGTAGCCCCACGGTGGGCGCCAAAATGTTCCGGCCAAAGGGTGGACTAGGTTTTTTTCCTAGATCGTGCCTTAGAGTCAGAGCATTCAAAAGTGTAATCTGCCTTCTCAACTCTAGGGTTTTGGGTTTTATGGTGAGTTGTTCGTGGGCCTCTTGGACCCTGAGGATCAAGGGATTTTCCTAACCGTTCTTATCACGTCGATGCGGGATTAGCGGGAACGAACTCAGTCGGGATCTGACCGACAGGGCCTATACCGAAAGTCCAGCGAGGTACATGTCGAGCGGTCCCCTTGTAGGCGAGAAGAATCGAGCTTGCCAGGTCAAGTCGGGCCATGTGTAACATCCTAAAATTTTATTTTTATGTATTGGGATTGTTAAAAGGATTATCATATTTTTTTATATGTATTTTACTATTTATGTATACGTATTTTACTATTCACGTATACGTATTTTTGAATAGTAATATATGTATTTTTGAACAGTAAATCCGTGGACGAACAGTAATCTCGTGAATGCACAGTATTTTACTATTAATATTATTTTAATGAATAGTGCATAGTAAATATAATATTATTTTAATCTGCATAGTAATTCCAGAATTTCTATAAATAGAGGCTAGGGGTTGAAGGAAATTCATAACTTGAGATAAGGAAATTCTGGAGGAAGAAAGAGAGAGAGAGAGAAGAATCTAGAAAGAGAGGAGGTTCTACTCTAGTTCCGGTCCTAGTTAATAAAAAAAAGAAGAGGAAGTTCTACTCAAATTTCTATTTAATCAGGTACGGGGGAAAAGAGGGTTATTTATATGTAAAATACATGAGGGTATTGGGTAGAATTTCTTAGAATAACGTTTGATTTATGTGAATGGACGGCCAAGCCTCCTATTGATTTAAAATTTGGAATTTATGTGAATGGACGGCCAAGCCTCCTATTAATTTCTAATTTGGAATAATTAGGAATTTTACTGTTATTCTATTAACTTTTATGTTAATGAAAGTTAATTGCTATATTACTTGTAAGAATGAAGAATATTGATATAATATGCTTGAGGGGTATGTAGATCTTACTTTGTTAAGTTTATTTGTTATATGGAATTATACATGTGTTATAAATTTGATGAGATGTTGTATGGTTGTGATATGATTGTGATTGTGATGTCTCACATCGATGGCTAGTATGGCACGGCTCTGTATAAGTGGTGTTACAGGGAAGGCGTGACCCTAGCATGGTGTGAGATGAGAAAAACAGTTAACACCACCACTTATGTCAGTTATGGCAGCCCTGACATAGGGTTAATTGCAAGAGATTGTATTGATTGTAATGTGATTGTTGTTACTCACACTAAAGGATTAAGGATGATACGAACCCTGTGTGGTGGATACTTCAGGGACGAGCGTACTCCTCGTAAATCAGGGATGATACGAACCTTGGGTAGGTGATGCTTCAAGGACGAGCGTACCCCTGGTATGGTGTGAGTAAGGGAGGCAATTAACCTGTATCACTTGTGTCAGATGTGGCGAGGTCTTGGCATAGTGTTAATTGTGATATTGATGGACATGAAAATGATTTTATGATTGTGAAAGTGACATGTATAATGGTTTGTGAAATGGTTGAATATTTGATAATTAAATCTATATACGTTTATATGAAATAAACAAGTTGTTATAATAAATTATACTGTGATGTGTTTGTATGTGTTTTGCATATAGATAATTTTTCTTTTCTCACCGTATAAATTGTGGATATTTTTAGGTGGAGAGGATCCAGCTGCAATTGGTATATAGTATGTCAGCAGTTTTATTTGGGAAAATGCTCTGATAGTGTGACATCGGGGCAGAGGATTTCTAGTTTAAGATATTTATGAAAATTCTGTAATATTATTTTGAAAACAATTTTAGAAACTCTTGTATTTTAGGTTTGATATTTCTATTAATGTGGTGTATTGAATTTTTGTTATGTGAACCCTTTTACCAATTTCAAAAGTTTATTTTCTTTAATTTTGTTACATTATTTCGATATATGTTTTGGGGTAGTAAGGGTGTCACACCATGACCGAATAGGCTCGTAGTGAGCCCTCCTCCGGGTTGATGCCAAAAAGGATATCGCAGTCGCCTTATTTCCGAGTGTCCCTAAGGCGAGAAGGTTTAGGGCCTGGAGGCCTAGTCGGGTAATTGCCGAGTGTAGGGACGTTAACACTCTATCACCATTAAGGAGATCAAGTCGGTCCATGACTGAGACGGTACACTTGTCTTCCAACCTTGAGCCAATGAGGTGAAAAGGCTAGAGCGGCTCTCTTCTTTACGTCGCCCCAGTATTGGGCCGAGAAGGGTTGTCGGCGATCAACCGAGACGGTACACTTGCCTTCCAACCTTGAGCCAATGAGGCGAAAAGGCTAGAGCGGCTCTCTTCTTTGCGTCGCCCCAGTATTGGGCCGAGAGGGGTTGTCGGCGATCAACTGATACGGTACACTAATTATAAAAATAAATTAGTTTAAAATTTATGTACACTAAAAAAAATATTTTTTTAGCAAATTAACTCGCTATATTACATGCTTCCAATGATGTTGTATTAAAAACGGTTTACAGTAAGAATATTTTCACATGTTATCAGTAGCCTCGTTCACTGTATATATTCCGAAGTACACGCATCAAATTAAATGCAGGCATGATTCGAAATTTGACAGCTACATTTTCTGATTTTATCCTGAAAATTGTAATACTTAGATATTTTAATAAAGATGATAATGTAACTTGAATTTGTTGGGTGAATTTATTAATTTGCCTAATTTTAATAGTTGAATTGAACAAATAAATCTATCGATTCATCCGACCTATCTCGCTAAATCTGTTAATATGACATATCAACCTTATAATTTATTTATTTTTTAATATTTTTAAAAGATAAAATTTTAGTGATTAATGTTTATTTTTTTCTAAATAATAATTATTATTTTATATTAAATAAAAATATATTATTTTAATCACGTCTTTTACTATTGTATTTTTATGTATAATATTTTTTTAATAGAGATATATATCATTTTGTCTTTTTTCATGAAAAATATAACATCTTTAATTAATTTTATAAATAATAATAAAATATAAATTAAACTGATAATACATATTAAAATATTTTAATTAATTTTTTTAAAAAATACTAAACAAATTAAAGATAAATTAATTTATCAATTGATTATTTTTAACTTATTAACTTATTTTAGGTCAACTCGTCAATTCATTAAAACTATTCTATCAACTCATTGTTAAGTGAAGTAAATTGAATTTATTTTTTTTATGGGTTAACACACTCTGTCCCATTTTTTTATGCATCAATCCGTTGGATTCCACTTTAAGTGATTGATCTACTTTGAGATCTGTAAATTTTAGTTTGATAATTTGCTTTCATGAAAGAAAAAGGGGCTACAAAGAAAAAAAAAAGAGTTATGACTAGTTATTGCTACATCTACATTGCCAGTCACTATTGCTTGGTTTATTTAAGGAAATAGAAGGACACAGATGACGACATTGCCTCTACAAGTTGCTAATTTGATAATTGACAAGGCACCGGTCAATTAATAGTACAGTGATTAGTCTACCGTTTTCTCTATCCAATGTTGCATTCGGACTAATATATATAAGGATAACACAGTTTGAGAAATAATGTTTCACACTGTTTTAAGTATCCTAATCACGAATCAACCAAAAAAAAAATATCGTTGGTCTAATAGATTAACGTAAACGTACTTGAAATATATATATATATATATATATATATATATATATATATATATATATCATGGATGTATTTTTTACTCACATGATATTTATTATTAAAAATTATTGTTATTTATACTATATATAATATATATTATTAAAATATAAATATAAATTATAATAACACATAAAATATATTAAATTTTATTTAAAATTAATATTAAAATTATATATAAATATATATTAAATAAACTTATATCAATATATATATATATATATATTTATTTATTTAGGTTAAAATCTTTATTTGATCCTTTATAATATTTTAAAGTTTCAATTTAGTCTCACTTTAATTTCTAGGTTCAATTTAATCTCACCCGTAAAAAATATTAACAACATTTGTCTTCCGTCTAAATTTCTTAAACGTCGTTAAAGAGTTGTGAGAATAACCCCAAGCGTGTGGTTCAGCGGTAGGGGTTGATCCACGCTTAAGCAAGGTTAGGGGTTCGAATCCTGCCTTGTGTATGCAGCCGCGTTAAATCTTGGGGCCAGCTATCCCACCCATTGAGGTGCCTCCAACGTAGCGAGGAGATTAGTCACTGCTATCGACGGTGGATACTCCAGGAACGAACAAAAAAAAAAGAGCTGTGAGAATCACGCTCGTGATTCTCAATCACATGGATTGATAGATTGTGGCCAAGGCCAAGGAATCCAAGAGGTGATATCTTAAAAGAACCAAGAGGAATGGGATGATCTTAAAGACCTTTTTCATATGTTTGTACATATAGTAGTTTTTTTGTATAGGCTTATTTTTGCCTTTGTATTTGTGAGGCACTTTACTTGCTTTTATTAATGATTGTATATTGTTTTTAGGGTGGGTTACTTGGAGAGTTTAACTCCATTTAACCTTCTTTGTTGATACATTCATTTTATATTTTTTCAGTAGGGAAAAATGGGTGGCATTTAGCAATGTTTGAGGGTGTGACTAGTAATTGGGCCAGAATTGGGCCTTGGCAAAATTTTGCATATTGGACTCATTTTGCTCCTAATTTTTCATAGATTTGATTTATCTAGGTCTCATCATCATATGATGAACCTAACTAAACCAAATCAAATATTTTTGAATTAAATCATGGAGCATTTTGGAGCCTTGGCTGCCTAGCCTCCTTCCTTGTTCTTGGCCAAAATTCACTAAGTCCTCCTTCAAGTTTTGAAGCTTCTCCTCCAAGTTTCTAAACATTGGTAGGTTAGGCTGACCTTACCATGGTTCTTAAGTGAACCATGGTCAAGGTTAGCTTCTCCTACAAGTTTTATAAACCATGGATGGTTAGCTACACCTTACCATGGTTCCTAGTGAACCATGGTTAAGGTTAGCTTCTCCTAGAAGCAACCTCTCCCTATATATTTGTAAATCCCTCTCTTGTAATCACTTTTGAACATTTTGAGAAATAGAAATCAGATTTCTTTCTCATTCAAAAAGAGAAGGAGAAAATTGAAAGAGGGGCCAAACTTGTTATCCTAGATGAGAAGTTGAGAATTCTTAAACAAGAAGAAGAAAAATTGAAAGAAGACATGAGAAAACACAAAAGAAGAAGACAAATGAAAATCAAAAGAAAAGAAGAAATAGAAAAAAAGAAAGAACTTTGCGCAGGGAAGAGTAAAGAGGAAGAAATATCCTCTAAAAGATTTGTGACTAAAGAGAATTGTTTTAGTACTAAAAATCCTATGAAAAAAATTCTCTTTATTCATAAAGATCTTAACTCTTGCCCTCATCCTGCCACTAGTCTTGAGGAGGAGATTCATAAATCCATTATTTTTAAAGAAAAAGAGTCTCAACTTCAAGATTTTGTGAAGGAGAAGTGGACTTCACTTAGTTCCACTTCTCATGCTACTTCCTTGGTGGTGCCCAAGGTAGATAGCTTCCTTTGTGTAGGACTTTTCCTACCTTAGTTGTTTCAATAATGCACCCAATTTATGGAATATATTATTTGTTGGATATAACATCTGAACCTTCAAGGTTCCTTGTGACAAATTTTTTTCATAACTATCCAACAAATAATATAATCCAAAATTGTTTAGGAAATTTCTTAGTAGTAGTATTTTCCTTATTTTCTAGGAAATGCCTAGGTTACCACATAGGGTACTTTAGGCAAGATGTTTTAGTTTTTAGGATTAAGTCTTTAGTGTGCTATAGTTTTAGTTTTAGCACATTTTTAGGATTTAGTAATATACCTAGTCTATGTTTAGGAGAGGATCCTATTCATTATATTAGAAGGTCTAGTATCATAGATTTCTTTAGGTTCCATGAAAGGATTCCTTCTAGGATATACCTTTCACATTTATTTGTTGAGAATATCACCTCTCATGAATTTTATTATATATTTGTAGGTGTGGCCAATAATCATGAAGACCCTCGAGATTTGAGGTCAAATCCTTTTCAAGAGGGAGGGGATGATAGACTGTGGCCAAGGCCAAGGAATCCAAGAGGTAATATCTTAAAAGAACCAAGAGGAATGGGATGATCTTAAAGACCTTTTTCATATGTTTGTACATATAGTAGTTTCTTTGTATAGGCTTATTTTTGCCTTTGTATTTGTGAGATACTTTACTTGCTTTTATTAATGATTGTATATTGTTTTTAGGGTGGGTTACTTGGAGAGTTTAACTCTATTTAACCTCCTTTGTTGATACATTCATTTTATATTTTTTCAGTAGGGAAAAAAGGGTGGCATTTAGCAATGCTTGAGGGTGTGACTAGTAATTGGGCCAGAACTGGGCCTTGGCAAAATTTTGCATATTGGACTCATTTTGCTCCTAATTTTTCATAGATTTGATTTATCTAGGTCTCATCATCATATGATGAACCTAACTAAACCAAATCAAATATTTTTGAATTAAATCATGGAGCATTTTGGAGTCTTGGCCGCCTAGCCTCCTTCCTTGTTCTTGGCCAAAATTCACTAAGTCCTCCTTCAAGTTTTGAAGCTTCTCCTCCAAGTTTCTAAACCTTGGTAGGTTAGGCTGACCTTACCATGGTTCTTAAGTGAACCATGGTCAAGGTTAGCTTTTCCTACAAGTTTTATAAACCATGGATGGTTAGCTACACCTTACCATGGTTCCTAGTGAACCATGGTTAAGGTTAGCTTCTCCTAGAAGCTACCTCTCCCTATATATTTGTAAATTCCTCTCTTGTAATCACTTTTGAACATTTTGAGAAATAGAAATTAGATTTCTTTCTCATTCAAGAGTCTTATAAACCGTAGAGAACTCTCTCTCTAAGGTTTCTATCAAAGTTTCTTCAAACTTTGCCTTGGTTCCTTAAGCTTCCTTCACAAGCTAGGAAGTAACCGAACCTACTCCATTGCTTCTCCACTATTGGAGAATCCTCCAAGGTGATTCCGCCACCTCAAGGAGTTCTACCTCAAGAGTTCTTCGATCCTTTGCATGGAGACTTGGATGAACAACTATCTTCTCCAAGTAGTTCCATCATGGATACTCCTAAACGGCGTTTGAGAAATTTAGATTAAAGACAAACATTGCTAGCATTTTTAATAGGTGGGACTAAATTGAACCCAAAAATTAAAGTAAGACTAAATTGAAACTTTAAAATATTGTGTGGGACCAAATTAAGGTTTTAGACATTATATATATTTATTAGTAGCATTTTTTTTATATATCACTCTGCCTAACATTTCATGGCTAACATTTTAATGTAGTCATATAATGCCTTGTAACATTGTTTCCCCGAGATGCCTAGCTATAGTTTGAACATTGTGCAATTACAAAGACAAACATGTCATAATTGACTCTTTCAATGTACGTCCTCGTTATACAAGATTTTCGTTCACCTCCAACTTCACCATAATACATACAAATGTTAATGAAAGTAAAAATAGGCATAGCTAGCATAGCCTTTCTTAATATTTCTAATAGAAGTTGGAACCAAAGAAGGGATTTCATCGTGCCAGAAAGAATTAATTAATATCTTGCACAGTAGACGTGGAAGGGTTTGTCTGTTGCAGAAATAAGAGATGGGAATATGAAGGTGACCACAAAGGCAATGAAAGAGTCGCATCATCACCTCATTAGTTAATTAATTAAGGGCATGAGGTCACAGCCACAATTATTCAAACCTAACGTAACGTAAGAGAAGAAGGAACGTATATATATGTGGGTAGTGTAGTCAACTCTATTGAATGAGTGATTTGTTTTTGTTGCTTTGTTTAGATACTTGTCAAGTTCCCACGGGCCACGGCACTCATATTCCAATGATGATCTAACTTTAGGGTTGTCACCCCACCACATGTACGTCCTGTGGCCTGTGCCGGAAATTGCATTTCATCCATGCGATCCATCGAGGTAAATTGATTGATGTGGGTTATTTTCACAAGTTACTGAACTTTTTTTTTTATTTTTTTTATTTTTAAAGTGAGCAAAGGGAAAAGAAAAAGAACAAGTCAACCTTGTCTTGAGAAAGCAAAACCACTTGCATCAACATGCAGGTGCTTATGGAGATCATTTGGAGGCTTAGAAAAAGAAAACCTCTAACAAACATTATGTGATTTGACTCCTATTTTATTTTACCCATAGCATATATATGCACCTCTCCACATTTGTTACATTCTCTGAAGATATGGTGAAGGGAGCAAATCCAATCTCTCCCAAGCATGAGCTTGTTAGAAGTTACCGACTTATTCTAGTTATAAGTAATAAATTAGTTTTTTTTTAAAAAAATTTAATTATAAGTAACATTTCTTACTTTTTAAAGTTATTTATGATAATTTTATATATTTTTAATTTATTATTAATTTTATTTTTTATGTACTCACTTATAACTAATATTAGATATAACTATTATTTAAAATAAAAATACTATATTTAATTTTTTTTGAATTTATTATAGAATTAATTAAAAAATAAATAAATTATTTTTCCTGAACTTGACGATTTATTTTATGTTACTTATGATAAGAATTAAAAGTAGTATTTATTAAAATAATGTTCTCTTGAAACTGTTTATAAAGTTGGTGCAATCAACGTTAAAAAAATGCTTAATTAAACTAGTATTTTTTTTTTTATCAACTTCAACTTCAACATTTTAATTTTGTTTTTTCGTTTTCACCGATGACTTTCGTGTTTATGTCTTGCGAAATGTGTTGTTCTTCTGCTAACATTTAGAAAAAAATGATAGTGGAAGAAAACCATTCAACCTGGAGGTTAGCTAATTTGTTTCTCTTTATTCTAGCCCCAATTCAAAATAAACATAAAAAGATAATTTAACTAACATATAAAAACAACAAATAACAATGAAATTAGAGTTCTAGCTCAATCATGCATGGTTAATTACCACAACCATAGACTACGAAGTTAGTTTCTTATCTAAAAAGAGGAAAATACTAGCATTAGAAAATGCATAATAAGAACAATTAAAACCTCAAAGAATGTACATTGTTCCACCATAAGTTGTCAAGGTGATAATATCCTTGTGATATAAGATGTTAATCTTTGAAGTTGAAGTCCAAAGAGGGCCTCTAGAGCTTAGAGAAAAGTCTAGAGCCGAAAAGGGAGGAGATAGTGTAAAATTGATAACTAGATAATGTGGCAAACCCCTTTATATAAGTAAAAATGGGGAATTTGGGTGTAGGTTGATGTTGATCCGGACCAAGCTTGTATTAGACATGACTATGCTTGTCCATACAATGTGAAAGTCTTATTTTAGACCACAGTTGTGCTTACTTAAGCATGTCTATGCTTCTTTTACAATGTGTAACTTGGTATTTGAGCACCATTTAACTAAATAAGATTGTGCTACCTTGTGTGATACTTACAGGCCTTTTCATCATTTAGCATGGTCATACTTATGGAAACACAGCCATATTTGTGTTATGAATGTACTTTTTGGACTAAATCTTATGAGTTGAGGTATTTCTCTATCTTGCACACATACATGTCAAAGTTGGGTCAAATTGCTCAAATAATATAATTGGTCTAAAATTCAACCCAATTTCAACATATATGTACAACAAAAATACTGTTGATTAAGAGGTAGTGTCTCTTGAGATAATTGTGAAACATGGATATTGCTTGTGAACATGTATCTAAGCATTACGAAATATTATTAAAAAGGTGTTTTCTATATCCTAGGCTTTGGAAAGATTATATTTGGTGGGAAAATCCCATAACGTTATGTTGATCCTATGGTTATTGAGATGTATTGATGTAGCTAGGTGTTCATGATGACTAGGAAGATCTTAATTACTAGTTGTGCATAAGTGTGGTAAACGGTCACTTGTATGCCTTAAGTGATACATGTTACATTTATTTATAGTTCATTTTAGTAACGTTTTTGAATAGTACAACTTGCATGAGATAGACAACTAGGAAACATTGCATTGATCATATGTTTGTGATTGTCATTGCTTTGAGAAATTGAAAGGCCTTAAAGCTTTGGTGTGCATTTGTGTTTAGGTTGATTTTAGGTTGTGTCATGTGTGTGTGAGTCTAATATGGATGTTGAGGATGTAGATGTAAAGGATGCTTATAGTTGTTAGTTAAGACTGTTCCTTCGGGTCATACGCTAATACAATATGTAATATTGGGAATGTTTTGAGATGATTTTGTGCTTTCTTTATGTTTAATTACATTTGGTTCAATTTTGCATTCACCTTTTGAGTGTCAAATTAAAGTTTGGTTAGTTTTAGTTTGAGACTTCAATTTTTTTTTAATGAAATTATGTTTAGATGTGTCACTATTTACTTGCAAAAATGTTTTTTTTTTAAAGAATTTGTTGTTTTGTATAATAATTAACCAATTACTTTAAGGTAGAGGGTTTTATAGTGAGCATCAATTACTATTAGTGAGAAGATTTGGTGTAGACAAACAAGTCTATTGTGAATGCATACTATGGAATGTGGTGGTCAATAGGTAATAAAAGCTTAATTCCTTTTAATGACAAAGATTGGATATTCTTCCCATACCCAAAAATTGTGCATGCTAAACATCAAACTAAGTCCACAATAATAATAATAATAAAAAAATGGATTAGTTCAATTTACAATCAAAACATCAATGTAGTAGATGTAGAAAAAAAAGGTCAAAAAACACATAATCGTCCATTACAAATAGAATCAAGACTTTTTCAACAAAATAAAGAAGATAGTGTATATGGTTGGGAATAAGTACATCGTGTTCTATAATTAGAATAAGAAGTCCAACTCGAAGTGTAGTTGTTAGAGTTAGCCATAGCGGCCAATCCACTATTTATATAATGACTTTGATAAAATAATTGATCAATCTGACCATAGGTCCAATATATTTGTTAATCTTATGCACACCAAAGCTCTAAAGTTTTTCAATTTCTCAAAAACAATCACAATCACAAACATATGACCAATGCAATGATTCCTAGTTGTCTATCTCATACAAGTGGTACTATTCAAAAATATTACAAAAATGAACTAGGAGTAAATGTAACATATATCACTTATAGCTTACAAGTGATCTTATAATCACACCCATGCACAACTAGTCCTACTCGCATATTTTTAGTTTTGTTTACTACTTTTCACCTTTACACTCAATCTTTGAAGTCAGCCTTCGACTATTTCTTGAGTTACAACTGTCAGAAAACTCTTTAGAGTGAACTAAAGAGTAAAGACCCAATCAAGGGATAAAATTCCTCTCTTGAGACAATCACATGAAACAGGAATCGTTGTGATATTAGTTGATACAACGGCTAACAAAATTTTGCACTAACACCCTTAAAAGTAATGTTAGCAAATATTTCTCTAATACTCCATCTATTACTAGTTGAAGTTAATTAAGAATATTTTTCTTACTGTATTAGAGAATGTATTGTTAGCATTCTTCTGATTCTTGATGATTTGTCTAAAGGTGAACACTCACTTCAACGAATTTGAAAACTCCACCTGGGCCTATGTGGTAGGTGATAATTTACATCAATGACCAATAAAACGGAAGGTACGAACTAATTAGGTAGGCCCAGTTATGAGTTTTATCAAGTGGGTTGGGCTTATACATAAAAAATTATTGGACTATGGCCAGCTTGATCAATTATGTACGATTAACTGGTGGTTGATGAACTGTCAGAATCGACAAGAACCAAACCGGTTAGCCTCAAAACTAATACTGTCTTGTTGCTTGAAGTTGGATAAAATTTCTCTAAATTGTTGAATTGGAATTGAAACTACCAAAACCAATAAGAACCCAACTGGTTTACATCATATCGATTGTGTATATGGCTATCAGAAGAGTTGAACCTACTCGTTGACAGAAGCATCAACCACCACCCCAAATGCATGTTGTTCGTAATGCTGATGCATACTCAATCATATATCCGATTACCTTGATTGAAACCTTGAATATAATGAAAGATATATAACTTCTCTGTGACTAAAACACTGATATTATGCTATATAAAATTATTTTAAAAGAAATTTATGACGTGCTCATAAAAATAAATATTTATCAAATTATATTAATATGAATATATAATATTTATTAACTGTTCCGTTGAATAAAAAATATACATATTTAATTATTATTAATTTGACTGCGGTTCAATCTTAATTGAACCAAAATAGAACAAGAACTACAGTATTTACCGGTTTAATAATGGTTTTGGATTTTTTTTTGGAGGAATGATGGTTTTTAATTTAAAAACATTAATAACATATTTTTAGTACCATAATTTTTTATAGAAGTTTTTTCTCCTAGGATCTTTCTTCTTCCTCCTTATCCCCTAATTTAAATCCCTTACATCTTCTACGATTCTTTATTATTTTTTCTTTCTTAATCCATGTTTTTGTCCTCACTTAAATAAATTTGTCCATCTCATAATCAATATTAAGGGGATTTGATTTCGTAGGGATAAATTATCCTTATATTCATTAATTGATCTCGATACGTTAAATGTCAACTTTTTTTTTTTTCATAACATTTTTAGGAACTTTTTTTAATGAAAGAAATTTTAAGAATTTTTTTAAATTTTTATTAAATTTAATTTTTTATTATAATTATTTATGAATTAAATTTTAATATTTTTAAAATAAATTACTAATAAATAAAAATAATCTTGTGTTAAAATATAAATTATTTATCATAAATCTAAAATAATTTATATGTTTAAAGAAATATATTTATACAAATTTTAAATATAATTTATATATTTAAATATAATATTTATTTGTATATAACTTATTATAAGTAGTTATATATAATAAATATTTAATATGTGGACTATACAAACTAGTTATCATTATTTTTTTAGACTTGATATTAATTTAAATTCACTTGTCTCTTACCTTATTTAAATTATTCTATCTTTTTTTTTCTTCTTTTATTTAAACTATCTTGCCTTTGATGTTCCCAAGTTTTCATAAAATTAATAAATTTTTATTTAATGTTGAACCAAAGGTAATTTGCATACGTCCAACCCTTCAATTTTGATGATAATATCTTGAGAGACTGTTAATTGTCTTACTCATTTCAGGAAGCATACATCCAATGATGTAGAAAGAATGAAGAACAAAAAATTATTTACTAAATAACCATTTTTACTATCACGTAAAGATGAGACAAGTTTAACGCTTAATAAATAGTATAGTTAGCATCTACGTCCAATACACTGTGACGATCGTCTACATCTTGTAAGTGTTCACAAGTCTAAAACTTGTTTCACCATTTTGCACCTTAAACAATTGTATGCAAAGGTTCGAAAAGCATATTTGATAAGTGTTTTGATAATTTGTGGATATTATAAATGCTATATAGCTTTAATTCCTCTTTTGGGTATGTATGTAGAATGGTACAATACATCTAAATCAAGTGCAACATCTAAAAAGGAAAGTCAACCACAAAGAGAATTATCAATGCACATAATTAGAGTTGTCAATTTGGGTCTGACTTGATGGGCTAGCTTATCCAGCTTGTAAATAAGGTCAAATTGGGCCTTAAAAAGGATGACCTAAATAAAACTAGACTTAGCCTGTTAAGCCCGACAAGCTAAATGGACTCAAGTTAGGATAACTCGTTAAACTAATTAGTAAAAGAATTTGAACTACCATTAATCTGTAAATTTGTAATGTATTAAAAAAATGATAGAATAAAATAAAATATAATAATGATAATAGTTTTTCACTCTTTTGTGTTCCCTTATAAATTTGTGGCTGCAAGCTTGGAGTTAAGGTTAGCCTCTATGAGAATTTCACCACTCCCATTGTGCCCTTGATGACTTGATTTTGTGACTTGTCATCTCTATTCCTTTTGTCAAAGAAGATAAAGATGCAATCACACTCGTACTTGTACTCATGGAGTCATGATAAAAGTAAGAGTAAAGATATTGATAGTGCATTTGGGACACATATTTCAATGAACTAATTTAGGATGATTTGGAATTTAATAGTGTAAATATTTGATATATTAGACATGATTTGTAATAGTGGGTTTAGTTAATGATGATTGTAAATTCTTATTAATTTTTGCAATTTGACCCACTTTTACACTCTATTCTTGTGCAGGCCATATCTAAAGCTCCCAAGATTGGATTTAGATATTCTTGGTATCCCTAGAAAGATAAGAGAGAATTCTACAACTTCTCTGTTGGGAGCAAAGGCCAATTCAAACGATAAGTGGCCCCAAAATATATTGCAATGTTGCGGCCCTAAATCATATTTTCTTTTTTATTTTTAGAATGTAATGTTAGGATTTATTTAGTGATGTAATTAGTTGATTTAGTGGATTGGGCCTTTAATGACTCTGATTAGGCCCATTAATGTTGTCTATAAATAAGTGTAACACACATGTACACTTTATACTTTACACTAATTTTCATATTTTATAATTATTTCCTCTACAAGTTTCTCTAAATTCCCCCCCCCCCTCTCTCAATTTTCTCTTTACATTTTCTACACAAAGGAATTTTTTTTCTTGTACAAATTTTCTTCATCTTCTTCTCTATTCTAGATTTATTTTTCATGATTATGAATTTTGTTTTAATAGATCTAAACCAAATTTGAAGATTAATTTTGGATATAGATATAGATTTAGATCTAGACCTAAAATAAATTAAATCACATAAATCAATCATTCAATGTTCTTGAATTTCACAAAAATTATGAGATTTTATGAAATTCAATAGATCTATATTTAGATCTACATTTTGATTACGTTCATGTTGATTTAAGTTGATTGAATTTAGATTATAATTTGAACTATGAAAATTTTATCATAAAGATTAAAATATTAAATCAATACATTTTCGATTAAATTTTCTATTTCCGTTTGTAACATTCTAATTTCTCTTTGCTATTCATAAAAATCCCCTTACTAATTGTGTGATAATTTTGGATCGTCTTACCTTGTGTCTTTGAAAAGAATGACCTAGGTTGTTCCCTATATTACAAATCTTTGGAAAAAATCTAGTGTTTTTTGATAATGAATCGACAACACTATTGAAATGGCATTGTTGTTGAGGACACAAGTTATTGTGTCTTGATTTTATCATGCCTGCTAACTGTTTGTGAAGTTTCTTTTGTATATACTAACCTTGATTCTAACCATTTTTATTGATTTTTGTAGTTTTGTATAATATTTGCTCACAAGTACTTATCAAAGTTTTTGCTTTAAGTTGAAATTTATTCTCCAAAAGTAAAATGTGATTTTGCGCAAATTTACTTCCGATGGGAGTAAATTGTTTGCAAAATTACCAAATTCCATTGTTTACACTTTTTTTCTTCTATTTTTGGTATTTTTAAAAATTACCAAAAAATTACATAAAACAAGGAATTTGATATTAAATGAGTTTCTAGTAGTCTTGTATTTTTTAAAATTCATTTGGTAGTTTTTTTGCATGTTATAGGTTCTCTTCGTTAGATATTAACTTTATAATTGACTTTTGGCTTTTCTTTTGATTTTCATCACTTTATTTTGATTAAAATTGTTAGACTTGTTTCTATTTTAAATTGTGATTTTAGACTTGTTATTATTGTCAGATACTTATGGATTATGCTTTGACTAAGTTAATCTCCTTAATCCAACAATTAGCCATTCGAGCAAATATTGTTGGAACTTATTATGAACCTCTATAATAGTATTAGGATCTCCAAAATAACATTACCATGATTCATACTCTGAAAGTTACAATTCTAAGTGGATGGGCCATCAATGAGGTCCTATTGAGGATTATGTTCAGCCACCACCTGTACAAAGTAGTGGAGTTACATTAGAGGAGATGATGAAACATATTGATGAATGCAACAAGTTTCAATAAGAGTGGAATGTTGCATCTCAAGATTTGCAAACATAGATTGATGAGTTAACTACTAATGTCAACCAACTACAATTAATTAACACATTCATCTATGTATTCCTTGAGGAGTGACATTCTTGATCTTGATTGTACTAGGATTGATTCATCTGTTATTAATTTACCTATGTGTGAGACTGTTGACCTTGCATCTGAACATGAATTTGACATTTCTAACATTGTAGTTGAGTTTGCCATTGTTGACTTTGATTATACTTGTGATGATTCTATTATGTGTTCTATATATGCAGAGATTAGTATAGTTATTATAGGTACAACAAATGTCGTAGTATCAAATGCTTCACTAGAAGATGTAGCTACAATAGTGGATGTTCAGTTAGTAAAAAAGCCTCCATTACCATTCATTGTGCAACCTCTATCCTTAAAGCTTAAACTTGAATCTTCATTTGATATATGTTTAGAGAGTTTGCCTGGGGTGTTACATAGGTGCATTGAAACTAACCTTGTGCTAAATTTTGAAAATTTACATTTTATGGTAGTAGAAAGTATTGTTTAAAACACTTAGTATCTACTAGAGTCATGGAGATTGTTAGGAATGATATTCATGCTTTTGCTTCTCTACCTTACCCCATATCTATGCGGGAAAAATTCTTTTGTTGGATGTTACAACTCGAAAAATTTCGGATCTTGCGACCTATGGTTTGGACATCCTTTCGAAAATCTCATCAATTAAGGAATGCTTAGAGACTAGACTAATCCTTAATTAATGGTTTTAAAAAATGAGTTCATGGAGTCCCCACCAATGTTTTACTCAAAATATTGGAAAAAGAAAAGGTTTTTAAAAGTCCAATAATGGCCTTGATAACCAAAATTGGGTTCGAGAGTCGGTTACGTGTAGGGAAGGTATTAAGCACCTATACAACGCCCTTAATCGATACCCTTATGATGAAGTTAGCATAGTAAAAATTAATAAGTTAAATATTTAATCCCCTTTATGAATGATTATTTACATGCTTGAAATTTAAATTACACAATTGACCCTAAAATGTCTACATGATTGCTTTTATTATAACAATGTCTATTAAAGATGAGAAATAAAAGAGAGAGAATAAGATTGACTGAAATACCTCATACCAAGCTATGTTAGATCTTCAAATATGGAAGTTCTAGGTTCTTTGTGGAAACCTTTCATACTACACAAATGCCTAGCAGATCTAAAAAAATACAAGAAAAAGAGAGAGAGAGAGAGATTTCGAGCTCAAAGGAGTCTTATACGAAATTTTCAGGCCCTGAGAGTAGTGCCCGAGTTGTCTATTTATAGACGTCAGAACTGACCAGAATGACCCGTTCTGGGCTAGTCCTTTATGGGTAAAATTTGAATCTGGAACGACCCGTTTCAGAATTGGAACGGTCCGTTCTGGGTTCGAATTTTACTCATAACCAATTTGTGTTGGAACGGCCCATTCCAAGCTAGGGTTGATAGGCCTTTTTAGTAGTTTAGAACGGCCCGTTCCGGTTTGGGAATGACCCATTCCAGCATGGGAACGGCACGTTCTGATTTCATAACGATCCGTTCTAGGCTACTAAAATGAACTTTCTCGGGCTTCAAGCTTCCTTGTTGTCATGTCGAGTTGTCTTTATGCTTTAGGAGCTTCTCCTCTTCATAGTAGACGTCCATTTCATTGTTTTTGTTGGTCCAAACGAAATTGGGTGTCTACATTGGACATGTAGGTTTTTCAAGAAGAAGGTCATGTTGGATTTTTACAAATTAGCCTTGACATTGTCCAAACATCTAAAGTTGAGGAACAACTGGATGAGAAAATGGAAGATTTTCCTTTAGTCAAATCATGAGAAATATTTTGCAAATTATCTCTTTGTAATTTATTTTATACTTGTCTTTGTTGTAGCATTATATGCTTCATAAGCATTTTATGCTTACATTGGAGACAATGCAAATTTCAAGTGTGGAGGGGATGCGGAGAATCTATCCTTGATTAAGCCACTATAAGGGTGTTTTGACCCTTTGATTTTAATGTGCATTATCCTTATTTTTGAATTTATTCTTACATTGAGGACAATGTGAATTTTAAGTGTGAGAGATGATTTTCTGTTTTTAAATTTTAGTAAAAAAAATTAACTGTTTCTACTTTTTGTTTTATTTTTCTGTATTAGTATTTTTTTGTATTTTTTTATTCTAATTTTGTATTTTTTTTTTTGTTTTTGATTCTGTATCCATTTTATTATAGTTGTTTTTTTTGTTTATATTTACTACTTCTATATTAATTTTTATATTCTATTGTTGTTTACTTTTTTTTTCTATTTCTATTTGCTATTTCTGTATTAATTTTTGTATTCTATTATTGTTTACTTTTATGTTTCTATTTCTATATTGGTTTTTTGTTTCTATTTGTATATTGTATTTTGTTTTATTTTTGTATTTTTATTGTTTTGATGTTTGTAAAAAAAATTACATATATTTTCATACTTTCTTTGAATTTTTAAAAGCATGAATTGTGAAAGTTGCATCATTTTTTGTTCAGAGGTTGCATAACTTGATGAGTCATTTTTTCATTTTTAGTATAGTAAGTTTACTTGAAAAATTAAAGATGAAGCATTAGTGATAAAATATTTACCTTGTGAGATTTTGAGTGTATCGTGATGGATAGAATACATTGCACCATGCCATTTTCTTTCTTGTGTGATTGCACTCATGTTGCTAGTCACTTAAGGTTTTGTTTTGCCTCTTTTAGATGCCTCTCTTGTTTCACATGCAATATTAATATGATTTAGGCCTTCTTTCTTTATAAGTTACTAGTCAAAATGACCTACCTTGCATTTTTCCCTTTGTCACCCCCTTTTAGCCTATATAAACTTTTCTTTGATTTTGAAGCTCATTATAAGTCATAAAGTGAAAAACCATGATAAATCCTAACCTTAGGGAATAAAAGAGCTTAGAATTATTTTGGGAATAGGTTCTAAATAAGTGTGGGGGTGTAACCCTAAGGGAATGGTTCTATATTGATGTTGTTGAGTTGTTTGACATTAGCTTGAAAAAAACTAAGAAAGAAAGAAAATAATGATAAAAAATATAGAAATAAAAAAACAAAGAAATACATTAAAAATAGAGAGAGAGGGAGAGAGAAAAAAAATGGGGTTGAAATAAGTGGGAAGCCAAAGAAAACAAAAGGATCCTATTTAAGGTAGCTTTCGCACATACTGAATTTATTCCCTATTACTCCTTTTTCCTCTTTGGTTTATAACTTAAAAGCCCTTCTCTTATTCTAGCTTTATCTTGGTCACATTACAAGATTAAAAAAAGTCATTTTGATATTTAATTACAAGTATTTCAGGTTGTTGAAATTAGAGGCTTGTCAAAACTTGATAGTGCTAGTATTGCTTCATGTTCTTGAGTGTAAACATAAACTTAAACACTATGTTAAGAGGGTTCTATCATTTTATGGATCAATCTTTAATTTAACTTGTCATCTTACTTGCTTTAAATGAGAAAAATGTGTTCATAGATTGTTGTTAACCTTGATGCTTTTGAATTTTTCTATTCTTTCCCTTTTCTATACATTTATGATTCATTGAAAAGTGTTGAAAAAATTTTGTTCATAGATTAATTGTTATTTCTAGGTTGAAAATTGAGTTTTGTTATGACTAAATGTGGGGGTATTTGATAGTGTATTTGGGACACATATTTCAATGCATTAATTTGGTATGTTTTGACAATTAATAGTGTTAATAATTGATATATTAGATGTAATTTGTATTAGTGGGTTTAGTTAGAGATGATTGTAAATTCTTATTAATTTTCATAATTTGACCCATTTTTACACTCTATTCTTGTATAGGCCATATTCGAAGCTCCCTACATCGGATTCAGATGTTCTTGGTGTCCTTGGAAAGATAAGAGAGAATTCTACAACTTCCCTATTGGGGGCAAAGGCCAGTTCAAACGTTAAATGGTCCAAAAATGCACTGTAGTTGATTTAGTGATGTCGCAACCGAGATCATAACGAGACGATGAAAATAAAATTTAAAACAATGAAGTCGCCACCAATGTTTATTTTTATGGAAAAACATTAGAAAAATCACAAAGTAGAAAATGTTCTACAAAAATCATATTTTTGAGTTCGGGAGTCGATTACGTGTGAGGAAGGTACTAGCACCTTACAACGTTTGTCCTAAGACGATTACCTTTAATTAATTAAATTTATAATTTATAAAATATTTATCTCACTCTAGATTAATCAAAATTAACTATAACAATCAAATGTATTTTATTTAACTAGTGCATTTATTTTATAAAAATCAAAATTATTACATAAAAAGATAATACTATTATTTTTTTGGCTTGACAAGATTTATTTCATGTTCCTACGTATATCCATATGCAATGGAGAATCAGAGTCACATAGTTTTTTGTAGAAAATATTTGTGTGTTGATATTTTTTAGTTAAAATTTATTTTTATTAAATTTAGGATTCTTGAACTGTCTCAGCTCATTCATCCTAAAATATAAAATTGACTGAGGTATACACCAAAGTCAGCTTAATTAAATATTTAATTTTAATTATAAATATTGTTATAAATATTATTATTACTATGGTATATACTTAAAAAGATTTTTTGGTTGGATATTTTTATTTTGGAGAAAAAATTTAAAGATATCAAGTTGTCACAACTTGTATCTTAAATTCAAAGGTTAAAAAGATGTCTCATCTAATAAATCATTCCTCCAATAAAATCTTCGATATAATGACTTCAAATATTTATATTGAATATTTTGATAATACTTTTTAATATTTAATTATATTTTGAATTTAAATAAGGATTTCAAGATAACAAATTATCACAACTTGCACCTTTAAGCTCTAGAATTAAGAGAATATTACATTCAATTATTCATTTTTCTAAATGTGTTTATTATAATTTGATTAAATTGCAAATATTAGTCTTAAATTTCATCAAATATTTTATGCTAAAAGACTTAGAACCTCTAAAATGTCATAGCTTGTATTATAAGAATTTAAGGTCAAAGAGATGTTACACCAAATTAACCATATTTTAAATTTTGAATATTAATTATTTTGTCATTAATCACTAAAAATATTTAAACTATTTTTAGTATTTTTATCTTACAGTAAATATATAATTAATATCATTATAAGTATAAAAGTAAAATATAAACAACACACTTATTTTAACAAAGCTTCATTCATATAGATTTTTTTACAGATATATGCAGTCCAAATAATAATATTAAACAAGATCATCTTCAAAGATATTAAATTCATACATTTTTCAGTGAAAGTAAAATGCAAAAGCTAATGTAAAAAAAAATTGCAAACAGGAAGCATGCGTATACGTTATTGATGGTAAAAAAAAATGACATATATATAAAATGTGAATGTAGAACGCAGAGGGTGCAACAAAAAAATTTTAAACTATATCAAAGTAATGTTTTTATTCTTAGAATATAATTTAGAAAAGGAGATAGGAGCTCATGATGTGCCTCATGATGACAAATACTTGTTGTTCATGACAAAAGTGTTTATAATGTTTTCATTTGATGCGTACTTGCTTGTAGGTTTGAGGCGGGTATTGCTGGTATGAGGTTGGCGCAAGGTGCAAGGGCTGCAAGAGTGTTTCCAAGGTCTTTCTTCAATGGCACATCATCGATGGTATATACAGTGATTGGACGTTTTTTGTTTCTTTTGGATGGTTCCTCTATGCGAGAGGTTTAGGAAAAAAAATTTTGAGAGTTGAAAAAGAAAGTCCCCCCCTTTATTCTTCTATTATTCCCTTTATAAGAAGAAACGTATGGAAGACCAAAGCATGCAGCCAAAAAGTGACCGCTAGCTTAGCTTGCAGTTCCAAAACCACTCTACGCGCATGGCACAAAAGCCAAATTGCTTACACTAAGATAGAAACTGTAAAAGACAAAGAAAAAAAAAGTCATACTGGCTACAATATGAAAAACGTATTTGTTGATACATAGGAAGATTTGGCTTCCTTATTCTTTGTCTTTTTTGATTCTTTCTTGTATATATATTATTAGAGTTTAAATCTGATTTGTAAAATATTTTTATTCTTGAATCATTGATTTGAAAATTTTGAGGAAGAAATTAGTAGAAAGTTTAGTGGAACAAAATTGGTGTTTATAAGTGAGTTGGCCTTTAGTTACTCTGATTAAGCCCATTAGTGTAGTTTATAAATAAATGTAACACATGTACTCTTTACACTCATTTTTCAAATTTTAGAGTTGCTTTTTCTACAAGTTTCTCTAAATTCTCTCTCTCTCTCCCCCCGCTTTGAATTTTCTCTTTACATTTTTTTACATGAAGGAATTGCATCGTCTTGATGAAGATGTGTGACTAATTTCTTCATTTGATTTGAGGTTTCATAAATTACGTTAAAATTTGTGTTCTTGATCTATTTTTCTCGCATGATTTCTCTTCATCTTTTTCTTTTTGTTTTAGATCTATTTTTCATTCTTCATTATTATGAATTTCATTTTAATAGATCCGGATTAAATTTGAACATTAATTTTGGATCTAGATTTAGTTTTAGATCTAGACCTAAAATAATCTAAATTGCCTAAATCTACCTTTACCATTCTTGAATTTTAAGAAAATTGTGAGATCGCAATTGCATTTCATGTTTTTATGAAATTCAATAGATCTAGATTTAGATCTACATTTTGATTATGTTTATATTGATTTAGGTTGATTGAATTTGGATTATAATTTAAACTGTGAAAATTTTACCATAAGAATTAAAATATTGAATCGATACATTTTCAATTGAATTCTCTGTTTGCATTCGTCACATTCTAATTTCTCTTTGTTGTTCATAAAATTCCCCTTCCTAATTGCATGATAATTTTGGATCCTAGTTGATGGAAACTAATGGTGGAGATGCTTGTTGTTTCTCCTCCTCTAGGATCAATTGAAGCTCCTAATATTTTCCATGGATTCAAGACTCCAATTCAGAACAAAGAAGATGGACATAAGAACAAGATGGATGTGCTATTTCAAATCTTGAAGATGAGGAAGTGAGAGTTCTTGCCACAAGGAGGAATCTTTGACGAAAGAACTTAAGGAGAAGTTTCTCCTTCTAGAGAACTAAGAATTTTGTAGAGAGAATATGAGTTTGTAATCTAATCTCATAAGCCAAAAGTGTGCAAAAATACAAAGAGATTCAAATATATAGAGGTTTAGAAGCTTGTGGTGCAAGCTAAGCTAACCTAGGTTAGAAATAAGTTAGGTTAGGTTAGCTTGAACTCAAGCTACTTAACCTTAACCTAACTATGGTGAACAAATCACCCAAATTGGTCCCTCCAAGTGCCAACATCTAGATTCAAATTCTCCATTTAGAAAAGGCCATGTGGATAACCCATGATGGTAAGGAGACAAGGTGGAGACATTTGATCTAGAAGAGCCACTAGGAGAGGCTATGTGGCACAAATGTCCAAAATATGACTAGGAAAGGTTCATGTGATGTGGTTTGCTTTCTAGCACACCTTGGACGAGATTTACAAGGGAGGATAAGGTGTTTTGGACGGCCAAAGATAGCTCTAAACCAAACCACACCATCCTTTCATGTAAATATGGGCCAAGGAAGGCCAACAAGACACAAAATGAACTTTTACTAGTTACATCTCTCCTAAAATACTAATTACACCCTCAAATGAAAATAATACAATGACTAAACTTTCTATTATATTTGGCCAAAATGCAAGGCCTAAGAAAAAACAAAGGAAAGATCATAAAGAACTATGTCCTTAAAATAAGGACATGTCCTACAAACTAAGGGCACCCTATACTATATCTAAACCAAAATACAAGTCTAAAATAACCTATACATAGATCTAAACAATATAAGCAATCCTATACTAAGATATATACAAATAGAAAGATCAAGTAGTAGGAGATGAAGAGTACTCAATACTCATAAAGAGCATAGGCTTGTGAAATGTATCCTCTCTTGTGGCTTCCTCAATCCTCTTAACCATGGACCTAGTCAAAGGTCCAATGGTCTTCATGGATGGTACTCCATCACTATTGGCTTGTATCTTTGAAAAGAATGACCTAGGTTGTTCCCTATATTATAAATCTTTGGGTAAAATCTAGTGGTTTTTGATAGTGAAAAGTCAAAGTCAACAGAAAATTCAAATATGTATTAAATGCAGTCTAGAACATGCCAAATTGCACCAAATGAATTTTAAAAAATATTTAAAGACCAGAACATCATTTCATATCATATTTCCTATTTTCTGTAACTTTTTGGTGAATTTTAAAAATGAAATATCATGAAAAAATTGAAAAAGTGGTTTAAATGATGGAATTCCGCAAAATGGACTCTTGATGCCCATAATTAGTCCTTGACAAGGCTCCTTGATGTATGATTTTTCTCTATCTCTCGGCAAAATTTCAAGGCAATCCGAGTTACTTTTGTCAAATGACCAAAATACCCCTAAAAAGGCACTAACAGAAATCCTTAGCAATTTTTTTAGCTCATATGTAAAATCCAACAAATTCATCCTAACATATGTATTACATATATGCAATACTAATATGTAATACAATGTAAAAATACAACAACTATTAACAAAAAACAACAAAATCAACAAATATAATACAACAAAAACAACAGCAGTGAAAAAAAACAAAAATAGCAAAACAACAAATACATATTGAAACAAATATGCAACAAAGCAGAAAAATAGCAATAAAATTACAAAAAAAAATAGATACAAACACAAAAACAACAACAACAGCAAAAACAACAAGACAGATATACAACAACAAAAATAGCAATAAAAAAATACAATACAGAAATAACAACAGTAATAGAAAATAGAAACTAAAAACAAAAACTAAATAGAATTCAGAAATAGCAACTAAAACAAAAATAAAATACAACAATTGGAGACCGAATTACACCACTTGAACCCACAAAAAGAAAATTACAAGTAATTGAACAAAGAGTTAGTGAGCAAGATAAAATTCGTGAACTATAACTTGTGAAACCAGCAACGACGCCAAATTTGACAACGATGCCAAACATTATCAAATAAAGCTAGTTTTCCCTAGAAATTTAATAATATAGGGAACTTAGGTCAGAATCCAGAATCACAAACCATAGAACACGAATCTTGTCTTGTAATTAGTTAGAGGATTTTTGACAAACACTTTATGTGTAGTAATTATAAACTAAAATTTAATTCTACAAAATCATGAATTTTAAAATCCAATTGAATAAAACATCGATTAAAGTTTTGATTATTACAATATAAAAAAATATAATCCGAATTCCAACATTTAATATTTAATTCAAATTAAAGAACGAAGAACGCAATCGTGCTCTATGAAAATCCTACGAAGACAAATCTGTTATGTATTGTTCCAATCCAAATTGAATCCAATTTGGTATCCTAAAATTAATTTGAATTAATTCTGTTCATCAATTAATAAAAAAGAAAATTCATAATCATGAATTTAATTTGAAATTAATTGAAGAACAGAAAAAAAAGAGAAGAGATGAATTTGGATTTGAGAGGATTTTACCATATAATTGAAAACTTGAATCAATTAGGAGAACTTAGTTGCGCATAAAATATGTTCGGAGGGAAGATGAAGAGTCTTAGCCAAAATAAAGAGGAATTCGTGACAGAAAAGAAGAGAGTTGAGAGAAAATGAGAGAAGCTTCTTAAGCAAGAAATCTCAAATCTGAAAAATGAAGTAAAAGTGCCTGAGTTCAATGTAATTACACCTACATATAGACAACTAAATGGGCCTAAGTTTGACTAAACAAGGCTAGTCCACTAATTAAGTCCTAATACACTAATTACAAGTCATTAAGGTTTAAACTATACAAACAACAAAATAAAACTGCACTAAGAAGCAACTTTGCACTTCCTTTTCCAACCTCTTCCGATCTGAATTGGCTCTGGACTTTAGCAGATAAGTTATAACACTCTCTCTAAGATTTCCAACAGTACCAAGAATGTCCCAATACGAGTTCAGGAGCTCCATATATAGTTTGCACAAGATAGAGTGTTCAAGTGGGTAAAAATCCAAAAAATGAGTAAAATTTACCATAATCATCAAGTAATACAACTATCATAAATCTAAGTTAAAACACCAATATAAGACACATAAAAAAGTCAAAAAGGCCATATAAATGCATACAAAGTTGCTTTCCAAAATGCACTATCAATGGGGAAGGAACCTTCTTGAGTTGATGAGTTGTTCTTGATGTTTATGCTTGCTTTTTGGGTTTGCTTGTTCAAAGCGTTAATGTAGTCGCTTAGAGTGAGTAAGTGCAATCAAATTAGAGTATTATAGGACTTGTCTTGCTTAGAGTGAATTGTGATTGCTTAGAGTGAGATTCGGTGGCTTAAGGCAAGAACTGACTTGCTCATAGCAAGTTGACATGGTGTTACAGGGGTAGTCTTTGTGTATCGTCGCTTAGAGCTATAGAGTAGATAGATATATTGCATGTGTTGAGATGAAATTGTTGCTTATACTATACATGTTGATCTGCGAAGATGATTTTAGGTGTATGATGTATGTTATGAGTTGTGAGTTGTGTGTTGGTTGTGTAGATGTGAGGAAATTGCATGATGTTGTTGTGTTGTTGAAATGATGAATGTTGAGAATGCTTTAGGCATTTAGGCATGCTTTTGATGAGCTATGATGATTGAACTAGGACTAGAGGAGAAATTGTTTTTGATAGTTGCATATCCCATTATGTGGATGATGTGTTGTGGTGTTCTAAAGGCCCAAACTTTTGCTGGAAACCCTTTTTGAGAAGTTGACCCTTGAAATGGATAGCTATGCATCTCCTTTAGAACTGAGTTGGTACCGTGAATGGGCAAAGTCGAGACACACATGTATAAAGTGATCACTTGAGTAAAGTATGAAATTGGGGACTTAGTCCTTAACCGAGTACCAAAAGTGCATAGTATTTGGAGGGTAGTCAATAGGCTAAATCCATAGGTAACTTAATTATGCTAGTTATTATCGTGGTAGATCCATACCCAAATTATTCTATCCTAATAGTAGTACTAGACTTTCTAGTTTAGGCGATGATATCAAAGAAACCAAGCTGCTTTGTGGATTTACATCCAAATTGTTGTTGATCTAGCAAGTCAAAAAGGTTATGTTGTGTTGTTGGCTCGGTAAAGTCAAGTTGTCTAAACTGCTCACCTAAGATGTAGGATATGTCCATTAGTTGAAATGCATGACGATGCATTAGTTAATAGTTGTGTTGGGTTGTGTTGTGTTGATGTTGCATGATGATGATGATGATGAGCTAAGATTGTTGAGTGTTGAATGAATATGAAATAATGAGTTATTTTACTTTATCTTATGTTATTGTAAGTTGAATCTTTTATATCTAGCTAACCATTGATGTTGTTTTGTGTTTGATGAGATTCCTCTTGGAAATCTCAAGAACACTTCAAGCCTCACGGAATTCCTTGGAAGAACATCAAGGAAGAAGACTCCTAAAGGCTTCAATGTGACCTATGCTTGCATGTAGCCAAGTCCAGAGAAGAATAAGAGATCCTAGCTCTACAAGGAGAAGCTCTCAAGTAGGGTAGAGTTTAGGAGAAAGGTGACTTCGGAGAGAGTGAGTTCTAAGAGAGAAAAACTCATCAAATTAATCCAAAGTGAATTACAAGGCTCGGTAATAAGGATTTATAGGGGAAAATTAGGTCAAGGTAACCATGGGTTAGCCTAAGGTTAAGTGGAACCAAGGTAGGGTTCACTTAACCTTAGGTGCCCAAAATTTGAATTCAAAATTCAAATTTTGGAGCCTAAACCCAGATCACCCATGTGCAAGTCATTTGGAATGTCATTAGGCTTCCATTTGAGTTGCATTTCGGATCACACCATGTGCATGTGTTGCACATGGCCGAAATGCACACCAAATGTGAATCTAATTACATTTTAATGCAACTACACATGCAACCTAAATAACCCTAAATTCAAATGACCTTCAAATGAAAATCCTAAGCTAAATGGCCGTGAATACAAGGCCCAAAAGAAATACAAGGCACTAAGGCCCAATCCTACACTAACCCTAATCTACTTGGGCTTGAGTCAAAGCCCAACTAAACAAAGAGATGGGCTTTCCTTGGGCTTGGGCCCACTCCTCATGTATCCTCCTTGCCATAGCCCTAGTAGTTGGGCCCTTGGCCCATGGGCATCCTCCATCATCCCCTCCCTCTTGAAGAGGATTTGTCCTCAAATCCAAAGCATCCTCCTCTTGGGTAGCCAGTCCTGTAAAAAGAGAGAGATCAGAAACATTAAAACTAGGACTAACACCATATTCAGAAGGTAGATCTAGGACATAGGCATTATTATTTATTTTCCTAAGGATTTGAAAGGGTCCATCTCCTCTAGGACTCAGTTTTGACTTTCTTTGGGAAGGAAACTGATGGAAATCTAATCTCCAAGGATCCCTTTGGAAGAGGTAAGACCAAGAAGGGTGAAGGATAATATAAGGAGTCTCCATTGTACATACTTGTATAGTTAATTTCTTGTACCTTGTATATAGTAGATACTTGTATTGGTGTATTTTTGCCTTTGTATTTGAGAGGCACTTTATTTCCTTTTAGTAACTATTGTATATTGTTTCTAGGGTAGGTTACTTGGGAACTTTGACTCCATTTAACCTAACCTAGAAATACACTCTTTTCTTAGTTTTCTAGTAGTAGGATTGGGAGTGGCATTAGCAAGCTAGAGAGTGTCATTAGCAAGCTAGAGAGTGTTACTAGCAATTTAGCCAAAAGGTGGTCCTAGGCTAAAATTTACATATTGGACTCATTTTACTCCTAATTTTTCATAGATTTGATTTAGCTAGGTTCCATTCACATTGGATGAACCTAACTAAACCAAATTATCAATTTCAAAACCGGTTGGAGTAAATTAAGTCCAAAGAGCCACCCACCTAGATGTGTTCACACTTGTGTTCACACTTGGTCGAATAGCTTGGTGCTTCTCAAGCTTGGAAGCTTGAAGCACAAGCTTCTCCTTAGCTAGCTTACCAAGCAAGCTAAGTGAGAAGCTTGCACTTCAAGCCTCTTGACCTTGGACGGATTAGCTAGACCTTACCATGGTTCCTAGTGAACCATGGTTAAGGCTAGCTTGCTCTCTAAGCTTCCTACTCCTATATTTTCATTTTTCCTTCATTGTAAAACACTTTTGGATGTATTGAGATTTCATTTCTGAAATATTGTTCAGATTTCTCTCTTCTAAAAGCCCCTAAACCTCTTTGATATTCATCCAATTCACTTATCCTTCACTAGAAGAGTGTGGTGAGAATTGAAGAGGCTTATCTCTTCATCAAGGAGTGGCGCCTCTTGGGAGAGTTCTCCACCAAACCGTGGTTGTTCTAAGGTCTCCTCCTCCAATGGAGACCTTAGCAAAGCTTAGGAAGAATCAAGGAGCCTAAGATCTAGGGAGGAACTTGAAGAAGATTCACATCAATTCGGATTCTCCAAACAAGTTTCCATCAGAAACCTATCCTTCCGAAGGTGTAGCCAAACCCAGTCACCTTCCTTGAAGACAACTTCATTTCTACCCTTTTTATTATATTTTTGATATTTTTCAGTTTGGGATTGAATATGATCTCTAACCCTCTCATGTAACCTTTTAACAAACTCAGTCTTAGATGTGCCTTCTTTATGAATAAAGGAAGCAACATCTGGTAGGGGCAAAAGATCCAAAGGAGTAAGAGGATTGAAACCATAGACAATCTCAAAAGGAGACATGTTAGTGGTTTTGTGAACCACTCTATTATAGGCAAACTCCACATGAGGGAGATAGTCATCCCATGACTTTTTATTGCCTTTGAGGATTGCCCTCAACACAGTCCCTAGAGACCTATTTACTACCTTAGTTTGCCCATCAGTTTGGGGATGACATGTGGTAGAAAATAGAAGTTTAGTTCCTAGCCTTTCCCAAAGAGTTTTCCAAAAATGGCTAAGGAACTTAACATCTCTATCTGAGACTACAGTTTTGGGTAACCCATGTAGTCTCACAATTTCTTGAAAGAATAATTTAGCAATGTTACTTGCATCATCCACTTTGTGGAATGGAATAAAATGTGCCATTTTACTAAAATGGTCCACAACCACAAATATGGAATCCTTTCCTTTTTGGGTCCTAGGCAATCCAAGGATAAAATCCATGGAAATGTCTACCCATGGAGAATTGGATATGGGCAAGGGGGTGTATAATCCATGAGGTTTAGTGGTAGACTTTGCTTGTAAACAAGCAATGCAACTACTACAAAACCTTTGGACATCTCTTTTCATATGAGGCCAAAAGAGTTTCTCTCTCAAAAGTGAAAGAGTTTTCTCAACTTCAAAATGCCCCATGAGCCCACCCTCATGGCTCTCCTTGACCAAGAGTTTCCTAATAGATCCTTGGGGTACACAAAGTTTATTTTCTTTAAAAAGATACCCCTCAGAAATATAGTACCCTTGGTAAGGTTTTTGAATACATAAAGAATAAAAGTTAGCAAAATCAAGGTCTTTCTCATATAATTCCTTGATGTCATCAAACCCTAGTATTTGAGAACCTAGGATGTTCAATAAAACATGTCTTCTTGACAAAGCATCAGCTACTACATTTGTAGAGCCCTTTTTATATTTGATGACATAAGGAAATTGCTCAAGGTACTTAACCCATTTTGCATGCCTCTTATTTAACTTATGTTGACCCTTCAAGTATTTAAGTGATTCATGATCACTATGGATCACAAATTCCTTGGTCACAAGGTAATGTTCCCAAGTTTGAAGGGCACGAACTAAAGCATATAACTCCTTGTCATAGGTAGGGTAGTTCAAGGCAGCCCCATGAAGTTTTTCACTGAAATAGGCTATGGGATGGCCACCTTGTAACAACACAGCTCCTATGCCAAGACCTGAAGCATCACATTCTAGCTCAAAAGTTTTGCTAAAATTAGGAAGAGCTAGAACAGGTGCTTGAGTGAGTTTTGCTTAAGCTTTTGAAAAGCTAAATTATGTTTTTCTTGCCACTCAAAGACCACATCCTTCTTCACCAACTCATTGAGAGGTGAACCTAATGTAGAGAAGTTAGGAACAAATCTTCTATAAAAGCTTGCCAAACCATGGAAGCTCCTAACTTCACTAACATTAGTAGGAATAGGCCATTCTTGGATGGCTTTGATTTTCTCGGGGTCCACATGAACCCCTTTTTTACTCACCACAAATCCTAAAAATATAACATTATCCACATAAAAAGTGCACTTGTCTACATTGGCAAACAAGTGATTGTCTCTAAGAACAAGTAAGACTTGTCTTAGGTGATCCACATGATCACTTAGACTTTGGCTATAGATTAAGATGTCATCAAAATAAACAACTACAAACCTACCAATGCAATCCCTAAGGGCATGATTCATAAGCCTCATGAATGTGCTAGGGGCATTAGTAAGCCCAAAAGGCATTACCAACCATTCATATAGTCCAAATTTGGTCTTAAAAACAGTTTTTCACTCATCACCTTCTTTGATTCTAATTTGGTGATATCCACTTTTAAGATCAATTTTGGAAAATATGGATGACCCATGCAATTCATCAAGCATGTCATCAAGCCTAAGAATTGGGTGCCTATATTTTATGGTGATGTTGTTGATGGCTCTACAGTCACAACACATCCTCCATTTTCCATCTTTTTTTGGCACCAAGATGACAGGCACAACACAAGGGCTTAGACTCTTTTGAATCCAATCCTTATCCAACAACTTTTGTACTTGCTTCTCTATCTCTTTAGTCTCTTGTGGGTTGGTCCTATAGGCTGGTCTATTTGGAAGACTAGCCCCAGACACAAGATCTATTTGATGCTCTATTCCCCTAAAAGGTGGAAGTCCCACTGGGCCTTCACTAGGGAATATATCACCAAAATCTTTCAAAAGATTTTTTACCTCAAGAGGTAGAGATGTTTCCAAAGAGCTTGTGGCAGTGCAAGTTAGTGTTCCTCTACACATGAGGATATAAGAAGATGGTGCAAGAAAGAGAGAGGTTTTATGTAAAGGTTTTGAATCAAAAATCTCTTCTTGAACTATCTTAGAGAGGGAACACTAGTCTCTCTAGAATCCTCTTTTTCACTAATTTTTAGGAGTTTTTTTTTTCAATTTTTTTTTGTTTTCCTTTTTCTTGCTCACGTTTGGTCTTCATTTGTACTTGATCTTCCATCACTTGTGAAGGTGATAGAGGATGAAGCACAAACTTCTTACCCTTATGTGTGAAAGTTATTTTATTAGTTAGGCCATCATGATGAGTTTGTTTATCAAATTTCCATGGCCTACCCAATAAAATATGACAAGCTTCCATGGGAACTACATCACATTTAACTTTATCTTGATAGTTCCCAATAGAAAACTGTACTTCCACTTGTTGGTTGACCACCATATCCCCATCATCATTAAGCCAATGAAGTTGATAAGGTTTGGGATGGGGTGTGGTAGTCAAGCCCAACTTTTCAACCATCCTAGTGCTACAACAATTGCACCAAGATCCACTATCCACTATGAGAGAACAAGCCTTGTTTGAAATATTACATCTTGTATGAAAGATGTTCTCTCTTTGGGATTGTGTATCACTAGGTTGGTTGTTGAGGACCCTTCTCATCATAAGAAGTTCCCCATTGTAAGGATAAGTGACCTCACATGGCTCTCCCTTACTTGCTTCTTCTTCATCCTCACTTGAAGATGAAGAAGTAGTAGCTTCATCATGGCTACTATAAATGTCTTGGCCCCTTAAAATCATCACCTTCTTATTAGGGCATTGAGAAGCAATGTGGCCTCTCCCAAGACACTTAAAGCACTTTATATCACTAGACTTGGTGCTAGTGTGTGAGGTGTTTGTTTTTTTGTCTTTTTCTTTTTCTTTACCCTTGTCTAGATTTTTGGAAGGAAAAGTATTTTTCTTTTCAAAATCATTTTTCTTGCCCTCCCTCTTGTAGTCAACCTTAGAGTAAGAAGATGAGTATGAACTTGTTTTGAAACCTTTTCTCAAATTTTGTTGTTCAACCTTAATACAAAGTTGAACCAAATCATTTAAATCTCTATAAGGAAGAAGCTCAACCTTATCTCTTATCTCAAAAGTTAAACCACTCAAAAATCTAGTAATGGTAATGTTTTCTTCCTCCCTAATACCAGCCCTCATCAAATACAATTCTATCGTTTGTCTATACTCTTCCACAGTCATATTTTTTTGATGGAGTCTTTGGAGCTTGTTGATAAGCTCCCTAGTGTAATAAGAGGGAATATGCCTCCTTCTCAAGGCACTCCTTAGCTCATTCCAATATTGAATTGGAGGGTCATGATGGAGACGCCTATCCCTAACAAGGGAAGTCCACCAATACATGGCATGACCTTGGAAGCTCAAAGTGGCTAGGGGTACTTTTCTTTCTTCACTCACTTGATGCAAAGTGAAGATTTGTTCAACCTTCATCTCCCAATCAAGTTACCCCTCCACATCATCTTTTCCATGAAAATAAGGGAGATCTACCCTAGATTCCCTTGGCTTGGGGGTCCTATGAACTCTTCTAGGAGGTTGTTGATAATGATCTCCTAAGGCTAGGCTATCATCATGCATTGACTCTCCTAGGGTTGAGCTATGAGTTTGGGAGCTATGTCTACTACAGTGCTTGTGGTGTAATTTTTCTTCTTTCTCCTTCAATAAACGAATCTCCTCCTCCAAAAGAGCAAGTTGAGCCTCTCTTTCAAGTTTTTCTTTGAGTCTTTGTTTGGACTCTTGCTCTTTCCAAATTTTAAGTGATCTTAATTCATGTGTTACTTTTGACATGTCATTGTAATCACTTGAATTACTATCACTTTGAGGAGTAGAAAATTCTTCCATTATAGGAGAAAGGTTCCTTTTGATGAAAGAAGTTTGAAAAGCAATTTTTATGCAAGGTTAAGACTAAGTACTTGGAGGAATAAGTATACAAATTGAACTTTGGAGGGAGGTGAGCTACTAAGAGCCACTTAATAACCAAGCCTCTTCAAGTAAAAATTACTAATCCTCCTTGTAGTTAATCTCTACCAAATTCTTTTTCAATGAAATTTTTTTTGATGATTGGTGATCTATGATATACTAGACGAATGAAAGCACTTAAAACAAGTATTAAAGCAAGAATTAAACTACCTAAACGTATCCTAAGGTGAGAGCTTGAGAGATACCAAAGATCAATCAAGGACCACTCTCACCAAGTACTAACGAAAATGAACACCTAAGGAGAGATGGTTGTGTACCAAAGACACACCCAAGACACTCCTTCAAATGGCCAATTACAAGGTATTTACAAAGCTAAAAAGCAAAGCAACAAGTGGCTTGAAGAGAACTTAAAAACAGCCACAAAGAGTTAGTGAGGGATTAGTGACCAAATTTTGCAACAAAAATTCAAATTAGTAAGAAAATTATGGTCTCTAAATCCGTCACTAAACTCTATTTTTTTTTAAAATTCAATTACAAAATCAATTTGAAACTTCAAAGGTTCTCCATGGATGACAAGTCCAGCTGCCACCAAAATTTCCAGCTCCAAGTGTTTAGGGTGTATATTTTTGGGTAGCCAAATCCGAGAGCCACCAATGTCCTTTTCTCCTCCTTTTCTTAGTCTTCTTTTGATGATCCTTGTAGAACTAGCTTCTAGGGAGATAGGCTAGGTCAAACATAGGTCACACTTGAGTTTAAACAATGATAAAGAACAACAAAGAGAATTTGAGAAGTAATGAAGACAAGAGTAGAGTAGGAGAGACAATATAGATGACCAAAACAAGAGATGGCTAGGACAAGAAAGAAATGACCTAAGAAAGGTTCTAGAATTTGATTTACAAAACTAAAACACTCAAGATATGTAAGCTGAAAATATGATGTAAAAATAAGCAATATCAATCCGAGAAGAATTCTTGTAACAAAAACTCCTTAATTGGTTTTTTCTTTTGAAAATTAGGTTTAGCATTTTTTTTAATCACTTTATTTTTTTTGCATTTTCTTTTGATCTTTATTTTATATATATATATATATTTTTATCTTAGGAGTTGCCTTTTTCTTTCAATCAATATGCAAAACTCAAGTCTCGGTCTCACTTAATGGAAGCACTAAAAACCGGATTCAAATTTGAATGCTAAATGACAACCAAATTAGGTTAATATGTAATGCACATTCAACATGTTTTTGATGCTTGTTTTGGTTGATTAGCACATGCACGGTTTTAGGCTCCAAATTCAAATTTAAAATTGAGCTACAAACACAAATTTTCAGCACACACAAGTTACACAAAAATCAAACACTCACGGATAAGGAGGAAATTTTTTTATGACATTTTCTAGCATAGGAATCCTAAATTTTCTAAGAAAACTACTAATGATCTAGTAGTAGTTTAAGAACTCAAAGTGAAACAAAATTTATGAGCATATACCAAGGCTATGGATCTCGGCCAAATCCAGAAAATGTTTTCAAGATGAAATTCAAAAATTCAAAACGAATCAACAAGCATAGCTAGGAAAGATGAACATAAAAAGAACTACACAATACTACTAGACATGGATTCAAAATAAAAAAGGACTCAATCATGCTATGACCGAATAAAATTTTGAATCATGACTCAAACAAATCAAAAAGCTAATAGGCAGAAAATTCCTAATAGGCAAAAGAGAATGGAGCATGATTCATGGAAGCATATTGTCATAAAAGCATAAATGAATCATTCAAGCATATGATACTAGATCCATCAAATTTTGAGACAAAAATTAGATCTAGGAAATATTAAACTCTCAATGACAAAAACTCAAAACAAAGATGAACACAAGATGAACACAATAAGAAAATAGTCATGGATCCAAACTTCAAAAGACAAGAGAATTGACTTATCTCTTGAAGAACCGAATGCTCTTGATACCACTTGATGAGATTCCTCTTGTAAATCTCAAGAACACTTCAAGCCTCACGGAATTCCTTGGAAGAACATCAAGGAAGAAGACTCCTAAAGGCTTCAATGTGACCTATGCTTGCATGTAGCCAAGTCTGGAGAAGAATAAGAGATCCTAGCTCTACAAGGAGAAGCTCTCAAGTAGGGTAAAGTTTAGGAGAAAGGTGACTTCGGAGAGAGTGAGTTCTAAGAGAGAAAAACTCATCAAATTAATCCAAAGTGAATTACAAGGCTCGGTCATAAGGATTTATAGGGGAAAATTAGGTCAAGGTAACTATGGGTTAGCCTAAGGTTAAGTGGAACCAAGGTAGGGTTCACTTAACCTTAGGCGCCCAAAATTTGAATTCAAAATTCAAATTTTGGAGCCTAAACCCGGATCACCCATGTGCAAGTCATTTGGAATGTCATTAGGCTTCCATTTGAGTTGCATTTCGGATCACACCATGTGCATGTGTTGCACATGGCCGAACTGCACACCAAATGTGAATCTAATTACATTCTAATGCAACTACACATGCAACCTAAATAACCCTAAATTCAAATGACCTTCAAATGAAAATCCTAAGCTAAATGGCCGTGAATACAAGGCCCAAAAGAAATACAAGGCACTAAGGCCCAATCCTACACTAACCCTAATCTACTTGGGCTTGAGTCAAAGCCCAACTAAACAAAGAGATGGACTTTCCTTGGGCTTGGGCCCTCTCCTCATGTATCGTCATTGCCATAGCCCTAGTAGTTGGGCCCTTGGCCCATGGGCTTCCTCCATCAGTGTTACTCTATGATGATCATATATACTTTGTATGAGAGTAGGATAAGATTAGGTTTGAGATGTTTTCCGTTGATAGTCATCCGGATGATGACTTGGAGGGAGTTTTGCACAACTACTTGCAGAGTAGCTTCTTGTGTATAGTTGTAATCAACTAGTTGCATATACTATGTATATATTTTCTTTTATTGGATGAATGTAATTATGTTTTATATACTTGTATAATTGTGTACACTTATATATAACATTTAATACATTATCTAGTGAAGAATGGTAAATTATATTAGTTGTATTTTCTTTATTTACATGTTGTACGGTATTAGATCTTATGACCTTATTCATCATTATCAACATTGAATCTACTTAAATGATAGTTGAGATGGGAGATCAAAATTTCAATAACTATCATATATGAATAGGTATTTTATTATTGGTTTGGCCATAATTTGTAGCTATATATTATATAAGATTTATTCAGGTGTATAATACTTGAGATAAAACATGCTTTGAATAAAGTGAAATTAGAATTTTTTTTAATGTTTATAAAGCATGATATATATATATATATATTTTACCGGAACTAATGCTACTTGAGCTAACAGTTAAGACTACATAGTATGACCACTTTATTATATATGTTTTTAGTATATGATATTTTGTCTATTTTTAATTTTAATTTTTGAATAAATTTTATTTGATTTAAGTTCTTGAATTTGTTTTCATGAGCAAAATTTTTTAATGTTAGAGACCAAAATGTTTACTAAATAAAAAGCTTAAAGACTAAAAGTAAAAAACAGCAAAAGTTCAAAGTCTAAGAATAAAAATTTGTTCAAAGACTAAAATAATAATTAACAAAAGTTGAGAAACTAAAAACATATTTAACTTATTATTATTATTATTTGTTATAGTGGAAGAGAAAGTAATTATTGGTAACTTATTTCTTAGCTAAAAATTCCATTTCATTTGATGCAGAGAATATTCAAAATGAAAAATTTCATTGTATTTAGGATATTATTTTAATGGAAAAAAATATGATTATATTAGTGTTGAAAAAGACATAGTTAACCTATTAAAATATTATTTATATGTGTTTATCTTAATTTAACAATAATTAATGGATGTAATATGGAGAAAGAAACAACGTGTGAAGTTGTGATTTAAAACAAAACAACTGCTGTTACCATTTCCAACAATGTTGCTTAAAGCTTTCAAACTCAAAGCAATAAAAGAAAAAAAAAAAAAAACTTGATAGCATTAGGTTATTTCCTCTTATTCCTTAAGAGACGAGTATCTAGAAATAGAAACCCTCATCACCACGTCATCACTACTGTTTAGGAGTTGGAATAAGCAAGCATCTCCTTCTTTTAAATTGTTTTCTCTCACAAAAATTGGCCATTGTGTAGTAAAATAACTTCCTGAATTATTTTTATAATGGCTCAATTTAACCCTCCATGATCTGTTCTCAACCAGAAGCTTTACATATTGTTCACCAAATTTGATGTAGCCCTTCAGTGGGTTCTTCGGAAGATACTGCATGATAAGCAATTTTTTTCATCTCACTCAGATTTTAGTTAATGAGATAGGAGACATTATATGTAAGACTGAGTCAAACATAAAGTCAATAAAACTTTTGTTTTAAAAAGTTTATCTTTAAAAGATATATAAATATAATTATTTTTTTTAAGATCCATCTTAAAATATTTTTATTTTTTTATAAAAAATATTAATAACTTAAAAAATATATATAATTTTAAGATTTGTTTACATCTAATTATGTGTTAGGCCGACCTGATTATATAATTACTTGGTTTGAGAACATACCATACTTGTTCTAATTAAGTGGCTTGATTTCATTATCACTGTGAAGGAAGTAATCCCAGCTGCTTCATCTTCTCCATAATTACTAATGGACGACCCTTCAATTTTTGTCTTACCTAAGAGAGGGGAAATTTATTAAACATAAACAAAGCAAAATTCTTTATACCCTTCTAATTCTATGGCTAGAAATCTGACAAATAAATATATCAGGAAATAGGATTCAAGAAACTTGCCTTTGTGGTTTTTGACTTTTTGATCAAAGGCAACAACGTCTTGCAAATTGGAATTACTTTTTTCATCTTTTCTATTTGTTCTCCGTGTCTTTCGTGGTTGAATTTCTTGGCTACTAATTTTGGCCCTTTTGTGATTTGGTTTGCTAACTGGGTATTCTATTTCTGTGGCACTCATATCACAAATGAGTACATGAAAATGGGGTGTTCCATCGTATCTGAAAACCAATAGGTTCCCATGGGCTAGAGAGTGATACGCCACAAACTCTTTCCAACCTTTTTGGAACCAAACACTGTCATCACGTTTCTCCAAATTGACCCTCCATTCTGCACCGTTTGGAAGCTTAAGAAACACCGTGTTGGATAAGTGTTTTCCATATTTTCGCACAAACTTTGCTGGAATCCTCTGTTGTGCAGATCCAAATTAGTAAATATATGATATGAAGTATTTGTTAACAGATTTTAATTCTAACTATATGCATCAAAAAAATTCACTGTATCCATATGACAATTTAGTCACTAATTGACTAATTGTAAGGTTTTGAAAAACAATTCTCAAGACTGATTTTGGCCGCAACGTCAAAATTTTTTAAATCACTATGACTATTGACAACAATTTCTCGTAATACCATGTATCATGACAAAATAACAACCACGATTTAAAACCATGAATTTTAAGAATTAATGTAACTTTATTTTGGTGACTGACAGCATGTGTAAGGTGAATAGAGAATATGATATTCAAAAAGGAACCATAAATTCTTACTAGTTTTCCTTGCAAAAGGTTGTGAGAGAGCATGATTCTAAAAAAGTGGATTGGCTTCGATGTATTATCATCATGGGAGTCATCTCCATTATAATGTTTTCTAGTCATTCGCAATGTCCAACAGCACCCAGAAGAAACTGGATTATGCCTTTGATACTATTTATGCTTGCTTTATATTTTATTTTGAACTGACAAACAAATTGGAGTTACATGGCACTGCGAAACTGCCATCTTTATTGATCTTTTCAGAGAAATAAAAATATTATACTGAAATTATTATTATTTAAAATTTTAATTAAGATATAAACACTATTTATTAAAGTAACGAGTCAAATTCGTTTAACGTTTTATCTCATTTGATAACAAAGTTAATGTACTTAATTTTTCTTGAAATATTATTTGTATTCGTTACGGTTTTATTTTATTAATTTTAGAATAGTACATCAGTACGTAACATGATTTTAATGTATTTTAATTTTTTAAGTACGTATTATATTTTGAGTACATATTAATAAGATGCAAACCAATAGTTTATTAACCTTTAGGGATTCTCGGTGTTAAAATAAATAAATAAAATAAAAACATTTAAAGATTCTTTGATTGTCAATATATATATGATGGAATATGATAATTTATTTTATTCTATTGTAACAATTTATTTGTTACATAGATATAATGTGATAATTTTATCATATATTGCATTGATATTTTTAGTTAGTTGGACTCATCTAATTCCTATGATAATATAATACATCTTCACTAATCCATAACAAAACGAAGCTCCTACGTTGAGCCCTTCCTTGTTTCAATGCCCTCTACGTTGAGCTCAACAACAGGATCGTGCCCGTGGCTATGGACTACAAGTAGCATGTTCCACGGGACCACCGTTCACAAGGTCGTCAAGTTCTAGGACCCTTACTTTTTTATTCATGAACCTTAGGTGGAGTCTGTCGAGAAGTGATGAGATGAGATGATTAAGAAAATATGAGGGAAGGGATTCAATTGCCATGAAGAAGGGTGCTGTTGTTTGGTTCGATTAAATAGAGAAGGTATACCATATCGTCGTAAGAATTAGATGAATCCTATGATCGAAAAAGTATTGCACCATAGACTAAGATTTTGTTGATAATTTGTATTTATGTATATTTTCTTTATAAAGGTGGTTCTCTCTTTGTATTCAAGCATACTATCTTTCCATCATTTTTCGTTTGATTTGTTTTTTTTTTCCACAATAAGATTACATGACTTTTTATTATTTTTAAAAAATATTTATCACATTTAAAGTTTAATTGTTGACTTTTATTTTTCTTTATAGTTTGTACATTTAGATATTAGAAAAAAGACTTTAAAGTGAAATTTGAGAAAAGAGCATAAATTATGCTTAAAAATAGGAGTGACAAAATGAGTAACGACCATAAGCCAGTCAACCCGAAAGAAATTGGTAGTTGAAGTAAATATTCAAATCCATTTAACCTGTCTTTCCTAGCTCCCCAACCCACAAGCTAAATGGTGGAGCGAGATGAGTTGACTCGCCACCACTGGTTCATTTAATTTTTAAATATTATTTAAAATTTTATTTTGTAATTTATAGTGTATGTGTGTGTATAAGTGTGTTTGTGTGTGTGTGTGTGTGAGAGAGAGAGAGAGAGAGCTAAGGTTCCTAAATTCAATCCAATGGTTTTCATTCTCATGAAAGTGGAGGGGACTTCTTATTCCAAGGTTATTGTTAGAGTTAGTCCTAATGACCAACCGTTTTATTTTCTAGGCAAAAATACACTTTTCATCCCTTATATTATTTAATATTTTTAATTTAGTCCCAGTTGAATTGTGTGACTCAATTTGATCCCACTTTTTTAAAATGTGTGTCAATGTTAACCTTTCTGTTTAGTCCCTACGCCTCGATGTCACATGTCCTATCAGAGCAAAGCCCAACATAGAAGCCTAAGCTTCATCACCAACATCCTCAGCCTCACGTTGATGATCACTTGTATAATATTCAAAGGAAAGCAACACAAAAGACGATAAGGGAGTGAGAAACATCTCACTCTGGCTCACAGTGTAGAAATATACATCAGATAGTCAAACACAAACAAGACATGTATAGCATAGATAGATTAATAATAATATCACATCTCACTCATCTTAGACATAAAAACATCAATTTATCATATAACATTAAGAATGCATATGTATGGACACGAACTACATATTATCATGCATGTGATGCCAGTAACATATCACATGGCATATTGTCGCTAGCAATACACGAAGAGTAGTCTAGGAGTACATGTCGGGTCACACCCTTTACGCACTCTCACTAGAAGGACATACTACCAGGGTCTCGTCGAGATAGCTAAGTTGCGCAAGATACATCTCATGCACACAATGAGCGAGACTAGGACTTACAAACCAAGCTATCCCCAAGGACTATAATCCCCAAAGCTTTTACACTAGGGGGCCTTCCCTGGTGTAGACCCCTAAAATTGTCCGGGTCGGAAATAAAGCTTGAAGACTCTCGAAGACTGAAGGAAGATCAGCCAGAAGGACTCCTGGAAGGCCCTAGGAGGGTTCTCTGTAGGTCTAGAGGTCTTAGAATAGCTCAAAATAAGGAAGTGGAGGGAATGAAGCCCAATACGGCCGTACTGAACTTAATACGGCCGTATTGAAGCTTCAATACGGCCGCAGTGAACTCAATACGGAGTATTGAAGTTTCTGAAACTTCAATACGGCCGTACTGAAGTCAATACGGCCGTATTGAAGCTTCAATACAGCCGTATTGAAGCTTCAATACAGCCGTATTGAACTTAATACGGCCGTATTGAAATTTCTGAATTTCAATACGGCCGTATTGAACTCAATACGGCCGTATTGAAGTTCAAAAATTTCAATACGGCCGTATTGCTTCTGTAGGCCGTATTGCGCCTATTCCCTATAAATATGACGTCAATTGGACGTCATTCCACACTTTTTCACACAGTTTTGACTCCCTCCTTGAGTATTCTGGGGTTTTTGAGCAGTGTTCTGCCCTAGAAATCTCTCTGGGAGTCGATCCGACGAAGTTCTGGAATTCCGAGCACTTAGCTTGGAGATTCGAACCTAGTCGAAGGGAAATCCTCCGGATTTCCATAGTCAAAAGTTTTTAGGAGGGAGCGAGCGGGCTTGTAGAGCGAGGGAACGCCAAAAAGCTTCCCAGTTTTACGAAATATATAAAAGCACGCTTCAAAGGTTTCTTCTTAAAGTCCTTCCTTTTACTGCTTTCTGTATGCATATTTAAACTGTCATCATGTAGATAGTTAATTTATAATTGCTTAGAATAAATAGGGGTAATTTAGTAATTTTACACTGTTATTTTAGAAATAATCTGTCATAGGGAACCCGAAAGGGGCGCTGTGGGGTGCTAACACCTTCCCCACGCGTAACCGACTCCCTTACCCAACTCTGGTTGTAATGGCCAAAGTTGATTTATAAAATCAATTGCCTTATCCCTTTTTCCAATGTTTTGAGTAAAACATTGGTGGCGACTCCAAAGAACCCTCCTTTTGCGAAAACCACTAATCCATGGAGGGTCCCGCTTGGGATTAATATGGATTGGTGAGACATTTAATAAATAAATTGGATAAGATCGACAAGGTCTCAGTTTGAGAACAAGTCGTTCTAATAATCCAATACATTTTCAAAACTAAAATAAAAGCGAGCTCGACCGTCTTCGCGAATGCCGAAAGCCCGTTTCGGGCCGGTGGCGACAGATGGCGACTCCACTGGGGAAGCCTCGAGAGTCAGTCCCATTTAGTGACAGATTATTTTAACAAATAATAAGTTAAAATTACTTCATTACCCCTCACTTGTATGATAACATGTTTATCTATGTGGCTTTTAAATAACTGTTGTATGTTTAAATTCCGCAATTGTTTGAAATACAAACTGTACACAAACCTTTGCACACAACAGTTCCCTCTATACCCGGGGGCATGAGTGATTAACCATAGGGAGTGGATGTTAGTACGGCCGGTTGTCGAATGGGTCTATAGGTGCCCGTAGACCGTTGTCGGAAAACATCACTCAAGGTGATAACCATGAACTTGAGTCCGACGGTGCGTTGGAGCTTTCCATCGACCTACGATGAGAGGAATTGGGTCCCTATAATGGGGGCACCTTGGGGGCCTCAGACCGGTGAGAACAGTTAGATCCACCTTGAATATGCACTTTTCTGCAGGATACCCCTACCTCGTGATTCGCTCGTGACTGTTCGTGGATGAGTGAATTGTTTGTGCATTGTTTATGTGAAATTGTTTGAGCATACATTGCATTTCTTTAAACATACAACATTCCTATTCTTTTAAAATAAAAATAAATAGGAATAAGGATCTTCCATTGCATGGTGTTAACATCTACCTTCATCACATTCATGTAGGTAGTTTCCCTTTTCACCCAAAAAAAATATAAAATACAAAAAACAAAATACCCAAAAAAAGGAAAAAAGGGTTATTTATCCAAACCAAGCAATATCATGCATCATCTTAGGGACATCCTAAAAACATGATAATGCTTAGTTGAATAAACACAATGCATGCATATTCATCGTCATCATCTCATATCATGCATTCTCATCAAAGATCATGGAGGGATCTAGATTTGCATTTCATACATCCCTCCCAATAAATCATTAATAAACATTAATAAAAAGAAAGAAATAATCGATGCGTATGTTCAAGATGGATCGCACGCCATTTGTTATTAAGTGTAAGCCAACAACCGTGCCAAGCGAGCGCACATCAACTCCGTTGTTGGTAATCAAGACGAATAAAGGGGAAGGTCCAACACCATTAAGGATCACTGCTCCAAGACCTTTCCCCTACGAATCAAATAAGGCTGTGCCATGGATATACGACATCCACCTTTCTGCCGACAGCGATATCTCTAACATCGCTGGACTTGGGGGCATGACTAGGAGTGGCAGGATCTACACTCCCGATGATCTTCATGATAAAGCTCCCAAGAATAAAGAAAAAGAAGAAAAGAAAACCGAGGAAAAAGAATCCGAGGAGGAGACAGACGAGCTGTTAAAATTTATCCGACAGAGTGAGTACTCCATCGTGGATCAACTTCATAGGACGCCAGCAAAGATTACGCTGTTGTCGTTGATCCTAAGCTCCGAACCGCATCGGCAAGCTCTGTTGAAAGTCTTGAACGAGGCGTATGTATCACACACCATATCCCAAGACAAATTTGAGGGAATTGTTAGTCACATCACGGCTAATGATCACCTCACCTTCACAGATGAAGAGATCCCCACCGAGGGACCGCACCATAACAAGCCCTTGCACATCTCTGTAAAGTGCAAGGAGTATCACATCGCGAAGGTCTTGGTGGATAATGGATCTTCCTTGAACGTGATGCCAAAAAGAACGTTCGATCAGATGGCAATCAAGGGAGTCCAAATGCGCCCAAGCAACATGATCGTTCGAGCTTTCGACGGCTCTAAAAGAGAAGCGGTGGGAGAAGTCAGTCTTCCAATCCAAATCGGACCCACTATCTTTAACGTCGAATTTCAAATAATGGACATTACTCCTGCATACAGCTGTCTCCTCGGCCGACCTTGGATTCATGATGCGAAAGCTGTTCCTTCTACGCTCCACCAGAAAGTCAAGATCATAATGGGTGACAAACTGGTGACCGTACAAGCTGAAGATGACATACTCATCAGCAAGCCATCCACCATACCTTATGTGGATGCAACGGAGGAAGCTTTAGAAACCGCCTTCCAAGCATTGGAAATTGCCAATGTTGAAACGTTTCCCCGAGAAACGAAGAAGGTAGCTCATATGCTCACAAAGAACGGATACTTGCCAAGACAAGAATTAGGCAAGGATTCCCAAGGAATCCCGGAGCTACCCATTATCAAGGACAATCCGGGGAAACAAGGGTTAAGATACAACCCTAACAAAGATCAAAGGACGAAGAGGAACCAAGATCCTTCTCGACGTTCTTTAAGCCAGATCTTTAGGAAGGCCGGTTCACAAGCGTCAAGGCCGGTCGTCGTCGTCAAAATGTTTTTCTCCTTCCGATAGGGATGTATAGACTCAGTGACTATTAGAGATCACTCCTCGGGGACAGCCCGACCCCCGAGCCTCGATAGGGCACATGTTTCCACTATGATTATAATAAAATCATTCATTATTATTTCTTATTGCTTCTTTTCTCGCTTGCAATAAAATTCTAGACCACATTATTTTAACCCTGTTTGAATAAGCATAAATGAGGTTAAAATCATCTTGATAACAATAAACCCGCATCATTTTTATGTGGAAATGTGCATGACAACTTGGAGCACCTTTTCTTGGCATCAATAAGTGCCATCGTGGATAAAAGAAATCCTAAAGATAATAAGCTCGGCAGGAAACCCAAAAAGGGGACTGCGCAAAAATAAGAGCAAAAGACCCGCTAGGAATCCCACAAAAGGGTGATCTAGGCAAAAGTTAGGGTTGCAAAATGAAGACAAAAACCCGCTAGGAATCCCACGAAAAGGGTGACCTAGGCAAAAGTTAGGGTTGAAAAAATGAACAAAGACAAAAGCTCGCTAAGACATCACAAATGGGTGTTTTAGGCAAAAGTTAGGGCCGTCAAAAAAAAGAAAAACAAAATAAATCCATGATGGTACCATCAATTGAATTCAACAAAGGGGCTCAAGAAAAGCTATCCAAGTTGTCAAAGCACAATCATTAATAACAAAGATGTGCTTAACCTCATAAGTGTTTAAACAAACAAACCTAAACACAATAAGCCTACCTTGGCCATCCATGCTTACAAAAACCATTTTTCAAAAATAAAATAATCCCCTCTAAAACACAAACTTTTGAAAATATATCCTTTCCTTCTTTTCTCTCTTGTCCCAACGATTTTTGAATAATCTAGTGGAAACATGGAGATATAGTGGTCAATAGGAGGGTTGACACATCTTTTAAAGAAAGGGAAGAATCATTTGGTTGATGACACCAAAATCAAAATACGCATCATTCCTCGGTTACAGAAATCGGCAGCACACAGCCCGTCTAGAGGAATGGCAAAAATCCAAACAGAGAAACGCATCGGTTAATTCTTTTGAAAAGTGAATCAAATAGAATTAGGTGCATCATACTGCATACATGCATACAGATGATAGGTGTAATGGAAGATCACTTATTCTCTGTTTATTGAAAAAACAAAAAAATATAAACTTCAGAAAAACAATACGCCCGTATCATGTTCAGTACGCCCGTACCAAAATTAGGGTTATGAACAAATTTTCAATTCAATACGGGCATACTGAAATGGATGCGGCCGTATTGGCCATAAAGAAATTTTCAAAGACCTCGTCATGAGGCAACCACATAAAATAGAAAAATAGAAAAATTGCTTGTGTATGACAGCAGCAAACAAAATGCAAAGATTCAGAAAATCAACAGCGTCATACAGAATAACTGAGCCTGGAGAGGCTTGCTGAAAGAATACTCTCAGAATAACTGAGCCTGGAGAGGCTTGCCGAAAGAATACTCTCAAAATAACTGAGCCTGGAGAGGCTTGCCGAAACAATACTCATACAGAATAATTGAGCCTGGAGAGGCTCGCCGAAATAATACTCTCAGAATAACTGAGCCTGGAGAGGCTTGCCGAAAGAATACTCTCAAAATAACTGAGCCTGGAGAGGCTTGCCGAAACAATACTCATACAGAATAATTGAGCCTGGAGAGGCTCGCCGAAATAATACTCTCAGAATAACTGAGCCTGGAGAGGCTTGCCGAAAGAATACTCTCAAAATAATTGAGCCTAGAGAGGCTCGTCGAAATAATACTCTCTCAGAATAACTGAGACATTTCTATACAGAAAAAGCCAAAACCAACAAAAAAGGCAAAAATACAGAAATCAACAAAAATACAGAAAAAGCCGAACTCAACAAAAAAGGCAAAAACACAGAAAAAGCCAAAATCAACAAAAAAGGAAAAAACACAGAAAAAGCCAAAATCGAAAAAAGGGCAAAATACAGAAAATCCAACAAATCATACAGAATAACTGAGCCTGGAGAGGCTTGCCAAAAAAATACTCGTACAGAATAATTGAGCCTGGAGAGGCTCGCCGAAATAATACTCTCTCAAAATAACTGAGCCTGGAGAGGCTTGCCGAAATAATACTCTCTCAAAATAATTGAGCCTGGAGAGGCTTGCCGAAATAATACTCCCGCAAAATAATTGAGCCTGGAGAGGCTTGCCTAAATAATACTCCCGCAGAATAATTGAGCCTGGAGAGGCTCGCCGAAATAATACTCTTTCATCATAACTAAAGCCTGGAGAGGCTTGCAGAAATAATACTCTCTCAGAATAATTGAGCCTGGAGAGGCTTGCCGAAATAATACTCCTTCAGAATAATTGAGCCTGGAGAGGCTCGCCGAAATAATACTCTTTCATCATAACTAAAGCCTGGAGAGGCTTGCAAAAATAATACTCTCTCAGAATAAATGAGCCTGGAGAGGCTCGCAGAAATAATACTCCCCAGAGAAACCTCAACTCATGCTCTTGGATTCAAAATCCCCAGCGAGAGCTATCAAAGCAAAATCGACGCAATCCCCAATAGAAGTGCGATCATCCAAACAGTATATACAAGTCAAAGGACTTAACACTTCCTCAGTGGAAGATAGCTCTCCGACTCAAAGCGCTGAGTGAGGCTAAGCCTGCAGAGGCTTCCTAAATAATACTCTGGGATACATAAGATCCCTCATTCCCCAATCGCCTACTCAAGAGGCACTCCTTCAAAAAGAGGAAAAATAAAAAAGATCAATAACCATTCCCTAAGCGGAATTTGGTACTCAGCCGAACACTGAACTTCAAATCCCCAGTCGCCTACTCAAGAGGCACCCCTTCAAAAGGAGGAAAAATAAAAAAGATCAATAACCATTCCCCAAGCGGAATTTGGCATTCAGCCAATCATCAAACATCAAGATAATTCGCCTATTCAGAGGCACTTTTTCAAAAAAGAAAAAAAAAAAAAAAAAAAAAATCGAAAAGATCAATAATCATTCCCCAAGCGGAATCCGGCTCTCAGCCTATCATTGAACATCAAGATAATCTGCCTAACAGAAGAGGCCAATCACAACCAATGACAAAATCCCCTGGCGGATAACAGCCTACACAGAGGCAACAAAATCCAAAAATTAAAAAGAGTTACCCGAATAAGGATAACCGGGATACTCCACCAACGTCCAAAGGACGTCAGCCAATCATAAGGCACTGCTCATCTCAGAAAGAGCATCTTCGTGTCTACACCCCAAGGAAACAGAAATTCCTCAATGGGCGCCAACTACTCAATGGAAAGTTGGGACACAAGAACCTATGAGTAACTGCACATCCCCTAGACGGATCCCTGCGTTACCCAGCCCTCAGTGGCACAAAAATCAAAAACAATCGTCGAAGCAGCATCGTGGACTGTGGAGACAAAATCAACATCCAGAATCCCCAGCGGATAACAGCCTACACAGAGGCAGCAAAAATCAGAAAATCAAAAAGAGATACCCGAATAAGGATAAACCGGGATACTCCACCAACGTCAAAGGACGTCAGCCAAACATAAGGCATCGCTCAACTCAGAGAGAAAGAGCATCTGTGTCTACATCCCAAGGAGTCAGAAATTCCCCATGGGTACCAACAATGCAATGCAAGTTGGGGCACAGGAACCTATGAATGACTGCACATCCCCTAGACGGATCCCTGCGTTATCCAGCCCTCAGTGGCACAAAAATCAAAAAACAACCGTCGAAGCAGCATCGTGGACTGTGGAGACAAAATCATCACAAATCCCTGAAAAGGAGATATTCACACTACCCCGTCATCACAAACACGGAGGTATGCAGCTTCCGGCTCGAGCAATGAGCGAAGCTATCTCTGGAAAGGAGGTACTCACTGCTACCGTTGTCACAAGGGTACTTAGCTTCCGGCTCGAACAAAGAGTGAAGCTAAGCCTGGAGAGGCGGTACTCACAGCTTCCAGCTTGGGCAGCAAGCAAAGCAAAGCCTGGAGAGGCGAAACTCACACTGCTCACCGTCGTCACAAAGGTGCTTAGTTTCCGGCTCGAACAAAGAGCGAGACTAAGCCTGGAGAGGCGAAACTCACACTGCTCACCGTCGTCACAAAGGTGCTTAGTTTCCGGCTCGAACAAAGAGCGAGACTAAGCCTGGAGAGGCGAAACTCACACTGCTACCGTTGTCACAAGGGTACTTAGCTTCCGGCTCGAACAAAGAGTGAAGCTAAGCCTGGAGAGGCGGTACTCACAGCTTCCAGCTTGGGCAGCAAGCAAAGCAAAACCTGGAGAGGCTACTCGACAATTTTCCACCGGAAGACACTACAAGTCAGAAGGTTGGCTTATTACCCGGACAATTGGGTCAACTCCTTTACTTGTCAATCGATACACTAAAAAGACCGTTTGACTAAGTAAAGGGGGGGCAGCTGTAGACCCCTAAAATTGTCCGGGTCGGAAATAAAGCTTGAAGACTCTCGAAGACTGAAGGAAGATCAGCCAGAAGGACTCCTGGAAGGCCCTAGGAGGGTTCTCTGTAGGTCTAGAGGTCTTAGAATAGCTCAAAATAAGGAAGTGGAGGGAATGAAGCCCAATACGGCCGTACTGAACTTAATACGGCCGTATTGAAGCTTCAATACGGCCACAGTGAACTCAATACGGCGTATTGAAGTTTCTGAAACTTCAATACGGCCGTACTGAAGTCAATACGGCCGTATTGAAGCTTCAATACAGCCGTATTGAACTTAATACGGCCGTATTGAAATTTCTGAATTTCAATACGGCCGTATTGAACTCAATACGGCCGTATTGAAGTTCAAAAATTTCAATACGGCCGTATTGCTTCTGTAGGCCGTATTGCGCCTATTCCCTATAAATATGACGTCAATTGGACGTCATTCCACACTTTTTCACACAGTTTTGACTCCCTCCTTGAGTATTCTGGGGTTTTTGAGCAGTGTTCTGCCCTAGAAATCTCTCTGGGAGTCGATCCGACGAAGTTCTGGAATTCCGAGCACTTAGCTTGGAGATTCGAACCTAGTCGAAGGGAAATCCTCCGGATTTCCATAGTCAAAAGTTTTTAGGAGGGAGCGAGCGGGCTTGTAGAGCGAGGGAACGCCAAAAAGCTTCCCAGTTTTACGAAATATATAAAAGCACGCTTCAAAGGTTTCTTCTTAAAGTCCTTCCTTTTACTGCTTTCTGTATGCATATTTAAACTGTCATCATGTAGATAGTTAATTTATAATTGCTTAGAATAAATAGGGGTAATTTAGTAATTTTACACTGTTATTTTAGAAATAATCTGTCATAGGGAACCCGAAAGGGGCGCTGTGGGGTGCTAACACCTTCCCCACGCGTAACCGACTCCCTTACCCAACTCTGGTTGTAATGGCCAAAGTTGATTTATAAAATCAATTGCCTTATCCCTTTTTCCAATGTTTTGAGTAAAACATTGGTGGCGACTCCAAAGAACCCTCCTTTTGCGAAAACCACTAATCCATGGAGGGTCCCGCTTGGGATTAATATGGATTGGTGAGACATTTAATAAATAAATTGGATAAGATCGACAAGGTCTCAGTTTGAGAACAAGTCGTTCTAATAATCCAATACATTTTCAAAACTAAAATAAAAGCGAGCTCGACCGTCTTCGCGAATGCCGAAAGCCCGTTTCGGGCCGGTGGCGACACCTGGCGGTGTATTCTATATCGTACCCTTAAAAATATTTATGCAAATGATGCATGTCAATCAAGACTCTATGCATTCTCATATCACATCGTCATGTCTCATTATCATATCACATCGTCATGTCTCATTATCATATCACATCATCATGTCTCATCATCATGTCACATTATCATATCACATCATCATATCTTATCATCATATCTCATCATCATATCTCATCATCATATCGCGTCATATTCTCATAGTCTTCACAGAGCACTTTAATTCATATCAAAACTTGTCTATTTACGAAAGTAAACACATATTCGTACATCTCATTCAACAAGGAATACATCAGAACAATTAGAAGATAAAACAAAAAATAATAGAAATATGTTTGTTTCTCATAGGGTTCCCACAGGAATCCACAGAACACTTTAATTCATACAATAAACATTTAAAATAGTATAATTTACTCATACAATTACCTTTTCAAACAATCTCCTCTTAAAATCACCAATGCATTTCCTTAAGGTTTCTCATAGGAACCCATAGAGATCTCAAATCATACATTTATTTACATATAAAAAGAGCAAATAGAAGAAACATATATAATTGGGAAAAACCCCTCATAAATAAGCATACAACAAACATAGGATTGGGGGCCAATCCCACTACCCAACATACATTCCCGCACCCAGAGCAAGGTTTCTCACTCCCCCCTTACCTCGATAAGCAGGAGCTGTAACTAAAGCAGGATCTTGCTAGTCTCCCCCTCTGGGTTCCCCTTGGTCTTTAGAGAGTGTAGAAGAAAAAGATATCAGAAGTGAAAAAAATGTCCTTTTGGAAGTGCCAGAGCGTGCTATTTATATCAGGAGTCGCCAGAACAGCCCGTTTCAAATCCGGAACGGTCCGTTCTGGACTCGTTCGTCATGCGTAAATTTCACATTCAGAACGGTCTGTTCCAAAACTAGAACGGCCCGTTCTGAAATCACATTTTACCTACAACGGCCATATCTGGAACAGCCTGTTCCCAAATCAGAATGGCCCGTTCTGGCTTCGCATTTTACTCATAAAATCATGTGTTGGAACGGCTCGTTCCAGTCTAGTCTTTATAGGCCATTTTAGTAGTCTGCAACGGCCCGTTCCAGTTTAAGAACGGCTCGTTCTAGGCTACTAAAAATCAAAATATTATCCAAAAATAGCTTTCATAAATATTTATTATTAAAATACTAATAATTATTAAAAACCTTTAAAATATCCTATAAAACCCATTAAAATAACTATAAGAAAATAATCTCCATAAATATAAAAATAAATAATAATTAACCATTATAATAGTAGAAAATTTGGCATGTTACACTAATCATCAAAAGTTGACCATCATAAGGATAAGAATTTTCAATATCTTGGTCATCATCACTAGACTCACTTTCACTAGAAGTAATAGAACTAGTTTCATCATGGCTACTATAAATGTCCTATCCTCTTAAAATCATAACTTTCTTATTAGGACATTGAGAAGTTATGTGACCTCTCCCAAGGCATTTAAAGCATTTGATATCACTAGTTTTATCACTAGTTTTATTACTAGAAGTGGAAGTGTTCTTTCCTTTCTCTTTTTCTTTTTCTTTGTCCTTTGCAAAATTCTTAGAGATTTCTTTATTACCATATTTTGAAAATTTTCCCTCCCTCTTGTAGTCTTTCTTGACATAAGAAATAGATTGAGTTTTATCTTTTTTAAAAGAATTTTTTCTTAAGTGTTGTTGTTCCACCCTTATACAAAGTTGGACCAAATAATCAAGGTCCTTATAAGAGATTAACTCAACTCTATCTCTTATGTCAAATTTTAGACCACTCAAGAATCTTGCAATGGTCAATCTCTCCTCTTCCCTTATCCCAGCCCTCATCAAATATAACTCCATTTTTTGTCTATATTCCTCCACACTCATATTCTTTTATTGGAGTCTTTGGAGCTTATCCATAAGCTCCCTACTACAATAAGAAAGAATATGTCTTCTTCTCATAGCACTCCTCAAATCATTCAAATACTGTATGAGTGGGTCATTATGAAGCCTTTTTTCCCTAACGAGGGTTGTCCACCAATACATAGCTTTTCCTTAGAAAGCTAAGGTGGCTAAGGGAACTTTTCTTTCTTCCCCTACTTGGTGACAAGTCAAGATTTTCTCCACTTTCATTTCCCAATCCAAGTAGGCATCCACATCCTCTTTACCATGAAAGGAATGGAGATCAACTCGTGATTCCCTTACTTTAGGTTCTCTAATGACTCTCCTAGGAGTAGGTTGGTAATATTCATCTAAGTTCAAATTTCCTACCTCCTCTAGGCTTGTGGAACTATGGCAACTTTTGCTACTTTACTTTTTTTTATTTATTTTAGTTTAGCCAAAATTTTCTCTTCTTGTTGCTTAACCAATCGGATTTCCTCTTCAAGAATAGCAAGGTGTGCTTCTCTTTCAATTCTTTCCTTTTCTTTAGCAATCACCTCTTATTTCTTCCAAAGTTTTAGTGCCTTAAGCTCTTGATCAATGTGAAAAATAAGTTTTTGGAGAGCTTGAGTCACTACCACTTTGAGAGTGTTTACTCATGGTTAAGTTCTAAGAAGTTTTAAAATGCAATGCACAAAGAAATTAAACTTTGTTTTTTGGGTATAAAACTAGACACTTGGAGGTCTAAGTATACAAATTGCACTATCAAGGGAGGTGAGCTACTAAGAGCCACTTAATAACCAAGTCTTTTCAAGTGAAAATTACTAAACCCCTTTATGTTAGTTTCAATTCCAAATTCTTTTCACAAAATTTTAATGCTTTTGATTTTTTTCTTCAAAGATTTTCTTGAATCAAATTTATCCGTGAAACAAAAACAATTAACACTACACTCAAAAATTCAAGATACAGAAAACAAGTTATGTAAACAATTCAAATAAACTAAACAAATTACCTAAGAAGGAAAATCATGAACTAGTCGAATCCTATATGTGGAAGCTTGAAGAACATATGAAATTTTCAAGCCACTTCCTCTAGCACTACATGTGAGAGACTATTAGGATTTAGATATACCTGACCAGCTTCTTAATACTCCCTCCGAGCTAATACAATTGAATTAAAACAAAGAAATTTGCAAGAAAATTAAAACTATAGTCTACAAAAAAATTTAGTGATGAATTTTGCAACAAAATTAGAGACGAATTTTGTTGTGACAGATTTTCCAGCAACCAGAATTGGTCTCTAAATCCGTCTCTAATTTTGGAATTCTTTTTTATTTTTCTTGACCTGCACAAATGAACAAACTATTCAAAGAAAACAGGCTCCTCTCAATGATAAAAGGTGTGATCACTCTTGTGAAGGAAATTTAGAAGGCTAGGACAACTTTTTGGTCAAATTTCATTCAAGTCCACTTGTCTTAGTATTAGCAATCCTTTCCTTTTAATTTTTGTGAGTCAATGTTTAATCTCCTTGCAGGAGTTTGATACCACTTCCAGCACTGGAATTTATGAATTGAAAACTTGACAATAATAAAGAAAATTAGAAAGCTTATACTAAAAAGAGTAGATAAATTGTGACAAAACTCAAAAATAACCAAGCAAGACACCAAAACTAGAAATTAAGACTCTCAAAGAAGTGGCTAGCACTCAAATAAGAAGGTCTTAGAAAGGTTCTAGAGTAGATTAAGAAAAGCAAAATAATTGTGAAGAAGACACAAAGAATTGATTATAGTTGTTAGATCCAACACTTAGTGAATTTTGGTTTCTTTTCCTTCCTTTTAACCTTCTCAGCTTCTTCAATTGTTCTTGATTTTTTTTTTAAACTTTGTTCATCTAATTGAGATACAAATTCAGAGAATTTAATTGCCTTTTACACCAAAAATTCACCCAGCAATTTAAGTATGAACCGGATCTACAATGATATAGCAACTTCTAAGTGAAAAAAAAAACTCAAGTTCTAGTGCACTAGTAATGTATGTTGGCTTTGATTCTTTTTGTATCTCCTTTTTTTTTTGCCTAAATCATTTGAACTCAAATTTTCTTTGTTTTTCCTCTGTTTTCAGCCACAAAATTTTTCAGAATTTTAAACCAACTAGATCAATGCACTAGAAGTAAGAATTTCACTTATACAATACAAGAATTTGATAAAACTTTTGGAGGCAAATTGAATTTGAAAAACTTATAAAGACACAATGGAAACCTAACTCTAAGAATCCATTAATGATCTAATAATGGACATAAACTCAAACATGTAAAAGTGAAAAACACCATAGCACCAAGCAAACAAGTCTCGACTAAACTTAAAAATCAATCAAACAATTTTCAAAATGAGATCAACTAAGCACATCTTGAATTTCTTTGACAAAATAAGGACTACACATGACTCTAGACAACTTTCAAGGATTCAAAAATTCAAAAACACATGTAATTAGACTCAAGTGACCAAATCAAGCAAATCAAAATAGAATAAGACTCAAACAACTCAAAATTGGCACAAGTAGATTCCTAGACACCAATGTGATTGCAGATTGAATCAAAATGCAATCACACTATTTGGATCTATCAAACAAAATTCCAAAATTTAGATCTAATTCAAGGACACTTCAAATGACAATTAGAACACAAATTTTCCAAAATTGAATCCGTGAAAGAGTCACCTAACCTTCAAGGACTTTAATCGTGCTCTAGATACCAAAAATGATGGAGATAGGAAGGAGAAGTGGATTGATGAACTTTCCTTTCCTTTCCCCTTGCACAATCTTCGTACTTGAATTGCAATTTTGGAGAAGGAGACTTCAAATGAAATCAGATTTGGATTGGATCCAAATTAAGAAGGAAGCACTCAAGCTAGGAGAGCAAAGGAGTGCTCACAGTTTCTCTTAGAAGATCTAGGATCCCTAAGACTAAGCAAAGATTCTCGGTGACTTTTGGAGAGAAAATGGCTGAAGTGAATTTTTAGATTTCTCAAATTTCAAAAGTGATTACAATAATAGAAGGGAGTCACTTAAATAGGCACGGATCAAGCACCATTTGGCACCCAAATTTGAATTCAAATGCAAGTTTGAATTCAAATTTTCAGCACCCATGTGCTTGGCCATGAATCAAGGCTCCAACATGCATCTAAGTTTCATTTAACAAGCATTTAGAGTTGATTTGGGTGGGCACATGTTCATCCATCCATGGCTTAAAACATGTGATTCAAATTCAACTTAAATGACTTCTAAATGAAACCTAAATTTAACATTATTTACCTATTTAAGTATTCCCTCAAATTTCCTATTCTAAAGGCCTAAATACAATGGCCAGCCAAATACAAACAATAGGAAATAATAAAAGAAATAAAATGAGCTCAATATTGGGTACCAAAATCCCCAAGGCCCATAAAGCTCAAAAATAGGCCTATAAAGCCTATGGCCCAAAAATCCTATTCTAAGTAGTCCAAAATACAAGACCAAGAAATGTAAATCCTATACTACTCATTAAAGATATTAACATGGTGATCATTGTGAAGCCCATGTGAAGAGTACCTTGGGCCCACCAAGCTCTAAAGCAATCAAATCTTCAAGTAACCTCCTGGCTAAAGCTCTAGTGGTTGGACCCTTGGTCCATGCTCTTCCATCTTTTACGATGTCTGGCGTGGGTATTCTATTTCAATTTGCATTTGACGTTTTGGGACCCCTTTTTGGCATGTTTGTAATACTTTATGATTTCTTAGTGATGTTTTATGATACTTATGATATGATTGAATGAGTTTGATGTGGGATTGTGAAATATGGTATTATATTGATGGATTTTGATGATGGTTATGAATTATATGATGTCCAGTAATGACTATTGTATGAATAAATATAAATGGTGTGTATTTGGCTAAGTATATTTGAGTATGAATGATTTGTATTTGGATGAGTGATGTATAAATGTGGTTGTATGCGAATTACTTAATAATTGTGCATTAGCATGAATGAAGATGAGGAATGAGTTTGGTGGCATAAGCATGAGCATTGAGGCATGTTCATATGCATTACTCTGGCCTGTGTGGTGATTAACAAGGAATGAATGATCTCTCTCTCTCTCTCTCTCTCTTTCTATCAATATCAACCTTGGCCTATGTGGTGATTAACAGTGTACCCATGCATAGCGGTGCCTGAGGAGATTGATAAAGTTCACCCATTGTGCAACGCTCTAAGTGAATGCTTCTTGGGAGGTTGCATTACATAAGCATTGGTGTGAACTTGAGCATGATGCATAGCTATATTGCAATGTGGTGATAAGGATAACAATGGATGGATTTGAGAATTGATAATGAAGTTGTGATTAGATATTATTATTGAGTATATTTGGGTTGACTTTGTATTGGGTGAGAATTCTTTCTTGTATCTCACTTATGAACGCTTGTTTTTCTCACCCGTATGTTTTGTGGTTATTTTAGGTAATGATGATCTTGATGTGGGTGGCACTCAAGGTGCCGAGAGTTGAATTTATAGGTTACTCTGATAGTGTGACATCGGGGAAATGGAATTAGATTAGGATTTTATATATTATTTGAATATACCTTTTCTTTTTTATTTATAAACTATTGTAAAGTCTATACTTTATAACTTCGTTTCAAATTGGTTGAATGTTAGAGGCAGTTTTCATGTGAGTCTATTTTACCTGTAATTTTAATTAAAATTTTCATAAATATTTATATTGTTTGTTAGGGGTAGAATGGGTGTCACACTTTGAGTAAAGAACATTATTCTTGAAACATTTATAGTTGAGTATTATTGTTAGCTAGTTAGAAAGATAGTAATACATTGAGTCTATTCTATGAGTGGACTAATGACCACATCTCATAAGTCATGGATATGAGATATCAAACTAGACACACGTGTATAAATATTATGAGTAATGTTTATATTAGATAGACTCACTATGAAAAGGCTTCATAATAGTTATGCAAGTGTCATAAACACTTCTCATGATGACTATTGTAGAGTAGTTTTTTTACTTAAAGTCAATATGGTTCCTACATCTAGGAGTTGTAAGCTTTAATGTTATTAAATGTTATTCCCGTACTAGGATAATTGTAAAGGTGGTTAATTGGGTCTGCAACGAATCATATTTGGTAAACAAAAAGATAAATATTGGTCCTATATAAAATATAGTTTATTCTTATTAAAAAAAACTTTTATAAACTAGTGGAAAAGAAGCATTTCATACCTTTATGTGTTTTGTTTTGAAAACAAAAAATAGATTGTGTTGTTTAAAATTGTTCTGGCCAAGGGGTGGATTAGGGTTTCTTCCTAGATCAAGCCTTTGAGCTAGAGCATTCAAGAGTGTAATCTGCCCTTCTAGCTCTAGGGTTTTTTGGTCTTATACTATCTCTTCCTTGGGCCTTATGGGCCCCGTGAACGTGAGGATTTTTGTAACGTTTTTATATATGGAAATATTTTATCATTAAAGATATGATTTTATCTCTGATACCGGATCAGTGCTTACGTAGGAAGGTTAGCTTGGACTCTAACCGAATCCCCTCCATACAAAGAGGTAAGGTCGAACTTTCGCCGCGCTCCCTAATGTGGCGAGGTCAGGTCAGAATTTGGCCGACCCTAGCGATGGAGTCAGGTCGGGCCTTTGCCGAGCTCACCCAGGCGGCGAGGCAAGGTCGGACTCGGATCGAGTCCACCCTCGTGGGGGGGGGGGGTCGGATCGGGCTTTTGCCGAGTTCACCCCATATGGCGGGGTAAGGTCGGAATCTGGCCGAGATCACCCAAAAGGTGAGGCAAGGTCGGACTCTGATCAAGTCCACCTTCGTATCGGGTTTAATGTGTCTCAAGATGGGACTCTGATCCATTTTTTTTTTGTATTGTTTTCTTGTAATTTCTAATAGGAAAATGTGTCTCAAGATGGGGTTTCCTAAGCTTACAAGTTAGAGAAGGGTTCTCTAGTCAAGGGATTAACAAAGGATTCTTGTAGGGGTTATGAGTGTCTTAGGATCTAGGTTTAATCAACTATCGTAATTGTAATCACATTTTGCCTATAGCGGATGACCTATGATCAAGGATTGATCATAAAAGACTATATGTAGCTTTTCTATGAAAAATGAACCAATATAAATTTGTGTGAATCTCTCACTCGTTGCTCATTACTTTGTTTCTATATCAATTCTTCCATAAGCTCTTGAAATTTGTATTATATGTTCTTGTTTGTGCAAAAATAGAGTAATTGATCTTTTTACTAGATTGTTAATAAAGCTTTCTAAAGATTAGGAAACTACATAATTCAAGAACTTGTTTTCAAGAGTAATTTATGAATAAATAATACAAGGGGTTAACAATTTTTGGCTATGCAAGTTTAAATTTCTTAAGATTTTTTAAACACTCTTTCAACTCTTCTTCTTGGTCAGCCTTGGGATTAACAAATAAAATATGTATCTCTTTTATATAATGGTATAGAAAATATTCATTTATTCTAACTTTTAATTATATAAAAAAAATTATTTATCCTATATATAATATAGTTTGTGTGTCAAGAACCGTTGACACCATAGTGACAAATTAGTGAAATGACATCTTCAATATTTTTTATTGAATACAAATTCAACCGATCCAATCATTGTATTTGATAATATTATTAACTAGATCAAGTATACAAAATTGTATAGAATTCTAAAATTATTTGGTTGTTCATCATATTACTTTATTTTAATGTATAAAAATGATATTTAAAATGCTTGTAAATATGTATTGTTAGATAACATATCTAGAAGAGTTTAATCATTTGAAATTTGATATGCATGATTATGAGTATAATATCATCAAATACAATGGTTGGATCAATTAAATTTGCATTCAATAAAAAATTATTGAAAGTGTTATTTCACTAATTTGATACCATGGTGTCAATAGATTTTCATCCATAGTGTTGAGTAAAAAAAGATATTAAAAGGGGGTTGAATAATGTCAATAAAAAATCACTTTTTTCAAAATAGTGAAGTAGTATCGATACCTTATAACTGCAAACAAAGAGTTAAGTAAGAAGAGCACATAGTGTTTTTATATTGGTTGATTTCAACCATCGAGCCTACATCCAATTCTTGATCAATCCGATCAAGTTTCACTATCTTTAACAAAGATACAAATATTCTTTCACAAGTCACTTTTGGCTCAACCTACGTATTCTTTGAATTGTTTCTTCAAGTAATTATCCAAGTATTCTTTAAACATAAAGCTTCTTCATGCTTTAACAACTAAGTATTCTTTTATAGTCAAGTCGCTTCAAGCTTAAAGCAATAATACAAAATTAAAGATGAGAAATCATTATATTGTTTCATTTTACTATCAAAACATGATACAATCAATTAAGTACAAAAAAATTTACAGAAAGAATGAATATATTTTAACAAATGATTATTCTCTCTTTCTGAGTGTTTCTCATTACTTATGAGTCCTCAAGCCTCTTCATATAGGTGATTCATAAAGATGATTAATACAAATCCTTAAGCGTCTTTCACAAGCTTGCTTCTTTTGTGTTCATCTTCGTTCCTTATAAAAAGAAGTGTTCATTGGTGCATTAAATGTGGACATTAAATGTGTTTCACCAAATTGTCTCTTCTTATCTGATCAAGGAAGCTATTTATCACCTTTTAGGTGTCAAAAGAGAGAAAAATATGCGTTTGTTAGTCAAAAACAACTTTCTTTGAGATTTCACATGCTAGTCATTTTTTGACGCAAAGTATGTTTATGCTCCTTTGTGAAGTGTGAGTACCAGAGAAGCTATTTATTCATTTTGATTTATTGAAGAATGACATAGACAAAGATGATTTAGTCATCAAACATCATAAATAATATACATAAAAGCCTTTTGTCTTACAGACGAAGATATTTGTTTAAAAGACTTAATGTCATAATAACTAATCATCTTATTGTTATTTGTCTTATAGTATGATCTGAAAAAAAATTTCTCTTGAAAAATGTCTTATTATCACTAAAACTTATAACTTGAGAGATCTAAGATCATTTTTTGACCTAACATATAGTTTATTCTTATTTATATAAAAAAAATTAACTATATACTAGTAAAAACAAATAGGCACTTCATACCTTCGCACCTTTGTGTTTATTTTAAAAACAAAAAGGAGATTGAGTAGTTTTAAAAACACATGAAAGAATAAAAGGAAGAAAAAATGAAAGAGAAAAAGTGTTTGTGACGCAAATAATATTTGTGCGGTTTTTTTTACAACAATGAGAGTCGAGTGAGAGAAATGTAGTTGCAGATGAATTTACGGAAGTAAAGACATAGTTAAGAAGATAATAAATGGTATAGTGGTCCACCGTATTGTGGAGAGCAAAAATGATTAATAAAAATGTATCCCTTTATATAATGGTATAAAAAATATTCATTTTTGCAAATTTTAATTTTATAAAAATACAAATTTATCCTATATATAATAAAAAAAATAAAAAAAAAAAGGTAATACTAATTAATATCTTTAAGTCATTCTCAAATGTACAATCTTTGAATCTCTCTCATTTTGGTGTATTCAAGGTGCTACAATGACCTATCAAATTGTGGAGATCAAATATGGTTAATAAAAGATGTATCATCTTCATATAATGGTATTGAAAATTTTCATTTATTCTAATTTTTAATTATATAAAAAATAAATATTTATCTTATATATAATATGGTTTATTCTTACTTTTAATTTTTTTTTATTATAGACTAATGAAAAAAATACTTTATACCTCTATGTGTATTTAAATAATAAAAAAGGTGAGTGTGTAGTTTAAAAAACAGAAAGAAGAATAAGTGGATAGAAACTAAAGAGAAGAAGTGTTTGTGATGCAAATAAATATTGGTACAATCCATGTGATTTGCCACATCACTACTAAAGTGACCAGTTAATAGTCTATGTATGTTTTAATGTCATATCATTATCAATTAATGACTAACTAAAATGATCAAAGAGGCTAAAATTGTATAATGATGGCATCCTTACTTGCATGAACTTGAGATGATGAGCAAGGAGGAGGACGCCTTCTCCAAGGATCAAGTTCTTCAAAGGTGGACCAAGGTTTTAGGGTGGATGATGATGGAATGGACGAAAATGAAGGTTGGGTAGAAGATGTTTGAGGAAATGCTTGAGAATGGTACTCTAGGGTTGGCTCACTTCATAATGATGAAGGCCACTTCTAGGGTTGTTTCTCTCAAGGTGGAGATGGTAGGGTTTGGCTGAAAATAGCCAAGGGTGACTAAGGAAAGATATAAAGGCACTAAAGGCTCTCTTTATATTCAATATCCAAAGTATTTACAAGTGGTGGGGTGTTGGGTATTTATAGGAGGGGAGGCATCTAGGGTTTCATTTGGGACATGCATGGGCGAAATTCATAAGGCAAATGCACTCCAAATGAAATGCCAAATAACCCTAGATGCAACTTGGTGACCAAGGATGGAATCTATGAGTTTAGATTGACTATATTTAGGTGCATGATAAGACTATGCAACCTTTGCCCTCCACTTGGGCCTAAGCCTTTCTAACACCAAAAATAGGTCCAAGATCACCAAAAAAATGTGTCACCTCCTCATGTAACACCCTAGCCCAAAATTAAAAACCCTAATCATCTAAAGCACCCCAAAATACAAAGGTAAAATTGGAAATACAAGAAAATAAATTCTATGACTAAAATACCCCAAAGTACAAGGGTAAATTTGGAATAAAGTAATAAAATTCTATACTTCTCAAATTGGTCATGAACCATGCGATGGGTTTCACATGAAGTACCAAGGATGGTCCTCCATCATCCCCTCCTTCTTGAGAAGGATTTGACTTCAAATCTTTAAGCTCTTCCATTCCATTGATCCTTCAAAAGATATAAAACCACAATTAGGGAAGTAAAATACGAAAATTTAGCTATGCAATCCTTAAGTACACAATTGGTTGAATGAAAGTGCTAGGGAAAGGAGGGAGCCAAAGAGGCATCACCATTTAAAAATTATTGGTCCCATGCAATTCATTCACCAAATCATCTATTTAGGGATTGGGTGCCTTTTATTCAATGATGGCTTTCTAAAAAAAGGTGCACATCCTCTATTGCCATCTTTCTTTGGCACCAAAAGAAAGAGGATGGCACAAGGGCTAAGGTTCTCTTGAACCTAGCCCTTTGTCTTCAAAGGAAAAATTCTTTTTTTCTTTTCTTTTGTTTTTGTTTTTGTTTTTGTTTTTCTCCTCCTCATCTTTCTTAGCCTTTAGTTTGAGTTGGTCCTCATTCACTTGAGAGGGTGATAGAGGACACCACACAAACTTCTTTCCCAAGTGTTGGAAACTTATTTTATTGGTGAGGCCATCATGGATTATGTGCTTGTCAAATTGCCATGGCCTCCCAAGCAAGACATGACTAACCTCTAATGGCACTATGTCACATAAAACTTCTTCGTTATATGTGCCAATAGAAATTGGTATGCTTGCTTGTTGGTTAACTACAACACCTCTTTCCTCATTGATCCATTGCATTTTGTAAGGTTTAGGATGAGGTTTTGTAGTTAAGGCTAGCTTATCAACCAATCTAGTACTACAACAATTAGAAGTAGACCCACTATCGACAATGAGAGAACAAGTACTTTCTAAGACCTTGCATTTTGTTTGAAACAAGTTCTCTCTTTGTGATTGGTCAATTTCACTAGATTGATTGTTAAGGAGCCTTCTAACCAACAATAAGTCTCCTTCACAAGGTAAGATTTCTTCCTCGGATTCTAAAACTTCTTCTTCATCACTTGAAGATGAGGAAGTAGCTTCATCAAGGCTACTATAGTGATCTTGGCCTTTTAAAAGCATGGTTTTCTTGGTGGGACATTGTGAAGCAATGTGCCCACGGCCAAGACACTTGAAACACTTGATGTCACTTGTTTTAGTGTCTTTGGAAGATGCCTTAAAAGATGGTTTTTCTTTTTCTTTTTCTTTTTCTTCATTGGGAGAAGGTTGGGAAGAGTGGCCCTCCTTTTTAAAACTCTTGGAATAAGAGGGTGTGGAGTCTTTTCGAAAAGGTTTTCTTGTAAGTTGATGCTCCACTCTTGAGCAAAGTTGAACAAGTTCATTCAAATCCCTATAAGGTAGAAGTTCAACTTTGTCTCTTATCTCAAGATTAAGACCACTTTGAAATCTAGAGATTGTGGTCCTCTCTTCCTCCCTAATCCCAGCCCTCATCATTAGCAACTCCATAGATTGCCTATATTCTTCCACACTAGAGAACCCTTGTTTCAATCTTTGAAGCTTATCCATAAGCTCTCGGTCATAGTATGGAGGAATATGCCTCCTTCTTAAGGCACTACAGAGCTCATTCCAATATTGGATTGGGGGCTCATGATTTATTCTTCTTTCTTTTTCTAAGGAGGTCCACCAATACATAGCATACCCTTAGAAGCTAAGGGTTGCTAAAGAAACCTTCCTATCTTCACTTATTCCATGGCAAGAGAAAAGTTGTTCAACTTTCATTTCCCAATCCAAATAATTTTCAACATTATCTTTGCCATGGAATGGGGGAAGATTGATGTTGGGTTCCCTATTGGAAGACTCCCTATGTCTATGGTGTCTTGGGGGTCTTTGATAGTAATCATCATTGTGATGACTACTAAAGAAGGTATCACTTGGAGGTTGGGTATGATGCCCTTCCTCCTCATGAAAACTTGAATGCATATGCCCCTTTCCTCTTGAGGGTTGAGGAGAAGTGACTCTTGGTCTTGAACCACTAGCCTCTCCTCCCACAACTAGTTTTTCAAGCAACCTTTTTATTTCCTCATTATTTTTTTCAAACTCTTTTTCTTTTCTTCTCAATTCTTCCTCTCTTTTTATATTTTCCTCTTCTTTTTTTCTTAGGTACTCTTTGAGTTTCCTAAGTTCATCCCTAACACTAGAACTAGTACTATGAGAATTATGACCATGGACACTAGAATGATCACTCATCTTTGATCCAAAAAGGTTTTCACAAAATGTTTTCAAAAAGGTTTGAATAAGTTTTCACAAAGAGTAAGTGATAAAAGGGTTTTCACAAAAAAAAAAAAAGGATTTTCAAGGTGCAAGATAGGTATGAAAAGGCCTAAGTGTACAAAGTGAACTATCAAGGGAGGTGGACTACTAAGAATCACTTAAAAACCAAGCCTTTTCAAGTAAAAATCACTAAGCCTTTTCACACTTTTCTCACAAAAACAATTTTCACAATACTAAGGTGTGTGATGTGCACGCCCCCCTAGTAGGCAAATGAAGCCTTCTAAATGAAACAAATAAACAATGTAAAGTCCTAGGCAAATATACTACCAAAGCTTTAAAGCATGCAAAGGAAAGCACTTAAAGCATATGCTAGTCGGTTTCCTAGGTGAAGGTTTTCAAATCACCTTCAAACTACACGAAACTACCACCAAATTGAAAAGGTTTAAAAATGGCCAATTACAAACCAAAAATGAATGAAACCAAGGCCAAAAACACAAGAGGTCGAAATTTAACAAGAAAGAAATAAGTAGAAGACAAAAAAAAGGAAGTCTCCAAGTCTTCAATTCTCCACCCCTTCACAATGAACACCCAATGTTAGTCTTGAAATGGTGTTTGCACTCTTTGAATTGGTGTGATCCTCCAAAGTTCCTTGAACTCCAATCGGACAACCCCTCCACTCAATCCACCAAGAAAGTGTGTAGTGTTTTAGAAGTTTTCCCCACCTAGATCAAGAAGAAAACACAACCCAAGAGTACAAGAGGTCAAGAAAGAAAAACTAAAAAGGCACAATTAAGAAAAGGCTAAACTCACATGGAATTTATGAGACAAACTTAAGAGTAGAAGAAAGACTCAAAAACTGAAATTAAGGCACATTAATAAAAGGAAAGCACACAAAAGAGTAATTCCTAGAATGACACTAGAATAGAATTTAGCAAGTAGGCTTAAAAGAAAAATTATGCACTTAACATGTTTGATTTATTGTCTCATTCGGCCATTAAGTATTGTCCAATGGTCCAAGAATTAACTCCAAATGCTATGGTATGAAAGTTAGTCCAAAACTCCACAAGTCTAGCAAAGGTTCCCTTTTTCTTGTTTTTGGTTTCTTTGTTCTTTTTGGGCTTGTCCAAGTCTTGGCTTTTTTTTTTGTTCAAAGTCCAGCCACTTTTCTCTTTTTTCTTTTGAATTTTATACTATTCCTTTGCTTGGGTTTTACACTTGTTTTTGGTGGTTTTGTTAGCAACTTTTTGGAGTATTCTTTTAGCAACTTACACTAGCTCAATGAGACAAAATTTGAGTGTTTTTCTTAAGTTTTTAATAGCCCACGTCCAGCAGCAAAGATAGGCATATTGAAATCAATTTCACACTCAAATTATCAAACATCATGTAGGCATACAAGTTCACCAAGGAATACACAAAAAATTGGCCGAAAATTTGAAGTAAGTATGTGTAAAGGAATTAATCACACATGATATTTTAAGTGATGTAGAACATGCTAGAACTAATTAGCATGCATGATTGACTCTCTAAAGCACATCAAGGACTCACGGCCATTTTATCAAACAAGTGGCATGCATGTCATTTTTTGTTCATTTCAAAGGCTAAGCATAAAAAACTTGGAATTTCTTTCAAGGTAGTTCAAAGAGACAAGCTTATGACAAAACCGGATGGATTAAAAAAATAAAAACATTAATGTATAACATGCAGCCCAAAATTTCCAGCAACTCAAAAATTTAAAGAAAAAAGCAAGAACCTAAATAAGAAAGCCTAAAATGCCAAGATGATTCACAAAGAACATATGGTATGAATCAACACATGAGAAGAGATTTATGGATCATCAAAATATGGCAATTAAGATGATTCATTTAGGCACACTTAGGAGACATGTAAGGAAGACATGACATGACCGAATATTTTTAGAGATAAAGAGATTGTTACCCTTGAAGAACCAAGGCTCTAGATACCACTTGATGGCATCCTTACTTGCATGAACTTGAGATGATGAGCAAGGAGGAGGACGCCTTCTCCAAGGATCAAGTTCTTCAAAGGTGGACCAAGGTTTTAGGGTGGATGATGATGGAATGGACGAAAATGAAGGTTGGGTAGAAGGTGTTTGAGGAAATGCTTGAGAATGGTACTCTAGGGTTGGCTCACTTCATGATGATGAAGGCCACTTCTAGGGTTGTTTCTCTCAAGGTGGAGATGATAGGGTTTGGCCGAAAATAGCCAAGGGTGACTAAGGAAAGATATAAAGGCACTAAAGGCTCTCTTTATATTCAATATCCAAAGTATTTACAAGTGGTGGGGTGTTGGGTATTTATAGGAGGGGAGGCATCTAGGGTTTCATTTGGGACATGCATGGGCGAAATTCATAAGGCAAATGCACTCCAAATGAAATGCCAAATAACCCTAGATGCAACTTGGTGACCAAGGATGGAATCTATGGGTTTAGATTGGCTATATCTAGGTGCATGATAAGACCATGCAACCTTTGCCCTCCACTTGGGCCTAAGCCTTTCTAACACCAAAAATAGGTCCAAGATCACCAAAAAAATGCGTCACCTCCTCATGTAACACCCTAGCCCAAAATTAAAAACCCTAATCATCTAAAGCACCCCAAAATACAAGGGTAAAATTGGAAATACAAGAAAATAAATTCTATGACTAAAATACCCCAAAGTACAAGGGTAAATTTGGAATAAAGTAATAAAATTCTATACTTCTCAAATTGGTCATGAACCATGCGATGGATTTCACATGAAGTACCAAGGATGGTCCTCCATCATATAATTTTAAAACTTAAAGATAAAAATTGCGTAATTAAAAATAAATGAGATCAAAATATGCAAACCAAAAGTTATAAAGAGACAAAAGTATGATTTATTTATTTATTTATTTTACGAAGAGTTCCGATTGAATGAGAGAAATGTGTTCACAAATGAATTAAGAACAGGTAAAATATACTCATTCCGTCTCATAATAAGTGTTACATTAGGAAAAAAAAAGTTTCAAAATAAGTGTCAAACTAATTTTTCAATACAATATTAATTAGTTTTTTCTATTTATACTCCTAATAATATTATGTAAAAAGTGAGTTTTTTGTTGCATCATTTTTGGTAAAGAAGATTAATCATAAAATTAATTTTTAAAAATAATTATTTTCTTTTATTTATTTATTTTTCTTAATCTATATAAAGTAACTTAAAATAAAACTTACTATAAAAATTAAAGAACTCCATCAAATTGTGAGACAAAAAATGATTAATAGGGGCATATAATTTAAGAAGTCCGTCAAATTGTTAGATAAAAATGAATAATAGATGCAAGGCAGATAAAAAAAAATATTTAGTAAGAAAAATAATTTTTTTTATAATATTTACATCATACATACTTATTCTCTAGTTTTTAAAAATCAATCACTTCCCTTAGAAGAACGTATTTAGTTAAACTGACAGAAAAAGAAGAAAGAAAAAAAAAGTTGAAACAAAACAGAAACATTCCGTCTGATTGGTGCACAATTTGGTGAGCTTCCCCTGTGGACCTCAGGCACAGTTGATGGCATTTCGCTCTTTCGGAATTCTCCTCCGCTCCCTCACTTCCACGCTCCGTCCCCCATTCTCATCTCTCCACGAACGCCACGTCCTCGACCAACTCTCACACCTTTTCCCCTTACCCCCTTCCAAACCCGTCGACGCCTTTTTAGCCCCCGAAGACAAACTCCGCGGAGTTTTCCTCCACAACCTAAAGGGCAAGGCCGCAATCCAACAAGCCTTGTCCAACGTTGCTGCTGACGTGGACATCAATGTTCTCGCCCGTGTCCTCAACCACGGTAACCTCAGTGGCCAAGCCATGCTCACGTTTTTTAACTGGGCGGTTAAACAGCCAGGGGTTCCCAAGGACGTTAGTAGCTACCACGTGATTGTTAAGGCGCTAGGAAGAAGGAAGTTTTTCCCCTTCATGATGAATGTGTTGCGTGACATGAGGCTAAATGCTGTTCACTTTGATTTCTTCATGTTGTCCATTGTTGTTGATAGTTTTGTTAGGGCTGGTCGCGTGCGTAGAGCGGTTCAGGTGTTTGGGAACTTGGGTGACTTCGGCGTTGGGCGCGACACCGAGGCTTTGAATGTGCTTCTGTCGTGTCTGTGTCGAAGGTCGCATGTTGCTGCTGCAATGTCTGTTTTCAATTCAATGAAAGGGAAGGTGCGTTTTGACGTTGAAACATATAATGTTGTTGCTGGGGGGTGGTGCAGATTAGGTAGAGTGAGTGAGGTTGAGAGGATTATGAGGGAAATGGAGGAGGGTGGAATTTGCGCCAATTGCAGGACGTTTGGTTTGCTTATTGAGAGTTTGGGGAGAGCTGGTAGGATGGATGAGGCTGTTAAGGTTTTGTCTGATATGAAGGAGAAGAATTGCCAGCCAGATACTGCTACTTATAATGCAGTGATTTTCAATTTTGCGTCTTTTAGGGATTTTGAAGGGTGTATGGAGTATTATAATAGGATGTTGAGTGATAATTGTGAGCCTAATCTTGATACTTTTGCTAGAATAATAGCCTTGTTTCTTAGGGTGCGGAAGGTGGCGGATGCGCTTCAGATGTTTGATGAAATGTTGAGGCGAGGAGTTGTGCCTTCTACTGGGACCATAACGGACTTTATCAAACGTTTGTGTAGCTATGGTCCTCCATATGCTGCTTTGATGATATACAAGAAGGCGAGAAAATTGGGGTGTGTGATATCGATGGAAGCTTATAAGATACTGCTCATGCGGCTTTCTAAGCTTGGAAAATGTGGAATGTTGTTGAGTATCTGGGAGGAGATGCAAGAATGTGGGTATAGTTCAGATGTTGAAGTTTATGAGTACATCATTAGTGGTCTTTGCAACGTGGGACAACTGGAAAGTGCTGTTCTTGTTATGGAGGAGTCTTTCCGCAAGGGGTTCTGCCCAAGCAGGCTAGTATATAGTAAGCTAAGTAACAAGCTGCTTGCTTCTAACAAAACAGAGAGGGCTTACAAGTTGTTTTTGAAGATCAAACATGCCCGTTCCCTTGAAAATGCGAGAAATTATTGGCGGGCTAATGGTTGGCACTTTTGAACAAGGTTGTTAATGTTGGCTGAGTGGAATATATTCTTCTATAACATTGAATTATTGTGGTCAAATTGAACTGCTGTTTATCTTTTTGTGCAGAGTTCATGTGGTCGAACGGTAAAGAGAAATAACTAGGGTGAATAGAGTTGTCACTATGACTAATTTCACATGAGGTCAAATTACTTGTTAATTCTAAATGAATCGTTAACCATGTAGAATGATAGTTTAAGATATATTTCTGTTCTTTGTACTCCTTAAGTTGTTAAATAAGGGAGAAAGAAGCACCACAATATACTGTCCTTGGTATTTTGGATAAACTATTCTGTATTCCTTGACTTAATATTGTGTAGACATAATAAACATGAAATAATTTTCTATGTTGTACTTTTAATAGGAAAGTATTGTGAGGCTGTGTTAGGAATGTGTCGTGAATACTGACAAAAAGTTAGCGGTAGAGTTGAGGATATCCACTCACACATCGCTACAACTTAGGTCATGCTGTAAGTATGTCAGCCGGGATTATATTTTTCTCATGAATGTAAAGGTATTGATTAATTTTATTGAAATGCAAAAAAAATAATTTGAAGCAGTTTGAATTGAAGATTGAATTCAGATGATGTTATGTGTCAAATGTATTTAAGGCGAGCTTGCTATGTCATGAGTCGTGACCTCCTTTAATGCTTATACTTTTCCATATATAAATCTTCTTTAAAATGTAGGGTGCAGTCTAGAGAATAACATAAATTGCATAATGGTAGTAGTGAAAAAAGACCAACTGTTCAGTTTCAGAATATATAAGTAGAGTGGCCAAATCTGTGGGTGTTTTGGAACCTACGGGGTTTTGTCATTAGTGAGACAGTCACCTTACTTCTGTTTTACTCTGAAGTGTACTTATACTTTCCTGGATCTGAACCAATCTTCAGGGACTTATTGATTCATCTGTTTGGTTGGTGTAATGTTTCTAAAACTTGAAGACAGATTCATCATTCACATGACAAAGTTGTGCATTTGGTGCACGGCAAAATTTGTAAACTTGTTTTTTCTGTTTCTTTAGCCATAGCATTTAGCTCATTATTTTTAAGTTTAATTCCACAATTCTCTTTTACAAACTATGTTAACTTGGGTCAATTATATTCTTATAATAAGTATAAACTAATTTGAGTTCTTAATTAGATGATTAGCTCTTCATCCAGCATTGAATATTTCCTCTATTTTTATTTTCTTTTTTGCAACTTTTGTGGTATTATGGAGATTTGATGTTATATCTTCTTTATTTTGGGCAAACGATGAGCTTCTATTTTCATTTTGTTGCGAGCAAACCCTATGTAATACACAAACCTTTATACTAGAAATTGGTAGTTTGGAACCTTTACCCTCTGGGCACCTAGGTTTTACCACCACCAAGAGTTGGGCATGTCAATAATTGAATTGAATCTATATGTGAAGGACCGATTGTGTTTTTATTTAATCATAATGATGGGCCACGCTTTAAATTATGACTTGTGAGTGACAGTGTGTGTGTGACAAGGAATTTTTGGGAATTGGAACTAAAAATATTTCTGCTACGCAGTGGTTTTTGTCAGTGAAAAACCAAGCAGCACAAAATTATTTTACTTAATTAACTTGTGTGTGCGCTCCTAGTGGGACAAGACTTTTGTTTTTAACTTACTAAACTTCTTATAATGGTAGAATATATTGCTATTCACAATACTAACTCTTTTTGAATTACAGACGCTGCTGCAACCCACTGCACCTCTTGCTTTGCTTCCTGTCTCTTCTAAGTGTTATTTGAAGTGATTGGTGGTGAGAGACTGAAGATTTTGCATTTAATGAATTGACGTTGGGTTTATGAGTGGGTGCTTGTCATTTCCTTGCACAAGAAAGAGAATGTGTAATAGTTTAATTAAGTGATCAATGTACCCAAAGTTGAAATGAGAAATACTATTCTGAATGATATTGAATATTCTGAGTAAATGAGTAACGATGAACCACAATCAGTAGTTTTACAGGGCAAAATACGTAAATAAAGAAAGAAATATAGCACTAGCAGAAAAACAATGCAAAGAGAAGAAACACAATCAATCCATCCCATTCTCTCTCCTTAACAAACTAGACTCTAGATCAATCAAAATCTTGTAGCCTAGAGTTAGTTATTTTGATTCTCGTGCCTTTCCTCACTCCCTTATTATTAGGATCTGCTACTAGGTGTCCTTGTTGAGTTGTATCTTCAATTGACTCTTTTGTCCCTGCTATACTTGTTACAATTCCTCCCCCATTAAGACCAACCTTGTCCTTACACTTGTTACAATTCCTCCCTCATTAAGACCAACCTTGTCCTCAAGGTTGAGATTAGGAAAAGCTTGTTGTAGAGTGAAATGATCCTCCCAAGTTGCATTAGCTGCATCTAATCCTTCCCACTAAACTAGATATTGTTGAATTTTATGTTGCCCTCTCAATATGACCCGAGATTGTAATATAGCAAAAGGCTGAATGACAGGTTGCAGATCAGTATTATTGATTGGTAGTGACACATATGGTTGAGAATGATCCCCTTTATAAGGTTTCAATTGAGAACAATGGAACACTAGATGAATTCTAGTTGTTAGTGGTAACAACAGTTTATAAGCAACATGTCCAATTCTTTGAATAATAGGAAAAGGACCAAAAGACTTCATACTCAGCTTTTGATTTTTTCTAAGAGCAACAGAATGTTGTCTATAGGGCTATAATTTGACAAAAACCATGTCACCAATTTGCAATTTCATTAACTTCCTTTTCTTATCAGCATCTTTCTTCATGTACTGTTGAGCCTTGTGGAGGTTAAATTTCAATCTACTAAGTGTCAAGTCCCTTTGTAGTGATTGTTCTTGAACTGAAGTGGGATCACTTTGATTAAGGGTGTACTTAACCAATGTAGGAGGATCTCTACCATAAACAATCTTAAATTGAGTCATGCCACTACTATGATGATAGGAAGTGTTATACCAATACTCTGCCCAAGGTAACAACCTTGCCCAATCTTTAGGAGAGTCATAAGTGAAACATTTCAAGTACATTTCCAAACACTTGTTCAATGATTCAGACTGGCCATCTAACTATGGGTGGTAAGCAATAGATATGAGTAGATAAGTACCACTTAATTTGAACAATTGTTGCCAAAATTGACTAAGAAACACTTTGTCCCTATAAGAAACAATAGTCTTAGGCATGCCATGCAGTTTTACAATAGTTTGTTAAAACCTTTTCCATTGACTTGCTAGAGTAATCAGCCTTTAAGGTAGAAAAATGGGCATACTTTGATAACCTATCAATTACAACTAATATGACAGTAAAACCATTTGAGGAAGGAAGGCTCGTGATGAAATTCATAGTTATGTCATCCCAAATTTGTTCTAGAATTGGGAGTGGTTGTAATAGACTCGTAGGTAAAGTGTGAGCAGTTTTTAGGCATGACAATCTAACCCACCCCGATTTGGATGGGGAAAACCTATGTTTATTGGGTTCGGGTTCAGGTTTTCCCCGATTGATAAAATCGGGGGAAGAGGTGGGGGCGAGGATGTTAATACCCACCCCGCCCCCGCCCCCGCCCCGCTTAATAATATAATTAAAAATTATTTATATATATATATATATATAAACCAAAATTATAAATATTTATATGTAAAAATTCATATTATTTTACTTTTCTTTCATTTTTTTTAAATTGTTTATATTTATTTAAAAGAAAAAAAGAAGGAAAAAAAATAGGAACGGGGGCTGCGGCGAGGCAGGGAAACCCGAACCCCACTAGGGGCGGGGATGGGGACCCAGATTTTATCCTCGGCGGGTATCGGGAGCGGGAGCGAGGGCGATTTTGTTGGGGCGGGGGCGGGGTAAAACCCGCCCCCGCCCTGCCGTGTTGCCATGCCTAGTAGTTTTTGCTTGCTGACAAACCAAACAAGTTTGAACAAACTGTTTAACATCTTTGTTCATACCCTTCCAATAAAATTTAGTAGATATTCTAGCCAATGTCTGTGTAAAACCAACATGTCCTCCAATCAAGGAGCTATGAAACTCATGCAAAATCTGATTAACTAGATCATGAGATTTGGGAATAACTAGTCTACCTTTCTAGAAAAGCAAATTATCATGCACTGAATAATGAGGATTTGGAGGCTTATTAAGCAAGCATAAGTCTAGAACAACCTTTAATTGAGTATCTTTAGAAACAACTTCTCTCAAAGTAGGCAAAGTTTGTAAATTAGGCTGAGACCAAGCCATAAAATATGATATAGACAGTGAATCTACAACAATATTGTCCTTCCCAGGCTTATATTCAATGTAAAATCATATCCCAATAGTTTGTGCAACCACTTATGTTGTTCTAGGGTTTGAATAACTTGTTCAGTTAAGCTCTTCAAGCCCTTTTGATCCATTTGAATCACAAATCTATGTCAAAGTAGATAATGGCAAAACTTGGTAATAGCTTTTGTGATAGTCACTACAAGAAAAACGCAAATTTCTGACAGAATATTTTCGACGGATATAAAATTTTTGATGAATATTTTCGTTGAAAATTTCCAATATTTCCGTCATAAATTTTCGACGGAAAATTTCCGACAGAAAATTCTGTCAAAATTTTTTGACGGAAATATAAATCCGTCAAAAATTTTCCATGGAAAGTTTCTGACGGAAGATTCCGTCAGAAATTTCTGACAGATTTTTGTTTCCATCAGAAAATTTAAGACTATAACACACTTCCTAATGTCTGTTGTTTGAACTCTTCGGGAATCCGATGATTGCTTTTTTTGAAATTTATAAATATTATTTTTAATATTATAAAATGAATAAATTTTATTTTTATTTTTAAAAAATATTTTTCTTTAATTTTATCTTTTTAATATGACTTAAATATGTCTTTAATCCTTATAAAATTAATAAGTTTTGATTTTAGTTTCTGGAAAAAAATTGTTTTTCATTTTCTAAAATTGAAATTTTTATTTTTAATTCTTCTTTTTTATATAATCATTTTTAATTACTTTTTATTTTTAATAAAAATATAAATAATTATCTTAGGTGTCACCTACAACAATTATGTACTATTATCATATTGATATTTAGCACCTCTAAAATTTTTTTAAGTTTTTTAAAATAAATATTATTTATTTACCTTAAAATAATCAAACTAGTGCATTTATATTTTAGAGGGATGAAAATCAAAGAAAAATATTTTACTCATTTTACAAGTACGAAACAATCTCTATAAATCTTACAAGGATGAAAAATAAAGGAAAAAATTTACAAAGACCAAAATCAAAATCACCCATCTTAAAGGGACTAAAATATATTTAAACCTTCTAAAATTAATATTTTCGATCTTAACAATTATTTCAAATAAATAATATTTATTTTTAAATATTTATAAAATACTTAGAGATGTTAGTATATTGTCTTTAAAATTATAATAAGCAAGTTCAAGCGTGAATATTTTCATATTTGTGTTTCATGAGTTTTCTATTAAATAATTAGTGCATATATTAGTTTATTTAACATAAATAGTATTTTTATATTTTAGAAGAAAAAACAAATTTTTTATTTTCTAGAAGTAATAAGCTTAAAATTACATACATATATATATATATATAGAGAGAGAGAGAGGGTTATAATTACACCGATGTAACTTTTACTAAGTATTACACCGCTCAATAACTTTATATTAAATGTGAATTTTGTAAATCCAACCGTTAGATTGAAAGTTCATATCTCTTAGATCATATATACAAAATTTTATATTAATCCAAGATGATTTGATACTTCATTTTTATAAAATAAAATTGACGTAATATATTCATTTCAAAATACACTAAAATATGAACACTTTGATTACCTTCAAGTTGTTGTTCAATTTTAACAAAATTTGATATACACATATAAAGTGATATGAACTTTCAATCTAACGGATGGATTTACAAAATTCACAATTAATATAAAGTTATTGAACAATGTAATACTTAGTAAAAATTACACCGATGTAATTATAACCCCCCTCATATATATAATATATAGGGGGTTATAATTATACCGGTGTAAACTTTTACTAAGTATTACACTGCTCAATAACTTTATATTAAATGTGAATTTTGTAAATTCAACCCTTAAATTGAAAGTTCATATCACTTTATACGTGTATATCAAATTTTGTTAAAATTGAACAACAACTGGAAGGTAATCAAAGTGTTCATATTTTAGTGTATTTTGAAATGAATATATTACATCAATTTTGTTTTATAAAAATGAAGTATCAAATCATCATGGATTAATATAAAATTTTGTGCATATAATCTAAGAGATATGAACTTTCAATCTAACGGTTGGATTTACAAAATTCACATTTAATATAAAGTTATTGAGCGGTGTAATACTCAGTAAAATTTACACCGGTGTAATTATAACCCCCCTCATATATATATATATATATATATATATATATATATATATATATATTAAATGTGACTTTTACTAAGTATTATACTGCTCAATAACTTTATATTAAATGTGAATTTTGTAAATTTAACCGTTAAATTGAAAATTCTTTACTCTTAAATCATATATACAAAATGTTATATTAATTGAAGATGATTTCTTATAAAACAAAATTAAATCTGTCGAAAAATTTATATTTTCGATGAATTTTTTTTGTAGGAAAAACTATATTATTGGTGGAATATTTTCGACAAATTTATATTTGTCTAAAATGTAAGAACTGATTTTAAATTTGATATGAAAATATTATGATATAATTAGATAAGATTTTAAGTTAGTATTTTGTTAATGGTTGATAATTAGAAAATAAAACAAGGATAAATACATTTTTTGAATTTTATATGTTTGATTTAAGATAACTTACAAAATAACTCTTGGTAAAGTTATTCCGCTCAATAACTCATGGTGTGTGTTGAATTTCATTGATCCAATTAATTGTAAATTAAAATTTATTAAATTTTACTAATAATTAATATAAAAAAATTAATTAACTTTGGAATAAATTATTTGCTAATTAACAATATAATTGAAACATTAATTATTTTAAATTATTTAACTAAAATCTTATTGACAATTTACTATATGATCTTAATATTTTTGTATAACTAATATCTGGTTTTAAATTTGATATGAGAATATTATGATATAATTAGATAAGATTTTAAGTTAGTATTTTATTAATGGTTGATAATTAGAAAATAAAACAAGGATAAATACATTTTTTGAATTTTATATGTTTGATTTAAGGTAAATAAATATATTAAATTAATTAATAATTTATTTAAAATGTTAAAATTTAATTTATAAGCATGTAATAAATAAATATTTATAATTTTATAAATTATATTATCATTATAAATTATAAAATTAAATAATTTAAATTATAATTTTAAATAGAAATAAGTAGATGTTAATTATAAAAGTAAGTACATATAAATAAAGAATAATTGAATATATTATTATTATTATTCGTAATATAAAGTTATTATATATTATTATTATAGTACAAGCACGAGATTGTATATTTGAGGATGACTTAAATGAATTAATTTGTAAGAGTTATACTGACAACATACATATACATTTCGGTAGCTTACTCATCAGAACTTCACAGTTAAGCGTGCTTGACTTGGAGTAGTATAGGGATGGGTGTCCTTCTGGGAAGTTACCCAAAAATTGCGCAAGTAAGTATAAAACACTTAAAAGTGAAATGTCGTGAAATAGAACCCTTAAGAGGCTAAATATGAGAGCTATTACATTAATAAATCTATTAAAATTAAAAAAAATTATAATTTCCAACAGAAATATCTGTCAACAATTTTACGACTGATTAAATTATTTTCGACGAATTTTTTTTTTTGACGCCACTTTTTCTGACGCATTTAAATTCGTCAGAAATCCGTTGGAAATTTACTCTTTTCCGTCAGAAATTAGCATTTTTCTTGTAGTGAGCATAAAATTCTCTAGTATAGGCAGATTGTTTTTGCATTGAAGCAGTCAATTTCTTAGAGAAAAAAGTAACAAGATGATGATCTTGATTGAGAACTGCACCTATTCCCATTCCTAAAGCATTCGTTTCTAAAACAAATGGTTTAGAAAAATCGGGTAAAGCTAAAATAGGTGCCTGAGTCACTACTATTTTCAAAGCTGCAAATGAAGCATGAGCAAAATCATCCCACTTAAAATTGTCCTTTTTCAATAGGTTAGCGAGAAGAGCAGCCACCATTGCATATTGCTTGATGAATCTTCTATAATAGATCGTAAAGCCAAGAAATCCTCTCAATTGCTTCAAGTTTTTTGGACATGGCCAATCCAGAACAGCTTGCACCTTATTCTTGTTTATTGCCACACCTAGGCCTGAAACATTATGGCCTAAATAATATACTTGCTGAAGTCCAAAAGAACATTTAGACAATTTGGCAAATAGTTTATGCTTCTGTAATTTCTACAACACGACCTCAAGATGATGTAAATGAGCAAATCATGAAGATTTGTATACTAAAATATCATCAAAACAAAAGAACAAATTTCCTCAACAGGCCTTGGAAAATTTCATTCATCAAGCTTTGAATAGTTGTAGGCGCATTAGTGAGACCAAATGGCATCACTGTCCACTTGTAATGACCTTGATGAGTTCTAAATGCGGTTTTGAACCTGTCCTCTTTATTAACCAATATCTGGTGGTACCTAGATCTCAGGTCCAATTTAGAAAACAAATTTGCCCCATGTAGCTCATCAATTAGTTCATCAACAGTCAGAATAGGGAAGCTATCCTTAATAGTGATAGCATTCAAGGCCTTATAATCAATGTAGAATCTCTAAGTCCCATATTTCTTCTTGACAAGAATTATTGGAGAGGAAAAAGGACTAGTGCTAGGGACAATAATCCCCTACTTTAACATATGATGTACCACAATCTCAATATTTTGTTTCTGGTTATGTGGATAACTGTATGGCCTCACTTTCACAAGTTTAGATCCTTGTATTAGAGGAATAGAATGGTTTTGTGACCTACTAGGAGGCAATCCTAAAGGTACAGAAAACACCACCCTATAAGTATGCAACAACACTATCGATTCCAGTTCCATATCAGTAGGTAAATCTACCCACTAATCTTGAGGGTAGTTCGACTGTTGAAATTGCAGTGTGAATAGCTCACTATGACGTGTGTGTGATTCATTCTTTTCATATGATTGAACTGAGCTTGCACAGGTAAGGTTGGTTGCTCACCATGCAAGGTGACAAATTGGTTTCCCAGGTAAAACTTCAATGTAAGATTACTATAATCTGAAATGTGGGGATCAAGAGTACGTAGCTAATCATGCAGCCCCCAACACTAAGTCAACCCTAGTAACAAGTAATAAATACATTGGTAAGGTCAATGAATGGCCCTGAATTCTGACTTCTAAGTCCTTGACCAACCCCTCAACAACTAAGGCATTACCATTTCCCACCAAAACATGAAAATTTGGATTTGGCTCAATAGGCAACTTCAAAGAATGAGCTATTCTTGGTTGTAAAAAATTATCACTCGAGCCACTGTCTAATAAAACTTGTACTATTATGCCATTGTCAGAACCTTGGAACTTCATTTTACCCAAATCTGAGGCTCATTTTAATGCATTATAAGATAAATGATGCTCTTGTGACAAATGCAATTTTGTACTATGCTCGATATCTAGAGGGTCAGATACCATTCTCCACAATCCTCATCCTATAAATGGAGAATTAAATATTGTTTGTTGGGGCACCTATGGCTTGGGGAAAAATTTTCATCATAGGTATAACAAAGGTCTTTTTCTCTACTAAGTTGCATCTTAGTAGGGGTTATTTTCTTTATATTAATTGGTATTTTAAATGGTTGTTGTGGCTGGATATGCAGTAGGATTAGGAAAGAGAGTTGGTAAGCTAGTGGATTTAATGGTTTGTCTTATAGGTAGGCTTGTGTTTTGGCTGTTGGGTAGGTTTGATAGTGTTTGGTTTTGGAAAGGTACTTCTCTTCATATAACTTGGACAGGGAAACAAATAATCAAAGTTAGGGTGATTGAGCAATCACATCCCTTCTAATATCTGATTTTAATCCTCCAATAAAACAGTCTAACAAAGCTTCAATGGTGATACCTTGCACATGATTAGCTAGAGTAGTGAATTGAACATAATCATGCACAAAATTTGTTTGTGTTAGCTTAAACAAATGAGACCTCAGACACTCATATGGAGAAGGACCAAACTCCAATTCTAAGGCTCGAGTAAAAGCAACCCATGAATGAAATGAATCATGACGAGTCATCATTTGATACCAAGGTACTACTTCCTTCTCTAAATGCATGGCAGCAATAGTCAATCTATGATCATCAGGAGTATTGTAATATGAAAAAAAATTGCTCTACCTTGAAGATCCACTACAATACATCGGATCCATCAAAGCAAGGAAAATCCAGTTTGACATTCACACTTGAAACGGTTGGAAAGTATTTGTAGACTCCGGGGTCTCAAATCTAGTGACATTTTCTTTATCCCGTGTCTCCATTAATTTCAGGATTCGCGTAACGTCAGCGGTGAGTTCTTTAAGGAGAATATTCTTTGCCATGTTGATGAAAGCACCAAATTGTAACAGTTTAATTAACAGACCAATGCACCAAAAGTTGGAATGATAAATACTGTTGTGAATTGATATTGAATAACCTGAGTAAATGGGTAACGATGAACCATAGTTAGTAGCTTTATTGAGCCAAATACGTAAATAAAGAAACAACATCAGCAGAAATATAATGCAGAGAGAAGAAACAAAATCAAGCATTCATATTCTCTCTCCTTAACAAAAGGAATATATATCCTAGACCCTAGACCAATCAAAATCTTGCAGCCTAGAGTTAGTTATTTTGATTCTCGTGCCTCTCCTCACTCCCTGATTATTGGGATCTGCTATCAGGTGTCCTTGCTAAGCTGTATCTTCAATTGACTCTTTTGTCCCTGCTGCACTTGTTATAGAATGTATGTGTAAACTTTTGCATGCAGGATGGAAAACAGCAAATATGAGTATGTCAAGTGTTATTAAGTTGTGGACGAGGTCATGTTTCCCAACATCATCCTTGTTTAGATCAATGCCTGTAAACTTCAAAAACGTTGTGATGTAAACACCTTGAGGTTGATGAACTCGTGCGCTATTGCAGTTCTTGAAGAGAATGCGGATTTAGTGCTTGCCATGGTTTTAAATTGCGGACCGCAACACGTGTTGCGGCCGCAATATTGCTGTTGCAGCCTTGTCCGCAACGACATCGGACCGCAATTGCGATGATACTGGAAATCACACATTTTTCCCCAACGTAACGGTGTTGCGTCCGCAACACATATGCAATGTACCGCAATACATCCGCAATACGATAAATTGATACTATAATTTTAAAATAAATTAAATTATTCATTAAAATAATAGAATATTTAAAAAAAAAGGAATTAAAATGTATAAATCCTTAAAAATAAAATATATATTGATAATTATAAATTTTTTATATTTAGTGAAAATAATTAATAATCTCACACCGCAATCCGCATCGCAATACCCGCAATACCCGCAACCGCAGTAACTGCAACCGCGACCGCAACCGCAATTTAAAACCATGGTGCTTGCACATGGGTTCAGTAATGACTAATGAGTATACTTTTGTTTTCAAGACGGCCTCCCAAGTTCTATGAGAGGCAGTCTAGCAAAGTGATATCAATCATTACTTCTTTTCTCTCATCTGTCTTTGTAAGAAAATGGGGTGAGTTCTCTCCACACAAGGAACTACAATGTTTTCCTGCCTTCCATGGGTGAGTCATAGCTTGTGCGTCGAAAGAAGCTCTTCAAGCGTATCTTTTGTTGAGGTAGAATATCTGTCATTTGGGTAATCAACATGAGCAATGCCTTTGGCGTCTTGTTAAGCGTGGAATGAATGAGAAGGAAGCATGGGACTTCATGCAGGGTTTTCACAAAAGTTATATAAACAATCTTTTTATTTGATGAGTTCAATTCAATTACAATACACTGCAGCCGATATTCCGCCGAGGGTCTTGTGTTCTGAAGACTATAGTAGAGAATTGTGAAGTACAAAGATAATCGTGCGCCAATTACAAGGCACAGGAGATAGATAATCATGGTGCATTCCAAAAAAACAGCAAGTGAGAGGTTTTGGAGTGAGCAGACGATTCTTTTGAAGGAGATTGGTGGTTTTTTGAAGAGATTAACAGTGTTAATCCAGAGTATGTGAGGTCCTTTGAATTTGATATGCCTTCAACATGGATTGTAGTTTGAATAGATGGGTGCCACTTTCATAGATTTTTCCAAATGTTGATAGAGCTATTATTATCTTGATGAATTTGTGTGCAGTTGCTGTCGTAGAAAAGTTTTGGGAGGATATAATGATGAGTATAACTTTATCAAAGGAGAGCTAATAAAATAATTTCAGCCAGTGTCTTTCTTCACATCCACTTATGTGATGAGATGAAAAGATTTCTTCTCACAAAGTTAGTTAAACGATTGAGTGTCTTAGTTTGTTCATCTTAATAAATTTAATTTATCCTAGGCACTTTTAATGGTCGATTATTTACTAAATTTAAAACAAAATATAAGATTAATTTTTTTTTTTTAGAAGTAGAACAGTTCAGACATCCACCTGCACTGGTGACATCACCCGCTTATAATGGTTCGTCCACATGTTCCCATCATCCCACCACCACCGGGCAATATAGATTTCCATTTTTAGCTTATAGGTAACATTAGTGTTTTGTGGGTATGGACTTTGTTATTTTAACATATTTTGCCTCTCCCAATTTGGTCTTATTGTTTGATGTCCCTTCTATTTAGTCGGAACAATTTCTAATGGCTAGTAGCGGTTTTTCAAGTTTTCTTGCTCCATAAAGAGACCAAGTTGCATATTAAATAGGAATAGTGACATCATTGCCTACTGGTTTGAGTAGCTGACAACTTGATTTTCCTCAAGTAAGATTTGAAATTTGACCATTATAAGTATGAACATAAAAATTGTTGGGAGAACTTTATTCACCACCTCGCCACCTACATGGCATCACTTATCTCAGAATAGTCATGATCTCATGTAACTTTTAAATGCAAGGGTCTCAAACCAAAAACATGTGTTAAATTTAAATTTTATCTGTTTCACGTGCAAAACTAGAGTATATGAACTCTATAAGGTCGTATCTGGCCCTGAAATCAGAAAGATGTGGTTGTCATTAAGAGATGAAATGTATTAAAAATGAGTCGAACACAATGCTATGCCACTTCTTCATTGTTGTACATTGTGATTTCTCCCAATCTACATTTTATAGGTTTATATCCAATAAAATGATTACACTTGTCCCTTGCGAATTTTTCATTTTATCTTTTTCTTTAAAAAGGATGTAGCCTGCAGGAAAATCTTGTCAACTTCGTCCAGCTTAGGTAAGTCGACGTCTTTTTCCATGGTTTTTGAGTTCAGAGACATTTGTCGCAGATGCTCCTCAAAATCAATTGTTTCTCCATCGCTTTGCTCTGGAAAATTATCAAACTCGTCAAAATAAAGAGGTTTCTCCTCAGAGAAATTCTCTGTATCTGAATCAGTCTCAAATAAATCTGATAACTTATCAGAATCAGAATCCAATTCGGAGTCCATATCTGTCTCGACCTCTGAGCCCTCAATGTTATCATTCATTATCTCACGGTATTTATCAGAATTCTCTAGCTGGAAATTTGAAATAATACCAGACTCAATACTCGCTTTGTCAATGTTTTGGATTGCCTTAACAGCATCTGTATTATTTTCAGCCGTGCTTTTAAATTGTTGTGCTCGAAGAATTTCAAGCTCTTGCTCAAGTCTTGGAATGTATCTCCTCACAGCTCGGAGGGCATCCCTATATTTGGATTTATCCAATGCCTGCATAAGATGACAACACCCGAGGATATACAGTGAGAACCAGCACCAACAAGGCACAAAAGAGTTATAAATTAAAGTAAACACTATGACAAGAGTGTAAATTTTCTGAAAGCATTTTTTTTTAAATAGACAAGTAGCATGAACAGGAGATTGCAAATACACATCCATGGACTACAAATGCAGAATTTTAGACGTAGCAGTGGTTCTGCTAGTGAAGCATTATGTAGGAGAAAGTTTCAAAAGATTCTGGACAACGAAGACCTAGAACTGTGGAAGAAATTTTAAAATGCCACACCCAGTTAAACTCCAAATCTATTGTGTATTTCATAATTCATAAATGACTAATACTTGAATACATGATACAGTACCTTCTTTCTTGAGAGAGAGACTCGTGGAGACATAATCTCTGTTGGTGGTTGATAGTAGTTTTTCCCTCTATACATTATTATTGTATTTTCTTCATGAATGTCAAGCACTATACCTCCGGTCAATCTTGCCAGCTCAGCAGCAATCTCCTTAACCTCCTCTGCTGAAAAAGTCTTCACAACCACTTTCAAAGTCTGATGTTTTTTCCAATGCAGATGCATGTTCAGAATTACACCTTGGTAAATTCCTCGTCTTCCAACTGGCACATAATTTTTACTTTTGAGACCCATTTTTAAGAAGAAGAAGTGCTCTTCTGGGGTCAATATCTCAGGATCATGGGTTGCTTCTGAAGATTCTCCAGGCTCAATCTTTTTCAGAGCTTCACAAAGTCTCTCTTCTTTTCTTCGAGCCTAGAATGATGGAGAAAGCATTGTATGTTCATTAACTGACACAGCACACATAAAGTGCAAACCAGTAAAACCCATGATTAACTCAAAAAAGTGATTTAAAAAATAAATGAGAATGCAAGAGCTTCCTCCCTCTATGAGGAAAGCAAAAAATGGAAAGCAAAAGAATTTCTTTCATGCTATGTCATCACAAAGTCTCTCTTCTTTTTTTTTCGAGCCTAGAATGATGGAGAAAGCATTGTATGTTCATTAACTGACACAGCACACAAAACCAGTAAAACCCATGTTTAACTCAAAACAGTGATTTAAAAAATAAATGAGAATGCAAGAGCTTCCTCCCTCTCTGAGGAAAGCAAAAGAATTTCTTTCATGCTATGTCATCAGAGAACATAAAAGCGATAAAACATGCCAGTCAGCACAAATAAAGATTAAAAAATGAGCAATCTTGGAGTGATGTAGCTGAATTTAGTAAAGGCCAATTTTGATTCAACAATATCAAGGGAAAAAGTCAATATCTTGCCAAATTCTCAGACCAGGTCTATATGAGCACCGGCTATGGCATATTAGCCGTGCAACAATTAACGAGTGCTGCAGATATACATAAACTTCCTAGTTTATAGAATTCTAAAACATCTAGATCCCTTCATTTAAGATTAGATAACCAACTAACCATATTAGCAGTCCATGGTGTTTTGACAAACAAAATTAAATTGAGTTCTTCCATAACACTTTTAACTGTAATGATGTAATCAATTACAGGATGCACAGTTTGTAGATAGAAATAGAAGGATAAACCTTTGTTAAAGGAAAAAAAAAATGTCTTTCTTACTGAAACACATAATGTTCTACCAAGACAAGAGAAAATTTATGGGGTATGCTAGGCCAATTGGGAGGATCAGGGTCTTTTGAATGCCCTGAACCTGCATAGAGGTTCCTCTTGTGCATACTTATCTCTAGATTACAGCAATGGCCAAAATAGCTTATTGGTCAGAGTTTTGGTTTAATGCCAATTATAATGGTTCTATCAAGCTCACCCCTTTTAAGACAATCTATGGTAGGATCCACTCTCCAGCTGATTGCTACTTATAGTAGGTGAGTATTTCTGTCAGATAGGAGACAAGGGGCATGAAACGAGATCATGAAAGGTTGGGGTTCACTCGGAAGATTGGGAGAGGATCACGGTCTCATGAAATACCAGGAGGGTTGGTTTATCTCATGTATCATTTTCTACCTCTGGATCACTTTAATCAATGGAATGTCCAATTTTTCCACACCTCATAAATACTAAGTAGCAACCTCTTTTTCCACCCATGTTCACGGAAGATAGGTGGGGGCCATCAACTAAGAGTAAACATCTTAAATCTTGAAAATGTGATATTAAATGTAAGTAGGAGTAAGAGTCAGAAACTATGAATACAAATCTCCTATTCAAGCAATTAATGTCTATTAGAGCCTAGGTTAGGAAGAATTCGTGTTAGTTATTACTTGTATTCAGCAGAGGATCAGAATTCAATTCTGTTAATAACAGAATAACTGCTGATATTGAGTAATGAATGGGCATAGAGAGGCAGTTAGCTAGAGTAAGTTGAAAATTGAGAGAAGGAAATTGGGAGAAAGAATACAGGTTTTTCAAATAAATTGGTGGGGGAGAGAATTATCTGTAAAAGATATCTGTCTGAATCATATGATATAGGGAAGAGATTGATACTTAAAGATTTTTTACCTCATTTACTAGTCCAGTACTTAATAATATCGCCTTTAAAAAGCTTGATATCTTCAAACACTGTCATTTAACAAACATAATTTGACAATCTCTTTTTGCAAATTATTAAGAAAAAAAAAAAAAGAAGATTAACTTGAAGTATTAGATAACAATTTGTTATGCATATTATAAAAATGAATGCACTAAAATAATTCTGCGGTTCATTGTCCAAAACTGAAAGATTTAATGTGTCTTAATCATTTTTATCAAACTGAAATTGTGTATTAAGATTTGAACTTGAATATGTATAGTGCAGGCCAGATTCAAATATTGAATACAGAGATCCATAAATTTATTAGTGTTTTTACTGACAACAACAATTGTTCAATAATTTTAAGCAGTTCTATCTCAAAATTCTTTGCAGAAAATATTGCTTGAAAGGCTTCTAGTATTCAGGTTGAATTCTTAAGCAACAGGCTTTTGCATACATAATCAAGAAATTGCATGACTAAGTTCCCAACATTACTCCAAATTCGGGAGTCCAAGAGTTTTATAAAACTCTCTTGATGGAAAAAAATATGAATGAAAAATCCTGTTGAATTGAATTGGGTCCATGAATCTAAGAAATAGCAAGAATTCTTGACAGGCTTTTACTGACACCAACAATTGTTCAATAATTTTAAGCAGTTCTATCTCAAAATTCTTTGCAGAAAATATTGCTTGAAAGGCTTCTAGTATTCTGGTTGAATTCTTAAGCAACAGGCTTTTGCATACATAATCAAGAAATTGCATGACTAACTTCCCAACATTACAACAATAGATTTATTTTCATCAAGAGCTTTACTATTTTAAGAAATTCATACCTTTAACATTAGTCTACAGATCACAGTTACAAAGTGTGAGGATCCCAGTTCTTGTCGCTAAAGAGTAAATATAAGCCATGTGTAGTATGCAAAATACAAAATAGAAACACAAATGTATCTAGATATAGCATGCACAGGATGGCAATGGTGCAAAAGGAAAGACTCGGCATAATCATACTATTTGGAAACAATAGAAAGGATCAATATATGTAAATTAAAATAAAACAAATAGAACTTACCTTTAACAATTTATATAAAATTTTTCCTTCAGCTGTCATCCTTTCATACTCTTTCTTCTTCTTAAATCTAAAAAACTTCAGCCATCTTACAACTGCTCTTTTCCCCTTTAGTTTTTTCCTCTTTACTTTGGCATTGCCATCTCCACTAGCACATGGGGCCTTTTCAGAATCCTGATGTTGTTGCTCTACAACCTTGTCGTTATACTTTAGAAATGAATTTGAGTGAAAGCTTATGTTCCCCAAGAAAGGAGATGCTTTCATGTAATAAAGGTGACCAATAATAGATTCCTGGCCACATACCTTGCATATAACATAGCTACAACAGTGTAAGTCAATAATGAAGCAAACTTCTTTTTCTAAATCTTTTGCTTCACATACAAGATTACAAGCTAAACCAAAGAAACCAAAAAAGAAAACCTTCAAAATGATTAGTAGTACAGTGAAATATTATTGCCTTCCAATTTTATTTTATTTTTACTATAAATCTGAGGCTTGTCTTTCTAGCACTCCCATCTTAGTTAAGTTGGTGAAAACACAAGTAAAATAGATAATACATGCAATAATTTTGTGCTGTGCAGTATTCAAATATGACTATTCCAAGAAATGTGAAACACTTTGAAATTACTGATATAGAGCTCAGGATGGAGAGACAGAAGTACCTTGTTTTGGGGAATAAGGAATTGGAGAAGAAAATGAGGGGTGTGAGAAGCCAAGAATTTGAGGAGAGATTGTTGTTGAAGTTAAATTTAGTGAGAGGCCGTGCTGTCAAAAGCCTCCACGCCATATTTCCCAACTTCTGAATGTCGGAATCAAACTAACGTTTTGTCTTTTTTCTGATTTGCTGGGCTCTGCTTCCTACCAATACGATATCTCAAATACTTGTGGCAAATTCTTAGTGAAGTGTAGATCTTTAGTTTGAAATTTCAAATTTTGAATTCTGATTTTCGATTATGCACTGCCTACATCCCTTACTTTTGGGAGGGAAATTTACATTAGTATATACACTGATATCACTTTGTGGTGTTCTGAATCTGTAAAAAAAAATTCGCATGATATCAAACACCAACATAATTTTGTAAGACTGAGAGTTTCAGATAAACACCATTACCAAGTATAATAACAAATAATCTTCAAACATCCATAAAAATAATGAAGCTAAATTTATTACCACGATGATTCAAGGTTTTGATTGAATAAATTGGAAGCATATATAAGTTTGATGGATCTAGCGTTGCAACACAAAATTGCATTCAGAATAAATGATTTTACTCCAATGGAAGGTTAGGGTTCAGAAGATATTGATCGCAATTTGAAAAACTACATGTGAATGAGAGAGTGTTATGTTGGTTACCTGACCTGTGAACTGTGATTGTGAAGCTCGAAGTAGAGCAACATGAGAAAAGGATTGTTAACCGAGAACCGGAAATTTAAGCTTAAACCCTACCCAGAAACTAGAAAGTGGACCGGGCATTTTTAAATTTAATCTATAAGAAAATATAAATAAAAAAATATTATTTTGATATTTACTTTTACCGAGATAATTATATTTTGTATTGTATTTTATTTTTTTTATTAATTTATATTTAGGATAAAATAGAAAAAATATATCTATAAAATATATCTACCTCTTTAAAAATAATATAATAATTACCCATTTTGTGGAAATATCAATTTCATTTTACATAAACACGGAGAATCATTATTGCATGCTAGTTAAAAGTAATATATATATATATATATATATATATATATATATATATATATATATATATATATATATATATATGTATATATTGACTAAATTATATTTTTGTTATTTATCTTATTTTTCTAGATTTATTTTGGTCATTTATTCGTTAAAATATTTATTTTGATTATTTATAATTTTATATTTTGAATTAATTTGGTACTTTTAAAACAATAATAATTCTCGATTTTGCAATATGATACTAAATTAATTATTGAATGATTTAAGACATAAAACTCATAATATTAGATTTATCTATATGAAAACTATGAAAGTAAAAATTATGTGAAAAGATATTATCAATTTGGTATTTTTAAAACAATAATAATTTTCGATTTTGCAATATGATACTAAATTAATTCTTGAATAATTTAAGACATGAAACTCATAATATTAGATTTATCTATATGAAAATTATGAAAATAAAATTATTTGAAAATATATTATCACGTATAAATTAAAAAATAATATAAAATTATATATATATATATATTAAATTTTTTGGTTGCTTTTTAGATTTATTTTTATAAAATTTTACTATTTTTAATACTTTTTTTGTTTAAATTTCGATTTTATTCAAAAAATTTCATATAAACAAATCTAAAGAAATAAGTTTATAATCTATGTAACACATCTTGAAACATTTTATGACATCAATCTAATGTTAAGCACACATTCTATTTCTTGACATTAATACCTTAGTAATCAAGTTACTTGCGTTATCTCGTATTGAAAGATTATTGTCTTTTTATGCGGGTATCATAACCTTTCTCAAGCAGTTGTCCAAGTTCCAAATGTAACTTTTCATATTTGGCTCTTTAACTATCCTTTGAGTTTGAGAGAGACTACCTTAATTCTCTAGCTCATTGTGACGTTTTTCTACTATCCCCCGTACTTATGCGTTAAGAAGAGTCTTCATTTTGATGCTCCAATTATCATAAAACGTCGAGAAATGAAATGGAACCATATTACTATTTATAATTTCTTTAACAAGGATCTTTAAGTTATGGTACCACTTTGACGGAAGAAAACTATATTATTATATTAGTGAAAGAAATGTTTGATAATAATAAAGATTACAAGTTTTTAGAGGAAAAGATTGTGTATAATTGATCACTTCTTGATTCGCACTATAAGAAAAATGCAAATTACCGACAGATAATTTTTAATGGATACATATCTGTCAAAAAAAATTTATATTTTCGACTAAAAAATATTTGTAAGAAAAGTTATATTACTGACGAATAATTTTCAACGGATACAAATCTGTAAAAAAATTATATTTTCAACGGATATATCCGTTAGTAATTTTCGACGGATACAAATCTGTCAGAAAATTTATATTTCTGACGAATATATCCATCGGTAACTTTTGACAGATATAAATCTGTCGAAAAATTTATATTTATATTTGTCAAAAAAATATAAGAATTTTTTACGAAAATTGACAACCATATATTAAAAAAGATCAATAAAATTTTAAATATATATATATATATATGTTCTTATCGAAAATCTGCTGTAGAGCTGATCCGCTAGGTAAGATCGGTGAGCCTCCTTCACGGTACGCTGGTGCTCCAAGATGGGGGTGGTACCTGTAAAAGAGACTCCGATGCTAAAGTTAGTGTTTGTGGGAGTATGAATCTCGTATATGTAATGCATGTACCTTAGTGTGAATTAGGGTTGTTTTGGGCCTTGGGCCTGAGATAAGATATGATAGAATTAAATGATGGATCCCGTCTGAAGCGAGATCGCTCGAGATCGGTTACGATCTGCTTAAATGCCGAGCTGACGTCGCGTAGCACGTGCCCGACCTTGTTTTGTGCAGTGATGCTGAGCTCGGAGCTCAGCTTCGCGGTACGGACAGTACACTAGCCCCCCAAGCTCCGAAGTTCGTAGGTTGAGGAGGTAAGACCGAGCTCGCTGGGGGGAAGTGACCTTTCGCGTACTTCTGCCTGTTGAGATGCCATGTGTCGCAACTGTTCATTTTTCGAAAGCGTGCAAGTGGCGCGTTAAGGGAAATGACGGTTATGCAATGATGGCTTTGCAATTAGTGTGTTGTCAGGCGTGCCCTTAGGTCGACACGTGGCATGGCCGTTTTGAATTTTGAGAGAAAACTTTTCTTTCCTCTCACTCGTGCCTCTTCACCTCTCACTTTACTCACTTTTCGCTCTTTCAGCTTCTTGCGCACGCTGTTTCTCTCGCTTTTCTGCTCGTCTTCCGTCTCCACTTTCTCCGTTTTTGCCGTCATTTCCGGTAACCCAGTCATTGTTAGGGTTGTTTTTTGAAGGTGAGTACCAGGTACTTCCTTTCTACAGTCTTCTTTTTCCTTCTTCCCCAATCTTCTTCAAGTTTTTCTTGTTTTTTCCATGGCTGGGGGGAGTAGTGCCAGTTCTTCTGCGCCTTCTCAGGGCAAGGCGCGTGGTAGGATGGTGGCTACCGGGAGAGCCGCCGCCGAGAAGAGGGATCTGCCTCTGCCCCGGAGCCCGGAGCCAGGCGTCCCTGGCTACGACTGGGTCAAGCGTGAGATGGCGGGGGTCCAAAGTGTTTTTCGGTCCTTTCTTGAGGTTAACGGGATCCCGCGGTCGTGCAGGGTTTGTGACCCTTCTATTTCTCGGATGATCCGGCTTGAACCTTGTCAGGCTGGTGAGGGTGTGTACATGGGGAAGTCTACCGACCCTCCCCATTTCTATATGTATCATTGTTTCTTTAGAGATTTAGGTGTCTGTCTTCCCTTCACTCAGTTTGAGTGTGATTTTTTGAACTTTGTCAACTCGGTTCCTTGCTAGTTGCACCCCAATAGTTGGGGTTTTCTGAGGGCTTTTCAAGTCCTGTGCACAGTTTTGGGGATAGAGGTGTCTCTTCCCGTCTTCCTTCATTTTTATCAATTGAAGGTGGGCGTTCCGCCATACGGCATATTGTCTCTAAGTGGGAGTAGGGATGGGGGTTTGTTTACTCTCTACTCCCAGTCGTACAAAAATTTAAAACAAGAGTTTTTCGAGTCGCTCTTGTGAACGTTGACCCCTTGGAAGATGGGGCGTTTTATTTCGGGGGGCTGCCAAGATTTCCCTTCTATTGGTGCCCCCGACCTTCTAGGTTTCATGGGGTGGGCCAATTGAAGCTGACTGCTTCGGAGGCGGCCACCATCGAGAACCTCGCCGCGCTTCCCCGTCCGCTGGATTGCAAGCTCGTTCTGTCGCTTGCGAACTCGGTGTTCAGAGAGAGAGGTTTGGAGAGTGAGTATTTGATTTTTTGGTGGTTTGGGGGTTTGTGTAAATTCCACTTGCTGATGTGTTTTATCTCGTGAATGCAGGCATCATGGGGAAAAACTTGTGGCGTGAGCTGAAGCACCGCTACAATGTTACCGAGCTCGAGGTCCCCGAGTCTCGGGAGGAAGATGCCTCCCCTCTGAAGGTTAATCGGAAGAGAAAGAGGGGAACAAAGGAGGTCGGGGGAACCTTTACCCCTCCAGGTGCCGAGGAGGTGACCTCCAAGGCTGCTGATGCTGGTGCGGTGGACCTTACCGACAGTCCACCACTCAAGAGGGCTCCTCAGGTGGCCTCTGAGGAGATGGCTCAGACTGCCGAGCAGGTTGCTCAATCTACCGAGGTGGTGAGTACCTTGTCTCTTTGGCTTTTTGGTGTCTTCTATTGTGCTTTTTTGTGTTCTGACCTAGGGTCGTCTTCCGTAGGCAAGAGATGCTGCCGAGGCGGCGACATAGGCTACCGGGCGGGTCGCCCAGGCTGCCGAGGTGGCAGTTCCGGCCACCGAGCAGGTTGTTCTTGCTGCTGAGGTAAGTCGTGTTCCCTGACTTTCGTGGTTTCCCGTATGCCACCTTATTTTATTTTTTGACATGGGGCTGGTTTTCGCAAGCGAGGTCGGAGGTTCCTATTGCGGACCTTCCAGATACCGAGCAGGGGACGCCGGCTTCCGCCATTGTTGAGGCTCGTGAAGGGGGTCCGAGCCGTGAGGTTCGCCCGTCCACCGCTGCAGCTTCGGCGTCGCCGTCTGGCTTGTCACAGGGGGCTTCCCGGAGCCGATACCTAACCCATCGCTTCGGGAAGGGCCTTTCAAAAGTGCGGCTGGACCACGTGAGCGCCTCGGCCGACATGGGCTCGCTGTGGAGCGCGGGGGTGACCGCCGAGAAGTTCTTTCCTCAGGGCTCGTTGAGCTCCGAGGACCAGGGGTTGATAGACGAGGTCGGCCCCGAGGATAGTTTCGACGCTGCCCAGGTCCTTCTACAGAGGGCTATGGGCATCCTGGGCCACTGGAAGCCTAGGTGGGCCAAGCAGTAGGGGGACCTGGCCAAGCAGCAAGAGGACCTGGCCAAGTTGAGGGGCCGACTTCAACCCTGGAAGGATGCGAATAAGATCCTGAGGGAGGAGAACAAGGCTCTTAGTGCTGCTCTTGGTGAGGCGAAGCGGCAGGAGGCCGAGCTTCGATCTGCGCAGGGCGACCTTGCGAGGGTGCAGAAGTCTCTTGAGATCGCCTTGCCATCCAACGAGGCTTATGCTTCCCAGGTGGGGGAGCTGCAGGAGCTCGTCGCCTTCTCTCGGGGTCGCGCCCGCTCTTTGGAGGATGAGGTGACGTCTTCCCGTGGCCAAGTGCGGGCTCTGGAGGATGTTGTGACCTCTCTTAAAGGAGAGTTGGCGGCGGCGGCTGAAGAGCGCCTTCGTAGCGAGGTCATTCTTGGTGGCCAGGAGGACGAGATTGCCACCTTGAGGGCGGAGCTTGCGGAGCTGGGACGGGGAAGGCGGCCGTGGAAGGGAGGCTTGCGGAGGTTGAACGCTCCGTTGTGATGGAGCACCGGAGGGGCTTCCACAAGGCTGCTTGTCAGGCACGGCTCCTTGCTCCCAGGTTCGACTTTTCCTCCATGCATGTGGAGAAGGTTGTCCGCTTTGGGAGGCTGGTTAAGGAGGACGATGTCGATGACAGTTCTAGTGAGAATGCCTCTGTGTAGGCCAATTTTGTAATAGCCTAGTTTAATTTTCTGTTTTGAATTCAAGTGTTGAATTCTGGGAACTTTGTTGATATATGCGTATATATATATGTTTCTTTGCTTTTATGTGTTTGCGCTTGGTTTTTGCTTTGTGCGTGTTTTGAGGTATACGTTCGGTGTCTGTTTTGTGTTTTTATAGATCCGAGTTGGTCACGCTGGGGTTAAACCTCGACCTCAGTTTTTCGTAAAGGAATCTTTTGAGAGGTTCGAATTTGGCCTAAGGTTCGGATTCAGTCTCGAGTTGAAGTGAGGTGAGCTAGATGAAGGTTCGAATTTGACCTCAAATGATGGACTTGACCTTGGGTTTGTGTAAAACGATTTTGTCGAGGTTCGTACTCGGTCTCGGTTAAGAGTGTTAAGGTTCGTACTCGACCTCGTTTTGGCGTAAAACGAATTTTTCCGAGGTTCGTACTCGACCAGAGTTTTAAGGTTCGTACTCGACCTCGTTTTGGAGTAAAATGAATTTTGTCGAGGTTCGTACTCGACCTCGTTTAAGAGTGTTAAGGTTCGTACTCGACCTCGTTTTGGAGTAAAACGAACTTTTTCGAGGTTCGTACTCGACCCCGGATGAGAGTTTTAAGGTTCGTACTCGACCTCGTTTTGGAGTAAAATGAATTTTGTCGAGGTTCGTACTCGACCTCGTTTAAGAGTGTTAAGGTTCGTACTCGACCTCGTTTTGGAGTAAAATGAATTTTGTCGAGGTTTGTACTCGACCTCGTTTAAGAGTGTTAAGGTTCGTACTCGACCTCGTTTTGGAGTAAAACGAATTTTTTCGAGTCGACCTCGTTCAAGAGTGTTAAGGTTCGTACTCGACCTCGTTTTGGAGTAAAACGAATTTTTTCGAGGTTCGTACTCGACCCCGGATGAGAGTTTTAAGGTTCGTACTCGACCTCGTTTAAGAGTGTTAAGGTTCGTACTCGACCTCGTTTTGGAGTAAAACGAATTTTTTCGAGGTTCGTACTCGACCCCGGATGAGAGTTTTAAGGTTCGTACTCGACCTCGTTTTGGAGTAAAATGAATTTTGTCGAGGTTCGTACTCGACCTCATTTAAGAGTGTTAAGGTTCGTACTCGACCTCGTTTTGGAGTAAAACGAATTTTTCTGAGGTTCGTACTCGACCCCGGATGAGAGTTTTAAGGTTCGTACTCGACCTCATTTTGGAGTAAAATCAATTTTGTCGAGGTTCGTACTCGACCTCGTTTAAGAGTGCTAAGGTTCGTACTCGACCTCGTTTTGGAGTAAAACGAATTTTTCCGAGGTTCGTACTCGACCCCAGATGAGAGTTTTAAGGTTCGTACTCGACCTCGTTTTGGAGTAAAACGAATTTTTTCGAGGTTCGTACTCGACCCCAGATGAGAGTTTTAAGGTTCGTACTCGACCTCGTTTTGGAGTAAAATGAATTTTGTCGAGGTTCGTACTCGACCTTGTTTAAGAGTGTTAAGGTTCGTACTCGACCTCGTTTTGGTGAAAGAGATTGGTTCGATTTTGTTTTTCATACAAATACTAAATAAGAAAATGGATTCAGCAAAATGGGTAATTTTATTGATCGTTTTTGTGTGCCTCGTTAAAAACCCTCTCAGTCAAGGACTGAGGCGGGAAAAGAGTGCACAATTTTGTTCATATAGAAAGGAGAAGTAGAACCTAATGAGCTATGGTGGGGGGACCCCCTTTGCTCCGGATGAGGAGATCTTCAAACTCTCGGCGTAACACTGTCGGGCTGTCTTCTGATTTGCCTTGACGGAGATGATCTTGCCGTCATTCCCTGGGAACTTCATGGTGAGGTGTGGGGTGGACACCACTACTCCGAGCTGATTCAAGGTTGGTCTCCCGATGATGATGTTATAGGAGGTGTTGGCCTCCACGAGAAGGTATCGAACCATGATTCTCCTTGTATCCGGGGGTACCCCGAAGGTTTTCAGTAGGTCTATGTACCCGCGAGTGAGAACTCGCTCTCCTGCGAAGCCGACTAAGGGCTCCGTGTGCGGCTGGATGAGAGAATGGGGGACGTCTAGCCTAAGGAACGTTGGCCAGTACAAGACGTCGGCCGAACTTCCTTGGTCAATGAGTGTCTTCTGTACCTCCCAGTTGACGACCTCCACCATGATAACCATGGGGTCATCTTGGTTAGGGCTGACACCCGCGTAGTCCTCGTCAGAGAAGGAGATCGTCGGTGAGCTTTGGTGTGAGGCCGAGGTGGTAGAGTGGATGCAGTTGACATTTCGTAGGTGCCTTTTTCGGGCCGAGCTGCTGGCGCCTTCCCCCGCGAAACCACCTGCGATTGTGTTAATCACTCCTCGTAGGGGGGCTGACCCTGTCTCCTGGCTTACCTCGGCCTGCACTGCGCCGCCGGCATTTTGTTGGGAGCCGGAGGGTTGATTTGTGCGAGTTCCTGAGCCTTGCCCTCTGCCACGCCCCAGACCACCATAGCCTCCTCGGTGACCCTGCTGTCGTTGGACGTATTGGCCGAGGTGGCCTGCTTGGATGAGCTCTTCGATGCGGTCTCGGAACGTGCGACACTCCTCTGTGGTGTGACCGTGATTCCTGTGATACCGACAGTGTTTGGACTTGTCGGCGCTGTTGGGAGTGTGGCCTGGTGGTGGAAGGGCGAGTAAGTTGTTGTTGCTGGCTTCTTCCAGGATGTGGACCCTGGGTGCGTTCAGGGGGGTGTAGAAGTCGTATCTCCCCCCTCTGCTTGCCTTAGCCGACCTCTTGAACTAGCTGTCATTGTTGACTTTGACCTTGTCGTTGTGCCCCTGTTCCGGCTTTGTTGGTCCCTTTCCGCGAACCTGGTCACGGAAGGCGGAGTGTTCCTCCATCTGGATGTACCCTGCCGCGCGGGCGCGGAGCTCGCCCATGTCGCGGGGGGACTCACGACACAAGCTGTCGACAAATGGCCCCGGTTTGAGTGCCATGAGCATGGCATGTAGGGCGACCTCGGGATTCAGGTTTCTGATTTTGATCGAGGTGGCAGTGAACCGTTCCATGAATGCACGGAGTGGTTCGTCGTCGTTTTGCCTGAGACTAGCCAAGGCGGCTGAAATGACATGATGAGGTCGGCTTGTCACATATTGCGCGGTGAACCTCCTGACTAGGGTGCTGAAACTGTCGATGGACTCGGGGGGCAGTTGGGTGTACCAGTTGAGCGCGGCCCCCTTAAGTGAGGTCGGAAAAACCCTACACAAGATAGCGTCGTTGTTGGTGTAGCGATTTACCTGTGTTGTGTACAGGTCGATGTGCTCGTCCGGGTCCGTCGTGCCATCGTAGCGGTCGAGGTGGAGAGGCTTCCATCCATGAGGGAGTGGTGTCTCCATAATGCCATCCACAAAAGGGTGGCGGCGGAAGGTTGCCTGATCCCCCGCGACATGAGTAGGAGCCTTGCAGACTTCATGGGTCGGCTTGTGCGTCGGTGCATGGGACCGATGTGAAGCAGGTTTGGGGGTTGGAACCCTAGTTGCAGTCCGGGATTGGGAGACTGAGTGCTCCTGCTCCTCATTGTGGTTGCTCGTATGAGGAGGATGATCGGAGTGGTGTCGAGGTAGTTGAGCGCGGATTCGCTCGTTCTCGGCGCGTAGCGCTGCCAGGTCGGCTTCATTAGCGATACGCATTGCCGCTAGGTCAGTGTCGTGCTTGGCACGCATGTTTTGTAGGTCGGCGGCGTGTTGCTGCCGCATCTGTTCGACCTGGTCAATTAGTCTCCTCAACGCTGCTTCGTTATCCATGGTAGTTGAGCGGTTTGCGTCGTCTGTTGTGCGTCTACTATGGCTTCTGGTGAGAACCATAAGCGTGGCCGATAAGAGCTGTCTTGATCGGCCCCACGGTGGGCGCCAAATGTTCTTACCGAAAATCTGCTGTAGAGCTGATCCACCAGGTAAGATCGGTGAGCCTCCTTCACGGGTACGCTAGTGCTCCAAGATGGGGGTGGTACCTGCAAAAGAGACTCCGATGCTAAAGTTAGTGTTTGTGGGAGTATGAATCTCGTATATGTAATGCACGTACCTTAGTGTGAATTAGGGTTATTTTGGGCCTTGGGCCTGAGATATGATAGGATTAAATGATGGATCCCGTCTGAAGCGAGATCGCTCGAGATCGGTTACGATCTGCTTAAATGCCGAGCTGACGTCGCGTAGCGCGTGCTCGACCTCATTTTGTGCAGTGATGCCAAGCTCGGAGCTCGGCTTCGCGGTACGGACAGTACAATATATATTCTAATATATATATATATATATATATATATATAGAGAGAGAGAGAGAGAGGAGGAGGAGGAGTTGGAATCAAATGACTTACAAAGTAACTCTTGGTAAAGTTACTTCGCTCAATAACTCATGGTGTATGTTGAATTTTATCGATCCAATTATTAAATTAAAAGTTATTAAATTTTACTAATCACTAATATAGAAAAAATTGATTAGCTTTGGAATAAATTATTTACTAACAATGTGGTAGATCATGGGCCAACGGCCCAGTGACCAGAGCTATGGCTAGAAGAATACAGGAAGAGTTGGACTTTGAGAAGATTAGTGGGCTTGTCAAGCCCAAGGTAATCTTCACTTGGAATGCTCTATCATGAAGAGAAGGCCTAGTTCTATTTGTATACATTGTACAGTTTATACATAGTCTTTTGTATAGGTCATTTTTGTCTTTGTATTTGTGAGGCACTCTATTTGCTTATCTTAGTGTTTGTATATTGATTTTGAGGTAGGTTACTTGGAGAGTTTAACTCCATTTAACCTCCCTAGTTGATACTTTCATTTTGTATTTTTTCAGTAGGGAAAAAGGGGTGACATTTAGCAATGCTTGAGGATGTGCTTAGAAATTGGGCCTAAGTTGGGCCTAGGCAAAATTTTACATATTGGACTCATTTTGCTCCTAATTTTTCGTAGATTTGATTTAGCTAGGTCTCATCATCATATGATGAACCTAACTAAACCAAATCAAAGATTTTCAAAATAATTCATGGAGCAATTTTGGTTCAAGGCCGCCTAGCTTACTAGTTCTCACTTGGCCGAAATTTCTAAGTTTCCTTCTTGAGTTTTGAAGCTTGTCTTGCAAGCTTCTAAACTCAAGTGAGGTTAGCTCACCTTACCATGGTTCTTAAGTGAACCATGGTCAAGGTTAGCTTCTCCTACAAGCTAGCTAAACCGTGGGAGTTTAAGTTAACCCTACCATGGTTCCTAGTGAACCATGGTTAAGGTTAGCTTCTCCTACAAGCTACCTTCCCCTATATATTTGATTTTCCTACTCTTGTACTCACTTTTGAAGATTTATGAGAATAGAAATCAGATTTCTCTCTCACTCAAGAGTCCCTAGAACCGTGGAGAACTCTCTCTCTAAGGTTTCGCTCAAGGTTCATTCAAACCTTGCCTTGGTTCATCAAGCTTCTACTTCAAGCTTGAAGTAACCGAATCCCTATCAAGACATCTTCTCCATTGAAGAACACTTCAAAGGAGATTTCAGAGATTTTCAAGTGTCAACCTCAAGAGACATTCGGTCCAAGCATGGAGCTATTGAAGAAATCACAATCTACTTCAACTAGTTCCATCATTTTTGGTATCTAGAGCCTAGTGCTCTTGAGGTTTTGTTTCCAAACTTTTTCTACTTGAATCCGCGTTGTTCCTTCCTTATTTTTGTCTAAACTTGTGTTTTCTGAATGGATCTATGTCTTCTAAAATTTTTGATGGATCCTATATGTCTAATATGAAGTAATTGATTCATGTTTGCTTGTTCCTATTCTTGTGAATCAATTTCGGTTTTGTGCTTTAGGTACTCTTGTGCTTGTGCTTTTGATTTTTGCTTGAGTCTTCTCCATTCATTCACATGTGTCCGTGATTGGACAACATTCATTGAGCATAGATATTTTTTTTTTTGAATCTCTTGTTTTGTCCTAGAAAGTCATGTGTAGTCCTTTGTATGTTGAAACTTCCTAGACTAGCTTGTTTGACCTAATTTTTGTTTAGCATTTTTGTGTCCGAATTTGTTGTGTTTTTTCTTACTAAATCTGTACCTTACTATATGTTCTTTTGTTTTACATGATTGAGTTCCTAATTTTCTGTTAGTTCTAGCAAATTTCCTAGAGTTAGGTTTCTATTATGTCTTTTTAAAAGTTTGTCAAAGAAAAGTTCATAAACACTTGCCTATTAGGTCTCCTTGTGTCTTGTGTTGTGGCTGAAACTTTGTGCAATTTTTTTAGCCTTAAAACAGAGCCAAAACAGAGGTGTGAGTGTCTTAAATGCATGAGAAAAACAAAAGAATGAGTGCTTAAAAATTTGACCTAAAAATAATACAAAATAGTGAAGCACTAGTTATAACATGCATGAAAACACCTCCTGTTTTGTGTGAAATTTTTGCTGCAGTATTTTTACATTAAATCCGAGACTTCTAAGTGTTTAAAAGGCATTGAAACTCCTGAACATCAAAAGAAAAATAAGAGAAAAATATTTTGCAAAAGAAAAAGAAAGAAATAGCCAAAGAAAAAGCCAAAAAGGAGTGAAAATTGGTGAAGTGTTGCTCTCGGATTTGGTGTATTTTTGTTACATCTTTGCATTGGTCCAGCCACATCTTTGTGTCTTGTTTGGTTTATAATCTTAGATTTTAATTTTTGTAATCCAAATCTAGTGCCATTCATAGGTTTTTCTTGTGAGTGCTAGCTTTCAAAATTAACCTTAATTGTTGCTTGTCATTTGTGAAACTCTTTCTAGTCTTGTCTCATTCTTTTCTACCATTTGGTGTAGCTATTCTAAATTGTTCCTTTTCAGTTTTAGCACTAATATTCTAGTCTTGAAGGTGGTTGAGTGCTTCTTAAAAGGTGTAGGAGGCCAAGGCAAAGGACATCCACTTGAAGGCTTTGGTGGTTGCTTAGGGAGTTTGTTCTCTCTTGGTGGCTAGGCTCTTGAAAACACCTAGAAGTGACTAAAATCAAAGTTGCTTCTAAAAAGAGGAGTGAAACACCTTGTGAGGCAGCAACTTGGTGGCTGGAGTGGAGCAAGAAGGAACTATACCATTTGTAAATTTTTTTGTGAAAATTAGAGACTAATTTAGTGACGGAATTTTTGGTTCCAAAACTAGTTTTCCTCACAAAATCCGTTACTAAATTTGTTTCTAAATTAGTGGCAATTTGTTTTCTTTGAAATTAAAGCGCAGCCAGTAATTTCATTTGAATGTGAATTTACATTTCATTTGGAGTGTGAATTTGCATTTCATTTGAAGAAAATTTGAATTTCATTTTCTTGTAATTTTTTGTCTTCTAAATTTTTGTACAAGGCCTTTATTAAGGAGTGTCTTGGAGTGCCTTTGGTGTATCTCCATCTCTCCTTAAGATTTCTTAGAGTAAATCACGTTTAGTACTTGTGGGAGTGGTCCTTGAAGGTCTTTGGTACCTTTCAAGCTCTCACCTAGGTTTAATTGCTTTAAACGCCTAGTTTAAGTTTTCTTGTCTTTAAGTTTTCAGTCATTTATGTTTTAAGCAATTTATGTTTTCAGACATTTAAGTTTTCAAGCAATTTATGTTTTCTTGCTCTTTATGATTTCAAGCATCATATAATTGTACACATAGGCACTTGTTTGTTATTTTTCTTTAAGAAAAGTTCTTTGTGAAAATTGTTTTGTGCAAGACAAAAGTACAAGGGGGTTTAGAGATTTTTACTTGAAGAGGCTTGGTTATTAAGTGGCTCTTTAGTAGCTCACCTCCCTCCAAAGTTCAATTTGTACTCTTAGACCTCCAAGTGCCAAGTCTAAGCACTTCAAAAATATTAATTTCATAAAAACTATTTTTGTTTGAAAAAAATCTCTTGAATTAAAATGTCTCAAAATTCCTCCAATAGTGAAAGTGATGGCTCTCCAAAAAGTCTTTCTTACATCACTAAAGAGCTTAAATCACTTAAACTATGGAAAAAGCAAGAGTCCATTCAAAGAGAGAAGGAAAGAATTGAAAGAGAAGGACAACTTGCTTATCTTGAGGAAGAATTGAGAATTTTAAGGCAAGAGGAAGAAAAATTGAAAGAAGATATGAAGAAACATACAAAAAAGAGTAGGAGCTCACATTCCCAATACACATCCCCTAATGAAAGCATGAATCAAGGGGATCACTACCAACATACTCCTAGGAGGACCACAAGGCCAAGGGAATTCAAAGTTGACCTTCCCCAATTTTTTGGCAAAGATGATGTGGAGTTATACCTAGATTGGGAAATGAAGGTTGAGCAACTCTTTGCTTGCCATAGGGTGAGTGAAGAGAGAAAAGTCCCTCTGGCTACCCTTAGCTTCCAAGGGCATGCCATGTATTGGTGGACAGCCCTAGAAAGAGAGAGATGCCTCCACAATGATCCTCTAATTCAATATTGGAATGATCTTAAAAGTGCAATGAGGAGGAGGCACATTCCCACCTATTATGGAAGGGAGCTTATGAATAAGCTCCAAAGGCTCCAACAAAGGGATTTGTCTGTAGAACAGTACAGGCAACAAATGGAGCTTTTAATGATGAGGGCATGCATTAGGGAAGAGGAAGCTACAACTGTAGCTAGATTCTTAAGTGGTCTTAATTTAGAAATAAGAGACCAAGTGGAGCTACTACCCTACAGGGACCTAAATGACTTGGTCCAACTTTGTGTCAGGGTAGAACAACAAAGAATGAGAAAATCTTACAAAAAAGATAGCTCCCACTCTTCATTTCTAAAGAAAGATTCCAAGAAGGAGGGAAAGCCTTTTGAAAAGAAGAAAACTTTTGAACCCTCCAAGAATCAAGCTACAGAAAAAGACAAGGGAAAGGGAAAGGACACTACACACACTAGTTCTAGGACTAGTGATATTAAGTGCTTTAAATGTTTAGGGAGGGGTCACATTGCCTCCCAATGCCCCACAAAGAAGGTCATGATCATGAGGGGGCATGACATTTATAGTAGCCAAGATGAGGCTACTACTTCCTCTAGTAATAGTGAGGAAGAAGCAAGTGAGCAAGAGGAAGGTGTAGAGTCTACTTTTCCTTATGAAGGGAAGCTCTTAATGATTAGGAGACTCCTCAACAATCAACCTAGTGATACTCTATCACAAAGGGAGAACATCTTTCACACTAGATGCAAAGTTTCAAACAATGCATGTTCTTTCATTATTGATAGTGGTTCATGGTGCAACTGTTGTAGCACTAGGCTGATTGAGAAGTTGGGTTTAACTACTAGTCCCCATCTTAAACCTTATCAACTTCATTGGATTAATGAGGATGGTGACTTGGCATTTGACCAACAAGTAAAGGTCAAGCTTTCCATTGGGAATTATGAAGATGAGGTGCTATGTGATGTAGTACCAATAGAAGCTTGTCATATCTTATTAGGAAGGCCGTGGCAATTTGATAAGAAAACCATGCATAATGGCCTTACTAACGAGATTACCTTTACACATAAAGAAAAGAAATTTGTGCTTCATCCTCTTACTCCTCAACAGGTGGCTGAGGATCAAGCACAAATGAAACTCAAAAGAGATAGAGAAAAAAGATTTAAGAAAAAAGAGGAAAAAAAAGAAAAAAAAAGTCCGTGAAAACTAAGGATAGAGAGGAATCTAGGGAGAAAGGAGTTCCCTCCCTAGAGGTTGTTACTCAAGAGAATGTAATTTCCAAACAAACCCTCTTGATTCAACAACCCTCTTATATCCTTCTCTGTAAAGGAACTCTTGCTTGCAATGCCACATCTAGTGGACAAGAGACTTTACCTAAGGGGGTAAAAACACTTTTAAAGGAATTTGATGATCTATTTCCTCCCGAGGGTCCAATGGGCCTTCCTCCTTCTAGAGGAATAGAACATCAAATTGATTTGGTGCCTGGGGCTAGCCTACCTAATAGGCCTGCCTATAGGACCAACCCCCAAGAAACAAAAGAAATTGAGTCTCAGGTCCAAGAGTTGTTGGAGAAGGGCTGGGTTCGAAAGAGCTTATGTCCTTGTGTTGTTCCAGTGTTGTTGGTTCCCAAGAAGGATGGCAAGTGGAGAATGTGTTGTGATAGTAGAGCCATCAACAACATCACTGTGAAATATAGGCATCCTATCCCTAGACTTTATGACATGCTAGATGAGCTTCATGGAGCCATCATATTTTCCAAAGTTGATCTTAAAAGTGGTTATAATCAAATAAGAATTAAAGAGGGTGATGAATGGAAAACCGCTTTCAAGACCAAGTTTGGATTGTATGAATGGTTGGTGATGCCTTTTGGGCTAACCAATGCTCTTAGTACTTTCATGCGTCTCATGAATCATGTCCTTAGGGATTGTATAGGTAAGTTTGTTGTAGTTTATTTTGATGATATTCTCATATATAGTAGGTGCCTAAGTGATCACATAGGACACTTAAGGCAAGTTTTTGATATTCTTAGGAAAAATCAACTTTTTGGAAATTTAGAAAAATGTACCTTTTGTGTAGATAGTGTTATTTTCCTAGGGTTTATAATTAGCAAAAAAGGGGTTCATGTGGACCCCGAGAAAATCAAGGCCATCCAAGAATGGCCCACTCCTAAAAGTGTTGGAGATATTAGGAGCTTCCATGGTTTGGCAAGCTTCTATAGGAGGTTTGTTCCTAATTTCTCCACACTAGCCTCCCATTAAATGACCTAGTCAAGAAAAATGTGGAATTTATATGGGGAGAGAAACAACAAAATGCCTTCACAACCTTGAAGCATAAGCTTACCCATGCACCACTTCTAGCTCTACCAGATTTTCAAAAACTTTTGAGTTAGAATGTGATGCCTCTGGAGTTGGCATAGGGGCGGTTTTGTTACAGGGTGGGCACCCTATTGCATATTTCAGTGAAAAACTCAAAGGTGCCTCCCTTAACTATCCTACCTATGACAAAGAGCTCTATGCTTTGGTTAGGGCCCTTCAAACTTGGGAACACTACCTTATTCCCAAAGAGTTTGTTATTCATAGTGACCATGAGTCACTTAAATATTTGAGGGGCCAAGGCAAGCTAAATAAAAGGCATGCTAAGTGGGTAGAGTTCTTAGAATAATTTCCATATGTGATTAAATACAAGAAAGGAAAAAATAATGTTGTGGCTGATGCCCTTTCTAGGAGACACACTTTGTTAGTCTCCCTTGGATCTCAAATCTTGGGATTTAATCACATTAAGGAGTTGTATACTAATGATCTCAAATTCAAAGAAAATTATACCCAATGCTTAGCAAAACCTCAAGGAGGTTTCTATATTTCTGAGGGGTATTTGTATAAAGAAGGAAGAATTTGTATACCCCAAGGATCTATAAGAAAACTCCTTGTTAGAGAAAGTCATGAGGGTGGTCTTATGGGTCACTTTGGAGTTGAAAAGACTCTAAGCTTTCTAAAAGAAAAATTCTTTTGGCCCCATATGAGAAGGGATGTTGAGAGGTTTTGCTCTAGATGTATAGCTTGTTTACAAGCAAAGTCTAAAGTAATGCCACATGGCATCTATACACCCTTACCTGTTGCTAACTCTCCATGGGTTGATATCAATATGGATTTTATTTTGGGCTTGCCCAAGACCCAAAGAGGCATGGATTCGATTTTTGTGGTAGTGGACAGATTTAGTAAAATGGCCCACTTTATACCCTGCCACAAAATAGATGATGCAAGCAACATAGCAAGACTCTTCTTCAAGGAAGTGGTTAGACTTCATGGTCTTCCCAAAACCATTGTTTCAGATAGGGATACTAAGTTCCTTAGCCATTTCTGGAAAACTCTTTGGAGTAGACTAGGAACTAAATTACTTTTCTCTACTACTTGTCACCCACAAACTGATGGGCAAACAGAAGTAGTTAATAGATCCCTATCTACAATGTTAAGGGCAGTCCTTAAGGGTAACCATAACTCTTGGGATGAATACTTGCCCCACATTGAATTTGCTTACAACAGGGTAGTCCATAAGACTACCAAAATCTCACCTTTTGAGGTTGTATATGGTTTTAACCCTCTTACTCCTTTGAACCTAATACCCCTACCAGACTCTTCTCATTATTTTCATAAAGAAGGGGTATCTAGGGCTGAATTTGTTAAGAAATTACATGAGAAGGTTAAAACTCATATACAACAACAAAATGAGAGAACTGCTTTAGATAGAAGCAAGGGAAAGAAAACCCTCATTTTTGAGGAAGGGGATTGGGTTTGGCTTCACTTGAGAAAGGAAAGGTTTCCTTCTCAAAGGAAGTCTAAACTCAACCCAAGAGGAGATGGTCCCTTCCAAGTCCTCCAAAGAATTAATGATAATGCTTACAGGTTAGATCTTCCCAGTGATTATGGAGTGAGTAACACTTTTAATGTGAGTGATCTTATTCCCTTTGCAGGTTATGATGAGGAAGATGAGCCTACAGATTTGAGGACAAATCCTTCTCAAGAAGGAGGGGATGATAGATCATGGGCCAAGGGCCCAGTGACCAGAGCTATGGCTAGAAGAATACAGGAAGAGTTGGACCTTGAGAAGACTAGTGGGCTTGTCAAGCCCAAGGTAATCTTCACTTGGAATGCTCTATCATGAAGAGAAGGCCTAGTTCTATTTGTATACATTGTACAGTTTATACATAGTCTTTTGTATAGGTCATTTTTGCCTTTGTATTTGTGAGGCACTCTCTTTGCTTATCTTAGTGTTTGTATATTGATTTTGAGGTAGGTTACTTGGAGAGTTTAACTCCATTTAACCTCCCTAGTTGATACTTTCATTTTGTATTTTTTCAGTAGGGAAAAAGGGGTGACATTTAGCAATGCTTGAGGGTGTGCTTAGAAATTGGGCCTGAATTGGGCCTAGGCAAAATTTTACATATTGGACTCATTTTGCTCCTAATTTTTCATAGATTTGATTTAGCTAGGTCTCATCATCATATGATGAACCTAACTAAACCAAATCAAAGATTTTCAAAATAATTCATGGAGCAATTTTGGTTCAAGGCCGCCTAGCTTACTAGTTCTCACTTGGCCGAAATTTCTAAGTTTCCTTCTTGAGTTTTGAAGCTTGTCTTGCAAGCTTCTAAACTCAAGTGAGATTAGCTCACCTTACCATGGTTCTTAAGTGAACCATGGTCAAGGTTAGCTTCTCCTAGAAGCTACCTAAATCATGGGAGTTTAAGTTAACCCTACCATGGTTCCTAGTGAACCATGGTTAAGGTTAGCTTCTCCTACAAGCTACCTTCTCCTATATATTTGATTTTCCTACTCTTGTACTCACTTTTGAAGATTTATGAGAATAGAAATCAGATTTCTCTCTCACTCAAGAGTCCCTAGAACCGTGGAGAACTCTCTCTCTAAGGTTTCCCTCAAGGTTCATTCAAACCTTGCCTTGGTTCATCAAGCTTCTACTTCAAGCTTGAAGTAACCGAATCCCTATCAAGACTTCTTCTCCATTGAAGAACACTTCAAAGGAGATTTCAGAGATTTTCAAGTGTCAACCTCAAGAGACATTCGGTCCAAGCATGGAGCTATTGAAGAAATCACAATCTACTTCAACTAGTTCCATCACAATATAGTTGAAAAATTAATCATTTTAAATTATTTAACTAAAATGTTATTGACAATTTACTATATGATCTTTATATTTTTGTATTACTAATATCTGGTTTTTTTTTGGTAAAGTACTAACAAAAAAAAAACAAAGCAAAATTACAATCTAACAATCGGACCTCCAGCTATGTCCGCTAACACCTGAGACTCTACCTCAGGTGGAGGGGAAACAAGTTCCTGCACCTCTAGACCTCGCATTTGTCCCCGTCTAGCCAATAGATCAGCACACTTATTCCCTTCTCGGAAGGAATGTTCAAACTGAATCGTCCAAGGCTTATGCACCAGCTCCTCAATTGAGTAAAGGATAGCCGCCAATCTGTGAGTACTTTGGATATCATGCGTAACAAGCACAACCGCTACAGCTGAGTCCGAAACACATAACACAGACTGCGTGCGTCGGCTCCAAGCAATCCTTAGCCCGTGAAGAATGGCAAGTAATTCCACCTGAAGGGCATCGACAGCCTCAACTGCCCCAAAGAACCCCCATAGCCACCTACCATTGGAGTCTCTTGCAAGACCACCAATGCCTGCTTGACCTGATGCTGGATTGAAGCTGGCGTCAACATGTAGACTAGTTTGTAGCCCCTCAGCAAAGATACAAGAGACCCACTTAAGCCCTGCATCATGTGGTGTGTGTTCATCAGCTACCGCAAAAGCACGTACCATGGTAGTATGCAAAGCATGGACCCGACGTAAGGCCTCCCACACAGAAGAGTCACACCCATTAAAAACCCGTTCATTACGCATCTTCCAGAGAACCCAACAAGTAATGAGTGGAAGGATATGGCACCTCTGAAAGCACAACTTAAGCCACTTTGGCCAAGATCCCGACCACCAACAAATCGCCTCCTCCAAATGTAATAGACGCCACAATCTGACTGCATGTTCACAGCGAAACAACACATGGGCAATACTTTCCACCTCGTTTCTACACCTCAAACAAAGCCCATCAGGAGTTACATGTCGTTGCACCAACAAGGCACCAGTGGGAAGAGCATCATGGCAAACCTGCCATAAGAAAAATTGAATCGACTCTGACAATGGAAGCCTCCAAATCCATTGCCACCCACCGGAAAGGACCACATCCCTATCACACAGCCATCGATACCCTGTCCGAGCTAGATATTCACCGTTTGTAGAGGCCTCCCAAACAATTCCATCCGATGCAGAGGGATGCAACCAAATTTGCATGCTAAGGATTCTTGCCTGGAGTTCTGTTGACAGCCAGGAGTGGAGTTGTTCTAAATGCCACCTCCCATCCTACCACACATCTCGCACACGTAAAGTTAAATCATGTAAATGAAAAAAAGGTACCTCGTTGGCAAGTGGCCCTTCATGAAACCAATTCTCAAACTAGAAGTTGGCCTCACCATCACCCAACTGGAATCGAAACCCCGGGCGCAGCTCCTCAAAAGCTCTCCGCAAGGAAGTCAGAACATAAGAACCTGGCCTTTGCAATAAACTAGCAACATTTCTGTCTCTATATTTTTCCATGACCACTCTAACCCATAATTTGTCCGTATGATGAAACAAATCCCAAATCAACTTACCCAACAACGAAATATTTTTATTCCGCGCTATACACACACCCAAACCTCCTTCCTTCCTTGGTCGAGTCAGGGTCTCCCACTTCACTAAATGAAGTTTCCGTGCACCTTCCCTACTCCAAATAAACCTCCTGCTGAGTGCATCCAACTGGTCACACGTCCCAGAAGGTAGCCATTGTGTCTGCATAGTGTATGCCAGGATAGCACTCAGCACAGAATTGACCAAAGCAACCCGACCTACACGAGACAAAAGGCGCCCCTTCCAAGCAGCCAAGCGCCCACTTTAGTCATAACCTCACCAAAATGTCAAGTTGTAACCCTACCACGCAACATCTGAAAACCCAGATACTTGCCCAAATCATTTGTGAAAGTGATATTTGTAATTTGTGTCAAAGAGTTTTTCCTGCTTCGTGGAACTCCTTTAGAAGCCATCATCCGAGACTTGGTTAGATTCACCTTCAGTCCAGATGCATTACAGAACCTCTGCAGACTCTCAGTCACCATTCTAATGTGCGATGGTGTCGCTTTTGAAAACAACAGAACATCATCTGCAAAAAACAAGTGGGATAAAGGGGGGCCATTTGAACCTAGTTTAAGAGGAGCCCAAACCCTAGCAGAAACTTGCTCTTGAATTATATGGCCCAATCTCTCCATACATAAGACAAATAAGTAAGGTGATAAGGGATCACCTTGGCGAAGCCCTCGCTTAGGACTAAAACTCTCTAAACATTCACCATTCCATAACAAAGACAACTTGGCTGACGTAACTCCTGAAAGTATCAAATTAACCAGCCTATTAGGTAGCCCAAAGTCTGCTAATACCTCCTGAAGGAAACGCCAATCCACTCTATCATAGGCCTTCTCGAGATCTAGTTTGAAAATGACATCACCCTTCTTCTTCTTAGATTTGGACAGAGTGTGGATGATTTCCTGAAGAATGATCGCATTATCCATAGTGCCCCTTCCTGGAATAAAGCTACTCTGGAAAGGACTGACTATCCTCATAAGAAATGGCCGTAACCGATTAACTAACACCTTAGAGACTAACTTGTATACCACGTTGCACAAGCTAATGGGCCAAAAGTCTTTGAAAGTACGAGGATGATCCCCTTTAGGAATAAGAACCAATAGAGTTTCAGTAGCATGAGCATCAATTCTCCCATTCTCAAAAGCTGAAGCCACAAATCGCCACACATCATCCCCTATCATGTGCCTGTACTGTTTATAGAAAATTGGTTGGAATCCATCAGGTCCTGGGGCCTTAAAAGATTTCATACCTCGTAGGGCATCAAACACCTCCGCCTTAGAGACTGGAGTCTCCAAGCTAGCATGTTCCTCCATTAATAAAGATATAGGGCAAGGTGGTAGCACCTGAGGCATAGCCTCCGAAGCACCTAGTAAACTCTTGAAATACGCCAATGCTTCCTGCTTCAACAGATTCCCATCCGTACACCAAGCTCCTGACGGCAAGTGCAAACCTAGTATTCTATTACGCTTTCATCTCACAACTGTTTGAGTGTGGAAGAATGCAGTATTTTTATTTCCCAATTTTATCCACTTTTCCCTTGACTTCTGATACCAAAGGGTTTCTTCCTGTTGAAGAACCAGCTCATACCGCTGAAATAATTCTTGGTATAGTAGAGCATGACGTCGTGAATCAACCTTCTCTAGGTATCTTTCAAGCCCTCCCAATCGGGCTCCCAAAATTTTCTTACGGAGACCAATGTTCCCAAACACTTCCTTATTAAAGATTAACGAGGCTTCCTGTACGCACTTCAGTGATTCCAAAATATTCCCCGAAGACTGTTTCCAAGCATTCCAGACCACAGCTTCATATCCTTGATGCGAACACCAAGCTGCTTCAAACCGAAAGGGTCTTTTCTGCGCGACCATATGCCCCCCACTGCTACGAAGAATAAGGGGATGATGATCTGAGTGAGCTCAGGGAAGAACCTCCACCACGGCCTCTGGGAAGGCTCTTGTCCAATGCACGTCGCTAAGGGCTCTATCTAGTTGTTTATGTAATGAGGTGAATCCCTGATGCATCCTATGCCAAGTGTACTTTCTTCCCAACAAAGGTATATTCATAAGCCCACAATTATCCATGTACTAGGCAAACACAGATGCACGCGCGACCGAGAAGGACCCCCCTCTCTGTTCTGACGGTGCCAAGATGTCATTGAAGTCACCCAACAACAGCCAAGGTACTGAAATATTGTTCCTTAATGCCTGTAAGTGCACCTAGAGATTATCACGCACCCTCGGAACAGGGTGACCATACACCCCCGTGCAACACCATGTCAACCCATTTGACGAAAATTGGATAGTGATAGCCTGCGGATGTGATTCTACCACACGCCCATGAATATCTGAATTATCCTTCCCTAGAGCCCAAATACCTCCGAAATGGCCACGGGCTTCTTGAATCGAAAAAGGAGAGTAGCACATCCTCTTCCAAAATATCTCCACCTTTTCAAAAAGTACATGAACTTCAAATAGGAACACCATATCAGGTTTATATTAACGAATAGTCTGACTAATGTGCAACTTATTCATCCTACCCGCAGCCCCTCGCACATTCCAAGCTAAAATGGCACAGTGGTTTGTATTCATTGGACACCCGAATCTGCATAGGTCAAGCACCCCAATGCTACTTCTGAGAGTGAGGCGTGACATCTTCTCCAACGTCCATATCTTCCTCCAAAGCAACTCCATCATCACCTACTGTAACCCCATCAGCTGGCAAAGCGTCATCAGGGGGTCTCGGTGCATGTTGCGGAATAATATGAGATTGCGGTGGATCTCCAAAACTTTGTACATACGAGCTGCATGGTGGTTGCATGTGTGTATGTAGTGGTTTCATACCAGTTTTTACGTGTGCATGAATACTAGTCAAGGGAGTAGCCACCGTTTGACTCTTCATACAATTCACAGTTTTCTTCATAGCCAGTGTTTGCGACGATGACCCCTCCTCCGTTGACTCCGCTGGCTCATGTCTCGAACGTTTACCCTTACTCTTTGTCCATACTTTCGAGGTTAGATCCACAAAGTGCCGCTCAGGAGTGGAGCCTTGATTCGCGGTACCCGAAAATATTGTTGTATTCAAATAATCAGCATTCATTGGGCCCTGACTCATATCCATTTCTCTCCGTAATGCTTGGAACGGATTATTTTTAAACTTAAATTGAGAATCCCCTCCTTTATATCCCCATTTATTCTCGCCACCTGTAACGCCTTTAGATTTGCCTCCCCGTTTGAATTTCATAACCACCATCCAATCCTCGTGGACCCCATCAGCGGCGGAATCCACCGTTTGAGTATGTGAATGTACGGCAGTTGCCAGCGGAGCCTCCCGAGGAACCTCTCCCTCTGTCTCTACACCATCCAAACCTTGAACAGCACATTGGCGAGCCACATGCCTGTAACGACCACACTTCGCACAAAGTAGATGTAGACCCTCACACTCAATTTTGAACCAGACATTTCTAAACCAAACCTTCCCCACCACTGGCTCATTTAAATCAATCTCCACGCAGACCCTCGCGAACTTGCCCCGTGTCGCATTCATAGTCATGAAGTCAACCTTCACTGGCCTTCCAACTGCAGTCGCCAACGCAAGCAAGACACTCTCGTCATAGTATTCCATGCCAAGACTAGGGAACCGAATCCATACCAGCGCCTTATCAATATGCACTTCAGCTACTACGAAATCTGGAACCCATTCCCGAACTGCTAGATAATGATCAAACATCATCCATGGCCCTCCGGTAATGACTTTATCTCTATCCTCCTGCATATCAAATTTGACCAAGAAGAAGCCATGGCCAATATCCAATACATCGTAGCCTCCAGCCAATTTCCAAATGCCACGTAATTTCTCCTTCATAGTAAAGAAACCTACTGACTTCCCCAACAACTTTATGACCACCGCCTCCTGCCAAGGTTCCCTGAGGGGTTGCAATACCTCATCACTGATAAAACACTTCGGCTTTAACCGATTTCCATCCTCGAATTCGATTCTGAACAGGTTGTGCCGTATAAGATCAACTGCCAGAGGTCGAGGAGCTGCCTCCTTATTTCCAATGAGCTTATCCCTAAAGGAAACACTAGAATGTCGATGCACCCCTACATCTAGCGGCTCAGGAGGGCGGGGCGCAGGGCTCTCATGAAGACTCTCTCCGTCCATGACTCTTACTAGTGGTTTAGTGCTATTATGCACAACTACCTCTGGATCCTTGAGTTCTAATATCTGGTTTTAAATTGATATGAAAATATTATGATATAATTAGATAATATTTTAAATTAATATTTTATTAATGATTGATAATTAGAAAATAAAATAAGGATAAATATATTTTTTGAATTTTATATCTTAGATTTAAGATAAATAAATATATTAAATTAATTAATAATTTATTTAAAATGTTAAAATTTAATTTATAAGTATGTAATCAGTAAATATTTATAATTTTATAAATTATATTGTCATTATAAATTATAAAAATAATATTTTAAAATATATAAATTATTATTTAAACTTTTAAATTTATAATAATTAATTTAAATTGTATCATAATATTAATTTTAAATATAAATAGGTAGATTGTTAATTATAAAAATAAGTATATATATAAATAAAGATTAATTAAATATAATATGATTATTATTATTGTTAATATAATTATTATATATATTATTATATTTTTATAATAGTCCGGGCACACCAGAATAAGAGGGATCCAGAGATAGTATAAGCATAAGATTGTATAATTGAGGATAACTTAAATAAATTAATTTGTATTACCTATACCAACAACATACATATATTTTTCAATAGCTTATTTCATTAAAGTTTTACAATTAAGCGTGCTTGACTTGAAGTAATATAAGAATGACTGACCTTCTGAGAAATTTCCTAGAAATTGTGCAAGTAAGACAAAACACATTGAAAAGTGAAGTGTGGTGAAATAGAAACCTTGATAGATCAAATATGAGGGGTGTTGTATTAATAAATTTATTAAAATTAAACAAAAATTTTCTGTCAAATTTATCCGTCGAAATCACATAAAGATTTTCAAATAATTTCTGATAGATATATTTGTCGGAAATTTCTAACAGAATATTTTTCGATGTCCTTTTTTACGATGAATTTGTATCTGTCAAAAATAGAGAATTTCTGATAGATATTCTTCTTTACCGATGGATTATATCTATCGAAAATTTACGTTTGTAATATCGGCTCAACACAAAGTTTAAAACATTCCCTCTATACTAATTATTTCTCCTAAGTCAATGATAAAAAATTTGTCGACACAATCTTAATTTAATGATTACAAATGATTATCTAAATTATTCTTCAAATATCTAAACTTACATATTTTAGAAAATTTTATATGTTATTCTATAATTATCTTCTAAAAAGATTTTCTAAATTATGCTTCTAAATTTGACCTTAAAATTTTTTAAATTAGAACATTAATTAAACAAATAAAACCTAAAATTAAGTTAATAGTTCAACAATTGGCTTGTTGGGATATCACAGGTATTTTGTAAGGCCTGAGAAAAAGACGTTTACCGTCGAATATCTCAACAGCAATTGCCGGAGGAGACGAAGAAGATGGTCCCACGTCCACCAAAGCCCCACGGGATGAGCACGTGATCATTTTTGGCAGTATCAGGGAGCCCGTAAAACCCTAGCAGCTCCCCCAAAAGAGTGATATAAAATTTATAATTTTTTTTATCATTGTCAAGGAAATATTATATATAAGTTGCTTTAAAACATAAAAGATAATTTTCTTTTAGATGGTGTAAAATTGTGGTATTTGCATATGATAAAGTCATAAAACTTGGGTGTAAATAAATGCCCAATACCTAAAGTAAATACCTCCCTAACATTGAGGTAAATGTGATAATAATGACCCAAATTATAATCAATTATAATACATGTATAAGCTTATTATTTACTAGAATTATCAGTAGAGGTAAACAACCCAAAGTTTTCTGATTGTCAAATTACAATTGACCTCTAAATTATACTTACTGTACATTAGTTTTGCTTGTGTTTTCAAAGAGAAATATAAGAGACACGCTATAATATTCTCTAACTATTATTTTTTATTATTATTTAAAAATTACAAATTTTAATACGTCTTACTACTAAATTAGAAAAGAGGCATACACAATCCACAAAAAAATTGTGATTTCTAAATTAATTACAGTCAATAATAAAGAGATGATTAAAAACAGTGTTACTAACATTTTTTTTTACTCTCCTACTCTTATTCTTTCTTGGTATTTTTAACAATCAAATACTCATTTAAGTTAAATACACTCATTTCTTCGTGAATTAAAGTGTGTTTGAGAAAATTATTAAAATTTGCTTATTTCAATAATCGGTTGTGTATAATTGATTGCTATTGGAATAAATTATTGTTTGAATAAATTTATTGAAAATGATTTTAAGAAATTTAATTCTGTTTAAACATATAAAAAAATCAGTTTATATGTAATATATTAGTTCTAGGAGAAAAATACTATTGAAAAATAATCACAAACTTCAAAATTTCAAATTAAAGAAAAAAAACTTATTTTTTAGGAGAAAAACCGTTTACAAATTTATGTTATTACCTCAAGCATCCAACTTTTTTTTGCAAAAAGTTTTTTCTTTCAAAACAACTGATCGAAATCATGAAAAAAAAAATATATATATTTCCCAAACATGTTCTTAAATGTCTATTCTCTAGAAAAAAAACAGTTTTATCGGATTTAATTAAAGTGAAAGCGCAAGACAGATACATACATTGTACGTACATGGATTTCTTCGTTTTTCATTAATGCAAAATCCAATAATTAAGAGACACACAAAATGACCCAATTTCACTAACCACCACCACCACTGTTTAGTGTTCATAATCTAACTCTACTAGTCCATCAAAGTATGAAGCAAATAAATATGATATGTTTCAAGAGTAGCCTTGCTTGTATTTACGAAAGAGCTCCTCAGTTTTGGCATTCCTAAAGGCAAAGCAGCCTACCAAGTATACTGCAATTAGAGCAACCAAAGTAATGATCAATATCACATTGGCCCTCCTCCACTCCACCCTAAGGGTTGCCAACAAACCAGCTTTACACGAGTCACAGTTGTAGCAAAGTTGTGTTTGGTCGTTGCTCCATTTCATGCAATCCGTTTCTTCTGCTGTGTTGATGGGGCTAATCCAATAGGTAGGGTTCACAAACGTGTAACCACATTTGGTTGGTGGCTTGCAGCACCCTGACTGCATCAGATCAAAGAACAAAACAAATGGAATAAAGGCAAAAGATGAATAACATGCTAGGGGGCAAAAAATAATGAAAGTAAAACACGTGGTTGAAGAATCTCGATCGGTTAATTATAACTTTTTTGGTCTTTCACCTGATCACTTTTCATGAGCAAGTGGATTTCTGAAATGATGCTTACTTGTTCAATAATTTTCTTAGTGAACAAGATTGTGTTTAAAGGGAATATAAAATCTCCAAACAATGAAGAAAGGAAACAGTTGCGAACTTCAAAATCTTCAGTTGCATGCTTTCTAGAGAAATTGAAATAGGTGTCTATATGTGAAAAACAAAATGTAAAAAGACTGGGACACATGCATTTGGGAAGTTTAAGGAAGTAACCCATATGATTTTTTTTTTCATAGATAATCATGGTTCTAAGTTACTACCTTGGGTACATTTTACGAAAAGTTACTGGGAGGGCTGCGATTGCCTTGGTACTTTTAATAATTTTTTTTTTTTACCAAATTGTCTATGTACATTAATTGTTTCATTTTACGAAAAATCCCCTGAAGTGCAAAGGCATTAATATCGACTATAATTGGGACCACACAAGCTACGTTTGTCCACACTTTTGTTTTAGCAAGTAATAATTTAAATTTGGTTCTAACATAGAGTATAACATCTTTTTGAGTAAGTTTATCTAGAAGTATTTTTAGGAAAAAAAAAGAAAAAAAAAATAAAATTGTGTTATAATTAACTTAAACCAATCTGTAGAAGTTTCTTCTTAATAATTTTTTAACATTACAAAATAATTAATTTGTAGTGATACACATTTTATAGTGACATAATATTTGTTACTAAAAAATTATTTTTACCTATATTATAGATATAATATATATTGATATATTAAAAATTGTAAATATAAACTATGACGATACATAATATATATTATTAAATCTCATTCAAAATTAATATTAAAATTGTATATGAATATTGTCAAAATAAATTTATATCTATATATGTTATATTTATAATGACATTTGTATATCACTACATATAATATTTATTATAATGTGAAAATCTTATTTTTAATTTATGCATAAGTTTATTATAACTTATGCAACCTATTTTGATTTTTCTTCTTAGAAATTGTTTCGATGATTATTTCCAAAATCAATTATAGAAAAAATAGGAAGAAAAAAGTTTCTTCATAAAATAAACTAACTTATGAATGAACTACAAGTAAAATTTTGTAAAAGATAATAGAAGCGAACTTTACACATTAGTTTGTCTATAAGTTAATTTTATTTTATGAAAAACTTCTTTCATTTTTTTTCTATTTTTCTCTTTATAAGTATTTCTAGAAAAATTTACACAAATAAACTTCAATTTTCTCTTAGAAATACTTCTGAAAAAACTTATCCCAGTATCTAATAAACCTAATTTGAAAACTTGCATACAACAAACATTGAATCACTTGTACATTGAGGTGAACCAAGGTTGATAAATAAAGAACAATTATGGGAAAACAATTACCTGAATGGGGGTTAGGTGTGCATTGAAGAAGTCTTGAGCCGTTCGGTACCTTTGATCCAACTCACTACAAATATTTGATGAGCTAAGACAACTCCTAATGCGATCCCACTTGTGGGAGCTTCTTACCCTTCGGCGAAGCCACAGTGAGAAATCATCCATGCGATATTCCAAGTAAGACCGATTGGGTTCAATGGTCCCGTGCCCTCTAAGGGTAACGGCATAGGTGAAAACCACCAACGAAAGTAGCAACACAATAAGCCCTAGCATGGCCACGAGGTAGAATACCAGAAGTGAGGGTATTCTCCAAAAGGCTCCTATGAACCCTGCCAGAGCCACAACAAATATCAGAACCCCTAATATGATAACAGGCCATTGTAGAATTTGGACACATGAATCCGCTGGCAAAGTTGTTAGCCAGATCCCAGCAGCAATGATTGGGATTGAGAGGAGCACTGCAACGAAGTTAATGGCACCTATCACATTGTTACTCAGTGCCATTTTGGTTTAATTTAGAGAGAGGATTATTGAAATGGAGTGGGGTTGGACAAAAGAGGTTAATATATATGAGTTTTAAGATGTCAATATAGAGGAGTCATGTTTACTAATTAATTAACCCCACATGAATTTGTTCCTTACCTAGTATACGTGAAAGCTTCTTTTGCAAAGTTTTTATAGTTTAAAAATTGGTTGGGGTTTTCATGTTCAGGTCATATTCGAGGAAGACATTTTGGAAAGGAATACCTTGTACATGAGTGCAAAGGGAGGGAGAGAGAGTAGAGAGAGAAATGAAAAAAGATGACAGCCATAGGGAAGTATTGTGCATGTCTTGGACAATATAGAAGAAAGAATCCACTTGTCCCGATTCATTGCATAATCTAAACTGACTCATTTGATTTCTCGTCTTTGGAACAGGTGGAGCCAGAGCAGTTTGATCTTATTTAAACTCTAGTCATTACATTAAAATATTATCATCATAATTTAAGCTAGTGGATAAAATGATATTTCGCATTTTTTTAATATACATATATTAGTAAAAGTAGTGACCGTTATTAAGAGATTTTAGAAAAAAAATTATATTAATTTTTTTTCATTTATTAATTATTATTATGCAATATTTAAAGATTATACTTATCAATAATAATTTGAATATCAAAAATAAAAAAATTTCTTTATGAAGAAGTGACGAAGTTAATTGTAGTCTTGGAAACAATGAGAAACAACCAACTGACAAAAAAATATGGAAGAAAAGGCCAATATATTTTGAATTATTGTACTAGAAGATGTTTGATGTGAGACATTTGTATAGATGTCGGGCATGTGAGAAAAAATAGGTGTGAAAGTATAATTGGAATGCTTCTTAACATTTAAGGGAAGACAAATGATGGTGTAAATGCTTGTTTAGATTTGGTTAAGATGGGTATAAGAGAACAGTTAGCTCTGTAGTTTCCTAGAAAGCACACATTTTCCCCTAGCATGTCATACGTTATCTAAAAAGAAAAGTTTTTGTCATTGTTTATAAGGCGTCAAGGTTCAACATGGTTATTCATTCAATGTTAAAAGGCTTGTATCAATAAAAGATCTTAAATTACTAGGTTTAAGGTCTCACAAATGTCACGTTTTGATATAATAGTTGCTACCTAATGGGACATATTGCCTAAGAATGTTAGATATGTCATAACTAGATTGTACCTTTTCTTTTTAATGCAATCTGTGATGAAGTGGTTGGTCCTTAGAAGTTAGATGAGTTAGAAAGCGAAGTTATTGCTATTATTTTGTGTCAACTAGACATGTATTTTCCTTCATCACTTTTTGACATAATGGTTCACTTAGTTGTGCATTTAGTGATGGAAAACCTTAGGAAGAATTAGATTGTTGTAGTTTCTCCTTCAACTTTCTTCTTAGATTTTTTCCTTCTTGACACTTCTCAAGTTTCTCTAAGGTCTCCAATGGAAGTGGAAACCTCTAAAGTCACCTTCAATGGTGAAGGACTCTTTTCAAGTGGTGCTTCTTCAAGGAAAAAAGATAAATTACTTCAAATCTCACCACAATCTTAGGAAAAGGATAAGAGAATTATTAGAAGTAAATCAAAGAGCGATTTAAAATTTTGAGAAAGAGAACTCTAAGGAGAAATCTTGGCCATTAACATAAATGCTCCAAAACTATTACAAAAATGGGTCAAAACTATAATATATAGAGTTTAGCTGGCTTATGGTGCAAGCTAGACTAACCATGGTTAGCTATCTTGTACTTATGCTAACTAACTCTAGTTAAATGTTTACAAGTCTAGTCAGTTGTCTAAAAAATTATGGAGCAAGCTAAGCTAATCTTAGTTTAAAAGAATAACCTAGGTTAGTTTAAGTTAACTTCAACTATCTAACCTAATCATTACAACTATCAGACTAATTATTACTTTTAACAAGTTGATAAGATGTCACTATCAAAGCCATATGACTTAATTTGTAGCTTGGATGGCAAGCTTGGCATGGTTTGGAAGTCCAAACCACTTGCATGAGCAAGTGGACGTCTAAACATATATGGGCCATAAAAAGATTTGGATTATCCAAATGCAAATAATTTTAACAAGACTTTACTAGTTACACTTCCTTTAATCTACTAATTACACCCTCAAGTAACACAAAGACAAAATTACCTACACTATACTTAATTGACCCAAAATACAAGGCCAAAAATATCCTAATACAATCACTAATAAAATGAATTACAAGTAAGAAAAATGTATAAAAACAATAGCAGTCCGTTAAGGTAGGATAGGCTTCCAAAGGTAGGATACCTTACAAAATAAGGGTAAGTGTCCTACAATTATTTAAACCAACTTTATCAACCTTCATCCTTCTTGGACTTATCTTTTCCAAAGGGAATCTTGGGAAGTAGGTTTACATCATTTAACCAGAGAAGTTACATTCAATGATCTGATGTTCTTATGGTGGATTTACACAATTGAATGATACACATGAAGATATTAAAAGGGTATGTGAAAAGCCAACATTGTCCAGAAGCACCCATTTTGAAAGATGTATTTTAAAGGAAGTTGTTGAGATTTGTGCTTAATACTTATCAAAAGCAAAAGTTGTGGGGATACCTAAGTCTCATCATCATACAAGAATTACCACAATAGTTTACAAAGTGTAAAGATTATGAGCTACTTATAAGAAGTGTTGCAGACACATTTATATATATTGAATAACACTGATGAAGTTGTACCTTATCTAACTGTCACAAGGACATTGTGAACAAAAATCATTCGTAAATGTTTGAGAAATGGTTTATCAATGAGCATAACTAAACATTCTCAAAGTGGTTCAAACACCAAATTGAGAATGACAATACAACTTTTGAAACATTGAAATGGCTAGCACCGAAGCCTAACTTTGATGTCATACGATGGAGTGGGTCCTATATTAATAAATGCACATTACCAAAAGGAAAGAAATCAAAACTACCATGCAAAATAATGGGGTTATGGTGGTGCGTGGTTGAGTCACAACATTTCTCAACTTCCAAAGACCTGAATCTGGTTACAACATCTTTATGTTACTTTAAAGTCATTGAAGACATATGGTTGGTTGATGACACAAGTTTTAAAGTGAAATTTTTTAACTATATATAGGTGGATTGATAATAGGGTCCTTTAAGTTTTAATGATAACAAACAAAAGATTTTTTTAAGCAAAGTCAAATATCTACAAAGATATACTATATTAAAAAAATGTGGAAAATATATATCATCTATAAGATGAAGAAAATAAGACGAAACATATAGGTTGTCTCTATGCATTAAACGTATACTGCCAAATGAGACTAATATTAAATTTCATTAAATGTGTTATTCCTTAATAGATCAAACAAGAAAGATGTCTCGAAACTATCAAAATCTATTAAAGAAGAAAAAGATAAAATATCCGTAAAAAAAAGCAAAATCCTAGATATCACATAAAAGGCTTTGCAAAAGACTACTCTGCATTGACTTCAACTACTTTATGTTATTGTTGCTTCTACCATGCTCAATTTAGAAGGAAATAATGATAAGTAGCCTGCTAGATCCACTACAATAAATGAGCTAAATAGTGGAGGTTATTTTTACGTTTAGTGGAGGTTTTTACCCTCCGCAAAATAAATCGCAGAGGTTTCCAAAAACCTCCGCAATTACATTCGCCGCAAGCAATTAGCGGCATTTTTTAGAAACCTCTGGTATTGTGAGTATTTAGCGGAGGTTTTGTTAAGGAGGTTTTAAACCTACACTAACAATGGAGGTTTTTTAAAGGAGGTTTCAAAGCTATGCTAACTGCAGAGATTTCTTAATGGAGGTTTTAAAGCTATGCTAACTGCAGAGGTTTTTTTACTGGAGGCTTTGAAGTGGAATAACAGTAAAGATTATTTAGTGGAGGTTTTAAAGTAAATTAACTACAATAATCATTAATCAATATATTTTTGTAGAGTTTCTAATCCTCCTTATTTTCCTATGTATAATAGTTTTTATACTCATTTTAATTGCATAATCTACATGTATTACAATTTCTCATTTTCACTTGTGATATTTATAAGAAACTTAATAAATAAAAAATACACATAAAATGGATGAAGAAATTCCATTGCTAATAACCAAAATACCAACATATAGTTCAAAGATTTACAATTCAAACTTCTATTATAAATCCAAGTACAACATAAAATCCATAACATTGTCAAATTAGCCTTATACTAAACTCTAAATCCGAAATACATTATAAGCAATCTAAGGGTTGCTAGCACCAGATGATCCTCTTGCATCCAAAGGTGTATTAGGAACACTTGAAGTATCGTTTGGCTGAAATAATAAAAGCAAAATAACTTAGTTAAGAAAATTATATATCACATATATTATATCATAATGACAATTCTAAACACCCAATAAAAAATTACCTCTAAATGCAACAATATACCGGGTATTTAGAATAACAACTAATGGAACCAGCAGTGTACCGGAAATACAACAATATAAGTCTATCAATGGAACAGAGCTGCCAAAAAACAAAGATATAATTAGAACCAAATGATTTAAAATAAATATAACTAAGCCTTAATCTTTGATATCAAAACAGAGCAAGTTTAATACCCTGTCTAGAAAATGCAACAATATAAGTCAAATTAAGATAATTGATCTTTACTATGTATCCAAAAGCTGAGAAATCAAAAATCAAATTAACATTATAACAATGTATATATCTTTTTATCTGAGAACCTGATGCTATATTGCCACGTTGTACTAATTGTCGCGTTGTACTAATTGCCTAAATAATAAGAGGAATCAAATCTTATTATGCAGATTCTAATATGCAAAAGCTTTCATAATTTATTGGAATATAGCATAGTTATTGAAAAGACTATTTTCACGTGATATTATTATAACATAGTTATTGATGACATCTATATATGGGATAGAGCAATAACATTATATAATTACCAACAGCACATGCACATAAACTTTCTTTTTATACTAACTTAAAAGGGAATCATTTGAAATCAGAGTTTATAGAATTAAGTTAATTGTTATTAATTAGCTAACTAATATACACATCTTCTCATATGTATAATCATGATTTATACGCATCATGCATCTTTGGCAGAATGGTTGCACGAGGACACATATATAACATCAATGTAAAATTTTGACGCTATAGTTAAGGAAAATAATTCCACATGAAAAAAATTTGAAGCAAAGTTTTAAAGTTAGAAAAATGAATAAACCAAAGCAACCGTATTATATATGTATCATATATGTATTCAACAAATAAATTAAAAATTAATAAGGACCAAAGATTGAGGTGATGAAATTTTAGAACTAACACCCCTTACAAAGAGGGCTAGAGTTTGTGTGAAAGCTAGATGTGATACTCCCTCGGTTAGTGTTTATGAAAAATCTATTACCACTACTCATGGAACTTCTAATTAGGTGTCCAATTAAAAAATAATTTTTATTGGATTGGACACTAGAGCCGACACACCTACACATACATACACGTGCAATTTACAATTCAATATGGTGGCAGGAGCAACAGACAATAGAATCATCCAGTCACACCACAAATGCAGAAGCATGTTAAAACAATGAGGCTATTAGCTATTGTTGTACTATTCCATTACATTAAATATAGAAGTGCAGACATCATTCTTCTCCAAAAAATAATGATAATTTTATAGCAAAATGAAACAGAATAATAACCACTTACCATTTAGCCAATACGTCCACTGGCATCTCATACCCATATGTAAAGAGAAACTCAGCTGCTTCATTTCTTGCTTGTTGAACCAGCGTCCTAGCATCAGCTGGAAAGAGGTATTTCAAGAGGATAAAGCAAAGGTTGAATTTGTAAACTGAGGATATTTTAGTTCTACATATATATGTAAATAAATATTCATTTTCTCTGGATGAAATCTAAACATGTGCTCATATTTCAAAGTTCATTTTACAGAAAAACAATATTACCATTGCCTCTATCTACTGAGCCTGACCATAAGTCAATTTAGCCCTAGCCACAACTTTGACAGTAACATTCAGGTCTAATAGAACTATTTTCTCATCATAAATATTAATGATATTTCATGATACGGTTGCACGGATTTATAGAACAATATCACACCAAAAAATAAATAAGTGATTCTGAACCAGAGGTTTGTCTTGAAAACAAATCTCTTAAGCAATTTCCAACAAGTCACAATCTAGGAGAATGATAATCATTCTCATATAATCACAGTCTCCTCCTTAATTTTCTCCTCACTAACCAATTGGTTAGGTTGATAATGATATCATATTTTTCAAACCTGTAATTTATATTTTAATGAGATACAATACAATGAAGAAATCATCAGTGAAATGCCACATGATTTAACTTTAACAAAAAAAAAACAGACGTATATTTTAATTAAAAAAATGCAAATAAATTCACAAAAATCTACAACAAAGAAACTGTGAAGAGGTGCAATGAGAAATATACCAGTCATGCCAGTTGCCAATAAACCAAGGTACTTTGTGATGGGAAAGAGGTGTGAAACACTTGTCTGGTCCAAAAGCTTATCCTGCATCGAAAATCCAAACTTAAGAAGCCAACACAAGTATTAATACAACCAAAAGAATGATCAGAGAACCAATTTTCAGACTCACCGGAACCTTCTTATGAGTAACGACATAGATTGAATCCTTTCCTCGGACACCAATTGATGTGATTCCAGCAGCTTTAACAGCCTTGAAAGCATACTCTGTTTCAACATGCATGAAAAATTCCATCACTCAAAACAGTACAGCCTAACAATAGGCATTTTAAACAAAACATTCCGTTATAAAATGCAATGGATCCTCAGAATAATCTAATATGTTTTCCGTCAACTATCAATTATCCAAACCAATAGGCATTTTAAACAAAACATTTAGGACATAGTCAAAGATTTTTCAGGCAGGAAACATGATAAATGGATAAAACTAACCTTGGAATTCTTGCACACGTTTCAGAAGCACAAGCTATAGCATTCAGTTTTCCACACCAGGAAACAAAACTAGGAAAAAAAATCAAGTTGGGCAAGAGACAACTCACAAGCATACACGAGCATTAAGGTGCTGGAGAACGACTCTCACCCGTCATCGTCGTTGGAGGAAGTCACGGTGCTTAAGGGGTTTCGAAGGGTTTCTTTGGAGAGGGAAGCTGTGGATTTCTTGATTTATAGCGGAAGTCACGGTGCTTAAGGGGCTTCGAAGGGTTTCTTTGGAGAGGGAAGCCATGGGTTTCTTGATTTACGGCGAAAGTCACAGTGCTTAAGGGGTTTCGAAGGGTTTCTTTGGAGGGGGAAGCCGTGGGTTTCTTGATTCACGGCGGAAGTCATGGTGCTTAAGGGGTTTTGAAGGGTTTCTTTGGAGAGAGAAGCCGTGGGTTTCTTGATTTTTTACGGAGGGGAGTTGTGGGGTTTGTGATTTTTTAGGGAGGGAAATCACAATTTTTTTTTTATTTTTTTTGAGAGGTAAGCTGTAAAGTTGAAGAGGGAAATTCTAGATTTTGGGATTTGTTTTAGAGGGAAATTTTTTTGGAGGTAGAAACTGGAAAAATAATATTTAATTAATAGAGATTATAAACCTTTGCAAATTAAATAAAAAAAATTGTAATTTTTAATAAATTAAGGAGGTTTTTGAAACCTCCACAAAATAACCTCCACTATTTAACATTTTTTTTGTAGTGATCATACAAGAGATACACGTTTTACTAAAAGGAATTTAATGCTTGCATTAAATGCATCAATAATAATCTCTAGGATCAATAAATAAGACAGATGAAGCAACTCGTGAAGCATGTTGCAAGTTCAACTCAAAATTATTGTAACGGTCATCTTCTTTGAAGCTACTATATAAGGACCAAGCCTTCAAACAACAAAATAGCTTTTTGAGTGAAGCATGACACACATAGAACAAAAGCAATAAAAGCAATATACATCGAGAAATTTGTATAGAGAAGCATACAAAATACACAAAGCTGAAAAACTACAAAGAAACATTTCATTGTAAATCTTGTACATATTTCTTTGTAGATTACTTGTGCTTACATTGTTGATTACATCACGTCTAGAAGAGATGAAACAATTTTGTAATCACTCATTACCTCTGTTGTAAGGATTAAGCTTGAAGAGCCTTATGTGAAAGAATACTTAGTGTTAAGCCTAAAGAGACTTGTTTGAAAGAATACTTGGTGTTGAACTTGAGGAGACTTTTGAAAGAATACTTGGTGTTGAGCCTAGAGAGGCTTGTTGAAAGAATACTTGGTGTTAAGCTTGGAGAGGTTTGTTGTTCAAAGAATACTTGGGTAGTTGCTTGAAGAGACAAGTCAAAGACTACTTAGGATTGAACTAGAAGTGGCTTGGTAAAAGAATACTTGTAACTTTGTGAAACTTAGTGGAACTCAATATGGTTGAATTGAGAGTTGGACGTAGTCTTGGTGGTTGAGACAATCAGTATAAAAATCTCTAGTGCTTCATCGAACTCTTTTTCAGCGCTTCATCTGGTAAGTTATTTTCTTTTCAGTATACAAATGTGTGAATTTTTGATACACACTATTCAACCCCTCTTCTAGTGTATGTCTTTTCTCCACAATTTGGTATCAGAGCTTAGCCTTAAATGGGGTTGAGCATCTAATCGTGCTAAAAGAAAAAGATCTAGATGGGAAGTAGTGAAGGACAACACTTACCAGAAGAAGCTTCTCTCGCAAGGCCTCTTGCCTTCAATGGAGAAGACTACCCATATAAAATGACAGGATGAAGATTTTCATCAAATCCACCCAGTATCAACTTTGGAGAATCATCACGCGAGGAGATATAATGATCGATTAATGTTTAACTTGTCTCTATTTTGAATTAATTGTAGGTATTCAAGAATCCAACTTCATTTGTCAATGAAGAGTTGGAAGATATTTGCAAAAGACAAGCATCTATTTTCTTGAGTCAGTTTGAGAGTTGATTTATGTTTTTATACATTATTATAGTTTTCTTTGTGTACATTGGCTAGTTTACTTTAGATTCATTATTATTTGATAATATTTATACAATCTTATAGTAATTGTTCATTGTTATTAATTAATGTTAGTTATTGTTAACTTTAACTTTATTGCTAACTCTCTTTGATTGCTAGTTAGTTTACTTTGTACATTCTTTCAATTTAAATGATAGATATTATATTTTATATAGGTTTGTATCGAACTGGACAATAATATTTTGCAAGGAACTAAATGAAATGTATTTTTGATGTATATGTTTGAAAATTTTCAAAAAATAAAAAGATTATAAAGAAATGTACTTTCTATGACGGATGTGACTATACCTATCATAGAAAATGCGTATTCTATGATAGGTGTGACTTTATCCATCATAGAATCCTTCATAAAATATGTATTCTATGAGGGGTAAGGTTACATCCACCTTAGAATGTGACACATTTTATAACAGGTGTGACCACACATGACATAGAATGTGCATTTTCTATGTCTCGTGTACTCACATTCGTCATAGAATGTTGATATCAATATTATTAAAAGTCACACTTTGATATTCAAACTATGACAAACATTGCCCACTTGATATAGAAAGTGTATTTGTTATGTCATGTGTTAACCCGTCATAAAATGTGTAAGAATTTTATCTCCTCAAGATTTATGTAGCATCTAGGTTTGATATAAAATGTTCAAAACACCTGACATAGAAAGTCTATATCACATTCGTGAAGTGGTTTAGGTGATGACAACGATAATAGATTGCAGCAACGTCAGTGGTTGGCAATAGGTGGTATTGGTTGGGATGATGATGGTAAAAGTCATGGCGGTGTTAGTACAACGCTAATTTTCCCATGGTTTATTGAATAACAAAAAAATTAAAATTTTGTCCTATTCTTCTTTTTTATCCTGTCTCATAATTAATCTTGTTATAAATCAAACGTAGAAAAATTATATTTATTTTGTTTAGTAATATAATATTAGAGAAACAAACAAAGCCTAGAAGTGTATGTGCTCTGTTGTATTAGTTGATTTCATACGATGAAAATCCTCAATTATTGCCTGCAGTTCTTATACAATTACGAAGACATCTATATGAGAAAAACAACGTTCTAATTACCAAAACAAAATGATGTCTAGATATTTCATGAATATTATATATTATTTATATGATAAATGTTAATAACAAATTTTCTTATAGGGAAAAATTAAATAATAATAACAAAGTAAAGTGAATTTTGTATAAATTACCTAGCTAATTTTCGACCAGCCGGTTGATTCTAATAGTTTGTTTCAGCCTAATAAGTAATAACACTTTAAAACCACTACCCCTAGATAGCATTTCATTATGACTCTAATAGTTCAGTTTCAGCCTAATAACACCTTAAAACTACTACCTAGATAGTATTTCTTTAAAATTAATGTAAACATAGCATTTCTATTACCGAGTATGTCACATATGAAATGTTGGTGTGAATTATTCTGCTAGTTATTGGAAGATATGTTAGATATTGAGGTGCATTAAAGGACAGAAAAATAAGATAAGGTCACATTCCATTGCTTTGCTAGTGACCACAAGATGGCTAGACCCACAGGTTCAACTCAACCGATATATGTACAGCCACATCCTTGTGTATTATTACATCTGAGACTACCTAGACAATACAGTGGCATAGTGAGATATGATATTTAACCAGATAATGTCGTGGTTTTAGATAGTGAGACACTGAGACCACCCAGCAAAGGAAATTGAAAACGAGAATATATGGTCCCAAGTTTTGAGCAAATGGTATAATTGCTTCGTGAAAAGTGACAACTATAATTGACTGCAAGCTTTAAAATTAATTTATATATAAATTAAGATATAAGAGTTCTCTTATATTAACTGCTTTCCAAATATTTTTTAGTTTATATATAAAATAGTTTTAATTTATGAAAAATATATTTTAATTTTTTTCTTATTCTTTTTAAAGTGTTTATATAAAAATAAAAAAAAAATGTTTTTAGTGTGTTTTTAACACAGCACCTTTATTCGGTCATGAATATATGCTATATCATATGTCATCATGTCAAATGGACTACCAACATAATTAGGTTACCAAATGAGTAAAGGACTTCGTTGTCGTGTAACTTAAGGTTTGTTTATTGTTATTTATGTTTTTTAAAGGATAGGGGCTAACCTTTAAGGAACTAGTTTAATATTCAAATAGTTCCTTACAATGAAGTTAATTAGTCCTAAACTTGGCCTTAAGTTGCGGGAGAAAAAGACACTTATTGCTGGGATCATAGAGGAGAATATATGCAAAGTAATACAGGATAGTCGTATGATAAAAGTTCGCCAAAGGATATATGATGCATAGAGAAGAGACACTAGAACACCATATCTGATTAAATAGCAAAAGTGCCAGTGTTCCCAACAAAATATATTAGTTACTATTTTTTGTGAAATCTTTTTTAAAGAATACTGTGACCCGTTTAAATTCAAGTATTCACCAGATATGGCACAAGTTCTCAGGACATCTTTCTGATTTTTACATGGTTGATGCATAATAGCCAAACTGATACAATATTGAAAGCAAAAATATCCTAAAATTTATAGCATAACCCCACTTCTGTGTTAGATACAACCAACTTGACGGCAAAATTAGATCCTCCCCAGAGTTGTAGGCATTAATGAAGTTGTCATTAATCTAAAAGGATTTCACTTCACAATTCATAAAGAATTTAAGCCCCATTCAATTGGATGGTTGTATAGGACAAAAAGAAAAAAAAAAAAAAGCATTCATTTTAATAAATTCCCAACCAACATTAGTACCGGTAGACCACCATCTTGGTCAACAAACAATTTTAACCAAGATATATAAACTACGGAACAAAGAAACAATGAACAGCAAAAGAAAAAGTAAGAAAAAGAAAAGTTAAAGTATTCCCACCAGAGCTCCAATTTTCCTTGTCATCGCCTTGCTTTCCATCTAAAAGCCATTGGCCCCTTATTCACGCCTTCTCTTGCCCTGGAGAAAACTCGAGTTCTGCTGAGACTCTGTTTGCACGTTCTTTTTCCCTTTATCTTGTACTTGTAAGTATTTCTTTTTATTTTGCACTATGCTCATTTTTTTTTAATGTGATTCATAGTGTTTCAAAATTGACAATAAAAAATTAATCTGTACTTATGAAATATAATTTTCACATGTTAAACATTATTTTAATACTGACAGTAATCTTGAAGACACCATATCTATGACATAACACATTTTCACCTTTTAATTTTGCTGCCAAAGTGTAATATATACGTCTTTTCTGCCTGCTGCTATGTTATTAAGTCGATTTCTCTAGTTCTACTCAAAGTTGTTATGGCAGTGCTATATTTGTAATAGGCTAGTGGTAATAGCTTCCTTTCTCTTGTCTAGGAAGACAGAAAACCATGAATCTAAGATTATTCACGAGTAAGTACATGCTATAGCGTCTTCATGGCTGCTGTTGGGAACCCAAGAACTTGGATTCCATATATGAACAGCAAAGATTGTTCCGAAGGATTTTGCAGCTTGTACTGTCCACAGTGGTGTTATATAGTGTATCCTCCTCCTCCACCCTTTGAGTACCCTGATGATGATTCAGGCCCAAATTTCTCTCCTCTTGTCATTGCAATCATTGGGATCTTAGCCACTGCTTTTCTTCTGGTGAGTTACTACACTCTAATATCCAAGTACTGTGGCCTCCGAGAGTCTCCACTCAGAGACCCAAATGATGAGTTGCAAGAGAATCACAACCACAATCAAAATCACGAACCATGCCATGCTTCCACCACAGGCCTGGACGAGTCTCTAATAAAATCCATTGCAGTTTTCAAGTACAAGAAAGGATACAATAGAGTCACTGATTGTTCAGTTTGTCTGAGTGAGTTTCAAGATAATGAAAGTGTTAGACTCTTGCCGAAATGCAGCCACGTTTTCCACCTTCCTTGCATTGACACGTGGCTCAAGTCTCACTCCACATGCCCCTTGTGTCGTGCTTGCATATTCACTTCCAATGCCTCGGTTCCTGCCCCAGAGGTAGAGAATGAAACTTCTTCTGAAAACGAGTTTGTGGTGGTGGTGGAAGAAGAAAGCATGCATCATGCTAGAGCTTATCCAAAGCCTGCATTGCGTGCTTTTAGTGATTTAAGCAGCTTTCAGGGCAGGCACAGGGTGATTGAGATTAGAGATGGAGCGTGCGAATCCTTTGGTATGTCTGAGTCTATGGACCATTCGTTTCAAAGTGTTGCTCATGTGTTGCAATTGCAAATGAATCAAGTACAAGGGTGTTCTACTGAAGCTGGCCCATCGAAGAGATCACAAAGAGAGAATAGCAAGTCGTCCAGATACAAAACAAGGGTGTTGCATTGTGTGTTGAGCCCAATTGCAATGAAGAGATCGTTCTCCAGTGGAAGACTCTCGATTACCAAAAGTGGCAGAGGAAGGCACGGAACGATACCAATCTCAGAATTTGTTTTATGTTAGTAAGATGAGATTGACCAGATTTTTGTATCTATAAATGTGATTAATCTGTTACTGTTATGCTACATGTGATGACAGTAATTGCTGGGGTTTCACAGTGTGTATCTTTTCTTTTTTTGCTTGTATTTTGGATCATGAATTAACAAATAACGATTTTCGTTAAAGATCAAATGCCATGTTTTCCTTTTCCCATGGCCAATTGGCTATGAATGGAACATTTCTTCTAGGCAACTCTAGTTTTTGTTTGTTAATTAGCACAAAAGTAGACATTAAGTTTTTTTTTCTTTTTAATTATATTTTTATTATGAAATATTTATCATTTAACTAATTTCTATAATAAAAAAAAACATGGTTGGACCGGTTTTAGTAGGCTATCCTCTTTCTCTAACACCTTTTTATCTCTTAGCATAATAAATACAGATTTTTAAAATAAAAAATGAAATTATAAAATACTTAAACTTAAGTCTTCTAGTAAAAAGGTTAACAACACTTTAAATAAATATTTTGTCATGCAGAGATAACCAAATAGCACCATAAGTTTAAAATAAGACACAAAATGTCTTTTTACACAACTTCCAACATAAAACATAAAAATATTATAAACTAAAATAAACTTATTCTATAAATAAGAAATGCATAAATCTCTCTAGCCTTGATCTCACACTATCGGAACAAGACTCCGAAACAACAATCAAAACACTAAACTTTCTCTCCATCAAACCCATCCTCATGCACCTATTCTACTCCTACAACAGAGATTAACCTGGACAAAACACAACAACACAAAAGCAAGATGTGACAATATATTTCATCCATGTATAGCATATGTTGAAGCTGCCTTTGAACCATTCCTAATTCTTTTAGGATGCTAGTTATTATAATTAACAGATATCATATTTGTTTTGGGCTCTTTATATATAAGAGGACCTATCATACTGTAAATAGTGATTTGGTACTATTGATAATAAAATTCTAATTTGTTGCCCCCGTGGACGTAGCCCAACTGAGGAAGGGTGAACCACGTTAATCTCTGTATGATTCTTCTCTTTCATCCTCTCTGACTTTTATTTCAATTGTTTTTGGCATTCAATTCTTGCTCTATTCTTGTTCTGTATAGTTACAACAAACTGGCACTAAAGCTCAGGATACGATCAAGGGAACTCATTTCTTTCTCCTACACCGTGGTTCTGATTCGAAAAATCTGGTCTTCCACTGCATCTGTGAAAGAACATTCAAGAAAGATGTCAAACACCATCAGGATCAAGAAGTTTAATGGAAAGAACAGTTTCAATCTGTGGCGCATTAAGATGTGAGCTCTACTGAAGGAATAGAGGGTTTGGGGTCCTCTAGCTTCTGTTTCTGCAAAGAAGGAGAACACTGCAAAATCAGAGGAGAAACCAACTTCTGTGAAAAAGGAGGATCTTGTAGAATAAAAAGAGGAGAAAGCTCACTCATTGATCTTGCTTTCTTTATCAGAGGAAGTTCTTTATGAGGTAGTTGATCAAGAAACGGCTAGTGGACTGTGGTTGAAGCTAGAGAAGCTTTACATGATGAAGTCAATCTGTAACAAGTTGTTGTTAAAGCGTCGACTATTTGGTCTTCAATGAAAGAAGACACACCTCTAAAGGATCATTTGGATGAACTGAATTCAATCTTGATGGAGCTAAGAGACATAGATGTCAAGATTGAAGATGAGGATGCAACAATGATTCTGTTAGCCTCACTTCCACCCTCCTATGAGAGTTTTGTAAATTCTCTTAGTGTTTGGAAGGAATGCATCACAATGAAAGAGGTAAAATCAAGCCTGCACTTAAGGGAGCTCCGGTTCAAGGCATCTACAAACTCTAAGGGGGTAAATGGAGCAGGACTGTTTGTTTTTAATTCTACCAAAAGTGGTAAGAAGAAGAAAGAACAAGGGAAGAAGAAAACTAAAGTTAATCCAAAAGACATTTGCAACTACTGCAAAGAACCGGGTCATTGGTTGTTGCTGCTTTCCAAGAAGGATCCTCATTTGAAAATGAGCTCGTACGGTCTATTGTTGACAATCATCAACATTCTGCAAAATAATGGGTACTTGACTCGGGCTGTTCTTATCATATGTGTCCTATTAGGAGTTGGTTTTTAACATATGAGAAGAAATCTGGAGGTGATGTCTTCATGGGAAATGATATGGCATGCAAAACAATTGGTATTAGAACAATTCAGATTAAGATGCATGATGGTGTGATAAGAACCCTTACTGAAGTCAGACATGTACCAGATTTGAAGAAGAATCTAATTTCAGTTGGAGTTCTGGATACAAAAGGCTTCAAATGCAATGTTGAAGGTGAAGCGATGGAAATCAGCAAGGGTTCAATTGTTGTTATAAGAGGTATCAATAAAGGAAACCTATACATGCTTCAAGGATCAACCAATTCAATCTCAGAATCAATATCTGTGACTGATAAACATACACCAGATTTAACACATCTATGGTATATGCTTCTTGGTCACATGAGTGAGAGAGGAATGATGGTGCTAAGCAAACAACAGCTGTTGGGAGATCATATAATAAAAGAACTCAAGTTTTGTGAACATTGTGTTTTCGGGAAATATCATAGGATTAAATTTCCAAAGGCTCAACACACCACCAAGTCCACCTTGGATTATGTCCACTCAGATTGTTGGGGGCCTTCTCGAGTACCTTCACTTGGAGGAGGTAGATATTTTCTCTCTATCATAGATGACTATTCTAGGATGACTTGGATATTCATTATGAAGCACAAAAACCAAGCATTCAAATACTTCAAAGAATGAAAGATTTTGGTTGAAAATCAAACTAGTAAAAGGATAAAAAGGCTTAGAACTGATAATGATTTGGAGCTTTGTTCTGCTGATTTTAATGACTATTGCAAGAAGGAAGGGATTGTAAGGCAATACACTGTCATGAACACTCCTCAACAGAATGGAGTAGTTGAACGTATGAACAGAACCTTGCTAGAAAAAGCAAGATGTTTGTTGTCCAATGATGGTTTGACCAAAAGTTTTTGGGTTGAGGCTATGAACACAACATGCTACCTGGTAAATAGATCACCCTCCACTGCTATAGGTTGTAAGACACCTATTGAGGTATGGTCCACTAAACCTGCAAACTATTCAATTCTTAGAATCTCTAGTTGTCATGCATACTATCATGTAAATGAAGGGAAGCTTGAACCTAGATCTAGGAAAGGTTTGTTCATGGGTTATGGAGATGGAGTGAAAGGGTATAGAATCTGGTCACCTTCTGAAAAGAAGATTATTCTTAGTAGGGATGTTGTTTTTGATGAATCCCACATGTTTCACCCGGGATTGGAGTTTTCTGTTTTAGGAAAGATAGAGAATGCACTCAAACATGTGGAGGCTGAAGCCACTTCAAGTATAACTCAGAACAAGGAGTTTAAGGATGAAGCATTCGAAAATTCTCAAGAAGAACAAGACAAAGATAATAATGCTGATCAGCAAGAGGTAACTTTACAGACTCAATTTGAAACCGAGCCTAGTCAAAGACCTTGAAGGCAGTACAAACCCCCTCTGAGATATGGTTTTGAAGACATGGTTGCCTATGCACTACATGTAGCAGAAGAAGTGCACTCACCCGAGCCTACCACCTACAAGGAAGTACTAAATCATGAAGAATCAGACAAATGGATCCTTGTCATGGGTGAGGAAATGGAATCACTTCAGAAGAATCAAATATGGAAGCTTATCAAGCCACCTAAGGGAAGACATGTTGTAGGATGAAAATGGATATTCAAAAGGAAATATGGAATTCCTGGTATTGAAACAGTAAGGTACAAAGCACGTTTAGTAACTAAACGGTTTAGCCAAAAGGAAGGTGTGGACTACAATGAATTTTTCTCACCAGTTGTGAGACATACCTCCATAAGGGTCTTGTTGGCTCTAGTAGCTTGTCAAGACCTAGAACTTGAGCAATTAGATGTGAAGAAAACTTTCTTACATGGAAAGTTAGAAGAAGATATATTAATGAAACAACCAGAAGGTTTTGTGATTCAAGGAAAAGAAGACTATGTCTGACAACTACAAAGGTCTCTATATGGGTTAAAGAAATCACCAAGACAATGGTACAAAAGGTTTGACAGCTTTATGATCAACAAAGGGTTCAAAAGGAGTCCCTATGACTGCTGCGTTTATCACAACAAAGTGGAGGACGGTTCTATGATATATCTTTTACTCTATGTAGATGATATGCTTATAGCTTCCCGAGACACAAATACTATACAAAATCTGAAGACTCTCCTAAATGGAGAATTTGATATGAAGGACATAGGAGCTGCCAAGAAGATCCTAGGGATGGAAATCTATCGAGATAGGACTCAAAAGAAGGTTTTCTTGCCACAAAAGAAATACATACAAAAAATCTTGTTTTGTTTTGGAATGAGCAATGCAAAACCCCTAAGCACTCCATTGTCAACCAAAGAGAGATTATCAGCTACTTTTCAGACTCAATCTCAATATGACTTGGAATATATGTCACGGGTACCTTATGCAAGTGTTGTAGGAAGTTTAATGTATGTCATGGTATGTACAAGACTTGACCTTGCTTATGCAGTTAGTGTTATGAGCAGGTATCTAAATCAACCACAAAAAGAACATTGCAAAGCTGTCAAAAGAATATTTCAATACTTGAGAGGAACATTAGACATTGGACTCATTTATGGAACCTGTACAAACTGTTACCTGGATGGATACTCAGATGCAGATTATGTTTTTGATTTAGATGGAAGGAATAATCAATCACAGGTTATGCATTCACTCTTGGAAGCTGTTTGGTGAGTTGGAAAGCCACATTATAACCTTCTATTGCTCTATCTACAACAGAAGCATAGTATATGGCCTTGACAGAAGCTACAAAGGAGGGATATGGCTGAAAGGACTAGTAATTGATTTAGGCATCATTCAAGAGTATGCCCTGATTTTCTGTGATAGCTTAAGTGTTATATGTTTAACAAAATATCAAGTTCATCATGAAAGGACCAAACACATAGATGTGCGGCACCATTTCATTTGGACTGAGAAAAGGATTAAGGTTCAAAAGATTGATTCTATACATAATCCTGCTGACATGTTTACAAAACTTGTCCCTAAAAGCAAGTTCATGCATTGCCTTGACTTGCTTAATGTTGATTGTTGGACATAGCCCATTGTGGCAGGTGACAACAAATTTTAATTCTAAGATCATGTAGATATCTGTCAAAAGAAGGTTCAAACGTAAGGTGGAGATTTGTTGAAGCTACCTTTGAACCATTCCTAATTCTTTCAGGATGATAGCTATTATAATTAACGGATATCATATTTTTTTGGGCTCCTTATATATAAAAGGACCTATCATACTGTAAATAGTGATTTGGTACTATTGATAATAAAATTCTGATCTGTTGCCCCCATGGACATAGCCCAACTAAGGAAGGGTGAACCACGTTAACCTCTGTGTGATTCTTCTCTTTCATCCTCTCTAACTTTTCTTTCAATTGTTTTTGGCATTTTATTCTTGCTCTATTTTTGTTATTTTTGTTCTGTATAGTTACAACAACATATATAAAGCATAAGGATAAAACTAACACACATACATTCATTACCATTATCAGTATAAAACATCAGTTGTTACACATACATCCATCATTAACAACAACCATACAATTAATCCAGGATATCTCAAATACAATTAAGGACTTATGCAATGCATGCTCTTCACTTTACATGCATATGGTATCAATCTCATTGTTACCAACATAAGACAACATAAGAGCCATAAAAACCTCCAAGGTCTAGGTAGATAACCATAAAAACCCTACTACATAGATTCAAACCACCTTGCCAAAGAAAGTACAAAATACATCGACTCCACAACAATACCACACTACCACAATGCAATGACCAACTTGGTGATTTTAGCAAACTAGAAAGTTTGGACTCCTCCACACCATATTAAGCCCTACTTGGATTTCATCATTGTTAGTCATAGTCTGGACTTACACATCTAATCAACATCACCATATCTCATCATTATACATCATAAACATGCATCATCATAATATCATCCTTATTTATTCACAACACATCATACTTGAATTCACACACTTATTTCCTTGTAGCTTTCTTTCTTTTCTTGATTTTATCATGATTATTAACTTCCTAATTCTCTTCTTTAATTTCTAACATTAATCACTCCTCACAGACTCCTCTTACTAAAATACTCTTATAATTCATTTGATAATGGTGTGGCGCCTGGTTAGCTAGAACTTGTGCCCAATGCAAAGAGATAAGGGATCTCTCTACTAGATTCTCTACATGAACTGCACCTGGCATGGTTAGTCCCAAGCCTAGTGCTAAGGAATCAAAGACCCCTCAAGAATGAAACTGCCTAGTGTGATCTAAGTCACGTTCGCTGTCATTTCTTCTCAAAAATGGTATCAAAGAGGTGTTAGGCCAGACACTCCTTGCTCAGTGTAGAGACGAGGTTAAGGATCTCTCTAACATCCTTATGCTTGGCGTGACACCCTTCATGCCAAACGTTGAAAATTTATTCATCACACTTAACATTGCAACATATTCTGCACTTCGTAAAATTGTGAGTTTCGTGAGCTAGGTTCTCCCAAAACCCATCCACATGTTCCTTACTTCAATTTAATCGATGGATTCATCATACAACATGTATATAATAATAAGGAATCACTGAAAACACTTAGTTTCTTCTAATCAATTCAAAACCCCTGAATATCATACATAGAACCCTAACCCTCAAAGCCCATCAATTTTTTACATTAATAAAACAATTATAAAACATAACCATGACCTCATATAGTAGCAATTTCATATATAGATCATTCGTAACCTTCCATAGCAATTTATCTAGAAACATAAGAGACTCAAGAATCACCTCAATACTCATACCCCTCATATGTGTCCACTAATTCAACATCCTTACCCTTCCTTACCTTGAGTGATGATTCCATTTTACAAGCAAGTTCTTTGTTGCCTCACCACTACTCGACATTTTCTCTAGTAGCTTCCTCTATATTCTCCTTTCTAGGTGCTCTTAGAGTTTATAACATACATGTAAGAAACTGACATGCCCCTATTTTGTTTTTAATAAACCTTCAAGTTAGGTACTAGAGTCCATCTCAAATATCCTTTTTCCACCAACAAGCCCTTCTATTTTATTTTATTATATGAATAAAATATTATAATTATATTACTAACTTAATTAATTAAATTAATTATTAAGCCCTTATTTTATTTTATTTATGAAAAATTGGATGCTACACTCTCAACCATATTTTTTTATATACAAGACTTGAACTTGAGACCTTATTTAAGAGGACCAAGTCCAACACCATTTGGACCAACAAGACTCGAACCAATGACTCTAGAATTTAAGTCTAGTAAATGTAAAAATCAAATACACCCACAAACAAAGATAGTGATGAGGGATCAACTTTATGAGTAAGTCATAGTAGATTTATTCTACTCAATAACTCATGTGTTAAGTCAGATGAAGAAATTCCCAAAAAGGTTTTGAGTGAGACAAATATAATATATGTTATTATCTCTAACAAGTGAGTTAGTGTTTCAGAAATACATAAGAACAGGTAAAATGACGAAGAGGCACAAGCATTAGACGCTACAAAACAAAAGGCCAACATAAGCACTCAACAAGCCAAATCAAGAACAAAACCATAATCTAAGGCAGCACATAAAGACTCAGACGGAAGATGGTTAAACGACCAAGAAGAAACTCCAGAAGAAATGGAAAGTCTGATCATATACAAGGTTGACCAAGACGAAAGGAAAAGTCAAAACGTTAATGATCAGAAAAAGGTCGAAGTATTAAACTAAATATCGACTACCAGAAGCAGAATCATCTGAGAAATCAAGCTTCAAAGGAGAATTTGAATATCATCTACACTCACAGAAGAACACACGAAGTCATTTGAATTATTAGAAGAAAAGAAGAAAGAAGAAGAACATGCTCAAATTCTAAGTCATGCATATGTCAAAAAAAGTACATCACTTTTTCAGGCAAGAAAAAAGCCTCCACAGCTATAGGGTCAGAAAAAGGACAGAAGTTTCCTAGGACTCTGCTACAATCAGATACAGCTACTAACTGAGCAAGAAAACTCCACGCATTGTCTATAAACGGGAAGCAACATTTAATGCACGAATCTGAGCATTAAATGAGAAGATCAAACTGGTCGTGAACGGCTATATTTGCTTCAACGGACAATTGCAACAGGCAGATTTCACAAGACTATATATAAGCCTCAACATCAAACCCTGAGAGGTTGGCTGTTCGGCCCGAAATGGTGCAAGCGTAAAGAAGAGTAATATCCAGCCCATGGTTCAACGAAACCAGAGACAGTGCGCATAGAGTCAAAAGTACATTAATGTATTCGTCTCAGTAAACTAAGGAATTCTAAATGTGTACAGCTTAGAAAGCAAAACCTTAGTGAGTGTAGATCATATATGTATCCTCTTTGTGAGAGTAACCCAAAACACTCGAACCCGACTACACATCTATCAGTAGTAAAGCCTGAAAAGGCTAGGAAAAGAATACTTGTAAAGCCCGGAGGGGCTTGTCAAAGAATACTCACTACTAGCAAGAAGTGGCTGATAAGAAAATACTAGCGTTGGTGAGTGAAGCCGACGGGCCAGGAGTGGTCGAGAATACTTGGAGAACCAAAAGTGGTTTAAGAATACTAGTGCTGGTGAGTGAAGCTAGTGGGCTAGAAGTGGTCGAGAATACTTGAACCAAAGTGGTTTAACAATACTAGCGTTGGTGAGTGAAGTCGACGGGCCAAGAGTGTCGAGAATACTCAGGTCCAGGAGTGGACGATAATACTCAATGCTAGCCTGAAGAGGCTGATAAGAAGATACTAGCGTTGATGAGTGAAGTCAACAGGCCAGAAGTGGTTGATAATACTTTTGTATTGAATTGCATATCTAGTGGAACCCTTCAGTTGAAGGAGACTGGACGTAGCTCAGTTGAGCAAACCAGTATAAAATGATTGCATTACTCTTTCAGTTTAACTAGGAACGAATCTTCCTTACTAAGTAAATCTTTGTGAAAAACTTCGTCCAATATTTACATACAGTTAAAACCACTCTTCAAACAAAGCTGCAAGTTCGTTTAATAGACATATTACACTGAAATGTTTTATCTACCGCTTGTCCTTAAACGAAACTATTTTGAAAAGGAAAATGTAAGAACTTCAATAATTATCATTATGGAACATTTTCTTTAGTAGACGATAAACCCTTCAGACGCATTGATCTTATGTTAAACGAATTCTGCATAACAATCTGATATTTAAAAGTGTATTGGACAAAGAACATTAATCTTGCGAAAATGCTTTAAAATTCCTTTGTACACACAAACACATATTCAACTCCCCCTTCTATGTGTTTTTTCGCTAACTTCATCATGTTCTACATCAAATTTTAATGATTCAATCATTGAATTAAAAATTCTTAATGCATAGATCAAGTCTATAAGTTTTTTTTAAATTTAAAAATTATATGATACCTCGTTATATAGATTCAAATTAATGTATAAAATATTTTTATGATTATCTATTAATTTGAATTAATGTAACAGAGTATCAAATAATTTTTAAAATTTAGTAGACTTGTTCTATGCATATACACACACACACACACACATATATATGTATGTGTATGTGTGTGTGTACTTACTCCACTCAATAACTCATATTCTACATCAATTTTCAACAATTTAGCCATTAAATTAAAACTTTTCAATCTATAGATCAAGTCTACAAATTTTAAAGAAATTTGAAAACTATATGATACTTCATTTCCTTTATTCAAATTAATAGAAAATTATAAAAAAAATATTTTATACATTAATTTGAATCCATATAATGAAGTACCATATGGTTTTCAATTTTTTTTTTTAATTTGAAGACTTGATACATACATTGAGAACTTTTAATTTAATAATTGGATTGTTGAAATTTGATATAGAACATGAATTATTAACTAAAGTAAGTCTACCATAAACCCTAAATCCTAATCTAGCTAAGACTTACTCTTGGAGTAAATGGGTACCTCTTCATACAAGTCCATTTACTCCTACAATAAGTGTGACACCCTCTACCCCAATATACATATAATAATTATAAAAACATCTTCTTGGATTAAATAAAACTTTTAGAATTAAAGCAATGGTTCCACTAACATAAGAGTAGAGAATTCACATTCATAAACTTAAATCATGGTAAAATGCGAAATTTATAAGAAAATGAAACATGAGTTTTTTTTCCTAAAAAAAATAACAATAATGAAATCCTAAACTAAGCCTAGCTACGCCCCGATGTCACATATCCTATCAGAGCACGCCCAACTGAAGCCTAAGTCTCATCACCAACATCCTCATGTTGATGATCACCTGTAACACAATAAAATACACATAGAACAACAAGGGAGTGAGAAACATCTCACTCAGGTTCAGGTACAAAAATAAATGTTAGACAGCACACACACACAACAAACGTAATACAAGTCACAAGCACAAATCACATGTAAACAATACACATACACATCAGTATCACATGCATACTCATTTATCATGCAATGATATCATGAACTAGACTCATAAATGTATGCATGTTGCGCCAATCACATATCACATTTCACTGGTGTGCTGCCTGAACCACTACAAGAAAAATGCAAATTTCTGACAGATATTTCCGTTAGCAAGTTCCAACGGATTTATATTTCCGTTAGAAATTACCGACTGAATTTTCCGTTAGAAATTTTTCGTCAAAAATATAAATCCGTCAGAAATTTCCGACAGAAAATTTCTGAGAGAAAAACAAATCCGTCAGAAATTTCTGACGGAATATTCTAACGAATTATCCGTTGGAAATTTTATTTTTAATTCTTATTTTTAATTCTTATTTTCATTTTCTAAAATTAGAATTTTTTATTTTTAATTCTTATTTTTTATGTACTCATTTTTAACTACTTTTTATTTTTTTTAAAAAAAGATAAATAATTATCTTAGGTGTCACCTACAACAATTACGTACTATTATCATATTGATATTTAATACCTCTAAAAAAAATTTTAGTTTCTTAAAATAAATATTGTTTATCTACCTTAAATAACCAAACTAGTGAATTTATATTTTAGAGGGATGAAGATCAAAGAAAAATATTTTACTTATTTTACAAGTACGAAACAATCTTTATAAATCTTACAAGGATGAAAAATAAAGAAAAAAATTTACAAAGATCAAAATCAAAATCACCCATCTTAAAGGGACTAAAATATATTTAAACTTTCTAAAATTAATATTTTCGATCTTAACAATTACTTTAAATAAATAATATTTATTTTTAAATATTTATAAAATACTTAGAGATGCTAGTATATTGTCTTTAAAATTATAGTAAGCAAGTTCAAGTGTGAATATTTTCATATTTGTGTGTTTCATGAGTTTTCTATTAAATAATTAGTGCATATATTAGTTTTTTTTTAACATAAATAGTAGTTTTATATTTTAGAAGAAAAAACAAATTTTTTATTTTCTAGAAGTAATAAGCTTAAAATTACATATATATATATATATATATATATATATATATATATATTATATAATATAGGGGGTTATAATTATACCGGTGTAACTTTTACTAAGTATTACACCGCTCAATAACTTTATATTAAATGTGAATTTTGTAAATCCAACTGTTAAGTAGTAAAGGTCAGTACCTACCTAAATGAGCTTCTCTTACAAGGCCACCAACCTTTAATGGAGAAGACTACCCATATTGGAAGGATCGGATGGAGATGTTCATCAAGTCCACCCAATATCATTTTTGAAAAATCATGACAAGTGGTGATGTTCTTATGACCAAGGCAAAGAATAAGTACACACAAGATGATTACAAAACCTTGCAAATTAACACAAAGCCTAAATACATCTTAGCTTGCTCTTGGTCAAGAATGGGGTAAAACAAGTTTTGTAACTGAAAGACTGCAAAAGAAATGTGGCAAGTCATTGTGGTAACTCATGAGAGCATTGAAGATGTAAGGCTCAAACAAGCTACTACTCTTTAGAGATATTGTGAGTTGTTCTCTATGAAGGAGAATGAAACTATTAATGAGATGTTTGGAAGGTTTCAAGCTATTCTCAATGGGTTGAAATCCCTGGAACTAAGTTCTCCAAAGCTCTGAAAAACCTTAAGATCTTGGATAGTCTACCAAAGATTTAGGAACTAAAGGCCACCACTATATTAGAATCTCATGACCTTTTATCTCTAAAACTAGACTAACTCCTAGGAGCCTTAAAAATTCATGATGTCCATCTGAACAATAGGGATTATTTGAAAGCTAATGATTGTATTGCTCTAAGGACTAGTGGAACCATTAAAACAAGGATAAGGGCAAAGCTTTGAAGGTTGAGTTTGAGCATAACATCTCAGATGAATATTTTGAAAACTCCACAGATGATGGGATATCTGTTATGTCTAAGAAGTTTAAGAATATGCTAAAAAAGAAAGGAAGATTGGAAAGCTTCCACAGAAAAAAATGGGTAGGTTCAAAAGACCTTCCCAAGAAGAAAGAAAAGGGGTCATCTGCTATACGTGTAAAAAGCCTAGATATATGAAAATTGAATGGCCAACACTCAAAAAGTGATGGACCAACAAGAAAGAGGCTAAGAAAGGTCTCATTGCCACTTGGGAAAATCTGGACATTAGTACTAGCAACAGTTCAGACGATGAGATGGTTAACATTTGTTTCATGACAGATATAGATGAAACAAGATTAAAGGTAGAATCTGAATCTAACTCTTCTTCTTATGATAGTTCTGTTGAGGAGGAAATATCCTATGAAACTTTTCTAGCAAACTCACATGGTCACTCTTAAGTACAAGAAATTTAAAGAAAAAATGCAAACAATTGCAAATCAAAAATGAAAAACTCAAGAATGATATGTCAAACACTGCTAAAGAGATTCATATTCACAAACAAAAAATCACAAGCAATGAACTACCTAAGGTTACAACATTGTAGGCTGAAAATGTACAACTCAGGAAGGATCTTCCAAAGTTTGTGGATGGATCTTCTAAAATGAATATGCTTCTAATGCATAAAAGATTACCATATGACAAAATTGGTCTTGAGTTTATTGATCAAACAAAGTATAAGACATTATTCTCTATACCTAAGATATTCTTTGTAATATATGTAGAAAATATAGTCATTCTTTTAGTATATGTAAAAATAAATAGAAATAGAGAAGTAAGTCTAAGGTCAAGGGTATTAATAAGAAAGAACCCAAAAAGATTTGGGTACCAAAGTCTCAATTAATTCTTGTGGTAGATATCCTTAGTGGAAAAAGGAAGGATTCACCTATACCTGGATAGTGGTTGCTCATGACACATGATGGGAGAAAGGTCAATGTTCCTAAACCTTAAACCTTAGGAAAAATCTCATTCGGAGATAGAAATAAAGGAAAAATCAGAGGTATAGGTATGATTGGAAACTATCATATATAGAAGAGGAATTTTCATATTTATAGATTGAACCAAAGAAGACAAATAGGATAGACACAAATGAATACACAATCATTAAGACCAAAAGTTAGATGAATTAGTCAGACGATGCATCCAGATCTCATAAAGATTGGAAGTTCGTGAACTATCACCTGCAAGATCAAATTCTAGAAAATAGGAAAGAAGGGATTAAAATAAGGTCTACCTTTAAAGACAATGCATCCTATGCTTTGGTCTTAGAAATCGAGCCAAAGACAATAGATGAAACACTCAAAGAAAACAACTAGGTTATAACTATCGAAAAAGAACTTCATCAGTTTGAAAGAAATGATGTTTGGACACTTGTTCTGAAGCTCAAACATCAAAGTATTATTAGAACTAGATGGGTCTTGAAAAATAAGTTAAACGATTAAGGTAAAGTGGTAAGGAATAAAGTTAGATTAGTAGCTCATGACTTCAATCAACAAGAAGGTATAGATTTCACTAAAACTTTGGCACCTATTGTGACACCCTTACTACCCCAACACATATATCGTAATAATGTAATTAAATTAAGAAAAATAAACTTTCAAAGTTGGTAAAAGGGTTCACATAAAACTTCATAACTGTTCTTTCTTCAATATCCAAAATAACTGGAAATAAAACTTGGAAGGTAAAATTTAAGAGTTTACAAATTATTTTCAAAAGACAAGGTTCAACTCCATATACAAATACAATTCATTTCCTAGAAATCCTCTGCCCCGATGTCACAATATCAGAGCATACCCATAATTCAATTGTTGGCATTCTAGATGCCACTCAAAGCCGGATCTTCCTCACCTAAAACATCCACAAATTGTACGGTAAGAAAAGAAAATATCTATATGTAAAGCACATACAAACATACCATAATGTAATCTCATCATAACTCATTACATAATGAAATATTTACAATCATTTCTACGTATCATAATTCTATCAATCATGCATCAACTTCACATCATAATCACACCAATCCATTACAAATCTTGCAATTAACCCTATGCCAAGGTCACGCCTGTAGCATCTCTTACTCGAGGTCGTGCCACCCCTGACATAAGCATGAGGAATCACCCATCCCATACTATGCCAAGGTCACGCCTGTAGCATCTCTTGCCCAAGGTCGTGCCACCCCCGACATAAGTATTAATTGCCTCACACATGCCACCCTATGCCAAGGTCACGCCTGTAGCATCTCTTGCCCAAGGTCGTGCCACCCCTGACATAAGCATGAGAAATCACACATCCTACACTATGCCAAGGTCACGCCTATGACATCTCTTGTCCAAGGTCGTGCCACCCCTGGTCACTAGCGTGAGGAACCACAATCACATTCACACATCCTACACTATACCAAGGTCATGCGTGTGACATCTCTTGTCCAAGGTCGTGCCACCCCTAGTCACTAGTGTGAGGAATCACAATCACATCATATTCATATTCAATACAAAATTTCATCTCATAACTCAATTTCATATCACATACACTCAATAGATGAGTCTAACAAAATAGTGGTTCACATACCCCTCAAGCAATTCACCATGAATTCACATCTAGATCATCCAATTTTTTTACCATATAATATAGCAATAACATTTATAAATTATTATAATACTTAATTGAATCATCAATTTAATAGAATCTTAACTTAAATAGTAAAACCCCCAATTTTTCCAAAACCTAACTCATAGGCACTTTTCTACAATTTTGTTCTCTCTCCCAGATCATCATTTTTACAAATTAATTATATATTCATAATCTTTAACACATACAGAATCTAATAATACCAATAATTCTTCAAACAGAAATAATTATAAAATTATTAAAATTTCCACAGGAACTCTTCTCCACCCATTCCCTCATGTGACTCTACACATAAATTTTCCCTTATCTCCCGTACCTGGATAAACAACAACTGAAACTAAGGATCTGGTTGATCTCCTCCGCTGGGTTCCCCTCGATCTTCAGAGAATACAGAGGAAGAAAAGAGAGTAAAGAAGAAAAAGAAGAGAGAAGTGAAAAGTGTGCTTTTGGCAGTGCTAGAGTGCTCTATTTATAGGATCAGATGTCTCCGGAACGGCCCGTTCCAAATCTGGAACGACCCGTTCTGGATCCTTAAATCACGAGTAAAAATCACATCCAGAATAGCTCGTTCTCAAACCAGAACGACCCGTTCTGGGGTGCATTTAATACTTACAACGGTCATATTTTGGAACGGCTCGTTCTCAACTAAGAATCATAGGCAAATTTAATGGTTTGGAACGACCCGTTCCAAATCCGGAACGGCCCGTTCCAATTTTGGAACGGCCCGTTCCGGGCTACTAAACCACCTTAATTGGGCTCTTGGCCCATTGAAAATTGGGCTGTTACACCTATAGCTAGACTTGAAGTTGTTAAAATTTTGTTAGCTTTTGCAGCTCATAAAGACATTAAAATTTTTCAAAATGATGTAAAGAACATTTTTTTGAATGGTATTATCGAAAAGGAAGTCTATGTTAGACAATCTCCTAATTTTGAAAATCCTTCTTTCAAAGATCATGTTTTCAAAATTAAAAAGGTTCTTTACAGTATAAAGCAAGTTTCTAGAGTTGGGTATAAATGATTCAGTAATTTCTTAATCAATAATGGTTTTATGAGAGACAAGGTTGACATAACTCTTTTTAGAAAAGAGTATAGCTTAAATTTTATACTAGTTCAAATTTATGTTGATGATATCATTTTTTGTAGAAATAAATGTTAGGCAACACACACACAATAATAACAAATACCATACAAATTACACATAACCAAGCACAAATCTCAAGTTACAGATACATTAGAGCACATGCACATTTCACTTATCATGCAATGATGTCATGAATTCGACTCATAAATGCATGCATGTGGCACTATATGGAAGTTGCACATTTCTCATCACTAGTATGTTGCTACAACAACATACTTGGGGGTAGGTTCATTCATAAATACATCACTGGTGACCCAAGGTACACCTGGAATTGCTCAATACATCACTGACATGCGGCCTAAGCGGCACACCTAGAATAGCTCAATACATCACTAGTGACCCAAGGTATACCCGAAATAGCTCAATACATCACTGGCATGCAGCCTAAGCGGCACACCTAGAGTTAAATATACACATGATGCATGTCACACATTCACTGTTCATTGACTCAAAATTTCACTTATCACAGATTCTCATATCTCATATCACGTTATCTCATACTATCATGTCACATGTCACACATTCACTTTTCACATTTTCACATCATATTTACATAGTCTCATACAAGGAACTTCTCATAGCTATATACATCAAAATAACACATAAACCATACTAAGAAATTATCCAACATCATACACATTCAATTCACAATTCATAACATACGAAGCATAAAGGTCATAGACTCAACTTCATGATTTCACGCATTTTCTACAACCAACCAGTTAATATAATATTTCAATTGGCCAAAACACTTCAAATATTACCCAAAACACGAATCCATCATCAATTTTTCATATAATGCCTCAAAATTCATTCAAAGATCATATCTCTAATTTCACTTCATAGGATTTCCCACAAGAACCTACAGAGTACTCTAATTCATATCAAAACTTCTATATTTTTGAATTTAATCGCATATTCACATTCAACAACCATCAAGGAACACAACAGAAACCTCAAACACGAAAATATAAAACATTCGAAAAGTGCCTATTTCTAAAAGCATGCATCAAACAAAGGATTGGGGGACCAATTTTTCTATCAAACATATCCAATATCAGAATTAAACACACATTCATGCTCAGCATTCATCAAGGAACACAACAGAAAACTCAGAAGTCAAAACAGAAAACATTCAACATTTGTCTGTTTCTCATAGCTAGGATTTCCCGTAGGAACCCATAGAGCACTCAAATTCATATCAAAACTTATCTATTCTTGAAATTGAACACATATTCACATTTAGAATACACAAGGAACACAACATAATAATCAAAAAGCAAAACAGAAAACTTTTATAAAGTAATTGTTTCTATACACATACATTAGGTAAGGAATTAGGGGTCAATCCGACTACCCAACAATTATTCTCACACCCCGAGTAAGGTTTCTCACTCCCCATTACCTGATGAGTAAAGGACGAAGCATGAGCAAAATTTGGTTGGTCTTCTTCTCTGAGGTCTCCTTGTTCTTCAAAGCATAAAACATAAAAATAAAATAAAAATGAGAGTCATGAGATGGTTTAAGTAAAAATGATTTAATTACTCCCTTGTAACTTCTCCTAACCTCTCCTTCTCAATTAATAAATTAAAAAATAATAATAATAAAATACAATTTAATAAATATCTAAGATGTCCTTCCTTCCCTCTTATAAAACAATTAATATAATTAAAATACAACTTTCACTTTTAATCAAATAATATAAGCATATTTATTAATAAAAATATATTTTATAAAACACATCCTACATCAATAATTAAAATAGTAATTACAAATCATGTTTCATAAATAAAATAGAGCTCATATAATTAATTAAATAATATCAAAAATTCTAAAAATAAATACATTAAAAACAATCAGAATACACTTTCTCTTTTTAATTAAAAATAACATGTTTAGCCTTTAATAAAATACATTTCATAAAAATCTGTCTCATATCAAATAATCAAATATTAATTAAAAATCATGCTTTATATTAAAATAAAGCTCACATAAAATAGATAAATAATATAAAATATACTTCTCCCTTTTATAAAACTAATATATGTTTTATATAAAAAATAAACCTCATATCAAATAACTAAATAATATTTATAAAAAAAACCTTCTAATAAACACATTAAAACATTAAAATAAATACTACCATATTATTAATATAATTTTTTGAAAATTAGGGTGTTACATAAACTAAACTTAATGGAATAGTAGAATTACAAAGGAATTAAAACCAAGTTTCTCAAATTCAATAACATGTAATAAATCCTAAGTAGTCCTAACTAAGCCTTGATGTCACATGTCTTATCAGAGCAAACCTAACACCAAATTCTGACCTCATCTCCAACATCTTTAGACTCATGTTGATGATTCTTACATAACCACCAAAGGAAAACAATACAAAAGAAAAGGAGTGAGAAACATCTCACTCTGGCTCATGATGCAGGAATGCAAACTGGAAAGCCAAACACAAGCAAGGCATACAATAAGATACAACCTACACATATAAACAATATCATCACAATTGTTTAGTCATAACATAATAAACAATAACAGATACATTATAATGCATTATGCATTGGACACAGACTACATATTATCATGCATGTGGCACCAGTAAAAACATCACACTTGTGCACTGTCACTAGCAATACATGTAGAGTAGCCTAGAAGTACATGTCAGGTCATACCTTTTATGCACTCTGACTAAGAGGACATATTATTAGGTTTTGGTCAAGATAATTAAACCATGCAAGATACATCCTATACACACAAAAGGTAAGATTGAGACTTCCAAACTAAGCTATCCCCCAAGCTTTTATACAAGGGGTCCTGATGGTGTATTCTATATTGTACCCTTAAAAAACACTTTTATGCATATGATGCATATCAAACAGATTCTATGCTTAAAACTTCACATGATCTCATTAATTCACATATAAAAAATCTCATTATATCATATTCTTCATCATTCAATAATATACACACGTATATAGGTTCATGTATATTTCAACTTCAAAATATAAGAAAAATATCATGCAATCCAAAGAACACCAAATAGAAATCAAAGACAAAATGGAGCCCAACAACACACTTCCCGTGCCTGCCACGATACCTCTAAAGGACCACATTGGCCTTTTTTTGAACCGTGTTTGGCGTGATTGAGGCCACGCTTGGTGGGAACACCATAAAGAGTTCACGTCCAATGAGAGTTAGCTCACGCTTGGTGGAAGTATCATAGGGAACCCCCTAGAGCTTCCATGCCTAGTGAGGGTTATCCCACGCCCGATGTGAAAGACCTCGAGAACCAACATATCAAAAAAACACAATTTACGAGTCATGCACCAAATCATCAAAATTCACAATCTAATTGGTAGAAGTTTTCTATAACATATAATTAACATTCCATATTACTCAATTACACATATAACCAATATCTTTATGCAATTATCCTAACAAGTTCCCTTAGGATTTCCCATGGGAACCCACAAAGACCTCAAATCATACAAATATAAAACATATAATTGATCATACATTCAAACAATTCATATCATTAGGAACATGTAAAAAAGAACAAGAAACAAAATAAACATATTTGAGAAAAACTCCTCATACATAAGCATACAAAAAAGATAAGATTGAGGGTCAATCCCGTTACCCAACATATATTCCCATACCTAGAGCAAGATTTCTACTTCCCCTTACCTTGTTGAGCAGAGAAAGTTGGTGATAGACTCTAGGTGGTTCCCTTCTTGCTCCTATTCTCTAAGCTTTGAGCGTAAAAAAGAATAATGTGTACATAAAAAGGGAAGATGTGTAAAAAACACTAATTAAAACTCTTCTCTTTAAAAATTTAACCTTCTTTTAGCCTTTCTTCAATTAAAACACTTAACCTTAGTTACTAATTCTCTTCCCTCTTAACTAATTAAATAAAATATTAAAATAAAACCTTTAATATCTAAACATCTTATATTATAATTCAAAGCATATCAAATAATTAAAATAAATATTAATCAGCCCTTATTAACTAAAATAAAAATACCAAAATTATTAATTAACTACTTATATTATATTTTATGAAAAACAGGGTTTTACATATGAGATGTAATTGTTGTTTGATTTGTGTGTGTCTATCCTTATGCTTTGTATATATTGGATGAGATGTATTCTCATACCTTGTGTTTGTATGGTTTGTGTTTGGACTGAACGTCATTTGCAAGAATAGAGAAGGTACAAGATAATGGATTTGAGGAAGGAGAATTATAAAGAGGGATCTTCCTCTAATATTGTGACATCGGGGCTGAGTTTTAGGATTAATAGTGGTTTAGTAGTTGGACTTCTATTTAAGTGTGTTTTAATACCAAAATTTCATTGATTTAAGAGGTTGTTTTTATTTATTTTGAAACAATGCTTTATATATTTTATTTTAAATGATGATTAAAGATGTGAACCCTTTTACATTAAGATTCCATAAGGAGAGTTAGTATATCTTGTTTTTATTTTCTAGAATTTTTTTATATTTATTTATTAAATCTTTTAGGATAGAGGGGTGTCACAATGATGGATGAACACTTCCAAAACTCTTCCCTCTTCCGAGATCTGCACCCATAAGTTCTTGAAACTGAAGAAGAAATTGCAAATGGTGGAAGGATCGAGACCAGTGCTGGTGTGGTGCCACTTTTTCAAGGAGAAAGATGAGCCAATTGCACACTTGCCACAATAAGAAGTTTCTTGAAAGTTAAAGGAGTCACACTCTAAAAAGAGACTCTAAATAATTTAGAATTTTACATCTTTTAAGATGTACCTAAATAAGGAAAACATGTAAACAAGAATGTTAAATAACTATATATAAATATTTTAGCAATCAATTTGTTATATGATTAATATATGTCTACGGTGTCTTTTTTAAATTTATGTATTGTTATGATGCAAGCAAAGTCCCACATCATTCAAACAAGAGGATGAACATAGGTTTATATACACACAATTGTCTCCATTGGTTGAGAGGCCTTTTGGGTGATGTCCAAAAGCAAAACCGTGAGGGCTTGGGCCCAAAACGGACAATATCTCACCAATGTGGAGACATGTGTATATGTGTGGGGTAACCCCCTCGATGCACGACAAGTGGTATCAGAGCCTGGTTGTCTGATCAGACAACCGGCTCGACGAGTATGATGGCTAGCAAGTGGATCCAAGTTTGGGATCCCTTGTGTCGAAAGTCTTCCTAACGGTGGGTACGGTCCATGTGGAAGAGAGGCTTCCTAGTAACATAGAGGGTTAGGAGGCGTGTCCCGCTATCATGAGGGAGGTCATGATGGAGCGGCGGTGCAAGCACTCTGGGCGTGAGTGAGCTCTGTGGGGCCACCATCGGATAATACTTGTAGTTTTCGTTCCAGGGGAAGGGGCAAACCGTGTGGTCCTTTGTTTGAGGGGAAGATTGTTGGGATGCAAACAAAGTCCAACATCGTTCAAACAAGAGGATGAACATATGTTTATATACACACAATTGTCTTTGGGTGATGTCCAAAAGTAAAACCGTGAGGGCTTGGACCCAAAACGGACAATATCTCACCAATGTTGAGACATGTATATATGTGTGGGATAACTCCCTCGATGCACAACATGTATTTCACAATCAAGTCAGTCTAAAGTGTTCACAATCAAACATCATGCACTCGGTCATCATTGAATCATAGTGAAGAGCACCACATTGCAAACAAATCATATATGAACTAACCTCATAGTGGTCACCATCGTAAGCGACTTTGTGAAGAACTTCTAATTAATTATATAAAGCATATAGTGATAAGTTAAGTTTTGTGTATCAATGCCATTATGTAATGTCAAAATCTGTTCATGAAAATGTCGATAAAAACTCATTTGATAATCAAATATATGACCATATTTCTTGATTGGCAAATCACTTCTATGGCATGCACAATAATAAAAGATATAGGAAGAATATTTGGATTTAAAAAGTTATAATTTATGAAAGGTAAAAATTTTGATATTATTGTGATATGTAATCTTATGATCATTCATGAATTGTTTGAGTTGCTCAAACTTATACTTTAGTAATTAATTATGTATAATTTAAGTAAATAATATGAAAAATTAATATGAATTTTTTTATCAAAAATTAATAAATATTTCTTTATAATTCATAATTTATTATATTTCTATTTTAAAAATATTAATTACATAAACTCTTATTAATATGATTTTTTTTTGCAATATAAGATATTAAGAGAAGAAAGATAAATAAATTAAAAAGAAAAATAAAAAATGTGTCAAGAGAAAAATTATAGGTTAAAAATAAACAAAGTATGAAGAATGAAAGCATTGAAAATTGTTTAAAAAAAACAAAAAATACTAGACATGATCCTGGAAATGTGTTAAAAAAGTGATAGTTTGGTTTATACCATAATAAACATCCTCCGCAAGAGATAAATATATTCGAATAGGATAAAATTACTATGATTTATATAACCGGTGAAAACTGTGTTAAAGATGATATATATATATATATATATATATATATATATATATATATATATGAAATTAAAAATATGATAAAAAAATTAAAGAATAATCGGAAAAATAAAAGATAAAAAACATTTTTAATTAATATATAAAAATATTTTATTTTTTTAAAAGTATTCACTCTATTTATTCATACTTGCTTTCTCAATAGAGATTTCTCTCTATTTTTATTTTATTTTATTTTATTTTTATCTTGTTGAGTCTAATTATATTGTTTTAAACAATTATAATTATTTTGAATATAATTTTGTAAGAAACATAAAAGTTTAATTTAAGTAATTATCAAAACATTATATTTTATAACTATAAATTTTTTAATATGTATAAGAAACACATATATCACCGTATGATGCATGTATCGCACCAGTATAATTTTATATAATATGTAGAATAACTATTTAAAAAACTTATTTAAAATGATTCTTTTATTATTTAACAAGATAAAAATCTTAAAATTAACTATACATGAACATTAAATCCTTTTAAATGAAGAACATAACTTTTGCAGCCACGCAGGTTGCTCCAAAATTCCAAACAACCAATAAATCCGTCCCCACACAAATATACATTGAAAGAGAGGCGTAGATTTGTTTTATGGATCATCCATGCATGTCTGTTTCTCTGATTCTTGCTTACACTAGCGGACACAATGTCTTAATGAGGATATTGATTTATCGATCACACATAACGAAACAAAACTGAAAGCTGAATAGCTGATGAGAATGAAAACAAAAGTAAAATTGCATGCACTGATCCTGCACAGGCCTTTAATTTTATACAACCCCTTTTAATGAAAACTTAAAAAAAAAATATATATATATATATATATATATATATATATATATAATAAAATAAATCATATCACGTACCCCAATATGCAAACTAGGCCGCAGTGAATCGTAAAATGAAATTTACTCTCAGGTAAACACAAACTCACTCCCTTCGTTCCTTAATCTCAAGAACAAGAAAATGTATTCAATCTCAGCAAGAAGATAAGCATAAAAAGAAGATATACTGCAATTCAAAATCCATCAATTGTTTCTTCCTGTAATAGATTCTTACAATGGTTTAGCAATGAGAGCAGTATTTCATATATCATTTATTAATTAATCACCATGGAAAAAATTAATTTTAGTTATATCATTTTCTAGCACAGTTTTTTTGGTTTTCAAAGGACTATTTAACTTGTCTAAGATTCTCTTTAAATACAAGTTATAAGTGTTTTTAAGAATTATTTTACTAAAAATAATAAATATCTTTTTAATAGAGAAACACTCAAAAAATACTTGTAAATTTGTATTTAAAGAAACTTAATTTAATTAATTTACATTTTAATTGTTTAAGAAAAGTGTTTTATACTATATAGTGATTAAACTCTTCTATACCGTGAAAACAAAATATTGCAAGAATATGTATTCAGTGTACCTTTTTAAAGTTCCCATTAATTTTCATGTTTAGCACGCAAACGCAAAATTCAATTGGCTTTGACAGGTCTTCTTTTTCGGAAAATAGTTGAAACAATATAAATTAGTTTTAAAATATTATTTGATCCCACAATACCATTTATGATAAATTATTTATAGTAAATAAATAAATAATCGTATCAATGCTAAGATCTTATTAGTTAAGAGTACTGTAAAATTACTGTCACATGCATGACATTAAACTCCTTTTATTTAGATCACTAGAGTTAGCCTAGTAGTTAGGTAGGGAAGGATTGAGATAGTCAGAAACATGAGGACCTAGGTTCAATCCTCATTGCGACCATCTTTGTAATCTTTCCTATCTTTATATAAAAATAAAAAATAAAAAAAATAATAAAAAAAATAAAAAAAACTTTCTATTTTACATAAATAAATTAAAATAAATCAAAGTTTGGATGGGGAAAAGTTCTTCCACACGTGAACAGTTAGAAAATATTATCCATGATTCAATTATATATTACATAACAATAAGGAGAACTAATCAACCCCAAGTTAGCATGGTCAACCATTTATCTTTTTTTATCAATGTTTCCAACTTATAATGTTTGCAAAGAAGTAACCATGTACCCCACTTGCAACCTCACATAAATCCAAAATGGTTACCTTTAAAACTAACCTCACATATATTTGCTTATATTATCTTGCTGCAAAAATCAGTCCATGTATCTTACAATTTCACCATCTCCCATCTATAACCAAAAAACAACAAAAATTATAAATGTAGCCACGACGCCAACATGGGCAAATTTTGTTTTCTTTTACCTCCCCTGATATAGGGTAGAACCTCCTTTTAAGTGCGTCAACTCTCAAGTGCATTATCGCCCAAACAAGGATTAATCCACGACTGTGCGTGATTGTTCTAAAATAGAAGCATCCATATACTAGACAAAAATGAGCATGATGATGAAAGTTTTGGCTCGTATTTGCCTATAATAATTTAGTTCACCATTCAAATGAATTGATTAACCATGCTTTTCGTTTCTTAATAATATAAGAGATGTTTCAAAAATGAATAATAAAATATTTTTGTCATATGAAGATTATCATCCTCATTGCACAACGACCTTCATATGTTGGGCCACTGAAGAGGAAAATATAGCTCAACCGCAAATTAAACCAGATAAACTGTATCAAAAGAAAATTCATTTGGTTTTGAAACTAGTGTGTCGAATTTTGAGCAAACCATTCCCAAACAAGTTATACTTTAAGCAACCAAAACACCATCTATTGCAACTATAGTTTAGCATTAACACATCAGTTGGACACCGAACTAACAAAAACAAAAACTAAAGCCATCAGTAAATATTCTTTTCCTCCCTCTCTCTCTCTCTCACTCTCTTGAGGGTTGATTTGGTCATTTCACCAGAATATCGTGTCCCTGGTGAACATGATCAACAACAAAGGGAAGCTTCTTCTTCAATTCTTGCAAGCAAATGATGAACTGCCGTTGCAATACCATCTACTGAACCAAGTTGGAATCCTTCTTCAACCTTCATTAAAAAAGTCACATTTTAGCTAAACAAACTCTCTAAATGACGTCATAATTGAATAAGTGGAAAGAATCATTCTACTGCATTTATTATAAGAAGTTGAGACAAGGTGGAAAATGAACCTGACACAATACTATATATATGAATAGTTGATTATAATTGATAGTCAATTAATTACATACCTTAGCACTGATGGAATAGAAGACCAAAGGGTCTATGGTGGTGACATTGAGATGTAGGATGGTGAGATGAAGTGTTTGAAAACCAGCAATCAACTTTGTTAGTAGCCCAGGGCTTCTCCTTGTGAGAATTCGAAGATTTGCATGGGTCTCGATCAAAGTGACCTCGATATCAGCTATGGCAGCTTTGGTCTTTGATGTGTATTTGTTAGGAGTCTGGGACCATGTGTACTGAGGATACAAAAAAAATTCTGCAAAAGGTGGTTGCATGAGTTTGGAAATCGCCGTATTTTCATTGGTTTGTGCCACTTCTTGCTGTAAAAGTTGCAGCTTTCTAGCTTCAAGTGATTGCAAGAGGTGCTCCAGCTCCTTCACAAACTCTATGGCACCACCCACTATAGAGGCCTGGTCACCCTAAAACACAAAAAATTTGCATGCTGAAAAAATTAGTTGCATGGAGAAGTACATGTTTATACATGAAGCACTTCCAGTGGCCAAAGTATGAATGCAAAAACATGTTTGATTTCAAAGTTTCAATTATTTGGCACCGTTAGAAACGGGTTACAACTTAGACTTAGTACTGCATTTTCTTCACCTTAAAAAGGAAAAAAAAACAAAGTACAAAGAGCAATCTGTATAGTTATTCCAGCTCAGATATAAAGTTTAGAGTATTCTTGCATTATTTCAGCATTGTACTGGTTAGCATAATCGTTAAAAGCGAATCTCCTCATCTCCACTAATTTGACCATAAAATGGTAGTGATTTTTGTAAAAAAACCCAACTACTTTCTTTATGAAAAAGAAGGAAGCATGAAATTGAAACAAACCCTTTGGACGTAGGACTCAGGCATGAGTGAACGGAGGACAGAAAGATGCTCATTCATCTGCTTCCGGCGGTTTCTTTCCACTGTAATGTGGGTGATTCTTTGTGTCTCAGCCTCTTCCTTGTTCTTGCAAACCCTTGGCTTCCTTCTCCTCTTCTTCCTACTTTGCACCCCCACCACATTCTGCTTCTTGCCAATGATTTCTGGCTCGCTGGCTTGGCGCTTTCGGGTCCTCATTGCATAGTTATCATATGCAGGGTCATGCTCCTGATAGTTCACTAAACTTTCCAAGAAACTAGCCTCCGAAGAATCATGATTGGTATATGGAGTTGCAGAGATAGTGTCATACAATATGAAGTTGGAAAACTCGTTGGATGAAAGAGTTTCCAAAGCCATTATGCTCCCTTCTCTTCAACTTAAGTTTATGTGAATTCCCTTCTATCTGAGAGAACCAAATCAGCACCAGAGTTTTCACGAGTTTCTACTAGACATGACAAGCATTTATAGCAAATCTTACTAACTTGGTTGATGCAGTTTGAGTCACAGAGGAAGAGGAGGATGGAAGTTTAATATTGGAAAAAGAGTTAATTTAGATTAGAGGATGCGCAGCACGTGAGAAGGGCAGAAAAGGTCTTGTGCTTTTCAGGAATCAGAAAGGTGTAGTAAAAGGAAACAGGCTCCTCACACATCCATGCTTTGGTTTCCTTCCCAATTTCATAGATGCTGTCAAAGACTGGCACAGCTTATGCCAATGAAGAGTAGGGTGGGGGACCCAAATCTATATAGAAATAAGCATAAAAACAACATAACAAGCTGTGCAATAGCTACTCATCACATTCAAATCTGTGTTGGGGTTTGCAGGAAATGAATGGCTCACGCACCCGAGATTCCCATATAAATAATTTAGAAAAAGACTATTGCATGTATTTGACAATCCACCGGTACAACATTCTACATGTCAAAGTCATATCAACATTTTGTTCTTGTTGAAAATCCTACGGTAGATTTTATTACTCCATGGTACACGTAGAGATACCAATTAAACCGTATCTAAAATTGCATGGTCTAATTAGAACGTCGTCTCGTCATTATAATCTACAAAATTACCTCCACAAAAAGATAATTTTGGTATAATCTATCAATTAATTGTGATGAAGAAATCATTTTTGGTAAATTGGTATCCACTTTATTTCCTTAACGACCAACGGAGCCCGTTATTACTTGTATTGTACAAGGGAACTACAGTTCGACGCCATATTGTATTCAAAACTGAGGATAGCCATGACCAAGACCACAAGATAGTTGACAAGGAACATCTTTCGACTCCAATTTCAAATACGTGAGATCAAAAACGTGTAGAAGCAGGTGAATAAAATTAAGCACAACTTTGCGTAGAAGCTTATAGTTTATGGCAACCACATCAATAATTCAGTATTAATATTGATGTGGAGTTCTTGTGTGTATAGGCTACACCTCGAAGTGGAGTTTATACTTTAGCCTTATGTGCTGATGAGGACACACGAAAGGACAAAGGTCGAGCAAGGGGCGTGGTCCAAGCTGTCAGACACTGCTGGATTAACCATGTGACTGTAAGCTACCCTTCTCGAAAAAGTACATCAAATGCAGGTCCACATCACCTAGGCTACATTCAAATCCCCATAAGTCTGTTTCAACCTTTCTTTTTCCATTACATATATTGCCTAGAAAGATTTATGCATGATTTTACCCGTTTCACTGTGCAAGCATGTATAAAAACTACCAAGGGAATGCCAAATTAAGAAAAGCATGGAAACACAAAAGCACCTAAGTATGAGTTGTAAGTTGCATTTGCTATGAGTGGTCAATCGTTATCCATGCTGAGATGGCATGCAATGCATGTGCCGGGAAATGGCTCTTTCTTTTGGGTCAACAAAACGGCTTTCCGTGTCATAAAGATAAGTTTTGTCCAGTCTGCGTCATTTTTATCATACATGTGTATTCCTAAACAAGCTGACCAGAGGACGATTAAAAATCTGAAGTATTTATCAACCCATAGATTGAGTTCAAGGCAGTAGGAATTTTATCATTTCTACCTTTATTGCCACACGAGTTTTATAGTAAATTCACTTGATGATTAATAGAGAAAGACATGTTATTTTTTAAATGAATGATAACACTAATCTAACAGACTACTGCATAGCAAATTTCTGCTTCACCAAAATTTTAATTTCAAACCAAAATAATCTGCAAGACCAATTACAATTGATAAAATATAGGCATAGACAAGCAAGATAAAAACGGCTGTGACTGATGACGCAGAGAGGGTATCAACAGACAAGTTTACCAACCCCGTGAGAACATTTGCCTGCACACAAATCATAAGAGGAAATTATAACCGACATCTAGAGAAAGCATATATGTTTGTAACAAAGGAATATCTTGTTTTCACCAGAAGAAATGTAGCCAGTAAGTTCCGATTGAATGCTTCTTCAAGTATTGAAATTTTACTTCCAGGAACAAGATCAGCCAGCATTAGAATTGATAACAGCTGAAAAAAGGGAGATATTCAGATTAAATAATCAAATCCATAATCAGATGTAACATTGATAAATCAAGAATGCTGAGCTGTGAATTAAGGATTGTGATATTGATGGAGACTGTATATAGCAGGATTTGGTATGCTACACTAGTTCAGTTGCCTAAATAAAGTTTAAACAGTAGCAACCAAGATAGAGACCAAAATTAATTCAAAAACGCAGCAAGTGCATCATAAGCTACAAAGTCAACATTCCTGATCACACTATGTTTGACACATCCATCAAATGAAACTGAAGTGCAACTGACCTGTAGGTTGTCAGCCAATACCATAGTAACATATGGGAGGTTGCACTGCACAATGTATCAACAATCAGTTTTCATTCATTGATGCTAAAAGATTTCCCCTCTAGTTAAGAAACTATAACATAGTTAGACATACCGTTCTGCGTGAAATTCTTTCAACATGCCTGTCTAGAAGCACAGTTAATAACCTAACATGGGCATCATGAAAAAGGAAAAGTTCAAAGCTGTGGACTTAATTCAACAGGATAAAAAATTTTGGATCAAGCTTTACCAAAGCAGGATGGAGAGAACCCAAACCCTCATCCGAACCCATCTGCTACTTCTAAATCCAGTGGAATGGCTTCCAAAGAAAAGATAGTTTCCTAAATGAACACCAAGAAGGTACATACCCCAGTATCCTGGAGAGAAAATAGTAAAACAGCTAGAAGTACTTGCCAATGAAGTTATAGCTTTAGAATCAATATTTAAAAATGTAGGGTGCAATCCTCACCAAATATGCTAAAAATCCCCTCCTTGTTTTGACTTATGATATCCATTCCTCTTTCATTAGAAAGCAAGTAATGATTTAAACCATGCATCAAACAGAACTGGTACCCTTGGAAACAGAAATTAAGCTTTATAAGAAATCAGATCTGACAAACAATGCATAAGGATAAGATAGAAATTAAAAATATATATATAAAAATAAAAGTACCTACTAGGACAAGTGAACCCAAAACTCCAGAATATTGTGGGGAAATATTAATAACGGAAGTAAGGATTGACACAGCAGCAAGTGTGAAGAAGAAATTCCAATGCACACCATATTCACCCACGTGTACCTATAAGAATTCAAAATGATGACTGGATTCCTTGAGAACGTCGACTCTTGCAGTAAACAATTATATATAACTCATCATTTGTAAAAAGGCATAACTTCATAGCAGTATCCATTGTAATTAAAAACATTCATGTGATAAAATACCTTAAGAATATCTTGAACTAAGAAATTAAACAATTAGAATTCAATTCTATGAACAGGAAAAATGCATAGCAGAGAACATTATAGTTAAAAACAAAAAGAAATAAAATAAACCAGCATTGTGCATTCAACATATAATTTCATTCAGATGCCAGGTGAACTCTTGTTACAGAATAAGCTCTACTCCGTTTCCCTTGCATGGCATTCAGAATTTTCAGGCATATACAAATTATGGGGGTTGACATAAGATATATAATGCCCAAAAGATTATTATGTGTAATCTTCTTGAACCATGTAGATGTAGTATTACTTTCAAGTTTCAAAAACCTATAGGTGACTAGTCTTGTTAAAGCTTATGATACTGTAGTGATATAAACAGGTTTAAGTATTTCTGTTGCCACGGAACTTTCTAAGAATCCCAATAAAATAATTCCACCTGATAATCCACACCAGTTGTTGTAACAAGACGAAGGAATCCTAAGATGATCAGTGGACTAGTTGAAACTATTGCAATCTTCCAGCTCCTGAAGTATGAGAAAAAAGTGATATTATCAGAGTAATGCATAATGCAGTTTATCTGAGCAAGTTCATTATAGGCAAAAATATATTTTTCATCCCTTAAATTATTTATTAGTGTCAATTTAGTCCACTTTAATTAATCGAATCAATTTAGTCCCACATCTTTAAAATGTATCTCAATGTTTAATTTTTCGTTTCCTCCGTTTAAATACTTAACAAATTTGACACGTGTCATGTCACGTGTCATGTTGTCATGCCATGTGTCATGATGTCCAGCCATGTGGCATAACAGCATGACACGTGTCATATCCGTTAAGTATTTAAACGGAAGAGACGGAAAATCAAACATTGAGATACATTTTAAAGATATGGGACTAAATTGATTCAATTAATTAAAGTAAGACTAAATTGAATCTAATAAATAATATAAGGGACGAAAAATATATTTTTGCCTTCATTATAAAAGATATTATTAGGATATAGAATAAAGAGAATAAGAGTAGTTATTAATTAGAAGGGTATCATGGGCTGGTCCGCAATATCAATATATAGGAGGATACTAGAAAGAGGGGAGGTATGGAGATTAGTAAGTCTTTGTGGGAATAGAGGAGTGGCTCTGATGAAAAGGGGGAAATCCTTGGTATGAGGAAAGAAAAACTTAGTTTTAAATAACTATTCTTCTTACCTTTATTCTATACCCTAACAGATATCAATGTTATAATAGAACAGATAAAAAGAATGAGGAAAGGAAAAACTTAGTTTGAAAAAGCCTGACAGCATTGTTCAAGTTCAGAATCACATTGATTCTTCGCTGTATAGGCTTGTCACAAAAGTTCCCTAACTCATCCAGTTTAAACATCTTATAATTCATAAAACTCGAGAAAATTTACATCTACTCATCTAGGCAAATTGATAAACATACATACAGTTTCCAAGAGTTCATTTGGTGACCTGTTTGAATAAAATTGAAGCCTAAAGACATCAGATAGATTAGCATTTAATGACTCACAAAGTTGTAATATTACGTGCTTGCCGAGAAACTAGAGAATTTGCTACAACAAATGCTCCAACTCCAAGATCCATCTGAAATGCAAAAGTAATCGCAAATCACAACAGAACAATCAAATAATTAAGTGTACTTGTTGTTAGTAATATAGAGAGACAAAATTAATGCATTATGTTGTAAGTGAAGATGACAATGCAATATATAGTTTAAGTGTGTGAGATGGATAAAACTTATAACTAAATGTAATCGATGGGTAAAAAGTAATCCATCAAAAGAGGAGACCCAATTAATAAGTAGAATAAAAATCCCATTATCTCCAACTCTGAACCAAAAAAAGAAAACACTCATTTCTTTTTATTTCTATCTGTAATGTAGTATAGACACTTATGAAAAGAATTGCATTATAGTAGGGGACAAGAATCCTCCTATAGACAAAACAAAATACACAAAGAAGAAAAAGAAAATAGTTCTGAAAGAGGCCTCCAATCCCTTTGCAGGTCAGACAAAGTGACATTGGCAAAGAAACCATGAGCTGGAATTCATGAAGAAGACAATACTAACCAAAATAATCGGCTTAAATAAAAATCTGTGCTTATAGAATCTGGCATTACCATCTAAGTTCAAGAGTCAAGACAAGATATTTGGGAAACCTACTCCCCTGACGTTCAACAAAATATTGACAAGTTTTGAAATCATTTTTTTTTTCATGGATAAACAGGTATTTTTAATCCAGGAGAAATTATCTGCAATTATATTATTTTTCAATAAATCCATGAAATAAGAATTTGACTCACAAAACTACTTCAGAAGTTAATCAATGATTTCCTGATAGGCAAGAAAGTCAACCAGGACCAGAACCTCAAGCCTACCAAGTGTACTACAGGAGGAAAAAAGCCCATTGACTGTAATTAGGATATCAGTTAGCAAAGTGTTAGAGAAAAGCCTATAAATAATAGTCTACAAACAGTTAGTGTATAATAGGGGTTTTATGTGAAATTTTGATAGTATTGACAGGGCTATTTTCCTGTGTGAAAGGAGAGTGCTCCTTTGTACATTTCTGAAGTATTCTTTCATAATAAATCAGTGGAACCATTCTGTTACTTTTGTTCTCCCTCTCTGCTATTACCATCAGTCTTTCTCCCTTACTTTTTCAAAAGGATTCCTAACAATTGGTCCAACCTGTCAGATCCAATTTGAGGAGCAATGGAGAAGATTGAAGCAAAATTCATGGCATTTGAATCCTCCGTGGAACTGTTGAAGAAAGTAACCAGCAAACAAGGTTCCCACATCGCTGAGATCAAGAAGAGTGTGGAAGGTGTGGATGAGATTAAAGAAATGTTGAAAAAGTGGATGCAAAAGCAAGGGATAAACTTCAAAGAGGCAGAAAGTATTGGCAAGAAAATGATATAGAGCAGAAGTGAGGATGAAGTGCCAGAAGTCAAAGAAAATCATTATTCTTGGCTAAAGAAGGTGGAGTTACCTTCTTTCGAAGGAAGTGAGCCATTGGGTTGGAATAGCGAGGGCAGAAAAATTTTTCGAAGTGCAACAACACATTCAAACCCAGGATAAGTTGAGATTAGTGTTCATCAGCATGGAGGGGAATGCAACCCATTGGTTTCAAGTATAGTGCCAAGAAACCAAGAATCCTTCTTGGGAGGACTTATCCACAGCGCTTTGGCAAAGGTTTAGGGGAAATGGTCGTAGTACAGTGTATGAGAGGTTGGCAGCACTAAGACAAACAAGGACTATGGAGGATTATGATCAACAACATGAGCTATTGGTCGCGCAAGCAACGTTGACACCCGAAGAGCAGTTGTTGTGATATTTCTTGGTGGGGCTTTGTTAAGATGTTAGGAATCAAGTTCGACCCCATGATCCCAAAGATTTGATAAGAGCCATGGAAGTAGCTCGTTACATTGAAGCAACCATGTCAAAGGCACACAATTTCAGGGGTTCTCAGAATCAGAATGCAAATTTAGGATTCAGGTATCAAGGTGGGGGTAAATTTTTTTCATGAATTCATTTGGGAGTGTGAACAGCGCCTAATCTTCCAATAGTCAGGTGCGGAGTACACAAGAAGGCAATAGGGCTACCTCAATGTCATCGGTAGCCAAACCAATGGAAAATGGCATATTGAGGCAAAGAAGCAGTACGCGTAATCTTCCCTATCAAGAATATGTTTGAAAAAGAGAGGAGGGGCATTGTTTTTAGTGTGGGTTGGTGAATGGATTAGGTCACCATTGCCTAGAAAAGAGCTTGAGGGTTGTAATCTTGGCAAAAGATAAACAAGTTACAAAAGATGGAGAGATTGCAAGAATTGAAAGTGAGGTGGGTAGTGAGGAAGAAAGGGGCGAAGGCCATGAAGTCTCTTGCCAATGTATGGATTTGTCAAGGTGTTAGTAGGTGGGTTGATGCAACCTCAAACAATGAAGCTTCGAGAGTTTGTACTAGGAGAAACCATGTTAGTCTTAATTGACAGTGGAGCCAACCGTAACTTCATCTCTTCAAATTTGGTGCAAAGGTTGGGTTTGACAATGGAACCAACAATTCCTTACAGGGTGACATTAGGTGATGGCAACAAAAAACAAACTCAAGGAGGTTGTAAAGAGGTTGATGTGAAATTGAGAGAGTATGGTTTATCAAGGGATTTTTTATTGTTTGAGCTTGGAAGGGTGGATTTGATTTTGGGAGTGGCATGGTTAGCCACCTTGTGAGAGGTGAAAGTGAATTGGAAAACTCCGACTATGAAGTTTATGAACCAAGGACAAAGTGTGGAAGTGAAGGGGGATCCTAGTTTATCTAAGTCATTGATCTCACCTAAGGCACTAATGAAGGTGATAGGAATACAAGTAGTCTGAGTGTTATGGGGTGTGGAGACAGAATGCTGTGAAAATCAAGATGAGACTTAGTGTGATTTGCCTAAAGAATACCGAGGCAATTGGAGTAGGTTCTTGAAGAATATGATTGGGTTTTTTTCTGAACAACAAGGTGCCTCCTCATAGGAACGTGGATCATCGTATACCTATCAAGACTGGGGTAGACCCAATGAATGTCCACCCTAGTAGGTATCCTAATCTCCAAAAAAATGAGATAGAAAAACAGGTAGCAGATATGATGGCTTCATGTATTATTAGACCCAGTAATATCCCTATTAAATTCCGATGATATTAGTAAAGAAGAAAGATTGTAGTTGGTGGTTTTGTGTAGATTATCGAGCTCTTAATAGACATGCTATTCCAAATAAGTTGTTGGATGAGTTGAATGGTGCACAATTTCCAAGATTGACTTAAAGGTCGAGTATCATCAAATTCGGATGCATAAGGACAACATTCCAAAAATCGTTTTTAGGACTCACCAAGGACAGTAAGTCTTTAGTCATGCCCTTTGGGCTGACAAATGCTCTTGCCCCATTCCAATGTGCCATGAACATTCCTTCATAGGTTTGTCTTTGTATTTTTTGATGATATTTTTGTGTATAGTAAATCATGGAGAGAGTATATGGCACATTTAAGAGAAATTTTACATATGTTGTTAAAGCATCAATTTTTTGCTAATTTGAAAAGGTATAGTTTTGGAAAAACAAAAGTGGGATATTTGGGACATATCTCCAAGAAGGGTGTTTCCATGGACCCTCAAAAGATTGAAGCCATCCTCCAATGGCCCATTCCTAAATCCATCAAGGCCTTGAGAGGATTTCTAGGTCTCCCAAGTTATTACCGAAGGTTTATATGCAATTACGGGAAAGTGGCTAGACCCCTAACCATTTTGCTGAAAAAGGGGAATTTTATATGGACTTAAGAGAGTACTAAGGCTTTTAAGCAGCCTCAGAAAGATGTCACCATAGCTCTAGGGCTTGCTATGCCTAATTTCTCTCAACCTTTTTCTATAGAATGAGATGCCTCAAGGATAGGGATTGGTGCAGTTTTGTCTCAAAACAAAAGACCCATAGCATTTTTCAGTAAGTCGTTAGCAGATTCATCCCTAAACAAGTCAGTCTATGAGAAGGAATTAATAGCATTGGTTCTTGCCATACAACATTGACGACCATATCTCTTGGGTCAGAAATTTATTGTTTACACAGATTAGAAGTGTTTGAGGTACTTATTAGAACAAAGGATTACTACACAGAAACAGCAAAATTGGCTGGAAAAGTTACTTGGATACGAGTTTGATATTGTGTTTAAGATAGGGGCTGCGAACAAGGTAGTTGATGCCTTTTCACGAAAGGATGAGGAAAAGGAGTCACAAGGGTTATCCCGACCTTTTTGGCAAGATATAATGTTGATTGATGAGGAGGTAAGTGTTGATGCAACACTTTCGAAAATCATTGAGGGGATAGAGAAGGATCCAAGCTCACTTCATTATAAAGGGAGATTAGTTTTGGCAGAGTCTTCAGCTTGGGTTCCCAAATTGCAACAAGAGTACCATGCTTCACCTATGGGAGGACATTCCAAAGTCTATCGCAATTATCATCGAATTGTTTAGTCTCTTCATGGATGAAAAAATCAGTAACAGAATTTGTGACAGCTTGCCAAGTCTTTCAGCGCAACAAATATCAAGCCTCTTCACCAGCCGGAATCCTTCAACCCCTGCCGATTCCGAATGCAATATGGGAAGACATCAGCCTAGATGTTGTCCTAGCTGTGGTGGACAGCTTAAGCAAATACATCCATTTTATTCAAATTAAACATCCCTATTTTGCTCGCTCCATTGCTTAAGTATTTACTAGGGAATTGGTTCATTTACATGGAACTTCCACTTTAATTGTTAGTGACAGAGCTCCCACTTTCCTTAGTCTCTTTTGGCAGGAATTGTTCAAATTACAAGGTACCCACCTCCAGATAAGCATTACTTATCATCCAGAGTCAGATGGCCAAACTGAAGGTCTTAATAGAACCTTAGAGACGTACTTGCGATGTCTCTGAGCAGAGCAACCCAAGACTTGGGCTGAGTTCATCCCATGGGCAGAATACTGGTACAATACCAGTTTTCAAAGTGTAGCTAATTGTACACCATTTGTGGTAGTGTATGTTTGTCCTCCACCATCTTTAGCCAGATTTATACCGGGGGAAACATTAGTAGAGGCAGTGGCGCAAGATTTAATGGAGAGGGATGAAGCATTAAATCAGTTGAAATTTCATTTGGGAAGGGCTCAAGACCATATGAGGCAATATGCAAACACTCACAGGAAATCATCCATAATCAAACCAGGAGACTGGGTATATTTGAAGATCAGACCCCCTAGGCAAGTTTCTATGACCACCAAACTGCATCCTAAGCTATTAGCTCGCTATTATGGTCCTTATTTGGTTCTTAGACAGATTGGGGCAGTTGCTTTTCAGCTCCAACCTCCAGAACAATCTCAGATTCATCCGGTTTTCCATGTCTCTCAACTCAAATTAGCAGTTGGCAATCAACCAGTAGACACGGAAATTCCAACTGAACTCCAAGAGGATTCTACTACTTACCAACCCCACAACATTCTAGAAACCCGCACACTTAATAAATTTGGTGAACAAGTTCAGCAGGTACTTATTCAATGGCAAGGAAAATCACCTGAAGAAGCAACTTGGGAGAACAACACCACCATCCAACACCAATTCCCTGACTTCAACCTTGAGGGCAGGGTTGCTTCAATGGAGGGAGGTATTGATAGGCAAGAAAGCCAACCACAACCAGAGCCACGGGCCTTACAAATGTATTACAGAAGGAAAAAAGCCCATTGACTGTAATTAGAATTTCTGTTAGCAAACAGATACAGAAAAGTCTATAAATAAAACCCTTAGAGTATGATAGGGGTTTTATGTGAAATTTTGATAGTACTGACAGGACTATTTTCCTGTGTGAAAGAAGAGTGTTCCTTTGTACATTTCTGAAGTATTATTTCATAACAAATCAGTGGAACCATTCTTTTACTATTGTTCTCCCTCTCTGCTATTACCATCAGTCTTTTTCCCTTACTTTTTCAAAAGGATTCCTAACAATTCCACTGTGGGAAAAGTGTTGGATTAGGAGGAAGCATACAAATCATATTAAATGAAATCTTTTTTCCAACACTCTTACAGTAAAACATGTCTCTCATTTGTTTTCTCACAACAGAACTTTAGAAGAATCATACCAAACTAGTTCCATAAGTTTCAGTCTTCGCATATCTTCTAGGAAATATTCTGAAGTCAACAGCCAAGATGCACAAGAATGTGATGATCATCTGCAAAAATAACTTTCATTATCATAAAAACATAATACGATCAGAACAACAAAGAATTCTATACTGGCACTTCATACCACAATAACCCTATATGAAGTAATATATGCCCGAAGAGAATTTGGCTCTCCATCAAAAGAAGATGAAGAACCAGACCTGCAGTTAAGTATACAGAGGTCAGGCATCATCTACAAAATCTGGCTAGTGCCAAAATTCAATACCTTACAGATGTGATGTGACCTACACAAAAATGCAAAAATACCTCTTGGCTGCAATATAGAGTAATGTTGAGACAGTGAAAAAACTTGCCATGATATAGGTCCAGTTTGAAAGTACCTGACACCAATTCACAGTAGAAATTACAAAATATAAATGACTGGAACTTAAGTTAAAAGCCTTTTTATGAACATAGCTTCAGTTAAACAAGTTATATGGACGGTTTGGATAAACTTCTGCATAAACACTTCTAGAAGAACAAAATAGAAAGGAAAAATGAAATAAGTTTTTTCATAAGCTAATTTGTAGTAGATCTTTCTTATTAGCTTCTCCAAAATCATATTTTTAACTCATGCATAAGCTAGTTTTAGCTTATGGAGAAGCTTATTTTGATTTTCCTTTCTATTTTTCTCTCATAGTAGTGCTTCAGGAGAAGCTTATCCAAACAGACCCTTAACACCCTACTTTCAAGCCCTACATTTTCTATTTGTTGGCAAAACATTTGATGCTACTGCTACTAGGGAGCACTTACTGTGAAAAATAGGAGCATGGGAACAACAAGGACAAGAAAGTCCAGAGACAATGTAGCTAGGTGTGATTTGAAACTCCTATTCTCGGAAGGTGCATCGTCGTTTTTCTTCCTCAGAGAGGCACCTACAATTAATTAAAAGAAAAAAGAAAAAAAGTATTTGAGCATAACCAAAAATGTTGTGTTTGAGCATTTAACATGGGAAGTTCAAAATTGAAGTGTTATGAGAGAGTGACCAGTAATGGAAGTGGAAGAGATGGAGTGACGAATAAGAACCAGAATCTGTAATGGGAACATAAACAAACACGATGGTGTGAGATTGAAGTTAGTAAGAAGAAATGGGGCATGCAAATTGTGGGGTGACTCACGGGGATAGTCACTGTGAGTGCCGCGATTTCGAGCATAGAGGATCCGCTCAAGTTGCTCACGAATCTGTAAAATTGAGGGAAAAGGGATGAATAATGAAAATTGAAGATTATTACTATGACAGGGGAGAAAGGAAACGAAGAGAGTAACTGTTCTTTGAGATGCTTGTTGGGGTTGAAGGAGGGTTTGGTCAGAGGAGGATCCATGGATGAATTCCAACGGTCAACTTCGGCTCAAAGACGGAGAATCACACAAATGGAGAACGGAACTGGGGAACAACAGTGACACGACACACGACACTCCACTACCTTCCCTTCAAAATGGCGATCGATGAATTTTTTACTGTGCCAGAATTTTTTTAAAAATAATTACAAAAATAATCCCCAATTTTATTACACAGATGAATCAATTTACTCTGTCCCTTCTCCATCCGATCGGTATTCGGTCCCGCGATCCGTGCAGGGTTTTTTTTCTTCATAAATATAAATATTTTAATTAAATAATATAAATAATTTAATCTAAATAAAAAATAATTATGTATTTTTTATATTATTTGTATAAATTAAATATTAAAAAATAAAAAATAATATTTTAATAAGATAAATATAAATGATAAATAATATTATTATGTTTATAAAATTATATTTTTATGTAAATTTTTATAAATTAGAAGATGAAAATTTATATTTTTTTAATGTAAATTTTAATAAGTTATAATTGTAGAAAATTTATATTTATAATAAGTTATAATTTGAAGAAGTTGGAATTTAATAAGTTATAAGTTGAGTAATTTAAAAATTTAATAAGTTAGAATTTGAATAAGTTAAATTTTTAATATGTTAAAATTTAAATAAATTTTAATTTAAAAAAGATATATTTTTAATAAGTTATAATTTAAAATAAGTTATAGTTTATAATAAGTTATAAATTTAATAATTTAAAATTATTTATAAGTTTAATAAGTTATAAATTTAATAAGTTAGAATTATTTATAATAAGTTATAATTTTAATAAGTTATAATTTTAAAAAATGTAATTTATTTTTAAATATTTTTGAAAATTTAAAAAATGAAAATAGTAAATTTGAAATGAATTTTAAATATATTATAATTATTATAATATGTAATATTATGTTTAGATATTTATTTAAATATGTGGTAATATTATGTTTAGACATTTATTTAATTAAGTCTAAGTTGATGTTTTAGTGAACTATGTTGAGGTATATAAGGACATGTTTCGGGAATGAACGATTTTTGAATGAGATGGATACTTACGATTTGAAAATTTTGAATTGAATAAATTATAACTTGTGTTTTACATACAATTATTAACTATCTTTGTAATGATGACCAGTTCCACAACGAGGGCGATGTTTGTTACGTGGTGGATTTCTTCGTTGTAGTTCTTGCTCTTGGAATCCAAGATCAAGTTGCGAAGGATTTGGGTCATTTTGAAGGACCATTTGTTGGAAAGCATTTGAGGAACTATCATGTTCATTTGCAAAATAAGGTTGATAAAGAGACTACAAGTAACTTTGTGCTGAAGATGGAGTTGTAAAATCAATTCCAAATAAGTTTGTAAAAAAGTCCTCTAAAGTAGTTGCAAACAAATGCCTTCTATTAATTATGTTTGCTTTAGGTGTGATGTTTGGTGGAGGAAATGATCCAGTCTCGTGATATGATCATGTGGAAGACATGTCGATATCAAATGATGTGGTAGTTTGTAGTTGTTGATGGCTCCTTCTTGGATCTTCTAGTAATGGTGACATAGATAAGAAATGGATGGAATTGGCAATGTACCATTCTATGTATTCTCGTGTGTGACATAATGGGTCTTGCATTGGATGACCCGTTAATGTCAGCTCACGTCTGTTGATCCACACATTTATCCATTGTGCATGTCTTGTGATCCAATTTTCATCCTATCTTCCTCTCATGTTAATTGCATGGAGATCGTCCAAATTGTTGGGTGGAGAAGGGACTTCTTGGAAGAGTCTAAACTATAATTTGACTTTATCTATTTGATGCCATTCAACAATTGCAAAGCAAAGGATGGCGGTATATGAAGTTCACAGTTGTACATCCCTATAAGCTTCCATGGGTATTGAAGGTTGCAAGTGTTGATATGGGGCCCATAAAAATTATAGAAAGATATAACTTTGTTAATTAAGATAATATGTAAAATAAAAGAAAACAATAAATAATTTGAAATTGTGTTATGAACATTTACTTGATTAGCTTAAATGTGGTCAAACATGATTATGTACCCCACAACATCATTGTGAGGTTTATTTCGGAAGTTTAGGACTCTACCCCCGCTCCATTTGCATACTAAAGGGTATGTTGGTGGATTACTGGAAATTGGTGCAATATATGGCATGCAATACCGTGCCTAAGACATTAAAAGTGATGCGCAACCACCCACTATTTTGCTCCCAACTTTCGTGGCCCTGCACATTTCCCTGTACACATAGCTAAATAAGCACTCCCCTAACTATATCTTATAGTTTTTCTAAAGTTAGTTAGTAAAGATAAATACATAAGATAAACTTTATTGCTTTTTTTGTCAGGCATCAAAACACCTCCAATCAAACCTAATACATATGCCCTATTATGGACGTGAACTTGTTCCTTTGATGGGTTGTTTTGGTAATGGCAACATGTTGTCTCTGAGCCACTTCAGTTTCACCATAGAGCCAACAAGTGACTCTCCCTTCACTAGAACAATGCCAAGATAAGTATCACACATGTCCTCCCAATCAAAGATTGTTGGAGTAATGACAGGGAGTCCATTAATTCTTAGGTCAATTTAAAGTGCAACATCCTTTAGGGTTATGGTGCACTCCCCTATTGGTAAATGAAAGGTGTGAGTTTTAGGTCTCCACCTTTCGACCAAAGTGGTTACTAGTCCATGATCCACTTTAAGATGCCTTAGTTTTTCCACCCCAGCAAAACCAAGTTGTTCAAGAATAGGAATAATTACAGGGTTGAGTTCTAACATGAATGATGGAATAATGAAATGATGTTCTCAGTTTCCTGCAGTTATGAACAAATTACTTAGTAACAATATAAGCAGATATTGATTCACATTTTAAATAAACAAAAATTATGTGTAAAACATATTGTTCTTCCAATGAAGGCAGACATGTGATCATTTTATTTCATCAATAACATTTTTCGTGAAAGTAAGGAAGTTTAATAAACTTTGGAAGTTTCAGAGAAATGAAGAATTTTGAAGAATGCTTGGTTGATATGAGTTGTGGTAGCAGTGGATGAACAAATTTATAGAGAAGGTTTGGTTTGAAGGAGGAGGACCATGTAACATTAGATTCCTGAGGCGTGGGCCCCACAGGGAATTAATGCTCTAAAGGCATGATCGACATGTCATTACCATTGAGGTGGGACCCACACAGAATCAATGCTCTACTCTCGTAACGTGCACTTGAGGTGTGGGCCTTATAAGGAATCAATGCTCTTAAGGCGTGACCGATATGTTATTATTGTTGGAGTTATTTGGGTTTGGAGAAGCTTAGACCCAAAAAGATGACACGTGGATTGCATAATCTTATTATGCACCTAGTTGTAGCTTAGCCAAACCAAAGATACCACCCTTGGCCACCAAGTAGGTGTGACATGTAGGGTTCATTTGGCATGGATTTGGGTTGCATTTCCCTCACATTTAGCATGGAAAGGTGCACATTCCTAACCTTAACTATCACCCTACATACCTAGCCATGACCTCACATCTTAATCTCTATATATACCCTAGGCTATGCTCCATGTATTCACTTTAGATATTGATATAGAGTGAGCCTTTGAGGCTTTATATTATCTTTAGTCTCCCTTGGTCATTTTCGGCCACCACCATCAACTCTCCACCTTGAGTGATAAACCCTAGGAGTGACCTATTAAGATTCATGGATGGTGAATCAAGTTCTAAGAGTTTTGATGATAACAAAAGTTCTGAGAGTCTTGAAGATGATAAAAGACATAAGCTAATAAAGATATGAAGATTATGAAAGAATACAATATGTAATAAGAGTATTTTATGTGTTCTTATATGTTGAGTTGCCTTGTTGAGTTTATTGTTTATGCATGTGTGTGTGCTTTGTGCATGGATGAATCTTAATCCAAATTGTCTAAGAGTGAGTATGATGATGTTTGAAAGTAACTTGGAAAGTTTTTGAAGTGTGAAATCAAATTTTTGAAAACTAACTCAAAATAATCAATTGCTACTAACTATAATCGATTATTCTAGCAAGAGGTTGAGAGAACCTTGTTGTAATAATTGATTATCTGTGAAATAATCAATTATTCTAGAAAATACTCTCTGGAATAATCGATTATCCTATAAAATAATCGATTATTTTGTTCTTGAGTGATTTCTAGAATTCATGAAGAATAAAATAATCGATTATCCCTAAAAATAATCGATTATTTGGGTCTGGAAAATTTATAAATGGTTCTCACATTTTGAAACAAGAACAGAGAATAGAAGAGAGTAAACAATTGATTTTGTGAAGTCTTTGTGACCTTCTTAGAGTGTTTTCTTTGTGAAACCAAGAAGAAAAACATTTTGTAAAATGCTTTGAGAGAAATCATCATCATCACTACATTCTTGGGAAGAAGGATTAAGATTGGTTAAGAGTTTACAGTCTGATTTGTTCACCTTCTAGGCGAATTCGTTCCTTTAAACTTTTGTGTAATGTGTTAAGAAAATCTTAAGTAGGTGTCTCAAGTGGTAAGGAATTCTTGTAGTGGGTTTCTACAAGAAGTTCTTTCTTGGGTGCAAGAAAGTGTCTATCTTGAGTGTTGAAGTGTGTGCATGTGTGGTATGCTTGTATAACTTCTTCATTGAGATAGTGGTACAAATCTTAATCAGGTTATGATTGAAGACTGGATGTAGGTCACATGTGGAGTGGTTGAACCAGGATAAAACATTTTGCACTCTTCTCTCATCCTTATCTCTTACATTGAACAATCTTTAGTTGAATGTTAAAATGGTTGGTCTTGATTAATATGCTTGTATGATTAAAAATGGTTTAAATTGAAACATAACCACAACATATTAGTTGTTCTTAAACTAAATTCAATAAAGATTAAGCAAGAACTCATATAGGAGTCATTCCCATTTACAAGAGGTTCAAGAAACTTCATTGAAAATTTGTATTAGAAAAGTTTTAATTGAAATAAAGATCCTTAAACTCTGATAAAAATTTTAAGTGTCATTGAATCCAATTCACCCCCCTCTTGGATTGAGTCATTCTTTTCTATCATGACCTTCATCTACCTTAGAGTGAGTCAAACCCTAGAGTACCTCTCAAACTTTTCTTCAAACACCCTTTCCTCCATTCTTATTTTCGACCATCTTCATCATCCAAGGCTAAAACACTTGAAAAATCATGATCCTTAAAGTCAAGGAGACCTCCCATTGGTAGTTTTTCATCCATCAATGCTAGGAGGATTTCCATCGGGTGATGTGTCACTTAATGATTTAGGAGGCAAAAAATGAAGAGTTTAGATGATATTGTGCACAATCAATATTTACTATGACTAAATATGATCTAAATGAATGATCACATTATTGATGATTGCATGGTCAACCATTAAATGACACATTGTCATAAAAAAAAACAAATACATCATTGTCACTCATTATTAAAGTTATGGACAAGGAGACCAAATACATAGATCTTAATGATACTTTTTAAGACACTACCATGAATGAAGAGGAAGGAGTTAATTATGATTACATACAAAATTTTATTCCAAATGTTGAATCTTTTAGTCTTGAATATGCACAATCAAATTAGCCAACTAGGACTTCAGGTTCTTGTGGGACTAAACGGAAGACACCAATAGTATATGTCATTGAAAATCAGATAGACAAGTTGATAACTAGTACTAATTGCATGGCAAAAACATTAACAACTTAGAATGCTTTGACTGAAAAACTTTTTGAGGTTGTAGAGAGACAAGTAACAATTTCTAAACGTCATATTTTGGCCATTGAAAAATGCAACTAAAATCATTAATGAACAGGTTAGCATCATGAAGTAAAGTACTTATCGTTTTTATTCAAAGTCAAATGTTTGGGACCGCTGAATTGAATATATCTGGTTATGAGAAATTGACATGTAACGAGTTTCTATGTAACAATGAATCAAAGAAGCATTTGTTGTTTGAAATTACTCTTGATATGGGCCTTGAAACATTACTTAAAATTATTTTTTATGTAGGGTTACATTAGGATATAATTGTAGTTTGTATTTTGGTTGTCATGTTTGAGAGACATGTAGTATGGTGACTTTTATGATGTATTTTTATAAACTTGCTTTGATGTGTTTTAGTAATTATCTAACAATATTTTGGTGGTGGACATGTATTTTGGTCATTATCTGACATAGACGTATTATGTCTAAAAATAATAAATTATGTTACTTGTGTAATGTAATTTAATGTTTGAATTTGCTATTATTAATATGTTGTTATTGGTTTAAATTATATTTTATTTTTCCATCTATTTTTATTAAAACAAATGATATTAAATTGCCATTTTATTGCAGATAATTTGAAATGTTAAGAACATATAGACAAAAAAATAGAGTTGGAAAGCAAAAGAAACAAGTTATAGAAGTTAAAGAGAAAAATTAAAAATTTATCCCACAAAGCACTTGATTATGGAAGATAGTTTGCCACAGATGAATAAATGATTACATATCTTGATGATTTTTATGGAAGTGCATTTGTTGAACCAAAAATCATAGATTTGGATTTTTTTTGTAAGCAAAGGATACCAATTTCAACATTATTTGCAATATCAACGTTTTGAAAACTTTGTTTCACTTGGAGGACCATACTTTTCTAATTTAGTTAAGGTTTTTTTGGTTATCGTACCATCTCTAGTACCTGCATATTGTACTCAAAAGTTCAAAATGTTAAGATCAAGTAATACCACTTGATTGGTTAACAATTACCAATTTAAAGTATAAAAGGAGTAAATTTGATATTGGAAACTTTAGTCAATATGAAAATTATGATTGTAACACTACATTGGCTAGAATGATTAGGCAAGGAATCCAATAATTAAACTTAAGAAGTGTAACTAGTTTATCAGTGGAGGATAGATTGTTGCATTACATTTTGGTCCACATGTTAGTCTCCTGATAAGGTAATTATGTATTACTTACGAGTGATGACATATTTCCTTTATGGGCTATGAAACAAAGGCTTGCAATGAATTAACCATATTACATATGTCAACACATGAAGAAATGCAAAGAAAAAAAGTGGTACACTCCTTCCATATGCCATATTTATTAAAAAAAATATTGGAAATTCATGGCATGGATATGGTTGGAGATGTTGAGATTTGACCTACTTGGACTAATTATTTTAATCAATGTACCCTAAACAACTTGTTGATTTGAATTCAATTGGTAGGGTAATATTATGATTTTATTATTTATTATAATTTTTTTCCATCCATTTAAACCAAACAACTTCAAAATATTATCTCTTCTATTTCTTGCATATTTCTCTGAAACCAAGCAACCTTATTTTCATCCTATTTCTACTTCTTAATTTATTTCTCTCTCTTCTATTTCTCTCCTCACCATCAAACACAATGTAAGTTCTTTCATCATTGAAACCGTCCTTGTGGCAAGAACATCACTTCTTGCTTATCCTTCGCTTTGGAAAGTGGCAAACCTTTCAACACTCTTTTTCTCCATTTGTTTCATTTTCTTTGAAGACTTGACCCATGGAATAAGCTTAACGAGCTAGGACTCAAGTTTGGAGAAAATCATCAATCATCTCCACCTTGAATTCCATCATTTAAGTATTGAGAACCTAGGTTTATACATGGAGATGTAGTCTTCTACTTACTTTTCCTTTATTTTGAGTCTTGATTGATGTGAGAAGAGATTAAAATTTAAAATCTAAAAATATTGCATGATTTGATTTTTTGAATTATAGTTTTCATGTTTGGAGGCATGATTAGTCCTTACTTATCATATGCTTCATAGTTTGCTCTTAATCTTGTTTGTTTTTTAAATTTTTGAATCAATTTGCCATTGGTCTAGTTGCTAATCAAGGGTGTTGCATGCTTTTATGATTATGAATTTTATTTCATGAATGCTATTAGATCATTAGCAACTTCCTAAAGTTAAACTTCTTTTATGTCTTGAAAATTCCTAGCATTTTTGAATTCCATAAAAATTTTGGCTCCAATTTTGAATTTAAACTTTGATGATTTGAAATTTGAAATTTGAATGTGTAGCACATGCATCACATGAATTTTATTCATTGACTCTAGCTTTGGTCCAAAAAATCTGCACAACAAATTTTAAAAAACAAATACCAAAATTCTAGTTTAAATTTTGAATTGTCTACTTAATTGCAATTTTCTAGTTCTAGTTTATTGAAAATATTGTGTGAGAAATTTTTTTGATAAAAGAGAGAGAGAGATAGAGAGAGAGGAAGTCACAAATAGCTCCAAAAGAAAAGAAAGCAAAAGTATAAAAAAATTGCAAAAGAAAATGTGTTAATCCTTTAGTATAAATAATTAATGGAGCTTGAAAAAAAATTTGTAAATATTTAAAAATATTTTGTCACCAAAATAAATGACTTAAAATTGCAATTAAATTTGAAATAAACTTGAATTTTTTATTATTATTGATTTTGTATTCCAATCTAGTGCTACTCTAGGAATATCTCTTTTGAGTGCTAACTTCTAAATTTACCTTAATTCTAGTTTGGCATTTTTCTTGTAATTATATGAGTTTGTCATTTCAATACCATTTGAATTTAGCCTCTTTTTTTTTAATTTATCTTTTCTTGATTGTCTTTAAAATTCTCTAGTGTTCTTGTTCGTGCTAACTTTTAAGTGAGGGATTTCCAAGAAAACCTTGTCGCAAGGTAGCATCTTGGATTGTTGATGGAGGCCTAGGAGAACTTGCTTCTTGGTTGAAGATTTCCTTTGAGAAGACTTGTGAGTGAAAGACCAAGAAAGGAAAAAAGAAAAACACTTAAAAACTTAAGAATTATTTTAATTTTGAGTTTCTTTATTTTTCTTGTAAAAAGGTCTTTCTTTGTAGAAGTGGTCTGGAGAGGTTCTAAGTGTCTACTTAAGACTTCCACCTATTGTTTGTAATTATTGTTAGTTCTCGTTTAGACTTGTACATGGAAGTGGGTGGGAGACTCCAAGTGTCCACTTAAGCTTCCACATTAGGATCATGACTAGTTACATTTCAATTGTTTAATTTTGTTTGTTTACTTTCTTTGCTTGAACACTAGGAGTGTTAAGAAGTTCCAAAAGCATAATTAACACTTTAGGAATCACATAGAAAAATTTGTTGTAGTTTATTTTGGTGACATTTTAGTTTTCAGTAGGAGCTAAGTGATCACTCTAGACACTTTAGGCAAGTCTTGACAATTCTTAAGAGTAATAGTATTTTTGCTAATGTGTAGATAAGTGTACTTTTGTTGTAAGAAGGTCATCTAATTGCATATTTTAATGAAAAAAATTTATGGTGTCTCCCTCAACTACCCCCCACCTATGACAAAGAACTTTCTGTTTTAGTGATGACCTTTAAAACTTTGGAATATTACACTACAACATTTTTGCCTTTAGACCACACTTTTTTACTCATGGTCAAAAAATTGTGGTTGCATCAAGAAATAGGTCATGATTTTTTTTTCGTAGACCATAACTACGGGCTATTTTATTTAGACCACATTTTTAAAACTATGGATATAAAATAGACTACAGATTTTTAATCGTAGATATAATAGACCACGATTAAATATATGTGGCTTATTTATATTATGCAACATTGATAAAATCGTAGCTTTTTAATAGACCACGGGTATTTGACCATGAACTCCTAAGACCACACTTTTTTTTATTATGGCTTAAAAGGTTAATAAATATATATATATATATATATATATATATATATATATATGTGTGTGTGTTAATTTGTGAGGTGGGAATGAAAAATTGAAGCCACGAATAGAAAATACGAATTTAGAAGACCTTCAAAAAATAAAACGCTTCTTCTCATATTGTCTAAGGCGCATGCAATATATCATTCTTCTCATTTGCACATTTCTCATTCTGTCTCAGCCACACACACAAGTTCATGCTTACGACTTTGATCATCTCAAACGGAAAACACAACGCACGCTCTTTGGTGTTCATTATATTGAGGTATGGTTTCCTTTTTTGCTAAAAACCCTATTTTCCGTCTTTTCTTTGGATTCGTTCTACATTAAGTGGTCTTATTTGTTCCTAAACCCTAATATCCCACCCAATACAAGTGTAGGTAGTGGAATAGTGCATAGAGGAAAGCCTTAGAGATGGGTTTTATCTTTAATAATAAGCTAATAAAAGAAAAGGTTAAATCACAATATTGCAGTAAAGTGGGAGCTAAGAAGTTGTAGGCATTCGTGGCCTCTATTGTGTGCTACATCATTCCTTTATAGTGAGACGGAGACTAACAAGTTTTAGAAATTATTTTGCTTATATTATGGCTACTGAGGGTTTTGGAGTTTGGTTTGTTATGTTACGTGGTTAGTGGTGTGTCGTAAGTGAGGTGGAGTTCATAATTTAGTTAGTGTAGACTAGTTTTTTTGTTTTGTTTATCTATTTATGTTTTGACTTGCAAGGAGGGGAGGAAGGATGATACATGCAAAAATTCAGAATTGATGTCAAAGTTGAATAATTTTGGATCTTTTAAGTTAGAAAGGTTAGGGTTTAGTTTATAAGAATAAGTAAGGGATTTCAACCATTGATTGATATATCAATATTTTAAGATTCCTCTATTTTTCTCCCTAGTAGTAACCCCTCACTTTATATTGGTCAAATCCAAGAGAACATGCAATTTAATCAATTGTATGTTTTGTTTAGGGTTCCTTGGACTTTAATTGTAGTCATGTAAGACAAAAAAAAAATGGAAAAAGATTGAACATGTCAATCCCACACTTGTGGTGATGGTTCATCATCATATAAATGATAAATGATTTACCCTTGTCTCTCTATTTTATCTTACAGACACAGATAGATATACCTTATTGATCTCATGTTAACATGTTCCTTGATAACCTCTATTTTTTATTTTTTATATTGTGTGACTTAAATTAGAGTGCTAGTTATCTTTCATGACCTCTATTATTGTTATTGATAATGGAGCAATGCTAGTTAGAGTGCAATTAACTAAAGCTAATGATGATAATTAGATTAGAGGGATAGGTAGGAAAATATTACACATGTGAGCTTTTATTTGGGACTCTTCATGGAAAAGTAACACAGGTGCAGTTAATCTTTCATTCAAAAGGGACATTTCAATGAAAGAAATAAACAAGTTGTTGGCAATGTACAGAGCACCTAGTGTTGTTCAACTATTGTGTTATGTTTCCCTTTACTCGCTCAGCTCTTTCTTCCTCATCCTACGTAACATCCTTTCTACTCCTACTGCCCTATCATTTGTTTCTCTAACCAGTTCCAATTGTAGCCTAATTATATATTCTTATATATTACTCTATAGCTCATGTACCATCTTAATTATTAAATATCCCTCAGTTTTCATTCTTCATTTATGCCTAGCCTCATTTTCTTTGTTGGTTCCTGCATTATATTCATCAGTCAACTGTTGTAATGAAAGAAACAAGTAACACTAGATTGCAGGCTCTATAGGGGTAGTTAATGCGATGTTCAAAGACAATATCTGGAGGCTTGAGTCAAGATATTGGTTATGCTTAATTGTTAAGAAAAATTAATATATGCCTCAAACTTATTCCTATATAAATGTTTTTGATGCACCTGCTTTTTTGGTACATTTATACGTGCTGGTTACAAAATCAGTTGTGAGAACATTTAATTTTTGAGAGTTAAAGTCAACATAATTTTGGTACACTTAAAATGTTTGTGGCTAGGAATTTTACAAAAATGGACACGTCTTCTATTATATATTATTTAATAACCATATTAAAGGACTTGCTCTCAATCTAATAGTTTTGTTGTGGTAGTGGATCACTTATACTGACACAACTATTTTGATGACCTCTATTATAAATAAATTTTCTATTTGATCTTGAAATTATCTTTCATGGTAGGTTCGTGTTTCGAAGTATAACAATATTCGCAGTCAACTTAATGCTATCAACCGAAAACAAACTAGAAGGTAGGTGGATATTTATGTGACTGATTTGACTTTCAAATTTAGTATATTCTATTTCTTTACTAACCTACTCATCTATTTCAGCTTAGCTGTCCGTGATCTTTCAATTGAATTTATATAATATAATTTTAATTATAGATGACTAAATTTACAACTAAATTTTCAAAATCATTTCAAATAGATGTAAAGTACTAGAAGTCAGCAAAATATTTAAGTTATATCAAGTACCATTACATAGTAGTATATCACTACAAAAAATAATGTTAATAGTAGGGGTTTTTTTCTGGCGGTTTCATAAAACCGCCACAAAATATTATATTTCTGGCGGTTATTTTAACCGCCACAAAAGAATGACATTTTCAGCGGTTTAAAACCGCCACAATCTTTAAATACCTAATTTACCATTTCATGTCACACGTGGCAACCACTTAGGCACGGTTTAGTGTAAATGAAGACAGTTTTAATAAAAAAAGTGAAAAATCAAATAAAATTAATTAAGTTATTCCTCCATCACTTATGCTTATCTCACGTTTTTAAACATTACGTGTAAATGGAGCCTTAGTGTCTCACTCCTTCGTTCCCTCACTCTCACTCACAAACCATCACTCACTCACTCACTCCGAGCCCCTCTTCGAGTTTATGCTTATCTCTCTTTCATTCCCTCACTCACTTCGAGCCCCTCTTCAAATTTTGCCCTAGGTTTTTATTTCTAATTTGATTCCGCAAACTGAAATCTCTATCTTGCCAATGCTAGTGTCATACTTTGCACCTTGTTTGCTCTGCTCTGCAATGTGAAACAATTGAGGAATACGCAATTGAAAATTTAACGCGCCTGAGTTTTTGTAACTTCTTGTTGCTACTCTTGATTTACGGCTTGATTTACGGCTTTGTTAGCGTGTATAGGCAATCGATTTTGAAAATGGTTTATGTTTATGAGAAATATACTTGGAAATTGATTTAGGATTTATATGGTTGCTACAGGTTCAAGTTTAGTGTAATACTTCTTTTTCAATCCATGATTTGAAACATGCATTGGTTGTTTCTTTAAATTGAAACATGTATTGATTACCGGCGTTGGGATTGTCGTGGTTGCGTTGCAGCTGTTTTATGTCTTTGTTAGTTGCATCTAAAAGCTTTCTATTATTACAATCTATTTTTAAGATGATAGATGCTCAGGGATGTGACTGCGTTGATCTTATTTTTGGAGGAAGTTGGGAGGCTCAAATTTGTATGCATTTAGAATGATGGTGTTGATGATCATATGATTTGGTATGTGTTTCTCCTTTCTCTTTAACCTTTATGTTGCCTTGCCTGTGTCGCTGATTTAGTCTCTGTTTCTATAGAATTTATGCTTTTTTATTTGTTTCCCCTCTTACTACCCACTCCTGTTGCATCTGTCCTTTGGAGTTGAAATGATGAGTTTGTCCTGGTTGAGTTTGGTTGTGTTGGTGCAGTGAGGGAGGGTGTTTTGGGGATTAGCGTGGTTTGGGGCGTTAGTGGTCACATAGGAAATGACTTTGGTAATGTGAGTGAACTACTGTGATGCGTGATTGGAAGGGACAAGTGAGAGTGAACTACCGTGATGCGTGATGCGGATAAGGGTATGGTGTGGTGGACAAATTAAGACAAATTGCTGAATCATTGGATAAGTCTGTAATTTGTGTCAATCAACATTAAGAGATAATTGAGTTTTTTTAAGTATGTATTGAAAGAGTTCCATTACATAGCATCTATATATAAAACTGATTTTTATTAAGTAGGAACTCTAGGAATAAGGTCTACTATTTTTGCTGCCCTGTCTATCACAAGTTTAGGGGAGGGATAATAAATGGCTACGGTTCCCGTCAAGGCATAAATTCTTATTTACATATAGTAAATTAGTGTATTTTGGGATTAATCTAACTAACTAACCCATTAATTATTAGGAATTTAAATCTGATCTCTTTGTTGTGCTGACCTAAGACCAAGAGCTAAGGAAATTCATGCCTTTTCCAACTAGGAAGTTCTTCTCCAAGAAGAGTATTCCAACTCATACAAACTTTGCTGATAGATAAGCAATCGATTAAGGTCAGTTTTTCAACAACCGTCTCAAGTATACCTTGAGGGAGAGCAGTCCAATCTGCAATTTCCAATTCTTTTTTTCTGTGGTGTATTTTTTTTTCTGCATTTGGCACCACGTCTTCCCCTGAAAGCTTTCAAAGGCAATGATCATGCTAATACATCACCAAAAATCCTCACACTTGTAGTGTGTCTTCCTGTAGCAATTGTCAGTAGTTAATTAATGGTTAATTAATATGTAGACAATAAGCCAATCCTTCTGTGGAGAAGTTAATTCCCCACCAGTATATGCAGTTAATATGATGGATCATTTCTCAATCTTGTTTAAAAGAAGACCATCGAGCAGTGCATTTGTGTTTTTTCATTGAATTTATAAATTTTTTCAATACCTGCACTGCTTCCTTTGCTTGATCTTTGCTGACTAACATATGGATTCATTGGGCCTTATAAAATAAATGAGTTTGTGCATCCATAAAAACAAAATGGGTGCTTAGGAAAAACTGAGTATTTGGAAGTTTATTTTTTATATGCAACTTGATGAATTGACCTTTTACTATAATTTGTTGGCATCTTCATGTAATGATTTTTACCTACGCACTCTTTTCTAGTTGACCTTGATGTAGACTATTTATGAATGATTCCTCTTACCTATGTTATAATCTGTGACACAGGTCTGCTTTAAAACACCTGAAGTTGGATAGATTAAACAAATACGAGTACTGCTTGCCTTGTAAGTCTACTAGCTTTATAATATTAAAATTGTTCTCGTGAGTATGTATATGTATATCTGTGTTCTATCTAATAGAGAAAAGATAATGAAATTTTATTAAATAAAAAATTGACAATGATATTTGTGATGCCTTGTGTTTTGGTACCTTATTAAATAAAAATGTGATAATGAAATTTTTTGATCAATCATTGGTGCCTTATTTTGCACAACGCATGATGATTCTTCATCAGTTAATGTTGTTGTTCTTATTAAGATAGTTTCTTAATGACTGGTATTTTTTCTGCAGATTTCTATCAGCCATTTAAGGAAGATGAAATTGAACAGAGCACTAAAGTTCCAATAATATTTCCAGCTGAGCCAAAGCCGGTAATTACATATAGAAGAAAAATTTCCTAGTGAATTGACAGTGTTCTGATTATTTGGGATATATATATATATATATATATATATATATATTTAATGATATGATTGTGAAATAAACTTTCTTAATAATTTTTTCTTAACAAGATGGTCAGATTAGTGCACTATTTGATTTTCAAATTTGTATGTTAAATTATGTATTGCTTTGTGCAGGTCTTCTGTGAATTTGATTGGGAATTAGATGAACTTGAAAGTACAGTGAGTTCATATTTGTTTCCCTGCTTCAAAGTTTCAGCATGATGAAATGTTCTTTTTTGGTTTCATGGAAAACTCTTTTATTTCTCCCACTTTGCTTTTAGGGGAGTATCCAATTTTGAGCAAAGTCCAGTTATAACTCCTCCCACTACGTGAGTATCTGGCATTTTCAAAAATTATTTTATTCTGATGTTTCAAAGCATGGTGAATTATGATTAGCATTTTTGTGGGATTAAAGATAGCTTTTACCAGTCAAAATCATACTAATTTGTTCACTATTGGCTCTAGAGCTTTGTTTGTAGCTTTATCCATTATATGTTTTTAATATTACCATAACAATCCTAAATTATGTGAAACACTGATCTTAACAACTATTCTATTTAGAAGTCATAAGCAATCTAAAATGAGAAGTTGTATTCATACTATATGTATTAGCATAATTGTTTGTGAAACAAAGAAAGAAAAGATAAAAGAGAAGTGTATAATAAAATGGTTAATCATTGATGTGAAGAGATAAAAAAGAAAAATAGTATTATAAAAAGTGGTCTAGAAAAATAATATTTTCTTGAAATGACAGTAACATATCCTAAACAAAGAATTTATCTGTCTCAAAAAATCTTACTTTTTCAGTTTTTGAGGATACATGTTTCTTAGGATGCTACCTTGTAGCTCTAACCATGGACCCTAATATCAAATTAAGCCCATGTTGGGGATCATTTACCTAACCTTAGTAGAAACATTGGTTTTTGACATATTATTATTATATAAGACCATACATCCATTATGCAGTTAATAAATTCATTGATTCTCAGCTACCTGGATATACACATTTTCATGTTGTTCGGTGTTCATAATCTCCTACTACATCAAATTAATTCACCTTTCTCTCTCAAGCTCTTAAATAAATCACTAAGGTCGATAGTAACAGAATTTAGGAGTATACACATGATCTCAAATTTAAATTTTGATATTGTTTTTATAATTCAACTAATAAAAAAAACTCCTCAATTTGTTAAAAGAAAAACATATAATCTTGATTCTCCTCTCTACCTTTTTCTATGTGTGAGACTATGGCACTTGTGCTACCCGAAGAAAGTGGGCAACCATAGGGCTATGGAAACATTAACTGCGGAAACGAGAAGCAACCATACATTGGCCCATTTTAAATGTACCTGGAGTAAATGCATGTTACCTATTTTTGAATATGATGTCACACTTATCTTCTATTCTATCATAATTAGCACAACTAATTTGATCACAACTCACATGACTTTTATGACTGTTTTTTTTTATGCTTTGAAATTGAAGATCCCATGGCAAGAGTGAGAGTCTTGCAAACTGAATGGGAAACTTCTAAATTATTCCAAAAAGTGTAAACATTATATTTTGCTTCCCTTCTGCTTTACCCTCATATATTTCTGTAGAATGTTTCTTCCTGAGGCTATAGCATTATATTTTGCTTAATGGGTGATAACATGCGTCGAACACAATGAATTTCAGGAGAAGATGTCAACAGAAATGAGTCAAAGTGGCAACTCTAATGAAATTTCAACTAATGATAGTCTTAGTAAAGTGTTGGGAAAGGATCATGCTGGACGTGTACGTTGCTTGGGATTAGGAGGTTTACATAGTGTGGCATTTCAATCATCCACAAGATTTAGTGGTGTAGGGTGCAGTTCTTCAAATTTTGATTCTACTGAAAATTCTCAACTGAAAAAGGAAGTAATTAGTTTGAAAGGTCAATTGGAAACTTCTCAAGAAAATGTCAAGACATTAAAAAATGTCATGCTTGCTTACATACAAATGAAGGAAGGACATATTCCTATTGAGTTGGAGGCTATGTTTGGTAGTGGTAGTACTAATGTAGCGGTAAGTGTTTTATATGTTTTTGCACTAAATTAAATTATATTAATACTCAATTGAAGTTTAATATTTTTTGCATATTTTATTAATAAGGATAACATTAAACAATTTTTATTTTATAGGATGAAGGGAGTGGACATGACATGCCAACACCACAAGGAGGATCTTCATTAGATAGTAATGTTCATGGAGTTTGACATTATTATTGTTTTTTTTTTGTTAGACATGATGAACTATGAATTTGAACCTCTATTTTTATATTTGAAGCAAGATTAATTTTGGGACAATTTACATTCATGAATTTGATTTTTTGAGTTACTTAATATGTTGAATATGTTTTAGAATTGATGGATCTTAATATCTTAATATCGAAAAATATGTCATGCTAGATCTATGGGTAGATGTTGTCTTGATTTTTTTATAATATTAAAAATTGTTAATTTTATGTATCTTTATGTAATTATATTTGAACAAGAAACATACAAAATACATAAATATTATTATAATTATAGGTATAATTTATTAAAATAAGTGATCCTAGAATTCGACAAGTAGAATTTTTATTTATAAGTTACTTGAATTAAATAACAATATAATATAATCATTATTAATTTTCAATGATTAATATGGTTAATGACAATTTTAAATAATAATTTGATAAATACCTAAAATATATAGATTATCGATTTCTAATAAAAATGCGCTTTTAAAATAATTCCAAATATATTTTAAAAATAAAAGATAATAATAATTTTGTGGCGGTTTAAAATTGCCAGAAATGTTGAATCAAGCAAATGAATTTTGTGGCGGTTTCAGACCGCTAGATATGTTGAATCAAGCAAATTTTAGATGAATTTCTTGGCGGTTTAAAACCGCCAGAAACATTTATTAAGGAAAACTTAGATGAATTTTGTGGCGGTTTAAAATGCATTTTGTGGCGGTTTTAGACCGCCACAAAGTTATTGAATTTTCTGACGCTCAAAACTAGCGTTTACCAAATGTACGCCACAAACCATTTCTGGCGACCGTGGATCTGACGGTTATTAATGACGCCGGTAATGCAATTTGTAGAAAAAGCTAAAATAACCCCCACAAATCACACATTTTTTTTTTGTAGTGTATAATAGCTTAAGGTTGTAACCAAAAAAATATATAATAGCTAAAGGTTATAATTTTTTTAGCAAACTTGACCCGAATATCCATTCACATTTTGTAGTAACGTGTGTCTTTATGCAAAATGTTTGGAAGCATTCACCAGAATTTATATAAAATTTAGGAGGATTTTATATATAGATGACTAACATGTAATACCTAGAGGAAAAATTTAGGAGGATTTTTTGAATGGTTAGTGAAAATGCAATACTTGGAGGAAAAAATGAGAATTGGAAAATGACATATACAGAAAAGATATAGGTCATATTGTAATATTCTGAATTTCTGATACAATATTATAATATTATTAATTTTATTATTATTATCTTATTTTTAAAGTAATAGTCTAAATTTTTAGTTGTCATATTTTAACATAAATAGAGATTAAATACAATATTTTATATAATTTTAATGCATTAAAGTTTTTATTACAATATTTTTAATAAACTAAAATGGAAATATATAAAATGTAATGGCATTATAAAATTTTAAAACCTTATTTATAATATTTTTAGAATAATATTTTAATTATTATTATAAAAAAATATTTAAAATTGTTAAATCTTAAATGTTTAATATAAGTAATTATTTTAAATTTATATATATAAAAAAAACTGCAACAAATTTTATCTGTTACATCATAGTAAATCTTATCTTCAAATAACCATGTTTATCTCTAAGTACTAGGAGTGCAAATTATACTTCAATTTCAACTAAGTTAATAAAAAAAGATATATACCATTCATAATCATTACCAATTTACCTATAAATAGGCATGGTGGGAAGAGCTTCGGGGAGGAGAGAAAATTGAGAAGGAAAATTGAGAAAGAAGAAAGAGAAGAAGCACAAGGAGAAAAAAAAATTCTTTTAAGTTATCTCTTATCAGTTTCATTTTTCTACTACGGTAAAGGGGAGGAAACTTTTATTCCTTTCAAATTTTCTATATTATTATATTTTTTTATTTTATGTTATATCTATCTATATTTATTTAGTGAGGTACCCCTAACCTCACTCATTTGTTTAATCTATGATACTTTTAACTTTAAATAGCTAATAAGGTGTTACTAATTTATGTTATTTTATTATTTTATGATATTTACAACTGTCATGTGTTTAGTCAAACGAAGAAATTCCCAAAAAGGTTTTGAGTGAGACAAATATAATATATGTTGTTATCTCTAATAAGTGAGTTAGTGTTTCAGAAAGACATAAAAATAGGTAAAATGACGAGGAGGCATAAGCATCATACGCTACAAAATGAAAGGCCAACATAAGCACTCAACAAGCCAAATCAGGAACAAGACCATGCCAAACACAATCTAAGGCAGCACATAAAGACTCAGACGGAAGATGGTCAAACGACCAAAAAGAAACCCCAGAAGAAATGGAAAGTCTGACCATATACAAGGTTGACCAAGACAAAGGTCGAAGTATTAAACTAAATATCGACTACTAGACACAGACGAAGAATGTCACGCAATCATCTGAGAAATCAAGCCTCAAAGGAGAATTTGAATATCGTCTACACTCACATAAGAACACATGAAGTCATTCGAATTATTAGAAGAGAAGAAGAAAGAAGAAGAGCATGCTCAAACACTAAACAAAACATATGTAAGAAAAAGTACATCACTTTTCAAGCAAGGACAAAAGTTCCAAAGCTATAAGATCAGAAAAGGACAAAAAGTTTCTTAGGACTCTGCTATATTCAGACACAGCTACTAACAGAGCAAGGAAACTTCACGCATTGTCTATGAACGGGAAGCAACATTTAATGCACGAATCTAAGCATTAAATGAGAAGATCAAACTGGTCGTGAACGACTATATTTGCTTCAACGGACAATTGCAACGGACAGATTTCACAAGACTATATATAAGCCTCAACATCAAACCTTGAGAGGTTGGCTGTTTGGTCCGAAATAGTGCAAGCATGAAGAAGAGCTATACTCAGCCCATGAAGTAACAAAAATCAGAGACAGAGCAAATAGAGTAAAATGTACCTTAGTGTAATTCTCTCAATAAACTAAGGAATCTTAAATGTGTACATTTTAGAAAGCAAAACCTTAGTGAGTGTAGATCATATATGTATCTTCTCTGTGAGAGTAACCCAAAACACTCGAACCCAACTACACACCTATCATCGTAAAGCCTGAAGAGGCTAGGAAAAGAATACTTGTAAAGCCCGGAGGGGCTTGTCAAAGAATACTCACTGCTAGTTAGAAGTGGCTGATAAGAAAATACTAGCGTTGGTGAGTGAAGCCAACGGGCTAGGAGTGGTCGAGAATACTTGGAGAACCAGAACTGGTTTAAGAATATTAGCGCTGGTGAGTGAAGTTGGCGGACCAGAAGTGGTCGAGAATACTTAAACCAGAAGTGGTGTAAGAATACTAGCACTGGTGAGTGAAGCTGGTGGGCCAGGAATGATCAAGAATACTTGGGCCAGGATGGTCAAGAATACTTAGACCAGGAGTGGTTCTAACCTGGGTGATTCATAATACTCACTACTAGCCTGAAGAGGCTGAGAAGAATATACTAGTGTTGATGAGTGAAGTCAACGGGTCAGAAGTGATCAACAATACTTGTGTACTTCATTTCATATCTAATGGAACCCTTCAGTTGAAGGAGACTAGACGTAGCTCAGATTGAGCGAACTAATATAAAAATGATTGCACTGTTTTATTTATTCTTCAGACGCGAACACTTCTTAATTGATAAATCTTGTTGAAAACTTCGTCTACTGTATAATTCTCATTGAAACCATTTTTCAGATGAAGATGCAAATTTTGTTTAACAAACATATTATACTGGAAGTTCCATCTACTGCTTATCCTTAAACGAAACATCTTGAAAAGGAAAATACAAGAATTTTAATCATTATTGTTATATGAATTATTTTCTTACAACAGACGATAAATCTTTCAGACGCAGTAATCTTGATTAAGCAAAATTTTCATAACCATCTGATGTTCAAAAGTGCACTGGACGAAGAACATCACTCTTGCGAAAACGTTTTTAAAATTCCTTGTTCACACACACACATATTCAACCCACCCTTCTATGTGTATTTCCGCTAACTTCATCATGTAATTAGTTTAATACTCTTAAACACATCTTATTACTGTAAACTATTTTGTACTAAATCTTATATAATTAAAAATTATTCTAAATCGTTTGGTTTAAGCATTTTTATTATTTCTTATTATAATATAGTTTTGTTAAATTTTCTAAGCTCAACTTATTACTACATTATCATTCCTTGTAAAGATAAATGTTAAACTATGGCTATAAGAATGAAAGTTTGAATTAAATTATAGTTGGAGGTTTGACCTTGGGGATTTATATGAGTAAAGAACTTAAGGTGAAATATTTTTTTGTTATTTGAGATTATGATAAAGTTCATTTATCCTCACTAGTCACTACAAAAAATAATTCAAATTACACTACAACAAAAAAAATCCAAAATATATAATTAATATTGGTTGCAAATAATTTGTACATTCTATTTATTTACTTGTATTTATTGGATAATTATTCTCGTTCTTTATTTTTCTTTATTATAAAATTAAAATTAAAAATATTGCAAAATAGATAGATCTACCGGCAATCCCAGACCCCTTTACAATTGTTATTTAGGCTATTTTTCCCAAGGGAGTTGGAACATGGATGTAATTTCAAATTCTATTACTTTTCAAGGGATAAGATTGTCCTCTTTTATATTTTTCCCAATATAGTGACTTTCTTTCTACCACCTGCCAACCATGACAATTCTATAGCAACCTTATTTCCACCCCCAATGTAATTATTATTGTAGAAGTGTAAAAATAAATAGTTTGTAAATAAGTACGTTATTATAAATATTTTAGAATAGTGTGTGATATATATAAAATCTAACTATATGTACCTTATATTTCATGGAGTTTTTTTTGTTCTTATGATAAGTATTATTAATTTTATTACTAAATTAATAAGCTATAAGGAAAATATTATTTTATTACTATTAAATTTGGAACTATAAAAATAGACTACACATATCATAAATTTTCTCCTTTAGCTAAAATCTCAAAACTAAAAAATGTAAGAAAGTACTTAGCTTAAGAGACCAATGTACAATTATGTTTATTCTAGCCTTCTTTTACAATTTAATTAGCGAAAAATGGAGCATTCCTTAACTATAATTTAGAAATGAAATTCAATCCATGAAAGTTTTTTATGGGTGCAAAACATTTCATGACACTATAAATCTAACTTCTAGCATGATCAAACTTCATCTTGAATTTTCCTCTAGCGTGATTTTTGTTGCATAATTTGACTGTAATTATATATTATCATTTTTATAATTACATATTGTCATGAATCCTAAGTTAGTTGACGGCTGTAATAATTATTTGTAATAATTTTTGATTGGTTAATAGTATAATTTTTTTACATTGATGGTATTGAAAATTATTACACAACCTGAAGTAGGAATAAGTTTTGGGATGTCTCAACAAGGCTTAATTAGATTAATGCATGGATGATTGATTGCCAAGAAGTTGTTGATTGCATTAAGTTTCCTAAGTCATGTTTATAAATTTTATTTAGCATTTGCTAATTCATTTAGAATTGTTAGGTTACTATGTGACTCAAATTGCGAAGTAATAAAATTATTATTTATAAAAATAGTTAATCACCTATATATTGTCAATGTAAAGTTTTTTACACTAGCAACCAATTATATCTTTTAATTGTGTCATGTCATTATAAACACATTTACTTTTAATAGTAACATGGTATAATTAAAAGATATAATTGGTTGCCAGTGTAAAAAGACTTTACACTGGCAGTGTATAGGTGATTAACTTTTATAAAAATGATCTCTTGACTAAGAAAACCAAAATCTAGAAAGTATATATTGTTAGACTGTGCTGCCCATGCTTGTTAATTATTATTATGTGTGTTAGTGCATATCTTTTTGTTTAATTATATTAAATAGATTTAAGTGGATTAGGTAGTTTTGATTCCTTGGACTACATACAAATTTTGCATTTGCATGATTGCATAATTTTTGGACTAGACTGCACCAAATCAACTATAAATCTACTGCTATTTTTGTGCTTTTCACCTTCCAAAACTAACTGAACAGAAGTTAAAAGATCCTACATTTCTTGCAATTGGAAAGTCACACAATTTTCTTGCCTAATTACATTTTTTTAAACCATACCGCACCAAATCAGCTAGCAAAATCTACCGTTGTTTTTGGGTTTTTCACCTTTTAAAATTGGCTGAATAGGAGCTAAAACATCCTACACTTCCTACACTTGGAAAGTCACAAATTTTGTTTGCATAATTACATTTTTTAAAACCAAAATACACCACATCAACTACAAAATCTGCTCTCTCTTTTTTTTAATGTTTTTTCACCTTCCAAAACTGGCTGAATAAGGGCTAAAACATCTTGCACTTTCTGCACCTAGACAACCATAGATTTTGTCTTGTCCCTTCCATTATTGCAGGTCTTGAATATGCATAGTTTCACTAAGCTTATTGCATTCATGAATGTGCATAATTACACTAGGCATAGTGCATTCCTGAATATGCTTAATTGCATGTATAAAGCAAGCTTATTAAAAAACCTTTTCAACAAAAATTTAAGTTCCAATAGAGAGTGTAAAGAAAATCAATTTAATAACTAAAAGTATATCTGAAATCATGAAATTATTACTTAACATAAGATACAACAATTACGCTAGACACTTTATTATCTCAACACAACTATCAAAATTCTAGACGATACAAAATACTCTTGACCACTTTATTGGATGACATAAGAGCTTGCTTTTAATAATGAAACTTTAAAATTTTGCTTAATCAAACATTACCTTTATAATTTCTTGTTTCCTTATGTGCAGGATGGAGAGGAGGAAGATCATCATCAAGATATGGAAGAATACTGAAGTTCATCTATGAAAGTTTTAGCTAGTTAATTTCGTGGACATATGTTACTTACATTTGAGAGAACTTTATCACTTTTTTTTGTTGTGTTGTTAATGTTGCATACTTTGGAGACCATTTAATGAGTAGTTCTTATACTTTAAGGATTTAAAAATTAAAAGTGATGTTGCAAGTGCTTATTCATATATAATTGAATTTTTCTAGTTTTGTTGCTTGATATCCAAAGTGTAGCTACTCCTGTTTCAATTGTAATACAATGTTTTGTAGTAACTTCTCTCTTATTGTGGTTTTTGTTCCAATTTTGATGGAGTATGTGATTGTCAGGTTATACTGGTTGATATGTTGGTTCTAGACCTTGGATTTGGTCTAGTTGGCCTAGTTTTGGTTGGTGTTAATGGTTGCATATATATATATATATATATATATATATATATATATATATATATATATATGGATATGGTTTATGTTCTAGTTTTGTATTATTAGTAATTTAAATATTTTATTAGTTAAATATTTTTTCTATATTATTTTATTTTATTATAAACTTAAATGATTAAGTATTGCCACTAATAAATAATAAATAATTATATAATTATGGTTCAAATAACAATTTACAATATATACTATTTTTGAAATAATTAAATATGACAATATATAACTACTAAAAATTTGTGATCTAAACACTTAAAAAATCATGGCCTAAACGTTTAGAGCATAATAATTCTTTGTTGGAAAAATTGCATTAAGTCCACGTTTTTTATAAATGTGGCCTAAGCATATAACATGTATGACAACATTTAGAAAATCATGGCTTAAACGATTAGACAACACTTAAAGAAGTGTACTATAAAATATTGTGGTCATTGCTTATTATATTTGGCCACAGTCAAATATCTGTGGTCCTAAAAATATAACCATGCAAAAAAAAAGTGTGGTCTATCTCAGTATTTAAGCCCACAGTTATTTTATTTCCATGGCTGAAAGCAAAAAATCGTTGCCAATTAGCAAATACCACAACCACATAGAGCACATTTGAAAAATTGTGGCCATTTCGTCGTTTAAACTATAGCCCACAGTTTTTACACATATAGTAACACTTTTTTTTGTGGCCTAAATCCAAAAATGTTGTAGTGTTACCTTGTTTCCAAAGAGTTTGTCATTCATAGTGACCATTAGTCACTTAAATATTTGAGAGGCTAAGGTAAGTTAAACAAGAGACATAAAAAATGGGTTGAATACTTAGAACAATTTTCTTTTGTTATCAAATATAAGAAAGGAAAAACCAATGTCATGGTTGATTCCTTATCTAGGAGACACATATTATTTGTTTCCCTTGGTGCTCAAATTTAATTTTAGAATTTGATAACATAAAGGGATTGAATAAGCATGACACTAAGTTTTGACCCATATTTGTTGAATATAGCCATAAGCCCAAGGATAGTTTCTATATTTCTAAGGGGTATTTGTTTTAAAAAGGAAAATTGTGCATACTTCAAGGATCTATTAGAAAACTATTAATCAAAGAGAGTCGTGAAGGTGGGCTCATGGGGAATTTTACAATTGATAAAACATTGTCTCTACTTAAAGAAAAATTATTTTGGTCCCATATGAAAAAAATCTGCAAAGACATTGCTCTATATGCATAACTTGTTTTACAAGCTAAATCTAAAGTAATGTCTCATGACACATATACACCTTTTGATGAATCTAATGGAGAAAGTGGAATTTGATTCCTCTCAACTAGCTTCATTGCTCCTCCAATCTCCATCCATGAAATCAAGCTTCATAGAACCATAGCAAAATTGGTGGAAAGGTTGAAGAGATGGTGTGCCATTTTTAAGGGAAGATAAGAAAGAATGATGAACTTGCCACAAAGAGGAAGTCCTTGATAAAAGTTCTTAAGGAAAATGTTCTCTAAGGAGAGAACTAAGCTTTTGAAGAGAGAATTTTAGAAGTCCAATTTTCATTCACATCAAAAATGACAAATTACATGCAGGAGATATGTATATATAGAGCTTGGTAGCTTATGGTGCACGTTAAGCTAACTATGGTTACATGTAACAAGATTAGGTTAACTTGTATCCAAGCCAACTATAGTTACATTTTTAAATTTGAATTTCTCTCCTAAAAATGTCACTATCCTAGATGTAAAAGTTCTAATGAGAGCATGTCACATTGCAAGCTATAAAAGGTGTGACTAGATGTCAACATCCTAGATCTAGAAGAGTCAATGAGAACATGCCACATGACAAGGTGCTAAAAGTGTGACTAGTGTGTGGAACATGTGACTTGTTAGAGTTTGTATGAAACATGAGAGCAAGTGGACCACCTAGTGGATGTCCACTTTGAGCTTCACAAGCTCCCCACTTTATCATGGGTCGAACAAGCCCAATAAGCACATATCCAATTTATAGTTGCACCCCTTAAAATACTAATTACACTCCTAAAATGAAAATTACAAAGAAATAAAATTCCTATACTATTTGACCTAAAAATAGAAGGTTAAAATTAAGAAAATTTTTACAAGGAAAAATATTTACAAAGAAGGGAAAGTTAACTACTAAAAGTGACCCAAAGCCCAATAAGAGTTTGGCCTTCTTCCTCAAAGTCTAGTCCACTCCTCTTGGTTCTTTTTTGGAATTGGCCCCTAAGCATGGTTTCATCGCCTTTACCCATATCCACTTCTCCTTGTGTTGATATTAGCATGAACTTTGTCTGTGGTCTTCTTAGAACCCAAAAAAAAATGAATTCCTTATTTGTGCTAGTAGGCTATTTTAGCGAGATGAGTCACTTTATTCCTTACCACAAAGTGGATAATGCAAGTAACGTCTATAGGATATTCTTTAGGAAAGTGGACAGGTTGTATGGACTACCCAAAACAATAATTTTAAATAGAGATGCTAAGTTCCTAAGCCATTTTTGGAGAAGACTAGGAACTAAGCTAGTTTCTCTATTACTTGTCACCCTCAGACATATGGGCAGATAAAAGTAGTGAATAGATTTCTTTCTACTATGTTAAGGGAAATATTGAAAGGAGACTACAAGTCTTATGAATACCTTTCTCATATAGAGTTTACATATAACATGGTGGTCACAAGACCAACAAGATATCTCCTTTTAAGGTTGTATATGGTTTTCACCTTCTCACCACTATGGATTTGATCCTTCTAATTGATATTGTCTATTTCTTGCATAAAGAATGAGCATCTAGGGCAAAGTTTGTAAAGAAATTACATGAGAAGGTTAAAACTCAAATACAACAACAAACAAAGGGGTACACCAAATATAACAACAAGGGGAAGAAAAAGATAATCTTTGAAGAGGGGGAGTAGGTTTGTCTCCATCTTAGGAAAGATAGGTTTCCTACAAAGAGGAAGTCCAAACTTAACCCTATAGCTTTCCAAATCCTTCAAAGAATAAACAATAACGCATATAGGCTAAACTTTCCTAAGGATTATGGATTCAACAACACTTTTAATGTATGTGATCTTATACCTTTTGCAAGTTTTATAAATGATGAGGAGAAGCTCAGTGATTTGAGGACAAATCCTCTTCAAGAGGGAGGGGATGATGGAAGAGTCTTGACCAAAGGTCCTACTAAAGCTATGGCTAGGAGAATCCAAGAAGATTGGGCCCATAATGAGGTTAATGAGCTTAAGCTCATTTTGAGCTACAGGCTACTAAATATATAAGCCCAATATCTTTTATGTACTTGTGTATAATTTTCTTATTTTAGGCTTGTATTTTTGGCCAAGTACACTAGAGATTTCCATGTATTTTCTTTTGTGTGTAAATATTGGACATAGTAGGTGCAACTAACATTTGGATCAAGGATTAACACTTGAATGAATTAAACTACTCACATGGTCTACCAAGTGGAAAGGTGAACATGGAGTAGCTTAATTCAATTCAAATATTAATCACATGATGGCAAACTAGTCACGCCTTCCTTACTTGCCACATGGCATTGCCTTATAGGCTTATTTGAATTTAGGAACACATGATGGTAAGTTGAAGCCAAATTTTGAATTCAAATTCTAGGCACCTAGCTCACCCTTATTATGCAACCATGATTCATTCTGAATAATGCTTAGCCTAACTTGCTCCATAAGCTACCTAGCCCAATAAATTTCCTTCTCTTGTAATTTCATGCCACTTTTGAGCTCTTACATGAATCATTTATGAAATTCCTTTTCAAATTTCTCTTGTTTTCTCTAAGGATAATTCTACCTCCTTAAGTTCTTTCATATAGAAAATCCTTCTTGTGGTAAAAACATCACTTTTTGCTTATATTTTCTCAAGGAAGGTGGTGCACCTCTAACTCTTTTTCTCTTCATTTGTTTCATTTTATTTGATGATTTGATCCATGGAAGAAGCTTAATAAGGAGTTAGGATTCAAGTTTAGAAAAAATCGCCAAACATTTCAACCTTGAATTCCATTATTATGATACAATCAAATTTATATAGTCGAGGAGTATGTTCACAAAATAACCTTAAATTTTCCTAAGGGCATTATTATTTTTGAGTGGGTGGTTATGTCATTTGGATTAAAAAACATCGGGGCTACATGTTAAAGGGCTATGAATCTAGTTAATATTTCATTATTTGATTGACACAAGTGTGGAAGTTTCTATAGATGTAATAACAAGTCATCTGATTTTTGATGGTCATTTGTGGAGTTCACCTTTGAGGAGTTCAAAAAGGTATTGGCATCCCCCTGCAAGTTGATACCACCATTAGATGTGGGGCATTTAAAGTTATATATATTGGCAGCAAAAAAATCCATTAATTGTTTACTATTTTAGGAAGCTAAAGATGGTTTAAAGAGTTGTTTATTATTTGAGTTTGCTCTTGCAAGCTAAACTTCAATATACAACTATACAAAAATTATGTTTATCTTTGTATTTTTCTTGTATTAAATTGGAATGTTATCTATAAACCCACAAAATATTGCATATTAACATGTTATTCATGACTGCTTTATCTTGTTTTATGATTAGGTTTTGGAAAAACTTCATTTTTCTTGTTAATTGTGCAATAAATAGGAAAAATACTTACAAAAATGAAATTAGTATACTTAAGGGACTAATAAGAACAAATTTGAACTTTGAAGCTATGCATAGTCATGCTTGATTGAAGCACAATTGTGTTTCAAGAGGAAGCACGACCATATTTGCCAATATGCACGATTGTGCTTCCCCATGGAGCATCCTAGTTGAGGAAGTATGCCCTTGGTTACTAAGAATAACTGTATTACTAATATGTATAATTGTGCTTGAAAGTTTTCTCTAATTTTGACTATAAGTAGGGATATCCAAATCATATTTTAATCATCTAATTTTAGTTCTAATCTTTAGATTTTTTTCTTTCTTTTTTTTTCCTTGTTGAGATTTTGTAAGAAGCTAAAAGTCAAACTCTCTTGAGAATGATTCTTCCATTTACAATTGATTCTCTTTTCCTTTGTTTTGTGAATTCTAGTATCATGTTAGGTTATTTACATATCGTGTTTCGTGGCTAGTTTTCATGTTTTAGGGTTGTGATGTAATTGTTCATCATAAACCCCTAACGATGAATTGAATGAATTGTTTTTGGTATTATTGTATTATTTGAGTATTTTATATTCTTATCTCTTTCAATTGAAAATGCATTATCAAACTCTTTTGGTTAATATAACCCTTAAATAATTTAATCTTACAAATTTGCACGATCAAACTTATTTCTTAGTTTCTAATTGAATTAATTTTATTAATTAATTCGCTTCTATGCTTTTATGTTTTTGAATGGATCAACTTCTTATAATCATTTTGAGATTTTCTTGAAACAAAGGTTGTTGACTTACTTAAATAAGGATTGTTAACAATTTCTAGAGTAAATTGAGAACAATGTTTTAGAATTTGTGAAATTTATCTCGAGAGGAATGAAAGATAATAAGTCACAATTTTAAGGTTTTTAATCTCTGAATTTCAATCAATCTATTTTTTACTTGAAATTCATAAATTGCTATCACATTCTGACTATCAATCTTATTCCTTCAAACTTGATGGAGTCTTGATTGATGTCAACTCCATGGAACCTTCAAACGTCTCTTCTTGGATGTCCTTGAACAATTGTTCAAGGAAGAGATTTGGCCAAGTTGAGGCGCCAATGAAGAACAAGGATAACTAAGCTCCTTAAGTAGAAGAAGTGAGATCACCTAGAACTACAAAGAGGATAGCTCAAGGTAAATTGGAGATAGCACTCTCCTTTAGTGACTTCGATATAGAGAAAAGGATTTTAAGAAGAAGAATTTTCTCATTCAATTGCCAAAGTGTCTACAAGCAACGGTCATAGAGAATTTATAGGCCTAGGAAGTGTGTGTGACAAGCTAGACTTAACCTAAGTTTAAATTAAACCATGGTATGATTTAAGTTAACCTTAGGTGCCAAAATTTGAATTCAAATTCAAATTTTGGAGTCCGGCCATGTGTTTGATCCATTTACATGTTATTTGGTGTGCATTTGGGTGGCATTTGAGTTATGCCATGTGCGCCTTCCTCTAGGCTAAATCACATGGGTCAAATGCAACTTAAATGCATACTAAATGGCATGTAAATGAATTAGCACACGTGCTTAACTAACCTAATCTTAAAATGGCCGAAAATTACAAGGTCCAAATCCTATACTACTTGGCCAAAAATACAAGGCCCAAAAACAAGAATTACAAGCCCAATGGGCTAAACTTAATCTACATGGATTTTAATGTGTAGCTCAAGTAAAAAGAACTATGGACTTTTCCTTAGCACTGGTTCATTCTTCATGCATTATCTTGGCCATGGCCCTAGTAGTTGGGCCTTTGGCCCATGAGCATCCATCAAAACTTCTTAAAGTTAAGATTAAATTGATAATTATTTGAACTTACTTCTTTGATTCCATATCTAAATTTTATCCATTATTATTATTACGATAAAACACGATTATCTTTAAACATATTTTATATGCAACATTATATTTTTTTTGCAAAGAGATCTATGATGTATGTAAGATTGATGTAATGAAATGGGCCCACAAATTATGAGTTCTTCACTTAATTATTTAACTTTAAAGGCAGTCAACGATCGAGCTTTGGCTGATTTCTTGGCACAACATCGCTGGTTAGACACCCAAGATCCATTTGATAGAACAATATCATAATTGGCAACCAAACATTATGTTTGAAGGATTTAAAACAGACATAGTCGCAGGGGCAGACCTTGTCATACTAGCCCTAATAATCAAATAAGAAAGTTTACTTGTGAACTACCGTACCAGCCGATTGTTCCAACAATCGGGATGAATATATGAGCCCTAACCCTTAATTTTAGGTTTAAAAATATAGTTAGCCACAGGGGTTGCATCAATTGAAGGGTTAGGTTATTAACAACTAGTGGTTATATGAAACTGTCGCCCAATTATTAAAATAGTTTACGGATGCTAAGTTCTTGTATTTCCCAGGGAAGAAAACCAAGACGCAAAAGACTTGGCCCAACACGCCTCTATTTTTAACATCTTAGAGGCACCCAACAAAGCTGATGTTTTCTGGTAGAACAATTGTTTTAGACACCAAGTCAGATTGGAGGCAACAATTGTCATCATATTTAGAGAATCCGGCTAAGGCAATCCTCATGTTAAAAAGGAAAGCGCTAAAATAAGTGTTATTAGATGGAGTTAAAAAGGAAAGCGTTATCATGGACGGCTAATTTAATTGTACTCACTACACTAAAATTAATTTGTGTGACAATTAATTTATTCTTTATCAGCCATATAAATGACTACTATTATTTTTACCAGCATAATGGCTGGTGTATCCAGGATTGCTAATATTATTATCAGTATTTATATAAAATGCTGGTAAAGACCTACTAAATTATCGAAAAAACTTATTCTTTTTTAGTAGTAATTCTAGTAGTCATTTTAAAAGCTATTAAAAGTTATTTTACCTATATTTCTAGTTGTCTTCTATTTATATAACTGATGTGGGATTTGTAAGATAAAAGTTATCTTCTATTTATATATTTTTTAATTGCCTTGTCTCTTAAGAGATGTGAGATTTATAAGGTAACAGTGAGTGATTTGATATCAATTTAGAATAGTAAATTAGGAGTCTAACTCAACTTTATAATATCAACTTATATGATGATAGTTGTTACCCACTATATATACTATCTAATAATCTTATTTCTAATTAATGTGAGACTTAAGTTTTTTCTAATAAATAATTGTCGCTAATAATAAACTTTAGTATAATATAAATACATTTTTAGTGACTATTATATATTAATCATTAATATTTTTATTATATAATTAAATAACGATAATTAAATTATTATCATTAAATAATTCTCTTTAATAACAAATTTTGTTATAGTAACTATAGCAAACATTACACTACTAATCAATCTTATTATTAGTTTGACTTTTAATGGACATGTTATAAAAATCATGGTAATTCCGTTAACCATAATGCATAACAAGTTAACAACCTATCTACTTTACTGCAACGTGCCACTTTCCTCAAAAACCTAGTATCTTTTATCTATCTCAAAGTACACGTAAAATTTTAAAAGCAAAATCTTTAAAAACAAAAGTGAACTCAAGAAGAAGAACATTGACATGCGGTGTTCAAGGTTCTTGAGTTTGGGGAGGGGAGGAGCACCCGGGTGATCGGGGTTGAACGAAGCCACAATTACTACAAGGTTCAGCAGCAGCAATCCCCACCATGTCCTTAAAACTCGCACAGCTCCTCGTACAATTATGCCTCACTCTCAAAACATGCTCCGGCAACCTCAATGTATACTTATCATCACCCTTCCCCTCACCCTCCTCGTCTCTAATCAAAACTATCGAGTGCCCCGTGGAGTGCGACCGTACAAACGTTTGTTCCGGTTGAAATTGAATTTCATGTCCACCTTCTGCAGCCTCTTCTCCTTGTCCTTGTCTTTGATTTTTATTGTTGTTAATGTCGTTATTATTGTTATTGTCATTGTTGTTATTATTATCATTGTCTTCTCTCACGTCTATCCTAACGTCCTGGTTGATGGACGTGACCAGGACGTCCTCTGGGTCGACGAGCTTCTGCGGCTCGTCGACAGCTGGGTGGTCAAGGTCACGTCTACAAACGGGACAGGTCTTGTGGGAGCGGAGCCAGAGGTCGATGCAGTCCTGGTGGAAGACGTGGCAGCAGAGGGTCAAGAGGCGGAGCATGTTGTCGTCCTCGAACTCGAGCAAGCAGATGGCGCATTCGAGGCTGTACTTCTCCTTGCGGAGGCCCTTGACGGAGGAGTAGGGGAAGGTGGGGAAGAGATGGAGCAGGGAAGGGTCGAGGCCCCGAGGGGGGGAGCGGTGGGGCGTGAGGCGAACGAGGGAGCCCGATGCGGTGCGTTGGAAGGCCCACGTTTGGATCACGCTGGTGAAGCAGTACTTGCACAAGTACACGATGCTGAAGGCCACGAAGCACACCACCAGGATGCCAAGCGTGAAGGCTATCAGCGCCGGCGGGGTGTTGTACGGCGGAGCGGCCGGTGCCATTTCGTACTCCGACGTGGACATGGCCGCGGCGACGACGACGACGACGGGAACGAACGGAGGACTGAGGGCTCCGGGACTGCCTTATTCCGGACCTTTCCTTCTTCGTTGTTTGCATGGAGGAGAGGGGTTTGAGTTCATACAAGGGGGGCGAATGAAGCTTGGTAATGTTGTTTCTTTTTCTTTTTCCTTTTTTCTCTTTTTTTTTTTTTCTTTTGTTGCTGTTGTTGTTACTTTTTATTTATTTTTTTTGGTTGAGGTGGGATTCTAGAGGACAAAATGTAAAGAGAGAATCAAGGAGGTATGTCAATGGTTTTCTATGAGTAGTAGATGGTGAGTGGGGTGGGTTGGTTTTGAGCGAGTCCTTATGACAAGGACCACAAGACTAGTGTCTGAACACCATTTATTCACTTTGTGTGTTTATAATGCATGAATATGTAGACTGTTTGATGTGTGTAAGGAAAGCCAATATTTATTCACCCTGTATGCTTTTTTACAAAAAAATAATTAAAATTTACAATAAACATTTTTTAGTATTAAAATTTATATTGTATTTAAAATTCACAATAAACATTTTAAATTATAATATAAAATTATTTGTAAATATTGACAGTCTTAATTTAAATATATATTTAAGTTTAATTGAAAAATTAAGATTAAAAAATTGTTTAGAAGATCAAGTATACACATAAAAATAAAAGGATGGTAGTTTGAAATGATTAGGAGTAACTTTTTAACTAGTTAGGAGAATTTCACAAAATAAAAACAAAAAATGGTTATGAGAATAATATATGGAATACACATTTTAAAAAATATATATTGAAAGTATTTAATTAAAAGAATGAAGAGAAATCTTCAAATTATTTTAGTATAGGGTTGTTCTCTAAATTTTATATTTCAATGAAAAAAATGTATGGTACCTTCGATTTTTTTTATAATTTTTTTGGCATCAGAAACTCCCTTCCGTGCCCTCTCTCCCCGTTAGTATGCCTAAACTCAAATATTTATCGACTCAAAAAATAACTACCAAAATTCTTAAATTTCTCTGCTCTCTCCCCTTATGTACCAAAATTCTTGAATTTCTCTGGATACTATTGCAACTCTTTAATTTACATCATATTATACGCTACTCGAGTTAAAAGATAATTCCAGTAGTTCACAAAGAATGTATATTTATTGTGTTGGATAAAAGGACTATAACGCTAATTTATCTCTTCCTATTTATTTGTTGAGCCCAACCAAAACCCAAGGAAAGAAAAAAGACTAACGACACCTGAACACCCTTTTACTACTACAGTTATTATCTCTCCAGGTATCAAGTAGCATTCCAGAAGATATGACAATCAAACGAGACCGAAATTGCTTGTAACTAGTCAAATTTGAGTCATTCCAATCCAGAAAACTATTTAGTGTGACATCAATATGGAAAATAATAAAGGGGTTTTCATTGCAACAGGGAAACGTGATCCTCTACGCGGTAGCAAAACAATCCCAACGAAAAAGATCTTGTTAAAATAACAACTACGGGATACCATCGGATGCAAATACAAGGAAGCTATTGCTACATTCAGACGCCAGAGAAGCAGCGTATTAAGGGAGGTGAATACGCCACCTAACATAAACGTACAATACAAAACAGTTATAGGAACTAAAGTGCTATTCCCATTGGAAGTTAAGGATCATAAGATAATTAGCTAATAAAATAACATGTGAAATGAAAATCTTTGCGTATTCAATCTCATGGTAATACATAAGCCGCATCAGTCGTTTCCATGACTGGGATTATAACTCTATTCGATGTCATCAATCCAATCACCGTATATCCTACTGATTTTATCTGGACCTTTCCACTTATGATGAGTTCTCTGTCCTGGTCTCTGAATCACAATGGAAGGCCTTTGTGACGGGACTCCAATATGATACACATCAGAATGAGCAACAGGGGTAGCTGCTGCAACCACATTATCAGCAGAAGCTTTTGAAGGCACTCCCTTATTTGTGTCAGTTGAAACCGCAGAAGCAGCATCTCTATTTTCTCCTTCCATAAGACCACCTCCATATCTGTGCAACTCTGGTTACAATATCAAAGTTAGATGTGTATGAAAATGGCTTACTGGTTACTAGCCACATTTCTGACACAAAAACAATTCAAGCCAGCAAAATGCTGGTATGTGCAAACATCAGAAAATGTTCTCAAATGTACTACACAAGGCAAAGCAGCAATTCACTGAAAGTGCAAAACAGTATCACAAGCAGTCCCACGCAGATATTCAAATACTGTGGATGAACATTTAAGAGGTAACAATAAGTACAGCATGATTTAGTTTATGTTTCTCACACGGTTTTGCATTCTCCATGAAACTTCCTAATTATATTTATTAAATTACTAAAAGATTAAATATAATACTTATTTGCCTTTGCTTCTGATCTTTTACACCATGTCATTTATTTTATTTAAAATCAGAAAGCAGCACAATTTGTTGATTTGGAAGCCAAAATATATATATTTTAATACGGTATGTGATGCTCCCAATATAAATTTATTGAGGAGGAAAATAGATTGCCAAATTTAATTCATCTGTTGCATTTCTTGTTTCTCAACTGTCTGTTGCACTGCCCTAAGTTAACCATGTTTCAGTATCCTGAGAGGTACTACCCAGCTTAACTGTAAGTCTGTATCCTGAGAGATACTATTTAGTTGGAGAGAACCCAGTGTTTGAGTTGTTACCTAAATCAGCTTCTTCTCATTAGGTCTTGCTCCACTTGTAAGTATCTCAAAGGACAGATTATTAGCATGTGTCTTTTAACAAAGTTTCCTTTCCTTTAGTGAGGCTTCCTCTGTGTACACTTTTCTGAGAGCTATAAGGAAGTAAGCGGTGCCCTTTATTCATTCTGAACCCGGTACTTGTGAAACTACACTTTTCTGATCTCTTTCGAACAGTGTTTTTTAATAGAAAAGGAAACTCAGATATTTAAGCATGCAAATCATAGGAAAAGTCATAGCAATCTCAAATTAGGAAACACATTGTCAAGTAAAGGATACTTGGAAAAAAAGAGAAATCCATATCTCCAAACTTCAAACTTAAAATGTTGTTCTCTAGCTGTAGATTTTCAGTTCTTTGTTATGTCTTTCATTGTGCAAAAATATAAGGAACCATGCATTCCCCTGGTCATAAGCATGTTTCTCTGGTATGCAAACATACTGTAACAAAACATTCCCAAAATTACTCAAGTTGCCACAACATGCTTCAATAATATGCTTAATGAAATACATGTATATCAAATTAATAAAAGACACATGTAGTCATGCCATACCCTTCAAATAAAATCAACAGAAACTATTGCTCTACTGACCATATTAGAAAAGGAAATCTAACATACATCAAGTGTCACCAACATACAGATTTTGCATCCAACAATTAGAGTTTCCAATTCTAGCAGCATTACGGGGTTGTACCTGTGCTACCATGAGCAAAATGGCATTTGTTGCCAAAGGGGCAATACCCAGTCATCTCCCACTTATTGCAAATCCTGGTTTTCCAATTAGAGGGCTTCGAATTGGGCCCATTCCCAGCAGCACTCGCCGCCGCACCGCCGCCGCCGCCGCCGCCGCTACCACCACCCCCACCCCCACCCCCACCACCACCATTGCTACCGCCGCCACCAGCATAGCCACCAGGGCCCAAACTGATGGCGACACTCTCGCGGTTCTTGGATTGCTCATCGTGAAGAAAGGTGCAACTATCGCCATAGGGGCACCCTTCCTCGGTGTAGAACTTCTTGCAATGCCTGCCCTTGTAGGAGCGCTGCATCATGTCGCCAGCAAAGGTGGAGGAGCCAACGGTGGGAATCTGAAACTCCTCCCGGGGCTCCGTCAGGACGGCCTTCTCCTCCTCGTGCGCCGCCACGATCTCCTGCCAGTTGGGCGGAGGGCGGCGGAGCTCCTCGATGCTGTGGGCGAAGTTGCAGTTGGTGATGTAAGGGCACGTGCCAGCCCTGAACTTGCAGCAAAGCTTCGTCTTGAAGAACATCTTCCCAATCGCCTTCGACCGGTTCGAGTTCCCCTCCTGCTGCGAGTTCCGCGACTTCTTGCTCGGAGGCTCGCTCCCCGAACGCGACCGCGCCTCGTAATTCGAGTTCGACGCCGTCGTTTCGCCCTCCCCGTTGTTGCCGCTGTTCCAGAACCGGTACTCGTCCTCCGTCGCCCAATCCGCCTGCTCGCCGGACCAGCTGTCGCCGCCGCCGCCACCTCCCGAGGCGGCGGCGATTATTTGCACCACGTTCCCCTCTCGAGCGTAGTCCATTTCTCGCGAACGAGGCAAAACCCTAACCAGATTTTGACCTCGGGGCTCTCTCTTTCTTTTGCTCCTCTGCGGAGATGCACGTTTCGGAAAATCCGATGAAACGGTGACGTAACTGGTAGCTACCTAGGAGTGTTCGAACAGAGCTGGGGAATCCGACATAGACAAACGGATTTTTTTTTTTTTTCCTTTCTTTTCTAAATACCCTCTTATTGGAAAATCCTGTTTGATATCTAAGATAGATCCTGTTGAGGATGAAAGGGTGTTGGAGGAACAATGGAGTGTGAAAAAATGGCAAAATTTGGTGCAAGATTCACATCAGCTTCACAAAAGGAGTTAATTTATGGCTCCGACCTGAAACTAGATCTGAGGGCACTGCGGTGAAGAAAATGAGAACAAAAACTGTCAAATATTTGTAAGAGAGAGAAAATAATTGAGAAGAAATTGGATTTTCAAAATGTGTAATCTAGAAGAAGTGTTCGAAGTTCGAACTAGAATGAGTTAGAGGATTTTTTTTACCTGGTTGGTTGTATTTGCTGTGGACCGAACGGGAGTGGAGAAACCCAAGCATTTATTTATTTATTTTGAAGGCTAAGATTGCCTCTTAGCTATGCAATGAGCTGAGATATGGTTACGAGAGAGTTGACGATTTATGCATTTATAAATGGTACGGAAAAACGAGAGATTGCTCTCCTTAATGTTTGTCCATTCATAGGCATATTTTTTATGGTAGTTCAATGCACATTAAATATTAAATTAATTTTTTCTATGATTATACTTTGATTATTATTTTAAGTTAGTTAAATTCATATTTATGATAGTAAAAGCGAATAGTAAAGGAGAAATAAAAATAATAAAGGTTAAAGATGTACTTTTAATCTTTTTATAATATTAAATATATAATTATGATGTTTGAATTTTTAATCCTATAAATTTGATGTTCATATTTATAAAATTCGTAATTTTGATCTATTGTTAAATATTTATTTATTGATTTGATATCACATAAATGACACAATAATTAATATTTAATAATATTTGGACTAAATTTTATTTTATTTTAAAATTAGGTAAAAATAAGATGAATTTTTTTTTTGGTAAAAGTGAGAACTTAAAGTATAATTTAGTTCAAATATTATTAATATTAAATATTATTTCCATAATAAACATCGTCCTAAGTTATTTTCTACAACTTAAAAAAAGTTATTAAATAAATAAAATAGAATAATAATTTTACAAAATTAATCTCATGATTAATCTCCTTTGTTAGAAATGATGCAATACAAAATCACTTTCAAGAATATTGTTAGGGATATAAATAGAAAATAGATACTTAATACAACATTAAAAAGCTAAAATGACATTTATTTTGAGACTTTTTACTTCAACTATGACACTTATTATGAGATAGAGGTAGTAGTTATTACGCCATATGCATGATGTTAGGTCATGATTAATGTTATAATTTTAATAATTAATAAAAGAACATTTAGGGACTGGATTGAAATTACAAATTTTATAAAATCGAAAAATTAAACTTGCATAATTAAAAAATTAAAGGACTAAAGTTGTAAAATTGATATTATATAAAAACTAAAAATGAAATTTAGTCAAAAATAAAACAAAATAATTTAATTACAATTTTATTCCTCATCAATCACACCTAACTTTTATTCAAAACTATTATTATTATTATTATTATTATTATTATTATTATTATTATTATTATTTTACAATTCGGATAAAATAACATAATTTCTTATACATCTACTTTAACCTCTACTTTTATGCTTGGACTTGTTAAGAATTACTAGTAGAAGATCTTCGGTCATCGATCCTCAATCCTCATAATTGAAAGCAGTGGTTGTACCTACAAAAAGAACTTCAATGTCAAAATCAGCGAGTAATTAGAGTTTTTTAGGTGTTGTGTGTAAAGTTATGTACCTGGTGTTAAATCAAAAGACGATCTTACATCCTTCAAGTTTTGGAGTTTTAATGTTAACAAACGAAACATTTTCACAAGAGAAAATATTTATTGAACAAAGTGTAAGACATAGATCGTTTGTAAAATAATGTGAATCAGGCGAAGCATACAATTTGTCTCATATATATTAAATGTTCATTACTTATTAGTAATAATGACAACATTCATTTGCATGTCTTATTCCTTAATAGATCGAACTAGAGAATCATCTTGGAACTCACAAATCTATTAAAGAGTACAAGATCATGTTTTTCGTCAAAACCAAAGGTGAATATCCTTGAAATAACAAAAAAAAGTAGATATAGTCATTGTTGTTATTGCAATGCGTTGACATTGTTTCTACAAGATTTGTTTGGTATGGAAAGATGATAAGCAGTTTCCTTAATTATATAAGAGGTACCATTTGGTGAAATGCATTTAATGTTTGTATTAAATGAGTAAACAATTACCTCCTATCACAAGGAAAGACGTTGAAGATAGACAAAAAAAACTTGTGAGTTGGACTCAAAGTGTTGCAACGGTCATCTTCTCCAAAGTTACTATATAAGAATATTCAAATCTCAATAAAGAAGATAAGAGACTTGTATAGAAACATACACAAAGAAACACACTTTGTAAATCATAATGGTGTATAAACTTTATTCTTTCTTATAAAAAGCTCAGTGCCCCATATTGGTTGTATAACATCTAAGTGAGACAAAAAGCAACATTTTTGCAACCTTTATAACCATTGTTATAAGGTTATATCTGAAGAGGCTTGTCCGTAAAATAATACTTGATTGAGCCTAGAGAGACTTGATTGAAAGAATACTTGACTGTTAAGTTTGAAGAGGCTGGTTGTTAAAAAAATACTAAGATAGAGGCAAGTCAAAAAATATTTAGGGTGAGCCAAAAGTAGCTTGTTGAAAGAATACTTGTATCTTTGTTGAAAGATAGTGAAACTCAATTTGGTTAAATTGAGAACTGGATATAGTCTTGGTGGTTAAGATAAACCAGTATAAAAAATACCTAGTGTTTCGTTTGACTTCTATTATCACTCCATTTGACTAACATTACTACTTCACTACATAAAAGTGTGAGTTTTTTTATACACATTATTCAACCCTCGTTCTAGTATTTATCTTTTCTCCACAATTTGGTATAAAAGCTTAACCTTTGATGGGGTTGAGCATCTGACCGTGCTAAAAGAGAAAGATTCACTATGGAACATAGTGAAGGATAGTACCTACTATAAGGAGTCTCTCTCACAAGGCCTCCTACCTTTAATGGAGAGGGATACCCATATTGGAATGATAGAATGGAGATGTTAATCCACCCAATCCATCCTCTGAAGACTTATCCTCAAGGTGATATTATTGTTACCAAGATTGAGAGTGAATACAATCAGGATGACTACAACACATTACAACTCAACACCAAAGCAAGATATATCCTTGCTTGTTCTTTGTCCAAAATAGTGTACAACAAGTTATGCAGCTACTCAATGGCTAAGGAAATGTGGGATACCATTAGGTAAATCATGAGAGTACTAAAGATGTAAGGTTCAAATGAGCTACTACACTTCAAAGACATTATGAGTTGTTGTTCTCCATGAAGAAAAATAAGTCCATTAACAAAATGTTTGGAAGGTTCCAAACAATTTTGAATGGATTAAAATCCCTGGTAACTAAGTTTTTCAAAGCTCAAAACAATCTCAAGATCTTGAATAGTCTTCCAAAGATACGGGAGTACAAGGCCATAGCTATCTTAGAAGCACACAATCTGAAGTTTCTCATTCTTGATGAACTTCTTGGAGCTCTTTGTGTTCATCAAGTTCATTTGAACAATAGAGACCATCCCAAAGCAAATGACACCATTGCTTTAAAAGGTAGCGAGACCAACAAGAGAAGGGAGAAAGGGAAAACTTTGAAGGCAAAATCCGAGTCAAGCAACTTATATGAAAGTTCTGAGATCACTCCACAAATGATGAGATATCTCTCATGTTTAAGAAGTTCAAGGACATGTTGAAGAAGAAATGAAGATTGAAAAGCTTCCATAAAAAGAATGATAGGTTCAGAAAGCCTAATTAGACTAACAACAAGGAGGTTGCCTACTATGAGTGCAAAAAGCCTGGTTACATGAAGGCTGGTTGCGCATCTCAAAGGAAAAAATGGTCCTCCAAAAAGAGCCTAATGACCATTTGGGAAGATTAGGACAACAATAGTTTAGATAATGAGAAAGCCAACATATGCCTCATTACAGACATTGAGTCAGACACTATTAACACTGAGGTAAAATTTGACTTAATACTACATTAAAAAGCTAACATAATGTTTATTTTGAGACTTTTTTCTTCAACTATGACACTTTCTATGGGATAAAGGTAGTGATTATATTGACATATGCATGATGTTAGGTCATGATCAATGTTGCAATTTTAACAATTAATAGATAAACATTTGCCTTCCAAATACACCATCATTTTAGTAGTTGCATCAAACATAATGATGGCGGGTTAGAGGCCATATGATTGCATAAGTGTGAAACGCCTTGGGAACATGGAATGTCATGTCCATATCCACCGTTGATTTTAGAGAGATCTAACGATTCATAAAGGTGTGATGTTTTACTTCCCGGGTCTCTTCTCATATATAAATAAGGTCTTTTAGTCCTCAAAATGATTCACCTACAACCTTCGCCCTCTAAGAACTTTGAGCAGTAGTTTTTCTACTTACCCAATTCTCTAAAAGTTGAGTACCAAGTAGGTACATCCTCCTTTCTAGCTTTCTATGAGTTCCAGCATCAGTGTAGAATTTCCTTTTCTAGGCAAAATGAAAGTTAATGTAATTAGTTCATTTTCTTCCCCCTCATCCAGAAACTTCAAGAACTCTTCTTCACATTCCCATCTGTCTTTGTCCTCTACACCCATTAATCCTAGTGTCTTAATAATGCCCCTTAAGGTAGATCCTTTCCAGTTGATTGTTGTGGTACATCGGCTAGTTGAGGATGCTTCAGCTAAGAACACAATGGCAGGTCCTAATGGGGTGAATCCTCCGATAGATAACCCGTAATTGATGTTGATTCCCAACCCCAAGATTAGGTTTGTAATGAATATTGAAAAGTACCCAGGTTGGGTCTACGACAAAGTTTTCAAGTATTCCTCTAAGTTTACTAACGAAGAACTATAAACTCGCTTCCTTAAAAGTACCGATATCGTTTAGTTCAAGTGTGGTGATATTCTGGAAGCCCAATGACCCTTGGAAGAGGAAAGGGTCTATTGAGAAGCCAGGGATGACGAAGTGTACTTCTTCTTCATGTATGAGTGTCACTTCAAACCATTGAATGCTTGACTTTCATTTGATCCTTTTACTACTAAAGTATTATCGTTCCTTAATGTGGCCCCTACATCATTTCATTCCAATAGTTGGGCTCTTTTGCAAGTAATGTGATTTGTTTTCAAGAGTTTGGATATATAGTCGACTCCTGTCATCTCTTTAAATTTTTATAAAACTCGACTCGGTGACGTGTTTGGATGGCTATCCTTAATAAGTCATGTGCATGGGGTCTTGTTTGAGCCATATACCACCACTTTCAATAATGAATATTTTAAGGTCTTACCAACTATAACGGGGAAAACTTTTTATGGTTTTGATTCTGGGGATAAAGAGAACTCAATTCCAAAATTTCCCTTTTACTAAACCTGAGAGCCACGAAGGTATAAGCTCTGGGAGCCAGATACCATGACTGCAAAGGAGCAGAAAACTTGGCAATAATTAAGCAATTGCCTCTACCCTTGAATACAAAAGAGATCTTGAATATCTTTATTTTTCCAAATGCAAAATAGAAACTAAAGAGTAAGTATATGATTTTTGGTTATGTATGCTCAACTATTATTGTATTTTACTAACTTGTGGTTTTTCCTTTGTAGAATTCATGACCAAAAAATTTAAACTTGACTGGAAAAGTGTCTGAAATGTAGTTTTTTGCCACCACTATGAACCAAGCTACCGAGAACTCGGCTACTGGGAATTCCACTCCTTCGACCACTCCTTCTAGGAATCCCCAACTAGTCCAATTGCAAAAGGGATTGCATAGGCCAACTCCTGTCATTACTGTTGATGGGTCGGCTACTGTGCCACCCTAAAAAAGTAAAGATGAACGAGAAACAAGACTTGAAGGCTCTCGTCAAACCAAGAAGTTGAGACCCAATGAAGGTACCTCTAGAGCAAACATTGCCCCCTCCATTAAGAACACAAATACATTTTTGGACACTGGCTTCGACCCTTTATGTGTGACGGATTTGATTACCCTCTCTTCGACCAATAAAGAGATGTTGAAAAAGATGAGTCTTGAGGTGGCATTTGCTATCTTCTGCGATCTACAAGCTCTATCTGGGTGATTAGGTAGTATCTCGGGACTAAGCTCTCTAAAGTTGGTGTAAACTTGAGTAACATCAACAAATTAAAAGTTGATCTAGAGGAAAGTTAGACCAATCTTCAAGAGACCTTGAAGGTCAATGACAACTTGTCTCACCAAGTTGGTGACCTTCAAAATCGAGACAAGTAAGCCAAGACTTAATTTTGGCGCTTGGAGGAGGCCTACAATGTAACCCCTTTCCAGATTACATATATTATTTGAATTAAATATTTAGAAATTAATAATATAAACAATATTATGAATAAGAAATAAATGAATAAATTAATTTGAATATCAAATAAAAATTTCTATTATACAAAAGTGATCATTAAATATTATAAACCATTTTTTTATACAAATATCATAACTTAATAAAATAAATCTCATCCTATGCTTTAGATTTTTGCATCCAAACTTAAAAATAATGATCAAGACTTTCTCTACAACTATCCTAAGCACAAATATATGAGTAAAATTAAACATCTAACTCGTACCTATTTCTCCAAGTTGGCTAGTTTTCTCCTAGTTTTCTTGATTTCTTTTTTTCTCTTTTTTTCTTCCTCTTATCTTTTTCCTTTCTTCATCTCTTTTTGAATTTTTAGTTGTTTACTCCTTGATTTTGACAAAGATGGAGTATTTTTTTTGTGTTTCTTTGGCTTGGTTTAGGTCTTTCTAAGGGTTGTTGATGAGCTTTTTGGTGTGATTTCTCCTATTTATACTAGTCTCAACCTTCATTCTTAAATCTTCTAGATTTATAGATATTTCTTAGTTATTTTAATCACATGGTGATTAGGTATTTTGTATATATTTATAGGACTTTCTATATAATTTTTAAAATTATTCAACTATATTAACGGTTAAGTTTCCAATCTATTTAATCAAATAGTGATGAGGTGTCCACTTTCTAGAATTCTGTAAAGTTATTTAGTTATCTTAATGGTTAAGCTTTCAATTCATTTTAATCACATGGTGATTAGGTGTCTTCTTTTTTTCTTTTCTAGAATTTTATAAAAGATCCTAGAATTTTGTAGAATTATTTAAATATCTTAATGGTTAAGCTTTTAATCTATTCTAGATTTCCATTTTGTATGATTTTGTAGAAATTTATAGTATTATTTATCTTAATAGTTAAGCTTCCAAACCATTTAATCATTTAGTAATTAGGTATCTACTTTGGAGAATTTTATAGAACTTTATAGAATTATTAAAGTATCTTACAAATTAATTATAGTTTGGAGAAACTAATATCATCATTAGAATCTTCACCATCAAAACATAAGATTAGGTCTCTTGATCGTCTCCTATTTATGCTAATTAATCTTAATTTAATTAAATTAGAATATGTTTATGCGTCATAATTTGATTGGTTGAGACTTGTATTTTAGTTTAATTTACCTAGACATCTTTATTAATTATTCTAAGCATACTACAATTGTGATAAAATTCTTTAGAACCTATTGAAAAATTTTCCTTGATTTTGTACCTTAATATTTTAGCAAAATAAATTTCCTAAGTTAAATCCTTACAAAATTTCTACAAATTCAAACATAGAGATTTTAATCCTTAAATGTATATATTCTTAATCTACACTCAATAAATTATAATTCAGGTTATAAATTACTAAAATTTTGTTAATTCGACTTTTTCACATTTTCCAACATTATTTGGAAAATAGTCAAATTGAACAACAAAAAACATGTCATTGAACTTAGAAAATCTTGTTAGATAATGCTACATAAATTTTATTCATAGTAACTTACATAATGTTTAATACATATGTATAACAATAAAACATAATAATTTATAGAAATTATATAGATAAATAGTTACAAAAATTAGGATGTTACATACAATAAGCTTGTTGCTGAGAAGAAGACACCAAAAAGTCACCTCCAGGAGATGATTAAGTATTTAGACAAAGAGAGGGCAAAGAAAGAAGCTTTCGAGGCCGATTTGGTGGAAGTGCAAAACCAAGTGTATAATAGCATGTGATTGTGATAGAATCATGCCTAGGAGGGTAAGAGGTGACATCTTGAAGGAACCAAGAGGAATGGGCTAGACATAAAGATTTGGGCTAGTCAAGGCCCCATAGGCCTGATGGGCCTAGAAGGCCCAATTTGTTCTTCACATGGGCCACACCTTGAGATAGCCATTTTCTTTTATTTTGTATATATTATATTAGTATAGGTTTCACATGTTTTGGTCTTATATTTTGGACCACATAGAGTAGCATTTTTGGGCCATAGGCTTATTGGGCCTAGTTTTGGGCTTCATGGGCCTTTGGGCTTTTGGTACCTAATATTGGGCTCATTTTGATTCTTGTAATTTTTTCTTTTGATTGTATTTGGTTGGTCATTGTATTTAGGCCATTAGAATAGGATTATGAAGGGAAATTTTAGTTAGGCAAAGTTAGTTAAAATTAAGGTCACATTTAGTTGTAATTTGAGTTGCATTTGATGTACATGGGCTAACCCACATGGTGCTGCACATGGACCACCCAAATCAACATGAAATTAACTCTAAATGCAACCTTAATGCACATGGAATTAGCTCTTGGACGTGCACATGGGGCTGCCAAGAAATTTGAATTTCAAATCCCATTTGAAATTCAAATTTTTGGTGCTAATTTTTGCTCCTTGAGTTGGCACCATTATGCTTTCTTCCTTAGCCTATAAATTGGACTTTTCTCTTCACATTTCAGCACTTTGAATCATTAATGAGATTTTTGAAAATTATTCAGCCAAGTCTCTCCTCAAAGTCACTCTCACCTAGCCTAGGTTCCTTTGAACTTTCTCTAGGTTTAGCACCTTTGTGAGTAATCCATTACTCACCTTGCTTTGGTGCTCCCTTCTTCTTCATTCTTCCTTTTTATTCACGTCATCAAGGTTCTTCCTAGCTAGAATTTTTGTCCAGCAACCTTCAAGGAGAAGATCAAGTGGCCGGAGCAAGCTTAAGGTGAAGAACATTCATCCTCCTCACCTAAGTTTACCATCAGATTGGGTTCAACAAGGTCGTCCAGCAGATCATCTCCTTCACCAATATGATAGAATTATTTGTGCTCACTATAGATAAAGATGTTTATGAAGGGAAAATGGTTGATATGGATGATTTGTAGAATGGGTATGGCATAGATTCAACCATTGTCCCCACTGTCCCTCCAAAGAATCACGAAGTTGTTGTTTAAGACACCCATGTCAAGGTGGTACAGAATGAAGATGCGATTGTGAATCAAGGATAGCTTGTAGTAGGGGGCCAGTAATGCCCAATTTTAATTATGTAATTCTTTTAATGAATTAATAGAGTTTACTTTTCTAGTTTATAATTTCCACACACTTATATTGTTATTATGTTTTTACTTGTCAATCAAGTAAATGTGTTAGACTGTAACTTTCTTGCACTTAGATTTTATGCTTTGATTTAGTTTACTTGACCAAGCACTAGTGTTTAATTGAGGTTTGGTTACCAAGATTTTATTTGGATTTTAAGTACTTGGCTAACAACTCGTACTCGACCAAGGTTTATAGTACCAAGATATTTGGGTTTAGTACCAAGGTTTTATACTTGAGTTTTAGGTATTTAGCCGAGAATTCATACTTAGACAAGGTTTGTAGTACCAAGATTTTATACTTGGGTTTAGTACTAAGGTTTTATATTTGGATTTTGGGTATTTGGCCGATAACTGGTACTCGATCAAGGTTTGTAGTACCATGATTTTATACTAATTAGGTTTAGGAAAAGGTTTTATACTTGGGTTTTAGGTACTTGGCCGAGAACTCATACTCGACCAAGGTTTATAGTATCAAGATTTTATACTTGGGTTTAGTATTAAGGTTTTATACTTTGATTTTATGTACTTGGCCGAGAACTCATATTTGGCCAAGGTTTATAGTAGCAAGATTTTATACTTGGGTTTCTCCATCTCTCTGATAGTTTCTAAATGAACTTGAACATAATATGAAGTAATGAATGCTTTATTGATAATAATAGTATGTCTTGTTAAAACCTCCTTGGCCAAAACCCTTTCTTTTTATGGGAAAAAGACCAATGGTAGGAAAGAGTACACATCTTACTACAACATGTAATACATTTAATTATAATAAAATTTAAGATGAGATGCATTCCAAGTCCTTGGGATCTCTTGGCCGGATAGGTACTCAAGCTTTTATGCTCTGTTATTTAGACTTTGAGTTACTTTGAAGGGTCCATCTCAATTTGAACAACTTTTCTTCAGTTGTATCCTTCCTAACTTTGCCCTGAACTCTCTACACCAAATCACCTTCTTGGAATGTTCTCTTAACTAGCTTAGAAACATGTCATTGGGTTGCTCTTCTATGACTTGCTTCTTGTTGGATATGAGCTCGGTTGTGTATAATATCAACCAAGTCAAGCTTAGTTCAATGGGAAGAGTCGTCATCATCTTGGTGAAAAATTATTCTAGGAGAGGCTTCTATGATCACTATTGGCAACATTAAATCAACACCATAGGCTAGTGGAAAAGATGTTTCTTGAGTACTAGAATGTGGAACACACCAGTAATTAGTAAACTTATAACAATTCTAACAACCCCTCAGCCCATGTACCCTTAGCTTTTCCTAGTCTCTTCTTTAATTCACCCAAGATGACCTTGTTGGTGACTTTTGCTTGACCAATTATCTGAGGATGTTCAACGAAAGAAACTCAGTGTTGAATTTTGAGTCCTTCAAAAAAACTCATTAAGTTGTCTATTCGTGAACTACCTATCATTATCGATTATAATGGTCTTAGGAATGCCAAAACAATATATAATATTTTTCCAAATGAAGTGTTGCACCTTCTTTGTCGTGATCCAAGTTACTGGTTCTGCCTCTATCTACTTGGTGAAGTAGGTAGTTGCCACCAACAAAAATTTGCACTAACCCTTGGCAGGATGAAATGGACCCAAGATGTTAATACCCCACATAACAAACGATCATGGTGATACTATGCTATGGAGATGCTCGGGAGTTGTGCGAATTAGGATGTCGTGTTTTCAGCATAGGATACACTTTTTCACATAATCAATTGTATCTTTTTGAATTGTTGGCCAGTAGTACCCAACTTTGAGTACCCCGACTACCATACCCCTCCTCCTAGTGTGCATAATGCAAATTCCGTAGTGTAATTCTTCCATGACATACTCAGCCTAGGTTTTGTTTACACATTTGAGTAAAGGGTCGGGAATCCCTTCTTGAAAAGCTCATCCCCAACAATATAGAATTTGGCGACTTGAAGCCTAAGTTTCTTGGCAATCGAAGGTATTTTTGGCATGAGGTTGTGCTTCAAATAATTAATGATGAGGGTCATACAGTTTTCACTGCCTTCAATTTACATGCTTCCTTCGTTAGATATGTTGGGCTCATTTAGAGTTTATTGGATTACAATTTTATGTTAGCCCGATCATCGAGTACTTGCCAACTTTGAGATAACATTAGCCCTAATATTCTCTTCTTGAGGTATATGCTCAATCTGGATTTATGAAAAGTGACCCTTCAATTTGTCAACCACTTGATACTATTTTAAAAGTTAAGCACCCTTGGTTTGATACTCACCTTTCAATTGTTGGACAACTAGTTGCAAGTCATTATTGCACAAGTGTTCCACCCCTATCTCCAAAGCCAATCTAATGCCCACAATAAGAGATTCGTACTCAACTTGATTGTCTAAAGCTTGGAATCTGAACTAAAGGGATTACTCAATGAATAAGCCCCTTGGTCCCTCCAAGATAATTTTGGCTCTGCTACCTTTCTTGTTAGATGAATTATCAATAAATAATGTCCATACTTGCCCGTATATTGGTCTAGTAGTCATTTCATTGATGAAGTCAGCCAAACATTACGTTAGTATGAGACATCTCAGTTGGTATGTGAGGTCAAACTCTGATAACTCCATGGACCAAGCAATCATTGTTCCTGCATTCTCTAAATTTGTAAGACTAGAATAATGTTATCACATAATACATGTATAATGTGCTCAAGATTAGAATATTCTTCTAATTGAAACTTCACCCGTAATAATTGTGAACAACATTTAGCTATATATAATATATATATATATATATATATATATATATATATATATATATATATATATATTCTACTTTTAGAGTGGAGAAAGCTATTGAATTATGCTTTTTACATAATGATGAAATCAGACAGGGACCTAAGAAATGACATTCCACACTTGTGTTTTCTCTCTCAATATTGTCACTAGCATAGTCTGCTTCATTGAATTCTACTAACTTGAAATCATAATTTTTCTCATAGAACAAACTAAATTTAGTGGAACCTACAAGATATCTGAGTATGCATTTTACTACTTTGAGATGAGACTTTTTGGGATTAGACTGAAAATGAGCATATAAGCACATGTTAAATATGATGTTGGGCTACTAGTAATCAAGTAAAGGAGTGAACCAATCATACCTTTATAGATCATCTTATCTACTAGTTTACCTTATTCAAAGGTTGAGCTCTGATATCAAACTATGGAGAAAAGAGAGACACTAGAAGGGGGTTGAATAGTATCAATCAAAAACTCACACTTTTCAGAAATAGTGAAGTAGTAACTTTACAAAGAAGTGCAAATGAAGAGTTTAGAGACTAAACACAGGAGATTTTTATACTGGTTCATTTCAACCACTGAGATTACATCTAGTTCTTGATCCAACCAGATAAGTTCAACTATCTTATACAAAGATGCAAGTATATTTTTTTCAAAACCACTTCTAGCTCAAACTTAAGTTTTCTTTGACTTGTCCCTTCAAGCAACTATCAAAGTATTCTTTCAACATAAAGTTTCTCTAAGCTTTAATAACCAATTATTCTTTTGACACAAAGCCTCTCCAAGCTTTAACAACCAAGTATTTTTTTTTACAGTTAAGTTTCTCCAAGCTCAAAATAATAATACTAAGTTAAACATACACAATCATACATGTGTCTATCAAACTAAGTACTTTTTCTAGCTATTTTTAAAGAAATAGTTGAGTCTTTTATCTATGAACTACCTACCGTAATCAGGCACTGTTGTTTTGGGGATTCCAAAATGGAAAATAATGTTCTTCTAAATAAAGTGTTTCACATTCTTTGTAGTAATCCAAGCAAGGGGTCCCACCTCAATCCACTAGGTGAAGTAGTCAGTTGCCACCAAGAAGAATTTACACTCGACTTAGTACTTTATTCGCAAAACTTTTCTCTAGAAAAACTTCCATGTTTGTTGACATTAAAATTTGAAATCCTAAGGGTTCTAATATTATCTTTTGGCCTAACAATCTCCCTTTTTTTAATGATGACAAACATGTTTTTGAAAGAAAGAAAGTTTTAAGCATAACAAATTTGTTTATAAAAGAAAGACAAACAATCCTTTTCTTAAAGACTTTTGAAAAGAGATTGTATGATCAGATGAAATAATAACTTTGAGAAAAACATTTTGTGGATTTTATTTGAAATGGGTCAAATTTCCAAAATTATTACGAGGGAGATTATGTGTCAAGTGACATCGATTGTCCCATGGAAGAGGCCTATGGGGTCAAGTCATAGTCGAGACACATGACACTTGGGTTGCTATAGTTAAGTAGAAAGAGTTGCACCCTAACTATTAGCTATAGCTTTTTGGCCTAGTGGTAAACACTTGATCCAACAATTAGTATCAAACCCAAGGTCGCATGCTCAATTTCCAATGGGAGCAATTGTTGAGGGAGAGATAATTTGTCAGGGGGCATCAATTGTCTAGTGACGGAGGCCTAGGTAGATCAAGTCATAGTCGAGATATGTGGCACTTGAGTTGTTAGGTTAAGTTGAAAGAGTTGTATTTTAACCATTAGTTATAGCTTTTGGCCTAGTGGTAAGCGTTTAATCTAATAATTGTCTCAATATAATTATACAAGATGTTATAATATATGGTTGTTGTAAGGGTTGGGATGACCAAATAAAATTAGCCTAACAAAGGGTGAGGCCTTTGATTTATGGGTTTTCCAAAATCCAAAAGAAAGGGTTTGAATAACTAGACTAACCCTTAGAAAAACTTAAAACTCATTTATCCTTTAAACTCGCCCTTAACACCTAAAGCTATAAAATATGTCCTAAAAGAGGGAGGGGATTGACGCATAAGAGAGAAAAAAATTAAGGAGATCTTACTCCTGTGCATAAGCTTATACTCTTACACATTCCTTGTGTAGGACAACCTAATGTATTATGACCTTTAAAACCATTAATACTAATCCCGTGGCTTGCAACCCCTTCTTTAGCTTTGAATTTCCTAGAATCATCCTAACTTCTCTATGATTAGGGAGATTTATGGTGTTGATTCATATTATGTTGTGTATTAAGGGTTAGGGTCATATGTATGAATTGGAGATGCTTGTGTAATTGGATGAATTTGAGTGAATTGGTGTCAATTGCTTGTTCTATAAGTGTTATATAACTAATTTATTGATTGATTTGAGTGAAGGAACATTTTGGTGGATTCAGATGCATGGGTGTTAGAGACTTTGGATTGCGAGGCTTGCAATTCTGCAAAGTGCAAAATCTGCAACAAACTCTTAGGTTGCCTTGTATTAGAGTGTCTTTTGGTGATATTAGAGATTTAGTACCACATGCATGTCGAGTTAGAAGCATATGTCACTTGTCTTTAATGTGTGTGTGTAAATGAGTGTGATTCAAAATTTAATGAGTTGAATGACATACCATGAGATTTGAGTATTGGATGATTTATGTTGATATACTCTATGGTTGTAATTGTGTTAATGTTGCCTATATATCTTATATGTGCTACACGTGGATGAGATATATTCTCACTCCTTTGTGCTTGTTTTGTTGCTTTTGTTTGGGTTGACCATCATGCAGGAGTAGAGCAATATATGAGGTTAGACATGAGGGAGAGGAATCTTAGTGCTTCAGTTGGTGTTTTGGAGTCTTACTCTAATAGTGTGATATTGGAGTTTGAGAACCTTGTTATGTTTTCTTTAGTTATAGATGGAGTTTACTTGTTTAACGATGTTTTATGATTTTTGAGGTTTTGTAAAAAACTAGTTTGTGCCTTGGTTTATCAACTTATATAATGTTTATTTCCCTTTTATACTAAGTAGTTTTATTAACAACGTATGAACCCTTTTACAATACAGATTAATTTAGTTGTTTCTTATTATATTTTTAATTAAATGTATTTTCTTAATGATTTTTTATAATAAATGCTTTGAAGGTAGAAGGGTGTAACAATTGTAGTGGATTAAATAAAGGTATGAATTGATACTAAACCTCTCCCCACACACATATTTAACTAATTCAATTATTGATTATATAATATTGCATTCTTGGTCATAGATATCAAATTTTGCAAGATATGAACTTTTTTAGATATGTTATATAATAATGAATGTTTACACACACACACACGCACGCACGCACACACACACACGCACGCACGGACGCACACACACACACAAACACACACACACACACACACACACACACACACACACACACACACATACACACACACACACACACAGATATATACATATACATATAGATATATACACGAGGAAGGATCTACTTATCTTAAGTATATTTACTCTACTCAATAATGCACAAATTTTTTAATGCACAAATTTAGTTTACAATTTTTAAAAAAAAATAAAATTATTTGAAATATTGTTTCATCAAATTTGTTTCATTACTTAAATTTCAAACAAATCCTAAAAATAAAAAATTAAGTTTTTAAAAATTTAAAGTAAAAATAAATAGAAAATCAATAAATATATATCATTCACATTCTTGTATCAAATTTAATAAATTAAATATTAATCGTATTTATACTCGAGTATGATAAACTAAATATTTTTCATTAAAATTGAAACTATTTCAGAAATTATTTACATGTACATATTTACTAAAGCTAGGTGAGATGTAGTAATTGGCTAATAGCATTATTTTGACCTTTAAAACCGAAAGAACATCGGAGTCAATAGTCAACCCACAAAATTCACCATCAGTTTGTTCAATTTCTTGTTGGTTATTCTTTGTCGGATAAAATCCTTCCCTGGGTCACAGCTGTAATTAAAGAGGATCAAATAGGCTTAGTTTCACAAACAACTCAAATGTACTTATAATAAGCTATAAATGTTTCATTTTTTTTTAAATTACATTTTTAATAGTTTAAATCATTAATTTTTTGATAAAAAGTTGGAATAATCCAAAAGTAGTTCAAAAATAAAAGTCTTACTAATACCCTAAATAAGAACACCCACCGGTTAATGATTTAATACGCAGATTTTTTATATTAAAAATTACATAAAATTATACAAAAAAATGCATAGATATATTTTTAATAAAAAATATTTTTAATTCTTTAACCATTACTCTTAAGACAATGGTTAATATCTTCCTAAAAATATAACTTCTTTCAAAACAATCTTGAAAAATTAAAATAAACTCCTAAACTAATTTAGTTAATTCTAAAATAAAAAATGCCGGACTACTTTAATTATTTACGCTAAATTTCTTTATCGCTTCTTATTATCGTGACAATTCATATATAATAAAATGTTTTATATAATAAAAATATACAAAAAAAAATTATAACAAAATAAAAAAAAGAAGGAAAAATAAAGATAATAATATTATAATAAATACAACGAAAAGATAAATTTTACACATACGATTAGTTAAATATTTTTAACATCAGTTTTTGATTGTTATAACATGCATTGTTTGTAAAAGTTTGTTTTTATATGTTTAATTAATTAAAAAATAATTTTAATATGAATTTCAAGATTGTTGTTATAAGTAGTGTGAGGTGTGGCTGACCTTAGAGGCAAGGAAGGAGGGGTTGGCATGGGCATTGCCTTGTGTGCGAGCTGAACGGCGTCGTTGTGGGTGTTGATGACGTGGTTGAAGCACAAGTAGCGACCATAGGAAGAGACATGTTCGTAGACGCAGATGTGGGTATCCACCAAGATAGGTAAATCAACGGTCACCAATACACCATCTTCGTACATCTCCGCCGCTCCTCTGAGGTAGGGATTTTTGATGCACAGATCACCGTCCATCAATAACCCTGCGTTGATGGACACCATGTTCACCCCTCTGTCCATTGCAAGAGCCCACGCTGTTCTCTCTGCCATCGTCTTTGACATCCCGTGCCATAACTATATAATATCTTCATTTCTTAATTCATCATCACTTCAAACATTTTTCAGGTATCGTCATATTGTGCCTTAAATCGATTTTTTATTTCTCTAAGTATAATTGTTACATTATTTTCATATTTTTTAATGAAATAATTTTAGTGTTTTAAATATCATAATTATTTAATAATTTTTAAAATATTATAATTATATAAATCTTTGTCTATTTAAGTTATATGTATTAATAATTTTAGTAAAAATAAACAAATATTATTTAAAACGTGAATAAAAATTATAATATATATAACTTAATTAAATAAGAAAAATTATATAATTGTGATACTTGATGAATTAAATCAAACAAGAATTCGTTTGAATAAATAACTTATTTAAGATCTTATATAATAAGCTCTTATGTAATAAGAATTTATATTATAAGTGCTTAAAATTCAATAAGTTGTTACATTTAAATATATATGTTAATAAGTATTTATAAGTGTTTAAATGTATTGTTATTTAAGTATTTGTAAGATGTTGTCTCATTTAAAAAATTAAAAAATTACAACTTAAATTTTAACTAAAAGTAAAATTAAAATATAAAATGTAACTAATTTTTTTTTAAAATGACATTATACATCACAATAATATTAAAAATGATAATAAAAAATTATTACTCATCATTCACCTCATTTTAATTTATAAAAAAATAAAATTAATAATAAAATATGAGAAATTAATTATATATATAATCATGATTAAAAATTAAGAGTCATAAATTTTAAAAATTAAAAATCAAGTCTATATATTTTATAAAATAATAACTAAATAAATTACGTGATTTTTTTTATAATAGGAGAATGTAGATTTTAGAGGAAAGAGATAGAAGAAAAAAAATCAAAGAAGAGAAAAAAAAACACTTTTAAAAAAAGAAATAATTTTTTTTTGGAGAAAGTAATGAAAATATATATAATTAATTTTTAATGAAGAATTAAAAATTAAAAGAAATTATTTGCATCGGTGACAATATTCAAACTTTGATATTTTTTTATAAATTTTTACATAAACTAAGTAATAAGTTAAATTACACAACTTATTAAATTAAGTTCAAAATGTTTTATGGGTTACTTATAAAATATTTTATAATTTTGTCCTATCACTCTTATAAGTAATTATAAAATAAGGTAAATACAAATAAATTATTCATAAACTCTTTTAAACAAATCTAAATATATACCTGAATTACTAAAATTATTTAATTAAAAATGAGAGATCAAAATCATTCAATTACGATATTTAAAAAATTAAAATTGTTGAATTAAAACTTTAAAAATAGAAATTGCTTAATTCAACCTTGTATTAATTATTATTATTATTATTATTATTATTATTATTATAGATGTTATCATAAACTAGTGTATATATATATACCTTGAACTTACGACAGAAATTGACATCACTCCAGTGTTTCTCATCCAAGTCATATTCCATGGACTTGCGATCCTCCCTCCAAACGACGGCAGTTGCGGATGAAGTGAAAACCACTTTGTCTATGGATTCTGTTTGAGCGCATGCTTCGACCACATTGTGTGCTGCTCTCACTTCTACGTCTGCTATGTATTCCTATAATAATAATAATAAAACTTAAATATATTTTTACTCCTTTAAATTTAGAATAATTTTATTTTTAAATTTAAAATTGTTATTTTTAGTCTTTATAATTTTAAAAAAATTATTTTATTTTTTATATTCAAATTTTATTAAAAAATTTATCAAATATTATTATATAAAATCTACCTATTAGTGTCCCTATTAATGAAAATATCACATTAAATCTAATTAATATTACATAACTGACTTAATTAGTCACTTTCAAATATATTATTAGTGATCTACGAACTAAAACAATACTTTTAAAAATTATAAGAACTAAAAATAACAATTTTAAATTTGAGGAACCAAAAATAAATTTGGGACTAAAAACATATTTAAACATAATAATAATAATCAAGACAAGTGTCACGTACTGTACACTCATTTTTGGACAAAATTCTAATTCAATGAACCTATAATAACTCTTTGCACCTTTTGGCTCAAACTTTGGTAAAATAACATTATTAGGAATAGGATTGACCTAATTAAAATAACAATGCTATAACTTTTCTTCGCCCAATTTTTGCTTTTGCCCCCAAAGTCGGGTCCAACATTGCTTGCAATAACTTGTTATTATGATGTTAAACAAATAATAAGAATATTTTATTGTTATTCATACAAATAAAAATAAATAAATAAATGTTGTTTTAAAATTATATCCAGATAAAATACTAAAAGTTGGGGGTTCTCTTTGAAAATCTGTTACATGGTTGTTTTTTAGATTAATTTATATTTCGAATAGAAGTATTTTTTATAAAACATTTTGAGAATGTCTTAAACAAACATTTCTCATGCTTATACTCTAGTAGTAATAAACGAAGCAAAACACTAGCATAAAATTTAAATCTTATAACATCAATTTAATATTTTAAGTCATTTGAATTATTATATGTATTTTCATTGCATGAAAAGTCTCTCCGCTTGATACTACTACAAAAATTGAAGTGACTTAAAGAGCTAAAAGTATAATTGTTGAAAATAAGCAAATAATCGCCATTTGGATCGACAACCCAAGTGAATGACGATGACACAAATTCGATATTATTCGACTAGGGAGGATTAAACAGCTAGTGCACTAGAAAAGGACCAACATTGTTTTCTTGTCATGGTCTTCGTGCGTATTCAAAATCACGAAGAAAAGGATTAGAATAAGAGGAGGGAGTGGTGAACCCACTGAAAATTAAAGTGGGGAAATAGATATTATTGGAGTTACCAAGGGAAATGAGATGGTGAAATAGGAAAGTCATGCAAACTATGCCTACCACATTCACCCCTTCAAAGGAAATACTTACTCCCCTACCTACATACAATCTCTAATATTTCTCCCAAACCCGCATTCCCACCCCATAAAAGCTATAGGTATTAATTCTTCTAAACACTTTTAAGGTGATGCTTGTTTCTAATAGTCTTCCCGGGCAAGGGGAGGAATTGAATAACAAGAAAAATAGATGAGAATTGATGTATAAAAAATATAGTGAAATTTGTAATTAATTAGTCGAGTGAAATTAGATGTGAAATAGAAGAAAGTTGATGTTTTAAAATTTTATTATATATTTTTATGTAGTTAATTTTTTGTGTAAAAATAAAATATATATAATTACCTTTTTATTCTTATCTCTTTATTTACATAACCTAACTTCTTTAATGTATAGGTATAATGCATTACTATTCTACCTTAGAGTATCTACAATAGGAGTTGTTTATAAGCAACTCTCATCCACTTTAAATAGATCTCACGCTGTCATGTCACTCATAAGCAACTTATATTATATTTTTATAATTTTTATTCCAATGAAAGTTACTTATAAATACCTCCACTTTTTAATCACTCATACTTCTTTTTTAATAAATTTTAAAAAATTTAATTATTATAGTTGTTGACATCAATGCAAGAAAGAAATATTAAATTATTTTTTTATTCTTAAGCAACCGTCTCTTATATAAGTAACGGTGCTTAAATTTTAGCAATTTGACCTGCCATGTCAGCATATTCTAATACCGGTTTCTTATAAATAATAGGAGCTTAAACTTAAGAACCGGATAAGAACTTAGCATTGGAGATGCTCTTATAAGAATATGGTGATTTTGAGGATGATAATTATATAAACATAATGCATTACATTCTACCATAATTATCTTTCTCTCTTTATTCTTCCCAATTCAGTACATTATGGTAGCATTCACCATTTAGCAAGTCACGAGAATTCCACTCCAATTCCTTCATCCTAATGGCCTAGCAGGTAAATTTAAACAAGTGGGATCCTCCTATATTTCTTCACAAATCCACCCTATTAAGTGCAATTGTTTTTTTTTTTCTTTCTATATTACCCTATAATCCATCTCCTTTCCCTTAAATACCCTCTAAATCCACTCTCAAGCGCAGTGTAAATGTTTTTGAATATCATTGGATTTGGCTCGATACATCCTTTGTTTATTATCAACCGGATCTTGTCTAAACAAGATTCATTGTTTTCATAATTTATTCTTTTATAATTTTTTTAGTTGTCGAATAAAGTTATCCGATATATCATCAAAACTTCTGTGATAAAACTAAATTTATTGCAGATATGTAATTATAATATTTATATCTTTTCTAATAAATTTATTCTACAACAAATCTTAAATTATATATAATAAAATAAATTAAATGAATAATAAATTCGGTACCTAATAACTAACAAGAAATAACATATTACATACATGATAATGTGACTTAATTAAACTTATATAAAAAATAATAATAAAAATTAGACCGACAAACTAACCAAACTATTCAGCCTTTTAATTATTTAATCTAATGAATTAATGAATTAAGCGGATAGACAGATCAAGATACCTCGTTTAACCCGTCAATTTTCAAGGACTAACAAACTAGCTTATGAATTGTGACTTGTTTGTCATCTTTATTCAAAACTTTTGGAATGGAATTAATTTTATGTTAAAATAAAAGAAAAAAACAAGGTTATAAAATTTGGACAAAATTAAACTTATATTGAGTTCCATTTCCATAAGTAAATTTTATCCAATTCTCTAATCAAAATTGAAATTCTATCCAAAATAATTCGCACAATAAAGATTTACTTTAAAGAATTATTTAGATTATCAAAACAATTCCATATTCAACTTGATGACAATACAGACTTTCCCCATGAAATTGAACGTAACTTTTGTCAATTTTGAAATTTAATCACAGCGACAATTGTGGTTGCACTGTATTTATATATTCATCATTTTCAACAATACTATTAACTGCGGCCACGGGGTTGCAGTTTAAAATCATGTAGAGAATAAGCTTAAAAGACGATGCAATTTAAAGTGAAATCATGCAAGACACATACTTAATTCCCAACTCCCATTAGAATGAGAATGGCCAAGAACAAAGAAGAGGTTACTGATACTTACATCATAGTTGGGTTGATCCTGAGGAGGCTCAAATACATAGAACAAGCCAGAGCAGCCTCTAAGAGCATCGATTATGCTATGGTAATCAAAAGGGTCCGAACGAAAAATCTTGAGCCTATTGGGATCAGCAGAAATCCCATTGAATTGTGCTATCCCAAAGCAAAAACAAATTCAATTTCAACGCACCAACACATGCAAGGAAAAAAATAGCTAGTAGTAGCAACAAAAGGCCAATAACAGGTACCATGTGACTGAACCGAGGCATGGACGATGTATCCCCTTTGAAGCAGCCGGTGAACGAGACTGGTGCCTAACTGGCCCGAAGCATCCATGACGCAAACCGTGTTTGAAGTTTGATGGAACGAGGGTGCCATAGATAGGAATATGTTTGGTGAAGAAATTAATGAAAGTGAGAAACAGAAGAGGAAGTGTTTAAGAGGGTGTGATTGAAGGTTGAGAAGGTGGGTTATAAATAATAAGGGAGAGTAGTGGCATTCAAAGAGTGTGTAGGGTAGAAAGGTAGGAGGTAGTTGCGTTGTAGAGAGAAGTGGCATGGATGAATATATATAGAAGACCATTAGAAGGTCACCGGGTGGCGTAACTGGTTTTTCAGCAGTGATAAATGGAGTTTGGTGGGAGTGTGCGTGGCAAGTTTATGCACGTAATTAAACTTCCAGAATTTTATCCTATCAACCATATTAAATACAAATTAATTCAAGCTTGTGGTTTAGCGATAAAGATTAATTCATATTTAAGTAAGGTCAGGGTTTAAATCTTAATTTTGGGACCACTTATCCCATCTTTTAAAATGCCTCCAACGTAGCGAGGAGATTAATCATTGCTGTTAGCCTGGATACTCCAGGAACGAAAAAAAATATTAAATACAAATTTTTAGTACAAGTGTTTTTGAAAACTTTTTTTTTAATATGAAAGAGTTCTTAGAATCTTATTTTAGTTTTTTTTTTATCTAATTTAATTTTTATTTATTATGATTATTTATAATTAAATTTTAATATTTTAAATATAATATAAATTATTTATCATAAATATAAAATATAATTTATCATATACTTTTAAATACGATTTAAATATATAATTTATTATCAATTTTAGTTATATATAATATATATTTTGTTTGTAGTATAAACTAAAATATTAATTTTTCATTGAAAAAAGTAACACCAATTTTCGTATGAATTTGGAAGGCCAGTTATATTACCCCTGAAAAAAAATCGTAAAAATAAATTTTAGGGTGTAAATTGTTTTAGTTAAAAATTTAAAAATGTGTGATTAAAGTGACGATAATAACATACATTGAGATACAATAAGATAGCATGTTTTAGTCTCCTTTTAAAAACATTGAAAACAAAAAGAATATTGTCATTAAGTATAAATCATATGATATATACCACATCATATATCATATACCATATCATATATAAATACATTACGCATCTATAAATAAGTTTAAATTACAGGTGTGTGTCATCTTTTATAGATGTTCAGATGACATATGTTACGTTTCAAGAAGTTCGAATATGACGTGCGTGTTACGTTTACATAAATTTAAATGACATGTGTCACATTCGTATGATGCTATTATTATGATTATTATTATTATTTAATTGTCATTAATTATACAATAAATAAAATTAAAAATTATATTAAGAAATAATTAATTATAACATAATTCATGAAAATTAACATTTATGGTATAAAAATAATGGTCACTTTCATTTTCTAATTATAAAATTAATATAATAATTATATAATTAAAATATTTTAAAAAAATATATAAATAATTATAATTAATATATATACTGAATAAAAATAATTAAAGTAATTTTTTATCATTGTCAGTTTTAATTTCTTATTTTAAAGTATATATTCTGATGATTACTTTCAAGCGTCTAATTATAAAATTAATATAATAATTTATAATTAAAACATCTAAATTATGTAAATAATTACAGTTAATATATATATATATAGTTAATTAATAAAAATATCTTTTTAAGTAGGTTATATTTTTGGATATTCCTTGTATGCCCTCTCTGAGTAGAGGGTTTAGGTGTCCTCTATACAACCAACCAATGAGGTATTGTCATGTGGCAACTTATTCCATGTCATCCAGGATGTTGAAGATCTGACCAGAAATTGGATGGCCTTTCCCTATAATCCAACAAACCAGCCCGAACTTAGGTTCCCCTCTTTTGTCCATTTCGTAAAAGCATGCTACCTCATCTTCTTTCCATTCACACATGACTCCATCTTCTTCTCTTAAGCGAAGGTTGTCTCTTTTCCTGTGACCATGTTTCCTTTGATTCGTTCTTGTGTCTCCGTTTCCATCTTCTTACCATGGATGTTCTTCTCTTCATCAAATGTTGTCTCCCTTACCCTATCTTTGTTTCCATTTGAAAACCTTGCAACTTATTCTCTTCATGAAAGCTTGTCTCCATTTCCACTTGAAATCCATTTGAGGTCAGAAAAATCTTAGCTGATTTTCTAGTTTTGTGTCTCGTTCCCGTGGATAGGCACCCCAATTTTGAAGTGAACAGTTAGTGGTAAGTTCAATTTTGTTTGATTAAGTTGTAATAACTTTGTAGTTGTGCTTGGATTCTCTTTAATTCGCTGGTCATCTGGTGTTGCTTTGATGGATAACGTATGCATGAATATTGTTTGATTTATTTGGTCAATTGTTAAGATTCATATTGTTATGTGATTTTGTTAGGGTTTTGTTTTTGGTTGATTTAGTAAGTATCGATAACTTATGTAGTTGTTGTTCGTTGTGAAGGCATTATTATGGATTGTGGATTGAGGTGATAAAAAAATATTGTAATTTATTATCGCAATTTGATAGTGTTATGATTGTGGCGTCGTAATTGTTGTTTTATTAATGTGGTTTGGGAATATTTGTGACACCCTTTACCCAACATACATATAGAAAAATTATAAAAACAAAAACATATTTTTGGGTTAAATAAAATCTTTAGAATTAAAACAATAGTTCCATTAACATAAGAGTAGAGAATTCACATTCGTAAACTTAAATCATGGTCAAATGCGGAATTTATTACAAAAAGAAACATGAGTTTTTCTAAAACAAATACAATAATGAAATCCTAAACTAAGCCTAGTTATACCCCGATGTCACATATCCTATCAGAGCATGTCCAATTGAAGCCTAAGTCTTATCACTAACATCCTCATGCTGACGATCACCTGCAACATAATTTAAACACATACAAAGAACAACAAGGGAGTGAGAAACATCTCACTCGGTTCCAGATGTAGAAATAACAGTTAGGTAACACACACACAAATCATACAATCACAGTCATAGCTACTCATTGATCAGATGCAAATTCAATTTTTACGTATAATACATACAAAGTCATTCATCATGCAAGGATGTCATGGACTCGACTCATAGATGTATGCATGTGGCGCCAGTCACGTGTCTCATAATCATACATCATAGCTTGTTACATCATTGGTGACCCTAAGGTACACTTTGTTAGCTTGTTACATCATGGGTGACCCTAAGGTACACCTTATTAGCTTGTTACATCATGAGTGACCCTAAGGTACACCTTGTTAGCTTGTTACATCACCAGTGACCCTAAGGTACACATTGTTAACTTATTACATCATGAGTGACCCTAAGGTACACCTTGTTAGTTCATATATGCACATGATGCATGTCACACGTTCACAAACTCATGGACTCATCACTTCACTTGTCATGGAATTTCACGTCTTATCACATTTCACATTCTCATAGTCATAGCTTATCTCATCTCATCACATTTCACATCCTCACAGTCATAGTGTTCATATTAGCACATTCTCATTCATATCATGTCTCATGTTATTTGTTCATATTTCACACAATCATACTCATAATTGTTCCTCATAAGGTTTCACACAGGAACCCACAGAACACTCTAATTTATATCAAAACATATCTAATTTTGAAATCAAATATATATTTACACTCTACATCACACAAGGAACGGAACAGAGCATTCAAAAAGCAAAACAGAAAACATTCATATTTTGCCTATTTCTCATAGGGTTCTCTCAGGAACCCACAGAGCACTATAATTCATATCAAAACATATTTATTCTCAAAATTAATTACATATTCACAAATTACATCCAACATGGAACACAATAGAACAATCATAAGACAAAATAGAAAACATTCATATTTTGCCTGTTCCTAGAAGCATGCATCAGGTAAAGGATTGGGGGCCAATCCTACTACCCAACAATTATTCCCACATCCCCAAGCGAGGTTTCTCACTCCCCTCTTACCTGGATAAGCAGAAGATGAAGCTAGAGCAGAATCTGGCTGATCTCCTTCTCTTGGTTCTCCTTGGTCTCGAAAGAGTGTGTCTAGAAACAGTGCTAGAGTGCTCTATTTATAGATTTCAAGAGTGGGCAGAACGGCCCGTTTCGAATCTAGAATGGCCCGTTCTGGATCCTTTCAGCATGTGTAAAATTTGCATCTGGAACGACTCGTTCTAAAACCAGAATGACCCGTTCTGAGTTTGCGTTGTAACACACAACAGTCATACTTGGAACGACCCGTTCCCAACTTTGGAACGACCCATTCCCAACTAGGGTTATAGATAGGCCATTTTGGTGGTTTGGAACGGCCCGTTCCAGTTTGGAAACGACCCATTCTGGGCTACCAAAAATATGTATTTTTAGTAGTTTGGAACGGCCCGTTCCAATTTTAGAACGACCTTTTCTGGACTACTAAATTACCCTCAATAAATCTTATGCAAATTACTAAATTACCCTCCATAAAATGTATAAAAACTAGGGTGTTACAATATTTGTTGTAAGCATTATTGCTTATGATTATGATTGTCGATGTTTATATTAAGAACATATTTATAATTGTCAGAAATTACAAATAGAGAATTCTACATCATCACATACAAGCAGGATTACGTTATCCACATTACCAAGGGAAATGTCGGTATGTTATTGTGGTATTCGAAGTAAGATACAATACTCAAAAACTCGTAAGAATCTAGGGAGAAATTTTTTTGGTTGTGGAAGATATAACAGGACAAATAGCCATTGTCAATTTTTTGAATGGTGCAACGAAATGGATCAAATGGAAGAATTAGTAACAATAGTCTTTGGGCATATTTGTGATATATCTGAGTTGCAGGTTAAAATTGACAAGTTGAGAGAGGTGTTAAATCTTACAAATAAGAAGGTAGAAGTTGTGGAAGAAATGGTGATGGGTGTTTTGAAGATGGTGAAAACAAATGAGGAACAAATTTATTATGGTTTGGATCATAGTATTTGTCTTGACTGGAATTATAATGATATGAAGAACAATTATGAAATATTGTGATTAGTTTGATTTAGTATTAAATATAATGTACATTTATGTTATTTTGAAGTTTGATTTAGTATTAAATGAAATGTATGTTTATGTTATTTTGAATCCCAAGTGTATGGCAAATTAGTTTGAAAATACGCAGGAAAAAATGATGGTTTGTTGAAAGGTTATTGGGTTCAAATTTAAATTTGAATAATGTAAGAGTGAAATTTAGAATGTAATATAATTTGTGTTATGAATATTTAATTTGTGATTGTTAGTTAGACACTTTGTTAAAACTCAATTGAGTAATTTGAATTAATTTAATTTAGTAATTTTGAATTAAAGAAGCTTACGATAATACATAATTCATCTTGTAAACATGAATGACTAGTTAAAATTGGTTTAAAGGAAGGTGATTGCTACTGTGGACAACTTTATCATGTTGTCCATCGGTGAGCAAGTGTACAGATCTATTTTTTTATTTTATATTTTATTTAAGTTATTTAAAATTACTCTTTAGGCCTTTCAAAAATGTTTAATTTTAAAAGTCTTTTTTCTAACTTATTCACTTTCATCTATTTTCTCGCACTAATGTACTATATTCCTTGAACCCACGTACAATTGTGGTACCAACATATTATGTTACTAAAAAAAACAAATTAATTGTGTAAATTATAAATTTAATAAAATATAACTTATAAGTTTACTTATAATTTTTAATCATGATACAATAAAATAATAAATTAAACATAATAAATTTACTTATAAACCCTAAACCCTAAAATAATAACAGACTATAGTAACTAAAAAATTAAAATAAATTTTTATTTAATAAATATAAAGTAACAAATAAATTCCAAAAAATTAAACACCCCTAAAATAATTTTCATTTTTACTAACAAAATATGCACAACTTCTTCAAGAAAAAAAAATCTTATATTTCAATGTATCAGGAACTTCATAATAAACATTTTATTATAAATAGAAGTGTAAATGAGTCAAATTTTTTGTAAACTATTATTGCTTGACCTGTCAATTTAGTGTAAATAAGTTTTCTCTCTCACCTTTTTAGTACTTCAATTATTATTTATCAATTTTATTATTATATATAATATTTTTATATCGAGTAATATCTTTATTTTTAGTAATAAAAAAATTAAAATTAGTAGATTATTATGAATATAATTTTATATTAATTATATGTATAAAAACAGTTTGACATTTGTTTATTGATTGTATCTAATAGTTCTGTAGTTCATAGTTAAAAAAAAAAACTAAAAAACTTGGATTGAAATCCTGATTGAAGCTGATTTCAATTTAGTGTGGAGCAGCTGTCTACGACAGTGCGCTCCTGTGATCTCATGTAATGGAACAAATAATAGACTAGGACAGTACAATATAACATTTAGGATTAAAGTATACATTTCATAATGCAATATACATCTTTATTAAAATATTAATAAATTAATCAAGACCATTAATTTTTTTAATATATCTAATGGTATTAAATCATGGTTCACCCATGAACCACTTTACAATCACATTTTAATATGTTGCTTCACTGATGAACCATATAATACATATGTCCACCATAGAATTTACCTTAAAAGAAATTAGTAACAATTTACATGGCTACAATAATACACAATTGATTTGGTAAATAGAAATGAATAGTTCAAATTGATTTAAAAGAAATTAGTAACAAGTTACATGGTTGTAGATTCATAAGGTTGTCCATAAGTTACACACATAAAGTCCCCGGACAAGTGCAACAAAAAAATGGTTTTACAAAAGGAAAACAAAATACCAACAACATTGTGTAGGTATGGTGCAATGGTTGTCCCAAATGAACAACATTACAAAATCAAAAAATAAAAATAAGAAAAAAGGGGACAACATAAAGAGTTGATACAAAAGTTAGGAAATGACAAGTCTATTTCTCTTTTCCTACAAAATTTTCCAATTTGTGGCAGCTACTTTGATAACCTCATCTTTCTTGGTGTTGTAACAGTGGAGAACCAAATCCAATGCCAATTGCATTCTTGTTTCGTTATCCACCTAATATACAAATATAAAGCAATTAATATAAGCATTATTGTACATGGGGTTGAATTATAAAAATAATAGTAAATAAAAAGATAATTACTTTGATTTTGTAATCATCAAGCCAATCACAATCCAACATCCATTTGGCAACCCAAACGCCAAAATCATTTCTACAAATTAAACAAAATTGAAGTTTAGATTTTGTTGTATAGTGGTAAAAAAAATAGGAATTGATGTAATAAAAATTAAAGTATTGAATGTGGGTTATGAATAAGCATCTTGTTGGCCAATGTTTTGTGGCACAACCACAGGAAAATAAAAAATTTGTGGCTTTTTTGTAAACGTGTATTGGTAAAAAGAATCATGCAAGAAGATTTCTTCAATAAACAATGTTTGCAAGGTTAAAATTTTAAAAATAAAGTATTAGTTAGTTGGAGATAAAAATTTCATTTTAAAAAAATGATATTGTTTAGGTTTGATTACAACATAAATTACCACATTTTTTACTAGTTTTCTAGCACCAAATCTTTGTGGGTCTGGTTTAGAATCCAACATAAGTAGTTTTGCCTCCCTTACATCAACGACCAATAGAAACTAGTGCGAGTTCATATCATTTAGTGGAACAAATATCTAAATTTAAAACAAGATACAGATGAGTGCATTGTTACCAAGTGAAAATGGTGGTTAATTTGAATAATACCTTATTAGATACATGAGTTGACCTTCAAAATGTAGTCAATCTTCCCCGTGAAGTCCTTATGATAATAATACATTAGAGTGTTTGGTGATGTAGTCGAAGCCATCACATATTGCTATAAAAAAAGGTTTAAAAGTTATTCAATGGTAATAATGTTCATTGTGATATGGAGAAAATAATAGTAGTTTGAAAAGTTATTTACTACAAAGGTTGTTGGGAAGTACCAAAAAGTAGCATCTGGAGAAATTGCTCGTTGATTATGTGTGAGCATGCATACTAGCAAGTTAAGGACCTACATGATACCATTAATAATAAACAATGAAAAGAGAAAATCACTTATAATATGGTAAACAACATCTGCGAAACAAAAGAGTGTCTCTTGATCATGTAGACCCCTTGGTAGAAGGCTTTTGAGAGTGTCCCGATCTCCAACTGTGTTCTAAATTGTTGTTACAATGATTTATTTCCTGGAATTGCCCCAAAAAAGGATGTCTAAATGTGAAGAAACAAAATGAAAAGTTTTGTAACATTAAGAAAAATACTTATTTAGTTCATTATCTTTGTTTGTCCCAAAAACATATGCTACAACGAAAACTTGAACATCATCCAAAACCATATCGGGTGGGGGTCAAAATGTCATCGGTATCCACTATAAATGTAGTTATGCAAAGGAAAACAATGGTTATTATTATAAATACTTTAAAAATGTATAAGATAAAGTAATACAAATATCATATTACCTTTGGTATTTCAACGGTTGCTTTGAGTCCATCAAACCTAGCCCTATGCAAGGGTTCCATATTTACGATGAGTCTAAAATTCTTATTGGTTATCGTGTTTGAAAATAACCTTTTTTGAGAGTGTCTCTTTTAATGAATTCCTTTTTTTTTGTGACTATTTTTCATTTTTTAAATTTTTGCTGAGGAAGAGGTGCATGGTGTTTGGCGTACTTTGGTCAAAGAAGCATGTGGTGCATGTGTAATTGTCTCATATGCGTACCGTGTTTGAGGACGTTTTTGCATCAATAATGGACTTTGGGGAGCAACAATGCTAGTAAGGTTGTTCAATCCTTTAATAACTAACTCCATAGATGATGCTAGCCTAGACACTTTTTCTACTATACCATCCTGAGACAGAAACTTTTATTTGTAAGGCAAAAAGTTGTTTATTGATTCGACTTGGTAAATAAAAAAATGAAATAATATTCAAAACTTGTGGGGATGAATAGTCTTGGTTGTTGCATTTTGGGATGTCTGCAGCAGATTTGTGTGAGTTGGTCTCCTTATTAGGTAAGTCCAAATTTGGAATGCTCTCTACAAAGCTGTTCAAAAATGACAAAAATGAAAATTTGGAGTACTCTTACTTTTAATAAGGGCACATTAAATGAAAAAGAAAATGCATGTGCATGTACAATATTAAATGTAATATTGGGTATTGATAACACTTGGACTGACTCATTTAAGAAAAACAAAATATATGCTACTTATGTAGACTACAATACAAAATTGAAAGGTATTAAAAAAATTCAAGTGGATAACCAAATTAATTTGTTGTGAGTTGAAATACTATTTTACCTAGAGGAAATCTCAATAAGTTCCTTCATTTTTTACGCTTTTTTGCTACGCGTACAAATGCTTGGACTTTGTATTACGGTTGTCTTCCTCTAAAGGTTTTTTTTTTTCAATTGGGAAACCATTTGGGTCTTGTGTTTGGTATCACTAGGAGGGGAAAGTAGGAGAGATCGGTTGTTTCTGTTTGAATGGTTTATAATGCATGTATGGTAGCCCTATGAAAAAAAGATTTTCAATTTTTTTAATCATTTTAAATAGCGAGAATAAAAAAAACACACACACTACAAGAAAATTGCAAACTAGCGACTGAAATTAGCGACTGAAATTTATCAGTCTCTATTTTGCGACTGATTTAGCGACCAATTCTGAATAATCAAACAACTACTGATTTAGCGACCAAAATAAGTTGTTGCTAGAAAATCAGTTGCTATTTCAGTCGCTGCTTGATTGTGTTTCATGAACACAAAGTTTGCGACGAAACTAGCGACCAACTAGCTACTAAATTGTAAAAAATGTGGCGACTGAATTAAATTCGGTCGCTAAATAAATTTTTTTAATTTTTTTAGTGACGAATTATATTTCGATAACTACTAAACACAACACAATCCACCCTTTGCGACATAATTGAATTCAGTCGCTAAATATTAGTTAAAATTAGCGACGGAATTCTATTCGGTCGCTAAATAAAACTTAAAAAAATATAGAAATTGCTTAAAAGTGATGATAATATTGTTGTTGAGTATCAATCCCATTTTCTTTTTTTGTAAGAGCAAGACATTAATTTATAATAAAAAAATATTTATATGCACTCCTACATAATTAATACCAATAGTTATTTATGCGAAAAAATATTTAGAAGTTTTTTTATAAGGGGATTTTTAGGCATTTTTTTAATTAGAGTATATGAATTTTTTAAAATTTCTTATTTATTTTGATCCATATTTGTAATATATATTTCTAACTTATGATAACTTTATTTTTAAATAAATTTTTAGATTTAAATTTTATTGATAGAAGAGATGTGATATCTTGAGAAAAAAAGAATTATAACATCCTCTCTCTTTCTAATAGGAAGAGCACAAATGTATTTTCTTAACTATTAGTATTTCTTTATTGTTGTGTGTTTGTAATGATTATCAAAAGTAAACTACAACGAAATAAAAATATGAAAGTTTTTTATATATTTTAAAAATTGAAAATATTATATTTTAAAAAGTTATATTAATTAGTCTTGAGAAAATAATATGAATCTAAATAAATTGTAAATATGTGTGTGAAAATTAAAATAAACGTAATTAGTAAGGTCGAATGTGTCACAAAAATAATTAATTTAAAGTTAAAATTTGATAATTTAGCGAGTGTTAGAGTTGCAGATTTATCAAGTAAATGAGTAGGTAGATAATTGATTGGATTGGTTTATTTTTCGCTCACGAGTTTTTTATTTTAAAAAAATAAACTGGTTGACCCAAACTATTTTTTACCATGTTTCTTTTCCCTTCACATTGGGCTAGTCTCACAAATGACCCAAATAATATGCTCCAACTTCGAAACCAATCCAATGGTGCGAGACAACGAGATCCGGCAGCCCTCCTGTGCGAGTTTCGGCAGCCATTGCGCGATTGGAGTAAGTATCTTTTTTTATCTTTTTTTTTCATTTAAAGAAATAATGAATAATGGGTATATTTTTTTTTATCTTTTTCTTATTTACCATTTATAAGCTATCATATTACAATATTACAAGCTATCAATTATAAGTAAATTGTTAACTTTTATTATAAGTAAAAAATCGTAACAATGATAATATATCTTTTTGCTTAATAGTATAAAATTATTTTATATGGTGGGCATATTACTATCATGTGAATTTAGCAGTAAGAAAACACAACTTTCATGAAGATGAGAGTTTAAAAATACTAAAAATATTAAGGTTTAAAAATAATAAAAATAAACTATAGAAATATGATTAAAAAAATAATAAACATGATAGGTGAAAAAATGAGGGTTAAAAAAATATATTTAGTAATATTTTTTAAAAAAAGAATAAAGGGAATGTACTTAGTAAAAAAGGTGGAATTAACAACTAGAAATAAAACGGGTTATGGTTTGGGTCCTACGAGATAAAACGGGTTAACCCGTTAAATAAATAAAAACAAATAAAAAAGGTTTTAGAATTAGGGCTTTTCAGTTTTTGTCATCCGAATCCACCGCTATCGCGAGTCGCAAGCCAAAGGTGTGGCGTGGACAGCCATAGCAGCAATCATATAAGTGCAATTTTAAGCCTTCCGAAACTTTGATATTTCAATCCCAATTGTTTTGATATTATAGTTTAGTTTTTGAACAATTTTATGCTGATTTCCTTAGATGCTATAATCATTGTTTTTTTGCGTTTTCAAATGTTGTAATCGCGGTTAGGATGATGCTAAGTAGGAGAATAGGGATGTGTTCTTTATTGTTCTAAATTTACTGTGCTTTTTTAAAGTTCTTCGAAGCAATAGTGTTTTTTTTTGCAATTCAGGGGATTGGTTCAATTGGATGTTATTTCTCATGTAGGTGCTAACAATATGTATCTCGATTTATCATCTTGGGATTTTGTGCGATTTATCAATATGTATCTTTAATGCATGTAGAAGCCTTGAACAAAAGCTTAACATCTTTTTTTTAAGGTGCATTAGAATGACATCATTGCAAATTGAACGGCAACATAAATATGGTTTTGGTCAAATTTAGGATGCTGGCTTATTAAATAAAGCCATTTTTAATTGAGGAAAAATTAAAATAAGTTGTTGTTAAACAATAGAGAGATACTTTTGCTTCTAAAGAGATTTAGCTTTGAAATTTTGGTGGTTGTGTTTTTTCTAATGTACTCTTTCTCATTGTATATTACAAAAAAAGTATGCTTTGTTATTAAAAATAATTAAATGACATGGTAATAATGGCTTGATTTATAATGTTTAGCATTAGTCATACTCGTTCATATTACTGGCTTGCTGCATGGTAATAGGTGACAAAACCATGGTGCTATGTTGGGTACTGAAATAAGAATGCAACTTTGAAAAAGATATTTATAATTTATTTTTTAAAAAAATTTGATATACATATAATCAATTTGGTGTTTAATTTTATATTATTTAGTTTATCTTTAAACGACTTACTTTTACCAAGTCAAAAAAAATGATGATTCATTAGGTAATTCCTGCGAAGGGCCCTGCTGATGTCATTTCAGGAATCTTTAAGCAAAAATTTGAGGGAGCGTGGCCCACTTGGAAGGCTGTGGATGAATCAGTTTGGGATATATGGTTTGGAGTGTTTCAGGTAGTTAAATTATGTTTAATTTAAAATGTGTTGCATGTAGTTTTTAGTCTGTTTCCTAATTCATTTTTAATGTAGAAATAGTATAAGTGGGATCCACAACATGATCGGGCTATAAGAAAGACTTTTGAGCATAAAGGATCAACTCTTCTGAAAAATGCTATGCATAAGGTTAGACAAGGTGTCGATAAGGGAAATTGGATCCCTGAAAATTCTCGAGCTATTTTGGATCAACATTGATCTTCTGAAAAATTTCAAAACAAAAGTAATATTGCTAAAGGGAGTCGGGCTATAGAGAATGGAGCAACAACCTACATTGGTGGCTCCATATCTACAGGAGCCCACTTTGAAAAATTCGTAAGTTTATTTTATATTTATTTATATTTAGTTCAATTTAATATAATTGATTGGTTGGATTGGGATATTAACTTGTATTTAAATTTATATAGACTAATTAAGGAGCTAAATCATCCCCCTACTGCTTGGGAATTAGTGGAAAAGAAAAGAAAAACTCACGATTGAAGAATGGGTCAGTGATAAAGTCTGCAACATTGCTGTAAGTTAGTCTATTAATTTTAAAACCTTTGCAAAACCATGAGAATCAATAGCCAATTGTTGGTTGCCATTGTGTGTATTGTATAATGTATGTTGTAGAGTTGTTTTGATTTTAGCAATCATTGAGAGCACAAGTGATGTGGTGCATTATTAATTTCATGTCATGCATTAATGAGCCAAATTAAAAAATTTCACATACATGCATCATCCCTTTAGTGCCAATGCATAAAACTTACTGTATATATTGTTGCATGATAGGTCCATTGAATCAATTACAATATTAGCATACATATGTTCGATTACTATATTCTATGTTCTAATAATGACTTACACTTACAAAGAATTTCAATAATCTATATTACAAGTTGTTATCCCTTCTCAATTATGGTTCATTCATGATTCATGTAATATAATTAATCACGCATTAAGGCACAAACACTTATTTTTAGTCATCACAATTCACATACACACACACTTGCATTGGATTTTTTTGGATCAAGACCCTCCTCATCACATATACTGTTGTATAATTGTTTATTTGGTTAAATCTAATTAATTATAAAGTATGCTAAAGTATGAAAAAAATGATGCATAGATTTTGTGATTTTATAACTCTGGGAAGGGTTTAAATATATTAGTTGTGGATTTTGTTAACTCATGTTAGTTGAAGTTTTTGGTAGGTTTAGTGATTTTCTTTTTGATGTTTTTCTTCCTTTGGTGTGGGGTATTAAGGCATGGTGCTCTCTTTCAATAATTTTACAGTAAAAATCTTAATGTTGTCATAATTCTTGTTGGTGTTGTGAGTAGACTTCACTTCCATATGTTTCTTTTATGACTTTGTTTTTTAAAAGTTGTAATATAAGAATTATTTGCTGAATTAAAATCAAAGAATATGTTGTCTTGAAATTTTCTTTGAAATAATATTTTTATTTTTTTAGGAGAAATATAAGGAGTGTTTAATTGAAGTTAAGCAACAAGCTACACAGGATGGCATAAAGGGAACTTGTATGGGCTTGCTGGATTGACTAATGATTTCATTCGCTCAACACTTTCACAATCTTCTATGTCACATCCATCACCAGTCACTATAGGGGTGATAAAAGAAATGCAAAATAGGATAGCTAAATTAAATGCTGAGCTTGCTGCAAAGGAAGTAAAGGAAAAAGCATTGGAAGAACATATATGACAACATGATGAGCAAATGCAGTATATACTACGCAACCTCAACATTGACCTTTTAAGGCCAACTCTTCCTCCACCGAGTACTACCCTAGATGATCCTGAGCATGGTGTTGATGATGCTCTTGATGAGATAGCAGAAGACCCTTAATTAGGCTCCTTTATTTTACTTGTTTTAGGATTTCTAGATGTATTTCACTTGTAATTTGTTGAGGAAACCCTTGATTACTTGTTTTAGGATTTTTTGTTGTATTTGACTATTACTTTGTTGAAGTTTAAATGTTTTATGTTATTATTGTGTCTTTTAGTATGTTATAGTTTTTTTTATTATAAATTGTGTAATGAATATATTGTTAATTTCATATTCATTAACAGGTTAAAATTTATAATTTAAAAAGAATTTAAAAATACTAGTTAACATTAGCGACCGAAATAGCGACTTAATTGATTCGTAGCTATTTCAAGTTTTTTGCGACCAAAATTCATAGCCATTTCAATTTTTTTTTGCGACTGAAAAAGCGACCGAATTCATTCATAGTTATTTCAAGTTTTTTGCGACTGAAATCGCGACCGAATTATTTTGTAGCTATTTCAAGTTTTTTGCGGTTGAAATAACGACCGAATTCATTCGTAGCTATTTCAAGTTTTGTGACCGATTTAGAGACTGATGTAAATTTTTTTTTGAATAAATAAATTTTTTTTCGCGACTGTAATTGCAACCAAATAATTCGGTCGCAAAATTATTGGGAAGCTAGGCGACTAATACTATAGCGACGGTTTATGAAGTTCTAGCGACGGATGTATTTAGTCGCTAACTTACGACAGAAATAATTTTGGTTGCTATTATCAATATCGACTAGGGTTTTAGCGACAAATTTTTTTAGTAGCGAATTCGGTCACTAGATGTAATAGCGACTAAAATAACCTAAATAGCGACGAAATTTGGTGGTCGCTAAAACTTAGTTTTTTTTGTAGTGATAAATTCAATATACATTATGGATGCAGGGGAAACTATGTGCATTGAATGCAAGTCACTGAGATGTCACAATTGTGAAATGGATGTGGGTTATGATGATGGTCACGAGTTTTCACGGAAGGTTCTAATAGAAGTTTGTGTGCTATTCACAAAGCAAAAAAAAATTTTGATTGACATGAAATGTGAGTTGGTAGCAATACCCAATTCGAATGACAGCTGGGCACATATGTGAGTTATGTTGGGATAAAATTTCTTAAGCCAAATAGAAATTTTCCATTAATCAATATTAAGAACCGTTGTCTCAGATTACAGAGTTAATGTTAATAATACGTACTTGTATCCATTGACGTTGATCAAAAGGTTGCAGCGGAATAGTCTTTTGGTACAATGATCTTCCTCAGCCAAATCACTGGATTCCTTGATGGGACTTGATATTACTCTTCTGATGGGGAGACAGAGAGACGTGTGTTTCTGATTTGGCATATTAGGGACCATGACCATCTTTATGATTTTAAACCTATTAGGGTTCCCATTAACCCCTAACGGGCCAAATCTGGTTTCCACTTATTTGGGCCCATATCAGTTTTTTTATGTTGGCAGTCTAAAGGCTCACTAAAATTAGATCACTTTTATTGAGCCCAACTAAATGTAAATAACTAATATAAATACTACAAATAATATATGTAGCCCACAATAATTATTAGAAATAAAATTTCTAACAATCTCTCACTTGGGCTTTATATTCATTTAAGTATTTATATCACAAAAATCTTTAGGTGCGCAACCGTATGTTATTTACTTTTAGACTCCCCTTAAACAATCTGGTCCATCTCATACAACAATAGGGAACCACTACAGCTTTCATCACTATCTAATGTGACTAAACCATAATGATCACCATAATTGTATGCACTCAATGACATAAATCAAATATGGATAAGTGGCATGGAAATTACATGCAACGTGATCTTAGTCATGTCTATTTCCAACTGGTCCAAACTTTATTCTTTATAGAGATCCATTCAAAATGCAACATATATATATTGCACAAAATAAGCTCATAATAGAATTGTCAACTTTATTTCTGTAGAAAATCCAAATAATACAAACATTTGGAAAAATTAAAAATAAAGAAGACACAAAACATAAATGAGACTCCCACTAAACTAAGGTACTATAAGGAATTACACCCATATGAGCAGTGTGCTCATGAAAGACTTTAGGCACCAAACCCTTAGTAAGTGGATCAACTAGCATAAAATTAGTCCCCATATGTTCTATAGAAATTTTCTTATTCTGAAATCTTTCCTTAATAACCAGAAACTTTATATCAATGAATTTTGACTTGGTTGTACTCCTATTGTTATTGGAATAAAGAACTGCAGAGTTATTATCACAATAGATTTTTAATGGCCTTTCAATGCCATTAACCACACGTAAATTAGTGATAAAATCTCGCAGCCATATCCCATGGTTGGATGCCTCAAAACAAGCAATGAACTCCGCAGCCATGGTTGATGAAGCTATAATAGTCTGTTTAACAAACTTCCAAGAGATAGCTCCTCCAGCCAACATAAAGATGTATCCAAATGTGGAGCGTTTACTGTCTTGACATCCGGCAAAATCAGAGTCTGAGTATCCAATGATCTCTAAACTGTCAGACTTCTGATAAGTGAGCATATTTCCTTTTGTTCTCTTCAAATAGCGCATTACACGCTTTACTGCTTTCTAATGCTGCATCCCAGGATTACTTAAGTATCTGCCCAAAACTCCTACTATAAATGCAATATTGGGACGAGTACAAACTTGAGCATACATTAGACTTCCCACAGCTGAAGCATAGGGAATCTTTTGCATCTCATTTCTTTCAAGGTCATTATTAGGGCATTGTTTGAGGCTAAATTTGTCTCCCATGGCTATAGGGGTATCTCCTGGTTTACTATCTTTCATGTCGAATCTATCTAAAACTTTATCGACATAGTTCTGTTGTGATAACCTTATGATACCATGAGAACGATCTCTTAGTATCTTAATACCTAATACAAAAGAGGCTTCACCAAGATCTTTCATTTCAAAATTCTTTGTTAAAAATCTCTTGGTTTCGTGCAATAAGCCTATATCGCTGCTGGCAAGCAGTATATCATCGACATATAACACCAAGAATATATATTTACTCCCACTAAACTTATGATAAACACAATCATCAACTATATTTGCCTCAAAACCATATGAGGTAATAACTTGACGGAACTTGTGATACCATTGACGGGAAGCTTGGTTGAGACCATAGATGAATTTCTTTAGTTTGCATACCATGGACTTTGAGTCACCAGACAAAATTTTCTGGTTGCATCATATAAATCATTTCTTCAATGTCACCATTTAGAAACCCAGTTTTAACATCCATATGATGGAGCTCTAAATCATAATGAGCTACGAGTGCCATTATTATTCTAAAAGAATCCTTTGAAGAAACGGGAGAAAAGGTTTCTTTGTAATCAATGCCTTCCTTTTGAGTGAAACCTTTAGCAACTAAACGAGCCTTATATCTCTCGATATTACCTTTTGAATCCCTCTTGGTTTTAAATATCCATTTACAACCAATAGGTTTCACACCTTCAGGTAATTCAACGAGATCCCAAACATCGTTGTCTTGCATAGATTTCATCTCATCCTTCATGGCATCATCCACTTTTGAGAGCTGGAACTTTGCATAGATTGACAGAAGTTGATTGGATCATCCTCTGTTAAACCAATGCCATCCTCATGTTCTTGAAGAAACACAATGTAATCATCTGGAATTGCACTTTTCCTTTCTCTAGTGGATCTCCTTAATAGAACTTCTTGAGATTGTTGAGCTTGCTCTATAGGTATTTGAGGGAGAACCTCAATATTGTCTTGTGTAGGGACAATGTCAGGAATAGCTCCATGATTGTCACCTATTACTGGGGTAGGTACTGGAATAGTAATAGGCACGAGGACTTGATCACTGTCAATGACAGGTTCTTCCTCAAAGACAACATTTCTTATGTTCTCTTCCTTCCCAAACTCAACATCCTCAAGGAATCTCGCATTCCCCGTCTCAAAGAATGATCTAGTAGTGGGATTGTAAAATTTATAGCCTCAAGAGCGTTCAGGATAACAAAAAAAATAACAACTAACAGTCCTTGACTCCAGCTTGCTTTCATGCAGCCTATAAGGACGCGCTTCAGCCAGACAACCCCAAATGTATAAATGTTTTAGACTTGGCCTTTTACCTATCCATAGCTCATAAGGAGTTTTGTTAACTGCTTTACTTGGTACCCTATTTAGGATGTAGACTGCAGTCTTAAGCGCTTCTCCCCACAATGACTCTGGTAAGGAAGAATGACTAATCATACTTCTCACCATATCCTTAAGAGTCATGTTTCTACGTTCTGCAACACCGTTCATGCTTGGTTTCCTAGGCATAGTATACTGAGGAACGATGCCACATTCCCTTAGGAAAAATGCAAAAGGCCCTGGACGTTATTCACCTGATCCATCATATCTACTATAATATTCACCACCACGATCAGATTTGACGACCTTAATTTTCTTTCCAAGTTGAAGATCAACTTCAACTTGGAAAGATTTGAAAACATCTAGGGATTGAGAGTTCTCATGAATTAAAAATAGGTAGTCGTACCTTGAATAATCATCTATGAACGTAATGAAATATTGTTGTCCATTCCAAGATGCCGTAGGGAATGGTCCACAAATATATGTGTGAATTAATTCCAAAACGTCCTTAGCCCTTTCGGCACCTAATTTTCTAGAATTTGTTTGTTTACCCTTAATACATTCAACGCAAACCTCAAAGTCTGACAAGTTAAAGGGTTCAAGAATCTCATCCGACACAAGCCTCTGAATTCTCTGTTTAGAGATATGGCCTAAACGCTTATGCCATAAGGTGACCGAGTTCTCATTTATTTTACGCTTCGTACCACGAGAATCAATGTTAAACTTTTCTTTATTGGAACTAACTACATCTAGTAAGTATAAATTATCAAATAAAGAACCAGAACCAACAACATTTGAATTTTGATAGAGGCTAAATTTATTATTTCCAAATGAACAAGAAAAACCAAATTTGTCCAAACTAGAAATAGAAATTAAATTCCTCCTAAAAGACGGTACAACAAAAGTCTCAAATAAATCCAAATGAAATCCAGTTTTTAACTGTAATCTAAATGTTCCAATAGCCTCCACTGTGACCTTGTTGCCATCACCCACATATATAAATCTTTCATTATCACTTGGCGGTCGGCTCCAAAGGCAACCCTGCATGGATACACTAATGTGAGTAGTAGCACCAGAATCTACCCACCAAGTATCATGTGGTACAAAAGCTAAATTAACTTCAGAACAAACAAAAGAGAGAAAATTACCTTTCTTTACACGCCATGAGGCGTACTTGGGACACTCTTTCTTCATGTGCCCAGGCTTCTTGCAGAAGAAGCAAGTAGGTGTGTTCTCATCCTTTTTGACTTTCTTTTGCTGAGAAGTCCTTTCTACAACATCCTTATTACTCTTTCTCTTCCTATTCTGAGAGCTTGACGCTAAATGAGCACTTTCAGTCTTTTCTCTTTGTTGCCTTTCCTCCTCTTGCACACAGTGAGAAATCAATTCATTCAAGGTCCATTTATCTTTCTAAGTATTATAACTCACCTTGAATTGTCCAAAGTGTTTAGGAAGAGAAATCAAAACTAGATGCACGAGAAAGTCATCAGACAACTCTAACTTTAGTGCTTGTAGTGTTGACGCGAGATTAGACATTTCCATAATGTACTCCCTTATGTTTCCTTTACCTTTGTATCTCATAGAGATAAGTTTAGCAAGAAAACTGCTTGCATCATCTTTCTCATTACTGGTGAAATACTGCTCAACAACATCAAGGAAACCTTTAGCATTTTGGCTCTCAGAAATAGAGCCCCGGAAAACTTATGGAACAGATCGCTTCATGATCATCAAACACATTCGGTTTGAGCGTTCCCACTTTTCAACCTTATCCTCATTCGGGTTTTCCGGATTTGGAGTGGGTTTCTCAGCCCGAAGTGCAAGATCAAGATCCATGCAGCCAAGAATTATCTCAACTGCTTCCTTCCAGGCCTTAAAGTTTGTCCTATTAAGCATGGGTATACAATTAATTTGAGCAGATAAGTTAACAACACTAGCAAAAGCAACTGTAATAGAACAGAAAAAAAATTTAATTTAATTACATGCCCACAGTAAAATAAAATAAATAAAACATGCAGATTATTTACATAATAGACCTATTACAAGATACCAAGCACAACATTAATTCTTTGTCTTTGGACATACAAATTAACTTGTTAGTGGTACTCTCAATGAAACGATCAAATATTGACAATTAATACTATCAAATAATAGCCTTTCTTTGGACCGACTATTATTTACATGATTGTAACTTTATAATTGTCACATATTTATCATCACAGGCATGTTATTATTTGGCCAAATTGTGTCTTCCTTTGGGATGAGCACAAATTGCATAAATAATCTCATACTAACATCTATTGTAATTTTTAATAAAATTAATTTTTGTAATAGGATTGCTTTGGCAATATATTACATCAATTTATTTAATTAAAAAATTACCAGACAAATTAATTAATAAAGAGGGTCTATAATCTGCCAACATTTGCACTCAAATTTGATATAAAAAAAATATCAATTTAAATTTGAACATAATATCAATCAAATTTCAAGAAAATAATTCTTACGTGAATGCCATTAAAAATTCGATAATGTGGAATTTAATATATTGATCATATAATTTTCCCAAATATCATTTAACATTACAACAATGATTTTGACAAAAAAAATCCACTTCTGGTGGTACTCAAAGGATCAAACATAATATTTATATTTGTGTCTTTATCAACCCTTTTCCTTTTCACTTTTCATATTATTTTCCCACTTCCGGTGAGAAAAAAAATATTCTTTTATTTCATTATTGCACAATTAACTCACTTCTGGTGAGAAAATATTCCTTTATTGCATTGTTGCATAATTATCTCACTTCCGATGAGAAAATTAAAAAATTCAAAAAACTTTCTTCAATTTGACAATGTCTTTAGGATCATTGCAAAATTGTTACATATATAAATATATAACATTCACAGAAAATTATACAATTTCACAATACAAAAAAAATCTCTTTAACAAAAAATCAATTTTTAATCGATCTCTTTATCCGTATAATCAATTAAACCAAATTGAAGCAAAAAAATGACCAACGCATTCAAATACACGTATTTTCAATGAAGAGAGAAAAAAAAATTGTAACAACACGCTTTAGAACCCCATAACCTAATAACAACGGCGGCTCTGATACCACTTGTTGGGATAAAATTTCTTAAGCCAAATAGAATTTTTTCCATTAATCAATATTAAGAACTGTTGTCTTAGATTACAGAGTTAATGTTAATAATACGTACCTATATCCATTGACGTTGATCAAAAGGTTGCAGCAGAATAGTCTTTTGGTGCAATGATCTTCCTCAGCCAAATCACTGGATTCCTCGATGAGACTTGATATTACTCTTCTGATGGGGAGACAAAGAGACGTGTGTTTCTGATTTGGCATATTGGGGACCATGACCATCTTTATGATTTTAAACCTATTAGGGTTCTCATTAACCCCTAACGGGCCAAATCTGGTTTCCACTTATTTGGGCCGATATCAGTTTTTTTTTTCTGTTGGCAGTCTAAAGGCTCACTAAAATTAGATCACTTTTATTGAGCCCAACTAAATGTAAATAACTAATATAAATACTACAAATAATATATGTAGCCCACAATAATTATTAGAAATAAAATTTCTAACAAGTTATCCTTGCAATGCAATGCTAGGGAATTTGAGAAGTGAGAAGGAATAATACACTTTTCCAAACATAGTAAATGACATATGTGGCTTATCCTCGCAATGCAAGGTCAATGACTCTGACAAAGAATACTGTGTGACTTATCCTCCCAATGCAAGGTTAGTGACTTTGAGAAAGAATAGAAAATTTTGAGATGTCTACTAGTGTACTACATGTTGGGTGAGGATAATGTGAAGTTTGTTGCTACACATAGTAATAAAATTATATTATATTTGTAAGTTAAAATTTAGTCAGTTTGATAATTTTGTAATAATAATAATTATTAAAATATGTTAATTTGTAAATTGTTAATTATTAATTAATTATCAATAGATTAAAATAATTAAAGTTTACAATAATATTAATAATAAATATTGAAATAAATTAATGCACGTAAGTTTAAGTGACATTTGAAAATAATTATGTATCATAACTTTTTGTTTTGTTTCCCAATATACTCTCCTTTCCTATGCTGTTTGATTCCTTCTGTTCGTAGTTTATAAAGTGAAAAAGCAATGATGTTGTACTCGGGTACTGCAAACACATAGTATCTTGTGTGTCATCTATTGAATGTGACTTTAGTATGCATACAACTGTGTTTACTTCCGTGGTTGCAGGTATTGAGTGACGTTTTTCTATTTGGAAGATTTAATTGGTAATCCTTGTAGGAGATTTGGGTTGATTTTTAACGGTTTACTGAGTACTCCATTAAGCCATTGAATGTTTCATATGCATTACATTAAGCCATTAAATATGTGTTTGTCAGACATTTTCGTTTACGTGTTAATTATAACAATGAAATAGTAATACTGAAATATTATTATAAAATATATGTGTGTTAATTTATTATACAATGTTTATATATAAAAATATATTTAATATATATATATATATATATATAATATTTTATAGTTTATATTTTATTTGATGCATAAAAAATATGAATATACATTATTTGTATTTTTTCCTTATAGTAAATGATTGTATGTGTAGTATTTATTATTTAACAAATTATATACTATATATTTGTAACAACGGTTATATATATAATAAATTCGTATATGATATCAATTAATATATAATATAAATTAATATAAATATTATGTAAATATTAATATATAAATAATAAATTATAAATTATTGGGTTTTAAGTGGCCATAAATCGTCTTTTATTTTGTATTAAAAGGTGTAAATAGTCTAATATTATTATGTATTATTTATATATATGATATCAAAAAAAGTATATAAAGTTTTTTCTTAATTGCATGAGTATTTTATGGTTACAAGTTAATGTAAATATAAATAATTAAGTGACTGTTAAAAAAAGGTTAGTATATTTATATATTAATTAATTTAAATATTCAATATGAATTTATATAATTTAAGGAAATGATATATGGATATAATATTTAGTTTGATAATATTGCTGACATCATAATATTAATAAACTTCGAGAAACACATGAACATAAGTAACATGCACTTAACACTTAACACAACTTAATAAATAAATAAAAAATGCATATGATGAAATTGCTATGTCTGGAAAATGAAAATACAAATAACAAAAAAACTCGTCCTAGTAGATGTGCATGTGAGCAATAATCACTCATGTGGTGGCTTTTGACTTGATACAAGTCAAACTTTTTCGGTTAATATGCCAACTCCATCTATAGTTCTATTTTCTCGTCCAACAATTTTTGCATTTGCGCTTCAAGATTCTTCACATTGTAATAATTATAGTCACGAATACATTTTCCAGTTGTTGCAAGCAAACGACGAAGCAAACATCCTGCAACATCTTCCCAAGCATCGTAGACCTTTTTTGCAAATTTTCCAAGACAAACATGAGTCTCAATGTCTCCATACTCAAGGGTTCCACAGTATCTAGTATATTTTATTTCATGTATGGTCTTAACATCATACATAGTGTATACTGGCTAGCTGTAGTGAAGTAGGGTACATATGTGGGATAATAGTTGCTTCATGCATTGTTAAACAAGAAACACGTCAGGATCGATATCGGTTGCAAGATCCCCCTGGTTAGTCCCTATTTCACGTTACAAGTTAATAAATGGAACCAACAAAAAATAAAACAAAAATAAGACAAAATAGATGAGAAAGATCGTTATTTTCAATGACCATCATAAATTTTGTCTCACCATGCGACTGACGTAATGCCGACTGAATCTTCCATTTTCGGACGAAAAGGTTGAGTACTACTAGATTCTTTGCCGACAGTATGTTTAGTACAATACTTTATCTACTCAGATACTACTTCTTCGTAAGTGGCGTATGATCTATGCCTGTTTCCCTTAAACCTGCTAACTTGAGCATCACATTCCATCTAAGAAGAATAAATGTCTGGGTTGTGTCTCTAGAAAACTACGTAAAACTTTTGGATACTACTCTTGTCACCCATTTAAGCCAAAATGAAGGACAACATTGTATCCTTGTCCCATATATTGTGTAGACATATATAGTGCTAACATTATTTGTCATTCACGAATAATAAAGTATAATAACATAATTATAAAATATTATAACATAATAAAGTATATAATATAATAATATTATTTACCATTCACTTATAATAAAAAATATTTTTAATTCATTTCAAAAAAATAATTTTACCGTCCAATTGTATATAAAATTAATAAAAATTATAAATATTATTATGTTTATATAATTATTTAAATATTTAAAATTGTTGTAATAATTTTTAATATTAATATGATAAATTTATTTTGTATAAAAAATGTATATAAATAATTTTTTTTTTAATTATTATTAAATATTAATGTTTATTAAAATTTATAGTTAATTATATATTTAAAATTAAAGTTTTTAATATTTTTATAAGTATTTTTTTATTAATATGAATAAAATTAATAAATAATATTATGTACATATATATATAATATAAATCATAATTCATAAAAATATATTATGTTATATTAAATATTAATTTTGATTGATAAAAATTAATTATGAAATTGTAAAAAATAAAACAAAATAACTTTGTTATTGCTATTGATTTGAAACATTGTATTGATAATACCATAAAGAAATTATTTAAAAATGAAATTAAAGTATTTAAAATATATTTAATAATAATTTTTAAATGTACCACAAATGGAAAGTAATAATTAAATTGTAATTGTAAGTTGCAAGAAAGTGGTTAAATAATTTGTTATATTTTTAAATATTACTTTATTTTAAATTTATGACAAATAAAACTTAATTATTTTGTAATTGCTACTCTATGTTTAAATTTTATTTTTAAAATTAATTATATAAATAAATTAATTAATTTTTAGATTAGTACATGAATATCCAATATTCGACAAAAAAAGGGATGAGGACACAAATTTCATGCTTATTAAATATATGAACAAAAGTGAGTATAAAGTATGAGAATAGAAATGGAAACAAAAATAGTGAAATCAGTATAAGAACATCTTGGTCATACACTAGGTTATGGCTAAGAGGATACAAGAAGACTAGGCGGGCACAAAGAATGTAGGCCAAAGATAAGGTTAACCCTCATTAATTTCATTTTTTGCATTTCTGAAGGAGTAAGAGAAGGAGAGAGGAGAAACAAAAGCTCTATATGAAGGAGTCATGTGTATGATCTATTGATTTATGAGGAAATGTTGGTGTTTGTGACATTTTGATAAAGTGAAGATGTTATGTGATGTTTTGGAAATTCTATTTTATTTGGATTTTGTTGTTCTTAAGCAATGACACTTGTAAACTTATATTTTCTAATTTTTGTTTAAAATTATTTGGATATTGGAAGTAATTTCATATGTGAACCATTTTACCTGAGTTTGGAGAATTTTTAGTTTATATTTTTATATTATATGTGTTGGGGTATAATGGGTGTCACAAAATTACCCTTATGTTTCCACGTGAATGGACTGTGATGATTATTCTATATATGAGAGCAGGTTAGGGTTAAGTTGAAGCTAATGTACCCGATGCGCAAGTGTTGAGTTTAATGTTGATGGTGGACTAACATAGGATGTATTAGTTGCTAGTGCTTGACCACCGCCAGGACATTACTATTGTTTTTGTTGGTTAGGCCGACCTATCCTGTAAAACTCAAATTGACAACTGAACATGTTATTGAGATAAACTTTTAATTCTAATTAGAGAATAACATGAATTATACCTATGAAAATGCACCTAAGTTTTATCTTATTTTCTCTCTTATCTTTGTAAAATCATTTGTACTTAGATGTTGGTATAGACTTTTGAATGTGTTTGTTATTTCATAATTGCGAATTATGCATTTTTATTTGATTCAATTTAAACAATGATTGATTTTTATTATGGTTTGAAATATTGTTTTAGCCCACAAATCACTTATTAAAATTATAATATATAAAATTGATCATATTTATTATCAACGAATTGGGATACATCTGAACAGTTGACTTTTAGGATGACCTTAATGTCGCAAACCGAAAATTTCTGATCTTGCGACCTATGGTTTATACATCCTTTTAAAAGTGTCATTAATTAAGGAATGCCTAGACACCAGACTAATCCTTAATTAATGGTTTTGAAAATAGGTTCATGGAGTCGCCACCAATATTTTACTCAAAATAGAAAAGGTTTTTAAAGATCCAATAATGACCTTGATAACCAGAATTGGGTTCGGGGGTCGGTTACATGTAGGGATGGTATTAAGCACCCCTACAACGCCCTCAATCAGTACCCTATGATGAAGTTAACATGATAAGAATTAATAAATTAAATATTGAATCCCCTTTATTAATATTTATTTACATATTGAAAATTTAAATTATACGACTAACCCTAAAATATTTACATGATTGCGTTTGTTATAAATAAAAAATAGAGATAAAGATAAGAAATAAAAGATATAGAAAAAGATTTATTGAAATACCTCTTGAACGAGCTCTATTGAATCTTCAAATATGGAGATGGTGTTTTATGGAAACCTTTCACACTACAATATGCCTCACAAATCTCAAGAAATACAATAGGAGAAAGAGAGAGAAATTTTGTGCTCTAAGGAGTCTTGGACGAAATTTTTGGGGTCCTAAGAACTGTGCCCAAGCTGTCTATTTATAGGCATTAGAAGGGTTTCCAGAACGGCCCGTTCCAAAACCAGAACGGCCCGTTCTGGATCCGAACGTTGTGTGTTAATTTTGTAACTGGAACGGCCCGTTCCAAAAGTGAGATTAACACACAATTGCCTAAACTGGAACGGCCGTTCCAAACAAGAGATCTTAGGTCATTTTAATAACTCGGAACGGCCCGTTCCAGTTTAGGAACGGCCCGTTCCGGTTAAGGTTTATAACCCTCTTTTAGGAGCTTGGAACGGCCCGTTCCAATTTTGGAACGGCCCGTTCTAGCCTAAGATTTTTAGGCCTTTGGCCTGGTTTAGAACGGCCCATTCTGGTTTTAGAACGACCCGTTCCAAACTAGGTTTTTAGGCTTTTTTTGTGGCTTGGAACGGCCCGTTCTGATTTTGGAATAGCCCGTTCTGGGCCACTAAAACCAATGTATTTAGGCTTTAGGCCTTCTGATGTTCTGTCCTGTTGTTTGCATGCTTGTGAGCTCCAATTCTTTGATGATAGACGTCGATTTCATAGCTTTTGTTGATCCGGACGAAATTGGGTGTCTATAGCTGCCCCTCTTTACTTGTCCTTTAGAATAGCTATGTGTTGCTTTTCCAAAGGCAAGTAAAGACGTAGACATTTCGTCCGGGTCTTCTCTTCGTCTCTTTAGTGATGGCGCTTCTACGTTGCTTCCCTTGGATAGGTGTATTTTCTCATATCCTCACCCTTTAGAGCAGTTGAGTATTGGTTACATACTCTATTGGGTAATAAGGCTGACTAATTGTACACCTGATCTTTAGTCTTCGAGTATAAGCTCCATTGTTTCTCTTGTGATAGTGAGGTGAAAATTCGGATCTTCACTCTTGTTTTGACAATAGATACCTTCACGTTGTTTCCTTCGGGTAGACGGTGTTCCCTATATCCTTGCCCCTCGGAGCAACTGAATGTTGGATTGTATGCTCTATTGGGTGTCAAGGATGGTGAACCGAAACATCTAGGCTTCAAGATCCATGTGAGTGCCCTATGTCGCTTGCTATGTCCGAATCTTCTCCTTTACTTCAACAATGTAGATGCCCCCACACCATTTCCTTCGGGTAGATGGTGTTTACCTGTATCCTTGTCCCTAAGAGCAGCTGAGTGTTGGTTTATATGCTCCGTCGGGTGATAAGGATGGTAAACTTGTACCATCTAGGCTTTTGTCTTTGATGTTGATGCATCTTATTGCTTCTGCTGGCTTCATGGTAGTATGTTCCTTTATTTGTAGCATGTTAAAGAGGGAGTATATTCCGAGCTCAGCCTCTCTAGGCTAGACTGATATTTAGGGCTTCAGCCGGCCCACGGTGGGAGCTCGGCGACATCCCGATTTTGATTTCGAAGAACTCGGCGGTACCCTCGTTGTCATTCACTGATTTGAGAGGCTCGACAGTGGCTCTCGATCAAGCTGTGCTGATTTTTAAGGCTTCAGCGGACCTATGGTGGGAACTCGACGGCGGTCCCGATTTTGACTTCGAGGAACTCAACGGTACCCTCGTTATCTTTTACTAATTTGAAAGGCTCGAAGGCGGCTCTCAACCAAGTTGGACTGATTTTAAGGCTTCAGCCGGCCTATGGTGGGAGCTCGGCGGCGATCCCAATTTTGTCTTTGAAGAACTTGACAGTACCCTCGTTGTCAATCACCAATTTGAGAGGCTCGCGGCGGCTCTTGATCAAGCCTGGCTGATTTTAAGGCTTCAACCGACCTATGGTGGGCGCTCAATGGCAATCCTGATTTTGACTTCGAAGAACTCGACGGTACCCTCGTTGTCATTCACTGATTTGAGAGGCTCGACGGCGGCTCTCGATCAAGCTTGGTTGATTTTAATGCTTCAACCGACCTATGGTGGGAGCTCGGCGATAGTCCCGATTTTGACTTCGAGGAACTCGGCGGTACCCTCGTTGTCATTTACTGATTTGAGCGGCTCGATGGCGGCTCTCGATCAAGCTTGGCTGATTTTAAGGCGTAAACCAACCTACGGTGGGCGCTCGGTGACAGTCCCAGTTTTGACTTTGAGGAACTCGGCGGTACCCTCGTCGTCATTCATTGATTTGAGCGGCTCATCAACTTGGATGGTTGTTGATATCCTTTGATGGTGATTCTTTTTTGATTTGAGGTACTCGACGGTACCCTCATTGTTGACTTGTGATGGAAACTTCCCCAAGGAGGATGGGCAGGATATACATGATATGCCCCTGTGTTGGTGGGAAAAGAAAATAAATGGATGGTAGGGATTCTAGTGTTGCCCCTGCCTTGTGAGTATTGTGATGCCTCTCCAGGCGTATTCATTGTGGGATGGTTGGTAAGAGTTTGGTGTTGTTCTTGTCAAGGTGAGTATTGTAATGCCTCTCCAGGCGTAATGCTGAGTCCTTTTGATGATTGATTGTTTGATTGTTGATGGATGGTTGTGGAATGAAAGACTTCCCCTAGGTGGATGGCCAGGAGATGTTTGTTTCTTTTGCTCTTTATTGTCATCATTGGTGGAGGGATCCATTTCATGATGTTATTTGCTGAATCTTTATTAATGAGTATTATTTTGGAAACCACTTCTGCCTTTGGTTAGGAAGTCATTCCTGGTCTTGGCATTTTTTGATCATCCTTCATTTAGTTGAGGAGTAAGGCGCGATGGCCTCTTTATGCTTACAGACTTGCTTGTTTGGTCGATTCTATTCTATTCCACTGTTGATATGTCTTTGCTTAGTAGGCACATAGAATCACTTGGGGTTGCTATTTGCCACTGCTTGGCTCATGGTTGACTATTTAGCTTGTGCTTTGTCCTGATGACTGCTTCTGACCCATAGCAAGTAGAATGCATGGACGCAATGAAAATGCAGGACAGGAGTGATTTTATTATTATTATTATTTATTCTTTTTTTTGGTGTAATGCCCTTCCATATGCCCCTAACTCATATGCATGCGATGCAGTTTATGCTCATGTGTTTGTTCCTAAACATGCAATTCAATTTTTTTGTTGGGAAATTAACCTGTGCGCATTAAGGTTAAAGTTGATGATTTCTTTTTATCCATACTGTTTGTGATTATCACCAGGATATGTTCTTTTGAACTTAAGGTTTCAGTGGCTCCTTGATTATCTAGTCGATGTATAGTCAAGCATCTCCCAGCTTTGTTTGGGGACATCTCGATCTTTCCTCTGTGAGTATTCACTGTGCATTCTCCGTGTATATTTTTGGTACCATTTTAATGCCATAAGGGTCAAGAGAAATGAAGAAAAGGGATGTTTTTATTTTTCAAGAGGTTGTTAGAAAGGATTTTTTTTCAAAAGGGGTTTTTAGAAGAATGGCTAGCCAAGGTGGCTTTAGTGTTTATGGCTATTGAACAAAGTATATTTGCTACAAAGAAGCTATCATTGTGTTTAGCCTTTTTGGAAAGTGAAGTGATGACTCGGGGTCGTACTCTGATTGGATGATTCCTCTAAGTCGCCTTTCAATTTTCAACTCAGGTTGCTGCTTTAACGTCCTAACTTTTGCCTAGGTCACTTGGGATGTGTTTCCTAGCAGACATTTTTCTTTTGATCCTTTTTTTTTGCCTAGGTTACCCATTTTTACTTGTGGGTTGCCTAGCAGATCTTTCCCTAACTTTTGTGCAGCCTCCTTAGTGGGTTTCCTGCCGGGCCTTTATTTTTGAGCACTCGTGAGGTATGGGATGTTTTGTTTTGTTAAACCCTAGTCATGTTTGGATTCATGTGATTACTTTGTTATCATTTCCATGCTATTATCGAGTAACATCTTTGTCGCAAATACATCTTGTTTATTAAGGGTTAATGGATGAGGCCTAGAGTGAATATTTAAAGGGAGAAGAGAAATGAAAGAATGTTATGGCATTTAAAACAATACTTCCAATTTACACGTGCCCCTTTAGCAAAGCTCGGAAGCCCGGGTATGCCCCAAGTTCGTGATTTATACACAGAGAGATTAACCGAGGTTGCCCCCTAGAGAGGCATGGTTGATGATTGGTTGAACTACGTTAGGAATGCATTCCCACTTGCTTGAATGTGGGTGTTACTTTGGAGTGAAACCTTTATGAATTTTTGCTTTCTAAAGGAAATACTCAAGCCGCCTTTCGGTTTTCAACTAGAGTAGACATTTCTTTTTTTATATATATATATATCCCTGACTATAGGATGTATCCTATCGGGATTTTGATTCCTTTACCATAATTTTTGCCTAGGACGCCCTTCACGGGTTTTCGTCCTAGCGGTTTTTTGTCATGCAATGCCTTTATTCTTCAATTGGGTTTTGTTGTAATTCCCTAGAAGCAAGGATTCATTCATTCTTGATCATTCCTCCTATCCCAACAGTTGTCATTTCTGCATGGGGAACTCTCGGTGTTTGAATCGTCAATTTGGGCGTGTTATGCCCCCAGTCTTCTTACACAATTACTGGTTTTTAAATGCTTCCAATTTGATGTATCGAGTTTGCACTTGATTACCAGTGATCTCATTATTTGATTAATACGCACATGTTATGTTTCCCTTTTTATTCTTATTTATTATTTACAAGGAAGGCATATTATCTATATGAAGTGCAAAATAGGATGCAAAGGTGATTGAGAAATTCAAAAAATATCATTCTCATTGATTTGTTTGTTTAGAGAACATTCTTTGTACAAATCTTTCGGTGCACTTTGACGATGTTGTAACAGGCTACAGAAGCTAATGCTTGAATGATGTCCCTATAGACATGCTGGCTCGTTCATTGATTTGCAATTAGTTCTTGTTTCTTCTCAGATTCTCTTCTTGCTATTCCCACAGAAGTAACTGTCAATAGGATCTTCGGGTTCACCACTATTTTGGTGATTGCCAAAATTTTCATCTTTATTGACGAGGTTGATGAGTCAGAGATGAAAGATGCAGTTTGGAGTGATTTGATAACGAATTGGAGGTGTAAAGGAGCTTATTATCAATTTTTTTTAAAAACTCCCTAGGTTCATGATTTCTCGTTCATCAACGGAGTTTTCTTTAGCTTCCCAAACTATGTTCTTTTGAAGCAAATTCTTTTTCTCTCTTTTTTGTTTTTTTTGCTTCAATTTCCTTTTTTCCGTGCCTCATTTTCGAAATTTCAAACAATCTCCTATTTGGGTTGAGGAATGAAATCTTTCTAAATTGGAAGAAGTTTGAGAAGATGTAGACTTTGCCTTCTGTTGAAAGGATGACGAGAGTCTAAAGTCTAGTAGGCCTCCTTAGTATAAGGGCACACGATTCATGTACTTTAGAATGTTCTCCTTTCTCAAAAATCTTTACATACTATGTGTCTTCCATTTTCTAATGAATGTATATGCTAAACTAAAAGATGCATGATATTTGTTTTCTGCCTAAATTTTATCATTTATTATTTTTTTTACTAAAGGGGAATGATGCATGATTTTTGCTATATATTTATTTGTTTTCATTTTTGTTTTTATTTTTTTTTAAATAAACTATCCTATATGATTCTTTGAGGTTTGGGTGTATAGAAGGGAATTAAATTTTTTTTATCATATTTTTTTATTAATATCTATTTTTTTTGTAATTCTTATCTATTTGAAATAAATAAACACAAACAAATGCAGCACACATATGCTTAAACAAATGTACACCCGCGAACAGTCAGATTTAAATCCTTGGTTTGTGGTCCCTGAGGGAAAAGTGCATTGTATAGGAAATTTCTACTCTCACTGGTCTTAAGGCCCCCAAGGTGTCCCCATTATAGGCATCCAGTATCTCTGTCGCCGTCACCTGAAAAACTCTAAGGTCTATCACAGTATTTCAGGCTAGAGTAACCGGTTATCACCTTGAGTGTGATTTTCGACAAGGCTCGCAGGCTCCAAGGCCAAACTTGGGCCGGTCATACATCAACCACTCCCTATGCTTATTACCCTCATGCTCCCGAGTGTAGGGAGAATTGTTGTGTGCAAAGGATTGTGTACAGTTTTATTCAAACAGGTGCAAAATTTAAACAAACAAATAGATATTAAAGCCAAACAAGTAAGATCTTTATTAAAGTAAAGGCGAAAAATATTTAAATTATTATTTTTATTTTATTAACTTCATCAATTAAACGGGCTTGACCCTCTTTAAACGTCCCTAGTGGAGTCACCATCTATCGCAACCCGAAAATTTTCGATCTTGCGACCTATGGTTTAGACATCCTTTTAAAAGTCTCATTAATTAAGGAATGCCCGGACACCAGACTAATCCTTAATTAATGGTTTTGAAAATAGGTTCATGGAGTCGCCACCAATATTTTACTCAAAATATTGGAAAAAGAAAAGGTTTTTAAAGATCCAATAATGGTCTTGATAACCAAAATTGGGTTCGGGGGTCGATTACGTGTAGGGAAGGTATTAAGCACCCCTACAATGCCCTCAATCGGTACCCTATGATGAAGTTAACATGATAAGAATTAATAAATTAAATATCGAATCCCCTTGATTAATATTTATTTACATATTGAAAATTTAAATTATACGACTAACCCTAAAATATTTACATGATTGCGTTTGCTATAAATAAAAAATAGAGATAATGATAAGAAATAAAAGATATAGAAAAAGATTGATTGAAATACCTCTTGAACGAGCTCTATTGAATCTTCAAATATGGAGAAGGTGCTTTATGGCAACCTTTCACACTACAATATGCCTCACAAATCTCAAGAAATACAATAGGAGAGAAAGAGAGTGAAATTTCGTGCTCTAAGGAGTCTTGGACAAAATTTTTGGGGTCTTGAGAACTGTGCCCAAGCTGTCTATTTATAGGCATCAGAAGGGTTTCCAGAACGGCCCATTCCAAAATCGGAATGGCCCGTTCTGGATCCGAACGTTGTGTGTTAATTTTGTAACTGGAATGACCCGTTTTGAAATTGAACGGCCCGTTCCAGAAGTGAGATTAACACACAATTGCCTAAACTGGAACGGCCGTTCCAAACAAGAGATCTTAGGTCATTTTAATAACTCGGAACGGCCTGTTCTGGTTAAGGTTTATAACCTTCTTTTAGGAGCTTGGAACGGCCCGTTCTAGCCTAAGATTTTTAGGCCTTTTGCCTGGTTTGGAACGGCCCGTTTTGGTTTTGGAATGGCCTGTTCCAGACTAGGTTTTTAGGCCTTTTTTTGTGGCTTGGAACGACCCGTTCCGATTTTAGAACAGCCCGTTCTGGGCCACTAAAATCAATGTATTTGGGCTTTAGGCCTTCTGATGTTCTATCCTGTTGTTTGCATGCTTGGGAGCTCCAATTCTTTGATGATAGATGTCGATTTCATAGGTTTTGTTGGTCTGGACGAAATTGGGTGTCTACACTTAATAAATAATTATTTAATATAAACTACCAATAAATTGAATGTTTTTTTGTACAATGTATGATTTTTATACCTAATTCAATTTGGGACTTTTTAATTTACTTATTTAGTATCATAATTATATTTGCATAATTATATTTATTAAAAAATTAATAAATAAAATTTTAGCTTTTTGGTGTTTATATAATTTATTCCCATAATGAAGTTTTTTATTATCATCATAATATATGATGGAAATCTAATCCCCAAGGATCCCTTTGGAAGAGGTAAGACCAAGAAGGGTGAAGGTTGATCCAAGAAGGCTCACACTTGAAGACCATTGGGCCTTTAACTAGGTCCATGGTTAGGAGGCTGGAGGAGGCTTCTACAGAGGAGGTGCTTCTTAGACCTATGCTCAATATGAGTATTGAGTATGATTCCTCTTTTTAGTCTCATAGTCTCTATTGTACATACATTGTACAGTTTGATTTCTTGTACCTTGTATATAGTAGATACTTGTATAGATGTATTTTGCCTCTGCATTTGTGAGGCATTTTCTTTCTTTTATTTTAGGTTATCCTTTAGGAATTTAGGGTATGTTACTTGGAGAATTTTGCTCCATTTGACCTTGTATTAAGGGTCATTCATTTTTGTATTTTTCAGTAGGAAAAGTGGGGTGACAAATAGCAAGGTGTGCAGGTGCAACTAGTAATTGAGCCAGAACTGGGCCTAGGCCAAGTTTTACATATTGGGCTTATTTTGTTCCATATTTTTCAAGGAATTGATTTAGCTAGGTCTCACCATCATATGGTGAACCTAACTAAATCAACTCCAAGCTTTTGGATTGGATTAAATATGGAAAAAGACAAGTAGGCCGCGTAGCTTGGATTCCTTGGCCGAAATTACCTAGCTTCTCTTGCACACTTGGGAAGCTTGTAGCACAAGCTCCTAACTTAGCTTACTTCCCAAGCTTCTAAGTTAGAAGCTTGCTCGACAAGCTTCCCAAGCTAACTAGACCTATCAAGCTAAGCTAACCATGGTGCTCTTGAACCATAGTTAGCCTAGCTTGCACCAAAAGTTTCCTTCACCCTATATAACTCTTTTTCTTACATTTATAATCACTTTTTGGCATATTTGAGAGTGAATTCCGAAATTGTTCAGCAATTTTTTCTCTTCTAAAAGTCTTAACCTCTTTGATATTCATCCAATTCTCTTATCCCTTCCATAGAAGAGTGTGGTGAGAATTGAAGAGACTTATCTCTTCTCCAAGGAGTGGCGTCTCTTGAGAGTGTCTCCTCACCAATCCGTGGTGAATCCAAGGTTTCTTCCTCCATTGGAAACCTTGGAGAAGCTTAAGAAGAATCAAGGAGTCAAAGGTCTATGGAGGAGCTTGAAGAGGAATCAACATCAATCCGGTTTCTCAACAAGTTTTCCATCAATATATTAACTAAAATAATATATTAATTAAAGGAGTTTAAATGTAAACATGTACTATAAATTCCCTTATATAAAAAAAACTACAGCAAATTACTATTAATTATCTACTAATAACGTGACATAAATCATACTTTCAACCTCATTATTTTAAATTTATTATTATCATCATAATATATTAATTCAAAAATTAAACCAATTGAAACATATTAAATTGGAATAATATACCAATTAAAACACATTAAATGTAAACATCTACAATAAATTTCCTTATAAAAAAAAACTACCTAAAATTATGATAAGTTTTTCGTAATAACGTAACATATATATTAAATAACAATTTTTTTTTACATTTACTCAAATTAATGTTTATTTTTATTAAAATAAACAACATATATAAAATTATAAATTTATTATTGATGAAATAATGTATGTCTATATTTTAATAATAAATTCATACATTAAATATTAGTCATAGTAATATATTTACTTTTAATTATTTGTGTAGTAAAATAAATTATATTTACATCCTGTTCCGGTATGCCTAAAAGTCCCACATCGATTAGGAGTCGAGGTTAAGGGTAGTTTATAAACACTCTTCCTCCTTAACCCACCAAGGCGCCTTTTCAAGGATAAAACTGTGACGGCCCAACGAGCGCCAAAGCGGACAATACCTCGGATGCGGTGACCCTAACAATGACAGCGGACTTACGATACGCAACGAGCCGGCCTCATCACATCACGTCAGCTGCTCTGGCCAGTCTCAGACAGAGCGACGACGAGTTGTTGAGGACGTTCATGGAGCGTTTTGCCAGCATCTCGGTCAAGATTTGAAATTTGAATCCCGAGGTTGCTTTTCGTGACCAGGTCCGAGGTAAATCGTAAACAAAGTCGGACCAAGGCCACAAAGATAAGGTAAAGGTCACCAACGACAGTCAGTTCAAGAAAACTGCCAAGACAAATAGAGGGGGGAGATACGACTTCTACACTCCCCTGAATGCGCCCCGAGTACACGTCCTGGAGGAGGCTAGCAATAGCAATCTGCTCACCCTACCACCACCAGGACACAGCCCTAATAGTGCAGACAAATCTAAGCACTGCCGGTACCACAGGAACCATGGACACACAACGGAGGAATGTCGTACACTCAGAGATCGTATAGAGCAGCTCGTCCAGGCAGGACACCTCGGACAATACGTCCAACGGCAGCAGGGCCACCGAGGAGGCTACAATGGACGAGGACGAGGCAGAGGTCGTGGTTCGGGAGCTCGCACGGACCAGCCCTCTGGCTCTCAGCAAAACGCTGGTGGCGCAGTGCAGGCGGAGGTAAGCCAAGAGACAGGGTCAGCTCCCTTGCGGGGAGTTATCAACACAATTGCAGGAGGCTTCGCGAGGGGAGGCTCCAGTAGCTCAGCACGAAAAAGACACCTGCGTAGTATCAACAACGTCCACTCCGCTACCTCGGCCTCGCACCAAAGCTCACCGCCGATCACCTTCACCGAGGACGACTACACTGGCATCTGTCCGAATCAAGATGACCCGATGGTCATCGCGGTCGAGGTCGCCAATTGGGAGGTTCACAAGACACTGATCGATCAAGGCAGCTCGGCTGATGTCCTATACTGGCCGACATTTCTCAGGTTAGACATCCCTCATTCCCTCATCCAGCCTCACACAGAACCCCTAGTTGGTTTTGCAGGGGAACGATGATGGAAGCACTTGGTGAAGAATTGATGTTCATCCAAGCTTCCATGCTTAGGACTGAAAATGCTCTTGAGATAACACCTTCAAAGACACTTTGAAGCTCCACGAAGCAACTCCAATGGAGGAGAAACACCTTAGGAGGTTCGATCACCTCTTAGAGAAGTTAAGAAGCTTGATGAACCAAGCTTCTAGGAGAAGGAACTTTGAGAGAGAACCTAGGAGAAGGTTTCTCACGGTTTTTGACTCTTGAAAATGAGAGAGAAATCTGATTTCTAATTCTCATAAATGTCCAAAAGTGAATACAAGAGAGGTTTTTACAAATATATAGGAAGAGGTAGCTTCTAGGAGAAGCTAACCTTAACCATGGTTCACTAGGAACCATGGTAAAGTTTAGCTAACCTTCCACGGTTTAGAAAGCTTGTAGGAGAAGCTAACCTTGACCATGGTTCACTTAAGAACCATGGTAAGGTAACCCTAACCTACCAAGGTTTAGAAACTTGGAAGGCAAGCTTCAATCCTTGAAGAAGAGACAAGCAATTTTCGGCCAAAACTAAAGAAGAAGGCTAGGCGGCCTTGGCTCCAATTTGCTCCATGAATTATTTTGAAAATCCTTGATTTGGTTTAGTTAGGTTCATCATATGATGATGAGACCTAGCTAAATCAAATCTATGAAAAATTAGAAGCAAAATGAGTCCAATATGCAAAATTTTGCCTAGGCCCAGTTCTAGCCCAATTACTAGTCACACCCTCAAGTATTGCTAAATGCTACCCCTTTTTCCCTATTGAAAAAATACAAAATGAATGTATCAACTAGGGAGGTTAAATGGAGTTAAACTCTCCAGGTAGCCTACCCTCAAATCAATATACAAACACTAGAAAAAGCAAGTAAAGTGCCTCACAAATACAAAGGCAAAAATAACCTATACAAGAGACTATGTATAAACTATACAATATACACAAGTAGAACTAGGCCTTCTCTTTATGATTGAGTGGTCCAAGTGAAGAATACCTTGGGCTTGAAAAGCCCACTAGTCTTCAAGAGGTCCAATTCTTCTTGAATTCTTCTAGCCATAGCTCTAGTGACTGGGCCCTTGGCCCATGGTCTATCATCCCTTCCCTCTTGAGAAGGATTTGTCCTCAAATCTGTAGGCTCATCTTCCTCATCATAACCTGCAAAGAGAATAAGATCACTTACATTAAAAGTGTTGCTTACTCCATAATCACTAGGAAGATCCAACCTGTAAGCATTATCATTGATTCTTTAGAGGACTTGAAAGGGACCATCTCCTCTAGGGTTGAGCTTAGACTTCCTTTGAGAAGGAAATCTTTCTTTTCTCAAATGAAGCCAAACCCAATCTCCTTCCTCAAAAATGAGTTTTTTTCTTTCCTTTGCTTCTTTCCAAAGCAGTTCTCTCATTTTGTTGTTGTATGTGAGTTTTAACATTCTCATGCAATTTCTTAACAAATTCAGCCCTAAATACCCCTTCTTTATGAAAATAGTGAGAAGAATCTGGTAGGGGTATTAGGTCCAAAGGAGTAAGAGGGTTAAAACCATACACAACCTCAAAAGGTGAGATTTTGGTAGTCTTATGGACTACCTGATATAAGCAAATTCAATATGGGGCAAGTACTCATCCCAAGACTTATGGTTACCCTTAAGGACTACCCTTAACATTGTAGATAGGAATCTATTAACTACTTCTGTTTGCCCATCAGTTTGTGGGTGACAAGTAGTAAAGAAAAGCAGTTTAGTTCCTAGCCTACTCCATAGAGTTTTCCAAAAATGGCTAAGGAACTTAGTATCCCTATCTGAAACAATAGTCTTGGGAAGACCATGAAGTCTAACCACTTCCTTGAAGAAGAGTCTTGCTATGTTGCTTGCATCATCTATTTTGTGACAGGGTATAAAGTGGGCCATTTTGCTAAATCTGTCCACTACCACAAAAATAGAATCCATGCCTCTCTGGGTTTGGGCAAGCCCAAAATAAAGTCCATACTGATATCAACCCATGGAGAGTTAGCAACAGGTAGGGGTGTATAGAAGCCATGAGGCATTACTTTAGACTTTGCTTGTAAACAAGCTATACATCTAGAGCAAAACCTCTCAACATCCCTTCTCATATGGGGCCAAAAGAATTTTTCTTTTAGAAAGCTTAGAGTCTTTTCAACTCCAAAGTGCCCCATGAGACCACCCTCATGACTTTCTCTTACAAGGAGTTTTCTAATAGATCCTTGGGGTATACAAATTCTTCCCTCTTTATATAAGAACCCCTCAGAAATATAGGAACCTCCTTGAGGCTTGACCAAGCATTGGGTATAATTTTTACTAAACTCTGAGTCATTGGAATATAATTCCTTAATGTGATCAAATCCCAAGATTTGAGATCCAAGGGAGATCAACAAAGTGTGTCTCCTAGAAAGGGCATCAGCCACAATATTATTTTTCCCTTTCTTGTACTTGATCACATATGGGAATTGTTCCAAAAACTCTACCCACTTAGCATGCCTTTTATTGAGTTTTCCTTGACCCCTCAAATATTTAAGTGACTCATGGTCACTATGAATGACAAATTTCTTGGGAATAAGGTAGTGTTCCCAAGTTTGAAGGGCCCTAACCAAAGCATAAAGCTCTTTGTCATAGGTAGGGTAGTTAAGAGAGGCACCTTTAAGTTTTTCACTGAAATAAGAAATAGGGTGCCCACCCTGTAACAAAACCGCTCCTATGCCAACCCTAGACGCATCACATTCTAGCTCAAAAGTTCTTGAAAAATCGAGAAGAGCTAGAAGAGGTGCATGAGTGAGCTTATCCTTTAAGGCTATGAAGGCATTTTCTTGTTTTTCTCCCCAAATAAACTCCACATTTTCTTGACCAACTCATTTAATGGGGAGGCAAGTGTGGAGAAATTAGGAACAAACCTCCTATAGAAGCTTGCCAAACCATGGAAGCTCTTAATATCTCCAACACTTTTAGGAGTGGGCCATTCTTGGATGGCCTTGATTTTCTCGGGGTCCACATGAACCCCTTTTTTTCTAATGATAAAACCTAGGAATACAACACTATCTACACAAAATGTACATTTCTCTAAGTTACCAAAAAGTTGATTTTTCCTAAGAATATTGAAAACTTGCCTTAAGTGTCCTATGTGATCACTTAGGCACCTACTATATATGAGAATATCATTAAAATAAACTACAACAAATTTACCTATACAATCCCTTAGAACATGATTCATGAGACGCATAAAAGTACTAGGAGCATTGGTGAGTCCAAAAGGCATCACCAACCATTCATACAATCCAAACTTGGTCTTGAAAGCGATTTTCCATTCATCACCTTCTTTAATTCTTATTTGATTATAACCACTTGTAAGATCAACCTTAGAGAATATGATGGGTCCATGAAGCTCATCTAACATGTCATCAAGTCTAGGGATAGGGTGTCTATACTTCACAGTGATGTTGTTGATGGCCCTACTGTCACAACACATTCTCCACTTGCCATCTTTCTTAGGAACCAACAACACTGGAACAACACAAGGACTTAAGCTCTTTCGAACCCAGCCCTTCTCCAACAACTCTTGGACCTGAGACTTTATTTCTTTTGTTTCTTGGGGGTTGGTCCTATAGGAATGCCTATTAGGTAGGCTAGCCCCAGGCACCAAATCAATTTGATGTTCTATTCCTCTTGAAGGAGGAAGGCCTTTTGGACCCTCGGGAGGAAATAGATCATCAAACTCTTTTAAAATAGCTTTTACCCCTTTAGGTAAAGTCTCATGTCCACTAATTGTGGCAGTGCAAGTGAGAGTTCCTTTACATAGAAGGATGTAAGAGGGTTGTTGAATCAAGAGAGTTTGTTTGTAAATTACATTCTCTTGAGCAACAACCTCTAGGGAGGGAACTCCTTTCTCCCTAGATTCCTCTCTATCCTTAGATTTCACGGACTTTTTTTTCACTCCTTTCCTCTTTTTTTTGAAATATTTTCTCACTGTCTCTTTTGAGTTTCATTTGTGTTTGATCCTCAGCCACCTGTTGAGGAGAAAGAGGATGAAACATAAATTTCTTTTCTTTATGAGTAAAGGTAATCTCGTTAGTAAGGCCATTATGCATGGTTTTTTTATCAAATTGCCATGGCCTTCCTAATAAGATATGACAAGCTTCCATTGGTACTACATCACATAGCACCTCATCCTCATAATTTCCAATGGAAAGCTTGACCTTTACTTGTTGGTCAACTACTAAGTCACCATCCTCATTAATTCAATGGAGTTGATAAGGTTTAGGATGTGGACTAGTAGTTGAACTCAACTTCTCAACCAGCCTAGTGCTACAACAGTTGCACCATGAACCACTATCAACAATGAGTGAACATGCATTGTTTGAAACTTTGCATCTAGTGTGAAAGATGTTCTCCCTTTTTGATAGAGTATCACTAGGTTGGTTGTTGAGGAGTCTCCTAATCATTAAGAGCTCCCCTTCATAAGGAAAAGTAGACTCTACACCTTCCTCTTGTTCACTTGCTTCTTCCTCACTATTACTAGAGGAAGTAGTAGCCTCATCTTGGCTACTATAAATGTCATTCCCCCTCATGATCATGACCTTCTTTGTGGGGCATTGGGAGGCAATGTGGCCTCTCCCTAAACATTTAAAGCATTTAATATCACTAGTCCTAGAACTAGTGTGTGCAGTGTCTTTTCCCTTTCCCTTATCTTTTTCTGTTGCTAGATTCTTGGAGGGTTCAAAAGTTTTCTTTTTCTCAAAAGTTTTTCCCTCCTTCTTGGAATCTTTCTTTAGAAATGAAGAGTGGGAGCTATCTTTTTTATAAGATTTTCTCATTCTTTGTTGTTCTACCCTTACACAAAGTTGGACCAAGTCATTTAGGTCCCTGTAGGGTAGTAGCTCCACTTGGTCTCTTATTTCTAAATTAAGACCACTCAAGAATCTAGCTACAATTGTAGCCTCTTCTTCCCTAATGCATTCCCTCATCATTAAAAGCTCCATTTGTTGCCTGTAGTGCTCTACAGACATATCCCTTTGTTGGAGCCTTTGGAGCTTATTCATAAGCTCTCTACCATAGTAAGTGGGAATGTGCCTCCTTCTTATTGCACTTTGAAGATCATTCCAATATTGAATTGGAGGATCATTGTGGAGGCGTCTCTCTCTCTCAAGAGCTGTCCACCAATACATGGCATGCCCTTGGAAGCTAAGGGTAGCCAGAGGGACTTTTCTCTCTTTACTTACCCTGTGGCAAGCAAAGAGTTTCTCAACTTTCACTCCCAATCTAAGTATATCTCCACATCATCTTTGCCAAAGAATTGTGGGAGGTCAACTTTGACTTCCCTAGGTCTTGTGGACCTTTTAGGTGGAGGTTGGAAGTGATCCCCTTGATTCATGCTTTCACTAGGGGATGTATAGTGGGACTGTGAGCTCCTACTCTTTTTCCTATGTTTTCTCATATCTTCTTTCAATTTTTCTTCTTCTTGTTTTAAAATTCTCAACTCTTCCTCAAGGTAAGCAAGTTGTCCTTCTCTTTCAATTTTTTCTCTTTCTCTTTGAAGAGACTCTTGCTTTTTCCATAGTTTAAGTGATTTGAGCTCTTTAGTAATATATGAAAGACTTTTTGGAGAGCCATCACTTTCACTATTGGAGGAATTTTGAGACATTTTAACAAAAAATATTTTTTTTTCACACAAAAATAGTTTTTATGAAAATAAGATTTTTGGAGTGCTTTAGACTTGGCACTTGGAGGTCTAAGAGTACAAATTGAACTTTGGAGGGAGGTGAGCTACTAAAGAGCCACTTAATAACCAAGCCTCTTCAAGTAAAAATCTCTAAACCCCCTTGTACGTTTGCCTTGCACAAAGCAATTTCACAAAGATCTTTTTCAAAGAAAAATAACAAACAAGTGCCTAGAGTGTACAATTATATTTTGCTTGAAAACATAAATGACAAGAAAACATAAATTGCTTGAAAACTTAAATTGCTGAAAACATAAATTGCTTAAAACATAACTTGCTTGAAAACTTAAAGACAAGAAAACATAAACTAGGCGTGGAAAGCAATTAAACCTATGTGAGAGCTTGAGAGGTACCAAAGACCTTCAAGGACCCTCTCACAAGTACTAAACGAATTTACTATGAGAACACTTAAGGAGAGATGGAGATACACCAAAGGCACTCCAAGACACTCCTTAATAAAGGCCTTGTACAAAAATTGGAAATTAAAAGATTACAAAGATGAAATGTAAATTTACACCAAATGAAATGCAAATTCACATTCAAATGAAATGAAAATTTACACCAAATGAAATGTAAATTCACTTAAAGAAAATTTAGTGGCCGCACCAAGAATTTTAGAAACAAAAATCAGCCACTAATTTAGTGACAACTTTAGTGACGGATTTGGTATTGAAATTTTGGAAGAAAAATTTCCGTCACTAAATTTGTTACTAAATTTTTCACAAATTTTTCACAAAAAATTTTACTCCTTCTTTCTCCAATTCAGCCACCTAGCTTGCAGCCTCACAATGTGTTTCACTCCTCTTTAGAAGCAACCTTGATGATGGTTACTCCTAGGTGTTTGAATTTCCAAGAATCCAATCCAATGAGAAACAAGCTCCTAGGTCACCACCAAAATCCTTCAATATTGGCTATCCTTAAGCTTGGCCTTCAACACCTTCCAAGAGGCACTCAACACACCTTAAGATGCAGGAATATTAGTGCAAAAAATGAAAAGGAACAATTTATAAAGGGTACACCAAATGGTAGAGTAAAATGAGACAAACTAGAAAGAGTTCCACAAAAATGACAAGCAACAATTAAGGAAAATTTAGAAAGCTAGCACACAAAAGATATCCTATCAAAGGCACTAGAATGGATTACAAAATAAAAGCTAAGATTAGAAACAAAATTAAGACACAAAATATGTGGCTGGACTGAAAATATTTAAGGCAAAGTTTCACCAAAACCGAGAGCTAGTTTCACTAGGTTTTTCACTCTTGTTGGCTTTTTCTTTTGCTATTTTCTTTCTTTTCTTTTTGCAAAATATTTTTCACTTCTTTTTCCTTTAATGATCAGGAGTTCAAATGCATTTTTAACACATATAAGTCTCGGTTTTAGGCTACTAAAAACTGCAGCAAAAATTTCACACAAAACAAGAGGTGTTCACATGCATTTTGAAACTAGTGCTTCACAATTTTGTATTGTTTTTAGGTCAATTTTTTAAGCACTCATTCTTTTGTTTTTCTCATGCATTTAGAACACTTACACCTCTGTTTTGTCTCTGTTTTACTGTTTTAAAAATTGCAATAGGTTTCAGCCACACATAAGACTCAAGGAAAACCTAATAGGAATTAGTGTTTATGAATTTTTTTTGACAAAACTTTTAACAAGACATAATAGAAACCTAACTCTAGGAAATTTGCTAGAACTAATAACAAATTAAGAAATCAAACATGTAAAGCAAAAGCACATGTAGTAAGGTTCAGATTTAATAAGCAAAAGACACAAGAATTTCGAACACAAACAACACAAAGAAAATTTGGTCAAACAAGCTAGTCTAGGAAGTTTCAACATGTAAAAGGACTACACATGACTTTCTAAGACAAAACAAGAGATTCAAAAACAAAGTCTATCCTCAATGAATGTTGTCCAATCACGGACACATGTGAATGAATGGAGATACTCAACAAAACAAAACGCACAAGCAAAGAGAACCTAAAGCACAACACAAGTGATTCACGGGTTAGGAAACAAGCAAAAACATGAATCAACTTACTTCTTATGTGACATATAGGATCTATCAATTTTTTTTAGAAAATTTAGATCCATTCAGCAAACACATATTTAGACATAGAAGAAGGAAGAGACAACACGGATTCATACAAAAAAATTAGAACACCAAACCTCAAGAGCACTAGGCTCTAGATACCAAAAATGATGGAAGCACTTGGTGAAGATTTGATGTTCATCCAAGCTTTCATGCTTAGGACCGAAAATGCTCTTGCGATAACACCTTCAAAGACACTTTGAAGCTCCACGAAGCAACTCCAATGGAGGAGAAACACCTTAAGAGGTTCGGTCACCTCTTAGAGAAGTGAAGAAGCTTGATGAACCAAGCTTCTAGGAGAAGGAACTTTGAGAGAGAACCTAGGAGAAGGTTTCTAACGATTTTTGACTCTTGAAAATGAGAGAGAAATCTGATTTCTAATTCTCATAAATGTCCAAAAGTGAATACAAGAGAGGTTTTTACAAATATATAGGAAGAGGTAGCTTCTAGGAGAAGCTAACCTTAACCATGGTTCACTAGGAACCATGGTAAGGTTTAGCTAACCTTCCACGGTTTAGAAAGCTTGTAGGAGAAGCTAACCTTGACCATGGTTCACTTAAGAACCATGGTAAGGTCAGCCTAACCTACCAAGGTTTAGAAACTTGGAAGGCAAGCTTCAATCCTTGAAGAAGAGATAAGCAATTTTCAGCCAAAACTAAAGAAGAAGGCTAGGCGGCCTTGGCTCCAATTTGCTCCATGAATTATTTTGAAAATCCTTGATTTGGTTTAGTTAGGTTCATCATATGATGATGATACCTAGCTAAATCAAATCTATGAAAAATTAAAAGCAAAATGAGTCCAATATGCAAAATTTTACCTAGGCCTAGTTCTGGCCCAATTACTAGTCACACCCTCAAGTATTGCTAAATGCTACCCCTTTTTCCCTACTGAAAAAATACAAAATGAATGTATCAACTAGGGAGGTTAAATGGAGTTAAACTCTCCAAGTAGCCTACCCTCAAATTAATATACAAACACTAGAAAAAGCAAGTAAAGTGCCTCACAAATACAAAGGCAAAAATAACCTATACAAGAGACTATGTATAAACTATACAATATACACAAGTAGAACTAGACTTTCTCTTTATGATTGAGTGGTCCAAGTGAAGAATACCTTGGGCTTGAAAAGCCCACTAGTCTTCAAGAGGTCCAATTCTTCTTGAATTCTTCTAGCCATAGCTCTAGTGACTGGGCCCTTGGCCCATGGTTTATCAAACGAGTTCACACTCGAGGATATGTGGACCTACTAACAACCTTCGAAACCTCTCATGACTCGAGACGGATCATGGTCCGATACCTCCTGGTAGAAGCCAACACGTCTTACAACATAATCATTGGAAGGCCGACGTTGAACCAACTCGGAGCAGTGGTGTCCACCCCACACCTCACGATGAAGTTCCCAGGGAATAGCGGTAAGATCATCTCCGTCAAGGCGAACCAGAAGACATCCCAGCAGTGCTATGCCGAGAGTTTGAAGGTCTCACCATCCGAGGAGCACCGCAAAAGTGACCCTCCTACCGTGGCTCATATCGCCCGCGTGGACATCACCAACTTTGATCCGAGGTCAGACTCCCACGAAGAACGGCCGACTCCCATTGATGAGCTCGACGACCTCCAGATCGGCAAACTCACTGGACAGTGCACCAAAATAAGCAGGCAGCTTAACCCGGAGTTACGACGGAAACTGGAAGCCAAAATCTCCAAGAACGCCGACCTCTTTGCATGGTTTAGCACCGACATGCCAGGTATAGATGCTAACTTCATCTGTCACAGGCTGGAAATTCACAAGGAGGTGAAACCAGTGGCCTAGAGGAAGAGAAAGGTCGGTGGCGAGAGGCGAGAAGCCATCATCACTGAGACGCAAAAGCTGCTGAACGCGGGCTTCATCCGCGAGGTCAGATACACCACGTGGCTGGCAAACATGGTACTGGTAAAGAAGAGCTTGGGGAAGTGGCACATGTGCGTCGATTATACCGACTTGAACAAAGCATGCCCTAAGGACTCGTACCCCTTGCCGAGCATCAACAGGTTGGTTGATGGAGCATCCAGGCACGCCCTCCTTAGCTTCCTTGACGCCTACTCCGGGTACAACCAGATCATGATGTACCCACCAGACAAGGTGCACACGTCGTTCATCACCGACCATGCCAACTTTTGCTACCAAGTGATGCCCTTTGGTCTCAAAAATGTAGGGGCCACTTACTAGCGGCTGATGGACAAGGTTTTCCACCAGAAGATCGGGCGGAACATGGATGTCTACGTCGACGACATGGTGGTCAAAACCACCTCGGCTTAGGGTCATGCTGCTGACCTGGCCGAGGTGTTCAGCCAGATCAGGAAACACAACATGCGCCTCAACCTAGAGAAGTGCGTCTTTGGCGTCCAGGGAGGTAAATTCCTTGGCTTCATGATCACTAGTAGGGGAATCGAGGCCAACCCAGAGAAGTGCAGGGCCATAATCCAGATGCAGAGCCCTCAGACGGTAAAAGAAGTCCAACGCCTGGTGGGAAGGCTGGTTTCCCTCTCCCGTTTCATCCCCAGGTTGGTGGAGAAGGCAGGGCCCATTTTCACCTTGCTGTGAAAGCCAAAAAATTTTGAGTGGACGGACCAGTGCGAGGAGGCTGTCAAGAGCTTCAAAACCTTCCTCACGACTCCGCTAATCCTCCAGAGGCCGGATCACCAATCTGACCTCCTTCTCTACCTGGCCGTGGCAGAAGGTGCAATCAGCACAGTTATAGTACAAGAGCACCAAAAAATGCAGAGGCCAATCTATTTTATCAGCTGAGTTCTCCAAGACATAGAGAAACAGTACCAGATGATTGAAAAGCTTGCACAGGCACTTGTCACCGTAGCTCGGTGTCTCTGACCTTACTTTCAAAGCCACCAGGTGGTCGTCAAAACCGACTACCCAATCAAGCAAATCCTGAGAAAGCCAGAGCTCGCCGGTCGGATGATAGCATGGTCGGTAGAATTGTCTGAGTTTGGCATCCAGTACGAAAGTCGCGCCGCTCTAAAAGCTCAATGCCTGGCCGACTTCATAGCCGAACTGACGCCAACCTCGGTCGATGAACCACAGGTATGGACTTTACATGTTGATGGATCCTCAAACTCTAAGGGTGGTGGTGCAGGAATCATTTTGGAAGGTGCTAATCAGGTCACCTTGGAGCAATCTCTCAAGTTTGGCTTCAAAGTGACAAACAACCAAGCGGAGTACGAAGCGCTTCTCGTAGGGTTAAGGTTAGCTCACAACCTCGGAGTGCGGAGAGTGAGTTGCAATAGTGACTCGAAGCTCATGGTGGAACAGCTTAGCGGGGCATTCCAAACCAAGGATACCCTGCTGCAAAGATACTTCCATATGGCATCACAGCAGATCTCGTCCTTTGACGAGTTCACCATATACCATGTACCACGAGAACAAAATGCTAGAGCTGATCTCCTATCAAAGCTCGCTAGTACCAAATGCCCCGGACAACATCGGACCATCATCCAGGAGACCTTACATTCACCCAGCTTGGATGACAAGGTCGTCAACACCAGTGACGACAGAGAACAAGGATGGACGACATACATTTAGAATTACTTAAACGAAGGAATTCTGCCCGAGGATAAAGATGAAGCTCGGAAGATGCGGGTGAGGTCAGCTAAGTTTGTCATTGTCAGAAACGAACTGTTCAAACGCGGCATCTCCGCCCCATTTCTCAAATGCTTGACCGCCCCTCAAGCTGCTTATGTCATCGAGGAAATCCACCGGGGGATACGTGGTATGCACTCCGGGGCGCGCTCAATAGCGAACAGAGTACTCCAAGCTGGATATTACTAGCCCACACTGAAATCGGACTGTCAAGCCTACGTACAAAGATGCAAGGAATGCCAGCAGTTCGACAATACACATCGGTAACCACCCGAAGCCCTCCACCAGATGATGTCATCCTGGCCTTTTTCCCAGTGGGGAATGGACATTCTTGGACCATTCCCCCCCGCGAAAGGTCAACTCAAGTTTCTCCTGGTGGAAATTGACTACTTCACCAAGTGGATCGAGGCGTGCCCACTCGCCAAGATCACCGCCGAGAATGTGCAAAAATTCACTTGGAAAAGCATCATATGCAGGTTCGACATCCCTCATTCCCTCGTCACCGATAACAGCAGGCAGTTCATCACACAAAGCTTTCAGGACTTCCTCCGTGAGCTCGGTTTCAAACACCTCCCGACCTCAGTGGAGCACCCCCAGACCAATGGCCAAGCCGAAGCTGCCAACAAGGTGATACTCCGAGAGCTCAAGAAACGGCTAGGGAACGCCAAAGGACAATGGGCCGACGAACTCCCCAACATCCTCTAGGCATACCATTGCACTCCCCAGTCAACAACGCAAGAAACGCCTTACAGGCTAACTTACGGAGCTGACGCAATGATCCTAGTAGAAGTCGGGGAAACATCTCATCGACGCCAAGTTTTCAACAACGAGCAAAATGATCAGGAGTTAGCAGCTGACCTTGACCTGATCGACGAGCTCAGAGAGGAAGCTCAGATCCATGAAGAAGCCTGTAAACTCTGAGCTTCCAGAAGGTATAACACGCGAGTTCGACCTCGCTCTTTCCGAGTTGGCGACTTGGTGTGGCGACTATTAGGCGAAGCACGGAGAGACGCATCAGAAGGAAAACTTGAACCCAACTGGGATAGCCCATTTTGAGTTGTAGAAGACTTGGAAAACGGGGCATACCGACTAGAAGAGCTCAGTGGCAAGGCCATCCCGCAAACTTGGAATGCCACACATCTCAAGTTTTATTGCAGTTAACTTTGTATGAATGGGTTGTGCACTTTTTTCCCGACTGAGTCTTTTGTCCCAAAAAACATAAAAATGGGTTTTGGTTGAGGGGATTTTTAACGAGGCACACACATAACATTAATAAAATGACTCATTCCAATCATCACGCCTTCATTTTACTCTGTTTTATTATTGAATGCATTAGCTCAAGTCGAGGTCGAGTTCGAACCTTGATACAAATAATTTTATTTCAAGCCGAGGACGAGTCCGAACCTTGACGCGAGATCTAACCCGAGGTCGAGTTCGAACCTTGTTGCGAATTATCTTACCTACCGCTGAGATCGAGTTCGAACCTTATCGCGAATTATCTTACTTTCTGCTGAGGTCGAGTTTGAACCTTATTGCAAATTCTCTTACTTTTCGCTGGGGTCGAATTCGAACCTTAAAAAGGAAATCTAACCCGAGGTCGCATACGAACCTCGGTATACATTATTTTTATCTTACATAGAGGTCGAGTTCGAATCTCAGTATAAATTGCTCTATCTTATCAAAGGTCAAGTCTGAACCTCAACATTGTCGCAACCCGAAAATTTCCGATCTCGCGACTAATGGTTTAGACATCTTTTTGAAAATCTCATCAATTAAGGAATGCCCGGACACCAGACTAATCCTTAATTAATGGTTTTGAAAATAGGTTCTATGGAGTCGCCACCAATGTTTTACTCAAAATATTGGAAAAAGAAAAGGTGTTTTAAAGTCCAATAATGGCCTTGATAACCAGAATTGGGTTCGGGGGTCGGTTACGTGTAGGGAAGGTATTAAGCACCCCTACAACGCCCTCAATCGGTACCCTATGATGAAGTTAATGTGATAAGAAATAATAAATTAAATATTAGGTCCCCTTTATGTATTACTATTTACATGCTTGAAATTTAAATTACACGGTCGACCCTAAAACGTCTACATGATTGCTCTTGTTATAACAAAAAAATAAGAAGTAAAAGAAAGAGAAGAAGATTAAATGAAATACCTCGTGGCAAGCTTTGTTAGATCTTCAAATATGAAAAATATAGGTGCTTTGTGGCAACCTTTCACACTACAATGCCTCACAAAATCTCAAGAAATACAAAAAAAAGAGGGGGAGAGAGAAAAAGAGAGAAATTTCGTGCTTTAAGGAGTTTGGACGAAATTTTGGAGTCTTGAGAAATGAGCCCAAGCTGCCTATTTATAGTCTTCAGAAAGGGTCCAGAACGGCCCGTTCCAAAATTGGAACGGCCCGTTCTGGATATGGACGTTACGTCTAAATTTTATGACTGGAACGGCCCGTTCCGAAGATAAAATTAACACATCCTTTGGTGGCCTGGAATGGGCGTTCCAAACAAGTATCTTTAGGCTTTTTTTTATAACTTGGAACGACCCGTTCCAGTTTGGGAACGGCTCGTTCCAGTTTGGGAACGGCCCGTTCCAGTTAAAGTTTTAGCCCTCTTTTGAAGAGTTTGGAACGGCCCGTTCCAATCTTGGAACGACCCGTTCCAATCTTGGAACGGCCAGTTCCAATTTAGGAACAACCCGTTCTAAATTAGGGTTTTTGGCCCTTTTAGGAATTCGGAACGCCCCGTTCCAAATTTGGAACGACCCGTTTCGGTTTTGGGAACAACCCGTTCTAGTCTTCTAAAATTAGCTTATTTGGGCTTTTGGGCCTTCTAAAGTCCTGTCTTATTGTTTGCATGCTTTGGGAGCTCCTTCCCTTCATAACAGAGGTCCATTTCCTTGTTTGTATGCCCCCGGAAGAAATTGGGTGTCTACAGCTGCCCCTCTTTACTTGTCCTTTGGAATAGTAATGTGTTGCTTTTCTAAAGGCAAGAAAAGACGTAGACATTTCGTCCGGGTCTTCTCTTCGTCTCTTTGGTGCTTCTACGTTGCTTCCCTTGGATAGGTGTATTTGCTTGTATCATTACCTTTTAGAGTAGCTGAGTGTTGGGTTGCATACTCTATGGGGTAACAAGGGTGACAAACTATACACCTGATCTTTAGTCTTCGAGTAGATGCTCCATTGTTTTTCTTGTGATGGTGTGTCCCTTTATTTGTAGCTTGTTTAAGAGGGAATATTTTCATAGCCTCTCCAGGCCGTAGTATTTTCATAGCCTCTCCAGGCCGTAGTATTTTCGTAGCCTCTACAGGCCGTAATATTTTTGTAGCCTCTCCAGGTCGTAGTATTTTCGTAGCCTCTCCAGGCCGTAGTATTTTCGTAGCCTCTCCAGGCCGTAGTATTTTCGTAGCCTCTACAGGCCGTAGTATTTTCGTAGCCTCTACAGGCCGTAGTATTTTCGTAGCCTCTACAGGCCGTAGTATTTTCATAGCCTCTCCAGGACGTTTGTTGGTGCTGATGATGTGATTGCCCCTTGATGAGGATTATTGGTAAGTGGTGCCCTTGTGCTGGTGGCTAAAGGAGTAGATGGTTGAAAGAGATTCTAGTGTTGCCCCTACCATGTGAGTATTGTGATGCTTCTCCAGGCGCCTGCTTGTGGTAGGTTTTTTTTTTTTCTGAATTTCATTATTTTGTTTAGCTTCGACTCTTTCATGTTTGAAGCTTGCCTTTTTTTCTATTTTTCTAAATGCTTCGGCTTTTTCAACATTTGTGAAGCTTGCCTTTTTCTGATATCTTTTTTGCTTTTTTATTGTCATCATTGGTGGAGGGATCTATTCCCATGATGTTATTTTCTGGATCTTTATTGAGGAGTATTATTTTGGAAGCCACTCTTGGCTTTGGTAGGAAAACATTCCTGGTCTTGGCATTTTCGTGAATCTTCCATCATTTGGTTGAGAAGTAGGGCGCGATGGCCTCTTCATGCTTATGGGTTTGCTTATTTGGTTGATTCTATTCCACTATTGATATGTCTTTGCTTAGTGGGCGCATAGAATCACTTGGGGTTGCCATTTGACACCGCTTCGACTCATGCTTGGCTATTGAGCTTTTATGAGTGCTTTGTCTTGATGAGTCTTTCTGACCCATAGCAAGTAGAATGCATGGATGCATGGATGCAGTGAAAATGCAAGTCAAGAATGATTCTTTTTTTTTTTTTTTGTGTAACGCCCTTCCATATGCCCCTAACTCATATGCATGCGATGTAGTTTATGCTCATGTGTTTATTCCTAAAAATGCAATTCATTTTTTTTTATGTCGGGAAATTAACCTGTACGCATTAAGGTTAATGTTGACGATTTCTTTCTACCCATGTCAATCTTGATTACTATCGGGATATGTTCTTTTGAGCCCAAGCTTCAGTGGCTCCTTGACTATCCAGTCGATGTGTGGTCAAGCGTCTCTATCCTCTATTTGAGGACATCTTGGCCTTCCCTCTGTGAGTATTCACTGTGCATTTTCCGTGTATCTTTTCAGTGCTATTTTAATGCCATAAGGGTCAAGAGAAAAGAAGGAAGGAATGTTATTATTATTATTTTGTTTTCTTTTTCAAAAGGGTTGTTAGAAGGGATTTTTCAAAAAGGGTTTTTTAGAAGAGGGCTGGCCAAGGTAGGCTTTGGTGTTTAGGGTTATTAAACAAAATGTATTTGTTGCAAGGAAGCTATCATTGTGTTTTAGCCTTTTTGGAAAGTGGAGTGATGACTTGGGGTCGCGCTCTGATTGAATGATTCCCCTGAGCTGTCTTTCAATTTTTAACTCAAGTTGCTGCTTTAACGTCTTAACTTTTGCCTAGGTCACTCGGGATGTGTTTCCTAGCAGACATTTTTCTTTTTATCCTTACTTTTGCCTAGGTGACCCTTTTTGATTGTGGGCCCCATAGCAGATCTTGCCCTAATTTGCGCAGCCCCCATAGTGGGTTTCCTATCGGGCCTTCATTTTTGCAGCATTTGTGTGGGATGCCCTATTTTTATTGACCCCTAGTCATGTTTGGATTCTTGATTGTTCCTTTGTTATCCTTTCCATGCTATTATCGAGTAACATCTTTGTCGCAAATACATTTTGTTTATTAAGGGTTGATGGATGAGGCCTAGAGTGAATATTTAAAGGGAGAAGAGAAACGAAAGAGTGTTATGACATTTAAAATAGTACTTTCAATTTACACGTGCCCTTTTAGCAAAGTTCGAAGGCCTGGGCATGCCCCGAGTTCGTGATTCATACACAGAGAGATAGACAGAGGTTTCCCCCTAGAGAGTCATGAATGATTTGATAATTTCCAAAAGAAAACCTTTCCACTTGCTTGAACGTCGGTGTTTTGCATTTGGAGTGAAACCTTTGTGAATTCTTGCTTTCGAAGGGAATACTCGAGCCACCTTTCGATTCCAACTTAGATAGACATTTCTTATTTTTTTATATCACTACTTTTGCATAGGACGTATCCTATCAGGATTTTGATTTTTTTTTCACCCTAATTTTTGCCTAGGACGCCCTTTACGGGTTTTCATCCTAACGGGTTCTTGTATGCAATGCCTTTATTCTTCAATTGGGTTTTGTCTTGTAATTCCCTAAAAAGCAAGGATTCGTCCATTCTTGATCATTCCTCTTATCCCGGCAATTGTTGTTTCCGAATGGGAAAGTCTCGATGTTTGAATCGTCAATTTGGGCGTGTGATGCCCCCAATTACTGATAAGTGTTTCCCGATTTGATGTGTCAGGTTCGGATTTGATTACAGTAATTTTCATTATCCGGCTAACACGCACAAATTATATTTCCCTTATTCTTATTTATTATTTACAAGGAAGGCGTGTTATCTATATGAAACGTAAAGTAGGATGCAAAGATACATGAGAAATTCAACGGATATCATTCTCATTGATTTTTGTTTAGAGAACATTCTTTGCATACTATTATGTGTGCCTTCCATTTCTAATGAATGTATGCTAATGCACTATCCTAGAAGATGCATGATATTTATTTTCTGCTTAAATTTTATCATGTTTTTTACTAAGGGTTATGATGCATGATTTTCTTTTGCTATATTTTTTTGTTTTTTGTTTTTGAAATAAACTACCCTGTATGATGCTTTAGAGTTAGGGTATACAGAAGGGAGTTAAATTTTCATCATATTTTTTTTATTAATATCTATTTGTTTGTAAATCTTGTCCATTTAAAATAAATAAACACAAACAAATGCAACACACATATGCTCAAACAAATGTACACCCGCGAACAGTCACGTTTAAATCCTTGGTCTGTGGTCCTTTCAAGAAAAGTGCATTGTATAGGAAAGTTCTAATCTCACTGGTCTTAAGGCCCCCAAGGTGCCCCCATTATAGGGAACCAGTATCTCTGTCTCTGTCACCTGGCAAACTCTAAGGTCTATCGCAGTATTTCAGGCTAGAGTAACCGGTTATCACCTTGAGTGTGATTTCTGACAAGGCTCGCAGGCTCCAAGGCCAAACTTGGGCCGGTCGTACGTCAACCACTCCCTATGTTTATTACCCTCATGCCCCTGGGTGTAGGAGGAACTGTTGTGTGCAAAGGTTTGTGTACAATTTTTATTCAAACAAAAGCAGAATTTAAACAGGAAAATAGATATTAAAGCCACACAAATAAAATAAATAAAGTAAAGGGAAAAATATTTAAATTTTTATTTTTATTTTCTTAACATCATCAATTAAATGGGTTTGACCCTCTTTAAACTTCCCCAGTGGAGTCTCCATCTGTTGCAACCCGAAAATTTCCGATCTCGCGACTAATGGTTTAGACATCCTTTTGAAAATCTCATTAATTAAGGAATGCCCGGACACCAGACTAATCCTTAATTAATGGTTTTGAAAATAGGTTCTATGGAGTCGCCACCAATGTTTTACTCAAAACATTGGAAAAAGAAAAGGTTTTTTAAAGTCCAATAATGGCCTTGATAACCAGAATTGGGTTCGGGGGTCGGTTACGTGTAGGGAAGGTATTAAGCACCCCTACAACGCCCTCAATCGGTACCCTATGATGAAGTTAATGTGATAAGAAATAATAAATTAAATATTAGATCCCCTTTATGAATTACTATTTACATGCTTGAAATTTAAATTACACGGTCTACCCTAAAACGTCTACATGATTGCTCTTGTTATAACAAAAAAATAAGAAGTAAAAGAAAGAGAAGAAGATTAAATGAAATACCTCGTGGCAAGCTTTGTTAGATCTTCAAATATGAAAAATATAGGTGCTTTGTGGCAACCTTTCACACTACAATGCCTCACAAAATCTCAAGAAATACAAAAAAAGAGGGGGAGAGAGAAAAAGAGAGAAATTTCATGCTCTAAGTAGTCTGGACGAAATTTTGGAGTCTTGAGAAATGAGCCCAAGCTCCCTATTTATAGCCTTCAAAAGGGGTCCAGAACGGCCCGTTCCAAAATTGGAACGGCCCATTTTGGATATGGCCGTTACGTCTAAATTTTATAACTGGAACGGCCCGTTCTGAAATTGGAACGGCCCGTTCCGAAGATAAAATTAACACATCCTTTGGTAGCCTGGAACGGGCGTTCCAAATAAGTATCTTTAGGCTTTTTTTTATAACTTGGAACGGCCCGTTCCAGTTTGGGAACGACCCGTTCCAGTTAAAGTTTTAGCCCTCTTTTGAAGAGTTTGGAACGTCCCGTTCCAATTTAGGAACAGCCCGTTCCAAATTAGGGGTTTTGGTCCTTTTAGGAATTCGGAACGCCCCGTTCCAAATTCGGAACGGCCTGTTTCGATTTTGGGAACAGCCCGTTCTAGTCTTCTAAAATTAGCTTATTTGGGCTTTTGGACCTTCTAAAGTCCTGTCTTATTGTTTGCATGCTTTGGGAGGTCCTTCCCTTCATAACAGAGGTCCATTTCCTTGTTTGTATGCCCCTGGACGAAATTGGGTGTGTACAAGCATCAATTGCTCTATCTTATCAAAAGTTGAGTTCGAACCTTAGTACGAATTTTCTATCTCAAGTCGAGGTCGAATTCAAACCTAAAGGCAAACCACTTTAAACTAAGCCAAGTTTAACCGCGTCCTCAAACCACAAATACGGGAGAAATCTAAGCCTAACACATGAGCGCGAAACTCAGAGGTCAAATAGAACCATCAAAAGCGCAAGGATGAAATCTCAAAAAATGATATATACACGACAATGTTTGAAGAGTTCAACACATGAATCCAAAGGAAAGAAAAAAATAAGCAGAACAAAATAAACTAAGTTAATACAAAGATGGCCTAGGCGGAGGCATTATCACTCGAGCTGTCCTGGAGGTTGTCTTCTTTCACCAGCTTCCCAAAGCGCAGCTCCTTCTCCACATGCATCGCGGAGAGGTCGACTCCTGGCGCAAGTAGCCTCGCCTGACGAGCCGCCTTGATGAAGCCTTTCTTGTGCTCCAACAAGATATGTCACTCCGTCTCGACAAGGCACCTCTCCAGCTCTGCCTTCTCTGCGACCATCCTGGCAAGGTCCGCCTTCAGAGCGACAACCTCCTCTTCTTTCCCACCAAGAAGCACCTCGTCACAAAGACGCTTCTCGGCCGCCTCAGCTAGATCATTTTTCAGCGCAGTCACCTCGTGATAGACTATGGCCAAGGCCAAGGAATCCAAGAGGTGATATCATAAAAGAACCAAGAGGAATGAGATGATCTTAAAGACATTTTCATATGTTTGTACATATAGTAGTTTCTTTGTATAGACTTATTTTTGCCTTTGTATTTGTGAGGCACTTTACTTGCTTTTATTAATCATTGTATATTGATTTTAGGGTAGGTTACTTCGAGAGTTTATCTCCTTTTAACCTTTGTTGATACATTCATTTTATATTTTTTCAGTAGAGAAAAAGGGGTGGCATTTAGCAATGCTTGAGGGTGTGACTAACAATTGGGCTAGAACTAAGCCTAGGAAAAATTTTGCATATTAGACTCATCTTGCTCCTAATTTTTCATAGATTTGATTTAGCTAGGTCTCATCATCATATGATGAACCTAACTAAACCAAATCAAATATTTTTGAAATAAATCAAGTGAGCATTTTGAGACTTGGCCGCCTAGCTCCTTTCTTTGTTCTTGGCCGAAATTGTGAAGCTTCTCCTTCAAGCTTTGAAGCTTGCCTTCCAAGCTTCTAAACCTTGGTAGGTTAGGCTGACCTTACCATGGTTCTTAAGTGAACCATGGTCAAGGTTAGCTTCTCCTACAAGTTTTAGAAACCATAGATGGTTAGGCTAAACATTACCATGGTTCCTAGTGTACCATGGTTAAGGTTAGCTTACACTACAAGCTACCTCTCCCTATATATTTGTAAATCTGACCTAAACCTTCACTTTTGATGAATGAATTCAGAATTTCTCTTAGAATTCTCTCTTCTCTTAAGTCACGAAAATCGTGGAGACAAATCTCTCTAGGTTTCTCTCAAAGGAACCTCCACCTTTGAGCAAGGTTCCTTAAGCTTATCCATTCTCAAGGAGTGGCCGAACCTCCTCCATTGTTCAACCTCCATCGGAGCTTCTTGTTCAAGATCAAAACGTGTCAACCTCAAGAAATTTTTCGGTCCTTGCATGGAATGCATTGGAAGAACATCAATCATCTCCAAGTAGTTCCATCATTTTTGGTATCTAGAGCCTAGTGCTCTTGAGGTTTTGTGTTCTAACTTTTTCTAAGTGAATCTGTGTTGTATCTTCCTTCTCCTATGTCTAAATATGTGTTTGCTGCATGGATCTAAATTTTCTAATTTTTTTTTGATAGATCCTATATGTCACATAAGAAGAAATTGATTCATGTTTTTGCTTGTTCCTATTAATCCGTGAATCAATTATTTCGTGCTTTAGGTTCCTATACTTGTGCGTTTTGCTTTTGTTTGAGTCTCTCCATTCTATAACATGTGTTCGTGATTGGACTTCATTCACATTGCATTATTTTTATTTTTGAATCAATTGTTTTGTCATAGAAGTCATGTGTAGTCCTTTTAATGTTGAAAATTCCTAGACTAGCTTGTTGACCTAATTTTTTTGTGTGTTGTTTGTGTCTGAATATTTTTGTGTATTTTCTTATTGAATCTGAACCTTACCTATATGTGCTTTTGTTTTACATCTTTGTGTTCATAATTTGCTATTAGTTCTAGCTAATTTCCTAGAGTTAGGTTTCTATTAGTTAGAAGTTTTGTCAAAAAAATTACTAAACATTAATTCCTATTAGGTTTCCTTGAGTCTTATTGTGTGGCTGAAACTTTTAACAAATTTTATACATTAGAAACAGAGGCAAAACTGAGGTGTATGTGTTACAAATTCATGAGAAAAACCAAAGAAAATAGTGCCTAAAAATTTGACCTAAAAAAATACTATAAAATTGTGAAGCACTAGTGAAAACATGCTTGTGAACACCTCTTGTTTTGTGAAAATATTTTTGCTGCAGTTTTTGTAGCCTAAGGCCAAGACCTATAATTGTTCAAAAGGCATTTAAACTCCTGATTAATCAAAGAAAAATAAGTGAAAAATATTTTGCAAAAGGAAAAGAAAGAAAATAGAAAAAGAAAAAGTTAAAAGGAGTGAAAAATTTGTGTGAATTAGCTCTCGGTTTTGGTGAAATCTTTGCCTATTAATTTCCAGTCCAGCCACATATTTTGTGTCTTAATTTTGTTTCTAATCTTAGCTTTGATTTTGTAATCCATTCTAGTGCCTTTCATAGGTTATCCTTTGTGTGCTAGCTTTTTAAATTTGCCTTAATTTTTGCTTGTCATTTTTGTGGAACTCCTTCTAGTTTGTCTCATTTCATTCTACCAATTAGTGTTGCCATTATAAACTGTCCCTTTTCAGTTTTAGCACTAATATTCCAGCAATTGAAGGTGGTTGAGTGCTTCTTAAAAGGTGTAGGAGGCCAAGTCAAAGGAAGTCAACTTGAAGGCTTTGATGGTTGCTTAGGGAGCTTGTTCTCTCTTGGTGGAAAGCCTCTTGAAAACACCTAGAAGTAACCAAAGTCAAGGTTGCTTCTAAAAGAAGAGTGATACACTTGTGAGGGCTGCATGCTTGGTGGCTGGAATTGGAAGAGAAGGAGCAACAAAATTTTGAAAATTTTTGTGAACTTTAGAGACCAATTTTAGTGATGGAAATTTTTGTTACTAAACCTATTTTTCCTTACAAAATCCGTCTCTAAAATTTGTCTCTAAATAGTGGCTAATTTTTTTCTTTGAAATTATGTGCAGCCACTAATTTCATTTGATTGTGAATTTACATTTGATTTGGTGTGAATTTACATTTCATTTGGAGTGTGAATTTGCATTTCATTTGAAGTAAATTTGCATTTCAATTTTTTTCTTGTAATCTTTTAATTTTCCAATTTTTGTACAAGGCCTTTATTAAAGAGTGTCTTGGAGTGCCTTTGGTGTATCTCCATCTCTCCTTAAGTGTTCTAATAGTAATTTCCTTTAGTACTTGTGAGAGGGTCCTTGAAGGTCTTTGGTACCTCTCAAGCTCTCACATAGGTTTAATTGCTTTCCACGTCTAGTTTATGTTTTCTTGTCTTTAAGTTTTCAAGCAATTTATGTTTTAAGTCATTTATGTTTTCAGCAATTTAAGTTTTCAAGCAATTTATGTTTTCTTGCCATTTATGATTTCAAATCTTGATAATTGTACATAATAGGCACTTGTTTGTTATTTTCCTGGTATCTCCGAGCTCGAAGCCACCGGGACCTCGACAGCATTCCTCGCCTGCAGAAGACAATCCTAAGTCAGAAAACCGAGAAAAGGGCAATATAGAAGGAAAACCACAAAGAAAGGCACCAACCTTGGCAGCCTGGACAACCTGCTCGGCGGCCACTTAGGGAGCTCCGTCGGGTGGAGAACTCCTAGTAAGGTCGATCGCGTCGGCATCGGCAGCCTTTAAGGTCACCTCCTCAGCATCTCGAGGGGTAGAGGTCCCCCTGACCTCTTTCTCTCCCCTCTTTCTTTTTCTTCGGGTCTCCAAGGGGGCCACCTCCTCCTCCTGAGGTTCAGGGACCTAAATCTCGGCAACGTTATAGCGCGACTTCAACTCGCGCCACTTGCTTTTGCCCATTATGCCTGCAAATACAAGAATCAGATACGTCAATAAAAGAAAAAATTCTCGAACCTTGGCAACCAAGGAGGACGAGATACTCACTCTCTAGACCTCTCTCCTTGTACGCCGAGTTCGCAAGCGACAGGACGAGCTTGCAATCCAACGGACGAGGAAGCGCTTCTAGGTCTGTAATGGCAGCGGTGTCCGAGGCCGTCAATTGCGAATTGGCCGACCCGTTAAACCTAGCCGAGGCCTGCCACCAGTAAAAAGGAAACTTCGGCAACCCGCCGAAGTGGAACACCTCGTCTTTCAACGGGTCGACATCCTGGAGCGCAACCCGAAAGAACTCTTGTTTGAAATTTTTGTAAGACTAGGAGTAAAGAGAAAACAGTCTCCTAGCCTTACTACCACTCAGAGACGCCCAACCATAGGGAGGGATGCCCAGCTTTAACTGATAAAAATGGAGAAAAAAGGGCAAAGACAACCCTATCCCTAAGGTCGAACATAGGACTTGAAAAGCCCTCAAAAAATCCTAGCTGTTGGGGTGCAATTGGCAAGGAGCCGAGTTGACAAAATTTAAGAAATCACATTCAAATTGAGAAAAGGGTAGGCACACGCCCAAATCCCTAAAAAAGCACTGGTACATATAGAAGAAAGGAGGGTCAGAGGTACCCCCCATATAGACGTGCTCACCGGGCTGACAAGGTTCTAGCCGGATAAGCCTGGAAACGGAAGGTTCACAGATCCTATGTGATTTCCGCATCGCATTAATCTCCATGAACGATTTGAAGACACTTTGGAATTCCCCTACGCCACCCCTAACCTAGTCGTAGCCAGGGATGACAGGGAAGGGTTCCCTAGGCTAGTTTCCCTTCTTTTCAGCGGCCACCTCCATGCCGCGCGCCTTGCCTTTACCCTTGGCCGGCGCAGAAGGAGCGGCACCACTGTTACCAGCCATCAAGAATATGAAAAGATTTGAGAAGAAGGAGAGGATAGGGAAATTGAAGTACCTGGTACTCCTTTGACAAATGAAAGAACAATAAGGAAGGAGGAGAACTCAGTTGCCGAAAATGGCGACGGAGGAGAATGGAGACAGGGAAAGCGGAGATGGAGAGTGAACAGAGGAGAAAGAAACCGGCATGCGCAAGAAGCTAAAGAACGAAAAAGAGTAAAGTGAATGGGAAAGGGCGCGAGAGAGAGAAAAAGGGGTTTTCCAAATTCAAAACGGTAATAACACGTGTCAGCAAAGGGGACAAGACTGACGGCATATAAATGAGGCCCCATCATGATAAAGCACTGCCATCATTGCGTAACCGTCATCCCCATTAACGCGCGACCCACGCGTTTCGGGATCCGAAGCGATAGTTGTGACACATTGCAGCACAGGAGAGAAGCGTACGCGAAGGGTCACGGCCCCCTACCGAGCTCGGCATTAACTCCTTGACCCACGATCTTCGGAGCTCGGGGGGCTAGTGTACTATCCGTACTGCTATGCCGAGCTCGAGCTCGGCATCTCAGCGCAGCGTGACCTCAGACACGCGCCAGGCCACGTCAGCCTGACATCCAAATAGGTCATAAACTGATCTCAGGCCCAAGGCCCAACAAAACCCTAAATTCACACAAAGGTACGTGCATTACTTATACGAGACTTATACACCCACAAACACTAACTTTAGCATCTGAGTCTCTTTTGCAGGTACCACCCCCATCTTGGAGCAACCAGCATACCCAGCAAAGGAGGCTCACCGATCTTACCCAGCAGATTGTCCCCTACGACCGATCTCCGATAATCCTCCAGAGGCCGGATCACCAAGCCGACCTCCTCCTCTACCTGGTCGTGGCAGAAGGCGCGATCAGCGCAGTTATAGTACAAGAGCACCAAAAAGTGCAGGAAATTTGATAACGAAGTGTGTTAACGAAGTGTGTTGAATGTACCATTCATATGCAATAACTCATGTTTATTTCAAGAAATCTGATTCGCAAGAATCACAACCAAGAATCATAATGGTGCAGACGACAAATCAGAAAGAAGAGTATTAGAAGGCATGACTATAATGACATGTGCATAGATGATATGATGACTCATAATGGTGCATCCATGGGGAATTTGTCCCACTTTGTTTTCCAACGCGTAATAATGTAACGTTTCAACTCAACTTTCTTTTCGCATGACCGTTTATAGATGTCGTTCAAATGCCTCATTTATTTTAATTTTTCATTTCCTAATTTAGATAAATGTTCCTACATTTTCAAAACCCTAATACAAACTACGAGTGTTAATGAGGGAATCAATTACGATTACTGTTTCCTATTATATATTATGTATTTTAGGAATAGCAATCAATTTATTTATTACATATAATTAGACTTCCTACAAATTAGGAATTAGATTTATTCTATCATAAATAATTGAAAACATCTTTGTACTATTTATTGAGAAGAAGGGAATGAGATAGGCATCAAAGGCCAACTTTTCTGACATGGTATCACGAGTCCGGTTTTCTAGCCTGTAATTATCTCTCAGTCCGTTTAGGGCTCGTGCCTCTGGTTTGTGTCTCAGTCCATGCTTCTCTCAGCCGTTTAGGGCTCGTGCTTCTCGTTCGTGTTTCACTTCTTGTTCATGCTTCTGGTTTGAGGTTCACTTTTGTTTTCTCCCGTTCTTGTTCGTGTCTTCATGGCTATGGAGAATTTCTGTATCCGTTTCAGCGGCAAAAATTATGCTGCCTGGGAGTTTCAGTTCAAGATGTTCATGAAAGGGAAGGGGATGTGGGGTCACATTGACGGGTCCTCTACTGTCCCCACAGACAACGCTGCTTTGACAGCTTGGGAGACCAAGGATGCACAAGTTATTTCTTGGATTCTTGGTTCCATTGAGCCTCAATTGGTTAATAATCTGCGTTCGTTTTCGACTGCCAAAGCCATGTGGGATTACTTGAAGCAACTTTACAATCAAGATAATGCTGCAAAACGCTTTCAGCTAGAGCTTGACATTGCAAATTATAAACAGGGTGATATGTCCATTCAGGACTATTACTCTGGTTTTCTTAATTTATGGGCAGAGCATTCAGCCATCTTACATTCTAAGGTTCCTATCGAATCACTACCTGCCATTCAAGTTGTTTACGAGGTTAGTAAACGTGACCAATTTCTCATGAAACTTCGCCCAGAATATGAAGCTGCCCGTGCTGCACTGTTGAACCGCCATCTGGTTCCTTCTCTAGAAGTTTGCGTTGGTGAATTACTTAGGGAGGAACAATGCCTACTTACCCAAGGCTCCATGTCTGATATTTCTGATAATACGATCGCCTATTCTGCTCAAGGTCAAAGCAAAAGTCGTGACATGCGGCAGATCCAATGTTTCTCCTGCAAACAGTTCGGTCATATTGCTCGAAATTGCACTAAAAAATTTTGCAACTACTGCAAACAGCGTGGTCATATTATCACCGAGTGCCCCACAAGACCAGCAAAACGTCCCTTGAAAGCCTTTACAGCCACGGCTGGTTCAGCATGTCCCTCTTCTGTTCCTACACCCTCCGACAATAGTGTTTTGACTACGGATATGGTGCAACAAGTGGTACTATCTGCTCTTTCTGCATTAGGCATCACGGGTAAGTCTACTGCCACTTCTTCCCCTTGGTTTGTTGATTCTGGGGCTTCTAATCATATGACTGGATCTCCTAAACATTTGCACAATGTTCACTCTTACAATGGCACCGAAAAAATTCAAATTGCGGACGGTAATACTCTTTCTATAGCTGCTATTGGAGACATTAATTCTTTCTTTCGAAATGTACTTGTGTCTCCTGGTTTATCGTCCAATTTAATCTCAGTTGGTCAATTGGTGGATACTAATTGTGATGTTCATTTTTCTCGGGCTGGTTGCTTGGTGCAGGATCAGGTGTCGAAGATAGTGATCGCGAAGGGGCCTAAGGTGGGGAGATTGTTTCCGCTTCAATTTACTTCTCCTAGTTTTTCATCCTTTGTTTGTAATAATGTTCCAAACACATTTGTGACTTGGCATAAAAAATTGGGACACCCAAACTCTATTGTTTTGTCGCATTTAATAAAATCTGGTTTGATAGGCAATAAAAATATTATTTCTTCTTCGTCACTTCCTTGTTCTGTGTGTAAACTTGCCAAAAGCAAAACTCTACCTTTTCCCTCTTCTGCTCATCGTGCTGATAAATGCTTTGATATTATTCATAGTGATGTTTGGGGTGTGTCTCCTGTTTTATCTCATGCTCAATACAAATATTTTGTGACATTTATTGATGACTATAGTCGATATACTTGGGTTTACTTTCTTAGATCCAAAGCTGAGGTTTTCACCATGTTTAAGACCTTTTTAGCTTATGTTGAGACCCAATTTCACACCAAGATTAAGACCTTGCGTAGTGACTCTGGCGGGGAGTATCTTTCTCATCAATTTCAAAAGTACCTTCAACAACATGGGATTATCTCTCAACGCTCTTGTCCCTATACACCTCAACAAAATGGCATTGCAGAACGTAAGAATCACCATTTGCTTGATGTCACTCGGTCCCTACTTCTTGATGGCTCTGTTCCACCTAAATTTTGGGTTGAAGCCTTATCCACGACTGTTTTTTTGATCAACCGTCTTCCCTCTCAGGTTCTTGGGCTTGATTCCCCTTACTTTCTTCTATTTAAGGTTCATCCTGATTACCATAATCTCCATCCTTTTGGCTGTGTTTGTTTTGTCCACTTACCACCTCTTGATCGTCATAAACTTGGGGCTCAATCTGTCCAATGTGCTTTTCTTGGTTATAGTTCTACTCACAAAGGATTTGTGTGTTATGATGCCACTACTTCTCGCTTACGCATATCTCGGAATGTGGTTTTCTTTGATCATCAATATTTTTTTCAGTCTCCTATTACTTCTAATGGCTTTGTTTCCCTTCCAATTTTTTCTAGTGGTTCTCGTCCTATAGAACGCTTTAAACCAGGTTATGTTTATGTTCGGCGACAGCCTACCCCGCCCCTTCGTGATGCTGATTCGCCACCTGAACCTGCTTCGTTAGCAGAACGTAGATCCCGACGCATTATTCGTCCCCCAGATAGGTATGGCTTTGGGGCTATTTCTCTTAATGCTACTTTATCTGGTATATCTATTCCTACATGTTATTCACAAGCAGTTAAAGATGCTCGTTGGGTGAAAGCAATGCAAGAGGAGCTTCAAGCCTTACAGGAGAATTTCACATGGGACATTATTCCTTGCCCACCTAGTGTTAAGCCTATCGGCTGCAAATGGGTGTATTCTGTGAAGTTGAATTCTGATGGCACTCTTAATCGTTATAAGGCTCGATTGGTCGCCTTGGGTAACAAACAACAATATGGGGTGGATTATGACGAGACATTTGCCCTAGTGGCAAAAATGACTTCCATCCGCACAATTCTATGTCTTGCTGCCTCTCAAAGATGGCCACTTCATCAAATGGATGTGAAGAATGCCTTCCTTCATGGTGACCTCATAGAGGATATTTACATGACTCCACCTCAGGGCTTGTTTTCTCCTTCCCCTAACGTGTGCAAGCTAAAACGCTCTTTATACGGCCTACGACAAGCACCTAGGGCATGGTTTGAGAAGTTTCGATCCACTCTTCTTGGATTCTCCTTTGTTCAAAGTCAATATGATTCTTCTTTATTCATTCACCATACGACAACTGGTATTGTTCTTCTTCTCATTTATGTTGATGATATGGTAATTACGGGTTCTGATCATACATCCATCCAGCATCTTAAAGAGCAGCTCAAGGCTTCTTTTCATATGAAAGACCTCGGTCCTCTTCGTTATTTCTTAGGTCTCGAGGTTTCCATGGACTCTACAGGTCTCTTTCTCCATCAACATAAATATGTTGAAGACTTGATTTCTCTCGCCGGTCTCCACTCTACTACACCAGTGGATACTCCTCTTGAGATTAATGTTAAATATCATCGTGATGAGGGTGATCTTCTATCGGATGCTTTACTATATCGACAGTTGGTAGGTAGTCTTAATTATTTGACGATTACCCGCCCTGACATTGCTTTTGCAGTCCAACAGGTGAGTCAATTTATGCACACTCCACGTCATCATCATTTAGCTGCTGTTCGTCGCATTATACGCTATCTGAAAGGTACCTCTATGCGTGGTCTTTTCTTTCCCAACGATTGCCCAACTACCTTGGTGGGATATAGTGATGCTGATTGGGCTGGTTGTCCTGATACTCGGAGATCCGTCACTGGTTATTGTATGTTCCTTGGGCCTGCATTGATTTCCTGGAAAAGTAAAAAACAGTCTCGTGTCTCTAAGTCCTCCACCGAATCTGAGTATCGGGCTATGTCAACAGCTTGTTCTGAGATTATTTGGCTTCGTGGTCTTTTGGCTAAGCTTGGATTCCCTCAAACAGATGCAACACCTCTCCATGCTGACAACACTAGTGCCATTCAAATTGCTACCAATTCAGTCTTTCATGAGCGCACTAAGCACATTGAAGTGGATTGCCATTCTATTCGAGAAGCTTTGGACAATCATGTTATCTCCCTTCCTCATGTCACCTCTCAACTTCAGCTTGCAGAAATATTTACCAAGGCTGTTCCTCGTCCACGACATCAATTTCTAGTTCACAAATTGATGCTTCTTGATCAGCCGCATCAATTTGAGGGGGGATGTTAATGAGGGAATCAATTACGATTACTGTTTCCTATTATATATTATGTATTTTAGGAATAGCAATCAATTTATTTATTACATATAATTAGACTTCCTACAAATTAGGAATTAGATTTATTCTATCATAAATAATTGAAAACATCTTTGTACTATTTATTGAGAAGAAGGGAATGAGATAGGCATCAAAGGCCAACTTTTCTGACAACGAGTACTCGTACTAACTGTATGCCCAACACTCAAACCCTAACCCAATGTCTTCTCTTCTACTATGCGCCCAACACTAAAATTGTAATCTCAGTGTCTTCTCTACTACTGCAACCATGGTGCTATACCATGTTCGAACATGCCCAACCAATGTTCGTAGGTATTATCATTTTGTGAGTTCCTTTTTTTATTTTACATAAATTGTAAACCATTTACTTACACCTTTTTCATACTCGAATCCCATAGTCCCACTAAACCAAGCCTATGAGGAGGCTAACTTCCAGGTTGCACTTCATAGTGAATCGATAAAAAAATTGCTACGTACTTTACTTGTGTTATTCATAACTACACTATGAACAGTAATAACAATTTAGGGTTTTGATAATTTTTTTCAGGATACATCGAAAATTCCAAATTTCTTTTTCAACAAATGGGGAAATGAATTGACTAGCAAGGTCGTTGCCGAAGACCAATTCGGAAATACCTATCGAATTAAGGTTAACGTCTACAGCAAGTGAAACAAGGGAGTTATTTTTTTCGGTGATGGGATAAAAAAATCGTGCAAAGCTATTCCCTAGAGAAAGCCAAGTTGATATTTTTTCAATATTCAGGTGATAACAAGTTTGTTTTCACTGTCTGCGCGTGCTTTACTCCTATTACTCCACCAAATATGCCCCCTCGTCATTTAACAATATTGGTTGCTCGTCGAGAAATGGAACATAATGACAGACAATTGTTATGGTCATCTAATATTACACTTTCAAGGAGCCCCTGGGAAACCACTGGTAATATTGGTCGTTGTTTAACATATTTGTTTTCTTTTTTATTATTTTGTTTTGAATTTTTTTTGTATGTCATTTAGGGTTTGACATATTTGTTTTTCTTTTTCATTGCAGCCAATATCAACTGACACTGTAATGAATTATCCGAATGGTTGTCCAGACTGGGTCAATGTAATTCTGCCAAACGAGTCCAAAGCTATATGGCATATCTTGTGGTATCCATACCAAGGACCGTTTTCAACAGGATGGTATGACTTCCAGCATCTTTGCAAATTTAATGTGAATGATAAGGTCAACTTTTGAAGGAAGGAATGAGGAGAGGTTTTTGAGGTTACCGTTACCCGTGCCTCATCTGTGTCTCTACCATTACTCTTATCTATGAAACTTGTTAATGTTATTTGTTTTTGGAACTTTAAGTGGTCCTACGTCGACTTGGTTAATATGTGCATGTTACATATATTTTTTTGCTATCAAGGATCAACTTTTTTTGCGCATCGGTTCATCTAAGGAATGCATGTGATTAAACTATGCCGCCATTATGTTATCTGTATACATATGTTTTTATGTTTACTTGTTTACCATGTAATTCATAGATAGGTCAAATCTTGTCCAATGTGATATTGGCTTGCAGGCTTAAACAACTTACGATATTTTTAAACTATGACTTAATGAATGATGAATTTTCTAATACACTGTATCTTATTTATTTTCATTCAAATTTTATTTATATTAATTTTATACTTTAGGGTTTAACACAATACACTAGATAAATATTTCACGTACATAAATCTTCTTCATATTTTATATTTTTACCCAATAATTTTAGGCTTTATGTTTACCTATACCTTAAACTTACATTTAGTATCAATTTTTTTGTTAAATATCTTATAACTTCCTAAACTACTCAAACCCTAACCTTTTACTTAAAAATGACTCTTGTTATTATAAAATTAATTAATATTTATATTATAGTGTGTCAAAACTTATTTTTATTTTTACACTTAATATCAGAAAATAATTTTTTCAATCAAATTTATAATTAAAAATTAACGACAATAACAATTTTTTTTATTTCTATTACTTCTGTCATTTATGTTTTAACCAATTGCTAAATACATAAATTAACTTTATGAAATACCTTATTTATTATCTTATTTTATATTTTTTATATTATTTATTTTAAAATAGGAATTTTTTTTACTCAAATTTTTAATTATAAAAAAATCCCACTAACATTCTATTTTTATTTCTATTTCCTTTGTCATTTGTATTTTAACCAATTACTAAAGATACATAAATTAAATTTCAGGGTTACCTTATTTATTATCATGTTTTATATTTTCTCTATTTGTTAAAATATCTATTTTTTGTGTAACAAAATTATAAAACATATATATTTTGTATAATTTAATATATCAAAAAAAATTTATTTGTTACAATCATAATATTTTGTATACATTGTTATCATTAAAATATATTTCAAACATTTAAATCAATCATTTTTGTGTAATTTTATAACTTTAATTTCTAATAATATTTTGAATCTTATTATAATTTTTTAATGCTACAAAAATCTTTATCTTCCAAATTATGCATCTACTATAAAAGTATAACAATTATTTTAACGGAATTTTTTTTTTATTCTTTGCACTTCTAACTTACTTTAAATTTAGCCCTACTCTTCATCTTATTCGCTTCAATAGTTAAAATAAAAAATTACATAAATAAGTTTTGTACATTAATTTTTTCATTTACTTCTATATTTTTGTTAACAAAGATATTTTGCTAATAATAATAACAATTAACGAGTCTTTGTAATTCATACAATTGTTCACATGCACATGAATCTTTCAAATAAAATATGTCATAATATTTAGTTACATAATGTTAATTTCATACAACTAAACAATGTTCCATACACAAATAATTTGAGTACTACATAATTTCAAATGTTACTAGGAACCTTCACCCATATTACTAGGACCACAATCCATATGCATCACACGATAAACCAAATCATGCCAACGACCATGATGATTATAAGTCAAAGGAAGAGTATAATTTGATTATAACCATCAATAGAAGTTGTACCAACATTAACACTTGCCTTTTCCTTCAATCACAAATGTCATTCAATTTTTTTTATTCTATTCGTTATAATTTTCACCAACACAAACAAATGAAACTTTTTTTTATAAATAAATTAAACATAGTACTTACTTTTTTATACTTGACTTGATTGATTGCACACTTGACCAACCAATTGAAAAGGACAATTCACTGTGTCATCACATTTCAAAAATAACCAAAAAAATACAATCATAAATAACAACACTTTTCATAGCAAATTAAATTTACTTGTAATTAATAATTGTAACAGTTACAACCATGGGGACAATATCCTTTACCAACTCCATTTTTGAGGATCTTTGTTGCTGACCCTTATCACCTCCACCAAGTCTAATTTGCCTTCTATGTATCTATAAATCATTTTTTTTAAAATAAATTCAAAATGTGTACTTCAAAAAATATAACCTAAAACTTAAACCAAACACATAGACACATCATGTTTCTTATTACATAATTTTGGGAACTTGGTTCTGCATGTGTACTGTGTAACACCCCAATTTTCAAAAAGGTTATTATTATTATTATTATTATTATTATTATTATTATATGGTATTTGGTCATAATTATTTTAATAATTATAAAGGAATATTATTTTGTATGTTTTAAATAATTATTGTTTTGGATAATTATTTTGTACATATTAAATAAGTATTTTTATTAGCATTTTTAAATAAATATTTATATGTTTTAAGAGAAGGTTGATTTTATATGATATTTTGTTATTGAAATTATATTATTATATTTTGGGTCAGAAATATATTATTATTATAGAGGAAAAATATTTTATAATATACATGCATTTATTTTATTTAATTATTTTTGAGGAAAAATAGAAGTGGGTTAGAAGAGAAGGAAAATGGGTTGGGTTGACCCAGCCCAATGGATTAATTTTAAGAAAGGAGTCAGGTAGCGTTAACCCTATCGGCCTCATTTGCGTTCTGAAAGGTTAAAAAAAAAAAGAAATAAAGAGCTCTAAGGAAGAGTATTCAGGAACGATCTTAGATCACACCAAGAGTATTCATCTTCTGCTCATCCAGGTAAGGGGGAGTGAGAAACCTCGCTCGAGGTGTGGGAATAATTGTTGGGTAGTCGGATTGGCCCCCAATCCCTTGCCTAATGCATGCTTCTAGGAACATGCAAAGTATGAATATTTCTGTCGTGCCTTCTGATTGCTTTGTTGTGTTCCTTGTTGGATGTGATGCATGAGTATGTGGTTAATTTTAAAAATAAATATATTTTTATATGAATTAGAGTGCTATGTGGATTCCTATGGGAAACCCTATGAGAAAACGGGAAAAGTATGAATGTTTTCTATTTTGCCTTTTGATTGTTCTGTTGTGTTTCTTGTTGGATGTGATGTATGAGTATGTGATTAATTTTGAAAATGAATATATTTTGATATGAATTAGAGTGCTCTGTGGGTTCCTACGGGAAACCCTATAAGAAAACAGGCAAAATATAAATGTTTTCTGTTTTATTTTTTGAATGTTTTGTTGCGTTCCTTGTGTGATGTAGAGAGTAAATATGTATTTGATTTCAAAATTAGATATGTTTTGATATAAATTAGAGTGCTCTATGGGTTCCTGTGCGGAACCCTATGAGGAACAATTATGAGTATGACTATGTGAAATATGAACAAATGACATGATTCATGATGTGAATGAGAATGTGCTAATGTGAACACTATGACTATGAAGATATGAAATGTGATGAGATGAGATAATCCATGACTATGAGAATGTGAAATGTGATAAGACATGAAATTCCATGACAAGTGAAGTGATGAGTCCATAAGGTTGTGAACGTGTGACATGCATCATGTGCATATATGAGTTAACCAGGTGTACCTTTTGGTCACCAAGTGATTTAACAAGCTAACCAGGTGTACCTTTTGGTCACCACGTGATGTAATAAGCTAACCAGGTGTTCCTTTTGGTCACCAAGTGATGTAATAAGCTAACCAGGTGTACCTTTTGCACCTGAATATTGTGTAGCTATGGTTGTGGTTGTTATGATTCGTGTGTGTGTTGCCTAACTGTTATTTCTACACCTGGAACCGAGTGAGATGTTTCTCACTCCCTTGTTGTTCTTTGTAAATGTATAAATTGTGTTGCAGATGATCATCAACACGAGGATGTTAGTGATGAGGCTTAAACTTCAGTTGGGCATTCTCTGATAGGATATGTGACATCGGGGCATAACTAAATTTAGTTTAGGATTCCTTATTGTTATTTTGTTTTTGGAAAAGATTCATTTTGCTATAAATTCCGTATTTGACTATATTTGAAGTATACGAATGTGAATCCTCTACTCTTATGTTAATGGATTTATTGTTTTAATTATAAAGATTTTATTTAAACCAAGAATATGTTTCATATATATGTCGGGGTAGAGGGTGTCACATTTAGTGGCATTAGAGCAGGTCGATCCAATCGGCCGTGAGTTATGTACTTATCATGATTCTGTTGTGTACTCTGACAGTATTTTGTTTTTTGTGTACTTGGATGATGCTTTGATAATGATGATGATGATGATGATGATGTTCTCCTTGTGTTGATATTGTTGAGTTTGACACTGTTAGATTATGTTGTAATTAGAGGAATGATAGATAGTGTTAGCTAATATCATTATGACTGCTCTTCTTCATTCTTATGATTGCTTATTTGTTTTGATACTCCATGCTTACGTAAGAAGTAGTGGTTGGGTGGTATCACTTGTGTTGCGAGCAAAGGTGCAAGTAGTAGTGGACGAAGTATCATGCTAATTAACTAGAAACTATTGGAACCTTAGGTGTGAGTGAGACATTAATGTGTTGAGTTTATTAAGGTTTTACGGTTGATTGAGTTTCTAAAATCTATAGTTGTAGCGATTGAATCTTAAGAGGTTATATGCTCAGAATTGGAGTTGAGTGTTCTTAATGAAAGGTTGAAATGTCAGTGATTTCCTTGAGTTTTGGTGCTTGGATGTTAACCTTTTATGGTTTAGGTTGCATGTGGATTTTATTTCAGCTCTAAGTCTTTTGTGTGGAATATGTGAATTGTTTTGGTTTAGGATTGTAGTGGGAAGCTTGGATATGAGTTTGGGATGGAAAGAAGTGAGTTTGGAAGTATTATAAGGTATTTTCGCGGTCTTGGACTTTGGTGCACTCTTTTGTTGTCTGGTGCAGGGGATGATTTCGCTGCAGTATTGTCACGCCAGTAAAAGTGCTATATTGACAGAATTAGCTTCTGAGGTCTTCATAAACTTTGTAGCTTTGGATGTTATCTTTCCAATGGCACCAGAATCATGTAAAACAGAGATCTAGAACTCTAGTTATGGTTGTTTTAGTGAACAAAGGTCTAGTTGTAAGCGCTGAATATATTTGCTGCTGCTTTTGAAATTTTTAGCTAAGAAGATGATCTTTTTAGAATCTCATGTCTTCATAAGAGTTGTATCTTATTCTCTTAGATTTCTTTTGAGGTAGGTTTGAGAACATTTGGATGATTATAACTCTCTATTTATCATTTTCTTTGATAGTTGTTGAAGGGATGTGTATGGTATAATGATATTGTTGAGTTATTAGGCAATGCAAGGATAAAAACTAATTTTGTTATGATGTTCTGAGGTGTTGTCTCGTGGATTGAAAGTTTCTTTAAGGTTGTATGATGCTATGTGGTAAAGGTTGTTCATGTACATGCTATATGGTGTAAACAGTAATTGATTTGTACATGCTTAGAGATGGTATATATGAAGGTTTAAAGTAGGTATCCTAATATGATTTGATATGCATGTATGTTGATATGTGGATAGATGACCTTAGGGATCAATTAGTGAGGTTAGGATTTCCTTGGGTTAGCTCATAATTATTAAAGATTTATTTAGTAAATTTCTAAGATACCATTACTTTTGACTAGATCGACTAGGGAGAGTGTTGTCTTTGTGTGAGATAGTAAGTGTGAGAGTAGTTTCCAAACTCTTAAGGAAAGATTGATTAGTGTTAATACTACTAGATTTAGTAAGTCTTTTGTGGTATATAGTTGTGCCTCTAAGATGGGTTTGGGTGGATTGTTGATGCAAGAAGGAAAGGTAGTAGTTTATGTTTCTAGGCAATGGAAAATTCATGAGAGGAATTACCTTACCCATGACCTTGAGTTAGTAGTTATGATATTTACACTAAGATTTGGAGACAATACCTATACGGTTCTAAGCTTGAGGTATTTAGTGATCATAAGAGCCTTAAATATCTTTTGACCAAAGGAGTTGAATATGAGACAAAAGAGATAACTGGAATTTCTTAAGGACTAGGATTTTGATCTTAGTTGTCATTTGGGTAAAGCCAGTATGGTGGCTGATGCTTTGAGTAGAAGACCTCTAGATATATCTTCCCTTATGGTTAGAGAGATGGATCTTTTGGCTCGGTCTAAGGATTTAAGTTTGGCTTATGAGGTCACCCTTAGTAGTGTGAGACTAGGTATGACTCGAGTAACAATTGGATTGTTGAAGGAAATTGGAGAAGCATAATTAGTTGATTCATTTTGGTGACAAGACATGAGGCTATAGGACAAGGTAGTGGATAAGAGTTGCCTTGGGTATAGATGAAGTGGTAAGACTTGGAGATCGATTTTGTGTACCTAGTAAAACGTGCCACATTGCTCATCTCACTATCATCATTCCCTGCCTCATATGAAGAAATAATTGAACTTTTGACATCCTTCATCCAACGCTTGCATATCAATGTTGTAGGAAAAGAGGTGATATGATCTAGCTGCATTGAGCATATAATATGGCCACAAGGAATTCCATAAGATTCAAATAACATACAAAAAAAAATTTACATTCTTCTTTATCATACACAACTTCATGTTTACAATGTTGTTCAAAGTATTTATCCACCTTAAATACTACCTTGTTACCATTTTCAGTTCTCTCAACTACATTCATTGCACCAACATCAAGTATCTCAGCTTTTACTAACTTGAAAACATGTCGTGTATATAACTTTGCAACCTGTTTCTCAATTTTTAGAAGCAAAGTCGTCAAAACAGGTTCTGTATAAAATGAATTAAAATCAGCAATCAATTCATTGTACTTGTAATCTCTTAAAGATTGTTCCAAATTATGCAAAAACTCAACCATAATATTTTTCCTCCTCACATACGTTTTAATACAATTATTTACTCTTTCACACAAAGACGTTGTTTTAATACCAACAAAAAATTTATCTTGTAGATAAGCATTTGCCCACATTCACCTTTTTTCATACGTTTGCAAAATCTAGTTGTTGCCTTCAAGTTGGTTTCTACTAACCATTTCCTTTCGAAATGTTTCAAACTTTTCAGGAGTAAACTTACCATACATTGCCTTATTAAAATCACCTAAAAATTTGCAATTCTTCATATTCTCACAAGCATTCTTTTGTAGATGCCATGCAAAAAGTCTGTGTTGCAATAGAAAATACTTGCCTAATAGCCTCCCTCATAGCCCCATCACCATCTGTCACTACCCCCTTAGGTTGCTGAAGAGACATTGCTTCCGAAAAAGCTTCTAACACCCACTTAGTATTTGTGGTTTCATATGAAATCAAACTAGCACCAAATATTACAGTTTTCCCATGATGATTTTTTCTAGAAAATATTATCAAAGGCTTGTTGTATTTGTTCTTCTTGTAGGTACTATCAAATGCAACAACATCTCCAAAACATTGATAGTCAGACCTACTAGTACCATCAACCTAAAACAAATGTTCCATTTTTCCATCGCCTCCTACCATATATTTAGCATAAAATATTGGATCATTATCTGTCTTGCCTTGAAGATAACTTAAGGCAGCCAAAACATCCCCATCTTGGATTTTAGAATGTCTATATCGCTCAATGTGATTAAAAAGGTCTTTCTTATTAAACCCAATGCCTAAATGACCTCCTTTTTGGTCCATCATGTATCCTATTATATGGCATGCTCTAACCATATCTTCATGAAAACAATTAACTTGACCCTTGTCATTACTCGAAAATCCACGATAAGTCTTATAGAAGGAATTCCTCATATGGTGCACTTTCCACACATATTGTATGAATATATCATCTCTAATGATTTTCCTCATGTGTTTCTTGTAGGCGATATTGTTTACGTGAAAAAACCACTTGATTTGAGGACAAATCCTTTTGAAGAGGGAGGTGATGATTGTAGACCCCTAAAATTGTCCGGGTCGGAAATAAAACTCGAAGACCCTCAAAGATCGAAGGAAAGTCAGCCAGAAGGACTCCTAGAAGACCATAGGATGGCTATCTGTAGGTTTAGAGGTCTTAGAGTAGCTTAAAATAAGAAAGTGGAGGGAATGAAGCCCAATACGGCCGTACTAAACTTAATACGGCCGTATTGAAGCTTCAATACGGCCGCAGTGAACTCAATACGGCGTATTGAAGTTTCTGAAACTTCAATACGGCCGTACTGAAATCAATACGGCCGTATCGAAGCTTCAATACAGCCGCAGTGAACTCAATACGGGCGTATTGAAATTTCTGAATTTCAATACGGCCGTATTGAACTCAATACGGCCGTATTGAAGTTCAAAAATTTCAATACGGCCGTATTGATTCCATAGCCCGTATTGCGCCTGTTCCCTATAAATATGGCGTCATTTTGACGTCATTGGACACTTTTACACACAGTTTTAACCCTCTTCTTGAGTATTCTGGGTTTTTTTGAGCAGTGTTCTGCCTAGAAATCACTCGGAGAGTTGATCCGACGAAGTTCTTGAGTCACGAGCCATTTGCTTGAGTCTCGAACCTAGTCGAAGGGAAATCCTCCGGATTTCCATAGTTAAAATTTTATAGGAGGGAGCGAGCGGTCTTGTAGAGGGAGGGAACGCCAAAACGCTTCCCAATTTCTGTCAAGATATATAAGAAAGCACGCTTCAAAGGTTTATCTCTTTAAAGTCCCTTCTTTTACCGCTTTCTGTGTGTACATATTTAAACTGTCATCATGTAGATAGTTAATTCATAATTGCTTAGAATAAATAGGGGTAATTTAGTAATTTTGCATTATTATTCAATAAATAATCTGTCATAGGGAACCCGAAAGGGGCGCTGTGGGGTGCTAACACCTTCCCCACGCGTAACCGACTCCCTTACCCAACTCTGGTTGTAATGGCCGAAGTTGATTTATAAAATCAATTGCCTTATCCCTTTTTCCAATGTTTTGAGTAAAACATTGGTGGCGACTCCATGAACCCTTTTACTACGAAAACCACTAATCCATGGAGGGTCCCGCTTGGGATTAACATGGATTGGTGAGACATTTAATAAATAAATTGGATAAGATCGACAAGGTCTCAGTTTGAGAACAAGTCGTTCTAATAATCCAATACATTTTCAAAACTAAAATAAAAGCGAGTCCAACCATCCATTCGCGAATGCCGAAAGCCCGTTTCGGGCCGGTGGCGACAGATGGCGACTCCACTGGGGAAGCCTCGAGAGTCAGTCCCATTTAGTGACAGATTATTTTTAACAAATAATAGTTAAAATTACTTTATTACCCCTCACTTGTATGATAACATGTTTATCTATTTGGCTTTAATAACTGTTGTATTTTTAAATTTACGCAATTGTTTGAAATAAAAACTGCACACAAACCTTTGCACACAACAGTTCCCTCTATACCCGGGGGCATGAGTGATTAACCATAGGGAGTGGATGTTAGTACGGCCGGTTGTCGAATGGGTCTATAGGTGCCCGTAGACCGTTGTCGGAAAACATCACTCAAGGTGATAACCATGAACTTGAGTCCGACGGTGCGTTGGAGCTTTCCATCGACCTACGATGAGAGGAATTGGGTCCCTATAATGGGGGCACCTTGGGGGCCTCAGACCGGTGAGAACAGTTAGATCCACCTTGAATATGCACTTTTCTGCAGGATACCCCTACCTCGTGATTCGCTCGTGACTGTTCGTGGATGAGTGAATTGTTTGTGCATTGTTTATGTGAAATTGTTTGAGCATACATTGCATTTCTTTAAACATACAACATTCCTATTCTTTTAAAATAAAAATAAATAGGAATAAGAATCTTCCATTGCATGGTGTTAACATCTACCTTCATCACATTCATGTAGGTAGTTTCCCTTTTCACCCAAAAAAATACAAAAAACAAAATACCCAAAAAAAAGGAAAAAAAGGGTTATTTATCCAAACCAAGCAATATCATGCATCATCTTAGGGACATCCTAAAAACATGATAATGCTTAGTTGAATAAACACAATGCATGCATATTCATCGTCATCATCTCATATCATGCATATAGATCATGGAGGGATCTAGGAGTCATTCATTTCATACATCCCTCCTAGTAATTCATTAATAAACATTAATAAAAAGAAAGAAATAATCGATGCGTATGTTCAAGATGGATCGCACGCCATTTGTTATTAAGTGTAAGCCAACAACCGCGCCAAGCGAGCGCACATCAACTCCGTTGTTGGTAATCAAGACGAACAAAGGGGAAGGTCCAATGCCGTTAAGGATCACTACTCCAGGGCCTTTTCCCTACGAATCAAATAAGGCTGTGCCATGGATATACGACATCCATTCTTCTGCCGACAGCGATATTTCCAACATCGCTGGACTTGGGGGCATGACTAGGAGTGGCAGGATCTACACTCCCGAAGATCTTCATGATAAAGCCCCCAAGAAAAAAAGAAAAAGAAGAAAAGAAAACCGAGGAAAAAGAATCCGAGGAGGAGACAGACGAGCTGTTAAAGTTTATCCGACAGAGCGAGTACTCCATCGTGGATCAACTTCACAAGACGCCAGCAAAGATTACGCTGTTGTCGTTGATCCTAAGCTCCGAACCGCATCGACAAGCTCTGTTGAAAGTCTTGAACGAGGCATATGTGTCGCATACCATCTCCCAAGACAAGTTTGAGGGGATTGTTAGTCACATCACGGCTAATGATCACCTCACTTTCACCGATGAAGAGATCCCCGCCGAGGGACCAAATCACAATAAGCCCTTGCACATCTCTGTAAAGTACAAGGAGTATCACATCGTAAAAGTCTTGGTGGATAATGGATCTTCCTTGAATGTGATGCCTAGAAGAACTCTTGATCAAGTGGCAATCAAGGGAGTCCAAATGCGCCCGAGCAACATGATCGTTCGAGCCTTCGATGGTTCTAAAAGAGAAGTGGTGGGAGAGATCAATCTTCCAATCCAAATTGGACCCACTATCTTTAATGTCGAATTCCAAGTGGTGGACATTACTCCGGCATACAGCTGTCTCCTTGGCCGACCTTGGATTCATGATGCGAAAGCTGTACCCTCTACGCTCCACCAGAAAGTCAAGTTCATAGTGGGTGACAAACTGGTGACTGTACAAGCTGAAGATGACATACTCATCAGCAAACCATCCACCATACCTTACGTGGATGCAGCGGAGGAAGCTTTAGAAACCGCCTTCCAAGCATTGGAAATCGCCAATGTCGAAACGTTTCCCCGAGAAATGAAGAAGGTAGCCTCCATGCTCACTAAGAACGGATACTTGCCAGGACAAGGATTAGGCAAGGACTCCCAAGGAATCCCGGAGCTACCCATTATCAAGGATAATCCGGGGAAACAAGGGTTAGGATACAACCCCGTTAAAGATCAAAGAACGAAGAGGAATCAAGTCCTTCTCGACGTTCTTTAAGCCAGATCTTTAGGAAGGCTGGTTCACAAATATCAAGGCCGGCTGTCGTCATCAAGTGTTTTTCTTCTTCCGATAGGGATGTATAAACTCGATGACTATTAGAGATTACTCCTCGGGGACAACCCGACCCCCGAGCCTCGATAGGGCACATGTTTCCATTATGATTATAATAAAATCATTCTTTCTTATTGCTTCTTTTCTTGCTTGCAATAAAATTCTAGACCGCATTATTTAACCCTGTTTGAATAAACATAAATGAGGTTAAAATCGTCTTAATAATCAATAAACCCGCATCATTTTTATGTGGAAGTGTGTGTGACAACTTGGAGCACCTTTCCTTGGCCTCAATAAGTGCCGTCATGGATAAAAAGAAATCCATTCAGGACAAAAATCCTAAAAAAAACAAAAAGCTCGGCAGGAAACCCAAAAAGGGGACTGCGCAAAAATAAGAGCAAAAGACCCGCTAGGAATCCCACAAAAGGGTGACCTGGGCAAAAATTAGGGTTACAAAATAATGAACAAAAACAAAAGCCCGCTAAAACTCCACAAATGGGTGTTTTAGGCAAAAGTTAGGGCAATCGAAAAACAGAATAAATCCATGATGGTACCATGAACCGAATTCAAAAAGAAGGGTTCAAGGGAAGCTATCCAAGTTGTCAAATCACAAATGTTAATAACCAAGACGTGCTTAACTTCATAAGTGTTTAATCAAACAAGCCTAAAACACTTAAGCCTACCATTGGCCAAGCCATTCTTACAAAATCCATTTTTCAAAAAATAAATAATCCCCTCTAAAACACAAACTTTCAAAAAAATATATCCTTTCCTTCTTTTCTCTCTTGTCCCAAACGATTTTTGAATAATCTAGTGGAAACATGGAGATATAGTGGTCAATAGGAGGGTTGACATGTCTTCTAAAGGAAGGGAAAAATCACTGGGTTGATGACACCCATCTCAAATATAACATGCATCATTCCTCGGTTACAGAAATCGGCAGCGCACAGCCCGTCTAGAGGAATGGCAAAAATCCAAACAGAGAAACGCATCGGTTAATTCTTTTGAAAAGTGAATCAAATAGAATTAGGTGCATCATACTGCATACATGCATACAGATGATAGGTGTAATGGAAGATCACTTATTCTCTGTTTATTGAAAAAAACAAAAAATATATATAAACTTCAGAAAAACAATACGCCCGTATCATGTTCAGTATACCCGTACTAAAAATAGGGTTATGAACAAATTTTCAACTCAATACGGGCGTACTGAAATGGATATGGCCGTATTGGCCACAAAGAAATTTTCAAAGACCTCTTCATGAGGCAATTGCATAAAAGAGAAAAAATAGAAAATTGCTTGTGTATGACAGCAGTCAACAAAAGCCGAAAACGAAAAAAGGCAAGGATACAAACAATACTCCTCAGTTTGTACAGAATAATTGAGCCTGGAGAGGCTTGCCGAAATAATACTCCTTCAGAATAACTGAGCCTGGAGAGGCTTGCCGAAATAATACTCCTTCAGAATAACTGAGCCTGGAGAGGCTCGCCGAAATAATACTCTCTCAGAATAACTGAGCCTGGAGAGGCTCGCCGAAACAATACTCCCTCATCAGAATAATTGAGCCTGGAGAGGCTTACCGAAATAATACTCCTTCAAAATAACTGAGCCTGGAGAGGCTCGCCGAAATAATACTCTCTCAGAATAATTGAGCCTGGAGAGGCTCGCCGAAATAATACTCCCTCAGAATAACTGAGCCTGAAGAGGCTTGCCAAAATAATACTCCTCAAAGACAAAAAGGCAAAAATACAGAAAAAGCCAAATCAACAAAAAAGGCAAAAATACAGAAAAAGCCAAATCAACAAAAAAGGCAAAAACACAGAAAAAGCCGAAATCAACAAAAAAGGCAAAAAACACAGAAAAAGCCAAAATCAATAAAAAGGCAAAATATAGAAAATTCAACAAATTATACAGAATAACTAAGCCTGGAGAGGCTTACCAAAATAATACTCTCAGAATAATTGAGCCTGGAGAGGCTCGCCGAAATAATACTCTCTCAGAATAACTGAGCCTGGAGAGGCTCGCCGAAATAATACTCCCACAGAATAACTGAGCCTGGAGAGGCTTGCCGAAATAATACTCTCTCAGAATAATTGAGCCTGGAGAGGCTCGCCGAAATAATACTCCCCAGAGATATCTCAGCTTCCACTCACAGGCCAAATTCCCCAGTGAAAGCTATCAAAGTGAGATCAGCAAAATTCCCCAACGGAAGCATGATCCAAACAAAATATCCAAGTCAAAGGACTTAGACTTCCTCAGTGGAAGATAGCTTTCCAACTCAAACGAAGAGTGAAGCTAAGCCTGAAGAGGCTTTCTAAATAATACTCTGGGATACATAAGAACTTCAAATCCCCAGTCGCCTACACAAGAGGCACTCCTTCAAAAAAGGAAAATCAAAAATCCAAAAGATCAATAATCATTCCCCAAGTGGAATCCGGGTCTCAGCCAATCATTGAACGTCAAGCTGATACGCCTAACAGAAGAGGCCAATTACAACCAATGACAAAATCCCCTAGCGGATAACAGCCTACACAGAGGCAACAAAATCCAAAAATCAAAAAAGAGTCACCCGAATAAGGATAACCGGGATACTCCACCATCGTCGAAAGGACGTCAGCCAAATCATAAGGCATCGCTCACATCAGAAAGAGCATCTTCGTGTCTACACCCCAAGGAAACAGAAATTCCTCAATGGGTACCAACTACGCAGAGGAAAGTTGGGACACAAGAACCTATGAGTAACTGCACATCCCCTAGACGGATCCCTGCGTTATCCAGCCCTTAGTGGCACAAAATCAGAAAAAACGTCAAAGCAGCATAGTGGACTGTGGAGACAAAAAACCATCTCAGATCCCTGGAGAGGGCAAACTCACATTGCCAATGTCGTCAAGAACACGGAGGCAGACCCTGGGGAGGGCAAACCGCAGACCCTGGAGAGGGCAAGACTCACGCTACCAAAGTGACTAGAAGCACGGAGGTACGCAGACCCTGGGGAGGGCAAACCGCAGACCCTGGAGAGGGCAAACTCACGCTACCAAAGTGATCAGATGCACGGAGGTACGCAGACCCTGGGGAGGGCAAACCGCAGACCCTGGAGAGGGCAAACTCACCCTGGAGAGGGCAAACTCAGCCACCCCGGAGAGGGCAAACTCACCCTGGAGAGGGCAAAGTCGGCCACCCTGGAGAGGGCAAACTCACCCTGGAGAGGGCAAACTCAGCCACCCTGGAGAGGGCAAACTCACCCTGGAGAGGGCAAACTCGGCCACCCTGGAGAGGGCAAACTCACCCTGGAGAGGGCAAACTCAACCACCCTGGAGAGGGCAAACTCACCCTGGAGAGGGCAAACTCAGCCACCCTGGAGAAGGCAAACTCACCCTAGAGAGGGCAAACTCAGCCACCCTGGAGAGGGCAAACTCAGCCACCCTGGAGAGGGCAAACTCAGCCACCTTGGAGAGGGCAAACTCACCCTGGAGAGGGCAAGACTCACGCTACCAAAGTGACTAGAAGCGCGGAGGTATGCACCAACCTGGAGAGGCTACTCAACAATTTTCCCACCTGAAGACACTACAAGTCGAAAGGATGGCTTATTCCCCGGACAATTGGGTCAACTCCTTTACTTATCAAACGGTACACCAAAAGGCCGTTTGACTAAGTAAAGGGGGGGCAGCTGTAGACCCCTAAAATTGTCCGGGTCGGAAATAAAACTCGAAGACCCTCAAAGATCGAAGGAAAGTCAGCCAGAAGGACTCCTAGAAGACCATAGGATGGCTATCTGTAGGTTTAGAGGTCTTAGAGTAGCTTAAAATAAGGAAGTGGAGGGAATGAAGCCCAATACGGCCGTACTAAACTTAATACGGCCGTATTGAAGCTTCAATACGGCCGCAGTGAACTCAATACGGCGTATTGAAGTTTCTGAAACTTCAATACGGCCGTACTGAAATCAATACGGCCGTATCGAAGCTTCAATACAGCCGCAGTGAACTCAATACGGGCGTATTGAAATTTCTGAATTTCAATACGGCCGTATTGAACTCAATACGGCCGTATTGAAGTTCAAAAATTTCAATACGGCCGTATTGATTCCATAGCCCGTATTGCGCCTGTTCCCTATAAATATGGCGTCATTTTGACGTCATTGGACACTTTTACACACAGTTTTAACCCTCTTCTTGAGTATTCTGGGTTTTTTTGAGCAGTGCTCTGCCTAGAAATCACTCGGAGAGTTGATCCGACGAAGTTCTTGAGTCACGAGCCATTTGCTTGAGTCTCGAACCTAGTCGAAGGGAAATCCTCCGGATTTCCATAGTTAAAATTTTATAGGAGGGAGCGAGCGGTCTTGTAGAGGGAGGGAACGCCAAAACGCTTCCCAATTTCTGTCAAGATATATAAGAAAGCACGCTTCAAAGGTTTATCTCTTTAAAGTCCCTTCTTTTACCGCTTTCTGTGTGTACATATTTAAACTGTCATCATGTAGATAGTTAATTCATAATTGCTTAGAATAAATAGGGGTAATTTAGTAATTTTGCATTATTATTCAATAAATAATCTGTCATAGGGAACCCGAAAGGGGCGCTGTGGGGTGCTAACACCTTCCCCACGCGTAACCGACTCCCTTACCCAACTCTGGTTGTAATGGCCGAAGTTGATTTATAAAATCAATTGCCTTATCCCTTTTTCCAATGTTTTGAGTAAAACATTGGTGGCGACTCCATGAACCCTTTTACTACGAAAACCACTAATCCATGGAGGGTCCCGCTTGGGATTAACATGGATTGGTGAGACATTTAATAAATAAATTGGATAAGATCGACAAGGTCTCAGTTTGAGAACAAGTCGTTCTAATAATCCAATACATTTTCAAAACTAAAATAAAAGCGAGTCCAACCATCCATTCGCGAATGCCGAAAGCCCGTTTCGGGCCGGTGGCGACAATGATGCAAAACTACTTCCCAAGGATCCCTTTGGAAGAGATAAGACCAAGAAGGGTGAAGGATGATAAAGATGGTTGGAAGAATTGTGGGGCATTTACCTTTATTTTGTAGGGTACCCTACATTTGAAGGCCTATCTTACCTTAAGGACTCCTATGGATTATTTTACATTTATTTGTTCTTAGTAGTGATTGTATAGGATATTTTTGACCATGTATTTTGGGTCAAGTAGTATAGGAATTTTTGTCCTTGTATTTTTCTTTAAGGGTGTAATTAGTAGTTTAGGAAAGATGTAACTAGACGACCATGGACTTATTTAGGCTTGGATGACCCAAACAAACTTCAAATCCACTAAGGTTGGACGTCCACTTGCCTAAGCAAGTGGTTTTGATGTTCAAACTTGGTGAGGAAGCCATCCAAATTTGTTAAAATAAGTCACATGGCCTTGAAAGCACTACCAAAATTTTTCTTATTACATGCGACTTTTTGTTGTTCCTACAAATTTTTTTGCGAAATTTATATGCAGGTAATACTTTCGTGGATAATATATTTTTGCGAATTTTAAAATTCGCAGGAAAATTTCTTGTGAAAAAATTCACAAGAGAGTTTCCTGGAAAAAAAATTTGCAAGAAAGTATCCTGCAAATTTTTTCGCAAGAAATTCTGCAGGAATATTTTTTACGAAAAGAATTAAAGAAATTACTATAAATTCTATCAATAATTCTTCAACTTTCAAATGCTCACAATGAATTCATCCAAAGTATTTGTTTCCATGCCTCTAACATGTGATACATAATCTTTTAAATTCTAAGATTGTAGATTATAAGCCTAACACTCAACCATACAAATCAACTTGTTAGGTAAGTGTTGCCCCAAATTATATACTCTTTAATTGTTTTATTTTCAATCGATGTGGGACTTGAAGTTTTTTTAAAATATTAAACTTATAAATTTAAGTTTTTTTTTATATTTTTCCTGTGGATTAAAATTTGCAGGAAAATTTACCTGCAAAATTTTTCTACCATTTAGTAAACATTACTTGTGAATTTATTTTTGCAAGAAAATCTACAAGAAACAAAATAAAATTTTTACAATATTTTCTGCAAATTATTACCATGGAAAAAAATTTCTATGATTATTAAAATTGTAACAAAATTTCTAAGAAATATTTGTAAATTATTTTTCACAAATAAATTTACAAAAAATTTCTGCGAATATTTTTTTTGCAGAAAAATGACACTTTTCTAGTAGTGAAGTGACATCTCAACAAACTAGTTAAAAGTAATCATTAGGTTAGGTAGATGGAGTTAAGTTAAGCTAACCTAGGTTATTTCTAAACTAGGATTAGCTTAATTTTCTCCATAAGCTTCTAGGAAGGTAGCTAGAGTTGGTTAGCTTAAGTACAAGATAGCTAACCATGGTTCCACTTGACCATGGTTAGACTTGCTTGCACCATAAGCCAGCCAAACTTCTATATGTAGGAATACATGTAATGACCGAAATTCACTTTGGAGTTTATGTGAATTAGATTGAATTTTCTCTAATTCTCTCTCTCAAAGATTGTTTCTCCCTTGAAACTTGTTCCATTTCTCTTATTCTCTCTTGAGTTTGGTGAGATTTGGAGTGACTTATCACTCCTAGAGTGTGGCATCAACCAAGGGGGATTCTACCTCTTCATATGTGTTGGATGATGGCTTCTAACACCATTGGAAGCCATTGGAAAAGCTAGAAGGAGACTAAGGAGAAAAGATCCGTTCAAGAAGACTTGGAGGAGAACTACATCAATCCAGTCTTTCCAAAGGGTTTTCCATCACTATGTTTAAATAAAACAATAATAATACTCATTTGTCCACAAGCCACCTAAATCGAACATAAGTCAATGCAATTACAAGGTGAGGTAGGTTTTGTTGTTTTGACATATATTTAAATACAATTTATGATTTAAACAAAAATTAACTACAAATATATAATAACGTATTATATTAGGTGATATGTTTATATACTATCTAATTTACTACTTTCAAATATTGTAAAATATAAAGCCGTAATTGAATAGTTATTATTCTTATATATTTTAACAATTTATTTCATTAATGCAGGTCATAATAATATTTTAGTATTATAAAAAAAATTATATAATTCATATAATATATAATAACTTAATGGGCATTATTTAAATAAGTATAATCTATTTAAATTGTTAGTAACATAGAAAACATTTTTTTATTTATATTTCAAATTATAATAACTCTATTTAATTATAGGTAATTTAATTTCCATTAGAGATTTTTATTTTTGAATTGTAATTTTATTCTCATTAAAAATGTTCTATAAATAATTAAGTTTAAGATTATATTTTTTTATACATGGTAATATTTTTTTAGGACTACATGTGTATCACTATGTTTTAATGCTTTTATGATGTTATGTTATGTTATTAGTCACTTTATAGAGCTTTGAGGGTCAATAAATCTTTTAAAGTTAAGTTGTTTAGAGATGTTTAAGTTAGGTCAAAAGTTGACTAAGAATGAGGAATATATATAGTATTTTAAGAGAACTTGAATTTCATAAGATCATTTCTTTGAATTCTAAAGAATTTTTTTAGAGATATAAGCTTTGGAACCAAGGAAGACCTTTTCTTCTTCTGACTTCACTGAAAGCGTCTAAACCCTTCCCTAAAGTAGAGATCGAGTAGTTGAGATATAGATTCAAGCTGAGGAGTTGAGAATCTTAGAGAAAAGTCTCAGTACGAAGGGTTTTGGGGTTTTGGTCTCCATCTTCTTCTCTTTTTCTTGCTTTGTGAAGCAATTGAGGTAAGAGAAATTAGTTGTTTGATTCTTTAAGATATCTTTATGTTGTTGTTGATGTTGTTTAGCTCATTGGTGGCTTAGTTGTTGAGAATTGGTATTATTTTCTAAGTTGAAAATTAGGGTATTCAAGAGTAAGGAAACTTATGACCCAAGGAAGTTGAGGTTTGATGATTTTGGTGTTGCATGTGGTAATTGAAGTTGAATTCTTGTTATTTATGATGTCTAGTAGTGTTTTGTTGGTTTACATGTTGAAGATCATGGAAGTGATGGCTAGATTTGATGAGAGAAGACGGATCTCCATGAAGGAAATTCTTATTCTCACCTAATGAAGATGTATGTTCCCTTGGCGTGCATCTACGGTTGATGATCATCTGCTTAGAATCACATTCTCACTTAGAGACATGATTATCGTCCAACAAAAATATGACTTTATGGTAGCCCTTGAGAGAGCTTTCTCGATGACGCATAGTGCGCTCAATGAGAGAATCCACAAGGTATTCTTCTCACTCATTAAGTTATGATCGCTCGATGAGAGAACCTATAGAATGATATGTTCACTCAATGAGCTTTTGGTCACCTAGCAATGAACTCTAAAGGAATTTGGTTGCCTGATGAGCCAAAACCCGCCTAGTGAGGAAATCCATAGATGATTTTTCTTGTTGAGCGAGAGTAGTTCGTCCAATAACGAGTTCTAGAGAGCTTTGGTCACCTAGCGGAGCTATCCTTCACCCAATGAAACTTTTTTTTATGAATCTTATATTTTGTATGTATCTTTACAAGTCGTATTGATGTATGATGAAAATAATTGAACCTTGTTCATAATATGATGATAGGTTAAAATATTTTTTAGTCCTTATAGTTTCACTTACTTTATCTTTTAGTCCCTATAATTTAAAATATTTTTTTTTAATTCTTATACTTATCTTTTTCAATCCTTTTTAGTCCCTATAGTTTAAGATAAATTTTTTTAGTCCATATACTTGCAAGTTTTTAATCCATTTAATCCCTATCATTAGTAGTATTTTGTAATGTTATATTTTTGTGTTAATATGGTAAAGGTTTTCAATTTTGTGAGGGTAAAGAAGAGAGTCTCTCAACAATGGATGTTGTGAGTGAGGATACAAAAAAGGCATAAAACTTTGAGAGACCTAATTTAAAGTAACTTCAACAAAATAAATTAAACATCAGATACACAAAGTTGAATTAATACATATGTCAAATCATCATAAAAGAGATAATGTTACAAAAAAAAATTAATGACAAAAACTAAAAAGATTTAAAAAACTGCAAGTATGTATAAGAAACAAAAAAGATCTATTTTAAATTTTAAGAATTAAACAAGATTAACAATGATAAGTATAGAGACTAAAAATGTCTATTTTAAATTATAGGAACTAAAACGTAAAGTAAATGAAACTATAGGACTAAAAAAGTATTTTAACCTATAATGATATATGATGCTAATATGTTATAAAATTTCATAAGTTGAAATGTATGTTAGTTTTAAGTTGAAGATGAATGTTGTATGTTGTATAAGATGTGATAAAGCATGTGATGCATGTTTTTAAGTTGAAAGTTTCCTAAAAGCTAGAGTAGAGAAACATTTTTTTAGAAATTAAAATATCTCATTGTGTGGATACAAGTAGTGGTGTTCTCGGAGCCCAAAGTTGAATCATTATAGTGAGTAAGTTAATTGCGTCTTGATTGAATAATTGTTTTTAAAGTTATCCCCTCTAGATTTTTAAGTTGAAACGATATGGTGGAAGTTGTTTCGTCTAGATTTATAAGTTGAAATGATATGGTGGATGCTGAATCATACTTCTCATAAGTGACCAACGAGTAAGGTATAAAGTTGGGGGCCAAAATCCTTAACCAAGTATTCGAAAGGTACGCAATATTTGGAGGATAATCAGTGGACTAATTCTATATAGATTTAGTTAAGCATACTAATTTCATGGTAGGCTCATACTCAAGTTGTTTTATTCATGATAGTAGTACTGAATTTTTCTAGTGTAAGTGGTGGAACCTAAAAAATCAAAAATAAGTTGTTAAATAGGTTATTACACCTGAAGTTGCCTATACTTGACCTGAATATGATAGGTAAAACATTGTGATTTGGTAGGTTTAGTCCACTTAGACTGCTCACTAAGTTGTAAGATATCTCCAAAGTTAAAAATGTGTAAATTGCATAAGTTGTTCAAAGTTTATTAAATTTGATATGTTGCATAAGCTGTTAAGTTGATTAAAGTTGTTATGTTGATCAAGTTGTGAGTTGTGAAAATTATTATGATGTTTTAAGATGTATAGTTGACTTATTATTATGTTGTTATGTTGTTTGAAATTGACTACTTCTTATATGATGTGATGTTTTCTTTTATAGGCTTACTCTTAATTTTTCATGTGTTGGACTATTATGATCATACTTGATATGAAAGTAGGTCAAAATTAGGTTGGAAGGTGAGCTTTGCAAATGGCTATGTGGGAGGTGGCTTCTCTATTTTGTTAAATTATTTTGATACAACATTTATATAGAGACAATTAATTGACACTAGGGTTTATGTTTCAAGTACTCATGTATTAGATGTATTTGTATATATGTACAAGGTTTGTTGTAATCTCATAAGGGGTTTTATGTTTTCCAATCGTTATAAACAAAAACTATTTTATGTATTTTTTGCACCGTATACATATATACATTGGATGAATATCCAAGTACTATTTGCATGATAACTCTAGGCTAGTAGATTGTTTTTGTTTTCCACTATGTTGTAGTTGTACCGTACCAAGTGTAGTGACCTACCGGGTCGTTACACTTTTATGATATTAGAGTTAGTCGAGTCTCTTTGGGACACTTTATGGGGATGATTTCGTTATGCTTCTATTGTTATGTTGTTGAAGTTGTGTTATGTTATGTTTTTGTGTGTATTACCTTATGGTTTACTTTGATCTCAGTATATAATGGTAGGTAGACCTCCTAAATATTCAACTCCATGATGGCTCAACGATAATGGGTTGTCTTGGATCAGATGGAGGCCAACAAGGCTACAATAGAGGTAGTAAGGACAACAATTCCACTAAAGTATCATGGACCGGTTGAGTTCAAAAAAGGGAAACCCCCTTAGTTTTGGGGTGATGCTAGTTTAGTGGTGACAGACCAATAAATTAGTGAGAGAAAATCTTTAGGGTTATAGCTTGTCTTGAGGATAAATAGGTGACTTATCTAATGTTCATGTTGAGTGGAAAAGCTGAGTATGGTGGAATGGTACTCAGTAGATGATGGAGGTAAGAAGAAAAGTTATGAGTTGGGAAAAGTTCCAAAAAGTATTTCTTCATATGTATTTTCTTGACAATGTGAGATATGCAAAGGAAGCTAAATTCCTAAGACTATATTAAGGGAATATATCAGTATAGGAGTATGATGTTAAGTTTGAACACGTGGCCAAGTAATACTCTAATGCCACATCTAAGGCTTGGAGATGTAGGAAGTTTAGTGAAGGCTTAAGGCATGATTTTAAGAGAATGGTGGTCTCCATAAACATTATTGATTTTCCTATTTTGATAGAAAAGGCAAAGAATGTTGAAAGGTTAGAGAGTGGTAACAAGCTTGTCAAGTCTTTTGAAAGGCCAATTGGGTCCAAGAAGGGTGGTCATTAGAGGAAACTATATGATAGACCTTAGTCACAACAAGGGGGTTTTGTCACAAGGAAACCTCTTGTCACACCCCAAGGAGGAGTTCAAAGTTTCAAGTGTTATATGTGTGGTGAAGCTCATGTGATAAAAGATTGTGTGGAAAAAAGTTAAACACTAGAAAAGGGGTTGAATAGTGTATATCAAAACATGCATGTTTGTTGTAGTAAAGTAGTAACTCTAGTCAAATTAATGAAGCACGAAGAACATTCAGTTGGAACACTAGGTATTTTTATACCAATTCTCTTCAACCACTTTTTGCTCAACTCTAAGTATTCTTTGACTTGTCTCTTCAAGAAACTACCCAAGTATTCTTTTAACAACAACACTCTTCAAACTTAACAACCAAGTATTCTTTTACAATTAAGTCTCTCTAGGCTCAAAATAATTATTCTTTTACAGACAAGCCTCTCCAGGTTCAATCTTATAACAATGGTTATGAAGGTTACACAAGTATTATGTTTGTCTCACTTAAACATTATACAATATCAATACCAATAAGTTTTAAATCATTTAATAACAATACAACCATTCTAAGTCATTACCAATTATTGTCATACTACTTTAAAACATTCAAGCATTCATACTAATCTATGCCAAATCATACACTACAAAAAAATGTAAATTTCTGACGGACATAATCCATCAATAAAAAGAAATATTCGTCAAAAATTCTCTATTTCTGACATATTTCTGACGGATGCAAATCTGTTGGAAAAAGGTGCATCGGAAAAAAAAACCTATCAGAAAATTTTTGTTTAATTTTAATAAATTTATTAATGTAACAACCCTCATATTTGGCCTCTCAATGATTTTATTTCATGACACTTCACTTTTCAGCGTGTTTTGTCCTTGCTTGCACAATTTCTAGGAAACTTCCCAAAAGATCACACATCCCTATATTACTCCAAGTCAAGCACACTTAACTGTGGAGTTCTGATGAGATAAGATACCAAAAAACATATGCATATTGTCAATATAGGTAGTACAAATTAATTTATTTAAGTCATCCTCAACTATACAATCTCATACTTATATTATCTTTGGACCCCTCTTATTTCGGTGTGTCCAGACCGTTATAAAAATATAATAATATATATAATAATTATATTACCAATAATAATAATTATATTATATTTAATTATTCGTTATTTATATATATACTTACTTTTATAATTAACAATCTACTTATTTCTATTTAAAATTAATATTATGATACAATGTAAATTATTTATTTTAAATTTAAAAGTTTAAATAATAATTTTTATATTTTAAAATGAGAAGGGTTATAATAAAACTGGTGTAACTTTTACTAAGTATTACATCGCTCAATAACTTTATCGTAAATGTGAATTTTGTAAATTCAACCGTTGGATTGAAAGTTTATATCACTTTATATGTTTATATCAAATTTTGTTAAAATTGAACAACAACTTGAAGGTAATTAAAGTGTTCATATTTTAGTATATTTTGAAATATATATATTACGTCAATTTTGTTTTACAAGAATGAAGTATCAAATCATCTTGAATTAATATAAAATTTTGATATATGATCTAAGAGTAATAAACTTTTAATCTAACAGTTGAATTTATAAAATTCACATTTAATATAAAGTTATTGAGTGGTGCAATACTTAGTAAAAGTTAACCACTGTTATTATAGCCCTTCTCTTTTAAAATATTATTTTTATAAATTAAATTTTATCATTTTAAATAAATTATTAATTAACTTAATATATTTATTCATCTTAAATCTAAGATATAAAATTCAAAAAATGTATTTATCCTTGTTTTATTTTCTAATTATCAACCATTAATAAAATAATAATTTAAAATCTTATCTAATTATACCATAATATTTTCATATCAAATTTAAAACTAGATATTAGTGATACAAAAATATCAAGATCATATAGTAAATTGTCAATAAGATTCTAGTTAAATAATTTAAAACAATTAATTTTTCAACTATATTATTTGCAAATAATTTATTCTAAAGCTAATCAATTTTTTCTATATTAATTATTAGTAAAATTTAATAACTTTTAAGTTAATAATTGGATCGATGAAATTCAACATACACCATGAGTTATTGAGCGAAGTAACTTTATTAAGAGTTACTTTGTGAGTCATTTGATTCCCCCTCCTCCTCCTCTCTCTTTATATATATATATATATATATATATATATATATATATATATATATATATATATAAAATTTTATTAATGATTTTTTTAATATATGATTGTCAATTTTCGTCAAAAATTCTTACATTTTCGACAAATATAAATTTGTCAAAAATATTTCATCAGTAATATAACTTTTTCTACAAATTTTTTTTATCGAAAATATAAATTTTCCAACAAATTTATATATGTTGAAAATTAGCGACGGATAAATCCATCAGAAATTACCAACGGATATATCCGTCGAAAATATAAATTTTCTGACAGATTTGTATCCGTCAAAAATATAAATTTTCCGACGAATTTGTATCCGTCGAAAATTACCGACGGATATATCCGTCGAAAATATAAATTTTTTGACAGATTTGTATCCATAAAAAATTATCCGTCGATAATATAACTTTTCCTACGATTTTTTTTTCCATCGATAAAATCCGTCAAAAATATAAATTTTCTGACGGATTTGTATCCGTTGGAAATTATCCGTCGATAATTTGCATTTTTCTTGTAGTGATAAAACACCAAGATTTCAACCAAATTGAACTAAAATGAAAATTGTGCATAACATCAAGAAATTAAAATCATTACAATCCAAATTGTTCATAAATTAAACAATTGAAATAAAAGCCTAACAATAATAAAGACTAACCAAAATAAGAAAACTATAAAGTCCTAAAGCTAAGTCTTCAGTCTGATTCCTCCTCTATGCCCAAGTGATGTTTGATCTTGTTAATCTCATATTATAGTTCATCAAATCTATCAAACATCCTAGAGATTGTAAACTCATGCTTTCGGTTGGTTTCCATGATAACATCCATCTTATTAATCAACATCTACTCAACTAGAGAGAACAGTTTAAGTTCCAGTTTTGCTTCTACAGTATGCTTCATTTCTTATTCTTTAGCAACCTCATTACCACTTGCAACTTCATCCTTATCAGCCAGAGTTTGAGACACATCCCCTTTGAAGATCCATCTGTCCTCTTGATTCTTCATCCCTATGTGATGAAGAGATGCTCTTCCAATCTTGTTGGGTGAGTAAAGAACAATCTTCTTCTCTCTTGTGAGATCCACTCCATGGTACTCAAAAACTCTTGAAAGTAGCAAAGCATATGGATAAGGACCATCTTCCTTTCTCATTGCTTTCAAAATGCAATGATGGAACAAGCATGAAGAAGTGGATGAATGATCTTCTCCTTGCTTCTTCCAAAGTCCACACGTCTTCCTTTGAGGTTCCAATGGTTGAATGTGACTCCAAAAATAATGAAGAAGGTGTTGGATCCATGGCTAGTTTGTCTCCCAAGTGAAGGAAGAAGAAGCTCTAAAGCACAAAGGAAGGATTCCTTTGTGAAGGTGCTTAAGGAAGAAGAATTTCCCTACGTAACCGTGACTCTTTGAGAGAATGTTCTGAAGTGAAACTCATATATCATCAAAAAGTGGTTAGCTGCAAAGAAATAGCGTATATATAGGAGTTGGGAAACTTGTGAGAGAAGCTAGGTTAACTAGAGTTTAAAGTAGACCATGGTATGGTCACTTTAAACTCTAGCCGCCCAAATTTGCATTTGAAATTCAAATTTGGGTGCCTTGATCGGTCACACACAAGCCTCACACACTCACATGGACCTTGTGTTCGTTTGGAATGTGATTTAGGTTGCATTTCATTTGGATTTGAGGCATAGGGATGACACCTAGGGGTGACCCTCCATACATGCTTCAAATTCAAATGAAATGCAAGCATAAATTGCATTCTAATGAGCATAAAGTCCTTTCTACCCTAAAAGGTCCTAAACTACATGACCTAAAATACAAGGTCAAAAATAAACTAGGCCATAATTCCTAAAATAAAAGACCAAGAAAATGAGACCAATATTGGCTATGTAAAGCCTAGGTCAAAAACGCCCAAAATACAAGTCAAAATGAATACCTATAATATGGACTACTATATATATACAATCATATGAGAGGTATTGGGCTTTTAGTTAGAGGTTCATAGCGCAAGATGAGCTAAGGCCCACTAATCCAAAAGTATGCCCAATCCTCATATGGTCTTTAAACCTAACCCATTCTTCTTGGATCCTTCAATGTGTCACATCTTGGTCTTCTTGGCCTTGGAATGATTCCATCATACAATCATTCACAATAGAAACCTAATCCAATTGCACTTTATTCTTAATAACATACATTAATAGTAAGTCATCCCTAGACATCTAAGCATGGTTATGCAACCTAGGCTTAATCTTCCAAGCAATAATAAATGAAATCAACCTATCTTTCTTTTTCATGCCATCAACCATAAACTTACTATAGTTTGCAGTCTCAAGATTTCTCTAACAATCCCTGAAAGTGGTCATGTCACTAAAATCACCAAAGCTTGCACTTTGTGGTCTCTCTTAGCTTTTACCACTTAGACCAACAGTCGCTAGAAAGGTAGGTTTGTCTAGCTTGACGTGCACTCCCTTCACCACAGTGCTTGTTACTTCCTTTGAACTTGATGCCAAATAGAAAAAACCTTCACCAAGTTCAGGTCATAAGGACCTTCAAGTTCCATAAATTGTTTCAGCCCTTGAAACTCCAACAGAGATGGAAATGTGAATCCTTCATTGGTGAACCACTCTAGATTCATGGTCTTTGGTAGGATTATTCTTCTCCTAGCATACCATTCAAAATATTCTTGCTAGGCTTTTTCCTCTAGGAAACACCTATTGACCAAAGCTTATCTCTTAGAGGGTAGAGGTCTCTTGCTCCCCCTTACTTTAAGCTTTCTTGGTCTCTTAGAAGAAGATGAAGCATTAAGGATATCTAAAAGGTAAGAAATGAAGGGTTTGAAGGTTGGAAGATTGAAAAAGTGTTAGGGTTTGAGAATGTGATAGGAAACCTTGAAGAATGGTGGATTTATAATGAGAGGTGTGGGGTTTAAGGGTTTTGGGTGTTAGAGTGCGTTTCAAAAGTGAAGAGTCAGGGTTTTACATGAAGAGTTTGTACCCATTGGCTTTTGGCGCGACTAACTATCATTCAAACTTTGCAGAATGTGAATAGACTCAAAATAATTGGTTATTTGCACAAATAATCGATTATTTGTGTTAGTAGAAAAGCCTAAAAACAAGATTTGCACGAAATAATCAATTATTCCAAAGAGGGGGTCCTTAGCGTGGCCTAAATAATCGATTATTACTTGAAACAATCAAGTATTCTAGTAACATATGAATTCTCACAAACCCAAATAATCAATTATTTCAAACTCTCATGTATTCATATACATGAAACAATTGATTATAATTTACTTTAATCGATTATTCCTGTAAAGAATAGTCAAGTTTGAATTTCTTAACACTTTAACATACAATCTAACACTCTCATGCCCATTTCAATCGTTTAACTCAATCATATGAACATACTCAACCATTTAAATCAAAATATCAACATACAAACACTTTAAGCATACTTCAATCATCACAAACATGCTTCACTTGATATACCAAGTTCATTTCTAAAAAGATTAAATCTATCTCTTGGTAGAGGCTTAGTGAATATATCAGTTAATTACTTAGTTGTCTCTATAAACTCCACTATGCAATCTCCTTTTTGAACATGATCTCTAAGAAAGTGATGTCTTATCTCTGTGTTTAGTCCTTGAATGAAAGACTGGATTCTTTGTTAGTTTTATAGCACTAGTATTATCACACCTTAGAGGAATGTTATCTAGTTATACACCATAGTCCATTAGTTGTTGTTTCATCCATAGGAGTTGAGCACAACAACTTCCAACTACTATGTACTCAACTTCAGTTGTACTTAAAATAACATAAGCTTGCTTCTTACTATGCCATGAAACTAATGCACTTTCTAAAAGATGACAAGTACCACTAGTACTCTTCCTATCTAATCTAAATCCGGCATAATTCGAATAAGAATATCCTACTAGACTTAGAGATACACTTTTAGGAAACCATAATCCAACATCAATAGTTTCTCTTAGATATTTTAAAATTCTTTTAACAACAATCATATGTGAATCCTTTGGATTGGCTTGAAATCTAGCACATAAGCATACAACAAACATTATATCGGGTTTACTAGCTGTAAGATATAATAGAGATCCAATTATACCTCTATACTTTGATGTGTCTACAACTGTACCTCTTTCATCCAAGTCAAGATTGCATGAAGTTGAAATTAGTGTGTCAGCTTCTTTATAACTTTCCATACCAAATTTCTTCAAGAGCTTATTGTAATACTTGGATTGACTTACAAATATACCATTGTTTAGTTGCTTTACTTGTAGTGCCAAAAAGAATGTTAATTCTCCCATCATAGACATATCAAACTCACCTTGCATTGTCTTAGCAAATTCTTGACACAAAGAGGGATTAGTAGCTCCAAATACTATATCATCCACATAAATTTGAACAAGCATAGTATCATTTCCAAACTTTTTCACAAATAAAGTGTTATCTACTTTATCTCTTACATAGTCATTATCAAGCAAGAATTTACTCAATCTCACATACCAAGACCTAAGGGCTTGTTTAAGTCCATAAAGTGCCTTTTTAAGTTTAAAGACATGATTTAGGAATTTATAATAAAAAAACCAAGTGGTTGGTGAACATATACTTTTTCTTGAATAAAATCATTTAAGAAAGCACTTTTTACATCTATTTAATAAAGCTTAAAATCCATTATTGATGCATAAGCTAATAGTAGTCTTTTAGATTCTATTCTTGCTACAGGGGAATAAGTCTCATCATAATCAATGCCTCCTTCTTAATTATAACCCTTAGCAACTAGCCTAGCCTTGTTTCTAATTATGATTCTAAGTTCATCAAGCTTATTTCTAAAAATCCACTTAGTACCTATTATAGGATGATCACTTGACAAAGGAACTAAGTCTCATACATTATTTCTTTTAAATTAGTTTAGTTCTTCTTGCATATCAACTAACCAATGCTCACTTACAATAGCTTCTTCTATAGTCTTAGGCTCTATTTATGACACAGAAGCCATGATGTTACAAATGTTTCTTATTGTATGTTTAGTGGCTACACCCTTCCCTATTTCACCAATAATGTTGTCAATTGATAGAATGTAGGTTGTTTTCCACTCCTTAGGTAGCTCTTTACTAGCTTTCTCTATAGGTTCACTACCTTTTGGCTTATTTACCTGTTCACTATCAAAATATGTATCTTCAAGCAACTCACCAACATCATCTAATGTTACATGCCTATGAGCTTGAGGGTTGGTTTCATCAAATACCACATGAGTTGATTCTTCAACAACTAGAATTCTTTATTAATTACTTTATAAGCCTTACTATGTAATTCATATCATAGGAAGATTATTTCATCAACTTTTGAATCAAATTTACCAAGTTGTTCTTTACCATTATTTAACATAAAGCACTTACATCCAAACACCTTGAAGTAAGATATGTTAGATGATGGAGGAGGCCCATGGGCTAAGTGCCCAACTACTAGGGCTATGGCAAGGATGATGCATGAAGAGTGGGCCCAAGCCCAAGGAAAGTCCACCACCTTATTTTGTTGGGCTTTAGCCCAAGCCCAAGTAGCTTAGGGTAGTATAGGATTTGGGCCTTAGTGCCTTGTATTTTCTTTTAGGCCTTGTATTTCCAGCCATGTAGTGTAGGATATACATTTAGAGGTCATGTGAATTTAGGGTTATTTAGGTTACATGTGAAGTTACATTAGCATGTAATTAGAAACACATTTGGTGTGCATTTCGGCCTTGTGCAACACATGCACATGGTGTGATTCGAAATGTAACTCAAATGGCTTCTTAATTACATGCCAAATGAGCTAGCACATGGGTGATCCGGATTTAGGCACCAAAATTTGAATTTTGAATTCAAATTTTGGGCGCCTAAGGTTAAGTGAACCTTACCTTGGTTCTACTTAACCCTAGGCTAACCCAAGGTCACCTTAACCTAATTTTCCCTATAAATTCCCTATGGCCGAGCTATGTAGTCACTTTTGGATTAATTGAATGAGATTTCTTCACTTGAAACCTCTCCCTCTGAAAGTCACTTTGGTCACCTTCTCTACCCTCCTTGAGTGCTTCTCTTTGTAGAGCTAGGTCACATTTCTTCCTTGGAACTTAACTAGAAGCAAGCTTCGGCCACCTTGAGTCTCCTTGGAGCTTCAATCCTTGACGCCTCTTCCAAGGATCCGTGGAGACTTGAAGTTCCTCCTATGTGCATCCTAGTGGAAGCACATCAAGTGGTATCAAGAGCATCCGGTTTTGTCTTCAAGAGATAAGTCTTGATCCTTATCTTTTGTGGTGTGATCCGTGGTTGATTGTTGTCAATTTTGTGTTCATCTTATTTTTTTTTTTTGAGTTCTTGTCACATGAGAGTTGCTTCTTTCCTAGATCTAATTTGAGCCTTAAAATTTGATGGATCTAGTTTCTTGTTGCTTGAATGATTCATATATGCGCCTATGTTATATGCTTCCATGAATCATGCTCTCTTCTTGTGCTTAATTAGGAACTTTCTGCCTATTAGCTTTTTGATTTGTTTGAGTCTTCTTGAATTTTATTCTGCCATTGAAAATTGTTTGAGTCTTAATTTTTGTTTTGAATCCATGTTTAGTAAGGTTGTGTAGTTCTTTATATGTTCATCATTCCTAGCATTGCTTGTTGATCCTTTTGAATTTTTCTTTTGAAAGTTGAATCAATTTTTCTGGATTTGGCCGAGATCCATAAGTGTTTGTATAAGCTCATCAAATTTTGTTTTGAATTGAGTTCATGAACTACTATTAGATCATTAGTAGTTTTCTTAGAATTTTAGGTTTTCCAAATTTTGAAAATGTCTTAAACAATTTGTGTATCCGTGAGTGTTTGATCTTAATGTCTTGGTGTGTGCTGAAAATTTGTGTTACTAATTCAAATTTGAATTTGAATCTTGGAGCCTAAAACCGTGAGCATGTGCCATTCAAAACTACAAGCATGAAAAGCATGTTCCATTTATCTTGAATTTGAATTTTATTTGGCTTGTCATTTGGCAATTATTTTGAATCCGGTTTTGGTGTTTCCCTCAAGTGACCGAGACTTATATGAGACATAGAAACCTTATAGTAAAAGGCAACTCCTAAAGATTAAAAAAAAATTAGAAGAAAGATCAAAAGAAATTCAAAACAAAATTGATTAAAAAAAAGTGCTAAACCTAATTTGAAAAGCAAAAGCCAATTAAGGAGTTTGAATTCTCAATTGTTTTCTTCTCGGTTTATACTTGTACTTGAATCATAAAAATTTTCAGTTTGGTTTTGTGCATCTATTCTAGAACTATTTTTAGGTCAATTCCTTCTTGTTCTAGTCAACTACTTATTTGTGTCACCTAAATTGTCATTTCTTACTCTACTCCTATGTTCTTTATTTCTTCAACTCTCTTTGCTGTTCTTATCATTGTTTATACATCAAGTGTGGCCTAAGTTTGACCTAGCCTATCTTCCTAGAAGCTAGTTCTACAAGGGTCATCAAAAGAAGCCTAAGAAAAGGAAGAGGAAAGGACATAGGTGGCTCTCGGATTTGACTACTTCAACACATACACCATAAACACTCTTGGCTGGAAAAATTGTGATTGCTGGACTGGAATTGCCATGAAGATTGAAGGAGAATTCAATTTGAATTGTACTTGAATTTATAAAAAAAAATACATAAGCATTAGTGACGGATTTTAGAGACCAATATTTCCTTACTAATTTGAAAATTTTGTTGCAAAATTGGTCACTAATCCATCACTAATTCTTGGTGGCTGTTTTCTTAAAATTACTTTAAGCCACTTGTTCTTTGTTGTTTTATTTTATTCATAACTTGTATTTGGCCTTTATAGGAGTGTCTTGGGGTTGTCTTTGGTACACAACCATCTCTCCTTAGGGATAGAATTTTTGTTAGTACTTTGGTGGGAGTGGTCCTCGATTGATCTTTGGTATCTTTCAAGCTCTCACCCTAGGATACGTTTAGATAGCTTATTTTTCTTGCTTATCTTTTGTTTCATTTGCTTTCCTACGACTAGTATGTCATAGCTCATAAAACATCAAAAAAATAATTTTCATTGAAAAGAATTTGGTAGAGATTAACTACAAAGGGGATTAGTAATTTTTACTTGAATAGGCTTGGTTTTTAAGTGGCTCCTAGTAGCTCACCTCCCTCCAAAGTTCAATTTGTATACATAATCCTCCTAGTACTTAGTCTTAACCTTGCATAAAAACAATTGATTTTCAAAGATCATTCATCAAAAATAATCTTTCACCTATAATGGAAGAATTTTCTACTCCTCATAGTGATACTAATTCAAGTGATAACAAAGATTTTGCTACATTATCACGTGAATTAAGATCACTAAAGCTATGGAAAGAGCAAGAATCACAACAAAGACTTAGAGAAAAATTTGAAAGAGAAGCTCAAATTGCTCTTATGGAGGAGGAGATTCGTCTATTAAAGGAAAAAAAGAAACATCATGGTCAACATAGTTCTTACGTTCATAGTTCCACCATAGGAGAGTCAATACATGATAGCCTAGCCTTAGGGGATCATTATCAACAACCTCCTAGAAGAGTCCATAGGCAACCCAAGACAAGGGAATCTAGGGTAGATCTCCCTTATTTTCATGGAAAATATGATGTGGAGGGGTACCTAGATTGGGAAATGAAGGTGGAACAAATCTTCACTTGCCACCAAGTGAATGAAGAAAGAAAAGTGTCTTTAGCCACTCTAAGCTTCCAAGGTCATGCCATGTATTGGTGGACCTCACTTGTGAGAGATAGGCGTCTCCATAATGAACCTCCAATTCAATATTGGAATGAGTTAAGGAGTGCCTTGAGGAGGAGGCATATTCCCTCTTACTACACTAGGGAGCTTATCAACAAGCTCCAAAGACTCCATCAAAAAAATATGACTGTAGAAGAATATAGACAAACAATGGAGTTATACATAATGAGGGCTGGCATTAGAGAAGAGGAAAATATTACCATTGCTAGATTTTTTAGTGGATTATCTTTTGAAATAAGAGATAAGGTTGAGCTTCTCCCTTATAGGGATTTGGATGATTTGGTTCAACTTTGTATTAAGGTTGAACAACAAAATTTGAGAAAAGGTTTTAAAGCAAGCTCATACTCATCTTCTTTTTCTAAGGATAACTACAAGAGGGAGGGCAAGAAAAATGATTTTGAAAAAAAGACTACTTTTCCCTCCAAAAATCTAGACAAAGGTAAAGAACAAGATAAAAAAATAAACACTTCACACACTAGCACAAAGTCTAGTGATATAAAGTGCTTTAAGTGTCTTGGGAAAGGCCACATTGTTTCTCAATGCCCTAATAAGAAAGTGATGATTTTAAGGGGCCAAGACATTTATAAGAGCCATGATGAAGCTACTACTTCTTCATCTTCAAGTGAGGATGAAGAAGAGGCAAGTGAAGGAGAGTCATGTGAGGTCACTTATCCTTACAATGGGGAACTTCTTATGATGAGAAGGGTCCTCAATAACCAACCTAGTGATACACAATCCCAAAGAGAGAACATTTTTCATACAAGATGCAATATTTCCAATAAAGCTTGTTCTCTCATAGTGGATAGTGGATCTTGGTGCAATTGTTGTAGCACTAGGATGGTTGAAAAGTTGGGCTTGACTACCACACCCCACCCAAAACCCTATCAACTTCATTGGCTTAATGATGATGGGGATATGGTGGTCAACCAACAAGTGGAAGTAGAGTTTTCTATTGGGAACTATAATGATAAAGTTAAATGTGATGTAGTTCCCATGGAAGCTTGTCATATTTTATTAGGTAGGCCATGACAATTTGATAAACAAACTCATCATGATGGCCTAACTAATAAAATAACTTTCACTCACAAGGGTAAGAAGTTTGTGCTTCATCCTCTATCACCTTCTCAAGTGATGGAAGATCAAGTACAAATGAAGGCCAAACGTGAGCAAGAAAAAGAAAAATACAAAACAGTTGAAAAAAAAAACAACAAAAAAACCCCTAAAAATTAGGGAAAAAGAGGATTCTAGAGAGACTAGTGTTCCCTCTCTAGAGATAATTCAAGGAGAGACTTTTGATTCAACACCTTTACATAAAACCTCTCTCTTTCTTGAACCATCTTCTCATATCCTCATGTGTAGAGGAACACTAACTTGCACTGCCACATCTTCTTTGGAAACTTCTCTACCTCTTGTGGTGAAAAATCTTTTAAAGGAATTTGATGATATATTTCCCAAGGAAGGCCCAATTTGGACTTCCACCTTTTAGGGGAATAGAGCATCAAATAGATCTTGTGCCTGGGGCTAGTCTTCCAAATAGACCAGCCTATAGGACTAATCCACAAGAGACCAAAGAAATAGAGAAGCAAGTACAAGAGTTGTTGGAGAAGGGTTGGATTCAAAAGAGTTTAAGCCCTTGTGCTGTACCTGTCATCTTGGTGCCAAAAAAAGATGGAAAATGGAGGATGTGTTGTGACTGTAGAGCCATCAACAACATCACCATAAAATATAGGCACCCAATTCCTAGGCTTGATGACATGCTTGATGAATTGCATGGGTCATCCATATTTTCCAAGGTAGATCTTAAGAGTGGATATCACCAAATTAGAATCAAGGAAGGTGATGAGTGGAAAACCGCTTTTAAGACTAAGTTTGGACTATATGAATGGTTAGTAATGCCTTTTGGGCTTACTAATGCACCTAGCACATTCATGAGGTTGATGAATCATGCCCTTAGGGATTGCATTGGTAGAATTTGTAGTTGTTTATTTTGATGATATTTTAATCTATAGCAAAAGTCTAAGTGATCATGTGGATCACCTAAGGCAAGTCTTTCTTGTCCTTAGAGACAATCACTTGTTTGCCAATGTAGACAAGTGCACTTTTTGCGTGGATAATGTTATTTTCTTAGGATTTGTGGTCAGCAAAAATGGGGTTCCTGTGGACCCCGAGAAAATCAAAGCCATCCAAGAATGGCCTATTCCTACTAATGTTAGTGAAGTTAGGAGCTTCCATGGTTTGGCAAGCTTTTATAGACGTTTTGTTCCTAACTTCTCTACATTAGCTTCACCTCTCAACGAGTTGGTGAAGAAGGATGTGGCTTTTGAATGGAAGGAAAAACATAACTTAGCTTTCCAAGAACTTAAGCTTAAACTTACTCAAGCACCTGTTCTAGCTTTGCCTGATTTTTCAAAAACTTTTGAGCTAGAATGTGATGCTTCAGGTCTTGGCATAGGGGCTGTGTTGTTACAAGGTGGTCACCCCATAGCTTATTTTAGTCATGGGGCTGCCTTGAACTACCCTACCTATGACAAGGAGTTATATGCTTTAGTTCGTGCCCTTCAAACTTGGGAACATTACCTTGTGACCAAGGAATTTGTTATCCATAGTGATCATGAATCACTTAAATATTTGAAGGGTCAACATAAATTAAATAAAAGGCATGCTAAATGGGTTGAGTATCTTGAGCAATTTCCTTATGTCATCAAATATAAAAAGGGCTCTACAAATGTAGTAGCTGATGCTTTATCAAGAAGACATGTTTTATTAAACACCCTAGGTTCTCAAATACTAGGATTTGATGACATCAAGGAGTTGTATGAGAAAGACCTTGATTTTGCTAACTTTTATTCATTATGTATTCAAAAACCTTACCAAGGCTACTATATTTCTGAGGGGTATCTTTTTAAAGAAAACAAACTTTGTATACCCCAAGGATCTATTAGAAAACTTTTGGTTAGGGAGAGCCATGAGGGTGGGTTCATGGGGCATTTTGGAATTGAGAAGACTCTTTCACTTTTGAGAGAGAAATTCTTTTGGCCTCATATGAAGAGAGATGTCCAAAGGTTTTGTAGTAGTTGCATTGCTTGTTTACAAGCAAAATCCACCACTAAACCTCATGGGCTATATACCCCCTTGCCTATATCCTCTTCTCCTTGGGTAGACATTTCCATGGATTTTATCCTTGGATTGCCTAGAACCCAAAGAGGAAGGGATTCCATATTTGTGGTAGTGGACCGTTTTAGCAAAATGGCACACTTTATTCCATGCCACAAAGTGGATGATGCAAGTCACATTGCTAAATTATTCTTTCAAGAAATTGTGAGACTCCATGGGTTACCTAAGACTATAGTCTCAGATAGAGATGTTAAGTTCCTAAGCCACTTTTGGAAAACTCTTTGGGCAAGGTTAAGAACTAAACTTCTATTTTCTACCACCTGTCATTGTAGACCCCTAAAATTGTCCGGGTCGGAAATAAGACTCAAGGACTCTCGAAGACCGAAGGAAAGTCAGCCGGAAGGACTCCTGGAAGACCCTAGGATGATTCTTTGTAGGTCTAGAAGTCTTAGAGTAGCTTAGAATAAGGGTGTGCGAGGATTGGAGCTCAATACACCCTCCTAGAGGTTCAGTACGGCCGTACTGAGCCATTTGAACTACAATACGGCCGTAGTGAAATCAATACGGCCGTACTGAAGTTTTTGAACTTCAGTACGGCCGTACCAAATTCAATACGGCCGTACTGTAGTTCAAAAACTCAGTACGGGCCGTAGTGAAATCAATACGGCCGTACTGAAGTTTTTGAACTTCAGTACGGCCGTACCAAATTCAATACGGCCGTACTGTAGTTCAAAAACTCAGTACGGGCCGTATTGACCTCCCAGGCCGTATTGCGCCTCAATCCTATAAATAGGACGTCATTGGCACGTCCTCCCACACTTTTTCCACACTTCTGGACCCTCGTGCTGAGTATTCTTGGGTTTTTGAGCTATTCTCTGCCCTAGAAGTCTCTCCGAGAGCCAATCCGACGAAGTTCTTAAGTCATGAGCCATTAGCTTGAGACTCGAACAAGTCGAAGGGAAATCTCTTTGATTTCTATAGTAAAAATTATCTTTAGGGAAAGGAGCGAGCGGACGTGTAGTGGGAAGGAGCGCCAAAAAGCCTCCTAAGCTTCGTTTTGAATATATAAAAGCCCGCTTCGAAGGTTTCTTTTCAAATCCTTTCTTTTACTGCTTTTTGATTTTTGCATTGCATGTTTAGAGCTTTCATCATGTAAATATTTTACTTATAATCGTTTCTAATAAATGGGGGTAATTTAGTAACTTTACGCTATTATTTATGAAATAATCTGTCATAGGGAACCCGAAAGGGGCGTTGTGGGGTGCTAACACCTTCCTCACACGTAACCGACTCCCTTACCCAACTCTGGTTGTAACGGCCGAAGTTGATTTGCGAAAATCAATTGCCTTATATCTTTTTCCAATGTTTTGAGTAAAACATTGGTGGCGACTCCAAGAACCCCTTCTTTTTTCGAAAACCACTAATCCATGGAGGGTCCCGCTTGGGATTAACATGGATTGGTGAGAGTCATTTAAATAAAATTGTTAGCTCGATGAGGTCTCAGTTTGAGAATAAGTCGTTCTAACAAACCATCATCTTTCAAAACTTAAAAAGAGTCCAACCATCGTCGCGAATGCCAATGTCCGTTTCGGCGGGTGGCGACAGATGGCGACTCCACTGGGGAAGCCTCGAGAGTCAGTCCCATTTAGTGATGGATTATTTCTAAAATAATAGTTTAAAATTACTTCGTTACCCCTCACTTGTATGATAACATGTTTTACCTAGTTGTCTTTAATAACTGTTGGATGTTTAAATTTCCGCAATCGTTTGAAATATAAACTGCACACGAACCTTTGTACACAACAGTTCCCTCTATACCCGGGGGCATGAGTGGAAAGCCATAGGGAGTGGATGTTAGTACGGCCGGTTGTCGAATGGGTCTATAGGTGCCCGTAGACCGTTGTCGGAAAGCATCACTCAAGGTGAAAACCATGAACTCAAGTCCGACAGTGCGTTGGAGCTTTCCATCGACTTACGACGAGAGGGATTGGGTCCCTATAATGGGGGCACCTTGGGGGCCTTAGACCGGTGAGAACAGTTAGAACCTCCTTGAATATGCACTTTTCTGCAGGATACCCCTACCTCGTGATTCGCTCGTGACTGTTCGTGGATGAGTGAATTGTTTGTGCATTGTTTATGTGACATTGTTTGAGCATACATTGCATTCTTTAAACATACAACATTCCCCTTTTAAAATAAGAATAAATGGGAATAAGAATCTTCCATTACATGGTGTTAACATCTACCTTCATCACATTCATATAGGTAGTTTCCCTTTTCACCCAAAAAAATACAAAAAACAAAATACCCAAAAAAAAAATAATTAATTATTTATCCAAACCAAGCAATATCATGCATCATCTTAGGAGCATCCTGAAAACATGATAATGCTTAGTTGAATAAACACAATGCATGCATATTCAACGCCATCATCTCACATCATGCATTCTTATTGAAGATCATGGAGGGATCTAGGGGAGTGCATTGCATACATCTCTCCTAGTAATTCATTAATAACATTAATAAAAAGAAAGGATTAATCGATGCGTATGTTCAGAATGGATCGCACGCCGTTTGTTATTAAGTGTAAGCCAACAACCGCGCCAAGCGAACGCACATCAACTCCGTTGTTGGTAATCAAGACAAATAAAGGGGAAGGTCCGACACCGTTAAGGATCACTGCTCCAAGACCTTTTCCCTACGAATCGAATAAGGCTGTGCCATGGATATACGACATCCATTCTTCTGCCGACAGCGATATCTCTAACATCGCTGGACTTGGGGGCATGACTAGGAGTGGCAGGATCTACACTCCCGAAGATCTTCATGATAAAGCTCCCAAGAATAAAAGAAAGGAAAAAGAAAAAAAGAGAACCGAGGAAAATAAAGAATCCGAGGAGGAGACTGATGAGCTGTTAAAATATATCTGACAGAGCGAGTACTCCATCGTGGATCAACTTCATAGGACGCCAGCAAAGATTACTCTATTGTCGTTGATCCTAAGCTCCGAACCGCATCGACAAGCTCTGTTGAAAGTCTTGAACGAGGCATACGTGTCGCACACTATCTCCCAAGACAAGTTTGAGGGGATTGTTAGTCACATCACGGCTAATGATCACCTCACTTTCACCGATGAAGAAATCCCCGCTGAGGGACCGAATCACAACAAGCCCTTGCACATCTCTGTAAAGTGCAAGGAATACCACATCGCTAAAGTCTTGGTGGATAACGGATCTTCCTTGAATGTGATGCCAAAAAGAACGTTTGATCAAGTGGCAATCAAGGGAATCCAAATGCGCCCGAGCAACATGATCATCCGAGCTTTCGACGGTTCTAAAAGAGAAGTAGTGGGAGAAATTAATCTTCCAATCCAAATTGGACCCACCATCTTTAATGTCAAATTTCAAGTGATGGACATTACTCCTGCATACAGCTGTCTCCTCGGCCGACCTTGGATTCATGATGCGAAAGCTGTTCCCTCTACGCTCCACCAGAAATTCAAATTCATAGTGGGTGACAAGCTGGTGACCGTACAAGCTGAAGATCACATACTCATCAGCAAGCCATCTGCCATACCTTACGTGGATGCAGCAGAGGAAGCTCTAGAGACCGCCTTCCAAGCATTGGAGATCGCCAATGTCGAAACGTTTCCCCGAGAAATGAAGAAGGTGATGGGTTCCTTCTCCATGGAATGACGTAGAGATGAAGGAGAGGAAGCCTTGCCCTTGATCTAGGTTCAACAAGGTGGACAAAAAGGAGGATATATGGTGAAGGAAAGGGGGTTGGCGTGAGATGATGGTGTTTGGGCGGAAGCACTTAGGGTGGAGGTGTTTGGGTGCTCAAAGTTGGCTCACTCCAAGGTAGGTGGAGGCCACTCTAGGTTTCCTACTCTCCAAGGGTGGAGATAGGAGGAGGCTAGCCGAACTAACCTAGGGACTAAGGAAAGGATTTGAGGCAAAAATGCTCTCTCAAATTCATATAATCCAAAGTATTTACAAGTGGTGGGGTGTTGGGTATTTATAGGAGGGGAGGCATCTAGGGTTGCATTTGGAGCAATGCATGGCCGAAATTCACAAGGCAAATGCACTCCAAATGCAATGCCAAATGAACCCTAGATGCTACTTGGTGGCCAAGGATGGAATCTAAGGGGTTAGATTGGCTACAACTAGGTGCATGATAAGTCCATGCAACCTTTGCCCTCCACTTGGGCCTAAGCCTTTCTAACACCAAAAATAGATCCAAAAACCACCAAAATAGGCGTCACCTCCTAATGGAATACCCTAGCCCAAAATAAAAACCCTAATCATCTAAAGCACCCCATAATACAAGGGTAAAATAGGAAATACAAAGAAAATAAATCCTATGACTAAAATACCCCAAAATACAAGGGTAAAATTGGAATAAACCAAATAAATCCTACACTACTCAAAATTAGTCATAGCATTGGACCATGTGATGGGTTTCACATGAAGTACCATGGATGGTCCTCCATCATACCCTCCTTCTTGAGAAGGATTTGACCACAAATCTTCAAGTTCTTCCATTCCATTGATCCTTCAAAAGAAGTGAAACCACAATTAGGGGAGTAAAATATTAAAACTTAACTATGCAATCCTTAAGTACATAATTTGTTGAATGAAGGTGCTTAGGGCAAAAGGGAAGAGCCAAAGAGGCATCACCATTTAAAATTTATTGACCCATGCAATTCATTCACCAAATCATCTAACTTAGGATTGGGTGCCTTTTATTCAATGATGGCTTTTAAAAAGGTGCTCATCCTCCATTGCCATCTTTCTTTGGCACCAAAGAAAAGAGGATGGCACAAGGGTTAAGGTTCACTTGAACCTAGCCCTTTTTCTTCAAAGGAAAAATTCTTTTTTTCTTTTCTTTTCTTTTTGTTTTTGTTTTTGCTTTTCTCTTCATCATCTTTCTTAGCCTTTAGTTTGAGTTGGTCCTCATTCACTTGAGAGGGTGATAGAGGACACCACACAAACTTCTTACCTAAGTGTTGGAAACTTATTTTATTGGTGAGGCCATCATGGATTATGTGCTTGTCAAATTGCCATGGCCTCCCAAGCAAGACATGACTAACCTCTAATGGCACTATGTCACACAAAACATTTTCTTTATAGTTGCCAATAGAGATTGGTATGCTTGCTTGTTGGTTGACTACAACACCTCTTTCCTCATTGATCCATTGCATTTTGTAAGGTTTAGGATGAGGTTTTGTAGTTAAGGCTAGCTTATCAACCAATCTAGTACTACAACAATTAGAAGTAGACCCACTATCGACAATGAGAGAACAAGTACTTTCTAAGACCTTGCATTTTGTTTGAAACAAGTTCTCTCTTTGTGATTGATCAATTTCACTAGATTGATTGTTAAGGAGCCTTCTAACCAACAATAGGTCTCCTTCACAAGGTAAAATTTCTTCCTCGGAATCTATGGCTTCTTCTTCACTAGAGGAAGATGAAGTAGCTTCATCAAGGCTACTATAGTGATCTTGGGTTTTTAAAACCATGGTTTTCTTTGTAGGACATTGAGAAGCAATATGTCCTCTTCCAAGACACTTAAAGCACTTGATTTCACTTGACTTAGACTCTTTGGAAGGTGCTTTAAAAGATGAATTTTCTTTTTCTTTTCCTTTTTCTTTTTCTTCTTTGGGATAAGGTAGGGAAGAGTGGCCCTCCTTCTTAAAATTCTTGGAATAAGAGGGAGTGGATTCTTTTCGAAAAGTTTTTCTTGTAAGTTGATGCTCCACTCTTGAACAAAGTTGAACTAGTTCGTTTAAATCCCTATAAGGTAAAAGTTCAACTTTGTCTCTTATCTCAAGATTAAGACCACTTTGAAATCTAGAGATTGTGGTCCTCTCTTCCTCCCTAATCCCAGCCCTCATCATTAGCAACTCCATAGATTGCCTATATTCTTCCACACTAGAGGACCCTTGTTTCAATCTTTGAAGCTTATCCATAAGCTCTCGGTCATAGTATGGAGGAATATGCCTCCTTCTTAAGGCACTACGGAGCTCATTCCAATATTGGATTGGGGGCTCATGATTTATTCTCCTTTCTTTTTCTAAGGAGGTCCACCAATACATAGCATGCCCTTGGAAGCTAAGGGTTGCTAAAGAAACCTTTCTATCCTCACTTATTCCATGGCAAGAGAAAAGTTGCTCCACTTTCATTTCCCAATCTAGATAAGTTTCAACATTATCTTTGCCATGAAATGAGGGAAGATTGATGTTGGGTTCCCTATTGGAAAACTCCCTATTTCTATGATGCCTTGGGGGTCTTTGATAGTAATCATCATTGTGATGACTACTAAAGAAGATATCACTTGGAGGTTGGGTATGATGCCCTTCCTCCTCATGAGCACTTGCATACATGTGCCCCTTTCCTCTTGAGGGTTGAGGAGAAGTGACTTTTGGTCTTGAACCACTAGCCTCTCCTCCCACAACTAATCTTTCAAGTAATCTTTTTATTTCCTCATTGTTTCTTTCAAACTCTTTTTCTTTTCTTCTTAATTCTTCTTCTCTTTTTATATTTTCCTCTTCTTTTTTTCTTAGGTACTCTTTCAATTCCCTAAGTTCATCCCTAACACTAGACCTAGTGCTACGAGAATTATGACCATGGACACTAGAATGATCACTCATCTTTGATCAAGAAAAAGGTTTTCACAAATTGTTTTCAAAAAGGGATTGAAAATGGTTTTCACAAAGAATGAGTGATAAAAGGTTTTCACAAAAAGGTTTTCAAGGTGCAAGATAGGTAGGAAAGGCCTAAGTGCACAAAGTGAACTTTCAAGGGGAGGTGGACTACAATGAATCACTTAATAACCAAGCCCTATCAAGTAAAAATCACTAAGCCTTTTGCTACTTTTCTTACAAAACAATTAGCACAAGAAATAAGTGAGTGTGTGCACGTTACCCCTAGTAGGCAAAACAAGCCTTCTAAACGTAATTGCACAAAGATAAAGTCCTAAGCAATTATACTACTAAAAGCTTTAAAACATGCAAAAGGAAAGCACTTAAAACATGTTCTAGTCGAGGTCCTAGGTGAAGGTTTTCAAATCACCTTCAACTACACGAACTAAAACCAAGTTGAAGAGGTTTAATAATGGCCAAATTACAAACCAAAATAAAGAAGCTAAGGCCAAAAACACAAAGAGGCCGAGAGAGAAAATTTAAGCAAAAATCAAGTAAAACAAAGATTCAAGTCTTCAAACTCCTCCAAATGGGTTCCTTCACAATGAACAAACGTGTTAGACCTCTCCAAGTGTTTGTTCACTCCTTTATGTGTGGTGTAAGTCCCTCCAAAGGCTAGGCTTGGATTCGGTTCACCCCTCCACTCAAATCCACCAAAGGTGTGAAAAATGACTAGAGTGGGTTTTGACCTACAATGAAATTAAAACCAACCCAAAGCAAGAGTCCAAGAAATAAAAACTGAAAAGCACAATTAAGAAAGGCTAAACTCAAAGAGAATTTGATGAATACAAAACAAAAGAGGCCAAGAAAGACAAGCTAAAAATTAAGACTCAATCAAAGAAAGGAAGCACACAAAGAGAATAATCCTAGAAAAGTACTAGAATGAATAAGTGTTTAAGCTCACTTGATTAAGTCCTTTATATGTTTCGGTCCAGCCAAAGGTAAGGTCCCAAATTAAGGTCAAAATGTCATAAGTCCAACTCCCAAATGCATAGGTAATTGTCCAAGTCCACAAGTCTAGCAACAAGTCCTTTTTGGTCCAAGAATTTTTTTTGTTCTAGTCTTTTTCTTTGTTGCTCACGGCATTCTTTCTTTTATATGTCTTGGGTCCGAAATTTTTTTTGTTAAATTAAGCCCAATTGTTGCTTAGGTTTTGCACTTGTGGATGGTCAAAAATTAGGTTAAACTTTTAGGAGAGGAGGTGATGACAAGTGGCGTGAATTTAGAGGTCCAAAGGGAATCTTTTTAGTGGAATTGGTTTTGTACTATTTTGGACAAGTAGTTTTGCACAAAAAATTCAGCACACCTCTTAGATTCTTTTAGGGTTTCATTAGGCATACAATAGACTAAATCAAGTGAGAAATGCAAGGAAGTGGGGTGGCAATGCATGTGCAAGAAGGCATTTACACATGGATGACAAAAATCACTTAGAACATGCTAGAACTAAATAGCATGCATGAATGACTCCTAGATGGTTCATGTATGGCACGCCCACTATGTAATGCAAAATGGCATATTTTGTTGATTTGTTTCATGCAAAGTGTTTGGTACATACATGGAATTTATGTAGACAAAAATATAGGAAACAAAAAATGACAAAACTATAGGTGGATTCAAAAATCAAAAAGCATGTTCATCATGTTCATGTGAAACTCAAGAAAATGAAAATCATGGCAAAACCTAATCATGGAAACCTAAAATTGCATGGAAGGCTCACAAAGAACAAGGTGTGAACCCTAAAGCTATTCGGCCACACAAAGAAAGCAAGGAGAAGGGAAGTGACCGAAAGCAAAAAGACTAAAAAAGACTCAAAGAGACTCAAAAGGATTAGATGTTACCCTTGTAGAACCTTGGCTCTTGATACCACTTGATGGGTTCCTTCTCCATGGAATGACGTAGAGATGAAGGAGAGGAAGCCTTGCCCTTGATCTAGGTTCAACAAGGTGGACAAAAAGGAGGATATATGGTGAAGGAAAGGGGGTTGGCGTGAGATGATGGTGTTTGGGCGGAAGCACTTAGGGTGGAGGTGTTTGGGTGCTCAAAGTTGGCTCACTCCAAGGTAGGTGGAGGCCACTCTAGGTTTCCTACTCTCCAAGGGTGGAGATAGGAGGAGGCTAGCCGAACTAACCTAGGGACTAAGGAAAGGATTTGAGGCAAAAATGCTCTCTCAAATTCATATAATCCAAAGTATTTACAAGTGGTGGGGTGTTGGGTATTTATAGGAGGGGAGGCATCTAGGGTTGCATTTGGAGCAATGCATGGCCGAAATTCACAAGGCAAATGCACTCCAAATGCAATGCCAAATGAACCCTAGATGCTACTTGGTGGCCAAGGATGGAATCTAAGGGGTTAGATTGGCTACAACTAGGTGCATGATAAGTCCATGCAACCTTTGCCCTCCACTTGGGCCTAAGCCTTTCTAACACCAAAAATAGATCCAAAAACCACCAAAATAGGCGTCACCTCCTAATGGAATACCCTAGCCCAAAATAAAAACCCTAATCATCTAAAGCACCCCATAATACAAGGGTAAAATAGGAAATACAAAGAAAATAAATCCTATGACTAAAATACCCCAAAATACAAGGGTAAAATTGGAATAAACCAAATAAATCCTACACTACTCAAAATTAGTCATAGCATTGGACCATGTGATGGGTTTCACATGAAGTACCATGGATGGTCCTCCATCAGAAGGTAGCCTACATGCTTACCAAGAACGGATACTTGCCTGGACAAGGACTTGGCAAGGATTCCCAAGGAATTCCCGAGCTACCCATTATTAAGGATAATCCGGGGAAACAAGGGTTAGGATACAACCCTAATAAAGATCAAAGGACGAAGAGGAACCAAGATCCTTCTCGACGTTCTTTAAGCCAGATCTTTAGGAAGGCCGGTTCACAAGCGTCAAGGCCGGTCGTCGTCATCAAGTGCTCTTCTCCTTCCGATAGGGATGTATATACCTGATGACTGTTAGAGATTACTCCTCGGGGACAGCCCGACCCCCGAGCCTCGATAGGGCACATGTTTCCGCTAGAATTATAATAAAATCGTTCTTTATTATTTCTTATTGCTTCTTTTCTTGCTTGCAATAAATTTCTAGACCACATTATTTTAACCCTGTTTGAATAAGCATGAATGAGGTTAAAATTGTCTTAATAACAATAAACCCGCATCATTTTTATGTGGAAGTGTGTATGACAACTTGGAGCACCATTCCTTGGCCTCGACAAGTGCCATCATGGATAAAAAAGAAATCCTTTAAAAACAAAAATCATAAAAACAAAAAAGCTCGGCAGGAAACCCAAAAAGGGGGCTGCGCAAAAATAAGAGCAAAGAACCCGCTAGGAATCCCACGAAAGGGTGACCTAGGCAAAAATTAGGGTTGCAAAAATGAACAAAAACAAAGGTCCGCTGAGACGCCACAAAGGGGTGTTTTAGGCAAAAATAAGGACAATCAAAAAGCAAAAGAAATCCGTGATGGTACCATGAGCTGAATTCAAAAAGAAAGGTTCAAGGGAAACTATCTAAGTTGTCGAATCACAACGTCAATAACAAGACTTTATTAACTTCATAAGTGTTTAATCAAACAAGCCTAAACACATGAGCCTACCTTGGCCAGCCATTCTTACAAAAACCGTTTTCAAAACAATAAATAATCCCCTCTAAAACACAAACTTTTGAACAAAAATATGTTTCCTTTCTTTTCTCTTGTCCCAAACGATTTTAGAATAATCTAGTGGAACATGGAGATATAGTGGTCAATAGGAGGGTTGATACGTCTTCTAAAGGAAGGGAAGGATCACTGGGTTGATGACACCAATCTCGATATAACACGCATCATTCCTCGGTTACAGAAATCGGCAGCGCACAGCCCGTCTAGAGGAATCGCAAAAATCCAAGCAAAGAAACGCATCGATTAATTCTTTTGAAAAATAAATCAAATAGAATTAGGTGCATCATACCGCATACATGCATACAGATGATAGGTGTACTGGAAGATCACTTATTCTCTGTTTATTGAAAAAAAAAAAATGAACTTCAGAAAAAACAATGCGCTCGTACCATGTTCAGTACGCCCGTACTAAAATTAGGGTTATGAACAAATTTTCAACTCAATACGGGCGTACTGAAATGAATACGGCCGTATTGGCCATAACGTCCACCACATTAGTTGCACATTCAAAGACCTTATCATGAGGCAGTCGCATAAAATAGAAAATAGGAAAAATTTGTTGTGTATGACAGCAGCCAACAGAAAAAGCCGAAAATCGACAAAAAAGGCAAAAATTCAGAAAATCCAACAATCGGACAGAATAACTGAGCCTGGAGAGGCTTGCCGAAATAATACTCCCCAGAGACATCTCAGCTTGCACTCTTGGGCCGAATTCCCAGTGAAAGCTATCAGAGCAAGATCAGCAAGATTCCCCAATGGAAGCATGATCATCCAAACAAAATATCCGAGTCAAAAGACTCAGACTTCCTCAGTGGAAGATAGCTTTCCAACTCGAGCGACGAGTGAAGCTAAGCCTGCAGAGGCTTTCTAAATAATACTCTGGGATACATAAGATCCTCAATCCCCATTCGCCTACTCAGAGGCACTCCTCCAAAAAAAGGAAAATCCAAAAAGATCAATACCCATTCCCCAAGCGGAATTCGGTATTCAACCAAACACCGAACGTCAAGATAATCCGCCTAACAGAAGAGGCCAATCAAAATCATACGACAGAATCCCCCAGCGGATAACAGCCTACGCAGAGGCAACAAAACCAAAAATCAAAAATTCACCCGAATAAGGATAACTGGGATACTCCACCAACGTCGAAAGGACGTCAGCCAATCATAAGGCATCGCTCACCTCAGGAAGAGCATCTTTGTGTCTGCATCCCCAAGGAATCAGAATTTCCCAGTGGACACCAACTACGCAATGGAAAGTTGGGACACAAGAACCTATGAGTAACTGCACATCCCCTAGACGGATCCCTGCGCTATCCAGCCCTCAGCGGCACCAAAATCAAAAACAACCGTCGAAGCAGTATCGTGGACTGTGGAGACAAAATCATCACAACAGAATCCCCCAGGATAACAGCCTACGCAGAGGCAACAAAACCAGAAAATCAAAAGAGTCACCCGAATAAGGATAACCGGGATACTCCACCAACGTCGAAAGGACGTCAGCCAATCATAAGGCATCGCTCACCTCAGGAAGAGCATCTTTGTGTCTGCATCCCCAAGGAATCAGAATTTCCCAGTGGACACCAACTACGCAATGGAAAGTTGGGACACAAGAACCTATGAGTAACTGCACATCCCCTAGACGGATCCCTGCGCTATCCAGCCCTCAGCGGCACCAAAATCAAAAACAACCGTCGAAGCAGTATCGTGGACTGTGGAGACAAAATCATCACAACAGAATCCCCCAGGATAACAGCCTACGCAGAGGCAACAAAACCAGAAAATCAAAAGAGTCACCCGAATAAGGATAACCGGGATACTCCACCAACGTCGAAAGGACGTCAGCCAATCATAAGGCATCGCTCACCTCAGAAAGAGCATCTTTGTGTCTGCATCCCTAAGGAACCAGAATTTCCCCAGTGGGCACCAACTACGCAATGGAAAGTTGGGACACAAGAACCTATGAGTAACTGCACATCCCCTAGACGGATCCCTGCGTTATCCAGCCCTCAGCGGCACCAAAATCAAAAACAACCGTCGAAGCAGCATCGTGGACTGTGGAGACAAAATCATCATAAATCCCTGGAGAGGGCAAACTCACGCTACCAAAGTGACCAGAAGCACGGAGGTATGCAACCCTGGGGAGGGCAAACCGCAGACCCTGGAGAGGGCAAACTCACGCTACCGAGGTCGTCAGAAACACCGAGGTATGCACGAGCCTGGAGAGGCGACGACTAATACTCAGCTACCCCGTCGTCAGAAACACGGAGGTATGCAGCTACCGAGGTTGTCAGAAACACCGAGGTATGCACGAGCCTGGAGAGGCGACGACTAATACTCAGCTACCCTGTCGTCAGAAACACGGAGGTATGCAGCTACCGAGGTTGTCAGAAACACCGAGGTATGCACGAGCCTGGAGAGGCGACGACCAATACTCAACTACTGACGTCGTCAGAAACACAGAGGTATGCAGCTGCCAACGTCGTCAGAAACACGGAGGCATGCAGACCCTAGAGAGGGCAAACTCACGCTACCGAGGTTGTCAGAAACACCGAGGTATGCACGAGCCTGGAGAGGCGACAACTAATACTCACCCTGGAGAGGGCAAACTCACGCTACCGAGGTTGTCAGAAACACCGAGGTATGCACGAGCCTGGAGAGGCGACGACCAATACTCAGCTACCGACGTCATCAGAAACACGGAGGTATGCAGCTGCCAACGTCGTCAGAAACACGGAGGCATGTAGACCCTGGAGAGGGCAAACTCACGCTACCCGGGGTTGTCAGAAACACCGAGGTATGCACGAGCCTGGAGAGGCGACGACTAATACTCAACCTGGAGAGGCCACTCAACAATTTTCCCACCGGAAGACACTACAAGTCGGAAGGATGGCTTACTCCCCGGACAATTGGGTCAACTCCTTTACTTGTCAATCGGTACACCAAAAAGCCGTTCGACTAAGTAAAGGGGGGCAGCTGTAGACCCCTAAAATTGTCCGGGTCGGAAATAAGACTCAAGGACTCTCGAAGACCGAAGGAAAGTCAGCCGGAAGGACTCCTGGAAGACCCTAGGATGATTCTTTGTAGGTCTAGAAGTCTTAGAGTAGCTTAGAATAAGGGTGTGCGAGGATTGGAGCTCAATACACCCTCCTAGAGGTTCAGTACGGCCGTACTGAGCCATTTGAACTACAATACGGCCGTAGTGAAATCAATACGGCCGTACTGAAGTTTTTGAACTTCAGTACGGCCGTACCAAATTCAATACGGCCGTACTGTAGTTCAAAAACTCAGTACGGGCCGTAGTGAAATCAATACGGCCGTACTGAAGTTTTTGGCCGTATTGACCTCCCAGGCTGTATTGCGCCTCAATCCTATAAATAGGACGTCATTGGCACGTCCTCCCACACTTTTTCCACACTTCTGGACCCTCGTGTTGAGTATTCTTGGGTTTTTGAGCTATTCTCTGCCCTAGAAGTCTCTCCGAGAGCCAATCCGACGAAGTTCTTGAGTCATGAGCCATTAGCTTGAGACTCGAACAAGTCGAAGGGAAATCTCTTTGATTTCTATAGTAAAAATTATCTTTAGGGAAAGGAGCGAGCGGACGTGTAGTGGGAAGGAGCGCCAAAAAGCCTCCTAAACTTCGTTTTGAATATATAAAAGCCCGCTTCGAAGGTTTCTTTCCAAATCCTTTCTTTTACTGCTTTTTGATTGTTGCATTGCATGTTTAGAGCTTTCATCATGTAAATATTTTACTTATAATCGTTTCTAATAAATGGGGGTAATTTAGTAACTTTACGCTATTATTTATGAAATAATCTGTCATAGGGAACCCGAAAGGGGCGTTGTGGGGTGCTAACACCTTCCTCACACGTAACCGACTCCCTTACCCAACTCTGGTTGTAACGGCCGAAGTTGATTTGCGAAAATCAATTGCCTTATATCTTTTTCCAATGTTTTGAGTAAAACATTGGTGGCGACTCCAAGAACCCCTTCTTTTTGCGAAAACCACTAATCCATGGAGGGTCCCGCTTGGGATTAACATGGATTGGTGAGAGTCATTTAAATAAAATTGTTAGCTCGATGAGGTCTCAGTTTGAGAATAAGTCGTTCTAACAAACCATCATCTTTCAAAACTTAAAAAGAGTCCAACCATCGTCGCGAATGCCAATGTCCGTTTCGGCGGGTGGCGACAGTCATCCCCAAACTGATGGGCAAACTGAGGTAGTAAATAGGTCTCTAGGGACTATGTTGAGGGCAATCCTCAAGGGCAATAAAAAGTCATGGGATGACTATCTCCCTCATGTGGAGTTTGCCTATAATAGAGTGGTTCACAAGACCACTAACATGTCTCCTTTTGAGATTTTTTATGGCTTTAATCCTCTTACTCCATTAGATTTATTACCCCTACCAGATGTTGCTTCCTTTATTCATAAAGAAGGGACATCTAGGGCTGAGTTTGTCAAGAAATTACATGAGAGGGTTAGAGATCATATTCAATCCCAAACAGAAAAATACCAAAAATATAATAATAAGGGTAGGAAAGAGGTTATCTTCAAAGAAGGTGACTGGGTTTGGCTACACCTTAGGAAGGATAGGTTTCCTTCCAAAAGAAAGTCAAAACTTAGTCCTAGAGGGGATGGTCCTTTCCAAATCCTTAAGAAAATCAATAATAATGCCTATGTCCTAGATCTCCCTTCTGAGTATGGTGTTAGTTCTAGTTTCAATGTTTCTGATTTGTCTCTTTTTACAGGACTAGCTACCCAAGAGGAGGATGCTTTGGATTTGAGGACAAATCCTCTTCAAGAGGGAGGGGATGATGGAGGAGGCCCATGGGCTAAGGGCCCAACTACTAGGGCTATGGCAAGGATGATGCATGAAGAGTGGGCCCAAGTCCAAGGAAAGTCCACCACCTTATTTTGTTGGGCTTTAGCCCAAGCCCAAGTAGCTTAGGGTAGTATAGGATTTGGGCCTTAGTGCCTTGTATTTTCTTTTAGGCCTTGTATTTCCGGCCATGTAGTGTAGGATATACATTTAGAGGTCATGTGAATTTAGGGTTATTTAGGTTACATGTGAAGTTACATTAGCATGTAATTAGAAACACATTTGGTGTGCATTTCGTCCATGTGCAACACATGCACATGGTGTGATCCGAAATGTAACTCAAATGGCTTCTTAATTACATGCCAAATGAGCTAGCACATGGGTGATCCGGATTTAGGCACCAAAATTTGAATTTTGAATTCAAATTTTGGGCGCCTAAGGTTAAGTGAACCTTACCTTGGTTCTACTTAACCCTAGGCTAACCCAAGGTCACCTTAACCTAATTTTCCCTATAAATTCCCTATGGCTGAGCTATGTAGTCACTTTTGGATTAATTGAATGAGATTTCTTCACTTGAAACCTCTCCCTCCGAAAGTCACTTTGGTCACCTTCTCTACCCTCCTTGAGTGCTTCTCTTTGTAGAGCTAGGTCACCTTTCTTCCTTGGAACTTAACTAGAAGCAAGCTTTGGCCACCTTGAGTCTCCTTGGAGCTTCAATCCTTGACGCCTCTTCCAAGGATCCGTGGAGACTTGAAGTTCCTCCTATGTGCATCCTAGTGGAAGCACATCATTAGGTTTTCTTCCTTGAAAGAGTTCATATGGAGTCTTTTTCAAAATTGGTCTTATTAACACTCTATTTAAAACATGACATGTAGTATTTATAGCATCAGTCCAAAAATACTTTGACAAATTGTTCTCATTCAATATTGTTATAGCCAACTTTTCCAATGATCGATTTTTTCTTTCAACTACTCCATTTTGTTGGAGGGTTCTAGGAGCCGAAAAATTATGATCTATGCCATGCTTTTCACAACACTTTTGAAATAATTCATTTTGAAATTCTCCACCATGATCACTTTTTATGGAAACAACTTTAGTGTTTGTATCATTTTGAACTACTTTAATGAATTTCTTAAAAGTTTTAAATGCATCACTCTTTGAGGCTAAAAGCACAACCCAAGTGAATATAGAGTAATCACCAACCATTACTAAACCATAATAGTTGCCATCTATATATACTCATGGTTCTAGAACATCCAAATAAGTCCATGTGAATTAATTGCAAAGGCCTTGAGGTTGAAACAATGTTTTCACTTTTAAAACTAGCCTTTACTTGTTTTCCTTTTCGACAAGCATAACATAGTTTGTCCTTATAGAACTTGAGTTTGGAAAGTCTTATTACTAACTCTTTTCTCAAAAGTTTGTTTAAGTGATTCAGGTGTATGTGTGTAGCCCTCCTATGCCATAACCATGTATTTTCTTCTTTTTACAACAAACATTTAATGTGTGTGTGCAGATGCAAAGTTTAAATCAAGCATATAAATGTTATCTATTCTTTTACCTATGGATTTGATTTCATTTTTTGACTTATCACTTATTAAACAATTATTGTCAAATTCAATTTTAAAACCTTTATCACATAACTAACTTATACTCAACAAATTATGTTTTAGTTCTTCAACAAGTAATACATTTTCAATTAGAGTAAAGGTGTTACCAACATTACCACAACCAAGTATTTTTCCTTTATTGTTGTCCCCATAAGTCACATAGCTTTCATGCTTCATCTTGAGGCTTGAGAACTTAGGATCTCCAATCATATGCTTTGAGTAGCCACTATCCAAATACCACATCAAACTTTTGGCTCTCAAGCATTCTTACAACAACATTAAAAAATTAGATTTAGGTACCCATGTGTTGTGGGTCCTTGCATGTTAGTACTTAGCCCTTGGCTTTTAGCTATCCACATGTACTTACCACTTGGAACACCATATTTCCTTGTATAACAATTTTTAATTGTATGTCATCTCTTGCAACAATAAAAGCATGTAATGGATGGTTTAATGTATTTCTTAACAAAGCTAGTGGTTTTCTTTTCAAAACTATTCTTGTTTGTATTAAATCCTATTCCAACTTTATTATAGATATACCTTTGTTTTTCTAATAACATGTTTAAGTTTGCTTTACCATTTGTGAATCTTGTTAATGTGGTTTTCAAATCAGAATTTTCTTTTTTATAAATAGAGGAAGTTTCATAAACATTTTTTATGAAAGGGGGAGGTGTTGTATATGAGCATTCATTGAATTTATAAATTGTTTCAAGAGCTTCATGCTCTAATTTTAAATCTTCTAACTCTTGTTCAACTTTTATCAATGTGTTCTCATACCAACTAAGTTTCTCTTTCAGCTTGCTATTTAAGGCTTCTACTCTTAATGCTTCTTTATGTACTTGAATGAAATCTTCTTGTAATTGATCATAATCCAGAATAGATTCAGAATCATAATTACTTACAATGTTTTGTTGATCTATCCTAGCCATTAAGCACAAGTTAGCTTCTTCATTTTCAGAAACTTCACTTGAAGAGCTTATGTCTTTATCATCCCATGCTATGTAAGTTTTCTTTCCTTTGTTTTGCTTTTTGCCTTTCTTCGCCTCTTGTGATTTCTTAAGGTAGATAGGACAATCAACTTTTATATGTCCTTGTTTTCCACATTCAAAACAAGTGAATTGTATGGCATTTCTTTTATCTTTTTTGTTGTTCCTTTTAAAGCCTTGACTTGTTCTTTTCTTCCTCCTTAAGAATTTGCTGAAATTTCTCACCATGAGATTGAATTGTTTCGAATCCAAGACTTCAGAGCTTGAATCTTCAAAAATCTCTTTTCCCTTTCTAGAGGTTGACAACTTTAAAGAGACTTCTCTTCCTTTCATGTCCAACTGTTCATTTTCTTAAAATATATGCAAATTTTGTTCATGCTCTGTCAACTTACCAAAGAGACTGGCCAATGTCATTAAGGTCAAGTGCTTTAATTCTTTAATAGTTGTCACCTTGGCTTGTCATTATCTGTTTAGACACTACAATACTTTGAGATTTAGCTTTTCTTTCCCAAATCTCCTGCCAAGGTCCATGAAGTGATTAATAAGGTGTGAAAATCGTTTTTGAAATTCAGATATGCTCTCACTTTCTTATATCACTTATATATCTTTTGTCTCTCTTATCTCTTAATTGTTAAATATTTAAAAATATTTTTTAAATTATAAAATATTATCTAATATTAATTCTTAAAACTATTAAATATTTTTAAAATGGATAATATTTATTGTTATAAAATTTAATCTTAAAATTTTAATATATATATATATATATATATATATTTAAAATCAATTTTATTAATAATAAAAATCAAATTATCATATCTAAAATAAGAATTTAAAATTTTAAAAAATTTAACCTGATTTATTCAAATAAAATATTTAAAAAATTATAAAAATTAAAATCAAAATAATTTAAATTTAAAAAATTTTAAATTTCTTAAATTTTTAAAATTCCTCGTTCAAATACATATAACTAATCTTTTTATTGAATGTGAGGAACTTAAATGATTAGTTTGTGATTGTAATTGTAAAGGAGATGAGCAGAGTTTGAAATGATAGCAGAGTATTAATTAATAGAGATTTTGTTTGGCATTGAAAGTTGAAAGTGCGGAAGACCAAAAGGTCAAAAGGTCCTCCTCTGGTGGAGAGCTGAATCCCCATTCCAGAGAAAACCTGTCCAAACAGCCACCCAATCTTATCACGTTTTGACTTTCCCCATACCCAATCTCAATCCGCTGTCACTTTACACCCTCCCTCATTTCCACACGCGCTTCGCAAAGCAGCGCCATCCTTCACCAACGCGCCACGTGTCCACCTTCTCCATCAACCCCCAGTCATCCTATCATTCCCCTTCATTCTCACTAACCCTAGTCTAAGCTATATATATCCCCCCACCTCCTCCTCATTCCCCTTCTCTCTCTCCTTTTCTCTCGCTCACTCATCAATCCTCATTCCTCATTCCTCATTCCTCAATCATCATCCCTTCTTTCCTTCTTCCTTCTTCCCCTCTGCAAACCAAAATTTCACCCCCAAAACCCACGCCCCCAAAATTAGGGTTTCTCGCCGGGAATGTGATTCAGCGAGGACGCGGCAGGAGCGAGCGAACATCAATGGCGGAGAAGAGATTCGGCGTGATAGGATACGCGCTGGCGCCGAAGAAGCAGAACAGCTTCATCCGCGACTCGCTGGTGAGTCTGGCGAAATCGCGAGGCGTGGAACTCGTGCGCGTCGACTCGGAGAAGCCCCTCGCGGATCAGGGCCCCTTCGATTGCGTCCTCCACAAGCTCTACGGCGACGATTGGAAGCGCCAGCTCCGAGAGTTCCAGAGTCGGTACCCTAATGCGGTGATCCTGGACGCGCCGGAAGCGATCGAGCGCCTCCACAACCGAATCTCGATGCTGCAGGTGGTGTCGGAGCTCGAAATCGAGGACCGAAGCGAAACCTTCGGGATCCCGAAGCAGATTGTGATATACGACAAGGCCACGCTGGTGGACCCGCAGGCGTGGGAGAGCCTCAAGTTTCCGGTGATCGCGAAGCCGCTCGTCGCCGACGGCAGCGCGAAGTCGCACAAGATGGCGCTCGTGTTCACGCGGGACGCGCTCAACAAGCTGAAGCCGCCGATCGTGCTTCAGGAGTTCGTCAACCACGGCGGCGTCATCTTCAAGGTGTACGTCGTGGGCGAGCACGTGCGGTGCGTGAAGCGCAAGTCGCTCCCCGACGTATCCGAGGAGAAGGCGCTCGGCGTTTCGGAGGACCTTCTGTCGTTTTCGCAGGTCTCCAACTTGGCCAACCACGACGCTGTAAACGACAGCGACGGGTATTACCAGTTGATGCATTTGGACGACACCGAGATGCCCCCAAACGCCTTCGTCGTCGACATCGCCAGGGGCCTCAGGCGCGCCCTCAAGTTGAATCTCTTCAACTTCGATGTCATAAGGGACGCTCGATTCGGGAACCGCTACCTCATCATTGATATTAACTATTTCCCTGGCTACGCCAAAATGCCTGGCTACGAGGCCGTTTTGACCCAGTTTTTCTGCGATGTAATGCTCCAGAAACACCATCAGGGGGAGCCTCAAGTGCAGGTTCTAAGCAATGAGGGTGACGTTCCCGTTTCGCCTAACGAGAAAGAGGAATCTCTTCAAGTTTAAAATAGTTTTGTCTCACGAATGTGTTTCTGGTTCTGTCGGTGTCGTTGGTGGTTGGTGGCTTTTGGATAACCAGAATTTCCCCACTGGACCCATTCGCCTCATTGGTTGGTTGGCACGAGTTACACATTTCGATTTAGATTGCACTTGGTACAGTAGGCTTGTCTGTTGCTAGTTTTTTTAACCCTCTTAACAACATGTATATTCCATCAACCATTGCTCTCTGGAGATAGGTACCCTTTTTCAAATACCCTCAAGATTTAGGAAACTTGTATTTTGCGGCTTAACATTACTAAGCTAGAAACTGTTTTACTTTGTGCCTGTGTATTTTTTTGTTTTGTTTGACTCAATAACTTTATTTTCCCCATTTTGCCAATCATTTTGGATAACATGCTTTGGTTACATTGATTCTATTTAAGATTGTATTACTCAATTATGCATACCTTTGCTATTTCCCCCTGGTGTTTAAAATCCCGATCTTCCTTAAATTGGTATCATGCTAATGAATAATCCTTAAAGATGTGGAGAATAAAGAACCAAGGAGATAGACCCGTTATGCCACTTTTGCTTCCCTCTTCAAGTATCTGAGGTCTTAGTAAAGAGGAAAAAATGCTTGAACTGTGCCAACTCTGGTTTAATTCTGGTCAAGATACTAGATATTCAAATCTGTTTGATGATTTCATACACAATGATTCAAATTATTTGTTTATTTGTGAGCTTATTCAGGTTTTTCCTTCTGTTGAAAGATGCTAATGCACATCTTTTCGGTTTGTTTTATTTTGCTACTATTTATAAGTTGATATGAAATTTCAACACCTTAATAGTTAATACACTACTTAATAAAAGCAGTAATATTAATACTAAAAGTCTGGTGCAAAACAATCAGTTTCCTTACAGTGACTTTTATGTATTTATCGGATTTTATTTGCTACCACTGTGTGTGCTCAATGATTGCTACCGTGTTAAGTTTCACATTTGCTACCACTGTGTGTTCTCAATGATTGCTCATTGCTACCACTGACCTGTTGCTTGTCTAAATTATTAACATTATTTGAGGTGAAATTGAAGGGTAACATGCGTATCTACTGCATCTCCAAACATACTGCATTGACTTTTTCCAATTTTTACTTTTAGTTCTCGAATTTTTCTCTCATTAACATTTTAGTTCATGGTGTCAAAAATTTTTGTTCATGAAGAAAACTTCCGGGGACTAAAACTAAATAAAATTTGTTTAGAGACTAAAATCAAAAATTGACAAGAGTTCAGAGACAAAATATATTTAATCAATTTATTTTATTATTTAAATTGTACTGTCTTAGATTGTGGCACATTTTTATCAGTTTTATGTGCAATAATTTTTTCTATATACATGAATGTCTCAAAATAGTTTTATGTGCTGCAACAGTTGCATTGAAAAATATGCATAGCATGTAAAGTTCTCAGCTTGTGTGCATTTTCATATTAAGTTGATGTTCTTTTGGAAGACTGGGAGTCTTATCTTTTGCTGTTATTGTTTAATTGTAAACTATCTGCTTGTTTACAGAATTTTCACTTGCAACGGATGACAAGGGTTTGACAAAGGTGCATAGGATATGGAATACAAACTCAATATGACTTGTATATTAAAGTTTTCTGTTTTCAGTCCTTGAAATAATGTGATTCTAGCTCTAATCCAAACAATGAAGGCCATATATAATTGTTGGAAAGCTGCCTCAATTGTGGGCACCCCTAGGCCTAAAAGGGCTACCTACAAAGCTGCTGACAAGAACGGCTATTTTAAGTGTCATAAAGTGCATTCATTGAGATGTGACTATTAGGCAGTTTAGTTCCATTCCCACATCTACGAGAGATATGATTTACGTTGAACTTAAAAAGCTTGGGTAGATCTTGTAAGTCAGTTTTGTGGAGTTAAATTAAACTCAAAGATCAAATTCTAAGATGATATCGTAACCTATCTTAGATCTATTGTTGCATCACCTGCATTGTCAGTTTACCAGGCTCTAGGCCTATAGATCTGGGTGTGAGAAAAGAGAGGGGGTGGGGGGGAAATGTTGGAAAGCTGCTTTAATTGTGGTCAGCGCTTAGCTGAAAAGGGCAACCAGAGAGTGAATAGACTGTTAGAAAGGTTGAGTAGAGTGCAGCTATCAGGATGTGACTCTTAGGCAGTCTGATCCCACATGGATTAGAAATATGACTCAAGTAGAGCTTATAAAATCAGACAATTCTCATCTTATAAAACAGTTTTGTTGGTTTGACTTTGAACTTGAGTCCAAATTCTAAAAATTATAATTTCTCTTATTTGACCAGGTTGATTCCCCCAAACATGGTGTTTTCCCTAATCTTTTGTATTAGTAAGAGAACATGCCTTGTGCTCTGGACAAATAGTACTTTATTGTGATGCAATTTTCAAGTTGGTTTTCTTTAGGAGAATATCTTAAAATTGTAGGTCTACGATTGTTGATGTTATGTTTAATAGTTTTCATTTCCCTTTTAAGTTTTAACCAATTGAACTTTCCTTATCTTGAGTTTCCAGTGAAAATGTATACTGGAACATGATTTGGAAGATTTGGAGGAGGTTGAACACATTTCAGATAAGTAAATTAGTCTATGCTGAAATAATTGTGTAAATTTCACTAAAAGAATTTTTTTCTTATGATGTTTTCTTTTACTTTGTATTCCTATGACAATTAACCTAATACAATGACTCTGCTTTTGAAGTTTTGCATCTGTATTTATATGGCATGCAACAATGGATGATATAGTGCTCTCCTAGTTTCTATGGGATTTTGGATTTGAAACCCACTAGACATAGTTCATATTATTTCACTTGGGCTTGCTGTCATTAACTTCTATTGGAAATTTACCATTGTCATGTTTCATAATTTATAAGCTATCGTATTTCCTAATTTTGACTGAATGTTAACCTCGCAGATATTAAAATTAATTCTTTGCCTTTCCATGAAAGGAAAAGGAAATGAAAAAGTGACTTGTTTGTGGGCATAATGAGATTCTGACTCATGATTATTTTTGTTTAGTGGGATAGATAGAAGTCTTTTAACCTGGTAGTAAATGTGTTTTTGTTTTGCCAATTGCCTCTGTTTGATTGGTCATCCTCGTCTCTGCTCTGTTGGTCATCCTGCCTACTGGTATGCGTTCCAGATTTGTGTGTTTGATCTTATTTTGCTCCAGCGATGTATGTGTGTTTCGCTACTGTCTGACTGTGATATAATGCAAGTCAAGTTCGTTTGCATTTTCTGTCATTATCATAGGTTAAAATCATCAAGGTTTGAGACTCCCTCCAGCTTTATTAGGGTTTGGGGCAATGCATAAGGAAAAAAATATAATAGGCTAAAACTCTATTTTAGTCCCTTATAATCTTTTTTTGTTTCAATTTAGTCTTTCATTAATTTTTGGTCTCAAATTGGTCCCAAATTAATTAATTGGTTTCAATTTAGTCCCAAATTAATTAATTAGTTTCAATGTGGGACTTCCGTCTAAATTATTTAAACGAAGTTAACTTTTGGCCACGTAGATGCATACGTGGCATCCACGTGGATGAGAAAATTCTTTTTAATACACCTGGACCCGGAACGGCCCGTTCTGAAACCGGAACGGGCCGTTCTGGTTGCAAAATTAAAACACCACCAGTGAAGCAGAACGGGCCGTTCTGAAATCAGAACGGGCCGTTCTGCTTTCAAAATGGGCCGTTCTGAAATCAGAACGGGCTGTTCTGGTTTCAGAACGGCCCGTTCCAGAACTGTGAATAAAATATTCTTTACTTAATTGTGTTTTTGATATTATAATTATGCAATTTTAATCTCTAAGGTTTTAATTGAGTAATTTCAGTCCTTAAAAGATTATAATTGTGTAATTTTAGTCTCATAATTTTTAATTGAACAATTTTAATCTCTCAAATATCATAATTATGGAATTTTAGTCTTTCTCATTAAAAATTTAATAATTTTAAAATTTTAATATATATATATAATGTTTTAAAACTATATAATTGTTTGTTTATTTAAATTAACGTATATTATTTTTTTAATGTATCAAATGATATATATTTACTATTACTAAATAAATAAAATTTATATATTATTAGTATTTTAATATTACTGATAAATTAATATCAATAATATTTTTACCCTTTTTATAAATAAACTAATAATTTGATAAATATAACTTAATATATATTAATATACTTTTACAAAAATATAAATATATAAGATCAGATATATATTTCTAATTAATATACTTATATTTTTGTAAAAGTATATTAATATATAACAAGTTATATTTATCAAATTATTAGTTTATCTATAAATATATTAATAATATTATTGATATAATATTGAAAATTATAATATACGTTAATTTGAAATTATTAATTTTTAATGGGAGAAACAAAAATCATACTATTATGATATTTGAGGGATTAAAATTGTTCAATTAAAAATTGAAGGACCAAAATCGCGCAATTGCAATTCTTTAAGGACTAAAATTATGCAATTAAAATCTTGGAGATCACAAAACTGTACAATTGTAATACTTGAGGGATAAAAAATGCAATTAAACCAATATTCTTAATTAATTTTATTAAAATATATAATAATTAATAAGATAAAAGGAATATCACTTTATAATTTTTTACAACTTATTTAAGATTAAAGGAATAAAATGATAAAAATTAATAAGATAAACATAATAAAATAAAATATAAAAAAAATAATAATATATTTATTTTATTGGATATAATAACATAATTAAAATATAATTAATAATATATATTTTATAAAATTATTAATATTTTATATATAAAAAAATAAAATAAAACCGGAACGGCCCGTTCTGAAACTAGAACGGGCCGTTCTGGTGCATTTTGGGTGTGTTAATTTTGCACTTAGAACGGGCCGTTCCGAATGCAAAATTAACACACTAAAAGTGCACCCAGAACGGCCCGTTCCGATTTCAGAACGGGCCGTTCTAGGTCCAGGTATTTTCAAAAAAATTCTCATCCACGTGGATGTCACGTATGCATCTACGTGGCGTCCACGTGGTTAAAAGTTAACACTGTTAAAGCAATTTGGACGGAAAGTTCCACATTGAAACCAATTAATTAATTTAGGACTAAATTAAAACTAATTAATTAGTTTGGGACCAAATTGAGACAAAAAATTAATGAGGGACTAAATTGAAATAAAAAAAATTATAAGGGACGGAAATAGGATTTTAGCCAATATAATATACTGTAAGAAGAATAATAGATCCTGAAAATTTTAGGACGAGCCAAAGTTTCCCATCCTGTTACTCAAGATGCCACCTTTGGTTAAGACTGAATCTTGTTTTGGTTAACCCAGCTGCTTGTGTGGAGAGTCGACCTAAGAATGAGGTTATTAAAGCTCAAGTTTTAGGTCTATCAATAAAAACTTTGGTTATTAGTTCTTATAAAGCCAAAAGGCTATATATATTAGTTAAAGATCCAATATTTAAAGTAAAAAAGTCTGTAACGGTTTGTTCCGTTGGGCTGACCTTGCTTGTGTTGAATGTTTGTTTATTTGAATTGTATAATGTTGTGTGGATATGTTATTAGAGAAAATTGGGCTCATAACGTTCTTTTAACAAGGATGAGTATTTTCTGAAGTGATAATCGCATTAAGAGTTGAAGTGTTTTTGATGTGCTATGATGTATAAGTTATTTACAAGTGATGTTTTACGGTATCGGTTAAAACGTAAATCTGGAATTGTTTATGTTATAGGTAAAATGGTGCATGCTATGTTCTCACGTAACTTGATACTTGGAGGAAAAAGTTGATGCAGTTTGTAAAAATGGACGAACAAGCTACAGGCGAAGTTACATAGATTTGGAATAATTTGATTGTAGATTCTTGTCGAAGTTAAGAAGAATGAAAATTGAATATTAGGATTAGCCTAGTGATTAAGTAGAGTAGTTAGGATAGTAACGAGAAGATGTAGTTTCAATTTTCGTCCTTATAATTTTTTTTTATAAATAGCAAAAAGCATGAAAATAGTTACATGGGGATTTAATGTGATATACGACACGCTTGTTTTGTTGTGGTTGCAAATTTTATTTTGGGGCCTGGTGGCGTTCAGTGGTTGTTTTTTCATTAACCTCAACTTACAAAGCATTGGTCTATTAACAACAAAATATCACCGTTATATAGTTTATATTAATTAGGGGTGTTCATGGATCGGTTTTTTCAAAAAATCGATCCAAACCAAACCGAACTGTTTTATAAAAGTGGATCGGTTAACTGATCTATTTTTTATAAAGTGGATCGGTTTGATTTTTTTAAAATTGGATCGGTTCGGTGCGGCGTAGTTATCCACTTTTTACTTATATATGGATCGGTTTTTGTTAAAAAATCAAACCGAACCGAACCGATCCACTTTGTAAAAATAGATTAGATAACTGAACCGGTTTTATAAGGTGGTTGGGTTCGGATTTTTTCTTTTCAAAATAGATTAGATTTTTCAATATGGATCGGATCAGTTATGGATCGATTCAGATCAATTTGAATTTTTTGCACTCCCCTAGTATTAATATACTAACTTTTAATCTTAACATATGTATCGTACGCGATAAATATTTATTTTCATATAATTATAATTATAATTTATAATAAGTAAATATTTTTAAATATATAATTTATATTTTAAATTTATAATAAATAATTTATATTGTGTGTGGTATAAGAAATTAAATCAAATGGGCGGTTAAGAAAATCAATATGCTCTTTCCATTTGAATGCACAAAAACTGTATTAAAATTGCTAATAGAAAAGAAATGGGGAGATTGAGAATTTCATTATCTAAGTTAGAGAAATTAATTTATAACATAAAAGATTTTTATAATTAAGTTTTAGTTGGTATTTTTGAAAAGAAAAAAAAATATGTTATGTCTACACATTCCCCCATAGTTATCTATTGAATAAAAATCATCATTGTGGAAAATAAAAGAAATCTTTTATAAAAAAAAAAAAAAAAAAAATACATGCAGAAAAATGTCAATATTTTAAAACTTTTACCTAGCAAGGATGTTCGCATTCACATATAAATAGTTAAACTTTACTAAAAACGAAATATAGTTTAATAGAATGATTGGTACTCTAAGTTATAAATCTTAGAAAATAATCCTAAACGAAATGCTTTAAAATATAACAAAAGTACGGTGTCATGATGGCATAATGATCAAAGCTTATAACCCATGAAAAAAATATAAACAACTAGAAAATGAGGCCTAAAACTCTTCCCTAATTTCATGCTTTGGTTATGGATGAACATCACTTATAGTTGACATTTAATCCAACTCAAACAAAATAAAATTGGGAGTGAAAAATGCATTCTTTCATCATGCTATCCATGTCTACAATTCTTATGAAGGTTACTTAACATAGTTCTCTCATATGTCTCACCTAGCACAACACCTATCATACCTAATGTTGATTGGATAAAAAGTTCTCTAGAGCTTTTACGTTCGATGTGGTTAAGGTCACACTAGACGATCAACATAAGTAAAAATAGTATCAAATGGAGCTTAATGTGATCTCTTTCATGCCTAACTCTAACTCTAACTCTATTTAGATAGAGTCATAAGGCTCCTAGAAACATTGGCACCTAGTGTAAATGCCCCTACAATTGACATGATCACATATTTGTGTCATTTGCAAAAATTATAATTTATGCCCTTTCTTTAGTTTCACATAAAGAGAAATGGCGTGACTAAGAAAAAATTCCACTATCCACAATTATCATACACTCATGAGTGAGATAATTCACTCCCCTTTACCTTAAAAGAATTCTTGTAATGGCAAGGGTGCACCACTGTGGTTCCCTCCTTTTTAACCTCAAAATCCTTTCTTGGGTTTTTGATGGTAGAGTATATTTAGAAAAAGAACATGAGAATTACATGTTAACCCCCTACTACACTTGTTACTCAAGGAATCACGAGTTATTAAGCTTTAGAAAACAACCCAATAGTTCAAAACATTTTTTTTTCCAAAAACACAAACTAAACATGCAATCAATGATGATGATTATTATTATTTTAAAAAACCTTTTTAATTAAATAAAACTAAATTGATTATTTTATTTATTTCTAAAATATTAAACCATTTATTTGATTTTAATTATGAAAACTAAGGTCTTATAATTGCTTCTCCTTAATAGAAATTTTGTCCCAAAATTTTACATATAGAAAACAAAGACAAATAAGATTCCTGCATTTGGTTTTAAAGTTCTCACGTAGAGCTCTCCTGAAAAATGTCCCTCCAAACAACCTTAGTAAAAAAACATTTCCTTACCTCTTAGTTGTTTCACTCTTTTATCCTCAAGTCTCAAAGGTAAGGTTATCATTTAACTGAATGTTATCAGATTCAAGGACACGAGAGAATCATGGGCATATTTTTTGAGTTAAGAAATATAGAAGAACCTTTAAAGATTTGAAAGAAAAGGTGATACAATTTTTTGGTAGGTGTTCTTACCGGAAATCTACTGTAGAGATGATCCTCCGAGTAAGATTGGTGAGCCTCCTTCGCTGGTACGCTTGATGCTCCAAGATGGGGATGGTACCTGCAAAAGAGACTCTGATGCTAAAGTTAGTGTTTGTGGGTGTATGAGTCTCGTATAAGTAATGCCGATGTCGCCTAGCGCGTGTCCGAGGTCACTCCGCGCTGTGATGTCGAGCTCAAGCTCGGTATAGCGGTACGGATAGTACACTAGCCCCCCGAGCTCCGAAGACCGTAGGTCGAGGAGTTAAGACCGAGCTTGACAAGGGGTCGTGACTTTTCGCGTACGCCTATTTCTCATGACGCCATGTGTCATAACCGTCACCTCGTTCCCATAACGCGTGGGCAGCACGGTGACAAGATTGTATTTTTATTTGCTTGATGACGTGGCTTCTTTGGGACGATGTGGTGTTTCGATGTCCATGTTTCATGGTTGGGCTGAGGAGCTCGGCAATAATGAGCTTACTGCTTGGTTAGGCTGGTAAACCTTTGACCGAGTCAGCATATTGGTGAGGGACAAGTCGGCAACTTGGCTGGCCAGTATACTAGCCCCCCAAGCACTGAGTGATGTAAGAGCAAAGGGGCTTCTGAGGAGTTCCCAAATTTGTTGTTTGAAGGTTCAAATTTGACCTTGTTAAGTACATGTGATCTCAAGGTTCGGACTCGACCTTGACATATCAAGGTTCGAACTCGACCTTGGTTAAGAAAATGTGATTTCAAGGTTCGGACTCGACCATGGCATATCAAGGTTCGAACTCGACCTTGGTTAAGAAAATGTGATCTCAAGGTTCGGACTCGACCTTGGCATATCAAGGTTCGAACTCGACCTTGGTTAAGAAAATGTAATTTAAAGGTTCGGACTCGACCTTGGCATATCAAGGTTCAGACTCGACCTTGGCATATCAAGGTTCGAACTCGACCTTGGTTAAGAAAATGTGATCTCAAGGTTCGAACTCGACCTTGACATCAAGGTTCGGATTCGACCTTGGCATATCAAGGTTCGAACTCGACCTTGGTTAAGAAAATGTAATCTCAAGGTTCGGACTCGACTTTGGCATATCAAGGTTCGAACTCGACCTTGGTTAAGAAAATGTGATCTCAAGGTTCGAACTCGACCTTGGCATCAAGGTTCAGATTCGACCTTGGCATATCAAGGTTCGAACTCGACCTTGGTTAAGAAAATGTGATCTCAAAGTTCGGACTCGACCTTGGCATATCAAGGTTCAGACTCGACCTTGGTATATAAAGGTTCGAACTCGACCTTGGTTAAGAAAATGTGATCTCAAGGTTCGAACTCGACCTTGACATCAAGGTTCGGATTCGACCTTGGCATATCAAGGTTCGAACTCGACCTTGGTTAAGAAAATGTGATCTCAAGGTTCGGACTCGACCTTGGCATATCAAGGTTCGAACTCGACCTTGGTTAAGAAAATGTGATCTCAAGGTTCGAACTCGAACTTGGCATCAAGGTTTAGATTCGACCTTGGCATATCAAGGTTCGAACTCGACCTTGGTTAAGAAAATGTGATCTCAAGGTTCGGACTCGACCTTGGCATATAAAGGTTCGAACTCGACCTTGGTTAAGAAAATGTGATCTCAAGGTTCGAACTCGACCTTGGCATCAAGGTTCAGATTCGACCTTGGCATATCAAGGTTCGAACTCTACCTTGGTTAAGAAAATGTGATCTCAAAGTTCAGACTCGACCTTGGCATATCAAGGTTCAGACTCGACCTTGGCATATCAAGGTTCGAACTCGACCTTGGTTGAGAAAATGTGATCTCAAGGTTCGAACTCGACCTTGACATCAAGGTTCGGATTCGACCTTGGCATATCAAGGTTCGAACTCGACCTTGGTTAAGAAAATGTGATCTCAAGGTTCGGACTCGACCTTGGCATATCAAGGTTCGAACTCGACCTTGGTTAAGAAAATGTGATCTCAAGGTTCGAACTCGACCTTGGCATCAAGGTTCAGATTCGACCTTGGCATATCAAGGTTCGAACTCGACCTTGGTTAAGAAAATGTGATCTCAAGGTTCGGACTCGACCTTGGCATATCAAGGTTCAAACTCGACCTTGGTTAAAAAAATGTGATCTCAAGGTTCGGACTCGACCTTGGCATATCAAGGTTCGGACTCGACCTTGGCATATCAAGGTTCGAACTCGACCTTGGTTAAGAAAATGTGATCTCAAGGTTCGAACTCGACCTTGGCATCAAGGTCCAGATTTGACCTTGGCATATCAAGGTTTGAACTTGACCTTGGTTAAGAAAATGTGATCTCAAGGTTCGGACTCGACCTTGGCATATCAAGGTTCGAACTCGACCTTGGTTAAGAAAATGTGATCTCAAGGTTCGGACTCGACCTTGGCATATCAAGGTTTGAACTCGACCTTGGTTAAGAAAATGTGATCTCAAGGTTCGGACTCGACCTTGGCATATCAAGGTTCGGACTCGACCTTGGCATATCAAGGTTCGAACTCGACCTTGGTTAAGAAAATGTGATCTCAAGATTCGAACTCGACCTTGGCATCAAGGTTCGGATTCGACCTTGGCATATCAAGGTTCGAACTCGACCTTGGTTAGTCGTCATGGTTAATGTGCCAATACCGAAAATGTATGGGAATGGAGTTGCTTTGTTGATTTATTTCTGAGGGGTGCCTCGTTAAAACCTTCCTTGGCCAAAAACCCTTTTCTTTAGTGGGAAAAAAGGCTGAGGAGGAAAAAGAGTACATCCCCTGAATTTACAAGTTAAGAGAAATAAAATTTGAGGTGGGTGGAATTCCAAGTTCCAAATTTTCCTTTGGAGGGGTCTGTTCTTGCTTCTCCCCGTAATCGCCAAACAAGGTCGCCAAATTTAAATGTTCGTGGCCTGACCTTGGTCTTGCTTTCCTTGTGGTTTGTCGCGAATTTCCTTGCGGAACTCGACATGCTCTTCCATCTGGATGTACCCAGCAGCGCGAGCTCGGAGCTCGTCCATGTCGGGAGGAGGTCGTCGGCAAAGGATGTCGACGAAAGGTCCTGGCTTCAACGCCATGAGCATGGAGTGCAGTGCGACCTCGGGGTTTAAGTTGCGGATTTTGACGGAGATGCCAGCGAAGCGCTCCATGAATGTCCTTAATGGTTCGTCGTCGCCCTGTCTGAGGATGGCCAAGGCGGCGGATGTGATTTGATGAGGTCGGCTCGTTGCGTATTGCGCCGTGAACCGTCTGACCAGGGTGCCGAAGCTTTCAATTGACTCGGCAGGTAGCTGGGTGTACCAGTTGAGCGCGGCCCCTTTGAGCGAGGTCAGAAAAACCCTACACAGAATAGCATCGTTATTGGTGTAGAGGTTTACCTATGTGGTGTACAAGTTGATGTGCTCGTCTGGGTCTGTCGTGTCGTCGTAGCGGTCGAGGTGGAGAGGCTTCCATCCGAGAGGGAGTGGCGTCTCCATAATGCCATCCACAAAAGGATGACGGCGGAAGGTTGGTTGATCCCCCGCGACATGAGTAGGAGCATTGCTGACCTCATGGGCCGATTTGTGTGTCGGTGCATGAGATCAATGCGTGGCAGGCTTTGGAGTCGATGTCCTATGCGCTATTGGCGGTTGAGAAACCGAGTGCCCCTCTTCCTCGTTTAGGTGACTCAGTTGAGGGGATTGATCAGAGGTGCGCCGTGGTAGCTGAGCGCGGATACGCTCATTCTCGGCGCGCGGCGCCGCTAGGTCTGCTTCATTGGCGGTTCGCATGGCGGCTAGGTCAGTTTCGTGCTTGGCACACATGTTTTGCAGATCGGCGGTGTGTTGCTGCCGCATCTGCTCGACCTGCTCGATCAGCCTTCTCAATGCTGCTTCGTTGTCCAATGTAGTTGCGTGATCTAGGTCGTCTGTTGCGCGTCTGCTATGGCTTCTGGTAGAAACCATAAGAGTGGCCGATAAGAGCTGTCTTGATCGGCCCCATGGTGGGCTCCAAATGTTCTTACCGGAAATCTGCTGTAGAGATGATCCTCCGAGTAAGATTGGTGAGCCTCCTTCGCTGGTACGCTTGATGCTCCAAGATGGGGGTGGTACCTGCAAAAGAGACTCCGATGCTAAAGTTAGTGTTTGTGGGTGTATGAGTCTCGTATAAGTAATGCACGTACCTTTGTGTGTATTAGGGTTTTGTTGGGCCTTGGGCCCGAGATCAGTTTATGACCTAATTGGATAGCGAGCCGATGTCGCCTAGCGCGTGTCCGAGGTCACTCCGCGCTGTGATGTCAAGCTCAAGCTCGGCATAGCGGTACGGATAGTACAGTAGGCAACTTCACCAATTCTTTTCTAGATTTGGTAAGGACCAATAAATTAGAGAGAAAGGTTATGAGACTTCAATGTGAGACTAACACCAGTTTAAGGAGTTGCCTTTAATAATACATGATCTCCCTCTTTAAACTCAAGTTCGCTTATTCTTTTCTCATGGTAGCTCTTTTGTCTACTTTGGGAAACTCTCATCCTCTCTTGGATTAATTTGCCAATTTTTGTAGTATGTTCAACCACATCAAGTCCTAAGATAAAGTTCTCTCTAGTATTTACTCAACACAAGGGTGTCCTATGCCTTTTACCACACAAGGCTTCATGTGGTGTCATCCTAATATTGGAATGTTAAATATTATTATAAGTGACTATTATTAAAGGTAAAATGTTATCCCACTTGTCCCCATGTTTTGAAACACATGCACAAAGAACATCCTCTAAGGGTTGAATGGTTCTCTCAGTTAGTCATCTATTCGAAGGTGATAGGTTAAAACTCATCTTATGTTTGGTTCCTTAAGTTTGTTAAACTCTATCAAAAAATCTAAAGGTAAAACTAGGGTTTTATATGAACTAAATTAGGAGGAAAACCATGAAGTTTAACTATCTAACCTATGTGGAGTTTTGTCAACTTCTCCAAAGGATACCTAGTGTTAATAAGAACTATAGATGAGAATAAGTTAGACCTTAAACAAGAGCTTATGACTTGATCTCTTTAAAACTTGATCTAACCTGACCTGTTTAATAAAAGGCCAAATATAAGCTTTTAAAAAAGCCTATTTTCAGACTTAGCCTTATAAAAAAGCCTATTATATGTTTGATAGGTTAACTTATTTATTTATATAATACAATAAAAAATTAATATATATATATATATATTATATTAAAAATATAAATAAACAAATAAATTTATAAAATAAAAATATATTATCAATATTTAAAATATTTTTTTATATAATCATTTTTTTTCATTATAGATTTATAAGTTTATAACATATGCATGAGTGTACATTAACATACATGGTTACGCATGAATTGTCCCTTCAATAAAAAATAATTTAATTTTTTTTATATTTCTTTTAAAATTTAAATTTAATAATATTGAGTAAATTATATTTTAAAATAATTTTGTTGATTTTTAAAAATTAAGTTTATTGACTTAATTAACATTAATAATTTAACTAGGTTAATAGGCCATTCAGACTTTAAAAAAGGCAAGTCACACTTATAAAAAAAATATATGATAGATAATAAGTCAGACTTAAACTTTAATTTTGCAGAACAAGCATGGTCTATATATTCAAAGTTTAGTCTATCCTGACCTATTCCCATCACTAATAGGAACCAACCACAAAATCTATGGATATACTATCTTATTTCCACATCAATACATCTAGAAGTTTGATTGTCCTTGAAGCCTTCTAGCATTCTACCTTAAAATTTTGGCAAGCTGGGCATGCATACACAACTCAACTATCTTTCTCTTCATCTTATGCCACCAAAGTACTTTCTTTTGGTCTTGATACATCTTAGTGGCTCTAGGGTGGATATTAAGGTTACTCCTATATCCTTTTAGGATCACCTTTTTTAGTTTAGGGACACTAGGAAGTTCACATAACCTATCTTGGAATCTAAGAAATTCCATCTATACCCGTCTTAAAGTCACTCTCTTTCCTTTGGTTTAAACTCTCAACCTAAGCTAGCAAAAAATTATCTAATTTTTGACCACCTCTAATCTCATCTACCTAGATATTGGCTACCTTTAGCATACTCAACTTAATACTCTTAGGGGTTAGCTCACATACCAAACTAAGGCTTCAAAACTACTATAAGAGATCTAACTCCCTAATTATCAAGGCAAATACCTATAAGGATATCCTATTAGCATCAACTACTACTACATTAGCTTTGCTAAGATGGTAACTAAGCTAAAAAATGGTAATCCTTAAGAAATATTAACCATCTCCTTTGTCTCTAGTTTAACCCTTTTTGATAAAAAAAAAAGGTATGTAAGGATTTTATGGTCACTAAAAACCTTAAATCTTGAACTATACAAGTAGTGCTTCAACAACTTTACTACAAACTCTATTCCAACCAACTCTAGATCATGGGTAGGATAGATTCTCTCATGGTCTTTTAGTTGACTAGACATATATGCTACTATTTTATGCTTTTGCATAAGAACTCCTTCTAAACGCATCTCAAAGGCATCACAATACACTACTAAATGTTCACTAGGGCAAGTAAATTAAAGACAGGTGCTCTTAGTCAACCTAGCCTCAAGCTCTTGAAAACTTTCTTTAGCTCACATCCCACACAGAGGCAAGAACTTTCTTAGTCAACTTGGTCAAAGACAATGCTAATCTAGAGAAATCTTCTATAAATCTCCTATAGTAACTTGCTAAATCCAAGAAACTCCTAATCTCAAAAACTAACTTAGGGGTTTTCCACTCAAGAATGACTTTTACTTTGGATGGGTCTACAACTGTACCTCTCATATATCACATGTCCTATAAAATTAACCTTCTCTAGCCAAAACTCACACTTGAAAAATTTGACATAAATTTGTTTGTCCTTAAGGGTCTACAACACAACCCTTAGATGCTCAACATGTTCCTTTCTAGACACAAAGTACACAAGGATGTCATCTATAAAAACCACTAGAAACCTATATAGGTAGGGATGGAAGATGTGGTTCATGTAATCCATGAACATTCTGGATGCATTGGTCACACCATAAGGCATAACCAAATATTTAGTGCTCATAACATGTATTGGAAGCAGTTTGAGGAATGTCCTTACACCTTACCCAGATTTGATGATAACTTGATCTCAAATCTATCTTGCTAAAAACACTATTCCCAACCAATTAATCCATGAGGTAATGTATTTTTATGATCACTTTGTTTAATTGGTGATAATCTACATACAACCTCATTTTTTCATCTTTTTTTTTTACTAGTAACACAAACGTTCCTTAAGATGATACACTAGGCCTAATAAAAAATTTTCTAAGAATTTATCTATTTGTATCTTAAGTTCAACTAACTACATGGTAGACATCCTATAAGGTGCTATGAATATAGGATCCCTACCGGATACTAAATCTATAGAGAAATATTTCTCTCTTTCTTTCAAGTGTTGGCTAGAAACATATATCCTTTGAAAAAACTTATAGGGATTTTCTAACTAAAGGAATGTCACTCAACTTACTTTTACTCTCAAGTTTTAAAGAACCAAGAATCATGTATACATGGGCATTTTCTTTAAAAAAGACATTTTGACTTGGTTGCCAATCATAAAATTTGCACTCTTACTTTCACCGAAAACAATTATTTTTATTAGAACAATTTTGTAGGACATGATTAGAAGATAATTATTTCATACTATGAATAATAACTTATTGACTAAAAGATAAACAAATTAAGTCAATTAAAAATTGATATAAGAAATTACAAGATAATTAAAGCACACATTAGAAGATATTTTGGGGCCATCAGTTAGAGTTTCTACAACCATATCAAGTTTTAAGGAGGACATAGGCAATATAAAAATGAAAACTATGACTCTTGGATACTCTTGTTAAATTAATATTGTTATATAAAACCTTTTGAATGGACGTTTTATTACGGATCTATTTTGATAAACTTTTTTTAAAGTGCTTATAAGAGTAAAAATAAGAAGATAAAAAAATGAAATTAGCTTGTTCATAAATTTAAATCAGTTTAAGCATAAAATATTTTTGGAGAAGCTAAAATGAGAATTTTTTTACTAATTAATTTTTGCATAAACTGATTTAAGCTTATAAAGATATTACTTTTATTTTTCTTTTCTATTTTTTTGTAATAAATGTTTATTTCTCCAAACAAATTCTACATATCTTTTTGCTTTATCTTTACTATTAATAAATGAGATTACTTTACTTGGTGTCCACAATTTTTGGACAATTTTATCTCTAAAATATACCTTTCAAATTACTCTTTCTTTCTCTTTTTTTTTTTTCTTTCAAAAATTATCTTTATAACTACAATTACCCAAAATTTGTTCACACTCTTTTATTATTAATTGCTCACTTTTATTTTAATTTTTAAAAATATACAGAGGTACAAATAAAGCTGCATTGCCAACCTAAATCCTTATCTTAAGGAGCAGTTTTATTGGTGAACATGAAAACAAGAGGGTGGTTGGTTGTTTTGACGTGTCTTTTTGCATTGTTCTTTTTATCTTCTTCCACACTCAAACTTTCTAAGCAAATGGGGGTCTGGACGTACACTAATTCCAACGAATTATTTTGCCATGCTAATCGTGAATTGTTTGGTACAATGAATGATGCTTAGGGGAGATACAAATACAATCAAAAGTAACGAAGAACATCAAACTTATTATTTGCAATTTCCAGTGTGGTTTTCTTCGTATGAAAAGAACTCTATTTAATAATTATTATGAACTTCACAAATATATGAAGGAAACTAAACTAAAAATAAAAGTAGTGAACTAGTCATTATGAATGAACAAATCAGAAGAAAAAAGACACGACGGTGGATAATCTGGCTAGGAGGAGAATTGTCCTCTCAGATAATGATGCATTATGTGTATTTTGTAAGAAGGATATTGAATCTGATTATCATTTGTTCTGTACCTGCCCGGTGGTGGACAAGGTATGGAAAGTTTGTCTCAATTGGATCAGCTGTCCTGCCCCCCTACCTAGTAACATTTTGGATCATTTCAACTTCATTCCTGGACCAATTCAACACTACGAACAGGTTGTATATTGGCGTTCCATATGGTTGGCAACTACTTGGACAGTGTGGAGGACAAGGAATCTTTACAGGTTCAATGATAATAGCTTCTCTTTTGAAAGATTGGTGAACGAGATTCAGGTTTACAGTTGGAGGTGGCTGTCATCATTTGCAAAGACATTCCGGTATACTTTTTCACAATGGTGCTATAATCCTGGTTTATGCATGTCTAGGTATATTCACTAAAATAATCTACATGTTTGGTATGTAGTTTCCTTGACATAATTATTCCTTTCACGAGACTGGTATGTTTGGTTATTTTGTATACTATTTTATTTCTCTTTTGGTACCACTGGTACCTTTTTAATGAAAATTTTCTTAGCCGTTCAAAAAAAAAATGAACAAATCAAAAGAGAAAAAAAAACGAATGAAAGAATGAAAAAAAAATCTGTATATCTATGTAGAGGATCCTTTAGTTGATTATCTTGAAGGAATTGCAATCATTCTTCTACCAGGAAACTGGTGATGCAGAAGTGGATGTCATACTGCAAAATAAAAACAAGATGATGTCAAGTTACTTTCGAATACAAAGTTGCATATATTTTTTTTTCTCTTTTCTATAAACAAGATGCATGCATTTGCACATAACAATAAAAGCAAGGCAATTAAACCAGTTGAGAACAGAAGAACATACTCTAGAATCTCTTTCCAGTAGGAAACGTTTGTTTCATCATCATCAAGAAGGAACTTCTCGCAAGCCTCGAAGGTTGTGGAGAAAGGTGATTCGGTTGACTTTTGTGCTGCGTTGAAGTTGTTATCCATTTGGCTTAAGGTAGTTTTCTTAGGACAAGTTGCTACTAATGCAGGAAGAAGATTTTCTGCTTCATTTTGCAGTAAAGTGTTGATGTTTTGGTTATAACCAAGAACTTCATGATTAGTTTCACTCTCTTTTTCTGTCCCTGGTTTTGGAATATTCTGATGAGAAGAGTCGCTGTGTGTTTGAGAGAGTGATACAGAAGCAGGGTTTACACATTCTTGACCTCTCATGATTGAATCTTCAACTTGGAAGGTGTTTGTCCCGTTGAGAATTTGATTGCTGAAGAGGTAAGGGTTACCCATGTTAACCAATGAATTGGTGCTGTTCACAAGTTGCAACATATTTTGTAGTAGTTGTAGTTTGGCTAATTGAGTGTTGACATCTGCTTGTAAACCAAGAGGGTTGGTCCAAGGACTCATTGATGTGCCCAAAGACATGCCAAGCAACTGGGAAAGATTCATGAGGTGATTGAAGTCGGTTCTTTGCTTGTGAGTTTCTGGGTCAATACCCATCTGAAGAAGCTTTTTTCTTATGTTGGTGTTCCAATAATTCTTGATCTCGTTGTCAGTTCTCCCTGGAAGATGTGTAGCAATCTTTGCCCACCTACAAACAACATCAAAAGGAATTAATTATGGTTTCAACTTGATTTGCATACACAAACACAAAAACACATATACAAACTATTGAAATACAAGTCTTACATAATTAGAATAAGAAAATATAGATTCATAAGTACACAAAGTTTTCATTAATATGAGATCTTTTAAATGATAACAAAAACTAAATCGATGAAAACTTAGATGTAAAATCGATAAGTATCGACGCACTATACAAACATCAAAAGAAGTTAGTTAAACATTCATACTTGTTTCCAAGAACTGAATGAAGGTTGATGATCAATTGCTCCTCTTCTTCAGTGAATTTCCCTCTCTTGATATCTGGCCTAAGATAGTTTTCCCACCTTAACCTGCAACTTTTCCCGCACCTATTTAGACCTGCATGCATTGGAAGTGTTCTCCAAGTTCGCCTTCCATGTTTGCTAATATAATCCATTAGCTTTTCATCTTCTTCCAGTGTCCATGGCCCTTTCTTAACACCACTCTCGTTACAGCAAGGTGGCCTACCCATTATGTTGATGCACAATGAATGGTCTAAGACAATGAAAAAATAACAGGTGCACGTCCTCAGGATATTAAAAGACCAAGGTAACACATGTGGTTTTATAGGTGCTTGGAACATGCAAATTCACGAAATGAGGTCATGCAAGTTTTCAAGAAATGAGGTCATGCATTACATTATTTCGACGTAAATTATTTTTAAATAGTTGAAATTAAACTCGGGATTAGGTAGTGCAAGTGTACAGCTACAATGTAGTTCCGTTGAATTTCTAAAAAGTGAAAATGGTTTGAAAGGAAAACTATGCATGATTCCATATATAATAAGCAAAATTTAGCTTTGACCATGAATTAAATTAACATACATTGTGGCTTGACCATTTTCAACATTTCAAGATTTTCGATATGATCGAGACTCAAGGTGGTGAAAGAATACTGCGCTTGTCACGTGATGACTAGGTGTAAAACTAGAGTAGCTAGATTCATTGTTAATTTGTAACCAGTTATAAATAGCGATTGTAATCAGGGTGGACTTGAGGCTTTTGGTGTCTTGCGTACGAAGTGAAAAAATTGATGTCTATAAAACTATTTAAACCTAAAAGTATAAAATATGAATAATTTAACACGTAATTATTAAAAGATGACTAGATGCATAATATATTTGTACGAAATTATAAATTATTCATAGAGATTATTTCATGTTGAAAAAATGGATCAATAATAATAACATTTCACAAAGAAGCTCATAAGAGAGAGGTATAAATTTACAATTTTATTTTAAAGTTTTAGTAAAATAAATAGGTCACGATTTAACAAATAGAATAGAATTAAAAAATTAGAGATAAAGGAAAAAGAAAACAAAGTCAAAGACAATTCTTATTTATTATTTTACATTAACACTTATGAAAATTCTCATTGAGGAGAAAAAAGGAAATAGTGAATAATATATCATATTTTTCTCTTTATATTTAATATTATTGATTTATTTTTCTAAAATTATGGGTAGATTTTTGTTGATTATGGGAAAAAGTAATTATTTATTAATTGTTTACAATTAAATTTTTTTGGATAAATTTTCTTAATTAATTTATTTTTTAATACATTTTTATATGATTTAATTATGGAAATTTTATTTTTATATTATATAAACTAAATAACATGTTTTTGACAACCCTTCAACAATGAAACCTTGAGTAGTCATCCCACCAATTTCTACTTTTGATCACCATTGGTTGTGATTACGATCATTGCATTGCAGACATTGCATCTTTAAAGATGCATGTTGCAGAGTAAAATTATTGAATATTAATTTGTATCAAAATTTAAAAAATAATAATAATAACTAATTAATATATATATATTTTTTTTATAAAATTGTATATATTTTTGTTAATCTTTTTTTTTGGAAAATTTCTCCATAAATTAATTTTTCCATATCCGATTTTCATTAAAATTCAAACTTATCACCCTTAATCCAACTCTACATATTCTAACACATTCTTAAATACACAAATACACAAACTCACGATCACGCTATTGAGAAGAATTACATCCAACAACACATTATATAGAGAGACAATACGAATCCTAGCTATACTAAATAAAGATAATTTTGTATGAATCAAGTAAATTACTAATTAAGAACAATCCCATTTCAATTCATATATACAGTGCACTTGGTGGTTCCAAATCTCACATAAATCTGTTTAAATATCTTTTATTTATTTATTAACTCTAACGATCATATATGGAAGGCAGAATATATAGTTTCTACACTTACTAATCAAATGATTTTCTACTATTTAATTATTTTTTATTTCTTGTAGCTTCTCATCATAATATTATTACCTAGCCAGCAATTTCTTCGGTAGTCAGGTTCTTTAATTTTACTGTTTTAGTTTATAAGTACATATTTTAACTAATTTATTTAAATAAAAAAAGTGTTTGTATTTCAGTGTGTATAGGATAAATATTTATTTGTACGTATTGTAATTCAAAATTAGTAAGTATTTTTAAAATTTTAAATTATATTATTATAATTAATAACAATATATATCTATCTTTTGAAACAAAAATATTTTATATTTATATATAATTTAATTTTTTATAGAAAGTTATTTTTTAAAATTAAAATTAATAGATAAGTAGTTAACTAATTAACACAGGTAAAGATACATGGAGACTGTGTGATTTTATATGATTGAAAGACATAATGTTTTGGAGTGGTAAAAATATTATTTATCTATTATTCATTTAATTCATCTACAACTAAATTTATCATTACAATTAAAATATATTATGAATTGAATCTAATTCATCTATTTAATTTTATTAATATTTAGTGATCTATTATCTGTTTTTTTAAAACCTATTAGATTACAATTCAGAATGTTTTTCAAAATTCATCTATTACTTTAGAAGATCTAAATGAATTATTTTAATCAAATTCTTTATGATTTGTTTAAGAAATTATCCGATCCATCCATATGGTATCCCTAATACTCTCTCTCTGTCTATTTATCTATCTATTTATATATATATATATATATATATATATATATATATATAAATAAATAGATAGATAGATAGATAAATACAGAGAGAGTGTGAGTTATAATAAAATCGGTGTAACTTTTATTAAGTATTATATCACTTAATAATTTTATATTAAATGTGAATTTTGTAAATCTAACTGTTAGATTGAAAGTTCATATCACTTTGTATTTATATCAAATTTTGTTAAATTTGAACAACAACTTGAAAGTAATTAAAGTGTTCATATTTTAGTATATTTTGAAATGTATATATTACATCAATTTTATCTTATAAGAATGAAGTATCAAAATATCTAGGATTAATATAGAAATTTGTATATATAATCAAAAAATAAAAAAACTTTCAATCTAACAGTTAAATTTATAAAATTCACATTTAATATAAAGTTATTGAACAGTGTAATACTTAATAATTAATGTTATTATAATCTTTCTTATATATCACATAATGAACCAGTAGCCCACCTTGGACGGCGTTGTTCCGTCGTCTTAGTGGAATTTGAATTCATTTTAGTTGAAAAGGCGATAAAGTGTATAATGAGGACATTGAGATGCAGTTGGAGGCTGCTGCATGCTTGAAAATTATAAATATAGCTCACATTGCGAGACTTAGTTTCAAATGATGAGAAAATGACAAAAAATAGATTACCACACTCATGATGAAACAACTCGAGAATTACGCATGAAGGAAAATCGGAAACATCCTAGCTTAGAAAGGATTATGATATTTTAATCTTTTCATATTCTCAGTTCTTACATGCAAAAGTCAAATTAATTAAAAAGTTCTTCTCTGAACCTTTTACTTCGGAAATTATTTGTTATCTCAGCAGGAGATCGATGGATTGAATATAGCAACCAACAACAGAGGAATGGAGCCAGCAACGCCCGTTTCAAAAATTTCACACTAGTAAATTATATGAGGAGGGATCCGTTTACTCTAGGAGTAAGTGATGGAGCTAAGTTGAACAAGATTGATGAACTTCAACTCCTCCATGCTTAGGACCGAAATGCCTTGAGGTTGACCTTATGATAAGTTCGAATTCTCCTTGAAGAAGTCTTCAATGGAGGAGAAGCCTTGGAAGGAGGTTCGGTTACTTCAAGCTTGGAGTAGAAGCTTGATGAACCAAAACAAAGTTTGAAGAAACTTTGAGGGAAAACCTAGAGTGGAGGTTCTCTACGGTTTTAGGGACTCTTGAGTTGAGAGAAAATCTGATTTCAATTCTCATTAATGTCAAAAGTGATTACAAATGAAGTAATTAGAAACATATAGGGAAAGGTAGCTTGTAGGAGAAGCTATCCTTAACCATGGTTCACTAGGAACCATGGTAGGGTAAGCTTTAACTCCCACGATTTAGGTAGCTTGTAGGAGAAGCCAACCTTGACCATGGTTCACTTAAGAACCATGGTAAGGTTGTCTTAACCTTCCAAGGTTTAGAAGCTTGCAAGGCAAGCTTCAAACCTTGAAGAGCAACAAGCTAATTTCGGCCAAAGAACAAGGAGGAGAGCTAGGCGGCCTTGGTTCATGTTTGCTCCTTGAATTAATTCAAAAATGTTTGATTTGGTTTAGTTAGGTTCATCATATGATGATGAGACCTAGCTAAATCAAATCTATGAAAAATTAGGAGCAAAATGAGTCCAATATGCAAAATTTTGCCTAGGCCCAGTTCTGGCCCAATTACTTGTTACACCCTCAAGCATTGCTAAATGTCACCCCCTTTTCCCTACTGAAAAAATATAAAATGAATGTATCAACTAGGGAGGTTAAATGGAGCTAAACTCTCCAAGTAACCTACCTTAAAAACAATATACAATCACTAGGAAAAAGCAAGTAAAGTGCATCACAAATACAAAGGCAAAAATAACCTATACAAGAGACTATTTACAAAATATATGAAAAAGGTCTTTAATATCATCCCATTCCTCTTGGTTCTTTCAGTATATCACCTCGTGGATTCCGTGGCCTTGGCCATAGTCTATCATCCCCTCCCTCTTGAAAAGGATTTGACCTCAAATCTCGAGGGTCCTCATGATTATTGGCCATACCTACAAATATATAATAAAATTCATTAGAGGTGATATTTTCAACAAATGAATGTGAAAGAAATATCCTAGAAGGAATCCTTTCATGGAACCTAAAGAAATCAATGACACTAGACCTACTAATATAATGAATAGGATCCTCTCCTAAACATAGACTAGATATATTATTAAATCCTAAGAATGTGCTAAAACTAAAACTATAGCACACTAAAGACTTAATCCTAAAAACTAAAATATCTTGCCTAAAGTACCCTATGTGGTAACCTAGGCATTTCCTAGAAAATAAGGAAAATACTACTAAGAAATTTCCTAAACAATTTTGGATTATATTATTTGTTGGATGGTTATGAAAAGAATTTGTCACAAGGAACCTTGAAGGTTCATATGTTATATCCAACAAATAATATATTCCATAAATTGGGTGCATTATTGACACAACTAAGGTAGGACAAGTCCTACAAAAAGGAAGGTTATCTACCTTGGGCACCACCAAGGAAGTAGCATGAGAAGTAGAACTAAATGAAGTCCACTTCTCCTTCACAAAATCTTGAAGTTGAGATTCTTTTTCTTTAAAAATAATGGATTTGTGAATCTCTTCTTCAAGACTAGTGGCAGCGTGAGGGTAAGAGTTAAGGTCTTTATGAATAAAGAGAATAGTTTTCATAGATTCTTTAGTGATAAAGAAATTCTCTTTAGACATAATTCTCTTAGAGGATATTTCTTCCTCTTTACTCTTCCCTACCTTTTCTCTTTTTCATTTGTGCTTGATCCTCAGCCACTTGTTGAGGTGAAAGAGGATAAAGTACAAATTTCTTTTCCTTGTGAGTGAAGGAAATTTCATTAGTAAGACCATTATGTATAGTTTTCTTTTCAAATTGCCATGATCTTCCTAACAAAATATGACAAGCTTCTATTGGTACTATATCACATAAAACTTGGTCCTCATACTTCCCAATGGAAAACTTGACCTTCACTTGTTGGTCAACTACTATGTCGCCATCCTTATTAAGCCATTGCAAATGATAAGGTTGAGGATGTGGCATAGTAATTAAACTCATCTTTTTAACTAACCTAGTGCTACAACAATTGCACCATGAACCACTATCAACAATGAGGGAACAAGCATTATTTAAAATATTACATCTTGTGTGAAAGATGTTCTCTCTTTGTGATAGGGTACCACTAGGTTGATTATGAAGGATTCTCCTAAGCATTAGGAGCTTTCCTTCATAAGGATAAACTGGCTCCACTTTGGTCTTTTGAAGCTTTGTTTCAACCTCACTTTCACTAGAAGAGGAGGTAGTAGTCTCTTCTTGACTACTATAAGTGTCATGCCCCCTTAAGATCATGACTTTCTTTGTAGGGCATTGAGAAGCAATATGGCCTCTCCCTAGACACTTGAAACATTTAATATCACTAGTCTTTGTGCTAGTGTGTGGAGTGTGGGTACCTTTACCCTTCTCTTTGTTCTTATCCTTATTCTTAGCTGATTCCTTGGAGGGTTCTAAAATATTTTTCTTTTCAAAAGATTTTTCCTCCTCCATGTAGTCTTTCTTAAGAGATCTAGAGTGGGAGCCTTCTCTTTTAAAAGAAGATTTTCTCATCATTTGTTGTTCTACCCTTACACAAAGTTGGACTAAATCATTTAAGTCCCTGTAGGGTAATAGCTCCACTTGGTCTCTAATCTCTAAGTCAAGACCACTTAGGAATCTAGCTACAGTGGTGGCTTCTTCTTCCCTAATACAAGCCCTCATCATTAAAAGCTCCATTTGTTGCCTGTACTGTTTAACAGACAAATCCCTTTGTTGGAGCCTTTGGAGCTTATTCATAAGCTCCCTTCCATAATAGGTGGGAATGTGCCTCCTCCTCATTGCACTTTTAAGATCATTCCAATATTGAATTGGAGGATCATTGTGGAGGCGTCTCTCTCTTTCTAGGGCTGTCCACCAATACATGGCATGCCCTTGGAAGCTAAGGGTAGCCAGAGGGACTTTTCTCTCTTCACTCACCCTATGGCAAGCAAAGAGTTGCTCAACCTTCATTTCCCAATCTAGGTATAACTCCACATCATCTTTGCCAAAAAATTGGGGAAGGTCAACTTTGACTTCCCTTGGCCTTGTGGTCCTCCTAGAAGTATGTTGGTAGTGATCCCCTTGATTCATGCTTTCATTAGGGGATGTGTATTGGGAATGTGAGCTCCTACTCTTTTTCCTATGTTTCTTCATATCTTCTTTTAATTTTTCTTCCTCTTGCCTTAAAATTCTCAATTGTTCCTCAAGATAAACAAGTTGTCATTCTCTTTCAATTCTTTCCTTCTCTCTTTGAATGGACTCTTGCTTTTTCCATAGTTTAAGTGATTTAAGCTCTTTAGTGATGTAAGAAAGACTTTTTGGAGAGCCATCACTTTCACTATTGGAGGAATTTTGAGACATTTTAATTCAAGAGATTTTTTTTCACACAAAAATAGTTTTTATGAAAATAAGATTTTTATGGAGTGCTTTAGACTTGGCACTTGGAGGTCTAAGAGTACAAATTGAACTTTGGAGGGAGGTGAGCTACTAAAGAGCCACTTAATAACCAAGCCTCTTCAAGTAAAAATCTCTAAACCCCCTTGTACTTTTGTCTTGCACAAAACAATTTTCACAAAGAACTTTTCTTAAAGAAAAATAACAAACAAGTGCCTATGTGTACAGTTTATAAGATGCTTGAAAACATAAAGAGCAAGAAAACATAAATTGCTTGAAAACTTAAATGACTGAAAACATAAATTGCTTAAAACATAAATTGCTTGAAAACTTAAATGACTGAAAACATAAACTAGGCGTGGTAAGCAATTTAAACCTAAGTGAGAGCTTGAGAGGTACCAAAAACCTTCAAGGACCCTCTCACAAGTGCTAAACGAAATTTACTATGAGAACTCTTAAGGAGAGATGGAGATACACCAAAGGCACTCCAAGACACTCCTTAATAAAGGCCTTGTACAAAAATTTGGAAATCAAAAATTACAAGAAAATGAAATTCAAATTTTCTTCAAATGAAATGCAAATTCACACTCAAAATGAAATGTAAATTCACAATCAAATGAATTTAGTGGCTGCACCTAATTTCAAGGCAAACAAATTAGCCACTAATTTAGAACAAATTTAGAGACGGATTTTTGTAAGGAAAAACTAGTTTTAGTAACCAAAATTTCCGTCACTAAATTTAGTTCTAGATTTTCACAAAAATTTTCACAATTAGCTTCACTCCTTGCTCCAATTCAGCCACCAACTGCATCCTCACAAAGGTGTTTCACTCCTCTTTTTAGAATTAACCTTGAGGTTAGTGACTTCTAGGTGTTTCCAAGAGCCTAGCCACCAAGAGAGAACAAACTCCCTAAGCAACCACCAAAGCCTTCAAGTGGATGTCCTTTGCCTTGGCCTCCTACACCTTTCAAGAAGCACTCAACCACCTTCAAGACTGAATATTAGTGCTAAAACTGAAAATGAACAATTTAGAATGGCTACACCAATTGGTGGAAAACAAATGAGACAAGACTAGAAAGAATTCCACAAAATGACAAGCAACAATTAAAGGAAATTTTGAAGGCTAGCACATAAAGATTAACCTAGGAAAGGCACTAGAATTGATTACCAAATTAAAAGCTAAGATTAGAAAACAAAAATAAGACACAAAGATGTGGCTGGACCAACAAAATATGTAGGCAATTACACACCAAAACCGAGAGCAACACTTAACAATATTTTCACTCCTTTTTGGCTTTTTCTTTTGCTATTTTCTTTCTTTTTCTTTTGCAAAATATTTTTCACTTGTTTTTCTTTTAATGTTCAGGAGTTTTAATGCCTTTTGAACAAGAATATGTCTCGGTTTTAATGTAGAAAAACTGCAGCAAAAATTTTACACAAAACAAGAGGTGTTCACAAACATGTTTTCACTAGTGCTTCACAATTTTGTAGTATTTTTAGGTCAAATTTTTTAAGCACTTTTTCCTTTGTTTTTCTCATGCAATTAGGACACTCACACCTCTGTTTTGGCTCTGTTTTAATGCTTATAAAAGTGTATTAGGTTTCAGCCACAAGAAGACTCAAGGAAAAACCTAATAGGAAAGTGTTTATATACTTTTCTTGACAAAACTTTTTAATATGACATAATAGAAACCTAACTCTAGGAAATTTGCTAGAACTAATAGCAAATTAGGAACTGAAACATGTAAAGTAAAAGCACATATAAGAAGGTTCAGATTTAATAAGAAAAATACACAAAGATTTCGGACACAAAAACACAAAACAAAATTAGGTCAAACAAGCTAGTCTAGGAAGTTTTAACATACAAAGGACTACACATGACTTTCTAGGACAAAACAAGTGATTCAAAAACAAAATCTATGCAATATGAATTTTGTCCAATCATGGACACATGTTATAGAATGGAGAGACTCAAGCAAAATAAAATGCACAAGTACAAGAACCTAGGCGCACAACAACAATTCATTCAAGAAGAATAGGAACAAGCAAACAAGAATCAATCACTTCATATATGACATATAGGATCCATCAAAAATCATATTAGAACTAGATCCTTGCAGCAAACATAGATTTAGACATAGACAAGGAAGAAACAACACGGATTCAAGTAGAAAAAGTTAGAACAAAAAACCTCAAGAGAACTAGGCTCTAGATACCAAAAATGATGGAGCTAAGTTGAAGAAGATTGATGAACTTCAACTCCTCCATGCTTAGGACCAAAATGCCTTGAGGTTGACCTTATGATAAGTCCGAATTCTCCTTGAAGAAGTCTTCAATGGAGGAGAAGCCTTGGAAGGAGGTTCGGTTACTTCAAGCTTGGAGTAGAAGCTTGATGAACCAAAACAAAGTTTGAAGAAACTTTGAGGGAAAACCTAGAGTGGAGGTTCTCTACGGTTTTAGGGACTCTTGAGTTGAGAGAAAATCTGATTTCAATTCTCATTAATGTCAAAAGTGATTACAAATGAAGTAATTAGAAATATATAGGGAAAGGTAGCTTGTAGGAGAAGCTATCCTTAACCATGGTTCACTAGGAACCATGGTAGGGTAAGCTTAAACTCCCACGGTTTAGGTAGCTTGTAGGAGAAGCCAACCTTGACCATGGTTCACTTAAGAACCATGGTAAGGTTGTCTTAACCTTCCAAGGTTTAGAAGCTTGCAAGGCAAGCTTCAAACCTTGAAGAGCAACAAGCTAATTTCGACCAAAGAACAAGGAGGAGAGCTAGGCGGCCTTGGTTCATGTTTGCTCCTTGAATTAATTCAAAAAAATTTGATTTGGTTTAGTTAGGTTCATCATATGATGATGAGACCTAGCTAAATCAAATCTATGAAAAATTAGGAGCAAAATGAGTCCAATATGCAAAATTTTGCCTAGGCCCAGTTCTGGCCCAATTACTTGTTACACCCTCAAACATTGCTAAATGTCACCCCCCTTTTCCCTACTGAAAAAATATAAAATGAATGTATCAACTAGGGAGGTTAAATGGAGCTAAACTCTCCAAGTAACCTACCTTAAAAACAATATACAATCACTAGGAAAAAGCAAGTAAAGTGCCTCACAAATACAAAGGCAAAAATAACTTATACAAGAGACTATTTACAAAATATATGAAAAAGGTCTTTAATATCATCCCATTCCTCTTGGTTCTTTCAGTATATCACCTCGTGGATTCCTTGGCCTTGGCCATAGTCTATGAGTAAGGTTACCTAGTAAGTTTAGGTAAACTTACTTCGTTCAATAACTCGTGTTCTACATCAAATTTTAACGATTCAACTGTTGAATTTAAAGTTCTTAATACATAAATCAAGTCTGTAAATTTTTAGAAAATTTAAAAATTATTTAATACTTTATTACATTAATTCAAATTGACAGATCCATCCTTTATATATATATATATATATATATATGAATTAAAATATAGTATATAAGTGAAAATAATATTTATTTAATTAACTAATTTATAAAATTGAATAACATCAAGTCCAAATTCTAATATGCAAGCTGCTAACTCTCATAACTTTCCTTAGTAGATCTTTTGATTTGAATTTTATGAAAAGGGTCGAAAAAGGATTGTCATATATATAATCTACATTTACGGATATCAATTAATGCAAAATTATTGTATAAAAAAATTAATACAAAATTATATCTTATTAGAGGTTCAAAAAAAGCTTTGGTTTTGTTCTTACCGGAGATCTGCTGTGGAGATGATCCGCCGAGTAAGATTGGTGAGACTCCTTCGCTGGTACGTTGGTGTTCCAAGATGGGGGTGGTACCTGCAAAAGAGACTCTGATGCTAAAGTTAGGGTTTGTATGAGTATATGTCTCGTATAAGTAATGCACGTACCTTAGTGTAAATTAGGGTTGCGTTGGGCTTTGGGCTTGAGATCAGTTGTGATCTAATTAGATAGCGGATCTCGTCTGGACCGAGATCTCCTGAGATCAGTTATGATTTGGTTAAGTGATGAGCTGACGTCACATAGCGCGTATCCGAGGTCGCCACGCGCTGTGATGCCGAGCCGGGAGCTCGGCTTTGCAGTACGGATAGTACACTAGCCCCCCGAGCTCCGAAGACCGTGGGTCGAGGAGTTAAGACCGAGCTCGTCAAGTGGCTGTGACCCTTTGTGTACGCCTGCTTGTTGAGATGTCGTGTGTCATAACTGGTCATTTCCAAAAACGTGCAAGTGGCGCGTTAACGGGAGTGACAGTTATGTAATGATGGTTTGCATTTGTCATAATGGTTCTCAATTAATGTTCCGTCAGACGTGCCCCTAGGCTGACACGTGCCGTGACCGTTTTGAATTTGGAAAAAACCTTTTTCTCTCCCTCGCGCCTCTTCCCTTTTCACTTTACTCATTTTCGCTCTTTCAACTTCTTGCGCACGCTGTTTCTCTCGTTTCTGCTTATCCTCCATCTTCATTTTCTCCGTTTTCGCCGTCGTTTCCGGTAACCCAGTCATTATTAGGGTTATTTTCTGAGGAAGAGTACCAGGTACTTCCTTTCTACAGTTTTCTTTTTCCTTCTTTCCCAATCTTCTTCGAGTCTTTCTTGTTTTCTCCATGGCTGGAGGGAGTGGTGCTGGTTCCTCCGCACCTGCCAAGGGTAAAGGCAAGGCGCGGGGCAAGGCGACGGCTACCGGAACGGCCACTGCCGGGAAAAAGAAGGAGGTGGAGCCGCCAACGGACCTCGTTCCAGGCATTCCTGGGTACAACTGGGTTCGGCGCGAGATGGCGGAGGCCCAAAGCGTATTCCGGTCCTTTCTTGAAGTTAATGCGATCTTGAGATCGTACAGGGTTTGTGACCCTTCCATCTCCCGGATGATCCGGCTTGAACCTTGTCAGGCTGGTGAGGGCGTGTATATGGGGAAGTCTACTGACCCTCCCCATTTCTATGTTTATCAATGCTTCTTCAGGGATTTGGGCATTTGCCTTCCCTTCACACAATTCGAGTGTGACTTCTTGAATTTTGTCAACTCGGCTCCTTGCCAGTTGCACCCCAACGGTTGGGGTTTTTTGAGGGCTTTTCAAGTCCTGTGTTCGGCCCTAGGAATAGAGGTGTCTCTTCCTGTCTTTCTTCATTTCTACCAATTGAAAATAGGCGTTCCGCCTTATGGCGTGCTGTCCCTGAGTGGGAGTAGGGATGGGGGTTTGTTTACTCTCTACTCCCAGTCATTCAAAAATTATAAACAAGAGTTCTTCCGGGGCGCCCTTGTGGATGTCGATCCCTTGGAGGATGGGGCGTTCTATTTCGGTGGTTTTTCGAAGTTCCCTTTCTATTGGTGCCCCAAACCGTCTAGGTTTCACGGGGTAGGCCAAGTGAAATTGACGGCTTCGGAGGCGGCCGCCATCGAGAATCTTACTGCGCTTCCTCGCCCGCTGGATTGCAAGCTCGTCCTGTCGCTTGCGAATTCGGCGTACAAGGAGAGGGGCCTGGAGAGTGAGTATCTCGTCCTCTTTAGAGTGTTAGGGTTTGTGAAAACTCCATTTTCTGATGTGCTTCGTTTTTTGTGCTTGTAGGCATAATGGGCAAGAGTAAGTGGCGCGAGCTGAAGCACCGCTACAACGTTGCCGAGCTCGAGGTTCCTGAGCCTCAAGAGGAGGAGATTTCCCCCCTGAAGGTCAACCGAAAAAGAAAGAGGGGCGAGAAAGAGGTTGGGGGGACCTCTGCCCCTCGTGGCATGGAGGAGGTGACCTCCAAGGCTACTGATGCCGACGTAATCGACCTGACTGGGAGTCCTCCGCTTGGGGAGGCTCCTCAAATGGCTACTGCGGAGACGACACAGACTGTCGAGCAGGTTTCTCTAGCTACCAAGGAGGTGTCCCAGGGTGCTGAGCAGGTCATCTCGACTGCCAAGGTATGTGTCTTGCCTTGTGGCTTCTCTTTTCCTTTTTATGCTGCGTTCTGGTTGAGGTTTTATTTAAGTTGCCACTGTTTTCTTTTTTGTAGGCGAGTAAGGCCGCCGAGGTCCTGGCGACCCCGAGCTCCGAGGTGCCAGGAGCGGGTGTCTTTGGTGTAGAGCAGGGGATGTCTGCTGCCGCTTCTGATGCTGCCGAGGTTCGGGGCAAGGGGCCAAGTTTTGAGGTCCCGACAGCTACGCCTGCAGCTTCTGCGCCATCGTCAGGTCCATCGCAGGGGGCCTCCTAGAGTCAATACATTGCCCACCGCTTCGGGAAGGACCGCCCTGTTGTGCGATTGGACCATGTGAGTGCCTCGGCTGACATGGATTCGCTATGGAGCGCGGGGGTGACCGCCGAGAAGTTCTTTCCCAAGGGTTCGCTGAGCTCGGAGGATCAGGAGATGATTGAAGGGGCCGGGCCCGTGGAGAGCTTTGATGCTGCTCAAGTCCTTCTGTAGAGGGCTATGGCCATTGTGGACCACTAGAAGCATAGGTGGTCCAAGTAGCAGGAGGATCTGGTCTGACTGAGGGGCCGAGTTCAACCCTTGAGGGACGAAAACAAAGTCCTGAAGGAGGAGAACAAGGTTCTTAGTGCTGCCCTTGGTGAAGCGAAATTGCAGGGTGCCGAGCTTCGAGCTGCGAGGGGGGACCTTGCGAGGGTTCAGAAGTCGCTGGAGATCGCCCTGCGCTCCAATGAGAACTATGCCTCCCAGGTGAACGAGCTGCAGGGACTTGCCGTCGCGTCCCGAGGTCGGGTGCATTTCTTGGAAGATGAGGTGACGTCTTCCCGTGGTCGAGTCCGCTCCTTGGAGGATGAGGTGACCTCCCTGAAGAGTGACCTGGTGGCTGCGGCTGAGAAGTGCCTCTGTGATGAGGTTGTCCTTGGCGGCAAGGAGGAGGAGGTCGCCGCTTTGAGAGTGGAGCTGGCGAAGCAGGAGGCGGAGAGGGCGGTGCTGGAGAAGAAGCTGGAGGAAACCGAACGGGCTATTATGGTTGAGCATAAGTGGGGTTTCCTCAAGGCAGCTTGCCAGGCAAGGCTTCTTGCCCCGGGGTTCGACTTCTCTGCCATGCACGTGGAGAAAGTAGTTCGCTTTGGGAAGCTGGTAAAGGAGGACAACCTCGAGGATAGCTCTAGTGAGAATGCCTCCACATAGGCCAAATTTTGTAATAGCCTAGTTTAATTTTCCCTGCTTTATTTTTCTCCTCTGAATTCAATTGTGGAACTTTGAAAACATTGTTGTATATATGTGTATTTTTTGTCCATTTGCACTTTTCTTTGCCTTTGTGTTTAGACTTTATTTTTTGCTATCTGCGCGTTTTGAGACACACGTTCAATGTCTGTTGTGTGTTTCTATCTTTTGTGATACTCGACCTCGAGTTAACCATTTCGGGGTTCGAATGCGACCTTGGATTTTGGTTAAGTGTTGGTTCGAACTCAACCTTAAGTTAATCATGCCGGGGTTCGAATTCGACCTCGTATTTTCGTTAAGTGATTTTTGTTAAGGTTCGAACTCGACCTAGGTCATGCCAGGGTTCGAATTCGACCTCAGATTTTTGCTACATGATTCTTGTGAAGGTTCGAACTCGACCTTAAGTTAATCATGCCGAGGTTCAAATTCGACCTCATATTTTCGTTAAGTAATTCTTTGTGAAGGTTCGAACTCGACCTCGAATTGGTCATACCGAGGTTCGAACTCGACCTCAGATTAAAGTAGAGTGAATTGTACGAAGGTTCAAATTCGACCTTGTATTTTTGTTAAGTAATTCTTTGTGAAGGTTCGAACTCGACCTCGAATTGGTCATACCGAGGTTCGAACTCGACCTTAGATTAAAGTAGAGTGAATTGTACGAAGGTTCGAATTCGACCTTATATTTTTGTTAAGTAATTCTTTGTGAAGGTTCGAACTCGACCTTAAGTGAGAGCGAAAGAAGTTGGTTCGAACTCGACCTCTATTCATCATAAAACATAAAGTGACGCAGAACTAAAAATATGAATTGAACAGAATGAGTCATTTTATTGATTATGTAAATGTGCCTCGTTAAAAACCCTCTCAGCCAAAACCCATTTTTCTATTTTTTGGGATAAAAGACTGAGGCAGGAAAAGAGTGCACAGCTCATTCGTACAAAATTTAGCTGAAGTAGAACTTGAGATGCGTAACATTCCAAGTTTGCGGTATAGGTTTTCCGTTGAGCTCTTCTAATCGGTACGCTCCATTTTCCAAGTCTTCTGTAACTCGGAATGGGGCTCCCCAAGTGGGTGTAAGTTTCCCATCTGATGTGTCTTTCCGTGCTTCGCCCAGCAATCGCCACACCAAGTTACCAACTCGGAAAGAGCGAGGTCTCACTCGGGTGTTGTATCTTCGGGAAGCTCGAAGCTTGCAGGCTTCTTCGTGGATTTGAGCTTCGTCTCTAAGCTCGTCAACCAAGTCGAGGTCAGCTGCCAACTCTCGAGCGTTCTGCTCACTGTTGAAAACTTGGCGTCGATGGGACGTCTCTCTGACTTCCACTGGGATCATTGCGTCAGCTCCGTAGGTCAGCCTGTAAGGCGTCTCTTGCGTGGTTGACTGGGGGGTGCAATGATACGCCCAGAGGATGCTGGGAAGTTCGTCGGGCTACTGTCCTTTGGCGTTCCCTAGCCGCTTCTTAAGTTCCCAGAGGATGACCTTGTTGGCTGCTTCGGCTTGGCCATTGGTTTGGGGGTGTTCCACCGAGGTCGGAAGATGCTTGATACCGAGCTCGCGGAGGAAGTCCTTGAATCCCTGTGCGATGAATTGTCGGCCGTTGTCAGTAACGAGGGTGTGAAGGATTCCGAATCTGCAAATGATATTCCTCTAGGTGAATCTTTGCACGTTCTCAGTGGTGATTTTGGCGAGTGGGCATGCCTCGATCCACTTGGTGAAGTAATCGATCGGCACTAGGAGGAACTTCAGTTGACCTTTCGCAGGGGGGAATGGCCCGAGGATGTCCATTCCCCACTGGGATAAAGGCCACGCTGACATCATATGGTGGAGAGCTTCGGGCGGTTGCCAGTGTGTGTTGACGAACTGCTGGCACTCTTTGCATTTTTGGATGTAGTCTTGACAATCCGACTTCAGAGTGGGCTAGTAGTACCCAGCTCGGAGTACTCTGGTCGCCATTGAGCGTGCTCCGGAATGTATGCCACATATGCTCCGGTGAATTTCCTCGATGACGTAGGTCGCCTGAGGCGTAGTCAAGCACTTTAGCAGTGGAGTGGAAACGCCACGTTTGAATAACTCATCCCCAATAATGACGAACTTAGCCGATCTCATCCTCATCTTCCGAGCTTCGTCCTTATCCTCGGGCAGGATTCCTTCTTTCAAGTAACCCCAGATGCCTGTCATCCACCTCAGGTCTTCACTATCATTGACATTGACGACTTTATCGTCCAAGCTGGGTGAGTGCAAGGTTTCCTGGATGATGGTTTGGTGCTGTCCAGGCCTTTTGGTGCTGGTGAGTTTGGATAGGAGGTCAGCTCGGGTGTTTTGCTCTCGAGGCACATGTTGTGTGGTGAACTCGTCAAAGGACGAGATCTGGTGGGATGCGACATGGAAGTACCGCTGTAGGAGAGTATCCTTTGCCTGGTACGTTCCACTGAGTTGCTCCACCATGAGCTTCAAGTCGCTGTTGCAGCTCACTCTTCGAGCTCCGAGGTCGCGGGCTAGCCTTAGTCCTACGAGGAGTGCCTCATATTCCGCTTGATTTTTGTTCACCTTGAAGCTAAACTTGAGGGATTGCTCCAAAGTGACTTGGTTTGGCCCTTCCAATATGATACCTGCACCACCACCCTTAGAGTTGGAGGACCCGTCAATGTGTAAAGTCCATACCTGGGGTTCCTCGGCAGTAGTAGGCGTGAGCTCGGCTACGAAGTCGGTCAGGCATTGAGCTTTCAGGGGTCCGCGACTTTCGTACTGGGTGTTGAACTCAGATAGTTCTACTGACCACGCAATCATCCGTCCGGCGAGCTTGGGCTTTCGCAGAATTTGCTTGATGGGGTAGTCGGTTTTGACTACCACTTGGTGACTTTGGAAGTAGGGTCGGAGGCGCCGAGCTGCGGTGACAAGTGCCAGTGCAAGCTTCTCGATCATTTGGTACCGCTTCTCCGCGTCTTGGAGGACTCGGCTGATGAAGTAGATCGGTGTTTGCACTTTTTGGTGCTCTTGTACTATGACTGCGCTGATGGCACTTTCTGCTACGGCCAAGTAGAGGAGGAGGTCGGTTTTGTGATCCGGCCTCTGTAGGATTGGCGGAGTCGTGAGAAAAGTTTTGAAGCTCTTGAAAGCCTCCTCGCACTAGTCCGTCCACTGAAAGTCTTTTGGCTTCCGTAGCAGAGTGAAGATCGGCCCTGCCTTCTCCGCGAGTCTGGGGATGAAACAAGACAGTGAGACTAATCGTCCGGCCAGGCGTTGGACCTCTTTCACCGTTTGCGGGCTTTACATCTGGATGATGGTTTTACACTTCTCGGGGTTGGCCTCGATTCCTTTGCTAGTGATCATGAAGCTGAGGAACTTGCCTCCCTGGACACCGAAGACGCACTTCTCCGGGTTAAGACGCATGTTGTGTCTCCAGATCTAGGCGAACACCTCAGCGAGGTCGGTAGTGTGGTATGTTGTCGAGGTGGTCTTGACCACCATGTCGTCGACGTAGACTTCCATGTTCCACCCGATCTGCTGGTGGAAAACCTTATCCATCAGTCGCTGGTAAGTTGCCCTGCGTTTTTGAGACCGAAGGGCATCACCCGGTAGCAGTAGCTGGCGTGGTCGATGATGAAGGACGTGTGCACCTCGTCGGGTGGGTACACCATTATCTGGTTGTACCCGGAGTAGGCGTCGAGGAAACTGAGGAGGGCGTGCCCGGACGCCCCGTCAACCAGCCTGTCGATGCTCGGCAAGGGGTATGAGTCCTTGGGGCATACTTTGTTCAAATCGGTGTAGTCGACGCACATGCGCCACTTCCCCAAGCTCTTCTTCACCAGGACCACATTTGCCAGCCATGTGGTGTATCTGACCTCACGGATGAAGCCAGCGTTTAGCAACTTCTGTGTTTCGGTGATGATGGCCTCCCGCCTTTCACCGCCGACCTTCCTCTTCCTCTGGGCCACTGGCCTTGCCTCCTTGTGTATCGCTAACCTATGACAGATGAAGTCAGCGTCTATACCTGGCATGTCTGCGCTGGACCAGGCGAAGAGGTCGGCATTCTGGAGAATCTCAGCTTCGAGCTGCTGTCGCAAATCCGGGCTTAACTGCCTGCTAATTTTCGTGCACTGCCTAGGGAGTTTCCCGATCTAAAGGTCGTCCAGCTCGTCAATGGGGCTTGGCCGCTTGTCATGGGAGTCGGACCTCGGATCGAGGTCAGCGATTTCCACGTGGGTGATGTGAGCCATGGTGGGGAGATCCTTCTTGCTTTGCTCACCGGACAAGGAAATCCTCAAACTCTCGGTGTAGCACTGCCGAGCTGTCTTCTGATTTGCTTTGACGGAGATGATTTTACCGTCGTTTTCCGGGAACTTCATAGTGAGGTGTAGAGTGGACACCACTACTCCAAGCTGATTCAACGTCGGCCTCCCAATGATGATGTTATAGGAGGTGTTGGCTTCCACCAGGAGGTATCGGACCATGATTCTCCTTGTGTCCGGAGAGGTTCTGAAGGTGGTCAGCAGGTCCACGTATCCCCGAGTGTGCACTCGTTCTCCTGCAAAACCGACTAGGGGTTCTGTGTGAGGTTAGATGAGAGAGTGGGGGATGTCTAACCTGAGGAAGGTCGGCCAATACAGGACATTTGCCGAGCTCCCCTGGTCTATCAGTGTCTTGTGAACCTCCCAATTGGCCACCTCCAAGGCTATGACCATGGGGTCATCCTGGTTGGGACTGACGCCAGCATATTCGCTGTCATTGAATGTGATTGGCGGTGAACTTTGGTGCGAAGCTGAGGTAGCAGAATGGACACTGTTGATATTGCGCAGGTGTCTCTTCCGGGCCGAGCTGGTGGCACCTCCCCCTGCGAAACCACCTGTAATTGTATTGATTACTCCCCGTAGGGGAGCTAATCCTGTTTCTTGGCTTACCTCGGCTTGCACTGCTCCGCCGGCATTTTGCTGAGAGCTAGAGGGTTGGTCTGTGCGAGCTCCTGAACCACGACCTCTGCCTCGTCCCCGTCCACCGTAGCCTCCTCGGTGACCCTGTTGTCGCTGGACATATTGGCCGAGGTGGCCTTCCTGGATGAGTTCTTCAATACGGTCTCGGAGTGTGCGGCACTCCTTAGTGGTGTGACCGTGATTCCTGTGGTACCGATAGTGCTTGAATTTGTCGGCACTGTTGGGGGTGTGACCTGGCGGTGGCAGGGTGAGCAGATTGTTGTTACTGGCCTCCTCCAGGATATATACTCTAGGCATGTTCAGGGGAGTATAGAAGTCATATCTCCCCCCTCTATTTGCCCTAGCCGACTTCTTGAACTGGCTATCATTGTTGACTTTGACCTTGTCCTTGTGACCCTGTTCTGGCTTCATTGGCCCCTTTCCACGAACCTGGTCACGGAATGCGAAGTGTTCCTCCATCTGGATGTAGCCTGCAGCACGGGCGCGGAGCTTGTCCATGTCGCGAGGAGCCTCACGACATAGGCTGTCGACGAATGGCCCAGGCTTGAGTGCCATGAGCATGGCATGCAGGGCGACCTCGGGGTTAAGATTTCTGATCTTGACCGAGGTGGCAACAAATCGCTCCATGAACGCCCGGAGTGGTTCGTCGTCGTTCTGTCTGAGACTGGCCAGGGCGGCGGAAGTGATGTGATGAGGCCGGCTTGTTGCATATTGCACCGTGAACCGCCTGACCAGAGTGCTGAAGCTGTCGATAGACTCAGTAGGAAGCTGGGTGTACCAGTTGAGCTCAGCCCCCTTCAATGATGTTGGAAAGACCCTGCACAGTATAACATCCTCATTAATATAGAGGTTTACCTGTGTGGTGTACAGGTCGATGTGCTCATCCAGGTTGGTGTACAGGTCGATGTGCTTCCATCTAAAGGGGAGAGGTGTCTCCATGATGCCATCCACGAAAGGATGACGGCGGAAGGTCGCCTGATGTCCCGTGCCGTGAGCAGGGACGCTGCTGACATCCTGTGCTGACCTGTGCTTCGGTACATGAGATCGATGTGAAGCAGGTCTGGGGGTTGGTACCCTAGTTGCGGCTAGCGGTTAAGAAACCGAATTGCCTTCCTCCTCGTGTAGATGACTTGACTGAGGGGGTTGATCAGAGGGACGCCGAGGGAGTTGAGCGCGAATACGCTCGTTCTCAGCGCGCAACGCCGCTAGGCCAGCTTCATTAGCGGTCCGCATTGCCACTAGGTCGGTTTCGTGCTTGGCACACATGTTGCGCAGATCGGCGTCGTGTTGTTGCCGCATCTGTTCGACCTGGTCGATCAATCTCCTCAATGTGGCTTCGTTATCCATGGTAGTTGAGTGATCTGCGTCGTCCGTTGCGCGTCTACTATGGCTTCTGGTGAATACCATAAGCGTGGCCGATAAGAGCTGTCTCGATCGGCCCTACGGTGAGCGCCAAATGTTCTTACCGGAGATCTGTTGTGGACATGATCCGCCGAGTAAGATTGGTGAGCCTCCTTCGCTGGTACGTTGGTGTTCCAAGATGGGGGTGGTACCTGCAAAAGAGACTCCGATGCTAAAGTTAGGGTTTGTATGAGTATATGTCTCGTATAAGTAATGCACGTACCTTAGTGTAAATTAGGGTTGCGTTGGGCCTTGGGCCTGAGATCAGTTGTGATCTAATTAGATAGCGGATCTCGTCTGGACCGAGATCTCCTGAGATCAGTTATGATCTAGTTAAGTGACGAGCTAACGTCACATAGCGCGTATCGAGGTTGCCACGCGCTGCGATGCCGAGCCGGGAGCTCGGCTTTGCAGTACGGATAGTACAAGTTTCACCCCGAACATAAATATCACAAAATGTTATGACTAGGTATTATATGTGTATGAGTAAAAAAAACAAAAAATACAAAAAAAAAAGTAGTATATGTGTGTAATACTAGTTGATGGTGAAATAATGTCCTAAAGACACGACTTTTTTTTGTAGCTATTTTTAATAATTATTTTTATAAGAAACTTTAATATATATGTAATATAAAAGTATATTCATAAATTAGAATTGTTACCTTATGGAGTTTTTTATTTTAACACTTTTTTTCTTCTCACTTTGGAAAGTGCATTATATACTATTCCGTCAACTAGATAAATAATCTCTTTCAATCATGTAAAACTATGTACTTTATTGTATCTTTACTTATGTTAGGAATAATCTTGTATGCACACGTCCCTAACACATTACTCTTACACACAACCGCTAAATAAATGACAACTCATCAACTATTAAAAATAGAAATAAAAAAAAGGAAATAAAAAAATTTAGTGTAACAAGCCTAAAGTATCTTTCTTTCCCTTCTGTCCCATTTTTGGGCGTTCGTCTCACGACTCCTAGGTTCCTCTGAAAAAGCTTCCAAATTATTCCTATCCGCATATTGTCTCTTTTGAAAGGTTTCCATCAACACCTCTTGGAGTTCCCATTGCCGCCTGTTAAGTCAAAATTTCTAAAGAAAAATCCCTTTGAAAGATGATAAATCGTCTGAACAAAGGAAAGATATATTTCAAAAATCTCTTCATTTTACCAAAGCAACATTAAAAAGGGAAACATTTTTAAGTAAATAGACAATTTTGTAATCTTTGAGTTTTAGTACTAGCAAATAAATTATTTTTATATAAAAGAAATGTCTACAAAAACATCTTTCAAATGTATTTTTAAAAGGCTCATCGGATGAAGTGTAAGATACAAATTATTTGTAAAATGATTGCTAACTAGACGAAGTATACAATCTGTTTCATATATACTAAATATTTATCATTTATTGAGACTAATGATAAAGCTTGCTTTGAATGTTTCATTCCTTAATAGATCGAATCAAAAAATGGTCTCGGAACTCACAAATCTATTAAAAAGGAAAATCATGCTTTTTGCCAAAACTAAATCCTAGAAATCATAAAGAAAGGTAGATAAAGTCATTATAATAGCTATTATACGCTGACATTGCTTCTACAAGCTTCGTTTGGTATGAAAAGTTAATAAGTAATCTCCTTGATCAAGTAAGAGGTACTATTTGGTGAAATACATTTAATGCTCAAATTAAATGTGTCAAACGATTATTTGCCACCACAAAGAAGATGATGAAGATAGACAAAGCAAATTTGTGAGCTGGACTCAAAGTATTGCAACGGTCATACTGTCTGGGCTACTACATAAGAAGATTCAAAGCTAAAGAAAAATTCAAAGATATAATTTTTACACCAGAGACACTATTTGTATTTCATACATATACATTTGTACAAAAACACTCTTTGAAAATCTATTATTTCTTGTATGAATTCACTACTCTGTAATTGATTTTATAACGTCTAAGTGAGACAAACACAACATTTGAGTAACTTTTATAATCATTGTTATAGGGTTGAGCTTAGAGATACTTGTTTGTAAAAGAATACTTGGGTAGCGATTTGAAGAGACTAATCAAAGAACACTTGTTATTGAGCCTAGAAAGGCTTGCTATTAAAAGAATACTTGGGTAGTGACTTGAAGAGGCTAATCAAAGAACACTTGTTGAGGAGCTAGAAGTGGCTTGTGAAAGAATACTTGTAATTTTGAGAAAGTTAGTAGAACTCAATCTAATTAGATTGAGAACTACACGTAATCTTTTTGGGTGAGATAAACCAGTATAAAATCACTCAATGTTCCATCTATTCTTTTGATTACTCTTCCAACACTTCATTTGTTATAGATACTAGCTCACTCTCTTGCAAAAAGTGTGAGTTTTTAATATTCACTATTTAACCCCTATTCTAGTGACTATCTTTTCTCCACGGTTTGGTACTAGAGCTCAACCTTTGACAAGGTTGTTTATCTAATTGTGCTAAAGGAAAATGATCTAGATGGGAAGTAGTGAAGGTCAGTATCTACCAAAAGAAGCTTCTCATACAAGGCTCCCAACCTTTAATGGAGAAGACTACCCATATTGGAAGGATTGAATGGAGATGTTCATCAAAACTTGAGATACAATACACTCAGGAAGACTACAACATCCTACCAAACAACAAGAAGTCATACTACCTCATTGCATGCTCATTGTCTCAAATTGAGTACAACGAGTTATGCAGTTACTTGACTACTAAGGAAATGTGGGATGCAATCAGGATAACACATGAAAGCACTGAAGATGTGAGGCTCAGGAGAATAACCACTCTTTAGAGGCACTATGAGTTGTTCTCCATGAAGGAGAACGAGACCATTGACAAGATGTTTGGAAGTTTCCAAACAATTCTCAAGGGTTAAAATTCCTAGGAACCGAGTTTTCAAATGCTTAGAATAATTTGAAGATCTTGGACAAGCTACCCAAGATATAAGAGCCCAAAGCCACAACTATCTCTAAAGCTCATGACTTGAAGGCTCTAACCTTAGATGAACTTCTTGATGCTTTACAAGTTCATAAAGTTCACTGAACAATAGGGATCACCTTAAAGCAAATGACACTATTGCTTTAAAGGGTGGTGAGACCATCAAGAGGAAAGAAAAAGGAAAAACTTTGAAGGAAGAATCTAAGCCCATAAGCTTAGATAATAGTTTCAAGGACTCCACAAATAATGAAATATCTCTCATGTCTAAGAAGTTCAAGGACATGATAAATAAGAAAGGAAGATTGAGAAACTTCTACATAAAGAAGGATAGGTTCAGAAAAGCTTAGTTAGATTGACAACAAAGAAGTTGTTTGCTATAAATGCAAGAAATTCATACACAAGAAGGTTGATTGCCCTTCACAAAGGAAGAAATGGTCTTCCAAAAAGAAGGTTAAGAAGAAGAGCCTAATGGATACCTAGGAGGATTTGGATAACAGTGGAAGCAGCAGTTCAAAAGATGTTAAGGCCAATATGTGCCTCATGGCAGACGCTAAGTTAGACACCACAAATATAGAGGTAAAATTTGTCTCCAGTATTTATTCATCTGAATCAAATGATGATGAGATGTCTTATGAGACTCTCCTAACAAACTCTCACATGATCTCTCTTAAGTACAAAAAATATAAAGAAAAACAAATGATTTTTGAAAAAGAAAATCTTGAACTCAAGGAGAAAATGTCAGATGCTATAGGAGAGATAAGGTATCTCAAAGACAAGATCACTAGCTTGTTCCTACTTGAGGTTACAACATTATAAGTTGAAAACCTACAACTCAAGAAAGACTTGGCCAAGTTTGTTGACCGACCTTCTAAGTTAAACATATTTTTAAAGAATAAAAGACTTCCATTTGACAAAAGTGGTTTTGGCCTTGACCCTAATTCAGGAAAACCTCAAACCAAACCCAAGGTCTCTCTTTGTAAAGCCAATAGAAATGGAGATAGATCTCTAGGTATACGAAAGAATAATACCAAAGGTATGGGGACTAACATAAAATGACCCAAGAAAATCTAGGTACCAAAATTCCAAATAATCTTTGTTGTAGATATCCTAGATGGGAAGATGGAAGGATTCAAGTTGGTACTTGGATAACAGCTGTTCATGACACAAGATGAGAGAAAGGTCTATGTTCCTAGACCTCCAACCACATGAAGGATTAGTCTCTTTTGGAAATGATCAAGCAACCAAACAAAGGTATCTTCATTTATTAACAAAAATATACTGAAAAAACTTCTTTAGAAGTTTGGAATAAATAAATGCAAATGCCCACACCCATTCATCGGTCTATAAGTTTGTCAAAAGAAGAATCGGTGTCTGTGTAACGTAGCAAGTTGTTTTAGAAGGCCCAAAAGCCCAGTATGGGTGATTCAGTAGCCCAGAACGGGCCGTTCCCAAAATGGAACGGGTTGTTCCAAACTACTGAATTAACCTATAAAATGTATTTGAGAACGGGGCATTCCAAACCCTAGAACGGGCCGTTCTGGTTGGAGTACGGGCCGTTCTGATTTTAGAACGGGCCGTTCTGCATGTGATTTTTGTATGTGTTGAAGAGGTGCAGAACGGGCTGTTTCAGATTCGGAACAGGCCGTTCTGGCCACTCCGGAACTTCTATAAATAGGGGTTGCCACTTGAGGAAAAAGTGAAGTTTTTAAAGAGAAGGACTCTGGGTCTGTGAGCTTTTTTCTCTCATAAATTTCTCTGTATGATTCCTTTTCTCCTCTAGATCACTAATGTCTTCTGTCTTTTCTTGAAATTCAGATTAGGAGGCTTGCTTTGGGACGATTGAAGTTCTAGGTTGAGCTTCGGAAGGGAATTCTACTTATTCTCAGTTATTGGCTATTTTGAGCCAATCTTCAGGTGAGGGAAGCTAGAATGTTTGTTTTTTAGGTTGCATGTGAGTTTAGAAACTCAATTGATGCATGAATGTTGAGAACCCATAGATGGATTGAAGAAAATCTCATTTTTTTTGGGTTTTGAGAAAAAGAAGGGTTTTGAGAAAAAGAAGGATTTTGATGATTTTGATGCATAGGTTGGATGCATGTGAGATTTAAGTTTATTTTGAGTCGTATGGAGCCTATGCATTGTGTTTTTGTGTTTGCATGTGGTTGGATGAGAGTTTTTGAACTCTCTGACCGGGATTAGGCTAGGCGCAGGTTTAGTGCACTAGGCGTAGAAGAGCTTAGGACTCTCGGGTTGGATGTTGGGCCAGGCGTTATTTAGTTGCGTCAGGCGTGGAGACTCTTAGGAATCTCTGTCTCAAGGACACCGAGGGTGAGTTGAACACGCCGGGTGTGGATGAGTTTTAGGACTCTCAAGTTGGGATTAGGCTGGGCGAGCTCAGGCTGCGCCGGGCGTGAATATGTTTATGAATGAAATGATGCTAATGCATGTTTAAAGTTGAAGTTTTATATCATTTATGTATGATATATAGTGTATGGTGAGGTGTGATTCATATGTATGCTTTGTGATGATACGTATGAATGTTTGAATATGATATGGCATGAGTATATGTTCATATGTGTATGATTATTGATCATAATGGTGGGTAGACTATGTATGATGTATGATGCATTATTGCATGTGATGTCTTATGACATGTGTATGATTGTTGATCATGATGGTGGGTAGACCATGTATGATGTATGATGCATAATTGCATGTGATGCCTTATGGCATGAGTCTAGCCCAGGACTTGAGGAGAGAAAAAATATTTTCGAACTAGAAGAGTTCATATAGAGTCTCTTGAGAGTGGTGCTTGGATAGATTACTGATATATGAGAGTGGTGCTCAGGTAGGCCACTGGATTTGGGAGTGGTGCTCAGGTAGGCCACTGGGGTTGGGTGAGTCTCCTCTAAGTCCTTAGCTAGTGTTGGAGCGGGGTATGAGGTCGAGGGTTATTCCCTTAACCAAGTACTCGGGAAGGTGCGTGGATCCTTGCGGATAGTCAGTGGGCGAACTCCACAATTGACTTGGTTATGCATGCCAAGGTCCTGGTAAGCTCATACCCAGCTGTGCTATACCTAGGGATGGCAACGGGGCGGGTCGGGTACGGGTTTCATGATACCCGTCCCCGTCCTCACGAGTTAAACTCATCCTCGTCCCCGTCCCCATACCCGTCGGGTATAGATTTTCATCCCCATCCCCGTCCCCGTCGGGTATCAGGTATACCCGTACCCGTACCCGTCAATTTTTTTATTTTTTATTTTTTGTAAAAAAATGATATTTTTAAATTATTTTTTTATTATATTATAATTATAATTAGGTTATTTCTTTATCTCATATTATAATAAATAATCACACATAAAAAAATATTAAATTTTTTTAATATAATTAAATTGAAAGTGAGTATTAAATTAAAAATGAGAACGGGGACGGGTACGGGTACGGGTATGGGTACGGGGTGGGTAAGTACATACCCGTACCATACCTGATTTAATATATCGGGTTTTACCCGTACCCGTACCCGGTCAAACCGAGTATTCCCCGTCAAAGTCAGGACGGGTTCGGGTATTACCCGCGGGTACGGGTATAGTTGCCATCCCTAGCTATACTTGACGGTGGATCTGGACTTCCAATTGTGTAAGTGACATCATCCGAGTAAACCTGAGTGAGGATTATATCCTGTTTAGTTGTGACCAAGCAGGCGCATTGGGCGTGAAGACGGTTGGGGTGGTTTCGGTAAGATGGAATGTCACTTATACAACTCTATTGTTAGGGAGATCTCCTAGGTGTATGCGTGACGATGCATTAGATGATTGATATGCATTGATATTTATCATGAGATGCATTTATTGCATGATTATTAATATGATGAAGTGTGGTGTTTGACTTCATGATTTGTGGATTGTATTTTATGCATGAGTAGTATTGGATAGAGTGTATGGTGTGACTCTATGAACATGATTGATAGTTGGATGATGTGTAGTATAGATTTTATTATGTACTTGTATGATTGGTTTTGAACTCTAGCTTACCCTTTTGTTTCCATGTGGTGGGACTGCGATGATCATACTTGGTATGGGAGCAAGTCAGGGCTAGCTTGGAGTTGAGCTGACTGCTGCGAGACACTGAGTTTGATCCTCGTGTTAGAGTTACCATTTTGGGTAACGGTTTTGTCTGTGCTTGACCGGCACTAGGGAATATTATTTTTGGGATGATTGTACATATATGGTGTTCTATTTTGTATTTAAGAAACTTAGTTATTTTTATTCTTATCTATACCTGTATGTATGAGTTATCCAACTTAATATTTCTCTTAGTTCACTAGTAGTAGTGCGATTCCACTAAGTGTAGAGACCATGGCGGGTCGTTACAATCTATCTCTATACTAGGTCTAAATTTGGTCCTAGAGAGTATCGTTATTGATGGAGGACCATCCTTGGAGTTACATATGAGACTCATCACTAGATCTATGGCTAGGATAATGGAAGAGGATAAGGGAGCTAACATTCATAAAGACATGCTCCTCATGATTATAGAGTATTGATCATTCTCCTAAGCCTTGTTAGTATAGGATTTATTTTTATTCCTATTTTGCCCTTGTCTTTAATTTTCTATTTTACCTTGTATTTAGGGTACCTTAAACATAAGATTTATTTTACTTATATTTCCCATTTTACCTTTGTATTTTGGGGTACCTTAGACATAGGATTTATTTTTACTTGTATTTCTCATTTTACCTTGTATTTTGGGGTGCCTTAGATTATAGGATTTTATTTTATAGCTCAAGAATTATGATAAGGTGGGAGGAATGGCCTAGACGTGTTTTTGGTGATTATTGGAGTTATTTTTGGACTTGGAGAGGCTTAGGCCCAAAAGGAGGGCACCTTGAGTGAATTAACCCTAGGAGTGGCCTTCATCCACCATGAAGTGAGCCAAACCCTAGATTGTTTCTTAAACATTCCATCAAACACCTTATCTCCATCATCATTCTCAAACATCTTCATCATCCAAGACTAAACTACTTGAAGGATCATGATCCTTGGAGTCAAGGAGACCTCCCTTTGATAATTCTTCACCCATCAGTGCTAGGAAGATTTCCATCAATTACTAAGGCTTCAGCTGAAGAGCGTTTTAAATTCATTAGAAGTTTTTCACATCTAAAGTGTGTGTTAGATTGAACATTATTCGCATCATCTTACATTACAATATGTATCATCTAATTCATATTATCTTATGCTTATGTATCACTACATTAATTTGACTTGATATCTACATTAACCTACTGTTTAAGTGTTTGATAGTTTTAGTTGCATTTAAAGCTCATTAATGTGAGGAATCATGAGATACATTGATTTTCGGGAAAGTAATGCGTGTAGAAGTAGAACAACAAAGGCACGTCATGTGACACCTTCTACCCCGACATATATATGAAACATATTCTTGGTTTAAATAAAATCTTTATAATTAAAACAATAAATCCATTAATATAAGAGTAGAGGATTCACATTCGTATACTTCAAATATAGTCAAATGCATAATTTATAGCAAAATGAATCTTTTCCAAAACAGAATAACAATAAGGAATCCTAAACTAAATCTAGTTATGCCTCGATTGTCACATATCCCATCAGAGCATGCCCAACTGAAGCTTAAGCCTCGTCACCAAAATCCTTGTGCTAATGATCATCTTCAACACAATTTAAACATGTACAAAGAATAACAAGGGAGTGAGAAACATCTCACTCGGTTCCAGGTGTAGAAATAACAATTAGGCAACACACATGCGAATCATAACAATCACAACCATAGCTACACAATATTCAAGTGCAAATTCAAATTATACATACAATAGTAACACATGCACAGTCATTCATCATGAAATGATTTCATGGACTCAACTCATAAATGCATGTGATGCTAGTCACATGTCTCATAATCACATTTCTCATCATTTCATCACTGGTGACTCAAGGTACACCTTGTTAACTTGTTACATCACTTGGTGACACAAGGTACACCTGTTACATCACTTGGTGACCAAAAGGTACTCCTGATTAGTTTGTTATATCGCTTGGTGACCAAAAGATACACCTAATTAGCTTGTTACATCACTTGGTGACCAAAAGGTACACCTGATTAGCTCGTTACATCACTTGATGACCAAAAGGTACACCTAGTTAGCTCATATATGCACATGATGCATGTCACACGTTCACAACCTCATGGACTCATCACTTCACTTGTCATGGAATTTCATGTCTTATCACATTTCACATTCTCATAGTCATGGATTATCTCATCTCATCATATTTCACATCCTCATAGTCCTAGTGTTCACATTAGCACATTCTCATTCACATCATGAATTATGTCATTTGTTCATATTTCACATAGTTATACTCAAAATTGTTCCTTATAGGGTTTCGCACAAGAACCCATAGAACACTCTAATTTATATCAAAACATATATAATTTTGAAATCAAATACATATTTACTCTCTACATCACACAAGGAAACGCAACAAAACATTCAGAAAATAAAATAGAAAACATTCATATTTTGTCTATTTTCTCATAGGGTTTCCCGTAGGAACCCACAGAGCATTCTAATTCATATCAAAATATATTCATTTTCAAAATTAATCACATACTCATACATCACATCCAACAAAGAACACAACAGAACAATCAGAAGGCAAAACAGAAAACATTCGTATGTTGCCCGTTTTCTCATAGGGTTTCCGTAAGAACCCACAGAGCACTCTAATTCATATAAAAACATATTCATTTTCAAAATTAACCACATACTCATGCATCACATCCAACAAGGAATACAACAAAACAATTAGAAGGCAAAACATAAATATTCATACTTTGCATGTTCCTAGAATCATGCATCAGGCAAGGGATTGGGGGCCAATTTGACTACCCAATAATTATTCCCACACCCCGAGCGAGGTTTCTCACTCTCTCCTTACCTGGATGAGCAGAAGACGAATCGTCTTGGTGTGATCTAAGATCGTTCCTGAGTACTCTTCCTTAAAGCTCTTTGTTTCTCCTTTTTTTTCCTAACCCTTCAGAACGCAAATGAGGCAGATAGGGTTAACGCTACCTGACTCCTTTCTTAAAATTAATCCATTGGGATGGCTCAACCCAACCCATTTTCCTTCTCTTCTAACCCACTTCTCTTTTTCCTCAAAATAATTAAATAAAATAAATACATGTATATTATAAAATATTTTCCTCTATAATAATAATATATTTTTGACCCAAAATATAATAATATAATTTCAATAAACAAATATCATATAAAATCAACATTCTCTTAAAAAATATAAATATTTATTTAAAAATGCTAATAAAAATACTTATTTAATACGTACAAAATAATTGTCCAAAAAAATAATTATTTAAAACTTATAAAATAATATTCCTCTATAATTATTAAAATAATTATGACCAAATACCATATAATAATAATAATAATAATAATAATAATAATAATAATAACTTTTTTGAAAATTAGGGTGTTACAAGTCATATTAGTATCTACCTCTTATCCCCTTAATCTACCAACCACATTTGCATAGGCCTGGTCACCCTCTACCAACAAAACGTAACCGTTTTTCCCTCTATTCGATATACTCAATTGTTCATCTTCTTCCCCAAAAGCACTCTCTGCAAACACAGACCCTAATTCCCAAAATCACCAATGGAACCCAAAGCTACTCCATCTAGCCACAAGGTACCCATGGAGGAGTACCCAAAATCTACATTCTTACTTGGAAAGATTATTGCTATGCAAAAGATGCAGGATGAGGGCTACCTTGTGAAAACCTATATTGACCAAGTTGGGTGGACCTCATTCACTGAACTCAAGTGTGATTGACACCATGCTCCCTATGCCATCTTCTAGGCATCTACCATTTAAGAAGCAAACTCCATCACCAACCACATCGACCAAATCACCATCTACATCAATCCTCTAACCATTATAATAGTCTCAAGTTGCAAAGAGGAAAGAGAGACATATAAGGGTGACTGGGAGGAGACCATCACCCAGGAGACAGTAGATGCTTTCATCTACTCAAATGGTCCACGATCATTAAAGAGGAATGCCTTGAAGAAATTTCTCCAATAGGTAAACCTGACTCCACTAAGCAGGATGTTCCACAACCTCTTATTCAACACCTTTTTTTCCAAGGTTAGGCTCAAGAGATTATGTCTCTGGTGTGGACCACTTCTATCTCTACTACCTTATGTTAGATAACAAGATTAATTTTCTAGAGATGATCTACAACCATTGGAAGACTTGTCTCTCACAGCGTGACCATAAGAGGATCAAGAGAGCCCCCATACCCTATGGAATATTCTTCTCTAGGACCATTCAACATGTAGGGAACACTATATTTTTCTCTATTGGTCCTAATGTAAGGGAGGTCTCAATGACTATATTGAGAAAAATGGGTATAACACATCTTTTTCCCTTTGTGCAAAGTCACCCGTTGAACATCAAATCCATCAATCCAAACCTACACCTTCCAAACATCATATATCATCAAACAACACATAATATGCATAAAAGCATAAAACACACAATGTTGCATTATCTCCCATTGAAATTAATTATGCTTTCAACTAGAAGTTCATCTTGTAATTACAATTGGATACCTCTAAGAAGAAGATGACAAGATAGACATTGAACTAATTAGTATACTTGGAAAATAAGCTTTAGATGACATAGTAGAAAGATTTTGTAAATTCAACTAACATTTTTCTATTAAATTTAAAAAGTGATCTTTGGAAAATATTTTTATATTGTTATGTTATTTATATTGTAATTTAGGTAGCAGTTTGACATAAAAGTTTTATCTAATGTTTTTGATATTTTATTCAACCGAAGAATGCGAATTTTGTTTTTCTAGGGTGGTTATCACATGGCCTTCACATGTTATGGTCACATGAGATGTATGCTTTCACATGTTATAAATTATTGAAAAGAGTGTTACATTGTTCTGCTATCAATATGTGCTATTAAGATAGAAGTTGTAATTGAAAGCTTCAATGTCATAGTTCAACTCACTTTAAGATATCATTTTTATTTTAAGATTTGAACCATGCATAATGGAAAAATCCTCATATCTTTGATGATGAAATCATGCTAAGGGGCCAAGTCCAAAATAAAACAAGAGGAGTGGGCTAGGCTTGAATAAACAAGGCTTAAACTTTTATTGAACTTTGCGTCATTTTTAGTAGTTTACTTTCTCTTTTTTTAATATATTTTTCCTTGTTAATATTTTCTTATTTTTATCCATATATTTTTGGGTCAAATAATTTAGAAATTTATTTTCTTATAATTTTCCTTTTAGGTGTGTAGTATTTTAAAAGGGTACAACTAGTAATGGAATATGTGCTTTATTGGACTTGTTTGACCTATGAGAGAGTGAAAAGCTTGGGAGACTCCAAGTGGATGTCCACTTTAAGTCCACTAGCTCTAATGGTTCATTCAAACTCCAACAAGTCACGTGTTCTACACACTAGTCACATTTTTAGTACCTTGTCATGTGGCATGCTCTCATTAACCCTTTTTTGATCTAAGATAGTGACATTTTTAGGAGGGAAATTCAAATTCAAAAATGTAACTAAAGTTAATTGTCTTGAGTACAAGTTAATCGAACCTTGGATACACTTAACCATGTTTAGCTTAACTTGCACCACAAGATACCAAATTGTATGTATTCATTCTCCCCCTTGTTTGGGCATCCCTTTTGAATGAAATGAGAATTGAATTGTTCAAATTTCTCTTCAAAAGCTTAGCTCTCACTTTAGAGAATTTTTCTCCTTATGAACTTTTATTAAGGATCTCTCCTTGTGGCAAGTTCTTCCATCTCTTGATTATTTTCCTAGGAAGTGGTGCACCATTCTTCTTCCTCTTCCACCATTTTTGGATTGTCTTTCAAGAATTTGAGTCAATGGATAAAGATTGGACCATTAATGGAGCTTGTTAAGAAGAAACCGATTCCATCTTCTTACTAGTTTCATCATCTAGTATGGCATGGTTGATAGTTTGTATGTCTATCCTATATGTTGGCGTGAGGTGGGGGATGCATGTATGTCTTTCCGCAAAAGAATTTTTGTGGTTCTATTTGTTGTTTCAATTTAGATAAGTATGGGTTGTGAAATTAAACCAGTGCAGCAATAGCTTCGCAAAAGCTTTAAAAGGAAAGATGGTTATAGAAGACAATGATTTTCAATTGAGCAATGTTCATCATGCATATGACCTCCTCCCAGTGACACCCTCTACCCTACATACCATAATACATGAAATAAATAAAACTGAATTAAGAAGTTTATCATAATAAAAATCCATTGTGTTCAACATAGGGAGCACCTCATTTTAACAAAACAAAATCAATTAATATCCAAATGAAATCTAATACAATAAAATAACAATTGTCCAAAAACATAACTAAAAGACATACAAATTCTAACTAAGCCTTGATGTCACTTCACAGAGTGTAAACCCAACTACAAGGACTAGGCCTTATTGGCAACATCCTTAACCTCATGATGTAAACCATATACAAGAACATACAATAGGGACAAACATAAACAAAGGGAGTGAGATACATCTCACTCTAGCTCACGACATCGAATATAGTCAATAGCCAAATGCAAACAATAATAAATTAAATATAAATATGGTAACTATAGAACAATGATGCAATAATCCTGAATACAACATGGTATAATCCAATTGATAACGCAACATTAGTTCTCATAACCATCACAAGCTAATAAATGAATTCATTTACATGCACTATACAATGGACACAACTACAATTAATCATGCTTGTGGCACCAGTCAAAATCAATTGTCAATTGTTAACTATTTCCCAAAGGGTCACTATGCGAAGGTCACAACTCGAAGGCATTGTCAACTGTTGCCCAAAGGCACTATCACTATTGCTTGAAGGCGAATTCTCAATTATGCGTATGATGCATGTCAAACAAGACTCAATGCATTATCATATTATCATATTATAACAATACGCATCACCAATGTATGTCAATTTACTTGTCACAATAGTCTCATCAATATAATAATACAACACCTCATTCACTTTATCAAGATATCAATGTACATGCTCAAACAATTTATCATTTCACGATTTTCCATACACATTTCATTTATAACATCCAATTCTCAGAACTTCACAATTTCATATTCAATCATATCCATCAATTAGAACAAGACTTATTCCTTGGACAAGATAACCAACACACACACAACACATTGTATCACACAAGAGTCACATGTTCACAGTTCAAACACACATTTACACAATTTAACTTGATACACCTCAAGTCATTAACAATCAACTCATGTTATAACTTATTCACAATTGTTCTCCTTCATAATTTCTATTTCCTAAATATTGATATAAGTATCTCAAATCATTCATAAGATCAAATACTTAAAGAGTAAAGTTATTCATTATCATTACTCACAAACTACATTTCTATATTTAATCTTCTAAGACATCGTGTTGTCCAAACATCTTATCAAAAGCTATACATATGATATCAAGTTTATCTTAATTTTTTTTAGAAAGATAACACAATTATATACAACTTATATGTTGACCTCAAGAACTATTTTTTCCATTTACTATTTTTAAAAATTACAAAAAATGCATCATTTCAGCCTAAATTTAACAACTTGGCATTTTCTCACTAATTTAAGCATAACTCAAGTTCTAAACCTCCTTAACCTCCTTTTTAAGTTATTTGAATGGAATTTGAAAGTTAACATCTAGGGATACAAATTTCATGAAGATTACAAAACCTAATTTGTCCATTTAAGTATACTTGAAAGGCTTATAACGTACACATGTTACATTTTGTACACAAAATATGAGGTTCATCTTTTAACTCACATAACTCGATCATTATTTAACATTTTTATGTGATTCTTAAGTCTAAACTATAGCCCCGAATATCTACTTTCTAATCCAACAATTGAAACTCAGTTTTATTAATCACATACACAAAAATCACATAAATATCACGGTATGTTCATACTAGAATCTTATTTACGTCCTTAAGAGTAAAGTATAGTTGAATGGCCAACTAAATAGTTTATGTAGTAGACACTCCCTTTCCCCCTTCCTCCTTTTTTTTCATATTGTATTTACGTACTGATGTTGACATACATTTCTACTCACTTTTTTTTTCACATATTTGACTATGTTATGTATATGGGTTGTAAGGCAAAATGTTGATATTCTAATTGTATTACAATATCTATATGATGCTTGCATATTCTTAGGACTTGTTTCTTGTGTGAATCTTAAATTTAAGTGGCGAGTGTTTGTTGAGATCTAGTCTTTTGAGAAAATGAAAAAATAACTTGTATATTTTTAAAAATAAATTTAATATTTTATGTGACACCCTTTTACCTCAAAGAATAATGAAAAAAATTATAAATAAAAGTAATTAAAATTAAAAGCATTATAAAATACTTTAACTTTAACTTATAGTTAAAAGGGTTCACATAACTTAAAAAAAAAAACTTTAGTCAAAACATAACATAGTTCAAAAAGAGGCACAAATTACCTAATCACATAAATTCAACAGAAAGCCAATAAAACCATAAAATATAGCTAACTCTAACTACAAATGCAAAAACATAAATTATTTGCCCAAATATCACACTATCATAGCAAAATCCAAAATAATAGAGGGAACTCTCCATCAAATTCCTCTTCATGTACCTTATCTAATCCTACAAGTGGTGAGTAGCCCACACACACACAACATATATATATATATAAAGAGAGAGAGAGAGAGAGAGAGAGAGAATACATCTCATCTATTCACAAAACTTAAAAAAAAAAAACTTTAGTCAAAACATAAATAAAACTCAACATAGTTAAAAAGGAGACACAAATTACCTACTCACATAAACTCAACAGAAAGCCAATAACACCATAAAATAAAGCTAACTCTAATTACAAATGCAAAAACATAAATTATTTGCCCAAATATCACACTATCATAGAAAAATCCAAAATAATGAGGGAACTCTCCATCAAATTCCTCTTCATGTACCTTATCTAATCCTACAAGTGGTGAGTAGCCCACACACACACAACAACAACATAGAGAGAGAGAGATACACACACACACGCACCACACACACTTATTTCCATCTTTGTCATGTAATACAATACCTAATTTAGTACAACAATCCCTTTACATTCTCATCCATCATCAATGACAACCATTTATCTCAATCATAAAATAAGACTCATGCAAATGCATGTACTTGACTTATATGCATCTAACACCAATCTCCTCCTCCTCATCTACTCAACAGGCAACCTAAAAGCCATGGAATGAAATCACCACACACTAGGTAAGCCCCCAATCCACTCTTAACAAGGGAATGTCTATCAAGATCTAATCAAAGCATTATAGTCGGCCATAGTTACCTCACACCCACATTAGAGGCTCCCTACCAAAACACTCCCAAGGTCTTGGTAGATGACCTTTAAGACCCTCCTACATAAAATCACACTACCTCGTAATAAAATCATGAATTCATGGACTCAATCAAACAACATCAACACCATAACAAATGCAAAAACTATATGGTGATTCTTGCAAAAGCGCAACCTTGGACCATTCCACAACACACCAAGCCTTACTTGGGTTTCATCATAGTTAGTCACAATTTAAACTTACATGCTCAACAACATCATCATATCTCCTCATTGTACATCATCTCATATACCATGTTATAATCAACATCACACGTCCATCCTTACCACATCAATATCATAACATCATTACAATTCATTCACATTACATTACAACTTATACTTGATTTCACACACCTATAGTTCTTCCTCATATTTTTCTTTTTACATAAGTGTTTATCACAATTGATAACTTTCTTATTATTTTCTTTCAATTCTAACACTAATCACTCTTTACAAGCTTCTCCTTTACTAAATTATCCTTATTTTCAAAGTTAATTATGAAAAATGCATGGCCCTCGACGAGGTCAAACTCATGTTCAGTGTGGAGAGATCATGTTTACACCCAGAGTGGTAGTGCTCACGTTTGGCATGAAGAGGTTAGGGACCTATCTGCCTAATTTGCGCTCAATGTTACATTTTATATCAAAATTAAACATTTTGTACATAGTTGTTACATTGTAATGCAACAATAGTACATTGTTAAAATTTTCTTTGTAAACAAAGTTGTAGTATCTCCCCCCCCTCTCTCTTTCTCTTTCTTTCTTTCTCTCTCTCTCACTCTCTCTCTCTCTCTCTCTCTCTCTCTCTCTCTCTCTCTATATATATATATATATATATATATATATATATATATATATATATATATATATATATATATATAATCTGATAAGGAAGTATGACTTCTTTTTACCAAGTTCGTCCATATAAGAATATAGTATTACCTTCATTGCGACATCATGTCTAAAGCAAGGGATGAATCTGGTTCTTGATTAAAGAATACAAATATCGAACCACTTAAACTAACTATCTTGACTCAACTTTTCTTTTAGTTGAAAAGCTATTTTTATTTTAAAGTTAAAAATAAGAGCTTAAAAAATAGTTCATCGTTTAGTAAGTTTTTAGTAAGTCTTTTAGCTAAAACCACCTTTTAGATGAAAATTGTTTGGTAAAAAATAACTAAAAAGTTGATTTTGTTTGAAAATATTTATACCATCTAAGTACATTTATGAAAATAAAAAAAAAATATTAGTAAAATTATTTTAATTTACAGAAAACTATTTTGAAATACTAAAATTTCACAATTGTAAAACGGATAAATAAAAGTGTAACTAAACCTGATTATTTAAAGCCATTTTATATTTTTACCATAGTTACCAATATGTGCGATATTTTTCTGTCCAAACAGTATCCCCAAATCCACGTCATCATTCTCTGTAAGAGTGACTATAATAACAAATAAATAAAAGAACTTATAAAATAAAAATGGGTGAATAACATTTATGGGCATCCAGGTGGATGAATAAATGTGTTCTAGTCTCTTCTTTTTATTGGGGCGTTATCAACTAATATTATGTACTTTCTCTTTTGCTTTGTTTAAAAATAATAATAAAAACATAAAAAAGGGTAAATGTTCAAATTGATTCAAGATAAAATAATTCGTTGTTATTTTTGGTTATGTCATTCATTATGTTGTTGTTGTTGAAGGTTGACTAATTTGTAGTATGCTCCCGCTGTGTTCTCCACAAGTCTTGAATGAGTCCCTCGCTCAATTATCTTTCCATCCTCTAAAACTGCTATTTGGTCAGCATTTCTTATTGTGGATAGCCTGTGTGCCACTATAATTGTTGTTCTGTTCTGCATCAATTTATCTAGAGCTTGTTGCACCACACGCTCCGAATCCAAATCCAGTGCACTAGTGGCTTCATCTAGCAGCAAAATTTCAGGGTTTTTCAAAATAGCCCTGGCAATAGCTACCCTTTGTTTCTGGCCACCAGAAAGTTGAACCCCTCTCTCACCTACTTTGGTGGAGTAGCCCTCAGGAAGAGCACTGATAAAGTTATGAGCATTGGCAAGTTTAGCAGCTTCAATCACTTCTGATTCCGAGCCTCCTTCCTTTCCATAAAGAATGTTTTCATAAATTGATGTTGAAAAAAGAGTAGGTTCTTGTTGCACTAGACCAATATGTTTCCTAAGGGATTTCAAATTGAGTTTCTTGATGTCTTTTCCTGCAAGAATTTGATCAGTCAGTGTTAGAAGAATGTTTTCACATTTATGATAAATTGAAATTGAGATTACATTGTTACACATGTAGAGCATTTTTAATGATTGTCTCGTGCATGCCAATGTGTCTGTTATGAGGGCACGTTTAATTTGCTAAAATATGATTGTCTTGTGCATGCCAATATGTGTTTGTTATGAGGGCACTTTAATTTGCTAAAATTTCTGGTATTGTTCTAGACAAAAATAATTGTTACACATTTGATTTATACAGGATTACGGAGTTTATATTATAAAAAAAGGAAGAAAGACATGACAAAATCTTATTTTTTGTAACTCAAGAAACTTTAGGATAATCTTTTGTCCAAAGTCCAGAAATACTTACTAATGTACCATGTTACTGTACTTATATCATCTCAACTCTTATCCATTATCACTTAATACTACTACTGTTATTATCTACTATCGCCGTTGCAGCTACTCCACCGTTACCTTGTTTTTATCATTGTCGCTGTTGACATCACTATTATTATTACTACCAACATTATTATTATTATAGTTATTATAATTTTTACTACCATTATTTTTATTAAAATTATACAAATAATTTATTATGATAATTAATTTAAAAGGTATTATAATAAATTTAATATTATTTTGTTTGTCTGGACTATTATTTTGTTTGTCTTTATAAAAACAAAGTTATTTTGTAACTTGAGCATTTGTCCAACTTTGCATTTTACTTAGTGAATAAGTTATCTTATATTTCTATGTGTTTTGTACTGCTAATAGAATGAGTGGTTAGAGAATAAGCTGTTCAAACATCTTACCATCAATCATCACCTTCCCAGATGTTGGGTCATAAAATCTGAGTATAAGGGAGATAATTGAGCTTTTACCACAACCACTATGTCCCACTAAGGCAATATTCTTTCCTGCGGGCACTGTAAGATTGAAATCATTAAAAATAACCACATGTGGCCTTGAAGGGTAGCTGAAATGGATTCTTTTTAGCTCAATTGTCCCTTCCACTGTCTTTAGCTCTTCTCCAACATCACCCAATATTTCTGTCTTTCTATCCATCAATTCGAAAATTGATGCAACCATTTGATTTCCTTTCAAAAGGTCAGGTGCCAGTGCCAAAGTCTCCCCCATAGCTAATGCTGTTATGATTAAAACCATAAATGACTTCATAATTGATTTGAAGCCAGAAAGCTCCTTTTTCATCAACACAGATCCATACCTACAAAGGGTGCACAAGTCTCACTCTCAATAACAAAAGCAATCACGTAGACTTGTAATTTATTAATCTAATTCTGTGTGTTGAAGTTTGTTTACTTTTTTGGTCCCTAGCATTGGGTAAGACAGATATACTTTTAAACCAAACAGAAGCAAGAGCATACCACAAGGCAAGGCCATAAGATGAGAAAATAAAGAACTGGGAAATGCCATAGAATATGCCAGCAATTTGGCCACGATTGAATGAACGCTTTGAAGGCTCCACAAGCTCATTGGCATAAAGGTCAAGGACCTTTTGTTCAGCACAAAATGCAGCCACAGTGCGGATATTACTCACAGCCTCCCCAGCCAACATGTTGGCTTTAAGATATGCTTTGCTAAGGTTGCCACCAAATCCTCCCATGAATAGTTTCTGAAATGTTGGCACCAAGTTGTTAAAAATAAAATGTACTAGTTGGGTAATGTTGAAATATGGAGCAAGAGGAAACCTCGCTAAGGTGACCACTAATGATCAAAGGGTATGTGGCCAATACAACAAGCGTGATCCTCCAATTCAACATGAAGGCAATAATGAATGAAGTAACAACCAGACCAACATTTTGCAGAAGAATGGTTGAACGATCAACAACAACAGTTCTTAAGAATGTTGCATCAGTCTCTAAACGTGACGAAAGCATAGAACTTGTGTTGTTTAATTCATCAAACCAGCCAATTTCACTCTTCAAAATAGCTGCACCCATGTGAACAGGGAAGTTAGTGAAAGAAAGATCATCAAGTCATGACTTATAATAGCTATATAATTATTTAGCCAAGTATATTTTAGAATTAGTAGAAAAATTTGTGAACACTTAAAAATGCAGATACTCATCTTTAAAACAAAATAATTTTATTTTGATACACTATCAGTGTAACAGTTACAAATCACTCTTGATATGACTTTCAGCAAACATTATTATTTCAATATGAAAATTAAAAGGAAGAATTTCTTAGAAATAGAAGCACACAAGTGGAATGACAAGTCATAATTGGTTGATCAAAATTACCAGAAAACATTTTTTCTCTCACACGAAGGGTAAGTCGTTCCCCCATGATTCCAAAGGAAAGATGTTCAATGGCATGGGCAATGACAGTTAAAACTGCAGCCGCACAGAAGAGGAGAGAAATTTTTTTCACTTCATGGCGTGTTGTATCCCAGTCCATGTAATAAGATACGAGAGCTTGAGAGATTCCAAGAGCAAAAAGTGGCATTTGTGCTCCAGCAACAAATGCACACAAGGTTCCAAAAACACCATAAAACCAGTCAGGACCAATCATGGAATATAGTTTTCTATTTGAGACACGCCTTGAACTTCCAACACTTTCTTCTCCATCAGCAAAAGCCCGGTTAATAGATTCTTTATCAGAACGAAAACTACCACGAAAGCTTGTTCCACGTGATGATGACTCTCCTAGGCGCCTAATGTTCCAATCAAAATAAACATATAAACATAAGTATGATGTTAATGATATGTTATCCTAGTATCCATAAAAAGGTGACGAGAAATGCTAATAACACACTCTTTAAAACACTTTTTCTAATTGGTTAAAATTTATTGGAAAACACAAATTTTGGTGGGTCCCACACCCTCTTTAATGACTCTATCTTAATTTTGTAGTTTTCAATAAATTCTAACCGATAAGAGTGGATGTGCTAAGAAAAATATATTAAAGAGTGTGTTGCTAACACTCCTCAACAGGTAATAGAAAGGATTATAGATGAACTATCTCATTCAATTTTCTATTTCAATTACAGCAAGAAGCTTTTCAGTATCATAATCAAAGGGAATCACAAGACTAAGCTCAAAAGTTAGACAAAGACCAAACTTTGTGACAACTATAAAAAAAGATAAGATTATTCTCTATTCTGTTAATTTCAATTTAGGTTGAGTACCTTGATGACCCTCCAATGTAAGGATCTACAGAAAGGTGGCCTTGAGAAGAGGTTGTTTGTTGGATTTGAACAAGAGATGCATATACACTATTTGGGTTGGATATGAGTTCCTCATGATTGCCAATTTCGACCACCTTCCCTTTCTCAATAACAACAATCATATCTGCATTCCTAATGGTAGAAAGTCTGTGTGCAACTATCACTGTTGTTCTACCAACCATGACACGATCAAGAGCCTCCTGTACACTTTTCTCGGACTCTGCATCCAAAGCACTAGTTGCTTCATCTAGTAAAAGGATTGATGGATTCTTAACTATAGCACGAGATATTGCAATCCTTTGTTTTTGTCCCCCTGATAATTGTATCCCTCTCTCACCAACCTGCAAAGGGAATTTAGTATCATCTCCTAAGGAAAAAATCATCCATCAATTTTACTTGAGTTACAAAAACCATTTCTTTGCCCTTGCTTAACAAAGTATGAAATTGACACTCTTTACCGGTTTTCCCCCATATAATATTTATAGTTCCAATGTTTATTTTGTAGCCCTGGAAATACTCTTAAAGAAGTGAAAATTTCCTAGATATAGCTGTTACCGGTAACAGTTTCTTCAAATAGATAACATGCTAACATTTTTACCTTCTCCTATTTGCTATCCACTATGATCAACATATCTTAATTTCCCTAGTTTCATCTTCCTACTAGACAACATTCTTAAAGAGGGAAAATAATTTACTTTATGCAGGGACAAAGAATAAAATTTCCTGGAAACATGGTTGCACATGATTACAACATTTAACAAAGCCTTATTCCACTAGGTGAGCTTGTCTACATGGATCACATGACGCCATTCGGCTCAGTTAAAGACCAAAGATTCATAGATGGTTGCCCATGACTAAGAAAAAACATAGTTGGACCTTTGTTGTATATTAAAATGCTAAAGGTGCATTCTTACCTGAGTATCTAATCCATCAGGAAGATTGTTAATGAAAGTGTAAGCATCAGAAAGCCTCACAGCTTTATTTATTTCTTCCGGAGTGGCATCATCTTTTCCATACAGTATGTTCTCCCTGATGCTTGTAGCAAAAAGTGCAGGTTCTTGGTTAACCAGTCCAATTTGCTGTCTAAGCCATTTGAGATCAAGTTCCCTGATATTGTGCCCATCTATTAGTATTTGGCCAGAAAGTGGTTCATAGAAGCGCTCCATCAATGATATAACTGTGCTCTTTCCAGAACCACTTCCTCCCACAAGGGCTAAAATTTTCCCTGAAGGAATCTCAAGACAAAAATTGTTGAAGATAATCACATCAGGACGAGATGGATAACTAAAACTGACATCCATAAATTTGATGTGACCTTCTAATTTGCTTAATTTTTGACCATTTTCTGGGGTGACTTTGCTCACTGTGTCCCTCTCTATCATCTCAAAAATGGGATAAGCTGCTGCCTTTGCTTTGATAAATGCAGAAATATCTGGTGCTGCCTGCCCAAGTGACCTGAGATGCAAAACATCGTATATCATATAATTTTGAAAATGATCTTTAACCAAGAAAAGCAAGTTAACATAAAACAAAACTAATGAAAAGTTATAGTAGGATATTCGTTAGCTTGCTTATGCTATAACTAATGCATTAAACAATGTCCATTAAGTATTGGTGAATTTACATTTTGCAAGGTAAATATCGTGCATTTTCCCAAAGAAGGACCATAGTGAAATTAAGAAGCATGATTCTATCAGTACTTCATGTAATTTGGATGAATGTAGTAAGTAGTATAGAGTTAAATATTATCATTGAATTGTAGCGCATCAACCTAACCGAACCATCAGTTGCAATGAAATTATTTATATATGCTCATTGCTTTCAGATTCATGTAAGTCTAATTCACCAAAAGTCGTTGGATCAAGTAATTCGACATTTCTGTTACTTGACTAAACACCGGAATCCATCTTGGACACATCAAATCATGATTAGAAGTACCACTTTATCATTATAGGAATGGATTAATAGAAAGGAGTTATATCTCATTATCAAACCAAAAAATATAAGTCTATAATATAGATTTTTGATGTTCTTATTTGGCATTAGCTTCCATCGTGTTCATTATTTTAATATCTTCTAGTTCTCCTTACCTCCCTCGAAACAAGTATAGTTGCAAACTCTTTTCAGCTTAAGCCTTGGCTTCTATACCATTTATGCAATAAAAAAAAATAATGTGGCTTTTAAGTATGGTTGAGTAAACTAATTATTTTTATCAAGTACTAGAATGCGCACATTATATGACATATTTGGTTGTACCGACAAACAAAATAGATGCCAATGTAATTAAAACACCATATTTGACACTACCGATATAGAATGTCTAGTGATAAGTTGCAGTGTCACAATGCATATATAACAAAAGGTGAGAAAGGCTTGCTTACAGGCCAGAGATGACTACATTGAGCATGGTAGTGAAAGCATCGCCACCATTGGCAATATTCTTATGAACAACAATACTAGTGAACCAAACAAGAAGTGCCCATGATAGGAAAAGCACACAATGCATAAAGCCTAGTCCCAGACCCTTTGCTAAACCTGCTTTTCGACCATTTTTATATGTTTTCAACAGAGCCGCTTTGTATGATATCACTGCTCTTTCTTCTCCTGCAAATGCTTGTACTGTTCTCACATTGCCTATCACCTTAAATCCACAAAGAATATATATGGTCATCGACTCACTGTACATCTAATATAAACATTCAATGATAATACCTACTATACTACCTGCAAATGGTTCTTGTAAAAATAATGTAACGTGGGTTAAAATATACACTTTTTCCTTATAATAATTGTCCTCATTTTAAAAATTTAAGTTTATACCACAAATTTTTTTTAGTCCTTATGATATTCAATTATATATGCTTTTAATACCTGAACAAATCTTTTACTAATTTTAATCTATGAACTTTTGCTGATTTTTATTTATACTCCTTGAGCTGTATTTTTCTATTAACATTTTAGTCTTTAATGTCAACATTTTTTATTTATGAGAAAAAAATTTAAAAACTAAAACTAAATAAAATATGTTAAAGAACTAAAAATAAAATTTTAAAAAGTTCACGACTAAAAACATATTTAATAAATAAAAATCATGATATTTGCAATATGGAACAAAATTTAATTTTTATACATGTATTGAGATAAAAACTTATTATTTTCTTGTAAGAACTAAAATTTAAAACAAAAATAATTGTATACTCCAATAACCTTTAACCTATAAAGTTTAATATGTTTATTAGTTACTAGCACCATGAATTTTGACTATAGTTCATCACAAAAGGTTATTAATTTTAAAAGTTTTTAAAATGGTTTCTATTACTTGGAAGATCAAATACTCAATTTTGTCATTTGGGAGGTATAAAACATAATGTTACTTACCTCTTCAGCAATTTCACCTGCCCTCACATACGCTGTTCGAACTTTTCCAATAAGACCAATTGTCACGTATGCGTAAAGGCCTCCAGCCAGGGCAATTAAGGGTACAATGGCAAGTGTCACTAAACTGATTTGCCACACTCTCACAAAACCAACGGTAAAGCCCACAATAAATCGGCTTATGTAGTGCATGAAGTTCCCAACCTGTATTTACACACATCTATTGTAAGTTTATGCTAAGCTATAAAAGTAGTGAAATGAAAAAGTAACATTATGTTATGATTGGTATACAAATTTTTGAAGTATAAAATAAAGTGATTAAAAAAAATGGATGATTTAAGTTCAACTAACAATTGTGCATTCTCTTTCCCGATGATTTTTTTTTTCTTGTTAAATGGATGATTTACGTAACACCATAAGAGGTAGAATCCTCCATGTGTGATATGCTAGTAAGCTCATCATATGCATTGTCTATGGGAACTCATGCATCATAACATGAAAAGAGATGTTCTTTGTGATATGCTAGCATGTTTTGAGAGACTTTAACATGAGCATTGTTAAGATTTTTCTTTATCCATTATCACCTTCCATATATCTTTTTTTTTATTTTTTTTAAATAAAATAAATTCTGATATTTTAAAAGAAATTATCGAATTTACAACTACCTTTATATATCATAATATAAATTATTTATTAAAAATCTAAAATATAATTTATGTATTTAAAAAATAAAATTATAAAAGGGTTAAGTTAGATCAACTTTTGCTATAAAATTAGAGAATCCAACCTAATTAAATATAATCAGTTTGGATTGAGTCAAGTGTGTAAACTTTATTTTAGTCAAGTAACCTAACTTAACTTTATTTGAGTTGGTTAGATTGGATAATTGGGTTGATTTATTTAAATATTAGGTTTAAATTCACTTTTGCATTTATAATTTTGTGATTGTGCAACTTTGACGTATAAAGATATTTATTAAAAATTTAGCTCCTTTAAATAAAAAATGCTAATGTACCTGTGAATGACATTGCCTAGTAGTTATTTAGTCATGTTGACTACCATGTAAAGAATAATATTATTTTTTAATACATATATGTTATGTTTCTTTTTTATTAATTTCAATTAAAATTTATAATGTATTAAAATATTTTTTCAAAATTTTTAATATTTTTAGTTTTTTATATGTCCAACTAATTGTCTATAACATCATTCACAAGCACGTTAGCATTTTCTATTTTATTTTTTTATAACATGTTACTAGGAGGACTAACATTACTTAATGTTGAAAACTATCAAGACCAAATTTACAATAAAATTTTTTGGAGGATCAAAATTGCACATTCATTAAACTATAGGGATCAAAAGTGAATTTAAGCTAACATATTAATATACCTAAGTTTTTAAAATATATTAAAAAATCATAAAAATAAATTGCATAAATTTTCAAGTTTTAATACATATCCCAAAAAAATACTAGAAAAAATACAAATGACATAACACATGTCGCAAAAGACCCCAAACAATACTAATAAGAAAAATATAATAATGTCTCAAACAACACTAACAATTATTTGAAAGATAAAACTTAGAATAATATCATAGGTAGTGTTGTTACTCTTCTTTAATCATAATTATAATTTTACTCTTGTAATAAACGTTGACATTTAATAAAATTATTTATTATAAATCATTTTTATTATGCATATGAGAAGGGGTTATTAGGATTTAGGGTTGGATTAAGTTGAAATTAACTCATGACTTACATAAATATAATTAGCTTGGGTTGAATTTATAACTATATATATCACAATCCATTTACACTCTTAATTAAAAATCATTTATTATAAATTTAATAATAATATTATTTATATATTTAAAATATTTAATTTCAATTATATGTTAAAATATTAGTTTTATATCAAACATATTCCTAACATTTGAAAAGAATCTTATATGATGAACGGTATCAACTATCAACCAACTATAATTATCACACTACACGTTTTGATTGTGTGATACACGTAGGTTCGTATTAGAGCATCTGTAATGGGAGTTACTTATAAACAATCCTCATTGGAGATGCTCTTAAGTATGAAACCAAGAATGAATGTTAGGTGAAAAAATATTTAATAAAAAGAAAAAATAATAATGACTAACTTTAACTACTAATATTTAAAAAAAATAAAAATTAATCGAATAAAAAATAAAATATCTTTGTCTCACAATAATTGTAGATTTAACATTTAAAAAATATTTTAAAATAAATTATTTTCTCACTTTTAAATATAATATTAATTAACTATTTTCTAATTTTTCATTTCGTAAAATATTCAACTATAATTTAAAAATAATATATTTATTAATAGAGTGAATTATTTTAATAAAATTATATAAAAATATATATTTATTAATTATAATTTTTACAAAACATAACATAATTATTTATGTTTTTAAACATATATTTCTTTACTCTCTTTTCTTTTTCAATTTTTCTTTTACTTTCCTCTTCTACTAAACAACTAAATAATTATCTCATTTTCTACTTATTTTTCACATCTTCTCACTTTCTTCTTTTTCACTTTCTTTCTTTTCTTTCTTTAAAAAATCAAAGTCAAAGAAAGCATTAGTGCACTATACCCCACAATACAGGCAAACCTGCGTCGTATTTATGAGCATATATTAAGATGGGGTGATGTATTTTATCTATCTGCAAATATTAATTAGCTTTTGTGTTGTGTCTTATAAGGCGGTTTCTCCCGTTGATCTATTCCTAGTCCCGTTCGTCTTCAGTTATTTGCTTTCTCATAATCACATTCATATGAAAACAACCAAATGTCAAGCAAAATGTCCAATCTCCAAAACAACGTAACTATCACCAACCATAGTATATTAATACTAACCAATTCATTAAATGCATGTTTGCTTTAGATTTAGAAACGTGATTTTTCACTTTCTCTCCATGTTTACAAGCTAATTTACGTAGAAGTTACAATTTTTTACTTCTCACAAACGTAAATTTTTACATTCAAAAACTAAAGCAAACACGCACTAAATCGGTATCATTGGGATTGTCGCAAGAGATATGATAGATGAGGTCAGTGAGAAATCACTTCATTTTCGTGGACTCGATGGTGAGACAAAATATGAAAGAACGAAGTATATATAATTATTGAGAAAAACAAATATAAAATGAAGATGAATAAAGTTTTAGACTATTTGAATTAAAATAATAATAATAATAATAATAATAAGACACGGAAATGACAAAGAAAAATCATATTTGTTCTTCGTTTAAGGAAAAATAGTTAATATATACTTTTGCCTTTAGGTAAAATAAATTAAGTAACTTATACTTTCGTAGCATAAAAGGAAAAAAAAATTACTATTTTATAAATCAAAATTAACTTATATACCTTAATTTTTCATTTTATCTTTTTATTTTCTTTTACCACATGTATTCAATTTAAAAAAAAAATTAATTATAAAAAGTGTCACACTATTTTTAGCGTTTACTTTTGAAAATAGAAACAAAATAAAAATATTTAAGGTGATACTTTTATAATTAAAAAAAAATTATCAAACTAAATTGTAGCTTAATTTTTCAAAACAGATAATTTTATGCGTTAAGAAGTTTGCAAATACTCCAATAATATATAATTAAAAAATTACATCATGTGATTAACATTGCGAAGCGTTAAAATTTAAGACACAAAGAGCTTAATTTATCTTTTTTTTTTTATCAATATAAATTATAACGATGACAACAAGATTTTTACTTAGGATCTTGTACATGTTATCTAAATTCTCATCATTAGACTAAACCTATGGTTAACCAAAAGTTTAACTTTAATATACTAATAATACGCTCATCCTTATATATGACATTTTTCACTTTTTTACTTGTACCTTTTTATAAGCTTCTCCTCTAATTGTTAGTTACATTTGTAACACTACGTTTTCTTAATTATGTATTGGTGACATATGTAATTACTAGTAATGTTATACATTGTTTTTGCCTATGTTGGAGTGGGGGAGTTATAATTGAGATGACTCTAGACTAATTATAAACAAGATAGCTTAAATGTGTGAGAGTGGGTCCGAGGAGGGCTAAAATGTATAATGCAGTTTTTGAAAAGTAAACTTCATAAGTTTATAACTTAAGATTTCAAGAGAGAAGTTTGGGAATAGGTCTCTGGGAACTTTGAGCTGTTGTTCAAGCTTCTAAGTGACTTTAAGGTTGTGATCTCCTTGAAGCTAGAGATTTGGTAAATCTTGAAGCCTAAAAAAGATTGTAGTGTTGAGATTCTTGAGGGTCAAAGTCATGAGAATCTCTGGTGAGAGATGTAAAGGAAGTTTTCATCTACCTTGATTCTTTCTCATATGATTAAGGTAAGAGAAGCTTGATGATAACTTATATACATTGCATAAATGTTGTTGTCGTTGTTTTGTGTTGAATTGATAAATTATTTGTTGAGAATTTGAAGTTGTGCATGTTGGGGTTTTGGGTGTTCATGAAGATGAAGTGGGAAATGTTGTTGTGTTGAATTATAGTTCCATGTGTTGTTTGTTACTGAATTCGTGTTGTCATTAGTGGAAAACGAACCTTTTACGTCACCTCTTTCTCATCGAACTTAAGAAAAATCGACGTAAAAAAGATGTGGTAGTATTTTTGTAATTTTTGTAAACTTTTTTACGTCGAACCTGGTAGGGTCCGACGTAAAATGTACAATCTACGTCGGACAAAAGAGTGCATGGGAGGCACATGCACGCACGCATTCACTCGGATCTCATCACTTTTCTAGATTCTTCTCTGTATAAACTTTCGCCCTCTCCTTTGTTGCTAAATCGTTTTTTCTATCTTCTGTAGAGTGGGGTGAACTCTTCGTTACTCGTTCGCACATTGTTGCAGCTCAAGTATGAATCGCTAACACCTTTTTGCTTCGCATTGCTATTGTGGCTATGTGTTCTATTTGGTCTTTATGTTGTTCTATTTGTTTGGGTTGTTGACTTTTTCTGCTGGGTTGTTCTATCAAGCAGAACGACCCGTTCTGCAAGTAGAATGACCTGTTCTGCTTGCACTCGTTATATTTTTTTTGTTTACAACTTTTTTACGTCGGATCTTGGCAATGTCCGGTGTAAATTTATGTCAGATTTCATAACCGACATAAATTTACGTCTCCCGCTTTAACGTCAGACTTTTTTCTGACGTAAAAACTTAAAATAACCGACGTAAATTACCTCTTTTGTACTAGTGTCTAGTTGTTGAATTAGTAAGATTGTAAGGTTTGGATGTAAGTTTGGAGGATTGTAGATGGTTGAAGAGTGCCAACACCACGGGGATATTGGGCATTCTCGCTACGAAAAATGGTCCACACTAGGCAAGCCTTCATGGTATAAAGGTTGGAAACCCAGAAACCGTGTTTTCACTCAGCAAGTTTAGTCTTGGTTAGTGATCTGGGTTGGTTAATGAAGGCTCACCCAATGAGAATTGCCATAGAGGGTGGTGATCACTAAGTGAGATGGGCTTGCTACATGAGAGAACCCCTAGAGGGCCAGGGTCACTCAATGAACCAAAGCTCACTTAGGGAGGATCCATGAAGGGCTTGGGGCATAATGAGTCTATTCTTGTTTAGCAAGAAGCCATAAAAGTTATGGTTGCTTAGTGAGCTAAAGCCTATTGAGAGAAATTCTAGTTTTCCTATGTCCAAGGTGGACAAGGAAGTGATGTTGTTGTCCCTAAAAGGTTTATGTTAAGCTTGTCTTAGCTTAGAATAAGTGTTGAGTTCCAGATAACCTAAAGGACTAGGAGTAGAAGGCTTCTATCTTAGGTCCTATGATATGTTAGGATCGTAGTTGTTTTGAAAAGTGTTGTATGGTGTGAATGATGATGTTTCTATTTTGAGATGTTGTGGAGGATAATAAAATATGTAGTTACATATGTTTTTATGTTTGTGTGTTGTTTGTCTTGTTATGGGCATGAACTAGTAGTGTTTGTAGTTATATTGGGTGGTGATATGCTATGGTGAGTTGTTTATGCCTTGTGCATGATGTTAAAGGTGAATGTAAAAGAAGGTTGAACCCCTAATTCATGGTGTGATGTATATTTGATGAGTGTTATATAAATGATGATATGATAATTATTAATGATACTTATGTTGATGATATTGATGGTGCATATGTCAATGATGTTGATGGTGATTATGTTGATGTTGATTATGTTATTTATTTATATATGTAAGAATGCATGTATAATGTTGAGTGCCTAGATGTTGGCATGAGCCGGTAGTGGTTGTCATTAATTATTGTATGCTTTATGCATGTTTTAAGGGTGAGTGTAGGGAAGGCTTGAGCCCCTAGCTCACAGTTGTAAGTGGATGTTGAGGAGGTTTGATCCTCTCATCCATGTTGTTTTGAAATGGGCCTTTGGCATTTTAAAAGGGAGTGATGAGTTGCGTTATTTAGTGGATGTTGAGGAGGTTTGATCCTCTCATCCATGTTGTTTTGAAATGGGCCTTTGGCATTTTAAAAGGGAGTGATGAGTTGCGTTATTTTGCTGAGTTGTTCAATGGCAGATTTTAGATGATTAAATGTTTAAGAGCCTAGTGTTTTCGTAGTTCCAAATGGGGACGAGTTTTTTAAAATATGTGTTTCTCTTTTAAACGGTGCTATGAAGATAATATAAAGTGAGTCACTTTATACTAGTTGTTGAATGGTCGTGTCTAGATCCTATGAACTTGGATGTTGAGTTGTCACGTAAGCCAAGGGTGGTCACCTGGGGTTCACCTCGACCTAGTGCTAGAAGGGTGCACTATATCTTGGGGTTAGGTAATGAGTTGATTCCATAAAGGGTTTGATTATTACAAACCAATGTTGTGGTGAGGCTCATCCCAACTGTCCTATCTTGATGGTGATATAAGACCTTTTGAGTCTATGTCAATGATACCTAATTGACTAAGGTTGGTATTGTTTGGTAAGGTTGATTTGAGTAAATCTCTTCTATAGGAGATCTCTATTGCTTGTGTATGACAACACATGGTGCAAGTAGGCACGATGCTGTGATGTATGCAAGTTGTGGCATACGGTGTTGTATGAAGATATGGTTATGCATGAATCTTGGTTGTGAAATTGTTGTTGATTTTGTGAGTATTGAGGCTCATAGATATAAGTTGTGTGATATACTAGTTGTGTATATGATGTTGTTTAGTGTTGTAGTTATGCATGTATCACTATGGTGAGAATTATATTTTAATAATTTTTTAACATCTTATCTTTCTCTATTCATTATTTTTATATCTATTTTTAATTTAAATTTTAATATATTTTAAAAATAACTGATAACCATTAAAATAATATTATATTGTATTATAAATTATTTATCTTAAATCTAAAGTATAATTTATTTTAATGAAAACATAATTTATATATTCTAAAAATTTTATTTACTATAAAAGAAATGTATACAATATATTGTACAAACTCAGTTAAATTTAGAAATAATTATCTCAACCGTTTCAAGCAAGTGATTTAGCAAAATCCTTGGTTATGTATATGTTGGGATGAAAAATTTAAGAAATTTGAAATATTCATATGTGAATTTGATTTAAAATTTTAATTTTTAAAATATTTTCTTTGAATAAATAAATTTAAATTTCTAAATTTTAAATTATTAATTTGGACAAGACAGTTTAAATTTTACCATATAAAAAATTTATTTTTAAAATGTGTTTAAAAATAAAAAATTTAATCTTGAAAATTATAAAAAAATAAAAATAAAAATTGGTTAGTTTTTGAATCTCGAATTAAAAAATTATATTGGTAATTTTTAGGAAAAATATTAATGATGGACAGAATAGAAATAAAGAAAGAGTTAGAGAGATAAGAAGAGATGGAGATAGTCACAGAGATAAGAAAAGATGGAGAGAACCAAGAGTAGAGGGAAGAGAAGAAAGAAAGAAAATGAAAGAGAGAACAGAGGACCACAGAGAGAGAGAGAAAAAAAAACTCAGACAAAATTAAATGAATCAAGGTTGGTATAAGTAGTAAGCAAAATTTATATATCTTAATCTTAATAAAATTATTTAGAGTTTCAATCCTAACCTTAATTATAAATAAATAATTTATATCTCTTAATTTAATAAAATTATTTAAATTTTAAATCTTAATCTTAAATATATATTGAATAAATTATGAAATAGAAATATTCTTTATATATATATATATATATTTAACAGAGAGAGATACTGAGAGAAAATAAATGAGCACATGAAAAACTTTAAAATTTAATATCCTACAATTTGAATAATCAAAATATTTTGATAAATTATTAAATTTTAATATTTGTCAAAGTTCTTATTCAAATAATATATTTTATGATAAAAGATTTTAATTTAAAAAAAGAATGAATTACTATCATTGGGCCCTTTGAAAACATAGTGGGGGTGAAAACTGAAATTGGTCAGCACCCAGAAAAAATATTGACTATGCAGAATATAGCAATAATTTTACCAGAAGTTGTAAATGCAGCACGTTTTGAATGAAGAAACACAACAAAACTGGCAAGCAATATTATAGAAACCATAATTTCTTCAAAATTAAAACGATGAATATATATATACCTTCTCAGACAGTGCATCTTGAACAACGATGATGTTACTAGTAATAGAAGAAATAACCTCTCCAGTTGATGCCTCGGTATCAAAAAGAGTTATATCTTGATTCAACATTGCCCTTAAATATGCCATCCTCATCTTTGCAGCTTGACGTTCCCCAGTATGCATCCAACAAGCCACCTCTATGGTATGGTACCACCCAAATAGTCAATGAATTGACAACATTGTTTCATAAGATTTTTTTTTACCAGAATAAAAAATCCATAAGTCAAGTATAATAAATGCATACCTATCCAAGCTGAAAACAATATTACAATGCTTAGATACACAAAATCCAACGAATACTGCAAAATTGCAAAGAAACAAGGTTAAGATTGAATTTATTTAAAATACACATATACACATATTATAAAAATATTAGATTATCATATAATTATTCATCAATTATTTAATAATCGATTTAAAAGTCTTTATTTCTAACAAATTGAGAAAGCAAAAATAATTTTCTTTTCATTAAATTTTGTACGTATAGGAGAGGAAGAGAGAATTGCTTGGTTGCAATTATGGGGAGCAAAGACCATCACTCCCTTTAATTGTGAACTTTATCATATTAATCTCTCGTGTCTTTATTATAAATTAGAAAGAAATTGTCATTTAAGACAGTTTGTAATTTCTATAAATTATTAATTTTATTTTTCATCTTTTTCTTATTAAAGATTATGAGAATATATTTTTTTTATAATGAAAAGAGAATTTGATAAATATATATCCTCCCTCTTATTATTCAAATTTTTTAATTATCATTTATCAATATTGGTATTAATATACGAGTTTTGATATTGAGTAATATTTTTATTTTTTCCATAAAAAATGAGAATCAATAAATAACACAAGAGAATGTGAATATATACATTTTTGAATGAAAAAATTCTACTTTTAATTCCTTAACCCTTGGTGTAAGGACACTATTTAATAATTTCTAAACCTTAAACGAAAAAAATGATAAAATTGGTATATCAAAATTGTATTTTATAAACTTAATAAAATTAACTAACATAATTATATATTAATAGAGTTAAGATATTTCATGTTTCTATATTTATTTAAAAATCATTAATATTTATTAAATCAACTAATATTATGTCTAATTTTTAAATTTTAAAATCTTAAGTTTGTAAAAATAATTAATTTGTTATTTTTATTATTTAAAAATTTAAGAATAAAATACTCTAAAAAATTATGTACAAAAATAGAAAATTATTTTATATATAAGTATAGAAATATTGTAGGATATATATAAATTGTTCAGTGTGATTTGGTTAACAATATTTTTTGACATAATTACATAGAGAATTTGATATATATATATGGACAGTAACGTGATTTCCGACAAGCTAGTTAACTCACAAATTTTAAAGAGGAAAAGGATGGAAACTGGAAAGGTACCGAATTATGCATGGGAAGTGGACAATACATGAAGCTAGGTCTAACTAAAAAACAAAGGAAACACGAACCTTGGCAACTTTGTGGGAAGCTTCTTGGGGAAAAAGGTAAGCGAAGCCTATGACGTTGATTATCTTTCCGAAGTAGATAAAGAAAACAGGCACAGAAGCACCATGAACGCATGCCCCAACAGATCCAACACCCATCAAAACCCAATCGTAGAAGTCGGCAAAGGAGAAGAGCTTCAGCAAAGGAACCTTCTTTTTCATCTCTTTGGGTTCTGAGCCCGTGACACCGGAAAACGAACCCTGTTCTGACATATTAATTGGCCTCAAAACGAGGGAAGAAACATGCGACGAGTTAACGTTGTAGCAGATTAAGGAAAATAAGGAATGTACTTAAAACGTGAAGATGAAGATGGAGATGAGAGAAAGATAGCAGCAGGAACAGGAGTTAGAGCTAGGTGGGTGGGGGATGAGTCATAAATTTATAACACAGGCTGAAAATGATGGGACAATTATTATGCCGTAAATGTTCAATTGAATTTGGTTATTTATGAGTACCTCATAAATTTTTTTTTCTTTTAACATTAGAAAATTTTTTGACCATGGTTACAAAGATCCAGAAGTAAAATTCTGGGTTATACAAAAGAAAATTTTAGCTTTAAAGAATTTTTTTATGGCCATATGTTGAATAAAATTTTGTTACTATTGAATTTTGGATAATTATTAATTTTTTATTCGATAGTCAAAAAAATGTCATAGTCATCTATTAATTTAGTTAAAAAAAGAAAAAGATTAAAATTAAATATATTTATATACCTAACCTCATTACTAGCTAACTATGTTAAGTATCTTATACCAATAATAATTAAAAGATTTAATAAATATGCATTGATAATGTAAAATAGTTTTATATAATTATCCAATTATAATTTTTCATAATCAGTTTATTGACTCTTATGATAATAATAAGTTATACAAATTAATATTTTTAATTAATTGATTGATTTTTATGCTAAGACACAATCATTAGACTCATGATAAAACAGTTAATAAATAACATAACTTTATTATAAATTGGCATTGTAGTAAAAAATATATATTAGTGACTTTGTTTTTTTAAGTACTAGCTAGTGATATATGCCTATTACAATCCTTCAATCTTTATTATAAGATCCAAAAATTTAAGTCAATTTTATCCTTTTTTTTATAAGATTCAGACTATTATGTTTTAAGCAATTTTTTTTTCCACAATATTTTTAATAAATGTATTTATTGAGTTGGAAAGATAAGAAAATTTATTTAATTTGTGTATTTTAAAATATAAACAGTTTCATTAATTTAGAAGTAAGTTTGGAAAAAAAAAGTATATAAAAAACGATATATTTATTAATCTTAGTAAAAAAATATTTTTTTTATCTTAGTAAATTAATTATTTGGGTATATTAAGGATTAGAGGTAATAAAAAGTTACTTTTAATTTTTTAACCATTTTTCTTTAGGATAATAATTAGTAGTTTTTTTTTAAAAAAAATTTATATCTTTATTACTTTCATAATTTTTCACAATTGGTCCAACAATGTTTTTTTTCTTATTACTCATTTTGTTTTCTACTATAATTTTTTTTTGTGAATTTTAACCATTAATTAATTAGCTTATCAATGTTTTTTTTCTTATTACTCATTTTGTTTTCTACTATAATTTTTTTTTGTGAATTTTAACCATTAATTAATTAGCTTATCATCAATTGTGATAACATCGTGTCAATGGTCAAGTCCTAAATGAGGCAATAGGAGTAAGTTAAGGTTAAAAGAAGAAGGTCCAAATTCTTAATGAGTTTTGAGTCACTTTTAACGTTTACTTTTTCTTCTTTGTAAATATTTTTCTTTTTGTGACCTTCTATTTTTTGTCAAGTAGTACTACTAGAAAATTGCAAAATAGCGACCGAAATTAGCGACTGATTTAGCGGCCATTATGAATAATCAAAATAGTGACCGATTTAGCGATTAAAATAAGTCGTCGCTAGAAAATCGGTGCTATTTTGCTCGCTAAATAAGAATTTTTGATTTTTTAGCGATAAAATTAAATTCAGTCGCTAAATTATAAATTTTAATTTTTTTTAGCGACGAAATTAAATTCGGTCTCTATTTCGGTCGTTAAATTATAAAATTTGATTTTTTTTAGCGATAGAATTTAATTCGGTCGCTAAATATTAGTTAAAATTAGCGACGAAATTGAATTTGGTCGCTAAATAGTAGTTAAATTTAGCGACAAAATTGAATTCGGTCGCTATTTCAGTCGCTAAGTTATAAATTTTGATTTTTTTAGAGACGAGATTTAATTCGGTCGCTAAAGAGTAGTTAAAATTAGCGACGAAATTGAATTCAATCACTAAATAGTAGTTAAATTTAGTGAAGGAATTGAATTCGGTCGCTATTTCTGTTGCTAAATTATAAATTTTGATTTTTTTAAGCGACAAAATTTAATTCGGTCGCTAAATATTAGTTAAAATTAGCGACGGAATTAAATTCAGTTGCTAAATATTAGTTAAAATTAGTGACGGAATTGAATTCGGTCTCTAAATTAGAAATTTTAATTTTTTTAGCGACAAAATTAAATTCGATCGCTAAATATTAATTACAATTTACGATGTAATTCTATTCGGTCGCTATATATTAGTTCAAATTAGCAACGAAATTCTATTCGATTGCTAAATATTAGTTAAAATTAGCGACGGAATTCTATTTGGTCACTAAGTAAAACTTAAAAAAAATTTATAAATTGCTTAAAAGTGATGATAATATTGTTGAGTATCAATCCTATTTTCTTTTTTTTTGTAAGAGCAAGACATTAATTTATAATATAAAAAAATATTTATATGCACTCTTACATAATTAATACCAATAGTTATTTATGTGAAAAATATTTAGAAGTTTTTTTTTACGATTGGATTTTTAGGCAATTTTTTAATTAGAGTATATGAATTTTAAAATTTCTTATTTATTTTGATCCATATTTATAATATATATTTCTAACTTATGATAACTTTATTTTTAAATAAATTTTTATATTTAAATTTTAAATTAGTATTTTATTAATTGTTGATAATTAAAAAATAAAACAAGGATAAATACATTTTTTGAATTTTATATCTTAGATTTAAGATGAATAAATATATTAAGTTAATTAATAATTTATTTAAAATGTTAAAATTTAATTTATAAAATAATATTTTTAAAGAGAAGGGTTATAATAACATCAGTGTAACTTTTACTACGTATTATATATCGCTCAATAACTTTATATTAAATGTGAATTTTATAAATTCAACCGTTAGATTGAAAGTTTTTTACTCTTAGATCATATATATAGAAATCTTATATGAATTCAAGATGATTTGATACTTCATTCTTGTAAAACAAAATTGACGTAATATATACATTTCAAATAAAATATGAACACTTTGATTACTTTTAAGTTGTTGTTCAATTTTAACAAAAATTGATATAAACATATAAATTGATATGAACTTTCAATCTATCGGTTGGATTTACAAAATTCATATTTAATATAAATTTATTGAGTGGTGTAATACTTAATAAAAGTTATATACCAGTGTTATTATAACCCTTCTCATTTTAAAATATATAAATTATTACTTAAACTTTTAAATTTATAATAAATAATTTAAATTGTATCATAAAATTAATTTTAAATAGAAATAAGTAGATTGTTAATTATAAAAGTAAGTATATATATAAATAAAGATTAATTAAATATAATATAATAATAATTATTAGTAATATAATTATTATATATTATTATATATTTATAACGGTCCGAATATACCGAAATGATAAGGATCCAAAAATAATATAAGTATGAGATTGGATAGTTAAGGATGACTTAAATGAATTAATTTGTACTACTTATACTAACAACATGCATTTGTTTTACGGTAGCTTATCTCATAAGAACTTCACAGTTAAGTGTGCTTGACTTGGAGTAATATAGGGATGGGTGACCTTTTGGGAAGTTTCCAAAAAATTGTGTAATTAAGGGCAAAACATGCTGAAAACTTAAGTATTGTGAAATAAAATCCTTAAGAGGCCAAATATGTGTGGTTCGTAACAACCAAATTTGCGACGTTTATAAAATTTAATAAAATAAAAATAAATATTTAGCGACCGATTTATTTGGTCGCTTCAGCGACCAAAATCATTTCAATCATTTAGCGACCGAAATTTTTGGTCGCTAAATAGCGACCAAAAATTTTTCCGTCGCTAAATAGCTCAGCAACCAGGGTTTTAGTGACTGATTAAATTCGGTCACTAAGGTAAATAACGACCGATTTTTATAATTTAGCGACCGATTTTGGTGGTCGCTAAATTGCATATTTTTTGTAGTGTAGTGTAGTGTAGTAATTTATTTCCTTGTAATTAGTATTTTTAGGGGTTGTAATTAGTGTTTTAGGAAAGGTATAACTAGAAAATGAGTTTTGAACTTATTATGTTTGAATGACCTATAAGAGCATCTCTTGGATGCATAACCTTTGATGTTAGGCACTGTTGAGATTTCCTTTGAAATACTTTTGTTATAATTGTAAATCAGTTTAATTCTATCAACGGTCTCAAACACGGCAAGTATACTGGCCGTTCAAGTAGTAAAATTATCGTATCCACAGGGATTAGAAGGTAACATAAGCATTTATTAACTATTCGTGACTAAAGAATAATTCCATTTTTGTAGTTTGTCATGTAAATGTGACTTGAAAAGCATGACTATTGGAATGTTAAAACTATAAAATATTGGTTTTTGTGTGGAAAAGGGTAGAAATGGTATTATGGTTTTTGTGAGATTGTGGGGTCAGATTTCACCAAACGTCAGACTAATAAATCCTTAATCTTTTGTTACATACATTGCTTAGTCAACCCATAAGTTTACTCAAGCCTAATCCCTTAGAGCAAGAGCCTAGGTGCGGATATTGAATATCAATTCCTTGAGTACCCAATATCTACACCCGCATTACGGGCTAGGGTTTAAGACTACTAATGGGCCAAGCTCCATTCCTAGATACATTTCCCACTAAGCATTTGTTTCAGAGCTAGTTTCAATGGTTATTTTCTAACACCCAATGGAACCTATATCATGCAAAGGAGAATCAATCCAAAGCAAGCATTAAGAATAGAAACAACACAACAATGAATGAACAACATATATATATATATCATTGAAAACGTAAGGATTACAATAGAATTCGTTGGTTACATCTAACCCCACAAAACAATGGGTAGAACCACTCAAAACAATGAGGGTAAATACAAAATAGAGATGAAGAGAGAAATGAAGAACCGAAGGAAAGACCCACACACGAACGACTCCAAGCTCCGGGAATCCCTTCCATAGCTCCTAAAACGCGCCCAATGTGTGAATGAGGAGAAACCCTCGAAAATGTCTTCAAATACGAGCCTGGGGAGTTAGATTAGGGTTTCGCGCCCGGCGCATAAGTCTTCACATCCGGCGCAGGGCCTTCCAGGAAAGGTAAGCATTTTCTGCCTCAGTACACACCCAGCGCAATTCCTTTTACGCCCGGCGCAATGTCTTCTAGAGAGTTTCAGGTACTCTCTGTCTCGATCACGCCCGGCGCAGGTAGTCTCGCGCCTGGTGCATATATGGCTTGTAGAGATAAGGCACTCTGTTCTTCTCAAGCCCGGCACGGGTCATCTTGCGCCCGGCGTAGTCACTCTTCTCTGCTCCTTAGCTTCTTAGGTTTCCAATCCTATGGGTCTTCAATCCTCAAGTCTTTAGCTCAATACCTGCACAAAAATGAGGTGTATTAAGGTATTGTTAGCTAAATTTGGGTTAGTTATATCTGCACACAGAATGGATCAAAAAGAGAACAATTATATTGCAGTGGTTCAAAGAATGAGTAGAATTGTTCATTAAGTCTTGTCCAAAAAGATGTATAATTGAGACTTAACAGACACCCACTTGTGTCAGAGACAAGTGGTAGGCTTCCAATTGTGTGGGAAACAACTGGTTAGATGTCAACATTAGAGGGGAGATAAGACATCTCATGGTCTATTCAAGACTCTAACAAATCACATGACTTTGTCTAGACACACCTTTGATATCTTGTCATGTGGCAAGCTCCCATTGGTCTTTTTTAGTTTTAGGATAGTCATATTTTTAGAAGGAAAATTCAAATTCCAAAATGTAACTAGAGTTGATTATCTTATGTACAAGTTGACTAACCTTGGTTGCACTTTTTTTTTTGAAAAAGGGTAGATGTGGTATAGTATCACTATGAGAAGGGGGATCCTAACTAGGCTAGCACCCTGCTTCCCATCAATCATATGCTTCACATCAATAGTTCTAATATTAAAAGAAAAATTAAAAGTACATAGCAGGGGTACCAAACCAAAACGACTCACAAAACAAACAAAAAATGCAAAGAACATTAACCAAAGATAAAACTGAAACAACAAAATTGCACATACATAATAGCCACCTACTCATAGACTTTACATCAAGACTAAACTAGAAATTAGGAATCGAAAGTAGTTAAGAAGAAGCAACTCTAATTCAGGAATATTTAGATGATTTTGTAGCCCTTAATCTAGTTCTTGGTCTAGACACTGAAGGTTTCTTGTGACTTTGAGATTTAGCCTTTTGAGAGGGTTGATTAACTTCCTTCCACATATATCTACTCTTTGCAAGGATCTTGAAATCTTGTTGGGCAGAGGGAGTAAAACTAGATAGCTCTTGTTGAACATTATAAAAGTCAGCTATTCCATTAATACATGGATCTGACAAAAAGCTACTCACACTTGGGGTCTTAAACTTAAGATCCTTCACTACAAGAAAAATTGTTATTATTTATGGAATATTACCTACGGAATTTTTTCTATAGATAATGTTTAGTTATCTACGGAATATTACCTATGAAATTTTTTCGGTAGATAATGTTTAGTTATCTACAGAATATTACCTACGAAATTAGTTATCTATGGAATATTACCTACGTAATTTTTTTTCGTATATAATGTTTAGTTATCTACAGAATATTACTTACGGAATTAGTTATCTACGGAATATTACCTACAGAATTTTTTTCGTAGACAATGTTTAGTTATCTATGGAATATTACCTATGGAATTACTTATCTACGGAATATTACCTATATAAATATTATTAAAAATTTTCATTTTAAATTTTTTATTTTTATAAATTAATGATGATAAAAAATAACATACTAATATTTGGTTTTAAATTTGGTATGAAAATATTATGATATAATTAAATAAGATTTTAAATTAGTATTTTATTAATGATTGATAATTAGAAAATAAAACAAGAATAAATACATTTTTTGAATTTTATATCATAGATTTAAGATGAATAAATATATTAAGTTAATTAATATAATTTATTTAAAATGTTAAAATTTAATTTATAAAATATTATTTTAAAAGAGAAGGGTTATAATAACACTGATGTAACTTTTACTAAGTATTACACCGCTCAATAACTTTATATTAAATGTGAATTTTATAAATTCAACCGTTATATTGAAAGATTTTTACTCTTAGCTCATATATACAAAATTTTATATTAATTCAAGATGATTTGATACTTTAGTCTTGTAAAACAAAATTGACGTAATATATACATTTCAAAATATACTAAAATATGAACACTTTGTTTACCTTCAAGTTGTTGTTCAATTTTAACAAAATTTGATATAAACATATAAAGTGATATGAACTTTCAATCTAACGGTTGGATTTACAAAATTTACATTTAATATAAAGTTATTGAGTGTAATACTTAATAAAAGTTATACCAGTGTTATTTTAACCCTTATCATTTTAAAATATATAAATTATTATTTAAACTTTTAAATTTATAATAAATAATTTAAATTGTATCATAATATTAATTTTAAATAGAAATAAGTAGATTGTTAATTATACAAGTAAGTATATATATATATATATATATATATATATATATATATATATATATATATACATATATATATATATATAAATATTAGTTAAATATAATATAATTATCAGTAATATAATTATAATATATATTTTTATATTTTTATAGCGGTCTAGACACACCAAAATGAGAGGAATCCAAAAATAGTATAAGTATGATTTGTATAGTTGAGGATGACTTAAACGAATTAGTTTGTACTACTTATACTGACAACATGCATTTGCTTTTCGGTAGCTTATCTCATTAGAACTCCACAGTTAAGCGTGCTTGACTTGGAATAATATAGGGATGGGTGACCTTCTGGGAAGTTTCTTAGAAAATGTACAGTAAGGACAAAACACGTTGAAAAGTGAAGTGTCATAAATTTATTAAAATTAAACAAAAATTTTCTGAAGATTATCTACAGATAAAATCCGTAGAAAATTTTCCGTAGGTAACGTTATCTACAACCTTTTTACCTACGATTTTTTTTTTGTAGATAATCCATAGATAATTAACACTTAGCTACAGATTTTCATGCTTATTTACGGATTTCTTCTATAGATAACACTGATTTTTCTTGTAGTACTTTGGTACATGAGGTAGCAAATCCTCTTGCACCATAAGCTAACCAAACTCTATATATTCTTTTCTTCTCTACGTACATGCCATATTTGAGCTATATATGAGAAATAACATTGAGTTTTTTCTTCCAAAAGTCTAGTTCTCTCTCTTAGAAAAATTCTCTCATTTTGAACTTTTATCATGTTTTTCACATTCTTGTTTATCTTCACTTGAAGTGGCACATACCTCCTTTCTCCTCCATCATTTGAAAAATTCTATTAAGTTTTATGATCCATGGAAGAAGATTGGGCACACACTAAGGCTAGTTGAGAAGAAACGTTGTAACACCTCGTTTTTCCTATTACAAATATTTGCATAATTATTAATTATTATATTTTTTTATAATTAACTGAGTTGGTTTAAAAAATTATTTTAGTTATTTTTATATGGATATATATATATATATATAATAAGGTTTTATAATTAAGTATTTCATTATTTATATATTTATTAATTAATTGAGGGAAGGGTTTTTGGTAACTATAGTTAATTATTTAACTATTGGGTTAAGAGGGAGTTGAGTTTTTTTTTTTTTTTAAAAAAAAGGTTTTCTAAACAATTATATTTTACACTTCTCAATTTTTCTTATCGTGCATTTATACTCTCAAGGTTTAGGAGAACTAGAGCTTATAGGAGAACACCTCAGAAATCTACATCCATCTTCTAACATTCATCAAGGTAAGGAGGGAGTGATTAATCTCTCTCTAGGTGTGAGATGTATAATAGGTAATGAGATTGACCCTCAATCTTGTCTCTATTGTATGTCTAGCTTGTGAGGAGTTTTCCTAAAATCTGTCTTTGTCTTCTTTGTTAATCTTTAATGTTCTAATTGTTGTTATTGATATGTATGGGCCTTTCATTTTGTGATTTGGGCTGTAATTGTATGTTTTGTATTGTCTACGGGTTCCCATGAAAATCCTAAATCGTTATTATGTGAATGGATAGTATGAGTATGTAATAGGTATGTATAACTTGGGCATTTTTTTCATATAACATGTTCTTTATAACTTTTCTATTGATTAGATAGTCACTTTTGGTGAATTTTGAGGAATTTTGGTGATAGGATGAGTTACGAGGTACAAAGAATCAAAATTTGCATATGACATGAGATCCTATGAGAATCCTAAGGGAATGCATTTTGGTGTTTGTACAAAGAGATGGTATGAACATTTGAATTTATGTAATTGATGATCAATTTTGATGAATTTTGATGATGGGACAAGTTATGAGGTACAAAGAATTGAAAATTGCATATGTTAGGTTCCATCACGAGTGTGATCGATGAGTCACGGCCATGACACATTTTGATATTGATCCCTTTTTGGTTTTTGTCAAGCCAATCACGACTATGATCTGTGAGTCACGATTGTCATTCATATTGATGTTCATTTTTCTCATTCTTTTCTTGTCTTTTCTTTTCTTTTCTTTATCACTTCTACTACTTAGGATAAGTTATACTTATGAGTTTGAGATAACTTAAGGATGATTAGCTTAAGGATAAGATGTAGTAAGTATAAGAAAGTAATTGAGTTAATATCCAAAAAGATGTGGGGGTGGAAAATGTTCTTATAATAATTATAATTGGAATGTTTTATTAGTGTGCCTTGGGACTATGATTCATAGTGTTAGGATGGAATGGTTTACCCGTAGGTGTTTGATCTTATGAATGCTTTGAGATATCTATATTAGTACTTGGGAAAGAGAAGTCATGAGAAAGGACAATTGGGAATAATTTATGATATGAGTTAACTATTAACAACTTGAAGTGTATTGGTGATACCAATGCCTAAGGTCTTAAAGTGTGGTAGTGATAAAATGTTAGATTAATTAAGCTATTGATTAAACTCTTAAGGTGTTAACATACACTAGTGCAAAAATTGGATTTAAAATTGGAGTTTTAAGATCGGTTAAAAGGTAACCGATCTTAAAAGTGACGCGGTGACAATTTTGTAAATAATATGAAAACTTTTAAGATTGGTTAAATTTTAACCGATCTTAAAAGGTATGTCTGACACAACTTTTAAGATCGGTTACAAAACAACTGATCTTAAAAGTTGTATCAGACATAACTTTTAAGATCCGTCATAAAATAACCGATCTTAAAAGTACTTTTAAAATCGGTTATTTTATGACCGATTTTAAAAGTAGTACTTTTAAAATCGGTTATTTAGGAACCGATTTTAAAAATGTTACGTTTAAAATCGGTTATTTAAGAACCGATTTTATATACTACATACAAAATCGGTTCTTAAATAATCGATTTTAAAAGTATGTCAGAAACCTTTTATATTTCCCTCCATTCTCATTCTCTTTAATCTTTCCCTCCATTTCTTTTTTTACACTCTCGCGCTCTCATTTTCTAAAGTCTCCCATAAGGTAAATTTTGTTGTCGTTTTCGTTTTTGTTTTCTCATGCTCTTCTCGTGTCTCTTTTTGTCTTCTCATGTCTCTATTTTCGTTGTAGGTTCATTTTGGGTAAATTTTGAATCTGGAACGGCCCGTTCTACAAGGAGAACGGCCCGTTCTACAAGGAGAACGGCCCGTTCTACAAGGAGAACGGCCCGTTCTACATGGAGAACGTCCCGTTCTGAAAGGAGAAAGACTCGTTCTGTAAGGAGAACGACCCGTTTTGTAAGGAGAACGACCTGTTCTGGATTGGTTTTAACTCATGCCAAACTATGCTAGAGCGGTCTGTTCCAAAGTATAATTTTAGGCCTTTTTAACAACCTGGAACGGCCCGTTCCAGTTTAATTTTTTCAAAGCCAAGACTTTTAAGATCTATTATAAAACAATCGATCTTAAAAGTTAACTTTTAAAATTGGTTATTTAACCGATTTTAAAAGTCTAACTTTTAAAATTGGCTCTTTTAAAATCGGTTACGAAACCAATTTTAAAAGTTGAAAATAACCGATTTTAAAAGCCTTTTTTCCACTAGTGATATGATTAGACGATCTTATAATAATTTTATCTTGAGGTGTATTGGATGATGTTGTGTAATCATTATACTACTTAATGTTGATAACTGGTTACAACATATGAGTATACCATTGATATGATATATTGTGAGCTATATATGAATTGATTGATGTGTTTTGACATTGATTCAATTGATGTGTATGGATCTTGTGAAGGTCATATGATGAAATGATATGATATGATAAGACATGTGATATGTGAATTAATGAGATCATGTGAAATGTTATGCATAGATTTTGTTTAAGATGAATCATGTGCATAAAAGTGTTTTTAAGGGTATAATATGAAATACACCGCCAAGGAAGACCTGATGGAAGTTGTTGAAGAAAGGTTGATGTTCTTCAAAAATCCAACATTGATAAGTGTTATGATTTCATTAAGTTTATGGCCTAGTTTGAAGCACTTATATAAATTTTCCTTGCTTTAGACCTTGTTTTTAACTCAAAACATATCTAAATTATTAGGTGATCATATTTTGTCTTTGAATCATGTTTTTAGGCAACTTACAAGTATTTGGTTGTTGTTTTGTAGTTTTGGAGAAAGCTAGGAAAGAAGGAAGGAAGTCAAGCACAAAGTGGTGATTTTGAAGTTGAAGAAATTTTTGGTTTAAGTCCCCAGGCTAAGCCCCAAATCCAGGCTTAGCCTCAGCTTGGCAGAGAGTCCCTGGAACAAAAATTCAATCCTCACGCTGAGCGTGGAACTGAGGCTGATCGTGGGAGTCCCAGAACCTCATTTCTCACTCCAAACCTAACCTCAAGCTTAGCGTGGCTTTTCACGCTTAGCGTGGATTGTGCTGACATGTCATTATTCACATAAGACAAAAGCTTTTATGACCTAAAAGTTGGATTTTCGAGGAGGGAAGCAAGGAGGATCATTCTTGGAGTTTGTGTGGTGGTTGGAGAGCTCTGGAACCTTCAAGATCAAGCTTCTTCCTTTCTTCATCATTTGTAGAGTTCTACATGTCTATGTGTAGCTAAACTCACCCTTGTTGGGATTTGATGTAACTAAACCCATTCTCATGTGTAAACTCTAAGCTATCAATCTAAGTTGTTATTCAGTTTTATTTCTCTTTTTCTGTGCATAATGCTTGTTATGGCTTGATCACCCTTAACTTGAACTTAAGGTTTTTAAGAGATTGAGAAATTATTTTAAACCTTTGACTTGAAATAGAGTAGCTAATGATGCTTATTGCTAGAGATAGAGTAAATGCCATTGGTCTTTCTTAAGCTCTTGTTTTTAAAGCTGGTTTCTTGGTTAAACTATGCAAGAGATTGATAGTTTAAGTTAGCAACTTATATGCCAACTTGTAAGAGATTAGGGTTGGTTACTTTTGAGAGTGATTGATAAATTTTGAATAATAACTATTGTGAAATAAGTGATAAACATGAGAGGAAGGTTTAGTGAAGTCAAACCCCAACAATTTATTAATATTGCATTAGAATCAAGTTTTGCACTCTAAGTATTTACCAAAATACCAAAAAGAATTGTTATTGCTTATTTACATTATTTATTGCAGCAAATCAAACTCTTATTGCTTTCTGGTAGCTTAGTTAGTATAAAAAGTGAAATTGCAAAGTGTTGCGCAAGTCCCTTGGGAGATGATACTTATACTTTCATTGAACTACTTATACGATTTGGTACACTTGCCAAAGGAGATAACAAGTTTTTGGCGCCGTTGCCGGGGACTTGCATCTCAATACTTAGGAAAAGTCACTTGGATTACTAATCTAGGCTTTGATTCATTTATTCTTTTACATTTTGCAGTTATTATATTCCTTTTCTTTTAATTCATTGTATCTGTGTTGCTGACTGTTTGTTGTAGCTTTGTGATTCTGGTTTATGCGAGGTACTGTTCCTGCTAGTGATTTAGCTTACGACTTGGAAATTGAGAAAACAGTTAGGAGGAACAGGGGAGAAGTAAGGAAGCAAAGGTTACTATCCAAGCAGGCACAGCACAGAGAGTCTACTTCATCCTCTCTCAATCCTTCTTTATCTGAAATCTTAGAGGAAGTTGAAATGGCAGAGGAAAGACCAAGAATTACTCTTGGTGATCATGCAGTTGCCACTAGTACTACTCATTTTTCTAGCATTGCCACTCCTGCAATCGCTGCCACTAATTTTGAGATGAAGCCAGAACTGTTGAATCTAATTCAGAACAATCAATTTGCGGGCCTTGATCATGAGGACCCATATCTGCATCTCCATACTTTTATTGAGCTTTGTGGCACAGTGAAGATACATCAAGTTCCTGAAGATGTGATTCGGATGAAGCTGTTTCCTTTCTCACTACTTGGGAAAGCTAAGATGTGGCTCAATGCTCTACCACATCAAAGCTTAACCAGGTGGTCTGACATAGAGACAAAGTTCTTGGCAAGATTCTTCCCTCTTGCTAAGATCAATCAAGCAAAGAGTGACATTGTCACATTCTCTCAGAAGCAAGATGAACTTCTTTCTGAGGCTTGGGAGAGATAAAAATCCTTGTTGAGAAGATGTTCAAGTCATGGATTTGATGACCTTACTCAGGTTAATATTTTTCTGGGTGGATTGCAGCCACGGGTGAAAATTCTATTGAATGCCTCAGCTGGAGGTAGCATGCGTTTTAAAACACTAGAAGAGGCTATAGAGTTGATTGATGCTATGGCAGCAAATGATTATGATCTACCGGTTGAAAGGGAGTAAAGACAGAAAACAGGAATTCTAGAGTTGGTATCTCAAGATGCTTTATTAGCTCAAAATAAGCTCTTGTCCCAGCAAATTGAGGCTCTCACCAAGCAAGTTGCTCGGATTCCACAACAACTACAATTCTCTCAACATCAAGTTCTAAGATGTGATCTTTGTGGGTTGAATCATCCTCACGGGCAGTGCATTGATATTTTCCCATCTCATGGAGAAGAGGTGAATTACATGGGGAATCAAGCTTGACAAGGAGGAAATTTTGGTGGTAATTATGGAAAGAATTGGCAATCACACCCTAGCACAGGGTGGAACCAGAATGATATTGCTCAGTCTAGTAAACCTTCTATGCAAAGGCCCAACTTGTATGATAGACAGTCTAAATTAGAAGAAACATTGAACCAGTTCATGCAGGTTTCAATCTCTAACCACAAGAGTACTGAAGCATCTATAAAGAATTTGGAGATTCAAGTGGGGCAGCTGGCTAAATAATTAGCTGAAAATTCTGGTGGAAATTTTTCAGCCAATACTCATACTAATCCAAAGGAGAATTGTAGTGCAATTACAACAAGAGGTGGTAAGAGAGTGGGTGTTTTGGAGGACGAGGAAGAGCAACAGGAAAACGAGGCAAAAGTGAGAGAGGGAAGTGGAGAAAATAATGAAAAAAAATAAAAAAAAAAAAGGAGAAAATGTAAAAGAGAATGTCATAGAGGGAGAAAAGTTGGTTGAGGAAGTTGTTGTTAAAAAATCAAAAAACCAACTAGCAAGAGAATTGAAGATGAAATCCAAGGTGTCTAGTACCAAGGATATGCCATATCCCCCAACCCCAAGCAAAAAGGATAAAGAGAAGCAATTTGCACGCTTCATGGAGCTTTTTAAGAAGCTTCAGATCAATATTCTATTCTCAGAGGCATTGGAGCAGATACCACTTATGCGAAATTCATGAAAGACCTCTTGACCAAGAAGAAAAAGTTTATTGAGCAAAAGATTATTGAGTTGGAAGCGAGGTGTAGTGCCATAATTCAAAAGAACTTACCTCCCAAGTTCAAGGACCCTGGAAGCTTTACATTCCAATCACTATTGGGGACCTATCTGTTGGAAGAGCACTGCTAGACTTGGGTGCAAGCATTAACCTCATGCCCTTGTCTATGTTGGATAGAGTTGGACAGGTGGTAGTAAAACTAACCCGCATAACTTTGTAGCTAGTAGACCGGTCCATCAAGTATCCTTATGGTGTCATTGAAAACATGCTAGTCAAAGTTGACAAATTCACATTTCCAGTTGATTTTGTGATTTTGGACATGGAAGAGGACTCTACTGTTCCTATTATCTTGGGGAGGCCATTTATGAAGACTACACGAGCAATCATTGATGTTAGGGATGGTGAATTAAAATTGAGGGTCCAAGATGAGGTGATCACTTTCAATGTATTTGAAGCCACAACCCATCCGAATGATAAGGGTGCTTGTTTCCGAATGGATGTGCTGGATGAGGTAGTGTGTGAGGCTACAAAGAAGCTAAAAAAATTAGTTCCAGATGATGTAATCCGCTTGAAGCCGCTTCCATTCTCACTGCTTGGGAAAGCTAAATTGTGGCTTAATGTTTATGAGTCAGTTAAGCATTACAAGGAAAGGGTGAAGTTGTATCATGAACAAAAGATCTTAAAACGAGAGTTTCAACCAGGACAACTTGTGCTCCTTTACAACTCCTGGTTGAGACTCTTTCCAGGGAAGCTGAAGTCAAATTGGTCAGGGCCATTCAGAGTTAAGCAAGTTAAGCCTCATGGAGCAATACAAGTGGAGGATCTTGCCTTCAAAGAGAGCTGGGTGGTAAATGGCCAAAGACTCAAACTCTACCTAGGCGGTGAAATTAAGCGAGCTTATTCCACCGTTGCATTGGACAACCCTTGAAGCCTTGGCTTGTCAAACTAGTGACATAAAACGAGCGCTTTATGGGAGGCAACCTATCATTCTTAATCCAAAAACCAATTAGGATGCCTTTGAATTCAATTATTTTGTGTTAGTGTGTTCTAGGTGTAGGTGCATGGTTAATCATTGTGTTTGCTTCTTAGTCGATAAAGCATTGTGATTGTGAGGGCTTGAGGAACTTCATGTTGAGCTATGCTTGAAAATTTTGAAAATTTGCAGAAAAATAGAAATTCAAGCTCAGCATGAAGTTCCAAGCTAAGCTATATCAGTGCAGAGGTAGAAGAATAGCTCTCTGGAGGTTCCACGCTAAGCCTCAGTCCCACGCTGAGCCTCAAATTTGAACTTGAAAATTGGGAGTTCTCTCTGGAACTCCCACGCTTAGCTTAAAATCCACACTCAGTGTGGACGTGGCAGCAAAATGGGGCACCTGGAGCTCCCAGGCTAAGCCCCAGAACCCACGCTTAGCCTAGGAGTCACTTTTTCAATAAATGTTCTCACTCTCTTTCCAGAAGCCCATTCTTTTCTTCTACCCCTATTTAACCTTTCACAAACTCTCTCAAAAACCCTAGGTTCCTTTCTTTTCATTCTTTGGTCGTCTTGCTCTTGGTGTGGTTAGGCTCCATTTTCTCTCTTCTTGTTCATCAAAGGCGTGAAGGTAAGTCTCTTTCCCTAATCTTGTGTGGTTCCCTCCATTGTATGTTTCTTGGCTCCATTCCTATTTTTCCCCACTCATCTAATCCCCTTACCCATTTTTCGTGCAAACCCCTGTATCCATGGTGTTCTTGAGCTTATTTTCATGGTTGATGTTCCTTGATGATATTTGCACATTTGTGGTGGTATATTTGTGCATGGGTCTTCTTAAAACCCTTGGAAACCTTATTTTTATGAATGCCCAGGACAAGATTCAAGTTATTTTAGTATTCTTGGTGGTGGGTGAAGCCTTTTTGGGACAAAAGGGGAGCACACTGCTGCAACCCTCACGCTCAGCGTGGGTTGGGCGCTCAGCGTGGCTATGTAGACAACAAAAAAAAACCAGCTTGGTTGTTCATTGTTTTGCCTGATTTTGTGTCTTCCTAATTACATTCACTTATTCTGCTTTTGTAGCATGGTCAGGAGGCCATGATCAAGAGTAGGGGGGAGGTGATGCAGTTGATGATGATGAGGAGTTTGAGGAGGAATATGAGGAAGAGGAAGCAAGTGAGGAGGATGACGATGAAGAAGAGTTGGACGAGGCTGAAGATGATGAGGAGGAAGACTAAGCTGTTTCACTTTGGAAAACTGTTTTGTTATTTTATTTTGTTATTTTGCTCTGTTATTTTGTTTTGATTATCTTGTTGTGTACTGTTTTATTAACCTTTTACCTTTTGTTGCGTACTGTGAGTGGTATGGATGTCAATTAGTAGTAAACTTTGCATGTGTACATATTTCAATGCTTCTGACTGTGTGGTTTTAATGCATTTTGGAAACTGGAATATCAAAAATCAGGTGTGCATGTATCCCTTAGTGAACAAAGGTATTTTAAGACATAAGATCAAATATGTTTGTGGTTGCACTCTAGGGATGATTAGTGATAGTGTGACAATTACTTTTGTGGTTAATGACTGTGGCATGATACTTTTGAAAAGTTTTGAGCACCTTTATTAGCCCATGTGAGTTTTGGGCCCCTTGCTGTAAGAGTGTTACCATTTGATTTCATGCGGTTGATTTTGCTTGAGTCTCTTTTGAGTTTGCATAGCATATGTTGTTTAGAGATGATCAAGGCAATTTTTCTTGTAAATTTGAGCCACTTGACCAAAAAGCCAACCTAACAAAAAAGTGAATCCATTGCACCCTACTTTGAGCCAAACAGTGAATTCATTGAAAACCTTGAAGCCCTTAAGAAAAACAAAATTCTCCCACACCTTAGGAATATGAGAGCAGTCAAATTGATCATAAGGGGAGAAAAGTCTTAAGTTTGGGATATTTTAGGGTGATCATTGTTGCTGAGCATATTGATGAATGTACATGTTATGGTTGTACCACTGTGGCTATTAGTCAGCTATTATTCAGTTTCAAATCAGAAATTAAAAAAAAAATTCAAAAGAAAAAGCAAAAGAAAAAAAAATTAAACATCAAAAAGTGATTAAATTGTGTGAATAAGTGTGTTGTATGATCTATATGCTTTGGCTGAAGGTATTATCTTGGGACTTCTAGGGATAGAAAAAGGAAGAAGAATTATACATGGTGATCATTAAGACTTGCTCTTCTACTCCTATGGTGTCATTTGTTTACCTAGAAAAACCAATTTCTTTTGTTAGCCCAGCCACATTACAACCCATGAAAGACCTTGTGATCTATGCATGATTATGTGACTGTTTGAATTTGATTGAGATGAAAAGCAAAGTTGATTTGTGTGATTCATTTGTGTAAATTTGAGAGATTCCCACCTAAATACACTTGTGTGATGAGAGAAACACTAATCTTGGTGAGGAAGAGGTTGTTCACTAATTTTCATTAGTATCATTGCCATGCTTGTTAATCCCTTTGGGAACTGTTGCAATACACTTCTGACATCAAATTTTGTAGGCACCACATTAATTGGCTGATCAAGTGTAAACATTTTCTAGTGTTCAACTATTAGAAGACATGTATGCCTGTTTTGTGTGATTACTAGTGTTTAAATCGTGTTCAATTAGGAGATTAAGTTGTGTATTAACTTAGTTGATTTATTTTTCTTTGCTTGAGGACAAGCAAGATCTTAAGTTTGGGGTATTGATAAGTGCTATGATTTCATTAAGTTTATGGCCTAGTTTGAAGCACTTATATAAATTTTCCTTGCTTTAGACCTTGTTTTTAACTCAAAACATATCTAAATTATTAGGTGATCATATTTTGTCTTTGAATCATGTTTTTAGGTAACTTACAAGTATTTGGTTGTTATTTTGTAGTTTTGGAGAAAGCTAGGAAAGAAGGAAGGAAGTCAAGCACAAAGTGGTGAATTTGAAGTTGAAGGAATTTTTGGTTAAGTCCCCAGGCTAAGCCCCAGATCCAGGCTTAGCCTCAGCTTGGCAGAGAGTCCCTGGAACAAAAATTCAATCCTAACACTGAGCGTGGAACTAAGGCTGATCGTGGGAGTCCCAGAACCTCATTTCTCACTCCAAATCTATCCTCAAGCTTAGCGTGGCTTCTCACGCTTAGCGTGGATTGTGATGACATGTCATTATTCACATAAGACAAAAGCTTTTATGACCTAAAAGTAAGATTTTCGAGGAGGGAAGCAAGGAGGATCATTCTTGGAGTTTGTGTGGCGGCTGGAGAGCTATGGAACCTTCAAGATCAAGCTTCTTCCTTTCTTCATCATTTGTAGAGTTCTACATGTCTATGTGTAGCTAAACTCACCCTTGTTGGGGTTTGATGTAACTAAACCCATTCTCATGTGTAAACTCTAAGCTATCAATCTAAGTTGTTATTCAGTTTTATTGCTCTTTTTCTGTGCATAATGCTTGTTATGGCTTGATCACCCTTAACTTGAACTTAAGGTTTTTAAGAGATTGAGAAATGATTTTAAACCTGACTTGAAATAGAGTAGCTAATGGTGCTTATTGCTAGAGATAGAGTAAATGCCATTGGTCTTTCTTAAGCTCTTGTTTTTAAAGCTGGTTTCTTGGTTAAACTATGCAAGAGATTGATAGTTTAAGTTAGCAACTTAGATGCCAACTTGTAAGAGATTAGGGTTGGTTACTTTTGAGAGTGATTGATAAATTTTGAATAATAACTATTGTGAACTTAGTGATAAACATGAGAGGAAGGTTTAGTGAAGTCAAACCCCAACAATTTATTAATATTGCATTAGAATCAAGTTTTGCACTCTAAGTGTTTACCAAAATACCAAAAAGAATTGTTATTTCTTGTTTACATTATTTACTGCAGCAAATCAACTCTTATTGCTTTCCGGTAGCTTAGTTAGTATAACAAGTGAAATTGCCAAGTATTGCGCAAGTCCCTTGGGAGACAATACTTATACTTTCATTGAACTACTTATACGATTTGGTACACTTGTCAAAAGAGATAACAAGTTTCTGGCGAGTCCATCTTCTCTTGAGGTTGAGAAACTTGCAATATGGCAGAAGCACCTTGAAGGAGTCTTCAATAGTGTAGAAGCACCAAAGGTGTGCTCGGTTACTTCCCAAGGAAGTAGAAGGAGGAGGTACCAAGGCACAAAGGTTGGAAACCTTTGTGAAGGGACCTAGAGGAGAGAGTTCTCCACGGATATATAAGGCTTTGGAAGAGAGAATTTGAGAGAAATTATAAATATTATTCATCCAAAATGAGGAAAAAGGTTAGAGTTACAAATATATACAAGGAGGTAGCTTAGGGAGCAAGCTAACCTTAACCATGGTTCAAGTGAACCATGGTTTGGGTGCTTGACCTTCCAACCTAGTTAGGAGGCTTGTGGAGCAAGCTTCTCACTTAGCTTGCTTGAGAAGCAAGCTAAGGAGAAGCTTGTAGCACAAGCTTACCAAGCTTGAAGGCAAGGAGAAGCAATTCGGCCATGTGAGGAACCAAGGCAAGCTAGGCAGCCTTTTAGGCTAGTTTGCTCACTAATCCGGTTTTGAAAAAGTTTGATTTGGTTTAGTTAGGTTCATCCAAAAATGATGAGACCTAGCTAAATCAAATCCTTGAAAAATTAGGAGCAAAACAACTCTAATATGTAAAATTTTGCCTAGGCCCAATTCTGGTCCAATTACTAGTCACACCCTCAAGCATTGCTAATTGTCACCCCACTTCTACTACTGAAAAAATAGAAAAAGAGTGACCTTCAATACAAGGTTAAATGGAGTCAAAGTCTCCAAGTAACCTACCCTAAAAACAATATATAATGGTCTATAAAAAGAAAATAGAGTGCCTTAGAAATACAAAGGCTAAAAATGACCTATACAATGAAAACTATGTACAAGTTATATACAATAGAACTATGTCTTCTCTTCATGATAGAGTGGTCCAAATGAAGAGTACCTTGGGCTTAAAAAGCCCACTGGTCTTCAAGTTGTCCATTCCTTCTTGAATGCTCCTAGCCATAGCTCTAGTGATTAGGCCCTTGGCCCATGGTCCATCAAGACCCCCTTTTTAAAAGTTTGGAAATCAGTCCTTGGGGATAACTTGGTTTAGAAGTCCTAGTCTCATCCTTTGTGTACATGTCGATTGATGGTTAATTTCGATGAATTTTGATGAAGAAGTGAGTTACAAGGTCCAAATTTGTCAAATTTCATCACATGTGTGACTGATGAGTCAAAGCTGTGACTAGTTAGTCATAGTGTGACTGACGAGTCACAAGCATGACCAACATCATGAGCGTGATTGGTGAGTCAGGACCATGACATATTTTGATCTTGATCACTCTTTGAAATTTGTCGAGCCAATTACAGGTGTAACTAGCAAGTCATGGGCGTGATTGACATCACAACTGTGATCCGTGAGTCACAGTTGTGACTCATATTGTTGCTCTTTTTCTCATTTTTTTTTCTTATCTTTTCTCCCATTTATCACCTCCATTGCCTAAGATGAGTTATATTTATGAGTTTGAGATAACTTGAGAATGGTTAGCTTGAAGATACGATATAGTAACAATAAGGGAGTAATTGAGTTCATGTTTGACAATTATAATGGTGATGAATGTTCTTATAATGATTACAACTTGAGGTGTTTTAGTGGCGTGGTCTAGAACCATGATTTATAATGTTAGTAATGAATAACTTTACCCTTTAGGTATTTTATCTTAAATTAATTGTTTGAGGTACCTATATTAATGTTTAGGAAGATAAATCATGATGAAGAACAATTGTGAATAAGTTATAATGTGAATTAATTGTTAACAACTTGATGTGTATTGGATGATGTTCTGTAATTGTCAAGTTGAATTGTGAACATGTGTAATGATTGTAATAATTAATGTTGATAACTAGTTGTGGTATGTGAGTATGTTACTAACACGATTGTGAGTTATGTATGAATTGATTGATGTACTTTAATATTTATATAGTTGTTGTTTATAGATCATGTTAGGGTCATATGTTGAGAAGTCTAAGAGAGGCTTAGCCATGATGTAATTATGAATTAAAAAGAGAATTGATGTACAATTATGGGCGTGAATTGTTGTCATGTGATCACGCATATAGTCTTGTTTAACATACATCATATGTATAAATGTTTTTTTAAAGGGCATGATATGAAATATACTATTAAGTAAGGCCCATTCTATAAAAGCTTGGGATCAATCCTTGGGGGAAATTAGGTTTAGAAAGCCCCAATCTTGCTTATTGTGTGCATGGGACGAAACTTGCAACTCCATTGTAATGACTAGATCTTGGTAATATATCCTCATAGTGAAAGTGCATTGAGGGTGTGACCCAATATATACTCCTAGACTACTCTATGTTGCTTGAGATAATGCACCATGTGATGTTTTGATTGGCATCACATACATGATTAAATGTAGTCGGTGTCTATTGTATAGTGCATATGAATAAACTAATATATTAGCTTATTATACTTTGAACAATCATAACATGTTTATAGTATTGTTATGATTATATATTGTATCTTGTTTGTGTTTGGCTATTCGGTTGCATTCTATATCATGAGATAAAGTGAGATGTTTCTCACTCCCTTTGTTTTTTGTTATTCTTCTTGTAACACCCCGATTTTCACAGATTATACGAAGGCTCAAATCTCAATAAGGGTTATTTAGTAACCTAGAACGGGTCATTCTCAAACTGGAACGGGCTGTTCCAAACTACTAAAAAGGCATATAACCCTAGTTAGGAACGAGTCGTTCTAGTTTAAGAACAGGTCGTTCTAAACATGATCATTATAAGTTAAACTCAACCCCAGAACGGGCCGTTCTAGTTTAAGAACGGGCCATTCCAGATGTAAATTTTACACATGATGAATGAGTCTAGAACGGGCCGTTTTGGATCCGAAATAGGTCGTTCTGGCCACTCCTGATGTCTATAAATAGCACACTCTAGCACCCCCAAAAGGACATTTCTCACTTCTGACTCCTTTTTCTTCTACACTCTCTGAAGACCAAGGGGAACCTAGAGGAGGAAACCAACCAGATCCTGCTTTAGTTTCAGTTACTGCTTATCGAGGTACGGGGGAAAAGAGATTATTTGTATGCAAAGTTACATGAAGGAATTGGGTAAAGGAGGAATCCCGTAGGATTATAGGTAATTTTATAATTATTTAGGTTTGAAGAATTGATGATCCCATTAAATTTCGCATGTATTGAGGATTATGAATATGTAAATAATTTGTAAAAATGATGATCTGAGAGAGAGAGAACGAAATTGTAGAAAAGTGATTGAGTTAGGTTTTGGAAAAATTGGGGGTTTTACTATTTGAGTTAAGATTCTATTAAATTGGTGATTCAATAGGGTTTTATATTGATTTATAAATGTTATTGTTATATTATTTGGTACAATTGATGATCTAGATGATAATTGGAGTCATTGGGATGTGCTCATGTTATGGCTTAATTTTTCAATTAATTATGATGTGCGTATGTTGGCATGAAATGAGATGTTGTGTTGAATGTGAATATGATATGATTGTGTTTTCTCACACTTATGTCGGCATGGCACGACCTTGGGCAAGAGATGCTACATGTAACGACCCTCCGTGGCCGCCACACTAGGAAAAAAAAACACTACATACTGCTCGAAAATATACTAAAATAGTATAATAAATATTTACAATACAGTTGCTAATCAAGCAACCAACAACAAATAAATTATATACAACAAAGTATGCTACTATACGGTAGCCTACAAAAAAATTTCCATCTCTAGGCACCTCCTGTGGCCTCTAGCAGCTATCTCCAGTCTATCCCTGCCCTGCTCCCATACAACGTATGATCATCGCAATCCAAACCACATGGAAACATGCAAGGGTAAGCTAGAGACAATAAACAATTCATAATATTTTAATCTGCAACACAACAACTATACACCTTAACATCATTTCAACTTACAACATAACAACACTATCATCATCCTCAACAAGGTCAACATACAACACAACCACAGCTTAACAACACAACAACAAATATACAACTCATATCAACAACAAATCAACTCATCAACAACTTATGCGTCGTCACGCATTTCGACTCGGAGATCTCTTACAACATGATAAGTAGTCTAAGTGGCTAGGTCCTACCAAACCGACAACACAACAAATTTGGATATCAATCCACAACACGATAATGGTTTCTCAGACTTGGCCACTTAAACAAGGAAGTATAGTACTCGGTTAGGAACTAAGTTCCCGACTTTGTACTTTACTCAAATTGGTCACTTGTAATCGATATAGGTCGACCTGACCCCTATACCGTGGTCGCTTTGTAATCGATATAGCTCAACCTTGCCCCTATACCGTGGTCGCTTTATAATCGGTATAGCTCGACCTTACCCCTATACCATGGTCGCTTTATACACGTGTGCCTCGACCTTGCCCACACACGGGATCAACTAAGTCCTAGAGGAGAACAACACAACGACTGCTCCAAGGGACAACTTCCCAAGGATTTTATAATAAATTGGGCTCTCAGAGCACCACAACTATCTCAATCCACACAATGGGATGAGCAACTTCGAAAACATCTCCCCTAGTCCTAGTGATCAACAACTTATCATCACAGCTTAATCAGCTTATAACTCAACAACACAGCTTTACAACGATAAGCATCACAACAATTTTACAACAATAGGCATCTTAACAACTTTACAGCAATAAACAACTTAACAACTTTACAACAATAAGCAACTTTATAGCAATAGACAACTTAACAACTTTACAACAATAGACAACTATAGTCATCAATCTCAACTTTTAACAACTTTAAACAACATAACAACTTTCAACTCTATACTCGACATGCATCTCTATGTAATTATACAACTATACAACCTTAATAATTTTAACAACATGCAAACAACTTAATTAAACAACTATAGTCATTAAAATATCAACTTAATGCAATTTAACAACTTTAAACAACTTCAACAATATCATAATTCAACACAACTTGTAAACAACTTCACAACTTAACTACAACATGCATTTTGCAACAACATCATTAATAAATATTTAATCAAATATTAGCAACCAACAATATTTTCATCACATAACACAACTCATACTAATCAACCTAAGTACCTAAAAGAGTTCCCAACTCACATACAACCAACAACTTTACAATCTAGCTTCCCTTACCTGAAGATTGGCTCAAAATAGCCAAGCAGCGGAATTCCCTTTCCGAAGCTCAACCCGGAACTTCAATCCACCCAAGGCAAGCTTCTTAGTCCAGAGTTCCTCTCTCTAAAACTTCTCTCTCTACAAAATTCTCTCTAAAAACCTCCCTTTCTCTTCAACCACTCAACTCTATTTATAGACATTCAGGAGTGGCCAGAACGGCCTGTTCCGAATCCGGAACGACCCGTTCTGCACTCTTTCACCTAGTACAAAATTTACATGCAAAACGGCCCATTCTGGGACTCATCCAGAACGGCCCGTTCTCCATCCAGAATGGCCTGTAATCCCTCCGAAACGGCCGTTCTAGGGTTTGGAACGGCCCGTTCTCCCTCCAGAATGGCCCGTTCTCAACTATGTTTTATAGGCCAATTCAGTAGTTTGGAACGACTTGTTCCAGTTTGGGAACGGCCCGTTCTGGACTACTGAATCACCCATACTGAGCCTTCTAAAAAAATTTACTACGTTACACTACAGGGGTGGCGTGAGCATGACATAGTGTAGGATGTGTGAGGCAATTAACATGTATGTCGGCGTGGCACGACCTTGGGCAAGAAATGCTACAAGGGTAGCGTGAGCATGGCATAATGTTAATTGCAAGATTTGTGATGATTGTGAATGAAATGTGATTGTGGTTCCTCACACTTATGTCGACGTGGCAGGACCTTGGGCAAGAAATGCTATAGGGGTGGCGTGAGCATGGAATAGTGTAGGATGTGTGAGGCAATTAACATGTATGTCAGTGTGGCACGACCTTGGACAAGAAATGCTATAGGGGTGGCGTGAGCATGACATAGTGTTAATTGCAAGATTTGTGATGATTGTGAATGAATGTGATTGTGGTTCCTCACACTTATGTCGATGTGGCACGACCTTGGGCAAAGAGATGCTATAGGGGTGGCGTGAGCATGACATAGTTTTAATTGCAAGATTTATGTGTGGAAATTAGTATTTATGTTGGCATGGCACGACCTTGGGCACAAGATGCTACAGGGGTGGCATGAGCTTAATATAGTACAAATTATATGATGTGATGAATTTGGTGTGATTGTGAATTGTGATGTGAAGATGATGCATGATTGATAGAATTAGGAGATATATAAAAATGGTTGTAAACATTTCATTAAGTAATGAGTTATGATGAGATTATGTTGTGGCTTTTCCTTGTGTGCTTTACATATAGATGTTTTCTTTTCTCACCGTACAATTTGTGTATGTTTTAGGTGAGGAAGATCCGGTTATGAGTGGTATCCAAAATGCCAACAGTTGACTTGTGTATGTGCTATGATATTGTGACATCGAGACAGAGGATTTCAAGGACACGAATATTTATATATATTTGGAGTTGTACTTATTATTTTGAAAACAATTTGTAAACTCTTAGGTTTTATTTTCAATTATTTTGGATATTGAACAACAGTTATGAAGATTTTATGTGAACCCTTTTTACCAACGTTGAAAATTTATTCATTAGTTTTATTTACATTATTATAATATATGTGTTGGGGTAGTAAGGGTGTCACACTTCTTATATGTTGTTGCAAGTGATCTTCAACACGATGTCGAGGATGTTGGTGATGAAACTTAGTCTTCATAAATGAGTTATGCTTTGATAGAATGTAGTATCAGGGCTTAGTTAGAAATTTTCTTTTTGTTGTTATGTTTTGAAACATCTTTTTTTTTGTTGTTGTAATTTTAGTTGGATTTTCGCTGCTATTTGTTAAGGTTTAGCGTTTTGTAATTTCATTGAATATTGAGATTTATTTATGATATGATTTTCTATTTAGTTTTATTTATTTGTGCATGCATCATGGTATGTAGGGACGAGGGTGTAACAGGGCTTAGTTTATGTATTTAAGGTCGTGGTAGGTTTTCACTCAAGTTGTCTTATCTTAACAATAGTACTAGAATTTTATAGTTTAAGTGGTGAAACCTAAGAAATCAATCTAGCTTATGCTAGCCATTGTTTCTAGATTTATGCTAGTCGTTATTTTTTGCCATAATGCCAACCATTATGATTTAATATGGTCAAGACACTTAGATTGTTCATCGTTGTTATAGGAAATCTCCATTAGATGTTATGTATGACAATGCATCAGTTGTTAAGTTATTTAAGAATTATTATTAGTGATTTAATTTTTGCTCTGTTGTTAGCTATATATTACTCTATGGTGCGGCCTGTATTTGAAATGGTGAAAGTTGTGAAAGTGTTGAGATGTATTTGAAGTTGTTTATCATTCATACTTGTTGTTTGTATTATGTTCAATTGCTAGTTGATGATACTTAATTGTTTTCTTTAAATAATTGGTAAATGATTTCAATTGATGTTTTTTTAAGTTAATTGGTTGAATCGTTAAGTTATTTATTTCATAAACTTACATTTTCTTTTTCTTGTTCTTGGAACTATAAGGATCATACTTGGTATAAACATACTTATTGTATAGACACTATCGACAATTATAGTCATTTTGTATACAATTATGTAGTTATATAGATTATATATGTGAATAGGATGTATATGTAATTTCATAAGAGAATTTTATACTTTCATATATATATATAAATGGACTAATTTTATGATTTCTACCTTATAGATATATATAGTTCATAAATGATCAGATGATTGTTTGCATTAGAACCCTAGGATAGTTGGATATAGTGTAATATTTTTGTTTCTTAGCAATTGTGTTATACTAAATATATTAATCTATCATGTCATTACATTAATAAATAATTATTTGGTTTCATTAACTTTACGTTTTAATTATTATGGTTAAAAATATTTTATTTTAGTCTTTATGTTTTCTTTTACTCTTTATAGTTTTATAAATTGTATTCTTTAATAAATAAACCGAAGAAACTAGAAAAATGAAAATGATATATTTAATAATTAATTATAGAAACTAAAAGTTAAAATTTATAAAATTATAGTAATCAAATTAGTATTTAAATCTACATTTAAATAATTCATATAAACACTTTATTAGATGTTTCTTAACAATATTTGGTTTGAGTGTGAATTTTGATATATTGTTAATATAAATTTTTATGATAATAATTAATTAAAAATATTTTAAATATAATTTTAAAATAATTATTAAAAATTGATATTTTTTTAATGAATGGCCATGTAAAAAAAATATTTACATTATTATTGTATTCTAACTAAATTTGAGGATTTAATTTAAATATAATAATAATGTACAAATTTCTATAATATTATCTAATAGAATTTTTGTGCATTTATGATGATATTTTTAACATTTTGTTTGGTTTACAAGAATTGTGTGCAATATGAAAAGTGGGGAGGAGATAATCCTAAAAGTGCACAAGTGCACCGAAGAGGGTGAAAGATAGTAAACCTTTTTGTGTTTGGTATAATTGGGCATGGCAATCTAACCCGCCCCTGTGGGTACCTGCCCGAACCCGCCCCGATTTGAATGGGGAAAACTCGTGTTTATCGGGTTCGGGTTCGGGTTCGAGTTTTCCCGATTAATAAAATCGGGGCGGGGGCGGGGGCGGGGGTGGGGATGTTAATACCCACTCCGTCCCCGCCCCCATCCCCATACCCGCCCCTGTCCCCGCCCCGCTTAATAATATAATTAAAAAATTATTTGTATATATATAAACCAAAATTATAAATATTTATATGTAAAAATTTATATTATTTTATTTTTCTTTTATTTTTTTTTAAATTGTTCATATTTATTTAAAAGAAAAAAAGAAGAAGAAAAATAGGAGCAAGGGCGGGGGCGGGGGCGGGGCGGGGAAACCCGAACCCCGTCAGGGGCGAGGATGGGGACCCAGATTTTATCCCCGACAGGTATCAAGGGCGGGGGCGGAGACGGTTTAAATTTGTGGGGGGAACGTAAAACCCGCCCCGCCCTGCCCTGCTCCGTTGTCATGCCTAGGTGTAACCAATTAGAAAAGAAAATATGATAAGAAATCATTGGGTCCCATAGTATTTATAATACTTGCTAAATAGGGTGGATTGGAAGGAAAAATATAAAAGTTACATTTGTCCCCTTCTATAAATATGAGTGTACATGACATTGTAGCGCACAATTTGAGGTTCTTAATTTGGGTATGTGATATGGGTTGGACAACCATAATTGATCATGAGATACATAATTATAATGGAACCCAAATTTTTACTTTCAATAGTTTTGCAATTTGATTATGGTATATATATTCGATTATGGTAATCAAATATTTAAATCATAAACTTAATTATAAAGGGATATATTTATTAATTAATTTATAATATTATTTTATTTTTTGTTTATTTAATTCAACATAAACCAATATAATAATTAAGATTAAAGTACTTTTTAGTCTTTATAATTTTATTTAATTTATCTTTTACGATGCTAATAGTGGAATGCATTGGCATAGTCGTGTGCGTGACATGATGTTTGACGTGCGACACAGTGTATATATGATTTGTGATGTAGAAGTGCAATGGAATGAATTTAAAGTTGATGGTGTTAAATATGTTGGATGATGGATATTGGGTTTACATATTGTTTGAAATTGAGATTGTTTTATGAAAATTTCCTGCTGTACTTTTTCATATATGTCCTCTTTTCTCACTGTACATTTTGTGATTGTTGTTAGATGGGAAAGATTCGAACATGAGTGAGATTCAAGGTGTTAGTAATTGAGTCATGGGATTGCTTTGATAGTATAACATCGAGACAAGAGATTTTAGATTATTCATTTTATGATAATTGGATTTTATATTTCTTTATCAATTAAATTTATGAACTTATATTTTATAAATATTTATTTTAAATTACTTAGATATTAAAACTATTTTAATTGTGACCCATTTTACCGAGTTGAAAAACTTTTTTTTTTATATTTTCATATTATGTATATTAGGTAGAATGAGTGTCACATAAATATTTTTATATTCATTATTAGAGAGAAAAAAAAAATAATACCTACCTCTCAAAAATGTCAATGTCCTATTTATATATATATATATTCTCCCCTTCTTAAAAGTTTCTTTCCACTTACTTTCACACAATTTCACTTTTAAAATAATCTTATTATAATACTATTTTGTAATATTTTAAATATTCTAGATAATTTTTAAAAAAATATAATTTTGTAATATATAATATTTTTTAATTATTAAACGGGATGAGTTAGATTTTGGAATTTATTTTGTCAAGCGAGATAGGATTGACTAGATAGGACACAGGAAATTTGTCCTTTTAAATAATGTCTTCCCACTTATTTTTACACGGTTTCACTTTTTAAAAAAAATCTTATTATAATATCATTTTGTAATAATTTAAAAAATTTGGATAATGTTAAAAGCCTTATTTTGTAATATATATATATATATATATATATATATATATATATATATATATATATATATATATATATATATATATATATATATATATATATATATATATATATATATATATATAACCTTTTTAATTATTAAATGGGATGAATTTGATTTTTGAATTTACTTTACTGTGTGGAACGAGGAGGAGGAATAAAATGGGACAGGATGGGACTTGATGGACCAACAGTGCTGATCATAATGCTTATAAGCAACCCCTCTGCCACATCACTGCTACATCAGTTCTGATCTATTTTATGGGTTATTTAAATTTTAGCAGAGTTGTTTCCACAAGCAACTCTGCTAAAATTTTAACAACCCATAAAGTGGGTCAAAGCTGATGTGGTAGTGATGTGACACAGGGGTTGCTTATAACCAACTCTCATTGCAGATACTCTAAGTCATTTTATTATTCTTATTTTTTATAACTTTTTTTAATCCATAGAAAATATTTAAAATATTGTTTATAAAATTATAAATATTATAAATATAATAAATTATTATTTATAATATAAATATAAAATAATAAATACATTTATCATTTTAAAATTATAAAATATTTAAAATTAAGATACAGTAAATTCTTTTTAAATTTAAAATAAAAATTTCATGTCGTAAAAATATTACATTTTTATAAATATTTTATAAATAGAGTAGGTTGAATTTTTAAACTTACTTTATTAAGCAGGACAAGATGAAGTGGAATAGAATGAGATAAACTAACATAGTAGGATAAAAAACATTTTGTAAATTCTCGTTTCAATAACTTTTTCTTAATTCATAAGAAATATTCAAAACATTGTTTATAAAATTATAAACATTATAAATATAATAAATTTTAATTTATAATATGCATGTAAAATAATTAATATATTTATCATTTCATATTTTAAAATTATAAAATATATAAATTTAAGATAATTTAAATTCTTTTTAAATTTAAAATATTTTTTTATGCTATAAAAACAATCTTACATTTTTATAAATATTTTATATATTAGATGGGTTGAATTTTTTAATTCACTTTACTAAGCAAAACAAGATGAAACAAAATAGAATAATAGAATAGGATAGAGTGGGACGTGACAGTCTAACACCGTATGGCACAGACATATTGTCACTCTCACTTTCAATAGTTTTTTTATTTATTAATTTATAGAAAATATTTAAAATATTATTTATAAATTTTAAATATTATGAATGGAATAAATTTTTATTTATAATATAGTTATAAAATAATTAAATACATTTATCATTTCATATTTAAAATTACAAGATATTTAAATTTAAGAAAAAATAATTTCTTTTTAAATTTAAAACTTTTCATATTGTAAAAAAAACTCATATTTTTATAAATATTTTAAATAAAATAAAATATATATATATATAAGATCATATCTAATTTAAATACGTGTATTCTTTCTATATTTAAAAAAAATGAAACAATTAATTATATTATCTCAATATAAAAGAATAATTTTATAAATAAATATGATTTTAACATACATAAAAATAAGAATAATTCATACAAATATATGAGTATCGTTCTAGTATTAAAATTAAACTTTAATTTTTAAATACTAACCATAATTCCTTTAACAAAACAAGAAAAAATAAAATCTAAAAATGATTTTTCAGACCCACAATGAGAAATTGGAGTAGTGTGTAAGTAATCTTAAGTCTAACCTTTGAAGTTTCAATCATGCTAAAGTTATTGTAAATCCTACTGATATATTTTCTTTTCCCCATTTGACTGTATTAAGCAGTTACGGTATTTTCTACCTCCAGGCTCCAGCGAACTACAGTTGAATTTCCGTACTGATTAACCAGCTGTGAGTTTCTCACTCACACAGTCTTTTCTTTCTCTGTCTGCATTAAATTGCTTAGAGAGAGACCATTACAACTTACAACTTGGCTTTAAATGCAAGCTCGTAGGCTCCATCAAGGTACAAGTTATTAATCTTTTAGTAGAAAAAATATACTTAATGAAGAAGGAAATGCTTTGGAAAATAACATGATATCAAACTTTCGTTTTGACCATCGTGGTGGTTTCGTGCATCGTTGTTTGTTTATGCATTTTAACTTAAACCCTAAACTTATGAAAAATAAGTAACCACTTGCATGTGCAGTCTATTTCAATTTGCTTATAAAGTTATTCTTAATAATACTATTTACTTTTTTTTATTTGTATATACTTAAACTTTGACACGTGTAATGTATGCTAAAAATTTCAATTTATAAGCTTATAAAGTCATAATAATGCTATTTAATTTGTTTGTTTTCCATATACTTAAGTTTTGACAAGTGTAAATCATGTCAGTATTACAAAATTAAATATATGTTTATTGTTATTATTTTGTTTGATTACTATAAAATAAAATTGATAATAAAAAAATTATATTCAACTGATTTTATAAATTATTTGTTCCAAATATTAATTTAATTAATATTTAGTTAAGTTTGTTTGAAAATAATTTTTTTAGGTATGGATAATTTATAAATTCATTTGGTAGTTATCAAATAAATTAATAATATATATATATATATATATATATATGCTCATCTGCATATTTCTCCTTTCTCGTTTTCCCTAGATCCACCGCCGGGACGTAAATCTGGTTTTAATTGTTGCATGCTCATCTGCATATTTCTCCTTTCTCGTTTTCCCTAGATCCACCGTCGGGACATCTGGTATCAGAGCCTGATGGGGAAGTAGGAATTTATGGCTAGATCTAAGTTTACTTTTAATATTAAAATCATGTTATAAGGCTATTGTGTTCTGGATCTATGAATTTTGGTTTACCTTTTATTGCTTTATTTATTCAGATCCAAATAAAAGTTCACAAAATTTATAAAACAGAAATTAAATAAAGCAATAAAAGGTAAACCAAAATTCATAGATCCAGAACACAATAGCCTTATAACATGATTTTAATATTAAAAGTAAACTTAGATCTAGCCATAAATTCCTACTTCCCCATCAGGCTCTGATACCAGATGTCCCGACGGTGGATCTAGGGAAAACGAGAAAGGAGAAATATGCAGATGAGCATGCAACAATTAAAACCAGATTTACGTCCCGGCGGTGGATCTAGGGAAAACGAGAAAGGAGAAATATGCAGATGAGCATGCAACAATTAAAACCAGATTTACGCGACGGTAGTCCGCACAATACTGGGTATCAAGGGCACACCTGACGAGTCAGGCTTACGAATCCCAGGTTTTCACAAAGTTTTATGATGCAAGAAATAAAAGTAGAAGAAAGAGTAATACAAAATTGTTGTATTGATTGAACAAGAAGATACAAAGGCAAGAGAGAAGGAGGAGGTTCTCACTCTAGACTCTCTTTTCGCTAACCGGTGCCACTCTTCTAGGCAGGATACAAATTTATAGAAAACTTAAAGTTACTATTACAACAGTGATTACTATTACAACAGTAAAATGAGTTTTCCGCTTCAGTGAACAGTACACTTCCGCAAAATGAGCAGTAATTGTTGACCATGGGTTGTTGACTTCTTTCGTCAGGATGACGTCAGGATGTCGTCAATATTCAGAGCCGGAATAGTGCTTTAACAGCGATTGGAGGAACTCAGTCTTCTTCAGATGCTTCATCAAGGTTGATTCCGAAGCAATCATCTTCATTCTGGAAATATGACCCGGATGAAGAGGATGGAGAAGAGACTTCCTTCTTGGCTTTTCCTTTCGACGAACTGGACTCCGAGTCTGTCTGCAGGAGTTCAAGAATTTGATGAAGATTTGTCGCTAAAGCTTCATCATTTGTGGATGCTGCAAGGGCTGCTGCGATCTTAGCCTTTCGATTAAGAAACTGGCAAGTTTCTGGATCAGCGGCCTTGAGGCTCTTTGGATTCTTTTGGAACCAAAGCGCTACTCCTTGTGTATTGGCTCGGGATGCATCAAACTGATCCCACCATTTGACAGAGGCTTGCTTGCCTAAGATTGGAAGAAGCTTGGAGGTCTTCTTGAACTGGTGTTGCCAGGCAAAGATCCAAGCTAAAGAGAACTTTGAGAAGAAATGAAGAGATGTATGGAACTGGCTGGTCCCCTCTTCAAACCTTGATTTGAACTGATTATATCCTTCTTTGATGTCTGGGGGAAGGATACTCAGGATAGGTCCAAAATACTCCCACCACTCGGCGAACCATTGTGGAAAGAAATACCGAATATTTTGTTTAAAATAAATAAGCCAGGAGTGCCTGTGGTGTTTGTTTTGAAACCAAAAAACATTTGTCCAGGCATTAAGATAATCCCAGTAATTGTACCCAATTGGGTCAAATGGCTGAGAAAATTTTCTGACTTGATTGGGTTTATTGTCAAAATCTTTGAAAGTTAAAATTTTGAGGATTTGAATTGTTGAGTGCGTGATAAGCTGGTTATCATTTTTGTCAAAATTGTGTTTAATTGAAACAGATTTGGAATCCACCAGTATGAATTCGTAAAATCTCCTTGTCTTGATAAGACTAAGGGGTTTGAAAAGAAAACCTGGTGGAAAGATTTTTTCGCAAATCTTGTTTGGATTTGGATCCCAAAATTCGGGTTCCATTTGGATTGTAGGATAAAACCTTCCTTCTTTTGGTAGATAGGAAGATGGTTGTTTTTGGGCAACTGGCTGAGGCTGCTCAACCAAGTCTTCTGATTTGGAAATTTTTGAAATAATTGATTTCAGATATGGGTCAGGTTCTTCTGCAAGAATCTGTTTCCAGGCCTTGGGAGGTTGTTTTTGGGTGATTGGTTGAGGCTGCTCGACCAATTCTTTTGGATGTAAAGTTACCTTTGATTTGGAAATTTCTGAAATAATTGATTTCAGGCTTTGATCCCAGAAGAGGTCATTAGGTTCTTCTGAAAAAATTTGTTTCCAGGATTTGGAAGGGAGGTTGGTTAACCCACAATCCTGAAGGGCTAGAAGGGTTGGAAGTGCCATGGCATAGTCCGATGGCTTGGTTTGATGGGTAGATGACCCTGCTTTGGTTTGCTGAGTAGATGACCCAGCGATTGGTTTGTTTTGCTGAGATGACCCAGCTCGGGTTAATGACCCTTTGTCTGAGGTTTCTGAGGAAACCTTGATTGATTTGTCTTCCTCAATTGAGGATGCTGATTTTGCTAGGCGATTTGGTTTGCCCATAACGATTCCCTTTCCCCTTCCCCTAGAAGAGGATGATCGCGGCCTTAATTTAGGCGTCATTGCATTCTGTCTTTCCCTGTAGAAATTCACGGGTAAGATAGTCAGGTAAAGTGTTTGAGGTGCCTTTGATATATTCAATGTCAAAATCAAAAACACTTAAAATTGCTTGCCAGCGGGCAAAGATTTGTTTTGATGCTAAATTTTTAACATCTTTTTGCAAAATATCTTTGGCTGATTTACAATCAACACGGACTAAAAATTTTTGATTCAACAAATCAGATTGAAATTTTGAAATACATAGTACAATGGCCAAAACTTCTTTTTTAACAGTAGAATAATTTTGCTGGGCCTTGTTCCAATGTTTTGATGTGAAAGCAATGCAATTTTCAGAATCATGCATGGCTTGTTTGAGAACACCTCCATAACCAATATCAGAGGCATCAGTTTCGACAATCTTTGGGAGATTGGGGTTGGGTAGGTAAAGACAGGGTAAAACTTTAACCTGCTGTTTGATCTGTCTGACCACATTGGTATGGACAGTAGTCCATGGAGGGGGAGATTTCTTGAGCCTTTCATGAAGACGTTTAATTATGTTACTGAGTTGAGGAAAGAAATCAGAAACATAGTTTAAACAACCAAGAAATCTTTGAAGTTGTGTCTTCTCAAGAATCTGATTGGGAAACTTATCAGCAAACTCTATGACTCTACATATTGGTCGGATAGTTCCCTGAAAGATTTCATGACCAAGAAACTTGATCTTTGTCTGAAAAAGACAGATTTTGGTTTTAGAAACAGCAAGGCCATTTCATTTAATTACCTTGAAAAATATTTCAAGATGTTTGAAGTGCTGATCAATGGATGAGGAGAAGATAAGAACATCGTCAATATAGACAATGCAGAAATTTGAGTATGGATTGAAAATATCATTCATGATATTTTGGAACTCCGAAGGGGCATTCTTAAGACCAAAGGGCATCACGTTCCATTCGTATTGCCCAAACGGGACAGTGAAGGCTGTCTTGTAGCGATCACTGGGATTGATTTGGATTTGCCAAAATCCAGATTTCATGTCGAATTTAGAAAAGATCTTTGCCGAATATAATCGGGAAAGAAGATCTTTCTTGTTTGGAATTGGATATCTAATCCATTGAAGGGCTTGATTAAGTGGTTTATAGTTGATGACCAACCTAGGAGCACCACGCTCGATTTCAGAAGCCTTGTTGACATAAAAGGCTGCACAAGACCAGGGACTCTTGCTCTTCCGGATTAAACCTTTGGAAATAAGATCGTTGATCTCCTTTTGACAGTGGATGACAAGTTCATGACTCATCTGGATTGGCCTGGCTTTGGTTGGGATTTGCCTATCAGTAAAATCCTTTTCATAAGGAAGGCTGACCATATGTTTCTTTCTATCCCAAAAAGCATTAGGAAGATCGGAACAAACATGACATTGAAATCGATCATGAAGACTCATAATCTTTTGTTTGATATGGGATTGAGAAAGCTGACTTTCGATATGTTTGAAAGAGATTTCCTCCTTAAGGAAATTGATTTGATTAAGCTTTCTATCAACCTGATTGATGTTACGAAAGAGGGGTTTATTCAGAAATTTGAACATGATTGTTTTTCCTAGATATTGGGTAGATATACCTTCATCAGATATCTTAATAGGGAAAATGGATTTAATGAATGGTGTTCCAAGGATTACATCATTCTTAAGATTTTTTACCAAGAGAAATGGAGTTTCAACCTGGAGATTATCATTTTGAATGATTGCAGATGGGAGCTTATACTGGATTTCTAGTCGAGAACCACTAGCAGTCCTAAGTTTCTCGGAGGTTTTGTGGAAGTATTTGGTTGGAATGAGTCCTTCCAGAATACAGTTAGAATCAGCTCCAGTGTCAAACAGAGCGATTGTTTTTAAGACAAAATCTTCGACTGAAATAGTAACATCAATATAGAATTTTTGAATGCTACAATGATTGATCAGAGCGTTGAAGAGGGTATCATCATCAGTGGAGACATGGTCAGATTCATGGTCATCACTGGGATTGTCATGGTCATGCCGAACCACGTTATCGGAAAAAGCTTCAGTTATTTGAGATATGAAAGTTTCATGTAACTGTTGCTTCTTTTTGAGGTCACGAATCTCATATTTAAGAGAACTGATTTCAATCTGTAGGTCTTGAATTGTAACTGGCTTAGCTGCAGATTTTTCAAGGCGTTTGAGGGTTTGAGTAAGATCAAACTTATTGTTAACAAACCTATTATCAAGCTGTGACTTGTTAGGTTTATGGAGGATTGTCTTGAGCTTTTCAAGATATTCATCTCTTTCATGGGGATCTTGAATGGACTTTAAGACATCAAGAAGAAGATTTTGCTCATCATTGTGGATAACATTGATGAGAGGAGAGTCAGAGCTTTCGTCATTAGAGGAGGAAAGGTCATCATCAGCTTGAATATCTTCGGAGGATGACATAGGTGTATCAACATCTTCATTGCTACTATCAGAGGAGTTGATTAGAAGGTTGTTAAGCTGATCCTGGATGGTAGAATCAAGATTAAGTTCTCTAACTTTAGAGGAGATTCTGCAGAATTTTGCTAAGTGACCTTTACGGCCACATTTGAAACAAGTCCTAGTTTCCCTAGGGTTTGTGGTAGGATTGAAGCCCCGAGGGGTGGGTTTAACCACAGGAGGCCTACTGGTTGTGTTAGTGATTTGTCTAGACTTAAATCTAGGGGTTCTTTTACCAGGCTTGTGAGAATTACTCAATTGGAGCCTAGAGGATTTTCTGTGTTTGGTGGGTTTACCAGAATCCTTAGAACAAGGAAGACCAAACTGCTGGCAAAAATTTCCCAAATCTTTGCGATTTTGGGCCTTCTCTTTGGCCAATTGTTTCTGGATTTTGTCATCTTGACAGATTTTGAGGGCTACCTTTTGGACGTAAGCTATGAGGTTACCATAACTTAACTGGCCGTAAGGGATGTCACCATTAAACTGGGATCTGATCTTCTCCCTAACTTTATCTCCTAAAGATTTTGGGAGACCAGCTAAGAATTTTTCTTTCCAGAAAGGTTGATTACTATCATCCCGGGTGTAGACTCTTGTGAGGAAGGTATCCTTATACCACCTAAAGTCTCCTAAGGTTCTACACTTAAGATTGGACAGGAGTTCACCAGATCGGTCCTTCCAAATACTGGGATCTCCGATAAAATGTTTGATAATGGCAATGATAAGGGTATTTACAGCATCGGGGATAAAATCACCCTTAACTGTGGTAATGATGTTACCCTCGGCATCAGTTTTGACGGCAGTGAGAATTTCATGCTTTTCTTCTTCAGAAACATAGTTATCCCACCATCCTTTGAATTGTCCAGAAAAACCAGACATCAGGATTTCAACAATAGCATCATCAGTACTATCAAGAGCAGTTTGATATGCTGTAGAAACCATTGTCATATGTTGGAGAGTACTGAGGATATTATACTCGGTTAAACCATCTATATTCCATTCATAGATGTTTGTGGCACTGAATGATCGAAAACTTTGATCATTCCTTTCCTCAAGAAGGAGATCAGGGGCAGTGGCCCGATTATAGTAAAGTTTGGATGGCTGCTTCCAGTTCACAGCCTTAGTGATTACAGGATTAACCTGGAGAACAGGCTTACTGGGTTCAGTAACTTCAGAATCAGATCCTATAGAAGAGGTTCCTAGCTTGTTAATCCTAAGGGATTGGTCTTTTTGGGAGGTACTCCTAGTGACGGGTCCTGTCTTGACAGATCCGACCTGAGACGAGCTAGGGGTATTAGGGATAATAATAGAGCTATTTTTGGCTTCTTTAGTTTCTTCTAAAGACTTAGTCCAGTTAAGATGGATGGCTCTAAATTTGTTTTTAGTCTGACTGTTAAGACTAAAAGGTTTAAACAAAGGTTTGATAACCGAATCATCATCCTTAGTCCCAGAGGATGAAGGTTTTCTTACAAGATTTTCTCCTAGAACTTGGAGGTACTTGTTGGTGTAGTTGTTTTGTTCCATAAGGGCTTTAATATCCTGAGCTCCTATGGTTTCATCAGATTTATACTTAAAGGGCGAAGCTAGGTATTTGTCCTCTAAGTTTGGGATAAAATAACTACTGTTAGGCGGAAGGTCAGATTTGACCAATTTCCCGTCCTTACGGTGCCAAACAGTAAGTGTATTGATAGAAAGGTCTTCTGTGATGGTAATAACCCAAGGTGGATGGATATTATTCCTTCGAAGGTAAACATTTAACCAATCGAAGAAACAAACATGGGTTTGGACATTATTGAGGAAGGTATAGAATAAATCTATGATATCTGACCTACGGTCACCCTTAAAATTACTAAGGAACCACTTCCTCTGAGTTGTCCAAACATCAGAGTAAAATTCCTTATGAAGGGATGGTTTATCTATGGTGTAACTATTCATAGATGACCATATTGCATTTCAGATTGAGTAGGGGAATGGATTTCAGTTGTGGTTTCTTTTTCAGCCCTACTATAGATTGATCTAGGGATAGACGAAGAATTGTCTAAACCATGAAGGTTGGTTTCAGGAATGATGATCCTAGGATTCCTAAAAGATTGGGATGCTACAGAAAAAGATCTTCTAGCACTATTGTACTCAGATCTAGTAGCTTCAGATCTAGTGGAAAAAGAATTTCTCTGATCAAAAATGATCTCTACCTTACCAGCCTCAGATTGCCTAATCTCTTGGAATTCAGGGGCTTGTCTGGGCAAGGTTGGGGTTGCTTTATCGATTTGCCAGGATGTGGGTAATTCAACTTCATCCCATTTTATAAGTTTGGGAACAGCCACGTTGGCCTTTGCCATGTCAGTGACAAACAAAGTGGTTTCCCGATCGGTTGTTTTAAGGAGAACCCATGAGTTGCAAGTGTTCATAACCTTGTATTGGATCCTAAACAGGAGTGCTGCAGGGATAGAACCTTCTTTCATGTTTAACCCATGCAATCTGATATTTAAAAATAATGAATCTAAGACGTTTCTGTCTAAGAGACTCACAGTTTTGTTTGGAAAACAATTGAAGTAAACAGGACCATGTCCTAAACTTGTTTCTACGGTTCCTATAAGGGAATCATGGAAATCATTGTGCCTAATATCTCTAAGACACATGAGGATTGAAGCGTTAAGCCCTTCTCGGACGAGGGGTTTAACAGCTACCTGGACACAACCTATATGGAGGTACTTGTACTTCCTAGAGTGTTCGGTAAGAGATTGCTTTGAGAGAAGGTGAAATTCTTCACCAGCTTGAGGATCCAAAGGGATATTGTTTTCAGCAGTCTTGATAATATAATCAGAACTGCGGACATGTTTGTTTTCATCAGGGATGTAAAGCTCATCTTGAGGGATTTTGGGGATTTCCCAGTTGTCGATTGCTTGATTAATATCTTCAAAACAAACTTCTTCTTCAAAGATATTGTTTTTAGGAGGAATTTCCTCCATTGATTGGTTTTGCTCAGTGAGCAGATTTTTGGAAGATGAAGAAGAGGAGGAGGATGCTTTGACAGTAAGACGGCGAGAGAGAGAACGAAGGAAGCTACTCATGATAAAAATAAATCCAGTATCATCACCCTCATACGGTTCCATAAAAAGTTATAGGTAGACCTAAGTTGATTTTAATACAAAATCATCATATAAAGTTACTGATGAGTAAAGGATCATGAACTTGTTTTACCCAGAAAAACTCTTTTTTTTTTTTTTTTTTTTTTTTTTTTTTTTTTTTTTTAGTTCGTGGCGTTGTTGGTGACCCAGTAACGAGTCTCTCTGGGGGTGTTCAAGAGACACTCTTCTGAACCAGAAGATTCAGAGTTTTCCAGCCAATAAACCATTTCAAAGAAATCTTTACAAAGGTTTTCAGATCTGATAATCATTCATGGTGATCTACGGTCAGCGCATAAACTCCTTGACTTACTGCCTTTCCATAGGCCTTACTGCATCGCGCCCCATTCCAGAAACACCATGGACCATCTTCAGATCCAAATAAAAGTTCACAAAATTTATAAAACAGAAATTAAATAAAGCAATAAAAGGTAAACCAAAATTCATAGATCCAGAACACAATAGCCTTATAACATGATTAAACCAACCTTCAGGGTTTAGACAATTCTTCGTCTATCCCTAGATCAATCTATAGTAGGGCTGAAGAAGAAACCACAACTGAAATCCATTCCCCTACTCAATCTGAAATGCAATATGGTCATCTATGAATAGTTACACCATAGATAAACCATCCCTTCATAAGGAATTTTACTCTGATGTTTGGACAACTCAGAGGAAGTGGTTCCTTAGTAATTTTAAGGGTGACCGTAGGTCAGATATCATAGATTTATTCTATACCTTATATATATATATATATATATATATTAAATTGAATACTTTTATTTTGATTACGGAAATATATTATTGATTTAGAAAGTTATGAAATCCATTAATGAATTAAGAAAATCTGACAATTAATATATATGACAAAAAGAAGAGATATTAGATAAATTGCTTAATTTAAATTTTTTTAAAATAATTATAACATGAATATGAAAAGTTTAATATATTAATTTACACTAAATTTATTTTATGTAATAAATATATATATATATATATGTATATATATGTATATATATATATATATGTGTGTATATATATATATATATGTATATAAATATAAAATAATTAATAAATGATATTTGTGTATATATATATAAATAATGTTAAATATAAATTTGAAGCTAAATTTAATTAAACAGAATATAATTTTGAAAAGTAATTGTGTATTTGATGAAGAATTAAAAAAAATATTAAATTTTAGAATTTCATTACACTATTTATTGACCTATCAAACTTTATTTCACATTAATATTGGAAAAGAATAACTAAATAATAATTAAATTAATAATTATATTAGTTTACCTACCATAATGTATATGCTATTTAATTTTGTTATACATATTTATTTTAAATTTAAAAATATAATAAAAACTAATTTAAATATAGTTATTAAATATTTTCTTATAATTTAAATATCTCATGTTTATCAAAATTTAAAAAATAAAATAAAATAATTCGTTCAAGATATGAATGTAGTTTTGTACCATATAATTATAATAGTATTGTAAAATCCAATTTAAAAAAATAATAAATAAAGTAGAATAATTATAAAATATTAAAGGAATATTTTATCAATAAAAATAAAATAGGAAGCGCTAATCAAAAGATTTTAGACAAGACTTTTGACCTAACCCAAAGACTAATTCAAAAGAGGAAATAGAAAGGGGGTTAAGTCATTTGGCACTCATTTTTGAAAAATCTAACTTAGAGAAAATTGTTGGGGCCTTGGGGGAGGCACGAATTAACAGTAAGAGCTGCTAGAGAAACATCATTTCGCAAGAATCGTCACTCCCGGTAGGAGAGAGTGAGATTACTGATTCCTTGAGCATATATGAGGGATAGGGGTAGAGGGGTGATCCTTAAGTCTCATAGGTTGTATGTTTAAATTATTTTGTTTGTATGAATACCTTTGTGACTCTATTGATACTTTGATGATGAATTTGGCATAATGTTCTATTTTATCCATTTGAATGATCAATCAGTTTGTACCTTTGAAAGTTAGGTTTGTCATATATGAACTGAGGAAATTGAGTTAAATTGAATGAATCATGATAATTGATGTTATAATGATACCATTTGAGTGTGGTTCGCTCAATTGATCGATTTGAATATGTCTGGAAGTGTGTATTTGTGAATGTGTTTTGGAGGAAGAAGAGTGGTTCAAATTGTGATTCTTCCAATTATAGAATCTATGACTGCATTAGGTGTAAAGATAATCATGCTAGGTGCGAGGCTACTAGAGAGGTCCTAGACCTCTCAATGCTAGACATAAGATTTTGTGCCCAATGCCATTTGAAGTCGATTTTTACGAGCATGGTAATGCTAGGCATGGTCTATACCATGCTGAGTGAGATTCAGATAGAAAGGTCCCAGACCTCACTATGTTGGGCGTGAGTGATCCCATGTCTGGCATGAGTTTGGTAGAGAAGTCTCAGACCTCTCCACGCTGAGTGTGAATTCATTCTTGTCAGGCACCATGTCTTTTTCCTTTTTAAGATGTTTTATTTGACTAATTAATTATTAAATGAGGAACCATGAGGAAGGATTGATATTCTATACTAAGAGAAGGAATAAGTGAGTAATGATGTGTAAATTTATGAAATCTGCTATGTTATTCCTATGGTGATGTATGAAGAGTTATGTGAGATACCATTGAATGCTTATGATGAATTTTATGATGATGTATATTGCAAAAATATTGACGATGAGATGTGATGAATAAGTCTAGTTTTGCCAACTAACACCCAAGGAGTTGAGTATGCATATTGTGTTGTTGTATTGAGTGTATTGAGTCCATGGATTCATACTTTGCTTCGCAGAATAGTGTAATTCCATTAAGATGGGATATCATAGGTCATCTACTTGTGTCTCGGGTTGTTATGGTGGGGAAACCTCTAACAGGAATGAAAGGCTACCATTGTCAATTGTAACACTTCGATAGGACCCTAATAGACATCCCTTAGTTGATGTGGTTTAGGGGGATCACTATTGATGGGTGGTCCCTACATTATTCAATGGGGTGGTCCCTACATTATTCAATGGGGTGGTCCCATTCCATTACTCTTAATCTATTTTGTATTCTCAATGATGATGAGGAGATTGGTACCACATGCATATAAAGTTAGGAGCATGCATTCCATGAGTCTTATATTATGATTGTGTTATATTGTGTGACTAGATGATAAAGAATGGTGGATGGAGGTATATTGATTTTCATTATTGTTATAAGTGAGAATGTTCATGAGCATATGAGATGTCATCGAGGTATAAATGTGTGTGTATGTACCTTTATGTCTTTTATATGTTGTTTATGAATGAGATCTATTCTCACTCCCTATATTTGTATGTTTGTGTTTGGACTAAATGAAATTTGCAGGATTAGAGCAAGTACATGATGATATATTTGATGAAGGAGAGACATAAAGAGGGGTTATGCTTTGATAGTGTGACATTAGGACAAAGATTTAATTTTAGTAGTTGTTGGATTGTTGAGTTTCTCTTTAATTATGTTTTATTTTCGGAACATTATTAGTTATGAGGTTATGTCTTTTTTTTATTCAAATAATATTTTATATGTTTTTCTTCATTTAGTAAAATGTTGGATAAAATTTTGTATACTGATTACTGATGAGAAAAACTTTATTAATATTTTTATTTTATCTCTAGAACTATTTATATTTATTTATTTGGGATAGAAGGGTGTCACATTTAGTGGTATCAGAGCATGTCAATTTATCCAACTAGTGAGTTGTGTGTTTATCATGTTATCTTTGTACTCTAAATTATTTAATGTAGCTTCAATGTTGTGGAATAAATTGTATGCTTTTCTATGAATCATAAGAGTATGGTTAAGAGGAATGACCGTACGTTAGCTGGCGTCTTATAGGCGATATCTCACACTTTGGGAAATGTGAACATTGTTGAGGCCAACTAGATGTCTAAGTTTTAGCACAATGACCCACCTACTTTTAGGGGTGGATATGATCCAGATGGTGGTTGTGGAGTGGATAAGAACCGAATGACCCACTAACTTTCAACATAATGAACAATTAGTTGTTCATGTACCTTATTTTTGAATACCCATCTATTTCTTTTAATGCTTTGATGTTTAGGCTTAGGCATAGGTGTCTGTAGACCCCTAAAATTGTCCGGGTCGGAAATAAAACTCGAAGACCCCCAAAGATCGAAGGAAAGTCAGCCAGAAGGACTCCTAGAAGACCATAGGATGGCTATCTGTAGGTTTAGAGGTCTTAGAGTAGCTTAAAATAAGGAAGTGGAGGGAATGAAGCCCAATACGGCCGTACTAAACTTAATACGGCCGTATTGAAGCTTCAATACGGCAGCAGTGAACTCAATACGGCGTATTGAAGTTTCTGAAACTTCAATACGGCCGTACTGAAATCAATACGGCCGTATTGAAGCTTCAATACAGCCGCAGTGAACTCAATACGGGCGTATTGAAATTTCTGAATTTCAATACGGCCGTATTGAACTCAATACGGCCGTATTGAAGTTCAAAAATTTCAATACGGCCGTATTGATTCCATGGCCCGTATTGCGCCTGTTCCCTATAAATATGACGTCAATTGGACGTCATTTGACACTTTTGAACATAGTTTCAACCCTCTCCTTGAGTATTCTGGGGTTTTTGAGCAGTGTTCTGCCCTAGAAATCACTCGGAGAGTTGATCCGACGAAGTTCTTGAGCCCCGAGCCATTTTGCTTGAGGATCGAACCTAGTCGAAGGGAAATCCTCCGGATTTCCATAGTCAAAATTTTATAGGAGGGAGCGAGCGGGCTTGTAGAGCGAGGGAACGCCAAAAAGCTTCCCAGTTTTACTCGAAATATATATAAAAGCACGCTTCGAAGGTTTCTTCTTCAAAATCCTTCCTTTTACTGCTTTCTGATTGTTGCATCGCATATCTAATTTATTCGCCATGTAGATATCTTGTTTATAATCGTTTATAATAAATAGGGGTAATTTAGTAATTTTATACTGTTATTTTAGAAATAATCTGTCATAGGGAACCCGAAAGGGGCGCTGTGGGGTGCTAACACCTTCCCCACGCGTAACCGACTCCCTTACCCAACTCTGGTTGTAATGGCCAAAGTTGATTTATAAAATCAATTGCCTTATCCCTTTTTCCAATGTTTTGAGTAAAACATTGGTGGCGACTCCATGAACCCTTTTACTACGAAAACCACTAATCTATGGAGGGTCCCGCTTGGGATTAACATGGATTGGTGAGACATTTAATAAATAAATTGGATAAGATCGACAAGGTCTCAGTTTGAGAACAAGTCGTTCTAATAATCCAATACATTTTCAAAACTAAAATAAAAGCGAGCTCGACCGTCTTCGCGACCGCCGAGGCCCGTTTGGGCCGGTGGCGATAGATGGCGACTCCACTGGGGAAGCCTCGAGAGTCAGTCCCATTTAGTGACAGATTATTTTTAACAAATAATAGTTAAAATTACTTTATTACCCCTTGCTTGTATGATAACATGATTTATTATATGGCTTTAAATAACTGTTGTATGTTTAAATTCCGCAATTGTTTGAAATACAAACTGCACACAAACCTTTGCACACAACAGTTCCCTCTATACCCGGGGGCATGAGTGATTAACCATAGGGAGTGGATGTTAGTACGGCCGGTTGTCGAATGGGTCTATAGGTGCCCGTAGACCGTTGTCGGAAAACATCACTCAAGGTGATAACCATGAACTTGAGTCCGACGGTGCGTTGGAGCTTTCCATCGACCTACGATGAGAGGAATTGGGTCCCTATAATGGGGGCACCTTGGGGGCCTCAGACCGGTGAGAACAGTTAGAACCACCTTGAATATGCACCATTTCTGCAGGATACCCCTACCTCGTGATTCGCTCGTGACTGTTCGTGGATGAGTGAATTGTTTGTGTAAATGCTTATGTGCAATTGTTTGTGCATTAATAATAAACCTCGTGATAAGGTCTAAAGAATAATCCCCATGCATGAAAATACCATGACATGAGAGGAAAGACCATGTGTGGAAATATAATAAAAGTGAGGAGCATGTACATCATTACCAATAAGACATCATGCATCCTCATAGACCATGCATTTTAGGTTCACCAATACCTCTTGACATGAGTAAAAGAGACCCATAATTATCGAGATTCTCCGTTGAGGAGAGATCATAAGTCAAGGAGGGTGGTAACACTCTGTTTTAAAAAGGCAGCGCCTTAAAAATGGAGGGTTATCAAGCTCATGTCAAGAGCGTATTCATGAATAAACTAATTAGATTAAAAAATTCATTTTAGAAAGTGGCTGGTCATCTCTCTGTCCTCACACGCGCAAAGAAGATCAAGAAAATGGAAGCATTGGAGGAGCAAAACAAAAAGCTCACAACCGAGCTTTCACAACTTAAAGACCAAATGGCGCAAATGATGGAACTCATGCGTCATCACAACATCCATGGATCTCATCACAGTGATCATGGGTCCCATCATGAGGGAGAGGAGGAAGAGCATGAAGAAGATCCTCCACACGCTGTACCCCTCGGGGCGGGGATCATGATTAAAGAGCCCGAGGTTTCAAAGGAACAATTCCATGCTCTTGAGGATCGGCTAAGGGCTATGGAGGGGCATGATTTTGACATCAAAGATGCCGCCGACATGTGCTTGGTGAGGGACATCCAATTCCCTCCCAAATTCAAAGTGCCCGATTTCCCAAAATATGTGGGATCGACTTGCCCCAAAAGTCATCTCACCATGTATTGCCGAAAAATGGCTGCATATGCTACCAATGAAAAGCTCTTGATCCATTGCTTCCAAGAGAGCTTGGCTGACACCGCACTCAATTGGTATATGCAGCTGGATGGAAGTCAAGTGTGCACATGGAGGCAGTTGGCCGACGCCTTTCTCAAGCGCTATAAATATAACATCGACCTAACACCCGATAGGTCCGATCTTCAAGCCTTGAGTAAGACAAATGATGAATCCTTCAAGGCGTACGCCCAACGATGGAGGGAGTTGGCGGCACAAATAGAGCCCCCGCTGTCGGATAAGGAGACGGTGTCCCTATTCATAAACTCGTTGACCGGTCCCTATTATGACAAGATGATAGGGAACACGACAACACTCTTCTCGGACATCATCACCATTGGGGAGAGAGTGGAACAAGGACTTAAAAGTGGAAAGCTGGCTAAGCCTTCCCAATCATATGAAGCTAAGAAGACCTTCGGGAAGAAGAAAGAAGGAGGAGTCAACGCTGTAACCATTTCTCCATCTTCTTCCACTTCGAAGTCGGGAAAGTCGCAATACAAGCCTGTGAGGAAGTTGGATAAACTTCCGACCACATATAGCGACCTCCTGCCGAAGCTGGTGGAGGCACAGCTTCTAGCTTATGTTCCACCGAGGAAATTTGATCCACCATACCCCGATTGGTACAAACCACAAGACAAATGTCTATACCATTCGGGGGCATCGGGACATTCAACGGAGGACTGTAAAGTTCTCAAATATAAGGTCCAAGACCTTATTGATGTTGGGTGGGTCACCTTCGATTCGACAGCGCCCGACGTGAGCAAGAATCCTCTACCAAAGCAGGAGTAGAGAATGGCAAGCCACGATAGGGCCCCTTCATATTTTTCTTCTTTTAGGGACTCATGATCAGTACCCGAGATCATGAGAACCTTTTCATGTAAATAAGGGTTTTACAGTTTTTTAAATATCAATAAAGAGGCATTTTTCACGTATCATTCTTTCTTTTGTTCTTTTCTCTCTTTCCCCATTAACATTAATAAATTCTAAACCTAAACAGAACCAATAAAATAATTATGTCTGTAATTGTTCGCTCTGACCGGGATCCGAAAGTTGAGGATAAATGGGTTGAGTTGGACAGTAATGAGGAGACCATTTCTCCGGATCTGCAAAGATTGCTAGATCAAGAAGCTCGAGACTGTGAATTTGGGGCATGGCCGAGAGATATAAGAGGTCAACATTGGGACCCATATCAGTGATGAAATAAGGACACATGTTTCCGCTATGATTATAATAAAATCATTCTTCATTGCTTCTTTTCTTGCTTATAATAAAATTCTAAACCACATTATTGTTGACCCTGTTTGAATAAACATGAATGAGGTTAAAATCATCGTGATAACAATAAACCCGCATCATTTTTATGTGGAAGTGTGTGTGACAACTTGGAGCACCTTCCCTTGGCCTTGACAAGTGCCATCATGGATAAAAATAAATCCTTCAAAATAAAAGAAGCTCGGCAGGAAACCCAAAAAGGGAACTGCGCAAAAATAAGAGCAAAAAACCCGCTAGGAATCCCACGAAGGGGTGACCTAGGCAAAAATTAGGGTTACAAAAATAAACAAAAAAAAAAGTCCGCTAAAACACCACAAAAGGGTGTTTTAGGCAAAAATAAGGACAATCAAAAAACAAAAGAAATCCATGATGGTACCACGAACCGAATTCAAAAAGAAAGGTTCAAGGGAAGCTATCCAAGTTGTCGAATCACAACACGACTTTTTAACTTCATAAGTGTTTAATCAAACAAGCCTAAACACATAAGCCTACCTCGGCCATCCATTCTTATAAAAACCATTTTTCAAAAATAAAATAATCCCCTCTAAAACACAAACTTTTGAAAAATATCTTTCCCTTCTTTTCTCTCTTGTCCCAAAAGATTTTAGAATAATCTAGTGTAAGCATGGAGAAATAAATCATCACTGATAATGGATCTAATCTGAACAACAAAATGGTGGAAGAACTGTGCCAAGAATTCAAGATCCAACACCACAACTCTTCCCCATATCGGCCAAAGATGAATGGGGCAGTCGAGGCAACCAATAAGAACATCAAGAAAATAGTGCAAAAGATGGTTGTCTCATTTAAAGACTGGCACGAGATGTTACCCTTCGCTTTCCATGGTTATAGGACTTCTGTACGCACATCTATAAGAGCTACTCCATTCTCCCTCGTCTATGGGATGGAGGCAGTGCTACCCGTCGAAGTCGAAATACTTTCCCTAAGGGTAATCATGGAAGCAAAACTTTCCGAAGCAGAACGGGTTCAAAGCCGGTATGACCAGTTGAACCTCATTGAAGAAAAACGGCTGAACGCCATATGCCATGGTCAAGCCTATCAGAGGAAGATCAAAAAGGCTTTTGACAAGAAAGTCCACCCTCGAGTCTACCATGAGGGAGAGTTGGTAATGAAGAAATTGCTACCAACTCGAAAGGACAAAACCGGAAAGTGGGCCCCAAATCACGGAGGACCATACGTGGTAAAACGAGCCTTCTCAGGAGGAGCATTGATCCTCACAGACATGGATGGAAAAGAACTTCGATACCCAGTCAACGCTGACGTGGTAAAGAAGTACTATGCTTGAAGACGTTGCTTGCATAGGCCCGCTAGGATGAAAACCCAAAAAGGGCGTCCTAGGCAAAAGTTAGGGCAAAACAAAAAGCCCGCCAGTACAAGGGTACTAGGCAAAACAAAGGCAAAATTATCCCCGCTAGGATACGTCCTAGGCAAAAGATAGGGGCAAAAGAATAAGATGTAAAAGCAAAGCAAGCAACGGTCACTTGAATCGAAAACCGAAAGGCGGTTCAAGTGATTATCTTCTAGAAGCAAGCGTCTTGCAGCATCTACGCTCCTGGCTCAGGCATCTCACCCGAAGCAACTAGGGGAATGTAAAGAGCAACAATTACAGATATAATTGTTAAGCCCAATGTATATAGCCTACCCTGGCCAGCCATTCTTCAGAAAATCCTTCTGTATATCTTTCTGTAAAAACACTTGTGAATATCAATAAAATATCTATTCATTTTCTTTTCTCTCTTGACCATGTGATTATGCCTCTAAAATTGGTATTTCTAAAAAATTGTATGAAATTCCTTAATAATCGGTCAATAAAGAAAATTGGAGGGGTTCCTATAAAATCCATAATCTCCTGCATAAAAGGCTCACAAAAATATTCCCTCACGTCGATGACAGAAATTCCTCCAAGAAAAGGAGGATAGGAAGAGCCATTCATTTTTCTAAAAACATTAAATAATAAAACTTGCATTTGTGCATCACACACATTAGTTGCACATTCAAAGACCTTATCATGAGGCAATTGCATAAAATAGAAAAAATAGAAAACTGCTTGTGTATGACAGCAGTCAACAAAAGCCGAAAACGAAAAAGGCAAGGATACAAACAATACTCCTCAGTTTGTACAGAATAATTGAGCCTGGAGAGGCTTGCTGAAAAATACTTCCTCAGAATAATTGAGCCTGGAGAGGCTTGCTGAAATAATACTCTCGCAGAATAACTGAGCCTGGAGAGGCTCGCCGAAATAATACTCTCTCAGAATAATTGAGCCTGGAGAGGCTCGCCGAAATAATACTCTCTCAGAATAATTGAGCCTGGAGAGGCTCGCCGAAATAATACTCCCTCAGAATAACTGAGCCTGAAGAGGCTCGCCAAAATAATACTCCTCAGAGACATTTCTGTACAGAAAAAGCCAAAACCAACAAAAAGGCAAAAATACAGAAAAAGCCAAAATCAACAAAAAATACAGAAAAAGCCGAAACCAGCAAAAAAGGCAAAAACACAGAAAAAGCCAACAAAAAGGCAAAATACAGAAAAATCCAACAAAACTGAGCCTGGAGAGGCTTGCCAAAATAATACTCTCCAAAAGACGTCTCAGCTCGCATTCTCGGGCTGAACAAAAAAACAAAACTCATGCAGAATAACTGAGCCTGGAGAGGCTTGCCGAAATAATACTCTCTCAGAATAACTGAGCCTGGAGAGGCTCGTCGAAATAATACTCCCCAGAGATATCTCAGCTTCCACTCACGGGCCAAATTCCCCAGTGAAAGCTATCAAAGCGAGATCAGCAAAATTCCCCAACGGAAGCATGATCCAAACAAAATATCCAAGTCAAAGGACTTAGACTTCCTCAGTGGAAGATAGCTTTCCAACTCAAACAAAGAGTGAAGCTAAGCCTGAAGAGGCTTTCTAAATAATACTATGGGATAAATAAGAACTTCAAATCCCCAGTCGCCTACACAGAGGCATTCCTACAAAAAGCAAAAATCCAAAAGATCAATAACAATTCCCCAAGCGGAATCTGGCTTTTCAGCCAAACATAGAACATCAAGATGATATGCCTAACAGAAGAGGCTAATCAAAATCAACATCCAGAATCCCCAGCGGATAACAGCCTACACAGAGGCAGCAAAAATCAGAAAACCCAAAAGAGATACCCGAATAAGGATAACCGGGATACTCCACCAACGTCAAAGGACGTCAGCCAAACATAAGGCATCGCTCAATTCAAGAAGAGCATCTGTGTCTACACCCCAAGGAAACAGAAATTCCCCATGGGTACCAACTAAGCAATGCAAGTTGGGGCACAAAAACCTATGAATGACTGCACATCCCCTAGACGGATCCCTGCGTTATCCAGCCCTCAGTGGCACCAAAATCAAAATCAAACCGTCGAAGCAGCATCGTGGACTGTGGAGACAAAATCATCTCAAAGCCTAAGAGGCAATACTTAGCTACCCAGTTGTCGAGAGCACCGAGGTATGCAAAGCCTGGAGAGGCAATACTCAGCTACCCAGTTGTCGAGAGCACCGAGGTATGCACAAGCCTGGAGAGGCAATACTCAGCTACCCAGTTGTCGAGAGCACCGAGGTATGCACAAGCCTGAGAGGCAATACTTAGCTACCCAGTTGTCGAGAGCACCGAGGTATGCAAAGCCTAAGAGGCGCTACTCAGCTACCCAGTTGTCGAGAGCACCGAGGTATGCACAAGCCTGGAGAGGCAGTACTCAGCTACCCAGTTGTCGAGAGCACCGAGGTATGCACAAGCCTGGAGAGGCAATACTCAGCTACCCAGTTGTCGAGAGCACCGAGGTATGCACAAGCCTGAGAGGCAATACTTAGCTACCCAGTTGTCGAGAGCACCGAGGTATGCAAAGCCTAAGAGGCGCTACTCAGCTACCCAGTTGTCGAGAGCACCGAGGTATGCACAAGCCTGGAGAGGCGGTACTCAGCTACCCAGTTGTCGAGAGCACCGAGGTATGCACAAGCCTGAGAGGCAATACTTAGCTACCCAGTTGTCGAGAGCACCGAGGTATGCAAAGCCTGGAGAGGCAATACTTAGCTACCCAGTTGTCGAGAGCACCGAGGTATGCAAAGCCTGGAGAGGCAATACTCAGCTACCCAGTTGTCGAGAGCACCGAGGTATGCACAAGCCTGGAGAGGCGGTACTCAGCTACCCAGTTGTCGAGAGCACCGAGGTATGCACAAGCCTGGAGAGGCGGTACTCAGCTACCCAGTTGTCGAGAGCACCGAGGTATGCACAAACCTGGAGAGGCTACTCAGCAATTTTCCACCGGAAGACGCTACAAGTCAGAAGGTTGGCACATCACCCGGACAATTGGGTCAACTCCTTTACTTGTCAGCCGGTACACCAAAAGGCCGTCCGACTAAGTAAAGGGGGGGCAGCTGTAGACCCCTAAAATTGTCCGGGTCGGAAATAAAACTCGAAGACCCCCAAAGATCGAAGGAAAGTCAGCCAGAAGGACTCCTAGAAGACCATAGGATGGCTATCTGTAGGTTTAGAGGTCTTAGAGTAGCTTAAAATAAGGAAGTGGAGGGAATGAAGCCCAATACGGCCGTACTAAACTTAATACGGCCGTATTGAAGCTTCAATACGGCAGCAGTGAACTCAATACGGCGTATTGAAGTTTCTGAAACTTCAATACGGCCGTACTGAAATCAATACGGCCGTATTGAAGCTTTAATACAGCCGCAGTGAACTCAATACGGGCGTATTGAAATTTCTGAATTTCAATACGGCCGTATTGAACTCAATACGGCCGTATTGAAGTTCAAAAATTTCAATACGGCCGTATTGATTCCATAGCCCGTATTGCGCCTGTTCCCTATAAATATGACGTCAATTGGACGTCATTTGACACTTTTGAACATAGTTTCAACCCTCTCCTTGAGTATTCTGGGGTTTTTGAGCAGTGTTCTGCCCTAGAAATCACTCGGAGAGTTGATCCGACGAAGTTCTTGAGCCCCGAGCCATTTTGCTTGAGGATCGAACCTAGTCGAAGGGAAATCCTCCGGATTTCCATAGTCAAAATTTTATAGGAGGGAGCGAGCGGGCTTGTAGAGCGAGGGAACGCCAAAAAGCTTCCCAGTTTTACTCGAAATATATATAAAAGCACGCTTCGAAGGTTTCTTCTTCAAAATCCTTCCTTTTACTGCTTTCTGATTGTTGCATCGCATATCTAATTTATTCGCCATGTAGATATCTTGTTTATAATCGTTTATAATAAATAGGGGTAATTTAGTAATTTTATACTGTTATTTTAGAAATAATCTGTCATAGGGAACCCGAAAGGGGCGCTGTGGGGTGCTAACACCTTCCCCACGCGTAACCGACTCCCTTACCCAACTCTGGTTGTAATGGCCAAAGTTGATTTATAAAATCAATTGCCTTATCCCTTTTTCCAATGTTTTGAGTAAAACATTGGTGGCGACTCCATGAACCCTTTTACTACGAAAACCACTAATCTATGGAGGGTCCCGCTTGGGATTAACATGGATTGGTGAGACATTTAATAAATAAATTGGATAAGATCGACAAGGTCTCAGTTTGAGAACAAGTCGTTCTAATAATCCAATACATTTTCAAAACTAAAATAAAAGCGAGCTCGACCGTCTTCGCGACCGCCGAGGCCCGTTTGGGCCGGTGGCGACAGTGTCTAGATATCTTTACTTTAAAATTGATCAAGTTCTTCTTATATGGCTAGAATATAGTCATTATATTTTAAGACTTAGGCATATGAAGCATTATCTCTTAAGGAAAATATTATTCTAATTCCCTCAGTTCTATATCAAAGAATTTGATCTTGAGGATGATATATGGAAAACTTCCAATCCTTGTGAGGTTCATATGTATCGTATTTTTTATTCTTCTATTCTTCATTTTGATCATTCTCTTGCTCTTTTTCATTCATCTCAGAGATCTTTTCAGGTTCAATTTTTAAATATGCAAAAGCATGTTTGATGGAATAACACTAAGGCCAAGAAGTCCAAAAGGTGATGTATTGAAGGAAACAAAAGGAATGGGTTAGTGTTGAAAAATCATAGGAGGAGTGAGGCCACTTTTGAACCTTAGCTCCTAAGTTTTTATTAACATAGCATTTATTTTTATTCCTATTTTGCCCTTGTCTTTGATTTTCCATTTTTACCCTTGTATTTTGGGGTATCTTAGACATAGGATTTATTTTCTTTTGTATTTCCCATTTTACCCTTGTATTATGGGGTGCTTTAAATCATAGAATTTTATTTTTGGGCTAAGGTATTTGATTAGGGTGGGAACAAAAACCTAGACATATTTTTGTGGCTATTGGACCTATTTTTGGTGTTAGAAAGGCTTAGGTCCAAGTGGAGGGCAAAGGTTGCATGGTATTATCATGCACCTAGATGTAGCCTAACTAAACCCAAAGATTCCATCCTTGGCCACCAAGTTGCATCTAGGGTTAATTTGGGTTTCATTTGGTGTGCATTTGGCATTGTGAATTTTGGCCATGCAACCCTAAATGCAACCCTAGATGCCTCCCACTCCTATAAATACCCTAGGCACCACACCTTGTAAATACTTTGGATATTGAATATAAAGAGAGCCTTTTGTGCCTTTATATCTTTCCTTAGTCACCCTTGGCTAATTCGGCCACCTCCCTCCCAACTCCACCTTGAGAGAAACAACCCTAGAAGTGGCCTTCATCATCATGAAGTGAGCCAACCCTAGAGTACCCTTCTCAAGCATTTCCTCCATTCCATCATCATCCACCCTAAAACCTTGTGCCACCTTTGAAGAACTTGATCCTTGGAGAAGGCGTCCTATTCTTTGTTGATCATCTCAAGTTCATGCAAGCTAGGATGCCATCAGTGTTGTATGTATGATAGTTTTCTATCAGTTGTTACTGTATCATTTAACTTTACAAGGATTGATTCTTCCATAATAGAGGTTCTAGAGTTAAAGACTCTATATTTCTTTGAAGTGTCAGAATAATTCTGACACCCATCTACCCCCAAGAGTGATACCATATAAGGATATAAATAACTCATAAATCTCAATTGATTCTCATTAAAGTCATAAATAAAGTAACTTAGTTCGACTAAAGAATAATTAACAGAGTAGTAGTCAAATTACAACTTGAATGTACTGAACTAAAATAAAATAGATAACATAATTCCTAAACTACTCTCAAGTCCTAGTGTCACATTGGCATCAGAGCTACCACACGCATCTACATCTCTCCCTACTCCTCCAAAGATTGAGGATCATCTTCTACAAAACATAAAAAAATATACCAACAAACAAACAAGGAGTGAGAACAATCTCACTCTATAGGGAATGGGCCGCAACTCTCGATATCCCCTCCCTTCACGATAATAAATATAATAGCAATAATTAAAACATCAATTTCAATTGTAAACACCATTTATTACACTCTCAAACACATACACAGTAATGCAATGTGGTGTGCACCTACATCTAAATGCATGGGGTACCCGTTCATCATCAAGAATATACAGTTGGTACCTAAGCCCCAAGTTAACATTAGGCTACCAACACATAAGTGTTCCCACTAAAACACTGATAGGTTCCAACCAAAACCACAAAATTAGGTTGATGAACCATATTTTTCATGCATTTTCTTACCTTTGTGAGCTCCTATTAAATGTTGTTAGTGCCTAATTATTTTCTCCTTCCATATTTTATTATTTTGAGGTTTATTGGGATATTAATTTTGAATTGCCTTTAAGCGGATTTATTAGCCTAATTAATTTCATAATTACCTGTAGAGATTTTGGAAGCACTTAATGGACTGAGAGCATTGCCACGTGGAACTACTTCAATACAGTCTTTTTTTTTATTATATTTTTCTTATTGCTACTTGTACGGGCCAGTTGGGCCAGCCCAATATTTTGAACTTAATGTATTCAAATTTTTGGAGGGAGACAAAGAAGGAAGTAGGTTTTTTTTAGGTCAAAGGGTGATGAGACCCTAATGACATCCGCCACACCTCTTTTGAGTTCTAGAAGAGATTGAAGACTCACCATTTTTAGTATTTTCGTCTTCCCTCTCTTTTGCTGGGGGATAGGCCATTTTCTTATATTTTTCGTTGTTGTAGCTTTTTCTTCTTCTTTTTCTTCCTCCATTATTATTTTGTTGTGTCTTCAACTTCTATGGAAGGCTAATTTGTATTAATCTCGGACTCAATTTAATGCACCACTGGGATCTATTCAGTTTAATGTGTCTCTGTGTTCTACTCCTTATTCCTAATTAATCTGTTATGTTGGTCACAAGCTTGTTTCCATGCTTAATGGTTTCATCTTCAACTTAATTGATTTACTTTGCTCATGGTTTGCTTAATCTCGTGAATAGAGATACAATGCATGCTAATGCTTCACTTGCATGTGTTCAACGATGGTAATGATGCTTATTTCCATGCTTAATGGTTTCATCTTCAACTTAATTGATTTACTTTGCTCATGGTTTTCTTAATCTCGTGAATAGAGATACGATGCATGCTAATGCTTCACTTGTATATGTTCAACGATGGTAATGAAGCTTAGTGGTTATTCAAACTTGAACTGAGGTTTAGATCAGTAGGTTACTAATTTGAATCAATGACATGGGTGCTGCAACTGAGTTAGAGAGTTATTGTTCATGTGCATTCGATCACTATTTTATTGCTTTATTGTACATGAGTTGTGTTTTATTTCGAATCTGAAAACCCCCTTTTCTTGTGTTTGTTTATGCTGCGAGAACCGTTGCTTGGCTTGTTGCTCCTTGAGAGAGACGACCTAGGAGTCACTTCCTAGTACTACAAAAATCACATTTCATTTGATTGGAACTCTTGAAAAGCTTTTGAAAGCAATAGATTGCCTAAAGAAAGAATTTGAAATGAAGGACCTAGGAAGGACAAGGGTTTGCTTGGGATTGCAAATTGAATATTTAGACAATGGAATTCTTATGTATCAAGAAGTTTACATAACAAAAATATAAATGGTAATAATGTACATTGAATATGAACATCCACTGATTAAGCCACCAATTATTATTCATAACAATGAATCCTTTTTATTAAATATTGAGACTTCAAAAAATTCCTTTTTTATCAAAAAGTTCATATTTTTTAAATTATTAAACTCTTGGTTAAATTATTTGAGGTAAAAGGATGTCACAAATAGGTTAGGCCTTAAATATAGACTTATGACCTTACTTATTCAAAGTATGACCAGATTTAAATAAATAAATAAATAAAGTCAGACTTAAGCTTTTAAATAAGCATATTTATTTTAAAAGACTAAGCTTAGACTTATAAGCATGTTAATTAGGCCTGATAGGCTAGCTTATATGTATGTATGCATGTGTGTGTCTGTATATATATATATATATATATATATATATATATATATATATATATATATATATATATCATTAATAACAATATAATCAAATAAATAAATTTATAATACAAAAATCAAATTATAAATATTTTTTACATTTTCACTATAAAAATTTTTACACTTTTTGTTTGAACGAAATCAAGATATCGAAAATAAAAACTATCTTTAGTAGTTGCATCTTCAACTATTTTTTTTCTTCATCTTCATGGTTGGTTATTTAAAATACATCAAATATGATGTAGTAAATAATTAGATTGTCTTCTAATAAGATTATTTTTTTCATTACAGTCTGTGTGTGAGAGTGTGTTAGGCTAATAGGTTGATAAACAAATTCTCTGTATTTTTTTATTTATTTGAATTTTATTAGTATCATATTGTAATATATTAGCTTTGATTTGTTTTAGTGAGTCATTTTGGTCTTAGTTTTAAATTTTAGTTAATTTTCATAATTATTTTGTTGTGATGTCGTTTCTTGTGTAGGTTATATTTAGAGTTCCTGACGTCGGATTTGAATGTTCTTGGTGTCCCTAGAAAGATAAGAGAGAATTCTACAACTTCTCTATTAGAAACAAAGGTTAGTTCAAATATCAATTGGTCCAAAATTGCATTGAAATGTTGTGGCCCTACATAGTATTTTCTTTTTATTTTTAGAATGTAATGTTAGGATTTGTTTGGTGATGTAATTAATTAATTTAGTGGCCCAAACCTTGTAAATATTCTATTTTGGCTCACTATATTTCTCTATTAATAGGTGTTATAAGACTTATTAAGTACACTTTATTCTTATTTTTCATATTTTAGAGTTGTTTCCTTTACAAACTTCTCTAAATTCTCTCTTCTCTCTCTTGGAATTTTCTCTTTACATTTTTCTACATGAAGGAACTACAACGTATTGATGAAGATGTGTGACTAATCTATTCATTCAATTTGTGGTTTCATGAATTATGGTAAAATTGGAGTTCCTGATTTATTTTTACTGTACGAATTCTCTTTGTCTTTTTCTCCGTTCTTGATCCATTTTTCATTTTTAATGATTATGAATTTTGTTTTAATGGATCTAGATCAAATTTGAAAATTAATTTAGGATCTAGATCTAGACCTAAAATAATCTAAATTTCCGAAATCAATCATTCACCATTCTTGAGTTTCAAAGAAATTGTGAGATGGTGATTGCATTTCATGTTTTTATGAAATTCAATAGATCTATATTTAGATCCTCAATAATACAAAAAAAAAGTATAGAGGATATAGGGTCAGCTTACCTAACACCTCTACTACAAGGGAAGAAACCATAGGGTTAACCATTAATAAAAATAGATAGCCTTGTAAACCTTAGAAGAACAAATATCCAATTGCAGAAAATGTCACAAAAACCAAAAGTCTTTAATACATTGATTAGAAGACTTCAATCCAACGTATCAAAAGCCTTTTGGATATCTATTATTAGGCTATATTACCAAAATAATATTTTATACCTAACAAGTTTACAACCTTAAAGGTCACAGAAATGCAATCAGTAATGTTTCAACTAGGAATAAAACTCCTTTGTTGAGGAGAAATGACCTTATGAATAACAAAATTTCTATCTAAGAGGACTTTATAAATGATATTGTATTTCAAATTGGATAAGGGGATTGGACGAAAATTACCAATTTCATCAACGCCAACGTCTTTAGGGATTAAAACAACACAAGAAAAGTTAGAATATAGAAGGATCCAACCATATTGATAAAAATTGATTTACAAAATTATATACATCCAAGCAAATGATCTCCCAAAAATGTTGAAAAATATCCAGGAAAACCATTTGGACTAAGGGAGCTATTGGGAGAAAGATTAAATACAACATTTTTAACTTCCACAATAAATGGTAAAGCAGTAAGGCTCATGTGATCTGATTGTGTAATGGATTAGGAGTGACTTTTAGATATTCAAAACAATCAGCAACAGGGACACTATCAAAGAAAATAGATGTAAAATGATCTTAAACATAAGTAAGTATGTCAGTTGGATTAGACAAAATTAAATCATCATTCCTTAAGAGGGAAATATGATTAATAACAAATTTCAACTTGGCTTTTCTATGAAAGAATTTTGTATTCCTATCACCATCAATTAGTTATTGAACTCTAGCCTTTTTTCCAAAAGGATTCTTCCCTATAAAGCAAAGATTCAAGATCAATCATGGCTTTCTGTTCTTGTTTGATCAAGGTGTCAGAATAACTAGGAAAGGAAATCAAATTTTGGATATTTTCTAAGTTAGAAGTTACATTTTAACAACCTCATAAACATTTTCAAATCTATTTCTATTCTATTATTTAATACGATATTTAACATGTTTGATCGCTTTTGACTTAAAATGTGCATAAGACTACCATAAGAATCTACTTTCCAACCATTAGCAACAATATCCCAACACTCAGGATGTTGTGACCACATAGACATAAATTTAAAAGAGTGTCCATGTGAATCGCCATGATTAAAAGTAGATAATAAAATTGAATGGTGATCAAACCTTAGCCTAGTCAAAACAAGACCAGAGACATGTTGCCATTGGGAAGAGAACAAATGGTTACACAAGAATTTGTCCAACTTCTTATTGGTTCTAGCCAAGCCAATTATATTGTTAGTCCAAGTAAAAGGAGAATCGGAACAAGAGAGATTGAACAACTAACAAGAACTAGCCTATTTAGCAAAGTCATGCATAGATGATTGATAAGGCTGACTCGAGCCTCTATACTCACTAGAGTTAAAGAACAGAGGCCAAATCAATCCATAAAAGTTTTTTTTTTAATTAGAACTAGCATAACGAAAAAAATGAGGTCCAAAAGAACATAGAAAATATAACACATTGATCAATAATAAAAATGATTAAAGAGTTGAAAGATTTAGAATAAAAGTACTAGATAAACCTCTTAGAAAGAAACACTTATCCACTTTTTTTTTTCTCTTGTACTATTGTACCTAGCTTGATAATTTAGGTTTGAAAATTTAAATATAGGACAAAAAAATTTAACTCACTCCAAACTGATGTTGAAGGTGAGCACTTAAAATGTAGGCAAAAATACATTTTTCGTAACTTATATTATTTATTAGTGTCAATTTAGACCTATTTTAATTAATTGAATCAATTTAGTCTTACATCTTTAAAATATATCTCAATGTTTGATTTTTCGTTTCTTTTGTTTAAATACTTAACAAATTTGACATATGTCATACCATGTGTCATATTGTCACGCTACGTGTCATATTGTCATATCATATGTCATATCGTCATACCATATGTCATGTCATCATGCATGCCACGTGTCATGATGTCCAGCTATGTGTCATGACACGTGGCATAACACGTGTCATATTCGTTAAGTATTTAAACGGAGGAGACAGAAACTCAAACATTGAGATACATTTTAAAGATGTGGGACTAAATTGATTCAATTAATTAAAGTGGGACTAAATTAAATCTAATAAATAATATAAGAAACGAAAAGTATACGTTTGCCTAAAATTTAATGTGAAAATCATGGCCCGGTTAAAAACTAACCCGAAAGACTATAAGAAAAATTATCATTAGAGACCGAATTTTCAATCACTAAAACAATTTTTATTTAGCGAATTATGAACTTGTTTAAATTTGTTAAACTACTTACCATATATATATATATATATATATATATATATATATATATATATATATATATATATATATATATATAATAACTAATTAAATATTTTTTTTCAATAACTAATTTACGGATTAATTGTACAGATCGATTTACTGACTGATTTAGTTACCTGTTTTAATGATTAATTTAGCAGCCAATTTAAGAAACTGAAATAGTGTTTAGTTTAGCCCTACTTGTAATAACCGTTTTAGTCCTATTTGTTTTCAAAATTTGCATATTTAAAGAAATAGGGACACTCCGTAGGTTTTCTCCCAAATAATAAATAATGAATTTATTGATATTAATTATTAAAATTTAATTGATATATTGTAAATATAAACTTTTTCACATTATTAAAGTTATCAAGAAAAACGAATTAAAAAAACAATTATAGTTTGACTTTTATGTTGATTATTATTAAAATTAAGATCAGTTTATTGATGAGAATTAGACATGATTTTCAATTCAAACATTGTTGTTATTATAATATTTTACAGATTAATAAAGTAAATGAGGATGTAACATGGCAACTACTACTAATTAGGAAGAGACGATGAGTTGCTATGCAGTTTTGCGCCGTTCTGCAAAAGAGAATATCGGTTGGTGGGTTGGTGAAAACTAAACAATAGAAGGAACAACATTCCTATACTCGCCATAATGTGTATAATATATTTGTCACAACCACCACGTTGCTATTTGTTCTACATACAGATATAGCCAATTATATATAATGTTAGATTTTTGAGCAAATATCTTTTGTTAATTAGACCGATAGGTTTAGCTTTCTGAAGTATAAAAACACCAACAACTCTTGTCACTGGGTGGTCCAGGGCTGTGTATAAAAGTATTGTTTTTAGACTGCCATGATTAGGATTTTTCATTCATTGATAAAATTTCAACATATCTTTACAAATTTTGATATTTCAGTCCGGCTACAAGAACGACTTTTATACATAACTTAACTTAGTTATTTCCTTCTTATTTAGAAAAAAAAAAAATAATTTCATATAAATTAGAAAATTAGTTAAATTTATTTAATTTTCACAGTTTCATATTAAAATTCACTATATTTCTTAAAATATTCTTAATTTCTTTTTGTTTTAATTTTTTTAAACAAGAGACACACACTTTTAAATAACTACTTTTTTTGGTTTTTTTTAATAAGGGAGAATATAAAAATAGTAATAGAAAAAAAAATATATTTGTTGGTGTATCTTAAAGTTTAAGTTCTGAACTCTATAAAATTCATAAATTTGTCCTATTGTTAATATTAATAATAAATAACTTTTAAAATCTAAATTATTGTAATTAAATCTATATAAAGGAAAAATCTAATAATTTTTTATTAGAAATACAATTATTTATAACCTTTAAAATAACCACAACGGATATAAATTGGAAAAAAAAACTATTATCCTAATTTGGTATATATATATATATATATATATATATATATATATATATATATATATAACTTAAAAATTAAAATTATTAAAAAAAGAGGGGGAGACCAAGGCCCTTTGAATCTAACATAGATCCATCCCCAAATACACATGAATATAAAAGGCGCCCCATGCAGTTGCCCACGGTTTAAAATTTTTTTTTTTTTGAAATTCAAAATTTTAGCTCATATCATTAAGAATATCATAAATGATACAATTTGGGATGTGAAAAAAATCACAAATTGCTGCTTTAGCTAGCTTATGAGCAACAATATTGACAAATCTAGGGGAGAAACTCACATGAGAGTTTGGGGGGTTAACCATGATAGGCTTACATTGGTCAAGAAGGCAACCGAATTCAGTTATGTCAACAGAGTGATGATTGGAGAAATAGGAAGGGATGCGATTACAATCGGTTTCGAAAATAATGTCCTCCAGGTTCTGGTTATGGGTCCAGTTGATAGCATGAAGAAGAGCAAAGGCTTTACTAACGTGGGGTTCCAAACAGCCTTTGATAGTGGTTGAATGAGATCTAACAAAGGCACCTTGATGGTCTCTAATGCAGATGCCTATTCCAGTAAGTCCTTCCACTAGAAAAGAGTGAGTGGCAATGTTGCACTTAAATGACCCTTGGGGGGGAGGAGACCACCACTGTCTGGTTTGGGTTTTAGTGTGCTGGACCAAGTCGATTCTATTAGCAGTGGCCCAATCATGAAGCATGGAGGAAGCGCGAAGATTGATCTCGTCTGGGTTCCAAGGAGTGTTACTCCAATGCAAAGCGTTCCGGCTGTGCCACATGCTCCAGAGAATCATGGAAAATTCTACAGCAGCTTGAGGGGTCCAATGCTATAAAATATGAGATATAAGGTTAAAGACACCATCAGAGGAGTTGATCAAATTCAAGATACAAGAGTGAAGATTACTTCCCTGCCAGCACAATTTGGCTGATGGACAACTAAAGAAAGTGTGCCAGGTGTTTTCGATATCAATATTACATCGGAAACATGTACTTGGGCAACGAATGCCTTTCTTTTGAAGGTTTGGCCGCGCGGGAAGGATGTCTCGAATCAATCTCCATATGAAATGCTTAATTTTGTGGGGAATGCGTAGATTCCAAATGTTTTTCCATGGACCAGGAACATTGAGATTACCCATGGAAAGGCAATGTTGGAGATAACCTTTATAAGCAAAACGAACAGTGTAAGAACCCGAGGGATTCCATTTCCAAATACGTTTATCTTCACAACGTGGGTTGAGAATAGGAATGTTGAGTATCCGGTTGCTGGTGTCCTTATCTAACAGGGAATTAATCAAAACATCGTTCCAACCATTCTTATCAATGCTCATCAGATCAGAAACTTTGAAAGTTTGGCTATTTGAGGGGTCATGAGGGTGAATACAATGGTAACTATCATTGTATTTGACCCAAGGCTCGCCCCAAACAGGAATGGTATTCCCATTCCCAAGCCTCCAACGGATACCATTCTTAAGTAGGTGTTGAGTGCTCCAAAGACTTTTCCATGTATAGATGGGATTGTGGCCAAGTGAAGCATTGAGAAAGCTACCATCGGGGTAGTATTTTGCTTGGTAGATTCTACTGATCAGAGAGTTTGGGTTGCTAAGAAGTCTCCAAGCTTGCTTACCAAGCATAGCAAGGTTAAAGGCAGATAAATTTTTGAAGCCAAGTCCACCCTCAAGTTTGGAGATGGCAAGCCTTTCCCAGCGCATCCACTTAATTCCCTTGTGCTTATTTGAATTTGCACCCCACCAGAAGGCATTTAGTAGTTTTTCAATCTCATCTATGGTGCGGCTTGGAATCATGAAGACACTCATAGCATATGAGGGGAGAGCTTGCAGAACAGCCTTGATGAGGGTCTCTTTTCCTGCTTTAGATAATGATTTGTGGCTCCAAGACTGTAGTTTTTTCCATATGCATTCCTTAATAAACCTGAAAACTTCATTTTTATTTCGTCCAATCATAGATGGGAGTCCAAGGTACTTACCAGTGGTCACACATTTCTGGACATGCAGAGTATTAGATAACATAGTGTGAGTAGTGGGAGGTGCATGTCTATTCAGGAATACTTCAGATTTATCGTAGTTTATGGCTTGACCAGAGGCTACCTCAAAAGTTTTCAGTATGGTAGCAACCTCATTGGTCTCTTTCTCAGAAGCTTGGAAGAAAAGGAATACATCATCGGCGAACATGAGATGATGCAGTTTGGGGGCACCACGACAGATTTGAATGCCATGCATGTTCCCAAGAAGTTTAGCTTTATGAATGAGGCTTGATAATCCTTCCATATCTAGAATGAAGAGGTAGGGGGAGAGGGGGTCTCCTTGTCGGAGACTTCTACCAGGAACAATGGATCCAACTCGATTACCATTGAGTAAGACTTGAAAATGAACGGATGTGATACACATCATCATCCAACTTACCCATTTTTTGCAAAAACCAAATCGCTCCGAGATGCATCGTAGATAGTTCCAGGAGAGCCTGTCAAAAGCCTTGCTTATGTCGATCTTCAAAGCTGCTTCATGTTTAGTTCTCTTTTCGCTACAACGTAAGTAGTGGATAGCTTCAAACGCTACGAGCACATTGTCTGTGATAAGGCGGTCTTGGACAAAAGCTGCCTGTTCAAGGGAAACGCACTTTTGGAGAAGAGGTTTTAGACGATTTGCTAAAGCTTTCGAGAGTATTTTATATATCACATTACAAAGAGCAATTGGTCGAAGCTCTTTCATGCTTGATGGATTAGGACACTTTGGGATTAATGCAATCACTGCATCGTTGATGTGTGGGGGAAGCTCACCAGCTTCGAGCCAAGAGTTGCAAGAGGAAAGAATGTCTTCGCCACAAACCTCCCAAAATCTTTTGTAAAAACCAGGATTGAATCCGTCAGGCCCCGGAGCTTTGTCTTTGTGCATCTGAAAAAGAGCCGTACGAAGTTCTTCTCTTGATAAGGGCATTGTGAGTTGCTCATTATCCAGTTGGGAGATCTTACAATCCAAGGTATCAGTTACAGCTTGAATCTCCCCAGGAAGTGTGGTGAATAGGTCCTGAAAGTATGAGCATGCAAGGTTACCAAGTTCGGTAGGGGTGGAGTGTTGGTTTCCTTCAGAGTCGTAAAGAGTGGAGATATGGTTTTTCTGACGACGTATGTTTACTGCTGCATGAAAAAATTTTGTATTGGAGTCCCCATCTCTTAACCAAAAAGTTTTGGCACGTTGACTCCAATAGGAATCCATGCAACGTAGTTGGTGGCTAAGTTGGTGTTGAAGATGGAAGTAAAGACTCCAATCAGTAGTGCCCTAGGCGTTTCTACATTTTTCCATATCACGCTTAAGGATATCAATAGATTTGCACAGGTTAACATGCTTTCGTCTACCCCAAATACGAAGATATCTACTGCAAGAGCTGATCTTATTTTCAGCACCCTTTTTGTTTTGATAGTTCCAGCCATACCTAACAGCACGGTCGATGTCTGGGTCCTCCATCCAAATATGAAGCTTGAGAGTAATAGGAGAGTGATCAGATTTACCTACGACACCGTTTGATAGGAGACAGTTTACAAATAAGTGACGCCAATCCTTAGTAACTAGCGCTCTGTCAAGCCGTTCTTCGACCAGGTTGTTTAGGAGGTTTCCTTTGATCCATGTATACGGGTGACCAACTAGGGGAAGGTCCTCTAAGCCGCAGTCTATCGTGGCTTGACGGAAACCTTGTATCAAATAATGGGGATGGGGATTCGTACCTTTTTTGTCAGAAGGTGATAATATGTCATTAAAATCACCAATGATACACCAGGGGAGGTTTGAGAGTGAAGCAAGATGTCTAAGGAGGTCCCAAGAGTCTTTTCTCTTACGTCTCTCAGGGTAACCATAGAAACCGGTGAGTCTCCAATGGTTGTTATTTTGATCTTTAACATTGGCATTTATGTAATTTGAATTGGCTTGGGTTATAGTAATGTCAAAGCTATCATTCCAGAGAAGGGCGAGTCCACCACCACGACCAATCCTATCAACAGCAAACCAGTGGTTGTAATTTAAAATGTGACTCAAATCTTTGATTCTATCAGAGTTGACCATAGTTTCACTCAGAAAGAGTATATCAGGCTTATATGAGCGGGTAAGGTCCCGTAATATTGGAATTGCACGCTTGTGCCCGATTCCGCGGCAATTCCAGCTTGTTAAACTCATAATTCCTGGCAGCCCTGAGTGCCAGGGACTGCAGATAAAAAAGTCAGATTGTTGTTTTCATTGGAGACATCCATGTCAGCTTGAACAGAATCTTTATGATGTTCTGGGTTGGTATTAGGTTCTTGTCTTCTACATTTCTTATCGGCTCCAACGATAACCTCATTAGAGTGTGGGTGCAAGTCATTGGTAGGATCCGCAGGTTCACTCATGTTATTTTGGTATTTATGGTTATCATTTGTGGTATTGTTGTCATCCCGAAGCCATCTTTCTCCTCCAAAGCTGGGGATTAGGCGAAAATCAGCCCGCAATTCTGGGCCCCAAAGACGAATACCATCGTCGTCTTCTTGTTCGAAGAGTCTTGGACAAAACTTGTCATTGTGTCCTAGAATACCACACAGATAACAAAACTGGCCAATTTTTTCATACTTAAAATCAACAGTCTTCCATTCACCACCTTGTTTCTTTATTTTCTTATCTTTTTGTAGAGGGGAACGAATGTCTTTTTTGATGCGTATACGCATGTAAGATTTCCATATAGAGGCGTTGTGTTTGTAGTCATAGTCAATAAAAGTTCCCAAGCTATTTCCTAGAAGTTCACCTGTATTTTGAAACATGAAACCTGCAGGTAAATTGTGAACTTGAACCCAAACATCTACGTGGTTTAAGGGGATATCTTTAAGAATATCACCCTCATAGACTTTGCTTACAATCAGGATGTTGTTTTCAAAGTTCCAGGGGCCATTATCGAGTACTCGCTTAAGATCTAAGGGGTGATAAAACTGAAATAAAAAGAATCCCGGTTTGAGTTCAGAAATAGAAACGCCTTTGCCAGGACGCCATATGCTAGCCATACGGTTCTTCATTATATGAGTACGAATAGGTCTGTCTGTAAGGAAACGACCCACAAGACTCAAGTTAACCAGGTTAGAGGTACCTCCGTCCTCACCGTCTTTGATGATTAGGCCTTCAAAATTTTCATCCAGGGAGTCCATAGTTATAGCAGAATCAGATATTGGCTAAGAGTTTTGCAGACAACGTTTAAAAGAAGACTTGCAGTGATATATGTTGAAGGCAAGAAGAACGAAAAGGAGACATGCAATAATGCGAATGTGGTTTTAAGAAAGTCTGAGATGATACTAAAACTAGGCTTTACGTCGAATATACAGCATGCAATAGTGAAAGGGAAAATGTAAAAGTCTAGAAAGAGAAAAGAAATAAAAGAGAAAGGAAAACGGAGAAATGATAACAGATCTAAAAAGATTCAATAGTACGTAAGAAAACAAGTTTTAGCAGTAATTGTCAAAAAAAGTCAAATGAAATGACAGGACTACGCAAAGAATTTAAAACTGCAAGAAACTCATACAGGTAGCAAAAACAATGAGAGACATGCAAGAATAAACGTAAAATCAATCATGAAAAATACAACATGCAAATTATAGTGAACAGGAAAATGAAAAGACCAGAAAGAGAAAAGAAATAAAAAGAGAAAGAAAACGGTGAAAAGATAAAGGATCTAAAAAGATTCAATAGTAGGAAAAGAAAGTTTAAGCAGTAATTATAAAAAAGAAATCAAATAAAATGACAGGACTACGTAAAGAAACTGCAAGAAACTCATATAGGTAGCAAATTACAATGAGAAACATGCAAAAAGATACGTAAAATCAATCATGAGAAGTAGGTGAAAAGGGAACCCTGCAACAAATACAAAAAGTGGAAAATGATTATGAGAGAGAAATCAAAGAAAGTGACTATAATTGCTCACACGGGAAGACAATACTCTCACGAACGGAGAGAAAGAAAGCTCTCACGAACGGAGAGAAAGATTTCAACAAGTGACATCTGTTAAAGAAATTATTTGATTGTTGCATCTATTTTATAGATATAATAATCATATATCATATATTTTCATACATTAAAGTAAAAATAATAATTTATTTATGAGAATAAAATATATACAATGTGGAATAAAGACATCAACGAGAAGAGATTAAATTGTGTTTATAAAAAATTTCAATACTTTTTAGGTAATCAGTGAATTAAACACTCATTTGAAAGGTATATATGAAGAAAAAAAACACAAAGGATTTATATTTGTTTGTTTTAACACCAAGATTAGGTCCAGAGATCTTAATTGACTGATCAAGTTTCACTTTCTTTCACAAAGATATAAAGTATCAAGAGCAATAGAGATAATGAATTCACTTACTTCAATAGCAAGTATTGATTTGCAATTAGTTCTTGTTTGTTCTTAGATTCTCTTCTTGCTATTCCCATCAGAAGTAACCGTCAATAGGATCTTCGGGTTCACCACTATTTTGGTAATTGCCAAAATTTTCATCTTTATTGACGAGGTTGATGAGTCAGAGAAGAAAGATGCAGTTTGGAGTGATTTGATAACGAATTGGAGGTGTAAGGGAGCTTATCATCAATTTTTTTTAAAACTCCCTAGGTTCATGATTTCTCGTTCATCAGCGGAGTTTTCTTTAGCTTCCCAAACTATGTTCTTTTGAAGCAAATTCTTTTTCTCTCTTTTTTTTTTGCTTCAATTTCCTTTTTTGCATGCCTCCTTTTCAAAATTTCAAATAATCTCTTATTTGGGTTGAGGAATGAAATCTTTCTAAATTGGAAGAAGTTTGAAAAGATGTAGACTTTGCCTTCTGTTGAAAGGATGACGAGAGTCCAAAGTCTAGTAGGCCTCCTTAGTATAAGGGCACACGATTCTTGTACATTAGAATGTTCTCCTTTCTCAAATATCTTTACATACTATGTGTCCTCCATTTTTTAATGAATGTATATGTTAAACTAAAAGATGCATGATATTTGTTTTCTGCCTAAATTTTATCATTTTTTTTACTAAAGGGGAATGATGCATGATTTTTGCTATATATTTATTTGTTTTTTTTTTAAATAAACTATCCTATATGATGCTTTGAGGTTTGGGTATATAAAAGGGAGTTAAAATTTTTATCACATTTTTTTTATTAATATTTATTTGTTTGTAATTCTTATCCATTTGAAATAAATAAACACAAACAAATGCAACACACATATGCTCAAACAAATGTACACCCGCGAACAGTCACGTTTAAATTCTTGGTTTGTGGTCCCTGCAAGAAAAGTGCATTGTATAGGACAGTTCTAATCTCACTGGTCTTAAGGCCCCCAAGGTGCCCCCATTATAGGGACCCAGTATCTCTGTCACCGTCACTTGGCAAACTCTAAGGTCTGTCGCAGTATTTCGGGCTAGAGTAACCGATTATCACCTTGAGTGTTATTTCTGACAAGGCTCGCAGGTTCCAAGGCCAAACTTGGGCCAGTCGTATGTCAACCACTCCCTATGTTTAATACTCTCATGCCCCCAGGTGTAGGGGGAACTGTTGTGTGCAAAGGTTTGTGTACAATTTTTTATTCCAAACAAGTGCTGAATTTAAACAGGCAAACAGATATGAAAATCAAACAAATAAAACAAACAAAATAAAGGAAAAAAATATTTAAATTATTATTTTTTATAATGCTAATTTCATCATTTATATGGGCCTGATCCTCTTAAAATGTCCCTAGTAGAGTCGCCATCTGTCGCAACCCAAAAATTTCAGATCTTACAACCTATGGTTTAAACATCCTTTTAAAAGTCTCATTAATTAAGGAATGCTCGGACACTAGATTAATCCTTAATTAATGGTTTTGAAAATAGGTTCATGAAGTCACCACCAATATTTTACTCACAATATTGAAAAAAGAAAAGGTTTTTAAAATTCCAATAATGGCCTTGATAAATAGAATTGGGTTCGGGGGTCGATTACGTATAGGGAAGGTATTAAACACCCCTACAATGCCCTTAATCGGTACCCTATGATGAAGTTAACATGATAAGAATTAATAAATTAAATATTAAATTCCCTTTATTAATATTTATTTACATATTTAAAATTTAAATTATACGACTAACCCCAAAATATTTACATGATTGCATTTGTTATAAATAAAAGATAAAGATAAAGATGAGAAATAAAAGATATAGAAAAAGATTGATTGAAATACCTCTTGGCAAACTCTAAGGTCTGTCGCAGTATTTCGGGCTAGAGTAACCGATTATCACCTTGAGTGTTATTTCTGACAAGGCTCGCAGGTTCCAAGGCCAAACTTGGGCCAGTCGTATGTCAACCACTCCCTATGTTTAATACTCTCATGCCCCCAGGTGTAGGGGGAACTGTTGTGTGCAAAGGTTTGTGTACAATTTTTTATTCCAAACAAGTGCTGAATTTAAACAGGCAAACAGATATGAAAATCAAACAAATAAAACAAACAAAATAAAGGAAAAAATATTTAAATTATTATTTTTTATAATGCTAATTTCATCATTTATATGGGCCTGATCCTCTTAAAATGTCCCTAGTAGAGTCGCCATCTGTCGCAACCCAAAAATTTCAGATCTTACAACCTATGGTTTAAACATCCTTTTAAAAGTCTCATTAATTAAGGAATGCTCGGACACTAGATTAATCCTTAATTAATGGTTTTGAAAATAGGTTCATGAAGTCACCACCAATATTTTACTCAAAATATTGAAAAAAGAAAAGGTTTTTAAAATTCCAATAATGGCCTTGATAAATAGAATTGGGTTCGGGGGTCGATTATGTATAGGGAAGATATTAAACACCCCTACAATGCCCTTAATCGGTACCCTATGATGAAGTTAACATGATAAGAATTAATAAATTAAATATTAAATTCCCTTTATTAATATTTATTTACATATTTAAAATTTAAATTATACGACTAACCCCAAAATATTTACATGATTGCATTTGTTATAAATAAAAGATAAAGATAAAGATGAGAAATAAAAGATATAGAAAAAGATTGATTGAAATACCTCTTGGCAAACTCTAAGGTCTGTCGCAGTATTTCGGGCTAGAGTAACCGATTATCACCTTGAGTGTTATTTCTGACAAGGCTCGCAGGTTCCAAGGCCAAACTTGGGCCAGTCGTATGTCAACCACTCCCTATGTTTAATACTCTCATGCCCCCAGGTGTAGGGGGAACTGTTGTGTGCAAAGGTTTGTGTACAATTTTTTATTCCAAACAAGTGCTGAATTTAAACAGGCAAACAGATATGAAAATCAAACAAATAAAACAAACAAAATAAAGGAAAAAATATTTAAATTATTATTTTTTATAATGCTAATTTCATCATTTATATGGGCCTGATCCTCTTAAAATGTCCCTAGTAGAGTCGCCATCTGTCGCAACCCAAAAATTTCAGATCTTACAACCTATGGTTTAAACATCCTTTTAAAAGTCTCATTAATTAAGGAATGCTCGGACACTAGATTAATCCTTAATTAATGGTTTTGAAAATAGGTTCATGAAGTCACCACCAATATTTTACTCAAAATATTGAAAAAAGAAAAGGTTTTTAAAATTCCAATAATGGCCTTGATAAATAGAATTGGGTTCGGGGGTCGATTATGTATAGGGAAGGTATTAAACACCCCTACAATGCCCTTAATCGGTACCCTATGATGAAGTTAACATGATAAGAATTAATAAATTAAATATTAAATTCCCTTTATTAATATTTATTTACATATTTAAAATTTAAATTATACGACTAACCCCAAAATATTTACATGATTGCATTTGTTATAAATAAAAGATAAAGATAAAGATGAGAAATAAAAGATATAGAAAAAGATTGATTGAAATACCTCTTGAACGAGCTTCTATTGAATCTTCAAAATAGGAAGATTTTAGGTGCTTTGTAGCAACCTTTCACACTATAATGTGCCTCACAAAATCTCAAGAAATACAAAAGAGAGAGAAAAAAAAAAAGAGAAATTTCGAGTTCTAAGAAGTCTGGACGAAATTTAGAGTCCTAAGAACTGTGCCCAAGTTGTCTATTTATAGGCATCAGAAAGGTGCCAGAACGGCCCGTTCCAAAACCAGAACAGCCCGTTCTGGATCCAAACGTGTGTTAATCACGCACCTGGGAACAGCTTGTTCTAAACTGAGAACGGCCCGTTCCGTAGATGAGATTAACACTATGTTCCCTTGCTTAGAACGGCCTGTTCCAAACTAGGTTTTTAGGCCTTTTTAATAGTTTGGAATGGCCTGTTCTGGTTTAGGAACGGCCCGTTCTAGACCAAGTTTTTAGGCATTTTGATTTGTTTGGAACAACCCGTTCTGGTCTGGAAGGGCCCATTCCAACTAAAAGTTTTTAAGCCTTTTAAGTGGCTCGTAACAACCTGTTCCAATTTTAGAATGACCCGTTCCAAATTCGGGAACAGCCCGTTCCGATTTTAGAGCAGCCCGTTCTGGACCACTAAAACTGGTTGTTTTGAGCTTTCGACCCTTTGATGTCCTGTCTTGTTGTTTTCCTGCTTTAAGAGTTCTTTTCCTTGATAACAGACATCCATTTCTTTATTTGTATGTCCCCCGGACGAAATTGGGTATCTACAGGTTATTAAATAATTTTCAAATTTATAAAGATTTGTATACTTAATCTACACATTAAGAATTTTTAATTTAATAATTAGATCATTGAAATTCAATATAAAACATAAATTATTGAATGAAATAAGTATATCAAAACACATTTTTGGAATAAGTGGATCCTTTCTCATATATTTATGTATATGTGTGTATTTCAAATAACTTGATATAATATATAATAGGATCAAAATCTATTAACACCATGATGTCAAATTAATAAAATGACATATTCAATAATTTTTTTATTAGATGCAAATTCAATGAATTTTGGGACATGACTTTCACTAATTAAACATTATTTAAACATGGACACAAATCGATCCTAGAAGCATCATTTCAAGACTACATAGTTAAACAAGAACAATTAGGTAATTTTTGTCACTTTTCAAATTATGGTCCAAAAAATAAGACAAATATTAGATTGGAAAGATTAACTTACTCCATAAATAACTCTTGATAAAATTACTCTACTCAAAAACTCAATTCATTAATTCAACCATTAAATTAAAAGTTATAAATAGACCAATGATACAAATTTTTATAAAATTTAAAAAATATTTGATACTACATTACATTAATTCAAATTAATGTACATTAATAAATTAAAAAGAAAAAAAAAATATATATATATATATATATATTATGTTAACTTGAATCTATAAAAGGAAATATCATATCCTTTTAAATCATAACAAAAAATTTGTAGACTTTCAATCCCGGTCTTCATTTCTCTCGCAAAAACAAAATCAAAGCAATATAAAACAACTAAGCTTTGCATTGAAGCTTTTGAAATCGGAGCAACATTGCCATGATTCTATTTGAAGTTTAGATGGCCTTACCAAGACAGCTTGCTCCATCTAAAACTACGATTAAACGGGGATTTGCTGCAAAAGTACCTCTTTGAACTACATTCTGAAAACAAATCATTTTGTAAATTTGTTTAAGAGCTCCTAGAGGAAGGATATTTTCTTTTTCAGAGTTAAACTTGAGGGTAACTTTCTAGTTTCTCAACTCTTCAGATTTTGTTACAAATGTATGGAAAATGACTTCCTTGACACTAACTAATAATCATTGGTTTACTCACTTTCCTCTGGTTTCACATAGAACTCAATATGAGCTATCCGACCTGGTTGCTGATAGCTTACAGAATCGACATAAGAGTGTGACATAGATGGTTTGGCAATTGAAACCAGATGCTGAACTTTTAACATTCCACCTCTCCCAATGCTTAACTTACTTCCTCTATTTTCTTTAATAACACTGGTAGGCATATTAGAAGTTGTTGCTCTGAGAAATTTATATTTGTACCTGTTAACAATATGCATAGAAATGACAGATAAAGTAACAAGGAAACGACAATTAACACATACATAATAGTTTTAAAATAAAAAATAAAAAATAAAAAATAAAAAAAAAAAACCTGAAAGAAGCTTGATGATCACACTGAAATGCTACCAAGAGTTCGGAATTCGCGTAATACAAGAAATCTATCTGAAAGACAAAGGTGTGTGCATATAATCAATTCAAATTTCAAAGCAACAACTAGCATCTCATCATTTGAGTTGAAAACAATAAAAACCTGCAAGTCTCCATGTCCTTCAGCTCTCAACGTAACAGAAGGAGGATCGGGCTGTAGAATAATCTGGATGCTTGATCCAGGCCACTCAAGATCCTCAATAGCTTCCTTCAGTGCTGCGGACTGGGTGTAGATTAAAAATCAAAACATCAGCTAACATTAATGTGTTTTTTTTTTCTCAAGAATCAACATTTGGAAAACGTGTATTGTCCATAGAATATATTCAGAACGGCAAAAGCATAAAACCAGACTTATCATCTGAAAGGATTCATTGAAAGTGACACCAACTTATTTGATTGCATATTGCACAATTCATAAGCAACAATTTTTATTTTATGAAAGCATAGTGTAAAGAAAAGGACTTTTATAGGATAATAAGTCATTGAAAGTAGCATTGCATTTGATATATGAAAATTATGGCATACTTTAACAGTAAAGGTTAAAGGGTTTGTCCCCGCAGGTTCAAAATTGTAGTCCCATGCAATTGTATCTGGAATTCTTGTCCTGATCTCTGCACAAATACTGGCATCCAGCGAATCTACAGATCTAAAGAAGTGGAGAGAGAACATTTAAGTCAGAGACAATCAGACAAGACAATTCTACGAAATTGTTTGCTTGTAGATCCCTAAAGAAAATTATGGTATGACGAATCCTATTCAATAAAATAAACCATCACTATGGCTACCACACACAATGGAATAACAGATTCAACCAGAAGTTCATACTTGACCAAGAAAATTATGAAAAGAAAGAAACGTAGAAGCTATCCTTTGATTAAGTGAATGGAAGGTCTTTGGACTTTGTTAGGATTTATACACTAGTTTTTAACTTGTACTGTTTCTTCTTTCACAGCAAAATTATTTTTATCCTCTGGATGGGCATAGGCATGTAATAAACCATGTAATGTCCTGTGTGCGCACTCATCTAATTATCTGTTACATCCCTTTCTCATTGCTTACATTTGTTATTGTTATACTTTCTAGGTTGGTCTTCTGTTTGCAGAATTCTGCTAGTGTGCTTTTTCAGTGCTATTATCAAAGAAAAGAAAAATGCATCTTTCATCCCTTAACTTCATTGTAGATTTCATTTTTTTTCTCCAATAACTAAATTTTGATTCAATCCCAAACCAACCAACTGTTGAAATGCTACGAGTTTGACAATGTTCTTATGAACATACATGTAAAACAGTGATAGACTCAACTGATATAAGAGCAAGAAGGAATGAAGAAATTGGATAAAAATTGACACAAGAACTGTTATTCAGAACAAGGCTATGGAACAAACCCTCCTAACAGAAAGTACTGACTTTCTAACCTTCTAACTACTTGTTGAGCGCACCTATTAATAGTATCTTTTATAGTCATTTATCCCCACTTATTATCTCACCTTATATATACCTTCTCAACAACTGGCCGTCCCCACACCAAAAAATAACAAAGCTTTCATCTTGTCCCCAGGAGGAAAGGAAGGAAAGGTCTTCCGTAAAGCTTCAAAGGACTCTCAGGAGTTCGTTCAGTCTGGAAGGTCTACCCACTTGACTAGCACTTCAACTAGAGTTGTTCATGGATCGAAAAAATTCCAAACCAAACCAAATTAACCCACTTTGTAAAAATAGATCAATTAACCGAACCATTTTTTTTATAAAATGGATCAAATCTTTTTAAATTGGATCAATTTGATTCGGTGTGATTATACACTTTATACTTATATATGGATCGTTTTTTCAAAATACCAAACTGCACCAATCCACTTTGTAAAAACGAATTAGTTAATTAAACCGTTTTTATAAAGAGGATTAGTTCAAGTTTTTTCACAAGACAGATTGGATTTTATAATAAGGATTGGTTCAGTTTGGATTTTTTCACATCCTTAACCTCAGCAGCACCCTGGCTATTATAGCAGAGAGCAAGGCTATCTTCCAATTGAGGTTGCAACTCCCAATCTGCTGTCAATGGAGGAAGGAGAGTCTGGTTTAGAGGTAGCAGGGATGGCTATTTCAGCTTGCTGAAATGCAAAACTGGGCGTATTTGGCTTGTATCTGATAGTAACAATCTATATGCTACTGAACCCACCTTTTTCAACACTTCAAATGGGCCATACAACCAAGGGCTAAGTTTTTCATTTCTACAATGCGTCAAGGAATGCCATCTATAAGGTTGATCTCACAAATAAACCAAATCACCTTCCTAGAATTGGATGTCCATTCTCCTTTAAAAGGCAAGTTGCTTCATACGTTGTTGAGCTCAATCCAACTAGTGATGTAATTGTTCTAAAATGGCATCCCTATCCCCAACATGTTGTCAACAGCCTCTACAGCTGACGCAATTACTTGGCCACACATGATGGGAGGGGGATCTCTCCCATACATGCTCCAAAAGGTGTCATGCCAATGGAAACATTAAAGTTGGTGTCAAAATTCAGCCCAATACAATCATTTTGTCCAGGGTCCTTGGTTGCTCCCCAGCAAAAGGTCTTAAATAATCAACTAAGCATATGTTGGTCATCTCTGTTTGACCATCACTTTGGGGGGTGGAAAGCTGAACTGTATTTCAACTTGGTCCCTGCTTGTTTGAACAATTCCATCCAAAAATGACTGAGGAATACTTTATCTCAATCAGAAACAATTTACTTGGGGAAGCCATGGAGTTTAACCACCTCAGAAATGAACAGGCCAGCAACATCCTTTGATGGAAAAGGGTGGCACCCCGTCATTTAGTTACCAGGCCACATATATATATCTCTCTCTGCCACAGTGCCACCTCATCATTCCTTCCTTGCTTCCTCTTATTCTTCCTGAAGTAGACTCTCCCAAACAGTGGGCCAATTCTGCTGACTTGCAAGCTGACCATTTAGGCCTTCATTCTCTAATACAGTTCTATCCCTACCCCTACCTCTCTTCACTTGATTTGATTCAAACTTGCAAAATTAAACACGTTTTGGCTAAGATGTTTGAAATCATACAGGTTTAGGGTCATAACTAAGTCAGATTACCATTAATCAGTATAAATATACAGCTAACGGCAGTGAGTTTCTTGTTTGATACAAACAAGCAAACCATTCATAATGTTTATGAGTTAATATTTGGCGAGTTAGTAAAACGTGGATTACATTCTAATTAGAACATGGTTCAATTCAAGTCAAAAAGGAGATTAATTGGAAATAGAAGGTTTTCCAGTCGCCATGTGCGTGACAAGTGAAAAAGGCAGTGTTCTGTTTGATTGTTTTACTATGTGCTACACTATAATTTTCTTGTACTCTTTCTTCCATAATGCAAGTAAGTGTTAAACTGTGTGACTGTGTGTGCATGCGCATTTTACTATGTGCTAACATTTCTACCTATCAAAGTAGTGCCAGCAACAATCTCCAGAAACTCATGGATTGAAAATAAAAGCAGGGAAGGGAAAAGTTAGTTACATACTTGAGAAGAAGCTGCATATCAGAACCTGGGTATTGAATCTGAATAACGCTTGATTGGCCAGGAACCGTGAAGGCATTCAAGCAATCCACCAAATGCCCCAAACTCACTCCAAAACGAGGTCGTCCCCGTGCATTGTAATCATAGCGAATGAATAGCTGCAAATGCCATGCTCCCCTAAATTCAGAAATTATAATATACAATTTATAAAAAATAATAAAACAGAGCTGAGTTGAAAGGCTTAGATAATATTCTCGAAAAGCATCCGAATTTGATCCTTAACAAAAACAAATTTTGGTCAGACTTTATTTAACTTACGACTCAGATTAATATAAAGCAAATACTTAGAACAATGGTGCAAAAATAATAATAATAATAATTATTATTATTATTAAAAAAAAAAACATTGGTAAGTACCTCTCGTTTGAGATACACCTTGGCTTGGAGGCAACCGCTTTCTTCGACGATCAAAACGATGCCATGTTCGGACAACTCGAGCACAGCGTCCTAGGTAGCTTATGGTTAGATAAGGAGTGGGTTGGGGAAAATGAAGGAGCAGGAGGGGATTATAATTACCTGCTGGCGCTTCCACCGAACGGCGGTGAGGGCGTCCACTAAACCTTGAACATTTTCCAGCTCGCATAAAACGTCCGGTACTTCTTCCTCCTCCATGCCCGAATGGCTCATTCTTCCCTTTGTAAATCCCTTCTATCAATCCTCTTTCACTTTCACTGTTAACCAAACTCACAACTTAAAACATCAAGCCCGCACTACCATTGTAGATATATTTTTTTTAAAAAAATGTATAACTCTTTTCTAAGCATGCTTAAAATAATATCTCTAACTAATAGCTAGCTGTTGGTACCACCATAGTAGATATTTACTACATAGTAAATTAACATATGATATGATGTTGTGCTTTTTATTAACGTTCTGGTTTAAAATAATAAAGGAAAAAATTAGTAAATATAGAAATAAAAAAATAAAATAAAAATGATATAAAATAAATAGAAAAAATATATATTTATTTGGATCCTTGAATGAAGTCGATATATAAAAAAGCATGTTAACTAAAAAATTAAACTTAAGTGAAAATTAAAACATTATATTTTTTTACCATAAATTTATATTTTAAATATAATTTTTGTTCATATAATTTAGCACTTTTATATTTTGTCTATATAATTTTTTTTATTTGAGAATCATCCCTATAAAATATAAATATTAAATTTATAATTCTTGACATTAAAGTTTATAACAAATACTTTTACCGGTAACATTATCACATGTCGATGACATCATGATAGCATCATTATATACTAAGTCAGCATAATATCACATTATTAATATTATGGTAATATAGTGTCACATTATTACTTATCATGAAAGCATAATATGTCACATCAATAATAGTATTACATTAGAAACACAATATTGAGACAAGAAAATATAAGGACAAATTTTTTTAAAAAAATTACAGTGATGAAAGGAAAAAAAAAAGTGTTGTATAAGTTAAATATAATGTATAAAGTTAAGATAAATTAGTATAAATTAAAAATTAAATAACAAAATATATTTTTCATAATTATTTTTTTTCATTTCTTCCTTATTCAACACTACAAAATTACTTACATATTGCATAAATACAACATTTTCTTAGGAATGAAGTAAACAATCTCAATATGTAATCTTATTGTAAATAAGAAATTAGTAATTGACTTTAACCTTACATCATCAAAAAATATATTGCATAAAAACTCGAAAATCTCTCATTCACTCCACATTATTCTTTCCTTTTTAACATGCACATACATCATAAGAATATATATATATATATATATATATATATATATATATATATATATATAATTTGTCTTAATAGCAGTCACTACTAGTTCATCTTAATTATAACCCCTTTGGGAGTTACCTTAATTGTAACATCAAAGATAATGGTTTAGTTTAACATTGACAAAAAAATGATGGCACATCATCCAAGTATGGCTTCAATTTCTCCACCTGAACAAGGTTCCTCTTTACTTGAGTGATTAGATGGGCAACCCCATCTTCCTTATGGTGGTTATTGAGACGTCGCCATCATTAGGACCAAGCTGGTAGCCTTTGGTGTCAATCCCAACTTCCTCAATGACTTTGGTAAAGAGCATCCCATAAGGAATAGGTTCTCTTTTATTTTGCTCCTAGTCTTATTGGCTGAGACAAGACTTATAGTGATTGTAGATCAAATTGGGAAGATTTATCTTACAACTAAGGTTGAGGTGATAGAGGCAGAAGTGGTCTAAGTCTGAAACATTATCCCTCGAACTAGACCTTGGGATAAATATGTTGAAGAGTGTATTGTGGAACATCCTATAGAGGGGCTTCAGATTCGTCAACCCTTGAGAACTTCTTCAACTGTGCCTTTTTAGAGGGGTGAGAGTTAGAGTAGATCAGTATGTCGACAGTTTCCTGGGTGATGATGTGTTCCCAGCCATCAAAGTAACACACATTATGTTCTTTGTAGCCAAAGGCGATAACAAGGATTAAGGGGTTAACCCTAAGCACTATTTAGTCCACCTGACCAACAATGGCATGAGCTTCTTGGTGAGCAAATGTCTAGAAGTATACATATGGTGCACGATACCATTCCTATTTGAGTTCAGCAAACTTAGTCCATCCAGCCTTATCCAAGTACAGCTTGACTGGATAACCATCATCCTACCTTTTATGTATAGTAACATTTTTTCCATGGAGAAATGCAGGCTTTGGGTATTCTTCCATTGGGACCCTATTGTCATGAGCAATGGCAGTCTTAGGGGCCATTTGTGATGGAAGGGTAGGTTTTATTTGAGAAGATGAATATTTGTGGTTTTATAGAGAACACAAGAGTGGGAGAAAAATTTTAAAGCTTGAAGAAAAATAGTTAAGTGTTTGAAATGTGAGAGAGAGAAAAGGGTAGTCTATGAGTCATAGTTCATAGACTAAATGGACAATAAAGGGTAGGACATGCTGACAAGACGCACATGTATCGTTCCTATTATTGAAAAAACCCTAAATGTTTCAAAAATTAAGATAGTTAATAATGTTAAGCATTAAAAAGCATTCAATACACATGATGCCTTTTCAAAACAAGATGATATGCTAATGTACATATTTGAATATAAAGTATGCAAACATTAATGTATGTCCATGTAGGCAAAAACTGATGCATGTTAGATGAAGCATGGTAAGACAATGCACCAAAAAGTAAGACAATGCAACATTTTTTATTATAAAATACATTTTAGATTTAGATGGTCTCTCATGAATCTAAAACATTTCTCATCTAAAACCTTTGTAAAAATATTAGTCCATTGGTGATCATCATCTATAAATTTTATATCAACAACTCCTTTTAAACATAATCATGAATTAAATGATATCTTATTTTAATGTGCTTAGCCTTGGAATGTTATATAGGATTTTTCAAAATATTTATGGAACTTATGTTATTACAAAAAACAAGTATATGATTTTCAAGACTAGAATAGTTTTCTAAATGATGCTTCACCTATAGAAGCTTTGATAACACCTTGTTGCATAAATGTACTATACCCCTATAATGGAGAAAGCTTTGATTTTTTCTTTCAATTTTGTCTCCAACATAGTCTGCATCATAGAATCCTGCTAACCTGAAATCATTGTTTTTCTCATAGAACAAACTAAGATTAGTAAAACCTACAAGATATCTAAAGATAGGGTTTACAACTTTAAGATGAGACTCTTTAGGATCAAACTAAAATCTAGCACATAGGCATACACTAAACATGATGTGAATTTTGCTTGTAGTCTGGTAAGAAAGGGATATCCAATAATATCTTTATAGATTGTCTGATCTACTAGTTTACCTGATTCATCTTTAGACAAACCCATAGACAAATGCATAGGTGTATGCATTGGTTTGCATTCATTCATCTTAAACTTTAAGAGAAACTTTTTTTTATATTTTTTGTAAATGAATGAAGATTTTTCATCTGTTTATTTGATATATGAAGCCTTATGATGAACTTCAGCTCACTCATCATGCTCATTTCAAACTGGTTCTACATTAACTTAGAAAATCCTTACATAAAAATTCATTAGTAGTACCAAAAATGATATCATCAACATAAATTTACATAACTATAAAATTTGTTCCAAATTCTTTTCTAAAAAGAGTTGTGTTAACATTGTCTCTCACAGAATCATTATTTAGAAGAAAACTGTTTAATCTTTCATACCAAGCTCTAGGAGATTATTTCATACCATAAAGAGTATTTTTTTTTTAGTTTGAAAACATGTTTTTTTAAAATATGGATTTTCAAAACAAAGAGGTTGTTTAACATAAAATCTCTCTTCAATAATGTTGTTCAGAAAAATACTATATACATCCATTTGAAAAATTTTAATGTTTTTGTCAGCTGTAAAAGCTAACATAATCCTAATATCTACAAGTCTAGTAACAGGTGCAAAGGTTTCAGTGAAATCTATACTTTCCTACTAATTGTAGCCTTGTGCTACTAACCTAGTTTTATTCCTTACCATTTTACCTTGCTCACCTAGCTTGTTCCTGAAAACCCATCTTGTTCCAATGATGCTTTAATGATCTGGTTTTGGGACCAAAGTTTGAACATCATTCCTCTCAAACTAATGGAGCTCTTCTTCCACTGCTAGTATCTAGTTATTGTCGCAAGGGCTTCGTTTATGCTCTTTGGTTTAATTTCTAACACCAAGGAATATGAGGCACTGTCTCTGAGAGCATACCTTGTTCTGACACCTTCTGTCTTATCACTAGGAATCTAATCTTGTGGATGATAGTTGACAAACATCCAATCTCTATGAAATCTAACAACTTCGTCTGACTAATTCGTCTGCCTTTCTAGTGTAGCCATCGTCTGATTACTAACACCTGGCTCTTTTGACTTCTTTACATCGATTTGCAAATATACAAGTTCCTCTTCTAGATTTGATAGTTTCTTATTAGTCGCTAATGCATCATTGAATTTCACATGGATAAATTTTTTTACCATAGAGTTTTAGAGTTAAAAACTCTTTATGCCTTTGAAGTATTTGAGTATCCAAGGAAGATACCTTTGTCTACTTTTGAATCAAACTTTCCAAGTTGATCCTTAGTATTTAAGACATAACACTCACATCCAAATGGATGAAAGTATGATATGTTGGGTCTTTTCCCCCTCCACAATTCATAAGGACTCTTGTTCATCAAAGGTCTTATCAATATTTTGTTTTGAATATAGAAAGTCGTGTTCACTGCTTCTACCTAGAAGTGTCTTAGTAAAGGATTTTTGCAAGGAAAAATTGTTGCCATTTCTTGCAAAGTTTGGTTCTTTCTTTCAACTATCCCATTTTGTTGAAGTGTTCTTGGTGAAGAGAAGTTGTGTAAAACACCATTTTTTTTGCAAAAGGTTTTAAAATCAAAATTTTTTAATTTAATTTCATTATCACTTTTGATGACAAAGATGCAAAAACCTTTTTCATTTTGAACATGTTTACAGAATATTTTAAATACTTTGAAAGACTCATGTTTGTGGGCTAGGAAGTAAACCCATGCATGTGTATCTAGAATAGGCATCTACAATGACAAATCCATACTTCTTATCACCCAAACTTAAAGTTCCAGTAGGACCAAACAAATCCATATGTAACAATTCTAAAGGTCTAGAAGTGGAAACAACTTTCTTAGATTTAAAAGATGTTTTAATATGTTTCCCCTTCTAACAAGCTTCACAAAGAAAAGGGGTTTTCCATGAAATCTCAAGTAGTATTCTTACTAAACCCTTTTTGGTTAATTTTAAAATATGTTTCATGTTGGCATACTCAAGTTTTTATGCCAAATCCATTTTTCATCTTCTTTAAAAACTAAAAATGTTACATTCTATTTACCTAGATTGTTTAGATTAATCTCATAGAGATTATTCTTTCTAAAGGCAATAAAAATAACAGACTCATCGTCTTGCTTAACTATGCATGTATCTTTGTCAAAAGATATAATATGTCCGTTGTCACAAAATTGACTTATGCTATGTAGGTTATACTTTAATCCCAACATATAAAACATTATTAATAGTGGGCATAAAGCTTTTACCTATCTTACATATACCTTTGATATTTCCTTTTCCACTTCCTCCAAAGGGGATGAATCCTTCATGAGGTTGAAGGTCTAGGAACATAGACCTCTCTCCCATCATGCGTCATGAGCAGCCATTGTCCTAGTACCAATGTAAATCCTTCCTTTTTACCACCAATGGTATCTACAACAGAAATTATTGGTGGCTTTGGTACTCAAATCTTTTTTGGTCCTTTCTTATTAGTACCCACAACCATAGACTTGTCTTTGTTGATTAAGCTCAAGATGAAGACATGATCCTAATTGGTTTTGATGATTACAAATGAGTCACTTGATAGACAAGAGTGCAACTTGTAGTTTATTCTGAGTATTGAGACTCTTGATAGATAAAAAATGAAAATTGTATCTTGTTTTGTGTGTTTTTAAGTTTTGTTGCTTGTATACTTTGTGTTTGGTAAGTAGCTTAGCCTTTTATCTCTATTTAGATGATGATTGATGATCTAGATATATGTTAGAATTGAATTGTAAAGAAAAATGGTATGAAAAATTGAGATATTAAGTTTTCACTTAAAATAATTGATTATTTCATATAAAAAAATTCTAGAATAGTCAATTATTGCTCAAAATAGTTGATTAAATTGTTATTGGTTGATTTCTAAAATTGTTAAGAACAAAATAATCAATTATCCATGTAAATGATCAATTATTTTAGTCAGAAAACTTATATATATATATATATATATATATATAATTTTTTTACACTTTGAATAGAGAGACTTGATTATTTGTGGTATCTTTTCCAAAAATACTCTATGAAAAAATGATTTTCTTTACAAGAAAATGTTCTTTAACCTTTGTAGTAACCTTAAGAAAGTTTTCAAGAATTGAATTGATCATCATGTTCATAGAGTGAAAGGATAAACTACTTGATTGATTCACCTATTCTGATATGTTTTGTACATTAGGTAAATTAATTCCTTAAATCTCTGTATTGATTGTTTTCTTAAGTAAGTTTCTTAAGAAGGAAAAATCTTGTAGTAGGGTGCTATAAGTGGGTACTTCTTAGGGTGCAAGAAGTGATTTCTTTAATATTGTAAAAGTGTATTGCATGTGATATTATGATTGTAAAACTTCTAATATTAAAGATTAGTGAAAAATCTCAAATGAGTTGATTAGGGACTGAATGTAATTCATAAGTGGATGTGACTAAACTAGTATAAATTGATTGTGCATTTTTCTCTCTCCCTATACTTGACCTTACATTCTTGCATTTCTATTTTTATGTTTGTTGATATGTGTTGTGAGGCATAAACATTGCATAAAGATTTGAGTGAATTTAGAATTTCATTGAATATGAACTAAGTATCCTATATACAACTATAAATCAAAACACTTATTTGGAAAAAAAATTTAAAAGTTTTTTAAAACCAAGATAGCCGCACAAGAAATTTTTAATCAACCAATTCACCCCTTCCTCTTGCTCAAGGCATCTTTTCTAACAAACCTTTCGTCTACCTGGAGTTTATCCTCCTTTTCCACTAGCCTTGGAGAAAGTAGTCTTAGGTTTGGATTGAGATGTCCTAAATGAAGGATCAAAGCTAAGACCACTTTTTTTTTAATGAAAATCTTCTATGTTTTAAAAGCATATTTAGTTTAAAATGAAGACCCATCAACAAATTTAGCTACGTTATTTTTTAGTTTTATGTTTTTAGCTTCTAATGTTGTAACCTTAGGTGGGACACAATTAATAATCTTTTCTTTGAGAATCTATATTTCTCTTGTAGTGTCAACATGTCTTTTTTGAGTTTATTGTTTTCATTTTGTAAAACTTTGCATTTTTCTTTCAACTTTTTATACTCAAGAGAGATCATATGATAGTTTGCTAGGAGATTTTCGTAATACATCTCTTCCTCATTAGAATTAGATGAATTGGAACTGGAATCAAAATTTACCTCAATCTTTGTATCATTTAATTAAGATTCAGTGTCTTCCATAAGGTAGATGTTGGCTTTCTCATCGTCTAAATTGTTGCTACTATTGTTGTCTAGATCTTCCCAAGTGGCCATCAAGATTTTCTTGGCCTTCTCTTTACAGTTCATCACTTTCTAAGTGTAGAACATCCAAGCTTTTTACACTTATAATAAAGTTGTCATTCTGACCAAGTTTCCTGAAGTTGTCCTTTTTTCTTGTGGAAACTCCTCAATTTTTTCTTCATTTTTAGCATATTTGAACTTTTTAAACATAAAGTATATCTCATCATTTGTCGAGTTCTCAAAATTGTCATCTGAATTGTGTTAGAAAAGAATGGCCCAATCCAAAAGGGGGGGTGAATTGGATTCAATGACCCTTTAAAAATTTATCAGAGTTTTTGGATCGTAAATTCAATCAAAACTTTTCTATGACAGAATTTTCAAATGAAGCACTCTTAAAGACTTGTTACAATGATATGAATGCAATGTGCAACTTGATTACAAGACAATGAGGTTCAAATATAATATCCAGTTATAGATTTAAACCATCAAAATTCCCATACACATGTTAATCAAGTTTTATCTTCTTTAAAGCACAACCAAGAAATTACAAAATAAGAGATAAGGTTGAAGAAGATTGCACAAGTCTTTTATACTGGTTCACCCACTCCACATGTGACCTACATCCAGTCCTTAATCACCACCTGATTAAGATTTGATCCACTATCTTTTAGTAAGAAGGTTTACAAGCACACACACATGCATATACTTCACTACAAAAAGATAACCACTTTCTTGACCCCAAGAAAGTAACCCTTGTAGAACCCACTACAAGAAACTTCACCACTTGAGAAACCCTTCTCAAGATTTTTCACAAAGATTCACAAAGAATAAAATGAAACGAATTCACCTGGAATTCTTGAACAAATCTTTGTCTTCCTCTTTCAAGAGTATGATGATGATGATGATTTCCTCACAAGCTTTTCACAAACGTTTTTCTCTTGGATTTCACAAAGAAAACTCTCCAAGATGTCACACAGACTCTCTAAAACGTTTTTACCAGTTGATTATCAGTTTTTACTCAATGTTATGAAGTTTCAAAAGAGTTCAAACTATTTATAAAAATTCAAACCCAGATAATCGATTATTTTAAAGAATAATCGATTATTTTCTTCTTCAGATTTCTAGAAATCAATCAAGAACAATTTAATCGATTATTTAGCTGGATAATCGATTATTCCAGAGAGTTGTTCCTGAAATAATCGATTATTTTGGCAAATAATCGATTATTACAGCAAGGCATTCCACTTAGCCCACTTGCTGAAATAATCGATTATATTTAACAATAATCGATTATTTTGAGTCAGTTCTTAAAACTTCATTTTAAGTCTCAAAATAATTTTCCAATGTTTAACTCATCATCATCTACTCCCTACTTGATTCTAGACAAGATTTGCTCAATGCACAAAGCACACACAGACACAAATATAACAATTCATTCATAACAATTTGCTTCCTAAGCTCTATTACATAGCTATACTTCAAGGTATTTTTCTTGACTCTTCCTTGACTTTGTTTTTGTGTTCAATGTTGTTGTTGTACACTTGTTGTCTCCAAGTTGTTGTGATCATCAAAACTCTTAAAGTCTTCAGCTCCCCTAAGGTCAACAATCTCCCACTTTTTGATGATGACAACCCATGAACTAATCCATGAACCAATATTCACTTAACTTCTTAGTGTGCCACGAACCACCTGCACAACACACACACACAAGCACAATACCTGCAAACAACAACTAAACACACAATACACAATACCATTTCTCCCCCTTTGGCATTATCAAAAACAAAGTAAGCCAAGGTTAACAAAGAATTGCCATGTACAGATTCTCTCCAGCAATATTATCATAAATGAACAATTTTGGTTCTGCAACTCAAACCAAATTTTAACCAATTTGTGATGCCAATTGTGCACCATATCACAAACCAAACCAAATCAAGTCAAGATAGTCATTTTCACAGTAAAAAAACAGAGTATTCCAAAGCACAAATAATCACATTCCAACATATATGCTCACCAAAAACAGAGCATTTTGCATCAGCAATCCAAACCAAGCTTTGGAATCAAAATTGAACCAACACATTAACAAACAAGCTTCAAATTCATCAAATTTAAATTGTTCAACATCAAAAGCAATAAAAGTGTTCAGGAATTAAAATCATTACAACCCAAATGAACTTAAAGATTGTTCCAAACTTGAATTTAAAAACTAAGCAAAATAACAAAAACAGAAATCACTCCTCATCGTCCGAAATACCAAGCTGCGTCTTGATGATTCTGACTTCATGATCTAGGTCGTCAAACCTATCAAGAATTCCAGAGAACATGGATTCATGTCTCCATGACATCTCCATCATAGCATCCATTTTGTTGATCATGATCTGTTCAAACGGTGAGAACGGCTTCAGTTCCAACTCAGCTTCTCTAGGCTCAGCTTCCACCTATGGTGGCTGATCCTCATCATGAGAAGGAACACCGTCCTCATCTGTAGCTGGTTCCGGGGTAGGAGGAACATCTCCTTTAAAAACCCACTTATCTTCTTGCTTCAGCATACCCATGTGGTGCAAAGAAGATTTCTCAATCTTATTTGACGCGTGTAGAACAATCTTTCTTTCACTTGTCAAATCTACTCCAGCATTTTCAAAAATTTTAGACAAGAGTAAAGCATAAGGAATCGGACCGTCTTCCTTTCTCCTTGCCTTCCAGATACAATCGTTCACAACCGACACCCAATCAATCTTAATTTTCTTCTTAATCACATGCATTAATAAAATGTCATCCCGAGACATTTGTGCATGGTTGTGCAACCTTGGTTTTAACATCCAGGCAATAATGAAAGAAATTAAATGAGAGTTTTTCTTCATACCTCCCGCCAAAAATTTCTCGTAGTTGGTATTAGATGGAACCCTTTGATAGTCCTGGAATGTTGTCAGTTCTTCAAAATCCCCAAAATTGAATGGTTGGGGTTTCTCCTTTCCGGTTCCGCTCAGCCCAGCAGCCGCTTTCAATGTAGGTCCATCCAGCCTGATTAACTTCCCCTTAATCACAGATTGCATAACCCCCTCATTAATGGAGGCAAAACAGAGGAATAACCTGATTAGCTCCGGATAATAGGGTCCTTCCATTTTCAAGAACGCTTTCAACTCCTGATGCTCCAAAAGGGTTGGAAAGCTAAACCCCTCGTTCTTGAACCAATCAAGCTTCAAGGTCTTCGGAGGAATGATTCTCCGACCGGCGTACCACTCAAAGTAGTATTCTTGAGCTTTCTCATCCGCAAACCACTTCGTGATTAGCTGCCCAGAGGGAAGAGGATGCTTGCTCCCCCTCACTTCGAGCTTCTTGGGCCTTTTAGAAGAAGATGCCATGGTTGGGTCTTAGAGAAAGATGAAGAAGATGAAGAATTGTGTGGGTTAGGGTTTTGAGGGTTTGGGGAAAAATGAGAGAATGAGAGAATGAGAGAAGATCAGTTGAGAGAAGTGTTTTATGCCCTAACACATTCTGGGTATAAGGGTAATGGGTAGCTTTAAGGGTTGGTGCATAGATAACTGTTTCAGGAAATTTCAAAAAACCGCCCAGATAATCAATTATTTATGCAAATAATCGATTATTTGCATCAGAAAAATCTTTTAAAAATGAAATCTGATATGGATAATCGATTATTTTAAGGATAATCGATTATTACAGAGGGTAGTTTCTCCTAACACAACCCAGATAATCGATTATTTACAGAATAATCGATTATTCCAGTGGCCTTTCAGATTCCACTACTCAGATAATCGATTATTTCCCAAGATAATCGATTATTACAGTGACTCTTGAGTTCCTTCTTACCAGATAATCGATTATTACCCAATTAATCGATTATTTCAGAGACTTTTGAAATTCTTCATGCTCCAGATAATCGATTATTACCCAAGATAATCGATTATTTTCATGAATTACTTAAGATAATCGATTATATCTTAAGATAATCGATTATTCCAGAGAAGTTTTGCTTCTCTGAAATTTTAACTTCTCAAATTTCACCAAGTCTTTTGTCCCTTTTAAATACATTCTTTCACACATCTCTTACTTTCATTCTCACAACACAATCAATTTAAACTTGATTCATTAATTATTCCCAACTCAATTCTCAATTGATTGAACCTTTCTCTAGGTAGAGGTTTTGTAAAAATATCAGCAAGTTGTTTACTTGTCTCTACAAACTCCAGAGCACAATCATTTCTTTGAACATGATCTCTCAAAAAGTGGTGTCTTATCTCAATATGCTTAGTCCTAGAGTGCAAAATTGGATTCTTGGTCAGATTTATTGCACTAGTGTTATCACACCTCAAAGGAATTTTGTTCAACTCAACTCCATAGTCTCTTAATTGTTGCTTCATCCAAAGAATTTGAGCACAACAACTTCCAGCTGCAATATACTCAGCCTCAGCTGTACTTAAAGCAACACAAGCTTGTTTTTTGCTATGCCATGAAACAAGTGCACTACCTAACAAGTGACAAGTTCCACTTGTGCTCTTTCTATCTAGTCTACACCCAGCATAGTTTGAATCTGAGTAGCCTATCAGACTTAGTGAGACTCCCTTTGGATACCACAAACCAACATTAGTTGTGCCTTTCAAATACTTAAGGATTCTCTTTACACTTTTCATATGAGATTCTTTAGGATTAGCTTGGAATCTTGCACATAGGCACACATTAAACATTATATCAGGCCTACTTGCTGTCAAGTACAAGAGTGATCCTATGATACCTCTATATTTTGAATTATCAATAGCAATTCCATTCTCATCTAAGTCAAGATTGTAATTGTTTGATATTGGTGTGGCAGCCTCCTTACACCCTTCCATACCAAACTTTTTCAAAAGTTCATTGCAATACTTACTTTGACTTATGAAAGTTCCATCATGCATTTGTTTGACTTGTAATCCCAAAAAGAAGGTAAGTTCTCCCATCATTGACATCTCAAATTCTCCTTGCATGGTTTTAGCAAATTCTTTACAGAGAGAGATATTTGTAGATCCAAACACAATATCATCCACATATATTTGCACATACATTGTATCATTTTTAAACTTCTTGACAAACAATGTATTATCCACCTTTCATCTTTCATAATCATTCTCAATTAGAAATTTGCTTAACCTGTCATACCAAGATCTAGGAGCTTGCTTCAAGCTATAGAGTGCCTTTTTGAGCTTGTACACATGGTTAGGATTTTTGAAATCCACAAATCCAGGTGGTTGTTCCACATACACTTCCTCTTGTATCAGCCCATTGAGGAAAGCACTTTTTACGTCCATTTGATAAAGCTTGAAATTCTTTATGGTAGAATAAGCAAGAAGTAGTCTAATTGCTTCAATCCTTGCTACAAGGGCAAAAGTCTCATCATAGTCAATTCCTTCTTCTTGATTATACCCCTTAGCCACTAGTCTTGCCTTATTTCTAAGAATTATTCCAGATTCATCAAGCTTATTTCTGAAAACCCACTTGGTTCCAATGATTGGATAATCTTTTGGTAATGGCACTAAATCCCACACTTCATTTCTTTCAAACTGATTTAGTTCCTCTTGCATAGCCATTAACCAATGTTCATCTTTAAGTTCTTCATCAATGTTCTTAGGTTCAACTTGTGACACAAATGCCATAGTGTTGCAAATATTTTTAATTGCACTTCTAGTTGAAACACCCTTACCAATGCTTCCAATTATATTGTCCATTGATAAGTCTATTGTGGTTTTCCATTCCTTTGGCAATTGTTCACATGTTTCCTTTTGTTTCACATGTGACTCACTCTCCTTAGACACATCATTAGGTTCATTCTCCAATAGGGATTGATCAAGCAACTCAGTTAAATCCTCAACTTCAGTTTGTCTAGTCTCTTGCTTATTTGACTCATCAAATACCACATGGACAGATTCTTCTACAACTAGAGTTCTCTTATTATAGATTCTATAAGCCTTACTATTTGTAGAGTATCCTAGAAAGATTGCCTCATCAGCCTTTGCATCAAACTTTCCAAGTTGTTCTTTCCCATTGTTCAGCACATAACACTTACACCCAAACACTCTAAAATATGAAATGTTAGGTTTCTTTCCTTTGTAAATTTCATAGGGTGTTTTCTTTAATATAGACCGAATCAGAACTTTGTTTAACACATGACAAGCAGTGTTAATAGCATCAGCCCAAAAATATTTTGGCAAGTTTGTTTCATTCAACATTGTTCTAGCAAGTTCTTCTAAGGACCTATTTTTCCTCTCAACAACCCCATTTTGTTGAGGTGTCTTAGGTGCTGAGAAATTATGGTTTATACCATGTTCCTCACAGAATTTTTGAAACAACATGTTTTGAAACTCACCTCCATGATCACTTCTTATAGAGGTGATGTTTGAACACTTCTCATTTTGAACAAGTTTTGCAAATTTTCTAAAGGCATTAAAAGCATCATTTTTGTTTGCAAGAAACATAACCCATGTATATCTAGAATAGTCATCAACAATTACTAAGCCATAGTAGTTTCCGCCTAAGCTCATTGTTCTTGATGGACCAAACAAATCCATGTGAATTAATTGCAAAGGTCTAGATGTTGACATCTGATTTTTACTTTTAAAGCTAGCCTTCACTTGCTTGTCCTTTTGACAAGCATCACATAGTTTGTCTTTTCCAAACTTGAGTTTAGGTAGACCAACCACTAATTCTTTCCTACACAGTTTATTTAGGTGATCCATATGAATGTGTGCAGCTCTCCTATGCCAAAGCCATATGTTTTCTTCTTGAGTTATTAGACACTTAGTGTTTGACATTGTTATAGAGTGTTCTAAGTCAAGCATGTATATATTGTCAATTCTTTTACCAATGAATCTGATTTCTTTACTCTTTTTATCACATATCAAGCAACATGTATTATCAAATTCAATTTTAAAGCCTTTATCACTCAATTGACTAATACTCAGCAAATTATGTTTCAAGCCATCAACAAGCAAAACATTTTCAATCAATGTTTGAGAGGAGGAATTACCAACATTGCCATGACCAAGAATTTTGCCTTTATTGTTGTCACCATAGGTAACATACCCTTCATTCTTCAATTTCAGACTTGAGAATTTGGAGGGATCCCCGGTCATGTGCCTTGAGCAGCCACTATCAAGATACCACAGTAAATTTTTGGCCCTCAAGCATTCCTACAACACAAATTTAGAGGAAAAATTTAGGTACCCATGTGGAGGGTCCTTGTTGGTTAGTTCTCAGCCTTTGACTCTTCTCAACCCAAATCATTTTTCCACTTGGAACTCCATATTTTCTTGAATAGCAGTTCCTAATTGTATGACCTTTTTTACAACAATAAAAACAAGTTGCTTGTCTAGAAAAGTTGCTTTTGAGTTTTCTAAAATTTTGACTTTTCACAAAAGCTACTTTCTTTGACACAATTGGTATGCTTGTACTTGGATTAAAGCCAAGTCCACTCCTATCAAAAGTGTTTCTTTGTTTTCCCAAAAGAATATTCAAATTTGCATTTCCCTTTGTTAACCTTGCAAGTGTGGATTTTAAGTCAGCATTTTCTTTTTCAAAAACTTTGCAATGTTCACAAACATCTTTTGAGGAATGAGCTTCACTAAAGTTAAACATAGTTTGAAGATTTTCATGCTCATGCTTCAAATCTTCAAGCTCTTGTTCAGCTTCAATGAAAGCATTTTCATACCATTTCAGCTTGTTTTTCAACTTTGAATTTAAGGCACCTAATTTGACAGCTTCTTCATGAATTTGTATAAAAGCTTCTTGAAGCTGATCATAATCAGGATTGGATTCAAGGTCAGAGTCACTTACAATTGTGTCATGGTCAGTTCCAGCCATCAAGCACAGGTTGTTCTCCTCACATTCAGATTCATCACTTGATGTGCTTGAGTCATTATCTTCCCAAGCAATGTAGGCTCTCTTTCCTTTTGCATTTTTCTTAATTTTCTTCTCCTCTTGTTGCTTCTTCAAGAGATTTGGACACTCAGCCTTCATGTGTCCCGGTTTACCACATTCAAAGCAATTAAAGGAGGATGTGCTTGCTTCCTCTTTCTTGTTTGACTTCTTATTGAATTTGTAGGGGAAATTCTTCTTTCTTCTCATGAACTTTCTGAACTTCTTTACTAGCAGATTGAAGTTCTCAGTTTCAGAATCATCGGAGCTTGTTTCTTCACACACCTCTTTACCTTTGGCAGATTTCAAGGCTTTCAATGACACTCCTTTGCCTTTCTTATCTTGCTGCTCATGTTCATCAAATATGTGCAGCTTTTGCTCATGCTCCCTTAATTTCCCAAAGAGAGTAGCTAATGTCAAGGAGGTCAAATCCTTTGATTCTTCAATGGCTATCACCTTTGCTTGCCATGATCTATCCAAGCATTGCAGCACTTTTAGATTCAGCTCTTCCTTTTCAAATTTCCTGCCAAGGTCAACAAGGTGATTTATCCAGTGTGTAAATCTTTTTTGAAAATCAGAAATAGATTCACCATTTTGCATTCTAAACAGCTCATATTCTCTAATGAGAGTATGCTTTCTTGATCTCTTTACATCGCTTGTTCCTTCATGAGTGACTTGCAAAGTGTCCCACATTTCTTTAGCAGATAAGCATTGTGAAATTCTGAAAAATTCATCAATAGACAATGCAGATGTTATGATGTTTTTTGCTCTTTTGTCATGTTGGGCTCTTCTCTTTTCCTCATCACTCCGCTCACTCCAATGTTTTTCCTTAAGCTCACCATCATCATTCTTTTTCATAGGGATATAGGGTCCATTTTCTATAGCATCCCATACAGCAATATCAATAGCTTCAATGAAAATTCTCATCCTAATCTTCCAATAGACATAATTTTCACCATTGAAAACAGGAGGTCTATGTAAAGAGACACCCTCACCATAGGGTAGGTTGTTGTTGGCCATTTTTAAATCTTGAATAACTCTCAAGAACCTTGCTCTAGATACCAATTGTTAGAAAAGAATGGCCCAATCCAAGAGGGGGGGTGAATTGGATTCAATGACCCTTTAAAAATTTATCAGAGTTTTTGGATCGTAAATTCAATCAAAACTTTTCTATGACAGAATTTTCAAATGAAGCACTCTTAAAGACTTGTTACAATGATATGAATGCAATGAGCAACTTGATTACAAGACAATGAGGTTCAAATATAATATCCAATTATAGATTTAAACCATCAAAATTCCCATACACATGTTAATCAAGTTTTATCTTCTTTAAAGCACAACCAAGAAATTACAAAATAAGAGATAAGGTTGAAGAAGATTGCACAAGTCTTTTATACTGGTTCAACCACTCCACATGTGACCTACATCCAGTCCTTAATCACCACCTGATTAAGATTTGATCCATTATCTTTTAGAAAGAAGGTTTACAAGCACACACACATGCATATACTTCACTACAAAAAGATAACCACTTTCTTGACCCCAAGAAAGTAACCCTTGTAGAACCCACTACAAGAAACTTCACCACTTGAGAAACCCTTCTCAAGATTTTTTACAAAGATTCACAAAGAATAAAATGAAACGAATTCACCTGGAATTCTTGAACAAATCTTTGTCTTCCTCTTTCAAGAGTATGATGATGATGATGATTTCCTCACAAGCTTTTCACAAACGTTTTTCTCTTGGATTTCACAAAGAAAACTCTCCAAGATGTCACACAGACTCTCTAAAACGTTTTTACCAGTTGATTATCAGTTTTTACTCAATGTTATGAAGTTTCAAAAGAGTTCAAACTATTTATAAAAATTCAAACCCAGATAATCGATTATTTTAAAGAATAATCGATTATTTTCTTCTTCAAATTTCTAGAAATCAATCAAGAACAATTTAATCGATTATTTAGCTGGATAATCGATTATTCCAGAGAGTTGTTCCTGAAATAATCGATTATTTTGGCAAATAATCGATTATTACAGCAAGGCATTCCACTTAGCCCACTTGCTGAAATAATCGATTATATTTAACAATAATCGATTATTTTGAGTCAGTTCTTAAAACTTCATTTTAAGTCTCAAAATAATTTTCCAATGTTTAACTCATCATCATCTACTCCCTACTTGATTCTAGACAAGATTTGCTCAATGCACAAAGCACACACAGACACAAATATAACAATTCATTCATAACAATTTGCTTCCTAAGCTTTATTACATAGCTATACTTCAAGGTATTTTTCTTGACTCTTCCTTGACTTTGTTTTTGTGTTCAATGTTGTTGTTGTACACTTGTTGTCTCCAAGTTGTTGTGATCATCAAAACTCTTAAAGTCTTCAGCTCCCCTAAGCTCAACAAATTGTTGGGCTCAAACTCAACTTTTAGAGCCTTCCTTTTGTCTCTTCTCTTGCTAGTTTCACCATTTCTCAAAGCAATAGATTCATTGGCTTTAAGATGGTCTCTTATGTTCTGGTGAATTTCATGAACTTGTAGAGCTCCAAAAAGTTTGTCAAGAGTAAGAGTTTTTAGGTCACGCATTTCTTAAATGGTTGTGGCTTTGGGCTACTAGATCTTTGGAAAACTATGCAAGTTCTTAAGATTGTTTTGAACTTTTGAAAACTCAGTTCCTAGGGATTTTAACTCATTTAGATTTGTTTAAAATCTTTCAAACATTTCATCAATAGTCTCATTCTTCTTCATGGAAAACAACTCATAGGATCTCTAAAGGGTGGTAGCTCGTTTGAATCTAACATCCTCAGTACCCTCATAAGCTACCTTCATGGCTTCCCACATTTCCTTAGTGGTTGGGTAGTTGTAGAACTTGTTGTATTTGATGACTATTAATCAAGTAACGGATTTTATTTATTATAATAAAAAAATTATTTTAATATTTTCATCAATATCAATAATTACTAAGTTTGCAATACACATTTTCTATTCTTGATAAAATTATTTTAATGCTTTCTCATCTTCATTAAACAATTTTAGTAATTATAATGTAAATAATTATCATGTATTCATTTGAATATTATGACTTAAAAAGGACTATTTTTTAATATTCACACATAATGAACAAAATTAAAAGAATAAAAAAATTAATAACTATTAATCATTATTAGATTTTCACTTCAATATTATTATTAATTAATAATATATTATTATTAAAAATCATTTCAACAAAATAAAATAATAAAATAAGACAAAAATAAATAAATACTTTTTTGGGTAGTACAAAAGCAAAAAAAAAAAAAGTCTACAATCTCAGGAATACAGCCCTAGATTCATCTACCCTTATAAGTGGGACTAAACCAACAACCATCACCTTTGTAATAATTGAATCAAACCCATAATAGGAACCCATTTTGGTCACAAAATTAGCACATTGATTTTCTTCCCTCAGTGAGTGATAGAGATTAACTTCCACAACAAAATCAAATTTCACCATGTAAAAATCATGGTCAAATCTAATAGATCAAAGTCATCAACTGGTTTCCAAATAGCCTTCAATCTCTCTGCATTGTGAAAAAAAACAATAGATTTTTCCTAGTAGTTTCACAAGGACAATGTCCTACCATGGTGTACGTAGAGATTGTACCACCTTCTCATCCAAAAAGCAACGAGGTTTCAGACAATTATCCCCCTAATAGTCAACCCTAAAAAGCTTAGGGCATCTCCAATGGAAGCAACTCATTTGAGTTGCTTTAGGCATTGGAAAATGAAAAAAGTGGTCTCTAGTGTGTCATGTCAGCATTAAGCAACTCAAACAGAAATTTACTCCAATGGTAAAAAACTTTAAGAAATTCAACTTTTAGAATTTTTTTTCAAATCATTTATGAACCAAATTAAAATTTTTATTAAAAAGGACAATTGCATTACAATAAAAGAAAATAAATACATAAACATTATACGAAATTAATTTTCATCATTATTATTTCTGAAACGTTCCTAAATATGTTCAATAAGATTTGCTTGAAGTTGGCGGTGTATCTGTTTGTCATGAATGTTTGCTCTCCTTTGAAGGTATGTTGTTCTAAAATTGGGATGAGCACCTATAAATATTTCAGATCTTGACATGTCATCATCTACACCATCATAATCAATATAATTTTGATAGGTGTCTCGCTCGTCCTTGACAATCATGTTATGCAATATGATACATGCATAAATTATATTTTTCATTATTGCGGTATCCCAAAAACGTGTCGGACCTCGTATGATTGCGAATCGAGATTGAAGCACTCCAAATGAACGTTCTACATCCTTTCTCGTTGATTCTTATCGTTGGCCAAATAATTTCCTTTTTTCCCCCTGTGGCATGGAGATGGTCTTGACAAATGTAGCAAAGTCTGGATATATGCCATCTGCTAGATAGTATCCCATATTATATTGGGTTCTATTCACGGTGTATTGCACTGTCGGAGCAGTTCCTAAAAGAACTTCGTTAAATAAATTAGATGCATTTAACACAGTAATATCATTATTCGAACCTACAATTCCAAAAAAATGCATGCCAAATCCACAAGTCTTGTGATGCAACAGCTTTAAGAATGATTGTTGGGTTTGCATGATCACCTCAACAAAATTGACCTTTCCGCGCAACTAGACAATTCTTCCATTCCCAATGCATACAGTCAATTGAACCTAACATTCCAGGAAACCCACGTGTCTCTCCCATCCGTGGTAGTCGTTGAATGTATTTGTTGATAGGATTCCTAATTTGCACAAGGAATGAAGAAGGATCTTTTGGGTTAAAAATCTGGAACTTAATTTTCTGGAATTAGAATGCTAGAAATGAAGGTAAAAGGATACAGTAAAAAAATGAATGAAGGAAGAATCACTCTTCCAAGGAAAAGGCTTCACACAAAGAATTGTGGTTTATCCTTTGATATGCCCAAACTCTTGAATCACTCAAGAACAATTAGAGAATTACTCTCAGTAATTAAAACTCAAATTCTGATCTTATTTTGTTCATCCCCATGGGCAGCTTATATAGCTTACAATCAACAACCTTCACTTACATTAGTGGACAAATAATGGACTCCACTAAGCCTGAATTATGACCACTAATGACAAAATATTATAAAAAAAACACTTTAGTGGGCAATTATTGAACTTCCACTAAGCCTAACAATTATGACCACTAAAACATTAAATAAAACACATGCTAAATTCGTGCACCCCTCTGGTATGCCTCATGGCTGACTCATCCCAAAGGTTTTGGGCCTTATTTGATAAAAATAACTTGCTTAAAAAACTAGCCCAATAAGTGGTGCAGCCCAAAAAGAGTTGGCAGCCACTTTAACAAGAGTTTTAGGCCTTTATTTACTAATTACAATTACTAAGAACACCATAGAGTAATTAGGCTTCATAATCCTTGATACAATTCACCATCTTGGCCTTGTTTTCATCTTTAGGCATTTCTTCAAGAATGAGGGCCGTAACTTGTTGCAAAGCATCTTTGGCCTTTTTAGTCCTCGCCCTAGTCATTGGTCCTCCAAGTCCTTTGAGTGCTCCTAAATCCTTGCCCATGTCCTCATCATTCCCTCCCTCTTGAGAAGAATTTGTCCTCAAATCAAAGTCTCCATCTTCTACATCAAAGAGAGATAAATCAGAAACATTAAAAGTGGAACTAACATTGTACTCACCGGGCAATTCAATCTTGTAAGCATTGTCATTTATTCTTTCAAGTACTTGAAATGGACCATCCCCTCTTGGCAAAAGCTTTGATTTCCTTTGTTCCGGAAATCTTTCCTTTCTCATGTGTACCGAAACCCAATCACCAGGTTGAAACACAACTTTCTTTCGCCCTTTGTTAGCATGTTTTGCGTAGCTCTCATTTTTCTTCTCAATTTGAGCCTTCACACGTTCGTGTAACTTCTTCACATAGTCTGCTTTGGCCTGCCCTTCTTTATGTTTAAAAACAGAAATGTTAGTGTAGACCCCTAAAATTGTCCGGGTCGGAAATAAAACTCGAAGACCCTCAAAGATCGAAGGAAAGTCAGCCAGAAGGACTCCTAGAAGACCATAGGATGGCTATCTGTAGGTTTAGAGGTCTTAGAGTAGCTTAAAATAAGGAAGTGGAGGGAATGAAGCCCAATACGGCCGTACTAAACTTAATACGGCCGTATTGAAGCTTTAATATGGCCGCAGTGAACTCAATACGGCGTATTGAAGTTTCTGAAACTTCAATACGGCCGTATTGAAGTTTCAATACAGCCGCAGTGAACTCAATACGGGCGTATTGAAATTTCTGAATTTCAATACGGCCGTATTGAACTCAATACGACCGTATTGAAGTTCAAAAATTTCAATACGGCCGTATTGATTCCATAGCCCGTATTGCGCCTGTTCCCTATAAATATGGCGTCATTTTGACGTCATTACACACTTTTACACATAGTTTCAACCCTCTCCTTGAGTATTCTGGGGTTTTTGAGCAGTGTTCTGCCCTAGAAATCACTCGGAGAGTTGATCCGACGAAGTTCTTGAGCCCCGAGCCATTTTGCTTGAGGATCGAACCTAGTCGAAGGGAAATCCTCCGGATTTCCATAGTTAAAATTTTATAGGAGGGAGCGAGCGGGCTTGTAGAGCGAGGGAACGCCAAAAAGCTTCCCAGTTTTACGAAATATATAAAAGCACGCTTCAAAGGTTTCTTCTTAAATCCTTCCTTTTACTGCTTTCTGTGTGCATATTAAAAATTGTCATCATGTAGATATCTAATTTATAATTGCTTAGAATAAATAGGGGTAATTTAGTAATTTTGTACTATTATTTTTAGAAATAATCTGTCATAGGGAACCCGAAAGGGGCGTTGTGGGGTGCTAACACCTTCCCCACGCGTAACCGACTCCCTTACCCAACTCTGGTTGTAATGGCCGAAGTTGGTTTATAAAATCAATTGCCTTATCCCTTTTTCCAATGTTTTGAGTAAAACATTGGTGGCGACTCCACGAACCCTTCCTTTTACTACGAAAACCACTAATCCATGGAGGGTCCCGCTTGGGATTAACATGGATTGGTGAGACATTTAATAAATAAATTGGATAATATCGACAAGGTCTCAGTTTGAGAACAAGTCGTTCTAATAATCCAATACATTTTCAAAACTAAAATAAAAGCGAGCTCGACCGTCTTCGCGACCGCCGAGGCCCGTTTGGGCCGGTGGCGACAGATGGCGACTCCACTGGGGAAGCCTCGAGAGTCAGTCCCATTTAGTGACAGATTATTTTTAACAAATAATAGTTAAAAATTACTTTATTACCCCTCACTTGTATGATAACATGTTTATCTATTTGGCTTTAATAACTGTTGTATTTTTAAATTCCGCAATTGTTTGAAATACAAACTGTACACAAACCTTTGCACACAACAGTTCCCTCTATACCCGGGGGCATGAGTGATTAACCATAGGGAGTGGATGTTAGTACGGCCGGTTGTCGAATGGGTCTATAGGTGCCCGTAGACCGTTGTCGGAAAACATCACTCAAGGTGATAACCATGAACTTGAGTCTGACGGTGCGTTGGAGCTTTCCATCGACCTACGATGAGAGGAATTGGGTCCCTATAATGGGGGCACCTTGGGGGCCTCAGACCGGTGAGAACAGTTAGATCCACCTTGAATATGCACTTTTCTGCAGGATACCCCTACCTCGTGATTCGCTCGTGACTGTTCGTGGATGAGTGAATTGTTTGTGCATTAATTATGTGAAATTGTTTGAGCATACATTGCATTTCTTTAAACATACAACATTCCTTTTTTAAAATAAGAATAAATAGGAATAAGAATCTTCCATTGCATGGTGTTAACATCTACCTTCATCACATTCATATAGGTAGTTTCCCTTTTCACCCAAAAAATACAAAAAATATATAAAATAAAAAAAAATACCCAAAAAAGAAAAAAAGGGTTATTTATCCAAACCAAGCAATATCATGCATCATCTTAGGAACATCCTAAAAACATGATAATGCTTAGTTGAATAAACACTATGCATGCATATTCAACCTCATCATCTCATATCATGCATATAGATCATGGAGAGATCTAGGAGTCATTCATACATCTCTCCTAGTAATCCATTAATAAACAATAATAAAAAGAAAGAAATAATCGATGCGTATATTCAAAGAATGGATCACACGCCGTTCGTTATCAAGTGTAAGCCAACAACCGCGCCAAGCGAGCACACGTCAACTCCGTTGTTGGTAATCAAGACAAACAAGGGGAAGGTCCAACACCATTAAGGATCACAGTTCCAAGGCCTTTCCCTTACAAATCAAATAAGGCTGTGCCGTGGATATACGACATCCACTCTTCTGCCGACAGCGATATCTCCAACATCGCTGGACTTGGGGGCATGACTAGGAGTGGTAGGATCTACACTCCCGATGATCTTCATAACAAAGCCCCCAAGAATAAAGAAAAAGAAGAAAAGAAAACCGAGGAAAAAGAATCCGAGGAGGAGACTGACAAGCTGTTAAAATTTATCCGACAGAGCGAGTACTCCATCGTGGATCAACTTCATAGGACGCCAGCAAAGATTACGCTGTTGTCGTTGATCCTAAGTTCCGAACCGCATCGGCAAGCTCTGTCGAAAGTCTTGAACGAGGCATACGTGTCGCACACTATCTCCCAAGACGAGTTTGAAGGGATTGTTAGTCACATCAAGGCTAATGATCACCTCACCTTCATCGATGAAGAAATCCCCGCCGAGGGATCAAACCACAACAAGCCCTTGCACATCTCTATAAAGTGCAAGGAGTATCACATCGCTAAAGTCTTGGTAGATAATGGATCTTCCTTGAATGTGATGCCAAAAAGAACGCTCAAGCAATGGGCAATCAAGGGAGTCCAAATGCGCCCGAGCAACATGATCGTTCGAGCTTTCGACGGTTCTAAAAGAGAAGTAGTGGGAGAAATCAATCTTCCAATCCAAATTGGACCCACTATCTTCAACGTCGAATTTCAAGTGATGGACATCACTCCCGCATACAGCTGTCTCCTCGGCCGACCTTGGATTCATGATGCAAAAGCTATTCCTTCTACGCTTCACCAGAAAGTCAAGTTCATAGTGGGTGACAAACTGGTGACCGTACAAGCTAAAGATGACATACTCATCAGCAAGCCATCCAACATACCTTATGTGGATGCAGCAGAGGAAGCTTTAGAAACCGCCTTCCAAGCATTGGAGATCGCCAATGTTGAGACATTTCCCCGAGAAATGAAGAAGGTAGCCCATATGCTCACAAAGAACGGATACTTGCCAAGACAAGAATTAGGCAAGGACTCCCAAGGAAGCCCGGAGCTACCCATTATCAAGGACAATCCGGGGAAACAAGGGTTAAGATACAACCCTAACAAAGATCAAAGGACGAAGAGGAACCAAGATCCTTCTCGACGTTCTTTAAGCCAGATCTTTAGGAAGGCCGGTTCACAAGTGTCAAGGCCGGTCGTCGTCGTCAAAATGTTTTTCTCCTTCCGATAGGGATGTATAGACTCAGTGACTATTAGAGATCACTCCTCGGGGACAGCCCGACCCCCGAGCCTCGATAGGGCACATGTTTCCGCTGCGATTATAATAAAATCATTCTTCATTAATTCTTTATTGCTTCTTTTCTTGCTTGCAATAAAATTCTAGACCACATTATTTTAACCCTGTTTGAATAAGCATAAATGAGGTTAAAATCATCTTGATAACAATAAACTCGCATCATTTTTATGTGGAAATGTGCATGACAGCTTGGAGCACCTTTTCTTGGCATCAATAAGCGCCATCATGGATAAAAGAAATCCTAAAGATAATAAGCTCGGCAGGAAACCCAAAAAGGGGACTGCGCAAAAATAAGAGCAAAAGACCCGCTAGGAATCCCACAAAAGGGTGACCTAGGCAAAAGTTAGGGTTACAAAATGAAGACAAAAACCCGCTAGGAATCCCACGAAAAGGGTGACCTAGGCAAAAGTTAGGGTTACAAAATAATAAACAAAAAGAAAAAGCCCGCTAAGACACCACAAATGGGTGTTTTAGGCAAAAGTAAGGGCCATCAAAAAGAAAAAGAATAATAATAAATCCATGATGGTACCATCAATCGAATTCAACAAGGGGGGCTCAAGAAAAGCTATCCAAGTTGTCAAAGCACAATCATTAATAACAAAGATGTGCTTAACTTCATAAGTGTTTAATCAAACTAACCTAAACACTTGAGCCTACCATTGGCCAGCCATTCTTTCAAAATCCATTTTTCGAAAATAAAATAATCCCCTCTAAAACACAAACTTTTGAAAACATATATCCTTTCCTTCTCTTCTCCCTTGTCCCAAAGATTTTTGAATAATCTAAGTGGAAACATGGAGATATAGTGGTCAATAGGAGGGTTGACACATCTTCTAAAGGAAGGGAGAATCATTTGGTTGATGACACCAAAAATCAAATACGCATCATTCCTCGGTTACAGAAATCGGCAAAGCACAGTCTGTCTGGAGGAATGGCAAGATCCAAACAAAAAACGCATCGGTTAATTCTTTTGAAAAGAGAATCAAATAGAATTAGGTGCATCATACCGCATACATGCATACAGATGATAGGTGTACTGGAAGATCACTTATTCTCTGTTTATTGAAAAAACAAAAAAAACAAAAAATATAAACTTCAGAAAAAACAATGCGCCCGTACCATGTTCAGTACACCCGTACTAAAATCAGGGTTATGAACAAAATTTCAACTCAATACGGGCGTACTGAAATGAATAACGGCCGTATTGGCAATAACAGAAATCCTCCCTCACATCAATGACAAAATTCCTCCAAGAAGAAGAGGATAGGGGGAGCCATTCATTTTTTCCAAAAATAAAATAATTAAACTTGCATTTTGTGCATCGCGCACATTAATTGCACATTCAAAGACTTCATCATGAGGCAACCACATAAAATAGAAAAAATAGAAAAATTGCTTGTGTATGACAGCAGCAAACAAAATGCAAAGATTCAGAAAATCAACAGCGTCATACAGAATAACTGAGCCTGGAGAGGCTTGCCGAAAGAATACTCTCAGAATAACTGAGCCTGGAGAGGCTTGCCGAAATAATACTCGTACAGAATAATTGAGCCTGGAGAGGCTTGCCGAAACAATACTCCCACAGAATAATTGAGCCTGGAGAGGCTTGTCGAAATAATACTCCTTCAGAATAATTGAGCCTGGAGAGGCTTGCCGAAATAATACTCCTACAAAATAACTGAGCCTGGAGAGGCTTGCCGAAATAATACTCTCTCATAATAACTGAATTTAATTTCTTTAGCACTTTTAATTTCTGTACAGCAAAAGCCAAAAACATAAAAAAGGCAAAATACAGAAAAAGCCAGATCAGAAGAAAAGGCAAAATACAGAAAAAGCCGAAAATGAAAAAAGGCAAGGATATAGAAAATCCAACAAACAGTTTGTACAGAATAACTGAGCCTGGAGAGGCTTACCAAAATACTCCTCATCCTCCACATCAAAGAATAAATGAGCCTGGAGAGGCTCGCAGAAATAATACTCCCCAGAGAAACCTCAGCTTAAGCTTACGGGCCAAATTCCCCAGCGAGAGCTATCAAAGCAAGATCGACAAAATTGCCAATGGAAGCACGATCACCCAAGCAGTATATCTAGTCAAAGGACTTAAAACTTCCTCAGTGGAAGATAGCTCTCCAACTCAGGCGTTGAGTGAGTCTAAGCCTGTAGAGGCTTCCTAAATAATACTCTGGGATACATAAGATCCCTAAATCCCCAGTCGCCTACTCAAGAGGCACTCCTTCAAAAAGAGAAAAAATCAAAAAAAAATCAATAACCATTCCCCAAGAGGAATCCGGCACTCAGCCGAACACTGAACATCAAGATAATTCGCCTACTCAGAGGCACTCTTTCAAAAAAGAGAAAAAATTGAAAAAATCAATAACAATTTCTCAAGCGGAATTTGGCTTTTCAGCCAATCATTGAACGTCAAGCTGATACGCCTAACAGAAGAGGCCAATCACAACCAATGACAAAATCCCCTAGCGGATAACAGCCTACACAGAGGCAACAAAATCCAAAAATCAAAAAGAGTCACCCGAATAAGGATAACCGGGATACTCCACCAACGTCGAAAGGACGTCAGCCAATCATAAGGCACTGCTCATCTCAGAAAGAGCATCTTCGTGTCTACACCCCAAGGAAACAGAAATTCCTCAATGGGCACCAACTACTCAATGGAAAGTTGGGACACAAGAACCTATGAGTAACTGCACATCCCCTAGACGGATCCCTGCGTTATCCAGCCCTCAGTGGCACAAAAATCAAAAACAATCATCGAAGCAGCATCGTGGACTGTGGAGACAAAATCAAATCCCCAGCGGATAACAGCCTACACAGAGGCAGTAAAAATCAGAAAATCAAAAAGAGATACCCGAATAAGGATAACCGGGATACTCCACCAACGCAAAGGACGTCAGCCAAACATAAGGCATCGCTCAACTCAAAGAGAGAGCATCTGTGTCCACACCCCAAGGATTCAGAAATTCCCCATGGGTACCAACAATGCAATGCAAGTTGGGGCACAGGAACCTATGAATGACTGCACATCCCCTAGACGGATCCCTGCGTTATCCAGCCCTCAGCGGCACAAAATCAGAAAAAACTGTCGAAGCAGCATAGTGGACTGTGGAGACAAAAATCATCTCAAATCCCTGGAGAGGGTAAACTCAGCTGCCGATGTTAAGACGCAGTCCCTGGAGAGGGTAAACTCAGCTGCCGATGTTAAGACGCAGTCCCTGGAGAAGGTAAACTCAGCTGCCGATGTTAAGACGCAGTCCCTGGAGAGGGTAAACTCGCATTGCCGAAGTGATCAGAAGACACGGACGCAGTCCCTGGAGAGGGCAAACTCAGCTGCCGATGTTAAGACGCAGTCCCTGGAGAAGGTAAACTCACCTGCCGATGTTAAGACGCAGACCCTGGAGAGGGCAAACTCAGCTGCCGATGTTAAGACGCAGTCCCTGGAGAGGGTAAACTCACCTGCCGATGTTAAGACGCAGACCCTGGAGAGGGCAAACTCAGCTGCCGATGTTAAGACGCAGTCCCTGGAGAGGGTAAACTCACCTGCCGATGTTAAGACGCAGACTCTGGAGAGGGCAAACTCAACTGCCAAATGTTAAGCGGCAGAGCCTGGAGAGGCGGTACTCAATCATCAGGGTGATGTTAACACACTGGTGTCTAGCTTCCGGCTCGGGCGTCGAGTGAGGCTAGGTCTGGAGACGGTACTCAACCATCAGCGTCATCAGAGGTGCGTTGGTGTCCAACTTCCCGCTCGGGCGGCGAGTGAGGTTGGGCCTGGAGAGGCAATACTTAATCATCAGTGTGATGTTAACACATTGGTGTCTAGCTTCCGGCTCGGGCGTCGAGTGAGGCTAGGTCTGGAGAGACGGTACTCAATCACCAGCGTCGCCAGAGGCACGTCGGTGTTCAACTTCCGGCTCGGGCGTCGAGTGAAGTTGACCCTGGAGAGGGTAAACTCAGCTGCCGAGGATGTCAGAAGCGCCGAGGTATGCACTCACCTGGAGAGGCTACTCAACAATTTTCCACCGGAAGACATTACAAGTCAGAAGGTCGGCACATCACCCGGACAATTGGGTCAACTCCTTTACTTGTCAGCCGGTACACCAAAAGGCCGTCCGACTAAGTAAAGGGGGGGCAGCTGTAGACCCCTAAAATTGTCCGGGTCGGAAATAAAACTCGAAGACCCTCAAAGATCGAAGGAAAGTCAGCCAGAAGGACTCCTAGAAGACCATAGGATGGCTATCTGTAGGTTTAGAGGTCTTAGAGTAGCTTAAAATAAGGAAGTGGAGGGAATGAAGCCCAATACGGTCGTACTAAACTTAATACGGCCGTATTGAAGCTTTAATATGGCCGCAGTGAACTCAATACGGCGTATTGAAGTTTCTGAAACTTCAATACGGCCGTACTGAAATCAATACGGCCGTATTGAAGTTTCAATACAGCCGCAGTGAACTCAATACGGGCGTATTGAAATTTCTGAATTTCAATACGGCCGTATTGAACTCAATACGACCGTATTGAAGTTCAAAAATTTCAATACGGCCGTATTGATTCCATAGCCCGTATTGCGCCTGTTCCCTATAAATATGGCGTCATTTTGACGTCATTACACACTTTTACACATAGTTTCAACCCTCTCCTTGAGTATTCTGGGGTTTTTGAGCAGTGTTCTGCCCTAGAAATCACTCGGAGAGTTGATCCGACGAAGTTCTTGAGCCCCGAGCCATTTTGCTTGAGGATCGAACCTAGTCGAAGGGAAATCCTCCGGATTTCCATAGTTAAAATTTTATAGGAGGGAGCGAGCGGGCTTGTAGAGCGAGGGAACGCCAAAAAGCTTCCCAGTTTTACGAAATATATAAAAGCACGCTTCAAAGGTTTCTTCTTAAATCCTTCCTTTTACTGCTTTCTGTGTGCATATTAAAAATTGTCATCATGTAGATATCTAATTTATAATTGCTTAGAATAAATAGGGGTAATTTAGTAATTTTGTACTATTATTTTTAGAAATAATCTGTCATAGGGAACCCGAAAGGGGCGTTGTGGGGTGCTAACACCTTCCCCACGCGTAACCGACTCCCTTACCCAACTCTGGTTGTAATGGCCGAAGTTGGTTTATAAAATCAATTGCCTTATCCCTTTTTCCAATGTTTTGAGTAAAACATTGGTGGCGACTCCACGAACCCTTCCTTTTACTACGAAAACCACTAATCCATGGAGGGTCCCGCTTGGGATTAACATGGATTGGTGAGACATTTAATAAATAAATTGGATAATATCGACAAGGTCTCAGTTTGAGAACAAGTCGTTCTAATAATCCAATACATTTTCAAAACTAAAATAAAAGCGAGCTCGACCGTCTTCGCGACCGCCGAGGCCCATTTGGGCCGGTGGCGACAGTTAGGCATAGGCAATAAATCAAGAGGAGTCAATGGGTTAAAACCATACACAACCTCAAAAGGTGAACAATTTGTGGTGCTATGGACAGCCCTATTATATGCAAATTCAACATGAGGCAAACTTGCTTCCCAATACTTAATATTTTTTTTTAAAACAGTCCTAAGCAAGGTTCCCAAAGTTCTATTGACTACCTCAGTTTGTCCATCAGTTTGTGGGTGACAAGTTGTTGAAAATAATAATTTAGTACCTATCTTTCCCCACAAAGTCCTCCAAAAATGACTAAGGAATTTAGCATCCCTATCACTTACAATACTCCTTGGCACACCATGAAGTCTCACAACTTCTTTGAAAAACAAATCAGCCACATGACACGCATCATCTACCTTTTTGCAAGGTATGAAGTGTGCCATTTTTGAGAACCTGTCAACAACCACAAAAATAGAATCTTTGCCATTCTTTGTTCTAGGCAGTCCTAACACAAAGTCCATAGATATGTCAATCCAAGGATATTCAGGAGTTGGCAAAGGAGTATACAATCCTTGCGGTAATGATTTAGATTTAGCCATTTTGCACACAACACAATGTTCACAAAATTTTTGCACATCACGTTTCATATGAGGCCAAAAAAAATGTTCTTGTAAAATTTCCAAAGTCTTTTTAATCCCAAAGTGCCCCATCAAACCACCACCATGTGATTCACTAACAAGCAATTCTCTAATGGAACATGCAGGCACACACAATTTGTTTTCTTTAAATAAAAACCCATTGTGCTTAAAATACCCATTTTGAGATAATTTCTCACATGCAGCATATATTTCACCAAAAGTTTCATCAGAAGCATACATTTCTTTCAAAGATTCAAATCCAAGCAATTTAGTTTCAAGAGTGGAAAGTAATGTATGTCTCCTTGATAAAGCATCAGCCACAATGTTCCCTTTGCCCCTTTTATGTTTTATGACATAGGGAAATTGTTCCAAAAACTCCACCCACTTGGCATGCCTCTTGTTAAGCTTGCCTTGTCCCTTCAAATACCTTAGGGACTCATGATCACTATGTATTACAAATTCTTTGGGAAAAAGATAGTGTTGCCATGTTTTCAAAGCTCTTACCAAGGCATACAATTCCTTATCATAAGTGGAAAAGTTAAGGGCAGCCCCACGTAATTTTTCACTAAAATAAGCAATTGGATGGCCTTCTTGTAACAACACAGCCCCAATACCAACATTGGAAGCATCACATTCAATTTCAAAAGATTTAGCAAAGTTTGGTAAAGCAAGAATAGGCGCATTGGTTAACCTTTGCTTAAGAGCAACAAAGGCTTCCTCTTGTTTCTCTCCCCACTTAAAACCCACATGTTTCTTTACTACTTCATTAAGAGGTGCTGCCAAGGTGCTAAAGTCCTTAACAAACCTCCTATAAAAACTTGCCAAACCATGGAAACTTCTCACTTCACTCACGGATTTAGGTGTGGGCCATTCTTGGATGGCCTTAACCTTTTCCTCATCTACTTGTACTCCTTTAGAACTTACAACAAAACCAAGGAATACGACATGATCAGTACAAAACACACATTTTTCAAGATTGGCAAACAAATGTTCTTCCTTAAGCACATTCAAAACAGATTTCAAATGTTCCACATGCAATTCAAGAGAAGTGCTATAGACAAGAATATCATCAAAATATACTACAACAAATTTGCCAATAAATTCCCTCAAAACATGGTTCATCAATCTCATGAAAGTACTGGGTGCATTAGTTAAGCCAAAAGGCATAACCAACCACTCATACAAACCATATTTTGTTTTAAAAGCAGTTTTCCATTCATCACCCTCTCTAATTCTAATTTGATTATACCCACTTTTCAAATCAATTTTAGAGAAAAAACTTGCACCATGCAATTCATCAAGCAAATCATCAAGTCTAGGAATTGGGTGCCTATATTTTATGGTGATGTTATTTAGAGCCCTACAATCAGAACACATTCTCCATGTACCATCTTTTTTAGGGACCAAAATTACTGGAACAGCACAAGGACTCATGCTATTTCTTACCCATCCTTTGGCCATGAGTTCATCCACTTGCTTTTGTATTTCTTGCGTTTCTTGTGGATTGCTTCTATAAGCTGGCTTATTGGGTAAAGAAGCTCCTGGAATGAGATCAATTTGGTGTTCAATTCCCCTCAAAGGTGGTAGTCCACTTGGTATGCTTGATGGAAAAACATCACGAAATTCCTGCAAAAGAGATTTAACACTAGAAGGTATTTCCAATTCATCAAAAGTGTTAGTGTTTAAAATCTGATTTTTGCAATACATTAGATAAAGGGGCTGTTTAGCAAGGAACAACCTCTTCACCTCACTCTTTGTTGCCAAAAGACTCTCTCTTCTCTCAAGTGTTTCACTCCTTTTCTTTTTTTTAAATTTTTGTTCACTCTTTTTCTCAAGATCACTTTCTTTTCTCTCCAAAGAAATCTTTTCTCTCATCCTCAATTGATCCTCACACACCTCTTTAGGACTCAAAGGCTTGAGGACAATCTTTTTATTTTGGTGCACAAAAGAAATCTTATTGGAATAGCCATCATGGACGGCTTTAGTGTCAAATTGCCAAGGCCTTCCTAAAAGTATGTGGCTGGCCTCCATTGGAACTACATCACATAGCACCTTATCTTTGTATTTTCCAATGGAAATCTCCACTTCTACTTGCTGCCTCACTTGCACCTCTCCATCCTCACTAAGCCACTGAAGTTTATATGGTCTAGGATGTGGTTTAGTGTCTAAATTTAGCTTTGACACTAATCTAGCACTAGCCACATTAGCGCAACTCCCTCCATCAATAATCACCATGCAAACCTTTCCATTGATGGAACACCTTGTGTGGAAAATATTCTCCCTTTGGCTTATTTCTAAAGGACTCATTTGACTACCCATCATTCTCCTTATCATCAATAAATCTCCCTCAAGGGCCTCCTCCTCCTCCTCAATGTCACCTTCCTCTTCTTCACTAACATCAGATTGGCTAGTGTAATCCCCATTCTCCTTGAGAACCATGGTCCTTTTGGTAGGACACTCATAGGCATAATGACCCATGCCTTGACACTTAAAGCATTTTATGTCTTTACTCTTCTTTTGAGGCTGTTCTAAGGTCTTAGAGGATGATTTTACATGAGAAGTAGATGCTGGATTGCTTGAAGGGGCAGTCACCTCCTTCTTATTTTTGTCCTTCCAACTAAAGGAATTATAATTAGAAGAACTCTTCTTGGTCACACTTTTTCTTTTGAGTTGTTGTTCCACTTGAATGGATTTGTGCAGCAAATCTTCTATATCAACAAATTCCTGCAATTCAACAACATCACGAATATCATTATTCAAACCATTAATAAAACGAGCCATGGTTAGTTCCGGATCTTCTTCAACATTGGCTTGCATCATGAGCAAGTCCAATTCTTTGTAATACTCTTCAACTCCCTTGGTGCCTTGTGACAATTTTTGAAGTTTAAATTTCACATCTCTAGCATAGCTAGCTGGCACATAACGTTTCCTCATGAGCTTTTTCATTTCAGCCCAAGTCTCCACCAAAGGCTCTTCATTTCTCAACCTTTCTCTTTTCAACTTATTCCACCACACAAGTGCATAGTCTGAGAACTCAGCTGCTGCAAGTTTCACCTTTTGCTCTTCATCATAATTGTTACAAGTGAAAATATGTTCTATTTTGAGTTCCCATTCCACATAGGCTTCCGGATCACTCTTCCCCTTAAATGGAGAAACATTAAGTTTAATACCTTCAATTCTGTTTTGCCTAGGAGCACCACCAATTCTTCCTCTCCTTTCTTCTTCATGATGTTCATAATTCTCTAATCGTTCAATTCTTCCATACAACTCCTCATTGTTTTCTCTCAATAATCTTTGCATTTGAGCATTAATAGCGTCGAACAAGAGTCTTTGTGTTCCATCCAAATGATCTCCATCTGCCATCTTCAAAAAAAACAAGAGTACTAACAAACACAAAGAAAATAGGACCTCACCACTCTTCTCACGTGTTTACACTCGTAAAAAGATCACTCTTTTTTTTTTTTTTTTTTTTTTAAAGCAATTCAAAAATAGACAACACAAAGAACAAACCACAAATTTGATATTTTGTGTTAAAAGCAAGGTTCAGGGTAGGCTTAAAAAAAAAGAAAGGAATACAAAACAGTCACCTAAAATTCAAAAAGAAAACAAGGAAACTTAGGAATCAAAAACTGGAATTTTAGATAAGTTAGTAACACCCTTCAACCCAACCGAAATATTACCTTAAATTTTGAGTCTTAAGTGTTCTAAACGCATGAACCATTCAGCCACAACTTTTTTTTTTTTTTTATATATTCACGAATTTTTTTTTTTAATACTATTCAGGCCTAATTTTTGCAATGGTTCAGAAATAAAGAAAGAACACTAAGGTAATATCAATGGTAATGAGAAATAATAAGGAAAGATGTTACCCAAAGAAATTCCAGCAAATGATGTGGATGACCCAAAAAAAAAACCGGAGCTCTTGATACCAAATGATAGGATTCCTAATTTGCACAAGGAATGAAGAAGGATCTTTTGGGTTAAAAATCTGGAACTTAATTTTCTGGAATTAGAATGCTAGAAATGAAGGTAAAAGGATACAGTAAAAAAAATGAATGAAGGAAGAATCACTCTTCCAAGGAAAAGGCTTCACACAAAGAATTGTGGTTTATCCTTTGATATACCCAAACTCTTGAATCACTCAAGAACAATTAGAGAATTACTCTCAGTAATTAAAACTCAAATTCTGATCTTATTTTGTTCATCCCCATGGGCAGCTTATATAGCTTACAATCAACAACCTTCACTTACATTAGTGGACAAATAATGGACTCCACTAAGCCTGAATTATGACCACTAATGACAAAATATTATAAAAAAAACACTTTAGTGGGCAATTATTGAACTTCCACTAAGCCTAACAATTATGACCACTAAAACATTAAATAAAACACATGCTAAATTCGTGCACCCCTCTGGTATGCCTCATGGCTGACTCATCCCAAAGGTTTTGGGCCTTATTTGATAAAAATAACTTGCTTAAAAAACTAGCCCAATAAGTGGTGCAGCCCAAAAAGAGTTGGCAGCCACTTTAACAAGAGTTTTAGGCCTTTATTTACTAATTACAATTACTAAGAACACCATAGAGTAATTAGGCTTCATAATCCTTGATACAATTCACCATCTTGGCCTTGTTTTCATCTTTAGGCATTTCTTCAAGAATGAGGGCCGTAACTTGTTGCAAAGCATCTTTGGCCTTTTTAGTCCTCGCCCTAGTCATTGGTCCTCCAAGTCCTTTGAGTGCTCCTAAATCCTTGCCCATGTCCTCATCATTTGTTATTAGGGCGTCTCAGATACTCACCCCCAAATATTTCACAAATTCCTTTCACGAATCTTTGTAAGCATTCCACTGCAGTGGTTTCACTAATTCTAATATACTCATCCACAAAGTCAGCAGATGTCCCATAAGCCAGCATACGAATAGCAGTTGTGCACTTTTGCAACGGTGATAGGCCCCTTCTACGTGTTGCATCGAGCCTCATTCGAAAGTACTCATCATGATTGCTTATAGCATCTACAACTCAGAGAAACACATGTCGTCGCATGTGAAACCGTCTTCAGAATTGAGTTTCTGTGTATACTGGATTTTCAGAGAAATAGTCATTGAACAATCGTTCATGACCTTCCTCACAATTTCGATGAACTACCCTCCTTGTTTGGTTTGACCTTGTGGTGTTGGGAAGTTGTTGTTGATAGGTTTGTATCATCAACTGGATCAATTCTTTGTCGGTGTTGTCGTGTAGTTCCTCATCTATGAATTGATCCAAAAGATCATCTAAATTGATGTTTGGATCATCTAAATTGTTGTTTCGATCCATCACGTATCAATCTAAAAATCAAAGAAGAATAGATGGGGATTTTGTGTGAGAAGATGTGAGAATGAGTAGGATTGGATGACAAAGTCTACATATAAATAGTTTTACAACGGCTAGTTTTATAACGGCTAGTTTTACAACAGCTAGTTTTACAATGGCTAGTTTTACAACGGCTAGTTTTATAACGACTAATTTCATAACAACAGAATTTGAATTACAATAATAAAAGAAATTAAAACTCAAATATTTCCCTAAACCCTAAAAGAGATTAAAACCCAAATACTTCCCTAAACCCTAAAAGAAATTAAAACCCATATTGTTGTTTAAGATAGTTACAATACTTCTCATGAGCTTCACGTTGAGTCTCATTCATGTTGGAAGTATCCTTCATTATGGTTTCATATGCCAAACGTCTTTCTTGTGCCTCCTTCAACTCAATTAGTCTTGATGCATAGGAATTTTTCTCCTTTATTGCATTTTCTATGCCAGAAAAATCAACAACATCAGTATTGGAAGTTTCTTTTCCTTTGGCCTTCCTTTTGGCTGCCTTTTGTCCTATCGGATGGGATGTTGGCGTTGGTATCTCATATTCATCAAGTTCAATGGGTGTCTTTATGTTGGAAGATGAAGAGTAACCACCTGCAGACATTACCTTCCCTCTTTTTGAATTGTGTTGCACGAAATCAGATTTCCATTTAGGTTCTTCTCTCAAAATGACCCATGCATGCTCCATATCAAATTTTTTACCTGTATCTTGAGTGTAAATCTTATGTGCGAATGCCGTGACATCTTTCTCCGAACTCCCGCTTTTCTTTTGACTAATTGCTTGTTTGTAGCAACCAATAAATTTTTTAACTGCAGGATGAATTCGATTCCAACCTGTTTTTAGTTTAGTCGATTCTCTCTCTATGAACTCGCCACGGTCTTCATCGTTGTTGTATGCTTCTGTGATTCTCAACCAATATTGTCATAATATTTGATCAACTCCTATGATTGGATCCTTCGACGTATTGACCCATGACCTCACGAGAATAATATCTTCTTGAACTGTGAATGGAACACAAATTTTTTTGTTGACGAATTTTCTGCACTTCTATCTAGTTGAATTCCATCCAGATCAATTGGTGATTCAGGTTCACTATTAGGAGTGTCAATATTGTGTAGAGGATAAGGCCTATAACATGCATTTGGATTGGTGAGAGGTGGTGGTTGACTAAAAATTTGTGGTCCTTGAGAATTATCACCACTAGGTGGATGTGTTGGAAACATATAATATTGTGGTGCTGACCAATAAAGTGGTGGATTTTGAGAATTTTCACTAAAATAAGATGGTGGATACATAACATATGGCGGAGGAATTTGAGAATTTGCACTCGTCGATGGTGGTTGGTTTTGGAAAGAATTTAAAAAAATTTGATGATTGTATTGGTTAGGATCCATTTTTTAGAGCAAAACAAGCAAGATAAAATAAGTATAAGAGAGTTAAAGAGGTCCAAATTTTTTAATTGAGTTGATGAATTTTTATAGTCATATTTTTCTTTTTTTTTAAAAAAAATTCCCAACGGCTACTTTAACTGTACTTTTAGGATATTTTTTTATTTATTTTTTATTTTTAAATTTTTTTATTTTTATTTCTTATTTCTTATTTTTAACCCAACGTTTCTTTTCTTCTAAGTTTTTTCCTCTTTCTTCACGCCCTCAACGATCCAACAAGCAAAGTCACTGAAAAAAAAAAAAAAAAAACCTTCACTGGCCTCACAAACTAGATCCAACAACAGCATCTCTCACAGATCATGAACTCCTTTCAAGAATTTAACCCCTCAGCAAACACGGACATGAAGGGCATCAACCTCACAAAAGGCACCACCTCCAATTTCCTTTCACCAGCACCACCCTCATCGTCGTCGTCTTCCTCCGTCAATCTAAGCCGCTACGAGAAACAGAAGCGGCGCGACTGGAACACGTTTGGACAGTACCTGAGGAACCACAGACCCGCTCTCACGCTGTAGCGGTGCGCACGTGTTGAAATTCCTTCGGTACCTTGTCCACCCGCATGCCTCTACCGTCCACCCGCGCACCTCCGCCGTCCAACCACCGCCTCACCACCGCGCCTCCTTCCGTTCATAAAGGTAAGGAACGGTTGCTTCACTAAGCAACCCTCTCTCTTCTGTAAGAAACTCCTGCAGCCACATCAGACCCCTCCAATGGTAAGAAACTGAGGTTGGAGTTGTTTAATGGGCCAAGCAACTCCCATTGGAGTTGCTCTTAGCATCAATGAGATCCACCTTTTCACAGCATGGCACCGATACTTTCCCATTTAGAACCTTATCACGAAAGGATACATGTAAGATCAACCCCATCAACTCATCAGGCAACTTGGAAGGGGGTGGTTAATGTGTCATGTTCTCCATTGGAATATAGAAGCGCTTCATGAGTGAAATTTTTAACAGCAATAATATTTTTAATTTTTTTTATCAAAATAGAACCTTGGACACATTATTTACACAAGTAGCACCAAATATTGTCCTTGGTCGGAATTTAGTTTCCCGGAAATCGAATTCTGACCTTCACTTGTGCATTCCGTTGACGTCCTAGGCTGCTGGAATTCGGTTTCTAGGGAACCGGGTAACCGAATTTCGAGCAGCCATTTTTGTTTTTCTTTTTCATTTTTTGTATTTATTAAATAATAAATTATATTTATAATAAAACTCAAATTTTAAATAATAAATAATATTTATAATAAATTTCAAATTTTAAAAAGTTAATAAGTTATAATGTTAATAAATAATAAATTTAATAAGTTATATTTATAATAAATTTTAAATTTAATAAATAATATTTATAATAAATTATTTTGAAAATAAAATTGAAATTTAATAAATAATAACTATAATAAGTTATATTTATATTTTTTTAAAAATAATTTTAAATTTTTAAACAATTTTAAAAATATGTAATTATTAAATAATAAATTATATTTATAATAAAATTCAAATTTTAAAAATTTAATAAGTTATAATGTTAATAAATAATAAATTTAATTAGTTATATTTATAATAAATATTATATTTAATATATAATATTTATAATGAGTTTTTTTTTAATTGAAATTTAATAAATAATAATTATAATAAGTTATATAATAATGTATAATTATAATAGTTTATAAATTTAATAATGCACAATGTTAATAATTTCTAATAATTATAATTTATTATTTAATATTTTATAATGTTAAAAATTTAAAAGTAAAAATGCATAACATTAAAATTCATATTACATTGATAAAGAGACATAGTGCATTAAAAGTAAAAAGTTTATAACATTAAGATAGAGTGAATTATATAAGTTTTTTAATGTTCGCAATGGTGTCCAGTTTCACAACGAGGGTGACGTCTGTTACAGCCTGGGTTACGCCATGGAGGTTGTTGCTTAGAAGGATTTGGATCATCATCAAGCACTGGTTGTTGAAATGCTGCTGAAGAACTACCAGGTTCATTAGCGAATTTCGGTTGGTAAAGAGATTGCATGTATGATTGTGCTGAAAATGGAGTTCTAAAATCTACTCCAAATAAATTTGTAAAAAAAATCCTCTAAAGTTGTTGCAAATGAATGTCTTCTGTCAATTATTCTTTCTTGTGGGGTGGTATTGTGTGGAGGATTTGATACATGTTGATGAGTCTCTTCATATGATCGCATTGAAGTTGCACCAGTTTCAAATGTTGTGGAAGTCCTTTGTTGTTGATTGGTCCTTGGATCTTGTAGTAGTCGTGGCACAGATAGGAAATAGATAGAATTGGCCATGTACCATTCCATGTATTCTCGTGTGTGAAACAATGGGCCTTGCATTGGATGACCCATTAATGTGTGTTCACGTCTATTGTTCCAGATGTCGATCAATTGAGCATGTCTTGTAACCCAATTTTCATCTTGTTTTTCCCTCATGTCAATTTTGTGCAGGTTATCCAAATTATTGGGTGGAGAAGGGACATCCTAGAAGAGATGAAATTGTAATTTCACTTTATCCGATTGGTGCCATTCAACAATTGCAAAACAAATGATGGGGGTACATGAAGTCCATAGTTGGGCATCTCTATATGCTTGCATGGGTATTGCTGTTTGCAAGACTTGATATGAAGCCCATAAAAACTACAAATAATTTAAACTTTGTTAGTTAAGATAATATGCTAAACAAAAGAAAATAAGAAACAAATAAAACTTTGTTTTGACGAGTTACTTGATCAGGCTAAATGTGATCAAACCTTGATCTGTATGTGACAACATCATTATGAGGTACACTTTGAAAGTTTAGTACTTTACCCCTACTCCATTTGGCAATATATGGCATGCGATGTCATGCCCAGGATTGTAACAAAGATGCACAACCACCCATTATTCTACTCGTAACATCTGTGGCTTTACACATTTCCCTGTATAACATAGCTAAACAAGTAAACCTCCAACTATATCGTCTTGTTCGTATAAGATTTATTAATAAAGATAAATACACAAGATGTACCTTATTGCCTGTTTTGTCAGGCATCAAAACACCTCTTATTAAACCTAATATATATGCCCTACAATGTGCATGAAGTTCTTCTTGAGATGGTTCCTCTAGTAATTCCAACATATTTTCTCTCAACCACTTTAGCTTAATCATAGAGCCAATTAGTGACTCTCCTTTAACTGGCATGACGCCGAGATACGTGAAACACGTATCCTCCCAGTCATATAATATTGGGCCAATGACTGCTAAACCATCAACTCTTAGGTCGAGTTGAAGTGCAACATCCTCCAGTGTTATCGTGCACTCTCCTGTTGGAAAATGGAAGGTGTGAGTCTTAGGTATCCATCTTTCAACCAAAGTTGTGACCAATGCATGATCCACCTTGAGATGTCTAAGGTTTGCAACCCCAAAAAAACCAACTTCCTCTAGTATATGAAAATTTAGAGGGTGGGATTCTGGCATTGAATGACAATAAAAAGAAATAATATTTTCAGTCTCCTGTAATGATTCACAAAATTAGTACCATTATGTGTAAGAGGTTCATTGAAATTTTAAGCAAATAACGATGGTGTGACACCCTCTACCCCAACATACATATACAATAATTATAAAAATAAAATTCTTCATCATTAAAAAAAACCAAATCTCCAACTACATAAGGGTAAAGAGTTCACATTCATAAACTTAATCCAAATAACATGTCAGTGAAATTACAAGAAATAAAACTGAATTTTCAAATAGTTAATGGAAATAACATCCTAAACTAAGCCTAACTATGTCCCGATATCACATATCCTATCAGAGCATGCCCAACTAAAGTCTAAGCCTCATCACCAACATCCTCACGCTGATGATCACCTACAACACAATTTAAACACATAAAAATAACAACAAGGGAGTGAGAAACATCTAACTCAGGTTCAGGTGCATAAATAAAGGTTAGATAGAACAAACACATACAACAAACATATAACAAGTTACAAGCACCAATCACACATAAACAATACACATACATAGTCAATATCACATGTACACTCATTTATCATGAAATGATTTCATGGACTTGACTCATAAATGCATGTGAAAACAATCACATGTCTCATAATCACATTTCTCATCATTTCATCACTAGTGACCCAAGGTACACCTTATTAGCTTGTTACATCACTAGTGACCCTAAGGTACACCTTGTTAGCTTGTTACATCACCGGTGACCCTAAAGTACACCTTGTTAGCTTGTTACATCACCGGTATGCGGCCTAAGCGGCACACATAGAATAGATCACAGATGCACATGATGCATGTCACACATCCACTATTTCATTGACTCAACATTTCACTTATCACGTCTCTCATATCTCATGTCACATTATTTCACAATATCATATCACATATCATACGTTCACCTTTCACATTCTCACATCATGTTCACATAGTTTCATGCAAGAAATTTCTTGTAGTCATATACAAAAATCATACCAAGTAATTATCCAAAACATGAAGCCATATCAATTTTACATATATTGCCTCAAAATCATCCAAAGATCATATTCCTAATTTTACTTCATAGGGTTTCCCACAAGAACCCACAGAGCACTCTAATTCATATCAAAACTTGTCTTATTTTCAAAATTACTCATATATTCATACATCTCATTCAACAAGGAACACAACAGAAGAATCAGAAAGCAAAACAAAAAATATTCACATTTTGCCTGTTTCTAATAGGGTTCTGTCAGGAACCCACAAAGCACTATAATTCATATCAAAACATATTTATTCTCAAAATTAGTTACATATTCACACATTACATCTAACAGGAAACACAACAGAGCAATCAGGAGACAAAATAGAAAACATTCATATTTTGCTTGTTCCTAGAAGCATGCATCAGGCAAGGAATTGGGAGTCAATCCTACTACCCAACAATTTCTCCCACACCCCCGAGCGAGGTTTCTCACTCCCTCCTTGTCGGGATAAGCAGAAGATGAAGCTAGAGCAGAATCTAGCTGATCTCCTTCTCTTGGTTCTCCTTGGTCTCTAGAGAGTGTGTCCAAAAATAGTGCCAGAGTGCTCTATTTATAGATTTCAGGAGTCTCCAGAATGGCCCTTTTCAAATCCAGAATAGCCCGTTTTGGACTCGTTTGTCATGCGTAAATTTCACATTTAGAACGGCCTGTACTAAAACTAGAATAGCCCGTTCTGAAATCAAATTTTACCTACAATGACCATATCTGGAACAGCCTGTTCCCAAATCAGAACGGCCCGTTCTGGCTTCGCATTTTACTCAAAGAATCATGTGTTGGAACGACCTGTTCTAGTCTAGTCTTTATAGGCCATTTTAGTAGTCTGGAATTGCCCGTTCCAGTTTGAGAACGACTCGTTCTAGGCTACTAAAATCAAAATATTATCCAAAAATAATTTATATATATATTTATTATTAAAATACTAATAATTATTAAAAACCTTTAAAACATCCTATAAAACCCATTAAAATAACTATAAGAAAATAATTTCCATAAATATCAAAATAAATAATAATTAACCATCATACTAGTAGAAAATTCAGGATGTTACAAATGGTGTTCAACTTACCGTTCTACCAATGAAGGCAGACCTGTGTTCATTTTGCTTCCACAACAACATTTTTGATATTTGATAAGTGAGAGTCGAAACAAAAAGGGATGCAATTGAGAATGGAAGTTTCAAATGAAGTAAAGAAGGATGCAACTGAGAATGATAGTTACTATGATAGTTAGGATGGTTATTTATAGAGGTGGGTTGATTGAGCCGGAGAGACACTTTCATTAGATTCCTGAAGTTGTAGTGACATTATTAGCCATAGTCTGTCCATGTCTATTCGAAGTGCATACTCTAGAAATGAAAGTGGTTGGGCAGAAAATAATTTTGTCCATGTTTATTGCATTATACACATTGCACAGAACTTCATGCGACGATTCAAAAATGCAGCACTGAAGAAGGATGTCGTCAACATGGGTAATTTTATCATTACTTATTTTTTAAACATTTGTAACTTAGATTTCATTATTTAATTTTATTTTTTTTGCAGTCTATGCAATGACTGAACCTAGATTCTTTTACTATTACAACATAGTAAGAGATAATAATGCTGAAGCAGCACAATGGTTAGGCAACATTCCTAGGGAAAGATGGATACTGGCATGGGACAATGGACGACGTTGGGGACACATGACAACCAACCTAGCAGAGTCTATTAATTTGGTATTGAAGAAAACACGTAATCTGCCAATGTTCCATGATAATGGCGACATACACCGTTGCAACAAGTTCTTCGTTCAAAGAGACCGGGAAGTAGATGCAATGATTAATGCTGGATAGGTCTACTCAGAAATTGCAAGCAAAACTATTCAAGATGCATAGTCAAAGGCTAACACTCATAGAGTTATCACCTTTGGCAAATCAAGCACTAGATTTCTAGTGGAAGAAACGCAACATCCGGGAGAAGTTTGACCTGCTAGGAGATTTACGGTTAGGCTAGATGAGATGTTGTGTGATTGTTGCAAGTTTCAAAAAGTTCATATCCCTTGCTTGCATGTACTTGCTTCATGCTTACATGCACACCACGACTATCAAAGCTACATATCTCCCATATATGCCTTACAACAAGTTGCAACGGTATACGAAGGACAGTTTGGAGAGCTCCAACATGAAGATTATTGACCTACTTACACTAGTCCAACTTTGTGGCCAAATCCGTAACTCAAAAGAACTTCCAAGGGTCAGTCCAAGTCTAACAGGATTAGAATAGAGATGGACATTAGAGAACAACATAATCGTGTCAAAAATTATTCTTATTGTCACACCCCTAGTCACATTAGGAAGACATGTCTAAATATTGATCATGCATTTAGTTCCGCCACTAGTGATCTTTATTGTTGTAATCAGTTTTAAGTCTAATGAATTTAATTTTCATTATAAATATAGTTACTATTTTTAATACATACTAATTTATTAAATTTAGTAATTAAAAACATATTTTAATTGTACATATTATTAATATTTTTAAACACACACATATAAATATAACTTATTATAAGTATTATTTATTAAATTTCATTTTTATTTAAAAAAACTTATTATAAAATTTATTTATTAAATTTAACATTTATTATAATTATAACTTATTAAATTTATCATTTATTAACATAATAACTTATTAACTTTTTCAAAATTTGAATTTTATTATAAATATAATTTATTATTTAATTATTAGATATTTTTAAAATTATTTAAAAAATTAAAATCATTTTTTAAAAAAAAAATATAAATATAAATTGTTATAAATATTATTTATTAAATTTCAATTTTATTTTCAACTTATTATAAATATTATTTACTAAATTTAAAATTTATTATAAATATGACTTATAAAATTTATTATTTATTAACATTATAAGTTATTAACTTTTTAAATTTTGAATTTTATTATAAATATTATTTATTATTTAATTATTATTTAAAATTTGAGTTTTATTATAAATATAATTTATTATTTAATAAAAATGAAAAATGAAAAGGAAAAAAAAACAAAAATGGCTGCCCGGAATTCGGTTTCCCGAAAACTGAATTCTGGCAGCCCAGGACGTCAATGAAATGCACAGGTGAAGGTCAGAATTCGTTTTCCGGGAAATCGAATTCTGACCATGAACAGTATTTAGTGTTGCTTGTATAAATAATGTGTCTAGGGTTCTATTTAGGTAAAAAAAAATTTAAAAATATTATTGCTTTAAAAAAATTTCATGTGTTCTTAAGATATTGAAACCAATAAATAAATAAATATTTTATGCAAAAGAAAACTATTTTTTAAAATATTTTGACAAATTTGATTACATTAAAAAATATCCAAATATATTAATATTTGTTACACTTACACAAATCCAATCGTTAAACATTATAAAATTTATTTTGCAAAATAAAAAATAATAAATGAATAAAAATAAATATATACGTTATGTAAAAGAAACCTATTTTTTTAAAAATATTTTGAAAGATTTGACTAGATTAAAAAATATATATATAAATATACATTAATATTTTCCATTAATAAATTTTTATATTGTAAATTATTACTAACCATTATTAGATTTATATTAAATTTTAAGAATTATTTAGAAAAATAAATGAATAATTTATACAACAATTATCATGATAAAAAAGTTTAAATATCATATTACCAAAAATAAGTGTAGCATTTGATGGCATGGCTAAGAAATGTTGATAAAGATAAAAATGATAAAGTGGGTGTTTGATAATGGTGTTGTGTGAGGGTCACATGACACTTGACAGGTGCTCCACTATTCAAGCTGACCGGGTATGGTCAAAAGAGTGACGGCGGCCAGCACGGACAACGTGGGAACTGCTCACGCAATTCCCGGGTCAAACTTGCTTAGAAAAACAAAGGAAGCAAATATAATTTATAGATAATAAATAATAAATGCATAGGAACTAATTTGCGTTGCTAGTAACAAATCAGTAATCCATGAATAATAAAAAAAAGTTAGAGTTTGAGATGGTATAAAGAAAAAATGAAGGTGTGATCCGACATTTGGGTGGGAAAAGGAAGGGAGGAGTGGATTGAGAGAAAAAGGAAGAGGAGAAATGAGCAAGAAGCAGGTGAAATTGGACGATGAGCAAATAGCGGAGTTGCGAGAAATATTCCGGACGTTCGATCGGAACAACGACGGGAGCCTGACGCAGCTGGAGCTGAGCTCGCTTCTGCGGTCGCTGGGCCTGAAGCCCAGCCCGGAGCAGCTGGAGAGCTTCATCCAGCGGGCCGACACCAACAACAACGGCCTGGTCGAGTTCTCGGAGTTCGTGGGCCTGGTGGCGCCGGAGCTTCTGCCGGCCAACTCGCCCTACACGGAGGAGCAGCTGCGGCACCTCTTCCGCATGTTCGACCGCGACGGCAACGGCTTCATCACTGCGGCGGAGCTGGCCCACTCCATGGCGAGGCTCGGCCACGCCCTCACCGCCGAGGAGCTCACCGGCATGATCAAAGAGGCTGACACCGACGGCGACGGCATGATCAACTTTCAGGAGTTCGCTCACGCCATCACTTCTGCTGCCTTCGATAACTGCTGGCCTTAACCGCTTTCTTCGTTATTATATTTTAATTAATATACCCAAGGTATGTAAATCACTGCGTAATGCGTTTCTCTCTCCCTCCTTCCCCCTCTCACCACCCTCCGCTATCTTCCCATTCTTTCTATCTTCTCATCTACTTAATTATAACCAATTTTTGCTCTCTTACTCTTACTCCATCTTGTTTAATAATAAAATATTGTTTTTGTATGTCATATTATTTTCAATTGTTTCAAATTGAACAACTTCCAACTGAATTAATTCCCATGTACTTTTCATTGTATTAAATTCAAGACGGTGCAAGCAGCAAATAATTTTGTTGTTGTTGAAACTGTGTACTCATAGCAAATGTACAAGATTTTGTTATGGTTTAACATCACTTGATTAATTATATTTCACTTTCGTGTTATGCAACTAGAGTTATAACTTAAAAAGTGATTAATTAAAATCCTAGTATTGTTGAGGATATAGGTCCACTAGCTAACTTGCTTTTCTTGCAGATTAGAGAGCCATACTTGGATTCATTGATTCAGGGCACTGCCATGTACAAATAGCGTCCAAGCCTATCCCTCCTACTCATTTTTCTGTAGACAGAGATGGTAAACTAGCTTGAGACCAAGCTAGTGCTTAGGTTTGAATCACAAGATTTTGTATGTTGTTATTCAATACCCTTTTCCTATATTAGAAGAGGGGAGCCAGAACATCAATTTTCGGACCTTGTGCTGTGACGTTTAAAGTTGATAGTTTTTCAAAAACATACGGGGAATCAATATTTCATGATGTTATTACAGCGAATTTTTAACGTAAATAATATTTTTTTAAAAAAAATTTACCAAAATAACACCTGTGCAACTTTATTTACACAACTAGAACCATTTACTGTTCACACTCAGAATTCGGTTCCCGGGAACCGAATTCTGAGCTTCAAAATTTTTTTTCTTTCTTTTTTTTGTGCTCAGAATTCAATTCCCGGGAAACCGAATTCTGAGTTATTTTTAATTTTTTTTTTTTTGGTTTATGGCTGATTTTTCGCGAGTGTGGGAAGTGGAACGGGCCGTTCTGGAAGCAGAACGACCCGTTCTGCTTAAACACATTGAGTGTTTTTTTTAACATTAGAACAGGCTGTTCCAATTTTAAAAAAAACACTCTATGTGTTTAAGCAGAACGGGCCGTTCTGCTTTCCAGACTTGCGCAAACTAGCAGAAAACGCAAAAAAAAAAAATTAAATTAAAAACAACTCAGAATTCGGTTCCCCGGGAACTGAATTCTGAGCACAAAAAAAAGAAAAAAAAAAATTTGAAGCTCAGAATTCGGTTTCCGGGGAACCGAATTCTGAGTGTGAACAGTAAACGGTTCTAGTTGTGTAAATAAAGTTGTACAGGTGTTATTTTGGTAAAAAAATTTTAAAAAAATATTATTTACGTAAAAAATTCTATTACAGCAGGACAAGAAAACTCCACAATTCATTTGTTTCTAGATATGTTTCCCAAGCTTTTAGCTAAGCTTTATATTAGGATAGGTAACCAACCACTAAAAGCTATAACGAGTTGTAAACTGAACAAAATCACACCAAAAAGAACCAAATTGTCCAATACGAATTATTACAAATCAAATTGCGAAGTTACGGTCTTGTGGAAGCGGACTAGCTCCTCGTCGTTGTTGCCAAGGTTTATTGTAAAAGTTTTTTTGGTACATGGTTTATTGTAAAAGTTAGAGTACGTGTTTGCTACAAATTTGAATCAAATCGATCTTTAAATTTAATTTAATAAAATAAAAAAACAGTGTTTCTTCGAAGGGATATTGCATCTGTCTTGTAACTTCTAAGACTAATTTTATTATTTGTCATTTTAAAATTTAAAAATGACATTAACTACTTTTTTTCAATTAAAAACTCATCAAGAGAAACAATATATAAAATGTCAATAATATATAGGAGAAGTTGATAAAATACTTCAAATTACAAACAATTCTAATAAAAAGAAATTAATTACTCTCCCTAGTTTATATACTAAAACCGTAATTGAAAGGGACAAAAAAACACAAGAATAACTTAAAAGTGTTATTACAGTCATCGGGATCAATCAGACCAGTGTTTTCGTTTATGTTAACTAAAATTATTTAATTTGTAAAATATACGTTTTTTGTTTGAGTAGAATATTATTTTACAGCTTATAAAAACTTTACCTTTTTTTGTTATGTCATTATTTTTAGAGTAATTACATCGATACTCTTTCAAGTTTTGTGAAATTGCACGCATACACCCTAATTTTTCTACCCATACATTAACCTTAATTGTTTAAAAAAGCATTAATATGATAAAATAAAAATAAATAAATAAAAAGGTAAAGGGTTAAATGCAATATCATGAAATCTCAGGAAATGCCTGTAATTTACCCTTATTTTTATATAAATAAACAAAACTGAAGTTACTATGATCTGTTAAAGTAGTGAATGTTATCAGTCTCTAAAACTAAAAGTAAATGACAAACAAATCCTTAAAATGTTAAATAAATCTAAATTATATTATTTACTATTATTTTAGTCTTTTAAGTATATATCAATTATCAAGAATCAAAGTCACCGTATACTTAATAAACAATCTAAACATTTCCTCCTTTATACTTGTAATTTTTTCCTTTAGAATTCTGTTTTTATCGTTAAGTCCCGCAATATTTTCATCATTGATGTTGATAAATAAAATAAAATAAAATAAAAGGGGTACACACTTTTTTCTTTGTTAACATTAACACTATTGACAAGTAACTAAATTTTGTAGCATGGCTCACTTCACTCACCCATGTAGTTTAATGTAGACACAAACAAATAAACACAACTTACATAACTGGAAGACACAGCTAAGAAAACTGACCTTTGATTTTAAGAGGAAACAAAAGGTAAAGCGGTTGCTAACTTGCTAACTGGTATGAAATGTTCACTGTTTCAAAACCTAGAATAAACTGTGCAATAAATGGACAATAAAAATTAAGCCTTCTTCTTTTTGGATTTGAGCATCACGAATCCAACAAATATGCTTAAGAAGCAAAGAAGTGCCACACCAGCAGAAACTGGTATCAGTATGGCATACTCTTGGGGTAAGAAGTACTTATGCACGAAATGATCATCATCCACAAATGGCTGAAAGTCCACAAGATCAATAGAAAAGAGTAATTAGGAAGTTAAAAGTCGGAGCCATAATTTATTTAAGATACTGAGAAAATTACTGACCAGTATGATAACCCAGAAAGTATAATAAGTAAATATCGATAAGCTTATAAAGGATAACAGAAATCCGACTGCTCTGTCTGCTAAATCCATTTTGATGCTTATTGCTTTCACTTCCTGTTAACAACGAACCAGACAATTGTGTTCCCATTCATAACATTCGATAGTAGAAACAAGCATAACAGTAGTCCATAAACTCAACGGTAACACCAACAAAATATTTAGGGCTTTGCACAAATAATGCTGCACATTCTCTACAACAATTCAAATCTTATAACCGAATGCTGTGGTATCTTTTACTGTTTTACACACCAAATTAAAAAATCTTCTAATACAAGTACGGTAATGAATTTTCAAATTTTCCAAATTTAATACAACATGCTAGTCAGCATGACCGCACAATCATGAGTTGCCTGGATGAAAAACATGTATAAGTGATGCTTTTGGGCAAAAATTCACTAAAACCGTGGTAAACAGTTCTGCCAACAAACATTTGTATAACTAAGGTGAAAAATTAAAAAATAATTATCTATCACACACACTCTTCATATTTATTATTCAAAGAATGAATTAAAATCTTTGGACAATTTTGGTGGTTTAATCATAAATAGGATTGAATATTTATACAATAACAGATATGAGTTTATATCTGATAGAGCATTAGAGCCAAACTAGTAAGGCAGAGTAGTGGGCCCAAGGGTTGGACTTTGGGAATCTACACTATGAGGAATAAAAAACAACAGATTTAGTAATCTGTTATCTATTAAGTTCTTATCTGTCATTAACTTATCTGTTGTTATGTTATCTAGAAGCATGTTTAATCTACGAAGTTTGTTGGTCTATTATCTTAAATTCTAGGAAGTTGTTAGGGAGAATATTTAAAAGGTATTGGGGAGTCTGTTACAGGATTACCTTTCAAGTTTTCTGAGATCATTGTGGAGAGTTAGGATCTCGGAAAGAGGGAGAGCAGATTCACTCTGCCTGTAACTCTCTTTTACTTGAATTAAATGGCTCTTTTGGATTTAGAGTCCATCAATATCCAAGAAGGCACTACACTTTTGTGTTAAAAAATGAAAAATACAACCAGGTTTTTTTCTGAAATTTGAAATATGAATATTAGAATTCCAGTAAAAAAAGGTTGTATGTGTGCGAATAACAATGGAAAGCCTTGTATAGCTGTGACAAAAGGAAAGTCTTTGGCACAGCAGCAAGACTCGTTATAACAGTCTCTAGCTAATTAGTCCAGTGAGGTTCTATGAGAAGATAAGTTTGTTACTAAACCAAACTTGTGTTGAAGTGGAATCTCAGGAAATTTTAGTTCTAATTGAAGACATGAACAAGTAAAAGAGAAGCCAACCATAATTAAGGATAAGTTGTTAATGGTAGTTAAGGAAAACAATCAGTTCAAAAGGGAGCATCCAAAAGGTCTCCTAAAAGAAGAGAAACCTTGGAGACTGATTTGAAGAAGAATGAATTGAAAAGAAAGAATAAAAAACTAATATTGAACAAGCTGATAAACCATTATGGAGGATAAATTGAAGAATGAAGCCTGGAAGCAGGCTAGCAAATTTTGTATACGACAGCAACTAAAATCACAAGAAATTTTATCCAAAAGATACCCGGAAAAAAAAAAAAAATAAATAAACATAACCGTAGAAGACAAAAGAATCTATGTATAATACTGGTAAAAATACCACACTTCAGCTGGATTAAATCCCCAAAAGAACAAAACCCAGCAGAACAATCAACAGACTTATCCATTGATACCAGAAATTACCATAAAATTCACATTTTAAAACACCACATCTGTTACCTAATCCCAGAAACTAATAAAATTATCTTTGATGGTGGCTTTATGTTTGTTCACATAACAACTTAACCCCATGCCCCATGGTTGATGGAGGAAGCCCATGGGCCAACTACTAGGGCTATGGCAAGAAGGATTCATGAAGAGTGGGCCCAAGCCCAAGGGAAGCCCATTACTTTGTTTTGTTGGGCTTTGGCTCAAGCCCAAGTAGATTAGGGTTAGTGTAGGATTGGGCCTTGGTGCCTTGTAATTCTTTTTGGGCCTTGTATTTCCGGCCATGTAGCTTAGGATTTACATTTAGAAGTCATTTGCATTTAGGGTTATTTAAGTTACATGTGAGATTTCATTAGCATGTAATTAAAATCACATTTGATGTGCATTTCGGCCATGTGCAACACATGCACATGGTGTGATCCGAAATGCAACTCAAATGGATTGCTAATTACATGCCAAATGAATAAGCACATGGGTGGTCCGGGTTTTAAGCACCAAAATTTGAATTTGAATTCAAATTTTGGGCGCCTAAGGTTAAGTGAACCTTACCTTGGTTACACTTAACCTTAGGCTAACCCAAGGTCACCTTAACCTAATGTATTCCTATAAATCCTTGTGGCCGAGACTTGTAAGCACACTTTGGATTATATTGATGAGTTTTATTCTCTCTAGAATTCATCCCTCCGAAGTCACCAATTTCCTAAACTCTACCCTCCTTGAGTGCTTCTCTTTGTAGAGCTAGGAACCCTAATTTTCTTTGGACTTAGCTTGTATGCAAGTTTAGGTCACATTGAGTCTTCGTGGAACCTCCCTCCTTGAAGCTTCTTCCAAGGACCTCCGTGAAGACTTGAAGCATCCATGTGCATTCCAAGTGGAAGCACATCAACTGGTATCAAGAGCATCCAGTTTGTCTTCAAGAGATAAGTCTTGATCCTTGTCTTTTGATGTTGTGATCCGTGGTTCATTGTTTCAATTTTGTTCATCTTGTTTTGAGTTCTTGTCACATGAGAGTTTCTTCATTCCTAGATCTAATTTTAGCCTTAAAATTTGATGGATCTAGTTTCTTGTTTGCTTGAATGATTCATTATGCTTTTGAGATAATATGCTTTCATGAATCATGCTCCACTCTTGTTGTGCCTTTTAGGAATTTTCTGCCTATGAACTTTTTATTTTCTTTGAGTCATATTTGAAATCTTTTTCGGTCATTAATTGTTTGAGTCTTGTTGTTTTATTTTTGAATCCATGTCTAATAGGTTTGTCTAGCTCTTTGTATGTTCATCATTCTTAGCATTGCTTGTTGATCCTTTTGAAATTTTTGGAGAGAAACTTGAACTATTTTCTGGATTTGGCCGAGACCCATAGTCATTGGTATAAGCTCATAATTTTTTGTTTGATTTTGAGTTCTTAAACTACTATTAGATCATTAGTAGTTTTCTTAGAATTTTAGGTTTCCTAAATCTTGAAAATGTCTTAAAAAAAAAAATTCATATCCGTGAGTGTTTGATCTTGTTTTAATTGTGTGTGCTGAAAATTTGTGTTAGTAGTTCAATTTTGAATTTGAATTTTGGAGCCTAAAACCGTGAGCATGTGCCATTCAAATTTACAAACATGAAAAGCATGTTACATTTGTCTTGAATTTGTTCCTAATTTGGCTTGTCATTTGGCATTTCTTTTGAATCCGGTTTTGGTGCTATCTAAAAGTGACCGAGACTTATATGTTACTTAAATTTTGGACAGCAAAAGGCAACTCCTAAGTTGTAAAAAAAAATATTTTGATCAATATTTAGAAGAAAGATCAAAAGAAATTCAAAACAAAATTGATTATAAAAAAAAAATGCTAAACCTAATTTGAAAAACAAAAGCCAATTAAGGAGTTTGAATTCTCATTTGTTTCTTCTCGGTTTAGATTTGTTCTTGAATCATCAAAATTTTCAGTTCACATATCTTTGAGTGTTTTGGTTTTGTGCATCTATTCTAGAACTAATCTTAGGTCAATTCTTTCTTGTTCTAGTCAACTACTTGTTTGTGTCATCTAAATTTGTCATCTCCTACTCTATTCTTATGTTCCTTAATTCTTCAATTCTCTTTGCTGTTCTTATCCTTGCTTAAACTCAAGTGTGGCCTAAGTTTGACCTAGCCTATCTTCCTAGAAGCTAGTTCTACAAGGGTCATCAAAAGAAGCCTAAGGAAAGGAGGAGGAAAGGACATAGGTGTCTCGGATTTGGCAACTCAATTACACAAACACTAAACACTCTTGGCTGGAAATTTGGTGGTGGCTAGACTGGATCAACCGTGAAGCATATTGGAGATTCAATTTGAATTTGTAATTGATTTTTAAAAAAAAAAAAAATATATATATATATATATAAGTATTAGTGACGAATTTTAGAGACCAATTTTTCATTACTAGTTTGACAATTTTGTTGCAAATTTGGTCACTAATCCATCACTAATTCTTGGTGGCTGTTTTCCTAATTCTTTAAAGCCACTTGTTCTTTGTTGTTTAGCTTTGTTTAAACCTTGTAATTAGCCATTTAAAGGAGTGTCTTGGGTGTGTCTTTGGTACACAACCATCTCTCCTTAGGATTTCAATTTTCGTTAGTACTTGGTGGGAGTGGTCCTTGATTGATCTTTAGTATCTCTCAAGCTCTCACCCTAGGACACGTTTAGGTAGTTTAAATTCTTGCTTAATACTTGTTTTTAATTGCTTTCATACGTCTAGTATATCATAGCTCACAAAACATCAAAAATAATTTTCATTGAAAAGAATTTGGTAGAGATTAACTACAAAGGGGATTAGTAATTTTTACTTGAAGAGACTTGGTTTTTAAGTGGCTCTTAGTAGCTCACCTCCCTTCAAAGTTCAATTTGTATACATAATCCTCCAAGTACTTAGTCTTAACCTTGCATAAAAAAAATTGTTTTTCAAACTTCTTTCATCAAAAAGAATCTTTCACCTATAATGGAAGAATTTTCTACTCCTCATAGTGATACTAATTCAAGTGATAAAGATTTTGCTAAGTTGTCACGTGAATTAAGATCACTAAAGCTATGGAAAGAGCAAGAATCACAACAAAGAATTAGAGAAAAATTTAAAAGAGAAGCTCAAATTGCTCTTATGGAGGAGGAAATTCGTCTATTAAAGGGAAAAGAAAAAAAGAAACATCATAGTAGACATAGTTCATACGCCAATAGTTCCATCATAGGAGAGTCAATGCATGATGATAGCCTAGCTTTAGGAGATCATTATCAACAACCTCCTAGAAGAGTCCATAGGACCCCCAAGTCAAGGGAACCTAGGGTAGATCTCACTTATTTTCATGGTAAGGATGATGTGGAGGGGTACCTAGATTGGGAGATGAAGGTGGAACAAATCTTCACTTGCCACCAAGTGAGTGAAGAAAGAAAAGTCTCCTTAGCCACTCTAAGCTTCCAAGGTCATGCCATGTATTGGTGGACCTCTCTTTTGAGAGATACGCGTCTCCATAATGATCCTCCAATTCAATATTGGAATGAATTAAGGAGTGCCTTGAGGAGGAGGCATATTCCCTCTTACTACACTAGGGAGCTTATCAACAAACTTCAAAGACTCCATCAAAAAAATATGACTATTGAAGAGTATAGGCAAACAATGGAGTTATATTTGATGAGGGCTGGCATTAGAGAGGAAGAAAACATTACCATTGCTAGATTTTTGAGTGGATTAACTTTTGAGATAAGAGATAAGGTTGAGCTTCTCCCTTATAGGGATTTGAATGATTTGGTTCAACTTTGCATCAAAGTTGAACAACAAAATTTGAAAAAAAGTTTTAAAACAAGCTCATACTCATCTTCTTTCTCTAAGGTTGACTACAAGAGGGAGGGAAAGAAAAATGATTTTGAAAAGAAAAATAATTTTTCCTCCAAAAATCTAGACAAAGGTAAAGAAAAGGAAAAAGACAAAAAAACAAACACCTCACACCCTAGCACTAAGTCTAGTGATATAAAGTGTTTTAAGTGTCTTGGGAGAGACCACATTGCTTCTCAATGCCCTAACAAGAAAGTGATGATTTTAAGGGGCCAAGACATTTATAGTAGCCATGATGAAGCTACTACTTCTTCATCTTCAAGTGAGGATGAAGAAGAAGCAAGTGAGGAAGAGTCATGTGAGGTCACTCACCCTTATAATGGGGAACTTCTTATGATGAGAAGGGTTCTCAACAACCAATCTAGTGATACACAATCCCAACGAGAGAACATCTTTCATACAAGATGTAATATTTCAAACAAGGTTTGTTCTCTCATAGTGGATAGTGGATCTTGGTGCAATTGTTGTAGCACTAGGATGGTTGAAAAGTTGGGCTTGATTACCACACCCCATCCCAAACCTTATCAACTTCATTGGCTTAATGATGATGGGGATATGGTGGTCAACCAACAAGTGGAAGTAGAGTTTTCTATTGGGAACTATCAAGATAAAATTCAATGTGATGTAGTTCCCATGGAAGCTTGTCATATTTTATTAGGAAGGCCATGGCAATTTGATAAACAAACTCATCATGATGGCCTAACTAATAAAATAACTTTCACTCATAAGGGTAAGAAGTTTGTGCTTCATCCTCTTTCACCTTCACAAGTGAAGGAAGATCAAGTGCAAATGAGGGCCAAACGTGAGCAAGAAAAAGGAAAACAAAAAAAGGTTGAAAAAAAAACTCTTAAAAATTAGTGAAAAAGAGGATTCTAGAGAGACTAGTGTTCCCTCTCTAGAGATAGTTCAAGGGGAGAATTTTGAATCAAAACCTTTATACAAAACCTCTCTCTTTCTTGAACCATCTTCTCATATCCTCATGTGTAGAGGAACACTAACTTGCACTGCCACATCTTTGGAAACTTCTCTTTCTCTTGAAGTGAAAAATCTTTTGAAAGAATTTGGTGATGTATTCCCTAGTGAAGGCCCTATGGGACTTCCACCTTTTAGGAGAATAGAGCATCAAATAGATCTTGTGTCTGGGGCTACTTTACCAAATAGGCCAGCCTATAGGACTAACCCACAAGAAACAAAAGAGATAGAGAAGCAAGTACAAGAGTTGTTGGAGAAGGGTTGGATTCAAAAGAGTCTAAGTCCTTGTGCTGTACCAGTAATTTTGGTGCCAAAAAAAGATGGAAAATGGAGGATGTGTTGTGACTGTAGAGCCATCAACAACATCACCATAAAATATAGGCACCCAATTCCTAGGCTTGATGACATGCTTGATGAATTGCATGGGTCATCCATATTTTCCAAAATTGACCTTAAAAGTGGATATCACCAAATTAGAATCAAGGAAGGTGATGAGTGAAAAACCGCTTTTAAGACTAAATTTGGATTATATGAATGGTTGGTTATGCCTTTTGGGCTTACTAACGCACCTAGCACATTCATGAGGTTGATGAATCATATCCTTAGGGATTGCATTGGTAGATTTGTAGTTGTTTATTTTGATGATATTTTAAAATATAGCAAAAGTCTAAGTGATCATGTAGATCACCTAAGACAAGTGCTACTTGTTCTTAGAGACAATCACTTGTTTGCCAATGTAGACAAGTGCACTTTTTGTGTGGATAATGTTATTTTTTTAGGGTTTGTGGTAAGCAAAAATGGGGTTCATGTGGACCCCGAGAAAATCAAAGCCATCCAAGAATGGCCTAATCCTACTAATGTTAGTGAAGTTAGGAGCTTCCATGGTTTGGCAAGCTTTTATAGAAGATTTGTTCCTAACTTCTCTACATTAACTTCACCTCTCAATGAGTTGGTTAAGAAGGATGTGGTCTTTGAATGGAAAGACAAACATAACTTAGCTTTTCAAGAACTTAAGCATAAACTTACTCAAGCACCTGTTCTAGCTTTGCCTGATTTTTCTAAAACCTTTGAGCTAGAATGTGATGCTTCAGGACTTGGCATAGGCGCTGTGTTGTTACAGGGTGGTCACCCCATAGCTTATTTCAGTGAAAAACTTCATGGGGCTGCCTTGAACTACCCTACCTATGACAAGGAGTTATATGCTTTAATTCGTGCTCTTCAAACTTGGGAACATTACCTTGTGACCAAGGAATTTGTTATCCATAGTGATCATGAATCACTTAAATATTTGAAGGGTCAACATAAGTTAAATAAGAGGCATGCAAAATGGGTTGAGTACCTTGAGCAATTTCCTTATGTCATCAAATATAAAAAGGGCTCTACAAATGTAGTAGCTGATGCTTTGTCAAGAAGACATGTTTTATTGAATATCCTAGGTTCCCAAATACTAGGGTTTGATGACATCAAGGAGTTGTATGAGAAAGACCTTGATTTTGCTAACTTTTATTCTTTATGTATTCAAAAACCTTATCAAGAGTACTATATTTCTGAGGGGTATCTTTTTAAAGAAAATAAACTTTGTATACCCCAAGGATCTATTCGAAAACTCTTGGTCAAGGAGAGCCATGAGGGTGGGCTCATGGGACATTTTGGGATTGAGAAAACTCTTTCACTTTTGAGAGAGAAATTCTTTTGGCCTCATATGAAAAAAGATGTTCAAAGGTTTTGTAGTAGTTGCATTGCTTGTTTACAAGCAAAGTCTACCACTAAACCTCATGGACTATACACCCCCTTGCCATTATCCACTTCTCCTTGGATAGACATTTCTATGGATTTTATCCTTGGTTTGCCTAGAACCCAAAGAAGATGGGATTCCATTTTTGTGGTTGTGGACCGTTTTAGCAAAATGGCACACTTTATTCCATGCCACAAAGTGGATGATGCAAGTCACATTGCTAAGTTATTCTTTCAAGAAATTGTGAGACTACATGGGTTACCCAAAACTATAGTCTCCGATAGAGATGTTAAGTTCCTTAGCCATTTTTGGAAAACTCTTTGGGCAAGGTTAGGAACTAAACTTCTATTCTCTACCACATGTCATCCCCAAACTGATGGACAAACTGAGGTAGTGAATAGGTCTCTAGGAACTATGTTGAGGGCAATCCTCAAAGGCAATAAAAAGTCATGGGATGACTATCTCCCTCATGTGGAGTTTGCCTATAATAGGGTGGTTCATAAGACCACTAACATGTCTCCATTTGAGATTGTCTATGGTTTCAACCCTCTTACTCCATTGGATTTATTACCCCTACCCGATGTTGCTTCCTTTATTCATAAAGAAGGCACATCTAGGGCTGAGTTTGTCAAGAAATTACATGAGAGGGTTAGAGATCATATTCAATCTCAAATTGAAAAATACCAAAAATATAATAATAAGGGTAGAAAGGAAGTTATCTTCAAGGAAGGTGACTGGGTTTGGCTACACCTTAGGAAGGATAGGTTTCCTTCCAAAAGAAAGTCAAAGCTTAGTCCTAGAGGAGATGGACCCTTTCAAATCCTTAAGAAAATCAATAATAATGCCTATGTCCTAGATCTACCTTCTGAATATGGTGTTAGTCCTAGTTTTAATGTTTCTGATCTCTCTCTTTTTACAGGACTGGCTACCCAAGAGGAGGATGCTTTGGATTTGAGGACAAATCCTCTTCAAGAGGGAGGGGATGATGGAGGAAGCCCATGGGCCAAGGGCCCAACTACTAGGGCTATGGCAAGAAGGATTCATGAAGAGTGGGCCCAAGCCCAAGGGAAGCCCATTACTTTGTTTTGTTGGGCTTTGGCTCAAGCCCAAGTAGATTAGGGTTAGTGTAGGATTGGGCCTTGGTGCCTTGTAATTCTTTTTGGGCCTTGTATTTCCGGCCATGTAGCTTAGGATTTACATTTAGAGGTCATTTGCATTTAGGGTTATTTAAGTTACATGTGAGATTTCATTAGCATGTAATTAAAATCACATTTGATGTGCATTTCGGCCATGTGCAACACATGCACATGGTGTGATCCGGAATGCAACTCAAATAGATTGCTAATTACATGCCAAATGAATAAGCACATGGGTGGTCCGGGTTTTAAGCACCAAAATTTGAATTTGAATTCAAATTTTGGGCGCCTAAAGTTAAGTGAACCTTACCTTGGTTACACTTAACCTTAGGCTAACCCAAGGTCACCTTAACCTAATGTATTCCTATAAATCCTTGTGGCCGAGACTTGTAAGTACACTTTGGATTATATTGATGAGTTTTATTCTCTCTAGAATTCATCCCTCCGAAGTCACCAATTTCCTAAACTCTACCCTCCTTGAGTGCTTCTCTTTGTAGAGCTAGGAACCCTAATTTTCTTTGGACTTAGCTTGTATGCAAGTTTAGGTCACATTGAGTCTTCGTGGAACCTCCCTCCTTGAAGCTTCTTCCAAGGACCTCCGTGAAGACTTGAAGCATCCATGTGCATTCCAAGTGGAAGCACATCAATGGTACTCTTCTACTGATCAAAAGGTAGAATAGTGATAAGAGCTCTTCTGTGTTTCCTCCCCGCCACCCTGAAATACACGTCCCTCATGCATTCCTTATTCCCCAAGATTCTCCACATTTTCTATGCTCTCCACCTCTAATGTCTCCATTCATTTCTTTGCCAGCTGGTCTTTTTCTCCTCTCATACACCCACAGTCCACTATTATCAGGCCCATTTGCCTCTCTTACTCCCTCTTCCCCTTCTTCTATACACATTTAATTTAATGGGCCTATCAAATTGTAATCTAAAGATTGATGGATATATTTTATCACAAGAAAAGAAATTACAAAAACATTTCACCAACCTAATGACAGTTAATGACTTCAGATGGCAGTCCACAATGGCCTCAGATGGCTTCAAATGCAACAAGCAGAAATCTAGAGGAAGGACAGCAGAATTTCATGGTGAATTAGAAAGGGAGGCAACATTAAAGAGTAGTATACGAGGGCATTTTCCTTAAATAAGATAATCAATTACAGTCATGTTAAAATAAAATGAAGTGTCAGAAAAACACGAGACCTTTAAAAAATCTAATTGAAACATTCTAAAATCTTTTAACAGTTAATCTTTCGATCAAAACTAAAATGTGCTTCTAAAACACACACCCCCGCAAAAGAAGAAATAGGTGCCAAAATAATCACTAGACCCCAAAATTAGAACAAATAAACAGAACTACTTTTGAAATGCATGAAAAAGAACAGAAACAAAATTAATGCAAATACCCAAATGCTGAACTTCCGGTACCCTATCCCTATGCCTAACAGTTTAACCTCTAAGGTAGCTTATCACCTTTGCAAACTGAATTTTCTTGGGTCACTAAGGGCCGTTTGGATGAGCTTTTGTAGAAGAGCTTATAGGAGAAGAGTTGTTACTAGCTATCAATACTGTAGGAATGTACAACACATCATCATATTGCTCATATCATAATAATCAATGATGCAGAGAATCCATTCCAATTACAGAATACCTGCAATCAGGAATTTCCAAGTTCACCCATTCATCTAATCAGAACCATTGAATTCAGATTGTACAGACTTATATTTTTTTATCTTGATAAATATCGCTTCAAATGCTTAAACAGGGATAATGTTAGGAGAAGAAATGCTCAAACAATAAACAAACAACATGAAGCCAAACCCTTAACTTGGAGATAAAATTTCCGTCAAGAAAACATTACTCCATATAATTCCAATGAAAATTCTGCATTCTCTATCCAAAATAAAACTGAATAAGCACCCTATGCTACAAGATGATCTTGAGCATCACTAGCATTCAAAAGTACGAGCATAGCCCTCAGTCCCCAACTAAAATGTAAGATCTTTGACCCAAGAAACAAAAACGCAAGACCTCAGAACTATACTCAACTCAACAGCCACCATTTAGCATGGGGAAAAAATCCCACAGGTTCAGCAATAACATTAATGATTCACAAACAGTAACGTTCACAAAACACCACAAAACAGAATTTCGTGAATGCTAAATTTTCATTTAAAACATTATTAAATTAAAGAATATTAATTAGAGATGAAAATTTTACCGTCTCTTTAGTCACTCTCCAGATCCTTGTTCTTAAGATACCTAAGTCTCCACACTCTGTTATATATCTTCTAATCAAAGGTCTATTACATGTTGAACCCATTTCAATTTGGTGAAAACCAAGCACATACCCATTTTAATTTCAACGTTATTAACAAAGCACATAAATCTGATAAAGTGGTGTCTCTAATTGTGTGATGAAATGAAGGAATGAAGAGAGATGTGAAGAGAGGTGCTCACTGTGTACAACGATGCAGCAAAGAGCCACACTTCAATTCGATGCCTCGTCGTCGATCATGTCAAATTGAAAAGCAATGAAGGCTGAAAAATAAAACAACAAAACATAAAATGGAACCACGGGCTTTTAAATTGGTATGGGCCGAAAACTCAGCGTCTTATAATGAAACCATTGATTTCTTAGTCACACTCACACCTAATCAATTTGAGTAAGCGTGAGTAAGGGAAAAAAAAAACATAAAAAAAAAAAAAAGAGAAATTCTACGGTAAAAAACCTCACAAGTTTATTTAAGAAATTGAAGTTGAATTTTTTTAAATTAAAATACTTTATAATTACATTCTTTATCTTTTTTATATTTTTGTAGTTTAGTTTTTTAAGTTAAAAATTTAGGGTTTAGAGTTCATTTATAATTCGTAAAATTTCACAAAATACTTTTAATATTTATGTACTATCCGTACTGTTATGCCGAGCTTGAGCTCGGCATTACAGTGCGGAGTGACCTTGGACACGCACTAGGCGGCATTGGCTCGCTATCCAATTAGGTCATAAATTGATCTCGGGCCCAAGGCCCAACAAAACCCTAATACACACAAAGGTACGTGCATTATTTATACGAGACTCATACACCCACAAACACTAACTTTAGCATCGAAGTCTCTTTTGCAGGTACCACCCCCATCTTGGAGCATCAAACGTACCCGCGAAGGAGGCTCGCCAATCTTACTCAGAGGATCATCTCTACAGCAGATTTCCGGTAAGAACATTTGGCGCCCACCGTGGGGCCGATCAAGACAGCTCTTATCGGCCACTCTTATGGTTTCTACCAGAAGCCATAGTAGACGCAACAGACGACCTAGATCACGCAACTACCATGGACAACGAAGCAGCATTGAGAAGGCTGATCGAGCAGGTCGAGCAGATGCGGCAGCAACACACCGCCGATCTGCAAAACATGTGTGCCAAGCACGAAACTGACCTAGCCGCGATGCGAACCGCCAATGAAGCAGACCTAGCAGCGCTGCGCGCCGAGAATGAGCGTATCCGCGCTCAGCTACCACGGCGCACCTCTGATCAACCCCCTCAACCGAGTCACCTAAACAAGGAAGAGGGGCACTCGGTTTCTCAACCGCCAATAGAGCATAGGACACCGACTCCAAAGCCTGCCACGCATCGATCTCATGCACCGACACACAAATCGCCCCATGAGGTCAGCAATGCTCCTACTCATGTCGCGGGGGATCAACCAACCTTCCGCCGTCATCCTTTTGTGGATGGAATTATGGAGATGCCACTCCCTCTCGGATGGAAGCCTCTCCACCTCGACCGCTACGACGGCACGACAGACCCAGACGAGCACATCAACCTATACACCACACAGGTAAACCTCTACACCAATAACGATGCTATTCTGTGTAGGGTTTTTCTGACCTCGCTCAAAGGGGCCGTGCTCAACTGGTACACCCAGCTACCTGCCGAGTCAATTGACAACTTCGGCACCCTGGTCAGACGGTTCACGACGCAATACGCAACGAGCCGACCTCATCACATCACATCCGCCGCCTTGGCCATCCTTAGACAGGGCGACGACGAACCATTAAGGACATTCATGGAGCGCTTCGCTGGCATCTCCATCAAAATCCTCAACTTAAACCCCGAGGTCGCACTGCACTCCATGCTCATGGCGTTGAAGTCAGGACCTTTCGTCGACAGCCTTTGCCGACGACCTCCTCCCGACATGGACAAGCTCCGAGCTCGCGCTGTTGGGTACATCCAGATGGAGGAGCATGCCGAGTTCCGCAAGGCAATTCGCGACAAACCACAAGGAAAGCAAGACCAAGGTCAGGCCATGAACATTTAAAGTTGGCGACCTTGTTTGCCGATTACGGGGAGAAGCAAGAACAGACCCCTCCAAAGGAAAATTTGGAACTTGGAATTCCACCCACCTCAAATTTTATTTCTCTTAACTTGTAAATTCAGGGGATGTACTCTTTTTCCTCCTCAGCCTTTTTTCCCACTAAAGTAAAGGGTTTTTGGCCAAGGAAGGTTTTAACGAGGCACCCCTCAGAAATAAATCAACAAAGCAACTCCATTCCCATACATTTTCGGTATTGGCACATTAACCATGACGACTAACCAAGGTCGAGTTCGAATCTTGATATGCCAAGGTCGAATCCGAACCTTGATGCCAAGGTCGAGTTCGAACCTTGAGATCACATTTTCTTAACCAAGGTCGAGTTCGAACCTTGATATGCCAAGGTCGAGTCCGAACCTTGAGATCACATTTTCTTAACCAAGGTCGAGTTCGAACCTTGATATGCCAAGGTCGAATCCAAACCTTGATGCCAAGGTCGAGTTCGAACCTTGAGATCACATTTTCTTAACCAAGGTCGAGTTCGAACCTTGATATGCCAAGGTCGAGTTCGAATCTTGATATACCAAGGTCGAGTCCGAACCTTGAGATCACATTTTCTTAACCAAGGTCGAGTTCGAACCTTGATATGCCAAGGTCGAGTCCGAACCTTGATATGCCAAGGTCGAGTCCGAACCTTGATATGCCAAGGTCGAGTCCAAACCTTGAGATCACATTTTCTTAACGAAGGTCGAGTTCGAACCTTAATATGCCAAGGTCGAGTCCGAACCTTGAGATCACATCTACTTAACAAGGTCGAATTTGAACCTTCAAACAATAAATTTGGGAACTCCTCATAAGCCCCTTTGCTCTTACATCACTCGGTGCTTGGGGGGCTAGTGTACTGGCCAGCCGAGTTGCCGACTTATCCCTCACCAATCTGCTGACTCGGTCAAAGGTTTACCAGCCTAACTAAGCAATAAGTTCATTATTGCCGAGTTCCTCAGCCCGACCATGAAACATGGACATCGGAACACCACATCGGCCCAAAGAGGCCACGTCATCAAACAAATAAAAATACAATCTTGTCACCGCGCTGCCCACGCGTTATGGGAACGAGGTGACGGTTATGACACATGGCGTCATGACAAATAGGCGTACGCGAAAAGTCACGACCCCTTGTCAAGCTCGGTCTTAACTCCTCGACCTACGGTCTTCGGAGCTCGGGGGGCTAGTGTACTATCCGTACCGCTATGCCGAGCTTGAGCTCGGCATCACAACGCGGAGTGACCTCGGACACGCGCTAGGCGACATCGGCTCGCTATCCAATTAGGTCATAAACTGATCTCGGGCCCAAGGCCCAACAAAACCCTAATACACACAAAGGTATGTGCATTACTTATACGAGACTCATACACCCACAAACACTAACTTTAGCATCAGAGTCTCTTTTGCAGGTATCACCCCCATCTTGGAGCATCAAGCGTAGGCTCACCAATCTTACTCGGAGGATCATCTCTACAGCAAATTTCCGGTAAGAACAATTTATATACATAAAAAAAATTATATTAAAATATTATTTATTGTCATCATTTATATCAATCAAGAATATTCCATTAAATTTAATAGATTGTAAATAAATTTCTAACATTATAAACTAAATTATAAAAAAAAAAAAATATATATATATATATATAATGAATTGTCTATTTACAAATATTTTTAATTTAGGGACTTAACTGAAAATTTTTAAAATGTTAAATCATAAAATATTGTTTTAAAAAAATAAGGAATAAAAATCATTTTAATCTTTAAAAATGATGAACATTATCACATTTGTCTTGCAAACTTAGAAAATGTCAAATAAATTCATTAATATTCTACTACTTCTTAATATTCTTGCCTCTAAATATTTATCAATATTAACACTTTATTTTGAATTTTAGACTAATAAGTTAATGTTAATTTTAAATTCAAAAACTTATGTTGCTTTTTTATAATTTTGTAAACTAACGTAACATCACTTTTCAAATTCAGCGATCAAATTAACTTTTTGTTCAAAAAAAAAAAACAAATAAGGGATGGTAAGGCATTTCGTAGATTTTGAGTCTAGCAATATTTTTACCGGCTAAATATTTTTATATATAATTCATTTTTTTTATAATAAATTATATATATAAATAAATATTATATTTAAAATCTTTATAAATAAATACTTTTAAATATGTGAAGTATATTATAACACAAGATTATTTTTAATTATTGATAATGCATTTTAAAAATATTAAATTTTAATTTATAGATGAATATGATAAATAAAAAATTTAATTAAATAAAAGATTAAAAGAATTCCTAAAAATACTTTTATTGAAGAATAATATCTAAAAATATTTTTATGTAAGATGAATATTTATATTTTTTTTTTGGTTCGTCCCTGGAGTATCCACCGCCGACAGCAGTGACTAATCTCCTCGCTACGTTGGAGGCACCTCAAAGGGTGGGATAGCTGGCCCCAAGATTTAATGCGGCTACATACACAAGGCAGGATTCAAACCCCTGACCTTGCTTAAGCGTGGATCAACCCCTATCGCTGAACCACACGCTTGGGGTTAGATGAATATTTATATTTAATACAAGGGTTGATTTATAATAATATTAAAATCGATTCCTTCTGAAGAATAGTTTTTGACTTATTCAAGTCTAGGAAAAATCATTAATACTAATTAGTATATTATAACATTTTATTTTGTATATAATATATTACTCCATCCATCTCATATCGCATGAGAAGAAAAAATAAGTATACATTAGTTTCTTAATATCATAATAATTAACTCTTTTTCATTTACCTAATAATATTATGTAGAAACTAATTTTTGTGTTGTATCGTTTCAATTAAAGAAGATTAATTACAAGATTAATTTTGTAAAATTATTATTCTCTTTTATCTATTTATTATTTTTTTTAGCCATACAAAATAACTTATGATGACACTTATTATTATAAGATAAAAAAAGTATAATATATGATAATATGTGATTTTATTTATTAAATTCATTTTATAATATTCATTCTTATGTAATACCTAATTATTTTAATATCAAATAATACTACTTATACTGTAAGAAATTAACTTTTTACATTTTAAATAAAATATAGGTATTTGAAGACTCAACAAACGAACAGATCTCTCATATCTAGAAAGTTCAAGAATATGTTGAAGAACAAGAACATACTCAAAAGTTTCCACAGAGAGAATGATAGGTTCAAGATGTTTAGGGCTTAAGATGTTCAAGATGTCTGTCAAAAAAGAAAACAAGGAGATCATCTACTTTGAATGCAAGAAGCCCAAACACATGAAGGTGAATGCCCTAAGCCTGAAAAAAGATGGTCTAGCAAGAAAAAGGCCAAGAAGAGCTTGATGGCTTATTGGGAAGATTTGGACAACAACAACAACAATAATAACAATTCATATGAAGAGAAAGTCAACATTTGTCTCAAGCACATGTAGACAAAACAATGATAAAGATATATTTTAATCCTAATTCTAATTCTAGTTTATCTTATGAGTCAAACGAAAATTCTATTGAGGAAGAGATGTCTTATGTAACAACCCAAACGCATCAGAACGAGAGGAATCTAAAGATTTCTACGGGTGCAAGACTATGCAGTTGAGAATGCGTTAAAGGGATTAATTTTTACTACTTATACCAATAAGATGTATCTATTTTTTGATAGCTTATCACAAAAGAACTTCATAGTTAAGTGTGTTTGGCTTACAACAATTTAGGGATGAGTGACCTTTTTAGGAAGTGTCCTAAAAAACATGTGAGTGAGGATAAAACACACTGAAAAGTCTTGTGTTGGTTTGTGGAGTCAATCATTAATCCTAAAGGTGGTTGGACTTCTTAAAAATGACTACCCACAAAGGATTCTGATCGGTAAAAGGTTCTAACCAATAAGAAGTTATGTGAAGTGTCACCAAGTAAAATATTGTGGAGTGGAGTCGTTGAGACCTCAAATTTGAAGAGTTACAAATAGAATCAAAGTAGTCCTATCTTCTAGTACAGTGTGGCTCAAAGATAAACCAAGCAAATTTTGGTGGCTTATAATAGCCTAGACACAGTAGAATGAGACGGATCCAGAGATTTGTACAGGTATGAGACTATCTAGTTAAGGATGACTTTAAATAATTAATTTGTACTACTTATACCAACAAGATGCATTTACATTTAGATAACTCATCACAAAAGAGTTTCATAATTAAGCATGCCTGACTTGGAATAATTTAGGGATGAATAACGTTTTGGGAAATTTCCTAGAAAACGTGTAAGTGAAGACAAAACACGTTAAAAAGTCTTGTGTTAGTTTGTGGGTCAATTGTTGGTTTGTGAGGTTAGTTGTTGATCCTAAAGGTGACTAAACTTCTAAAAAAGGACTACCCATAGAGGGTTCTAATTGGTGAAGGATTCTAACAACCAAGGAGTTATCTGAAGTATCATCATGTAAAGTGTTGTAGAATGGAGTCGTGACGTTAAATTTGACAGGTGTAACAAATAGTATCAAAGTAGATCCTTTCTTCTAGTACAATGTGGTTTTGGGATGAACCAAGCCTGAGACCACTTTTGTCAAATGGAAGTCTTCTATGTTTTAGAAGCATATTCATATTAGAAGTTTTGCTTACAAATTTTACAATATCCTTTCTGAGTTGTACGTTTTCAACTTGCAATATTGTAACTTTGGGTGGTTCATTGCTAATGATCTCTTGTTTGAGAATCTGAATCTCTCTAGTAATATCTGACAGATATTTCTTGAGTCTTTCCTCTCTATCAAACACACCCTTAAAAATTACGTAATGGTGAATTTCTCATTTACCGTGTAATATGTAAGTGAAAGGACTTAGATTTTAATTTCTCCATTCTTGTCAAATATAAAACATACTTAGTTTCAAAAAGGTTACCCCAAAAATAAATTCAAAGTGAGGATAAAAAATTCTATTATCAATTATATTGTATATATCTCTTAAATAATTTGATTATTGGACGAATGAAAATATTATTATAAAATTAATATGATTTTTTTTTACATTTACTTAATTACTTATTTATTCTTACATGCATATTATTAGTTTATCGCATTACTATTATTGTTATTGTTGTTATTATTATTATTGTTGTTGTTGTTTATTATTATTATTATTACTACTACTATTATTATTATGTATTACAAACTCCTATATATTAAACAGGAATTGATATCTTGCACAAAAGTACTTTTAGGGATTTTTTTTCAACGAAAAAGTTTGTAAATTTTTTTAACTTCTTATCTAATTTGATTTTTGTTTATTATAATTATTTATGAGCTAAATATTAATATTTAAAATAAATTATCAATAAATACAAATAATTTTGTGTTATAATATAAATTATTAATTACAAATCTAGAATATAATCTGTATATTTAAAAATATTATTTATATAAATTTTAAATATAATTTATATTTTGAAACATATTATTTATATATATACATATATATATATATATATATTATAAATTTGAACTATATACAATAAACATGTCTGTAGATATTAAAATACTAATTATTATAATAAAAAAATGTTAAATATTATACAAAGGTCAGTTATCATCAATATGTTCCCAAGATGAGTTTTCTTTCATGTTAAAACTTGGGTTGAAGATATTGTTACAACAATACTATAATAATCGATAAATTATAATATTAATTTAAATTATGTATTTAAATAATTTATCAAAGATGTTATTAGAGTTATTGTTGAAATTATATCTCAATTTCACACTTGATCGCTTTTTGATTTCTTAAGTAAGCAAGCTACCTTGCTTCTATACATGTATATGTATATATGTTTTTTTCTTTCAAAAGTTTTTCTCTAGTAAATAATATCTATATGTGACACTCTCTACCTCACATGCCATAATAAAATATAAAATTAAATAACTTCAATATAATAAATGAACTCAAAGTTCAACCAGGTAGAGAGAATCACATTTTAACATAAAACTAAACTTAGCAGAAATAACAATTACAACGGAGGTAAAAATTAAACTACTCAAAGTAAATAGCAAGAATCAAATCCTAACTAGTCCTAACTAATTCTCCAATGTCACGTGTCTTATTAGAGCAAAATCTAACATTAAGGACTAAGCCTCATAACCGACATCCTTAATACCATGCTGATGATTACCTGCAAAAACAATAGGAAAACAACACAAAAGAAAAGGGAGTGAGAAACATCTCACTCTGACTCACGGTGCAGGAATGAAAATTGGCTAGCCAAACACAAACAACATATACAACATGATATAGCATACACAGTTACACATCATCATATTTAACTCATTCATAACATAGTAAGCAACAACATATAAGATTATAATGCATATGCAATGCACACAGATTAAATGTTATCATGCATGTGGTGCTAGTAAAAATATCACATATATCACTTGTGCATGGTCGCTAGCAATACATTAGAGTAGTCTAGGAGCATATGTTGGATCATACTCTCAACGCACTCTTACTAGAAGGACATACTATCAGAGTTTGGTTGGGATAACTAATTCGCGCAAGATACATCGCATGCTCACAAGGGCAAGAATAGGACTTCCAATCAGAGTTGTCCCCAAGGTTGACTCTCAAGCTTTTACATAAGGGACCTTCCCTGGTGGTGTATTCTTTATTGTATCCTTCAAAAAAATACTTTTATGCACATGATGTATGTCAAATAGACTATGCATAACATTTCACATGATCTCATTGTCAACTAATCCCATATAATAAAATCATCAACCATCCTCAATATAACAATTAAAAATTCAACTATATCAATTAAATATTAGTAATGACATAAGAGATTACATCACTATAACTCATACATAGCTCACAAGCATATAAATAGCACACTCACACACTACATTTTCATAATTTAATCTTCTACAATATCGTGTGGTTTAAACACCTTAGCTAGAGCTATATATTGCTATTAAGTTGATCTTAATTTTATTAGAAAGCTAAGACAATTATTTCCAACTTCTATGTTGACTTCAAGAGCTAAATATGTCATCTACTATTTAAATAAATATAGAATTGCAACATTTGAACCTAAATCTGACAGTCTAACCTTTGCTCACTAATTTGATCATAACTTGAGTTATAGACATTTTTTTTACGTGATTCCAATGAAATTTGAAAGCTAACATTCAAGGATACAACTTTCATGAAGATCACAAAACCTAATTCTTCCATTTAAGTCTACCCAAAAGGCTTACAATGTATGCACGTTACATTTTGCGCACAAAATATGAGGTTCATCTTTTAACTCGTCTAAGTCGATCCTTCCTTAACATTTTTATGTTATTTTTTAGTCTAAATTGTGGCCCAAAATGTTTGTTTTCTAACCTAATAATTGGAACTCAATTTAATTAATCACACACAAAGAAATCACATAAAATACCAAAGTATATTTATACTAGATTTTTCAGAACAAGGCACAACTTATACTCAAACTCTTTTCTCTCAATTGAATCGGTGAGAACTCTCCATAGGTTAGTTACACTTTTGAAAGACATAATTTACACATACAACTACTATCTTTTCACTATCATCACAATAATTTTCCTTAGGGTTTCCTACAAAAATCCATAAGGACCTTAAATCATACAATTTTTCATCCAAAACATGAAATTAATCATTCATTCAAATAATTCATGCAATAAAATGAGTGAGAAGAATAGGGAACAAAATAGAAACATTAGGGGGAAACCCCTCATACATAGGCACACAACGTACATAGGATTGAGGGTCAATCCCACTACCCGACATATAAACTCACACCTAGAGTAAGGTTTCTCACTCTTCCCTAGATAAACTCTAAATGACGGGTGCAAGGCTTTAGAGTGATTTCCTTCATACTCCTGTTCTCCAAGCTTTAAAGCAGGTACGTAAAAATAAAGGCATAAAAAATATTTGATCAAAAATCTCATATTTTAAAAACTCTAACCTCCTTTAACCTTCTAGTTAAATATATTAATCTCAATTATCTCAAAGATCTCTTACTTTTTTAATAAAAATATTATACCATTCTTTAATAAAATATTATAAATATATTCTAAAATATATTACATAATTAAAGTAAATATTTAACAACCTTTATTAATAAAATAAAAATATCAAAATTATTAATAAAATATTTATATTATATTTTATCAAAAACGAAATGGTAGACTATCAACCCAACTCATTCATTCCCTTTCCCATGTGGATTATAAACCCCATGAAATGAATGCTTTTCGAACATTAACTATTGATGGAACTACTTGGAAAAGATTGATGAATCTTCAAGTGCTTCATTCCAAGACCTTTAAACTCTTGAGGTTGACCACAAATTTGGATGAGAAACTCCTTTGAAGAAGCTTCAATGGAGAAGAATCACCAAGGAGGTTCGGTTACTCCATGAAAGAGTGATGAAGCTTGTTGAACAAGCTAAAAGGTAGGAAACCTTTGAGAGAAACTTAGAGAGAAAGTTTCTCCACGAAATTTAGGACTTTAAGAGGAGAGAATTTGAGTCAAATTCTGATTTCATATCTCAAAAAGTGAAGTATAATGAGCAATTGAGAAATATATAGGGAGAGGTAGCTTGTAGAGGAAGCTAACCTTAACCATGGTTCACTAGGAACCATGGTAAGGTGTAGCTAACCATCCATGGTTTCTAAAACTTGTAGGAGAAGCTAACCTTGACCATGGTTCACTTAAGAATTATGGTAAGGTCAGCCAAACCTACTAAGGTTTAGAAGCTTGGAAGGAAAGCTTCAAAGCTTGTAAGAGAAGCTAGAAATTTTGGCCAAGAATAAAAGGAATGAGCTAGGTGGGCAAGGCTCAAAAATGCTCCATGATTTATTTCAAAAATATTTGATTTGGTTTAGTTAGGTTCATCATATGATGATGAAACCTAGCTAAATCAAATCTATGAAAAATTAGGAGCAAAATGAGTCTAATATACAAAATTTTGCCTAGGCCCAGTTCTGACCCAATTACTAGTCACACCCTCAAGCATTGCTAAATGCCACCCCTTTTTTCCTACTGAAAAAATATAAAATGAATGTATTAACAAAGGAGGTTAAATGGAGTTAAACTCTCCAAGTAACCCACCCTAAAATCAATATACAATCACTAGTTAAAAGCAAGTAAAGTGCCTCACAAATACAAAGGCAAAAATAAGCCTATACAAAGAAACTACTATATGTACAAACATATGAAAGGTCTTTAATATCATCATATTCCTCTTGGTTCTTTTAAGATATCACCTCTTAGATTCCTTGGCCTTGGCCATAGTCTATCAACTATGTAACATCTAGTTAGAAAAAGTGTCATTCTCGAAGAGGGGATTCAATAGCAGCCAAAGAGGGTATTTTCGTTCTTGCTACAAGCCCATTCCTTTTGTAGTATGTGACATAAAGAACCACTAAAATCACTTGAGTAGACAAGTTTAATCTCAAGTCCATAACTTTATGATATTTTAATATCATTCATTAGATAAATCTAATGATCCAAAGCGGAAGAGAAGATATGTAGGAAAGGATCCAAATTCAGGAATTTGAGGTTGTTATACGCGGTTTTCCAAAGATTAGAATTTTGCATAATATTTTTTTAATCAATTTTGCATAATATAATAACTTAAATTAACAACTTAATTTAAAAATATTTAATAAACTAAAATAAAACATTCCTTTTTAGTTAAACTTTATTTTAATTAATTTTTTTATCTATAAAACTCCTAATAAAGAGCACTAATAATTAGTTATTTAAAGTAATTAATTATAACAAAGCCTAATTGTATTGTTGCATAATTACGATATTTGAGAGTCTAAAATCACATAATTATAATATTTAAAAAATTAAAATAGTTCAATTAAAAATTAAGAAACTAAAATTGTACAATTGTAATGGACAAAAATTACTCAATTAAAATTTGAGGGAAATCACACAATCCATATTCTTCAGGGAATAAAAACACATTTAAAACTTATAAAAATCAATAACTTTGAACAAATTATTTTTATTTCAATAAAATACTGAAACTAATATTAATTAGTTTGATTTAGCTTCTGATTAAATATATTATAACTAATATGAGAAAATAAGTGTACTATCTGTACCGCGATGCCAATCTCTAGCTTGGCATCTCAGTGCGGAGTGACCTTGGACACGCGCTAGGCGACATCATCCCGACATCCAAATAGGTCATAACTGATCTCGGGCCCAAGGCCCAATGAAACCCTAATTTACATAAAGGTACGTGCATTACTTATACGAGACTCATACACCCATAAACACTAACTTTAGCATCGGAGTCTCTTTTGCAGGTACCACCTCCACCTTGGAACAACAATCGTACCCAGCGAAGGAGGCTCACCGATCTTACTCAGCAGATCGTCCCAACGATCGATCTCCGGTAAGAACATTTGGCGCCCACCGTGGGGCTGATCAAGACAGCTCTTATCGGCCACGCTTATGGTTTTCACCCGAAGCCATAGTAGACGAGCAAAAGACGACGTAGATCGCACGACAAGCATGGACAACAAAGCAGCATTGAGAAGGCTGATCGAGCAGGTCGAACAAATGCGGCAGCAACACACCGCTGATATGCAAAACATTCATGCCAAGCACGAAACTGACCTAGCGGTGCTGCGTACCGCGAACGAGGCTAACCTAGCGGTGCTGCGCACCGAGAATAAGCGTATTCGCGCCCGGCTTCCTCGGCGCCCCTCTGATCAGCCCCCTCCACCGAGTAGTCAACATGAAGAGGAGGGGCACTCGGTCTCTCAACCCCCAACTACACCCAGGGCACGGACTCCCCGACCTGCCACACATCGGTCGCACGCACCAATGAATAGGTCGGCCCATGAAGTCAGTAATGCTCCCGCCTAGGCCCCTAGAAATCGGGCGAGCATTTGTCGCCATCCCTTTGTGGACGACATCATGGAGATGCCTCTACCTTTTGGCTAGAAGTCCCTCCACCTCGACCTCTACGACGGCATGACGGATCCAGACGAGGACATCGACCTATACTTCACGCATGTAAACATATACATTAATGACGATGTTATTCTGTGTAGGGTTTTTCCAACCTCGCTCAAGGGTGCAGCGGTCGCCTGGTATACCCAACTGCCAGCAAGATCAATTGACAGCTTTGACACCCTGGTCAAACAGTTTGCGGCATAATATGCAACGAGTCGGCCTCATCACATTACATCAGCCGCTCTGGCCAGTCTCAGACAGAGCGATGATGAACCCCTGAGGATGTTCATGGAGCACTTTGCTAGCATCTCAGTCAAGATTCAAAATTTGAATCCCGAGGTCGCCCTACACGCCATGCTCATGGAACTCAAGCCAGGACCATTTGTCAACAGCTTGTGTCGGTGACCCCCGTTGACATGGACGAACTTCGTGCCCAAGCTGCAGCCTACATCCAGATGGAAGAGCACTCTACTTTTCGTGATCAGGTTCACGGAAAGTCGCAGGCGAAGTCAGACCAAGGTCACAAGGATAAAATGAAGGTTACCAACGACAGTCAGTTCAAGAAGGCTGCTAAGGCAAGCAAAGGATGGAGGTACGACTTTTACACTCCCTTAAGTGCGCCCCAAGTACACATCTTGGAGGAAGCCAACAACAACAACTTGCTCACTCTGCCACCACCTGGGCACAATCCCAATAACGCGGATAGGTCAAAACATTGCAGTTACAACAGAAACCACGGTCACACCACCGAGGAATGTCGAACACTCAGAGATCGTATAGAGGAACTCGTCTAGGCGGGCCACCTCGGGCAATACGTCCAACGACAGTAGGGTCAACAAGGAGGCTACAACAGACGAGGACGAGGGCGAGGTTGCGGTTCGGCCACCCGCTCAGACCAATCCTCTAGATCTCAACAAAATGCTGGTGGCGCAGTGCAGGCCGAGGTAAGCCAAGAAACAGGGTCAGCTCCCTTACGAGGAGTCATCAACACAATTGCAAGTGATTTCGCAGGGGGAGGATCTAGCAGCTCGACGCGAAAAAGACACCTGCGCAGCATCAACAATGTACACTCCGCTACCTCGGCCTCGCACCAGAGCTCACCACTGATCACCTTCACTAACGACGACTACACTGGCGTCTGTCCAAATCAAGATGACCTAATGGTCATCGCTGTGGAGGTCACCAATTGGGAGGTCCACAAGACGCTGATCGATCAAGAGAGCTCGGTTGACGTCCTATACTGGCCGACGTTCCTCAGGTTAGACATCCCTCACTCCCTTATCCAACCTCACACAAAACCGCTAGTTGGTTTTGCAGGAGAACGGGTTCACACCCGAGGGTACGTGGATCTTTTGACAACCTTCGGAACTTCTCCCGATTCAAGGAGGATCATGGTATGCTACCTCCTCGTCGAGGCCAATACGTCGTATAACATCATCATCGATAGGCCTACCCTTAACCAGCTAGGAGCAGTGGTGTCTAATCCGCACCTCACCATGAAATTCCCAATGAGTGGTGGCAAGATTATCTCCGTCCGCGCAAACCAGAAGACAGTTCGGTAGTGCTACGCCGAAAGTCTGAAAGTCTCGCCATCCGAAGAGCATCGCAAAAGTGACCCTCCTACAGTAGCTCATATCACCCACGTGGACATCACTGACTTAGATCCAAGGTCGAACTCCCATGATGAACGGTCGAGTCCCATCGACGAGCTGATGGAACTACTTGGAGATGGTTGATGTTTCTTCAAGTAGAACCATGCTAAGTCCCTTCTTCTCTTGAGGTTCTTCACGTCAATGGAAGATTTGGATGAGTTCAAGCTTCAAAAGCTTGAAGATGCTTCCCAAGGTGGTTCAGTTTCTCTTGAAGGAGAGAAACTTGAGGAACCAAGCACAAAGGAGAAGTTCCTTTGTGAAGCTTCTAGGAGAAGGGGATTCTCCATGAAATTGGACTCTTGAAATGAGAGAGAATTTCTGAATTCTGTCTTATAAATGTCAAAAGTGATTACAAGAGTAGAAATTACAAATATATAGAGGTAGGTAGCTTAAGGAGCAAGCTAACCTTAACCATGGTTCACTAGGAACCATGCTAAGGTTATTTGACCTTCTAGGTGAGTTTAGAAACTTGTGGAGCAAGCTTCTCACTTAGCTTTCTTGGGAAGCAAGCTAAGTAGAAGCTTGTAGCACAAGCTTCTCATCTCCTTGAAGGTTAGATAAGCAATTCGGTCAAAGAAAGGAGACTAGGCAAGGTGGGCGGATTTGGTCTCTTTTGGCTCCTTGAATTAATTTCAAAAATGTTTGATTTGGTTTAGTTAGGTTCATCCAATGATGATGAAACCTAGATAAATCAAATCTATGAAAAATTAGGAGCAAAATGAGTCCAATATGTAAAATTTTGCCTAAGCCCAATTCTGGCCCAATTACTAGCCACACCCTCAAGCATTGCTAAATACCACCCTTCTTTTCCTACTGAAAAAATAGAAAATGAGTGTTTCAACAAAGGAGGTTAAATGGAGTCAAACTCTCCAAGTAACCCACCCTAGAATCAATATACAATGACTAAAAAGAAACTAAAGTGCCTCACAAATACAAAGGCAAAAATAAGCCTATACAAGAGAACTATATACAAGATATTTACAACTAGAACTATGCCTTCTCTTCATGATAGAGTGGTCCAAATTGAAGAGTACCTTGGGCTTGGAAAGCCCACTGGTCTTCAAGGTGTCCACTGGTCTTCAAGGTGGCTATAGCTCTAGAGATTGGGCCCTTGGCCCATGGTCCGTCATCCCATTCCTCTTGGTTCCTTCAATGTATCACCTCTTGGATTCCTTGGCCTTGGCCATAGTCTATCACGAGCTCGATGACTTCCAGATCGGAAAGATTCCTGGGCAATGCACCAAAATAAGCAGGCAACTAAACCCGGAGTTGCGGCAGAAAATCGAGGCCAAAATTTCCAAGAACACCGACCTCTTTGCTTGGTCCAGCGCCGATATGCTAGGTATCGATGCTAACTTTATCTATCACAGGCTGGCAATCCACAAGGAGGCAAAACCAATGGCCTAGAGAAAGAGGAAGGTCGGTGGCGAAAGACGAGAAGCTATCATCACCGAGACATAAAAACTACTGAATGCGGGCTTCATCCGCGAGGTCAGATACATCACGTGGCTGGCAAACGTGGTACTGGTGAAGAAGAGCTCGGGGAAGTGGCGCATGTGTGTCGACTACACCGACTTGAACAAAGCATACCCCAAGGACTCGTATCCCTTACCGAGCATCGACAGACTGGTCGATGGAGCATCCAGGCACGCCCTCCTCAGCTTTCTGGATGCTTACTCTAGGTACAACCAAATCATGATGTACCCCCCGGACGAGGTGCACACGTCGTTCATCACCGACTATGCCAACTTTTTTCTACTGAGTGATGACATTCAGTCTCAAAAACGCAGGAGCCACTTACTAGCGGCTGATGGACAAAGTTTTCCACCAACAAATTGGGCGGAACATGGAGGTTTACGTTGACGACATGGTGGTCAAAACCACTTCAACCAAAGGTCATGCTGCCGACCTGGCCGAGGTGTTTAGCCAGATTAGAAAACACAACATGCGCCTCAACCCAGAGAAGTGCGTCTTCAGCATCCAGGGAGGTAAATTCCTTGGTTTCACGATCACTAGTAGGGGGATTGAGGCCAACCCAGAAAAGTGCAAAGCCATAATCAAGATGCAAAGCCCTCAAACTGTGAAAGAAGTCCAACGCCTAGCAGGAAGGTTGGTTTCCCTCTCCCGTTTTATCCCCAGCTTGGCGGAGAAAGTAGAGCCCATCTTCACCTTGCTGCGAAAGCCAAAGAACTTCGAGTGGACGAACCAATGTGAAGAAGCTTTTAGGAGCTTCAAAGTCTTCCTCACAACTCCACCGGTCCTCTAGAGACCGGATCACCACGCCGAACTCCTCCTCTACCTGGTCGTGGTAGAAAGTGCAATCAGCGCAGTCATAGTCCAAGAAAACCAGAAGGTGCAAATGCTGATCTACTTCATCAGTCGAGTCCTTCAAGACACGGAAAGACGGTATCAGATGATTGAGAAGCTCGCACTGGCGCTTGTCACCGCAGCTTGACGTCTCCGACCATACTTTTAGAGTCACCAGGTGGTCGTCAAAACCGACTACCCGATCAAGAAAATCCTAAGGAAGCCGGAGCTCGCTGGACGGATGATAGCTTGGTCAGTAGAACTGTCCGAGTTCGGTATCAAGTATGAAAGTCGCGGCCCCCTCAAAGCCCAATGCCTGGTAGATTTTGTGGCTGAACTGACTCCAACATCGGCCGATGAACAACAGGTATGGACTTTACATGTTGATGGGTCCTCCAATTCTAAAGGTGGTGGTGCAGGTATTATTCTGGAAGGGCCAAATCACGTCACCTTGGAGCAATCTCTCAAGTTTAGCTTCAAAGTGACAAACAACCAAGCAGAATACGAAGCGCTTCTCGCAAGGCTAAGATTGGCTCACGACCTCGGAGCACGGAGAGTGAGTTGCAACAGTGACTCAAAGCTCATGGTAGAACAGCTCAGCAGGGCATACCAGACCAAGGACACCCTTCTATAGAGGTACTTCCATATGGCATCACAGAAGATCTCGTCCTTCGACGAGTTCACCATACATCATGTACCACGAGAACAAAATGCCAGAGCCGACCTCCTATCGAAGCTTGCCAGTACCAAACGCCCTGGGCAACATCGAACTATCATTCAGAAGACCCTACATTCACCCAGCTTAGACGACAAGGTCGTCAACACCAGCGATAGCAGAGACCTCGGATGGATGACAGGTATTTGAAATTACTTAAAGGAGGGAACTTTGCCCGAGGATAAAGATGAAGCTCGGAAGATGAGGATACGGTCAGCTAAGTTCGTCATTGTCGGAGATGAACTGTTCAAACGCGGCATCTCCGCCCTGTTGCTCAAATGCCTAGCCGAACCTCAAGCTACATGCATCATTGAGGAGATACATCGAGGGATATGTGGCATGCACTCCGGAGCACGCTTAATGGCGACCAGAGTACTCCGAGCTGGGTATTACTGGCCCATATTGAAGTCGGACTGCCAAGCCTACGTACAAAAGTGCAAGGAGTGCCAGCAGTTCGGCAACACATATCGGCAACCACCAGAAGCTCTCCACTAGATGATGTCGTCGTGGCCTTTTGCCTAGTGGGGAATGGACATCCTCGGACCATTCCCCCTGCAAAGAGTCAACTCAAATTCCTCATAGTGGCAATCGACTACTTCACCAAGTGGATCGAGGCATGCCCACTTGCCAAGATCACCACCGAGAATGTACAGAAGTTCACCTGGAAGAGCATTATATGCAGGTTTGGTATTCCACATTCCTTGGTCACTGACAATGGTAGACATTTCATTGTGCAGAGTGATACTCCGAGAGCTTAAGAAGCGACTAGGGAGCGCCAAAGGCCAGTGGGTCGACGAACTCCCCAGCATACTCTGGGCGTACCACTGTACCCCCCAATCAACAACGTAGGAAACACTTTACAGGCTAACCTATGGAGCCGATGCTATGATCCTAGTGGAGGTTGGTGAGATGTCTCACCGATGCTGTTTTCAACAGTGAGCAAAACGCCCAAGAGACGGCAGTCGACCTTGACCTGATTGACGAACTCAGAGACGAAGCTCGGATTCATGAAGAGGCCTGCAAGCTTCGAGCCTCCAGGAGGTACAACACGCGAGTCTGACCTCGCTCCTTCAGGCCTGGCAACTTGGTCTGGCGACTACTAGGAGATGCCCGCAGAGATTCGTCAGAAGGAAAACTTGCATCGAACTGGGACGGTCCATTCCGGATCACAGAAAACCTAGAAAATGGGGTATATCATCTAGAAAAGCTTAGCGGAAAAGCCATAACCAGAACTTGGAATGCCACGCATCTCAAGTTCTACTTCAGTTGAAATTGTAAGAATGAGTTGTGCACTCTTTTCCCGCCTCAGTCTTTTTTCCCAAAAAAATAGAAAAATGGGTTTTGGCTGAGAGGGTTTTTAACGAGGCACACCCACAACATTAATAAAATGACTCATTCTTTTCCTATTCATACTCTCTTCACTCTACCTCATTTTACCATACAATGCTTTATATTACGCCATGGTCGAGTTCGAACCTTGATACAATTTATTTTACCTTAAGCCGAGGTCGAGCTTGAACCTTGGTACGATTTATCTTATCACAACCCGAGGTCGAGTTTGAACCTTGCCACGACTTATCTAACATTATGCCAAGGTCGAGTTCGAACCTTGGTACGATTTACCTTATATTAACCCGAGGTCGAGTTCGAACCTTGGTACGACTTATCTAACATTAAGCCAAGGTCGAGTTCAAACCTCAGTACGATTTACCTTATATTAACCTGAGATCCAGTTCGAACCTTGGTACGACTTATCTAACATTAAGCCAAGGTCGAGTTCGAACCTTGGTACGATTTATCTTACATTAAGCCAAGGCCGAGTACGAACCTTGGTACGATTTATCTTACATTATGCCGAGGTCGAGTTCGAACCTCGAGGTTTAAATTTCACCTTAGGTCGAGTTCGAACCCTGCCCAGTACAAATCACTCTACGCTAGGCCAAGTTTGAGCACCAAAGCAAAAAGAAACAAAGAGCAAGTTTCAAACGTGTTCTCAAGCCTCAAAAATGGGAAAGGTCAAAATAGAATCATCAAAAGCGCAAAGGTGAAATCTCAGAAAAATAATATGTACACAACAATGTTTATAAGTTCAAAGCATGAATCCAAAAGAAAAAAAGAACAAAACAAACTAAGTTATTACAAAGCCAGCCTAGGCGGAGGCATTCTCACTTGAGCTATCCTGAAGGTCTTCTTCCTTTACCAGCCGCCCAAAGCGCACCTCTTTCTCCACATGCATAGCGGAGAGGTCGACTCTAGGCGCAAGCAGCCTCGCCTGACAAGCTGCCTTGATGAAGCCTTTCTTGTGCTCCACCAAGATATGTCGCTCCGTCTCGACAAGGCGCCTCTCCAGCTCCGCTTTCACCGCAGCCATCTTGTCAAGGTCCGCCCTCAGAGCGGCGACCTCATCTTCTTTTCCACCAAGAAGCACTTCATCACAAAGATGCTTCTCGCCCGTCTCAGACAGATCAGCCTTCAGCAAAGTCACCTCATCTTCCAACGAGCGCACCCGACCCCGGGAAGAAGTGGCGAGTTCCTGCAACTCACTCACTTGGGCAGGGTAAGTCTCATTGGCCCTTAGAGCGACCTCCAAAGACTTCTGAACTCTCGCCACCTCCCTCTTGGTGGCCTGAAGCTCGGCCTCATTCTGCAGCTTGGCCTCCCCGAGAGCAGCCGCTAAGGCCTTGTTCTCCTCCTCCAGAGGCCGGACTCGGCGCTTTATTTTCTCAAGGTCTCCATGCTGCTTGGACCACCTATGCTTCCAATAATCCACAATAGCCATTGTCCTCTGTAGGAAGACCTCAGCAAAATCAAGGCCTTCCACTGGCCCGACCTTCTCGATCATAACCTAATCAACCGAGCTCAGCGAACCCTTGGGAAGAAGGTCTCCGCGGTCACCCCCGCACTCCACAAGGAGTCTATATCCGACGAGGCACTCACGTGGTCCAACCGCGACAGAGGGCGATCCTTCTCAAAGCTTTGAGCTAGGTATTTGCTCCTGGGGGGCCCCTTCGACAGACCAGACGGCGGCGCCGAGGCTGCAGGAGTAGGTGTTGAGACCTCGGAGCTCGGTCATTTTTCGCAAACCTCAGCGGAAGCAGAAGCAGGTGTAGCCTACTCAGCAACGGGGGCATTTACCCCTGGCACCTCCGAGCTCGACGCCACCTGGACCTCGACAGCATTCCCCACTTACAAAAGACAAAAAAATTTTCCTAAGTCACAAAACATGAAGACAAGCAATATAAAAATAAAAACATAGGAAAAGGCATAAACCTCGGCGACCTAAGCAACCTCCTCAGCAGCCACTTGGGAAACCCCCTCAGGTTAAGGACTCCCAGTGAGGTCGACCGCACCGACGTTGGTAGCCTTTGAGGTCACCTCCTCAGTACCTTGAGGGGCAGAGGTCCCCCCGACCTCTTTCTCTCCCCTCTTTCTTTTCCTACGGGTCTCCAGGGGGCGATCTCCTCCTTTTAGGGCTCGGGCACCTCGATCTCGGCAACATCAGTAAAAGAAAATTTTACAAACACTGACAGCTAACGAAGATAAGGTACTCACTCTCTAGACCCCTTTCCTTGTACGCCGAGTTAGCAAGCGACAAAATGAGCTTGCAATCCAAGGGACGAGGAAGTGCTTCTAGGTCTTTAATGGCAGCAACGTTCGAGGCCGTCAATTGCAGATTGGCTGACCCATTAAACCTGGCCGGAGCCTGCCGCCAGTAAAGAGGGAACTTCGGTAACCCGCCGAAGTGGAATACCTCATCTTTCAGCGGGTCGACCTCCACGAGCAGAACTCAAAAAAACTCTTGTTTGAAATTTTTATAAGACTGGGAGTAAAGAGAAAATAGTCCCCCAACCTTGCTACCGTTCAACGACACCCAACCATAGGGAGGGACACCTAGTTTCAATTGATAAAAATGAAGGAAAACAGGGTAAAGGGAAGGCACACGCCTAAATCCTGAAGAAACACTGATACATGTAAAAGAAGGGAGGGTCAAAAGTACCCCCCATATAAACACGCTCACCGGGCTGACAGGGTTCAAGCTGGATAAGCTTAGAAATGGAGGGTTCACAGATCCTATGCGACTTTAACATCGCATTAATCTCCATGAACGGTTTGAAGACGCTCTAGAATTCCCCTACGTCACCCCTGACCCAGTCGTAGCCAGGAATGACAGGGAGGGGTTCCTTAGGCTGGTTCCCCCCTTTTTCTTTTCGGCGGCGACCGTCTCGGCGACCACCACCTTGTTGCGCGTCTTGCCTTTACCCTTGGCCGGCGCAAAAGGAGCGACATCACTGTTACTAGCCATCAAGAAGATGAAAAGATTTGAAAAGAAGGAGAAGATAGGGAAATCAAAGTACCTGGTACTCCTTTGACAAACGAAATAACACTAACGAGAGATGGAGACTCGGTTGCCGGAAATGGCGAAGGAGGAGAACAGAGATGAGGAAGGTGGAAGATGAAGAGTGAGCAGAGAAACGAAGAGGCGTTGGAAGCAAGACAAGGGAAAAAAGTAAAGTGAAAGGGGAAAGGGCGCAAGAGAGAGAAAAGGGACCTCCAAAATTCAAAACGGCAATAACACGTGTCAGAAGGGAGACAAGACTGACAACACATTAATGAGGCCCTATCATGATAGAGCACTACCATCATTACGTAACTGCCATTCCCATTAATGCGCCACCCACGCGTTTCGAAACACGAAGTGACAGTTATGACACATGGTAGTACAGTAGAGAAGCATACACGAAGGGTCACGACCTCCTACCGAGCTCGGCATTAACTCCTCGACCCATGGTCTTTGGAGCTCGGGGGGCTAGTGTACTATCCGTACCGCGATACCGAGCTCTAGCTCGGCATCTCAGCGCGGAGTGGCCTCGAACACGCGCTAGGCGACGTCAGCCTGACATCCAAATAGGTCATAACTGATCTCGAGGCCAAGGCCCAATGAAACCCTAATTCACACAAAGTACGTGCATTACTTATACGAGACTCATACACCCACAAACACTAACTTTAGCATCGGAGTCTCTTTTGCAAGTATCACCCCCGCCTTGGAACAACAATCGTACCCAGCGAAGGAGGCTCACCGATCTTACTCAGTAGATCGTCCCAACGACCGATCTCCAGTAAGAACAATAAGTAATTACAATTATTTATATTATTTTCTTAATTATAAAAAGAGAATAAAATACCAACATTAAAAATTTAAAATGTTAACTAAATTAATTATATCATAAATATTATTAAATAATGACTATAAATCACAAATTATATTTAATTGTTTAAGACACATATTATTCTTATTTACAACAACTAAATTTTAATCAAATCATAAATGACACATACAAACTTATTGAGTAGCAATTTTCAAGGTATCACATATCAATTCTTTTATATAAAACACAAACGATTATTTTGCACAATAATTTTTGTTATCCTAAGGATTTTCTTAGAGATTCTTTTAACTTCATATTTAATTTAGCTTTTGCTTATTATAACTAATTATGAATTAAATTTTAATATATTTTAAAATAAATTATCAATAAATAAATAATTTTATACTACAATATAAATTATTTATCATAAATCTAAAATATAATTTATTTATAAAATATATTTAAATTTTAGTTAAATATAATAAGTATTTAACCTGTGTATTGCACATATTAAAATACTAACATGATTTGTATTGCTAATTAAAATTTTTAAATCATGATTGATTATTATACATAAATATTACATAAAAATATAATCACTTAGGGGGTGTATTGGTTTAGGATTTCATAGGATTTTAAAAGACTTTTTTTGAGTAAAAAAGTCTATTGGTATTCAATCAAGATTTTATGTCACTTAAAAACAATTCAGTGGTATTCAATCAGGATTTTCAAGATTTTTTAAAGAGTCCATTAAAATCCATTGGTATTCATTTGAGACTTTTTACAACTTAAAAACAATCTATTGGTATTCAAAAATATAGGAATTTTAAAGGATTGTTGTATTAGAGAGGTTTTGATGGACTTTTTAGTGGTATCTACAAATACCAAATTCATAAAACAATTTCATCCAAACCCATAAGATTTTGGAGGATTGTTTGAAGTGACTTTTCAAGTACTTCAAGAATTTTCAAGTGAGCTTTTCATCTTTTTTTTTTCTATGCTCATGTCTTCTCTATTTTTTCTCTCTTGTTAATAGTACTACATTACTACTTATATATAATATTGTATTACTGTTCCCATTCCATTCCCCTATTTGGTGAAACTTCTATACGTAAATGATAGTGTCATTAACTTGCTCTATTTTTCTCTCTGTTCTCTTTAATTGACTTGCTCTATTTTGTTTTATTTAATTGAGATTGTTACACAATTATATAACACAGAAAACACTTGAAATTTTAACTTTTTTTATAACACGCGTCAAGAAAAGAGAAAGGTTAAAGCTAAAATTAATATATATATATATATATATATATATATAAAAGATGAATTTGAGTTAGGATTTTTGTAAGTAGAATGAGATAAGAATGGATCTTAGTCAGGGGAAGAACCCTCTCAGCACAAACTGTGATCTCTCTCCCTCTCTTGAATTTATTATTGTTATCCTTCCTCTTTTATGACTCAACAATTATTATTATTTTTTTTACTATGAATTTTATTTTTTTAATTTTTATATTATGAAATTAGGATTTTTTATATTTTAAAAAAGAAAATTAACATAAGACACGAGTGAATAATTAAAAATAATTAAAAATTAAAAAATTATTCTGTACCTGTAACAAATTTCATAAAAATTATTTTGTCTCACTATTTTTTTAATCATTTATAAAATTATAAATAATTTTTTTTAAATCACAAATTATAAAAAATTTGAAATGTTTTTTAGAATATTTTTTAGCATATGTGGGACTACATAACTTTCTTCGTAAAGAATGTCATTATGATGAATTTCCAATTGAAGTGATGGTCGAACCTTCATCTTCAACATTACTAGTTAATGAAAATCATAATTTTGAGTCTATTATTAAATCACAGGAGCAAGAGCGAAAAGATACTAATGTTTGGAGAACTAGTATAACTATGAATATGTGGGTGATTTCTATTTAGAACGACATGATATACGAAAAAATATTATTTTTATTTATCCAGACATTATTGTTTTTTATTTTATTTTTATATTTGACTTTTTTAAATTTGAATGTATGAAAAAAATCTTGAATTCTTATACTATTTAAAAAATTTATGAAATTCTACAAAGTTCACAAAGTCCCGCAGAATCCATTAAAATCTTAACTTAAAAGTCTTGCATAATCCATTAAAATCTTGATTGAAAGTCTTGTGGAATCCTACAAAATCTTAAAAGTCATGAAAATCTCGCAAAGTCTTTTAAAATCTACAGGACTTTTTTCAACTAAAAAAGTCTTTTAAAATCCTAATCCAATACACCCCCCTTAATTAACTTTTTTATTTGATTATGCCATAAATTTGATTAAGAATCTATATTTGTATTATTAATTTATTTGAGTCATAATACATTTGTATTATTAATTTTAATGTTCAAATTCTTAAAACCATGTTGAATACAATTACCTTAACCAATATAATTAAGTATTTTATGAATTAAAAATGATAATCATTTATATTTTATATAAAAGAAATGGAGGTGTATTTGTATAAAATAAATCTCATAAGATTTCTAATTTAAATTTAAAATTGTAAAAAATTAAAATGAATATGCATGTTATTATTATCAATTAATTTGAACAAAAATATATGATTTTATCACTAATTAAAATGTTCATTTATTGATTACCATAATCAAATATATAAGAATATAATATATAAAGTAGAATCCTTTTTAGTAGGCATGGCAACGGGGTAGGGCGGGGGCGGATTTTACGTTTCCCACCTCCGCCCCCGCCCCCGCAAATTTAAATCGCTCTCGATACCTGCTGAGGGTAAAATTTGAGTACCCATCCCCGTTCCCGGCGGGGTTCGGGTTTCCCCGCCCCCGCTCCTACCTTTTTTATTTCTTTTTTCTTTAAATAAATATGAAAAAAAATTTAAAAATAAAATAATACAAATTTTTACATATAAATATTTTTAATTTTGGTTTATATATATATATAAATAATTTTTTAATTATATTATTAAGTGGGGCGGGGGCAGGGGCAGGTACGGGGATGGGGGCGGGGCGGATATTAATATCCTCGTCCCAGCCCCCGCCCCCGATTTTATCGATCGGGGAAAAACTCGAACCCGATAAACACAGGTTTTTCCCGTTCAAATCAGGGCATGTACCCACGGGGGCGGATTAGATTACCATGCCTACTTTTTAGTACCCACTTTTTTAAAGATAACTATATTTGTTCATAGACACACAAAGTACTTTTTTTCCCTACTATTATTAATAATAATAATAATAATAATAATTTTTGTCTTTTGAGATAAAATCTTTGTTTGTGATTCTATAAATTATATTACAAATAATCAAAACTAATGAATTAAAATGTAAAAATATTATTAAAAATATGAGTGGTAAAATGGACCACGACCTGCAGGTTGGCCCATCAAAAATTGATGAGTCAGATTAGATATTCTAGCTTGTCAACTCATCTAGCCTAACCTTGTAGTCTGACAAGTCAAATGACGAGTCAAGATAGGCCAACCTACCAACCTGCCTATTTTTTTAAAAATATTATTTATTTATTTATTATTTTTAATGTAAGTTTAATTAAGTTATTTCAAATTTTTTATATATAATCTTGTGATTTGGTTTGTAACAAATTTGTTCTGTATTTGATTTATTTTATTATATTTAATTTAAGATTTTTTGTGTAATAAATTTGTTACAAGAGTTATAAATATTATTATAGTTACATATCTATTTTGTTATAAAACAAATTTGATATTTGTTTAAGCAAGTCGACTGACATCCCTCTAGTTGTGGATTTGTAAAGTGCAACACAAATGGTGGGGGCTAGGGACTCTCCTAGTCTGGTTGCAAATGGTGGGCTCTTTAGAGATCATAGTGGTGTGTTTTTGTGAGGATTTGCTATTTTTTTTTAGGCATAAAGGATGCTCTTCATGCTGAGTTGGTGCTAACAACGTCAGATAATATTTTTAGAGTTAATCAACTATACACTGTTAGTGTAAAGTTTTTTTACATTGGCAACCAATCAGATCTATTAATAATGTCATGTCATTTGCTCATTTAATTAAATTAAAATAAAAAAGCACTATTAATAGATCTGACTGGTTTCCATTGTAAAATTTTTTACACTGACAATGTATATGTGATTAACTCATATTTTTATTGTTCCTTGGACAGTACATAATAGACGGAAACATTGCCTACAACTTTGTTTGAGAATGCAGTTCTTTTCATCTCATATTTTTTGGGAGGGTAATGCTTGTGCTGATAAGCTAGTGCTTTATGAGCTTCAACATAAACTCAATTTTGTTTGGTGGAATTTATTACCCAATTTTATTAGGGAGGATTTATTTCCCAATCATTGTGGATTGCCTTCGTCAAATTTGTTGGTGTTTCATTGATTTTGGCCTAGTCCCCCATGACTTATTAATTTTTTTAAAGTTTTATTTTAATTTTATTCGAGGCATGCTGCAAATGATTGGTAAGCCTAGGGGTGCCAACATTATTGAGATGCCTTGATTCTATAGTGAAGCTTTGCACTCCCCATCTTCATTTAAAAAAAAATTGAGATTTGTTTTCCAACAAATAAAATTAAATCAATTATAAATTAATATATTTTTATTATTATTTAGGTACAATGATTTATGTAAATCCTTTAGATATTAAGATAAAAATATGCTAGAAGAATAACTTAAAATAAATATGCATTTAATATGCATTTTTTCTTTTATTTCTTAACTCTTTTTACCCTCTTATTTTTTCTTCTTTTTTTAGTTAGCTTGCCAACTTGTCGTTAGGTGGGACAAGACAATGTGTCTAGTTCATTTTCATTTGGTGGGTTGGTCTAATTTGGCCAATTTTTATGGGCCAATACTGGGTTGAGGCCAAATGGGTCAAATTGACATGTTTTGTTATCCCTAATTAAAAGTGATATATTAATGACACATTATCATTTTATTATTATATATTTTTAATAAATTTAATATATTAGTTTATGAATATATTAATAAATTCATTAATTTTGTTTATATAGTATAGTAATAGTAATATATTAATATATTAATATATTAAAGACAATGAATTCATTTTTTCAATATAATATATTTTTTAAAGCATCACAAACATTATTTTGTTTCTGTTCTGGTATAGAAATTAGGGTAGTTTTATCCAAAGTATAAAAGTGATTACTAATGAAAAAACTTGTCCACCTTTGCTTAGTCTCTATATTATATAATAGTAGAGTTATCTTTTGATCCTATCAAATTGGATCTATTTTATCTTTTAGCTTATTTATCTTATATCTTCATAAAATTGTTTATCATGACATATATTATCCTTTCTAGTCTGTTTGGATTGATGCTCTTAATGATAAATATATCATTTGATAGTTTCATTGATCATTGAGATGGTCGACCTAAAGTAGATTGACTTTGAGCCTAGCATAGTACACTTTAAGTTGATACTCTTAATGATAATTCCATCATCTTGTGATCCATTAATTGTAGAAAAATGCTAGGTTTAATCGGTTCATAAATGTTTTACAAAAGGTGAATCAACCCAACATAGATACATTAAAAAAATGCTCGACCTAATGTAGATCGGTCATGAACCTATGATAGTCTAATTTCCAAAAAAAAAAAAGGTGATATATTAAATATAAATTTTAAATGTTTAACTAAATTATATATTTCAAAAACATACACAGATAAAAATAAACTACTAAATTGAAAAGTATAAATAACATTAAAATCAATAAAACTAGAGTTTATCTTATATTAACAATAAAAACATATATTATGTAAATACCTTACCGTAAAATAATAAATATATTATTTAATTAAATAACCCACCTAAAAATAATTTAATATCTAAATTTAAAATATTTTTTTATTATCTTTATATTTTTAATTTATTGAATTATATCAGCAATAAACTAACTATACTTAATAATAAAAATTAAAATAGAGAAAACAAAATATTATAAGAATCTAAAGCTGATAAATTATTATACAATAATTAAAATTAAACAACGATATATTTTTAAGGCCTTAAATATATTTAATTATAAAATAAAATCTATTATTTCCATTTACCATCTCATGTGTAAATATGATAGAATATTATGTTGTGATATAATTAAAATCTGATAAGAGATTAATCTCTAACAAATTGACACTCAAGATAATATTACGATAAAAAAAAATATCATCTCATTCGTGATATATATATGTATATATACACACCATCTCATCAATCATGGTCATTGTCACAAGGACCAACATCACAAATGATACATGAAAGAGGAAAATTCATTTAAGCCTAAAATTATCGAAACAGGCACAAAAACAAGCCACCAAAATTTTGAATTCCTTTTGAGAGAGTCATTCTTTCCTTGCTAGTTTCTGGTTCTCGCACCGTCCTCCCTCTCCCCACAATTTAAAATTAAACAAACACACCACACCACCAATAATTAAGAATTGTTAATCGTGAAATTCTATGGTACCCATCTTATTTGAGAGGGTACCGGTACAGTTTTTAATATTTTATATTTTTAATAATTTATTTAAATAATATTTATAATATTTTATTCTTTCAATTTTTAAATTATTTAGTTATTTTATTTTTTATTTTATATATTCTAATTTATTTGCAATAATATTATTATATATTTAAATAATTTAATTTTAATAATTTTTTAAGTTTATTTTTATTTTTTCACTTAAATTTTTTGAATTTCTATATTTTAATTTTAATAATTTTTTAAGTATTTTTTTTTTGTCTTTTTGTCATAAATTTTTGAATTTCTATATTGTAATTTTAATAATTTTTTATTTTTACTATTTATTAATTTTTCTTTTTTTTAATATTTTATAATATTATTGAAATCTTATAATTTTAATTTTTATAATTTTATCTTACTTTTTATTTTATAAATATAATTTAGATTATTCATTTTATAATTAAATTAATTTTTTTAAAAAATTTTATGAGTTTACATAGAAAAATGTATTGGAACCCCTCGATCTTTGAGGGTACCGTAGCAACTCCCTTGTTAATTTACCATGACGCCACCAAAATAGAAGCAGGACCTGCGCCCAATCGAAAGCCGCCACGTGTCCCGAAGAAGGGGTCCACGTCAACGTAGCGGCAGGGAAATAGAACCATAGAGACCCACCGAAGAAACTACCTCACCGAATCCAAATTCTCTTTTTCTTGTATCGCTCTAATTCCCCAAATTCCGGTTTTTTCCTTTTTGTTTCCCAGATCCCGTCGTTGAACCCACTTTTTCCCTCCCTTTCTCAGGAAAATTTCCGATTTTCTCGAGAAAGTGAAACGGAATTATGAGCTTTCAGGACATCGAGGCTGGCCGGTCCTTCGGTTCCAGGCGCGGGTTGACCAATGGGAAGCAAGACCCTACGCAAGCGGTGGCCGCCGGAATATTCCAGATCAACACCGCCGTCTCCACCTTCCAGAGACTCGTCAACACCCTCGGAACCCCCAAAGACACCCCTGAACTCCGCGAGAAGCTGTTAGTTCATTCAATTCATCCGTTTTTCTTTTTTGGTTTTTATTCCGTTGTGGAATTCTGATGGAGACTGTTGATTCAGCTGATTTTCCCCTCGAATTACGATAATTCGACGTTGCTTTATGTTTTGGTGATCGTGTGTCACAGGATTGGTTAAGTTTGGGTTTGTTCTCAATTGAATTGCTGTGGAGCTTTTTTTAGGGTGATCGGAGAATAATACTAGAGAAAATTCCAAGTTGCTTGTTATAATGTTAATCGCCTTAGGAATTTGGGGCTACCGCTTTGTTTCAAGTTGTTAGGATTGTTGTGATTTAATGTTTGGTTCTTTGTGCATCTGTTTTTCCACTTTTGATAGAGTCAATTGAAAAGCATATGGGAAGGATAATCGAAATTTTTTCTTTGATTGAGGTCCTGTAATATACCTTCTGGTTTTTTCTTTAGTCGGGATTAAGCTATAGTAGTGATGTGTTAATTTTTCATATAGGGAACAGGACATGCTGTGTAATAGAGCATATGATGATTTGGCCCTGTTCTTGTAATTTTTAAGCAGTTATACTTTTACGAATGAAACTTCTGATTCAAAAGTAGATAACAGATTAAGCTGAGGGATTTTTGGAATCTGAACGCTTTTTTCAGCTTGCAAACTGAACTCGAATGCCCCTCCCTCCCTTGTATTTATGTTTTAATTTAGTGGAACAAAAACATCTTAGTCTCTTGCTGTGTTGGATTTTTTAAACTTGCAGCCACAAGACGAGGCTTCATATTGGGCAATTGGTGAAGGATACATCAGCTAAACTTAAGCAAGCAAGTGACATTGATCACCATGCTGAAGTTAACGTAAGTTTGACCCTTTATCTTGTGTTGTAATGCATCTGCATGTGCAAAGTGGTTTGTTTGTATGGTCTCAGTCTTTATGATCATTGGTCAACTTCCAAAATGCATGAACTTCTCTGGACGCTATTTTTGCTTATATTCTTGCTAGCACTTTTATGGAATTGTAATTTCATAATCAAAATGCATCATTTTTTAAAGAATACTGCAGAAATTTGTTACTGGCAATGTCTTCCTGTGTATTGCATTTTAGGATGCAATGAGCTTCAATGTTTTTTACCTCAAAAACATTTCTTATTTTTGCAGGCAAGCAAGAAGATCGCAGATGCTAAACTTGCAAAAGATTTTCAGGCAGTTTTGAAAGAGTTTCAGAAGGCACAACGTCTTGCAGCTGAGAGAGAAACAGCATACACTCCTTTTGTTCCACAAGCAGTCCTTCCTTCAAGGTGATTTATCAATTATTATTAGAACCTGTAAAAGTTTAGGGGCAAGGATATGTTCCTCCTTTGTTTTTAAGTGTGTGGCTTATGCAGAATGTGAACTGTTCCTGAACAATCAAGAGTAGGTTACTTTTAGAATTCCACGGTTTAATTTGTATGCACTTGGTTTCTTGGTCATCAATTGTTCTTCTGTAGTCTCTGTAGGTGCTTTGTTGGTATTAATTCTAATTACCTTTGCATACAATGGTTAGGACTTCTGACATGTGATTTTCTTTTGGTTTGCAGCTATACGGCTAGCGAGTTAGATGTTGGTTCTGATAAGTCAGCAGAACAGCGTGCCCTACTTGTGGAGTCAAGGAGGTAATTACTCATTTATTAATAGTAGTGAATCAATGATTTTGCAGATTAATTTTCTCAAGATTATTCCAGTGGTTCCGATAAGAGAAATAACATGATATAACTACTCCTGTGGTTTTATAGCCTGTCTCTAACCCAAGTAAAGGAGAAGGGTTGTGTTAGGTTCAGCCAACGTAAAACTCATCAGTATATCAAATATAGATAAAATTAATATGATATATGGTGTGACATCACACTTTGAAGTGTAATTATAGGTCAATGATCAATATTAATCATTTGCAAATTTTAAAAAAATAGATGCTCGCCCCCTGCTGGTTCAAAGTAGTTGCAACATGAATTAATCCTTCGATAAAATTGATTGGAACATCAATGATTTACTAGAAAAGGCCATTTTTTTTATTTAACTGTTTTATTTAGTAACACATACCTAGCATATTTAACCACAAAGTACTATTATGATGAAACAAATTGATACCAAAATCTTTATCTCTCCCCTCTCCCTCCCCCTTTATTTTTATTTTTATTTTATAATTTTCTTTTGTGCAATGGAATTAGTGGCATAATCAATGGCCAGATTCTCTGTTGTGTTGCTAAATTAGATGAGCAACTGAATTCATTTGTGTTTTCAGAAAAGCCTTCTTTTCAAATTCCCTATATTGCATTATTCTAGATGCTTCTAGTACTTTAGCTCTTGCGCTATCATGCTGCAGGCAGGAGGTTTTATTCTTAGATAATGAGATTGCCTTCAATGAGGCTATCATTGAGGAAAGGGAGCAAGGCATTCAAGAAATACAACAGCAAATTGGTGAAGTTAATGAAATCTTCAAAGATCTTGCTGTGCTTGTCCATGAGCAAGGAACCATGATTGGTAATTTATTGCATTCCCTTTTGTTTTTCCTGGTTACATGCATCTCTAATATTGCTTTATGAATTTAATTTTCTGTACTTGTACATGTTATCTTATGCCACTAAATTTCATTTTGTAGATGATATTGGCTCCAACATTGAGAACTCCCATGCAGCAACAGCACAAGCAAAATCTCAACTTGCAAAAGCTTCAAAAACCCAAAGATCAAATTCATCTTTGGTAATATATAATTCTTCTTATTGAAATTATATAACTCATTTCATCTCTCAACCCCTTTCCATGAAATGAATTTATATATGTGGAATCTCCTGAGTCCTGAGGAGGTATCATTTAATTAGGATTGACGTAAGGGCCAAATTAGAAGAGGACTGACTCAAGCCAAAAAAGGGGATTGGCTTAAATATAGTTTTGCATGGGCTTGCTGTATTAAAGTCGTCTTGACATATGAAATCATATTTATTAGTGACTAAATGGTCTGTACTTTGTAGTATTAGGAATGACCAGGACCCATGAAGCTTGAATCTATGTAGGTGGCTTAGAGTTTTGTCTAGTTTTCAGTTTGCATATTGCATTATATTTTGCTTCTGTTTTGAAAGACGGATTATTGCATTGTTAGCACGAGATGGCACGGAAGGAGTGGATGTAATAACTATTACTTTTTTTTTTTAGTTTCCTTCTCTCAGGAGTTATTAATTATTAGACTTTCTGTCACCTTGATCTTTGGTCACCTTTATTTTATCTTTATTTTTTCCTTTGTTAATCTTATGTTCCTTTCTTTTTTCTTTTTTTTTCCCCTCAAAGACATGCTTGCTTTTGGTGATATTTGGGATTGTGCTTCTCATCGTGATCATAGTTCTTGCTGCTTAGTCAAAGATTGTATCAATTCCGTTATGGAGCAAATGCATATATACGGAGCAGCAGATAGCGTCTCCCTTGATGATGTCACTTGATTGGTGTTTTACCGGGTCTGGTGGTTGACTGGAGTTTGTTGCATCTGATTTCAGTACATGATGTGGGAATTCACATAATTTTGTTGTGGGGTGTTATGTTCTCTCTCTGTGTTAGTCTTTGGGATTTTAAGGATGTGTCACGAATTATGGTGTATGTTCTCTCCTAGTTTGTTTAATTAAAAAGTATCAATTCTTTGATTTTCCTTTACTTGTAAATGCAACACTAAAACTGGCTTGCGGTGCTGACTCTTCAGTCTTCAGCAAAACCTTCGAATATCATAATCTGTTTCCTTTACTTGGAGTTATAATGTTGTCTATGGAGAAAAATTGTATACATACCTACTGAACTTGTTCGTCTGTGTCATTTTAAAGTCGAAAATGTGATAAGGCGAGGAATGGGTGGAAAATGAGGCCATGGATATTTTGGTCCCGAAAGTGATTAGCATTGTCATACAAACAAGTTTATATAATGTCCCATACAATTGTAAACTTAATTATTAATTGTCATTTTAGTATTTAAATATAATTAATGTTATTATTTTATTCACATTTGTTTTTTAAGTTTGGAGTAATATGATTATTTATTTATACTTTTGAGAAATTATTTGACATTTTTTTAACTTTAGAGACTAATATGATAATATTTTTTAAATTCACTGAGCAAAACGACTATTTGTTTGACTAATCATTCGGTAAAAAATTGCTATTGACATTGAGACTTTTTGTCCTTTTACCATTTTTTGTTTATTCAAAGGTGAAACTCACTCTTCAAAGATTGGCCAATACCTATAAAATCAAAAGATGATTAAGAAATTATGTAGTGATCTTGCTTAAGGTTAGGTTGAATTTCAATGATTGTTGCTAATCTCTATTCGGGACTTTCCTTGCAATTTCTGCCAGGTACTCTCCGAAAGCAACTTTTTAACCAGTTGGCATCATGTAAATCTGTTCTTAGTTGTAGTCTTGTCACCTGCGGTGTTTGTATTTATATTGTAATTATAATGCCAATCCAACCGTAGTTACAAAGTTATCTTAGATTATTTGTTTCCTTGCAGCAATGTTCCGACAGTATCTAGAGTATTTCTTACGGACATTCTTGGTGCTATATGGTCTTTGTTGTGTACTCTCTTGTTTATATCTGAGCAACTAACCATGGATCAAAAACCAAAAAAAATCCGAGCAATTAAAAATGAGGGTCACAATGTGAGTTTGCAAGATGCGATCACAAGGTTTTCTTTTTCTTTTTCAACCAAGTTTCTGCACCAAAAGTCAATTTTGAGCTTATTAGACCATGGATTTTCAATGTGAACTGAAATATGAACAAGGGTTATGGAATTCCGTACAATTTTTAAATTTTTAAAATTTTTACTTTATCAATATCATTATTTTAAGTCACCATGGTATGAAATATGCACCAATTTTTTTGTTGGACAATTTTGCCAGCCATTTCTAGTAGATTTTTTTTTAATCACATTTTTTTTCATTTCTAAAATTCAAAATCAAGACCTTAGTTAAGAGTTTTAAGTTGAATTCTATTTGGATCAATGACATGTTAATTTTATTATTATGATCTTTGATGTTTTGAACTAATTTTTATTAATTATACTGTATTGAGTATGTTTGTTTAAACTTAAAAAAAAACATTTATAAACAAGTATTTTTTTTATAAATAATTATGGGTCTGTTTAAATAAATAATTTCTTTAATATCTTATTTAATAAGTTTTGTGTAATAAAAATTTGTGTTATACTTATAAGTATTTAAAATTTAATAAGTTATTGCATTTGGATATACATGTTAACAAACACTTGTACAATTTTAAAGTGTTTGGATGTATTATTATTTAAACACTTATAAGATGTTATCTCATTTTAAAAAATTAAAAAAAATTTTAACTAGAAATAAAAAAATATATAAGTAACTAAATAAATTTTTTTAAAATGACATTATACATCATAATAAATTTAAAAATAAAAAAATTACTAGTCACTATTCACCTAATTTTAATTTATAAAAAAAAATAAAATTTAATAAGATATATATGAACAACCATTATTAAAAATTAAGAACCATAAATCTAAAAAAATTTAAAAACAATTCTATATATTTTTATAGAATAACGATTAAAAAAATATTATATAAATATCAACAATAGTATTATTTTAGATGTGCTAATTTATGAGGTTTCTTTTATAATAACAAAATGTGAATTTTGGAAGGAAGAGATAGAAAATTAAATTGAAAGAGAAGAGAAAAAATAAAAAAGGATAAAAGCTTTTAGAGGAAGAAACGAAAACATTTGGATAAAGTAATAAAAAAACTATAAAATTGATTTTTAGTGAAATAATGAAAAAAAAAATTACAAATTCAAATTAGATATTTTCCAATAAGTTTTCTTACTTATAAGTTAAGTAATAAACTATACTATTATAAGAACTTATAGAATAAAATAAATAAAAATAAACTGTTGATAAGTCTTTCAAATGGAATTTTTTAAGAAGTAGATAAGAGTTGTTTCTAAAAAAAATAAAAAATTTCTTATTTAAAAAAAAATAAATTTAGACAAATATATAAAGAGCTAAAAATTGCTTCTTTTTTTTTATTTTATTTTAAATAAACGCTTTTATAAGAAAAAAATTAAACACATAAACCCATTATAGATTTTTATTTTAATATTTTTTTTATTGTTTATTCTAAAGTGTGATTATTATTTATTTATTTTACATAAAAGTGTGATTAGTTTTGATTGGAGTAGGGGAAATAAATGAGTTGAAATCCATAATAATTCTTAATTAGTTCAAGATTTTAAAATCTTATTGGGCAACCTTATTATAAAAAAATGAGGTTGGTCACTTAAAATAGATGTCATAGAAACTCGTCTCTTAAGCAAACTTTGCATCTTTTAATTAGTGACATAATGGATGAAGATATTTAGATAGCATTTGCGCAATTATAGTCCCTACAAGATAACAAACCATAATACACGACATTTTTCCACTGATGCTTGGATCCTAATAATTTCTTCACTGTGTGTTTAGTAGTGAGGAAAAAATAGGTGAGAAATAAAATAATAATAATAATAATAATAAAAAGAAATAAATAAGAAATTTAGTGGAATTTTAGTTTTTCATAAAAAACATGTAAGAAATAGATAGAAATTTTATTATGTATATTTGACATAGGTGAGAAATAATATATATATATATATATATATATATATATATATATATATATATATATATATATATATATATATATAAAAGAGAAATAAATATAAACAAATAAATAGGAAATAAAAAATAACAAAAATTATTTTTAAAATGAATTTTTGATTAGTTATTTTTTATTTTAATCAATTAAATAAAATTGTATAAGTAAATAAATAATCTTTTGAAATAAAATAAATAACCAATTAAAAGTAAGTAAATGATACTAATGTCAAATTTCTTTAAATTAAAAATTTATTAAAATAATAAATTTAAATTAGGTAAATAAATTTAAAGTTTAAAACAATTAAAAAATCATATAAATGTTTAAATTTTCAGTCGATTAACAAAAATCATACAATCGATTGAATGTTCCTAACATTTTATTGTAACAGTAATTTTGAAGAAAAATAATCGATTAAAATTGTTTTAATCAATTAATATTTTGCTTTAAAATTTTGGTATTAAAAATCAATTTAATCGATCGAGAATACTATTTTAATTAATTACAAATGAATTTCGGGCTTTTTAAAAATAAAATAAAATAAAAGGGTGTTTTATATTTTTTTCCTTGATACGTTTCTCAGCCACCTCATCACTCTTTCTCTTCTATTTCGTTGGTATTACCGTGATGTCATACAAAAGGTAATTTGGGATCCAAATGATGTATTATGAATTGTTAAGTCTTCACCTTTACATTTACTTAGATGTGGGAATTAGAGATGGATTTATCATAGAAAGTCATAATAACCTTCAAGTACACGATTCTTCTTTTAACAAAACCATTCTACCTAATAGAAAATCACAAATCTTATTTTTGAATCATAATAATATTTTCTCAAATGAAGTTATCAAATGGGCATTTTTTAAGGTATTGTTTGCGATGATTTTTTTTATGGATTCTTTTTATTTGAATTTATAAAGTTTTCGATTTAGGTATGTGTGGCAAGTAAATTTTTTTACGTATTTCAGTCTTGAACGTTTTTTTACATGTATTAAGTTCTCTAAAGAGTAAATCTCATACACAAGATACAAATAATTTAACTAAAGAAGACAAAAACCAACTAGTCGAGATCTAATTTTATGTAATTTAGCATGCAAAGAAATCTATATGTTCTTCGATGGCTACGACGAAACAAGAATCATGCATATAAATACTTAAGTAAATTAAATGAACAATGAGTATATTAAACACAATAATTATATCCTTTACTTCACAGAGTTCATGAATTATAGAGCATGAGATTTTGAGAAGGAATGAAAATACTACACTAAGCTAACTATTCTAAACTATCCTAGAAAGGAAAAGAAGGACGACCAATAAATCATACTCAGTTGTCTCGTGCACAAAAGCCATGGTCGTAGGCAATGGGTGCGTGTGAGCGCATAAGTATGAAATTTCTGATCCCTTTTTGAATGGGTCTACCTTGTTTATTTATAGAAAGTTAGGAAGGGCAGTTATTTGGTATTAGTTCAACGTGGAATATATAATCGCTCTACACTACACGACGTGGGTAACCACTCCCAACTGTTATTAACCTCTCAAAACTGCATTTCTTGGTTTTTCGATGCATTATCAAATAACTTCTTTGGAGTCCTTAATCTTCCTCGATCCTTCCTCTGTTTTGAATATTACTTCGTCTTTGAACCCCTCGCTATTTCTTTGCTATTCTTTGATTTGATGAAATTCTAGTAGATTGGAATTTCGCCCTAAACAACTATATTTAGGCTTATTACAAAGGTGTTAAAATGAATTAATTTTGTTCGTACTCATTTGACTTGATTCACTATAAGTTAGTATTTTAAAAGAGTCAGCCCAACTCGACTCATTTTCTAGTGAGTCAGAAAAATAACAACTCAACTCAACCTATTATGGCTAGTGGTTGGTTCCCTAGATCTTTTAAGATTAAAAGAAAAAATTAATTACATGTTCCTATTTTTAATAAATAAAATACATAGTTACATTTACCATTGAAGTTTTAAAATAAAACACACATCCAAACATTAGTGATTAGTGTAGTTGATAGTTCAACAACATTAAAGTCTTAAAAATATCAAATTGTCAAGCCAACCTACATAATTAAAATTACTAAATAACCAAAACATAAATATTAAAGTTTAAACTCTATTCAAAATTTCAAATTACAAAAAGTCGAGATCAACATATTATTCTTCTTATCCATGAACCACATTGGATTCTTGAAGTATGAAATCTATAATAAATTCCTTTTCTTTTAGCTCATCGTTATTATCTTCATCTATAATCACACACACACAAAAAAGAAAAAAAAGAATTTAGCTTTAGCAATGATCAATGAATGCTTTTTTTAGAAGTAAAGAATTGACAAGTGGAATAAATTACCAAAATCTTCAAAGTCAATTAACCAATTTTTGATTAAAATTAATGCTTGGACATTGGTCGAAAGAAGACAAGATCGATACTTTATTAAGCACATGAGCGTCAATGTTAAATTTGGACTCGCTAGCAAACATTGTTATAGGAATGTTTAATACATCACATGTCAACCATCAAAGATTATGATAACATTCTTAGTGGGCCTTCCAATAGCTCAAACATCCAACTTAGGAAAAAACTTTGGCTCAGGTGGTGTTTTAGTCAAATAAAGATCCAACTTAGACTTGTCGGTTATATTAATATTGGGCCAAATGTACATTTTTTCTTTGATCATTTCTCTCATTTACATGTCTTAAACACAACATCAAAGAATTTTAGTGTTTTAGAAAGTAGTTTTTAGAATAATAATTTTACCGAAAACAAGTTTCAAAATTAAGTTTTTAACATATTTCCATAAAGTAATTTTTGGAACATTAAATTACTGTTTCGGAAAGTAATCTTCGGAACAATGTAAGACAACATACTTCTAAAAAGTACTTTTCTGAAACATTAAAATTAATGTTCAGAAAAGTACTTTTTGGAAGTGTTATTTTATATAATTCCGGAAAGAAATTTTTGGAATAATAAAATTTAATGTTCTAACAAGTACTTTCCGGAATTATGTAAAACAACACACTTCTAGAAAGTACTTTTCGAAACATTAACTTTACTATTCTGGAAAGTATTTTCTGGAAGTATGTTATTTTATTTACTTTTAGAAAATACTTTTCGAAATACTAAATTTATTGTTTCGAAAATACTTTCTGGAAGTATATAAAATTACACATGTTAAGGTTTTTGGAGGAGTGAAAGAAAAGAAAGTGCTAGAAGAAAAAAAATGTATATCTAGTTTGGTATAAACTGTCAAGGAAGTTGCACGTACCTATAATATTGTTGCATACCAATTTTATGGTTTGAGTGAATGTGAAAAAGTGAAAGAAGTGAGAAAATAAGATAGTAATATAAAAATTGAGAGAACTAAAACTACTCAAGGTGAAAAATTGGAAGACGACAATAACATGTATGTGAAAACTGGAAAAGAGAAAGAAAAAGTTATGAAAAAAAAAATAATAAATTGAAAGTTAGAGGTTAAAATTTAATTTTTTTTAAAAAAAATCATGAGCTTAAAATATATCCATCAATTTTTAGATTACAATTTGATAGGCCCATTAAATTAAATGTGTACAGAAGAAGGGGAGGAGGGAGTAAGAGAAGAAAATGGGCCTGATAGTCTATGACGGACCTATTCGTAAATATTGGTTCATGATATATATACTTCCTTTTTTTATAAGTATACCTCCTTAATTTTTTTTAAAAAATTTATAAAATATTATAGTTTTTTTTTTAATTTTCTAATCTTATATTTTCAACTTTCAATTTGTTACTTTCTTCTTCTTTTTCACACATTTTTTTTTTCTTTTAATTTTTACATGCTATCAAAATAGATGAATGAAAGAAAGGTAAAAGGGTGCATATAAAAATTTAAAAAAAGAGGAAAAATGTGTAAAAAAAAAGTACTAAATTAAATGTTGTGCTTATAAAATTAAAATTAAAAATAAAATATAAAAAATTAACAATACTTTAAAAATTTAATTATTTTTTTTTAAAAAAGGGGTGTACTTAGAAAAAAAAGGGAGGTGTATATATCATCAACCGTGAATATAACTCAAGAGAGGCCCATTTGATAACACCACTTACTTTCTCGTTCATTTCAAACTAGAGTGTGTAAACAAAAAAGGTTGAATAATTAAAACCACAAACTCATTCTATAATGTGGAAACCGGACTCATGAGATGCATCTCTCTCGCGCCTCACTCACTGAATCCCCGAGAACATGGTTCTGTTCTGAACGCGTTGGACATGGTAATGGGGTGGCAATATTTTATTTGATTAGGTTAAATTTCTTGCTAAGCCGTCCTTAATCGATTATCGGGTATCAAGTGTTTTGTGCGGATTTGTCTGTGGGAATCTGCATCTAATGAGATCTTTTTTGGAGGCTAATTGATTTCACCCCTCTCTTTCTATCTTCGCATCAAATACGAGTTTCTTCATGGCAACTTGGCCATGGCTTCAACTCTTCATGTATTTCTTAGCATTGATATGGACACCTGGAAGCTGTTCGCATGGTCATTCAATTCCAAGTCAGGTTAGTAAATACTCTCTCTCTCTCTCTCTATTTATGGATGATTTTGCTCCCTCTTTGATACGAATTTTCAATTACAAACATTATCAGTGATGAGACAAAACCACTGGAACATTATTGTCATTCTCAGAAAAAACATAGAACATTTGCATTCAGATGCCGTTTAATACTTACGAGTATTCAGTATCACTATAGTTTGCTTTTCTTGGGAATACATCCATTATGTGCCATCTTTTGTTTTAATTTTGCCTAATGATATGTTGCATTTTCAGGTGGTGGATTCTCCAAATGACAACAAATTTCTAATGCAGTCATATTATGACCGATATATGGACTTGGATGATTCAGATTTTGAAAATTTTATGTCTCAACAAGACACTTCTGGTGTGTGTGAAGTGTTTCCAGATAGCCATAATTTCCCCTTGAGATTGTCTGATCTAAAGCGCAATCTTAATGGAGAAGGTTCCCACCGAAGTGTGTCTACATTAATCAAATTTCAAAGTCAACAGTCTATATTTTCGTCTGAACTGTTAAGCAACTCATGTGAATTTATAATTATTGAAAGACTGCCTTCTGGAGTTTTTGCTGATCCATTTGAATTACAACGTCTTGTTCAGCGTGGTGGTAAATACTCTTCACCTGCATTTTAGATTTAAAGACAAAATGGGGAAAAAAAATCATATTTTTAATTTCAAGATTATCTCCTTTTTACTTCAAGTCAATAACACTTTTTGTTGCAGTGTTCAGTGAGATAGCTGTCTTTGGTGATACAAATCTGGAGCTGCCTTCATTCTTGTCCAATCATTCTGTTGTTGAAATTCACTTAGTTGTTGACCCAAATATATTGCAAGAGGCAACTGATATCGATATACAGCTTCCATTGCATGCTCGATATCAAGTAAGGCTATTATGTTTCAATTATCTCAATGCCATTTTCAGATAAGCTTGTCTTTGAAATTTATTTGAATCTAATGTTATGCAAAGCAAATAGCAATTTTTGAAGGCATTATCATCATGATAATTGATTCAACTAGAGGTCAAGAGGATTTCTATGCAACATCACTTTGGCTAATTACTTATTACTATCCATTAGTGCTAATATTGAAATACTATACTAGTATTACTGAAGCTCTTCCATTGCAAGAACAAAGTAGTTGTGGCTTGATAAAATAATATACTAGTATGAGGATTGAGGAGTGCTATTAACACCTCTTCTCGTCATACTCTCTCCTATTAGTTGAAGTTAATGTGTCACAGTAATTTAAGAATGAGTCTTACCAAATGTATGAGGAGTGCTATCAACACTGTCTTCATCATTCTCTCTCCTATTTGTTGAGATTCATGTGTGTCACACTAATTTAAGAATGTATCATACCAAAGTATGAGGAATGCTATTAACTCTGTCCTATTAGTTGAAATTCATGTGTCACATTAATTTGAGAATGAGTTCTACCAAATGGACATATATAGTTGGATTCACATGAATCTCATCCAGAAAGAGGGTATTAGAAATTGTGTTACTAGCTTCTCTCTTAGTAGTATTATCAGATACACTATATTACTGCCTCAATTCTTTTTTCCCTCTTCTTCTACAGCCTCTGAATGAAAGTGGCTACTCTACAGTTGAATTTGGTGCACCAGATATATTAGTGTGCTGCAGAAAAAAGGAAAAGGTAGCAAACCGGTATTGCTTCTTCAAATTGAAAAATAATGATGCTAATGTGTATGGTGCTCGTATTGTTTGGAAAATACCTTCTGGAATAAAGGCGCATGTTGATTTTGTTTCTGCAGTTACATTTATTGCGGCCTTGTTATCAACTTTTGTAATTGTTGTTGCATCATTATATTATTCCAATAGCAGAATCAGTAAAGATTTAAAACAATTGTAAAGATTTTTTAGATGCATTTTTAATTCTTTTTCAGCTCTATACATTCATACTTGTCCTCTTTATGTGTAGTGTTTCCTCAATAGTCAACAAGGAAAAAATGTTTGTCTTTTCACTGATCCATATATAACCATAGTACTTTTTGAATTTCTCACAGGTGAAAAAATAGCTTGTAAATAAGGTGTACTTCGCTACTAATGACTTCTAGCTTAAAGTATTATTTTAATTTTTATGATTTAATTGTTGAATGTGCTTATGGTTGAGCTTGTTTGTATTGTGTGTTGATGGACCCCCAGAATTTGATCTGAAACCTCAATGTGTTTCAAAGTTATAAGTTGAGTTACACTACAAGCCACATTGAGTCCTTGTATAGTTATTATGATTATGATATGATGATTGTTTGAGATCCTGAATATGAGAAAATGAATAATCTGCTTATGATGATCAATTGAGACATTGAATGATGATTTTGAACTACACAGGAGTGTGAATGAATGAATGCATGTGGCGTGATGATATCTGCATAGGGGGGATGTGTTGTACCTGCGTAATATATGAGTTGAATGACTTGATATAGCCAGGAACTGTTATGTTGTTCCCCTTGTGCACAAGAATCTATGCTAGATAATTGTTGTGTGTGGGTTTTGCAATTGTGTGTCCTGTTGTGGATAGGATGTTTACGGCTCTATGAATTCCCTGAGAATGGTTTAATCCTTGTAGTTGTACTTGTACCTTGCTCAAGTTTTGAACAAACCATTGGAATTGTTGCAAAAGCTAGGTTTTTCTCAAACTCATGTAAATTATCCTTGTCAAATCAGGCTCTAATACTTTGATCTCAAGGTTTTAATCATTTGCTTCCAAACCTGATTGATCCCACATTATCTTGAGTTTTCTAGAAAATTAATGAATAATTTGGTAAAACAGGTTTTCTATGCTTGAAACTAAAAGGGGTTTATGTAAAACTGTCTCGGGACCCAACCTTTGGGGAAAGAGACATGAGCCATGACTCACGAATGATTTTAATTAAGGATTTGGGTAAACCAACTCCAATTACAAGTTTGTATATATAAGTTAATGTCAAGAATGAACTTATTATAAAGAATTATTGCTATTTCTTATTTTAAGCACTGCATTATTTTCAAAACCGGAATTGATGTATAAAGAACCAACCAAAATCCTTATTGGTGGGTCAGGTTAGTATGATGAACATTAAACAATTATGTTGAGTCTTTTGCCTTAACAACCAACTTTCTGAAAGAAAATGCATAAGATGAGAATCATGCACACCTTGCCCTGTTTTCATGTGTGATGGATTGGTTTGAAACAGCACAACTGATTTTTATCGCAAATTATATTCGTTGTGCATGGTACTCGGAAAACAAGGTTGTAATGTTGTTGAAAAGTTTTACATGTTTCTATCTTGTTCTGAAATGACTCGTGGGCTGATCCTTTAAAACCAGACCCTGTCCTTTTGAAGTGTTGTAGCATTATACGTCCTTTTTCGAACCCAAATGGTCTCATAATTTTTAGAATTTACTGTGAACATTTTTGCGGGACTGGTTCTGTGAGAAAATATGTTGGACAGATGTAGTTGTTAAGGTTGTTTAAGCCCATTTGAGGTGTCTAAGTCTTGGTCCTTTGAGTGAAATGATTCCCGTTTTGTTACACCTTAGAGGCGCCTAGTACTGGCCTTGCCTAACTCCCTAACCATGTTTAAGCCTAGGGAAAGTATTGGATTTGGCCCTATGTGGTGGTTTGATTTGGAAGCCGAACAAGTAATTGATTTGAGATGAATTAGCTCATACTTTTTGGAGGTTTTGTATCCCCAAGTGTTAGCTCCCAATTGCAAGTGGTGTTACCCTATTTGGAGATTTGTATATTTTTATTGAATTTCCCCCATGAAATTGGTCGAGTATGAATATTAGTGGGGCAAGACAGTATCTTTCACTTGTATGTGAATGAATATATGTAACTTAGAGTTGCATGAGGCTTGATATTGTAATCTCCTCATGATTTGGTGTGTTGCTAATGAGCACATATTACTTGAGAAATGATGTCTAAGCTATCAGTGTTTCTAGCATGATTGCGATAAATATTGTGTGTATGAATTGTATGAATTATGCTGCTGGAAATGTGATATATGAATTTGTTTAGTGTTGCGCGTGGAATAGTAGCCTCGTGTAAATGTTACACTATGAATAATATTGTCTAGCTCCGTATGTTTATGGTGAATTAATTTACTATAAGTCTATAACATGATTCAATAGAGCGATTGACCCCAAAAGTGGAATAATGGGATTGTAGATAGTGGGATGACCACTGTTTTAATATTATATATATATATATAAAATAATTAAATAATTACTAATATACATATATATATATATATATATATATATATATATATATATATGTGCTAAAAAATAGAAAATAACTCTAAATTCATGCATTAATCATTTCTAATATCAAACAAAGGATAACATTAAATGTCTAGAAAACAAAGTGATAAAGCTCTAAGTAACTAAAAAAGAAAACATTAAAGTTCAATCTTCTTCCTCATCAAGATTAAAGTCTACTGTCTTTCAAATTCATCACTCACTATTAAAATTATATTTTTCCTCTACATCATTCTCTAAATTTTCTTCTTCCACTACTTTTATCACCCTCCCCTTTTCTCTCTAGAATGTAGATGTAATTGTTTTTGCCTTTTTCATTTGTGTTTGTGTCCTAGTGTATTTCAAAGGTTCACTAGTCCTAGTTGTCTTGGCAACATCTATAAAACTCAAAACATCATCATCAAAATCAACTCATTTTCAACATCATTTTCTTTCAAATCTCCCAACAATCATTCATTGTTATCATCAACATCATTTAAAAAAAATAGGATCAGTTACATCTCGACACTCAAAGCGTTTTAGAAGAGCTTGATTATATATTTAATAAAAATAAAGTCTTGAAGTTTTTGGTGCTTAAACTTACATCTATGTTTTGAGTGAATCTATAATAATTTAAAAACATTAAAGTTAGTCAAGTTTCTATTTTCGATGATAAACTCAAATTTAGATTGTTCATTTCAATTGCACATAAATACATTAAGTCATTAACTTAAATGTTCAAAGGTGTTCTAATTATGCTCGCAACCAAATGAGCTACAAGTTAAGCTTAGTACCTTAATGGCAAGAATTTGTAATTGTGTATTAGAGAAGAGACTAGAATAATAAATACTTTTATTATTCTTGTACTAATATTGTATATTTTCTGTTTTCTGTTAGTACTGCCAACTCATCAAGTTGGTTAGGTTTGTTAGCCCTATATATGTAACTGATATCCTTCAGATATCACCACTGTTATTTCTCTAATAATACACAAATTCTTCTCTGCCTACTCTCTCTCTTAATTCTCTGTTTCTTATTGATTTTCTATCTCTTATATGGTATCATCGTGAGCTCGGTACGATCCTAATTCCTTGTCTGGTTGATTGATTCGTGTGGCTTGCTTCGTGCGCCCTCCCTCACCTTGCGCGATTCTGCTATCCGCGCTTGTGATTCCTTCTGCGATTCTGTTTCTGCGCCCGTAATCTTGATTCTTCGTATGGCTTGCTTCCTGCGCACTTTTCTGGGTAACCCTGTCTTTCCTTGTGCTAATCCTGTTCGTAGTGTTTAATTTCTCTGTCTGGCCTCCGCTTCCGCAATGTCCAGCAATTCTGTTTCCCACACCTTCTCCCAATCCGTCACATGTAAACTGGATGAAAGAAATTTTATGACCTGGCAGCAACAAGTTACAGCTGTCATCCGTGCCCATGATCTTGAACGCTTTGTCGTCAACCCCAAAATTCCCTTGAAGTTCCTTACCCTTGAGGATCGTGATGCTAATCTTGTTAATCCGGAGTATACTGCCTGGGACCGCAAAGATTCGCTGTTGGTTTCTTGGCTTCTTGCAACCCTATCTGAATCCATCCAAGCCCGTGTTGTCTCGTGCCGTCATTCCTACCAGATTTGGGATTTAGTTTTTCAGCATTTTCAGTCCCTCACCAAGATCAAAGCCACGCAATTACGACTAGAGCTTCGCACCATCAAGAAAGGAACAAGATCTGTTTCTTATTGATTTTCTATCTCTTATATTGTGGTGTATACCTATACATCTTCAACCACTCAACTATAATGCATTTCATATACAATGCATTACTAATTTAATATTATTATTTAAATAAATTATCAAATAATCATATAATTTGTAAGTGAAGTTAATACTAAAAAACTTTCACACTTACCAATTGCCATTTAATCCTTGGTCTCACTATTGTAGGAGTGCCAAACCTACCTCTTGCCCTTATATACATTAGCAACTGAGTGTGAATGTTGTAGAGGCCATCCATCATTTCATCATCATCATCATCATCATCAATTCTTGAATTTCTATAAAAGAACTCAGGATTTAGATAATATATTGTTGCATGCAAAGGATGATGAAATTGACAATATCATCTTCCTTCAATAATTGCAAATATATTCATATATTTTTCTTCATTGTGATTGAAAAAGAAAGTTGAATTGCCTCTTTGGCCCTTTCCATAGCTTCATAAATGTAACTCATTGTCAATTTTTTTCTTCTCATTATCCACCAATCTCCACATAGTTACAATAGGCCCCATGACCTTTAAAGCATAAACAACATCGATCCAAAATGAAGGCATAAGAACAACATTCGTTGCTTTCTCTCCTTTAACTTCTTTGACTCCCTTTGAATGCAACCATTCGTTGGGGGTAAATATCCTCCTAAGATTTGTCTTTTGCTTATGCAATCATTACAAAGTGAGGAAGGTGGTAACAAATCTTGTAATTCCATGCCTCACTAATTCAGCCTTTTTTGTATACTTCCTCATGATGTCCAAAATCAAGGAATGATTGTAAATGTAATACGTAAGCTTGATGCCTCTTTGTGTTACTCTTTTAACTTTAAAGATTTTTCCAATATCATCTAGCATCAAGTTAAGACAATGAGCAACACATGGAGTCCAAAATAAATGTGGCCTTACGTTTTTTAAAATTTTACCTAAAAAGACCAGTAACAAAATAATTAAAATTAAAAGTTATAATCTTATGAGTATAAAATTATAAACTTCATTGAGGAACAATAGTGATTGATTCTGACTTGTCATAACATATTGCTTTCATTATCTATCACCACTTGAATAATATTTTTTTCCTCCAATTTTCTCAATAAAATTATTCAAAAGCTCAAACACTTTCTCACCAATCTTGGTATACTCAAAATCATCCACACTCTTCACAAACATTGTTCCCAATAAACAATTACCAAAAAAATTAATCAAAGTTCTATTTTTTCTATCCATCCAACCATTAGACATAATTGAGCATACATAGTTTACTCTCCTCTTCATGGCTTTTCAATAAGCCATTAGTGTATTCCAACTCCTTTTAAAGAATGGAACTCTCAATTCATGATAGCTTGTTGGCTTTAAATGGGAACCGTAGGTGCCAGTAGCTTGTTGGCTTTAAAGGAAGAGAATCTGTGATTAAGGTTCATGCAAACTAGATTGATTTGGGAAAAAAGCCAGGCAAAGAGATCAATTCAAATTTAAAGCAACCTATGATTAAGATTCTTCTTTAACTTCCTTTGGCCATTTGGGGCTTTGAGTATTTGCCCTGCCTCGATTGAGAATGAGAGTGAGGTGGAGGTGCAACTATGTGAGACGCATGACTGCGATTGCGAGCTATGTGTGCATCTCCTTTTAGATTTTTTGAACACCCTTATTGTTTAGCTGCATGTTGTATTTTATAACTTCAATGTATTTATTATTATTGATGTATGATGCACTTTATACTTGTGTTATTGATGCCATATATGACTTGTAAATGAATTAATAACAATGTATAATTGATGTAAATTAATACCATTATTAGTAAAAGTGTTTGATGCATATAAAAAAAAGGCAGAAATATTTGTATGTAGGCAAAAATAATTGAAGAAAGTTCTAATTAAATGAAAGAGTTTAAAGTTTTATGCAAAAAAAAATTGTTTCTAATTTTGAAATATTCAAGTTATGGCAAATTTCTTAAATAAATATGTTGAAATTATTAATGATGTGCAAAGAAAATAATGAAAGAGCATATATATACATTATAGATTAAGGTGTCATAATCCGTCTAAAATTATTTGATCTATTATGATTCGTATAAAAGTCTTATTCAACTGATTTTTTTTACACTTAATATTCAATAGAACATTATAAAAACAAATAATAGAATTTTGTTAAAGAGTAAGGCAACCATAATTTTTTCTTAGAAGATTAAAAGGAAGTATACAATATTTAAATGAAATGATTCCCGATATGCATAAGACCTTTATAGTGTGTTTGGCTGATGAATTTAAATGGAGTAATTCATTTATTTGAAGAATTTTAAATTCTTTGAGGTGAAATGCTTTGTTTGGAAGGAGGAATTTAAAATATGAGAAATTTTAAATTCTTACTTTCTTTGAAATTCTATTATTTCATGTTTTTAATTATTGAATATTTAAAATAATATTTTAAAAATTATTAAATATTATCTAATATTAAAATTTAAATTTATTAAATGTTTAAAAATTAACTAACATTTATTTTTTATAAAATTTAATTTAAAAATCTCAACATATAAATATATTTTCTAAATCAATTTTACCATGATGGAATTAAGTTATCATATCCAACCTAATAATTTAAAATTTAAGAAATTTGAATTTACATATCCAAACAAAATATTTTAAGAATGATAGAAATTGAAATCAAAGTAATTTAAATACCAAGAGTTTAAAATTTTTTAAATTTGTAAAATTCTTCATCCAAACACACCCTTAAATTCGGAACCATTAAAAGAAAACAACGTTAAGCACAAAATTAATGAAAACTTCATAGAAGAACATTGTCATAGCATACATTTTTTCTTCATAGGAAAAAAAAAAGAAAAAGATAAAAGACACCCACTTGTTGAAGATTATAGAAATACTGTTTATAGGCCCAACCAAACAGCACAACAATTTTCGATAATTATAAACTCCACATCATCTCCTTCATTTCTAAGTTGTCATATATAGGAAAATCAAATAAAAAATTATCTTATTATATCCTTTCATTAGGGAAGTGGTATGAATAAAAAAATTGTTCCTATAAAAGAAAAACTTCTAAAAAACAATTGAAAAGGTTGTATTTCTTTTTGATCCCCAATTATTTTCATTTTAATTTCAATTAATGAACTCTAAACTTTTATTTTCACTGTATTGCAATTTTCTAGCACGACCATGATAAAACTATAATAAAATTTTATTTTCACATATTAATATTTATATTTTATTTAATTTATTGTTTATTATTTTAAAAATTTATCAATTTAGTTTTTTTATATATAATAAAAATAATACTCACCACATAATTTGTCTTGTGCTTCGCACGAGTACACTCACTAGTATTGGTCTAATGCAAAATATATAGGACTCAAGAAACTAATAAAATACTTCTATTCCTAATTTTAAGCATCATAAAACAATTTATCAAGATCAAGAAAAGTAATTAAGTTAATTTATTTAAATAGTTTTGTCATAAATTTTAATTTTATTTCAAAGATATTTTAATTTTAAATAATTGTTATATTTAATCTTAGTTATAACAACAAATTAAGAATATAAAAGAAATTTTTCTTTTGAATATTTTTAAAAACCAATAATTGTTATTTATAATCAAGACGAAAAATTCAATGTTGCTTATAATTAGGATAAGAACTGATACTTCATAAAATGTTAAAACCTATATTATTTCATTTACGAAAAACGTTGAAAGGGAAATGCAGGGCAGAAAAATGTTAAAACTAGGGGAATACCTAGTTTCTGGCATTCAGACGCCCACCCCCAAATCTTCAATTATTAACAGTTGCTTTGTCAGAACAATGGGTCCGAAGACGTGAACTGATCAAAATTATAGCACCTAATGCTACTGAGTTCACAATTAACACTCAACAAAATTTATGGAAAATCCATGTAAAACTACAAAAAGGCAATTAGGTTTGGTCTCATGCACAAACTAAATCAGACCAAACAAGAAGCATGTGAGTTCTGAGTGTGCAATCGGAGGTGTAATTAGTACTATAAGAACATCACTCGCGTGTTGTTTGGGATAAAGGTTACCTTGAACAATAGGAAATATTAATTTACACTTCATAATATACTTAAATTCTTTCTGTATCAGAAGAAAGTAGGCCCATCTGCTCAGTAAGTTGGTCCATATGTTGAGATTTGTCCCATCCATTTTCCATTGGTTGAACTTCATTCTCCATGCATACTTCAGCACCATTCGTCTCGATCTCCTCTGACACAGGAGTTCGCACAATATCATCCCAAAAGTGAGGATTGTTAAACAAATCATCAATGTCTGTTTCAGGGGAAATACTATCAAAATCAATGGACAATGACCCATTCACTCCCAATGAAGTAGGATCTATATATCCGCCACTGCCTGTCTCAGGTGCCAAATAATTTTCTTCAGCAATATCAAGAATATTTCCTGCCACCATATCTGGTATTGGAGAGAGGTCTGGCATGATTTCATTTGTTTGAGTAACTGGTATAGCAGTTGCATTAGGTTCTCCAACCGAAACATTTATATTAGGGTACTGAGCTTTCGCAACTTCTTCACAGGGTGCAACTTGGGGGAAAGATGGAATCTCAGATTTTTCTGTTGAAAGGCCTTGTCCTTGAGTCCCTGTTGCAGATGGAACGTGACAAGATTGTGCTGCAGTCGGAGGGACTTCTTGAAGGGTTACTCCAGAAGTTCGGCTCAAAGAGTTTCCCATGTCCATTGCACTGGATGATGATGAATGATCACCAATCAAGTAATTATCAGGGCTATTACTGAAAGAGTCTAGTCGAGATGTATCCAATTTCATTATCTGCCTTAGCATTGCTTTTGCTGCTTCATTTACCAGAGGTTGATATTTAACAATTTGCCCATCAGAAGAAGCATTATGTTCCATTTCACCGATACCTTCCTGCTTAAGCCGACGTTTTTTGTTTGCCTCTGTTATGCGTCTATTACTATCATTTTGCTGTACAAATTGAGCTAAGAAACCAGGGCTCTGAACAGCCTTTGCAAGGAATGACATCATTTGTTGCTGCCGTTGCTCCATTCCCTGAAGCCGCTGAACCATTGTCTGCAGCTGGTTATCAGTAGCTTGTTGCTGCTGCCTCAATCTCACAAGCTCTTGCATGAGCACATTCTTATCTCTCTTGAGAATCTCAACCTCTTCCTCAAGTCCAAACTTCCCAACTTCTACACAAGCGCCAACCGAAGAACTCTGTCCATGGGATTGCTGTGCCTGCTGATGATTATGACCATGGGCAGGTTTTCGCCTAGTTATAAACTTGAGCAAGTGCTTTTGCCCCCTTAAAAATCCCTCATTTGCAAATTCCCAGCGATCTGGATCTACCTTCCTAAAACCCTGCTTAGTGATGAATTGTTATGGCTAAAGTGCAATAAAGCAAAATAATTCATTTAACTCAAATCAGCATCACATAGATTCCTCCATGGCCCATGACAGATTCACATTAACTGGGACTAGATTCTAGGCATAGTTGTTAATCCCACATTGAAGTGAGAAGCAGCCTACTTAAAGATTATGTATACATAATAAAATATTTAATTTTTATATTACATGTAGATTAATGCCCAAAAACCAAAATTAGCCAAAGTTAAAAGGCATGTTCATCACTAATAGTCAAAAGTCACAGTCACAGTCACATAGTTAACAAGTCACTAACAAATATCAAGGTGAACAACGGGAAAAAGTTCAACATCAAATCCATCATAACTTTAAGTCTCCAGGTGTCAAAAACAGAGGATAATGCCATGAGAAGTGATGTGTAAACTACACATATGAGAGGGGAAGAAACAGAACAGAGGTCTCAGCACACTGCACAAACCTGCAAAATCCTTGAGAACAGAGGTGGGACAGGACAGGAGTTGCTACAAAGAGCAAAGAAAACCAGTGGGTTGCTAAAGAATAGCAAGAAAATGACAGTAAATGATGGAAAGTGGTGAAATTCAAAACATAGCAGGATGCACAATAGACAACAATGCTTGCCTAACACATAGTGAAGTGCAAACCAAAAGGGGAAGTGCTTAAGAAACAGAGGGGCTACCAATGTTTCAAAAACCAGCTCGGATTGGCCGGTTGAACAGGTGAATTAGCTGGTCCAAGCCTCTTATATGATTGTTGATTACCCAGCTGGTTTTCAGGTTATACTAGTGAACTAGTAACTTAAACTAGGACCGGTATATCTTTTAATTTTTTTTCTTAATATTAAATTCTCCCCTCTCTTTGCATGCACACTTTCCAATTTTTAAGATTATTTTTTTCAATTTTTATTGGATTGGATCAGTTTATGAATAATTTTGAGCAACCACGTTAGCAGTAAAAGGGTGTTTAAGTGGAATAAAGTGTGCATATTAGGACAAACCGTCGACCACTACTATTATTACCTCGTACCTCTATGACTTTGGAAGCCCAGTGATAATATCCAAAGCAATCTCCTTCCAAATTTTTTTCCAGAATTGGCAGTGGTTGTAGTAAACCAGCAAGTGATAATGTTTTGTATTTGTCTCTAGTACACATCAGAGCCACAGTTAAAATCCAAAATATATTTTTCCATTTCCCACCAAAACAACTGCTTGCTAAACTTTGTAAGTTTAAGCGAACCCAGAGTGTCCTCCTGTCGCAGTGGAATCAGACTCCTGCAAGCATCGGGATCAAAGAAGAATTGTTGAACTTAAAAGATGAAAAAAGACCCTCCGCCAACAATAATTTGGTGGTCTGCTGCTGGGATCTGCTTCCAGGTTTGTTCTGCAATTGAACTAGTTGTGTCTGCAAGATTTTCCTCCTTCAGCTTGGAGAAATCATTCTAACAGCGATTCATGATATGAAACTAAACACAGTAGCAACATCTTTCCCTGATAAAGCATTTGTTGCCTTATTTTCTGGTCTTGTCTTGTATAAAACTTCAAATTGATGCCTCAACAGTTAGGACAGGCAATATTGTTGATCTGCAGAACTTATCCACCGGTGAATTTGTTTCAAGCTCATGATCAGTAAACACCTTTATGTTTCTTTCCAAGTTGATGACATCATGCTTAGGGGGTTAATCCAAAAGGAGCTAAGAGGAGTGGGTTAGGCCTTAAAGAAAAAAGCCCAAGCTCATGTTGAATTTCGAGTCACTTTTAGTATTCTACTTTCTCTTCTTTGTAAATATTTTTTATTGTAAATATTTCCTTAATTTTGACCTTGAATTTTTGGGACAAATAGGGTAGGAATTTATTTCCTTGTAATTTTCTTTTTAGGGGTGTATTTAGTATTTTAGGAGGGTGCAACTAATATTTTGCATGTGTTTATTGGGCTTGTTTGACCCAAGAGAGTAAAGAGTTATATCTCCATCATGGTGTATGAAAATTATGGCCTCACACACTCTCATTGGTTCACACATCACCCACCAAGTCACATGTTTCACACACTAGTCACACTTTTTGCATGCTTACTTCTTACCCCCCCCTTCCTTTATATTAACACACCACCATCACACCTTTCGCACCTTGCCATGTGGCAAACTCTTATTTTTTCTTTCTTTTAGATTTAGGATGTTGACATTTTAATCAGAGAAATTCAAATTTGAACTAGAGTTAATTGGCTTAAGTGTAAGTTAACCTAACCTTAGTTAGCTTAACTTGTACCACAAGCTACCAAACTTCATATATACATGTATTCATCCCCTATTTTCGTCACTTTGAGTGTTGAATGAGAATTGAATTTCCAAAATTTCCTCTTCAAAGTCTCTAGTTCTCTTCTTAGAGAATTTCTCCCCTTAAGAACTTTTATTAAGGAAATTTTCCTTGTGGCAAGTTCAACCTCTCTTGCTTATCTTCCACTTGGAAGTGCGCACCAAACACTCTTCCTCTCCCATATTTGTTTAATTGCTTTGACATTTGGAGCCATGGATGAAGGTCGAAAAAGCTAGGAGAAGCTATGGTGGATTTGACAATCATCTCCATAGGTTTTTCCATCACAAGCTGTAGTGCCTCCAATGTTGTACAGCTAGAAACCAATGCCATGATTTCTTTCTTGTGCACCAACATAGAGAAAGTTCATGGCAAAAAATTACCTTGCTAAAGAAAGCTATATGGGGTTTTGGTTTTCATAAGGACCACCGCAATGATCCATACTAATCTACAAACAGTCTAAAGTTAGTATCTACATGCTCATCTATGTTGATTATTATATCATAATTAGAAGAAACTCTCTCTAGTTCAAGAATTCATCTGAAAGTTGAATGATGCTTTTGATCTCAAACAACTTGGCAACTTGGATCATTTTCAGGGTATTGAATTTAAACACAAATTGAGAATCTATTCTTCTTACTCAAGCTAAGTATATTAGAGATCTTTTACAGAAGGCTTAAATGGACTCTACAAAAAGCATGTCAACTCCTCTTAAACCTAATCTCAAGTCGCCTAGTTTTGGCTTTGATTCTTTTGATGACCTTGTCTCTTACATATCCATAGTTGGGGCTCTTCAATATGTCACTATTACTCGTCCTGAAATTGAATATGTAAATAAGGTATGTCAATTATTGGCACAACCTTTAACATCTCATTGGAATGCAGTGAAGTGCATTTTAATGTATCTTAAAGGGACTATTGATTTTGGTCTTTATTTTGAACCAGCAACTACTACTGCTCCTCTAACTTTGCTCAAGGTTTCTCAAATATTGATTGGGCATCTGATATAGATGATGAAAGGTCTACATCAGATGCTTGCATATTGTTTGGACCCAATCTTATTTCTTGAGTGTAAAGAAAGCAAAATCTGTTGCAAGATACACTAGTGATGTAGAATACCTCAGTCTAGTATTGGCTACATTGAAGTTTTATGGGTTCAATCTTGGCTCAATGAGTTACAAATTTGGATTCCAACAACAATCATTTACTGTGACAATCGGAGTACCATTGCCTTGAGTCATAATCCAATTCATCATTCAATAACAGAATATGAAGCTTGATATATCCTTTGTCAAAGAAAGGGTTCTTAACAAGTCCTTGATTGTCTCGTATGTTCCAACTTAGGCTTTAGTTGCTAACTTCTCACTAAGCCACTTCCTAAGACTCAATTTTGTTATTTCAGCAACAAACTCAAGGTTTTGAGTTCCTCTCAACCCAAGTTTGTGGGGGAGTAATAAAGAGTTCTCCTTTTGTTGTAAGTTGAGTGGTTATTTGCCACATCAGCATAGTTAGCTAGACTGTTTGTTAACATTCCTATAAGTTGATTGGTTGTTGCCACAATAGCATAACTACTTGGCTTCTTCTATACTTTTTCCTTGTAACTATATATATAATATAATCTGATCTTTTTCATTGAAGAGACCAAAATATCAAAAATAACAAAATCAATTCTCTCTCCCCCTCTCTTTCTCTCTAGAAATTTCACAAGGAGACACTCACTGAATTTTTCCATATTCAAATCTCTAGTTGGTATTATAGTGGTATGATTTGCTTTGTGGTCCCCACAACCAGCCAAAGTCACCTCTCGCTTGAAACTACCATTTGCCACTAGTCACCAATGGGCTTATTCTAAGGCAATTTCAAGGGTAGGTGAGCCTTATCAAGCGCAACCTAATTGAAGTGATTTCTGGTGCAAATTTTGACCCACACGCTCTCTAGACCCATGTAGATCACACACTGGTCAGCTGCCATCGAAATGCCACCACATCACCATCAGTACTCTCACCAGAGCTTCCTCGGTCTATTTCAGGCATCAATTTGTCATTCTCATCTTGTTTGCTTTGTGGATTTGAACGTGGCACCTCCTTGTTTTTTATTTTGTACTCACATAGAACAAGGTGAACCATTTTTAGATCTAGAGAGATATAGAACATTAGTTGGGAAACTTATAGTGTGTTTGGATTTCAATTTGAGCAAGGTAAAAAGACATGCATTTTAATGCTCCCTATCACATACTTCTTCGTTTAGATGTCTAGGAATGTGTGTTGCCAACAAAACAAACACACTTATTTATCTCACAATTACAAGACTTGATATTTCTTTTGCAATTGGAGTTGTTAGTCAATTTATGTAGTTCACTAGAACATTCTTTTATAAAGCTATATTTTGGCAAATATTTTGACCAAGTCCTTGAGGGGAAATACCATTTCTTCATAAATGCTATGTGAAAGTTACATATCATTTATGCTTCATATCATCGCATTTAATCACTCCCTAGTCTCTAGGTTCCTTTGCAATGAACATAGACACATCTCCTCACAATATAGGACCAATCACGAACAAGTCCGAAGACATCTCACGAATAAACAAGTAATCATGTAACTCATAAGCATGAAAAATTTGAAGCAAAAAAGAAATAAGTTTCTCATAAGCTAAAAATTAGCTTATACATAAGCTTCTATGTAATTTGCTTTTAGAGAACTTACATAAGAGAGTTAAGTTTCTAGTAATTTACTTATGCACAAGCTAATTACCTTATGAGAAACATATTTCATTTTCCATTCCTATTTTTTCCTCCTAGAAATACTTGGGAAAAGTTAATTTAAACATGCCTATATAGCAAAGAGATGTTATGTTTCCTTAGACATTCCACCTCACTCACAAACAGAGATAAATAGACAACCATTGGGTGAAATTGAGAATCGCAAACAGCAAAAATAAAAGCATACATAGGTGTTCAACTGGCGAACGAAGCTGGAGAAGTTGTTGTGCTTGAAGTGTTTGGGCAAGAGGTCTCTGGCGAACTCCGGAGGGTTCCAAACCACGAAGCTGTTGTCCGTAGGGCTCCACGACACCACCGAGTCCGTCGAAGGATCGTCCACCATCTCGTACGTCTTGCTCAGGAACGGCGCCGGCGCGTTCGCGTTTGGAATCGGCGCCGGCGCCGGCGCTGCCGTCGACACTTCGCCGCTGCCGCTGCCGGCGCCGCCGGTGGCTCCATCCATAGCACAATTCTTTGTTTGCTTCGGAAACGAAATTAAGAAGAATGATTGGTTGGTTGGGATAAGTTTATTTGTAGCATGGGAGTGAGAGGGACGGAGTGCGGGTCATTGGTAGAGAAACTTAAACCCTAGTTGGAGGCTGGAGATGGCAATTATGAAGTATTATATAGTATGATAACAGATTCCTATCTGGGAGGGAGAGGGTCAGGATTCAAAATGGCCTTTTATTTATATCTGGGAGGAAATTACGACCGTACGATAGGAGCCGAGACAAGTCTCGGGGAAAGAAAAATGTCTCCGGATTTGAATTTGTAATTTCTTGGAAATTGAAAAAAAAAAAGTCAGTTTATATCGGTAAAAGAACAATTAATCTATACAAATTAAAAAAAATAATATTTTTATTAAATTCAACACTTAAATTTAAAATTTAAAATTTAAAGATTAATCACAATATCAATTAAAATAACATATTTTTATTTTTAATAGAGATATGAAGTATCTTGATCTCATTAAAAAAATAATTAAAAATTTGTATTCATTTATACCATTATATAATGAAAATATATTTTTAATAATCGTTTTGGTTTCATTTTATATAAACCATTTTTTCCTTTTTTTAATTTAATCAAAAATCTAAACTATTCTTTCTTTTAAGGTCTTTTTAAGGCATAAACTACTTATTCTTTATAAATAATTACTCGTCAAAAGAAAGTAAATATCCACTAATTTATTTTTTATTTATTTTAAAAAATTAGAGAATCTCGAAGTATTTTTTTTCTCTCTTGTAAATAATTATATACTTTATTTTATGAAATACACATGTACCATTATATAAAAAATACTTTTTTTAGTAATTATTTTTATTTTCATTAGATAGACCATTTTACCCTTTTTAATTTACTCAAAAATCTAAACAACTCTTTCTTTCAGGATCTTTTTAGTCTTAAACTATTTACTCTTTATAAGTAACTACCCACATATTTATTTTTATTTATTTTAAAAATTAAAGAAGTACAAAGTACATCTTTTTCCTCTAATAAATAATTATATATTTTATTTTATGAAATACATGTAGATAAAAAATAATTAAGAATCACACTCACCGACAAATAAAAAATTCTCATCAATTCGTAAACTAGTCATTCATTTATTTTTAATCCATAATAATATTAATATAATTTATTAGTAAAAGTGATACAATTTTTTAACTATACATATATTATTAATTATTTCATTCTTTAACTTTCAAAATATTTTTTCTCTCTCATGCTTTTTTATATTTAATTTATATTTTATCTCCCCCTTCATTCAGTTGAAGTTGGTGAATTCAATGATAAATTCTTTTAACTAAAAGGCAGGTGGCATTTTCCAAAGTAAGTTAGACCACAATTCTATAATTAGCAAAATTAGTTAAGTTAATTATTCTGTTTGCATTATTTTTTTTTCCTTTAGTTTTGTTGGCTGCCTTTATATATATATATCCAGCCTAGCTAACAAACATTCAATCAATAAGAAATTTTCTTTTCTTTTACTGCTTTATGGTATCATGAGCCTCTCAGTGAGAGCTCAATCACTGCTTCAGCGGATCCCGCTGTCCACAACTATGGCTTAAAAAGAAACCATCACCAACAAAGGAAAAAATGAAGATTCCCAAAACCCTGCAAGCCCCTATTACCTCCACCTGGGAGAAAACCCAGACACTATTTTTGCTAGCCCAATTCTTGATGAGTCAAATTACCATTCTTGGAGCAGAAGCATGATGAGGGCTCTGCTGTCAAAAAAAAATTCAAATTTGTTGACGGGTTCATTCAAGAACCACAAAAAATTCGATCAACTCCATGATGCTTGGGTAAGATGCAATACCATGACTCTTTCTTGGATAAAAAAAACTGACCAAATAGCACAAAGTGTTATCTACATCAACAATGCTTAAAGGCTTTGGGAGGATTTGAAGGAAAGATTTTCAAAAGGGGATTACTTTAGGTTTTCAGACTTACTGCAAGAAATTCATTCTATCAAGCAAGCAGACCGCACTATATCAGGCTATTTTACTGAGCTAAAGATCCTATAGGAAGAATTAGAGTCATTAAGGCCAACACCAACTTGTACCTGTGATGTTAGATGCTCATGTGACCTTTCCACCAAAGTAAAAGACTTCAAGGACACTGAATATGTCATATGCTTCCTCAAGGGTCTTAATGATCAATACAACATTGTCAAGAGTCAAATTCTTATTATGGATCCTTTGCCTGTGATTAACAAAGTTTTTTCTTTAGTATTGCAGCAAGAAAGACAGCAAAACACACCCAATCTTGCAGACTCAAGAATCTTTAGCCTTAACACACAATCTGGGGGGAATTGGAGATCTCATTTTAATGTTAGAGGAGGAAGCTCAAGAGGAAGAGGAAGAACAGGTGGTCGAGGATCTTTCACCAATGTAGGGAAGGTCTACACCTTCTGTGGTAAGGAAAATCATACCATTGACTCTTGCTACTTCAAACATGGATTCCCTCCTAATTTCAAATTCAAGAACAAAGGGAACTCTACTTTTCCCTAAACACTATCAGCAGTAAGGCTCCCAATACCTAAGCTAGTGAGATTTCAGGAAAGCAAAACAAAGAGTCCACCTCAAATTTTACCCATGAAGATTATGATCACCTTATTAACATGCTAAAAAAGGCTAAGTTGCAATCACCAGAACATAACATTAATCAACTTGTCCATCAAACCATTGCTGAATCAGTAAGTTCTTCCAACTCGCAGAAAAATCAACCAGGTAACCCTTTGGAACACACTAATTGGATCCTTGACACTGGAGCCACTAATCATGTTTGTAATTCGTTATATTTTTTTTACTAAATATCATCCTATAGATCCTGTTCATGTTAAACTGCCTAATGGAATTACCTCCACTGCTCAGTTTTCTAGAGCCATTATTTTCTCTGAAAAGTTTTTCCTTAATGATGTTCTTTACATACCCAACTTTCATCTTAACATCATATCTGTGCAAAGGATTGTTGCCTCCTTAGATTATGAACTCATATTTAACAAGAATTCTTTCATCATACAGGACCTCACTTCTAAGAAGATGATTGAGGTTGTTGAGGTCATAAATCACCTTTACATTCTACAACCTTCTTCCAAGGATAATTTTGTTTCAGCTTGCAAATCTAATTCTGTTTTGAATGCTCAACCAAAGGCCACTACTTCTTCCTTTGATCTTTGGCATTATAGGCTTGGTCACCCTTCTCATGTTGTTTTACAAACTATGAAAATACATTTTTCTTATGTGACTTACAATAAAAATGTTACTTGTGATTGCTGTCATTTTGGCAAGCAAACTATATTACCTTTTCCTACTAGCACTACTAAAAGTTTATCTTGCTTTGATCTTGTTCATATGGATATTTGGGGCCTATTCCCTCTATACATGGTCATAAGAATTTTCTTACTGTTGTAGATGACTATTCTAGGCATACTTGGATTTATTTCATGAAATCAAAAAGTGAAACCAGAAATATGATTCAAAACTTCATTTCCTATGTCCAAACTCAATTTCCTAAACACATTAAGGTAATAAGATCTGATAATGGTGTTGAATTTGCAATGGATCAACTTTATGCTACCTATGGGATTGTTCATCAAACCTCTTGTGTTGAAACTCCACAATAAAATTCTGTTGTGGAAAGAAAACATAGACACATTCTAAACATAACTAGAACTCTTCTTTTCCATTCTAATGTTCCTAAATCTTTTTGGTGCTATGTTGTTAGTCATGCTATTCACTTGATAAATAGGCTTCCCTCACCTATTTTAAATGATTTTTCACCTTATCAACTGTTGTATGATAGACCACCTACATTATTAGACTTAAAGGTGTTTGGTAGCTTATGTTATGCTAGCACTTTGGTTCAAGGCAGATCCAAATTGGATCCTAGAGCCACTAAAGGAGTCTATCTTGGTGCCAAACAAGGCACTAAGGGTTTTTTGGTTCTTGATTTCTTAACCAGAAACATTTTTGTTTCTAGAAATGTTGTCTTTTATGAACATATATTTCCCTTTTTGAAAAAGGTTATACTATTACCACTAATTCACAACAACAAAATGATGCTTGCTTTGATTTTCTATACTTTGTTTCATCATCTCATCCTGTCACTACTATTGATAATTCTTCTCTCCTTGATATTGATTATGCTCATTATGAAAATGATCTTAATGACATTGATGACTCTAAAACATCATCTCCTTCACAACTAAGGAAATTTACTAGACATAAACGTCCTCCTGGTTATCTCAAAGACTATCATTGCAACTTGTTGATTGGTGTGCCACCACCAAAAGATAAACACATCAGGTACCCTCTTAATTCTGTTCTGTCCTATGATTCCCTTTCAGCTTCATATTCCAGGTATGCTCTCTCAATCACTACCCATGTTGAACCTCATACTTTTAATCAAGTTGTTAAAAATAAGGTGTGGGTTAAAGCCATGCAAGCTGAACTTGATGCCCTTGAACATAATAAAACTTAGACTATTATGCCTTTACCTCTTAGAAAGACACCCATTGGTTCCAAATGGGTATATAAAATTAAGTACAAATCTGATGGCTCAATTGAAAGGTATAAGGCTTGGTTGGTTGTAAAAGGGTATACTCAAATCCAAGGTTTAGACTATTTTGATACTTTTGCCCCGATTGCAAAATTAAGCACTGTTAGAATGTTACTTGCTATTGCTTCCTGTCAACATTGGGAACTTCATCAACTTGATATTAATAATTCTTTTCTTCATGGGGATTTGCTTGAGGAAGTTTACATGGAGATACCCCAAGGTCTTAACATTGATAAACCTAATCATGTTTGTAAACTCAACAAATCCCTTTATGGTTTGAAGCAAGCTAGCAGACAATGATTTCCTAAACTTTCAACATTGTACTATCCTTGCATTACAATCAATCTCACCATGATCATTCTCTCTTCACTAAACATCATGGAACTCGTTTTACTATGATTTTAATCTATGTAGATGATCTTATCATTGCTGGAACAGATTCTGACGAAATCAATCACATTAAACAATCTTTAGATGTCAAATTCAAAATTAAAGATCTTGGTCTTTTAAGATATTTTCTTGGTTTGGAAATTTCTAGGTCCCATCTTGGCATTTCCCTTTCTCAATGGAAATACACGTTAGACTTACTTGATGAAACTGGCTTTCTTGCAGGTAAACCAGTTCTTACTCCCATGATTAAAGCTACAAGACTCAGCCACACCACTGATTCCCCTTATGAAGATCCAACTGGGTATAGAAGGCTTATTGGAAAACTTTTGTATCTCACCACAACTAGACCCGATATCAACTATTCTGTCCAGCAACTAAGCCAGTTTTTATCCTGGCCTCAACAATCTCATTATCAAGCTGCCATCAAGGTACTTAGATACCTCAAGGGCAATCCTGGACAAGGCTTGTTTTATCCAGCAGATTCCCCTCTTCAACTCAAAGCCTTTAGTGATTCAGACTGGGCCTCTTGTCCAGATACTAGAAGTTCTCTCTCCGACTATTCTATTTTCCTAGGAAATTCCCTCATCTCTTGGAAGTGCAAAAAATAGTCCACCGTTTCAAGATCCTCTTCCGAAGCAGAATATCGTGCTCTTGCTGTCACAGCTTGTGAAATTCAATGGTTAACTTACTTGCTTCAAGACTTCTCTATTCTCTTTACTACTCCAGCTCTCCTTTATTGTGATAACCAGTCTGCTAAACACATAACATCTAATGCTGTTTTCCATGAACGAACCAAACACATTGAGATTGATTGCCACCTTGTTTGTGAAGCTTTAAGCTGGCTTATTTCACCTACTCCCTATTGCTTCTTCTCACCAATTAGATGACATATTTACCAAGCCTCTTGATCCTTCACCTTTTCAATATTTATTGTCCAAGCTGGGACTCATCAACATATACTCTCCAGCTTGTAGGGGGTATTAGACCACAATTCTACAATTAGCAAAATTAGTTAAGTTAATTATTCTGTTTGTGTTGTTTTCCCTTTAGTTTTGATGGCTGCCCTTATATATATATATATATATATATATATATATATATATATATATATATATATATATATATATATATATATATATATAGCCTAGCTTTTCTTTCACGTTTTTGTACAAACAAAACAAACATTCAATCAATAAGAAATTTTCTTTTCCTTTACCGCTTTAAGCTAAAGTATCTTATTACATTAATAATGTTCCATCCCCGCTAAAAATAAAGCAACCATGCTATATTTTTCCTATTTTTCTATTAAGCATAATGCAATGTCTAGGTTTTGGTTATAAAGACACTTATAATTCATCACATTGGGCGCAGGTGTGGTAGAGAGAGTTCTATCATCTTTATGTTGGATGTTAAAATGCCTTGTCCGGTATGAAAAAGTCAGAATTAGATTTGTTGGATTGAGCGCTTACCACTAGGCCAAAAGCTATAGCTGATAGTCAGGGCGCAACTCTTTCTACTTAAGAGCGTAGTAGCCCAAGCGCTATAGCTGATAGTCAGGGCGCAACTCTTTCTACTTAAGAGCGTAGTAGCCCAAGCGCCATTATTCGACAGTGACTTGGCCCACCTAACCTCCGCCACGGGACAATTGATGCAACCCACAACAATCTCCCCTTTAGCAATTGCCCCACTGGGTATCGAACTCATGACCTTGGCTCTGATACCACTTGTTGGATCGAGCGCTTACCACTAGGCCAAAAGCTATAGCTGATAGTCAGGGCGCAACTCTTTCTACTTAAGAGCGTAGCAGCCCAAACGCCATGATTCGACAGTGACTTGGCCCACCTAGCCTCCGCCACGGGACAATTGATGCAACCCGCAACAAGATTTTATGATTTTTTTTATAAGAAATGTAACCTTTGATGTTAGTTTTTTAATGGTGTTGAAATCACTTAAAAAGGAGATCTAGAAGTCAAGTTATAATCAAATTAGTAAGTGGACATCAAATTGTAATATTTTGGTTGGAATGTCATGATTTTGTAATTTTTAAAAATAATAGATGACAAAATCAATTATTGAAGTGAATATAAAAGTTGTAGAAAATTGACTTAGCTTTCTAAAAAGATTAAGAAAAACATTATAGTATGTATATAACTTTAGATATCATGTTTGGATCACAAGAGGTCATACAATATTAAGTTATGAAAATACAGTTTGTGAGAGGTGATAGTGAATTGCTTTACCCTTTAAGTGTTTGATCTTAAGAATGACTTAAGGTACCTATATCAATGTCAAGAAAGGGAAATTATGGAAGACAAAAATTGTTTACAAGTGATAATGTGAGTTAATTATTAGTGACTTGAGGTGTTTCGATGATAGTGATGCTTAAAGAACTAATGCGTGATATCAATAACATTGAAAGATTAGTTAAGTTATTAATTCAGATGCTCACTTTGATGTTGATCTTATAGTGACTATGGTTGAGTTCTTAACAAATGATAGATGATTTCATAATGACTTTACTTGAGGTGTTATTGGATGATGTTGTGGACATTTGTGATTATGTTACTCTTGATAGCTAGGTTTGGGAGCCCTATGTTGAGATGAAAGAACATCTTGAAGACTCCTAAAGAATATTTTAGTTTTGATGATGTATTTTATAGATGTTGCTTAAGCCTATGAAAAAGGATAATGTATTGATTGTAATAGATATAGGCATGTGTATGTGTGTGTTTGTTTATAATTGATGATGATGATGATGATGATGAATGCTTAATTCAAGAACTAATCAAACTTTTAAGAATCCAAGAACTTGATTACTTAGTATTTCCATGTATAAACATAAAGTAATAGATTATCATGAAAAGGTAATTTGCTACCAAGTGTTTAAACATAGAAATATGACTTGATTCAAACAAGAGTTTTCAAGGTAATATTAATAATCAATTACCATTTAGGATAATAAATTACCAAGTCTGTTACTAGAAAAAGGATATTCAAATGTCCTTTGTGTTAATAGATTACCAGAGTTGGTAATAGATTACAATATAACTTCTTGCTTGAAACAAGGCTGAATAATCAAGAGTTTTCATCGGGATAATTGATTACTAGAGGAGATAATCGATTACCATAGAACGAATTAAAAATTTGGGTTATGAGAAGCTTAGGATAATCAATTACCAAGTCTTGTAATCGATTACCCTAACACGTTATGTTCAAAATTCAATTTTTAGATGAACTAGTAGTCAATTACCATATTAGGTAACAAATTACTTGCGTTATGACTCTTTATAACTAAATTAGGTCTTACACTTTAAATACCTATCTTTTATGAAATTAAAAGAGAACCTTTTTGAAAAAGAACATTAGAGAAAAAAAATAATTTTAGAAACAACAATCAAAGGCTGATCAAATAAACTTTTTTTTTGAAATACTAAGAAGTGTAAAGATTGAATATGTGTTCTTAAAGGAAGAAATTCAAAAAGTGAATTCTATTATGAAATATCAATGTTTACACAAATTAGGTGATACCTTTATGATCTTTTAAACTGTATTTTTGTTTTGTATGGTGTATCTCTTGAGATAGGATGTCTCAACAAGAGATCTTGAAATCTTGAATGGGATTTCTCAAGTAATTTCTACGGGGTGCAAAAATTTGTGTGTTTTTCAGTCTTGTAGTGTCAAGATTGATGTGTGTTTGAATTCTTGTAATATTGTGTGTGCATAGTATTTATAAACAATATTATAGTGAATGATCATTGATTTAGTGAGGTGCTAAATAAGAGAAAACTGGATGTAGGCCAAGTGGATGGCTGAACTAATATAAATTTTTGTGTTCTTTATCTTCTTACCCTTATCTCTTTAAGAATCTTGGTATGAATATGATTAAAGAATTCAAAGATTTATGAGATATGTTGTTTCAATTACCTCTTATACTTTGAATAATATTCTTGTAATTGAAATTGATTAAGAAGTTAGTAATATAAAATCAACCTTGATTACAAGTGATTGATTTGCTGCGTTAACATTGAAATTTTGTTATATTGGTATTGTATCTTGTAATCTACTGTAATTTTTTAAATCAAGTTGATTAAAGGTTGAGTCTTGAATATTGTAGTAGGCCAATATCAAGAAATTTTGAAATTAAAGTCATCTTAGGCTAGAATCTATTCAACCCCTTTTGTAGATTCTTGTCAACTAGGACCAACACCCTAGTTCTTCTTGTTTGTGTGCTTGGGTTGTAACTTGCATGACACCGCTATCCTAGCGCACCTTGGTATATCTCCTTCTTATGTAGAGTGTTTTAATGATTTGAGATGACATGTTCTCCTGGGCTACGTTATGTGTGCCTTCGAGCAATTATAAATGGTTGAAATGTTTTAATAGCGCCACATAAATACCACGCAATGAAGTTCATGTTCATTGCATTGCATGCACTTATGTGTACTTATTTTGTTTGATCAAGTGCTTACCGTTAGGCCAAAAGTTATAACTGATAGTCTAGGTGCAATTCTTCTACTTAACCATAGCAACCCATGTGTCACGAGTTTTGACTGTGACTTGACCCAATTATGCCTCCACCATAGGACAATTAAGGCCACTTGGCAAATAATCTCCCCCTCAAAAATTTCTCCCGTTGAAAATTGAACACGTGACCTTGACTTTGATACCAATTGTTGGATTGATTGCTTACCACTAGGCCAAAAACTATAGTTGATAGTCAGAGTGAAACTCTTTCTACTTAATATTTGCATCCCAAGGGCCACGTGTCTTGATTATGACTTGACCTACCTATGCCTCCACCATGGGACAATTGATGTCACTCAACAAATAATTATTATTAAGTTAATAGATGATATTAGATCCCTCAAGTTTTGGAGTTTTAATGTTAACAAACAAATTATTTTTATAAGAGAAAATGTCTTTGAAAATATTTATCAGACAAAGTGTAAGACACAGATCATTTGTAAGATGATGTAAATCAAACGAAACATACAGTGTGTCTCATATTCATTAAATGTTCATTATTTATTGAGACTAACGTCAAAACTCATTTGAATGTCTTATACCTTAACAAATCAAACTAGAAAATCATCTTGAAACCCATAAATTTGTTAAAGAGAACAAGACCATGCTTTCCAACAAAACCAAGGACAAAGATCCCTAAAATCATGGAGAAAAGTAGATAAAGTCATTATTGTTATTACAATGTGTTGACATTGCTTCTACAAACTTCATTTGGTATGAAAAGATGATAAGAAACTTCCTTGATTAGATAAGAGGTGCCATTTGGTGAAATACATTTAATGTTTGCATTAAATGAGTCAATGGTTACCTCTCATCTCAAGGAAAAATGTTGAAGACAGATGAAACAAACATGTGAGTTAGACTTTAAGTGTTGCTACGGTCATCTTCTTCAAGCTACTATATAAGAAGATTTAAAGCTTAAGAAAGAAGATAGAATACATAGATACCCTCGTACAAAAACATATACTCTCTATAAATTATATTTGTGTATAATCTTCATTCTTTCTTGTAAAAGTTTACTGCACTATACTAGTTGTATAACGTCTACGTGAGATAAAAACAAGATTTATGTAACCTTTATAACCATTATTATAAAGTTGAGCTTGGAAAGGCTTGTATATAAAATAATACTTGTTTGAGCTTGGAAAGGCTTGGTTGAAAAGAATACTTGGTTGTTAAGCTTGGAGAGGCTTGTTGTGAAAATAATACTTGGATAGTTACTTGAAGAGGCAAGTCAAAGAATACTTAGGATTGAGCCAGAAGTGACTTGTTGAAAAAATACTTGTATCTTTGTTCAAAGATAATGAAACTCAATTTGGTTAGATTAAGAACTGAATGTAGTCTTAGTGGTTGAGACAGACTAGTATGAAAATATTCAGTGTTTTATCTAACTTCTCTTTGCACTCCATCTGACTAGCTTTACTACTTCATTACATAAAAAAGTGTGAGTTTTTGTTACACATTATTCACCCTTTTCTAATGTTTATCTTTTTCTCCATAGTTTGGTATCAAAGCTTAAACTTTGACAAGGTTGAGCATCTGTCAATGTTAAAGGAAAAAGATTCACTTTGGGAAGTAGTAAAGGACAATACCTACCAAAAAGAGCCTATCTCACAAGGCCTCCTAGCTTTAATGGGGATAATTACCCGTATTGGAAGGATTAAATGGAGATTTCATTAAATTCACCTTCAATACCATCTCTAGAGGATCATCATTCAAGGTGATGTTGTTGTTACTAAGCATAAGAGTGAATATACTTGGGATGACTACATAAAAATTATGCAAAAGAAGACCTTATTAAAATTGGTCATTAATTCCCCACTAGTATGATAAAATAGTGTTGCAAAATCCAAGACTTTTCCAATTTCAATTATAAATTTGTCTATTTATTTACACTTAATTTCAAGTAAATGATTTTGACCCATGTTTTGATTACTACATGAAAGCTTATCTAAATAGGCTAGAGATCCAACTAGCTTTTCATTCAAAACTCACAAACTAGAGCCATTATTGAAATTGCAAATTTCTATCATTAGATTCTAACCAAACTTATGCCATACATCATAATCATGTTGGAGTAATCCAATTCGTGTAAGCAAGAGAGAGAAAGAAAATTTAGAGAAACTTATAGAAGAAACAACTCTAAAATATGAAAAATGAGTGTAAAGTGTACATGTATATCTCTTTGAGTACATTTTTCAAAGTTTTAATCTTTTAATTTTAATGTTTATTTACCTTTATTTGTTTTATCTAGTTATTTATTTTTATTTGACTTTAGAAAAAAAATTACATAATACATATATATTTAAAAAAAAAAATATTTTTTAATTAAATATTATAATTGTAATTAATTTGTGGAATTTTTTTTCTCTACCTGTTAGATTTAGTCTAATTTAATTTAATAGACAATATTCATTTAAAATGAATCGGACAAAATTTTTACTATAATATTTTTTTTCTTAGTAAAACATAAACTATGAATTAGATAAGTTAAATAAATAAGTGTAGGGACAAAATAAAAGTTTTTTCTTTCCATGAGTCCACAATGATTAGATATTTGATCATCATTCAAAAAATCTCTCAACTACTGGAGTACGCATGTGTTTATAAGTTGTTATATTTTTTCTTATTTTATTAATATAGGACTTGTTTGTATCCCAAAATATTTTCAATTTACTCAATGCCCTTGAATTAGTTTATATTATATTACTTGTCCAATATTCGCTTCGATCACTATTAATTACATCCAATTTTTTTTGAGCGTGTTTTGTATTATTCAATAAATTTATTTTAAATAATTTATTTTAAATTATTATTGAATAAGAAAGTGGTAAAATAAATAACTTATTATGTTTGTCTCCGTATAAAAAAAATTTATAAATATGTCTATTTTAAACATGTGCAAACCATAATAATACATGCGATAATGTAAGAGTATCTTATATAGTTATTAACTATTTGTAAGTTTATCAATGAGTTAAAAGTAGCCATAGTGTATTTCTTAATTACATTTTGTAAAGTTTTAATCTTTTAATTTTAATGTTTATTTACCTTTATTTTTTTATCCAGTTATTTATTTTTAGAAAAAAATTACATAATACATAAGTCTTTGAAAAAAAAAATATAACTTTTAATTAAATAATTATAACCGTGATTAATTTGCTAAAAATTTCTTTCTAATGGTTAGATTTAGTCTAATTTAATTTAATGGATAATATTCATTTAAAAAGAATTGGACAAATTTTTTTATTATAGTTAGTAAACCATAAATTATGAGTTAGATAAATAACTGTAGGGACAAACTATATAAATGAGACCCAAAAGATGATGAACATTTTTTTTTCTTATGCCATCAATAAGTTTGAAAACATTCCTTTCCAGAACCATTTTTACTTAACTGCCTTCAAGAAGTCATGTTAGCATCAAAATAATATAGGTTTTCTCTTTTCATGATTTTTGCTTTTGGTTATCATCCAAAAGCCTCTCAATCATTAAAATACGTGTGTACTTTATAGATTATTATTTCTTCTCTTATTTTATCGACATGAGACTTGTTTGTATCCCAATAGTGCAATAGCTATGCATTTTTAATTTAATGTCCTTGAATGGACAATATTCATTTAAAATGAATCGGACAAAATTTTTATGATAATCTTTTTTCTTATAGTCAGTAAACTATAAATTATTTTTGGGAGATATATTTCAGCTAGTTTATCAGATTAGATGGAGATCTCATGACATTTATCTTGTGGGGTTTGGTGATTACTCATGTGTTATGTCTGATGTAACAATGCAACAATGTGTAATTTGTGGGTCTCACCTACCAAAGGACTCATACAAGAGGTGATTATGAAAAAAATATTGATGGAAAGTGTTAACTAGAGTAGATTCAAGAAAAATAGCTTCTACTCTAGAGAACATACACTTATTCATACGTGTGTTGTGATCGCGAGTACTATTGCCATCAAGGGTATTTACTTTTCTATTAGGTTTTTAATTTTTTTTATGTTAACAGGTTTGATATAATGTAGGAATTTAAGACAAGTTACATGACATTAGCTCATTTATTATTTGGAGTGCTCATAGGTTCTATATTATCTCATTTTACTTATTGGTTACTGTTGAGATACCTTGAATTTATATTTTATTCGTTATTATTTCATTTATTATTTAGGTTATAATAAAGTATTAAGGTGCTGTTATATTTTATTCTTATTATAAGGCTAAAAGACATTTGTATTAGATATCTCTACTCATTCATAAATAAGAAACTCCATGGACGAGTCACGTTGACTAATCACAGGTTCTATTTTATTCATGTTGATATTTTGTTTGAATTGCTTGAGGAGGTGGTTTTGGTAACTACCTCCTTGGAAAGAGATTAAAAATTACAAAACAATAATTTGGAGAAGCTAACACTAAGCAATATATCAATGACTCAAGTATGGTTTGGATAATGTCATTCCTATTTTTTGTTAACTTGTTGGGCTAGTGTTTACTTATTTCACTCTCAAAGATACATTAATCTAACCACATAAAATGTAAATAATATATATATATATATATATATATATATATATAATATTAACTTTGTCATCTATTAATTAATTATACTTAACATCATTGCATTATGGGATAGAGTTATGATTTAAATGTCTAATTGTGGACTTACTTGCATAGGGTATAGTTTTCTATTCATGAATCTTTTTGTTAGTTACAACATGTTAATAAATTTTCATAGCTATAGCAATAATTCTCTAAGATAATCTATATAATTTGATTAAAGTTATATAACCAATATTACGAAAAAAAGTAGTGATCCACTTTTCATAGCTATTGTCATTGTTAACCCTTTCTCAAGTGGTATCATGTCGGTGTAACATACATTGTTGTGCCCATACTAGCATTTTGTAATGCATATAGAGGCGATCAATCAAATTGGTCTGTTGCATCCATTTATGGTAAAGTGGTTATCATCACTTTTAGTGCATGGACAATATCTTCTCATGGTGTTCTAGTTGGCTTTATTGCATGTGGAATGATAATGAATATTATGTTAACGGGTTTGATATAATGTAGGAATTTAAGACAAGTTACATGACATTAGCTCATTTATTATTTGGAGTGATCATAGGTTCTATATTATCTCATTTTACTTATTGGTTACGGTTGAGTTACCTTGAATTTATATTTTGTCCTTTATTATTTCATTTATTATTTAGGTTATAATGAAGTTTTAAGGTGCTGTTATATTTTATTCTTATTATAAGGCTAAAAGACATTTGTATTAGATATCTCTACTCATTCATAAATCTGAAACTCCATGGACATGAGTCACGTTGACTGATTACAGGTTCTATTTTATTCTTGTTGATACTTTGTTTGAATTGCTTGAGGAGGTGGCTTTGGTAACTACTTCCTTGGATTGAGATTAGAAATTGCAAAACAATTTGGAGAAGCTAACACTAAGCAATATATCAATGACTCAAGTATGGTTTGGATAATGTCATTCCTATTTTTTTGTTAACTTGTTGGGCTAGTGTTTACTTATTTCACTCTCAAAGATACATTAATCTAACCACATAAAATGTAAATAATATATATATATATATATATAATTAACTTTGTCATTTTTTAATTAATTATACTTAACATCATTGCATTATGCGATAGAGTTATGATTTAAATGTCTAATTGTAAACTTGCTTGCATAGGGTATAGTTTTCTGTTTATGAATCTTTTTGTTAGTTACAACATGTTAATAAATTTTCATAACTATAACCATAATTCTCTAAGATAATCTATATAATTTGATTAAAGTTATATAACCAATACTACGAAAAAAAGTAGTGGTCCACTTTTCATAGCTATTGTCGTTGTTAACCCTTTCTCAAGTGGTATCAAGTTGGTGTAACATACATTATTGTGCCCATACTAGCATTTTCTAATGCATATAGAGGCGTTCAATGAAATTGTTCCGTTGCATCCATTTATGGTAAAGTGACATCATTACTTTTAGTGCATGTGCAATATCTTCTCATGGTGTTCTAGCTAGCTTGATTGCATGTGGAATGATAATGAATATTATGTTAACGGGTTTGATATAATGTAGGAATTTAAGACAAGTTACATGACATTAGCTCAATTATTATTTGGAGTGATCATAGGTTCTATATTATCTCATTTTACTTATTGGTTACTGTTGAGATACCTTGAATTTATATTTTGTCCATTATTATTTCATTTATTATTTGGGTTATAATGAAGTATTAAGGTGTTGTTATATTTTATTCTTATTATAAGGCTAAAAGACATTTGTATTAGATATCTCTACTCATTCATAAATAAGAAACTTCATGGACATGAGTCACGTTGACTGATCACAGGTTCTATTTTATTCTTGTTGATACTTTGTTTGAATTGCTTGAGGTGGTGGTTTTGGTAACTACCTCCTTGGAATGAGATTAGAGATTGCAAAACAGTTTGGAGAAGCTAACACTAAGCAATATATCAATGACTCAAGTATGGTTTGGATAATGTCATTCCTATTTTTTGTTAACTTGTTGGGCTAGTGTTTACTTATTCCACTCTCAAAGATACATTAATCTAACCACATAAAATGTAAATAATATATATATATATATATATATATATATATATAATTAACTTTGTTATCAATTATACTTAACATCATTACATTATGGGATAGAGTTATGTTTTAAATGTCTAATTGTAGACTTGCTTCGATAGGGTATAGTTTTCTATTCATGAATTTTTTGTTAGTTACAACATGTTAATAAATTTTCATAGCTATAACAATAATCCTCTAAGATAATCTATATAATTTGATTAAAGTTATATAACCAATGCTACGAAAAAAAGTAGTGGTCCACTTTTCATAGCTATTGTCATTGTTAACCCTTTCTCAAGTGGTATCATGTTGGTGTAACATACATTATTGTGCCCATACTAGAATTTTGTAATGCATATAGAGGCTGTCAATTAAATTGGTCCGTTGCATCCATTTATGGTAAAGTGACTATCATCACTTTTAGTGCATGGGCAATATCTTCTCGTGGTGTTCTTGGTGGCTTGATTGCATGTGGAATGATAATGAATATTAAGTTAGCGGGTTTGATATAATGTAGGAATTTAAGACAAGTTACATGACATTAGCTCATTTATTATTTGGAGTGACCATAGGTTCTATATTATCTCATTTTACTTATTGGTTACTGTTGAGATACCTTCAATTTATATTTTGTCCATTATTATTTTATTTATTATTTGGGTTATAATGAAGTATTAAGGTGCTGTTATATTTTATTCTTATTATAAGGCTAAAAGACATTTGTATTAGATATCTCTACTCATTCATAAATAAGAAACTCCATGGACATGAGTCACGTTGACTGATCACAAGTTCTATTTTGTTCTTGTTGATACTTTGTTTGAATTGTTTGAGGACGTGGTTTTGGTAACTACCTCCTTGGAATGAGAATAGAAATTGCAAAACAATTTGGAGAAGCTAACACTAAGCTATATATCAATGACTCAAGTATGGTTTAAATAATGTCATTCCTATTTTTTGTTAACTTTTTGGGTTAGTGTTTACTTATTTCACTCTCAAAGATACATTAATCTAACCACATAAAATGTAAATAATATATATATATATATATATATATATATATATAAAATTAACTTTGTCATCTATTAATTAATTATACCTAACATCATTGCATTATGGGATAGAGTTATGATTTAAATGTCTAATTGTGGACTTGCTTGCATAGAGTATAGTTTTCTATTCATGAATCTTTTTGTTAGTTACAACATGTTAATAAATTTTCATAGCTATAGCAATAATTCTCTAAGATAATCTATATAATTTGATTAAAGTTATATAACCAATACTACGAAAAAAAGTAGTGGTCCACTTTTCATAGCTATTGTCATTGTTAACCTTTTCTAAGTGGTATCATGTTGGTGTAACATACATTATTGTGTCCAGACTAGCATTTTGTAATGCATATAGAGGTGGTCAATCAAATTGGTCCGTTGCATCCATTTATGGTAAAGTGGCTATCATCACTTTTAGTGCATGGGCAATGTCTTCTCACGGTGTTCTAGCTGGCTTGATTGCATGTGGAATGATAATGAATATTATGTTAACGGGTTTGATATAATGTAGGAATTTAAGACAAGTTACATGACATTAGCTCATTTATTATTTGGAGTGATCATAGGTTCTATATTATCTCATTTTACTTATTGGTTACGGTTGAGCTACCTTGAATTTATATTTTGTCCTTTATTATTTCATTTATTATTTAGGTTATAATGAAGTTTTAAGGTGCTGTTATATTTTATTCTTATTATAAGGCTAAAAGACATTTGTATTAGATATCTCTACTCATTCATAAATCTGAAACTCCATGGACATGAGTCACGTTGACTGATTACAGGTTCTATTTTATTCTTGTTGATACTTTGTTTGAATTGCTTGAGGAGGTGGCTTTGGTAACTACTTCCTTGGATTGAGATTAGAAATTGCAAAACAATTTGGAGAAGCTAACACTAAGCAATATATCAATGACTCAAGTATGGTTTGGATAATGTCATTCCTATTTTTTTGTTAACTTGTTGGGCTAGTGTTTACTTATTTCACTCTCAAAGATACATTAATCTAACCACATAAAATGTAAATAATATATTTATATATATATATATATATATAATTAACTTTGTCATATATTAATTAATTATACTTAACATCATTGCATTATGGGATAGAGTTATGATTTGAATGTCTAATTGTAGACTTGCTTGCATAGGGTATAGTTTTCTATTCATGAATCTTTTTGTTAGTTACAACATGTTAATAAATTTTTATAGCTATAACAATAATTCTCCAAGATAATCTTATATAATTTGATTAAAGTTATATAACCAATACTACGAAAAAAAGTAGTGGTCCACTTTTCATTGCTATTATCATTGTTAACCCTTTCTCAAGTGGTATCATGTTGGTGTAACATACATTATTGTGCCCATACTAGCATTTTCTAATGCATATAGAGGCAGTCAATCAAATTGGTGCGTTGCATCCATTTATGGTAATGTGGCTATCATCAGTTTTAGTGCATGGGCAATATCTTCTCATGGTGTTCTTGTTGGCTTGATTGCATGTAGAATGATAATGAATATTATGTTAACGGGTTTGATATAATGTAGGAATTTAAGACAATTTACATGACATTAGCTCATTTATTATGTTATCGAGTTTGCATTTATCATTAGCTCATGGTGTTCTATATTATCTCATTTTACTTATTGGTTACTATTGAGATACATTGAATTTATATTTTTTCCGTTATTATTTCATTTTTTATTTGGGTTATAATCTTTAAGTTTAGCTATCATTTAGTTGGTTGGTCTGTCTTCTTCGTCTTTTCACATTTTATCTGCAAATCTACAAATTCTTCTAGATTTGATAGTTTCCTATAAATTGTTTTAGCATCATTAAACTTCACGTTAATAGATTCTTCTACCACAAAGTTTCTAAAGTTGAATAATCTATATGCCTTTGAGATGTCTGATTATCCAAGGAAAATGCCTTTATCCACTTTGGAGTCAAACTTCCCAAGTTGATCCTTAATGTGAAGACATAGCATTCACATCCAAATGGATGAAAGTATGTTATAGAGGGTCGTTTTCCTCTCCATAGTTCATAGAGAGTCTTGTTTAACAAATGTCTTATCAATATTCTGTTTCAAATATAACAAGCAATATTGATTGTTTCTACCCAGAATTGTTTTGGTAAAAAGTTTTTTTGTAAATGAAAGTTCTTGCCATTTCTTGCAAGATGTGGTTCTTTTTTTCAACTACCTCATTTTGTTGAGGTGTTCTTGGTCAAGAGAAGTTATGAAAGACATCATTCTTTTCATAAGATATTTTGAAACCAAAATTTTCAAACTCAGTTCCATGATCACTTATGATGACAGAAATACAAAATCTTTTTTTCATTTTGAACTCTTCCACAAAATATCTCAAAGATTTTGAAAGACTCATGTTTATGGGCTAAGAATTATACCCATGTATATCTAGAATAGTCATCAACAATGACTAGCCTATACTTCTTACCACCTAAACTTAAAGATCTAGTTGGACCAAATAGATCCATATGTAACAGTTCTAAAGGTCTAGAAGTGGAAACAACCATTTTAGGTTTAAAAGAATTTTTAACTTGTTTCTCCTTTTAATATGTTTCATAGAGAATATGAGTTTTCCAAGAAATCTCAAGCAATCCCTTTACTAATCTCATTTTGTTGAATTTTGAAATATGTTTCAAATTGACATGTCCGAACCTTTTATGCCAAATCCATCTTTCATATTTTCTAGAGATCAAATATGTTACATTCTATTTGCTCATATTTTCTAGATTAATCTCATAGAGATTATTCTTTTTGTAGGCAATGAAAAACACAAACCCATCATTTTTTTTGACTATGAATGCATTTTTGTCAAAGCTTATAATATACCTACTATTACACGAAGTTAGACATGAAACACATAGAAGGGGGGGGGTTGAATATGTGTGTGTTCGTACGAAGGAATTTTATAATCATTTTCGCAAGAGTAATGTTCTTCGTCCAATGCACTTTTAAATACCATAATGTTATGCAGAATTTGCTTAACACAAGGATACTACATCTGAAAGATTTATTTTCTGCTGAGGAAAATGGTTTAGATAACAATAATGATTAAGGTTCTTGCATTTTCCTTTTCAAGATAGTTTCATATAGGGATGAGTAGTAGATAATACTTTTCAGTGTAACATATTTGTTAAACAAACTTTGTGTCTTCGTCTAAAAAATGGTTTTAATAAAGAATAGACATTAGAAGAAGTTTTCAACATGGTTTGTCAATTAAGAAGAGTTTGTGTCTGAAATATAAATAAGACAATGCAATCATATTTACACTGCTTCGCTTAACTAAGCTACGTCCAGTCTCCTTCAACTGAAGGGTTCCACTAGATAAACAATTTAGTACAAGTATTCTTTGATTAGCCTTTTCAAGCTCACAGTGAGTATTATGGACCACCCAGATCAGAACCACTCTTGGTCCAAGTATTCTCGACCTCTCTAGGCCTTGAGTATTCTAGACCATCCCGATCACGACCACTCCTAGTTACGAGTATTCTCAACCACTCCTGGTTGACTAGCTTCACTCACCAGCTCTAGTATTCTTAAACCACTTCTGGTTTCCCAAGTATTCTTGACCACTCCTAGCCCTCCAGCTTCACTCACTAGCGCTAGTATTCTCTTATCAGCCACTTCTGGCTAGTAGTGAGTATTCTCGACCACCTCCTGGCCCACCAGCTTCACTCACTGGCGCTAGTATTCTTTAGTCAGCCTCTTCAGGCTCGTAGTAAGTATTCTTTGATAAGTCCCTCCAGGCTTTCCAAGTATTCTTTTCCTAGCCTCTTCAGGCTTTACATATGATAGACGTACAGTCAGGTTTGAGTGTTTGGGTTACTCTCATAGAGAGGATACATATATGATCTACACTCTCTAAGGTTTCATTACCTTAGTCCTATAGAGATTCTGAGTGTGTGGGTTACTCTTTACAAAGAGGATAAATAAGGTTACAACACTTAGTAAGTTTTCCTTCCTAAGATACACTTGGAACACCTTAGACTACAGAGACGAATACAATGATACATTGTAGATTTGACTATGAAGAATCAATCTCTGATTTCCTAAGATACACTTGGAACACCTTAGACTACAGAGACGAATACAATGATACATTGTAGAGCCCAGGGCAATGCCTATAGTTATTTTTTTGTTGCTTCTTGCCAACCTCTTTCAGTTTGATGTTATTGCATACTTATAGGCCTGTAAAATTTGCCCGTTGCATATGTCCGTTGAAGCTAATATAGTCGTTCATAACTAGTTTGATCCTTTCATTTAATGCATTTGGTCTTGCATTAAATGTTGCTTCCTATTTTTAGACATTGCGTGTATCTTCTTTGTCTTGTTGCCAGCAGTGTTTGACTTTATCTGAGACCTAGAAATTATTTTTCTTTTTCTGGTCATGTAGCAATATAGCCGTTGTCCTTTTTTGAAAAAGTAATACACTTTTTCTGACACATGTATGCTCTGCTTTTGCGTGCTTCTCTTCTTCTTTATTCCTTTAGATCATGCATTTTACATTGAAAGCTTTTGTGTGGTCATAGACAATGTCTTGGCTTGTTTCTCGAGACGTAATTCTTTAATTGCTTGCTTGGCAGTCTCCATCTTCGTCTATTGGTTCTGTGCACTTCAATCTTGACTTTCGTCTCAGTGTCTGAGTTTAATACTTTGATTTTTCTTTGATCTGGTCAACAGTGTGAGTAGACAGTCATTGTTTCCATTTGGAGTGTCTCTCAATCTGTTTTTTCCTTCGTCTGATGCATAATTGACTTTCTTCTTATCTTTGTCTCACGCTTGGTCCATTTCTTTACATTGCACTGGAGGTTATTCTTGACACACATCCATCTAATGTTGGGCTCCTAGTCGTCTGGTGCACATATAGTACTTTATCTATTTAATTAGCTTGGATTGTCTGGTTCTCATGATGTGCCTTGCCTTGACCGTTCTTTTAACAGAGTTGACCATCTGGCTTCTTCTTATGTTCAGCACAACCTTCCTTATTCCAGGTTTGGTCTCATTTTGGCTTTTCTCCTGATACTCCAATGTCTCTTTCTAGTGGTAGTCATCTTTCGTTCATGAGCAAACTTTGTTTTGATGCTTGACTAACCATCGTCTGATTCTCTTGTTTAGCTTGCACAACTTCGTGGATTCTTGCATTTAATGTATCTGATCTTGCATTAAATATTTGCTTACTGAATCTGCATTTCACGGAGTTTTTTTTGTACCATTTGTTTGCTTCTATATTTGGCATTAATCATGACTTAGATATCCCTGTAATTTCCTGGTGTTGTAGCTACAGAGACATTGTCCTTTGCTGACTGGTAGGTGTACTTGCTCTGACACATGTAGCTTTGATTTGTGGATAAGCGCTAGTCTATTTTGCTCTTCTCTTTTCTTCTATTTTGATGAATTCATGTGTTCTTCTGAGAGTGTGGATACTAGGTAGTTCTTCTCGTTGTGACTTCAGACGCAATCCAATCTTCTTGGTTTTCGTTTGTGTATTTAAGTCTTCGTCTGGTCAGTTGTCATCGTCCATGGTCTTGTATCATCTGAGGCTTCATTATTTTCCTTCTTGTGCTGGGCTTGATTTTGTTTGATCTCCTCATGTGATGTTTTGTTAGCTTTTTCCCTTCATCTCGATTGATCCTGTCCTGTTCTTTTATTCCTTTTATGGGTGTTTTCATCTGATGTATTCCCTTCATTTGATCAGCCTTTAACCAGTGCTTAGGTCATATCTCTTGGTTCTGGTAATACATGTGTATTCTCTATTCTTCAACTTGCCTATATTTATATTTGAAACACTAACACACTTGTAAGAGATAACAACGTGTATTATATTTGTCTCATTCAAAACCTTGCTGGGAATTGCTTTCGTCTTCTTCTGACTTAACATTACAAAATTGACTTATGTTAAGCAGATTATACTTTAGACCTTCAGCATATAAAACATTATGGACAATAGGCATAAAATATTTACCTATTAAGGAAGTGACTCTTCCGACTCCTAATTCTCTTACATCACTAGTTGTTGATCCTGTCATTTCCTTATCTATTAGGGACTTAATATTTAATATTAAGAATTTAAATTTGTTGCTATGATCCCCTATTTTCGATACATCTTCTGGGCTTGCACTTCCCCATGGAGTTGCTACTAAGGAAGCCCCCTTGTTGTCTTTACCTATTCCTCCCTTTCATCCACTTGTGTCAAGTGAAGGAGGACCTTCATAGGGGCCTAATGTAGAAAGGACTAACATCCCAGTTGGATGCTTACTCCTACAACTTCCCATGCCTCAGATGATGGTTTTTCTAAGTTTGAGCCTGAAACCAAACCTACCACTACTGGCCCTGGTACTTCTAAGTCAACTAAGAAGAGGTTGTTAGATATGGAGAAGCAAATTCATCTTCTACGAAAATAGCATAAGGTTATCTTCTCCAACTAGGCTAAGCTGCAACACAACATGAATGACTAGCTACCAAACTATTCCTAGGGTAATTCCAAATGTTCCTTTACCTTCCTATACACCTCCACCTCCTTTTAGAGAGGAAGAGTATCCTTCGTCTTAGTCTTCAGAGAACTCCTCACCATCAAAGACTAAGTGAAAACTTCTTTTTGATAATGTCAAAAAAGGGGGAAAACTTAGGAATTTTAGGATTCAATTTTTAGGATAATTTTATTAATTTGATTCAAGTTATTTGGGATGATTGTAATATTGACAATTGTTTAGTTTCACTTTGTGTGTAATTTTTGTTGTTGCTGAATCATGAAACCATATTGTGTTTTGATAAATATATAATGCTTATGGTTATTCCCATATTTTTTTTCTTCTGATGGTTGCTTTAATATCTATGTTTAACGTTAATTGACTTATTTGTGGGGATGGTAATGCATGCTTACGTTAAGTGTAGCTGAAATTGAAAAATGCACATATTCAAGGGGAGCATATAAGTACACGAATTGCTAGATTAAGGGGGAGTATGAAAATAAATTTGAGTAGAAAGCAATGAATTTGAAAACCAATCTAAATGATAAGTAAAATGAGTGATTACATATTACTTAGACTTAATGATAATGAATCTGTGTAACATAATTAACTTGAATAATGAAAAACATGTGGAATAAATTTTGATGAACTTAGAAATAAACTAAAAAATGCAAAAAAGGTGTAAGCTCTTCCTAAAATCTACAACTAAGTTTTGTCATTGTCAAAAAATGGAAAATTGTTGAATCTTGCCTTAATGTATGTTTTAATAATGAAAAACTCTTAGTTTCAAGTTTCAACTATGAAGAGTTCTCATGTGGAGTACTAATATAATTTTTCATGTGTTTCAAATTTAATTTGTTTAATACTCAAAAGCTTAACAAGTATTACAGCTTAGAAGCACCAACAGAAAGCAACTAAACCACTTGAGCTGATATGTAGCACCATGGTTGTAACTAATTTATTAGCACACAATAAATGTTGATCAAAGGAGTTCAAGATGAAAATTTTCTCTTAGAAAAGATGCCTTGAAGACTTATTTCAAAGGTAAATATTAGGAAGCTTCAGTTAAAATTCAACTTCTTAGAAGACTGGTTCTAAAGACTCACTCAGAAAGTTTGAAGAAAAGGTTGCTCAAAAGGATACATAGAAGGAAGCTTAGAAGGTAACTCAGAAGATAACAACTTTTGAGGGAATTGCTAACAACACCAAAATGAAAGTACAAGTTGATGGCAACTTTGCTTAAAAATATAACCAAGCCCTAACAGACATATTTTGAAGTCTATAAAAAGGAAACCAATACTACATTTCTAAAGCAAGCAAGATCAAATAGAGTAATCAAAGCACAAGCTTTCATAGCTATAATCCTTGCTTTATACTATGTTTTTAGAGATCTCCACTTCTACATTTGTAATCATTCTTGTAATAGAAAAATGAAGTGTGAGTCTTCATTAGTGGAAGCTCATGTCAGGAGAATCTGTTGTAACCATAGCTAAGTGCTAAGATACACAAACCTGTTGCAGAGGTATAGGAAGGAGAGAAAAAAAGTCAACTAGGTGGTTGCAAGATCTCATTGTAGGTGACTATGAGGTTGGGTTACTCAGCAGGTTGTTGAGGGAGAAATCTCAACAAGTGGCTGAGTGGAATTAATTAACAAAAAATGGTTGTGTAGTGAAGAATCTATGTCAATAGGTTGTTGAAGTTGTAAGTTAAACAACAATAGTTGTGTTCAGTGAGAAATCTCCTTACTTGCTGTAGTTTCGTTATTGCTTTATATATTTCTATTGCATAATCTATCATTACTTTAAACTACTTAAAAGATTGTTCATAAGAAAACTAAATTTTTGAACACTTAGAAGGTTTACCTTTTGAAGAAAATTTTTTCATAAAGAATAAATTTTAAATAATACAATAATTCAACCCCCGTTTCTTGTTGCCTAACATTCACTTCAATTGAATAATTTCATCAAGTGTATGTTGCAAATCATACACTACACATAAATGATATGAAAATCACTAAAATCTTTAGAAGATGTCAAACTCTCATAATCACATAACTATAAAGATTATCTTATCATTAATGCAACTTTAACACTTTCTCACACCATAGAAATGGATTAAAAAATTAAAATTGATTAAAATCAATTTTAGTGTTAACAAAAATAACAAATGATTTGTTTGTCCCATAAACCTTTTTCATAAGATCTCTAATCACAAAGGTTTTCATAAGATCTCCAATCACAAAGGTTAAGTTACCATCATTGTTTGTTTCAAGTGCCTTTAATAAAATTTCATTCCTGTCAATATTTATAAATAACTCTTGATATTTCATAAACAATATCTTCCCTAGAGATTTAAAGTCAAATGATCGATCAAGTCCATTATTGACTACATTTAATAATTTCCAATTTTTTTAAATCCTTTTTTATATCACATCATTTCTTAGTTTTATATTCCCAATGGAATATTAGCTAAGAGATTATCAACTACTTAGCCTCTTAACCAACCATCTTCAGAGCAACAAACTCTAATTCAATAACTATATTTGGTTGACCTCAAATTAATTTCATTGCAACAAAGTGTAATCACATAACATAAGTAGATTTTTGTCTCATATAGATCCAAGACTCAATTAATAATCTTTGCATTTTCTAATACAATAGAAAATTCAATGTTAAATATAGTAATTTATGGTACATCTCCATTATATCATGATAAATAAAACTTCTAATATGGAAAACATCACATTTGATACTATAACCAAGTAAAATTAATAAAAATTGTTACAATTCACACCAACTCATGTCACAAACAACAATAGCTTTTAAGAGTTAAACTCAAAAAGTTTATAACATTGATACCAAAGATATTAACAATCATTATATAATTATGCATTTATAACAATTGATATGAAAAATTAACCTACAACCAAACATATTAGCCCAAAAAATGCCCAACACATACACAATATGACAATCTCAACAATATTAATATATAGTGCTAGAAATTTTTTTATTTTTCTTTTTTTTTTTAAGAAAAAAAAAGTTTACTTGCATGGTTTTTGCCTTCCATTTACATCAAATCAATCTCCCACGCTGATAACTATGCTTGAGAACCACATTTTCTTATGAATTTATTCTTCTTTCAAAATCAATCCACTCTTAAATTGTTCTTCATCGTGCATAGAAAATACATTGTGATTGATGCATCCTTCTTCTTGTGAAACTTGATCACTACTCTCTAGGGGCTTATTAGTAGAAAATCATGTTGGACTATCCAATTGACACCTTATGATCTCCTTCACCTATGATAGTCATAATAGCGTGCACATCACATTCTCCTTCACCTTCATAGTCTTGTGCTCAACTCTCAAAGTAGTGGATCCTATACTCTCTAAAACACAATAATTGTTTTGTTTGAACAAATGCCAAATATATTGCAATGGTCAATTATACGTCCTTTAGATTGTTGTTCATGGATTGTATGAACACAAATTGATTAAAATTCCTAAAGTGTGTAATGAATTATTTTAAAGGACTTATCTGCAGGCTTTCGTGCAAGTCCCTAAGGATACAATAGGATCTACTAGTATTAGACTGAGGATGCAAAACTGACAAGTTTTTAATCCAGAAAAGAGATAATATAGAGAAAGAAAGAAAATAAAGAGAAGAGAGTAATGCTCGGTATATTTGACTCTAGGGATTCTCAATGTTTAAAGAAAATGATATTAACTGTTGTGGTTACAATTAATTACAAAAATTTTAAAAATTAATTAAAAAATGTTTGATAATATAAATTACGTAAAATTATAATGATCATAATATTATATCTCAATAAAAATAATATTAATTAAACTTTAAAATCTGTAATTAATAAAATAATAAATTTAAAATTTAAAATAATTTTATAAATAAATTAATCTTTTAAAATATCTTAAAATATACAACAATATTTTTACTTTTTATATTGCTAATATATCTATTATTTTTCTATCTATTATATATTATGAGAGAAGATTTTGCCACATATGTAGATGTCACGTGAAAACACCATATTCGTCTTTTTTCTCCTTAAATATTCAAATGATTTTATATTATATTTTTTTATACATGAAAATATTTAATTATAGTAATTGTACAACAATCACATATTTTAATTCTAATTCAATCGATTGAATCAATCAATTAAATCTTTCAATTTAATGTACATATTGTTTTTATATAATAATTCTACAATAATTTATATAACAATGTAATTAAATCATAAATAAAAACTATAATTCAAAATATAAAACTATTTACTACCCTCATTATAATTTGAGATATAAAATTATATATTCTAATTAAATCAAATGATGATAAAATTTGAGTATAAAAGAAATTTTGCGTCATGTGACAACACGATTATTATTATTATCATTATCATTATCATTATCATTATCATTATCATTATCATTATCATTATCATCATCATCATTATCATCATTATCATTATCATCATTATGATCATTATTATCATTATTATCATTATTATCATTATTATTATTATTATTATTATTATTATTTATATAAAATTTCATTAAAAATATTTTTAATTCATATATATAAATAATAATTATAATAATTAAAAATATTAAAGATATTATGATGAATGTGATTTTTATAATTAAAAATTCAAACTAATAAAAGTCTTATATAAGAAGTATATTATAATTATACAAGACACAAGAATATAACATTATATTAATATATATATATATATATATATATATAATTTCATTTTTTTTGCATACTTATATATATTCACTAATATATTTTTATATAAAAATTAATTAAAAAAATATAAAAATATAATAAATATATCAACTCAACCCACCCTCTTGTAAGAGTTATTATGCTAGTAATTTTATATACTTTTGTTAGCAAACAAATATATAAGAGTGTGTTTAAACAAGAATTTTAAATAGAGTAATTCATCTTTTTTTTTTTTTGTAAAATTTCAAATATCTAAGGTAAAATGTTTTGTTTGGATAGAAAATTTATAAATATTTAAAATTCAAGTACATGTGAAATTACTTAAAATAGTATAATTTTAAATTGTTCCAAAAAAATAAGATTTAAAATTTTATATATTTTTTCTTTCTTATCTTACTTATCTTATTTCTCTCTCATCTCTTATGTTTCCTTTTACTTCGCTCTTTCATCTTTCATACTTTATTTTCTTTCCCCCTTTTCTCCTCTCTCTCTCTCTCCCTATTTCTTTTCTTTTCTCTCTAATTTTATCTTCTTTTTTTTTTCTCTCTCCAATCTCTCTCTCTCTCCTCTATTTCACTTTTCTCTTCATCTCTCCCTCTTTATGTTTGTCTTTCCTCCTCTTTTTCTTTTCTCTTTTCTCCTACCTCCCTCACATCTCTTTCAAAGTTGACAAAAGAAATATCAACAATTTTTTAAATTATTGAATATTCAAAATATTTTTTTAAATTAATAAATATTATTTAATATTCATTTTCAAAACTATTAAATATTTGTTTTTGACACCATCTATTAAATATTGGCTAATAATTATTTTTTTATAAAATTTAATATTAAAATTTCAATACACACATACACATTTATATATAAAATTAATTTACTCATTGTGAAAATCAAATTACCATATTTAAACTAAGAGTTCAAAATTTTAAAAATTTAAATTAACTTATCCAAATAAAATATTTTAAAAAATAATAAAAATTGAAATTCATGTAATTGAATTTCAAAAATTTCTTATCCAAACACCATTTCAATAACGCTAATCAGTTTGAATTTCATTACACGACTTGTCTTTCAGCAACTTAAATATATGTTGTAATGAAGTTATAAAATTACAACACCCTTTATATTAACGTCTTCAAAGTAGAGGGAATACCACAACAAAGAGGCATATATAAGCCCTCAAATATGATGTCAAATGCCTTACCACATAGTTATATAATATCAACCACCTCTAAGAAAGTTTTCAAAAGCATCCAAGGTGGCAGGAATACAATGGTTCCAGAGTCAGGTCAAGCTCATTCCTCCCTACTTCGGGTGCTTCCTCACGGTAATTGCCACTGCAAAAATAATATTAAGCTTGCAGTTAAAATGTGTTCTTCTTTTGGATAATCTGAGTCAAAATATTAACTATAACAAGATGTGACATAAATAATATATAGCTTGTTATTGAAAGGTTACCCCATGTTTAATAGTGGCTGTGGTAGCAAGAAAGATGCATTAACTCCATGGTTTGGATGCTCCCATTGTGCCTGCTGCGCTGCAACCTTTTCTTTTTCCTTGATCTAATTTCAGTTTACACTATAAGTTAGAATTACGTATATAAATAAAAAAGAATGCAACTTTATGCTTATATATATGTGAATTCGTCGACCTTCTATGAAATAGGGCTTGGCAACATATATAGGCTCCCTTTTCTTTAGTTTAGTATAACAATCAAACTCTTATTAGTCTAAATCAACGAGGTTATTATTCTAATTTTCATGAGTCTCATGAGCAATCGAGAACTTAATTTAACATCATCAACTAATATTAGAGAGGAAACACAATGTAACTTTGCTACATACACACAAATATTATATATTCGTGGGTTTTTTGGTTTTCATCATGTAAGTTAAAGTTTTTGGATTGATCAGTCGGCTGTGTTTACATAGTAATTAATCAGATACGGCTCAGTGCATTTCATCCATATTGATAATGAATATGTTTGTTAACTTTTTTTTTTCTTCTTATAAAAGTGCTTATTTTTAATAAAATAAGTGTTGCTTTTTAATAAAATAAGCACTTTATTTTTAATATGTTTATCTAAACTTTAGTTTCTTAAAATAATTAATTTTCTTCTTAAAAAGTTGTTTCTTTTAAAAGTACTTGTTTATAAATACTTGATTTTAAATTTAAACAAATAGATTGAATGTCAGAATTTAACGATCAAATAAGTTAATGAGGTTAAAGTATAGTATAGCAAGATGGAAGGGAACTTGGGACCATAAGTATAAAACTCATCAGAAGTGTTTTAATTAAATTCGTAAGGTTTATCTTTAAACCTTTCTCTAAGAATATATTGGAAAAGTGTTTTAAGTCTCTTTGGATAAAATATTTTATAAACACTTATAAGAGGAAAAACTAATTTGTAGAAGATATTTTATGTTAGTTTCTCCAAAAAAATTATTTTTAACTAATGTATAAACTAATTGTAATTTATAAATAAATTTACCTCATTTTTTCTTTCTTGTTTTGAAATTTATCTAAATAAATTCTTTCTTGAAATTTAACTCAAACAGAGAAAATAATCTATACACTAATATTGTAAAGACTTTTCTAAATTTATAAAAAAAAATACCGTGTCATCAATAAAAAATATCCGATATAATAAATTTATAGACATTTTCTAAATTTAAAAGATATAGATAAACTGATTTGTGGTTGATTGACATTTTATAACTTTAGTATATTTTCATCAAACTCGCTTAAATATTAGAACCTATTGTTACAAAGGCACACTTTGACACTTTGAACTTAACCTTTTTATTATTTGTATAGTCTTTTACTTGTTTCTTACCATCAACTTGTCCAGATTTACATATAATAGTAGAAATTTATCCAGATTAAGCAGCATTAGCCATTGGTGCAATAAAATTTGATGCAAAAAGGAAAAAAATAGTACTGATCAGTAATATAATCTCCGTTACCTTCTTTGCAAGCATGTTATTCTGTTCCTGTATCACTTTCTCCTGTCACAGTTCAAGAGAGCACATGTGAGTTTGATTGTCTAGAGAAACACGCATAATCAAGATTGGTATCTGAGATTCATAGTGCAACCGTTACAATCTTTCAGGACCTATACAGTCCTAGCTGCATAAAGTCGTGACAAGATTTGAGCAAGTACCTTCTTCTGAAGCTCCGAAATGGACTCGTACATGAGTTGGTTCTGTTATTAATTAAATATATAATAATACCAATGGAAAACCAGTATTAATTAATTAAAAATGTAATTATATGAATAAAAGAAGAAAAGTATCAATAGTTAGTTAGTAGTATGTTTTATGTACTCTGCGGGTACGAATTTGTTTGAGAGCAGTATCTAACTGCTGCTCCAGACTCTGAAGCTCTTTGAGACTCATTGAACCTAAATCTTCTCCCATATAATGCCTGTGTAATAATAATTCGGTGAGAGTATAGTAAGTGTTAAAAATTGAAATCAACGATTTTTTTTTTTTTCTGAGACAAATAAAGTAAACCCAACAAAGTCAAATACCTGTGGTTTCTCTGCAAAAGGTCAATCTTTGCCTTGAGTCTAGTATACTCAATGGTCCAATTTCCCTGCACACACACAGCTAACAAATCACATTCATAACATGGATTGAGACAAGAATAACTATATCAGTTTTCTTACATCACTTTACATCATTGAAAGCTACCAGTGTGTGGCAGATGCAGCCGTACGAATTTTTAGACTTAAATTAAGTAAATTATAAATGAGAGATGTCTATATTAATTAAAATAATTTGTTAAAATGATTAGAATTTTATTTACAATTTATTCTTTAAACTTTTTAAGATGTAAAATTGATTACAAATTGTTATATTAATTTTTTTAACATTTCTTTTCCAATATTTATCATAAAACTAGCTAATTCATTTAATCTTTGTTGATATATTATTGATTTTCAATTAAAAAAAAAGTTATTAATTTTTATTTTCAAAACAATATTTTTACTAAAACAATAACTACAGAAATTGTTGAGATTATTTTATAAGTAATATATGTATTTCAAAAGAAAAATCAAGTCTTATATAATTGAGTATGTTATTGATGTATAACTTTTAACTTGTATATTTTTTTTTCAAAATCCTGAACTATGCAATAACTACAGTTTTTTAATATTAAACAAAAATTATCTTCGTATCTTTGAAATTAATAAACTCTATTTTGAAGCGTAGAAATAGCATGATTTTGTATAGAAAAATAATAAATTCTGAAAATGATATTTAGTAAGACTTTATAATTTCATATATAAAAAAAATCTCAACAAATTTTTAATTCTCTATTAATAAATTTTTCACAAAAATTAGATTTGTTATTCATCTCTATAATAATTTATTTGACAGAAATTATAGCATTTTTAGACTTACCTTTGCTATATATGTAAAAATGAACAAAAATGAAACACTTAAGACCATTCAGTTGTTTTATAACAACACCGATGCACATGTCTTTCAATTATATAAATTTTATAACTAATTAACGGTAAACAATATATGTTAGAGAATTTTATTTATATATTTTTTATTAGCAAACAAAGGAACTATTAATTCAAAGAGTACTAGAGGTACAACTATATATATATACACAAGTGTTATGCATTTTATTTTATTTTATTTTTGTCCATGTGAACATAATTCACACAGTGTCTCAAAATTTATTATCGAAGACTATATTCTCATAATTATTTTAATATAAATGGGAATTGAATCTAAAAGATTAGGTTAATCTTATGTTATAGGACAAATCTTACAACCATCGATTCAAGAGACATAGTTATACATTTTATTTCATACATATGTTCATCCAGGTGTGGTTGTATATTATAATATATATATATATATATATATATATATATATATATATAATTATCTATATACTGTCAGTGTAAAGTTTTTTTACATTAGCAATCAATTATATCTCTTAATTATGTCATGTCACTGTTAAAAGTAAATGTATTTACAGTGACATTGTACAATTAAGAGATATAATTGGTTGCTAGTGTAAAAAATTTTTACACTGACAATGTATAGGTGATTAACTCATTCATATATATATATATATGTGTGTTTGTATGAGTATTTCTTAAGGGTTTCAATCTCAAATCGAGTAACATTCATTTAAAGTGTGTTTAATTATTTAGTGTGAAGAAATAAGATTTTTTTTTGTTGCCATTCCCCTTTAAAGGGAAAAGAAAAATCACAAGTATTTCCTAAAGATTAAGCTTTGCTAAACATGATCGGGCGATTAACAAGCCCGCAAGTGGTGTACATGTGGGTTGATTATATCAGTGTCTTTGGGCTAATATATATTGTGGAGTAAGTGACAAACCTGTGACTCGGAATCATTTGCAACAAGCTGTCTCTCTGCATAGGCATACCTTTCATAGCGTTCCAGTATCTTCTCCATGCTATTTAATAATTGTTAAAATAGAAACCAACATTAATTAGTTCTCTCAACTGTTACTTAATTGATCATAACAAACCACCTTAAAGAGTATTACAAAGCCCTTTACCAAGATAATGTAATATATATATATATATATATATCTTGGAAGATATATATGCAATATATATACAGAAAACAATAATATAAGTAAGACCTACTAAAAACAAAATAAATAATATCAGGCTTCAGAAAACCTATAAACAAAGCATGATTTTCACTCAACTTATCAAAATTGCCTTTTTTTTTTTTTAACTCTAGCCTGATGTTCAATGTGTTTGGCTCATATTGCTTTATATCTAGTACACTCTGAATTGTAAGTTCTCATTTTTTTTGTAAAAAATTTAATTTTGTTAATGCATTAATTTATTAAACAGTACTCGCAGTGTCACTAATTTGAAACTGGAGAAAAATTGAATGGAAAAATGAGGAGGTATTGCTACTAGGACACACACCAATCTGAATATAAAACCATGATTGTTATAATAGCATACAATTTTTTCAAATATATGCATAAATATATAACCTATATATAGTTGCATGCTCCTCCTTATATAACTCGTAAACTTGATAATCAGAAAACCACTCAACTGAGAAAGAAAAAGAGTGACTGAGAAAGTTATAGATTAGAAGTTTAAAATATCATAATAATTAAGACAAGCAGAATACTTAGTAAATACAAATTTTAAAAGAAAAATGTAACGTTCTTAAATATGAATGATATATTTATTTCCCAGATTTTATGTTTTCTCGAGTTAAAAAGATCGTGTTATTTAACATTGTTCATTCCCAGTAATATCAGAACATGAATACTTTAAATCCGAAAAATAATCGTAATGAAACGATTCGCTAATGTGAAATGTTACGTTTCGCTAGCGGCAGGTATAATTATTAATATAAAGTTTCCGTGTTACCCAAACAAAGTGTAAGAAATTAGAAGTTAATTTCTGTAATTCATTGACACGGTTCATTTAGGAAACTGCAACCATCACCGAAAAAGAGACAAGAATTTTAGTCCCCCATTTAACAGAAAAGCATGCAATATTCCTGCTTCCATGCTATGATATGATAAAGGACTTGAGCTTCATGATGAACATGTAGCTGTCATGTAAATACGTGTTAAACAAGTTTTGAGCACCCATTACAAAAGAGGCAAAGAGCCATCATTTTCTTATATGGAAAATTAAAAGTACAAAATTCAAAAAGCTGGAACAGAAACTGCTGCTTCTAGGTCCTGCACCGAAAGGACCCGAGGTCGAAAATGAGTTTGACAAGTAACCAAATACTGTCTCTCCTGACGCAGTTTCCAGAAAATTAAACATCTCATCAAGATTTTTCAACAAATAATTATGAATAAAATATTTAACAAGGGTTTTTTACACTGAAGAATCTTTGAACTAGCAAAAAATCGTTTTATCTTGTTCATAAAAAAAAATAAAAAATTCCAAGTTTCTGGTGAATAAAAAATATGCACATTCACACACTCACATACGTGTGTGTATATAATCCTGAAATACTGAAGTAGTAAACCATTCACATGCTTTGTCGGATAAATATTTATATAAAACTCATTCTTGGGAAAGTATAAACGTTGGTTGTTCATATAGTTAAATGGGAAAAATTATTTCTTTCTTTCTTCCATCTTTTATTGCTTAAAACATCAGATAGCCTTGTGCACCATCATCAAAAAATATAAACAGAAATCTATTTGATCTGGCCAAAAATAAAGATTTGAGAAAGAACACAAGGAGCTTCTCCTCTAGCTTTTTATCCCAAAACTGAAACCCTTCTCAACTGAAAAGGCAAAAAAGAAAGGTAAGAACTTTACAACCAAGCTTAAAGTGTTTTTAACAACATTTTTTACTGAAAAAAATATTTTATTTTCAATAAAAGAAATTTCAAAATACTTCAAAAACTTATATTCAACATACTCTAAATAAATAAAGACTCAATAAGTCTTAACTTAATGTAATTATAGGTAAATATAACTTATAGATCACCCTCACTAGCTCCACAGGCAAGCACTAAATATTAGTGTGTTTAAGAGAGAGATCTATGGAATTTATGCGATATATGCACATATATAAAGTATAGAAATATAAAACATTTAGCAAGAATGAGTGTTATATGTAGATCTATGAATTATATATGATATACATATTATATAGTATAAAATACTATTACCAAGAATCAGTGGCATATTCAAAGAGCTTTCCTTTGTGGGAGAAGACAATCAAAGCGACCTCAGCGTCACAGAGCACAGAGATCTCGTGTGCTTTCTTGAGTAACCCAGCTCTCCTTTTGGAGAAAGTTACTTGGCGATTGATCTTGTTCTCTATCCTCTTCAGCTGAACCCTACCCCTTCCCATGTTAGTGTCTTTTTTCTTTAATTATATTATACCTAATTACTTCTTTCCCTTTTTTTCCCAAGAAAACCCCAAACAAGGAAAAGGGAACAAACCCCAGAAATATGCTTAAAATGCTTGCTATAATAGCGAAGGGAGGGAGAGAATGTTAATTTTCGGATATTTCTTCTTCTGGACAAGTATGGGGGAGAAACCACAGTGAGTAGTAGTGTGAGTATGCTATGCTATTACCTCTATGACTCTATCCATATATCACTCGATAATAATAATAATTATTATTATTATATTGGGGTTTGGCAACAAGTGGTTTTGGTTTCCGGTTTCGGAAAACAAGGGCAGTTTTGTTAACGTTGTGCTGTCGATGCCTGATTGGTTGGTCAGTTACCATGTTGCTGTCTGTGCTAACTAACAGCCACACAATCATATCTCTTTAGCTTTTTGGGTTTTGTTTTGCTTTTGGGTTTTGGATTCTCTATTGCTCAGTGCTTTCAAGTGTCTGAAGGTTTAAACAGTGTCCATGTCGTACGGACCAGAACATTACGTTCATCCTTTCATTGACGGCGCCACGACCCACGAGTATTGAACTCTGGTTCTTCCCTTCGTCCACCAAATATTGAAATGTTTTCTCTTTTAGGTTTAACTTTTTCCCTAAACCCTACACCATTTTAAACCTCTCTTTCTTCTTCACTTTTTATTACAACGGTTTTGCGCATTAACGTTTTGTTCGGGGAGGAAAAAATTTGACGGAAATAAGAAAAAATTAAATTATAATTGTTTTTAAATGACAAAATTAAGTAAAAAGATAAAGAAAATTTGATACTTTTAAATTATATTTTATATAGTTAAAGATTTATGTAAAAATAAATTATTTAAATAATTACTATTTTATCTTTTGTCTCTGTTTTTGACTTAAACATAAGGATTTTTATTTTTTAATATAAATTAGTAGCATAATGTATTATGCTAAATTTTTACAATGGTCGTACATTACCGATTATGTGGCTTACACATTAGAGACATTCTAATATATCACCATAATAGGTTATGATCCCATTATAATATTGATTATGGTGGCCTTTAATATAAAAGTTTTGATTCACGAGTATAAAAGAAAGTATCACAATTTTAAGTATACATATTCTGCTCATCCTCACGCTTTTGGAGTTATGAAATTTGATGTGAGACTCACTTCAAATTCTCACTAATTTTCGACTCTTCATTTGTATCAAAAATGGTATTTTTTCTTTTTAAAATAAATCCACTTTGCTCCCCTCCTTTTTATTCCACACTATTTCTTGTGCACCAAACAGAGTTTAAAGGCAATCTTCTATCTTAATTAATTTATCCATAACACTAGTGTAAAAAGTTGTTACATTAAACACAATCCTTACTATTACTACTTGGGTAGTTCAAGGAATACTTAGATAGTTGTTTGAAAAAGACAAATCAAAGAACATTTAGGTTGAGTCAAAAGTGACTTGTGAAAGAATACTTATATTTTTGTAAAAGATAGTGAAACTTGATTAGCTTGATCAAGATCTAGACGTAGTTTTGGTTGTTGAAATGAATTAATATAAAAATAATGTGTGTTCTTTTCTCTTAACTCTTCGTTTACACTCATAAGGTCTTTGATACTACTTCATTATTATTTTGAAAAAGCGATGAGTTTTGTATTGACACTATTTAGATCCTCATTCCAGTGTCTTTCTTTTCTTCACAATTTGGTATCAGAACTTAACATTTGACGAGGTTAAGCATCTAACCATGATAAAAAGATCCCAAGATTAGAAGTAACGAAGGTTAGTATCTGTAACATTGTTTAAAAAAAAAAAAAAAGGTTGATTCAGTAGTCCAGAACGGGCCGTTCCAGAGGGAGAACGGGTCGTTCCAAAGGGAGAACGGGCCGTTCCGGATGAGTCCCGGAACGGGCCGTTCTGATTTCAGAACAGGCCATTCTGGGCGTGTATTTTTGGCTTGTTTTGGGGGTTCAGAACGGGCCGTTCCGGTATCGGAACAGGCCGTTCTGGCCACTCTGGATTGCCTATAAATAGGGGGGGCGTGAGGAGTTCTGATTCTAGAGAGAAGTTTTAGAGAGAAGGTCTTTGGGTCAGTGAGCTCCTTTCTCTCCTAAATTTCTCTGTTTAACTCCTTTTCTCCTCTAGATCAATAACTCCTTCTGTCTTTTCTTGAAATTCAGATTAGAAAGCTTGTTTTGGGAGGACTGAAGTTCCGAGTTAAGCCTCGAGGGGAAATTCTACTTTTGTTCAGTCTTTGGCTATCTGAGCCAATCTTCAGGTATGGGAAGCTAGAATGTTGTTATTTAGGATGTATGTGAGTTTACAAACTCAATGGGATTAAGCCGGGCCCAAGTTGAGTATGTCAGGTGTGGAAGAGCTTAGAGCTCTTAGGTAGGTGTTAGGCTAGGCGCGAGCTGACTGCGCCAAGCGTAATTATATTTATAAATAATTGTTTTAAATTGATGCTTATGCATGTTTAACGTTGAAATAGTAGATCATATATGTATGATATATGATGTATGGTGAGGTGTGATTCGTATGTATGCTTATGATGATACGTATGAATGCTTGAATATGAGTATGTTTATTGATCATAATGGTAGGTAGACCATTTATGATGTATAATGCATTATTACATGTGATGTCTTATGACATGTGTATGATTGTTGATCATGATGGTGGGCAGACCATTATGATGTATGATGCATGATTGCATGTGATGCCTATGGCATGAGTCTAGCCTAGGACTTGAGGAGAGGAAAAATATTTTCGAACTGGAAGAGCTCACATAGAGTCTCTTGAGAGTGGTGCTTGGATAGGCCACTGATATATGAGAGTGGTGCTCTGGGAGGCCACTGGGTTTGGGAGAGTGGTGCTCAGATAGGCCACTGGGTTGGGTGAGTCTCCTCTAAGTCCTTAGCTAGTGTTGGAGCGGGGTATGAGGTCGAGGGTTATTCCCTTAACCAAGTACTCGGGAAGGTGCGTGGATCCTTGCGGATAGTTGGTGGGCGAACTCCACAATTGACTTGGATAATGCATGCCAAGGTCGTGGTAAGCCCGTACCCAGCTGTGCTATACCTGACGGTGGATCTGGACTTTCAAGTGTATAAGTGACATCATCCGAGTAAACCCGAGTGAGGATTATATCCTGTTTAGCTGTGACCGAGCGGGCGCATTGGGCATGAAAACGGTTGGGGTGGTTTCGGTAGGATGGAATGTCACTTATACAGCTCTGTTGTTATGGAGATCTCCTAGGTGTATGCGTGACGACGCATTAGATGATTGAGATGCATTTATTGCATGATTAGTAATATGATGAAGTGTGGTGTTTGACTTCATGTTTGATGAATGAATGATTGATTGAGATGAAAGGTTCCTTAGGGACAGGATTTGGGATGTATGTGTAGTATAGATTTTTATTCTATACTTGTAATCTTGATTTTTTTTTAATTCTAGCTTACCCTTTTGTTTCCATGTGGTGGAACTGCAATGATCATACTTGGTATGGGAGCAGGTCAGGAATAGCTTGCAGTAGAGGTGATCGTTGCGAGACAAGGAGCTGAGTCTCGTGTTTTGAGTTACCATTCTGGGTAACAATTTTTTTTTGTTAGTGCTTGACCGGCACTAAGGAATATTTTGGGATGACTGTACATATATGGTGCTATATTGTATATACAGAAACTTAATTATTTTGATCTTTATATTTATGCCTGTATGTATGTTTTATTTAGTTTAATATTCTCTTAGTTAATTAGTTGTATTGCGATTCCACTAAGTGTAGAGACCGTGACGGGTCGTTACAGTATCTGCTTGAAGGAGCTTCTTTTACAAGGCCACCAATCTTTAATGGAGAAGACAACCCATATTGGAAGAACAAGATGGAAATATTCATTAAGTTCATCCAATACTATCTCTAGAAGATCATCACAATTGGTGATGTTCTTGTAACCAAGCCAGAAAGTGATGGAAATGGTAAGGAAGAGTGATGAATGTTCTTCTCCTTAGCTCTCCTTATGCACGGATCTTCTTCAAGGAGATGGAAACCACAAAGATGAACACTAGATGGAGGAAGAATCTCAGATATAGAAGAGGCTTAAGCCTTGGATGGAAGCATCCAAGCTTAAGGTGCAAGGGAAAGCTCACTTCAAAGAGGAGGAAAACCTAGTAGGGTTCCTAAGGTGAAGCTTTCTCTCATGGTGACTCTTGAACGAAATTTGGCTGAATAAGCTCTCAAATTTCATTATTCTCAAAAGTGAATACAAAGAGTAGAAGAATCACTTAAGTAGGGTTCCAAGTGTGCAACTTTGGGCGCCTAAATCCAAGGCTACATGTGGCGCCCAAAATTTGAATTCAAACTTGAAATTTGAATTCAAATTTTGGCTCCCATGTGCTAGTCCGAAAATTTAGGTGCCTAGATGCATTTAGGTTTGATTTGAGAGTTATTTAGGGTTAATTTGAGTGGCACATGTTCAGCCACCCATGGTGCTAAACATGTGACTCAAATGTAACTTAAATGACTTCCAAATTAAACCTAGTTTAACCTATTTTACCTATTTAAGTATTTCTTGTATATTCCTAATCTAATGACCTAAATACAATGGTCAAACAAATACAATGGAAAGGAAAAATTACAAGAATGAAAATGAGCTCAATATTGGGTACCAAAAGCCCAAAGGCCCATGAAGCCCAAAACTAGGCCCAACAAGCCTAAAACCTAAAATGCTACTCTATGTGGTCCAAAATACAAGACCAAAATATATGATACCTATACTAACATGATGTATACAAAACATATGAAAATAGCTATAACAAAATATGGCCCATGAAAAGTTCAACTTGGGCCTTCCCAGGCCCATCAGGCCCATTGGGCCCTGACTGGCCCAAACCTTCATGTCTAGCCAACTCCTCTTGGCTCCTTCAATATGTCACCTCTTGCCTTCCTAGGCATGATTCCATCATCCCCTCCCTCTTGAAAAGGATTTGTCCTCAAATCACGAGGATGCATGGAATAAGAAACATCACCTACATACACAACAAACCATGTATAAGAGGTGACATGTTTATGATGAGAAAATGGATTATGGATCCTAAGAGGAGTCCTTATATCTAGCCTAAGAAAAAATAAACTATCAAAATTAGACTCCCTAAAAGTAGAAATAGGCTCCTCTCCTAAGCATAACCTAGAAGTAAAACCTAAGAATTTAATAACACTATGACTAAGACAATGAAAAGAATAATTTTTAAACACTACAATATCTTGCCTAAAATACCCTAAATGGTAGCCTAGGCTTTTCCTAAAATATAAAGAAAAGAATACTAGAAAACGTCCTAAACAATTTTGAATCATATTGTTTGGTAGATAAAATGTCTTGGAAAATCTTGAAAACTCATATAAACTATTTTTGTCTTGTAGGGAAGGGTGCAAATTAAGTTCAAATAAAGATGAACTTCCCATAAGATCAAAAATAGAATATGAAATATGACAAGATGTATCTATCAAACAATATATTCCAAAATTTGGATGCTTTATTCGAACAACTATGGTAGAAGGATTCCTAAAGAGAGGAAGGCTATCTTCCTTGGGCACCTCCAAGGAAGTAGCACAAGAAGTGGAACTAAATGTAGTCCACTCCTTCTTCACTACATCTTGAAGTTGAGATTCATTTTTCTTTAGAATGATTTGTTCTTGAATCTCTACTTCATGACTAGTGGTAAGATTAGGGTAAGAGTTAAGGTCTTTATTTATGAAGAGAGTATTTTGTAAATGATTTTTAGTGGTAGAACAACTCTCTTCACTCACAAGTCCTTTAGAGGAATGATTTTCCTCCTTACTCTTCCCTAAGAGCAATGCCTTTTTTCTTTCTTTTTCTCTTGTTTTTCTCAATTTTTCTTTTGCTAAAAGTTTTTCTCTCTTTTGTTTAATAATGTGAATTTCTTCCTCTAAAATTGCAATTTGTGCTTTTTTTTCAAGTTTTTCTTTTTCTTTTTTTAAAGCTTCTTGCTTTGTCCAAGGTGTTAGTGATTTAAGCCTTTGAGTAGAATGTGAAAAACCTTTTGGAGAGCTTAATTCACTACCACTTGAGAAATATTTTCTCATGATTAAACAAAAGAATTTTTTTTTGTATATGCTATGCAAAAAGTTATAAAATGTTTTTGGTATTTTCTAGGAATGAAAATAACACTTGGAAGTCTAAGTGTACAAGTTGCACTATCAAGGGAGGTGAGCTACAAAGAGCCACTTAATAACCAAGCCTTTTCAAGTGGAAATCACTAAACTCCTTTGTGGTATCTCCAATTCCCCAAAACTTTTCACAAAAATTTTGAATGCTTTTTCACAATTTGTTTGTTTTTTTGAGACTAAACTAAACGTGAGCATGTAAATCTACACAAGTCTAGACGAATTTAAGCAACTAAGTAAACACAATTAAAGTTCAAACACTTGAAGGAAGCAAGGATAAATCAACTAGTCGGTTTGCCCTAGGTGGAAGCTTGAAACATATGAAATTTTCAAGCCACTTCCACTAGTACTACACGTGAGAATGCTAACAAGGAGTTAGATATACCTGACCAGCTTCTTAATACTCCCTCCAAGCTTTACAAGTTGATTTTAAAATACAAGTGAGATTGCAAAATTTAAACTAGCCTAGAAAGCAATAAATGGCGGTTTTGGTGACCAATTAGTGACGGTTTTTGTGTTCAACTTTTCTAACACTTGTTTAAGTGTCTTAATCCGCCACTAATCCTTCAAATTTGATGCTCCTGGACCTGCAAAGAATCACAACAAAATAGGTTAATGGTGGCTGCCTCACAAGGTGAAAGGAATGGTCACTCAAGTGAAGGAAGTTTAGGAGAAGTTTTGGTCACTAATTTAGGTCAAATTTTTAGGTCTTAGTGTCCAAACTTTTCCTACTCTTTGTTGAGCAATGCTTGATCCTTGAGCAAGGATTTGAGGCCACTTCCAGCACAGAGAAATTATTGAAAGAAAACTAGACAAGCAATAAAAGCACAATTTGAAAAGCTTATACCAAAATTAAGAGTAATAGATGTATATGACAAGACTCAAAGAGGTTCAACAAGTAAAACTGAAAATTAAGACTACAAATAAAAGCTAGAACTCAGAGAGAAGAGTTCCTAGATAGGTACTAGAGTAGATGAACAAAACAAAAAAAATTTGAAGACAATTGGACAAGTATAGCAAAAGTAGTAGCCAAAACAATAACAAGGAATCAAGTGGATTTTTCAGCTTGTACACCTCTCGGCTTTTTCCTTTTAAATTGTCTTCTCTATATTTTTTTTTTATTCTTTCTTTTTCCAGTATCAAGTTAAGAGTCCAGAGAGTATATTTGCCTTTTGTTTCAAATTTTTATATGATTCCAAGCTATAGAAAATGAAAAAACAAAACAGCCAAAAATTAGGTCAAAATTCAAGTAAATTTGAGAAACTAGTGCACTAGTTTTAGGTTTTGGTTTGGATTCCTTTTGAACTATTTTTCTTTTCAAGTTTTATGTCTTTTAGGCTCTGTTTAAAACTATGTTTTCCAGCCTCTTAACTCATCATTTTTTTTAAAATTGAATCCACAAGAAAAGTGCACTAGAAGTAGGATTACACTTGAAATTTTGAGTCACAAATTTTTTTAGAAGATTTTCAATGGAAATGTGATTTGAAAACTTAAGACACAATGGAAACCTAACTCTAAAGAAACTTACTAGAACTAATAGCAAGTTATGAACACAATAAGGTAAAAGAAAAAAACACATATAGGAGGCAAGAATAATAAGCAAACCGAGAGCAACAAATTGATGAACAAGACACAAAGAAAATTTAGGTCAACATGCTATTCAAGGAATTTAAGACATATAAAGACTACACAAACATACTAAGACAAAACATGGATTAAAAACCAAAATCTAAATGTAATGCATGCAGTCCAATCACGGACACATATTAGGAATGGAGAGACTCACAAAGAAAACAAAAATAAGCACAAGCTAATAGGTCCTAAACAAGTTGATTGTGGAAGAAATCAAGAACAATCAAACAATGGATCTATGGAACAAATTTGATTCAAAACAATTAGATCCGAATAGAAACTCAAAGAAGACATACAAGAGTACACAAACAGCAAAATAATCGGACAAAACACAAGAGAACTTATCTCCAAGAAGAACCTTGCTCTTGATACAAAAAATGATGGAAATGGTAAGGAGGAGTGATGAATGTTCTTCTCCTTAGCTCTCCTTATGCACGGATCTTCTTCAAGGAGATGGAAACCACAAAGATGAACACTAGATGGAGGAAGAATCTCAGATTTAGAAGAGGCTTAAGCCTTGGATGGAAGCATCCAAGCTTAAGGTGCAAGGGAAAGCTCACTTCAAAGAGGAGGAAAACCTAGTAGGGTTCCTAAGGTGAAGCTTTCTCTCATGGTGACTCTTGAACGAAATTTGGCTGAATAAGCTCTCAAATTTCATTATTCTCAAAAGTGAATACAAAGAGTAGAAGAATCACTTAAGTAGGGTTCCAAGTGTGCAACTTTGGGCGCCTAAATCCAAGGCTACATGTGGCGCCCAAAATTTGAATTCAAACTTGAAATTTGAATTCAAATTTTGGCTCCCATGTGCTAGTCCGAAAATTTAGGTGCCTAGATGCATTTAGGTTTGATTTGAGAGTTATTTAGGGTTAATTTGAGTGGCACATGTTCAGCCACCCATGGTGCTAAACATGTGACTCAAATGTAACTTAAATGACTTCCAAATTAAACCTAGTTTAACCTATTTTACCTATTTAAGTATTTCTTGTATATTCCTAATCTAATGACCTAAATACAATGGTCAAACAAATACAATGGAAAGGAAAAATTACAAGAATGAAAATGAGCTCAATATTGGGTACCAAAAGCCCAAAGGCCCATGAAGCCCAAAACTAGGCCCAACAAGCCTAAAACCTAAAATGCTACTCTATGTGGTCCAAAATACAAGACCAAAATATATGATACCTATACTAACATGATGTATACAAAACATATGAAAATAGCTATAACAAAATATGGCCCATGAAAAGTTCAACTTGGGCCTTCCCAGGCCCATCAGGCCCATTGGGCCCTGACTGGCCCAAACCTTCATGTCTAGCCAACTCCTCTTGGCTCCTTCAATATGTCACCTCTTGCCTTCCTAGGCATGATTCCATCATCCCCTCCCTCTTGAAAAGGATTTGTCCTCAAATCACGAGGATGCATGGAATAAGAAACATCACCTACATACACAACAAACCATGTATAAGAGGTGACATGTTTATGATGAGAAAATGGATTATGGATCCTAAGAGGAGTCCTTATATCTAGCCTAAGAAAAAATAAACTATCAAAATTAGACTCCCTAAAAGTAGAAATAGGCTCCTCTCCTAAGCATAACCTAGAAGTAAAACCTAAGAATTTAATAACACTATGACTAAGACAATGAAAAGAATAATTTTTAAACACTACAATATCTTGCCTAAAATACCCTAAATGGTAGCCTAGGCTTTTCCTAAAATATAAAGAAAAGAATACTAGAAAACGTCCTAAACAATTTTGAATCATATTGTTTGGTAGATAAAATGTCTTGGAAAATCTTGAAAACTCATATAAACTATTTTTGTCTTGTAGGGAAGGGTGCAAATTAAGTTCAAATAAAGATGAACTTCCCATAAGATCAAAAATAGAATATGAAATATGACAAGATGTATCTATCAAACAATATATTCCAAAATTTGGATGCTTTATTCGAACAACTATGGTAGAAGGATTCCTAAAGAGAGGAAGGCTATCTTCCTTGGGCACCTCCAAGGAAGTAGCACAAGAAGTGGAACTAAATGTAGTCCACTCCTTCTTCACTACATCTTGAAGTTGAGATTCATTTTTCTTTAGAATGATTTGTTCTTGAATCTCTACTTCATGACTAGTGGTAAGATTAGGGTAAGAGTTAAGGTCTTTATTTATGAAGAGAGTATTTTGTAAATGATTTTTAGTGGTAGAACAACTCTCTTCACTCACAAGTCCTTTAGAGGAATGATTTTCCTCCTTACTCTTCCCTAAGAGCAATGCCTTTTTTCTTTCTTTTTCTCTTGTTTTTCTCAATTTTTCTTTTGCTAAAAGTTTTTCTCTCTTTTGTTTAATAATGTGAATTTCTTCCTCTAAAATTGCAATTTGTGCTTTTTTTTCAAGTTTTTCTTTTTCTTTTTTTAAAGCTTCTTGCTTTGTCCAAGGTGTTAGTGATTTAAGCCTTTGAGTAGAATGTGAAAAACCTTTTGGAGAGCTTAATTCACTACCACTTGAGAAATATTTTCTCATGATTAAACAAAAGAATTTTTTTTTGTATATGCTATGCAAAAAGTTATAAAATGTTTTTGGTATTTTCTAGGAATGAAAATAACACTTGGAAGTCTAAGTGTACAAGTTGCACTATCAAGGGAGGTGAGCTACAAAGAGCCACTTAATAACCAAGCCTTTTCAAGTGGAAATCACTAAACTCCTTTGTGGTATCTCCAATTCCCCAAAACTTTTCACAAAAATTTTGAATGCTTTTTCACAATTTGTTTGTTTTTTTGAGACTAAACTAAACGTGAGCATGTAAGTCTACACAAGTCTAGACGAATTTAAGCAACTAAGTAAACACAATTAAAGTTCAAACACTTGAAGGAAGCAAGGATAAATCAACTAGTCGGTTTGCCCTAGGTGGAAGCTTGAAACATATGAAATTTTCAAGCCACTTCCACTAGTACTACACGTGAGAATGCTAACAAGGAGTTAGATATACCTGACCAGCTTCTTAATACTCCCTCCAAGCTTTACAAGTTGATTTTAAAATACAAGTGAGATTGCAAAATTTAAACTAGCCTAGAAAGCAATAAATGGCGGTTTTGGTGACCAATTAGTGACGGTTTTTGTGTTCAACTTTTCTAACACTTGTTTAAGTGTCTTAATCCGCCACTAATCCTTCAAATTTGATGCTCCTGGACCTGCAAAGAATCACAACAAAATAGGTTAATGGTGGCTGCCTCACAAGGTGAAAGGAATGGTCACTCAAGTGAAGGAAGTTTAGGAGAAGTTTTGGTCACTAATTTAGGTCAAATTTTTAGGTCTTAGTGTCCAAACTTTTCCTACTCTTTGTTGAGCAATGCTTGATCCTTGAGCAAGGATTTGAGGCCACTTCCAGCACAGAGAAATTATTGAAAGAAAACTAGACAAGCAATAAAAGCACAATTTGAAAAGCTTATACCAAAATTAAGAGTAATAGATGTATATGACAAGACTCAAAGAGGTTCAACAAGTAAAACTGAAAATTAAGACTACAAATAAAAGCTAGAACTCAGAGAGAAGAGTTCCTAGATAGGTACTAGAGTAGATGAACAAAACAAAAAAAATTTGAAGACAATTGGACAAGTATAGCAAAAGTAGTAGCCAAAACAATAACAAGGAATCAAGTGGATTTTTCAGCTTGTACACCTCTCGGCTTTTTCCTTTTAAATTGTCTTCTCTATATTTTTTTTTTATTCTTTCTTTTTCCAGTATCAAGTTAAGAGTCCAGAGAGTATATTTGCCTTTTGTTTCAAATTTTTATATGATTCCAAGCTATAGAAAATGAAAAAACAAAACAGCCAAAAATTAGGTCAAAATTCAAGTAAATTTGAGAAACTAGTGCACTAGTTTTAGGTTTTGGTTTGGATTCCTTTTGAACTATTTTTCTTTTCAAGTTTTATGTCTTTTAGGCTCTGTTTAAAACTATGTTTTCCAGCCTCTTAACTCATCATTTTTTTTAAAATTGAATCCACAAGAAAAGTGCACTAGAAGTAGGATTACACTTGAAATTTTGAGTCACAAATTTTTTTAGAAGATTTTCAATGGAAATGTGATTTGAAAACTTAAGACACAATGGAAACCTAACTCTAAAGAAACTTACTAGAACTAATAGCAAGTTATGAACACAATAAGGTAAAAGAAAAAAACACATATAGGAGGCAAGAATAATAAGCAAACCGAGAGCAACAAATTGATGAACAAGACACAAAGAAAATTTAGGTCAACATGCTATTCAAGGAATTTAAGACATATAAAGACTACACAAACATACTAAGACAAAACATGGATTAAAAACCAAAATCTAAATGTAATGCATGCAGTCCAATCACGGACACATATTAGGAATGGAGAGACTCACAAAGAAAACAAAAATAAGCACAAGCTAATAGGTCCTAAACAAGTTGATTGTGGAAGAAATCAAGAACAATCAAACAATGGATCTATGGAACAAATTTGATTCAAAACAATTAGATCCGAATAGAAACTCAAAGAAGACATACAAGAGTACACAAACAGCAAAATAATCGGACAAAACACAAGAGAACTTATCTCCAAGAAGAACCTTGCTCTTGATACAAAAAATGATGGAAATGGTAAGGAGGAGTGATGAATGTTCTTCTCCTTAGCTCTCCTTATGCACGGATCTTCTTCAAGGAGATGGAAACCACAAAGATGAACACTAGATGGAGGAAGAATCTCAGATTTAGAAGAGGCTTAAGCCTTGGATGGAAGCATCCAAGCTTAAGGTGCAAGGGAAAGCTCACTTCAAAGAGGAGGAAAACCTAGTAGGGTTCCTAAGGTGAAGCTTTCTCTCATGGTGACTCTTGAACGAAATTTGGCTGAATAAGCTCTCAAATTTCATTATTCTCAAAAGTGAATACAAAGAGTAGAAGAATCACTTAAGTAGGGTTCCAAGTGTGCAACTTTGGGCGCCTAAATCCAAGGCTACATGTGGCGCCCAAAATTTGAATTCAAACTTGAAATTTGAATTCAAATTTTGGCTCCCATGTGCTAGTCCGAAAATTTAGGTGCCTAGATGCATTTAGGTTTGATTTGAGAGTTATTTAGGGTTAATTTGAGTGGCACATGTTCAGCCACCCATGGTGCTAAACATGTGACTCAAATGTAACTTAAATGACTTCCAAATTAAACCTAGTTTAACCTATTTTACCTATTTAAGTATTTCTTGTATATTCCTAATCTAATGACCTAAATACAATGGTCAAACAAATACAATGGAAAGGAAAAATTACAAGAATGAAAATGAGCTCAATATTGGGTACCAAAAGCCCAAAGGCCCATGAAGCCCAAAACTAGGCCCAACAAGCCTAAAACCTAAAATTCTACTCTATGTGGTCCAAAATACAAGACCAAAATATATGATACCTATACTAACATGATGTATACAAAACATATGAAAATAGCTATAACAAAATATGGCCCATGAAAAGTTCAACTTGGGCCTTCCCAGGCCCATCAGGCCCATTGGGCCCTGACTGACCCAAACCTTCATGTCTAGCCAACTCCTATTGGCTCCTTCAATATGTCACCTCTTGCCTTCCTAGGCATGATTCCATCAGAAAGTGAGTACACATAGGAAGAGTACAACATCTTATAGATTAACACAAAAACAAGATATATCTTAGCTTACTTTTTGTCAAGAATGAAGTACAACAAGTTTTGCTATTGCAAGACTGCTAATGAAATGTGAGAAGTCATTAGGGTAAATCATGAGAGTATTGAAGACAACGCTCAAATGAACTACTATTCTTTAGAGACACTATGAGTTGTTCTTTATGAAGGAGAACAAAACCATTGATGAGATGATTGGAAGGTTTCAAACCATTCTCAATAGGATAAAATCCTTAGGAATTGAGATTTTTAAAGCTTAGAACAATCACAAGATCTCAGATAGTTTTCCAAAGATCACCATTATATCAAAATTTCGTGACCTTAAAACTCTTTCATTGGATGAAATTTTAGGAGCCCTAAGAGTCCATGAAGTCCATCTAAATAATATGGATCATCTCAAATCAAATGATTTTGTTGCTTTAAGGTTGAATGTCTTATACTTAAAAAGTGATGGACCAATAAAAAGAAGACCAAGAAGAGTTTGATGGCCACTTGGGAGGATCTAGACAATAGTAACAACAATTCAGACAATGACAAGGCTAACATATGTCTTATGGTATATGTAAACGAATCAAAATTAGAGGTAGAATGTGACTCTAACTCTTTTTCTTTTAATAATTATAATGAAGAGGAGATATCCTATGAAACTCTTCTAGCAAACTCTCACATGATCACTCGAGTACAAAAAGTTTAAAGAAAAGTGCAAATTATTGCAAATAGAGGATTGAAAAACTCAAGAATGATATGTGATAGAGGACCATCATTGAAAAGCATAGAACCTTTGACAAGGTCTAAGGTTAAGAGACTAGAAGAAGCTACTAGAGAGAATATGCTTCTTAGACTTATGCTTATCATGAGCATAAAGTATGTGTTTCCTTCTTAGTTGCCTAGTCTTCTATTGTATATACTTTTTATAGTTTGTTTTCAATTCCTTTGTATGTAGTAGTTAATTGTATAGGTTATTTTACCCTTGTATTTGGAGGTATATATATTTTTTTGTCGTAGGTCATGCCTTTAGGATTCATAGGCATGTTCCTTATTGAAATCTATTCTTTTTGACCTTGTATTCATGGTCACCATTTTTAGTTTTCTAGAGTTTTAGTAGTTGGAGTAGAAATAGTAATTCTAGTGCTATAGCAATAGCCATTCTAGATAGTGTGGAAGTAATAAAGGTGTGGAACTAACCAAAAGTGATTTTGGACTTATTTTTCTTCTCTTGGCCTAAGGAATGGATTTGAATTAGTTTAACCTTCATTTGGTTAACCAAAGCAAACCAATTCCTTAGTTTTTAGTTCTGCCAAGACAAGCCAAAGGCCACCTTGTTCACCCATTTTGGCTTCCTTCTACCTTAGAACTACTTCTCTAACCACCTAGAGACAAGATGACACACTACTAGAAAAATTAAAATTAGAGAGGGAACAAATCCGTCACTAATTTTGATAAAATCCGTCACAAATCAATTAGTGACGGAATTTGTGACGGAAATGATTCCGTCACAAAATTTGGCGTCACAAAATATTTAGTGACGGATTATTTTCTCCATCACAATTAGTGACGGAATTAAGGCATCACAAACAGTATAATTTCCATCACTAATTTCTAATAATAAATGTTTAGAAATTAATAAAAATCCGTCGCAATTTGTGAGGGATTAAATCCCTCGCAATTTGTGAGGGATTAAATCCGTCACAAACTGTGATGACTTTAATTAAGTAGAATCCGTGACAATTTGTGAGGGATTTAATCCCTCGCAATTTGTGAGGGATTAAATCCGTCACAAACTGTGATGACTTTAATTAAGTAGAATCCGTCACAATTTGCGACAGATTTTATCCGTCACTAACTGGGATGAATCCCTCACTAACTGGGATGAATCCCTCACTAACTGTTGATGACTAAATTTGAGAAAACCATTGTTTTTAAGAGTCTGGTAATCGATTACCTACAAATGTAATCGATTACTAGACAATGAAAATCATATGTTCGAAATTTACTTATTAAAAGGTTCTCTGGTAATCGATTACCCATTTCTTTGTAATCGATTACCAGAAGATGAAAATTCCAAATTTGAATTTAAACTTTACAACTTGAAAATAAACCGTTGTAATCGATTACCAAGTCTTGTAATCGATTACCAGAGCCTATTATTCTAGGCTAAACACTACAAGAAAAATCAGCATTATCTACGGAAAAAATCCGTAGATAATGATGAAAATCCATAGACCCTAAACCCTAAACCCTTCAAACAATACACATGAAGCAACCTAATTTTACTAAGCTGGATTGCTTAATGACCTTATACCTATCTACCAAACATACAATTAATAGAGGCAACATGTTGAAAATTCCAAATCAAATCATACAAAAATTCAAATACAGGGGAAAAATTCTTAAAATTAATAAAATCCAAGACAGATCATAGGTAATAAACCTGCTTCTTTTTCTTCTTGGGTCTTCTCTTCCTCCGAGGTTTGTGGGCATCAGAGTTGGAACTTAGACTACTACCATGACTTGTCCCTGATCTTAAGGATCCCCTTACTTTGAAGTCTGAGTTGCTTTTGCTATTTGATGTGTTGCTCAATGTAGAAATCTCAGATCTCTGCATAGATGAATTTTGACCAGAAGATGACCCAAACCTTGACAACTTCATGTTTGAAGGACGAGGTGGAGGCATCAAAGCTCTAGTAGAAATCAGCTTCTATAAAAAGGTTAAAGATATTCAAAATTTGCAAAATAGTTTGTGACTATATATTTCATAGCATAGAATATTGGGAATTAAAACACAGTTGCTACTCTTACTGTTAGACCTGATTTTTTTCATCACTGGACATGCCAGACACGCCTTTACCAGAAGCACTGGAAGCCTGCTCCCTGCAACCAATAGAAAATTTTATATAGCAAATTCCATCAAAATAAAATATGTTTGCTGCATCTTAATCATTAATGCAAATTTCCAAAAAAAAATGCATTTGGAATATTTTCCTAGCATAATGCTGTACAAACGCCAGAAGTTTCATAAATAAATGTGGCTTCAACTTCATTAATACCAACATCACAAGTGAGGGTTGATTCCGCTACTCTTCTTTTAACATTCTAATTCTCCTTTACCTTAATGCACGCAGGGTATATATGAAATTCTCATTGTTAGAATTGCTAAAGGATTAAAACATCCCCACTGACCTTATGCTTTTGTCTGTCCATTCATCATCTGCATCTGCTTCATCACTAGAACTCCCAGCAAGGAAAAAATCATCACCACTCAGATCCAAAAGACCGTCATCCTCACTGCCAGTCTCTGACAACAGCACAAAATCAAGTTGACAATTTATGGAACGGGAATGCAGCATAAACACAGAGGCATATTTATTTTTTTAAAAATACAAAGCAGAGCTTCAGGCACATCGATGCGGGTTGACCTAGTTTTCCTAATTTTTTTGACAGGCCCGTGTGAAAAAATTTCTCAATAAATACTTATTAGAGAAGAAAATAAGAAGGTAAAATGAATTCAACTTCTACTATAAGCTCAAATTTGCTTATTCATTAGCTAATTCATAGAATCCCACTCATTTAATTTTAACTTATAAGAGAAGCTTAATTCATTTTCTGTGCTCATTTTCTTCTCTGTAAGTTTTTATTGAAAAATTTATCCACACAGAACCAAACTCAACCAACAATTTCATCTAGGGCTCACACAACTAAAACAAATCTCTCGTAGAGCATCAACATTCTAAACTCATATATGACGGCACGAATCATGAAAATAAACGAACCTTCTAAATCCTTGCCACTTGCAGCAGCTACAATTAACCTATCTTCAATCTGTTTGCGCAGCCCATTCTCCTGTCAATAATCTCCGAATCATCGTCGCTGGTAAACAAAGGAACGTATTTCTCATTCTTAGGAAAGTACTGCAAACAGAAATAGAACAACAACAGATTTTAAGTCAACATTTCTCGCTATGTCATCACTACAAAAAAAAATAGCGTAATACAGACCATGACATATTGAAGATCTTGTTTGAGAGCGGAAAGCTGGTCGGAGGAGGAAGAAGAAGAAGACGGTGCAATTTCTCGAGGCGTCTGATTCATCTTTCGATTTTCCTCCTTTCGAAGAACTTGATCTTGCGGTCGCGCAGGAATATCTTACGCTCGGCGGCGAGGCGCGTGTGAATCTCCTGCTGCTTCTTCAGTCCCTCTAACTTCTGCTCCTGCGCCTCTCGCGCCTCGGGAGGCAAACTCTGCTTTACGAATTCGGAGAAATGAATAGAAAGGAATGGAAAAGATGAAATAGGGTTAGGGTTAGGGTTACCTTTCGGAGCATGCGCTCGATGGATCGAATCTGATTTTCTAACATACTCTTTATTATTAAGCAGAATATGAATAAATTTTATTAAATATTAAATAAAAATGATTATCAAAAAACTTACATTAATTCCATTAAAAAAAGGTTGTTTTAATGTTTAAAATTATATTAGAATAATGTGTTTTATAATGTTTATTTTTGAAAATTAAAATTTTAAAATATATTTATTTTTCAGAATTGTGTGTCATTTTAGTCTGTGTTATATGGAATTTTAAATTAATAAGTAATTTTTTTAATTGGTTATCTAATTAATGAAAATTTTTAATTTCATTCATTATTTTAATAAATACTAATTAAATAAAAATATCATTTCAATTTTAAACATATTTTATTAATGATGTTATGCAAATTTATAAACTATAATTAAAATAATATTGTATGAATAAAATTATTTTAAATTAAAACCATTTTTTTTATATATTTGAATCTATATCATGTTAGGGATGAAAATAAGTTAATCCATACTTGGAATATACATATCTGATTTATTATTTATTATGAATTTTTTATAGGTCTAACCTTTTTAAAAATTTAGTCTATCCTAATAAAAGTCTATTATATATTAATGATATTAATAAATTTATCTTTTTAAAAAAATTAACAAATTTACTTTCAAATATATTACTACGAGTATTTTTTAATTTACATGATAAAAATATGTTTTTTCTCGTTATCATTAAACAGGTTTCCGTAAACATGATCAAAACATTCTTATTTTGTCTCTTTCTCATAAAAAGGTTTCCCGTAGGAACCCATAGAGCACTTTAATACATATCAAAACATGATCATTCTCAAAATCAACCACATATCTACAAAATATTATCCAAAAAGTATTATAATAAATAATGAAATTAAATAAATTAAATCTTATAATAGTTATTTTTTTCATAATTCTAAATTAAATATTATAATTATTTTATAATAAATAAAAATGAAAATATAATAAAATATGTTAACTGATATTTTAAATAAAATATATTAAAATATTATAATCAAAAGAAATTTAATATTAAATCAAAATATTATATAAATCATAACTAAAATTATAATAAATATTCTGATATTAAATTTATTATATATTAAAATTAATTACATATTTGTATCAAAGAAATTGCTCTAGATTTTAGATTTTATTTATTATGTTTTATAATAAATAAAATCCAATATTAAATCAAAAGATTATAACAATCATAACTCAAATCCAGGTAAATATCTTTCATAATCAAAAGAAATCCAATATTAAATCAAAAGATAATAAAAATTATAACTAAAATATTTATAAATTTTTTAATATTAAATTTAGTATATATTAAAATTAATTAATTAAATATTTGTATTTAAGAAATTGTTACAGATTTTAGATATATATTTTATTAAATTAATTAAAAATTAATTATATTTTATCACTTTTTAATCAAGTGAGTGAATGATAATGAATTAACTAAAATTCTAAAATATATTTTAATTAAAAATAATTTTTTGGTAAATACGGTAACTAAAAAGTATTATAATCAATAACTTACAAATCTTAATTATATATTATCTTTAATATAAATTTTACTCAATTCATTAAATCTCTAAAAATTATTATATAAGATCTTAAAGAAGTTATTTCTTAAAACATATCATTATTCGAATTCATTGAATGTTTAATGTTAATTATAATTAAGATCTTATTATATAAAAACTTATTATATAATATATCTTAAATAAGTTATTTCTTAATCATATATATATATATATAAGTGATTTGTAATGTAAGAATTTTTATTATTTATATATACTTTATTTTAGTTATATCATTATTCAATATAAAATTTTTAATACATTTCCTCACATTTTGAGTGTAACATTTATAAAACTCTAAATATATAAATGCACTTAATACCAGAAAAATTTGATAAAGGGTAATACAATAAATTCAATAATAAAATATTAATATAAACTTTAATATAAATCTTAATTAGGAATACTTAAGTGTCACTCTCCTTCTTTGTATGATACTCTATATATAGTTAACTTGGCCGGTTCCCTCTAGCATTTAATATTGCATTTAAGTTTTATCTAAAAATAAATATATTATCCATTATCTTGTCAACACATTTCTAAAAAGTGAAGAAGACGAAAGGGAGGATTTATTTTATTATTTATTTTCAAAAAATTTTAAACAAATTTTACATTAAATTATTAATTATAGTCATTTTTTAACTAAGTTATTTAATTTTAGTTTTTATAATCATTTTTTTATTATTTTTATACTGAATTTAAATTTATTCCGTAACAGTAGACGAAACGGGCCGTTTTAAAAGTGAAACAGGCCGTTCCGGAATAACAAAAATGTCCTATATTGGAGAAGCAGAACGGGCCGTTCTGCTGGTTATGAGAACGGGCCGTTCTGTTTCTCCAGTTTTGGGCATTTTTCTTATTCCGGAACGGCCCGTTTCACTTTTGAAACGGCCCGTTCCGGCCACCAGCAATTTTGAGTTATTACATATTCAACTTATTAAAAATCTAAATTTAAGATATTTCTATTTATCAAGTTCATTTTTTTTTATATAAAATAACATAAATATAAATTATCGTTTCAATAATTTCTAAATTCATTTTTAAAAATTTAAATATATAATCATATTTTATTATAAATTCAATTTTAAAATTAGCCTAATTTTGAATTTTGAAATTTATATAATTCTTATGGTTTTTTAATTACAAAATTTCAAATAACTAAATTTATGTTATTTTGAATATTTTATTTAGAAATTTGATTTCATTTGAGTTTTTTCCAAAAAAAAAATTATAAATAAAATCTACAATAAATTATTACGTTTAGTCATTTTTTATAATCTAAATCATGCTTACTCATTTTTAAAAAAAAATCAATTTAAACTTATTTATAACTTAACTAAAGATAAAAGAAATACAAAGGTTTTGGTCTCCACTTTATTAAAAAATAACCTCCATGTAGTAGTTTTGTTGGTTATCCAATTTTACAGTTTTGTTGGTTTTTATAATAAAAATAAGACATAATTTAAAACAGATAAATTATTGACGGTTGAAAGAGGATGGAGCAAAGCAATTCTTGCATTTCAAAATCAAAGTGTTTAGGGTTTATCGAATATGCATTCCAATTCATCACAGTAGTAGTACTTTCTATTTTCATTCGAATTAAATCTTCGATATAAGGTTCCCAACCTCTCCATGTTCTTGTTAATCGAATTCATAACGACCATGTGTTACTGTCAAACCCATGGTTGAGTCAAGTACTATGGTATTGATAAAAATTTATTCACTAGAGTGTGAGATTGTTTCTCATAATTTGTTAGATATGACTCAATGAAGGGTTTTAAGATATCTTGTTTTCTTACTTGTTTTCCTTCATTTAGAAGCAATTAAAGTTTAAAAAAATAATTAAAAACTTGTAAATTATCCTTGTCACTTTTAAATCTAAATTACATTAATTTATAGTTTGTTTTTAAACATAAAAATAAAGAAATTAAAAGATATTATTTTATTAACATAAAATAAGAAACTTTTAATTTTTTAACTAAAAATTTACACTTTAAAATTATAAAATTATGACATTAGAAAGACATTTTTCAATAAACAACTAAACTAAAAAATAAGAAATCAATAACTTAGAAAAATAAATTGACACTTCTAATTTCTTTACTTTAATTTATAAGTTTTTTTAAAATTTATTATATTATAATTAAATTATTAAATTAAAAAATAAATATTTTAAACTTTTCTAATTACACATTCATTTTTAACTTTTTTAGCTAAAAAATTATATGCTTAATTGTATTTTTGATCTTTTAAGTATTGTAATTGTGCAATTTTGATCCCTAAGATTTTAATTGGGTAATTTTAGATTGCAATTGTGCAATTTTAGTCCTTCAATTTTTAATTGAACAATTTTAGTCTATTAAATATCATAATTGTGTGATTTTAGTCTCTCTCATTAAAAATTTCATAATTTTACTATATATACATACATATATATATATATATATATATATATATATATATATATATATATATATATACAATATTTTAAAATTATATTATTTGTCTATTCAAATCAACGTGTATTATAATTTTCATTAATATATCAAATTGTAACATCCCGAATTTTCTATTAGTATAATTGTTTATTATTACTAAATAAATAAAATTTATATATTATTATTTTTATAATATTATTGATAAATTAATATCAATAATATTATTAGTGTATTTATAGATAAACTCATAATTTGATAAATATAACTTATTATATATTAATATACTTTTACAAAATTATAAGTATATTAATTATAAATATACATATCTTATCTAGTATATTTATATTTTTGTAAAATTATATTAACATATACTAAGTTATATTTATCAAATTATGAGTTTATCTATAAATATACTAAAAATATTATTGATATTAATTTATTAGCAATATTAAATTATTAATAATATATACATTTTATTTATTTAGTAATATTAAATATATATCATTTGTTACATTAATAAAAATTATAGTATATGCTAACTTAAATAAGCAAATAATTATATAATTTTAAATTATTTTATATATATATATATATATATATATATATTAAAATTTTAAAATTATTAAATTTTTAATGGGAGACATTCTAATTGTACAATTATGATATTTGAGGGACTAAAATTGTTCAATTAAAAATTAAAGAACTAAAATTGCACAATTACAATTATTTAGGGACTAAAATTATCCAATTAAAACCTTAGGGATCAAAATTGCACAATTACAATACTTGAGGGAACAAAAATGTAATTAAGCCAAAATTAAATTAATACTCTTTTTTTTTTTTAATTTCACAAGTTTTTTTTATAAATATTTTTAATGAATGTCTTAATTTCTTATGCTCAAAATTGACAATTTTTTATTTAATTAAATAAATTTCATAATTTTTTCAGTCTTTTAATGAAATAAAATATTTTTATTATTATTATTATTTTTTAAAAATATTTAACATATTTTCTTTAATTATGCATAATTCTTAAATATAAAAGTGTCATAAATAAAATTTAATATTTTGAGAGGGAATAATTCGTCACAAATTTTTTCACAAAATATTTTAACCTATTTGTGACGGAATTTTGAGAGGGAAAAATCCATCACTAAATTTTTTTTTATTTAGTGACGAAATTTGTGACGGATTTTTTAGAGACGAAGTTTATTCCGTCACAAAATCCGTCACAAATATTTTTTTTTGTTTAGTGATGAAATTTGTGACGGATTTTTAGAGACGAAAATTTTTCTGTCACAAAATCCGTCACAAAATTTTTATTTTTTATTTAGTGACGAAATTTGTGACGGATTTTTAGAGACGAAATATATTCCGTCACAAAATCCGTCACAAAAGTCAATAAATGCTAATCCGTAACAAAACTTAAAATTCCCTCACAAAATGCGTCACTATTAGCGACGCTATTTTTTCTGTCACAAAATTCGTCACAAATATTAATTTTCCTAGTAGTGACACTTGACACTTTCTCATTGGCTCTTCTAAATCTATATGCCTCCTGCATGTCTCAAACATGTCTTCTAGAGCTTGTTTGTGATTGAAGGATCTAAATCTAAGTGTCTCATTGTCTCCTAGATGTCTAACTTCTTCTCCAACCTATGTACGCTCTATATATAGGTGTTTGGAACCATTTGTACTCATTTTTTTAGCATATTATTGAGATTGTCGAGTTTTCTCCCTAGCATTCTCTCTCTCAAAAGCTTAAATCTCTCTTTGATTTGCTTCAAATTCTTTCATCCTCTTCCTAAGAATGTGGTGAGATTTGAAGTGGTTTATCTTTTTCCTTGAAGTGGCACCACTTGAAGAGAGTTCTTCACCTTTGAAGGTGAATCATGAGTTCTTTTATTCCATTGGAGAACTCATTGAAGCTTAATAAGTGTTAAGAAGCCAAAGATCTAGGAAGGAGCTTGAAGGAGAAGCTACATCAATCAAGTCTCTCCTTGAGGTTTTCGTCAATATGTCAAATGCTACCAAAAAGATTCAGACTCTTAAACACAAAATCACAAGCAATGAATCACTTCGTTACAGCAAGCTAAAAATATACAACTCAGAAAAGATCTTGTTAAGTTTGTGGATGAATCTTTTAACATGAATATGCTTCTAAAGCATAGAAGAATGTCATCTAATAAAAGTGATCTTAATGAGACAAAGTCTAAAACATCAATATCCATAGCTAAGACTATTTGCAACATCTACTGAAAAAAGCAATCATGCTCCTAAAAAATGCAAAAATAAACAAATACAAAGAATAAAGTTTAAGGTCAAGGGTACTAATAAAAGTGTTAAGACAGACGAAGCAATTCCCAGAAAGGTTTTGAGTGTGACAAATATAATGCACGTGGTTATCTCTAACAAGTGTGTTAGTGTTTCAGAAGAACATAAGTACAAGTAAAATGAAGAACAAGCATATGCATCAGACGATACAAGACGACAGACGAAAGGCCAACATAAGCATCCAACAAGCCAAATCAAGAACAAGTAGACAAAAGTGCGTCAAGCACAACCTAAAGCGAAACATAAAGACTCAGACGAAGGTTGGTCAAAGATAATTTGAAAGTCTGACCATATACTAGTTGACCAGATGAAAGGAAAAGTCAATGCGTTAATAACAAATGCTTAGACAGAAGTCAAGTCTTGAGCTACACATAGACTACCAGACGTAGATGAAAGCTGTCATGCAATCACCTGAAGAATCAAGCTTCAAAGGACAATTTGAATATCGCCCACACTCATAAGAGAACACACGAAGTCATCAAATTTATGAGAAGAAAAGGAGAAAGGAGAAAATCAAGCGGAAAAGTAAAAGCATACATGTGTTAGAAGAAGTACATCACTTTTTCAGACAAGGACAAAATTCTACAACAATGTGACCAGAAAAGGACAAAAAAGTTCCTGGGTCTCTGCTAAACTTAGACATTGCTGCTACCAATACAAGGAATACTTCACACAAGGTCTATCACAGGAAGCAACATTTAATGCATGAATTTGAGCATTAAAGGAGAAGATCAAACCAACTACAACTGCTTCAACGAACACTTGCAACGGGCAAATTTCACAAGACTATATATAGGTCTCAACATCAAACCTTTAAAGGTTGGCTATTTGGTCCGAAATGGTTCAAGTGAGAAAAAGGGTGATATCCAGCCCATGATGCAATGAAAGTAGAGAAAGAGCACATAGAGAGTCAAATGTACCATAGTGTATTAGTCTCTGTAAACTAAGGAGTTCCAAATATGTACATCTTAGGAACAAACCTTAGTGAGTGTACCAACTTATGTATCCTCTCCATGAGAGTAAACCAAACACTCAATCGTTGTAAAGACTAAGGTTGCATACCTTAGTGAGTGTAGAAACCTATGTATCCTCTCTATGAGAGTAAACCATACACTCAAGTCAAACCTAATTATACTTCTATCATCTGTAAAGCCTGAAGAGGCTAGGAAAAGAATACTTGTAAATCCTGGAGAGGCTAGTCAAAGAATACTCACTGCGAGCCTGAAGAGATTGATTAAATAATACTAGCACTGGTGAGTGAAGCTGGCAGGCCAGGAGTGGTCGAGAATACTTGGACCAGGAGTGGTTCTGACCTAGGTGGTCCATAATACTCACTACTAGCTAGAAGTGGCTGATAAGAATATACTAGTGCTGGTGAGTGAAGTTGGAGGGCTAGGAGTGGTGGAGAATACTTGGAGGAACTAGAAGTAGTTTAAGAATACTAGAGCTAGTGAGTGAAGCTAGCCAACCATGAGTGGTTGAGAATACTCGTGGCCAGGAGTGGTCGTGACCTGGGTGGTCTAGAATACTTAGGACCTAGGAGGTGGAGAATACTTGGACTAGGAGTGGTTCTGACCTAGGTGATCCATAATACTCACTGCGAGCCTGAAGAGGCTGATTAAAGAATACTAGTGCTGGTGAGTGAAGCTGGTGGGCCAGGAGTGGTCGATAATACTTGGACCAGGAGTGGTTCTGACCTGGGTGGTCCATAATTCTCACTGCTAGCCTGAAGAGGCTGAGAAGAATATACTAGCATTAATGAGTGAAGTCGACGGGTCAGAAGTGGTCGATAATACTTTTGTACTTTATTGAATATCTAGTGGAACCCTTCAATTGAAGGAGACTGGACGTAGCTCAGTTTGAGTGAACCAATATAAAAATACTTGCACTATTTTATTAAGCTTTAGACGCACTTTCACGTAGTTGATCTAACCTACTGAAAAAATTCATCCATCGTTTATCATTTGCTACAACTATCATCAGACGAAAACCACACATGTTTAATTTATTATCATAAATGAAGACTTGTGGTTAAGAAGCATTTTCTTTAAGCAGACGATAAAATTCCCAGACGAAGAATCATTCTGTTAAACCAAACCTGGGTAGTTTTTATTTAACAATTACTAATGTCATTTTACAGGACGAAAGAAAGTTTTCTTGAGAATTTTTTTTAAAATACCTTTGTTCACACACCCATTCAACCCCCCTTTTGTGTGTTTTTTTGCTAACTTCAATTGGTATCAGAGCTTGACCCCTTGGGTTGAGCATCTAACAATGCAGGGGAACACAATGATCCATGGAAGAACAAAGGACGAATGGAAACTAGAGAACAAGGAAGACGAACAACCCATATAGGCAAACCTGGTATCAAATTATTCATTTACTATTGTTATAAAAATAGATCATATCTCATGGCTTAGGATATTATTCATATATATACATGTTTATCATTCAAGTTCGTCTGGAACACAATGAGACAACCAACGTGGCAAGTCACCACGTTTGAGCACACCTCAAAGTGCAGTAAGAGAATTATTGCGTCTGGAAAGCTTCGTATAATGAAGCGTCTAGGGAATCTCTCTTGCGTCTAAAAATTTCTATCTAATATATCCCCATTTAATGATCTTCATTATTAAGTAAGGACCCTGTTGAGAACGGCCAAAGACAAGCATTCTCCTTCTTTAAAGAATTAAAACTCTTAAGTAAATAAATAACAAACCGTCATTTAGGGTCTCTCTATTTGAAAAGACATATCCCTTACCCGAAATTTAATGGGTTCCTTGAAGCATCCAGTATAGTTTACCCTTCTTCGAGCCATGAGTACACAGGTCTGTAGTATCCTAGAGCAGGTACGGTGGGCTTTTGTAAGACGTAACGTCCATGCCAGTTGATAGGATAGTGCTCACAAAGCACACTAATTGTCTTGTCCACAATGTAAGGTCGTGGCTTTGTTCTCAGACCAACCCTATTTATCTTACTGATGTTCTTATCATTAGTGAGATGGTCGGTTTTGAGTAGCTCTACCCTTTTGTCAGAATCAACAGTTCTAGGAAAGATGATGGAGTACATGTCTGTCCCCTTATCCATTCCTTCTGGTGTCCTCGAGGCAGGTGGTTCTTTAAGGGAAAATGATGGAAAGAATGAAGGCATTTATAGGTAGGATCATAAGATCAGCTTTGATTGCCAGCTTTCTCTTTCTCAATGCCATAGTATCTATAGTGACAAAGAATGGTGAATGTTCAGTAACAGGAGGGGGAGGAACATTCACAGGTATTTCCATCTAAGTTGAACTGGTGAGATCCAAAGACGCAGGTTTATCCACTATCTTTGATCTGAGCTTTATGATTCTTTTCTTTGTGGACAAAGGTGGTCCATGTGGTGGTAGTAGGGCTTTTCTTTTCACAATTTCCCCAATGGGTTGACTGTCCTCATCATCAGATGTGAGTTCTTTGTCCACTTCAAGGACCATTCTTCGTCTGGCTGTTGGTGCTGCAGTAGCCAGAGGTTCAATGTTTGTAGATGACTTACACTTCTTTGAATGCGTCTCACGCTACCCTTCTCCAATCTCCTTTTTTATTTCAATTGCTTTAGTGGGATCAGGAATGGTGTTGCTCACAGGAATTTTTCCTAGATTAGCCTTTCCGAACACAATAGGTTGCAGCCATTTGTTTGACCCCATATCCATGATTTTCTGTTTCTCCTCTTTATCTTCAAGATTGTGAAACTTGTGATAGACACCTTCATCCTAGAGGATTTTATTTAAAAGCATAGTGTGAACTATGAAGTTCTTGCAATCCTTTAGACATCCTTTCCAGTGTGGAAATAACATTTGGGGTAGGTCAAAGGCAGTCCCTGTCATCATATAGAAAAGACAGAAATTGTGCATATTTGACATGCTGTCTTTGCCACCTATCTTGTGAAGGATTGATTTGTTCAGAATTTTTTGACAAATTTTGGCCTTGTCTTCAAGTTTATTGTAGACTATTGGCCCTTTCTCACCTTCTTTGTGAAAGGTCTTGGTAACTTTTGTCAGTCTTCCGGCGTCGGAAATCCACTCTTCCCGGTAAGTGTCCCAGCCTTTTCACATCCAATGGCTTGAGCGATGACAGAGGGGGATATTCTGATCTTTATTCCAAGGACTTTCCCTTCAAACGATTCTTGATGGATTCTTAAGGATTCGTAAAACAGTTTTATCAAACCATGGTAGACTACCTCCTTAATATTGAAATACCTAAGGATTCTGCATTTGGCAAAATCTTCATAGATAGGTATCCCCCATTCCTGCATTTTGTTAATGTCAAAGTGGTGTTCTAAGTATACGACTGGCTTTCCCTCTATAGAGAAGGTGTGGACATAGTTAGTGGCTTCGCGCATCTCTGTTGGAATGTTCATGTTAGCATTGTTTCCAGCTTGTGCAGCCATTACAACGGAGAAAAAGGGTTTTAGAGATGAGAGATTAGGGTTTAGAGACTTGAGGCGTAGGTGAAAGGTTTTGAGTTTTGAAGTTGTAAAACGTAGGGAGTACGTTTTCTAATAGGAGGGAAGATGTAAGATTTTTAGTTTGAAACAGAAGAATATTTTCTGTTTGTTTTTTTTTATTTGTGTGACATGGCGTCCTTTGGTCTACTCTACTTAATTTGTCACACAGCGCGCATTAATATTAAGAGGAAGATTTTCTTTCGAGATAGTGATTCCAAACGACAGTTTTGTCGTTTATCTACTTAGTTGTCCTATCCTTTCAAATACGGAGAATGTTTGTCTCCGACTATACTTCGTTCATTAATGATAATTTTGACAAACTAAATTTTCTGAACGCAAGAGAAGTGTTTTGCACACTTCATCTGTAGAGGAATATCAGACGCTGCAATTTCTTGCAGTGTCCTCAGGTAGACGCAGCAATTCACTATGTCTCTGTCTGCATGGACACTAGACGTATATAACTATTTTAGCATGTCTGATAATATCTATCCTAATATTGTGTAGATTATGCTTTATTTGAGTGAGTAAGATGATACCTGTTTTACCTATATCAGTTGTTCATGTTTCTTATTTTTCAGCTTCCTTTGTCCTTCGTTCCTTTATGGATCGTCATATTCCCCTGCATTGTTAGATGCTCAACTCAAGGGGTCAAGCTCTGATACCAATTGAGGTTAGCGAAAAAACACTTAGAAGGGGGGGTTGAATATGTGTGCGTGTACAAAGGTTATTTCTCTTTTAAAAATGTTTTTGCAAGAGTAGTGTTCTTCGTCCAAAGTACTTTTAGAAGTCAGACGGTTATGCAGAATTTGCTTAACACAATCTCATTGCGTCTGAAAGATTTTATCATCTACTAGGAAAATGGTTTATAATGAGAATTAATGTTCTTGCATTTTCCTTTTTGAAGATAGTTTCATTTATTGATAAGTAGTAGATAAAACTTTTCAGTATGATATGTTTGTTAAACAAAATTTGCGTCTTTGTCTAAAAAATGGTTTTAATGAGGAATAGTTAGTAGACGAAGATTTCAATATGATTTATCAATCAAAAAGGATTTGCATCTAAAATATAAATAAAACAATATAATCATTTTATACTGGTTCGTTTAACTGAGCTATGTCCAGTCTCCTTCAACTTGAAGGGTTTCACTAGATATGAAATGAAGAACATTGAGTATTATTGTCCACTCCTGGACCTGAGTATTCTCGACCACTCCTAGCCTTGAGTATTCTCAACCACTCTTGGCCTTGAGTATTCTCGACCACTCTTGGCCCGTCAGCTTCACTCACCAATGCTAGTATTCTTAAACCGCTTCTGGTTCTCCAAGTATTCTCGACCACTCCTGGCCCATCGGCTTCACTCATCAACGCTAGTATTCTTAAACCACTTTTGGTTCTCCAAGTATTCTCGACCACTCCTGGCCCGTCGGCTTCACTCACCAACGCTAGTATTCTTAAACTACTTCTGGTTCTCCAAGTATTCTCAACCACTCCTGGGCCGTCGGCTTCACTCACCAACGCTAGTATATTCTTCTCAGCCACTTCTGGCTAGCAATGAGTATTCTTTGACAAGCCCCTCCAAGCTTTACAAGTATTCTTTTCCTAGCCTCTTCAGGCTTTACAATGTTGGCTAGACAGTTTTGGTTGAGTGCCAACATTACTCTCACAGAGAGGATTGGGAATTTCCTACACTCACTAAGGTTTGCTACCTTAGTTTTACAGAGACTTGTGTTTGAGTGTTTGGGTTACTCTCATGGAGAGGATACATAGGTTTACAACTCTCACTAAGGTTTAGTCTATCACTGACATTTCGAACACCTTAGTCTACAGAGATAAAGATACAATATTATATTGTACATATGACTAAGAACGCTTATCTTTGTCTCGTGGGCTTGATATCACTCTTTTTCTTCTAATCTGGAAAGCCAACCTTTTAAGGTTTGAAGTAGTGATATATATAGTCTAGTGGAAATCTACCCGTTGCAAGTGTCCGTTGAAGCAAACATAGTTGTTTGCGACTAGTTTGATCTTCACATTTAATGCTCTGATTCTTGCATTAAATGTGGCTTCCTGTTCATAGACAATGCATGAAGTTATCTTGCTCAGTTAGTAGCTATATCTGTATGTAGTGGAGTCCTAGGAAACTTCTGTCCTTTTTTGACCCTATAGCTATGGAGCTTTTGTCCTTGCTTGAAAAAGTGATGTACTTTTTCTAACATATTCATGATTTAGCATTTGAGCATGTTCTTCTTCTTTCTTCTTTTCTTCTAATAATTCAAATGACTTCGTGTGTTCTTCTGTGAGTGTAGACGTTATTCAAATTTTCTTTTGAATCATGATTTCTCAGGTGATTGTGTGTCATTCTTCGTTTGTGTCTGGTAGTCGACATTTAGTTCAATACTTTGACCTTTGTCTGATCAGTGTTTTGACTTTCTTTCGTCTTGGTCAACCTTGTATATGGTCAAGCTTTCCATTTCTTCTTGGTCGTTGATCATCTTCCGTCTGAGTCTTTATGTGCTACCTTAGACTGTATTTTGCATGATCTTGTTGAGTGTTTATGTTGGCCTTTTGTCTTGTACCATCTGATGCTTATCCCTCTTCGTCTTTTTATCTGCTCTTACGTCTTTCTGAAACACTAACTCACTTGTTAGAGATAACAACATATATTATATTTGTCTCACTCAAAACCTTTTTGGGAATGTCTTCGTCTAACTTAACAAAACAAGCCTATGTAGGCTTAACCTTTATAACAAAGGTTATAGAAGATTATGAGGTTGTTTCATCTCTAATAAACGTGTTGCAACCAAAAATGAAAATACAGATAGTCCATAAAGAAGTATATGCAAAAGTCATAGTGAGTGTTTCTTTGTATTAGTATCTTTTTATATTCTTTCTTGAAGGCTTGATCTTTGTATATAGCTTTGGAGAAGATAACTATTGTGGCACTTTGAGTTGAAATCACAAGTTACTTTGTCTGTCTTCACTGTTGATCCTAAATGAAAGAGGTTATCGTTGCTGACACTCATTCTACCCCAACAGATAATGGAATTAAATAAGGATGAAATTCAATTAATACTTGTTGGTAAAATAGGTTCACATATAAACTGCCTCCAAAATCCATCAAAATGAATCAAAATTATAAAAACATAAAAGTTTGCAACTATATCTAAACAAAAGGAAACAGTAAATCAAAAATGTATTATAAAAATCTAGTCCTGTAGCCCCAATGTCAAATCATTAGAGCAACCCATCACTTCCATTCTCGGCACCTTGAGTATCAACCTCATCACTTAAATCATTACCTAAAACAAACCACAATTTACACAAGTGAGGAAAATAGGCATTCATATGTACGACACAAGAAAAGAATTTCACCCAAACATATGATCAATCCCACATACAATTCATAGTAATACCCAATCACAATATTATTATCAATACATATATCCATCGACTGAAATCACCACAATCACATCATCATATAGCTCATGCATTATGCTCATGCTCAAATCAATGTGTATGCAATGCAACCTCCTAAGAAGCATCAACTCAGAACGTCGCACAATGGACAAACCTCATCAATCTCCTCAGGCACCGCCACGCATGGCCACACCGTTTACATCACTTATGATCGATGTCACATTGTTAATGACCACTTATGGCCAATGTATAAATAATGCATCCCACACCATTTGCATCACTTATAATCGGTGTCACACTATTAATCACCACTTATGGCTAGTGTATAAAGATGCATCACCTATTAATCACCACTTATGGCCAAGATAAATATGTATGCAACATGCACCCATGCTCATGTCATGTCACCTCATCCATTCATCATTTCTATCCATGCCAATGCATAATTAATAATAACCCATATCCAACCACATTTATACGTCCATTCATCCACACACACACCATTTATACTTAATCATACAATAGTCATTATTGGACATCATACAATTCACAACCATCATCAAAATCATCAATATAACACCATATTTAATAATACCACATCAAACTCATTCAATCATATCATAAGTATTATAATACATCACTAAGAAATTATAAAGTATCACAAACATGCCAAAAAGGGGTCCCAAAACATCAAAAATGCAACTCGAAATAGAACACCCGTGTCGGACACCATAAATCCTGACAACCTGACCTCTACTCACTATTTTGACCATAACTTGAGTTATACATATCCTTTTTTGAGTGATTCCAATGCCATTGGAAAGATAACATCCAACGCTATAACTTTTGTGAAGAACACAACCTAAAAATGTTGTTAAGGTCAACTCACATGGGTGACAACACAAAACTTAATATTTCGCACACCGGAATGGAGATCAAACTTATAACTCGCATAATTCAATCAATTCTTAACATTTTTTACACGATTCTAAATTCTAAATTATAACCTCAAGTGTCTACTTTCTAACCCAATAAACAAAAATTGATTTGGTTAATGACACAGAAAGATATTACAAAAATACTAAGGTACATCCATAAGTAAAATCTCTCAATTACTCATTAATTCGTATAATTAAGGATGCTCATCAATCTACAAGAACCCTAACTTACAGAGCACATCCTAATGAATTCAATTATCATCTAGATCATCAATATATATACCCTATTTGTATTATGCACCGGGCTTCACCAAGTTGTGCCTGCCTTTAAGCCACAACAAAGAGCACACACAATCTCACGTCCAGCAAAATTACAATTTTGCCCAGTACCAAGTGCAAACAGAGAGTGTACAATAATCTCATGCCCGGTGAAATTATAATTTTGCCTAGTGCTAAGTACAAATAGAGACATCCCAAATTGATTACACTCGGCGTGATACGTTCCACGCCCGACTTAACCCTTCCTAGGCTTCACATTCGTCAGCATGAATGCAAGCTTGGTGCCAATGACTCACGCCTGGTGCCAACACCTTTTCCAGAAAATGCAGGACAAACAGAACATCACCAAGATTCAAAATCAAATGAACCCACATCCTTTTATCAATCCAATCAGCCAAGCACACTTATTTTTACCCAAAAACACATTATACGTCATTAATTCATGAAATCACACATCGATTAACAATATCCCAAATTCTCAAGAACCCTAACCCACAGAGACATTACAATGAATTTAATTATCTATCTGATCATCATTTTCACTAAATAATACAATAAACACAGTCACAATTCAATATAAAACCTAACTAGATCGTCAATTTCAACTTAAAAAAAGAATTAGAAAATCTTAGGAATTTAGGGATTTCTCCAACTACCCTTTTCTCTTTTGTAATCCCACACACGAATTACTCATTTGCCTCCTCGTACCTTATTATGAAGATAAGAGCAGCTTGAAACAATTTTAGTACTTCTCCTTAGAGTTCCTTCTTTCTCTCCCTTTTCGCTCTCAATTCTTCCAAAACGCAAAATGAGGCAGATCCTCATAACTCTGTCTAATCCCTCTCTTAAAAACTCACTAAACTGGGTCAACCCGACTCGTTTTCCTTCTCGTGTTAAATTAAATAAATTAATATAATTCAATAAAACTGCCTTAATATTACTATTTAATAAAATAATTCTCCGCATTTAACTTGAAATAATAATTTTGAATATAATCTAATAATATTAATTTAATTACAAAATTATTCATTATTTAATAATATTTATTTTTAGAAAAATCAGGATGTTATAGAGAGCATTAAAAACACTTTAGTTAAACGTGTATCTTTTATCTGATCTAAGAGGTTACTTATCATCATTTCTTCTAAGATGGGGTAGTAGAAGTAATGTCAACGTAGAGTAGTTCTTGTAGAGTCTTTTTCTGCTTTTCTGTGATATTTAGGATTTTGTCTTTTGGTTCTAAAGGATAGTTTGACTTTTTCTTCTTAAACATATTTTGAGAGTTTCAAGATATCTATCTTATTCGATCTATTAAGGAATAAAATATTTAATGAAAATTATTGTTAGTCTCACTTAAAAGTATACGTTTAATACATAATGAGACAAACTGTATGTTTCATCTGATTCTCTTTATCTTACAAACAATATACATTTTACACTTTGTTTGATATAGAATATTTTACAGATAATTCATTTTATTTAAAAGAAATTATTTCGTTTGTTATCATTAAAAATAGAGAGATCCAAGATCGTCTTTTGACTTAACAACCCCCCTCTTTTTGATGGTGACAAACATGTTTTAAAAGTTCAATTTTGTCTTATTTTTTAAATAGATTTTCTTTGATAAGACAAAATGAATTTTAGTCTTTCAAAAAGGTTTTTGATTACAAAATTGAATGTATTTTTTGAAAAGGAAACATGCTTTAATTGAAATACTTTATCAGACTAATGTAAGTCATATATCTAAGATTTTGAAGAAAAACCATATGAGCAAATTTGATTGAAAGCCGAGATTTTTCTTATGATAAGTAATTTGTCATATTTTCTTAGTTCTATCAAATAGACGATATAGTGTTTTTAATAGACTAAGATATCATCATTAAGCATACATTAAGATATTCCAACTCAAAGCATAGATTTTTTTATCCAGACTATATATCAGAGCATACAATTTATCTGAACATATTTAAGCATTTATATATATCATAGCATTTGTATTTATGTCCGAGCATTTATATATGTTAACAAATTTATATGATAAAAAGTTCAAATGATTTATCAGAGCTTGTTTTATCTTGATTTAAACAGAGCATTCAGACGATATATAAATCTTACGTAATGTCTTAGACTATATGTAGTGCATAGGGGACTCCCCCTGTAAACATGCATGATATTGAAGAGTAAGGCAGAGAATCATAGTATGAAAATGTCAAACCATTCAAAACTATGAGATCAAAAGGAAGTCTAAAGAATCAGAAGACAATTTTGAATCCCTTGAAGTGTTATAAGTTTTTATGATAAGAAACAATTTTCTAAATAGATTAGAGTTTTATAAAACACCTTTTATAAAAAACACTAAGAAGCCATGAGTTTCTCTAAAAGAGACCATTTTAGACAAAGTAGATGTTATATTTCGTTTATAAGACGAAGTGCATGATCTGGATTGATGCTATATTTATTTCTTGTTAAAGAGTCAGATTATATTTTAAGAAGCATTAATACTTTATTCCTTAACATATTGAACAGAAAGCTCCCTCGAAGAGAATGAAAGCTTTCAAAAAGGGGATGTCAAATCATTGTAACAGGATGGAAAGAGAAAATCCTAGGTATCACAGACAAGATGTTGAAAAGGACTGCTCTATGCTAACACCACTTTGCCACACTCAAAATAGAAGAAAAAGGTGATAAGTAGTTGCTTAGATCAAATAAGGAATACACACATCTTTGACCAACATTGAATGCTTGCATAAATGCACCAACACAAATAAAAGCTTCCTCTAGCCTCCTAACTATGGACCTATTTAAACGTCTAATGGCCTTCAAGTGTGAGCTTCCTATGGATGGTCTTCCATCAACCTTCACCCTTCTTGGTCTTATCTCTTCCAAAGGAAACCTTGGAAAGTAGGTTTCCATCATAAATCGTCTTTTGACTTAACAATCTCCCTCTTTTTGATGGTGACAAATACGTTTTTGTATTTTTCAAATGTCCATTTTTCTTTGTTCTTGAAAAGTATTTTACTTTGGTAAAACGAAGGGATTTTTGTCTTCTGAAGAGCTATCATCGTTTAAAAGGTATTTTCTTCAAAATTTTGACCCTTTTAACCATGAAAGAGAGAAAAAGCTTTTCAATAATTCTTAAGACATTTTTCTTAAAAGCGTAAAAGAAATTTGAATATGTTTTTCTCAAAGTGATGTAAGGCAAATATCAAAGACATTGGAAGATCACTCAAAAAAATTTATTTTTGCGAATACATTTTTTAAAGACATATATCATCTTGCATTTACTTAGATCTATCATCATTCGAAAAAGCATTTGAGATAGACTAATCAATTATAGAAAACTAAGTGAGTATACACATTCTATAAGAAATAGTCTTTGTATTTTAAAGCTAAAATAGAGCATACAAATTCTATAAGAACTAGTCTTCGCATTTCAAAGCTAAACCAGAGCATATACAAGATAGATATAACAGAGCGTGCTTGTTTTACCTCTTTCTTATTAAGCATATCAAAATATATTGAAGTGTATCAGAGCATATACTATATATTAGAGCATATATTTCTACTTTAGATGTTAGAGCATATATGATCAGATTATATGAATTGACCTTAGATGCTTTATATAATGCATAGGGGATAGAGCTGTCAAAACGGGCTACCCGGCCCGGCCCGGCCCGGCCCACCACGGGTTGGCCATTTGGTGGGCCAACCCAACCCGGCTCATTTATCAGTGAGCTCAAAAAAATTGAGCCCGACTCGGCCCACCATGGGTTGGTGGGTTAAACGGGTTGGCTCACCTTTTAAAAAAATATTTTTTTTTTCTTAATATACAACTAAAGCCCAAAAATTTAAACTTATTTTAAAAATATGAGATTCTTAATTAAGACATCCATAAATGAATCATTCATCCCAAACATTAAATGATAATTTTAAATACAATCAAATCAAATCTAAATAATCTCAAATAGATAAATATAATCCAAAATCATCTTAAACTTCAAATATAATCCAAAATCATCTTACAAATCACAATCCAACATTAAATTATTATTGTCTCATGTTGGACTGCACCATGACCCAATAATTATTGTATTTTTTCAAAAAAAAAAATTTAATCACGGGTTGGTGGGCCAGCCTGGCTCACCACGGGTTCAACCCGGGTGAGCCGGGTTCAAATTTGACCCGCATTAAAATTTTCAAATTTTTTTTTAACCCAACTCGACTTGAACCCATGGTGAGCCGGGTTGGCTCACTGGGCCAAGCTCATTTTGACAGCTCTAATAGGGGACTCCCTAATCGAGGTCGTACCCGATCAAATGCAATGAAATTATTGTAGTACTAGGAAATGACTCCTAGGTTGTCTCTCAAGGAACAACAAGCCAAGCAAAGGTTCTCGCAGCACACAAAAAACACAATAATGGGGGGGGGGGGGTTACAGATTCAAAATAAAACAAACGCGTGAACATTAAATGAATGCAATAGTAACACATCAACTTTCTAACTCAGTTGCAATACCTATATCATTGGTTTAAAATATTACCCTACTAATCTAAACCTCAATTCAAGTCTGAATAACCACTAAGCGTCATTACCATTGTTGAACACATACAAGTGAAGCATTAGCATGCACCCCTATCTCTATTCACAAGATTAAGCAAATCGTGAGCAAAGCGAACTAGTTCAGTTGAAAACGAATGGCACCATTAAGCATGGAAACAAGCTCGTGACCAACATAACAGATTAATAAATATTAGAACACAAGGACACATTAACTGAACAGACCCCAATGGTGCATAACATAACTGAATCAGAGAATAATACAACTTAGCCTTCCATGGAAGTGGAAGACATAACAAAGTAACAATGGAAAAGAAAAAGAAGCTACAGGAAAATGAAAATACAAATATGGCCTCTCCCCAGCAAAAGAAAAGGAAAAACGAAAAATACAAAAGTCCTCCCTTTTCAATCTTGTCCAAGACCTAAAAGAAGGTGATGGATGCTAGGTTCCAATCCCTAACCTCCACTGGCCCATACAAATGGGAAAATGAAAAAAAAAAAAAATAAGATTGGAATAGGGTGTTGAAGTAAGTCCTTGTGGCAGTGCTCCGAGTCCATTAAGTGCTCCAAAATCTCTACAAGTAATTATGAAATTAATTAGGCTAATAAATCCAATTAAAGGCAATTCAGAATTAATAGCCCAATAAACCTCAAAACAATAAAATATGGTAGGAGACAATAATTAAGCACTAATAACATTTAAGAAGAGCTCACAAAGGTAAGAAAATGCATGAAAAATATGATTTATCACTCCCCCTCAAAACTTGAATGATTTGATGAATATAACTTGCATAAAAACATATCAAATATAATGTATATTGTTCAAAGCATGTTGTTTATAAGAAAATTAAAATAAATCAGAGAAAAACAAAAGTTTAAAACTTCAAAAATTTAAACAAATTAAGCAAACAAATATTTAAATCATTTTCCCCTTTTTGGCACCAACAAATGTAATCCAAGGCATCCTCTTCGTCAAAGCTTAGGTTAATGTTAAGGCGAGATAGCAACTTGTTGAACTTCCTTTCTGTACATGCTTGCCTCCTTAGTGTGTAGTGCAGAGCTTGATAGAGGCTAATGATCACCTTGTCATGGTCCTCTTTAGTAGTGAGTGGAAGAAGAGGTGAAGTTAAGGGTGGTCAAGAAGTAGATGATGTAGAGGGTCCTGATGGGTCCGGTAGCCTAAACAATTTTCTATACAGAAATATGATATTCCTAGGTAGAAAGATATAGAAAGTAACATTATAAGGGGAATAATATTTGTATATGTGTTTTCTAATAGAAATAGTGTTGAATGGGATAGGCTCGACCTTGGAAGGGAGAGGATAGACGATGAAGCATATGCTCAAGGTTGGATGGAGTCGTTTAGGCTTTTCACTAGCAAGATAGAGAGATTGGGATTTATGTGGTGTGCATATGATCCTAGCGTTTGTCAAGTTCATCTTAAGGCAGGTTCTTCTTGTCTTTGCAAACAAAGTGAAGTGTAGGCCTAGACATAAAGTCTTATGTGTAGAACTTTGTGGAGGGCTAAATCATCCATGATTTATATAGTTGTCCAAGTGTGAAAGGAAGTTTGTGAGAAGTGCCTTCTATGCATAATTCAATAGCAGCTTTGGAGTTCAAAATATTTTGCATTTCGCTCTACTATTGCTTGATAATTTGCATAGTCTGACCATTCAGCTAATGAGGGTGATAGACTAATTTTTGTATATCTTGCTATGCATTATTTTTTGTTTATTTGACTTTTATTAGTATCATATTGTTATATATTAGCTTTGATTTGTCCTAGTGAGTCATTTTAGTTTTAGTTATACATTTTAGTTAATTTCCATATTTTTTCCTATTTTAACATTGTTTCTTCTACAGGCCATATCTAGAGATGCTGATATCGGATTTGGACATTCTTGGTATCCCTAGAAAGATAAGAGAGAGTTATAAAACTTCTTTGTTGGGACTAAAGGCCATTTTGAATGTTAAGTGGCCCAAAATTGTATTACAAAGTTGTGGGCCTGCACAATATTTTCTTCATTTTTTTTAGATTATAATGTTAAGATTTGTTTAATGATATAATTAGTTGATTTAGTGAGTTGGGCATTTAATTCCTAAAATTAGGCCCATTAGTGTAGTCTATAAATAAGTGTAACACATGTACAGTTGACACTTTACACTCATTTTTTAGATTTTAGAGTTATTTCTACTACAAGTTTCTCTAAATTCTCTCTCTCTCTCTCTCTCTCAATTTTCTCTTTATATTTTTCTACATAAAGGAACTACAATGTCTTGATGGAGATGTGTGGCTAATTCATTCATCTAATTAAAGGTTTCATGAATTACGGTAAAATTTGAGTTCTCAATTTATTTTTACCATACAAATTCTCTTTATCTTCTTCTTCATTCTAAGTCTATTTTTTATTCTTCATTATTATGAATTTTGTTTTAATGGATCTAGATCAAATTTGAAGATTAATTTTGGATCTAAATCTAAAATTATCACATAAATACGGACCCATCTTTATAAAAGCAACAACAATGCATTTTTAGTAAACATTTCCAAATTAACAAACACAATGGGCTAATGGGGATAATTAAAAGGCTTCATTTTAAGCCCAATAACTGAATCGACACGAATATGTTGTAATTTGGGCCAATAAAATATATTTTTGAAACATATAAGCCCAATCGGTTTCTACATGTTGACCAAATCCAAAAATGAGTGTATGAAATATGAATTACGGTTGTAAGTGGGTCGGGTTGGACCAGATTTGGACAAATTCATTATTTAACTCGATCAAAATTTAACAGATTGAGTTAAATTAAATTTTTGCTTTTTTTTTAAAAACTCAACCTAACCTAACTCGATTATGAATAAGTTGGGTTAGGTTGATGATTTAAGTCAACGTAATTAATTTTTTTTGAAAAAATTTAAATATTTTAATAAAAAATTTATCAATAAAAAAATTTGTCAACCATCTATTTCAAATTAAAGATAACCAACAAATTCTCATGTTTACTATATTTATATTTCAAACAAGATCACCAACCCTTCACAATTATTACTTATATATGATAATTGTACCAAAGGATGAAAAATTTATTTGCAAACCTTTGGTACCATTGCCTAGTTTCTTGCCTTGAAACTAATATAAAATGCTCAATCCACAAAGTTACTATACCATAAAACAACATCTGAAGTATACCACAAAATGTTACAATCCACAAAAAGAAAAATACTTGAAGTATATTATACACCATAGTCAATAACTAAACAATATCGCTAAGATCCACAAAATTGTTATATCATAAAATAGCACATGAAGTATACCATACATCATAGCCAATAACTAAACAACAATCTTACTAATAAAACAACTATACCATACACCATAGCCAATAACTAAACAACAATGTTACAGTCCACAAAATTACAATGCAACAAATATAAAAGAAAAATATAAGATAAATGCATGATTCAAAATATATCGAAATATAAGAAAAACTAGTTTGCATAATCCAATTTTGTCTGGATAAATACATGATTCAAACTAGTAAGTGTCTTTCATATGCTTTTTTTTTCTTAGCAAACAGAGGAGATCGACCAATGAGGATTATTTTTTGACTATTGAGTATTGATCAATCATTTCATTTGGATCTTTACCTTTTTCACTTTGTTTATTTAGTTGGTGAGATGAAAAGTAATTTAACATGGAAATGGTTATATTATGCCCATGTTTAGGAATAGTTTTCTTTTTTATTTTCAAAATTTTTCTTAGGAAGCTAGAAAATAATTACTATGTCTTCAAAATAAGTGAAACCAATAGTTGTTTCATGTTTTAGAAAATAATGATATGGATGAATAAGAGTAGTACAAGGAATATATCTTATCTAATTGAGAACTTATTCGAGCCAAAACATGACATTAAATTAACAAGTATCAAACAATATTTATGGTTTATCTTATCTAATTACTACAAAGAAGATTGATTGAATGAATGATTAATAAAATTTACAATTAGAAATATAAGTAACATCCTAAATCATTTGATATTGCCAACCTAGACCCCTAGCATAAGTAAGTCCTATATATCAAGCAACTTCATTGCTACCATTATTTAAACCAAATTCAACTTAAAACCTCAAAACTCCTACATTTCTGCATTGAAATTTAAGACTTTGATACTAGGAATAACACCACTACTGTATGAATTTTGCACCAACAATCTGGTTTTTAGCAATAAAGCCATTTCATCTAAAGATTTTTCCTTGGCAATGAAAAAACCATAAGGCTTTAAAGAGTCTAAAATTGATTTCCTTTTCCTACTTCAACGACCATATACAAATTATAGCTTAAGTTGATTAGAAACAAACAATATGTATTCATCTGCAGGCATGTTTGTCTATGCCCTAATGTGATTATGTGAATCACTCCCATACGACATACCTAATGGGTGTTAGGACACCACACCTTGTGGCCTTACCCAAAAACTTTGAAGGCATACTAATAGACAACCTATGTGAACCTACACATTCCATGAAGCTAAAAAAGCTAGACCAAAAAAGAAATTTTGACACAGATTGTTCAAAAACCTTAGCAAATGCTTTGATATCATATAGGATAAGAATTCCTAAAAGTCTCAAACTGGATTAAACCCTGCAATAGATAATTAGCTATTACTCGAATAAGTTTCGAACTAGTTAAGGAGAAAATAGTGAACAAGGCTCAAAACAAAGAGGAGAACAAGGCTCACTGAAGAAGAACGAGACTATGTTTTCCTCTATGAGCGCAAATAGCGAATGATAATGTTATGTTCTTGTCGAAATTAGCGAGTAGGGTGATAGTGCATTTGGGACACATACTTCAACGCATTAATTTGGGATGATTTGGCATTTAATAGTATAAACAATTGATATGTTAGATGCGATTTGTATTAGTGGGCTTAGTCAATGATAATTGTAAACTTTTATTAATTTTTTCAATTTGAGTCACTTTTACACTTTGTTATTGTTCAAGTCATATTTGGAGCTCTAGACATCAAATTTGGACATTCTTGATGTCCCTGGAAATATAAGAGAGAGTTCTACAACTTCTTTGTTGGGAGAAAAGGCCAAATCGGAAATTAAGTGGCCCAAAATTACATTGTAATGTTGCGGCCCTACACAATATTTTCTTTTTATTTTTAGAATGTAATGTTAGGATTTGTTTAGTGATGTAATTAGTGGATTTGGTGGGCTAGGCGTCGTAAATATTCTAAGTAGGTACACTATATTTCTCTATTAATAGGTGTTGTGAGACTTGTTATGTACACTTTACAATCATTTTCAGATTTCAAGGTTGTTTCCTTTACAACTTTCTTTAAACTCTCTCTCTTTCTCTCAAAATTTTCTATTTACATTTTTCTACACAAAGAATTGCAATTTCTTGATGAAGATATGTAATTAACCCATTCAATCAATTTGAGGTTTCATGAATTACAGTAAAATTTGAGTTATCAATCTATTCTTACCATGTTAATTCTCTTCATCTTCTTCTCCGTTCTAGATCTATTTTCATTCTTCATGATTATAAATTTGTTTCAATAGATCTGGATTAAATTTGAAGATTAATCTTGGATCTAGATTTAGATCTAGACTTAAAATAACCTAAATTGTCTAAATTAACCATTCATCGTTCTTGAATTTTATAAAAATTGTGAGATTGTAATTGTGTTTCCCATTTTTATGAAATTCAGCAGATCTAAATTTAGATTTTCATTTAGATTACATTCATGTTGATTTAGGTTGATTGAATTTGAATTATAATTTGAACCATGAAAATTTTAGTGTAACGATTAAAGTCTTTAATCTGTGTAATTTTTCATTGAATTTTTCGATTAAATTTTCTGTTTTACATTTTCAATTGTTCAATTACTACTTTCTGTCCAAAATCCCCTTGTTAACAAATACATGATAAATTCATATTCTATTGGCTTGTGTCTTTGAGAGGAATAACCTAGGTTGTTCCCTATATTATAAATCTTTGGGAAAAATCTAGTAATTTTTTTATAGTGATTCAACAATGCTATCATGTTGGAAACGAAGGCGGGGTGGTGTTGGACAAGCAACAATAGCTTCACGAAATCACAGAATCAAGTGAGAGGAAAGACCAAGAGGATGAGAGGGTTTCTATTTTAATTTTTTTTAATTATACGTTGTTGGGTCGGGTAATGGGTCAAAAACCACTAAACCCATTACTGACCCATGCACCACTGAGTTTTGAACAGATCAAGTCGAGTCTGACCCAAACACAAAAAAAGAAAACTCAATCCAAACTCATTGGGTTAGTTTGAGTCAGTTTAGTTACACCTCTAATATGAATATGGGTAATATAATAATAAGTAACCTTGTGATGCCAAATCACTTGAGATGTAGTTTTCTCACAGTTTCCAATAAGTTTCATTTCTTCCCTTATACCACATTTACACTTTGTTTGGGAAGTAAAGGAATTGAAAGGGATAGGAGAAAATAGGAGAGAATTGATTTGATAAGAAATAGTAGGTGTTAATATTTCATTTTTTGTTTATTTTTTTGATTTTCATTCCTTTTTTTATGTTATGCTTTCAAGAATCGTCTATATGTATATTAATTTTTTATTATATTGTATAGATAAATAGGATAGCCTATCAGGTCTAATAGACTTTTTTATAAGTTTAAGCCCATCCATTTTAAATAAATACACTTTTTAAAAGCCTAAAACTGGTATTCATATTAAACAGGTCAGACCACATCAGGCTTTAAAAAGGTTAGGCCACAAACCACTATTTAATACATAACCTATTCTCATCCCTAGTTACTACTTTGCTACTTGAAAAAGTGAGTTTTTGCTTAACATTATTCAACCCCCTTCTAATGTCTATATTTTCTTCAAAATAGCTAAGCAATTTGAGTTGATATGAAGCATCTTGGTTAAAGTTGATTTTTGAGTATACAAGTCTACTGATTCAAGGAAGTTTAAAATGGACACCTTCTTTCATGGAATATGCTTTAAAGACCTTGTACGAAAGTCCCTCTAATGGAACCATTTGCTTCAGTAAGTCTCAATTCAAACTCAGCTTCTCAAAAAACTAGTACTAAAGACCTTGCTCAAAAGGTTGATTAAAACCATACTCAGAAGGAAGCTTCAAAACTAAACCGATTCTGAAAGATATGCTAACTACATTATAATAAAAGTACAAGTTAATGTTAGCATTACCTCCAAGCTAAGTTAGCTCCAATGGACCTATTTTAGAGTCTATAAAAAGAAGACCAAGGCTATTGTTTCATCAAGCAAGATCAAAGAGAGCCATCAAAACACAAGCTTCTATAACTGGAATCCTTGCTTCATACTTTATGTTCAGAGATCTCCACTTCTACATTTTGTAAACACTCCTATAATAGAAAAAGAAGTGAGAAACTTCCTTAGTAGAAGCTCCTAATTAAGGAGAGATTGTTGTAACCATAGTAGTTGCTAGGATACACAAAAACCAGATTTTGCAAAAAGCCTTCCTTACCTAAATTTGGTGCTCAAAGGTGTATGAAGGAGTGAAGAGATTAAACCAATTGGTTGAGTGGACTTAGTAGGTGGTTGTGAGTATGGGTATCGCAACAAGTTATTGAGGAAGAAGTCATAGTAGGTTGTTAAGTTTGAAACACAAACAACAAGTGGTTGTGTTGTGTGGAACTAAACCCAACACGTGGCTGGTGGTGTAATCAAAACCAATGTTGTTGATATAGTGAAAAAATCTCACAAAGTGTATGAAGACTAGATGTAGCCCAAGTTTAGGTGAACTAGTATAAATCCCTATTTACAATCTCTATCCCTTTTATTTGCTATAATTGTTTATTACAAAATATATATATATATATATATATATATATATATATATATATTGTTAAGCATTTATGGTAGGCATACTAGTCATAAAAATAGCTAGTAGAAAGTATTTTGTCGTTTTCCCAAAGACTTGTGTAATACACAACAATAGGTATAATTTACAAATAAATTAAACAAAATAATATTTCCATAAATTGAGTGTTGGTTTGTAAAAGAAATAAAATTGTGCAAGATAAAATAAAACTCCTTTTAGAATTTTATCAAATAGTTAGAAGGTGTATTAGATTAGAAAATGATATGGAATGTTAATGTTGGGATTAGACTTCACCGGACCTCATTCTCATGCATATAATCACTCAGTCTTCTTTCGTATTTAATGATAATATCAACCCATCTAATTCCTTAAAAGAAAGAGGTTAAGCTCCCTTATTAAGCATCAACCCTTTGAATACTTAATAAACAAACTTACATTAATAACAAGGTTTAAGACAACTAATGGGTCAAGTTCTATCCCTAGACACAAGCTCCATTAGGTATTTTATTTGAGTTCAAGATTACAAAAGATATTTTCCAATACCTAATGAACCAAATATCAAGCGATGATTAATCACTCTACATCAAGCATTACGAGAAGAAAAAAAATACTAACATTGAAATGGAAATATATATATATATATATATATATATATATATATTATATATTATATAGCAGTAAAAATTACATGAGAGTTCCGTTAGTTACTGTCGCAACCCAAAAATTTCCGATCTCGCGACTAATGGTTTAGACATCCTTTTAAAGATCTCATCAATTAAGGAATGCACGGACACCAGACTAATCCTTAATTAATGGTTTTGAAAAATGGTTCATGGAGTCGCCACCAATATTTTACTCAAAACATTGGAAAAAGAAAAGGTTTTTTAAAAAGAATCCAATAATTTCCTTGATAACCAGAATTGGGTTCGAGGGTCGGTTACGTGTAGGGAAGGTATTAAGCACCCCTACAACGCCCTTAATTGGTACCCTACGATGAAGTTAGCATTATAAATGACAATAATAGAAATATTAAATTTCTTTTTATTAATAATTATTTACATGCTCGAAATTTAAATTATACGATTGATCCTAAAATGTCTACATGATTGTTTTTATTATAGCAATAATTATTATAAATAAGAAATTGAAAAGAGAGAAAGAAATTAACTGAAATACCTCTTGAATGAGCTCTATTGGATCTTCAAAACAGGAATATTTTAGGTGCTTTGTGGCAACCCTTCACACTACAATGCCTCACAAAAATCTCAAGAAATACAAAAGAGAGGGAGAGAGAGAAAGAGAGAGAGAGAAATTTCGTGCTCTAAGGAGTCTAGACGAAATTTTGGAGTCTTGAGAAATGAGCCCCAGTAGTCTATTTATAGACTTCAGAAAGGGTCCAGAACGACCCGTTCTAAAATCGGAACGGCCCGTTCTAGATCTGGCCGTTGAGCCTTATTTTTGTACCCCAGAACGGCCTGTTCTGAAATCGGAATGGCCCGTTCCGGGGAACCAGAATGGCCCGTTCTGAAATGAGAACGGCCTGTTCTGGGTACAAAATTTGGGCCTCTTTTAATATACCAGAACGACCCATTCCAATTTAGGAACGTCCCGTTCCGGTTTAAGGATTTTAACACCTTTTTTAGGTTTGGAACGGTCCGTTCCAATTTTGGAACGGCCCATTCCAATTTAGTTTTTTTGCCCTTTTTAAAAACTTGGAACGACCCGTTCCAAATCTAGAACAACCCGTTCCGGACTTGGGAACGGCCCGTTCTAATTCTGGAACGGCCCGTTCCGGGCCACTAAAAAGTTGATTTGGGCTTTTGGGCCCTCTGATGTCCTATCTTTTTGTTTGCATGCTTCGGGAGTTCCTTCCCTTCAAAAACAAAGGTCCATTTCCTTGTTTGTAAGCCCCCCGGACGAAATTGGGTGTCTACAATTACATCTAACCCCAACAAAATGAACTTAGCCCCTCATTGTCATGAAGAGTATAAAAAGAAAATAAGATCTATGGTGGAAGGTGGAGAGCCAAGGAGAGGATTTTAGATCTTCAAGAAAGCCCTAGTAACACCCAAATAAACCTAAAACTTGTCCTAACAATGGCCAAGTCGAAGAATTCCCTTAATCTCTTAAAGAGAGAAGGAAAAAGAGGCCAAAACTGTCACATCATAAAAATGGTGCCCAACGTAGATTAAGTCACTTTAGAACACGAACATCAAGACACAAAACGAAGGCTCTTTACCGAGGTGGCACTAAGCATGAGTAGTTAAGCCCTCGATGCTGGAGTGCAAGTGACTCTTTGTCAAGACCGCATCGGGCTTGAGTTGAGTGGTGCCCAGTGCTAAAGGGCATGGTGCTCTTTGTCTGAGTGGCATCAAGTGCAAATAGAGTGACGCCCATCGCTTAGTGTTGGAAGCCTTCACTTGTTCTTTAAATCTTCTTCTTTCTTGACTTCCATGCACTTTCTCTCAGTTGGTTTGCTTCTCTTGTTTCCTGACCATATGTTAGACAAAAATTGAGAATTAATGGTATAATTAAATGATAGTAACCAATATTCAATTAATTACAAAAAATCAAAAAAGGGAGGACTAAACTTATTTAAAGCTAGAGAAGAGTTGATTTTGTTAATATATATAGTCAATAATTTTAAGTGAAAATTAACATTATCAAATATCAGCTTTTGAAGGACAATTTTACTCTAAACTTCTCAAAAGCAGTCTTTGAAGTAACTACGTTTTTCACTCAGAAGCACCATCTTCTAAGTAACAAATTTTGATTAAAAAAAATTGATTTTTAAGAAAGATAACAATTCAACCCCTCCTTCTTGTTGTCGAACATGCACTTCAAGTTTCCCCTCAACTTATAGGAAAAATTACCACTCATGATCTCGAAGTATGTCAATGACATTGAAGACAAAGAAAAAGTTGCAATTCATTGATGGAACTTTGCCATGTCGTCCGACAAATGTCCCCAATTTTCATGCTTGGGATCGATGTAACACTTTGTTCCTTTCTTGGCTATACCATTCTTTTGATGCAACAATCACTTGTAGCATTATGTGGATGGAAATTGAAGTGTGGTGGGATCTTCATGAAAGACACTATCAAGGTGAGGCATTTCAAATTTCTGAAATTCAAGAAGAAATATACATGTTGAAGCAAGGAGATGTTTCGATTACTGCTTACTATACTAAGCTGGTATCCTATGGCAGGAACTTCAAAATTTTAGACCCATTCCACCATGCAAATGTTCAACTAAATGCTCATGTGATTTGATCCCTACTTTGAAATCTTATAGAGAGGGTGATATTTTCATTCTCTTTTTGAAGAGTTTAAATGAACAATATTCAGCAGTTAGGTCCCAAATTATGCTTATTGAACCCCTTCCAAATATGAACAAAGTGTTCTCTTTGTTAATTCAACAAGAGAGAAGTTGAATTTTGGAAAATGTCACAGATATGAATGGTAAGGGCAAAGGAACCAAAAGAGGAAGAATAACTCGTGGAGGAAGAAATTACGGAGGAAGAGGAAGGGGAACTAGAATTTGCAGCTATTGAGACAAGATTAGGCACACCGTGGACACATGCTATTAAAAAACATGGTTATCCACCGCATATTAAAAAGGGTGGAATGATCTATTGTAAAATGGATGACAAATTTATTGAAGATGTCAGGTCCAACTATCAAGATCAAGATACTGATAATTCCAGTGGAAAATCCTTCACTCTAGAGCAACATAAGGCTCTCTTGGCTCTTCTTCAAGGTTGACATACTACAAACCAATTGACTACTTCAGTCACTCATCATAATTCAAGTACTATTTGTGTTACCATACACAATAGTAGGCTGGATTCTTGGATTATAATCACTGGTACAACAGATCATGTGTGCCATTCGATCACAAACATTTCAATGTCTAAAGAGAATAAAACAGATTTTGGTTAAACTTCCTGATGGTTCTTGGATAACTACTCACCTAGCTGGAACAATTTATTTTTCAAATCAATTCTATCTCACTGATGTTCCAATCTTCAATTTCAATTAAATTTCGGTCTCCAAGATCGTGCAATCTTTACATTGCCAAGTGGTTTTTAATAATGGTGCATGATTGATACATGACAACTTTTCTTACCGGAGATCGGTCGTAGGGACGATCTGTTGGCAAGATCGGTGAGCCTCCTTCACTGGGTACGCTTGTTGTTCCAAGGTGGGGGTGGTACCTGCAAAAGAGACTCCGATGCTAAAGTTAGTGTTTGTGGAAGTACGGGTCTCGTATAAGTAATGCACGTACCTTAGTGTGAATTAGGGTTTATTTAGGCCTTGGGCCTGAGATCAGTTGTGACTTAATTGGATAGTGGGCCGATGTCACCTAGCGCGTGTCCGAGGTCACTCTGCGCTGTGATGCCGAGCTCGATCTCGGCATAGCGGTACGGATAGTACACAAGCCCCCCGACAAGGGGTCGTGACCATTCGCGTACGCCTGTCTATCATGATGCCATGTGTCATAACCGTCACCTCGTTCCTATAACGCGTGGGCAGCGTGTTAATGGGAGGTGACGGTTATGCAATGATGGCGCACCTTGCCATGATGGGTCTCATTAAATGTGTCGTCAGTTGTGCTTCCTTGTTGACACGTGTCACGACCGTTTGAATTTTGGAAACCCCTTTTCTCTCTCTCAAGCCCTTTCCCCTTTCACTTTACTCTTTTCGTTCTCTTTCTTCTTTGGCTTCTTGTGCACGCCGATTTCTGCATTTCTCCTTCCACTATCTCCGTTTTCCTTTGTCGTCGCCGTTTCCTGTAACTCCATCGTTGTTAAGGTCGATACCAAAGGAGTACCAGGTACTTCATTTTCTCTGTCTTTGCTTTCCGCTCTTCCTCCCTACCAGTCTTCTTTGTCTTTCTCCCTTTCTCCAATCTTTCCTATTCTTGATGGCTAGGGACAGTGGTTCCGCTCCTTCCGCACCGGCCAAGGGTAAAGGCAAGGCACGCGGCAAGGCGGTGGCTATCGAGGTCGACCCGTTGGAAGATGAGGTCGACCCGTTTTGTCACTTGCTAACTCGGCGTACAAGGAGAGGGGTCTAGAGAGTGAGTATCTCATCTTTTTTGGTTGTCAGGTTCGTAAAATTTTCTTTTACTGATGTATTTGGCTTTTGTACTTGCAGGCATTATGGGAAGGAGCAAGTGGCGCGAGTTAAAGTCTCGCTATAACGTTCCCGAGATCGAGGTCCCTGAGCCTCAAAGGAGGAGATTGCCCCCTTGGAGACCCGCAGAAAAAGAAAGAGGGGGGAGAAGGAGGTCGGGGGGACCTCTGCCCCTCGAGATGCGGAGAAGGTGACTTCGAAGGCTGCTGACACCGACGCAGTCAACCTCACTAGGAGTCCTCCACCTGAGGGAGTTTCCCAAGTGGCCGCTAAGGAGGTTGCCCATGCCTCTGAGGTTTGTGCCTTTCCTTGTGATTTTACTTCTATACTGCCTGTCTTCTTGTTTTGTAACTTAGGCAAAAAAATTTGTCTTTTGTAGGCAGGGCCTGAGCCAAATGCTGTCGAGGTCCGGGTGGCGTCAAGCTCGGAGGCGCCAGGGATGAATGCCCCCGCTGCTACGCAGGCAGCCTCTGCCCCAACTCCCACCAAGGTCTGCAGAGAGGGGCCGAGCTCCGAGGTCCCAACGCCTACCCCTGCAGCCTCGGCGCCGTCGTCTCGTCCGTCGCAGGAGGCCCCCAAGGGTAAATACATTGCTCAGCGCTTCGACAAGGATCGCCCTTTGACACAGTTGGATCATGTGAGCGCATCGTCAGATATAGACTCATTGTGGAGTTCGGGGGTGACCGCTGAGACCTTCTACCCCAAGGGTTCGCTACGCTCGGTCGATCAGGCTATGATCGAGAAGGTCGGGCTAGTGGAGGGCCTTGACTCCGCTGAGGTCTTTATGCAGAGGGCAATGGCTATTATGGACCACTAGAAGCATAGGTGGTCCAAGCAGCAGGGGGACCTTGAGAAGATGAAGGGTCGAGTCCAGCCTCTAGAGGAGGAGAATCGGGCGTTGGGGGCCACCCTAGGCGAGGTTAAGAGGCAGAACGAGGCCGAGCTTCAATCCAAGAGGAGAGATCTCGCGAGGGTCCAGAAATATTTGGAGATCGCCTTGAGGGCTAATGAAGTCTACGTCGCTCAGGTTGGCGAGCTTCAGGAGCTCTCCACCTTCTCTCGAAATCGAGTGCGTTCTCTTGAAGACGAGGTCTCGGGGCTGAAGGCCGAGTTGGGGGAAGCTTCTGAGAGGCGTCTCTGTGACGAGGTGCTTCTTAGTGACAAGGAGGAGGAGGCCGCCGCTCTAAGGGCAGACCTTGACAAATTGGCCGCGGCGAAGGCGGAGCTGGAGAGGCGACTTGTCAAGACTGAGCGACATATTTTGGTGGAGCACAAGAAAGGATTCATCAAGGCAGCTCGTCAGGCGAGGTTACTTGCACCTGGAGTCGACCTCTCGGCTATGCATGTGGAGAAGGAGGTGCGCTTTGGGCGGCTGGTAAAGGAAGACGACCTCCCGGACAGCTCGAGTGATAATGTCTCTGCCTAGGCCGCTGGGCTTTGTAATAGCTTAGTTTATTCTGCTTATATTCCTTTGGTTTCATGTATTGAACTTGCAAACTTGTTGTATATATATTATTTTCCTGAGTTTTCGTCTTGCGCCTTTGATGGTTCTATTTTTACCTTTAGTTTTGCGCTCATGTTTTAGGCTTAGTTTTCGCCCATTTTTTGTGGTTTGAAAACACGTTTAAACTTGGCTTAGCTTAAAGTGATTTGCACCAGGGTTCAAATTCGACCTCGGTTTGAGATGGAGTAATTCGTACTAAGGTTCAAACTAGATACTGACTTTAGATTTCGTACTAAGGTTCGAACTCGACCCTAGCATAAGATAAGGTAATTTGTACCAAGGTTCGAATTCGACCTTGGACTAAGTTCTGGCACCAAGGTTCGAACTCGACCTCAGCATAAGATAATTTATATCGAGGTTCGAACTCGACCTCAGCCTAAGATAAGATTATTCGCGTCAAGGTTCGAATTCGACCTTGGGCTAAGTTTTGCATCAAGGTTCGAACTCGACCGCAGCATATGATAAGGTAATTTATACCGAGGTTCGAACTCGACCTCAGCCTAAGATAAGATTATTTGCGTCAAGGTTCGAATTCGACCTTGGACTAAGTTTTGCATCAAGGTTCAAACTCGACTGCAGCATATGATAAGGTAATTTATACCGAGGTTCGAACTCGACCTCAGCCTAAGATAAGATTATTTGCGTCAAGGTTCGAATTCGACCTTGGACTAAGTTTTGCGTCAAGGTTCGAACTCGACCTCGGCTTATCGTAAAGCATTTTATGGTAAAACAATGTAAAATTAAGAAGTTATGAACAGAATGAGTCATTTTATTAATGTTGTGGGTGTGCCTCGTTAAAAAACCTCTCAGCCAAAACTCATTTTTCTATTTTTTGGGACAAAAGACCGAGTCGGGAAAAGAGTGCACAGCTCATTCGTACAATTTCAAATGAATTAGAACTTGAGATGCGTGGCATTCCAAGTTCTCGGGATGGCTTTTTTGCTGAGCTCTTCTAGTCGGTATGCTCCATTTTCTAAGTTTTCTGCGACTTAGAACGGGCCATCCAAGTTAGGCGCGAGCTTCCCTTCTGACGAATCTCTGCAAGCGTCTCCTAGTAGTCACCAAACCAAGTCGCCAGCCCTGAAGGAGCGAGGTCGGACTCACGTGTTGTACCTCCTGGAGGCTCGAAGCTTGCAGGCCTCTTCATGAATCCGAGCTTCATCTCTAAGCTCGTCAATCAGGTCAAGTTTGACTGCCATCTCCTGAGAGTTCTACTCACTGTCGAAGACATGACGTCGATGAGACGTCTCGCCAACCTCTACCGAGATCATGGCATCGGCTCCATAGGTTAGCCTGTACGACATTTCTTGCATTGTCGATTGGGGGGTACAATGGTACGCCCAGAGTATGCTGGGAAGCTCGTCGACCCATTGTCCTTTGGCGCTTCCTAGCCGCTTCTTGAGCTCTCGGAGTATCACCTTGTTTGCAGCTTCGGCTTGGCCATTGGTCTGTGGATGTTCCACCGAGGTTGGGAGGTGCTTGATTTCGAGTTCGTGGAGGAAGTCCTCGAAACTCTGGGCAATGAACTGTCGGCCTTTATCGGTAACAAGGGAATGTGGAATTCCAAACCTGCATACGATGCTCTTCCAGGTGAACTTCTGTACGTTCTCAGTGGTGATCTTGGCGAGTGGGCATGCCTCGATCCACTTGGTGAAGTAGTCGATTGCCACTATGAGGAATTTGAGCTGACCCTTTGCGGGGGAAATGGTCCAAGGATGTCCATTCCCCACTGGGCAAAAGGTCACGACGACATCATCTGGTGGAGAGCTTCGGGCAGTTGCCGATGTGCATTGCCGAACTGCTAGCATTCCTTGCATTTTTGCACGTAGGCTTGGCAGTCCAACTTCAATGTGGGCCAGTAATATCCAGCTCGGAGTACTCTGGTCGCCATTGAGCGTGCTCCGGAGTGCATGCCACATATCCCTCGATGGATCTCCTCGATGACATAAGTAGCTTGAGGCTCTGTTAAGCATTTGAGCAATGGGGTGGAGATGCCGCATTTGAACAGTTCGTCTTCGATAATGACAAACTTAGCTGACCTTACCCTCATTTTTCGAGCTTCATCTTTATCCTCGGGCAAAATTCCCCGCTTCAAGTAGTTCCAAATATCTGTCATCCATCCTCGATCTGCGTTGTCACTGGTGTTGACGACCTTGTCGTTCAGACTGGGCGAGTTCAATGTTTCATGTATGATAGTCTGATGTTGCTCGGGGCGCTTCATGCTGGCGAGCTTGGACAGGAGGTCGGCTCTTGCGTTTTGCTCGCGGGGTACATGGTGGATTGTGAACTCTTCGAAAGAGGAGATCTGTTGGGAAGCTACATGGAAATACCTCTGTAGTAAGGTGTCCTTGGTCTGATATGCCCCGTTGAGTTGCTCCACCATGAGCTTTGAGTCGCTATTGCAACTCACTCTTCGCACTCCGAGGTCGTGAGCCAACCTTAGCCCTACGAGAAGTGCCTCATACTCTGCTTGGTTGTTGGTCACTTTGAAACCAAACTTCAGAGATTTCTCTAAGGTGACCTTATTCAGCCCTTCCAAGATAATACTTGCACCACCACCCTTAGAGTTGGAGGACCCATCAACATGCAAAGTCCATACTTGTTGTTCGTCGGCCGAGGTTGGCGTCAGTTCGGCCACAAAGTCTGCCAGGCACTGAGCTTTCAGGAGGCCATGACTTTCATATTTGATGCTGAACTCGGACAGTTCTACCGACCATGCTATCATCCGTCCGGCAAGCTCCGGCTTTCTCAAGATTTTCTTGATTAGGTAGTCAGTTTTGATGACCACCTGGTGGCTTTGAAAATAAGGTCGGAGGCGCCGAGCTGCGGTGACAAGTGCTAGTTCGAGCTTCTCAATCATCTGATACCATTTTTTCGTGTCTTGGAGAACTCAGCTAATGAAGTAGATCGACGTCTGCACTTTCTGGTGCTCTTGTACTATGACTATGCTGATTGTGCCTTCGACCACAGCCAAGTAGAGGAGGAGGTCGGCGTGGTGATCCGGCCTCTGGAGGACTGGTAGAGTCGTGAAGAAGACTTTGAAGTTCTTGAAAGCCTCTTCGCACTAGTCCATCCACTCGAAGTTTTTCGGCTTTCGCAGCAGGGTGAAGATGGGCCCTTCTTTTTTCGCCAACCTGGGGATAAAACATGAAAAAGAAACCAGCCTTCCTGCTAGGCGCTGGACGTCTTTCACAGTCTGGGGGCTCTGCATCTGGATGATGGCTTTGCATTTCTCCGAGTTGGCCTCAATGCCCCTGTTGGTGATCATGAAGCCAAAGAATTTACCTCCCTGGACGCCAAAGACACACTTTTCTGGGTTGAGGCGCATGTTGTGTTCTCGGATCTGTCTAAACACCTCGGCCAGCTCGGCAGCATGATCTTCGACTGAGGTTGTTTTGACCACCATGTCGTCGACGTAGACCTCCATATTCCGCCTAATCTGTTGGTGGAAAACTTTGAGACCGAAAGGCATCACTCGGTAGCAAAAGTTGGCGTGATTAGTGATGAACGAGGTGTACACCTCGTCCGGTGGGTACATCATGATTTGGTTGTACCTGGAGTAAGCGTCCAAGAAGCTGAGTAGGGTGTGCCCGGATGCTCCGTCAACCAGCCTATCAATGCTTGGTAGGGGGTATGAGTCCTTGGGACATGCCTTATTCAGGTCGGTGTAATCAACACACATACGCCACTTCCCCAAGCTCTTCTTCACTAGGACCATGTTTGCCAGCCACGTGGTGTATCTGACTTCGTGGATGAAGCCCACGTTCAGTAGCTTTTGTGTCTCGGTGATGATGGCTTCTCGTCTCTCACCGTTGACCTTCTGTTTCCTCTAGGCCACTGGTTTTGCCTCCTTGTGGATTGCCAACCTGTGACAGATGAAGTTAGCGTCTATACCTGGCATATCGGCGCTTTACCATGCAAAAAGGTCGGTGTTCTTGGAGATTTTGGCTTCAAGTTGCTGCCGTAATTCTGGATTTAGCTTCCTGCTTATTTTTATGCACTGTCTAGGGCATTTGCCGACCTGAAAATTATCAAGCTCGTCAATGGGACTTGGCTGTTCATCGTGAGATTCTGACCTCGGATCCAGGTCAGTGATGTCGATCTGGGTGATATGAGTCACTGTAGGAGGGTCACTTTTGCGGCGCTCCTCGGATGGTGAGACCTTCAAACTTTCGGCGTAGCATTGCCGAGCTGTCTTCTGGTTTGCTCTGACAAAAATGATCTTGCCACCACTTCCTGGGAATTTCATCGTGAGGTGTGGGGTAGATACCACTGCTCCAAGTTGGTTCAACGTCGTCCTTCTGATGATTATATTGTAGGATGTGTTGGCCTCGACGAGGAGGTAGCAGACCATGATCCTCCTTGAGTTAGGATAAGTTCCGAAGGTTGTCAGCAGATCCACATATCCTCGAGTGTGAACTCGCTCTCCTGTAAAATCGACTAGGGGTTCTGTGTGAGGTTGGATGAGGGAGTGAGGGATGTCTAACCTGAGGAACGTCAACCAGTATAGGACATCAGCTGAGCTGCCTTGGTCGATCAACGTCTTGTGGACCTCCCATTTGGCGACCTCCACAGCGATGACCATTGGGTCATCTTGATTTGGACAGATGCTAGTGTAGTCATCGTCGGTGAAGGTGATTGGTGGTGAGCTTTGGTGTGAGGCCGAGGTAGCGGAGTGGACATTGTTGATGCTGCGCAGGTGTCTTTTTCGCGCCGAGCTGCTAGAGCCTCCCCCTGCGAAACCACCTGCAATTGTGTTGATAACTCCCCGCAAAGGAGCTGACCTTGTTTCTTGACTTACCTCGGCCTGCACCGTGCCACCAGCATTTTGTTGGGATCTAGAGGGTTGGTCTGTGCGAGTGCCTGAACCGCGACCTCGCCCTCGTCCTCGTTCTTTGTAGCCTCCTCGGTGACCTTGCTGCCGCTAGACGTATTGCCCAAGGTTTCCCGCTTGGATGAGTTCCTCTATACGATCTCTGAGTGTGCGAAATTCCTCGGTGGTGTGACCATGGTTTCTGTGGTACCGACAGTGCTTTGATCTGTCCGCGTTATTAGGACTGTGCGTGGGTGGTGGCAGAGTGAGCAAGTTGTTGTTGCTGGCTTCCTCCAGGATGTGCACTCGGGGCGCACTCAGGGGGGTGTAAAAGTCATATCTCCCTCCTTTGTTTGCCCTAGCAGCCTTCTTGAACTGGCTGTCATTGGTGACCTTCATCTTGTCCTTGTAACCATGGTCTGGCTTCGCTTGTGTTTTTTCGCGAACCTGGTCACGAAAAGCGGAGTGCTCTTCCATCTGGATGTACCCTGTAGCTTGGGCACGGAGTTCGTCCATGTCAAGAGGAGATCGTCGACACAGGGTGTCCACGAAAGGTCCAGGCTTGAGCGCCATGAGCATGGCGTGTAGGGCGACCTCGGGGTTCAGGTTCCGAATCTTGACCGAGATACTGACGAAGAACTCCATGAAAGCCCTTAGTGACTCGTCGTCCCCCTGTCTAAGGCTGGCCAAGGCGGCTGATGTGACGTGGTGAGGTCGACTCGTGGCATACTGCACCGTGAATTGCCTTACCAGAGTGTCGAAATTGTCAATCGACTCCATTGGTAGTTGAGTGTACCAGTTGAGCACTGCTCCCTTGAGCGAGGTCGAAAAAACCCTACACATAATAGCATCTTCATTAGTGAGGTTTACCTGTGTGATATACAGATCGCCGTGCTCATCGGGGTCTGTAGTGCCATCATAGTGGTCGATGTTGAGAGACTTCCATCCAAAAGGGAGGGGCGTCTCCATAATGCCATCGACAAAGGGGTGGCGGCGGATGCTCGTCCTATGCCCCGGGTCTTGGGCGGGCACATTGCTGACTTCATGGGCCGACCTGTTCGTTGGTGAGTGCGACCGATGTGTGGCAGGCCTAGGGGTCGGTGCCCTAGGTGCAGTCGGTGGTTGAGAGACCGAGCGCCCCTCTTCCTCGTGTTGATTACTCGGTTGAGGGGGTTGTTCAGAAGGGCGCTGAGGAAGCTGGGCGCGAATGCGCTCATTCTCGGTGCGTAGCGCTGCTAGGTCAGTTTCATTCGCGGCACGCAGCGCTGCGAGGTCGGTTTCGTGCTTGGCACGAATGCTCTGCAAGTCAACGGCGTGTTGCTGCCCCATCTGTTTGACCTGTTCGATCAGTCTTCTCAATGCTGCTTCCCTGTCCATTCTAGTTGCACGATCTAGGTCGTCTGTTGCTCGTCTATTATGGCTTCGGATGAAAACCATAAGCGTGACCGATAAGAGTTGTCTTGATCGGCCCCACGGTGGGTGCCAAATGTTCTTACCGGAGATTGGTCGTAGGGACAATCTGCTGGCAAGATCGGTGAGCCTCCTTCACTGGGTACGCTTGTTGTTCCAAGGTGGGGGTGGTACCTGCAAAAGAGACTCCGATGCTAAAGTTAGTGTTTGTGGATGTACGGGTCTCGTATAAGTAATACACGTACCTTAGTGTGAATTAGGGTTTATTTGGGCCTTGGGCCCAAGATCAATTGTGACTTAATTGGATAGTGGGCCGATGTTGCCTAGCGCGTGTCCGAGGTCACTCCGCGCTGTGATGTCGAGCTCGAGCTCAGCATAGCGGTACGGATAATACAACAACCATTCTCTGAAGATGATTGGAACAACTGGATTGAAGGCTGGACTTTACACCTTGACTTCACCAAGTTTACAACATTTTCCCAATCACTTGAAAACTTTTACAAGTAATAATTGCAATATGTGACATCTTAGATTCGATGATCCTTCTCATGAGAAATAATCAACATTAACAGCAAAATCACTTATATTCAACATATATTAAGACTTTTGTCCTTAATTATAAGATTATGTCAACTAAATTACATCTTTAAAAAAAGTAATTAATTTAATTAAAAATATTAAATTTGTCAATAATTTAAATTATTTTTCCAAAATTAACTTTGACTCTTTTCACTTAATTATTTTTCACTTAATTAATTACTTTTAAAAAAATGTGTGTCTATATATATATATATATTTATCTTCTCCGATATTAATAATATAGATAGTTTTCTATATAATTAATTTCAAGTATTTATTATCTTTTGTCTAAAAGAATCAATAATTAAATAATAATATTTTAGAAAAATATATAATTAATACAAAAGACAATTAGAAGAGGGTCATATAAAAAAGGATAAGCAAAAGAAAAAAATAGAAAGGATCTTATATTTTTTTTTAAGTTCGTCCTTGGAATATCGAAGACCGATAGCAATGACTAATCTCTTCGCTAGGTTGGAGGCACCTCAAAGGATGGGATAGCTAGCCTCAAGATTTAACGCAGCTGCATACACAAGGCAGGATCAACCTCTAACGCTGAATCACACGCTGAGGATTAAGAAAGGTCTTATATATAAAGACATAGGTAGTACCAAATTAATATTAGAAACCAAAATAATTATATCTTACTAGCATAAAAAAAACACTTTGTGCTTCCGTGTATTTTTAAAATAATAAAAATAAATAAAAATGATTAATAATAAATTTTTAAAATAATGGAGTTATAAGAGTAGTTTTTGAAAAATGGTGGAGAAAAAAGAGTAACTTGAAAGGTGTTTTAAAAGCAGTTACAAGAACAAAATTATCCAAATAAATATACACATAAAATGAGATAATCTCTTTATCAATAGTATAGATGATTGAATGATCACTGATGTTACTTTTAAGGATGGTAACAAGGTGGAGTAGTGGCTAATGTGGATTTCAATATCCCTGTCTCAGTCCGCGTGTTCGCACCCTATATCCATCCCCGCCTCCAATATTTCATGGGTATGAAATTTGTATTCCATTTTTATTTCTGTCAAATATTGGGAATACTTGTCCCCGCAACCAAAACTCATCACTGTTTTAACCCCATTGAACTTTTTGCATTAGTGACAGGCGTAAGCAGATTTTTTTTTTTTTTTTTTTCCATGCATAGGTATAAGTTTTAGTTAATCCAATTTAGAATACTCATGCGTGAAAATACGATCGCGAACAACTCTTCACATACTTTTCCAGACTCACCTAACATACTCCTGATAAGAATCCAACTAATATCAAACTCTTTCACCATGTCTTCTTAAGTTCTAACTACGATTTAACGACCATTCTCGCTAATAAAAGCTTTACAGCTTCGTTTGGCATTCATTTAAAGCATAAAACAATTACTGTTCAAAAATCAACGAGGGTATATGAAGTAACAATAAACAGCATACATCCATTTACTAATTGAAACTTGAATAACAAGCTTTATTTCTTTAGTATTTATTTTCTTTACATATATTCAATGCAAATAATGGAAAAAATCAGTGTCGGAACAAATATGACAGTAACCATGACAAAAATGTTATACATGCTCCTAATCCCTTCCCAAGAAGATTGAAATAAAATACAATGTATAAAAAAGCAACATAAAAGGATCTTCCAACAACCTTGATTGCAACGGAAAACCAAGCAGACTGAAGCTTCCTGATCTGAGAAAATACCAGAAATGAATACCAGTGCTCCAATCCTTCATTAGTCTGTGTTACATCAACCATGAACTAAAAACAGATTGGCTGCTGTATAGTTCAAAATTTGTAAAGCCATGAGCAGAGGCCCCTTTCTTTCATGAAAAACCCAAGTTAGATCCCTTCATTCCTTGTATCTTCTATAAATGGCGGATTTGGATAACTGGAATTCCAACAACGGAAGGAATTATGCCTGTTTGAAACAGGCGTAGAAAAGATGTACAAAATTCCTGTAAGGCACTCTAATTTGACAACTCAATCCTTGCTTCACAAACTTGTTTCTTCTCCATGACTGTTGTCATTGGGGCTTTCGCAATCCCATGCATGTAGATATATACAAATTTCATCATATTGGAGTGATCTCCACAGGACCCCAGGAGAAGGTAGAACTAGATAAATAACCCGAGTTTCCAAGAGTCCTAGTTAAAAAAATAGGTAGACTCCAAAACCTCCCGAAGATCAAAGTCTCCTCGTTCGGGTAAGGGAGGAAAGCTCAATGTTGGGAAAGTCTTTTGAAAGCTCTCCAACAACTGCATTTACAAGTAAACAAGGAACTCTTAAACAACCAAGTCATTTGATATCCAATGACAAGTTTACTTCTACATATTAGTATATATAAAATAACAAATTCAAGAGTAACTAGCATCCTAAGATACCAAAAAAATAATTATTAGCATGGTATGGTGATTAATTTTGTCAGGTAGAAAGGTAGAGGTTATATATGATAAACCTTTAAATACTTCGAATAATTACAAAATGCATAGAAGGTTTCACAAGCAAATGGTCTGTTTCACATGAATATGATCAACTATGTAATTCATTTCATTGCACAGGAATCCCTTTAAAGCAGAAAGTTTGACTGGATTTAATGTGAACATAAAATAATTGACCAACAGAGAACAGTTATAGAGCATAAAGCAAAAGGATAATGCCTCATACATGGCAATCTAGCCTAAGGTATGTCCAAGTCACCAACCTACATGGCACATTTAACCTAATCAAAATGCTTGTACAAAGATATATAAGTACTTTACATTTTCCAATATTGGAGCCTCATAGAGTTCAACAAACTTTTCCCTGAGTATCCTGTTCATCTCATCAACATCAGAGGCATGTGTCCAATATGAATCATGAACCCCTGCAATTAAGCATTGGTTTACAAATTTAAATTACTAACAGAGGTAAACATTGATGTACATAAACAAGATCATAAATTACATTCACATATAACTGTATACGTATGAACCAATAAGCACCTGCAAATTTCAACCCGGCTTTTTTACAAGCAACTGCAGTCATCATCATGTGAGAACCATCAAGAGAGTGAACAAAATTTGGGGGAAAAGCTGTTCTTTGCCTTTTAACCATGACCTGTAACAATAATATGGATGTTCTATTTAGCTTACCTTAAAAAATTTTCTCATAAATTAATCTAATATAGAAAATAAAATCCACAGAAATAAAACAAAATGGTTCTTTCAAATGTATGGCTAGGGAAGGACACTTCCTACTATATTTGCCCCAAGAGCAGTGCAGGTTTTGACAAATAATACGAAAATAATAACAAAGTGATATAGTATTAAGTGTACAAATGAATTGGATAGTGCTACTAGGCACTACTACTCTAAAGTTAAGATGGTGATGCATCATGCATCTTACAAAATATATGGGATCTTAATCAGACATGAAATTTTGTGATAGATTCAAATAGAACAATAATTAGTTCCAAAGTGAAAACACGAGTCCACATATGGTTGGTCAATTCTGATCAAATCAATACTTACCTTGTTAGTCTCCCGTTGTAATGTCAATATCTGAAGGGAAGTCTTTATCTGTAAATATCCAATTACCATATTAGTGCCAAAGAAACTTCTCAACTAATTGTTGATTTATTTGACTATTAGAGAAAAAATAAAGAAAAATGAAAAATAAAAGGGGGAAAAAAAAAAAACCAACAGTTGAGAAAATTACAAGATGTCTTCCTAATTGTCGGTAGGGTTGTACTACAGGAAGACCAAGGGGAGTGATCCATCGGACTGCTTGGTTAGTGGAAGCTATCACCTATTTCATGTTCAAAATTTCAATCATTACAACGATTGAGAAGTGAACAAATCAAAGCATAATGAACATTAAAACATGGTAATTGTTGAACAGCAAAAGAGAATAAGAAATTAAAGTTTGTTTGTAAAGGAACCATGGACATAGGCTTATCGTATTAATTAGAAATAACTCGAGGATATTTTTGTTTCATCTAAATCAGTGATTCTGTTGCCTATAAAACCTCTATTAAATGTAAATATTATCCTGTTTTTCAACAGTAACATAGTGTTAGAATAGCAAACTCAATTATATATACAGAGAATAATAAGTAATAAATACAAGGATTACAGTTGGAGTATATAAAACATACTTGATATATTCTTTCTGAATTATGGGTCTAGCTCAATCCTACAAAACTGACTTGTCAAGTGAGGATTGCTCCCTATTTATATATACTTTGTTGACCTTATCACTAGTTGATGTGCAATCTCTAACACACCCCTCACCCAAAGACTGAACATATCGAACAAAAAATTTGCAAAACTAGACATCTATGGTAATCTAACAACAGATGGTTAGCAGGTGGCACAATAGGCCCAACAACAATTAATAACTACTAAGATAAGCTCTGATACCATCTTAGAATGTGGGTTTGGGTCAAACTCAAAACTACAAAATATGATTGATTCCTTTATAATTAGAGATATGGCGGAAATTAGGAATTATACTCATATGCTACCATCTTAGAATGTGGATTTGGGTCAAACTCAACTACAAAATATGATTGATTCCTTTATAATTAGAGATATGGCGGAAATTAGGAATTATACTCATAATTACCCATTATCTTTCATTTCTGCATTTATTTATTGCTCGTTATATTTCAATTCCCCATTTCCTTATTTTGTATCCTAATTCATTATAAATAGATAATTACATGTGTGGTAAAAACACACACTTCCTACAATTCCTATACGGTACCAGAGTTAAAGGAGTTGTAGGTTTTTCGACCCCCACACACACACCACTACTTTTCGATGTGTACATTTTTGCATGAAAACTACTGCAAACAATTATGGAACTCTATGGGCCGCTGTAAAGCCACTCTTTCCCCAACACAACCACACCACCTAAGTCCCCAAACTTAGGCAATCACTGTGCTACCAGAAATGCTGCTGAAAGTGCTTACACACAACGCCTTTCTCTAACAGAGCTCTAAGGGTTGCTACAATGCCATCATGTCTTCAACACAGTTAGACCACCAGAGTCACCACACTCAAGCGACCATCGTGCAACCAAGAAACTCTGACGATGGTTGCCACATGCATCCAAAAGCATTGGCTTTCTCTTTAACATCAACCATATTGTGAACAATAACCATGCGGTGAACATTTAGTTGCTCCACTATGCATCTGAATGATGGTGCGCCACCACTTCTAGCAAGGGGAGTCTTCAACGATATGTTTTTGTACAAGAACTACCGTCATTTGCCTCCACTCTATGACATGCACTGTTCACTGTGTGTTTCTCGAGTGAACAGTACCAACATAGTGAATAGTAATTGCAATCCTAGAGCTTTTGTTTGCCACTCCATGTTAAGTCAAAAAACGATATGAGATCCCTCAAGTTTTAGAATTTTAATGTTAACAAACGTTTTTACAAGATAATGTCTTCGAAAATGTTTAACAGACAAAGTGTAAGACGCAGATCATTTGTAAGACAATGTGAATAAGACGAAACATACAATCTATCTCATATAGATTAAATGTTCATTATTTATTGAGATTAACGACAAAATTCATTTGAATATTTTATTCATTAACAAATCAAACTAAAAAATCATCTTGGAACTCAAATTTGTTAAAGAGAACAAGACCATGCTTTTCGTTAGAACCAAGGACGAAGATCCTTGAAATCATGGAAAAAAGCAAATATAGGCGTTTCTTTGCTGCTCTGCACTGACATTGCTTCTACAAGCTTCATTTGGTATGGAAAGATGATAAGTAGCTCCCTTGATCAAATAAGAAATATCATTTCATGAAATGCATTATTTACATTAAATAAGTCAACAATTACCTCTCATCACAAGGAAAGACATTAGAGACAGACGAATCAAACTTGTGAACTGGACTCTAAGTATTGCAACAGTCATCTTCTCCAAAGCTACTACATAAGATTTGTGGCTCGAGAAAGAAAAGAGACATGTATAGAAATATACACAAAGAAATGTACTCTGTAAATTATACTTGTGTATAAACTTTATTCTTTCTTGTAAACAACTCAATGCACTACATTGGTTGTATAGCGTCAAAGTGAGACAAACATCTTTTTAAACTTCATAACCATTGTTATAAAGTTGAGCCTGGAAAGGCTTGTCTGTAAAATAATACTTGGTTGAGCCTGGAAAAGCTTGTTTAAAAAAGAATACTTGGTTGTTATGCCTGGAGAGGCTTGTTGTAAAAAGAATACTTGGATAGTTGCTTGAAGAAGAAAGTCAAAAAATACTTGAGGTTACTTGAGGTTGAGCAAGAAGTGGCTTGTTGAAAGAATACTTGTATCTTTACTAAAAGATAGTGAAATTCAATCTAGTTGGATTAAAAATTGAACATAGTCTCAATGGTAGATGAACCGATATAAAAATACCCAATGTTTCATCTAACTTCTATTCGCATTCCATTTGACTAGTGTTACTATTTCACTACAAAAAAGTGAGTTTTTGATACACACTATTCAATCCCCGTTCTTCTAGTATTTATCTTTTCTCCACACTCCACCATGCCTCTGATCAATGTGTGCCATCACTTTCGACCAAGGGAGTCTTCAACAACCTAATTTGTCCAAGAATTGCCTTTGTCTGCCACCTTGTGCCATCGCATTCTAGCACGTAATGATCACACGTTGGACAAAAACATGCATCTTTGCACGTTCCCAATGACCAATTGGTAGATATATTTAGAAAATCCCTTGATGATAGTTGTAACAAGCTTGGCTCATGACATTTATGATCCAACTTGAGAGGGAGTATTAAATATATGATTTAATATGATTGATTCCTTTATAATTAAGGAAACTTGTATAGCAGAAATTAAGGATTCTACTCATTATTAAATCATATATTTAACACTGAGTGATGAGGGAACTACTATAAAGGATTGGGATTGCAAGAGGACCGAATACTATTGTGGAGGACAATGGGAAATTCAGGTGCAGGTGACGTTGGCAAACAAATGTTTAGAGTAAGAGATGATGTTGGAGAATCGGTGGGTGGAGCTTCCAATGGAGGCCTTGGCTGTCAATGGTAAGTGAGGAGCAACGATTGGGGCTAGAACAACAAGCGAAACATCCAAAGGTACATTGATGACAATGGAAGTAGAGAAAAAGGGGTAGACTTAAAAAACGTAACATGACAACATACTATTGAAGTTGTGGACAATAACACAAGCCATAAGTAATCATGGATGAAATGAAATGGCTTGGAAAGGTAAAATCTTTAAAAAGGCATTACATAATTCTCTAACTCTAACACTAGATCCTCAAGGTCATCATTAGCATGTTCTTTGACTGATATGTAGAATGCAACTAAGCACCTAATAATAAAGGGAAGATGTGTAGTCTATGTAGAATAGAAACAAATCCAACCCTAACAATGATAAACAAAATCTCCAATTTTGTGTAGATACTACTAAGTATTAACAGCTCAATAAGTCTTGTCAGCCACAAACTTCTAAAACTAAAAGACCTGACTGTCAACTTTTGTGTTCCTTTTCATATTTGTTTTTGGTTATAGAGAACATCTTACTATACCCATAGTCCGTCAAAAATTTCTAATATTTGAAAAGAATAAGATTACACATACAGAATTTAAATAAGCTTGATAAACAAACAATGAAAAGGATTGTGATAAGACAATATAATAGATATAACAAATTGATATATTAGCCATTTGTTCACATTAGCTATATTTAACAGCTATAAACAGTTAAATCACTCATTCTTTTAAGCAATGATATTCAATGCAAAATCAGACATACCTTTGCGCATTCACCTAGCCAACTCATAATACTCCTAGCAGCTTCAAACATCTCTTCTAAGGCAGTGAGAGTGGTCTGTAAAATAATGACCAAGTAAAATAAACAATAATATAGATTTAGAAATGTTGACATACAACCTCACTGATTCAAAAACTTTCTTACTTTTGCTGCATAGCAGGAAGCAGCAAACAACTCAATATCATCCTCAATGGCACAACGCTCCTTTAGCCTCCTCTTTATCTGGTCCCTGGCCCCAATATAAGTCACTCCATAGACTGATGTCATCACTGTTTGCTTCACCAACTTTCGGTCCACCTAATGGTGTTAGTTATAATAGTGATTAGATACAAGTTTGAGGCTGGCACATATGTATGCCCTTTCATATTACAAAGAATAAACTAAAAGCCACTTGTATTGTGTCAGACAAGTCAATAATGTTGATAACAAGGCTTAAAGCCCCCACCATTCCATCTTCAAATATTCTAGAGCAGAACATTCAAAAAAGAAAATAACATTTTGATACTTGCAATTAATAGAAACCTGGTTGATTAGCCGCCTAGCATGCAATGCATTTGGATTAGTTTGGGGATCTTTCTCTGCATCTCTTTTCATGATTTCAAGTACTCTGCATCATATTGCCAAAGTTAAATTCATCAAAACAGTAGCCCTTAAGGAATCAAAACAAGTAAATTTATTTCAAAATGAAACAGAAAATAAAGTTATACAGATTTTTTGTAGATAAGACATAAAAAGATAGTAATATTAGTATTTAATAGGGTCACAAGGGGGAAGATTACAATGCAACTGGCTTCCTTTTGTAGAATGGAATCAAGTAGCAAGAGAAAAATTGAAAAAAGGGAAGGGAAGTAGTACTTTATTCTCTTAGCTTGTTAGTATATCATCCTTGGTTGAAAACTACTACGATCCAATAACAAGGTTATTGTGGTGAAGTTATGGGATTTTAGTGTGAAGTTTATAGGGCCTTGGGATCTTCAACTATATCGCAATTAGCATTTGTAACGTGGCTCTCACAAAGTTCTTATCAATCAGTATCAAAACTTTTCACCATGTCTCTCAACTGCAAATGTGTGGCATGGGTGGTGATTCCAATATTGCAGTATTCTCCCGAGACTAGTCAAAGCGCTAGTGCACAGCCACCCCACATGGGCACTAGAGTTGCATATAGTGATACGAGACTTGGGTCCCACATTGGGAGCATGTGTTGGAAAAAGGAATATTTAAGGAAATAAGAACTTTAATTTTATTTTTCTAGTTTGCCTACATACTTATTATAGCTGCAATACTCTTAATTATAAATAAGTCCACTCGTCCGGATGGAATTATCATTCAAGCAAATTTAGAAAATTTTTGCTTTTCTCTTTGCTCACGTGGTATTAGAACTCCTGATCTACGGCGAGCTATACTTCTGCAAAAAAATCCCTGTAGAAGATTCGATTAGGCTCTTGAAGCAGTTAGACAATAAAAAACACAGCTGGAATTTTCTGGTGACATTTTCCAGTGACCAACATTTATCCCAATGAGTATCATATTCTCAAGTGACCTTTCGATGCTCTTGAATTTTCCTACAATTTTCCCAGTCACTGTTAGAACTTTTTTGGCACCTTTCTAAGCCATTCTGATATCTTTTCCAGCAACCACTAACCTGTTCAACAATTCATTTTGATCCAATGCTCACCTTATAAGGCCAAACAATAGTATATAAGTGAGGAAAAACTCTTGCATAATAAGCCGGTTTTGTAAAATTGAGTTAAGCTCAAAACCCAATTTCTAAGATGGTATCAGAACCATAGTAGTCAATCCCGGATAGCGGAGCGGAGCGGTCGACCCTAAAACTGGGATAGCGGGATGACGCGGAGCGGGATAACCGCTATTTTAATATTAATTTATATATATTAAATAATTAATAATATATATATAAAAGCTAAAAAAACAAAAAATAACTCTAAATTCATGCATTAAACATTTTTAATAATTAAAAGTTCATAGTACTCAAACAATACATAATATAAAATGTTTAGGGCCAATAGCTGGAGTTTATGATTCAAATTTACTGGGGCCCAATTAGTTACTACTTTATCTAATCTCTGAAGTTTGATAATTGCTCTTGTCTCCGAATTTATTTATACTCTCATTTTATCTTACAAATGTTTACTGACTGCTTCAAACTTCATTTTCTTGTTATAGCTGTGGAGCTATGACACATGATTCTAAGTCATGCATGGAAATTAAAAATAAAATCAGCTGAATTAAATTTAATCAAAAATTTAAAATAAAATTTGCTGAATTAAATTTAATCAGAAATTAAAAATAAAACAGCTGAATTAAATTTAATCAGAAATTAAAAATAAAATTTTCTGAATTAAATTTAATCAGAAATTAAAAATAAAATCAGCTGAATTAAATTTAATCAAAAATTAAAAATAAAATTTGCTGAATTAAATTTAATCAGAAATTTAAAATAAAATTTTCTGAATTAAATTTAATCAGAAATTAAAAATAAAATCAGCTGAATTAAATTTAATCAAAAATAAAAAATAAAATTTGCTAAATTAAATTTAAACAGAAATTAAAAATAAAATTTGTTGAATTAAATTTAATCAAAAATTAAAAATAAAATTAACTGAAATAATTTAATAAAAAATTAAAAATAAAATTATGTTGCAATGTTACATAAAAGAGAGAAGAGTCGAAGGAGAACAGAAGACAAACTAAGCGGACGGAGGCACGTCGGAGCTGGAGGCGCGTCGGAGCTGGAGGCGCGTCGGAGCTGGCGTTCGTCGGAGCTGGAGTTCGAAATAGAGGACTACGGGCACGATCGCGGAGAAGAAAGAAACAAAATCCGAGAGAGAGAGGAGAGGAGTGCGAGAACTGAAACCGTGAGAGGGAGAAGGGAGCATTAGGGCAAAAAAAACCCATTTGAAAAGATGGACTTACCCTTAATGACGGGTATGTCGAAATCGCGCCGTTGTTTCCGCGATTTTTGCCGCCCCGCTCCGCCACCAATGCGGCAGCTCCGGCCGCGACACAAATCTGCCACGCGACAGCAACGAGGTTGCGGGGTCAAGCCGCTCCGCTCCAGAGCGCCGCGATAGCGGCCGCTCTGCCCATTATTGACTACTATGATCAGAACTATCCTAAATCCATTTAACAAAGGGTCAACCACCATTTATACACACACTAAACTCAATAGTGCTAAGTGTGAGAGTGTGTATCAGAAAAAAAAAAACTCAAGTTTTCCCTGCCTATCCTAGACCCATTAAAAAGGGTCATGCACCATTTATCAACGCATCAAGTTCAATAGTATTGGGCATGAGGGGCATATGAGAAAAAACTTAAATTTCACATCAACTAGAGATAAGGCCAACAAAGAATATATAAGTAGGGGACAACTTTCACCTAAGTCGATTTTGTAGGGATGAGTTAGGTTTAAACCCACATTCTAAGACTAGAGCCACATACCATATGTGCCCAACATATAAATACTTTTCCACTAATTCCCCATGTCCTAGCTAGTATAGGAAACATCCAAATAGACCCCTTTATTACCCCTAAAATGTTCTTTATGCCCAAGGAGTGCATAAATCTTGTCACTATACAAAAATATACAAAACACATCTTGCATTGTTATTTTTCATAATAATTGTTGTGTATTCCAAGACAAAGAATTGAGGAGGATTATTAGGCATGCTAGAGAAGGAAATGGCTCTCATCTTCTTGAGAAGACATGTGTGCCTGTTACATAAAAAAAAATAAAAAATAAATAAAAACTAGTCTCATTCATTCATCTCAATCTCTACTATCAAAAGAATGGGTCTTACTCAAGAAATCTTTTACTTCCTTCATGGCTTCACTGAAATGATGGCAAATGTCTGTAAATCAAACTTTTGAAGAGGAATATCTTCAATTAAAGGCAAAATAACCAAGCTTAATCATCTTCTTCCCCTTAGAGACTTTGTTAATCTCTTTATGGGCTCAAACAATCTCCACAAGCTTGGGCTCCCCTAGTTTCATTCATTCATGTCATCCCTACTATCAAAAGAATGGGTCTTACTCAAAAAATGTGTTACTCCCTTCATGGATTCACTAAAAAGGTGGTAAATAGCTCTAAATCTAAAAAATTTCTAAAGAGGAATATCTTCAATTAAAGTCAAAATAACCAAGCTCGACCATCTTCTGCCCCTTACAACCTTCGTCAATCTCTTTATGGATTCAAACAATCTCCACAAGCTTGGTTTGAGAAATTCAGTTATGTTGTGCAGAATTTTGGGCTACATTGCAATGAAGTAGATCATCCGGTCTTTTATTGTCACACTTATGTTGATGATATAGTCATTACAGGTGATTCTCCTAAAACTTCTCAGCTGAAAAAGCATTTGTTCAAGTGTTCAACCACTTTCAAACAATAGATGTTGGCAATCTAAAACACTTTATTGGTATTAGAGTTGCTCAATTAAAAGATGGCATTGCAATTTCTCAAAGAAAGTATGCTCTAGATATTTTGAAGGAAACAGGTATGACATCTTGTAGCTCAATTGATAGTCCTATTCCTATGGACCCAAATGAAAAATTGATGGCTAATCAAGGGGAACCTTTATCAAACCCAAAGAGATATCGAAGATTGATTGGAAAACTGATTTATCTTGCAATTACTAGGCATGATATTTCATTAACAAGGAGATTAATAACACTACAACTTCCTAACTGCATGTATGATATTCTTTGGGTACATGATTAAATGGAACATGAATCTGAATATAATTGCTACAATTCCCAACACTTGTACTAATTTCAAAAGGTTTATTATTCAATATTATATATTTAATTATCAACCTTTCAATTCAACCAATATACAACGAACCACTGCTTTTATATGTTCAATGACCAGTTCAATTTTAGAAACAGTAATAATAATTACCTGGCAGCAATTCCTGAGTAAACATCAGCCGGCTGATCTCCACCAACAAGATTGACTGCAGCAGCACCCAACTTCAAAAAAATACAAGCAGCACATTGATGATGAGGCAGAATTAAAAAAAGAACTGATGTAAGACAATTTTGTCATGCCCAAACAAAAAATTAGTCTACTGCATGTTAAAGTGGATATAATTTTAAATGAAAAGTGATTAAAAAGAATCTGCAAAAGAGTAGGGTGCTGTGACTAATATTTATAAAAGTTTAGAGCAATTAGTTAAGAATGCAGGGTCCCACCTTTCGAAGCATACAAATATCAAACAATAATGAAAACATACTGTCCTCAGTACAAGCTAACTGTACAATGAATATGATGTAAACAATCCAAACCAAACTGTTACTTAAAATATGTTAGGAACCAAGAATTAGGAAAGAGAAAGAAAAGAAAGATCTTAAGGAATAGAATGAAAATGAATAAGTAACAGGAGAGAAATCTCTCCTCCAAGGGTTTCCCCCTCACAAAGGATTTTTCCTTTCACAAAGAGTTAATGCTCAATTTACAAATGATAACTTTTTGCCTCCATTCTCTCCCCTAAAGTCCTCCTATTTATAACAAACTAATTCTAACCAACTCTCCCTTTCCTGCAGTCCTAACAATACCACCCCGCCTAAAAAACAACCTTGTCCTCAAGGTTGAAATCCTGAAAATAAAAAATAAATAAAAATAAAAAATCTCCTGGGCAATAGTAGTTGAAAAATATCCATTATTCCCCTGTATCCTTCATCTCCATCAGAATCAATTTGTGCGAAGGATCACCATAATGGTTTCTCTGCCCATAACAACCCACTTAGTACCACCTGCAAATTAGCATCCGGTGGCTCCGGTGGTGGTAGAGACATAAGTGGGTACTGTATAACTTGAATTTTGGTAGCCGATCTGGTGAAGAAAGTATGGTTAGCATGGAAAAAAACCCAAAGCTCCGTCATCATTGACCAACTTCTATCCGGAAGGTCAAACCAATTTGTTAGGAACCAAGAATTAGGAAAGAGAAAGAAAAGAAAGATCTTATTGAATAGCATGAAAATGAACAAGAGATAGGAGAGAAATCACTCTTCTCCCTTTCCTGCAGTCCTAACAGAGTTTCACTCGTAGCAAAGTCTGCTTTAGATTAATTTTAATTTGACAATCACTATAAAAAGTGAATTCATATAAATTAGACAATGAAATATGTTAATTGAAAAATTATCCAGCTCAACGCATTCATAGGTTTCAGTTCCTATCATCAATCTGAAATTTTCAAGCAGTTGAGCTGAAATAATATAGAAATGTAAAATTAACAATATTTTACATTGTGTTTGGTAAAGAAGAAAGAAATGGAGAGACAAAAAAAAAGAGAGAGAGAGAAATGAAGTGTAGGGAATTAGGTAAGTAGAAAGAAAATAAAGATTGTTTGGTAAAAGAGAAATAGAAGAAAAATAGAGTGGAAGTTAATTTTTATAAATAAATTTATTAAAAAATAATTAATAAATTTTATTTTTATTATTGTTTTATTTATTTATTATTACTATTATTTTTATTATAAAATTATTTTATTTATTATTTTTAAAAATAAATATGTATATATAATATTTTGTCTATTGTGTATTATAAATAAATATATATATATATATATAAGAGGGATCCACTTGCTTCAAGAGAGTCTAATTAGACTTACTTCATTCAATAACTCATATTTTAATTCAAATTTTAACAATTTAATCATTAAATTAAAAATTCTTAATGCATAAATCAAGTCTACAAATTTTTAAAAAATTTGAAAACTATTTGATACTTCGTTATATTAATTCAAATTAATAAATAATCATAAAAATATTTTATACGTTAATTTAAATCTATATAAAGAAGTATCAAATAGTTTTCAATTTTTTTAAAAAATTGTAAATTTGATCTATGCATTAAAAACTTTTAAATCAACAGTTAGATCATTGAAATTTGATATAAAACATGAGTTATTAAGTGGAATAAGTCTAATAAGACTTGAAATAAGTGAATATTTCCTCATATATATATATACCCTGAATCCTAAACCCTATATACACACTTATATTTATCACATAACCAAATATGATATACACACATACATATAATATATAACAACCACTGTGCACAAATGCAAGCCTAGCATTTTGATTTTTGCAGAGTAAGTAACCCCCATTTCCACTTGTTAGAGAATAAGCTTTTAATCAATGGGGCCCACAATAATTTCCTCATTCTTACCTCTTCCTTCATGCCAAACACACCATTAATACTCTCACTGAACCTAAACTTAAAACCAATCCAATGCAAAAAATAAAGTCATATTCAAACAAGATCACGCAAAAAAGCTTAAAATAACCATTTGCATGAAGGGTTGGTTTATTTTTGAATTTGGGCTGGGTCCAACTCAACTCCAAAAGTTAACTCATGACATGAGGATTGTCCAAGCCTCTTTACTTTGGGCATAGCTATAGTCAACGTGGGATTTTAGTATTTATGACACATAACTTTCCAACTAAACATTTATCAAACTCCTATAGAACTCCAACCCTGTCCAATACACACAAAAACCAAAACCAAAACTTTAAAAAAATGAAATAAAAAATGGAAAATTTGATGTTTATATTACCTTGTCCCTCCCAAGCGCTGCATAGTGTTGTAAGCCATTGCATGAACCATCCTAGCAAGTATAGGGAAAAATTGAAATGAGGAGAGAAATACTAAGGAATGGATTAACAGCCATCAAGCCTCCACTTCATTAGCATGCATACTCATGTTGAATGACTAGGAAATGTCAGAGCAAAACCGTTTTGGGTTACAGTTCAAGTATACCAACTTTGTTGAATTCTGAAATTAATTAGGTATGGGATACCTGAAAACCTTGTGTTATGAACAAGCATTAACTCATCTTTTTATCTGGGATTGTTATAAAAGCCAAGACCAAGCCAGCCAGGGCTTTCAATTACACATTCCTAGAGTAATGACTGAATGAAAGCTCAAGTTCTTATTCATTGAATGAGCACAACGTTGATCAAGACAAGTATGCAAGAAGCAAATACTGCTATAATATAAATCTAATTTTACATGTAATATTTATTGATTAGATATTTGCCACAACTCAATTTCGAAATGTGGCAAGGTCCGCAAGGATAAGCTTCCAAGATTGGTTGAAAAAACTCAGTAAACACAAAAAAAAAGGAAAAGAGAAATAGCAATTAAAATTATTATGTGATTATCTTAATTGACACATTTCTTAACCATCATTTGAGTGATGCCCATAATATATTACGTGTTTCTCCCAAAAGGGAAATGGAAAACATGCTACACCAATATGAATTTATGCCATTCTGATTAAACTTTAAAGGCCTTCACCCTCCTGCTAATGCCTCTGTTTCCGAGAGAAATGATTATACTTTCCAGTATAGATGAAAAATGTCAATTAAATATGGTAGCTGGATTTTCCTTTTAATTATAAAAAGCAAAATCAGTCATTATAATTGTTCCAAAATAACAATGCTTACATCTCACAGAAGGTACCTGGTGAACTGGCATATGAGAAATGGTAGTCTCAGGAGTGGGGCTTCTCAATGCTTCAGAGAGATTGATGCATGCTGCCAAGCACTGAAAAGGATCCTCTGCCTGCAACCACCAGCGCTTTCCTTCAAGAGGCCTGTCTGCAGAATCAAATATATCATCCAGGTGGTTCTCAGTAAATGCTATTCGACCATCATAAGATAACTTGTCGACACCACCAGCATACAAATTTGCAAGATGTATTTTTAACCAATGCAAGCCTGACTTCCCTAGAGGACGTCCCTCTGCAAACTCAAGCATGCCTCGACATAAATCAGAACCAAGATGGTTCAAATATGGGTGCATGGGATAAGCTCGCCCTCGAAAATCAAGATTGTGAGGATAATAGAAGCCTTCTTCATCCTTCATCTTTCGTGCAACCTACATCCAAATGAAACAATGATGAAGATATGCAACATCTCCTGGAAAGCATTTGATATATAACTCAACCTCTTTAGGATTAGCAGATTCATACAGCAAGTTTAAGTTCTATGTCACATCGCTGTGAATGTCTCTCACTGTTCTCCTTTTTCACAGCTTTGACTTTCCACTTCCATTTTCGGATTTTTGCTTCATCTTCTGTATCCGGTTCCGAGGGGAGGGGAACCTTTAAGATAAAAAGAAAATTCAATAAAAAAAGCTATGAAATATGAAGAGGTCACCAGAATGGAGAAGTGCACAAAGGAAAGACAGCTAATTTTAGATGCACATACAAAATTACTTAGACACAAGCATGCAACATTTTCTGAAAATAAATAGGTAATAAGACTGTAGATATTCACTTCATTAAAATAATTAAGGATTTTGTTTTATCCATTTATGTTTAGCATATAATTTTTTGAAAATCTCTTCTTGTGTGTAGGGTAGTACGCAAACAGTGAGAATTTGTGTGCTATCTTTTCTATTTCTCTTGTGGAATAATTAAGGATCTTAGAATTTGGGTTTATATTTCAACCTCACAAAACTAGCCTGTAAGGTGAGGACTGCCTAAGCCTTATAAGCAGTCCATCACACCCAACACCATGAAGGTGCAGGAGGCTGCAATGCAAGCAGCCCAAAAAGGCTACAATTAATGTGGGCTACAGATGATCACAATTAAAGAGGCTTTCCAACAAAGGAAGATGCTGGAATTTTTAGCAAACAAAAAAACAAAGGTCTGCAACAAAAAATTAGTGGAATCTTACAAACTATGAAGTGTACAGAACACACCACACAACAAGAAAACAACAGAAATGTCTTGAATTTGCTGTAGTTAAGTTGCAGCACTAAAGAAAGGCCATGTTCTTTCTTCTCTATTTTTTGAGTCAGAAACCTGAGGTTGAAGGTGCAAAGGGACAATGAAGTCGAAGGTGGTACATCCTAGAAGGATTTAACCTCTTATTGGACCTAAGGGGTTTTCCTCTTGACTAATCTATCTATAGCCCACTAGGCATCCAACTTATTTCAATTTATCAATAGCTTATGTTGGGTATGTTACATTCCTCTAAATATTCCACCCACTGTTCCAGCACAAATCATAGCTTCTGCTCCACTTCCACTACTCACATAACACTAACAGGCATAGCATCCACCAGTGGTTCCACCCATTTGGGTCTTTTGGGCTTAAGTTGCGACTTAAACTTCTTTAGACTCTTATTCGTGTTTAGTAGAGTATAAATACTCCATGTAAGCACTTTTGGATGAGATTAATTCTGATTGAGCATTTAGTAACCATGGGTTGAATAACAATACCCAATCCATAATAAACAATTAAGAATCAAGGGGGAAATTTTAAATGGGAATTCATGCGCATTATTAATTAATGTATACATATCAAACCCAAGTGTTCAATAAAACTAAAAAGTGTGTGCATGCTTCTAAAAAAGAAATCTATACTGTTGTGCTGAGAAGCTCCTCTATTTGGAGATCGTTTCTTCCAGTAGAATGGCTGTGTTTTGAGAGAATTTAGGAGTTCAACAAATAAATTTAGCAAGTTTGATTAGCACTCACATCTTCACGATCCACCAAACCAGCCAAACGTCCTCCATTAGCCCATATTTGATCTATCACACAAATCACCCTTTTGTTTACCCTCCATTTGGTATTGCCAAGGGTATTAAGGGCCTAGTTACAAAGCAATACCAGAATTAATTTCAACAAGTATTAACTGTAAACCATGAACAGACTTGCAAATGCACATACAGTTTTAAAAAGAAATCCCAACCTCAAAAACAGGATCAAGTTGACTCTTGGGAGCCCTCTTAACTGCTTCACGTTGTTGCTTGGCTCCATGTATTCTCATAACATAAGATGGCAAAACCAAGTATGCACCTTTGTCATACCTACAAAAATATTGCAATAAGCAAAACAGAACCTAGTCATAACTCATAATTCCAAGCTGCATGTCAATATGTTCTGAGCATAAAAATAAAATTAGTAAAAATAAAGCAAACTAATGAGATATTTGAAGTTTGAACTTGTTCATATGATTCAAATTATAATATCAAAATCGTAGGCATTATTAGACAAGGCAATTAAACTAAGATAAAAATAGTAGAAAAATGTTAAATCATTACAAATATATAAAAATAAATAAACAAATAAATAATGAATTGTATAAACATCTGCAGTACCCTGTCCAGTTAATAGGTGGCACCAACATTGGCATGTAAGGGATGACCATGTGCCTTGCCTGTCAATATAAACACATTTTGATGATGGCATCAATCTCATGACCTTATGCATGAAAAAGCAAATGTATAGCTGAAAGTATTGATCGTAATAATTCTGCCTAATAACCTACTCAAGGAAATGTGGACATGAATTCAAGTACAATCATTCCCTGGAGTTACTTACAGACTTCTCAAGGCCATTTTGCACCAGAGGATCACATTCAATAACACCATATCTCCTAAATTCCTTCCTAGTCAAGTGGAAAGCATCCATTATTTAAGAAAGAAAACATACTTGTTCAAATTTATAGATATTGATTGTGAAAGAGTAACATCAATCTCACTGTGAATCATTTGACAATGTTCTAAGGGTATGCTTAAATGCAGGGCGTATATCTGGTGGACCATCTCCAAACTGATTGGAGGGTGGCTGAATGTAGGCCGTTTCTATTAACAGTTGCATCAATCGAGAACCAACCTGGAATGACGATAAATACATTATAATACAAAGAGAAGAAACCTTCCCTGTTCAAAGGTAAGTACTAGCATTACAAACCTTTACTTGAGCTTCTTGACCCCAAGGTTTCCAATTATCTTGTCCCCGAACTACTCGCATTGCTTGTTGCTTCTTCTGTTTTTTGATCAAACCCGCAACTCTCTTCCGAAGTATGTTCTGCTTTTTATCCATTTCCTCGTTTTCTTCAGTCTGTTTTCCTCCTTGTACAACACGCGCAAGATCAGATGATTTGTCTGTGGTTGTTCTCTTCTCCCTCCTCATAAATTGGTATATCCTAGCCTGATCCACATCAAAGAGTAGAATTTCAGTTAATAAACACTTGAATATTGAAAATTCATAGTAGCAACATCCATGTTGAATAATAAAAACTGAAACCACGCACACTTTTTACTGAACATAAACTCAAGTGGCTGCTGTAGCAATGCATTAAGAGTTTGTTTGGATAAACCTCTCAAGAAACACTTCTCATTCTGTGAGGAAAAATGAAACAAGTTTCTCCATGAGTTAAAACTAGATTATGCACAAGCTAAGTGGTACTATTTTGGAAAAGCCACATGAGATGATGAGAAAGCTTTAATAATTGTACCTTACAGAAAAAGCTTATTTCATTTTTTTCTTTCTTATTTTTTTATCCTAGAAATGCTTGTACTTATAGAATTTTATCCAAACAAACCCTAAGTATACTCAATATTTCCTTGAACAAAGCATGAGCATCAGAGACACATAGATACATAAATATATCAATCGTGCTCAACGGCTTCACCTATTTGACAAGCTTCTCCATGAGTTAAAACTAACTTATGCACAAACTAATTTGTAATTTTTTTGAAAAAGTTACATCAGAGACAGAGACAGGGACAGAGACTTTCTACAAATTAGTTTATGCATAAGCTAATTTTAACTTACGAAAAAGCTTATTTCATTTTGCTTTCCTATTTGTTTTATCCCAGAAGTGCTTATATAGAAGTTTATCCAAACAAAACCTAAGTACAAAGAGTATTGCCTTGAGCAATAGAGATACATAGATACACACATATATAAATGATATTAACAATAACATACCTCGTACTCAACGGCTTCACCTATTTGACAAGCTTCTTTATGAGTTAAAACTAACTTATGCACCAACTAATTTGTAATTTTTATGAAAAAGCTCCATCATAGAGCTTCTACAAATTAGCTTATTTCAACTTACAAAAAATACTTATTTCATTTTGCTTTCCTATTTTTTTATCCTAGAAGTATCTATATAGAAGTTTATCCCAACAGAACCTAAGTACAAAGGGTATTGCCTTGAGCAAAAGATATTAACAATAACATACCTCGTGCTCAATGGCTTCACCTATATGACAAGCGGCTTGAATGACTCGAGCAGTGCCGACCCCATTGGAATTGGTCATCAACAAGGCCATCAACTTGTGCATGACGACCACAGCCATCATGTCCGCAGGCAACTCGTTGAAATAGAGAGCATGGCTCAACCTGCACTTGCTGTCTTTGCAAAGCTCTTGATCAGCCACAATCGCATCCCGCAGAGGCTCAAACCAACCCAGGAACAGCGACTTCATGTAGGGCAAATTCGGCGCAAGCTTCTGCTCGCGCATGTCCTCCAACAGTTCCTCGTACTCCCTCGCCGCCTCCTCCCACGCCTCCGTCTCCGCCTTTATCTGCCTCCGCTTCAGCATCTTGTACTTGTAGCTGTTGCTCTCCGATTTCTCCTCCGCCCTCGCCATCTCCTCCAACAACTTCTGCACCTCTTCCTGATCGTCCTCCGTGTCCGTCGATTCGATAGCCTCCGCCACGCTCGCCAGGCCTCTGCCCAGCGCCATCGGAGGAGAAAAACCGTCGCAGAGCAACGACTTGGGCCGACCCACCCCGACGTTGGTGAAACCCTGAAATGGGCGTGCGTTTGCGCTTGTCCTTGTTTGGGGACCACAAAATCTAGGAGATGAAGAAGAAACACGAAGGTTGTTCCTTAAGGTTGCGGAGGCTCGCTTGGCCAAGTTACTCAACATTTTGGAGATGGGAGAGAGTGGGTTGAGTTGGGGTAACTGTTAAAAGATCTGAGACACAAACACTCCCAGCCAGGCAGCCGCCTTTAAACCCTCCATAAAACCTATTATGTCTTTGCCCCTCTCGTTGTGTTTTTCAAACCGGTTTTCGGGTTTCGCTTTACTCCCATTTCCTTTTCGGATCTTAGTTCTTAACGATAAAAATCATCTAATGTTAATATAACACATTTTTTCTTGAATATATTTTTTAAAAAAAAATTACATTACCTTAACTTAAGAGAAATATACTATCTTTGTCTTTTATAGTAAAATATATAATATAACTTATTTAAATTAATGTCTTACATTTATATTATTTACCCTTTTATCTCTTAAAATAAATTACACTTTTAAAATAACAAGTAAATTACATTTTAAACAAATATTATATTATCACTTTTCTATTATATTAATTTATTATCATTAAAAAGTAATTATTATAAAATTTAAAAAATTACTTTTAATTTAACTATTTATAAAAAGTGTACTCTTAATTTAATTATTCATTAGAAAAATATGATTTTAATTAAAATATTGTTTTAAAATTTTTAGTTTATTTTCATTCAATCACTTGATTAAACAATTATAAATATATATAAGTATTAAATTTTTTGATAATTATATTTTAATTAATAATAAATTTAACATAAATATATTTCTTTAAAAATTATATATTTAATATGCATATTTTTAGCATTACAATAATTAAATGTAATAAATAATAATTTATCATAAAACACTAATTTATTTAGATATCATTAAAATATTAATATCAATTAAATAATATTTTAATACTTATATGCTACCTTTATATATATAATTATTATTATATAATAAAAATATTATTTTTTTTAAATACTTATAAAAATATTACATTAATTTTATTAATTAAATGATATCTTAATACTTGTATTTGATTTTATTATACTTATATATATATGTATGTATATATATATATATGTATATATATTATTTGTATTTTAATATATAATTTTAAAAATATTTTGTAAAGATAATAATGAAAAATATTTTTTAAGGTATATATAGTAAATATTAGCAAAATTTATAATGATTTTTAAAATAATAATTAAATAAGTAAATCAAGAGATAGAGTGTTAAAGTGTAATATGTTTGATTTTGTAAAGAGAGAAAAATCTTTAGTATAAAACAAGAAGGGAGGATAGTGTAATATTTATAAACCCTAAAACCTAAATTCTAATGTTTATACATTTGAGGGGATATCAATGTAAATGGTGTCTTAGTAATAACTTTTTTTTTAACGTTAGCTAAAGGAACTTTAATGAAAATTTTTAAAAATGGATAATGTATCATGTAACATTCCTCATTTTCAAAATTAATTATTTATAATGTTTATTTTAAAAATAATAATGGACCGATTTTGTGGAGCATTTAATTATTAAATGAAGTATTTTGATAATTGTTCAATTAATTATAAGCAAGTATATTGTAATGTTTTATTACTATGTTATTATTATTATTGTTATCATTAAGATTATTTTAGGAAAAATATAACATTGGTTAGAGGTATGTAACTGTTGATTGAGTTAAAGAGGGTTGATTTTTTTAAAAAAAAATTAATAAAAAGATACATCAATTTCTTCTTAACACTTTCATTTTTCATTTTTCATTTTATGCTCCGAAAAACCAAGAGGAAAAGATAAAGGAGGAGATCAACTTGGTGAGCACATCCTTTGCTTTTTACTGAACAATGTAAAGGGGAGAGTGAGAATTCTCGCTCTAAAACGAGAGCTAATTAATGGGTAGTGAGGTTGTACATTGTTTGAAAGGAAAAAATCCCAATTGTTTTTTGTTCTCATTTGTTATCTTCCTCATGATTCCTACTCTTGAATTGTTATAAATTGTCATTATTTATGGTTAATTTCGTGTGCTGAGACCCTTTTAGTATGAATTGAATTGTTTATGGGCTCTTAGGCAAACTCTAAAAGCATGTGGTCAATAGTTATTATGTGAGTAATTAATAAAAATATATAATTGTATGAAATTTGTGCTTTATAGATGTGTTGTATGAGTATTTTAGACTGTTTTTACCCATTGAATTGTTATATGTAAGTTTTGGCTTGTAAGTTGTATGCTTTGTGTTCCTACAAAATTGGGTTTTCTACGATGGCATCAAACGTCATATGTGTTGTGTTGGGCACTATTACACCAAAGAGTAGAGTGTGCTCCCTATTCCGCTTGCATTGGACGTGAGTCATGTATCATTGAGCATTATTAAGGTTGAGGGCTTCCATGCCACTCACGTCAAGCATGACTTAAGTCTTGTCAAGCGTAGGAGTTCCAATGAACTCCCTATTTATCTCATCGGGCGTGATGCAAATAACGCTAGGTATGAACTATCCCAAGAGCTATGAGTACGTACTCTCTGAACAAGCTACATTAGTGCGGGTTGATTTTCGTCAAGCACCACCCCATCTATGAATTTTTTCTTTTACTTGAATTGAAGTGGATTGGTTGAGTAATTATAATGCTTGATGAGAGTGAAATAAACATGGATGTTCTTGATACATTGATTGAATGAGACATTTAATTTGTGCATGAGAAATCATGTGTGACAAATTGTTGAATATGTCTAGTGATTCATGATATGATAGAAAGTTTGTGTAACATGCATCATATGGTCACAAATTTGTAAATCAACAAATCATTATATATGCATTGTGCTTATTTTTGTAAATGGCGTCACATGCATGCAAATTAAAGTTCATTTCTATTGCATCTTATATTTGTATGTGATTGTATTTGATTCGTGAGATTAGTGATATGATGTGTTGCGAACAAGTTATTGTGTCATCATAGTGTTGATTATATGCCTACCATTAATGTCATTATTATGAATGTTACATGGAGTGTGTTTGGTTATCCATCGTTTGTTTCATGCCATAAGCTAGAGTGAGAAGTTTTTCACTCCCTTTATATATGTGTTGTTTTTATGTATATTGTTGCAAGTGATGTTCCTCAAGATATTGATGAGGCTAGTTACGAGACTTTAACCTTGTTTTGAGATTGCTTTGATAGGACATGTGACATCGGAGACTTATACTTAGACATGTATTTTCATCTTATTATGAAGTTTTCTTTTGAGGGATTGTTATATGAGACTCTTTATCTCATTTTGGAGACTATATTTTGATTATTTATTTATCGATTTAGTATTTTTTTATATGAATAACATATATTGTAATCTGTCGAGGGAGATGATTGTAATTTTCAAATATAAGAGAGAAGGACAATGTAATATTTTGTATTTCTCAAGGAAAGAGTGTAATTTACTCTATACTTTATCATTCATCGAGATAAAAAAAAATTGTGTCAATGTGAAATTTTAAAATAAAATATATAATAGTAGGTGTATAGATTTTTTTTTCAAAAATAATAATAAAATAATTTATTTTAATAATATTGATAATATAAGTTTAATTAATTTATTTAATCAAACTTATAATATAAGTAAAGGGTGTTTTTAATAAATAAAGTTGAGTTAGGAAGTATATTTGAGAGGATGCTTTGGATTTGGACTCTTGAGTCCAACTAGAGTCTTGTTTAAAAGAGAGACAAAGAGGGTAAGTTTAGATTATGTATCAATTTTCTTACAACCTTAAGATCATGGAGTAGTCTTGGAATGACAGAGATTGTGCTTATGCATTAGAGATTCTCATCTAAGATAAGACCACCCCTAAGTCTCCATAGGAATTATTTTGGTATGTGTTTGATGATCTCAATATTATTATGAAATTATTGTTGTGTGTAGATGACGATGAAATTTGTTGATCTTGATAATTGAATGGTGATATGTTATGTATGGTGAATAAATTAAGAGTTAAGGTTGTATACATGATTTAAAAGTTTGGTATGATTTGTTTGATTATGAAATTATTGATGTATGATTATTTATTTTTAAATAATTATGTTGCGTATTGAGTAACCTTGAGTAATTATATGTTGTAATACAAAACAGAAAAAAGAAGGGAACACAAATCTTCACCTGAGAAAAAAACTGGAGTGTCTAGTTCAATAAATTTGTACCATAAATTATAATTAGCAATTGACATTATTAAAAAAAACGCATAGAAACAAAAAAAAACTCAGCAAAATTTTATTTTATTTCTTTGTTTTTCTTCTCCAACGAATTGTAATGAGCCTTGCATCGAATCCCATTTGAAACCACTAAATTCACTAGAAGTTGAGTTTTGTGGAGAGCCATTTAAAGCCAATCTTTATCATAACATTGATGTTACTATATTTGTTGTACACACCCATAATGAAGACTTTAGACAACCATTATTCTTTCCCAATATGCTACTATATATCATCATTACCCTAAATATAATATTGGTAATTAGTTTTTATTTATAATTTTTTTTATTTTTATTACATATATGTATTTTTTTCACTTTGTGCATATGTCTCCGCAGTTCCATTGGGATAACTCGTGCTTGTAGTATATGTATATATTTCTTTTGCACTAACTCATCTATAGTATCAATATATTTCAAAGATATTAAGGATGTAATATATTTATATTTATAAATAAATAAATAAATTTTGTGTGCTTGCACTTCAAATTTACAACAAAAATAAAAAGGTGGAAGTCCTTTTGGACCTTCACTAGGGAATACATCACCAAATTCTTTCAAAAGATTTTGAACCCCTTGTGGTAGAGAACATGATTCAAGAGAAGTATTATTACAATTTAACACACTTCTACAAAGAAGAAAATAAGAAGGTTGTTCAACAAAGAGAGTTCTTTTAGTTTCATTGATTTTCTCTTGTTGACTACCTTCTAAAGGAGAAGTATTAACCTCTTCATCCTTGTTCTTCTTTGAAGATTTGTGTTTTTCCTTTTCTTTGTTTTATCGTTCTTTTATTTTTCTTGTTTCTTTTCTTCTTCTTTTTTCATTTTCATTTGTACTTGATCTTCTATCACATTGGAAGGAGATAGAGGATGGAGTATAAATTTATTTTCCTTGAGGGTAAAAGTAATTTCATTAGTAAGACCATTATGCATAGTTCTTTTGTCAAATTTTCATAGTCTTCCTAACAAAATATAACAAGCTTCCATAGGTACTATATCAAATAAAACATGGTCTTCATAGTTACCTATGGAAAAACTTAACTTTCACTTGTTTATCAACAATGATATCCCCATCTTCATTAAGCCAATGAAGTTGATAAGGTTTAGGATTGGGAATGGTGGTTAGGCTTACTTTTCCACTAACCTAGTGCTACAACAATTGCAACATGACCCATTATCCACAATTAGAGAACAAGCATTTTCTAAAATATTACATCTTGTGTGGAAAATGTTCTTTCTTTGTGAAAGGTGTTTTTCACTAGGTTAGCTTCCTAAAAGTCTTCTAATCATCAAGAGTTGACCATTTTAGGATAAGAATTTTCAACTTCATAGTCATTTTCACTTGTTTCACTTTCACTATCACTTGAAGTTGTAGAACTAGATTCATCATGGCTGCTATAAATGTCTTGGCCTCTTAGGATCATCACTTTTTTTAAGACATTTTAAAGCTATATGACCCCTTCCAAGACATTTAAAGCACTTGATTTCACTTATTCTATGACTTGTAGATGAAGTGTTTTTCCCTTTATCTTTTTCATAACTTTGGGAGGGTTCTATCTTAAAGTTGGATTTATATGAACTTCCTTCCCTCTTGTAGTCTTTCTTATATAAGAGTTAGATTGAGTTTTGTCTTTCTTGAAAGATTGTTTTCACAATAGTTATTGTTCTACCCTTATACAAAGTTGGACTAAGTCATCAAGGTCTTTATAAGGGAGTAACTCAACTCTATCTCTTATATCAAAGTTAAGACCACTCAAGAATCTTGCTATTGTTATTCTTTCTTCCTCCCTAATCCCAACTCTCATTAAGTATAACTCCATCTTTTGCCTATACTCTTCAACACTCATGTTCTTTTGGTGGAATCTTTGAAGCTTATCCATAAGCTAGCCCTCTACTATAATAAGAATGAATATGCCTTCTTCTCATAGCACTCCTCAATTCATTTCAATATTGTATAAAGGGATCATTTTGGAGTCATCTTTCCCTTTCTAGAGTTGTCCACTAATACATAGCTTGTCCATGAAAAGCTAAGGTGGCTAAGGGAACCTTTCTCTCTTCACAAGTTTGGTGACAAGTGAATAATAGTTCTACTTTCATTTCCCAATCTAGGTAAGCATCTACATCACCTTTCCCATAGAAGTGAGGGAGATCAACCTTGGATTCTCTAACTTTGTTCTTTATTAACTCTCTTAGGGGTAGGTTGGTAGTACTCATCTATATACGTACTTCCCATTTCTTCCAAGTTGGTAGAGCTATTAGTTTCCTTACTACTTTTCTTTTTGCTTTTTAGTTTTGCTAAAAGTTTTTTTTCTTGTTATTTAAATGTGCAAATTTCTTCCTCTATAGCAAGTTGTGTTTCTCTTTTAAGCTTTTCTTTTTCTTTTGCTAGCACCTCTTTCTTTTTCCAAAGTTTAGTACCTTAATGCGAAAAACTTTTTGGAGAGCTTGAGTCACTACACTTGAGGAATGTTTATTCATGGTTGAACAAAGAAATTTTCAAAAGATTTTCTTTTTCTAGAAAAAAAAAAGGTTTCTAAAGGCAACTTGCTACACGTGATTCTAAATAAGAATCTAAGCCTTTAGAACTTAGAAATTATTTTCCTAGAACGTCATACCACAAACAAACAACAAAGAAAAAAATTTAGAACATGCAATTGAAAAACTTAAATAAAAGAATTACTAAGCATGCTAGTCAGGTCCCTAAGTGAAAGCTTGATCAACACTTAAAGCTAATCAAGACACTTCCATTAGCCCTAATGTGAATTTAAAGACTTAAAAATTTAGAATATATGTGACCAGCTTCTTAATACTCCCTCCAAGCTATCATAATTGATGGATTTAATAGAAATTGCAAGAAAATTAAACTAGCCTAAAATAGAATTTAGTGACAAAGTTTGAGACAAATTTAGCGACAAAATTTGTGATAGATCTTCTAGCAACAGAATTTTTAGTCTCTAATTTTTGTTGCTAATTTGTGTGTTTTTTTTTTCTTTTTAAAACCTGGATAATTCAACAAACAAATCAAAGCAAACAGATGATTATTACAATGGTTAAAGATAGGATTCACTCTTGTGAAGGTGATTTAGAAATCTAGGAATTTTAGGATTGGTTTTAAGTTCAATTATCCTATTTTCTAAAATTCTTTCTTCTTTCTAGTCCTTGAAAGCCAATATTTGTTTCCTTTGCAAAATTTTAGTACCACTTTCAATACAGAGGGAAATCAATAGAAATAAAGCAAGAAAATATTCAACTAAGAAAGCTAAACTCAAGAAGAATTAGTATATTGACAAACACAAAGATTTTCAATCAAGACTCAAAAACTAGAGTTATGGACATCAAATAAGGCTAGAACTCAAAAGAAATGTCCTAGAAAGGCTCTAGAATAGATTAATAAAATCAAAACAAGGAATTAAGAACTAACAAAAATCACAAAATTGCAAGATCCTAGTGTCTTAGTGGCTAAAATTTGAATTTATTTGCTATTTCTTTTTCTCGGCCTTTTCAATTTAAATTTGATTTTTTTTATCTCTTCTTCAATTTTCTTTTAAATTCAAATGTTGAGAAGGAATGTTGCCTTTTACCAAATTGTCCAGCCACTAAAACACGTGTAGATGATCTGGATATCAAACAAGACAATCAAACAATTTGAATTTCAAATTTCTAGTGCATGTTTTTAGTGTGACCTAGATTTGATTCCTTTTTCTCTTTCAAACCTCCTTGAACTCTTTTCCTTTGTCTTGTAACTTTTTTTTTATGTATTTTTGAGATCTTTGAGCTTCTAGGTCATGCACTAAAATTTGAATTAAAATTTGAATTAGAAACTTGAAGTAGATTGAATTTTCTTGAAAATTTTGGAGGCAAATTTAAATTGAAACTTTAAAAATGCATAATAGAAGCCTAACTCTATGAATCCACTAATGATCTAACAATGCATATGAACTCAATCATGCAAAATAAAGCACCAAAGCACCAACAACATATTCAAAAGCATTCGGCCAAAATGATTCAACAACAACAAATTGAACACAATTAGATTAAACTAACTGCTACTTGATTTTATGACATTATAAGGACTTGTAGACACTCAATTTCGTCTGAATTACCTTACCAAAGACAAAAGGCCACTAGGATGATAAAAGCGGCCCTCGAGAGCCCAATAAAGCACCAAAACAGACCAAGACAACACTAAGAGGCCTAGAAGACTCAAAGCTCGGGTTTAGAGCTTGGAACTACCACTCTCACACTTGGAACGGTCGTTCCCAACTAGGGATGGCAACGGGGCAGGTCGGATACGGGTTTCATGATACCCGTCCCCGTCCCCACGACTCAAATCCATCCCCGTACCCGTACCCGTCGAGTATATAATTTTCGTCCTCATCCCCGTACCCATCGGGTATCGAGTATACCCGTACTCGTACCTATAAAAAATTATTTATTTTTTTGTAAAAAAAATATACAATATTTTTAAATTATTTTTTCATTATATTACAATTATAATTAGATTGTTTCTCTATCTTATATTTTAATCAAGAGATTTCTTAATAATTAAACAACTATAACTATTTCACATTATAATAAATAATTACACATAATAAAATATTAAATTTTTTTAACAAAATTAAATCAGGGACGGGTACGAGGACGGGTACGGGACAGGTATATACATACCTGTCCCGTACCCGTATCCAGTTTAATATATCAGGTTTTACCCGTACCCATACCCGTACCTAGTCAAATCGGGTATTCCTCGTCAAAGTCAAGACAGTTTCGGGTATTTGATGAGGATTTTCGCAATCTCACCACTTGGCAAGCGGACCAAGTTTCGAAGTAGTATTCAAATATCGTCCTCAGGGATTTGAGTGTTTAGTAATTCTTGCTCTAATGATTTAAAAGAGAATATTGTTATAATTGCAAATGAGTGAAGATAAGGTAAAGCAACACAATAAAATAAAAGTAGTAAAGACAATGATTAAGAAACAAGGATTGGTTCAGAGTACTTGCTAAATCATAGATCTTCTTAAAGTAAATGCGATTCCAATTTCATTATTTCCACATTCATTAAGTAATCCAACAAGATTTCTCAAGGTTGAATCCTAAAGTTATTAAGCTCAAAACATGATTCCTCTATGGTTTGAGTTTAACACTTCGCATTAAGAACAATGACTTGAACAATGTGACTAACCAAATCAAGTCTATTCCTAGAACGAGAAATGATTAGGTGCAAGATCCAGTTCGGGTTTTCAAAAACGTTTTCCAACTGGATTCAAAAACCAAAAATCATACAACGGATGATCAAGTCGATATAAGCATTAAGAGAAGGATCAAGCACAAATAATGAGATCAAAATGCATATATTTAAGAAGAAGAAGAAGAAGAGTTAGTAGTTACATCCAATCAATCCTTAATGAGTTTAGCCACACATGGCCATTACAAGATCAAAGAGTGAAAAGAAGAAATTACAAAGTAAAGGATGAAGAAATGGAGTTGATCTTCGTTCCCAAAGGATTCAGCTTCCAAATCTTTGTTTTCCCTTCGTTCTTCCCTCTTCAAGTGCTCCTCAATCTGTTTTTTTTTTCTCTTGTTCATGATGCTCTATTTTTCCATTTTTTTCCTTTTATATGAGCTTCAAAACAGGGCCAAAAAGTGACTTTTACTCCCACAACTGTAGCTGTAAATCCACAGCTATGGCTGTGGAGAGTCCTTCAGAGTGAAGAAATCTCCAATGTTGCAGCTGTGGTTTCACAGCTATAGCTGTGGCAACTCCTTCAAGCTTAAGGAACCTCTAGCCCTGCAGCGGTGAAGCCACAGCTATGGCTGTGGATCTCTGGAGTTTTTTGCTGGGTCCTGGGTGCTTCCATGGCTTTAGCTGTGAGTCCACAACTTTAGCTTCAACTCTCTGGAGCTTCAAATTGCATTTCAGATTTCCACAGCTATAGCTCCAACTTTCTGGATTTCTAATTCCTTCCCAGACTTCCACAGCTCAAGCTCCATATCCACAGCTATGGCTGTGGATCTCTGCCTTGCCAAAAATCCTGCAAAAAATGAGGAAATTCCTTAAGATTTTGCTACTACTCCTTTACTCTTATAGTATAACTTGATTCTTTAAAATAAAGGGGGTAAAATAACATATATAATATCTACAATTACCAAAAAAGAGTACCAAAAGTTGAGTGCAAATCATGCCTAAAAGACACTCAAGAACTACCCCAACTTAATCTCTTGTTGGTCCCCAACAAGATACCAATCAAAAACCAAAAAGGACACTTCCTACCATGAGATTTCTTCTATATCAACAATATGTAAACACTCAATCAATTCACCATCACAAACCAATTTCTACTCACTAAGGTGCCCACAACAATAATCATGCTCAACCACAAAAATTGCAAGGCAAATCATAGCATGAACATTACAAACCAATATCTGAACATACTCTCTCAACAATGGCTCTCCTGGGTGAGTGTTTCTCTCAATTCCATTCATCATTTCTATGAACATAAGCATTGATATCATCTCTTCAGTACTACTCTTTGAGAGAAAATTAGGGATCACAAGGACTTTTTGAAGATTGAGGGTTGACTGAGGCTTGATTAACAAAGGAATGTGGTTTTTCAGATTAACAGGGTTTAAACTCAAGAGAGTAAAATGAAAATGAACTAAACACTCCATCTTGCTTACTCTAAATATTCAACTCCAACCAGATCTCTCAACCCAAATTCTTCCTCTAATTACACACCCTCTTCCCTCAAGATTCTCTACCTAGATTTCAAGAGGCCCCTCTCTCTTTTAAGACTATTTATACAGGTGCTTGCTTATTTTTCTTTTGATTTGATTTTTTTTTGATTTTTTTTGATTTTTTTGATTTTTTTTTTGAGTATATGATAATGATAGAATGAAACTAACAAGCACACTTGAATTTGAACAGTGAAAATGATGGAGGGGTGACTCTTCCCTTCAACTTTGCATTAGCTTAATTTCTCAATTTTCTTTCAACTTGGCAATTTTTACCAACTACCCCAACTTAATCCCCAATTCATTTTCATTGACTCTCAAGAATTTGGTAGGGTAAAGAGTTGGTATTTGGGAGAGGTCTAAGGTTATTTGAAGGTTAAGGCTCAAACAGGTTTTAAAGGATGGATTCAATTATGGCTAACTGTTTGGCTCTAGGCTTAAGAAGATTTCAGTTATTTACAATGGGATGCCTTGATCCTGTCCAAAACTTTCTCACAAGAGCAATCATTCAAGACTCAACCAATGCAAACACATATGCTATGATGATGGCTCTCAAAGTATAAGTGTATATGATAGATGCACTGTTTGGTCTCTCTTACTCACCAGCTTGGCTAGATGTTCAATTACTGATCTTTCATGCCATGTAATCAAATATCTCACAACTTCATGATCAAGCAAATTGGATGAGTACAACCTCAAAGCAAGTCTCAAAACAAACCATTTTAATAGGTGAATCAAAAGATGTGTTTTCACTTTTTGTTGATCTAAAAGCCATCTCATTTATTACCTCCCAAGAATGATTTTCAATTTTTCCCAAAAAATATTTAAATATATATACATATTTTTTTTTCTTTTCAAAAAGTATATATGTATATCCCAAACATTATAAGATTATACCACAAAGTATGAGTTGAGTTCAACCAAGGACATCAAAAGTTCAATCATGAAGACAAAAAAATTTCACAATGAACACCAAAAGTTCAAACAAGAACACCAAAAGTTCAAACAGAACACCAAAACAAGTAAACCACCAAAATAGTCCAAACGAAACGAAAACTAAATAACTGAAATTAAAATGACTTGAATTTAAAACGACATAAAATTAAAATTAAACTCCTCCTCCTCAAAAGGTGGGTGACAGTGACCCATCATCTCCTCCTTCTTCATCAACTTGCTCTCCCTCTGAGTCCATCACCTGCTCTCCATCATGATCTCCTCCAGCTTTTTCTCCCTCTGAATCCATCACTTGCTCGCCATCACGTGGCTGTGCATCACTCCCTCCTGGAAAAACAGGGATGTCCCCAGGCCAAAGAATACCATGTTGAAATTGCTCTAGGGTAGGCCAGGGGTACAAGCTGCCACCGGTGTCGGCCTAATGTAAAGTGTAGTTGTAAAAGTATGAATGCAAGGCCAACTGTCCACGATGATTAGCAGCCTGTTGAAGTTGCACATGGTGGAGATGAGCCACTCCAGCTGGTGACGCTGCTCAATATGCTGGAATTGTTGAGTCGTGTAATCTTGCATGGAAGAAAAATCAAAGGGACCAAGTGGCGGGGCTTGAGGTGCAGACACTGATGGTGGAGGTTGGACTGACTATCAGATGACTGCAGAAACTCCCTCCGGTTGTAGCATTGGGCATTAACAAATACATGATCAATCTTCTTTCTGATGGGAGTCAGTGGTTGTGGAATACGAACTCTCTTCGCCTTGCACATACCGATGATGAGTCCCGGGAAAGCTAAAGGTTGCACCGCGCCAGATTTTGAAGGCTTGGACATCAAAAATCAATGTGGAAATGTCCACATCTCTCTATTGCATGATGCAAAAGATCATCTTTGCTCGTGCAATGGTAATATCTGATGTGTGGGTTAGAGGAAGGACATTGTTGTATAGAACTGCTTGCCACAGTCGAACAACAGACTTCAAATCCGATCTGAGTATGTGGGTGGGCTGGTTTCTGGTACCAATTTGGTACTGGCTACCAGGAAGACTGAGAGTTTCTAGCACCAAGGCAGACATGTCCTCATCCATAGTTGTGTGCTTGAGCTTCTGATAGTCGTCTTCTGCAGGAATGGCATATTCAGTGTGCAAATATTCATTAATGGCTTCTGGACTATAGGGGATTGAAACGCCTCGCACCCAAGAGACTCGATCTTTTGAATCGGGTTTGGTTGGGTAGGCGTTGGCATAGAACTCCCTAATTAGAATGGCGTTGTAGCTCTCTTTCGGTTGCCCCACCTTAGTCCATTTCCTTCTAGTGAATTCATCGTTGAATTCTAACAGAGGAAGGAGATCAATAATTGGTCTCTCAATGATGATGAGTCTACCCTCCAAATTTATGAATCTTTGTTGTTTAGACCTGTTGCGAAATCTGTTGGGCAGGAAGGTGAAACCTCGAGGTGGTTGTGATGGTGTGATGGCTGCTTCATCCTCTGAGGATGAAGATGAATCCGGAGTGGAAACAGCCACTTTCTTCCTTTTGCGGTCAGCCAGAATTTCATGAGTTGACCGAGAACCACCACCCCTTGAGTGAGCCATCTGAAAAATTAAAACTAGTCTTGCAAGCAAGTTAGTCTACCAGTTGATCATAAAATTCTTCATGAGGCATAAGAACTGATCAATAAGCATTCTGACATGTGAAACGCTAAAATTATTTCAAAGCCACCAATGAACAAGTAGATATTTCAATGAAAATCTTTCACATGTATTTAAACAAACAACCACCAATGAAATGCTATTAGCACCAAATTCTACTTGTTTCCATGATGAGCTCACCACATAGGTTCTTTGGATTGAAAAAAATGAAATCAACTTTTACTTTGGCATTTTGTCAAACACATAATAGGCAAAGATGTGGAATAGACATGCATGTGCAAAATAGCTTATTAAAACATCCCCCAATTCAAACTGTTCAATCCAAGAAGAGAATCAGTTCCACGTTGTGTTTTCATGAAGATCAAAGAACACAGAAATGATGAATATGTATGAGGGATGTACACATTGTTCAAGGGAGAAGAACAGTTCATGAAGCCTTTAATCAAGCACAAGATAAAAATTGATAAGAAAAACAACATGCACATGCATTCTTGTTCATTCAAGGGTTAAAGTTCATGACAGTAAAAGAATATTGTGCATATTGCATTCAAATTGAAAACTCCTCTCATTCAAGCATTTCCTCAAACACAAAGCAAGCATAGAATATGAATGCTCATGAATGTCCATATTGAAGACTCAAACACCCAAATTCATGCTTTTCACATGTGTGTACTTCCAATTCAACAAAAAAGTATAGAAATGATGAGTGACTATGAAGAGAGTTTAAAGAAATGAAGCACTTACAACCAACTTCCATGCAACGAAGAAGAAGAGAAAATTGAAGACTTTACCTTGCAATGCCAATAAAAATGGATCCTTTTGTGTTTATGTGCACAATGGTGATGAAGAACAAAGGTTTTATGGAGATTATGAAGAGAGGAGATGAGACGTGGGGAGGTGAAGAGGTTTCGTGAGTGAGAGAAGAAGAGAAACGAAGAGGTGGAGATGAGAGAAAAGGGAAAACGAAGAGGTGGAGAGAGGGGTTTCATTTTTGAAACTGACCCAAAATTATCTAAACCTTCTATTTATCTCGCATGTTTTGAGTCCGACGGTCTTAGATTTGGCGCCAGAAAGTTGGCGCTATGGCTGTGGTTGTGGCGCTTGAGCGCTGGAATTTTTAACATGCAATTGCCAAGACCGAAACTTGACGCTAAGGCCATGAGATTTGACGCTGGAGCGCTAAGTGTTTGGACATATCACAAAATGCATCAGAAAGTTGGCGCTATGGCCGTGGGCCTGGCGCTTAAGCTTTGGAGTTCTAATCACATAAGGAGCTTGGCAGAAACTTGGCACCTTAGCTGTGGATTGTGGCGCTTCAGCTGTGGAAATTCTTGTTCACAAAAATTGATCCAGAAAATTAGCGCCATGGCTGTGAATGTAGCGCTGCGGTTGTGAGAGTTTGAAGCTCTTAAAGAAATGGGCAGAGAGTTAACGCCTTAGCTTGAGGCTTGGCGCTATAGCTGTGGGCTTTAGAGTGCAAAAATAGCTAGGCAGGGAGTAGGTTCAAATAGAAACTCCAGAGATATGACGCTATGGCCGTGGGTCTTGGCGCTACAGCTGTGGAGTTTTTGAACTCAAGAGAGTGAGAGCCCCAGGGACTTGGCTCTATGGCTATGGGATTGACGCTTGAGCTATGGAATTTTTTTCACATGAGAGCCCTTGGCAGCAAGTTGGCGCTAAGGCCGTGATGCCAACGCTACAGCGCCAAGACTCAGAATTTGATTTTCTAAGTTGAAGCTTACTATCACTCAAGCCCCTAATGTTTTTCATGATTTGAGGGAATGGCAGAATCTCTTAGAGCATATGAGTAATCTATTACAACCAGGGTCACACATCATTCATTCCTTTTGAATTCTTTTTGTTGAACTCCCTAATTAAACCACTAACTCAAGATTATCAAAACTGTTTAGGCCAATGTGAGTCACCAATACATCACAAACAGGGTGTGCAGCCACATGATCAAGGAACTGAAAATTTGGCAACCATTGAAACACATCAAACAAGCTTATAACCATATGACCCAAAATACCTACTTGCACCAAAAACTTGAAACTCTAACCCTTTCTATTATCTCACACTACTAAAATTTACACACAACTCAAATATATTAACAACATGATTTTATGCACTGCAGCAACAGGTCAACCATGAAACAACCACAATCAGCTATTGCACAACCTGCCTATCACACATAGCAGGGAATCAAACCTCCCTATAAACAAAGACAATTTTCTCCACAATCCAAATCATCAAACTACTCACAGACCCAACACCCAAAACAATGCAGCACCACTATAAAACAAAAAAATAACATCCAAAATCTTAACACAACACACAAACAAAACTTAAACTAAATCAGAAATATTAACACATTCCAAAACATGCCAATCATCAAGCAACATTCATACTGAAATCAAGCACTCTATGAACAAAAACTCTTAACTACTCACTATTCAAACTAAAACTTAGAATCTAAAACAAAAATTAAAACAAGAACATGCTAATTTAATGTCTTTAGCTTGACAATCCTGTTTGCTCATGGCTCCTTCAAATGTGTGCTGGTAGTGAATCTCTCAACTTCACCACCCAAATAATGCTTGAGCCTCTGACCATTAACTAACCACGTCCTTCCAGAGGCAAGATCTTCAAGTTCAATGGCTCCATAGGATCTGACAGATTTAATTGAGAAAGGACTTGACCATTTAGATTTGAGCTTCCCAGGGAAAAGTTTCAACCTGGAATTGAACAGCAACACCTGTTGGCCTGGTTGGAAGTTTCTCTGGACAATCTTCCTGTCATGGTAAGACTTCACTTTACTCTTATAGATCCGGGAATGTAACCGCATTTCCTCAAGCTCATGTAACTGAAGCTTTCTCTTTCCACCTGCAGCTTTCAAATCAAAGTTTAATGTTTTCAAAGCCCAATAGGCCTTATGTTCCAACTCAACTGGGAGATGACAGGCCTTTCCATATACAAGCTGAAACAGAGAGAGTCCAATTGGAGTTTTATATGTTGTCCTGTAAGCCCACAGTGTATCATCCAATTTCAAAGCCCAATCTTTCCTTGAGCTGGCCACAGTCTTTTCCAGGATTCTCTTCAACTCCCTATTAGAAACCTCTGTCTGTCCATTTGTTTGAGGATGATAAGGTGTAGCTACTTTGTGTCTCACACCATAATGCTCTAACACCTTCTTCAGCTGTGTATTGCAGAAATGAGAACCACCATCGCTAATGAGCACTCTCGGTGTTCCAAATCTGGTAAAGATATTCTTCTTTAAGAACTTGATCATTGTTCGTGCATCAACCTTCTGAGTTGCCATTGCTTCCACCCATTTAGAAACATAGTCCACAACAACCAGAATGTACTCATTAGAATAAGAAGATGGAAGTGGTCCTACAAAATCAATTCCCCAGCAGTCAAAGACTTCAACTACAAGAATGTTTTGCAAAGGCAGCTCATGTCTTTTGGAAATTCCTCCGGTCCTCTGACACTTATCACAATTTTTGCAGTGTTCATGAGAATCCTTAAAGATAGTAGGCCAGTAAAATCTGGACTGAAGAATCTTTGCTGTTGTGCGATCTCCATTGTAGTGACCTCCATAAGGTCAATTGTGGCAGTGCCATAGGATATCCTTGACTTCTGTACCTGAAACACATCTTCTCAACAAACCATCAACACCAATATTAAATAAATAAGGATTATCCCACACATAGTAAGTAGAATCCTTGAAGAATTTCTTTCTCTGCTACCAATTGAGATCTTTTGGAATAACCCCGCTGCCTTAAAATTTGCCATATCAGCAAACCAAGGCCTTTCTTGCACAGAGAATAATTTTTCATCTGGAAATTCCTCATGGATTGCACTTTCAAGTATGGTCACCTCTTCATTTTCTAATCTTGACAGATGATCTGCAATGTGGTTTTCACAGCCCTTCTTGTCTTTTATTTCTAAATCAAATTCCTGTAACAGCAGAATCCATCTTATCAGCCTTGGTTTGGAATCAAATTTAGTCAACAAATATTTAATAGCTGCATGGTCAGTGAACATAGTAATTTTAGAACCAATTAAAGAAGGACGAAATTTCTCAAGTGCATACACTATTGCAAGTAGTTCTTTTTCTGTGGTTGCATAATTCATTTGAGTTTCATTCAAAACCTTACTTGCATAGTGTATGACATGAAAAATCTTGTTTTTCCTTTGACCTAGAACAACACCTACTGCATAGTCACTAGCATCACACATTAGTTCAAAATCAAAATTCCAATCAGGGCTAGTGATTACAGGTGCTGAACACAATTTGTTTCAATAATGAAAAAGCAGATAAGTAATCATCATCAAATTGAAATTTAACATCTTTCACAAGGAGATTGCTAAGAGATTTAGCGATCTTTGAAAAATCTTGAATGAACCGCCTATAGAATCCAGCATGTCCAAGAAAGCTTCTGATCCCTTTCACATTTGTTGGTGGAGGAAGCTTAGAGATGGCCTCAACTTTGGCTGGATCCACCTCAATACCTCTTCTAGAAATCTTATGGCCAAGCACTATTCCTTCAGTCACCATAAAATGGCATTTTTCCCAGTTAAGAATCAGATTTGTTTCAACACACCGCCTCAGTACAGTGTTTAGATTCTCCAGACATGTATCAAATGATGCTCCAAACACAGAAAAATCATCCATGAAAATCTCTCTCAACAAGATCAGAGAATATGGCTAGCATACACCTTTAAAATGTGGATGGTGCGTTACATAATCCAAATGGCATTTTCCTATATGCAAAAACACCGAAAGGACATGTGAATGTTGTCTTCTCTTGGTCCTTCGGGTCCACTGCTATCTGATTGTATCCAGAATAACCATCCAAAAAATAGTAGTAGGCTTGACCCGCCAACCTCTCTAACATCTGGTCCATGAAGGGTAATGGGAAGTGATCCTTCCTTGTGGCCTGGTTTAGCTTCCGATAATCAATACACATCCGCCAACCAATGACTGTCCTTGTAGGAATCAATTCATTCTTGTCATTCATCACCACTGTCATGCCTCCTTTCTTAGGAACCACCTGAACAGGGCTAACCCATGCACTATCGGAGATAGGATAAATCATGCCAGCTTCAAGTAACTTAATCACTTCTTTTCTCACCACCTCTTTCATTGTTGGGTTCAAGCGTCTCTGAGGTTGGGCTACTGGTTTATAATCCTGCTCCATATGAATCTTGTGCATGCAATAAGATGGACTAATCCCTTTCAAATCAGATAGGGTCCAACCAATAGCACCTTCATTGGCTTTTATCACTTGAATCAATTTATCCTCTTGCTCTTTTGAAAGCTGGCTACTGATTATGATTGGCTTCCCACCATTTTCTTCTAAGAAGACATACTTTAATTGTGGTGGCAATTGTTTCAACTCCAGTTTCACTATTTGATCTTTTTCCTCCTTCTTCAATTCTTCCTTTGACTGAACATTGGTTGATGAGCTTTCACCTTTGTTCAATGCATCAACCACATCCTGGACTTCCTTATCTATGACTTTATCCAACTCTTCATCAAACATAGACAAAGCCTTCTCCAATGGTGACAAATTCTTGAAATTGCTTTGAGTTTCCAAATACACATCATCTAATACATCAATCATGAAACAATCCTTATTGCCCTTGGGAAACTTCATTACTTCAAAAACATTGAAATTCACCTCTTCATCTTGAACTCTCACCTTCAGCTTTCCATCATCCATGTCAATAATAACTCTAGCTGTCTTCATGAAGGGTTTGCCTAGAATCAATGGAACTTCCACATCTTCTTCCATATCCATTACTACAAAATCAACTGGGAACATGAACTTGTCAACCTTCACTATCATATCTTTCACTATGCCATGTGGAAGCTTAATGCATCTGTCTGCCAACTGTAAGGTCATTCTTGTAGGTCTCACTTCCACTTCTCCTATCTTCTTCAGCATGGATAAAGGCATCAAGTTAATACTGGCTCCAAGGTCTAAGAGTGCCTTACCCACTGATAGATTACCAATTGATACAGGGAGAGTGAAACTGCCTGGATCTCTGGACTTCTGAGGTAAAGACTTCTATATAATGGCACTACATCCTGCCTCAAGCTCCACAATCTCTTCTTCAAGAATTCTTCTCTTCTTAGTTAACAATTCCTTCATGAACTGAGCATAAGTTGGAATTTGCTCCATGGCTTCAGTGAAGGGAATATTTATCTGGAGCTTCTTGATAATATCCAGAAATCTCAGAAATTGCCTTTCTTTTCCTTTCTTGGAAGGAGCATGAGGGTAAGGTAAGTTTCTTACTGGAACATTGGAAATGACTTCCTTGCCCTTCTTTTTATTCTTCTCCTTCTCAACTCCATTTTTCTCTCTTTTTTTCTCACTATCTACACTCTCACTTTTATTGTTTTCTTCCTCATTCTTCTCACTCTCTTCCTCAACCTCCTTCAATTCATTATTTTCTTCCTTATTATTTTTCTCATTGTTCTCACTCACCCCAACATCTCCACCAACTACCTTCCCACTTCTTGTTGTTATAGCTTTGCAATGCTCCTTGGGGTTGGTCTTGGTATTGGCTGAAAATGGGCCTCCAGACATGTCAGCTAATTGTTTAGCTAGCTGACCCACCTGTACCTCCAAATTTTTGATGGATGCCTCTATGTTTTTCTGGTTGTTCATAGATACATGCATGAACTGGTTCAGAGTATCCTCCAATTTGCTGGTTCTTTCATGCATAGAAGGATAATCAGGCTGATGTTGCTGTTGTTGTTGTGGTGGCCTATTGGATGGCCCAGCTTCATTCCTCCATCCATAACCTTGGTTGTTATTGTTGTTTCTCCAACCTTGATTTCCTTGCATATAATTGTTAGTATTATAATTACAGGAATTAAAATTACCTCCTTTTTGTTGGTTGCCCACATAGTTGACCTCTTCTTCATTTGGAGTTTCAGAACAATGACCATTGGGATGATCTCCCCCACAAAAATCACATTTTAGAGAAGAATTTGCTTGAGTTGAAGAAGAAGCAATAGCATGAAACTGTTGTGGAATCTTGGTCATCTGCTTAGTCAGTGCTTCAATCTGTTGAGACAACAATTTATTCTGTGCAAGGATTGCATCATTTGTACTTAGATCAAGAACTTCTCTTTTATGAGATTGATGTCTCTCATGCTCTGCTTGGTGATCAGAAGATGCCAAGGATTCTATAATTTGAGTAGCTTCTTCTGGGCTCACAGTCATCATGGTGCCACCAGCTGCTGCATCCAATAACATCTTCACCTCAGGCTTGATTCCATTAACAAAGAAGTTAAGTTGAGCTATATCCTCAAACCCATGGTTAGGTCATTTTCTTAGCAATGACTTAAATCTTTCCCAGGCTTCACAAAATGGTTCATCTGCACCTTGCCTGAAAGTAGTAATTTCTGATTTGGCCTTAATATACTTGGATGAAGGATAAAATCTATTCACAAACTTGTTTTCCACATCACCCCAGCTTGTCAAACTTTGATTCGGGTGAGATTGTAACCAAACTTTAGCTTTTCCTGTTAGAGAAAATGGAAACAACCTCAAGTATACAACTTCCTCATCACCTTCAGGAATTCCCATTGTTCCACATAACTCATAGAAATTTGAAAGGTGTGAGTATGGGTCCTCATGATCAAGGCCAACAAATTGTTGTGAGCTAACCAAAGTAAGGAAGGTAGGCTTCATCTCCATGGCTCTAGAAGTATTTGGAGCTGCAATACTGGAGAAATTCCTAGGACCATGTTGTTGTGCGTAATCACCTAGGGTCCTTCTAGGAGGCCTAGCTGGTCCATGTCCATCATTATGAATGCCTGTTCCTTCTTCAGCCATTTCTGTTTCAAGGTGTGGTTGATTTGATGAAGTAGAAGAACTTGGAAGATCTTGTTGTTGTTTTTGGAGTCCCTCTAACTGTCTACGCCTTCTTGTTCTACTGTTGTTCCTCCTTGCCGTTCTTTCAATTTCAGGATCAAAATGCAATTCTTCGGCTAGAGTTTTTCCTCGCATGCAAATTCAAGAAGTCTGCACAGGAAGGTGAGTCCATGAAACACAACAAGATAAATATATCTATATATATTATAAATATTCACAAAATGAATTATTTACACAATTATAAAATCACAAGAATAAGAATTACTAAATAGCACCAAATCCCCGGCAACGGCGCCAGAAACTTGATGAGGATTTTCGCAATCTCACCACTTGGCAAGCGGACCAAGTTTCGAAGTAGTATTCAAATATCGTCCTCAGGGATTTGAGTGTTTAGTAATTCTTGCTCTAATGATTTAAAAGAGAATGTTGTTATAATTGCAAATGAGTGAAGATATGGTAAGGGTAAAGCAACACAATAAAATAAAAGTAGTAAAGAAAATGATTAAGAAACAAGGATTGGTTCAAAGTACTTGCTAACTCGTAGATCTTCTTAAAGTAAATGCGATTCCAATTTCATTATTTCCACGTTCATTAAGTAATCCAACAAGATTCCTCAAGGTTGAATCCTAAAGTCATTAAGCTCAAAACATGATTCCTCTATGGTTTGAGTTTAACACTTCGCATTAAGAACAATGACTTGAACAATGTGACTAACTAAATCAAGTCTATTCCTAGAACGAGAAATGATTAGGTGCAAGATTCAGTTCGGGTTTTCAAAAACGTTTTCCAACTGGATTCAAAAACCAAAAATCATACAACGGATGATCAAGCCGATATAAGCATTAAGAGAAGGATCAAACACAAATAATGAGATCAAAATGCATATACTTAAGAAGAAGAAGAGTTAGTAGTTACATCCAACCAATCCTTAATGAGTTTAGCCACACATGGCCATTACAAGATCAAAGAGTGAAAAGAAGAAATTACAAAGCAAAGGATGAAGAAATGGAGTTGATCTTCGTTCCCAAAGGATTCAGCTTCCAAATCTTTGTTTTCCCTTCGTTCTTCCCTCTTCACGTGCTCCTCAATCTATTTTTTTCTCTCTTGTTCGTGATGCTCTATTTTTCCATTTTTTTTCCTTTTATATGAGCTTCAAAACAGGGCCAAAAAGTGATTTTTACTCCCACAGCTGTAGCTGTAAATCCACAACTATGGCTGTGGAGAGTCCTTCAAAGTGAAGAAACCTCCAACGCTGTAGTTGTGGTTTCACAGCTATAGCTGTGGCAACTCCTTCAAGCTTAAGGAACCTCCAGCGCTGCAACATTGAAGCCACAGCTATGGCTGTGGATCTCTAGAGTTTTTTGCTGGGTCCTGGGTGCTTCCATGGCTTTAGCTGTGAGTCCACAGCTTTAGCTTCAACTCTCTAGAGCTTCAGATTGCATTTCAAATTTCCACAGCTATAGCTGCAGATCCACAGCTATAGCTCCAACTTTCTGGATTTCTAATTCCTTCCCAGACTTCCACAGCTCGAGCTCCAGATCCACAACTATGGCTGTGGATCTCTGCCTTGCCAAAAATAATGCAAAAAATGAGGAAATTCCTTAAGATTTTGCTACTACTCCTCTACTCTTATAGTATAACTTGATTCTTTAAAATAAAGGGGGTAAAATAGCATATATAATATCTACAATTACCAAAAAAGAGTACCAAAAGTTGAGTGCAAATCATGCCTAAAAGACACTCAACAGTATTACCCACGGGTACGGGTTTATTTGTCATCCCTATTCCTAACTTAAAATTTGGCATGTAACCCTAATTTGGAATGACCTATTCCCAAAGCCCATTTTAGTTCAATTTTAAGGGCCAAAACGGTCGTTCCACACCTTTGGATGCCTATATAAGCATGCCCAAGGCTTAGTCTTCCACACTTCACACAAAATTGAGAAATTATTATGCTATTCACTCTTTCTCCCTTCTCCTTATATTCTAGAGTGTTTGTGAGGCTTTTGTAGAGCGAAAGACTGACAAAACGTGTCTATGTACCAACATTTTGAAGAAAATCTCTTTATAAAGCTTGCTTCGAAGGTTTTTCATCTATTCTTTCTCTTTCCCTATTTACTTGTTTTATTCATAACCCTATTGGCATGTAGCAACCAATAATCATGTAGATAATGGGTGTTCTTTGTCTTGAAAATAAAATGTAAATCATTGTATGATAAATAAAAGGGGTAAATATTTAATTATGTTTATTATTATACTAAATTCATCATAGGATATCGAGTCAGGGTGTTGTAGGGTGCTTAATACCTTTCCCACACGTAACTGACTCTTGAACCTAGATTCTGGTTGTGAAGGCCATTATTGTTTAATGAAAACCTTTTTCTTTTTCCGAAGTTTTGAGTAAAATGTCAGTGGCGACTCCTTCAAACCTCCTTTCCTAAACTAATTTTCAAAATGAAGTCCAAATAATCTATGGGTAAGATCGAAATATTTTGGGTTTCGACAGGACTAAATATGACTTCTAGACAACAAGTAATTATTCAAAAATCAAAGACATAATTAAAATTTAAAACCCAAGACAATGCAAAATAAGCACAAGGTAAAGATCCTAGTAACATGTGATTGAGAAATTAAGAAACAATCACTAGAACATAGATCTATCATGTAATTTTGTAAGAAATCTAGATCTATTTAAACATATACATAATCAAGACATGTAAGAACAAATTTAAAAAATTTCAAATGGTGAAAAAGAACACTTAAACCTCAAGGAAGCCAACCATGACTCTAGATACAAAAAATGATGGCAATTTTTGAAGAATTGATGGATGAACTACTCATAAAATTGTTCCAAGCTCCATGAACCTTCTGAAAGTTTGATCATGTTCTAAACATGTACACTGAAAATTAAAGAATCTATTTTATGCTAAAATAATTTTCACAATACTTATGTGTGTGTGCATGGCCCCTTAGTAGGCAAAAGAAAAAGCCTTCTAAAAACGAAAACAATTAAAGTAAATTCCTAAGAAATTATGCTACCAAAGCAAGAAAGCATGCAAAGAAAGCAATTAAAGCATGTGCTAGTCAGATTCCCTAGGGTGGGAGCTTGAAGTGACCTTAGTGGTATTCAAGCCACTCCCACAAGCACTACTCGAATTACCCTACAACTAATAGGTTTAAAATGGGCAATTACAACCCAAAAAAATTGAAAACAAAGGCCCAAATTACAAGAGGCCGAAAATTGAACAAGAAAGAAAGCAAAAATTTCAAGTCTTCAACTCCTCCAATTTGGCTCCCCTTCACAAGGAACAAACTATGTTAGTCCTCTCCTTTAGTGTTTGCACTATTTGAGATATGATATCCTTCTCCAAAGCACTTGGGATCTCCACGGATTTGATCTCTACTCAATCCCCCAAAGAAATTTGCTAAGGGTTTTTGGAAGTAGTACTTGACCTACACCCAAAGATAGCAAACCAACTAAGAACAAGAAGGAGGCCAAAGGAAATAAAACTGAAAATGCTCAATTAAAAAGCTAAACTCAAAGACAGATTAATGAGACAAACATAAGAGTTCCAAGGAAGACAAGCAAAAATTAAGACACATTAAAAAGGCTAGCACACAAAGGAAAAGTCCTAGAATAACACTAGAATGGAGTTTAAACTTTAATGGTTTGCACTTGTGAATTTTAAGTCCTTGTTTTGTAAAGGTCCAGCCACATTTTTGTGTCTCAAAAGGGTCCAATAAGGTCCAAAAATTCAGTCCAAGTCCAACTCCAATGTGCAAGGGCAATTAGGTCAAATGTCCACAAGTCTAGCAACAAATCCTTTTGTTTTCTTTTGGCCTTTTGGTCACATTTTTTTTTTCAATTTTTCTGTCCAGATTTTTGTTTCTATTTTCCTTTTAAATGTTGCTTGGTTTTTACACTTGTGGGTGATTAAAAATGCAGCACATAAAGAAGTCAAATTTAGAGAGACAAGTGGCAACACATGAGTGGGTGATAAGGCATATTATGAGTGGAGTGTGTCTTGTACTATTTTTTTCTTTTTGTGCAGATTTTGTCAAAGATTCTAGCACTCACACACAACATTTAATCACTTCACACATGTGCACGAAGGACAAAGGAATAATCATGTAATGATGTGCATGGAAAGGTGGCCAATCATGTATGTGTAGGAAGCAAATAACACATAGATTTCAACACAAATTTGGAGCATGCCAAGGACTAATCAACATGCATGAATGACTTCTAAATGGTGTAGTAAATTTTCAGCCACCTCATGGAAAAGCACATACATCAAATATTTTCATTTTTCTCATACATCAAATGGGTGCATCATACATATAGATATTTGTCTTTTTGAGATGGGTGAGAGAAACACACTTTTGACAAAACTTAAAAGGTAAAAAGGATCAAAAAGAGATGCAATATATGTTATTCATGTTCTTGAAATATTTTTCCAGCAAACAAGAATGAAAAGCAAGAAATGGCATACAAGAACCTAAGACTCAAGAAAAACCCTAAAGCACAAAAGGAGGCTCATGAATAAGCAATGAACCATGGAGTAACGTAAAAGACATTTATAGGTTTTCATGGATGATAATGGACTCAAAAAAGAGTCAAAGAAATGAAAGAAAACTAGTTCCCCTTGAAGAAAACCTAAGCTCATGATACCAAATAATGGGCTCCTTCCACCATGGGAGAGACCAAGACGTCCAAGGTCAAAGGGAGACTCCTTGCCACAACCAGGATGATGGATTTAGGGGCTTAACTTCCCTTCAAGGGTGATGAAAAAGGAGACAAGGGCGTGAAGGGTGGAGGTTGGGCGTATAGAGTAGATGAAGGGGGGATGTGTTTGGGTGGTGCTTGGTTGGCTTACTTCACTAAGTGGGGTGAAGGCCACTCAAGGAACCCTAAACTTACTCAAGGGAGGAGAGGGGACTCACTCAAGGGAGGAGAGGGGAGGTCTAGGCCATGATGACCTAGATGAGTAAGGAGAGGATTTGAGGCAAAAATGCTCTCTCAAATTCATATATTCCAAAAGTGTGTACAAGGTGCTAGGCTAAGGGTACTTATAGGAGTGGGAAGGCATCTAGGGTTGCATTTAGGGTTGCATGGCCGTGTAATGCAGCCCAAATGCATGCCAAGTGCAACCTAAATGAACCCTAGATGATGTGTGGGTTCCTTCCTACCAAAAGACCAAAATACCCTTTGACCTAAAAATAGAAAAAAAGTGGACTTTGACCTCACAAGTCAAGGTTTAAGCCCTAAAATAAATCCTAAACTAATTTGCCCCATAATACAAAGGTTAAATGAAAATACATAATAAAATCCTATGATCTAAAGTACCCCAAAATACAAGGGTAAAAAAGAAAATAAAACAATAAAATCCTATACTACTCAAAATAGGCCTAGGAGATGGATCAATACTCCACACTCATGATGAGTATGGCTCTAGGCATGGTATCTCCTTCATCTTCCTCCATTCTCCTAGCCATGGACCTAGTAATGGGTCCAACATGAAGCTCCAAGGGTGGCCCTCTATCAAGGACTTTATCATATTAATTATTTCTCATAATCAATAAATATGATAATAAAGCATGATCTTATTAATGCAAATAAAATAGATTGGATCTTGGGCATACCTTTTATTCTGAACAATCTCCCACTTACACTAGAGTCAATCTATCATGTACTTCATTCCAACCTCCCACTTGTGTTTATCAAACTCCTTGATACCAAGTGCCTTGGTGAATGAATTTGTTGTGTTCTCATTTCCATTTACCTTTAAATTCTTAACATCACCATGTTCAATGATTTCTCTAATTAATCAAGTGATATCTTCTCAGGATGTGTTTAGACTTTTGATGTGATCTTGGCTCTTTTGCTTGAGCAATAGCTCCATTATTATCAAATAATAACGTAACGGGTTCTTCTATTGAAGGAACCACACCAAGCTTAGTTATAAATTTCTTCATCCAATTTGCTTCTTTAGCATTATCACTTGCAATTATATACTCTGCTTTAGTTTTTGAATTTACAACCATAGCTTGCTTAGAACTTTTGCAACTCACTACACCACTATTTAAGGTGAAAACATAACCTGAAATAGATTTATTGTCATTTTTATCCAATGCAAAGCTTACATTGGTATAACCTTTCAACATTAGTTCAAAGCCACCATAAATGAGGAATTGATCTTGAGTTGTCCTTAAGTACTTAAGAATGGTCTTAACTACTTTCCAATGCTCCTCACCAGGATTTGCTTGATATCAACTAACTACTCCTAGTGCAAAGACGACGTTAGGACGTGTACAAGTCATTGTGTACATGATAGCTCCCACTACACTAGCGTATGGCACCCTATTCATGTGTTTTCTCTCTTCAAGGTTTTTAGGACAATCCTCCCTACTGAGATTAATTCATGTTCCTATCGACAAATATCCCCTTTTGGAATTCTCCATATTATACCTCTTTAAAATGGTATCTATATACATAGATTGGGAGAGTCCAAGCATTCTTTTAGATCTATCTCTATAAATCTTTATTCCTAGAATATATGTTGCCTCTCCCAAATCCTTCATAGGGAATTGTTTGGACAACCAAATATTTGTACTTTGCAAAGATGGTATGTCATTCCAAATAAGAAATATGTCATCCATGTACAACATCAAACAAATAATTGTGCCCCCATTAACCTTTTTGTAAACACAAGGTTCCTCTTCACATCTAACAAAATCAAAATTTTTAATTATTTTGTTAAACTGAATGTTCTAACTTTTAGAAGCTTGTTTTAATCCATAAATGGACCTTTGTAGCTTACAAACCTTATTATGATCAGAAGAGGATATAAATCTTCAGGTTATTTCATGTACACATCCTTTTTTAGCTCACCATTAAGAAAAGTTGTTTTTACATCCATTTTCCATATTCCATAATCATAGTAAGCTGCTATAGCAAGTAGAATCGGAATTGATTTGAGCATTGTCACAGGATAAAAGGTTTTGTCATAATCTATTCCTTCATTTTAACGATATCCTTTGGCAACAAGGTGAGCCTTATAGGTCTTAACCTTTCCATTTGCTCCGATCTTTTTCTTGTAAACCCATTTAAAACCTATCGATTTTATATCTTTTGAAGCTTCAACTAAATTCTATACTTTGTTGATCTTCATTGATTCCATCTTAGATTCCATGGCTTCTTGCCACTTCTCATGGTCCAAGCTTCTTATGGCCTCGTCATAACTATTAGGGTCATCATCATTATGATCAACCCTATTTGTCGCGTCATCATGGACTAATAAATTCAATCTATTTGGTGCACGATGTTCACGACTAGACCTTCTAAGAGGCACTTGAATTGTGCAATCCCTTTGTATTTCATTAAGAGGTTGTTGAGCTTGTTCTAAAATTAGTTCATTAAACTGTTCTTGAACCACAGTTGGTTATTTAACCACAATTGTTGGAGAAGGTAACCTTTGCGTTAATTTCAAAATATCAAAGAAAGGTCACTCATTATTGTTGAGATTCCCGTTGAAATTAACTTTTGTTCTCATCATAAATCATTTTAACTCTGGCAACGGACTCAAACATGGCAAGTATACTGGCCGTTCAAGTAGTAAATTTAAATCGTATCCACAGGGACTAGTTAGGTAAAAATAGCATTTAATGACTATTTGTGAGTAAAGAATAATTCCAATTTTTCATAGATTGTCATGCATTTGAAATAAATATTATGACTATTGGAATTTCAAAACTACAATATAAATTTTGTGTGTGGAAGGGACAGAAATGGTGTTGTGAGTTTGTAAGATTCTGGGGTCAGATATCACCGAACTTCACACTGATGAATCTTTATTCTCTTGTTACATTCATTGCCTAATCAACCCATAAGTTTACTCAAACCTAATCCCTTAGAGCAAGAGCTTAGGTGCAGGTAATGAATATCAATTCCTTGAGTATCCAATACATACACCTATATTACGGGTTAGGGTTTAAGACTACTGATGGGCCAAGCTCCATTCCTAGATACATTTCCCACTAGACATTTGTTTCAGAGCTAGTTTCAAAGGTTATTTTCCAATACCCAATGGACTCTATATCAAGCAAAGGAGAATTAATCCAAAGCAAGAATGAAGAATAGAAACATAACACAACAATGAATGAAACAACATATATATATCATTAATAAAGTGAAGAGTACAAAAGAGTTTCGCTGGTTACATCTAACCCCACAAAATAATGGGTAGAACCGCTAAAAACAATGAGGGTGAAACAAAGAATAGAGATGGAAGAGAGATGGAAGAACCGAAAGAAAGACCCACACACGAACGGTCCTAAGCACCAGGAATCCATTCCACAGCTCCTAGAAGCATAGTTTTAAAAACTGGACCGGTCATCGAACTGGTTAGGGTACTTGGTCAGTGGGTCAAAGGTTGAACCGGTGGGTCACTAATTGAACTGCATGACTCGATTTTTATTAATTTTTTTAAAAAAATATTCATGTTAAATATATTTTATACTTATAAATTTTAATAAATTCATATCCTATTTTAAATTTCAATTTTCTTCTTATTTAAAATTATCTTTATTTTTATTTTGTATAAAGAAATACATAAAAAAAATTACATGTTAAACTATATATTAATATAAATTAAAAATATAAATAATATGTACATATATAATATGCTTGAAATTGATATCACAAAATAAAATATGTAATATCTATGTAGATATTATATTATTAAATATATAATTTAAAATTAATAATATGCTATAAAAGTTATTTAAGTTGCATATATTACAAATAAATACATTAGAACAAGTAGTCATTGTTATGTTTAATAAGACTCTTTGTTCTACCATTAAAAGATTCAATTCTCATTGTTATTTTTGTGGTTTGTGGTCCCTTAAAAAAAATAAAAAATTTGTGGTTGAATCGGTTTGACCCACCGGTTCACTAGTCAAACCGAAAAATTGACCGGTTTAATCCGGTTTGAAACGAGTCAAATGCATAACCGATCCAACTTAAGGTTCGGACCGGCTGAACCACCGGTTCCCGGTTCAACTGGTCTGAACGACTGGTTCAATCTGGTTTTTACAACACTGCCTAGAAGTTGCCCACTGTGTGAATGAGGGAATGAGCCTCGAAGATTTGCTCAAATATGAATTGGTCGAGTCAAGATAGGGTTTACACGTCCGGCGCGTTATGCCTCGCGCCTTACGCAGGGTCTTCCAAAGAGGTAATTACTTTCTGTCTCGAATCACACCCGATGCGAATATTCCTGTGCCTGGCGCAATGTCTTCTAGAGAGTTTTGAATGCTCTCTATTTTGAAGCTTGCCCAGCACAGATGCTTTTGCGCCCTGGTGTAGACACCCAATTTCGTCCGGGGGTACACAAACAACAAGATAGGACATCAAAGGGCCCAAAAGCCCAAATCAACTATTTTTAGTGGCCTGGAACGGGCCGTTCCAAAATCAGAACGCGTCGTTCCCAGGTCCAGAACGGGCCGTTCTTGAATTAGAACGTTCCGTTCCGAGACTCCTAAAAGGCCTAAAATTGTAGGTTTGAACGGGCCGTTCCAAACCAGAACGGGCCGTTCCAAACCAATCAAAGGGCCTAAAATATTTGGTCTGGAACGGGCGATTCCTAAATCAGAACGGGCCATTTTGGTTTCCGGAACGGGCCGTTCTAGGGTGCAAAATTAACATATAACGTTCGTATCCGGAACGGGCCGTTCCGGCCCACAACTAATGCCTATAAATAGAAATCTCGGCCACAGTTCTGAGGACCCAAAAAATTTCGTCCAGTACTCCTTTGAGCTCGAAATTTCTCTCTTTTTCTCTCTCTCTCCTATTGTATTTCTTGAGTATTGTGAGACAATTGTAGTGCGAAAGGTTGCCACAAGGCACCTAAAATCTCCCTATTTTGAAGATCCAATAGAGCTCATTCAAGAGATATTTCAGTTAATTTCTTTTTCTCTTTTTTTATTTCTTATCTATAATAGTTATTGTTATAATAGAAATAATCATGTAAACATTTTAGGGTTAATTGTATAATTTAAATTTCAAGCATGTAAATAGTTATTAATAAAAGGGGATTTAATATTTATATTATTATTTTTTATAATGTTAACTTCATCATAGGGTACCGATTAAGGGCGTTGCAGGGATGCTTAATACCTTCCCTATACGTAATCGGCTCTCGAACCCAATTCTGTTTATCAAGGCCATTATTGGACTTTTAAAAATCTTTTCTTTTTCCAATGTTTCGAGTAAAATATTGGTGGCGACTCCATGAACTTATTTTCAAAACCATTAATTAAGGATTAGTCTGGTGTCCGGGCATTCCTTAATTAACGAGACTTTTAAAAGGATATCTAAACCATATGTCGCGAGATCAAAAATTTTCGGGTTCCGACAGATGACACTCCACTAGGGACGTTTTAAGAGGGTCAGGCCCAAATAAATGATGAAGTTAATAAAATAAGAATAATAATTTAAATATTTTTCCCCTTTACCTTGTTTGTTTTCTTTGTTTGGCTTTGATATTTGTTTTCTTATTTAAATTCCGCACCTGTTTGAAATAAAATTGTACACAAATCTTTGCACACAACAGTTCCCCCTACACCCGGGGGCATGAGGGTATTAAACATAGGGAGTGGTTGACGTACAACCGACCCAAGTTTGGCCTTGGAGCCTGCGAGCCTTGTCAGAAATCACACTCAAGGTGATAACCGATTATTCTAGCCCGAAATACTACGACAGACCTTAGAGTTTGCCAAGTGACGGCGACAGAGATACTGGGTCCCTATAATGGGGGCACCTTGGGGGCCTTAAAGACCAGTGAGATTAGAATCGTCCTATACAACGCACTTTTCTTGACAGGAACCACTGGCCAAGGATTTGATCATGATCGTTCGTGGGTGTACGTAATTGAGCATATGTGTGTGCATTTGTTTATATTATTTTGTTCTAATAAGATGGATTGGAGTTTTATATTAAGCAAACAATAAAGATAATAATAATAAAAATTTTATACCCCTTTGGACATTCTTAGGTCAGCATTCCATTAACATCATATAGGTAGTTTCCTTTTTGTAAAAAAAAATCAATAAAAGAAATCTCATCTTTACCATGCATCATTCCCCTTTAGATAATAGAAACATGATAAAGATTAGGCAAAAAAAATGACATGCATTCTAGATTAGCTCATTAATTTCATTCATTTTATTTTATTAGCTAAGGAGGATTAGGTTACCGTATGTGTAGAAAGTTAAGAAAAGTGAATGCTCTAATATACGACAGTATCTGCGCTATAAAGAAAAGCCCAAATCAATTTTTTTAAAATACTATGGTTAGGCCCTTGCTTTGATATGTTTGTTGAAGTAAGTCTTCTTAGAATCTAATATAGATTCTCACTTAATACTGTTGAAATCTATTTGAGCATTCACAAATAAACAAATCAATGAGACTGATATTTATTATTCTCAACTTTCTCTACATTCTGCATTACATTCATTTAGAACATATCCCTCCTTGTAAAATAATAAATGAGAATAAAAAGGGAAATTAACCTATGTGCGTTAATCGGAAGTAATGGAAGCAAGCCATGCATAAAGAGTTGAGGGTAAAGAACTCCACAATCATTAAGACGCCAACTCTTACCCTAAGAGGATAAAGCCGTGTTGTGAAACCGTGAAATCCAAAGGGAATGGGAATGGATGGATCCACACTCTTAACGAGTTGCAAGCTTATAAAGAGCACCTGAGGAGGACGAATCCTTCAAACGCTAAGGCAAAGTGAATAGAGCTTTCTTGAAAGATGATTTCAACAAGAGAGAAGCATTGCTTGTTAAGAAGCTCCTAGAATGAAATCCCACAAAGGGCATACTAGGCAAAAAAAAAAAAGCAATGTTTGTTAGAGCTGAAAATTGAGAGACAGCTTGAATGTTCCTTTTGAGAAACAAGACTCCATAGAAAACTCTATCATCACTTCTACCCATTCCTACATCTCAGGAAAGATATGGGTTGAGAACACCTTCATGAGAGAAGAAGCCAAAGGCCCTCCCTCTACACGAGATCTTCTAAAGCGCCACCTCCAAGCAAGTGGAGGACTAGCTCTATAATTAGATGACCTAGGCCTCTCTAAGGGGCAACCTCCTTCTTTTTCTTTGTGTACGAATCACGAACTCGGGGCATGCCCGGGCCCTTGAGCTACATTAAATGGGCACGTGTAAATTGAAAATTCTATTTTAATGCCATACATATTTCTTCTTCATTTCTCTTCTCCCTCTTATCTACTCTAAGCCTCATTAACAAACCTTAAATGAACAAGTACATTTGAAATAAGGACGTCATTGGAAACAATGGCTTAATACGCAATAAGGAGCACATAGAGATCAATCAAATTTGGCATGACTTGTGGATAAAAGTCCCAGCGAAATCAGTGCAAGGGGCACCCCCCTTTATTGAAGGAATGAAAGATGATCACAAATGTTACAAAGACAAAACCCCGCAAGAAACTCATTGGGAGGGCAACACAAAGATTAGGGCAAGGTCCGTTAGGAGACCCATAAACAAAAAGGGTAACCTAGGCAAAAGTTAGGACAAAGCAACATCCCGAGTTGAAAACCGAAAGGCGGCTCGGGAAGATCATTTAATCAATATGCAATCCCAAGTCATCGCTTAACTTTGAAGGAAATAATAAGCTAACGCAGAAAATGATTTCCTCACTTTGAATGTGCTTGTTCATCAGCCTAAACCACTAGCCTACCTCGGCCAGCCATTCTTCTATAAACCATTTTTGATAAAAAAATCCTTTCTAACAAAACTTTTACAAAAAATATATGTGTATATCCCCTTCTTCTCTTTCCTCTTGACCTATATGGCATTAAGATAAATTTGAAAGATACATGGAGTATGCACAGTGAACACTCACAAGGAAAAGATGGAGGTGTCCTAGAACAGAGTCTAGGTACACCTGATCTAAGGGTTAACATATCATATCCGGTACAAGCGAGAGGGCTGAATTAAACAAACCTCAGGTTCAAGAAGCAGCACTAAGCCTCAGGTTCAGGAAGCAACACTTGAAATGAATTCGACACGGCTAAAGGCTAACAATCCATGTCATTAGTTAATGCGCATAGATTAATTTCTTGAAAGTAAAATCAATCTGCATTTAAGCATTAGCATAGAGGCATCATTGCATTGCATGCATAGGGCACAAGTGTGCACAAAGGGTATAAGTTCAAAAAAATTAGAAAAAATCCAATCCATTCCTGCTTTGCATTTTCTTTTGCATTCTTGCATTCTTTGTGTGTGTCTATCCATCCCTTGTCGGAGGAATCAAGAGGCCGAAGCACTCGTAAAAAAGATCAACAACTAGATAGTGCCTTAAAGCCAAGATCATGTCAAAAAGCATAGCCAAGTGGTTTCATATAGCCACCAAGAAACAAAAGACATGTCAACAACAAGACGGGATAGAACCGGACGAGGAAGAATAATCAAGTCCACAAGCATGAAGAGGCCATCACGCCTTACTCCTCAATTGAATGAAGGATGATTCAAGAGAATGTCAAGACTAGGAATGGTTTCCTTACCAAAGCCAGGAGTGGCTTCCAAAATAATACTCATCAATAAATATTAAGCAAATAACATCATCATGGGATGGGATCCCTCCACCAATGATGATAACAAAAGATAAAATAGAAAAAGGCAAGCTTCATACATGTTGAAAAAGCCGAAGCATTTAGAAAAATAGCAGAAAAAAGGCAAGCTTCAAACATGAAAAAGCCAAAGCTAAACAAATATAAAATTCAGAAAAAACCTACCACAAGCAGACGCCTAGAGAGGCATCACAATACTCACATGGAAGGGGCAACACCAGAATCCCTATCACCCATCTATCGCCCATCAACACAGGGGCACATCAAGTACATCTTGTCCATCCTCCTTGGGGCATTTTCCATCACAAGTCAACAACGAGGGTACCGTCGAGTACCTCAAATCGAAGAAGGATCACCGTTGAGTATCCACCCAAGATTTCAAAGGTCCTCCTTCAAAGGACATCAACAATATCCAAGTCGAGAGCTGCCGTCGAGCCTCTCAAATCAGTGAATGACAACGAGGGTACCGCCGAGTTCTTTGAAGTCAAAATCGGGATTGCCGTCGAGCCCCCACCATAGGTCGGCTGAAGCCTTAAAATCAGTCCATCTTGATTGAAGAGCCGTCGTCGAGCCTCTCAGATCAAGAACGACAGTGAGGGTACCGCCGAGTTCCTCGAAGTTAAAATTGGGACTGCCACCGAGCTCCCACCATAGGCTGGCTGAAGCCTTAAAATCAGTCCATCTTGATTGAAGAGCCGTCGTCGAGCCTCTCAGATCAAGAACGACAGTGAGGGTACCGCCGAGTTCCTCAAAGTCAAAATTGGGACCGTCGTCAAGCTCCCACCATAGGCTGCCTGAAGCCTTAAAATCAGTCCATCTTGATTGAAGAGCCGCCGTCGAGCTTCTCGAATCAAGAACGACAGTGAGGGTACCGCCAAGTTCCTCAAAGTCAAAATCGGGACCACCGTCGAGCTCCCACCATAGGCTAGCTGAAGCCTTAAAATCAGTCCATCTTGATTGAAGAGCCGTCATCGAGCCTCTCAGATCAAGAACGACAGTGAGGGTACCGCCGAGTTTCTCGAAGTTAAAATTGGGACTGCCGCCGAGCTCCCACCATAGGCTGGCTAAAGCCTTGAAATCAGTCCATCTTGATTGAAGAGTCGCCATCGAGCCTCTCAGATCAAGAATTATAGCAAAGACACCGTTGAGTTCCTCGAAGTCACAACCAGGATCGTCGTCGAGCTTCCACCATGGGCTGGTTGAAGCCTTAAATATCAGTCCATCTTGGAGAGGTTGAGCTCAGAATATACTCCCTCTTAAACAAGCTACAAATAAAGGGACACATTATCACAAGAGAAACAATGGAGCCTCTACTCGAAGACTGAAGATCAGGTGTATAGTTTGTCAACCTTGTTACCCAATAGAGTACGCAATCAATGCTCAACTGCTCTGAAGGGTGAGGATACGAGCAAATACATCTGTCCAAGGGAAGCAACATAGAAGCATCAACATAGAGACGAGAAGAAGACCCGGAAGAAATGTCTACGTCTTTTCTTGCCTTTGGAAAAGCAACACAGCTATTCCAAAGGACAAGTAAAGAGGGGCAGTTGTAGACACCCAATTTCGTCCGGGGGAACACAAACAATAAGATAGGACATCAGAGGGCCCAAAAGCCCAAATCAACTATTTTTAGTGGCCCGGAACGGGTCGTTCCAAAATCAGAACGGGTTGTTCTCAAGTCCGGAACGGGCCGCTCTTGAATTGGAACGGGCCGTTCCAAGACTCCTAAAAGGCCTAAAATTGTAGGTTGGAACGGGCCGTTCTAGACCAGAACGGGCCATTCCAAACCAATCAAATGGCCTAAAATATTTGGTCTGGAATAGGTCGTTCCTAAATCAAAATGGGCCGTTCTGGTTTCCGGAATGGGCCGTTCTGATTTTAGAACGGGTCGTTCTAGGGTGCAAAATTAACATATAACGTTCAGATCCGGAATGGGCCGTTCTGAATCCAGAACGGGTCGTTCTGGCCCACGTCTGATGTCTATAAGTAGAAATCTCGGCCACAGTTTTGAGGACCCAAAAAATTTCGTTCAGCACTCCTTAGAGCTCGAAATTTCTCTCGTTTTCTCTCTCACTCTCCTATTGTATTTCTTGAGTATTGTGAGGCAATTGTAGTGCGAAAGGTTGTCATAAAGCACCTAAAATCTCCTTATTTTGAAGATCCAATAGAGCTCATTCAAGAGGTATTTCAGTTAATTTCTTTTTTTTTATTTCTTATCTATAATAATTATTGTTATAATAGGAATAATCATGTAGGCATTTTAGGGTTAATTGTATAATTTAAATTTCAAGCATGTAAATAGTTATTAATAAAAGGAGATTTAATATTTATATTATTATTGTTTAAATGTTAACTTCATCATAGGGTACTGATTAAGGGCGTTGTAGGGGTGATTAATACCTTCCCTATACGTAATCGACTCCCAAACCCAATTCTGTTTATCAAGGCCATTATTGGACTTTTAAAAATCTTTTCTTTTTCCAATGTTTTGAGTAAAATATTGGTGGCGACTCCATGAACTTATTTTCAAAACCATTAATTAAGGATTAGTCTGGTGTCCGGGCATTCCTTAATTAATGAGACTTTTAAAAGGATGTCTAAACCATGTGTCGCGAGATCGGAAATTTACGGGTTGCGACACCTGGCGCAATGTTGAAGTGCAGAGGTGATGCTCTCTGTGTTTTTCAAGCCCAACGGGGTAGTCTGCGCCTGGCGCAATGATGCTTCTCCTGCTCCTTAGCTCTTTCAATTTCCAGTCCAATAGGTCTTCAACCTCAACTCTTTAACTCGATACCTGCACAAAAAATGAGGTGTATCAGGATATTGTTAGATGAGTTTTGGGTTAGCTATATCTGCACAAAAATTGAATAAAAAAGAGAACAATTATATTACAAGAGTGCATGGGGTGAGTGGAATTGTTCAATAATTCCTATATAAATATATGTATAAATGAGACTTAACAATTATCCATCTCATGTTCTTGAGCATTTGTTTCTCCATTGGTTTCTTGGGTTTTATCAAGGTCTATTTCTTTACCATGACAACCTTCTACAAGAAATTCTCTTTCCATAAAGGTTGCTCCTCTTGCCACAAACACTTTATGGTCAGAAGGGTAATAAAAATAGTATCACATTGTATCTTTAGGATACCTAATGAATCAACACATGTCTGACCTTGCTTCAAGTTTATCTGTTTGCAACCTCTTAACATAAGCAAGACAACCCCAAACTTTAATGTGCTTGAGACTTGGTTTATGCCCTTTTCCATATCTCATACGGTGTTGTTGAGACAGAATTTGTGGGAACTTTGTTCAACAAATATGTCGATGGATCTTACCATATCTAATAAGGTTTAGTTCCTTCTTTCAGATACATCATTGTATTGCGGTGTTCCTAGAGGTGTCCACTATGAGAGGATCCCATTCTCTTTCAAATGATCAAGAAAATCATTGCTAAGATATTCTCTTCCTCTATCAGATCTTAGCACTTTGATATTCTTACTAGTTTATTTTTCAACTTCACTTCAGAATCTTTTGAACATTTCAAATGACTTAGATTTATGTTTCATAAGATACACAAAACCATATCTAGACATATTATTAGTGAAGGTGATAAAATATAAAAATCCACCTTTGGCTTGAATTTTCACAGGTCAATAAACATCTGTATGAATCAGTCCTAATAATTCAGAAGCTCTTTCTCCTTTTCCCGTAAATGGAGATTTGATCATTTTTCCTTTGAGACAAGATTCACAATTTTTATATGATTTATAATCATGTTGATCAAGGTGCTCTTCCTTATGTGTAACTTTTTAATTATTTTCTCTCCAATATGACCAAGCCTACAATGCCAAAGATATGTTTTATTTACTTGATTATCCCTTTCTCTTTTGGAATTAGAAACATGCATAACTAGATTAAAGTTTACATCAAGCAAGACATAAATACCATGTTGGAAATAACCATTCACAAAGAAATCATCACCATGATAAATTGAGCAAATGTTATTATTGAAAATAATTTGAAAACCACGTTAGTCCAACATAGAAATTGAAATAATATTTGAAACAAATTTCAGAACATAATAACAATTGTCTAACACTAGTACTTTGCTAGTAGGAATTATTAACAAAACTGATCGTAAAGCTAAAGCAACAACATTTGCTCCATTCCCAACTTGAAGATTAACTTCTCCTTTCTTTAGCCTTCTAGTTATTTGTAGCCCCTTATTTGTTTTCCTTTAAAGAATAAAGATATTTCTTGCAATTTCTCTTCCAGTGTACCTTTTCTTTGCAATAAAAACATTCAACATCACTTTTGTCAACTGCAACTTTCTTACAATTGGGTTTGGTCACACCACCCTTAGTTGCAAAAGGTTTCTTTTTGGGCTTAGACTTTATTTTACCCCTTTTGTGTTAAGTCAAACGAAGCAATTCCCAACAAGGTTTTGAACATGACAAATATAATACATATTGTTATTTCTAACATGTGTGTTAGTGTTTCAGATAAATATAAGAACAGGCAAAATTGAAAAACAAAGTACGTGCTATTACGCATACTATGGTCAAAACCAAACGAAGCCTGGTTGAGTTGTGTAATGCATCCTGCTACATTCAAAATAGAATATATATTAGGCCTATTTTGAAGAAAACTCCCTATGAATTATGGAAGGGACGAGCACCCAACATTTCGTACTTTCATCCATTTGGATGTAAATGTTTCATTTTAAACACCAAAGATAATTTAGGTAAATTTGACTCAAAAACCAAAGAGGGTATTCTACTTGGATACTCTGAAAGGTCAAGAGCCTATAGGGTCTTCAACAACAGAACCAGAACTGTTGAGGAAGCTATTCACGTAAAGTTTGATGAAAACAAGCCTGATAAAGAAATATCAGAGCTAGAAAATTTCTGAGAACATGCAGGTGAATAAAGACCAAAAGAAGAAGTCTGAGTCTAAAGAAACTTTAGTTCAACAGGATGAAAGAGAGGAAAGAGAACCAGTCAATCGAAACTGGAAGATGAAAACTCATCATCCACAAGAGTAGATCATTGGTGAAGCAAAGGATGCAGTAAGGACTAGAAGCTCATTCAAGACACAGGCACAAATTGCATTGTTATCCCAGGTTGAACCAAGAACCACAAACAAAGCTTTGTCGGACGAAAGTTGGGTTCAAGCCATGAAAGAAGAACTCAACCAATTCTAGAAAAATGACGTCTGGAGACTTGTTCTAGTACTAAAGGATAGAATGATCATTGGTATGAAATGGGTGTACAGAATCAAACTGGACGAATCAGGAAATGTCGTAAGGAACAAAGCCAGGTTAGTCGCAAAAGGGTACACACAACAAGAAGGTATTGACTTTACCGAAACTTTTGCACCAGTTGCTAGGATAGAGGCAATTATAATACTTGCTTTTGTTGCATGTACTAGCATGAAATTATATCATATGGACGTTAAAAGTGCATTTTTAAACGAAACAATTTCAGAAGAGGTTTATGTAAGGCAACCCCCTGGTTTTGAAAACGACTTGCTACCATCATATGTTTTCAAATTAAACAAAGCATTGTATGGACTAAAACAAGCACCACGAGCATGGTACGATAAACTAAGCTCTTTTTTAATAAGTAACAATTTCATAAGAAGAAAAATTGACAGCACTCTGTTTAGAAAAGAACTAAAAGATGATTTCATAATCATTCAAATCTATGTAGATGACATAATATTTGGTGCTACAAACGAAAATCTCTGCCAAGAATTTTACAAGCTTATGTAGGATGAATTTGAAATGAGCATGATGGGAGAGCTGAAGTTCTTCCTAGGACTTCAAATTGTCTAGTCAGATGAAGGGATCAAAATTCATCAAACACAATATACGAAAGAGCTGCTGAAAAAGTATAAGATGGAAGATGCAAAACCAATGAAGTCTCAAATGCATCCATCACCTAATCTTGGTCTAGGAAAAGATTCACCAGATGTAGATAGCACCATGTATCAAGGAATGATAGGTTCACTCTTGTATCTAACAGCATCTAGACCTGACATTACATTCAGTGTCTGCGTTTGCGCTAGATTTGAAGTAAGACCTAAGGAGGTACATTTACAAGCTATTAAACGTATTCTAAGATATCTTAAAGTAACAGCTAACCCAGGAATCAACTTCTATAGAAGGCAAAAATTTTCTCTATTAGGATATTATGATGCAAATTACATAGGGGACAAATGGGAGAGAAAAAGCACTAGCGGAGGATGTCATTTTCTCGGGCGATGCTTAGTATCATGGACTAGCAAAAGGAAAAGCACGATTTCCTTATCAACTTGAGAAGCTGAGTATATCACCGCAGGACAGTGCCTCACGCAATTGCTTTGGATCAAACATCAGTTGGAAGACTACGACATCTATGAGAGTAATATTCCTGTACTTTATGATAACACTGCTGCAATTAGCATTGCTAAAAATCCTGTTTTGCATTCTAGGACTAAACACATAGAGATAAAACACCATTTCATTAGAGATCATGTACAAAAAGGAACCTTCGAACTAATATATGTTAAAAAAGAAGAACAACTAACATATATCTTTACCAAGCCCCTTCAAGAAGATAGATACATCTGGCTAAGAGATAGGCTAGGAATGGAACTGATAAGTGAACAATAAATTGTTGTTTTGTCTACACCTATTTCTTTTTGATGATTACAAAGGGGGAGAAGTAGGAAAGGATCTATCAAACTTGTCCAAGGGATAATCAAGTAAGGGGGAGAACATATACTAAGGGGGAGAGCCTTAAAACCCTAAACCCTTAAATTGCTTAATGATTGCTCTAATGCATGATATGAAATGCATGAACTTGTATGTATATTGTATCTGAAACAAATTGATAGATTATATTTGTCATCATAAAAAAAGAGGAGATTGTTAAGTTAGACGAAGCAATTCTCAACAAGGTTTTGAACATGACAAATATAATACATATTGTTATTTCTAACATGTGTGTTAGTGTTTCAGATAAATATAAGAACAGGCAAAACTGAAAAATAAAGTACGTGCTATTACACATACAATGGTTAAAACCAAACGAAGCCTGGTTGAGCCGTACAAAGCATCAAATGATGGTTGATCAAGCATCAAGACTAAGCCTGATCAAAAGCCAGACGAAGAATACTGAAAAGCGTGTGAGGTCCACTATTCACAACAAGAGGTATCAAATATCGTCTACACTCATAGAAGAACACACGAAGTCATCAAATTTGTGAGAAGAAAGAAGAAAGATAGACAAGTGTGTATCCACAAGTCAAGGCATGTGTGTGTCAAAGAAAGTATACCTACTTTTCAAAAAAAGACAACGCCTCTACAACTATAATGACGGAAAGAGTATAAAAATACCTAGGTTATGATTGAAGTCAGACATAAAAGTGAATGAACTACATAAAAGACTTCACGTAACACAGATTTAGTAAGCAAACATTTAATGCAAGATCAAATGCATTAAATGAAAGATCTATATGGCCATGAACGAACTACTATCTGCGCCAACGGGAAGCTCCGCTCAAACAGACACTTTCAAATTTAAACAACAGACAAATTCATCATGAGGCTATAAATATCAAGACCCAACAAGAGAAGAAAAAGAAGAGAAGAAAAGCAACGAGCAATAAGCAAAAGCAAACGTAAAAGATAACTTACATCTCTTCCTGTACAGTCTTGTATATTTGTGTAGATCTAAGATAGCTGATCTTAGCAAGTGTAGAAATCATCCTATCCTCTCTATGAGAGTAATATACACACTCAAAACACATATCTATGTAAAACTAAGGTTGCATACCTTAGTGAGTGTAGAAACCATCCTATCCTCTCTGTGAGAGTTATATACACACTCAAAACATTAATCTGCTATAAAGCTTGAAGAGGCTAGTTGAAAGAATACTTGGGGAACCAGATGTGGTTTAAGAATACTAGCGCTAACAAGTGAAGTTGGAGAACCAAGAGTGATTGATAATACTTGGAGAACCAGAAGTGGTTTAAGAATACTAACGCTGACGAGTGAAGTTGGCAAATCAGAAGTGGTTGATAATACTTGTAATCCGTTGTGATTAGTGGAACCCTTCAGTTGAAGGAGACTGAACGTAGCTCAGGTTGAGCGAACCAGTATAAAACTCTTTGCACTCTTTATCTATTTTTCAAACGAAATTTTGTTTAACTGATATATCATTCTGAAAATTTTGTTCACTGCTTATTTTTACTGAAACTATCTTCAGACGGAAAATACACTTACGTAACTTATTATTTTAAGAAAAATTTTCCTTGTGCAAACGATAAACTCTCAAACACAAAATCTTTTGTTCAGCCAACCTTGCACTATTCTTAAGTGTTCAAAATAATATTTTTATTAGATGAAAAAAAGTCTCTTTGCGAAAATGGTTTTAAAATTCCTTCGTTCACACACACATTCAACCCCCTTCTGTGTGTTTTTTGGCTAACTTCATTTTGTTGTTGGATTTACCAACTACGATTGCAATTCCTTTGGACTTTTTAGAGGCAATTTGATTCTCATAATTAATTAATAAGTTTAACATCTCATGCAAATCATAATCCATTTTGTTCATGTTGAAGTTAACAATGCATTGTGAGAATGTCCCAAGGAGTGACTGTAAGATCAAATCTTGAGATAACTCTTTCCCAATTTTGCATTCTAACTTCTCAAGTTGTTCTATAAGACTAATCATCTTCAAAACATGGTGTCCTACTTCAACATTAATAGTCATTATGTACCTAAACAAAGTCTTAGATAATTGGTATCTAGCAGTTCTACTTTGTCCACCATACATCTTCTTAAGATGATTAATAATCTCAACAAGCTCCATGTCCTCATGCTTCCTTTGGAGTTTAGAACTCATAGATGCCAAAAGGAGGCATTTGGTGCTCATGTAGAGTTCCAAGTACTTTTTATAAGCATTGGTCCCTTGTTCATCTCCATTCTCAGGTTGAGGTGCAATAGGCTTGTCAATTACATCAATAAGCTTTTCATGCATGAAAACAATTCTCAATGAATAGTACCAATCATCAAAGTTGGATCCAACCAACTTTCCATTAACAATTATAGAACGAAGTGATATAGTAGACATTTCAAGATATATAAAATTATAAATAATAAATATTTCAAATCATATTTAAAAATTTAAAATAAAATAAAAATTCTTCCATTAAATATAATATCAATTTTAAGAAATAATTATTTCTTCTCAAGAAAAATAAATGTCTTAAATTTATGAATAAATACTTGGTTGTCAAGTCATTTTTCATACATCTTTTAAGTCATACAATTTTTCTTTTTATAATATACTAAATAGTCTCATATGGTTGTTAGGTTGCTCCTATTAGTATCCTTAGATTAATTTTATACTCTCTTAGGTTGTCTAAGCACTCAGTATAACTTAATTCTAAATTCGCATCTTATGCCATAATTAAATACAAGTCCCCTCACTACAAGAAAACTTTGTTTTAGAGACAAAATTTTTAGTCTCTAAATTAACAAAATCAGTTACTAAATCAATAAGTGACTAAATTAGATACCAATTATAGAAAGTAGTTAAACCACTGGTTGCTAATTTTAGCTACCAATCTAAAGTCTGATTTAAAAACTAATTTAATGACCAATTTTTTTATGACCGATTTTGCGACTAATTTTATAATGACCAACTTAGTAACTTATTCTACAATGACCAATTTATTGACCAATTTTTAATGACCATCTCTGACCAATTTTATAGCGACTGTTTTAATTACCAATATTATAGTAACCAATTTAGATACCAATTTTGATAACAACTAATTTAGTAACCTATTTTATAATGACTAACTTAGCAACTTATTTTGTAATAATCAACTTAGTGACTGATATAATAACTGATTCTAAAGTAACTATTTTAGTGACCAAATTTTAAAATAACAGAATTAGTGACCCATTTTTCAATGACTCAAAGTGACTGATATAATTAAAAAAAAGTAGTCGCTAAAATTTTTCCTTATTTATCTTTCTTATTTATGTCATTTTCTTTCATATTTATTATCTTCTTTATTCAAATTCACCATATATCTAACTTCAATTATTTTTCTACTAAAACATAATAATTATTTAAGTATAATATTAATTATTTATTTACTTCATATATTTATTCTATGTTAAACTATTATGCAAAAAGTCAACATACACTATATAATAACATGAAAATTAAGTAATTAAATTTTTTAATTTTTTAAAACTACACATAATATCACATAGGTCAAACATTTTAATATATCATAACCCAGTGACATATGTCTAGGGAAAGTTGCAAAATCAAATAAAATTAGATTTTAAGCCGTTGTGGGCACAATTTAACACTGAGGCCGAAATCATGTTTAAAATTATAAAATTAATTAATCACTGTAGGATACTTTCTTGTCAAATTTAAAAGCTTTGCACCCTCACTTGTGCATTACAGCAGCCTATGGCAATATATTACCTACCAATTTTCTAGATATTCCGTCATTCGGTTAGTCACTGCCACCTCCAATGCAAGCTAACATACTTCACATTGCCAACATCTATTATGCAATACTAATTCTCTCGTTCCATAAACTTATCCAAAAATTCTTTTAGGAAAAAAAATGAAATAAACTTCTCCGTAAGTTTAAATTAACTTATGTATAAATTAAAAACAAGTGTATGGAGAAGTTACACGAGAGAACTTATACAAATTAGCTTAGAACTTGGTTGGGTAAATTTTGGGCTTGCTAAAATATGTCCAAGAGAAAAAAGTACTATATCAATGCTGGTTGCAAGGAGAACTGTAAGATATATTGCTCCTGAATTGTTCTGCAGAAATTTTGGTGGAGTGTCACATAAATCAGATGTCTATAGTTATGGAATGATGGTCTTGGAAATGCTTGGTGCAAGAGAGATTAATACTAATGGTAGAGTTGATTTTTCAAGTGAAAATTAGTTTCCACATTGGCTTTACAGCCATCTTGAATTAAACCAAGAGTTTCAATTGCGAGGTATTAAAAACCAAAGTGATAAAGAAATGGTGAGAAAAATGACAATAGTGAGTTTGTGGTGCATACAAACCGACCCTTCCAATCGACCTGCAAATTCCACCCAAACCTTTCCTTTCTCCATCCTTGGCATATTCTTCCCCTGAATCACAAACAATAGAGACATCATAGTTATTCACATACAACTTGAAGATGCAATCAATTTCAACAAAGTACAACTGCAGCTACTATCAGTTTTCTGGTGTGTATTGATTATAGTTCATTCATAACTTTTTATTACAATAGGAAAGGAAGGCATGTTCGTATTGCTGCATGCAAATCTCTATTGATTTTCAGGTTATTCAATTGAAATTCATAAATCTCTATGGACATTATGGAATTTATGAGATTATTTTTGTTAATACCTTTGTGCTTTATACACTAGAATAAAAATCTTTTCACTCTGTTTTGACAATTCAAAAATGACAATTTAAACATAAAAATATATTGAGACTACAAATTGGCAATTCACAAATGTGGAGAGAGAACCACCTTGAGGTGGATATTCAGGTTTGAACATGGGTTCCTCAGGTATCACAGTGTACTGCAATAACTGTTCATAATTGTAAGAACAAAAAGATAGACAAAAGTTAGTCAATTTGCTATGCTACTGTTGTATCATTCGTAAATGATAATGAACAACCGAAACAAAACACTTCTAGGAAAAAAATAGTCATACACAAACTTGGTTAATTTTATTTTGTTTCTTCAAATAATTTATTATGATAGGGCCTATCAGCGGAGCTTCGAGTATCCTCACAAAGAATCTAAATACAAATCCAGTCAAATGTGGAGCTGCAAAAAAATAAATTAAACAAAAGAGGAAAAAAATTGAATCAAAATTGATTGTAGAAGAAGCAAGGCAGTGAAGTTACCTTGCACAACCTCTCGTTCGTACTTGATGGAGGACAAGTCAACATCCTCCGCCGGCGTCATCGCACGCTTTTTCCCCATTGTTGAAGATCTCGAAACTCGGATGATCCATACCTTTTAGCTTCCTAATTGAATTCGAATTACAAAAAAACAAAAGAAATAAATTCTCAAATCACAGGATGAAGAAAACAGAAAAACCAGAGATAGAAACTACAACAAAGTTAGCGAAGTGCGATGTGAACGATGAACTAAACTATGGTGATAGTAAGCGTTTGGTTTCATTTGTTGGGTAGGGAGAGCTAAGTATCAATGATTTTGAGTCCGGCGTTGTCATTGTCATAGCCATTTTGGCAATATATTTCATAAATGCTCTTATCGGAAAAACCACTATATCATTTTCAAACCTGTTTCCTATTGCTAAAACCAACAAACTCTCTGACTATATTGTTCCCTCCATTAAAATCTTCATCTACATTAGCACCCTCTCGTCAGAAAGACTAATGAGTAATACTAATAACAAATATTTTAAATTTAGATTTCGAAATTCCTATGAACTTTGCTAAACTTACTGGATTCAACTCCTATCCCTTAATCTTCTTCGTCCCAGAAAGTGAGGCTTATGGAGGACACTTGCGTGGCGTTCTTCTTGACAGAGAGGCGGGTCCACGCCACCACCTTGCCGGAGGGGAGGTGTTTGAGTTCGACGGTCGCGGCCACCACACCGATGAGGCTGACAGAGTTGCAGAGCTCCTTTAATGAGTGAGTGTCTCAGAGAGACCCTTTTCTCTACACGTAAATGTCTCAGACCTCCCTCCGCTCATCAAAAAAACTTGTCTTCATAAACACTCTACACGTGGATAAGAAGAAATCGTGGAGGCTTTTCGTCTCCACAAGTAAATGTTTCATTTTTTTTAATTTTTTTTAAGATTCCTTTATTAATTATTATTAAGTAGCTCTTAAAGTCCATTTCTTGCATGGCAGATATTTGATACTTTAGGTGTTTCTAATTTAAATATTATATACATAATATTAATATTTTAATTTTTATTAATTTTAATTATATACTTAAATAATTTTTAAAATGAGTTAACAGTAATTAAAAAAATAATTTTTATTATTTTTTAATTAGAACTTGATTTATCTAAAATAAATTAATATTAATTAAAAAATCAGTTGCATATTATATTTCTATCATAGATCGATATATTGGTCTCTAATATAGTATAATTAGACACTAAAAAAGTATCTAAAATGAGTTAATAGAGACTAAAAAATCAATTATTATTTACTCGTGTATTTTAATTAGAGACCAAATATTTTTGTGTCAAATAATTTAATAGTGACTGAAATATTAGTTTCTTGTTATATTTTTATTAGAGACTAATATATTGGTTTCTAATATAGAACAATTAGATACTAAAAAAATGGTATCTAAATTTGAGTCAATAGTGATCAAAAAAAATAGTCTCTAGTAATATTTAAATTAGAAACTAAAAAAATTAGTCTCTAATTTTAGTGCATCTTTAAGACTAAAATATTGGTTTCTAAAGTATTTTAATAGTGACCAAAATTTTTGTCTCTGATTATATTTTAATTAGAGACCAAAAAAGTTATATCTAATTAAATAAATAATATTTTTTAAACTATTAGCTACTAAAAGTTTAGTCTCTAATTACATTAAAAATATTAATGACAATAGAGATTGAATTAGAGACCAACTATAATCAATCTCTAAAATAGTATTTAAATAAGTTTCTAAAATGACTATATAAATTTGGTCTCTAAATTAGTCTCTATTTAATTAATTTCTTGTAGTGCCTGGTTATTAGGTCGTTCCTAGTAATTAATATACACCTAATATACTTTATAAAATGTATAAAAATGGAGAATTGAAATTATTCCAAATGATGTATTTGAACTATCAAATTTCTGATAATAAAATATTAACTAATTAATATTTTATGATTTTGAATATGTCATATAATTGAAAACAATTCATGAAATCCATGAATTTAGAATATGTTAACAAACAATTTGTCAATAAATTAATTCCTAAATCATGGAAAGCAATTTTTCAATCCGTAAATAGAAAACATGGTGTAACATACATTTATGTCCCATTGTTTTTTTTTTCTTCAATTCGTGAATTCAACACAACATGATGCGAACGGTGTAACATACACTTATAGTATTCTATCATTAATAGAGACTATTCACGAACAAAAGAAAAAAATTTGTATATGCAAAACGTGAAAACAAAATAACAAAATAACATATAAGGGTTTCAGAAAGCTATTAATTATTAACAATGTAATATATAGCACAAAAATCTTGCTCTTGCTTTGATACCAATTCAAAGTTCAATCATGTTCTAAACATGTATAACGGAATTAAAGGATTTATTTTATGCTAAAATTACACATGGTAATGGATAAGATATCTAAGAAAGCAAATAAAGTTTACCCGGTTAGAGTCTAAATTTTAAAACTTTTTCCTTCAAAACTGTGAAGGTCTCACGTGTATCCACATCAAGACTAATCTTTGCTTGTCAACTTCTTGACTTTACAATTTTTCAGTAGATAATATAAGAGAAAAAAAAACTAATTTTTTTTATGCTTTTGCTACTGTGACTCCTCCACTGTGGAGTTGAGTATTTATAAATATGTAAACATATCCACTTTCTCAGCAACATTCATATCCTATCTTCTAAAAAATAGAAATTAACAAATATCCAAAAATTAGTTTTTATCCTTTCTTATCAAAACCACTTTTGACCAGGTCAAAATTAAAATTGAATATTTCAATTTGAAATTAAAAAATTGACGTGTTTTTCTCTCTTAATAGAAACAAACATTATTTATATTTTTCTGATCTTAGTAAAAGAAATATAATAATATTTTATTTATAAGAAAAGTAATTATTTGATAAAATCAAATTCTTTAATTTAATTATCAAATAAAAAATTTTCTTGAGCAAAGATTAGAATACTCGTTAGTGTATAATCCTATAGGTTCAAACCTAAACCAGTAGTAAATTAAATAAATTAATTTAGTAATCAAGGTTGGCATCTACCAACACTCCTGAACATTCAGATAGTATGAAATAATATTTCCAATAACCTTTAGAAGATTAACATAAAATTTTCTTCCATCCTTTACAACTCTAAATTAACTTTAGAATATGTTTTAATTGTCAAATGCTAATAAGTTAACATATGATGAAAAATACAAGAAAAAACTATCTTTTTTCTTTATTATTATTTCAATTGCCTTGTCCAAGGTTCTTATTTTCATTATAGAGCTCAAACTCATTATCAAGAGTCGATGAATCCCTTCTTGCTTAATCATTTAATTCTACAAGAATTTAATTACATCCAATAATCATTTAACTAACACCTTAAGGTATTAGGTGTTCAAAATCAAAGTATAATAAATATCTTATTAATTATTATGATAATCTCAAGACTAAGAAAATTATATATTTCTTCTTAAGAATTTTCTATTGACAAAATTTTGAGGTAATACATAACCATTAAGGAATTCTCCTTTATAGTGTTTGTTCAATAGTTATATCCCTATATGCACTATTGATATGAGTAATTTAATAACTGATATTTATTAATCTTTATCCAATAAAGACTATTACACATATATTGATCTTTCTAGATGAATGATGTGTTATTCTCAATAATCATATGATCAAGAACAATTTAGATAAAATTATAAATAAAAAAAACTTATTTTCTCATTATTATAATCTCTATTATAAAAAGAAGTCTTTAATTTTAATCAAGGACTTTATCATATTAATTATTTCTCATAATCAATAAATATGATAATAAAAGCATGATCTTCTTAATGCAAATAAGATAGATTGGATCTTGGGCATACCTCTTATTCCCAACACCTTCCTCGAGTTGATTTTTTGACTTGAGAAAAAGGAAATAGAGGATTACACATAGGGATCTCTGGAGTTTGGAAGCACATTTGCCAAGGAAGCAAAGGATTGCTCACAAGGTGCTAAACCTATAAGGCTTCTAGGAACCCTAGAATTCTATGTGTCTAGGATACTTCAAGTAGAGAGAATTTGGTTGAAAAGCTAAATTCTCTGGATCATATACTCAAAGTGCATACAATAAAGTGAGGAGAGCTCAATTTATAGGCCAAGGAAGCAAGAAATTGGTGCCACCCACCAAGCCATCAAGTTGGCGTCGAAAATTTGAATTCAAATGAAATTTGAAATTCAAATTTCTTTGGCAGCCACGTGCTATCTCCATATGCAAATCCAATTTAATTTAGGTTGCATTTAGGGTTAATTTTGAGATTATTTGGGGTGGATCAAGGGCAGCCAACCTTAGGCTAGTAAATGTGCACCAAATGCATCTCTAATTAAACTTAAATGTGACCTAATTTAGCTAACTTTGCCTAATTAAGCTTTTCCTCCCAAAACCTACTCTAATGGCCTAAATACAATGGTCAAACTATCCTAAACATTAGAAAATAATAAAAGAAGCAAAATGATCTCAATATTGGGTATCAAAATTCCTAAGGCCCATTAAGCCCAAAAATAGGCCCAATAAGCCTAAGGCCCAAAATCACTAATCCGAAAGCCCAAAATACAAGGCTAAGAAATATACAAGCTACACTAATACATCCTTACTCTGAACATGAAAAATGAGATACCGGCAAATAGCTCATGTGAGGAGCAGCTTGGGCCTGCCAAACCCATTAAGCTCTAAACTAACCAAATCTTCATGTATCCTTTTGCCATGATTTTGGTGGTTGGACCCTTGGTCCATGCTCCTCCATCATAACTCCAAGAGAGGTGAAAGTTTACTTTATTTAAGAACCTAAACCAAATTATTAATATATAGTATTTTCCTAAATGACTTTTTGTTTCATAAACTAGTATTCTTTCGCATTTGACTATTAATATATTATTATATAGGATTCAATGAAAATATACTTCAACTTTGAAAAATTTTACGGTGATTGACTGGTTACTGATTTATGTTATGCCATGGATCTTAGTGCAATGTAAGCACACTTGAAATTTCTATAAGAAAAAAAAATTTGGTTTAAAAGTGGGTGTACTCGTATGGAAAATTTTTATGAAATGAAAATAGTTCATGTTATTATAATGTATTTTATAAGAAACAATTATTTTTCATATATGTATATTCAATGATATATATGTTGAAATAGATAATCCAATTTCAAAGACAAACATCAATCAAAATCTTATTGACTTTTTGATAAATTTTTTTATCAAACATTCAAAAGTAGGATAAATAATTATTAGATAATAATTTTTTCTGCTTTTTTTTTATATTAAATTTATTTAATTTTATTTAAATATTCATGCATGTTGTGATTATGTATTAATGTGTTATATTTTTTTTTTTGTATTTTTTCCTTTACATATATTAAGATATAGTGCAACTAGGTAGAACTTTTAATTTTTATTGGGAAGATAAGTTGAATGAAGTGGTCACCATCATTATTGATCCTTTTAGAAATGATTTTTTTTAATTACAATATCATTCTAGTGGGTTGATTTTGAGTTCATCGGTGCTTTGCAACTAGTTAAATGTTATGATCTTCAAAATATTCATCTGGTTTGGGTACATTATTTGGAAGATAATAGGTCTTTAATAAGGTTGTTTTTTGAAAATAAAATTGAAATTGATTATCATATTGCAAAAGATGAAGAAGATGGAAAATTTTACAGCAATATATGGTTGATAAAAGTTGGGTCAAAATACTTACAGATGTAATGATGCTTATGTTAATAAAGTTCAAACACTAGTACGATTTGTGTTAAATTTTTAATAGAAACTATTGGCATGTAAAACATCACTATAGGACCAAGGCATCTCAACATCGTTGATACTCCAAGACTTACCAATCTTCTACAACACACCAAAAAATATATGAAATAAGAAAAAAAATGAACAATAAACATTGGGGGACATAGACCAAAATCCATGTACAGATCAATAAAACCAAAATGATGGTAAACCACTATGATTATTGAAAAAGGCTCCCTAATAAAATAGGGCATAACATCCCACCATAAAAAACTACATCTAGAAACAAGTCCAAAACTAGTTAACTTATCAGCGCATTGATTGCCTTCCCTATAAATGTGAGCAAAGACAAGATGCATCTGTGAACAAATAACTAAACAATGCTTCCATCTGCTATGAAAATCCCAAGGGACTAGACTCACATTAGAAAAAGGTTTTAGAGCAAGTTCTAAATCACTTTCCAACCATAATTAATGCCAAGCAACAGAATGAGCATATTCAATAGCAATCATTAGCGTAATGAGTACTACATGTAGGTTTATTTTCATGCCAATGTACAAGGTAAAGTCACTGACAAAAAACACCACTACTAACCCTAAAAATATCGCCACTAGCCAGATTCCTAGGAGCTCCACAAGCTCTTCCATCAGTATTGCACTTAATGAAACCAACAATTGGAGGATGCTAGTCGACTTGCTTAATAATAAGGCCAATGGCAGGCTTAAAAGTAGCTAGAAAATACTTCATAATTTGGAATTCTACCACAGAACAAGAGCAATAACCTTTGGACAACCTACTAGACAATGCAACCCCAACAACAATCCATGAAATAACTTGATGTAGTGAAATTGTTTGATTCTTAAAGCACAAGCAACTCTGACCATACCATATTACCCAAAAGGTATAAACAATCGCTAAAGCTAGGACATCAAATAGCTAAATACTCCAAGGCTTCTCCATAATCTATAGTAATGTAGGAACTAATGAACGATCAATAGGGCATTGAATGGCATCTTATAGCCAAGACCATATATGATGGAAATCTTCAAGAATTGGTTGAATGTTTTGGCTTCTCCTTCAAGCTCCTCCCTAAACCTTTGACTTCTTGACACTTCTCAAGCTTCTCCAAGGTCTCTAATGGAGGTAGAGACCTCTAGTTTCACCTTAGGAGGTGAAGAAATCTCTTCAAGTAATGCCACTTCTAGGAAGAAGATGAAACACTTCAATTCTCTCCACACTCTTTAGGAAAAGGATAAGAGACATATAACCAAATCAAAGAGAATTTAGGACTTTAGGGAGAGAGAGTTCAAAGGAAAATCTCAGAAATCTCTCATAAATGCATCCAAAGTGAAGTTTACAACTGAAGAAACCTATATATAGTGGTGAAGTAGCTTGTAAAGTAAGTTAGACAAGGTAGGGACAAGGTAGGAACACTTAGATCTAGATTAGCCAATCCTAGAGTGCTAAGTGTCACCGTGTCTCCTAGGGAGACAAGGAGGAGACACCTAGATCTAAAAGGCAATCAAGAGGTGCCAAGTGTCACCTTGTCTTCTTGGCTAACAAGAACCAAGTGTGTTGGAGAAGCTTCAAGAAATTCGGCCAAATAGAGAGAATGGTAGCCTAGGCTTGTCTTCCTTCACTTAATCCAATCCAAAATATTGGAATTGGTTTAGCTAGGTTCACCAAATGATGGTGAGGCCTAGCTAAATCAATTCCTTGAATTAAATGGAGCAAAACAAGCCTAATATGTAAAATTTGGCTTAGGCCCACTAAAGGCCCAATTACTAGCGTCACCTACACACTTGCTATTTGCTACCCCACTACTAATACTAAAAATATGAAAAACCATGACCCTTAATACAAGGTCAAATAGAGTGCAAGTCTCTAAGTAACATACTTTAAAATTCTAAGGGTATGACCTACAAAGAAAGATAAAGGTACCTTACAAATACAAATAACAAAATACACCTATACAAGCATCTACTATGTACAAAGTACTATACAAGGTATATACAATAGAGACTAAGGGACTATTAAGAGGAATCATACTCAATGCTTATATAGAGCATAGGTCTCATAGGCACATCTTCTATAGAAGCTTCCTTTAGCCTCCCTACCGTGGATCTAATTAAAGGCCTAATGATCTTCAAGTATGAGCTCTCCTTTGATGATCCTCCATCAATATAGCAACGATGAACCAGTAACATAGAAAAAAAATGATCAGAACTCACATTAATAAAATCGTAAAAACTACACATAAAGACAATAATTATACCACAAGACTGTAAATTCTCATCTATTTGCAGTTTATTATGAAGAGGCATCCATAACACACAAGACCAAGAAAGGTGAAAAATTAGATCAAAGGTACATAGCCCATGTAACCTATTGTCCAATAGGCTTGACATGTAATAATTTAGTTTCTTTTTATGTAGGTTAGCAAGGCTACCTTTTTTCTTAGTTTGGACCTCACCTAAACCTTGTAAAGAGAGAATTCTGCAACTGACAAATATAAACTGTGTTATAAGTCGTTTATATCATTAGTTTGAATTTAATATTTTCAATAATTAACTTATAAAGCAAAATTATTGCAACCTTTGAAGAACAGATCTCATGCACAGTGGTATAACACGAGAAGACGACATCATTAATAAAATTATATAAGATTGATTGGTTAGTAAAATTATAAAATTAGTCAAAATGGGAAGGAAAAAAAGTATTGAGTCGGCCATATTAAAAAATCGTTATTTTTAAGTGTTTTTACTTTTTAATAAACAAAATATTTTTATAATAAACGAATGAATGATATTATATAAAGTATAGGAGATGCTCCAACATGTATACAAATCAATAATCAGTTGAGTAAACAAAAGTTTTTATTTTTTTATTTTATTTATAAATTAGTGTGACAACAACATAGTACATATTACTACAAATAAACCATAATTAAGTGTAACGAATAATGGAACATGATATTTCTTATATAAAAAAATTCAAATATGGCACATCAAATAAAAGAAAGTTGTAATTTCATGCATCAAGGACAGACACAACTATCACACTTCTATAATATTTTAGTCAAATTAGCACAAAGTTTAAAAAATATTATAGTATTCAAGCTATAAGAAGTAATTTATAGTCTAAAATCAATTTTCGTAATAATATTTAACTAGATAATTTGAAGTACCTGCAACTAAGACTACTGTAAATTGACTTAATTAACATAAAATTGAAAAGAAAAATAATATACGGAATGCAAGCTAAGAGATATTTGGTAATTTATAAATACTATCTCCATTTCATTTTAATACAAATAAAAAATATAATAATTTTTCTTACTTTTCATAAAATTAATAATTTTGATTTTTTTTATTATTCTTGCTTTCCTTTTTATTCTGTAATAAATACATATAAGTTGTTAATTTGTAAATTAATTAAAAATTAGGTAAAATATAAAAATATAATGAACAAAAATAAGAAGTACTTATCAACAAAACAAAAATGAAAATTAATTAATATTACTATCATCTTTTTTAAATAATTATTAAAAAACTATTAAGGTTAGCCTAGTGGTTGGGTGTGGAGGGGTTGTGATAGTTAGAAGCATAAGAACTAGGTTCAATTCTCACTGCGACCATCTTTGTAATCTTTCCTATCTTTAAAAAAAAGAATTATTAAAAAGAAAATCCAACCACTTCACCTATTTCATTACCCCCGCCCCCAACCGTTTCTGGTAGGGATGACAAATATACCCGTACCCGCGGGTAATACCCGAACCCGTCCCGACTTTGACAGGGAATACTCGGTTTGATCGGGTACGGGTACGGGTAAAACCCAATATATTAAATCGGGTACGGGTACGGGTACGTACTTACCCGCCCCGTACCCGTACCCATACCCGTCCCCGTTCCCATTTTTAATTAAATACTCACTTTTAATTTAATTATATTAAAGAATTTTAGTATTTTTTATGTGTAATTATTTATTATAATATGAGATAGAGAAATAATCTAATTATAATTAAAAAAATAATTTAAAAATATTATATTTTAAAAAATAATAATAAAATAAAAAATTTGACGCATACGGGTACGGGTACGGATATACCCAATACTCGACGGGGACGGGGCTGAAGATGAAAATCACATACCCGACGGATACGGGTACGGGTATGGGTTTGGCTCGCGAGGACGGGTATCATGAAACCCGTACCCGCCCCCCTCGTTGCCATCCTAATTTCTGGTACCTTTATTGAAATAGAATGGTTTCATCCATTCGTATCTCTTTTTCCAATTGCATATCAGTTAGTTCACAAGATTGAATGACCAATTTTCTGCATTTAGGCACAAACAAAAATGCCAAATAAAAAGAAACCAAGGAAGTACTGCTATTTAATATGATATTTTATAGGTTTAAATTCACTTTTATTTTTTTATTATTTTAAAGTAATCATGGCATATGTATACAAAATTTTACTAAACAAAGATGCCAATTAAAAAGAAACCAAGGAAATACGAGCATTTAATATGATATTTTATAGGTTTAAATTCAACTTTTTAAAAATATGTATGAAATATTTATTATCTAAAGCTGTGACTACTTTCATATTTAAATTCACTTTTTATTTGTGAATATGTAATTTTTGTCTTCAATTTTTTATTATCAATTTAATTTTTAAAATTAAGTAATATTAATTTACTATTAACTTATCATTAAAAGTTAAATAAATTTTTTTGAGATGTATTTATCTATATTATACATAGAGATACTTCATTTGAGTTTTCACATTTTATTTTATATATTTATATATATATTATATATATATATATATATATATATATATATATTTTACCATATCTCTTAAGAATAAAATAGAATAAAAAAATATATAAAAAATTAATTATTCACTCTTTCAATAATAATTAGTCTCTTATTTATAATTATCTTTACTTTCTAATTTTATTTAATATCATATTTTTCTAATCATATGTTATGTCACTTACTTATAGAATTTTCCTTTAGTATTTTTATCAGAACACACATAGGCACTAACCCACAAGTGAATAATATCGTAATTACATAATTATATTTTATATGCATATCTAACACCAATATAAAATAAGTATTTTGAGGCTGTCCGAACTATTTATCTCAGGTTGTTAAACATTAGTATCTTGTTTAATAGAGAAGAAATTAATAAGAAATAAGGTAGAGGAAGAGGAAATAAGAGAGTGAAAATAAGAGAAATTGTTTTATTAAGAAGAAATAGAATGGAGAGAAATTAAAAAATAATTAGTCTCACCTTCTTATTTATTTTGATTTATTCATTTCTCTATAAAATAAACATTTTGAAGTTGTCCGAACTATCTATCTCATATTGTTAAACATTGGTATCTTCTTTGGTAGAGAAGAAATGAGGCAAAAATAGGATAGATAAAGAGAAAATAAGAGAAATTATTTGGTATGAAGAAATAGAGTGAAGAAAAACTTAAAAAAGTGATTAGTCTTACTTTCTTATTTATTTTTATTTATTCATTTCTTTCTCTTCTCTCTTATATATATCTTATTTCTTATATATCTCTCTTCAGCCAAATAACCAAACTTCTACTTTATTTTTTTTTTATATTTATTTTCTTCACTTTTTATTTTTCTATCCTCTATTTTTCACATATTTTTTCTTCTCTACCAAACACAAGCTAAGTGAGGTCAGCATTGCCTCTTTTACGGCCAATTAACATTTAAGTCTTTAGGGTTTAAACCCTAAACCCTCATTTATTACAGATTTCGCCCTTATGAAATTCCACCCTTTTCTAAACAAAAGTGGCTCATTTAATTATTGACCTGTTTGAGTTGACCCACTCATACATGAATTGCGTTACTAATCAAAAGAAGAGATACATAAAGATCATAAATATACTTAAAGCAGAAAGTTTGAAAAACAATTAATACTATATTAATGGGTCAAAATGAATGCACACTCTTATTTGTAGATTTTATTGGGTTAATGGGTTGAGACCCCTCCTAAAGGTAACGTCTTAATCTGTAGGCCAAAGCTTTTTAAATAGAAAATTTATTTTGTTACCTTTTTTTCTTCCTCATATTTTTATAATTTCTTATACTTTTGATATTTTAATATATTTAATTAATTAATTAAGTCATGTTAGACTAAACATTAATTAATAATTTTATAACAATTTAAATGTATTTTTAGTATATATAAAATGAATAATTTTTAATTTTAGTTTTCGTAAAATATTTCTTTATATTTTATCCATTTAAAATTATATTTTTATTCACTATTATTATATAATGAAAGTAAGTGATTATCTAAGATGATCCTAATAACCGTCGGTGATATTTTGTTTTTTAAATTTTTTATAAATCCTTCAAACAAATGTCATTTATGTACTTTAAAGTGATTATTTGAGACAAAAATAATAACTTTAAATTATAAAAGGATAAACATCAAAGAAAATATTTTATAATATAAAAATAATTTTCTTTTCATTTTTTTAGATTAAAAATAATATTTATAAATTTTAAAAAATAAAAATATACAAATTAAAATTAAAATTTATTCATTTTATATTGATTAAAAATATATTTAAATCTAAAAATAAAATAATTATTTCACACGATAACTTGATTTGGCCTATTTTTTATTGGTCAATCACAAATAAAACTTATTCATTCCGCGAACTCACTTTTATACCTAGCATTACCCCTGAGGATTAAAACTATTATTATTATTATTATTTTTTATGTATGTTTTACAACAACAACAAAAAATTATAATTGGCAACAAATTTGGTCTTACTTTTGTCCTAACATTTTTAATGCTATTGTCACGCTAGGTCTTTGGTGTCTCAATTAGTGTCTCATGTTTTTCCCTTTATCGGTTCTTAACTTTAAAATTATGATCCAATCATTATCTCATAACACATAACTACGAAGATTCAAACAGAAGATTTTCCCAAATTATTCTGAAAGTTTTACATTGACAATTTTATAACCGTTTAGATATAATTTATAGTAATTTATTTTCAATCCAATGGATAATGGGGTGTATCACAATTTAATACGTGTTTCATTTTTCTTTTATTGTAGTATAACTCTCTCAATACATATAAAAATATGCGTTGTCAAAACTGGGCAATTCCATTGTAGATATGACAGGTTACTCACCCACAAATATTCTAAGCTGGGCAATCCTCCCTAAGTCACCTCCTTTTTGAGTTGGCCAAACCATTAATGCCATCCATGATGTAAAAATGATTCTTATATGAGAATTAGTTCTTAACATTATGATGTGGGGGTATAGACCATTTTAATTCTGAAGTATATATATATATATATATATATATATATATATATATATATATATATATATATATATATATATATATATATATATAGAGGAAAAAAGAAAGAAAAAAAAAGTTTACCAGATTTAGCATCATTGGATGTGCTCTAAATCTATTTGCACTTAACATTATTCGGATGTGTATTTCATAAATATTTATTGTATGTAAATTTTTTTATAATACATTATATATACAAATAAATTTATATTTAGATATATAAATTATATTTAATTTTTTATAAATAGATGTTTTGAAATATATAAATTATATTTTAGATTTATGATAAATAATATAAATTGTGACACAAGACTTTTTTAATTATTGATAATTTTTATAAAATATTAAATTTTATTTTATAAATAAATATTAGGTTAAATTATCCTTTTAATCCATTTATTTATTTTTAAGATTCAATTTGGTGTCACTATTTTTAAATGGTTTAATTTGGTCCTCTAATTTTTTTAAAATGTCCAATATCTTTTCATCTAACAAACAACATTAATGAAATTAAATGGAAGAGCAACATCTAATATCATTTGAAAACTAGATGATCAAATTGAACTATTTAAAAATAGTATGGCAAAACTGAACATTTCATAAGGGACTAAATTGAACAAAAATTTATATAACATTTTTTGTCTAAATAAATTTGATTTTTCTTTTATATATCTATTTAATAATTTAGTATATTAGATAACTCCTTCATTTTGTGATCATTTTTTTTTTTAATTTCAAGTACTCAATTTGTTGTCATTATCTTGTTAAGGTATGTAAAAGAAAATTCAAATTTATCTAGACAAGAAAATGTTAGATAAAATTTTATTCAATTTAATCCTACTTTGTTTTAAAATGTTCAATTTGGTTCAACTATTTTTAAAATGTTCAATTTGGTTTTCTAATTTCAAAAAATCAAAAATATTGTCCTTTTTATCTAATTTTATTAATGTTGTTAATGTTAATTTGAACGAAAAATTATATTGAACATATTTTGAAAATTAAAGGACCAAATTGATTTTTTTTAAATAGTGGGACTAAATTTAATATTAAAAATAAATGGAGGGACTATAAATATAATTTAGCCTAAGTATTATAAATAAAAAAATTAAATTAGATAAAAAAATTAAAAGAATCCCTAAAATTGGTTCAGTCAAATAATAACTCCTAAAAATGCTTAGTTTCAACATGATACACCTTGTTCTTTTCTAAATAGATAACACTTTTGTTAAACACTGCAATTGAACTCCACCTTGATCAATGCCAAACTCCTTTACTAGCTCTTTAAGCCACAAGACCTATTTACTAGCCTTTGCTACTACAATGTATTTTGGTTTAGTTGTTGACATTGCCATAATTAATTGATTTGTTAATTTCCGACAAATACATCCTCCTATAAAAGTAAAAACATACCCTGTCGTAGACCTTCTATCATCCAAGCCACCAACATAATATGAATCAACAAATCTCATAATTGGAAGATCACCTTGCTAACTACCAAACATAATACCATGACCTATTGTGTCTTTTTGGTACCTAAAGATCCATTTCATTGCTTTCCAATGTTGCTTACTTGGCTTGGACATAAACGTGTGCTATATCTGGTTTAAGGCAAACCATCAAGCTATCAACTACACTAGTATAGGGAACCTTTGACATGTATTCCACTTTTACATCTATCTTTGGGCACTATTCCATAAAAAGTTTGAAGTGATTTCCTAATGGAGTACTCACTAACTTAACATTTCTCATACCAAATCTATTTAGAACCTTCTTAACATAGCTTTGTTGTGAGAATCATAATCTCTTAGAACTCCTCTCCCATTGAATATTCATCTAGAGAATTTCCTTGGCATGACCTAAGTCCTTCATGTCAAACTCCTTACCCAACATGGTTTTTAACTTATTAACACGACACAAATGGTTAGCAGTAGTCAACATACCATCAACATAAAGTAGCAAAAAAATAAAAGAACCATCATCAAGGCTCTTCCCATAAACACAATAGTCATGCTCACAACGTCTATATCCAATTTGAAACATATAAGAATCAAACTGCTTATACCATTGCCTTGAAGACTGTTTTAAACCTTACAAAAGCTGCTTTAATTTACAAACCAACCAACCTTGTACAGTTTCACTGAACCCGTCTAGTAGCAAAAAAATAAAAGAACCATCATCAAGGCTCTTCACATAAACACAATAGTCATGCTCACAACGTCTATATCCAATTTGAAACATATAAGAATCAAACTGCTTATACCATTGCCTTGAAGACTGTTTTAAACCTTACAGAAGCTGCTTTAATTTACAAACCAACCAACCTTGTACAGTTTCATTGAACCCCTCTAGTTGCTCTATGTAAATTTGTTCCTCTAGATCATTGTGAAGAAAAATTGTCTTCACATCCATCTACTCCAAATGCATATAACAGTTAGCTACCAAGGCTAACACTTCCCTGGTAGAAGTATGTTTCACAAGTGGAGAGAAAATCTCATAATAGTCAATCCTCTTATGTTGTGAATACCCCTTTGCTACAAGACAAGCCTTGAAATTTTCCTATTCTTTTTCCGATACTACAAGCTTCCTCTTGTACACCCATTTTCATTCAATGGTTTGTTTTCCCTTAAGAAGTTCAATTAACTCCCATGTTTAGTTCTTATACAAATACTCCATATCCTTTATCATGGCATCCATCCTTTTATCATTCTATTGACTTTTTATAGTCTTTTGAAAGTTAAATGGATCTTTTGAACTGATTAAAAATGCAAAAGAAACCAGATCTTCAAACCCATACCAAATGGGTTCTTAATTGTACGACGTTCCCTATCTTTTAACAAGAGTGTATTGTTGTTGTTCACCGAAACTATTAAAGTCAAGTATTGATGTGTGTTCAAGTCTTGGACAACAATTTTCTGCCCTCCAAAAATAATTTCCAGTTGCTCAATGTCCACCTAAAACACCTTAGAGTTAGAGACAACTTCGTTTATCAAAAGAACTACAATGTCAGTCTCAACTATCTATTTTAATATGAACTACTTATCAAAGACTACATTTTTGCTGATAACCATCTTCTCTACAGTTAGCTCCCAAAACTTGTACCCTTTCACGCCTTTAGCATAACCTACAAAAATGCACCTTTTTGACTTTGGATCAAGTTTAGACATCTCATTATTAGATATATACACAAAATGTAGGACACCATAAAATTCTTAAATTATCAGAATCCATTGGCTTAGTTGTCCATACCTCCTCTACAACTTTGCAATTCAATGAAGCTCGTGATAATCGATTGAGTAGATAGCATTCCATGTTGACTACCTCTATCCTAAAGCCCTTAAAGTGCCCAATATTTAGCCTCAAACATCTAGCCCTTTTAAAGAGGGAATCATTCATCCTCTCTACAACACCATTTTGTTATGATGTTTTACGGATTGAAAAATGCCTCTAAATTCCCTATTCCTCATATAATTTTTGAAATCATGAATTTGTGTACTCTATGCCATTATTAGATCTTATATACTTAATTTTTTTGCTCATTTGGTTCTCCACCTCAACATTCACAACTGGAACTTGTCAAATACCTAGGATTTTTGCTTAAGGAAATACACCCAAACCTTGTGAGAAAAATCATCAAATAAAGTTACAAACTATTTTAAACCCCCCAAGGATGGATCTTTAGTAGTCCTTCATACATCAATATATATGCACATAATCTAGAATCCCATTGGTTGTGGGTTTTACAACTTAATTTGAAATGAACTATAGTTTGTTTCTCAAGCACATAATACTTGCACAAATCTAGCTTGCAGTTTCGAACTCCTTTTAAGAGACCCCTTTTATGAAGTTCTATCATCCCACGTTCACTAAGATGACCCAAACACATATGTCATAATTTTGTGGCATCATCATCTAAATTAATAGAAGAAAATCCACCTACAACTATATTCCCCAATAGCCTATAAATATTGCCTGGTGTCCATTGTCCTTTCATCATGGTCAAGGCTCCCTTGCAAACTTTAAGGGTATCCCAATCTCTGCCTGTCCTATAAATGAAATCATTTGCCTACAAGCTACCAAGTGAAATCAAATTCTCCCTCAAGTTAGGGATGTGCCTTGCATCACAAAACATCCTCACCCCACCATTATTCATAGCAATTTTAACTTGTCTCATGCTAACAATAGCACAAACTACTCAAATAGACAACCAAAATTGCCTAACCTGAATGTGGTCTACCACTCCATGTTTTACGTAATATGATAAAAACATCTAGAATCAAACATCCAAGCATCTATATAATGATTGCATGAGACAAAAATAACATCTCCCTCACTATAGTAGTCATCAGTCTTTACCACATTTGTAGAAGGAAATGATCCTTCACCAGATTTCTTCTAGTTTGGACAATAAATCTTGTAATGTCCTATCTGTTTGCACTTATACCATATCATTGTCTTTCTGCTTTTAGAATTTGACTTCCCCTTCACATACAAACCCTCGCCTTGAGAACCCTAATTTGCATTTTGATTCCTTTGATTATGAGACATAAATTCAACAATGATCTCTTCTTGATTGATCGTTTCTTTCTCGTATATAAGGATGGTCACCAAGTGATCGTAAGAACTTGGCAAAGAACATAACAGAATCATCGCTTTACCCTTATCATCATTCTCACATTGAGTCTCAAGAAATAACTTATTGTTGGATTGAAGACATTGATTTGTTGTTGCAAATGAGCCCTTTTCTCACATCTTCAACCCATATAGTCTTTTATTGGCATACAATTTATTTGTTAAGGACTTGGACATATATTGACTCTCCAATTTCTTCCATCCTCCCTCAGAGATGTTAGGTTCATAACATTATATAGCACTTCATATGCCAAACAAAGTCTTATGGTTCCTGCAACCTTTTCTTGTAACTTCTCCCAATCCAATTGATCTATGTTGTTAGGTTTCTTCTTGCATAATGCCTTTAGAAAGCCTTGTTGTGTCAACAAATCCTTAATCCTCATTTGTCATAATCTGAAATAAACAGTTCTATCAAACTTTTTGACTTCAAATTTTACAACAAGGGTTAAGCGTCATATGATACCAATTGTTAGCAATAACAACCCAATTCTAAAAGAAGAGAATAAATCACTCAACACACAAATAACAATTTAACAAGGTTTTTCAAAGTGCCTACATCGTTAGGAGTAGAGCAATTGTGTTTCTATTATTGTTCATTAAAAATAGGGTCACATCAAATACATATAAACTATAAGGAGATAGCCTGCACTCCTAACCTGATTAGTTTGTAATCCAATCAACAAACAACCAAAGTCTAATTTGCCTCACTTTAACATCTGTTTCTCCATTACGAGTAAGAGTTATACACAATCATGCACACTTATATCCAACACTATATGACAACCTAGTCCTTGCCATCCTATGTACTAGTTGCCACAAGCCTCGTCACCAATCATATATTCATCTTCCAAAATGGTTACAAACTTCCAATGCAAGAAAAATTAACAACCTAATAAATGATTTATTTTCTCTCCATTTTACTGGTATAAATTTATTGTTATAAAACTTATGATCACAAACCCAACCTTAGTAACAACCTACCCAAATTAAATGCAAAAATCTGGCTTAACTTAAATTTGAAGATCTTGAATCTAATAAGGAGAATTTCATGATAATTTTTAATTTGTATTCTCAATTTGATATTTTTTTTGTCTTGATGGAGATTGATGATGTTAGCAATACGTTGATTAAAATTTTTAACAATTATAGGAATTTAATTAGAAGCTTCTAAATAAAAGTTTAAAAATTTAGTATAGCTATAAAGATTTATAGAATATTCTAAACTTATAAAATATTATTTATTGTTTTTCACTGTAACATTTAGTCAACTTTGTCTTATATGATTATGAAGGGACCAAAAATTATGCGATGGTTTAACAAATAAAAACTTGGAATCAACGTGTGGAAGACCCTTAGGCCTCAAGTTCAACACTATAACTTGTGATCTTTACATTGCCGATGCATACTTTGGGCTTCTAGCTGTAGGACCAAGGGGTGGTGTTGCAAAGCAATTAGCCACTTCTGCAGAAGGGGTTCCATTTAGGTTCACAAATGCCTTGGACATTGACACCAAAACGGGTGAGGTATATTTCACAGATAGTAGCATCCTGTTCCAAAGAAGGTAAGCTCTAAAATCTTATGGCATGCATTTCTACATGATATTATTTTACTTTTAAATATGTTTTTAATAGTACTTGTAATTTGAAAAAAAAAAAATATTTTAGCTTCTTTGCTTAAATGTCAATTGTGAATTTATTTAATAAAATTTATCTATTATTGAATCCGTCATACAAATTTATTTTCTAATGTCTTTATTATTATTGAAAATATCACATTAAATTAATATAATAACTAATTGTCACAATTTGTTATTGTCAATTATGTTACTAGTAACTTTGAAATATTAAAATAAAACTTTTGAAATTATAAGAATAAAAAAAATTAATTTTAAATTTGACAAACATAAAAATAAATTTACCCTAATTTTAAAGAAAAAATACATTGGAGTCCTTTATAAATTTATTGTTTATGCTATTTTAGGAAATGGAACTTATTTGCTCTCTCCATGCTATTTTGTAACTTTTTCATCTTCTAACTCTACTTTTTTTCCCTCCATAATGAAGGGTATATTTACCAATAATTCTTACCGGGGATAGAACTGGAAGATTACTAAAATACGTGCCAAGTACCCAAAGTGTGCATGTTTTACTCAAAGGCTTAGCATTCCCTAATGGTGTGGCACTTAGCAATGATAATTCCTTCCTTCTAGTAGCCGAATCAACCACTTTGAAAATTCTGAAGATTCGAGTTGGAGATTCCAAGACCAACATTATAGAAACTTTTGCACAACTCCCACGTTCCCCAGATAACATCAAAAGGAACGCTAAAGGAGAATTTTGGGTTGCACTGAACAGTGGCAGGGGATTGATTTCGAGATCAAAAAATGAAATTGAAACCACACATCTTCCGTGGACAACAGATCCTGTGGCAATTAAATTCGATGAAGATGGGAAGATCGTTGAGGTGTTAGATGGAGAACATGGACAACAACTTGACTCTGTGAGTGAAGTGGAAGAACATGAAGGAAATTTGTGGATAGGGTCTGCAGTGCAACCATATGTTGGTGTTTTAAAAGCTTAGTATGCATTCATGAATAACTAGTATTTTGGCATGAATAATGCACTCTTTTATATAGACTCAAATTTATAATAAATTATATATATTATAAATATTATATTTAAATATATAAGTTATTTAAATTTAATTAAATAGATATTTTAAACACATAAAATATATTTTTATATTTATGATAAATAATTTATATTATAGTTTAAGATTTTTATTTGTAGATAATTTATTCTAAAAATTAAAATTTAATTTATAAATAATTATGATAATAAAAATTAAATTAAATAAGAAATTAAAAGAATTCTTAAAAACTCTTGTTAAAAAAAATTATTAAAAATGCTCTCGCACAAGAAAGACGTTTATATTTAATATATAGTAGTTTTTCATATAATAGAAACTCTCATAGCATCAACAATGATCATGTGTAGCATCTCCAAAGGGGCTATCTAAAATGACTAGCTTCTTCTGTGTACAAGGGCCTAACTACAAGAAATATTAATATTATTAGAGGGGCAAAATCCATCTTCTAATCCATAAAATTTGTGTGTAACATCTATTTTTGATGATTAATATTCTGACGATAAATTGCTCGCATGAAACTGTTACCAACAGATTTCAAATTGTGGGTAGTTTTTTAAGGCAAATATTGATGGAATAATTTGTCTGTATTGTCATGACCTTACAGATGAATGCATTCGTGGAAAATTACATAAGAATATATTGTGGGTAGTTTTCCACGTATATACCCATATGCAATTTTCCACAGATGTGACACCCTTACTACCTCAACACATATATATGTAACAATGTAAATAAACTAAAGAATAAAATTTTCAACGTTGGTAAAATGGTTCACATAAAACCTTCACAATTGTTCTTCAATATCCAAAATAATTGAAAATAAAACTTGGAAAGTAAACCTTAAGAGTTTACAAATTATTTTTAAAAGAAAAGGTACAACTCCAAATACATATAAAAATTTATATCCTAGAATCCTCTGCCCCGATGTCACAATACCATAGCACACCCACAATTCAATTGTTGGCATTCTAGATGCCACTCAAAGCCGGATCTTCCTCACCTAAAACATCCACAAATTATACGGTGAGAAAAGAAAACATCTATATTAAAGCACATACAAACACACCACAATGTAATTTCATCATAACTCATTACATAATGAAATATTTACAATCATTTCTACATATCATAATTCTATCAATCATGCATCAACTTTACATCACAATTTCACAATCACACCAATCCATCACAAATCTTGCAATTAACACTATCATTCACATTCATAATCCACACAAATCTTACAATTAACACTATCATTTTCATATTTATAATCCACACAAATCTTACAATTAACACTATGCCAAGGCCACGCCACATCTGACATAAGTGATACAGGTTAATTGTCTCACTCATCCCACACTATGCCAAGGTCACGCCGTCCTTGTAGAATCACTTACCTAAGGGTCGTGTCATCCTTGGTCATTAGTGTGAGGAACCACAATCACATCACAATCCACACAAATCTTACAATTAACCCTATGCCAAGGCCATGCCACAACTGACATAAGTGATACGTGTTAATTACCTAACTCATCCCACACTATGCTAAGGTCACGCCGTCCTTGTAGCATCACTTACTCAAGGGTCATGCCATCCCTGGTCATTAGTGTGAGGAACCACAATCACATCATATTCACATTCAATACAACATCCCATCTCATAACTCAAATTCCATATCACATACAGATAAGTCTACACAATACAATGATTCACATACCCTTCAAGTAATTTACCATGAATACACATCTATAACAATAATATAACAATAATATTTATAAATTAATATAAAACTCAATTAATTCACCAATTTCATACAATATTAAATCAAATAGTAAAACTCCCAATTTTTCTAAAACCTAACTCACAAGCACATTTATACAATTTCGTTCTCTCTTCCAAATCATCATTTTCACAAATTAAATATATATTTCTAATCCTCAATACATGTAAAATCTAATGGGATCATCAATTCCTCAAATAGAAATAATTATAAAATTACCTTCCAAAACCTAACTCACAGACACTTTTCTACAATTTCTTTCTCTCTCCCAAATCATCATTTTCATAAAATAAATATATATTTCTAATCCTCAATACATGTAAAATCTAATGGGATCATCAATTTCTTAAACAGAAATAATTATAAAATTACCTATAATCCTAAGGGATTCTTCCTCTACCCAATTCCCTCATGTAACTCTGCATACAAATAATTTCCCTTTCCCCCGTACCTCGATAAGTAGTAGCTGAAACTAGAGCAGGATCTAGTTGGTCTCCTCCTCTAGGTTCCCCTCGGTCTTTAGAGAATGTAGAAGGAAAAGAAGTCAGAACTGAAAGGTGTGCTTTTTGGGAGTGCTAGAGCGCTCTATTTATAGACATCAAGAGTGGCCGGAACGGCCCGTTTCAAATCCGGAATGGCCCATTCTAAACTCTTTGTCATGTGTAAAATTTCACATCTAGAAAGGCCCGTTCTCAAACTAGAACGACCCGTTTTGGGGTTGCATTTAACCCATAACGGCCATATTTGAAACGACCCATTCCCAACTAGGGTTATAGGCCATTTTGGTGGTTTAGAACGACCCGTTCTGGGCTACCAAAAATAGCTCTTTTTAGTAGTTTGGAAAGGCCCATTCCAGTTTGGGAACGGCCCGTTCTAGGCTACTAAATCACCCATTTTGGACTTTTGGGCCTTCGTACAATCTGTGAAAATTGGGCTATTACAACAGATTTATCTATCAAAAAATTATTTGCATTTATTATTTGAAAAAATATATGTGTAATAGCATCACTATGTAAAGGGGGATCCTAAATAGGTTAGTAGCTTGCCTCACATCAATCATATGCTACACATTAAAGAAAAAGTAAAAGTACAAAGTGGGGGAACCAAACCAAAACCCACCAACAAAACAAAAAAAAAACAAAGAAAAAGATACAAAAGGAATCAACCAAACGGAAACAAAATAGCAAATAAACATGCATACAACAACCACCCTGCCAAAGATATTTGACCACATATAGACATCAACCTATGACCAGGAAGAATCATCTCTAACAAACCAACAACTTCCACAAAAGAGAAACCAGACAACTACACAAAGATGAACCAACTGAATAACCAAAAAATAAAATCCCCAATCCAAGAGAACTTAGGGGGCTTTGCCATTATGGATTTGGTTCTAGTCCTAGGAGTCAAAGTTACCTTGCACTTTTGATTTTTAGACCTTTGAGAAGGTTGAGCCGCCTCATTACAAACAAAACCTCTTTCAGCAAGGATGTTAAAGTCCTGTTGTACTAAAAGAGGGAAGTCAGACAAATCTTGGGACTCCAAGGGTGCAAAGGAAATCAATTTAGATATAAAGTCAGAACCAGCCTCTACAAGAAATGTAAAGTCACATGATTTTTTTACAAAAGGATCTTGAGATCTTGTAGCTTTGATTGCAATGTCTGGGGAGATAGTGTCACCAACCTTTATAGAGGAGCTGGAACCAATTTGGAAGAAACATCATGAGAATTTACATCAATATTTTGATTAGGAGGATAGGATAGGTTATGCACATCTAAAATATCCTCTAGAGATGGCACACCATCTAAATAAGAGTCATCATTTTCCACTGTTTGAGAAAAACGTAAGGCATTCAAATCCTACTGAACTAAAGTAGGAAATGTTGAGCAAGCAACCGGATTAGGAATAATGATATTATTTTGAGCAGGCTACAAAACGACTAGATCATGGTCATTCTACAAGAAAACTTTTTCTTTTGCACTTGAAAGTGTAGACGTGTCATTATCCGTAGGTAACGTCCATATTGTTTTAAAAAAACATTTTAAAATCTTGTTATTAAATTATTATTAAGTCTGTTTAAAATATTATTAAATAAAAAGGAAAACAATATAAGAACATTAATCTAATTATAATAATATAAATTGGAACAAGCTCAACCATCACTACTAGAAAACTGGTGTTTAACATTGCTATATCTACATCGGTTCTAGTAGAAACGATGTAAATCATAAACACGTGCGGTGCCAATCTTATAAATAAATAGAAAATGCAAACATATTTACATTGGTTGGGTGGAGAAACGATGTAAATATGAACAATTATACATCAGTTTTATTATTGACTGATGTAGAAATGAAACCAGGAAGTTGTTCTACATGTAAATCGGGTTTGCTTTTGACCGATGTAGAAGTCAAACCCAAATATCTCCCCCCGCGAACACCCATGGAAAGCATACCCTTTCAGCAACCTTCCCAGCCCGCCGCGAGCAACGATGGAAAGCAATCCCCCTTGACAATGTTCTCAGCCCTCTTCTCTTCTCTTCTTTCGCACACTCTTCTCAGTATTTTGCAAGAAGATGAAATTTTCAGACTGGAGAGAATATAGCTTCTCATTCTGTCAGTGAACAAATCTAGGGTTGTAGACTTTTCCTTCAGCTTATTTTCTGTGAGATGATTCTTTTTGTTGCTTTCACTACTGAAAAATTAGTATATTACGTCACCTATTTTACGTCGGACATACAAAAATCTGACGTAATAAAAACACGGTGGCATGTTTCATAATTTTAGTTAAATTATTTATGTCGAACCTCCTAGGGTCTGATGTACATTTTAACATCTACGTTGGCTATGCATTGTGTCCAACGTAGATGTTAAAATTGATGTCGGACCCTACCAGGGCCGACGTAAATAACCCAGAGGATCGGCCCATTAAAAGAAGGTGTACACTAGCTAGAGATTTCAAAAACTTCATCTAGGGTTTCCTTCTCCCATTGTGCAATAGAGGCCACACGCGAGAAATCCCTCTTCTTCCTCCTCAAATCGTGGCTGCCCTCGCAGTTGGAGCCACTCCCCGATGACCTCGTCCACCATCCTCCACACCATGCGCTGCGAGTGGTCCAGCATCAACGCCATCCGCCTCGACAAGTTCTACCTCCTCATCCGCACCTCCTCTGAAGCTTAGGAAGGCTAGGGAAGAGGTTGATTCACGTGATGATGTTTTTCTTCTTGGGACGGTTGCGTTGGTCATGGGCTTTTCTGGGAGGTTCTATGAGGTTGCGTCTTCTATTGAGTGTGTTTATGGGAATAGGAAGGTGATGTTTGCGTTGCATTTTGAGTTTTTGAAGCTGGAGAAGGAAGTGACCAAGTTCGGGTTTGGAGAACCCACTCCTAGGACTATCAAGCAGAACAGGCCGTTCTGCTTGGAGAACAGCCCGTTCTCCATGCAGAACGGGCTGTGCTTCATGTAGAAAGGGTCGTTCTGCTTGGAAAACGGGTCGTTCTCCAAGCAGAAGGACCCGTTCTGCTTGCACTATTTTTTTTAATAAATTTTTTTACATTTTACGTCAGACCTTGGCATGTCCGACGTAAATTTATGTTAGTTTTCGCAACCGTAAATTTACGTCTCCTGCATCGACATTGGAGGTTTTTCCGACGTAAAACCCCTAAAATAACAGACGTAGAATGTATATTCTGTACTAGTGTTTTGTTTTTTGATTTGTTTTTTCTGGTTGAAGGAAAAGCCACTGGGAATGCGGTGCTTTCCGTGAGAGCTCATCGCTTTTGATTTCGATATCACCTATCAATAATTTGAGTTGGAGCTTCTTCGGTTAGCTCATGATTATGTCTTATATTGTTGTATTTTGGGGTCTGTTGCGTTTTAGGGTTTTATGCAATTTCAATGTGAAGGTTTCGTTTTATCTATTCCTTGCTCTGTTTTGGCAATTGATGTTGGATAATTGATTCTCTATGGAATTCTGTTGATGGCGTGAGAATATCTGGTTGAGTCATTTCGTAGTTGAAGTCTATAAGTTTAAAAACAGATTTTAATAAAAAGATAAACTTATGTAGAAGCATGCACAGTCTCACACACACACATTATGCTTTCATAGTTGAATAATTTAGAAAATGCTTTCTGATCACCCCATTATGGTTGTTGCTACTAGTGACTGAGTTTCTGTTGAAATGTGGTTGAGTTGTGTTCTTGAAACTTCCAATTTGTTTTCTTTTTTATGGTTCATCGTTGAATGGGGCAAAACATGTTTGTGCTTGTTTGCTTTCTGGGGGAAGAAGTGATGCAAATGTTGGAAGCTCTTTAGTAAATTGAAAGTTATGGCGAATAGTTCATATTTTTTTAGGCCTTTTTTCTTCGGTTAATGGCTGAGGAATTGTTGGAGATTGATGGAAATGGAAACTTTCAAGTTGCATTTTTTTACTTGATTTTCTTTGTCTTGCTTTTGATAAGCTGAACTATTTTGCTAGAAAGAAATGGATATTTTAAGATTTTTTTTCTGGCTTAGCTTTAAATGTTGGTTGTAATTTATTTGGGTATTTGATTGTATTTTTTTTCTTTCAATATTAGTTTGTTATTGACTCTATGGAGTGTAGATGTTTGGTTGTTTTGATAATGTGCTTTCTCGAGCCAATCAACTGTAGAGGAATTTATAGCCCATTCAGGGAATGTAAATTGTTTAAAAATTGGAATGAAGGCTAGACAGCTTTTGGTTACAGATGATCACAATGTCAATCTATGGATGATTGGGAAACCAAATTATTTTAGCATTTTGGTTGTGATATGACTAAGGCATGATTGCTAGGCTGTAATGAAAGGTCCATTTATTATGTGCACTTTGTTGCAATTTATGTTGTTATAATGCTTGCGACTCAAGGATTTATGTTGTTGCATGAGGAATTCTCTATTTTGGAGATAATCTATGTCAATTATATTTCTGCTATGTATAATTTATCTTTCAACTTTTTTATTATGACCTCTGCAATGTATGACCCATAACTGTGTTGCTCCTTTATATGAATCTTTTTTTTATAATTATTATTTTGGAATTTCCAGTATGCATATATTATATCCAAAACAATGCGTCTTTCATCTATAAGAAAATAGGGAATTAATTGATTTTACTTCTCATCTTCTTGGTCCTTCAGTTAGCACTCTTGAGAATAAAGCTGGAAAGTGCCCATCCCCTCAACAGATTTGAATAATGGATATGAGCTTATGGACAGTGAGACTTCTAATGCTTGCTTGGAAAATGATACAATTGATGGCGTTTCATTAGATTTTATGGTAATTTAACTGAACTGCCTTTCTTCTTGTCTTAATCTGTCTATTTCTGCGTGTGTGTGTGTGACTGTGCATGCTTCTACATAAGTTTATCTTTAGATTAAAACCTATTTTTAAACTTAGAGACTTCAACTATGAAATGACTCAACCGAATATTCTCTTACATAGTTTGTGTTTTTATAAATGTTTTGAAATAATGTCTCAGGGTTGTAACAATGAAGCTGTTCATCTGGAGTCTAGATCTATATTCTCTCCTGGATTTCACTCTTCCAAAAATTTTGGAGGAAAAGTTTTTGATAGAGGTAATTGACATCGTATTATTTTTAAATTATTTTTGGCTCTGAATTACTTTTTACTTCTTCTGTTTATTCATTAATTCTTGCTAACTTTAATGAGACATTTTAAAAATAATTTTTAATCTTTTTCTTTTGTTTCTCTCTAGTTGATTTTGTCAAAATTTTTTTAGAAAAAAGAATTAGAGTTACCACAGGGAGATGTAGTGGATGGTCATGTTAGTCAAGGAGATGTGACTGTGACAATTAGATGCATGCTTTAAGCACAAAAAAATGTCAATGGTTGTAATTCTGATTATGATGGAAACGGTCTCTCCTTGGAAGTTTCTACCATATATCTTGCCATGAAAAACTCAAAGTTGTGCATCATATTTATGTCAATATTTAAGTTGCATGCCTAATTGATAAGCTGTGCATCAAAGTTTCTTTTTAAAGTATAGATAAATGGATGGTCTCTCTGCTGCAACATCTCCCTGTTCATGTCTCTTTTGATGCCTTCCATTTCATGTCCTTTTCCCCACTTTTTTTGGACTTTTCATTAATTTATCGTTGAGCAATTTTCTTTTTTAGTTTTATCTTTCTAATTTTACTTATGACATTTTACCAATGTGTATTTTTTTACTGCAACATTTTACTGATGTGTTGGGCATTTCCTTTTCTAATTTCACTTAATTTATTGGTCCTGCTCTGCTCATATGTCATACCACTATTATTCAATTTTTTTTGTTATTTTGCTACTTATTTACATTGGTTTTGCTGACAACTGATGTAGTTTTGTACACAAATCTATATTGTTTTCAAAACCGATGTAGAAGTGCATGTATTTCTAAGTCGCCCTATTCTACATCGGTTTTAGAATCGATGTATATTACCTCTCAGAACTGATGTAAATAATAAATCCTGTAGTAGTGCATTCATATAACATTTCATTTGAACATAGTTTGATTTTAAAACTAGACAATAAATCGAACTATAACAAAGTAAAGTCTGATTTTTCAAATTAAACAATAAATTATAAAATCAATATGATTTTTAAAATTAAGCAATAAATATATTATAACACTAGTTGGATGAAAGATCAAATGAGAAACTCATAAATTTTAGAAAATAAATAAATTGAATAATTGATATTTTAAAGGAATAAAACGTAAACAAAAAAATATTCAATAGATAAAATAAATAAAAAAGTCTCTAGATTAACATAGGAAATGAAAAAAAAATTCCAAAAGAAAAATTATATAATTTTAAAAAGAGGAATCACATGAAAGGCCCATAAATGTAGTATAATGAGCTTCTTCCTAGTACATTGAAATTTAGAGATTTTATAGCTTCTTGACTCTTGAGTTCAAGGCCATCTTTGTATAGAAACAAAATGAAAATAATGATAAATATATTATCAATGTATGCTCAAAAACTAAGTTGCAGATATGCTCAAATCTTTAAAAAGGAATAAGGGTAGGTACATATGGGCAAATAGCCAATTTACAAAATGAACATGATATTTGAATTGATTTTGTTGGGAGTTCAATTGAAACCTTCCCTTGATGTTCGTATGTATCCCTAAGGAACACACTTTATTAGCCTCCCACAGAAAGTTGCCTACTCCTTCTTGTGGACTCACAAATATAACACTCTAGAAAAGTATGTGAAATTACTTTCTACATTTTGAAGTGCGTCAGATTTTACCTTCCATCTTATAGCTAGTGTTCACAAGAAAAGTGTGACAATGTTAATATTTTTCCTGTGTAAGATGCCTACACCAATGAGTTCTCCACTCTTCAATTATTGCACTGTTTCTCTAGCAAGTATCCATGGTGGGAAGTGTCGCAACCAAAAAATCTCTGATCTTCCAACCTACGGTTTAGACATCTTTTTGAAAATCACATCAATTAAGGAATGTACGGAGACCAGACTAATCCTTAATTAATGGTTTTGAAAAATAAGTTCATGGAGTTGCCACCAATGTTTTAGTCAAAATATTGGAAAAAGAAAAGGTTTTTAAAAGTCCAATAATGGCCTTGATAACCAGAATTGGGTTCGCGTCGGTTACGTGTAGAGAAGGTATTAAGCACCCCTGCAATGCCCTTAATCGGTACCCTTACGATGAAGTTAGCATAGTAAAAAATTAATAAGTTAAATATTTAATCCCCTTTTTGAATGGTTATTTACATACTTATATTTAAATTAAGCGATTGACCCTAAAATGTCGACATGGTTGCTTTTATTATAACAATGTTTAAAAAATAAGAAAATAGAAGGAGAGAGGAGTGTTGACTGAAATACCTCTTGTTCGAGCTTTACTAGATCTTCAAATATAGAGACTTTTAGGCACTTTTTGGCGACCTAACACACTACAATGTTCCTCACAAAATCTCAAGAAATACAGAGGAGAGGGAAAGAGAAATTTCGAGCTCTAAGGAGTCTTGGACAAAATTTTATGCCCCGAGAACAGTGCCTGAGTTTTCTATTTATAGACATCAAAAGTGGCCAGAATGGCTCGTTCCAGATTCGGAACAACCCGTTCTGGACCCCTTCTTTATGTATTAATTTTGTATCTGGAATGGCCCGTTCTTAAACTAGAACGGTCCGTTCCAGAGTTGAGTTTAACACATAAATGCCTATGCTAGAACGACCCGTTCCAAACTAGGGTTTTAGGCCTTTTTAGTAACTTGGAACGGCCTGTTCCGAGTTGGGAACCGCCCGTTTCGGTTTTGGAACACCCATTCTAGGCTACTAAAACCAACTTGTTTAGGCTTCAAGCTTCCTTGTTGTCATATGGTGTTGCCTCCATACTTTGGGAGCTCCTCGTCTTTGTTGGTCCGGAAGAAATTGGGTGTCTATAGTTGCCCCTCTTTACTTGTCCTTTGGAATAGTTATGTATTGCTTTTCCAAAGGCAAGTAAATACGTAAACATTTTGTCCAGGTCTTCTCTTTGCCTCTTTGGTGTTGGTGCTTCTGCATTATTTCCCTTGGATAGTTGTATTTGCTTGTATCCTCGCCCTTTAGAGTAGTTGAGTGTTGGTTGCGTACTCTATTGGGTAACAAGGCTGACAAACTGTATATCTGATCTTTAGTCTTCGAGTAGAAGATCCATTGTTTCTCTTGTTATAGTGTGTTCTTTTATTTTTAGCTTGTTGAAGAGGGAGTATTTTCATAGCTCAGCCTCTCCAGGCTGGACTAACATTTAGGGCTTCAACCGGCCCATGGTGGGAAGCTCGACAGCAGTCCCGATTTTGACTTCGAGGAACTCAGCGGTGCCCTCGTTTTCATTCACTGATTTGAGAGGCTCGATGGCGGCTCTCAATCTAGCTGGACTGATTTTAAGGCTTTAGCTAGCCTATGGTGGGAGCTCGACGGCAGTCCTGATTTTGACTTCAAGGAACTCGGTGGTGCCTTCATTGTCATTCACTAATTTGAGAGGCTCGATGGCGGCTCTCAATCAAGCTCGACTGATTTTAAGGCTTCAGTCATCCTATGGTGGGAGCTCGATGACAGTCCCGATTTTGACTTTGAGGAATTTGGCGGTGCCTTCATTGTCATTCACTGATTTGAGAGGCTCGATGACGGCTCTCAATCCAGTTGGACTGATTTTAAGGCTTCATTCGGCCTATGGTGGGAGCTTGACGGTGGTCTCAGTTTTGACTTTGAGGGACTCAGCGATGCCATCGTTATCATTCACTGATTTGAGAGGCTCGATGGCGGCTCTCAATCAAGCTGGACTAATTTTAAGGCTTCAGCCAACCTATGGTAGGAGCTCGACGGCAATCTCGATTTTGACTTTGAGGAACTTGGCGGTGCCCTCGTTGTCATTTAATGATTTGAGAGGCTCGACGACAGCTCTCAAATTGGATGGTTGTTGATGTCCTTTGAAGGAGGACCTTTGAAATCTAGGGTGGATACTAGACTATGATCCTTCTTCGATTTGAGGTACTCAACGGTGCCCTTGTTGTTGACTTGTGATGGAAACTGGCCTAAAGAGGATGGGCACGATATACTTGATGTGCCCCTGTGTTGGTGGGCAGAGAAAATAGATGGATGACAGGGATTCTAGTGTTGCCCCTACCATGTGAGTATTGTGATGCCTCTCTAGGCGTCTGCTTGTGGTAGGATTTTTTCTAAATTTCATTTTTGTTTAGCTTCGGCTTTTTCATGTTTGAAGCTTGCCTTTTTCTGCTATTTTTCTAAATGCTTCAGCTTTTTCAACATTTACGAAGCTTGCCTTTTTCTCATGTTGTTGCTTTTGCTCTTTATTGTCATTATTGGTGGAGGGATCTATTCCCATGTTGTTATTTGCTAAATCTTTATTGATGAGTATTATTTTGGAAGCCACACCTGGCTTTGCTTAGGAAGCCATTTCTAGTCTTAGCATTATCTTGGATCATCCTTCATTCGATTGAGGAGTAGGGCGCGATGGCCTCTTCATGCTTATAGGCTTGATTATTCTTCCTCTTTTGGTTCTATCCCGTCTTGCTATTGACATGTCTTTCTTTTCTAGGTGGCTATATGAAATCACTTGTATGGAATGCCTTTGTTGGGGCTAGGCCTCTTGACATGATCTTGGCTCTTAAGGCACTGTCTAGCTGTTAATCTTTTTTATGAGTGCTTTGGCCTCTTGATTCCCCCAACAAGTGATAGATATACACACACAAAGAATGCAAAAGAAAATGCACACTACAAGAAAAACTGTTATTATCTACGGAATATTACCTACGAAATTTTTTCTATAGATAATGTTTAGTTATCTACGGAATATTACTTACAGAATTTTTTCGTAAATAATATTTAGTTATCTACGGAATATTACCTACGAAATTTTTCTGTAGATAATTTTTAGTTATCTACGGAATATTACCTATGGAATTTTTTCTGTAAATAATGTTTAGTTATCTACGGATAAAATTCGTAGATAACAACTTTCATGGGTTATCTATGGAAAACTATCCGTAGATAACGTTATCTACGAAAAACTTTCCATAGATAAAGTTATCTACGGATAAACTTTCCGTAGATAACATTATCTACGGATTTTCTGTAGATAACCTTGGCGGGATGCAGGGCAAAATTTTTTATACTCTAAGTGATGTAAAGAATATTTGGTAAAAAATAAATATTATTAAAAATTGTCATTTTAAATTTTTTATTTTTATAAATTAATGATGATAAAAAATAACATACTAATATATAGTTTTAAATTTGATATGAAAATATTATGATATAATTAAATAAGATTTTAAATTCTTATTTTATTACTGGTTGATAATTAGAAAATAAAACAAGAATAAATACATTTTTTGAATTTCATATCATAGATTTAAGATGAATAAATATATTAAGTTAATTAATAATTTATTTAAAATATTAAAATTTAATTTATAAAAATAATATTTTAAAAGGGAAGGGTTATAATAACACTAGTGTAACTTTGATTAAGTATTACACCGTTCAATAACTTTATATTAAATGTGAATTTTATAAATTCAACTGTTAGGTTGAAAACTTTTTACTCTTAGCTCATATATACAAAATTTTATATTAATTCAAGATGATTTGATACTTCATTCTTGTAAAACAAAATTGACGTAATATATACATTTTAAAATATACTAAAATATGAACACTTTGATTACCTTCAAGTTATTGTTCAATTTTAACAAAATTGGATATAAACATATAAAGTGATATGAACTTTTAATCTAACGGTTGGATTTACAAAATTCACATTTAATATAAAGTTATTGAGTGATATAATACTTAGTGAAAGTTACACCGGTGTTATTATAACCCTTATCATTTTAAAATATATAAATTATTATTTAAAATTTTAAATTTATAATAAATAATTTAAATTGTATCATTATATTAATTTTAAATGGAAATAAGTAGATTGTTAATTATACAAGTAAGTACATATATATAAATAAAGATTAACTAAATATAATATAATTATCATATATTTTTATAGGATCCAAAAATAGTATATGTATGAGATTGTATAGTTGAGGATGACTTAAATGAATTAATTTGTACTACTTATACTGCAAGATGCATCTACTTTTTGGTAGCTTATCTCATTAGAATTCCACAGTTAAGCGTGCTTGATTTGGAGTAATATAGGGATAAGTGACCTTCTAGGGAGTTTCCTAGAAAATGTGCAGTAAGGACAAAACACATTGAAAAGTGAAGTGTCATGAAATAGCATCCTTGAGAGGCCAAATATGAGGGTTGTTACATTTATAAATTTATTAAAATTAAAGAAATTTTTTTCGAAGGTTATCTATAGATAAAATCTGTAGATAACAACTTTCGTGAGTTATCTACGAAAAAAATCCATAGATAACAACTTTCTTGGGTTATCTACGAAAAATTTTCCTTAGGTAACACTACCTACAGAAAATTTTTCATAGGTAAAGTTATCTACGACCTTATTACCTACAGATTTTTGGTCGTAGATAATCCGTAGATAATTAAGACTTATCTACAGATTTTCATGCTTATCTACGAATTTCTTCTATAGATAATCCTGAATTTTCTTGTAGTGACAAAGCAGGAATGGATTGGATTTTTTTTTATTTTTTTTTCAAATTTTTTTTTAAGGTGAAGTTATACCATTTTGTGCACACTTGTGCCCTATGCATGCTATGCAATGATATCTCTATGCTAATGCTTAAATGTAGATTGATTTTACTTTGAAGAAATTAATCTATGAGCATTAATTATTGGCATGGATTGTTAGCCTTTAGCCATGTCGAATTCATTCCAAGTGTTGCTTCTTGAACCTGAGGTTTGTGTAGTTCGGCCCTTTCACCTGTATCAGATATGATATGTTAGTCCTTAGATCAAGTGTACCTAGACTCTGTTCTAGGACACCTCCAACTTTTCCCTGTGAGTGTTCATTGTGCATATTCCGTGTATCTCTCAAATTTATCTTAATGCCATATAGGTTAAGAGGAAAGAGAAGAAGGGGATATATACATTTTTTCACAAAAGGTTTATTAGAGGGGATTTTTTTAAAAAATGGTTTTTAAAAGAAGGGCTGGTTGAGGTAGGTTAGTGTCTAGGCTGATGAACAAGCATATTTAAAATGAGAAAATCATTTTTTTTGCATTAGCTTATTATTTCCTTCAAAGTTAAGCGATGACTTGGGATTGCATATTGATTAAATGATCTTCCTGAGCCGCCTTTCAGTTTTCAGCTCAAGATGCTATTTTGTCCTAACTTTTGCCTAGGTTACTTGAGGTTTGTTCCCTAGCGGACATTTTCTTTATGATCCTCACTTTTGCCTAGGCTACCCTTTTTGTTTGTGGGTTTCCTAGAGGACCTTGCCCTAATTTTTGTGCTGGCCCTCAGTGGATTTTTTGTCAGGCTTTTGTCTTTGCAATGTTTGTGATCATCTTTCATTCCTTCATTAAAGGGAGGATGCCCCTTGCACTGATTTCGTTTGGACTTTTATCCACAAGTCATGCCAAATTTGATTGGTCTTTATGTGTTCCTTATCGCGTATTAAGCCATTGTTTCTAATTGACATCCCTATTTCAAATGTACTTGCTCGTTTAAGGTTCGTTAACTTAGAGTAGATAAAAGGGAGATGAGAAATGAAGTAGAAAAATGTATGACATTAAAATAGAATTTTCAATTTACACGTGCCCATTTAATGTAGCTCAAGGGCCCGGGCATGCCCTGAGTTCTTGATTCATACACAGAGAACTAGACGGAGGTTGCCCATTAGAGAGACCTAGGTGATTTGACTATAAAGCTAGTCCTCCACTTGCTTGGATGTGGCGCTTCAGAAGATCTCATGTTAAGGGAGATCCTTTGGCTTCTTCTCTTATGAAGGTATTGTCAACCCATATCCTGAGCCTTTCTTAAGAAGTAGGAATGGGTAGAAGAGATGATAGAGCTTTCCATAGAGTCTTGCTTCTCAAGAGGAACATTCAAGCTGTCTCTCGATTTTCAGCTCAAACAAATATTGCTCTTTTCTTTTTCTTTTTTTTTGCCTAAAATGCCCTTTACAGGTTTTCATTCTAGTAGCTTCTTAACAAGCAATACTTTCTCTTGTTGAAATCATCTTTCAAGAAAGCTCTATTAACTTTGTCTTAGTGTTTAAGGGATTCGCCCTCCTCAGGTTCCCTTTATTAGCTTGTAACTCGTTAGGAGTGTGGATCCGTCCATTCCTAGTCATTTTTCCTATTCCGCTTGGATTTCACGGTTGAACGACATGACTTTGTCCTCTTAGGACAAAAGTTGGCGTCTTGATGATTGTTGAGTTTTTTACCCTAAAATCTTTATGCGTGACTTACTTTCCAATACTTCCGACTAACGCACATAGGTTAATTTTCCTTTTTATTCTCATTTATTCTTTTACAAGGAAGGATATCTTCTAAATGAATGTAATGCAGAATGCAAAGAAAGTTGAGAATAATAAATATCAGTCTCATTGATTTGTTTATCTATGAATGCTTAAATAGATTTTGACAATATTAAGCGAGAATCTATATTAGATTCTAAGAAGACTTACTTCAACAAACACATCAAAGCAAGGGCCCAACCATAGTATTTTTAAAAATTGATTTGGGCTTTTCTTTAGAGCGCAGATACTGTCATATATTAGAGCATTCACTTTTCTTAACTTTCTATACGTACCGCAACCTAATCCTCCCTAGCTAATAAAATAAAATGAATGGAATTAATGAACTAATCTAGAATGCATGCCATGTTTTTTTGCCTAATCTTTATCATGTTTGTATTATCTAAAGGAAAATGATGCATGGTAAAGAGGAGATTTCTTTTATTCATTTTTTTAAAAAGGAAAACCTATATAATGTTAATGGAATGATGACACAAGAATGTACAAAGGGGTATACATTTTTTTTTTATATTTTTATTTCTTTATTATTTGTTTGCTTGATTTAAAATTTTAATCCACTCTTATTAGAAGAAATAATACAAACAAATACACACACACATGCTCAATCAACGTACACCCACAAACGATCATGTTCAAATCCTTGGTTTGTGGTCCCTGTCAAGAAATGTGCGTTGTATAGGACAATTCTAATTATCCTTACTTTGGTGTTTAAAGGCTCCTAAGGTGCCCCCATTATAGGGACCCAGTACCTCTGTTGTCGTCACCTGGTAAACTCTAAGGTTTGTCGTAGTATTTCGGGCTAGAGTAACTAGTTATCATCTTGAGTGTGATTTTCGACAAGGCTCGCAGGCTCCAAGGCCAAACTTAGGCCGAGCGTACGTCAACCACTCCTTATGTTTAATACCCTCATGCCCCCGGTGTAGGGGGACTGTTGTGTGCTAAGGTTTATGTATAGTTGCTATCTCAAACAAGTGCAAAATTTAAACAGGCAAACAAATATCAAAACCAAGTAAATAAAACAAACAAAGTAAAGGGGAAAAATATTTAAACTATTAATTCTTATCACACTATCTTCATCATTTTTTTAGGCTTGACCCTCTTTAAACTTCCCCAGTAGAGTTACCATCTGTCGCAACCCGAAAATTTTTGATCTTGTAACCTATGGTTTAGACATCCTTTTGAAAATCTCATCAATTAAGGAATGCCCGGAGGCTAGAGTAATCCTTAATTAATGGTTTTGAAAAATGATTTCATGGAGTCGCCACCAATTTTTTACTCAAAATATTGGAAAAAGAAAAGGTTTTTAAAAGTCCAATGATGGCCTTCATACCCAGCATTGGGTTCAAGGGTCGGTTACCTGTAGGGAAGGTATTAAGCACCCCTACAACGCTCTTAATCGGCATCCTTATGATAAAGTTAGCATAGTAAAAAATTAATAAGTTAAATATTTAATCCCCTTTATGAATGGTTATTTACATGCTTAAATTTAAATTAAGCGATTGACCTTAAAATTTCTACATGGTTGCTTTTATTATAATAATATTTAAAAAATAAGAAAATAGAAGGAGAGAGGAGTGTGACTGAAATACCTCTTGTCTGAGTTTTACTAGATCTTCAAATATGGAGACTTTTAGGCGCTTTTTTGGCGACCTAACACATTACAATGTTCCTCACAAAATCTCAAGAAATACAGAGGAGAGAGAAAGAGAAATTTCAAGCTCTAAGGAGTCTTTAACAATTTTTTGCCTCGAGAATAGTGCCCGAGTCTGCTATTTATAGACATTAGAAATAGTCAAAACGACCCGTTCCAGATCCAAAATGGCCAATTCTGATGGAATCCTCCCTTCCATGGATGATTTCGGCTCCTTGAAGAGAGACTCCTTGCCCAAAGATCTAGGCTCATCAAAGGATTTAGAAAAGGGACGTTTAAGGTGGAAGATGGATTTTGGCGTGAATAGGTGAAGGTGGGGAAAAATGTATGGTTGCTCAAGGTTGGCTCACTCCAAGTGTAGGTGGAGGCCACTCTAGGTTTCCTACTCTCCAAGGGTGGAGATAGGAGGGGGTTAGACGAATCCAACCTAGTGACTAAGGAAGAGATGTTGAGGCATAAAATGCTCACTCAAAATCTATATAATCCAAAGTATTTACAAGTGGTGGGGTGTTGGGTATTTATAGGAGGGGAGGCATCTAGGGTTGCATTTGGGACATGCATGGCCGAAATTCATAAGGCAAATGCACTCCAAATGACATGCCAAATGAATCCTAGATGCTACTTGGTGACCAAGGATGGAATCTAAGGGGTTAGATTGGCTATTTCTAGGTGCATGATAAGTCCATGCAACCTTTGTCCTCCACTTGGGCCTAAGCCTTTCTAACACCAAAAATAGGTCCAATGAAAATGCGTCACCTCCTCATGAAATACCCTAGCCCAAATTAAAAACCTAATCATCTAAAGCACCCCATAATACAAGGGTAAAATGGGAAATACAAAGAAAATAAATCCTATGACTAAAATACCCCAAAATACAAGGGTAAAATTGGAATAAAGCAATAAATTCTATACTACTCAAATTGGCCATAGTCATGAACCAAGTGATGGGTCTCACATGAAGTGAAGTACCAAGGATGGTTCTCCATCATACCCTCCTTCTTGAGAAGGATTTGACCTCAAATCTTTAAGCTCTTCCATTCCATTGATCCTTCAAAAGATGTGAAACCACAATTAGGGAAGTAAAAAAAATACTAAAACTTTAGCGATGCAATCCTTAAGTACACAATTTGTTGAATGAAAGTGCTAGGGAAAGGAGAGAGCCAAAGAGGCATCACCATTAAAATTATTGGCCCCATGCAATTCATTCACCAAATCATCTATCTTAGGGATTGGGTGCCTTTTATGCAATGATGGCTTTTAAAAAGGTGCTCATCCTCCATTGCCATCTTTCTTTGGCACCAAAAGAAGGAGGATGGCACAAGGGTTAAGGTTCTTTTGAACCTAGCCCTTTGTCTTCAAAGGAAAAATTCTTTTTTTCTTTTCTTTGGCCTCTTTTGTTTTGTCTCCATCAATTCTCCTTGAGTTTAGCCTTCCTAATTATGCTTTTTCAGTTTTATTTCTTGGACTCTTGCTCTTTGGGTTGGTTTCACTTTACTTGTAGGTGAAGAACTTCTCTAGCAAACTATCACACCCTTTGGTGGATTTGAGTGGAGGAGTGAACCGAATCCAAACCTATCAAAGAGGTTTAGGGACTTTTGATGTAATTGAGATTGTATATTCTGAATAGAGTTCAGATTTCTCTCTTCCAAAAGTCCCTAAACCTCTTTGAGTTCATCCAATTCTCTTCTCCCTTCATAGAAGAGTGTGGTGAGAATTGACGGGGCTTATCTCTTCAACAAGGAGTGGCGCCTCTTGGGAGAGTTTCTCCACCAACCGTGGTGGTCTTAAGGCCTCCTCCTCCATAGGAGACCTTAACCAAGCATAGGAAGAATCAAGGAGTTCAAGATCTAGGGAGGAGCTTGAAGGAAACTCAACATCAATCCGGGTTTCTCAACAAGTCTTCCATCAAATTCTGGATCCCTTCATTATGCGTTAATTTTGTATCTGGAATGGCCCGTTCTTAAACTAGAACAGCCCGTTCTAGAGTTGAGTTTAACACATAACTACCTATACTGGAACGACCCATTCCAAACTAGGGTTTTAGGCCTTTTTAGTTACTTGGAACGGCCCGTTCCGAGTTGGGAACAGCCCGTTCCAGTTTTGGAATTGCTTGTTCTAGGCTACTAAAACCAGCTTGTTTGGGCTTCAAGCTTCCTTGTTGTCATGTGGTGTTGCCTCCATACTTTGGGAGCTCCTCGTCTTCATAGTAGACGTCCATTTCATTACTTTTGTTGGTCCGGACAAAATTGGGTGTCTATAGGAAGGTGGTAGATAATATCAACCTAAAAAGGGAAAAAAGGGTCAATGGAACATTAAACAAATTCAAAGAAGTACCAAGTGTAACATTTTGGTATCGATTAATTCCAAAAATTGACATTCTAAACAAAGAAAGACAACATGAGTATAAAAATTTGAGTGAAACAAATATTTCAAGAAGGAAATGATACTAACATGACAAACAAATGACAATCACTAACAGGTAGGTAAAGTTAATAAAAAAAAAGTGAAAACTAATACTAAAAGTGAAAAATGTAGGAAAGCTAATTTAAAATCCAATGTTGTAGAAGAAGAGAAGGGGGGATAAAATCTCACACTTTCTGCAAAATGCATGCATTTTGACTTTTTAAAATCTTAATAGTCATCTTAATTAAAAAATACTAATGGATATTGGATAAAAAAAATGTGAACTACCAAAAACCAAATTAATATATATAATGAAAAATGATTCTTTTTATTGGCATGAAAAAAGCTTGATACACTAGTGCAAAAAACACTTTTAAAATAAGTTAAAAAGGGATCGAGTTTAAAAGAGATTCGGTGACATTTTTGTGTCACCACTTTTCAAATTGGTTAAAATTTAACCGATTTTAAAAGGTGTCATCCCTACAAGTTTTAAAATATGTTCTTCAAGAACCAAGTTTGTATGTAGTATACAAAACTAATATCTTTTTTCTGAATATATCATGCAAGATTAGTTATCTATGAATCGATTTTAAAAACTGTGCTCTAAAATGGAGAGACCCCTTCATTCTCATTCACATTTTTTCACCCCCGTTTTCTCGCTTCTCTCTTATGCCCCTACCTCGTAACCATTATTGTTTACTTGGTGATGGTAGAGGCCTAGCCAACGAAACTACTACTAGGGACATGGCTAGGAGGATACAGGAGGATTGGACCAGTGTTGAGGATGGTTGGCCTAAGCTACTCTTGAGTTGGGATATATCTTAAAGCCCATGTAATGTAGGATTTATGGCCTATTTAGGCTTGTATTCATTTAGGCCTCGTATTTTTGACCAATTACAGTAGAATTTTATTTGGGCTGTGTATTTGGGCCAAGTAGATAGGAAGAAGTCTAAATTAGCATGTGAGATTACATTTAGATAGGATTTAGGTTTCATTTAGGGTGCATTTGAACACCATGTGCTGACCAAGGGTGGTGCACATGGCATGCTTCAAATGCAACTCCAAATGCCATCTAAATTACATCCAAATGCAACCATCACATGTCTTAAATCCAAAGGCACATGTAGGCACATGGGAAGCAAAGTTCATGGACCAAATTTGAATTTTGAATTCAAATTTGGCACTTAGAGTTTAACTTGACCATACCATGGTTTAAGTTAAACCCTAGATTAACTTAGCTTCCCTTGGACGTTTCTTTGCCTATATAAGACTCCTAGCCATGTCTTTCACTCATCTTCTTCAATTGCTCCTTATTTTCGCGTCATTTTGGAGTCCAAAGGAACCTCAAGCGAGCTACATGGACATTGGAGAACTTGAAGAGTGAATTAGTCCATGAATTCACTTAGGAGTTTCATCACTTAGATCATCGTTCTCTTTCTATATCACACGCTACTCTTTCTCATACCCTTCTCTCTCCCATTAGCTTTCTCTCTCACGCACGCACTTTTCTCTCTTTTTCATCCTCTCTCATTCGCCCTTGCGTTCATCGCCATTGTCACCCCTCAAATTCCTTAGTGAAATTTTTATGTTTCTTTAAGCTTAAAACCTGATGACTTGTGCAATCTTTGTAAGCCTTAATGTTGTTAGGGTTAATATTCCTCCTAGATCAATTAGTGTTTTTTACATTAGAAAAATTGGATTTTAGCCCACCTAACTATAGCAGCATTATAGTGCCACAAAAACCCACCTAACAAGATAATGCCCCTTGATGGAATTTTTTGTAGCGATTGATGGCCCCTTAGCCATGCTCTATTGCAAATGTGACGTCCAAAATCATTACTAATATATTTAGATTTTAATATTTAATTTATTTAAATATATTAATTATGGAGAAATATAATCAATAAACATAATGGTATTTAAATTAGGTTAAAATATGTAACTAGAATCATTTCAATTACATTTCTCAAAATATATTAATAAATTGAATCTTTATTGAAGAAATAAGCATAATTAAATGGGTATGATAATTTAAAAGATATATAACTTTATACATATAAAGTGTGTTACATACATCCATAAATATTTTTCAAAAAGAATTAAAAGATGTAACCCCTTACAAAATATAAGGTATAAACATTAACTACATCACTGATATTAGCAAACAAAGTATAGAAAATTTCTCACCCCAAATATACATCCAAAATGGAAATAACCTATACTCATAACAGTTTACCCAAAATAAGAGGAAAATGGAAAACCTATGGAGACTAACCCTCCCTGAACAAACTATCATAGTACACTCGATCCTCTGAATTCACATCGTTAAGGTCAAAAGTCCCCTTATCAACATATAGTTCAACACTAGTATCTTGTTGAAAAGTTTGTCGGATAGGTCTTCCATAAGCATCATGATCGAAGAGCTCCTGAAGAAACCTCGATGCATTTGTAGGTCTCTTTGTGCCATAGTAAACATAGTAGTATTATACATGATGAATCCTCATACCAGGTGTCCACCAAAAAGACATCATAAAAGTCGCATTCACCTCTATAGTGATCTAAGGTTGGGGTTGCTCTCCTAAGTTATTTACTAAGAACTTATAACAACTAAAATGTACATGATTTCTAACTTCCCCATTTCCTCATAGTTGTGATGAAACTCAATGAGATGAAGGGTCCTTTGTGATGTTGTCATCTCCTGAAATATGGGTTGTAAGGATGAGTTTCCCCACTCTTCAAACTCCACAAACACAATAACAAGCATACGATAATACATCTTAAAGTAAACAAATACAACAATCAATAATCTCTAATGGTTTTATCAATAGATTACTTTCAAGTATCATAAAAGGATTATCAACATATTAATCTACTAACTTGGGCCCAAATGCTTCCATCAAAACCCCTTTTGCTAATGGTTAGTGTGGGCACTCTGATGCTTGATGCTAGCAACCTAGTGAGCTTTTTGCCTTACTTGTGCCCGGCATGGTCTTTTTGGTGTCAAGTGTTAGTTCCTATGTTCTTCTTAGTTTCACTCTTTTTCTTTTGTTCTTGAATACTTTTATGTTGTACTTAATTTTGGGATGCTTGTACATCTAACATCATGTGGATTGCTCATTTCACTATGCTTATGTAATTTTTGTGGTGCTTTATATTGCTCTAGTTTTTCAAGATGTCTCCCTTTAGTAAAAGGCAAAAAACCCAAGAAGACCAATCTTTCAAGGGTCAAAAGAGGAGGGAGAAATCCTATTCTGACATATTTTTCACCAGGAAACATGAGAAACATTATCTATATATAATAAGAATACGAGGTTGTTAATAGAGAGAAAGGAGAATCTCATGCCAGGGGAGGCTACTAATTTTTGGATTGAGTATTTGAGGAGGTGTTGGGCCAAGATGGGGACTTACCCTTAGAGCTATCAAAATAGGCTAGTTCGACCCATGCTACCCGGTCCACCTTAACCCACTTTAAAAATGGGCCAACCCAACCTGACTCATTTTTTATTTTCTCAAAATTTTCCTAGCCTGGCCCGGCCCACCACAAGTTGGTGGGTCATACGTGCCAACCCACCAACCCACCAAAAAATTAAAAAAAAACCAACAAAATTCAAAATTTTAAATTAACTATAAATTAACACGATAGTCATAAAATTAGCATCATTAATAGTCATAAGTCATAACTCTATTAAGTCAGACGAAGTACATTTCGCAATTCCCACCGAGGTTTTGAAAATGACAAATATAATACATATTGTTACTTCTAACAAGTGCATTAGTGTTTCAGTCAAATAACGAAAAGTTCAAATATTGGAATATGTTCAAGTAAAATCTGACTAGACAAAACATCAGATAATAGGAAGACCAACATCAGCAATAAGGCTGTTTAAAACTCAAATCAAATACAAAGTCTATCAAAAAGAAGCCTAGAGCATTAGACGCAAATTGGCCAAGGCATCAACATGAAGTGACCACTAGAAAAGTCCAATATAAACGACAAAGTTATTACTTCGACACCCAGACGAAAAGGGTAGTCAAAATCAGGCGTAGTATCTTGTTACCAGACGATGTCAAGAATGCTGAAGAACGTCTGAAGTCCACTAATCACATTGAAAAGAATTATATAAGAAGCACAAAAGGAAATCATCGAAAATGAAAATTAGGGCAAGCATGGATTCACAAGTCAAAGCTAAGTGCGTAAGAGAAAGGACACCTACTTTTCAAGAAAAGACAGCACCGTAGTAGCTAAACTGACAAAAAAGTACAAATATACCTAGACCATGATTGAAGTCAGATATCGAAGAAATCAACTACATAGAAAAGCTCCACAAATACAAGCAAACATTTAATGCAAGGATCAAATGCATTAAATAAGAAGATCTACATGAACATGAACGAAGCCTTCGTGTGCATCAAGAAAAAGATTACGCTCCAATGGCCAAATTCAAATTTAAACAACGGGTAGATTTATTAGATGTATATAAACATCAAGACAAAGAAGAAGAAGATAGAGAACGAAAAAGAAATAAATCATGAATACAAAAGTTTCAAATATTCAACTTTTCTCCTTCTAAAAGCACTTCCTGTATATCTGTGTAGAAACTAAGATAGCTTATCTTAGTGAATGTTGCCAATAGTTCATCCTCTCTACGAAAGTTACCAAACACTCAGACACTGTTCTCTGAAAAACTAAGGTTACGCACCTTAGTCAGTGTAGAAATTACCATATAACCTCTTTGTGAGAGTCATACACACACTCAAAACCTGCAACTGCTGTAAAGCTTGAAGAGGCTAGTAGAAAGAATACTTGTGAACCAAAAGTGGTTGAGAATACTAGCATTGGTAAGTGAAGCCAACGAGCCAGAAGTGGTCGAGAGTACTTGTAGAACTAGAAGTGGTTAAGAATACTAGCATCGAGTTGACGAGCCAAAAGTGGCTGAGAATACTTGTAATCTTGTGTGATTAGTGGAACCCTTCTACGGAAGGAAACTGGACGTAGCTCATATTGAGTGAACCAGTATAACTGTCTGTGCATTCTCTTTTCTTTTTAGCATTTCATACTCTACACCTGATCTACTTTGGTTTACAGCAAAGCTTTGGACGAAAGTCTATTTGCTTCTATTAAAACTACTTGATTAGACGATAACGTTTTCCAAACTGAAAACCTGTTTATCTAATCATCTATATTGAAAACTAGGTTTGGTAAAACAAAAAATCACTAGACAAAAATTTTTCTTAAATCTTCCAACCAAAAATACGCTTGCGAAAATAACTTTAAATTTTTCTTTCGAATCATAACACACATATTCAACCCCCATTCTGTGTGTTTTTCCGCTAACTTCATTTGGTATCAGAGCTTGACCCCTTGGGTTGAGCATCTAACACTATAGGGGTAACGATCATGGAAAATGAAGGACAAACCGTAAACCAACCACCTCTCTTCAAAGGAGAGAAATATGACTACTGGAAGCAAAGAATGATTGTATTCTTTGATGCATGTCATATAGACATATGGGACGTTGTTGAGCAAGGAAACTACATTCCTTTAGATCAAGCCGACAATGAGAATCCCAGAGCACAATGGTCTAAAGAGCAAAAGTAAAGATTCATGCTGAACTCCAAAGCACGCAATGCGCTCATGTGTGCTTTGTCTGAAGAGGAATACACTAAAGTTCACAGCTTTAGAAGTGCCAAACAAATGTGGGACACCCTAGCTCTAACCTACGAGGGGTCCCTAGAGGTAAAATGCAACAAGCTAAGCTTGTTGGCACGTAAGTATGAACTTTTTGAGATGGAAGAAAGTGAATCTATACAAACTATGTTTGGAAGATTCCAAACCATCGTAAATGAACTTTCCTTTCTAGGTAGAACTTATGATAACTTTGATCACATTGACAAATTACTTCGTAGTTTACCCAGTAAATGGAGACCACAAGTCACCGCTCTGAGGGCATCCAAAAATCTGGAGAAGCTCTCCCTAGAGGAACTCATTGGACTCCTTAAAGTTCATGAGTTGGAGTTACAATAGGATGATGCTGGGAGAAAACAAAAGTCTATTGCGTTTACTGTGCAAAAGAAAAAACCAACACCATCCTCCTCAAAAGCACTAAAGATAAATGATATGTCCAATGATAGCTGCAGTGAGGGAACTTATGACACAGACGATGAAATATCTTTCCTGTTAAGAAAAATCCATTCGATGATGAAGAAAAAGGGAGAGATACGATGGAGAAAATACAACAGACCCTCTAGAGAAAAGGCACAACCATTATGCTATGAGTGCAAGAAACCTAGACTTACAAAATAGAATGTCCGAAACTGGAGAAAGAAAAAGAAAAAGAGAAGAAGTTGGTCCCCTTCAAAAAGAAGAAAGCCATGATGGCCACCTGGGAGGACCTTGACACAACATCGTCAGAAGAAGATGAAGAAGTAAACTTCTGTCTCATGGTAGACGCAGACTCATCATCAGAATCACATAATGAGGAGGTAACTGAATCTGACCTAAAAATTCTTGAGCATGCATATAATCAACTTCTATCAGATTCAGCAAAAATTTCTACAGCATATAAGGAACATAAGAAAATAATTTTGGAATTACTTGAAGAAAACCGTCTACTGAAAGATGAAAATACAAAACTTCTTTCAACTTATCAAGAGGTAATCAAATTAACCCAAGAAAATGATTTATTAAGATCTGACCTATCAAAGTTCACACTGGGAACTAAGAACCTTGAGCATCTTTTAAAACATTCCAGGAGTGGGAAAGATAGAACAGGATTAGGATTTGTTGAATCTGAGTCTGAAGCTAAGATAAGAACTTATGCATCTTCCTTATATGGAAAGAATGGACACTTTACGTCTGAATGCAGTCATATGCATAAGAAGAGGGATTCCAAAACCTCTAACACTAACATTCATGGACCCAAATCCGTCTGGGTACCAAAAATTAAAATAGTGCCTGTTGTAGATCTGTTCAACAAAGACAAAAAGTGCCGAATCATGGTACCTGGACAGTGGCTGCTCGCGACACATGACGAGCAAAAAGTCTATGTTCCTAGACCTCAAGTCCAAGAAAGGAGGGCAAGTCACATTTGGAGGAGGACAGAAAGGGTATATCATGGGAATAGGTAAAATAGGTATCAACTCCTCTATTTCCATTGATAATGTTTTGTATGTTAAAGGATTAACACATAGTCTACTGAGCATAAGTCAATTGTGCGATAATGGTTATGAAGTACCCATCAACAAAAATAAATGCACTATGAGTCAACCTGATTCATCCATATTATTCACGGCTAACAGATGCAACAATTTGTAAAAAATAATGCTTAATGAACTAGAAAATCAGAATGTTGATTGTCTAGTTTCATATGAAAATCAGTGGATCTGCCACAAGAAGCTTGATCATGCAAGTCAGAGATTAATCTCAAAACTGAAAAGGCATAACCTCGTAAGAGGACTACCGAATCTTGTGCATCATACGAACGGTGTATGTGAAGCATGTCAAAAGGGGAAACAAATTAAAAATTCATTTCAAAGCAAAAATCATGTTTCCACCTCACGACCTCTTGAACTGCTCCACATAGACCTATTCGGTCCCACTAGAACTGCATCTATGAATGGTAAAAGATATGGATTGGTCATTGTGGATGACTACACTAGATGGACATGGGTATTGTTCATAACTCACAAGGATGAGTCTTTTAGGGTATTCCATGTATTCTATAAAAGAGTTCAAAATGAGAAAGGGGCATCAATTGCGTCTATCCGAAGTGATCATGGGGGAGAATTTGAAAATGAACAACTTCAAGAATTTTGTGAAGAAAATGGAATAAAACATAACTTTTCAACACCTAGAACTCCACAGCAAAATGGGGTTGTAGAAACAAAGAACCGATCCTTACAAGAAATGGAAAGAACGTTGCTAAACGATTTTTCCTCCCCTAAACATTTCTGGGCAGAAGCAGTTAATACCTCCTGCTATATTCAAAACAAAATATGTATTAGGCCCTTACTGAAAAAGACTCCTTATGAATTGTGGAAAGGAAAAGCACCCAACATATCATATTTTCATTCATTTGGATGTAAATGTTTTATTCTAAACACCAAAGACAATTTAGGAAAATTTAACTCAAAAACCAACGAAGGTATTCTACTCGGATACTCTATGAGGTCAAGAGCATATAGGGTGTTCAACAACAGAACTAAAACTGTTGAGAAAGCCATTCATGTTAAATTTGACGAACACAGGCCTAATAAAGAAGTATCAGAGCTAGGCAACTTCTTTGAGAATATGTAGGTAAATAATGATCAGTCGAAAAAGCCTGAGTCTGAAGAAATAACAACTCAACAAGACAAAGGAGAGGATAGAGAGCCAGTTCATCGTAACTGGTAGCTGAAGGCTCATCATCCGCAAGAACAAATAATTGGAGAAGCAAAGGATGCAGTAAGAACCAGAAGCTCGTTTAGAACTCAAGCACAAATTGCTCTATTATCTCAAACGGAACCAAAAACCACGAATGAAGCATTATCAGACGAAAGCTGGGTTCAGGCCATGCAAGAAGAATTGAATCAATTCCTGAAGAATGACGTCTGGAAACTTGTTCCAAAGCCCAAAGACAGGACGATCATAGGAACAAAATGGGTATACAAAAATAAAATGGACAAATCTGGAAACGTGATAAGGAACAAAGCAATGTTAGTCACAAAAGAGTATTCTCAACAGGAAGTTATAGACTTTACTGAAACTTTTGCACCTGTTGCTCGAATAGAAGCCATTAGAATGTTACTCGCTTTTGTTGCATGTACTGGTATGAAATTATATCAGATGGATGTTAAAAGTGCATTTTTAAATGGAACTATTTTAGAAGAAGTTTATGTATGTCAACCTCCAGGTTTTGAAAATGAACTACAGTCATCTTATGTTTTCAAGCTAAACAAAGCTTTATATAGATTAAAACAAGCACCTCGTGCTTGGTATGAGAAACTAAGCTCTTTTCTAGTAGAAAATAACTTTATAAGAGGTAAAATTGACAACACTCTTTTTAGGAAAGTAATAAAGGATGATTTTATAATAGTCCAGATCTACGTTGATGACATAATTTTTGGTGCTACTAATGAAAAACTCTGCCAAGAATTTTCCAAACTTATGCAAGACGAATTTGAAATGAGCATGATGGGAGAACTGAAGTTCTTCTTAGGACTTCAAATTGTCCAGTCAGAAAAAGGTGTTAAGATTCACCAAAAAAAATACACAAAAGAATTGTTACAGAAGTTTAAGATGGAAGATGCGAAACCAATGAAGACACCAATGCATCCTTCAACAACACTTGGTCTAGACGAAGAATCACCAGACGTTGACAAGACAATGTACAGAGGAATGGTTGGTTCTCTCTTGTACCTAACAGCATCAAGACACGACATCATGTTCAGCATTTGCGTCTATGCTAGGTTCCAAGTACGACCTAAGGAGGTACATCTACAAGAAGTTAAAAGAATCTTAAGATATCTTAAAGGAACACCTAACCTAGGCATCAGCTTCTATAGAAGCCAAAATTTTTCTCTTCTAGGATACTGTGATGCAGATTATGCAGGAGACAAATGGGAAAGAAAGAGCACTAGTGGAGGGTGCCATTTCCTTGGTCGCTGCTTAGTTTCATGGACAAGCAAGAGGCAAAGCACGATTGCCCTATCCACTTGTGAAGCTGAGTATGTTGCCACAGGACAATGTCTCACGCAACTATTATGGATCAAACATCAGCTGGAAGACTACGACATTTATGAGAGTAGTATTCCTGTACTTTGTGATAACATTGCTGCTATTAACATATCTAAAAATCTTGTTTTGCATTCTAGTGATGGACTCCTTCCATCATGGGAGAGACCACGACGTCTAAGGTGGGAGAGAGACTCCTTGCTAAGGCCATGATGATGACCTCAATGGTGGATGTTCCTTCAAGGGTGGAGAAATAAGGATGATGGGCGTGAGGTGTTTATGGTGGGCAAATAGGAGGAAGTGGAAGGGAAATGTGTCTAGGTGGTTCTAGGTTGGCTCACTTCACCAAGTGGGGATGAAGGTCACTCAATAAACCCTAAACTCACTAAAGAGAGGAGAGGGGAGGTCTAGGCCGTGATGACCTAGGTGACTAAGGAGAGGATTTGAGGCAAAAAATGCTCACTCAAATTCATATATTCCAAAGTATTTACAAGGTGCACGGTTTAGGGTATTTATAGGGGAGAGAGCATCTAGGGTTGCATTTGGAAGTGTATGGACAAAATTTTCATGCCAAATGTACTTCAAATGAAACCCAAATTAACCCTAGATGCTACTTGGTGGCAAAGGATGGAATCTGTGGAAGATCGTATGTAAAGCATTTTAATGATGCCAAAGAAGTTAAAGAAAACAAGAGGTCAAGTGAAAGCAAGGTGATCAAGAAACAAAAATCTCAAAATATTTTAGATAAGTCTTGTCAACCTAGCTTAATATGTAAACAGAAATCTTTAGAAATATTGCATAAAGTTCTTGGCCATTTAAAATAAAGAATTTCAAAGAAAACCCAACTATAATTTTTTAAAATAAGATTTTGAAAATAGAAGTTTTTCTAATCTTAAGTTTTAACAGTCTGGTAATCGATTACCAGTACATGTAATCGATTACCAGAGGATGGAAACTCATATGTTCAAAATTGACTTATTAAAACGTTCTCTGGTAATCGATTACCCATTGCCTGTAATCGATTACCAGAAGATATAAACTTCAAAATTTGAATTTAAATTTTACAACGTTTCAATCATTTTGAACTTTAACTGTTGTAATCGATTACCAAGTCTTGTAATCGATTACCAGAGCCTATTTTCTGAAAAATTTTAGAAAGTCACAACTCTTCATGAAAAGTCATGACCTATGAAACAAACATCTATAAATGCCAATAATTTTTCAGAAAAAGGTTACGAACTCAATTGTGAAAAATTATCTTTACAATCACTTGGCCAAAATCATTTGCAAATATTATCTAAAGAGTTCTACTAGATCAAGAAAGTGTAAAATCCACTCTTAAAAGAGAGTTGTTCTACTTCATTCATTTCATCTATTGATCTGTAAAGGAGAAAGTGTTGTTCTCCTTGGTGGTCTGTGATTCTCAACACAAGGAAAGGGAATTCCTAAGTGTTGGAGAATTTGAGTCTTGTAAAGGTTACAAGCATAGTGAAAAATCTCAAGTGGGAGACTTGAGGACTGGATGTAGGCAAGGTTGGCCGAACCAGTATAAAATCAAGTTTGCAATTCTCTTTCCCTATACTTTTAATTTTGATTGTGAAGTTTTTGCACCATTACATTCAAATTGTTTATGATATTGAATTTATAAGAAAGAAGTTAGAAAAACTTAAAAAGAGAAGAAAAATTAGATAACTTAATTCACCCCCCCCCTCTTAAGTATACGAGGCTACTTGACTAACAGAATCTTTGGGTTTGACTAAGCTACAACTAGGTGCATGATAAGACCATGCAACCTAGGTGCCCTCCACTTGGGCCTAAGCCATTCCAAGTCTAAAAATAGATCAATGTTCACCAAAAAATATGTCTAGACCTATTTCTCACCCTAATAAAATACCCTAGTCCAAAAATAAAATCCTATAATCTAAGGCAGCCCATAATACAAGGGTAAAATAGGAAATACAAGTGAAAATAAATCCTATGACTAAAATACCCCAAAATACAAGGGTAAATGGGAAATACAAGTAAAATAAATCCTATGTCTAAGATACCCAAAATACAAGGGTAAAAATGGGAAAAATAAAGAAAAGGGCAAAATAGGCATAAAAGATAAATTCTATGCTAACAAGGCTTAGGAGATTGATCAATATCCTTTAACCACAAGATATGTCTATAGGTTGTTAGCTCTCTATCATTTTCCAATCCCCTAGCCATGGACCTATTGATGGGTCCCACATGAAGCTCCAAGGATGGTCCTCCAACATCTAGGACTAATCATATAGAGATTAAACATCACTTTATTAGAAATCATGTGCAAAAAGGTACCTTTGAACTAGTTTATGTTAAAAATCAAGAACAACTCGCTGATATCTTCACCAAACCCCTTCAAGAAGATAGATATGTCTGGCTGAGAGATAGGTTAGGAATGGAACTAATTAATGATCACTAGACTTCCATTCACACCCTCTCATTCTTTTTGCTGATTACAAAAGGGGCGAAAGAATCTATCAAAACATCTATGAAAACATCGGTCACCTAGTAAGGGGGATGGCATTAAACTTCGGGGGAGAAACTTCAGGAAACAGAATGATTGTAGTATCCCTTATGATTATTGTATTCTGTAGGAAACGGAATGATTGTAGTATCCCTTATGATTATTGTATTCTGTACACTACATGAATAGCTGCTCTATATCTGATATACGAACTTGTAGATTATATTTGTCATCATCAAAAAGAGGGGAGATTGTTAAGTCAGACGAAGTACATTTCACAATTCCCACCGAGGTTTTGAAAATGACAAATATAATACATATTGTTACTTCTAACAAGTGCATTAGTGTTTCAGTCGGATAACGAAAAGTTCAAATATTGGAATATGTTCAAGTAAAATCTGACTAGACAAAACATCAGACGATGGGAAGACCGACATCAGGAATAAGACTGTTTTAGACTCAAATCAAATACAAAGTCAATCAAAAAGAAGTCTAGAGAATTAGACGCAAATTGGCCAAGGTATCAACATGAAGTGACCATTGGAAAAGTCCAATATAAACGACGAAGTTATTACTTCGACACCCAGACAAAAAGGGTAGTCGATCAAAATCAGGCATAGTATCTTGTTACCAGACGATGTCAAGAATGCTAAAGCACGTCTGAAGTCCACTAATCACATTGAAAGGAATTATACAAGAAGCACAAAAGGACATCATCGAAAATGAAAATTAGGGCAAGCACGGATTCACAAGTCAAAGATGAGTGCGTAAGAGAAAGGACACCTACTTTTCAGGAAAAGACAGCACCGCAGCAGCTAAACTGATGAAAAAGTACAAATATACCTAGACCATGATTGGAGTCAAATATCGAAGAAATCAACTACACAGAAAAGATCCACAAATACAAGAAAACATTTAATGCAAGGATCAAATGCATTAAATGAGAATATCTGCATGAACATGAATGAAGCCTTCATCTGCATCAAGAAAAAGATTATGCTCCAACGGCCAAATTCAAATTTAAACAACGGGAAGATTTATCAGATGTATATAAACATCAAGAAAAAGAAGAAGAAGATAGAGAACGAAAAAGAAATAAATCGTGAAAGACAAAAGTTTCAAAGCTTCAACCTTTCTCCTTCTAAAAGCATTTCCTGTATATTTGTGTAGAAACTAAGATAGCTTATCTTAGTGAGTGTTTCCAATAGTTCATCCTCTCTATGAGAGTTACCAAACACTTAGACACTGTTCTCTGAAAAGTAAGGTTACGCACCTTAGTGAGTGTAGAAATTACCATTCCCTCTCTGTGAGAGTTATACACACACTCAAAACCTGCAACTATTGTAAAGCTTGAATAGGCTAGTAGAAAGAATACTTGTGAACCAGAAGTGGTTGAGAATACTAGCATTGGTAAGTGAAGCCAACGAGCCAGAAGTGGTCGAGAGTACTTGTAGAACTAGAAATGGTTAAGAATACCAGCATCGAGTTGACGAGCCAAAAGTGGCTGAGAATACTTGTAATCTTGTGTGATTAGTGGAACCCTTCTGCGGAAGGAAACTGGACGTAGCTCAAATTGAGTGAACCAGTATAACTGTCTGTGCATTCTCTTTTCTTTTCAGCATTTCATACTCTACACCTGATCTACTTTGGTTTTCAACAAAGCTTTGGATGAAAGTCTATTTGATTCTATTAAAACTACTTGATCAGACGATAACATTTTCCAAACTAAAAACCTGTTTATCTAATCATCTATATTGAAAACTAGGTTTGGCAAAACAAAAAATCACTAGACGAAAATTTTGCTTAAATCTTCCAACCAAAAATACGCTTGCAAAAATAACTTTAAAATTTTCCTTCGAATCAGAACACACATATTCAACCCCCCCTTCTGTATGTTTTTTTGCTAACTTCATTTGGTATCAGAGCTTGACCCCTTGGGTTGAGCATCTAACACTGTAGGGGTAACGATCATGGAAAACGAAGGACAAGTCGTAAACCGACCACCTCTCTTCAAAGGAGAGAAATATGACTACTGGAAGAAAAGAATGATTGCATTCTTTGATGCATGTCATATAGAGATGTGGGACGTTGTTGAGCAAGGAAACTACATTCCTTTAGATCAAGCCGACAATGAGAAACCCAGAGCACAATGGTCTGAAGAGCAAAATCAAAGATTCATGTTGAACTCCAAAGCACGCAATGTGCCCATGTGTGCTTTGTTTGAAGAGGAATACACTAAAGTTCACAGCTTCAGAAGTGCCAAACAAATGTGGGTCACCCTAGCTCTAACCTACGAGGGGTCCCTAGAGGTAAAATGCAACAAGCTAAGCTTGTTGGCACGTAAGTATGAACTTTTTGAGATGGAAGAAAGTGAATCTATACAAACTATGTTTGGAAGATTCCAAACCATTGTAAATGAACTTTCCTTTCTAGGTAGAACTTATGATAACTTTGACCACATTGACAAATTACTTCGTAGTTTACCCAGAAAATGGAGACCACATGTCACCGCTCTGTGGGCATCTAAAAATCTAGAGAAGCTCTCCCTAGAGGAACTCATTGGACTCCTTAAAGTTCATGAGTTGGAGTTACAACAGGATGATGCTAGGAGAAAACAAAAGTCTATTGCGTTAACTGCGCAAAAGACAAAACCAACACCATCCTCCTCAAAAGCACTAAAGATAAATGATACGTCCGATTATAGTTGTAGTGAGGGAACCTGTGACACAGACGATGAAATATCTTTCCTGTTAAGAAAGATCCATTTGATGATGAAGAAAAAGGGAGGTATACGATGGAGAAAATACAACAGACCCTCCAGAGAAAAGGCACAACCATTATGCTATGAGTGCAAGAAACCTGGACTTTACAAAAAGGAATGTCCGAAACTGGAGAAATAAAAAGAAAAGAGAAGAAGAAGTTGGTCCCCTTCAAAAAGAAGAAAGCCATGATGGCCACTTGGGAGGATCTTTACACAACATCGTTAGAAGAAGACGAAGAAGCAAACATCTGTCTCATGACAGACGCAGACTCATCAGAAGAAGAAGATGAAGAAGCAAACTTGAAAATTTTCCTTTGAATCAGAACACACACATTCAACCCCCCTTTCTGTGTATTTTTCCGCTAACTTCAAACTCATCATACAAAATTAAATCCAAATCATGATAAAAGTCCAAAATAAAAAATTTCAATGTCCTATCACACAAAATTAACTATAAACCATAATCAAATTTCCATTGCAAAAAAAATGGATGGGCTGGTGGGCTGCCCTACCCATCATAGGTTCAGCTCGGGTGGGCCAGGTGAAAGTGGGCCAGGTTTTGATATGCCCACTTATTATAAAATTTTCATTTACTTTGGCTTGGCCCGGCCTTTTTTCAAGGTAGGCTGGGTTGGCCCACAAGCCACGACCCATTTTGACGGCTTTACTTACCCTATAGCGAACAACATAGTTATTGTCAAGGAATTTTATGCGAATTCCTTAACATTGGACAATGACTTGCCTTCATACACTAGCTATCTTTAGGGGAGGACAATAGCCTTCAATTTTCCCACCATCAATGAGTTTTTGGGCACTGATTTGAAGTAGGGAGACCGAGAGTGTGAGCATGTACAATATGCCAATAGGTTGATCGACCATGCGAAGATTGAGTGTATTATTTGTAGGCTAGGAGCTAGTTATTATAGGAATAGACAATAAAAACCTCAATATATCAATCTCTTGGATCTCACTCCCTTGACTCGAGTTTGGGTGGCATTTACTCATGCCAGTCTCTCCCCCTATTCCCACATCTTAAACATCACTAAGACTCGTTTTATCATTCTATACTTCATCATGACCGAGCACTCTATCAATGTGGGATGACTTATTTCTTTAGAGATTCACCAATGAGCCAACACTCTAGGTACAACTTCTTTGGGGAACCCCTCCCAAATCACTCATCTCTATCATCGGGTTGAAGTGGATGCCTCTACCCTTCCTTTTGAGTGTCCATGATAAACTATTGATATAAGTTATATCAACAACTATTATTATCAACCCCTAGCAATTGCAACTCAGCCTAATATTCCAGTATTTGTAGATGATGCACCAACTGTCCTAACACCACCACCACCAATTTAACGCACTCTTGATGATGGACTCTTTCTCTCCATGGGATGATCAATGGTGTCCAAGGATGAAAGAAGCTTCTTCTCCACGGTCAAAATGGTGTGTAAGGGGATGGATGTTTCTTCAAGGGTGAGGAAAAGGATTAAGGAGGGGGTGGGATGGTGAGGTTGGGAGAATATGAAAGGTGAAGGGTGGAAGGTGTTTGGGTGCTTCTAGGTTGGCTCACTTCACCAAGGATGGATGAAGGCCACTCAAGATAAACCTAACACTCACTCTAGAAGGAGAGGAGAGGGTTTAGGATAAAGAACCCTAGATGACTAAGGAAGGATGTTAAGGCAAAAATGCTCACTCAATATCATATATTCCAAAGTATTTATAAGGTGGGTGACCTGGGGTATTTATAGGGGAAGGAAAGCATCTAGGGTTGCATTTGGAGGTGCTTAGCCAAGAAATGGAAGCCAAATGCACTCAAATACACCCTAAATTAACCCTAAATGTGGCGTGGATTCCTTTCCTCCTAAAAGACTAAATCCCTTTGACCTAAAATGGAAAAAAGTGGACTTTTACCTCACAAGTCAAGGTTTAAGTAAAAAAATAAATCCTAAGCTAATTCTCCCCATAATACAAAGGCTAAATGAAAATATAAAATAAAATCCTATCATTTAAAGTACCCCAAAGTATAAGGGTAAAATGGGGATAAAAGAAATTAAACCTATACTACTCAAAATAGGCCTAGGAGAGGGTCAATACTCTACACTCATGATGAGTATAACACTAGGCATGGTGTCTCCTCCATCTTCCTCCATTTTCCTAGCCATGGACCTAGTAATGGGTCCTATATGAGGCTCCAAGGGTGGTCCTCCATCACTTGATCAATGTCTGGATTCCTTATCGCCATATATTAGAGGGAGTTATGGGAGGATACATTTTACTGTTCATAGCTATGCTTATGGATACCTTTAAAGGACCTCCTTGTATATGCGAAGCATACATCTAGATCACCATGTTCCATCTATAGAGGAGTGTGTAGCCTATGTAGCTTGGCCTTGGGTCAAGGCCTCATTTTTTGGAGGAGGTGGAGATGTAGATGCTAGAAGAGTTGATCAAACAGATGGAGTCAATGGAGTAGGACCTTATGTTGAGCATGGGAAGGAGGATTGTGATGAGTAGCTAGCAAATGGAGTGATTCACCTTTTATAGGACTTTTTTCTTGTGTGGAGATATATAGTCTTGTTTCTTTTCTATTTCTTTTACATTCCTGTCTTTATAGTTTAGCTTTTAGATTTTTTTTCTAGTACTAGTTAGTAAACTTATAACTTGGTTAATTGGTATTTATGATGCATCTGGTGGTTATGACTTTAATTGAGCTTTGCATTTCACTAATGGGTAGTCATTTTTACTTTGCTTACTTGTGTATTTTGTGGTTTAAGTAAGGATGTTGTTGTTTTTTTGTTAAACATATGCTTGTGGTTGCTCTCATGATTTTTATTGCTTGAATGCATTGCTTGTTTTAATTGTTATTAATCATTGAGATGTTGTGCCTCAAAGTTTTATTCTTATCGAGTGCCACCATTTTTGTACTCATAATTGATTTTGCTTGAGTTTCACAACTAATTGTTTCACTTGCATGTTTACATTTCTTTTAAGTCTTATAACTGTTTGAGTCAAATAACTAACCTTACTTTTCTAAATTAAAACCTTTGTTCACCTGTTTAAGCCTTAAAAGAAATTATTTCCATTTTTGGAACCTTGAGCTTTATTGAAAAACAATTGACAACCTCACTTTGAGTTGAGAATGCAAAATCCATGGTCATTGGTATCATTCAAGTTGGGGGGGTGTAGACCCCTAAAATTGTCCGGGTCGAAAATAAGACTTGAAGACTCTCAAAGACCGAAGGAAAGTCAGCCGGAAGGACTCCCGGAAGACCCTAGAAGACCCTAGGATGATTGTCTGTAGGTTTAGAGGTCTTAGAGTAGCTTAAAATAAGGATGTGGGAGGATTGAAGCTCAATACGGCCTCCTAGAAGTTCAGTACGGCCGTACTGAACATTTTGAACTACAATACGGTCGTACTGAAACCAATACGGCCGTACTGAAGTTTTTGAACTTCAGTACGGCCGTACTGAATTCAATACGGCCGTACTGTAGTTCAAAACTTCAGTACGGGCCGTATTGATGTCAGAGGCCGTACTGCGCCTCACTCCTATATATAGGACGTCATTTGGACGTCATTCCACACTTTTCCACACCTTTTCCACCCTCTTGCTGAGTATTCTGGGGTTTTTGAGTAGTGTTCTGCCCTAGAAGTCTCTCCGAGAGCCGATCCGACAAAGTTCTTGAGTTCTGAGCATTTAGCTTGAGGATTCGAACTAGTCGAAGGGAAATCTTTTTGATTTCCATAGTAAAAATTATCTTTTAGGAGAGGAGCGAGCGAGCTTGTAGTGGGAAGGAGCGCCAAAAAGCCTCCTAGACTTCATCTGAATATATAAAAGCACGCTTCAAAGGTTTCTTATCCAAATACTTTCTTTTACCGCTTTTATTTACTGCTTTCTGATTGTTGCATTACACGTTTATAGCTTTCCATCATGTAAACATTTAATTCGTAATCGTTCATAATAAATAGGGGTAATTTAGTAATTTTACACTGTTATTTATGAAATAATCCGTCATAGGGAACCCTAAAGGGGCGTTGTGGGGTGCTAACACCTTCCTCGCACGTAACCGACTCCCTTACCCAACTCTGGTTGTAATGGCCGAAGTTGATTTATAAAAATCAATTGCCTTATATCTTTTTCCAATGTTTTGAGTAAAACATTGGTGGCGACTCCAAGAACCCTTCTTTTGTGAAAACCACTAACCCATGGAGGGTCCCGCTTGGGATTAACATGGATTGGTGAATCATTTTAATAAAATTGTTAGTTCGATGAGATCTCAGTTTGAGAATAAGTCGTTCTAACAATCCACCACTTTTCAAAAATTAAAAGGAGTCCAACCATCGTCGCGAATGCCATAGTCCGTTTCGGCGGGTGGCGACAGATGGCGACTCCACTGGGGAAGCCTCGAGAGTCAGTCCCATTTAGTGATGGATTATTTCTAAAATAATAGTTTAAAATTACTTCATTACCCCTCGCTTGTATGATAACATGTTTTATTTATTTGGCTTTAATAACTGTTGTATGTTTAAATTTTGCAATTGTTTGAAATAAAAATTGCACACGAACCTTTGCACACAACAGTTCCCTCTATACACGGGGGCATGAGTGGAAAGCCATAGGGAGTGGATGTTAGTACGGCCGGTTGTCGAATGGGTCTATAGGTGCCCGTAGACCGTTGTCGGAAAGCATCACTCAAGGTGATAACCATGAACTCGAGTCCGACAGTGCGTTGGAGCTTTCCATCGACTTACGACGAGAGGAATTGGGTCCCTATAATGGGGGCACCTTGGGGGCCTTGGACCGGTGAGAACAGTTAGAACCTCCTTGAATATGCACTTTTCTGCAGGATACCCCTACCTCGTGATTCGTTCGTGACTGTTCATGGATGAGTGAATTGTTTGTGCATTGCTTATGTGACATTGGTTGAGCATACATTGCATTCTTTAAACATACAACATTCCTTTTTAAAATAAGAATAAATAGGAATAAGAATCTTCCATTACATGGTGTTAACATCTACCTTCATCACATTCATATAGGTAGTTTCCCTTTTCACCCAAAAAATACAAAAAACAAAATACCCAAAGAAAAATAAAGAAAAAATATATTTATCCAAACCAAGCAATATCATGCATCATCTTAGGAACATCCCAAAAAACATGATAATGCTTAGTTGAATAAACACTATGCATGCATATTCAATTCTATCATCTCATATCATGCATTTTATCGTAGAGCATGGAGGGATCTAGGGGAATGCAAGGGCAGTTGAAGAAAGTGGACTTCTTATTATACCGTGCCGAGAGGTTGGACCACCTCTGTTCTTCGATGCCACGAGAGGCTCGTGTGGAGTTTGAGAAATCTTATGGACGAGTGCTCGATTTGATGAAGATATGTGTGGATCCAGCTTTTCTGAGACCATTGGTTCACTTCTGGAGTCTCGATCTGCATTGCTTCGAGTTCCCCCAGTTTGACTTAGTTCCTACTCTCGAGGAGTACGAGCTCATGCTTCGATGGCCCAAATCAGCAGGGGTCTATATCTTTCATGGAAATTATGTGGCCGTAGAGAGGGTCGCTACTCAAGTCAAACTACCATCACGATTATCTGCCTTAGTGGGGAACGGCAGTATCAAGGGTTGGAAGCTCGCTATGATTGAGGACCACCTTTCTTCCTTGGCTGGTGAGGGAGATTGGTTAGCTTTCAACAAGACTCTAGCGTTAGCCGTGTTTGGGACAGTCTTATTCCCCTTTCACGCTAACACAGTGGACCATGCTGCTATGGACGCTTTCTTCGCTTGGGACGTACACATGAAGAGTCCCGTGCCTGCCATTCTTGCCGACACCTTGCTTTCTGTCAACCTATCTCAGCAGAAGCAAGGGAAGATTATCCGATGCTGCACCTCCTTGTTATATGTGTGGGGCATCACACACTTCTATGCCTCTAGTCACATGGGGACCTTGCCCGATCCGTTGAGGAGTTTTTCGAAGATCCCCGTATGCCGCCGATATGCTTCCGAATGGAAGGAAGAGATGGAACAGTGGAGCATTAAGCACTTCACATGGGTTTGCCCTTGGTTCCGTCCAAGCAATGTATTGACGAGATGCGGCAGTTACCCAAGCATACCATTGATGGGCCTCAGAGGTTGCATAGCTTATTCACCTAGATTGGCTATGAGACAACTAATGAGGACTCAGATTGTTCCTACCAAGGAAGAGCTTGGAGGGTTGTGTTTCTCCTTTGATTCCGAGCATCAGAGGGATATGCACGCTGTCATTAGAGCGTGGGAGAGACCAATCTATGAGGGAGACCGAGAGCTTGGAAAGCCTCGGGTATCTGTCTCCACCGATTACGAGATATGGAGGAGCGAGAGGGGGGTGTCCCAACCATCCACCTCTTGCGCAACCGCAATTACAAGGAGGTTAATGCAAGAACAAGTCAATGCCTTGACCAGGAAGCTGGAAGTCATGGGAGCTCAGATGAGAGTTCTTGAGGAGAAAAATGAAGAATCCAGTTTCGTCATTGATGGTCTACAAAGGCAATGCAAGAAGAAAGACCACGAGATAGAGCGGCTCAAGGATGAGTGTGCTAACCTCAATGAGGAGGCTACTCGGGCATCCAAAATGCTAAAGGTTGAACCGAGTAGTCAACTCCGAGAAGTCAACGCAAAGATAGCACACCTTGAAGCCGAGCATGCAAGGCAGGCACAGTTGATCAGGGACATGCAGGATGACTTACTCTTGACTCGATCCGATGCACAGCAATGGCGGGAGGTTGCTCAACAACAAACCGCAAGTCTTTCCGATTTCCACAAGAAGGAAAGGGAGGGACTAGCACAGATGGCTAGACTCCGAGAGGAGAAGGATCGAGCCGAAGACGAGCTTAACGAGCTGCAGGCCATGATCAACTATCATATTCAAAAGGCGAAGGACGCTCAAAAGATCAGTGATGATATGGGCCAGGCAGTCCATACACAAGTTGAAGCAATGGCCCGCCATGTAGAGGAAGCCGAAGACGAATGGAGAAGAAACATGAACCCGCCTGTGGGTTTCTATCGGCTTTTCTCATTTTGTAAAAAATTGCTTCAAAGCATTGTATGATAAGTTGTACACTTTCTATGATCAATAAAATCGAGTTTTTGAGATTTATGAAATCTGTCAATTGCCTTTGCATTTCATAGTCATTCATTTGCATACATCGCTCCAAGTAATTTATTAATAACATTAATAAAAAGAAAGAATTAATCGATGCGTATGTTCAGAATGGATCGCACGCCATTTATTATTAAAAGCAAGCCAACAACAGCGCCAAGCGAGCACACGTCAACTCCGTTGTTGGTAATCAAGACGAACAAAGGGGAAGGTCTGACACCGTTAAGGATCATTGCTCCAAGGCCTTTTCCCTACGAATAAAATAAGGCTGTGCCATGGATATACGACATCCATTCTTCTGCCGACAGCGATATTTCTAACATCGCTGGACTTGGGGGCATGACTAGGAGTGGCAGGATCTACACTCCCGAAGATTTTCATGATAAAGCTCCCAAGAATAAAGAAAAAGAAAAAGAGAAAACCTAGGAGAATAAAGAATCCGAGGAGGAGACTGATGAGCTGCTAAAATTTATCCGACAGAGCGAGTACTCCATCGTGGATCAACTTCATAGGACGCCAGCAAAGATTACTCTGTTGTCATTGATCCTAAGCTCCGAACCGCATCGGCAAGCTCTGTTGAAAGTCTTGAACGAGGCATATGTGTCGCATACCATCTCCCAAGACAAGTTTGAGGGGATCGTTAGTCACATCACGGCTAATGATCACCTCACTTTCACCGATGAAGAGATCCCCGCTGAGGGACCAAATCACAACAAGCCCTTGCACATCTCTGTAAAGTGCAAGGAATATCACATCGCTAAAGTCTTGGTGGATAATGGATTTTCCTTGAATGTGATGCCAAAAAGAACGCTTGATCAAGTGGCAATCAAGGGAGTCCAAATGCGCCCAAGCAACATGATCGTCCGAGCTTTCGACGGTTCTAAAAGAGAGGTGGTGGGAGAGATCAATCTTCCAATACAAATTGGACCCACCATCTTTAATGTCGAATTCCAAGTGATGGACATTACTCCTGCATACAGCTGTCTCCTTGGCCGACCTTGGATTCATGATGCGAAAGCTGTTCCCTCTACGCTCCACCAAAAAGTCAAGTTCATAGTGGGTGACAAGCTGGTGACCGTACAAGCTGAAGATGACATACTCATCAGCAAGCCATCCGCCATACCTTACGTGGATGCAGCAGAGGAAGCTCTAGAAACCGCCTTCCAAGCATTGGAGATCGCCAATGTTGAAACGTTTCCCCGAGAAATGAAGAAGGTAGCCTACATGCTCACCAAGAACGGATACTTGCCTGGACAAGGACTTGGCAAGGATTCCCAAGGGATTCCCGAGCTACCCATTATCAAAGATAATCCGGGGAAACAAGGGTTAGGATACGACCCCAATAAAGATCAAAGAACGAAAAGGAACAAAGATCCTTCTCGACGTTCTTTAAGCCAGATCTTTAGGAAGGCCGGTTCACAAGCGTCAAGGCCGGTCGTCGTCATCAAGTGCTCTTTTCCTTCCGATAGGGATGTATAGACCTGATGACTATTAGAGATTACTCCTCGGGGACAGCCCGACCCCCGAGCCTCGATAGGGCACATGTTTCCATTATGATTATAATAAAATCATTCTTTATTCATTTCTTATTGCTTCTTTTCTTGCTTACAATAAACTTCTAGGCCGCATTATTTAACCCTGTTTGAATAAGCATAAATGAGGTTAAAATCGTCTTAATAATAATAAACCCGCATCATTTTCATGTGGAAGTGTGTGACAACTTGGAGCACCTTTCCTTGGCCTCGACAAGTGCCATCATGGATAAAAAAGAAATCCTAAAAACAAAAAGCTCGGCAGGAAACCCAAAAAAGGGACTGCGCAAAAATAAGAGCAAAGAACCCGCTAGGAATCCCACAAAAGGGTGACCTAGGCAAAAATTAGGGTTGTAAAAATAAACGAAAACAAAAGTCCGCTAAGACGCCACCAAGGGGTGTTTTAGGAAAAAATAAGGACAAACAAAAAGCAAAAGAAATCCATGATGGTACCTTGAGCTAAATTCAAAAAGAAAAGTTCAAGGAAAGCTATCTAAGTTGTCAAATCACAACGTCAATAACAAGACTTGCTTAACTTCATAAATGTTTAATCAAACAAGCCTAAACGCATAAGCCTACCTTGGCCAGCCATTCTTACAAAAATCATTTTTTAAAATAATAATAATCCCCTCTAAAACACAAACTTTCGAACAAAAATATACCTTTCCCTTCTTTTCTCTCTTGTCCCAAACGATTTTAGGATAATCTAGTGGAAACATGGAGATATAGTGGTCAATAGGAGGGTTGACATGTCTCCTAAAGGAAAGGAAGGATCACTTGGTCGATGACACCAATCTAACACGCATCATTCCTCGGTTACAGAAATCGGCAGCGCATAGCCCGTCTGGAGGAATGGCAAAAATCCAAACAAAAACGCATCGGTTAATTCTTTTGAAAGAAAAATCAAATAGAATTAGATGCATCATACCGCATACATGCATACAGATGATAGGTGTACTGGAAGATCACTTATTCTCTGTTTATATCGAAAAAAAAAAAAAAAAACTCAATACGGCCGTATTCCATTCAATACGCCCATATTGAAACTAGGGTTACAGGCAACCCTTCAGTTCAATACGGGCGTACTGAACTGAATACGCCCGTATTGACCCCAACGGTCACACCAATACGGGCGTATTGAATCCAATACGACCCGTATTGGTCTCCAATTTTGTACAATAACGGCACCGTCAGTACGGCCGTATTGAATTCAATACGGGCCGTACTGATGTAAACTTTTCTATAAATAGCCCATTTCCCCTCTCATTTCTGCACAGCATTCTTCATTCCTCTGCATATCTTGTCTGTGAGTGAGTCTGAGATCTTCCCAAATTCCGAGAAATGGTCGAGTCATCGAGAAAAAGGCAGAGGGTTCCCGCTCAACGCGAAATGACCGCGCGGCATCTAGAGAGGCTGGAACTTCTTGAGTCGTTTTGTCGCCACCGGCCCAAACGGGCCTCGGCGGTCGCGAAGACGGTCGAGCTCGCTTTTTATTTTAGTTTTGAAAATGTATTGGATTATTAGAACGACTTGTTCTCAAACTGAGACCTTGTCGATCTTATCCAATTTATTTATTAAAAGTCTCACCCATCCATATTAATCCCAAGCGGGACCCTCTATGGATTAGTGGTTTTCATAAAAATTGAGGGTTCATGGAGTCGCCACCAATGTTTTACTCAAAACATTGGAAAAAGAAGTTTAAGGCAATCGATTCAAAAATCGACTTTGGCCATTACAACCAGAGTCGGGTAAGGGAGTCGGTTACGCGTGAGGAAGGTGTTAGCACCCCACAGCGCCCCTTTCGGGTTCCCTATGACAGATTATTTCTAAAATAACAGTGTAAAATTACTAAATTACCCCTTTTATTATGAACGATTAAGAATTAAATATCTACATGATGACTTATTAAATTATGCAACAAACAGAAAGCGGTAAAAGGAAGGATTGAAGGGAAACCTCTTGAAGCGTGCTTTTATATATTGCAAAAAATGAACTGGGAAGCGTTTTGGCGTTCCCTCGCTCTACAAGCCCGCTTCTCGCTCTCCTAGAACAAAATTTTAACTAAGGGAATCAAAAAGATTTCCCCTCGACTAGGTTCGATCCTCAAGCAAAATGGCTCGGGGCTCAAGAACTTCGTCGGATCAACTCTCCGAGTGATTTCTAGGGCAGAACACTGCTCAAAAACCCCAGAATACTCAAGGAGAGGGTTCAAACTATCTGAAAAAGTGTGGAATGACGTCCAATTGACGTCATATTTATAGGGAATAGGCGCAATACGGCCTACAGAAGCAATACGGCCGTATTGAAATTTTTGAACTTCAATACGGTCGTATTGAGTTCAATACGGCCGTATTGAAATTCAGAAATTTCAATGCGCCCGTATTGAGTTCACTGCGGCTGTATTGAAGCTTCAATACGACCGTATTGATTTCAGTACGGCCGTATTGAAGTTTTCAGAAACTTCAATACACCGTATTAAGTTCACTGCGGCCGTATTGAAGCTTCAATACGGCCGTATTAAGTTCAGTACGGCCGTATTGGGCTTCATTCCCTCCACTTCCTGATTTTGAGCTATTCTAAGACCTCTAGACCTACAGAGAACCCTCCTAGGGCCTTCCAGGAGTCCTTCTGGCTGATCTTCCTTCAGTCTTCGAGAGTCTTCAAGCTTTATTTCCGACCCGGACAATTTTAGGGGTCTACAGCTGCCCCCCCTTTACTTAGTCGGACGGCCTTTTTGGTGTACCGGCTGACAAGTAAAGGAGTTGACCCAATTGTCCGGGTGATGTGCCAACCTTCTGACTTGTAATGTCTTCCGGTGGAAAATTGTTGAGTAGCCTCTCCAGGTGGGTGCATACCTCGGCGCTTCTGACATCCTCGGTAGCTGAGTTTACCCTCTCCAGGGTCAACTTCACTCGACGCCCGAGCCGGAAGTTGGACATCAACGCACCTCTGATGACGCTGATGGTTGAGTACCGTCTCTCCAGACCTAGCCTCACTCGAAGCCCGAGCCGGAAGCTAGACACCAGTGTGTTAACATCACCCTGATGATTGAGTACCGCCTCTCCAGGCTCTGCCGCTTAACATTTGGCAGTTGAGTTTGCCCTCTCCAGGGTCTGCGCCTTAACATCGGCAACTGAGTTTACCCTCTCCAGGAACTGCGTCTTAACATCGGCAGTTGAGTTTACCCTCTCCAGGGACTGCGTCTTAACATCGGCAGCTGAGTTTACCCTCTCCAGGGACTGCGTCTTAACATCGGCAGCTGAGTTTGCCCTCTCCAGGGACTGCGTCTTAACATCGGCAGCTGAGTTTGCCCTCTCCAGGGACTGCGTCCGTGTCTTCTGATCACTTCGGCAATGCGAGTTTACCCTCTCCAGGGTTTCGAGATGATTTTTGTCTCCACAATCCACTATGCTGCTTCGACAGTTTTTTCTGATTTTGTGCCGCTGAGGGCTGGATAACGCAGGGATCCGTCTAGGGGATGTGCAGTCATTCATAGGTTCCTGTGCCCCAACTTGCCTTGCATTGTTGGTACCCATGGGGAATTTCTGAATCCTTGGGGTATGGACACAGATGCTCTCTCTTTGAGTTGAGCGATGCCTTATGTTTGGCTGACGTCCTTTGACGTTGGTGGAGTATCCCGGTTGTCCTTATTCGGGTGACTCTTTTCAATTTTCTGATTTTGTAGCCTCTGTGTAGGCTATTATCCACTAGGGAATTCTGTCATTCATTTCTTGACTGGCCTCTTCTGTTGGGCAGATAATCTTGATGTTCGGTGCTTGGCTGGATGCCGCATTCCGCTTGGGGAATATTTATTGAGATTTTTTTATTTTTTTTCTCCTTTTGTAGGGATGCCTCTTGAGTAGGCGATTGGGGACTTGGGGATCTTATTGTATCCCAGAGTATTATTTAGGAAGCCTCTACAGGCTTAGCCTCGCTCAGCACTTTGAGTCGGAGAGCTATCTTCCACTGAGGAAGTGTTAAGTCCTTTGACTTGTATATACTGTTTGGATGATTGCACTTCCATTGGGGATTGCGTCGATTTTTCTTTGATAGCTCTCGCTGGGGATTCGTTCCATGAGCTTGAGTTGAGGTTTTCTCTGGGGAGTATTATTTCTGCGAGCCTCTCCAGGCTCAATTATTCTGTTTACTGTTGGGGGATGAGGAGTATTTTGGTAAGCCTCTCCAGGCTCAGTTATTCTGTACAAACTGTTTGTTGGATTTTCTGTATCCTTGCCTTTTTTATTTTCGGCTTTTGCTGACTGCTGTCATACACAAGCAATTTTCTATTTTTCTATTTTATGCAATTGCTTCATGATAAGGTCTTTGAATGTGCAACTGATGTGTGTGATGCACGAAATGAAAGCTTTATTATTTGTTTATTATATATATATATATTTTTTAGAAAGATGAATGGCTCTCCCTATCCTCTTCTTCTATTTAGAGGAACTTCTGTCATTGACGCGAGGGAATATTTTCATGAGCCTTTGAATGCAGGAGTTTAAAGATTTTATAGGAACCCCTCCAGTTTTCTTTTATTGACCGATTTAAGAGTTTCGTACAATTTTTAGAAACATCAATTTAAAGGCATAATCACAAGGTCAAGAGAGAAAAGAAACAAATGGATATTTTATTGATATTCAAATGTTTGTACAGAAAGATTTACAAAGGGATTTTCGGAAGAATGGCTGGCCAGGGTAGGCTGTACATTTTTTGGCTTAAACAATTACATCTGTGATTGCTGCCCTTCCCATTCCCTAGTTGCTTCGGGTGAGATGCCTGAGCCAGGAGTGTAGATGCTGCAAGACGCTTGCTTCTAGAAGATTATCACTTGAAATGCCTTTTCGGTTTTCGATTCAAGTGATCGTTGCTTGCTTTACTTTTTGCATCTTATTCTTTTGCCCCTAATTTTTGCTTAGGACATGTCCTAGCGGGGATAATTTTGCCTTTGTTTTGCCTAGTACCCTTGTACTGGCGGGCTTTTCGTTTTGCCCTAACTTTTGCCTAGGATGCCCTTTTTGGGTTTTCATCCTAGCGGGCTGATGCAAGCAACGTCTTCAAGCATAATACTTCTTTACCACGTCGGCGTTGACTGGGTATCGAAGTTCTTCTCCATCCATGTCTGTGAGAATCAATGCTCCTCCGGAGAAGGCTCGCTTCACCACGTATGGTCCTCCGTAATTTGGGGCCCACTTTCCGATTTTGTCCTTTTGAGCTGGTAGCAATTTCTTCATCACCAGCTCTCCCTCATGGTAGATTCGAGGATGGACTTTCTTGTCAAAAGCCTTTTTGATCTTCCTTTGGTAGGCTTGACCATGGCATATGGCGTTCAGTCGTTTTTCTTCGATAAGGTTCAATTGGTCGTATCGACTTTGAACCCATTCTGCCTCGGAAAGTTTTGCTTCCATGATTACTCTCAGAGAAGGTATCTCGACTTCAACCGGCAGAACTGCCTCCATTCCATAAACAAGGGAGAATGGAGTAGCTCCTGTGGATGTACGTACTGAAGTCCTATAACCATGGAGAGCGAAGGGTAGCATCTCATGCCAGTCTTTGAGTGAGACAACCATCTTTTGTACTATCTTCTTGATATTCTTATTGGCTGCCTCGACTGCCCCATTCATCTTTGGTCGATATGGGGAAGAGTTGTGGTGCTGAATTTTGAACTCTTTGCACAGTTCTTCCACCATCTTATTATTCAAATTGGATCCATTATCAGTGATGATTTTGTCGGGAATACCGTATCTGCATATGATATTCTTTCTGATGAAGGATGTTACCACCTTTCGGGTCACATGAGCATACGATGCCGCTTCTACCCATTTGGTGAAATAGTCAATGGCTACAAGAATGAACCTATGTCCATTAGATGCCTTTGGCTCGATGGGTCCAATAACATCCATGCCCCACATTGCGAATGGCCATGGTGAAGCCAACACATTGAGTGGCGTTGGTGGGACATGAATGTTGTCAGCGTATGCTTGACACTTGTGGCATTTCTGGACGTATTGGTAACAATCCCTTTCAATGGTCGACCAATAATATCCTGCTCTGAGGATTTTCTTAGCCATTGCAGGCCCGGGAATATGGGTACCGAAAACCCCCTCATGTATTTCTTTGATTACATTTTGAGCTTCGACTTGGTCTATACATCTCAACAAGACCGAGTCATAATTCTTTTTGTAGAGGGTTTCTCCAATCAACAGAAATCCCATGGCTCTTCTTCGGATATGCTTTTTATCATTATCACTAGCCATATCAGGATATTCCCCTTTTGACAGATATTGTTTGATGTCATGGAACCATGGATAATCATCAACATCTTCATCTATCAGTAGGCAGAACGCTTGCTTATCGTGCCGCCGGATATTGATGATGGGCATTTCATGCTCCTTATCCAAGGCGAACATCGATGATAGTGTAGCAAGGGCGTCGGCGAACTGATTTTCCTCCCTTGGGATATATTCAAAGACGACATTTTGAAAGAATTGTATCAGGTCTTTGATATGTTCAACATATGGTATCAGTTTAGGATTTCGGACTTCCCATTCACCTCGCAGTTGGTGGATGACTAAAGCCGAATCTCCGAATACTTTGAGCTTTAGGATACCATTGTTGATTGCTGCTTGGATTCCTAACGCGCAAGCCTCGTATTCGGCCATGTTATTTGTACAGTCGAAGTTGAGTCTTGCCGTTAAGGGGATATGCTTTCCTTGTGGGGAGATTAATACTGTTCCAATCCCCTGTCCAAGCATGTTGGAGGCTCCATCGAAATACATGGTCCACGTATCATCCTTAGGATCTTCATGTTGTAAATGCATTATATCCTCATCGGGGAAATCATCCTGAAGGGATTGATAGTCATTGGTCGGCCCGTGTGCTAGGTAATCAGCTAGAGTACTACCCTTGATGGCTTTTTGTGTGACATGTATGATGTCGAATTCTGATAATTGTACTTGCCATCGGGCGATCTTTCCAGTGATTATTGGCTTGTCGAACACATACTTAATTGGATCCATTTTGGAAACCAACCAAGTAGTATGCCTTATCATATACTGCCTGAGCCTTTGTGTTGCCCATGCTAACGCACAGCAAGTCTTTTCTAATGGCGTGTAGCGGGTTTCGTAATCTAGAAATTTCTTGCTCAAGTAGTAGATGGCTCGTTCTTTCTTTCCAGTTTCGTCCTGTTGCCCTAGCACGGCTCCCATGGACTCATCAAGCACTGTCAGATAGAGGATTAATGGCCTTCCCTCGACAGGTGGCACCAATACTGGTGGATTGGCCAAGCATTGTTTGACCTTGTCAAAAGCTCGTTGACAATTCTCATCCCAAGTTTCGGAATGATTCTTGCGCAACAGCTTGAATATTGGTTTGCACGTGTCAGTCAACTGTGCGATGAACCTTGCGACGTAGTTCACCCTGCCGAGGAATCCTCTAATTTCTTTCTCAGTTTTAGGAGGAGGCATTTCCATTATTGCCTTTACTTTATCGGGGTCCACCTCTATGCCTTTTTCACTGACGATGAACCCGAGAAGCTTACCCGACCGAACTCCGAAAGTACACTTAGCCGGGTTTAGCTTAAGCTGATACTTACGAAGCCGATTGAATAATTTTCTCAAATATTGGATGTGGTCCATCTCGTCTTTTGACTTTGCGATCATGTCATCCACGTATACTTCAATTTCTTTGTGGATCATATCGTGGAATAGCGTCACCATCGCTCGCTGGTAGGTGGCACCCGCATTTTTAAGTCCAAAAGGCATCACCCTGTAGCAGAAAGTGCCCCAGGGTGTGATGAAAGAAGTTTTCTCGCGGTCTTCTATATTCATCTTGATTTGATTATACCCCGAGTATCCATCCATAAAGGAACAGAGTGTGTTTGTGGCAGTGTGATCCACAAGTGTATAGATGTGTGGCAAGGGAAAATCGTCTTTTGGACTGGCACGATTCAAATCCCTATAATCAACACACACTCTAACCTTCCCATTCTTTTTGATGACTGGCACAATGTTAGCCAGCCATTCAGGATATTGGGATACGACCAAGAATCCCGCATCTAATTGCTTTTCTACCTCCTCCTTGATCTTTAAAGACCATTCGGGCTTGATTCGTCGAAGCTTTTGCTTAACGGGTCGAAACCCTTCTTTTAATGGCAACTCATGCTCGACGATGTTAGAGTCCAATCCGGGCATATCACGGTACGACCATGCAAATACATCCTTGTATTCCCTTAATAATTGGATCAACTGTGTTCTTATTCCATCACTGATATGGGTCCCAATGTTGACCTCTTTCAATTCTTGACCCTGCCCCAAATTCACGGTCTCCAATTCTTCTTGATACGGTTGGAGTAGACGAGCTTCTTGATCTAGCAGCCTTTGCAGATCCGGAGAGATGGTCTCCTCATCACTGTCCAACTCAACCCATTCATCCTCGGCTTTCGGATTCCGGTCAGAGCGAGCAATCACAGACATAATTATTTATTGGTTCTGTTTAGGTTTAGAGTTTATTAATATTAATGAGAGAGAGAGAATAGAACAAAATGAGAGAATAATGTGTGAAAAATGCCTCTTTATTGATATATGTACAAAACCCTTATTTACATGAAAGGTCCTCATGATCTCGGGTACTGATCATGAGTCCCTAAAAGAAAATTAAGAAAATTAAGGAGAGGCCCTATTGTGGCTTGCCCTTCTCTCTACTCCTGCTTCGGTAGAGGGTTCTTGCTCACGTCGGGCGCTGTCGAATCGAAAGTGACCCACCCAGCATCAATAAGGCCTTGGACCTTGCGTTTGAGAGCTAGACAGTTCTCTGTTGAATGCCCTGGTGCTCCCGAATGGTATAGACATTTGTCCTGAGGCTTGTACCAATCGGGGTAAGGTGGGTCGATCTTTCTTGGTGGAATATAGGCTAGAAGTTGGGCTTCTACTAGCTTCGGCAGGAGATCGCTATAAGTGGTCGGAAGTTTGTCAAACTTCTTCACAGAGTTGTATTGCGATTTGCCTGACTTCGAAGTGGAAGAAGATGGAGAAATGGTTACAGCGTTGACTCCTCCTTCTTTTTTCTTCCCGAAGGCCTTCTTAGCTTCATATGGTTGGGAAGGCTTAGCCAGCTTCCCACTTTTAAGTCCTTGTTCCACCCTTTCTCCAATGGTGATGATGTCCGAGAAGAGTGTCGTTGTGTTCCCTATCATTTTATCGTAATAGGGACCAGTCAACGAGTTGATGAATAAGGACACCGTCTCCTTATCCGACAGCGGGGGCTCTATCTGTGCCGCCAACTCCCTCCAACGTTGGGCGTACGCCTTGAAGGATTCATCGTTCTTTTTACTCAAGGCTTGAAGATCAGACCTATCGGGTGTTAGGTCGATGTTGTATTTATAGCGCTTGAGAAAGGCGTCGGCCAACTGCCTCCATGTATGTACTAGATTTCCGTCTAGCTGCATATACCAGTTGAGTGCAGTTTCAGCTAAGCTCTCTTGAAAGCAGTGGATCAAGAGCTTTTCATTTGTGGCATATGCGGCCATCTTGCGACAGTACATGGTGAGATGACTTTTGGGGCAAGTCGATCCCACGTACTTTGGGAAATCCGGCACTTTAAATTTAGGAGGGAATTGGATGTCCCTCACTAAACACATGTCGGCGGCATCCTTGATGTCAAAATCATGCCCCTTCATAGCCCTCAGCCGATCCTCGAGAGCGTGGAATTGTTCTTTTGATACTTCGGGCTCTTTAATCATAATTCCAGCCCCAAGGGGTACGGCGTGTGGAGGATCTTTTTCATGCTCTTCCTCCTCTCCCTCATGATGGGACCCATGATCACTGTGATGAGATTCATGGACGTTGTGATGACGCATGAGTTCCATCATTTGCGCCATTTGGTCTTTAAGTTGTGAAAGCTCGGTTGTGAGCTTTTTGTTTTGCTCCTCTAATGCTTCCATTTTCTTGATCTTCTTTGCGCGTGTGAGGACAGAGAGATGACCAGCCACTTTCTAAAATGAATGTTTATTCTAATTAGCTTATTTATGATATGAATACACTCTCGATGTGAGCTTGATAATCTTTCATCTTTAAGGCGCTGCCTTTTTAAGATGAAAGTTTATCACCCTCCCTAGCCTATGATTTCTCCACAACGGAGAATCTCAATAGTCACGGGTCTCTTTCACTCACATCGAGAGGGTATTAGTGAACCTATAAATGATGATGAGGATGCATGAGGTATTATTGATAATGATGCCTATGCTCCTTACTTTTATTATATTTTCACACATTGGTTTTTCCTCTCATGTCATGACATTTTCATGCATGGGGATTATTTTTTAGACCTTATCACGAGGTTATTTATTAATGCACAAACAATTGCACATAAGCATTTACACAATCAATTCACTCATCCACGAACAGTCACGAGCGAATCACGAGGTAGGGGTCTCCTGCAGAAAAGTGCATATTCAAGGAGGATCTAACTGTTCTCACTTGGTCAAAGGCCCCCAAGGTGCCCCCATTATAGGGACCCAATTCCTCTCGTCGTAGGTCGATGGAAAGCTCCAACGCACCGTCGGACTCAAGTTCATGGTTATCACCTTGAGTGATGTTTTCCGACAACGGTCTACGGGCACCTATAGACCCATTCGACAACCGGCCGTACTAACATCCACTCCCTATGGTTAATCACTCATGCCCCCGGGTATAGAGGGAACTGTTGTGTGCAAAGGTTTGTGTGCAGTTTTTATTTCAAACAATTGCGGAATTTAAACATACAACAGTTATTTTAAAAGCCACATAGATAAACATGTTATCATACAAGCAAGGGGTAATGAAGTAATTTTAACTATTATTTGTTAAAAATAATCTGTCACTAAATGGGACTGACTCTCGAGGCTTCCCCAGTGGAGTCGCCATCTGTCGCCACCGGCCCAAACGGGCCTCGGCGGTCGCGAAGACGGTCGAGCTCGCTTTTTATTTTAGTTTTGAAAATGTATTGGATTATTAGAACGACTTGTTCTCAAACTGAGACCTTGTCGATCTTATCCAATTTATTTATTAAAAGTCTCACCCATCCATATTAATCCCAAGCGGGACCCTCTATGGATTAGTGGTTTTCATAAAAATTGAGGGTTCATGGAGTCGCCACCAATGTTTTACTCAAAACATTGGAAAAAGAAGTTTAAGGCAATCGATTCAAAAATCGACTTTGGCCATTACAACCAGAGTCGGGTAAGGGAGTCGGTTACGCGTGAGGAAGGTGTTAGCACCCCACAGCGCCCCTTTCGGGTTCCCTATGACAGATTATTTCTAAAATAACAGTGTAAAATTACTAAATTACCCCTTTTATTATGAACGATTAAGAATTAAATATCTACATGATGACTTATTAAATTATGCAACAAACAGAAAGCGGTAAAAGGAAGGATTGAAGGGAAACCTCTTGAAGCGTGCTTTTATATATTGCAAAAAATGAACTGGGAAGCGTTTTGGCGTTCCCTCGCTCTACAAGCCCGCTTCTCGCTCTCCTAGAACAAAATTTTAACTAAGGGAATCAAAAAGATTTCCCCTCGACTAGGTTCGATCCTCAAGCAAAATGGCTCGGGGCTCAAGAACTTCGTCGGATCAACTCTCCGAGTGATTTCTAGGGCAGAACACTGCTCAAAAACCCCAGAATACTCAAGGAGAGGGTTCAAACTATCTGAAAAAGTGTGGAATGACGTCCAATTGACGTCATATTTATAGGGAATAGGCGCAATACGGCCTACAGAAGCAATACGGCCGTATTGAAATTTTTGAACTTCAATACGGTCGTATTGAGTTCAATACGGCCGTATTGAAATTCAGAAATTTCAATGCGCCCGTATTGAGTTCACTGCGGCTGTATTGAAGCTTCAATACGGCCGTATTGATTTCAGTACGGCCGTATTGAAGTTTTCAGAAACTTCAATACACCGTATTAAGTTCACTGCGGCCGTATTGAAGCTTCAATACGGCCGTATTAAGTTCAGTACGGCCGTATTGGGCTTCATTCCCTCCACTTCCTGATTTTGAGCTATTCTAAGACCTCTAGACCTACAGAGAACCCTCCTAGGGCCTTCCAGGAGTCCTTCTGGCTGATCTTCCTTCAGTCTTCGAGAGTCTTCAAGCTTTATTTCCGACCCGGACAATTTTAGGGGTCTACACGTTTGTCTTCATGCCATCAAGGGTGCTCGATTTCAGCATCCTCCAAGCAATGGAGTGGGAAGACGAGGTCCGGGGCTACATCGCCGCCATAGGATGGGGGTTCCTTCTTAACCCCCATCCTAAGATCTTCCCGACTGCGACGAAGGAATTTTTGGCTACCGTCGGCGTCACAAAGTCGACGAACAGCTTTGGAGAGACGGTCTACTCGGTGGACTTCTGGATGAATGGAGGATACCGATCCTTGTCGTTGGACGAGTTCAACGTCCAAGCCGGCTTCTTTCCACGAGCCGATCAGCTGGAGTATCGGGACGCCGTCTGCGAGTACCCTGATAGTCCGACCCAGACTGAGATGTGGAGAGAGATTACGGGTCAGACGGATTACCATGCTGGGGTGAAGGGTACTCGGCTCCCGACCGCACTCCGAATCTGCCACAAGCTGATCACCGACTCCATTCACGCCAGGCCGAAGAGTCCAGAGTCAGTGACGCGGCAGGATCTGCTGGCTCTGTATTGCATGGCCACTGGACAGAAGGCCAACCCCGGATTCTTCTTCCTCGAGCACATAAAGAATCTAGGGGCAAGAGAGGGAAGTGAAGCTCGGCGAGGATACATTATGGTCTCCACGCTCCTTTCACAACTTGCCGAGACTTGGGGGTGCCCCGATGGCGTAGACGCGGGGGAGTTGGCACCCAAGCCCATCAATGCTGCCACCCTGATCAACATGAAGATCATCGCCAGGGCAGGGAGGCAATACGTACGGGCGACCACCCAAGACACCTTCAGCGAGCTCTTCGCAGATATCGAGCTCCCGGGTGATGTGGACCCGCAGCCAGAGGCCAGCACCTCGCAACAGGACAGGGCCTACTTCGATGCTCGCTTTGACGCCTTGCAGCAGAGCATCGACGCTCGATTCGATACTGCCCAGCACAGTATCGACGCCCTCAGACAGGATTTTGACAGCCTGTCAGTCTGGCTGCATCGCCGCTTCCCAGACCCTCCACAGGACCCGCCGGCAGAGGAGTGAAGACCGGCTATTTTTTCTTGCTTTTTGTGTATTTGTTTGATCGGGCTTTGCCCCACTTTTTCATTATCATTGTACAAATTTAATTTCATTAATTAAATTTTCCACTTTTGAATTCAAATTCTTTAGCACTTTAATTTCTGTACAGAAAAAGCCGAAATCAACAAAAAGGCAAAAATACAGAAAAAGCCAAAAATCGACAAAAAAGGCAAAATATAGAAAATCCACAAAATCGTACAGAATAACTGAGCTTGGAGAGGCTTGTCGAAATAATACTCCCTAGAGAAATTTCAGCTTCCACTCTTGGACCAAATCCCCAGTAAGAGCTATCAAAGCAAGATCAGCAAAATTCCCCAAGGGAAGCATGACCATCCAAACTACATATCCAAGTCAAAGGACTTTGACTTCCTCAGTGGAAGATAGCTTTCCAACTCAAGCGACGAGTGAAGCTAAGCCTGAAGAGGCTTCCTAAATAATACTCTGGGATACATAAGATCTTCAAATTCCCATTCGCCTACTCAGAGGCACCCCTTCAAAAAAAAAAAAAAAATCCAAAAAGATCAATAATCATTCCCCAAGTGGAATTCGGCATTCAGCCAATCATTGAACGTCAAGATGATCCGCCTAACAGAAAAGGCTAATCAAAATCAACGACAAAATCCCCCAGCGGATAACAGCCTACACAGAGGCAACAAAATCAGAAAATCAAAAAAAAGAGTCACCCGAATAAAGATAACCGGGATACTCCACCAACGTCGAAAGGACGTCAGCCAATCATAAGGCACCGCTCATCTCAGAACGAGCATCTTTGTGTCTGCACCCCAAGGAATCAGAAATTCCCCAGTGGGCACCAACTACGCAATGGAAAGTTGGGACACAAGAACCTATGAGTAACTGCACATCCCCTAGACGGATCCCTGCGTTATCCAGCCCTCAGCGGCACCAAAATCAAAAACAAACCGTCGAAGTAGCATCGTGGACTGTGGAGACAAAACCATCACAAATCCCTGGAGAGGGCAAACTCACACTGCCAACGTCGTCAGAAACACGGAGGCAGACCCTGGGGAGGGCAAACCGCAGACCCTGGAGAGGGCAAACTCAGCTGCCAAGGTTGTTAGAAACACCGAAGCAAAGCCTGGAGAGGCGGTACTCAGCTACCCCATCGTCAGAAACAACGAAGGTATGCAACTGTTAAGGTTGTCAGAAACACCGAGACAGAGCCTGGAGAGGCGGTACTCAGCTGCCCCGTCGTCAGAAATAACGGAGGTATGCAACTGCCAATGTCGTCAGAAACACAGAGGCAGAGCCTGGAGAGGCGGTACTCAGCCACCAACGTCGTCAGAAACAACGGAGGTGTGCAACTGCTAACGTCGTCAGAAACACGGAGGCAGAGCCTGGAGAGGCGGTACTCAGCTACCGAGGTTGTCAGAAACACCGAGGTATGCACGAGCCTGGAGAGGCGACGACTAATACTCAACCTGGAGAGGCTACTCAACAATTTTCCACCGGAAGACACTACAAGTCGGAAGGATGGCTTATTCCCCGGACAATTGGGTCAACTCCTTTACTTGTCAACCGGTACACCAAAAAGTTGTTTGACTAAGTAAAGGGGGGGCAGCTGTAGACCCCTAAAATTGTCCGGGTCGGAAATAAGACTTGAAGACTCTCAAAGACCGAAGGAAATTCAGCCGGAAGGACTCCCGGAAGACCCTGGAAGACCCTAGGATGATTGTCTGTAGGTTTAGAGGTCTTAGAGTAGCTTAAAATAAGGATGTGGGAGGATTGAAGCTCAATACGGCCTCCTAGAAGTTCAGTACGGCCGTACTGAACATTTTGAACTACAATACGGTCGTACTGAAACCAATACGGCCGTACTGAATTCAATACGGCCGTACTGTAGTTCAAAACTTCAGTACGGGCCGTATTGATGTCAGAGGCCGTACTGCGCCTCACTCCTATATATAGGACGTCATTTGGACGTCATTCCACACTTTTCCACACCTTTTCCACCCTCTTGCTGAGTATTCTGGGGTTTTTGAGCAGTGTTCTGCCCTAGAAGTCTCTCCGAGAGCCGATCCGACAAAGTTCTTGAGTTCTGAGCATTTAGCTTGAGGATTCGAACTAGTCTAAGGGAAATCTTTTTGATTTCCATAGTAAAAATTATCTTTTAGGAGAGGAGCGAGCGAGCTTGTAGTGGGAAGGAGCGCCAAAAAGCCTCCTAGACTTCATCTGAATATATAAAAGCACGCTTCAAAGGTTTCTTATCCAAATCCTTTCTTTTACCGCTTTTATTTACTGCTTTCTGATTGTTGCATTACACGTTTATAGCTTTCCATCATGTAAACATTTAATTCGTAATCGTTCATAATAAATAGGGGTAATTTAGTAATTTTACACTGTTATTTATGAAATAATCCGTCATAGGGAACCCTAAAGGGGCGTTGTGGGGTGCTAACACCTTCCTCGCACGTAACCGACTCCCTTACCCAACTCTGGTTGTAATGGCCGAAGTTGATTTATAAAAATCAATTGCCTTATATCTTTTTCCAATGTTTTGAGTAAAACATTGGTGGCGACTCCAAGAACCCTTCTTTTGTGAAAACCACTAACCCATGGAGGGTCCCGCTTGGGATTAACATGGATTGGTGAATCATTTTAATAAAATTGTTAGTTCGATGAGATCTCAGTTTGAGAATAAGTCGTTCTAACAATCCACCACTTTTCAAAAATTAAAAGGAGTCCAACCATCGTCGCGAATGCCATAGTCCGTTTCGGCGGGTGGCGACAGGGGGTTATCAAAAAGTACATAGGTGAGCACAAAGAACAATGTAAGGGGGTTGTTGGTTCATATTGTACAACATTTCAAATTCTTGTACATTTCAATTTAAAAAAAAATGAAAAATGAATGGAAAAGCAAAATAAAATAAAGAATAAAATAATTTTGGTGTAAAGTTTGTGGTTGTTTTTCATCATGGTTTTTAGATGGAGGAGAGTAAAGTGTCAAGTTCTTAATATAGTTTTGCTCTCTTTACTCTAAGGGCTTTTGTTATCTTGAAAAACCAAGCTTCCTTTTCTTAGCCTAGCCACATTATAACCAATGATAAAGTCCTTGTGATGTTTGAATGCTTGTGAAATTTCTTGGCCTTTCTTGAAACAAAAAACAATTAAATTGTGTGAATTAAGGGGTGGAAAAGAGACAAAAACTAACCCATATACATTAGTGTGATTGAGTTAAACACTTAATCTAGTGAGGGTTGATTTCTCTAGCTGGTCAATGGAAACATTCTGCCATGGTTGTTAGTCTTTCATAAAATAATTGCATTCATTCTTGTTATAATTACATTGCAAAAACCATAGTTCAGGTTGACAAGGAGACTCATTTTCTCTTGAAAATAGTGGGATGAAAAGCTTGCATGAATGACATTCTGATAAATCTATAAAAAAAAAAATCAATTCTCAATTGATCTGCGTAAACTGATTAAATACCTTTGGGTCAAGTTGCCTTTTGCTTGAGGAAAAACAAAGTTTAAGGCTGGGGGAGTTGATAATGTTAATTTTCACTTAGAATTATTGATCATTTATTTTAAAAAAAATCAACTTATCTTTAGCTTTTAACTAGTTTAGTCTTCCTTTTTTTTGTAATTAATTGAATATTGGTTATTATTCTTTGACTATACCACCAATTCCCATTTTTTGTCTAATATATGGTTAGGAAGTAAGGGAAGTAAACCAAGTGAGAGAAAGTGCATGAAAGTCAAGAAAGAAGAAGATTTGAAGAACAAGTTGAAAGCTTCCAATGCTAGGCGGTAGTCTACTAGCGTTCGACGCCACTCAAACAGAGAGCACCATGCTCTCCGACATTAGGCACCACTCAACCTAAGCCCAACATGGTCTTGGGGGAGAGTCACTTGCACTCCAACGCCGGGTGCTGCATTTCTCACTTGCAACACCACCTTGGCAAAAAGCTTTTCTTTTGCATCCTAATGTTCCCACCTATAGCATGATTCAACTTGTGATGGGCGCCATTTTTATGGCATGACATTTTTAACTCACTTTTTCCCTTTCTCTTCAAGGGATTAGGGGCATTCTTCAATTGGGCTACTTCTTGGACAAGATTTAGGGCACTCTTCCTTGGCTCTCCACCTTTTCACCATGCATCTTGTTTTCTTTTTGTGATCATGACAATGAGGGGCTAAGTCCATTTGACTGGGGTTAGATATAACCAACTAAACTTTCATGTAATTTGTACTATTATGTGTGTGTATGCGTGTCTTTCCATTTCAATGTTAGTGTTTTGTTTCTACTCTTAATGCTTGTTGTAGAGTGATCAATCATAACTTGATATTTAATTCATTAGGTATTAGGAAATATCTTTTGTAATCTTGAACTGAAACAAAATATATACCTAGTTAAACTTGTATCTAGGGATAGAACTATTAGACTCATTAGTTGTCTTAAACCTTTGTTATTGATGCAAGTTTGTTTATTAAGTATTCAAGGAGTTGATGCTTAATAACGAAACTTAGGCTTTTTCTTCTAAAGAATTAAGGCTTGAGAAAACTATTAGGTTGACATTAACATTAAATGCGAAGAAGATTGAATGATTATAAGTATGAGAGTGAGGTTCAGTGAAATCTAATCCCAATATAAACATTCCATATCATTTTTTAATCTAATCTGCCTTCTAACTATTTATTAATAAAGTATCAAAAAGAGCTTTATTTTCTCTTGCATAATTTTTATTTCTTTTACAAATCAACACCCAATTTATGAAAATATTCGTTTATTTAATTTAATTATATAAATTGTACCAATTTTCATATATTACACAAATCTTTTGAAAAAATAATAAAATATTTTCTACTAGCTAGTTGTCGACTAATACTAGTACGTTCGCCATAATCGCTTAACAACACTCCTAAATTTTATAGTAATCCACCATAACCTCAAATGTTTAGTTGAAATCACGTGTTTTTTTGTGCCTACCAATCAAGTGTTCTTAGTGAGTATAATTTGAGGACGCACGTTTAGTTGAAAGACAAATTTCCCCATTCAAATCGTTTGATCAAATAACCGAATTTTGAAATCGTCTCAGAGTTAGATTAGTCTAAACTTGTTCGATTCATCACGTGACAACATAGATGATAGAATGTCAAATGCTTATACTAGATAATTAGTGTTGATAATTATGTTTTAGATGAGATCTTATTTAACTTCAGTTGAATGTTTATAAATTTTTCTTATTTCAAATAAAAGAACTCACCGAAAGCTATCGATTATTTCAAATAAATGTAAACACTTATTTATCGGTTAGAGTCATTGTAAAAAATTATAATTTATTTCAGAGATATGTTGTTGTGATTCTCAAAAATGAACTTCCACCATCAACACTGTACTAAGCTAATCTACTCTTTAGAAAGTGTGAAAGAAATTGCAGTAAAAGACTAAAACTGATAAAGGAAAGCGATAAAATTGACAGAATAAATATATTTCATTGACAAATTAAAAATATTACTTCGTGCTTTCTATTATTTAAAGAGGATGATAATAGATAGTCATTTTCATTATTCTATCCTATGCATTACACCCACTTTTCAATGGTGAGCAGTATTTTAAAACTAACATTACTAAAATCTATTTGATTTAGTAATTGGTTTTAATTGATGCTAGATTTAAATATGACTTACTGTAAAATTAAACACTTTAAGAATTCCAAATATCTAATACAATTGTGCAACTAACATGCTGCATGCACATTAATTAAGTTCATTCTCTCGGATCTATATTACCATTGGTTCTTATTAATCACTTAAATTAAATATTATATAATTCATGTACATAATCACAGGGTCAAATTATGCAGATTTACAAAACAGTCTCACATTCTTGCTTTTTCTTGTAGGTACCTCATGCACAAGGCATTGGCTAGGAAGGTGATTTTTATTATTCTATCAATATCATATATTTGATATCAATTAATAAATTTGATATTAGAAAAACAAAAACCCTAGCATAGAAATTTAGGAATTGGGAAAGAGAGTAAAATACAGAGGAGATCATTTTGTGGGGGCCCACATGATGGGAATCTGCAGATCAAGTAACAGAATGAGGCCTGTTTTGGTCATTTCCCACACTCACACCATTCCATCTATGGCATCTGCTCACTACATTTCAAAAAGCCTTCACCAAGATAATTCCACTTAACACAACCACCCCCAAAGACTCTTATTTATCTTTTCACAAGAAACATTTCTATCAATTTTTTCTTAACTTTGGATTAAGAATCAGTAATTTATTTGCTGCAAGGTTCGCTGCTTTATTTATTTATTTATTTATTTTTCTTCTTCTAAGCTATGTTATTACTATCTATACCAGTAATCATTGCTTCTCGGTTTTGTTCACTCATCTCACTTTCTTGGCAGGAACATAGCCACAAATATAGAGACAAGATCAGTGTGTGGTCCAAAAATGTACGAAGAAAGTGGTTGCTTTGATCCCAATGCAATGATGGCACAGGGCACAGAAGAATGCTTCCCCCAAATGGTTTCGGTGTCAGAGGCAGCACTTGAGGCAGTTATGACTGCCACTGCAACACAATCTCAAAGCATGTTTGCGGTGGAAAACTTACCCTTACCCTACTCATACTCCAGTGGAGAAGATGCTGCAATGGAGATCAATGCACAAAAACCATACAATCATATCCATAACTTGAAGACCCAGTTAGTGGAATTGGCGAATCATGGTGATGATGGTTCAAGTCATGAGCTTTATTCCTTTCCCCTCCAACACCAGAATCATCAATTTCCTTATCCCACACCAACACCAGATCTCCTTAACCTTCTCCACTTGCCAAGAAACTCCTTTGAAAACCCAACCAATAGCACAAACGTTTCCTCTCTTTCCTATGACCCTTTCTTGCATCTCAACCTGCAACCACCTCCCCAAGCTGCACTCAGAGAGTTGCTTCCACACATGCCAGCTCCAAGAAATGATTTTGCATTTGAAGGAAGTGGAGTTGGCTTTCATCAAGATTTTGGAAATGAGTTCACTCAAGATGTGAGCTATGTAGGGAAAAAGAGAGGGGGCAAAAGGACCAAGCTGTTTACCAGTACCACTGAGAGACAAAGGAGAGTGGATTTGAGTAGTAAATTTGATGCTTTGAAGGAACTCATCCCAAACCCCTCCAAGGTACCATTTTTTCATCCCAACATTGATTAATTAATGTTATAGTCTCTTCGGATGTTCGGATATAGTTTATAACAACTTGTGAAAATTTTTCTATAAAAAATAAAGAACCTTTTTTCTAATGTTACAGTCTGACTTACAAGTTTATGAGAATTTTTTTAAAAAAATTATGTAAAAAATAAAGAACTTTTTTTAATGTTATAGTATGTTGGAATATAAACTTATAAAATATTTTATGTAAAAAATGAATTACTTTTTTTATAAAGAAATTTTTTTAAAAAATACTTATATACTATGATTTTTTGAATGTAATCAACAAGTGGTTGATTTTATATTTTGTTTGGGAAACCAAGAGTGATAGAGCATCGGTGGTGGGAGATGCTATTGACTATATTAGAGAACTTTTGAGGACAGTGAACGAACTGAAATTATTGGCGGAGAAGAAAAGGCACGAGAAACAAAGGGTGATGATGATGATGAGGCACAGGGTTGAAACTGAAGGTGAGTCCAAGCTTGAAGCAGTTGGTGACCCAGATGATGGTTCCTACAGTGAAAGCTTGAGAAGTTCATGGATACAAAGGAAATCCAAAGACACCGAGGTTGATGTGCGCATTGTTGACAACGAGGTAACAATTAAGCTTGTTCAGAGGAAGAAGGTCGATTGCTTGGTGCATGTCTCACACGCTCTGGATGAACTTAACTTGGATCTCCAACATGTTGCTGGTGGCCACATTGGCGATTTCTGCAGCTATCTCTTCAATACCAAGGTTTTTGTACATGCAGAAATGGTTGTGTATATTAATATTAATTAACTATATGTATGTGTGTTTTTGTGTTCAAATAGCATGATTATTTTTGTGGTGGTGCAGATATGTGAAGGTTCCTCAGTTTATGCGAGTGCCATAGCCAACAAGGTCATTGAGGTCATGGACGCAAGTTTTGCAGCAGCTTGAATATGTTATCACTTTGGATCGCTTCAGCACCAGATTGTGTTGTGGTTCTTATCATGAAACTACTCGTTTGATATTTTTATTCTTGTTTAGTTGTTATTTTTCCTCTTTATTTATTATCTATTCCTTAAAGTTGACATAGGTTCAATCGGTATTTGGTAGACATATATATAAACAGAAACAAGAATTATATAAACTCAAATGATGTTCTTCTTTGAAAAAAAAAAATTAAATGTCTTAGAGAAATTTATGAAAGATGTATACAAATTTAAACTGTGTAAATCACATATATAATGCTGTGAGTTAACATATATGGTGAGAGGATTTTAAAATGGCTATTCATTGAGGAAATTTTATATCTAATATGTTTGGTATTATATATATATATATATATATATATATATATATATATATATTATAATAAATATGTCATTTAATATCATTTATTTATTAAGATTATAATTAAGCTCTTATAATCTATTAATTATTTTTTTTATTCAAATGTTATTTTTTTTCTTTTTAATCGATATAAAAAATTAAAGACATAAACATATTTTTAGTCCATATAAAATTAGTTATTTTTTTTTTATTTCTGTAACTTTTTATTTTTATTTTTTATCTCTCTAAAATTGAAATTTTTATTTTTAGTTCTTAATATTTTGTGATTTTTGTTAATTATTTAATGTTTATAATATTGTTAAGTGTTTATTTTCGTCGACACTCATTTGTGTTTGATATCATGTTTATATGTAATAATTTTAAATTTTTTTAAATTTTAAAATAAATATTATTTATTTATCTTAAAATGAACATTAAAAACTAAAATTAGTCACTTTAACAATATTTTATAAGGTTTCAAAATCAAAATTTAGTGGCTTTGAAGGAAAAAAAAAATAATGACAAATTTTAGAAAAAAAAAATAGTAAATTACCTGGATTACAATGCCAAAAAGGGAAAAGAACATGTTGAAAGAGGAAAAGCAAGAAAGATAACTTGCAAAAAATGGATTGCCACATGAACTGTAATAAAAACGTAGACATGCCAAATTGCATGTGCAAGGGATGCTTCCCTTATTGACCATCTCAGCTATGCTGCAAGTGTCAAGTGGTGCGGTTTAGTTTTTGGTAATATATAGCAAGTCTCCAAGAAGGAACTTCCGCAGGACGACTTGGGAATTATACTTGACTGTCGCTCCTTGATTTGTTGTCAGTGTCATAAACCAATGAAAAAGGGGTCTCATGGGTAGAGGAGTGGGGTTTAGTGTGAAAGGACCACGAGACACAGTGCAACTCTTCTCGCCACTTAGCCTTTCTTTAAGCCAAACATTTCTTCAATCCATGGATTGAGGATGTTCAATCAAAGTGAAGTTGATCCGAATGTGCAATTGTTTGCATAATGTCCGAAATTGGGTACTAGCAAACTGTGTAAGTTAGCGTAAACTCAATATAGAAGATAACTTTTTACCATGTCAAGATATTTGCCTTAAGTGTGAATCTTTAGCTTGATATGTATCGAGTACCTATAGCTGGGAGTCACTGCGGACCACCAAATCCCCCATTTCTTTGGCTAATACCATGCCATTGAGAGAAGTGCTTCATACTCAACTTGATCGTTTGCTTGCCCAAAAATTGAACCTCAATGATTGTTTTATCAGCACCATCTAGTTCAGTATAACTTTGGTGTCATTCCTTGTAAGTTTGATGCGCCATCTACGATAGAATCCAATGTTGGATCGATTATAACGTTCAAGGCAGATATCTCAATTCGACCACAAAATCAAATAGGACTTGACATTTGATTTATATCCTCGAGCTTCGTAGGCTAGGTTGATCCAATTCCGGCAATTTTATTGACCACTTCACCATGCCACCTACCATGATTTTAAATTGCAGTTGCGGTCGCAGTTATGATTATTGCGGTTGCAGGTATTGTGAATATTACGATGTGGATTACTTTGTGGTATGAAATTATTAATTATTTGCACTAAATATAAAAAAATTATAATTATCCATATATATTTTATTTTTAAAGATTTATACATTTTTGTTCCTTTTTTTATAAATATTTTATTATTTTAATGAATACTTTAATTTATTTTAAAATTAATTTAAAAGTAAGAGAAACACAATAGTGGTTAGATTAATTCTCACTTAATATTTGTCATAATTTCTCAAAAGTAGATTGTCTCATTGACACAAATAAAAACCTAAAGGTACACACATTAGACAAATTTCAAAAAAAAAGGAAATGGCTTGACATAAAGTAATATGATTGCCCACAAGTTTCATTGTCATCAATTATCTGAGAAGTAATGTCACCCTTCAGAGATGCATTTCACTACAAGGGAAAAATATGAAATTTTTTATTAATATTGTAAAACTATAAAAAGCATGAATTTTTTTTCACAAGTAAAAAATTATATATAATAAATTTTTAACTCACATGATACTTATTACCACATAGTAGAGTGACGAGGATGATCATAGCCTCCACTCTCGCTTTGGCTATCCCCTTGTGTGGCTCTTTGTCCAAAAACAATCAAAAAATCCACCACTTTGTTGTTGATAATAAAGATCATTATGATTCATTGATGGTTGGTGGTATGAGGGAACTTGGTCACTTGCATATTGATTGTATGCATTAAAATAAGGATATTGATAAACTGATGGTGGATAGTACCCTTGACTACTTTTTGAAGAATCATCAATATTGAAGTCACTAAAACTTTGTTCAATATGAGAAGATGAAGAATTTTTACATGGCACATTTTGTTTATTTTTTCCTCTTCTAACTTGTGAATTGTCCCTTCTATTATTACCTAAAAATGAACGATCAAGAGGAATCATACCTGGCATAGAAGTAGTGAAATCAATTATTAGATTTGTGTCACGCCTATTATATGGAATCTCTTGATATGGATCATTTTGTCTTTGTTCATCCTCATCATGTTCACCATCATTTTCTTCACCTTCAATATTAACACCATCATCACCATTATTATTACTTGGTGGGCTTAAGTCACCACCATCATTATCACTATCTCCACCTTCCACATCTTCGTCATCTATATCAATTCGAGGAAACCACTCTAAATTTTGAACTCCATCTAAAAGTGGATTTTCTTTTTCTTCTATCCATGGAGATAATGGATCATTTTCTCGAAATATATAATCAAGATTAATTAGATTGAAACTTACTTCAATTTCTTCTTGACTTTTTCTCATTTGATGCCTCATTTTCAATTTCATGTTGTAATGTGTAAAGACAAGTTTTTGCAACTTTCTGTACTTAAGCCTATTCCTTGTCTTTGTATGAATATAGCTAAACATACTCTAATTTCTTTCTCAATTTGTGGCTGAAGTTGTTTGACTTAAAAATTTAATAGCCACATGTTGAAGTTAAGGAGAGCATGAACCAAACATCAACCACCATTCAACTTTTTAAGAGATCAAGAAAAAAAAATTATTATTTATAAAAAATACATTTATTTATTGAGAAAGGAAGAAACTATATTTACCTGGATTCATTCTAGACCAAGCTCTTTGAGCTTCAGGTGTAGCAAATGTTTCACCCATGTCTTTAAACAATACCAACTATATAACATTATATTATATAAGATATCAATACATAGTTATATAAAAATATTTTTAAAAAACAAAATATAATTATTTATTAGTAACCGAGTTCAAAGCTTTAATTTGATCATCCATGTTTCTCTCCAATTTCATGATGACCTTTTTGGCCCCTTCAAATGTCTCTCGATATACATTAGATCCATGTTCAACTCGATATTGAAATTATGGATTAAGAAAATAACCTAAAAAATAAATAGCTAATCAATATGTATCTATAATTGTATTAATGTATTGCTTTATATAATAAAATTTATAATTATAATGACATACCAGTAGAATGAAGATCATAATGCATGAATCTCCAACGCTTGTCAATTATTTATTGGTATTGAGAATGATAACGAGAACTTTTTTAAATTGATTATTTTGCTCGATCAATTACCTCATATATAAAACCCATTGTTGGTTTCCCATCACCATCAACTAGTCTCAAAACCTTTACTAAAGGCTCAAATACCTTCAATATATCATTAGCCTTGTTCCAAAAATCATTGCCAATAACAATTTGTCTTGCTTCAAATGCCAAACCATTTTTGTCTCTTCCAAATTTAGATCATCTAAATTCTTCAGAGTTGAACATGTTCCTCAAGCCTTGCTTTTGTTGCACAATTGCTTGAAGTTGTAAGAATTGTGTTGCAAACTGGGTAACACTAGCTAGGACGAACAATTTCTCTACGTCCAGTGTATTTTTTCATGAGACTTACAATCTATGTGTGATTGTAGATAAAAGTTGTTACTACCTTTTCATCACTTAATAACTTTTGCACATTCTTTTTTTCCCTATATCCTCCAAACAAAGATCCAAAAAATGTGCTGCACATGCAATCCAATATAAATGTTGTCTCTTTTCCATGAACTTTTGACCAGCTTCTTTAATTGATTTTTCATTATCTGTAACAACTTGAATTACAAATTCTTTTCCCACTTCGTCCACAACCTTATCCAATAACTAAAAGTAGTAATTAGTATTTCTAGTGTCAACACTAGAAGCATCAATAAATTTTGAGAAAATCGTTCCCTTACTACAATACACTAGAAAATTCATAATATGTGTATGGTTTACACTATCTGTCCAACCATCACACATTATTGTTACTCCTTTTTCCTTCCATGTAGTTTTCAACTTGCTTATCCATTCTTGCATGCTTTTATATTCAGCTTCTAAATACACATGACTTCATAAGGTGTAGAACATTTAACTGATGGACCTACCTCAGCTGCTGCAATAATCAAATTATGCAACCATGGAGAATTTGATAAAGTCATAGGTAAGCGGTCATAAATTATAAACTTGCTTACCGCTTGTCCGAGCTTTTTCTTTAATGTTTTCATAAGACCCCCACCTATTTTTGGTTGTTTCGTACTTTTACTTCTCACAAGATTCACATTTGTAGATCTTAAAGCAAAAGTAACATCTTCTTGTCTTGAAGTTTGGCTAACACTCATGTGAGAGCTTCCACCTGATTCAAAGATGTTATAGATCCCCCTATTTGTTGTCTGAATCATTGTCAATCTTCCCACTCACGTTGTGATCTAATGCTTTGTTGCATATAGCTATTCTCATCTCCTCATCACTATCTTCTTCATCATCTTCTCTTGATCGAGATTCAAATTCTTCTTTTCTTTTTCTAAAGTCAATTTTCTTTTCTTTTTTTATCTTTGAGAAGTTTCATCATATTCTCCCTAACAAATGACATGACTCTTGGACAACCTGCTACTTGACCTTTATCATGTGCTATGTGTTGCTTCAATCTTGTAATATCACCCCTTATTATTTTTTGAAAAAGTTTACATTGGACATTGTTGCGATTTCCTGCTATAGGTACTCCAAAATGCCATTCAATATCATCGCTTGGAGCACCTTCTAGTCTTCCTATAAGAAATTCTTCTTGATGTCATTGCGTATATATATATATATATATGTAAATTTTTTTTGAAAATATAATATCAATCAACAATTAAATTATATTTCAAATTTTAGAACAATGACTAATAAATTAACATAAAAATAAAAATAAATATAAACAAGCTAATATTGATATGCATAAAATTAGGCAAAACATATTATTATATATAAAAATATCACAAAATATTCTAATAATCATTCCCATGTATTATAAAAGTAATAGTAATCTAATATAAAATTAAAATATTAATAATTTATCTTTATTAATATTATAATTAATATTAATTATTTTCATATATATTAAATATAAAAATATTGATCTAATAATTCTAATCTAAGTATTTATAAATATTAATTATTTACATATAGTATAAATAAAGATAAATTTCAAATTCAAACCGCAATCAAAATTCCAATTATTTAATCTAAATTTCAAATTCCAAATTTCTAATCTTTGCCAATAACCCAACACAATACTGGAGATTCATGTTATTAGGCCCACGACCCACCATTTGAAATTCTAAATTAGAAACTTTGCCAACAACCCAACACAATATGGAGATTCACATGTCTAATTGTGTAGGGAAAATTAATATAAAGATTTCTCATTAAAGGCCACAAGGCCCAAAGGCCCCAAAACGTGTCAAATCCACGTTTCATTCTAATATGTTTTCATGTCACGCTGCCATTGCATGTTTGCAACACTCATTAAAAAATTATATTAAAATATTTTGCTAGGTATCCATTCGTATGGATCGATGGCCCGTTAACCCCAAATTCCAAATTCACCACAGTGGCACAACCAAAATCAAGCGATTTAAGCCAAAATCACATATTCATCACCATTCACCACGGAACCAGTGGATTTGAGAGTGCGGCACCAACAACAACACCGGCAAGGTGACATCAACGACAACAACAAACAAAGAGAAATAGAGATAAGAGGCAAAAAACTTACAATTAACAAGCAAGCTTCCTACTTGGTACAGATACAAAGGATTAACCACATTCCAGAGTTTCGAATGGAAGTGAGTTACTGAATTTCCAACCTTCTAAGTTCTAAGTTATTGTTTTTCACTTTTTAAGTCATTTTAAAGTTTCAACCAACATTATTGATCTAAATTCTGAAACGATTCTCTGTTCTCTCTAAAATGATTTTCCAAAGTTACTTTTTTTTAAAAAAAAGTTACTTTTTTAAAATGATTCTCTGTTCCAACCTTCAATTTTTCGTATTGCAGATTCTTAACAGATGTGTTGCGGACTCAACACCGTTACATTGCAGAAAAATATGTGATTTACGGTCTTACCGCAATTGCGATTCGATGTCGTTGCGGACAAGACCGCAATTGTAATATTGCGGCCGCAATACATGATGCAATCCGCAATTTAAAACATTGCCACCTACCAAATCGGGTTTGTGTAGAACTTGTCAAATGGGTTGGGTTGGTCCATTCAGATGACAATAGGTTGGCTCTAAAAGTTCTATGGTAACCTCCTAATAGTGGTTATGATGGTAAGCGCCACTCGTCCAATCTTTTAGTAGTGACTTTCACACCTTGTTGGATCTTGCTTACAAAATAGATCGGCTTGTACTCTTGGCCATCTTCCTTCACAATAATTGAACTGATAGCCCTGTCAAAGACTACTAAAAACAAAATTAGGGGATTATGCATCGTTGGTTTCTTCAACACCGAGGTTTTGAAAACAACTCCTTAAGATTGGCAAATGCTTCCTCGCACTCCTTGATCCATTTGAAGCACTCATTTTTTCGCAAGCATTGAAAGAACAGGAATGGCTTATCTCCTAATTTGGACAAAAGTCGAGAAAGTAACACCACTTGTTTGGTGAGTTGTTGAACCTTTTTTTTTTACCAATGAAGGGCTCCACATGTTGAGAATTTCGTTGCTCTTATTAGGGTTGGATTCAATTCCCCTATGAGTGAGCATGAATCCGAGAATCTTCAATACTTGTACGCTAAGAAAACATTTTGTTGGGTTTAGCTTTAGTTTATATCGACCTATTGTGCCAAATAGCTCTTGAAGATCATTCATATGCACTTCAATTTTTGACAACTTTACCATATATCATCTACGTATGTGGTTGTCTTGCCTAGGGGATCCACTAGTATCTGGTCAATCAACCTTTGACACGTGATCCCCACATTCTTGAAATCGAAAGACATTACTTGGTAAAAAAACTGTTTTTAGTCTATGATGAATGATGATTTGTCCTCATCACAAGTGTGCATTGGGATCTAGTTGTAGAATGAGTACGTGTCTATGAAATTAAGCAACTTGTACCCAAATGCCCCATCTACCAGGAAATCAATGTTTGGGAGTGAATACGAGTCCTTAGGAAAGGTTTTATTAAGGTCCATAAAATCTATGCACATTCGCCACTTACTGTTTGACTTCTTCACCATAATCATATTTGACAGCCTCATCAAGTATTGTATTTTCCGACTCCAACTTTCTTATTTCATTGCATATTGCTTTCACTATTTTTCCCTTGAACTTTCCTCTTTTATGCACAATTGGTTCAACACTTGAATCCAAGGGTAGCTCATGACATAAGAAATATGGGTCAATTCTAGGCATGTCGACAAGGCTTCAAGCAAACACGTCAATGTTGGTTCTCAACAACTACATGAGATCCTCTTCAACAATAGAATCAAGGATTGTACCTTTTTGCATGATTTTACCTAAAGTGATGGCTACTTTCTTGAGGTCCTCTATACGTCATGGTCACCTTTTCGCGAAGTCCTCTCGTAGGTTGAGCTCTATTTGATGGATGTTGTGGCTTGATCCCTAGGGTTAGGCAAGATTTCTTTGATTTCGCATGTTGTCCTCATAGCATTATCTAACTACGTTATTGTTGATCCCGATAAGCCCTACTAAGTCATCCTTTAAAGGGTTCCTAACTTTTAAACCTAGTGTTGAAATAATCTATTAAGTTAAAATACGATCTTACGTTTTTCAAGCTTTTAAGTTTTAATAATAACATACAGAACATTTTTTTGAGAGAAAATAGTTTTGCAAAATACATATCAGACAAAGCATAAGACACAAAGTATTAGACAAATGATGTGTCATCAAATGAAGTAATAATGCATTCGGGACACATATTTCAATGCATTAATTTGGAATGATTTGGAATTTAATAGTGTAAATAATTTATATATTACATGTGATTTGTATCGGTGAGTTTATTTAATGATGATCGTAAATTCTTATTAATTTTCACAATTCGACCCACTTTTACACCCTATTCTTGTGTAGGCCATATTTGGAGCTCCTAACATTGGATTCATATAATTTTGTGTCCCTAGAAAGATAAGAGAGGTTTCTACAACTTCGTTGTTTGGATCAAAGTGCATTTCGAAAGTTAAGTAACCCAAAAATGCATTGCAATGTGAAGACTTGCACAGTATCTTTCTTTTATTTTTATTTTTAGAATGTAATGTTAGGATTTATTTAGTAATGTAATTAGTAGATTTTGATTTGTATCTCTGTATTCTAACCTAGGGTTCCCTATATTGCAAAATTTAAGGGGAAAATGGTTTAATTTGATAGCATCTCGACAGTGCTTATCAATTTTGGCATCGTTGTCTAGGACACAATTAAGTACTTGTGTCTTAATTTATCACACCTACTAAGTGTTTGTGAAATTATTTTTGTATACACTAACATTGATTCTAACCATTTTTGTTGAGTTTTATGATTTTGTGTAATATTTGCTCACAAACACTTTTCAAAAATTTTGTTTTGGGCTGAAATTTTTTTCTTCAAAGGTAAAACATGATTCTAGACAAACTTACTCCATTTGGAGTAAACTGTACGAAATTTATAAATTCCATCATTTAGACCACTTTTTCATTTTTTTTACTATTTTTAATATTATTAAAAATCACCAAAAAATTATAGAAAATAGGAAATTTGATATTAAATGAGTTTCTGATATTCTTGTATTTTTAAAACTCATTTGGTAGTGTTTTGTATATTATAAGTTCTCTTTGTTAGATATTGATTTTACGGTTAACTTTCATCACTTTGTTTAGTTTAGCATTATTAGTCTTGTTTTTATTTTTAATTGTGATTTTAGACTTGTTTCTATTGTTAGATATTTGTGGATATGATTTGACTGAGTTGACCTCCTTAGTCCAACAATTAGTCATTTGTGTTAATACTGTTGGAACTTATTATGAACCTCCACGATAGTATTATGAATGTATATTGTTGGATAGGTCATCATTTTTGTCCTATTGAGGATTATGTTCAACCACTACCTGTACAGAGTAGTGGAGTTACATTAGAGGAGATGATGAAACAAATGGATGAATGCAACAAGTTTCAACAAGAGTGGAATGTTGCATCTCAAGATTTACAAACACAAATTGACTGATTGATTGTTAATGTCAACCAACTACATTTAGCACATTCATTTGTGTCTTCTTTGAGGAGTGACATTCTTAATCTTGATTGTACATGTGATCTTAAGAAGTTAAGTCAGATTGTATGTTTCGTGATAGTGCATTTGGGACACATTTCAATATATTAATTTGGAATGACTTAACATCAAAATGTTGGGAGTTAGAGAAGTTATTATCAAATTTTAGCAATTAGTAAGATTGTACATTTAAATATTTGAATTGGAACACTCCATTTTTCATAATATATAATATAAGTATTTTATTTTTAATTTTTTTATTTTATTTTTATTAATAGAAGTTGTTAAGTATTTATTTAATTAATTAATATATTTTAGAATATAATATAAGGTGTTTTATTTTATTAATTAAGGGGAGGAATTCGATAAGCTTAGCAAAATTGATGGAATCACACTAAGACCAAGAAGACCAAGAGGTGATATATTGAAGGAGGCAAGAGGAATGGGTTAGTTTTGAAAACCATAAGAGGAGTGGGCCTACTTTTGGGCCTTAGCTCCTAATTTTTTATTAGTATAGGATTTATTCTTATTTTACCCTTGTCTTTAATTTCCTATTTTACCCTTGTATTTTGGGTACCTTAGGATTTATTTATCTTGTATTTTCCTATTTTACCCTTGTATTTAGGGGTGTCTTAATTATAGGATTTATTTTTACTTGTATTTCCCATTTTACCCTTGTATTATGGGGTGCCTTAGATTATAGGATTTTATTCTGTAGCTAGGTATTTTATTAGGGTGAGAAAATAAGGCCTAGACATGTTTTTTGGTAGCCTTTGATTTATTTTTGGGTTTGGCAAGGTTTAGGCCCAAGTGGAGGGCACCTAGGTTGCATGGTCTTATCATGCACCCAGATGTAGCTTAACCAAACCCAAAGATTCCATCCTTGGCCACCAAGTAGCATCTAGGGTTAATTTAGGTTTCATTTTAAGTGCATTTGGCTTGCATTTTTCAGCCAAGCACTCTCAAATGTAACCCTAAATGCATCCTCCCTTCTATAAATACCCTAGGCTAGCAACCTTGTAAATACTTTGGAATTTATGATATTAAGAGAGCCTTTGTGCCTTAATATTCTTTCCTTAGTCCCCTTGGTCATTTCGGCCACCTATCCTCCTCATCTTCACCGTGAGTATTCTCACCTTTAGGAGTGGCCTTCATCCATCAATGAAGTGAGCCAAAACCCTAGAGTACCACCTTAGCATTTCATCAAACACCTAGCCTCCATAAACACCATTCGCCCAACTCCATCACCAAGGCTAGAAACCTTGAGTTCAATGATCCAAGGAGTCCGGTCTTCCCTCTTTGATGCTCCTAACTTAATCCATGCAAGGAGGGTTTCCATCATGTGGTATCTAGAGCCAATGGTTCTTCAAGGGTAATCTCTAGCCTATTTTGAGTCTTTTAAAAATCCAGTCATGTCATGGTGTCTTCTTGCTTGTCTTGAAGTTGTGCTAAATAGATCATATTCATGTTATATTCTCATGGTCTATGTGTCTTGTTTTGTTCATTGATTCATGCCATAAATTTTCTTGTGAATCATCTTGGTGCCTAGGTTTCTTTGTAGGATTTGTCCATTTTTGTTTAAGTTTGGGTGGCTGGAAAATTTTGTGCATGATAAGAAAAATGATGATCATGTGTTTTTATTTTATAATCTATTAAGTTTTGTCATAAGAGTATGATTCTCCCTAATTTTTCTTGAAAGAAAATTCCAAATACACATGCCTAAACACTTTCATGATCAAAATATGATATGCATGCTATATGTTTGTTGAAATGGTCATGGGATTTAGAGTGCTTTAGAGAGTCAATCATGCATGCTAATTAGTCCTAACATGTTCCTTGATATTTACCATTCATGTGTGATTTGTATCTTTGCACATATTGCTAAATTCGGCCATCTTGTTTTCCTTTTCCATTTTCACTTAATATGAACATGTTATGCTTGATAATTTGAGGTTGAAAAGTGATTATATGTGCTTATTTTACTGCTGGACTTTATTGCACATAAAGCTTAAAGAAACTCAAATTATTGACTCATTAAGCCATCACTAATTGCTAAAAAGATACTCCAAATTTTTGCTAATCAAAATCAACAAACACAAGTGCAAAACCCAAGCAAAGGAGGAATATTAATATTAAAAAAAGAAAGAAAGAAAGTGGCTGGACATTATCATTAAAAAAAACGTGCCAAAACAAGTGTAAAAAAATGCAAACAAAAGGGATCATTTGCTAGACTTTTGGACTTTTGGACAATTTTTCCTACCTTAGCAATTGGAGTTATTCTTTGGACCTTTGGACTATGTTTTAGTGGCTGAATGAGACTTTAAAATTTAACATGTTAAGTGCAACATTTTATCAAACACTTGCTACTCAATTCTAGTGCCATTCTAGGAATTAATCTTTTGAGTGCTTGTCTTTCTTAATGTGCCTTAATTTTTGTTTTGTGTCTTCTTTCTACTCCTAAGTTTTGTCACATTCATCTCCAATTGAGTTTAGCCTTCCTAATTGTGAATTTTTAGTTTTTATTTCTTTGGACTCTTGTACTCTTGGGTGGTTTCTTCTTGATCTAGGTGTGGAAAGCTCCTAAACTCATCATATACATTTTTGGTGAATTGATTGGAAGAGTTGTCCGATTTGACTCCAAGACCTTGGGAAGGAGTTCTACCATCAAAAAGAGTGAATACACCATTGAGAGGCTAACCTTGGGTGTTCCTTGTGAAGCGGTGGAGAATTGAAGACTAGAAGATCTACTTTTATTGTTTACATTTCTCTTTTGCACAACTTCTTTTAGGCCACTTGTGTTCTTGGCCTTTTTTTTTTTTTTTTTTTGGTTTGTAATTGGCCTCTTTAAACCTATTAGTTTTAAGGTAATTCGAGTAGTGCTTGTGGGAGTGGCTTGAATACCATCAAGGTCACTTCAAGCTCCCACCCTAGGGAATCCGACTAGCACATGCTTTAGTTGCTTTCTTTGCATGCTTTAATGCCTTGGTAGTATAATTGCTTAGGACTTTTACTTTAATTGTTTTTGTTTTAGAAGGCTTCATATTGCCTACTAAGGGGTCGTGCACACACACACTTAATTCTTGTGCAAAAATTGTTTTTGTAAGAAAGTGTAAAAGGGCTTAGTGATTTTTACTTGAAAAGGCTTGATTTTTAAGTGATTCATAGTAGTCCACCTCCCTTGATAGTTCAATTTTTACACTTAGGCCTTTTTATAATAATCTTGCACCTTCAAATACTTGTGAAAACTTTTCATCACTCACTATTTGTGAAAACTTTTTTGAGCCAACCTTTTGAAACATATTTGTGAAAACCTTTTCTTGATCAAAGATGAGTGATCACTCTAGTGTACATGGTCATAACTCCTATAGTAGTAGACCTATTATTAGGGATGAACTTAGGGAATTAAAAGAGCACATAAGAAAAAAAGAAGAGGAAAACACAAGAAGGGAAGAAGAGCTTAGGAGAAGAGAAAATGAAAATGCAAAGAATAATGAGGAAATAAGAAATTTACTTGCAAAATTGGTGGTAGAAACTAGTGGATCCAAACCTAGGGTTGTTCCAACTAGGTCTCAAATAGGCAAAGGGGTTAGAATCCCTAAGAGTATGTATGAGGAAGAAAATACAAAAAGAGAGGAAGAACTTAGAAGAGAAGAAAAAGAAAAGAAAATACAAATAAAGAAAGAAAAAAAGAAGAAAAGTATAGAGAGAGTTGAAGAGTGGTTAGAAAAAGAAAAACAACAAACAATACTCTTAGAGAAGAGTAAGGAGGGTAATATTTCTTCCAAAGGACTTGTGCTTAAAGAAAGTCACTTTACCATTGAAAATGATTTAAAAAAGACTCTCTTTATTTATCAAGACCTTAACTTTTTCTCTCATGTTACCACTAGTCATGAAATGGAGATTCAAAAACAAATCCCTTTTCAAGAAAAAGAATCTCAACTTCAAGAATTAGTGAAGAAGAATTGGACAACACTTAGTCCCACTTCTTGTGCTACTTCCTTGGTGGTTCCCAAGGTAGATAAGTCTTCTTCTTAAAAACTCTTTCTACTTTAGTTCTCTTTATAAAGCACCCAACTTTGGTTTCTATGGTTTGTTGGATACATCTCATGGTGTCATATTTTCTATTTTTGATCTTGAAGGAAGTTCAAACTTATTTGAACTTAACTTGGCTATTTCCCTACAATACAAACTTAGATTATATGAGTCTTTTAAACTCCTCTTAACACCCTTTTCTCATATGTATCTAACAAATAATGCAACACAAAGTAATTTAGGTAAATTTTTAGTTAATTTTTCTTTATTTTCCAAGACATACCTAGGTCACTACATTGGGTACCTCCAACAACACATTTTAGTTCTTAGGACTAATGCTTTAGTGTGCTATAGTTTTAGTCTTTTTACCTTTTTAGGCTTTCGTTATTGTAGACACCCAATTTCGTCCGGGGGCACACAAAGAAGGAAGTGGACCTACGTTATGAAGGGAAGGAGCTTCCGAAGCGGGCAAACAACAAGACAGGACATTAGAAGGCCTAAAGGCCAAATAAGGTGGTTTTAGTAGCCCGGAATGGGCTGTTCCAAAATTGGAACTGGCTGTTCCAATATCAGAACGGGCTGTTCCAACATGACTAAAACACCTAGGAGTCGTAGGCTGGAACGGGTCATTCCAATACTAGAACGGGTCGTTCCAAATAAGTCAAATTTGGAACGGGCCGTTCTAGAAAGGACAACTTTGTGTTAATTTCCACTCTGGAACGGGCCGTTCCGTTTTTAGAACGGGCCGTTCTAGGGTGCGTAATTTTCACATAACGACTTGCCCAAAACGGGCCGTTCTGAATCCGGAACGAACCTTTCTGGCCCCCTTCTGATTCCTATAAATAGAGGCCTCAGGCACAGTTCTGATGGCAGCTAGAGAAATTTTGAATAAGACTCCTTTGAGCATGAAAATTCTCTATCTCTCTCCCTTCTATTGTATTTCTTGAGATTTTTGTCGCATCTCTATCTTCTCTCTCCCTCCTATTGTATTTCTTGAGATCTGTGAGGCATACTGTAGTGTGAAAAGCCACCACAAAGCACCTTCTCCATATTTGAAGATTCAATAAAGCTCGTTCAAGAGGTATTTCAGTCAATCTTCTCCTCTCCCTTTTATTTCTCATCTTTATCTCTTTTTTTGTTATAACAAACTTCATAATGTAGATATTTTAGGGTTAATCGCTTAATTTATATTTTAAATATGTAAATAAATATTAATAAAGGGGATTCAATATTTAATTTATTAATTCTTATCATGTTAACTTCATCATAGAGTACCGATTGAGGGAGCTGTAGGGGTGCTTAATACCTTCCCTACACGTAACCGACCTCCGAACCCACTTCTGGTTATCAAGGCCATTGTTGGATCTTTAAAAACCTTTTCTTTTTCCAATGTTTTGAGTAAAATATTGGTGGCGACTCCATGAACCTATTTTCAAAACCATTAATTAAGGATTAGTCTGGTGTCCAGACATTTCTTAATTAATGAGACTTTTAAAAGGATGTTTAAACCATAGGTCGCGAGATCAAAAATTTTTGGGTTGCGACAGATGGCGACTCCACTGGAGACGTTTAAAGAGGGTCAGGCCCATTTAATTGATGAAGCTAATAAAATAAAAATATTAATTTAAATATTTTTCCCCTTTACTTTGTTTGCTTTATTTGTTTAGCTTTAATATCTATTTGCCTATTTAAATTCTGCATATGTTTGAAATAAATTGCACACAAACCTTTGCACACAACAATTCCTCCTACACCCGAGGGCATGAGGGTATTAAACATAGGGAGTGGTTGACGTACGACCGGCCCAAGTTTGGCCTTGGAGCCTGTGAGCCTTGTCAGAAATCATACTCAAGGTGATAACTAGTTACTCTAGCCCAAAATATTGCGACAGACCTTAGAGTTTGCTAGGTGACGGCGACAGAGATATTGGGTCCCTATAATGGGGGCACCTTGGGGGCCTTAAGACCAGTGAGATTAGAATTGTCCTATACAATGCACTTTTCTTGCAGGGACCACAAACCAAGGATTTAAACGTGACTGTTCGCGGGTGTATGTTGATTGAGCATGTGTGTGTGCATTTGTTTGCATTATTTGTTCTAATAAGAGTGGATTAATTTTTTAAAACAAGCTAACTGATAATAAAAATATTAAAAAAAATAGAGAGATTTATACCCCTTTTGTACATTCTTAGGTCATCATATCATAACATCATATAAGTAGTTTCCTTTCCAAAAAAAAATATATGTATAATACCTTTAAAAAATATATGTATATTCGTATCATGCATCATATTTCATAGTTAATCAAAACATGATAAAGTTTAGGAAAAAGCAAAAATGGCATGCATTCTAGGTTAAGATTAGGTATTAGCAACATATAGAGAAAGTTAAGAAAAGTGAATGCTCTAATATACGACAAAGTCCAAATTGATTGGGCCTTTGCTTTGATATGTTAATACTGTCAAAATCTATTTGAGCATTCACGAATAAACAAATCAATGAGACTGATATTTATTATTCTAAACTTTCTCTTCATTCTGCATTGCATTCATTTAGAACATATCCTTCTTGGAAAAAATAATAAATGAGAATAAAAAGAGAAATCAACCTATGTGTGCTAATCAGAAGTAATGGAAAGTGAGCCATGTATAAAGAGTTTAGGACAAAGAAATCCACAATCATCAAGATGCTAACTCTTGCCCTAAAAGGATAAAGTCATGTCGTACAACCGTGAAATCCAAGCGAAATAGAACTTGAGGAGGACGAATCCCTGAAACACTAAGTCAAAATGAATAGAGCTTTCTTGAAAGATGATTTTAACAATAGAAGCTTTGCTTGTTAACAAGCTGCTAGAATGAAAACTCGCGAAGGGCATTCTAGGCAAAAAAAAAATCGAGAAGCAATGTTTGTTCGAGCTGAAAATTGAGAGACCGCTTGAATGTTCCTCTTGAGAAGCAAGACTCCATGGAAAGCTCTATCATCGCTTCTACCCATTCCTACTTCTTAGGAAAGGCTCAGGATATGGGTTGAAAATACCTTTACGAGAGAAGAAGCCAAAAGACCTCCCTCTACATGAGATCTTCTGAAGCGCCACATCCATGCGAGTGGAGGACTAGCTCTACGGTTAGATGACTTAGGCCTCTCTAAGGGACAACCTCCTTCTTTTTCTTTGTGTACGAATCACGAACTTGGGGCATGCCCGGGCCCTCAAGCTACATTAAATGAGCCTCGTCAACAAACCTTAAATGAACAAGTACATTTGAAATAAGGACGTCATTAGAAACAATGGCTTAATACGCAATAAAAAACACATAAAGATCAATCAAATTGGGCATGAATTGTGAATAAAAGTCCATATGAAATCAGTGCAATGGGCATCTCCCTTTAATGAAGGAATGAAAGATGATCATAAATGCTGCAAAGACAAAAGCCTGGCAAGAAACCCACTAAGGGGGCTACGCAAAAATTAGGACAAGGTCCGCTAGGAGACCCACAAACAAAAAAGGGTAACCTAGGCAAAAGTTAGGACAAAGCAACATCCTAAGCTGAAAATCGAAAGGCGGCTCGAGAAGATCATTTAATCAATATGAAATCCCAAGTCATCGCTTAACTTTGAAGGAAATAATAAGCTAACGCGGAAAATGATTTCCTCACTTTGAATGTGCTTGTTCATCAGCCTAAACCACTAGCCTACCTCGGCCAACCATTCTTCTATAAACCATTTTTGAAAAAATCCTTTCTAACAAAACTTTTACAAAATATATATATATATATATATATATATATATATATATATATATATATATATATCCCCTTCCTCTCATTCCTCTTGACCTACATGGCATTAAGATAAATTTGAGAGATACACGAAATATGCACAGTAAACATTCACAAGGAAAAGATGGAGGTGTCCTAGAACAGAGTCTAGGTACACCTGATCTAAGGGCTAACATATCATATTTGGTACAAGCAAGAGGGCCGAACTACACAAACCTCAGGTTCAAAAATGCAACACTAAATTTGACACGGCTAAAAGGCTAACAATCCATGACATTGATCAAGCATAGATTAATTTCTTGAAAGTAAAAGCAATTTGCATTTAAGCATTAGAATAGAGGCATCATTGCATAGCATGCATAGGGCACAAGTGTGCCCAAAAGGGTATAACTTCACTTTATAAAAAAATAAAAAAATAAATATAATAAAAAAATCCAATCCATTCCTGTCTTGCATTTTCATGTGCATCCATACTCACCATGGGGCATCCACAACCATTCATCAACAATCAAACAATCAATCATCAATGAATCAAAAAGACTCTACAACAAGCGCCTGGAGAGGTATCACAATACTCACGTGGTAGGGACAACACTGGAATCCCTGCTAGCCATCCACTTCTTTGCCCACCAACACAGGGGCACATCAAACATCTTCTGCCCATCCACCTAGGGGCAGTCTTTCATCCCACAACACCAACAAGAAAAGCCAAAAATAAAATTAAAGGCATCACGAAACACCTCCTACCCAACATCCTTGGGGCAATATGCCATAAGTCAAGCAAACCAATGAGGGCATCGACAGTTTCCTCAAAATACAACAAAGGTCTAGAGAGACTATACTCACATCCCAATTCGGTATACGACAATGCGGTGAGGAAAAGGTCTGGAGAGACTGTACTCACCTCCTAATTCGGTATACGACAAAGTCGTGAAAGAAAGGTCTGGCGAGATTGTACTCGCATCCCAATCCGGTATACGACAAAGCCGTGAGGGAAAGGTTTGGAGAGACTGTACTTGCATCCCAATCCGATATACGACAAAGCCATGAGGGAAAGGTCTGTAGAGACTGTACTCACCTCCCAATCCGGTATACGACAAAGCCGTGAGGGAAAGGTCTGGAGAGACTGTAGTCATCTCCCAATCTGGTATACGACAAAGCCATGAGGGAAGCTGAGCTACGAAAAATACTCCCTCTTCAACAAGCTACAAATAAAAGAACGCACTATCACAAGAGTGTCGTCACCGGCCCGAAACGGGCTTTCGGCATTCGCGAAGGATGGTTGGACTCTTTTATTTGTTTAAAAATATGGATTGCTAGAATGACTTATTCTCAAACTGAGACCTTGTCAAACGAGCAATTTTATTAAAAGGCTCACCAATCCATGTTAATCCCAAGTGGGACCCTCCATGGATTAGCGGTTTTCATAAAAAGGAAGGGTTCATGGAGTCGCCACCAATGTTTTACTCAAAACATTGGAAAAAGAAGTTTAAGGCAATCGATTCAAAAATCGACTTCGGTCATGACAACCAGAGTCGGGTAAGGGAGTCGGTTACGCGTGGGGAAGGTGTTAGCACCCCACAGCGCCCCTTTCGGGTTCCCTATGACAGATTATTTATTAAATAATAGTGCAAAATTACTAAATTACCCCTATTTATTCTAAGCTATTATAAATTAACTATCTACATGATGACAGTTTAAATATGTACACACAGAAAGCGGTAAAAGAAGGGACTTTAAAGAGATAAACCTTTGAAGCGTGCTTTCTTATATATCTTGACAGAAATTGGGAAGCGTTTTGGCGTTCCCTCCCTCTACAAGACCGCTCGCTCCCTCCTATAAAATTTTAACTATGGAAATCCGGAGGATTTCCCTTCGACTCAGTTCGAGACTCAAGCAAAAAGCTCAGAACTCGAGAACTTTGTCGGATCAACTCTCCGAGTGATTTCTAGGCAGAGCACTGCTCAAAAAAACCCAGAATACTCAAGAAGAGGGTTAAAACTCAGTGTAAAAGTCCAATGACGTCCAATTGACGTCATATTTATAGGGATGAGGCGCAATATGGCCTCTGGGGGTCAATACGGTCCGTATTGAAGTTTTGAACTACAATACGGCCGTATTGAATTCAGTACGGCCGTATTGAAGTTCAAAAAAACCTCAATACGACCGTATTGAGTTCAGTGCAGCCGTATTGAAGTTCAGTGCAGCCGTATTGAGTTCAGTGCAGCCGTATTGAAGTTCAGAAACTTCAATACGGCCGTATTGAGTTCAGTGCGGCCGTATTGTAGTTTAAAATGTTCAATACGGCCGTACTGAACTTTTGGGAGGCCGTATTGGGCTTCATTCCCTCCACTTTCTTATTTTTTGCTACTCTAAGACCTCTAAACCTACGAATAATCATCCTAGGGTCTTCCAGGGTCTTCCAGGAGTCCTTCCGGCTGACTTTCCTTTAGTCTTCGAGAGTCTTCGAGTCTTATTTCCGACCCGGACAATTTTAGGGGTCTACAAAGAGAAACAATGGAGTATCTACTTGAAGATCGAAGATCAGGTGTACAGTTCGTCAGCCTTGTTACCCAATAGAGTATGCAACCAACACTCAACTGCTCTAAAAGGCGAGGAAACGAGCAAATACACCTATCCAAGAGAAGGAACGTAGAAGCGCCAACACCAAAGAGATGAGGAGGAGATCCAGACGAAATGTCTACGTCTTTACTTGCCTTTGGAAAAGCAACACATAGCTACTCCAAAGGACAAGTAAAAAGGGGCAGCTGTAGACACCCAATTTTGTCCGGGGGCACACAAACAAGGAAATGGACCTACGTTATGAAGGGAAGGAGCTTCCGAAGCGGGCAAACAACAAGACAGGATATTAGAAGGCCTAAAGGCCAAATAAGGTGGTTTTAGTAGCCCAAAACGGACTGTTCCAAAATCAGAACGGACCGTTCTGAATCTCAAAACGGGCCGTTCCAATATCAGAACAGGCCGTTCCAATGTGACTAAAACACCTAGGAGTCGTAGGCTGGAACGGGTCGTTCCAATACCAGAACGGGTCGTTCCAAACAAGTCAAATTTGGAACGGGCCATTCTGGAAAGGAAAACTTTGTGTTAATTTCCACTCTGGAACGGGCCAATCCATTTTCAAAACGGGCCGTTCTAGGGTGCGTAATTTTCACATAACGACTTGCCCAGAACGGGCCGTTCTGAATCCGAAACGGGCTGTTCTGAATCCGAAACGGGTCGTTTTGGCCCCCTTCTGATTCCTATAAATAGAGGCCTCAGACATAGTTCTCATGGCAGCCAGAGAAATTTCGAATAAGACTCCTTTGAGCATGAAAATTCTCTATCTCTCTCCTTTCTATTGTATTTCTTGAGATTTGTGTCGCATCTCTATCTTATCTTTCCCTCCTATTGTATTTCTTGAGATCTGTGAGGCATGTTGTAGTGTGAAAGGTCGCCACAAAGCACCTTCTCCATATTTGAAGATTCAATAAAACTCGTTCAAGAGGTATTTCAGTCAATCTTCTTCTCTCCCTTTTATTTCTCATCTTTATCTCTTTTTTTGTTATAACAAACTTCATAATGTAGATATTTTAGGGGTAATCGCTTAATTTATATTTTAAATATGTAAATAAATATTAATAAAGGGGATTCAATATTTAATTTATTAATTCTTATCATGTTAACTTCATCATAGGATACCGATTGAGGATACTGTAGGGGTGCTTAATACCTTCCCTACACGTAACCGACCCCCGAACCCAATTCTGGTTATCAAGGCGATTGTTAGATCTTTAAAAACCTTTTCTTTTTCCAATGTTTTGAGTAAAATATTGGTGGCAACTCCATGAACCTATTTTCAAAACTATTAATTAAGGATTAGTCTGGTGTCCGGGCATTCCTTAATTAATGAGACTTTTAAAAGGATGTCTAAACCATAGGTTGCGAGATCAAAAATTTTCGGGTTGCGACAGTTATACACCTAGACTTCATCATGGGGAGGATTCTATCCTTAGCATAAGAGAGTCTAGTCCTTTTAGTTTAGAAAATATTTTTAGCATTTTTAGTGGAACTCCTCTTAGGATGCACTTTCCATTTATATCATATACTATTGCCTCTAACGTCTTGATTTGAGCTCAAATCCTTTTCAAGAGGCAGGGAATGATGGAATCACACTAAGGCCAAGAAGACCAAGAGGTGATATATTGAAGGAGGCAAAAGGAATGAGTTAGTTTTGAAAACCATAAAAGGAGTTGGCCTACTTTTGGGCCTTAGCTCCTACATTTTTTATTAGTATAGGATTTATTCCCATTTTACCCTTGTCTTTAATTTCCTATTTTACCCTTGTATTTTGGGTATCTTAGACATAGGATTTATTTATCTTGTATTTCCTATTTTACCCTTGTATTTTGGGGTGTCTTAGTTATAGGATTTATTTTTACTTGTATTTCTCATTTTACCCTTGTATTATGGGGTGTCTTAGATTATAGGATTTTATTTTATAGCTAGGGTATTTTATTAGGGTGAGAAAATAAGGCCTAGACATTTTTTTTGGTAGCCTTGGATTTATTTTTGGACTTGGCAAGGTTTAGGCCCAAGTGGAGGGCACCTAGGTTGCATGGTCTTATCATGCACCTAGATGTAGCTTAACCAAACCCAAAGATTTCATCCTTGGCCACTAAGTAGCATCTAGGGTTAATTTAGGTTTCATTTTAAGTGCATTTGGCTTGCATTTTTCAGCCAAGCACTCTTAAATGTAACCCTAAATGCATCCTCCCTTCTATAAATACCCTAGGCTAGCAACCTTGTAAATATTTTGGAATTTATGATATTAAGGGAGCCTTTGTACCATAATATTCTTTCCTTAGTCCCCTTGGTCATTTCGGCCACTTATCCTCCTCATCTTCATTGTGATTGTTCTCACCTTTAGGAGTGGCCTTCATCCATCAATGAAGTGAGCCAAAACCCTAGAGTACCACATTAGCATTTCATCAAACACCTAGCCTCCATAAACACCATTCGCCCAACTCCATCACCAAGGCTAGATACCTTGAGTTCAATGATCCAAGGAGTCCGGTCTTCCCTCTTTGATGCTCCTAACTCAATCCATGCAAGGAGGGTTGCCATCAAAAATGTTTTAACTATGAGATTAAAGGGAGGTTATTTTAAAAAAAAACATTTTTCCTTAATTAGTTTTACATTTTTTATTTTTCAAGTAAGCGCTTATACTTTAGAGTTCGGAAAATATGAAAGAGAAGGAAACCATTATAGAGTCATGCATCCATTGTCTAATGCTTATTCAGGTAAAGGGGATCGAGAAACCTTGCTCTAGGTGTGGGTTTGTATGCCAAGTAGTGAGATTGACCCCAATCCTGTATATGTTGTATGCCTGTGTATGAGAGATTTTCCTCAAATGCGTCTGTTTTGTCTCTCGTTCTTCTTGTACATAATTATTGACATGAATTGTTTGAATGATTAATCAATGATGTGATTTAGGTTGTAATTGTATGATCTAAAGTCCTTGTGTGTTCTCATGGAAAACCCTAAGGGAAGTTTTTATGATAATTGTGTGAAGTTATTGATTGTGTGTGCAAATTGAGTAATACAGAATGTTAATTGTATGCTATAAAACATGTTTACCGATTAGATTGTGAATTTTCATGATTTGGTGTATGACTCGTAAATTGCATTTTATGTTGTGTGTTGTTTCTAATATGGGGCACACTGGGCATCGTCAAGGCCAAAAGCAAAGTTTGCTCTCAAGGTCTTTCATGGGATGACCCTCACCAAGTGCGGGAGCTTTAGGGGTTCCCTGTGACACTATCGTTGGACGTAAGCTAAATCACGCTGAATGTGGACATTCTACATAGCTCTTGGTGGTGATCTTTTTAGGCGTGGGCTCAGTCACGTCGGGCATAGTCCAAACAAAGCACAACATGGTCATCTAAAGGTATCATTCTGAGCATAGGGAAAGTGTCGTTGGGTAGCTATAAATCTCCTGCTATGCTTCTATTGAATCATGTTGTGATTTTGCCTTATGATGTTGATGTGGATACGAATTGATATCGATATATGAATATATGAACATGAATGATGAGTAATGTGATATGAGAAGTATGTTAAATGTGAAACTATGGAATCATGTGAATGTAGTGCGTTGAGACTATTTGACATGCATCGTTTGCATAAAAATTGTTTTTCTAAAGTACAATATGGAATACATTGTCAGAGAAGGTCCCTTGTATAAAAATTTGGGAACCAGCCTTAAGGATAGCTTGGTTTGGAAGACTCAGTCCTACCCTTATGAGCATAAGATGTATATTGTGCAACATAGCTATCTCGACCAAACCCTAGTAGTATGTCTTCTAGTGAGAGTTTATAAAGGGTGTGACCCAGCATGTACTTCTAAACTACTCAATGTATATTGCTAGTGATAATACACAAGTGTGATGTTTTAACTGGTGCCACATACATGTCAACATATAGTCTATGTCCATTGCATAATGCATTATAATCTTATCTATTATTGTTTGATATGCTATGAATGAACCAAGTACGATGATGATATTATTGGTGTAAGCTATGGTTGAATGACTATTAGGATAATGTTATCTATGTATGTTATATCTTATTTTATGCATTGTTTGTGTTTGGCTAGCCAATTTTCATTTCTGAACCATGACCCAAAGTGAGATGTTTCTCACTCCCTTTATTTTGTGTAGTTGTTCTTATGTTTTCTACATGTAATCATCAGTTTGGTGTTGAAGATATTGGTGATGAGGTCTAGTCCTCAATGTTGGGTCATTCTAATAGGACATGTGACATTGGGAAATAGTTAGGACTAGTTTAGGACTTCGTTTTGTTGATTCATTTGGAGGACATTTTTAGTTCCTTTGTAATTCTTTAGTTATGTTATGTTATTTGTTTAAGATACAATGTGATTCTCTCTACTTGTATAGATTTTGAGTTCAAGTATTATATTAAGGTTAATTAGTTTAATACTATTTATATGTTATAGCATGAGGGCAAGAAAGTGTCATATTTAGTAATATCAGAGCCAGGTTGATTCTAACCAGACATGTATGTTGTGTGTCTATTTATGTTCTCTTATTATTTATTTGTTATGTCTAATGTGGTAGTTAATTTGTTTGTTGCATATCAAAGTTATGAATGGTAGGAATGATCGCACTATTGTTGACGCTCTTCAAGCACTAGCAAGAGTTGTAGAAATTGATAGTGTTGGAGCTGCTCCTAGTTGGTTGGAGCGATTTCAGTGTAACCATTCATCCTCTTTTAAGAGAGGATATGATTCGGAAGGTGCAATGATCTGGTTGACTGGTATTGAGAAGATCTTTAAGTCTATATAGTGTCTTACTTCTTAGAAGGTGAGTCTGGCTATGTTCATGTTGACATATGATGCTTACTTTTGGTGGGAAGGAGCTCTATAAAGGATGATGGTTGCAGCGATGTTGGTTAATTGGGATAACTTCAAGAGGGTTTTTCTTGAGAAGTATTTTTTTGATGATATGAAAATTCAAAAAGAGGTGGAATTCCTTAAGGTGAAGCAAGGAGATGGTACAATTTTTGAATATCCTGCTATGTTTAATGAGCTTGTCTGCTATTTCTCTCACTACCATGGTGAGGATAAACGAGCTAAGTGCATTAAATTTGTGAACGGGTTTCATCTTGAGGTGAAGACGACAGTCAACTATAAAGAGATCTACTACTATCCGACACTCATCAATAAGTGTAAGATCTATGATCGTGACAACTGTGAACATCCTACTTTCTACAAGGGAGGTGGTCCATATTCATGATGAAAGATTTGGTGGTCAAATTAGGAGTAAGCCTTACTCCGCTCTTGCCAAGTGTAAAGGGAATCGTGTTGGAGGCAATGGAAGTAAGTATTTGTTAGAAGCTCTTTAATGAGTGGTCTTTCTAATGTAGGAGGTTCTATTTCTACACCTGCTGGTAGACATAAGAAGTATGGGCAATGTAGGCATGAACACTACAATTGTCCTGACAAAAAGATCACATGTTTCATTTGTAATGGCAAGAGTCATATTAGTACTCAATGTCTGCAGCTTCTAAGACCACACATAATTAGAAATAACCTAGGCTAACTTAAGTTAACTCCAACTACCTAACCTAATCATTACAACTACCAAACTAATGATTACTTTTAACAAGTTATTGAGATGTCACTATTAAAAGCCATGTGACTTATTTAACAACTTGGATGGCTAAATTGGCTTGGTTTGGACATCCAAACCATTTGCTTGAGCAAGTGGACATCCAAACCTTTGGACCATGGAAAGATTTAGGTCATCTAAGCCCAAATAAGTCTATCATGATTTTAATTAGTTACACCTCCCATAAACTACTAATTACACCACTAAAGAAAAATTATACAAGGACAAAAATTCCTATACTACTTGACCCAAAATACAAGGTCAAAAATAACCTATACACAATATATACAATGAAAAACTAAGCAACTAGGAGAACACATACTATATGCTCATGAAGCACATCCTTTCTAGTAGTTTTCTCTAGCCTCCTAACCATAGACCTTATAAAAGGTCCTATGGTCTTCAAGGATGGTCCTCCATCAAAAAGTGTATTTGCTCTTAGTGGTGCTAAAGTTGCTCAATCCGAGAATCTAATACAAGGTATTTATTTCATAGTCAAGAATCATTTTGTTGAATTGTTTGATTCTGGTGCAACCTACTCTTTTATTTCTTTTGCCTATGTCCAAAAATTCAAATTGTCTATGTTTTGCTTGAACTACAATTTGGTTGTGAAGACACCCATTGATGGTCCCATAACAACTTCTAGTTTCTATCTAAAATGTCCAATTATTATTTCTGAAAAATATTTTCTTGTTGATCTTATCTATTTACCTCATAGTCAACTAGATATCATTCTTGGAGTCGATTGGTTATCTTCCAATTACGTCTTTTTAAACTACTATGAAAAATCCATATCTTTTGATGAGAGTAAGAGTACAATTTTTAAGTTTTAATAAGATAAAAATTGCTTAAAATAAAACGATATGGTATACATGATTCTTGCCTATTTCAAACTTGAGAAGGATAATGAGCTTAGTGAGATCCCCTTAGTGAGTGAGTTTCTTGAGGTTTTCCATAAGGACATGTCTAGTTTACCACCTGAGAGAGAGATTGAGTTTTCCATAAATTTAGTACCTAGTATTGCACCCATATTTGTAGTACCCTATAGGGTGTCCCCTAAGGAGCTAATTGAACTTAAGAAACAAATAAAAAAGCTTTAGGAGAAATAGTTTATCAGGCCTAGTGTGTCATCATGGGGAGCACCTGTATTGTTAATGAAGAAAAAGGATGGGAACATGAGATTGTATGTAGATTATCGTTAGCTTAACAAGGTTACCATTAAGAATAAATATCCTTTGTTTGGGATAGATGGCCTTATAGACCAACTAGTTGGGCTTGTGTATTCAGTAAGATAGATTTGAGATCAGGTTATCGCCAAATTCGAGTGAAGTCTAAGGATAATTCAAAGATTGCTTTTAGGACTTGCTATGGGTATTATGATTATTTGGTTATGCCTTTTTGTAACTAATGCACCTAGAGTATATATGGACTACATGAATAGGATCTTTCATAAATATCTTGATAGGTTTGTATAAGCCTTCATTGATGACATCCTCATATATTCTAAGATTATAGAATAGCATACCGAGCATCTTAGGGTAGTGTTGCAAACCCTTAGGGATACAAAATTTATGCTAAGTTGTCTAAGTGTGAGCTTTAACTAGATAGTGTGAGCTTTTTAGGGCATGTGATTTAAAAAAAAGTACAAGAAATTGTTTAGTTAAAAGATAATCTTAGATCTCTTAATCATAATATTTTAATGATAACAAATATAGACACTTTATTTGAGAAAAGTTTTTAAACTATTCACTAAGTCGAATACTCCTTGTAAGGCGAATGCACTATAAAATGATCAATTATCTTGACATAAGTGTCTAACAGACGAAATACTTCATCTACAAGACATTTACTCTAAATTAATATCATTTATGATGTCTAATAACTAAATCAATCTTTATGTATATTATTCCTTAACAAATCAAAGCAAAATAACTTCCTGAGTACCTGTAATGAAAAAAGAGAAGGAACATATACTTTTCGTCAAAAAAGGACAAGTGAATCTTGAATCATGGAAATCCTTAGAAAAAATTGTTTTGAACTAACACATGTATGACTCCACTTGTTTGGTACCTAAAAGGTTATAAGTAACTTCTTTGATCAGATAAGAAGTGGCATTTGGTGAAAGCATTGACGAAACAACATAGTTAGTGTAAAATCAAAAGACGATCTTGAATCCCTCGAGAGACTATAAGTTTTAATGATAACAAACAAAATTTTTCAATAAGACTATTTCAGACGAAGCAAACATCATATTTCGTTCGTAAGACGAAGGACATCAAATGAAGCACATAATCTGAATCAATTATACATTTATTTCTCGTTATGAACTTAGATTATTTTTTAAGAGCATTTAATACTTTATTCCTTAACAGATCGAATGAGAAAGCTTTCTCGAAGACACCAAAAATTGCTAAAACTGGAAAGTCAAATTTTTGCATCAGAAAGAAAGAGTAAAATCTCATAAATCATAGAAAAGTAGATAAGAACTCTAAACACGCCGCATTACTCTAATTTAGCTACTATTTTTTACCTTACCTAACAAAATGATGATAAGTAACTGCCAAGATCATATAAGAGATAGTCATTTTCGCACAAAGCATTTAATGCATGCAGCAACGACTAATTTACTCTCTCTTTCTCTCTAATCTCAAAAAGAAGATAGACAAAGCATTCTGAGAAGATTGCTCAATGGTCATTTTCTTGTAAGCTATTATATAAAGGATTATCAATCAAAGAAGAAGAATAATTAGAGACAACAAGAAAATAATAGAAGAAACGAAGTGCATACCTTATAAGAAAATTTTTGTCTTGTGTAGTTTATTTGTACTTAATTTTCATAGTATCACGTCAAGAAGGGACAAAATTATCTTTGTAACTCTTTTCAAATTTCTGTTTATAAGGGTTGATCCTGGAGAGACTTGTTGAAAGAATATTCAGTGTTTGAGACTAGAGAGGCTTGTTGAAAGAATACTTAATGTTTGAGCCTAGAGAGGCTTATTGAAAGAATACTTAGTGTTTAAGCCTAAAGAGGCTTGGTTGAAAAGAATACTTGGTGATTGAATTTAGAGAGGCTTGTTGAAAGAATACTTGGGTAGGCTTGAGCTAGAAGTGGCTTATTTAAAGAATACTTGTATCTTTTAAAAGATAGTGGAACTCAATCTATTTGGATTGAGAATTGCATGTAGTCTTTGTGTTTGAGATGAATTAGTATAAAGATTTATGCTCCTTTGTCTGTTGCGTTTCAGTATTTCGTCTGTCAAAGTTTTTACTACTTCACTATATTTCAAAAAGTACGAGTTTTTGATATACATTATTTAGCCTCATTCTAGTGTGTATCTTTTCTCCAACAATTAGCTTACCCAACTTTAACTTTATGTTATTACTTTGAGATTGGAGAGACTTGACTGTAAAAAAATACTTAGTTGTTCGAGCTTGAAGAGACTTGATTATAAAAAAATATTTGGTTGTTGAAACCTGAAGAGGCTTTATGTTAAAAGAATACTTAGTTGTTAAAACCGAGAGAGACTTTATATTGAAATAATACTTAGATAGTTGCTTGAAGAAGCAAGTTAAGAAATACTTAAGTTTAAGTTATAAGTAACTTGAGAAAAGAATACTTATATCTTTGCACAAGATAGTCAAACTTGATCTGGTTGAATTAAGAACTGAGCATAGTCTTGGTGGTTGAGACAAACCGGTATAAAAATATCTTGTGTTTAGTTTCTTTACTCTTCATCTGTACTTCTTCATAAAGTTATTACTTCATTATTTTTGAAAAGTATGAATTTTTGGTTGACACTATTCAACTCTCCTCTTCTAATGTCTCTTTTTTTTTATCTATAATTTTTAGTTTAATCATCTTAAAGTTTTGTTGTTTTCATTTTCGTCATCTCAAATTTAATTATTTTTGTTTTGTTCCCTTTCTATTTTGGTCCTTAATATTTTATGATTTTTCTATTTTAGTCTATATACTTTTTTTAAAACTTTTTTTCATTAGATTAACGGTCAATCTAATGACAAGAACAAAAATGAAATAAATAATTTTACAAGATTGAAAATAATTTTTTTAAAAGACTAAAAGTAAAATTTCTCTATTTTAAATGAGTTTAAAAGTTATTTAAGCCTAAAACTAAATAAAGAAAAAAAAATTCAAAGAATTCATATATAGTCACAAAGTCTTATGATTTGTGAAATTTAGCCTATCATTCTCAAGTGAGTGTATCATAAAGATTTGCATATAGATATACTATCTTCAAATCTTGAACAATGTGAATTCTTTAAAGTAAAAATTAAATTGATTTCTTTTTTTATCTTACAAAAATAAAATAAATATTTTCAAAATAAATTATCTTTTTTCTCAAATTTCTTTTAATGGTAATATATATACCTAAATTTTTTCAAACTAGAAAAATGAATAAATTTTAGTTTTGATCTCTAAATAATATTCATTATTTTTCAACTTTCTAAAATTAAAAATTATTATTTATAGTTCCTACTATTATATAATCATTTTTAACTACTAATTTATTTATTAAAAGTGTGATACTATATAAATGTGTAACACTTTTAGTGTTTTTCTTTTTATAAATCTTTAAAACATGTTATATATCTATTTTAAAACGATCAATAGAGACAAAAATTAACGACTTTAAATTTTAGAAAAATAAAAAATAAAAATATTTTACAAAATTAAAATTAAAATTTACTCATTTTAAAAAGAAAAAAAATGTTTACAATATGTAGATAGATGAAAAACAGATTTTTTATATATATAAAATCTAAAATTAAACTCACTTATTATGTTTTCAATATAACCTAGAGTATAATTTATTTTGTTTTCTCTAAAAACTCACTTATTTTGCACGCTCATACATAACTATATTGTTATTCTCTAAGAAAACAAAATCTTTTTAAAATGTTTTCAATTAATTTTCGCCGATCCATTGCAAATGTTCAATGCTGATCATCACAACAAAAGTCATACAAGTAGAGGGTGGGGTGGTGATTGGTGAATAATGTGAAATCAACCAGTAATTTCTTGAGAAAAGTAACCCAAGTAGTTTTACCGTTTTACTTATAAGCACCTATGCCACATACCAAAAGCTTTTTTTTCTTCCTTTGATCTAGCTATAGATAGGTATGCAGTTCAGAAGACAAAAGTAGTAAGTATTAAGTAACCTAGCTAACTAAGATAGTTATATACAATCATCCTTCACGCCATTCCCCTCTTGCGTTTAAGAATTTTCCATTGCTTCAACAGAAATTGTGCTCCTTCTTTCAGGGTTGCTCTCCTTCCCTCTTTGTAGTTCCATAATACTGAGGTTAAGTATCGCCCACTAGGATTGTGTTCATTTATCTCTAACAATGCTTGTACCACTGCTTTATATGCCCCTTCACCCAAGTCATTTTTCAACCCATTCAGCTTTTCATCGTCATCTCTAATGATTTCCTGAAATGAAAAATGCATGAAGCCAGATGACAGTCTGAAAGTTCACAGAATAAATTAGACCAAAATTTAATATAATTGTAGAATAATATTTAAAATGAATTAAAAACCCTTGTATACATCAAATTGGCTAATTTAGAATGATATTTGTCCTAAAAAAGTAGAAGAATTAAAGGTGTACTGCTGTTCCTGGTTAAAAGTTAAAAAAAGTAAAAAAAAAAAAAAAAAAAAACGCTAGTGATATACTCTACTACATTGTTTCTAACACGCTACATAATTTGTGAAATTTAAGTGAGGCCCACTAAATCAAGCGAGTCCTATCCCCTATTGAATTACTCCCAGTTTTTATTATTTAATGGAACTCACATGAATTTTCACCCAATACCGAAGAGTATATCAGAAAGATTGTGTTATAAAGGAACTAAGGAAGTGTAATTCAATCACATCATGACATAGGAACCAGAAAATTGATATAAAGAAATATGAGGCTGTTTCGGATACAAACTTATAAGTGTTTTTTATAACTTCTTTATTGAAAATAACTTTTTATTTTAAGTAAAGAATCGCTCAAAAATACTTCTACTTCGTATTCAAATAAGCTCTATGTATGGAATTATGGAAACCTCGTACGGATCCGTTCATACAATTCCAAAGACTGATTACTAACTTGCAATATGAAAACACAAGAATTACCAAGAGAATGCAGAAAAAGAAATAATACGAACAGAACAACTCCCGCAAGCCAGGCTTGCCCAACCTTCTCCCAATATTTCCTCCTCCCCCACGTTCTCTTCTATACCCTATTCATAACCATCTCCGTCATTCACCAAAATGATTATTACCTGGACTGACACCTGTCCCTCTTCTCAGATACAACTTAGTTATGGGCCTATCAGATATCAGAATTAACTGTCTTGAATATAGGCCAAACTGATCAGAGATCCGGAAGTTTCCAAAATATTAAAGGAGCAATTAATTTTAAGGTGGCATCCTGATTTTTCAAGTATCTCAGGATGTGTTAAGAACTGGTAAGAGCATTCACTCTTAATTGATATTAATCTGATATCAATGTCGAAGGTATCATTCTCTGATGCTAGAAAACAAAAAAACAAAAATCAAATAAAATACAAGGCAAAAGAAAATGCAATATCACCCAATCTAATATCCACATGAAGTTCTACCATGTCCCACCCTTACTCTACTTCCCTTTTCTACTCTCATTTCTGACAAACGAATGCCCTCTGTCTCCCCACTAATCCTTGTCAGCTCGGTATACACTATAGACTGGCACCATCATTTCCATATTTGAACATAACACAATTTTTTACCAAGTAATTTATTTTATGCTGTTCAAGACTTCCAGGTTTACAAAATTTACAAGAAGAAAATGAAATCCCGGGTGGAAATGAGCCGGGCTAGGCTAGGCTTTAACTAAAATAGGCTTGGCCTTTTTACCTGACTGAGTTTTTATATACGAAAAATGCTGGATATTCCAAAATCCACACATTGAATAATCCTCCAAGCTACTGAAAATTTAACATCTGGCGATTGATTTAATTTAATATATCAATTTTAAAGTTCGGAGGATAATTCGATGTTTAAGAGTCAGAGGCTGTAACATTCCTCTTTTTATACAGTCCTGACCTATCCCTTTTAACATTCTGCCTGGCTTACTAGGTCATGTAAAAGTTTGAAACATTAACAAATTGGCTGCTATTCTTAATTATCAGAATATCAGGTCATTCTTTCTCCTATTAATAATTAATCACCTATGACTCTTCAAATCAGCAAACCTTCATCCACTCCATTAAACTTCAGACCCTATGGGTGTATTTGGGAGTTGAGTTGGGTTTCAGTGGGGAAGCGTGGGGAGAGCAAATTTTTTACTATTACCAATATTAATGTTTGTAAAAATAGATACAAGACAAGGATATTAACTTTAAGCCATTCTGTTAATTTATTTTTCCATTTGAAAAAATATCAAATCAGATAATATTTATTAAAAATTGAAATTTACCCTCCCCTCCAAGACCCAACTTTCAAACACACTAAAGTAAAAGGATCAAAACAAAGAATACCCTTGGATAAGAATTACAGCTTCAGAAATCAAAAAATCTATTGTATCATTATGAAAGAATAAAAATAAATAACAAAGTGAACCAAGTCTGATTAAGAATGACATGCAATGAAGCACGTAGACTTCAGGATAATTTCAAAAGATCTATAAGTTTAACAAAGACACACCTTTTCTTTCCCTTCAACCATGATAACTTTGAATGGATGCCAATCTGGGTTCTTTAGATGCTCTTCCCACAATGAGCACAGTTCTGAAGCTTTTTCTTCAGCTTCCTCATTATATATTTTCTTCATTGCTTGAAGGAATGGTCTAGTGTCAAGTTCACCCATTCTCTTCAAACGAATATTGCCATGAGATGGTAACTCTTTAATGCCCTGCAAGTGAGAAAAAAGATTATTATTAAATCTAGAAAGCAATATTGGAAAGTAAAAAGTCCAAGAAAGCTTTAAGAATTGCAAATATTTTAAAAAATGACACCCACATTAAAAGTAATGAAAACATGTAAGCAGAGCATATGCACATAATCATAGTTAGGTCTCGTCTGCATAATCAAATGAACCATTTCAACATTTTGGGTATTATGAGTCTATTAGATGAAATAGAACTGATGAGATTTTAATTTTACTCGAGCCAATTTGCTACCTTGCTGTGAATCATAAATAAAAGTTAACAAAGAGTTAACCAAATAGAATAAAGAAAGAATGTAAAGCTCTTTTGAAAAAGTAAATTTGTAACTTATAAGATCATGTGTGCTTCAATCCATACAACACTTTAAATGGGCAAGTAAAATCACCAATAAAAACACTACCCCCACGAGCCATGTGAAAGAATAGTGACACTAGAATGGACCTCATTGAGATGCTCTTGCAAATTAATTTGAAGAATCAGCAAGAATATATATTTTCCAAAAAAAACATGCTTACATTAACCAATGCTTGTCGAGCTTCCTGCAGCTCATCATTACTCTCACGCTCTTTAATGATTAGAGTTTGGTTCAATTCATCTAAGTCTTCAAGTGATTGTTCCTTGTCTCTTAAATCCTTTTGTAAAGTATCTACCTTCTTCAGAACTTCTGCATCTTCATCATCTTTCATGTGCTTGAACACATTTAATGATCCTTTTAATTGCTGAATCTCCAACTCCAGCTCTTGTTTTGCATCAAGTTGTTTCTTAAGCATAATGATTTTAGCATGGAGTTGTTCTTTTTGCCTCTGTATAAATTGGTATTCAAATAGCATTAATACTATTACTAGGTCACTCTGCTGCTGATAAGGACACTTTTGGTTATTAATAAACTAAAAGATAGGTAATACATACCTTTTGATCTTCAGCCAGTTTCATAACATTTTCACCAGCTTTCATTTGCTCCAGAGAAGCCATCTGAACAGAGCTATTTTTTGTTGCATTCTGCAAATCCAATAAATGCCAGCAGTGTTTAACAAAGCCTTCCACTAGCTTTTTAAGCACATTATTATTTTAATGATTTCAAAGGCACAACAAAAACAGATAATGCAAAAAATTTGATTTACATAGTCCTTAAGCAAAATCCTTAATAGGAGTAAACAGAATAATGGAAAAACAAAACCCACAGCATGAAATTCTTTGGCACACACATTAACATGTTTTGGATTCAGAGCCTTCAACAGCATACACCTAAATAAAAGCCAGTTTCATCACATCTGCAGTATTACCAGAATTTGTTATACACATTCAATTGAAAATAATTTTCCAACCAATCATTTCACAATCATCAAACCCAATAAGTAAAAACAGTAAGTGATTGATCTTGGTAACCAAATCCGTCCTTGGAAGCACTGAATCATCAAAATATCAACCATAATAATCAATCAACCTACAAAAATAATATTATTTCTTCAATCTTAATTTAACAGGAATTTCCAATTGATGAAGGAGATGCAGAAAAATAAGAAAAACACTATACCTCTTTGATTTCTTCTGCCAACTTTTTTCTTTCACTTTCATTATGTGCATCACGCTTTTCCAATTCAATTTTCTGCAACTCAAGCTCGTTTTTCTGAGATTCCAGTTTCATTTTAAGCTTTTCATGATCAATAAAAATCCTTTTTAGGTGATCCCGAGCACTTGATTGTATTTTCTTTATCTCTGAACACAAGGAATCATAGCAAAAACCAATTTTTTTACAACAAAACAACACCATTTTGAAATAATAATCAATTGTAAAAATATCAAACTGAATTTCAGCACAATACTCTTAAGAAACTGATTTAGCAATGGCAAATCCTATGGTGCCAAACAACTACAATGATTCAAGCAGTATATAGCTATTTGGATGTAAGGTTCAATAAAAATAAATACCTTCATTATAAGCTTGAATGAGTTTATCTTTCTCCATCATAGCAAGGTTTATTTTGTTCGTAGTCTCATCGCATCTCACTTCAATCTCTTTTAAGTGCTGGTTCTTGACCTGAATAATGTTATTCAAATTTGATACAAGTTTATCCTGCTTTCGAGCTTCTTCTTCCATTAGCTCTGATATGGTTTTGATATCGCCCATCTTTTGCAGATGTTCTCCATAGATATTTTTCATTCCGTAATCATCTGCTCGGGCAACCCATGCATAAAGACCAGACTTCTGCTCAGAATTAGAAAACCAATGCTTTTTCCCATGATGATCTAATTCATATGTTCTTTCAAATGCCAAGGCATTATCCAAGCCTAGCCAGTCTTTATTGAATTCCACAAGAGCAGTTCCAGAAAAACCCCGGAAATTCCATAGAGGATTGACTCGAACTGGATTGAAACCCCTGCTTCTGTACTCATCCCTCAGCCTACTACCGCTCTCGCCAATACATCGTCCATCTTCTGTCCATCTAGTGGGAATATTAACTACAATTCCAATCCAAGGCCACACAAACTGTTCACCAGAATCAACAGAAGGATCACTTTCACCTGCCAGTTTTGAATCTTTTGATGGAACATCAACAGTCATGAGATCTTTCTCCAAATACTTCACTAAAGCCATATGATTAGCCTTGTCTCTTTTTTTTCTCTTTTGTGAACTACTCTGACCCACCCCAGAAGCATGTTGAACGAGATCCCTGTATAAATAATCTCGTTTTCTCTTTTTAGGACAGTACGGACAAGTGAAAGTCTCATCCGAGGTTTTCACATTCTGACTTCCATTCTTTAGTTCTTCATAAGCTTTATCTTCATACTCGTTAATTTCAGATTCACTAACATCAGTATCCTCGTCAGAGCTGCTGTGAACCATTACGGTTGCTCCTAGGCTCCTGAAACACAAATTCAGGGTTAGAACTGACTGTTGTTCCATTGCTCCGCAGAAAAATTCCATTAAATATCACATTCAGAGCCTGGGAAAAGCATTAAACTCGAACAGAATTTCATTACAATCACTTCATCCAATCAAATCCTTTACTTGAAAAATAAGTAGAAGTTTCCTTAAAGATCAAGCATTAACACACGGCGTTGAACCATTGAAAACAAATAAATAAATACAGTGTAATAAAAAATAAAAATAAAAAGCAAAAAAGTATGAGAAACAAAACAATTTGATTAAGAGTCTGTTTGTATACACGTCAACAAAAGCTTCTAAATTCAGTTTCTGCTTAGATACATGTTTAAAAAACTCTGAGAGATTTTTTTTTTTATCGAAAATAAAGTTTTTTCTTCAAAAAAAGAAACACCGAAAAGCACATCTAACTTGTATACTAACACATTCTAAATAAAGAACATTTCCTCTAAAAGGTTTTTATCCACTCTAGCAAGATGCAATAACTTTCCAGCACTCAAAAAGGAGCATGCAATGCACATATTCAGCATTGAAACATTGAAGCATGGAAGCATACCAAATGCCTAGCCAAGTAGCCATGCATGCAAGTTGATACAAAATGCAATGCATGAGAGGAAACGATTGAATAAAAATGCACTATGCAGAGACAAATTTACCTGCAAATAATGGGAAGCTAAGATGACGATGACGGTGCTGTGATTTTTATTTTTGGGTTTGGGATTTCCTAAGGTAACAATTTGCGCCTGAAAATACTATAATACTAAGCACTACTCGCTACTCACCATTCCATTTCGCCTTGCGCACTACGTTACTTGTGGTGACGTGTAGATTTTTCATTGGAGCGTGAAGCGCGTGGCCTCAGGTTCGAGAGTGTGGAAGGTGAAGCGAATCACTATGAACAAAATGCGCCGTTGCCTTTCCCCCAGCACGAGAACGAGAAAGCCTAATTTTCTTAACATCACTCAAAATTAAATCATGTGTTTGTAAGAGAAATGTTACTATTACAGTCTTCTAATTACTCTAGTTATTTAGACAACACTTTTGTTGAATTTACTAATAGTTACCCAACTTTTTTTTTAAATCAAAAGTGCTCACAGAATGCAATTTTAATTAGTTAAATATTATTTTAGGATAGTGAACTTAAGTTATTTATCAAGGATAATATGAAATTTTGCCTATTAAAAATGATGAAAAAATAATGTTGTTACTTGGTAGCATTCATGAATCAAAATGTTTAGCTTTGCTATTTGAGGTGATATATATATATATATAGGGGAATGTTAATATACTTCCACCTATTTTTTAATGGTAGTATGTTAGCAACCTATACCAAAATTTTAGGACAAAAAATCACTCATTTCTTTTGATTTGGTTAATTCGTACAAATGATATTATAGTAATTTAATTTAATTTTAAATAAAAATAAAATATTTTCTCTCTCTTATTAATTTCATTCTCTAAGTCATTTATTTTTTCTATTAATTAATTTTTATTTGTTCAGAAAGAGAGGGAGGAGACATCATGAGAGATGAGAGAGAAATGAGTTAAAAAAGGAATTTAATAGGAGAGAGATAATTAAGTTAGAGAAAGAATTTAATAGGAAAGAGAAATGAGTTGGAGAGGTAATTTAATAAAAAAATAAATAAATGAATTGGAGAATGAAATTAATAAGAGAGAGAAAATATTTTATTTTCATTTAAAATTAAATTAAATTATTATAATATTCTTTGTACGAATTAACCAAATCAAAATAAATGAGTGGTTTGTTTGTCATAAAATTTTGGTGTAGATTGCTAACATACTCTCATTAAAAAATAGGTGGGAGTATATTAGCATTCCCCTATATATATATATTATTTTTAATTCGAAACTCACCTCCAAAATTTAAAATTTACATAAAATTTATCAATGAATTTTAAAATTTGTAGCAATATTTACCTATAGATTTTTCTACAAAATTCCTATTCACAAGAAATTTACTACAATTTTTTTTGGGAATTATTTTTGGCAAAAAAATTTCTTGCAATTTTTTTTTCAAAAAAGTTACTTATGAAAAAAAATTTATAAGAAAATTCACAATAATCAATTAGGATAAAAAAATTATAATTTTATAATTTATCCACAAGAATCATATGGTTTTGACAGTTTTATGGATGAATTAGTTTTTTTAAATAAAAAAAATATATTATAAATTGATAATTCTATCATATATTTGATGAATCTATTTGAGTTGCAAATTTAGCCCACATCCAATTTTCATGTTGCAAGATTTATTTTGAATTTTTGATATATATATATATATATAAGGAGAGATTCTTTTATTCCAATGGCAAAAAAAGTTCTTGCAATTTTTTTTTCAAAAAAGTTACTTGCGAAAAAAATTTATAAGAAAATTCACAATAATCAATTAAGATAAAAAAAAATTATATTTTTATAATTTATCCACAATTATCATATGGTTTTGACAGTTTTATGGATGAATTAGTTTTTTTAAATAAAAAATATATTATAAATTGATAATTTTATCATATATTTGATGAATCTATTTGAGTTGCAAATTTAGCCCACATCCAATTTTCATGTCGCAAGATTGAATTTTTGATATATATATATATATATATATATATATATATATATATATATATATATATATATATATATATATATGAGGAGAGATCCTTTTATTGCAATAGTAAGTCTATCTAGACTTACTCTGTTCAATAACTCATGTTCTACATCAAATTTTAATAATTCAGCCGTTCAATTTAAAGTTTTTAATGTGTAGATCAAATCTGTAAATTTTTAGAAAATTTAAAAATTATTTGATACTTCATTTCATTAATTCAAATCAATGTATAAAATAATTTTATGATTATCCGTCAATTTGAATTAATGAAATGAAGTATCAAATGATCTTCAAATTTTCTAAATATTTGCATATTTGATCTATGCATTATGAACTTTAAATTGAACGGTTGGATTGTTGAAGTTTGATGTAGAACATGAATTATTGAACGGAGTAAGTTTAGGTAAACTTACTCTTGGAGTAAAAGGATCTCTCATATATATATATATATATAGAGGAGGGTTCAAACGACACCGGTGTAACTTTTACTAAGTGTTACACCACTTAATAACTTTATATTAAATGTGAATTTTGAAAATCCAACCGTTAGATTGAAAGTTCATATCTCTTAGATTATATATGTCAAATTTTGTTAAAATTGAACAACAATTTGAAGGTAATCAAAATGTTCATATTTTAGTATATTTTAAAATGTATATATTACGTCAGTTTTATTTTATGAGAATGAAATATCAAATCATCTTCGATTACTATAAAATTTTGTGTATATGATCTAAGAGATATGAACTTTCAATCTAACGATTAGATTTACAAAATTCACATTTAATATAAAGTTATTGAGCGATATAACACTTAGTAAAAATTACACCGGTGTCGTTTGAACCCTCCTCATATATATATATATATATACACACATTAGTTAAAACATATAATTTAGATTAGTTTGCCTTAAAATTTGACATAAGTTTCGATATTTCAAGCGACATTTCAAAATGGAAAGAGAGAATTATTGTCTAGTTGGGATGGATGGACATAGACTATGCTATTAAGAAAAAAGAATCATTGTCAATCACTATAGAAAGTGATCAAGATGATATTACGCTATATGAACGACAAGAGCAATTCAATCGACTTAAGTTATGTTTATTAAACCTAAAATCTCAATTGGAATATGTGGTTATGTCGATCAACATGAAAATGTTCAAGACTTGCTTAGAGTCATTGATGACAAACTTGTTGGTTTTGATAAGGCATTAGTAAGCACCCTAATCATGAAGTTCTCTTCCCTTAGGCTCGCCAAAATGAAATGTGTGTGAGCATATAATGCAAATGTGTGATATTTCAGCTCAACTTTTCTTGAGGTTGATATATCTGAGTTTTTTCTTATGCATTACATTTTGAACATCCTTTTGCTAGAATATGGACCTTTGAAGATTTCCTACAACACACATAAAGACAAATAGTTAAATAATGAGTTAACGACCATGTGTGTTTAGGACGAAGAAAGGTTGTAATAGAGTTGGGTGAGAGTGTCTTTCTAGCAACTACACGAGGAAAGAACAAAGTTGTTAATGTTGAAAAATCTCAAACCAACCAAAAAGATAATGGTAGATACCACCTCAAGTTGATACTAAAAAAGAAGCAAGGTGTTTCTTTTGTAAAAGAAAAGACACATGAAGAAAAATTATCTTAAATTTTAGAAATGATTTGAGAAAAAGTGTAATTCGATCTCATTTGTTTGTCATGAATCTAATATGATTGATGTTAATATTAACACCTAGTGGATTAATTCTGGATCTACAATCCATGTTGTCAACTCTTTATAGGGTATGCAAAATCTAAGAAAACAAGTGGGAAGTGGACAAAACATCTTATCAAGAAACAAGATGAGCTCAACTGTGGAAGCTGTTGGAACTTAACATTAACTTTGAATAATAGTTTTATTTTGAAATTAGAAAGGACTTTCTATGTACCAAATTTTTCTCAAAACTTGATTTCTATTTCTAGACTCATACCATTTGGATATTTCTTTTGTTTCAAGGACAGATATAGCTTATATTATAATAATGAATTTGTTGGGAATGTATGATGGTATTTATCATCTTTGTTTGTAAAATGAAGCCACTAATTAATAGTTCAATGTAGGTTCACACTGGTGTTAAGTGGTGTAATATTAATGAGAATTTCTCTATTTTGTAGCATTAAAGATTAGGACATATCTTCATAGAGAGAATTAAAAGGTCGATAGAAGATAGAGTGCTTAATACTCTTGATTTTACTAACTTTAAGACTTGTCTGGATTGCATTAAGGGAAAACAAAACAATATGTCTAAGAAAGGTGCTACAAGGAGTTCAAACATATTAGAAATAATTCATACCAGTATATGTTGTTCATATATGGATGCACATAGTAAAAAATACTTCAACTTTATAGATGATTACTATGTATGTTTATTTGCTTCATAATAAAAATGAAGCATTGGATGCCTTTAAAGTCTTTAAGGCTGAAGTTGAGAACTAATGCAGAAAGAAAATAAAAATAGTGAGGTCAAATAACAGTGGAGAATATTATCTATAACTTCAATATATGTTGACCTCAAGAGTTGATTTTATTATCTATTGTGCTTAAAAATTTCAAAACTATAACATTTTAGCCCAAAATTGACAACTTTCATGAAGACCACAAAAATAATTTTAGCCATTTACTTGCTCAAGTGAGCCCTTCATTTGCTTAAGTGAGACAATCAATTTGCTTGAGCGAGCTAAATTCGCTTAAGTGAGCTTTTACTAGAAACTTTGTGACATAGACTCGTTTGAGCAAGCCTAAAGTTGCTTAAGCAAGCCATAATGGTCTTCATCATGATATTATACAGTTTCAAGGAGTCTAACTTTCCCCCACACCATTCCTTTAACACTTATAATCCAAATATTCAATAGGTAAAATCTCAAATTAAAGCCTATTACTATACAATTAGGTCATCAATTAAATATTTGTGGACAAAAGATAGACACTAGAAAGGGGTTGAATAATGTCTATAAAAAAAACTTGCACTTTTTCAAGTAGTAAGGTAGTAACGTTAACAGTAAAGAGTTTAGGAGAAGAGGCAGACAAAAGACAATAATTTTTATATTGGTTTGTCTCAACTATAAAGACCACGTTTAGTTCCTAATTCAACTAGATTGAGTTCCATTATCTTAAAAAAGATACAAATATTCTTTTAACAAGCCACTCTTGGCTAAAACCTAAGTTTTTTTTGAATTATCTCTTCAAGCAATCTACCAAATTATTCTTTCAACACAAAGTCTCTTTAGGCGCATTAACACCAAATATTCTTTTACAATCAAACCTATCCAGGCTCAAACGAGTATTATTTTACAAAAAAGCCTCTCTAGGTTCAACCAATTATTCTTTTATGCCTCTTCAAGGTCAAGTGAGTATTCTTTTAACAAATAAGCCTCTCTAGGCTTATCCCTATAACAACAATTATAATTGAGTAAAGTTTTACAAGTATTATTTTGTCTTATAGACAAGACGTGATAGAACCAATTTATAATAAAATTTGTACAAAAAAAATGAATAATGATTTGTACAAAAGTTCTTCTCTAAAAAAATCTTCTTCTTTTTGTTCTTTAAGTTCCTTATTTAATAGTCTAGATGAAGATGGTCGTTGCAAAATCTTGAAGGTTTCTCACAAACTTGCTTCATTTGTCTTCATTGCGAGTTTCTTAAGATGAGAAGTGTTTATTGAAGCATTAAATATTTCCATTAATTACATTTCATCAAATTGTCACTTTTTATTCGATCAAGGAACTTACTTATCAATTTTAGGATACCAAATAGACTTTTTATGGCATGTCTTAGTGAAGAGTAGGTTCTGCATCAACTTTTATTGACTTTTTCCATGATTTCAAGGATCCATTTATCCTTGCACACAATAGATTTGTGAGTTCCAATGAGCTTTCTTTGTTCGATTTGTTAAGAAATTGATTAGTTATGCACACAATAGTCGTTACTTATTATAAATGATATGCATTTATGACTTTATGAAGTAAGATTGTATGCTTCGTCTGATAACACATCGTTTGTCTTAAGGTTTGTGTTTTGTTTCGTTTAATTTGTATTTTCAAAAATATTTTCCCTTTATAAAAATGTCTTATTTGTTAACATTAAAACTTGAAAGCTTGAGGGATTTAAGATGGTCTTTTGACCTAACATCTTTACACCAAATTATCACCAAACATATTAATTCACTTTACTATATACTTTATGGTTCTTACACAAACTACAGGTACTAATAGATTTATGATTAAATAAAATTACACAAAATTCATTATACATTATAAATTAATTATCACATATAAGACACACGAGAAGAGTACATAAATAAAATTCACAGTTTATAAATAAGAATGGAGATTTCTCTCTCATTACACATATGAACAGACAAAATATTAAGAGTCAATCTTTTTATCCAACATACAACTCACACCCCATAGTGAAAATATTTACTCCCTTTACCTTAATAAGCACTAAATGATGGTTGCAAAATATCAGGCTGGCCTCTAGAAGCCTTAAATTCTCCAAGTTCTTCAGGTACAAAGAAAAAGCATAAACGTGTGTGAGAAAGCGTTAACTACTAACTAAACTAAAATCCTCCCTCTTATAAAACTAACCCCTTCCTTTTTCTTTTTAAAACATAAAACATAAATAAAATAAAACGATAACATGAAACACATATATTTCCAAAATACACTTAATTAAATAATTAATTTCACAACTTTCTGTAATTAATTAAAACACATATAATTAAATAAACACTTATAAGTTATTTTTCAAAAATCCACCTAATCAATTAAAACTCTTTTATTAATTTATTTATAAAATTTAGGGTGTTACAAATTTTAGTTTTAATTCTTGTATTTTATTTTTATTTTATTTTCATTGTTCAAAATTTAAATTACTATTTTTATCTTTAATGTTTATTTTAAACTAAATATATAATACTATTTATTTTAGAAACCTAGAATATTTTTATAAATATTACGTACCAAGATGACATTATAAACACTAAGTAGATATGACTTGATCTTTGGTTAAAAACATACATAGTTAACAAATGTCACATAACAATAAGGACAAAAGAAAAAAAAAAAGTGATTTTAGCTACGTGACACTTGTTAACTATGTATATTTGTTTAAAAAACCTTTAGGTTGTTGAAAGATAAAAACTAATAGAAATCCGTATTGTTAGGATTTCAAAATGTTTTTAATTAAATTTTTATCATAAAAAATTCTATTAATAGTAATTCAAGACTTTTCAATAATAATGGTACTTAACTAAGACAAATAATTTAAAAAAAAATCAAAATCTAATATATATATATATATATATATATATATATATTATTTTTCTTCTATTTTTTTTCCTTATTTTTTTTCTTTTTATTCTCTCTTGTCTTTTTCACTTTTCTTTCTTTCTCCTTTCCCGCTCTTTACCCTTTTTATTTTTTTTTCTTCTATTTCTTTTTTTTTTTTGTTTTTTTTACTTCTTTTTCTATCAATATTGACATAAAATTATCAATGCTTGTACTTTTAAATTATTAAATATTTTTTTAAAAAAATTGAATGATGAAATATTTAAATTTTGATTAAAATTTATTTTCATTAAAATTTTAAACATACATCTAAAAATATTATTTTATTTAGACATTAAAATTTTTATCCATCCCCTTTCCTTTTCATTTTATTGTTGATTTACCAATACATTGTTGATTAAGCTCAAGATGGAGACATGGTCTTAGTTGATTTTGATAAATATAAATAAGTCTCCTGAGAGATAAGAGTGTAAGTTGTAGTTTATTTTGTGTTTTGATTCTCTTGATATTTAAGAGTGCAAATTGTATTTTATTTTGTGTGATTTTAAGTTTTGTTGCTTGTGTGTTTTATGCTTGGTAAGTAACTTAGCCTTTTTTCTCCATCTAGATGATGATTGATGATTTAGATATATGTTAGACTTGAATTGTAAAGAGAAATGGTATAAAAAAAAATGAGATATTAAGTTTTTAATTAAAATAATTGATTATTTCAAGTAATAATCAATTATTTGTTCTATTTTTTAGTTACCTAAGGAGCAGTTTTTGTAATAATTAACTCTTCAAAAACATAATTGATTATTTCAAAAACAAGATAGTTGATTATTGCTCAAAATAATCGATTAAAGTGTTATTGGTTGATTTCTAAAATTGCTAAGAATAAAATAATCGATTATTTATGTAAATAATTGATTATTTCGATCAGAAGACTTATATACATACATACATACATATATATATATATATATATATATATATATATATATATCATTTTTCACACTGTGAATGGAGAAACTTAATTCTTTGTGATATCTTTTTCGAAAATACTCTTTGAGATACATTTTTCTTTGTAAGAAGAGGTTCTTTAACCTTTGTGGTAACCTAAAGAATGTTTTCAAGAATTGAATTGATCATCATCTTCATGGAATGAAAGGTTAAGCTACATGGTTGATTCATCTACTATGATATGTTCTGTACATCAAGTGAGTTATTTCCTTAAACTTTTATATTGATTGTTTTATTAAGTTTCTTAAGAATGGAGAATCTTGTAGTGGAGTGCTACAAGTAGGTATTTCTTGGAGTGCAAGAAGTGGTTTCTTTAATAGTGTAAAAATGTATTACATGTGGTATTGTGATTGTAAAACTTCTTATATTAAAGATTAATGAAAAATCTCAATCAGGTTGATTGGGGATTGGATGTAGGTCACAAGTGGATATAACTGAACCTATATAAATTGGTTGTTCATTTTTATCTCTTCCTATACTTGACTTTACATTCTTGCATTTCTATTTTCATGCTTGTTATGTGTTGTGAGGCATGTACATTGCATTAAGAATTGAGTTGATTAATTTAGACTTGTATTGAATCTAAATTAAGTATCCTATATACAAGTTATAGATCAACACATTTCTTTGAAAAGATTTAGAAAAAATTTTCAAAACCAAGATAGCTATACAAGAAATTTTTAATAAACCAATTCACCCCCTTCTTGGTTAGGCCATCTTTTCTTACATATCTATTTATATATATGTGTGTGTGTGTGTGTGTATAAATCGCTCATGTTCCTACCCCTATTAATGAAGAAATTTTAGTGTATGCTTGTCTCTCTTTCTCTCATCGAGCTTTGAGTACATGAGACTATCTTAAAGCTAAATTTTTTGGTGGTAACCCTAGTTAATGTTTGGACAAATCCCTTTGTCAACAACAACTCTTTAATCAACATTATTACAAGTTGCTTAGCAAATTCTAGCAAGATCTTAGCTCAAACGATAATGACTCATCCTTGGAGTGAATTTTTGTTGGTGCCAAAAGGTGGAGAGATGAGAAAAGAAAAACACATATGAAAGCATAAGTAGACACGAAGAAACAAATAAAAGTTGCGTTTTCTATATTTTTTAAAACTATTAGTTTTATACACTCCATTTCAAGGGGAACCTTTCTTTTTAAACTCTCTATTGATATATACATAGCATTATCTCTAATATACATGCATGCAATCATACTCTAATATATTATATCATAATTATATATATTTTTGTATGTAAGGATATATATTGTCTATAATTGAGCATGACTATGTCTTATATGCTCGAAATCTTTGTCTTTTAAAAACGTGTTTGTCATTATGAAAAGGGATAGAATGTTATATTAAAGGATGTTAACCCCTCAAAATTTATGTTTTAATGTTAATAAACATGAATGTTTTTGGAAAGGCATAAAAAAATCAAATGTCAAAGACAATAGAATAAATCATAGGAAAAGACAATACTGAACGTTGAATGGCATGATAGCCCTCAGACTCAACACTTTGTCTAACTAAGATAAATGTTTTAAATATCACATTTAATATGTCTGATATTTCTATCATCTGCTCTTATGTTATTTCTTAATAAATTGAAGGAATAAAAATTTCTTTGGAACTCACAACACATAAAGGAATGAGGATCTTTTTATCGTAAGAAAAGGACTAGTAGATATCTCAAAGTAGGCAAAGTCAACTAAAAATCATTCTCGACTAACACACAACAATTCATTTCCTTTTTGTATTCTAAAGGTGATAATTATCCTCCTTGATCTTATAAGAAGTGATCATATAGTGAAACACATTTACTGCAAGCATTTATTACACCAACGGACACCTAGCTCTACAAGGAAGCAAGGAAAAATAAGACAAAACAAGTTGATGAGTGTAACTTAAGGATTTGCAACAGTCATCTTCAAAATTCATCCATATAAAAAAGCTTGAAAATATCAAAAATAAGAAAGCAAATATACATAATTGTAAAAGAAATTCCACAAACATATTCTTTAATCATTCTTTGTACTTAAAAGTTTATCATGTCTTGTTTTGTAAGATAATTCCTTGTTGGCTTATCCAACTTAAACTATGTGATTTAGCTTAAAGTCGGTCTAGACATGTTTTGCTGTTTAAAAAAATACTTGGTGTTAAAGTCTGAAGACGCTTTGTTGTTCAAAGAATACTTAGGTATGTCTTGAAGAGGCAAATCAAAGAACACTTAGATTGACCCATAGATGACTTATGAAATAATACTTGTATCTTTGTGAAACGTAGTAAAACTTGATCAAGAATTGGACTTAGTCTTAGTGATTGAAACAAATCAATATAAATACACATTATGTTCTTTACTTTACTTCGTTTGCACTTTTTTGGTCTTACGTTGCTACTTCACTATTTTGAAAAGTGTTGTTCTTTATAGATACTATTCCACCTCCCCTCCTTTTAGTGTCTTTCCTTTTTTTTTTCTTTTAAAATTTGATATTAGAACTCGGTCTTCGACAAAGTTTAACATTTAACAATGCTAAAGGAAATGATTTTAAGATGAGACATTGAAAGTTAATACCTTTCCGAAGGAGCTTCTCTTACAATATTTTTTACCTTTAATGGAAAAAACTATCTATATTAGGAGGATAGAATGAAAATGTTCATTAAATTTTTTGTTTTTGTACAGGTAGGGGGTTCGGCTACCACCCTATCGGCAGCCGAATGGTAGAACCAGGAAGCCGAATGCCAATCGGCCACCAGGATCGGCCTACCATCATTTGGTACTCTTAATCAAAGATTAGGGGTTAATTAGTCGATTAAGGTGTATTACCTAATACGGTAAATATGTTGCAGGGCCCATGGGGTCCAGGGCCCATAAATGTCAGTATAAATAGCTCAGGACAAAAGGTAACGTCACTGTTCATTAATTACCCTAGATATTCGTGCTTGTCCTGACTTGAGCATTGGAGTGCCTTTTGCAGGTACCAACCCCCTCACCAGCGTATTGGATCGGAGTTCTCGTTCGGCCTTTGGACTATTAGAAGACTTAGTGTGCCCATCAGACAGGTACAGTTTTTATGAATATATTTAAATTTAAAAATATCAAAAAAAAGTTTAAAAACTGAAATATATTTTAAATCTAAATATGAAAAAAATTCTAAAGTTTAATTGTAATTAGCATATTAAAATTAGAGATTCAATTACATGCATTTAAAACATACCAATATTTAAAGGTAATTGACTACTCAGCATAAATGATAAGCATTTGACACATATACCAATTGTTGTAGGTAGTAAAGAGAACAAAAGTCCAAGTTATTGAATCCACGAGGACTTAAGTTTATAATTGTCTAATATAATTTTGGTACTAAATAGATGTATAAAAGAAATTTAAATTTTTGTAAATTACAATACAAAAATTTATAGAAAAGTATGTAATAAAGCAATTAAGAATTTGAATTTAAATAATAATATGAGTAGTCAGAGATTGATTTCACTAACTTTTTCCATGTAAATCCTTTCCAATTTTTATTCAATGTTGTAATTATACAATTAATTCAACAGTTCACAATTATATTTAAATCCAAATTCCATAGGCGATAAATTCTAAGTTATTTAAGAGAAATTTCAATTCCTTGGTAATTTTTGTTAAATAATGATGTATTAAGGTCAAAAACCAAAAGTTGACCGATAAGATCTATTCTAATTTCTTAATAGTGAATGCTATCAACATTTTACCTAGATCATAATTTTAAAAGGATTTTCTAACCTCAGTTAAAATTATAAAATCATGCATTGGCCAAAATACACATTAAGTACAAAATAAAAGCGATAAATGGATAAAAACAATATATTGAATGAGAACAGGAAAGATTATATGAGTACAATAACTACATTAATTTTCAACAGTAGAGAACTTAGTCACTCATGATTAAAGATTACATAAGAAAAGAGGAATCTTTGATTGATGCATGATTATAATGACACTCTTACAGGAATTCTCTCTAATCTCTCTAAATTGTGCTTAGAAAGTAAAATAATGGATTCTACATCCTCAAAAACCTCCTAGAGACACTATTTTTATAATATTTTCTAATGGGCTTTTAGATAAAATATACTCGCTCCAAGGGCCCATGTGGCTCACTTTGAGCGAGCTTATGCATGCTCCAATGATGCTCTCTGTTCAAGCTCACTCAAAGCGCTTTTGTGATAGTTTTTAGCGAATTTTACCTACTTAGAGTGCCTAAGTAACTTGCTTTCAACTAGTTGGTATGATCCTTTAAGGGTGCTCTCTAAATTTTCTTGCTTCAAGTGATGCTTTTGGTCATTCTTAGTGAATTTTATTAGCTCATGAACGATCTTCTATGTAACTTGGAGTTATAGTTCCCCTTTGAGATTTGTAACTTGCAAATTATTTTTTCATGTGTTATATCTCAATAAAGAATAACACTAAAAATACTGAATATAATATAAACAATTAAATCCTAAAATTGAAATTACCTCTTGATTAAGTATTTTGTGGTAAAAAAACAATAGGCATAAACATAAAATATATTAATAATTACCTAATTGAATAAAATATATATGTACATTTACTAATTATTGATAAACTAACAGAATTTTAATGGAGTTGAAGATGAAGAATTCAATTTCAAGATTTTTAAACTACAAGATTTTTTTTTAACTAGAGACCCAATTAAAATTTTGATAAAACTATAGGGCCAATAGATTAATTTAACCAAATATTAACTATCAGATATGTGGTTAGGTGGTGAATGATTTAACTATCAAATATTGACTATCATACACGTGGTTAGTGGGTGAAAATTTTAATTATAAAATTTTTAAACTATAAAGATATTTTTTGAAGTGTTTTTAACTGCATGCAACTAATTAGTAAAATTTTGATAGAATTATAGGTACCGGTAGATTAATTTAACAAAATATTAATTATCATATATATGTGGCTAAGTACGTATGCGGTAATCAAGTTGCAAAAAAGGTTAACTTGGGTTCCATTATTGTTCACCTGAATGGCATGTACGAGGAAACTTATTTTCTGAGAGTTACTTAACACCCGATAGGATGGTGATGAATTTCAAGAAACAAAAGTATAAAGAAAGATTTTAAAAAGATGGAAGGTTGTAAATAATACGGGCACGAATTATGTGAGAATTATTGTACAGAAAGAATTCTTCAAACAACGACAAAGGAGGAAGCTTCATCAACGTGTTTTACTAATGCCATAGTTTCACGTAAATTTCAAGGAATATAGTGTTTGTAATTGAACACTTTGGGTTCACTTTTCAAGTTTTGGTGATGATTTTAGGTTCTGTTAGTGTCACATACTTTGGCGTAAGATCATTACTAGAATCTAACCTTGACGAATCCAAATTTGAGGTTTTGAAATCTGGGTTTTGCTTAACCAAAATGGAATTTTTGTTGTAATATACATGGGTTTTATTGCACAAAAGTGCATTCTGTAAACTAGATGAGACGGTTTATTCAGTGTTGGGTGTGTTGGGACATTGGCTTCGGTTGGTGACACTGACAGCATCGACTTTCCTCATCTTAAGTTTCCCCTTTGGCATCGCTTAAGGCCTAAACTTAGAGCATGTGACCCCAACATGTAATACAGCATGACATGGTGTCTCTAAAGTTCCATTTCCTGGTTTGTGATGATGCAAATGTAATGTGACACACGAGACCTTCAACCACGATACAATACCCTTATTATATTTCATTGCTGCCATGTCAACGCCATCACCTTCACCATTGTTATCACCATCACCACAACTCTCTTCCGATGCACCTTCACCTTCATCTATGCCAACATCATCGCCATCCCAGTCTCTGGTTCCGGCGACTCTGTTGGCACCACCATCATTGTCATCACCATCACCGTCGCCAATAATGCCACCACAATCGTGGGCATCAACTTCTCCTCCTCCAGCAGCCCCACCACCTCCTCGGAGTTCTTCTCCTTCTCCAACATCTACTACACCTACAAGTAGTAGTGCATCTCCTCCTCCTCCTCCAGCTAGGATAAGTCCTTTTGATTCTCATTCTACTCCATCACACTCTTCTTCTGGATTGGTTCCACAACCTCCATCAGCACAAAATTCTGGCCTTGGAAGCAGTGGTGGAACTAGTGCAATGGCTGTTGGAGTAGTGACAGGACTTCTCCTGCTTGGCTTCATTGGCATTGCTATCTGGTGCATGAGGAGGCAAAAGGAAAAGATTTCTAAGATTGGTGGTTATGGCTCGCCAGCCCCTCTTGGCTCATCACCTGAAACAGGTAATCATCTGCATCATAGCATTATTGCTTCTTCAATGAATGGAGTTGTCTAACATTTGAAAGATGGGACAGTAATTCGAGAAAATTAAATTTGAATTTAATTCAATATTATAAAACTAATTCATCAAGTAAAGATTGCTGTTTACTCACTAGTCAATATAAAAATTTTGATTTAGTTAACTGTGCAAAAATTCCACCTATCCTAACTATTTTCTAAAAATCACAAATTTCATAGGTAGCTATAATATTAGTAGAAGTATGTTTTTTTTATGTTAGTTTAATGAGTTTGAATAGTCCAAGGAAGAAAGATAGTTTCATTAAATGGAAAGCTATTGATATATTAATAAAATAAAATAATAATAGTAATAATAATAATAAAACTCTTTAAGTTTATCACACAGCATAGAATTTCTAATACTAATGTATCTAGCGTTTAAATGTTAATATAGTTTGTAGTTCGTAGGGATCAATTCGAGAATTGTGTATTATTGTGGACAAATGTGTCTCGCCATAATAGGACCAATTGGGGCATGACAACTCTTGTTTCTTTATTACATTTGTTCTAGTTTTTATTATTTGCTAGTTTGGTGCTTTTGAAATTCAGTAGGATTCGTCTTTTACAATTTTCCGCGCATGAATGTTGTTGTGCCAATTTATATAACACTCAATTTCTGGCGATTTCACACTGAGTTTTTTTTTCTTAAAAAATACCTTGTTATTTTTAATAAAAAAATCTTTAAAAACACTTATTGAAAATTTGAAGAAACCCAAAATAATTCAAGTTTGTAACTTTGTCCAGAGTTGTCCTTTATCAAGATTCGTTCTTCAGCTCCTCTCATACAAAGAGCATCCGGGGTTAATACACCATCATCAGGACTAGGCAACTCAAGGTCATTGTTTGCATATGAAGAACTAAAGAAGGCCACAAACAGTTTTTCAACTCAAAATCTTTTGGGAGAGGGCGGATTTGGTTGCGTGTATAAAGGGTCACTTCAAGATGGGAGAGAGGTAGCAGTTAAGCAACTGAAAATTGAAGGAGGTCAGGGTGAGAGAGAATTCAAAGGTGAAGTTGAAATCATTAGCCGCATACATCATCGTCATTTGGTTTCTTTGGTGGGATACTGCATTTCAGATAACAGAAGATTACTTGTCTATGACTATGTCCCCAATAATACCCTTTATTTTCATCTTCATGGTAAAGCTAGTTCATAGTGCTGAAAGACTGTTTCATGGTATTTTTGTTGAATTTAGTCTGTGCTAACTGAAAGTGGATTTGAAGGGGAAGGTAGGCCACTGCTGGAATGGGAAAAACGTGTTAAAATTGCGGCTGGAGCAGCTAGAGGAATAGCTTATCTTCATGAAGATTGTAATTATCAATCCTTAATATCTGTTATTGTGTTGTTGTTGCAAGGTCTTGAAGTTTGCATAATAAGTGTTCTGTAAAAAAATATGATTGTGAAATTTTCATACATATATGTGCATGAGTGATGGCAGCTAGAGAGACATTGTTCTTTTTCTTTATAATAATTTGATTGGAGACAGTTACTGAGGTTAGGGGCATCAAAAAATGGAAAATTTGAATTTTATTTTAGTGAAGATAACATGGATTGATAACTGGGTGATTTACTTTACGATCAAGTATTGTTATTTTCTGCTATTGAATGTTATGTTTTGCATAGGCAATCCACGGATTATTCACAGGGATATCAAGTCATCAAATATTCTTTTAGACTACAACTTTGAAGCTCGAGTATGTGCTATTTCCACTTCGCATTCTAAGTTTGATATTATCTGTTTCATTGATATATTCTAAATATTTTTGGTCTTATAGGTCTCAGATTTTGGGCTAGCCAAATTAGCTGATGCAAATACACATGTAACCACGCGTGTTATGGGAACTTTTGGGTGGGTAATGTTATGCCTATCATTTTATCTTTTTCCTATCATTCCCCTTGGATATAGATTACGGATTCATGGCTCATTTCATAACATGAAAATATACGAACATTGATTGCTTTTTTTCCCTCTTCAAGATATGTGGCACCTGAATATGTATCAAGTGGTAAATTGACTGAGAAATCAGATGTATACTCTTTTGGAGTCATGCTTTTGGAGCTCATTACTGGAAGGAAGCCAGTAGACATATCTCAACCAGTTGGAGAAGAGAGCCTTATTGAATGGGTAAGCATAGTGCCAAATTGTTGCGATCTCTCTTTAGCTACTGCAGTAATCTTTTGCTAATCTTGTATTCAGGAAGGTGTTGGTGTGTTAAACTGTTGATGGTGATCAAAATTTACATTATATTTGTGCTGTTTCTATATTAAGAAATTTCTTCTTGTAGTCTCTTGTAGACATAAAGCATAAGTGAATCTTCCGGTTCCACTGCACTCATAGTTACATCCTAGCCTGCAAAGTGCATCAACTTTTGATATATCGTTGAATGTGTTGTGTACTGAGTTCATACACATTCACATTGATATGATATTATTCACTTTGGAATTTATCACCCAAAAGGTTTCAAGAAAACATTCATGTAGTCATAAATCCATGTTTTTCCTCTTGTTCTTATGATTTGTGACTTTCTAATTAGTATTTGTTAGGAAACAATAGACACTCTAATTAAAGAGTCCAAGAACTTGCAAATCTCACACTATAATTCCGTACTTTCAACATGGAACTCAAGTCCCATACTTGCAATTAGATCCTAACAGTATTGCAACACCATTTTGAGAACTGATTCACAGGTCTTGGAAGAGTAAAAGATCAGAAAATAAATGCTAGTTTCCTGAGTTTCCCAATACAGGAGCAGCAGCATGTACAACTTATGTATTGCAACTTTCGACAAAAATATAATGAAATTGTTTGAGTGAATAGTTAGTATTGTATCATATCTTTGCATAATCTTGTCCATATCTTTTCATCCTAACCTTTTCCGGTGTAATTTTACAATATAACTAAGGTGTTATCTCAAATACACCAAAAAGAAAGAAGAGGAAAGAGATAAGGTAACTTAATTTAACTTCTCTATTTGAAGTTTACTTGTGAAAAAGAAAATTTGGTTTACGGTTGATCATCATCTAGTGTACTTGAATTAATAAAATGTGTATGCATAAAAAAGTATTGGAAATCTCATATTGCCTATTATATCCAAATACTATATATAATTGGAGAGTAATCCTTATTTTACAAGTTGATTTTTTTAAGTTGAGTTAGTCTAAATTCAATTTCTTAAGAAAAAGGCCGAAAGGTTGAAAAGCTAGATATAACATTTTAGTCTATAAGCTTCGAAAAGTCAGCATTTCCACCCAAACCAATCATGAACATTTGTCATAATTTCATTCAGGCAAGCCTTTCTTACTAAAGATGGTACCTTATTTTTCAGGCTCGACCTTTGCTAAATGATGCACTAGATAGCGAGGAATTTGAGAGTTTAACAGATCCAAAGCTAGGAAAGAACTATGTTCAAAGTGAAATGTTTTGCATGATTGAAGTTGCTGCTGCTTGCGTGCGTTATTCATCTGCCAAAAGACCTCGTATGGGACAGGTAATTATGAAAGGGAAACAAAAAGTTTTCTATAGAATGTTTTATTGATTTTGTAACATACAAATAACAGAATAATGTTTTGTCTTGAATTATCACTTTTTTTCAGGTTGTTAGAGCTTTTGATAGTTTAGCTACTTGTGATCTTTCAAATGGAATGAGAGTTGGGGACTCTGCGCAGCAATCTGCAGATATTAGATTGTTTCGTATAATGGCATTTGGATTTGGTAGTCAAGATTATAACTCAGACTTTTTAAGCCACATAGTTTGAATACAAAAGAGAATATGATATATATTGGGAGAGTTTGGTTTCAAATTTGACTCTTTTGAGGTGAATATACCCCCTGAAATTGACTGTACATTATCTTGATTCTTGTAACAAACTCTTTAATTTTTTTCACCTTTTATATTTGTTCTTATATCTAGAGAGAAAGAGGTGGAGGAAAAATAATACCTTTCAATTTTGATGATTGTTGTGGAATGAAAATTAGATAATAAAAGATGAGAAATAGATCAAATAGAGTACATATGAGAGAGAAGTAATTATATAAAGAATAAAGGAATAATATAATCGAAAATAGAAATATAAAAAAAAAATTGACACAAGCAAATATAGTGACATGCGTAATAACTTATTGCGCAACTTTTATATATTATAAATTGATGTGAAAATAATGTAAAAGTTGACACAAAGATAAGGTTGATGAATTAAGCCACAAGTTACCGTTTCATACTCATGATGATGAGGATAATTAATTCATTTGTCTCATAACATAGATGTGGATACCCTTGTCTTAACGTATTCTCTTGAATTTTCAATAAAAGCAAGGACCAAGTTGTTTTTGGGTTGAAGGGAGAAGAACCTTGTTACATCAGCATCACATCTTTGCACTTGTAACAATATAGAATTAAGAGTTAATTACGTTAAAAGTAGAAGTATATGACGACATTGCCATTGACCTGAGACAAGAATTATTTACGTTAAACGTAGAATCAATGTTCTCATGGAATCTGAGAACAGACTGATTCTATTATTATAGAAGTGAATGAAAATTAGTCCCACATCGAGTTGGTCCATCAATTTATACAAGGGAAATTGGTAGCAACCATTATTAATTGATTTTCCAACTGATTAAGCATGTGTTTGGTTCCGTAGTTGCCTCAACGTGAATGAAAAAAATTAAGTGAGTTCAACGCATCATGGTACCAAATACAAGCTAATTAACTAACCCAACTCTGATTCACTAATTCAACTATGTGCGTGTTTGTTTCAGCGCTTTATAACATATTTTCACGTCAATTCTGTCCGAAACGTGAAAGTTAAAACTATTTGCTTCCGATTTGACGTGAAAAATCACGTTATTGACACCGAATCAAACACACTATAAGGCTTTTCAAAATTGAAAGGACAGCACAAAGATCAAACTCTGGTTCTATACCAACTCCACACCACCAATCTTAGTGTTAGTGGTCCCAAATTGATCAATCAATTGTTGACTTGTGTTATATTTATACACAATTTTTGTTTTAATAAAAATTATTTACGGTTGATAAAAAAGAATATTTGTGCACTATTTGACTACTGTATTTTATATGTAATATCTGTAATGTTGTATTTTATTTGAGAGAAAAATGTTTTTAGTCTTTTTAAAAAAAATTAAATTCGGTTGTAGTCTCTTCAAAATTTTGTTATATTTTAATCAATCTAATTTGAATTAGTATCATTTTTTTATTCTCAAAATGATTTAGATAGTACTTAAAAACGTTATAAAGCATTATCTAAAGCACTTTGAAAACAAAAAATGAGACATGTTTACTAGAGAGACCAAAATAAAAAAATAAAAAAAAATGAGAGGGACTAAAATCAAACTTAAAAACTTTAGACAAATCAAAAATATATTTTAACCTTATCTATTTATATAGTATTTGACTCTTATATTTTATTTATCCAATATTTGACTCTTGTTTTTTGTTTGTGGAACAACATATTAATATAAATCTAATAATAACAACTAATACAACAACAATAATAACTTTTGAAATTCAAAAGTATTTCTTTTATAATTTCAAATTTTAAATTTTAGAATAATAAACTTACTCATTGTTACATGATATTATTAGGGAAAAATATAAAAAACAATATATGAAAGTGGTATGAATAACCAAACTAAGGTGCATAAACAATTACCTTGTCAGATTTTGCAAGGTTCAAGCCTAGGTATGATAACTTGATCTAAAACTCAACTTATTTTAGGCATTTGCTCCTTATACCTAAAGTTTTCCTCCATCCGCTCATTCAAACCTTAAACTTTCATTAATACCATTGTAGCCTAGGTATGATAACTTGATCTAAAACTCAACTTATTTTAGGCATTTGCTCCTTACACCTAAAGTTTCCTCCATAAACCCATTCAAACCTTAAACTTCCAATAATACCATTGTTTTTGTATAACACATACATCCATTTTTCATTCATTTTCTTCTATTCAATCTAGATCTCATTCTCCCTTCTTCCCCCACCCTTTTGTGGGTCCTTTTTGCTTCAATCTTCAATTGTTTTCCTCCCTTTCTAGATCTCATTTGCTTCCATCTTTTGATCACTTTCACCTACCCTTTTTGGAATTGCTTTTGTTGTCTCCCATTTGTGCTTTCTCTTCTACCCTATCTCTACCTCTTCATCGTTAGTTCGCGATTAGGTATGTTTGTCACTTTTTTTTTTTTTTGCTTTTATTAGTTTGTTCTAGATTGATCAATTTGGATTGTAAAGTCTTGATCCAAATTGATTAATCTAGATCAATCACCCTAGATTTGACTCAAAGGTGATCATCCATTTTAACCAATCTAGATACACTTTTGCAATTTAGATTAGGTAATTTAGATGATCATCTTTGATCTGAAAAGAAAGGTGGTTGCTCAGATTATGAAATTCAGATTGCAAAAGAATATCCAGATTAGGTAATCCAAATGACCACCTTTCTTTCTAGATCAAAGGTGATCATCTAGATTATCTGATCCCAATAGACCTTTTTCAAATTTGTGATGCTTGTTCAGAACACTGAATCCAGATGCAATATATTGTGTCTGAGACACTCAATCCAAGATATGCAAAATGTGTTGCAAGACAATTTTCGATGCTAGTTATCCAATTACAAAAGTGACCCCATAGGCTTTCTTTCTCACATCTCTTTAAAATTTCAGTCATGGTAAAATCTTGGTTCATTTAGGGACTTCTAAGCACAAAAATTCTTGTTAGGGACTTCTAAGCACAAAAATTCTCTATAATTCGATAATTTTAGGACTTGTTATTCAACAGTATAACATAACTTGTATATTGATGTCAACCAATACCAATATCAATAGTATGCTCTTATTCATTTAGAATTCTCTGAATTTCCTTTTTTTTTTTTATCTCATTTCATTCATTAAAAAAGTATTTTATATAGATCACTATAGAATGTGCATATAACTTCAATATATTAATTATATTTAAAAAGTTTATTTTATATTGAATATTATATTGATACTAGGTATGAAAAAACATAATAATAGTAAATGAAATAGGACATAGATAAAAAAAAAATGGTGGGTTCCATCATTTCTATGATTTTTTTTAAAAACAATCAGGTCCTCTCTATACAATAGAGCCTTTTTTTCTTTTTTATTTTATTTATATTCATTTAATTCGTTTTATTGTTAACTTGTACCGTTCACATTCTTTAGCTCTATCCATCCAATATCTAGTAAATAGGTTTTTTCACAACAAAATCTATAGTTATATACAATAATGGTATTTTATTATGAAAATTTGTTAGGTAGCTAACCCTCTTATTCCATTCGTGTAAAATTCATTAAGGACATAATTTATCTTTAATTGCAATAATATGAAGAAAAAAATATTATAAAAATAAATTAATCAACAATAGTTAATTAATTAATATGTGATGTTTTTGTCTCTCAATAAAAATTTACTTGTAAATTTAGAAAAATAAATTAGCAATATTAAATATAAAGAAGAGAGTAAGATATAAAATATAATATATTATTGAGTTCAAGGTGAATAAACCTTCTGGTACTATTGTTTCATATCATTGTCATTTACTTATTAAAGACTCATAATTTGAATTATAAATTATAATTTAGTTTTTTTGTCTATACTTGTCTAATTTTTTAGGTTTCAACATGTTGCATAGAAAACAACCTTCAAGTCATCTAAAAATGGAAAGAAATAAACAAATTGATATTGATATTGATTCTTAAAAGAGTAATAATTTTTTTTGTTAAACATCCTATAATATTTTTGAAATTATAAAAATTTAGATATCTAGGCTCCAAAACAAAAAATTTTGAGAATGAAGAACTATATAAAAATAATAGAGTCTGATATTTTAGTTGAAAATAGTAAAAATAAAAATAATTATCATGATGAAATTGAATATTTTAATAAAAAAAATTAACATATCCACATTGGATAATCTAATTAGTATAATTTATTAGACATTTGCGATCTAATAATATGAAATAATCTTAGAAGTGATTTACTATATAAATTCCTAAAAAATGATACTAAATGACATATGTCTATTATGAATGGTCCTAAGAATACTATTGATATCGTAATAATTTTGCAATAAAAAATACAAAGATAATACTTAAATAATTGAGGATATCATCCATGCTTTTGGTTTGTCTAGGTCTTTAAAAAATTTAAGATTGGCCAACAACGACTATACATTACTTTATTACGAAGAAATCTCAAACTGATTATGAATTTAACCATTATAAAGATGGTAATATAGATGAGCACGAGAATAACGATCATATTAGTGAAGATAAATCATTACCTTTAACTATGACCTTTTTATCACATATAAACCTTATTCAAAACTTAATTAGAGATCAAATTATAAGTAATATGTAACTTATATTTATTATAACACTTATGTTTTCCTATCTTATATTTTAGTTCGGAATATATACAATTAATTGTTGTATTTTTCTTTATGTATTCTATTGTACTTAATTCAGTCTTATATTTATTTTCATTTGATATTTTAATAACAAAAATTATTAAAAAAAATTTGACTAATAATATTAATATCAAAATATAAAATAATAACAATCAACTTTTCTCATCAAATTAAATATATTAAAAAAATAAAAATAATAAACAATATTAATACCACTATAAAATACATATCCATTTTAGTAATTATACATATGAAAGTTTTTTTTCATTAATATTATTCAAATATCATTTTGACAAAAGTACATTTGAAATAAAGGTATTCAAATATAAATCAAAACATATTAAATTTATTTTTAACTAAATTTAGATTTATAAAATTAACTTCAATTAATTATAATTTTTTCGACTTAAATTCAAACACACGAAATAATTTCTGGAAAAAAAGATATTTTAGATAGAGAATTAAGGTATCTGTTAGTACTATATATCCGGTCTTATCAAGGATGATTACCTTACGGTTATAATTAAATAAGGTTCTCAAAATTTTTTAACATAAAGTATTAATAAATATACATAAATGAATTACCACTTTTAACTATTAGATATAATTTTAAAATACTTAAAGATCGTGATTAAAGAAGGGTAATTGGTGCCACCAGTAAATTTTTTATGCTTTTTTTTTTTTTTTTAAATCATCTTCCCAACGTACCGCACTACTCTTCTCTGATGTTGCATGTAAACCAATTGATAGAAAATTTAAGACAAAATACTGTTAAAAAATATCAGTGAGATGAAAATGAAGGTTTGGTTGAGCCAGATCGTTTGGTAGCTATAAGGATTGACTTTCAGATCAACATTAAAAACTGTGTCGGAACTTAAGGAAGAGGTGTAACTTCATTGCACTTGGCCCATACAAGTTGCCACTGTATCAGAGTCAGCGTCGAGGCGCTAGAAGATGTTGGGATAAAAATTTCTTAAGCCAAATAGAAATTTTTCATTAATTAAAAATTAAGAATTATTGTCTCAGACTATAGAGTTAATGTTAATAACACGTATCTGTATCCATTGACATTGATCAAAAGGTTGTAGCGGAATAGTCTTTTGGTGCAATGATCTTCCTCAGCCAATTTACTGAATTCCTTGATGGGACTTGATGTTACTATTCTGATGGGAAGACAAAGATACGTATGTTTCTGATTTGGCATATTAGGGACCATGACCATCTTTATGATTTTAAACCTATTAGAGTTCCCATTAATCCCTAATGGGCCAAATCTGGTTTCCACTTATTTGAGCTCATATCAGTTTTTTCTTGCTGGCAGTCTAAAGGCTCACTAACATTAGATCACTTTTTTTTAGCCCAACTAAATGTAAATAACTAATATAAATACTACAAATAATATATGTAGCCCACAATAATTATTAGAAATAAAATTTCTAACAATCTCCCACTTGGGCTTTATATTCATTTAAGTATTTATATCACAAAAAATTTTAGGCGCGCAACTGTATGTTATTTACTTGTAGACTCCCCTTAAATAATCTGGTCCATCTCATACAACAACAGGGAACCACTGTAGCTTTCATCATTATCTAATGTGACTAAAGCACAATGATCACCACAATTGTATGCACTCAATGACATAGATCAAATATGGATAAGTCATGCAACGTGATCTCAGTCATGTCTATTTCCAACTGGTCCAAACTTTATTCTTTATAGAGATCCATTCAAAACGCAACATATATATATATATTGCACAAAACAAGCTCAGAATAGAATTATCAACTTTATTTCTGTAGAAAATTCAAATAATACAAATATCTAGAAAAATTAAAAATAAAGAAGACACAACATAAATGAGACTCCCACTAAACTAAGGTACTATAAGGAATTACACCCATATGAGCAATGTGCTCATGAAAGACTTTAGGCACCAACCTTAGTAAGTGGATCAGCTAGCATAAAATTAGTCCCTATATGTTCTATAGAAATTTGCTTATTCTGAACTCTTTCCTTAACAACCATAAACTTTATATCAATGAATTTTGACTTGGTTGTACTCCTATTGTTATTGGAATAAAGAACTGCAGAGTTATTATCATAATAGATTTTCAATGGCCTTTCAATGCCATTAACCACACGTAAATTAGTGATAAAATTTCACAGCCATATCCCATGGTTGGATGCCTCAAAACAAACAATGAACTCCGCAACCATGGTTGACGAAGCTATAATAGTCTGTTTAACAGACTTCTAAGAGATAGCTCCTCTAGCCAACATAAAGATGTATCCAGATGTGGAGCGTTTACTATCTTGACATCCGACAAAATTAGAGTCTGAGTATCCAATGATCTCTAAACTATCAGACTTCTAATAAGTGAGCATATATCCTTTTGTTCTCTTCAAATAGCGCATTACACGCTTTACTGCCTTCCAATGCTGCATCCCAGGATTACTTAAGTATCTGCCCAAAAACTCCCACTATAAATGCAATATCAAGACGAGTACAAACTTGAACATACATTAGACTTCCCACAGCTAAAGCATAGGGAATCTTTTGCATCTCATTTCTTTCAAGGTCATTATTAGGGCATTGTTTGAGGCTAAATTTGTCTCCCTTGGCTATAGGAGTATCTCCTGGTTTACTATCTTTCATGCCAAATCTATCTAAAACTTTATCGATATAGTTCTCTTGTGATAACCTTATGATACCATGAGAACGATCTCTTAGTATCTTAATACCTAATACAAAAGAGGCTTCACCAAGATCTTTCATTTCAAAATTCTTTGTTAAAAATCTCTTGGTTTTGTGCAATAAGCCTATATCACTGCTGGCAAGCAGTATATCATCGACATATAACACCAAGAATATATAGTTACTCCCACTAAACTTATGATAAACATAATCATCAACTATATTTGCCTCAAAACCATATGAGGTAATAACTTGATGGAACTTGTGATACCATTGACGGGAAGCTTGTTTGAGACCATAGATGGATTTCTTTAGTTTGCATACCATGGACTTTGAGTCACCAGACAAAAAATTTTCTGGTTGCATCATATAAATTGTTTCTTCAATGTCACCATTTAGAAACGCATATTTAACATCCATCTGATAGAGCTCTAAATCATAATGAGCTACAAGTGTCATTATTATTCTAAAAGAATCCTTTGAAGAAACTGAAGAAAAGGTTTCTTTGTAATCAATGTCTTCCTTTTGAGTGAAACCTTTAGCAACTAAACGAGTCTTATATCTCTCGATATTACCTTGTGAATCCCTCTTGGTTTTAAATATCCATTTACAACCAATAGATCTCACACCTTCAGGTAATTCAACAAGATCCCAAACATTGTTGTCTTGCATAGATTTCATCTCATCCTTCATGGCATCAATCCACTTTTGAGAGCTAGAACTTTGCATAGCTTGACAGAATTTGATTGGATCATCCTCTGTTAAACCAATGCCATCCTCATGTTCTTGAAGAAACACAATGTAATCATCTGGAATTGCACTTTTCCTTTCTCTAGTGGATCTCCTTAATGGCACTTCTTGAGATTGTTGAGCTTGCTCTATAGGTATTTGAGGGAGAACCTCAATATTGTCTTGTGTAGGGACAATGTCAGGAATAACTCCATGATTGTCACCTATTACTAGGGTAGGTACTGAAATAGTAATAGGCACGGGGACTTGATCACTGTCAATGACAGGTTCTTCCTCAAAGACAACATTTCTTATGTTCTCTTCCTTCCCAAACTCAACATCCCCAAGGAATCTCGCATTCCCTGTTTCAAAGAATGATCTAGTAGTGGGATTGTAAAATTTATAGCCCCGAGAGCGTTCAGGATAACCAACAAAATAACAGCTAACAGTCCTTGACTCCAGCTTGCTTTCATGCGGCCTATAAGGATGCGCTTCAGCTGGACAACCCCAAATGTGTAAATGTTTTAGACTTGGCCTTTTACCCGTCCATAGCTCATAAGGAGTTTTGTTAACTGCTTTACTTGGTACCCTATTTAGGATGTAGACTGCAGTCTTAAGCGCTTCTCCCCACAATGACTTTGGTAAGGAAGAATGACTAATCATACTTCTCACCATATCCTTAAGAGTCTTGTTTCTACATTCTGTAACACCGTTCAAGCTTGGTTTCCCAAGCATAGTATACTGAGAAACGATGCCACATTCCCTTAGGAAAAGCACAAAAGGCCCTGGACATTGTTCACCTGATCCATCATATTTACCGTAATATTCACCACCACGATCAGATTTGACGGCCTTAATTTTCTTTCCAAGTTGAAGCTCAACTTTAGCTTTAAAAGATTTGAAAACATCTAGGGATTGAGACTTCTTATGAATTAAAAATAGGTAGTTGTACCTTGAATAATCATCTATGAACGTAATGAAATATTGTTGTCCATTCCAAGATGCCGTAGGGAATGGTCCACAAATATCTGTGTGAATTAATTCCAAAACGTCCTTAGCCCTTTCGGCACCTAATTTTCTAGAATTTGTTTGTTTACCCTTAATACATTCAACGCAAATCTCAAAGTCTGACAAGTTAAAGGGTTCAAGAATCTCATCCGACACAAGCCTCTGAATTCTTTGTTTAGAGATATGGCTTAAACGCTTATGTCATAAGGTGGTTGAGTTCTCATTTATTTTACGCTTCGTACCACGAGAATCAATGTGAAAATTTTCTTTATTGGAATTAACTACATCTAGTAAGTATAAATTATCAATTAAAGAACCAGAACCAACAACATTGGAATTTTGATAGAGGCTAAATTTATTATTTCCAAATGAACAAGAAAAACCAAATTTGTCCAAACTAGAAATAGAAATTAAATTCCGCCTAAAAGACGGTACAACAAATGTCTCAAATAAATCCAAATGAAATCCAGTTTTTAACTGTAATCTAAATATTCCAATAGCCTTCATTGTGACCTTGTTGCCATCACCCACATATATTAATCTTTCATTATCACTTGGCGGTCAGCTCCAAAGGCAACCCTGCATGGATACACTAATGTGAGTAGTAGCACTAGAATCTACCCACCAAGTATCATGTGGTACAAAAGCTAAATTAACTTCAGAACAAATAAAAGAGAGAAAATTACCTTTCTTTACACGCCAAGAGGTGTACTTGGGACACTCTTTCTTCATGTGCCCAGGCTTCTTGCAGAAGAAGCAAGTAGGTGTGTTCTCATCCTTTTTGACTTTCTTTTGCTGAGAAGTCCTTTCTACAACATCCTTATTATTCGTTCTCTTCATATTCTGAGAGTTTGACGTTAAATGAGCACTTTCAGTCTTTTCTCTTTGCTGCCTTTCCTTCTCTTGCACACAGTGAGAAATCAATTCATTCAAGGTCCATTTATCTTTCTGAGTATTATAACTCACATTGAATTGTCCAAAGTGTGTAGGAAGAGAAATCAAAACTAGATGCACGAGCAAGTCATCAGACAGCTCTAACTCTAGTGCTTTTAGTTTTGCCGCGAGATTAGACATTTCCATAATGTACTCCCTTATGTTTCCTTTACCTTTGTATCTCATAGAGATAAGTTTAGCAAGCAAACTGCTTGCATCAACTTTCTCATTACTGGTGAAATACTGCTCAATGGCATCAAGGAAACCTTTAGCATTGTGGCTCTCAGAAATAGAGCCCTGAAAAACTTCTGGAATAGATCGCTTCATGATCATCAAACACATATATTTGATTTGAGCGTTCCCACTTTTCAACCTTATCCTCATCCGGGTTTTCCGGATTTGGAGTGGGTTTCTCAGCCCGAAATGCAAGATCAAGATCCATGCAGCCAAGAATTATCTCAATTGCTTCCTTCCAGGCCTTAAAGTTTGTCCCATTAAGCATAGGTATACAATTAATTTGAGCAGATAAGTTAACAGCACTAGCAACAGCAACTGTAATAGAACATAGAAAAAAAAATTAATTTAATTACATGCTCATAAAGTAAAATAAAATAAATAAGACATGCAGATTATTTACATAATAGACCCATTACAAGATACCGAGCACAACAATAATTCTTTGTCTTTGGACATACAAATCAACTTGTTAGTGGTACTCTCAATGCAACGATCAAATATTGACAATTAATTCTGTCAAATAATAGCCTTTCTTTGGACTGACTATTATTCACATGATTGTAACTTTATAATTGTCATATATTTATCATCACAGGCATGTTATTATTTGGCCAAATTGTGTCTTCCTTTGGGATGAGCACAAATTGCATAAATAATCTCATACTAACATCTATTGTAATTTTAATCAAATTAATTTCTATAATAGGGATTGCTTTGGAAATATATTATATCAATATATTTAATTAAAAAAAATTATCAGACAAATTAATTAATAAAGAGGGTTTATAATCTACCAACATTCGCACTCAAATTTGATATATATAAAAAAATATCAATTTAAATTTGAACATAATATCAATCAAATTTCAAGAAAATAATTCTTACGCGAATGCCATTAAAATTTCGATAATGTGAAATTTAATATATTAATCATATAATTTTCCCAAATATCATTTAATATTACAACAATGATTTTGACAAAAAAAAAATCCCACTTCTGGTGGTACTCAAAGGATCAAACATAATATTTATATTATATTTGTGTCTTTATCAACCGTTTTCCTTTTCACTTTTCATATTATTTTCCCACTTCCGGTGAGAAAAATATTCTTTTATTTCATTGTTGCACAATTAACTCACTTCTAGTGAGAAAATATTCCTTTATTGCATTGTTGCACAATTAACTCACTTCTGGTGAGAAAATATTCCTTTATTGCATTGTTGCACAATTATCTCACTTCTGGTGATAAAATTAAAAAACTTAAAAATTCCTTCATTTGACAATGTCTTCTGGATCATTGCAAAATTGTTACATATATAAATATATAACATTCACAAAAAATTATACAATTTCACAATACAAAAAATAATTCTCTTTAAGAAAATTTAATTTTTTAATCGATCTCTTTATCCGTATAATCAATTAAACCAAATTGAAGCAACAAAAAAAAATGACCGACGCATTCAAATACACGTATTGTCAATGAAGAAAGAAAAAAAATTGTAACAATACACTTTAGAACCCCATAACCTAATAACAACGGCAGCTCTGATACCACTTGTTTGATAAAATTTTCTTAAGCCAAATAGAAATTTTCCATTACTCAAAAATTAAGAACCGTTGTCTCAGATTACAGAGTTAATGTTAATAACACGTACCTGTATCCATTGACGTTGATCAAAAGGTTGTAGCGGAATAGTCTTTTGGTGCAATGATCTTCCTCAGCCAAATCACTGAATTCCTTGATGGGACTTGATGTTACTCTTCTGATGGGGAGACAGAGATATGTATGTTTCTGATTTTGCATATTGGGGACCATGACCATCTTTACGATTTTAAACCTATTAGGGTTCCCATTAATCCCTAACGGGCCAAATCTGGTTTCCACTTATTTGGGCTCATATCATTTTTTTCTTGTTGGCAGTCTAAAGGCTCACTAGCATTATATCACTTTTTTTTAACCCAACTAAATGTAAATAACTAATATAAATACTACAAATAATATATGTAGCCCAGAATAATTATTAGAAATAAAATTTCTAACAGAAGAAGCTAACATGCATGGTGAACCGGAAAAACTTGAAAACTTTGATAGGAACGCCTTCGAGTATCTGAGTCCTCAATTGTAACCTTGTCGGAGAAATGGAATCACATATTTCACCATTTTTCTTCCATTACAGTTGAAATTAAAAGAATATTTTAAATTAAATTTAAAATAACTTTATTATAAAATTAAAAAGAATATATAAAATAAAATATTTTACCCAATCAAAAATTGACTATTATGAATATTGTACCTGTCTAAGGGCACATTCGTAATCTTCTAATAATCTAAGAGCCGAACGGGAGTTTTGGGTGGATGCTTCAGAGGGGGGAGGTACTTGCAAAAAGAACTCCGACGCTCAAGTCAGGACAAACACAAATCTCGATGATAATAAATGAACAGTGACATATCTCGTTTAACGCGACCTATTTTTACTAGTTATAATGGGTCTTGAGCATGGTGGGCCTCCTTTGACACTTACCAAATTAGGTAATACGATGCTAAATGGCTGATTATACGTTAATCATGTGCTCGCCCTTATTAATCATGATTGTCGCTCTAATGGTTGCGATTACTTGTATCGGCAGTACTTGGCCGAGCCGAGAGGATCGGAACCGAGGTTATACTTCTAGATTTTGGCCTTCGACCGAGCCGAGAAGATGTCGAGATGGCTAGTTAGGCTACTAACATGCTTGAGCTTCCGATACTTCGAGTATGGACTTTATGATCTCGACCACCGACGTGTCCGAGATCCTTAATAACCGACTGATGTAGGAGCCCGTGATTTGGCAGTCTCGGTGGCCATCATGGCCAAGACTTCTTGTGAGAATCACCCTTGTTTCGACTGTCTCAGAGGTCGAAAGGGCATCACATGTCATTCCACGTGGTCGATATGATATTTCCTGTACAAATACAGTTACTTTCTAATGCGTGAGACACGATCAAAACTACTTCACCCTATAAGCTGGCATTCAAGGTTCTCCGCCTTCTAAGAGGGGTGTCTTAAGTCTTATCTTATACAAATAATTTAAAGATGTTTGTGTCATTTTTTTTTCTTTCAGTAGTTTATACTAAGCGACAAAAATGAGAAGTATGGTACTCGTGACCACGGGAAGAATCTTCCGGTTCTCTTTTCAAAAACTAATGTTTTGCCTCTATTGTGTGTAATAGAAGGTAAAGTCTTCGGTCTTCACTCCCACGCTACACCAAACATATTTTAGTGAAGAATTAAAGAGAGAGAAAGCAATCTTCCATGAAAAGGGAAGCGGCGCAAGAGATTATTAAGTTACATCCATGATCTTGGTTAATATATATTTGCTTGTGATTAAAATATTTTTTTAATTTTATTTATTTTAGCTTTTAGTTTTTATAATTTAAAATAAATTCTTTTAGTTTTTACTCTTATTCTTTAATATTAAATTAAGTATATAAACTAAAAATTAACGATAAAGATTAAAAAAATTTACAAAATTGTAAATAAAACTAAAAAAATTATATTAAAATATTAGGAATAAAAGTATTGAAATCGATAAGTATATAGTCTAATTTAAATTATAGAAACTAAAATGTTAATAGATCAAAATATAAGAATTAAAAAAATATTTTAACTTGAATTTTTCATTTATAAAAAGTAATATTTAATTATATAACATATAAATATTAATTAAACCATAATAGACTCGAATTATCGAATAGTTCTCGACGACCTTGCAAATAAATATCGGCAATGTCGAGTATCATGCAATCCATGAATTAATTGACACGTCATATCTTGATGTGATTTCAAATCTTGAATTATAATATTGTATCAACGTGATAACCCTTATTAAGAAGCTAAGGCTTGCGTTGAGGCTTCAACCAAATAATTGGAAAACGAGTATCCATCACTATTCACCCATATATCTTAGCTTTTCTTTTCCTCATCAAATTATGTTCTTGCTTGGCCCTCACTAAGACCCAAACAGGGGAGAAGGAACCTATTCTTTAAAACATTAAGCATGTCTTCTTTTAATGTTGTCCTTCTACACCATAACCTCCTCCTCCTTCTTCGATCTCTTTCACAACCATGGAAGATTGGAACATGCTTGGTGCTGATTGTGTGGTCATATCATGCTGCTGCCAGTGCTTGATGCTGCAAATTCTGGTGTTTGTGTTGCTAAAGCTTCCTTGCAAGTTGGTCAAGAAAACAAGAGATTATGCTAAGAAAAAGCTTCGTCAAAGGAAGGGAAATACGCATAGGGAAATGGGTTCTTGTGAAGATGTTCTTGTGAGAATTCGTGAACAATCTCTTGGAATTCAAGCAGAGGTGGCACTAACAGACGGTGCAGGACACAGTTGCATGGATGAAGTTGAAAAGGTGATGGAGGAGTTTTATGAGAAGGGAGAGTTTGCGTTTGGGAGCTTTTGGGGGAGGAAGGGGCCATGGGGTGTTCCTACAAATGTCGATCATTATGATCATGTTAATTTTGTACAATATCAAATAATTGATTTGGTTGGTTCTTCCTTAAGCTATGTATAAATATGGTATCGGTTCTGATGATGTTCTCGAAGATTCGTTGCAATTGCAAACTAGATCGCTTTTACGAAATTATGATCATGCTCTTATGTAATTTCATAGGATTTATTATACAAGAAAATTAATCTTTGAGAATCTTATATTTTAAATAACATATTTTTCATTATTATTATATTTTATAATTTTTAAAAAAATTAAAAAAAAACATATTTGAATTCATAATGTAATTTATATTTTTTTTAGTAAGTAGTTTTCTATTTTCTTATTTTCTTTATTTAGTCTGTATGATAGTGTTAAAATCCTTTTAATTAGTTCTTTACATTTTTTTTGTTTGCACAATTATTAACTTGAAAACTAAGTTTTAATGTGTAAAAAAGAATCCAAGAGAGAGAGAGAAAAAGGGGTTATTCTTTTGTAAAAACTAACACTAACTTCTTTATCCTCTCTTTTCAAATTCTTTTTTTTTAGTATCAAAATTACCTTAAATAAAGTGAGAAGAGACAAAATTAATTTTAATAACTTTAAAATGATTCTCAATGACTCTTAATATGTTTTAAGTCTTGTTTTTACCGGAAATTTGCTGTAGAGATGATCCTCCGAGTAAGATTGGTGAGCCTCCTTCGCTGGTATGCTTGATGCTCCAAGATGGGGGTGGTACCTGCAAAAGAGACTCCGATGCTAAAGTTAATGTTTGTATGAGTATGAATCTCGTATATATAATGCATGTACCTTGATGTATATTAGGGTTGCGTTGGGTCTTAGGTCTAAGATTAGTTGTGATCTGATTAGGTAGAGAATCTCGCCTAGACCGAGATTCCCTGAGATGGGTTACGATCTATTTAAGTGCCGAGCTGATGCCATGTAGCGCGTGTCCGAGGTCAGCTCGTGCTGTGGTACCGAGCTCGGAGCTCGGCTTCGGAGTACGAATAGTACACTAGCCCCCCGAGCTCCGAAGACCGTAGGTCGAGGAGTTAAGACCGAGCTCGTCAAGTGGGTGCGACCTTTGGCGTACGCCTGCTTGCTGAGATGCCACATGCCATAATTGGTCACTTCCGAAGACGTGCAAGTGGCGCGTTGATGAAAGTGACGGTTATGTAATGATGGTTCTCCATTAATGTGTCGTCAGACGTGCCCCTTGGCTGACACGTGGCGTGGCCGTTTTGAATTTGGGGGAAAACCTTCTTTTCTCTCACTCGCGCCTCTTCACCTTTCACTTTACTCTTTTCGTTTTCTTTCTCCCTTGGCTTCTTGCGCAAGCTGCTTTGTGCACCTTCGCTTCCGTCCAGTCTCCGTCACTGTTTTCACAGTTTCTGCCGCCGTTTTCGATAATCCGGTCGTTTGTTAAGGTTGTTTTCCGGGGAGGAGTACCGGGTACCTCCTTTCTACGATTTTCTTTCCCTTTCTTCACATCTCCTCTTCGAGTCTTCTTGTTTCTCTCGATGGCTGGTGGACGTGGAGCCGGTTCTTCTGCGCCTGCTAGGGGCAAGCCGCGGGGCAAGGTGGTGGCTACCGGGAGAGCCGCCGCCGAGAGGAAAGACCTGCCACCGCCCAAGGACCTGGAGCCAGGCGTTCCTGGCTACGACTGGGTTAAGCGCGCGATGGGGGGGTCCAAAGTGTGTTCAAATCGCTTCTAGAGGTCAATGCGGTTTGGGAGACGCACCGAATTTGCGACCCTTCCATTTCCCGAATGATTCGACTCGAGCCCTGTCCGGCCGGTGAAGGTGTGTACATGGGGAGGTCTACCGACCCTCCTTATTTCTATGTCTACTAGTGTCTCTTCAGGGACCTGGGCGTCTGTCTTCCTTTCACTCAGTTTATGTGTGAGTTTTTAAACTACATCAACGTGGCTCCTTGCCAGCTGCACCCCAATAGCTGGGGGTTTTTAAGGGCGTTTCAAGTCCTGTGTGCGGTCCTAGGGATAGAGTTGTCCCTTTGCGTTTTCCTTCACTTCTACCAGTTGAAGCTGGGTGTTCCACCTTATAGCGTTCTTTCCTTGAATGGGAGTAAAGAAGGGGGTTTATTCACTCTTTACTCCCAGTCTTACAAAAACTACAAACCCGAGTTCTTTCGGGTTGCCCTTGTGGACGTTGACCCTTTAGAGGATGGGGGCTTCTACTTCGGTGGACTGCCGAAGTTCCCTTTCTACTGGTGCCCCAAACCGTCTAGGTTTCACGGGGTGGACCCTTCGCAATTGACGGCTTCAGAGGCTGCCGTCATTAGGAATCTTTCGGCACTTCCTCGCCCGTTGGATTGCAAGTCGATCATGTTGCTTGCGAACTCGGCGCATAGGGAGAGGGGCCTGGAGGGTGAGTATCTTGTATTTTGGTAGCTCGTTGAGGTTTGTGTTATTTTTCTTTGCTGATGTACTCTGTTTTCTGCCTGCAGGCATTATAGGGAAGGACTTGTGGCTTGAACTGAAGCCTCGCTTCAACGTGACCGAGCTCGAGGTCTCCGAGCCTCTAGAGGAGGAGGTTTCTCCCCTGAAAGTCGACCGGAAAAGAAAGAGGGGCGGGAGAGAGGTCAGGGGGACCTCTACCCCTCGTGAAATAGGGGAGGTTGCCTCCAAGGCTGCTGAAGCTGGCGCGGTGGACCTTACTGGAAGTCCGCTATCGGAGGGGGCCGTTTGTGTGGCCGCCGAAGAGGTGGCATCGACTGTTGAGCCTTTCGCTCATCCCGGCGAGGTGTTGGCCCAAGCTGCTGAGCAAGTTGTCCAGGCCGCCATGGTGAGTACTTTTCCTTTCTTAGTCTTGTTTCTATCTTCTACCTTTTATGTTGTTTTTTTACGCTTTAACTTGAGGTTGTTTTCTATAGGCAGGGGATGCTGCCGAGGAAGTGGTCCTTGCTGCCGGGTGGGCTACCCCGGTTGCCGAGGAGGTGATCCGGGCTACTATACCTGCTACCCCGGTTGGCGAGGTAAGCGGTTGTCCCTTCTGTGGCATTAACGTTTTACCCCTCTGTTTACTTTTTGTCTTAGAAGAGTATCGTTGTTTCTTGCAGGCGGGGAACGTCGCCGGGATTTCGGATCCTCCAGTCTCAGGGGCGCCAGAAGGGAATCCTTCCGTGGTCGAGCAGGGGGTACCTGCATCTACTTCTGCCAAGGCCCGTAGGGAGGGGTCAAGCTCCGGGATCCCTGTACCTGCTCCAGTGCCGAAGCTGAAGCGTCCGTATCTTGCGTACCGCTATGCGCAAGAGGGCGTGCCAATGCGGTTAGAGCATTTGAGTGCGTCGGAGGAGATCGACTCTCTGTGGAGCGCTGCGGTGACTCCGGAGAAGTTTTTCCCAAAGGGGTCGTTGAGCACGGCTGATCAAGCGATGATTGAGTCAGCCGGGCCAATGGGGAGTTTTGATGCCGCCCAGATCTTCTTGCAGAGAGGCAAGACCATTGTGGATCACTGGAAACACAAGTGGTCGAAACAGCAGGAAGACATGGCAAAGTTGAAAAGCCTGGTTCAGCCTCTGAAGGATGAGAATAGAGTCCTGAGGGAGGAGAACGGGGTTCTGACTACCGCCCTTGGCGAAGCGAAGATGCAAGGAGTCGAGCTTCAGGCGGCGAGGGGGGGTCTCACCAGGGTCCAAAAGTCATTAGAGATCGCCCTACGCTCCAACGAAAGCTATGCCTCCCAAGTAAGCGAGCTGCGGGGGCTTATTACCTTGTCTAGAGGCGAGGTGATGTCCTCTCGGGGCCAGGTTCACTCTTTGAAAGATGAGGTGATAGACTATGGCCAAGGCCAAGGAATCCAAGAGGTGATATCATAAAAGAACCAAGAGGAATGGGATGATCTTCAAGACCTTTTCATATGTTTTGTACATAGTTTCTTTTGTATAGGTTATTTTTGCCTTTGTATTTGTAAGGCACTTTATTTCCCTTTTTAGTAGCTATTGTATATTGATTCTAGGGTAGGTTACTTGGACACTTTGACTCCATTTAACCTAACCTAGAAATACATTCTTTTCTTAGTTTTCTAGTAGGAGTGGCATTAGCAAATTAGAGAGTGTCCTTAGTAAGCTAGAGAGTGCTCCTAGCAATTTAGCCAAAGGTGGTCTTAGGCTAAATTTTTCATATTGGACTCATTTTACTCCTAATTTTTCATAGATTTGATTTAGCTAGGTTCCATTCCCATTGAATGAACCTAACTAAACCAAATTAACCATTTTCAAATCAAAAGGAGTAAAATAATTCCAAGAAGCCGCCCACCTTAGAAGTGTGTTCACACTTGTGTGAACACTTGTGTGAACACTTGGACGAAATTCATGGAGTTTCTTAAGCTTGGAAGCTTGAAGCACAAGCTTCTCCTTGGCTAGCTTACCAAGCAAGCCAAGTGAGAAGCTTGCTCTCCAAGCCTCTTGACCTTGGACGGTTTATCTAGACTCAATCATGGTTCCTAGTAAACCATGGTCAAGACTAGCTTGCTCTCTAAGTTTCCTACTCCTATAAACTTGTAATTCTTTGATTGTAAAACACTTTTGACCAATTTGAGAAATGAAATCTGAATTTTCTCTCTAAATCAAGAGTCACAAAAACCGAAGAGAACTTTCTCTCCTAAGTTCTCTCCAAAGGTGCTTCAACCTTATCTTGGTTCCTTAAGCTTCTACCTCAAGCTAAGGAGTAACCGAGCCACTTCAAGGCTTCTTCTCCATTGAAGAACACTTCAAGGAGCTTCAAAGAGTCATTGGAGTCTTAACCTCAATAGCATTCACGGTCCTAAGCATGGAGCAAGTGAAGGAATCATCAATCTCCTCACCTAGTTCCATCATTTTTGGTATCAGAGCCTAGTGCTCTTGAGGTTTTTGTTTCTAACTTTTTGTTCTTGAATCCGTGTTGTATCTTCCTCCTTTTACATGTCTCTTTGTGTTGCTGCAGGGATCTAGTTTTAATAAATATGTTGATGGATCCTTATGTCACATATGAAGTAATTGATTCATAGTTTTGCTTGTTCCTTATTCTTGAATCAATTTGTGGTGCGCCTAGGTTCCTATACTTGTGCGTTTTGATTTTTGTTTGAGTCTTCTCTATTCCTATACATGAGTCCGTGATTGGACATTGATTTTGTTTAGTGTATGTTTTTGTTTTTGAATCATATGTTTTGTCTAGAGTCATGTGTAGTCCTTTGAATGTCATTGATTCCTAGACTAGCTTGTTTTAACCTAGTTTTTGTGTTGTGTTGATTGAGTCCGAAATTTTTGTGGAATTTTCTTATTGAATCTGTACCTCACCATATATGCTTTTGTTTTACATCATTGAGTTCTTAATTTGCTATTAGTCCTAGCAAATTTCCTAGAGTTAGGTTTCTATTATGTCTTGTTAAAAGTTTGTCAAAAAAAAAATTGTTAAACACTACTCCTATTAGGTTTCTTGTGTCTTGTTGAGTGGCTGAAACTTATTGAAATTTTTGAACATTAAAACAGAACCAAAACAGAGGTGTGACTGTCTTAAATGCATTAGAAAAACAAGAGAAAGAGTGCTTAAAAATTTGACAAAAAAATAGTACAAAATTGTGTAGCACTAGTTGAAAATTGCATGTGAACACCTCTTGTTTTGTGTCCAATTTTGCTGCAGTTTTTCTACCTTAAAACCGAGACTCCTAAGTGATCAAAAGGCATTTAAAACTCCTGAACATTGAAAGAAAAATAAGAGAAAAATATTTTACTAAAAAGAAAAGAAAGAAAAAGCAAAAGAAAAAGCCAAAAGGAGTGAAAATTTTGCTTAAAATTGCTCTCGGTTTTGATGAATTTTTGCTTACATTTTTAGTTGGTCCAGCCACCTATTTGTGTCTTGTTTTTGTTCATAATTGTCGCCACCGGCCCGAAACGGGCTTTCGGCATTCGCGAAGGATGGTTGGACTGGTTTATTTGTTTAAAAATAGTGGATTGCTAGAATGGCTTATTCTCAAACTGAGACCTCGTCAAACGAGCAATTTTATTAAAAGGCTCACTAATCCATGTTAATCCCAAGCGGGACCCTCCATGGATTAGTGGTTTTCATAAAAGGAGGGTTCGTGGAGTCGCCACCAATGTTTTACTCAAAACATTGGAAAAAGGGATAAGGCAATTGATTTAAAAATCAACTTTGGCCACTACAACCAGAGTTGGGTAAGGGAGTCGGTTACGCGTGGGGAAGGTGTTAGCACCCCACAGCGCCCCTTTCGGGTTCCCTATGACAGATTATTTTCTAAAATAACAGCGTAAAATTACTAAATTACCCCTATTTATTCTAAGCAATTATAAATTGACTATCTACATGATGACAGTTTAAATATGCACACAGAAAGCAGTAAAAGGAAGGATTTAAGAAGAAACCTCTTGAAGCGTGCTTTTATATATTGCAAAGAACTGGGAAGCGTTTTGGCGTTCCCTCGCTCTACAAGCCCACTCCTCGCTCTCCTAGAACAAAATTTTAACTAAGGGAATCAAAAGATTTCCCCTCGACTAGGTTCGATCCTCAAGCAAAATGGCTCGGGGCTCAAGAACTTCGTCGGATCAACTCTCCGAGTGATTTCTAGGGCAGAACACTGCTCAAAAACCCCAGAATACTCAAGGAGAGGGTTGAAACTATCTAAAAAAGTGTGGAATGACGTCCAATTGACGTCATATTTATAGGGAATAGGCGCAATACGGCCTACAGGGGCAATACGGCCGTATTGAAATTTTTGAACTTCAATACGGTCGTATTGAAGTTCAATACGGTCGTATTGAAGTTCAGAAATTTCAATACGCCCGTATTGAGTTCGCTGCGGTTGTATTGAAGTGTCAATACGGTCGTACTGACTTCAGTATGGCCGTATTGAAGCTTCAATACGGCCGTATTAAGTTCAGTACGGCCGTATTGGGCTTTTTCCCTCCACTTCTTTATTTTGAGCTATTCTAAGACCTCTAGACCTACAGAGAACCCTCCTAGGGCCTTCGCGGAGTCCTTCTGGCTGATTATCCTTCAGTCTTCGAGAGTCTTCAAGCTTTATTTCCGACCCGGACAATTTTAGGGGTCTACAGCTGCCCCCCCTTTACTTAGTCGGACGGCCTTTTGGTGTATCGGCTGACAAGTAAAGGAGTTGACCCAATTGTCCGGGTGTTGTGCCGACCTTCTGACTTGTAGCGTCTTCCGGCGGAAAATTGTTGAGTAGCCTCTCCAGGTGGGTGCATACCTTGGCGCTTCTGACATCCTCGGTAGCTGAGTTTACCTTCTCCAAGGTCAACTTCACTCGACGCTCGAGCCGGAAGTTGGACATCAATGCGCCTCTGATGACGCTGATGGTTGAGTACCCGCCTCTCCAGGCTTAACTTCACTCTTTGTTCGAGCCGGAAGCTAAGTACCCTTGTGACAACGGTAAGCAGTGTGAGTTTTGCCTCTCCAGGCCTTGCTTTGCTTGTTGCCCAAGCTGGAAGCTGTAAGTACCATCTCTTCAGGCTTAGCTTCACTCTTTGTTTGAGCCGGAAGCTAAATACTTTTGTGACGGCGGTGAACAGTGTGAGTTTTGCCTCTCCAGGCCTTGCTTTGCTTGTTGCCCAAGCTGGAAGCTGTAAGTACCGTCTCTCCAGGCTTAGCTTCACTCTTTGTTTGAGCCGGAAGCTAAGTACCTTTGTGACAACGGTAAGCGGTGAGTACCCCTTTTCCAGAGATAGCTTCGCTCATTGCCCGAGCCGGAAGCTGCATACCTCCGTGTTTGTGACAACGGGGTAGCGTGAATATCTCCTTTCCAGGGATTCGTGATGATTTTGTCTCCACAGTCCACGATGCTGCTTCGACGGTTGTTTTTTTGACTTTGTGCCACTAAGGGCTGGATAACGCAGGGATCCGTCTAGGGGATGTGCAGTTACTCATAGGTTCTTGTGTCCCAACTTTCTATTGCGTAGTTGGTTCCCACTGGGGAATTTCTGATTCCTTTGGGTGCAGACACAAAGATGCTCTTTCTGATGTGAGCGGTGCCTTATGATTGGCTGACGTCCTTTCGACGTTGGTGGAGTATCCCGGTTATCCTTGTTCGGGTGTCTCTTTTGGTTTTCTGATTTTGCTGCCTCTGTGTAGGCTGTTATCCACTGGGGGATTTTGTCGTTGATTTTGATTAGCCTCTTCTGTTAGGCGTATCAGCTTGACGTTCAATGATTGGCTGAGAGCCAGATTCCACTTGGGGAATGATTATTGATTTTTTTTTATTTTTTTCTCCTTCTGCAGGGATGCCTCTTGAGTAGGCGACTGGGGATTTGGGGATCTTATGTATCCCAGAGTATTATTTAGGAAGCCTCTACAGGCTTGGCCTCACTCGACACTTGAGTTGGAGAGCTATCTTCACTGAGGAAGTTTAAGTCCTTTGACTTGGATATTCTGCTTGGGTGATCGTGCTTCCATTGGGAATGTCGTCGATCTTGCTTTGATAGCTCTTGCTGGGGATTTTGAGTCCAAGAGCGTGAGTTGAGGTTTCTCTGGGGAGTATTATTTCTGCGAGCCTCTCCAGGCTCAATTATTTTGAGAGTATTCTTTCGGCAAGCCTCTCCAGGCTCAATTATTCTGTATGATGCTGCTGATTTTCTGAATCTTTGTATTTTGCTTGCTGCTGTCATACACAAGCAATTTTCTATTTTTCTATTTTATGCAGTTGCCTCATGATAAGGTCTTTGAATGTGCAACTAATGTGTGTGTGATGCACAAATACAATTTTTTATTTTTGTTCATTTATTTAGAAAAGTGAGTGGCTCTCCCTATCCTCTTCTTCTTGGAGGACTTTCTGTCATTGACGCGAGGGAGTATTTTTGTGAGCCTTTATGCAGGAGATTATGGATTTTACAGGAACCCCTCCAATTTTCTTTTATTGACCGATTATTAATGGAATTTCGTACAATTTTATGAAAAACCAACCCAAAGGCATAATCACATGGTCAAGAGAGAAAAGAAACAAATGGATATTTTATTGATATTTACAAATGTTTATACAGAAAGATTTACAAAGGGAATTTCTGAAGAATGGCTGGCCAAGGTAGGCTATACATTTTTGGCTTAAACAATTATATCTGTAATTGTCGCTTTTCTCGTTCCCCTAATCGTTTTGGGTGAGATGCCTGAGCCAGGAGTGTAGATACTGCAAGACGCTTGCTTCTAGAAGATTATCACTTGAACCGCCTTTCGGTTTTCAGTTCAAGTGATCGTTGCTTGTTTTACTTTTTGCATCTTATTCTTTTCCCCCTAATTTTTGCCTAGGACGTGTCCTAGCGGGGATAATTTTGCCTTTGTTTTGCCTAGTACCCTTGTACTGGCGGGCTTTTTGTTTTGCCCTAACTTTTGCCTAGGATGCCCTTTTTGGGTTTTCATCCTAGCGGGCTGATGCAAGCAACGTCTTCAAGCATAATACTTCTTTACCACGTCAGCGTTGACTGGGTATCGAAGTTCTTCTCCGTCCATGTCTGTGAGAATCAATGATCCTCCGGAGAAGGCTCGTTTTACCACGTATGGTCCTTCGTAATTTGGGGCCCACTTTCCGATTTTGTCCTTTTGAGCCGGTAGCAATTTCTTCATCACTAGCTCTCCCTCATGGTAGACTCGAGGATGGACTTTCTTGTCAAAAGCCTTTTTGATCTTCCTTTGGTAGGCTTGACCATGGCATATGGCGTTCAGTCGTTTTTCTTCGATAAGGTTCAATTGGTCGTGTCGACTTTGAACCCATTCTGCCTCGGAAAGTTTTGCTTCCATGATTACTCTCAGAGACGGTATCTCGACTTCAACCGGCAGAACTGCCTCCATTCCATAAACAAGGGAGAATGGAGTAGCTCCTGTGGATGTACGTACTGAAGTCCTATAACCATGGAGAGCGAAGGGTAGCATCTCATGCCAGTCTTTGAATGAGACAACCATCTTTTGTACTATCTTCTTGATATTCTTATTGGCTGCCTCGACTGCCCCATTCATCTTTGGTCGATATGGGGAAGAGTTATGGTGCTGAATTTTGAACTCTTTGCACAGTTCTTCCACCATCTTATTGTTCAAATTGGATCCATTATCAGTGATGATTTTGTCGGGAATACCGTATCTGCATATGATATTCTTTCTGATGAAGGACGTTACCACCTTTCGGGTCACATGAGCATACGATGCCGCTTCTACCCATTTGGTGAAATGGTCAATGGCCACAAGGATGAACCTATGTCCATTGGATGCTTTTGGCTCGATGGGTCCAATAACATCCATGCCCCACATTGCGAATGGCCATGGTGAAGCCAAAACATTGAGTGGCGTTGGTGGGACATGAATGTTGTCGGCATATGCTTGACACTTGTGGCATTTCCGGACGTATTGGTAACAATCCCTTTCAATGGTCGACCAATAATATCCTGCTCTGAGGATTTTCTTAGCCATTGCAGGCCCGGGAATGTGGGTACCGAAAACCCCCTCATGTATTTCTTTGATTACATTTTGAGCTTCGACTTGGTCTATACATCTCAACAAGACCGAGTCATAATTCTTTTTGTAGAGGGTTTCTCCAATCAACAGAAATCCCATGGCCCTTCTTCGGATATGCTTTTTATCATTATCGCTGGCCATATCAGGATATTCCCCTTTTGATAGATATTGTTTGATGTCATGGAACCATGGATGATCGTCAACAGCTTCATCTATCAGTAAGCAGAACGCTTGCTTATCGTGCCGCCGGATATTGATGATAGGCATTTCATGCTCCTTATCCAAGGCGAACATCGATGATAGTGTGGCAAGGGCGTCAGCGAACTGATTTTCCTCCCTTGGGATATATTCAAAGACGACAATTTGAAAGAATTGTATCAGGTCTTTGATATGCTCAACATATGGTATCAGCTTAGGATTTCGGACTTCCCATTCACCTCGCAGTTGGTGAATGACTAAAGCCGAATCTCCAAATGCTTTGAGCTTTAGGATACCATTGTTGATTGCTGCTTGGATTCCTAACGCGCAAGCCTCGTATTCGGCCATGTTATTTGTACAGTCGAAGTTGAGTCTTGCTGTTAGGGGGATATGCTTTCCTTGTGGGGAGATTAGTACTGTTCCAATCCCCTGTCCAAGCATGTTGGAGGCTCCATCAAAGTACATGGTCCACGTATCATCCTTGGGATCTTCGTGTTGTATACTCATTACATGCTCATCGGGGAAATCATCCTGAAGGGATTGGTAATCATTGGTCGGCCCGTGTGTTAGGTAATCAGCTAGGGTACTACCCTTGATGGCTTTTTGTGTGACATGTATGATGTCGAATTCTGATAATTGTACTTGCCATCGGGCGATCTTCCCAGTGATTATTGGCTTGTCGAACACATACTTAATTGGATCCATTTTGGAAACCAACCAAGTAGTATGCCTTATCATATACTGCCTGAGCCTTTGTGTTGCCCATGCTAACGCACAGCAAGTTTTTTCTAATGGCGTGTAGCGGGTTTCATAATCAAGGAACTTTTTGCTCAGGTAGTAGATGGCTTGTTCTTTCTTTCCAGTTTCGTCCTGTTGCCCTAGCACGGCTCCCATGGACTCATCAAGCACTGTCAGATAGAGGATTAATGGCCTTCCCTCGACAGGTGGCACCAATACTGGTGGATTGGCCAAGCACTGTTTGACCTTGTCAAAAGCTCGTTGACAATTCTCATCCCAAGTTTCGGAATGATTCTTGCGCAACAGCTTGAATATTGGTTTGCACGTGTCAGTCAACTGTGCGATGAACCTTGCGACGTAGTTCACCCTGCCGAGGAATCCTCTAATTTCTTTCTCAGTTTTAGGAGGAGGCATTTCCATTATTGCCTTTACTTTATCGGGGTCCACCTCTATGCCTTTTTCACTGACGATGAACCCAAGAAGCTTACCCGACCGGACTCCGAAAGTACACTTAGCCGGATTTAGCTTAAGCTGATACTTGCGAAGCCGATTGAATAATTTTCTCAAACATTGAATATGGTTCATCTCGTCTTTTGACTTCGCGATCATGTCATCCACGTATACTTCAATTTCTTTGTGGATCATATCGTGGAATAGTGTCACCATCGCTCGTTGGTAGGTGGCACCCGCATTTTTAAGTCCAAAAGGCATCACCCTGTAGCAGAAAGTTCCCCAGGGTGTAATGAAAGAAGTTTTTTCGCGGTCTTCTATATTCATCTTGATTTGATTATACCCCGAGTATCCATCCATAAAGGAATAGAGTGTGTTTGTGGCGGTGTGATCCACAAGTGTATCGATGTGGGGCAAGGGAAAATCGTCCTTTGGACTGGCACGATTTAAATCCCTATAATCAACACACACTCTAACCTTCCCATTCTTTTTGACGACTGGCACAATGTTAGCCAGCCATTCAGGATACTGGGATACAACCAAGAATCCCGCGTCCAGTTGTTTTTCTACCTCCTCCTTAATCTTTAAGGACCATTCGGGCTTGATTCGTCGAAGCTTTTGCTTAATGGGTCGAAACCCCTCTTTTAAGGGCAACTTGTGTTCAACGATGTTGGAGTCCAACCCAGGCATATCATGGTACGACCATGCAAATACGTCCTTGTATTCCCTCAATAATTGAATCAATTGCGTTTTTATTCCATCACTGATACGGGTCCCAATGTTGACCTCTTTCAATTCTTGATCCTGCCCCAAATTCACGGTCTCCAATTCTTCTTGATTCGGTTGGAGTAGACGAGCTTCTTGATCTAGCAGTCTTTGCAGATCCGGAGAGATGGTCTCCTCATCACTGTCCAACTCAATCCATTCACCCTCGGCTTTCGGATCCCGGTCAGAGCGAGCAATCACAGACATAATTATTTATTGGTTCTGTTTAGGTTTAGAGTTTATTAATATTAATGAGAGAGAGAGAATAGAACAAAATGAGAGGATAATGTGTGAAAAATGCCTTTTTATTGATATATGTATGTAAAACTGTACAAAACCCTTTATTTACATGAAAAGGTCCTCATGATCTCGGGTACTGATCATGAGTCCCTAAAAGAAAAAAATGTGGAGGGGCCCTATCATGGCTTGCCCTTCTCTCTACTCCTGCTGCGGTAGAGGATTCTTGCTCACGTCGGGCGCCGTCGAATCGAAAGTGACCCACCCAGCATCGATAAGGTCTTGGACCTTATACTTGAGAGCTCGGCAGTTCTCCGTTGAATGCCCCTGTGCCCCCGAATGGTATAGACATTTGTCTTGTGGATTGTACCAATCGGGGTAGGGTGGATTCACTTTCTTTGGTGGAATGTAAGCTATGAGACGCGCCTCCACTAGCTTCGGCAGGAGATCGCTATAAGTGGTCGGAAGTTTGTCAAACTTCTTCACAGAGTTGTATTGCGATTTGCCTGACTTCGAAGCGGAAGAAGACGGAGCAATGGTTACAGCGTTGACTCCTCCTTCTTTCTTCTTCCCGAAGGCCTTCTTAGCTTCATATGATTGGGAAGGCTTAGCCAGCTTCCCACTTTTAAGTCCTTGTTCCACCCTTTCTCCAATGGTGATGATGTCCGAGAAGAGTGTCGTTGTGTTCCCTATCATTTTATCGTAATAGGGACCAGTCAACGAGTTGATGAATAAGGACACCGTCTCCTTATCTGACAGCGGGGGCTCTATCTGTGCCGCCAACTCCCTCCAACGTTGGGCGTACGCCTTGAAGGATTCATCGTTCTTTTTACTCAAGGCTTGAAGATCAGACCTATCGGGTGTTAGGTCGATGTTATATTTATAGCGCTTGAGGAAGGCGTCGGCCAACTGCCTCCATGTGTGTACTAGATTTCCATCTAGCTGCATATACCAGTTGAGTGCAGTTTCAGCTAAGCTCTCTTGAAAGCAGTGGATCAAGAGCTTTTCATTTGTGGCGTATGCAGCCATTTTGCGACAGTACATGGTGAGATGACTTTTGGGGCAAGTCGACCCCACGTACTTCGGGAAATCTGGCACTTTAAATTTAGGAGGGAATTGAATGTCCCTCACTAAGCACATATCGGCGGCATCTTTGACATCAAAATCATGCCCCTCCATAGCCCTCAGCCGATCCTCGAGGGCATGGAATTGTTCCTTTGAGACCTCGGGCTCTTTTATTATAATTCCTGCCCCAAGGGGTACGGCGTTTGGAGGATCTTTTTCATGCTCTTCCTCCTCTCCCTCATGATGGGACCCATGATCACTATGATGAGATTCATGGATGTTGTGATGACGCATGAGTTCCATCATTTGCGCCATTTGCTCTTTAAGTTGTGAAAGCTCGGTTGTGAGCTTCTTGTTTTGCTCCTCCAATGCTTCCATTTTCTTGATTTTCCGTGCGCGCGTAAGGACAGAGAGATGACCAGCCACTTTCTAAAATGAATGTTTAGTTAGTTTATTTTATGGAATGAATACACTCTTTAACATGAGCTTGATAAACCTCCATCTTTAAGGCGCTGCCTTTTTAAGACGGAAGTTTACCACCCTTCTTTATCTATGATTTCTCCCCAACGGAGAATCTCTATAGTCATGGGTCTCTTTCACTCATGTCAAGAGGTATTGGTGACCCTAAAATGTATGTTTTTATGAGGATGCATGATGTCTTATTGGTAATGATGTACATGCTCCTCACTTTTGTTATATTTTCGCACATGGTCTTTCCTCTCATGTCATGGTTTTTTATGCATGGGGATTATTTTTAGACCTTATCACGAGGTTATTTATTAATGCACAAACAATTGCACATAAACATTTACACAAACAATTCACTCATCCACGAACAGTCACGAGCGAATCACGAGGTAGGGGTATCCTGCAGAAATGGTGCATATTCAAGGTAGGTTCTAACTGTTCTCACCAGTCCAAGGCCCCCAAGGTGCCCCCATTATAGGGACCCAATTCCTCTCGTCGTAGGTCGATGGAAAGTTCCAACGCACCGTCGGACTCAAGTTCATGGTTATCACCTTGAGTGATGTTTTCCGACAACGGTCTACGGGCACCTATAGACCCATTCGACAACCGGCCGTACTAACATCCACTCCCTATGGTTAATCACTCATGCCCCCGGGTATAGAGGGAACTGTTGTGTGCAAAGGTTTGTGTGCAGTTTTTATTTCAAACAATTGCGGAATTTAAACATACAACAGTTATTTAAAGCCATATAATAAAACATATTATCATACAAGCAAGGGGTAATAAAGTAATTTTAACTATTATTTGTTAAAAATAATCCGTCACTAAATGGGACTGACTCTCGAGGCTTCCCCAGCGGAGTCGCCATCTGTCGCCACCGGCCCGAAACGGGCTTTCGGCATTCGCGAAGGATGGTTGGACTGGTTTATTTGTTTAAAAATAGTGGATTGCTAGAATGGCTTATTCTCAAACTGAGACCTCGTCAAACGAGCAATTTTATTAAAAGGCTCACTAATCCATGTTAATCCCAAGCGGGACCCTCCATGGATTAGTGGTTTTCATAAAAGGAGGGTTCGTGGAGTCGCCACCAATGTTTTACTCAAAACATTGGAAAAAGGGATAAGGCAATTGATTTAAAAATCAACTTTGGCCACTACAACCAGAGTTGGGTAAGGGAGTCGGTTACGCGTGGGGAAGGTGTTAGCACCCCACAGCGCCCCTTTCGGGTTCCCTATGACAGATTATTTTCTAAAATAACAGCGTAAAATTACTAAATTACCCCTATTTATTCTAAGCAATTATAAATTGACTATCTACATGATGACAGTTTAAATATGCACACAGAAAGCAGTAAAAGGAAGGATTTAAGAAGAAACCTCTTGAAGCGTGCTTTTATATATTGCAAAGAACTGGGAAGCGTTTTGGCGTTCCCTCGCTCTACAAGCCCACTCCTCGCTCTCCTAGAACAAAATTTTAACTAAGGGAATCAAAAGATTTCCCCTCGACTAGGTTCGATCCTCAAGCAAAATGGCTCGGGGCTCAAGAACTTCGTCGGATCAACTCTCCGAGTGATTTCTAGGGCAGAACACTGCTCAAAAACCCCAGAATACTCAAGGAGAGGGTTGAAACTATCTAAAAAAGTGTGGAATGACGTCCAATTGACGTCATATTTATAGGGAATAGGCGCAATACGGCCTACAGGGGCAATACGGCCGTATTGAAATTTTTGAACTTCAATACGGTCGTATTGAAGTTCAATACGGTCGTATTGAAGTTCAGAAATTTCAATACGCCCGTATTGAGTTCGCTGCGGTTGTATTGAAGTGTCAATACGGTCGTACTGACTTCAGTATGGCCGTATTGAAGCTTCAATACGGCCGTATTAAGTTCAGTACGGCCGTATTGGGCTTTTTCCCTCCACTTCTTTATTTTGAGCTATTCTAAGACCTCTAGACCTACAGAGAACCCTCCTAGGGCCTTCGCGGAGTCCTTCTGGCTGATTATCCTTCAGTCTTCGAGAGTCTTCAAGCTTTATTTCCGACCCGGACAATTTTAGGGGTCTACAATAATCTTAGCTTTTAATTTTGTAATCCATTCTAGTGCCTTTCCTAGGATACTCTTGTGTGTGCTAGCTTCCAAATTTGCCTTAATTTTTGCTTGTCAATTTGTGGAACTCTTTCTAGTCTTGTCTCATTTTCTTCTACCACTTGGTGTAGCCATTCTAAATTGTTCATTTTCAGTTTTAGCACTAATATTCTAGTCTTTAAGGTGGTTGAGTGCTTCTTAAAAGGTGTAGGAGGCCAAGGCAAGGGATATCTACTTGAAGGCTTTGGTGGTTGCTTAAGGAGTTTGTTCTCTCTTGGTGGCAAGGTTCTTGAATACACCTAGAAGTGACTAACCTCAAGGTTACTTCTAAAAAAAGGAGTGAAACACCTTTGTGAGGCTGGAGTTGGTGGCTGAATTGGAGCAAGAAAGAACAAAGCTAATTGTGAATTTTTTTTGTGAAAATTTAGAACAAATTTTAGTGACGGAAATTTTTGATTCTAAAACCTACTTCTCCTTACAAAATCCGTGACTAACATTTGCTTCTAATTAGTGGCTAATTTGTTTTTCTTAAAATTAGGTGCAGCCACTAATTTCATTTGAGTGTGAATTTACATTTCATTTAGAGTGTGAATTTGCATTTCATTTGAAGAAAAAAGTGAATTTCATTTTCTTTGTAATTTTGCTTTCTAAATTTTTGTACAAGGCCTTTGTTAAGGAGTGTCTTGGAGTGCCTTTGGTGTATCTCCATCTCTCCTTAAGAACTCTTATAGCTAATCACGTGTAGTACTTGTGAGAGTGGTCCTTGAAGGTCTTTGGTACCTTTCAAGCTCTCACTTAGGTTTACTTGCTTTCAACGTCTAGTTTATGTTTTCTTGTCTTTAAGTTTTCAAGCAATTTATGTTTTAAGCAATTTATGTTTTCAGTCATTTAAGTTTTCAAGAAATTTATGTTTTCATGCTCTTTATGTTTTCAAGCATCTTATAAATTGTACACATAGGCACTTGCTTGTTATTTTTCCTTTAAGAAAAGTTCTTTGTGAAAATTGTTTTGTGCAAGACAAAAGTACAAGGGGGTTTAGAGATTTTTACTTGAAGAGGCTTGGTTATTAAGTGGCTCTTTAGTAGCTCACCTCCCTCCAAAGTTCAATTTGTACTCTTAGACCTCTAAGTACCAAGTCTAAAGCACTCCAAAACCTTATTTTCATAAAAACTATTTTTGTGTGAAAAATATCTCTTGAATTAAAATGTCTCAAAATTCCTCCAATAGTGAAAGTGATGGCTCTCCAAAAAGTCTTTCTTATATCACTAAAGAGCTCAAATCACTTAAACTATGGAAAAAGCAAGAATCCATTGAAAGAGAGAAGGAAAGAATTGAAAGAGAAGGACATCTTGCTTATCTTGAGGAAGAGTTGAGAATTTTAAAGCAAGAGGAAGAAAAATTGAAAGAAGATATGAGAAAACATAGGAAAAAGAGTAGGAGTTCACATTCACAATACACATCTCCTAATGAAAGCCTTAATGTAGGTAACCATTATCAACCTCCCCCAAGAAGAACTATTAAAACTAGGGAATCCAAGGTGGATCTCCCTCAATTTTTTGGGAAGAATGATGTGGAGGCCTACCTTGATTGGGAGATGAAGGTAGAACAACTCTTTGCTTGCCATAGGGTAAGTGAAGAAAGAAAAGTCCCTCTTGCAACCCTTAGCTTTCAAGGGCATGCAATGTATTGGTGGACCTCTTTGGAAAGAGAAAGACGTCTCCACAATGATCCACCTATCCAATATTGGAATGATCTTAGGAGTGCATTGCGGAGGAGACACATTCCCTCTTACTATGGTAGGGAGCTTATGAATAAGCTCCAAAGGCTTCAACAAAGAGATATGTCTGTAGAACTCTATAGACAACAAATGGAGCTTTTAATGATGAGGGCATGCATAAGAGAAGAGGAAGCCACTACAGTAGCCAGATTCTTAAGTGGTCTTAACTTAGAGATTAGAGACCAAGTGGAGCTACTACCCTACAGGGACCTAAATGACTTGGTCCAACTTTGTGTAAGGGTAGAACAACAAATGTTGAGAAAATCTTCTAAAAGAGAAAGCTCCCACTCTAGATCTCTTAGGAAAGACTATTTGGAGGAAGAAAAACCTTTTGAAAAGAAAATTATTTCAGAACCCTCCAAAGAATTGGCTAAAAGGAAAGAGACAAATAAAGATAAGGATAGAGATCTCATCACTCCACACACTAGCACAAAGACTAGTAATATTAAATGTTTCAAGTGTCTAGGGAGAGGTCACATTGCTTCTCAATGTCCTACAAAGAAAGTTATGATCTTAAGGGGGCATGACACTTATAGTAGTCAAGAAGAGACTACTACCTCCTCTTCTAGTGAGAGTGAGGTTGAAACAAAGCTTCAGAGGTCCAAAGTGGAGCCAATTTATCCTTATGAAGGAGAGCTCCTAATGCTTAGGAGAATCCTTCATAATCAACCTAGTGGTACCCTATCACAACGAGAGAACATCTTTCATACAAGATGTAATGTTTTAAATAATGCTTGTTCTCTCATTGTTGATAGTGGTTCATGGTGCAACTGTTGTAGCACTAGGTTGGTTAAAAAGTTGAGTCTAATTACTATGCCACATCCTCAACCTTATCATTTGCAATGGCTTAATAAGGATGGTGACATAGTAGTTAACCAACAAGTGAAGGTCAAGTTTTCCATTGGGAAGTATGAAGACCAAGTTTTATGTGATATAGTACCAATGGAAGCTTGTCATATTTTGTTAGGAAGACCATGGCAATTTGAAAAGAAAACAGTACATGATGGTCTTACTAATGAAATTACCTTCACTCATAAGGAAAAGAAATTTGTGTTTTATCCGCTCTCACCTCAACAAGTGGCTGAGGATCAAACACAAATGAAAATAAAAAGAAAAAGTGAGAAAGTAGGGAAGAGTAAAGAGGAAGAAATATCCTCTAAGGGAGTTATGTCTAAAGAGAATTACTTTGTCAATAAAGAACCTATGAAAACTATTCTCTTTATTCATAAAGACCTTAACTCTTACCCTCACGCTGCCACTAGTCTTGAAGAAGAGATTCACAAATCCATTATTTTTAAAGAAAAAGAATCTCAACTTCAAGATTTTGTGAAGGAGAAGTGGACTTCTTTTAGTTCTACTTCTCATGCTACTTCCTTGGTGGTGCCCAAGGTAGATAGTCTTCCTACCTTAGTTGTGTCAATAATGCACCCAATTTATGGAATATATTATTTGTTGGATATAACATCTGAACCTTCAAGGTTCCTTGTGACAAATTCTTTTCATAACTATCCAACAAATAATATAATCCAAAATTGTTTAGGGAATTTCTTAGTAGTATTTTCCTTATTTTTTAGGAAAAGCCTAGCTTACCACATAGGGTACTTTAGGCAAGATATTTTAGTTTTTAGGATTAAGTCTTTAGAGTGGTATAGTTTTAGCTTTAGCACATTTTTAGGATTTAGAAATATACCTAGTCTATGTTTAGGAGAAGATCCTATTCATTATATTAGTAGGTCTAGTATCATAGATTTCTTTAGGGTTCATGAAAGGATTCCTTCTAGGATATTCCTTTCACATTTATTTGTTGAAAATATCACTTCTGATGAATTTCATTATATATTTGTAGGTATGGCCAATAATCATGAGGACCCTCGAGATTTGAGGTCAAATCCTTTTCAAGAGGGAGGGGATGATAGACTATGGCCAAGGCCAAGGAATCCAAGAGGTGATATCATAAAAGAACCAAGAGGAATGGGATGATCTTCAAGACCTTTTCATATGTTTTGTACATAGTTTCTTTTGTATAGGTTATTTTTGCCTTTGTATTTGTAAGGCACTTTATTTCCCTTTTTAGTAGCTATTGTATATTGATTCTAGGGTAGGTTACTTGGACACTTTGACTCCATTTAACCTAACCTAGAAATACATTCTTTTCTTAGTTTTCTAGTAGGAGTGGCATTAGCAAATTAGAGAGTGTCCTTAGTAAGCTAGAGAGTGCTCCTAGCAATTTAGCCAAAGGTGGTCTTAGGCTAAATTTTTCATATTAGACTCATTTTACTCCTAATTTTTCATAGATTTGATTTAGCTAGGTTCCATTCCCATTGAATGAACCTAACTAAACCAAATTAACCATTTTCAAATCAAAAGGAGTAAAATAATTCCAAGAAGCCGCCCACCTTAGAAGTGTGTTCACACTTGTGTGAACACTTGTGTGAACACTTGGACGAAATTCATGGAGTTTCTTAAGCTTGGAAGCTTGAAGCACAAGCTTCTCCTTGGCTAGCTTACCAAGCAAGCCAAGTGAGAAGCTTGCTCTCCAAGCCTCTTGACCTTGGACGGTTTATCTAGACTCAACCATGGTTCCTAGTGAACCATGGTCAAGACTAGCTTGCTCTCTAAGTTTCCTACTCCTATAAACTTGTAATTCTTTGATTGTAAAACACTTTTGACCAATTTGAGAAATGAAATCTGAATTTTCTCTCTAAATCAAGAGTCACAAAAACCGAAGAGAACTTTCTCTCCTAAGTTCTCTCCAAAGGTGCTTCAACCTTATCTTGGTTCCTTAAGCTTCTACCTCAAGCTAAGGAGTAACCGAGCCACTTCAAGGCTTCTTCTCCATTGAAGAACACTTCAAGGAGCTTCAAAGAGTCATTGGAGTCTTAACCTCAATAGCATTCACGGTCCTAAGCATGGAGCAAGTGAAGGAATCATCAATCTCCTCACCTAGTTCCATCATGAGGTCGCATTTTTGAAGAGTGAACTGGTGTCGGTAACCGAGGAGCGTCTCCGCGACGAGGTCATTATTAGTAGCAAAGAGAAGGAGATTGCTGCTCAAAAGGTAGACCTTTCGACGCTGGAGGCCGAGAAGGCGGCGCTGGAGAGAAGACTTGAGGAGGTAGAGCGTTCCATCGTGGTGGAGCATAAGAGGGGTTTTCTCAAGGCTACTCGCCAGGCCAGGCTTCTTGCGCCGGGGTTTAACTTCTCCGACATGCATGTGGAGATGGTAGTTCGCTTTGGGAGGCTGGTAAAGGAGGATGATGTTGAGGATAGTTCCAGTGAGGATGCCTCTGTGTAGGCCATATCTGTAGTAGCCTGGGTTTATTTTTGTTTCTTTACTTTTCTTTTCCTTGAATTCATGTATTGAACTCGGTAAATATAGCTTTGTATATACGTATTTTGCTTTGTCTATTTGTGCTTAATTTTTGTTGTTTTGCGCGTTTTGAGACACGTTTGGTGTCTGTTGTATGTTTTTATGCGTGGTGATACTTTGCCCCGAGTTGGTCATGCCGAGGTTAGACCTCGACCTTGGTTTTTTGTTAAGTGAATCTTTTCGTGAAGGTTCGAATTCGACCTGAGGTTCGGACTCGACCTCGAATTGAAGTGGGGTGAGTTGTACGAAGGTTCAGATTCGACTGTGTATTTTTGTTAAGTAACACATTGCGAAGGTTCGAACTCGACCTTAATCATGCCGAGGTTCAAACTCAACCTCATATTAGCGTATTAGGGTTCGTACTCGACCTTAAATCAGAGTAAAATGGATCATGCCAAGGTTCGGACTCGACCTCGGACGAGCGTATCTAAGGTTCGTTCTCGACCTCGAGTTTGTGTGAAGTGAGTTGTATCCAGGTTCGAACTCGACCTCAAATTTCCGTTGAATAATTTTTGTGAAGGTTCGAATTTGACCTTAATCATTACCGAGGTTCGAACTCGACCTCAGATTCAGCACAAAACATAAAATAATGTGAAAATAACATGAGTTGAATAGAATGAGTTGTTTTATTGATAATGTCATTGTGCCTCGTTAAAAACCCTCTCAGCCAAAACCCATTTTTCTGTTTTTTGGGACAAAAGACTGGGGTGGGAAAAGAGTGCACAGCTCATTCATACAAAATTCAGTTGAAATAGAACTTGAGATGCGTAGCATTCCAAGTTCGCGGTATGGGCTTCCCGCTGAGTTCTTCCAGCCTATACGCTCCATTTTCCAGGTCTTCTGTAACTCGAAATGGGCCACCCCAAGTAGGTGCAAGCTTCCCATCTGACGTGTCCTTCCGGGCTTCGCCTAGCAATCGCCACACCAAGTCACCAATTCGGAAAGAACGAGGTCGTACTCGGGTGTTGTATCTTCAGGAAGCTCGGAGCTTGCATGCTTCTTCGTGGATTTAAGCTTTGTCTCTAAGCTCGTCCACCAAGTCGAGGTCAGTTGCCAACTCTTGAGCGTTCTGCTTGCTATCGGAAACCTGCTGTCGGTGGGACGTCTCTCCAACTTCTACTGGGATCATTGCATCGACTCCATAAGTTATCCTGTAGGGTGTTTCTTGCGTGGTTGATTGGGGGGTGCAATGATACGCCCAGAGGATGCTGGGAAGTTCGTCGGGCCATTGTCCCTTGGCGTTTCCCAGCCTTTTCTTGAGTTCCCGGAGGATGACTTTGTTGGCTGCTTCGGTCTGGCCATTGGTTTGGGGGTGTTCCATTGAGGTCGGGAGATGCTTGATACCGAGCTCTCGGAGGAAGTCCTCGAATCCCTGTGCGATGAACTGTCAGCCGTTATCGGTAACGAGGGTGTGAGGGATTCCGAACCTGCATATGATATTCTTCCATGTGAATTTTTGTACGTTCTTAGTGGTAATTTTGGCGAGTGGGCATGCTTCAATCCACTTCGTGAAATAATCGATTGCCACCAGGAGGAATTTCAGTTGACCTTTCGCGGGGGGGAATGGTCCGAGAATGTCCATTCCCCACTGGGAGAAAGGTCACGCCGACATCATGTGGTGGAGAGCTTCGGGTGGTTGTCGGTGTGTGTCGCCGAACTGCTGGCACTCTTTACATTTTTGAATGTAGCTTTGGCAGTCCGACTTCAGAGTGGGCCAGTAGTACCCAGCTCGGAGTACCCTGGTCGCTATTGAGCGCGCCCCGGAATGCATGCCACATATCCCCTGGTGAATTTCCCTAATGACATAGGCTGCCTGAGACACAGTCAAGCATTTGAGTAGTGGAGAGGAAACGCCACGTTTGAATAACTCGTCTCCGATGATGATGAACTTAGCCGATCTCATTCTTATCTTCCGAGCTTCGTCCTTATCCTCGGGCAGGGTTCCTTCTTTCAAGTAGCTCCAAATGCCTGTCATCCATCCCAGGTCTTCATTGTGACTAACGTTGACGACTTTGTCGTCTAAGCTGGGTGAGTGCAAGGTTTCCTGGATGATGGTTCGGTGCTGGCCAGGCCTTTTGGTGCTGGCAAGCTTTGATAGGAGGTCAACTCGGGCGTTTTGTTCTCACGGCACATGCTTTATGGTGAATTCGTTGAAGGACGAGATCTGGTGGGATGCAGTGTGAAAGTACCGCCGCAGCAGAGTGTCCTTTGCCTGGTACGTCCCGCTGAGCTGCTCCACCATGAGTTTTGAGTCGCTGTTGCAATTCACCTTTCGAGATCCGAGGTCGCGGGCTAACCTTAGTCCCGCAAGAAGTGCCTCGTACTCCGCCTGGTTGTTGGTCACTTTGAAGCTAAACTTGAGGGATTGCTCTAGAGTGACTTGGTGTGGTCCTTCCAATATGATGCCTGCACCACCACCCTTAGAGTTGGAGGATCCGTCAACATGTAAAGTCCATACCTGAGGTTCCTCGGCTGTAGTAGGCGTGAGCTCGGCTACGAAGTCGGTCAGGCATTGAGCTTTTAGGGGTCCGCTACTTTCGTACTGGATGCCGAACTCAGACAATTCTACTGACCACGCAATCATCTGTCCGGCGAGCTCGGGTTTTCGCAAAATTTGCTTGATGGGGTAGTCGGTTTTGACTACCACCTGGTGGCTCTGGAAGTAGGGTCGGAGACGCCGAGCTGCGGTGACAAGTGCTAGTGCCAGCTTCTCGATCATCTGGTATCGCTTCTCCGCATCTTGGAGGACTCGACTGATGAAGTAGATTGGTGTCTGCACTTTCTGGTGCTCTTGTACTATCACCGCGCTAATAGCGCCTTCTGCTACGGCCAAGTAAAGGAGGAGGTCGGTTTTGTGATCCGGCCTCTATAGGATCGGCGGGGTTGTGAGGAAGGTTTTGAAGCTTCGAAAAGCTTCTTCGCACTGATTCGTCCACTGGAAATCTTTGGGCTTTCGCAGCAGGGTGAAAATGGGCCCTGCCTTCTCCGCGAGTCTGGGGATGAAACGGGATAGTGAGACCAACTGTCCAGCTAGGCGCTGGACCTCTTTCACCGTTTGTGGGCTCTACATCTGGATGATCGCTTTACACTTCTCTGGATTGGCCTCAATTCCTCTGCTGGTGATCATGAAACCGAGAAACTTGCCTCCCTGGACGCTGAAGACACACTTCTCCGGGTTGAGGCGCATGTTGTGCTTCCTGACCTGGGCGAATACTTCAGCGAGGTCGGCAGCATGGTCTGTCGCCGAGGTGGTCTTGACTACCATGTCGTCGACGTAGACCTCCATGTTCCTCCCGATCTGTTGGTGGAAGACCTTATCCATCAGCCGCTGGTAGGTTGCGCCTGCGTTTTTGAGGCCGAAGGGCATCACCTGGAAGCAATAGTTGGCGTGGTTGGTGATGAAGGACGTGTGCACTTCGTCAGGTGGGTACATCATTATCTGGTTGTACCCTGAGTAGGCATCGAGGAAACTGAGGAGGGCGTGTCCGGAGGCTCCGTCGACTAACCTGTCAATGCTCGGCAAGGGGTATGAGTCCTTGGGGCATGCTTTGTTCAAGTCAGTGTAGTCAACGCACATGTGCCACTTCCCCGAGCTCTTCTTTACCAGGACCACGTTCGCCAGCCATGTGGTGTACCTGACCTCACGAATGAAGCCAGCATTCAGCAGTTTCTATGTTTCGGTGATGATGGCCTCCCGCCTTTCGCCACCGACCTTCCTCTTCCTCTGGGCAACTGGTTTTGCCTCCTTGTGTATTGCTAACTTATGACATATGAAGTCAGCGTCGATGCCCGACATGTCAGCGCCGGACCAGACAAAGAGGTCGGCATTCTGGAGAATTTCAACTTCGAGCTACTGTCGCAAGTTCGGGCTTAACTGCCTGCTGATCTTCTGTTATGTCCGGGAAGTTTTCCGATCTGGAGGTCGTCAAGCTCGTCAATGGGGCTTGGCCTTTCTTCATCAGAGTCTGATCTCGGATCGAGATCATTGATTTCCACGTGGGTGCCGTGGGCCACGGTGGGGGGGTCACTCTTGCACTTTTCACTGGGTGAGGCGATCTTCAGGCTTTCGGTGTAGCATTGTCGTGCCGTCTTCTGGTTCGCCTTGAAAGAGATAATCTTCCCATCATTCCTTGGGAATTTCATGGTGAGGTGTGGGGTGGACACTACTGCTCCGAGTTGATTCAAGGCCGGCCTCCCGATGATTATGTTGTAGGAAGTATTGGCTTCCACGAGGAGGTACCGAACCATGACCCGCCTCGTGTCCGGAGGTGTTCCAAAAGTTGTCAGTAGGTCCACGTACCCCCGAGTGTGAACTCTCTTTCCTGCAAAACTGACTAGGGGCTCTGCGTGAGGTTGTATGAGGGAGTGGGGGACGTCTAACCTGAGGAACGTTGGCCAATACAGGACGTCGGCCGAGCTCCCTTGGTCGATCAGAGACTTGTGAACCTTCCAATTGGCTAACTCCACGGCTATAACCATGGGATCATCCTGGTTGGGATTGACCCCGGCATAGTCGCCGTCGGTGAAAGTAATCGTTGGTGAGTGTTGGTGCGAAGCTGAGGTGGTAGGGTGTATGCAGTTGATATTGCGTAGGTGTCTTTTGTGGGCCGAGCTGCCGGTGCCCCTTCCTACGAAACCACCTGCAATTTTATTGATTACTCCCCGTAGGGGAGCTGACCCTGTTTCCTGGCTTACCTCGGCTTGCACTGCTCCATCGGGGCTGCGTTGAGAGCTAGAGGATTGGTCCGTGCGAGCTCCTGAACCATGACCTCTGTCTCGTCCCTGTCCACCGTAGCTTCCCTGGTGACTTCGCTGGACATAATGGCCGAGGTGGCCTGATTGGATGAGTTCTTCAATGCGGTCTCGGAGTGTGCGGCACTCCTCAGTGGTGTGGCCATGATTCCTGTGGTACCGACAGTGTTTGGACTTGTCCGCAGTGTTGGGAGTGTGGCTTGGCGGTGGCAGGGTGAGCAGGTTGTTGTTACTGGCCTCCTCCAGAATGTGAACTCTGGATGTGTTCAGGGGAGTGTAGAAGTCATATCTCCCCCCTCTGTTTGCTCCGGCCAATTTTTTGAACTGGTTGTCATTGTTGACTTTGACTTTATCTTTGTGACCTTGCTCTGTCTCCGCTAGTCCTTTTCCGCGAATTTGATCACGGAAAGCGGAGTGTTCCTCCATCTGGATGTAGCCTGCCGCGCGAGCGCGAAGTTCGTCCATGTCGCAAGGGGACTCACGACATAGGCTATAGACGAATGGTCCGGGCTTGAGTGCCATAAGCATGACATGCAGGGCGACCTCGGGGTTCAGATTTCTGATCTTAACCGAGGTGGCGGCGAATCGCTCCATGAACGCCCGGAGTGGTTCGTCGTCGTTTTGCCTGAGACTGGCCAGGGCGGCTGAAGTGACATGGTGAGGTCGGCTCGTCGCATACTGTGCTGTGAACCTTCTGACTAGGGTGCCGAAACTATCAATGGACTCGGCAGGCAGTTGGGTGTACCAGTTGAGCGCGGCCCCCTTTAGCGAGGTTGGAAAAACCCTACACAAGATAGCGTCATTGTTAGTGTAGAGGTTTACCTGCGTTGTGTACAGGTCGATGTGCTCATCTGGGTCCATCGTGCCATCATAGCGATTGAGGTGGAGAGGCTTCCACCCATGAGGGAGTGGCGTCTCCATGATGCCATCCACAAAAGGGTGGCGGCAGAAGGTTGTTGGATCCCCTGCGACATGAGTAGGGGCCTTGCTGACTTCATGGGCCGACCTGTGCGTCGGTGCATGGGACCGATGCGTGGCAGGTCGTTGAGTTGGTGCCTTGGTCGCAGTCCGAGGTTGAGAGACTGAATGTTCTTCTTCCTCGTGGTGGTTGCTCACATGAGGAGGGTGATCAGAGTGGCGTCGAGGGAGTTGAGCGCGAATACGCTCGTTCTCGGTGCGTAGCGCTGCCAGGTCGGCTTCATTGGCAGTTCGCGTCGTTGCTAGGTCGGTTTCGTGCTGGGCACGCATGTTTCACAGATCAGCGTCGTGTTGCTGTCGCATCTGTTTGACCTGGTCGATCAGTCTCCTTAATGTGGCTTCGTTGTCCATGGTAGTTGAGTAATATGTATTGTCTGTTGCGCGTCTGCTATGGCTTCTGGTGAATACCATAAGCGTGGCCGATAAGAGCTGTCTTGATCGGCCCCACGGTGGGCGCCAAATGTTCTTACCGGAAATCTGCTGTAGAGATGATCCTCTGAGTAAGATTGGTGAGCCTCCTTCGCCGGTACGCTTGATGCTCCAAGATGGGGGTGGTACCTGCAAAAGAGACTCCGATGCTAAAGTTAGGATTTGTATGAGTATGAATCTCGTATATATAATGCACGTACCTTGATGTATATTAGGGTTGCGTTGGGCCTTGGGCTTGAGATTAGTTGTGATTTGATCAGGTAGAGAATCTCGCCTAGACCGAGATTCCCTGAGATCGGTTACGATCTATTTAAGTGCCGAGCTGACGCCACGTAGCGCGTGTCCGAGATCAGCTCGTGCTGTGGTACCGAGCTCGGAGCTCGGCTTCGGAGTACGGATAGTACAAGTCTAATAACCATCACATTAGTCAACATCTTTTTATTAAAAGTCATTCACTAATTACATGAGTCATTATTAGATTAAAAAATTTAACATTCTCCCACTTGGTTCATGTGATGACTTGAAGATTCAACATTAGACTATAAGTGTGCATTGTAGGTTGAAATTACAAGTCACCATCCTTAATTAAATTAAAACGATTGAATCATAGCGATTGCAAGTTATCTTAAGAACTTGGTTTCTTTCACGAATCATTCAATTGAACTTAACTTTAATTAATACCATAACATGTGTATTTATTATCCTTTCTAAAACATTTTATCATCTCACTAAAATAATAATGTATACCATATAAGTGAACAACCAGACAAACGAAACAACTATAATTGAATTCAATAGTGTTATACAATATGAGCATTATAATTATAATATATATCTATATTTATTTATTTATCTATATATATATATACACACACACACGCACACACGCACACACACACACATCACACTACATTCTTCACAAGGACTTATCCATAACATCCATCATTTCGACATGATCGATGAATATCTTAGGTGGTAAACCTTTAGGCAAAGGATTCACCATCATAACTTTTGTACCAATATGCTCAATCGATACTTTTATATATGTTTATTCACTTCTTTTTTAATTGACAAAAAAATTAAATGCATATATTTTGGTCCTTTAGAGTATTTGTCATTTTTAGGAAAGAACACAATTGCAAAGTCATCACAAAAAATCTCACTGGTTTGGCTATATAGTCAACAATGCTAAATCCTAAAGTAACCATAATGCCTGAATTGTGGCCTCAATGTATGTCACAAACTCAACCTCCATGGTAGAAGTGGAAATCACGAATTGTTTTGCACTTTTCCATGAAAATGCTCCTCCAACCTAAAGAAAAATGTACCAAAATGTAGAGTTCCTTGAGTCCACACATCCAAGATAGTTTGAATTTGAATATCTAACCACTTCAAGATGTTTGACCTCCTATATATAAGCATGTAATCCTTTGTGCCTTGTAAATACCTAAGAACTTTCTTTGCAAATTTCTAGTGATTTATTCTAGAATTGATTTGATATCAAGCCAAAGTTAATATCCCACTACACTACAAAAGATTTGCATATTACAGAGAGAATGATCCCTCACAAAATTAAAGGGTGAAGGAATATCAAGGGATTTGTGAAGGAATGTTCCTTCTCTAAATTCAAGTTGCTAAATCGCGATGGCCTTGAATCTCTTGTTAATCCCTTGCAAATTCCCTCGTTGTTCCCCTGCAAATTATGTTGCTAGTCCGTCCCAATATTCCGTCACTAATTCATTATTATTGCCTCATCGATGCAATTCATCTTATCCCTCGCTAAAGTTTCCTTGTTATCGCCCTGCGAAGCCTTTGCAAGGTATATCATTCGCTATTTCATCACTATTCCATCACAAAGCTTTGTTTATTACTTCCTTGTTAAACCTCCACTACTCTGTCACTATCATGCCTCGTTGTGACCTCTTTAATCCCTTGCCAAACATTGCCTACAATTTCCTTGCAAATACCTTGCAATATATTTGTTGTATTGTTTCGGTAATCCCTCACTAATTCTTTGCAATTATCCCTTATTGTGTGGCCGCTACTCTCTTGCAATTAACAATGCTTATTGCAAATCCCCCGTGAGTCCTTCACAATATATTTATTGTATTCTTTCATTAATCCCTCACCAATCCTTCGTCATTATCTCTTGTTGTATCCTCACTAATCTCTCAAATATATTTTTTTGTATTCTATCACTAATCCCTTGCCAATGCTTTGCAATTATCCCTCATTGTGTGGTTGTTACTCTCTTGCAAATACTGCCCGCAAATCCCTCACTAATCCTTCACAATATATTTATTGTATTATTTTGCTAATCCGTCATTGATCCTTCATAATTATCTCTCGTTGTATCCTCGCTAATCTCTCACAAAACAATGTTGGCAAATCACTCGTAAATGCCTCACAATATATTTATTTCATTCCTTTGCTAATCCCTCGTCAATCTGTCACATAATACAACTAAACGATCCTGATCCTAACTAATCTATCAAATTTTCCCAGGAATTTTTTACTTCATTTATTATTTTGTGGATTCAAAGAAATTTATCAAATACATTAAATACTTCAATTAAGTTGATTTAAATCAGGTATAGAAATTTATCAAAAAGAACTTGAGTTAAAAATAAAACTTTGAAGTGACATGTGTTTTAAAACCAAACTACTCAATGTTTTACAAAACCCAACTTGCCAATAATGTCTTAAAAACCTCAATTGATCAATGCCTTGTAAAAAAACAAATAAGTTAAATTATAAGTAATAACTTAAGCATATAAAATCAACCTAAGCTAGTAAAATCACCATCATATCCTTGATCCTTCCTAGGTTGGTTGGTTGATGATGTTGTTGATGGTTGGATTGTTTGAATTATCTTCCTCATCATCTCTAGCAACTATGCCTGCAAAAAAGAAGCTAATGTTGTATTTATAATTGCAATGACCCATTCTTCTGGCATAGGTGTAGGATTTATGAAAGGAACCTACAACCTCTAAAGATGAAACTTATGAAGAGCTACTAATGATAAGATCCAAGCTATAACCAACGTCATGGACTTTTTTTTTCACCTGTAGCTTTTAATCATAGATCAAAATCTACTAGGTGATGAGATGAAGTGTCCTTTCCATATTTTTGTGTCACTGATTCATCATATGTTTCTTACAAAAAAAAAATAGTAAAATGGCAATAGTTTAACAAAAGTAATCATTCTTAACACAAAAACACATACAATAATAAAGTTTTATGCCTTTGTTAAGAAAAATTCACCATCATTCCTTTTATGAACTTTGTTATACACTTAACAATAAGAAACAAGATGCTTCTCTTCCACCTCTTGTAAAAAGGTTATAGTGTAAATTGTAAGTAATGGCATTAATTAAAAAAAACTCATCACTTTTTGATTTCCATAGTTTTACTTCATTAGAAGACTAATTTGAAGATTTTTCCAATACATGGGGGACTACATATATTTTGTAGATTTTTCCAATACATGGGGGACTACATATATTTTGTACTAAATTTATTTATCTATATTTATTGTTTTTGTTTTGGCTGAGTTGTACACACTATTCATTTGCTTTATATGTGATTTTCACATTGTAAAAAAATGTAAGTAAATAAAATATTGAAAGACTACGAAAAACAAGGAAAATCGTGCATATTATCAATAAAGATGATAGGATAGAAAAATTTACTAGTTTATTTCATATTTTTAATGTTAGTTTTCTTAGGAAACAAACATTGATCCACATGAGAAAAAAAATAATTAACTTCAAAATAATTTACTAATCTCGCTCGCACACTCCCAAATCCACCAAAGCGTCGTCTTTGAGGATGCACATGACGACAAGGATAGGAACCACATCATTGCCAAGCTCCTTGGGCCATCCAATCATATTAGATGGGTCATCGACAAAGGCAGGCAAATCGTGCATTCGCAGATTTCAAAGCCCTAATTTGCTTCTACAACTTCATCACTTACCCAGTCCTTCCTACAACAACGATGCTCAGTATTGTTTAAGGGAGGCTCTCTTGTAGCTTTGACCAGTGACAACAGGGTTTTTTAATGACTCCAACTGATTCGATTGATCCAATCAATCGTGACAATCTGATTCGAAGTTCTGAACTAGTTTAATTCAATGTTTTTGGTCGTATCAACTTTGAGAAGATGTTGAATTATAAAGAAGGTTTTTTAATAATTTTAAATAATTTAAATTATATATATATATTGTAATTGTGAGATGAAAATATAATTTATGTAGTTTAATATAAACTACATATATACATTCAATTTACTGGAATAAAATATGAGTTATCTTATCCCCATCCAATAATTCCAAATTATATTAAATACGTGAAAAATAAATAAATAATGCAGGAACCCGAATCAAGAGTTATTCAGTTTTTGCTTCTAGAAAAAATTTTGACCTACCTGCACGGTATACTCACAAGTAAGCTATAGGTCATACTCATCCATTGCTATCGGATTATAAGCCAGCCTGGCCCCACTTTTAGTGGTATCAGCTGGAAAGCCTCAGCCGTCAATTTTTCCTAAATTTAAGGTAAGCAAAATCTGGTTCTGATGATCATTTACCATATCCAAAAGTCAGTTAATTCTCTCAAAATACTGATATTAGTTAAATTTGACCATGTGATTAGATGATTCGACAGTATCCAAAAAATCGAACATTTTGAAAACAATTCCTACTTTGTTGATAATAATTCCAACCAGACATGCATTAAATATAGCACCTTAATTATCCCGGAGAGGATGTATCTATCTATCTACACAGTTAACGAGTTGACGTTGAATCAAAACGACTTTACTAAGCGGTTAGTTTCCATCAAATCAATCCACCCCGTTGAACCATTCCAAATTGCCAAGCGCGCACGATCCATCGATAATCGACCATTGTCACACACATAAACCAAAACCAAAAATAAAAAAATAAAAATAAAAAAGTGACACCCCTGACCTGAGCTAGGTAAACCTTAATTCACGACCTGGTTTTCCTCGACGAACGAGAAACGATATGTCAATGGAGGAGAGCGAGCAAATGAAGCAACTGAACGACATATTCAAGCGCTTCGACATGGACTCCGACGGCAGCCTGACGCACCTGGAGCTGGCGGCGCTGCTCCGGTCGCTGGGCATAAAACCCACCGGCGACGAGATCTACGCGCTGCTGTCGAACATGGACGAGAACGGCAACGGCTACATCGAGTTCGACGAGCTCGTGCATGCCATCATGCCGGACATAAACGAGAACGTGCTCATCAACCAGGAGCAGCTCTTGGAGGTCTTCCGCTCCTTCGACCGCGACGGCAACGGCTACATCACCGCCTCCGAGCTCGCCGGCTCCATGGCCAAGATGGGTCACCCCCTCACCTACCGCGAACTCGCCTCCATGATGGCCGAGGCCGACAGCAACGGCGACGGCGTCATCAGCTTTAACGAGTTCGCCGCCCTCATGGCCAAGTCCGCCGCCGACTTCCTCGGCATCAAGGTCGCCTGAACAAAATTCGTTTCTTCTCTTTAAGGTTTAGATTTGTAACATAAAACAGGTTGGGTAGAATGTATAAGATTTTATGTTCGAATTTTGACGTTGTCATTGTAATTTTAATGAATAAAAAAATTGTAATGTAATTATATTTTATATTAATTAGAATGTGTTTGATTTTACGTTCAAATGCATGCCTCCAAACAGATCTTTGTACATTTTAATGTTCAATAGATTGAAGAAAAGGTGGGTTACTTTGAATTTAACGTTTTTCAAACATACACTTAAGAATTGGAAATCACGTGTCTGCATTTTTGTGGCTTTGGTTTTCGTACGTTTTTCTTTCCGCATGCATGCAAGAGAAAGATCGAACGAGCCCAGCTTCGACGTATCTTATTTAGATATAACGGGGACATGATAATTTGGTTTCTTTATGTCTGGATTTTCCTTGATGAAGGGTGAAGTATTTTTTCTTCTTTATTTTTTCATTTGATTTCCGGGGATCTTCTAAGTAATTGTGGGCAATTGATAAATCCGAAATATTGCTTCCTTGAATGTTCGTTTGCCCACAATCAATTACTAACTAATGAAAGATCTTTCAAACTCTACTGTGAGAAGGTGAGACGAATTACATTCGCGAATGTTCAGCCAAGATTTTAAATTCCAACGCGACTGTGGTTTTGTCATTACCTATCGTGTTACAGAAAACTATAGATGAATGCTTCCGCGGTTTTTCCTTGCTATGATATATATATATAGGAAGTTGCATCACTTGTTATAAATCATAGGTAGGATTGTAGAAGTATATCAAGAAGAACCCCTCTATATTTTTGTATACATAGTGATATGCAAAAGTTATGTCCTACATTCTAAAAGAATGAAAAAAAAAAAAAAAAACTCCAATTCGTAAGAATAATCCTCGCCAAGTCTCTCAAGAATCATGCAAAACTTAAGCACTATTTCCTACAAGAAAAAGGAAGAAAAAAAATTATATTTACTCTCTAAATTCAATAGGAAGGTTCAGAAAGAGTTGGAACAACTCTTTGGACGCTACATTACAAGACTAGCTTTCGACGAATAACTTTCCCAGCAACAATTTATTAATAATAAAAAAATTCAGATGGTTCAAGCTATAGGTATGTAGCTGATGTTGTTCTTTATATTTTATTCCTCCACAAATATTCTAATTTAAAAATTCCCTTGATCTATTAAGTACAGGGGAGTTAACATAAAGCAGCTGATTTATATATATATTCTCAGTTGGAACCAAAATAAGTAAATAAATGTATAGAACAAGGAAATAAGACTAGGATTCATAAGATGATTACACAAAAATGAACTTCAGTAATAGGATAACTTTGTTTTCTACAATAGCAAGCAGCTCTAATCAATCCTACAAAGAATTATTGCGTCTCTATACAGTAACTACTATGATACAAGAGGGTAATGAATGCTTTGCAGCACAAATGGCTGAAACAGATATACAATTTTAATTCCCTTTCAAGATCCGCGCCAAATGTTGGTGCTGTGCACCATGTAATCACCATGGATGTGGATCTAAGCAACATTCTTCTGGTTTAGAGGAGCCAGCAAGCAATTCTATGGACACATGTAAAGACAAAAAACATATTTTCAAGAAGCTATGCACAAACTACATGCTTTGGTGGTTAATTTGTCAAAATATCTTATCTACGGTTAACATTTCTGTTTCTAATGTGGTGAGCCTTAGCAGCTAAGCGTGCTGTTGCACCCACAGTTGTTGGCCGCAATGATCTCTGCCGCACCATGTCACAAAACTCAGGATCCTTAATATTCCCGTCATACCTTATCCATTGTACTATTTCATGATACATGGGAAAGAACCGCTTCTGAATTGCCGAGTATGAGAAGTATGGTATAAGGGTTGATATCACCACAAAGAATGTCACAATCCAATAGGATGGGGAGGGAGCAAGAGCTTCAATGAAGACTTTGTAAGCATTTGTAGAGAAGTGCGGAGGCATTGCTCCATATACCAGAAGAAAAAGATACCAGAAACCAATGGAACCCCAGATGAAAAAATGTTGGATCAAGGTGAAGTAACTTATAGCTAGTGCCATTTGCAAGTTTACAACCCAAACTACACAGGTATACATTGTTGCTCCCAGTATATCCTTTCCAGCGGTTCTCCCCTCCACATCAAAGGCCTGGAGCTCTATAGATTTTGTGCAGAAGAAGAAAATTATTAAGGCACTGATAAGTCCGTTAAGCATCCAGCTGAGTATTCGACGCCAGCTGAAAAGGACATTCTGTACTCCTTCTTGATATAACAAAGGAAACTGCTACATTAACAATGAAACATCATCAGAGAACCAAACAAAGGAACCCCAAGTCAACCAAATCAATGCTCAATGTATTTTTATTCAGAAACAACCAAGGGGGGTTAACCCGGGCTTTAATATATGTGATGTGACAGCTGTGTTTCAAAAGCTATGTCCACCCTCTAGAACTGAGGTTGATTGTAATTCAATTAAATCTAGTAAATATAAACTGGATTAATTCATTAAGTGGAAAATCAAAGTTGTTTCATGATGAATTCTAGCAGATTAAATATAAAGCTATACTGTTGACCACAATAAGTTTTATTCAAATATGATATACAACTTTCTTTGTTGACTTCCTGGTATGTGATATTTAGTGAATAATTGTGCAATACATGAATCTTTCGTCTCAGCAAAGATTCTTATAGTATTCAATATGAACCTGTGTTCCATGCAGCAAAACAAACTACCAGAAGTTCATACACCTGCCAGTGCTCAACTATAACCAACAGTGTCCAGATGAGATTCACTACTGATGTAAATATGACAAGACTAAAAGACCAAGGATCCAAAATCAAGAAGGCCTGAAGCTAGTTCTGATGTAGGTATTATGTAATCATGAGTACTATGCAGATTTTTTTTATTTTATTTTTCTCTTCTATGTGCAATCTATTTAATGACAGAGCAATACCCGTTACAATAAAGATGACCTGCATACAAGATGGAAAGAAGAAATTGACCTTCAAGCAGTACCGAGATGATACATCCTGGTCAAACACCCCAAGTGCAATCACAGGAAATGATGAAAAGAAGACATTATAGAGAGACAAAAACCAGTCATTGTAAGCAGGTTGTCCAGAGAATGATGCATACACCTCGTATAAGAATAGAGTAAAACCAAATGTGATATTCTTGTAGAAAAAATAGCATATCTGTCATAAAAACCAAAGAAAAAAGTTAATAGAATGTCAGCTTTCCAAGATATTCTAGAACTATTCTCTATAATATTGAAATCTAAATATAAGCATGGTAAATACCATAGAAGAGATCCTCCTGTAACACCAATGTCCATGCACCAGAAGTAATCGTTCCAAATACCGGAATTGTGCAATTGCAATATCACTGGACATAACTGCCTGGGGGATTGTGATAATAAGACAGAAAAAATATTGTTTAGAAAACCACATGCATAATTTATAATCAATAAAATAACAAAAGAATATTTTGTGAATTTTCACATCACCTGCATTCCTTCAACACCACTTATACCAATCCCTATATCTGCTTCTTGAAGCATTCCCACATCATTAGCTCCGTCACCAATAGCTAAAATTGTTTTCCCAGTTCCAGATTTGACCAATCTAGTGACCTTTAAACAGAGGAACAAGACAAATCATTTTTGTAACCATAACTAACCAGAATCCTTATCAGGATTAGCATATTATAAACAAATAATGGATTGAAAATTACCAGTGCCTTCTGCTTTGGCGATGAGCGACAGCAAATAACAGATGCACAACGAATTGCTAGCTCCAGAAACATGTTCTTCATATTATCTTCTAATGCATAAACAAGTGATTTTCCATCAATAATCAGAGAAAATGCCTGTTGAGAGCTCCCCCTGTACGCAGTGAGTTGTGCAGCGCCTTCAGATATCTGAAGGAGGACACTTTGTCTTGATGCCTAAAACAGGAATCAGCATAAAGAATATCAGCATATAAATTTTCAAATCTACAGCATCAGTACCAAGACACTAACCCACCAGCAATCACAATTCAAATGATGCAAAGACAAGTTTTAAGGAGAAAAAAATAAATGGAAAGAAACAAAATGATGGAAAATTTATAACAGCGTAGAGCTTAAAAGTACACAGGCATGCATTGCCACTCTTTTATCTTCTGAAATATAAGAGAAAAATCTAGGTTGAGCAATCTGTTTTGTTCAAAAAAACAGAATGAAATATAAGTTCAAATAGTCAGCAATATAAAGCAGATTATGCTGCTGACATGTCAACTACATATAGGAGGATGCAACAGGAAGGAACATTGCATGCTTGCTAAATATTTTACAACTACAAATGCAGGATACATCATGGTAGTTAAAAACAATACTAAGGTATGAAGTTTATGTTACTTTGGCAATAGCCATCTTGTCCCCATCCTTCTCTAGTGCTTGAATTTCTGGAGTATCCAAATGAATTATAATCTGCTTCATTCCTTGTCTAAGCAAACTACAAGCAAAACTGCAATCAAATATTTATGTCAGATAACATGGAAAATAATTCATGAGGTGAAACCATAGTACTAAAAGCATGATCAGAATAGTACCCAATATTGATTGCAGTCTCCATTTTATCCCCCGTCAAAACCCAAATTTTAATTCCTGCTTGGGCAAGCTTGTCGATGCAATCAGGAACCTAGCAAACAATACGAGAGGCATCACTTTGAGTCCTGCTCCAATGAATAAATATTCAGAAGTAAAACATGTATTTTTTATTCTAACTCACCCCATCTTGCAGCTTGTCCTCTACAGCAGTGGCACCAAGAAGGATTAGGTTCTTCTCAATCTTATCTGATACTTCCTCAATCAGTATTTCCTGATCAGCACTAACTATGTTCTTGGCCTTAGAGAATTTATTATCAAACTCCTTGTATTCTTCTGCATCAAGTTCACGATAGGCCAGTATAAGGGTTCTCAGACCTGCATCAGCATACTCATGCACGTGCTCCATGGTTTTCTCTTCAAACTGCCTCCCATTCTTGGCAAGCCTTTCAAACATGATGCTGAATTAAAATATCACTCAAGGCGGGTCAATAGGGTGAAACACAGGATAAATGTCAGAGAATTCAAAACCATTAAACGTTACAGACAAGTTTATCACAAACCTGTCTGCACCTTTGCAGAGAAGAAAAATTTTCCCTTCTTCATCTTCCACTATCACTGACATTCGCTTCCTTGAGCTATTGAATTCTAAAACATTGAGAAGTTTGTATTTCCTGCAAAAGAAACTAGTTACTGAAAATCTGTATCATTGACATGCAGAAAGAAATCCAGAAACATAGTAGTTATAAACAATAACAAAGTTGGGTATACTGCATTTTACAAATATTAACATTAGGTAGCATGAATAAAGCGAAATGACATTATTATTAAATAGTACAAAGAATAGCTGAAAAAATATAATGTAGACACAATTTAAATGTTTTTTTTCATTTTAAATATTTGAAAACAATACAAATACTTTGGGAAAAACAGGTATAAGAGAAAAGTACAAAGTCACCTATTGTATAAGCAACTATAGTAAACTGGTCATGTGCAGATGACTAGACCATCATCAGATAGTAAAAGATTCTACTTAAAGTTTTTTCTATTAAAAAGTACTTACCTTTATCAGATGAAAGTCATTACAAAATTTCATGTGTGCTCTTCTTAAAGAGTATCCATCCTTAAGCTTTTCATATCCAAATGCAAATAGACAAAACAATTGATAGTTTGAAACAACTGACCTTTCAACTTTCTTGCCCGAAACAGGATCCAACTCATGTGTTGATAAACTAGTCTGACCCCTTTTGTAGAATTCAAAACCAAGTTCTCTTGCTGCAATCACAAATGCTGCTTCATCCGGGGATTCAGCCTCATATGAGACATTTCCTGTGTCTTCATCCACTTCTGGTATGGCTGTATGACAGACAGCCAATAGGCGAAAAAACTTCTGGATAACATCTGCATGAGGTTCATTAACCCAATTTCCATTTATGATTCTTTCGTCAGCAAAATTAAAACCTTTAATGAGTGGCTTTTTATCTAGAGAACCCCTAATGTCATCTTCTTCTAATTCAATATCATGCCCATGAATTGATAGTGAACCTTTTCTTCTATCCATGGCCTTCTCAACCTCTGTAGTACCACGGCCATAAGCTACCCCTGCAATAGAACATTTGATGAACTCCATTGAGTTGCAGGTCAGAGTTCCAGTTTTATCAGAAAGTATTGTATCAACTTGGCCAAGCTCCTCATTCAAGTTTGAAGTACGAGCTCGGGCTGGTTTGTCTGCTTCCTTGTAGTACATATGGATATCTTGATTGATGAAAATGCTCTGAAGGACTTTGACAATTTCTATTGACACGTACAAAGAGATGGGAATAAAGAACCCATATAACATTAAGGCTGTCAAACAATGAAATAAAACAGCAGCAGCTGATCTTTTCGGATCAAAGAATATAGTAGAATCATCTGGTCTTAAATACCATCTTTTCATCGACCCATTTTGAAGGTCATTTTTAGTTATAAATCCAAAGAAAATAGATCCCACGAATGCCATTAGAAATAGAATACAAAACAAGAAATAGATGACTCTGTCCATCTTCTTCTCAATTCTGCTTCTTTTTGAAGGTGGATCAGTAGAATTTTGAATAACCTTGGTGTCATGACCAGTGAAAATGACAGCTCCAAAAATGTAGTCTGTATTGCGAAGTTTAGAGTCTCGGAGAAGAAGTTGCTGTGGAGAAAGGGCATATTTTTGCTCTTCAAACTCCATGCTCCCAACGAAAGAGTACAAATTTGCGTTGGGGTCTTCACATTTGACTGTAGCGTTAAATTTTTGGAAGTTGAGATCCCCCTGTAAAGAAGAAGTTACTTCTAACCCTTGTTTAATCTTTAAATTTGTCTCCCCATCCAAATTCATGGTCTCAACATAGCAAACTGCATCATCATAACTGGATGAAAGCAATAGGAGATCAGCTGGGAAGAACTCATCCTTCTCTACCTTTACTATATCCCCCACCCTCAGATTCTTCCATGCAGTATATTCAAAAATACCATCAATTTTATGCACTTTAACTCTTCTATTGTTCACCAATATATCCTGCAGAAGTATTCAACTAGAAAAATTATATACACTGACATCATAGCTTGCCACAAAAACCAACCTCTATCTTCCCTTTCCTCCTCTTTTTGGTCATCATATATACAACACTAAACCATTATTGCTTTAGAACCTTGGTCTATTATTTTAATTCCATGCAAATATTAGAGAAAGAAATACATTTAGAAGAAAAAAAATAACAGAAAAAGGGAAACATTGTAGCACTAATAAAATTTAACATCCCAATGAATAAACAAAAAAAACAAAACTTAGGTGCCATTTTAGAAAAATAATTGGTTTCCAACCATACTGGCATGTATATCAAATTATCAACAATCTTCTAGTCTGGTAACAGCGTTAAGTTGTAGCGAGAGATATTATTTTATCATATGCAGAACACACATTAGAGAATAGAGTTCAATGTGGGTAAGTAACCATTGATTAAAAATAACACTTTAGATTTTCATATAATACAAGAAAAACACACTATGACTTTGTTTAAAAAATTGACCTCCTCAAATATTTATGGGGTTTATCACTTGCAGTATAATCTATAAATTTAGACAATTCAAATCCTTTAGCAAAAACTGGATTTGTACGAACAAACAACTTAGTAACTCCATTTCATCCCTTCCAAATATGTTACCAAGAAACTAAATAGAAGGGACAAATGGTTAACAAAAATGACTTTATAAGAAGAAATTCACAAGAAGACAAATAGGTAAGCAGAATAGAGCACCTGCTTTTTCCGGCGCCAGTCTTCAATGCCTTCTTTCACCATAGTTGCCCCAATAACAATAATCAGTGGAAGAATAGCACTAACAGCAGTATATGGAGCAAGTTTTGTGAAGGCCAAGGTGCCAGTGACCAAAAAATAGAAGTTTGCCACCCTCCTAAACTGTTCAAACAAAGATTTGGGAAAGAAAGTAGCAACAGTATATTTTGTAGATCTGACAGAATTGTCTGCGTAATTTCTAACACCATCCTCAAATCTATCTGGCTCATTGCAGAACACCACCCTGGAATAACCTTTTCCTCCAATCTGTGAATGATCCCCCTCGAAGGATGCCTTACAGCATGCAAATGAGTAGATCTTGCTTAAACGCAGCTTCCTCTTCCTGCCACCACTCATTCTCTATCCTTTATCCCACTGATAAACAAAAATTCAACACAACATCAAGAGACAGAAATGCTGTCTGTGATGAAACAATTTCTCTTCCAGCCTTACTGCCAAAACTAGGAGTCAAAATGGCAACTTGCCCCAACCCCAAATCTCAAAGCAGGGTCAACTCAGTAGAAGACTCACTAAGGAGCTAAGTTTCAAGTGCAAAATAATCCTAAACGCACAGCATCTTCAAAAACAACCACCAAAAACTGCAAAGATACCCCGCAACCCAAAACTTGGTAACCCATTAGCACAAGTACCAAGTAAAACTCAAATTACAAATAAAGCAAGAAGCAGATACTAAACCCCAGAAAGGCTCCCACCAGAAGAAGCTCAAAAACCCAGCAATTTAATAAGCAATGAGCAACAAAAAAACCAAGCAAAATAATAAAATAAAAAACTAATAATTGAGAGAGAGAGAAATTAAAAAATAAAATAAAATAAAAAAAGGGACAGCTAGAGGAACTTGGAGAGCAAACGGTTGAAGAAAATGATGATACAGGTGGAGACAAAACATGCGATAGACACAACCAGGCCTGCTATCTGTACAGTTTAGTGAACAACCAATGTGAAATCTACAATGAAAACCCAGAAGAAGACACGCCCCAGTGAGCCTAAAACACCAGAAATTATTGGGGAAGCACAGACAAGAACCAAGAGAAAGGAATAATAAAAAACAAATCTGCAGATTTAAAGCTCTCTGAAACGGTGTCTCAAGAAGAAGAAGAAGAAGAAACTTTGCACAGAGACTTCAATTATTAGATCTCACATTTGGACTCTGAAAGAGACAAGCATTTCATTTTCCCTATCCCAGCGTGACCAATTCAAATTGGCCTAGATTTTTCCAGAAAGCTCAGTGCCATGACAAAACCTTTTCTCTTTCTAAGAAAAAATGAAACGGAAAATGTTGGCACGAATTTCCACGGAAAACGAACGTGCACCAGCACAGCCTCAGCCTCTTCTCTCTCTCTCTCTCTCTCTTCAATTTCGCGGGAAAGCTATGAATGAAGCATGTGTCAATGGTGGAAAACTGAGCGAGTATAAGTGTCTCTTTCTCTCACTCTCAATTTCTCGTAACAAACTTCATGACAAGTTAATTTAATTAAAAAAAAAAAAAAAAAAAAAAAAACATTTTTTTTATATGACAATAATGTGGTACGAAATCGAAACCTATGACAAAGGGTCATCCATGTAACAAGTAACAAAAACACAGAAAATGGAACTTTTCTTTTTCTTTTTCAGTTTCTTGTTTAAGGAAAAAAAATTACCTGAACCGGTGTGGTTTTTTAATTGCAGAAACAAGCAGAGAATCTAGAGAGAGGTGGTGTTTATTATCAGTGTGATGAGGTGGAACAAAAAATGAAGTGACATGTTATGTGGTCGTGAGGAACATGGAAGAGGTTTTGCTGAGTTTTACTTGAGCGTGACGAGTAGCATGAGATGCGCCGTCAAGAGAGGCTAAACTTCTGTCATTCTAAAGCTGTTCTCTAGATAGTCAAATGTGAAAACCATACCATGTTTCTGTTTTTCTTTATACTTTTTTCGGGGATTTTTTTATCATCGAGAAAATTATGTTTCATTATCTTTTTCTAATTTTATTCTTTCAACTACTTTAGATTTAGAAGGTAAAGTATAATTAATTCAACTTTAGATTTTTTTTTAGTACATGTATATATTAAACTTTAGATTTTATCAATGTATTTAATTTTATGAAAATTTTTAATGAGTTTTGTACTTGTCTGAAGGGCACACTAATAATTTTCTCGTATTTTGAAGGTCGAACGAGAGCTCCGATCGAATATTCCGGTGAGGGAGAGGTACCTGCAAAAGGCACTCCGACACTCAAGTCAGGACAAAGCACAAATATCGATAGTAATTAATGAACAGTGACGTTACCTCGTGACATGAGCTATTTATACTGACATTTATGGGCCCGAATTCTCATGGGCCCTGCAACAGGATTACCAGATTAGGTAATACGCCTCTAATCGGCTTATTGGTATGATTAACTCTTAATCCTTAATTAGGGGGAGTCCTTAACTCTTTATCAGTGGGAATCTGGATCTATGGATCATCTGGTAGCGCTAATCGGCCACCTGGTTCGGCCACTCGGGTGCCGATTGGGTGTCGGCTATCAGGTGGCCGAGTGGCCGAGCCAGGTGGCCGAATAACCCTGCTAGTACACTTGCCCCCTAGCCTTGTGGAAGGGAGACCTTTTGCAAGGGTATAGATGTGAGGTTAAGTGATGGGGTAGTCGAAAGGTTGGGATGATCTCTAGCGTTGGATCTTGAAGATTAGGCAGTTACACTTTTCAAATTTTTGAATTTTTCCCACCTTTTTTCCTTTGCTATATATAGCGATGAGTGGTGGGACCTTTTACACATATCGCTCTCAGCCGAATCGTGTTGCCCGAGCAAGTTTGAAGATTGAATTGCGCGCCGAGTGACCATTATGAATTTGCATTGTTGGTAAGTCTGCTTCTATGGCTACTTCATCTGAAAGCTCTTCGGCTAGTGAGGTTCGGTCGTCATCATCCGAGGGGTCATCATCCGAGGGGTCATCATCCAGTGATTCGGGGCATTCGCCGAATGAAGATGGACGATCTACCGAGATCATGAGCGCATCCGAAGAGGCCTCGACCAGTGGAAGTGAGGGGGTGCCGATTAGGACTAGGCGTGTCTCAAATCGACAAAGATATGGGCCTTCCGAAGTGCCAGAGTATGAATGGGTGAACGGAGAGGTGACTTCATATTACTCGCGTTACCGAGATACCACAATGATTACCAACCTACTGGATTACATGAAATGTTTACATTTTGACGCGAAAGAGGAACCATACCCAATCGGGGTTCGAGCGTGCCGAAACAACGCTTTCCCAGATCCCGACACGGTCTGCTTAGACAAGCAAGCCGAGAGGATGGCGTCTTTCTATATATATGACTGCCTTTTGAGAGATTTGAAAGTGACGCTACCATTTGATGAGTTTACGATGGGAGTTCTTCGGGTTTTGAATGTGGCGCCGACCCAGCTTCATCCGAATAGCTGGGCCCAGCTTCAGGGGTTCAAACATCTATGCCGATGTGTAAATATTAGGCCTTCTCCCTTGCTTTTTATTTATTTTTATTCGTCTCGGCCGTCGGACTTGGCGAAGTGGGTATCTCTTAACCGAGTGGGGACTCGGCAACTTTTGGATAGCTTTACTTCGTCCTATAAGAACTTCAAGGTTGGGTTCTTTCGAGTGACCATTCGGCCGAACGGACGGCGTTTCTTCTTTGGTGTTGATGACAGGAGTTTGTTTCCGTTGTACTGGACACGTGCCCCTCGGCCATATGATGAAGTGCCAGACGAGCTTCTCACAGCCGAAGAGCGACAAAACGTCCAATTTTTGCTTCAACTACCTCGGCGTTTGCCGACGAGGTCGCTAATTAACTTGGTCGATTCATCCCGATGGGATTTTGATTTGATAGGTGAGTGACTTTCTAGTTTCGGCCTTAAACTAAATTCATATTGATGTTCACTTGGTTATTCATGCAGGAATCATGGTGAAGAGTGGTGCGAACGAATTCAACATTCGTGACCTCCTTGCCAGTCGGGTGCAACAGGTGAAAGCTTTCGGGGTTATGGGTAGTTCATCGGTTGCTCCATCGCCTCGGCCAGAACAAGATAATCGGACTCCTCCTTCGCCGACTCGCAAGCATAAAAAAGGGAAGAAAGGGAAGGAAGTGGCCGAGGAGAGGCATAAGAGAAAAACTGCAGAGGAGAGGCCTGAGAAAACCAAAAGGTCAAAACAAACCGTGTCTTCACCAGGTGGAACGGTAATTTGCGTCCCCCCTGGGTTGATGTCTAGGGCCTTTTGGGGTGAAGGTGTGTCTGCCGATTCACTCGTTCGGCCAGAGGGCTTCTCGAAGCAGGGCTGAGAGTTACTGAGTCAGTTGGACGCAATATCAAAGTGGAAATACTACTGTGAACTACAGTCTCGGTCCTTAGCCTTGGTAAACCAACTTGCTATGGGGCCGATCGGTGAATTGATGCAGATGAGGCAAAGACTGGAGGAGGCCGATAAAGCAATAGCCGAGGCCCGTGCAATGACCGAGGAGGCCCTAGCTACCAACCGCCAGCTCGCAACGGAGTTAGACGTGCAGAGGCGCAACAACGACACTCTTCGGCTGGACCTTCAAAAAGCAGAAAACAAGGGGAAGCGCCGAGCCGAAGAGGCCCAGGCCGAGCTGGAGAGGTTTAAGAAGGAGGTGAAGGATCACATAGTGGCTCAGCATGAGGCCGGTTTTCGTCATGCTCTTCGGCAAGCACGATACTTCGGTCATTTTCGTGAGGGCTTTGAGTTTGATATGACCAAGGATTTTTACCAGGGGTCATTTATGTCGTTCGGGGAGATGCCCGCCGGGGCGATGCCTGATAATGATGAGCCGAACGACACCCCTGAAGAGGAAGAGACTCAAGGTGCTTCAGATGACGAGGCTGAGGATGAGCAACCCCGAGCAGGATGGCGAGCAAGGCGACGAGCCGAAAATTCAAGAAGATGCCCCCGTGAATCCTGAAGATTAAGTGTTTCGATAGGCCGATAGAGCCTCTTTTTTTTTGTATGAAAAAGGTCATTAGAACCTTCTGAATAAAAGTAGTGTTTTTTCTTTCATTCCGAACTAGTGCTTTATATTTTTGACTTGCAAAATCCGGGGAGTTTTACGCAAAACCGTATATTGCATAAGTTAATAACTGAATAATTCGTCCCAGGAAGAACCGAGTAAGATTAAAATCGAATGGAGCCGTTCGGGATAGAATGCTTTTGAGTCAAAACTGACTTGAGTCATTCGGAATTGATGCCTTTTGAGTCAAAACCGAATTGAGTCATTCGGGATTGATGTTTTTCGAGTCAAAACCGAATGGAGTTATTCGGAATTGATGCCTTTTGAGTCAAAACCGAATGGAGTCATTTGGAATTGATGCCTTTTGAGTCAAAATCGAATGGAGTTATTCAGAATTGATGCCTTTTGAGTCAAAACCGAATGGAGTTATTCGGAATTGATGCCTTTTGAGTCAAAACCGAATGGGGTTATTCGGAATTGATGCCTTTTGAGTCAAAACTGAATGGAGTTATTCGGAATTGATGCCTTTTGAGTCAAAACCGAATGGAGTCATTCGGAATTGATGCCTTTTAGGTCAAAACCGAATGGAGTCATTCGGAATTGATGCCTTTTGAGTCAAAACTGAATGGAGTTATTCGGAATTGATGCCTTTTGAGTTAAAACCGAATGGGGTTATTCGAAATTGATGCCTTTTGAGTTAAAACCGAATTGAGTCATTCGGGATTGATGTTTTTCGAGTCAAAACTGAATGGAGTCATTCAGAATTGATGCCTTTTAGGTCAACACCGAATGGAGTCATTCGGAATTGATACCTTTTGAGTCAGAACCGAATTGAGCTATTCGAGATTGATTCTGAGAGAAGTGTTGTTGAGTTTTGAAGGTACATCCTTTGCCGAGTTGGTTACTCAGGAGGGAAACCTTGGTTGAGATTTGAAGGTACGTCCTTGGCCGAGTTGGTTACTCGGGATGGAAACCTTGAGTTGAGATTTGAAGGTACGTCCTTGGCCGAGTTGGTTACTCGGGAGGGAAACCTTGAGTTGAGATTTGAAGGGACATCATTGGCCGAGTTGGTTACTCGGGAGGGAAACCTTGAGTTTTGATTTGAAGGTACATCCTCGGCCGAGTTGGTTACTCGGGAGGGAAACCTTGAGTTTTGATTTGAAGGTACATCCTTGGCCGAGTTGGTTACTCGGGAGGGAAACCTTGAGTTTTGAAGGCACATCCTTGGCCGAGTTGGTTACTCGGGAGGGAAACCTTGGTTGAGATTTGAAGGTACGTCCTTGGCCGAGTTGGTTACTCGGGAGGGAAACCTTTTTGGAGTACAGCTTAAGTAAAAAACGATAAGACTGAGCTGAAATGCATTTCATTGATATGTGCCTCGTTAAAAACCTTGTCGGCCAAAACCTCTTTTCACTTTTTTATAAGAGGAAAAAAGACCGATCAAGGAAAAGAGTGCACTCTGCATGTATACATGGATCACTAACTTTACACAAAACATTGCTAACTAAAATAAGCCTTCAAGTGAGTTGAGTTCCATGTTCTTGGAATGACCTTTCCTGAAAGCTCCTCAAGCTTGTAGGCACCGTTATCCAGAGAGTGGCGGATTCTGAATGGGCCGTCCCAGTTGGCTGCCAATTTACCTTCACGGGGGTTACGCCTGGCCGATCCTTGAACGCGCCATACTAGATCTCCTTCCTTGAAACATCACTTTGAAAGGGTGGAATTGAAGTGTCTGGTCATCCTTTGCTTGCATGCTTCGGCTATGATACGTGCCTTGTCACGGACTTCATCGATGACATCGATTTCTGCTCTAAGAGATGAGTTGTTGCTTTCTTCATCAAAACGCAGTCGGCGAAAAGAAGGTTCACCTACTTCCACGGGAATCATGGCATCAGTGCTGTATGTCAATCGAAACCGGGTTTCCCTTGTTGTGGATTGAGGCGTACATCTATAAGCCCACAAAACTTCTACTAGTTCTTCGGCCCAGGCGCCCTTAGAATCTCCCAAGCGCTTTTTCAACACTGTTAAGATGACTTTATTCGCCGCCTCGACCTGTCCGTTCGATTGAGGATGTTCAACCGATGTGAATCGGTGCCGTATGCCTAAGTCTTGGATGAACTTGTTCAACTTTTGATCTGTGAATTGGAGACCATTGTCGGTTATAATGGCATATGGTACACCAAAGCGCGTGACAATGTTCTTCCACAAAAACTTCTGCACCATACCAGCTGTGATCGTTCCTAACGGCTCGGCCTCAATCCACTTTGTGAAGTAATCGATTGCGATCAAGAAAAATTTGCATTGGCCTTTGGCAAGGGGAAACGGACCGAGGATGTCCATCCCCCAAAGTGCAAACGGCCAAGGAGCGCTAATACTGTGCAACTCTTCAGCCGAGGCGTGAATAATATTTCCGTGGCGTTGGCATTGCATGCATCGCTTTACAAATTCAGCACAATCAGTTCTAAGAGTTGGCCAATAGTACCCGACTCTCAATACTTTAGCTGCTAGAGTTCTTCCACCCGAGTGAGACCCACAAATCCCTTCATGGATTTCTCTCAGCACGTAATTTGCTTGTGTTGAATCAATGCACTTCAATAACGGAGTGGAGAAGCCTCTTCGGTACAATTCCCCGTTTACTATTGAGTATCGGGCTGCCTGTGCGCGGAGTTTTTTGGCGGCGGAAGGCTCGGTTGGTTGTTTTCCCAACTCGATATAATTCATTATGTCGGCGATCCAGGTCTGTTGAGGTTCATCGACCGGCATACACTCATGCGGTTTCACACTAGGAGTTGCGAGGTCGAGATGAAGAGTAGTTCGAAGCTGCCCGGGTTTTCGGCTACTGCTAGCCAGCCGAGCTAACTAATCGGCTCGTTCATTGCATTCTCTAGGGGTATGCTTGACCTGGACTTCGTCGAAAGCGTTGCGTGCATTCCTAAACAAACGGTAATATTTCAACAAGTTGGGGTCTTTCACCTGGAAGTGATCATTGACCTATTCCGAGACGATTTTTGAATCTGTCCAACACATTATTCGCCGAGCACCAACTTCTTGGGCGAGTCTTAACCCTGCCAACAATGCCTCGTATTCGGCCTGATTATTGGAGGTCTTGAATGCAAATCGTAGGGACTGTCGAGTATTAATCCGGACGGTCCTTCAAGGATCACTCCTGCTCCGCAACCTTGGTTATTTGAAGACCCATCTACGTGCATTGTCCACAAGTCACTTACAAAATGGCCTTTCGGCTGTAATTCGTTCACAAAATCAGCCAAGCATTGGGATTGAGTGTAGTAGCAGGGTTATTCGGCCACCTGGCTCGGCCACTCGGCCACCTGATAGCCGACACCCAATCGGCACCCGAGTGGTCAAACCAGGTGGCCGATTAGCTACCAGATGATCCATAGATCCAGATTCCAGTCGACCGACTCGTCTGATGCCGAAGGGGTTATGGCATGAACACATTTGGATTTTTGTCGTCTTTCTTCGACGGGAGATATGCGCAGACTAGCAAAATAGCATTCCCGAGCAGCCTTCTGATCGGTGTGGATTGTAAGGATCTTCCCTTTGTCGGATGGGAACTTCATTGCTAAGTGCGGTGTCGAGACAATTGCCCCCAGCATATTCAATGATGGCCGACCGAGGAGGATATTATAGGACGTGTTGGCATGCACCACGATATACTTTACCTGAATTTCTCTGCTTTCTTGTTCGTCAAAACAAAAATGAGTGAATAGCTTAATATATCCCTTAGTGCTTACCCGTTCTCTTGAGAAACCGACCAACGGGTCATCGTAAGGGATCAACTCTGTCTCGGAAATACCTAACTGCCTGAAGGTATTCCAGTATAAAATATCCGCCGAACTGCCCTGGTCAACCAACGTTTTCTTGACTATGCAATTGTGAATTTCCACACTGATCACCATTGGATCGTCCTGCACGGGGTCGATGCCTTGAAAGTCGGCGTCAGTGAAAGTTATGGTTGGTAGTCTTCGGGAAGGCTGCCTATCAACGACATGAACCGAGCGAATAGCACGTAAATGTCTCTTTTGAGCCGAGGAAGTTGATCCTCCCCCGGCGAACGCCCCCCCCCCCCCCCCCCGCGATTGTATTGATAACCCTCCTATGCGCCGCCGAGGGGTCATCCTTTCTATCGCGAGACCTGCTTCGGTCGCGCCGAGTCCTCTCAGAGTTATCATGCCGATGCCGATCCTGGTGCCGTTCTTGGTGTCGAGGTTGATATGCTGAGCGAGGCCGAGATGAGCCGGACCGATCGACGAAGTTATGAAGCTGTCCCTGCTTGATCAAATCTTCTATTTTGTCCCTAAGTGCAGCACACTCCTCGGTAGAATGTCCACGGTTGCGATGGTACCTGCAAGATTTGCTGGTATCTGCCCGTGGTGGGGTAGAAGCTCTCTTCGGGACCGCTAATACTTCATACGCGAGGGCTTGTTCTAGCACCGCTGCCCTGCTGGCATTCAGGGGGGTGTAATGAGAGTATTTCGGCCCACGAGTGGGTTGGTCTCGCAGTGTTATTTCTTTGCCTTTCCCTCTGAAAGGTTGTTCTGCGGGCTTTCCGGCCTTGCTTAGTGACTCGGCACGGGCCTGATTACGGTATTCAGCTAGCTCCTCCATTTGCATATACTTGTCGGCCCTTCTTCGTAAATCGTTCATGTCCGAAGGAGGCTTTTTGCAAATGTTGTTGATGAACGGCCCCGACTTCAATGCCGTTGTGAGGTGATGGAGTGCTACGGCCGGATTAAGGTCTCAGATTTCCAACGCTGCTTTGTTAAACCGATCCATGAAGGTCCGAAGAGACTCCTTCTTGTCCTGCCGAAGGCTTACCAATGATAGAGAGGTCAAGCTATGGGGACGACTTGTTGCGAACTGGATGGTAAACTGCGAGGATAAAGTGTTGAACGAATCGATTGAGTTAGGAGGTAGCCGAGTGAACCAACTCAAAGCCCTGCCTTTAAGAGACGTCGGAAAGATCCGACACAAAGCCGCATCATCCATGGTGCTCAAGGTTACCTGCGTGAGAAAAACATCAAGATGTTCATCAGGGTCGGTTGTACCATCATATTTATCAATGGGCAACGATTTCCAGTTATCAAGCAAGGGCAACTGCATAATGGAGGATGTGAAAGGGTGCCGATGTGAGCTGATGGTTGCCACGTCGGCGGGTCGTCCGACCGTATGCAAGGCCGAAGGTGATTTTGCTGGTGCCACGACCGAGCCGTGAGGAATCGATGTGCGGATCTCATGAGATTGATAAGACCCTTGTGTCTGAGTAGTGGTGGGATGAGTAGGCTTCCACGAAGAATCTTGGTTTTTTAATGCCTCGTTTTCGGATCTTAAGGCCGAAAGCTCCCTCGCATCCTTCTCCCATTGTTGCTTCATTGCGGCCATTTCCTGTTTCAGCAAACGCACTGTTTCGGACAGATCAGTTTCATCAACAACCTCGACATGTTCCTCCTCTTCAGTATGATGATCTTCTGTGTTGGTTCTCCTTGTCTTCGCCATAGCTCAATTCGGTAGACTCTGCAGCTGTCTTAATTTGTCTTCTCAGTTTTCTCGGTTCGTCCCCACGGTGGGCGCCAAAATGTACCTGTCTGAAGGGCACACTAGTAATTTTCTCGTATTCTGAGGGCCAAACGAGAGCTCCGATCGAATATTTCGGTGAGGGGGAGGTACCTGCAAAAGGCACTCCGACGCTCAAGTCAGGACAAAGCACAAATATCGATAGTAATTAATGAACAGTGACGTTACCTCGTGACATGAGCTATTTATACTGACATTTATGGGCCCGGATTCCCATGGGCCCTGCAACAGGATTACCAGATTAAGTAATACGCCTCTAATCGGCTTATTGGTATGATTAACTTTTAATCCTTAATTAGGGGGAGTCCTTAACTCTTTATCAGTGGGAATCTGGATCTATGGATCATCTAGTAGCTAATCAGCCACCTGGTTCGGCCACTCGGGTGCCGATTGGGTGTCGGCTATCAGGTGGCCGAGTGGCCGAGCCAGGTGGCCGAATAACCCTGCTAGTACAAGTTTAATGATGATGTACCACCATTAACATAAGTATTTTACACTACTAATCATTATATATATATATATATATATTACACTACTAATAAATTAAAATTTATTATTGTTATATATAGTAACTTTTAAGATAGGATTTATAGAAGGGAATAAATTTATTATACATAATAATTTTATATTCTTAATACATAACTTATTTACTCATTTAATTATTATTTTTTGTAATATATAATGATATTAAAAATTTTAAATTAAATCTTTGTTTGACTTAGTCCAAATGATTCAAATTACTCGTTGTGGAGAAAAGAGAAACGTTAGGAGGAAATTGAATAATGTTATTTAGAAACTTCTACTTTTTACAGTGTAATGAAGTAGTGATCGTGACAAATATAAGAGAATAGACATAATAAATAATGAATTATGGGGTTTATACCGATTAATCTTAATAATCAAAATTACGTCTAATTCTTGATTTAATCAAATCAAAGACTATGTTCAGTTCTTGATCTAATCATATAAAGTTTCACTATCTTGTCAAGGATACAAGTATAAGTATTCTTTGAATTATTTCTTTAAGTAATCTACCCAAGTATTCTTTTTACAAAATGTATTTTCATGCTTCAACATTAATTATTCTTTTATAGTCACGTTTCTCTAAACTCAAACAAGTATTATTTTACAGACAAATTTCTTCAAGCTCAAACTCAATAACTTGGAGTTACTAAGGTTTAGAAAGTTGTTTCGTCTTCTTATCAAGACGTGATACAATGGATTAAGTACAAAGACTTTTTTACAGAAATAAACAATGTAATTTTTACAATGTCGATTTCTTTTCTTTTTGAACCTCGAGCTTCCTTTTAAATCTTGAGTTTCTCTTTTATAGCTTGCTTTTTCTGTCTTCATGATTTGATTTGCTTCTAAAATATAAGTGTTTATTGGTGTAATAAATGCTTGTATTAAATGTTTCACCAAATTGTCAGTTTTTTTTATCTTATCAAACTTATCACCTTTTGGCATCAAGTAGGTAGAACCATGCATGAGTCAGGACATTACAATGGCAAGACAACTTCTGATTGCATCTTTTTGTATTTGCAAAGATTTATTTATCCTTTTCTGACGCAAAGCATGTATTTCTTTCCTTTTTGTAGAACATTGATACCAAGGAAGCATTTTATAAATTTGATATGTTAAGGAATTGTTCAGACTTAGTCAATTTTTATTTAGAAATCATAAATAATAAAAATTTAATGCATATCTCATTTTATGACTAATGATTTATCTTATCCATTATCAGAATTGTCTTAGTAAGATTATCATCTTATACAAGATTTGCTTAGAGAAAGATTCGTCTTAGTCATTTCGAAAACTTTATACTATTAATGAAAAACTTTTATGTTTGTTAAGAGCAAAGCTTAAGATTCGAGAGATCTAGTATAGTCTTTTGACCTAATACTCATTATTAAGTAAGATGTCGTGTTTGAATCTTGTGTATGAAAAAATGTGATTAAGAGGAAAGATCCTACTAAAACTAGTCAACCAAATTCTTTAACAGAAATTAGTCATTGACAAAGTCAATAGATACACCGTACTGATAATATAGTTAAAAAAATCACTCATCATTAAATTTATTTTAGTAATTTTTACTGTTTATTTTAAAATCAATTATTGTAATATAATTTTTATAAAATTCTTAATTTATTATAAATTATTATATAGATTTGACTCCTTTAAAGTGAAAAGATTTTACTTTAAAGAATAAAGTGTAATAATAATTATTGATTAAAATATCAATGATAACTATTATAGTTAATTTCAAATTTTATTATATATGTATTTCATTTTATCACAATTTTTTATTATTAATTTTTTAATTAATGATTATTGTTGCATTTTATTCTCATGTGTACTCTTCATTTTAGAGAAGTGAATTTTTGTCTAAATCCTATTATTTTTTAATATACTTTTAGTGTATATATATATATATATATACTTTTATGTTTTTCAACTTTCAATGGTATACCTCAATACCTCATATTTATTTATTTTTTTTAGTTTTTTGGAGATTATTTTAGAATTGTCTGACTCGCTGAATCCCAGCTTATTTTCCTAAAACTAGCTAATTTTATTCTTTTTTATTTCTACCTCTTTCCTTTTTTCTGTTTTTCTTATCACGAATGTTAAAAAAAAAATACCTCAGATTTATTCCTTTTCAAGATGAGTGCAATAATGACTTAATTATTCACCAAATCTAAAAGTATTCATTTTATTTTAAATCAATCCTTATATTAAATACGAACTTTTTTAATAATAATAAAAAAAAGAATTTATAAAAAATTTTAAATTTCTTTTTTCTTTAATTTAATATTTATTTATCTAACTTTTTATGTATTACATATTAATATTTTAAAATAAATTATTAATAAATAAAAATATTTTTATTATAATAAAAAAATTACAAATATAAAATATAATCTATATATTTAAAAATATTTATGTATACTAATTTTAAATATAATTTACAATTCGAACATAATATTTATATTATAAATTTTAATTATATATAATAAACATGTTCATACACATGCTAAAATATTATATATATATATATATATATAATTTATATTTAAAATTTATATAAATAAACACTTTAAACATATAAATTATATTTTAAATTTATGATAAATAAATTATACTAATATTTTATATGTACAATGTATAAGTATATTTCTTATATATAATATAATTAAAATTTATGATAAATTATATATAATAAAAATATTGTATTAAATATATAAGTTATATTTAAAATAAGTATACATAAATATTTTTAAACATTTTTTTTATGTTAATGGAGTTACTGGAGTTTATTGATAATTTGTTGAACAATACAAGAAGGAATATATGTATAGTCTACAAGACCAGCTTAAAATTTGGTGGCCCTTCCAAGCTTGTGAGTTACCAAATTTGCTTGTCTACCAATAAAACTAACCTTACAGTTTTCTAATCTAGTTAAAAGGGTTTTACAATTATTGATAATAGAGCCAAACTTAGATAATTCGTAATGGTATAAATATTTTTAAATATATAAATTATATTTTAAATTTATAATAAATTATTTATATTATAAAAAGTATTTTTTATTTTTTGATATTTTATTTTAAAATATTAAAATTTAATTAATAAATAATTATGATGAATAATAACCAGATTAGGTAAGAGATTAAAAAAAATCCTACAAATAATCTCATTGAAGAAAAATCCCTAAAAACATTCTCGCATAACATAAAGGTTTATGTTTAATATATACAAAGGATTGTTTGTATATATAAAATATTATATTTGAATATATAAATTATATTTAAAATAAGTATACATAAATATTTTTAAATATATAAATTATATTTTAGATTTATATTATAAAAAAATTATTTATTAATAGTTTATTTTAAAATATTAAAATTTAATTAATAAATAATTATGATGAATAAAAACCAAATTAGATAAGAAGTTAGAAAATTTTCTACAAACCCTCTTGCTGAAGAAAAATCCCTAAAAAAACTCTCTTGAAAGATAATAGATTGTTTTTAATATATAAAAGTTGATTTGGATTTAAATTAAAAAATAATATTTTCAATTGTTATTTACAATTGCATAAAATAAAATAAAACCAAACATTTGAATGATCCATAGTCCTTTTTTATAATTAGTATTTTAGCAAGTATATTCTAAACGTTAAATATTTATTATATATATAATTAAAGTTTATAATAAATTAACTCTTATATATTAAATACGAACTACTATCTTACGTGATTCAAGAGTTATTTAACTTCTTATTAAGTTTAATTTTTAATTTATTAATTTATTTATAAATTAAATTTAATATTTTTAGAATAAATTATCAATAATTAAAAACATCTTTTGTCACTATATAAATTTTTTTATCTTAAATCTAAAATATAATTTACATGTCTAAAAGCATCTATTTATACAAATTATAAATATAATTTATATATAATATTTATTTCAATATATAAGTTATTATAATTTTTAATTATATATAATAAATATTTAACCTATAAATTTCACATGCTAAAATACTAGTTATATATACAAATCAACTCATATATATAAAATGAAAATAACTATCTAGGAGAGTGCATTTTTAAGAATTTTTCTTCACTGAAAGAATTTTTAGAAATTCTTCTAACTTTATATATAATTTGCTTTTATTTATTATAATTATTTATAAGTTAAATTTTAGTATTTTAAAATAATTTTCAATAAATAAACATAATTTTGTACTACAATATAAATTATTTATCATAAATCTAAAATATAATTTATTTATTTAAAACATCTATTTATTTAAATTTTAAATATAATTTATATATTCAAATATAATATTTATTTATATACATAATTTATTTTAAACTTTAGTTATATATAATAACATTTAATTTGTATTATACAAGTTAAAATATTCATTTGAAGAAAAATCTCTAAAAATACTTTTATACAACATAAATATTTGTACTTAATATATAAGGTCAATATATTTTAAAAATACTAAATATTAACTTATAAATAAATATAATATATATATATATATATAATTAAATTAAATAAAAAATTAAAAAAAATTTAAAAAATATTATTATCAAAAAATAATTCTTAAAAATACTCTCATACAAATTATAAATTAGAAGTTCACATTTAACATATAAAATTAACTTTTATCCAATTAAATTTGTATCAGATTGATCTTGTTTGAAAACCGATCCTATATATTTGAATTATATATCTATGATTGCATGCAGTGGTAAGCCAAGCAAGGGAAAGGAAGAGATGAACCAATGGAAAGCATAAGAAAGGAAGGAAAGACGAATACAAGAATATATAATTTTGTTTTTATTGGGTTGGGGGAAAGCAAAGAATAATGAAAATGTCCGACTTTTTGTACTTAACGAAGCAAGTAAAGCAATAAAGAATAGAGGCAAAACTTAAGACGATGGTAAAGAGAACCTTTTTTTACTCTCAAAGACTTTTGTCTTTCTTTTAAAAACTTTGTGAACAAATTATCGATACTAATATTTTAATATGTATTTTATAGATTAAATTTTTATTATATATAACTAAAATTTATAATATTATATATATATATATATAAAAATACTACTTTCAGTCTTTTTTTACATCATAACTTATTTTTTTATAATAAAGATTGAAGGGAGTATTATATTTAAATATATAAAATAAATTTTAAATCTGTATAAATAAATATTTATAAACATATAAATTATATTTTATATTTAAGATAAATATTTTTTTGTTACAAAAGAGAAAAGGAAACAAAAACAAACAAGAATAAACTAAAGTCTACTATAAGTAACCTCACTTGCTTCACCATGTAAGTGATGAGACTAGTGAAGGAGATGATTGTTGTTTCACTTCTACTAACTTCAATAATACTCTCAATCTTCATCCATGGACTTGAACCTTCAAAGAAGCTTCAAAAATTATGTAGAGAGTAAAGAGTAAAAATTTCTTAATAAAAGTTCATAAGGAGTAAATTCTCCTAAGAGAGAATTAAAGCTTTTGAAAGAGAAAATTAAAACTCAATTTCATTCATATACTCAAAAGTGACACACATAATGAAGGGAACATGTATATATGAAGTTTGGTAGTTTGTGGTGCAAGTTAAGCTAATTATGATTACATGTAACTTAGGTTAGGTTAACTTGTACTCAAAATTACTAACTCTATTTATAATTTGAGTTTTGAATTTTCCTCTTAAAAATGTCACTATCCTAGATCTAGAAGAGTCAATAGAAACTTTCCACATGGAAAGGGACAAAAAGTGTGACTCTTATCAATATTCTAGACCTATAAGAGCCAATCGGGGCTCGTCATATGCCAAGGTGTCAAATGTGTGACTAGACAAGACCATGTGACATGTTGAAAACTTGAATTGGTCATGGGAATACCTAGTCCACTAGAAGTGGATGTCCAACACTATGGACCTCATGTCCATGGTGCTTCTATAGGCAAATTTAAGCCAAATAAGCTCATATTTCATTTTCTAGTTACACCTCCTAAAATACTATATACACCCTTAAAAATAAAAAATTACAAAGAAATAAATACACTAATTAATACAAAAATACAAGGTCAAAAGTAAGAAATATTTACAAGGAAAAATATGAACAAAGAAAAAATGGACTAAGTAATTAACTTATAACTCAAAAGAAGCTTAAGCCTTCTACGTTCATCAAAAGCCCATTCTTCTTGCATCCTTCTTAGCATTGTCCTTGTAATAAGACCCTTAGAATCATTAGTAAGTGAGTTCAAATCTCATCCAAGGATGATTAAAAAACTAGATGTTATTACTCTACCTAGCATCTAATTGTGCTAGTGTATCTAAACATTTATTTCCTTCCCGACAAATGCAAGTTAGGGAACACAACCAATCCTTGTTAAGCATTGACTTGACTCGTTGGATTTCATTTTTGTATTGGTGATGATGTTGTAAATCTAAATTTACAAGTTGTACCACAATCAAAGAGTTTGAGAAGCATTCAATATCCTTGTGACCTTCAATCTAGCAAATGTTTAAGCCACAAAGCAACACTTTAATTTAGATTTGGCTTATCTAAAGTGAATGATGCACTTTAGAGGATAAAGTGCAATAATAACCATTGATTAAAATTAACGATGGAGAATTGTGATAAAATGGAATACATGTATAATAAATTTTAACATTAATTATAATATTCATCATTAATTTTTTAATCAACGGTTATTGTTACACTTTATTCTCTAAAGTGCAATCTCCTCACTTTAGAGGAGTCAAATCCCTTTAATTTTTATGTATAGAATATCTTTACTTGCCACTTGATCATAAAAGCCCTACTTGAACAAGCTTTCATGATCCCTGCACAAACCATATATTCTTACTTTTTCATCAGAAAAACTTCAATCAACATTGAAGGTCATTGTGAAAGGTTTTCGCCAACATATACTTTTTCCTCTCATCTAGTCCATAAAGTTGTTGTCAAAGGCCTTGTTAGTTTGTTCAAACAAAGCCAAGGACTTGATGTGGATGTTTATACTTGATATGATTTTGCCTTCAAACACTACCTAGTTTCTTGCTAACCATATCTACCACTAGTTAATAGGTATACTAACACCTTCTCTTTCGACCCTCTCCTGAAGCCAATTCGCTACTTGATCTTCTCTTGGTGGGAGGAAGTTATGAATTATGCCCAACAACCTCTATGACCCCTTAGCCACCACATAGTTGAATAAGTAATGGGGTAAGGTCTTAGTATTGTTGCACACTAGGCATCTTACATTATCACTTATATCCATATGATTTAATATGTTTTTCATTGGTAATGCCTTGTGGAAAACTTCCATACAAAAATTTGAATGGATGTTGTTACTTTCATCTTCCATATATATTTTCGTTATTTATTTCCTCTTACAAACCTAAGATTATTCCTAATAAACTCATGCACTTTTAGTCGTATACACTCCATGTGAGCTATGATTCCAAACCCATAAGTCAGGGATATCTTCTTTAAAGTGGGGCCATATATTATTAATGTAGTTGACTACCTCTATGGGAAGAGGGGTGTAAAATGCATTCATATTCCAACCAAGCATTTTTTACCCTTATCCTACATCATGAATATTAATCCATGGAATCTAAAGGGATAAGGGTTTCTTATTTATCTAGACATCATTCTAGAAGTCCATCATATCATTTCAAATCCTTCCTACAAAAAGTACAAAGCCTTCACAATGGTGTTCCATGTTGTAGAGCCCGTTTTGTCCATCAACCATCCAAATGTTACACTTCTACAATATTGTGCTTTCAAAACTAGAACCTAGAGTTCGTTTGAATAATTCATAAATTCCCAAACAAGCTTTCTTAGAAGTGTAATATTTTATTTTCTTGCCTCAAGTATGCCTAGACCACCTTGGTTGATCTTTAGATTTTGTAATGATCTCCCATTTGACCATGTGAAGACCACAATCCTTATTACCTCTCCAAATAAAACCTAAATTTCTTTATCATTAAAATCACAAACTGATTCAGGCTATCAAAGCATCTACATCCCATAGCTAGGGAGCAATGCTAACATCAAGTTAGCAACCATAAACCTTCTCGACTTGTTAAGGAGTTTACTTTTCCAAGAGCTTAGCCTTGTATTAACATTATTAATAACTTCCTCAAAGTTAGATCTAGTCAATCTTTCCTAAACAATTTTAAATCCAAGGTGTTTTCCCAACTAGCTCGTAAAAATTATATTAGAAAGGGATTGGATCTCATCTATCTTAGTTACCAATACACCTTTTTATGTGAATGTTCTAGATTTTTCAATGTTGATTTTCATACTCGCGGCAAAACATAACTTGATTAAGACATCCTTAATAACTATAGTATACTTTTTTGAGGCTTTTGCAAACAAAAGTACATCATCTACAAAAAAACAAGTGGGAGATATTTTGTGCATCTTGTATGGGTTTAATAGGTTGCCATCTTCCCTTATTGACTTCCTCCAATATCATTTCCCCATGTGCTCCATAGATAGAACAAACAAGTATAGAAAAAATGGGTCTCCCTGTCAAAGGCCTTTAAATGGTGAAAAACTATATAGTTTCTCTCGATTCAACAATAAGGCTATGTTTGTAGATTAGATTCCATGCATGATGAATGAAATGATGACTCCTCGAAATTCATACATTTGCAAGGTCTGTTTAAGGAAGTTCCATTCAACCCTATCATATGCTTTTCTACATCGATCATAAACATAATTTCTCCATTTTTCTTACTTGATTTTCGCATTTGGTTAATGATTTCTTGTAGTATTATTCTAACATCCCAATTTTCACAAATAAAATAAAATAAGTGTTTAATAAAATAATTAAATTTTCTAACTTAATTAATTAGGTTAATAATGTGATTAAAAAATTATTTAATAACAAGAGATTTGGGTTAGACTCTTGAGCCTAACATGAAGACCTTTTTTATTAAAAAAAAATAAGGGATAGGTACACATTTTTTCTAAACTCTAAGAGTACCTTTAGAAGAAAACCTAGAGAGAGTAATGGAAACCTCAAAGAGATGCTAGATTGGTGAAGCTTTTCCTTCAAGCTTCTACCTAGATCTTTGACTTTTTGACACTCCTCAAGCTTCTTCAAGGTCTCCAATGGAGAAGGAAACCTTTGGACTTACCTTCAAAGGTGAATAACTCTCTTCAAGTGGTGTCCTTTCAAGGTAGAAGATAGACAACTTCAAATATCACCACACTCTTAAGAAGAGGATAAAACAATTGGAAGCAAATCAAAGAGAGAATTTATACTTTTGAGAGAGAGAAATTCTCGATCAAAATTTGAATATGCATCAAAAGTGAATTTTACATGTAATAGAACCTATATATAGTGGTGGACAAGCTTGTAGTGCAAGTTAGACAAGGTAGAGACAAGGTAGGAACAATTAGATCTAGATGAGCCAATCATAGAGTGCCAAGTGTCACCTTGTCTCCTTGGCAAGCCAAGTGACAAGGTGTGTTGGAGAAGCTAGACAAACTTGGCTACAGGAGAAGGAAAGATGTCCAAGCTTGGTTTTCTTCATTTAATCCAATCCAAAAACATGGAATTGGTTTAGTTAGGTTCACCAAATAATGGTGAGACATAGCTAAATCAATTCCTTGGATTAAATAGAAAAAAACAAGCCTAATATGTAAAATTTGGCCTAGGCCCACTAAAGGCTCAATTGAGAGCTTCACCTACACATTTGCTTCTTGCTACCCTACTACTAAAACTAAAAATATGAAAATCTGTGACCCTTAACAGAAGGTCAAATGAAGTAAAATTTTCCAATCAACATACCCTAAACTCCTAAGGGTATGACCTATAAAGAAGAATAAAGGTTCCTTACAAATATAAAGGCAAAACAAACATATATGTGCATCTACTATGTACAAAGTAAGAGAACTCAAACTATACAAGATATGTACAGTAGAGACTATGAGACTAAAAAGAGGAATCATACTCAATGCTCATATAGAGCATAGGTCTAAGAAGCACCTCCTCTGTAGAAGCCTCATAACTATGGACTTAGTTAAAGGTCCAATAGTTTTCAAGTGTGAACTCTTTATGGATGGTCCTTCATCAGAAAGCCACTCGAGAATATGTAGAGTAGTAGCAAAAGAAACAAAAGAGTGTGCTATTACTATGGAGATCGTCACTTAAGGTAAGAGGAGTGAGAATGTCTTATCCATGAGCATGTGTGAGGGGGTAGTGAGACAATCCCTAAGCCTCATAAGTTGCTGATTTTAATCTAGCTAGATTCATGTTTGTATAATTTAAGATTGATCTATTGTCTTGTCATGGTAATTTCATAAATTGTGATGATTGATTCAGCTTGTTATGTGATTTGGGGGTTGGATTGAATGTATGATTTGAGAATTTTGGTGTGGTTTGATTGATTTTGAAAATTTTCATATGAATATGCCTCAATATTTAGGTAATTTCTCTCTATGTGATTAACGAAATAGAGTTCTATTTATTAGGATGGAAAGTACACATTTGGGAATATAGTTTACACATAAAAATGTTAAGAAATTATCGAGTTATGTGAGTTAGAAGATAAGCCTTATGTCTAATGCTAAAAAAGTAATGTCTATAAATTATAAGCTTTGTAAGGAGCCTTAAATAACTGAATTAGGTTTCATACTATTTATAAAAGTTGTAGACTTGGATATTATCTTTCTAATGGAGCTAGAATCACCAAAAAAGGAAGTCTAGAACTTAAGTTATGATAAAATTAGCGAGCAAAGGTCAAGCTTTAGTCTTAAATATTGGGATTTTGTAATATTTTAAAATAGTAGGTAGTATAATAAACTCTTGAGTCTAACATAAAAATTATAGACAAATATCTTATCTCTCTAATAAAATTATGATCAACTTGATAGCATAGGTGCAACTCTAAATATCACTTTTAGACCAAACAATGTCGCAAAAGCTTAAGAAAAAAAGAGATAGTTTGTGAGCTGTTTTATCCTTTAAGTGCTTAATCTTGATAATAGCTTGAAATGATAATACCAATAGTTAAGAAATAGAAAATGTGAGAGGAGATAATTTTAGACGAGTGACGAGTGAGTTATGATGATGGAGTAAAGTTATGTTTATAAGACTTTGTGGAGAAAAGATAGACACTAGAAAGGGGACAGGTTTGCAAGTCAATGAATTAGTTTCTGCGATAGATGAAGTGATAGCAAGAGTAATCAATGAACAGAATAAGTTTCTATACTAGTTCATCTCAAGTGCAAGGCTACATCCAGTTCTTAATCCAAGTAGATTGAATTCCACTAACTTTCAACAAAGTTACAAGTATTTTTTTCACCAAGCCACTTCTAGCTCAACACAAGTGTTCTTTGGTTGGCCTCTTTAAGCTACTACCCAAGTATTATTTTTACAAATAAGCCTCCATAGGCTCAACCCCAAGTATTCTTTTATAAACAAGTCTCTCTAGGACTAACCCCAAGTATTTTTTTACTAATAAGCCTATTTAGGCTCTGCCCTATAACAATGGTTATAAAGGTATTATAAGATTGTTGTTGTCGTCTCCTTTAGACGTGATTACAATGAAAGTTTAAGTGCAAGAGATCTTTTGAAGAGAATATTTTCTATGTGCATGGTTCTTTCTTGTGTTGTATGTGTTCTTTGTATAAATTGTATTGTGTAAATCCTTTATGGTGTCTTGAGTTTTAGAGCTTTTTATATAGTAGCTACTAGAAAAATTTAGAATTTCAAACAAAAGATCCTTGACAATGAACCTGATGGAGGACCATCCAAGGAGAGCTCACACATGAGGACCATTGGGCCTTTAACTAGGTTCATGGTCAAGAAGCTTCTACAAAGAAGATATTTCTTAAACCTATGCTTTACATAAGTATTAAGTATGATTTCTCTTAGTAGTTTCTTAGTCTCCATTGTAAATACATTGCACATATTATATAGGATATTTTTTTGACCATGTATTTTGGGTCGAGTAGTATAGGAATTTTTTTCCTTGTACTTTCTTTGAAATGTGTAATTAGTAGTTTATGGGAGGTTTAACTAGACTAGACCATGGACTTTTTTGGGCTTGGATGACCCAAACACATTTTAAATCCACCAAGGTTGGATGTCCACTTGCCTAAGCAAGTGGTTTGTACGTCCAAGCTTAGTGAGGAAGCCATCCAAGTTTGTTAAAGCAAGTCACATGACCTTGAAAATGACATCTCAACAAACTAGTTAAAAGTAATCATTAAGTTAGTTAGATGGAGTTAATTTAAGCTAACCTAGGTTATTTATAAACTAGGATTAGTTTAGCTTGTTCCATAAGTTTCTAGGAAGGTAACTAGAGTTGGTTAGCTTAAGTACAAGATAGCTAACCATGGTTTTATTTGACCATAGTTAGTCTAGCTTGCACCATAAGCCAACTACACTATATATATTGTAATTTTTCCATTTTGTAAACACTTTTGGATGTTAATAGAGAAGTTTTCAAGTTATATCTCTGAATTTCTCTCTCCCTAAAGTCTTGAAATCTCATTGATTTGGTTCCAATTCTCTTATCATTTTCCTAAAGAGTTGTGGTGAGGATTGGAGTGGTTTATCTTCTTTATAGGAGTAACACCACTTGAAGAGAGTTCCTCACCTTCTAAGGTGAAACCAGAGGTCTCTACCTCCGTTGGAGACCTTGGAGAAGCTTAAGAAGAATCAAGAAGCTAAAGATCTAGGGAGGAACTTGAAGGAGAAGTCAAGCCAATCCGGATTCTCCAAGAGTGTTCCATCAGAACCACCTAAGGTTACAACATTTCAAGTTGAAAACACATAACTTAGGAAGGATCTTGCTATGTTTGTAGACGTATCTTCTAAGATGAATATGTTATTGAAACATAGAAGATTCCATCTGACAAAAGTGGTCTTAGGTTTAACTTAGAGTCTGGGACATCACATTCCAGACCTAAAACTATTCTCTGTGGCATTTATGGAGAGACAAATCACCCATGAGCAGATGCAAGAATAAAATAAAACAAAGAAGCCAGTCTAACATAAAAGATACTAACAAAAAATGACCTAAAAAGATTTGGGTACCAAAATCTCAAATAATTCTTATTGTAGATATCCTTGGTGGGAAAAAGAAGGATTCATATTGGTACCTGGATAGTGGCTACTCACGACACATTATAGGAGAAAGGTCTATGTTCGCATACCTTTAACCTCATGAAGGATCAATTTCAATCAAAGGAAGTGGCAAAGGAAAAAATCAAAGTATAGGTAAGATAGGTAAAAAATCTATACCTATTATAAATGATTTTTATATGTTGAAGGATTAAAGTATAATATGCTTAGTCTAAGTTAATTTTGTGATAATGGATATACTATTTCTTTTGACAAAGATGTATGTATAGTTAAGCAAGATGACATGCCTATACTTTTTACTACCTACACAAAGAATGTTCTTTATGAGATTAATCTAGAAAATCTAGGGAAATAAAATGTAACATGTTTGGTCTCTAGAGCAGATGAAAGATGGATTTGGCACAAAAAAAACTTGGGCATGTAAATTTAAAACATATTTCAAAACTAAACAAGAAAGGTTTATTAAGAGGACTGCTTGAGATCTCTTGGAAAACCCATCTTATTTATGAAGCCTATCAAAAAGAGAAACAAATTAAAACTTCCTTCAAATCTAAAAAGGTTGTTTCCACTTCTTGACCTTTAGAACTGTTATCTATGGATCTATTTGACTCAACCAAAACATTAAGTATGGGTGGTAAGAAGTATGGATTTGTCATTGTTGATGACTATTCTTGATACACATGTGTATACTTTTTAGCCCATAAACACGAGTCTTTCAAAGTCTTTGAGATATTTTGTAAAAGAGTTAATGAAAAAGGTTTGTGTATTTCTACCATTAGAAGTGATCATCGAACATAATTTGAAAATTTTGATTTCAAAATGTTTTGTGAAAAGAATGACATCTTTCACAACTTCTCTTCACTAGAAACACCTCAATAAAATGGGATAGTTGAAAGTAAGAATCACACTTTACAAGAAATAACTAGAACTCTTCTTTGAGAAAACTTTTTACCGAAACACTTTTGTGCAGAAGTAATTAACACTACTTGTTATATTCAAGACAAAAAATTAATAAAACCTATGTTGAATAAGACTATCTATGAGTTGTGGAGGGGGAGAAAACCAAAGATATCATACTTCCACCCTTTTGGATATGAATTTTATGTCTTAAACATTAAGGATCAACTAGGAAAATTTGAGTACAAAGTGGATAAAGGCATTTTTCTTTGATATTTAGAGACTTCAAAGATATATAGAGTCTAAATCCATGTAAAGTTTAACGACACTTTGATGACTGATAGGAAACTATCAAATCTAGAAGAAGAATTTGCATATTTGTTGATAAATCATGAGAAGACGAAGGAGATAGATGCAACAGAGAAAATAATAACTGAGCTTTAAGGATAAAGAAATTATTCAGATAAAACAATAGATAATATTAAGCCTTAGAGAGATTAGAAGTTTATCAATTATCATCCATAGGATTAGATCCTTAGAGATAGGATTGAAGGAGTCAAAACAAGGTTTACCCTAATAAATAATGCTTCATATGCTCTAGTCTCAAATATTGAGCCAAAGATTATAGATGAAGCTTTCAACGACAATGACGATTTTGGCTATGGAAGAAAAACTCTATTGATTTGAAAGAAATGATGTTTGGACACTTGTTCCAAGGCCTAGATATCATAGTATTATTGGAACCAGATGAGAGTTTAGAAATAAGCTAGATTAACAAGGTAAAGTAGTTAGGAACAAGGATAGAATGGTAGCATAAGGCTTCAATCAGCAAAAAGGTATATATTTCATTGAAACTTTTGCACATGTTACTAGACTTGAAGCTATAAGAATTATGTTAGTTTTTGTTGCTCATAAAGATATTAAACTTTAATGAATGTAAAGAGGGCTTTTCTAAATGGAATCATCGAATAGGAAGTCTAAGTGTAACAACCTCCTGACTTTGAAAATCTAAATTTTGAAGAACATGTTTTCAAATTGAAAAAGACTTTTTATGGTCTTAAACAAACTCCTAGAACTTGGTATTTGAAAATCTAAATTTTGAAGAACATGTTTTCAAATTGAAAAAGACTTTTTATGGTCTTAAACAAACTCCTAGAGCTTGGTATGAAAGACTGAGTAATTTTCTTTTGAACAATGGTTTTATGAAAGTCAAAATTGACATAACTCTTTTTAGAAAAGAGTCTGGCTTAGATTTCATTATAATACAAATTTAGTTGATGATATTATATTTGAAGCTACAAATGAATCTCTATGAGAGGATTTTTCTAAGCTTATGTAGAAGGAATTTGAAATAAGCATGATGGGTGAGCTAAATTTCTTTCTTGGACTACAGATCAATCAAATAGAAGAAGGAATGTTCATTCATCAGCAAAAATATACATAAGAACTTCTCTTGAAGTTCAAGATGAGTGAATATAAACTAATGTCAACACCCATGCATATTCATTTATAGGCTTGTCAAAAGATGAACCAGGTAAACCGGTTTATAGAGGTATGATTAGCTCACTCTTATACCTGACTGCTAGTAAACTTGACATCATTCACAATGTATGCATATGTGCTTGTTTTCAACATGATCCTAGAAAGTCTTATCTTAAGGCTATAAAAAAAATATTCAAATATCTTGAAGGCACTACTAACTTGAGTTTGTTCAATGAGAAAAACAATAATTTTAGGTTAGTAGGATTCTGTGATATAGATTATGTTGATGATAGGATTGGTAGAAAAATCACAAGTGGACAATATCATTTCTTAGGATCTTGTCCCATTTCATGGACAAGAAAAAAATAGAACTCCATAGCACTCTCTATTGTAGAAGCAAAGTACATCTCTATTGCTAACTATTGTTCACAGTTATTATGGGTGAAGTATCAATTAAAAGATTCTTTTAGTCCTGAGCATAATATACTTGTATTCTATGACAACAATAGTGCTATTAATTTGTCTAAAATTCTCATACAACACTCTAAGGCTAATTAAGCATATAGAGATAAGATATCATTTCATTATGATTGTGTACAAAAATGAGTTTTTAATATAAAGTTTATTGATACTGATCACCAATGAGTTGATATCTTTACCAAAGCTATAGTTAAAGAATGCTACAAATTCAATAGAGAGCATCTTAATTTGAAATGCATATCAAACTAATCATCATCTTAGTTACATGGACATACTTACTTCATCTAACTCATTAATTTGATGCATATTATTTTATTGATATATGTTCATTAATGTATTATTTTTCTTTGAGAAGTTATATTTGGCATTTAATGCTCATAAATGCTTTTAAATGATTACAAAATAGGGATTAAGAAAAGGAATGCATGGAACAGTGGGATAGTCAGAGGCACATCACATTAGCTTAATTTTGTTCTCTCTCCTTGTCCTTTCACCTACCAACACGTTTTTTGAGAAACAAAACTACCCCAACCCACTCATATTCAAATTTTTACCATTTTTGTATCGTCATTCTCATGATCTCATCTCTTCCAAACCCTTCAAGCCCTTTGACTCAGACGAAACCCTAATGGCCCCTAAAACCCTACTAACAAGAAGAAACAAAGTTTCCATGGAAGAGCACTCACAGACAGTTTTCTTTCCAGGTAAGAGCATTACCCTGACACAACTACAACGAAAGACAATTTGGTAAATTTCATTTAATACAAACAATTAATGCACCAATAAATACTTTTCTCCACAAGGAATGAAAAATTGAAAACAAATGAAGCAAGTCTATGAGAGACACTAAAGGATTTGCAACGATCATCTTTATTAAAGCTATATAAACGGAAGTTTGAAATCTAGAAAGAAAAAAAGAGAGAGAACAAATATATTATAAAAATCATATTCATTCTTCTAGTAAAAAGATTATGCAGTTAATGAGTTATATCACGTTTTGATAGTAAGATGAAACAAAATTGTTAATTAATTTACCCAACTTTAACTTTGTGTTATTACTTTAAGCTTAGAGAGACTTAATTGTAAAAGAATATTTGGTTGTTTGAAGCCTGAAGAGAATTTGTATTAAAGAATACATGGATAGTTTCTTGAAGAGTTGAGTGAAAGAATTCTTATGTTAAGTCAGAAGTAGATTCTGAAAGAATATTTGTATCTTTGTAAAGATAGTAGAACTTGATCCGATTTGATCAAGAATTGGATGTAGTCTTAGTAGTTAAGGCAAACCAATTTAAAATACTTTGTGTTCTTTTGAATAATATTTTGTCTGCACTTCTGCTGCACTTAATACTACTATTCAGTGATTCAAAAAATAAGTTTTTTTATAGACACTATTGAATCCCTTTTATAGTGTTTTTCTTTTCTCCACATGTTGTTTTTGGGTTTCTCTCTGATAGTGTGACATTGGGATAAGAGATCTCACTTTATTTTCCTTATTTATGAATTGAGTTTTTCAAATTGTCTTTATGATGTTTCGCCTTGGAATTTTGTATAAGAGACTAATTTGCCCTTTGGTTTTTAAACATACACTAGTGGAAAAAAGGCTTTTAAAATTGGTTATTTTCAACTTTTAAAATCGGTTCCGTAACCGATTTTAAAAGAGCCGATTTTAAAAGTTAGACTTTTAAAATCGGTTGTTTTATAACCGATCTTAAAAGTCCTGGCTGCGACAAAAATTAAACTGGAACGGGCCGTTCCAGGTTGTTAAAAAGGAGTACGGGCCGTTCTCCCTGAAGAACAGGTCGTTCTCCTTACAGAACGGGCCGTTCCAGATTCGAAATTTACCCAAAATGAACCTACAACAAAAATAGAGACAAGAGAAGAGCAAGAGAAAATGAAAAGAGACACAAGAAGAGCATGAGAAGACGAAAATGAAATTTACCTTATTGGAGACTTTAGAAAATGAGAGCGCGAGAGAGTAAAAAAATGAATGGAGGGAAAGATTAAAGAGAATGAGAATGGAGGGAAATATAAAAGGTTTCTGACGATACTTTTAAAATCGGTTATTTAAGAACCGATTTTGTATACTACATACAAAATCGGTTCTGAAATAACCAATTTTAAAAGTTGTACTTTTAAAATCGGTCATAAAATAACCGATCTTAAAAGTACTTTTAAGATCGGTTAAATTTTAACCGATCTTAAAAGTGTTCATATTATTTACAAAATTGTCACCACGTCACTTTTAAGATCGGTTACCTTGTAGTCGATCATAAAACTCCGATTTTAAATCCAATTTTTGCACTAGTGATATATTGATGCTTACTTTCCTTTTAATTTAATAAAATTTATTTAACAAACTGTGAACCCTTTAATTTACTTGGTGGATTATTTTAAATACCTTTCAATTAAATGTATTTGATAAAAATCTTTATTTATAATGTTTTTTTTTTTGGAAGAAAGGTGTCATAGTCATAACATTTTCTTTTGTTAGAGGGATAGTGAGATTCTATAAGAAGGGATGAAACTTATTCACCATCACTTTTGTTATGAGTTTATAAAAGACATTAGGTAAACTTATCACTTTTGTTATGAGTTTATAATCGACATTAGGTAAACTTACAGGCCATAGTTGTTTGAAATTTGTTGGTGGGTCCTCCTTTGGAGTCAGAACAAGGAGTGCTTTTGCGACACTTCCCTCAAACATTCCAATTTTGAACCCAATGGCCACAAATATATCTATACATCTTCTCCAATTATGTTCCAATACATTTCGAAGAAAATAGGATAGAACTCATCTGGCCTCAAGCTTTTATAGGATTTCATTGACATAAAGGCATTGTAAACCCCTTTTTTTGGATACTAGGGCCAATAGTGCAACCTTGGCCTCTTTTTTATGACCGAGGCAACTACACAAACTACACAAATGTTCCCTTGGTCTCTTCAGATTATATTTAATGCAGCTTAAACTTAATATTTTTAATTAAATTGAAATAATTCCGCTTTAATTAATCTCCTTGTTCGTAGAGATGTAAAAGAATTCACAAATATTTATCAACAGATCTTCAATATTCTTTTCGATCAAAAATAAAAGTGAGTACAGAATATATAAGTTAAATTAAAGATGATTTTTTTTCAAAAATTTGTGCAAGGAAGCAAATCCTTTTCTATTTTGGTTTTTGTCCTTTACCGCATTATTCAAGTCAGTTAAAGCTTTTTGTTTTTATATTTTCTGCAGTCATGATTGTCTTTTTGTTACCACGCTGTATAATTAATAACTTGATTGTTAAGGTATTCTTTTTTATAACAAAACTTGAGTATTAAGTTGAGAGAAAAAGTTACGTGCAAAGAAAAGAATTGAATTGTCACCACCTAAAATTTGGTAACTTGTACCTGAAAAACATGTTTAAATTATCATTTAAAATAAGTTTATGATGAAACTAGGTTTGAAGATGGATAATATTTTTTTTCAACTAATTTCAATGTGTACCTAATCTTCTTTTATGTATCATAAAATTTAAAACAAAACTTTAAATAATGAAGGAGAAAGAAGGAGTTAGCTACATCTCATTTTAAGTGAAGATAAATAAGAATATGAAGAACTTGTCATATGGAGAGATTTCTTATAAACATTCATAAGGAGAAAATTTTCTAAGAGAGAAAACTAAACTTTTGAAAGAAAAAACTCAATGTTATTTCTCATAAATGTCTTAAAAGTGATCAATTACATGGAAGGTAAAAGTATATATAGATTTTGGTTAGTTTATAGTGCAAGCTAGATTGACTTTGATTAAGTGTAACCAAGGTTAGTTAACTTATACTTAATTAACTCTAGTTACATGGTTAGAATGTCACTATCCTAAAACTGAGAATCAATGAGAGCTTTTCATATGACAAGATACCAAAGGTGTGATTAGACAAGGTCATGTGAATTGTTGGAGTCTTAAATGAATTATTAGACATCTTATCCCTCCTCTGATATTGACATCTAATCACTTATCTTCTATACACGTGGACGTGCACACTTGTCTCCCACATAGAGGACGTCAAACTTCAAAAGTCTAGGCATTCAAGAGATGTTCTCATTGATCATTCAAGCTGAATAAGTCCAAATCTCCTTTTCTAATTACACCCCTCCCAAAATACTAATTACACCCTATAAATACTAATTATAATGAAATAAATTCCTACATTACTTAATCCAAAAATATAAAGCCAAAAATTAAGAAAATATTTACAAAGAATAGAAAGTAAACTATTAAAAAGTAATCCAAAATTCAATACGAACTTAGACCTTCTTCCTTTAAACTTAACTCAATTCTCTTGACTCATTTAGGATTTCACCCGTTAACATAATGTCATCCATTTACATGATTTAACTTGGTAGTTGTATGATTTCTAGGTAAGAAAATACAATTACAAACCGTTCAAATCTTTATTATTTAAAATAAGTACTATAATAAATATTTGATTCCTTTAAAATAAATGGTATTAAAAAATAAAATGCAATAATAATAACTATCAAAAAAAGAATCAATAAAATTATGATAAAATTATATATATATATATATATATATATATATAATAAAATTTAAACAAAACCATGACCTAGATGAGATTCCAAAAATAGATCTTGGTAAATGGTATGACAATGAATTAGATTTTAAGAACAAATTACACCTGGACAAAATAGAAATACAATTTGAAATATTAGAATCATTCTCTGAAATTTCAGAAACACACTCCTTCATAATTACAAACCGTTCAAATCTTTATTATTTAAAATAAGTATCATAAGAAATATTTGATTCCTTTAAAATGAATGGTATTAGAAAATAAAGTGCAATAATAATAATTATCGAAAAAAGAATCAATAAAAATTATGATAAAATTAAATACATATATAATAAAATTTAAAATTAACTATACTATTTATTATTAATTTTTTAATAAATAATTATTATTATATTCTATATTTCCAAGTAAAATCTACTCATTTTAAATATCTCAAATCCACGTCAGAATGGCATGAAAAAGCTAATAATTAAGCTGCTCAAGAGGCTTATCCATCCATAATTCTGCCATTGTTGGAATACAATCATCAGATTAGCAGTCTAATCTTTTGCAGTACAGAACTATATATGATATAGTAAGAGATCATTCACAGGACCACTGTTATAGTAAGACAAAAGCTTTATACAACTATATACATTAAAAAAAAAACTATGACGGACACCACTTTCAACTTCAAGATGGAAAATCATCTAAAAGATAGAGAGAGAAATAAATTCCATATTCAATAAAATAATTCTTATGTACTTTCTGATTCTGTAAGACTATTATTCCTCGTAAAATATATGCACTTGCCCTTGCCCTCTGCTCCTTCTCGAACGAATCATGCACACTTATATTATTTAGTTCATGTTAAACTATTTGTATAAAGTTACGTGGGACCTGCGATTTATTTAATTTGGCTCCATTCTAGGATATTCAGAGAGAATATCATATATTGAGAAAATAGCCAGAGGGTTACGTCGTTTTTGTCATTATGGTTTTAAGATTTTGTGTTTATCCTTTTCAGCCTCATGTTTTTTTTCACAAGATAGGGAAAGTAATCTCAACAAGACCATTATCTATTGAACTGTTTCCCTTTGGATGGGAATCTTTCATAGAGAAATAAAAGAACCTGTAGATTTTTAAGAGTCGTAGATATTTTGACAACTGAAAGTTTATACGAAACGTGAGTTGTTCAACAACAAATAGACACGCGATTTGATTGATTCCCAAGCTTGCATAAACACACCTATTAAAATTTTAAAATAGACGATCGCATGATATTTGAGTGGTTAGAAGAGGATTAGATAAGAGATTAATTACATTACATAAGATATCCGGATATTCATAATCAATCTTTTTATATTAAATACGAAATATTATTTTGTGATAGTGATTTTAAGAATTTCTCTTTTAATAAGAGAGTTTATAAGAATTTTTAAATTTTTATTTAATTTATTTTTATTTATTGTAATTATTTATAAATTAAATATTAATATTTAAAAATAAATTATAAATAAATAAAAACAATTTTTTATAATATAAATTATTTGTCATATATAATTTTAAATATTTTAAATATTTATTTATATAAATTTTAAATATAATTTATATATTTAAATATAATATTTATTTATATATAATTTATTATAATTTTAATTATTATAATAAACATGCTTCTACAATACATAAAATAAAATACTAGTTTAGTTTATTATACCATACTTCAAACCATATTAAATGATGGGACAATTAACAAGTTATATAATGTTTATGCTATTACATGTCTTATTCCACGTACCAACACGACCTAATTTAAAAAGATTTTTCTTTTCTCACAAATTTGACTTTTGTGGCAAATTTTATTTAAATAGAATATTTTTATAAATTACTTAAAATGGATAAATTAAAATATGAAGACTATGTTATTTTATTTGGATAAAAGAGTTGTATTATTCACAATTTTGAATACTACAATAATACTGTATTTTAAAAGATAAAATAGAAATATCTTTATATAAAGTCTCAAATTTCAAATAAAATTAAATTAACATATATAAAAATTAAACTAGAATAATTAAATATAAAATTATTCTAAGTTTCAATGTCACAATATAAAAAAACACAACTCATAATTGATAAAAGGAGGCTTTTTGACCAAAGTGGAGTCCTTTTAAAACTTTATTACGTAAATGAGGCTGTTTTGTAAGTATTTACGCCTTTTGAGGCTGTTTATAACGGTGTCGCTATGGCCCATAGCGACACCAGTGACACGTGGCAATTTTGAACTCCAAAGAAGCCATGAAAGCCATATTAATAAAGTCGCTACAACCCATAGCGCCACTAAACGGCTTCAATAAAGTCGCTATAGCCAATAGCACCTCATTTTGAATATAAATTAAAAATTTTAAAAAAATAATTTTTTTAAAAAAAATACAAATAAAATACAGAAAAGATAAATATATAAATATAAATTATAAAAAGAACTGAATAAAATAAATTAAAAATCTAAAAAACAAATTAAGTAAATAATTTAATAAAAAAAGGTTAAAAATAGTGGCGCTATAAATAATTAAATACATATTTAACTCGTGATAAAATAATTTAAAGGAAATAAATATATATAAAAAAAAAAATTATAGAGAAAATAAACTTATAAATAGAAAATAATATTTAATTGCTAATATAAAAAAATTTTTAAAACAAATTAAGTTAATAATTTAAAAAAAAAAAATTAGTGGCGCTATGGCCTATAGCGACACTGTGTCGCTATAGGCCATAACGACACAAGTGGAAGACCCTCACGCAGCTCTCGTAACACCTTTGCCAAGGCCACTAACAACTCCTCCAGTCACCAACGCGTACTTCATTTTCTTCTCTATGCCTTCTTATTCTACACACTCTTCAAACAACAAAGCAGAGCAACAACCTTTTCACACAACACTGGAAAGTGGTTTTTCTTTATTTCTTTTATATATACTTTTGTGTATTTTTGCTTTCAAACTGTGCAACAGAAGAAGGTGACTAAGAGAGCACAAACAGCACAAAATCTGTGTTTGCAATAGTTACAAGGAAGCAAATAATATAAAATAAAATTTTCAAACAAATTAAGTTAATAATTTAAATAAATAAAAAATTAGTTGCGCTATGGCCTATAGCGACACTGTGTCGCTATATAGCGACACAGGTGGAAGACCCCTTTCATTCACTCATTCATGCAACTCTCGTTCACTCTCCTCATAAGGCATCCGAGAATCATCAAAAGGTAAGTTTTATTTTCTGTTAAATTTAAATTTAATTTAATTTTTTTTTATTTTAATTTGTTTGTAATGTTTATTAATTTAAATTACTATTTCAGGTTATTTCAGTTTTATTTAGGATATCTGCAGAGGTTTTTCGTGTTGAGGTATTTTTTATTTTTTTTCTGTAAAATTAATAAAAAATTAAGTTTGTAAAAAATAATTTCAGTGAATAATTAAAAAAAAAAAAAGCTTGTGGCGCTATGGCCTATAGCGACACTGTGTCGTTATAGGCCATAGCGCCACTTAAAAAGATTTAATATAATTTATTTTATAATTAAATTTGTGTAGAAGTTAATTTTAGTTTTATAAATATATAATAACCAAGTCAGTTTATTATTTTTATTTTTACAGTTGTATTATTTTCGTTTTTTTTTATACAGTGTCGCTATGGGCTACATCATTTTCGTTGGGCCATCAACTGTGGTGGCGCAGCCTATAGCGACACCGATATGGCTCATTCGAAGATATAAAAAAAAGCCACGTGTCACTAGTGTCGCTATGGCCCATAGCGACACCGTTGTAAACAGCCCCAAAGGCGTAAATACTTTCAAAAGAACCACATTTACATAAAAAAAAACTTGTAAAAGGACCCCACTTTGGTCAAAAAGCCATAAAAAGAAGCTTAAGCTTCATTTCTTAAATGTTCATCCACAATTGCTTGTACTTCGCTTAAAAGTGGCATTCAGCTCAAACAAAATAAAGTAAATACAAAAGACAGCAGAATGGATGAAAATATGCCCTACACATGCTTTTAGTACATATAGAAAGGTCAAACTACATTTAAAACACAAACATAAATATAACTCGTAATATGTTCTCTTTGTTAGATATTGACTTTATGGTTGACTTTTCACTTTTCTGTTGACTTTCATCAATTTGTTTTGTCTAGCATTGTAAGTCTTATTTCTATTTTTAAATTGTGATTTTAGACTTGTTATTATTATTAAATACTTATGGATAATGTTTTGACTAAGTTGACCCCCTTAGTCCAATAATTAATCATTCGTGATAATACTATTAGAACTTATTATGAACCTCCATAACAATATTATGAACCCCCACAACAATATTATCATGATTCATACTCTGAGAGGTATGGTTCTGAGCGGATAGGTCATCATTGGGGTCCTATTGAGGATTATGTTTAGCTACCACTTGTACAGAGTAATGGAGTTATATTAGAGGAAATAATTAAACAAATGATTGAATGTAATAACAAGTTTTAACAAGAGTGGAATGTTGAAACTTTCAAGATTTGCAAATAGAGATTGAATAGTTGATTGCTAATGTCAACCAACTATATTTAGCACGTTCATCTATTTCTATCTTGAGGAGTGGCATTCCTAATCTTAATTGTACTAGTATTGACTCATTTGGTATTAATTCATTTATGTGAGATTGTTTACCTTACATATGAACATGAATTTGACATTTCTAACATTGTAACTAAGTTTGCCATAGTTGACTCTAATTGTACTTGTGATGATTCTATTATGTGTGTTATATGTGTAGAGATCAATATTGTTATTATAGGTATAATAGATGCCATAATATCAAATGCTTCACTAGCAGATGTAGCTACAAATAGTGGATGTTCAGTCAACATAAGAGCCTCCATTACCATCCATTATACAACCTCTATCCTTAAAGTTTAAACTTGAATCTTCATTTGATATATGTTTAGAGAGTTTGCCTAAGATGTTAGATAGGTGCATTGAAACTATCCTTGTGCTAAATTTTGAAATTTTACATTTCATGGTAATAGAAGGTGTATAGTTTTAAAGCACTTAGTATCTACTAGATTCTTGGAGGTTATTAGGAGTGATATTCATGTTTTTGCTTCTCTACCTTACCCCATATCTATGCGAGAAAAATATTCTTTTGTTGGACATGTAAGTTTTATAAGAAGAAGGTCATGCCGGATTTCCACAAATTAACCTTGCCATTATCCAAAAACCCAAAGTGGAGGAGCAAGTGGAGGATCTTCCTTTGGTCAAATCATGAGAAATATCATGCAAATTGTAACATCCTGTTCTTTTTTAGAAAATAATATTATTATTAATATTATGTTCTTTCTTATATTTTGGGGTTAGAAATATTTAATTATTATTATTAAGGAAACATATTTTTGTATTATTATTTATATTTATTTTGTTAAATTATTTTGAGAAAAAGGAGAAGAGGGTCGGGAAGGGTAATGAGTTGGGTTGACCCGACTCGAGGTAATGTAAAGGAGTTAGCAAATTCATCCTCATTAGTCTCATTTGGCATTTTCTAAAGGAGTAAGAAAAAGAGAAAAGAAAAATAAGAGCTCTGGGGAGGAGTGCCCAAAAAGAGATCAGGAGCAACTTCTATTACATGAAGAGTATCCTGATTAACACAACCAGAAATGGGGGAAGAGGGGATTTTTATATGCGAAGTCACATGAGGGAATGGGTAGAGGGAAAGTTCCCTAGGATTTTTGGTAATTTTATATTCGTTTTTGTTTGGATGCCTAATACTTCTGATAATTTCTATGTGGACTTGCGAGTGTATTTCTGGTATTAGATGTTAAAATCAATGTTCTGAGAGAGAGATTGAATTGTTTGAAATGTGTCTATGAGTTAAGGTTCATGAGGGATTGGGATTTTGATAATTGGTAGGTTATTTTATGAAATTGATGATTCAATAGAGTTTCATATTGATTTATAAACGTGGTTGTGATATTATTTGGCAAAATTGATGATCTAGATAATGATTGGATTTATTGGGATGTACTTTGTAAGTTAGGATTTTTGTAGATTGATGAGTACCCTTAATTATATGAATTAATGAGTAATTGAGAGATTTTACTTATGGATGTACCTTAGTATTTTTGTAATATCTTTCTGTGTGATTAACCAAATCAATTTTCGTTTGATGGGTTAGAAATTAGACACTTGGGACTATAATTTATACTCTAGAATCGTGTAAAAATGTTAATAATTGATTGAATTATGCGAGTTATAAGTTCAATCTCCATTCTAGTGCACAAAATATTAAGCTTTGTGTTGTCATCCATACAAGGTGACCTTAATGACATTTTTAGATTTCGTGTTCTTCACAAAAGTTGTAGCTTTGGGTGTTATATTTCTAATGGCTTTGGAATCACTCAAAAAGGATGTCTATAAATCTAGTTATGACTATTTTAGTGAATAGGGGTCAAGTTGTCAACGTGAATTATATCTATTTCGGATTTTGAAATTTTTAGCTAAGTAGATGATTTTTTATAGAATTTCATGTCTTCATAAGAGTTGTAGATTATTCTCTTATATTTATTTTGAGATAGGTTTGAGCTTATTTGGATGAGTATAACTCTCTGTGTATTGTTTTCTTTGACAATTGTTGAAGGGAGATGCATATTATTTTGATGTTCTAAGGTGTTATCATGTAGATTGAAAATTGGTTTAAAGTTGTATGATATTATGTTGTAGATTTAATTCATATATGTATGATGATGTGATGTGAATTCTTGGTGAATTGCATGAGGAATATGTGAACCATTGTTTTGTGTGGATTTATCTATATTGTGCATGTGATGTGGATTGAATTGAAATGTGAACTATGATGTAATGATTGGGCATAGTCGTATGCATGATACCAAATTGTAAGGACGTGCACGTGATATGGTGTTATTTATGTGTTGTTGGCGGCATGTTCGTATGCATGATATGGTACTAGATGTATGATGCATCAAGTATAGTCGTATGCGTGATATCGATGCCAATAGTGGAATGCATTAACACAGTCGGGTGCGTGACACTATGTTGGACGTGTGAAGCTTCAGTAGGGGCATGTACGTGATCTGGTGTTGGATGTGTGACACAATGTATATGTGCAATTTATTTATATGTACATATGTGAATTGTGATGAGATAATGAAATATGTGGATTGTGATGAGATGATGGAATCTATGTGTTTATGGATTATATTGCTTTGAGATTGTTTTGTCGAATTTCATGATGTACTTTCTATAAAAATATTTTCTTTTCACATCGTATGTTTGTGGTTTTTTTTTTAGGTGAGGAAGATGTGGACATGGGTGGCATTCGAGGTGTCAATAGTTGAGTCATGGAATTGCTCTGATAGTGTAACATTGAGGCAAAGGATTTTAGATTATTCATTTTATTGTATTTGGATTGTATATTTCTTTGTTAGTTAAATTTATGAACTCATATTTTATAAATATTTTTTTTTAAACATTTTATTGTATTTGGATTTTGAAGTTAGATGAAAAACACATAGAAGGAGGGTTCAATATGTGTGTATGTGAACAAAGGAATTTTAAAACTTTTTGCAATAAGGCTCCCTTTCGTCCAATAAAATAATATTAGTGAATGTTGAAACAGAAACTACCCAGGATTGGTTTAACAAAATCATTTTCAGTCTAGAAGTTTCATCATATGTTTAGATAAAATACTTCTTTAAACGAAAACCGTTCTTTAGGGTGACAAGTTGAACAAGTGTGGTTTTCGTCTGAAGATGGTTTTAATAGACGATAATCATTGGACGAAGTTTTTCAGCGAATTAGATTAACCAAATAAAGTACATCTGAAACATTAAAACGTAGAGCAAATATTTTTATACTAGTTCACTCAAACTGAGCTACGTCTAGTTTCCTTCAAAAGAAGGGTTCCACTAAATAATCAATAAAGTACACGTATTATTTGTTCAGCCTCTTCAGGCTCGCACTGAGTATTATAGACCACCCATGTCACGACCACTCCTGGTCCCAAGTATTCTCAACCACTTCTGGCTCATCAGCTTCACTCGTAGACGCTAGTATTCTTTACTCAGTCACTTCTGGCTCTCAGTGAGTATTATCGACCAACTCCTGGCCCGTTGACTTCACTCATCAACGCTAGTATTCTTTGATCAGCCACTTCTGGCTCCCAGTGAGTATTCTCGACCAACTCCTGACTCGTGGACTTCACTCATCAAGGCTAGTATTCTTTATTCAGCCACTTCTGGCTCTTAGTGAGTATTCTTGGACAAGCCTCTCCAGACTTTACAAGTATTCTTTCCCTAGCCTCTTCAGGCTTTACAAATATCAACTAGATAGGTTTGGTTTGAGTGTATGGGTTACTCTCATAGAGAGGATACAAAGGTTGATACACTCACTAAGGTTTTGTTCCTAAGATGCACATGTTTGGAACTCCTTAGTTTACAGAGATGAATACATTATGGTACATTTGACTCTAGACACTCTATCTCTGGTTTCGTTGTTTCGTGGGCTTGATAACACTTTGTTAACATTGCAAAGATGGAAGCCAACCTTTCAAGGTTTGAGATAGCAATATATATATTGTCTTGTAGAATCTGCCCGTTGCAAGTGTCCGTTGAAGCAGATATAGTTGTTCATGACTAGTTTGATTTCTCATTTAATGCTTGAGTTCTTGCATTAAATGTTGCTTCCTATGATAGACATTGTGTGTAGTCTTCTTTGCCTTGTTAGCAGGTGTGTCTGAATTTAGCAGAGACCTAGGAACCTTTTTGTCATTTTCTGGTCACATAGCTATAGAGTTCTGTCTTTATATGAAAAAGTGATGTACTTTTTCTGACACATGCATGCTTTGCTTTTGCGTGCTTTTCTTCTTCTTCTTCTTCTCTTCCCTTTGATCACGCGTTTACGTTGAGAGCATTTGAGTGATTGTACACGGTGCCTTGATTTGTCTTTTAAGACTTGATTCTTTAATTTCTTGCATGACAGTCTTCGTCTGCGTCTGTTGGTCTTTTGCATCTCAATCTTGACCTCTGTCTGAGCATCTAAGTTTAATGCTTTGACTTTCTTTTGATCTGGTCAACGTTACAAATGGACAGACTTTGTTCTTTGTCTGACGTGTCTTTCAGTTTGTGCTGTCCTTCGTCTTCTATGTTGTTGACTTTCTTCATCTGAGTTGACCATTTGGCTTTCTTTTCTATTTAATTCATTTTTGTTTGGTTCTTGATTTGGTCTTGTTTTGGCTTTTCACTTGATGCCTTCATTTTCAGTGCATGAAGTGGTTCTTATTTCACTCTTCACAACTTGCCTATTCTTATGTTTTTCTGAAATACTAACACACTTGTTAGAAATAACAATATGTATTATATTTGTCATATTCAAAATCTCACTTGGAATTGCTTCGTCTTCATCTGACTTAACTATCTGCCCCATTTTGATGATGACAAATATAATTGATCAAATGGTTTCAGATGAACTAAATTGGAGATATTCACATTTATATGTCACAACAAGATCATATGTTGTTTATAATTCATATTTGCACCTCTCCCTTTGCACCTTACTAGATTGTCTCTTAGGATTCTGTGATTTATATAACATATTAACATATTTGATTAATTTTTTTCTATTTCTCCCCCTTTGTAATCATCAAAAAGAATCAGAGGAGTTTCTAGGCTAGATCATTCACAATAAGATCATACATGTGACACCCTCTACCCCAACATACATATATAGTAATTATAAATAAATATATATAATTTTACATCAATAAAAATCAATTTTCCAACCACGTAAGGGTAAAGAGTTCACATTCATAAACTTAATCCAAATAACATGCCGGTAAAATTACAAAGAAATAAAACTAAATTTTCCAAAATAATTTAATAAGAACATCTTAAACTAATCCTATCTATGCCCCGATGTCACATGTCCTATCAGAGCAAAACCCAACATAGAAGCTTAAGCTTCATCACCAACATCCTCAGCCTCACACTGATGATCACCTGTATAATAGTCACAGCAAAACAACACGAGAAAAGGGAGTGAGAAACATCTCACTCTGGCTCACAGTGTAGAAATATATGCAGGATAGCCAAACACAAACAAAACAAGTATAACATAAATAAATTAATAATAACATCACATTCATCCAAGACATAAACCATCACTTTATCGTATAACATTAAAAATGCATAAGTATGGACACGGACTACATATTATTATGCATGTGGCGCCAGTAAAACATCACATGGCATATTGCCGCTAGCAATACACGAAAAGTAGTCTAGGAGTACATGCCGGGTCACACCCTCTGCGCACTCTCACTAGAAGGATATACTACCAGAGTCTCGTCGGGATAGCTAAGTCACGCAAGATACATCCCATGCACACAATGGGCGAGACTGGGACTTCCAAACCGAGCTATCCCCAAGGACTAATCCCCAAAGCTTTTACACTAGGGGGCCTTCTCTGGCGGTGTATTCCATATCGTACCCTTAAAACACTTTGCAAATGATGCATGTCAATCAAGACTCTATGCATTCTCATATCACATTATCATTTCCCATGGTTATTTCACATCATCACATTTCGTCATCACATTTCGTCATCATATTTCATTATCACATTTCATATCTCATGTCTCAATCACATTCCGCATTATCTCATCATATTCACAAAGCCTCCACAGAGCACTTTAATTTATATCAAAACTCGTTTATTTATAAAATTAAATACATATTTTTACATCTCATCAAACAAGAAATATAACAGAACAATCAGAAATCAAAACAGAAAATATTCATATTTTGTCTGTTTCTCATAGGGTTCCCACAGGAACCCACAGAGCACTCTAATTCATATCAAAACTTGTTTATTTTCAAGATTATATACATATTTACACTCAACAAATATCAAGAAACACAATAGAAAACTCAGAAGGTAAAATAGAAAACATTTAAAATTTGCCTCTTACAATTATCAATGCATTCCCTTAGGGTTTCCCATAGGAACCCATAGAAATCTCAATTCATATGATTAATTACATATAAGAAAACAATAGGCAAAACAGATACAATTGGGAAAAACCCCTCATACATAAGCATACAAAAAATGCAACAAACACAGGATTGGGGGCCAATCCCACTACCCAGCATACAATCCCACACCCAGAGCAAGATTTCTCACTCCCCCCTTACCTCGATAAGCAGAAGCCGAATCTTGTTTGGTCGCCCCCTCTAGGTTTCCCTTCGCCTTCAGAGAGGAAGGAGGAAAAATATTGGAAAATGAAAAAATGAGTTTTAGAGAGTACAAAACGCTCTATTTATAGGCATCAGGCCGCGGCCAGAACGGCCCGTTCCGAATCTGGAACGGCCCGTTCTGGGCACACATCACATGGTCAAAAATCTCTCCCAGAACGGCCCGTTCCAAACCCAGAACGGCCCGTTCTGAGTCAAGACTTTGTCCTTTATAAACACATCCGGAACGGCCCGTTTCCAAAGTGGAACGGCCCGTTCTGGGTTAAAATTTTACCCACGCATGCTTGATTTGGAACGGCCCGTTCCCAAACTGGAACGGCCCGTTCCAGAGCTATGAAAATTCAGAATTATTAATTAATAAATAAATAAATAACATATATATATATATATCAAATTAAAATAAAATATCAATATAATTTAAAACATGATTTTCTTCAAATAATAATTATAACAAAATATCATAATTAATAATATTTATACAAAATAATTTTCATAAATGATTATTATTAAAAACCTTTAAAACTTCAATCAAACCCATTTAATTAATCAAAATAATTATAAGGAAATAATCTTCATAAATACAAAAATAAATAATAATTATTCGTAGTATTAATAGGAAAAATTCGGGGTGTTACAATACACAGTAAGGTCACAATAGTGATTGTGAGGGAAACTGACATATCATATATAACTCAATAAGAATTGAATACAACGTGAAAAGTCTTTAAGTAATGGAAATAAAAATACATCTGATTATTTTCTTGACCTAGTTATTCCTACACTAATTTTCCCGAATGATCACGAAGATGGAGGTGGTTCCTTAGATAACTTGGAGGTCATCGGGTTGAACAAGCAGTCAAACTTGTTATCTAGATCTGCTTTGAACTTTTTGAATGTCTCAATGGAGACATATTGTTGTTCAGGTTCATATGTGGTTGGAAGTTCCTCAAGAGGGATAGATGTTGAAATTGGTTCAGCGGAGATAGGCTCAAACGATTCAGACTGTGCAATTTCAGAGGGAGCATCCCAAGGCCTAGGCATGCCTGGTTTCCATGGTGGAATGTCCTTGCACCAGTCATAGATAGGAGCTTTAAACCATGTGTTTGTTATGGCCTTCCATTCATTTTTGTAGAGATCTAAGTTGAAGAGTGCAGAATGAATAAAGTATCTTTTGTTGAGAGCATCAAGATCTGGCCCACGTCATCTTCGAAGAAAGGTGACAGATGTGTCACTAAAGTGAATCAGTCTGCTAGGGGTCGTCCAGCGATAACCACGTAGCATGAGTGTCTTAGCCTTTTCTTCGTCTAAGAGTCCAGACAAACTTGCCTCTTGATTGCACTTGTACATGAAGTTTTAATAGAACTTTTCAGCATCATCTTTAGTGTATTGTAGTGCTATGGCGAGGTCCTGTTGCTTATCTAAGTTTACTCCTTTATAATAGCAAACCTCAACCCTTGATGGTTTGGGCTTGGTCCTAGATGTAGTGCAGGGTCCTTCAGCTTATTCGGATTGATTGGAGGAAGACGGGGGTAGACACGATCAGGATAGACAAAAATTGGAGTATCTTGATTGATGTATAAGGAAGGAGGTAAATATAGTTATATTGGTGTATCTATACAGAGACACAAATGGCCAATTGCAGCATAGTCAGACACACAGAGAGAACGATAAAAACCTATATGTATAGGGGAAAATTTGTTTGGTAAGTTGATGAACTCTACCTTTGGTATAGATGGTGGCAATTTTCTCAGACGGATGGTTGTGGTGAATGGGGTTTTGTTTTTGCGTTTGGGAGATGAGGAGGATGGTTGTTGATGTGGAGGAAGTATGAGTTGAGGAGTTCCTTGTGGTGGAGTCCATGCAGTTTTGGACTTGATCACCCCTCCTGGATAGATCTTCCTCTTGAAGGTAGGTAGAGGAAGAGTAGTGATTGTGCCTTGTGGATCAGCAACACCAGGAAAGATGATGGAGTATAGATTTGTCTCAAAGTGCATGCCTTCTAGAATTGACGAATTTATTGGCCGCCATGTTAGAGTAGAAGGAAGGCCTTGGAGGCAAGATTATGCAATCGGCCCTGATTGTTGTCTTTCTTTTCCTTAAGGCCATAGTATTTACAGAGGCAACCTATAAGGAGGTTTTAGATCAGATCAGGTTTATAAGAGATGAAAATAAGGAAAGGTATAGAAATGTCACTTACGAAAGGAGAATGTATAGTGACGAGAGGGGATGGAACATTCACATGAATTTTTGTCTGAGCTGAAGAAGCGACAACTTTAGCTGCAGGTTTAGCCACCACCTTTGATGCAAGCTTTATGACCCTTTTCTTTGTGGGTTGAGGTGGTGCAGAAGGAGGTAACGAAGCTTTTCTTTTTAGAGCCTTCTTGATGGGTTGGTTGTCCTCTGCATTAGACACTGAGTCATCATCTAATTGAAGAACCATTTTTTGCTTAGTTGTTGGTGCTGCAGTAGCCAATGGTTCAGCCTTCATGGGAGATGGAGATGACTGACGCTTCCTTGTCAAACGTGTCACAGGTTGCTCTTCTCCAATCTCCTTCTTTATTCTTGTGGCTTCCGTGGGATCAGGAATGGTGTAGTTTACAGGAATCTTCCCTAGATTAGCCTTTCCAAAGACGATTGGCTATAGTCGTTTGTTTAACCCCATATCCATGATCCTTTGCTTCTCCTCCTTATTTTCAAGCGTGTGGAATATGTGATAGACATTTTGATCCCAAAGGATTTTTTTTAGAGGCATAGTGTGAACCACAAAGTCCTTGTAGTCTTTCAAGCATCCTTTCCAATGCTGAAATAGTATATGAGGTAGGTTGAAGGCGGTTCTAGTCATCATTTGGAACAGACAGAACTTGTGCATGTCTGATATGCTATCCTTGCTGCCTATCTTGTGAAGGATTGATTTATTTAGAATTTGTTGATAGACCTTGGCTTTGTCATCAAGTTTGATGTAGGCTATTGGTCCTCCTTCACCCTCCTTGTGAAGAGTTTTGGTGACATTGGTCAGCCCACCAGCATCAGAAATTCATTATTTATAGTAGATGTTTCCTGCTCTCTCGCATCCAACGGCTTGAGCGATGGTGGAAGGGGAGACTCTTACTCTTATACCGAGCACCTTTCCTTCAAAGGATCCTTGATCGATCCTTAAAGATTCGTAGAACATCTTTATCAGCTCAGGGTAGACAGCTTCCTTAATTTTGAAATACCCAAGGATTCTGCAGTTAGACAAATCCTCATAGATAGGTATTCCCCATTCTTCCATCTTGTTAATGTCAAAGCGATGCTCTAAGTACATAACTAGCTTTACCTCTATGGAGAAGGTATGAGCACAGTCAGTAGCTACGCGCATTTTTGCGGGTATGTTCACGTTTGTGACGTTTCCGGTTTATGCGGCCATTGTAGTGGAAGAGAAGGGTTTCTAAGATAGGAAAAATTAGGGTTTAGAGATCAGAGATAGAGATGGAAAGTTTTGGGTTTGAAAGGTACGAAGCGTAGGGAGTAAGTTATCAAATGCGAGGGAAGATATAGGGTTTTTGAAACAGAAAGATATTTCCTGTTTTTATTTTCCTTATTATTCGCATGACGTGGCGCCCTTTTGCCCTCCTTGTGTAGAATGTCGTACAACTCGCATTAATTTTAGGATAAATGATTTGTATTTTCAAAGGAAAATCCCAAACAACGGTTTTGTCATTTATTAATTTAAATGTTTTAGCCTTTAAATGCGGAGAATGTTTGTCTCTGACTGCACATCGTTTTAATTAAGAAGATCATTTATTGGATTATACTAGACTGAATTTCTTATACACGAGAGTAAAGTGCTCAAACACAGGGAAACCTTCCTAGATGCTTCATCAGATAAGGATTTTTTAGATGCAGTAATTTCTTACTGCACTCTGAGGAATATTTAAACGTAGTGACTTACCACGTTTGTTGCCCTATTGTGTTTCAGACAAAATTGCATAAACACAAATAATGTCCTACCCTGTCAGATGTAATCTATTCTTATAACATAAGCATTATGCATTATTTGAAGTAGATGACTTGATACTAAGTTTACCTATACCAGTCGTTTGTCTCCCTTCCTCTTTAGTTTTCCTTTGACCTTCATTCTTCCATGGATCGTTATGTACCCTTGCATTGTTAGATGCTCAACCCAAGGGGTCAAGCTCTGATACCAAATGAAGTTAGACGAAAAACACATAGAAGGGGGGGTTGAATATGTTTGTGTATGTGAACAAAGGAATTTTAAAACTTTTTGCAATAAGGCTCTCTTTCATCCAGTAAAATAATATTAGTGAATGCTGAAACAGAAACTAGCCAGGATTGGTTTAGCAAAATCATTTTTAGTCTGGAAGTTTCATCATCTGTTTAGATCAAATACTTCTTTAAACGAAAACCGTTCTTTAGGGTGACAAGTTGAACAAGTGTGGTTTTCGTCTGAAGATGGTTTTAATAGACGATAATCATTGGACGAAGTTTTTCAGTGAATTAGATTAACCAAATAAAGTACATCTGAAACATTAAAATGTAGAGCAAATATTTTTATACTGGTTCACTCAAACTGAGCTACGTCCAGTCTCCTTCAAAAGAAAGGTTCCACTAAATAATCAATAAAATACACGTATTATTTGTTCAGCCTCTTCAGGCTCGTAGTGAGTATTATAGACCACCCATGTCACTACCACTCCTGGTCCTAAGTATTCTCAACCACTTCTGGCTCATCAGCTTCACTCGTAGATGCTAGTATTCTTTACTCAGTTACTTCTGGCTCTTAGTGAGTATTATCGGCCAACTCCTGGCCCGTTGACTTCACTCATCAACGCTAGTATTCTTTGATCAGCCACTTCTGGCTCCTAGTGAGTATTCTCGACCAACTCCTAGCCCGTTGACTTCACTCATCAATGCTAGTATTCTTTACTCAGCCACTTCTGGCTCTTAGTGAGTATTCTTTGACAAGCCTCTCTAGGCTTTACAAGTATTCTTTCCCTAGCCTCTTCAAGCTTTACAAATATCAACTGGATAGGTTTGGTTTGAGTGTATGGGTTACTCTCATAGAGAGGATACAAAGGTTGATACACTCACTAAGGTTTTGTTCCTAAGATGCACATGTTTGGAACTCCTTAGTTTACAGAGATGAATACACTATGGTACATTTGACTCTAGACACTCTATCTCTGGTTTTGTTGTTTCGTGGGCTTGATATCACTTTGTTAACATTGCAAAGATGGAAGCCAACCTTTCAAGGTTTGAGATAGTGATATATATATTGTCTTGTAGAGTCTGCTCGTTACAAGTGTCCATTGAAGCAGATATAGTCGTTCATGACTAGTTTGATTTCTCATTTAATGCTTGAGTTCTTGCATTAAATGTTACTTCCTATGATAGACATTGCGTGTAGTCTTATTTGCCTTGTTAGCAGCTGTGTCTGAATTTACCAGAGACTTAGGAACCTTTTTGTCCTTTTCTGGTCACATAGTTGTAGAGTGTTGTCCTTATCTAAAAAAGTGATAGACGTTGAGTGCTTGTAGATGCTGCCTTGATTTGTCTTTTAAGACTTGATTCTTTAATTTCTTGCGTGGCAATCTTCGTCTACGTCTGTTGGTCTTGTGCATGTCAATCTTGACCTCTGTCTGAGCATCTAAGTTTAATGCTTTGACTTTCTTTTGATCTGGTCAATGTTACAGATGGACAGACTTTGTTCTTTCTCTGACGTGTCTTTCAGTTTGTGCTGTCTTTCGTCTTCTATGTTGTTGACTTTCTTCATATGAGTTGACCATTTGGCTTTCTTTGTTGTTTAGTTCATTTTTGTTTGGTTCTTGATTTGATCTTGTTTTGGCTTTTCATTTGATGCCTTCATTTTTAGTGCATGAGGTGGTTCTTGTTTCACTCTTCACAACTTGCCTATTCTTATATTTTTCTGAATAGTAACACACTTGTTAGAAATAATAATATGTATTATATTTGTCATATTCAAAATCTCACTTGGAATTGCTTTGCCTTCATCTGACTTAACAGATTTTATATTTCTTTGTTAGTTAAATTTATGAACTTATATTTTATAAATTTTTGTTTTAAATTATTTGGATATTGGAAGTATTTTAATGGTGAACTATTTTACCCAAGTTGGGAACTATTTCTTTATATTTTATATGATATGTGTTGGGGTAGAATGGGTGTCACACAAATTATTTTCCTTTAATTTATTTTACGCTTGTATTTTTTGTAGGATTATATGCTTCCTATGAAATATTTTATGCTCACATTGGAGATAACGCAAATTTCAAGTGTGGAGGGGGATGTGGAAGATTCGTCAAGCTACTATGAGGGAGTTTTACCCCCCTCCCCTTTATTATAATGTGCATTTTCTTGATTGTTGAATTTATTTTTACATTGAGGACAATGTGAATTTTAAGTATGGGAGGAGGTTGCACGTTTAACAAAAAAATTGTTTCTATTTTTTTGTTTGCTATTTTTAGTATAAAAAAACTACTATTTTCTGTATTCTATTTTTTATATATATTCTATGTCTATATCAATTTCTATTTCTATTTCTGTATTATATATTATGTTTCTATTTTTTGTTTCTATTTTGTTTCTGTATTTTGTTTCGATCCTGTTTCTATTTCTATTTTTGTATTATGTTTCTATTTTTGTTTTCTGTTTTATATTTTCTGTATGAATTTTTTTGTTTGTTATTTCTATTTTCTATTTTTTAAATAATTTTTGTTTCTATATTTTTACTGTTTCAACTTTTCTATTTTTGTACTTTTGATTTTTCTGTATATTTTTTGTTTCTAATTGTTGATTTTGTTGTTTGTAAAAAAAATTAGTAAATACATAAATTTTCATACTTTCTTTTGAATTTCTAAATGTATAAATTATGAAAGTTGTTGCATAATTTTTAGTTGATAGGTTGCAATACTTTATATGAGTTAGTTTTACATTTTTAGTATAGTAAGTCTCTTGAAAAATTAAAGTTTGATTCATTAGTGATAGAATATTAACCTTATGAGATTTTATGTCTATTTTGATTGATGGAATACATTACTCCATGTCATTTTCTTTCTTGTGTGATTGAACTCATGTTACTAGTTACTCAAGGTTTTGCCTTGACTTTCTTTGATACCTCTTGTTCACATGCATTATTGATATGATTTAGGCCTTCTTTCTTATAAGCTACTAGCCAATATGACCTACCTTACATTTTTCCCTTTGTTACCCCCTTTAAGCTTATATAGCCTTTTCTTTGATTTGAAGCTCATTACAAATCATAAAGTAAAAAACTGATACACTTTAACATTAGAGATTAGAGGAACTTTGAAATTGTTTTGGGAATAGGTTTTAAATAAGTGTGGGGGTGTAACCCCAAGGGAATGGTTTTATATTGATGTTGTTGAGTTGTTTGGCATTAGCTAGAAATAAAAACAGAGAAAAAATGATAGAGAAAATATTAAAAAAATACAAAAAATAACAAATAAATACATTAAAAAAAATGAAAAAAAATTGTGGTTGAAATAAGTGGGAAGCCAAAGAAAATAAAAAGATCCTATTTGGGGTAGCTTTCACACTTATTGAATTTATTCCTCATTACTCCTCTTTTTCTCTTTAGTTTATAGCTTAAAAGTTTTTCTCTTCTCCCACCTTTACCTTGGCCACATTACAAGTTAAATAAAAGTCCTTTTGATCTTTAATTACATGTGTTTCAAGTTGTGGAAAATTAGAGGTTTGTCAAAACTTGGATGTGCTAGTTTTCATGATATATTTGAGTGTAAATGCAATTGTAAACACTTGAGAGTTGAGAGTTAAACACCATCTTGTGAGGTTCTATCATTTTTGAATCATTATTTAATTTGACTTGTTTTCTTGCTTGCTCTTAATGTCATTTATGTCTCATAGATTGTTTGTAGCCTTGATTCTAGGAATTATTGTACTCTTTCTCTTTCTTATATACATTGAAAATTCATTAAAAAGTGTTGAAATTTTGTATTTACTTTCTTTTGAGTTTTAGGTTTATTAGTGAATTTTGTCCTAGAGTACAAAAGAATAAGTGTAGAGGTATTTGATAGATCAATTTTTTTATATCTTTCTATGCACTATTTTTGGTTTATTTGACTTTTATTAGTATTATATTATGATATATTAGCTTTTATTTGTTCTAATGATTCATTTTGGTCTTAGTTGTAAATTCTAGTTAATTTTCGTATTTTTTCCTATTTTGACATTGTTTCTTGTGCAGACCATATCTAGAGTTCCCGATATCAGATTTAGGCTTTCTTGGTGTCCCTGGAAAGATAAGAGAGATTTCTACAACTTTTCTATTGGAAGAAAAGGCCATATAAGATGTTAAGTAACCCAAAATTACATTACAAAGTTACAATCTTGCATCGTATTTTCTTTTTCTTTTTAGATTGAAATGTTAAGATTTTGTTAGTGATGTAATTAGTTAATTTAGTGGGTCAGACCGTGTAAATATTCTGATTAGGCTCACTATATTTCTCTATTAATAGGTGTTGTAAAACTTGTTATGTACACTTTACACTTATTTTTCAAATTTTAAAGTTACTTCCTCTACAAGTTTCTCTAAGTTCCATCTTTTCTGTCGGAATTTTTCCTTTACATTTTTCTACCCAAAGGAACTGCAATGTCTTGATGAAGATGGGTGACTATTCCGTTCATCCGATTCTAGGTTTCAAGAACTACATTAAAATTTGAGCTCCCAATCTTTTTCCCGAATGAATTCTCTTCATCTTTTTCTCTATTCTAGATATATTTTCCATTCTTCATGCTTACGAATTTTGTTTTAATGGGTCCAGATCATATTTGAAGATTAATTTTATATCTAAATCTATATTTAGATTTAGACCTAAAATAACCTAAATCACCTAATTCAATTTTTCAGCATTCTTGAATTTTATTAAAATTATGAGATTGCGATTATGATTCATGTTTTTATGAAATTCAATGGATCTAGATTTAAATCTACATTTAGATTATGTTCATGTTGATTTAGGTTGATTGAGAATTCAGATTTCTTGTTAAACTATGAAAATTTTATCGTAATGGTTGAAACCTTGAATCGATGTAAATTTTTATTGAATTTTCTATTTGTATTTGAAATATTCTAATTTCTCTTTGTTGTTCATAAAAATCCCTTTTCTAATTGCATGATAATTTGGATCCAATTGGCTTATGTCTTCAAAAAGAATGACCTAAGTTATTCCCTATATTACAAATCTTTGAAAAAAATCTAGTAATTTTTTTATAGTGATTCGACAACGCTATCAAGAACCTTAAGAAAGGATTCAAGATTGAATTGATCATCATCTTCATGGAGTTATAGACTAAGCTACAATGGTTTGATTCACCTACTTTGAAATGATTTGTACATTAGTTGAACTCATTCTTTAATCCTTGTAACTTGTTTTCTTAAGTTTCTTAGGAAAAGGAAATCTTATAATGGGGTGCTATAGGTAAGTACTTCTTAGGGTGCAAGAAGTAGTTTCTTTAATGGTGTAGAAGTGTATTGCATGTGGTATTGTGATTGTAAATCTTATAACATTAAAGATTAAAGGAAAATCTCAATCGAGTTGATTGGGGACTAGATGTAGATCACAAGTGGATGTGGTTGAACCTGCATAAAATTGTTGTGCATTTTTCTCTATCCTTACACTTGTCTTTACATTCTTTTAAATTTGATTATATGGTTAAAGTTGTGTGCAAGAAACATGAAAATTGCATATATGACTAATTGAATTTGAATTTTCATGTAATTTCAAAGTCATATCCTATGTACAGTTATATATCAATATACTTCTTTAGAAAATCTTAAGAAATCTTTTTTTAAAACCAAGAAGATTTAGGAGAAATTTTTAATAATCAATTCACCCCCTCTTGGATAAGCCATCTTTTCTAGCAAATCAAACACTTTTATGTTGTTAACAACAAAACTTAAGATAAAGGAGATCTAAGATTATCTTCTGACCTAATAGTTGGTTTTAGCTAAACTTGTTGGTTTGATTTAATGTGTTGATTAATTGACTAACATTCCCTTTACAATAAGTTAAATGCATGAGTTTGATATTTTCCTTTTGCTTTAAACATGTCCAAAGGGTGAGAAATGTGTACTTTCAACATTGTCAGACAAATAGGAAGTTAATAAGTTTTTGTGCAAGTTTTTTTTTTAGTTGTTTCAGAACTTATCATGACTAAAAAATCATGCACACCTCTCAAAAATTCTCTATAACACTACAACAGAAAGGAGTGTTGCCAAGAATCATTTGACATGAAGTTCGTCATGTTATAAGCAAAAATGGGGAGATTGTTGTGATTAAAAGAAAAGAAAGATGTCAAAGCAATCAAGATGGCTTTGGAAGATTTCAGCTTTTAACGTGAAGACTAACAAAGAGCTAAGCTTCAAATAGTGTCATGATGTAACAGTATAGACTATAGGTTTTAAAGTTAGCAGGGTAGAGTTGTGTGAAGCAAATAACTAAAGGTTTCTAAAAAAAGAATTAAAATTAAAAAAATTAAAAAGCTAAAAAAACATGTTTTCATAAAATAAAATCAACCAAGCCAGACAACTCATTCAAATTTTTCAAAGAAAAACATTTTTTCATAGCCGATTAAGAGAAAAATGTAATTAATTTTATAATTGTTTGGTTTTTCAAACTAGAACAAAACATTCTTATGAAACCACTTACACAACAAAGTCATCGATTACATAAGAAATATGGTATTTTAATTTAAGAGGTTTTATAACGAAGACACAAGGTCAGAATTTTTTAAAATTGGTCAAGATTTTCACATATCGGACCAAGTTGAAGATGTCACTAATTATGTGAAAAATGTAATTAGTTACATAAGACCTTGTGTAATTGTCAAAAGCTAAAAAAGGTATGTTTTAACTATTTACCAAATAGGGTAACCTATTACATCACACATAAATGTTTTCATAGAAATTCAGATGGTAATCATGATCAACGTAATCAATTACATGATCAATATAATCGATTACATCAATGACAAATATTTTTCTAGATAAACCCAAACACCTTTCAGTTTTAGAAGATGAGTACACCAATATCTAGAGCACATGTGAGATTTTATAGAGCATTAAAATTCTTTTTTCATTCTTTAAAGGAAAGAGAGGAAAAACATGTGTGGATTAACATAAGGCAATCAAGAATTGATCAAGCAAATAAGTTGAAGCTTTCACATTCAAGAAAGTGATTATTTCTTATCAAGATCTTCAAAGAGAAAATAGGGAAGCTTCACACATAGGTTAATTCATTTGTGTAGTATTCCTTGTAGAGATCATGATAGATTTCTTGTATAGGATTTTCAATTCCATGTAAGAAAAGGATAATCTTAAGATTAGTGTTCTTGAGTTTACATGTTAGAGAATGGATTTTCTAATTATAGTCTTAGGCAATGGTTTCTATTGGTGGTGACAGAAATGCCTATGATCTAGACTTGATTGGCTAGCTTGGTTTGCAATTACTTTCTTGATTATGGTGGATAAGTTGTAATCTAGGCTGATTATAGAAGACTTTATGCAACTTTTCAAGGAAAGTGAACCAATATAGATTCTGGTGTGATTCTTTTTTCCCCTACATCTTTATATCTAATTATTTCTTAACATTGTTTGTTAAGTCTTGAAATCTTCTTTGTTTAATCTTTAAAGCTTAAGATTGAACTAGTTGATCTTGTATTTCTCAATGTAACTTAACCATTCAAAAAGATCATCGACCTGTTAACAAAAATAATATACATAAAGATTGATTTAATTATCAGACATCATAAATGATATGAATACAGAGTAAATGCATTGCATGAAGTCTTTCATCTATTAAACACTTCTGTCAAGATATCAAATTGTCTTAGTGCATTCGTTTCTTAGAGAGCATTCATCTTATGGCTTAAAAACTTTTCTCCTATAAATCAGTTGTGTTTGTTATCATTAAAACAGTATAACTAAGGGATCTAAAATCGTCTTTTGACCTAACAATCAATCAACTTATACAATAGTTTCTGTGTATTATTATCGTCCTAGTTAAAAATAATACTCAACTACAAATACCTTAGAATAACATTTTTTATTCAAATAATCTCACAATCAGTCACACCTGATACATCTTTGAGTGAACCAATTATTCTAAGGACATTATTATATGACATCAAGAAAGCTAAAGAATAAGATGAGAACTCCTCCCTCCATGTTTTTCTACGAGTTTAAATATTTCCTAATTAATCCTAGTAGAGTGTGCCCAAGGTTGCAACTCATAGAATTAAACAAGATGAAGGAAAAAGAGCTGCCCAAACCTCACCAACCAATTCTAAACAATCAGTTCACACCCTCATCTTGCCTATGATTCAAAATGGCATAAGAGATGTTTCCAAGGTGGTATCCCATTCAACCAAGAAAATGCTCATCATTTCTAGGAAAACCATATATGGGAGTATATGCAACAAGCCTTAGGAAGTGGTTTGTTTGATGCAGAAAGACAAACCACAAGGACATCTGTTGAATGTTATGCTCTTAGGCCAATGTAGTTCATTCATTTGTCCAATACTATGATGGCCACAACACACCCCCTTAGCATCCAATAAGGTATATGTTCATGCTAGAAGAAGTGATCACTCTATCTGTTGTCAATAGGATGTTTAGGGTTGTTTGAAAGGCATTGTTGAATGAGCAAACTATCTTACCCAATCCTTGGTTCATCCCCACCAATGGATTTTGTGCCCCTAATGCTATTTGTTACTGCTTCACTTCCTTCTGCAGAAACGACTATGGTTGCAAAATATATATTTTTTGCATCTTCCACCTACTTTTGATCCACAATTTGTGCATATGAGCACTAATTTTAAGGCATTCATGCATTCATACTATACTAGATTCAAGAATCTTGTGGTGTAAGAGGCTAATTTGATAGTTGGATCATCTACTCAACCACAACAACAACCTTGACCGCCCCACCACCTACATTCTCTAAGATGTTCAATTCTTATTGTTACTTCATTTATTTTAATCAATGCCACTAGCTCAAGTACCTCAAGACCCAAAAGGACCACTAAAAGGCCTAACAAATTCAACGACTATTTTTTTTAGGGTTTATTGTTGGTGTGTTTTATCAATACAAGTGTAGGCTCTAATTAAGGTGCCTTTAGTTTATTGCTTTTAAATATAAAACCACATGTAATGCTCTGTTATGGATCATGAATGAAGAATGTTTTCAATTTTCTGTGTTAAATCCTTTAGTATTTTCATTCTATAAGAGATAGGGATGGCAAACATACCCGTACCCACGGGTAATACCCAAACCCGTCCCGACTTTGACGGGGAATACTCGGTTTGACCGGGTGCGGGTAAAACCCGATATATTAATTCGGGTACAGGTACAGGTACGAGTATGTACTTACCCGCCCCGTACTCGTACCCGTCCCCGTTCTTATTTTTAATTTAATACTCACTTTCAATTTAATTATATTAAAAAAATTTTAATATTTTTTTATGTGAGATTATTTATTATAATATAAGATAAAGAAATAACTTAATTATAATTTAATATAATAAAAAAAAATTTAAAAATATCATTTTTTTTTACAAAAAATAAAAAATAAAAAAATTGACGGGTACGGGTATACCCGATACCCGACGAGGACGGAGATGAGGATGAAAATCTATACCCGACGGGTATGGGGATGAGGACGAGGATGAGTTTAACTCGCGGAGACGGGGACAGGTATCATGAAACCCGTACCCGACTCGCCCCGTTGCCATCCCTAATAAGAGAGTTTTATAGTATAAAAAAGTCTTGGTATATTTAAATTAGATCCTTTAAAAAATGAATAATTATTTTCTTTAAAAAAAAGTTGTTCCAAAATTATGTTATATTTATTAATCTCGAATCAAAATCAATTAACAGTTTGGCATACTAGACAAATATTTATTTTTTCTATGATTATTAGCGGAACTACAATAATATCTAATTCCACGATACACGAAAAAGTGTGTTTAAAGTTTCAAATTTTAACCATATCTTCTTTTTTTTTTTTAAGTTTCAACCATAAATTTTAGTTGGCACGTTTATTGAAATCATTGATCAATAGACAATGTTAAGTTTACTATGATTGAGAGGAAAAATCAAATATTCAATTACTTAATTTGTTAAGATTAAAAAAAATAATTAATTTAATTAATAACAATAAATTATTCTATTTATATATTTTCTTCTAAAACTACTTTTAAATTACTTCTTTTCCTAATTAATATTTATATATTTTTTTAATAAAACTAACCAATTAATATGCATATTTTATTATTTATCTTTCTTAATTAATATTTATATTTTTTTTCTAACAAATTAAAGTACAAATTCTTTAAAAATTTCATAATTAATATATTTTACTAAATGAAAATATATATTTTAATTAAAAATATTTTAATATAAAATTAATTAATATATAAGATAATATAAATTCGATTTTATAACAAATAAATGAGTTAGAGTATTATAAAATATGAATAAAAGAAACAAGCTCAGCAAAGCAATTATGTTAGAAACAAGAAAGAAAATGGTAGGTTCCTAGCGAGGGTGGAGTATTTGGACAATGCTACGCAAAACCAGAGTGTTGCTGACAAATGTTGCATATACATTTCTATCAAGCCAATGTTTCTGGTTGCTTACAGGGTATCAATGAAAAATATAAATATATAAACAATAAAATATTTAGTTTTAATTTAAATAGTTTGAGCATTTAAGTGTTTAACAAAGTATCAATAATTCAATACTGTTATAAAGACATTTCTTAATAAATTTTAACCCATTTTCATTAGATTTTAATTTTTTCTCTCAAAAAATTAGATTTTAATTTTAATAAACTATTAATGTAAAAGATTTAATATTTAATATATCAACCAATTAAAAAATACTTTAAATATAAAGGTTCAAATACCTTTTAATCTTTATAATAATTTAATGAAATTTATCTTTTAGTTCTACAATTAACAACGTTTCATTTTAATTTATTTACATATTATTTTCATTTCCTATTAATCTATAGTAGTAAACGGTATAGAATTATAAAATTTATGAAATTATAAGAATTAAAAAAAAATGGTATGTATAAATATTAAGACGAAATATTTTTAATTATAAAATTATAGATAAAGTTCATGAAATTATGAGAACTAAAAAGGATTTAAATTAAATATAAACTTTGAAATAATAATTACAAAAAATAAGTAATCTTATTATATATGGTAAAGAAAGTAAAATGAGTCAACTAGTTGAACTAATCTAAATATGTTTGACCAATCGTAAGATTTGAACTTTAATTTTTGAATTATCTTTATGACTCAATTTAGGCTTAACTCACAAAAACACGTTAAAAGCTTAAAAAAAAAATTCATCAAGTTTAGATTTCATTTCAGAAGCCCAATAGAATTCGAGTTTTGTTAACCTAGTCCGAACCACATAGCTTGTTTTACTACCCATAAAATTGAATAATACAGAATATAATTAAAAAAATAGGTTAATTGCTTAGCCTCCTTTTTGATGAAAATATTGTCATAATTTTAAATTTAATTAAATGTTATTTATTCAATTTATGTTTTAATGTTTTAATATTTTTAATTAGTTTCTATTGACAATTGTAAAAATTAAATCCCATTAATTTAGTTACTAATTAAGATTCGGATTTTATTTTATATTATTGTTATTTATTTTCTTTGACCTAGTCATAATATGATTTTGGGTACGTTGAGGTTGTTTCTTTTTTGTAGCATTACACAATCTATATCAACTCTATATATTTTATCTTCATGAATCAATAGAGACATACACAAGGCACAACACTTCAATAATCTCTCCTAAAAAATTATTTGTATTACTAAATATAGTTTGAAGCAATATTCTTTAGTTTGAAGATCCTTCATTGTACACAATTGATATGACGAGTTGTCATATTTTGAAAAAGGCGCACATTACAAAATAATCTACCAATATAGTGGGACATTTTCTCTCTAAAGATAGCGTCAAACGTATTTCAATCCAAACTTTCTTATTTTATTTTAGTCATTGTTATTTAATTTTATTATTTGTCGATGTTGATCTTGATGTGATTTCAATGAAAAATAATATATCTTTTATTTTCTATTTACATGGTTCCAACACTTTTTAATATGGGTACAAATTAAAAAAAAAATCATGAACGAAAGAAATGATGATTTTTCATTCTATGATCTCCATTCCATAAATTGACCGAGTTGTGAGACTAAATTTAAGAGAGTTCAGATAAGAATGGAGAATTAGAAACATGTCTTCTATAAAATGTATTTTAATTAAATTATTATTATTATTATTATTATTGAATAAAGAGATATAACTTTTTTCTACCAAATCCATTCCTATAAGAATAAAATTATATCTCTAATTGTAATTACATATCCAAGTCAATGATTAAACTTTGATTTTCGATTAAATGGCACAAGTTGAAATACTTGTGTCTTTTATTTACTTTTAGCATTTCAAAGTATGACATTAGTTCTTTCCAAATTACATACATATAATAATTGTCTACTTTTAAGAAGTTCAAGTTAGGAAGCTTATGACTCATATTCATGGTGAAGGCTAAGGTGGGGAAGGAGATTAAGTGGTTTATGGTGAACCATTAATATTTATTGATAGATAAATCTTTTCTTATGCATGCAAACTAGAATGGTTTGTTCATCAAACCGGTTGCATAGTTGAATTATATCAAAGTAATTAATTTTTTGCAAAAAAAAATCCAATGAACTAATTTGGTTTTCAAATTTTTTTTTTGGCACAAGAAATTAAAAATTCCAATTTTTTATTAAAAAAATGTATTACAACTTTGTAAACAATTATATCTTGAAATATTAGTAACTTAGATATGAATTTTGTCGATGTTATATATATATATATATATATATATATATTTAAATTTATTTATGAAGTTGTGTCATTAACTTTAATTTAATTATTTGTGAACTTTGTTATTATGAACTTGATATTTATGAGTTATATTATTATGAATGTTAATTTAATTGTTATGTTGGATATTGATTATTTTATAATGAAAATATTTTTGAGTTTGAAATATGAAATTGTGTTACTATGACTTGTGATTTTGAATTTGAAGTTTAGATATGTGATATTTATCATTTAATATGTCAATAATTTTATCTTTAAATGTATAAAATATTTTAAATTATGTTAATTATATTATTTTTTAATTTTTAATATATATTGGTTTAACTAGTTCAACAAGTGATATTTTAATTTGACTACTAAACCATCAAACTATTTTTAACCTATTTTTATTAGATTTTAATTTTCATAAACTATCAACGTAAAAAATTTAATATCATCAACTACTTAAAAAATACTTTAACTATAAATTTTGAAATAATTATTACAAAAATTAGTAATCTTATGTTAGTTGTTAAAGAGTGGATGATTGTGACACCCTTATTACTCCAACACATATATTGTAACAATGTAAATAAGTTAAAGAATAAAATTTTCAACGTTGGTAAAAGGGTTCACATAAAACCTTCATCATTGTTCTTCAATATCCAAAATAATTGAAAATAAAAATTGAAAAATAAACATAAGAGTTTACAAATTATTTTCAAAAGAAAAGGTACAACTCCAAATACATAAAAATTCATATCCTAGAATTCTCTGTCTCGATGTCACAATATCAAAGCACACCCACAATTCAATTGTTGGCATTCGAGATGCCACTCAAAGCTGGGTCTTCCTCACCTAAAATATCCACAAATTATACGGTAAGAAAAGAAAACATCTATATGTAAAGTACACAAGGAAAATCCAACACATCATTTCATCATAACTCATTTCTTTACAACCATCTCTAACAATCATGCATCAACTTCACATCACAAATTCACAGTCATATCAATCCATTACAATTCTTACAATTAACACTATCATTTTCACATTCATAATCCACACAAACCTTAAAATTAACACTATGTCAAGGTCACGCCACATCTGACATAAGTGATACGGGTTAATTGCCTCACTCATCCCACACTATGCCAAGGTCACGCCGTCCATGTAGCATCACTTACCCAAGGGTCGTGTCATCCCTGGTCATTAGTGTGAGGAACCACAATCACATCACAATCCACACAAATCTTATAATTAACCCTATGCCAAGGCCACGCTACAACTGACATAAGTGATACGTGTTAATTGCCTCACTCATCCCACACTATGTCAAGGTCACGCCGTCCTTATGGCATCACTTACTCAAGGGTCGTGCCATCCCTGGTTATTAGTGTGAGGAACCACAATCACATCATATTCACATTCAATACAACATCCCATCTCATAACTCAAATTCCATATCACATACAAATAAGTCTACAAAATACAATGATTCATATACCCTTCAAGCAATTCACCATGAATACACATCTATAACAATAATATAACAATAATATTTATAAATTAATATAAAACTCAATTAATTCACCAATTTAATATAATATTAAATCAAATAGTAAAACTCCCAATTTTTCCAAAACCTGACTCACAGATACTTTTCTACAATTTTGTTCTCTCTCCCAAATCATCATTTTCGCAAATTAAATATATATTTGTAATCCTTAATACATACAGAATCTAATGGGATCATCAATTCCTTAAACAGAAACAATTATAAAATTATCCATAATTCTAAGGGACTCTTTTTCTACCCAATTCCCTCATGTAACTCTGCATACAAATAATCCCTTTTTCTCCCGTACCTCTATAAGCAGTAGCTGAAAATAGAGCAGAATCTGGTTGGTCTCCTCCTTTGGGTTCCCCTCGGTCTTCAGAGAATGTAGAAGGAAAAGAAGTCAGAATTGAAATGTGTGCTTTTTGAGAGTGCTAAAACGCTCTATTTATAGGCATCAAGAGTGGCCGGAACGACTCGTTTCAAATCCAGAACGCCCCGTTCTAGACTCTTTGTCATGTGTAAAATTTCACATTCAGAACGACCCGTTCTCAAACTAGAATAGGCTGTTCTAGGGTTGCATTTAACCCATAATAGCCATATTTGGAACGACCCGTTCTTAAACCAGAACGACCCATTCCCAACTAGGGAGCCTTTTTGGTAATTTGGAACGTCCCGTTCCCAACTAAGATTTGTAGGCACTTGTAGTATTTTGGAACGGCCCGTTCCAATCTAGGAACGACCCGTTCTAAGATACTAAATCACCCTCGTTTTAGTAGTTTGGAATGGCCTGTTCCAATTTGGAAATGGCCCGTTCTAGACTACTAAATCACCCCTATTGGACTTTTGGAAATTCCTACAATCTGTGAAAATCGAGCTGTTATAATGAAACCTTATAAGAGTTTTCTAAAACTTTTTACCTCTTTTGAACTATTAAGGTCAACCTAGTGGTAAAGAGTTAAAGTAATATGTACAAGGTCCTTAATTTGGATCTTGTTATTGTCATTGTAATTCTTATAATAACAAAAAGAGTCGAGTTAGGATCCTGTTTGGATACAGATGAATAAGTATTTTTTAAAGGATTTCTACTAAAAAATTCTTTTTAACTTGTATCAAAACAAACTATAAACATGCCAATATGAATCCATATGATGAAGCATAGAATTTAAACTTTGATTTTTGAATGATCTTTTTTAACCTAATCAATTATGATATAATTCGAGTTTAACCCACAAAAACATGTTAAATGCTTAAAAAAAAGTTTCATTAAATTTATATTTGATTTAAAAATTTGTGAGACATAACATTAAAAGTGTAAAAAGAGTTGTGAGCATATGATTTAGTTGTGAGACATTTACCCTATGTTTGATTGGATGGATGAAAAATGAGAAGAGAGAAAAAAAATTGAATTGAAAGAAAACTGGAAGGAAAATAAAATTTGAATTTTATTTGGTATATTAAGGTGGTATAACTTCTTCCTAATAGATTGACTTATGTTAAGAGTAAAATGGTACTAATTGCCACTTCATGTCCAAGGATTAAAACATGTTCCCTAATTAGGAAACACAAATGTTGAACCATTTATGTTAGTAACTTTTGGTGAATTTTGTTTTTTAAAGTCAACTTTCCATTTTAATTTCCTTTCATTTTATCTCCAACTAAACAAAATAAAATATATCATATTCTGAGTCTTTCTTTCTCCGTATTTTTTTTCTTCTAGTTTTATCCCCTTCCAAACATGTATTTAAAGTATAAAATATTTTCTTTCCTTCTAATTTCATCCCTTCCATGTATTTAAAGTAGATAAAACATAAAAAAAAATTAATTTAGCATTAAAAAGAACTAATAGTTAAAATTAATTAGCTGAACATAAAGTGATTTGTAAGTTCCTTAATCATGGATTAAAATAAATTGAGCACTCTTAATATGAATAACATGTATTTTGTATTTCTAAAAGTAACACATGTATTTTGTAAAATATTAATTTATAATTAGATGAAAATACAAGAAAAACATTTATTCTCCAAGATAAATTATTATTATTTGGTTTAATAAAAGGATATAATTTATTTTACTCAATCAACTCTTAAAAACATAAAATAGTAACTGATAGTAATTCAGTTACGACTCCATATTTAAGTGAAAATTCTGACATTTAATTAAAGTATAACTATCTAACTACTTGCGTAAACTATCTTTAGTTTAACATAAAAAACTATCTTTAGTTAATTAAATTATTATTTACACACGTTATAAGTTTGATACATACATATAACCTCAAGCGTGTGGTTCAGCAGTAGGAGTTGATCCACGCTTAAACAAGGTCAGGGGTTCGAATCCTGCCTGCTGTATGCAGCCGCGTTAAATCTTGGGGCCAGCTATCCCACTCTTTGAGTCGCCTCTAACCTAGCCAGGAGATTAGTCACCACTGTCGGGAGTGGATACTCCATGAACGAATAAAAAAAAAAGTTTGATACATATAAAATTCTTACAACAATATAAAAAAAAAAGCAAATTTTTTATTTTTATCACATTTCTGTAGACGTTACACTACAAGATGAATACGTAATTTTTGAACAATAAAAAAAGCATTTGACCAGGACACTTAGCTCTTGCACTTGTGTACACAGCTCATTTGACAAACTCAAAACCCCATCCGGGCCCCACGTTGTGCCAACCAAAGCCAATCAAGCACGACGAACCAATCCCTCTCTCTCTCTCTCTCTCTCTCCTAAGTTTTCATTTTTTGAAGGCAGCGCCAGCAGCACCTCCTCAGTTGTAAACGATGCCATCTCAGATCCTTCCCATGCCCAACCGTCCCTCCGATCCCTCTCCTCCGATACTGGTCAAGGCCAAAGACGACGACGACGACGCTGCCAATGACCCCTCCGCCAGTCTCCTCCGCTCCTTCCGAGACTTGTCCTTCAAGCCTCCCTTGCCCAGGGCCTCCAGCTTCACCGCCTCCTCCCGCAAACTCAACGCTCCCTCTTCTTTCCACCAGAAGCGCCGCCGCCGTGCCGCCAGCCAGGACTCCTTCCCCTCCCTTCCCCATGACACTGCCTCCTCCCGCACCTCCTCCTTCGGCCGCGACGTCGCCTCCGAGACCTTTCTCTTGACCCGCCTCGGCTTCAAGATGCTCAGTTACCTCGGGTATCGTCTCATTCTCCTTGTTTGTCTTTTACGAATTAACCGTTGTGGATCTCCACTTGTGGCGTGTTCTAAATGGTAGTTTATGTAAGTGAGGATAAGTCGCTTTTGTAAGGGTAATAATCAGTTTTTAAAGATGGTTTCAGAACTCATAATGTTACATGTCTTGGGTGTATTGGAGATCTCACATCACCTTATAGTATAACCATAGTAGTGTATATAAGTGAAGAGTTGTCCTCATCTTATAAGATGAGATGTCCCGTCCTTGGCATGAAGATCTCGCATTGACTAGTAGTGTAATCATAATAAAAAAAGTTAACAACATATTCTTTTAAACATGGTCTCTCAAATTGGTTGAAATTCGTTGGAAAACATAAAATTTAGTGGGTCTCACTCTATTTAATGATTCTTCATTCTGATTTTGTAGTTTTGAATAAATTCTAACCAATAAAAGTGGTGTATTAAGGGGAGTGTTTTAAAGAGTGTGTTGCTAATATTCTGATTTTGTAGTTTTGAATAAATTCTGATTTTGTTATGAATGCCGATCGATTTTTCAATGAAATCCAACATTTCCGTGTGGCAGTTATGGATGCTTTCTGGTTATTTATTTCTGTTCAGGGTAGGCTATAAATGGATTACGAGATTTCTTGCCCTTGGTTGTTATGCAGTGCTGCTTTTCCCAGGCTTTATTCAAGGTCCGAATTCAGTGATCTATAGCATAATTCTCGTACATGTCCAGATGCTGATTTGAATTTTCAAATGCATTAGTATCACCCTTCGTCTGTCCTTCTGTTTTATAGTTGGATATTACTATTTCTTCTCCAAACAGATACGCAGAAGCATAGTTTATGGAGATAAACCACGAAATAGGTATGATTTATTTATTATTTATATTCTCTCTCTACATTTATAAATTCCTACGGTTGTTGTAATTTTGATTTTGATTAATAGTTTATTTTCTTTTGCAGGCTTGACTTGTACTTACCTAAAAACAGCAATGGTCCAAAACCAGTTGTTGCTTTTATTACTGGTGGTGCCTGGATTATTGGGTAAGTACTAAGTGGTGTCTGTGCTTCATTTCATATTTCTGATTTAACGGAATTAGGTGAGGCTTTGATGTTGTTTATTTATTTATTTATTGAGAGGATGGATATTCTTATCAATGGAGTGGTATATGAGCTTCGATTCTTATTTTTATATCTTGTTTTAAACAGAAGTTCATTATTTAAAGAGGATGGAGGTCTAGGGTGACGTTGATAAATAAGAAAGAGAGGGACCAGGTGAGGGAAGGAAATTGGACGAGGCGAAAAATAGAGTATCTTGGTAGAAGTTGACATTAACAGACATGTAAAAGCGGTGGTTGGCAACAGATTAGAACCAATATCCTTTGTAGGTCCGTAAATAACAAGGAAAATGCACTTGATATCAAGACCTGAAGAGAGATCATAAACATAACAAGTAAAATCAGTCTCTGATACCAACGTGAATATCAAACTTTTAATCTGAATGCTTGAAGACAGTGATTCCTCGATCCTTAATTTATAATGATCAGAAATAAATTGCAATAATAATGGAATCCCTTAATTGTAGGGATTATACAATCAAATATTGAATACAATATAATGTTAACTTGGCAAGAATAATAAAAGCAGGAATATGGAATAATAATGACTGAGATTAAATGGAAATCAAGTCAAATCTCAACAGTCATCAATGTAATCCACAAGATAAATTCAAGTACTAAGGCACCAAAACTGTGTAAAAAAGGTTAAGGCTGACTGGATCAAACCCTAAATTACTAATACCATATTAGCTTTCGTAATTGTGTGTCAAATGTTCACCACACACATGTATTATTTATATCGAGTCATTGACTATAGTAATCTTCCAATGATATCCCGAATCAATGCTAATTGTAATCAAATCATACATATATTATTGTTTTCTATATAACTAATATTTATACATGCTGCATGAGCTATATTTAACAGAACTGTATAATGTCTTATGAAGTGTGTAGTTTCAAACTGAGGAGTTTATAATTGTGTTTTAAATTATATACCATGTTTTTCTTTTTGATATTTATCGTCCCTTGTGCGATCCGATGCTACTAGTTTCATTATGTGTTGCGTGTCTAGTGTATACAACATGTGCACGTTCACCACCTACCAATTCTGTTCTTACTAGTTTTGAAGTGTTTGTATTTGTGTAGTTACAAAGCATGGGGTTCTCTTTTAGGCCAACAGTTATCAGAGAGAGATATCATTGTGGCATGCATAGATTACAGGTGATCTTTTCTTCATCTATTCTCACATCAGTATTTTGCTCTAGGTAATAGATGCAATCTAGCAGCATTAAAATTGTTATGGAGACTAATCCTTATATTTACTAATAAAGAAAACCCTTTATTCCTAGGTTCTATTTTTATTAGTGTAAAGTGATGTATAAGGTCTGCTTTTGTATCGCAACTATTAAAATTGAATTAGTGAACTATAGTTTTATGCGTTACTTCTCTATCTCATTCTTCCCTTTTCCATCTATTCCTAGAAGTTGATCATATTATTAGTCATACCAACCATATGACCTGTGTATCAGCTAAAGGTTTCATCTTGTAGAGTTCTTGACATGGAATTCCTGTATTTAGTGACTTTTCATACTGTTTTTAGAGTCGAACATTCTTTGCAACTACATTTATGGCCACATAGACTGCATTTTATAGAATCCCAACTTTTTTATTTTTTTATTTATTTTTTTTTATATAAAATCAAAATATAGGAAGTATACAGCCAAGAATTAATGACAACAGAACGAAGTCAATATACTGGTTTTTACAGTATAGGGTGCAAAACCTGGTTAATAAGCAGAGGGATTATTGAAATATACAAGTCAAAATGAAAATGAAAATTGGTAATGAAAACAGTAATGATCAAAACTAATCTAAGGAAATCAGTGGCTTATATCGTGCCTCATCAGTCATCACAAACCACTAAAAGCGTATTTAATTCAAATTGGCACTCTTAAGCTACATGAGATTCACCTAATAATAAATAGTCTACTGAATTGAGTGTTACGTGCGTATGTCTTCGTATTGCAGTGTTATATAAGATCTGTTTTGTTGCAGAAATTTTCCCCAGGGAACCATCAGTGATATGATAGCTGATTCTTCTCAAGGTATCTCATTTGTGTGCAACAATATTGCAGAATATGGAGGTGACCCTAACAGGTAAATAATCATTCTCTTCAAAGTTTTCTCATTACAGCAACCAATTTGTTCACTTGCTATAAGGGTAATGGCTTCTCTCGTGATCAATAATGATGTCTTTGTTTAATATTTTTTCCGTATAGAATTTACTTAATGGGGCAGTCAGCTGGGGCACATATTGCTGCGTGTGCAATTGTGGAGCAGGCAATCAAAGAGGCAGGTGAAGGAGAAAGTACTTCTTGGAGTCTTTCCCAGATTAAGGCTTATTTTGGTTTATCTGGAGGGTAAGTACTTGCAGAAAGTTCCTTCCAATCTCTGGTATCGTGTGTTAAAAAAATACTACACCTTCTGGAAAATTACATACTTAATGTTTTGGTTTTGTGTTACTTTTAAAAAAATCGGTTCACTTTTCCACGTTAATAACCATGCAACTTCGTGTAGCTTTAGCATTTCCGTATTTTTTTACGCACATCACGTGGTTCTAAGTCTAACTTGAAACCAAACATACTCATTATCTTTGGGAGTGCTTCTGTGATAATGATGGAATGGCGGGTTGGGAACTCAATTGTTAGAAATTATGAAGTACTTTAATTTACTTCACTTATCCATATCTTATACGTTGGTGAAATACCAAATCCTTAAAATATTATGAAAATCTTATTTGATATCGATACTCTCAATACTTTATCGATATTAATCGGTGAATTGTCTAAGTCTAATAGAGATGTGGAACTCAATATGCCAATGAGGATCATATAAGTGGAAAAAACTCAAACTTTACGAATGTGTGAATGTAATGTCAAGCCCACAAGTATACTTCCCTGTTAAGCCCCTTGATGGAGATCTCCTATTTACAAAATTTAATCAAGGTAATTCCTGTGAATATTTATTCTAGTCCATTGGTGGGTTTCTAAAACTTTGCCGTAGGTCATAAAGTGTAAACTCTTGATTTTGAAGATTGCACAAGTGTTAGTAGTTAATGAGCGGCCCCTAAAGAGATTCAAATATCGAAGGGTTCCTCAATAGTGGAGAATCGCGCTATTATGTGAGCTATAGCGGCGCAACTGTAATGAGTTTCAGAAACCTTATACGAAGCGTATTCAAACCACATTCAATTCTCTATTACCTGATTTGACACAAACAACCAACACTCGGTGCTTGCCTGGCATACACACTTCTCTGTTTTGCACGTACTCTGTTCTGTCAATTGGCAACACATTCTCTATTTAAGTATCGTCGAGTCAACCTTCTTTTTAGTCCGAATTCTGTTTTACCGCTCACCCCCTGTGTTCTATCCTTGCGTTCTGTTCTGATAGTGTTTTGTTTTTTCATAAACTTCATTGGTCGCCCTTGAAGCAATCGTAGCATCATCCACTTGTGCCATTTTGTTTTTTCGATTGGAACTTCTGGGATTGCACTCATTCATTCTTGATTTTCGTTGTTATCAATTTGTGTGCATTTATACGAGGTTGATAATTATTATGTTATTCACATTTGAAGTAGTACGTGATGTTCTCTTCAATCCCATTGGTTATGTTTATTAGAAATGAATAGGGCCTAAGTCAACCCAAAAAGGTAGCTAAAGTGGTGAGGATTGTCTAAGTCTTAATGCACACCTCTCACAGGGCTGGATATCTGGATCATGAAGTCTATAGGACTGGACATTTGTGAGTTGCTCATCACCAACACTGGACAGACTTTGATGTCATGTTCGAAATCTACTGCGCTTACCCAAAATGCTAGCACAAGGGGTGAGAATTGCCTATGTCTTGTATAAGGGATTATTTTAAATTCTAGCACAAGAGGTTTGCCTATGTCTTATAAGGATTATTTTGATCAATATTCCTAGCTAATGTGGAAACATCTTATAATGTTCAACAACCATGATATCACTAGGCTATTTTTAAGTTTCCATTTTTTATTTTTGGGATCATCTTTCTCCACTTGTCTTGCATCCCCGGTGATATATTCTTCTTTTCCTTGGAAAAAAAAAATTGAACTTTGGACTGGTAAGTTTGGATGGAGTTTTGTCCCTTCTGTTTGTGGCCAATGATAGGAATAGGTCCTTCAATCAGGCTGGTTATGGCAGGGTATCAGTCTCCAATCTAGATACTACCTCTAGACTGTTAGTCTCTAGTTTGTATGCGATGAATGGAGCAACATGCAGTTTGAAATCAAACATGGCTCATATTAATACGCTTTGCTACCTTGCAGAAAATATTTTATTTTCCTTGATTTGATCGATTACAAGATGGTAGAATAAATAGGGAATTAGGGTAACGACTGTAAACTGATCTAGGCCAAGGTAATAGGAGAGTCAATATCTCTCTTTTACGGTTAACATAAAATTAAAGATATGAGATACAAGAGATTCCTGAAAGCATAGAATGATAGAACTAATATCTGCACACGTGAAAACAAAATTGGAAGATTGTGTCTGTTCCCGACCAACAGGAACTAATCGCCAATCTAGATTTTGATCCCTGGTCACTCTATTCTTTTGCATAAAATAAAAAAGTTGAATTTAAGTATATGGTAGGTGAGTCTGTGTGCTTTACGTGAGGGAGTTTGTTAAAAATGTAATGAAAGCCATTGACGGGCTTTCAACCTGATAATTTAAGCTACTTTTTTGTTTGGTTCGTGACAGATCCCATGTTAGAAATGCAAATTTTGATTGTGATATGTTACAAAAGCGTTTTGTTTTACTAATATTAGGATTGTTACACTGTTGTACATGTTACAGAAGAAAGTATTCCGCCCCCCCTCACTATTTGATTTTTTTAAAAAATAAAATATATTTATTATTTTAAGTATATGATTATATTGAAAGATTAGTTAAAAATTGATATATATGTATATATATATATATATATATATATATATATATGTAAATATATATCATTGATGATTTTATGATATAAAAGAATGATATATATATAAGTTAGATAAATAATATGATGTATTTAAGAATTATGATTTAATATTTATCTAAATTTATTATTAAAAAAAATGTCTCCCCCCGCCCCCCTTTAATTGTGCTCTAGATCCGTCCCTCAAGTTGATCGATCAGGTATGGATTTAATCTTTTTCAAATTTTAATGGCAAAATTAAATGTATACAGAAGACATGCAATAACCACTAATTATTACAATTAATCTTTTATTTTGCTTATGGTAAATGCAATGTTATTTGATTACGAATGTTTGTTATATACCTTGTATTTCCCACCAATCCAGAAGATACGCAATAACAACTAACTTAATTTATTTGATGTCTTCTTACATCAATGTAGGTATAATTTGTTTAACTTAGTAGATCACTTCAACAGTAGAGGTCTTTATCGGTCCATCTTTTTAAGGTACGCACTTCATTTCATTCATCTTAAGTGAAATCTTCAACAGTATTATGTTTAACACTCTGATTTTCATTAAATTAGACTTTCGAATGACTACTTTTATCTTACAGCATAATGGAAGGGGAGGAATCCCTGCGACGGTTTTCTCCAGAGCTAATGGTTCAAGATCCAAACATTGGAAATGCGATTTCTCTACTACCTCCTATAGTTCTTTTTCATGGCACTGGGGATTATTCCATACCATCAGATGCGAGGTTTGTGCTCCTTTCAAAAGGGTTTTAAATTTTTAGTAACAATAGAAAACAGAAATTTATATTGACCGGCACATTAATTTTTTATGGTTTAGTTTTGCCGAGATATACCCTAGAGTGCTCTACTCTGGGAGCTTAGTGAGTGAAAATTGTTTCATGCAATATTAAATTGCCAAGCTTTGTGTAATGGCTGAATGATTTTAGTTAGCAATGAGCAACTTAATTTAACTTGGGCATTGATAGCCATGCAAAAGAAACAACATAGAACGACCTATGACAGTTCAGTTCCTTGTCCCTGAAACAAGAGTCAGCAAACCATTTAATATAGAGATGAAAGTTAAATGCTCTAGTTTAAGTCACAAACAACTTGAAAATGATGTAAAAAGGTGGTGGAAACCCAAAAAGGGTTGGACATTATTATTTCAAATAAAAAATAGATTGACCGATTAATCTACTACCTTTCTCTCCCAAAGCATGGGCTCTGATTACAATCCAATAAAAATTCTCCAAAACTGTCTCCCTTTCTCAAACTACTCTATATTTATAATCATTTCCCTTAACTAGCTCTCAAAAATTGTTAAAAGAAGATAAATCCTAAAGATAAACTATAATAACATAATTCAAATAACATAATCCTAAACTAACTCCTAAAGATAAATTATAATAACAAAATACAAATGATAAATCTTAAAGATAAGTTATGATAACAAATTCAAATAAGATAATCCTAAAGATAAACCATGATAGCATTATTTTGAATGACATTGTCATAAACTAGATTTGCTACTTTGAATTGAGTTCTATCACTAGGTCATTAAGGTTTATTAGAATATATGAAAAAATCTCATAATATCAATATTCAACATTATACTTTATACTATTTTAGAATTATCTCTTAGAATCCGTTCCTCCATTTCTCTAGTTTTCATATTTCTTTTTTTTTTTTGTGATGGAGGATACAGTGGTCTACCTTGATAGATGGTCTATGGTGGTCTATTAATTTCTACCATTAGATTAATCTCCTAGATATAGATTACACGTGAATCATTTACATTAGATTATGCTCCCTTCCTCCTCAACCATTCCTCAACAGCTCCTGCTCTTACTGTAGCATATTGTTGGTGGAGATGCCCTAATCGAAGGAAGAGTTTACGCTCATTTCAGCAAAGCCATTCATGGCTTCCTCTACCTTCCGTTCCACACGTCGTCGTTCCCCTCCCACTCACCACTTCCTCCTCTAACCTCACCAAGAACAACAACTTTTGTTTTCTATTTAACCAGCCAAACGCAAACTTATCTGAATCAAACTCCCTCTGTTCTTAATCCTTCAATTCTGACTCATCCGTAATGATGGACCAAATCTTCGTCAACTTTCCAGCCGCTTCAATGGAAAACCAATTTCCCTTCTTTCATTTAGAGTCCGAACCCAAAATAATAAACCTCGAAACCCCCAAATCCCAACCCCAAACATTGTCGTTGGAATTCACGTTTCTAACCACGTAGGACTTTAAGAAACCTGAATCGCGTGGAAAAAGTTTTCACTTTAAATCTTTCTCCCGAAGAAGACCGAGTGGATGGAAGAGAAGAAGTACCACAGGGGAATGTGAATCAAAGCCGCCAAAGCATACAAACCAGTTGTGTTCAAGCTTCGCTGTTCCAAAGCCATCTTCTACTTCCCTCTCGAAGCCAACATCGATTACCGCAAAAGCCACTGGCAAGAGGTGTCACGAATGCAGAAAGGAGAGGGAGAAATAAAAATAAATCTGTTGTTGAGGGCCTACGGTAATATCCTAGGATGAGATAAATTCAACGGTTTTAAGTAATGGATCACCATGGACCACCAAACAAGGTAGTCCACCCCACCCACCCTCCAATTTTTTTTTTTGGTATCTCACTATTTGTTTCTGTATTTATCAAAAAAAAAAAAGGGCATCCCCGCATCATGTCAAGTCATGATTTTTTTTAGTTACAAAAAAGTTTAGATCAAGGAAGGGCACCACATCATACAATATTAAAATCAACTACTAATTTTTTTTTTTTTTTTTTAAGATTTTCAGTAAGATTACAAATTGTTTCCTCAATCTCCGATGCAAATCCGTATAGAAGGATATAAAACACGAGGAATGTTAGATTCAATCCCAAATTCTAATTTTTCTTCTGGTTTTCCTAAAAATCTTATAATTTTAACATGGTGTGGTAGCTTATAATTATTATACTTTGTTTCTGTCTTTTCATTCTAAGTAGTCCTCTCTCTTGCTGTACGCTCATTCTACTGTTTCATCCTGGCCATCTCATCGACCACTAGGTCCGGTTCGTCTCTCCAAGGTCGGCCCAACCTCACGTGGTTTGTGTAACGCATGGGTGTTTGGCTCCTTTAGGCTGTGTTCTGCCATTACTTAGGTCTTAGGCTCAAATCTGACATTTTTTTCTCTGTTGTATTGGTTTGACGTTTTTGAGCTATTTCTGGACATTCTTTGTGGTTGTTATCTTCAGTTTTTCATGATGTTGGCTTAGCATTGAGGTGGAGAAAGGTGGAAGGTGTCTTGCCTTTGCCGTGTTCTATCTTTTGTCGTAGCCATAGTTTGGCACCAGTCTCAAGTCCCAGGTACTCTGGACTTGCCTGTCTCTATCCCAGTTGCAGTTGCCCTGTCAGTTTTTTGTTTCATATGCACTCTTTTGTTGCCCCAAGTATTGTTCTGAAAGTGGTCAGGCAATGCTAGTCTCCAATTTCATATGCCTGTCGTGGTTGTCTTATCTCATGATTTGTTTACTTATTTAATTGGCTAAATTAACTTTGGATTTAATGGTGATACATGTTTTCCACAGTCATTCAATCATAATTCACCATAAATAATAATTGTGTTGACTTTTACAATAACTATCTAAATAGTCAATTAGTCATATAAATCATGTTTCTAATTGGTTGGCTGTGTAAAACATTTTGCACTACCAGTACATCACTTTTAAATCCATTAACTTTTCGTCTTTTATTTTATTTTTAATATTTATTTTGGTCATTTATTTTTTTAAAAAAATCATTTTAATCTTTTATTTTTAAAATTTTGTCAATTTGGTCTTTGTGAAAGTGATAGTTTTCAATTTTGTAATATGATTTTAAATTCTTTTATGACTGATCCAAGAATCAAAGCTCATGTACATGAAAACTATTGAATCTATTTGATGTTTGAACCAAAAAGAGTAATAAGTATAATGTAAATTGCGAGAGTAAAACCAACAAGCAATTGGAAAATAAAAAATATGTTATTATGTTTTTTTCAAGTTGCTTGTGAAATTTATTTTTTACATAATTTTTATTATATTTATAATTTTTTTTTGGTTTAAATATCATTTGAGTTCAATAATTTTTACAAAGTAAATTTATTGAAACAAATTTTTTGTTTTGAATCTTTCAAAAAATATCCAAAATCATGTCACAAAATTGAAAACCGTCAATATTTTGAAAGGATCAACTTTATTTAAAATTAAAAGATTAAAGACCATAATGAAATTTTTAAAAGACAAAAAAATAAAATAAAATAAAAAGTAAAAGAAATGATTAAATGTATACTAATTTAGCCTATTTAATTTAATTAAGATTATTAACATAAATAATTGATAATGCTTTTATATTTTTATCAGTATGAGACATCACATTCACATCATAAAAGTCATTATCAATTGTAGCATTTAGGAGCAATTTGTTTAAAATAAAAAAAATAAAAAACATTGATTTTTAAAAAGTATATATTTTAAAAGAATAGAAGTTGCTACTTAAAAAGATTTTAAAAAAATAAAAAAATTATTTTATTAAAAAAAACGCTTTTAAAGTATAAAGTTTAAACAAACCCAACTTTAGTCTCTTTTCTCTCCTTTTCATCCTAAAACTCGATAATTTCAGCAAGGTCTGTCGATTAATAGGTTCAGAGTTAAGGATATGTTTAGAGACATGAGGAGTTTGTTTGAGAAAGGTTTTCTTCTCATGATTTCAGCGGTTTCGAAAGAAATTATTTTTTTTTGAAAAAAAAAAACTTTTTTTGTGATACCAGCTTAAATTTGTTAACAGATATTTTTTTTTGTGCAAAAGTAAGCTGTTTTCTTTAATCTCAAAATTTGATGTTTATGATTACTTTTTAATAGTTTTCTTTCTTTAACGTAAAAGCTGATTTTTTTGGTGTATTAAAAAAAAAACTTCTTAAATTTGTTTTTCAGCAAGTTTATCCAAACAAAAATCCATTATAATTATAATGGATTATAAAAATAATCTATTATTACATAATCAATTATTGAAATCTGTTTTTTACAGCTTCCCAAACACACTCGAAATGGGGATTTATAGCTTTGGATTCGTCCAGCTGATTCTTTTTCCTTCCCAAGCTCATAATGCGAGTCTTCTTCCTAACTTTACGTAGAGTATTCACTACGCAATTACAACAATTTCAGTTGATTCCGATATTTTTTATTTTGTTTAAATTAACTTGTTAAGTTTTTGCTCTAAGAAACCCAATTCAAATTTCCTATATTCCTCTTTGAAAAAGAAAAGTACTCAATTTCATGACAGTTTTTTCTGACTAGCATACGATCTTTCCCAGTACAAAAGCAAGCGTATTGTGGGAGTCAGTGCGTAAATATTAGCTCAAGGATCTGTCTTTATCAAAAATTATTGACTCTGACTGCCCAATAAATTTATGGTTGACTTAGAGAGACTTAGGTGAAATGATTAGATGATCTTCTATAAAACTCAACAAATTAGTATGCTCGGTGTTATGAAGAGGGGGTCTGAAAAGTGAATGCAAGAAGAAACAGATGAGGAGAGAAATAGTTAGCCAATTGTCTAGGTAGTCAGTTCAGCAGAGCTGGCATACAGTTACAGTTGAAGGTGGTGACAGTTAATAAATAAACCGATTTGTTGAACAGGGGAATGTTTTGTTGTGCTAAACCAAGCCACATGTGAGTGAAGGGGGTCACCCTTGCGAAGGAGTCCTCATCGTTTTTCCTTCCATAACAGAGATATCTTTGTGTTTCTCCTCTGTATCATACCCTTGATCTAATTCTTATTATCTTTCTTCTTCTATGAGGTATTCTTCCTAGAATCGTAGCAGAATTTGTGATTATTTCTGGTTGTGACATACTTCTATATGCCCATTGATTTCCTAGTGGTTCGGTTTCAATAAATGCTGTTCATCCTGTTCATCAACCAGCAAACAGGTTCAGCTATCATGTCAGGTCTTCTTGCTCTCACTGTGGTTCTTTTCTTCTGTATCGAGATTCTCTTTTTAATTTTTATCTTGATGAACGTGTGTTCCATGCATTCTCAAAATAGAACATCTCCATTTGCAAGTATTCTAGTAGCATGCTTTCAAATGTTCCTTCCAATCCTTATTATAAGACAATTTAGAAGGAAATGGTAGTTCTTTTTATAAAGCATTATTTTTATTTTTCATCTTTTACCCCTATTAAAAATTGTGAGTATGTGTTTCTTGTTGAATAATGAGAAGAGAATATGAGAAATAAATGTTCACTCCTGTCTCTTGAACTCTGTGATTGCTATTTATTAATTTTTTTGTATTAGTAAATAAGTTTTGATATGAAGTAATATTTTCGCCTCTTCCATGACAATTTATTGATAAGTAAAAAGGTAAAATTGGTATATCATGATTTTGTTTTATAAAACTAATAAATTGGTATATTATGAAGGACCAGAGGGAGTACCATTTTTTTGAGTTCATTACTAACCATATGGATTTATTTTAAATGTGTTGTTAATCATCAATATAAGGCATAACAAGCATTCAAAAACCTTGGCGATTTTCCATGGTTTGACAAACTTCTGAAATTGGAAAAGTATTCTCAAGTTATGTGGTTGTTTAAGCACTTTGAACTTTTTGGAGATGATTACGTCTCTTATTGTAGTATTTGCTACAGTTCCATTTGATACACTGCTGATTACTTGTTTTTTGAAGGTTTTCTTTGATGATTGTGTGAATTGGGAAATTTACGTTGGCACTAAAATGTTCTGATCTGTTTGATAAGTCCCACACATCAATCATAGTACATTTAAAAGCTTTTAAAAATAAGAAGTCAATGCAAAATGGAGAAAGCCCCAAAATGAAAGAAAGGATCACATTAAAAATATTCTAACCGAAGGCTAAGTATAACTTACCTACCTTCCTACCTACAGGATTAGATTTATTTTACTTTATTTTTCGATTTTGGGTCAATACTGATAGTGAATCTGGAAATAAGTAATGGTAACCTAAAATTGCATTATAATGTTCTTTTAAGTGATAAAGTTTCGATTCTTGCGAAGAGCTAATGTGTCCTGTGACCGGATATACTTTGAATTTATGAAAGAAAGATTCGAGTAAGAATCGTTTTCCTGCACACTAAATCCTGTTGAATGGTTGAGCTCATGTTTTTTTATCTGGATAGGTTGAATTGAATTTTGTGCATCTTATGCTTTTGCATGGGCTAAAGTAGGATTTAATCCTGTATTATCCTCCAAATTAGCAAGGCTACTAGAGATGTACAACTTAAAGAGAGGTTATTTAATTTTATAGCAGGGTATTGTCATTACAGTGCAACTAATTTGCTTCTCTCTGTAAATTGAAGCATTTTCTTTCACAATTTTCAATTATTTTTCAGCTGCTGAACTTTGATTAACATAATATTTTTTTATACAGTAAAACATTTGCTGAAACTCTTAAAAGAGTTGGAGCCACAGCTGAATCAATTATGTACGATGGGAAGACTCATACAGATGTGTTTCTACAGGTATTTGACCACTCGTCATTCTTGCGTAAACTGCTAAGTTTGTTTTCAAATTTCAATCAGTTTTGCACGTTTTTTAAACGATAATCTATGATATAAATAAAATATAAGGAGTACTAATATATTCAGGATAATTAGTGCAAGCATTTAACTCAGTGATGGCAACAGGGTTATCTTGGGTTCTTGCTAACTATTGCTTGTTCCTTCAAACTTTTATATGTAGTTATCTTGAGATTTAGGTTTTTAAAACATTAAATTTCCCACGTGAAGTCACTTGAACCTAATCTTATCATTAGCTTAAAGCCGAAGGCATGATTGACTAACTTGATCAAAAATAAAAATACGAAGAAACAGAGCATTATATAAACTACTCATTTTATTTTTACATTTTCTTAGCTAATTTAGCTTACTGATAAATTTTCACGCAAGGAGTAATGCTGAATCTTGTGTGACAAGATTTCGTGTGGATGTTAAATCTTTTTAAGTAGACTTTCATGTGAAATGCTTATACCTTTCAGGATCCCATGAGAGGTGGCAAAGATGATATGTTTGAAGATTTAGTAGGATATATCCACTCTGGTGACGCTGATGCCCGTGAGAGAGATGCAAAGGCTCCTCCAAGAAGACGCCTTGTACCTGAATGCATGTTAAAATTGGCTCATAGCGTCAGTCCATTCTAGCCTTTAAGCAGAATGAACTAACATTCATAGTTGATTCGTTAATTTACACTGTAAATAACCATTTATTGTGACTTGCTAGATTAATTCTTTACATGACATGTTTGGCACTCCATCCCATTGTTAGATTTAGCATTTTACATATATGGGGTCCGTTTGATTCGCTAAAAATTATGATTTTGGATAATATAAATATAATTGTTCCGCGTTTGACATACAAAAAGATTATTAAAAAAATGTAAAGTTTTAGAAAACTCTCCTAAAGAAACTAATTTAGACGAATCTCTAGATGAAGTAGATAAACTTAAGAAGGAAGTGGATTCTCTCAAGATAAACTTATCCAAATTCATCCAAGGTACTAAAATATTGGATAAAATTTTGAGATATAAGAGGAATGTCTATAAAAAAAAATATGTTCATGGATATAAAGGCTAAAGGTACATTGATGATGAATATGTTAAAGCGTGCTACTTTTGTTGTAAAATTGGACATATCACATCCAAGTGCAATCATCTGCCTAAGAAAGACCTCCTAATGTCTCTAAGACTAATAGGAAAGGATCCAAGTCTATTTGGGTATCTAAAACCTAAATAATTCTTATGGTAGATCTCTTTGAAAATATGAAGGAAAGTCTAGTCATAGTACTTAGACAGGTGCTCATGTCACATGATAGGAGATAAATAGACATTCTAAAGCCTAAGATAAAAAATTAGTGGTCAAGACACTCTAGAGGAAATCAAAAGGGCAAGATTAGAAGAATAAGTAAAATAGGAATATCCTCATCTATATTTATTGACAAAGTGCTCTTTGTTGATTAACTTTAATATAACCTATTTAGTATAAGTCAATTATGTGATAATGAGTTTGATGTGTCCTTCAATAAGAATGTGTGTATAATAAGAAGTTGTGGCAAGATGCAATTAATGGAATTACGCTTATGGGCCAAATTCAAAAAGAGTCAAGAAGAGTGAGATAAGTTTGAAGGATAATGACCTAAGCTCATATTGAAATTTGGGTTGCTTTTAGTAAATATTTGTAAATATTTTCTTTTAGTTTTGACCTTGTATTTTTGGATCAAATAGATTAAGAAATTATTCCCTTGCAATTTTTTTAGGGGTGTATTTTATATTTTAGGAGGGATGCAACTAATATTTGAAAAATGTGCTTATTGGATTTGTTTGGAGTTATACCTTCATTATGGTGGGTATCCGTATTGGTTCCCGCACATTCTCATTAGTTCACACATCATCAACAAGTCACATGTTCTATGCACTAATCACAATTTTTACACGTTTTCTTCTACACCCCAATTTTTACTAATACTCCCGTCACACCTTTTGTACCTTGCCATGTGGCAAACTCTTCTAGATTTAGGATGTTGACATCTTTTTTTGAAGGGAAATTTTAAATTTGAATTTCAAGAACTAGAGTTAGTTAACTTTAGTACAAGTTAACCTAATCTTGTTTACACTAATATTTTTGTTAGCTTAACATGCACCACAAACTATCAAATTGTATATATAATCTCCTTGTGTATAATTCCTCACTTTTGATAATACATGAGAATTTAGATTGAGTTTTCTCTCATTTTTCAAGAGTCTAGGAGTTTTTCTTTGAGTGCAACTCCATTTGCTTCTTTTATCAAGGATCTTTTCCTTGTAGTGAGAAACCTTCTTTGACTTATCTTCTACCTAGGAGTGACGCCACCATCTCGTGTCTATTCCATCATTTTCAACTTTTCCTTTTTCAAAAGACCTTGTGAACAATTTTCTTTTCAATAAAATTTATTTTGAACTCATTTATTATCTCTTTTCTTTTATTTAAATATATTAGCATGTGAGATAGAGGGTATCCCAATTACTATGCACAAAGAACAAGATTTGGCTAAAGGGTAAAAGATTGTTTAAATCAAAGAGCTTTATATGTGTTTACACTATTTGATTATTTGAATTTGAATGGACTTGTATCTTTCAACACTAACCATATTGTCACATTCATCAATAAGAGATGAAAAGGTACAAAAGGTGTATTGTGTGCGATTAGGTTACTAATATTGAATTTAAAAAAAATCAATGATTAGTTTGTCCATGGAAGTGGAATAAAAATTCCATTTTACATCCATTTATTTTGCTTCATTTGTCGATCAGACATTGAAATTTTTATTTTTTATTTTTACAAGTGGACATGGAAGGCCTTTTGGAATAATGAGTATGCTAGATTATTCCCGAGGTTCCTTTGCAACTTACTTTAAGCTACTTGACTTGATTTTTTTTTTGAGGTCCTTGACATCCCTTTCTACTCCACATATCAAGAAATCATAAATTCCCCTCAAGTAAACTATGATTCTTTATTGATTGTTAAGTCAAAAGACGATCTTGAATCCATTTAGTTTAGAATTTTAATACTAAGAAAAAAAAGTGTTTTTATAAGAGAACATATCTTCAAAAACATCTTCGAAAATATCTTTAAAAATACTTAGAAGTATAAGATGCAAATCGTCAATAAGACAATGTAAATTAGACAAAACATACAATTTGTCTCATACATTAAATGCTTATTATTTATTGGGACTAACAACCTATGTTGTACGGACATAGCCTAGGACTGTTGTGTCCCCGAGTTTGACACTTTTTAGGAGCGGACACACTATGGATGCACCTCGAACACTTCGACAGACCATGTCTACACAAATTAGACACGTCTCTATCACATACACCTACAAAATTGATGTGTCTCCATTGCGGACACCTACAAAACTAACGTGTCTCCATTGCGGACACTTGTAAATTAACACGTCTCCATCTCGATGTACTATTCGATACGTCGATTTAAGCTTTTTTGTTATTTAAAAAAGAAAAAATCTCAATAAAAACATAAACAAAAAAGGGATGATTTAAATTTTTTTTTTAAAAAAAGAAGAATAATAAATCTCAATAAAAGCATAAACAAAAAAGGGAGAATTTGAGATTTTTTTTAAAAAAATAAAAAAAAAATCTTGATAAAAATAGAAACAAAGAGAGTAAGATTTGAGATTTTTTTAAAAAAAGAAAAAATTGATAAAAATAGAAATAATGAAGAAAATTGTTTTATTTCTCTTTACTTAACTTTTACATAATAGAAAAGAAAAAAGTTTTAATAAAAATAAAAACAATGAAGGGAGGATTTGAGATTTAGAAAGAAAATTAGGAATATGATGTCTCTTAATAATTTTTTTTAGACCTAGTAGGTTATTGTTGTATTAATATATAATATTTTTGTCATGTTATTTATATTATATATTATATATATGTCGTGCCCATGTATCTTACGTTTTTTGGTTTTGTCATATCCTTATATCCGTATCCGTGTCGTGTTTTCGTATTGTGCCCGAATCCATGCTACATAGCTAACAACAAAGCCTCTTGAATGCTTCATTTCTTAATAGATCAAATTAGAAGATTATATTGGAACCCACAAATATGTTAAAGAGAACAAGATCATACTTTTCGTCAAGACCAAAGATAAAGATCCCTAAAATCACGGAGAAAAGCAAATAAAGTCATTGTTGCTGCACTCCACTGACATTACTTTTGCAAGTTCCATTTGGTATGAAAAGTTGATAAATAGCCTCCTTGATCACATAAGAGATATCATTTGGTGAAATGCATTTAATGCTCACATTAAACGAGTTGAATGGTTATCTGTCATCATAAGGAAAAATGATGAAGATAGACAAAAAAAACTTGTTAGTTGGACTTAAAGTGTTGCAACAATCATCTTATTCAAGCTACTATATAAGAAGACTCAAAGCTTAAGAAAGAAAAGACACATAATATACAAAAAAGACTTGTATAGAAAGAAACACTCTTTGTAAATTTATTCTTTATTGTAAAAAGTTTACTTCTCTATACTGGTTGTATAACGTCTAAGTGAAATGAACACTACATTTGTGTGACCTTAATAACCATTGTTATAAGGTTGTGCTTGGAGAGACTTATTTGAAAAAGAATACTTATTTTGAGCCTAGAGAGGCTTGTTTCAAAAAGAATACTTGTTTTGAGTTTGGAGAAGCTTGACTGTAAAAAAATATTTGGTTGGTAAGCCTAAAGAGATTTGTTGTTAAAAGAATACTTGGGTAACTGTTTGAAAAGGCAAGTTAAAGAATACTTAGGGTTGAGTTAGAAGTGACTTATTGAAAGAATACTTATATCTTCGTTTAAAGATAATGGAACTCAATTTGGTTTGATTAAGAACTAGATGTAGTCTCAATAGTTTAGATGAATCAAAATAAAAGTATCCAATGTTTCATCTGACTGCTCTTCGTGCTTCCTTTGACTAGCATTACTACTTCACTATGAAAAACATGCGGGTTTTTAATACACACTATTCAACCCCCTTCTAGTATTTATCTTTTCTCCACATTGATATACTATTTTTTTTTTTGGAATTCACAATGATAATGTCCCTCATACCTACCCCAAATCACTTTCATAAAAGTCCCCAAAACAAATCCCATAACCACTCAAAATCAACCCCAAATAACCACTAAATTCTAGCTAAAAGCCACAAAACCAGTAGCCCCTTCAATCTAGCAGCCCTAAACTAGCTACAAATAAGCACATAAAACCAACTTCAACTAACCACCCAAAACTCTACCTAAAAGCCCCCAAAAATCAACCATGAATTCATTGACACATTTTTTTGAAAAGTTTACGCCCATACAACAAGAACCCATAAACATAACAATTTTAACCATACCAACCCACAAAACACAAAGTGAAACTCAATAAAGCAAACCAACCAACTAGAACATAGTACAATGAGCCTAAATGAAGGAGAATTGAAGATTAGCACCTGGAAGCCTAAAGGAGAATTGAAGAAGAAGACCCCATTGTTACACCTCGCCAGAGTTCGCTAGACTTCATTGGAGTATTTTGAGTAGGTGGGGAGGGGGGGGGGGGGTGAAAACATCATTAGAGAGATCATCACACTTCTTTTCACTTGGGACAAGGATAATGAAACAATGGTAGCACATGCTCTGTTTTGTGCTTTGGCTCTAATAAAAGTACATTTTATGTCGAGTGTTTTGTCATACAACATAGAAAGATACATTCTATGTTGAGTAAGACAACACTCGACATATTACTTGACATAGAATGTGCTAGTAAAAGTCAAATATTGACTCATCTTAGCACATTCTATGTCAGGTGAGGTGTCACCCAACATAAAAATTCTTTCTATATTGGTCATTTCTATAACCGACATTGAAAGGTTGACAAATATTATAACTTTGCCACCGCCTCACATTCTTTGTCATGTGGATTACATCAGACATAGAATCCCCATCATAAAGACGTTATTTTCCACTAGTGGTTCTCTTGATTTTGGTAAGTGGAAATGGAACAATTTGATTCAAAGTTGGTTTTTGAATGTGTTGAAGAATATCTACCATTTGAGTCTCCAATATTATTTTCCATATATCAAATATTCATTAGAATGTTTCATTAAACACCAAATACATAAAACAATTTATATGTGTGAATATGACATATTCCCCTGCCATCATATCTTCATTCTCACATTTTTAATTGTAGGATTTTATTAGAATACAATCAAAGTTCCATATAGTTCAAACAAGAGGATAGACATGGGTTTATAAACACACATATAGTCTCCATTGGTAACAACCTTTTGAGAGATGACCAAAATCAAAACCATCAGGAATTAGGCATAAAATAGACAATATCTTACCAATGTGGAGACATATGTGTTTAAAAAACCCCTAATACACACCAAGTGATATCAGAGCTTCTAATTTGACTAAGTGATCGGCTTGGTGAGTGTGATGGAGTTGGTAGGTGGTTCTAGGCAGTAAATCCCTTCTGTCGAAATTCATTCTAATGATGAGTCCATATATGTAGGAAAGTCTTTCTAGTGACATAGAAGATTAAGAGACGTGTCCTATGTAACATCCCAAATTTTATTCAATGAAAAGAAATATTTTTTTATGTATTTATTATGTGAATAAGTATTTTATTTATGTATTTTACTATTTACGTATACGTATTTTTACTATTTATGTATACGTATTTTACTATTTATATATATGTATTTTACTATTTACGTATACGTATGTATGAATAGTATTTCACTATGCAATTGCACAGTGAAGGGCGGCACGAGGGACGCGGGTTCAAATTTTATAATAAATTTGAATATAATAATGAATAGTGCATAGTAATTTATAATATTATTTTAATGAATAGTGCATAGTGCATAGTAATTTATAATATTATTTTAATGAATAGTGCATAGTGCATAGTAACTTCAAAAATTCTATAAATAGGGACTTAAGGTTTTGAAAATTTAGAATTCTAGAGAGAAGGAAATTCTGGAGAAATAGAGAGAGAAAGTAAGAGAGAGAGAAGGAGAAAGAAAAGGAGGTTCTGCTCTAGTGTCTTGTTTAAGGAGAAAGATGAAGAGATTCTGCCCTAATTCCGATTCCTTTTAAGGAAAGATAGAGAGGAGGAGATTCTGCCCAAATTTCTGTAAACCCAGGTAAGGGGGGAGTGGGAAACCTCACTTGGGGGTGTGGGAATAATTGTTAAATAGTTTGTTTGTTGGATTGGCTCCCGATCCCTTGCCTGTTGTTTATTTCTTTGAATATGTATTATTGATGTGTTTTGTTTTATATCTTATTTATTTACATATTAGAATCTGTTATTTGAATGGAAGGCTAAGCCTCCTAAGTATTTATAAATTTGTAATCTATTATTTAAATGGAAGGCTGAGCCTCCTTATTATCTTATATTACCTTTTAAGCTTCCTACTTTACTTAAAAGATCTTAATATATTATTATTGAAAAATATGATACCTAAGCAACCTCTGGACTGTTGGATTGTTGGACTGTTGGATTGTTGGACTGTTGGACTGTTGGACTGTTTGGACTGTTGGACTGTTTGGACTGTTGGACTATTAAATTGGATTATTGAAATAATTCTTAATTATGAAATATGAATATGATATGTGTAACATGCTAAAGGTTGAGTCTGTGAATGTATGACATGCATCATATGCACATATTACTCCAGGTGTGCCGCTGAGGCCGCATACCCACGACTAACAAGGTGTACCTTTGGGTCACCCACGATATGCTAACGAGGTGTATGAACACCAATGATAGGTGTACCTTAGGGTCACCGACAATTGTATAGGTGTGCCTTCGGGTCACCAGTGATGAATTCTGCAACTTCCGTATGGCGCCACATGCATACATTAGTGAGTCAAGTCAAGAAAATCATTATACATAAGCATATATGTGAGATTGATTATATATGTGAATTATATTGCGTGTGTGTGTGCTATTTAACTTTTATTTCTATATCTGCAACTGAGTGAGAAGTTTCTCACTCCCTTGTCATTTTTGTGTATATTTAAATTATGATGCAGATAATTAGCATGAGGCTGAGGATGTTGGTGGTGAAGCTTAGGCTTCTGTTTGGGTTTCGCTCTGATAGGATGTGACATCGGGATTAGCTAGACTTATTGTTAAATTATTATTATTTTTCTTTTGTAATTTTTATGTTATTTATGTTGAAAGTGTGTATTTTTGTCATATTATAATTTTACTAAAAGATTATAAGTTAATTCCTAACTAGGAGGCTCTGCCACCTTTACTGGGATTAATCTATAATCTTTATTTTATTATTTCTTGACAATTTGATACTTACAGTATTTAAATTATGAATGTGCATCTTTTACCCAATGATACTTGAGATAATTATTTTATATTAGACTAAGAAAGAATTTATATATAGATGGTTTATATCTATTGTATTTATGTTGGGGTAGAGGGTGTCACATCCTACTATCCTGAGTTAACGATAGAGCGACGATGCAAGTACTTAGAGTGTTATTAAGCTCTATGGGCCACTGTTGAATATACTCATGGATTAACTTATGCTACAAAAGGGGTTAAACCATGATCCTTTGTTTGAGGGAATGATTGTTGGGATACAATTGAAGTCTGATGTTGTTCGAATGAGAGAATGAACATGAGTTTATAAAACACATGTAGTCCCCATTGGTAAGAGATCTTTAGGAAGGTGACTAAAAGAAAAATCATGAGGGTTTATGCCTAAAATGAAAAATATATTACAAATATGGGGACATGTGTGTGTGAATCTCTCAAATGCACAACAAATGATATTAGAGCCAATGGTCGACCAGGTAATCGGTGGATCCTAGTATATAATCTCTTATGTCAAAAGTCTTCCCAACTGTGGGTTCATATATTGAAGAGATTCCTCATGGTAACATGAAGGATTAGGAGGTGGGTCCCACTATTGTCAGTGAAGACACCCAATTTCGTCCGGGGGCATACAAACAAGGAAATGGACCTCTGTTATGAAGGGAAGGAGCTCTCGAAGCATGCAAACAACAGGATAGGACATCAGAAGGCATAAAGCCCAAATAAATTGGTTTTAGTGGCCTGGAACGGGCTGTTCCAAAATCAGAATGGGCCGTTCCAAGCCACAAAAAAAAGCCTAAAAACCTAGTCTGGAACGATCCGTTCCAAAACCAGAACGGGTCGTTCCAAACCAGGCAAAAGGCCTAAAAACCTTAGGCTGGAACGGGTCGTTCCTAAACCAGAACGGGCCGTTCCAAACTGCTAAATAGCCAAAAAAAACCTAGTTTGGAACAGGATGTTCTAGCAATGCATTTTTGTGTTAATCTCAACTCCAGAACGGACCGTTCTAGTTTCAGAACAGGCCGTTCCAAGGTAAGAATTTAACACATAACGTTCAGATCCATAACGGGCCGTTCCGAATTTGGAACAGGCCGTTCTGGCACCCTTCTGATGCCTATAAATAGACTGCTTGGGCACAGTTCTCAGGGCCTCAAAAATTTTGTCCAAGACTCCTTAGAGCTCGAAATTTCTCTCTCTCTCCCTCCTATTGTATTTCTTGAGATTTGTGAGGCATTTGTATAGTGTGAAAGGTTGCCACAAAGCACCTAGAATTTCCATATTGGAAGATTTAACAAAGCTTGCTATGAGGTATTTCAATCAATCTTCTTCTCTCTCTTTTATTTCTCATTTTTGATAAGTATCGTTATTTTAGAGTCAATTGTTTAATTTAAATTTCCCCTTTACTTTGTTTGCTTTATTTGTTTGGCTTTGATATCTGTTTGCTTGTTTAAATTCTGCACATGCTTGAATACAAATTGTACACAAACTTTTGCACACAACAGTTCCCCCTACACCCGGGGGCATGAGGGTATTAAACATAGGGAGTGGTTGACGTACGACCGGCCCAAGTTTGGCCTTGGAGCCTGCGAGCCTTGTTAGAAATCACACTCAAGGTGATAACCGGTTACTCTAGCCTAAAATACTGCGACAGACCTTAGAGTTTTCCAGGTGATGGCGACAAAGATACTGGGTCCCTATAATAGGGGCACCTTGGGGGCCTTAAAACCAGTGAGATTATAACTGTCCTATACAATGCACTTTTCTTACAGGGATCACAGACCAAGGATTTGAACGTGACTATCTGCGGGTGTACATTTGTTTGAGTATATGTGTGTTGCATTTGTTGTGTTCTCTTTTTGTTCATTTCAAATAGAGAGGAATTATAGACAAATAAACAGATATCAAATAAAAAAAACTAACACTCTTCTGTATATCCTAGCTCTAAAGCATTATATAGGATAGTTTGTTTCAAAAAGAAGAAAAACAAAAAAAATATATAGCAAAAATCATGCATCATAACCTATAGTAAAATAAAAAAAAAAACATGATAAAATTTAGGTAGAAAATAAATATCATGCATCTCCTAGGATAGTACATTAGCATGCATCCATTAGAGACGGAAGGCACATATAATAGTATGCAAAGAATGTTCTTTAAACAAAAATAAATGGGAATGATATTCATTGAATTTCTCAAGTGCCTTTGCATCCTACTTTACGTTTCATATAAATAGCACGCCTTCTTTGTAAATAATAAATAAGAATAAAAAGGGAAACCTAATCTGTGCGTGGTAACTGGATAATGGAAATTACTGTAATCAAATGCAAACCAGACACATCAAATCAGGGAACACTTATCAGTAATTGGAGGCATCACACGCCCAAATCAACGATTCAAACACCGAGACTTTCCCATGCAGAAACACAATTGCCGGGATAGGAGGAATGATCAAGAATGAAAGAATCCTTGCTTCTAGGGAATTACAAGACAAAACCCAATTGAAGATTAAAGGCATTGCATGATGAGGACCCGCTAGGATGAAAACCCATAAAGGGCATCCTAGGCAAAAATTAGGGTAAAGAAAAAAGAATCAAAATCCCGATAGGATACGTCCTATGCAAAAGTTAGGGATATATAAAAATAAGAAATGTCTATCTGAGTTGAAACCGAAAGGTGGCTCGAGTATTCCCTTCGGAAGCACGAATTCATAAAGGTTTCACTCCAAGTTCAAAACACCGACGTCCAAGCAAGTGGAACGGTTTTTTTTTTTTGATATTATCAAATCATCCATGACTCTCTAGGGGGCAACCTTCGTCTATCTCTCTGTGTATGAATCACGAACTCGGGGCACGCTCGGGCCTCCGAGCTTTGCTAAAGGGGCACGTGTAAATTGAAAGTATTTGTTTTAAATGCCATAACACTCTTTCATTTCTCTTCTCCCTTTAAATATTCACTCTAGGCCTCATCCATCAACCCTTAACAAACAAAATGTATTTGCGATAAAGATGTTACTCAATAATAGCATGAAAAGGATAAGAAAGGAACAATCAGGAATTCAAACATGACTAGGGTTTAATAAAAATAAGGTGTCCCACACAAACACTACAAAAATGAAAGCCCGGCAGAAACCCACTAAGGGGGCTGTGCAAAATTAGGGCGAGATCCGCTATAGGGCCCACAATCAAAAAAGGTAACCTAGGCAAAAGTAAGGATCAAAAGAAAAATGTCTGCTAGGAAACACATCTCAAGTGACCTAGGCAAAAGTTAAGATGTTAAAGCAGCAACCTGAGTTGAAAATCGAAAGGAAGCTCAGGGGAATCATTCAATCAGAGCACGACCCCAAGTCATCACTCCACTTTCCAAAAAGGCTAAAACACAATGATAGCTTCCTTGTAGCAAATCCGTTTTGTTTGATAACCCTAAACACCAAAGCCTACCTTGGCTAGCCATTCTTCTAAAAACTCCTTTTGAGAAAACCCCTTCTAACAACCCTTTTGAAAAAATAATTAAATACAAACATCCCTTCTTCTTTTTCTCTTAACCCTTATGGCATTAAAACGGTACCGAAAAGTTACACAGAAAATGCACAGTAAATACTCACAGAGGGAAGACAGAGATGTACCTGAACAGAGTCTAGAGACGTTTGACCAGATAATTAAGGAGCCACTAAGATCTTGGGTTCAAAAGAACATACCCCGGCAATGATCACAAATGACATGGATAAAAAGGAATCGTCAACATTAACCTTAACACGTACAGGTTAATTTCTCGACAAAAAAAAAATTGAATTGCATGTTTAGGACTAAACACATGAGCATAAACTACATCGCATGCATATGAGGTAGGGGCATATGGAAGGGCGTTACAAAAAAAATGGAATAAATAAAAGAATCATTCTTGTCTTGCATTTTCATTGCATCCATGCATCCATGCATTCTACTTGCTATGGGTCAGAAGAAGTCATCAGGACAAAGTACTCGTAAAAGCAAAATAGCCGAGCATGAGCCAAAGTGGTGTCAAACGGCAACCCCAAGTAATTCTATGTGCCCACTAAGCAAAGACATATCAATAGTGGAATAGAATGGAATCGACCAAACAAGCAAGTCTATAAGCATGAAGAGGTCACCACGCCTTACTTCTTCACCAAATGAAAGATGATCTAAGAGAATGCCAGACTAGGAATGGTTTCCTCACCAAAGCCAGGAGTGGCTTCCGAAATAATATTCATTAATAAAGATTCAGCAAATAACATCATCATGGGATGGGATCCCTCCACCAATGATGACAACACAAGATAAAACACAAAAAGGCAAGCTTCGTAAATGTTGAAAAAGTCGAAGCATTTTAAAAAATAGTAGAAAAACGCAAGCTTCAAACATGAAAGAGCCGAAGCTAAACAAAAATGAAATTCAGAAAAAAATCTATCACAAGCAGATGCCTGGAGAGGCATCACAATACTCACATGGCAAGGGCAGCACTAGAATCCCTGTCACCCATCAACTCCTTTGCCCACCAGCACAAGGGCACCACCTACGAGCAATCCTCGTCTTCATCAGACGTCCTCGCCAAAGAAAAGGGGCAAGCAAATACTCACCATCAACAGCCAGTCTGGAGAGACCGGCATAACAATACTCACCATCAACTGGCGATCTGGAGAGGCTGGCATAACAATACTCACCATCAGCAGGCGGCCTGGAGAGGCTGGCACAACAATACTCACACCATCAACAGGCGGCCTGGAGAGGCCGGCACAACAATACTCACACCATCAACAAGCGACCTTGAGAGGCTCGCACAACAATACTCACAATATCAGCAGGCGGCCTAGAGAGGCCGACACAACAATACTCACCATTAGAAACTGGCCTGGAGAGGCCGACACAACAATACTCACCATTAGCAACCGGCCTGGAGAGGCCGACACAATAATACTCACTATCAGCAAGTGGCCTGGAGAGGATGACACAACAATACTTACCATCAGCAACCGGCCTGAAGAGGCTGACACAACAATACTTACCATCAACAACCGTCCTGGAGAGGCCGACAGAACAATACTCACTATCAGCAAGTGGCCTAGAGAGGCTGACACAACAATACTTACCATCAGCAACCGGCCTGAAGAGGCTGACACAACAATACTTACCATCAACAACCGTCCTGGAGAGGCCGACACAACAATACTCACTATCAGCAAGTGGCCTAGAGAGGCTGACACAACAATACTTACCATCAGCAACCGGCCTGAAGAGGCTGACACAACAATACTTACCATCAACAACCGTCCTGGAGAGGCCGACACAACAATACTCAAAACTTCAGCAATTGGCCTAGAGAGGCCAGCATAATAATACTCCCTCTTCAACAAGCTATGAATAAAAGAACGCATTATCACAAGAGAAACAATAGAACATCTACTTGAAGACTGAAGATCAGGTGTACAATTTGTCAGCCTTGTTACCTAATAGAGTACGCAACTAACACTCAACTCCTCTAAAAGGATGAGGATACGAGAAAATACACCTATCCAAGAGAAACAAACGTAGAAGTGCCAACACCAAAGAGATAAAGAGAAGACCCGAACGAAATGTCTACGTCTTTACTTGCCTTTGGAAAAGCAACACATTATTATTCCAAAGGACAAGTAAAGAGGGGCAACTGTAGACACCCAATTTTGTCCGGGGGCATACAAACAAGGAAATGGACCTCTGTTATGAAGGGAAGGAGCTCCCGAAGCATGTAAACAATAGGATAGGACATCAGAAGGCCTAAAGCCTAAATAAATTGGTTTTAGTGGCCTAGAACGGGCTGTTCCAAAATCGAAACGGGCCATTCTAAGCCACAAAAAAGGCCTAAAAACCTAGTCTGGAACGGACAATTCCAAAACCAGAACGGGCCGTTCCAAACCAGGCAAAAGGCTTAAAAATCTTAGGCTGGAACGAGCCATTCCTAAGCCAGAACGGGCCATTCCAAACTACTAAATAGCCTAAAAAAACCTAGTTTGGAACGGGTCGTTCTAGCAATGCATTTTTGTGTTAGTCTCAACCCCAGAACGGGCCGTTCTGGTTTCAGAACAGGCTGTTCCAGGATAAGAATTTAACACATAATGTTCATATCCAGAATGGGTCGTTTCGAATTTGGAACGGGCCGTTCTGGCATCCTTCTGATGCCTATAAATAGATCGCTTGGGCACAGTTCTCAAAGCCTTTCGTCCAAGACTCCTCAAGGCTCGAAATTTCTCTCTCTCTCCCTCCTATTGTATTTCTTGAGATTTGTGAGGCATTTGTGTAGTGTGAAAGGTTGCCACAAAGCACCTAGAATTTCCATATTGGAAGATTTAACAAAGCTTGCTACGAGGTATTTCAATCAATCTTCTTCTCTCTCTTTTATTTCTCATTTTTGATAAGTATCGTTATAATAAAAGTAATCATGTAGATATTTTAGAGTTAATTGTTTAATTTAAATTTCAAGCATGTAAATAACCATCAATAAAAGGGGATTTAATATTTATATTATTATTGTTTATAATGTTAACTTTGTCATAGGGTACCGATTAAGGGCATTGTAGGGGTGTTTAATACCTTCTTTACACGTAACTGATCCCCAAACCCAATTCTGGTTATTAAGGCCATTATTGGACTTTAAAAAAACCTTTTCTTTTTCCAATGTTTTGAGTAAAACATTGATGGCGACTCCTAGGAACCTATTTTCAAAACCATTGATTAAGGATTAGTCTGGCGTCCGGACATTCCTTAATTGATGAGATTTTCAAAAGGATGTCTAAATCATAGGTCGCGAGATCAGAAATTTTCGAGTTGTGATAGTGAGTTAATGATGGAGTGACAATGCAAGTACTTAAAACATGATTAAGCTCTATGGGCCACCATTGGATAATACTCATGGACTAGTAGTTTCTGATGCAAAAGGGGTAAAATCATGGTCCTTTGTTTGAGAAAAAGATTGTTAAGATATAATCAAAGTTTCACATCATTTGAATAAAAGGGTGGATATGAGTTTATATACACATAGTATCTCCATTGTTAAGAGACCTTTTGGGAGATGACCAAAAGCAAAATCATGAGGGTTTAAATCTAAAGTGGATAATATCTTACCAATGTGGAGATATATGTCTGTATGAAAACCCCGGTGCTCAACAGATCCCAAAGCAAGTATCTTCACAAGCAGGGGAAAAACCAATTTCTATTGTTGCAAGGACAATCTACAAAGAAGATACCCTTTGAGTTGTCAAAAATATTGTAAGCACCAATCACTTAGTCCCATGCCTTTTAAATCCTTATATACTTGACCATGAGTAAATTTGTGTAAAACATTACAACAACTTGAAGAAGACCATACAATTGCATAATTTCTTGCCAAATTTGGTTTTGACTCTTCTAAAGTGAGGGACGTGCTTTAGAAGATAAAATATACTCACAATTGTTGATTATTAAATCAACGGTTAAAATTTGGAATAAAATTAAATTCTTGCAAAATAAAATCTAAAACCAATTTTAATATCAATCGCTAATCTTTTAATCAATGATATTATTACATTTTATTCTCTAAAATACAATTTTCTCGCTTTAAAGGAACTAGACCCCAAATCTTTGTCTTGCTTTCATTTTGATATATATGTTGCTATCTTTTTTTGTGGCTGCTTTCATTTTAACATTCATATGCTGCTACCTTTTATGTTGTTGCTAGTGCAGGACATGTAATAATGGCTAAAATTCTATGTAGCATATTTGCTTTTCACAACTCTAATAACTAGATTGTTCCACCAATTAAAGAATGTTTACAACCTTAATGCTGGCAAATTTGTTTCTAAGTTTAAATATCACTAGTATTTTTACACTATTAGAATTTCACTTATTACATGTGACTTTTCCTACGAATTTTTATGAAAAATTTGCAGGAAACGTTGTTCCTACAAATTTTTCTGCGAAATTTTATCTATAAGTAATACCTTCGTAGATAATATATTTTTGCAAATTTTAAAATTCGCAGGAAATTTTCCTGCGAAATTTCTTGCGAAAAAAATTTACAGGAAAGTTTCCTGCAAATTTTTTCGCAAGAAATTTTGCAGGAATATTTTTTAAGAAAAAAATTAAAGAAATTACTATAAATTCTATAAATAATTCTTCAACTTTCAAATACTTACAATGAATTCATCCGAAACATTTGTTTTCATGCCTTCAACATGTAATACATAATCTTTTAAATTCTAAGATTGTAGATTATAAGCCTAACACTTAACCATACAAATCAACTTATAAGGTAAGTGTTGCCCAACTTATATACTCTTTAATTGTTTTATTTTCGATCGATGCGGGACTTGAAGTGTTTTTAAAATATTAAACTTATAAATTTAAATATATTTTTTTTATTTTTCCTGCGGATTAAAGTTTGCAGGAAAATTCGCAGGAAAAGTTACCTGCAAAATGTTTCTACTATTTAGTAAACATTACTTGCGAATTTATTTTTGCAAGAAAATCTTCAAGAAACAAAATAAAATTCTTACAATATTTTCTGCAAATTTTTACCATGGAAAAAAATTTCTATGATCATTAAAATTGTAGCAAAATTTGTAAGAAATATCTGTAAATTATTTTTCGCAGATAAATTCGCAAAAACTTTCTGCGAATATTTTTTTGCAGGAAAATTCGTAGGAAAATAATATTTGTCTAGTAGTGTTATCTGTGTAATACAGATAAAATATGTATTATATATAACTAAAATTTATAACAAACTATATCATAAATTGTATTTAAAATTTTTATAAATATTTTTTAAACATATAAATTATATTGTAGATGTATGATAAATAATTTATATTTAGTTCAATATTATTTTTATTTATTGATAATTTATTTTAAAAATACTAAAATTTAATTTACAAATAATTATGATAAATGAAAATCAAATTAGATAAAAAAGTTATTAAAAATTTGACCTTCTAATCAAAGAAAATTTTTTAAAAATATTCTTGTATAAAATAAATATATAAAAATTGATTCATCATGTAAAAGGTGTCTTCATGAAATTCTCAAGGTTATCTAATCTTCATGCATTTAACTAATAAAAACTTTCAATTACCAACTAAAATTACATATCATAATTTAATGTATTTGCCTTCGATTACCAACTACTTATCACTTTTCTATTTTTTTTATTAAACATATAACATTTTCTATTTTAGAGATAAAAAATAGCAACTTTTGACTTTGCTCACAGGTATTTTATTATCATCAAGTTGGAAACCAACAACAATAAAAACCTGTAAAGATTTTCTTTACGGGACACAATTTTTTTTAACAAAAATGCTAAAAACACCCATTACTAACCCTAGTTATACACATATAAACATGTTATATCTTGCACAAAATTTTTAACAAAATGAAATACACAATAGAATTTATGTTATATCTTACATATAAAATATGTTAATGTAGACATGTGTTGCACTGTACTAACCCTAGTTATACACATATATAAACATGCTTCCATAAGGATACTTTCATAAAAATTAAAATAAAATAAAATTAGGATATGTGAATATATAGAGAAAAGGGATGTGAGAATAATATGTCCTACATGTATTTGGAACGGAACCTTGTAGTTGATTTTGAATTTTCATACCTAAGCTGCTGGGAGTTCCATGCTTGAAGACTTAATGTTTTTTTATTTAATTTTAAAATAAACTTATAAATTATGGTTAAGTTTATTTAAGTATGTATGAAACAAGAAAATAATCTATTTAAGTATGTAATAATTTAGTGCCTCTGCAACATAATTGCTCAGCTCGAAACTGAGTGCACGTTGACAAATGTCTAGACATTATGCTAGCTAATTTTTAAAACTTTTAAAATACTAAACTGAAGAATAATATTTTATAATATACATTTTAAAATAAGTAGCAAATAAAATATATTTTAAGGAGAGATGGGTCTTAATGGGAAGGATGTGCGGTATTATAGATTATTGAAAAGTTGAAAAGGAAGACTATTGAGTGAAGTTTTATTAAATTCTAAGATCTGTCAGTATATATTGCACAAAAATACATCACGACATTGTGCCAAACGTATATATATTAAGTCGAGAAATCTTACAATTTAATATTATTTTTTCTTAACAATTATAAGGTTCAAAATGCTGTCCAATTAGACCAACTTGCATTAAGATAAAAAATAATTGTAATGATTATCCTATGAATCACCTAAGCCTATATTAACAAACTTCGTTTTTGTTTCGATTTCATAGTATTTCCATGTGACACGTGTTTTAACAACTCTTTATTTAGAGACGATGGAAAACAACGTTATTGTTTTCTACACCTTGTATTCTTCTCATGTAATCATGTCACTCGTAGCACTCCAACATATAATTTTATTCCTTCTTGAAAACCCAGCTTTACCAATAAAATTTGTTGAAGTTCTTTGGACCATGATGTACCAGAAATCAACTATATGCATACCGCTGAACAAGCAAAAAACCAAAGAGCCACGTGCACTTGTTTTATATGTGAAGCATGCAAAGTGGAGCAAATTATGAGACATCCTCTAGTGCATCAAAGTTTTGTCTAGCCAACTTTTTCTATGTTCACACTGGATTTTCATCCCACCTACCATAGCAGTACTTCTAACTCTAAGCTCAGTCACAGAATAGGACATGCTAGAACATGAAAAAGAAGGAAAAAGAAGCACTCTTTTTATGTAACAAAACCATACATTCTGCCTTTTAATAGCATCACACCATGGGATATAACCATGTATAGCCTTATCATTACATGTGGAATATGGTAAGGCCACAACCACCCCACTAGTGCTAAATTCACACCCCTTTTTCCCTTTAAGATTTGTATATAAACAAGGTGATGCTGGTCCATGGAACTCAGTGTGCTATAGCAAACCAAATTGTTATAGAAGTAGTAAGTGATTGATCAGTGTGAGCACATTTTGAAAGAATGGTGAGGGACATGAAGGTTAGAGCCTTATTTGTGACAGTGGTGGTGCTTGTGTTGGCATCAGAGGAGGTGATTTTGGAGGCTGAGGGTGCTGGAGAATGTGGAAGGACCCCTATAGGGTCTGCAGCAGCAAGCCTAAGTCCATGCTTGGGTGCTGTTAGCAATGTGAAGGCAAAGGTTCCTTTGGCATGTTGTGCCAGAGTTGGTGCTTTGCTCAGGACTGCTCCAAGGTGCCTCTGTGCTGTTCTTCTGTCACCTCTTGCAAAGCAAGCCAAGATCAACCCTGCCACTGCCATCACCATTCCAAAGAGATGCAACATCAGGAACCGACCTGCTGGAAAGAAATGTGGAAGTAAGTAATTAACCACTACCTACTTCAACTTCAACTTCATTCTCATCATTTTCAAATTTAGCATGTGTTGAAATTTTCTGTCTGGAAAATTTTATACTTAGTAAAATGAGAAGCTTTTTAGAGAGACCAGCATAAATGAAAAGCTTGTTTTCCTGGATTAGACATTCCAGAGCTAGGTTTTAAATTTCGCAGATGCAATCATTGTGGCTGCAGAAACTTCAAAAACCTTGATGTTGTTGTTGAAAACCGTTTGCTTAAACCCTTGTTTATGAAAAATTGTTTCAGTGATTAAAAATGACTAAAACAATGCCGGTCCAGATAATGTCAATGTATTTCAGCAGAATAATGATTAAATATGTGAATACTACTTCGAATGGTTATTCTCTGTTTTCTTTTTCTTTTTTTAAAATATTATAATCAGCTTAGTAGTTAGAATTTAGATAACATGCATAAAATTTTAGTTTCAAGCTCTAATGCCATCATTGAAATTTTGATAAATAAAAAATAATTCTCTATTTTCTTTCAAAAATAAGCATAAAATGGTTATTCTATGCTTGTAAGAGATAGGTAGAATAATGATTAAATATTTAACACGAACAGAACTTGCATGTGTGCAAATTCTAAAAACTTGTCCAGAAAAATAGAAGAAAATAAAAGTTTGCTAATGTCTTACTAATTACCAACTTTACCATTGAGATATGCTTGAATAAATTTATTAATAAACACTTATAGGAAAAATAAATTAAAAATATTTTCTATTAAGTTAAAATTATATATGTATAAACTAAAATTAATTTATGTTTAAACTAATTTGTAGAAATTCTCTCGTATTAATTTTTCTAAAATTTTATTTTTAATTTATACATAAATTAATTTTAATTTATAAAAAGATATATTTTTTTTATTCTTGTTTTCTTCTCCTACAAGAAAAATTTATACAAATAAACTTATATTATAACATGAGCATGACAATATTGATTTTCTGTCCTGTGATTCTTCTTTTGAGCAAATCCTTAACGTGGTTAATTAATTAACCTTGCCTTTTTCTCTTTACAGGGTACACCCTACCATGAAATCAGAACATTAGAATAATATGATGTATGCAGTGTTGACCAGTTTAGAGAGCTAAATAAGTTCAGTCACATGGCATCTTCTACCAGAAGAGTGACCTGTTTCGACTGTGGCATAATGTTTTCTGTGTATTGTTATTTGTTACAATCACATAGTTTGATGTCTTGTTTGTTATGATTATATTAATGATTACTGTTATCTACTCCAACTTACCATTTCTCCCCCCTTTCTTCATTACAATTTTCAAGAATTTATGATTATCTGTTAAGTGAGACCCTACAGACTACACTAGCTACAGTTGCAAATTTTGGGGAAATTTAAATGAACTTATGACATTGTTTTCATTATAAGAAATTCTTATGTTTGGAATATTAATCTGGTTCGATATAAATTAAAAGTACTATTGAGACTATTAAAAACAAAGAATTATTTTTGATAAAAAAAATTCTCAAAAACATTTATAAATTTGTATATAAACAAGTTCTATGTTGCTATTAGGATCAATAGACTTATATCCAAACAAGTTTTATGTTGCAATCAGGATCAAGATGACACACAAAATAAAAGAAAAACAATTGTATAACAGAGGAGAAACTACAGATTTTTTATTTTTATTTTTTAAAAAGGAGAGGTGGAGGGGGGTCTTAAAGATTCATTTACTAAATATATAAAATTAATATAACTTAAAAATTGTTTATAATACTCCTGAAAAGAAAAAAAAAATTGATCTACAATATTTATTTATTATTTTATTTTTAAAGATTTTATTATTGAACAAGTGTTAATATTTTTTAAGTAAAGAGAACGATTAATTTTTTCTTTATCTTTTCAGATTTACAATGGTGGGTCTAGCGTCAAATACTGTGAAGAATCAAATTTACATAATTATTTTGGTAGAAAGTATTTAGTTGATTGAATTTTTAAACAAAAGATTATTTATTATTTTATTATTATTACTATTTTGATTATATTTTATTATGTTGGTTTTTTTTTTTTTTTTTAACTATAGTTAACTTGAAAATCTAATGGCAACATAAGATAAACAATCTATTAGGTAACTGTCCTAGAAAGTTTTGTAATAGAGAATTAGATTCTTGGTTCATCATGACAATTTCTAAATTTATATATTTTTTTTATTATTGGTATGCATTTTTCATGTCAGCTTGTCGAATATCAATTACAATGATAGGCCACCTATTTAATTTTTGGTGTGATAGTTGAGTAGATTCGAGACTAAGAACTATATATAGGAGTACGTTTCTTTAAATTTATTTGGTTTTATAACTCATATTTTATATTAAATTTTAATGAATTAATTGTTAAATTTAAAGTTTTTAATATATATATTAAATTTGTAAATTTTTTTGAAAATTAAAAATTATTTAATACTTTGTTTCATTAATTCAAATAAACGTAGTATCAAATGAATTAATAAATGAAATAAAGTATCAAATAATTTTTAAATTTTTTTAAAAATTTGCATACTTGATCTATGTATTAAAAACTTTAAATTCAACCGTTAGTTCGTCGAAAATTGATATAAAACATTAATTATTGAATATAGTAAATCTAGGTAGACTTGATTTATGTAGTTGTATGATTTGTTTGTTTGACATGGAAGAAATTAACTGTCTAACCCCATAAATATTTGAAATCCAGATATAAAAGATTTATTGAAGTAGGAAAATAGGAATTAGAGTTAAAAGTTAGATGTAAAATCCAAAACTTAGGATGTCTAACCCCATAAATATTTGAAATCCAGATATATATAAAAGATTTATTGAAGTAGGAAAATAGGAATTAGAGTTAAAAGTTAGATGTAAAATCCAAAACTTAGGATGAGGAATTATTTTGATAAGTTATGATGTGTATAAAAGATATATTTTGTAATTTTTAGAAACTTTGTATTAAAACTTTTGTAATAATACTCATATATAATATAACTTATTTAGAAAATTTACTTGTTTATTTTAGTATCTTTTCTATTCATAATTATATAAAAAACTTATTAACATCATTAATTAAATATAATTAATATTTGAAATTTACAAGGGAGTTACATATAACATGTCCATTTTTTTTCTTCACAAAAGCAACAACAAACACAAAAGCGTTGTGGATGTACTTCATGCCTTTGTATCCATGACCAAATTTGTTGGGGGAAATTCCTCTTATACCCTAAATCTTATCCAAGTTTTCAAATCCTTGATGAACTTGTGAAAGACGAGTAAAGCAAACTACACGAGGTACTTTGTCTCCCTAATGTTGTCTCCTTCAATGTTTCTTTTTGGAGCCTTATAAGGAGATCCTTTTATGAAGATTAACGAAGCCAAAAAGAAAGTATTTGTGCGATTTGACTACGAGAATCAAAATGCTCATATTTTTTAAGAAATCATGATGTTATACATATCCAACTCAAGTCACCTTGATTAAACGTTCTTGGTAAATAATTCTAATACTCTTTGTAACCTTAGTGTTAGTGGGTTTTGAGTGATCCTATAGTGTTTGCAACTTTCATATCCTCTCCTTTGTTAAGTCTTGGGAGGCTTGGTTGAAGAATTCTAGTATGTAGAGTACTTAATAGTTGATAAGCCTAAAGAAGTGATAATACTTGGTTGTATTCTTATTTAGCAGTGAATTCCTCCCAAGTAAAAAGAATTTGGATGTGACTCTTAAGGCTCAAAAGTGAACTAATATAATCTCCTTTTGCTCCTTTATTTATACGTTTTTGTTTATTAATCAATGTGGTTAAAAAATGTACTATTAAATGTTTAACCCCACAAGTGAATCCCGATACGGACTGAGATACACAAAATAACATACAAAAAGGAGGTTTATGCGTTTCAAAAATAATTTTATTTGAGTTAGAAGCATTTATAATTTAGTGAGATGATCTATCCCAACAAGAATTTTTATGGACTCCTATTTGAAGCCTTTCTTAAAAAATAAAATAAAATTTAAACTTGTAACCATTAAACACCATTAGTATTGGTTAAGATAATATTAGAGGTAGAGTGTTGGAAAAAAGGTAATAAAGAAGGAGGTGTTTAAACATCTTTGTATTCCCCCCCTAACCGCTGGATACAGTGAAGCTAATTTCGTTAGCTGGATAAGGACACTGACGCCATGCCAATTTTTGTATCATGCCTTTGGTATTTTTGCTCACATCAGCATGGAAACAGAATTTTGTGAAACCACCATCTTTGTAATTTCACTCTCCTTATTTTACTTGCACCTTGCAACCCAACCTATAGTATCACAATATTAGAACTCTCCTTTGTAATTATGTTATTTAATTAATATCACATTAGAACTATCTTAATAATTTTAATGACTAAACGAGCACAATTAAAAATTAGGAAGTAAAATTACATACTAAATATCATTAAGTAAAAAAATTGTAATTTATTTATTTCCCCTTTAATTCAATAGTTTCACATATTTTAAACAATAGAAATATTATTTAATTCTCTCCCTCTCTTAAGATGTGTTTGGACTTTGGAGAGAATGTATGTTGAAGTGAGCAATTGTTTTTGTTCCGGGAAGAGGGCCTTGAAAAGTGAAAAAGGAGTGTCGTTTAGTGACAACAAAGTGTTGGAGTCCACCCACCGAAGCATACACACATTGCAGGAGGCAGGTGAGAGAGTGTGACACGATGCGCATTGGGCACCTTCCTAGTTAAACTGAGTGAGTGAGTGAGTGAGGTCAGAACTCAGAACTCAGAACTCAGAACTGAGTTACCATTAATCCATCGAGTTTAGTATCGGAAAACGTGCCTCTCATATCCATATCCATTTCCAAATGTCCTTCAACCTCTCTCTCATGCTCCATTTCTAACCCAACATCATATGCTTTGTTGGTCTTTCCGACGATGGATTCTGTTCTCTCCATGGACACCAACACTAACGCCTTCCCTCATTCACCGCCGCTACCAGAACCAGACATTTCCTCGACGCTACCCACGCCGCACTCACAACCTTCGATTTTGGTCCCAAAGTCCGAACCCTTCTGGGACGCCGACGACCTCTCCGCCGAACTCGACCTCCTCTCCGAGTTCAACCGCGTCTCCGAGCTTTTCCATTTCGCCTTCGGAGCCACCCACGTTGATTTCCAACCGCCCAATGTTTCATGCCCCGACCCCGACGCCGACGCAATGGTTCCGCCAAACCCTAGCGAGGTGAATTCGGTGCCTGCGGACCCTAATGCGGGTTCCGCCGATGATTTGCGGGCGATTGTGCCGGTGCCTGCGGCGGGGACGGTGGCGGTGGCGGTGGCGAGGCGGGGCAAGAGCCGGAAGAAGGAGCTCGTGAGGGTGTCGAACATGTCTGCGAGGGACGAGGCGCAGTTTCGGGAGATTGTGAGGAGGACGCGCCTGCTGTACGACTCGCTGCGCGTGCTGACGGCGGTGGAGGAGGAGAAGCGAGCGGCGGCGGCGGCGGCGGCGGAGACGCTGGAGGGAGGCGGCAGAGCGCGGCGGCTCCGCGGCGACGCGCGAGCTGCGGCGCTGATGCGGCAGCGTGGGCTGTGGCTGAATCGCGACAAGCGGATTGTGGGGCCAATTCCGGGAATCTTTGTTGGGGATTTGTTCCTTTTTCGAATGGAGTTGTGTGTGGTTGGGTTGCACGGTCAGGTGCAGGCTGGGATTGATTATCTCCCTGGGAACATGAGTGCCACTGGGGAGCCTATAGCCACGAGTGTCATTGTTTCTGGTGGGTATGAGGATGATGCTGATGATGGTGAGGTTATTGTCTACACTGGCCATGGAGGCCAGGGGAAGAATTCTTCCAAGCAGGTTGCTGATCAGAGGTTGGTGTCTGGGAACCTTGCATTGGAGAGGAGTAGGCATTATGGCGTTGAGGTGAGGGTTATTCGCGGGATTAGGTACGAGGGGGGTGTCTCTGGTTCTGGTAAGGTTTATGTGTATGATGGAGTTTATAAGATTGTTGATCATTGGTTTGAGTTTGGCAAGTCTGGTTTTAGAGTTTACAAGTTTAGGCTTTGTAGGATTCCCGGGCAGGCTAAGATGGGTAGTGCTGTTTTGAAGGAGGCTAGGAATATTAGGAGGAGTGGCTTGGATTTTAATCATGTGTTTTGTCTTGCTGCTGATATGTCCAACAGGAAGGAGAATGTTCCGGTTCGGCTTTTTAACGACATAGATGACGACCGGGGTCCTCTTTGTTATGAGTATCTTTCCAGGACTAGTTTTCCGCAGTTTGTGTTTCACCAGAGTGGGAAGGCTACTGGTTGTGATTGTGTGGATGGTTGTGGTGATGGGTGCTTCTGTGCTATGAAAAATGGGGGTGAGTTTCCTTATACTCTTCAGGGGCATCTTGTGAGGGGGAAGCCTTTGATTTTTGAATGTGGCCCTTTCTGCTCTTGCCCTCCTCATTGTCGCAATCGCGTTGCACAGAAGGGGCTGAAAAATAGGTTGGAGGTGTTTAGGTCTCAGCAGACCGCTTGGGGAGTTAGGTCCTTGGATCTTATTCTAGCTGGTGCTTTTATCTGCGAGTTTGCAGGGGTTGTTTTGACTAGGCAGCAAGCGCAGCTCTTGACAATGAATGGTGACTCGTTGATATATCCTAATCGGTTTTCTGAAAGATGGGCAGAATGGGGGGATTTGTCTCAGATTTACCCACAGTATGCGCGACCATCATATCCATCAATTCCTCCTTTGGATTTTTCTCTGGATGTGTCAACAATGAGGAATGCTGCTTGCTATATGAGCCATAGTTCAACTCCAAATGTCTTGGTTCAGTTTGTTCTGTATGATCACAACAATTTGATGTTCCCTCACGTTATGCTATTTGCAATGGAGAACATCCCTCCCATGAGAGAGCTCAGCCTTGACTATGGTGTAGCTGATGAGTGGACAGGCAAGCTCTCTATATGTAACTGAATGGATAATACACTTCTAATGTTGAAGCTGAGTTTTGGGCACAGTAAAATGAGGTAAAGTCTAGTTCTACTATTCAACTCTATTGTTTTCACCATTATCTTCCTTTTGATTGCATCTTACTTTATATCTGGTACTTTGCTGTCTCCAATGCAAGCTCTGTTTACCATATGAGAATTAGTTATACACATAAAAGTGCTGTGATATTTCAAAATTCCAGGTGTACTTTGGACTGGCAATATATTGTACTGAGGTTGATGATTGACTTCTTCTGTTTGAGTATTTTATTGTAGTCTAATTTACAAACAGATCTGTATAATGGTTGCTCTGATATATGAGCCTTTTTGTGTAGTTTGCTCTTGATCTAGCAGATTAAAATTGTTTTCTGGTATATGCTCTCTCCATTTATGTTCACACGTCTTTCGTTGTAGTCTGATTTGCAAAGTGCAAAATGTATATAGGATGTGTTTGATACATGGCTCATCTAATTTCCCAAGTGCGGAGAATGTTACTTGTATGATAATTGGGTATGAAATTTATTTTGGACCAGATGACATGATGTAGCCACAACAATATTGCGGTTGTGGCTGTGTCCACAACCACACCACAATTGCACTGTTTTCAAAAATCATAGGAAGATCTGCGACAGTGTGTGAGACGACCACATTAGGCCACATGTTTCGTGGTCCTCACACAACTAGTTTCTCATTCTTTATTTTGTAGATTTATATGGAGTGATGAAGGTTAGATAATAGTAAAAATGATAATGGGCTGGTAACAAGGGAGAGGTTGAATTTGGGAGGGAAAATAGGAGACATAGAATGTTTAAACTAGTCTTGATGAATTATGTTTGGTGTGAACATAAAATAAATTCATGCCACAATTATCACAATAAGCATTACAGCAGTTGTAATGAATGGAATTGCAATGGCCACAACTGCGACCACAGTTGCGATTGTGATCGCAATTTGGATCCATGCCTCACACTAGAGGCTCATACTTTTGGTGTGAGACTTAGGTCTCATACCTGACAATTGTGCCAGTGTGTAAAAGATGACATCAAGGGCATAGTGGGATGGCCACTATTCTAAATTAGATAATTTATACTATAGACTTATAAATTCTCAAAAAATAAAAAATTACTCAAAATTTATGGCATTTATAATTTATAATTAAGAATTAATAAAAGGTCATAGGTTGAGCTAAACATTCAAGTAAATAACGGTAAAAGTCTAGAAAGTATATATAAGTTTAAAAGGCATTCATATTTCACATTTCATATTTCATATACAATATATAAGATTGTTTTATAGGTTTGAAATTGAAGCCCATAACATATAAGGAAAATATGTTTTTCTGTAATTTAAAAAAAATGGCAGAAGAGGAATAAGTCAAAGGTTATTGTTTGTGATGGGAGGTGTAATATGGGAAAAGTAATGTTGATGGGATGACTAATGTGTCAATGTTACAATTCATGTTTCAAATTAATATATTTAAAGCTCTCTTTCGTAGATAATTAAGATTTCAAATATATAAAGCTACAAGTTTCTAAATATAGCACCACCATGGTTGTGATAGTGGCCGCTACAGCTGCTGTTCGACAATGTGCTGCTATTTAAAAATTTTAGTGAATCATGACTATTCCACACCACTATAGCACTTTATTGACAGTTATGGTAACTAGTCCTTCATATTATATGCAAGTCCTTTATTATCTGATTATTTGACTTTATGGGTCTAGTACATTGGTTTCAGAGGTTTACTGTCGTTTTCTCAGAGTTGTGGTCTCTGGTGCTCTCTGGAGTTACTTATACAAAGGCAAAGTACTTTTCTTTGTTTTAATGGTTGTTTCACTTTTTCCTTTTTTGTTTTGATATCCTGATATTTTATCTAGTAGCCACATGACTACCAATTGATATTTTAATGTCTAATGGGGCGAGTTTAAATTGGATTTCTACTTTGTGTTGGGCATAGTAATATGTTCCAAAATGTATTGTTTTGGTCAATGTTGTTAAAATTGTGATCTAAACCGTAAGACTGTACGATCTTATGATCCTGCTACCTTGTCAAGATCTGTATTTCACCTGAAATCACAAATAGGTAAGATCGTATTTGTTAGTAATCTCACATTGACTAGTGGTAAGATCAAACTAGAGTATATAAGTAGAAAACAATTCTCACTTTACAAACCGGTTTTGTAAAGTTGAGTTAGTTCAAATCTACATTTTAAGTTGGAATTAGCGCTTATTTAGCGATTGTTTCTGGATGTTATTGAATCATCCATAGATATCTAGATCTTTAAAAACTTTATGCTCAAGGTCTCTAATCCTCGACATGAGGGTGATGTCTTAGAAATTTTACATCAACTAGTGGTATGGTTAAAATAGAGTATATAAGTGGAGAATAATCTTCATCTTATAAGGTAGTTTTGGAAGATTGAGTTAGATTGAAACTCCCATTTTAAAGTAGTACAATAGGTAGTCTTTTGAGTTTGTCGGTCTTGATATTGGAGACTTTAGGCTGGGTTGTGCAACCTGGTGTGCATAAACCCATATTTTAAAACCCAATTTTGTGCCCTAAGTTGTCACTTTTGATTCCTAAAACAGACCCCATCTCTCTCTCAAACCCTTCACATTTGTGCCCCAGCCCTTTTGCAGGTCACTGCATTTCATTCTGAACTGTTGTTCATCTATACTATCTTGCACATCTGCCTTCCCATCTCTCTTAACCCTCTCTTTTGCTGTCTTGCTGATTCCCTGCACATCTTCACACACCTTCCCCATCTTTGGTGCTGGTTTAGTGTTTCTGTTTGCTTTGTATCACCAAAAAAATGCTTTTGTTGGGCAAGGTGGTATTGGGGCAGGGTCTGGTGGTTATTTATATGACTGATTGAATTGGTTTGGATGTTATGGTTATGAAATTTCAGTTATAAATTTGCTTAAATGTTGTTATTTATAGGCATTCTTTCCTATTTTCTATGTCCGTATATTTATTTATAATGTATTAGTGTAATTTTTCATTATGATAAGATCTTATAAGCCTACATTTTAAGATCTTGCAACCATCCTCTTGATCTTGACTAGGATCTTAATCTTGACAACATTGGTTTTGATATTCATTTGCAGACTTAACCATGATTTTCTGAAGGTTTCAATCTCACCAAATTTCTTGGAACTGTGGAAGTGCTTTTGTCAAGGTATTGAAAATCACTTGATAATTGTTATATTATCCTGCTTTTGTCTAACCCTTTTTTGCTAGTGCATATCATTTGCTGTGGTGATGAAGAAAAGGATTTGGAGTTCCGTGTGCTTAAATCTTAAACACTTTTTTGTAATTATTCTGTAGTTTGTTGATGTTGGGCTCTTGGGCGAAGCATTTGCTCACCACCTTTTCTATGCAATAGCTCGGATTCAGTAAATTTTCTGTTGTCATTGTATATAATGTAAGTCAACAGCTTGTACAGGGATGATGTCAGTGGCTAGCAATGATGGGTAAATTGCAGCATTTTAATTGGTTTAGAAGCAAATGAATAGAGTAGTTTTTTTTCCTACAGAATTTGCCGCAAATATCTAACTTTTTTTTTTTGGACACTGGCAGGTCAGTTTTATTGACTTAGATAGCCTCAGAGCGTCCTAACATACTTGATATTAGCATGAAGTTGGTTTTAGCATGAAAGATTTGGGTATTATTGCCAATGTGTTCTTATGGTCATTGTATGGTAAAAATTAAGGATGAGAATAGGTTGAGTCTTATAGAGAAATTTATGATTTGACTTATTTAATAAAAATGATAAGTTTAGATTTTTAAGAAAACATTTATTTTAAAAGAATGGATTTAGACTTGTATAAAAAAAACTGTTAAGCATGATAGATTAGTTTATTTATCTATATAATAAAATTATATATATATATATATATATATTACATTATTAACAATATAATTAAATAAATTTGTAATATAAAAAATAAAATTAATATTTTCAACATTTTTACTAAATTAAATGTTTTACATTATTTTTTTTTATAAAATCAAGAAATAAAAAATAAATATAGTGGCATTTTTGTCTTTTCTTTTCTTCCATCTCTAATGTTGTTTATTTAAAATCTCAAATGTGCATAAGAGAATATTAGTGTACATATTCTTTTTACATTAATTTTTTATTTATACAAATTTTAATAATAATATGATGGATTATTCTTTTATCATGAGAATTGGAAAAAGACTTGTTGATTTATTTAAAATTAAATTAATTGGTCTATTTAAAATTGTTAGTGTAAAATAGGTTTTAAATAGACAGATAGGGTAAATTAGGCTTTAAAAAAAATGGATAGATAATAATTTAAACTTTAATTTTATAGATTATGTTTAGTTTGCATATTTAAAGTCTGACATGTTAAATTTTCATTCCTAATGAAAACTTATCAATTCTATGCATTTGCTTACGAAGAAAAAAAGGCTTAAAATGAATAAGTCATAGATCAGTTTTTTTTTGTTTTTTTTTTATAAGAAAAATATTGTTGAAGGACAACCAAACAAATGCATGAGAGGATGTCATTCATTCATGGCTAGTAGTTGAATATTCAGTGACCAGTCCTTATTTGTGACATGATGCCTTAACTGAAATTTTAACTATCTTCGACTTTCAAATTGAAAATTGCAATCAGTTATTAAAATTAGAAGTCCAGAAAGGGATGATTATTTTTTCCTCTAATTTTTGTAGTCTTTCCAATCCTTTAGGGAGGGGGGTATATGTGGTGCGATCTTACAAAATGTGTAAGTAGACAAGGATAAATTGCACAAATTAAATTTTTTTTGTTATATAGAATTGGATTCTAAAAAACAATAAAAAAATCTAAGAGTCAGATGAAGTACAACTTTAAGGACAAAAGAGGTGCTCTCTAGCTCTTCGAACAAAATTTAGAGTATGAATTTTATTTTTATTTTTCATATGCATATGTTGGAAAAGAGCTTGATATAGAAGTTCTGGTGTGACAAAATGTTACAAAATGAGTTAGTTATTCATTTGGAAGATACTGCATAAGTGTTTATTTAAAATGGTAAGTGTTATTGGAATGAAATTGTATAAGTACTTTTCTTTGACAAAATCACTAAAAAGGGTATATTTTTAAAATTATTTAATTTATATACGTGAATACTAAAACAATATGTATTCCTTCTTTCTAAAGAATGTTTAGGAATACTATAGATGATTTTTTTTTTTACTTTAAAGTATTACTTGAAATTATTTTCTCTCAACATTTGTTTTATATTTTTTCAGGAAAATAATATTCTAATTGTGTTTCGTAATGAGAAAATAATTGAAGGGAAATAAAAAGAAAGAGAAGTGAAAGAAGTGTGAAAAATGCAGAAAAGTAAATAAACAATAAAGTAAAAAAACTTTTTAGAAAAAAATAGAAGAGAAATAGAGTGAAAACTAATTCTTAAAAAAATAGTTTTATTTAAAAATAATAAATTTAAATGATTTATTATTATAATTTTATTTTATTTTAAAAATATCTATAACTAAAAAATTATTTACATTATCATTATTTATTATTATAATAAAAAATAAATTATTTATTATTTTATTTTTAGTGTGTGTGCACGGACGTATGTGTGCATGTGTATGCAAATGTGCGTGTGTTTATTATTATAATAATAAAATTATTTTATTTATTATTATTATAAAGTTATTTTATTTTAAAAATATCTATAACCTAAAAATTATTTATATTATCATTATTTATTTATTTATTGTTATTATTATTCTAAAATAAATTATTTATTATTTTATTTCTAGTGTGTATGTGCGTGTGCTTATGTGACATATATTGTCAAATTAGTGAAATGACATATTTTAATAATTTTTATAAAATATAAATTAAATTGAACCAATTGTTGTATTTAATGTTACAATTTCAAATGATTTAAACTCTTTTGTGTATACTATCTAACAATGAATATTTACATGTATGTTGAATAGGTGATGAACTACCAAATTATTTTAGAATTATATGCAATTCTATATACTTGATAAAATCAATAATATCATCAAATACAATAGTTAGATTGATTAAATTTGTATTTTATAAAAAATTATTAAAGGTGTCATTTCACTAATTACAAAAAAAAGATAGACACTAAAAAGGCAGAAGGGGGGGGGGGGGGGGAGGGAGGAGGGGAGAGAGGGTTTTAAATAGTTTCTATAAAAAATTCGCATTTTTTGAGTAGTGAAGCAGTAATGCTAATAGTAAAAAGTGCAGGAGAAAAGGCAAATGAAACACACAATAATTTTTATACCGATTCGTTTCAACTACTAAAACTACGTTTATTTCTTAATCCATTTAGAATAAGTTTCACTATTTTTATTGACTTTCTTTGTGATTTTAGAGATTTGTTTGTCCTTGTTTCTTATGCATAACATGACTTTATTCACTTTAACATATTTGTGAATTTCAATGAGCTTTTTTTGTTCGATCTATTAAGGAATCAATTAGTAATACATCAATTAGTCATTAATCATTATAGATGACATGCATTTTAGACTTTATGAGGTAAAATTGTATGCTTCATCTAATTTGTATTTTTTAAAACTCTTTCCTTTTAGAAAAATGTTCTATTTGTTATCATTACATATGTCTCTCTTCTTTCTTGAGCTTCAAATATTCTTACATAGCAACTTTGGAGAAGATGATTGTTGCAACATTTTGAGTCTAACTTACAAGTTTGTTTCGTCTATCTTCAACATCTTTCCTCATGATGGGAGGTAACCATAGAATCATTTAATGCAAACATAAAATTTATTTCACTAAATGATATATCTTATCTGATCAAGGAAGTTATTTATCATCTTTTCAAACCAAATGGAGCTTGTAGAAATATTGTCAGCATAGATTACTAATAACAATGCCTTTATCTTCTTTTCTTCGTGATTTTAGGGATCTTCGTTCTTAGTTCTGACGAAAAGCATGATCTTGTTCTCTTTAATAGATTTGTGAGTTCTAGGATGAATTTCTAGTTTGATTTGTTAAGGAATAAAACATTCAAATGAATTTTGTTGTTAGTCTTAATAGATAATGAACATTTAATATATATGACACAGACTATCGTCTGATTCACATCGTCTTACAAACGATTTGCGTGTTACACTTCCTCTAATAAACATTTTCAAAGAAATTTTCTCTTGTAAAAATTAGTTTTGATGATGTTAACATTAGATTTGTATAGTTTTGTTTAGTTTGCTTCATTCATTTTGTATTTCATGGCCTATGTGGAAAAGGATATTGTATTGCTTGTTATTAGACTTAGGCCTGAATGTGTTTGCTTATTATGATGAATTAATTTCAAAATTACATCTTGTTTTAAAAAGCATAAAACTCATATTTCAACTTAATGTTTCTCATTTCATGTGAAAACATAATGTAAGATTTCATTCAAAAAAAATTCATGATTAAGTCAGGTAATAGATTACCATGTTAGGTAATAGATTATTGAAACTTAGTTTTGAAGTGGAATTCAACATCCTCTTTGTGATAATCGATTACCTATTCATGTAGTTGATTACCATGGTGACTTTTGAGTGAAACAAGTTGGAAAATGATTGAGATAATCGATTACCAACTTCAGTAATCAATTACCTCTATTCTTGTTTCAACAAATTCAGCTTCATTACAAATCGGTAATAGATTACCTGATATTGGTAATAGATTATTGTTGTGACGAGTTTTTAATGTTGAAATATTATTTGCTCTATAAATATAACTCTTTTTGAAAACTAAAGGATATGATATAAGAAAAAGAAATGGAGAGATGGCATATTTTGATTAAAAAGATCAAAGAGTGAAATAGAAAAACATATTCAAGAATCTAAAAATCATTTTTGAGTGATGATCAAATATTTCTCAAAACAATCAAAGAGTAAAGAAAATTCAAGAAAGATGTTATCTTGAAAGAAGTTCAAGAAATTCAAGATCGCTGAACAATTATTTGTGGAAGATCAATCTACACATCAAGTGTATCAATTCTGATGTTAAAACTTTTGTTTTGTATGCATGTGTATGCTATGGTGTGTGACTTTTTGAGATAAGGGCATCTCAAGAAAGAGTGACAGAGAAATCTTGAGATAAGTTTTCTCAAGTGGATTCTTGAGGTGCAAGAATTTTGGTGATTGTATAATCTTGTGGGATCAAGATTAGATGATTGTGTCTTTTGATTATAATATTGTTTGTACATGGTGTTTGTAAAGAATATTATAATAGAGAGATTGGATTTAGCGAGGAGCTAAGTTTGAAATTGGATGTAGGCCTTTGTATGGTTGAACTAGTATAAATCACTTAGCAATTTTTCTCTTTACCTTCATATCTTGTTACATTTCATATTGAATTGATAAAAAGAATTTCAAGAAAGTAAAAGAAATATTTTCTTAAATATTATAGATAGTTGATTTGTAAAATCTGATATGATATATGCAATTTGGTAATAAAGTGAAAGTAGGTAATCACTAAAATCAATTTGGATTACAACTTTCTGTTATGCTGTGTAATAAATCTGATATGCTTTGTATCTTGTTTGGTTTGTAATATGAATGTGTTTAGTAAAAAGTTGTATAAGAAATAAAGAAATTAGCAAGAGAGCAAGAAAGACCATTAGAAGTCTTCTAAGCAAAGAATCTATTCAACCCCCTTTTAGATTCATGTTCTATTTGGGACCAACAAAATCATCATTTGATGTAAGAGGGAGTGAGGTTTTTTAATATACTGTTTTTTATTTATTTATTTAAATAACCTGGACCCATTATTATTTACGTAAATAACCCGTTTATGAGGCCCAAGTGAGAAATCGGTTACTGGATAATCGATTTCTTAAAGGATTTTTTTTAAAAAATTTAAAAAATCCTTTTAAAAATCGGTTACCCAGTAACCGATTTCTCTATTGGATTTTTTTTTGTTTTTTGGTTTTTGTTTTTAGATTTATGGGCTTTTTTTTTTTTTGTCTTTTTTTTTCTTTCAGATTTTTGAATTTATTTTTTTCGTTTTTCTCCAGATTTTTCACAATTTATAAAAAATTATAATTAATATTTTAAAAAAATTAATTTAGTTTAGTTATTAGAATATAAAAAATATATTTATTATTTAAATATAAATAATTTTTAAAAATATTGTTTTTATTAAGAAAGAAATTTAATTAAAAAATAGAGATAATTTAATTGAAAATTCTCAAATAAAATATGTATTAAAATATATTTTTTAATAATGAAATTAAATTTTTTAAATATACAAAATTTAATATTATAATTTAGTAAATCATTTGTTAAAATTATAAATATGTTAATTAAGAATGTCATTGATTTACGTGCGTCAGAAATCAAATGCTTTAGTGATGAGTGTCATTGATGTAGTGTGTTATTGATGCAAGGTGTCATTGATGACGGTATCATTGATGCAGTGTGTCATTGATGACTATGTCATTGATGCAATGTGTCATTGATGACGGTGTCATTGATGTAGTGTTTTGGGTTTCAGAGTGTCATTGATGTAGTGTTTAGGGTTGATGAGTGTAATTGATTGAACCTATCTCCACCTTCTATTTAAATGAGACCATTCTTGGGTTCAAATGCAGTGTGCAACTGAGTCAAGTATTCTTATTTTCGTGTGTTAGTCTTTGTTTACAACAATGTCTTCCTCTTATTTCCATGTGTTAGTCTTCTTCAATGGTGAAATCACTCAAACAAACGAAGGGGATACTTTTGTATCCTCTAACCCAATGTTTTTATCAGTTAATTCACGTATCACACATGATGCGTTGAAAGCTAAGATCCAAAGAAAACTCAACTTACCACAACCACATTCAGTTGATCAACTTTACTTTCGATATCCACAAGTGGTAGGCGGAGGAATGCTTAATTTTCGAGTTGCCAAGCTTACCGACGATGAAGACGTTCATGGTATGATTCAAATGGTTCGTGGCCTTACAAGAAGAAGAAGAAGAAGGAGTCCCTGAAGTTGGAGTTCTTGAAGAAGAAGTTGGTCCTTTCAGTGAGGGCGAAGAAGTTGCAAGACTCCAACAAGACGATGAACAAGACGAACAAGATCGTCTTCTACAACAACCTCAGCACGTAAGCACATTCAATTTCCCATCACACATGCATAATGTTAATTTACAAACAGATTTCACTGACCCAGAGTATAGACATGCACTTGACCATGTTGACGTCGAGTACGTTCCTGACAGCCTATTTGAAGGCATGACTTTCAACACAAAGGAGGAAGTCCAACATGTTTTAAATGCACACCATATAAAGAAAGGTTTGTATTACAGGGTGGAGAAATCGTCACCAACATTAATTGTTGCACGGTGTGTTAACATTGCATGTGATTGGAGGTGCAGAGCGACTTTTATTACTAGAAGCCAAAAATGGGAGGTTCGTAAGCTATCGGGTGAAAATTCTTGTTCATCCCCTATTATCACACAAGATCATGTCAACCTTGGCTATGTATATATCAACAAAAGTATTCTTGCTTTGGTGGAGAGTGATCCATTGATTTCAATTCCAACAATAATAACACACATCAAAATTGGTGAAGGGTACACAATCTCATACCACAAAGCATGGATGGCAAAGCAAAAGGCAATTGAAGACTTACATGGAAACTGGGAACAATCTTATCGTGATTTACCCAAGTTGCTCAATGCCATGACAATATTTCTTAATGGATTTTTTGTTGAGAAGCAAACAAGGCCACTATACAACCAACAAGGTGAGATGATTCATGATTATGTTCAATTCCATAAAGTATTTTGGACATTTAAACCTTGTATCCATGGGTTCAAATACTGCAAGCCCATTGTTCAAGTTGATAACACATTCTTGTATGGAAAATACAAAAGAACTCTCCTTGTGGCCGTGACTCAAGACGGTAACAACAAAATCTTTCCAATTGCCTTAGCAATTGTCGAGGGTGAAACAACAGATGCATGGTTTTTCTTTCTACATTATCTCAAAAGACATGTTTGCCCTCAAGATGGCCTTTGCTTAATTTCTAATAGACACGAGTTCATCGAAAATGCCTACGTTAGACAAGGCAGTGATTGGACACCGGAGAATTCAGTGCATGTATTTTGTATTTGCCATATTGCCCAAAACTTCATGAGACATTTCATGAATGCAGAACGAAAAAAATTAATCATCAACATGGGTATCTACTTCTTATCATTAATTACTTTTATTTGTTTGACCATATTTTAACAATACTAAATTGTTCATTTTTTGCTAATCTCATTTCACAACTTATGGGATGACTGAGCCATGATTCAATTACTACTACAACACACTGAGGAGCGAACCAGAAACCGAAGGTGTAATTGAATGGCTCAACACCATACCAAAAGAATAATGGACTCTTGCATGGGATGGTGGCCGACGATGGGGACACATGACTACCAACTTGGCTGAGGAAATTAATTCCATTCTTAAAAAAATGAAGAAATTTTCTAATTTCTGCAATTATCATGTCAACTTATAAGAGATGTAATTGTTAAGTCAAACGAGAACAAAAGCACTTCCCAGCAAGGTTTTGAATGAGACAAATATAATACGTATTGTTGTTGCTAACAAAAAGTGTAGTAGTGTTTCAGATATGTATAAGAGCAGGAAAAGCCAAACATGAAGCAAGGTCAAGCAAAACAAGGATCCGACAAAACAAGCATATGCATCAGACGATACAAGACGACAGTCGGAAGCTTCATATAGACAAACCGAAACAAAGCCTCAAGCATCGAACAAATATGAGTCAAGGCAAAGAATTCAAACAGAAGTCAACAAGACTTAGATGAAGACTGGTCAAAGAAGAAAGTCAAGACTTGAGATGCACAAGGACTACCAGACGCAGACGAAGATTGTCATGAAAGCATATGAAGAATCAAGTCTCAAAGGACAAATCAAGGCATCATCTACAACCACACAAAAACAAGGACTCTAAATTGAATGCGCGAAAATAAAAGAAGAAAGAAAGGAGGAAATCAAGCAAAAAACTAAAAGCATGCATGTGTCAAAAAAAGTACATTACTTTTTCAGACAAGGACAAAATCCCACAGCTATGAGACCAGAAAAGGAAAAAAAGGTTGATAGGTCTCTGCTAAACTTAGACACTACTGCTACCCAGACAAAGAATACTTCACGCAAGGTCTATCACAAGAAACAACATTTAATGCAAGAATCTGAGCATTAAATGAGAAGATCAAACTGGTCGTGAACGACTATATCTGCTTTAACGAACACTTACAACGGGCAGATTTCACAAGACTATATATAGTTCTCAACAACAAACTTAAAAGGTTGGATGTTTGGCCCGAAATGGTGCAAGCGAGAAAAATAGTGATATCCAGCCCATGATGCAATGAAGCTAGAGATAGTGCGTATAGAGTCAAATGTACATTAATGCATTCGTCTCTATAAACTACGGAGTTTCAAACATGTACATCTTAGGATCAAACCGTAGTGAGTGTGCCAACTTATGTATCTCTCCGTGAGAGTAAAGCAAACACTCAATCATTCTAAAGATTAAGGTTGCATACCTTAGTGAGTGTAGATCATATATGTATCCTCTCTGTGAGAGTAAACCATACACTCAAACCAAACCTATCTAGCCAATATTGTAAAGCCTGAAGAGGCTAGGGAAATAATACTTGTAAAGCTTGGAGGGGCTTGTCAAAGAATACTCACTACGAGCCTGAAGAGGCTGATTAAAGAATACTAGCACCAGTGAGTGAAGCTGGCGGGCCAGGAGGTGGTCGAGAATACTCACTGCTAGCCAGAAGTGGTTGATAAGAGAATACTAGCGCTGGTGAGTGAAGCTGGCAGGCCAGGAGTGGTCGAGAATACTTGGGGAACCAGAAGTGGTTTAAGAATACTAGAGCTGGTGAGTGAAGCTAGCTAACCAGGAGTGGCCGTGACCGGGAAGGTCTAGAATACTCAAGGCCTGGAGAGGTCGAGAATACTTGGACCAGGAGTGGTTCTGACCTAGGTGGTCCATAATACTCATTGCTAGCCTGAAGAGGCTGAGAAGAACATACTAGTGTTGATGAATGAAGTCAACGAGCTAGAAGTGGCAGACAATACTTTTGTATTGAATTGCATATCTAGTAGAACCCTTCAGTTGAAGGAAACTGGATGTAGCTCAGTTTGAGTGAACTAGTATAAAAACGTCTGCACTACTTATCTATATTTTGAACGTAAATTAACTGTCAAATCACTTATGAAATTTCGTCCAACACTTATTTCTCATTGAAACCAATTTTTATACGCAGACGCAAACCCTGTTCAGCTTATTTATCAAACTGGAAGTTTCATCTACTGCTTATTTCGAAAACCCAACTATCTTTAAATGAGAGATGCACACTTTTAATTTATCACTTTAAGAAACATCTTTCCAAAGAAGACGACAGAACTTGCAGACGTAAACACCTTGAGCTGAGCAAATCTAGCATAATCGTTTAACATTTTAAAACCTTGTTAGACGAATCTAGTTATCTATTGCGAAAAGTTTCTAAAAATTCTCCTTGTTCACACACACACATATTCAACCCCTTTCTATGTGTTTTTCATCTAACCTCAGTAATGCCTTATTCATCCAATGGGAGAAAGAAGTCGATGCTAAATTTACGATTGGCCAACTTTATACTGAAATAATCAATAAGGCCATGAGAGATGCAAAATCAAAGGCTAATAGTCATCATGTCCTCGAATTTGATCGTCAAAGTACACATTTTCTAGTGTAAGAGACCATTAACCCAAAGGAAACACGACCTACTGGAAATTTCATGGTTAGACTACATGACAACTAGTGTGACTGTGGGAAATTCCATAAGCTACACATGCAATGCTCCCATGTTGTTGCTGCATGTAAGCATGTTCACCACAATTATAAATCTTACATAGATCCGGTATACACGTTACAATATGTTTCAAATGTGTATAATGAATTATTTGGTGAACTGCCCAATGAATCTTATTGGCCGGATTGTGAAGAACCGCAAATCATACCAAATCTGGAAAGATTAGAAATAAAAAAGGCCGTCCAAAGTCATCCAGAATACGCACTGAAATGGATATGGTTGAACCAGGACAACCAAAAAGACGTTCTCTATGCAGGAATGTAGGTCACTCCAAGAAAAAATGTCCTTACGGTCAAGGAAGTTCAAGTCAACAAGCTTAAAATGTTCTATAATTTAATGTTTTCCAAACGTTGTAATTTGTTTTTACCATTTCTAATATTTAATATAAAAATATTGTCATAAATTTTAATTTTTTTTATATTTATTTAATTATTAAATTTTATTCTTTAAAATTTATTTAATTTAAATATTAAATATATTTTTTATATTCTAAAAACATAACTAAATTATTTCTTTAAAAAATAATATAATTCGTTTAAAAATCTGAAAATTTAAAATTGAAAAATGAAAAAATAAATTCAAAAATATGAAGAAAAAAAAGCAAAAAAGCAAAAAAAAGTCCAAAAATCTGGGAAAAAAAACCAAAAAATGAAAATAAAAAAAACCCAACAGAGAAATCGATTACTGGGTAAGGGTCTTTGAATTTTTTTTAAAAAAATTCTTTGAGAAATCGGTTACTCACTTGAGCCCCAAAAATGGGTTATTTACGTAAATAATAATGGGCCTAGGTTATTTAAATAAAAAAAAAGTATATTAAAAAAATCACAAATCTTTACCTTTCAAAAGAATTGTTTTTGTTTATTAATTTGAAGTATAAAAATTATTTTTGAAAACTAGTGACCTTTAGAGCATCTACAATGGGAGTTGTTTATAAGCAACTCTCAACCACTTTAAATGGGTCTCACTGTGCCACGTCACTCATTAGGGATGGCAACGGGGCAGGGCGGGTACGGATTTCATCATACCCGTCCCCGTCCCCGCGAGCCAAACTCATCCCCGTCCCCGTACCCGTACCCGTCGGGTATGTAATTTTCATCCCCATCCCCGTCCCCGTCGGGTATCGGGTATACCCGTACCCCTACTCGTACCCATCAAAATTTTTATTTTTTATTTTTTTTTAAAAAATATAATATTTTTAAATTATTTTTTAATTATATTATAATTATAATTAGGTTATTTCTTTATCTCATATTATAATAAATAATCACACATAAAAATATATTAAAATTCTTTAATAAAATTAAATTGAAAGTGGGTATTAAATTAAAAATGACAACGGGGACGGGTACGGGTACGGGGCGGGTAAGTACATACCCGTACCTCTACCCGTACCTGATTTAATATATCGAGTTTTACCCGTACCCATACCCGTACCCGGTCAAACCGGGTATTCCCCGTCAAAGTCAGGACGGGTTCGGGTATTACTCGCGGGTACGGGTATATTTGCCATCCCTATCACTCATAAGCAACTCATTATATTTTCAATTTTTGCTCCAATGAAAATTGCTTATAAGCACCCCTACTTTTTTACAACTCATACTACACTTTATGACACCTCACACTACACTTTATGATAAATTTTTATAAAATTAATTATTATGAATAATATATAAATATGAATAACTAACAAAACAAATTACATAATTAAAAAATTTCAATAATAAAAAATATTACATAATAAAAAGAATACCAAAAATTACAATAATAAAAAAAATTACATAATAACAAAATTACAATAATAAAAAGAAATTACATAATAAAAAGAAATACCAAAAATTACAACAAAATTGAATATAAAAATTAAATACGCACTAATTTTTGTTATTATAATGTCCAAATCGTTCCCAAATATGTTCCACCAAGTCGTGTTGTAGTTGTCGGTGTTGCTGTCTATAACGAAGATGTGCCCTCCTTTTTAAGTATGTTGCAGTAAAAATAGGATGAGGACCAATAGATATATCGGTAGTCGAGACTTCGTTACCACCATTATCATAATCAAAATTAATATGGTATGTGTGTCTTTCATCTTCAACTATCATGTTATGTAGTATGATGCATGCATACATGATATTCTTCAATGTATCAACACGCCAAGCACGTGCTGACCCACACACAATTGCAAATCGAGATTGCAATACTTCAAATGCTCGCTCTACATCTTTTCTTCCCGATTCTTGTCGTTCGGAAAATAATTTTCTCTTTTCTCCTTGTGGCATAGGGATGGTCTTCGCAAATGTAGCCCACTAAGGATAAATACCATTAGCAAGATAATAACCTATATTATATTGGGTTATATTCACTATGTATTGTACAACAGGAACTTGTCCTGACAAAACGTCATTAAACACATTCGAAGCATTCAACACATTAATGTCATTATTTGAACCTACGGTGCCAAAAAAAGCATGTCAAATCCACAAGTAACTTTGAAAATGGGGATTCGGAGAATTATCATTGGTTGAGTGTGGTGGTGGTGGATATATAAAAAATTGAGGATTTTGAGAATTTTCATCGAAAGGGGTTGGAGGTGGTGGTTGGTTTTATAAATAATTAAAATAACTTTGAAAATTATATTGATTGGGATCCATGTGCTAGAATATAAAAAAAAAAATACACATGAACAAAAATAAAATAATTTTTTTTTGGATGTGAATAGTAAACATGAATAATAACATTTTTCAAATGAATAGTAAACTTGGACAGTGAAATGCAAATAAACTGAACAATGAAGTGCAAATGAACTGAATATTGAACATCAATTTATACATACGACACCAATGTCTCTCAACGTCTTTTTTTTTTTCATTCACATCTCTCTCTGGTCTATCACATTTCTCATGCTCTTTTTCTTTCATTTCACTCTCTCTTTCTCTTTACATTTCTCTTTCTCTTTCCTTTCACTCTCTCTTTCACCATGAGTTCCGTCAGAGGAGACGCGTGCACGCCATGGGGGTCTGGTAGGAGGAGCCGCGCGAGCAGCGGGGGGGGGGGGGGTCTGGGCTGATAGATCCGTGTGTGGGTCGGGGGGGTCTGTCATGCGGAGGCACGTGCGTGAAGGGGGTCTATCGTGCAAAGCTGCGCGCCAGGGGGGTCTGTTGTGCGGAGGTGCACGTGAGGAGGGGGTTAGTCATGTAGAGGCACGCGCGGGCCAAGGGGTTTGGGCGGGCGATTCCGTGCCGGGGGTGTTCTAGTCCGACAGGGTTGCGCATGCGTCAGAGGTGATTTGAATGGTGGAGTCGCACACGCAGGTTATGGGTCTACTTGGAGGTTCGCACGGTTAAGTGGCTAAGTGTAACGTCGCAAGTTGTTTTAGAAAGCCCAATATAGGTGATTTAGTAGCCTAGAACGGGCCGTTCCAAGCTATTAACTTGACCTGTAATTCGTGGTTGAGAATGGGCCGTTCTGGAGGGAGAACGGGCCGTTCCAAACCCCAAAACGGGCCGTTCTAGAGGGAGTACGGGCCGTTCTGGAAGGAGTACGGGCCGTTCTAGATGGAGAATGGGCCGTTCTGGATGAGTCCCAGAACGGGCCGTTCTGATTTCAGAACAGGCCGTTCTGCATGTGATTTTTGTACGTGATGCGAGAGTGGAGAATAGGCCATTTCGGATTCGGAACAGGCCATTCTAGCCACTCCGGAACTTCTATAAACAGAGGTTGTGGGCAGTTGAGGAAGATGGAGGTTTTAGAGAGAAGTTCTAGAGAGAAGGGCTCTGGACTAGAAAGCTTACTTTTGAAGGATTGAAGTTCCGGGTTGAGCTTCGAAAAGAGAATTCTGCTTCTTTGCTATTCTGAGCCAATCTTCAGGTAAGGGAAGCTAGATTGTAAAGTTGTTGGTTGTATGTGAGTTGGGAAGTCCTTTGGGTACTTAGGTTGATTAGTATGAGTTGTGTTATGCAAGGAAAATATTGTGTGTTGCTAATATATGATTAAATATGTATTAATGATGTTGTTGGAGATGCATGTTGTAGTTAAATTGTGAAGTTATTTACAAGTTGTGTTGATCTATGATATTGTTGAAGCTAGTTGAAATTAAGTTGATAAAGTTGCTATATGTTATGTGTGGACATGTATATGTTGTGAAGTGCATGATGATAATATTTTTAAGTTGTTAGAAAAGAGTTGCATAGTTGTATAATTGAATAAGAAGTTGTATAATTACATGGAGATGCATGTTGAGTATAAAGTTGTATGTTGTGCCATGTGTTGAAAATATATTGTGTTGTTTAAAGTTGAAATGAGATGTTGTGTTGTTAAAATGTGTTGTTAAACAATTTGTGATGAGTTGTTGTGTTGATAAACTATGTTGTTCAAGTTAAATGTTGATTTAGATGATGAGTTGAAAAGTTGTATGGTGTTTAAGTTGTTAAGTTGATTAAGTTGTGATGATAAGTTGTTGATCACTAGGACTAGAGGAGATGTTTTCGAAGTTGCTAATCCCATTGTGCGGATTAAGATAGTTGTGGTGCTCTGAGAGCCAAATTTGTTGAAAACCCTCCTTGAGAAGTTGTCCCTTGGAGTGGACGTTGTGTTGTTCTCCTCTAGAACTTAGTTGATCCCGTGTGTGGGAAAGGTCGAGGCACACGTGTATAAAGCGACCACGGTATGGGGGCCAGGCTGAGCTATACCGATTACAAGCGGCCAGATTTTTATTGTTGTAAAGTTGAAAAGTTGGGGACATATGGTGAAGATATATGTCCTATGTTGAGATACATAGTACTAAGGTGATAAGTTGAAAGTTGTTTTAAAGTTGAAAGTTGTTTTAAAGTTGAATCCCTTAGTACTATGTGGGCGACATGGAAATAGTCAATCCATGTCATGGTTGAATGACCAATTTGAGTAAGGTATCTAGTTAGAGATGTAGTCTTTAACTAGGTACTGGAGGGTGCATGGTACTTGGAAGACAGTGGGTGGGTTAACTCCATATGTGGATTGGTGATGCTAGCCAAGGCCGTGGTAGGCTCATTCCCAAACCCTTCTGTCCTGACAGTAGTACTGGACCTCCGAGTCTAAGTAACACACCTGAGAAATCGCCTATTGTTATCTATACCTGGTTCTCTTCGGAGTTCCTAACGTTGTTCTATACCTAACTTGGTTGAGATAGGTCAAACATTGGATTCGGTAGGGTTTATGCCACCTAGACCTCTCAACCTCAGTTGTTGGAGATCTCCGAGTTGAAATGCGTGACGACACATAAGTTGTTGATGAGTTAATTTGTTGTTGATATGAGTTGTATATTTGTTGTTGTGTTGTTAAGCTGTGATTGTGTTGTATGTTGACTTTGTTGGGGATGATGATAGTGTTGTTATGTTGTAAGTTTAAATGATGTTAAGAAGTATATTATATATGTTGTTTGTCTCGTGTGTCGAATGCGAAGATGATTATATAGTTGTTATGTTGCATATTAAATTATTATGAGTTGTTTATTGTCTCTAGCTTACCCTTGTATGTTTCCATGTGGTTTGGACTGCAATGATCATACGTTGTATAGGAGCAGGGCAGGGATAAACTGGAGATAGCTGCTAGAGGCCACAAGAGGTGCCTGGAGATGGAATTTTTTTTGTAGACTATCATATAGTAGCATATTTTTGTTGTATATAATTGGTTGTAGTTGGTTTCTTGATTAGTAACTTGTGTTGTAAATATTTTATTATACTATTTTAGTATATATATTTTAGTAGTGTGTAGTTTTGTTCGTAGTGTGACGGCCATGGCGGGTCGGTACACTTTTATGGTATCAGAGCAGTTCGAGTCTAGTGGACACTCTATGGGAGTGGTTCCTTTACGCTTTTGTTGTGTTGAACTCTGTGTTGTGTTAGATGTTGTGCTGATTTGTGTTGAGTAGTTAAGATGTAGTGTGTTGAAGGAGTTGTTCATTTTGTAGAAGATGCTTAGAACATGAGCAGATAGCCCATGCCATGAAGATGATGGCTATGGCTATGCAACAGTAGAATGCCTACTTTGCTAGGATGGATGCTGAGAGAGCTGAGACTAGTGCCACAAGACCAGTTGGGTCATAGGAGAGTCAGGTTTTGGCTGAGTTCAGGAAGTGTAGTCCTCATCATTTTAGAGGTGATGCAAATCCAGAGGTGGTTGACCACTGGATTTGCGAGTTGGAAAAAATATTTTCAGTTTTAGGTTGTTTAGAGGAGCGAAAGCTCAACTATGCAGTGTATATGTTGATAGGGGAGGCAAAGTATTATTAGAGAGGTACTAGTCAGATGCTGAATTGACCGTAGAGTGGTTGTGGACTGGGTGTGCTTCAAGAGGGCCTTTCTCGAGAAGTGCTTTCCAGAGAGTGACAGGCATGCTCGGGAGGCAGAGTTTATGAGATTACAGTAGGGGAGAATGTTGGTGACCGAGTACGCCATGAGATTCGAGCACTTGGCACACTTATACACCCAAGCCACCTATGAGGCTTGGAAGTGTAGGAAGTTTGTTGAAGGCTTGAAGTAGGATTTGAGGAGAGTGGTGGTGCCTATGGTCATCACGAAGTTTCTAGCCTTGGTAGAGAAGGCGAAGGTTGTAGAGCAGCGAGAGAGCATCGACAAGCCGACGAAGATTGTTGGTGGGCCAGTTGGGTCCAAGAGTGATGGTGGTTTTTAGAGGAAGTCTTATGATAGGCCCCATTCGTAGCAAGGGGGTCCTGTCACAAGGAAACCTATTGACACAACTAGGAGTGAGGAGTCAGAGTGGAGCTGCTACTCAGATGTTATAGATGTGGTGGACCTCACTTCATTCGTGATTGCCCTCATACCGAGAGCAAGTGCTGTAGGTGTGGCCAGATGGGTCACATGTCGACTAGTTTTCCTGTAGGTGCTAAACAGATCAGGAGTGCCCCGAGGGGTGATAGATCTACTATAGCTGGAAGGGTGTTTGCCTTGATCAGAGTCGAAGCTTCCACTTCATCTGATCTAGTGAAGGGGAAGGGTAAAGCTTCTGGTAAGGTTGTGATGATGTTGTTTGACTCAGGGCCTCCCATTCATTTATTTTATATACATGTGTTGAAAAGTTGGGTTTGCTTGAATGCAATTTGGGGTTGAGATTGCTTGTGTCTTTGGCCGCTTCTATTTCTATTGTTGCCTCTAAGGCGTGTGTTGGTTGTCCCTTGGAGATGTGTGATAGAAACATAAGGTGAACTTGATCTGTTTTCCTTTTGGTGGATATTGACATAATCTTAGGGATGGATTGGTTATTTGCCAATCACATTCTTATAGATTGTGCCAATATGGAGTTGGTTTTTCCCTTAGGGGGGAGGATGAATTTTTTATTTCAGTTAGCCAAGCTGAAGTGATGTTGAGAGATGGAGCAGAATGTTGTATTTTATTTGCTACTGTGAGTGTGGAAACTGAGAAGGTGATTAATAAGTATGAGTTGTGAGGGAATTTTTTAAGGTGTTTTGGATGAGGTGTCTGGGTTACTCCTACTAGGGAGATTGAGATTAGCATTGATTTGGTCCCAGGTGTATGGCTAGTGTTGGTTGCTCCTTATAGGATGACCCCAACAGAGTTGGTTGAATTAAAGTGTCAGGTGGAAAAATTGAAGAGAAAGATTGACTACTTCTCCTATGTTGGTGTTGCTTGATCTTAGTGAGCCATTTGAGGTATGTTGTGTTGTTTCTCACCAAGGGTTGGGGTGTGTGTTGATGTAGAAAAGGAGAGTAGTTGCATATGCCTTAAGGCAATTAAAGAATCATGATAGGAATTACCCTACTCATGACTTAGAGTTGGCAACAGTTGTTTTTCCTTAAAGGTATGGATGCACTATTTTATAATGCAGGGTTCAACGTCTTTGGTGATTGCAAGAGTCTGAAGTATTTGTTTGATCAGAAGGAGTTGAACATGAGACAAAGATAGTGGATGAAATATTTTAAAAGATTATGAACTTCAGTTGATGTATCACCTTAGGAAGGCCAATGTAGTGGCAGACGCTTTGAGTAGGAAGTCCATCCACATGTCTAGTTAGATGGTGAAGGAGTTGGAGCTGGTTGAGAAATTCAGAGATTTGAATATGTATGTGGAGTTGGCTCAAGGCCACATTAGCTGTGGCATGATTACCATTGCTAGTGAGTTCTTGTAGCAAGTTGGTTTGAAGTAGTAGTAAGATTCGAAAGGTTTGAAGGTTCTTAATTTGTTGGATACAGAGAAAGTAGTTGGCTTTGAGATGGGTGAAGATGGGATTTGAGGTTTAAGGGCAGAATTTGCCTACCTCAAGATTCTAAGTATAGAGAGACATTGTTGAATATATGGCGGCCTGTCTGGCCTGTCAGAAGGCTAAGGTTGGACACCAGAAGTCTGGTGGTTTAATTGTAGATGATGGAGATCCTATAGTGGAAGTTGGATAGTATGACTATAGATTTCATTAATGGATTGCCTAAGTTGACTAGAAATAGTGATGCTATTTGAGTTGTGGTTGACAGATTGACCAAGTGTGCACATTTCTTGCCTGTCAATATCAAGTAATCCTTGGAGGAGTTGACACAGTTGTATGTGAAGGAAATAGTACGGTTGCACGGGGTGCCTTCCAGTATTATTTCAGATAGGGATCCGAGGTTCACTTCTAGATTTTTGGCAGAGTCTACACCAAGCCTTAGGCACGAGGTTGAGGTTGAGTTCTGCTTATCATCCACATCGAATGGTCAGTCAGAGAGGACGATTCAGTCCTTATTATTAGTATATTTCATAGCAATAGCTTTAATGCTAGTATCGAGATGACACCGTTTGAAGCCCTGTATGGTAAGAGGTGTAGGACTCCTCTATGTTGGTACCAAGATAGTGAATCAGTGGTTGTAGGGCTGGAGTTAGTCCTACAGACTACTAAGAAAGTAAAGTTGATTCAAGAAAGTTTGAAGACTGCCTAGAGTAGACAAAAGTCACATACTGATAAAAGGCGAAAGGCCTTTGGAGTTTTCTAGGAGGGGCATGTGTTTCATGTTTCTCAATTAAGGAAGTATGTCCATGACACGAGTCATGTAGTTGAGATGGGTGAGATTCAGGTTAAGGAGAACCTGACTTATGAGAAGAGACTGGTAGTTGTGATTGATTACAAGTTGAAGGAGTTGAGGGGCAAGTCCACTGGATTGGTGACTATCTTGTGGGATGCAACTACTGGTGAGATTACTTGGGAGAATGAGAAACTATGTAGAGAGCAGTATTCTTCTTTATTTCCAAGTAAGTCTATTTTCTGGGATGAAAATTCCTATTTGTTGGGGGGTATTGTAACGTAGCAAGTTGTTTTAAAAAGCCCAATATAGGTGATTTAGTAGCCCAGAACAGGCCGTTCCCAATCTGGAACAGGCTGTTCCAAGCTATTAAATTGACCTGTAATTCGTGGTTGAGAACGGGCCGTTCTGGAGGGAGAACGAGCCGTTCCAAACCCCAAAATGGGCCGTTCTGGAGGGAGTACGGGCCGTTCTGGAGGGAGTACGGGCCATTCTGGAGGGAGTACGGGCCGTTCTAGATGGAGAACGGGCCGTTCTGGATGAGTCCCAAAATGGGCCGTTCTGATTTCAGAACGGGCCATTCTGCATGTGATTTTTGTACGTGATGTGAGGGTGCAGAACGGGCCGTTCCGGATTTGGAACAGGTCGTTCTGGCCACTCCAAAACTTCTATAAATAGAGGTTGTGGGCAGTTGAGGAAGATGGAGGTTTTAGAGAAAAGTTCTAGAGAGAAGGACTCTGGACTAGAAAGCTTACTTTTGAAGGATTGAAGTTCCGGGTTGAGCTTCGGAAAGGGAATTCTGCTTCTTGGCTATTCTGAGCCAATCTTCAAGTAAGGGAAGCTAGATTGTAAAGATGTTGGTTGTATGTGAGTTGGGAACTCCTTCGGGTACTTAGGTTGATTAGTATGAGTTGTGTTATGCGAGGAAAATATTGTGTGTTGCTAATATATGATTAAATATTTATTAATGATGTTATTGGAGATGCATGTTGTAGTTAAATTGTGAAGTTATTTACAAGTTGTGTTGATCTATGATATTGTTAAAGCTAGTTGAAATTAAGTTGATAAAGTTGCTATATGTTATGTATGGACATGTATATGTTGTGAAGTGCATGATGATAATATTTTTAAGTTGTTAGAAAAGAGTTGCATAGTTGTATAATTGAATAAGAAGTTGTATAATTACATGGAGATGCATGTTGAGTATAAAGTTGTATGTTGTGCCATGTGTTGATAATGTATTGTGTTGTTTAAAGTTTAAATGAGATGTTGTGTTGTTAAAATGTGTTGTTAAACAATTTGTGATGAGTTGTTGTGTTGATAAACTATGTTGTTCAAGTTGAATGTTTATTTAGATGATGAGTTGAAAAGTTGCATGTTGTTTAAGTTGTTAAGTTGATTAAGTTGATTAAGTTGTGATGATAAGTTGTTGATCACTAGGAGTAGAGGAGATGTTTTCGAAGTTGCTCATCTCATTGTGTGGATTGAGATAGTTGTGGTGCTCTAAGAGCCCAATTTGTTGAAAACCCTCCTTGGGAAGTTGTCCCTTGGAGTGGACGTTGTGTTGTTCTCCTCTAGGACTTAGTTGATCCCGTGTGTGGGCAAGGTCGAGGCACACATGTATAAAGCGACCACGGTATAGGGGCCAGGCTGAGCTATACCGATTACAAGCGGCCAGATTTTTATTGTTGTAAAGTTGAAAAGTTGGGGACATATGGTGAAGATATATGTCCTATGTTGAGATACATAGTACTAAGGTGATAAGTTGAAAGTTGTTTTAAAGTTGAAAGTTGTTTTAAAGTTGAATCCCTTAGTACTGTGTGGGCGACATGGAAATAGTCGATCCGTGTCATGGTTGAATGACCAATTTGAGTAAGGTATCTAGTTAGAGATGTAGTATTTAACTAGGTACTGGAGGGTGCATGGTACTTAGAGGACAGTGGGTGGGCTAACTCCATATGTGGATTGGTGATGCTAGCTAAGGCCGTGGTAGGCTCATACCCAAACCCTTCTGTCCTGACCATAGTTTTAAAAACCGGACCGGTCATCGAACCGGTTAAGGTACGGGGTCAGTGGGTCAAAGGTTGAACCGGTGGGTCATTAGTTGAACCGCATGACTCGATTTTTATTTATTTTTATTAAAAAAATATTCATATTAAATATATTTTATACTTATAAATTTTAATAAATTCATATCTTATTTTAAATTTCAATTTTTCTATCTTATTTAAAATTATTTTTATTTTTATTTTGTAAAAAAATACAAAAAATTATATGTTAAACGGTATATTAATACAAATTAAAAATATAAATAATATGTACATATATAATATGCTAGCAATTAATATCACAAAATAATATATGTAATATTTACATACATATTATATTATTAAATATATAATTTAAAATTAATAATATACTATAAAAGTTATTTAAGTTGTATATATTGCAAACAAATATATTAGAACAAGTAGTCATTGTTATATTTAATAAGACTCCCTGCTTTTCCATTAAGAGATTCAATTTTCATTATTATTTTTGTGTTTTATGGTCCTTTAAAAAAATTTTAAAAAAAAAGAAAAAAAAGTGGTGGAATCGGTTCGTCGGTTGAACCGAAAAATTGACCGGTTCAGTCCGGTTTGAAACGGGTCGACTGCATAACCGATCCAACTTAAGATTCAGGCCGGCTGGACCACCAGTTCCCGGTCCAACCGGTCTGACCGGCCGGTTCAGTCCAGTTTTTAAATCACTGGTCCTGACAGTAGTACTAGACCTCCGAGTCTAAGTGGCACACATGAGAAATTGTCTATTGTTATCTATACCTGGTTCTCTTCGGAGTTCCTAACGTCGTTCTATACCTGACCTGGTTGAGATAGGTCAAATGTTTGATTCGGTAGGGTTTATGCCACCTAGACTGCTCAACCTCAGTTGTTGGAGATCTTCGAGTTGAAATGCGTGACGAAGCATAAGTTGTTGATGAGTTGATTTGTTGTTGATATGAGTTGTATATTTGTTGTTGTGTTTTTAAGTTGTGATTGTGTTGTATGTTGACTTTGTTGAGGATGATGATAGTGTTGTTATGTTGTAAGTTGAAATGATGTTAAGAAGTATAATATATATGTTGTTTGTCTCGTGTGTCGAATGCGAAGATGATTATATAGTTGTTATGTTGCATATTAAATTATTATAAGTTGTTTATTGTCTCTAGCTTACCCTTGCATGTTTCCATGTGGTTTGGACTGCGATGATCATACGTTGTATGAGAGCAGGGCAGGGATAGACTGGAGATAGCTGATAAAGGCCACAGGAGGTGCCTGGAGATGAAATTTTTTTTTTGTAGACTATCTTATAGTAGCATATTTTTGTTGTATATAATTGATTGTAGTTGGTTGCTTGATTAGTAACTTGTGTTGTAAATATTTTATTATACTATTTTAGTATATATATTTTAGTAGTGTGTAGTGTTATTCGTAGTGTGACGACCATGGCGGGTCGGTACACTTAGCACGGTCGGAAACGCGTCGCTGACGACACGCGACCGGTGACCAGCGACTGGCAGCCAGCGACGAGCGGCCGGCGTCGACAACCCTCCCCCTGACGTCCAGCAGCGACAACACACATGCTCAACGGAGGAAGAACCAGGTGAAAGAAGTTTTATCTATTTTTTTTTATTTTCAAAACCTCTGTCCATATTTCCCCTGGATCCAAATTGTACGGGTAGGGGCGTTCGGCCACCTCTGGTCGGCCGCTGAATGGCAGTACTTGGTGGCCGAACGGTAATCGGCCACCAGGACCGAACTATCATCACTCATTGCTCTTAACCCATGATTAGAGGTTAATCAGATGATTAAGGTGTATTACCTGATACGGTAAATACGTTGCAGGGCCCATGGGGTCCAGGCCCATAAATGTCAGTATAAATAGCTCAGGTCAAAAGGTAACGTCACTGTTCATTAATTATCCTAGATATCTGTGCGTGTCCTGACTTGAGCGTTGGAGTGCCTTTTGCAGGTACCAACCCCTCTATTCACATCAGATCGGAGCACTCGTTCGGCCTTCAGACTACAAGAAGATCATTGGTGTATCCCCTTTGTAGGTACATTTGGCGCCCACCGTGGAAAGTGGAGAATGTGTACTGATTATACTAACCTCAACAAAGCATGTCCTAAAGATGCCTACCCACTCCCGAACATAGATCGGTTAGTCGATGGCACCTCCGGCCATGGAATTTTAACTTTTCTTGACGCTTATTCAGGATATAACCAAATCCCCATGCATTCTCGAGATGAGGAGAAGACAACTTTCATAACTAACTCGGCCAATTACTGTTATCAGGTAATGCCTTTTGGGTTGAAAAATGCAGGGGCAACGTATCAAAGATTGATGAACAAAGTTTTTCAACACCAAATAGGTAGGAATATGGAGGTGTATGTGGATGATATGGTCGTTAAATCCAGAGACCTTGATCGACATATAGTGGACTTATCAGAGGTATTCCAACAGTTGCGCAAGTATGACATGAGGCTTAACCCGGAAAAGTGCGTGTTTGGAGTAGCAGGGGGAAAATTCCTCGGCTTCATGCTGTCGGCGAGGGGCATTGAAGCTAATCCTGATAAGTGCATGGCAATCATCAACATGGTAAGCCCTTAGAGCCTCAAACAAGTTCAACAGTTGGCAGGTCGACTCACAGCATTGTCACGATTCCTTCCATGTTTGGCCGAGATAACAAACCCAATTGTGAGATTGCTGAGAAAAACGAAAAAATTTGAATGGTCTATTGAGTGTGAAGAGGCTTTTCGGACTTTAAAGGAGCGTCTCGGCTCACCGCCCATACTCTCCAAGCCCGACCTTGAGCTACCAATTGTGGTTTACCTGTGCATATCAAACGATGAAACCAGTGCCGTTCTAGTTCAAGAAAGGGATAGACAACAACCCATCTACTTCATCAGTCGCATATTACAAGAGGCTGAGACAAGATACCAGCTTTTGGAAAAGGTGGCACTGGGACTGGTCCACACCGCTCGGCGCCTCAGGCAGTATTTTCAGAGTCACCGTGTCATCGTTCGAACCGACTTCCCGATAGCTAAGGTGTTGCGTAAACCTGAATTAGCAGGAAGGATGATGGCCTGGTCTATTGAGTTATCGGAGTTCGACGTTGGTTTTGAACCACGAGGGCCGATCAAATCCCAATACTTGGTGGATTTTGTTAATGAGTTGCAGCCAAAGGGTTACTTTGTGAATGATGTGTGGACAATGCATGTGGATGGTTCCTCAAACAACCAGGGTAGTGGAGCTGGTATAATCTTAGAAGGACCATCAGGACTGATTCTTGAGCAATCATTACAGTTCGCGTTCAAAGCTTCAAATAATCAAGCCGAATACGAAGCGTTGTTGGCAGGGTTAAGGCTGGCACGAGAAATCAGAGTTAGCCGAGTGGAATGCTGGACCGATTCAAAAGTTGTAGCCGAACAGGTGAATGATAATTTCCAAGTAAAAGATGCAAACTTGTTGAAATATTATCATTTGTTTCAGAGAATTCGTGATACGTTTGACGAAGTTCAAGTGAAGCATATGCCAAGAGCGCACAATGAAAGGGCGGATCAATTGGCTCGGTTAGCAAGCAGTACCCGAAAACCAGGACAGTTGAGAACCACGCTTCACTTAGACCTTGAAGCTCCAAGTGTGGCAACTGAATGTTTGGCAGTCGAGGAATCCACTCGAACATGGATTACTGATATGGTAGACCATCTTGAACATGGTAAAGTGTCGTCTGACCCAGCAGCTGCTAGAAAGCTCCGAAAGCAGGCTACTAGATATACAATGGTTGGAGGAGAGCTATATAGAAGGGGATTCTCGGTCCCCTTGTTGAAATGTGTTGATACAGAGGAGGCTGAATACATTTTGAGAGAAATGCATGAGGGGATATGCGGTTTTCACTCGGGAGGACGAACCCTGGCCACCAAGGTGCTTCGGGCAGGATACTATTGGCCTACTCTTGGGGATGATTGTGCAAAGTTTGTTAAGCATTGCACATCTTGTCAGCGACATGGTAACCTTATTCATGCTTCAGCGGAAGAACTTCATTGTATTAGTTTACCCTGGCCGTTTGCAATGTGGGGTATGGATATTCTTGGACCTTTCCCGACCGCCAAGGGTCAGTGCAAATTTTTGCTAGTTGCTGTAGATTACTTCACAAAATGGGTCGAGGCCGAACCACTTGCCAATATCACAGCTACTAATGTTCAAAAGTTTTTATGGAAGAACATTGTTACTCGTTTCGGTATTCCATATGCACTCATAACTGATAACGGCTTGCAATTCACTGATCAAAAACTCAATCGGTTTATTCAAGATCTTGGCATAAAACACAGATTTACGTCCGTAGAACATCCGCAATCCAACGGGCAAGCCGAAGCGGCTAACAAGGTGATCCTCACTGAATTAAAAAAGCGATTGGGAGCTGCCAAGGGAGCTTGGGCTGAGGAGTTGTTAGAAGTTCTTTGGGCTTATCGATGCACGCCTCAGTCCACAACTAAAGAGACACCTTTTCGGCTAACATATGGCACCGACGCCATGATTCCTGTCGAAGTTGGGGAACCATCCTTTCGGCGACAACATTTTGATGAGACTGCTAATGATGCATCACTCCGAGCCGAAGTCGATATGATTGACGAAGTTCGCAACAAGGCCTAGATAATAGCTGAAGCTTGCAAACAGCAAATGATCAGGCGATTCAATTCTAATCTCACTAAGAGAAGCTTCAAGGAAGGAGATTTGGTGTGGAGAGTACAAGGAACGGCAAGACGTAATCCACGTGAAAGCAAGTTGGCAGCAAATTGGGATTGTAACGACCCGCCATGGTCTCTACACTTAGTGGAATCGCACTACTACTAGTGAACTAAGGAAAATATTAAATTGGATAACTCATACATACAGGTATAGATAAGAATAAAAATAACCAAATTCTTTAAATACAAAATAAAATGCCATATATATATAGTCATCCCAAAAATAATATTTCCTAGTGCCGGTCAAACAGACAAAAATCGCTACCCAAAATGGTAACCCTAACACGAGGATCAAACTCCCCGTCTCGCAGCGGTCACCTCGACTCCAAGCTAGCCCTGATCTGCTCCCATACCAAGTATGATCATCGCAGTTCCACCACATGGAAACAGAAGGGTAAGCTAGAATTCACAAATGAATCATAATAATCTAGATTACACAATCGTATTCATAGAGTCACACCATACACTCTATCCAATACTACTCATGCATAAAATACAATCCACCAATCATGAAGTCAAACACCACACTTCATCATATTAATAATCATGCAATAAATGCATCTCATGACAGATATCAATGCATATCAATCATCTAATGCATCGTCACGCATACACCTAGGAGATCTCCACAACAATAGAGCTGTATAAGTGACATTCCATCCTACCGAAACCACCCCAACCGTTTTCACGCCCAATGCGCCCGCTCGGTCACAGCTAAACAGGATATATAATCCTCCCTCGGGTTTACTCGGATGATGTCACTTACACAATTGGAAGTCCAGATCCACCGTCAGGTATAGCACAGCTGGGTACGGGCTTACCACGACCTTGGCATGCATTAACCAAGTCAATTGTGGAGTTCGCCCACCGACTATCCGCAAGGATCCACGCACCTTCCCGAGTACTTGGTTAAGGGAATAACCCTCGACCTCATACCCCGCTCCAACACTAGCTAAGGACTTAGAGGAGACTCACCCAACCCAGTGGCCTATCTGAGCACCACTCTCCCAAATCCAGTGGACTCCCAGAGCACCACTCTCATATATCAGTGGTCTATCCAAGCACCACTCTCAAGAGACTCTATGTGAGCTCTTCCAGTTCGAAAATATTTTTCCTCTCCTCAAGTCCTAGGCTAGACTCATGCCATAGGCATCACATGCAATCATGCATCATACATCATAATGGTCTGCCCACCATCATGATCAACAATCATACACATGTCATAAGACATCACATGCAATAATGCATCATACATCATAATGGTCTGCCCACCATCATGATCAACAATCATACACATGTCATAAGACATCACATGCAATAATGCATCATACATCATAATGGTCTGCCCACCATTATGATCAACAATCATACTCATATGAACATATACGCATGTCATATCATATTCAAACATTCATACGTATCATCACAAAGCATACATATGAATCACACCTCACCATACATCATATATCATACATACATGATCTAAAACTTTAACTTTAAACATGCATAAGCATCAATTCATTCATAAACTTATTCACGCTCGGCGTAGCCTGAGCTCGCCCATCCTAATCCCAGCCTGAGAGTCCCAAGACTCATCCACGCCTAGCGCATTCAACCTGCGCCCGGCCTAAATTCCAATAACAGAGTTCACAAACTCTCATCCACACCAACAAATCCAGCCACATGCAAACACAAAATACAATGCATAGACTCCATACAACTTAAATAAACCTAGAATCAACATGCACCCATCTGATGCATCAAATTCACCAGAACCCCCATTTTTCCAAGACTTTGAACAATTAGCGAATTCTCCGATCCAGCCATGGATCCTCAACTTTCATGCATCCTCAACTTTCATGCATCAATTGAGTTTCTAAACTCACATGCAACTTAAATAACAAACATTCTAGCTTCCCTTACCTGAAGATTGGCTCAGATAGCCAAAGACTGAACAAAAGTATAATTTCCCCTCGAGGCTCAACTCGGAACTTCAGTCCTCCCAAAACAAGCTTTCTAATCTGAATTTCAAGAAAAGTCAGAAGGAGTTAGTGATCTAGAGGAGAAAAGGAGTCAAACAGAGAAATTTGGGAGAGAAAGGAGCTCACTGACCCAGAGACCTTCTCTCTAAAACTTCTCTCTAAAAACTCCAAAACTCCTGAAGGCCCCCAACCCCCTATTTATAGACTTTTGGATTGGCCCAGAACGGCCCGTACCGAATTCGGAACGGCCCGTTCCGAACTCCCAAATCACGCACAAAATTAACGCCCAGAACGGCCGGTTCTGAAATCAGAACGGCCCGTTCCGGAACTCATCCGGAACGGCCCGTTCTCCCTCCGGAACGGCCCGTTCTCCCTCCAGAACGTCCCGTTCTCCCTCCAGAACGGCCCGTTCTCCCTCCAGAACGGTCCGTTCTCCTTCCCAGAACGGCCCGTTCTCAACTACAATATGTAGTTCAATTCAGTAGCTTGGAACGGCCCGTTCCAGTTTGGGAACGGCCCGTTCTGGGCTACTGAATCAGCCTCTCTTTTTTTTTTTTTTTTTTTTTTTTTTTTTTTAACAATGTTACAATACTCCCCAACAAATAGGAATTTTCGTCCCCGAAAATAGGTCTACCTGAAGAGAGGAATGGATACTGTTCCTTGAATTGACTCTCCACCTCCCAGGTAACCTCACCAGTAGCTGCATCCCAAACAATTCTCACCAAGCTGATGGATTTGCCACAAAGCTTCTTCAACTTGTGATCAACCACAGCTACCGGTCTCTTCTCATAGGTCAAGTTCTCTCTAACTTGCACCTCATCCATCTCTACCACTTGACTCAGATCTGGGATTTACTTCCTCAACTATAAAATGTGAAACACATGCTCTCCCTCATCAAATTCTAGAGGTCTCCTCCTCTTATCGGCATAGGACTTTCATCAACTCTGGGTAGCCCTCAACCTTTGCTGAATTTATCTCACCATCTCAGTAGTCTGAAGAACTAACTCTGGACCAACCACTACTGGCTCACCCTCTTGATACCAACATAATGGAGTCATACACCTCCTGCCATATAAAGCCTCAAAAAGTGTCATGCCAATAATCAAGTGATAACTGTTATTATAAATAAACTTTACCAATGGTAACACCTCTTCCCAACTACCCAGATGATCCAACACATAAGCTCTCAAGAGATCCTCCATTGACTGAATTGTCCTCTCCGACTGACCATCTATCTGTGGATGATAAACAGAGCTCAACCTCAACCTTGTTCCCAAAGCCTGATGCAGAGTCTGCCCACCGGGAAGTAAACCTTGGATCTCTGTTAGAGATAATACTGTAAGACACTCCATGCAACCGTATTATCTCTCTGATATACAACTGTGCAAGCCTCTCCAAGGACCACCTCTTGATAGGAAGAAAGTGCGCACACTTTAACAACCTATCAACAATCACTCAGATAGAGTCACTGTTCCTAGCTATCCTAGGCAACTCAACCACAAAGTCCTTAGTGACACTATCACACTTCCACTTGAGAATCTCCATCAGCATTAAGCTCAAAGCACTAAGCTCAAAAACAACTGCCCTCTTAATACCAAGCAATCCCAAAATCCTCAACAATTCTAGATCATGTAATTGCTTAGTTCCCACCTGTCTTAAGAAATCATTAGTTATGGTGATCATACCACAACTAATGTGATCTTGGACAACCTCCACTTCTAGTCTCAAATCTCTAAACTACTCAATCAGCTCCAAGTCCTTAATCAACATAACCGACACATGAATGAATTTCCTACTCAATACATTTGCTACCACACTCGCCTTTCCAGGATATACATCAACTTTGAAATCAAAATCCTTTAGGAATTCCATCCACCTCCTCTGCCTCATATTCAAACTCCTTTTTATCCTTAAATACATTGAATCTCGCATCATACAGATAGTGCCTCCACGACTTCAAGGCAACCACCATAGCTGCAAGCTCCAAATCATGAGTAGGATAATTCCTCTCATGAGTCTTATGTTGCCTCGAAGCATACACTACTATTCTTCCTTCCTGTATCAACACACAGCCCAACCCCTGGTGAAAAGCATCACAACACACATCAAAATACTCACCAGTATTAGGTAACACCAAAACTGGAGAAGTATTCAATCACTCCTTCAATTCCTGAAAACTCTGCTCACAAGCATCCATCCAAACTAAAAGCTGATCTTTCCAAGTCAGTTAAGTCAAAGGCATTACTATTCGAGAGAAACTCTTCATGAATCTCTGATAGTTACCCATTAACCCAACAAAACTCCTAATCCCCGTAACAGTCCTCTGACGCTCCCACTGGATCACAGCCCCCACCTTGGCTGGATCTCCTGTAATCCCCTCTATCGATATCACATGCCCCAAATCTCACCTCAGACAGTCAAAACTCACCCTTGGACAACTTGGCATACAACTACCTCTCTCTCAGTACCTGTAAAACCAACCTCAAATGCTCATAGTGATCCTCCAAAGATTTAGAATACACCAATATATCATCAAAACATCGAAGCTCCCCTCAGTGGATCCATCAACTCATCAATTCTCAAAAGCGGATACCTATTCCTTATCGTCAATTTATTCAGTTACCGATTGCCGATAATCACACAAATGGGCCCCACCATCTTTCTCTACTAACAGTACCAAGGCACCCCAAGGAGAAACATTGGACCTCACTACTATTTTTCCAACAAATCCTCGATCTGTTTCTTCAGCTTTACCAACTTAGCTTGAACCATCCTATAAGAAGCCACTGATACCGATCTTGCACCCAATACCAGGTCAATGCTAAATACAACATCACGCATAGGTAACAATCCCGACACATCATCTGGGAACACCTCAGGAAACTCACTGACAATCTCAATCCCAGTGATGGCCCTCTCCATCTCAATCATTCAAAACGACAAACAACATGAAGCACTCAGCTCCATCTTTCATCAACTACTCAGCCTGACCCGCTGACAACAACACCTCATCCTCCAACTGAGGAAATACCAATCTTCTCCGAGCACAATCTATAAGGATGTGATGGACAGATAACCAATCCATCCCTAAGATTATGTTAATATCTATCATGAGCAACCCAATCAGGTTCACTCAGAACCTCCTACCAAAACACCTCTATTAGGAATCTCACACACATCTCCAATGTCATTAAAGAAATTGAAGCCAGAGTAGATACATACAAAACAACGTGCCCTGCAAACACCAACAACCCAATCTCCCCACACAATCAACAAAAATAAATGAATGTGTGGCACCAGAATCGAACAAAAATAAAACATCCTCACCTGTTACCTTCCCTATCCCCTTCACCAAGTCTGATGAAGTGGAAGCCTCTGCACCTGATAATGTAAACACTATCCCCGCAGTTGTAGGTCTAGGTGGCCTCGGGGCACTCCCAGATGAAGTCGGCGGTGTTTGACAATCTCTAGAGATGTGGTCTGGCCTACCACATCTGAAGCAAACATTCCCCGGATGAGAACAATCTCTAACCATATGTGCTCTTCCACATCTGTAGTACCGCACCGACTGTGCTCCGCCCTGAGCAGTAATAGGTCGAGGTCCTCTACTAACAGCTCCTCTCTGAGACTATACCGGTCTGTCATAGGGTCCCCTCTACTGGCCTCCCCTCCTGAACTCTAGCAGCCTTACCATTGTTACTACCACCCTCCAAACTCTCAACAGTCTTTGCCTTCTCAACAAAGGCAGGAAACTCCACTATGGACATAGGGACTATGACCCTCTTCAGCTCGTGCCTCAATCCCTCTGCAAACTTTCTACATCTCCAAGCCTCAGATATGGCCTGAGAGTAGAAACAAGTTAAATGCTCAAACCTCATAGCATAATCTAGAACAGACAGGCTCTCTTAATGCAATCCCTATCAACAGGTACACTCCTGTTCTCTAACATTTGTTTGGTGTCTCTCCACCAGTACTCAGCCTCGCCTGCCAGTATACATATTGCATAGGCCAACTTCCTTTCCTCAGAAGATCTCAAAACACTGAAGATCTTCTCCATCTCACACAACCACTAATATGCCACATCAAGATCTGAATCCCCCTTGAACTGAAGAAGCTAACATCTCCTAAACTCTGCCTGAGAGACCACCGGTCTAGCTGCCTCAACCGCAGCTCTACCCACCTCCATCTAAGCAAAGTAAGCATTTTACTATTGCATCACTATGGCCATCATCTCCATAGTTCTAGCGATATGATCAAACTGAGACCTCACCATACTAAAAGAATTCAAACATTCTTTTACTAACACTTTACCACTACAACTCACCAAAATTAACACATATCAAAGATATGACACAACAGAAACATAGAAGGATTACTCCCCACAGAGCATCCTAACAGACTCGACCGGCTCTGATACCATAAAAGTGTAACGACCCGCCATGGTCTCTACACTTAGTGGAATCGCACTACTACTAGTGAACTAAGGAAAATATTAAATTGGATAACTCATACATACAGGTATAGATAAGAATAAAAATAACCAAATTCTTTAAATACAAAATAAAATGCCATATATATATAGTCATCCCAAAAATAATATTTCCTAGTGCCGGTCAAACAGACAAAAATTGCTACCCAAAATGGTAACCCTAACACGAGGATCAAACTCCCCGTCTCGCAGCGGTCACCTCGACTCCAAGCTAGCCCTGATTTGCTCCCATACCAAGTACGATCATCGCAGTTCCACCACATGGAAACAGAAGGGTAAGCTAGAATTCACAAATGAATCATAATAATCTAGATTACACAATCGTATTCATAGAGTCACACCATACACTCTATCCAATACTACTCATGCATAAAATACAATCCACCAATCATGAAGTCAAACACCACACTTCATCATATTAATAATCATGCAATAAATGCATCTCATGACAGATATCAATGCATATCAATCATCTAATGCGTCGTCACGCATACACCTAGGAGATCTCCACAACAATAGAGCTGTATAAGTGACATTCCATCCTACCGAAACCACCCCAACCGTTTTCACGCCCAATGCGCCCGCTCGGTCACAGCTAAACAGGATATATAATCCTCCCTCGGGTTTACTCGGATGATGTCACTTACACAATTGGAAATCCAGATCCACCGTCAGGTATAGCACAGCTGGGTACGGGCTTACCACGACCTTGGCATGCATTAACCAAGTCAATTGTGGAGTTCGCCCACCGACTATCCGCAAGGATCCACGCACCTTCCCGAGTACTTGGTTAAGGGAATAACCCTCGACCTCATACCCCGCTCCAACACTAGCTAAGGACTTAGAGGAGACTCACCCAACCCAGTGGCCTATTTGAGCACCACTCTCCCAAATCCAGTGGCCTCCCAGAGCACCACTCTCATATATCAGTGGTCTATCCAAGCACCACTCTCAAGAGACTCTATGTGAGCTCTTCCAGTTCGAAAATATTTTTCCTCTCCTCAAGTCCTAGGCTAGACTCATGCCATAGGCATCACATGCAATCATGCATCATACATCATAATGGTCTGCCCACCATCATGATCAACAATCATACACATGTCATAAGACATCACATGCAATAATGCATCATACATCATAATGGTCTGCCCACCATCATGATCAACAATCATACACATGTCATAAGACATCACATGCAATAATGCATCATACATCATAATGGTCTGCCCACCATTATGATCAACAATCATACTCATATGAACATATACGCATGTCATATCATATTCAAACATTCATACGTATCATCACAAAGCATACATACATATGAATCACACCTCACCATACATCATATATCATACATACATGATCTAAAACTTTAACTTTAAACATGCATAAGCATCAATTCATTCATAAACTTATTCACGCTCGGCGTAGCCTGAGCTCGCCCAGCCTAATCCCAGCCTGAGAGTCCCAAGACTCATCCACGCCTAGCGCATTCAACCTGCGCCCGGCCTAAATTCCAATAACAGAGTTCACAAACTCTCATCCACACCAACAAATCCAGCCACATGCAAACACAAAATACAATGCATAGACTCCATACAACTTAAATAAACCTAGAATCAACATGCACCCATCTGATGCATCAAATTCACCAGAACCCCCATTTTTCCAAGACTTTGAACAATTAGCGAATTCTCCGATCCAGCCATGGATCCTCAACTTTCATGCATCAATTGAGTTTCTAAACTCACATGCAACTTAAATAACAAACATTCTAGCTTCCCTTACCTGAAGATTGGCTCAGATAGCCAAAGACTGAACAAAAGTATAATTTCCCCTCGAGGCTCAACTCGGAACTTCAGTCCTCCCAAAACAAGCTTTCTAATCTGAATTTCAAGAAAAGTCAGAAGGAGTTAGTGATCTAGAGGAGAAAAAGAGTCAAACAGAGAAATTTGGGAGAGAAAGGAGCTCACTGACCCATAGACCTTCTCTCTAAAACTTCTCTCTAAAAACTCCAAAACTCCTGAAGGCCCCCAACCCCCTATTTATAGACTTTTGGATTGGCCCAGAACGGCCCGTACCGAATTCGGAACGGCCCGTTCCGAACTCCCAAATCACGCACAAAATTAACGCCCAGAACGGCCGGTTCTGAAATCAGAACGGCCCGTTCCGGAACTCATCCGGAACGGCCCGTTCTCCCTCCGGAACGGCCCGTTCTCCCTCCAGAACGTCCCGTTCTCCCTCCAGAACGGCCCGTTCTCCCTCCAGAACGGTCCGTTCTCCTTCCCAGAACGGCCCGTTCTCAACTACAATATGTAGTTCAATTCAGTAGCTTGGAACGGCCCGTTCCAGTTTGGGAACGGCCCGTTCTGGGCTACTGAATCAGCCTCTCTTTTTTTTTTTTTTTTTTTTAACAATGTTACAGGGATGGTCCATTTCGGATCCGACACAGCCTCGACAATGGCGCATATAAACTTGAAGAGCTCTCGGGCAAAGTCATCCCAAGGACTTGGAACGCGTCGCATTTGAAAACATACTATAGTTAGTTTTTGTAATATGATGGCAAACAATGTAATCACAGAAGTGCACTCTTTTCCTTGATCAGTTTTTTCTCCCCTTATAAAAATGTGAAAAGGGGTTTTGGCTGGCAAGGTTTTTAATGAGGCACATAACCAATGAAATACAATTCAATTCTTCCCTCTCATACTCAGTCCTACATTCAAACACGCAAAAAGGCTTCCCTCCCGAGTTGTTCAACTCGGCCAAGGATGTGCCTTCGGCAAATCGCGCAAAAAGGCTTCCCTCCCGAGTTGTTCAACTCGGCCAAGGATGTGCCTTCGGAAAATCGCGCAAAAAGGCTTCCCTCCCGAGTTGTTCAACTCGGCCAAGGATGTGCCTTCGGAAAATCGCGCAAAAAGGCTTCCCTCCCGAGTTGTTCAACTCGGCCAAGGATGTGCCTTCGGAAAATCGCGCAAAAAGGCTTCCCTCCCGAGTTGTTCAACTCGGCCAAGGATGTGCCTTCGGAAAATCGCGCAAAAAGGCTTCCCTCCCGAGTTGTTCAACTCGGCCAAGGATGTGCCTTCGGAAAATCGCGCAAAAAGGCTTCCCTCCCGAGTTGTTCAACTCGGCCAAGGATGTGCCTTCGGCAAATCGCACAAAAAGGATTCCCTCCCGAGTTGTTCAACTCGGCCAAGGATGTGCCTTCGAAAAATCGCGCAAAAAGGCTTCCCTCCCGAGTTGTTCAACTCGGCCAAGGATGTGCCTTCGGAAAATCGCGCAAAACGGCTTCCCTCCCAAGTTGATCAACTCGGCCAAGGATGTGCCTTCGGAGTGACTCCACTCGGTCTTGCCAAGAAAACAACGCAATTCCGAGTGACTCCATTCGGTCTTGCCAAGAAAACAACGTAATTCCGAGTGACTCCACTCGGTCTTGCCAAGAAAACAACGCAATTCCGAGTGACTCCATTCGGTCTTGCCAAGAAAACAACGTAATTCCGAGACACTCCATTCGGTCTTGCCAAGAAAACAACGCAATTTCGAGTGACTCCATTCGGTCTTGCCAAGAAAACAACGTAATTCCGAGTGACTCCACTCGGTCTTGCCAAGAAAACAACGCAATTCCGAGTGACTCCATTCGGTCTTGCCAAGAAAACAACGTAATTCCGAGTGACTCCACTCGGTCTTGCCAAGAAAACAACGCAATTCCGAGTGACTCCACTCGATCTTGCCAAGAAAACAATGCAATTCCGAGTGACTCCACTCGGTCTTGCCAAGAAAACAACGCAATTCCGAGTGACTCCATTCGGTCTTGCCAAGAAAACAATGTAATTCCGAGTGACTCCACTCGGTCTTGCCAAGAAAACAACGCAATTCCGAGTGACTCCACTCGGTCTTGCCAAGAAAACAACGCAATTTCGAAACACTCCACTCGGTCTTGCCAAGAAAACAACGCAATTCCGAGTGACTCCACTCGGTCTTGCCAAGAAAACAATGCAATTCCGAAACACTCCACTTGGTCTTTCCAAGAAAACAACGCAATTCCAAGTGACTCCACTCGGTCTTGCCAAGAAAACAACGTAATTCCGAGACACCCCGCTCGGTCTTGCCAAGAGAGCAACGTAATCCCGAGCCATTCCACTCGGCCTTGCTCAAAAAGTTATGCAATTCTGAATACCTCCACTCGGTTTTCTTTTAGCTTACAAATGGTTTCATTTTTACAAGTAAATGATATTACGTAAGTCTTCTATGCAAGTTTGACCAATACTTTGAATGAGGAAATATTATAGACAAGAGGCAATTTCATTTCATTTGCAAAAGGGAAGAGGCTCTATCGGCCTCCGATCTATACTTCAAATAAAAGTTAAAAATTATATGAGACCTAGCAAAAACTACGCTACTCTTGGGGTGGATCAGATTGAACGGCAGTTTCGGGATTTCCCTCGGCATCATTCTCATTCTCGGGATTCTCCTCGTCGAGGGTGTTCTCCTCAGAAGTTTCAACATCATTTTCCGGCTGGGGGGCAGCAGTCGGTTCAGTAGCATCTGGATCGGCTCCCTGAGGCATATCGGCAAAAGACATCAGTGACCCTTGATAAAAATCTTGGGTCATATCAAACTCGAAGCCCTCTTCAAATTGGCCGAAATGCTTAGCCTGCCGAACCGCGTGCTGAAACCCGGCTTCATGTTGAGCAACAATCTTCTCCTTAGCCTGCTCCTTAAGACGGTTATACGCGGCTTGAGCTTCATCCAGTCGGCGATGCTCCTCATTAGCTGCCTTTTGAAGGTCAAGGCGAAGAGTGTCATTGTCTCGCCGAACAACATACAACTCGGCTGACAATTCTCGATTTTTGGCCGTTACTCCTTCATTCACTACAATCGCCTCGGCCGCAGTCTTCTCGGCTTCCTCTAGACTTTGCTTTAAGAGCGTCACCTCGCCGATAGGCTCCATAGCTAGGTGATGAGCTAGTGCCAAGGAGCGAGTTTGTACCTCGCAGAAAAGTCTCCATTTGGCCCTCACGTCCAAGGTAGCCAAGAACTCCTGCCCGAACGGAGACACCATGTCTGGCCGAATCACTGCCTCGGCTGAGGCGTCATCGCTTAGAAAAGCCCGAGACATTAATTGGGGAGGCACCACAATCACGGTCCGATTAGGCGAAGCTTCGGGAACTGATTTCGCCTTCTTTGCGTGCTCTTGCCTTTCGCCAGAATTCTTTCTTTTTGAACGGTCCCGATTGACATCTTTTCCCTTCTTGGTCTTCTTTTTCTTACGTTCAGGAGAAGGGGGAGCTCAATCATCATCATTGGGTCGAGGGGTGCGTGCAGCAGCCGACGTGCCTACCCCCCCAGATTGCCGAACTTGCTTCACCCGAGCAGCAAGTAGGTGGCGTATGTCCAGCTTATCGGCACCACTGGTAACCATGATTCCTGCAAAAAGGGTTGAGTAAAAATCAATAGGAATTAAGTTTACGAGTGTAGTAGGACAAATAGCATACTTATCAGGTCATTCCACCAACGCGAAGACTCAACCAAGTTAATTAAAGACCTGGTCGGCAAGCGCCGAGGAAGACGAAGTAACAACTTCAAGTCCTCCCGCTCTTCGGTCGTCAGCATTTTCTTCGGCACTACGTCGTACGGCCGAGGGGCTCGAGTCCAGTACAGAGGAAACAAGGGCTTCTCGTCCTTGTCAAAGAAAAAGCGTCGTCCATTAGGCCTGATGGTCACTCGGAAAAATCCAGCCTTGAAATTTTTGTACGACGAAGTGAAGCTATCCAATAGTAGTCGATCGCCTATTCGGCTTAAGGAATGCCACTTCGCCAGTATAGAAGGCCAGGACGAGTAGAAATATAGAAAGAGGAGCGGAGAAGGCTTAATGTTGACACACTTACATAAATGTTTGAAACCTTGCAATTGCGCCCAGCTGTTCGGGTGCAATTGGGTAGGGGCAACATTCAGCACCCTCAACACCCCCATAGTAAATTCATCAAACGGCAGCTTGACTTTGAGATCCCGAATGAGGCAGTCGTACATATAAAACGATTCCATCTTCGCACCACTTTGATCAAGACAAACCGTATCCGGGTTCGGAAAGGCATTATTCCGGCATGACCGAACCCCAATCGGATAGGGTTCCTCGGCAGCGCCAAAATTCAAGCAATTGGTGTAATCCAACAAGTTGGTAATCATGCCCGTGTCTCGGTAACGCGAGTAATAGGAGGTTACCTCCCCGTTTACCCACTCATAACCTGGCACTTCGGATGGACCGTACCGCTGCCGATTCGATACACGCTTTGTCTTTTGTTGGACCTCTTCACTCCCACTAGTAGAAGTCTCTCCTGATGAAGAAGCACTTTCATCCGGCCTTTCTGCATCAGTAGGGGACCGAACCGTGCTAGAACGACTCGAGGCGTTGGACGAAGACCCCTCAGACGCAGACGACCGAGAGCTGCTGGCCGAAGAGCTCGATGAAGTATTAGACATGACGATAAAAACTTACCAATTTCTTCTCAAAACCACAATCGTTCTTCGGATCGGCTTCTCAAACCTTCGGCTACCACAATTCGGATGAGAGCAATACGTGCGAATGGCCCTACCACTCAACCTATTTATAAGCTCAAATAGAGGCGGGAAAATTCATGTTTTAAGAGAAGATGTAACCGTTCGATCTCCGAGATCTAACGGTTACAATTACGCAACCGTTCACTTTACCCTGGCAACCGTCCTCGTTTTACCCTTGAAGAAAGCCTCACCTTCCTTCAAGGCTGAGGGGCAGTGTACGGGTAGGGGCGTTCGGCCACCTCTGGTCGGCCGCCGAATGGCAGTACTTGGTGGCCGAACGGCAATCGGCCACCAGGACCGAACTATCATCACTCATTGCTCTTAACCCATGATTAGGGGTTAATCAGATGATTAAGGTGTATTACCTGATACGGTAAATACGTTGCAGGGCCCATGGGGTCCAGGGCCCATAAATGTCAGTATAAATAGCTCAGGTCAAAAGGTAACATCACTGTTCATTAATTATCCTAGATATCTGTGCGTGTCCTGACTTGAGCGTTGGAGTGCCTTTTGCAGGTACCAACCCCTCTATTCACATCGGATCGGAGCACTCGTTCGGCCTTCAGACTACAAGAAGATCATTGGTGTATCCTCGTTGTAGGTACACAAATCAACCAATCAAACTTCTCTTTTTCAAATTTCTCGGTACTAAGCACTGTTCCTTCTACAAACAACAGAAAAAAAATATTTAAGAAATTAAGTTATTACGTAAGATCACTCCAGTAAAATTTTCTTATAATGACCATTACTTATTCTTAAGCAACAAGCACCTCATTGGAGGTCCTCTTAAATTAGAAGTGCACCTCATACAGTTAAATGAATAAGCCAAAAATACATGATCCGTCTCAATCTCATTCTAAGCCAGTTGGTAGACATGGAAGCGAAAGGATGACGTAATCCGGGACAATGTAACAGAGAAAGTGGCTTTGGTGGATTAGTTACAGACATGACAAAAATCTTTCAAACTTTTTTCTGCTTGTTCTTAACTTCTTATCCCCAATTTCTTAATTTTTTTACTAAATAATTATTCTATAAACCTATAATTAGGCTGAGTGTTAGAACAAATATCACGGATAATTATTCCATAGTTTTAATTAATGTTTGAGCCGCATGATTCTCTTTTTTATTATTTTTTTAAAAGAATATTCATATTATATTATAGTTATAAATTTTAATAAATTTTTTATTATATTTTAAATTTAAGCTCTCAAAATAAATTGACAAAATAATATAATAGAATAACTAATTTTAAATTATTGAAAGCGTATAAATTAATATATTTAAATTAAAAATATATTATATCAACGTGATGGACTTTGGCCCTGTTCTTACCGGGGTTTTTTTTTTTTTTTCTAAACCAAACAAAGCCTTAAGGAAACGATTAATATTTGCTTTGTTGATGAAGAAAAGTAATAAAAATGGGAGTCCCATGCTATTTTGAATGAAAATCAACTTGCCGACAGTTGTGCATGATACATTATTGTCTCCCCTTATCCTTTGGTTATTTTTGTACAATATTATTTTTGTTACACCATCTCGTTTTAACTTTGATATACATATGAAAAATGCTAGATCCTCATAATGCATATTTCTGTTTTTCATTTATTTTTTTCTTTAAAATGGACAAAGTGTTGAGCAGGATATGGTACATATTAAAATAATTTTGTTAAAAAACTAACTTTAAAGTTATTTTAAGACATTTTAATTAAACATAATTAAATATATAAAATAATTAAATATTTAATATCTTATCTTATTTGTGGAAAAAAGATAAATACTATAAAGAAGGTAAATAGTATATATAAAAAAATTTCATGATTTTTGTAATGAAGTAATAATTCTTGTTAGACTGAGTACAAAGAACAATTACATGGAAATGAGTATTTTTCTATCGGTTCGTCTCAACTACCAAGACTACATCAAGTTCTCAATCTAATAAGATTGAGTTCTACTATTTTTAAACAAAGATACAAATATTCTTTCAACATATCATTTTTGACTCAATTTTAAGTATTCTTTAACTTGTCATTTTAAATAACTATCTAAATATTCTTTTAACAATGAACCTTTTTTATATATGTATATCTTTCTCAAGCTTTGAATCTTCATAGTTTATAGAAGATGACCATTGTAACACTTTAAGTACAACTCACAATTTTATTTTATCTATCTTCATCGTCTTTTCTTGTGATGACAGATAACCATTTTAATGCGAGCATTAATTATATTTCACCAAATGGTATCTTTTATGTGATCGAAAAAATTACTTATCATGTGAAATAGAACTTGTAGAGGTAATATCAACACAGTGTAACAACAATGATTTTATCTATTTTTCTCTATGATTTTAGAGATCTTTATTCTTAGTGTTGGCGAAAAAATATGATCATATTTTCTTTAAATAAATTTGTGAGTTCTAAAATGATCTTTCAATTTTTCTTAAAGATATTTTTAGGACATTTGTTTTTTATAAATTTTTTTTAATATTAAAACTCTAAATTCAAAAAATTCATAATCGTTTTTGACTTAACATTATCATTAAATTATAATTTAAAGTTTCATTTGATATAAAATTGAATTTAATTATATACGTAACATGGTATTTTTAAAATATTTTTCATTTCTTTTTCTCTATTATTTCATATAATCAAATATATGGAAATAAACCACTATATTATTTCTGTCAATCTAAACAATTGAAAAACTCACTAAAAGATTACTTCAATCAATATTCTTTTTATGTCCTTTTTTTCTGATTATTTTTCTCACTATTTCACCTTCTGCTATAAGAAAGAAACAAAAGTGTAGCCTTGGATTCCAAAGGAAGAATTAACTAAAAGCCGTCACTGGTTTTCTGTGCATATTCTCACAACTTTGTATTTTTATATTATTTATTTTCTTAAAACCAAACAATCCTACTTTTTTTCTTTTTCTTACCGATTTGCTCTCACTCAATTTCTTTGTTGTTTCTGCACAGCAAAACGTACCGAAAGAGTGAAAGAGAAAGAAAAATTGATTTGACTGAAACATGAAAGAGATAAAAGAAAAAGAAATGTATTTAAATAACATAAAATTGATGTAATAAGAAAGAGTGGATAATAAAAAATAGCAAGTATTATTTTAAATATTAAAATATATAGAAATCATTACTCGAAAGAATTAATATAAAAATTAAATTTTTATCATTTATAACATACTCCAAATTCTAAATTTTCACATAAACAGTAAAAATCGATTTCAGATCCAATCTAGGTTAAATAAGACGTAAAAATTTAATACATAATATAATTTGATATAATATGACAAGAAAAGAAATAAAAGAAAATTAAGAGGTTTCTATATAAAGTATTTGCACAGTATCATAGTGCATATATTAACGTTGATTTTTCTTGATGATCTTTTCTTCCCAATATCATTGTAGAATCTTGATATGCATGCCATCAAATACATATACTATTTCTTCCAATAAATATTATTTCCCAAACAATCAAACAAACAAAAATATGACAGAAATAAAAGTTACTAACACAGTACTAAATTAAGAACACAGATTACATTGCTTCACATTCACACACTCCCTCGAATCATAAAACGAACAAACTACATAAAATAAGGGACAAGCAAAGAGACCCACATAATGGGTAACCTTATTCACAAACACAAGGTGGTTGACAACACGAGTAGAAAGATGATAGATCCATCATCTTCCATTGAAAATATTCCCAAAGCACTCATAATTCTTTTAACAGTGTTTGGTGCAGAAGCATCTGCGACGGAAGCCACGGCAATGTCCTCCAGTGAAACGTTCCGTTCGACAAACGGAACCACAGTTGGTGTCACTCACACATGGTCCCTTGAAACGGTGGCTCTGAGACTCACAGGTTCTTGCTTCTGCCATCATTGTTGGCCCCATCTCTGCAAAACAACACATGTACCATGTTCATGTATGCACCAAAAACCTTTCAAACAATCACTTGAATGAGAAGAAAAAAAAAATAAAAGAAGAGAAATTATCTAACCAAGTTTTAACATAAATTAACATGATCCAAGTTACCCACCTTAACTCTTTCAAAGGCTTCATCATATTTAAACTTGTAAATTACTATATCGTAAAAGTGTCTTAATTAACAACAAGATTATACAATTTTGAAATGTTTATATTATATATGTAGTCAATCTAAACGTTATAAGTATAAATATAAATAACACTTTGGTGGTACAAAGGAAACCACGCTATAACCTAGATCAAGATAAATAAATATATTACACATAAGTGTGTATGAACTAAGATCTTTTGTCTTTTTTTTAAGGTAGAAATATGTCATATTACTCCATAGAAAATGATGAACTAAGATCTTGTTAAAGGTGTGCTAGAAGAGTAGCTATAAGAGCTTTTTAACTAAGATCAGAAACCAAAAAATGTTGGTATTGAAAATAAAGCGTGAAGAAAAGGCCTACCAGTGGCCACCAGAAGCAGTAGCAAGACAAAAATGGTTGAAACCAAAGGCACAGAGCGAGCCATGAATGGGAGTAACAAAGCTTCAAGAAAGACTGAACAAGCTGCGGTTGGTAGCAAAATGGAAATGGAGCTGGTTTGTCTTAAATAGAGCAATAAAATAAGCATGATAAGAATGAGGCAATATTAATTAATTAATTAATAAAATAAATAAAATCAGTTAACAAATCCATCTTTTTTACCTTGCATTAGCACATCGTTTGCATTAAGGTTATGATAATAATTTTAATAACTTTTAATATAAAAAAAAGAATATCTCTTTTTCAATGTTTATATCATCAATCATGATGCTTTAGACAAAAACGAATGGTCCAGAAAAAGGTGACTACTCGTTTCAATGAATTATTGACAAGTGCTTGCAACGTTGTTACCTTTGATGCTTTTAGATTATCTTTTGAACAAAACACGGTGTCGGTCTTCAGCTTTTTTGTGTCCAAATTTGCTACTTCACGTTTTTTTTTTTTAACAATTTAGGACTCATCAATACACGTACACTCATTTTCTTTCTTTTCTGCCATATCACGTGGGCTGGCAGGCTTTTAAGGTAGGTCCCGTAAGATGTACGAAATACTGAAGTTGGAGCTTTAACTAAATTTTTATTATTTATTTTACTTTAATTTTCTTTGTTATATTAGGTAATTAAGTAATGATGTCATTTTTAATATCACAAACCATATAAATATTACATTATACATTTATTTCTTTTGACAGATAACATTATGCATTTATGTCATTTAAATATTATATTAGGAATTCAATTAAATGAACCTAACTAAATAACTTTAAAGTGTGAAAGTTTTCTATGCATTGCATTCCTTAAGATGTTTGAATTTTTTTACATGACCGCTTTATATAGCAAAGATTCATCACTTCGTTTGTGAATGTGTTAATATATTTTAACTGCTTTATTTCTTCACTTATTCAACTTTTTTTAAATATATTCTTTTTTATTTATTTAAATAATCTAGATCCATTTTTATTTACTCAAATAACTTATTTTGTGAAAAATTGATTATAGGTTAATTGATTTCTCAATAAGATTTTAAATTTTTTTTTTTTAAATTTTATTGAGAAATCGGTTATTCAGTAATTAATTTCTCATGCCCTAATTTTTTTTCTTCAGTTTTTAAAAAATTAAAAATAATTTTAATTTATTTTAATTTTCAGAATATGAAAAATATATTTAATATTTAAATTATATTTTTTAAAGAATAATATTTAATAATGAAATTAATATTATACTTACTTTTAAATTTCATAATTCAATATTATACTTATATTTAAATTTTTTTAAATTGATTTTATTATTTAAATTAAACTTATAAAATATAGAAAATTAAATAATGTAATTTAACAATTAATTTTTTATATTTGTAAATATGTATAATTTATTTAATATATTGATTTTGTATTAATAATTATAGATAATTAAATTTATTATTAAATAAATAATAATATTATTTTATTAAATATTTCAAATGGTAAAAAAAATACAAAATCATTGAAATGAAAAGACAAATTAAAATTATAGAACATGATATTTTTGAAAGACGCACAACAAAATCAACTGAATGTAAGGAGGTTGGTAAAGGATGCATATGATAAATGATCGTCATTTAGATATGGTGAGTCATAGGTGTTTTGAAAATGGATAGAAAGTAAATGAATAACATAAATCCTAAACCATATAATATTAGGTGTCAACATCATTGTTTGGTCAAGGTATCTTTGAATTGCTTCCATCCCATGCAATAATCCAATATATGTTGTCGTAACATATAATTCGAGACTTGTTAGGTCATGCAGTTCTATGAACAATGAAAATATACACTCCACATCTTCATCATCCCTAAAACGACATGTTATATATTTATATACACCACCGATACATGAAATTGGGTATCGGTAGTGAATGTCTATGACAACTTTGTAATGAAGAAAATTAACTTATTATTAATAACCTGCTTAAGTTGCTCATAAGTCATCTTGTTGCGTACTAGTAGGGTTCTAACCATGTTGTTAACAAACGTATCTCCATACTCAATCAAGACAATTTGTCCATGTTGGAACAGTTAATGACTCCATTGATTGGATGTTTCAATCTGATGCATTTTAGCCTTTGTTACAGAACATTATATAGAACTAAAGCAACATGCTTGCAAGCTAATGTGGACAAACATAAAGTCATTTGATTCCTGACACTCTAGGACCAAGGCAATGACACCCTGCGTAAAACATTAAATTTCTGACGCTCTAGAGAAAAACAATTGATGACACTCTACACAAAGTCATTGGATTCATGACGCTTTGGGACCAAGGCAATGACACCCTGTGTAAAGCATTCAATTTCTGACGCTCTAGGACAAAGAAATTAATGACACTCTGCACAAAGTCATTGGATTCTTGATGCTCTAGGACCAAGGCAATGACACACTGTGTAAAGCATTAAATTTCTAATGCTTTGGGACAAAGTCTTTGGATTCTTGACGCTTTGGGACAAAGACAATGGCACTCTGCATAAAGCATTAACTTTTTGTTGTAGTGAAACAAACTAATTCATTACAATAATATTAATTGTCTCAAATGCTTTGCACTATATATACACTACATATGTTCTAACCTTAAACTCACAACAAAAGATCAATTCTATTTAGCTATTGCATTCTTCAATTTTGTTGCTATTGTTCTTTAAGAATGTCTTCTTCATCTTCAACTATGTTGTGGAAACCACCTCCATAGGTCAAATGAAACTCATCTTATGGTAAGTTAATATATATTGCATAATGTTTACAAGTAATGTTATTCATTAATAACATTTCAATTCTACCATATTCGCAGACAAAAAGTGGTCAAGTAATTCAATCTTACTATCATTCCATGCCTACAATTGTCCCAAGAATTGAACATTTGTTGGAGGTTGCTAGCTTTGGTGAGGTTGCCAAAATCAGACATTATAAAATCGATGATTGTTTGATAACATCTTTGGTGGAGAGGTGGAGACCTGAGACACATACTTTTCACCTCCTAGTTGGTGAGTGCACGATCACTTTGGAAGATGTGGCACTACAACTAGGTTTGAGGAATGACGACAAAGCAGTCACTGTACCAAATTTCTTTGACTGGGAAGAATTGTGTTATGAGTTGTTAGGCTTCGTACCACCAAAAGGGGAAGCTCTAATTGGCTCAACCATAAAACTAAAATGGTTAAGAGACCATACAATTGCACTACCAGATGAACCCACTGAACAAAAATTGCACCAACATTGTAGGGTATATATCTTAGGGTTGATTGGTGGTGTAATTATGCTAGACAAGTCAGGAAATAGACTTCACGTAATGTATTTACCACTGTTGGCTGACTTGGAACGTCTATGACGATATAGTTGGGGTTCTACTTGTTTGACAATTTTGTACAGAGAAATGTGAGGGGTGATTTATCCATCATCAAAGAAAATGGGTGGATGTTCTTTGCTTCTGCAATCTTGGGCTTGGTATCACATGCCCTTCATCCAACCAAGAGTCCAACAAGATATTACATATCCGCTTGCATTGAGGTATGAATTAACTTATATACCACTTTAATACATCGAACAACTATATTCTAACTAAAATTTTATCAATGTACAAATTTTTAGATGGTTAGGAAGAGGGCTAAGATTTACAGGCATGCCCCATGGAGACTTACTTGGCTACAAATTAAGATATGACAACATGAATCATAATGAGGTAATAATACGATGTCAACTTCTCTCAAACATACTCTCTTTTATTCAATTAATTTATACCCTAAACCTTTTTCTTTTTTCAGTTTTTGTGGATGTCATATAGGGGATTTGAGTCTTCATTGCAAACACGTGGTTACAAGGATTCCAGAATTTGGACTTCTTGTATTGCTTTAACTTCATTTGTAGTTGTAGTCTGGCATCAAAGTGATAGAGTCTAATTGCAATTTGGCTTGTGGCAACCAATCCCTAATGAAGCCCATAATCTTGATAAAATGCACGAAATAGATATGAGAGGACATAGCGACACCAATTGGGCTGAACAACATGCAGAATGAATTTCTATTAGGAAAGAAAAACGCAAACATGTTGTTTTTGGGCAACCACTTTAAGGGCCTCTCCAACACACTCCTGAGTATTTGCAATGATTTCGTGCTAATTCAAAATTATTTCTTTGTAGCCAATATTCTTCATCTGGTGCATCCACTTCTAGTACACAACTCCCAACAACTATAAGATTTCAACAATATTTTCCAACATCATCACAAACCCCAGTGGCTGGAGATAACCACCCACCTTATAGTATGGAACAACATCCCCAATCTTTTTCAATGAATCCACCATTTCATATGCACCATGAACAATTCATGTACACCTCACCATCAACAACAACTCCCACAAGCTCTACTAGAATTTCTCTTATTACATGAGACTTTTCCTACAAATTTTTATGAAAAATTCGCAAGAAACGTTGTTCCTACAATTTTTTTTTGCAAAATTTTATCTGCACGTAATACCTTTGTGGATAATATATTTTTGCGAATTTTAAAATTTGCAAGAAACACTACCAGAATTTCTCTTATTACATTCAACTTTTCTTGCAAATTTTTCATAAAAATTCGCAGAAAACGTTGTTGCTACAAATTTTTCTGCGAAATTTTATCTACATGTAATACCTTCGTAGATAATATATTTTTGCGAATTTTAAAATTTGCAGGAAATTTTCCTGCGAAATTTCTTGCAAAAAAAATCGCAGGAAAGTTTCTTGCAAAAAAAAATTTACAGGAAAGTTTCCTGCAAAAAAAATCACAAGAAAATTTGCAGGAAAGTTTTCTGCGAATTTTTTTGCAAGAAATTCTGCAGGAATATTTTTTATGAAAAAAAATTAAAGAAATTACTATAAATTCTATCAATAATTCTTCAACTTTCAAATGCTCACAATGAATTCATTCGAAGCATTTGTTTCCATGCCTCCAACATGTGATACATAACCTTTTAAATTCTAAGATTGTAGATTATAAGCCTAACACTCAACCACACAAATCAACTTGTAAAGTAAGTGTTGCCCCAACTTATATACTCTTTAATTGTTTTATTTTCAATCGATGTGGGACTTGAAGTTTTTTTTAAATATTAAACTTATAAATTTAAATATATTTTTATTTTTCCTGCGGATTAAAATTTGCAAGAAAATCTGCAGTTCGTAGGAAAAGATACCTGCAAAATTTTTCTACCATTTAGTAAACATTACTTGCGAATTTATTTTTGCAAAAAAATCTGCAAGAAACAAAATAAAATTCTTATAATATTTTCTGCACATTTTTACCATGGAAAAAAATTTCTATGATTATTAAAATTGTAGCAAAATTTGTAGGAAATATCTGTAAATTATTTTTCGCAAATAAATTCGTAAAAAAATTCTACGAATATTTTTTTGCAGGAAAATTCGCAAAAGATTTTCGTGAATATTTTTTTGCAGGAAAATTCGCAGAAAAATGACACTTTTCTAGTATGAAATTTTCCTACGAAATTTCTTGCAAAAAAAATTCGCTGGAAAGTTTCCTGCGAATTTTTTTGCAAGAAATTCTGTAGGAATATTTTTTATAAAAAAAAATTAAAGAAATTACTATAAATTCTATCAATAATTCTTCAACTTTGAAATGCTCACAATGAATTCATTCGAAGCATTTGTTTCCATGCCTCTAACATGTGATACATAATCTTTTAAATTTCAAGATTATAGATTATAAGTCTAACACTCAACCATACAAATTAACTTGTAAGGTAAGTGTTGCCCCAACTTATATACTCTTGAATTATTTTATTTTAAATCGATGTGGGACTTGAAGTTTTTTTTTTAAATATTAAACTTATAAATTTATTTTTTTTATTTCTTTTGCGGATTAAAATTGGCAAGAAAATCCGCAGTCCGCAGGAAAAGTTACCTGCAAAATTTTTCTACCATTTAGTAAACATTACTTGTAAATTTATTTCTGCAAGAAAATAAGCTAGAAACAAAATAAAATTCTTACAATATTTTCTGCAAATTTTTACCATAGAAAAAAATTCTATGATCATTAAAATTGTAGCAAAAATTTCTTGTAAATTATTTTTTGTAAAAAAAATTTGTAAGAAATATCTGTAAATTATTTTTCGCAAATAAAGTCGTAAAATTTTTTTGCGAAATTATTATTGCAAGAAAGTTTGCAAAAGATTTCTGCGAATATTTTTTTGTAGAAAAATTCGCAGGAAAATGACAATTTTCTAGTAGTGAAGGGACTTCATGAGAAATCTTTTTGGTGTCGACGTACACACACCACAAAGTGCATATGATTATATACAAAGCATGAATTTTCATTCATTTTTTTCTTATCACTTTAAGGTCGGTGGAAGTGCTTCGTCGAATCCAGCCACGGATACTATTCATATAGAACATGATGAGAAGCAAGTTAAACCACAACAACCACGCATTGGTTGTTGAAACTCAACAAGGAACCGACAACCTCCAAGGTGTGGAACTGGTGGGCATAGACATCATTAAACTAGCTTGCTATTATGTAATTTGGTTGATTGTGATTGTATTGATATTATTATTTATTCGATCTCCTATTTTGTTGGGATAAATATTTTAAAATTGTTCATCTAAGTTAAAGTATTATTTAATTTCCTATGTATCGTATTAAAGAAAAATAAAAACTAAATTAAATTTTCTATATTTTAAAAATATAATTTCATTATTAAAAAAATAGTATTCTTTATTTTTTATTTGTGAATTTTAAATTAAATTATCTCTATTTTTAAATAAATTTCTCTTTTAATAAAATAAATAAGTTTTAAAATTATCTTTATTTTTAACAAATTTAAAATATCATACATAATTTTTAAGTCTTATATATAATTATAATATTAATTATTTCAAAATAAAAATATATAATTTAATTATAAAAATCATTTACAAATTCTGAAAATTAAAACACATTAAAAAATTTTAAAATCAAAAACAAAAAAATGCAAAAACAAAAAATGGACCATGAGAAATCGGTTACTATAGACTTTTGAATTTTTTTTTCAAAATGCCATTGAGAAATTGGTTATCAAGTAATCGATTTCTCACTTGAGTCCGAGAAGTAGGTTATTTAGATAAATAAAAGGGAGCCTAGGTTATTTAAATAAATAATAAAAAAGAATATATTTAAAAAAATTCACTTATTCTCTCATTAAGATATGCAAATTTTCCACATAGATGATACATCTTTTTACCTTTTAAAATGTTAGTTCTTAATTTTTCACTCACATTATTTAAAAATTCTTTAAACCATCCATTAAAAGGTTTTAGTTAAAATTCTTCTTCTTAGATGGCTAGTACTAAAGTATTTGCTTAGAAGGTAACAATATTTGAAGGAAAAACTGACAACACTAGAAAAGGAAAGTACAATTGAGGTTAGTATTACTTAAAAACTAAGCTACAAACAATAGTTATATTTTAAGAGTTAATCACCTATACACTGCCAGTGTAAAGTTTTTTTACACTAGCAACCAATTATATCTTTTAATTGTGCCATGTCACTGTTAAGAGTAAATGTGTTTACAGTGACATGACACAATTAAAAGATATAATTGGTTGCCAGTGTAAAAAATTTTTACACTGAAAGTGTATAGGTGATTAACTCATATTTTAATGGCTATAAAAGGAAAATCAAGGCTACATATTTTTAAGCAAGCAATATAAAAATGAGTAATCAAAACACAAGCTATCAAAGCTATAATCCTTTCTTCATACTTTAAGCAAAGAGATAAGCGATTCTCATTCGCTTAAGAGTGGTTGTAACAGCCCGATTTTCACGGATTGTGCGAAGGCCCAAAGCCCAATAAGGGTTATGTAGTAGCCGAGAACAGACCGTTCCAAACTACTAAAACGAGGGTGATTTAGTAGCTCAGAACGGGTCATTCCCAAACTGGAACAGGTCGTTCCAAAATACGAAAATTGTCAACAAATTTTAGATGGTAACGAGGCGTTCCCAAACTGGAACGGGGTGTTCCAAACAATCAAAATGGCCTATAACCCTAGTTGGGAACGGGCCGTTCCAAACATGGCCGTTATGGGTTAAAATGTAACCCCAGAACGGGTCGTTCTGGTTTTAGAACGGGTCGTTCTGGATGTAAAATTTTGCGCATGACGAAGAATCCAGAACGGGCTGTTTCAAATTTGAAACGGGTCATTTTGGCCACTCCTGATGCCTATAAATAGACCGCTCTAGCACTCCCAAAAAATCACACTTTTCAGTCCTGACTTCTTTCAATTCTGACTTCTTTCTTCTACATTCTCTTCTTTTCCTTCTACACTCTTTGAAGATCAAGGTGTACTCAGAGGAGAAGACCAAGGAGATCTCTGTTTTAGTTTCAGCTACTACTTATCAAGGTACGAGGGAAAAAGGGATTATTTGTATGCAGAGTTACATGAGGGAATTGGGTAGAGGAAGAGTCCCTTAAGATTATGAGTAATTTTATAATTATTTTTGTTTGAAGAATTGATGATCACATTAGATTTTACATGTATTGAGGATTAGAAATATATATTTAGTTTGTAAGAATGATGATTTGGGAGAGAAAACAAAATTGTAGAAAAGTGCTAGTGAGTTAGGTTTTTGGAAAAATTGAGGGTTTTATTATTTGAGTTAAGATTCTACTAAATTGATAATTCAATTTGGTTTTATATTATTAATATTATTGTTACATTATTTGATAAAATTGATGATCTAGACATGGAATGTGGTGTGCTGCCTTCGTACAAATATATACATTATATCTACTTTTTTAATATTGAATTGATAACATGATGTGAGTATCTTAACATGAAATGAGATGTTGATGTGATATGATTGTGGTTCCTCATACTAATGACCAGGGATGAGACGACACCTGGGTAAGTGATGCTACAGGGAGGGCGAGCCCCTGGCATGGTGTGGGATGAGTGAGGCAATTAACACGTATCACTTATGTCAGATGTGGTGTGACCTTAGCATAGGATTAATTGTAAAATTTGTGTGAATTGTGATGTGATTATGGTTCCTGACACTAATGACCAGGGATAAGACGGCCCTTGGATAAGTGGTGCTACAGGGAGGGCGTGCCCCTGGCATGGTGTGGGATGAGTGAGGAAATTAACCCGTATCACTTATGTCAGTTGTGGCGTGGCCTTAACATAGTGTTAATTGTAAGATTTGTGTGAATTATGGATGTTTTAGGTGAGGAAGGTTCGGCTATGAGTGACATCTAGAATGCCAACGGTTGAATTGTGGGTATGTTCTGATATTGTGACATTGGGGCAGAGAATTTGTAGGACATGGATTTTTATATGGATTTGGAGTTGTACTTATTATTTTAAAAATAATTTGTAAACTCTTATGTTTCATTTTCTATTTTTTTTCTATTTTTCAATTATCTTGGATATTGAAGAATATTTATGAAGGTTTTTATGTGAACCCTTTTACCGACGTTGAAAAATTTATTTCCTTATTCTATTTACATTATTACAATATATGTGTTGGGGTAGTAAGGGTGTCACATTTATTGTTATCAGATCCAGGTCGATCCAATCAGCCGTGAGTTATGTACTTATCATGATTCTGTTGTGTACTTTGAAAGTGTTTTGTTTGTTGTGTACTTTGATGATGCTTTGCTTTGATGATGATGATGATGATGTTTCCCTTGTGTTGTTAGTGTTTTGCTTACTTGTGTATTGTTTTCTTAGAATTTGGCTGAAATACATGATATAGCTTAGTTGATGTTATTCATGATTGCTTATTTATTTTGATACTTCTTGCTTACGTAAGAAGTAGTGGATGAGTGATATCGCTTGTGTTGCAAGCATATGTGCTAGTAGTAGTGGATGAAGCCTTGTGCTAACCAACTAGAACTATTAGAACCTTGGATGTGGTTGAGACATTGATTTGTCGAGTGTATTAAGAGTTTACGATTCGTGGAGTTTTTGAAATCTATAGTTGTAGCGATTGAATCCAAGGAGGTTGTATGTTGAGAATTGGAGTTTTGGTATTCTTAAGGAGAGATTAAAGTGTTGATGATTCCTGGAGTTTGATGCTTGCATGTTGACTTTTTATGGTTTAGGTTGCATGTGAATTTTATTTCGGTTTCTAAGTCTTTTGTGCTGAATATGTGAGTGATTTTGGTTTAGGGTTGTAGTAGGAAGCTTGGATATGAGTTTGAAGTGAAAGGAGTGAGTTTGGAAGGGTTGAGGTATTTTTGTGGCCTTAGATGTTGATACACTATTGTTGTCTCGTGTAGGAGATGTTGCACTGTAGTTTTGTTATGCCAGTACAAGTGTTATATTGACAGAATTAAATTTTGTGGTCTTCATAAAAGTTGTAGCCTTGGACGTTATCTTCCCAATGGATCTGGAATCAGGTAAAATGGAGGTCTAGAACTTCAATTATAGCTGCTTTGGTGATCAAAGGTCTAGTTGTAAGCGCTGAATATAGCTGTTGTGGTTTTTGAATTTTTAGCTAAGAAGATGATCTTTTTAGAATCTCATGTCTTCATAAGAGTTGTACATTATTCTCTTAGCTTTCTTTGAGATAGGTTTGAGATCATTGGGATGAGTATAACTCTCTGTGTGTCATTTGCTTTGACAATTGTTGAAGGGAGGTGTATGCTGTCATGATGTTTTTTAGTTGTTAGGCAAAGCAAGGATAAAAACTGATTTGGATATGATGTTCTGAGGTGTTGTCATAGAGAGGTTGTTTAAGATGGTATGATGTTATGTGGTAAGGTTGGTTCATGTACATGTTATATGGTGTAAACGGTAATTGATTCATACATGCTTAGGGATGGTATATATTGAATGTTTAAAGTAGGTATTCTAATATGATTTGATATGCGTATATATTGATACGAGGATAGATGACCTTAGGGATCAATTATTGAATGTTTGTGTGTTTAGTGAGATCGACCTTAGGATGTGATATCATCATATTGGAGGTGAGGATGAAGATATATCCAAGATAGTTTTACGCTAAGTTATATAAGTATGATTTTCGATTATATGAAGTGAGTTTTCTAGGCCCTGTAATTTTTAGCATAGGTATAACATAGATCTACCTATGATAGAAGTTGTGCTTAAGTGGGAGATACTTAATTCAATTAGTGAGGTTAAGAGTTTTCTTAGATTAGCTTATTATTATGGGAGGTGATTGAGGAAATTTCTAAGATAGCATTACCTTTGACCAGATTAATGAGGAAAAGTGTTGTCTTTGTGTGGGATAATACGTGTGCGAGTAGTTTCCAAACTTTTAAGGAAGGATTGACTAATGTGTCAATGTTAATATTACCGGATTTTGGTAAGTCTTTTGTGATGCTTCTAAGTTGGACTTGAGAGGAAATACCTTAACCATGACTTTAAGTTAGCGGTTGTAATATTTATACGAAGATTTGGAGACACTACCTATATGATTCTAAGCTTGAGGTATTTAATGATCATAAGAGCTTTAAATATCTTTTGACCAAGGGAGTTGAATATGAGACAAAGGAGATAGTTGGAATTTCTTAAAGAATAAGATTTTGATCTTATTTGTTATTTGGGCAAAGCCAATGTGGTGGTCGATGTTTTAAGTAGGAAACCTCTACATTTATCTTCCTTTATGATTAAAGAGTTGAACCTTTTGGCTCGGTCTAAGGATTTAAGCTTGACTTGTGAGATTACTCTTAGTAATGTGAAACTAGGTATGACTCGAGTAACAAGTGGATCATTGAAAGAAATTGGAGAAGCATAATTAGTTGATTCATTTTGGTGACAAGATATGAGGCTATAGGACATGGTAATGGATAAGAGTTGCCTTAAGTATAGATGGAGTGGTAAGACTTTGAGACCGAGTATGTGTAACTAGTGAACTTATGCTTAAACACTTGATTTTTGGAGAGAGTCATAGAAGTAAAACTAATATTGTGGCAGATGTCTTGATTAGGATGACCATTCACCTATCATCTTTGATGATTTAAGGGTTGGGTTTAATTGAGGATGTTAGAAACTTAAGCGTGATGTGTGAGCTCACCCTTAAGAGCATTGGGTTGAGTATGTTGGAAAAGACTAATAGATTAATGGATGAGATTTGAGAAGCCCAGTAGTTAGATCCTTTCTTAGTGAACCAAGTAGAGAGGATTGGTAGAGATATAGATAGCCTTACGAGTAGAAGTTGATGGTGTTTTGGGGTTCAAGGATAGAATCTATGTGCCTAGTAATCCCAAATTAAGGAAGATGATCTTAGAGGAAGGACGTAAGAGTACTCTTAACATTTATTTAGGAGCTATTAAGATGTATCAGAGTGGTGCAGCGGAAGCGTAGTGGCCTAAGGTGAAGAGAGGAGTAGAGTGATTTGTGTACTCGTGTTTAGTATGCTAGAAGTTTTTAGGAATTTTGCAGCCCTTGGACGTCCCATTTTGGAAGTGAGACTCTGTATCTATGAACTTAGTTGTAGTTTTGCCTAAAGATGCTTAAGAAATTTTATTCTTTTTGGGTTATAGTGGATAAACTCACCAAGATGACTCACCTTACACTTATTGATATTAGATATTCTTTAGAGAGATTGATAGCGATGTACATCAGTGAGGTAGTGAGGTTATATGAATTTTCCTACTAGTAGAGTATCCGAAAGGGGACTGGAGAGACTATGACTTACGATTTAGCAAGCAAGATGCGAGGAGCCTACCCATTTTTATTTTCAGGTAAATTTTGGCGACGAAATTTCTAAAAGGAGGGGAGAATTGTAACAACCCGATTTTCACGGATTGTGCGAAAGTCTAAAGCCCAATAAGGGTTATGTAGTAGCCTAGAACGGGCCGTTCCCAGATTGGAACGGGCCGTTCCAAACTACTAAAACGAGGGTGATTTAGTAGCCTAGAACGGGTCATTCCCAAACTGATACGGGTCGTTCCAAAATACAAAAATTGTCAACAAATTTTAGATGGGAACGGGACGTTCCCAAACTGGAACGGGACGTTCCAAACCACCAAAAAGGCCTATAACCCTAGTTGGGAACGGGCCGTTCCAAACATGGCTGTTATGGGTTAAAATGTAACCCCAGAACGGGCCGTTCTAGTTTTAGAACGGGCCGTTCTGGATGTGAAATTTTACGCATGACGAAGAATCAAGAACGGCTGATGCCTATAAGTAGACCGCTCTGGCACTCCCAAAAAATCACACTTTTCAGTTCTGACTTCTTTTAGTTCTGACTTCTTTCTTCTACATTCTCTTCTTTTCCTTCTACACTCTTTGAAGACCGAGGGGCACTCAGAGAAGGAGACCAAGGAAGAGTCCCTTAAGATTATGAGTAATTTTATAATTATTTCTATTTGAGGAATTGATAATCCCATTAGATTTTACATGTATTGAGGATTAGAAATATATATTTAATTTGTAAGAATGATGATCTGAGAGAGTGAACGAAATTGTAGAAAAGTTCCACTGAGTTAGCTTTTTGGAAAAATTGAGGGTTTTATTATTTGAGTTAAGATTCTACTAAATTGATGATTCAATCTGGTTTTTATATTATTAATATTATTGTTACATTATTTGATAAAATTGATGATCTAGACATGGAATGTGGTGTGCTGCCTTCATACAAATATATACATTATATCTACTGTTTTAATATTGAATTGATAACATGATGTGAGTATGTTGACATGAAATGAGATGTTGCTGTGATATGATTGTGGTTCCTCACACTAATGAACAAGGATGAGACGGTCCTTGGGTAAGTGATGCTAAAAGGAGGGCGTGCCCCTGGCATGGTGTGGGATGAGTGAGGCAATTAACACGTATCACTTATGTCAGATGTGGCGTGGCCTTGGCATAGGGTTAATTGTAAGATTTGTGTGAATTGTGATGTGATTGTGGTTCCTCACACTAATGACCAGGGATGAGACGGTCCCTAGGTAAGTGATGTTACAGGGAGGGCGTGCCCCTGGCATGGTGTGAGATGAGTGAGACAATTAACCCGTATCACTTATGTCAGTTGTGGCGTGGCCTTGACATAGTGTTAATTGTAAGATTTGTGTGAATTGTGGATGTTTTAGGTGAGGAAGATCCGGTTATGATGGCATCTAGAATGCCAACGTTTGAATTGTGGGTATGCTCTGATATTGTGACATTGGGGTAGAGGATTTCTAGGACATGGATTTTTATATAGATTTGGAGTTGTACTTATTATTTTAAAAACAATTTGTAAACTCTTATGTTTCATTTTCTAATTTTTTTTCTATTTTTCAATTATCTTGGATATTGAAGAATATTTATGAAGGTTTTTATGTGAACCCTTTTACCGACGTTGAAAAATTTATTTCCTTAGTCTATTTACATTATTACAATATATGTGTTGGGGTAGTAAGGGTGTCACAGTGGTGGTATTGACCTCACCACCATCTAGGCCTTTCTCGTAGCCAATTAAATCCTTTCCATGATGTGCTAGGATTTTGGTGAAGAGCATGGCTTATGAAATCAAGGCTCTCTTTATCCGGTCGTGGTTCCCCTAAGCCAGACAAGTCTTCTAGTAGAGATAGATGAGGTCAGGCAAATTAATCTTATCTCTACCTAAAATCTTGTATAGGAAAAACCTGTTAACGTCTATGACATGGTCCCGTGATCTAGTGCAAGGAAGGAAGATGTTGAAAAGGAGGTTGTGGAGCACCCGACCGACTGGCTTCAAGTTCGCTTATCGGAGGAATTTCTTCAAGTTTCCTCGCAAGGTTGGGTGAGGCCTATTCTAGTATAGCAGAGTGTCCACTGTTGTTGGTGCCAGTCCTCATCATATTTCTCTGGATCCTCTATTAGTTTGGTGACAAATGCAATGATCAAAGGAGAGATCCTAACCACTATAGATGCGTCTAACGATGATGTTTGTCTCCTATACTGGTAACGCCCAGAAGTAAGCGTACGGTGCATGGAACTAGTCTGCCTTCAAAAGCACGTACTTCATCCATCCAGCAAGGTCCAAAAAATGCTAGATCGGGTAACTGTTGACTTAGAGGTCAACGATGGCTACTATCTTCCCGGGAAGGAAGACATCTAGAGGGTACTCCTACATTGGTACCTTGCATCTTAAGGGTCCTATTTTGCTTGCCATTTTGTGAGGATAAGATGTTTGGGTAAAGGTTGTAAAGAAAGTTTATAGGTCAAAGAAGATGAACAAGGGAAATTTTTCAAAATGGAGGGAAAGTGATTTTGAGGTATCTATTTATAGGCTGGGGAAAAAAGATGATTTCTTTTAGGTAGGTAGTGTTAAACATATTTCCTCAATTTCTATTCCAACATTTTCTTTCTCGATGATCGTTCATTAATGATGTTTTGCATTTATGAGCATTAATTGCACCTAAAACATTTAGACGAAACCTTAGTGCACATTTGATTTATTATGATTTCTATATCAGAATACATAAAAGAAGCAAGGTCATATGAAAGATGAGATTTACAGATGATGCATGATAGATGCAACAGATGTGAATTTTAATCTAACAGTTGTTTTAAGCATAAATGGTCTCTAATAAAGACAAAATTTTCCTCAGCTAAAGCCTTTGTAAAGATATCAACCCATTGGTGATCAATATCGATGAATCTTATGTCAGAAACTACTTTTTGGACATAATCACAAATGAAATGATATCTTATTTCAATATGCTTAGCTTTGGAATGTTGTATGGGGTTTTTAGACAAGTTGATGACATTGGTGTTGTCATAGAATATTGGGATAAATGATTCAAAACTTGAGTAGTCTTCAAGTTTATATTTGACCCATAAAAGTTGTGAGCAATATCCAATTACGGAGATATATTCAACTTCAGTTGTAGATAGCACAATGGAGTTTTGCTTCTTGCTTTCCCAAGAGATGACATAGTCTCCCAAGAAATGACATCCTCCACTTGTGCTTTTTCTTTCTATTTTATCTCCTGCATAATCAACATCACAAAAACATGCTAACATGAAATCATGATTTTTCTTGTAAAACAAACTAAAGTTAGTAAAACTTGCATGATATCCGAAAATGTGTTTAACAACTTTCAAGTGAAAATCCTTAGGATCAAACTGGAATCTAACGCACAAACAAACATTAAACATAATGTCTCATCTACTTGTTGAGGTAGAGTAAAGACCCTATCATTCCTTTATAGATCATTTGATCCATAGGTTTACCTGATTCATCTTTTGACAAACCTTCAAACGGATGCATGAAAGTAGGCATAGGCTTACAATCATCCATTTTAAACTTCTTCAAAATTTCCTTAATGTATTTTCTTTTGATGAATGTAGATGCCTTCATCTGCCTATTTGATCTAAAGTCCCAAGAAAAACTTAAGTTCCCCATCATGCTCATTTCGAACTCCATCTGCATCAACTTAGAAAAATCCTCACATAGAAATTCATTAGTAGCACAAAAAATAATATCATCTACATAAATCTGCACTACTATAAAATTTGTTCTAGACTTTTTTTTGGAACAAGGTAGTGTTAACCTTGCTTCTCACAAAACCGTTGCTAAGTAGAAAATTCCTTAGTCTATCATGCCAAGATCTAGAAGCTGGTTTTAGTCCATAAAGAGCTTTTTGTAGTTTAAACACTTGGTCTTTGAGTTCTAGATGTTCAAAACCAGGTGGTTGTTTAACATAAATTTCTTCTTCAATAAAACCATTTAAAAATGCCTTCTTTACACCCATTTGAAAAAGTTTTATGTTTCTGTGAGCTGCAAAAGCTAACATAATTCGTATTGCTTTGAGTTTGGAAACAGGAGTAAAAGTTTTAGTAAATTTGATAATTTCTTGTTGATTGTAACCTTGGGTTACTAATCTAGCTTTATTTCATACCACTTTACCTTCTTTGTCAATTTTTTTTTTGAAAATCCATCGAGTTCCTATGACATTCTGATGATCTAGCTAAGGTCCAGACATTATTTCTTTTGAACTGATGGAGTTCATCCTCCATGGCAATGATCCAATCATTGTTTATCAATGCTTTATCTATGCACTTAGGCTTGATCTTGAAAACTAGTGCACATGAGACAAAGTCCCAAAGAGTAGAATGAGTTTTTACTCCATCAGCCTGATCAGCCAAGATTTGATCTTCTAGATGATGATGCAAAAATTTCCAATTCTTTTAAGGTCGTAAAACTTTGTCTGACTGATTCATTTGGCTTTTTGGAGGTTCCAATGTCTGAGTCACAACGTCTGTCTCTATCATCTAATGATCTTTAATCTATAAATCTGTAAAATCATCATCTAGATCTAATAGTTTCCTGTTAGTCTTTTGATCATCATTAAACTTCACATGGATTGACTCTTCCACTATAGAGGTTCTAGAGTTAAAGACCCTATATGCCTTTGAAGTTTTAGAGTATCCAAGAAAGATCCCCTTGTCCACTTTAGAGTCAAACTTTCCAAGTTAATTATTAGTGTTCAAAATGAAACACTCACATTCAGAGGGATGATAGTATGAGATGTTGGGTTTTCTTCCTCTCCATAATTCATAAGGAGTGAGGTTTAGCATGAGTCTTATTAATATTTTGTTTTGAATGTAAGACACATTGTTCAATCTTTGCCCAAAAATGTTTTGGCAAATTATTTTTGCAAAAGAGAGTTTTAGCTATCTTCTACAGGGTTCTGTTCTTCCTTTCAACTATCCTATTTTGTTGAGGAGTTCTCGGTGAAGAGAAGTTGTGGAAGATACCTTGGTTTTCACTAAAAGTTTTGAAATAAGAATTTTGAAATTTTGTTCCATGGTCACTTCTAATAGCAAATATGCAAAAACCTTTTTCATTTTGAGCACGCCTATAGAATATTTCAAAGATGCTAAATAACTTGTGTTCATGACCTAAGAAGAATACCCATTATATCTAGAATAGTCATCTACAATGATGAATCCATACTTTTTGCCTCCTAGACTCAGTGTCCTAGTTGGACCAAACATATCCATATGCAAGTGGTCTATAAGTGGAAAAATCCTTTTTAGATTTAAAAGAAGATTTAACTTGTTTCCCTTTCTGATACACATCACATAGAAAATGGGTTTTCCAAGATATCTTAGGCAATCCCCTTTCCAAGCATTTCTTGCTAATTTTAGAAATATGTTTCATATGTACATGCCTGAGTTTTTTTATGCCAAATCTGTCTTTCATCTTCTTTGGACACTAGACATGTTACATTCTATTTACTCAAACTAATAAAATCAATCTCAAAAAGATTGTTCTTCCTCTAAGTTGCAAAAAACACAGACCCATCATCTTACTTGACTATGCATGAGTCTTTGTCGAAGACTATAGTATAACCATTGTCACAAAATTGACTTATGCTAAGTAGGTTATATTTTATACCTTTAACATATAAAATATTATGTATAGTGGGCACTGATGCATTACACACATTATGTACAGTAGGTACAAATTCATTACCTACTTACCTATACCTTTTTATTTTTCCTTTGTCGCTTCCGAAGGATACAAATCCTTCATATGGTTAGAGGTCCAGGAACATAGACCTTTCTCCCATCATGTGTCATGAGCAACCACTGTCCAGGTACCAACTTGAATTCTTCCTTTTTCCCACCAAGGAGATCTACAATAGGAATAATTTGAGATTTTGGTACCTAGATTTTCCTGGGTCCTTTTATGTTAGTCCCATTTACTTTAGTATGTCCCTTTTGTCTTCCTGGAGGTTTTACTCCTTTTCCACTAGCATGGAAGGCAAACTTAGGCTTCTTTTGAAATGTCTTAGGACTGATATCAAAACCAAGACCATTTTTTTTTTCTGATGGAAGTCTTCTATGTCTTAGCAACACATTCAACTTTGAAGATCCTTCTACAAACTTGGTTAAGTCCTTCCTGAATTAAGTATTTTTAGCCTCTGATGTTGAGATCTCAAGAGGTACATAATTGGTGATCTTGTCTTTGAGACCCCTAACTTATGCCTCAGACTCCAATAGATTTTTCTTAAGTTTAAGATTTTCTTTTTTAAAAAGTTTTTGTTTTTTTTTTTAAAGTTTCTTATACTCAAGAGAAATCATGTGAGAGTTAGCAAGTAAGCTATCATAAGACATTTCCTCTTCATTAGAGTCAAAGTCAGATGAACAAGAGCTAGATTGAGAATTTACCTTAACATTTGTCTTAATTTTTTCCAACAGATAAATGTTTTTCCTTCTCGTCGTTTGAGCTGCTACTACTACTGTCAAAGTCCTCTTGTGCAACCATTAGACTCCTCTTGGTCTTTTTCTTGCTAGACAATCTTATTTTGAGGGAGGGATAGTTTGCCTTCATGTGTACAGGCTTTCTACACTCATAACAAACATCCTTGTTCTATAAAAACCTCAACGTCTTGGATCTTTGATTTTTTTTTTGTTGAAGATCCTCAACCTTTCCTTCTTTTTCAGCATGTCCTTGAACTTTTTAGACATGAAGGAGATCCCATTGTCTGTAGACTTCTTAGAGCTCTCATTTGAGCTTTCTATCTCAGACTCAACTTTGAGAGCTTTGTCACGTTCCTTCTTCTTGCTGGGTTCACAGCTTTTCAGAGCAACAATATTGTTTACTTTGCTTTGTTCCTTATTGTTGAGGTGAACTTCATGAACTCAAAGACCTCCAAGAATTTCATCACGCATCGAGATCTTTAAGTCTCGAGCTTCAGTGATTATTATGGCTTTGAGCTCCAAATCTTAGGTAGGTTGTCCAAGATCTTTAGATTATTCTCAACCTTTGAAAACTCAATTCCCAGGAATTTTAACCCATTGAGAATTTTTTAGAAGTGTCCAAACATCTCATCAATGGTTTTGTTCTCCTTCACGGAGAACAACTCATAATGCCTCTAAAAAGTAGTTTCTCTTTTGGGCCTCACGTCTTCAATGCCTTCATGAGTTATGCTGATGGCATCCCATATTTCTTTGGCTGTAGAATAGCTACAAAACTTGTTGTACTTGGTTTAGGACAACAAGCATGCGATGAGATAGTGCGCCTTGGTTTTTTTTTGTAGGATGTTGTAATCTTCCTGAGTATATTGATCCTTAGGCTTAGTGGTAACAAAATCACCTTGTGTTATAATCCTCCATAGGGGATACTGGTTGGACTTAATGAACATTTATATTCGATCCTTCCAGTATGGGTAATCTTCTTCATTAAAGGTTGGGGGCCTTGTAAGAAAAGCTCCTTCTAGTAGATATTGACCTTCACTAGTTTCTATCTAGATCTTTTTCCTTTAGCACGGTTCGATGCTCAATCTCGTTAAAGGTTGAGCTCTAATACCAAATTATGGAGAAAAGATAGACACTAAAAGGGGGGTTGAATAGTGTATATTAAAAACTCGCATGTTTGCAAGTCAATAGAGTAGTATATGTGACAGACAAAGCATTAGCAAGAGTAATCAATGAACACAATAAATTTTTATACTGAGTCACCTCAACCACTAAGGCTACGTCCAATTCTCAATTCAACCATATTGAGTTCCACTAACTTTCAAAAAATTTACAAGTATTCTTTCACCAAGCCACTTTTGGCTCAACACAAATGTTCTTTGATTGGCCTCTTTATGCCACTACCCAAGTATTACTTTTACAAATAAGCCTCTCCACGCTCAACACAAAGTATTCTTTTACACACAAGCCTCTTCATGCTTTACCCTATAACAATGGTTATAAAGGTATTACAAGGTTGTTGTTTTCGTCTCCTTTAGACCTGATTACAACAAAAGTTTAAATGCAAGAGATCATTTGAAGAAGATTTTCTATGTGTTTGGTTCTCTCCTATGTTGTATGTGTTGTCTATCATTTCTCTTTCTGTTGAGTTCTAGAGCTTCTTATATAGTAACTTCGAAGGAGATCACTGTTGTAGCTTCTTAAGTCTGATTCATAGAACTATTTTGTCTTACTCTTTTGTCTGATTTAGAGAGAAATGAAGTATCTATTGGTGCATTAAATGCTGTAATAAATGCCTTTCACCAAAACATATTTTTATCTTTGATAGATCAAACTACTTATCATAGCAGAGCAACAAAGTGGGAATAGTAAGAAGCAAAGTTAGTGTTCAACAAGGATGCAATGCTTTTATTGCACCTTTTTTGTGAGATCTGGGATCTTTGTCCTTTATTTTCATGCTCTACATGCCTTTATACACCTTTAACAGAGTGAGTTTCAAGATAACGACTTTCGATTTATTAAGGTGTAAAGCATTCATTTGAAAATTCAAACATGTTAATCACAATAAATATAATCGTTAAGAACATGACACACAATTGTATACTTCATCTGATTTGTTTCGTCTTGTAGACGCTACTTTGTCTTACATAATCTGAAACAATGACTTTTTGAAAGCGTTTTCTTGTTGAAAGATATAGTGTTTGTTATCGTTGAAACTTACAATAAATAAGGAATCTAATGATCGTCTTTTAACTTAACACATTAGTTAAAATTTAAATTAATAATCTAATATATATTCATCCTATTAATCTTGTTAGTGTTGTGTTGTGTGAAAAATATATCTTGTTACATATTATTTGTATAAAACTTCAACTAATTATGTATAATTTTTATTTTTTTTTTCAAAATTTAGAATATATATCTATATTCTAATTTCAATTAATCAACTTGATTACCCGATCCATTAACAATTGGATTGAATCACTTTAAAAAAAATACAAGCTTACCCTAACCCAATTATGTTTAGTTGTGTTGTCCTAAAAATAAAAATAAAATAAAATAAGATTTGACTTGAGTCATTTTCCCTCCTAATCTCATCCTATTAACATGAAAAATACCTATAAAGGAAACCAAATAGCATGATCCAAATATGATTTTAACCCTAATTACTTATTGACTTCAACCTACTATCTTGTAGGAAGCACATGACCATGGACTAGTAAAAAATAAAACCAAATTATGCCTTTAACATCACACATGCTCTACCAAGAAAACTTGAAATTAAATATTATCATATCAACTCATTTAATAGTTCATCAAGGACATTATTTCTTAATCAAACCAAATTTACTATCAATGTTTGTTAACCTTCAACGTCTCGAGTCCTCGACAAAACCAATGAATACCGTTATCAAAATCATAGTATCAAAAAATTGTAAATTTACTTTTACACTTTCTAAATTAACTCGATCTTTTGTCATGTATTATCAATCTTTTTTCATTACGTAATTTCCACAACTTATGAATGAGATCAATTTTTATTTATTTTTATATAATTTTGCATTTTTTAAAATTTATATTTTGTTACGAGAATGTTATTAGCTTCAAACATAAATCAAAACCTTATTTAAAATTACATAATTATTTTTAAATTAAATTGCATTATTGTTATGGTGCATAGAAATATTAAATTCAAATTCAAATTAAATTTATTTTAGTTTATAATCGTAACAAATGATGATATTTATAACAGCCTTTATAATATTGACATTATAATTATATTATCTTTCACATTTCAGTCAAATTATATACTTTTATATTATTATTATTAACTCAATAAAAGCGCACAATTTTTTAATTAACTAAATCATCATTTAAAAAATTATATATATATATATATATGAAAAAGAACTTGTTTACTCTAATAGTAAGCCTACTTAAACTTGTTTTGTTCAATAACTCAAAATCTATGAATTTGAACAATTCAATTATTATATTTAAAGCTCTTAATACATATATTAAATCTATAAATTTTTAAAAAATTTAAACACCATTTAATATTTTTTTCATTAATTTAAATTAATGTATAAAATAATTTTATAATTATCCGTCAATTTAAATTAATAAAATAAAATATTAAATAATTTTAATTTTTTAATTATAAATTATAAATTTTAATATAAAACATGAGTTATTAAACTCATGAAAACATGATTTATTGAATTCATGGAGTAAACGAATATATAAATATATATATATATATATATATATATATATATATATATATATATATATATGTGTGTTTGAATATCCATTTAAAGTATCGAAATGTGTGTTTTCCATTTTTAATGTATAAAATTTAAAAACAACGAAGTTATTACTTTTACTAACCCCATAACATTTTACTAAACAATACGGGAGATGACAGTCCTAAAAACAAATATATTTCCAATAACTTCGTTTAACCCATCATTCGGATTTGTAGTCTATACACAAGTTATAATAACCTTTACTTTGAACATCAACAACCTCATAAAAAGATGAAAAACGGGTCATATAGATGGGAATCACCAATCCCAAAGTTCTCCTCCAGTCTGCAAATTTAACCCAGTAATGAACCTGAACTCAGTCCCAAGTCACCGAAATCATAGAGTTGGCAAGGCCTGATTCCTCGAATGATGAATTACTTTCATAGTCCAAATTTTTTGAAGCTCCAGGAATTGCGTGTGTTAGTCTAAATGCCTTTGTTTCATCTTCCCCTAGTTGAACAGAAATGAAAGACCACAGCAGCTACAAGAAAAACAAAGAAAATCAAAACCAAACAAATAAACTCATAACAAAGACAATCAACTTACATCCCAAAAAGTAAAGTCCTAGTGTGTATACTAATTTCCACACAACACCCACTAATAATTGTTTTGAACAGTGAAATGATCACGCAGGGTGGTATAAGAAATTTGCTAATTTTGTCAATAACACTTCTCCAAATTAACAAGAAAATAACTTGGCAACTTGAAACAGGAAAGATAATTATTATACTATAATAATTAACTCTAGTAATCTATCAGTCATCAAATAAAATGCAACAATTCAATAGTACTGTAGCACATAGTTAGTCATACTTAAGCAAGAAGGGTGTGCATGATAAGTTGAATAATTAAAATATTGTCACTTTGCCATAGACCCGATATCACACATCCACAACAATCACCATTTCAAAATAATGTTGCGTGAACAAGACATGCAGATATAGTCATATCCAGCTGTTCTTTAAAGGGGGTTAAGAAGGTACAGCATACAGAAATCATACCAAAATTGGCACAAGACCATCCATAAGGCCTATGAGAACGTAGGGTTGAATGGAATCCTACAGATATATGAGAGCAACATCAGTTACCTGAATTGGATCAGTGCGTAAGAAGTTACGCTGAACCCGACGTCCATCTGGAAGACGGACACCAACTCTGCATAGGAGATTTCTTTCAGCCTTGGGTTCTTCAGGCAAGGCTGGATAGGTGGGCCTCTTAGCCAAGGCTGTTTCTTGCCCATTGACTGCAACGTCAGCATCTTTATTATCTCTTCCAGCCATAGCAGTTGATTCTTTCATGCTTTCCATAGAAGCTGCCAAAGCTCTTTGAACTTCCTCATCCTCCTCTTTACTCTCATCTGAATCTACCAACGCTGTGACATCAAAAAAAGATCATGATGTTGACAAAATATAACAGATAATTTTATAATTGGAAATGATGGATATAGAATTGTTGGCAAGTAAAAGAAGGATTTAAAAAAAAGACTAAGGGCGGTGGGAAAGGTTCATCCAAATTGTAAGAGATGAGGAATATATAAAATATATGGAGTGTTGATCAGTAAAAATAAGTAAAAAAGTAAATATATCAATAAAGACTACATAAACATCATGTCTGAACAAACTCCTGGAATATAGATAGGGACTAGCGACAAACCTTTAGATTTTGGGGGGCTAGAACTTCCTCTAGGACGCTTGTGTGACAAGGTAATATGATGATCCTTAGGCCCTGCATCAAGGAATGCTAGTAGACCCTAAAGTAAAAGACTCTTTAAATCAGTAAGTATTAAAAACAATCAAGTTCAGGATTTACTTATGAATGATGTTTCAAACTCCCAATAAAAAGTTTCCATTATAGTAAGTTAAAATGATGAACGCATACTTCCAATAAGCTTTCAGGTTGAACCATTCCAATCCAAGAGCGCATCTTTTGGCCAGTAATGGGATCAATAATAAGCACAACAGGAATTGAATCCAGTCTGTAATAAGTGCAGACTTTTCTGCCTACCGTTGTATCATCATATACCTATATGCCAACAAAAAAATTTGACAAAGGAAAATTGCATATAATACAAAATACTGTAAATGCACATGTTTGATATCAGCAACAAATAATTTTGAAAATATCACAATAAACCCAATTGCAAGAAGCAGCTACTCTCACTAAAAGCATTCAAATGCTGAGGAATTAGAACAGTGGCCACAAAGCAAAAGCAGTTTTCATTCACTAGCCACGGCAATGTTTATGCAAAAAAGCCAAAATGCCAAGACTCAATCCTCGCTTGTTAAACCTACAACAGCATACACTCACAAGAAAACAGACTCCTCTATTCCCAACCAATCCTGATCAAAGAAAATCCCTCATATCTCAGTCCCTTGAGAAACCACAAACATAGCTCGCAAATTAGATTAAACAATGATGCAAAAGAACAACAAAGTAACGTATGCTCCTAAATTAAAGAAAGTATGGTTCCAATCATCCAGACCCATGGATTTGAAATCAAATGAACCACTGAGATCTCATTAGAATCAATCTAATGATTTCCACCTAGAGCAAGTGTCAGATATATAATATTTTAGCCATATTTGACAGCTAGCAAATATTGTAAATCAAGAGTATGAAATAAGCAAGAAGCAGTGACAAAAGTTAGATAAAGTTAAAAGAAACTGTTTTCAGTTACAGTAAACCTAATTAAACTGAATCTTACCAAAGAGTAATATACTTACCAAACTACCAACTAACAATGGCTGGAATAACTGTCTATAATATAAACAGTTAACAGAGAGAGGAACTAACCCAGAATAAATACACACAAGCTGTAACTAAACACAAGAATATAATCTGACATAAGCCAAGCAGAGAGTATCAGTTACTGTTCCGGTATTGGAGATCACCGCCGAAGAACCCTTAGCGATACCGAGCTAAAAGAACTTGACAGCAATCTTGACCTAGAACATTTGATAAGTGTAACCTACTTTCTTAGACCTAATCATTGCTATATATAATGGTATCGCTAAGGGTTCTTCGGCGGCGGTCTCCAATACCGGAACATTTTGGCACCCACCGTGGGGCCTGAACCCACGACCACAAGGTTAAGAGCCTTCCATGCCCGAGCACTAAGGTGCAAAGAGCATGTTGGATCAACATTTTGCCGACCTGCTTTGGTCGGTGTGAGACCACCATGGTACATAGCCCTCCATGCTCGAGCACTAAGGTGCGAAGAGCATGTTGGATCAACATTTTGCTGACCTGCTTTGGTCGGTCTGTGGGAGACCACCATGGTACATAGCCCTCCATGCTCGAGCACTAAGGTGCGAAGAGCATGTTGGATCAACATTTTGCCGACCTGCTTAGGTCGGTCTATGGGAGACCACCACGGTACATAGCCCTCCATGCTCGAGCACTAAGGTGCAAAGAGCATGTTGGATCAACATTTTGCCGACTTACTTTGGTCGATCTGTGGGAGACCATCATGGTATATAGCTCTCCATGCTCGAGCACTAAGGTGTGAAGAGCATGTCACGTAGGCATTTTGTTGACCTACTTTGGAACATTTTGGCGCCCACCGTGGGGCAGGTAAAACTGCATCCCACACCTTTGTTGTTTGACGTGAGCAGAAGGTCGCAATGACGAGGATTCTGAGAAGCAATGCGATAGGAGCTAGTAACGACGACATAAATGGTGCCATAACTGGGGGCGCCGGCGGAATTGAAAATCCCATTCCCGCCGCCGGCGGCCACACTCTAGAAGAAATCTCGGCCGCAATAGAAACCTTGCAACGGGAGAACGAAGAAACGCGAAGCAGAGAAGGAAAATGTCGTCGGTGATGAACATGTTCGGGTGCGGGGTGGTGAGGGCTCTGCCGCAAGCATTGGGGATTGGGAAGAGAAGCGGTGGAGGATTGACGATAGTGTGTTCGTCTCGGCCTCAGAAGAAAGCGACGGCGCATCACAGGAAGACGCGGCCACGGAAGACGCAGCCGTGGGATATAAATCGGAAACCTACGGTGTACGATCCTCTGCTTCCTCTTCCTCCCGATTGGACGCTCGTTATTCCCGCCGATGCTTCCGCTGCTCCTCCGCCTCCAACTCCCGCTCCCTAGCCACTGTGAAACAAACGAATTCACAATGGCCGCCACGAAAAGCCTCTCCATCTTCCTCCTCATCGCCGTAACCTGCGTCGCCAGCAGGCAAGCGGCGAACTTCAACATCACAAACAGATGCAACTACACGGTGTGGGCAGCCGCCTTGCCCGGCGACGGCGTAAGGCTGAACCCTAACGAATCATGGAGCCTCAGCGTGGCGAACGGAACGACGGGAGGACGCATTTGGGGCCGAACAAACTGCACCTTCAACAGCACGGGACACGACAAGTGTCTAACCGGTGATTGCGACGGTGTGCTTGTGTGCAACAAAACGGGTACACCCCCGAACACGCTGGTGGAATTCGCGTTGAACCAGTACAACAACCTCGACTTCTACGACATCTCCCTCGTGGACGGTTTCAACATTCCCGTGCAGCTGAGCCCCACCTACAACTGTAGCTCCGTCAAATGCGCCGCCGACATCCTGGGAGAGTGTCCGACTCAGCTGCATGTTCCCGGCGGTTGCAACAACCCCTGCACGGTTTTCAATACGACTCAGTATTGTTGTACCTCCGGTGTTGTTGGATGCGGTCCCACTGATTATTCAAGGTTTTTCAAGGAAGAGTGCCCAAATGCCTACAGTTACCCTATGGATGATGCAACCAGCACTTTCACGTGCATGGGAGGATCCGATTATAGGGTAGTATTTTGCCCTTAATTCTTCTCATTTATGTCTCTCTATATCTGCTTCTATTTCATGTTCATGTCCCAAATCTCCGATTCGCCGATTGTTTTCGATGAATTTTTAGCTGTGATGAATTGTTTCGTCAACTACTTCGTTATGTCAATTCGATTAAATTTCGATTGTAGGCTCGTCTTCTAGCTTTGATTTTCTTGTTTTTTATACACAAGTTCAATCATCTCATAGATGACTTTGATTGGTTGAGATTGCCAAATTTAAAGAGTAAATTAAAATTATACTCTGAACCTTGGTGTGAAGAGCACTTTAAGGTCGGCATTTTGACGATCCGAACCTTGGTGTGACGAGCACTTTAAGGTCGGAATTTAGAAGACCCAAACCTTGGTGTGAAGAGCACTTTAAGGTCGGCATTTTGACGATCCAAACCTCGGTGCGAAGAGCACTTTAAGGTCGGAATTTAGACGATCAAGACCTTGGTGTGAAGAGCACCTTAAGGTTAGAATTTAGAAGACCCAAACCTTAGTGTGAAGAGCACTTTAAGGTCGGAATTTAGACGATCAATCCTTGGTGTGAAGAGCACTTTAAGGTCGGAATTTAGACGATCAAGACCTTGGTGTGAAGAGCACTTTAAGGTCGGAAATTTTGACGATCCAAACCTTGGTGCGAAAAGCACCTTAAGGTCGAAATTTATACAACTCAAACCTTAGTGTGAATAGCACTTTAAGGTCGGAAATTTAACGATACAAACCTTGGTGTGAATAGCACCTTAAGGTTAGAATTTAGAAGACCCAAACCTTAGTGTGAAGAGCACTTTAAGGTCGGAATTTAGACGATCAAGACCTTGGTGTGAAGAGCACTTTAAGGTCGGAATTTAGACGATCCAAACCTTGGTGTGAAGAGCACCTTAAGGTTAGAATTTAGAAGACCCAAACCTTAGTGTGAAGAGCACTTTAAGGTCGGGATTTAGACGATCAAACCTTAGTGTGACGAGCACTTTAAGGTCGGAATTTAGACAATCAAGACCTTGGTGTGAAGAGCACTTTAAGGTCGGAATTTAGACGATCAAGACCTTGGTGTGAAGAGCACTTTAAGGTCGACATTTTGACGATCCAAACCTTGGTGCGAAGAGCACTTTAAGGTCGGAATTTAGACGATCAAGACCTTGGTGTGAAGAGCACTTTAAGGTCAGAAATTTTGACGATCCAAACCTTGGTGCGAAGAGCACCTTAAGGTCGGAAATTATACAACCCAAACCTTAGTGTGAAGAGCACTTTAAGGTCGGAATTTAGACGATCAAACCTTGGTGTGAAAAGCACTTTAAGATCGGAATTTAGACGATCAAGACCTTGGTGTGAAGAGCACTTTAAGGTCAGAAATTTTGACGATCCAAACCTTGGTGCGAAAAGCACCTTAAGGTCGAAATTTATACAACCCAAACCTTAGTGTGAATAGCACTTTAAGGTCGGATATTTAACGATCTAAACCTTGGTGTGAATAGCACCTTAAGGTTAGAATTTAGAAGACCCAAACCTTAGTGTGAAGAGCACTTTAAGGTCGGAATTTAGACGATCAAGACCTTGGTGTGAAGAGCACTTTAAGATCGACATTTAGACGATCCAAACCTTAGTCTGAATAGCACCTTAAGGTTAGAATTTAGAAGACCCAAACCTTAGTGTGAAGAGCACTTTAAGGTCGGAATTTAGACGATCAAGACCTTAGTGTGAAGAGCACTTTAAGATCGAAATTTAGACGATCAAGACCTTGGTGTGAAGAGCACTTTAAGGTCGGAAATTTTGACGATCCAAACCTTGGTGCGAAAAGCACCTTAAGGTCGAAATTTATACAACCCAAACCTTAGTGTGAATAGCACTTTAAGGTCGGAAATTTAACGATCTAAACCTTGGTGTGAAGAGAACTTTAAGTTCGGCATTTTGACGATCCGAACCTTGGTGTGACGAGCACTTTAAGGTCGGAATTTAGAAGACCCAAACCTTGGTGTGAAGAGCACTTTAAGGTCGGAATTTAGACGATCAAACCTTAGTGTGACGAGCACTTTAAGGTCGGGATTTAGACAATCAAGACCTTGGTGTAAAGAGCACTTTAAGATCGGAATTTAGATGATCAAGACCTTGGTGTGAAGAGCACTTTAAGGTCGGAAATTTTGACGAACCAAACCTTGGTGCGAAAAGCACCTTAAGGTCGAAATTTATACAACCCAAACCTTAGTGTGAAGAGCGCTTTAAGGTCGGGATTTAGACGATCAAGACCTTGGTGCAACGAGCACTTTAAGATCGGCATTTAGACGATCCAAACCTTGGTGTGAATAGCACTTTAAGGTTAGAATTTAGAAGACCCAAACCTTAGTGTGAAGAGCACTTTAAGGTCGGAATTTAGACGATCAAGACCTTAGTGTGAAGAGCACTTTAAGATCGGCATTTAGACGATCCAAACCTTGGTGTGAATAGCACCTTAAGGTTAGAATTTAGAAGACCCAAACTTTAGTGTGAAGAGCACTTTAAGGTCGGAATTTAGACGATCAAGACCTTGGTGTGAAGAGCACTTTAAGATCGACATTTAGACGATCAAGACCTTGGTGCAAAGAGCACTTTAAGATCGGCATTTTGACTACCCAAACCTTGGTGTGAAGAGCACTTTAAGGTCGGAATTTAAACGATCAAGACCTTAGTGTGAAGAGCACTTTAAGGTCGGAATTTAGACGATCAAGACCTTGGTGCAAAGAGCACTTTAAGATCGGCATTTTGACTACCCAAACCTTGGTGTGAAGAGCACCTTAAGGTCGGAATTTAGACGATCAACATAAATCAAGTCAAACGGTGCGCCCCAAGTTGCGACCCAAAGTAGGTCAACAAAATGCCTACGTGACATGCTCTTCACACCTTAGTGCTCGAGCATGGAGAGCTATATACCATGATGGTCTCCCACAGATCGACCAAAGTAAGTCGGCAAAATGTTGATCCAACATGCTCTTTGCACCTTAGTGCTCGAGCATGGCGGGCTATGTACCATGAAGGTCTTCCACAGACCGACCAAAGCAGGTCAGCAAAATGTTGACCCAACATGCTCTTCGCACTTTAGTGCTTGAGCATGAAGGGCTATGTACCGTGGTGGTCTCCCATTGGCCGACCCGAGGCACATCGACAAAATGCACCATGGAGGTCCCCCAAAAACCGATCAAACCGAACCTACGCAATACCGACCCAACATGCTTTTCGCACTTTAGTGCTTGAGCATGGAGGGCTATGTACCGTGGTGGTCTCCCATTGGCCGACCCGAGGCACATCGACAAAATGCACCATGGAGGTCCCCCAAAAACCGATCAAACCGAACCTACGCAATACCGACCCAACATGCTCTTCGCACTTTAGTGCTTGAGCATGGAGGGCTATGTACCGTGGTGGTCTCCCATTGGCCGACCCGAGGCACATCGACAAAATGCCGAGCCCATAATAGGGACCCAAATATGGGAAGATTCACTAGCTCACTCAAACAATCAATAAGATCCCACAATCTGTGGGAACGGTAATAAATACCGGGAGTTACGAGTCCACAATGGGACGTGATTTATGAGATCATAAAGAGGAGTGTGCGATTCATGTCTGTAACGCTACACCATTATATATAGCAATGATTAGGTCTAAGAAAGTAGGTTACACTTATCAAATGTTCTAGGTCAAGATTGCTGTCAAGTTCTTTTAGCTCGGTATCGCTAAGGGTTCTTCGGCGGTGATCTCCAATACTGGAACAGTTACTCTAAAATTTTCCCAACTAACTTGATGGCTAGAATCCAAACTAACAACTAAACAATGGCTGCTACTAACTGTCCATCAAACTAACAGAAACAGTTAGCAGAATACAAAAACTAACTAACTAACTCTGACAAGCTATACACATAAGTTGTAGCCTGTATCTAGACACTAAGGAATTTAATCTGACATAAGCCTAGCACAGAGTATAAGTTACTCTATTCCCCACTCAAAATCAATTGATGGAGTGATGAGTACTAACCCTAAACCCTGTGCTTGTCTTGAAGATCATAAAAACTGAGCAAGAAAGCATTGTTACGATGTCAACCAAGTGGTTCTGCACAGTGAGGTGATCATAATTATTAATCCCGGATAGCAAAGTGGCCAACTCCAAATGTGAGATTGCGGTATAACGGATGGCAGGATAACTGCTATTCTAATTTACACACGCACACACATGTATATATATAAAATAATTTATAATAAATAATTAATAATATATGTATAAAAATAGAAAAATAACTCATTAATACATTAACTATTTTCAATAATAAGAATTTATAGTATATAAACAAAATAAAAAAATAAGAAAACAAAATGGTTAAGGCTTTATATTAATTTTTTTCTTACTTAAATTATCTGAATTATAATAATTAAAAATAAAGAGAAGTTACTATTTAAAAAAAATAGAAAAGTAAAAATAAACTTTACATAAATTAGGCCCATCAAAGCAAACCAAAAGAGAATAAATAAATTTGGGCCCATTGGCCCAACTTTTCCAACTCTAATTTGTTTACCTTAACCCTAAGAGCCATCAACTAGCCACTCCACCACCTCCCTCCCATCTTAGAAGAAGAAAAATCTGCAGGAGATCCATCAGAGAAGACAAATCTGTCGTCGTTCAAGAAGACACATCCGACACCCACTGAAGAAGAAGACAAATATGCAGAGATCCACCAGCAAAAATAGATCTATAGGAGATTTTAGAAGGGAAACCAGCCGCCCAACCCATGATTGCACTGCCTTGCTCCACCACTTTTGCGGCTGCTCCACATCAAGTTTTTTGTAGCAACACCAAGCTGCTCTGCTCTGCTCCATCGCTATTGATAACTATGGATGTGAATCATGTGATACACTCTGTTGATAACTTATCATACAATAGAAGTTGAACTCCAAATACTTGGTTTTGAAATGAAGAAGCAGGTTATGGGAGATTCAAAAACAAAGGTGAGATTGTCAGAATAGATATTAGGAGTTATTTTGGAACTCAATAAACATGTGAATCCAAAAAGCCTTGGCTTCTACGTGTAATCAGCATAATTTGGATCTTCCTTGGACCATAATGATAAGATAGGGTCCAACTATGTGCAAAAGCTTGGGGTGGAACACTCATCATTTGGATCTAAGCCTCAATCTGCACCACCATAGACATGGGAGGATGAGTGGCTAAAGGGGTTTGGCTAAGTTATAGGGTCTCCTTTACTAAGGTGTGAATTACCACTAGAAATGGGAATAGATCAGACTTTAAACAAGAGCCTATAACCTGGACTGTTTAAAGTCTGACCTGGCTCAACCTACTTGATAGAAATGCCAGGCATAGGCTTTTAAAAAAACCTATTTATTTAAAAAGATTGAACTTAGGCTCATAAAAAGCCTGTTAGGCTCAATAGGCCAACCTACTTATCTATGATATGATAAAAAATAATATATGTATATGTATATATAACACTATTAACAATATAAATAAATAAATAAATTTGTAATACAAAAAATCAAATTATTAATACTTTATACATTTTCACTACACTTAAACATTTTACATTCCTTGTTCGTCCCAAAAAGAACAAGTTTTGAAGGTCTTGAGAGTTTCAAATATAAATGGATCCACAGATTTCGATAGCACAACACAACTGAAAATCAAGCTTGTGCCACCTAAGCACAACTCTATTGATCCCACAGAAAATTCCTTTTTCCAGATAATCATTTTACACATGACCAAGGGCCACAATATCACATGAAGGGGGAGCCCCATAGAATTGGGGGGAAAAAAGAAAGGACCTATAGATGAGATTTTGCTGGAACAAGGAGATTAACATCCAAAATGGTTCAAAGATATTAAAACCCAAAACCCAAATAAAGGTATAAAGACTAGAAGAGCAACAATACTATTGGAGGTGGCACGGTGTCAAATTGAGGGCCAAAGGGAGGCACATCGATTTCACATGCCTAACAAGGTCGTAAGTTGTGGTGCACATAAAAGAACATGAGAAGGCTTCAGCCTCCAAAACTTAATGGATTCTGCCTTGCTCGGAGGCACACCAGATCATGGGCTCGTTGGATTGAATGGAAGCCAACAATGGACGATGCCAGAAATGTCACCAAAGAGAAACTCAGTGAGATGGAACCTACTCTAACACCATATTAGAGACCGAGATTTTGGTAAATTGCTTTAGTGAATTAAGCACTTCGCATAATTGATATATGTATATATACATACACACACCCGCATATCCCAAAATTAATTACATTCAAGAGAACAAATATACAATGCAATTTTTATAGGCCTATTGTGCATGTTTACAGCAGGAGGGTTAGGAAGGAAATGTAGAAGGAAGGGAAAATGTGAATATTGGGCCTAAGGAGCAAGGCCTGTATATGTGAGAAAAGAGAAATGTGAAAGGAGGGAATAACAGAAAGGACATATGCCAATAGGAGCGGTAATCATAGAAGGAGAGAAAGAGAATATGCATTTTGTGGGAGGTAGTGGAATAGAGAGGCACAAATGAGAAGTATCCCACTATCAAAGATAAAATTCCTCCCCGGAACACAAAAGAAGATATGGTCATGGCAAAATTATAAATAAAAAAAACGGAACATGCTTTTCCATTCATCAAAATCAGAGCCTTTTCTACATACATTTGACCAACAAATGGTCAATAAAGAAAGTAACAATGATCCTTTCTGTTGCCCCTTTCTTTTCCTAGCTGTTGAAAATGTTATAACCAGAAATGAATTCACAATGAATATGATCAATGAAGACTACAAGTAGCCACTCAACACACCAACCTGCATCCAATAAAATTACTGAACAGCCATTTCATACAACCCTGCCCCAGCTCCTTTGCTTCCACCACACATTCTCAGAAAAATTCCTTCTTGAGTCACACCACAGGGTTAAGCCACTCACATCATATGTTGGGTCAAGCCCACATAATAAAAGAAAATAAATGGGAAAAATGGATAGGAGACAAGAGACTCTAAAAAATGTTGATTGTGATATGAAATGTATGAAACAATACATTAACTTATTACTTATTTATAAAAATAAATAAAAAATAAAAAAACTTATGGCAAGCAATACATACCAAGCCCAATAACACTCCTAACATAATCAAAATCTAAATATTCTATTCTTAATATTAGCACTAGATGGCCCTTCTCTGAAAGACTATGCAATTACACTATAGAATAGGAAACAAAGCTTAGCCATGCCAGATAATAATATTGAATTGCGCATATCATCTCCTCTGACATAAGTTGAATTAGAAAACAACATATTTTATTGTAACAAAGACATAATCCTTATTCAACCAATTTCCACTTTTTTGTAACTTAAATGATATGTAATTTTCTGAAGAGGAGCCTCTATTCCTTGACTCTCTTCATTTAAATAATTATTTAGATAAAAAGGTCAGGACCTGGATCCTTGTTTGGTGTTTTCATGTAAATCATTTTTTCAATTCCTAATTCATCTGCTGAATGGAGTTACTTTCCTTCGTGTTAAACCTACTTAGAAATCCAAAGATCATTATCCTCTAAACTTTGTAATTATTTTCTTTTATCTTAATTAATTTATTCTTTATCATAAAATTATAATAAGAAAAAACCTAAGCATAACCCTAAATCATTACAGTGCCATTAGGAGTATTATCAATCAAAATAATATATACAAACCTTTTTCAAGAAATTGAGCAATTATAGTGGTTAGGGTATAATATTATAAGCTACCATGCTAATAACAATTTTAAAATACAAAATAATTTAACCACCATTGTTCAAGTCAGCAGAGTAGGAAACTGACCTGCCAGAATATGCAGTTAGTACTAATAGTCTGAGAAACAGCTTCATTGGCCCATGTGTCCCGGTTAAGCTTCACAAAGCAAACATTATTAGTAGTGCTAATGCCAAGAAAAATGTAAAAGGAGCACCAAAAATATAATACCATATGTGAGCTGAATTCCTTGGTAGATTGTATGTTCACTAACAGCCATTTGTTCTGCAAAGAGGCGGCATCTTTCGCCTGCATAAAAAGCCCAAACATTAGTCACAACAGCGTACCATTCATTCCTAGTATTATGCTTAAATGGATTTAAGTGCAGAGCATTTTGAAAATGCAATAGATGTATTTGTAAGTGCTAAGATTGGTTAAAGAGGGTATGTAAAAAAATCAGGAAAATAGAGTGAATATTGTACCAATTAGTTCAACATTTTAATACTTGAAAAGTATAAAATTTAGAAACAATAATCAACCATGAGTTTAAAACATAAAATCAAGGTTGAGCTTGGCTTTGCAGGCTCATATTTAAAATAAAATTAAAAAGAAAATGTTTTACCAGAATTAGGGTTCACTCATCTCCACCTTTATCAAAATCAATAAAATCCAAACTACAAAGCATAATTACCTTATCAAAAGGACCATTGAACATAAGATGAAATGGAGGACGATAAAGTGAAGCAAGATTATCCCGAGAACTCTCTGCTATAGAAGCAGCACCTTGCTCTGACTCCCAAACCCCAGGATGTCTCATTTCCTCTTCAAAGTTACGAAATGCAACTAGGGAGCTCGGTTCTTGTGAACGATGTCCAACCCTTGGTGCTCTGCATAAACATGACAAAACACAGAATTAATGGATGGTTTGACTGGCAAAAGTCACATAAATATTATGGCACAACAAAGTAAACATATACTACCTCTGTCCCTATTTATAAGACTCAACTCAAGAATAGTTTGTTTTTTTTATATAAGACCCAATTCATAATGTTTGATGTATTAATTATTTTTAAACTAAAACGCCCTATCTAAAATGTTCTCTTAATTTGATGGAATTCATTAATTATAGACTCTTTAAAAGGCATGTATTTTAATTGGTTAGAAGAACTAGTATTACTTATGAGAGGGAAGTAGTATATGACATGCACTCTAATTGATTAAGAGAGAGATGAGTATTAATCATGGTAGTTGAATCGAGATACACATAATGTATCGGAAAGCTTATTTTTTGAATCGTGAATCGAATCGTATCGTGAATCGTAAGATTCGTGATCAATAAAAACATAGTGTATATATATGCATACAAGACATATAAAAGCACTCTAAGCACATTTTAATATAAAGAAACAGACAAAATGAAGTCATACATAAATATATAGTAATATATAAGCTTCAAAATACAAACAAAGATAGAATTATACAAATAATAACAGTCTCAAAGCCAAAAGAAATGACTGTACAGTTCAACAACAAAGCCTCCAAAAAAATCATTGTTGTTGCTAAATATATACATATACAAGGGACTGTTTGCTACTCTAATCAGCAATATAGCCACCCAAAAAAAATATTAGTGTTGTTGCTGCATAAACTCAGCAACAAGTGGACCACTAACACGAAGAACAGCAACCCAAACAGCCATCCAAACGAAGCTGCGAACCTGGACGAGACAAAGGGACCACTAAAAGTGAAACCCACTAAGTGGGTCATGTACAGGAATGGGTATCGGCATTTTCTGTCTCAGTTTCGTCTTTTTTTATTTAAAAAAAATCATTTTTTTTAGGGTTTTCAGAACCGGGTCGCGCATGACCCGACCCGGTTTTGGACGCGACCCGTTTCTTCCCAGAATCGTGCGAGACCTTCCAGAATCGCGATTTTCCGATTCTAAACCCGATACAAACGATTCGAAAACGATTCAGGATCAAAAACGATACACCATGCGATTCGAATCGCTGAAGCACGGAATCGTATCGTATCGTACGATACGAATCGCGATTCCTACGATACTTACTACCATGGTATTAATTAAGAGAGAAAAGTAGTATAAGGGTAATTTTGAAAAAAAAAATTAAAAATAAAACAAATTAATTGTTATCAACTAGATTAACTATTTTTCTTAATCTTGATAAATTAATTATTTGGATTGAGGTAGTAATATTCAATGAGCCTATCTAGATTAGGGAAAAACATTCCCTAGAGATAAGGCAAGTAGTACAACAGCATTAATTGTATTCTGACAAAAATACACAGATATTTATGTAATTTAATTTCTGAAAGATAGCTATGGTGATGAGATCAAGGATCAAAGTTGTAACATACTTCAGTGCAAAATGCAAGACAATCTAATAGTTCAGATAATGTACATAATAGTCCCTGTAAAATCTTCAAATTTTGGTTTTAGTCCTATATTTTTTAAATACCCAAACTTTAGTCCCTGTAGGCGAAAAGTATGAGATTTAGGGACTAATGTTTGTCTATTTTCAAAAATACAAGGACAAGAGCTGTTGGTTGTGAATGTTAGGGACAAAAACAAATCTGAAAATTCTTCAGGAACTAGAGACAAAATTAACCCTATAAAATCCATTCCATTACATCTAATTTTATTTCAATTAAAATATTAATTCAATTATTTGAAAGACTCTCATTAGGTTTCCACTTCCCTCAATATTTCAACCTGCCCCCAATCTCATCTTCCCAAATTTTTCAACTGCCTCCAACACCCAGATCTCTCAAGTCCTTTCACTGCCTCACACCCTTTCTTTGATTCAAACCCTCCTTTTCTCTGGGTCGGAGCTTCCCCTAACCACCACCAACCAGAGGCCATCAATGCAATAGAAAGCCAGGCGCAATGCAGTGACCACAACCACTGGATGATTTTTTGAATTCATTCTACTAGTTTTATGTTGTATTGTATTTTACTGGTTCTCTTTTGTATTTTTATGGGTGCTTCTGATTATTTTGTTCACCTCTTTCTTGTATTCTGTTGGTTCTTCTGGTATGAATTTTTTTTCTCTGGTGTACAATATTACGGGTGTTTTTCTTCCCCTCTGCTTTAGTTATTTCTGGTTGTTGGTTGAAGAAAGAGAGTATATTACTATATTTTTAATCATAAGCAACCGTTACTCATATGAGCAAAGGAGCTTAATTTTAAGGAACCCAGCTTGACACGTAGATCTCCTCCAATGGTAAAAAAACGTTACACAATCGTATCTTAAAATAACAAACCGTTAAGGAACCAGCGCGAGAGATGTTCTTAGTGAGTTGTTAGCAAAAGTACACACCACTAGAACAGTGTTGAACCCTTCCAATTATAAATGGATAACAAGACTGCTACCTAGCCACAATAATTGATTTTTCTTTCACCTAACCTCGTTTCACAGTTCACAAAGGCACACACAGAGACAAAAGAAGAGCAATGACTTGCTTATTATACAAACACACACACACAACCCAAAGAATGACAAGAACACCAAATAACATGCATCTCTGACAAAGCAAAGAAAGAAACTCGGAAAAGGAAAACATACCCATACAGCATTGCATCGTCATAGAGAGTTTCCCTTATTACAGGCAAAGGAGGACGCACTTCATCGCCATCATTGTGGGCAATATTACTTTCACTTGCAGCTTCCCTGCTCGGTTCACTAAAAAAACAACAATTGCAAGCTAAAAAACCAACCCACAAAAAATCACCCACTAAAGAGTCAAAAGTACTACCTTGCAGGTTGATCATTCCATGAATCAACATTCTCCAAAGGTGGAGTGTGCAACGATGGAGGTGGCACTGATCCACTTTCACTACCTATGAGAAACAGCTGAAGCGCCTCCTCAAGTTTCCAACTTGTAGCCTGTTACAACAACAACAACAACAACAACATTAACATTATTGGAATTTCCTAGATCTGTTGACAAGGGAAATTACACATGATGTATGAGATTGAAAATTGAGGGTAAACCTGGAGGAACTGGCGCGCAGTCTCGGCGGTTTGGCCCTGAGCGACCTCGAGGAAGGAAGAGACCATGCTCTGTTGCTCGTTCGGCGACAACACTCCCTCCATTGATTCCGGTTGGGAGGGGATTAGGGTTCCGATGAAGATGAAGATTGAATTCAAGAATATGAGGAATCATTCACCGACTAACACACCTTCATACTCCACTCTTCCGAGTAATGGAACGTCTTTATGGAATACGCAATGGCCAATTTGCTTTCTCAAAATTTTGGCTGGAGCATAGTTACTCATAATAAAAAGTATATATTATGAGATCCAAAAATTTTGTATTTTTTATATTTTATTTAATAAAAATATTTAAAAAAATTATAAATATTTATAAAATTAATTAATATTGTATTTAACTTTAAATTTTAAGATTTTAAATTTTAATCTGATATCTTTAAAGATAATTATTTTTAATATTATTTAAAAACTAAAAATAAAATTATTTATAATATATATATATATATAATCAAGTTATCGCTTTTATATATTATAAAAAAAAATCTTTTCTCTATTTTCTCCTTTTTCAGTTTATTGATATTATTAATAATTACTAAATTATTAATCATTCCATTTCTATGTTACAACCTCTTACTTTAATTGTTTTTTATCACTAAATTCTCTGTAAAAATATAGTTATATGGTTAAATATATTTAAAATATTTTCTTATTATAAAGTTTAATTAACTAAAATAAATATTTATCATATGAATTAAATATATTAAAATATTAATTATTTTATATATAAAAATGGGAAGGAAACAGCATTTACTGCATATAAAATCACTTATATACGTAACTAGAATAATTCTATTACGGAGATGTTTTACTTTTTTTCACCCTCTCCTAAGTTTATTTTTATTTAAATATTTTTTCCCGGCACGTTTCTCTTATATTTTCTTCATTTCAAACGTATAATCTATTTTCCGCTAAGAATCAAAATTCCATATTGAAATACACATTTTATCTTTAAAATCTAAATATTATCTTTTAACTATTTACTATTTTTCAACATATCATATTTATTTTGATATTTTAACGATTTATCTTTTTCATTTTTATTTTATTATTTTTAACTTATTACTCTTTAAATATATATATCATTTACATAATTATTTCAATCATTTTTTTTTCAAAAGATTAGCAACAATTAAGAATAATTTTATATAAAAATATATTATAGTATGAAACTTAGCTAACCATTCAGCCAAGTCAAGCTCCAAGTGTTACTATCTTAGATCTTGGATGACCAATGAGAGCTTGTCATGTGGACAAGGAAGAAAAGTGTGACTCATGTCATCATCATAGATCTAGAAGAGTCATTAGGAGCTTACCATGTGACACATGTGTTTAGTGTGACTAGACAAGGCCATGTGTCATATTGGATGCTTGGCGATACAGGTGAACATATGGAGAGCACATGTCTTGGATGTCCAAGCCATGGGCCACAAATGCCCAAACCAACCCAACCAAGCCCAATATCAACCCATGGAATTTCTAGTTAAACCCCACTTAAACTACTATTTACACTCTCAAATTAAAAACAATACAAGGACAACAATACCTACACTACATGACCAAAATGCAAGGTCCAAAAAAATAGTAAAAATATATACAGGAAAAAATACTATAAGAGAGAAAAAGGTTAAGAAACAAGCCTACAACCCAATAAAAGCTTGAACCTTCTAACTTCATCACAAGCCCATTCTTCTTGTATCCTCCTTGAATGGCCCTTGTGATACGTCCAATGGTAGACATTATGTCATCATCTTGTCCCTCTTCAATAGGATTTGTTCTCAAATTTGTAGACTCTTCCTCAACATCACTTGCAAAAAGAGTTAGATCACAAACATTAAATGTAGTGCTTATTCCATATTCATTAGGAAGATCTAACTTGTATGCATGGTTGTTAATCCTTTTAAGGACTTGAAAGGGACCATCTCCTTTAGGGTTGAGTTTGGAATTCCTTTGATTTGGAAATCTATATTTTCTTAAATGAAGTCAAACTCAATCCCCTTCTTGAAAGATTGCATTTTTTCTTTTATTATTATATTTTACATATTTCTCCATTTGTTGTCCTATTTGGTGTTTAACCCTCTCATGTAACTTCTTAACAAAATCTACCCTAGATACTCCATTTTTATGTCAGAAAGAAGTAGTATCAAGAGAGGTGTTAAATCCATTGGTGTAAGAGAATTAAACCATACACAACCTCAAAAGGAGACTAATTGGTAGTTTTATGAACCACTTTATTATATGCAAACTCAATGCGAGGTAAATACTCATCCCAAAACTTTCAATTTCCTTTAAGAATTACCCTTAACATAGTGGATAGAGATTTGTTTACTACTTCTGTTTGTTCATCGGTCCATGGGTGACAAGTAGTAGAGAAAACAAGTTTAGTTCCTAGCCTTCCCCAAAGAGATCTCCAGAAATGGCTAAGAAACTTAGTATCTCTATCTGACACTATTGTCTTAGGTAAACCATGCAACCTAACAACCTTTTTGAAGAAAAGTCTTGAGATGTTATTTGCATCATCCACTTTGTGGCAGGTATGAAATGGGCTATTTTGCTAAAATGACTCACTACCACAAAGATGGAATCTATTCCCCTTTGGGTTCTATGGAGATCTATGACAAAGTTCATGCTAATGTTTACCCAAGGGGAATCTAAAATAGGTAAAGGTGTGTATAGTTCATGATACATTACTTTAGACTTTGCTTGTAAACAAGTTATACATCTAGAACAAAATCTTTGGACATCTTTTCTCATATAGGGCCAAATGAATCTTTCTTTAAAAATGGTTAAGGTCTTATTAACTCCAAAATGCCTCGTGAGCCCACTTTCATGGCTCTCTTTTGTTTAAATCTTTTGAATAGATCCTTAGGGTATGCAAAGTTTTCCTTCCTTAAACAAGTACCCCTCAAAAAGATAGAACCCATCCTTAGCTTTATTACCACAGGCTTCAAAAATAATTTTAGAAAAGGGGTCTCACTCATACAATTCCTTTATGTCATCAAATCCAAGAATTTGAGCCTTAAGGGTTGAAAGTAATATGTGCCTCCTAGATAAGGCATCCATAACCACATTTGGTTTACCCTTCTTGTATTTGATAACATAAGGAAATTGTTCAAGAAATTCCACCCATTTAACATGTCTCTTCTTACGATTTCCTTGCCCTCACAAATACTTAAGAGATTCATGATCACTATCTGTAAATGCCCAATTTTGTCCCCTTCTTTTTCCATTTTTTCTTTTCTTTTTCTTTCTTTATAAATTAATCACATGTTAATACATTTTTGTCTTTTTTATTCAACATTCAAATTAATGTGAAAGGCTCGGACTTTACTCTCTTTATAAGGATAAAAATTGTGCCAAATGTCAACCACTATTGTACAAAATTATCTTGATAAAACCAAAATAAATTAATATTGTATGAAACAATTTAAAAGGAAGTACAAGTTGGTGTCTCACACAACTCCAAATCATGATAATAAGATAATTATTTTTTTTTACAAAATAAATAAGAAAAGAATATTTACTTATAATTAAAATTGAAATAGAAACATTCATTTATTTGCATACGACATGCATAATCTCAAAGCCTCTACACGCTGCCTTGCTCCGAAAATTTATTGATATTTTATGTTTTGTAACTTTGTTTAATTGGTTAATAAGTGCATTGCTTTTTTGCAATGACAGTTACAACTTTTGAATTATTTCTCTTTATAATAAATTTAATATGATTATGTAATTGTTACCTTTAAAAGGGATCCTACTATTTTGAATAAAATAACCACATTTTCATATCCTCCTTTCTCAATTTTTATCAGTGGTATCAAAAGCTAGGTTAAGAAAAAGATAGTAGTTTAAAAGTGTTAAAAAAAAAAGGGAACAATTATCCCACCAATGACTTCTGAAAATTTTGTACAACCAGTCATTCCACGTTTTGATGGTCACTACAACCATTGGAGCATGTTGATGGAGAATCTCTTGAGATCCAAGGAGCTCTAACAGGTTGTTGTAGATGGTGTGGCAACACTAGGGGATGGTGTAGCTCTTATAGATGCCCAACAAAAAGAGCTTGATGTGATGAAATTGAAAGACTTGAAAGCCAAGAATTATTTGTTTCAAGCCATTGATCGATCTATCCTTGAAACTATTCTTTGTAAAGATACTTCCAAGGATATTTGGGATTCAATGAAAAAAATATCAAGGCTCCTCAAGAGTTAAACGTGCTCAACTTCAAGCTTTGAGAAGAGACTTTGAAGTCCTTCAAATGAAGGAAGGTGAGCCTGTAACTGACTATTGTTCAAGGACCATGGGTATTGTTAACAATATGCAATTTCATGGTGAAAAAATGAATGATATAGCAATTGTTGAAAAAATCCTACGCTCATTACCACCAAAGTTTGATTATGTGGTGTGTTCTATTGAAGAGTTAAATGATATTGATGATCTTTCCTTAGATGAGCTTCAAAGTTCTTTGTTGGCTCATGAACAAAAGATGAACAGAAGTTTAACAATAGAGGAACGAGAATTGAAGACTTCTACCAATACTCCTTCATACAACTCTAGAGGAAGGGGTAGAGGTAGAGGTAGAGGGAGAGGTCGTGGAAATAGAGATTTCAACAAGAACTCTAAAGGCAACAATGACCAATTTCAAGACAATGATAGAGGGAGAGGTCATAACAAATCAAAGGTACAATGCTTTAGATGTCATAAATTTGGTCATTATGCCTCTGAATGTTATACTAGACTGCCTAATCTTAAAGAAAAGAGGGAAAGTTCAAATTTTATCGAGGAGAAAGAAATAGAAACCTTATTGATGGAAGTTGAAGATGTAAAAGACAGAGAGGTAGAAATTTGGTATGTAGATATTGGTTGTAGTAATCACATGAGTGGAAGTAAGTCCTCTTTCTCATATTTAAATGAAAATTTTCATTCTACTATGAGCTTTGGTGATTGCTACTACTGTGAAAGTAATGGGAAAAAGTGATATAAAAATAAAAACCAAGAATGGTTTTGTAGAAATAATTTCTAATGTGCTTTATGTCCCTGACTTGAAAAATAACTTGTTAAGTGCTACTCAATTACAAGAAAAAAGTTATGAAATTTTTATTAGCAAAGATTCTTGTGAAATTATTGATCCTAATCGAGGTGCTATTGTAGTTGTAAACATGAGTTCAAATAGGTTATTCCCGTTGAAAATTGAAAGTATTCAATCTGGTTTGATGGCTAAAGCTATTAATTCTGCTTGGTTGTGGCATTATTGTTATGGCCGTTTGAGTTTTAGTGGACTGAAGACCCTTGAACAAAAAGATATATATGGTGACAAGATTTCCACAAATTATTGTTCCTTCTCATGTTTGTCAAGAATGTGTTGTTAGTAAACCACATCGTTCTTAATTCCCTAATGGAAAATCATGGAGAGCAAAGAATGTTTTGGAATTGGTTCATTCTAATATTTGCGGTCCAATTCTAATGGAGGTAAAAAATACTTAATTACTTTCATAGATGATTTTTCTAGAAAAACTTGGGTCTATTTTTTTGCAGGAAAAATCTAAAGCTCTCTCTTCATTTAAAAACTTCAAAACTCGAGTTGAAACTGAATCAGGAAAGACTATTAAGTTTCTTTTAACAGACTGTGGTGGAGAGTATTTTTCAGATGAATTTTCTATTTTTTGTGAAAACATAGAATTCGAAAGGAGTTAACAACATCATATACACCACAACAAAATGGTGTCTCGGAGAGGAAAAATAGAACCATTCTCAACATGGTATGGAGCCTCTTGACTAAGAGTGGTGTTTCAAAAGATTTTTGGCTTGAAGCTGTTAACTGGAGCGTGCACATTCAAAATACAAGTCCCATATTTGTTGTGAAGATTATGACACTAGAGGAGGCATGGAGCGGGAGAAAACCAATTGTGGACCATTTCAGGATTTTTGGGCATTGCTTATGCTCATATTCCAGACAAGAAAAAAACAAAGCTTGATGACAAAGGTGAAAAATGTATCTTTCTTGGTGTTAGTGATCAATCAAAAGCATATAAACTGTATAATCCTATCACTAAAAAAATCATTATTAGTCATGATGTTGTTTTCAATGAAGAAAGATTTTGGGAAAATAACATACATGAACCAAAGCAAATACTTGCAAACTTTGATGGAGATAATGAAGATGAAGAGTCACGACCAATGAAGCTAGAAGAACAACAAATTCCAGCAACCACGTCTGAAGAAGAGAGACCTTAACATGCAATGAAAAGGCTTGCATGGATGTCTGATTTTGAGGTAACAGGAATTGAAAACCCCATTACTCATTTTGCTTTATTTTCAAAAAGTGACCCTACAACCTTTGAAAGTGCTATTAAAGAAGAAAAATGGAGAAAAGCGATGGATGATGAAATTGATTCCATTGGAAAAAATGATACTTGGGAGCTCTGTGATCTTCTAGATGGGCATAATACATAAGAGTGAAATGGATTTTCAAAAAAAAATGAAAGAAAATGGTGAAGTGGATAAGTATAAGGCAGGTTTGGTGGCTAAAGGTTACAAGCAACAATATGGAGTTGATTACACAGAAGTTTTTTCACCAGTTGCAAGGAATGACACAATTAGGTTGGTAGTTGCATTAGCAGCACAAAATGCTTGGCTTATTTTTCAACTAGATGTAAAGTCAACATTTTTACATGGTTACTTGGAGGAACATGTATTTATTGATCAACCCCCTAGCTATGTGAAAATAGGAAATGAGAACAAAGTTTACAAACTAAAAAAGACTTTTTATGGGCTAAAACAAGCCCCTCGAGATTGGTATAGTCGCATTGAGTCTTATTTCATAAAAGTTGATTTTACAAAGTGTCCTTATGAGCATTCATTATTTGTTAAATCTGAAGAAAAAGGAAAATTTCTTGTAGCATGCTTGTATGTTGATGATCTTATATTTACTGGAAATTTTACTGCCATGATTGATCAATTCAAGAAGTCTATGATGAATGAATTTGAAATGATTGATCTTGGCATGACTACTTTCTTAGTATAGAAATAGTGCAATCAAAAAGTGGAATTTTTCTTTCTCAAAAGAAATATGTGGGAGAAATTCTAAAAAAATTTCACATGCATGATTGCAATTCTGTAAACACTCCAGTTGAGTGTGGTTTTAAGTTATGCAAAGATCATGAAGAAAAAAAATAAACAGTACACTTTACAAATAGATTGTGGGCAGCTTATCTATCTAACTACAACTAGACCAAATATAATGTATTCTGTAAGTTTGATTAGGTAAATGGAGAATCCTACATAAATGCATTTACTTGCTGCTAAAAGAATCCTTCGTTACTTGCAAGGAACAAAATAGTTTGGACTATTTTACAAGAAAGGTGAAAATTCCAATCTATTGGGGTTCACTGATAGTGATTATGCAGGAGATCAAGATGATAGAAAGAGTACTTCGGGTTGTGTTTTCATGCTTGGAACAGGCACTGTCTCTTGTTCTCTAAAAAACAACCTATTGTTACTTTATCAAGCACAGAAGCAAAATTTGTTGCAGCAACTACTTGTGCTTGTCGAGCCATATGGCTAAGGATAATCCTTGAAGAGTTGAAATTTCAGTAACATGGGGCTACTAAGATATTTTGTGACAATAATTCAACAATCAAACTTTCAAAGAATCCAGTGCTATATGGAAGAAGCAAACACATTGATGTCGAGATTTATTTCCTAAGAGATTTGAGCAATGATGGAGTCATTAAATTGATTTATTGTCGGAGTGAAGATCAAGTTGCTGATATTTTCACCAAGGCACTCAAAAGAGAGTCATTCATGAAACACAGAAGGTTTCTTGGGGTCTGCACGCTAAATTTAGTGAAGCCTTTAAATTGAATGTTAGCAAACATTAGTTTTTAAGGGAGGGTTTGTTGATATTTTATGTTTTGTAACTCTGTTTAATTGTTTAATAAGTGTATTGCTTTACTGCAATGACAGTTACAACTTTTGAATTATTTCTCTTTATGATGAATTTAATATGATTATGTAATTGTTACCTTTACAAGGGCTCCTACTATTCTGAATAAAATAACCACCTTTTCATATCCTCTTTTCTCAGTTTTTATCAAAAATCTTCACAGGCTAGCCTTCAAGCACTTGCCAAACTTAATTAAGATGTGACTGATCACATTGTTGAGCCCACCCTCATTGTAGCAAAATCATGCAAGACAACAAATTGTAATAATCACATGAAAGCAATATAAAAGAAACCACCACGAGGGGAATATGGGACTTTTCTAGGTACAAACTCACTACTTCTCTTCACAATCTTCATTCACACAGATTGGGTTCCTAACCAACTCTCAGTGGATATTTTCTCACAAATAAAGTTCGTGCCATATGGGTACAATTTTTTCTTTCTTGTTCGTGCTAACTTGGTGGAACTATTAAACCGTTATATTCTTTATTTTATGAGTCTATGATTGGTAGAAAATCATCTCTTGCTATACGTGGTTTTCCTTCCATGCATGATCTCTTTTATTTCTCTTTAACATTATAAATTAATGCCTAAACTGTATGAGTTGTTGTCACTTTTCATTCATTTTTTAACTTTATTGTTATTTACTAATTTGATATTTCTTCTTACTGGCTCCTTAACGTGAATGATGTACATATTATTTTGTCTTTCATTTAATATTCTACAAATATACGTTAGTATAATGTTTGTTCAACTTTGATTATTTCATTTCATGAATTTGGAATCGTGTTCATGTGCCTTTTACTTATTTTCATACTTTTTATTTTTGTTATATCATGATTGAGATTTTATTAAATAGAATATACCTTTATAATATTTAGCTTAATTAGCGTGACTTGTATAGCTAAAACCATTAAAAGAGAATTAGTCAAATGGAACAAAATCGAAGGAATCTGATTTGAATAAAGTAGGAACTGGTGGTAACATGTAGTTTCCTTATTTAAACGTTCTCGTATTAATTTAACGATATCAATATTAATAATACTAAATAAATAAGTAAAATATGTCACCGAAGCAATAAATTTTATGATAGGGTTAACTAGATGAGACATCTTCCGGACTCTAATAATTTTTTAGACATGAGCTGTGACAGCTTGATAGTCTTAAGACTTTTAAAATAAAATCTTTTAAAAAAATATTTTAGTTAAAATTAACAAATTTTCACAATTATAAACATTAATTAATACAAGTTTGTAATATAATTAAAAGTAAGGATTATTCAAAGATAAAGGATTATCTGAATGTGACATTCTTTTAATCCTATAGTTTAACGACCTGTTTTCTTAAACTCTTTCCTAAATTAATAATTCATATTAAAAATACTACTATTTTAGAGCATTGCAACAAAATTTACTATAAAAGGGGGGGACTAAAATTTTGTAAGCAATAATAGCAATAAGTATAATCAAAATTAAATATTTCAATAAATTGGCTTTGGTGTACACCTTTGTCAATTTTAGCTGTATGAGCTAAGACAGCTCAAGAGTCCTAAATTAAATTAAAAAGGTAAATTTAAATAAAAAACTATTAAACAAACATTTTCAATAAAAAAACTACGTGACTTTGATTCTCCATTTTACATGAAGATACATAAGAGCAAGACATCTCTCCTATTGAGCCCCCAATATATATATATATATATATATATATATATATAATATTCTCTTTCCTTTTTATAACAATAATAATAATTTAATTTTTATAAAATAAACACACTAGTTAAATAAAATACATTTGATTATTATAGTTAATTTTGATTAATTTAGGGTGAGATAAGCATTTTGTAAGTTATAAATAATTTGTTTAATTAATTAAAGGTAATCGCCTTAGGGCGAATGTTGTAAGGTGTTAATATCTTCCTTACACATAATCGACTCCTGAACTCGACATCTGATTTTTGTAAACCATTTTCTGTTTTGTGATTTTTCTAATGTTTTTTTTTTTCAAAAAATAAACATTGGTGGCGGCTTCATATTTATGAAGAAAAAAAATGTCGTCCCGTGGTGACCGAGCGTCGCTACACTATGTATGAAAAAATCTTTAGTAATGAGATAATGTTCCCAAGTTTGGAGGGCTTATATTAAGGCATATAACTCTTTATCACAAGTGGGGTAGCTAAGGAAGATACCATGAAGCTTTTCACTAAAATATGTAATAGGATGAATGTGTGTGTTCGGATGTTTGCTTCTTCGTCTTCTTCTAACGATGTTGTGTCAAGATCCTCCCAGGTGGCCATCATGGCTTTCTTCTTTTTGAAGGGGATCAACTTCTTCTTCTTTTTTTCCTTTTCTTTTTCGAGTTCCGGACATTCTGTTTTGTAATGTCTAGGTTTCTTACATTCATAGCACAATGGTTGTGCCTTTTCTCTGGAAGGTCTATTGTATTTCCTCCATCGTATTCGTCCCTTTTTCTTCATCATTGAATGAATCTTCCTTGATAGGAAGGATATTTCATCATCTGTGTCACAGGTTCCCTCATTGCAGCAATCATCAGACGCATCATTAATCTTTAGCGCTTTTGAGGAGGATGGTGTTGATTTTGTCTTTTGCACATTTAACGCAATAGACTTCTGTTTTCTCCCAGCACCATCTTGTTGTAACTCCAGCTCATGAACTTTAAGGAGTCCAATGAGTTCCTCTAGAGAGAGCTTTTCTAGATTTTTGGATGCTCTCAGAGCAGTGACTTGTGGTCTCCATTTTCTGGGTAAACTACAAAGTAATTTGTCAATATGATCAAAATTATCATAAGTTCTACCTAGGAAGGAAAGTTCATTTACGATGGTTTGGAATCTTCCAAACATATTCTATATAGATTCACTTTCTTCCATCTCAAAAAGTTCATGCTTACGTGCCAACAAGCTTAGCTTGTTGCATTTTACCTCTAGGGACCCCTCGTAGGTTAGAGTTAGGGTGTCCCATATTTGTTGGGCACTTCTGAAGCTGTGAACTTTAGTGTATTCCTCTTCAGACAGAGCACACATGAGTGCATTGCGTGCTTTGGAGTTCAGCATGAATCTTTGCTTTTGCTCTTCAGTCCATTGTGCTCTAGGTTTCTCGTAGCCGGCTTGATCTAGGGGAATGTAGTTTCCTTGCTCAACAATGTCCCACATGTCTATATGACATGCATCAAAGAATGCAATCATTCTTTACTTCCAGTAGTCATATTTTTCTCCTTTGAAGAGGGGTGGTCGGTTTACGACTTGTTCTTCGTTTTCCATGATCGTTTCCCCTTCAGTGTTAGATGCTCAACCCAAGGGGTCAAGCTCTGATACCAATTGAGGTTAGCGGAAATACACATAGAAGGGGGGTTGAATGTGTATGTTCGGATTTGAAGGAAAATTTTAGAGTTATTTCATAAAAGTACTTTTGGTAAATTTAAGTAGAATCTTCGTCTAGTGATTTTTGTTTTAACAAAACTAATTTTCAACATAGAAGATTAAATAAACTGGTTTTCAGTCTAGAAAACATTATCGTCTGGTAAAATAGTTTTAATAACAAGGTCAAATAAGTTTTTGTCTAAAGCTTTGTTGAAAAACAAAGTAGATCAGGTGCAAAGTATGTAATGCTGAAAAGTAAAAAGAATGCACAGACAGTTATACTGGTTCACTCAATCTGAGCTACGTCCAGTTTCCTTCCGTAAAAGGGTTCCACTAATCACAAAGGATTACAAGTATTCTCAGCCACTTCTGGCTCGTCAACTAGACGCTAGTATTCTTAACCACTTCTAGTTCTACAAGTACTCTCAACCACTCCTAGCCTGTCAGCTTCACTTACCAACGCTAGTATTCTGAACCACTTTTGGTCCACAAGTATTCTTTCTACCAACCTCTTCAGGCTTTACAGCAGTTGTGGGTTTTGAGTGTGTATTACTCTCACAAAGAGGATTGAATAATTTCTACACTTACTAAGGTGCGTAACCTTAGTTTTTCTGAGATAGGTGTCTAAGTGTTTGGTTACTCTTGTAAAGAGGATGAACTATTGGCAACACTCACTAAGATAAGATATCTTAGTTTTTACACAGATATACAAGAATTTCTTTGAAAAGAAAAAGATAGTTTATGCTCTTGATTTTCTTTTTCGTATTGCACGTTTTTCTCAGCTTCCCCTGTTCTTCTTCTTCCTGGCCTCGATACTCATACATTTTTTAATAAATCTGCTCGTTGCTTTTAATTTGAATTTTTTCGTTAGAGCGTAGGCTTGTGTCATAGCAGATGGACGCTTCGTTCATGTTCATGCAGATCTTCTCATTTAATGCATTTGATCTTGCATTAAATGCTTGCTTATATGTGTGGAGCTTCTCTATGTAGTTGATTTCTTTGATATCTGACTCCAATCATGATCTAGGTATATTTGTACTTTTCTCATCAATTTAGCCGCTGCGGTGCTGTCTTTTTCTGAAAAGTAGATGTCCTTTCTCTGACGCACTCGGCTTTAACTTGTGAATGCATGCTTGCCCAATTTTTTATTCACGATGATGTCCTTTTGTGTTTCTTGTATAATTCCTTTCAATGTGATTAGTGGACTTCAGACGTGTTTCAACATTCTCGACATCGTCTGATTACAAGATACTACGTCTGATCTTGACGACCCTTTTCGTCTAAGTGTGGAAGTGATAACTTCGTCTTTTATATTGGTTCTTTTTTATGGTAACTTCATGTTGATGCCTTGGCCAATTTGCGTCTGATGCCTTAGGATTTTGTTGATAGACTTTGTATTTGATTTGAACCTGAATCAACCTTAGCCTTGATGCTGGCCTTTCTATCGTCTGACATTTTGTCTAGCCAGATTATGCTTGAACAAATTCAACTGTTTGAACTTTTCGTTATCCGACTGAAACACTAATGCACATGTTAGTAATAACAATATGTATTATATTTGTCATATTCAAAACCTTGGTGGGACTTGAGAATGCGCTTTGTCTGACTTAACAGCAGCAACATAGCTCTCACACCTACTCTTGGTGCATCACATTCTATCTCAAAGGTTTTAGTAAAGTTAGGTAAAACTAGAATAGGTGTATTAGAGAATTTATCCTTTAAAGCTTGAAATTTTTTTTCTTGTTTATCACCCTAAACAAAAGGTACATTCTTCTTCCCCAACTCATTGAAAGGTGAAGCAAAAGTGGAGAAGTCTTGTACAAACCTTCTATAGAATCTTGTTAGACCATGAAAGCTCCTTATATCTCCCACACTTTTTAGAGTAGGCCAATTTTGAATGGCCTTTATTTTCTCAAGGTCCACATGAACCCCATTGGGTTTTACAAAAAGTCCTATAAAACTATACCATCTACACAAAAGATACATTTTTCTATATTTCCAAAAAGTTTATTATCCCTAAGAATGGAAAAAACTTGCCTTAAGTGTCCTTGATGATCACTTAGGCTCGTACTATATACTAAGATATCATCAAAATAAATTACTGCAAAACTACTTATACAATTCCTAAGAACATGATTCATGAGGCACATAAAGGTACTAGGTGCATTAGTAAGCCCAAAAGGCATGATTAACCACTCGTATAATCCAAACTTGATTAGGAAAATGATTTTCCATTCATCTCCTTCTTTAATACTTCTTTAATGATAACCTCTTTTAAGATCAACTTTGGAGAATATTGTCACACCATGTAACTCATCTAGCATATCATGTAACCTAAGGATTAGGTGCCTATATTTAATAGTGATGTTGTTGATAACCCTATTATCAAAACACATTTTCCATTTGCCATCCTTTTTTAGCACCAACAACATAGGTACATCACAAGGACTTAGACTCTTTTGAATCCAACCCTTCTCCAACAACTTATGAACTTGAGATTCTATCTCCTTTTCTTCTTCTTGGGGTTAGTTCTATAAATTGGCCTATTGGGTAGGCTTGCCCTTGGGACTAAGTCTATTTGATGTTGTATTCTTCTTAAAGGTGGAAGACCCTTAGGTCCTTGTTGAGGAATAAATGACCACACTTTTTTCAAAAGATCTTTAACCCCTTGTGGGTAAAATCTCATGCTTATGTTTTGTGGTAGTGTAAGTGAGTGTCCTTTTGCACAAGAGAAGGTAAAAAGGTTTTTCAAGATGGATTACTGTTTTAATTTCTCCTTTTGTTGTATGAAGATGATGAAGATTCCCTTTTGAAGGAGGTTTTCCTCTTGATTTGTTGCTCAATTTTTATGCTTAATTGGACCAAGTCATTTAGGTCCCTATATGGAAAGAATTAAAATTTATCACTTATTTCCACACTCAAGCCACTAAGGAACCTAGATATGGTGGTTCTTTCTTCCTTTCTTATTCCTACCCTCAACATGGATGACTCCATCTTTTGCCTATATTCTTCTGCACTCATATTCTTTTGGAGTCTTTGGAGCTTATCCATAAGCTCCATTCCTTAGTAGGAGGGTATGAACCTTCTTCTCATGGCACTCTTAATGTCATTCCAATAACTAACCTTAGGCTCATTATGGAGCCTTTTTTTTTCTATCTCTAAGGAGGTCCACCAATAAATAACATACCCTTGAAAGCTAAGGGTCGTCAAAGGAACCTTTCTTTTTTCACTTATATTGAAGCAATTAAAGAGTTGTTCTACTTCCATTTTCTAATCCAAATATGCTTCCACATCATCCTTATCATAAAAATGAGGGAGATCCATTTTGGATTCCCTAACCTTATGCTCTTTACTATGTTTGGATTTAGGAGGTTCAGTTTGATAGTAGTCACCCATTTGGAGCTATTCTCATGGTGAGATAAGTTATGACCATGGTGAGAGGTTCCACCATGAGAGCTACTAGAACTACTCTTTTTTTTCTTTTTCTTTTTTATTTTTAAGATATTCCATATCTCTATATTCTCTCACTTCTCGTAATAGCCTAGCCTCCATGGCTTTGTATTCTATCATTTTCTTCTTCTCTTGTTTCTTCCAAAGCTTTAGTGCTTTCAATTCAACTTAGATTTTATCAAGGTTTAAAGGTGAATTAAAACCATCATCCAAAGGCTTCTTACAACACATAGGCTTCTTAAAATCATCATCACTTGAAGAGGTGTGTGAAGCATTAATAGGCATGATGCAATTTGATTTTAATTTTGAAAAGATTTTTCCTAAGCTACTCGAGAATGCAACCTATGTGTTGTAAGAAGCCTTTGGAACCTCTTAAAATACTCTTAGTGCTTTACAAGAAATGGAAACAAAGATTTTAAAGAAAATAATAAAAAAAAGTAAAATGCAACTAGACATGTCCCTAAGTAGAAGTTTGAGTGGACACTTAAGAATCTCCCAACACACTTCCACAAGTACTAACAAAGCTACTTGAATCTGATGGAAACTTCAAGGAGGACGTTGATTGATTTAGCTTCTCCTCCAAGCTTCTTTCTAGACCTTTGGCTTCTTCACGCTTATTAAGCTTCAAAGAGCTCTTCAATGGAGAAGACAAACTCATGATTCACCTTCAAAGTTAAAGAACTCTCTTCAAGTGGTGCCATTTGAATGAAGAAGATAAACCACTTCAAGTCTCACCACACTTTAAGAAAGAAGATAAGAGAATTTGAAGCAAAACAAAGATAAAATTAGGCTTTAGAGAGAGAGAATTCTTAGAGAGAAAACTCGGCCATTTCATAAAATGATAAAAAACTAAGTACGAATGGTTCCAAACACCTATATATAGAGCTTAGGTAGCTTGGAGAAGAATCTATACATCTAGGAGACAAAGAGACACTAAGATCTTGATCCACCAATCACAAACAAGCTTTAGGAGACATGTAGGAGACATATAGATCTAAAAGAGTCAATGAGCAAGTATCAAGTGTCCTCTCACTCTAGATGGTTGGAGAAGTAGTTCCAAGGTGAGAAGACATTCAAAATGGGCGGCCAAGGTGGTTTGCTCTGGTTAACCAAATGATGGAATTGGTTTGCTCTGGTTAACCAAATGATGGTTAAACCAAGCCAAATCAATTCCTTAGGCCAAGAAAAGAAACATAAGCCCAATATCACTTTTGGCTAGTTCCACACTTTCACTACTTCCACACCATCTAGAATGGCTATTGCCACACCAGTAGAATAATTATTTCCACTCCAAATACTAAAACTTAAGAAAACTCAAAATAGTGACCATGAATACAAGTTCAAAAGAAATACATTTCAGTAAGAAACATGCTTCTAAATCTTAAAGGCATGACCTACAAACAAGAAAGCATACACCCCTAAATAGAAGGGTAAAAGTAACCTATACAATTAACTACTACATACAAAGGGATGAAAAATAAACTATACAAAGTATATATAATAAAAGACTAGGTAACTAGGAAGGAAACACATACTCTATGCTCATGATAAGCATAAATCTAAGAAGCTTATCCTTTCTAGTAGCTTCTTCTAGCCTTCTAACCATAGACCCTATGAAAGGTTCTATGGTCTTCACAGGTGGTACTCCATCAGAATCTTTTAAACACAAATTGGAAGTTTTGAGTAGGCAATTAAAACCTCTCAAAATCACTTTTAAAGTAATAGATTTTACAACAAAAGAAATTAAACAACTAGATACATAAAACCATGCAAACCCAAGAGCTACACAAAAAATTTTTTACAAGTCTTCAAGCCCCTCCTACACAATGAACAAACTCATTAGCGTAAAATGCTCTAGTGTTTACTCTGCACTCAAGTGTTTAGCTCATAAGCTCTACCAAAGCTAGCCTCTCCAAATGAGTCAAATCTCCTATACTTCCATCAACATCCAAGATGCTATCTTATGGCAATAAATCTTGTTCACACACAAAGAAATAGCACACCAAACAAACTAGAAAGAAGTTTAGAAGACAAGAAACAAAAGCTCAATTAAAAATAAGCTAAACTCTAAAGAAGTATGTGTAACATAAATAAGGAAAGAAGAAAGGAAGACTGAGAAACTTCCACAAAAATATGGAAAGATTCAAAAAGCCAAGCCAAACTAATAACAAGGAGTTTGTCTACTATGAATGCAAGAAGCTTGGTCACATATGATGATTATTATCAAAGACCCCTTAGCTAACAAAGGCCTACACATGAACATAGAGAACCTAAAGGGGACCTTCCCCATTTTTTTTTGTAAAGAAAATGTAGAAGGATATCTAGATTGAGAGATGAAGGTGGAACAACTCTTCACATGCCACAAAGTAAGTGAAGAGAAAAAGGTTCCCACGGCTACCTTAGGCTTTCAAGGGAAAACCATGTATTGGTAGACCTCCTTAGAAAGAGAGAAAAGATTTAGAGATGACCTTCCAATTCAATATTGGAATAAGCTTGGCTTAAGAAAAAGGAATATACCTTTATACTATGGTAGGGAGTTAATGGACAAGCTCCAAAGACTCCAACAAAGAAGCCTTATTGTAGAAGAGTATAGATAAACCATAGAGCTCTAGGTGATGAGGATAGGAATTAGAGAGGAAGAAAGAACCATTATTGTTAGGTTCCAAAGTGGACTTAATCTAGAGATTAGAGATAGGGTTGAACTTTTACCTTATAAAGATTTAAATGAACTAGTCTAACTTTGCATTAGGGCAAAGCAACAAATTAAGAGGAAAACTTCTCACAAGAAGGAATCCTTTACCTTTTTACACCCTAGGAACCTAAAGGAAGAAGAGTACTCTTCCAAGAGTCATCCTAAAAGATAACCATTCATAGAAAATGAAAAGAAACAAAAAGAGACACAAACTTTGGAGAAGAGTAAGGAAAAAAGTATCTCCTCTAAAGGGTTTGCGAAGGAAGATATTAGTTTTACTATTAAAGATGATTTCAAAAAGACTATTTATCTTCACCAAAATCTTAACTTTATCTCCCATACTGCAACAAATTTTGATGTTGAGTTTCTAACAAGTGGGGAAGAAAATCTTTCAAATCCCCAAGTAATAAAAGAAAAACAATCTCAAGACCAAAGTTTGATGAATAAGGATTGGACTCCAAAGAGTTTTAATCCTTATGCCTCTTCTAAATTGGTGGTGCATAAGGAAGAAAGCATGTATATGCATAGAACACTTTCCTTTATAGTTGTTAAGCTTGAGCACCTAACTCTTAAAGTATGTGGTTTTTTAGACCCTTTTTGTGATGCATCATTAACTTCTAATATTAATCTTAAAAGTAGTTCAAAACACGTTGAAACCATATTGAGTACTACTCTTAAGACTAATGTTGGATTATATGATAGTATGATCAAGTCTTTTAGACTTATCATTTCATCAAATTCTTACATACATCTAATAAATCACATGTTTAAGTGTTGTTTAGGGAGTTTTCTAGTATTTTTTAGCTTGCTTAGTTCTAGGAGCCTAGGTAAACATATAAGATACCTTAGGCAATATATTTTAGTTTTCAGGAATAAAAACTTATTTTTGTTTTAGCCTTAGTAATTTTACCTTTTTAGGTTTTAGTTTCCACTATAGGCTTCACTTTAGTAAGGATGTTTTCCTTGCTAATAGGGAGTCTATCTTTATTTTTAGATTAGATAATCCTTTTAGCTTTTGGGAAAGGATCCCTTATAGGCAACACCTCCTTCATGTTGGGAAAAAACATCTATAATGCATATGTTATAACTTCTTTTGAAGGTGATAAGGAAATTGTGGAGGAACCTAGATATTTGAGAGTAAGTCCTCTCAAAGATGAAGGGGATGATGCAATCGTACCTCCTAAGGAAACCTTTGAAAGGGATGAGTCTATTTGGGATTCTAAGAAAGTGGGTTAGGAAGTTATTAAAGCCTATTTTCTTCTTTTATGCATACTACAATACCTCTTTATAGGAGAATATAGGTTAGATATAAAAAAAATGTAGATAGGAAAAAAGGGTTCAAGAGGAGCCCACCCTAAGAAAAGAAAGAAAAAGAAAATCCTTAAGGATAGGTCTATCCTACATTTAGAGAGAAGTAATAGGCTAAGTTCCTTAGAGCATCAAATAAATAACATTTTTAATGCTTGTAATATGTTTTCCCTTGTAGGAGAAGAAAGAACTTGTGATTTAAGGACAAATCCTTTTCAAGAAGAAGGGGATGATGGAAAACCATTCTTGAAGGCCATATAAGACCTTTGACAAGAATAATGTTAAGAGGAATGCAAAAGTAGTGGGCTCAAGGTGAACGTAGAAGGCCTAAGTTTTTGTTGAGCTATAGGTTTATTTCATAGTTCATTCTTCTTTTTGTGTATTTTCTTGTAAATATTTTTCGTTATTTTGACCTTGTATTTTGGTTCAAGTAGTATATAGGTGATTTTTTCTTTGTATTGATTTTTACTAGGTGTAATTAGTAGATTAGGAGAGGTGTAACAAGCTATGTCTTGTTAAACTTATTTGGGCTTGATGACCCAAATATTTTTTATGGCCCATAAGTTTGGATTTCCACTTGCTTGTGCAAGTGGTTTGGACATCCAAACCAAGCTGAGATTGCTATCCAAGTTCCAAATTAAGTCACATGGCTTTGATAGTGACATCTCAACAACTTGTTAAAAGTAATCATTAGTTTAGTAGTTGTAATGATTAGGTTAGGTAGTTGGAGTTAACTTAAGTTAGCCTAGGTTATTCTTAAACTAGGATTAGCTTAGCTTGCTGCATAAGCTTCTAGACAACTAATTAGACTTGTAGACATTTAACTAGAGTTAGTTAGCTTAAGTACAAGATAGCTAACCATGGTTAATCTAGGTTGCACCATAAACTAACTAAACTCTATATATTGTATCTTTGTACCCATTTTGAACTAGTTTTGAATATTATACATGATTTGGATGAAATTCCTCTCCAAATTCTCTCTTAAAGCTTGTTTCTCTCTTTGAAATTCTTCTTTTTCTCTTTTCCTCTCTTGAGTGTGGTGAGAAATTAAAGAGACTTCTCACTTTTCAAGAGTGTGGCATCACCTAAGAGAGATCCTACCTTCTCTTATGTGTTACAAATGGCTTCTAACATCAATGAAAGTCATTGAAGAAGCTTGATGGAGTCAAAGAAGTAAAAGATTTGTCCAAGAAGCTTAAAGGATAAGCTACATCAATCTAGTCTCTCTTAAGGTTACCATCAAATTTGATCATAACTTTAGTTCTAGACATCTTTTTTAGGTGATTCCAATGACATTTAAAAGCTAACATCTAGGGATACAATTCTTATGAATATCATAAAACCTAATTCTAACAATATTGTGCCCAATGTATTGATTATTACACTTGGTGCAGAGAAAAATCACAACCTCTATATCACATTTACACTGAGCATTATTGAGGTCACTCTCAGGAACAAAACTCGCAAAGATAACATCAAATGATGCCCAGTGCGCCCTATTTGATGCCCAACGTGATATCAGTTCATAGGAGACTTGTAGACTATGTGGAAGTTTCACCATACGAATCCAAAACCCCAAAACACCAAACTAATCGGTAAAAATCATGATTAAAGTCTAATACTACTCCATTATACCATCAATTACTCAAATCCAGCCTCAATTTCACATACTCATGCAATTAACATCAATCTTTACATTGGTCTATAAACAAGGTTTTCCTACAAGAACTATAGGCAATCCAAAATCATGCAAGTGATAATTTGCTGAAACACATTTAATGCATCAACAAACACTTTTCACCTCAAGGAACCTTTAACGAAGACAAACAAAGCAAGCTTGTGAGTAACCCTCAAGGTTTTGCAATGGTCATCTTCACCTGGGCAACTATATAAGAAGCTTCACAATAAAAAATGAGAAGAACTTTTTGCATAAAATATTATTCATTCATTCTTTCTATAAATCTCTTTGTACTTAAACTATTGTATCACGTCTTGATAGGAAAACGTATATCTTGCTTTCGTATTTTACTGCAAGATGTTGTAATCTTCCTAAGTGTATTCATTCTCTAGCTTGGTCACCACAATGTCACCTTGGGTGATGATCCTCCAAAGCTGCTACTGGGTGGATTTGATGAACATCTCCATCCTATCCTTCCAGTATGGGTAGTCTTTTCCATTGAAGGCTGAAAGCCTTGTAAAAGAAGCTCCTTCTAGCAAGCACTATCCTTCATTGCTTCCCATTCTGAATCTTTTTCCTTTAGCACTGTTAGATGCTCAATCACGTCAAAGGCTAAGCTTTGATACTAATTGTTGGAGAAAAGATACACATTAGAAGGGGTGGTTGAATAGTGTATATTAAAAACTCACACTTTTGAAAATAGTGAAGTAGTACAAAATTGACAGATGCAATGCAGAAATGCAACAGATGAAGAGGTACAAGTCTTTTATACCGATTCATCTCAAACACGGAGACTATGTCTAGTTCTCAATCTAACCAAATTGAGTTTCACTATCTTTTCACAAGATACAAGTATTCTTTTAATAAGTTACTTCTAGCTCAAACCCAAGTTTTTTTAGTTGCCTCTCCATGCAAATAACCCCAAGTATTCTTTAACAAATAAGCCTTTCCAGTCTTAATAACCAAGTATTCTTTTAACTACAAGCCTCTTCATGCTGAACCCTTACAAATAGAAATTTGAAAAGAGTTACAAAGATAGATTTGTCTCTTTTAGACGTGATGTTATGAAAATTAAGCACAAATAAATTATACAAGACATAATTTATCTACAAGGTATGCATTTTAGAGATTTTTTTAAGTGATCACTTCGTTTCTTATCTCTCTTGTATATTTTTCTTATCTGTATCACTTGTTGTCTTGATTGAGAATTCATTATATAGTAGCTTGGAATAAAATGACTGTCGAGCAATCTTCTCAAGATGTTTCATCTATCTTCTCTTTGAGACCAAAGAGAGAGATAGTAAATTAGTCGTTACTGTAAGCATTTAATACATTGCATGAAAATGTTCATCTTTTATCTGATCTTAATAGTTACTTATCATCATTTTGTTAGGTAGGGTGAAAAGTAGTGGCTAAGTCAAAGTAGTCTAGCATATGTTCATAGTTCTTGTTTGCTTTTTCCGTGATTTCTAGGATTTTTCTTTCTCTTTCCTAATACAAATTTTATTTTTTTCCTCTTTAACAAATTTTGAGAGTTTTGAGACTTTTTTCTTGTTCGATGTGTTAAGAAATAATATATTTAATGAAATTTAATGTTAGTCTCGTTTGGAAGTATTCAATTAATGAAATGAGACAAACTGTATGCTTCGTCTGATTTCCTTCATCTTATAGATATATATTTTCCACATTTCGTCTAATATAGTATATCTTTGTAGATTTTTGACTTAGCTTGAAGAAAATCTTTTGTTTGCTATCATTAAAACTTATAGACTCTTGAGGGATCTAAGATCGTCTTTTGATTTTACAAAACCATACCCATTTGACAAGTCATCAACATCCACAACTCTAACTTCAAAAATGTCCTTGTCTATGTTAAACACAAACATATATGATATATTGTAGTAGTGGGTGACTTGTTGGAGGGCCTTGTTAAAACTAGTCTTATGTTGATTATAATTTTGAAGTTGTGCCTCTACCAAACATGCTTTTGCCATCTCTTTTCCACCCATCTCCTCATCAAAGGACTTAGTCATATCCTGGAGGTGGGCTTTCAATGTTTTCCTCTTGGTGGCCACTTTTTTGTATGTATCCTCCAAGCCAAACATATGATTTTGGGCATTCTTATCCCAATTAGCGAGGTCACCAATTTGGCTCTATAGTTTGAAGACCTCTTGGGTCAATTCTTCATTAGTCTTCAAGGTCTATTGAAGACTAGCCCAATTTTCTTCTAAATTTACCTTTAACTAGTTAATGTTATTAGGATTGACATTGGTCTTGCATAATTCAGCCCCAAGGTACTACGTAATCACCTAGAACTGAGCTTGTAGATCGTAAAAGGTTGCTAATGCCACCTTGGGGTTGGTCTTCTTCAAGGCCTCATGGTTGGTAGTGAAGAGGGAAGATACATCCATGATGGACATAGAGTCAAAACCCTTGTAAAAAATGTGGTAGTGTTGATAGTAGAAGTACCTTCATTGGGTCTTAACCTCTTGACAAGCACTCTCCAGTCATTTTTCCTTATTTTTCCCCTGAGTAGGAGAAGGTCTTGATTGGATGACAGTAGGAGTAGGAGGCGACCTTTGTTTTATTTGCGAAAGTGGTCTATTGGGAGTATTATTTGGTGGATTTGTGGCAATTGGGTTCCCTTGTGTTTGGTTCTTGGCATCTCGGGAAACTTGGGCAATTGTAGCGACCTTCATGCTTTTCTAGTCAAAATTCATATATTTGCCATGAATGTTGAAAAAATAAAGAAAGTATAAGCATATAAATTCTCGAACACTACACGAATCGAATACCCACACAATCAAAAGCTCTAAACTCACATTGAAACTTTTGTTTCGCATAAGAAAAAACATAAATCTTTAAGATCTCTCTCGTTTGCAAAGGTAAAGGATGACATTTAATTATTTTAAAATCGTCTTGCTCTTGAGGACTCATTAACTTCAGCTCCCAAGTCTTATGCCTAAAAAGGTCTCTTGTCTAATAGAAAGGAAATTTAGGAGTTGGGAGCTCCTTGTCATTGAGAACTAGTTCCATGAAGAATGAAAGACCCTTTGGAATCGAAAAAACCTTGAAGAACCTGTCCTAGAAGTTTTTAAAGGATGTGGTGTATATATGGTTTGAACAACACCTATTGGGCACAACTGATCAATGATAGCCACCCCGAGGTGGTGCTTGGCCTTGTCTCATAAAAATGTAAAAATATTGCCAGAGTGGGTTCTATATCTAACGTCTTGTAGATAAATCAAAATACCTACATGAGAACTCAACTATTAGGGTGAAGTTGCGTTGGGGCGACGTTGAGAAATTACAATCCCCTAACTATGAATGGATCAACAGGAAGTCGAACATTCAACGACTTAAAAATAATTCATAAACAAAGAAGAAACAGGCTTCATCATTGTTGACTTCTCAACAAACCCTATCTTCCTCTAGAGGCCTCTAAACCTCTATAAGGTCTTCATACCAAACTCCATAATATTCATGCTATGGAGGAAACTCGTCAGTAATGACTCATCTATAAATTTAGATGAGTATTCTAAAAATTTATCCATAACCCAATTTGAATACTTATTAGTCTCCACAACAAATCCAACTCTTTGGTTAGAGATCAACATAAGTGGAGGGTTGTTTAGGGTCTCAATAATCGACACTTTGTTGCTTGGACCCTTGACATTTAGTTGAGAGGGCTTAGGTATAAGGGAAGTGATTAAGGCACTAGGTGTTTGGATAGGAGAAGATTGAGAGTTCTTGGAAGAAGAAGATAAAGATGAGGAAGAACTATAAATAACATTAACCTTCATCCCATTAAACATAGGAGACTCTATTCTATTACTTGAAATCATAAGAGAAGAAGGATGTACCTAGTCGGTACTCGATTTTCAGAGACTGAAGGAAGGAAGGGCTATTGCTCGATGTATTTAGAAGTTGAAGGTTGTAGGTAAATCTTTGAGAGGGCAAAGTGTCCCTATTAATAGATGAGATAAGTCTTGAGAAATGAAATGTCGCATCTCCCAGGATTGTTGGATCATTTTAAGATCAACAGTGAGGAGAGGTGTACCCTTTTGCATTTTGGAGTGTGTTTTGCACCTACTCTTAGCCTCTAGAATCTTCCTAGGGTTTCTAACATACCATCATTACACTGGATGTGACTTTTAAAATGCTAGAGTACCCGAAAGGTGAGAATTGTGAATGTAATCAAATTTAGTCAAAAAAATTGAAATTGTCACTGAACTTAAAACTTTTTTCCCACATGTCAAATTCTTAAGGGGCTTATGTATCGGAGAGGTATTAGGGCCGATAATTTGTTGACCCCCGATTGTGAAAGGACTTGGAAATCTGATATATATTCGTTTATCGATATTAGAACTATCAAAGTGCATAGCCGAGGATAAGTCATCCAAGGCCACACTCTCATCCCAATCATTACAAAGAGTAATGTTCAACTGTTACAAGTTAATAAAAACTCTCGAATACACTTAATGACCAGATCCTTAATAGTAGCATTCCTTTATCTATAAATATATTTTTATCATATCTTCATATGATACATAATATATACATAATACACTTAATTATTGTGATTACATGCTAACTTTGACATCAGAGTTTCTTTTGCAAGTACAAATCATCTGATGCTTAGAACTCGAGGACCGAGAACCTGAGGACCAAAGACTTCCATTTGAAGACATCTTGCATTCATTTTCTAACAAGAATAGTTGGCATTTAAGGAAGTTTTGGAGATGGATTTGTTTTATAAGGTATGTCATTGTTGATCTCAAATTAATATCATTTGATACTGGAACAATATGTATGATCTTTTTTATGATTAACCAATATTATTTATGATTTTTTTTCATATCAATTTTCTTTTTCTTTTCCGTCAATATGTATGATCTTATCTATTTTAATTGTGTAGATTATGTTTATTTTGTATTTACTTAGTCACAAAAAGAAAAGGGTTCTAGTTTTGTTTAGTGTGCTGGTTTGAATGTGTATATGTTGGTCAATGTGTTTTCTAGTCTGTATGTGCTGGTTTGAAAGGGTCAGTGATCTGTGAGTGACGTAATCTGATTGAGTGTGTGTTCTGGTTTGGTTTTGGCAATGTGTGTGTCCAGGGTATGTGTGTTGTTCTAATTTAGTGTGTTGTTCTAATTTAGTGTGTTTTGTTTGAATTGGTCAATGAGTGTTAGCTGGTCTAGTTTAGTGAGAGGGTGTTTGAATTGGCATGTGGTCTTGTATGAGATGTATTAATTATATATATATATAAAATCATTACATAAACTGTAATTTACGCTTAACTTTTTATTTTCTTCTCATTTTTCCTTACAACGATAGAAAGTAGAAGCGACATATCAAGTCAGAACCTCTTATTAATGCAATTTAATTTTGTTTATTAACGATTTTCGTAATCTTAACTTCAGAAAGGTACCAACTATTTGACTGCATGCGTTTGTTGGATTTGCTCTGGATTAGGAAAGCTGGTTAATCATATAGATTGAAGATCTATGAAATGCAATATATGTGATTCATTACAATAGTTAAATGAATTACAATGGAATTTATAAATGAGCTGAGCTTAATACCTTTGAAGGTTAAGTCCTTCCATGGTTAAATTGTTGATGGCTAGTGAGTTATGATATGATTCTTTTTAGAGAAAGTCTTTATTATAATGTGTAGTGTTTTTGTCTAGGGCATAATGGTCTTCCAGCCACAAGTACCCACCCATAGCTGATCTACCTTTTCTTTTAATATGCATAAATTATGCTTGTTTTAATTTTAGAAATATACATATAGAGAAAGAAATAACAAGCTTCAACTGTTATATTTGTTTGTGAATTAAGTTTAAATTAATTGTTGAAGTATTTAGTTTTGTCAAACTAAAACCATCAATAAATGTAAAATTTATCAAAGTAGTACTAATATAATTTCCACGGTTTCAAATGCCAATATATGCAAACATTAGAAACTGAAAATTCCTTTTTGACAAGTTTTAGATGTGAAAGGCCTCACCCTTTCATGCATGCGCTTCGTATCCCCTTAGCACCGTAGAGCTAAGTCACCAGGGTAGTGGAGACAATCCATATATATAGAGTCAGGTTCCTTGTTGTTAGTGTGTGTGTGCAAGGTATATTGAACTAAAGATGATATATGCATCTAATAGTCTAATTTTGATGAAAATAAAAGGATTATCTTGATGGATTATCGAATTGTTTAAATGATTACAGGTATCATGTGTCCACCAAATAGAAAAATTGAAGAACAAAATGTATTTCATAAGAAACTAACTTCAATAAATAAAAATAAATAAGTGTAAAAGTTAGTAAAAATGATTGTCAACGTCTACATTTAACATATAATGCGATAGATTAATGTCTATATTTTTAAGTGTTCACAAGTCCAACACTTGTTTGAACGTCTACAAGATATAAGAGACTTAAAAATGTTAAAAAAAAAGTTGTTGGTATGCATTATGATAATTTGTGTTCATTATAAACACTTGTATGTTTTATTTCCTCTATTACATATGTGTGCATGGTACAATAATGTCATGCTAGTACAACGTCCAGACATCATCTACAAAAGGAATTGTCATTGTCTAAAGAGAGGTGTTTATAAAAAGTTTTTATATCCCAATCCTTTAACATGTTAAGGCATTTGCGAGGCTCTAAACAAGTGAAGAAAGACCATATTGATAGTGCATATTTATCACAAATTAGAATGACCATATTGTAAGACTCTCACTTCAACGAATATCTTCATGATCACTACAACACAAATGGTATTTAGCAACATTTGAAAAATGTTACTTAATTATGTATAAATGTTGCTAATTTGTTTTAGCAACATATTATCAAATGTTGTATATAGTGCATGTTGCTAAAGACTTTTAATAACATTTTTGCATAATTAGGTAACATTTTTTAAATGTTACCAAAGTAGTATTTTTGTAACATTTTAATAATTTTTTGTAACATTTTAATGATGTTACCAATATTTTGTTAATCTTATAAAATAAAAATTAATTTTAATTTAAATATTACTATCAATTATTATATTTTTATGTTTCCTAAACTTCTAAGAGTTCCTTAAGTTTTTAGGGAAATACATTTTTAGTTAGTCACCACTAATTATATATAGAATATCAAATTTCATTTATCTTAAATATAACTATATGAGTATATATACTCTTTATAAGTCATTAATCTATTCGATGTGAGACTTTAATTATGAGTTATAATTAGATATAAGAGAAATATACTTTTTTTTACTCGATGTGGAACTTTGATTTTAAAAGCAATTATAGTAACATTTTTCAAAAAAAATGTTGCAAAATAACTTATGTAAAATTTTTTTACTCGATATGGGACTTTGATTTTGAAAACAATTAGAAAGAATAATATTGAAATAAAAAATGTTACTCTATCTATAATGACATTTTTCAGAAAAGTGTTACAAAATAATATTTATTTAATATATAGTAACATTTTAACAAATGTAAACAAGAAAATGTTGCTAAAAGATTAAAATCTAGTAGTGGATATTTATAAATATGAAAAAACTTGAAGAAAAAAAAATCTATAAATATTGTGGATACATGTTACTATTAGTTGTACCTAAAACTTTGATCAAAATTCTCTAGGTCTCTTGTAATATTTGTCTAGTAGATGATCACAAAGAAAATTCTATGTTTAAAATATCTTTGTTTGAGCAATCTAACTTTGAGTGTACCAATTTACATGTTTTTTTTATGAAAGTTATCTTATAAGCACAAACTTTACCCATACCTTAAGCTTGAAGTGACTAGTGAAAGAATATTACAATAGTTAGTTGCATTTATAAATTAGAAGTTACATTAAGAATACTTGTGTAAAAGTTTTTAAGTTAGCGAAATTATTCAAATTTAAAGGTAATTTGAACTTAGATTAAATAACCAATATAGAATCTAAGTGTTCATTTCCTTTCTTTCTTCCTACACTTTTGTTAGACAAAAATATTTTACTAACTTCTATTCCCTATTTGCAAAAAGATTTTAAAATCCATACACACATTCAACCTCCTTTATATGTGTATTTGTTATTTCAATTTGTATCACAATTAGGCCTCATTGACTTGAGCATCTAACCGTGTAGGAGACAAGCAATTAATCCATGGAAAACGAAGGATAGGTTGTTAATCATATGGGTCTCTTCAAAAGAGTCAAATTTGACCACTAGAAGTAGAGAATTATTGCATTCCTTAATTGATGTTTATAACATTGATATTCAGTATGTAGTTGAAAGAGTGGATATTACATCCTTTTGAATGAAAAATTTGAACAAACTCCTAAGGACAAAAAAGTGATGAAGAGAGGCAAAGGTATCATAGATATCAACTGAACTCACACTAATGACAAAAAGCCTTTCAAAATCAAAGATTTAAAATCAGATAAATGATTAAATGAGAGAAGGTGATATTTTTGTAAATAATATTACCATTTTTAAAACCAGTTACAATTTAATCAATTTTAAAAGTACTTGCGATGTCTCATTATTAGCATGAAATGGATCCACACCAGATCTATGCTAGCAGGACAAGGAGAAGTGTTGTCGCAGCCCACCCTCGTCGAAAATGTCTAGTAGGGCGTGGTGGTTTTGTTGGAGTAACTTAGAATATATTGAAAGAATTGGCATTGCATGGTTCCTTTTGCTACTCAATAATGGACTTAATAATATATATAATATCGCTACTTTTGCTCCCCAAGAATTCACTTTAATAATAAATAATAAATATTGCACAATTGGTATAAGGCTGGCTGAAGCACGGGACACACAAAAGAAGCGGGTGCGAACTATCAAATAATAAAATAGATACAAAATCGGTTATAGAAACCGATTTAAAGGTGATCACTTAAAAAAAAGGTTTGAGAATTCATTTAGTAGTTAAAAAATAGTCAATTTTCAATATTTTTTTTTCCTACAAGAGTAAAAAACTCACAACTCCATCATGTGCACTCTAATGGAAGGAGAGTATACACAAAGTTACACAACTTCAAGAATTCTAACTCTCATTTACTAAAGGTCCATGAAAGAAAAGTACAACAAGCTAAACTTAGTTGGCATAAGTTGTTACCTATAAAATGCGTTTAACATAAAAATACCTTGTCATGATAGTAATAATTGGTAGAGTCTAGATATCAAGCCCAAAAGGTTAAATTCAAGCAATTATCAAAATTAATCATGTTTTTTTAGCAGTTTGAAGGGATAAATATTAATAGTGAAAATGTGAGAAAAAAAATAGCAATAAGATCATAAAATAGATTAAATGAGATTTTGAGATTAAAACTCTCGAGTTGTGATTTATTATTCTTGATTTTTCCTAAGATAAATTTCACAAATTCTAAAACCTTGCCATCAATTTACTTCCAAAATTGTTAGCAACCCTTAATCTAAGATGTCAAATCAAGAATCATTTTCTTGGAAAAACCTCAAATTGATTGTAAGAAGTTTATTCATAAAATAAAATCTAAGTGCATAAACAAGTTAATAAATTAATTTAATTTAGAATTGAGAAAATAAGTTTGATCATGTGAATTTTCAAAATTCAATTATTTGAGGATTTTATTAACCAAAAGAATTTATCATGCATTTTCAATTAAAAGAGATTAAAATATGAAATACTCAAATAATATGATAGTAAACAAATGCAATTCATTCAATTCATCATTTTGGGGTTTATGAGAAACAATTATGTCACAATCCTAGAAAAAAAACTAGCTGACATGGTAGGTGAATAACCCAACAATATATATTTTTATCAAGATCAAGTTGAAGCTCAAGAATTTTGATTATAAATGTGCATATATGTGTATATAACAAGCCTATTTGAAAAAGTGCAACTTGTAGTATTTTTTTACTTTGCACATATTTTAGCATGGTGTTTAGTGTTAAATCAATAGGTTATTTTATAATCTGTATATAATTTGATGATTGATAATCAAGAATAAATTGGATAATGTTTAAAATTTATTTGAAACCAATTGAAATGAAAAATATATATTAAAGTTTTGATTTTTTACTCAAAATAATCATTTATCTTTAAATATAATCAATTATTCTCCCTTGTTCCTATGTGACTAGGAAGCAATTATGGAAATAATTGATTATTTGTCAAAATAATCAATTATTTCATTATTGAGTTTGAAAATAATTGATTATCCACCAAAATAATTGATTAAATCGTTATTGTTAGATTTCTAGATCCACAAAGATCACTTCTTATACATGCAACTTTAGTATTTTTCTCATTTTGAAAAAATTTAATAAACTTCTTAAACACACTAAATGCATCACTTTTTAAGGCTATAAGTATAATCCAAGTAAATATAGATAAATCATCAACCAACACAAGACCATAATAGTTACTACCTATGCTCATAGTTCTAGAAGATCCAAATAAATCCATGTGAATTAGTTGTAAAAGCCTCGAGGTTGAAACTATATTTTTACTTTTAAAACTAGCCTTTACTTGTTTTTCTTTTTGGCAAGCATCACATAGTTTGTTCTTATAGAACTTGAGTTTAGGAAGTCTTATTACTAGTTTTTGATGGAAACCTACTTCCCAAGGATATTCCTTTGGAAGAGAGAAGTCCAAGAAGGGTGAAGGTTAAAGTCTATGGAGGACCAACCTTGAAGACCATATAGGACTTTTTACAAGGTCTATGGTTAAGAAGCTAAAAGAAGTTGTGACACCTTCTACCTCGCATGTTATAACACATAATATATTGAATAACTAAATAACCTCAGTATGATAGATAAACTCAAAATCATACAGGTAGAGAGAATCACATTTTAACATAAACTAGACTTAGTGGAAATATTAAATTACAAATGAATTAAAATTAAACTACTCAAATTAAAATAACATAAATCAAATCCTAACTAGTCCTAACTAATTCCCTAGTGTCACATGTCCTATCAGAGCATAACCCTTCTATGAGTACTAAGCCTTATCACCAATATCATCAAAATCATGTTGAGGATCACTTATAACAACATACAAGAAGAGCAACACAAAACAAGACACTACTACAAGATGCATATTCTACATCGGTTCTCTAAAGTCATCTACATCGATTCTAAAATCGATATAGAATAGAGCGATGTAGAAAATGTATACAATTTTACATCGGTTCTGAAAAACTGATGTAGATTTATGCTTAAATCTACATCGATTCTCAAGAGAACCGATGTAGATTGCTTTTTTTTAAAAAAAAAATCATGCTTATTTGCTGAAGGGGACCAACACAACCCAGCAGCTCAAATTGTTGTCTCCTCTGATGCCATAATTCTTCTAATATAGACCCAGCAAAACGCAAAAACATATATACAAAGTAGTGTAGTTGAGAAGACAAACATGAAGAAGAACCGGTAGTTACGCTGCATAACAATCATGTAAGCAATTAGGATATACATACATATTCAAGAATGACACGTAGCAAATGATAACTGAAAAGTAATCAGAACAAAAGAAATAATGAAAATGAAGAATTCATCAAGAATGAACAAAAATTCAAGCTGCAAACTGAAAAGAAAACTAAGCCCCCTATATTAAGGAATCAACTTTATAGCTAAATTTATATGATGCATTACCAACTATAATGACTTAAAAGCAAAATAACACTTAAAACTAAAAAAAGCTGGACTGAATTTATTTATGTAAATCAATAACTGCATTATTTGTAAAGTTGGCATTTGGTCCACTATTATTGCTTAATTAAAGCGTTAAATTTACTTAATTTTTAACATATACTGTAAGTTTATAACATAGTTATAAATATTTCAGCACCTATTAATTAAACTTTTTCTACAACATAATTATCATTAAAACAGTATAGTTCAAGTTATGCAAGGACAAGCTCAATTCAACCACTCAAAGGACTCAAGTTTGGTTTAACAAAAAAATACTTCCGGTTCACAAATGGCTCCAAAATACACTTTTAATGAACACGGTCTGAATCATTTAGATGATACATATATGATACACTGTGATATTAAACAAGTGAATTCAAATTAAAGGTTGGACCAATGTAAGGCTAAAGCAAACCTTTCTTTGATTTGAAAAAGGTTCTAATATTAATACAATGTAAAGTGCATAAAAAACCTCATATCCAATTGCTCAAAGAGTAATACCTTTGCTTCATTGGCATCCTTGCATTGTAAACTGAAATCCATTGTGTAGCAGGAACCCCGAAACAAACCTTCTTTCTCTTCTGACCAACCTGATAAATTTTGTTTGAGGGAACAAGGTACCAACATGAACACAAAGACCAAAAACATAATAATAAAAATAGTCAAGGTTGCCATATGCCCTACTATCAGTTTTAAAGCAGTTCTGATATATGCCCCATTATTTATTATATATATATATATGTGCAACAAATTTAAAGCTTAATAATAAGACTTAGCATGAGGGTGGGTGCCACAATACATGAAAACATCCAAAATAGTATATCAGTATATTTAGAGTATCTTAGATGATCTTAGTATTAGTTCCCATGTTCTATTATATTACCATGATTGATTTTCATATTAAATAATATTTCAAGAGTCATTTTCCTCAATTTTATTAAGATTATGGCCCAGCATTAGTGAAAATTTATATTTTGTATCACATTTTAACACATCATATCAAATCAAATCTAATAGTACAAGATTAAGTTTCCTAAAATAGAGCATGTAGCTAAGGGAGTAAGAGGAAATCCTATTTGTAAATGGGAAAAAATTCCTGACTGTTTCTGTACAATTTCTATATATATCATTCAGAAAAAGTTATAATCCAAAATCACATGATAATATTACCTTTTGAGCACCTTCAGTATTAATAGGCCTCAATGCAGGATTGGGCCTAAGCATACCATCAAATAAAGATATAAGCTTGGAATAGTTAGGTTCTTCATCAAATTTCATGTTCACTACAATCTCAAGGAACTGTGTAAAAGGAGCAGGGCAGAAATAGCATAGCATCTCAGGAGATGTTCCCATCTTCTTTTTGCAAACAAGGAAGGATTTATTATCACCCTAAAAAGAAGGTAAAATCAAATTAACATTCAAAACACAAGAACGAACCGAAACAACTCTTATAATTATCAATTAATCTCATAAAAAACATTCTCATCTCAAAATCAAGCAAGACAGACTATATGTCTACAATTCAACCTAAAACACAATAAAAAACAAGTTCAAAATGCAGAAACATTAAAGTAGCTAAAACCAACTTAAACAATAGCATTGGCAGCACTAGCAATCCTGGGCCACAGATCAACACACTCCTTCCCAATTGGACCAGTAATAGCAGAACCTACAATTACAAGACAAACACAACACACGAAACAAGTAACATTACAATCCAATTTCACACTAAGAAAACCAACCAAACAAAACCCTAAATAAGCAAACTCAATCAATAATTGAAACCAGGCATTGACAAGAGATATCACGTACCTTTCATTTCACCTTTGGGATTCACAATCACACTAGCATTATCTACACAAACGAAAACCACAATCTCAGAAACAGTTCCAAAACACAAATAATTTTACAGAGGAAGGGAAAGAAAGAGTGATATACCTTCGAAGTACATGTAGACTACGTCCTTTCAGCGCTAGGGCTTGCGCTGACGGACGATAACGGCAGGCAAAACCTTCTTACGGAGATCGGGTTTTCCCTTCTTGACGGTGGCCATAACCATGTCTACGACGCACGCCGACGGCAACCGGTTCAACCTTCCCTTGATCCCCTTCACCGATATGATGTAGAGGTTCTTCGCGTCGGTATTGTCAGCGCAGTTCACCGTCGCCGCCACTGGCAAAATTTCCTACTCGTATATTAACCTAATAAGGTTGTCCTTGGTTAAGCTGAGCGCCTGAAGCGCTATGCAGGCCTTTTCAATGGCGAAGTCTCGGAGTGGAGGACGTGGAGGTGGTGGTTGAGGAGGAGGAGGCCTTCCGCGAGGAGAACGGTTTTGGGTGTGGTAGGAGGCTGACAGCATTGAAAGGGTATTGTGCCTTTGAGGGTGATATTAGGGTTTCATTTCTACATCGGTCCTAAGAAAAACCGATGTAGAACAATTCTCAAATTTCATTTTTACATCGGTCAATCATAGACCCGATGTAGAATTTCTCATATTTACATCGTTTCTCTTCTCAACCGATGTAAATATGTTTGTATTTTCTATTTATTTACAAGTTTGCCACCGCGTTTATAATTTACATCGGTTCTACCAGAACCGATGTAAATATGGCGATGTTAAACAGTGTTTTTGTAGTAGTGAGAGGAGTGAGAAACATCTTAATCTGGATCACAATGTAAGATGTAGCCAAGCAGTCAAACACAAACAAGATATATATCAACATAACATAAACATATCAATCATATAATATATTTCATTCATTCGCAATATAATAACTAAATACCACATAACATTAAGATGCATTATGCAATGGACACAGACTAAATGTTACCATACATGTGGCGTTATTAAAAACATCACAAATTACACTTGTGCATTGTCACTAGCAATACATGTAGAGTAGTCTAGGAGTACATGCCGAGTCACACCCCCTACGCACTCTCACTAGAATGATATATTTCTGAGGTTTGGTCGGGATAACTAAGTCGTGCAAGATACATCCCATGCTCACGAGGCCCGGACTAGGACTCCTAAACTGAGTTATCTCTAAGGTTGGTTACCAAGCTTTTACACAAGGGACCTTCCTTGTTGGTGTATTCCATATCATACCCTTTAAAAATATTTTACGCATATGATGCATGTCAAATAGACTCTATGCATTACACTTACATGTTCTTATACCATAACACATCACACGTCTTATCATATAATATCTTGGCTAAGCCCTGCTTAGACTTCTCATCATATGAGCCTCACAGGATCCATACAAATCAAATGCATCAATGTCAAATCACATCAATCAATTCATACATAGTTCACAATATGTCATATCAATGATATACTCACACACTACAACCAGTTATAAGTAATACAATGATTACACAACATCATCCAATACATCTCAAGTAAGAATCATTAAGAGATACTTTAATTATATGTTAGTACCTTAACCATAGCAACTAAGATCAATGTCACTAAGAATTTCTAGCAACTTTATCACTATCACACATGAAGCCCTTAGATATCGTTATCATTAGAACACCTCAAATCATTAACAATTAACTAACATCATAACCTATTAACAATTGTTTTCTATCATAATTCATCCTTCCTAAACATTGATATAGGTACCTTAAACCATTCATAAGATCAAAAAACTATTTATCATCCTCATTACAAACTACATTTTCACAATTTAACCTTCTAAGATATTGTGTGATTCAAACATCCTATCTAGAGCTATAAATATGATATCAAGTTGATCTTAATTTTATTATAAATATAAGACAATTATTTCTAATTTCTATTTTGACCCATAAAGCTAATTATGTCATCTATTATTTAAAAAAAAAAAAAATCGTAACGTTTTAACCTAAACCTGACAACTTGATCTGTGCTCACTAATTTAATCATAACTTGAGTTATAGACCTCTTGTTTAGGTGATTACAATGGAATTTGAAAGCTAATATCCAAGGCTACAACTTTCATGAAGATCACAAAACCTAATTCTGCCGTTTAAGTTTACTTGAAAAGCTTACAATGTACGTACATTATATTTAACACACATAATATGATGTTCGTCTTTTAACTCACATAACTCGGTCATTCCTTAATATTTTTATGTGATTATTGAGTCTAAATTATAGCTCTAAATGTCTACTTTCTAATCGAAAAATTGGAACTCAATTTCCTTAATCAAACATAGATAAATCACATAAATACTAAGGTATGTTCTTACTAGAATTTTTAGAATCTAAAACAACTCACGTTCAAACTCTCTTCTCTCAATCCAATTAGTAAAAATCATGATTTAAGCTTAATAGTACTCTATTATACCATCAATTACTCAAATACAACATCAACTTCACATTCTAATTACATACCTTCATTAACTATTCACATAATAACCATTTAGAATTTTCACGGGAACCCATAGATAATCCAAATTTCACAATTATATGTTTAATCACGAAAGTAGAGACATATACAATTGCACCACATCAAATAGCATTATAAGGAATCATATGGAAAATCAAAAAACACATAATGAAGTCAATTGGGGAAACCCCCTTCATACAATACAACAGAGAAGGGATTGGGGACAATCTCACTATCTAACATACATCCCACGTCCAAAGCGTGACTACTCGCTCCCCTTTACCTCGATGAAGGTTTGATGAAGGACGATCTTCAGGGTGTTCTCCTACGAGCTCTGATTCTCCTTCCCATCTTCAGAGGGATAGAAAATGAGAAGCTTAAAAATAAAAGAATTGTTGTAACCTTTTTTTAAAAACTTAACCTACACTTAACCCTTTAGTAAAAATACTTTAACCATGGTTATCTTTTTCTTTTCCTCAAAAGTTATAGATAAATAATATACCAAATAAAAATATTTCTTCCGACCCAATTAATTATAATAAAATATGATAATTAATAATTAATAAATATATAATATATAAAATAAATCTATTTCTTCCAACACAATAATAACTAAAATAAAATATATAAACAATTACAATAAAAACACATATTTTCTCCAAATACTTATTATAACAAAATACTATAGAAATAGATATTTCTCTAATAAATATTATATAAAATAATTTTTATAAATATTCATTATTTAATTAAAATAATCATAATTATTAAAAGCCTTTAAAATATTTTATAAAATTCATTTAATTAATTAAAAAAATTAAATGAAAATAATTTCAATAAATATAAAATAAATAATAATCAAACTATTATATTAATAGAAAATTCAGAGTGTTACAAAAGTTATTAGATAGGATATGCTTCTTCTTAGACCTGTGTTGCTCATGAGTATAGAGTATGTGTTATCTTCCTAGTGGCCTAGTCTTTTATTGTATATACTTTGAATAGTTTGTTTACCATTCCTTAGTGTATAGTAGTTAATTGTATAAGTTATTTTTACCCTTATATTTAGGGGTATATGTTTCCTTGTTTGTAGGTCATGCCTTTAGGATTTCGAGACATGTTCCTTAGTGCAATGTATTCATTTTGACCTCGTATTCATGGTCACCATTTTTAGTTTTTTTGAGTTTAGTAGTTGAAGTGGAAATAGTCATTCTAGAGTTATGACAATAGCCATTCTAAATGGTGTGGAAGTAGTAAAGGTGTGCAAATAGCCAAAAGTTATATTGAGTTTGTTTTTCTTCTTTTGGCCCAAGTAATATATTTGGCTTGGTTTAACCTTCATTTGGTTAACCAAAGAAAACCAACTCCTTGTTTTTGGTTTGGCCAAGACTAGCCAAGGACACCTTGGTTAGTTTCCACCCTTAGAACTACTTATCCAATCACCTAGAGACTGTCGCCACCGGCCCAAACGGGCCTCGGCGGTCGCGAAGACGGTCGAGCTCGCTTTTATTTTAGTTTTGAAAATGTATTGGATTATTAGAACGACTTGTTCTCAAACTGAGACCTTGTCGATCTTATCCAATTTATTTATTAAATGTCTCACCAATCCATGTTAATCCCAAGCGGGACCCTCCATGGATTAGTGGTTTTCGCAAAAGGAGGGTTCTTTGGAGTCGCCACCAATGTTTTACTCAAAACATTGGAAAAAGGGATAAGGCAATCGATTCAAAAATCGACTTCGGCCATTACAACCAGAGTCGGGTAAGGGAGTCGGTTACGCGTGAGGAAGGTGTTAGCACCCCACAGCGCCCCTTTCGGGTTCCCTATGACAGATTATTTCTAAAATAATAGCGTAAAATTACTAAATTACCCCTATTTATTCTAAGCAATTATAAATTAACTATCTACATGATGACAGTTTAAATATGCACACAGAAAGCAGTAAAAGGAAGGATTTAAGAAGAAACCTTTGAAGCGTGCTTTTATATATTTCGTAAAACTGGGAAGCTTTTTGGCGTTCCCTCGCTCTACAAGCCCGCTCGCTCCCTCCTATAAAATTTTAACTATGGAAATCCGGAGGATTTCCCTTCGACTAGGTTCGATCCTCAAGCAAAATGGCTCGGGGCTCAAGAACTTCGTCGGATCAACTCTCCGAGTGATTTCTAGGGCAAAACACTGCTCAAAAACCCCAGAATACTCAAGGAGAGGGTTGAAACTATGTTCAAAAGTGTGGAATGACGTCAAAATGACGCCATATTTATAGGGAATAGGCGCAATACGGGCTATGGAATCAATACGGCCGTATTGAAATTTTTGAACTTCAATACGGCCGTATTGAATTCAATACGGCCGTATTGAAATTCAGAAATTTCAATGCGCCCGTATTGAGTTCACTGCGGCTGTATTGAAGCTTCAATACGGGCGTATTGATTTCAGTACGGCCGTATTGAAGTTTCAGAAACTTTAATACGCCGTATTGAGTTCACTGCGGCCGTGTTGAAGCTTCAATACGGCCGTATTAAGTTTAGTACGGCCGTATTGGGCTTCATTCCCTCCACTTCCTTATTTTAAGCTACTCTAAGACCTCTAAACCTACAGATAGCCATCCTATGGTCTTCTAGGAGTCCTTCTGGCTGACTTTCCTTCGATCTTTGAGAGTCTTCGAGTCTTATTTCCGACCCGGACAATTTTAGGGGTCTACAGCTGCCCCCCCTTTACTTAGTCAAACGGTCTTTTGGTGTACCGGCTGACAAGTAAAGGGGTTGACCCAATTGTCCGGGTGATGTGCCAACCTTCTGACTTGTAGCGTCTTCCGGTGGAAAATTGTCGAGTAGCCTCTCCAGGTTTTGCTTTGCTTGCTGCCCAAGCTGGAAGCTGTGAGTACCGCCTCTCCAGGCTTAGCTTCACTCTTTGTTCGAGCCGGAAGCTAAGTACCCTTGTGACAACGGTAGCAGTGTGAGTTTCGCCTCTCCAGGCTTAGTCTCGCTCTTTGTTCGAGCCGGAAACTAAGCACCTTTGTGACGACGGTGAGCAGTGTGAGTTTCGCCTCTCCAGGCTTTGCTTTGCTTGCTGCCCAAGCTGGAAGCTGTGAGTACCGCCTCTCCAGGCTTAGCTTCGCTCTTTGCTCGAGCCGGAAGCTAAGTACCTTTGTGACGACGGTGAGCAGTGAGTACCTCCTTTCCAGAGATAGCTTCGCTCATTGCTCGAGCCGGAAGCTGCATACCTCCGTGTTTGTGACGACGGGGTAGCGTGAATATCTCCTTTCCAGGGATTTGTGATGATTTTGTCTCCACAGTCCACGATGTTGCTTCGACGGTTTTTTCTGATTTTGTGCCACTGAGGGCTGGATAACGCAGGGATCCGTCTAGGGGATGTGCAGTCATTCACAGGTTCCTGTGCCCCAACTTGCATTGCATTGTTGGTACCCCTGGGGAATTTCTGACTCCTTGGGGTGTAGACACAGATGCTCTTTCTCTCTGAGTTTGAGCGATGCCTTATGTTTGGCTGACGTCCTTTGACGTTGGTGGAGTATCCCGGTTTATCCTTATTCGGGTATCTCTTTTTGATTTTCTGATTTTGTTGCCTCTGTGTAGGCTGTTATCCGCTGGGGATTCTGGATGTTGATTTTGTCTCCACAGTCCACGATGCTGCTTCGACGATTGTTTTTTTGATTTTTGTGCCACTGAGGGCTGGATAACGCAGGGATCCGTCTAGGGGATGTGCAGTTACTCATAGGTTCTTGTGTCCCAACTTTCCATTGAGTAGTTGGCGCCCATTGAGGAATTTCTGTTTCCTTGGGGTGTAGACACGAAGATGCTCTTTCTGAGATGAGCAGTGCCTTATGATTGGCTGACGTCCTTTGGACGTTGGTGGAGTATCCCGGTTATCCTTATTCGGGTAACTCTTTTTAATTTTTGGATTTTGTTGCCTCTGTGTAGGCTGTTATCCGCCAGGGGATTTTGTCATTGGTTGTGATTGGCCTCTTCTGTTAGGCAGATCATCTTGATGTTCAATGATAGGCTGAGAGCCGGATTCCGCTTGGGGAATGATTATTTGACCTTTTCGATTTTTTCTCTTTTTTGAAAGAGTGCCTCTGAATAGGCGAATTATCTTGATGTTTGATGATTGGCTGAATGCCGAATTCCTCTTGGGGAATGGTTATTGATCATTTTGATTTTTTCTCTTTTTGAAGGGGTGCCTCTTGAGTAGGCGACTGGGGATTTGAAGTTCAGTGTTCGGCTGAGTGCCAAATTCCGCTTGGGGAATGGTTATTGATGTTTTTTTGATTTTTCTCCTTTTGCAGGGATGCCTCTGAGTAGGCGACTGGGGAATGTGGGATCTTATGTATCCCAGAGTATTATTTAGGAAGCCTCTGCAGGCTTAGCCTCACTCAGCGCTTGAGTCAGAGAGCTATCTTCCACTGAGGAAGTTTTAAGTCCTTTGACTAGATATACTGCTTGGGTGATCGTGCTTCCATTGGGAATGTCGTCGATCTTGCTTTGATAGCTCTCGCTGGGGATTCGTTCCGTGAGCTTGAGTTGAGGTTTCTCTGGGGAGTATTATTTCTGCGAGCCTCTCCAGGCTCATTTATTCTGAGAGAGTATTATTTCTGCAAGCCTCTCCAGGCTTTAGTTATGATGAAAGAGTATTATTTCGGCGAGCCTCTCCAGGCTCAATTATTCTGAAGGAGTATTATTTCGGCAAGCCTCTCCAGGCTCAATTATTCTGCGGGAGTATTATTTAGGCAAGCCTCTCCAGGCTCAATTATTTTGCGGGAGTATTATTTCGGCAAGCCTCTCCAGGCTCAATTATTTTGAGAGAGTATTATTTCGGCAAGCCTCTCCAGGCTCAGTTATTTTGAGAGAGTATTATTTCGGCGAGCCTCTCCAGGCTCAATTATTCTGTACGAGTATTTTTTCGGCAAGCCTCTCCAGGCTCGGTTATTCTGTATGATTTGTTGGATTTTTTGTATTTTGCCCCTTTTTTTTCGATTTTGGCTTTTTCTGTGTTTTTGCCTTTTTTGTTGATTTTGGCTTTTTCTGTATTTTTGTTGATTTTGCCTTTTTTGTTGGTTTTGGCCATTACAACCAGAGTCGGGTAAGGGAGTCGGTTACGCGTGAGGAAGGTGTTAGCACCCCACAGCGCCCCTTTCGGGTTCCCTATGACAGATTATTTCTAAAATAATAGCGTAAAATTACTAAATTACCCCTATTTATTCTAAGCAATTATAAATTAACTATCTACATGATGACAGTTTAAATATGCACACAGAAAGCAGTAAAAGGAAGGATTTAAGAAGAAACCTTTGAAGCGTGCTTTTATATATTTCGTAAAACTGGGAAGCTTTTTGGCGTTCCCTCGCTCTACAAGCCCGCTCGCTCCCTCCTATAAAATTTTAACTATGGAAATCCGGAGGATTTCCCTTCGACTAGGTTCGATCCTCAAGCAAAATGGCTCGGGGCTCAAGAACTTCGTCGGATCAACTCTCCGAGTGATTTCTAGGGCAGAACACTGCTCAAAAACCCCAGAATACTCAAGGAGAGGGTTGAAACTATGTTCAAAAGTGTGGAATGACGTCAAAATGACGCCATATTTATAGGGAATAGGCGCAATACGGGCTATGGAATCAATACGGCCGTATTGAAATTTTTGAACTTCAATACGGCCGTATTGAATTCAATACGGCCGTATTGAAATTCAGAAATTTCAATGCGCCCGTATTGAGTTCACTGCGGCTGTATTGAAGCTTCAATACGGGCGTATTGATTTCAGTACGGCCGTATTGAAGTTTCAGAAACTTTAATACGCCGTATTGAGTTCACTGCGGCCGTGTTGAAGCTTCAATACGGCCGTATTAAGTTTAGTACGGCCGTATTGGGCTTCATTCCCTCCACTTCCTTATTTTAAGCTACTCTAAGACCTCTAAACCTACAGATAGCCATCCTATGGTCTTCTAGGAGTCCTTCTGGCTGACTTTCCTTCGATCTTTGAGAGTCTTCGAGTCTTATTTCCGACCCGGACAATTTTAGGGGTCTACAGAGACAAAATGACACTTGACACTTGCTCATTGGGTCTTCTAGATCTAGTTGTCTCCTACATGTCTCCTAGAGCTTTTTTTTTGTGATTGGTGGAACTACATCTAAGTATCTCCTTGTCTCCTAGATGTCTAGCTTCCTCTCCAAGCTACCTAAGACTCTAGTTTTTTCTCCAAGCTACCTAAACTACATATAGGTGGTTAGAACCACTTGTACAAAATTTTGGGCATTTCATAGAGTTTGCACAAAATTCTTCTCAAGAATTCTCTTTCTCACAAAGCTTAATTCTCTATTTGATTTACTTCCAATTCTCTTATCCCTTTCTTAAGAATGTGGTGAGATTTGAAGTGGTTTATCTTATTCCTTGAAGTGTTGCCACTTGAAGAGAGTTCTTCACCATTGGAGGTGATTTTAGAGGTTTTTTCCTCCATTGGAGACCTTGAAGAGCTTAAGGAGTGTCAAAAAAGAAAAGATCTAGGAAGAAACTTGAAGGAGAAACTAAAACAATCTAGTTCCTCCTGAGGTTTCCATCAATTCCTTTCTTACAAGTTTGTTTAAATGATGCATGTGTATGTGCACAATCCTCTTATTCCACAACCATGCATTATCTATCTTGGATATCAAACATATAGTGTGTGCTTGTCCAAATGCAAATTCCAGACAAACATATAAATGTTTTCTATTCTTCTACCTATACCTATGAACTTTATTTCATTTTTAGAATTTTCACTAATCAAACAACAATCATTGTCAAAGATGACTTTAAAATCTTTATCACACATCAGACTTATACTTAACAAGTTATGTTTAAGTCCTTCAACAAGACATACATTCTGAATTAGTGTAGAAGAGGTGTTAACAATATTACCCCACTCAAGTATCTTTCCTTTATTTTTTTCCCCATAAGTCATAGCCTTCATGCTTCATCTAAGGCTTGAGAACTTTGAAGGGTCTCCAGTTATATGCTTTGAGTAGCCATTATCTAAATACCACAATAAGGTTTTGGCTCTCAAGCATTCCTACAAAAAAATTCAAAAGCCAAATTTAGGTACCCAAGTTTTGCATCCTTACACGTTAGTACTCAGCCCTTGGCTCTTAACTATCCAAACATATTTACCACTACGAACACCATATTTTCTAGTATAGAAATTTTTAGTGGTATGGCCTCTTTTACAGTAATAGAAACATGTAATGGATGGCCTAGAATAATTCCTAACAAAGGTGGTGGTGTTTTTATAAAAACATGTGGAGAAAAGAGAAATACTAGAAAAAGGGTTAAATAATGCTACTCAAAAACTCTCACTTTTCACAACGCAATGAAGTAGTACTCATAACAAATATAAGAGATCAGACGAAGAAAAAATAAACTTAGAGATTTATATTGGTTTATCTTAACCACTAAGACTATGTGTAGTTCTTGATCCAACCAGATCAAGTTCCACTATCTTGTTAAAAAATACAAGTATTCTTTACCAAGTCACTTTTGGCTCAACCCTAAGTATTCTTTGAATTGCATCTTCACGTAATCTACCCATATATTCTTTTCACACAAAGTCTTTTCAAGCTTCAACACTGAGTATTTTCTTACAGTCAAGCCTCTCTGGGCTCAAATAATTAATAAGTATTCTTTTTCAGACAAGCATCTTTAGGCTCAAACCCAATAACTTAGAGTTACAAAGGTTTACAAGGTTGTTTTGTCTTCCTATTAAGATGTGATACAATAAATTACATACAAAGATTTTTTATAGAAAGAATGAATGTAGTTTTTACAATGATTGATCTCTCTTCTTTTTGTGCTTCAAACATCCTTTTATATAACTTTGTTGAAGATGACCATGGCAACTTTTTGAGCTTCTCTCTCATGGCTTGCTTCATCTATTTTAACATATTGCTTATTAAGGAAAGAAATGTTTGTTGGTATAATAAATGATTGCATTAAATGTTTTCCCTAAATTTTCACTTCTTATATAATCAAGGAAGCTCTTATCACTTTTTGGCACCAACTAGGTAGAACCATGCGTTCATCAAGATGTTGCAGTGATGAAACAACTTTTGACTGCATCTTTTTATGTTTGTAGAGATCTATTTGTCCTTTTCTAATGCAAAGTATGTCTTTATTTCCTTTTTGTAGAATGTTGGTATCGAAGAGGTTTTTTTAAATTTGATTTGTTAAGGAATTATTCAGATGTAGTCAATTTCTTATTTAGAGATTGTAAATGATAAAGATTTAATGCATATCTCTTTTCATGACTAATGATTTGTCTTATCCATTAACATGATTGCCTTGATGAAGTCATCGTCTTATACATGATTCATCTTACTAGGTGAAAGTTTCGTCTTAATCTTTTTAAAACCTTATACAAATGTTCAAAAACCTCTATGTTTGTTAACAACAAAACTTAAGACCAAGGGGATATAGGATTGTATTTTGGCCTAATAAAACACATTTTTGTTATTTAAATTGAAACCAATTCCATCTTTATCAAAAATATGTCTTTACTTTTGATGGAATCTTGATTTGCTTTAACTCCATGAGATTCATCAACACCTTTTATTAAAATTTTCCTTGAGGAACTTCAAGGTTGGAATCGGCCAAGATGAGATGCAATGAGGTTCACGTTAGACTAAGCTTCTTAGGTAGAAGAAGCCTAAGCCTAGAACTACAAAAAGGGTAGCTCAAGTCAATTTGGAGAAGGAATTCTCCATTGGTGACTTTGGCTAGAGATAATTGAGTTCTCAAAGATGGAGAAAATTCTCATTCAAATTTCAAAGTTTCTTACTTACACGACCAAAAGAGATTTATAGGCCAAGGTAGAGTACTGGAGAAGCTAAGCTAACCTAAGGTTTAAATCAAACCATGGTATGGTTGATTTAAACCTTAGGCGCCAAAATTTGAATGTTTAAATTCAAATTTGGTGCCAAGCTTCCTAGAAATCCAGAAATGCCATGTGCTCATCTAATTTGAATGTGATTTAGTGTTCAGTTAGGAGTGAATTTCAATCACACCATATGTGTGAAGCACATGGGTCCGAAATTCACCCTAAATGCAATACTAAATTACATTTAAATGTAGATGCACATGTAATTCCCTTAGCCTAGTGATCTCAATCTGAATTACATGTCAAACCAAAATTCCTATACTACTTGGCCCAAAATACAAGGCTCACAAACAAGAATTACAAGCCCAATGAGCTAAACCTATTCTACATGGTCTTTAATGCACAACCCAACCAAAGAGCACTATGGGCTTTTCTTTAGTATTGGCCCATTCTTTATTCATCCTCTTGACCATGGCCCTAGTGATTGGGCTCTTGGCCTATGGGCCTCCATCATCCCCTCCCTCTTGAAGAGGATTTGACCTCAAATCCAAAGATGCTTCCTCATGGTCATCAACTCCTGTAAAAAGAGATAGATAAGAAATATTAAAACTAGGACTAACTCCATATTCTTGTGGAAGATCTAGGACATAGGCATTGTTATTGATTTTCTTGAGGACTTGAAAATGGCCACCTCCTCTAGAACTATGTTTAGCCTTTCTTTTAGAAGGAAATTTTTCCTTCCTAAGGTGAAGCCAATCCCAGTCCTCTTCATTGAAAATGACTTCTTTTCTGCCCTTATTATTGTATTTAGTATACTTCTCCATTTGAGATTGAATATGATCTCTAACCCTCTCATGTAACTTTTTAATAAACTCAGCCCTAGATGAACCTTCTTTATGGATGAAAGAATCAACATCAAGGAGAGCTAACAAATTTAAAGGGGTGAGAGGATTAGATCCATAAACAATTTCAAAAGGAGACATTTTTATTACTTTGTGCACTACCCTATTATAGGCAAACTCTACATGGGGTAGGTAGTCATCCCATGACTTTTTATTACCTTTGAGGATTGCCCTTAACATAGTTCCAAGAGACCTATTCACTACTTCAGTTTGCCCATTAGTTTGAGGGTGACATGTAGTAGAAAACAGGAGTTTAGTCCCTAGCCCAGACCAAAGAGTTTTCCAAAAGTGGCTTATGAACTTAACATCTCAATTAGAGACTATAGTCTTAGGCAACCCATGTAACCTTACTACCTCTTGAAAGAATAATTTAGCTATATTGCTTTCATCATCCACTTTGTGGCATGGAATGAAGTGTGTCATTTTACTAAAATGGTCCACTACCACAAAAATAGAATCCTTTCTTCTTTGGGTGCGAGGTAATCCAAGAACAAAGTCCATAGATATGTCTACCCAAGGAGAATCAAATATAGGCAAGGGGGTGTATAATCCATGAGACTTAGTTTTAGACTTAGCTTGAAGACAAGCTATACATCTAGAACAAAACCTTTGGACATCTCATTTCATATGAGGCCAAAAGAATTTATCTTTTAATAATAAAAGAGTTTTCTCAATCCCAAAATGCCCCATGAGTCCACCCTTATGACTCTCTTCTACCAAAAGTTTCCTAATAGATCCTTGGGGTATGCACAATTTATTTTCTTTGTAAAGAAACCCCTCAGCAATATAGTAACTTTGATAAGGCTTTTGAATACATAAAAGATAAAGGTTAGCAAAAAATCATGATCTTTTTCCTACAATTCCTTCATGTCATCAAACCCTAAAATTTGTGAACCAAGGGTATTCAATAAAACATGTCTTCTTAACAAAGCATCAACTACTACATTGGTAGAGCCTTTCTTGTATTTGATGACATAAGGAAATTGTTCTAGATACTCAACCTATTTTGCATGCCTTTTATTTAATTTACCTTGACCCCTCAAATATTTTAGTGATTCATGATCATTATGAATGACAAATTCCTTGGTAACAAGATAATTTTCCCAAGTTTGAAGGGCTCGAACTAAAGCATAAAGCTCCTTGTCATAGGTTGGATAGTTCAAGGTGGCCCAATGAAGTTTTTCACTAAAATAAGCTATGGGGTGTCCACCTTGTAACAAAACAACTCCTATGCCAATTCCTGAAGCATCACATTCTAGCTCAAATTTTTTATTAAAATCAGGTAGATCTAGAATAGGTTCTTGGGTAAGCTTTTGCTTAAGTTCTTGAAAGGCTAAGTTATATTTTTCTTGCCAAAGAAAGACCACATCCTTCTTCACTAACTAATTGAGTGGTGAAACTAATGTTGAGAAGTTAGGAACAAATTGTCTATAAAAGCTTGTCAATCCATGGAAGCTCCTAACTTCACTCACATTAGTAGGAATAGGCCATTCTTGAATGGCTTTGATTTTCTCGAGCTCCACATGTACCCCATTTATACTCACTACAAACCCAAGAAATATAACATTATCCACACAAAAGGTACACTTGTCTACATTGGCAAACAAGTGATTTTCCCTAAGAACTAGCAACACTTGCCTTAAGTGATCCACATGGTCACTTAGGCTTTTGCTATAGATTAAGATATCATCAAAATAAACAACAACAAATCGTCTTATACAATCCTTAAGAACACGATTCATTAGCCTTATGAATGTACTTGGTGCATTAGTAAGGCCAAATGGCATTACTAACCATTTATGTAATCCAAACTTGGTCTTAAAAACAATTTTCCACTCATCACCTTCCTTAATATGAATTTGGTGATATCCACTTTTAAGATCAATTTTAGAAAATATAGATGAACCATGCAACTCATCATGCATGTCATCAAGCATAGGAATTGGGTGCCTATATTTTATGGTGATGTTGTTGATGGCTCTACAGTCACAACACATCCTCCATTTTTCATCTTTTTTTGGCACTAATAAAATAGACACAACACAAGGGCTTAAGCTCTTTTGAACGCAACCCTTATCCAACAAGTATTGTACTTGCTTCTTTATCTCTTTTGTTTATTGTTGATTTGTTTTATAAGTTGGTTTATTGGGTAGACTAGCTTGTAGACACCCAATTTGGTCCGGGGGGCATACAAACAAAGAAATGGACGTCTATTATCAAGGAAAGGAACTCCCAAAGCATGGAAATAACAGGACATGACATCAGAAGGCTAAAAGCCTAAATAAGCTGGTTTTAGTAGCCCAGAACGGGCTGTTCCAAAACTGGAACGTGCCGTTACAATTTACAAAAAGGGCCTAAAACCCTAGTTTGGAATGGGCCGTTCCAAGCTCTTAAAAAAAGGCTAAAACCTACATTTGGAACGGGCCGTTCCCAAATTGGAACGGGCCGTTTCAAGTGACAAAAAGGGCCTCAAATCTTAATTTGGAATAGGACATTCCAGCATAGCAATTATGTGTTAAACGCACCTCTGGAACGGGTCGTTCCGATTTCAGAACGGGCCGTTCAAATATATGAAATTAACACATAACGGCCAGATCCAGAACGGGCTGTTCTGATTTTGGAATGGGCCGTTCTGGAACCCTTCTGATGCCTATAAATAGACAGCTCGGGCACAGTTCTCAAGACCCCAAAAATTTCGTCCAGGACTCCTCAGAGCTCGAAATTTCTCTCTCTCTCTCTCTCCTATTGTATTTCTTGAGTATTGTGAGGCAATTGTAGTGCGAAAGGTTGCCACAAAGCACCTAAAATCTCCCTATTTTAAAGATCCAATATAGCTCATTCAAGAGGTATTTCAGTTAATTTCTTTCTCTTTTTATTTATTTATTTCTTATCTATAATAATTATTGTTATAATAAAAACAATCATGTAGACATTTTAGGGTTATTGTATAATTTAAATTTCAAGCATGTAAATAGTTATTAATAAAGGGGATCTAATATTTAATTTATTAATTCTTATCACGTTAACTTCATCATAGGGTACCGATTGAGGGCACTGTAGTGGTGCTTAATACCTTCCCTACACGTAACCGACCCCCGAACTCAATTCTGGTTATCAAGGCCATTATTAGATTCTTTTTTAAAAAACCTTTTCTTTTTCAATGTTTTGAGTAACACATTGGTGGCGACTCCATGAACCTATTTTCAAAACCATTAATTAAGGATTAGTCTGGTGTCCGGGCATTCCTTAATTGATGAGATTTTCAAAAGGATGTCTAAACCATAGGTCGCAAGATCGAAAATTTTTGGGTTGCGACAGATGGCGACTCCACTGGACGTTTAAAGAGGGCCAGACCCATTTAATTGATGAAGTTAATAAAATAAGAATAATAATTTAAATATTTTTCCCCTTTACTTTGTTTGTTTTAGTTGTTTGACTTCCATATCTGTTTGCCTGTTTAGGTTCTGCATCTGTTTGAATAAAAAAATTGTACACAAACCTTTGCACACAACAGTCCCCTTACACCAGGGGGCATGAGGGTATTAAACATAGGGAGTGGTTGACGTACGACCGACCCAAGTTTGGCCTTGGAGCCTGCGAGCCTTGTCGGAAATCACACTCAAGGTGATAACCGGTTACTCTAGCCCGAAATACTACGACAGACCTTAGAGTTTGCCAAGTGACGGCGACAGAGATACTGGGTCCCTATAATGGGGGCACCTTGGGAGCCTTGAGAACTAGTGAGATTAGAACCGTCCTATACAATGCACTTTTCTTACAGGGACCACAAACCAAGGATTTGAATACGATCGTTCGTGGGTGTATGTTGATTGAGCATGTGTGTGTCCATTTGTTTGTATTATTTGTTCTAATAAGATGGATTGGAATTTTAAAATAAGCAAACAGATAATAAAAATAAAAAATAATAATAAAAATTTTATACCCCTTTGTACATTCTTAGGTCAGCATTCCATTAACATCATATAGGTAGTTTCCTTTTTGTAAAAAAAAAAAACCAATAAAAGAAATCTCATCTTTACCATGCATCATTCCCCTTTAGATAATAGAAACATGATAAAGATTAGACAAAAAAAATGACATGCATTCTAAATTAGCTCATTAATTTCATTCATTTTATTTTATTAGCTAAGGAGGATTAGGTTGCCGTATGTATAGAAAGTTAAGAAAAGTGAATGCTCTAATATACAACAGTATCTGCGCTTTAAAGAAAAACCCAAATCATCTTTAAAATACTATGGTTTGACCCTTGCTTTGATATGTTTGTTAAAGTAAGTCTTCTTAGAATCTAATATAGATTCTCGCTTAATACTGTCAAAATCTATTTGAGCATTCACAGATAAACAAATCAATGAGACTGATATTTATTATTCTTAACTTTCTCTACATGTTTGCATTACATCTTTAAAAGGAAATTGACCTATGTGCGTTAGTCGAAAATAATGGAAAACAAGCCATGCATAAAGAGTTTAGGGTAAAGAATTCGACAATCATTAAGACGCCAACTCTTGCCCTAAGAGGATGAAGTCGTGTCGCACAACCGTGAAATCCAAGCGGAATGGGAAAAATGACTAGGAATGGATGGATCCACACTCTTAACGAGTTGTAAGCTTATAAAGAGAGCTTGAGGAGGACGAATCCTTCAAACGCTAAGGCAAAGTGAATAGAGTTTTTTTGAAAGATGATTTCAACAAGAGAGAAGCATTGCTTGTTAAGAAGCTGCTAGGATGAAAACGTACAAAGGGCATTCTAGGCAAAAAAAAAAGAGAGAGCAATGTTTGTTCGAGCTGAAAATCGAGAGACAGCTTGAATGTTCCTCTTGAGAAGAAGACTCCATGAAAAGCTCTATCATCGTTTCTACTCATTCCTACTTCTTAGGAAAGTCTCAGGATATGGGTTGACAACACCTTCATGAGAGAAGAAGCCAAAGGACATCCTGCTACACGAGATCTTCTAAAGTGCCACATCCAAGCAAGTGGAGGACTAGCTCTACAGTCAGATGACCTAGGCCTCTCTAAGGGGCAACCTCCTTCTACTTCTCTGTGTATGAATCACGAACTTGGGGCATGCCCGGGCCCTCGAGCTACATTAAATGGGCACGTGTAGATTAAAAATTCTATTTTAATGCCATACATTTTTCTACTTTGTTTCTCTTCTCCCTCTTATCTACTCTAAGCCTCATTAACAAACCTTAAATGAACAAGTACATTTGAAATAAGGACGTCATTAGAAACAATGGGTCAAATGAGGAACACATAAAGATCAATCAAATTTGGCATGACTTGTGGATAAAAGTCCAAGCGAAATCAGTGCAAGGGGCACCCCCTCTTTATTGAAGGAATGAAAGATGATCACAAATGTTGCAAAGACAAAAGCCCCGCAAGAAACTCATTGAGAGGGCAACACAAAGATTAGGGCAAGGTCCGCTAGGAGACCCATAAACAAAACGGGTAGCCTAGGCAAATAGTGAGGATCAAAAAGAAAATGTCTGCTAGGGAACACATCTTAAGTATCCTAGGAAAAAGTTAGGACAAAGCAACATCTCGAGCTAGGAGGCCTGGGAAGATCATTTAATCGATACGCAATCCTAAGTCATCGCTTAGCTTTGAAGGAAATAATAAGCCAACGTGAAAAATGATTTCCTCACTTTGAATGTGCTTGTTCATCAGCCTAAACCACTAGCCTATCTCGACCAGCCATTCTTCTAAAATCATTTTTGAAAAAAATCCTTTCTAACAAAACTTCTACAAAAAATATATGTATATATCCTCTTCCTCTCTTTCCTCTTGACCTATATGGCATTAAGATAAATTTGAGAGATACACAGAGTATGCACAATGAACACTCACAAGGAGAAGATGGAGGTGTCCTAGAACAGAGTCTAGGTACACCTGATCTAAGGGCTAACATATCATATTCGGTACAAGCGAGAGAGCCGAACTACACAAACCTCAAGTTCAAGAAGCAACACTAAATTCGACACGGCTAAAGGCTAACAATCCATGTCATTGATCAATGCGCATAGATTAATTTCTTGAAAGTAAGAATAAATTTTCATTTTAAGCATTAGCATAGAAGCATCATTGCATAACATGCATATGGCCCAAGTGTGCACAAAAGGGTATAACTTCACTTTTAAAAAAAAATTAAGAAAAATCTAATCCATTCCTGCTTTGCATTTTCTTTTGCATTCCTGCATTCTTTGTGTGTGTCTATCCATCACTTGCTGGGGGAATCAAGAGGTCGAAGCACTCGTAAAAAAAAAAAAAAAGATCAATAACTATACAATGCCTTAAGAGCTGAGATCATGTCAAAAAGAATAACCCCAACAAGGGCATTCCATACAAGTGGTTTCATATAGCCACCAAGAAAAAAACACATCAACAGCAAGACGAGATAGAACTAGAGTGAACCGAATAAGCAGGCCCATAAGCATGAAGAGGCCATTGCGCCCTACTCCTCAACTGAATGAAGGATGATCTAAGAGAATGCCAAGACCAGGAATGATTTCCTCACCAAAGCCAGGAGTGACTTCCAAAATAATACTCATTCAGCAAATAACATCATCATGGGAATAGATCCCTCCACCAATGATGACAATAAAAAAGCAAAAACAACATGAGAAAAAGGCAAGCTTCATAAATGTTGAAAAAGCCAAAGCATTTAGAAAAATAGCAAAAAAGGAAAGCTTCAAACATGAAAGAGCCGAAGCTAAACAAAAAATAAAATTTAGAAAAAAAAACCTACCACAAGCAGACGACTGGAAAGGCATCACAATACTCACATGGCAGGGGAAACACTAGAATCCCTGTCACCCATCAACTCCTTTTCCCACCATCACAAGGGCACCACCTACCAGCAATCCTCGTCTTCATCAGACGTCCTCCCAAAGAAAAGGGGCAATCACATCATCATCATCAGCAGGCAGCTTGGAGAGGTCAGACATGATAATACTTAGCATTTACTCCTTTGCCCACCATATCACAAGGGCACCACCTACCAGCAATCCTCGTCTTCATCAGACGTCCTCCCATAGAAAAGGGGCAATCACATCATCAACATCAATAGGCAGCCTAGAGAGGCCAGGCATAATAATACTCAGCATTCAGTAGACAGCCTGGAGAGGCCAGGCATAATAATACTCAGCATTCAGCAGGAAACCTGGAGAGGCCAGGCATAATAATACTCACCATCAGCAGGTAGCCTGGAGAGGCCAGGCATAATAATACTCACCGTTCAGCAGGCAGCCTGGAGAGGCCAGGCATAATAATACTCACTGTTCAGTAGGCAGTCTGGAGAGGCCAGGCATAATAATACTCACCGTTCAGCAGGCAGCCTGGAGAGGCAAGCCATAATAATACTCCCTCTTAAACAAGCTACAAATAAGGGGACACATTATCACAAGAGAAACAATGGAGCTTCTACTCAAAGACTGAAGATCAGGTGTACAGTTTGTCAACCTTGTTACCCAATAGAGTACGCAACCAATGCTTAACTACTCTAAAAGGTAATGATACGAGCAAATACACCTATCCAAGGGAAGCAACGTAGAAGCGTCACACAAAAGAGAAGACCTGGACGAAATGTCTACGTCTTTACTTGCCTTTGGAAAAGCAACACATAGCTATTCCAAAGGACAAGTAAAGAGGGGAAGCTATAGACACCCAATTTTGTCCGGGGGGCATACAAACAAAGAAATGGACGTCTATTATCAACGAAAGGAACTCCCAAAGCATGGAAATAACAGGACATGACATTAGAATGCTAAAAGCCTAAATAAGATGGTTTAAGTAGCCCAGAACGGGCTGTTCCAAAACTGGAACGGGCCGTTCCAATTTATAAAAAGGGCCTAAAACCCTAGTTTGGAACGAGCCGTTCCTAAATTGGAACGAGACGTTCCAAGATCTTAAAAAAAGGCTAAAACCTACATTTGGGACGGTTGCCACAAAGCACCTAAAATCTTCCTATTGTATTTCTTGAGTATTATGAGGCAATTGTAGTGCGAAAGGTTGCCACAAAGCACCTAAAATCTCCCTATTTTGAAGATCCAATAGAGTTCATTCAAGAAGTATTTCAGTTAATTTCTTTCTCTCTTTTTTTATTTCTTATCTATAATAATTATTTTTATAATAAATATAATCATGTAGACATTTTAGGGTTAATTCTATAATTTAAATTTCAAGCATGTAAATAGTTATTAATAAAGGGGATCTAATATTTAATTTATTAATTCTTATCAAGTTAACTTCATCGTAGGGTACCGATTGAGGGCGCTGTAGTGGTGCTTAATACCTTCCCTACACGTAACCGACCCCCGAACCCAGTTCTGGTTATCAAGGCAATTATTGGATTTTTTTTTTAAAAAACCTTTTCTTTTTCCAATGTTTTGAGTAAAACATTGGTGGCGACGAACCTATTTTCAAAACCATTAATTAAGGATTAGTCTGGTGTCTGGGCATTCCTTAATTGATGAGATTTTCAAAAGGATGTCTAAACCATAGGTCGCAAGATCAGAAATTTTCGGGTTGCGACATAGCTTCTAGAACAAAATCTATTTGATGTTCTATACCTCTAAAAGGTGGAAGGCAAATTGGTCCTTCACTAGGGAATACATCATCAAATTCAATTAAAAGATTTTGTACTTCAATAGGTAGAGAAACATTTACAGAACTTGTGGCAGTGCATGTGAGTGTACCTCTACAAATGAGGACATATAAAGATGGTTCAATGAAGAAAGATTTTTTTAAAGGTTGGGTGGTAAAATTCTCATCTTGCTGAACTGTCTCCAGAGAGGAAATTACTAGTCTCTCTAGAATCCTCTCTACTCCTAATTTTTAGGTGTTTTTTTTACTCCTTTTTTTCATGCTGTTTTTCTTGATCATGTTTGTCCTTCATTTGCACTTGATCCTCAGCCACTTGTTAAGGTGAAAGAGGATGAAGTACAAACTTCTTACCCTTATGTGTGAAGGTGATCTTGTTAGTAAGGCCATCATGAGTTGTTTGTTTATCAAATTGCCATGGCTTCCCTAACAAGATATGGCAAGCTTCCACGGGAACTACATCACATGTAACTCTATCTTTATAATTTCCAATGGAAAACTCAACCTCCACTTGTTGATTAACTACCATATCACCATCATCATTGAGCTAATGAAGTTGATAATTTTTTGGATGAGGTGTGATAGTTAATCCCAATTTTTCAACCATCCTAGTCCTACAACAATTGCAACATGAACCACTATCCATAATGAGAGAACAAGATTTATTAGAAATGTTACACCTTGTATGTAAAATGTTCTCCTTTTGTAAATTGGTATCACTAGGTTGATGGCTAAGGAGCTTTCTTACCATAAGAAGTTCCCCATCATAAGGATAAGTGACTTCACAATTTTCTTCCTCACTTGTTTCTTCTTCATCCTCACTTGAAGATGGAGAAGTAGTAGCCTCATCTTGACTACTATAACTGTCTTGGCCCCTTAAGACCATGACCATTTTATTAGGGCATTGAGAAGCAATGCGGCCTTTCCCAAGAAATTTAAAACACTTTATCTCACTAGACTAAGTACTAGTGTGTGAGGAGTATTTTCCTTTTTCTTTTTCTTTACCCATGTCTAGGTTCTTGGAGGACTCAAAAGACGGTTTCTTTTCAAAAAATTTGCCCTCCCTCTTGTGTTCCTTCTTGTGATAAGTAGATGAGTAGGAGATTTCTTTCTTGAAAGTTTTTCTCAAAATTTGTTGTTCAACCTTGATACAAAGTTGAACCAAATCATTTAAATCCCTATAAGGTAAAAGCTCCACTTTATCTCTTATTTCCAAGTTAAAACCACTTAAAAACATAACAATGGTAAGGTTTTCTTCTTCCCTTATCCTAGCCCTCATCATATATAGCTCCATGACTTGCATATACTCTTCAACACTCATGTGTCTTTGTTGGAGCCTTTGGAGCTTATTCATAAGCTCCCTAGTATAGTAAGAGGGTATATGTATCCTCCTTAATGCAATCCTCAATTCATTCCAATATTGAATTGGAGGATCATTATGGAGAGTCCTATCCCTAACAAGGGACGTCCACCAATACATGGCATGGCTTTGGAAGCTCAAAGTGGCAATAGGTACTTTTCCTTCTTCACTTACTTGTTGGCAAGCAAAAATATGCTCTACCTTCATTTCCCAATCTAGGTAACCCTCAACATCATCTTTTCCATGGAAATAAGGGAGATCTACTTTAGATTCCCTAATTTTGGGTTCCCTATGAGACCTTCTAGGAGGGGATTCGTAGTGATCACCTATTTGTAGGCTTTCTTCTTGCATGGGTACCCCTAAGGTAGAACAATGGGATTCGAAACTTCTACCCCTACTTCGGTGCTTGTGGTGTAGGTTTTCAACTCATGTGCAACTTTTGAAAAATATTTATACGCACTTGCATCACTATCACTTTGGTGAGAAGAAAAATTTTCCATTATAGGCAAAAGTTTTTCTTTTACAAAAGAATTTTGAGAAGAAATTCTCAAAAGCTTAGACTAAGTACTTAGAGGACTAAGTATACAAATTGAACCTTGGAAGGAGGTGAGCTACTAAGAGTCACTTAATAACCAAGCCTCTTCAGGTAAAAATTACTAATCCCCCTTGTAGTTAATCATTTCCAAAACAATTTTTTTATGAAAATTTGATTTTTCTTATGACAAGTGAGAACTATCTAGTCGAACAAATTAAAATTTTTTAAGTATTCAAAAAGAAGAATTTAAATCTACTTAGATGTATCCCTAAGGTGGAAGTTTGATAGGTACCAAAGACCTTCAAGGACCACTTCCACCAAGTCTAACGCAAGCTAATTAAAACTAGGGAGAGATGGTTGTGCACCTAAGACACCCCCAGGACACTCCCCAAAGGTCGTTTACAATAAAGGAATCAAAAACAAATTAAAAAATTGAATCAAGGTGGCTTTAAAGTTCAAAACAAATAGCCACCAAGTTAGAGACTGATTTAGCGATGAATTTTAGTGACAAGTTTTTTTCGATGGAAATTTTCGTCTCTGATTTGGTCTCTAAACTCTGCTTTCCAGAATTTTACAAATTTTTCTCAAATTTTCTTTGTTGGACCAGGTCTATCCAAATTGATTTGCAGCTTTAGAACTGAATTGGCAGCAACCTCTCCAAGTGTTTAAGGTGAAATTTGAAGTGTATTTAAGAATTCTAGTCAAGAACCACCAAATTTGAATGCTTCCACAAATCTTCCTTAGTATCCTTTTGATGACCCTTGTAGTACTAGCTTATACCAAGAATGGTTAGTCCACACATTGTTCCTCATTTAGAAGGCCAAGAATGAAGAATAACACACCAAAAGAAGTTTAACTCAAGGAGGCTAATCAAATAGACAAACTAGAATTAAAGGTATTCAAAGAAATGGCAAGCACTCAAAGGAATTTTCCCTAGGATTGGTTCTAGAATAGATGAAAAATAAAAAATGAATTCAATGTAGATTAACACCAATAGTTGCTCAAATTTTCCAGCTAGTAAAATTCAAATGAACCGAATGCTTTCAAAGAATTTTAACCTCCTTTTTGGCTTTTTTTTTTTTTTTTTTTTTTAAACTAATATTTTCTTGGAATTTCTTTTGAATTTTTTTACATCACTTTTGTATTTCTTAGGAGTTGCCTTTTTCTTCTTTGAAATTCAAATAGTAGTCTCGGTCAAACAGCTAGACTAGGCACTAGATTTGGCAATTTGAATTTGAATTGCAAAATGTAATGCAAATTGCCTTAAGATAACATGAAATGTGTCATGATTTTCTTGTTTCACTAAATTCTCTCCATGTGCCACGGTCTAGACAAGATTTTTTCAAATTTTGAATTTCAAATTCCAATTCAAATTTCAGCAACTATCAACACAATTCAAAGAATAGGATTTCCGGAATTTCAAAGAAAATTTTTTCAACCAAATGACAATAGAATCCTAAATCTATAAGAGAATTACTAATGGTCTAATAGTAATTCATGAACTCAAATGATTCTAAAATAAAAGCACCAAAGCACATTTGAAATTCGGTCAAAACAGATTTAATAGCATGCTTCACATAATTTTCGGATCAAACAAGCACATACTAGGAATTATTAGACAAGAAAGGACTAAACATCACTCTAATGACAAAATTGGATAGATTCAAAAATCAATGATTCAAGCAATTCATATGACCGAATCAAAATCAAAATCAAAATCAAGAAGACTCAAAAAATTGTAAAATGCACAAGTACATGAAGCCTAAGGCACATTTGAATCATGATTCACATGAAACAAGATATAGACCAAATGAAATTTCCGGAAAAGAAAACTAGATCTATCAACTAGATGGAACAAGAATTAGATCTAGGAAGCAATATACTCTAGACGTATAAACAAAATTATGTAGACAAGAAAGATAGTTCACCTAAAAGAATTAGTGACTTATCTTAGGAAGAACCGAGCTCATGATACCCCTTAATGTAGTCTTGATTTTCTTTAAATCCATGAACACCTCTTCTTGAAATTTTCCTTGAGGTGAAGTTAGCGGAAAAACACATAGAAGCGGGGGGGGGGGGGGGGGTTGAATATGTGTGTGTGTGAAAAAAGGAATTTTTAAAACGTTTTCGCAAGGAAGCTCTTTTTTGTTCGGTAAAAATATTATTTTGAATGCTTAACAGAAATTGTGCAAGATCGGTTCAACAAAAGATTTTTGCGTCTGAGAGTTGATCATCTGCACAGAGAAAATGTTTCCTAAACAAAAATCGTTCTTTAAGATAATAAATTAAACAAGTGTGGTTTTCATCTGAAGATAGTTGCAATGAACGATAAGCACTGGACGAAGTTTTCAGTATGATAAATCAACTAAACAAAATTGTATCTGAAACATAGAGAAATAGTGCAAGTATTTTTATACTAGTTCGCTCAAACTAAGCTACGTCCAATCTCCTTCAATTGAAGGGTTCCACTCGATATTCAATAAAGTACAAGTATTATTTGATCAGCCTCTTCAGGCTCGTAGTGAGTATTCTCGACCACTCCTAGTCTTGAGTATTCTCAACCACTCCTGGTTGGCTAGCTTCACTCACTAGCTCTAGTATTCTTTGTTCAGCCTCTTCAAACTCGCAGCGAGTATTCTCGACCACTCCTGGTCCCGAGTATTCTCAACCACTCCTGGTTGGCTAATAGCACTAGTATTCTTTGTTCAGCCTCTTCAGGCTATAAGTGAGTATTCTCGACCACTCTTGGTCCCAAGTATTCTCAACCACTCCTGGTTGGCTAGCTTCACTCACTAGCTCTAGTATTCTTTGTTCAGCCTCTTTAGGCTCTTAGTGAGTATTCTCGACCACTCCTGGTCTTGAGTATTATCAACCACTCCTGGTTGGCTATCAATACTAGTATTCTTTGTTCAGCCACTTTTGGCTCGTAGTGAGTATTCTTTGACAAGCCTCTCCAGGCTTTTACAAGTATTCTTTCCCTAGCCTCTTCAGGCTTTTACAAGTATTCTTTCCCTAGCCTCTTCAGGCTTTTACAAGTATTCTTTCCCTAGCCTCTTCAGGCTTTACAAATGATAAATAAATGATTTGGTTTGAGTGTATGGTTTACTCTCACAGAGAGGATAAGATGATTTCTACACTCGTTAAGGTATACAACCTTAGTTTTACAGATGTGTTCTTGAGTGTGTATATTACTCTCGCAGAGAGGATACAATAATTTCTACACTCACTAAGGTACATGTTCCTAAGTTACACTTAGAACTCCTTAGTTTATAGAGATAAATACACTATGGTACATTTGACTCTATAAGCTCTATCTCTGATTTCATTGCTTCATGGGCTTGATATCATTCTTTTTCAATGCCAACCTTTCCAGGTTTGAAGTTATGACATATATAAAGTCTTGTAAAATTTACCCGTTGCAAGTGTCCGTTGAAGCGGATGTAGTCGTTCATGACTAGTTTGATCTTTCATTTCATGCATAAGATCTTACATTAAATGTTGCTTCCTGTTTATAGACATTTGTGTGAAGTCTTCTATGTTTGTTAGCAGCAGTGTCTGACTTTAGCTGAGACCTAGGAACTTTTTGTCCTTTTTCGGTCATCGTAGATGCAAAGCATTATCCTTATCTAAAAAAGTAAGGTACTTTTTCTGACACATGCATGCTTTCACTTTTGCACTTGCTTTTCTTACTTTCATTGTGGGATCATATTAAGTGCTCTAGTATGGTCGTAGACGATGCCTGATTTGTCCCTTGAGACTTGATTCTTCAAATGCTTGTATGGCAGTCTTCCTCTGTGTCTGATAATCCATGATCATCTCAAGTCTTGATCTTCGTCTGAGCATTAGTTACTTTCTTGGGTCTGGCCCAATTACTAGTTGCACCTACACACCTTGCTATTTGTCACCCCACTTTTACTACTAAAAAATACAAAAATGAATGACCCTTAATACAAGGTCAAATGGAGCAAAAGTCTCCAAGTAACATACCCTAAATTCCTAAAGGATAACCTAAAATAAAAGAAAGAAAGTGCCTCACAAATATAAAGGCAAAATACACCTATACAAGTATCTACTATATACAAGGTACAAGAAATCAAACTATACAATGTATGTACAATAGAGACTATGAGACTAAAAAGAGGAATCATACTCAATACTCACATTGAGCATAGGTCTAAGAAGCACATCTTCTAAGCCTCCTCTAGCCTCCTAACCATGGACCTAGTTAAAGGCCCAATGGTCTTCAAGTGTGAGCCTCCTTGGATCAACCTTCACCTTTCTTGGTCTTACCTCTTCCAAAGGGATCCTTGGGGATTAGATTTCCATCATTGAGTCTCCATCTAAGAGATAGACTTTGACTTTTCTTTTTGTCTGGTTAGTTGTGAAGATGGAAGACTTTAATTCCATCTGGAATGTTTCTTCGTATGATACTTGGTTGACCTATGACTGGTAGTATGATTTGTCTTGTATGTGTTGAGTTTTCGTCTATCTTTTGATCATCTGATGTTTTGTACAGACTTCATCCGGTTCTTAACCCACTTTTGTCTTCTTCCTGATTTGGCCTTGTTTAATACTTGTGTTGGCTTTTTGTCTGATGCCTTCCTTTGTTTTACTTCCAGCGTATTAAATGGCTCATGCTTTATTCTTCAACTTGCTTGTACTTATGTTTTTCTGAAACACTAACACACTTGTTAGAAATAACGTATTATATTTGTCTCATTCAAAACCTTGCTGGAAATTTCTTCGTTTGACTTAACATGAGGAACTTCAAGGTTGGAATCGGCAAAGATGAGATGCAATGAGGTTCACATTGGACTAAGCTTCTTATGTAGAAAAAGCCTAAGCTTAGAACTACAAAGAGGATAGCTCAATGCAATTTGGAGAAGGAATTCTCCTATGGTGACTTCGGCTAGAGAGAATTGGGTTCTCAAAGATGGAGAAAATTCTCATTCAATTTCCAATGTGTCTTACTTATACAACCAAAAGAGATTTATAGGCCAAGGTAGAGTACTAGAGAAGCTAAGCTAACCTAAGATTTAAATCAAACCATGGTATGGTTGATTTAAACCTTAGGCGCCAAAATTTGAATGTTTAAATTCAAATTTGGTGCCAGGCTTCCTAGAAATCTGGAAATGCCATGTGCTCATCTAATTTGAATGTGATTTAGTGTTCATTTAGGAGTGAATTTCAGTCACACCATATGTGTGAAGCACATGGGTCCAAAATTCACCCTAAATGCAATACTAAATTACATTTAAATGTAGTTGCACATGTAATTCCCTTATCCTAGTGATCTCAATCCGAATTACGTGTCAAACCAAAATTCCTATACTACTTGGCCCAAAATAGAAGGCCAATAAACAAGAATTATAAGCTCAATGGGCTAAACCTATTCTACACGGGCTTTAACGCATAGCCCAACTAAAGAGTACTATAGGCTTTTCTTTAGTATTGGTCCATTCTTCATTCATCCTCTTGACCATGACCCTAGTGATTGGGCCTTTGGCCCATGGGCCTCCATCAACTTTCCTAACAACATGTTTAAATTTTCTTTACTATTTATGAATTAGGCTGATGTAGTTTTCAAATCACAAATTTTTTTTCCTTAATACTAAGCAAGTTTCATAATCAACTTTAGTTAATGAGGAAGGTGTTGTACAAGAGCATTCATTTATTTGATAAATTGTTTCAAGAGCTTCATGCTCTAATTTTAAATTTTTTAGCTCTTGTTCAACTCTTACTAGTGTATGCTCATACCAACTAAGTATGCTTTTCAGTGTACTATTAAGGGCTCTTACTCTTAATGTCTTTTTATGCACTTGAATGAAATCTTCTTGTAGTTGATCATAATCGAAATTGGATTCAAAGTCATAATCACATACAATGCTTTGTTGATCCACTTCAGCCATCATGCATAAGTTAGCTTCTTTATTTTCAAATGTGTCACTTAAAGAGCTTGAGTCATTGTCATCCCATGCTATGTAGGCTCTCTTTCCTTTGACTTGTGTTTTTCTCTTTCAATCCTCCTTTAGTTTCTTTAGGTAGATAGGACAATCAACTTTGATATATCCTTACTTTCACACTCAAAGCAAGTATATTGAACAAAACTTTCTTTTTCCTTTTTTTGTTCCTCTTATTAAACTTTTAAGCTGATTTATTCTTCCTCCTTAAAAGCATGTTGAATTTCCTCACCATGAGGTTGAAGTGTTCCATATTCAAATCTCCAAAGCTTGATTCTTCAACAATTTCCTTTTTTTTTTTCAAGGATTGAAGCCTTCAATAAGACTCTTTTCCCTTTCTTGTCCAATTGCTCATTTTCTTAAAATATAAGCAATTTTAGTTTATGCTCCTTTAACTTACCAAAGAGAGTAGCTAAAGTCATTGATTTCATATACTTTGATTCTTTAATCACCATCACCTTAGCTTTCCATAATCTACCCAGACATTACAGCACTTGAGATTTAGTTCCTCTTTCCCAAATTTCTTGCCAAGATCTATTAGGTGATTTATAAGGTGTGTAAAACATTTTTTTGAAAATCAGAAATACTTTCACCTTGATTAAAAAATAAGAATTCATACTCTCTGACTAGTATGTGTGATGGAAATCTAATCCCCAAGGATCACTTTGGAAGAGGTAAGACCAAGAAGGGTGAAGGTGATCCAAGGATGCTCACACTTGAAGACCATTGGGCCTTTAGCTAGGTCCATGGTTAGGAGGCTAGAGGAGGCTTCTAGAGAGGAGGTGCTTCTTAGACCTATGCTCAATATGAGTATTGAGTATGATTCCTCTTGTTAGTCTCATAGTCTCTATTGTAAATACATTGTATAGTTTGATTTCTTGTACCTTGTATATAGTAGATACTTGTATAGGTGTATTTTTGCCTTTGTATTTGTGAGGCACTTTATTTCCTTTTTAGTAGCTATTGTATATTGTTTCTAGGGTAGGTTACTTGGGCACTTTGACTCCATTTAACCTAACCTAGAAATACATTCTTTTCTTAGTTTTCTAGTAGTAGGATTGGGAGTGGCATTAGCAAGCTAGAGAGTGCCATTAGCAAGCTAGAGAGTGTTACTAGCAATTTAGCCAAAAGGTGGTCCTAGGCTAAAATTTACATATTGGACTCATTTTACTCCTAATTTTTCATATATTTGATTTATCTAGGTTCCATTCACATTGGATGAACCTAACTAAACCAAATTATCAATTTCAAAACCGGTTGGAGTAAATTAAGTCCAAAGAGCCGCCCACCTAGATGTGTTCACACTTGTGTTCACACTTGGCCAAATAGCTTGGTTCTTCTCAAGCTTGGAAGCTTGAAGCACAAGCTTCTCCTTAGCTAGCTTACCAAGCAAGCTAAGTGAGGAGCTTGCTCTCCAAGCCTCTAGACCATGGGTGGTTAGCTAGACTTTACCATGGTTCCTAGTGAACCATGGTTAAGACTAGCTTACTCTCCAAGCTTCCTACTCCTATATTTTCGTTTTTCCCTCTTTGTAAAACAATTTTGGATGTATAGAGATTTCATTTCTGAAATATTGTTCAGATTACTCTCTTCTAAAAGTCCCTAAACCTCTTTGATATTCATCCAATTCTCTTATCCCTTCATTGAAGAGTGTGGTGAGAATTGAAGGGGCTTATCTCTTCAACAAGGAGTGGCGCCTCTTGGGAGAGTTCTCCACCAAACCTTGGTGGTTCTAAGGCCTCCTCCTCCATAGGAGACCTTATCAAAGCTTAGGAAGAATCAAGGAGCCAAAGATCTAGGGAGGAACTTGAAGAGGATTCACATCAATCCGGATTCTCCAAACAAGTTTCCATCATTTGGTATCAAGAGCTAGGTCTCCTTGGTAAATTCGTTCTTGAGCTTTTGTCTTTCATTCTTGTTCATCCAAAAACATATAAAAATGTGTCTATACTGTTCCTCCATGTATTTCCTTTTATTGTCTTGTGTTTGTGTGCCTTGAGTGGTTCTTGTGTCACATCTATAAATCTATAGAACACACTCACTTTGTCTTGCTTGTTTTTGGTTCATCTTCTAAATTCTTGTGAATCAATCTTTGTGTGTGCCTTAGGTATTCTTTGTATGTCTTTTTAAATGTTTTAGGATTGCTTTTATCTTCCTTTGGACTCCTAAAAATTTCGGACAAAAAGAAACTCCTAAAAAGAAACAAGAATACAAGCATTTTTCATTTCTTAATCTTCTAGTTTTGTCTTAGAGTCATGTGTAGTTGTTTTACTTGTCATTAAATCCTTGTTGTGCCTTTTTATTTTTGAATCTAAATGTGTTAACCTCTGTTCATATATGGTGTCATTGCTGGTTGAACATTATTAAATCTTAGTGTGCTCATAAAATGATTCCAATGCATGTTATTAGACCTAACATGTTCTAGAGTCAATTTTTTTTGTGAACTTCAATTGCTATTTGTTTCTTAGCAATTTGTGACCAGCAATTCCTTGTGTGTCTTGTGCTTGTTTTGAAAAAAAGAAAACTGAGTTAGAAGTGTATTGAAAACGAAAATCAAAGTGTACAAAAGATAAGAACAAACTAGTATCAAAACTAGTAACATTTTTGTGTTGAAAATTTTGACTAGTACACTTACACTTCTACTCTTCTTACTTCTCTTTTCTCCACCACTTGGAAACCTATTTATTAATTGTGTGGCCTATGTTATAAGTGCTTACTCTCTGTATTCAAAGAAAAGAAAGAAAGAAAAGAGACAAAAATATAAGAAAAAGAAAAGAAAACAAAAGAGAAAAACCTAGAAAAAGCAAAGTGAAAACAAAACATTTTTAGTAGCACTTGGCCTTGAAATTTTGTGTGATTTTCCTTGAGGTTTGCTTGCTGTCCAGTGGTTGGAAAAAGACTTTTAAACACTCAAAACATTTGAAAAAATTTTGTTTTGGTTTTTGTAATCCATTCTAATGCCATTCCTAGGGTTAATCTTTTGTGTGCTAGCTTTTGAAATTAGCCTTTATTTGTTGCTTTGTGTCTTCTTGGCTCTCTTTGTTTTGTCAGATTAATTCCTACAAGAGTATAGCCTTTTCTAAATTTTGCTTTTCAGTTTTCATTTCTTGGCCTCTACTCTCTCTTGTTTGGTTGTTAAGCCTTGGTGAGACATAATACTTTTCAAGCCAACACACTTGGAAGGAAGGACTAATTGAGACATATTGGCTAATCTCAAAGGGGTCTACACTTGAAGGAGATTGAGGTACACATAACCTGAGTGAAACACCTTAGAAAGGCTCACTTGTTTGTTATTTTTGCAGCCAAGACTTGTTTTTATTTTTAGGTCAAAGTTAGAGACGGATTTTGGAAGCAAATTAGTGTCGGATTTGGAGAACTTGGTGACGGATTTGGAACACTTGGAGAAGGAGTGGTGGAGACCAATTTGGGACGTTTCACTTGACTCCAAGGCTGTCCAAGCTTACCTCCAAACACCCTTGGTGGAAGTTCTTCAAGCATCCTTGATTAATTTTGTTTCCATTGTTTGTAACTCCTTAACCCTACCTTGGGTTAACTTTTGGTTTCCTTTGTTAAAACAAACCTACATTTAGGAGTGGTTGTTTGGGAAATTGTTTAAGTCCCACCACTTACTAAATAGTATTAAATAAAGCTTCTTAAACACGTTTAGTACTTGTGGAAGGGTCCCCAAAGGCTTTAAGTGCCATTTGGGCTTCCATTAGGACACGCCTAATTTTACTAGTTTTCATACTACATTTAGACCTTGTGGAAGTGTCCCAAAAGACTTCAAGTGTCACTTGGACTTCCACCCTAGGACCCTACGACTAGTATATGTTTTAATTGCTTTCCTTAAACTTGTTTAATTTCTAAGTTCGTTTAGAAGGCTTCCTATGCCTACTAGGGGTTTCGTGCACACACACACAACTACTTAACTTGCTTGTGTGAAAAATTTGTTTTGTAAGAAAGGTATAAGGGGGTTTAGTAATTTCCACTTGAAAAGGCTTGGTTATTAAGTGGCTCCTTGTAGCTCACCTCCCTTGATAGTACAACTTGTATACTTAGACCTCCAAGTACTTAGTATTACACCAAAAAGAGAAACTCTTTTGTGAAAATCTTTATCACTCACTTGCAAAATTCTTTAAGACTTGTGAAAACCTTTTCTCTTGCAAAAATGAGTGATCATTCTCGTGAGAGTAGTGTGCATGGTCATCATACTCCTAAGAGTCATAAAAGCACTAAAGATGAGCTTAGAAAACTTAGGGAATATATTAGGAGAAAAGAAATAGAAAATGAAAAAAATAATGAAACAATAAAAGAGTTGTTGAAAAAGCTTGTGGTGGGGGGTGAGAATAGCAAACCCCATGGCAATGAGGGTCATGGGCCTACTAAGCCCAAAAGACATGATGGTGAAGGGCCTTCTAGGCCCCATAGACATAAATATGAGGAAACACCATGTGAGGGTGATCTATTAATTGCCCAAAGGTTATTAACTAACCAACTAAAAGAACAAGATCAATCACAAAGAGAGAACCTTTTTCATTCTAGATGCAAAATTTTCAAGAAAACATGTTCTCTCATTGTTGATAGTAGATCTTGTAACAATTTTGTAAGTCAAAGGTTGGTTAATAAACTTCACTTAACTACTATAGCCCATCCTAAATCTTATAAACTTCAATGGCTTAATGAGGATGGACCTATAGAAGTTAAGGAACAAGTAAGTGTGCCTTTCTCCATTGGAAAATACCAAGATGAAATTTTATGTGATGTCATTCCAATGGATGCAAGTCACATTCTACTTGGAAGGCCATGGCACACATGATAGAAAAGTCATTCATGATGGTGTTAGCAACAAAATTCGCCTAGTCCATCTAGGCAAGAAACATACTTTGACTCCTCTTACACCTTCCCAAGTGTTAGAGGATCAAATAGTCATGAAAAAGAAATTTGAGGAAGAAAAAAAAAAGGAAAAATTAGAAAAAAAACAAAACCTCTTAAGTCTTGAGAGGGAGGGAGAGAAGGTTATAGAGTTGGAAGGAAGTTTCCCTTCCAAAGAAGTTGTTCCTAGAAGTCAATTTTCAATAAATCATTCAATAAAACAATGTCTTCTAGTTGAACAACCTCTTTACCTTCTCAATGCTAAAAAGACATTACTCTTGGAAAAGAGTAAGGAGGATAGTGTCTCCTCCAAAAATCTTGTGATAAAGGAAAGTCACTTTTCTATTAAAAATGATTGCAAAAAGACTTTTCTTCTTCACCAAGATTTTAGCTCTTTTTCTATTGCTACCACGGACTTAGAGCTTAAGATCCACAACCTAAATAATTTTGAAAATAAAGGATCTCAAGTTCTTAGTCTAGTGAAGAAGAAGTGGACTTCACCTAGTTTTACTTCTTATGCTACTACTTTGGTGGTGCCCAAAGTAGACGGCCATTGTCTATTTAGGACTTCTCTTACTTTAGTTGTTCTAATAAAGCACCCAACCTTTGTTTTATATTGTTTACTAGATACATCTCATGGTGTCTTATTTTCTATTTTTGATCTTAAGGGAAGTTCAAACTTCTTTGAACTTAACTTTACTACTTCCCTTCAAGACCAAATTAGATTCTATGACTTTTCTAAACTCTTTACACCCTCTTCCCTGATGTATCTAACATATAATATGATCAAAGGTTGTCTAGGTAGTTTCCTTATTATATTCACTTTGTTTTCTTATAGAAGCCTAGGTTACTACATAGGGTATCTTAGGCAAGATATCTTAGTATATAGGACTACTTCATTAGTTTATTATAGTTTTAGCACTATCACATTTTTAGGATTTAGTTCTATACTTAGAATACACTATAGTGAGGATCCTATTCTTATGCTTAGAGAACCCATCCTTCCTAGTCTAAGGACCCTTGCTAGGACTATAGAAGGAATTCCTCATAGGGTGCACTTTCCACATATGTTATATGAATATGTCATCCCTAATGCTTTGTTTCTTATTTTCATTGTAGGTGATGCTATCTTTGTGGAAGAACCACTGGATTTGAGGACAAATCCTTTCGAAGGGGGAGGGTATGATGGAAATCTAATCCCCAAGGATCCCTTTGGAAGAGGTAAGACCAAGAAGGGTGAAGGGTGATCCAAGGATGCTCACACTTGAAGACCATTGGGCCTTTAACTAGGTCCATGGTTAGGAGGCTAGAGGAGGCTTCTAGAGAGGAGGTGCTTCTTAGACCTATGCTCAATATGAGTATTGAGTATGATTCCTCTTGTTAGTCTCATAGTCTCTATTGTAAATACATTGTATAGTTTGATTTCTTGTACCTTGTATATAGTAGATACTTGTACAGGTGTATTTTTGCCTTTGTATTTGTGAGACACTTTATTTCCTTTTTAGTAGCTATTGTATATTGTTTCTAGGGTAGGTTACTTGGGCACTTTGACTCCATTTAACCTAACCTAGAAATACATTCTTTTCTTAGTTTTCTAGTAGTAGGATTGGGAGTGGCATTAGCAAGCTAGAGAGTGTTACTAGCAATTTAGCCAAAAGGTGGTCCTAGGCTAAAATTTACATATTGGACTCATTTTACTCCTAATTTTTCATATATTTGATTTAGCTAGGTTCCATTCACATTGGATGAACCTAACTAAACCAAATTATCAATTTCAAAACCGGTTGGTGTGACACCCTTACTACCCCAACACATGTATTGTAATAATGAAAACTTAACAAAAACAATTTTCAGTTTCGGTAAAAGGGTTCACATGAGAATCTTTAAAATTATTCTTCAACAACCACGACAATAAAAATGAAACGTGAGAGTTTACAAATGATTTTCAAAAATAATATTTACAATTCTAATTCCATATAACAATCTATGTCCTAAAGAAAATCCTCTGCCCCGATGTCACAATATCAGAGCATACCCACAACTCAACTATTAGCAATCTAGATGTCACTCGTAGCCGGATCTTCCTCACCTAAAATATCCACAAATCGCACAGTGAGAAAAGAAAACATCTATATATATAACACATAAGAAAACACAACATATTATCTCATTATAACTTAATATTCATAAATATTTCAACATATCGTATTTCAATCAATCATGCATCGTCATCACATCATAATTCTCAATCACACCAATCATCACAAATCTTGCACTTCCCACTATGCCAAGGTCACGCTACCCATTTAACAATCTTAGGCCGTGCTCACCCTTGATATGTTAACCAAGGTCACGATACCCACGTAACAATCCAGAGTCGTGCTCACCCCTGATATAACACTGTGCCAAGGTCACGTTACCCCTAATCTAGGGCCGTGCTCACCCCTGACATGTTAACCAAGGTCACGATACTCATGTAACAATCCAGAGCCGTGCTCACCCCTGATATAACACTGTGCCAAGGTCACGCTACCCCTAACCTAGGGCCGTGCTCACCCCTGACATGTTAACCAAGATCACGACACTCATGTAACAATCTCGGGCTGTGCTCACCCCTGGTCATAGGTGTGAAGAACCACAATCACATCTCATTCACATCCACATTCACATTCACATCCACATCCATATCCACATCCACATCCACATCCACATCTCAATTCCACAATACACACAATCCACACAAAATGGTGATTCACATACCCCTCAAGTAATTCATCATCTAGATCATCAAATAATATAACAATAACATTCATAAACTAATATAACAAACAACTGAATTATCAATTTAATATAATTTTAACGTAAATAGTAAAATCCCCAATTGTTCCAAAACCTAACTCACAGACACTTTTCTACAATTTCGTTCTCCCTCTCAAATCATCATTCTTACAAATTATTAGCATATCTATAATCCTCAAAACATACAGAATCTAACGGGATCCTCAATTTCTCAAACAGAAATCATCCAATTTTTCACAACCTAACTTACAGGCACTTTTCTATAATTTCGTTCTCTCTCCCAGAGCATCATTTTTACAAGTTAAACATATATTCGTAATTCTAAATATATATAGAATCACATAAGATAAGTAATCCTCCAAACAGAAATAATTATAAAATTATTCATAACTCTAAGGGTTCTTCCTCTACCCAATTCCCTCATGTAACTCTACATATAAATAATCTCTTTTTCCCCCGTACTTGGATAAATAGGAACTCGGGCAGAACCTCCTCCTCTTTTTCCTTAAACAAGGATCGAAACTAAAACTGGGGCAGAACCTCATCCTCTGAGTTCCTCTTGGTCTTCAGAGAGAAGGAGAGGAACGAAAGAGAGAACAGAAGAGAAGAGAGAGTGAGAATGAGAGGTGTGTAGAAATGAGAGGATTTGAGGCCTATTTATAGGATTTTTCGCCCACCTACCACTACGGCCCGTTCCAAAATCGAAACGGCCCGTTCTGGGCCCTTCAAACCTACGTAAATTTTTCAACTGGAACGGCCCGTTTCCAAACCAGAACGGCCCGTTCTCAACCCCAGCAGAACGGCCCGTTCTGCTTCCAGAACGGCCCGTTCTCCAAACCAGAACAGCCCGTTCTCCCATCAGAACGGCCCGTTCTGCTTCTACAATTTTGGCCATACTCACTATTCCAGAACGGCCTGTTTCAAAATTGAAACGGCCCGTTCTGGGCCACGAATTGGGCCAAAGGCCCACAAAAAATGGGCTGTTACAGTTGGAGTAAATTAAGTCCAAAGAGCCGCCCACCTAGATGTGTTCACACTTGTGTTCACACTTGGCCAAATAGCTTGGTTCTTCTCAAGCTTGGAAGCTTGAAGCACAAGCTTCTCCTTAGCTAGCTTACCAAGCAAGCTAAGTGAGGAGCTTGCTCTCCAAGCCTCTAGACCATGGGTGGTTAGCTAGACCTTACCATGGTTCCTAGTGAACCATGGTTAAGACTAGCTTACTCTCCAAGCTTCCTACTCCTATATTTTCGTTTTTCCCTCTTTGTAAAACACTTTTGGATGTATAGAGATTTCATTTCTAAAATATTGTTCAGATTACTCTCTTCTAAAAGTCCATAAACCTCTTTGATATTCATCCAATTCTCTTATCCCTTCATTGAAGAGTGTGGTGAGAATTGAAGGGGCTTATCTCTTCAACAAGGAGTGGCGCCTCTTGGGAGAGTTCTCCACCAAACCTTGGTGGTTCTAAGGCCTCCTCCTCCATAGGAGACCTTAGCAAAGCTTAGGAAGAATCAAGGAGCCGAAGATCTAGGGAGGAACTTGAAGAGGATTCACATCAATCCGGATTCTCCAAACAAGTTTCCATCAATGTGCTTCTTAGATATCTCAACATCACTAGTTCTCTCATGTGTCAATTATGAAGTAGGGATGGCAACGGGGCGGGGCGGGTACGGGTTTCATGATACTCGTCCCCGTCCCCGCAAGTTAAACTCATCCCCATCCCCGTCCCCATACCCGTCGGGTATAGATTTTCATCCCTATCCCCGTCCCCGTCGGGTATCAGGTATACCCGTACCCGTCAATTTTTTATTTTTTATTTTTGTAAAAAAAAATGATATTTTTAAATTATTTTTTTATTATATTAAAATTATAATTAGGTTTTTTCTTTATCTCATATTATAATTAATAATTACACATAAAAAAGTATTAAAATTTTTTAATATAATTAAATTGAAAGTGAATATTAAATTAAAAATGAGAACGGGGACGGGTATGGGTACGGGTACGGGGCGGGTAAGTACATACCCGTACCCATACCCGTACCTGATTTAATATATCGGGTTTTACCCGTGCCCGTACCCGTACCGGGTCAAACCGGGTATTCCCCGTCAAAGTTGGGACGGGTTCGGGTATTACCCGCGGGTACGGGTATGTTTGCCATCCCTATTGTGAAGTGTTCCACATTTCCTTAGAAGATTTACATTGTGATACTTTAAAGAATTCATCATGAGATGATGCAGATGTGATGATGTTCTTAGCTCTATAGTCATATTGTGCTTTTTTGTTTTCATCTTCACTCCACTCATTCTAATATTCTTTTCTCTTCTCACATTTTTCTCTTCACTAATAGGAATATATGGTTCATTCTCAATAACACCCCATATGGCTATATTAATTGATTCAATGAAAATTTTTATTCTAATTTTCCAATACACATAATTTTCACTATTGAAAATAAGAGGTATATGTATTGAAACTCCTTCACCATAGGATAGGTTATTACCAACCAATTGATTAGTTTTCAAGAACCTTGCTTTGTATACCAATTGTTAGAAAATGTGGCTTATACAAGAGGAGGTCAATGGGATATTTAAAAATACTCTATTAGTCTTGTACATGTAATATCATATTCTATTAGTCTTATATGTAATGTTTATAATTCATATCATACAACATTAAGCATATAATCAGATTTGACAGAATTTAAATACAAGTGTAGGGATAGAGAAAAATCCACAACAAATTTATACTAGTTCAGCCACATCTACTTGTGACCTACATCCAGTCTCTAATCAACCTAATTGAGATTTTACTCTATCTTTAAATTCAAAAGTTTTATAATTACACAAACACATGCAATATACTTCTATACATTTAAAGAAACCACTTCATGTACCCTAAGAAGTTTTCTCTTGTAGCATCGCACTACAAGATTCCCTTTTCTTAAGAAACCTACTTACAAAAACTAGTTATAGAGTGATTTAGGAATAAATGCACCTAATATACAAAGTAACTCAAATAAATGAATCAAATAGTGTAGCCTAGCCTATATATCCATGAAGATGATGATGATTAATTCAATTGTTGAATTCTTTCTTAAGGTTCCCATAAAGGGTATCAAACCTCTTATTTTAGAAAGACTTTTTTTTTTGTAGAGTTTTATCAAAAGTAACATAAAAAAAAAACTCAAGTTCTCTAAGTTTTGAAAATGAACAATCTTATATAGAGTTTTCTAACAGAAATAATTAATTATTCTCATGGATAATTGATTATTTTATTCTTTTTATATCTAGAAATCCACCAAGTAAAGTTTAATCGATTATTTCTTAAGATAATTGATTATTCCAAAGTGTTGCTTATGAAATAATCTATTGTTTCATTGGATAGTCAGTTATTACAATAATTCTTCTTAGTTGTTGAAAAATAGAGTAAATAATCGACTATTTTAAGTGATAATCAATTATGTTGAGTAAAAACTCAATACTTCAATTTTTCCAACTAGATTTTTTTTCAAATGAGTTTTAAAACTTATTTTCATCATCAAACATCATCTATATGGAGATTTAAAAGCTAAGTTAACTAAAAAGCACAAAGTAAACATGTAACAAAATCATAAACACATAACAAGATACAACTTGCACTCTTATCAATCAAGAGGCTTATATTTATAATCATCAAAACTAGATACAACATGTCTTCATCTTGAGCTTGGTCAACAATTTATTTAAGCTTGAAGAGGCTTTGTATTCAAAGACTAATTTGGTAGTTGCTTAAAGAGGCAAGTAAAAGAACACTTCGGTTAAGCTAGAAGTGGTATGTGAAAGATAGTGGAACTTAATCAAGTTGATCAAGAATTAGATGTAGTCTTAGTGGTTGAGACAAACCAAAATAAAAGAAATTGTATTATTTTTTTTTATCTAAACTCTTCGTCTGTACTCATAAGGTTTTAGGATACTACTTCATTGATACAAAAAGTATTGAGTTTTTTATTCATACTATTCAACCCCCATTATAGTGTTTTTCTTTCCTCCATGATATATATATATATATATATATATATGTATGTATGTATGTATGTATATATATATATATATAAGGGATCCACTTACTCATAAAGTAAGTCTTGATAAACTTACTCCACTCAATAACTCATCACTATATTGAATTTCAACAATGCAGCCATTAAATTAAAAGTTCTTAATGTATAGATCAAGTTTACAATTTTTTTTAAAAATTGAATACTATACAATGTGTAACACCCCAGTTTTCATACTTTTTATGGAGGGTAATTTAGTAATTTTTATAAGATTTATTGAGGGTAATTTAGTAGCTTCGTTCCAAACTACTAAAAAGACCTATTTTTGGTTGCCCAGAACGGGTCGTTCCCCAACTGGAATGAGCCGTTCCAAACCACAAAAATGGCCTATAACCCTAGTTGGGAACGGGCCATTCCAAATGTAGACGTCAGTTAAAACTCATCTCCAGAACGGGCCGTTCTGGTTTGAGAATGGGTTGTTTCAGATGTGAATTTTCCACATGATGAAAGGATCCAGAATGGGCCATTCCAGATTTGAAACGGGCCATTCTTGCCACTCCTGAAATCTATAAATAGAGCACTCTGGCACTGTTTCTAGACACACTCTCTGGAGACCAAGGAGAACCAAGAGAAGGAGTTCAACCAGATTCTGCTCTAGCTTCACCTTCTGCTTATCTAGGTAAGGGGGGAGTGAGAAACCTCACTCGGTGGTGTGGGAATAATCGTTGGGTAGTAGGATTGGCCCCCAATCCCTTACTTGATGCATGCTTCTAGGAACAGGAAAAATATGAATGTTTTCTGTTTTGCTTTTTGATTCTTCTGTTGTTTTCCTTGTTGGATGTGATGTATGAATATGTGATTGATTTTGAAAATGAATATGTTTTTTATATGAATTAGAGTGCTCTATGGGTTCCTGAGAGAACCCTATAAGAAACAAGCAAAATATGAATATTTTCTGTTTTGCTTTCTGAATGCTCTGTTGCTTTCCTTGTGTGATGTAGAGTGTAAATATGTATTTGATTTCAAAATTAGATATGTTTTGATATGAATTAGAGTGCTCTGTGGATTCTTTTACGGAATCCTATGAGGAACAATTATGAATATGACTATGTAAAATATGAACAAATGACATGAGACATGATGTGAATGATAATGTGAAATGTGATGATATGAGACATGAAATTCCATGACAAGTGAAATGTTGAGTTAATGAAATAGTGAATGTGTGAAATGCATCATGTGCATATATGATCTATTTCAGGTGTGCTGCTTATAGGCCACACACCAGTGATGTAACCAGCTAACAATGTGTACCTTAGGGTCACCAGTGATGTAACAAGCTATGTGATGAAATGACTTATTCCATGTGTGCCTCTTAGGCTGCATACCAGTGATGTAAAAAGCTATATGATGAAATGACTTATTCCAGATGTGCCGCTTAGGCCGCATACCAGTGATGTAACAAGCTATGTGATGAAATGACTTATTCAAGGTATGCCGCTTAGGCCGCATACCAGTGATGTAACAAGCTATGTGATGAAATGATCTATTCCAGGTATGCCGCTTAGGCCGTATACCAGTGATGTAACAAGCTATTCTAGGTGTACCTTGGGTCGCCAGTGATGAAATGATGATAACGTGATACTTCTGTATGGCGCCACATGCATGCATTTATGAGTCGAGTCCATGACATCATTGCATGATAAATGAGTGTACATGTGATATTGATTGTGTATGTGTATTATTTACATGTGACTTATGTTTGTTGTGTGTGTGTGCTATCTAACCTTTATTTCTGCACCTGGAACCGAGTGAGATATTTCTCACTCCCTTGTTGTTCTTTGTATGTGTTTAAATTGTGTTGCAGGTGATCATCAGCATGAGGATGTTGGTGATGAGGCTTAGGCTTCAGTTGGGCATGCTCTGATAGGATATGTGACATCGGGGCTTAGCTAGGTTTAGTATTGGAGTTTCGTTACTGTTATTGTGTTTTTGGAAATATTGATGTTTTATTTTGTCATTATTTGCGCATTGGACTACGATTTGTGAAATATGGATGTGAACTCTCTATCTATGTATTCTGAAACCTTAGTTTTTGAAGAAAGTTTTATTTACTCAAGAATGTACTTTATATTTATTGTGTATTATGTGTGTGGGGTAGAAGGTGTCACATAATGCTTCGTTATATATATTAAAATCAACATATTAAATATTTTCAAATTATTCATCAATTTGAATTAATGAAATGAAGAACCCAATAATTTTATAATTTCTAAAAAATTAGTAGGCTTGATCTGTGCAATAAAAATTTTGAATTTAACATTTAGATCAATGAAATTTGATGTAAAACAAGAATTATTGAGTAGAATAAGTCTATGAAAACTTATTAATGGGATAAGTGCATTCATCCTCTTACTCTCTTTCTTTCGTTCGATCTCTCTCTTGTTATATATATATATATATATATATATATATATATATATATATATATATATATATATATCATAAATAAAAATTTAATGTATAAAATTTATAAAAAAAATTCATTGGTTGATTTATCTAATACCTCTCTTCATAGTGGTTTTAGCATTTTGGACCGAGTTCCCTTAATTCCACAAAATAAAGAAATCAGTAAAAATTTCCTAAATAAATATATATATTTCTATATGTAAATTAAAAATATTTTTTCTATCATTCAATAAATTATATTAAAACATTTTAATTTTGAAATATTTTTATATATTATTAATTCTTAAATGTATTTAAGATAATAATTAATGAATTAGCATCTATCATATTATTAATTAAATATTATAAATATTAAATAAATAATTTATTGCCATAATTATTTTTTAAAACAAGAGGGTGAAAATTAGTACATTTTAGTGTTTTGGATAATTGGAAGACATTACAAATACAACAAAAGGGTTTGAACCTTAAATTGTGTATATATTATCATAATTCCTACCCTAGGTCAATTCTAATGGTTCAATTAGTACTAAACACTCATTTTGGTCCCTTATTTTGAAAGGAGTTGTCATATTGATCCTTGAAACTAAGAAATAAAGTCCTTAGATTGCCAAATAAATCTTGAAATTTAACTACTTACTGTCATTTTGTTTTAACAAAAGCAAAAAATAGGTATATTTTAGGGATAAAAAAATATTTAAACCTTATTAAGTTTTATAACATTGTTAAATATTTTATTTATGAACTATAATACACTTATTAAATTTCATACATTTAATGCATTTAATATTTTGAATTTTAAATATTTATTGTAGTTAATATATAAAAGTATAGTCATTTTTTATTTGATTATTAGATTAAATATTTTATTTATTTGATATTAAAGTATGAACGAAAAGCATTACCTACAAAAATGGATTTTTAAATATATTATCTTGAATTTGATTCTTGACAATTTGAATACATAATTTTTTTTAGAGAGAATTTTGGTATTTTTTACATCTCAAAAGAAATTAGTTTTTAACTATATCGACTTGAGGATATCTTTTGCAAAAACAAACAGAAAATAAACGAAATACGCATTTATTTTTTTTAATTTTAGAATATTTAGTTTTAGCTAAAAACCTATATTTAAGGAAAATGTCTTAAAAATATGTTCCGATATAGCCTTTTTAAAACATATATTATCACGAAAATAAAGTTGTCACTGTTAGTTTATAGTCCCCATGCAATGTGTAGCAACGAAGGCATGGAACCAAAATATATGTACTTTTAGGAAATGTTAACTCACATCTAAAGAGCGTTATATCATTATTTCTTGTGCTACTTGTTTTAAAATAATTAGTTGTTCATTTAATATTATAAGTAATGTTTAATTATTATGGTTATTATTATAAGAAAATCATTTAATATATTTTTCGAACAAATTATTACTGTAATTTTCTTTAGCTTTCTAAATGAGTTGTGTGAAATGGGAGTGTTATAGGTGATTGTTTTGCACTTTAGAGTTGGTATGGCAAGGTCAATAAATGAAAGAAAAAAAAAAAGTAATGAAATGGGTTAAAAAAAGAGAAGAGAGAAAGAACCCTACAAATATACTCTTCCCAAAAACTAAAAGGAAAACTCCTTTCGCCAAAAAGTTTTCTTATCTTCCACCTCTAAGATTCCTCACGCCCCTTTCTTCCTTCCTACTCTTAACCTTCACTAACCCTCACGTTCCTTCCTAAACATCTCAATCTTCCTCCTCTTCCATGCATGTGTACCATTTCCCCTCTACATCATAAAGTTGAGTTGTTGGGGTTATGGAGACAATCCGTAGAGTTGTGTTCATTGTTGAGGAGCCTAAAGGAGCGTGATTCTCTAGATCAAAGCAAGAATTCCTCTTTTTTCTTTCTTCTCAAGCCTAGCAATGTCACCAAGGTATGAAAAATTCTACCAATATTTATCGTAGGTTTTGCTTTTGAGAAAGAATTTGCATGTTGTTAATTTGGATAGAGGATGTTGGAATTTGGGGAAATGTATAATTGATTATTTGATGTGCAAGATGAATTTGATATTATGATGAATTGATGATTTTCCCCCTTTGATAATTTGTGAACTAAAATGCACGAGATTCGATAATTAAGAAATATTATTGGTATTGTGATTAATTGTTGAATTTCAGGTTATGTATAAGAGTGGGGAAAACTGAGAATTTTTAAAAGTTGTAATCTTGTGAGGGGTTTCCAATGTTGCTTTGTAGTATCAATAAATTTTTGGATGATTATACACACACACACACACACACACACATATATATATATATATATAAGTTCATGATATATTATATCTATATGCGGCTTTCACATGTCTAAGTACTGCTTGTGTGATCATCTTAAGTTATATATGGTGTATGCATCAAGTTAGTGTACCAATATAGTGGTATCTTGGATTGTTACGTGTTTTTTTCCCTCATTTTGTTTCTTTGAAACTGTATCACTATGATAGTTTAGAATCATATTTTGAATTAGATGTTTTATTTTTTTTTCATATAAAAGTATATCAATTTGTTGTGTTTTCTTTTTCCTTCCTTTGGAGTGATATGTGTCACATTTTATTGTAAGTCAATATTGAGAGATACAATGTGGAGAGGTAGCAAAATAAAACATTTGGCAGATCAAATCCAAGCAAAGCAAGGAGAATCAGTTAAAGAAAGGCCTTGTTTATTCCAAAACAGTTGTTTTAAAAACAAATTTTAAAACATAAATATTTCTATGAGAAATTGGTTGTTGATTGGTGTTAATTTATTTCATAAAACAAATTTTAAACAAAATGTAAAAGAAGAATATCTGTAAATATTAAGTTTAAAATTATGTGGCTTGATTCTTTGAAATTCTTCCTTTCTATTTTTACCATTGCTATGCTATAAACCAATTTTGTATCATCACTACTACAAGACACATTTTCTACATCGGTTCTATGAAGCCATCTACATCGGTTCTGAAACCGATGTAAAAAATATATAGATTTCTACATCGGTTCAAAATCGATGTAGATTAGAACATAAATCTACACGACAGTTCTAGTCACCTGCATCCGCAACTTCCGTCGCAACAGAGGCCCCATTTCCGGCATTCTCAATGGCTATGTCGGCTTAAGCACTGCCATATTCACCGACCTCTGCTCTGCTCTCTTCGTTGATGACCTTGCATCCTTTCTAGTCATGCTCGCTCTCGTTCCATTCGTCATTTGCCTCTCTGGAATCTTTTTCCTCCGCGAGATTCCTCTCGTCGCCGCACAGGACGATGATCAAGACTCATCCTATTTCAGGGTTTTCAACGCAGTCATCGTGGTCGTTGCCCTTTACCTCTTGGCTTTCGGGTTCCTTCCCAACCCCAAAGCTCTGGCATCTCGGGCGTTTGTCGTGGTTTTGGTTGTTCTGTTGGCGGCGCCGTTGGGAATTCCGGTCCACTCTTACTTGAAATCGCAAGGGTTGAAAGCGGGTGTGGATGTGGATGTGGATGTGGAGGAAGCGTTGCTTGGCGAAAACGTGAAGGGGAATGAAAGTGAGGTGGAGAGAGTGAACGTGTTAGCGGTGGTGGTGGAGCCAGAGTTCTTGCCTAGGGTTTCGGCGCCGCGGCGGGTGTGCGCGCACTATGTTGAACAATATGAACTTGTCTATGTTGAACGTGTCTCAATATTACATCGGTTATTGGGTGAAATGATGTAGATGTATTTGTAATTATTTACAAAATTGCCACCGCACATTTAAAACAACATCGGTCCCACCAAAAACGATGTAAAATGCTCAATATTTAGATCGGTCTCAGCCATAACCAATGTAAATATGCTTTACATTATACTCTTATTTACAAAAATTCCACCGCATTCAATTTTTACATCGATTTTACCTAAACCGATGTAGAATTGACGATGTTAAACAGTTACTTTCTAGTACTGCATTGTGTTAGTTCTTCTATATTTCTATGTAGGAGAATAGTGCCCAATTTTCAGCACAAATAGTAAATATTTAAGCATTTAGCATAACGACTATTAGAATATCATAATGGACTTATCTAGTTATTATCTTACTTGTATGACATTTTCTTTTACTCCAAATGATTTTTGCTATCGCACAAATTTTACTATTTTTTATTCGAATATATTTTCTCCAATTGCAAAAATGGAAGGTTGAGAAGGGTTTGTTTTGTACGTATTGTTGGTTATTAGTAATTAATCTTAGTTAAGGAGATGACCAATATGGAAATATGAACTTCTTTTATGGAAAAAAAATAGAGGGTTAATAACTCTTTTACTTTTACAAATATTTGTATTTCATTTATAATAAAATAATAAATGAGTATCTTACATTCTTATCCTTATATAATTTACTAGATTTAGTAGGCAAAGTTAGATGTTGTAGGATGTGGAGCCTTCTCAAAGGTTGAGTATTTTACAAGGTTGTTTCCAATTAATGTAATTGATGTGTTCTTATTTGATCATTGGTTTCAAAACCCAATTGACAAAAATGCTTGTCCATGGGAGTACACCAGTGGACTAATCATTCTTAAAGAAACAAAAATGCATGGGAGACTATAACCGTATAAACTTGAAAAATGATATAAAAGATCTCATATCATTTGAACTCCCATATTATATTATTGTCTCCCACACTTTTTTGTTTCCTTTTGAGTGATTAGCTCACTGGTGTACTCTCCGAGACAAGCATTTTCATCAACTGTGTTATGAAATCAATATTCGATTAGTGATGAAAATACTTCGATTACATTATTTGAAAATAATCAAGTAAACAGGTCTCAACCTTTGTGAAGGCTCCCCATCTTATAACAACAAACTTTACTTATAGAACCTAATAAATATAAGGATAATATTGTAAAATATTCCTTTATTAATTTTTTATAAAAGAAATACATATAATTGAAAAGGTAAAATAATTACTAACCTTGGATGTTTTCTATAAAGAACATTCATATTTTCATATTGACCATCTCCACAACTAATATTAATTACTAAATAACCAATAGTATGTACAAAACAAACCCTTTTTAGCCTTCCATTTTGGATTTAAAGAAAACATATTTTAATAAGAAAGGATAAGATTTTTTCCACCAAAAATCCAATCAAGTAATAGAAAATGCTACAGGCAAGTAAATAACATATCAATATATATATTATGATATCTAATAGTCATTATGCCAAATGCTTTAATATCCACTATTTGTACTAAACTTTAGCACCATCCGGTTTACTACATACAAATCAAGAAGAACTAGAAAAATAAGTGTAAAAATCAATTTAACATTGTGATTGTAAAACAAATAGAAGAATTTACAAGAATCAAGTCACCTAATTTTAAACATAAGACCAATAGATATTATCTATTTTAAAAATTTGTACTATCAAATAGATTGGTTTACTCAATAACAGTTGTCTAAAATTAAAAAAATACTAAGTTTTAAACTTTGTTTTTTTATAACAATTAATGTTTTGAAATAAACAAGGGCTTTCTTTAACGGATTCTCCTTGTGTTGGTTGGATTTTATCTATCAAATGTTTTATTTTAGTCATTATTGTTTTTCCAATAGCATCATCTAATTTTGAATACAATTTTGAACTATCATGGTGATACAATTTGAAAGAAATAAAATAAGTAAAAAAAGAACAGAATGTAATCATGCAAGAGGCCACAACATTGTTAGATTAACTAAAGGCATACACCTTTTCTTATTTAAGATGGTCATACAAGTTGTATTTTAGAGATATGACAGGCTTATAAAAATAGAATATAGAGAAAGTGATAAAGATCCAACCTACCAAGGTAAAGATCTTTTGTGTGACATTGGAGGTCTCATGACAAAGTCCAAGATGAAGATGACAAAACAAGCTTTAGAAGGACTAATTGTGAGGATCAAGATAGGTTCAAATCAATGTTTAGATCTTGTACCAATATGAATCAGTTTCCTACAAGTTGATCAAGATGCAGAGATAAATTGTAGACAACATATCAAGCTCAAACTTAAATGCCCAAACTCAACATGACAAGCCTAAATTTCTAGGAACCAATATGATAATGCCTGTCAAATTTAGGGACCAATTTGAATGTTTACTCATTCAATTAGTAAATCTTACACTGATTGTTAACAATTACGCACTCATTATTTGTTTTGAAAAAAAAAGTAGACTTGAACACAAAAACATTTTGTAGAACATTACATGGTACTCATATTAGTATTTAAAACTAAGAAATCGCCAAATTAGTTCCTAGAACATCAAATTAGTTCTTAAATTAAATTTCTTTTGTTATTTGTTCTTGAATGTACATATCAAAACTATCAATTTTGGCACAAGTTATTTTGAGTTTTGGATGAACGTGATTGTTATTTTTATTTTTATTTTCATAGACATTTTTTATACTTATTTAGTTTTAAGGACTAATATTACAATGTATTCAAAATTCAAGTATCAAATTGAGTGTTTACACTTATATAAATATATAAATAAAATAATGTTTTATTTTATATATAATTAATTATATATTATGTATTTAGTAAAATTTATTATACCTAATATATCATTTGATGACTTAAATATTTTTTTGCTTCCTAATATATACCTATTTTTGGTTTTTGGTTCCTAAAAAATTTTAGCTCAACTTTTGGTCTCTATAAATTTAATATATATATATATATATATATATATATATATATATATATATATATATATTCTATGTTTTTAGCTTTTATCATGACTTTCCCCCCCCCCCCTTTTTTTATGTGTTAAACATGAAGTGCTCCAAAATGTTTGACATGTCATCCAATAATATTAAAAAATGTCACGGAAGAGACTAAAAAGTAATATATATATATATATATATTATTATTATTATTATTATATATATATATATGAGGAGGGTTCAAACGATATCAGTGTAACTTTTACTAAGTATTATACCGCTCAATAACTTTATATTAAATGTGAATTTTGTAAATTCAATCATTAGATTGAAAGTTATTTACTCCTAGATCATAGATACAAAATTTTATATTAATCCAAGATGATTTGATACTTCATTATTATAAAATAAAATTGACGTAATATATACATTTCAAAATATACTAAAATGTGAAAACTTTGATTACCTTCAAGTTGTTGTTCAATTTTAACCAAATTTGATACAAACATATAAAGTGATATGAACTTTCAACCTAACAGTTGTATTTACAAAATTCACATGGAATATAAAGTTATTGAACAGTATAATACTTAGTAAAAGTTATACCAGTGTTATTATAACTCTCCTATATATATATATATACATATATATAAATTAGGGACCAAAAGACAAGTTAAGAAAAAAAATTTACGAACCTAAAGCAAAAAAAAAATAGGAATATTTTAGGGATAAAAAATAATTAAGCCTTATTAAATTTTATAACATTACTAAATATTTTATTTATGAACTATAATACATTTATTGAAGTTAATACATTTAATGCCTTTAATATTTGGACTTTTAAATATTTATTTAAGTTAATATATAAAAATATAGTCATTATTGATTTGATTATTAGATTAAATATTTTATTTATTTGATATTAAAGTATGATAAAAAAGAATTACTTACAAAAATGAATTTTTAAATATATTATTTTGGGTTTGATTCTTGACAATTTGAAAACAGAAATTTTTTTTAGAGAACTTTGGTATATTTTACATCTCAAAAGGAATTAGTCTTTAACTATTGACCAAAGGATATCTTTTAGAAAAAAATAGAAAAATAAAAAAATACATTTTTTTATTTTACAATATTCAATAAGTTTTAGCTAAAACCCTATGTTTAAGGAAAGTTCCTTAAAAAATATGTTCAAATATAGCTTTTTGAAAACATATATTATCACAAAAATAAAGTTGGCACTCTTAGTGGCAGTCCCCATGCAATATGTAGCAAGGAAGGAGAATCACCAAAATTTATGTAGTTTTAGCAAAGGTCAACTTTCATCTAAAGAGCCTTATACCAAGATTTCTTATACCATTTTTTTTTAAATAATTAGGTGTTCATTTAATATTATAAACAATGTTTAATTATTATGGTTATTATGAAATAATCATTTAATATATTTTTCAAACAAATTACTAGAGTGATTTTCTTTAGATTTCAAAATGAGTTGTATGAAATGAGAGTTTTATACGTGATTGTTTTTTACTTTAGACTTGGTATGGCAAGGTTAAATAAATGAAAAAAAAAAAAAGAAGGAATGAAGTGGGTTAAAAAATGAGAAGAGAGAAAGAACCCTAAAGATATCCTCTTCTCGAAAATGTAACAGCCCAATTTTTCGCTGGGCCAAGGGCCCAATTCGTTGCCCGGAACGGGCCGTTTCAAAAGTGAAACGGGCTGTTCCGAAATAAGAAAATGCTTATAAAATGAAGTGGGAGAACGGGCCGTTCCAATTGGAGAACGGGCCGTTCTGGTTTGGAGAAGGGGTCGTTTTGGAGGGAGAATGGGCCGTTCTGGTTTGGAGAACGGGCCGTTCTGGAGGGAGAACGGGCCGTTCTGCTGGGTTTGAGAACGGGCCGTTCCGGTTTTAGAACGGGCCGTTCCAGTTGGGAAATTTGCGTAGGTTTGAAGGGTCCATAACGGGCGTTCCACTTTTGGAACGGGCCGTTCCGGTAGGTGAGCCTGAAATCCTATAAATAGCGCCCCTCACCTGTCTTTTTCACACATCTCTCATTCTCTCTTCCTATTCTCTTCTGTTCTTTCTTCTTCCACTCTTCTTCTCTCTAAAGACCATAGGGCACTTAGAGGAGGAGACCAAGAGATCCCTGTTGTAGTTTCAACTGTTGTTTATCCAGGTACGGGGGAAAAAGGGAATTATTTATATGTAGAGTTACATGAGGGAATTGGATAGAGGAAGAATCCTTTAGGATTATGAGCAATTTTATAATTATTTCTGTTTGGATAATTATTGGTCTTATTTGATTCTGTATGAATTTAGGATTATGAATATATGATTTATTTGTAAAAATGATGCTCTGGGAGAGAGAACGAAATTATAGAAAAGTGCTTGTAGGCTAGGTTTTGGAAAAATTGAAATATTTCTGTTTGAGGAATTAATGATACCATTAGATTCTGTATGTGTTAAGGATTAGAAATATATATTTAATTTGTAAGAATGATGATCTGAGAGGGAGAACGAAACTATAGAAAAGTGCCTGTGAGTTAGGTTTTGAAAGAATTGGGGGTTTTATTGTTTATGTTAAAGTTATATGAAATTGATAATTCCATGGTTTATAATATTAATTTATGAATGTTATTATTGTGTTGATTAATAAGAGTGAATGATCTTGATGTGAATTACTTGAGGGGTGTGTAAACCCTTATTTTGTTGGGCTTATCTGTTGTGTATGTGAGGTGGAGTTGTGTACGTGATGTGAATTTGAATTATGAGATGAGATGTTGTATGGATGTGATTATGATTGTGATTGTGGTGCATCACATCAGTGACTAGGTATGGCACGGCCCTTGGGTAAGTGGTGCTACAGGGAGGGCATGACCCTAGCATGGTGTGGGATGAGTAAGACAGTTAACACACACCACTTATGTCGATTATGGCAGCCCTGACATAGGGTTAATTGCAAGAGACTGTATGGATTGTAATTTGATTGTGGTTCCTCACACTAAAGGATCAAGGATGATAAGAACCCTGGTAGTTGATGCTTCAGGGACGAGCGTACTCCTGGATGATCATGGATGATACGAACCCTGGGTAGTTGATGCTTCAGGGACGAGCGTACTCCTTAATGACTAGGGATGGCACGGCCCCTGGGTAAGTGATGCTACAGGGAGGGCGTGACCCTGGTTTGGTGTGAGAGGCAATTAACCCGTATCACTTGTGTCAGATGTGGCGAGGTCTTGGTATAGTGTTAATTGTAAGATTGGTGTGAATTATGGATGTGGATATGATATTGTTAATTGTAAGATTGACATGAATTATGGATATGGAAATGATGTTGTAAACTGTATAATTGGTGTGGATTATGATGGATTGAGATATGTATGTGAAATGAGATATGTTAAATGTGAATTGAGATGTGAAGATGATGAATGATTGATATATATATATATATATATATATATATATATATATATATATATATATGCAAAGTACATACAAACACATCACAATATAATCTCATCATAATTCATTATTTGATAAAATATATATAGATATATATATATATATATATCTATATATATTTTATCAAATAATGAATTATGATGAGATTATATTGTGATGTGTTTGTATGTACTTTGCATATAGATATTTTCTTTTCTCACTGTATAAACTGTGGATATTTTAGGTGAAGAAGATCCGGCTACGAGTGACATCTAGAATGCCAACAGTTAAATTATGGGAATGCTCTGATAGTGTGACATCGGGGCAGAGGATTTCTAGGACAGAATATTTATATGGATTTGGTATTGTAATAAATGATTTTAAAATTGTAAACTCTTAAATTTTACCTTTCAAGTTTTAATTTTCAGTCATTTTCTTATATTGAAGAAGGAACAGTTTTGAAGTTTTATGTGAACCCTTTTACGAACCCTTTGAAAGTTTATTCTTCTTAATTAAATTATATTATATATGTGTTGGGGTAGTAAGGGTGTCACAGAAAACTAAAATGAAAACCCTTTTTGCATAAAAGTTTTCTAATCTTCCTCCTCTAAGATTCCCCACGCCCCATTCTTGCTTCCTACTCTAAACCTTCACAAACCCTGACATTCCTTCCCAAACAACTCAATCTTCATCCCCATCCATGCATGTGTAGCGTTTTCCCTCTACATCGTGAAGTTGAGTTGTTAGGGGTTATGGAGACAATCCGTACAGTTGTGTTCATCGCTGAGAAGCCTAAAGGAGCTTGATTCTCTTGGTTAAAGCAATAATTCCTTTTTTTTTTCTTTCTTCTCAACCTTGACAATGTCACCAAGGTATGGAAAATTCTACTAATATTTATCTTAGGTTTTGCTTTTGGGAAAGAATTTGCATGTTGTTAATTTGGATAGGGGATGTTGGAATTTGGGAAAATGTACAATTGATTCTCTAATGTGCAAGATGAATTTGATATTATGATGAATTGATGATTTTCCCCCTTTGATAATTTGTGAACTAAATTGTAAGAGATTCCATACTTAAGAAATATTATTGGTATTGTAATTAATTGTTGAATTTTAGGTTGTGTATAAGAGCGGGGGAAACTGAGAATTTTTGAAAGTTGTAATCTTGTGAGGGGGTTTCCAATGTTGCTATGTAGTATCAAGAAACTTTTGGTTGATTATACACACACACACATATATATATATATAAGTTCACAATATATTGTATCTCTATGTGCCTTTCACATGTCTAAGTATTGCTTCTGTGATCATCTTAAGTTATGTATGGTGTATGCATCAAGTTAGTGTACTAGTGTAGTGGTCTCTTGGATTGTTACGTGTTTTTTTTCCTCATTTTGTTTCTTTGAAACTATATAGCTATAATAGTTTAGAATCATATTTTGAATTAGATGTTTTATTTTTTTCATATAAAAGTATATCAAGTTGTTGTGTTTTCTTTTTCCTTCCTTTGGAGTAATATGTATCATATTTTATTGTATGTCAATATTGAGAGATACAATGTGGAGAGGCAGCAAAATAAAACATTTGCCAGATCAAATCCAAGCGAAGCAAGGAGAATCAGTTAAAGAAAGACCTTGTTTATTCCAAAACAGTTGTTTTAAAAGAAACTTTTAAAACATAAATATTTTTATGGGAAATTGGTTGTTGAGTGGTTTGAATTTATTTCATAAAACAAATGTTAAACAAATTGTAAAAAGAGAATATCTGTAAATCCTAAGTTTAAAATTATGTGGCTTGATTCTTTGAAATGCTTCCTTTCTAATTTTACCATTGCTAAGCTATAAACCAATTTTGTATCATTATGTTAGTTCTTCTTTATTTCTATGTAGAAGGATAGTGCCCAATTTTTAGCACAAATTGTAAAGATTTAAGCATTTTGCATGATGACTATTAGAGTATCATAATGGACTCATATCTAGTTATCAAACAAATTTTACTATTTTTTATTCAAATATATTTTCTCCAATTGCAAAAATGGAAGGTTGAGAAGGGTTTGTTTTGTAAACATTGTTGGTTATTAGTAATTAATCTTAGTTAAGGAGATGATTGATCGAGGCCGTACCCGGTCAAATAAAAATAGTTAAATGCAATACTAGGAAGCTTTCCTAGGTCGTCTCCCAAGGACCATTTGTCTCTGTCAAAGGTTCACACACGAAGTGGGGGGGTGGTTTGGTTCAGTTTTATAAAGGTTTAAAACACAATAAAATACAAGTAAAATAGTAAGTAAAGCAAGTTGACTCCTTGTTCGGATTGTAACTCTCTTATCCCTGGTTCACAAGAGGTTACTCTATCAACCACTTAATCCTTGTTCCATCCGAGTTTACCAACTAAGCGAAGATTAACTCAAGACTTCTCTACACGAATTAAGCAAACGTATACAACATTGAACCTCATCACAGATTAAGCAACTGTGGCATTAAGGACAACCCATTAAGCATGAACACATTAATACAGATATTAAATGAAGAATGACCAAGTAGAACAGAGATTTACAAATGTACCCAACCTCAAACAGAGATTACAATCCACAACAAGGAGCCAACTCCAGGGGTTTTAGCCTTCCATTAAAACGAAAATGCAGTAGATAAAATGAAGAACAACAGAAACATAAACAGCCAGCGAGAAGAAAAGAAAACTGCAAATCTATATTAACTTCAATATCAAAATGCGGGTCTCCAATACAAGCAATGAAGAAAAACGTGAAAAGGAAGAATAGCATAATAGAAAAACAGGAAGACAGAAGCCAAAAATAGAGAAAAAACTCAAGGAAAGAAGAACTAAAACCTAAAACGTAGTCACATCAAGACTGCCCATTATCAACCCTCCTAGGTCCCTAAAAAGCCTAGAAAAGTCAAAATGGGCCCCCTATCCAAGTCTGACCTGAAAATACAATAAAATAAACAAAACATAATAAAATAAAACAAAATGTTGATGTGGCGCTGATGTGGTGAAATGGTGCTGACGTGGCATTTATCTCTTGAAGTCCAAAAATAATATCCAAGCCCAAAAATTCTTCACAATTAACCTGAAAATAATTAATAGACAAAAATTAGACCAAGTGAATTGGAATTAATTAAAATAGGAATTACTGGCCCAATGAAGCCCAAACAGTGAAAATGTGCAATTAATAAGTGATTAAGCCCAAATCAACAATTAAAATAAGTATAAAAAGATAAATAAATAAGGGAAAATAATGACTTATCAATGATCAATATGGCAATATGAACTTCTTTTGTGGAAAAAATAGAGGGTTATTAATTCTTTTACTTTTAAAAATATTTGTATTTCATTTATAAAAAAAAAATATGAGTATCTTACATTCTTATCCTTATTGATGGAATCATGCTTTGGAGTGCAAGAGGTGACATACTCAAAGATCCAAGAAGAGTGGGCTAGACATGGAAGATTGGGCCAGTCAAGGCCCAATGGGCCCTATGGGCTTGGAAGGCCCAAACCAAGTTTCAACATGGGCCTATCTTGTTATGAACATTCTTATTACATTTTTTTAGCATAGTTTGAATATATTTTGGTCTTGTATTTTGGACCATATAGAGTAGCATTTTAAGTTTTAGGCTTGTTGGGCCTAGTTTTGGGTTTCATGGGCCTTTGGGCTTTTGGTACCCAATATTGGGCTCATTTTCATTCTTGTAATTTTTCCTTTCCATTGTAATTGTTTGACCAATGTAATTAGGTCATTAGAATAGGAAAATATAAGGAATACTAAAGTATGTTAATTAGGTTAAATTAGGTTTAATTTAGAAGTCATTTAAGTTACATTTGAGTCACATGTTTAGCACCATGGGTGGCTGAACATGTGCCACTCAAATTAACCCTAAATAACTTTCAAATCAAACCTAAATGCACCTTGGTACCTAAATTTTCGGAGTTACACATGTGCACCAAAGTTTGAATTCAAATTTCAAATTTGAATTCAAAATTTAGGCGCCATTTTGTGAAGCCTTAGTTTAGGCGCCTATGGTCACCATTTCGTGCATACTTAAGCCTCTCCTTCACACTTTGTATTCACTTTTGAGATTAATAAAATTGGAGAGCTTATTCAGCCCAATTTTCTCTTGAGAGTCACCGTGAGAGAAAGTTTCACCTTAGGAACCCTATTAGGTTTTCCTCCTCTTTGAAGTGAGCTTTCCCTTGAACCTTAAGCTTGGATGCTTCCATCCAAGGCTTAAGCCTTCTTCCTATCCGAGAATCTTCCTCCATCTAGTGTTCATCACTTCGGTTTCCATTTCCTTGAAGAAGATCCGAGTTAGGAGAAGCTAAGGAGAAGAACTCCATTCACTCTTCCTTTCCTCCTCCATCACTTATACTTACTAGATTTAGTAGGCAAAGTTAGATGTCGTAAGATGTGGCGCCTTCTCAAAGGTTGAGTGTTTTTACAAGGTTGTTTCCAATTAATGTAATTGATGTGTTATCATGTGATCATTGGTTTCAAAACCCAAAGAAACAAAAATGCGTGGGAGACAATAATCGTATAAACTTGCAAAATGATATACAAGATCTCATATCATTTGAAGTCCAATATTATATTATTCTCCCCCACACTTTTTTATTTCTTTTTGATTGATTAGCTCACTGGTGTACTCTCCTAGACAAACATTTTTGTCAATATGAAATCAATAGTCAATTAGTGATGAGAAAACTTTGATTTCATTATTTGAAAACAATCAAGTAAACATGTCTCAACCTTTGTGAAGGTTCCCCATCTTATAGGAACAAACTTTGCTTGTAGAACCTAATAGATATAAGGATAATATTGTAAAATGCCCCTTTATTATTTTTTTTAGTAAAAGAAATACATATAATTGAAAAGGCAAAAGAATTACTAACCTTGGATTTTTTCTATAAAAAACATTCATATTTTCATATTGAGCATCTCCACAACTAATATTAATTACTAAATAACCAATAGTGTGTACAAAACAAACCCTTCTCAACCTTCCATTTTGGAAATGAAGAAAACATATTTTAATAAGAAATGATAAGAATTTGGGCACCAAAAGTCCAATGAAGGAATAGAAAATGCTATAGGCAAGGAAATAATATATCAATATATTACGATATTCTAATAGTCTAAAAATCAATTTAACTTTGTAATTGTAAAATAAACAAAAGAATTTTAAAGAATCAAGTCACCTAATTTTAAACATAAGACCAATAGATATTATCTTTTCAAATTTTTATTTAAAATTTGTATTATCAAACAGATTGGCTTTACTCGGTAACCATTGTCTAAAATAAAAAAATACAAAGTTTAAAATTTTTTTTTTATAACAATTAATGGTTTGAAAAAAACAACGGCTTTCTTTAACGGATTCTCCTTGCTTTGATTGGATTTGATGTATCAAATGTTTTAGTTTAGTCATCATTGTTCTTCCAATAGCATTATCTAATTTTGAACTATCATGGTGATATAAGAGGCCACAACATTGGTACATTAACTCAAGGCATACACCTTTTCTAATTTAAGATGATCATACAAGTTGTATTTTAGAGATATGACAGGCTCATAAAAATAGAATATAAAGAAAGTGATAAAGATCCAACCTACCAAGGCAAAGATCCTTTGTGTGACATTGGAGGTCCCATGACAAAGTGCAAGATGAAGATGACGAAGCAAGCTTTAGAAGGACTAATTGTGAAGATCAAGACAAGTTCAAATCAATGTTTAGATCTTTTACCAATTTGAATCACTTTCCTACAAGTTAATCAGGAGTAGGCCTAAATTGAAGACAACATGACAAGCCCAAACTTAAATGCCCAAACTCAACATGACAAGCCTAAAGTTCTAGGAACCAATATGACAACGGCTTTCAAATTTAGGGACCAATTTGAATGTTTACTTATTTAATTAGGAAATGTTATACAGATTGTTAACAAGTACCCACTCATTATTTGTTTTGAAAAAACAAAAAAGTAGACTTGAACACAAAACATTTTGTAGAACATTGCATGGTACTCAGATTAGTCTTTAAAACTAAGAAATTGCTAAACAAGTTCTGAGAACGTCAAATTAGTTCTTAAATTGAATTTCTTGCTGTTATTTATTCTTGAATATACATATCAAAACTATCAATTTAGGCACAAGGTTTTTTGTGTTTTGGATAAACGTGATTCATATTTTTTATTTTATTTTCAGAGACATATTTTTTACTTATTTAGTTTTAGGGACTAATATTGCAATGTATTCATAATTCAAGGATCAAATTGAGTGTTTGCTTTGATATAAATATATAAATTAAATAATATTTTATTTTATATATAATTAAGTATATATTATGTATTTAGTAAAAGTTATTATACCTAATATATTATTTGATGACTTAAATATTTTGTTGATTCCTAATATATACCTACTTTTGGCTTTTGGTTCCTAAAATATTTTAGCTCAAGTCTATAAATTTAATATTTTTTATATTTTTAGCTTCTATCATGACTTTTCCCCCTTTTATGATGTTTTGTTAAACATCAAGTGCTCCAAAATATTTGACATGTCATCCAATAATATTAAAAAAGGTCACGAAAGCGGCTAAAAAATTATTATATATATATATATATATATATATATATATATATATATATATATTAGAGACCAAAAGATAAATTAAGAAAAAATATTTTGGAATAAAAGCAAAAAAAAAGGTATATTTTAGGGATAAAAAAATTTTTAAGTCTTATTTAATTTTATAACATTATTAAATATTTTATTTATGAACTATAATACATTTGTTAAATTTAATACATTTAATGCATTTAATATTTTGACTTTTAAATATTTATTGTATTTAATATATAAAAGTATTTAATACAGGTATATTGGGTTTGATTATTGACAATTTGAATACAAAACATTTTTTGAGAGAGAACTTTGGTATTTTTTACATCTCAAAAGGAATTAGTCTTTAACAATTGGCTTGAGGATATCTTTTTAAAAAAACATAAAAATAAAACAAATACATTTTTTTTTAATTTTTAAATATTCAATAAGTTTTAGCTAAAACCCTATGTTTAAGGAAAGTGCCTTAAAAAATATGTTCTGATATAGCTTTTTCAAAATATATATTATCACAAAAAATAAAGATGGCACTGTTAGTGGTAGTCCCCATGTAATATGTAGCAAGGAAAGAGTGACACCAAAATTTATGTAGTTTTAGCAAAGGTCAACTCACATCTAAAGAGCGTTATACCATGATTTCTTGTACTACTTGTTTTAAAATAATAAGGTGTTCATTTAATATTATAAGCAATGTTTAATTATTGTGGTTATTATTATGAGATAATCGTTTAATATATTTTTTGAAAAAATTACTAGTGTGATTTTCTTTAGCTTTCTAAATGAGTTGTATGAAATGAGAGTGTTATAGGTGATTATTTTGTACTTTAGAATTGGTATGGCAAGGTCAATAAATGAAAGAAAAAAAGAAGAAATGGACTAGGTTGAAAAATGAGAAGAGAGAAAGAACCCTACAAATGTCCTCATCCCAAAAACTAAAAAGAAAACCCCTTTTGCACAAAAGTTTTCTTATCTTCCTCCTCTAAGATTCCCCATGTCCCTTTCTTCCTTCCTAGTCTCAACCTTCACAAACCCTCACATTCCTTCCCAAACATCTCAATCTTCTTCCCCCTTCCATACATGTGTAGCGTTTCCCCTCTACATCGTAAAGTTGAGCTGTTGGGGTTATGGAGACGATCCGTAGAGTTTTGTTCATTGTTGAGAAGCCAAAAAGAGCTTGATTCTCTTGATCAGAGAAAGAATTCCTCTTTTTTCTTTCTTCTCAAGCCTGGCAATGTCACCAAGGTATGGAAAATTCTACCAATATTTATCTTAGGTTTTGTTTTTGGGAAATAATTTGCATGTTGTTAATTTGGATAAGGGATTTTGGAATTTGGGGAAATATACAATTGATTCTCTAATTTGCAAGATGAATTTGATATTATGATGAATTGATGATTTTTCACCTTTTCTAATTTGTGAACTACATTGTATGAGATTCGATGATTGAGAATTATTATTGGTATATGATTAATTGTTGAATTTCAGGTTATGCATAAGAGCGGGGGAAACTGAGAATTTTTAAAGTTGTAATCTTGTGAGGGGTTTCCAATGTTGTTATGTAGTATCAAGAATTTTTTGGATGATTATACACACACACACACATATAAGTTCACAATATATTGTATCTATATGTGCCTTTCACATGTCTAAGCACTGCTTGGGTGATTATCTTAAGTTATATATGGTGTATGCATCAAGTTAGTGTACTAGTGTAGTGATCTCTTGGATTGTTACATGTTTTTTCCTTATTTTGTTTTCTTTAAAATTGTATCACTATGATAGTTTAGAATCATATTTTGAATTAGATGTTTTATTTTTGTCACATAAAAGTATATCAAGTTGTTGTGTTTTCTTTTTCCTTCCTTTCGAGTAATATGTGTCATCTTTTATTGTATGACAATATTGAAGGATACAATGTGGAGAGGCAGGAAAATAAAACATTTGGCAGATCAAATCCAAGCTAAGCAAGGAGAATCAGTTAAAGAAAGGCCTTGTTTATTCTGAAACAATTGTTATAAAATCAACTTTTAAAACATAAATATTTTTATGAGAAATTGGTTGTTGAGTGGTGTCAATTTGTTTCATAAATTTTTTTTAACAAAATGTAAAAAGAGAATATTCGTAAATCCTAAGTTTAAAATTATGTGGCTTGATTCTTTTTGAAATGCTTCTTTTCTAGTTTTACCAATTCTAAGTTATAAACCAATTTTGTATCATTGTGCTAGTTCTTCTTTATTTTTATGTAGGAGGATAGTGTCCAATTTTTAGCACAAATAATAAAGATTTAAGCATTTTTTTTATAATGACTATTAGAATATCGTAATGGACTCATCTAGTTATTTCCTTCCTTGTATGACATTTTCTTTTACTTCTAATGATTTTTGTTTTCGCACAAATTTAATTATTTTTTATTCAAATATATTTTCTTCAATTGCAAAAATGGAAGGTTGATTAGGGTTTGTTTTGTACATATTGTTGGTTATTAGTAATTAATCTTACTTAAGGAGATGGTCAATATGGAAATATCAGCTTCTTTTATGGTAAAAATAGAGAGTTAGTAATGCTTTTACTCTTAAAAATATTTGTATTTCATTTATAAAAAAAATAATAAATGAGTATCTTACATTGTTATCCTTATATTTACTAGATTTAGTAGGCAAAGTTAGATGTTGTAGGATGTGGTGCCTTCTCAAAGCTTGAGTGTTTTTACATGGTTGTTTCCAGTTAATGTAATTGATGTGTTCTTGATCATTGGTTTCCAAACCCAATTGACAAAAATGCTTGTCCATGAGAGTACACTAGTGAACTAATCATTCTTAAAGAAAAAAAATGCATGGGAGACTATAATCGCATAAACTTGAAAATTGATATACAATATCTCATATCATTTGAACTGTCATATTATATTGTTGTCTCCCACAATTTTTTTGTTTCTTTTTGAGTGATTAGCTCACCGGTGTACTCTCTTAGACAAGCATTTTATTCAATTAGGTTATGAAATCTATAGTCAATTAGTGATGAGAACACTTTAATTACATTATTTGAAAACAATCAAGTACACACGTCTCAACCTTTGTGAAGGCTCCCATTCTTATAGCAACAAACTTTCCTTATAGAACCTAATAGATATAAGGATAATATTGTAAAATGTTCCTTTATTATTTTATTCATAAAAGAAATACATATAATTGAAAAGGCAAAAGAATTACTAACCTTGGATTTTTTCTATAAAGAACATTCATATTTCCTTATTGACCATCTCCACAACTAATATTAATTAGTAAATAACAAATAGTGTGTAAAAAATAAACCCTTCTCAACCTTCCATTTTGGAATTGAAGAAAACATATTTTAATAAGAAATTATAAGATTTTTGCTACCAAAAATCCAACGAAGTAATAGAAAATGCTATAGGCAAGGAAATAACATATCAATATATTATGATATTCTAGTAGTCATTATGCCAAATGCTTTAATATCCATTTGAACTAAATTTTAGCACCATCCAGTTTACTTCATCCAAATCAAGAAGAACTAGAATAATAAGTCTAAAAATCAATTTAACTTTGTAATTGTGAAACAAACAGAAGAATTTCCAAGAATCAAGTCACCTAATTTTAAACATAAGACCAATAGATATTATCTTTCAACTTTTTATTAAAAATTGGTACTATGAAACAGATTGGCTTTACTCAATAACCATTGTGTAAAATAAAAAAAAAATATTGTTTTAAAAAAATTATAACACTTAATGTTTTGAAATAAATAAGGGCTTTCTTTAACGGATTCTCCTTGCTTTGCTTGGATTTGATCTATCAAATGATTCGTTTTAGTCATCATTGTTCTTCCAATAACATCATCTAATTTTGAGTGCAAATTTGAACTATCATGGTGATACAATTTAAAAGAAATGAAATAGGGGGAAAAATAGAATGTAATAATGCAAGACCGACAACATTGGTACATTAACTCAAAGCATACACCTCTTCTAATGTAAGATGATCATACAAGTTGTATTTTAGAGATACGACAGGCTCATGAAAATAGAATATAGAGAAAGTGATAAAGATCCAACCTGCCAAAGTAAAGATCCTTTGTTTGACATTGGAGGCCCCATGACAATGTCCAAGATGAAGATGATGAAGCAAGCTTTAGAAGGACTAATTGTCAAGATCACGACAAGTTCAAATCAAAGTTTAGATCTTGTACCAATATGAATCACAAGTTAATCAAGATGTAGGCCCAAATTGAAGGCAACATAACAAGCCCAAAGTCAAATGACCCAGAAGAAGCATTACTGGGTTGGCATTTAATTAGTTTTTGGATGAATAGTTACTTGCGTCCATTTTCTTAATTTTAATGTGATTTTTGTATTTTATTTTATTTAAATAAGTACATATGGCTTTTCATATTGCCCAAGTCAATTTTGAGTGTTTTTAGGCTTTCTAGTGGAAAGCAAATACTAGTGGGTATTTATTTCCTAGTAGACTTAGGAGAAACTTACAACTTATAAAGTGAGAGGTTACTTATCTTAGTCTATAGGATCCTCTTATAAGCATCCAAGGTAGACTTGAAGATGATCCAAATTGTGGGTTTCTTATTGTGAGAGCTTTTTCCTTTCTATTTTCTTTAATATGATCTTTATAGTGTTAGTTCTACCGACAAGTTGTAGTTACGGTCATGCATCATGTTAATAACTCTAGTTCTACTGACATGTCGCAATTAGGATCAAATTCCTCTTTAGTTTCTTTACCTTTTTCAAAGATGATATTATGTTTAAAAATTGTATCATTTAGTATCAAAACCTCATTTCTTGAATTTAGTGTTATCTATCCTTTATGTATTTATTTTCTATGATCTTAAAAAAAATCTGTTGTTTCTTTTGCTCTTTTTTCCTTTATTCTATTTCATCATGTTTTTTCATCTTCTTTGTTATCTCTTTGTGCTTCTTTTCTCCTTGTATTATTAAAAAACAAGAAATAAAAGAAAACTTTTTGGCACTATTCCATCTTTTGCTTCAAATTACATTCTGCACAATAAGAAAATAGTTCCCTGACATTTCTATTTCACCAATTCCTTCTTCCAATTCTCTAAAGTTATCATATCCACCATCTCTTGATGTTTCTCGTTGTGTAGAGTCATGTTAAAAAGTGCTTACTTAAGAGCTCATAAGGATAAGTTGAGTGGTAAAAGGCAAGAATGGTGAAATAATTTTTTCTATCATTTAATAAATTATATTAAAACATTTTAATTTTGAAATAATTTTATATATCATTAATTCTTAAATTTATTTAAGGTAATAATTAATGAATTATCATCTATCATATTATTAATTAAATATTATAAATATTAAATAAACAATTTATTGCCATAATTGTAACACCCCAGTTTTCAATAAAGTTATTATTATAATAATAATAATTATTATTATTATATGGTATTTGGTCATAATTATTTTAATAATTATAGAAGAATATTATTTTGTACGTTTTAAATAATTATTGTTTTGGACAATTATTTTGTACGTATTAAATAAGTATTTTTTATTAGCATATATAAATAAATATTTATATGTTTTAAGAGAAGGTTGATTTTATATGATATTTTGTTATTGAAATTATATTATTATATTTTGGGTCAGAAATATATGATATTTTGTTATTGAAATTATATTATTATATTTTGGGTCAGAAATATATTATTATTATAGAGGAAAAATATTTTATAATATACGTGTATTTATTTTATTTAATTATTTTGAGGAAAAAGATAAGTGGGTTAGAAGAGAAGGAAAATGGGTTGGGTTGACCCAGCCCAATGGATTAATTTTAAGGAGTCAGGTAGCGTTAACCCTATTTACCTCATTTGCGTTCTGAAGGGTTAGGAAAAAAAAAGAGAAACAAAGAGCTCTAAGGAAGAGTACTCAGGAACGACCTTAGATCACACCTTTGTCTTCTGCTCATCCAGGTAAGGGGGGAGTGAGAAACCTCGCTCTGGGTGTGAGATTGTATGTTGGGTAGTGGGATTGGCCCCCAATCCTGTGTTTGCTGTATTTTTATGTATGCTCATGTATGAGGGGTTTCTCCCAATTGTATCTGTTTTGCTTATTATTTTTCTTATATGCAATTAATTGTATGACTTGAGATCTCTATGGGTTCCTATGGGAAACCCTATGAGAAAACGGGCAAAATATGAATGTTTTCTATTTTGCCTTCTGATTACTTTGTTGTGTTCCTTGTTGGATGTGATGCATGAGTATGTGGTTAATTTTGAAAATAAATATGTTTTAATATGATCTAGAGTGCTCTATGGGTTCCTCCGAGAAACCCTATGAGAAATAGGTAAAATATGAAATATTTTCTGTTTTGATTTCTGATTTTTCTGTTATATTCCTTGTTTGATGAGATGTAAAAATATGTATTTAATTTTATAAATAAACGAGTTTTGATATAAATTAAAGTGCTTTGTGGAGGCTTTGTGAATATGATGATGTAAAGTGAAATGTGATTGAGACATGGGATATGAAATGTGATAATGAAATATGATGACGAAATGCGATGATGTGATATGACCATGGGAAATAATAATGTGATATGAGAATGCATAGAATCTTGATTGACATGCATCATTTGCATAAGTGTTTTAAGGGTACGATATGGAATACACCGCTAGAGAAGGCCCCCTAGTGTAAAAGCTTTGGGGATTAGTCCTTGGGGATAGCTCGGTTTGGAAGTCTCAGTCTCGCCCATTGTGTGCATGGGATGTATCTTGCGCAGCTTAGCTATCTCGACGAGACTCTGGTAATATATCCTTCTAGTGAGAGTGCGCAGAGGGTGTGACCCGGCATGTACTCCTAGACTACTCTTCGTGTATTGCTAGCGGCAATATGCCATGTGATGTTTTACTGGCGCCACATGCATGATAATATGTAGTTCGTGTCCATGCATGTGCATTCTTATTATTAAATGATGATAAATTACTATTTGTATGACTTGGATGATTGGATAAGCTATTGTTGTTGATTGATCTATGAGGTAACTGTATTGTTTGTGTTTGGCTATCCGGTGTGCGTTCCTACACCGTAAGCCAGAGTGAGATGTTTCTCACTCCTTTCTTTTGTGTTGTTTCCCTTGTTTGATATACAGGAGACCATCAACAGCATGAGGCTGAGGATGTGGACGATGAAGCTGAAGCTTCTATGTGGGATTTTGCTCTGATAGGACATGTGACATCGGGACATAGATAGAATTAGAATATGACATTGTTTATGATTTATTAAAGTATATATTTTGGAAAATTCAATTTTTATTCTTTGTAATTTTATTTGCTATTTGGATTAAGGACATGAATGTGAATTCTCTACTCACATGATTATTGGAATTGTCGTTTCAATTTTAAATATTTTTTTTATCCAATAAGATATTTCTTTTTATTATTATATATATATATATGTTGGGGTAGAGGGTGTCACAATAATTATTTTTTTAAACCAAAGGGTGAAAGTTAGTAAAATTTAGTGTTTTGGATAATTTCCAGACATTGCAAATATAGTAAAAGGGTTCTAACCTAAAATCTTGTACATATTATCAAAATTTCTACCACTAGGTCAATCCTACTGGTTCAATTAGTACTAAACACCCATTTTGGTCCCTTATTTTGAAAGGAGTTGTCATTTGATCCTTGAAACTAAGAAATAAAGTCCCTAGGTTGTAAAATAAATCTTGAAATTTAACTACTTACAGTCATTTTGGTTCCTAAATATGTAAAACTGAAGTACCTAGTTATATGCAATTTTTTAAGTTTTGGACTTCTATGATTATGAATTTGTATTTAAAGAGATGTATGAAGTTAGATGAAAAACACATAGAAGGGGGGGTTGAATATGTGTGTATGAACAAAGGAATTTTAAAAATGTTTTTGCAAGAAGGCTCTTTTTTGTCCAGTAAAATGATATTAGTGAAAATTTAAACTGGAACTTGTAATGCCATGGAAATATCGAACTATTTGGTAGATAAACTTTATGTATGTATATATATATATGTATGTATGTATGTATGTGTATGTTTTTTTATATGGATTTGGATTGGATTATGGAGGTGTGGATTTGAAATGTACTTATCTTTGTGCATGTTATATATTTATGTGGTTTTGATTAGTTATTTGGACATAGAAGTGATTTTGTAGTATGGAACGAGATATCGTTGTTTTGATGTGTTTATATAGGCATGTTTGTGCATGAGTGTGGTGAATGATGCATTGTACACCATTATACTGAATTGGTACTAAGAGGGAAGAAGACTGATCACCTTCCTTCTCATCTTAGTTAAGTGAAGTATTATGGCATGCAACTCATTATTCCAATAATATGTATATGAATGTGATGTTTTTTTGCATGTTAATACATGTTGCATTTCATAAGGTGGTGAGTTGTGAGTATTGCATGAAAAGGAATAGGACTGGTAGGAGATTGAAGGATAGGAACATAAGATAAATCTGGTCTTTCTGAGTGAATTTGAGGTTGTTTTAGAGCTTAGGAAGTTGAAATACTGCAAGGAATAGGATATTTGAGGTGAATAGGTGCTAAGGGTGAAATTTTAAAATTTTGGAAAATGGTTATATATAGGGACTTAGGACTGGAGGATTTCATTTGTCAAACATAGACAATTTCTAGAGAGAGGAAGTAGAGAGAGAAGCTCTAGTCTGGAGGGAAGCTGAGGATAAATTTGGGAAGCTTATCAAGCCAGGATCAATCTTCACAACTAGAGTTTCAAGAGATTTAGCCTCTAAAATCTCGGAAAGTGAGATTGAAATTTGAATTGGAATTTGAGGGTTTTGTTCAAATCTTGCATTTCTGAAGTTTCTGAGGTAAGGGTAGTACTTAAAAGACTTAATCTAGTATGTATGGGTTTGAAATATCACATTGATTCCATGTTTTATGCATGATTGAGGCTGGATTGAGTGGAAAGGGTTTTGGTTGGGTTTCTCCATGATTTCCATGGATTAATGGTTAAGACTTGATTTTATCCCTTAATATGTTGTTTTTGGATATTGTTTATACTTTAAAATGGTTTGAACTCGTGTAATTCGGATTGGGTTCATGTTGAGAAGGAATTTTCGAGGTTTTCGGGGGTTTCTGGTTGAACATGTGCCAAGCGCAGTTCTTGGCGTCGGGCGTGAATTCATCAGGGACTGCCATTGTCAAATCACGCCGGGCGCGAGGCTGGTTGAGCCGGGCACAATTTGAAGTGGAAAGTCTCTGGATGGACCACGCCGGGCGTGAAGGGAACCTTTTCGGGCGTGCTAGAAGACGTGGGCCTTGTGTTTTTGGTTACTAATATGGCGTCGGGCGTGATTTGAGCACGCCAGGCGTGGAGACTCATTTGGAGTCTCTGTCTGGAATTACACCGGGCGTAGGATAAATGCACTGGGCGCTAAGACCTCTATAGGTCTCTATTTGAGTTTGCGTCGGGCGTGTGGTCTATTTGAGGAAAACCTTTTATAATTGAGATTTTATGAAACTTTTAAATGTTGAATTATATCATCTTTTGATGTTATATATTTGGTATGGAATGTGACATGGTTATGGAAAAGATTGCATGTAATTATGGAATATGCTATGTGTATTTGGTTTGGAGAGCTAATAGGACTTAGAGGAGTAAGGTTATGGTATGGACTGGGAGATCTCTTGGTGAGATCTAGATATAATCTTTGGGAAAATATGGAATTTGGGAGTCCCATGGTGAGGATTCCAATATGAAACTTTTCCAAAGATTATATAATAAACCACTTCAGATGTTAGGTGGATTCTGAAGTACTCCTCTAAGCATTCTATTTGCTACCGGTATGGGGGCAGGGTCGAGTCATACCGATGGATGAAGTGGCCAGGATCACCAGGGTTACATGACGATGTAATCCAACTGTATATTTTCTATGAGAGGTTAGGTGTGTGACATGGGCAGGTGACATGTTCACAAATTAAACACTTGGTTTGGATGTGTTGAGGCCAACATTTGGTTTGGATGTGTTGGCTACTTCATGGGATTATACAACAGTGTGACGTTTGTTTGGATATGGAATATGTATGCATTTGGTATGGATTGTATACATTGGTTATGGATTCTTCATTACTATAGAATATGTATGCATTGGTATGGATGTGTATACATTGGATTTTGGATTTGGTTTATATTGGCATGGAGATAGACATTGTAATAATGTTGTCATTCCTTTAGTATGGATAATGTTGTTGATGAATATCTGTTTTGATGATATTTCATTATGTTGTACTATGGTTGGTTTTATACGTGCTAACCCTTATATTTCCATGATGTGGACTGTGATGATCTCATTATGTGGGGGAACAGATTAGGTGTGAGGCTTTGGGATGGCAAAGAGTCTTTTGGTAGTTGCTTTGAGAAGTGGCTAGACTTAGAGTTTGACCAGCACCTAGGGTGTCTTATTTTGATACTTTCATGATGTTGTAATTATATTATCTTTTTGGATGACTGTATAACCTTACTGATGATGACTCTTTTATAAAATTATGTTGTATATGATGAAAACAATTTATACGTTATTGTATATTTTCACTCTAGTTTAGTTGGCCTTTGCTCTCTTTTCTTTATTATATATTATTCTATTCTAGTTGTCATATTGGTTGTTGATGTGACGGCCTAGGGCGGGTCATTACAGAACTGTCCAAGGTTAGTTTAACAAAATACTTTTGTGTCTGAGATCTTATCGTCTGCTTAGGGAAAATACTTCTTAAACAAAAACCGTTCTTTAGGATATCAAGTTGAACAAGTATGGTTTTCCTTTGAATATAGTTTTAATAAACGATAAGCATTAGATGAAGTTTTCAGTATATTAGATCGACCAAATAAAGTGTGTCTGAAAACATTAAAGTATAGTGCAAGTATTTTATACTGGTTCACTCAAATTAAGCTACGTCCAGTCTCCTTCAAATGAAGGGTTACACTAGATATTCAATAAAGTACGAGTATTATTTGTTCAGCCTCTTCAAGCTCACTGTGAGTATTATAGACCACCTAGGTCACGACCACTCTTGGCTCCTCAACTTCACTCGTTGACGCTAGTATTCTTTGATCAGCCACTTCTAGCTCCCAATGAGTATTCTCGACCAACTCCTGGCTTGCTAACTTCACCATTAGCGCTAGTATTCTTTGCTCAGCCACTTCTGGCTCTCAGTGAGTATTGTCGACCAACTCCTGGCCCGTTAACTTCACCATTAGCACTAGTACTCTTTGCTCAACCACTTCTAGCTCTTAGAGAGTATTGTCGACCAACTCCTGGCCCATCAACTACACTCATCAATGCTAGTATTCTTTAATCAGCCACTTCTGGCTCGTAATGAGTATTCTTTGACAAGCCTCTCCAGGCTTTACTAGTATTCTTTCCCTAGCCTCTTCATGCTTTAAAAGTATTAACTAGACAGGTTTGGTTTGAGTGTTTGGGTTACTCTCAAAGATAGGATACATAGATTTATACACTCACTAAGGTATGCAACCTTAGTTCTTACAACGATTGAGTGTTTGGATTACTTTCACAGAATGGATACATACGTTGGTACACTTATTAAGGTTCATGTTCCTAAGATATACTTGGAACTCCTTAGTCTACAGAGATTAATACACTATGGTACATTTGACTCTTTACGCTCTATCTCTGGTTTCATTACTTCATGGGCTGGATATTACTCTTTGTTTAACTTTAATCAGTCTAAGCCAAACAACCAACCTTTTTTGGTTTGAGGTTGTGATATATTTCCTTGTAGAATTTTCCCGTTTCAAGTTGTCGCCACCCGCCGAAACGGACCTTGGCATTCGCGACGATGGTTGGACTCTTTTTAAGTTTTGAAAGATGATGGATTGTTAGAGCGACTTATTCTCAAACTGAGACCTCATCGAACTAACAATACTTATTATATGATTCTCACCAACCTATGTTAATCCCAAACAGGACCCTCCATAGATTAGCGGTTTTCGTAAAAAGAAGGGTTCTTGGAGTCGCCACCAATATTTTACTCAAAACATTGGAAAAAGATATAAGGCAATTGATTTTCATAAATCAACCTTGGCCATTACAACCAGAGTCGGGTAAGGGAGTCGATTACGTGCGAGGAAGGTGTTAGCACCCCACAACGCCCCTTTCGGGTTCCCTATGACGGATTATTTCATAAATAACAGTGTAAAGTTACTAAATTACCCCTATTTATTAGAAACGATTATAGATTAAATATTTACATGATGAAAGCTCTAAACATGCAATGCGACAATCAAAAATCAATAAAAGCGGTAAAAGAAAGGATTTAGAAAGAAACCTCCGAAGCGGGCTTTTATATATATCAGAACAACGTTAGGAGGCTTTTTGGCACTCCTTCCCACTACACGTCCGCTCGCTCCTTTCCCCTAAAGAAAAATTTTTACTATGGAAATCAAAGAGATTTCCCTTCGACTTGTTCGAATCTCAAGCTAATGGCTCATGACTCAAGAACTTCGTCGGATCGGCTCCCGGAGAGATATCTAGGGCAGAGAAAAGCTCAAAAACCCAAGAATACTCAGTAGGAGGGTTGAGGAATGTGTGAAAAGTCTGGGAGGACGTGCCAATGAAGTCCTATTTATAGGATTGAGGCGCAATACGGCCTGGGAGGTCAATACGGCCCGTACTGGGTTTTTGAACTACAGTACGGCCGTACTGAAGTTTTTTGAACTACAGTACGGCCGTATTGAATTTGGTACGGCCGTACTGAAGTTCAAAAACTTCAGTACGGCCGTATTGAGTTCACTACAGCCGTATTGCAGTTCAAATGGCTCCAATCCTCGCACACCCTTATTCTAAGCTACTCTAAGACTCCTAGACTCACAAAGAATCATCCTAGGGTCTTCCAGGAGTCCTTCCGGTTGACTTTCCTTCGGTCTTCGAGAGTCTTTGAGTCTTATTTCCGACCCGGACAATTTTAGGGGTCTACAGCTGCCCCCCCTTTTCTTAGTCAAACGGCTTTTTGGTGTACCGGTTGACAAGTAAAGGAGTTGACCCAATTGTCCGGGGAACAGGCCACCCTTCCGACTTGTAGTGTCTTCAGGTGGGAAAACTGTTGAGTAGCCTCTCCAGGTTGAGTATTAGTCGTCGCCTCTCCAGGCTCGTTGCATACCTCGGTGTTTCTGACAACCTCGGTAGCGTGAGTTTGCCCTCTCTAGGGTCTGCATGCCTCCATGTTTTTGATGATGTTGGCAGCTGCATACCTCCGTGTTTCTGATGACGTCGGTAGCTGAGTATTAGTCGTCGCCTCTCCAGGCTCGTTGCATACCTTGGTGTTTCTGACAACCTCAGTAGCGTGAGTTTGCCCTCTCCAGGGTGTGCATGCCTCCATGTTTCTGACGATGTTGGCAGCTGCGTACCTCCGTGTTTCTGACGACGGGGTAGCTGAGTATTAGTCGTCGCCTCTCCAGGCTCGTTGCATACCTTGGTGTTTCTGACAACCTCGGTAGCTGCATACCTCCGTGTTTCTGACGACGGGGTAGCTGAGTATTAGTCGTCGCCTCTCCAGGCTCATTGCATACCTTGGTGTTTCTGACAACCTCGGTAGCTGCATACCTCCGTGTTTCTGACGACGGGGTAGCTGAGTATTAGTCGTCGCCTCTCCAGGCTCGTTGCATACCTTGGTGTTTCTGACAACCTCGGCAGCTGCATACGTCTGTGTTTCTGACGACGGGGTAGCTGAGTATTAGTCGTCGCCTCTCCAGGCTCGTTGCATACCTTGGTGTTTCTGACAACCTCGGCAGCTGCATACCTCCGTGTTTCTGACGACGGGGTAGCTGAGTATTAGTCGTCGCCTCTCCAGGCTCGTTGCATACCTTGGTGTTTCTGACAACCTCGGCAGCTGCATACCTCCGTGTTTCTGACAACGGGGTAGCTGAGTATTAGTCGTCGCCTCTCCAGGCTCGTTGCATACCTTGGTGTTTCTGACAACCTCGGCAGCTGCATACCTCCGTGTTTCTGACGACGGGGTAGCTGAGTATTAGTCGTCGCCTCTCCAGGCTCGTGCATACTTCGGCGTTTCTGACAACCTCAGTAGCGTGAGTTTGCCCTCTCCAGGGTCTGCGGTTTGCCCTCCCCAGGGTTGCATACCTCCATGCTTCTGGTCACTTTGGTAGCGTGAGTTTTCCCTCTCCAGGGATTTGTGATGATTTTGTCTCCATAGTCCACGATGCTGCTTCGACGGTTGTTTTTGATTTTGGTACCGCTGAGGGCTGGATAACGCAGGGATCCGTCTAGGGGATGTGCAGTTACTCATAGGTTCTTGCGTCCCAACTTTCCATTGCGTAGTTGGTGCCCGCTGGGGAAATTCTGATTTCTTGGGGATGTAGACACAAAGATGCTCTTTCTGGGGTGAGCGGTGCCTTATGATTGGCCGACGTCCTTTCGACGTTGGTGGAGTATCCCGGTTATCCTTGTTCGGGTGACTTTTTTGATTTTTCTGGTTTTGTTGCCTCTGTGTAGGCTGTTATCCGCTGGGGGATTCTGTCGTATTGATCTTTTCTGATTTTCCTCTTTGAAGGAGTGCCTCTGAGTAGGCGAATAGGAATTGAGGATCTTGTGTATCCCAGAGTATTATTTAGAAAGCCTCTTCAGGCTTAGCTTCACTCGGCGCTCGAGTTGGAAAGCTATCTTCCACCGTGGAAGTTTAAGTCCTTTGACTCGGATATTCTGTTCGGATGATCATGCTTCCATCGGGGAATCTTGCTGATCTTGCTCTGATAGCTTTCACTGGGAATTCGGCCCAAGAGTGCAAGCTGAGATGTCTCTGGGGAGTATTATTTCGGCAAGCCTCTCCAGGCTCAGTTATTCTGTATGATTGTTTGATTTTCTGAATTTTGCCTTTTTTGTCGATTTTCGGCTTTTTCTATTATTGATTGCCTTTTTTGTCGATTTTTCGGCTTTTTTTTTTTTTTTTTTTTTGGAATCGGAGGGATCTCAAACACACTCACAGATAAAGTATGCCGAGGAATGAAGATGTTGTTGATGTACAAAAGAATGGGCCAATACGGGCCGTATTGAATTCAATACGCCCGTATTGGTGTGGTCGTTATGGCCAATGCTGCCGTATTCATTTCAGTACGCCCGTATTGAGTTGAAAATTTGTTCATAACCCTAATTTTAGTACGGGCGTACTGAACATGGTACGGGCGCATTGTTTTTTCTGAAGTTTATATGTTTTTTTGTTTTTTTTTGTTTTTTTGTTTGTTTTTTCAATAAACAGAGAATAAGTGATCTTCCAATACACCTATCATCTGTATGCATGTATGCGGTATGATGCACCTAATTCTATTTGATTTATTTTTCAAAAGAATTAACTGATGCGTTTCTTTGCTTGGATTTTGCCATTCCTCTTAGACGGGCTGTGCGCTGCCGATTTCTGTAACCGAGGAATGATGTGTGTTATATTGGGATTGGTGTCATCAACCTAGTGATCCTTCCCTTCCTTTAGAAGATGTATCAACCCTCCTATTGACCACTATATCTCCATGTTTCCGCTAGATTACTCTAAAATCGTTTGGGACAAGAGAAAAGAAGGGAAAGATATTTTTTGTTCGGAAGTTTGTGTTTTAAAGGGGATTATTTTTTCGAAAATGGTTTTTGTAAGAATGGCTGGCCAAGGTAGGCTTATGTGTTTAGGCTTGTTTGATTAAACACTTATGAAGTTAAGGAAGTCTTGTTATTGACGTTGTGATTTGACAACTTAGATAGTTTCCTTGAACCTTTCTTTTTGAATTCAGCTCATGGTACCATCATGGATTTATTTTCACTTTTTGATTGTCCTTATTTTTGCCTAAAACACCCTTTTGTGGCGTCTTAGCGGACCTTTGTTTTTGTTTATTTTTGTAACCCTAACTTTTGCCTAGGTCACCCTTTTGTGGGATTCCTAGCGGGTCTTTTGCTCTTATTTTTGCGCAGCCCCCTTTTTGGGTTTCCTGCCGAGCTTTTTTTTTTTTTGTTTTTATGATTTTTGTTCTTTAAAGGATTCCTTTTTTATCCATGATGGCGCTTGTCGAGGCCAAGGAATGGTGCTCCAAGTTATCACACACACTTTCGCATTAAAATGATGCGGGTTTATTGTTATTAAGACAATTTCAACTTCATTCATGCTTATTCAAACAGGGTTAAGAATAATGTGGTCTAGAAATTTATTGTAAGCAAGAAAAGAAGCAATAAGAATTAATAAAGAATGATTTTATTATAATTCTAACGGAAACATGTGCCCTATCGAGGCTCGGGGGTCGGGCTGTCCCCGAGGAGTGATCTCTAATAGTCATCAGGTCTATACATCCCTATCGGAAGAAGAAGAACACTTGATGATGACGACCGGCCTTGACGCTTGTGAACCGACCTTCCTAAAGATCTGGCTTAAAGAACGTCGAGAAGGATCTTGGTTCCTCTTCGTCCTTTGATCTTTATTAGGGTTGTATCCTAACCCTTGTTTCCCCGGATTATCCTTAATAATGGGTAGCTCGGGAATTCCTTGGGAATCCTTGCCAAGTCCTTGTCCAGGCAAGTATCCGTTCTTGGTGAGCATGTAGGCTACCTTCTTCATTTCTCGGGGAAATGTTTCGACATTGGCAATCTCCAATGCTTGGAAGGCGGTCTCTAGAGCTTCCTCTGCTGCGTCCACGTAAGGTATGGCAGACGGCTTGCTGATGAGTATGTCATCTTCGGCTTGTACAGTCACCAGCTTGTCACCCACTATGAATTTGACTTTCTGGTGGAGCGTAGAGGGAACAGCTTTCGCATCATGAATCCAAGGTCGGCCGAGGAGACAACTGTATGCGGGATTAATGTCCATCACTTGAAATTCGACATTGAAGATGGTGGGTCCAATTTGGATTGGAAGATTGACTTCTCCCACCACTTCTCTCTTGGAACCGTCGAAAGCTCGGACGATCATGTTGCTCGGGCGCATTTGGATTCCCTTGATTGCCACTTGATCGAGCGTTCTTTTTGGCATCACGTTCAAGGAAGATCCATTATCCACCAAGACTTTAGCGATGTGATATTCCTTGCACTTTACAGAGATGTGCAAGGGCTTGTTGTGATTCGGTCCCCCAGCGGGGATCTCTTCATCGGTGAAAGTGAGGTGATCATTAGCCGTGATGTGACTAACAATCCCCTCAAATTTGTCTTGGGAGATAGTGTGCGATACGTATGCTTCGTTCAAGACTTTCAACAGAGCTTGCCGATGCGGTTCGGAGCTTAGGATCAACGACAACAGAGTAATTTTTGCTGGCGTCCTATGAAGTTGATCCACGATGGAGTACTCGCTCTGTCGGATATATTTTAATAGCTCATCAGTCTCCTCCTCGGATTCTTTATTTTCCTCGGTTTTCTCTTCTTTTTCTTTCCCTTTATTCTTGGGAGCTTTGTCATGAAGATCTTCGGGAGTGTAGATCCTGCCACTCCTAGTCATGCCCCCAAGTCCAGCGATGTTAGAGATATCGCTGTCGGCAGAAGAATGGATGTCGTATATCCATGGCACAACCTTATTCGATTCGTAGGGAAAAGGTCTTGGAGCAGTGATCCTTAACGGTGTCGGACCTTCCCCTTTATTTGTCTTGATTACCAACAACGGAGTTGATGTGCGGTTGTTGGCTTACACTTAATAACAAACGGCGTGCGATCCATTCTGAACATACGCATCGATTAATCCTTTCTTTTTATTAATGTTATTAGTAAATTACTAGGAGGGATGTATGAAATGCAAATCTAGATCCCTCCATGATCTTTGATAAGAATGCATGATATGAGATGATGGCGTTGAATATGCATGCATTGTGTTTATTCAACTAAGCATTATCATGTTTTTAGGATGTTCCTAAGATGATGCATGATATTGCTTGGTTTGGATAAATATCTTTTTTTTTGGATATTTTGTTTTTTGTATTTTTTTGGGCGAAAAGGGAAACTACCTATATGAATGTGATGAAGGTAGATGTTAACACCATGTAATGGAAGATTCTTATTCCTATTTATTCTTATTTTAAAAGGGAATGTTGTATGTTTAAAGAATGCAATGTATGCTCAAACAATGTCACATAAACAATGCACAAACAATTCACTCATCCACGAACAGTCACGAGCGAATCACGAGGTAGGGGTATCCTGCAGAAAAGTGCATATTCAAGGAGGTTCTAACTGTTCTCACTGGTCTGAGGCCCCCAAGGTGCCCCCATTATAGGGACCCAATTCCTCTCGTCGTAAGTCGATGGAAAGTTCCAACGCACCGTCGGACTCGAGTTCATGGTTTTCACCTTGAGTGATGTTTTCCGACAACGGTCTACGGGCACCTATAGACCCATTCGACAACCGGCCGTACTAACATCCACTCCCTATGGCTTTCCACTCATGCCCCCAGGTATAGAGGGAACTGTTGTGTGCAAAGGTTCGTGTGCAGTTTACATTTCAAACGATTGCGAAAATTTAAACATTCAACAGTTATTAAAGCCAATTAGATAAAACATATTATCATACAAGCGAGGGGTAATGAAGTAATTTTAAACTATCATTTTAGAAATAATCCATCACAAAATGGGACTGACTCTCGAGGCTTCCCCAGTGGAGTCGCCATCTGTCGCCACCCGCCGAAACGGACGTTGGCATTCGCGACGATGGTTGAACTCTTTTTTAAGTTTTGGAAGTGTTGGATTGTTAGGGCGACTTATTCTCAAACTGAGACCTCATCGGACTAACAATACTTATTAAATGATTCTCACCGACCTATGTTAATCCCAAACGGGACCCTCCATAGATTAGCGGTTTTCGTAAAAAGAAGGGTTCTTGGAGTCGCCACCAATATTTTACTCAAAACATTGGAAAAAGATACAAGGCAATTGATTTTCATAAATCAACTTTGGCCATTACAACCAGAGTCGGGTAAGGGAGTCGGTTACGTGCGAGGAAGGTGTTAGCACCCCACAACGCCCCTTTCGGGTTCCCTATGACGGATTATTTCATAAATAACAGTGTAAAGTTACTAAATTACCCCTATTTATTAGAAACGATTATAGATTAAATATTTACATGATGAAAGCTCTAAACATGCAATGCGACAATCAAAAATCAATAAAAGCGGTAAAAGAAAGGATTTAGAAAGAAACCTCCGAAGCGGGCTTTTATATATATCAGAACAACGTTAGGAGGCTTTTTGGCGCTCCTTCCCACTACACGTCCGCTCGCTCCTTTCCCCTAAAGACAAATTTTTACTATAGAAATCAAAGAGATTTCCCTTCGACTTGTTCGAATCTCAAGCTAATGGCTCGTGACTCAAGAACTTCGTCAGATCGGCTCCCGGAGAGATATCTAGGGCAGAAAAAAGCTCAAAAACCCAAGAATACTCAGTAGGAGGGTTGAGGAATGTGTGAAAAGTCTGGGAGGACGTGCCAATGACGTCCTATTTATAGGATTGAGGCGCAATACGGCCTGGGAGGTCAATACGGCCCGTACTGGGTTTTTGAACTACAGTACGGCCGTATTGAATTTGGTACGGCTGTACTGAAGTTTTTTGAACTACAGTACGGCCGTATTGAATTTGGTACGGCCGTACTGAAGTTCAAAAACTTCAGTACGGCCGTATTGAGTTCACTACGGCCGTATTGCAGTTCAAATGGCTCAGTACGGCCGTACTGAACCTCTAGGAGGGCGTATTGAGCTCCAATCCTCGCACACCTTTATTCTAAGCTACTCTAAGACTCCTAGACTCACAAAGAATCATCCTAGGGTCTTCCAGGAGTCCTTCCGGCTGACTTTCCTTCGGTATTCGAGAGTCTTTGAGTCTTATTTCCGACCCGGACAATTTTAGGGGTCTACACAAGTGTCCGTTGAAGCAAATATAGTCGTTCAGGACTAGTTTGATCTCTCATTTAATGCTTAAGATCTTGCATTAAATGTTGCTTCCTGTTTAAAGACCTTACGTGAAGTCTTCTTTTCCTTGTTAGCAGTTGTGTCTGAATTTAGCAGAGACCTAGGAACCTTTTTATCTTTTTTCAGTAACATAGCTGTAGAGTGTTGTCGTTATCTAAAAAAGTGATGTACTTTTTCTGACACATGCATGCTTTGAGATTTGATTCTTTTAAGTGCTTTCGTGGAAGATTTCGTCTGCGTCTATTAGTCTTATGCGTCTCAATCTGTGATTTTCATCTGAGCATTTGAGTTTAATGCTTTGACTTTCTTTCTATCTGTTGATCATTACTGATGGATAAACTTTATTCTTTGTCTGACGTGTCTTTCAATTTGTGTTATCCTTCATCTTATATGTTGTTGACTTTCTTCTGTTCTTTGACTCATGCTTCGTCTGATTCCTTATGTTGCACTAGAGGTTGTTCTTGACACACCTTTGTCTAATTTTAGACTTATGGTCGTCTAATGCACATATTATACTTTGTCTAATTCTCATGATATGCCTTGTTTTGACTATTCTTCATCTGAGTTGACCATTAGGCTTTCATTTGATACTTCAAGACTTTGAATGGTAGTACGCTTCTTCTTATATTGGCTGTCTTTTCGTCTGACTTGATGTTTTTCTTCCTTTCTTTTGGCACATGCACTTTCCTATTCCTTTGACTTTCCTATACTTATGTTTTTCTGAAACACTAGCACACTTGTTAGGAATAACATGTATTATATTTGTTTCATTCAAAACCTTGCTGGTAATTGCTTCGTTTGACTCAATAATCTCCCCCTTTTTGATGATGACAAATATAATAGATCAAATAGTTTCAGATAAACAAAGTCAGTCAGATTTATGCGCATGTCATAGCGAGTCTACGTATTTTTAGTTTATTGCAGTCCTTGCTGAGAGCATCTAAGTCTGGCTCACCTCTTCTTCTTCTTCTAAGAAAGGCAGCATAAGTGTTGGAGAAATGCATCACTCTACTTGGGGTCATCCAACGATACCCACGTAGCATGAGTATCTTAACTTTTTCTTCGTCTAAGAGACCAGATGAACTTGCCTCCTGATTGCACTTGTACATAAAGTTCTGATAGAATTTTTCAGCGCCATCTTCAGTGTATTGAAGTGCTTTGGCAAGGTTCTATTCCTTGTCCAAGCTTACTCCTTTATAATGGCGAACTTCAAACTTTGATGGTTTCGATATTGGTCCGAGGTGAAGTGCATGATCCTTCATCTTGTTTTGGTTAATTGGAGGAAGACGGGGGCAGATGCGATCAGGATAAACAAAAATTGGAGTATCTTGGTTGGTGTATAGGGAAGGAGGTAAATATAGTTGTATTGGTGTATCTATACAGAGGCGCAGATGGACAATTACAACAAAATCAGACACACAGAGAGAGCGATAGAGACCAATATGTATAGGAGTGAATTTGGTTGGTAATTGGATGAACTCTACCTTTGGTAGAGGGGATGGAGGCTTTCTCAGACGGGTGGTTGTGGTGGATGAAGTTTTGTTTTTACGTTTGGGAGATGAGGAGGATGATTGTTGATGTGGAGGAAGTATGAGTTATGGAGTTCCCTGTGGTGGAGTCCATGCAATTTTGGACTCGATCACCCCTCCTAGATAGATCTTCCTCTTGAAGGTAGATGGAGGAAGAATAGTGATTGTACCTGGTAGAAGAGCCAGGTAGGCCTCAAACGGAGAGAAAGGAATGTTTGGGTAATAAGGTGTGCACTGGTACACCCCTTCTTCATATTCATACATCGACGTAGGGTATTCTTCTTGACACGGTGAAGAAGTTTCTTTTTCAACTGTTTGACCATGAGGGTCAATGACAGTAAGTGCTGGGAAATGCTTAAAAAGATAGTACGCAGATGAAGGGCATTTGGACTGTTCTTTAATCTTTTGTGGAGATGAGGGAGGTGACTTCTGCTTGATTCCAAAGGCGGGTGGACGTACAAGCATGGAGAAAGTAGTAGGAGGAGGAGGTTGCTCCAAGTAGTAGTACTCTGGTCCATATGTAGGCTTGTTGGGGAGAATGGCTTCATACATATGAGTGTTCCCTTGCGAGTCTCGTAGAGGGTTTCCTTCAGTGTCCAGTATAGTGGAGCCTTCTTTAAGCCAAGAGTACACTGGTCTCTAGTACCCTAGGGCATGCTTGGTGGGCTTCTGCAATACATAGTGCCCAGCCTAGTTGATAGGGTAGAGTCCACACAGCACCCTGATCATCCAGTCAATGATGTATGGACGTGGCTTTGGACGCAAACCAACTCTATTCCTCTTTATCATGTCTTTGTTGGTGGTGAGTTGGACATCCTTAAGAAATTCAACCATTCCTTCTAGGTCAGCAGCTCTAGGAAAAATGATGGAATAAAGATTCGTTTTTGGGTGCATTTCTTCCAGAATCGGCGAGTTTATTTGCCGTCATGTTAAAGTAGAAGGAATAGGTCTTGAAGGCAAGATCATGCGATTGACCCTAATTGCCATTTTTCTTTTCCTTAAGGCCACAGAAATTACAGAGACAACATATAACGAGGTTTTAGATCAGATAAGATTTATAAGAGGTTAAAAGAAGGGAAGGTATAGAAATGTCACTTACGAAAGGAGAATGTTTAGTGACGAGAGGGGAGGAAACATCCACAGGAATGTCACTTGTACAAAATTTTGGGCATTTTATAGAGTTTGCACGAAATTCTTCTCAAGAATTCTCTCTCTCACAAAGATTAATTCTTTATTTGATTTACTTCTAATTCTCTTATACATTTCTTAAGAATGTGGTGAGATTTGAAGTGGTTTATCTTTTTCCTTGATGTGGTGCCACTTGAAGAGAGTTCTTCACAATTAGAGGTGATTTTAGAGGTTTTTTCCTCCATTGGAGACCTTGAAGATCTTATGGAGTGTCAAAAAAGAAAAGATCTAGGAAGAAACTTGAAGGAGAAACTACAACAATCTAGTTCCTCATGAGGTTTCCATCAATTCCTTTCTTACAAGTTTGTTTACATGATCCATGTGTATGTGCGCAATCCTTTTATGCCACAACCATGCATTATCTTTCTTGGATATCAAACATATAGTGTGTGCTTGTCCAAATGCAAATTCCAGGATAAACATATAAATGTTTTCTGTTCTTCTACTTATGAACTTTATTTCATTTTTAGAATTATCACTAATCAAACAACAATCATTGTCAAAGATGACTTTAAAATCTTTATCACGCATCAGACTTATACTTAACAAGTTATGTTTAAGTCCTTCAACAAGAAATGCATTCTCAATTAGTGTAGAATAGGTGTTAACAATATTACCACACTCAAGTTTCTTGCCTTTATTGTTTTCCCCATAAGTCACAGCCTTCATGCTTTATCTAAGGCTTGAGAACTTTGAATGGTCTCCAATCATATGCTTTGAGTAACCATTATCTAAATACCACAATAAGGTTTTGGCTCTCAAGCATTCCTACAACAAAATTCAAAAGCCAAATTTAGGTACCCAAGTGTTGCATCCTTACATGTTAGTACTCAGCCCTTGGCTCTTAACTATCCAAACATATTTACCACTACGAACACCATATTTTCTAGTATAGAAATTTTTAGTGGTATGGCCTCTTTTACAGTAATAGAAACATGTAATGGATGGCCTAGAATAATTCCTAACAAAGTTGGTGGTGTTTTTATAAAAACATGTGGAGAAAAGAGAAATACTAGAAAAAGGGCTGAATAATGCTACTCAAAAACTCTCACTTTTCACAACGCAATGAAGTATTCTTTACCAAGTCACTTTTGGCTCAACCCTAAGTATTCTTTGAATTGCATCTTCATGTAATCTACCCACGTATTATTTTCACACAAAGCCTCTTCAAGCTTCAACACCGAGTATTTTTTTACAGTCAAGCCTCTCTAGGCTCAAATAATAAGTATTCTTTTTTAGAAAAGCATCTTTAGGCTCAAACCCAATAACTTAGAGTTACAAAGGTTTAGAAGGTTGTTTTGTCTTCCTATTAAGATGTGATACCACTAGTACACAAAGGGTCTTTTACGTCGTGTATTTTGACCCTTTTACGTCGGAAAAGGGTCCGACGTTAATACGGGAGTCGTAAATTTACGTCGCCTCTGAAAGACGACGTAAATTTACGTCGGGGATTTTTCCAGACCGACGTAAAAAGGGGCAAAATCATGCCACAATTTTACGTCGGGATGTGGCCTTGTCCGACGTAAATTGTGGCAGTTTTTTTTTTAAAAACGTTTGTAAATTGATATACCCAACACCTGCATATAAATATAATCCAGAATACCAAATCTAAACCAGGCAGTCCAGAATAGAAATTCAAATTGTATTTCAAAATTGAATGACAAAAAGAAAATAATATATAAATCTACATAAATTATGACAATGTAAATCCTATTATCCTAAAAAAGCTATAAAACATGTTTGTCAATGCTATCTAACTAACTAAACTAACTAACTATCAAACTATTAACATAATATCTAACTAACTAAACTTAGAAAAAAAGTTGCCCATTGTTCTCTTATCTTGAGCATCTCATCTTCAGGCAATGGAGATGGATCTTGAAAGACCTGAAAGGGTAATTTAGGTGTCATTAATATGCAATGTTAATTATTCTAAAGATAAATATAGTTAAATAAATTTTGATATGAATTACCTGCGCCCAAGAATCAATAATACCCGCAGAAACTATGGCTTTCATCCAATACATGATGTAATAGCCACATTCAAACGAGTCTTGTTGCTTATTACACTAAAATGAGAAACAAATAACTATTAATTCCAAAGTCAATAAATTTAAATATTATTGACTGTATGAATTAATTTGCTAACCTTAGGGTATATGAAATGCAATGACTTTGATGATCTGGCTCTTCCACTTAATATATTAGCTCCAGACACGGTTCTAATTAATTGAAATAAAAACAAATGTTAGCCAATATATATAATTACAGTTTTAAAACATAATGAAAAAATTTAGTTACCCATGTAATTGGCTTTTAATTTCGTGGCTTGGTTTTCGATGAAGTGAACAAAACCACACCACGGTATATTCCTTAGGAATGATTACCATTAACTGCCAATGGGACCTACATTGTATGACAAAAAAATCAGTTAAAAAATTACCATGATTAAAAAACTAATTAAAAAACTAACCCGTCAATGTATGGAGCCATGTATATATGTCTTCTTGAGTCACTCATCCATGTTTGCATATATTGTTGGATCTGGACCTGAGTGTTTCCTGATTTTTGGATGGATTGAGGCTCAATAAATCCATATACTTCTGCTTGTGCTTGCTCCACACTCAATTTGTCCATGTACCTAACACAAATAATTATTATAAGTTAAATGTAATTATTGTAAATTTAGACTCATAAAAGAAAATATGACTTACATGGCCCACAACTGTATGACAGATATATTTAACATGCAGTTTCCCCCAACAATCTCTAATGCATCAGGCAGAGATATGTATAGTGGAACATCAGAGCTATCAACTCCAAAAACTCTAATGTACCACTGTAATTGAATTGGATGCTTCTTTATTCGTGGTAATTTGATTAGAAGCTTAGATATGGGATTATCCTCAGCTTCTGCGATATTGGCATCATGAACATGAGGTTCTCTCATGACCTCCTTACCACGATTGATAAAATCCTAAAAAAATAATCAAAATTAGTTAAACAATAATAGAATTATAAGAATCTAAAAGAGCAATAATATAATTACCTTTTCCCGTGCTGAAAGCGGCATGACCAAATGTTTTGGCCAAGCTAAGAATGTGCCGGTTGCCTGCCCCACTAGTTGAACCTCTGTATTGGGCAAAGGCACTAGAGCAGCAGCATCTTGAACTTGGTCAACCACAACCTGTGTCCAGTCTGGCTGTAGAGGGACACCATGGATGGTTGACCCACCCTCAAATACTCGGTCAATAGCCACTAACCGTGGGGGGTCATCCTCAACATATAACTCACACTGGTTTGGTACATCAGTGTGAGTCTGATCCGGTGAGGGATCTGGAGCAGCACAACTCCCTTTAGTGCTGACTCGAACACCATCATGTGCAGTTTGTTGCTGAGAACGAGCCAAAAGTTCAAACTTCTGTTCAAACTGTTTTTCAATATTCTTCAGTTTCTCTTCAAACTGCATCTCCAATCTCTGCTCCAATTCCTGTATAACCTCTTGACTGCAAGAGTTGACAGTGCTCCTCGATGATCGGCCACCAAAGAAATCTCGGTGGCTCCAAGAACCACCAACACCACGCACACGACCTCCGTGCTCTGGCTTTCCTATGGCCGTTGTGAGGATATCATTCCGACCATCGGAAACAAATGAGCCCTGGGTGCTCTGCTCAACTAAACCCTCCTGCAACAATAAGGAAGATTAAAAAATCTTATGAATTAAATGAGTTGAAATGAAGAGTCTTATTTTGTATATTTTTACTTACTATTTTACTAGCAACGACTCTTGCAAACTCAGAAGTCATTTGCCCATCTGGTTTTGTCTAGGCTGCTATCCACATCTCATGGCGGGGAGGTGACTCCACACGGTCAGCATCCTCAACCCCTGCTGCCTGTGCCTTAGCCTTCTTCATTTGCTTTTTTTTTCTTTCATATCCCCCTCTTGACAATAGATGGGGTGCATCATTCTTGGCCTGTCATTCTTGGGCAGCTATTCTTTTAGCCTGCAATAATACAAAAAAGAAAATGAGATAAATTAAAATATACCTTAAGTATTTGTGTCAATGTAAAAGTTATCAATAACTAACCTGCCACGAAGGGTCCAATCTAGTGGCACGAAATTGCATCCACTCCTCATCAGTGATCTGGTACTTTAGACAGGGAGTCTCATTTTGGCGCTCTCCAAATACATACTCCCGTGTCAAGAAAGTCTTGAAGTCTCTCCACCTGGTGGCAAGGGCAGATAACATCTTCCTCCTCATGCCCTCAGTGTTGGGAATGTCAAAATTTTGCTATGAAAATAACAACAAATAATAAATAATGTATTTAAGTTATATAATATTGAAAGGATGTGAAAGTATATACCTGAATATCCTGCCACATGAGGTTCTTGTCAACCTCCTGAACGTCATCCCATGATGGAATGATAATAGAAACATGTCGTCGAGCTAGGACTCCCAAATAGCTCTTAGACTTGGCAGCATTTGGGCCTGATGCCTTGCCAGAACGAGGATCCACCTCAACCGGTGTCCTCTCCTTGGCAATGCGCCCAGCTGTCAACCTAGACAATCGGGTGACAGATCTACCTTCCCTCCTTCCACTGCCAGACCCAGAATCCTCCATAATCCTGAAAAAATTAAACTGTCATTATTAAAACAATGAATTAATTGAATAGACAAATAAAGTAAAAAAGATAATAACAATATAGAAACAAAATAACTAATAAAAAAACAAATAATACATAAACAGAAACCTATTAGGTTGGAATGTTTTCCCATATTCCTTCATCATGATCACTTCGATTCCTGTACTCTTGACTAATGCGACTTGCATTCATCCAACTTCGATTCATTATCTATATATTAACACAAATTAACTATTGACTCAGTTATTCATAAATTTTCTAACCTAAACTACAACCCTAAAAAATCGATGGTAAACTAAAGGTCAATGCCTAAAAAAGTCTTTTCTTTAATGCATCTGGAACGGCCCGTACTGAAACTAGAACGGGCCGTTCCAGATCAACAAATTACAACAACAAAAATTCCAGCAGAACGGGCCGTTCTCTTTGCAGAACGCCCTGTACTGCTTGCAGAACGGCCCGTTCTGCAAGGAGAACAGCCCGTTCTCCTTGCAGAACGGGCCGTTCCAGCGGAACAAATAGCAAAAAAAGAACAAAAAAATTACGGGGACAACAAACTAACCTCAAACGACCAACGTGCTGACACTTAGAGACTTGGATACGTTGAATGTAGCAGTAAACGCAGTGGGAGACTCAGAAATTCAGAGAAAATGAGAGGGGTTGCTTGTAAACTGTGAGCGCGGGAATGAAAAATGAAAAGCAGGGGAATATAGGGCCATTTTTTACGTCGGATTGTGTTGCTCCGACGTAAATTTACGTCGGACTGGAGGGGGCCCGACATAAATTTACGTCAGACTAGTGGGGGCCCGACGTAAATTTACGTCGGACTAGTGGGGCCCAACGTAAATTTACGTCACACTATGAGACTCCGACGTTAATTCCCACATTTACGTCGGACTAGGGGAGGTCCGACGTAAATTAGTCTCCACTTATTTACGAAACTGCCACCGCATTTTTACAACGTCGGTGTTTAGTGTTTGCGACGTAAATTGGGTGACGTAAATACCCTTTTTTGCACTAGTGTACAATAAGCTACATACAAAGATTTTTTATAGAAAGAATGAATGTAGTTTTTACAATGATTGATCTCCCTTCTTTTTGTGCTTCAAACATCCTTTTATATAGCTTTGTTGAAGATGACCATGGCAACTTTTTGAGCTTCTCTCTCATGGCTTGCTTTATCTATTTTAACATATTGCTTATTAAGGAAAGAAATGTTTGTTGGTATAATAAATGATTGCAATAAATGTTTTCCCTAAATTTTCACTTCTTATATAATCAAGGAAGCTCTTATCACTTTTTGGCACCAACTAGGTAGAACCATGCGTTCATCAAGATTTTGCAATGATGAAACAACTTTTGACTGCATCTTTTTATGTTTGTAGAGATCTATTTGTCCTTTTCTAATGCAAAGTATGTCTTTATTTCCTTTTCGTAGAATGTTGGTATCGAAGAGGTGTTTTTAAATTTGATTTGTTAAGGAATTATTTAGATGTAGTCAATTTCTTATTTAGAGATTGTAAATGATAAAGATTTAATGCAATCTCTTTTCATGACTAATGATTTGTCTTATCCATTAACATGATCGCCTTGATGAAGTCATCGTCTTATACATGATTCATCTTACTAGGTGAAAGTTTCATCTTAATATTTTTAAAACCTTATACAAATGTTCAAAAACCTCTATGTTTGTTAACAACAAAACTTATGACCAAGGGGATCTAGGATTTTATTTTGGCTTAATAAAACAAATTTTTGTTATTTAAATTGAAACTAATTCCATCTTTATCAAAAATATGTCTTTACTTTTGATGGAGTCTTGATTTTCTTTAACTCCATGAGATTCATCAACACCTTTTATTGAAATTTTCCTTGAGGAACCTCAAGGTTGAAATTGGCCAAGATGAGATGCAATGAGGTTCACGTTGGACTAAGCTTCTTAGGTAGAAGAAGCCTAAGCCTAGAACTACAAAGAGGATAGCTCAAGGAAGTTTGGAGAAGGAATTATCCATTGGTGACTTCGGCTAGAGAGAATTGAGTTCTCAAAGATGGAGAAAATTCTCATTCGATTTCCAAAGTTTCTTACTTACACGATCAAAAGAGATTTATAGGCCAAGGTAGAGTACTAGAGAAGCTAAGCTAACCTAAGGTTTAAATCACACCATGGTATGGTTGATTTAAACCTTAGGCACCAAAATTTGAATGTTTAAATTCAAATTTGGTGCCAAGCTTCCTAGAAATCTGGAAATGCCATGTGCTAATCTAATTTGAATGTGATTTAGTGTTTGTTCAGTTAGGAGTGAATTTCGATCACACCATATGTGTGAAGCACATGGGTCCAAAATTCACCCTAAATGCAATACTAAATTACATTTAAATGTAGATGCACATGTAATTCCCTTAGCCTAGTGATCTCAATCCGAATTACATGTCAAACCAAAATTCCTATACTACTTGGCCCAAAATACAAGGCTCACAAACAAGAATTACAAGCCCAATGGGCTAAACCTATTCTACATGGGCTTTAATGCACAACCCAACCAAAGAGCACTATGGGCTTTTCTTTATATTGGCCCATTCTTCATTCATCCTCTTGACCATGGCCCTAGTGATTGGGCTCTTGGTCCATGGGCCTCCATCATCCCCTTCCTCTTGAAGAGGATTTGACCTCAAATCCAAAGATACTTCCTCATGGTCATTAACTCCTGTAAAAAGAGATAGATAAGAAATATTGAAACTAGGACTAACTCCATATTCTTGTGGAAGATCTAGGACATAGGCATTGTTATTGATTTTCTTGAGGACTTGAAAATGCCCATCTCCTCTAGAACTAAGTTTAGACTTTCTTTTAGAAGGAAATTTGTCCTTCCCAAGGTGAAGCCAAACCCAGTCCCCTTCATTGAAAATGACTTCTTTTCTGCCCTTATTATTGTATTTAGTATAGTTCTCCATTTGAGATTGAATATTATCTCTAACCCTCTCATGTAACTTTTTAATAAACTCAACCCTAGATGAACCTTCTTTATGGATGAAAGAATCAACATCAGGGAGAGGTAACAAATCTAAAGGGGTGAGGGGATTAAATCCATAAACAATTTCAAAAGGAGACATTTTTATTATTTTGTGCACTACCCTATTGTAGGCAAACTCTACATGGGGTAGGTAGTCATCCCATGACTTTTTATTACCTTTGAGGATTGCTCTTAACATAGTTCCAAGAGACCTATTCACTACTTCAGTTTGCCCATCAGTTTGAGAGTGACATGTAGTAGAAAATAGGAGTTTAGTCCCTAGCCCAGACCAAAGAGTTTTCCAAAAGTGGCTTATGAACTTAACATCTCAATTAGAGACTATAGTCTTAGGCAACCCATGTAACCTTACTACCTCTTGAAAGAATAATTTAGCTATATTGCTTTCATCATCCACTTTGTGGCATGGAATAAAGTGTGTCATTTTACTAAAATGGTCCACTACCACAAAAATAGAATCCTTTCTTCTTTGGGTGCGAGGTAATCCAAGAACAAAGTCCATAGATATGTCTACCCAAGGAGAATCAGATATAGGCAAGGGGGTGTATAATCCATGAGACTTAGTTTTAGACTTAGCTTGAAGACAAGCAATACATCTAGAATAAAACCTTTGGACATCTCATTTCATATGAGGCCAAAAGAATTTCTCTTTTAATAATAAAAGAGTTTTCTCAATCCCAAAATGCCCCATGAGTCCACCCTTATGACTCTCTTCTACCAAAAGTTTCCTAATAGATCCTTGGGGTATGCACAATTTATTTTCTTTGTAAAGAAACCCCTCAGAAATATAGTAACCTTGGTAAGGCTTTTGAATACATAAAAGATAAAGGTTAGCGAAAAATCATGATCTCTTTCATACAATTCCTTAATGTCATCAAACCCTAAAATTTGTGAACCAAGGGTATTCAATAAAACATGTCTTCTTAACAAAGCATCAGCCACTACATTGTAGAGCCTTTCTTGTATTTGATGACATAAAGAAATTGTTCTAGATACTCAACCCATTTTGCATTCCTTTTATTTAATTTACCTTGACCCCTCAAATATTTTAGTGATTCATGATCATTATGAATGAAAAATTCCCTGGTAACAAGATAATGTTCCCAAGTTTGAAGGGCTCGAACTAAAGCATAAAGTTCCTTGTCATAGGTTGGATAGTTCAAGGTGGGCCCATGAAGTTTTTCACTGAAATAAGCTATGGGGTGTCCACCTTGTAACAAAACAACTCCTATGCCAATTCCTAAAGCATCACATTCTAGCTCAAAAGTTTTATTAAAATCAGGTAGAGCTAGAATAGGTTCTTGGGTAAGCTTTTGCTTAAGTTCTTGAAAGGCTAAGTTATATGTTTCTTGCCAAAGAAAGACCACATCCTTCTTCACTAACTCATTGAGTGGTGAAACTAATGTTGAGAAGTTAGGAACAGATTGTCTATAAAAGCTTGTCAATCCATGGAAGCTCCTAACTTCACTCACATTAGTAGGAATAGGCCATTCTTGAATGGCTTTGATTTTCTCGGGCTCCACATGTTCCCCATTTATACTCACTACAAACCCAAGAAATATAACATTATCCACACAAAAGGTACACTTGTCTACATTGGCAAACAAGTGATTTTCCCTAAGAACTAGCAACAGTTGCCTTAAGTGATTCACATGGTCACTTAGGCTTTTGCTATAGATTAAGATATCATCAAAATAAACAACTACAAATCTTCCTATACAATCCCTAAGAACATGATTCATTAGCCTTATGAATGTACTTGGTGCATTAGTAAGGCCAAATGACATTACTAACCATTCATATAATCCAAACTTGGTCTTAAAAACAGTTTTCCATTCATCACCTTCCTTAATATGAATTTGGTGATATCCACTTTTAAGATCAATTTTAGAAAATATAGATGAACCATGCAACTCATCATGCATGTCATCAAGCCTAGGAATTGGGTGCCTATATTTTATGGTGATGTTGTTGATGGCTCTACAGTCACAACACATCCTCCATTTCTCATCTTTTTTTGGCACCAATAAAACAGGCACAACACAAGGGCTTAAGCTCTTTTGAACCCAACCCTTATCCAACAAGTCTTGCACTTGCTTCTTTATCTCTTTTGTTTAATGTGGATTTGTTTTATAAGTTGGTTTATTGGGTAGACTAGCTTCTGGAACAAAATATATTTAATGCTCTATACCTCTAAAAGGTGGAAGGCCAATTGGTCCTTCACTAGGGAATACATCATCAAATTCAATTAAAAGATTTTGTACTTCAAGAGGTAGAGAAGTATTTATAGAACTTGTGGTAGTGCCTGTGAGTGTACCTCTACAAATGAGGACATATGAAGATCGTTCAATCAAGAAAGATTTTTTTAAAGGTTGGGTGGTAAAATTCTCTTCTTGTTGAACTATCTCTAGAGAGGAAATTACTAGTCTCTCTAGAATCCTCTCTACTCCTAATTTTTAGGAGTTTTTTTTTACTCCTTTTTTTCATTCTTTTTTTCTTGATCACGTTTGGCCTTCATTTGTACTTGATCCTCAGCCACTTGTGAAGGTGAAAGAGGATGAAGTACAAACTTCTTACCCTTATGTGTGAAGGTGATCTTGTTAGTAAGGCCATCATAAGTTGTTTGTTTATCAAATTTCCATGGCCTCCCTAACAAGATATGGTAAGCTTCCATAGGAATTACATCACATGTAACTTTATCTTTATAATTCCCAATGGAAAACTCAACCTCCACTTGTTGATTAACTACCATATCACCATCATCATTGAGCTAATGAAGTTGATAAGGTTTTGGATGAGGTGTGGTAGTTTATCCCAATTTTTCAACCTTCCTAGTCCTACAACAGTTGCAACATGAACCACTATCCATAATGAGAGAACAAGCTTTATTAGAAATGTTACACCTTGTATGTAAAATGTTCTCCTTTTGTGAATTCGTTTCACTAGGTTGATGGCTAAGGAGATTTCTTACCATAAGAAGTTCCCCATCATAAGGATAAGTGACCTCATAGTATTCTTCCTCACTTGTTTCTTCTTCATCCTCACTTGAAGATGAAGAAGTGGTAGCCTCATCTTGACTACTATAACTGTCTTGGCCCCTTAAGATCATGACCTTTTTATTAGGGCATTGAGAAACAATGTGGCCTCTCCCAAGAAATTTAAAACACTTTATCTCACTAGACTTAGTACTAGTGTGTGAGGTGTATTTTCCTTTTTCTTTTTCTTTTTATTTTTCTTTTTCTTTTTTTTTACCCATGTCTAGGTTCTTGGAGGACTCAAAAGAAGTTTTCTTTTCAAAAACTTTGCCCTCCCTCTTGTGTTCCTTCTTGTGATAAGTAGATGAGTAGGAGCTTTCTTTCTTGAAAGTTTTTCTCAAAATTTGTTGTTCAACCTTGATACAAAGTTGAACCAAATCATTTAAATCCATATAAGGTAAAAGCTCCACTTTATCTCTTATTTCCAAGTTAAAACCACCTAAAAACATAGAAATGGTAAGGTTTTCTTCTTCCCTTATCCCAGCCCTCATCATATATAACTCCATGACTTGCCTATACTCTTCAACACTCATGTGTCTTTATTGGAGCCTTTGGAGCTTATTCATAAGCTCCCTAGTATAGTAAGAGGGTATATGTCTCTTCCTTAATGCAATCCTCAATTCATTCCAATATTGAATTGAAGGATCATTACAGAGACGCCTATCCCTAACAAGGGACGTCCACCAATACATGGCATGGCTTTGGAAGCTCAAAGTGGCAATAGATACTTTTCTCTCTTCACTTACTTGGTGGCAAGCAAAAATTTGCTCTACCTTCATTTCCCAATCTAGGTAACCCTCAGCATTATCTTTTCCATGGAAATAAGGGAGATCTACTTTAGATTCCCTAATTTTGGGTTCCCTATGAGACCTTCTAGGAGGGGATTGGTAGTGATCACCTAGTTGTAGGCTTTCTTCTTTCATGGGTACCCCTAAGGTAGAAAAATGGGATTGGGAACTTCTACCCCTACTTCGGTGCTTGTGGTGTAGGTTTTCAACTCATGTGCAACTTTTGAAAAATATTTATACGCACTTGCATCACTATCACTTTGGTGAGAAGAGAAATTTTCCATTATAGGCAAAAGTTTTTCTTTTACAAAAGAATTTTGAGAAGAAATTTTGAAAAGATTAGACTAAGTACTTGGAGGACTAAGAATACAAATTGAACCTTGGAGGGAGGTGAGCTACTAAGAGCCACTTAATAACCAAGCCTCTTCAGGTAAAAATTACTAATCCCCCTTGTAGTTAATCATTGCCAAAACAATTTGTTTATGAAAATTTGATTTTTCTTATGACAAGTGAGAACTATCTAGTCAAACAAATTAAAATTTTCAAGTATTTAAAAAGCATAATTTAAATCTACTTAGACGTATCCCTAAGGTGGAAGCTTGATAGGTACCAAAGACCTTCAAGGACCACTTCCACCAAGTCTAACGCAAGCTAATTAACAGTAGGGAAAGATGGTTGTGCACCTAAGACACTCCCAGGACACTCCCCAAAGGTCGTTTACAATAAAGGAATCAAAAACAAACTACAAAATTGAAACAAGGTGGCTTTAAAGTTCAAACCAAATAGCCACCGAGTTAGAGACTGATTTAGCGACAGATTTTAGTGACAAGTTTTTTTGATGGAAATTTTCGTCTCTGATTCGGTCTCTAAACTCTGCTTTCTAGAATTTTACAAATTTTTCTCAAATTTTCTTTGCTAGACCAGGTCTGTCCAGATTGATTTGCAACTTCAGAACTGAATTGGAAGCAACCTCTCCAAGTGTTTAAGGTGATATTTGAAGTGTATTTAAGAGTTCTAGTCAAGAACCACCAAATTTGAATGCTTCCACAAATCTTCCTTAGTATCCTTTTGATGACCCTTGTAGTACTAGCTTATACCAAGAATGGTTAGTCCACACATTGTTCCTCATTTAGAAGGCCAAGAATGAAGAATAACACACCAAAAGAAGTTTAACTCAAGGAGGCCAATCAAATAGACAAACTAGAATTAAAGGTATTCAAAGAAATGGCAAGCACTCAAAGGAATTTTCCCTAGGATTGGTTCTAGAATAGATGAAAAATAAAAAATGAATTCAATGTAGATTAACACCAATAGTTGCTCAAATTTTCCAGCTAGTAAAATTCAAATGAACCGAATGCTTTCAAAGAATTTTGACCTACTTTTTGGATTTTTTTTTCTTTTTTTAACTAATGTAACATCCCAAATTTTCTACTAGTATAATAGTTAATTATTATTTATTTTATATTTGTTGAGATTATTTTCTTATAGTTATTTTAATGGGTTTTATAGAATGTTTTAAAGGTTTTTAATAATTATTAGTATTTTAATAACAAATATTTATGAAAATTATTTTTGGATAATATTTTGATTTTTAGTAGCCCAGAACGGGTCGTTCTCAAACTGGAATAGGTCGTTCTAAACTACTAAAATGGCCTATATAAACTAGACTGGAATGGGTCGTTCCAACACATGATTCTATGAGTAAAATACGAAGCCAGAACAGGCCGTTCCGATTTGGGAACAGGCCATTCCAAACATGAATGTTGTAGGTAAAATGTAATTTCAGAATGGGCCATTCTAGTTTTGGAACAGGCCATTCTGGATATGAAATTTATGCATGACGAATGATTCTAGAACGGGCCGTTCCGATTTCGAAACGGGTCGTTATGGCTAGTACTAATGCCTATAAATAGAACGTTCTGGCACTCCAAAAACACATTTTTTCACTTTTGACCTCTTTTCTTCTATACTCTCTGAAGACCAAGGGGGAACCCAGAGGAGGAGACCAACAGGATCCAGCTTTAGTTTCAGCTCCTGCTTATCGAGGTAAGGGGGAGTGAGAAACCTTGCTCTGGGTGTGGGAATGTATGTTCGATAGTGGGATTGGCCCCCAATCCTATGTTTGTTGTTTGTTGTATGTTCATGTATGAGGGGTTTTCCTTAATTATAAATGTTTCTTCTGTTACATCTCCTATATTTAAATAAATATAAATGTATAATTTGAGAACTCTACGGCTTCCTATGGGAAACCCTAAGGGAATGTATTGGTAATTGTAAGAGACAATTTTATGAGTAAGATGTTTATTGTATGAGTTAGAATGCTTTGTGGGTTCTTGAGAGAACCCTAAGAGAAACAGGCAAAATATGAAAGTTTTCTGTTTTGCTTTTTGATTGTTCTGTTGTATTCCTTGTTGTATGAGATGTATAAATATGTATTTAATTTTGCAAATAGATGAGTTTTGACATGAATTAAAGTGTTCTGTGAAAATTGTGAATGTGATATGATGATGTGATATGATGATGAGATATGATGATGTGACATGATGTGGAGATGTGATAATGTTATATGAGAATGAGACATGAAAATGTGATATGAGAAAAGCATCGAGTCTTGATTGACATGCATCATGTGCATAAATAATTTTAAGGGTACGATATGGAATACACCGCCAGGGAAGGCCCCCTAGTGTAAAAGCTTTGGGGATTAGTCCTTGTGGATAGCTCGGTTTGTAAGTCCTAGTCTCGCCCATTGTGTGCATGGGATGTATCTTGCGCGGCTTAGCTATCTCGACGAGACCCTGGTAGTATGTCCTTCTAGTGAGAGTGCGCAGAAGGTGTGACCCGGCATGTACTCCTAGACTACTCTTTGTGTATTGCTAGCGGCAATATGCCATGTGATGTTTTACTGGCGCCACATGCATGATAATATGTAGTCTGTGTCCATACATGTGCATTTTTAATGTTATATGATAAATTGATATTTTTATGTCTTGGATGAGTGAGATGTAATATTGTTGTTAATATATCTATGTTATACCTGTCTTGTTTGTGTTTGGCTATCTGGTGTATATTCCTACACCGTGAGCTAGAGTGAGATGTTTCTCACACCCTTTTCTTTTGTGTTGTTTCATTTGACTATTATACAGGTTATTATCAACATGAGGATGAAGATGTTGGTGATGAAGCTTAGGCTTCTACGTTGGGATTTTCTCTGATAGGACATGTGACATCGAGGCGTAGATAGGATTAGATTGGGATGTTGTTTTTATTAAATTATTTTGGAAAACTCAGTTTCATTTTCTTGTAATTTCACTACATGTTATTTGGATTAAGTTTATGAATGTAAACTCTTTACCCTTATGTTGTTGGAGATTTGATTGTCTTATGATGAAGAATTTTATTTTATTTTATTTGTTTTATATAATTACTATATATGTATGTTGGGGTAGAGGGTGTCACAACTGATATTTTCTTGGAATTTCTTTTGAAAATTTTTTTATATCACTTTTGTATTTCTTAGGAGTTGCCTTTTTCTTCTTTGAAATTCAAATAGTAGTCTCGGTCAAACAGCTAGACTAGGCATCGGATTTGGCAATTTGAATTTGAATTGCAAAATGTAATGCAAATTTCCTTAAGATAACATGAAATGTGTCATGATTTTCTTGTTTCACTAAATTCTCTCCATGTGCCACGGTCTAGACAAGATTTTTTCAAATTTTGAATTTCAAATTCCAATTCAAATTTCAGCAACTATCAACACAATTCAAAGAATAGGATTTCTGGAATTTCAAAGAAAATTTTGACAACCAAATGACAATAGAATCCTAAATCTATAAGAGAATTACTAATGATCTAATAGTAATTCATGAACTCAAATGATTCAAAAATAAAAGCACCAAAGCACATTTGAAATTCGGTCAAAACAGATTTAATAGCATGTTTCACATAATTTTCGGATCAAACAAGCACATACTAGGAATTATTAGACAAGAAAGGACTAAACATCACTCTAATGACAAAATTGGATAGATTCAAAAATCAAAGATTCAAGCATCTTATATGACTCAATCAAAATCAAAATCAAGAAGACTCAAAAAATTGTAAAATGCACAAGTACATGAAGCCTAAGGCACATTTGAATCATGATTCACATGAAACAAGATATAGACCAAATGAAATTTCCAGAAAAGAAAACTAGATCTATCAACTAGATGGAAAAAGAATTAGATCTAGGCAGCAATATACTTTAGACGTATAAATGAAATGATGTAGACAAGAAAGATAGTTCACCGAAAAGAATTAGTGACTTATCTTAGGAAGAACCGAGCTCATGATACCCCTTGATGTAGTCTTGATTTGCTTTAACTCCATGAGATTCATCAACACCTCTTTTTCAAATTTTCCTTGAGGTGAATTTAGCGGAAAAACACATAGAATGGGGGTTGAATATGTGTGTGTGTGAAAAAAGGAATTTTTAAAATATTTTCGCAAAGAAGCTCTTTTTCTTCCAGTAAAAATATTATTTTGAATGCTTAACAGAAACTGTGCAAGATTGGTTCAATAAAAGATTTTTGCATCTGAGAGTTTATTGTCTACACAGAGAAAATGCTTCTTAAACGAAAACCGTTCTTTAAGATAATAAATTAAACAAATGTGGTTTTCGTATGAAGATAGTTGTAATGAACAATAAGCATTGGACGAAGTTTTCAGTATGATAAATCAACTAAACAAAATTGCGTCTGAAACATAGATAAATAGTGCAAGTATTTTTATACTAGTTCGCTCAAACTGAGCTACGTCCAGTCTCCTTCAATTGAAGGGTTCCACTAGATATTCAATAAAGTACAAGTATTATTTGATCAGCCTCTTCAGGCTCGTAGTGAGTATTCTTGACCACTCCTGGTCTTGAGTATTCTCAACCACTATTGGTTGGCTAGCTTCATTCACTAGCTCTAGTATTCTTTGATCAGCCTCTTCAGGCTCGCAGTGAGTATTCTTGACCACTCCTGGTCCCGAGTATTCTCAACCACTCCTGGTTGGCTAATTGCACTAGTATTCTTTGTTCAGCCTCTTTAGGCTATCAGTGAGTATTCTCGACCACTCTTGGTCCCAAGTATTCTCAACCAGTTTTGGTTGGATAGCTTCACTCACTAGCTCTAGTATTCTTTGTTCAGTCTCTTCAGGCTCTTAGTGAGTATTCTCGACCACTCCTAGTCCTGAGTATTATCAACCACTCTTGGTTGGCTATCAATACTAGTATTCTTTGTTCAGCCTCTTCAGGCTCTCAGTAAGGATTGTCGACCACTCCTGGCCCGCTAACTTCACTTATTAGCGCTAGTATTCTTTGTTCAACCACTTCTGGCTCGTAGTGAGTATTCTTTGACAAGCCTCTCCAAGCTTTTACAAGTATTCTTTCCCTAGCCTTTTCATGCTTTACAAATGATAAATAAATGATTTGGTTTGAATGTGTCGTTTACTCTCACAGAGAGGATAGGATGATTTCTACACTCGCTAAGGTATACAACCTTAGTTTTACAGATGTGTTCTTGAGTGTGTATATTACTCTTGCAGAGAGGATATAAGAATTTCTACACTCACTAAGTTGCATGTTCCTAAGTTACACTTAGAACTCCTTAGTCTATAGAGATAAATACACTATGGTACATTTGACTCTATAATCTCTATCTCTGGTTTCATTGCTTCATGGGCTTGATATCATTCTTTTTCAACGCCAACCTTTCCAGGTTTGAAGTTATGACATATATACAATCTTGTAAAATTTTCCCGTTGCAAGTCTCCGTTGAAGCGGATGTAGTCGTTCATGACTAGTTTGATCTTTCATTTAATGCACAAGATCTTGCATTAAATGTTGCTTCTTATTTATAGACATTGCGTGAAGTCCTCTATCTTTGTTAGCAGCAATGTCTGACTTTAGATGAGACCTAGGAACTTTTTGTCCTTTTTTGGTCATTGTAGCTGCAGAGCATTGTCCTTATTTAAAAAAGTAATGTACTTTTTCTGACACATGCATGCTTTCACTTTTGCACTTGCTTTTCTTCTTTTCATTGTACGATTATATTGAGTGCTCTTGCATGGTCGTAGATGATGCCTGATTTTTCCCTTGAGACTTGATTTTTCAAATGCTTGTGTGGTAGTCTTCGTCTACGTCTGATAGTCCATGTGCATCTCAAGTCTAGAGCTTTGTCTGAGCATTAGTTACTTTCTTGGGTTTGGTCAATATTGTAGATGGACAAACTTTGTTTTCGTCTGGAATATTTTTAGTCTGTGTTGTCCTTCGTCTGATGTGTAGTTGACTTTCTTCTGATCTTTGACCAACCTTCATCCAAGTCTTTATGTTGCGCTTTAGGTTTTCCTTGACACACTTTCGTCTAATATTTAACTCATCATCGTCTGGTGCACATTTCATATTCTATCTATCATTCAGCTTTGTTTACTCTTCGTGTGATCCTTATGCTGAGACTTTCCTTGACTCATCTTCATCTAATGTTTCATTTATCATCGTTTGGAACTTATGTCATTTTTCATCTATCATATAGCTTTGCTTCATCTGATCCCTGTTGTATGTTTTGCTTATTTTTCTTCTTTCTTTTCATAATATAGAAGACTTTGTGTGCTCTTCTTATGAGTGCAGTCAATATATGATATCTCTCGTTGTGAATAGTGGACTTCAGACGCTTTTCAATATTCTTCGTCTACATCTGGAATTTTGAGTCTCCGTTTAAGAGATAGACTTTGACTTTTCCTTTTGTCTAGTTAGTTGTGAAGATTGAAAACTTTAATTCCATATGGAAAGTTTCTTCGTCTGATACTTGGTTGACCTACGACTAGTAGTATGATTTGTCTTGTATGTGTTGAGTTTTCGTCTATCTTTTGATCATCTGATGTTTTGTACAGACTTCATCTGGTGCTTAACCCACTTTTGTCTTCTTCCTGATTTGGCCTTGTTTGATACTTGTGTTGGCTTTTCTTCTGATGCCTTCCTTTGTTTTAGTTCCAGTGTATTAAATGGCTCATGCTTTATTCTTCAACTTGCTTGTACTTATGTTTTTCTGAAACACTAACACACTTGTTAGAAATAACATGTATTATATTTGTCTCATTCAAAACCTTGTTGGGAATTGCTTCGTTTGACTTAACATAAGGAACTTCAAGGTTGGAATCAGCCAAGATAAGATGTAATGAGGTTCATGTTGGACTAAGCTTCTTAGGTAGAAGAAGCCTAAGCTTAGAACTACAAAGAGGATAGCTCAATGCAATTTGGAGAAGGAATTCTCCTATGGTGACTTCGGCTAGAGAGAATTGAGTTCTCAAAGATGGAGAAAATTCTCATTCAATTTCCAAAGTGTCTTACTTATACGGCCAAAAGAGATTTATAGGCCAAGGTAGAGTACTAAAGAAGCTAAGGTAACCTAAGATTTAAATCAAACCATGGTATGGTTGATTTAAACCGTAGGCGCCAAAATTTGAATGTTTAAATTCAAATTTGGTGCCAAGCTTCCTAGAAATCCGGAAATTCCTTGTGCTCATCTAATTTGAATGTGATTTAGTGTTCATTTAAGAGTGAATTTCGGTCACACCATATGTGTGAAGCACATGGGTCCAAAATTCACCCTAAATGCAATACTAAATTACATTTAAATGTAAATGCACATGTAATTCCCTTAGCCTAGTGATCTCAATCTGAATTACATGTCAGACCCAAATTCCTATACTACTTGGCCCAAAATACAAGGCCCATAAACAAGAATTACAAGCCCAATGGGATAAACCTATTCTACATGGACTTTAATGCACAGCCCAACTAAAGAGCACTATGGGCTTTTCTTTAGTATTGGCTCATTCTTCATTCATCCTCTTGACCATGGCCCTAGTGATTGGGCCTTTGGCCCATGGGCCTCCATCAGCTTTCCTAACAACATGTTTAAATTTTCTTTACTATTTGTGAATTGGGCTAATGTATTTTTCAAATCACAAATTTTCTTTTCTTAATACTAAGCAAGTTTCATAATCAACTTTAGTTAATGAGGAAGGTGTTGTACAAGAGCATTCATTTATTTGATAATTTGTTTCAAGAGCTTCATGCTCTAATTTTAAATTTTTTAGCTCTTGTTCAACTCTTACTAGTGTATGCTCATACCAACTAAGTTTGCTTTTCAGTTTACTATTAAGAGCTCTTACTCTTAGTGTCTTTTTATGCACTTGAATGAAATCTTCTTGTAGTTGATCATAATCAAAATTGGATTCAAAGTCATAATCATATACAATGCTTTGTTGATCCACTTCAGCCATCAAGCATAAGTTAGCTTCTTTATTTTCAAATGTATCACTTAAAAAGCTTGAGTCATTGTCATCCCATGCTATGCAGGCCCTCTTTCCTTTGACTTGTGTTTTTCTATTTCAATCCTCCTTTAGTTTCTTTAGGTAGATAGGACAATCAACTTTGATATGTCCTTACTTTCACACTCAAATCAAGTTTATTGAACAACAATTCCTTCTTCCTTTTTGTTGTTTCTCTTATTAAAGTTTTAAGCTAATTTATTCTTCCTCCTTAAAAGCATGTTGAATTTCCTCACCATGAGGTTGAAGTGTTCCATATTCAAATCTCCAAAGCTTGATTCTTCAACAATTTCCTTTTTTTTTTCAAGGATTGAAGCCTTCAATAAGACTTTTTTCCCTTTCTTGTCCAATTGCTCATTTTCTTAAAATATAAGAATTTTAGTTTATGCTCCTTTAACTTACCAAAGAGAGTAGCTAAAGTCATTGATTTCATATACTTTGATTCTTTAATCACCATCACCTTAGCTTTCCATAATCTACCCATACATTACAACACTTGAGATTTAGTTCCTCTTTCTCAAATTTATTGCCAAGATCTATTAGGTGATTTATAAGGTGTGTAAAACATTTTTTTGAAAATCAAAAATACTTTCACCTTGATTAAAACATAAGAATTCATACTCTCTAACTAGTATGTGCTTCTTAGATCTCTCAACATCAATAGTTCTCTCATGTGTCAATTCTGAAGTGTTCCACATTTCCTTAGAAGATTTACATTGTGATACTTTAAAGAATTCATCATGAGATGATGCAGATGTGATGATGTTCTTAGCTCTATAATCATATTGTGCTTTTTTCTTTTCATCTTCACTCCACTCATTCTAATATTCTTTTCTCTTCTCACATTTTTCTCTTCACTAATAGGAATATATGGTTCATTCTCAATAACACCCCATATGGCTATATTAATTGATTCAATGAAAATTTTTATTCTAATTTTCCAATACACATAATATTCACCATTGAAAATAAGAGGTCTATGTATTGAAACTCCTTCACCATAGGATAGGTTATTACCAACCAATTGATTAGTTTTCAAGAACCTTGCTTTGTATACCAATTGTTAGAAAATATGGCTTATACAAGAGGAGGTCAATGGGATATTTAAAAATACTCTTATAAATTTTCTTGGTTTAAAAACTTTTCCAAATCTTTTCAATGAAGTATATTGAAATATAGTTGTATATAGGATATGGTGTTGAGATATCTTGTACATGTAATATCATATTCTATTAGTCCTATATGTAATGTTTATGATTCATATCATACAAAATTAAGCATATATAATCATATTTGAAAGAATGTAAATACAAGTGTAGGGATAGAGAAAAATCTACAACAAATTTATACTAGTTCAACCACATCTACTTGTGACCTACATCCAGTCTCTAATCAACCTAATTGAGATTTTACTCTATCTTTCAATTCAAAAGGTTTATAATTGCACAAACACATGCAATATACTTCTATACATTTAAAGAAACCACTTCTTGTACCCCAAGAATTTTTTGTTAGAAAAGAATGGCACAATCCAAGAGGGGGGGTGAATTGGATTCAATGACCCTTTAAAAAATTTATCAGAGTATTTTGGATCTTAATTTCAATCAAAACTTTTCTATGACAGGATTTCCAAATGAAGCTCTTCTAAAGACTTGTTATGAAAATATGAATGCAATATGCTCACTTGATTACAACATAATGAGGTTCAAAAATAATGTTCAATTACAGATTTAAACCATCAAGATTCACATACACTTGTTAATCAAGTTTTATCTTCTTCGAAGTTCAACCAAGAAATTACACAATGTAAAAGATAAGGTAGAAGAAGATTGCACAAGTCTTTTATACTGGTTCAGCCACTCCACATGTGACCTACATCCAGTCCTTAATCAACACCTGATTAAGATTTGTTCCACTATCTTTAAGCAAGAAGGTTTACAAGCACACACACATGCATATACTTCAACACTAAAAGATAACCACTTTCTTGACCCCAAGAAAGCACCCCTTGTAGAACCCACTACAAGAAACCTTATTACTTGAGAAACCCTTCTCAAGATTTTCCATAAAGATTCACAAAGAATAAAAGGAACGAATTCACCTGGAATTCTTGAACAAATCTTTATCTTCCCCTTTCAAGAATATGATGATGATGATCTTCTACCAAAGCTTTTCACAAACGTTTTCACTCTTGGATTTCACAAAGAAAACTCTCCAAGATGTCACAAAGACTCACAAAAACGTTTTTCACAAATTGATTATCAGTTCTAACTCATGTCTGAAGTTTCTCAAGGTTCAAACTATTTATAAAAGTTTCAGACACAGATAATCGATTATTTTAAAGAATAATCGATTATTTTGTTCTTCAGATTTTCTTGAAATCAACCAAGAACAATATAATCGATTATTTAGTTGGATAATCGATTATTCCAGAGAGTTGTTCCTGGGATAATCGATTATTTTGGCAAATAATCGATTATTACAGCAAGGCATTCCACTTAGCCTATTTGCTGAAATAATCGATTATATTTAACAATAATCGATTATTTTGAGTTAGTTCTTAAAACTTCATTTTAAGACTCAAAATAACTTTTCAATGTTTTTAACACATCATCATATACTCTCTACTTAGTTTAGATAAGATTTGCCCATGCACAAAGCATACTAAGTACACAAAATATAGAAACACATTCAAAACAATCTATATCCTAAGTTCTATTACATAGCTCCATCTCATAGCATTTTCTTGATTCTTCTTTGACTTTGTTTTTGTGCTCCAAGTTGTTGTTCTCATGTTGTGATCATCAAAACTCTTTAAGCTTCTCCTAAGCTCAACATTTTTCTCTTGTAGCACTGTGACACCCTTACTACCCTAACACATATAGCGTAATAATGTAATTAAATTAAGGAAATCAATTTTTCAACACTTGTAAAAGGGTTCACATAAAAACCTTCACAAATGTTCTTCAATATCCAAAATGATTGAAAATGAACATTGGAAAATAAAACGTAAGAGTTTACAAATTGTTTTTAAAGTAATAATTACAACTCCAAATCCATATAAAAATCCATGTCCTAGAAATTCGCTGCCCCGATGTCACAATATCAGAGCGTACCCACAATTCAACCGTTGACATTCTAGATGTCACTCATAGCCGGATCTTCCTCGCCTAAAACATCCACAATTGCACGGTGAGAAAAGAAAACATTTATATGTAAAGCACATACAAACACACAACAATGTAATCTCATTACATAATGAAATATTTACAAGCATTTCTATATATCATAACTCTATCAATCATGCATCATCTTCACATCATAATTCGCAATCACACCCATTCATCTCAAATCTTGCAATTAACATTATCATTTTTCACATTCATAATTCACACAAATCTTACTATGTCAAGGTCACGCTACCCTTTTCCAGCCTAGGGTCGTGCTCACCCCTGACATAATACTGTGCCAAGGTCACGCTACCCTTTTTAGCAACCTAGGGTCGTGCTCACCCTTGACATAACACTATGCCAAGGTCACGCTACCCTTTTTAGTAGCCTAGGGCCGTGCTCACCCCTGGTCATCAGTACGAGAATCCACAATCACATCTCATTCACATTCCACACATCTCATTTCATAACTCAAATTTCATATTACATACAGATAAGTCCACACAATACAATGATTCACATACCCATCAAGCAATTTACCATGAATACACATCTATAACAATAATATAACAATAATATTTATAAATTAATATAAAACCCAATTAATTCACCAATTTAATACAATATTAAATCAAATAGTAAAACCCCCAATTTTTCCAAAACCTCACAGGAACTTTTCTACAATTTCATTCTCTCTCTCAGGTCATCATTTTCACAAATTAAATATATATTTCTAATCCTCAATACATACAGAATCTAATGGGACCATCAATTTCTCAAACAGAAATAATTATAAAATTACCCCTAATCCTACGGGATTCCTCCTTTACCAAATTTTCTCATGTTACTCTACACATAAATAATTTCCCTTTCTCCCGTACCTGGATAAATAGTAGCTGAAACTAAAACAGAGATCTCCTTGGTCTTCAGAGAGTGTAGAAGGAAAAGAAGAGAATGTAGAAGAAATGAGTCAAAACTGAAAGGTGTGCTTTTTGGGAGTGCTAGAGCTCTCTATTTATAGGCATCAAGCATCGCCGGAACGACCTGTTTTAAATTCGGAACAGCCTGTACTGGACTCTGACGACATGTGTAAAATTTACATCCAGAACGGCCTGTTCTCAAACCAGAACGGCCCGTTCTGGGGTTTCACTTAACCCACAACGTCCATATCTGGAACGACCCGTTCTTAATTAGGGTTATAGGCATTTTTTGTGATTTGGAACGCCCCGTTCCCATCTAAACTTTGTAGACAATTTTTGTATTTTGGAACGACCCGTTCCATTTTGGGAACGACCCATTCTAAACTACAAAATCACTCTCGTTTTAGTAGTTTGGAACGGCCTGTTCCAGTTTGGGAATGGCCCGTTCTAGGCTACTAAATTACCCTCTTTTTAGTAGTTTGGAACGGCCCGTTCCAATTTGGGAACGGCCCGTTCTAGGCTACTAAATTACCCCTATTGGGCTTTTGGACCCTCAAACAATCTGTGAAAATCGGGCTGTTACAAGCACCGCACTACAAGATTCCCTTTTCTTAAGAAACCTACTTACAAAAACTAGTTATAGAGTGATTTAGGAATAAATGCACCTAATATACAAAGTAACTCAAATAAATGAATCAAATAGTGTAGCTTAGCCTATATATCCATGAAGATGATGATGATCAATTCAATTGTTGAATTCTTTCTTAAGGTTCCGGTAAAGGGTATCAAACCTTTTCTTTTAGAAAGACTTTTTTTTTCTAGAGTTTTATCAAAAGTAACATCACAAAAACTCAAGTTCTCTAAGTTTTGAAAATGAACAATCTTATATAGAGTTTTCTAACAGAAATAATTAATTATTCTCATGGATAATTGATTATTTTATTCTTTTTATATCTAGAAATCCACCAAGTAAAGTTTAATCGATTATTTCTTAAGATAATTGATTATTCCAAAGTGTTGCTTATGAAATAATCTATTGTTTCATTGGATAATCAGTTATTACAATAATGTTTCTTAGTTGTTGAAAAATAGAGTAAATAATCGACTATTTTAAGTGATAATCAATTATGTTGAGTAAAAACTCAATACTTCAATTTTTCCAACTAGATCTTTTTTCAAATGAGTTTTAAAACTTATTTTCATCATCAAACATCATCTATATGGAGATTTAAAAGCTAAGTTAACTAAAAAGCACAAAGCAAACATGTAACAAAATCATAAACACATAACAAGATACAATTTGCACTCTTATCAATCAAGAGGCTTATATTTATAATCATCAAAACTAGATACAACATGTCTTCATCTTGAGCTTGGTCAACAAGTTATTGAAGCTTGAAGAGGCTTTGTATTCAAAGACTAATTTGGTAGTTGCTTAAAGAGGCAAGTAAAAGAACACTTAGGTTAAGCTAGAAGTGGTATGTGAAAGATAGTGGAACTTAATCAAGTTGATCAAGAATTGGATGTAGTCTTAGTAGTTGAGACAAACCAAAGTAAAAGAAATTGTATTATTATTTTTATCTAAACTCTTCGTCTGTACTCATAAGGTTTTAGGATACTACTTCATTGATACAAAAAGTATTGAGTTTTTATTCATACTATTCAACCCCCATTCTAGTGTTTTTCTTTCCTCCATGATATATACTTAATTGCATTTTTTATCCCTCAAGTATTGCAATTGTGCAATTTTGATCCTTAGGGTTTTAATTGAGTAATTTTAGTCCTTAAAAGATTGCATTGATGCGATTTTAGTCCCTCAATTTTTAATTGAACAATTTTAGTCCTTCAAATATTATAATTGTGCGATTTTAGTCTTTCCCATTAAAAATTTAATAATTTAACAATTTTAATATATTATATATAATACTTTAAAATTATACAATTATTTTCTTATTTAAAATAATGTATATTATAATTTTTGTTAATGTAGCAAATGATATATATTTATTATTACTAAATAAATCAATTTATATATTATTAATATTTTAATATTTCTAATAAATTAATATCAATAATATTTTTAATATATTTATAGATAAACTAATAATTTGATAAATATAAATTAGTATATATTAATATACTTTTACAAAAATATAAATATATTAGATAAGATATGTATATTTCTAATTAATATACTTATATTTTTGTAAAAGTATATTAATATATAATAATTTATATTTATCAAATTATTAATTTATCTATAAATATACTAATAATATTATTGACATTATTTTATCAGTAATATTATAAAAATAATAATATATAAATTTATTTATTTAGTAATAATAAATATATATCATTTGATACATTAAAAATTATAATATATGTTAACTTGAATAGACAAATAATTGTATAATTTTAAAATATTGTATATATATATATGTATATATATATATTAAAATTATTAAATTTTTAATGGGAGAGACTAAAATCACACAATTGAAATCCTTTAAGGACTAAAATTACCCAATTAAAACCTTAGGGATCGAAATTGCACAATTACAATACTTGAGGGATCAAAAATACAATTAAGCCATATATATATATATATATGTGTGTGTGTGTGTATGTATGTATGTATGTATATATATAAGGGATCCACTTACTCATAAAGTAAGTCTTGGTAAACTTACTCCACTCAATAACTCATCATCTATATTAAATTTCAACAATGCAGCCATTGAATTAAAAGTTTTTAATGTATAGATCAAGTTTACAATTTTTTAAAAAAAATTGAATACTATATAATGCTTCGTTATATATGTTCTTACCGGGGATCTGAGGTAGAGTTGATCCACTGTGTAAGGTCGGTGAGCCTCCTTCACTGGTACGCTTGATGTTCCAAGGTGGGGGTGGTACCTGCAAAAGAGACTCCGATGCTAAAGTTAGGGTTTGTGTGAGTATGAGTCTCGTATAAGTAATGCACGTACCTTGGTGTAAATTAGGGTTTCGTTGGGCCTTGGGCCTGAGATCAGTTATGATCTGATTAGATAGCGGATCTCGTCTAGACCGAGATCTCCCAGTGCATGTCCGAGGTCGTTTTGCGCTGTGATACCGAGCTCGAGCTCGGCATGGCGGTATGGATAGTACACTAGCCCCCCGAGCTCCGAGGACCGTAGGTCGAGGAGTTAAAACCGAGCTCGTCAAGGGGTCGTGACCTTTCGCGTACGCCTCCCTATCAAGATGCCATGTGTCACAACTGTCATTTCCCATTTCGAAACGCGAGGTCGGCGCGTTAATGGGCAAGAAGGTTATGCAATGATGGTTTCCTCCATCATAATGGGCCTCATTTAATGCGTGGTCAGGCGTGTCCCTTGGGTGACATGCGTCCTAACTGTTTGAATTCCGGAGAAACCCCTTTTCTCTTTGTCGCACCTCTTCCCCTTTTCATTTTACTCTTTTTTTTTTACTGCTTGGCTTCTTGCGTACGCTGTCTCATCGTTTCTGTTCGTCCTCCGTCTCCATTTTCTCTGTTTCGCTGCCGTTTCCGGCGACCCCGTCGTTGTTTAGGGTTATTTTCTGAGGAATAGTACCAGGTACTTCCTTTCTACAGTTTTCTTTCTCCTTCTACCCAAATCTTCTTCGAGTCTTTTATTTCTTGATGGCTGGAGAGAGGGGTGCTGCATCTTCTGCGTCTACCAAAGGTAAGGGCAAGGCGCGCGACAAGGCGGTGGCTGCTGGGGCGGTCGTCGCCGAAAAGAAGAATCCGCCCAAGGATCTCGTTCCAGGCATTCTTGGCTACGACTGGGTCAGGCGCGATGTGGGGGAGGCCCAAAGTGTGTTTAGGTCCTTCCTTGAGGTCAATGCGATTTGGAAATCGCATAGAATTTGTGACCCTTCTGTCTCCCGGCTAGCACTCAGTTAGGAAGGTTCCTAGATAGGTACTAGAGTAGATTAACAACACAAATTTTTTTTGAAGGAATTTGAACAAGTATACACAAAGTAGTAGTCTAAAGAAATTTAAGGAAACAAGTGAATTTTCTAGTTTTGTTCTTCTCGGCTTTTGACTTCTATTTTTGCTTCTTTTGATTTTTTTTTATACTTTTCTTTTCTTGAATTCAAATTGATATTCCAGAGAAGACACTTGCCTTTTTTTCAAAATTTTCACAATTCCAAAGTATTAAAATCAAGACTACAAGATAGACAAAATTTCAAGTGAATTTAATGTAACTAGTGCACTAGTTTTTAGGTTTTGAATTGGATTCTTTGTTCACTTTTTTTTTTTTAACTTTTTGAAACCATATGCTCTGTATTTTCTCTGTTTTTCAGCAACTATACTTTTAAAATGTGAATCCAAAAGAGATAGTGCACTAGAAGTAGGATTAAACACTTGAAATTTTAAGCAACACAATTTTTTTTAAAGAATTTTCAATAGAAAGTGATTTGAAAACTTAAGTACACAATGGAAACTTAACTCTAAATAAATTTGCTAGAACTAATAGCAAATTATGAACTCAATAAGGTAAAATAAAAAGCACATATAGGTAGGCAAAAGATTACACAAACCGAGACCAAAATGTAGACAAACAATTCAAAACAAAACTAGGTTAAACATGTTATTCAAGGAATTTGTAACATATAAGGACTAAACACAAACTCTAAGACAAAACAAGGATTAAAAACCAAAATGTAATGCAAATGCATGAGGTCCAATCACGGACACATACAAGGAATGGAGAGACTCAAATAAAAGCAAAAATAAGCACAAGCAAATAGGTCCTAAAACATGTTGATTGTGGAAGAATTCAAATACAACCAAGCAATGGATCTATGGAACACAAACATTTAAACAAATAGATCCGAAAAGGAAACTCAAGTAAGACACAAGAATACTCAAAACAACAAGACCACGGACACAAAAATGAAGAACATTTATCTCCTTGAAGACCTTGTTCTTGATACCAAAAATGATGGAGAAGGTAAGGAGGAGTGGAAGTAGTGCTTCTCCTTAGCTTCACCTTAGCTTCACCTTAGCTCGGATCTTCTTCAAAGGAGATGGAAACCGAATCAAAACACTTGGAATGGATGAAGTTTTCGGATGATTGGAGGCCTAAGCCTTGGATGGAAGCATCCAAGCTCAAAGGATCAAGGGAAAGCTCACTTCAAAGAGGAGGAAACCTAGTAGGGTTCCTAAGGTGAAAGCTCTCTCTCTCTTTCTCTCTGTATTTCGGTGAATCTTGAGGAATTTGCTGAAGAATGATTTAGAAAATTCTATATATTCAAAAGTGAGAGTACAAGGCATGAGGTATACATTTATAGGTGGGAAATTAAGCTATAGTGGCGCCAATCCGTGAGAAGTTAATTGGCGCCAAGTTTGAATTTCAAATTTGAATTTGAAATTCAAACTTTGGCCAATCATGTGACTAATCCGGATTCTACTTTCATTTTAATGTCATTTGGAAGCTATTTGGATTTGAATTTAGGGTTCACATGGCCGGTCCTCACCATGCAATCCATGTGACTCAAATTCAAATCAAATGACTTTTAAATGACATAAAAATGAATCCTAATGCACCTATTAATGTATACTTCATATAAATCTAATCTAATGACCTAAATACATTGGTCAAAGAAATACAATGAATAGGAAAAATTACAAGAAGAAGAATGAGCCCAATATTGGGTATCAAAAGCCTAAAGCCCATGAAGCCCAAATATAAGCCCAAGTAACACAAACCCTAATCTATGGTCAAAATACAAGACCAAAATCAAAGCAACATCCTATGCTATGTAATTACAATATAAACATGGTGTCAATCTATTAAAGCCCAAGTGAGAAGCACCCTAGGCCCACTAAGCTCTGAAGCAGACAAGTCTTTAAGTAATCTCCTGGCCATAGCTCTAGTGGTTGGGCCTTTAGCCCATGCTCTTCCATCAAAGGGTGTGTACATGGGGGGTCTACTGACCCTCCCCATTTCTATGTCTACCAGTGTTTCTTTAAGGATTTAGGCCTCTACCTTCCCTTTACTCAATTTGAGTGTGATTTTTTAAATTTTATCAACTCAGCTCTTTGCCAGTTGCACCCAAACAGTTGGGGTTTTTTGCGGGCTTTTCAAGTCCTGTGTTCGGTCCTAGGGATAGAGGTGTCTCTTCCCTTTTTCCTTCATTTTTACCAATTGAAAATAGGCGTTCCGCCTTATGGCTTGTTGTCTCTGAGTGGGAGTAAGGATGGGGGTTTATTTACCCTTTACTCCCAGTCATATAAAAATTTTAAGCAAGAGTTTTTCCGGGTGGCGCTGGTGGATGTCAACTCATTGGAGGATGGGGCATTCTACTTCGGCGGGTTGCCGAAGTTCCCCTTCTATTGGTGCTCCGCCCCGGCTAGGTTTCACGGGGTGGGGAAGTTGGAATTGACGGCTTCGGAGTCGGCCGCCATTAAGAACCTTGAAGCACATCCTCGCCCGTTGAATTGCAAGCTCGTCCTGTCGCTTGCGAACTCGGCGTACAAGGAGAGGGGCTTAGAGAGTGAGTATCTCGTCTTCTTTAAATTGTGAGGGTTCCTTAAAATTTCTCTTGCTGATGTGTTTGTTCTTTCTGTTTGCAGGCATCATGGGCAGGAACAAGTGGCGAGAGCTGAAGCATCGCTACAATGTTGCTGAAATTGAGGTCCCTGAGCCTCGGGAGGAGGAGGTCGCCCCTCTAAAAAAACAGAAAAAGAAAGAGGGGCGAGAAGGAGGTCGGGGGGACCTCTGCCCCTCCAGATGCCGAGGAGGTGACCTCCAAGGCTGCTGATGCTGATGCGGTGGACCTCACTAGGAGTCCACCATCTGAAGGGGCTCCCCAAATGGCCTCCGCACAGACTGCTGAGCAAGTTGCTCCCTCTACCGAGGTAAGTGTCTTGCTTTGTAGCTTTCCTTTTTCTGTTGTGTTCTGGTTGGGCTTTGTTTTAAAAGGAGGTTTTAATTTTTTGCTTGATTTTTTGCAGGTAGGGAATGCTGCTGAGGTCCCGATGCCTCCGAGGTCGGATGCGCCAGGCTTGGATCCTTCCACTGCCGAGCAGGGGGCGCCTGCTTCTGCTTTCACCGAGGTCCGCGGCAAGGGGTCGAGTTCTAAAGTCCCAGCCTCTACACCAGCGACCTCGGCGCCGTCGTCTGGCCAGGTGAAGGGGGTTTGAAGAAGCCAATACCTCGCCCAACGCTTCGTAAAGGGCTCCTCCCAGGTGTGGTTATACCATGTGAGCGCCTCGGAGGACGTCAGTTCTTTGTGGAGTGCAGGGGTTACCTCAGAGAAGTTCTTCTCCCGTTCCTCGCTAGGCATGACTGAACAAGTTATGATCGAGTCAGCTGGGCCGGTGGAAGGTCTGGATGCCGCTGAGGTCTTCTTGCAGAGAAGCATGGCCATTGTGGATCACTGGAAGCACAAGTGGTCCAAGCAGCAAGAGGACTTCGCGAAGCTGAAGGGTTGGGTTCAACCTTTGAAGGAGGAGGCCAAGGCTTTGAGGGACGAGAATAGGTCCTTGGCGGCTGCCCTTGGGGATGCCAAGCTGCAGAGTGAGGCCAAGTTCCAAGCCACCCGGAGGGAGGTGGAAAGAGTCCATAAGTCCTTGGAGATTGCTCTGAGGGCCAATGAGACCTATGCTTCACAGGTGCGTGAGCTGTAGGATTTGCCAACTCCTCTCGAGCTCGGGTGCATTTTTTGGAGGACGAGGTCATTGTGTAGAAGGTCGAGCTGGTGTCGGCGGCCGAGAAGTGTCTTTATGACGAGGTGCTTCTCGGTGGCCAAGTAGAGGAGAATGCCGCTCTGAGGGTGGACTTCGCAAAGCTGGAGGAGGCAAAGGCGGGGCTGGAAAAGAAGCTTGAGGAAACCGAACAGGCTGTTGTGGTCGAGCATAAGAGGGGTTTCCTCAAGGCAGCTCGCCAGGCGAGGCTACTTGCACCGAGGTTTGACTTCTCTGCCATGCATGTGGAGAAAGTGGTCCGCTTTGGGAAGCTGGTGAAGGAGGACGACCTCGAGGATAGCTCAAGTGAGAATGCCTCTGCTTAGGCCGCTTTTGTAATAGTTTGGCATATTTTTCATTCCTTTGAATTCGTGTATTGAACTCATAAAAATGTTGTGTATACATTGTTTTCTTGCAATTTCGACAGTTATTTTGTTTTTCAAACTTGTGTATTTTGTGCTTGCGCGTTTTGCGCTTTTTCGGGGCTCAAATTTGGCCTGATGTAACTGATTTGTTCTTAGGCTCGAACTCAACCTTTAGAATGTCGTAAATTGTACCAAGGTTCGAACCCGACCTTGGCTTTCAGGAGAGATAGACTGTGTTAGGGTTCGAACTCGACCTCGATCTGTCGTAGGGTAACATTTATTAAGGTTTGAACTCAACCTCGAACTGATGATACTGAGGTTCGAACTCGACCTTTGGTTGCTCATACCGAGGTTAAAATTCGACCTCGGGTTCTAGTGTGATATAAATATCATTGCTCATACCGAGGTTCGAATTCGACCTCGGGTTTTAGTGTGATATAAGTATCATCAAGGTTCGGACTCGACCTTGGGTGGGTCATACCGAGGTTCGAACTCGACCTCGAATTTTAGTATAATATGAATAACATCAAGGTTCGGACTCGACCTTGGGTTTTGGTGCAGCGTATTCAATGTTCGTACTCGACCTTGACTAAAAGCGAGATAAATTGTACCAAATTTCAAATTCGACCTCGGTGTGAAGTAAAATAAGTTGTGTCAAGGTTCGGACTCGACCTCTGTTTAGCATAAAACATAAAATGATGCGAGACTAAGAAAATATGAATGGAACAGAATGAGTCATTTTATTGATTATTTGTATGTGCCTCGTTAAAAACCCTCTCAGCCAAAACCCATTTTTCTGTTTCTTGGGATAAAAGACTGAGGCGGGAAAAGAGTGCACAGCTCATTCGTACAAAACTAACTGAAGTAAAACTTGAGATGTGTGGCATTCCAAGTTCGCGGTATGGGCTTTCCGCTGAGTTCCTCCAGTCGGTATGCTCCGTTTTCCAAGTCTTCTACAACTCGGAATGGGCCACCCCAGGTGGGTGCGAGCTTTCCATCTGATGTGTCTTTTCGAGCTTCACCTAGCAAACGTCACACCAGGTCGCCAACTCGGAAAGAGCGAGGCCGCACTCGCGTATTGTATCTTCTGGAAGCTCGGAGCTTGCAGGCTTCTTCGTGGATTTGAGCTTCGTCTCTGAGCTCGTCAATTAGGTCAAGATTGACTGCTAACTCTTGAGCGTTCTGTTCGCTGTTGAAAGCTTGGCGTCGGTGTGATGTCTCTCTGACTTCCACTGGGATTATTGCGTCAGCTCCGTAAGTTAGCTTGTAAGGCGTTTCTTGCGTTGTTCACTAGGGGGTACAATGGTATGCCCAGAGGATGCTAGGAAGTTCCTCAGCCCATTGCCCCTTGGCATTCCCGAGGCGCTTTTTGAGTTCTCGGAGTATCACCTTGTTAGCTGCTTCGGCTTGGCCATTAGTTTGCAGATGTTCCACAGAGGTCGGAAGATGCTTGACTCCGAGTTCCCGAAGAAAGTCTTCGAAGTCCTGTGCGATGAACTATCGGCTGTTATCAGTAACAAGGGAATGGGGTATCCCGAACCTGCATACGATATTCTTCCAGGTGAATTTCCGTATGTTCTCACTGGTGATCTTAGCGAGTGGGCATGCCTCGATCCACTTGGTGAAGTAGTCGATAGCCACCAGGAGGAACTTGAGCTGACCCTTCGCTGGGGGGAATGGTCCTAGGATGTCCATTCCCCACTGGGAAAAAGGCATGACGACATCATCTGGTGAAAAGTTTCGGGTGGTTGCTGATGTGAGTTGTCGAATTGCTAGCATTCTTTGCACCTTTGTACATAGTCTTGGCAATTCGATTTCAAAGTGGGCCAGTAGTATCCTGCTCGGAGTACTCTGGTCGCCATTGAACGTGCCCCGGAATGCATGCCACATATGCCTCGGTGGATCTCCTCGATGACATAGGTTGCCTAGGGTGCAGTTAAGCACTTGAGTAGTGGGGTGGAGATGCCACGCTTGAACAGTTCGTCGCCAACGATCACGAATTTGGCCAACCTCAACCTCATCTTCCGAGCTTCATCCTTGTCTACGGGCAAAACTCCTGCCTTCAAGTAGCTCCAGATGCATGTCATCCATCCCTGTTCCTCACTGTCGCTAGTGTTGACGATCTTGTCGTCTAGACTAAGTGAGTGTAAGGTCTCCTGGATGATGGTCTGATGTTGTCCAAGGCGTTTGGTGCTGGCGAGCTTTGAAAGGAGGTCGGCTCTGGTGTTTTGTTCTCGCGGTACATGTTGTATGGTGAACTCGTCAAAGGACGAGATCTGCTGTGATGCCATGTGGAAGTACCGTTGTAAGAGAACGTCCTTGGCCTGATACGTTTCGCTGAGCTGCTCTACCATGAGTTTCGAGTCGCTGTTGTAACTCACTCTCCGAGCTCCGAGGTCATGAGCCAGCCTTAGCCCCGCGAGAAGCGCCTCATACTCGGCTTGGTTGTTGGTGATAGACTATGGCCAAGGCCAAGGAATCCAATAGGTGATATCTTAAAAGAACCAAGAGGAATGGGATGATATTAAAGACCTTTCATATGTTTGTACATATAGTAGTCTCTTTGTATAGGTTTATTTTTGCCTTTGTATTTGTGAGGCACTTTACTTGCTTTTAACTAGTTATTGTATATTGATTTTAGGGTGGGTTACTTGGAGAGTTTAACTCCATTTAACCTCCTTTGTTGTTACATTCATTTTATATTTTTTCAGTAGGGAAAAAAGGGTGGCATTTAGCAATGTTTGAGGGTGTGACTAGTAATTGGGCCAGAATTGGGCCTAGGCAAAATTTTGCATATTAGACTCATTTTACTCCTAATTTTTCATAGATTTGATTTAGCTAGGTCTCATCATCATATGATGAACCTAACTAAACCAAATCAAATATTTTTTAAATAAATCATGGAGCATTTTTGAGCCTTGGCCGCCTAGCTCATTCCTTTTGTTCTTGCCGAAATTTCTAGCTTCTCTTACAAGCTTTGAAGCTTGCCTTCCAAGCTTCTAAACCTTAGTAGGTTTGGCTGACCTTACCATGGTTCTTAAGTGAACCATGGTCAAGGTTAGCTTCTCCTACAAGTTTTAGAAACCATGGATGGTTAGCTACACCTTACCATGGTTCCTAGTGAACTATGGTTAAGGTTAGCTTCCTCTACAAGCTACCTCTCCCTATATATTTCTAAATTTCTCATTGTACTTCACTTTTGGAGATATGAAATCAGAATTTGACTCAAATTCTCTCCTCTTAAAGTCCTAAATTTCGTGGAGAAACTTTCTCTCTAAGTTTCTCTCAAAGGTTTCCAACCTTTTAGCTTGTTCAACAAGCTTCATCACTCTTTCATGGAGTAACCAAACCTCCTTGGTGATTCTTCTCCATTGAAGCTTCTTCAAAGGAGTTCCTCATCCAAATTCGTGGTCAACCTCAAGAGTTTAAAGGTCTTGGAATGGAGCACTTGAAGATTCATCAATCTTCTCCAAGTAGTTCCATCAGTTGGTCACCTTGAAGCTAAACTTGAGGGATTGCTCCAAAGTGACTTGGTTCGGTCCTTCCAATATGATACTTGCACCTCCAACCTTAGAGTTGGAGGACCCGTCAACGTGTAAAGTCCATACTTGTGGTTCCTCGGCAGAGGTGGCGAGAGCTCGGCTACGAAGTCAGCCAGGCATTGAGCTTTCAGGGCGCCATGACTTTCGTACTGGATGCCGAACTTGAATAACTCGACCGACCATGCAATCATTCGTCCGGTGAGCTCCAGCTTCCTCAAGATCTGCTTGATTGGGTAGTCGGTCTTGACGACTACTTGGTGACTCTGGAAGTAGGGTTGGAGACGCCGAGCCGCGATAACGAGTGGCAGTGCCAGCTTCTCGATCATTTGGTACCGTTTCTCCGTGTCTTGGAGGACTCGGCTGATGAAGTAGATTGGCGTTTGTACTTTCTGGTGTTCTTGTACTATGACTGCACTGATGGCGTTTTCTACCACGACCAAGTAGAGGAGGAGGTCAGTTTTGTGATCCGGCCTCTGCAGGATTGGCGGGGTCGTGAGAAAAGCTTTGAAGCTCTTGAAAGCTTCTTCGCATTGGTCTGTCCACTCGAAGTTTTTTGGCTTGCACAGCAGGGTGAAGATGGGCCCTGCCTTGTCTGCCAGCCTGGGGATAAACCGAGAAAGGGAGACCAACCTGCTTGCCAGACGCTGGACATCTTTCACGGTCTGGGGACTCTGCATATGAATGATGGCTTTACACTTTTCCGGGTTGGCCTCGATCCCCCTTCTAGTGATCATGAAGCCAGGGAACTTACCTCCCTGGACACCGAAGACGCATTTTCTGGGTTGAGGCGCATGTTGTGTTTCCTGATCTGGTTAAATACCTCGGCGAGGTCGGCAGCATGACCCTCGACCGAGGTGGTTTTGACCACCATGTCGTCATTAGACTTCCATGTTCCTTCCGATCTGCTGGTGGAAAACCTTATCCATCAGTCGCTGGTAAGTAGCCCCTGCATTTTTGAGACCGAATGGCATCACTCGGTAGCAGTAATTGGCGTGATCGGTGATGAAGGATGTATGCACCTCGTCAGGTGGGTACATCATTATCTGGTTGTACCCGGAGTAGGCATCGAGGAAACTGAGGAGGGCGTGCTCGGATGCTCCGTCGACCAGGCTGTCAATGCTCGGCAAGGGGTATGAGTCCTTGGGGCATGCTCTGTTCATGTCGGTATAGTCGACGCACATCTGCCACTTCCTTGAGTTATTTTTTACCAGCACCACGTTTGCCAGCCATGTGGTGTACCTGACCTCACGGATGAAGCCAACGTTCAGCAACTTTTGTGTTTCGGTGATGATGGCCTCCTGCCTCTCGCCACCGACTTTTCTCTTTCTCTGGGCCACTAGTTTTGACTCCTTGTGAATTGCTAGCCTGTGACGGATGAAGTTGGCGTCTATGCCTGGCATGTCGGCACTGGACCATGCAAAGAGGTCGGTGTTCTTGAGGATCTCAACTTCGAGCTGTTGCCGTAACTCCAGGCTCAACTGTCTGTTGATCTTCGTGCATTACCCTGGGAGTTTTCTGATCTGGAGATCATCGAGCTCGTCGATGGGACTCGGTCGTTCGTCATGGGAATCGGACCTCGGGTCGAGGTTAGTGATCTCCCCGTGGGTGATGTGAGCCACTGTAGGAGGATCACTCTTGCATCGCTCGCTGGACGAAGAGATTTTCAAACTCTCGGTGTAGCACTGCCGAGTTGTCTTCTAGTTTGCCTTGACAGAAATAATGTTCCCACCACTCCCTGGGAATTTCATGGTGAGGTGTGGGGTGGACACCACTGCTCCGAGTTGATTCAAGGTTGGCCTCCCGATGATTATGTTGTAGGAAGTGTTGGCTTCCACGAGGAGGTATCGGACCATAATCCGCCTTGTGTCTGGAGAGGTCCCAAAGGTTGTCAACAGGTCCACATATCCCCGCGTATGCACTCGCTCTCCTGCAAAACCGACTAGGGGCTCTGTGTGAGGTTGGATGAGAGAGTGAGGGATGTCTAACCTGAGGAACGTCGACCAATACAAGACGTCAGCCGAGCTCCCTTGGTCAATCAGTGTCTTGTGGACCTCCTAATTAGCTACCTCCACGGCGATGACCATGGGGTCATCCTGGTTGGGGCTGACGCCAGCGTAGTCGTCGTTGGTGAAGGTGATCGGCGGTGAGCTTTGGTGCGAAGCCGAGGTAGTGGAGTGGACGTTGTTGATATTGCGCAGGTGTCTCTTCTGGGTCGAGCTGTTGGCGCCTCCTCCTGCGAAACCACCTGCAATTATATTGATTACTCCCTGTAGGGGAGCTGATCCTGTTTCCTGGCTTACCTCGGCTTGCACTGCTTCGCCGGTGTTTTACTGAGAGCCAGAAGGTTGGTTCGTGCGAGCTCCCGAACCACGTCCTCTGCCTCGTCCTCGCCCACCATAGCCTCCTCGGTGACCCTGCTGACGTTGGACATATTGGGCAAGGTGGCCCGCCTGGATGAGTTCCTCAATGCGGTCTCGGAGTGTGCGGCACTCTTCAGTGGTGTGACCGTGGTTCTTGTGATACCGACAGTGTTTGGACTTGTCCGCGCTGTTGGGAGTATGACCTGGTGGTGGCAGGGTGAGCAAGTTGTTGTTACTGGCCTCCTCCAGGATGTGAACTCTGGGCATGTTCAGGGGAGTGTAGAAGTCGTATCTCCCCCCTTGCCTGTCTTAGCAGTTTTCTTGAACTGGCTGTCATTGGTGACCTTCATCTTGTCTTTGTGGCCACTGTCAAGCTTTGCTTGTGATTTCCTGCGAACCTGGTCGCGGAAGGAAGAGTGTTCCTCCATTTGAATGTACCCAACAGTACGGGCGCGGAGCTCGTCCATGTCGCGAGTAGCCTCATGGCATAGGCTATCGACAAACGGTCCAGGCTTGAGAGCGATGAGCATGGCATACAGGGCGACTTCAGGGTTCAGATTTCGGATTTTGACCGAGATGTTGGCAAAACGCTCCATGAATGCTCTCAGTGACTCATCGTCACCCTGGATGAGGCTAGCCAAGGCGGGCGATGTCACATGGTAGGGTCGAATGGTGGCGTACTGGGCCATGAACTGTCACCAGAGTATGGAAGTTGTCGATGGACTCAGCTGGCAATTGGGTGTACCAATTGAGTGCGGCCCCTTTGAGCGAGGTCGGAAAAACCCTACACAGAATAACATCATTGTTAGTGTAGAGGTTTACCTGTGTTGTATACAGGTCGATGTGTTCATCTGGGTCCGTCGTGCCATTGTAACGGTCGAGGTGGAGAGGCTTCCATCCGTATGGGAGTGGCGTCTCCATGATGCCATCCACAAAAGGATGACGGCAGAAGGTTGCTTGACCCCACGTGACATGAGTAAGGGCCTTGCTGACTTCATAGGCCGACTTGTTCGTCGGTGCATGAGACCGATGCGTGGCAGGTCGTGGAGTCGGTGCCCTAGTCGCAGTCCGGGGTTGAGAGAACGAATGCCCTTCTTCCTCGTGAAGGCTGCTCACCTGAGGAGGGTGATCAGAAGGGCATCGAGGGAGCTGGGCACGAATCCACTCGTTTTCGGCGCGTAGTGCCGCTAGGTCAGCTTCATTAGCGGTCTGCATCGCTGCTAGGTCGGTTTCGTGCTTGGCACGCATGTTTTGTAGATCGGTGTCGTGTTGTTGCCGCATCTGTTCGACCTGGTCGATCAGTCTCCTCAATGTGGCTTCGTTATCCATGGTAGTCGTGTGATCTAGGTCTTCTATTGCGCGTCTGCTATGGCTTTTGGTGCAAACCATAAGCGTGGCCGATAAGAGTTGTCTTGATCGGCCCCACGGTGGGTGCCAAATGTTCTTACCGGGGATCTGAGGTAGAGTTGATCCGCTGGGTAAGGTCGGTGAGCCTCCTTCACTGGTACGCTTGATGTTCCAAGGTGGGGGTGGTACCTGCAAAAGAGACTCTGATGCTAAAGTTAGGGTTTGTGTGAGTATGAGTCTTGTATAAGTAATGCACGTACCTTGGTGTGAATTAGGGTTTCGTTGGGCCTTGGGCCTGAGATCAGTTATGATCTGATTAGATAGCAGATCTCGTCTAGACCGAGATCTCCCAGCGCATGTCCGAGGTCGTTCTGCGCTGTGATACCGAGCTCGAGCTCGGCATGGCGGTATGGATAGTACAATATATATTAAAATCAACATATTAAATATTTTTCAAATTATTCATCAATTTGAATTAATTAAATGAAGTACCCAATAATTTTCTAATTTCTAAAAAATTTGTAGACTTGATCTGTGCAATAAAAATCTTGAATTTAACATTTAAATCAATAAAATTTGATGTAAAACAATAATTATTGAGTAGAATAAGTCTATTGAGACTTATTAATGGGATAAGTGCATTCATCCTGTTACTCTCTTTCTTTCATTCAATCTCTCTCTTGTTATATACATACATACATATATATATATATATATATATATATATATATATATATATATATATCATAAATAAAAATTTAATGTATAAAATCTATAAAAAGAAAAATTCATTGGTTGATTTATCTAATACCTCTCTTCATAGTGGTTTTTAGCATTTTGGACTGAGTTCCCTTATTTCCACCAAAATAAAGAAATCAGTAAAAATTTCCTAAATAAATATATATATTTCTATATGTAAATTAAAAATATTTTTTCTATCATTCAATAAATTATATTAAAACATTTTAATTTTGAAATAATTTTATATATTATTAATTATTAAATGTATTTAAGATAATAATTAATGAATTAGCATTTACGATATTATTAATTAAATATTATAAATATTAAATAAATAATTTATTGCCATAATTAATTTTTAAAACAAGAGGGTGAAAATTAGTAAATTTTAGTGTTTTGGATAATTGGAAGACATTACAAATACAACAAAAGGGTTTGAACCTTAAATCGTGTATATATTATCATAATTCCTACCCCTAGGTGAATCCTAATGGTTCAATTAGTACTCAACACTCATTTTGGTCCCTTATTTTGAAAGGAGTTGTCATATTGATCCTTGAAACTAAGAAATAAAGTCCTTAGATTGCCAAATAAATCTTGAAATTTAACTACTTACTGTCATTTTTTTTCATATATATATATATATATATATATATATATATATATATATATATATATATATATATATATAGATATATCAATGAAGACCCTAGCTATATAAATTTTTTTAAGTTTTGGACTTCTATAATTATGAATTTGTACTTAAAGAGATGCATTTTACATTTTCTTAGTTTTAGGAACCAATATGACAATGCCTTTCAAATTTAGGGACTTATTTGAATGTTTACTCATTCAATTAGTAAATCTTATACGGATTGTTAACAATTACCCACTCATTGTTTGTTTTGAAAAAAATAAATAGACTTCAATACAAAACATTTATAGAACATTGCATGCTACTCATATAGTATTTATATAAATAAGTAAACATCCATTTTGTTACTGAATTTGAAAATCGTTGCCGTATTAGTCTTTAAAACTAAGAAATTGCCAAATAAGTTTCTAGAACGTCAAATTAGTTCTTAAATTGAAAGTATTGTTGTTAGTTGGTTCTTGAATATACATATCAAAACTATCAATTTAGGCACGTTTTTGAGTTTTAGATAAGCGTGATTGTTATTTTTTATTTCATTTTCAGAGACATATTTAATACTTATTTAGTTTTAGGGACTAATATTACAATGTTTTCAAAATTCAAGGATCAAATTGAGTGTTTACACTTATACAAATATATAAATAAAATAATAATTAATTTTATATATAATAATTATATATTATTTATTTAGTAAAAGTTACTATACCTAATATATTATTTGATAACTTAAATATTTTTTTGATTCCTAATATATCCCTATTTTTTGCTTTTGGTTTCGAAAAAATTTTAGCTCAACTTTTGGTCTCTATAAATTTAATATTTTTACATTTTTAGCTTCTATCGTGACTCTTTTGCCTTTTTTTTTCTTGCTAATGATGTGTTAAATATTAAGTGCTTCAAAATGTTTGACATGTCATCCAATAATATTAAGAAAGGTCTCGTCTATAAATTTAATATTTTTACATTTTTAGCTTCTATCGTGACTTTTTTGCCCTTTTTTTCTTTTCTTTTTTTGTGATGATGTGTTAAATATTAAGTGCTTCAAAATGTTTGACAAGTCATCCAATAATATTAAGAAAGGTCACGAAAGAGGCTAAAAAATAATATATATATATATATATATATATATATATATATATATATATATATATATATATGAGACCAAAAGACAATTTAAGAAAAAAAAATTAGGAAACAAAAGCAAAAAATAGGTATATTTTAGGGATAAAAAATATTTAAGCCTTATTAAGTTTTATAACATTGTTAAATATTTTATTTATGAACTATAATACACTTATTAAATTTAATACATTTAATGCATTTAATATTTTGACTTTTAAATATTTATTGTAGTTAATATTTTGATTTGATTATTAGATTAAATATTTTATTTATTTGATATTAAAGTATGAACGAAAAGCGTTACCTACAAAAATGGATTTTTAAATATATTATCTTGAATTTGATTCTTGACAATTTGAATAAAAAAATTTTTGAGAGAGAATTTTGGTATTTTTTGCATCTCAAAAGAAATTAGCCTTTAACTATAGACTTGAGGATATCCTTTGAAAAAACAAGCAGAAAATAAATGAAATACACATTTATTTTTTTAAATTTTAGAATATTTAGTTTTAGCTAAAAACCTATGTTTAAGGAAAATGCCTTAAAAATATGTTCCGATATAGCCTTTTTAAAACATATACTATCACGAAAATAAAGTTGGCACTGTTAGTTATAGTCCCCATGCAATATGTAGCAAGGAAGGCATGGCACCAAAATATATGTATAGGAAATGTCAACTCACATCTAAAGAGCGTTATACCATTATTTCTTGTGCTACTTGTTTTAAAATAATTAGGTTTCATTTAATATTATAAGTAATGTTTAATTATTGTGGTTATTATTATGAGAATATCATTTAATATATTTTTCGAACAAATTACTACTGTAATTTTCTTTAGCATTCTAAATGAGTTGTGTGAAATGGGAGTGTTATAGGTGATTGTTTTGCACTTTAGAGTTGGTATGGCAAGGTCAATAAATGAAAAAAAAAAAACAATGAAGTGGGTTAAAAAAAGAGAAGAGAGAAAGAACCCTACAAATATACTCTTCCCAAAAACTAAAAGGAAAACTCCTTTCACCAAAAAGTTTTCTTATCTTCCACCTCTAAGATTCCTCACACCCCTTTCTTCCTTCCTACTCTTAACCTTCACTAACCCTCACGTTCCTTCCTAAACATCTCAATCTTCCTCCTCTTCCATGCATGTGTACCATTTCCCCTCTACATCGTAAAGTTGAGTTGTTGGGGTTATGGAGACAATCCTTAGAGTTGTGTTCATTGTTGAGAAGCCTAAAGGAGCGTGATTCCCTAGATCAAAGCAAGAATTCCTCTTTTTTCTTTCTTCTCAAGCCTAACAATGTCACCAAGGTATGAAAAATTCTACCAATATTTATGTTAGGTTTTGCTTTTGAGAAAGAATTTGCATGTTGTTAATTTGGATAGGGGATATTGGAATTTGGGGAAATGTACAATTGATTATTTGATGTGCAAGATGAATTTGATATTATGATGAATTGATGATTTTCCCCCTTTGATAATTTGTGAACTAAAATGTACAAGATTCGATAATTAAGAAATATTATTAGTATTATGATTAATTGTTGAATTTCAGGTTATGTATAAGAGTGGGGAAACTGAGAATTTTTAAAAGTTGTAATCTTGTGAGAGGTTTCCAATGTTGCTTTGCAGTATCAATAAATTTTTGGATGATTATACACACACACACAAACACACACACACACACACACACACACACACACACACATATATATATATATATATATATATATATATATATATAATTTCATAATATATTATATCTATATGCGGCTTTCACATGTCTAAGTACTGCTTGTGTGATCATCTTAAGTTATATATGGTGTATGCATCAAGTTAGTGTACCAATATAGTGGTCTCTTGGATTGTTACGTGTTTTTTTTCCTCATTTTGTTTCTTTGAAACTGTATATCACTATGATAGTTTAGAATCATATTTTGAATTAGATGTTTTATTTTTTTTTCTCATATAAAAGTATATCAATTTGTTGTGTTTTCTTTTTCCTTCCTTTGGAGTGATATGTGTCACATTTTATTGTAAGTCAATATTGAGAGATACAATGTAGAGAGGCAGCAAAATAAAACATTTGGCAGATCAAATCCAAGCGAAGCAAGGAGAATCAGTTAAAGAAAGTCCTTGTTTATTCCAAAACAATTGTTTTAAAAACAAATTTTAAAACATAAATATTTTTATGTGAAATTGGTTGTTGAGTGGTGTCAATTTGTTTCATAAAACAAATTTTAAACAAAATATAAAAGAAGAATATCTGTAAATCTTAAGTTTAAAATTATGTGGCTTGATTCTTTGAAATGCTTCCTTTCTAGTTTTACAATTTCTAAGCTATAAACCAATTTTGTATCATTGTGCTAGTTCTTCTATATATCTATGTAGGAGGATTGTGCCCAATTTTTAGCAGAAATAGTAGATATTTAAGCATTTAGCATAACGACTATTAGAATATCGTAATGGACTCATCTAGTTATTATCTTACTTGTATGACATTTTCTTTTACTTCAAATGATTTTTGCTATTGCACAAATTTTACTATTTTTTATTCGAATATATTTTATCCAATTGCAAAAACAGAAGGTTGAGAAGGGTTTGTTTTGTACGCATTGTTGGTTATTAGTAATTAATCTTAGTTAAGGAGATGACCAATATGGAAATATGAACTTCTTTTATGGAAAAAAATAGAGGATTAAGAAATCTTTTACTTTTAAAAATATTTGTATTTCATTTATAATAAAATAATAAATGAGTATCTTACATTCTTATCCTTATATAATTTTCTAGATTTAGTAGGCAAAGTTAGATGTTGTAGGATGTGGCGCCTTCTCAAAGATTGAGTATTTTTACAAGGTTGTTTCCAATTAATGTAATTGATGAGTTCTTATTTGATCATTGGTTTCAAAACCCAATTGACGAAAATGCTTGTCCATGGGAGTACACCAGTGGACTAATCATTCTTAAAGAAACAAAAATGCATGGGAGACTATAACCGTATAAACTTGAAAAATGATATAAAAGATCTCATATCATTTGAACTCCCATATTATATTATTGTCTCCCACACTTTTTTGTTTCCTTTTGAGTAATTAGCTCACTGGTGTACTCTCCGAGACAAGCATTTTCATCAACTGTGTTATGAAATCAAGTAAACAGGTCTCAACCTTTGTGAAGGCTCCCCATCTTATAACAACAAACTTTACTTATAGAACCTAATAAATATAAGGATAATATTGTAAAATATTCCTTTATAAATTTTTTATAAAAGAAATACATATAATTGAAAAGGCAAAATAATTACTAACCTTGGATGTTTTCTATAAAGAACATTCATATTTTCATATTGACCATCTCCACAACTAATATTAATTACTAAACAACCAATAGTATGTACAAAACAAACCCTTTTTAACCTTCCATTTTGGATTTAAAGAAAACATATTTTAATAAGAAATGATAAGATTTTTTCCACCAAAAATCCAATGAAGTAATAGAAAATGCTACAGGCAAGGAAATATCATATCAATATATTAAGATATTCTAATAGTCATTATGCCAAATGCTTTAATATACACTATTTGTACTAAACTTTAGAACCATCCGGTTTACTACATACAAATCAAGAAGAACTAGAATAATAAGTGTAAAAATCAATGTAACACTGTGATTGTAAAACAAATAGAAGAATTTACAAGAATCAAGTCACCTAATTTTAAACATAAGACCAATAGATATTATCTTTTTTTAAAATTTGTACTATCAAATAGATTGGTTTACTCAATAACCGTTGTCTAAAATAAATAAAAAAATACTAAGTTTTAAACTTTGTTTTTTTTTATTATAACAATTAATGTTTTGAAATAAACAAGGACTTTCTTTAACGGATTCTCCTTGTGTTGGTTGGATTTGATCTATCAAATGTTTTATTTTAGTCATTATTTTTTTTCCAATAGCATCATCTAATTTTGAATACAATTTTGAAAAATCATGGTGATAAAATTTGAAAGAAATAAAATAAGGAAAAAAAGAACAGAATGTAATGATGCAAGAGGCCACAGCATTGTTAGATTAACTAAAGGCATACACCTTTTCTTATTTAAGATGATCATACAAGTTGTATTTTAGAGATATGACAGGCTCATAAAAATACAATATAGAGAAAGTGATAAAGATCCAACCTACCAAGGTAAAGATCCTTTGTGTGACATTGGAGGTCCATGACAAAGTCCAAGATGAAGATGACAAAGCAAGCTTTAGAAGGGCTAACTATGAGGATCAAGATAGGTTCAAATCAACGTTTAGCGTAACAGCCCAATTTTCATAGAATGTACGAGGGCCCAGAAGCTCAATAAAGGTAATTTAGTAATTCGTAGAGGTGTTTTAGTAGCCTAGAACGGGCCGTTCCCAAATCGGAACGGGCCGTTCCAAATGACTAAAATGAGAGTGATTTTGTATCCCAGAACGGGCCGTTCCCAAATTGGAACGGACCGTTCCAAAATAAAAAAATCATCTACAAATTTTAGATGGGAACGGGGAGTTCCCAAATTGGAACGGGGCGTTCCCAAATTGAGAACGGTCTGTTCCAGAGTTGAGAACGGGCCGTTCCAAAATATGACCGTTGTGAGTATTAAATGCACCCCAGAACGGGCCGTTCTGGTTTGAGAACGTGTCGTTTTGGATGTGGTTTTTATTCGTGAGTTAAGGGTCCAGAACGGGCCGTTCCAGATTTGGAACGGGCCGTTCCGGCGAAGCCTCATGCCTATAAATAGAGCGTTCTACCACTCCCAAAAAGCACACCTCTCATTTTCTCATTTTCTGATTTCTTTTCTTCTGTTCTCTCTTCTTTCCCTCTACTTTCTGCTTCAGACCGAGGGGAACCCAGTGAGGGAGACCAACCAGATCTTGTGTAGGTTCAGCTTCTACATATCAAGGTATGGGGGAAAAAGGGATTATTTATATGTAGAGTTACATGAGGGAATTGAGTAGAGGAAGAACCTTTAAGATTATGAGTAATTTTATAATTATTTCTGTTTGGAGAATTATTGATTTTATGTGATTCTGTATGAATTTTGGATTATGAATGTATATTTTATTTGTAAAAATGATGCTCTAGGAGAGAGAACGAAATTATAGAAAAGTGTCTGTAAGTTAGGTTTTGGAAAAATTGGATTATTTCTGTTTGAGAAATTGATGGTCCCATTAGATTCTATATGTGTTGAAGATTAGAAGTATATATTTAATTTGTAAGAATGATGATCTGAGAGGGAGAACGAAACTGTAGAAAAGTGCCTGTGAGCTAGGTTTTGGAACAATTGGGGGTTTCACTGTTTGTGTTAAAATTATATTAATTTGATAATTCCATTGATTATTATATTAATTTATGAATGTTATTATTGTATTGATTGGTAAGAATTGATGATCTAGATGTGAATTGCTTGAGGGGTGTGTAAACCCTTATTTTGTTGGACTTATATGTTGTGTATGTGATATGGAATTGTGTATGTGATATGGAATTGTGTATGTGATATGGAATTGAGCTATAACATGAGATGTGATGAATGTGAATATGATTATGATTGTGGTTCTGTAACACCCCAATTTTCAAAAAGGTTATTATTATTATTATTATTAGATGGTATTTGGTCATAATTATTTTAATAATTATAGAGGAATATTATTTTGTACGTTTTAAATAATTATTATTTTGGACAATTATTTTGTACGTATTAAATAAGTATTTTTATTAGCATTTTTAAATAAATATTTATATGTTTTAAGAGAAGGTTGATTTTATATGATATTTTGTTATTGAAATTATATTATTATATTTAGGGTCAGAAATATATTATTATTATAGAGAAAAAATATTTTATAATATACATGTATTTATTTTATTTAATTATTTTGAGGAAAATTAGAAGTGGGTTAGAAGAGAAGGAAAATGGGTTGGGTTGACCCAGTCCAATGGATTAATTTTAAGAAAGGAGTCAGGTGGTGTTAACCCTATCTGCCTCATTTGCGTTCTGAAGGGTTAGGGAAAAAAAGAGGAGAAACAAAGAGCTCTAAGGAAGAGTACTCAGGAACGATCTTAGATCACACCAAGACCATTCATCTTCTGCTCATCCAGGTACGGGGGAGATGGGTTTCTTCATATGTGAATATAGGGGTGTTCGAGTAGTGAGGGCAATCCCTAAGTCCCTCTGGGAACTCTATTTAAAATTCTGAACGATTATCTGTGCAATCGATGTTCTAAATTCTTAATTCATTTGGAAGAACTTATTTCTTGAATTGTCTTTGAATTCCATTGGGGCTTTCTTGTTAATTCTTTATCCTTAAATTTGATGACTTAAATTTTATGTGTTAAGAAGAGTTTAGATTTTTTTTTTGTAAAACCAATGGAAACCAATTTTTGAGGCTTGAGATGTGTATGGATTGATTTGGAACTTATGAAGAATATAAATGGAGTTAAACTGAACCAACGGGGTGTAGAAGTAGTGAAAATTGGTAAAAACCTTGTTGGAACTCGTAAAACGCAGGTTTAATTGCACAGAGGGGAGTCTGGGCAGAGATTTGGGCGCTCAACGCCAGTTTTGGGCGTCGGGCGTCGGGACCCCGACATACATTTGTAATTTTGCGATATCTTTCTGTGTAGTTATCCAAATCGAGTGCCGTTTGTTTTTTAGAAACTAGACATCTGGGGCTACCATTTAGACACAAGAATCGTGTAAAAATATTAATATTTGATCAAGTTATGTGAGTTGCAATTTGAGCCTTCCAATCTGTGTGCGAACCACAACATCAATTTTTGTGAGCCCTGAATGGTAACCTAAACGACTTTATTAGGATTTTTGTTCTTCATGAAAGTTGTATATATTGATGTTAGGATTCTAATGGAGTTGGGATCACTTAGAAAGGATATGTATATCTCGAGTTATGGTTAAATTATTAACTGAATGTCATAGATATTGTGATGTGTGTGAAGAATTATGTGAAATTTGTGGTGTATGATGTTGATAACTTAATGATAGGTACCTAGCATGTGAGGATGATATTGCATGGATTGTTATTGACATGTGATGATGTTATATAATGGAGATGCATTAATTATGAGTTACGTGGGATGCATGAGTTGCATGAGACTTATGAGTTGCATGTGGTGCTTGAGAAGCCAGACGTGGCTATATTGCATTGGACCCTGGGCCCAGAGAGGGGTTGAGACAGGGGGGACCATGACGGGAGGCATTCCATGTGTGGGTCGTTGGGTGTTTAACTGCGCAGCTCACTGGCCACAAAGGGTTTAACGGTGGGTGGATTGCCTTTGCACGGGCCGCTGGGTGTTTAACCGTGCAACATACCGGCCCTGGGAGGGTGTGAGAACGGTATGCCCGCATTGGCAACAACTAAGGGAATTGACGAGGTACGCCCATTGTGCGGAGTGCCAAGTTGAGACTCTTAGGAGAGGAGATGTGTATGAGCATATAGTGAGCATGTGTATGAAAGCTTGTATGATTGAAAAAAAATGATGTTTGGTAATTACATGAGATGTATTTGTTGTTTATAGTTAATGATGATATTTTGGTGCACGGTGTGGGGTGGGAATTGGGTAGCTCTATGTTCATATATGATGTTATCTATCTCTCACCGTCCTGTTTTTATGTGGTTTTCTTTTAGGTGAAGATGAAGGCACTCATAGTGTTGAGTTCTAAAGGGAAAGGGTTCTGCTCTGATAGGATGTGACATTGGGGCATGAATTTAGGATGCTTTAGTTATGAATTGTTATTTGTCGTTTGAGGAGACTTATTTTTAGGAGTTTTATATTCACCTTATATTTGTAAATTCTGGATCCCTTTCATTTTTCTTTAGAGACCTTGATAATTTTCTTTTAAGAGTAAAACTTTATTATCATTATTATTATTATTTCTATTTATTTCAAGACTTGTGAACCTATGAGTTTTTATTAAAATATGTGGACCCTTCTTGATGTTATATTTATTGAATTATTCTTATTGTTGTTACTTATCTATTATGGGGTAGAAGGGTGTCACAGGTTCCTCACACTAATGACTAGGGATGGCACGGCCCCTGGGTAAGTGATGCTACAGGGAGGGCGTGACCCTGACATGGTGTAAGATGAGTAAGGCAATTAACACGTATCACTTATGTCAAATATGGCAGCCCTGGCATAGGATTAATTGCAAGAGATTGTGTGGATTATGATGTGATTGTGGTTCCTCGCATCAATAACTAGGGATGGCACGGCCCCTGGGTAAGTGATGCTACAGGGAGGGCATGACCCTAGCATGGTGTGGGTTGAGTGAGGCAATTAACCCGTATCACTTATGTCAGTTGTGGCGTGGCCTTGGCATAGTGTTAATTGTAAGATTTGTGTGAATTTTGATGGATTGATGTAATTGTGAATTGAAATGTGAAGACGATGAATGATTGATAAATTATGATATATATATATATATATGTTTGTAAATATTTCATTATGTAATGAATTATGAAGAGATTATGTTGTGGTGTGTTTGTATGTGCTTTACATATAAATGTTTTCTTTTCTTACCGTATAACTTGTGGATGTTTTAGGTGAGGAAGATCCGGCTATGAGTGACATCTAGAATGTCAACCATTGAGTTGTGGGTGTGCTCTGATATTGTGACATTGGGGCAGAGAATTCTAGGCTAAATTTGTATGTGTATTTAGAGTTATACCTTCTCTTTTGAAAGCAATTTGTAAACTCTCAAGTTTTACTTTCTAAATTTCATTTTTAATTATTTTGGTTATTTTTGAAGGTTTTATGTGAACCCTTTTACCAACGTTGAATATTTTATTCTTTAGTTTATTTACAAGAATTATTTATATATGTGTTGGGGTAGTAAGGGTGTCACATTTAGTGGTATCAGAGCAGGTCGATCCAATCGGCCGTGTGTTATGAGTCTACTATGATTGTTTGGTAGATGAATGATGGCATGAATTGATTGTGGAACTTATTGATATGCTAGTATGATGATTGATTATGTTTGTTGTTATTTAATTGTTTGTACTTTAACAATGTTTTGCTTTATGATGAGGATAATAATGATGATGTTGATGTTTCCCTTGTGTTGTTAGTGTTGTGCTTACTTGTATATTGTTTTCTCAGAATTTGGCTGAAAGACATGATATAGCTTAGTAGATGTTATTCATGATTGTTTATTTGTTTTTATACTTCTTGCTTATGTAAGAAGTAGTGGTTGAGTGGTATCACTCGTGTTGCGAGCATATGTACCAGTAGTAGTGGATGAAGCCTTGTGCTAACCAACTATAAATTATTAGAATCTTGGATGTGGGTAAGACATTGATTTGTCAAGTGTACTGAGAGTTTATGGTTGATGGAGTTTCTGGAATTTATACTTTTAGTGATTGAATCCAAGGAGGTTGTATCTAGAGAATTGGAAGTTTTGATATTCTTGATGAGAAAGTGAAATGTTGGTATTTTCCTCGAGTATTGGTGCTTTTTAACCTTTTATGGTTTAAGTAACATGTGAGTTTTATTTTCTAAGTCTGTTGTGCTAGATATATGAGTTGTTTTGGTTTAGGATTGTAGTGGGAAGCTTGAGTAAGAAGTTGAGGTGTGAGTTTGGAAGGATTGAGGTATTTTTGTGGCTTTAGATATATTGATAAACTATTGTTGTCTGGTGTAGAAGATATTTTCGCTGCAGTTTTGTTGTGCCAGTATGAGTACCTTATTGACATAATTAGATTTTGTGGTCTTCATGAAAGTTGTAGCCTTGGATGTTATCTTTCCAATGGATCTGGAATTAGGTAAATTGGAGATCTAGAACTCTAGTTATAGTTACTTTGGTTATTAGAGGTCTAGTTGTAAGCGCTGATTATATCTGTTGTAACTTTTGAATTTTTAGCTAAGAATATGATCTTTTTAGAATCTCGTGTCTTCATAAGAGTTGTAGCTTATTCTCTTAGATTTCTTTGGAGATAGAGTTGAGATCAGTTGGATGAGTATAACTCTCTAGGTATCAATTTCTTTAACAGTTGTTGACTGGATATGTACGGTATCATGATGTTTTGAGTTGTTAGGCAGTGCAAGGATAAAAACCGATTTTGTCATGATGTTCTGAGATGTTTTCATGTGGATTGAGAGGTTTTTTAAGGTTGTATGATGCTATGTGGTAAAGTTGGTTCATGTACATGCTATATGGAATAAATGGTGATTGATTCATACATGCTTAGATATGTGGATAGATGACCTTAGGGATCAATTGGTGAATGTCGTGTGGTTAGTGATATTGATCTTAGGGTGTGATATCATCATATTGGAGATGAGGATGAAGATGTATCCAAGATAGTTTTAGGCTGTTATCTAAGTGTGATTTTTTATTATATTAAGTGAGTTTTCTAGGCCCTGTAATTTCTAGCGGAGGTATAACGTAGATCTATCTAAGATAGAAGTTTTGCTTAAGTGAGAGATACTTGAGTCTATTAGTGAGGTTATGAGTTTCTTGGATTAGCTCATTGTTGTTGGATATTTATTGAGTAACTTTCTAAGATAGCATTACCTTTGACTAGATTGACTAAGAAGATTATTGTCTTTGTGTGAGATAGTTTCCAAACTCTAAAGGAAAGTTCGCATAGTGTTACCAGATTTTAGTAAGTCTTATGTGGTATATAGTGATGCTTCTAAGATGGGTTGGTTGGAGTATGGATGCAAGAAGGAAGGGTAGTAGCTTATGTGTCTAGGTAATTGAAAATTCATGAGAGGAATTACCTTACCTATGATTTTAAGTTAGCACTTGTAATATTTAGAGACACTTAGAGACACTGCCTATATGATTCTAAGCTTGAGGTATTTATTGATCATTAGAGCCTTAATTATCTATTGACTGAAGGAGTTAAATTATGAGACAAAAGAGACAGTTTAAATTTCTAGAGGAATAATATTTCAAACTTAGTTGTTATCTGAGTAAAGCCATGTGGTGACAGATGTTTTATGTAAGAAACCTTTATATTTATCTTCCCTTATGATTAGAGAGATGAATATTTTTTGCTCAAATTAGAAATTTAAGTTTGGCTTATAAGGTTACCCTTAGTAGTGTGAGACTAAGTATGACTTGAGTAACGAATGGATTGTTGAAGGAAATTGGAGAAGCATAATTAGTTGATTCATTTTGATGACAAGATATGAGATTATAGGATAAGGTGATTGATAAGAGTTTGACTTGGGTGTAGATGGAGTGGTGAAATTAGAGATCTGATATGTATACCTAGTGAACTTACGCTTAGGTGCTTAATCTTTAGAGATGATCATAGAAGTAAAATTGATATTGTGACAGATGCCTTGAGTAGGATGATCATTCATCTATTTTTTTTGGATGATGTATGTGTTGGATTTAATTGAGGAGGTTAAAAACATAAGCGTGATGTATAAGCTCACCCTTAAGAGCATTGGGTTGGGTATGTCAAATGCAACGGATGAGATTAGAGAAGCCTAGGAGTTAGATCTTTTCTTAGTGAACCTAGTGGAGAGAATTGGTAGAGGTATGGATAGCCCTTACAAGTGGAGGTTGATGGTGTTTTAGGGGTTCGAGGATAGAATATATGTGTCTAGTAATCTTGAATTAAGGAAGATGATCTTAGACAAAGGACATAAGAGTATTCTTAGCATTCATTTAGGAGCTACTGAGATGTATCGGGACCTTAGGAGGATGTATCAGAGTGGTGCAGCGGAAGCATGGTGGCCTAAGGTAAAGAGAGGAGTAGAGGAATTTGTATACTCGTGTTTAGTATGCTAGAAGTCTTTAGGAATTTTTGTAGCACTTAGACATCCCATTTTGGAAGTGAGATGGTAAGTGGATAGACCTTAGTTGTAGATTTGCCTTAGATGCTTAAGAATTTGATTCTATTTGGGTTGTAGTGATAGACTCACCAAGTTTACTTGTCTTACCCTTGTTGATAATAGACATTCCTTGGTGAAATTGATAGAGTTGTACATCTATAAGGTAGTGAGGTTGCATGGAAATTAGAAAGCAAGATGCGAGGAGTCTACCCATTGCAAAAATTTCGAGGATGAAATTTCATAAAAGAGGGGAGAATTGTAACAGCCCAATTTTCATAGAATGTACGAGGGCCCAGAAGCTCAATAAGGGTAATTTAGTAATTCGCAGGGGTGTTTTAGTAGCCCAGAACGGGCCGTTCCCAAATCGGGACGGGCCGTTCCAAATGACTAAAATGAGAGTGATTTTGTATCCCAGAACGGGCCGTTCCCAAATCGGAACGGGCCGTTCCAAAATACAAAAATTATCTACAAATTTTAGATGGGAACGGTGCATTCCCAAATTGGAACGGGGCGTTCCAGAGTTGAGAACGGACCGTTCCAAAATATGACCGTTGTGAGTATTAAATGCACCCCAGAACGGGCCGTTCTGGTTTGAGAATGGGCCGTTTTGGATGTGGTTTTTAGTCGTGAGTTAAGGGTCCAGAACGGGCCGTTCCAAATTTGGAACGGGCCATTCTGGCGAAGCCTAATGCCTATAAATAGAGCGTTCTGCCACTCCCAAAAATCACACCTCTCATTTTCTCATTTTCTGATTTCTTTTCTTCTGCTCTCTCTTCTTTCCCTCTACTTTCTGCTTCAGACCGAGGGGAACCCAGCGAGGGAGACCAACTAGATCTTGTGTAGTTTCAGCTTCTACATATCAAGGTACGGGGGAAAAGGGGATTATTTATATGTAGAGTTACATGAGGGAATTGAGTAGAGGAAGAACCCTTAAGATTATGAGTAATTTTATAATTATTTCTGTTTGGAGAATTATTGATTTTATGTGATTCTGTATGAATTTTGGATTATGAATATATATTTTATTTGTAAAAATGATGCTCTAGGAGAGAGAACGAAATTATAGAAAAGTGCCTGTAAATTAGGTTTTGGAAAAATTGGATTATTTCTGTTTGAGAAATTGATGATCCATTAGATTCTATATGTGTTGAGGATTAGAAATATATATTTAATTTGTAAGAATGATGATCTGAGAGGGAGAATAAAACTGTAGAAAAGTGCCTGTGTGCTAGGTTTTGAAACAATTGGGGGTTTCACTGTTTGTGTTAAAATTATATTAAATTGATAATTCCATTGATTATTATATTAATTTATGAATGTTATTATTGTATTGATTGATAAGAATTGATGATCTAGATGTGAATTGCTTGAGGGGTGTGTAAACCCTTATTTTGTTGGACTTATATGTTGTGTATGTGATATGGAATTGTATATGTGATATGGAATTGAGCTATAAGATGAGATGTGATGAATGTGAATATGATTATGATTGTGGTTCCTCACACTAATGACTAGGGATGGCACGACCCCTGGGTAAATGATGTTACAGGGAGGGCGTGACCCTGACATGGTGTGAGATGAGTAAGGCAATTAACACGTATCACTTATGTCAAATATGGCAGCCCTGGCATAGGGTTAATTACAAGAGATTGTGTGGATTGTGATGTGATTGTGGTTCCTCGCATCAATGACTAGGGATGGCACGACCCCTGGGTAAGTGATGCTACAAGGAGGGCGTGACCCTAGTATGGTGTGGGTTGAGTGAGGCAGTTAACCCGTATCACTTATGTCAGTTGTGGCGTGGCCTTGGCATAGTGTTAATTGTAAGATTTGTGTGAATTGTGATGGATTGATGTAATTGTGAATTGAAATGTGAAGACGATGAATGATTGATAAATTATGATATATATGTATATATAGATGTTTGTAAGTATTTCATTATGTAATGAGTTATGAAGAGATTATGTTGTGGTGTGTTTGTATGTGCTTTACATATAGATGTTTTTTTTTCTTACCGTATAACTTGTGGATGTTTTAGGTGAGGAAGATCCGGCTATGAGTGACATCTAGAATGTAAACCATTGAGTTGTGGGTGTGCTCTGATATTGTGATATTGGGGCAGAGAATTCTAGGCTAAATTTGTATATGTATTTAGAGTTATACCTTCTCTTTTGAAAGCAATTTGTAAACTCTCAAGTTTTACTTTCTAAATTTCATTTTTAATTATTTTGATTATTTTTGAAGGTTTTATGTGAACCCTTTTACCAACGTTGAATATTTTATTCTTTAGTTTATTTACAAGAATTATTTATATATGTGTTCGGGTAGTAAGGGTGTCACATTTAGATCTTGTACCAATATGAATTAGTTTCCTACAAGTTAATCAAGATGCAGGCCCAAATTGAAGACAACATGTCAACCTCAAACTTAAATGCCCAAACTCAACATGACAAGCCTAAATTTCTAGGAACCAATATGACAATGCATGTCAAATTTAGGGACCAATTTGAATGTTTACTCATTCAATTAGTAAATCTTACACTGATTGTTAACAATTACACACTCATTATTTGTTTTGAAAGAAAAGTAGACTTGAACACAAAACATTTTGTAGAACATTACATGGTACTCATATTAGTATTTAAAACTAAGAAATCGCCAAATTAGTTCCTAGAACATCAAATTAGTTCTTAAATTAAATTTCTTGTTGTTATTTGTTCTTGAATATACATATCAAAACTATCAATTTAGGCACAAGTTATTTTGAGTTTTGGATGAACGTGATTGTTATTTTTATTTTATTTTCATAGACATATTTTATACTTATTTAGTTTTAAGGACTAATATTACAATGTATTCAAAATTCAAGTATCAAATTGAGTGTTTACACTTATATAAATATATAAATAAAATAATGTTTATTTTATATATAATTAATTATATATTATGTATTTAGTAAAATTTATTATACCTAATATATTATTTGATGACTTAAATATTTTTTTGCTTCCTAATATATACCTATTTTTGGTTTTTGGTTCCTAAAAAATTTTAGCTCAACTTTTGGTCTCTATAAATTTAATATGTTTTTTTTTTATGATTTTAGCTTCTATCATGACTTTCCCCCTCCCCTTTTTAATGATGTGTTAAACATGAAGTGCTCCAAAATGTTTGACATGTCATCCAATAATATTAAAAAATGTCACAGAAGAGGCTAAAAAGTAATATATGTATATATATATATATATTTATATATATATATATATATATATATATATGAGGAGGGTTCAAATGATATCAATGTAAATTTTACTAAGTATTATATCACTCAATAACTTTATATTAAATGTGAATTTTGTAAATTCAACAGTTAGATTGAAAGTTTTTTACTCCTAGATCATAGATACAAAATTTTATATTAATCCAAGATGATTTGATACTTCATTATTATAAAATAAAATTGACGTAATATATATATTTCAAAATATACTAAAATATGAACACTTTGATTACCTTCAAGTTGTTGTTCAATTTTAACCAAATTTGATACAAACATATAAAGTGATATGAACTTTCAACCTAACAGTTGTATTTACAAAATTCACATTGAATATAAAGTTATTGAGCGGTATAATACTTAGTAAAAGTTATACCGGTGTTATTATAACCCTCCTATATATATATACATATATATAAATTAGGGACCAAAAGACAAGTTAAGAAAAAAATTTTACGAACCTAAAGCAAAAAAAATAGGAATATTTTAGGGATAAAAAATAATCAAGCCTTATTAAATTTTATAACATTACTAAATATTTTATTTATGAACTATAATACATTTATTGAAGTTAATACATTTAATGCATTTAATATTTGGACTTTTAAATATTTATTTAAGTTAATATATAAAAGTATAGTCATTATTGATTTGATTATTAGATTAAATATTTTGTTTATTTGATATTAAAGTATGATCAAAAAGCATTACCTACAAAAAGAATTTTTCAATATATTATTTTGGGTTTGATTCTTGACAATTTGAATACAGAAATTTTTTTTAGAGAATTTTGGTATATTTTACATCTCAAAAGGAATTAGTCTTTAACTATTGACCTAAGGATATCTTTCAGAAAAAAATAGAAAAATAAAAAAATACATTTTTTTTTAATTTTACATTATTCAATAAGTTTTAGCTAAAATCCTATGTTTAAGGAAAGTGCCTTAAAAAATATATTCCAATATAGCCTTTTTAAAACATATATTATCACGAAAATAAAGTTGGCACTCTTAGTGGCAGTCCCCATGCAATATGTAGCAAGGAAGGAGCATCACCAAAATTTATGTAGTTTTAGCAAAGGTCAACTTTCATCTAAAGAGCCTTATACCAAGATTTCTTATACCATTTTTAAAAAAAATAATTAGGTGTTCATTTAATATTATAAGCAATGTTTAATTATTATGGTTATTATGAAATAATCATTTAATATATTTTTCAAACAAATTACTAGAGTGATTTTCTTTAGATTTCAAAATGAGTTGTATTAAATGAGAGTGTTATAGGTGATTGTTTTGTACTTTAGACTTGGTATGTCAAGGTTAAATAAATGAAAAAAAAAAGAAGGAATGAAGTGGGTTAAAAAATGAGAAAAGAGAAAGAACCCTAAAGATATCCTATTCTCGAAAACTAAAATGAAAATCCCTTTTGCATAAAAGTTTTCTTATCTTCCTCCTGTAAGATTCCCCACGCCCCATTCTTGCTTCCTACTCTAAACCTTCACAAACCCTGACGTTCGTTCCCAAACATCTCAATCTTCCTCCCCATCCATGCATGTGTAGCGTTTCCCCTCTACATCATGAAGTTGAGTTGTTGGGGGGTTATGGAGACAATCCATATAATTGTGTTCATCGCTAAGAAGACTAAAGGAGCATGATTCTCTTGATTAAAGCAATAATTCCTTTTTTTTCTTTCTTCTCAAGCTTGACAATGTCACCAAGGTATGGAAAATTCTACTAATATTTATCTTAGGTTTTGCTTTTGGGAAAGAATTTGCATGTTGTTAATTTGGATAAGAGATGTTGGAATTTGGGAAAATGTACAATTGATTCTCTAATGTGCAAGATGAATTTGATATTATGATCAATTGATGATTTTCCCCCTTTGATAATTTGTGAACTAAAATGTACGAGATTCGATAATTAAGAAATATTATTCATATTGTAATTAATTGTTGAATTTCAGGTTGTGTATAAGAGCGGGGGAGACTGAGAATTTTTGAAAGTTGTAATCTTGTGAGGGGTTTCCAATGTTGCTATGTAGTATCAAGAAACTTTTGGTTGATTATACATACACACACACACATACACACACACACACACACACACACACATATATATATATATATATATATATATAAGTTCACGATATATTGTATCTCTATGTGCCTTTCACATGTCTAAGTATTGCTTGTGTGATCATCTTAAGTTATGTATGGTGTATGCATCAAGTTAGCGTACTAGTGTAGTGGTCTCTTGGATTGTTACGTGTTTTTATTCCTCATTTTGTTTCTTTGAAACTGTATCACTATAATAGTTTAGAATCATATTTTGAATTATTAGATGTTTTATTTTTTTCATATAAAAGTATATCAAGTTGTTGTGTTTTCTTTTCCTTCCTTTCGAGTAATATGTGTCATATTTTATCGTATGTCAATATTGAGAGATACAATGAGGAGAGGCAGCAAAATAAAACATTTGGCAGATCAAATCCAAGCGAAGCAAGGCAAATCAGTTAAAGAAAGACCTTGTTTATTCCAAAACAGTTGTTTTAAAAGCAACTTTCGAAACATAATTAAATATTTTTATGAGAAATTGGTTGTTGAGTGGTATCAATTTATTTCATAAAACAAATGTTAAACAAATTGTAAAAAGAGAATATCTGTAAATCCTAAGTTTAAAATTATGTGGCTTGATTCTTTGAAATGCTTCCTTTCTAATTTTACCATTGCTAAGCTATAAACCAATTTTGTATCATTGTGCTAGTTCTTCTTTCTTTCTATGTAGAAGGATAGTGCCCAATTTTTAGCAAAAATTGTAAAGATTTAAGCATTTTGCATGATGACTATTAGAGTATTATAATGGACTCATCTAGTTATCACACAAATTTTACTATTTTTTATTCAAATATATTTTCTCCAATTGCAAAAATGGAAGGTTGAGAAGTGTTTGTTTTGTAAACATTGTAGGTTATTAGTAATTAATCTTAGTTAAGGAGATGATCAATATGGAAATATGAACTTCTTTTGTGGAAAAAATATAGGGTTATTAATTCTTTTACTTTTAAAAGTATTTGTATTTCATTTATAAAAAAATAATAAATGAGTATCTTACATTCTTATCCTTATACTTACTAGATTTAGTATGCAAACTTAGATGTTGTAGGATGTGACGCCTTCTCAAAGGTTGAGTGTTTTTACGAGGTTGTTTCCAATTAATGTAATTTTTAACAACCCAATTTTTCGCTGGGCCAAGGGCCCAATTCGTTGCCCGGAACGGGCCGTTTCAAAAGTGAAACGGGCCATTCCGAAATAAGAAAATGCTTAGAAAATGAAGTGGGAGAACGGACTGTTCCAATTGGAGAACGAGCCGTCCTGGAGGGAGAACGGGTCGTTCTGCTGGGTTTGAGAACGGGCCGTTCCGGTTTTAGAACGGGTCGTTCTAGTTGAGAAATTTGCGTAGGTTTGAAGGGTCCAGAACGGGCGTTCCACTTTTGGAACGGGCCGTTCCGGTAAGTGAGCCTGAAATCCTATAAATAGCGCCCCTCATCTGTCATTTTCACACATCTCTCATTCTCTCTTCCTATTATCTTTTGTTCTCTCTTCTTTCCCTCTTCTTCTCTCTGAAGACCATGGGGCACTTAGAGGAGGAAACCAAGAGATCCCTGTTTTAGTTCAACTGCTGTTTATCCAGGTACGGGAGAAAAGGGAATTATTTATATGTAGAGTTACATGAGGGAATTGGGTAGAGGAAGAATCCTTAGGATTATGAGTAATTTTATAATTATTTCTGTTTGAATGATTATTGGTCTTATTTGATTCTGTATGTATTTAGGAATATGGATATGATTAATTGGTAAAAATGATGCTCTAGGAGAGAGAACAAAATTATAGAAAAGTAATTGGATGATTTCTGTTTGGGGAATTGATGATCTCATTAGATTTGGTATGTGTTGAGGATTATAAATGTGCTAATAATTTGTAAGAATGATGATCTGGGAGAGAGAACGAAATTGTAGAAAAGTGCCTGTGAACTAGGTTTTGGAACAATTGGGGATTTTACTGTTTATGTTGAAATTATATTAATTGTTAATTCTGTTGAGTATTATATTAATTTATGAATATTATTGTTATATCAATTGATAAGAATTGATGATTTATATGTGAATTGCTTGAGGTGTATGAAACCCTTATTTTGTTGAACTTATCCGTGGTGTGTATGTGATATGTTATTGGGCTATAAGACGAGATGTGATGAATGTGAATATGATTATGATTGAAGTTCCTCACATCAATGACTAGGGATGGCACGGCCCCTGGGTAAGTGATGCTACAGGGAGAGCGTGACCCTGGCATGATGTGGGATGAGTGAGACAATTAACACGTATCACTTATGTCAGTTGTGGCGTGGCCTTGACATAGTGTTAATTGTAAGAATTGTGTGGATTGTGATGTGATTGTAGTTCTTCACACCTATGACCAGCGGTGAGCACGGCCCGGGATTGTTACATGGGTATCGTGACCTTGGTTAACATGTCGGGGGTGAGCACGGCCCTGGGTTAGGGGTAACGTGACCTCGGAACAGTGTTATATCAGGGGTGAGCACGGCCTTGGATTGTTACGTGGGTATCGTGACCTTGAATAACATGTCGGGGGTGAGCACGACCCTGGGCTAGATATGCTACAGGAGGATCGTGACCTTGGCACAGTGTTATATCGGGGGTTTGCACGGCCTTGGATTGTTAAATGGGTAACGTGACCTTGGCATAGTGTTATATATAGATGTTTTCTTTTCTCACCGTACAATTTGTGGATGTTTTAGGTGAGGAAGATCCAGCTATAAGTGGCATCTAGAGTGTCAACAGTTGATTTATGGGTATGCTATGATATTGTGACATCGGGGTAGAGAATTTCTAGGACATGAATTGTATTTTTATACGGAGTTGAACCTATTATTTTGAAAACATTTTGTAACCTCTTATGTTTTATTTTACAAGTTTCATTTTCAGAATATTTTGGATATTGAAGAATGTTTCTAAAGGTTTTATCCCTTTTACCTATTTTGAAATTTTGATTTCCTTAGTTTATCTATATTATTACAATATATGTGTTGGGGTAGTAAGGGTGTCACATAATTGATGTGTTATCATGTGATCATTGGTTTCAAAACCCAATTGACAAAAATGCTTGTGCATGAGAGTATACCAGTGAACTAATCATTCTTAAAGAAACAAAAATGCATGGGAGACAATAATTGTATAAACTTGCAAAATGATATACAAGATCTCATATCATTTGAAGTCCCATATAATATTATTCTCCCCCACACTTTTTTATTTCTTTTTGATTGATTAGCTCACTGGTGTACTCTCCTAGACAAGCATTTTTGTTAATTGGGTTATGAAATCAATAGTCAATTAGTGATGAGAAAACTTTGATTTCATTATTTGAAAACAATCAAGTAAACACGTCTCAACCAATGTGAAGGTTCCCCAACTTATAGCAACAAACTTTGCTTGTAGAACCTAATAGATATAAGGATAATATTGTAAAATGCCCATTTATTATTTTTTTAGTAAAAGAAATACATATAATTGAAAAGGCAAAAGAATTACTAACCTTGGATTTTTTCTATAAAGAACATTCATATTTTCATATTGACCATCTCCACAACTAATATTAATTACTAAATAACCAATAGTGTGTACAAAACAAACCCTTCTTAACCTTCCATTTTGGAAATGAAGAAAACATATTTTAATAAGAAATGATAAGAATTTGGGCACCAAAAGTCCAATGAAGTAATAGAAAATGCTACAGGCATGGAAATAATATATCAATATATTACGATATTCTAATAGTCATTATGCCAAATGCTTCAATTTCCACTATATGTACTAAACTTTAGCACCATCCAATTTCCCACATACAAATCAAGAAGAACTAGAATAATAAGTCTAAAAATCAATTTAACTTTGTAATTGTAAAATAAACAAAAGAATTTTAAAGAATCAAGTCACCTAATTTTAAACATAAGACCAATAGATATTTATCTTTTCAAATTTTAATTTAAAATTTGTATTATCAAACAGATCGGTAACCATTGTCTAAAATAAAAAAAAAATACAAAGTTTTAAATTTTTTTATAACAATTAATGTTTTGAAATAAACAAGGGCTTTGTTTAACGGATTCTCCTTGCTTTGCTTGGATTTCATGTATCAAATGTTTTAGTTTAGTCATCATTGTTCTTCCAATAGCATTATCTAATTTTGAGTGCAATTTTGAACTATCATGGTGATACAAGAGGTCACAACATTGGTACATTAACTCAAGGCATACACCTTTTCTAATTTAAGATGATCATACAAGTTGTATTTTAGAGATATGACAGACTCATAAAAATAGAATATAGAGAAAGTGATAAAGATCCAACCTACTAAGGTAAAGATCCTTTGTGTGACATTGATGGTCCCATGACAAAGTCCAAGATGAAGATGACGAAGAAAGTTTTAGAAGGACTAATTGTGAAGATCAAGACAAGTTCAAATCAATGTTTAGATCTTGTACCAATTTGAATCACTTTCCTACAAGTTAATCAAGAGTAGGCCTAAATTGAACACAACATGACAAGCCCAAACTTAAATGCCCAAACTCAACATGACAAGCCTAAAGTTCTAGGAACCAATATGACAACGCCTTTCAAATTTAGGGACCAATTTGAATGTTTACTTATTTAATTAGGAAATGTTTTACAGATTGTTAACAATTACCCACTCATTGTTTTTTTTGAAAAAACAAAAAAGTAGACTTGAACACAAAACATTTTGTAGAACATTGCATGGTACTCAAATTAGTCTTTAAAACTAAGAAATTGCCAAACAAGTTATGAGAATGTCAAATTAGTTCTTAAATTGAATTTCTTGCTGTTATTTATTCTTGAATATACATATCAAAACTATCAATTGACACAAGATTTTTTGTGTTTTGGATAAATGTGATTCATATTTTTTATTTTATTTTTAGAGCCATATTTTATACTTATTTAGTTTTAGGGACTAATATTTCAATGTATTCATAATTCAAGGATCAAATTGAGTGTTTACCCTTATATAAATATATAAATTAAATAATATTTTATTTTATATATAATTTATATATTATGTATTTAGTAATAGTTATTATACTTAATATATTATTTGATGACTTAAATATTTTGTTGATTCCTAATATATACCTACTTTTGGCTTTTGGTTCCTAAAATATTTTAGCTCAAGTCTATAAATTTAATATTTTTATATTTTTAGCTTCTATCATGACTTTTCCCCCCTTTTATGATGTTTTGTTAAACATCAAGTGCTCCAAAATATTTGACATGTCATCCAATAATATTAAAAAAGGTCAGAAAAGAGGCTAAAAAATTATATATATATATATATATATATATATATATATATATATATATTAGAGACCAAAAGATAAGTTAAGAAAAAATATTTTGGAATAAAGAAAAAAAACAGGTATATTTTAGGGATAAAAAATGTTTCAATCTTATTAAATTTTATAACATTATTAAATATTTTATTTATGAACTATAATACATTTGTTAAATTTAATACATTTAATGCATTTAATATTTTGACTTTTAAATATTTATTGTATTTAATATATAAAAGTATAGTCATTATTGATTTGATTATTAGATTAAATATTTTATTTATTTGATATTAAAATATGATCAAAAAGCATTACCTACAAAAATGAATTTTTAAATATATTATCTTGGGTTTGATTATTGACAATTTGAATACAATTTCTTTTTTAGAGAGAACTTTGGTATTTTTTACATCTCAAAAGGAATTATTGGCCTGAGGATATCTTTTTAAAAAACACATAAAAATAAAACAAATACATTTTTTTTAATTTTTAAATATTCAATAAGTTTTAGCTAAAACCCTATGTTTAAGGAAAGTTCCTTAAAAAATATGTTCTGATATAGCTTTTTCAAAACATATATTATCACAAAAATAAAGTTGGCTTTGTTAGTGGTAGTCCCCATATAATATGTAGAAAGGAAAGAGTGACACCAAAATTTATGTAGTTTTAGCAAAGGTCAACTCATATTTAAAGAGCGTTATACCATGATTTCTTGTACTACTTGTTTTAAAATAATTAGGTGTTCATTTAATATTATAAGCAATGTTTAATTATTGTGGTTATTATTATGAGATAATCGTTTAATATATTTTTCGAAAAAATTACTAGTGTGATTTTCTTTAGCTTTCTAAATGAGTTGTATGAAATGAGAATGTTATAGGTGATTATTTTGTACTTTAGAATTGGTATGGCAAGGTCAATAAATAAAAATAAAAATAAAAAAGAAAAAAAAAGGAATTGACTAGGTTAAAAAATGAGAAGAGAGAAAGAACCCTACAAATATCCTCATCCCAAAAACTAAAAAGAAAACCCCTTTTGCACAAAAGTTTTCTTATCTTCCTCCTCTAAGATTCCCCATGTCCCTTTCTTCCTTCCTACTCTCAATCTTCACAAACCCTCACATTCCTTCCCAAACATCTCAATCTTCTTCCCCCTTCCATACATGTGTAGCATTTCCCCTCTACATCGTAAAGTTGAGCTGTTGGGGTTATGCAGATGATCCGTAGAGTTGTGTTCTTTGTTGAGAAGCCTAAAAGAGCTTAATTCTCTTGATCAGAGCAAGAATTCCTCTTTTTTCTTTCTTCTCAAGCCTGGCTATGTCACCAAGGTATGGAAAATTCTACCAATATTTATCTTAGGTTTTGTTTTTGGGAAAGAATTTGCATGTTGTTAATTTGGATAAGGGATTTTGGAATTTGGAAAAAATATACAATTGATTCTCTAATTTGCAAGATGAATTTGATATTATGATGAATTGATGATTTTTCACCTTTTCTAATTTGTGAACTACATTGTATGAGATTCGATGATTGAGAAATATTATTGGTATATGATTAATTGTTGAATTTCAGGTTATGTATAAGAGCAGGGGAAACTGAGAATTTTTTAAGTTGTAATCTTATGAGGGGTTTCCAATGTTGTTATGTAGAATCAAGAATTTTTTGGATGATTATACACACACACACATATAAGTTCACAATATATTGTATCTATATGTGCCTTTCACATGTCTAAGTACTGCTTGGGTGATTATCTTAGGTTATATATGGTGTATGCATCAAGTTAGTGTACTAGTGTAGTGATCTCTTGGATTGTTACGTGTTTTTTCCTCATTTTGTTTTCTTTAAAATTGTATTACTATGATAGTTTAGAATCATATTTTGAATTAGATGTTTTATTTTTTTGACATAAAAGTATATCAAGTTTTTTTGTTTTCTTTTTCCTTCCTTTGGAGTAATACGTGTCATCTTTTGTTGTATGACAAAATTGAGGGATACAATGTGGAGAGGCAGGAAAATAAAACATTTGGCAGATCAAATCCAAGCTAAGCAAGGAGAATCAATTAAAGAAAGGCCTTGTTTATTCTGAAACAATTGTTATAAAAACAACTTTTAAAACATAATTATTTTTATGAGAAATTGGTTGTTGAGTGGTGTCAATTTGTTTCATAAATTTTTTTTTAAAAAATGTAAAAAGAGAATATTCGTAAATCCTAAGTTTAAAATTATGTGGCTTGATTCTTTTTGAAATGCTTCTTTTCTAGTTTTACCAAATCTAAGCTATAAACCAATTTTGTATCATTGTGCTAGTTATTCTTTATTTCTATGTAGGAGGATAGTGTCCAATTTTTAGCACAAATAGTAAAGATTTAAGCATTTTTTATAATGACTATTAGAATATCGTAATGGACTCATCTAGTTATTTCCTTCCTTGTATGACATTTTCTTTTACTTCTAATGATTTTTGTTGTCGCACAAATTTAATTATTTTTTATTCAAATATATTTACTTCAATTGAAAAAATGGAAGGTTAATTAGGGTTTGTTTTGTACTAATTGTTGGTTATTAGTAATTAATCTTAATTAAGGAGATGGTCAATAAGGAAATATGAACTTCTTTTATGGTAAAAATAGAGAGTTAGTAATACTTTTACTCTTAAAAATATTTGTATTTCATTTATAAAAAAAATAATAAATGAGTATCTTACATTGTTATCCTTATATTTACTAGATTTAGTAGGCAAAGTTAGATGTTGTAGGATGTGGTGCCTTCTCAAAGCTTGAGTGTTTTTACAAGGTTATTTCCAATTAATGTAATTGATGTGTTCTTGATCATTGGTTTCCAAACCCAATTGACAAAAATGCTTGTCCATGAGAGTACACTAGTGAACTAATCATTCTTAAAGAAAAAAAATGCATGGGAGAATATAATCGCATAAACTTGAAAATTGATATACAATATCTCATATCATTTGAACTCTCATATTATATTATTGTCTCCCACAGTTTTTTTTTTTCTTTTTGAGTGATTAGCTCACTGGTGTACTCTCTTAGACAAGCATTTTTGTCAATTGGGTTATGAAATCTATAGTCAACTAGTGATGAGAACACTTCAATATATTACATTATTTGAAAACAATCAAGTACACACGTCTCAACCTTTGTGAAGGCTCTCATTCTTATAGCAACAAAATTTCCTTATAGAACCTAATAGATATAAGGATAATATTGTAAAATGTTCCTTTATTATTTTTTTTATAAAACAAATACATATAATTGAAAAGGCAAAAGAATTACTAACCTTGGATTTTTTTTCTATAAAGAACATTCATATTTCCATATTGACCATCTCCACAACTAATATTAATTTGTAAATAACAAATAGTGTGTAAAAAACAAACCCTTCTCAACCTTTCATTTTAGAATTGAAGAAAACATATTTTAATAAGAAATTATAAGATTTTTGCTACAAAAAATCCAATGAAGTAATAGAAAATGCTACAGGCAAGGAAATAACATATGAATATATTATGATATTCTAGTAGTCATTATGCCAAATGCTTTAATATCCATTTGAACTAAATTTTAGCACCATCCAGTTTACTTCATACAAATCAAGAAGAACTAGAATAATAAGTATAAAAATCAATTTAACTTTGTAATTGTGAAACAAACAGAAGAATTTCCAAGAATCAAATCACCTAATTTTAAACATAAGACCAATAGATATTATCTTTCAACGTTTTATTAAAAATTGGTACTATGAAACAAATTGGCTTTACTCAATAACGATTGTGTAAAATAAAAAATATATTGTTTTAAAAAAATTATAACACCTAATGTTTTGAAATAAATAAGGGCTTTCTTTAACGGATTCTCCTTGCTTTGCTTGGATTTCATCTATCAAATGATTCGTTTTAGTCAGCATTGTTCTTCCAATAGCATCATCTAATTTTGAGTGCAAATTTGAACTATCATGGTGATACAATTTAAAAGAAATGAAATAGGGGAAAAAATTAGAATGTAATGATGCAAGACCGACATCATTGGTACATTAACTCAAAGCATACACCTCTTCTAATATAAAATGATCATACAAGTTGTATTTTAGAGATATGAAGGCTCATGAAAATAGAATATAGAGAAAGTGATAAAGATCCAACCTGCCAAAGTAAAGATCCTCTGTGTGACATTGGAGGCCCCATGACAATGTCCAAGATGAAGATGACGAAGCAAGCTTTAGAAGGACTAATTGTGAAGATCACGACAAGTTCAAATCAAAGTTTAGATCTTGTACCAATATGAATCACTTTCCTACAAGTTAATCAATATGTAGGCCCAAATTGAAGGCAACATGACAAGCCCAAAGTCAAATGACCAAGAAGAAGCATTACTGGGTTGACGTTTAATTAGTTTTCAGATGAATAGTTACTTGCGTCCATTTTCTTAATTTTAATGTGATTTTTGTATTTTATTTTATTTAAATAAGTACATATGGCTTTTCATATTGCCCAGGTCAATTTTGAGTGTTTTTAGGCTTCCTAGTGGAAAGCAAATACTAGTGGGTATTTATTTCTTGGTAGAGACTTAGGAGAAAGTTACAACTTATAAAGTGAGAGGTTACTTATCTTAGTCTATAGGAGCCTCTTATAAGCATCCAAGGTAGACTTGAAGATGAACCAAATTGTGGGTTTCTTATTGTGAGAGCTTTTTCCTTTCTATTTTCTTTAATATGATATTTATAGTGTTAATTCTACCGACAAGTTGTAGTTAAGGTCATGCATCATGTTAATAACTCTAGTTTTACTAACATGTCGCAAATAGGATCAAATTCCTCTTTAGTTTCTTTACCCGTTTCAAAGATGATATTATGTTTAAAAATTGTATCATTTAGTATCAAAACCTCATTTCTTGAATTTAGTGTTATCTATCCTTTATGTATTTATTTTCTTTGATCTTAAAAAAAATCCATTATTTCTTTTGTTCTTTTTTCCTTTGTTCTATTTCATCATTTTTGTTCATCTTCTTTGTTATCTCTTTGTGTTTCTTTTTTCCTTGTACCATTAAAAAAATAAGAAATCAAAAAAACTTTTTGGCACTATTCCATCTTTTGCTTCAAATTACATTCTGCACAATAAAAAAAAAATAGTTCCCTGTCATTTCTATTTCACCAATTCCTTGTTCCTATTCTCTAAAGTTATCATATCCACCATCTCTTGATGTTTCTCATTGTGTAGAATCGTGTTAAAAAGTGCTTACCTAAGAGCTCATAAGGATAAGTTGAGTGGTAAAAGGCAAGAATGGTGAAATAATTTTTCTATCATTTAATAAATCATATTAAAACATTTTAATTTTGAAATAATTTTATATATCATTAATTCTTAAATTTATTTAAGATAATAATTAATGAATTATCATCTATCATATTATTAATTAAATATTATAAATATTAAATAAATAATTTATTGCCATAATTATTTTTTAAAACCAAAGGGTGAAAGTTAGTAAAATTTAGTGTTTTGGATAATTGCCAGACATTACAAATATAGTAAAAGGGTTCGAACCTAAAATCTTGTACATATTATCGAAATTTCTACCACTAGGTCAATCCTACTGGTTCAATTAGTACTAAACACCCATTTTGGTCCCTTATTTTGAAAGGAGTTGTCATATTGATCCTTTAATAAATAAAGTCCCTAGGTTGTAAAATAAATCTTGAAATTTAACAACTTACAGTCATTTTGGTTCCTAAATATATAAAACTGAAGTACCTAGTTATATTCAATTTTTTAAGTTTTGGACTTTTATAATTATGAATTTGTATTTAAAGAGATGTATGAAGTTATATGAAAAACACATAGAAGGGGGGTTGAATATGTGTTTGTGTGAACAAAGGAATTTTAAAAATCTTTTCGCAAGAAGGCTCTTTTTCGTCCAGTAAAATGTTATTAGTGAAAATTTAAACTGGAACTGCCCAGGGTTAGTTTAACAAAATACTTTTGCGTCTGAGGTCTTATCGTCTGCTTGGGGAAAATACTTCTTAAACGAAAATCGTTCTTTAGGATATCAAGTTGAACAAGTATGGTTTTCGTCTGAAGATAGTTTTAATAAACGATAAGCATTAGACGAAGTTTTCAGTATATTAGATCGACCAAATAAAGTGCGTCTGAAAACATTAAAGTATAGTGCAAGTATTTTATATTGGTTCACTCAAATTAAGCTACGTCCAGTCTCCTTCAAATGAAGGGTTTCACTAAATATTCAATAAAGTACGAGTATTATTTGTTCAGCCTCTTCAGGCTCACCGTGAGTATTATAGACCACCCAGGTCACAACCACTCCTGATCCAAGTATTCTCAACCACTCATGGCTACTCAACTTCACTCGTTGACGCTAGTATTCTTTGATCATCCACTTCTAGCTCCCAATGAGTATTCTCGACCAACTCCTGGCCTGCTAACTTCACCATTAGCGCTAGTATCCTTTGCTCAGCCACTTCTTGCTCTCAGTTAGTATTGTCGAACAACTCCTGGCCCGCTAACTTCACCATTAGCACTAGTATTCTTTGCTCAGCCTCTTCTGGCTCTTAGTGAGTATTTTCGACCAACTCCTGGCCTGTCAACTTCACTCATCGACGCTAGTATTCTTTAATCAGCCACTTCTGGCTCGCAATGAGTATTCTTTGACAGGCCTCTCCAGGCTTTACAAGTATTCTTTCCCTAGCCTCTTCATGCTTTACAATTATTAACTAGACAGGTTTGGTTTGAGTGTTTGGGTTACTCTTAAAGAGAGGATACATAGATTTATACACTCACTAAGGTATGCAACCTTAGTTCTTACAACGATTGAGTGTTTGGATTACTTTCACAAAGTGGATACATACGTTGGTACACTTACTAAGGTTCATGTTCCTAAGATATACTTGGAACTCCTTAGTCTACAGAGATGAATACACTATGGTACATTTGACTATTTACGCTCTATCTCTGGTTTCATTGCTTCATGGGTTGGATATCACTCTTTGTTTAACTTTAATCAGTTTAAGCCAAACAACCAAACTTTTTTGGTTTGAGGTAGTGATATATATAGTCCTTGTAGAATTTTCCCGTTGCAAGTGTCTGTTGAAGCAGATATAGTCGTTCAAAACTAGTTTGATCTCTTATTTAATGCTTAAGATCTTGCATTAAATGTTGCTTCCTATTTAAAGACCTTGCGTGAAGTCTTCTTTGCCTTGTTAGCAATTGTGTCTGAATTTAGCAGAGACCTAGGAACCTTTTTGTCTTTTTTTGGTCACGTAGCTGTAGAGTGTTGTCGTTATTTGAAAAAGTGATGTACTTTTTCTAACGCATGCATGCTTTTACTTTTGCATGCTTTTCTTTTTATTTTTTCATCACGCTATTATGTTGAGAGCATTTAGGTGATTGTAGACGATGCCTTAATTTGTCCTTTGAGATTTGATTTTTTAAGTGCTTTTGTGGCAGTCTTCGTCTATGTCTGTTAGTCCTATGCGTCTCAATCTGTGATTTTCGTCTGAGCATTTGAGTTTAATGCTTTTACTTTCTTTTGATCTATTGATCGTTACAGATGGATAGACTTTATTCTTTGTTTGACGTGTCTTTTAGTTTGTGTTATCCTTCGTCTTATATGTTGTTGACTTTCTTCTGTTCTTTGACTCATGCTTCGTCTGATTCCTTATGTTGCACTAGAGGTTGTTCTTGACACACCTTTGTCTGATTTTAGACTTATGGTCGTCTAGTGCACATATTCTACTTTTTCTAATTCTCATGATGTGTCTTGTTTTGACTATTCTTCATCTGAGTTGACCATTGGGCTTTCATTTGATACTTCAAGACTTTAACTGGTAGTATACTTCTTCTTATATTGGCTGTCTTTTCGTTTGACAAGATGTTTTTCTTCCTTTCTTTTGGCACATGCAGTTTCCTATTCCTTTGACTTTCCTATACTTATGTTTTTCTGAAACACTAGCACACTTGTTAGGAATAACAACATGTACTATATTTGTCTCATTCAAAATCTTGCTGGAAATTGCTTCGTTTGAGTCAATAATCTCCCCTTTTTGATGATGACAAATATAATTGATCAAATAGTTTCAGATAAACAAATTCAGTCATATTTTTGCGCATGTCATAGCGAGTCTACGTATTTTTAGTTTATTGCAGTTCTCCCCCTTAGTGTGTGCCCTCCCCTTTACTAGGTTGTCTCTTAGTTGTTTTTTTATTTAGATACCTTATTTGATTAATTCTATTCGATTTCTCCCCCTTTGTAATCATCAAAAAGAATTAGAGGAGTTTCTAAGTGACAGTTGAAAGAAAAGAAGGGTAGCATGACAAGGGACATACTAGACTAGATCATGCACAATAAGATCAAACATGACTCATAGCATAGATATCGAAACAACAATTGTGAGGAAAAATGACATATCATATTTAAATAAGAACTGTATACAACGAGAAGAGTCTTTAAATAATAGGACATAAAAATACATCTAATTATTCTCCTGACTTAGTTATTCCTACACTAATCTCCTCGAATGATCACGAAGATGGAGGTGGTTCCTTGGATAGCTTAGAAGTCATTAGGTCGAACAAGCAGTCAAACTTGTTATCCAGATCTACTTTAAACTTGTTGAATGTCTCAATAGAGACATATTGTTGTTCAGGTTCAAATGTAGCTAAAGTTCGTTAAGAGGGGCAGACGCTAAGATTGGCTCAGCGGAGATAGGCTCAGACGATTCAGATTGTGCAACTTCAGAAGAAACATCCCAGGGCATAAGCATGCCAGGTTTCCATGGGAGAATATCCTTGCACCAGTTACGAATAGGAGTTTTGTACCATGAGTCTATGACAACCTTCCATTCATCCTTGTAGAGATCCAAGTTGAAGAGTGTAGAATGAATGAAGTACTCCTTGCTGAGAGCATCTAAGTCTGGCTCACCTCTTCTTCTTCTTCTAAGAAAGGCAGCATAACTGTTGGAGAAATGCATCACTTTGCATGGGGTCATCCAACGATACCCACGTAGCATGAGTGTCTTAGCTTTTTCTTCGTCTAAGACCAGACGAACTTGCCTCCTGATTGCAATTGTACATGAAGTTCTAATAGAATTTTTCAGCGCCATCTTCAGTGTATTGAAGTGCTTTGGCAAGGTCCTATTCCTTGTCCAAGCTTACTCCTTTATAATGGCAAACCTCAACCTTTGATGGTTTCGACATTGGTCTTAGGTGAAGTGCATGATCCTTCATCTTGTTTTGGTTAATTGGAGGGAGATGGGGGCAGATGCGATCAGGATAAACAAAAAATGGAGTATCTTGGTTGGTGTATAGGGAAGGAGGTAAATATAGTTGTATTGGTGTATTTATACAGAGGCACAAATGGCCAATTACAACAAAATCAGACACAAAGAGAGAGAGATAGAGACCAATATGTATAGGAGTGAATTTGTTTGGTAATTGGATGAACTCTACCTTTGGTAGAAGGGATGGGGGCTTTCTTAGACGGATGGTTGTGGTGAATGGAGTTTTGTTTTTATGTTTGGGAGATGAGGAGGATGATTGTTGATGTGGAGGAAGTATGAGTTGTGGAGTTCCATGTGGTGGAGTCCATGCAGTTTTGGACTTGATCACCCCTCCTAGATAGGTCTTCCTCTTGAAGGTAGGTGGAGGAAGAGTAGTGATTGTACCTGACAGAAGTGTAACACCCCAGTTTTTAAAAAGGTTATTATTATTATTATTATTATTATTATTATTATTATTATTATTATTATTATTATATGGTATTTGGTCATAATTATTTTAATAATTATAGAGGAATATTATTTTGTACTTTTTAAATAATTATTGTTTTGGACAATTATTATGTACGTATTAAATAAGTATTTTTATTAGCGTTTTAAATAAATATTTATATGTTTTAAGAGAAGGTTGATTTTATATGATATTTTGTTATTAAAATTATATTATTATATTTTTCCCATCAAGTTATTGTAATTGTATAATTTGAGATTTCTGTGGGTTCCTACGGGAAACCCTATGAGAAAATGGGCAAAATATGAATGTTTTCTGTTTTTCCTTCTGATTGCTTTGTTGTGTTCGTTGTTGGATGTGATGCATGAGTATGTGGTTAATTTTGAAAATGAATATGTTTCGATATGAATTAGAGTGCTATGTGGGTTCTTACGGGAAACCCTATGAGAAAATAGGTAAATATGAATGTTTTCTGTTTTATCCCCTGAGTTTTCTGTTGTGTTCTTTGATGTTTGTAGAGTGTAAATATGTATTTTATTTTGCAAATAGATGAGTTTTGATATGAATTAAAGTGCTCTATGAAAATTGTGATAATATGATAATGTGATATGGTGATGTGATATGGTGATCTGATGTGATGATGTGATATGATGATGTGACATGATGATGTGATATGATAATGAGACATGATAATGTGATATGGTGATGTGATATGATGATGTGTTATGATGATGAGACATGATGATGAGACATGATAATATGATATGGGAATGAGATATGAAAATGTGATATAAGAGAAGCATGGAGTCTTGATTGACATGTATCATGTGCATAAATATTTTTAAGGGTACGATATGGAATACACCGCCAGAGAAGGCCCCCTAGTGTAAAAGCTTTGGGGATTAGTCCTTGGGGATAGCTCGGTTTGTAAGTCTCAGTCTCGCCCATTGTGTTCATGGGATGTATCTTGCGCAGCTTAGCTATCCCGAAGAGACTCTAGTAGTATGTCCTTCTAGTGAGAGTGCGCAGAGGGTGTGACCCGGCATGTACTCCTAGACTACTCTTCGTGTATTACTAGCGGCAATATGCCATGTGATATGTTACTAGCGCCACATGCATGATAAAATGTAGTTCGTGTCCATACATGTGCATTTTAATGTTATATGAAAAATTGATGTCTTGGATGAGTGAGATGTGATAATTTTATTAATTTATCTATGGTATACCTGTTTTGTTTGTGTTTGGCTATTCGGCATATATTTCTGCACTATGAGCCAGAGTGAGATGTTTCTCACTCCCTTTTCTTGTGTTGTTTTTCCTTGCTTGTCTTACAGGTAATTATCAGCATGAGACTGAGGATGTTGGTGATGAGGCTTAGGCTTCTATGTTGGGATTTTCTCTGATAGGACATGTGACATCGGGGCATAGATAGAATTAGATTAGAATACTATTATTAAATTATTTAGGAAGACCTTATATTATTTCTATGTAATTTCTACTGATTAAGCTACTGTTTAAGTTATGGATGTGATACCCTCTATTTAAACATGTTTGGTATTTCAATTTTGAAAAAAAGTTATTCAATTTTTGTTATTTGTGTTATGGTATGTGGGGTAGAGGGTGTCACATTAAGTGGTATCAGAGCCTGATTGATCCAATCGGCCATGAGTTATGTACTTATCATGATTGTGTTGTGTACTCTGACAGTGTTTTGTTTGTTATGTACTTTGATGATGGTTTACTTTGATAATGATGATGATGATGATCTCCTTGTGTTGATATTGTTAAGTTTGATACTGTTAGATTATATTGTAATTAGAGGAATGATAGATAGCGTTAGCTAATATCATTATGACTACTCTTCTTCATTCTTATGAGTGTTGGATTGTTTAATACTTCTTGCTTACGTAAGAAGTAGTGGTTGGGTGGTATCGCTTGTGTTGCAAGCATATGTGCAAATAATAGTAGACGAGATATTGTGCTAATCAACTAGAAACTATTGGGACCTTAGATTTGGGTGAGACATTGATTTGTCGAGAGTTTACAATTAATGGTGTTTTTGGAATCTATAGTTATAGCTATTGAATCCAAGCAGGTTGTATCTGAGAATTGGAGTTTTGGTATCCTTGATGAGAGATTGAAATGTTAGTAATTCCCTTGAGTGTGGTGTTGGCATGTTAACCGTTTATGGTTTAGATAGCATGTGAGTTTTATTTTCTAAGTCTGTTGTGCTAAATATGTGAGTTTTTTGGTTTAGGATTGTAGTGGGAAGCTTGAATATGAAGTTGAGGTGTGAGTTTGGAAGGGTTGAGGTATTTTTGTGGCCTTAGATATATTGATACACTATTGCTATTTGGGTTGAGGTATTTTTGTGCCAGTATGAGTACCGTATTTTTGACTTCAGTTTTTTGTGCCAGTATGAGTACCGTATTCACAGATTTAGATTTTATGGTCTTCATAAAAGTTGTAGCCTTGGACATTATCTTTCCAGTGGAACTGGAATCAGGTAAAACAGAGGTCTAGAACTCTAGTTATAGCTACTTTGGTGATCAAAGGTCTAGCTGTAATCGCCGAATATATTTGCTGTGGTTTTTGAAATTTTTAGCTACGAAGATGATCTTTTTAGAATCTTATGTCTTCATAGGAGTTGTAGCTTATTCTCTTAGCTTTCTTTTGAGATAGGTTTGAGATCATTTGGATGAGTATAACTCTCTAGGTATCATTTTATTTTATCGTTATTGAAGGGATATGTATGGTGTCATGATATTTTTGAATCGTTAGGCAATGCAAGGATAAAAATTGATTTTGTCATGATTCTGAGATGTCATGTGAATTGAGAGGTTGTTTCAGGTTGTATGATGTTATGTGGTAAAGTTGGTTCATGTACATGCTATGTGGAGTAAATGGTGATTGATTCGTACATGCTTAGGAATGATATATATCGATTGTTTGAAGTAGGTATTCTAATATGATTTTATATGCATGTATGTTGATATGAGGATCGATGACCTTATGGATCAATTAGCGGGCATTTAGTAAGGTTGACCTCAAGGTGTGATATCATCAAATTAGAGTTGAGAGTGAGGATTTATCCTAGACAGTTTTAGGCTAAATTATCTAAGTATGATTTTTGATTGTATAAGGCGAGTTTCTAGGTTCTGTGATTTCTAGCAGAGGTATAACGTAAGTCTATCTAAGATAGAAGTTGTGCTTAAGTGGGTGATACCTAAGTCAATTAGTGAGGTTAAGAGTTTTCTTAGATAAACTAATTATTATAGGAGAGTTATTGAGGAAATTTCTAAGATAGCATTACTTTTGACTAGGTCGACTAGGGAGAATGTTGTCTTTGTGTGGGATAGTAAGTGTGAGAGTAGTTTCCAAACTCTTAAGGAAAGATTGATTAGTGTTAATACTACTATATTTAGTAAGTCTTTTGTGGTATATAGTTGTGCTTCTAAGATGGGTTTGGGTGGATTGTTGATGCAAGAAGGAAAGGTAGTAGTTTATGTTTCTAGGCAATGGAAAATTCATGAGAGGAATTACCTTACTCATGACCTTGAGTTAGTAGTTATGATATTTACACTAAGATTTGGAGACACTACCTATATGATTCTAAGCTTGAGGTATTTAGTGATCGTTAAGGCCTTAAATATCTTTTGATCAAGGGAGATAGTTGGAATTTCTTAAGGACTAGGATTTTAATCTTAGTTGTTATCTAGGTAAAGCCAATGTGGTGATCGATGCTTTGAGTAGGGAACCTTTATATCTGCCTTTCCTTATGATTAGAGAGATGGATCTTTTAGTTCAAATTAGGGATTTAAGCGTGACTTATGAGGTTACCCTTAGTAGTGTGAGACTAGGTATGACTCGAGTAACTAGTGGATTGTTAAAGGAAAATTGGAGGAACATAATTTGTTGATTCATTTTGGTGATAAGATATGAGGCTATAGGACAAGATAATGGATAAGTGTTTACCTTAGGTATAGATGAAGTGGTAAGAATTTGAGATCGAGTATGCGTACCTAGTGAACTTATACTTAGGTGGTTGATATTTAGAGAGGGTCATAGAAGAAAAGCTAATATTATGGTAGATGCCTTGAGTAGGATGGTCATTCACCTACCATCTTTGATGATTTAAGGATTGGATTTGATTGTAGAACTTAGAGACTTAAGCGTGATGTGTGAGCTCACCCTTAGGAACATTGAATTTAGTATGTTGAAAGTGACTAATGAATTAATGGACGAGATTAGAGAAGCCTAGGAGTTAGATCCTTTCTTAGTGAACCAAGTGGAGAGGATTTGTAGGGGTATAGATAGCCCTTTACGAGTGGAAGTTGATGGTGTTTTGGGGTTCAATGATAGGATCTATGGCCTAGTAATCTTGAATTTAGGAAGATGATCTTAGAGGGAGGACATAAGAGTACTCTTAACATCCATTTAGGAGCTATTAAGATGTATCAAAGTGGCGCAATGAAAGCGTGGTGGCCTAAGGTGAAGAGAGGAGTAGAGGAAGTTTGTGTACTCATGTTTACTATGATATAAGTTTAAGACAGAACATCAGAAGCCATTTAGGACTTTTGTAGCCTTTAGATGTTCCTGTTTGGAGGTGAGATAATGCGTCTAGACTTTGTTGTCGGTTTGCCGAAGTTTAGGAAGAATTTTGAGTTTAATGAAGGAGTCATAGTCGAACCTCTTCATTATTATTATTATTATTATTATTATTATTATATGGTATTTGGTCATAATTATTTTAATAATTGTAGAGGAATATTATTTTGTACTTTTTAAATAATTATTGTTTTGGACAATTATTATGTACGTATTAAATAAGTATTTTTATTAGCATTTTTAAATAAATATTTATATGTTTTAAGAGAAGGTTGATTTTATATGATATTTTATTATTAAAATTATATTATTATATTTTGGGTCAGAAATATATTATTATTATAGAGGAAAAATATTTTATAATATACATGTATTTATTTTATTTAATTATTTTGAGGAAAAAGAGAAGTGGGTTAGAAGAGAAGGAAAATGGGTTGGGTTGACCCAGTCTAATGGATTAATTTTAAGAAAGGAGTCACGTAGCGTTAACCCTATCTGCCTCATTTGCGTTCTGAAGGGTTGGAAAAAAAAGGAGAAACAAAGAACTCTAAGGAAGAGTACTCAGGAACGGTCTTAGATCACACTAAGACCATTCGTCTTCTGCTCATCCAAGTAAGGGGGAGTGAGAAACCTTGCTCTGGGTGTGAGAATGTATGTTGGGTGGTGGGATTGGCCTCCAATCCTGTGTTTGTTGTATGCTCATGTATGAGGGGTTTTCCCCAATTGTATCTGTTTCATCTATTGTTCCTCTTGTATGTAATTAATTGTATAAATTGCTTGAATGAATGATTAATTTTAGTTTTAAAATTGTAATTGTATAATTTGATATTTCTGTGGGATCCTAAGGGAAACCCTATGAGAAAACGGGCAAAATATGAATATTTTCTGTTTTGCCTTCCGATTACTTTGTTGTGTTCGTTGTTGGATGTGATGCATGAGTATGTGGTTAATTTTGAAAATGAATATGTTTCGATATGAATTAGAGTGCTATGTGGGTTCTTACGGGAAACCCTATAAGAAAATAGGTAAAATATGAATATTTTCTGTTTTATCCCCTGAGTTTTCTGTTGTGTTCTTTGATGTTTGTAGAGTGTAAATATGTATTTCATTTCGCAAATGGATGAGTTTTGATATGAATTAAAGTGCTCTGTGAAAATTGTGATAATATGATAATGTGATGTGATGATGTGATATGATGATGTGACATGATGATGTGATATGATAATGAGACATGATAATGTGATATGGTGATGTGATATGATGATGTGTTATGATGGTGAGACATGATGATGAGACATGCTAATATGATATGGGAATGAGATATGAAAATGTGATATAAGAGAAGCATGGAGTCTTGATTGACATGCATCATGTGCATAAATGTTTTTATGGGTACAATATATAATACACCGCCAGAGAAGGTCCCCTAGTGTAAAAGCTTTGGGGATTAGTCCTTGGGGATAGCTCGGTTTGTAAGTCTCAGTCTCGCCCATTGTGTGCATGGGATGTATCTTGCGTGGCTTAGCTATCCTGACGAGACTCTGGTAGTATATCCTTCTAGTGAGAGTGCGCATAGGGTGTGACCCGGCATGTACTCCTAGACTACTCTTCATGTATTGCTAGTGGCAATATGCCATGTGATATGTTACTGGCGCCACATGCATGATAAAATGTAGTTCGTGTCCATACATGTGCATTTTAATGTTATATGAAAATTTGATGTCTTGGATGAGTGAGATGTGATGATTTTATTAATTTATCTATGTTATACCTGTTTTGTTTGTGTTTGGCTATTCGATGTATATTTCTACACTGAGCCAGAGTGAGATGTTTCTCACCCCCTTTTCTTGTGTTGTTTTTCCTTGACTGTCTTACAGATAATTATCAGCATGAGACTGAGGATGTTGGTGATGAAGCTTAGGCTTCTATGTTGGGATTTTCTCTGATACGACATGTGACATCGGGGCATAGATAGAATTAGATTAGAATATTTTTATTAAATTATTTAGGAATACCTTATATTATTTCTATGTAATTTCTGCTGATTAAGCTACTGTTTAAGTTATGGATGTGATACCCTCTATTTAAACATGTTTGGTATTTCAATTTTGAAAAAAAAAATTGTTATTCAATTTTTGTTATTTGTGTTATGGTATGTGGGGTAGAGGGTGTCACAAGGAGAGCCAGGTAGGCCTCAGACGGAGAGAAAGGAATGTCTGGGCAATAAGGTGCGTACTGGTACTCCCCTTCTTCATATTTATACACCGGCGTAGGGTATTCTTTTCGATACGATGAAAAATATTCTTTTTCAACTGTTTGACCGTGAGGGTCAGTGACAGTAAGTGCTGGGAAGTGCTTAAAAAGATAGTACGCAGACGAAAGGCATCTGGATTGTTCTTTAATCTTTAATCTTTAAGCCAAGAGTACATTGGTCTCTAGTACCCTAGGGCATGCTTGGTGGGCTTCTACAATACATAGTGCCCAGCCTAGTTGATAGGGTAGAGTCCAAACAGCATGCTGATCATCCGATCAATGATGTATGGACGTGGCTTTGGATGCAGACCAACTCTATTCCTCTTTATAACGTCTTTGTTGGTGGTGAGTTGGACATCCTTAAGCAATTCAGCCTTTCCTTCTAGGTCAGCATCTCTAGGAAAAACGATGGAATAAAGATCTGTTTTTGGGTGCATTTCTTCCAGAATCGACAATTTTATTTGCCGCCATGTTAAAGTAGAAGGAATAGGTCTTGAAGGCAAGATCATGCGATCGGCCCTAATTACCATTTTTCTTTTCCTTAAGGCCACAGAATTTACAGAAACAACCTATAACGAGGTTTTAGATCAGATAAGATTTATAAGAGGTTAAAAGAAGGGAAGGTATAGAAATGTCACTTATGAAAGGAGAATGTTCAGTGACGAGAGGAGAGGAAACAACTACAAGAATTTCTGTCTAAGCTGAAGGAGTGACAACTTCAGTTGTAGGTTCAGCAACCACCTTTGATGCAAGCTTTATGACCCTTTTCTTTGTGGGTTGAGGTGGTGCGAGAGGAGGTAGCAAAGCTTTTCTTTTTAAAGCCTTCCCAATGGGTTAACTGTCCTCAGCATCAGACGCTGAGTCTTCATCTAATTGAAGAACCATTTTTTGCTTAGCTGTTGGTGCTGCAGCAGCCAATGGTTCAGCCTTCATGGGAGATGGTGATGATTGGCGCTTCCTTGTTGAACGTGTCACCGATTTCTCTCCTCCAATCTTCTTCTTTATTCTTATGGCTACCGTGGGATTAGGGATGCAGGCAGCTTCCCTAGATTAGCCTTTCCAAAGACGATGAGGTGCAGTCGCTTGTTCCTTCCCATATCCATAATCCTTTGCTTCTCTTCTTCTTTTTCAAGCGTATGGAAGGTGTGATAAACATTTTGATCCCAGAGGATTTTGTTTAGAAGCATGGTGTGAACCATGAAGTCCTTGCAGTCTTTCAAGCACCCTTTCCAATGCTGAAAGAGTGTTTAAGGTAGATTGAAGGCAGTTCCACTCATCATCTGGAAAAGATAGAACTTGTGCATGTCTGAGATGCTATCCTTACCACCTATCTTGTGAAGGATTGATTTGTTCAGGATTTGCTGATAGACCTTGGCCTTGTCATCAAACTTGATGTAGGTTATTGGTCATTCTGCACCCTCCTTGTGAAGAGTCTTGGTGACCTTGGTCAGCCCACCAACATTAGACATCCACTCATTGTAGTAGATGTTTCTGACACTCTCACACCCAACGGCTTGAGCGATGGTGGAAGGGGAGACCTTGACTTTTACACCGAGCACCTTTCCTTCGAAGGATCCTTGATAGAACCTCAAGGATTCGTAGAACATCTTTATCAGCCTAGGATAGACAACCTCCTTAGTGTTGAAATAGTCAAGGATTCCGCAGTTAGCTAGATTCTCATAGATAGGTATTTCCCATTCCTGCATCTTGCTAATGTCAAAGTGATTCTTATGTGATCATGTTAAGTTATATATGGTGTATGCATCAAGTTAGTGTACCAATATAGTGGTCTCTTGGATTGTTACGTGTTTTTTTCCTCATTTTTCTTTTTTGAAACTGTATCACTATGATAGTTTAGAATCATATTTTGGATTATATGTTTTTTTTTCATATAAAAGTATATCAATTTGTTGTGTTTTCTTTTTCCTTCCTTTGGAATGATATGTGTCATATTTTATTGTAAGTCAATATTGAGAGATACAATGTGGAGAGGCAGCAAAATAAAACATTTGGCAGATCAAATCCAAGCGAAGCAAGGAGAATCAATTCAAGAAAGGCCTTCATTATTCCAAAACAGTTGTTCTAAAAACAAATTTTAAAACATAAATATTTTTATGAGAAATTGGTTGTTGAGTGGTGTCAATTTGTTTCATAAAACAAATTTTAAACAAAATGTAAAAGAAGAATATCTGTAAATCGTAAGTTTAAAATTATGTGGCTTGATTCTTTGAAATGCTTCCTTTATAGTTTTACCATTGCTAAGCTATAAACCAATTTTGTATCATTATGCTAGTTCTTCTATATCTCTATGTAGGAGGATAGTGCCCAATTTTTAGCACAAATAGTAAATATTTAAGCATTTAACATAATGACTATTAGAATATCGTAATGGACTCATCTAGTTATTATCTTACTTGTATGACATTTTCTTTTACTTCAAATTATTTTTGCTATCGCACAAATTTTACTATTTTTTATTCGAATATATTTTCTCCAATTGCAAAAATGGAAGGTTGAGAAGGGTTTGTTTTGTACGCATTGTTGGTTATTAGTAATTGATCTTAGTTAAGGAGATGACCAATATGGAAAAATGAACTTCTTTTATGGAAAAAATAGAGGGTTAATAACTCTTTTACTCTTAAAAATATTTGTATTTTCATTCATAATAAAATAGTAAATGAGTATCTGACATTCTTATCTTTATATAATTTACTAGATTTAGTAGGCAAAGTTAGATGTTGTAGGATGTGGCGCCTTCTCAAAGGTTGAGTATTTTTACAAGGTTGTTTCCAATTAGTGTAATTGATGTGTTGTTATTTTTTATCATTGATTTCAAAACCCAATTGACAAAAATGCTTGTCCATGGGAGTAGACCAGTGAACTAATCATTCTTAAAGAAACAAAAATGCATGGGAGACTATAACCGTATAAACTTGAAAAATGATATAAAAGATCTCATATCATTTGAACTCCCATATTATATTATTGTCTCCCACACTTTTTTGTTTCTTTTTGAGTGATTAGCTCACTAGTGTACTCTCCGAGACAAGCATTTTCATCAACTGTGTTATGAAATCAATATTCGATTAGTGATGAAAACACTTCGATTACATTATTTGAAAATAATCAAGTAATCAGGTCTCAACCTTTGTGAAGGCTCCCCATCTTATAACAACAAACTTTACTTATAGAACCTAATAAATATAAGGATAATATTGTAAAATATTCCTTTATTAATTTTTTATAAAAGAAATACATATAATTGAAAAGGCAAAATAATTACTAACCTTGGATGCTTTCTATAAAGAACATTCATATTTTCATATTGACCATCTCCACAACTAATATTAATTACTAAACAACCAATAATACGTACAAACAAACCCTTTTTAACCTTCCATTTTGGATTTAAAGAAAATATATTTTAATAAGAAATGATAAGATTTTTTCCACCAAAAATCCAATGAAGTAATAAAAAATGCTACGGGCAAGGAAATAACATATCTATATATTACGATATTCAAATAATCATTATGCAAATGCTTTAATATCCACTATTTGTACTAAACTTTAGCACCATCCAGTTTACTACATACAAATCAAGAAGAACTAGAATAATAAGTGTAAAAATCAATTTAACACTGTGATTGTAAAACAAATAGAAGAATTTACAAGAATCAAGTCACCTAATTTTTAACATAAGAACAATAGATATTATCTTTTTTTAAAATTTGTACTATCAAATAGATTGATTTACTCAATAACCGTTGTCTAAAATAAAAAAAAAATACTAAGTTTTAAACTTTATTTATTTTTTTTTTATAAAAATTAATGTTTTGAAATAAACAAGAGCTTTCTTTAATGGATTCTCCTTGTGTTGGTTGGATTTGATCTATCAAATGTTTTATTTTAGTCATTATTGTTTTTCCAATAGCATCATGAAATTTTGAATACAATTTTGAACTATCATGGTGATACAATTTGAAAGAAATAAAATAAGGAAAAAAAGAACAAAATGTAATGATGCAAGAGGCCACAACATTGTTATATTAACTAAAGGCATACACCTTTTCTTATTTAAGATGATCATACAAGTTGTATTTTAGAGATATGACAGGCTCATAAAAATAGAATATAGAGAAAGTGATAAAGATTCAACCTACCAAGGTAAAGATCCTTTGTGTACATTGGAGGTCTCATGACAAAGTCCAAGATGAATATGACAAAGCAAGCTTTAGAAGGACTAATTGTGAGGATCAAGATAGGTTCAAATCAATGTTTAGATCTTGTACCAATATGAATCAGTTTCCTACTAGTTAATCAAGATGCATGCCCAAATTGAAGACAACATGTCAAGCTCAAACTTAAATACCCAAACTCAACATGACAAGCCTAGATTTCTAGGAACCAATATGACAATGCCTGTCAAATTTAGGGACCAATTTGAATGTTTACTCATTCAATTAGTAAATCTTACACTGATTGTTAACAATTACCCACTCATTGTTTGTTTTGAAAAAAAAAAGTAGACTTGAACACAAAACATTTTGTAGAACATTACATGGTACTCATATTAGTCTTTAAAACTAAGAAATCGCCAAATTAGTTTCTAGAACATCAAATTAGTTCTTAAATTAAATTTCTTGTTGTTATTTGTTCTTGAATATACATATCAAAACTATCAATTTAGGTGCAAGTTATTTTGAGTTTTGGATGAACGTGATTATTATTTTTATTTTATTTTCATAGACATATTTTATACTTATTTAGTTTTAAGGACTAATATTACAATGTATTCAAAATTCAAGTATCAAATTGAGTGTTTACACTTATATAAATAAAATAATGTTTTATTTTATATATAATTAATTATATATTATGTATTTAGTAAAATTTATTATACCTAATATATTATTTCATGACTTGAATATTTTTTTGCTTCCTAATATAAACTTATTTTTGGTTTTTGGTTCCTAAACCATAAATATTTTTCTGAGAGATTGGCTGTTGAGTGGTATCAATTTGTTTCATAAAACAAATGTTAAACAAAATGTAAAAAGAGAATATTTGTAAATCCTAAGTTTAAAATTATGTGGTTTGATTCTTTGAAATACTTCCTTTCTAATTTTACCATTGTTAAGCTATAAATCAATTTTGTATCATTGTGCTAGTTCTTCTTTATTTCTATGTAGAAGGATAGTGCCCAATTTTTAGCACAAATTGTAAAGATTTAAGCATTTTGCATGATGACTATTAGAGTACCATAATGGACTCATCTAGCTATCACACAAATTTTACTATTTTTTATTCGAATATATTTTCTTCAATTGCAAAAATGGAAGGTTGAGAAGGGTTTTTTTTCTTTGTAAACATTGTGGGTTATTACTAATTAATCTTAGTTAAGGAGATGATCAATATGGAAATATGAACTTCTTTTGTGGAAAAAATAACGGGTTATTAATTCTTTTACTTTTAAAAATATTTGTATTTCATTTATAAAAAAATAATAAATGAGTATCTTACATTTTTATCCTTATATTTACTAGATTTAGTAGGCAAAGTTAGATGTTGTAGGATGTGGTGACTTTTCAAAGGTTGAGTGATTTTACAAGGTTGTTTCCAATTAATGTAATTGATGTGACATCATGTGATCATTGGTTTCAAAACCCAATTAAAAAAAATGCTTGTCCATCAAAGTATACCAGTGAACTAATCATTCTTAAAGAAACAAAAATGCGTGGGAGAAAATAATCATATAAACTTGCAAAATGATATACAAGATCTCATATCATTTAAAGTCCCATATTATATTATTTGATTATGAAAAGCAACGCAAATGGTGTACTCTCCTAGACAAGCATTTTTGTCAATTGGGTTATGAAATCAATATTCAATTAGTGATGAGAAAACTTTGATTTCATTATTTGAAAACAATCAAGTAAACAAGTCTCAACCTTTGTGAAGGTTCCCCATCTTATAAAAACAAACTTTACTTGTAGAACCTAAAAGATATAAGGATAATATTGTAAAATGCCACTTTATTATTTTTTTAGTAAAATAAATACATATAATTGAAAAGGCAAAAGAATTACTAACCTTTAACTTTTTCTGTAAAGAACATTCATATTTTCATATTGACCATCTCTGCAACTAATATTAATTACTAAATAACCAATAGTGTGTACAAAACAAACCCTTTTCAACCTTCCATTTTACAAATGAAGAAAACATATTTTAATAAGAAATGATAAGAATTTGGGCACCAAAAGTCCAATGAAGTAATAGAAAATGCTACAGGCAAGGAAATAATATATCAATATATTACGATATTCTAATAGTCATTATGCCAAATGCTTCAATTTCCACTATTTGTACTAAACTTTAGCACCATCCAATTTCCTATGTGACACCCTTAATACCCCAACACATATATATTGCAACAATGTAAATAAACTAAAGAATAAATTTTTAAAAGTTGGTAAAAGAGTTCACATAAAACCTTCATAATTGTTCTTCAATATCCAAAATAATTGAAAATAAACTTGGAAAGTTAAACTTAAGAGTTTACAAATTGTTTTCAAAAGAAAAGGTACAACTCCATATAGAAATAAAATCCATGTCCTAAAATCCTCTGCCCCGATGTCACAATATTATAGCATACCCATAATTCAACTGTTGGCATTCTAGATGTCACTCATAGCCGAATCTTCCTCACCTAAAACATACAAGTTATATGGTGAGAAAAGAAAACATCTATACGGAAAGCACACAAGGAAAAACACAACATAATCCCATCATAACTCATTACTTAATGAAATATTCACCAGCATATATATATATATATATATATATATATCATAATTTGTCAATCATTCATCATCTTCACATCTCAATTCACAATTACATCAATCCATCACAATCCACACAAATCTTACAATTAACACTATGCCAAGCCACGCCACATCTAACATAAGTGATACGGGTTAATTGTCTTACTCATCCCACACCATGCCAAGGTCACGCCGTCCTTGTAGCATCACTTACCCAAAGGTCGTGCCATCCCTAGTCATTAGTGTGAGGAACCACAATCACAATCAATCCACACAAATCTTACAATTAACTTTGTGCTAAGGCTACGCCACATCTGACATAAGTGATATGTGTTAATTGCCTCACTTATCCCACACCATGTCAAGGTCACGCCGTCCTTGTAGCATCACTTACCCAAGGGTCATTCCATCCCTGGTCATTAGTGTGAGGAACCATAATCATAATCATATTCACATTCATCACAACATCTCATCTTATAGCTCAATTCCATATCACATACACACAATAGATAAGTCCAACAAAATAATGGTTCACATACCTCTCAAGCAATTCACATGTAGATCACCAATTTTTATCATATAATATAACAATGACATTTATAAATTAATATAATACTCAACTGAATCACCAATTTAGTAGAATCTTAACTAAAACACTCATAGGCACTTTTCTACAATTTCGTTCTCTCTCTCAAATCATCATTTTTACAAATTAATTGCATATTCCTAATTCTCAACACATGTAAAATCTAATGGGATCACCAATTCCTCAAACAGAAATAATTATAAAATTACCCATAATCCTACGGGCTTCCTCCTCTACCCAATTCCCTCATGTAACTTTGCATACAAATAATTCTCTTTTCCCTCGTACCTCGATAAGCAGAAACTAGAGCAGGATCTGGTTGGTCTCCTCCTCTAGGTTCCCCTTGGTCTTTAGAGAATGTAGAAGGAAAAGAAGACAGAACTAAAAGAAGTCAGAACTGAAAGGTGTGCTTTTTGAGAGTGCCAGAGCGCTCTATTTATAGGCATCAGGAGTGGTTGGAACGGCCCGTTCTGAACTCTTCGTCATTTGTAAAATTTCACATCTAGAACGGCCCGTTCTCAAACAAGAACGGCCCGTTCTCAAACAAGAATGGCCCGTTCTGGGGTTGCATTTAACCCATAACGGCCATATTTGGAACGGTCCATTCTTAAACTAGAATGGCTCGTTCCCAACTAGGTTTACAAGACTTTTTGGTAATTTGGAACGCCCCGTTCCCAACTAAGATATGTAGGCACTTTTAGTATTTTGGAACAACCCATTCCAATATGGGAACGACCCGTTCTGAGAAACTAAATCACCCTCGTTTTAGTAGTTTGGAACAACCCATTCTAATTTGGGAACGGCTCGTTTTGGGCTACTAAATCACCCCTATTGGGCTTTGGGCCCTCGTACAATCTGTGAAAATTGGGCTGTTACATCCTACATACAAATCAAGAAGAACTAGAATAATAAATTTAAAAATCAATTTAACTTTGTAATTGTAAAACAAACAGAAGAATTTTAAAGAATCAAGTCACCTAATTTTAAACATAAGACCAATAGATATTATCTTTTCAACTTTTTATTTAAAATTTGTATTATCAAACAGATTGGCTTTACTCGGTAACCATTGTCTAAAATACAAAAATACAAAGTTTTAAATTTTTTTATAACAATTAATGTTTTGATATAAACAATGGCTTTCTTTAACGGATTCTCCTTGCTTTGCTTGGATTTGATGTATCAAATGTTTTAGTTTAGTCATCATTGTTCTTCCAATAGCATTATCTAATTTTGAATGCAATTTTGAACTATCATGGTGATACAAGAGGCCACAACATTGGTACATTAACTCAAGGCATACACCTTTTCTATTTTAAGATGATCATAAAAATATTTTAGAGATATGACATGCTCATAAAAATAGAATATAGAGAAAGTGATAAAGATCCAACCTACCAAGGTAAAGATCCTTTGCGTGACATTGGAGGTCCCAAGACAAAGTCCAAGATGAAGATGATGAAGCAACCTTTCCTAATATATACCTACTTTTGGCTTTTGGTTCCTAAAATATTTTAGCTCAAGTCTATAAATTTAATATTTTTATATTTTCAGCTTCTATCATGACTTCCCCCCCCCCCCCCACTTTTATGATGTTTTGTTAAACATCAAGTGCTCCAAAATATTTGAGATGTCATCCAATAATATTAAGAAAGGTCACAAAAGCGGCTAAAAAATTATATATATATATATATATTAGAGACCAAAAGATAAGTTAAGAAAAAATATTTTGGAATAAAAGCAAAAAGAAAAACAGGTATATTTTAGGGATAAAAAATGTTTAAGTCTTATTAAATTTTATAACATTATTAATATTTTATTTATGAACTATAATACATTTGTTAAATTTAATACATTTAATGCATTTAATATTTTGACCTTTAAATATTTATTGTATTTAATATATAAAAGTATAGTCATTATTGATTTGATTATTAGATTAAATATTGTGTTTATTTGATATTGAAGTATGATAAAAAAGCATTACCTATAAAAATGAATTTTTAAATATATTATCTTGGGTTTGATTATTGACAATTTGAATACAAAATTTTTTGTGAGAGAGAACTTTGGTATTTTTTACATCTCAAAAGGAATTAGTCTTTAACAATTGGCTTGAGGATATCTTTTAAAAAAAAACATAAGAATAAAAGAAATACATTTTTTTAATTTTTAAATATTCAATAAGTTTTAGCTAAAAGCCTATGTTTAAGGAAAGTGCCTTAAAAAATATGTTCTGATATAACTTTTTTAAAACATATATTATCACAAAAATAAAGTTGGCACTATTAGTGGTAGTCCCCATGTAATATGTAGCAAGGAAGGAGTGACACCAAAACTTATGTAGTTTTAGCAAAGGTCAACTCACATCCAAAGAGCGTTATACCATGATTTCTTGTATTACTTGTTTTAAAATGATTAGGTGTTCATTTAATATTATAAGCAATGTTTAATTATTGTGGTTATTAGTATGAGATAATCGTTTAATATATTTTTCGAAAAAATTACTAGTGTGATTTTCTTTAGCTTTCTAAATGAGTTGTATGAAATGAGAGTGTTATAGGTGATTATTTTGTACTTTAAAATTGGTATGGCAAGGTCAATAAATAAATAAAAAAAATTGAAAAAAAGAAGGAATGGACTAGGTTAAAAATGAGAAGAGAAAAAGAACCCTACAAATATCCTCATCCCAAAAACTAAAAGGAAAACCCCTTTTGCACAAAAGTTTTCTTATCTTCCTCCTCTAAGATTCCCCATGTCCCTTTCTTCCTTCCTACTCTCAACCTTCACAAACCCTCACATTCCTTCCCAAACATCTCAATCTTCTTCCCCCTTCCATACATGTGTAGCGTTTCCCCTCTACATCGTAAAGTTGAGCTGTTGGGGTTATGCAGACGATCTGTAGAGTTGTGTTCATTGTTGAGAAGCCTAAAAGAGCTTGATTCTCTTGATCAGAGCAAGAATTCCTCTTTTTTCTTTCTTCTCAAGCCTGGCAGTGTCACCAAGGTATGGAAATTTCTACCAATATTTATCTTAGGTTTTTTTTTTGGAAAAGAATTTGCATGTTGTTAATTTGGATAAGGGATTTTGGAATTTGGGAAAATGTACAATTGATTCTCTAATTTGCAAGATTAATTTGATATTATGATGAATTGATGATTTTTCACCTTTGCTAATTTGTGAACTACATTGTATGAGATTCGATGATTGAGAAATATTATTGGTATATGATTAATTGTTGAATTTCAGGTTATGTATAAGAGTGGGGCGAATTGAGAATTTTTAAAGTTGTAATCTTGTGAGGGGCTTTCAATGTTGTTATGTAGTATCAAGAAATTTTTGGATGATTATACACACACACACACTACACACACACACACACATATAAGTTCACAATATATTGTATCTATATGTGCCTTTCACATGTCTAAGTACTGCTTGGGTGATTATCTTAAGTTATATATGGTGTATGCATCAAATTAGTGTACTAGTGTAGTGATCTCTTGGATTGTTACATATTTTTTCCTCATTTTGTTTCTTTAAAATTGTATCACTATGATAGTTTAGAATCATATTTTGAATTAGATGTTTTATTTTTTTCACATAAAAGTATATCAAGTTGTTTTGTTTTCTTTTTCCTTCCTTTGGAGTAATATGTGTCATCTTTTGTTGTATGACAATATTGAGGGATACAATGTGGAGAGGCAGGAAAATAAAACACTTGGCAGATCAAATCCAAGCTAAGCAAGGAGAATCAGTTAAAGAAAGGCCTTGTTTGTTCCGAAACAATTGTTATAAAAAACAACTTTTAAAACATAAATATTTTTATGAGAAATTGGTTGTTGAGTGGTGTCAATTTGTTTCATAAATTTTTTTTAACAAAATGTAAAAAGAGAATATCCGTAAATCCTAAGTTTAAAATTATGTGGCTTGAGTCTTTTTGAAATGCTTCTTTTCTAGTTTTATCATTGCTAAGCTATAAACCAATTTTGTATCATTGTGCTAGTTCTTCTTTATTTCTATGTAGGAGGATAGTGTCCAATTTTTAGCACAAATAGTAAATATTTAAGCATTTTTTATAATGACTATTAGAATATCGTAATGGACTCATCTAGTTATTTCCTTCCTTGTATGACATTTTCTTTTACTTCTAATGATTTTTGTTGTCGCACAAATTTAATTATTTTTTATTCAAATATGTTTTCTTCAATTGCAAAAATAGAAGGTTGATTAGGGTTTGTTTTGTACACATTGTTGGTTATTAGTAATTAATCTTAGTTAAGGAGATGGTCAATATGGAAATATGAACTTCTTTTATGGTAAAATTTGAGAGTTAGTAATGCTTTTACTCTTAAAAATATTTGTATTTCATTTATAAAAAAAATAATAAATGTGTATCTTACACTGTTATCCTTATATTTACTATATTTAGTAGGCAAATTTAGATGTTGTAGGAAGTGGCGCCTTCTCAAATCTTGAGTGTTTTTACAAGGTTGTTTCCAATTAATGTAATTGATGTGTTCTTACTTGATCATTGGTTTCCAAACCCAATTGACAAAAATGCTTGTCCATGAGAGTAAACTAGTGAACTAATCATTCTTAAAGAAAAAAAAGGCATGCAGACTATAATCGCATAAACTTGAAAATTGATATACAATATCTCATCATTTGAACTCTCATACTATATTATTGTCTCCCATAGTTTTTTGTTTCTTTTTGAGTGATTAGCTCATCGGTGTACTCTCTTAGACAAGCATTTTTGTCAATTGGGTTATGAAATCTATAGTCATTTAGTGATGAGAACACTTCAATTACATTATTTGAAAATAATCAAGTACACACGTCTCAACCTTTGTGAAGGCTCTCATTCTTATAGCAACAAACTTTCCTTATAGAACCTAATAGATATAAGGATAATATTGTAAAATGTTCCTTGATTATTTTTTTTTAAAAGAAATACATATAATTGAAAAGGCAAAAGGATTACTAACCATGGATTTTTTTTCTATAAAGAACATTCATATTTCCATATTGACCATCTCCACAACTAATATTGATTAGTAAATAACCAATAGTGTGTAAAAAACAAACCCTTCTCAACCTTCCATTTTGGAATTGATGAAAACATATTTTAATAAGAAATTATAAGATTTTTGCTACCAAAAATCCAATGAAGTAATATAAAATGCTACAAGCAAAGAAATAACATATCAATATATTATGATATTCTAGTAGTCATTATGCCAAATGCTTTAATATACATTTGAACTAAATTTTAGCACCATCCAGTTTACTTCATACAAATCAAGAAGAACTAGAATAATAAGTCTAAAAATCAATTTAACTTTGTAATTGTGAAACAAACAGAAGAATTTCCAAGAATCAAGTCACGTAATTTTAAACATAAGACCAATAGATATTATCTTTCAACTTTTTATTAAAAATTGGTACTATCAAACAAATTGGCTTTACTCAATAACCATTGTGTAAAATAAAAAAAAAATATTGTTTTAAAAAAATTATAACACTTAATGTTTTGAAATAAATAAGGGCTTTCTTTAACGGATTCTCCTTGCTTTGCTTAGATTTGATCTATCAAATGATTCGTTTTAGTCATCATTGTTCTTCGCATAGTATCATCTAATTTTGAGTGCAAATTTGAACTATGATGGTAATATAATTTAAAAGAAATGAAATAGGGGAAAAAATAGAATGTAATGATGCAAGACCGAAAACATTGGTACATTAACTGAAGGCATACACGTCTTCTAATATAAGAGCATCATACAAGTTCTATTTTAGAGATATGACAGGCTCATGAAAATAGAATATAGAGAAAGTGATAAACATCCAACCTGCTAAAGTAAAGATCCTTTGTGTGACATTGGAGGCCCCATGACAATGTCCAAGATGAAGATGACAAAGCAAGCTTTAGAAGGACTAATTGTGAAGATCACGACAAGTTCAAATCAAAGTTTAGATCTTGTACCAATATGAATCACTTTAAGTTAATCAAGATGTAGGCCCAAATTGAAGGCATCATGACAAGCCCAAAGTCAAATGACCGAGAAGAAGCATTACTAGGTTGACGTTTAATTAGTTTTTGGATGAATAGTTACTTGCGTCCATTTTCTTAATTTTAATGTGACTTTTGTATTTTATTTTATTTAAATAAGTACATAAGGCTTTTCATATTGCCCAGGTCAATTTTGAGTGTTTTTAGGCTTCCTAGTGGAAAGCAAATACTAGTGGGTATTTATTTCTTGGTAGAGACTTAGGAGAAAGTTACAACTTATAAAGTGAGAGGTTACTTATCTTAGTCTATAGGAGCCTCTTATAAGCATCCAAGGTAGACTTGAAGATGAACCAAATTGTGGGTTTCTTATTGTGAGAGCTTTTTCCTTTCTATTTTCTTTAATATGATATTTATAGTGTTAATTCTACCGACAAGTTGTAGTTAAGGTCATGCATCATGTTAATAACTCTGGTTCTACTGACATGTCACAATTAGGATCAAGTTCCTATTTAGTTTCTTTACCTATTTCAAAGATGATATTATGTTTAAAAATTGTATCATTTAGTATCAAAACCTCATTTCTTGAATTTAGTGTTATCTATCCTTTATGTATTTATTTTCTTTGATCTAAAAAAAATCCATTATTTCTTTTGTTCTTTTTTCCTTTGTTCTATTTCATCATGTTTGTTCATCTTCTTTGTTATCTCTTTGTGCTTCTTTTTTCCTTGTACCATTAAAAAACAAGAAATAAAAAAAAACATTTTGACACTATTCCATCTTTTGCTTCAAATTACATTCTGCACAATAAAAAAATAGTTCCCTGTCATTTCTATTTCACCAATTCCTTGTTCCCATTCTCTAAAGTTATCATATCCACCATCTCTTGATGTTTCTTGTTGTGTAGAATCATGTTAAAAAGTGCTTACTTAAGAGCTCATAAGGATAAGTTGAGTGTTAAAAGGCAAGAATGGTGAAATAATTTTTTCTATCATTTAATAAATTATATTAAAACATTTTAATTTTGAAATAATTTTATATCATTAATTCTTAAATTTATTTAAGATAATAATTAATGAATTATCATCTATCATATTATTAATTAAATATTATAAATATTAAATAAACAATTTATTGCCATAATTATTTTTTAAAACCAAGGGGTGAAAGTTAGTAAAATTTAGTGTTTTGGATAATTGCCAGACATTACAAATATAGTAAAAGGGTTCAAACCTAAAATCTTGTACATATTATCGAAATTTCTACCACTAGGTCAATCCTACTAGTTCAATTAGTACTAAACACCCATTTTGGTCCCTTATTTTGAAAGGAGTTGTCATATTGATCCTTGAAACTAAGAAATAAAGTCCCTAGGTTGTGAAATAAATCTTGAAATTTAACTACTTACAGTCATTTTGGTTCCTAAATATATAAAACTGAAGTACCTAGTTATATGCAATTTTTTATGTTTTGGACTTCTATGATTATGAATTTGTATTTAAAGAGATGTATGAAGTTAGATGAAAAACACATAGAAGGAGAGGTTGAATATGTGTGTGTGAACAAAGGAATTTTAAAAATGTTTTCGCAAGAAGGCTCTTTTTTGTCCAGTAAAATGATATTAGTGAAAATTTAAACTAGAACTGCCCAGGGTTAGTTTAACAAAATACTTTTGCATCTGAGATCTTATCGTCTACTTGGGGAAAATACTTCTTAAACGAAAACCATTCTTTAGGATATCAAGTTGAACAAGTATTTTTTTCGTCTAAAGATATTTTTAATAAACGATAAGCATTAAACGAAGTTTTTTAGTATATTAGATCGACCAAATAAAGTGCGTATGAAAACATTAAAGTATAGTGTAAGTATTTTATACTAGTTCACTCAAATTGAGGTACGTCCAATCTCCTTCAAATGAAGGGTTTCACTAGATATTCAATAAAGTACGAGTATTATTTGTTCAGCCTCTTCAGGCTCGCCGTGAGTATTATAGACCACCCAGGTCACGACCACTCCTAGTCCAAGTATTTTCAACCACTTTTGGCTCGTCAACCTCACTCGCTGACGCTAGTATTCTTTGATAAACCATTTCTAGCTCCTAATGAGTATTGTCGACCAACTCCTGGCCCGCTAACTTTACCAATAGCGCTAGTTTTCTTTGCACAGCCACTTCTGGCTCTTAGTGAGTATTGTCGACCAACTCCTAGCCCGTCAACTTCACTCATCGATGCTAGTATTATTTAATCAGCCACTTCTGGCTCGCAATAAGTATTCTTTGACAAGTCTCTCTAGGCTTTTACAAGTATTCTTTCCCTAGCCTCTTCAGGCTTTACAAGTATTAATTAGACAGGTTTGGTTTGAGTGTTTAGGTTACTCTTATAGAGAGGATACATAGGTTTATACACTCACTAAGGCATGAAACCTTAGTTCTTACAATGATTGGGTGTTTGGATTACTCTCATAGATGTCGCCACCCGCCGAAACGGACCTTGGCATTCGCGACGATGGTTGGACTCTTTTTAAGTTTTGAAAGATGATGGATTGTTAGGACGACTTATTCTCAAACTAAGACCTCATCGAACTAACAATTTTGTTAAATGATTCTCACCAATCCATGTTAATCCCAAGCGGGACCCTCCATGGATTAGTGGTTTTCGCAAAAAGGGGTTCTTGGAGTCGCCACCAATGTTTTAGTCAAAACATTGGAAAAAGATATAAGGCAATTGATTTTCACAAATCAACTTGGCCATTACAACCAGAGTTGGGTAAGGGAGTCGATTACGTGCGGGGAAGGTGTTAGCACCCCACAACGCCCCTTTCGGGTTCCCTATGACGGATTATTTCATAAATAATAGTGTAAAGTTACTAAATTACCCCTATTTATTAGAAACGATTATGAGTAAAATATTTACATGATGAAAACTCTAAACATGCAATGCAACAATCAAAAAGCAATAAATAAAAGCGGTAAAAGAAGGGATTTGGAAAGAAACCTTCGAAGCGGGCTTTTATATATTCAAAACGAAGTTTAGGAGACTTTTTGGCGCTCCTTCCCACTACACGTCCGCTCGCTCCTTTCCCTAAAGATAATTTTTACTATAGAAATCAAAGAGATTTCCCTTCGACTTGTTCGAGTCTCAAGCTAATGGCTCATGACTCAAGAACTTCGTCGGATTGGCTCTCGGAGAGACTTCTAGGGCAGAGAATAGCTCAAAAACCCAAGAACTCAGCACGAGGGTCCAGAAGTGTGGAAAAAGTGTGGAATGACGTGCAAATGACGTCCTATTTATAGGATTGAGGCGCAATACGGCCTGGGAGGTCAATACGGCCCGTACTGGGTTTTTGAACTACAATACGGCCGTATTGAGTTCACTACGGCCGTATTGCAGTTCAAATGGCTCAGTACGGCCGTACTGAACCTCTAGGAGGGTGTATTGAGCTCCAATCCTCGCACACCCTTATTCTAAGCTACTCTAAGACTTCTAGACCTACAAAGAATCATCCTAGGGTCTTCCAGGAGTCCTTCCGGCTGACTTTCCTTCGGTCTTCGAGAGTCTTTGAGTCTTATTTCCGACCCGGACAATTTTAGGGGTCTATAATAGAGAGGATACATACGTTGGTACACTCACTAAGGTTCATGTTCTTAAGATATACTTGGAACTCCTTAGTCTACAAAGATGAATACAATATGGTACATTTGACTCTTTACGCTCTATCTCTAGTTTTGTTGCTTCATAGGTTGGATATCACTCTTCGTTTAACTTTAATCAGTTTAAGCCAAATAACCAACCTTTTTCGATTTGAGGTAGTGATATATATAGTCCTTGTAGAATTTGCTCGTTGCAAGTGTCCGTTAAAATAGATATAGTCGTTCAAGACTAGTTTGATCACTCATTTAATGCTTAAGATCTTGCATTAAATGTTGATTCCTGTTTAAAGACTTTGCGTGAAGTCTTCTTTTCCTTTTTAGCAATTGTGTCTGAATTTAGCAGAGACCTAGGAACCTTTTTGTCCTTTCCTGGTCACGTAGCTGTAGAGTGTTGTCGTTATCTAAAAAAGTGATGTACTTTTTCTGACACATGCATGCTTTTCCTTTTGCGTGCTTTTCTTCTTCTTCTTTCATCACACTATCATGTTGAGAGCATTTAGGTGATTATAGACGATGCCTTAATTTGTCCTTTGAGACTTGAATCTTTAAGGGCTTTCGTGGTAGTCTTCGTCTGCGTCTGTTAGTCCTATGCATCTCAATCTGTGATTTTTGTCTGAGCATTTGAGTTTAATGCTTTGACTTTTTTTTGATCTGTTCATCGTTATAGATGGATAGACTTTGTTCTTTATCTGATGTGTCTTTCAGTTTGTGTTGTCCTTTGTCTTATATGTTGTTGACTTTCTTCTGTTCTTTGACTCATGCTTCATTTGATTCCTTATGTTGCACTAGAGGTTGTTCTTGACACACCTTTGCCTGATTTTAGACTTATGGTCGTCTAGTGTACATATTATACTTTGTCTAATTTTCATGATGTGCCTTGTTTTGACTATTCTTCATCTAAGTTGACCATTGGGCTTTCATTTGATACTTCAAGACTTTGACTGGTAGTACGCTTCTTCTTATATTGGATGTCTTTTCATCTGACTTGATGATTTTCTTCCTTTGTTTTGGTACATGCACTTTCCTATTCCTTTGAATTTCCTGTACTTATGTTTTTCTGAAACACTAGCACACTTGTTAGGATTAACAACATGTATTATATTTGTCTCATTCAAAACCTTGCTGGAAATTGCTTCGTTTGGCTGAACAATGTATTTTACATTTTCTTAGTTCTAGGGACCAATATGACAATGTCTTTCAAATATAGGGACCAATTTGAATGCTTACTCATTCAATTAGTAAATTTTATACAGATTGTTAACAATCACCCACTCATTTTTTTGAAAAAAAAAAAGTAGAGTTGAATACAAAACATTTATACAACATTGAATGCTACTCATATAATATTTATATAAACAAGTAAACTTCCATTTTTGTTACTAAGTTTGAAAACCGTTGTCATATGAATCTTTAAAACTAAGAAATCTCCAAATTAGTTCCTAGAACGTCAAATTATTTCGTAAATTGAACTTCTTATTATTATTTTGGTTCTTGTGATATGATTTCTATAACTTAGGAGCTTCTTGAAAACAGGTAAAGAAAATAAAGGGAACTTGACCTAACCACGACCTACTGGTAGAACCAACTCTATCAAGTACTTATCCCAGAGCAAAGGACAAAGCTCTCACAAAGAGAAACTGAAAATATGATTAATATTCAAATTTGATTTGGATGCTTACAAGATGCTTCTATTTATAGGCTAAGATAAGTAAACTATGACTTACATGTGGTAACTTTCGACTAAGCTCCACTAGGCATTTAAATCTCATTAATTCCAACTCACATTTATTTTCCACTAAGAAACCTAAAAGCACACAAAACTAACCAAGGTAATATGAAAAGACATATGAACTTATTTAATTAAATAAAATACAAAAATTATAATAAAATAAGAAAATGGACTTAGGTAATTATTCAGCCCAAAACTATTTAAGCTTCAGTCTATTAATGCTTCTTTTTTATATATGAGTTTGGGCTTGTCATATTTGTCTTCAATTTGCACCTAAGTCTTCATCAACTTGTAGGAAAGTGATCCATTTTGGTATAGCCTCTGAATTTGAACTTGCATTGAACTTCATAATTAGTCCTTGTATAGCTTGCTTGTATCACACAAAGGATCTTTCCTTTGGCTGTTTGGATCTTTATCATCTTGAATATACATATCAAGACTATTTTCGTAAATATATTTTATACTTATTTAGTTTTAGGGACTAATATTACAATGTATTCAATATTCAAGGATCAAATTGAGTGTTTACTCTTATATAAATATACAAAAAAAAAATATTTTATTTTATATATAATTAATTATATATTATAAATTTATTAAAAGTATTATACCTAATATATTATTGATGACTTAAATATATTTTTGATTCCTAATATATACCTATTTTTCACTTTTGGTTCCTAAAAAAAATTAGTTCAACTTTTGGTCTCTATAAATTTAATTTGTTTGTTTTCAGCTTCAATCATGACTCTTTTCTTCCTTTTTTGATGATGTGTTAAACATCATGTAGTCCAAAATGTTTGATATGTCATCCAAAACAAGTCACAAAAGAGGTTAAAAAATAATACATGCATACATACATACATACATACATACATACACATATATATATATTAGAGACCAAAAGATAAGTTAAGAAAAAACATTTAGGAACCAAAAGTGAAAAATGAATATTTTAGGGATAAAAAGATATTTAAGCCTTATTAAACTTTATAACATTATTAAATATTTTATTTATGAACTATAATACATTTATTAAATTTAATACATTTATTTCATTTAATATTAAATATTTATTGTAGTTAATATATAAAAGTATAGTCATTATTGATTTGATAATTAGATTAAATATTTTGTTTATTTTATATTAAAGTATGAAAAAAAAAGCATTACTTATGAAAATATATTTTTAAATATATTATCTTAGACTTGATTATTGACAATTTGAATAGAGAAATTTTTTTGAGAGAGAACTTTGGTATTTTTTACATCTCAAAAGGAATTAGCCTTTCATTATTGACTTGAGGATATCTTTTGAAAAAAAAATTAAAAGAAATACACTTTTTTCAATTTTAAAATATTCAATAGTTTTAGCTATAAACCTATGTTTAAGGAAAATTCCTTAAAAAATATGTTCCTATATAGCCTTTTTAAACCATATATTATCCCGAAAATAAAGTTGGCACTGATAGTGGTAGTGCCCACGCAATATGTAGCAAGGAAGGAGCGACACCAAAATATATGTAGTTTTAGCAAAGGCCAACTCACATCTAAAGAAAGTTATACCATGATTTCTTGTACTAGTTGTTTTAAAATAATAAGGTGTTCATTTAATATTATAAGCAATGTTTAATTATTGTGGTTATTTTTATCAGTTAATCATTTAGTATATTTTTCAAACAAATTACTAGTGTGATTGTCTTTAGCTTTCTAAATGAGTTGTAAGAAATGAAAGTGTTATCAATGATTGTTTTGTACTTTAGAGTTGGTATGACAAGGTCAATAAATGAAAAAAAGGAATAAAGTGGGTTAAAACATGAGAAGAAAGAAAAAGCACCCTACAAATATCCTCTTCTCGAAAACCAAAAGGAAAAGTCCCTTTGCAAAAAAGTTTTCTTATCTTCCTCCTTTAAGATTCCCCATGCCCCTGTCTTCCTTCTTACTCTCAACATTCACAAACCCTCACATTCCTTCCAAAACATCTTAATCTTCCTCCCCTTCATTGCATGTGCAATGTTTCCCCTCTACATTGTATAGTTGAGTCATTGGGATGATGGAGACGATCAGTAGAGTTATGTTCGTTGTTGAGAAGCCTAGAGGAGTTGGATTCTCTTGATTAGAGCAAGAATTCATCTTTTTTTGTTTTCTTCTCAAGCTTGACAAATTCACCAAGGTAGGGAAAATTCTACCAATATTTATCTTAGGTTTTGTTTTTGGGAAAGAATTTGCATGTTGTTAATTTGGATAAGGGATGTTGGAATTTGGGGAAATGTACAATTGATTTCTGATGTGTAAGATGAATTTGATATTGTGATGAATTAATGATTTTCCCCCTTTGATAATCTATGAACTAAATTGTAAAAGATTTGATAATTGAGAAACATTATTGGTATTGTGATTAATTGTTGAATTTCAGGTTGTGTATAAGAACAGGGGAAAGTATAAGAATTTTGGGAAGTTGTATTCTTGTGAGGCGATCCCAGTGATGCTATGTAGTATCAAGAAAATTTTGGCTAAGGTATATATATATATATATATATATATATATATATATATATAAGTGCACTATATATTGTATCTATATCTGCTTTTCACATGTCTAGGTAATGCTTGTGTGATGATCCTAAGTTAGATATGGTGTATGCTTCAAGTTTGTGTACCAATGTAGTGGTCTCTTGAATTGTTACATGTTTTTTCCTCATTTTTTTTCTTTGAAACTGTATCACTATGATAGTCGATAATCATATTTTGAATTAGATATTTTATTTTTTTTCATATAAAAATATATCAAGTTGTTGTGTTTTCTTTTTCCTCCCTTTGGAGTAATATGTGTCATCTTTTATTGTATGATAATGTTGAGAGATACGATGTGGAGAGGTAGCAAAGTATGTTGCTAAAAGAACCCCACAACCAAAATAAAATATTTGGTAGATTAAATCCAAGCAAATCAAGGAGAATCGGTTAAAGAAAGGCCTTGTTTATTCCAACACATTTGTCTTAGAAACAACTTTTAAAACATAAATAGTTTTATGAGAAATTGGTTGTTGAGTGGTGTCAATTTGTTTCATAAAACAAATTTTAAATAAAATGTAAAAAGAGAATATCTGTAAGTCCTAAGTTTAAAATTATGTGGCCTGATTCTTTGAAAAACTTCTTTTCTAGTTTTACCATTGCAAAGTTATAAATCAATTTTTTTTATCATTGTGCTAGTTCTTCTTGGTTTCTACAAAGGAATATAGTGCCCAATTTTTAGAAAAAAATAGCAAAGATTAAAGTATTTTGTATAATGACCATTAGAATATCGTAATGGACTCATTTGGTTATTTACTTGCTTTCATAACATTTTCTTTTACTTCAAATGATTTTTGCTAGCACAAATTATATTGTTGCTTATTCAAATATGTTTTCTTTAGTTGCAAAATTTGAAGGTGGAGAAGGGTCTGTTTTGTACACATTGTTGGTTAGTTAGTAATTAATCTTAGTTAAGGAGATGGTCAATATGAAAATATGAATCTTCTTTTACAAAGAAAAATAAAGGGTTCGTAATTCTTTTACTCTTAAAAATATTTGTATTTCATCTATTAAAAAAATAATAAATGAGTATTTTACATTGCCATTCTTATATTTACCATATTTAGTAGGCAAAGTTAGATGTTGTAAGATGTGGAGCTTTCTCAAAGGTTAAGTGTTTTTTACAAGGTTGATTCCAATTGATGTAATTTATGTGTTCTTATTTGATCATTGGTTTCAAAACCCAATTTACAAAAATACTTGTCCACGAGAGTACACTAGTGAACTAATCATTCTTAAAGAAACAGAAATGCATAGGAGACAATAATCGTATAAACTAAAAGAATAATATACGAGATCTTATATAATTTGAACTCCCATATTATACTATTGTCTCCCACACTTTTTTGTTTCTTTTTGAGTGATTAGTTCTCTAGTGCACTCTCCTAGACAAGCATTTTTGTCAGCTAGGTTATGAAATCAATAGCCAATTAGTGATGAGAACACTTTGAATACATTATTTGAAAACAATCAAGTAAACACATCTCAAACTTTGTGAAAGCTCCCCATGTTGTAGCAACAAACTTTGCCCATAGTGTTGAGATTCATGGATGATGAATCAAACTCATATCTAAAGTTCTGAGAGTTTTGATGATAACAAAGGACAAGCTAATCAAGAAAGGAAGACATGAAGATCATGAAAGAATATAATATGTAATAGGAGTAGCTTATATGTTATTATATGGTGTGTTGCCTTGTTTGTGACACCCTTACTACCCCCAACACATGGATTGTAATAATGAAAACTTGACAAAAACAATTTTCAGTTTCGGTAAAAGGGTTCACATGAGAATCTTCAAAATTATTCTTCAATAACCACAACAATAAAAATGAAACGTGAGAGTTTACAAATGATTTTCAAAAATAATATTTACAATTCTAATTCCATATAACAATATATGTCCTAAAGAAAATCCTCTGCCCCGATGTCACAATATCAGAGCATACCCACAACTCAACCGTTAGATTCTAGATGCCACTCGTAGCCGGATCTTCCTCACCTAAAATATCCACAAATCGCACGGTGAGAAAAGAAAACATCTATATATATAGCACATAAGAAAACACAACATATTATCTCATTATAACTTAATATTCATAAATATTTCAACATATCGTATTTCAATCAATCATGCATCGTCATCATATCATAATTCTCAATCACACCAATCATCACAAATCTTGCACTTCACACTATGCCAAAGTCACGCTACCCATTTAACAATCTCAGGCCGTGCTCACCCCTGATATAACACTGTGCCAAGGTCACGTTATCCCTATTCCAGGGTCGTGCTCACCCTTGACATGTTAACCAAGGTCACGATACCCACGTAACAATCCAGAGTCGTGCTCACCCCTGATATAACACTGTGCCAAGGTCACGTTACCCCTAACCTAGGGCCGTGCTCACCCCTGACATGTTAACCAAGGTCACGATACTCATGTAACAATCCAGAGTCGTGCTCACCCCTGATATAACATTGTGCCAAGGTCACGTTACCCCTAACCTAGGGCCGTGCTCACCCCTGACATGTTAACCAAGGTCACGATACTCATGTAACAATCTCGGGCCGTGCTCACCCCTGGTCATAGGTGTGAAGAACCACAATCACATCTCATTCACATCCACATTCACATTCACATCCACATCCACATCCACATCCACATCTCAATTCCACAATACATACACAATCCACACAAAATGGTGATTCACATACCCCTCAAGTAATTCATCATCTAGATATATAACAAACAACAGAATTATCAATTTAATATAATTTTAACGTAAATAGTAAAATCCACAATTGTTCCAAAACCTAACTCACAGACACTTTTCTACAATATCGTTCTCCCTCTCAGATCATCATTCTTACAAATTATTAGCATATCTATAATCCTCAACACATACAGAATCTAATGGGATCCTCAATTTCTTAAACAGAAATCATCCAATTTTTCACAACCTAACTTACAGGCACTTTTCTATAATTTCGTTCTCTCTCCCAGAGCATCATTTTTACAAGTTAAACATATATTCGTAATCCTAAATATATATAGAATCACATAAGATAATTAATCCTCCAAACAGAAATAATTATAAAATTATTCATAACCCTAAGGGCTCTTCCTCTACCCAATTCCCTCATGTAACTCTACATATAAATAATCTCTTTTTCTCCCGTACCTGGATAAATAGGAACTCGGGCAGAACCTCCTCCTCTTTTTCCTTAAACAAGGATCGGAACTAAAACTGGAGTAGAACCTCATCCTCTGAGTTCCTCTTGGTCTTCAGAGAGAAGAAGAGGAACGAAAGAGAGAACAGAAGAGAAGAGAGAGTGAGAATGAGAGGTGTGTAGAAATGAGAGGATTTAAGGCCTAGTTATAGGATTTTTCACCCACCTACCACTACGGCCCGTTCCAAAATCAGAACGGCCCGTTCTAGGCCCTTCAAACCTACGTAAATTTTTCAACTGGAACGGCCCGTTCCCAAACTAGAACGGCCCGTTCTCAAACCCAGCAGAACGGCCCGTTCTGCTTCCAGAACGGCCCGTTCTCCAAACCAGAACGGCCCGTTCTCCCATCAGAACGGCCCGTTCTGCTTCTACAATTTTGGCCATACTCACTATTCCAGAACGGCCCGTTTCAAAATTGAAACGGCCCGTTCTGGGCCACGAATTGGGCCTTTGGCCCACGAAAAATGGGTTGTTACATTGTTGAGTTTATTTTGCATGAGTATGCTTTGTGCACGAGTTAATCTTAATCTAGATTGACTAAGAGTGAGTATGATGATGATTCAACTGACTTGGAAAGTTTTCTAAAGTGTGAAATCAAGTTTTTGAAAACTAACTCAAAATAATCGATTATCATTAAAAATAATATATTATTCCAGCAAGAGGTTCAAGAAACCTTGCTGTAATAATCGATTATTAGACAAATAATTGATTATTCCAGGAAGTACTCTCTGGAATAATCGATTATCCTGCAAAATAATCGATTATTCTATTCTTGAATGATTTTCAGAATTCATGAAGAACAAAATAATCGATTATCCTTAAAAATAATCGATTATCTAGGTCTAGAAAACTTTATAAATAGTTTTCACACTTTGAAACAAGTACAAATAGATGAACAGAAAATAGAAGAGAGAAAAAATGATTTTGTGGTCTTTGTGACCTTCTTGGAGTGTTTTCTTTGTGAAACCAAGAAGAAAAACATTTTGTGAAATTCTTTGAGAGAGATCATCATCATCACTACATTCTTGGAAAAGAAGGATTAAGATTTTTCAAGAATTCACAGTCTGATTTGTTTAGCTTCGAGGTGAATTCGATCCTTTAATTCTTTGTCTAATGTGTAAAGAAATCTTGAGTAGGTGTCTCAAGTTGTAAGGAATTCCTGTAGTGGGTTTCTACAAGAAGTGCTTTCTTGGGTGCAAGAAAGCGTCTATCTTGAGTGTTGGAGTGTATGCATCTGTGATATGCTTGTAAAACTTCTTCATCGAGATAGTGGAACAAATCTTGATCAGTTTATGATTGAGGACTGGATGTAGGTCACATGTGGAGTGGTTGAACCAGGATAAAACACTTTGCACTATTCTCTCATCTCTGTCTCTTACAATGAACCATCTTTAATTGAATATTAAAATGGTTGGACATGATTGATATGCTTGTATGATTCATAGTGGTTTAAACTGAAACATTACAATTGCATATTAGTTGTTCTTAGACTAAATTCAATAAAGATTAACCAAGAATTCATATGGAGTTATTCCCATTTGCAAGAGGTTCAAGAAAATTCATTGAAAATTTGTATTAGAAAAGTTTTAATTGAAATAAATATCCTTAAACTCTGATAAAACTTTTAAGTGTCATGAATTCAATTCACCCCCCCTTTTTGGATTGAGCCATTCTTTTCTATCAATGTTGAGGAAGAAGAGTTACCAACATTTCCACAACCTAGAATCTTCCCTTTGTTGTTGATACTATATGTAACAGATCCTTCATGCTTTAGTTTTAGACTTGAGAACTTTGAAGGATCTCCGGTCATGTGTCTTGAGCAGCCACTATCAAGATACCATAGCAAACTTTTGGCTCTCAAGCATTCCTACAACAAAGTCAAAAAATTGATTTAGGTACCCATGTGAAGGGTCTTTGATGGTTAGTTCCAAACTTTGGCCTTTTATAATCCAAATCATTTCACCCTTAGGAACACCATATTTTTTGGAATAGCAATTTCTTATTGTACGTCCTTTCTTACAACAATAAAAGCAAGTAATTTGTTTCATGAAATTTCCTTTGTACTTTCTAAAAGATTGGTTCCTTTTCATAAAAAATGTGTAACTTTTGCTCATGCTCTCTTAGCTTTCCGAAGAGAGTTGCAAATGTCAATGAGGTTAGATCCTTTGATTATACAACCTTATAGATATAAGTATAATACTATAAAATGTTCATTTATTATTTTTTGATAAAGGAAATGAATATAATTGAAAAATCAAAAGAATTATTAACCTTGGATTTTTTCCATAATGAACATTCATATTTTCATATTGACCATCTCTACAACTAATATTAATTACTAAATAACCAACAATTTGTACAAAACAAACCCTTCTCAACCTTCAATTTTGAAATTAAAGAAAACATATTTTAATAAGAAATGATAAAATCTTTTCCACCAAGAATCTAATGAAGTAATAGAAAATGTTATAAACAAGAAAACAACATATCAATCTATTTTGATATTCTAATAGTCATTATGCCAAATTCTTTAATATCCACTATTTGTACTAAACTTTAGCACTATCCATTTTCTTACATACAAATCAAGAAGAACTAGCATAATAAGTCTAAAAATCAATTTAACTTTGCAATTGTAAAACAAACAAAGAAAAATTTTCAAGAATCAAGTCACCCAATTGTAAGCATATGACCAATAGTTACTCTTTTTAAATTTTTATCTAAAATTTGTATTAACAAATAAATTGGTAATACTCAATAACCAATGTCTCAAATAAAAAAAATTACTATGTTTTAAATATTGTTTTTATAAAAATTAATGTTTTGAAATAAACAATGGCTTTCTTTAACAGATTCTCCTTGCTTTGCTTGGATTTGATTTTTTAAATACTTTATTTTAGTAATCATGGTTCTTCCAATAGCATCATCTAATTTTGAATGAAATTTTGAACTATCATGGTGATACAATTTCGAAGAAGAAAAAAAACAAAATGTAATGATGCAAGAGGTCACAACATTGGTACACTAACTCAAGGCATACACCTCTTCTAATTTAAGATGATCATACAAGTTATATTTTAGAGATATGAAAGGCTCATAAAAATAGAATATGGAGAAAGTGGTAAAGATCCAACCTGGCAAGGTAAAGATCTTTTGTGTGACATTGGAGGCCCCATGACGAGGTCCAAGATGAAGATGATAAAAACAAACTTAAGAAGGTTTAATTGTGAAGATTAAGACCAGTTCAAATCAAAGTTTAGAGGTTGTACCAATATAAATCACATTCCTACAAGTTAATCAAGATGTAGGCCACGTTGAGGACAACATGACAAGCCCAAACTCAAATGATCAAGAAAAACCATTAATGAGCTAAAGTTTAAATAGTTTTTGGATGAATAGTTACCTGCATCCATTTTCTTAATTTTAATGTGATTTTTGTATTTTATTTTAATTAAATAAGTACATATGACTTTTCATATTGCCTAGGTCAATTTTGAGTGTTTTCGGCTTCCTAATGGAAAGCAAATACTAGTAGGTATTTATTTCCTCATAGAAAGTTACTACTTATAAGTGAGAAGTTACTTAGTTTAGTCTATAGGGGCTTCTTGTAAGCATCCAAGGTAGACTTGAAGGTTAATAGAATTTCAAGTTTCTTATTGTGAGAGCTTTTTCCCTTTTATTTTCTTGGATATGAACTTTATAGTGTTAGTTCTACTGGAAAGTCGTAGTGAAGGTCATGCATCATTTAATAACACTAGTTCTACTGACTTGTCGCGATTAGGGTCAAGTTACTCTTTAGTTCCTTTACATGTTTTCAAGACGATCTTATTTTAAAAAGTTGTATCATGTAGTATCAAAGCCTCATTTCTTGAATTTAGTGTTATCTATCCATTAAGTATTTATCTTCTTTGATCTAAAAAAAATCCATTATTCCTTTTTTTCTTTTCCCTTTGTTCTATTTCATTGTGTCTGTTCATTTTCTTTGTTATCTCTTTGTGCTTCTTTTTCCCTAGTACCATTAAAAAAAAGAAATGAAAAAAACAAAACTTTTTGGTACTATTGCATCTTTTACTTTTGCACAATAGAAAAAAAATAGTTCCTTGTCATTTCTATTTCACCAATTCCTTGTTCTTGTTCTGTAAAGTTATCATATCAACCATCGCTTGATGCTTCTTGTTGTGTAAAATCATGCTCAAAAGCGCTTACCTAAGAAATCATAAGGATAAGTTGAGTGGTAAAAGGCAAAAGTGGTGAGACCATCAAAGGGAAAAAGCCAAATTTGTAACAGCCCATTTTTCGTGGGCCAAAGGCCCAATTCGTGGCCCAGAACGAGCCGTTTCAATTTTGAAATGGGCCGTTCTGGAATAGTGAGTATGGCCAAAATTGTAGAAGCAGAACGGGCCGTTCTGATGGGAGAACGGGCCGTTCTGGTTTGGAGAACGGGCCATTCTGGAAGTAGAACGGGCCGTTCTGCTGGGTTTGAGAACGGGTCATTCTGGTTTGGGAACGGGCCGTTCCAGTTGAAAAATTTATTTAGGTTTGAAGGGCCCAGAACGGGCCGTTCCGATTTTGGAACGGGCCGTAGTGGTAGGTGGGCGAAAAATCCTATAAATAGGCCTCAAATCCTCTCATTTCTACACACCTCTCATTCTCACTCTCTCTTCTCTTCTGTTCTCTCTTTCGTTCCTCTTCTTCTCTCTGAAGACCAAGAGGAACTCAAAGGATGAGGTTCTGCTCCAGTTTTAGTTCCGATCCTTGTTTAAGGAAAAAGAGGAGGAGGTTCTGCCTGAGTTCCTATTTATCCAGGTACGGGGGAAAAGGAGATTATTTATATGTAGAGTTACATGAGGGAATTGGGTAGAGGAAGAGCCCTTAGGGTTATGAATAATTTTATAACTATTTCTGTTTGGAAGATTAATTATCTTATGTGATTCTATATATATTTAGGATTACGAATATGTTTAACTTGTAAAAATGATGCTCTGGGAGAGAGAATGAAATTATAGAAAAGTGCCTGTAAGTTAGGTTGTGAAAAATTGGATGATTTCTGTTTGAGAAATTGAGGATCCCATTAGATTCTGTATGTGTTGAGGATTATATATATGCTAATAATTTGTAAGAATGATGATCTGAGAGGGAGAACGAAATTGTAGAAAAGTGTCTGTGAGTTAGGTTTTGGAACAATTGGGGATTTTACTGTTTACGTTAAAATTATATTAAATTGATAATTCTGTTGTTTGTTATATTAGTTTATGAATGTTATTGTTATATTATTTGATGATCTAGATGATGAATTACTTGAGGGGTATGTGAATCACCATTTTGTGTGGATTGTGTATGTATTGTGGAATTGAGATGTGGATGTGGATGTGGATGTGGATGTGAATGTGAATGTGGATGTGAATGAGATGTGATTGTGGTTCTTCACACCTATGACCAGGGGTGAGCACGGCCCGAGATTGTTACATGAGTATCGTGACCTTGGTTAACATGTTAGGGGTGAGCACGGCCCTAGGTTAGGGGTAACGTGACCTTGGCACGGTGTTATATCAGGGGTGAGCACGGCTCTGGATTGTTACATGAGTATCGTGACCTTGGTTAACATGTCAGGGGTGAGCACGACCCTAGGTTAGGGGTAACGTGACCTTGGCACAGTGTTAAATCAGGGGTGAGCACGGCTCTGGATTGTTACGCGGGTATCGTGACCTTGGTTAACATGTCAAGGGTGAGCACGACCCTGGAATAGGGATAACGTGACCTTGGGACAGTGTTATATCAGGGGCGAGCACGGCCTGAGATTGTTAAATGGGTAGCGTGACCTTGGCATAGTGTGAAGTGCAAGATTTGTGATGATTGGTGTGATTGAGAATTATGATGTGATGACGATGCATGATTGATGGAAATACGATATGTTGAAATATTTATGAATATTAAGTTATAATGAGATAATATGTTGTGTTTTCTTATGTGTTATGCATATAGATGTTTTCTTTTCTCACCGTGCGTTTTTTGGATATTTTAGGTGAGGAAGATCCGGCTACGAGTGGCATCTAGAACCTAACGGTTGAGTTGTGGGTATGCTCTGATATTGTGACATCGGGGCAGAGGATTTTCTTTAGGACATAGATTGTTATATGGAATTAGAATTGTAAATATTATTTTTGAAAATCATTTGTAAACTCTCACGTTTCATTTTTATTGTTGTGGTTATTGAAGAATAATTTTGAAGATTCTCATGTGAACCCTTTTACCGAAACTGAAAATTGTTTTTGTTAAGTTTTCATTATTACAATCCATGTGTTGGGGTAGTAAGGGTGTCACATTTAGTGGTATCAGAGCAGGTCGATCCAACCGACCGTGAGTTATGAGTCTACTATGCTTGTTTGGTAGATGAGTAATTTGATGATTTGATTGTAACTTATTGATGTGCTAATGTGATGATTGATTTTGTTTATTTATTTGTGTGCATTGTGTTCTTAGGATTTATCTGGAAGACATGATATAGCTTAGTTGATGATTACTCATTGGTTTTGATACTTCTTACTTATGTAAGAAGTAGTGGTTAAATAGTATCGCTCGTGTTGCGAACATATGTGCCAGTAATAGTGAACGAAGCCTTGTGCTAGCCAACTAGAACTTTAGATGTGAGTGATACATTGATTTTTCGAGTGTACTAAGAGTTTGCGATTGGTGGAGTTTCTGACATCTATAGTTGTAGCGGTTGAATCTAAGGTGATTGTCTCCTTGGTGAGAGATCGAAATGACGGTAATTCCCTGGAGTGTTAGTACTGGCATGTTAACTATTTATGGTTTAAGTAGCATGTGAGTTGTTTTCATTGAGGATAGTAGTGAGAGACTTGAATGAGAAATTGAGGGGAGTTTGGAAAGAGTCGAGGTAGTTTGTGGCATACACTATTGTTGTTTGGTGTAGAAGATATTTTCACTACAGTTTTGTTGTGCCAGTATGATTATCGTATTGATAGAATTAGATTTTGTGGTCTTCATGAAATTTGTGGCTCTGGATATTATCTTTCCAATGAAACTGGAATAACATAAAACGGAGGTCTAGAACTTCAGTTATAATTGCTTTGGTGATCAGAAGTTTAGTTGTAAGAGCGGAATACATTTGTGGTGATTTTTTTGAACTTTTACCTAAGAAAATGATCTTTTGGGAATCTTATGTTTTCATAAAATTTGTAGCTTATTTTCTTAGCTTTCTTTTGAGATAGGTTTGAAATCATTTGGATGAATATAACTCTATGTGTCAGGTAGATATATGCTGTTATGAATGTTTTTGAGATTTTAGGCATAACAAGGTTAAAAATGGATTTGGTGATGTTTTGAGGTTTGGTCATTGAAAGGTTGATTAAAATGATATGATTGGTTCATGGTGTAAATGATGATCAATTCATACATGCTTAGGGATGGTATATGTGAAGAAGGTATTCTAACATGATTTGATATGCAAGTATGTGATCTTATGGATCAATTAGTGGATGTTTGTGTGTTAATGAGATTGACCTTAGGATGTAATATCATCATATTAGAGTTAAGTATGAAGATATATCCAATATAGATTTAGACTAGATTATCTAAGTATGAATTTGGATTGTATGAGGTGAGTATTTTAGGCCATGAAATTTCTTGCGGAGGTATAATGTAGATCTACCGAATTTGTGTTTAAAGTGAAAGATATCTGAGTCAATTAGTATAATTAGGAGTTTATTGGAGAGTTTATAGGAAAATTATTGAGTAAATTTTTAAGATAGTTGTTCATGGTTTAAACTGCCCTCACTACTGGAATCACTTTTGCATTCTTTCCTCTGGTTATTAAGATGTTTTAGTCCACTAGGTTGTCTCTTGCCTACCCTTGTAATCAGCAGTAGTTCGAAAGGTTAATCTATATCAGGAATTCCTAGACCTATGTTTATTTTAACTACCCAAAGTATTTCGTCGCTTACTCCTCTGGGTCGCTTACTATCACCTTTGACTGGATTGACTAGGAAAATAGTTGCCTTTGTATGGGATAACAAATGCGAAGGTAGTTTTCAAACTCTTTAGGAAAGATTGACTAGTGTTAATACTACTAGAATTTAATAAGACTTTTGTGATATATAGTTATGCTTCAAAAGATAGGTTTGGGAGGAGTGTTGTGGCAAGAAGGAAAGGTAGTAGGTTATGATTCATGAGAGGAATTTTCTTATCCATGACCTTGAGTTAGCAGCTTTAATATTTATAATAAGATTTGGAAACACTACGTATATGATTCTAAGCTTGAGATATTTATTGATCGTTAGAGCCTTAATTATCTGTTGACTGAAGGAGTTAATTACGTGACAAAAGAGATAGTTGGAATTTCTTAAGGAATAAGATTTTGATCTTATTTATTATTTGGCTAAAGCCATTGTGGTGATCGATGTTTTGTGTAGGAAACCTTTATATTTATCTTCTCTTATGATTAGAGAGATGAATCTTTTTGGCTCAAATTAGAGACTTAAGTTTGGCTTATAAGGTTACCCTTAGTAGTGTGAGACTAAGTATGACTTGAGTAACGAATGGATTGTTGAAGGAAATTAGAGAAGCATAATTTTGTTGACAAGATATGAGGCTATGGGATAAGGAGATGAATAAGAGTATGACTTGGGTGTAGATGCAGTGGTGAAATTAGAGATCTGATATGAATACCGAGTGTACTTACGCTTAGGTACTTGATCTTTAGAAATGATCATAGAAGTAAAACTAATATTGTGGCAGATGCCTTGATTATGATAACCTCTGATATATCATTCTTGATGATTTAAGGATTAGATTTGATTGAAGAATTTAAAGACTTATGCTTGGTGTATGAGATTATCCTTATGAGCATTGAATTGATTATGTTGAAAGTGACTAGTGAATTAACGGATGAGATTAGAGAAGTCTAGGAGTCAGATCCTTTCTTAGGGAATCAAATGGAGAAGATTGGTAGAAGTATAGATAACCATTTTTTTAATAGAAATCGACATTTTTTTGAAGTGCAAGAGCAAATTTGGGTGCTTAGTAACCTTGAATTAAAAAAAAAACAAAAAAAACAAAAAAAAACAAAGATGATCTTAGAAAAAGAACGTAAGAGTACTCTTAGCATTCATTTAAGAGCTACTACGATGTATCAGAGTAGCGCAGCGGAAGTGTAGTGACCTAAGATGAAGAGAGGAGTAAAGCAATTGTATACTTGTGGTTAGCATACTAGAAATCTTTAAGAATTTTGTAGCACTTAGACGCTCCATTTTGGAAGTGAGATGGTGAGTGGATAGACCTTAGTGGTAGGTTTCTCTAAGACGCTTAAGAGATTAATTTTATTTGTGTTTCAGTGGATAGACTCGCCAAGTTTATATGTCTTACCCTTAGAAATCCTTTGATAAAATTGATAGAGTTGTATATCAGTAAGGTAGTGAGGTTGCATAAGGATTAGAAAGTAAGAAGAGAGAAGTCTACCATTATAGAAATTTCGGGGACGAAATTTCTTAAAGGAGGGGAGTATTATAACAGCCCATTTTTCGTGGGCCAAAGGCCCAATTCGTGGCCCAGAACGGGCCATTTCAATTTTGAAATGGGCCGTTCTAGAATAATGAGTATGGCCAAAATTGTAGAAGCAGAACGGGCCGTTCTGATGGGAGAACGGGCCGTTCTGGTTTGGAGAACGGGCCGTTCTGGAAGTAGAACGGGCCGTTCTGCTGGTTTGAGAATGGGCCATTCTGGTTTGGGAACGGGCCGTTCCAGTGGAAAAATTTACATAGGTTTGAAGGGCCCAGAACGGGCCGTTCTGATTTTGGAACGGGCCGTAGTGGTAGGTGGGCGAAAAATCCTATAAATAGGCCTCAAATCCTCTCATTTCTACATACCTTTCATTCTCACTCTCTTTTCTCTTCTGTTCTCTCTTTCGTTCCTCTTCTTCTCTCTGAAGACCAAGAAGAACTCAGAGGATGAGGTTCTGCTCCAGTTTTAGTTCCGATCCTTGTTTAAGGAAAAAGAGGAGGAGGTTCTGCCCGAGTTCCTATTTATCCAGGTACGGGGGAAAATGAGATTATTTATATGTAGAGTTACATGAGGGAATTGGGTAGAGGAAGAGCCCTTAGGGTTATGAATAATTTTATAATTATTTCTGTTTGGAAGATTAATTATCTTATGTGATTCTATATATATTTAGGATTACGAATATGTTTAACTTGTAAAAATGATGCTCTAGGAGAGAGAACGAAATTATAGAAAAGTGCTTGTAAGTTAGGTTGTGAAAAATTGGATGATTTCTGTTTGAGAAATTGAGGATCCCATTAGATTCTGTATGTGTTGAGGATTATAGATATGCTAATAATTTGTAAGAATGATGATCTGAGAGGGAGAACGAAATTGTAGAAAAGTGTCTGTGAGTTAGGTTTTGGAACAATTGGGGATTTTACTGTTTACGTTAAAATTATATTAAATTGATAATTCTGTTGTTTGTTATATTAGTTTATGAATGTTATTGTTATATTATTTGATGATCTAGATGATGAATTACTTGAGGGGTATGTGAATCACCATTTTGTGTGGATTGTGTATGTATTGTGGAATTGAGATGTGGATGTGGATGTGGATGTGGATGTGAATGTGAATGTGGATGTGAATGAGATGTGATTGTGGTTCTTCACACCTATGACCAGGGGTGAGCACGGCCCGAGATTGTTACATGAGTATCGTGACCTTGGTTAACATGTCAAGGGTGAGCACGGCCCTAGGTTAGGGGTAACGTGACCTTGGCACGGTGTTATATCAGGGGAGAGCACGGCTCTGGATTGTTACATGAGTATCGTGACCTTGGTTAACATGTCAGGGGTGAGCACGACCCTAGGTTAGGGGTAACGTGACCTTAGCACAGTGTTAAATCAGGAGTGAGCACGACTCTGGATTGTTACGTGGGTATCGTGACCTTGGTTAACATGTCAAGGGTGAGCACGACCCTGGAATAGGGATAACGTGACCTTGGCACAGCGTTATATCAGGGGTGAGCACGGCCTGAGATTGTTAAATGGGTAGCGTGACCTTGGCATAGTGTGAAGTGCAAGATTTGTGATGATTGGTGTGATTGAGAATTATGATGTGATGACGATGCATGATTGATTGAAATACGATATGTTGAAATATTTATGAATATTAAGTTATAATGAGATAATATGTTGTGTTTTCTTATGTGCTATATATATAGATGTTTTCTTTTCTCACCGTGCGATTTGTGGATATTTTAGGTGAGGAAGATCCGGCTACGAGTGGCATCTAGAATCTATCGGTTGAGTTGTGGGTATGCTCTGATATTGTGACATCGGGGCAGAGGATTTTCTTTAGGACATAGATTGTTATATGGAATTAGAATTGTAAATATTATTTTTGAAAATCATTTATAAACTCTCACCTTTTACCGAAACTGAAAATTATTTTTATTAAGTTTTCATTATTACAATCCATGTGTTGGGGTAGTAAGTGTGTCACAAAATTAAGTGAAATGTAAGAGATTAAACCCTACAAAAAAACACTCATTACCGACAAACTTTTTCTCACGAATAAATATTCGTCTGAAAAATGACATAACTGATGAATTTTTCTGACGAATATATGTCCGCCTGAAACATAAAAAATTTCGACAAATATTATTCACCGATTTTTTCGTCTGAAATTTCAGATGAATGTTACCCACAAATTTTTTTCTGGGAAAATTATAATGTTTCAAACAAATATTTCCCACGGATTATCTATCTAAAACGTTGTTCGTCAAAAATGCAAAAAAGTTTGTTGATAACTTAAAAAAATATAATGATAAAAGATTAACAAATTAAATTTTTAAATACTTAACTAATTTTCTCATTCTAATTAATTTTTCATACCAACTGTTATATATATAATTTATAATTAAATGATAGTATAAAATAATAATTTACTATCAAAATATTTTAATATTATATATAGTTAACTTTATTTAAATTGAGATATATAATTAGTAAAATGATATTGATGCATGATAGTCTAAAATTAAAAGGTAATATCTTAACATTTATAATAATTTACCAATTTTGAACTATATTGTTTTTAATAAAATAAGGTTGTTATTTAATTAATTTTAAAATGAGTTTTTAAAAATATTATCAACAATACCCACAGAATTATCGACGTTATTATTGACGGATGTATCCATGGATAATTACTGACAGATGTATCCGTGGGTAATTATTTTTTATTGATAATTTATTTTAAAAATAATAAAATTAATTCATAAGTAATTATGATAAATAAAAACTAAATTAGATAAGAAGTTAAAAATATATATAAAATTCTTCTAGTTAAAGAAAAGTCTCTAAAAATGATATGGTACAAGAAAGACATTTGTGTTTTATATATAAAATTTAATTACTTTAATTAGTTACTAATTTTAATTTAATATATATTTATTTAAATTTTTAAATATGAATATAGATTTTTTTTTTAAAAGATTAAGGTTAGTGTGAAGTGTCATGGAGTGGAATCACTAAGAGGTCAAATCTGAGAGGTGTTTCACTAAACAAGGTTGTTATTTAGTATAATTTTAAAATGATTTTTTAAAAATGTTATCAACAATACCCACGAAATTACCGATAGATATATCCGTGGGTAATTACTGACGGATAAATTCATGGGTAATTACTGACGGATATATCCGTGGATAATTATTTTTTATTATTAATTTATTTTAAAAAAATAATAAAATAAATTTACAACTAATAATGATAAATAAAAACTAAACTAGATAAAAATTTTAAAAATATATAAAATTCTTTTAGTTAAAGAAAAGTCTCTAAAAACACTATGGCACAATAAATATATTTGTGTTTTATATATAGAAGTTAATTATTCTTTGATTAGTTACTAATTTTAATTTAATATATATTTATATAAATTTTAAATATAATTTATTGATTTAACTATAATATTTATTTTTATATATAATTTATTATAAATTTTAATTATATAATAAAAATGTAACTTGTGAAATACACAGACTAAAATACTAGTATTTTTTAATCTACATAAAATTTATAGTATTATATTATATTGTAACTTGTGAAATACACTGGAATGAAAAGGATCTAGAGATTGTACAAGTATGAGATTGTATAATTGAGGATGACTTATAGGAATTAATTTGTACTATATATACCAATAAGAATTTCACAATTAAACGTGCTTGACATGGAGTAATTTAGCTATAGGTAACCTTTTGGGAAGTTTTCCAGAGAAATGTGTGAGTGAGGACAAGGCACGCTAAAACGTCTGGTTGCTTTGTGGGGTCAATCTTTGATCCTAAAAGTAGACAAATATCTCAAAAAGGACTACCCACAGAGTGTTCTAATCGATGAAGGGTTCTGATGAACGAGGAGTTGCGTGAAGTGTCATGGAGTGGAGCCATTGAAAGGTCAGATCTGAGGGGTATTGCACTAAATAAGGGTGTTATTTAATACAATTTCAAAACGTTACCCATGGCTGAAAATCTGTCTGTAAATGTTTCATACGAGCAATTTATCGATGAATTATTTCTTATTTGTGATCCGTCGGAAACAAAGTGTTACCCACGGATTTTTTGGGTTTCCCACGGATTTTGGTCGTCTATAATTGTGACACCCTTACTACCCTAACACATATATTGTAATAATGAAAACTTACAAATAAATTTTTCAATTTCAGTAAAAGGGTTTACATGAGAATCTTCAAAATTATTCTTCAATAACCACAATAATAAAAATGAAACGCAAGAGTTTACAAATTGTTTTCAAAAATAACATTTACAATTCCAAATCCATATAAAAACCTATGTTCTAAAAATCCTCTGCCCCGATGTCACAATATCAGAGCATCCCCACAATTCAACTGTTGGCATTCTAGATGCCACTCGAAGCCGGATCTTCCTCACCTAAAACATCCACAATTTATACGGTGAGAAAAGAAAATACCTATATGCAAAGCACATACAAACACATCACAAATGTAATCTCATCATAACTCGTTGCTTAATAAAATATTTACAAACATTCATATATATATATATATCATAATTTATCAATCATTCATCATCTTCACATCTCAATTCACAATTACATCAATCCATTACAATCCACATAAATCTTACAATTAACACTATGTCAAGGCCACGCCACATCTGACACAAGTGATACGGGTTAATTGCCTCACTCATCTCACACCATGCCAGGGGCACGCTCGTCCTCGTAGCATCACTTACCCAAGGTTCGTCTCATCCCTGGTCATTAGTGTGAGGAACCACAATCACATTACAATCCACACAATCTCTTGCAATTAACCCTATGCCAGGGCTGCCATATTTGACATAAGTGATGCGTGTTAATTGCCTCACTCATCCCACACTATACCAGGGGTACGCTCGTCCTTGAAGCATCACTACTCAAGGTTCGTCTCATCCCTGGTCATTAGTGTGAGGTACCACAATCACAATCATAATCATCCACACAACATCTCATCTCATATCTCAATTCCATGCACAATTCCATATCACATATACAACAGATAAGTCCAACAAAATAAGGGTTTACACACCCCTCAAGCAATTCACATCTAGATCATCAATTCTTGTCAATTAATATAACAATAACATTCATAAATTAATAAAATAATCAATAGAATTATCAATTAATATAATTTTAACATAAACAGTAAAATCCCCAATTATTTAATACCTAACTCACAGACACTTTTCTACAGTTTCGTTCTCTCTCCCAAATCATCATTCTTAAAAATTAAATATGTATTTCTAATCCTCAACACATACAGAATCTAATGGTATCATTAATTCCTCAAACAGAAATAATCTAATTTTTCCAAAACCTAACTTACAGACACTTTTCTATAATTTCGTTCTCTTACAGAGCATCATTTTTACAAATAAATCATATATTCATAGTCCTAAATATATACAGAATCACATGAGACCAATAATTCTCCAAACATAAATAATTATAAAAATTATCATAATCCTAAGGGTTCTTCCTCTACCCAATTCCCTCATGTAACTCTACATATAAATAATCCCCTTTTCCCTCGTACCTGAATATGTAGAAACTGAACCTACACAAGATCTGGTTGGTCTCCCTCGCTGGGTTCCCCTCGGTCTAAAGCAGAAAGTAGAGAGAAAAGAAGAGAGAGCAGAAGAAAAGAAATCAGAAAATGAGAGGTGTGCTTTTTGGGAGTGGCAGAGAGCTCAATTTAAAGGCATCAAACTTCGCCAGAACGGCCCATTCCAAATTCGGAACGGCCCGTTCTGGACCCTAGAATCATGGGTAAAAATCACACCCAGAACGGCCCGTTCTCAAACCAGAACGGCCCATTCTGGTGTGCATTTATTACTCAACTGCCATAGCTCGTTCCAAACCCGTTCCCACTTAGAGTTTAAGGTAGCTTTTAATAGTCCAAAACGGCCCGTTCCAACTTGAGAACGGCCCGTTCTGGGCTATTAACTCACATACAATTTGGTAGTTTGGAACGGCCCGTTCCAATTCCGGAATAACCCGTTCCAAGCTACTAAATCACCCCTAAACCTTTATAAATTTACCAAAATACCCTCAATTAAAAAAAATGAAATAAAAACTAAGGTGTTACAATTCTCCCCTCCTTTTAAAAATTTCGTCCTCGAAATTACCTGAAGCAAATAAAAATGGATATGACGCTTTCATCTTCTCCTCTAGCTCCCAAGTAGAACTTTCAGGTGTAGCTCCTCCCCAAATAACTTTCACCAAAGGAATTTCCTTTCCCCTAAGTTGCTTCACCATTCGATCCTCGACTCTCACCGGGGTAGCTTCCACAGTTAAGTTCTCCTTAACCTCAAGATGATCTGACTCAATCACATGCGAAGGATCATGGATGTATTTCCGAAGTTGGGAAATGTGGAAAACATCGTGGAGATTTGAAAAATTAGGAGGCAAAGCAATTTGGTAGGCAACACTACCGACTCTTTTTAGAATTTGGAAAGGACCAATAAATCGAGGAGTAAGTTTTCTGGATTTCAATGCCCTGCCAACCCCAGTCCACGGAGTGACTTTCAAGAACACATGGTCACCTTCTTGAAATTCAAAGTCCTTCTTTCTCCTGTCAGCATAAATTTTCTATTTATTATGAGCTGTCCTCATCCTCTCTTGTATCAATCTAACCTTATCAGTGGTTTGTTGCACAATCTTAGGTCCTAAGATAACATTATCACCAGGCTCACACCAACACAAAGGGTTCCTACATCTCCTACCATACAAGGCTTCATAAGGTGCCATACCTATACTAGAGTGGTAACTATTATTATAGGTAAACTCTATCAAAGGTAAAAGACTATCCCAACTACCCCATTGGTCCAACACACAGGCTCTAAGCAAATCCTCTAAAGATTGAATAGTCCTCTCAGTCTGACCATAAGTTTGAGGGTGGTAAGCTGAACTAAGTCTTAGTTGGGTCCCCAAAGCTCGTTGTAGGCTCTCCCAAAACCTAGAGGTGAATCTAGGGTCTCTATCTGAAACTATGCTAGATGGTATCCCATGCAATCTCACAATCTCATCAATATACAGTCTAGCCAATCTCTCAAGAGAATACCTAATGTTAATAGGTAAGAAATGTGCACTCTTAGTCAACCTATCAACTATAACCCAAATGGAATCATGCCTACTCCTAGTCCTAGGCAAAGCAACTACAAAATCCATAGAAATGCTATCCCACTTCCACTCGGGAATACTCAAAGGCTGAAGTAGTCCTGAAGGTTTCTGATGTTCTATCTTAGCCTTCTCACATACTAAACAGACACTCACAAATTCAGCTATATCTTTCTTCATCCTAGGCCACCAAAATATCTTCCTAAGGTCTTAATACATCTTAAGAAACTCTAACCATCTCCTTTGCCTCATATTTAATTCCTTTTGGTCAAACAAATACCTAAGACTCTTATGATCACTAAACACCTCAAATTTTGAACTATACAAATAATGTCTCCAAATCTTAAGTGTGAATACCACAGCTGCTAATTCAAGATCATGGGTGGGGTAATTCTTCTCATGTATTTTCAATTGCCTAGATGCATAAGATACGACCTTTCCCTCTTGCATTAACACTCCACCCAAACCCATCTTAGAAGCGTCACAATAAACCACAAAAGTCTTACTAAGGTCAGGCAACACTAAAACAGGTGCACTAGTCAACTTCTCCTTAAGAGCTCGGAAACTATTCTCACATTTACTATCCCATACAAACACAACTCATTTCCTAGTTAAACTTGTCAAGGGTAACGCTAACCTAGAGAATCCCTCTATGAATCTTCTGTAGTATCCAGCCAATCCAAGGAAGCTCATAATCTCACTAACTGACTTAGGTGTCTCCCATTTAAGCACCGCCTCAACTTTAGATGGATCTACTACTATACCCCCACTTGAAATCACATGTCCTAAGAAACTCACCTCCTCTAGCCAAAAGTCACACTTAGACAACTTGGCATAAATTTGTCTATCCCTGAGGGTTTAAAGTACTACCTTTAAGTGTTCCTCATGTTCCTCTTTAGTCTTAGAATAAACTAGTATGTCATCTATGAAGACAACTACAAATTTATCCAAGTACGGATGAAAAATTCGGTTCATGTAATCCATAAAAATTGTAGGAGCATTCGTCACTCCAAAAGGCATTACTAGATACTCGTAGTGTCCATAACGAGTCCTAAATGTTGTCTTAGGTACATCCTCACCCTTAACTCTAATCTGATGATACCCCGATCTAAGATCAATTTTACTAAATACACAAGCACCCACCAACTGGTCCATAATGTGAAACCCTTACTACCCCAACACATATATTGTAATAATATAAATAAACTAAGGAAATAAAATTTTCCACATAGGTAAAAGGGTTCACATAAAAATCTTTAGAAACATTCTTCAATATCTAAAATAGTCTGAAAATGAAAGTTGGAAAATAAAACATAAGAGGTTACAAAATGTTTTCAAATTAATAGGTTCAACTCCATATACAAATACAATTCATGTCCTAGAAATCCTCTGCCCCGATGTCACAATATCAGAGCATACCCATAAATCAATTGTTGACATTCTAGATGCCACTCATAGCCCGGATCTTCCTCACCTAAAACATCCACAAGTTATATGGTGAGAAAAGAAAACATCTATATATATAACACATAAGAAAACACAACATATTATCTCATTATAGCTTAATATTCATAAATATTTCAACATGTCATATTTCAATCAATCATGCATCATCATCACGTCATAATTCTCAATCACACCATTCATCACAAATCTTGCACTTCACACTATGCCAAGGTCACGCTACCCAATTAACAATCCAAGGTCGTGCTCACCCCTGATATAACATTGTGCCAAGGTCACGATTCCCCTGTAGCATATCTAGCCCAGGGTCGTGCTCACCCCCGACATGTTATTCAAGGTCACGATACCCACGTAACAATCCAGAGTCGTGCTCACCCCTGATATAACATTGTGCCAAGGTCACGTTACCCCTAACCTAGGGTCGTGCTCACCCCTGACATGTTAACCAAGGCCACGATACTCATGTAACATACTCGGGCCGTGCTCACCCCTGATATAACACTATGCCAAGGTCACGTTACCCCTAACCCAGGGCCGTGCTCACCCCTGGTCATAGGTGTGAAGAACCACAATCACATCTCATTCACATTCCACACAACATCTCATAGTTCAATTCCATACACGCATCAGATAAGTTCAACATAATGAGTTTCATACATCTCAAGCAATTCACATCTAAGTCATCAATTTCATCAAGTAATATAGCAATAACAATCATAAGTTAATATGATTATCAATGGAATTATCAATTTAATACAATCTTAACATAAATAGTAAAACCCTCAATTGTTCCAAAACCTAGCTCACAGGCACTTTTGTACAATTTCGTTCTCTCTCCCAGATCATCATTCTTACAAATTATTGGCATATTTATAATCCTCGTCATATACAGAATCTAATGGGATCATCAATTCCTCAAACAGAAATCATCCAATTTTTCACAACCTAACTTACAGGCACTGTTTTATAATTTCGCTCTCTCCCAGAGCATCATTTTTACCAATTAATCATATATCCATATTCCTAAATACATACAGATTCAAATAAGACTAATAATTCTTCAAACAGAAATAATTCTAAAATTAATCATAATCTTAAGGGCTCTTCCTCTACCCAATTCCCTCATGTAACTCTACATATAAATAATTCTCTTTTCCCCCGTACCTGGCTAAACAGCAGTTGAAGTAAAATAGGGATCTCTTGGTCTCCTCCTCTAAGTGCCCCATGGTCTTCAGAGAGAAGAAGAGTGAAAGAAGAAAGAACAGAAGAGAATAGGAAGAGAGAATGAGAGATGTCAGAAAATGAGAGGTAAGGCCTCCTATTTATAGGAATCTGCCTCACCTAACCCGGAATGGCTCGTTCCAAAAGTGGAACGGTCGTTCTGGACCCTCCAGAACTATGCAAAAATCTCAACTGGAATGGCCCGTTCCAAAACCGGAACGGCCCGTTCTCAATCCCAGCAGAACGGCTCGTACTACTTCCAGAACAGCCCGTTCTCCAAACCAGAACGACCCGTTCTCCAACCCGAACGGCCCGTTCTCAACTACGTTTTTAGGCAATTTAATTATTCCGGAACGGCCCGTTTCACTTTCGAAACGGCCCGTTCCGGGCAACGAATTGGGCCCACGGCCTAGTAAAAAAATTGGGTTGTTACAATACTCCCCTCCTTTATGAAATTTCGTCCTCGAAATTTTTGCAATGGTAGACTCCTCGCTTCGTACTTTCTAATTCTTATGCAACCTCACTACCTTATTGATGTACAACTCTATCAATTTCCCCAAAGGATATCTAAGGGTAAGATAAGTAAACTTGGCGAGTCTATCCACTAAAACCCAAATAGAATCGATCTCTTAAGCGTCTCAGACAAACCTACAATTAAGGTCTATCCACTCACCATCTCACTTCCAAAATGGGACGTCTAAGTGCTACAAAATTCTTAAAGACTTCTTGCATACTAAACACGAGCATACAATTTCTCTACTCCTCTCTTCACCTTAGGCCACCACACTTCCGCTGCACCACTCTGATACATCCTCCTAAGGTCCCGATACATCTCAATAGCTCCTAATGTCCTTCCTCTAAAATCATCTTTCTTAATTGAAGGTTACTAAGCACCCAAATTTGTTTTTGCACCTCAAAACAACATCAATTTCTACTCAGAAAAGTTATCTATACTCCTACCAATCTTTTCCACTTGGTTCACTAAGAAAGACTCTAACTCCTAGGCTTCTTTAATCTCATCCATTAATTCACTAGTCACTTTCAACATAATCAATTCAATGCTCCTAAGGATAATCTCACACACCAAGCATAAGTCTCTAAATTCTTCAATCAAATCCAACCCTTAAATCATCAAAAATGATATACCAGAGGTCATCATAATCAAGGCATCTGCCACAATATTGGTTTTACTTCTATGATCATTTCTAAAGATCAAGCACCTAAGCGTAAGTACACTCAGTATTCATATCAGATCTCTAATTTCACCACTCCGTCTACACCCAAGTCAAACTCTTATCCATCACCTTATCCTATAGCCTTATATCTTGTCACCAAAATGGATCAACTAATTATGCTTCTCCAATTTCCTTTAACAATCCATTCGTTACTCAAGTCATACTTAGTCTCACACTACTAAAGGTAACCTTATAAGCCCAACTTAGGTCTCTAATTTGAGCCAAAAGGATTCATCTCTCTAATCATAAGGGAAGATAAATATAAAGGTTTCCTACACAAAACATCGGTCACCACAATGGCTTTACTCAATTAACAACTAAGTTTGAAATATTAGTCCTCCAGAAATTAAATTATCTCTTTTGTCACATAATTAGCTCCTTCAGTCAACAGATAATTAAGGCTCTAACGATCAATAAATACCTCAAGCTTAAAATCATATAGGCAGTGTCTCTAAGTGTCTCTAAATATTACAACTGCTAACTTAAAATCATAGGTAAGGTAGTTCCTCTCATGAATTTTCAATTACCTAGACACATAAGCTACTACCTTTCCTTCTTGCATCCATACTCCAACCAACCCATCTTAGAAGCATCACTATATACCACATAATACTTACTAAAATACGGTAGTATTAATACTAGTCAATCTTTCCTTAAGAGTTTGAAAACTACTCTCACATTTGTTATCCCATACAAAGGCAACTCTTTCCTAGTCAATCCAGTCAAAAGGTAATAGTAAGCGACCCAGAGAAGTAAGCGACGAAATGCTTTGGGAACTTAAGAAAAATAAGCATAGGTCTAGGAATTCCAGATATAGATTAACCTTTCGAACTACTGCTGAATCCATGGGTAGGCAAGAGACAACCTGGTGAACTGAAACATCTTAATAACCACAGGAAAAGAAAGCAACAACGATTCCCGTAGTAGCGACGAAAGAAACGAGAGTAGCCTAAACCGTGAATCGCTATCTTAAAAAATTTACTCAATAAATTTCCTATAAACTATCCCAATAAAACTCCTAACCTTACTAATTGACTTTTGGTATCTCCCACTTAAGCACAACTTCTACCATAGGTAGATCTACGTTATATCCGCACAAGAAATTACAGGGCCTAGAACACTTACCTCATACAATCAAAAAATCATACTTAGATAATTTAGCCTAAATCTATCTTGGATATATCTTCAGAATTAACTCTAATATGACGATATCACATCTTAATGTCAATCTCACTAAACACACAACCATTCACTAATTAATCCATAAGGTCATTTATCCTCATATCCACATACATGCATATCAAATCATATTAGAATACCTACTTTAAACCTTCATATATACCATCCTTAAGCATGTACGAATCAATCATCGTTTACTCCATATAACATGTACATGAACCAACTTTACCACATAGCATCATACAACCTTAAAAGGCCTCTCAATCCACATGACAACACCTCGGAATATCATATCCAAATCAGTTTTCATCCTTGCATTGCCTAACAACTCAAAACATCATGACACATTACATATTCCATTAACAATTGGCAACGAAAAATGACATCTAAAGAGTTATACTCCTCCACATGATCTCAAACCTATCTCAAAAGAAAGCTAAGAGAATAAGCTATAACTCTTATGAAGACATGAGATTCTAAAAAAATCATCTTCTTAACTAAAAATTCAAAAATCCAACAAATATATTCAACGCTTACAATTAGACTTCCAACCATCAAAGCAACTATAATTGGAGTTCTAGATCTCCGTTTTATCTAATTCTAGTTCCATTAGAAAGATAACGCCCAAGGCTACAACTTTCCTAAAGACTACAAAAATCTAATTCTGTCAATACGGTACTCAAACTGGCACAAAAAAACTACAAAAAAACTTCCTCTACACCAACTACAATAGTGTATCAACATCTAAGGCCACAAAAATATCTCAATCTTTTCAAACTCACTCCTTTACCTCAAACTCATATCCAAGCTTCTCACTAAAATCCTAAACCAAAACAACTCACATACTCAACGCAAAAGACTTAGAGTTGAAATAAAATCCTTATGCAACCTAACCCCTAACAAGGTTAATATGCAAGCATCAAAACTTAAGGAAATCTCCAACACTCTGCCCTTTCATCAAGAACACTCAAAGCTCTAATGCTCAACACATAACCTCTTAGATTCAATCACTAGAACTATAGCTTTCAGAAAATCTACCAATCGTAAACTCTTAATACACTCGACAAATCAATGTCTCACCCACATTCAAAGTCCTAATAGTTCTAGTTGATTAGCAAGACTTCGTCCACTACTACTGGCACATATGCTCGCAATACGAGCGATACCACTCAACCACTACCTCTTACATAAGTAAGAAGTATCAAAACAAATAAGCAATCATGAATAGCATCAACTAAGCTATATCATGTCATTCAGCCAAATTCTGAGAAAACAATGCACAAGTAAGCACAACACTAACAACACAAGGGAAACATCATCATTATCCTCATCATAATGCAAAACATTGTTAGAGTACACACAATTAAATATCAACAAACAAAATCAATCATCATACTAGCATATCAATAAATTCCACAATCAATTCATTCTATCATTCATCTACTAAACAAGCATAGTAGACTCATAACTCACGGCCGATTGGATCGACCTGCTCTGATACCACTAAATGTGACACCCTTACTATCTCAACACATATATTGTAATAATATAAATAAACTAAGGAAATAAAATTTTCCACATAGGTAAAAGGGTTCACATAAAAACCTTTAGAAACATTCTTCAATATCTAAAATAATCTGAAAATGAAAGTTGGAAAATAAACATAGGAGGTTACAAAATGTTTTCAAATTAATAGGTTCAACTCCATATACAAATACAATTCATGTCCTAGAAATCCTCTGCTCCGATGTCACAATATCAGAGCATACCCATAAATCAACTGTTGACATTCTAGATGCCACTCATAGCCCGGATCTTCCTCACCTAAAACATCCACAAGTTATACGGTGAGAAAAGAAAACATCTATATATATAACACTATGCCAAGGTCACGATTCCCTTGTAGCATATCTAGCCAAGGGTCGTGCTCACCCCCGACAAGTTATTCAAGGTCACGATACCCACGTAACAATCCAGAGCCGTGCTCACCCCTGATATAACATTGTGCCAAGGTCACGTTACCCCTAACCTAGGGTTGTGCTCACCCCTGACATGTTAACCGAGGTCACGATACTCATGTAACATACTCGGGTCGTGCTCACCCCTGATATAACACTGTGCCAAGGTCACGTTACCCCTAACCCAAGGTTGTGCTCACCCCTGACATGTTAACCAAGGTCACGATACCCATGTAACAATCCCGGGCCGTGCTCACCCCTGGTCATAGGTGTGAAGAACCACAATCACATCTCATTCACATTCCACACAACATCTCATAGTTCAATTCCATACACGCATTAGATAAGTCCAACATAATGAGTTTCATACATCTCAAGCAATTCACATCTAAGTCATCAATTTCATCAAGTAATATAGCAATAACAATCATAAGTTAATATGATAATCAATGGAATTATCAATTTAATACAATATTAACATAAATAGTAAAATCCCCAATTGTTCCAAAACCTAGCTCACAAGCACTTTTCTACAATTTCGTTCTCTCTCCCAAATCATCATTCTTACAAATTATTGGCATATTTATAATCCTCGTCATATATAGAATCTAATGGGATCATCAATTCCTCAAACAGAAATCATCCAATTTTTCACAACCTAACTTACAGGCACTGTTCTATAATTTCGCTCTCTCCCAGAGCATCATTTTTACCAATTAATCATATATCCATATTCCTAAATACATACAGAATCAAATAAGACTAATAATTCTTCAAACAGAAATAATTATAAAATTAATCATAATCTTAAGGGCTCTTCCTCTACCCAATTCCCTCATGTAACTCTACATATAAATAATTCCTTTTTCCCCCGTACCTGGATAAACAGAAGTTGAACTAAAACAGGGATCTCTTGGTCTCCTCCTCTAAGTGCCCCATGGTCTTCAGAGAGAAGAAGAGTGAAAGAAGAAAGAACAGAAGAGAATAGGAAGAGAGAATGAGAGATGTCAGAAAATGAGAGGTAAGGCCTCCTATTTATAGGAATCTGCCTCACCTAACCCGGAACGGCCCGTTCCAAAAGTGGAACGGCCGTTCTGGACCCTCCAGAACTATGCAAAAATCTCAACTGGAACGGCCCGTTCTCAACTACGTTTTTTAGGCAATTTCTTTATTCCGGAACGGCTCGTTTCACTTTTGAAACGGCCCGTTCCGGGCAACGAATTGGGCCCACGGCCCAGTAAAAAAATTGGGCTGTTACACATAAGATCATCTATCCTAGGCAATGGATATTTATTCTTAATGGTCACTTTATTCAATTGGCGATAATCTACACACAATCTCATGCTACCATCCTTCTTCTTGACTAGGAGTACGGGTGCTCCCCAAGGTGATACACTAGGCCTCACAAACCCCATCTCCAACAAGTCTTCTATTTGTTTCTTAAGCTCCACTAACTCTACGGGTGACATCCTATAAGGTGCAATAGAAATAGGTCTTGTTCCTGGTACTAAGTCTATGGAAATTTCTACTTCTCTTCTAGGTGGTAAGCTAGACATATCATTAGAGAATACATCCGAAAAGTCACACACAACAGGCAGTTCATTCACCAAAACATTACTCTCAGAATTCAAAGAAGCTAACAACATGTACACTTGGGCATCCTCTTGCAAAGATACCTTAACTTGGTTGGCAGTCAAATAATCCTTACTCACTTTTTCAACAGGGTCACCAAAAACAATAGATTTATCAACACAATTCAAAAGGACATGATTGGAAGATAACCAGTCCATACCCAAAATAACATCTAGCTGACTTAGAGGCAAACAAATTAAGTCAACCATGAAATCTCTACCATCAATAATCAAAGGACACTTTAAACAGACATCAAAAGTAGACACTAAACCACTAGTTGGTGTCTCTATTATTAATTCAAAAGACAAGGAAGAAACAGGTAATTTTAATTTGGACACACACGCATGTGATATAAAAGAGTGAGTCACACCAGAGTCATAAAAAGAATTAGAGGAGTTCCATTAATGAAACACATACCCTGGATTAAGTCTTTGGATTGAGTAGCTTCAGCACCACTCAAGGCAAACACCCTTCCTGTCGCTCTAAGTTTACTAGCGCTCCCTCCAACCTCTATTGTTCCTTTCTTGTTATTGGGGCATTCATTAGCTTTGTGTCTCTTCTGTTGACAGTTGTAACATGTTATTGCTCTTGGTATCCGACACTCAATTTCCTTATGCCCTGGCTTCCCACAGTTGAAGCAGTTGTTGTGTGGAATAGAACTCACACTCCCTCCTCTAGAAAGTTGGCTAGCTTGGCTCCTTTGTTGCACAGAATCTTGATTATTCACTTTAAAACTCGAATTCCCGACAGACTTGGTGTAAGGTTTACCTTTACTAGATGACCCAAACTTATTATGATTCCTCATGGGTCCTCCACTCTTATAATGAGTTACCCTAGCACGGTTGTCCTCATCATATACTCGGCACTTGTTTACCAATTCATGATAGTGAGTGATCCCTTGATAATTGAAAACTTGTTTAATCTCAGGGCGAAGACCACTCACAAACATCACACATTTGTCCTCCTCATTGTCCACACCATCATACATAGGACAAAATCTGACCAAGTCTTCAAACTTAGTCACATACTCAGCCACAGAATTTTCTCCTTGCTTCAACTCAAGGAATTCCACATGTTTCTTATGTCTCACATCCCGCGGAAAGTATTTCTCCAAGAATAGCCGCTTGAAATTCTCTCAGTTCACTTAGGTACCTGCAGCTATCATTCTTTGCAAAGTACCTTGCCACCAGATGCCAGCCTTTCCAGAAAGCATGAAGGCAGCCAAAGTCACCTTCTGTATCAAAGGACATCCCATAGCTTGGAATATCTTTTCGACTTCAAAAATTCAGTCAGCAACTCCATCAGGATTATAACCCCCATGGAAGCTTGGTGGATTATTTCGCTGGAATCTCTCCAGCCAATCTACCTCTGGTTGTTGGTTCATATTACCAAGATCCTGAGCCATCGCTTGAAGAGCATCAGCGATTGCACGATCGTTCCTACCTCCTGCCATTACTTTTCTGATCTCCATAAAAGTTAACAATTATACTATAAGTACACAACAAACTTAATCAATCATTGCACTAACATATCAACAAATTTCACAATTAATTCATTCCATCAATTATCTACCAAACAAGCATAGTAGACTCATAACTCACGGCCGATTGGATCGACCTGCTCTGATACCACTAAATATGACACCCTTACTACCCCAACACATATATTGTAATAATGAAAACCTACAAAAAAAAAATTTCAATTTCATTAAAAGGGTTCACATGAGAATCTTCAAAATTATTCTTCAATAACCACAATAATAAAAATGAAACGCAAGAGTTTACAAATTGTTTTCAAAAATAAAATTTACAATTCCAAATCCATATAAAAACCTATGTTCTAAAAATCCTCTGCCACGATGACACAATATCAAAGCATCCCCACAATTCAACTGTTGGCATTCTAGATGCCACTCGAAGCCAGATCTTCCTCACTTAAAACATCCACAATTTATACGGTGAAAAAAGAAAATACCTATATGCAAAGCACATACAAACACATCACAAATGTAATCTCATCATAACTCGTTGCTTAATAAAATATTTACAAACATTCATATATAGATATATATATATATATATATATATATATATATATATATATATATCATAATTTATCAATCATTCATCATCTTCACATCTCAATTCACAATTACATCAATCCATCACAGTCCAGATAAATCTTACAATTAACACTATGCCAAGGTCACGCCACATCTGACACAAGTGATACGGGTTAATTGCCTCACTCATCTCACACCATGCTAGGGGCACGCTCGTCCTTGTAGCATCACTTACCCAAGGTTCGTCTCATCCCTGGTCATTAATGTGAGGAACCACAGTCACATTACAATCCACACAATCTCTTGCAATTAACCCTATGTCAGGGCTGCCATATTTGACATAAGTGATGCGTGTTAATTGCCTCACTCATCCCACACTATACCAAGGGCACGCTCGTCCTTGAAGCATCACTACTCAAGGTTCGTCTCATCCCTGGTCATTAGTGTGAGGTACCACAATCACAATCATAATCATCCACACAACATCTCATCTCATATCTCAATTCCATGCACAATTCCATATCACATATACAACAGATAAGTCCAAAAAAATAAGGGTTTACACACCCCTCTAGCAATTCACATCTAGATCATCAATTCTTGTCAATTAATATAACAATAACATTCTTAAATTAATAAAATAATCAATAGAATTATCAATTAATATAATTTTAACATAAACAATAAAATCCCCAAATATTCCAATACCTAACTCACAAGCACTTTTCTACAGTTTAGTTCTCTCTCCCAAATCATCATTCTTACAAATTAAATATGTATTTCTAATCCTCAACACATACAGAATCTAATGGTATCATTAATTCCTCAAACAGAAATAATCTAATTTTTTCAAAACCTAATTTACAAGCACTTTTCTATAATTTCGTTCTCTCTCTCAGAGCATCATTTTTACAAATAAATCATATATTCATAGTCCTTAATATATACAGAATCACATGAGACCGATAATTCTCCAAACAGAAATAATTATAAAATTTATCATAATCCTAAGGGTTCTTCCTCTACCCAATTCCCTCATGTAACTCTACATATAAATAATCCTTTTTTCCCCCGTACCTGGATATGTAGAAACTGAACCTACACAAGATCTGGTTGGTCTCCCTTGCTGGGTTCCCCTCGGTCTAAAGCAGAAAGTAGAGAGAAAAGAAGAGAGAAAAGAAGAGAGAACAGAAGAAAAGAAATCAGAAAATGAGAGGTGTGCTTTTTGGGAGTGGCAGAGAGCTCAATTTATAGGCATCAGACTTCGCTAGAACGGCCCGTTCCAAAGTCGGAACGGCCCGTTCTGGACCCTAAAATCATGGGTAAAAATCACACCTAGAACGGCCCGTTCTCAAACCAGAACGGCCCGTTCTGGTGTGCATTTATTACTCAACTGCCATAGCCTATTCCAAGCTTGTTCCCACTTAGAGTTTAAGGTAGCTTTTAATAGTCCGGAACGGCCCGTTCCAACTTGAAAACGGCCCGTTCTGGGCTATTAACTCACATACAATTTGGTAGTTTGGAACGGCCCGTTCCAATTCCGGAACAACTCGTTCCAAGCAACTAAATCACATACATTTTGGTAGTTTGGAACGGCCCGTTCCAATTCCGGAACAGCCCGTTCCAAGCTACTAAATCACCCCTAAACCTTTATAAATTTACCAAAATACCCTCAATTAAAAAAAATGAAATAAAAATTGGGGTGTTACAATAATTATGAAATTTCTTGTAGTGAAAACACATTTGAGTGTAAACACGTGAGAGAGTATTTGGGTAAGAATTTTTTTTTAACTAAACTTGTGTAATGTTTTTAATCATGAGTAGAGGAGAAAGAGGAAAGAATGTTGATTTTAAGTTGTTTGTGAAAGGTTGTCCAAGAAGAATTCAACGCTCTAAATGCAAGATTGGATGATTTACAATCTAATTCCAAATCTAGAACCCCTCCTAGGTAATGTAGTGATACAGAAGAATAAGAGTATTCAAATGGAAGAAATAGTTAAAGAAGAGACAATCACTAGGGTAATATAGATATGATGATTCCAACATTTCAACGAAAGAATGACCGTGAATTGTACTTCAAGTGAAAAAGAAGGGTTAAGAATGTGTTTGATTATCATAATTACTCAAAGGATATAAGGTAAAATTGGCAATTGTTGAATTTATTGATTATGCTAGTATTGGTGGGATCAATTTGTGATTAGCAAGCGTAAAAATGGAGAAAGACCTATTCGTGCATGGGAAGAAAAGAAAGTTCTCATGCAAAGGATATTTTGTACCAGGTTATTACTATACTATCCACGTTGGATATCGAAGCCCATCTCGGTGCTTGCTCGCCCAGCAACATCAGCCAAGCAAGTGGGCTACTAACCTTATTAGGCCGCAACCGGCCCAATTCTCACCCAAGAGACAAAAACCCTAATTTATATCAAGGTATGCGCATTATATATACGAGACCCGCACATCTACAAGGACTAACTTTGGCATCGGAGTCTTTTGCAAGTACCACCCCCATCTCGGCACAACCGACGTACCCAGGAGAAAAGGCTCACCAATCTCATCAGAGTGATCACCCCTCGGGCCGATCTCAGGTGAGAACATCTGGCGCCCACCGTGGGGCCGATCAAGGATTCTCTTATCGGACAATCTTATGGTTTTCACCCAAATCCATAACAGAAGAGTGACAGACGAGGAAGATCAGAACGTGTCAAGAATGGAATGAGAAGTGACGCTGCGACGATTGATCGAGCAGGTTGACCAACTACGACAATAACACACTGCGGACCTGGAGAACATGCGTACCTAGCATGCAACCAACCTGGCGGCACTACGGCAGAGAACGAGTGCATTTGCGCTCAACTCATCAGCAACCTCCAAACCCACCTCCTCAGCCAACCAACCATCACGAGAAGGAGCGCCAGTCGATTTCCCCACCACCCACAGCACACAGGATATCCACTCATCGGTCATTGACACATTGGTCACACACGCCAACATAGAGATCAGACCACGAAGTCAGCAACGTGCCGACCCAGGGTCCAGCACATCGGACAAGCGTCCGCCGTCATCCCTTTGTTGAGGGCATTATGGAAACACCCTTCCCCTTTGGGTGGAAGCCCCTGAATATCGATCGGTATGATGGCACCACTGACCTAGATGAACACACTGACCTCTACGTTACACAGTTGAACCTATACACTAATGACATGTTATCCTATGTCAGGTCTTCTCGACCTCATTGAAAGGCTCGACACTCGCCTGGTACACCCAGTTACCAGCGGGATCGATCAACAATTTTGATACCCTAGTTAGATGATTTACAGCATAATACGCAACAAGCCGGCCTCACTACATTACATCTTCCGCCTTAGCCAACCTCAGGCAGGGCAATGATGAACCATTGTGAAAATTCATGGAACGATTTGCCAACGTCTCCATTCTGATCCGCAACTTGAATCCCGAGGTCACCCTACACGCCATGTTTATGGCACTAAAGCTGGGCCCCTTTGTCGACAACCTCTACTGGCGACCCCCTCCTAACATGGACGAGTTACGCGCTCGGGCCACCGGATACATTCAGATGGAAGAACATACTGAGTTTCGCTACCAAATTTACAGAAAATTGCAAGGAAAACAAGACCAGGTCACAAGGATAAGTTGAGAATCTCCAATGACAACAATTTCAAGAAATTGTGACCAAATAAGGGCAGGAAATATGACTTCTACACCCCCTTAAACGCACCTCGGGTACATATACTAGAAGAAGCCAGCAATACCGACCTGATTACCCTACCACTGCCTGGGCATAGTCCCAATAGTGCTGACAAGACAAAGCATTATCGCTACCATAGAAACTATGGCCACACCACCGAGGAGTGTCGAAAACTCAGGGATCGCATCGAAGAACTTGTCCAAGAAGGACACCTCGATCAATACATCTAGCGGTCCCAGTCTCAGAGAAGTGGCTACCAGGGGCAAGGTAGAGGACGAAGGCGAGGTCGCCGCTCCAACTCTCGAGCTGACCAACCCTCCGGATCCCGACAAAACATCGGCAGGACAGTACAGGCTGAGGTAAGTCATGACACAGAAACCCCTCCCTTACGTAACGTCATTAATACAATCGCAGGTAGATTTGCTGGAGGAGGCCCAAGTAGCTCGGCGTGCAAACGACACCTATGGAGTATCAACAATGTCCACGTTGACACCTCAGCTCCGTAGCGCAACACGCCGTCTATTACCTTCACGGATGACGATTGTGTTAAAATTTTAAAAATTAAAATGATATTATGTTATAACATATCATGGTACATTTACACCACGTGACACACCCACGTAATGTATGTCACTCTACATATAAACTGTGTTACATGATAATATTGTGTCATGTAAACTTTTTTATTTAAAAAAATAGAACTTATTTAGTAAAAGGACTCAGATGTGTAACATATTACAATCTTAAAAATATTTTTTAATTTCATTAGAATCAAGAACTAAATTAAGAATTATATATAATGAGAAGAGACTAATTCAATCATCTTTTATTGGTTAACGTGAATTTATTAAAATTCACAAAATCATTGAAAAGAATCATTAAATAAGAGTGAGAGACAACAATTTTTGTTTTTTTTTTGATACGCTTCAACCAAATAGTGAGATTTCCTTTTATATTGGTTATAATTTCATTTTCTCTCTATTTTATAACGAGTAAGTCCCTCCTAGTTTAAGAAAGTCCCATCCTTGTGTTTTCCCTTGGAAATCAAATTAGATGAAGGGCTGAATTTCACAGTTCACATAGAACCCTCAATCATCGACCAATCACACATCACATTCTTTCTCACACCAAATCAGATATTCTCAATCCCAACTTCCCAACTCTCTGCTCCCAAACCCCGGAAGCAAGAGTTCCACATATATAAGACAAGACACACACACACAACTGCATCCAAAGCCAAACACAAACAACACAACCCCATCCTCTCTTCTCTCTCTCACCTCCCGAGAGAGAGAAAGCACGTGCATAATAACATCATAACAACATAGCAATGCCAATGGCGAAGGAGAGGGAGAAGAAGCTCTTCCTCATTGGGTCCCTAGGAAACTACGCGGCGGAACTGAAGCTTCTTCTGACCACACTCCTCCTCCTCTGCGGCGTCGCCACCCTCCTCCAGTTCCTCCCTTCACGCTTCACAATCTCATCCTCCGATCTCCGCTTCTGCATCTCAAGGGTATCCCACCAACCCCCACCACCACCACCGACGGCATTACTCTCCACACCCCCTCCACCACTTTCCACACCCCTCTCCTCCAACGGCACCACCATCATCAAGCGCTTCTTCAACCCCTACGGCTCCGCGGCCTACAACTTCATCACCATGGGCGCCTACCGCGGCGGCCTCAACACGTTCGCCATCGTGGGCCTAGCGTCCAAGCCCATCCACGTCTACGCGAAGCCCACCTACGAGTGCGAGTGGGCCCCACTCCCCCCCAACCAAAACTCAACCTCCACAACCGGTTACAAAATCCTCCCCGACTGGGGCTACGGCCACGTCTACACCGTCGTGGTCGTCAACTGCACGTTCAACCACACCACCCTCAACGCCGACAACGCCGGCGGCAGGCTCATCCTCCGCGCCTCCACCTCCGGCGGCGGCGACGCCAGCCTCAACACCACCGACACGATCGAGGTCCTCCACGAAAAACCGGGAACCTTAAACGCCTCGTTGTTCGTGTCGGAACCCAAGTACGATTACCTGTACTGCGGGTCGTCGCTGTTCGGGGACCTGAACCCGCAGCGCGTGAGGGAGTGGATAGCGTACCACGTGCGGTTCTTCGGGGTTAAGTCGCACTTCGTGATACACGACGCGGGTGGGGTCCACGCGGAGGTTCTGGAGGTGCTGAGGCCGTGGATGGAGCTGGGGTACGTGACGCTGCAGGACATTAGGGAGCAGGAGAGGTTCGATGGGTACTACCACAACCAGTTCATGGTGGTCAATGATTGTCTTCATAGGTACAAGTTCATGGCCAAGTGGATGTTCTTCTTTGACGTCGATGAGTACATCTATGTTCCGCCCAAGAGCACCATCAAGTCTGTGCTCCACTCGCTCTCTCATTACTCTCAGTTCACCATTGAACAGATGCCCATGAGCAGCATCATGTGCCTCCAAGAGGATTACGGTAAAACTCACAGGTACGTGCAATCAATCTGCATGCCATCATAAAACGATTCTTTATTTAATTTATTCTAATTCTTTGCTGCTGACTTAATTTTCTTAAATGATTCAATGTGGAATCATTTCTATCCGGTTGTGATTAAGGATATTAAATTTCTTTTCCACACATAATCTCATGTGTCATTTGCTTGTTGTGTGACGTGTACAACAAATTAATCAGGTAAGTCTCAATTTCACATAAATTTTTTTATTATTTTTTAATAATAAAAAAACCAAATTAAATAATTGGAAAGATAAAACAATAATTTAATGTACTTCCTTTGGGTTTTGTTCCAATAAGGTGAAACGTCTAAAAAAATTATTTTTGTTTTTCTATATATATTCATAATCGGTGAAGTTCTTCCGTCACATTATTATACTAAATTTCAGAGGACAAAATTCGTCAATTATAAAAATTAAAGATCAAAATCATATTGATAAAATGAAAATTGTGGGACCCAAATACATTTTATATATCAATATTTCTTTAGCCAAAAAGCTTCAATCTGCCAAATTTCTATTGAAAATATCTGGTTTCTCGGTGTTTTATACGTAACTGAAATGGTAAATCGAGGGATTGAAATGGCTCAAACAATTGGAAGACTGAATTGAGTGGATTTAGTTTAGCAAAGTGACTTTTGCTCTTGCTGTTCACTCGAGCCATCAATTCGATGTCAATGTCCTTTCCTCTTTTGTTTTAGTTCTCGAAATCATAGAGGATCTTGAGTGATTTGGACACTATTTATGGAAGGACAGGAAATTAATTGCATTATTGTGGTGCGCATGCGTTTGGAATTATTAGCTCTTCCTTTCGTATTGATTCTGTTGTTCTCAGTGTTCCAGGTGGAAAAAGTGGGGTTGTTTGAACAATGTTCTAAAGTTATATGATTTGTTTCTGATTTGTAGGAACAACCGTCTTTAATAAGTCTTAAGAAGTAGGTTAAGAAGTCTTAAGAAGGAGATTAAGAATTTATAAAATCGACTTCTAAAATAAAAACTAATCTTCACTTATATATACTATTATATCTTTATTAATTGAAATGGGATAAACAGAGTAAATCGACCATACTAATTCAAAGAAGAGTGTTTTAACATGTGTTGATGACCATTCTTGAATCATCGATCATTGTCTTCTTCAATAAGTTAGCTGCACTAAATCTTCAAAATCTTTTCAATTGTGGCAATTGAAAATCCTCGCCGAGCGTGCAGAAAATTGATGGTGATCCTCCTTGACGTTTGTTTTTATTGATTTTAATTCTTATCTTCTGATTTAGACACATAGTGCTTTTTTCCACAAGTGAGCTCTGATCATGACAGCTTGTAGGTATGCACTGCACTACAATATTTTAATATTCATAATAAATATAACCATTAATTTGGTCGCACTCCGACAACTACGATTAGATCTAGCTGTCCTAGTTTAAGTTGCTTGATTTTATTGCACAGAATTGCTATAGATGCTTCAAAGAGAAGAACCGAGCTAGCCGGTATGGTGATGGTGCATCAATTGTCAAGTGTTTTATTGCTTTTACAGTAGATCTTATGACTTCCTCTACAAAAATGTTTTTCAGACACCCAAATACCACAAAATCACCCCCAACAACATCCATAAAAAAATATTGTCTTTCCTCTTTTCTTCAGTATGGAAAAATTGAGGTAAAAGAATAATTAAAAACATAAAAAGAATGGAAAATAAGGTATTCCTAAAATATTTTCTTTAACTATGGTATTAGTATAAAATATTTATTGTCAAAAGCAGTGACTAATCTTTATCAAAGACTGTTAATACATAGAAAGTGAGTATTCTCCATCCAACATGGTCTATTTTATACCCAAGGCCAAAAATCAATTCTAAAAATCTTGATTTAGGGGTACAAATAACTATCACTCTTGTCAACCGATAATGCTATGATATTTTGTGAAAATTTGGTGTTAAAAAAAAAAAAACCTCAGTTACTTCTACCATACATACAATGCACTTAGGAACAATGCACTACATATGGTGTTCAATTAGTTGAACATATCAATGTTGTTTACAACCTTTATACAATTTCTTTTAAAGCTTCATGATTAAGGTTATGATTATGAATAGGCTTTTATATATGTCAAGTTCTTATTGAATAAGTACTTAGGTTATTTAATTATGCTTGTGTAATGTCTGGTGTCTGACATGGCGTGGTATGAATTTTACTTACAGGAAATGGGGTTTTGAAAAGCTTGTATTCAGAGATAATATTAGAGGCATTCGTAGAGATCGAAAATATGCTGTGCAACCACGGAACCTGTATGCAACAGGGGTGCACATGTCACAGGATCTAGCAGGAAACACAACTCACAAAACTGAAGGTAGGATCATGTACTTCCACTATCATGGATCCATAGCAGAAAGGAACGAATCATGTAAAATACTTGTAAACTCAACGGAAATCACTCATGACAAAATTCCTTATGTGTTGGACACCACATTGAGGGACATTGCTGGGGTAATCAAGAAATTTGAGCTCAAGATGATTGGATCAAGGTTGCAGAAGACAAGGCAATGACATTCATCAAAATATTACTTCCCTTTTCTCTTGATGGGGCTTTCCTAAACAGAAATATATTATAATTTAACTTGTGGTGGAAGGATACAAAAATCACTGAGAGCTTTTTTCCTTTTTTAATTTCTGTATTATATGTTTTTTTTTTTTAATTATTTGGTACAGATACAGTTGGGTATATGATCTTGTTTCATATTTAATTTTTTGTTTTTTTTTGGGTTCTATGTTCTGTTATTTAACTTTTATATGTATTTTGTAAAAAATAATGAATAAAGATGCATGGTTTAATAATGTTGTCGGTGTGGGGGACCAAGGCAACCCCACCTTATGTGCCACCATAAGGAGGGTGACCAATGTGTTGTTTTGCTTTCTCTTTGCGCATCTTTCCTTTTATTATTATAATTATTATCATTATTTTGGACCTTGCCCTTTTCTGAATCCTTATATCTCAATAAATTTCGATGAAAGCATACATACCCTATAGTTTCTTCCCCTATGCCTTTTATTTGTAGGAAGATGGGAAATTCTGTGCTGTTGGTTTAGGAACAGAACATTGATCAAAGGGGTAGCTTTTTTGGCATAGTCAAAAAGGACGCGTGGGCTATATGAGTGCTCTTTCTATTGGCATCTAAGGAATGTGGTCCCAGGACATACCGAATCATTAGTTTGGTAACTGATTTTGTTTGACTCATTCGTTTGCTTTTACTTTTTGATTACTCAAAATTTATGTACCAAGAGAATCTCCAATTATGTAATCATGTAAAGCTATTTAGCTCTTTATTTAACTGTTGATAAAGGGGTTGGCAATCTAGTTTTACATTTTTATTTTTTTGGAAAGAATACAAAACTAGTTATGGCTTTGGATTTGTTAAAATATATTTAAAGAGTTAATCACCTATATACTATTAGTGTAAAAAAATTTTACACTGACAAACAATCATATATTTTAATAGTACTATGTTATTTGTTTATTTAATTAACTAAAAATAAAATAAAATAATTTAAAATATATAATTAGTTATCAGTGTAAAAAAATTTATACTGACAGTATATGAATAATTAACTCATATTTAAAAGTGTAATTTGTTAAAATATTTCGTTTTTTTTTAAATAAATATCACATAAACACATTTCTTCTTTCGAACAAAATGTTAGTAATAAAAATCGAAAATTGTTAGGCTAAGTAATTTAATCTTTTTTATTTTAACATTTGCATGTAGTAATAATTAGAGGTTAAAAAGATATATATATATATATATAAATAAATAAAAGAAGAGATCTATTTATTCTAAGAGTAAGTCTATCTAAATTTACTACATTTTATAATTCATATTTTATATCAAATTTCAACAACTCAACCCAACCGTTGAATTTAAAGTTTTTAATGCATAAATCAAGTCTGTAAATTTTTAAAAATTTAAAAATTATTTGATATTTTGTTTCAATAGTTTAAATTTACGGATAATTATAAAAGTATTTTATATGTTAATTTGAATCAATGAAACGAAATATCAAATAGTTTTCTAATTTTTTTAAAACTTGCAGACTTATCATTGCATTAAGAACTTTAAATTCAACGGTTAGATCGTTAAAATTTGATGTATAATATTGAAGTAAACGGATCCCTCATGTATGTATGTATATATATATATATATATATATATAGTATTTTAAAGAAATTAAAATTATGTTAAATTATTATATATAGTGAATATAAAAAGTTTGAAATAGCAAATACATATAGTAATTATATGTAAAATACATATATTTATCACAAATTAGGAGAAGATATTAAGACATTGAATTTTTATTGTGGTTTTAGTTTTCCAAGTTCATTGTATTATTAACATGATTTTTTGAGGCAAATAAATTAAAACAACTAATTTTTTTTATAAATGATCAATGTAACACCCTTTATTCCACATATGTAGATAAATTTAAAATATTTAAAACTTTCTAGTGAATATATAAAGATATTCTAAATTCATACATAAAAAGTCAAAGTGAAACCTCCAACCTGGGGTAAAGAGTTTCACGTAATAAGTTTCAAAAAAAACTCCATACTAAAGGGGAAATATAACACTAAACATAAATCTTGTACTTAGAAATTAAATGAGAATATCCCTTACTGGTGAGATTTGAAGACTGAATGGTTAAACAACTTAGAGAAAAGGATATTCCTTTGGTTAAGATTGTCTAGGGAAGACCTACTTCTAAGAATGTTACCTGGAAGCAAGAACTGAAGGAAGTATACTCAAAGTTGTTCGCAACAGGTAAATTCGATGAAGAATTTTCTTTTTAGAAGGAGATAGTTGTGACATCATATTTTTAGAAATTAAATAAAATAAATGTTTTTATAAAAGAATTATATTACATACTTAAATAATTTAATTAATATAATTAAAATATTTTTATTAAATAAATAAAAGAAAAACGATTGTGGGTTAAGAGTGGAGTCTTGGGTTGGACACTTGAGTCCAACCTAAAGACTTGTTAAGAAAAAGGTAGGTCATTCTTACACATCTATTCTGAATCTTAAGAGAACTTATAGTGGAAAACCTAAGGGGAGACATCGAAGAGCATGAGGAGTAGCAGCAAAAGCAGCATAAGAGCGTGCTTGTGCTACAAAGATTATCACTTGAGGTAAAATGGAGTGAGGATGTCAATTGAATTTTTGTAGTGTAAGCGTATGATTTATGGTTGATTTTTATTGTGTTGCTGTAAATTCGTGAATATTTTTATGAATTAACTATGTGATGAATTGAATTATTTTGAGGATTAGGGTAATTTGTATACATTGGAGTTTCTTATGAAATTGGATAAAATTGTATGAATTGGTGATAAATACTTGTTCTATATATGTTATAAAGTTTTTTTACCAATTGGTTTGAAGAAAGGAACATATTGAGGAGTTTGGATAGGTTTGGTAAACCTTATATCACGAAGCTCGGACTTTGCAAAGTGTAGGATTTGTGGCACCGTTGGGCGTAATGAACGTAGTTCTTTGTGCTGAGCATAGAGAGAGCCACGTTGGGCACAAGAGTGCTCGAGAGGTCTTTAACTTCTATGTGTTAGATGAGGGATGTCTCGCATGGTGTTACTTTGACATCATTTTTTAGGGAAATGGCATTGGGAATGACTTGGATCACATCGAGCAAATTTGTTTCGAAGGAGTCTTTCACTCCTCATTGCTAGATAAGGAATCAATCACATCAGATGTAGTTCATGCAAAGAGGTCTTTAATCTTTCTATGTCGAGCACATGTATTACCACATCAGGCGTGAATATGACTAAGAGGCCTTGACCTCTCCGCATTAGGTGCGATATTGCGTTGATACTAAAAAACCTTTAGGTTTAAAGAAAAGTTATAGTATAGTAGCCTATAAGGAGTCAAGTTATTAGAATTAAAAGAAGAAAATAAAAGAATAAGTAATCATGATTAATTAAGTAAAGAAAAAAATAAATGAAAAAAGACTATAAGTATGTTGAGGTTAGCCGAAAAACACATAGAAGGGGGGGTTGAATATGTGTGTGTGTGAACAAAGTTATTTTAAAACCGTTTTTGCAAGAGTAGTGTTTTTCATCCACTGCACTTTTGAATATCAAACGGTTGTTCAGAGTTTGCTTAACATACGATCAATGCGTCTGAAGGGTTTATCGTCCACTAGGAAAAATGTCTCGTAAAAAGACATTATTATTTTTCTCATTTGTGATCATCAAGATGGATGAGTTTCTAAAGATAATCAGACGTCAGAAAAACTTATATAGTAGGCGAGATGGTTAAAGAGAATCCTGTAGTCATGATCTACCAAAAAAAATGCATTAATCTGAATTAAAAAATATGTTCTACATGAGGATTTTGTATAACCAAATGAAAGTACTATTTCTGTTATGCTTAATCAGACGAATAAGTAGATAAGTATTTGGAAACAGTCTGATATCAGAAGAGTTATTATATACAACAAGAAAGGATAATACCATTGAGCAGATTATATCACATATCAGCCAATAATTTTATATAAGAAGAAGTAAATGCATTATTGACTAGACTTAGAGTTACATTGTGAGAAATCTACACATAGAGGTTTTTAGCTCGATTATCCTTATTTTCCTATTTCTCCTCCAGTGATCCTAAAGCCCCACTTCCTTGTGAGGATCTGTTTGAGCATGGAAGCCTTTTTAGGACGAGAATGAGGGAACTTCTACTTGATTTCTAGGAGAAGGTCATTTTTCGAGGAGAAGCACGTTCAAGGAGTTTTTCTTGCAGATGAACTTGCCTCTCCTTTCTTCTGCCAAAGCCCACTCCTCATTCTTCTTGTGCTTTTACAGCACCGACTCTGGAACAATTATTTTCACTTATTTGTCCATTCCAGGTTGCGTCTTCCTCTGCTTGTTCTGACGTAGAACCCTTACTTTGAGAATGTTGGTGTGTACCGAACACCATTCCTTCTATGAATCTTTGAGGAGCATTCGAGAGGACATAGTGCATCAACACCAAGTTAGTGTAGATGACACTTCTAGTGCGGATACACCAAAGTATCCCACTTTCCTTCATCTGGTCGATATTGTAGTAACGCTCTAGATACTTTTCTAGCCTTGCCTTCAAGGTGAAGATATAGGCACAGGTTATGGCATTGCACATTTCAACAAGGTTGTTATGTCTATCCATTGTAGTGGATGACAATCATTTGGAAGAGAGTGGGGTATAGGAATTTAGAAATACTTTTGGAGTTTTAGGAGTTCGCAAGTGTGAGTTGTGTTGTGATTTCTAAGAGCTCTTATGAGTTTTTATAGCTAGAGAAAGCTTCAAAATTTATGAATATTTTTTATTCATGCATTACATGGCACCTGTTTATTTTTCTCGTGCAGAGTAATGTGTGGCTGCATTTAATTGGGGATAAGGGAGTCGTCTTTTCCAACAGTTGCAAAAATGACGGTCATACAACCTATTGATTGACAAGCATATCTATTGGTAAAGGGGAACGTTTGATTACGCATGACAAACACGCCTTCCAATGATGATTATTATCAGTTTGGGGTACAATCGATAGAGTTCTTCCGATATAAGGCTTAGATGATCATAAAATAATGTGGCATTGAGTGATGATTTTCAGACCTAGTGGTTTCTTATTCATTTAGCGTGATGACTAACGTAGTGTCTTGCTACAGTTGTTGTTCTAGTATATTTCAGACGAATTTGCATGAGCATACATAATGTATTAATCTATCAAACATAATTTATACTTACAATATAACTATTATGCGCAATTCAGACGGAATTTTTGATACTAGATTTACCTATACCAGTTGTTTGTCTTCCTGTCTTTTCAGCACTCCTTCGTCCTTTATTCCTTTATGGATCGTCATCTTCCCCTGCATTGTTAGATGCTCAACCTAAGGGGTGAAGCTCTAATACCAATTGAGGTTAGCAGAAAAACACATAGAAGGGGGGTTGAATATGTGTGTGTGTGTGAACAAAGGTATTTTAAAACCGTTTTCGCAAGAGTAGTGCTCTTCGTCCACTGCACTTTTGAATATCAGACGGTTGTGCAGTGTTTGCTTAACATACGATCAATGCATCTGAAGGGTTTATCGTCCACTAGGGAAAATGTCTCGTAAAAATATTAATTGAAGTTCTTACATTTTCCTTTTCAAGACAGTTTTGTTTAAGGATAAGTAGTAGATGAAACTTTTAGTGTAATAAGTTTGTCAAGCAAAGTTAGCGTCTTCGTCTAAAAGTTGTTTTAAAGATATATGAACACTAAACGAAGTCCTTCACAAATGTTTAATCAGTAAGGAAGATTTGCATCTAAGTAAATAAAAGGATGTAATCATTTTATACTGGTTCGCTCAACAGAGCTACGTCCAGTCTCCTTCAACTTGAAGGGTTCCACTAGATATGAAATGAAGAACATTGAGTATTATCGTCCACTCCTGGACCTGAGTACTCTCGACCACTCCTGGCCTTGAGTATTCTCGACCACTCCTACCCTCAGTATTCTCGACCACACTTGGCCCATCAGCTTCACTCACCAACGCTAGTATTCTTAAATCACTTCTGGTTCTCCAAGTATTCTCGACCACTCCTGGCCCGTCGGCTTCATTCACCAACGCTAGTATATTATTCTCAGCCACTTTTGGCTAGTAGTGAGTATTCTTTGACAAGCCCCTCCGAGCTTTACAAGTATTCTTTTCCTAGCCTCTTCAGGCTTTACAATGTTAGCTAGACAATTTTGGTTGAGTGCATACATAACTCTCACAGAGAGGATTGGAAATTTCCTACACTCACTAAGGTTTTCTACCTTAGTTTTACAGAGACTTGTGTTTGAGTGTTTGGCTTACTCTCATGAAGAGGATACATAGGTTTACAACACTCACTAAGGTTTAGTCCATCACTGACATTTCGAACACTTTAGTCTACAGAGATAAAAAATACAATATTACATTGTACATATGACTATGTATGCTCATCTCTAGTCTTTGTCTCGTGGGCTTGATATCACTCTTTTTCTTCCAATCAAAAAGCTAGCCTCTCAAGGTTTGAGGTAGTGATATATATACATTCTTGTAGAATCTGCCCGTTGCTTGATTTTGAATATGTCCATTGACGTGTAGCTTCCCGTTGCATATGTCTGTTGAACCTAATATAGTCGTTCATGACTAGTTTGATTCTTTCATTTAATGCATTTGGTCTTGCATTAAATGTTGCTTCTTATTCTTAGACATTGCATGTATTCCTCTCTATCTTGTTGCAGCAGTGTTTGACTTTATCTGAGACCAAGAAATTATTTGTCTTTTTTTGGTCATGCAGTAATATAGCCGTTGTCCTTTTCTAAAAAAGTAATGCACTTTTTCTTACACATGCATGCTCTGCTTTTGTGTGCTTCTCTTCTTCTTTGTTTCTTCACTTAGATCACGTGTTTTACGTTGAAAGCTTTTGTGTGGTCATAGAAGATGTCTTGGGTTCTTTCTTAAGACGTGATTCTTTATTTACTTGCGTGCTAGTCTTCATCTTCATCTGTTGGTCCAGTGTATTTCAATCTTTGACTTTTGCTTTAGCGTCTGAGTTTTTGAATTTTCTTTGGTATGATTAACAATGTGAATAGACAAATATTGTTTCCGTTTGGAGTGTCTCTCAATCTGTGTTGTCTTTCGTCTGATGCATAGTTGGCTTTCTTTTCGACCTTAGTCATATGCCTCGTCTGATTTGCGCTTTGGGATAGTTGTACTAGACACATTTTGGTCTGAGTATTTTATGATCAACTCGCGCATATACGTGTTCCAATTATTCTTCTCTTGACGCTTGGTTTCCTACATCACTTGTTTCATCTGTCTCAACTTGTCTAGTTCGTGTCTTGCCTTGACTATTCCTCATAAGCTTCGTTTGATATTTCAGTGTCTCATTCTGGTGGTAGTCCTCTTTCGTCTATGAGCAGATTTCATTTTTATGTTTGATTACCTATCATCTGATTCTTTCATCTAGTTTATACAATCTTCATGGATTATGACATTTAATGCTTCTAACTTTGCATTTAACATTTGCTTGTTGAATATGCGCTTCTTGAGATCTTTTGTACCATTTGTGAGCTTTTATGACTGGCATTAAGATATCTCTGTACTTTATTGGTATTTTAGCGACAGAGGCGTTGTCCTTTGCTAATTGGTAGGTGTACTTGCTTTGACACACGCTGTTTTGATTTGTGGATAAGCGTTTGTCCGTTTTTCTTATCTTTCTTCTTCTATTTTGATGTCTTCATGTGTTTTTCTGGAAGTGTGGATGTAAGATAGTTCGTCTCGTTGTGTCTTCAGACGCAATACATCTTTCTTGACCATCGTCTATGTATTCGAGTCTCCGTCTAGTTGGCTATTGTAAGTACTTGACTCCGTCTATGGTGCTCTTACTAGGATTTGCCCATCGTCCAGGGTCTTCTATCGTTTGAGTCTTCATCTGATGTATTCCCTTTGTTTGCTCAGCCTTTATCCAATGCTTGCCTCACATCTCCTTGATTCTGGTATGGATGTATATTCTCTATTCAGCAGTTTATCTGTACTTGTATCTGAAATACTAACACACTTGTTAGTAATAACAATATGTATTATATTTGTCTCATTCAAAACCTTGCTAGGAATTTTTTTCATCTTCGTCTGACTTAACATATGTGAGGTCAAGTGTATGATATAATGTATAATAAATGAATAATGAGGATGTTATGATGATGACGTATGGTGATGATATGATGAGATGTGTAAGTCCAAGTTGTGATTTGACATTGATGAAAATCCAAGCAGGGTTTGATATCTTATGGAGAAGTCCAGGCTAAGGTCTGACAAAGTTATTGGGGTGGTTATTGCATTTGTTGTTGTGTGTGTTGTTTGTGTATAAAGTCCATTCATTGCATACTTTCTTCAATAAAGTGGTGTGAATCTTTGTAGGAATGTCTCTATTATCATCTACCTAGACCTTGGAGTTCTATGATAGGATGCCTTTAATGGGAATGAGAGGTAACCATGGTCGATTGCAATGTTTCAACTGAATCCTAATAGATATCATCTAGTTGAAAATGGATTGAAAAGGCCACCTAGTGTGTGGTGATTCGATCCATGGCTCCTAAGCTGCCCTGTATTAGTAATGATGAGATTGGTATCACATATATGTAGAGTTAAGAGCATACATCGCATGAGTCCTTATTCTTATGTTGAGATTTATTTTGGATTAAATGTATTGGTGTTTTGAGATGAGTGTGTTGTGGATGTTGGATATATATATATATATGTGTGTGTGTGTGTGTGTTGTTGATGTTTATTTATGGATGCATGTGTGTTAGTACTATCCATATGTCTTGTATGTGTTATGCATTGATGAAGTATATTTGTACTCCTTGCATTTATGTTTGTTTATGTTGATCGCTATTACAAGAGTAGTGCAGGTGCATGGGAAGTGTAGAGAAAAAAGAGACACTAGAAGGGGGTTTGAATATAATTAAATTAATTGTATATTTTGTTATAAAATTTAAAAGGTTGATTTTATACGATATTTTGATATAAAAATTATATATTATATTTTGGGTCAAAAATATTTTGTTAATGTTGGGAAAAAAAGTATTTTGTATTATATTTATTTATTTATTTGATTATTTGAGGGGGAAAGAGAAACAGGTCAAGAAGTAAAATGAGTTGGGTTGACCCAGCCCGAGGGAAAGGGGTTAGCAGATTAACCCTCATTTTGGGATTTCATTTTAACATTCTGAAGGAGTTAGAGAAGAGGAGAGAAAAAATAAAGAGCACTGAGGAGGAGTACTCAAGAACAATCTCCAATTGCGTTAGAATTATTTGGAATAACGTAACAAGGTACGGAGGAAAAAGGGATTTTCATATGCATAGTCACAAGAGGGAATGGGTAAACTGAGAATTCCCTAGGATTATTAGTAATTTTATGATGTTCTCTATTTGCATGTTTGATAATAGTAACAATTTTTGTATGGATTTATATTAGTTTTTATGGTGTTAAATTACTAAAATTGCAGTTCTGAATGATAGATTAGATCAATTAAATGTGCCTGTAGGTTAGAGTTCAAGGGAATTGGGATTTTGTTCAATGATATATGTTTATGGAAAATTAAGACTACATAATGTATTCGTGCATGAAAATGATGAACTTTGACCAATTAGAATGTGAAAATATAGTTTATTTGTTGATTGATGAATGTTTGTAAATTTTGTTCATGTTTCTAGGTTGTAGAAAATCACGTTGGCGCCAGACTTAGTTCCTCGCATCGAGCGCACCTTCATGGAGATGGAGGTGGAACTAAAAGGTTTGCACCAGGTGAAAATGTAATTTCACTAAGCGTAATCCTTTAAGGTGGTCCCTAGCATGCCTTAACGTCGAGTGTGATATCTCGGTGCCAGGCACAGGCGAGAATAGGAGCTCTCATATTAAGCTTAACGCGCGAGTGAAATTGTAATCTCATCGGACGTGAGTTAGAAATGGAATTGTGTTGAGATGAAATGTTTGTTGATTGATTATGTGTTGATATATATATATATATATATATATATATATATATATATATATATATATATATATATATATATATATATTGGTGAGTGTTGGATGTTATGTAATTAAATGTGAATTACAAAATTGATGTGTATGAGGATGTTGTGCGTGATCTGTTTATGATCCATTGGTTTATACGGGAATATTGGTGTGTGTGACATTGAGATAAATTGAGAATGTTGTGTATGATGCTTCGGCACATTCGTGTGCGTGATACGGTGTTGGGCGTGTGATGCGTCGGCACGAGCATGTGCGTGATATGGTGTTGGTTGTGTAATGCTTTGGCATAGTTGTATGTGTGACATGGTGCGGGACGTGAGATGTGTTGGCATGGGTGTGTGTGATACGATGTTGGTTATGTGATGTTTAGGCATGGTTCTAGATGTGTGATGCGTCGGTACGGTCGTGTACGTGATACGATGCTGGTAGTGGAATACATTGGCCCAATCGTATGCATGACACAATGTTGGACGTATGATGCATCAGTAGGGACGTGTGCATGATACGGTGCTGGATGTGTGACACAGTGTATATATGATTTGTGATGAGATAGTGAAATCGATTGATTTAAAGTTGATGATGTTAAGCATGTTTAAATGATAGATATTGTGTTATTATATTATTGTAAATTGAGATTTTTTTGTGGAAATTTCTTATTGTGTTTTTCATATAGACGTCTTCTTTTCTCACCATACGTTTCATGGTTATTTTTAGGTGAAGAAGACCCGGACATGAGTGGCATTCAAGGTATCAATAGTTGAGTCATGGGATTGCTCTGATAATGTGACATCGAGGCAAGGGATTTTAGATTATTAATTTTATTGTAATTGGATTTTATATTTCTTTGATAGTTGAGTTTACAAACTTATATTTTATAATTTTTGTTTAAAATTATTTGGACAATTGAAAGTATTTTGGTATATGAACCATTTTACCCGTGTTGAAGGAGTTATTCTTTATTATTATATTATATTATATGTTGGGATAGAATGGGTGTCACATCAATCAAAAACTTGCACTTTTCAAAAATAATGAACTAGTAACTTTATGAAAAAGTGCACATGAAGAGATAAGAAACTGAACACAAAATATTTTTATACTAGTTCATTTTCACCATCAAGATTACGTCTAATTCTTTATCCAACCAGATTAAGTTTTACTATCTTATGCAAAGATACAATTATTCTTTTACCAGATCACTTTTGGCTCAAAACTAAGTGTTCTTTGACTTGCCTCTTCAAATAACTATCCAAGTATTCTTTCAACATAAAGTCTTTCTGAGCTTTAACAATCAAATATTCTTTTACAGGAAAGTTTCTCTAGGCTCAACAACCAAGTATTATTTTGCAAACAAGTTGTTAGGTCAAAAGACAATGTTAGACCCCCTTAATCTTAAAGTTTTGCTAATAACAAATATAAATTTTTTTTATCTATGGTATAAAGGTTTCGAAATGACTAAAACAAATTGTTCACTAATACACTAGTCATTAGAAAGATGAATCATGTATAAGATGATATGGTGACTAAGACAATTCTATTAGAGAATAAGATGAATCATTAGTCATAAAAAGAGATATTCATAAATCTTTATTATTCATACTCTCTAAAAAAGGAACTAACTACATTTGAACAATCCTTTAACATATATCATTTTAAAAAATGCTTCCTTGTTACCAACATTATACAAAATGGAAAGAAAGACATGTTTTGCATCAAAAAAAGGACAAATAAATCTTTTGCAAACATGGAAAGTTGCAGTTGAAAGTTGTTTCATCAGTACAAAGTACTTACATGGTTTACCTAGTTAGTGCCAAAAAGGGATAAAGAGCTTCCTTGATCAAATAAGAAGTGACAATTTGGTGAAAGCATTTAATGTAAGAAGTCATTACACCAAGAAACATTTCTCTCATCAATAGGCAAATCATGAAGACTAGAAAAAGCAAGCCATGGGAGAGAAGTTCAAGGATTTGTAATGTCATCTTCTTTGACACCATATAAAAGGAAGTTTTAAGGGTCAAAAAGAGAAAGATCAACAACTGCAAAAATTACATTTTTTTCCTATTAGTAAAATATCTTTGTACTTAATTTGTTGCATCATGTCTTGATAGAAAAGTAAAACAACATTGTAAACCTTAGTAACTCTAAGTTATTAGCTTTGAATCTAAAGAGGCTTGACTATAAAGAATGCTCATATTAAAGCCTAAAGAGGCTTTGTGTGAAAATAATATTTGGGTAGATTACTTGAAGAGACAATTCAAAGAATACTTAGGGTTAAGTCAAAAGTGACTTGTTAAAGAATACTTGTATCTTTGACGAGATAGTAGAACTTGGTCTAGTTGGATCAATAACTAGACGTGGTCTTTGTAGTTGAGACGGTTCAATATAAATCCCCAAGTTCATTTTTTACTTCGTTTGCTCTCTTATATTTGTCATAGTTACTACTTCAATACACTACAAAAAGTGAGAGTTTTGAGTAACACTATTCAACACCCTCTTCTGGTGTTCCTCTTTTCTCCACATTTTGGTATCAGAGTTCAACCTTTGATAGGGTTGAGCACCTAACAATGCCAAAGGAAAGATTTTGACATGGCAAGCAATGATGGAAAACTCCTACCAGAATGAGATTTTTTCATAAGACCTTCAGCCTTTAATGGAGAAAATTACCCGTATTAGAATGATAAGATGAAGATGTTCATTAAATCCACCCAATACCAACTTTGGAAGATCATTACAGAAGGAGATGTCATTGAAACAAAACCAGAGAACCAATATACACAGGATGACTACAACATATTGCAACTCAACACCAAAGTCAAATACATCTTGGCTTTTTCATTATCCAAAACTAAATACAACAAGTTCTATAGTTGCTAAACAACAAAAGAAATGTGGGAACCTTAAAACAACCAAGTATTCTTTTAACACAAAGTCTTTTCAGGCTTCAAACAACCAATTATTCTTTTAATACAAAGTCTCTCTAGGATTCAAACACCCAAGTATTTTTTTACAATAAAGCCTCTTCAATCTTAAGGCAATAACACTAAGTTAAAATTAGGTAAGCTAACAATGTTGTTTCATTTTACTATTAAGATGTTATACAACCTATTAAGTAAATGTTTCTTACAGAAAGAATGAATGTATTTTTACAATGAATAAATGTTCTTTCTTATTTATGAAACTTCAAGCTTCTTTATATAGGTGTTTCGTGAATATGACTATTGCAAATTGTTAAGTCAAAACACGATCTTAGATCCTTTAGCTATAACATTTTAATGTTAACAAATATAGATGCTTTTAGAGAAAATATCTTTACCATTCAATAAGAGGATTGCTCTATATAAGACGATTCATTTGTTAAGTCAAAACACGATCTTAGATCCCTTAACTATAACATTTTAATGGTAACAAATATAGATGCTTTTAGAGAAAAGATCTTTACCATTCAATAAGAGGAATGCTCTATATAAGACAAATGCATTAAGACGATTCATTATCTTGTCATAAATATCTAATAGATGAAATACCTCATTTGTAAGACATTTACTCTGAATTAATATCATTTATCATGTCTGGTAACTAAATCAATCTTTGTGTATTTAATTCTTAATAAACCAAAGCAAAATAACTTCATCGATATTCGTAATGACAAAAAAAGAGGACATATTTTTTGTCCAAAAAAAAAAAGCAAGCGAATTTCATGAATCACATAAAATCCTCGAAAAAAAATTGTTTTGAACTGACAAATGCATGAATCCCGTTATTTCATACCTAAAATATTTGATAATTTGATTGCACGTTTTGTGCTCTGAAACGTGCATCCATCTAAAGTTGTGAGTTTGCTTGTACATCATTTTCTAGTTTTGACTTGAATTTGAAGGAGAACATGGATCATGAACATTGATCCAAAAACACACTAAATTATTTTCATAAGGTTATATGCCTCAAGTGAAAATTTTGTGCAAACACAAACTAAAACATTTTCATGAGATTATAAGCTAAGTACAATTTTCGCACGAAAAGATATTTTTGCGTAAAGCATTCGTATGAAAATCATCCTAAAGTGTTCCCTTAAGTATTAAGTTCAGCATTTGACTCTGGCTAAACATTGTGATAAAAGTGGCAGAACCGATTGCAGATAGTGTAATAAGCAGTTTTTTTTTTTTTTTCACTCCACTTTCCACAGGAGTGATTCCGTCATGTTCATGCTCTTTGTGCTTCTAAGAAGGCGGTAAAATCCTCTCTGGCTTTTCTTAAACGAGGAGTAATGCAGGATGCTGGAGAGACAGGCTTTGCAGTAGAAGATGTGGAAAATGGAACATGGTGAGGTGATTTTCTAGAGGAACCAGTCTTGTGAACCCCTTCAAGGTCCTTCTCAAAGACAAAAGCTGAAGAAACAGGTGCATGCACATCATTAGCACTGCATTTGATCAACTCCATTGGCAAATCAAAGTAGGAGGAATTCATGGTGTCTCCTTCAATCTCGAGGAACAGTGCAGAAGATGCCCAAGAACCACACTCAAACTTTTCCAAAGAAACCGTTCTAGATATTACACCAGCTTCCATTTCTGATCCTTCTTTTCTCGTTTTAACTGCCTTAGCTTTTCCAAATCCTGGAAGATACAAGCAAAGAGCACTGCATTTAAACCCCTCATCTTCATGTGTTTTCACATTCTTGCAACTCACAAGACTTTCTCTGATGGCTTCAGTTTTGGAGAAGCTGCCATGATGCATGTTTTCATGTTCCACTGCACTTGATTTGGCCCACCAGAGATCAAAGTCATCTGAGGGTGCACATGCTCTTCCCTCACCACATGATTTGCTCCTCCTTAAGTGCATTTCTTCTTGTTGATCATACTGATGCTTGAGTGTACTGGCTTCATATGGTGATTCTGTGCTCCTGTGTTTCAGTTTCTTCTTCATCAGAGTTGAAGGTGATGAGTTGGCTGAATTCGGAAGACTAAGGCTCAGGAATTTTGGCTTTGGAGGTTGTGATGATGGCCGGTGCAAGTCAGTAGCTGCCATCGTTGTACTGGCATCACAAGATTCTTTCTGTGATTGTGCATTCACTACAATCTGCTTTTCTTTATGCGCCTTCATTGTGTTCGAGACTTTGGGTTTTTCCATCATTGCTACATGGAATCACCTTCAGATTGCAATGCCTGCTTCACCTTAATTTATATATTTCTGGAAACCATGTTTATGATAGGTACTTATTTCTGATCAGAAACTAGGATTGCCATGGATTCGTGGAATGGGAGAAGGTAACTGAATGTTGTATTTATATAAAATAAAAAATAAAAAATGCATAGGACGTGAAGAGTGTGCAACATGTCAATCCATGTCTTAGTCGTGATGATCATGTTCTCTTTCCAGTCAACATTAATAGTATATTTTAACCATAAAAATATGCTGATTTGTGTGTTTGGATGAGAAATTTTATAAATTTAAGAAATTTTAAATTTTTTATATTTGAATTACTTTGATTTCAATTTCTATCATTCTTAAAATATTTTGTTTAGATAAGTCAATTCAAATTTCTTAAATTTTAAATTATTAAGTTGGATATGGTAATTTGATTTAAAAAATATATTTATATGTTGAGATTTTTAAATTAAATTTTATAAAAATAAATATTAACTAATTTTTAAACATTTAATAATTTTAAAAATTAATATTAGATAATATTTAATAATTTTAAAAATATTTTTGAATATTTAATAATTAAAACATGAAGAGATAAGAGATAAGATAAAATATATAAATGAAATAAAAAGAAAAAAAATATGAAAAATTTTAAATTCTTACTTTTTGAGGAGAATTTGAAATTTTACTATTTCAAAGAATTTCACAAATGTTTGAAGTTCAAATTCTTTATAAATCTTCATCTAAACAAGGCATTTCATCTCAAAAAATTTGAAATTCTTCAAATAAATAAATTATTTCATTTAAATTCCCCATCCAAACACTATAATGGTATGTTTTGATGAGAAATTTTCAAAATTCAAGAAATTTTAAATTTTTAGTATTTGATTACTTTAATTTCAATTTCTATAATTCTTAAAATATTTTGTTTAGATAAGTCAATTCAATTTTCTTATTTTAAATTAATACGTTGGATATGATAATTGATTCTATCATGGTAAAATTGATTTTAAAAATATATTTATATGTTAAAATTTTTAAATTAAATTTTATAAAAATAAATATTAGCTAATTTTTAAATATTTAATAATTTTAACAATTAATATTATATAATATTTAATAATTTTAAATATTTAATAATTAAAAACATGAAGAAATAAGTGATAAAATAAAATATATAAGTGAAATAAAAAAATATAAAAAATTTTAAATTCTTACTTTTTTGGAAGAATTTGAAATCTTACTATTTCAAGAAATTTCATAAATTCTCCATCCAAACAAGGTATTTCACCCCCAAAAAATTTAAAATTTTTCAAATAAATAAATTACTCCATTTAAATTTTCCATCCAAACACACTATAAGATGTCACGGATATGAGTCAATCGCCACTTTTACCTTTAAATCATATATAATCAGCGTGTGCACGACATGATACAAACGAGAATGAGACACGAGTAAATCACAAACGAAACCTGAAACGTGGTAGCATTTCTTCCGGGGGGAAAATAAAAGAAAGGAAGAAAGAAACCATGGATAAGTCTTGGACGCATACAAAGAACCTAGGGTTAACCATTGGGAATAATTAGATCAACATACATTTATTGAGTGGGAAAAATAAACCACCACTTATAGGGGCAAGCATTGGCTTTTCTTTCGTGGGCACCTTTCCTCAAAAAGATGGATTATGTAATACAATTAGGCTAACAAGCTTGTGACGATGTTAGGTGAACATTGCGATATACTAACTCATTTCAATATAGTGTAATATTATACACTGAATTTGAGGGGAATACCAGCTCCTACTGGAGGGAATTATAAAACAAAATTAGAACTACTGAAATACCTATAATAATTGGGAAAGCCGAAACCAAGTATAAAGCTCCATAGCCCTGCAGTAGGAAGAACATCTTCAGTTGAATGCTCAAAGGCTTAACCATTAATAATAATAATAATAATAATAATAATAATAATAATAATAATAATAATGATAAATATCTCCAAAAGAGAGCGAAAAGTACTTAAAGAATAATTATAAAAACTCCTTATTTTGTTCCAAACCCTTAGCAAATAGACTAATAATGTGTATCAGTATCACAGTAAAAATATAGATGTTCAAATCTCCAACGGTCTGTTACAGGCTTCTCCTGACCCAAGTTTGACATTGGAATCCATTTTATGTGAATCATTAAACCACTAATACAACATAGAATTAGAATAGTTTGATGTGAAACACTAAGTACAATCAACCCCCATAACTAGATCTTTTTACAAAGTTACAAGAGGAGCAAATCAGCACATGCATGATGAGTAATAGCTAGTAGTAATCAATATTAACGTGCTTTAAATATAACTAACTACGCATGTGCTTTAAATCATGTAATTCCAGCGCAAACAATATCTTGTATTGTTTCTACACAAAAAAAAAATGCGGAGGCACACAATACAAATAATCTGGAGATTTCATGCAAGTTTATGGATGCAATTGCACCAAATTCCTTTATTACAATTTGGAATCATAATTCAAATAGTGATAGTCATGGTGGCTAACCAAACCAAAAAAGCAAAACAAAAGAATCTCTAAGGAAGGTTAGGAACTGACCACAACTGGAGGCACTTCTGTATCATCGTCAGCATTTGTCTCTTCAATTTCAGCAGCAGAATCCCAATCAATGTTCAGTTTCTTTGCAGCCACTTCAGGATCGATTCCTGTGTCAGTGGCCTTTGCATAGAGAGATTTTCTGGGTTTTTTCTTCGACACTTCTTCCTAACCAATTTTAAAAGTAAAAAATAAGAGAAATCAGTAATTAATAGAATGTTCATTTTCAAAGAAAAGTATCATCATAATCAGCAAATGCATTCATCTGATGATACTAATACAATTGCACATTATATCAGAAGAAATGAATGAAAGGTAATAAACAATTGGTTCAGGAAAAAGTGACAAACTTTAAAGTTTCATAAAATTAAAATATGTCAAACATATAAAAGAGAAGCAGCAAGATTTCCAGAGAGCATTTGTTTACTAACCAAAATAATTTTTGCAAATTTCATGGCAATTGACCTTTTTTAGGAACAGAGTAAAAAAAAGCAAGCACAAACGCTCTCAGCCTTGGCAAAGGATAGTGCAAACATGCAATTAAAATTTCATAAAATAAAACAATAGTAATTAACATTAACATGGAGATAAATACATTCAATTCTCTACTTCCAATGAAGTGGTTTGGTCATGTGAGAACCAAGAGATGCCCAACAAAAGGGTTGACCAAATGGAGGATAACTCAAAATTTAGAGGTAGTGGCTAAAAACATTGAATAAGATCTAAATTACATTTTTTAGGACTTAGTTTATGACAAATAATTCGTATCGTTTAATCTATAGCCAGCTCTACCTAATCAAAAAATGCATTGTTGTTGTATAAATTCATTTTTTAGTTCATTTCAAAATGCTTCTCTTGGACTAATAGCGTTATAGACGGGCCTAGACTATGGGGTTTTAGACATCAAAGAAGGTGAGAGTTTCAGCAATATATCACTTTACCAAAGTTTGAAAATAACTGAAACCTGGCACTTCCACTCGGAATGGATTAAACAACAGTTCTTTTTTCCACACGTCCAATAGATTGGCCTAATCTGTTGGGTCCCCCAAAATATAAAAAACTAAGATAATAGCTAATTAGTTGCCTCAAGACAGTTGAACAACCCATTTCCACTTGTTTTACATAAGATCTTGAATTTAACATTCTTGTCGGTCAACATTTTGTAACCCACCTTACTTTCCAAATTTTCCTGGTTATTAATAATCTACAAGGCATATTTTGTTAGCAATATATCCGAGAACCTTAAAACAAACTTTACAAAACTTAAAGAAACCAACATCCCACTAGCAGCCAAGTATTATGGTAGAAGACCATTCTAGGATTACTCTTAAAATTTAGAGTAGAATAATTTTTCTTATTATTCTGAATTTGATGGGTACAATCAAATAAATAAACAAGAAACAGAAACAATCCCTAAAGTTTAGGGATTAAGATAAACTATAAATTAGGAAAAGATAAACTAATATATCTAAACTATATCTTAGAATATCTTATCACAGCTAATAAAACAGATTCTAATAAAACAGATTCTAACACTCCCCCTCAAGCTGGTGAATAGGTATTCTCCATTCCCAGCTTGGAAACAATCTTCTCAAAGATGTTGCTGTTCAGCCCCTTTGTTAGAATATCTACAAGGTTGTCTTGTGAGGAGACATATGGAGTGCATATCAGACCACTATCTAATTTTTCTTTGATAAAATGTCTATCAACCTCTATGTTTGGTTCTATCATGTTGCACCGGATTATGAGCTATGCTAATAGCAAATTTGTTATCACAATAAAGTCTCATTGGTTCATCCGATTTTATCCTTAGGTCTTCCAAGATAATCTTCAGCTAGAGTAGTTCACATATCCCTTGTGCCATTGCCCTGAACTCTGCTTCAGCACTGGATCTGGCTACCACACTTTGTTTTTTACTCTTCCAAGTCACAAGATTCCCTCCAAGGAAAGTGCAGTATCCCGTAGTTGACCTCCTATCCACAATTGACCCTGCATAGTCTGCATCTGTATATGCTTCCAGATTTACATTCCCATTTCGTTTGAAGAAAAGTCCCCTGCCTGGGGTCCCTTTCAAATACTGCACAATTCTTAGTGCAGCTTGTAAGTGAACCCCCTTCGGCTGGTGCATGAACTAGCTGACTAGACTCACGGCAAATGCAACATCAGTTCTAGTGTGAGATAAATATATTAGTCTACCAACTAGCCTTTGATACACTTCCTTGTCAACTGCAGTATCTTCTTCTGCGTTTCCCAATTTTAGGTTTGGGTCAATTTGTGTACTTGCAAGCTTGCATGCTATCTTACCAGTCTCTTTCAACAAATCAGTGATGTATTTCTGTTGAGATATGAATATTCCCTTTTTAGAATGGGCCACTTCAATTCCCAAAAAATACTTCAATTTTCCCAAGGTCTTAATTTCGAATTCCTTGGCTAGATGTTGGCCTAACAATCGTTGCTCTTCCTCATCATCACCTGTCACTATAATATCATCCACATAAACCAGTAACATTGTTACTCCCCTTGACTTAGAGTGTTTAAGGGATGCAAAACAATTCAATGATTGAATTTGAAACAAATAGTTTAGGTTTTGTTCTAAATAATTGGATATTATGTCATGGACCTTCAAATTAACGGAAGAAAAAATGTGTAAGACAAAACTTTTGAATATAGTAGCCACAACACAATGACTATTCTAATTTCTAAATAATAAATAGACTTAAATATGTTTTTAATCTCTCAAATACAAAATAAATTTATTTTTTGCCTCTCAAATTTAAAATTGTGTTTTTTAGTCCCAGTAATTTGAAAGCAATATATATATATTATATACTTCAGTCCCTTTGTTCAGATGTAGTTAGAGAATTTGTCAAACAAAACTCACCTATTATTAAATTTGTCCAATAAAATCCCCTTACTAGTGCTATTTTTAGTGAAAACATTACATTAAACTAAGTTGATATTGAACAAGTGACTCAATTTGTCTCAACCAGTGGTGCTACAGGTAGTCCTAGGGGATTAAAACAATCTTTTGAAATTACATGAATTGAAAAAATCAATTTTATGTTTGAGGAATCAAAAACAAATTTACCTTAAATTTAAGAGACTAAAACTATATTTAAGTCTAATAAATATATCTTACTCTTCCAATATATTTTATATGTTTGATTTTGATCCATGGTTAGTGCAACAGTTTTTCATAGAATCATCACATCATAAATATTGATTGACACATTGTTAAATAGTTGAAAATGAGTTTGATCATTAAAATAACTACTTGAAAATGTGAAACTCATTGTGATGTGTTAGCACAAAATTCAATGATGGTGGAAAGAATTTCCGATTGACAATAGATTAGTATTAATCTCGTATTCTTAACAGTACGTGATCTAATTCAGCAGAAAATCATTGTTCTAGATTAAAGGATCTGAGGTTAAAGATTTCAAGGTTTAGGTTTAAGACTTTAAGAAACATGAAATTAATTTGAGAACTCGATTATCAATGAAAAGATTAAAGTTTCTAAGTTGACATGGTGACAGAATCAATATCTATGTTTCTAGGTTTAGAGAAAATATTTTATTCGTTACTGTTCTGACAAAAGCATGGTACATAGGGTACTTCATGCAGAATCAGATGACTAGTTCTGCTACAAATATGGAAATAAATAGAAAAACATATCTCCTACAAATCTGGAGAGAAATAAGGAAATAAAACCTTAAAGATACTGAACTTTCTAAACATATCTGACTTTTCTTTTCCAGATTAATTTCTCCTAAATTAGCTCATATGAATCTGGACAGGTTCCTGTCAGAGTTGACAATGTCAATAATAGAATTTTGGGTAGCAGCAAATTGGAGCAATTTAATGGCTAGAACAAGAACAATGCAAGGCAGAAGACTGAAAAAAAAATTTGGTGTTACAAAAGTGAGGTTTGGGGTTCAGACTTCAAACAAGCTTTCAAGTATAAACCATCATTAACTCCACTTAGACTTTATTAAGAAAGTGGATTATGGGTCAAACTCAACCTTACAAAACTGGCATGTAAGATAAGGATTATTCCCTACTTATATACTTTAATTTGGTTATATCGCTAGTTGATACGTGATCTCCAACAGTTTTCAACTCTCATTTCTGAATTCTCCATTTATGTCTTGAATTTATATGACATTCTACAATACAAACTTTATCATCTACATGGTTTGTGTGTTACCAAAAAGGAATGAGTGACAAAATTTCCATAAAATAACTAAGACTCTTAAATAAGGTAACTACTAAAATTGATGTCTAGGTTATGTAACACAGTTTGTGAAGCAATATAGAACCAACGGTAGTATATTTAAAACTTCTTGTTGCAATAAAGTTCAAATCTATCTTATAAGATACAATTACTGTTTTCATCCATTTCACACAGGTCATTGAAGATATAAAGAAATCCACGAAACAACACAAGGAAATGGATAGAGTAAAGTTCAAACTCTATTAATTATAAACACAAAACAATCAACAACCTCACAAACATGTTCAAGACATCATGCATGATGAAGCAGAGATTATAAAATATTCAAATTCATACCTCCAGATTAGGCCATGCAGCCAATTCCTCAGCAAGCATCTGGAGAGCAGCTCTATTCTTTGGAATTTTTCCTTCATTGACCTAATAAATGCAAAGTCAATTCTTTTTCTGAAATCAGCAATTGACTTAAGAAACCAAGGTATAGGCTATTTGTTCTCCAATCCCAGTGGATACAAGCCCTTTCTGAATCTTTTCCTAAATATGGCAATCAACTTCTATGTGTTATGTTCATTCATGAAAAACTAGGTTCAAGGCAATGTGGGTGAAAGCTTGATTGTCACACCAAGGTCACAACTGCAGAGGGCCGCTGAACCTAATCTCACTGAGTAAAAGATGCACCTATAATAACTCAAAAGTTTGGACCACTCATTCCCCAATGACCACTCCTGAACATTCAAACTTTGCACTTGGACTTAATTTTCAAACTTGTTTGTTACTTTACCTAGATATCAAATTTCCTTCAGTGAAACATAATAATCGATGGTTGATTTTAAATTTATAGAACACCCAGCCCAGTTTCATATTCCAACAGCATACACTGTTGTGCCCATTGTCTTTATAAAGAATCCCATGACCTGGAGTTCCTTTCAAATACTTTAAGATGTGTGCACACTGCATCCCATGAGAACCTCACAGAGATGACATAAACTGAATAACTATACTTATTGGGAAAGAAATGTCTGGACATGTCACTGTAATATAATATTAATGACCCCCATAAGCAATGTACAGGGGTCACTACACAAACCAGAAAATCACTAAAGTGACCAAATCAAATAAGATCATGACCTAGATCATGTGTTTGTAAAGGTTTTATTTGTGTATATGTCTGCATGCTGAAAGGGTAAAGGAAAAGAAGAAGAAAAAAAATTGAAGGCTACTAAATGGTACTTATATTTAGTAAATTGGGCTAGCAATACAATATACTATTATAGTATATATAGTACCCTCCACATACTAACCACGGGCATAATACATTATATACTTAACTCTCAACAAGTTGGATCCTAATAGTCTTTCAAAAGCCAGATATTTGTCCCCTAAAGAACAACCCGATGTCCAGTCCAAACAAGATTTTGTATAAACTCTGAAGCTTTTGATCATTAAAGCACAATTTTAACAATCATGATTATAGAAGAAATACTTACTTCATCCAAAGCATCAACTAGATCATCTCTTGTAGGTCCTTCAGAATATTCAATACCAAGTAATCTTCTTCTTTCCACTTCTCTGGGGTCCTCAATCATTATAGTTAATTTGACCTGAAAGTAGGATAAAGAAAGAATCACTGGATGATCTTCATAGGCAAAGACAATATGATTGTGAAATGTAGTGGCGTAGCAAGCAATATTAGGGCCTATAAGTAAAAAAATTAAGCTTATTTATAAAATCATATTGTATATCTTTCGGCCTCCCCTCCCCCCACCCAAAAAAAAAAAAAAAACTCGCGCACACTTCATATTTCTGCTCCTCCATCACAGATGATTTCTTAAGAGACAAATGGCCACACGACAATTCAACTCTTAGTTAGTTCATTTACTCAAACATCCCAAATTACCACCTTTCACTTTTCTATATTCCTTCTAGAATTAAGCTTAGAAAGAAAAAATAAGGATAATGAAATCATCACAACCTCAGTACATGTCTTAAGAACAAGCACTATACAGTATACACACGTTTATTTTCACTCCAACTTTTTACACTTAACAAATATCACTGTTCCTGTACACTATCACAACGTCTCGTAAAGTACGATGATTACCATCATCAACAAACACAATATTGATTAGTAAAGCAAAAATTAAAAATAAATAAATAAAAGTACCTCGCCGAAGAGCATGTCCCGGTTTTTCCTGAGAAGCTCCAAAACCTACAGGTGAGCACGGAAATGCAATAGGAAAACGGAAAAACAACAAAAGAAACAACCAAATTTAGGAAAATAAAAACAGAGATACCTTTTTGATTTGGTCGACGTATTGAAGGTCCTCGGGGGTTGGTTCATCATCGTCGCGTTGCTGCTCCTGAATAGAAGAGACACGAAGGTCAGTGTCTTCTTTCCCCGCAGAGGGAACAAGCGAGAGGGAGTTCGAGGCTCGGCGATGGCGGAGGCGCGTGAACGCTGCTCCGCTGCAAAAGAGAGAGTGGGTGTGGCGGTGGAAGGTGGGAAGATTAGAAGAAGAAGAAGAAGAAGAAGAAGAAAGAGAAGGAGGTGTTGGCAGTGTGAGTGAGCATGCCATTGCTACTCTCCCTTGCTGGCTTCTATCCTATCATGTTTTCTGTTTTCCTGGTTGTGGCACTCGCTCATACCAAATCAAGTAGGTCCATCAAGTGCTGCCAACCAAACTCATCTTTCCTTACATTTTTTTTTTTTCTTAGGAATTATTCTGGATACGTTGGAGACACTCAAAGGATAGGATACTTGACCCTAAGATTTAACGGCAACTACATACATAAAGTACGACCCAAACCCCTACCACTAAACTATATAGTTGAAGTTACTTTCCTTACATTACATTACATGTGTTATCACCACCACATTGCTTTTACTCTCTCACAAATCAATGGTAAATATTTATATATCTATTATTTTATGGTAAAAATTTATATATCTATTTTTTTTTAATTTTAGTATTATTGACTTTGTCTATAATTAATCATTGTCCAAAAATTTAACTATTCATCTTTAGTAGAATTTTCTCTCCAGCAATATTTCTTCATGCAAAGGATTTAAATTTAAAATTTTGCTTAAAAAAATTAAATTTAGTATCACTTAAACTAATGACGTGTTCGTATATACCTATCATCTTAGTATTAAAGAAAAATAGGCGATTCAAGTCTTTCTATTTTTTTAAACAAATAAAAAATAAATCATGTAAGAGTAGTTATTTATAGAAGATAAGAAAATTGAGATATGACATTAAAAAAAACTTGAATTTATGAGTACAATAAAATAAGGTAAAATGATCTATATAAAAATAGAGAGTAAAGTAGTTATTGAAAGAATTATTTCTTTCATATAATGGTATAGATGTACATAATATAATTTTTATTTTATATAATTAAAATTTATGATAAATAAATATTTTTATTATATAAATTTTATTTTTTAATAAATATTTATTTAATTACTGAAATATTAAAATTAAATAAAATAATCAATAAAAAGAGATAAGATATTACAAAGAATTTTTAAATACAAAAACAACTAAAAATAATGATTAGAAAACACTTTTATGCATTATTATGTTAGCTTATGTCGAGAAAGAATTTAAACAAACAAATATTAAGCGATGTTTTGAGATTACCGGTTAGAGAATAAAAAATCAAAAAGTATATTTTTTTAAAAGAATAAGACTATATTTTCGCATTATTTTGCATACAATTCCAACATATAAAGAAAGTTACTCGCCGATTTTGTTTTTTTGGCCCGTGTCATGTCCTAAGAACATTGATTAACATGATACTTTAAGAAATTATTAATATTTAACTATGTCACTTTATTTTATTTTTTTCGTCCCTGGAGTATTTACCGCTGACAGCGGTGACTAATCTCCTCGCTACGTTGGAGGCACCTGGGATAGCTGGCCCCAAGATTTAACGCGGCTGCATACACAAGGTAAAATTCGAACTCCTGACCTTGCTTAAGCGTGGATCAACCCCTACCGCTGAACCACACGCTTGGGATTACTATGTCACTTTATTTCGATATATAATATGTTTTTAAAATATAAAAATTATTATTAAATTAGAACTTTACAAATATTTGAAATGATAGATATAATTGTGATAATATCGTATGATCAAAATAATAAATTTAACTTTTTTTTATAATGTTATTAAAAATATAGTTTTAAAAAATTAGGCATTTAATGTCAATTTATTTTATCTTGTTTATTATTATCACAATAGTAATTAAAAATAATAATAAAAATAACATCGACCAGAAAATTTTATTAACTTTCATGTTTTCTTCCTTATACATCCAATATGGATGTAAATGTAATGCATTTTCATTTATCACTCAATTGTTTTTCATATTCTTATTGAGATTGAGTTTTCTTCTTTTAATTCAAGGTGATATTTGGCGTTGACTCAAAAAAAATATTATATTAAACTATTAAAATTTATTTAAAAGATCGAATTCTCCCAACATATTTTTTCAAACATACAATTATGAAAAATGAACCCTTGTTCATATTTTTAAGGAAGAAAGTTATCAAACAATTGTATCACATCATGTTAATTATTGAGATTGACTATATCAATAACAAAGTCAGCTGGATTTTTGGTGTATATAAATCTTATCGAGAAGTCTAATGACATTAGCAAATAATTAATTTTAAATAAAAAATGTTCAAAATATTTGACTCCTAAAATATCATTAAAAAAACAAGAAACGCTCAGATAGGGATTGAATGTTTGTATGTAAGTTTTAAAAGTTTTTTTTTTTTTTTTTTTACAAATGAATAGTAATAAGTTTGCAAACAAGCTTTCATCTAAGATGAGTGTGGATTGAGGAAAAGAGAAAAAGAACATTGGTTGTGTTTGGATGGGTATTTTAAAAATTCAAGAAATTTGAAGTTCTTAGAATGTAAATTATTTTGATTTCAATCTCTATTATTTATTAAATATTTTGTTTGGATAAATCAATTTAAATTTTTAAATTTTTGAATTTTTAATTTAGATAAGTCAATTTAATTTAAACCGTAGAAAAAAGAATTTGGTTTTAAATAAATAAATATATTCAAAATTTAAAATTAAACTTTATAAAATAAATAGTAACCGATTTTTAAATATTGAATAATTTTATTAAAAAAAACATTTTTAATAAATTTTTAAAATTGAATATTCAATAATTTTACAAAAAAAAAGCTATTGATACTTTTTTATAATAAAGAGAGATAAAATATATATAAGTGATAAGAGAAAATAAAATATGAAGAATTTTAAATTCTTATTATGGAGAAAGTAGAGACACTTGAAGGAGTTGAATAAAATCACTAAAAAATTCAATACTTTTTGAAACAACAAATTAGTAACATGATTGTAAGCGTACAGACGAAGAGATAAGTAAAAAAATACACAATATTTTTATAGTGATTCTTATTAATTATTGAAACTACGTCCAATTCTTGATTAATTAGATAAGTTCCACTATCTTTTACAAAGATACAAGTATTCTTTCACAAACCATTTTTGGCTTAACCTAAGTGTTCTTTAACTTGTCTCTTTAAGCAACTATTCAAGTATTATTTTAATGCAAAGTCTTTTTCAACTTCAAACAATTAAGTATTCTTTTATAGTTAAGCCTCTTTACATTCAAAACAATAATACTAAGTTAAATTTGAATAAGATAACAATGTTATTTTATCTTATTATCATAATGTGATACAACCTATTAAGTTCAATGATTGTTACAAAAAGAATGAGTGTATTTTTACAATGAACTAATGTTCTCTTTTCTTTCTAAAACTTCTAGTTTCTTTATATAGTTGTTTTGTAAAGATGATCGTTGTAAATCCTTGAGCATTTCTCATAGGCTTATTTTGTCTATCTTCAACACCATTCCTTTTAGAGGGAAATGTCTATTTGTGCATTAAATGCTTCCATTAATTACGTTTCATCAAATTGTCACTTCTTATTTGATCAAGGAAGCTACTTATCACATTTTAGTTCCTTTAGTGAATTGTGAGTATCGAAAAAAATTATTTAATTTAGTTAAACAAAAAAAATCACCAGTTTCATATCTGATTATAAGATTCTTTCAATTAAATTACACTATTTAAGAAAATTAATTAATTTAGTTAACAATACTAAATTTGTTAATAATTTAAACTTTTTTCCAAAATTACATTTAACATCCCTTAAATTAATCTTCTTTCTTTCCATTCAATCATTTTTCACCTAATTAATTAATATTTGGAAGAGAGATATTTATGTATCTATTTATTTTCTCTAATCTTAATAAAAGAGTTTTTTTTTTAGAATTAAATATGATTTTAGTCCTTTTTGACTCTTTTTTATTTTAGTCTCTCAAAAATATTTTGCTTGATTTTAGTCCTCCAAGTTTATATAATACATATTTTTAATCATTTTTATATAATATTAACTTTTACCGTTAAAATAGGTCACTTTAATATCCAAATCACAATAAATTTTCTAGTAATTTTTTTATTTAAACAAAGAGTCTCCCACCAAACTTTAATAAAATCCTTTCACAAATTTAAAATAAGATTTTTTTTTCTCCACTATCCACTATATCCATAAACATTCATTTTCACGTCTTTGTTAACAAACATCTAAATTTTTAATTTCTAATTTCTGGTGACATTGTTTCACTCTAAACCTCAATATGCTAATTACTCTAAACAATACCCATTCTTCTCCCTTCCCAAGCGCTTTAAGGTATTGCCTTTACAAAACAAGAGACCCTTGACTTTCTCGTTGAGAGTAAAAACAAAATAAAAAAAATAAAAAATAAAATAGAACACTTCTAAAACTTCTATCTTTAGGTTCAAGAGTAAATAGTCAAAAATTTTAAGTGTCAAATTAATTTTTACTATAAATCTTAACTTAATCATAATATTTTAAAATTAAAAAATTTCATTTTAGTAAAATTAACGATAATTTAAATACTGAACTGACCTATTTTAACAACAAAAATTAATGATATTTTAAAAAAATATTATATAAATTTAAAAGACTAAAATCAAAAATTTATTAGGGACTAAAATCAAATAGAATTAAATTTTAGAAGACCAAAAATATATTTAATCCAAATTATTATCTAACTAATTGTAAAATTTTATTCTCTTTTTTCAAAAAAATTATTAATTAAATAAATATATTTTAAAATCAATATAATTAACACAATTCACAATTAAAAAATATATATCTTATAAACACTAAATCCTAAAACTTATAAAAATTCACAGTTAAAAAAAAAAGTCACACAGACAAAAAAAAAAGCATTAAATACCAAGTAACATTAGTGAATAAAAAAAATTAAAAACCAACACGTTTTACACTGATTAGTTATTAAACAGAAGTGTAAATTAACTTAATGGACATATTAAATGCAGCGCAAGCATCAGAGACCCGAAACCAAAGGCAACACAACGGTGGTATTTAAAGAGACTATCGAAGCGCAATACTCAAGGCAAATTGAGTTGTGATGGACGCGGATTCTGCTCAGCCTGATGATTATTTGGAACCTTTCAGGGTTTCTGTTCAACAAATTCTCACTAGAGTCAACAAGGTTCTCATTGCTCAATTCCTTCTCCCAACACTTCTTCCATCACTATCATGCTTGTTATACTCATTTTCAAAGCTCAAGTTAGTTTAGCAGCAACAGTGTTTTAATTAGTTGAACTCGGATTCTTTGTATGAATTAGCTTACCCTAGAAATTTAATTAATAAATCGGCGTTTGCTTTATGTCACTGTTATTGTTCTTGTTGTTTCTTGTGTTCTTAGTTGTAGTAATTTACAATTAGGGGAGGGGCTGGAATTATAGTTCAAGGGTGCTTGTGACTTTATAAGTAAAGGAAATTTTATCTATCACTTGCATAATTTATGTAGTAGTTTAACCTAATTTGTGCAACAAATTTGACATATAACTAATATGGTATGCATAAACTTGTTTAATAAAGTAAAATTACTCGATTCAACTAATGGAGGGTGGGTCTAGTGAAGCAACCAAGAAATCAAAAGTGAGTTTGATTCTTCTTCTGGGAAGGAAGGAACCGTGAATGGCAAACAACATAGGGATTTAGATATATGGTGCTGTGTAATTCTCTCAATGAAGATTAGAGAGAGAAGGGTACTGCAAATGCAAAAAAGTTAACATAAATAATGAAAATTACATGAGAAGGATGTCAACAAAAAAAGTTAAAAATTATAAGGAAGACTTTTTGTGTGAGCACTGCCAGGCACATGCAAATATTTACCATCCAAATGTACAAAAATTAATAACATAGGGGTTAGCATAGTTTTTATTTTATTTTATTTTATTTTTTATTTTTTATTTATTTTAGATATTAATATTAAGAGAGGTTAAAAACATGGAGGTGACCATGGCACCAGTGAGTCACCCCGTTCCCTCTGCCCCTGCGTATGATTGCAAGTTTATTAATGGAAAAGGAAGTGATGGTTTGGTCCTCTGAAATGTTGGAGATTTCTGAGTTGATTTAGGGCTCAAAGTTAACCTTGTTAAAGTTGTTATAGTGGCCTAGATTCACTAGCATTTGTTAAAATATTAATTAACTATAGTTGTATACACAGTCCTCAATTATCTCCTCTACAGATGCACTCCTACTGTAAATAAGATAGGGCGTGTGTACATAAAATACAATTTCTCTTGAACATTATTTGTCAGATATTCCTATGAAAAAGGAATAGTGGTAGTAAAACACTTTTTTATTGGTTAAAATTTATTGAAAAATACAAAATCATGAGTGAGATTTATTAAATAGAGTATGAGATCCACCAAATTTAGTAATTTTTAATAAATTTCAACCAATGAGAGATAGAATATTCCAAAGAGCGAGTTAAAGAGTCAGTTCCTGACATTTCTCATGAAAAAAAATATATGATGTAAGATGTATATGGTACTATATATATATATTATCATCATGTTATAAAGCATCCATTGAATTGGAAACACATTCCTGATGAAATTCTCTTCCATTAAGAGAGAAAAAAATATAAACCATCTTAAATAAATTAAAAATAGTTGGGTCATTCAATGATTACGGGGGGTGGGGGAAGCGGAAATATGCTCTATTTTTTGGGAATATTTACCAACTTTACTCTCTTCTTTTTATGAGGAAGTTTCTTGTTTCCCTTTTGGTGTGATTTTAATGTGATTTTTATTAAATTAAGTTTCAAATGACTAGTAGCCTTTTAATGACCAGTTGCAGTGGCCTTAATTTGATGGGATTCCTTCCCCCCGCCCCAATTATTTTGGGGTCTGGTTTAGTAATGACCAAAACCATTTAACCTAGTTTGAATTATGATTTTGTTTTCATCTGTTATACAATATATTTCCAGATCTAAATTTTTTGATACCCTAGAAATAAATCCATAGCTTTGTTCTTGCTGCACTTTTTCTTACTCCTAATCATAAATTCATGAAGCTGCTGTTCTTGTTTTTTCACTGCATGATACTTTTATTACTATTTAGCTGATGTGTAAGTTAAAGGATAAGTAAATTTTAATTTTATCAATGTTTGATGGTCTAAAGACTCTAAACTGTTTAATTTTAAATGTTTGATGATAAGTGTAAATTTGCTAGCATGGAATTATGGACTTATTGCTAGTTTTGTGCTGTGAAATTCCAAGTTGAAAAATAATCTTATAGTGCCTTGTTTACAGCTTGAGAATCAAGTGACTGAGGTTGAACAGTTCTATGAATCCACTGATAATATTCAAGGTAATAATTCTAAAGGTGGCTCACTTGTGAAAGAAAAGGGCAAGGAGAAGCATCTTATTGGCACCAAAAAGCCACTGCAAGATGCATCACATACCGAAGCTGCTGCTGCAAAGAGAATGCAAGAGCTCATGCGTCAATTTTCCACAATATTACGTCAGGCAAGTGTGAATACTTTGCAACTTTTTTTTTTTAATGATCTATATGAATATACTTTCTCCTGACTCATGAGTCTCCTTAATCCTTATATTTGAATTTCATTTTTTAAATAATTGATCTTGAGGTATCTGTAGTTGTCTGTTAGAAAATGTTTTATGTATTTGAGTTAATGATCTGCCAAAAAGGTAATTCTGTTTTGAGATTACCTTTCAAAATGTATTGAACATTTTCAATATCTCAAAATTTGAACTCATGCAGGAACTCATAATCCTATTTTTACTGTCACCACCTCTATTTTCTATCACCTTTGAACACTAAACATCTAAGTTTTCGATTGAACATTATAGTTCCATTTGATCCATGTATCTGACCCCATCCTCTGGGAAAAGATTTGGTTGTGGAGTAAGTGGCTAAGAGGCATTGCCCTTTTATTTCCCTTTTCCCATGGGCAATCACATTTTATTATCAAATTATATTTCCCTTCTCCCATGGGCAATCACTTTTTATTATCAAATATTGTTAATTAGTTGTAGTTATACTTGTTGGCTGGATGGGGCTTGTATTATGATTCATACAAATGTCCTAGACTAAATTTACACTTATCATGGTGCTTGCTGTTCTGATACCTCCTACTATAACAAATCCACAAGTTGCAATTATTGGTTCCACGAGAATCTTATGCTGTCTAAATAATCGAACACAAGGTTAACGGAATTGTGCTAAAAGTAGTCAAATTGAGTAAACCTAGGATTAAATTCACAATATACACATGAGAATCAATTATGGATAGGTATAGGGATTAAGTTTACTTGCACTTATTTGTTTAACTCCCTCTTTCTCTACAATTACTCAATTTCCTTTGAAAATCCAATTACCTCTTTTAGTCTATTAATGATTAATAATCAAGTGTCATTACCAACCTTTTCCCTAATCAAATCCCCTATTTGGTCAGTTATGGAACTAGATAAAGAAAGCATAAAGAGCTGAGGGATTTGTTAATGTAATAATAACTAATTGGAAGCGACAATTGCAATCAAGGAGTCAATTGAAAGCCATAGTGGTCAATAGCGTGCTATAGTGCTGCTAGTGGCCTCATGCTGCGCTCTTGTTCACTGTTGCCAAGTGTTTTGAAGGAGTGAAGTTGCATCCACAAATTGTGGTGTTATCCCAGCAAATCATAGCCCTTGGGGTCACCAATCTTCAAAGGGTTAAAATCCCGTATTTATCCACCTGTATTATCTGCCACTTTTGGAGGTATTTTTACAAGTTCACCACGTTTTACCTAAAAAAGTTGTACACCTGTCTGATTAGAGACCAAGCGTACCTTTCTGTCACATGTATTTTTGAGATCAGAGATCACAGAACATGATAACTGCTGATCTTCTCCCTTTTTAGTCACTACACAGATTTGGTATTTCTGGCCAACCCACAGCACTGCAAAATTGTTCTGGCCAAAACTGAATGCATCAAAGCATAATTCTCCTCTGGTCTCTCCACTGTTCATGTCCTCTCTATTCCTAGAGGTCACTTTTTTTTTTTCCCAGCATATCTCTCCTGTATTTTTTGTGTGGAGTTAAGAGAAATACATAGTCTCATGTGTTACGTTATTTTTATTTCTAGAGAAGTCTCATGTTTCCCCTAGTGTGTTTTTTATTATAATTTTAAATTTTGGAGAAGACTATTCTGATGTCTTTTTTTTTTTTTTTTAGATGTTCCTTGACTTCTGTTGTTCACTCATGAGTTTAGCTCAAGACTTTGAATTCTCATTGTGAATTATGAATATTTTAATTTTGGGCAATTATTTATTTTAAATATTTATATATGTATAGTATAAGATTTTTACCCTGTATTTATGCTCCTTAAAATATCGGTCAACTAATGGTGGTTTTGGGGCTGGTTGCTACATGCCACTGTCCAGGGTAGATATCTATGCGGAAAGCATATCAAACTTGGGTAGATTCTAATACATAATTGACATGCCAAAACAAATCCAATTGCAAGGGAAAGACAGATTGTATTGAAATCAAGAAATGCCACAATCAAGGTGCAAGGTTTGCCAGAGCCCAAATGGTAGACCTTACACACAATGAAAAAGGAATTGAAAGGAAAAAAAGACTAATATCCCAAAAGAAATCCTAAAAAACCAAGTAGACAGAGAAGGGAAGCCGAAAGAATCCCAATGATCTTCAATCCTATGTCTCTATGAATCTATCCTGGAGTTACTTCACTGTCTTCTGTAGAAAAGTATTGAAATTAGGTTAAAGTTGGCCAAATGATGGCTTAGTCCCTTTTTATTTGAGTTGGGCCAAAAATTCAAATTTTGGTGCATCATCAAAGGCATTGTCATGAAAAACTTCCATAATTGATGTTGACATTTTACATTGTCATGTCTCTCTGCTAGAAGTGGCTGTAACATTTTTCATGATCATGTTACTACACCATAAGCTATTAGCACATTTGACATGGCCATGTAAAATCTCCAGGAGTTGTTTAGAATCTCCAAGATGCTGAATTTTACCTGGAATTGTACTCCTTTTGGCTGTGGTTCACTCAAACTTGGTCGTATCCTCAATCCTGGTTCAAATAGGGAAAAAAAAGTGAACCACACACTCAAATGTAGAACTCAAGATTATCAGGGTTATCTCGACTCTAAATGGTTTTCTTGCTGTTGAACACTTGGCTTTTGATTGAGTGCAATACATTTGATTGATTCATGTATCTGACCCAAGGCTTTGTTGTTGCTTTCATTTATCTTATTTTGGCTCCACCCACAAGTTTACCCTTTCTACGACAGTAATCATCATATAGTACCTGACATAATTTGTTGCCGTGTCCATAATCTATATTTAACATTCATCATAAAACAAATAAAGCAACATTGTCTGACCATGCCAATTTAAAACATGATAATGGGATAAGCTCATAATGCTTGAACTTAAAATAACTCGAAGCAAGATCTATGAAATGCAAATTCTCCTTCATCAAGTCAAAAGGAACTTCAAACACTACCAGAGTAATGAATAAGTAAATACATAGTGAATAACAAACCAAATAACAGCAGCTACCGGAAACACCAGAACACAAGATCTTTGAAATGCAAATTCTCAATCCCTTAACTATGACTAATTCATTGTTTAAATTCTCCATTTTTCGATTTAAAATAAAAACTAGTATGAAAATGTGGATATTATGTACTCAATTTTTATTGTGAAGACATTCAAAAAAGCTCAATTTATTTTTTATTGTTTAAAGCTTTAGAGAGAATGGAGGGTAGCATGTTGAATGATGGTCAAATGATTTCCCTTTCCTCTGTTGAATATATTGACCCTACCAAGTTTCCTTTGAAAAATCAGTAGTGATACATCTTGATGTTTTGCAGATAACTCAGCATAAATGGGCTTGGCCATTCCTGGATCCTGTAGATGTAGAAGGTCTTGGGCTTCATGACTATTATGAGGTAATGCCTTTTCTTCATTTTAAAGCTTTTCTCTTGGTCTACACTATAGTTATCTTTTTACATAATTGATATATGAAATCTTTTGTCCTGCCTACAACCAAATATGCTTGAGCAAGCTTTATTGGAAAAGGGTTTAAATATTGGCTTAGTCTGTGTTCAGCAAGTTGTAGCACTGGTTTCACTAGTTGATCATCAATCTTTTATAGCAGTTACTTTTTGCTGATTGTCTTTGATTATATATCCGAAAATAATTTGTTTAATTTTCTGCCCTAGGTTATTGATAAGCCCATGGATTTCAGTACAATAAAAAATAAAATGGAAGCTAAGGATGGCACAGGATATAATAATGTCCGGGAGATATACGCAGATGTAAGGTTGATATTCAAGAATGCAATGAAATACAACAGTGACAAAAATGATGTCCATGTTATGGCAAAGACCTTGCTGGCAAAATTTGAGGAAAAATGGCTGCAACTTTTACCTAAAGTTGCTGAAGAGGTAAACTGTTTTCCAAAATAGTTTCCTTAATTTTTGAAAATGAAGCTTTCTAGTAATAATCTTGGGGGAACCACACCACAAAAAATTGTTGTAATTGGAGAGGCCCAAGACCTTATAAGTCCCATACTAGAATGCCATACTTCATATGTGGGACTCAAGTTTCATGCCTTGTAATTGGATCCTAACCTTTCACTGTGTACCGTAGCCCTGGAGCCTTTGACTAGTGCCTAACAAACACTGCAATGTCGACATCACCATGTGCATTGGATGTTCAACTAAGAGATATGGTAAAAAACACCGACACCAATTAATAAGAATCTTGGGAGAACCATACCATGAAAACTAGCCGGTGTAGTTGGAGAACCCAATATCATAAAATCCCACACTAAAACCCATACTTCTAATGTGGGACACAAGTCCCATACCTTGCCATTGGATTCTAGCACTTTCTTATAGATTTGTTAAGGGATTGGGTTTAAAGCTATGGTCTTTTTACCTATACACATGGTTGTCAAAATCATGATCCTGTTAAGTTTGGAGGATGGAACTTTGCTGATCCTAGGAGAAACTTGTTTTAGCTTGGATCATGCTGGAATCACATCTCAGCACCTAGAATTACAAGGATCATATGATCTGGCCAAACTAATCTTTTATGTAGATGAACATTGTGCTTAGAATAGACAGTAAGTTTTAACTGTGGTATCTCCAATGGTTTCTGACATTCCCATACCTTGGTAATTGATACCTCTTTCCCTTAGAATGTTTCTAGGGGATAGGCTTCTTTCATGACTTTATTTGATTCCTTGTAGTGGGCATTCCCAATTAGGAGCCAATTTTCCTTTAGGAAGTCCTTTGCGCTTATTCTAACCTTCTTGTCTTGAGAATGAGGTTGTTGACATTGAATGTCATTGGATGACATTCTTGTGTTGTAGGGTGGCCCTTTGTCCGCTTCAACTTGTGGGTAGTTGCTCTTCTTTCATCAATCATGTTTAACTCCTTTGGGAGGAGATTTTCATTTTCCTTCTCCAATTTCTATAGGCATGACTGCTTTGACATTATAGGTCAATGCTATTCGGAAAGGTGACTCTCTTAGTTGAATGGGGCATTGTTTTCTTTTGTTTGAATGATTGTTTTTCTTGGAGGATCCTTTATCCTCCTATGTCTATTTGTCTTCTATTTATCTCAATGATATTCTTCTTTTACAAAAAAGAAAAAATTGAAATGTTTATGTACAATTTCTGAGGCTGTACATGTTGCAGCTGCAATATTGGTCCTCCTATATTATTTGTCATTACCTTTCTATATTTGTGCATGGTAGGAAAAAAGACAATTAGAGGAAGAAGCACAGGCACAACTAGACATTCAACTTGCTCAAGAGACCTCTTATGCCAATAAGGCTAAGGATATAAGCACTGAGGTTAGTTGTTGGTTATTGTTTGCTAGTATTATGTTTTTCAGGAAAACCATTTATTTGATGTCACATAGGAGTATATTAGATAATTTATGCTGTCAACTACCTATTTTTTCAGCTTAATAAGGTTGATATGCTTTTGAAGAATCTCAAAGAAATGGTGATTCAAAAGTGCAGGTTTGTGAACCATTCATCATTTTTCCATGTCACTGACATCAAATGGAGTGGAAATTTGATATTGCATCTGTGAAGTTTGTGTCATATTACTATTAGTCTGGTTTATTTAAGTCTTGCTCTTTTGACAATATGATTGATGTTAAACTCAATGGTGATTAAATTCATGAAAAATTACTGAACCCTCTCGTTAAGTTTGTTTAAAATGTAGTGCATATTTTGTTTATTGAAAAGTTGATTCATTAAGAAGTGGAAAATGAAAACCGCCATATTTCTAATATTGAAATCAAATGAGTAATTTATTTTTACAATTTAATTATGTCATACAAGTAATTTTGTTGAAGGTTCAACAATAAATGTTGTTTGGTGCCAAAAAAAAGAACAATAAATGTTGTTAAGAAACTTTGATTGCCTATGTAGTTTTAAATTTTGTTAATCTCTAGATTAATTTTGAAGAAATACTTGTTTAGTTTTTAAAAGTTCTTTTAAGAAAACTAGTAAAAATATGCAATTATTTCTTGAAAATAAGTTGGAGCAAACATGCACTTAGGTTTGGAAAATAGTTCAACATCTTGTAGATTAACTAGGCATCATCCATTCTGTAGTCAGTTGAAGAATAAGTGCATTGAAGGATTTTATTTACATAATTACTAAAATAAAAGCTGTTGAGACTTGAGACTAAAGATAAAATAAGTTGAAAAAATGTCTTTCCAACTTTGTCAAAGTTGAAAGTTATTCTTATACATCAACAATAAAACCAACAAAATTATATGATTGTCTTTTTAGGCAGTAATTTGATTGATAGCTGTTGTTCTTTCTTCTTTTGTTGCTTTCTGTTCTTTTCACTTTCAGTCTATGTATATAATCACTAGATTCTTGTAGTAGTTGTAGTAAAACCATGTCGTCTATTTTTAAAAAATTGCCCCTTTAGAACCCAGCAGCTCCTAGATATGAAACTTTATGCCTAATTTACTTGCTCACAATTTTCCAATTATGGTAATGGTCTCCCTCAATGGGCTGAAGATTATTTTCAATTTTCCTGGTGATGAAACATAGTTGGAAGATAAAGGATTTGTATATTGATTGTACAATACAATACATTCTCTAATCTCCCTTTAATAGGGTAATCAACTATGTCTAAGTAAGGAAATCTTAAAAAGGAAAATCAGAAATAAGAAAATAAGGAAATAAAGAAATAAATATCAAGATGCAATGAGATGGTTTTGGACCCCCTAAAATATCTATGATGTTTACAACACTTTCCTTGAAGCTAGTAAATAAATATCAATCATCCCCAACTTGCCAATAAGTTTCTAAAATTTAGCAATATGAAGCCGCTAAGTGAAGACATCGGCCAATTGGATCCCCGTAGGATCATGTGCTATAATTATAAGGCCGTTGTCCTATTTTCCTATGATGAAGTGCTTGTGAATCTCTATGTTTTTGGCCAATTATTCTAGACTGCATTATGGGCAATACCAATAATTGAATTGTTGCCACTAAACAACGTCATGGGTCCCTCATATTTAACTTAGAATAATCTTCATCCATAATCCTTCACATATGTCGTGTGTCATAGCTCAAAATCCTTCTGTGCTAGATTGAGCAAATAAATTTTGTCTTGCTCCTCCATGTTACCAACTTCCCTCCCAAAAACATGTAGTAACCAAAGGTCGATCTCTGATATACGTCTAACCCTACAAAATTTGCATTAAGTATAAATTTCCTCGAACAATGTACATACTCTTGAATAATGGTTCTTTCCCTGGACTTACATTCAAATATTTGAGGATTCTATCAACTGCTCGAAGGTGCATCATCTCTCAAGGGCCATGCATAAATTGACCGAACACACTAAAAATATAAGCAAGATTAGGTTTAGTGTGAGATAGATATATTAGCTTCCCTACCAATCTTTGTATTGAGACTTCTCTACAAATAGACTTTCTTCACATCCAACCTTGTGGTTATATTCAATGGTTACCCTTGAGGTCTTATATTCCAATTATTTCCGTCTCTTTCAGAAAAAAAAGTACATCTATCGGGAATTAAAGATGAAGTGAATAAACTAACACATGAGGGGGGAGGGGGTGGGAGTTCCTTTCTTATGTTTAGAAACTACTGGTTCAGAATGTTCCAAGCTCAGAATGTAAAAACAGTAGTTTTATAAAATTAGTATGAGGCTCAGAATACTTTTCAAGAATATTGGTTTTAGTGTTATATTTTACTTTGCTTGAAAATATTGTTCTGTAATGAAGTTTAAATCTTCAGATTTAATAGATAAATAGATTCAGATCAGTGAATCAAAGAGAAAGGTAAAGAGGTAGCCACAACAGATTTATACTGGTTTACCCTAAATCTAGAGCTACATCTAGTCCTCACTATTCTAATGAGATTTATATAATAAGTAAACTCCAACCAACACAATTGGTAATACAACAACCTCACTTGGTTGTACAACTGTCTAGAGCACACAACTATTTTCAAGGCACCTAAAACAGATACACTCAGTGCTCACAGCAAAACTTTAACCACAACTCCTCACAGGTCTTGGTTGAGATACCCAAGGTAGAAAATACAACAAGTTTGTCTATAATGGTAGAGGTTTCCTCTCAGGAAATTAAATCTCACTTCTTTTTGTTTATACAATACATGCTTAGATTGAAATAATCCAAGTACACCATTATGATGTAATAGTTAAGACAGCTTCTTTCTGATGTAGTCCTTTAAGATATTTCTTTTGATTTTGACTAAGTTATCAGAGATGAGCATTCTCTTCATCATTTAGATGAAGTTTGCAGGGGCCTTCCGTTCTTCATCTTGGAAGTCACCATTCTGAACTATAATCTGAACTGCTTATTCTGACTTTATCTACTGAAACACTTACCAGAATTATTAGTTCAGATGTTATTTCATCATTCTTATTATTTGCATATATAAATGTTATTGTCATAATTAAAACCACTAGGGTTTTGGATTCAACAAAAGATGCCCTTTCTAGAATAGGCAACCTCTATTCCAATGAGGTACTTCAACTTTCCCAACAACTTCATTTCAAAATGAGTTGTTAACTTTTCTTTCAGTCAGTTTCTTTGCCTTATGCAATGATCATGTTGTCTTCATTGACTAGAAGAGTGAGTTTTCCATTAGGAGAATGTTCTATAAAGAGGGTGTGATCACCTAGATTTTGTTTGTACTCCAAGGATATCATAGCTTTAGTAGATCTTTGAAACCATGCTCGAGGAGATTGTTTGACGCCATATAAAGCCTTCTTTAGCTTGTTCACCTTGTTCTTTCCACCATTAGATTCAAATCCTAGGGGAATCTCCATGTAGACTTGCTTTTCTAGGTCTCCATGAAGGAAGACATTTTTAACAACAAACTGTAGCATGTCCTAGCCAAAATGGGCAGCTAATAATTCTCACTATATTCATTTTTGCCTAGAGACAAACATCTCTTCATAGTCTAATCCATAGGTCTCTGTGTATCCCTTTTCCACCAATATTTCCTTGTATCAATCGAAGGTTGCATCTGACTTACACTTCAATGTGTATTCTCATCTGCACCCTACAAGCTTCTTGTCCTTGGATTTGTCAACTATCTCCTAAGTTGAATTTCTCTACAATGCATTCATCTCCTCATTCATGGCTTTTATCCAAATTTTGTTTTTCTGGGCTACCTAGACAATACCTGGTTTTTGATTGCATCAATGGATGCCATAAAAATTTGATGTTTGACAAACAGACGATTAGTACAAACAAACTGAGAAATAGGATACTTGACACATGATCTTCTTCCTTTCCTCAAAGCAATAGGCATGTTAGTAGTAACCTCCTTGATATTATCTCTAGGGACATATACCTCCTGCTTGGACAATTGATTTTGCTGTGGGACCAGAGTGGGTTTCTCTCCCCTTTGGTATTTCTTTCTAAAGAACCGATCTTTCTCTTCTACTTCATTATGATCTCCCTTTTTTGCTTCACTATGGGCTTCTATAGTGTCAACTTCTTGAACATCTTGCAAAGAAATAAAAATTAACGACCCTAAGACAGACTTGATTTCTAGAATACCCTCCCCTAAAGCTGAAGGCCAACTAAGAAGGATTTTGTTTCATGAAATATTCATTGATACAAGGACTCAACGACCTTGAGGGTGATAACAATTATACTCTTTTATTTGAGGGGTAACTAATAAAGACACATTTGACAACTCTTGGGTTTAACTTACCATAGTGGGGACAATGAGGATTGAGAAAGGCATCACACCCAAATACATGACATGGAAAAGGAAATGATGAAAACATGTGTTCAATTAGACTAATACTGTTTAAAACGCGAGTAACATGTTAATGAAATAGGTGACAATTAGGAAATTTCTCCCCTATAGACATAAGGGATAGATATTTGGAAGAGGAAAGCTTTGGAAACTTCAAGAAGGTGATGATTATTTCTTTCCAAAACTCCATTTTGTTGGGGGTATTAACTCAAGTTAATACTATTGTCTTTAACAAATTTAGAGAATTCAAGATTTACATATTTTGTATCATTGTCCAACCAAAGTCTCTTAATAGACTCACCAAATTGTTTTTAATAAGACATTAAAAATTGACAAATATTTGACAAACCTTTATGTTTCATAAGAAAGGTCTATGACACAGTCCTCAATGAATGTCAAAAACAAATGGGAAAATAAAGACCTAAGCAAATTAAAAAAAGGATGTTCAAGATGCTTGTGGTGAAGTCAAATTTGGGAAGCTGCTTAAGTCTATGGTTGCCTATTGGCTAGGTAGAAAAATGTCCTTCATGGAGTAGTCTCACTAAGATTGTCCCACAGCTCACGTACAAAGGGATAACACAAATAATTTCGACTTATTTCTTAAGTCATAGGAATCTTGATTATCCCAAGCATAAAAGTATCAAACCTTGGGTCAGCTTGAGGTGGACCACCCCCTTCATTATGACTTAGTTTCATATGCCCTTAGAGGGTATGTAGATAGTTATGACTATTAAGGGCCTATTCGGCAGTCAGGAAATGATAATTTTATCCTATCTTGTTATACTTTGTTGTTTGATGTGTTAGCGGTATATGATAGTTTTATCATGTCCTATTAGTCTAGTATATTTTTTTTTATCCTGAGAAGTTGGGTTAGGAAGTAACAACATAAGCTTTCTCCCTCCTCTCTCTCTATGGATTATGTTATATTTTAAAATATATAATTATTATTATTGTTGTTGTTATTATTATTATAATAATAATAATAATAATAATATAAATAACAAAAAATTAATAAATCTAACATATATAATATTAAATATTAATTTATAAAATATATCATAATATATATTATATAATATTAATTTGCATAGTAATATATATAATGTTATATTATATTATAATATAATATATTAATTTATATAATATATATTATAAAATTTATATTCAGAATTTATATATAAATATAGAATATATTATTAACTAAATATTAAAATAAAAATTATTATTTAAATAATTTTTAGAAAAATATTTGAAAATAATTTTAATTTTAAAAATATTATTTAATTTTAAGAAAATTAACTACATAGATGAAAAAATATTATATAGTTAAAATTATATTTTTTAATTTAAAAATTAAATTAATATTTTTTTAAAAAAAATTAACTCCTATATATGAAAACAATCCTCTATCTTGTAGAGTTCTTTTAGGGGCTTTTCTTGGACGAAAGGATTTGTAGGGGTTTTTTTAATTTCTTATCTAATTCGATTTTTATTTATCATAATTATTTATTAATTAGATATTAATATTTTAAAATAAATTATCAATAATTAAAAAATATTTTCTTACAATATAAATTATTTATCATAAATCTAAAATATAATTTATATGTTTAAAAATCCTTATGTATACTTGTTTTAAGTATAATTTATAAATTCAAATATTGTATTTTTCATATATAATTTTTATAAATTTTAATTATATTATATATAAAAAAACATGTCTATGTATTACACAGGCTAAAATACTAGTTACATGTAATTTTAATAAAATATAAATTTTGTTACTTAAATATAATTTATACAATATCTTATTGGTATATATTAAATACAAAACATATAGTATAATAATGTTATCTGGTTTGTTATCATGATGTGCACCTAACATTTGGATATGGTTAAAGTTTATTTTGCTCTTGTCAAATCATACTCTTATCCTATCCTACTCTTATATCATATCCTATCCTATCCTAGCTACCAAATGGGCCCCAAGTGGATAGGAATTTACCTAATCTGGAAGGTCATTACTCATTAGAGTCCAAAGTAATTATTTTATCCTCAATTATTATTGCGCAATAAGATTTCACAGAAAGTGCAGCCAGGAAACATGAAGATATTCAATGATATTTACAACAACCATGAAGACATGAAAAATTCCTTCGATGCTTCATGATCCAAGTGCATGTTTGGATTAGCTTAATTTTTAGGGAAAATTACTTTTTTCTTAGTCTAAAGCTTTTTCAGTAAGATTCTTTTCATGGGGTAACATCTGTCAGGAATATTTTCATTAGTTATTTTAAACTCAAAATAAGCTATTCCCAATATATGAAGAGGTAGTATGTGTTTATTGTGGTCATTGGTCAAGTTTTGAAGTCCTGTTCCTATTTAATGAGGAGAATAAAAGAAATCTATATCATAGGAAACCCTGTTGCAAGTGTCCCTTTATGTTTGCTATTACCAGAAGATTTAAAGGTAAAACTATTACTAGTTATAATTACTTTCTTGGATAAAAATTAAGGGATTAGTCATTTAAGCCGCTGGATATTTATTCTTTTTGGTGCGAAACTGCTAAAGTTTAACATAAAATAAAAGTAACATGTACAGTCTAACATTGCTACAATAAACTACTACAGTAATGTGAAGAGTAATTGCAGAACCATGCTGGGACGGAGCAGTAATGTGTACTGTGCAGAAATCTAATATTTAGTTATGTTCTGATCTGAAAAATGCTCTAGCAGTAACCTAGCTGCCTGTCCAAAGTCAGAGTATTCAAAAATGTATTCTATCTTTCTTTACTTAGAATGAGGATTTTATAACTAATTGTTATGCCTTTATGAGCTCCGAGAATCTCAAGATTTTGTGAAAATTTACCTATTAGAGTATCGTATTTTGGTGCTCAATTATGATCATTAATGACTAAATTTTGTATCAGGTATAGGCCTTGAGTCAGATAAATGCTGATATGTTTTACAAGTAGGGATATGAGTGGTGAGGGACTTAACTAGACACTTGGCCAAACCCTCTTGGCAACACTTGTTCACCAGCCTCTAGTACAGAGGCTAAATTGGAGCACTCTCCCGTATAGACCCTTTCGGCAAAAGACCGGAGGGTACAAGTTATAATTAACCTCGTACCCTGTAAATCAGTCAGTTAGTGTGTTATTTCCTCCCAACTTTTTAGGGTAGGGAATTTAGACGTGTTAGGATTGTACTCGTCACATGGAAATGTGCAAGTGGCAATATTTAATTTGTCCAAAATATTGTATTTCAGTTTGGAGTTCTAACTTGTTTTGTGATGGTATTCTGTTGTTTTTTTTTGGTCATTCTATGATAGTGCTGATTATGCATATTTTGCTCTGATTACTGTAGGAAACTGTCTACTCAAGAGAAGAAAATGCTTGGGACAGCTCTTGGCAAATTGTCTTCCGAAAACCTCTATAGGGCATTGGAGATAGTTGCTGAGTCTAACCCAACCTTCCAACCTACGGCTGATGAGGTGGACCTTGACTTAGATGCTCAGGTCAGTGCTGTTGATCATTGTCTAGTCGATTATGTTCACCTCATCTATTGTCAAAATTTTTCTATCCTATACAATTTAAGTGGTTCTTTTGTTTAGCATTTACTTTTTCTAGTTACGCAACGTGTTTTTGTCATTATATACAGAGTGACTACACTCTATGGAGGTTGAAGGCTTTTGTAAAAGATGCTCTAGAAGAGCAAGAAAAGGTAGATGGGGGCGCAGCTGTTAATCCTAATGATAACCCTGATGACAAGAAAAACAGGAAGAAGCGAGACTCAGGTGATTCTTCAGGCAAGACAAACCCAAAAAGGAAGAAACTATCCAATTTGTGAGTCATTAGTGCATAGCATATGAGGCATTAGTGTTATTGAGCTTAAGTTGTTGAAGACAATGAGTTGGACAATGCAATAGGAACCCTATAACTCCTATAGCTATTCACCTCTATGTTGATGAAACAAAATATGGTCCTTAATGTACAACAATTAGGTTTGGCCTCAAGTGTGTGCTTTGTAGGAAGTCAGCTTTCGTAAGCAAGGAGAGCAAACCCTTTGCAATTCACAGAATAGAAGTCAACCATTTTGGTCTAGTTAGTGTTGTCTTGCGGTTCTGAGGACATTCTCAAATTTCTGAAAAGAATTGAGTTGAGGCATCTATGCCTCAATGCCTGTAAATGGCTAACATATGCGGAGAAAGAAAATCTACATCTTGACCGACCTATTAAATTTGCAGAAGCATAGAAAAAGTTTCTGCAAATACCTCTTTGGAGCAGCTTAGTGGATTTTTTTTTTTAAATTTTTTTTGGCTACATAGTCATATCTGATGTGATGGGATATAAACTTGTCATGTAAATGTGGTTTTGATTCGTTTTATAAATGCTCAATATAACTTCATATTCATTTGAGACGAAATTGCTGTCACTTCATCATAAAAGGAAGAATCTTACGAAATCAGTTTGGTTCTTATTTAAGGAAAATGAAATTTGAGCCAATCATATATTTTGGGATGATTTTGTCCAAAAAACAAAAAATCTTACAAGCCGGACCAAATTTAATCGAGAGTTGATTTGATTCGGGTTAATTGTATATCCTTTTAAATAAAAATGAAAAATATTTTCTTTTTCAAAAAATAAAAAAATACAGGATTTTGTCTTAAAACTCAAATTTTAATTTGGTATTAAAAGTGTATAATATCATTCGATTGGAATTGATTTGCACTATCTAAAGATAAAATTAATTAAAAAAATACATGATTATATCATAAAAGTCCATTTAGTGTTTTACAATCAGAGTACTTTGTAATAAAATAATAAAATTATAAGCTTAAGAGTGATGGGTTCGAGTATCAAGTTATCGGGTTTTACTGTAAATCTAATACTCGAATGATGAAAGTTGAATTTCATTGGTTTGGTTCAAGTTATGATTTAATAAATAAATAAAAAATGACCCAATTTATTCGGTTCTGTTCAAATTTTCAGGTTCATTGGATTGGTTTGTATCAATAAACATCCTTACTTACAGAAATCCCTTATGAAAATCCATTTCCAAGATCAAATAATACTCTTCTGTCTAAATTTAAGAAGAAAAATAAAAGTTGAATCAGATTAATAATATTAATTTGCTAACATCAATTAATTTTACTAATTTTATTTAAAATTATTGTTTTTCTTAAATAATCTCCATCGGAACTTGATATGAATAATTAAAAGAATAATTGAAAATAAGATCTTAATGAAATGTAAAGTATTTTAAAAATGATATTATTAAATATAGTAAAAGTAATTAAAATTTATATATATTTTAGTCTTGCAGTTTTCAAGTTATATATTTCAATATGGAAAAAGTAATTAACATTCACACTATTTTAATGTGAAACAACTAATGTCTCCCCTCAAATTACTAGAATGATTTTAATAATCGATTAAAAAAAGACTATAACCCTTGTATAAATCTTTTGATGGTCGTTGAAAGGATAATATTCTTACGGGATGTATTGGTTTAGGATTTCGAAAGATTTTAAAAGACTTTTTTTGAGTAAAAAAGTCCATTGGTATTCAATCAAGATTTTATGTCACTTAAAAACAATCCAGTGGTATTCAATATGGATTTTCAAGATTTTTTAAAGAGTCTATTAAAATCCACTGGTATTCATTTGAGATTTTTTACGACTTAAAAACAATCCATTGGTATTCAAAAATATAAGGATTTTAAAGGATTGTTGTGTGAGAGGGATTTTGAAGGACTTTCTAGTGTTATCTATAAATACCAGATTCATAAAACAATCTCATCCAAACCCATCGGATTTTGAAGGATTGTTTGAAGTGATTTTTCAAGTGTTTCAAGAATTTTCAAGTGAGTTTTTCATTTTTTTTTCTATGTAAATGATAGTATTATTGACTTGCTCTATTTTTCTGTTCGTTCTCTTTAATTGACTTGCTTTATTTATTTTATGCAGTTGAATTTGTTCTTTTATATAACACAAAAAAATGCTTGAAATTTCAAATTTTAAGTGACAATTTTTTTTATAACACACGTCAAGAAAAGAAAAAGGTGAAAGTTGAAATTGATACATAATCTCTACAATATATATATATATATATATATATATATATATATATATATAAAATGAATTTGTTAGGGTTTCTGTGAGTAGAATGAGATGAAAATGGATTTTAGTTGGGGAAAGAACCCTTTCAACATAAAAACTGCAAACTCTCTCCTTCCCTTGAATTTGTTACTTTTATCCCTCATCCTTTTATGACTCAACAATTATTTTATTTTTTTTACTATGAATTTTTCTTTTTTATTTTTATATTGTGAAATTAAGATTTTTTTATATTTTAAAAAAAGAAAATTAACATAAGACATTGTAGTATCTAATTTTTTAGGGTTTAGGATTTATGCCTTCATTAGCTTATTTTTTAAAAAAGAAAATATTGTTAAAATATTTGTTAGAATAATTTACATTTATAAATATCGTTAAAAATTATTATATAATATATAACTAAAATAATATATATATATATATATATATATATATATATTCTCTATATCTAAATACTTTCGTTTATATAAAAAAAATTATATATCTAAATATTTTCTCAGTATCGAATATACTAATTTCTTTTTTATATAAAAAATTATCTTATGTTTCTATATTTCCGTTTTTACATATTTTTTTTTATAATGACTGAGGTATTTGATCCATTTAGATAGCCAAGATATATTCGATCTTGTATGATTGGTATGCTTCTAAAAATAATAATATAATATAATTTTATTGATTTTGTCTCTTATCCATAATTATTTATATAACTAGTTTTCAACATATATTGTTTTAGTAATTCAAATGAGAGATTCACGAGGAAATAATAAAGAAAAAGGGAAAGAGAAAGAAAACTATGAAGCTTGGACCAAGGAGGATTCCGATGAATTGTTACAATTGATAGTGGATGCTATAAAAAGATGATAGGATATTATGGAGAATTATCATTATTATTTATCTAGACATTATTTTTTTTTATATTATTTTTGTCTTTGACTCTTTTGAAATTTGAATGTATGCATTTTTTTTAAATCTTATCAAATGTCAAAACTCCACAAAATCCCATAGAATCCATTAAAATCCTGATTTAAAAGTCTTGCAGAATCCATTAAAATCCTGATTTTAAATCTTATAGAATCCTGCAAAATCTTAAAAGTCATGAAAATCCTGCAAAGTCTTTTAAAATCCGCAGGATTTTTTATAACTAAAAAAGTCCTTTAAAATCATAATCCAATACACCCCCCTTAAATTGAGATCGATAATTGTATTAGTTAAGATAGTGGCCAAAAATTTATTTGTTGAATTTTGGTTAAGATACGTTTCAAATAATATAAAATATATTAATGGGGTGTTTGGCATGTAGTGTTATGAATAATAATTAGTGGATTAATTAGTAGATGTCAATATTCATTATCAATCATTATTATTTATATATTCGTTATGTATTATTCCTTTTTTCTCTCCTAAAGATAATACACTAGTCAGATTCTTTTCTCTATCTCATATTGTCTTCTTTGTTCTCTCTATTTTTCTTTCTTTTATAACACGTTATCAACACGATAGTCTTTTATCTATTGGTGTTGCAACTACAAGAGAAAGTTATGAAGAATTTTCATGAAGAAAATCATATTTTTCAAAACAAATATTTCAAGGTTAGTTATTCATCTTCCACAATAAGAATTTTATCAAATATTTGTATTGTTACATTGTTATGTATTAAAGTAGTCTGAAAGACACTATAGTAGTCCTGAAGACACTATTAAATAAAAAAAAATTATACATCATTGAAATGTGTCTAGAAGATGCTATCAAAAGAGAATATTCAATATTTTTTAATTTATCATTTTTTCTCATCAGAAGTGAGAAATATCAATATTTCATTGATGTAATATATTTTGTCATTATTATGTAATCATGTTTTTCATATTAGGAATTTGATAGAATATTTGTATTTTCATGATTGTGAAATTTATTTAAATACAAATGATTTTAAAGATAAAAAAAATTATAAAAATATTTTTATAATGGTCTAGAAGACATTGTTTAGGACTGCAAGTTGAATACTTATAAAATGAAATTCTTGTGCATCAAGAAGCTTATATAAAAAATGTGCTTAAAAGGTTTTATATGGACAAATCACATCCATTGTGCACTCCCATGGTTGTAAGATCTTTAGATGTTAACAAAGATCCATTTAGACCCCAAGAAAAGGATGAAGAAATACTTGGTCCCGAGGTACCATATCTTAGTGCTATAGGAACACTAATGTACCTTGCTAATTATACACGACCTGATATAGTATTTGCTGTTAATTTGTTAGCAAGATATAGTTCTTCACCTACACGAAGACATTTGAGTGGAGTTAAACAAATCCTTCATTATCTTAGAGGTACAATGGATATGAGGTTATTATATTCAAATATTCCCAAACACAAACGGGAAACTTGTGGTTTATCTTCTGGAAAAATAACGTCGACAGTTATATATGAAGATAACGTTGCATGTATTGCACAATTGAAAGATGAATACATAAAGGAAGATAAAACAAAGCATATTCTACCCAAAAAAAATTTTACTCATGATCTTCAAAGGAATGGTGATATAAATGTTTAACAAGTCCGTTCAAGTGACAACCTAGCAAATCTCTTTACAAAGTCACTTCCAAGAAAAGTTTTTGAACAGTTGATACACAAGATTGGATTCCTTCGTCTTAAATATTGTATGCATGAGAGGGAGAAATAAATATTTATGAATGATGTACTCTTTTTCCTTCACTAGGTTTTTATCCCACAGGGTCTTTCCTAGTAAGGTTTTAACGAGACACATTCTAAATATTGGACATCCAAGGGAGAGTGTTATGAATAATAATTAGTGGCTTAATTAGTGGATGCCAATATTCATTATCAATCATTACCATTTATATTTTCGTTATGTATTATTCCTTTTTTGTGTGTTACCACATGTACTTATAAATAGGTTAGTCCTCTCTCAAAGATAATACACTAGTCAGATTCTTTTCTCCATCTGATATTTTTTTTTGTTCTCTCTATTTTTTCTCCATCTCATATTGTCTTTTTTGTTCTCTCTATTTTTCTTTCTTTTATAACATGTAAAATATTTTTAATTTTTTTAAATCTAAAGTTAAAAATGTTAGTTTTTCATGTTTTGTTTGTTATTTAAAAAATATTCCTAAGAAACATTATTTTCTAAAAGTATTTTTAACATAAATTTCTTATAGAATTGTCAAAAAATTAACATTTTTAAATTAAAAATTAAGATTTAATACTATCATGTTACCTTTATAAGTAATAAACTAACCTAAAATTATAAGAAAAAGGAAATTTTTTTAAATTAACATAAAATAATCATATTATACGTTTCAATAGATAAATAAATTAATAAGATTTAAATACCTTTTTTTCTCTAATTTCACGAATTATATCTTTTAATCATTTATAGTGATTAAAACATAAAGTTTATGTAAATATATAGAGAGGAAAAAAAATGTAAACCTTTACACATCATATATTTTATAACAATTATTATCACTTTTAAACTTAAATTAGACTGTGTTAATTACTAATATTATATGTTATTTTTAAACTCAAATTAAATTCTAACAAATTTTAGTTTTTAAAAAATATTGATATAATATTATACTGGTAAAAGAAAAGGTACACGTCTCTTGTTAGTGTTGTGAGATATGGAAGTTACCAAATAGTTATGTTGCAGTTTATTTTTAAAAATAATAATTTTTATTTAAATTGATTGAGTGAAATTATTGAGTTATCTTTCAAATTTTTTTATACAATTATCATAATAAATAAAGGATAAAAATATCTTAAAATTTGTATAAACAAAAAATGATGAATTACCTTTATATATTTTTAAAGATTAAACTCACAAAAATAGCGTGAGATTCTAAGTTTTACTATCGAGCTCATCGTACGTAAAGATTACACTATATATATTGTCTTTGTTATGAATAATAATTAGTGACTTAATTAGTGGATGCCAATATTCATTATCAATTATTATCATTTATATTTTCGTTATGTATTATTTCCCTTATTATGTAATTATTCAGTTACTACATGTATTTATAAATAGGTTACTCCTCTTCCAAAGATAATACACTAGTCAAATTTTTTTCTTCATCTCATATTATCTTGTTTGTTCTCTCTATTTTACTTTCTTTTATAACACGTTATCAGCACGACGGTCTTTTATCTATTGGTGTTGCAACTACAAGAGAAAGTTGTGAAGAATTTTCTTGAAGAAAGTCATATTTTTCAAGACAAATATTTCAAGGTTAGCTATTCATTTTTTATAATAAGAATTTTATCAAATATTTGTATTGTTTACATTGTTATGAATCAAAGTACTCTTGAAGACATTGTAGTAGTTCTAAAGACACTATTAAATAAAGAAATTCTTCATACATTTTTGAAATATGTCTAGAAGACACTATCAAAGAAGAATGGTGAAAATAAAAATTCGTCATACATTAAGATTTTTTCTCTCACCAGAAGTGGGAAAATAGTGAAAAAAAAAACCGAAAGAATAAATTTTCTCACTAGAAGTGAGAAAATAATATGAAAAGTGAAAAATAAAATAAATTTCACCAGAAGTAAAATTTTTGATATAAATATATTACATTGTATTTGATCTTTTGATATAAATGAGGTCACCACCGAAAGTGAAATAATTTTGTCAATGTCATAATTATAATGTTGAATGATATTTGAGACATCGTGTGTTACGTCATTGAATCTTAAAGAGTTTAGTTTCAAATCTTATTGATAGAATTGGGATTATTTATTTTCATAATGTTGCGTCTATTATTTTAATTGATGAAAATATCATTGAATTATAATTTGATTGTGATTTGTACAAAAATATAGAATTTAATAAAATTATGATCAATGTTTATTTCCTTAATTTTTCGACACAACATTTATAAGGAGAATAATTTTCCTAATTTTTAGCATTATTTTTTATCTCCTTAAAGTCAACTTAGCAATGACATAAATATATTTTTATTAAATGATTTTTTTTTTTATAAGCATAATGTGTAACATTGTTAAAAAAAAAAAAGAAGGCTGATTCAGTAGCCCAGAACGGGCCGTTCCCAAATTGGAACGGGCCGTTCCAAGCTACTGAATTGAACTACATATTGTAGTTGAGAACGGGCCGTTCTGGGAAGGAGAACGGACCGTTCTGGAGGGAGAACGGACCGTTCTGGAGGGAGAACGGACCGTTCTAGAGGGAGAACGGGCCGTTCCGGATGAGTCCTGGAACGGGCCGTTCTGATTTCAGAACCGGCCGTTCTGGGCGTTATTTTTGTGCGTGATTTGGGAGTTCGGAACGGGCCGTTATGAACTCGGTACGGGCCGTTCTGGGCCAATCCGAAAGTCTATAAATAGGGGGTTGGGGGCCTTCAGGAGTTTCGGAGTTTTTAGAGAGAAGTTTTAGAGAGAAGGTCTCTAGGTCAGTGAGCTCCTTTCTCTCCCAAATTTCTCTGTTTGACTCCTTTTCTCCTCTAGATCACTAACTCCTTCTGACTTTTCTTGAAATTCAGATCAGAAAGCTTGTTTTGGGAAGACTGAAGTTCCGAGTTGAGCCTCGAGGGGAAATTCTACTTTTGTTCAGTCTTTGGCTATCTGAGCCAATCTTCAGGTAAGGGAAGCTAGAATGTTTGTTATTTAAGTTGCATGTGAGTTTAGAAACTCAATTGATGCATGAAAGTTGAGGATCCATGGCTGGATCGGAGAATTCGCTAATTGTTCAAAGTCTTGGAAAAAAAATGGGGGTTCTGGTGAATTTGATGCATCAGATGGGTGCATGTTGATTCTAGGTTTATTTAAGTTGTATGGAGTCTATGCATTGTATTTTGTGTTTGCATGTGGCTGGATTTGTTGGTGTGGATGAGAGTTTGTGAACTCTGTTATTGGAATTTAGGCCGGGCGCAGGTTGAATGCGCTAGGCGTGGATGAGTCTTGGGACTCTCAGGCTGGGATTAGGCTGGGCGAGCTCAGGCTACGCCGAGGTGAATAAGTTTATGAATGAATTGATGCTTATGCATGTTTAAAGTTAAAGTTTTAGATCATGTATGTATGATATATGATGTATGGTGAGGTGTGATTCATATGTATGCTTTGTGATGATACGTATGAATGTTTGAATATGATATGACATGCGTATATGTTCATATGAGTATGATTGTTGATCATAATGGTGGGCAGACCATTATGATGTATGATGCATTATTGCATGTGATGTCTTATGACATGTGTATGATTGTTGATCATGATGGTGGGCAGACCATTATGATGTATGATGCATGATTGCATGTGATGCCTATGGCATGAGTCTAGCCTAGGACTTGAGGAGAGGAAAAATATTTTCGAACTGGAAGAGCTCACATAGAGTCTCTTGAGAGTGGTGCTTGGATAGACCACTGATATATGAGAGTGGTGCTTTGGGAGGCCACTGGATTTGGGAGAGTGGTGCTCAGATAGGCCACTGGGTTGGGTGAGTCTCCTCTAAGTCCTTAGCTAGTGTTGGAGCGGGGTATGAGGTCGAGGGTTATTCCCTTAACCAAGTACTCGGGAAGGTGCGTGGATCCTTGCGGATAGTCGGTGGGCAAACTCCACAATTGACTTGGTTAATGCATGCCAAGGTCGTGGTAAGCCCGTACCCAGCTGTGCTATACCTGACGATGGATCTGTACTTCCAAGTGTGTAAGTGACATCATCCGAGTAAACCCGAGGGAGGATTATATCCTGTTTAGCTGTGACCGAGCGGGCGCTTTGGGCGTGAAAACGGTTGGGGTGGTTTCGGTAGGATGGAATGTCACTTATACAGCTCTATTGTTATGGAGATCTCCTAGGTGTATGCGTGACGACGCATTAGATGATTGATATGCATTGATATCTGTCATGAGATGCATTTATTGCATGATTATTAATATGATGAAGTGTGGTGTTTGACTTCATGACTGGTGGATTATATTTTATGCATGAGTAGTATTGGATAGAGTGTATGGTGTGACTCTATGAATACGATTGTGTAGTATAGATTATTATGATTCATTTGTGAATTCTAGCTTACCCTTATGTTTCCATGTGGTGGAACTGCGATGATCATACTTGGTATGGGAGCAGATCAGGGCTAGCTTGGAGTCGAGGTGACCGCTGCGAGACGGGGAGTTTGATCCTCGTGTTAGGGTTACCATTTTGGGTAGCGATTTTTGTCTGTTTGACCGGCACTAGGGAATATTATTTTTGGGATGACTGTACATATATGGCATTTTATTTTGTATTTAAAGAATTTGGTTATTTTTATTCTTATCTATACCCGTATGTATGAGTTATCCAATTTAATATTTTCCTTAGTTCACCAGTAGTAGTGCGATTCCACTAAGTGTAGAGACCATGACGGGTCGTTACATAATGAGAAAGATTCATATTTTTTTTTATAGCGAAAGACATAAACAAGTTATGATTTTTTTTCCAAATGAATATATGATTGTGTTGTATCTTTCATTTCCTAAAATGATAAAATAAAGTGTTAGTAAGATATGTTTTTTTAAAAAAAATTGTGTGAAGCATTAATTTGTAGATAATATACATGAGATGATATAAAAAAAATAGTGTAGATTTTAATATTAAATTCACTACAAAAAAAATTGGATTTAGCGACTACCAAAATCGGTCGCTAAATTGCTAAATTCGGTCGCTATTTTCCTTAGCGACCGAATTAGCAACCGAATTTAAATAGTCGCAAAAACCCTAGTCGCAAAGCTATATAGCGACCAAAAAATTTTCGGTCGCTCTTTAGCGACCGAAAATTTCGGTCGCAAAATGGTTGCAATGATTTTGGTCGCTGATGTGTATGGGGACCAAATTAGTGACTGAATAAATCAGTCGCTAAATATTTATTTTTTATTTTATTAAATTTTATAGACGTTGCAAATTCAGTCGCTACGAAATACTCATATTTGGCCTCTCAAGGGTTCTATTTCACAATACTTCACTTTTCAGCATGTTTTGTCCTTAATTACACAATTTTTGGGAAACTTCCCAGAAGGTCACCCATCCCTATATTACTCCAAGTCAATCACGCTTAACTATGGAGTTCTTATGAGATAAGCTACAGAAAGGCATATGCATATTGTCAGTATAGGTAGTACAAATTAATTCATTTAAGTCATCCTCAAATATACAATCTCATATACTATCTTTGGATCCCTCTCATTTCGGTGTATCCGAACCGTTATAAAAATATAATAATATATTTAATAATTATATTACCAATAATAATAATTATATTATATTTAATTAATCTTTATTTATATATACTTACTTTTATAATTAACAATCTACTTATTTCTATTTAAAATTAATATTATGATACAATTTAAATTATCTATTATAAATTTAAAAATTTAAATAATAATTTTTATATTTTAAAATGAGAATGGTTATAATAACACTGGTATAACTTTTATTAAGTATTACATTGTTCAATAACTTTATATTAAATGTGAATTTTGTAAATCCAACCGTTAAATTGAAAGTTCATATCACTTTATATGTTTATATCAAGTTTTGTTAAAATTATACAACAACTTGAAGGTAATCAAAGTGTCCATATTTTAATATATTTTAAAATATATATGTTACGTCAATTTTATTTTACAAGAATGAAGTATCAAATCATCTTGAATTCATATAAAATTTTGTATATATGATTTAAGAGTCAAAAACTTTCAATCTAACGGTTGAATTTATAAAATTCACATTTAATATAAAGTTATTGAGCAATGTAATACTTAGTAAAAGTTACACCTGTGTTATTATAACACTTCTCTTTTAAAATATTATTTTTATAAATTAAATTTTAACATTTTAAATAAATTATTAATTAACTTAATATATTTATTCATCTTAAATCTAAGATATAAAATTCAAAAAATGTATTTATCCTTATTTTATTTTCTAATTATCAACCATTAATAAAATACTAATTTAAAATCTTATCAAGTTATATCATAATATTTTCATATCAAGTTTAAAACCAGATATTAGTTATAAAATATGTTAATTTGTGTTGGAATTTTATTTCAACATGAAACTTTAAAATAAATGTGCGAATAAAAAAAACTTCGTTAAAACAGTCACATATTCTATTTGATAGAGAAAAAAGCAAGGAAACGCATTGTGATGTATTAAAAACGGATCAAAAAGAACCAGTGGGTGGTTTGCCCAATTAGTTAAGGGGGAAGACTTAAGATTTTCTCCACCTAAGTATGTATGTGAATTCGAGCTCTACTATCAGCAATTTTAGCCTTTTTAAACAAAACATGTGTAATTGTAATAAAAAGGAGGTGTATATATCATAAGTTAAATACTATGAACATCTATGAGTAAATTAAAATCAAAGGATAATAATTTTTTTAAATTACTAAAAAATATTTCATTTTATAATTGTTTCACAAATTCTTACTAATTTTTGTATAAGTCAATTGCTTTTAAACAATGAAACTAACACGATCATATCAATTGAATTGAATGATTAAGCCTAACTTTTAAAATAACAATTGAAATAAAATAAGATTCATGAAAATAATTTCAAAATATATTAGGTAAATAATTTTTATATATAATAAAATTAAAGACAAGGATTAAAATAATCAATGGAGTTAATGTAATATTCATTTATAAATATTTAAATAAATTATAAGTAGCAAGGTATTATTTAATTGATGTTTCAAAAAAAATATTTTATAATATCTAAATGAATTGATTTTTAAGATAAACTATTATATACATATTTAATTAATATAATTTTAAAATATATATGTATAATTAGATATATTTTAAATAAATATTTTTATATTAAAAATTCATTTATCATTAAACAAAATAAAAATATTTCAAAATATGGTTGTTGTTGAATCAATTTCCCATGGTGGGATCATATTCATATATAATAATAGAATCATGTCTCCTCAAAGAAGCGATATCTACTCCAAAGTAGTACGAGCATAATCGAAGATAGATGGTATAACGTATTTTAAGTAATTGATCTCATGTGTTATTGGTGTATATATTTATATATATATATATATAATTTATTTTATAATTTTTATTTATTAAACTAATGGAACATTAATTATATTTTATCAATTTTAGATTTGTTTGATAAATTTTTATTAATCCTTATATATAAGCCAATTATTTTTAATTTAATGGAACTAACATGTTTATATCAATTGAACTAGATGTTTTAGTCAATTTTGAAAATAATAATGAAAATAAAATAAGATTTATGAAAAGAAGTTTATTTATCTTAACAAAATTGGAAAGCACAATAAATTATGTATTTTCATATTATCTAATAATGTAATAAAATATTAAGCATGGTAAAAGAGAATAAATTTCTCAAGAGAAAAATAAATAAATTTTCTAGATAAATTATTATTTAAATTAGTCTATTTTTTTTTAAAAAAATATTTAATAAAAAGATTATTATTTAATTTTTATTTATAACATTATGTTTCTCATTTTTTAATACATCATGATATATTAATTATCTATTTTAAATTATATAATTTGTATTATTTTAAAAAAATTAATTTTATTAAGAGGGTATTGATTTTTATTTCTTATCATTAATATTTTTATCATTATAAAAATAATATTATATATTTTTATATTTGCTTTCATTTAAAAGGAATATATTTCTAAATTTTTTAAAAAATTTACATTTAGCGACCGATTTTAATTTGATCGCTAAAATTATTATAAATAATAATATTTTTTATTTTTTTAGCGATCGATTTTAATTTGGTCGCTAAAGTTATTATAAATAATAATACTTTTATTTTTTTAGTGACCGATTTTAATTTGGTTGCTAAAATTATTATAAATAATAATATTTATTTTATATTTTTAGCGACTGATTTTAATTTGGTTTCTAAAATTATTATAAATAATAATATTTTATTTTTTAGCGACCGATTTTAATTTGGTCGCTAAAATTATTATAAATAATAATTTTTTTTTATTTTTTTAGCTACTGATTGTAATTTGGTCGCTAAAATTATTAAAAATAATAATTTTTTTTTATTTTTTTAGTGACCGATTTTAATTTGGTCGCTAAAATTATTATAAATAATAATTTTTGTTATTTTTTTAGCGACCGATTTTAATTTGGTCGCTAAAATTATTATAAATAATAATTTTTTTTATTAATTTTTTAGCGACTGATTTTAATTTGGTCTCTAAAATTATTAGAAATAATATTATTTTTATTTTTTTAGCGGCCGAAACCCATTCTGTCGCTATTTTAATCAAAATTTATTATTTTAGCGACCGATTATTTGCCACTAAAAAATTCGGTCGCTAACTAAAATTTGCAACCAAATCATATTCGGTCGCTAATTATGTCGCTATTAGCGACGAAAAAAAAAATATTGCTAATTTCGGTGGCTAAATTGACTTTTTTTTGTAGTGATTGGTGTCTAAAGATACATAACAAGAATGTCATTTTTATAATGATTTCTCAATTTGAAAAACGTATTATATTTTTCATACATCTATTTTGCTCCAGAAGTAGCAATATTTTTTTTATATAAAAAAAGGATTAAGAAATATCCTTAGTTGGTTTATTGTCTCTTTAAGACTAAAACAAAATATTGGGATTTTTTTATGCAAGAGACCATTTTAACTAGCATTATTTCATTCCCTGAAGTGAATGTTCTAATGTATTAATTTTTGTTTTCTCATATTCAATAATGCGAGAAATTAATGTTATATGATACTACAAATATAATTGAAGGCCTCAGAAGAACTAATATATTATTACTGAAAGACACGAAGTTGCATATTAAAAATGCATTATATTTTTCTGAGTCTTATAGAAACTTATTGAGTTTCAAGGATATTCGTTTAAATGAGTTTCATATTGAAACAAACAATGAAGGAAATGTAGAATATCTTTACATCACGAAACTCCACTTGAATAAAAAGAAAGTATTGGAAAAATTATTTGCTTTTTCTTATGGACTGTATTGCACGTATATTAATATAGTTGAAACACATACTATTGTAAACCAGAAGTTTACAAATCAAAATAAATTTGAGGTTTGGCATGACCGGTTGAGTCACCCTAAGACTATTGTGATGCAAAAAATAATTGAAAATTCATGTGGACATTTATTGAAGAACCAGGAGATTCTTCAATTAAATATTTTCTCATGTACTGCTTGTTCTCAAAGGAAGTTAATAATCAAATCATCACCAGCAAAAATTGGGGATGAATCTATCTTATTTTTAGAACGAATACAAGGTGATATTTGTGGACCAATACACTCCCCATGTAGACCATTTAGATATTTTATGATTTTAATTGATGCATCAACAAGATGATCACATGTTTGTTTATTATCAATTCGCAACCAGACGTTTGCGAGATTATTAGCTCAACTAATTAAATTAAAAGCTCATTTTCCTGACTATCCAATTAAGAAAATTCGTTTAGATAATGCTGGTGAATTCACATATCATTCTTTTAATGAGTTTATTTTCCCAACATTAGGGGGAGAACACAAATAGCTAGAAAAAGATATTAGTTGGAATGAGTTATCACTATTTCATTTTGATCCTCGTACAAAACAATGTGAACTAGAAGTTCAAAAGATAATTCATTTGCAAAATCTAGCCAATCAATTACCAAATGTATTCATAGATCCAAAAAGGGTGACTAAGTCATATGTATTAGCGACTAATGCTCCAATAAGAGTAGCAGTCCCTGTTGGACAATCTAATATTGCAAACGAGTCACAAATACGCCTGAAGCGTGGAAGACCACTTGGTTCCAAGGATAAGAATCCTCAAATAAAAAAGAGAGCTAAAGAAAAAAAAATGATCAAATTGAGGATGTAAAAACTCAAAAAGATTCCTCTGACATAACTAATTTTTCAGTTCCAGAAGAAACTCAGGTACCTAAAATTATTGAAAATGAAGAGATCTCAATAAATTATGTCATGAATGGAATACGATGGAATCGAAACAATGTCAATATTGATGACGTGTTTGCATATAATATAGCGCTAAATGTAATAAATGATATTGAGGATCAAGTACCAAAGTCCATCAACGATTGTCGATAAAGAAATGATTGGCCAAAATAAAAAGATGCAATTGAGGCAGAATTACACTTGCTTGCTAAAAAAAAGTTTTTGGACCAGTACTACGTACACCAAAAGGTGTAAAACCAATTGGATACAAATGGATTTTTGTGCAAAAACGAAATGAAAATGGTGAAATTGTGAGATACAAAACAAGACTAGTTGCTCAAGGTTTTTTACAAAGACCCGGTATTGATTTTGAAGAGAATATTCACCTATAGTGGATGCAAGTACTTTTCGATATTTAATTAATTTGGTTGTACATGAAAAACTTAATTTACATCTAATGGATGTAGTTACAACATATTTATATGACTCTCTTGATGCTGACATTTATATAAAATTCCCATAAGGATTTAATTTGCCTGACGATGCAATTTCTAGAGAAGATTATTCAATTAAATTAAATAAGTCCCTATATGGGCTAAAGGAATTAGGTCGTATGTGGTATAATCGACTAAGTGAATACTTGTTACAAGAAGGATATAAAAATGATCTAATTTGTCCGTGTATATTTATTAAAAGATCTCAAAATGGATTTTTCATAATTGTAGTTTATGTAGATGACATAAACATTATTGGAACTCTTGAAGAGCTTTCAAAAGCAATAGATTGCTTAAAGAAAGAATTTGAAATGAAGGATCTAGGAAGGACAAAGTTTTGTCTAGGACTACAAGTTGAATACTTAGAAAATGGAGTTCTTGTGCATCAAGAAGCTTATATAACAAAGGTGCTTAAAAGGTTTTATATGGATAAATCACATCCATTGTGCACTCTCATGGTTGTAAGATCTTTAGATGTTAATAAAAATCCATTTAGACCCCAAGAAAAGGATGAAGAAATACTTGGTCCTGAAGTTCCATATCTTAGTGCTATAGGAGCACTAATGTACCTTGCTAATTATACACGACCTGATATAGCATTTGCTGTTAATTTGTTAGCAAAATATAGTTCTTCACCTACACAAAGACATTGGAATGGAGTTAAACAAATCCTTCGTTATCTTATAGGTACAATGGATATGGGGTTATTATATTCAAATGTTTCCAAACCAGAACTAAATGGTTATGCACACGCAGGTTATTTGTCGGATCCTCATAATGGTAAATCAAAAACAAGATATTTGTTTACAAGTGGTTGTACGGCCATTTCATGGCAATCTGTAAAACAAACCATATTAGCCACTTCATCTAATCATGCTAAAATTTTAGCATTACATGAGGCAAGTCGTGAATGTGTTTGGCTAAGATTTGTGATTGAACACATACGGGAAACTTGTGGTTTATCTTCTGGAAAAATGACATCGACAATTATATATGAAGATAATGTTGCATGTATTGCACAATTGAAAGATGGATACATAAAGGGAGATAGAACAAAGCATATTCTACAAAAATTATTTTTTACTAATGATCTTCAAAGGAATGGTGATATAAATGTTCAACAAGTTCGCTCAAGTGACAACCTTGCAGATCTCTTTACAAAGTCACTTCCAAGAAAAGTTTTTGAACAGTTGATACACAAGATTGGACTCCGTCTTCTTAAAGATTGTATGCATGAGGGGGAGAAATAAATATTTATGAATGATGTACTCTTTTTCCTTCACTAGGTTTTTATCCCATAAGGTTTTTCCTAATAAGGTTTTAACGAGACACATTCTAAATATTAGACATCCAAGGGGGAGTGTTATGAATAATAATTAGTGGCTTACTTAGTGGATGCCAATATTCATTATCAATTATTACCATTTATATTTCCGTTATATATTATTTCCCTTATTGTGTAATTGTTCAGTTACCACATGTATTTATAAATAGGTTACTCCTCTCCCAAAGATAATACACTAGTCAGATTCTTTTCTCCATCTCATATTGTCTTGTTTGTTCTCTCTATTTTACTTTCTTTTATAACAGTCTTCAAATTTAAATTGATTTAATATTTTTATGTATTTTATATTAATTAATTAATTAAAATAATATAATATAGTGAAACAAATTAAACCAATTAAATTAAGAAAACAATTAATGCACTAACAAGTGTAAAATAAATTTATACTATCATTATTTATGATTAGAGGTGCTGAGACACTTCGTGCCTCTCACAGTTATACACAGTTACATTTTTTATATATATTTTCTCCATTTTATCCTTATCCATAAAAATTTATTGCATAATCGAATGTATAAAAAAATTAAAAAAAATAAAGACCAAAACAATTATTTAAAAATGTATTCCTTTTAGAATAACTAGTACGGTCAAGGAACTTCGTGCATTTATTAAAAATAAAATAAAAATAAAATAAAAATAAAAATTAAATAATAAAAGTATATTTATCTAATTGATGTTATGATTAATCCATTAGTTTTAAATTCTTAAATTTGATAAAAAAATATTTTTTCTAATTTTTTTTAAAATAGAAGGGTAGAATGGTTAAAAAAAATGTGAAAATCAGGGTAGTTACTAAAAAAGTATCCCTTTTATATATTAGTATAGATCAGAGCAGTCGAGACACTTCGTGTCTCAAATAATTATAAACAGACAAATAGTAAAAGTTGCGGATAGTTATTTAAAGAGAATATAAGAAGATCTTTTTATATTCAAGAGATATATTGATTTACTAAAAAGTGGAAATAAAAAAGGTGATTACCAAAATATAAGAAATTTTTTTTTATATCTAAAGAATATAATGATCCACTAAAAAGTAGAAACCAAAAGGGTAATTACCAAAATATATCTTCTTTATAATAAGTATAGATGAAAAAGTAAAAAATTATATATTAAGAGTGATATTTGAGTAATTAATAATATAAGGATATTGCTATTAAATAAAATTAAAGAAGAAAATTAAAAGAAGATTTTTTTTTTTCAAGCATGACTCAAATTATGCATTACTCTGTAATTCCTTTTGCATAGAGGACTGCATGTTAGGCCATTTTTCTGCGAATCCGAAAGAATTCCATTTTGAATCATAATCATTGTAATTGTTTGGAGGAAGGAACATAATGATGAGGTCTACCTGCTCTTAAATCTCCAATATTGACATCACCTTAAATTCAGATGGCTTTTCTTTTCTTTTCATGTTGTCAAATTTAGTCATTGGTGCTTCATTTTGTGGATGAATAGAAGTATATTTATTTTATTTAGCAGGGTTGTTATTGTGTTCCTGATTTACAGATGCATCTTTATTTTTTTTTTATATTTTATTTTGAATTTTTTTCCCTCAAAGGGAGAGTTTAAGGATTAGAAAATAGAAAAAAAAAAAAAAGAAACATCATGGGTAGCACGTGCAAGACCTAGAATAATAATAACAATTCATATCATATCTATATATATTATAATATTATATCAAGATTTATAATATTTTTTATTTCTATTTTTGAAGTAGATCATTATATCTCTCCATTGTTAAAAAAAATAATTTCTTATATCATCTTAATAACCACCTATATCTTATAGATACACAACCCTATTACTAATAATAATAATAATAGAAATGCAAAAGTGATTTAAGAGTTGGCACTTGGCAACAGCAACAACAGCAGCATCTGCATCTCCCTACTGTGTTGGTTTTGAAAGCAAAGGTTTCATTGAGATTCATATCATCATCCAAGATAACAAGAGCAACATGTGTCCTTTTGATTCTCCCCAAACAACAAGAGAGAGCACCAACACAAGTCAAAGTGGTGGTGATGTGCTGCTGAAGTGGGGTCACAGAAAGAGATCAAGGCTCTCAAGGGCTGCCATTGAAGATTCATCATCTTCTGTTCACACCAACAACAACAACAACAACAACAGCAACAACATGAGAAGAGTAATCACTCACACTGTTCCTCCCAACTTCTCCATGCCGCCGCCACCTCCTCTTGTTTCCTCTACTGCCTCCAGTGCCAGAGTTAGAAACCACTGCCACAGCCACAGCCCTAGGTATCAACATTTTCATTTTTAAATAACATTATGTGTTATGATTAATTAATTAAAAATAAATACACATTTGCTTTTGCTTATCAATCTTTCTTAGATTCTACTGCGTTTCCCTTTTATCTTGTCATGGCATTGAACATCAAAGTTTCAAAAACAAGTGAGATTAGATATAGCATTCATTCTTATGGAAGAATTCCTTCTCTTCTTTATGCTTGATAAACACACACATATATTCCAAAAGCACCTTGATTCTACTGTTGCCCCCAACTTTTGAAGGTAAACTTTCTTAAAATATTGTTTCAGTTCTCCCTGTTTGTTTTTGTTTCAGATTCTGTATTATAATGGAGTAATGGACTTGAGAATTGTTTGGATATATTTCACCAGAAACACATCTAAGACAGAAAAATAGAAAAGAAAAATGAAATAAGTGCTTAATAGGTTCTTAGATTTGCTGCAAGATTTAATTTCTTCTGTTTCAAATTCAAACTAGATAGTCAAGTTTGTGTCCTTCAAATTTTGTTAATAGTCAATTATGTATATCCCCACTTGTGGCAATTAAATTGTGTCTTTGATTTATCTAACCCTGGATCTTTTCTCTGGAGACAGGAATTTGGAAGATCCCTCTTTAGGTGGAAGTGAGTCACCATCAAGGAACAGCCAGGGGAGTAACCCAGTTGTGTGTAGATCTGCAGCACCAAAAGTGTCTTCTTCTGGCATGGAAAGAAGTAGCAGGAGGATGCCTTCTTCTGGATCAGCAAAGTGTCAAAAGCCAACTGGATTTTCAACTACACAAGGCTATGAGAGACTGACTAATAATAGTCATGGAGATTCTGCCTCAGTGCAATCTGAACAAGAAGGTGGGGTTCCCACTGCTCCTGCTAATGGAAACAAGACTGTTGAGGTGATTCAGTGGCCAAGGATATACATTGCTCTCTCAAGAAAGGAGAAAGAAGATGACTTTCTTGCTATGAAGGGAACAAAAATCCCTCAAAGACCAAAGAAGAGAGCAAAGAACATTGACAGAATTCTACAGGTATTACTACTAGAACAACTTCCAATTTACACAAAAGGGAATAAAATATAATTGGTTTCCTTTGCCACACACTTTTCAATTCTATGCTTATTTAATTTATAAACCAGAACAAATGAGAAATTGGTTTCTTATGATATCTTTATTATTGGTTTACAGTGCTGTTTTCCTGGGATGTGGCTATCAGAGCTGACAAAGAGTAGATATGAAGTTAGGGAGAAGAAATCAGTGAAAAAGGTAACCTTGCTCTTTTTGCTTGAGCTTGGATGCTGGGGCATTGGAGATACATAAAATTTGGCCCCTTCCTCTCTCCCCCTCTTATACACACATTTTTTTAGAGTAATGCACCAATTTTGATCCTGAAATTTTAAGTAAGTACCGATAAATTTAGTTTTTGAAATTAAAAAAATAAAAAATATTAGGTCCCCAATTCCAAATTATCAAAAGATGATCATTGTATTTTTTCAATTTACTATTGAAGTATTGAAGTAATAGTGAATTAAATAAATAAATTATATGTATGTGTCAATCTATTCTAAATAGAATACACTAAAATAAGCTAGCTGACATAGTTTGTTAGAAAACTTGTATTGTATGTATGTGCATTACAATGCTCCTACAAAATGTATTGATCATATCCTTTAAAATCATAAAATCAATCAATGAAGATAAAAATATTACAATTCTCTTTTTCTCTCTTTTTCAAAGAATATGAACAACACATTTTATAGGAATCATTATGTTGCACCTCTCATACGCATACATACACACTTTCTAATAAACTTTGCTAATTAACTTATTCCAAAGTATTCTATTAAAGATAAATCGCACCTAAATATAATTTATTTATTTATTTAATTCACTGTTACTCTAATAGTTCCCAAACTACGTCACCTTACTTTAATTTATGAAATTTCAACAATAAGAATCAAAATATTGATGTTTGGCAATTTCAAGTAATTTTAGGGACTAAACTAATTGGTAACTATAATTTTAAGGACTAAATTGGTGTATTACTCTATTGCTATATTATCAAGAATATACAATATTTAATCTTATCATGTTCTGTGCATTATAAGAGACTAACATGTTGTTGGGGGTTATCTTGGATATGCAGCAAAAGCGCAGAGGCTTAAAAGGAATGGAAAATTTGGACAGTGATTCGGACTAACACATAACCAAGCTTTTTATTCAAAGCTAGGTTGATGGCATTGATGAGGGAAAACTCAAGAAGAGCCCTTTTTTTTTCAAAGAGTCTTAAGAGCTGTTGGTAGGGCATTACTTAAAAGTAGGTTGAATTGGGTCCCTACCCTTCATTACCTTTGTATTATAGCTGGGCTCACATCACCAGATGTATTATATAGGGACTTAAATGCTAATAATACACTGTGTTACATGCTCTCTCGGACACATTTTTATTATTGGATTGGATGCAATTCTTTCAACATTTACTAAATAATATTAGTCTTTCTCTCGTTTAACAAGTCTTATTTTTTAGTGGTAGATTCATACGAATTCCATTTAATAATAAGTAGTGTGCTGAAAAAATGTGTGTTGGTGTGTTTTTAGCTTTGTTTGTTTTTGTTTGTAGCCAATTATTAATAATGGCTTGGAAGCCAATACTTTGTATTTGAGGTATACTCGTTCATGTTTGGGACTCTTCAGCTTTTGAAAGTTTGAAAAGTACACATGACGCGAAGTGAAACGGACACCTCGGTTTTGAGAATTTTGATTGTTTACCATTAATTTCATTCATTTATCGATCTATTTGGTTGACAACAAAGAAATGGATAAGAAATAAAATAAAAAGTGAAGAAAAATATGTAAAAATTTAGTTATTTTATTAAAAGGAAATAAGTGAGAAATAAGGTATATATAAAAGAGAGGAAAGAAAAATAAATAAATAAATAAAATAATAGAATTTATTATCTTTTAATTTCTTTTCTTTTTATTTTTCTTCAACCAAACAATCTCTCTCATATGAAGTATTTTTTTACTTATTTCTTCATTATTAAAGAAAAAAATTGACATTGTTGCTTTATTTGTCATTTTGATGGTCTAAGTTGATCATCTGTGCTTAAAATATCTGCCGAGTTTTTTTTTCTTCTTTCAAACTACCAAAACAAGATTCAATTTAAAGGTCTTGGACATTATTTCAACTTCTGGTCACTAAGCTGATTTTATTCGTTTCTTTAAGGAACCAGATATGACCAAATATTGAGCAAAATATTCCTAATGAATTTAGGACAAAACTAAAATAACTATTCAAGATTTACACTTTACGCATTGTACCAAGAGCTTAAAAGTTATGCATTGAAGGTTTAAAAAACATTATCGACCAATTAAATTCAATTTTAATTGGTTCAAATTATGAGTTTACATTTTTCAAATTGAAAGATCTGAGAATAGAACCAATTAAAATTATTATTATTATAATTATTAACTTAATATTATTTTATAATATTATGATCTTATTAGTAACGTATAAGTCCAACACTATTGTCTCATACTATCACTTTATCAATATTATAGTTATAGTACTTTTTTTTATGATATTATTATTTAATAATATTAATATTTTATAAAATTTGTATCTTATTAATTATTCTATATTCATTATCGATTATGAGAAAATTGCAAGTGTATAATTATCGTCAAGTAATAATTTATCGAATCCATAGGGACTACGTGTTTGACCTTGTAATTATTAATATTTAGTTAAATTTGAATAGATAAAAATAGAAAAGAGTAATTAAAGATTAAGTTGAGAATGATTAAGATTGATTGTAGTAGGAATTTTAATTGATAAAGAAAATTCTAAAAATTAGGGTTCGTTCAATGAGTTCCTTTATGTTCACATGCCTTTACCTAGAGATTTAATACTATTGAAGGTAAATTAACCAAGAGTATCCTTCCTACTTTCTCAAGATACGAAGGCGTGTTTAATAGAATTAACTCCTACTCTCAGGGTAGCTACAATTCAATTAAACCCATTATGACCTGTGTTAATTTAGTTGATCCATGAAGGATTAAACCTACTTTTGTGGTTTAAAGCCTTAGTATATTTCTTTAGGTTCCAATATTTAGGTTCACTTCTTAGTACGTTCCTAAACATCTAAGATTATGAAAAACGATGGCTAATCGATTATCATATATAAATTGTAAAGAAATAAGATCAAAGATAGAACAAAAATTAAATAATTGAATAATTCATATTAGCATAAAGGTTCTCAAGGGCTAAACCCCGATCCCAAAAAGAGACTACTCACACATGTTCAAAGTAGTTCTCCCAAAAGAAAAGAAATATAACATAAAAAGAAACAAACCTAAGAATTGGAGGAACACCAACACAGATTACTCCTCTTCAATATATCTATCAAGCGTAAAATGCCAGGTATTATTTTCTAGCCCTAATAGTCTAATTTATAACCTAGAAAACCTTAAAAGACAAGCCAACAATGAATTTTTAATGACAAAATAAAACAAGATAATCCTAAAAGATAATTTGTAACAATCGATCACAAGTGAGACTGGTGAGTCATGACCATGACATGTTCTATTGGTCTTTGTTCTCCTTCTTTCTTTATCTTTTCATCTTTATCTCCTTCTTTCTTTTCCTTATTTATTGGTTTTTTAGAGATCATGTATTTACCTAAAATGTATGCGAATTACACAACAAAAGAGAAATGTAACACACTTAAAGAGAAAAAAAATGAATTTAAAGCAATTCGTATGGTAAACTATCTTATATCATGCATGAAAGTACTTCTAATTAGTTAAATACTTAAGACAAAGACTTGATGAAAATGTAAAACAAATAACCTCAAACTTAAACTTTTGCTTATCCTCAAACAATAATCATAATCTTTGAACTAATCTACTAGGAAGACATTGTAATAATGTAGGCAGATTATCCAATTAAATTTTTTTTATGATCTCATTAAAGTCCAATTAGAGTCTTAAATTTTCAAAACTAGTTTCAACTATCATTTTCTCCATTGGAAACATTCTTTCAAAACTATGTTCAGCAAACACATTTCTATTTTTATTAACTTGAATAGACAAATGAATGTTTGTAAAAAATTTCTCAATATGTATGCAGCACAATATGGACAAGATTTATTTTTAATTAATATATTTTTTCTCAACCAAAACATTTTTCCAGTAACCAATTAGTTTGAGGGACCCATTTTTCTTGAACTTATAGCATCAAAGGGGTGCTTGGCTAAATACCAAACATTTCTCCAGTAGCTAATCAATTATCTTTTTCTTTTCCTTAGGTTTCTAAGGTTTTGAACATTTTCCCCTCAAACCTATGACCTTAAAGGGATGCTTGGTTAAAACTCTCATTTTTTTTCCTTTTTATTTATCCCCATAAGCTTCTAACCATGAGGGTTGAACAAAGTTTGATTAAATTCATCTATTTATCTAGAACCATGCATTTTTATCAAATTTTATCAAGCTCTAAGTTCAAATTTCAGATTATTAAATAAATGCATGAATGCAAGACAACAAGAAAACATGATTACAAATGTAAATGCATCGCCCCTTCAACCCCAAACTTAAACAATTTCTTGTCCCTAAGCAATGAATCATAGAGAGAAGGGTGAAAATGAAAGATCTCACTATGAATGGATTTTTTAAAAATTAGCTTTGTCTCTTTAGTTCCTACAAGGTGCCTCAACAAAACAGATCAAGTGATCATATTTAACTTACTAAAATTAATTAAACTATAATTAAAACTAATAAAGATTATGTTGCCTCCCAATAAAGACTTGATTAATGTTACAAGTAGACACATATACTATTTTAGCAATTTGAGAGAGAATTGAGAAGGTTAATTGACATTGTCTTCTCAAGTTGATCTTCATAGAGGTGTGACTTTAATCCTTATTTAATCCTTTTGTCTCCTTTTTGTAGATTTCCTACGTTTCCTAATCTATGCCAATGGGGAGGGATATAAGGCTCCTTTTTTAGAATGTTGACTTCCTCAATGTGATGGTCAATGGGTTGATTTTTTTATTAAGCATGGCTATAATGGATCTTTACTAGAAAACTTCATTACCTTGTTTTTCACTTTTTGTTCTTTTGAGTCAATCTTGCACACAGATTTCTTAAGAACAGGGTGATTGTTAGCTTTAAACAAATCAACTTATGTTTAAGTCAACGGTGGCTATGAAAGGTATTCCTGAAATAATAGGGGTTTGGACATCCTCCTCCATTTCTAACACAACAAAATCAAATGGAATAATTAAATCCCCTACTTTAACAAGAACATCTTCTACAATTCCAACTGGATGTTTTACAAATTGATTCGCCAATTGCAATGACATGTTGGTAGGTTGTAATTTCCCAACACTAAGATTTTTGTAAACAACAAGGGGCACCAAACTAACACTACCTCCTAAATCACACAAGGCTTTCTCAAGCCTAATGTTACCAATTAAACATGGTATAGAAAACAAGTTGGGTCCTTAAGTTTAGGAGATAAATTACTTTGAACAAGGGTCACAGTCTTAGGTCCATTTGATTTTCTCTTATTAGGTAAAATATCCTTTACAAACTTAGCATAAATAGGCATTTGTTGTAAAGCTCCTACAAAAGGTATATTAACATAAATTTGATTAACCATACCCAAGAATTTTCCAAATTGTTTATCTAACTTGGATTTGGCTAATCTTTGAGGAAAAGGAATGTGAGGTTGATAAGCTTTAGAGGAAGTCTTAGGAGACACTTTTTCTTTTATTGAAATGCCCTAATTTTTTTCCTTTTAGACTATGGGAAGTGTCTCCACTTCTATTTCTATATTTTTCCTTTCTGTTAGACTTAAGACTTTCTAAATTTTTCACACTCCTTAAGATAATCGCATTGTAATGCTCAAATGGATTTGTTTCAGTTTTAGTAGGGAACTTACCTAGAGCACAACATGAGGTAGGAAGGAGTTGGGTAATTTGAGTCTCCAACACTTTTCCATGAATAGTTAAATTTTACACCTTACTTGTTAATTGCTCCACTTTAGCCCCTAAGTTTTGAATAGAGCTACTCACAAACTCATTTGTTTACTCTTGAATTTTGACAAAACACTCCACAAGACTCTATAGCTTTAAGATTGATTGATGAAGGTGTGAGACTTGTTAAGAGTCTTGATTTCCTTACTCTTGGTGGAAGTTTGTAGGTTGTCTAAAATTTTGTTGTTAACTACTCCCTTGTCCTTGATTATTTTACCAAGAAAACCTGGGTGAGCTTTCCATCTCAAATTGTAAGTGCTTGAGTAGGGGTCAAATTTCTCTCTCTTAGGTGCGTCATAGAAATTGTGAGGAACAACCACATTCTCAACTTGGTCTTCTTATCCATCAGTGATGACATTAGGGCAGTCAACTGTAGAATTCCCTTATATTCTACAAAGATCACATGAGAGCATTAATGATCTTACTGAATTAACTTTAGCCTTTTCTATTTTGTCAATCTTCTGGCTTAATGCATCAAAAATTGCCAACAATATATAGTCATAAGTAAAATGTAACTCCCCTTCAAATGGAGCAATTGTTTAAATGACAAAAAACATTAAAAAAATGCAATTTTTCAAAAAAAAAAAATAATTCACATTCACAAAAACTTATACTACTTCCCCTTTTGACATTGACAAAAGTTAGACCAAATTAGTCAAAATCCTTGTCAAAGCTGATGTCTATGTTGAGCTTGGCAAGAAACTTCTTGAACTTTTGCTCAGAGTAACGTTGCCTATGAATGGAGGCAAGAAGAGCTCGAATGAGAAATTGGACCACCAAGTGCAAAGTGGCTTCTCTCATATATTGAGTTAGCTTAGGTTCTAGACTCGAAGTATTGAGATGGGGGAACTTTCAGGAAAATCATAAATGAAAAAGATATCTATAGGAAAATGAATAATAAATTGAATGTTAAAAGGAGTGAGATAGTGGAAGACGCGATGTGGTTGGTAGAGAGTGTTGCTGTTAGAGGGTAGAATGGTTGAAAGAGGTGGAGTCTGTTAAAGATAGCTTCCCATGGAATATAAGGGATAATCTTTATCTATGTTGGAGACCCTATATTGATGATGGCAGGAAAACTACATGTGCTTTGCATCATGAATGCAGGCAACCTTCTTCTTCTTCCCTTTGTAGACAGAATGTTGCACAACCTTAATCTTGGAATGAGTGATGAAGAACTTGGTTTAAGATTGAATCATGCATGGCCTTCCTTTCCCACCAATCAATAGAGGAAGATTATGAAGGGTTACCTCATAACTTAACTTTAAAGCAATCTATAAATGACATTCATCTTCAAGCTTCTGGCATTGCTAATTGATGACTCTCAAAGACTTAGCATTCAGACAATGTTGACCATACAGATCAAGGGGGTGGACTTCAGTGAAGGTGTGTGTTCGAGGATGGATGATGATGTGTTGCTCCTCCTTGTAACACATTTGTAGGTACTCCTTCATGTTATAGTAGGGAGACCTCCTTGTAAAGTCATACACAAGAGGCTCCACACACTCTTCATCTGTTGTGGCCTCTTACCCAAATGTTCAAGCTCCATTTTTTCCTCAAAATTAGCTCTCAAAATTTCAACATCCTTTATTGGTGGTATTATAGAGACAAAAGCTTCAAGGCTACAAGGATTAGGTAGAACCAAGAAGGTGTCAATGCTCAAAGGTATGGTCTCTAATGCAAACACTTCAAGTGACAATTGTGCATTGTCATTGGCCAAGTTTATAGTCTTGAAAGTAGACTGTAAACTTCTTCAATAAAGGCAATCGGCTCAGCAGGCTATGCACCTTGGACTATTGGAGTGGTAGCATCTAGTGCCAACATTTAAATAGTAGACTCATTGGTCTATGTTGGTCGAAGACTCTCATCCTTGTCAAACGATCCTTCTTGAGTCGAAGAACAAAGTCTACGACTAACACAAACAAATGAGTCTATTATGGTGGTGAGGTTCTCACTAGAGAGATGTAGTGCTTCCTTGAGCATTTTGGCTTCTTCAATGGCCAAAGAATCTTCTTACTTCTTTTGCTCTTCTGCCTCAAGTTCAAACAAAAGCTTGGCTTGCTTGAAAAATGTTTGCTCCTCCTTCTTAATTTAAGGCTCAACAAGTCCTCATACCAAATGTCTTTTCTTGGATGGTTGGGGCTTGGACTCTTCAGGAGCAGGTTGTGGTAGTGGTGGTAGAGATGAGGTATGTTATAGGAGAGAAAGACGAAAGGAAATAGGTTTCTCATCTGAATCATATAAAGATTCATGAATGTGAATGTGAAGGGGCTCGGGTACAAAGGGTTTTATTTTGATTTTTGGTAATGAAGGAAGAGCTTGTGTTTGGTTTGAAGTGGGGATTGATTTTTGGATAAGTGTTTGGGCTTGTGGATGGCTATAGAGGGAGCATTGCCTGGTGGTTGGCTTATTCAATGGTGGCTCTCCCTCAGGCTTAGTCTTCAATATGCCTGGCATCCCCTTCATCTTAGGAAATAAATAAGAAATCCCCATTCGCTTCAAGATGGTTGAAGTAACTTCTCCAACCTCCTTCCCATTCTCATAATCAGAGGTGTTAGTGTTGGCCTATTAATCACTTTGGTGAAGAGTATCCCGTAGGGAATGAATGTTCTTTTACTTTTTTCTTGGCCTCTTTGGCCAAGACAGGACTTCTAGATGTTGTAAGCCAAACTAGGAAGATTAATCTTCACCCCCAAGTAGAGATGGTAGAGACAATCTATCCACATCAGAGACATTATCCCTAGAGTCAAACCTAGGGATAAGTGTGTTGAACAACAAGTTATGTAGCAACCTGCGAAGAGGCTTTAGGTTTGATGTGTAAAGATACCTCTTCAACTCCGTTTTATCTACTGGTCAAGGAGAGCGATACAACATATTGTCCACTATATCTTGAGTGATGACCTCCTCTCAGTTGTCAGAGTATGTCAAACCTTCATGCAATTGAATAAGACATAAACATGTTTAATATGGAAACATAAAGGAATTGTTCCTTGATGAACTAAGAATCAAAATTGTCCTTTTTTATGAAGGATTTTAAGAAAAAAAATATGAGATTGATAATAAATAATAGGAATTAGTTTATGATGATTTATAAGTTTTTTTTAGTAATATACAAAAAAAATATGTTTATAAAATTGTAATTATATATTTATTATATTTTATGAATTTTGATCAAAATTACAATTACACATTTATATATTTTATGAAGGAAAGGGGTTGACCTACTCCAATAGTAACTCTCAAAAGAGTTAATCTAATTAATAATTCAAGGTTTACGTTGAATTTCAATGATCCAATTATTAAATTATAAGGTTAAATATATTTTTAGTCCCTCAACTTCTTAAGAATTTAATTTTCAGTCCTTCTTAAATTTTTTGCCAACTTTTAGTCCTCCACTAATTTTGTCACATAAATTAGTTCTTGAGGTCAAATCTCATTTATTAAGTGATGATGTGTATTAATAAATCATGACTAACTTGACTATTATGCCCACGTGATTGTTTAATAGATGTCAAATTATAACACGTGTAATTTTACTATTCGTTCATGGTCATAAGGATGAAGAATTGTTTTAGTAACATCTTTTATTTTCAAAAATGAATGTTTGATCATGAACAAATAGAAAACTTACATGTGTCATATGATTTGGAACCTACTAAGTATCCATGTGAACTTCAATAATGGAGTTAACCATGATTTATTAACAAAGACAATCCACATTTTTAACTGTGTGGAAAAATGTCCCCACTAAGTTTTTCAAGTTCATATTATCATAAAGTGCCTCATTTATCATGCTAAAATTAAGTGTATCCACTATTTTTCATGTTTTACTTTATTAAGTATTTTTTTAATTTGTATATAATATTAATTATATATATTTTTTGTTTATGTATATATATATATATATATATATATATATAGAGAGAGAGAGAGAGAGAGAGAGAGAGTGAGTGAGTGAGAGAGTAGAGATATTTTTTTAAGGTGTTGAACAGTGACAGATCCAGAAATTTTAGATAGTGGGGATAATATTTATTCATTTATTTGTAGTATTAAAACTTTTACTTATAACTTTTAAAAGCATAAATATATATCATAATTATTTTTTACAAGCTTTTATATCTACAATTACAATTAAAGATGAAAATAAATTAGGTCAAACTAGATTTTATTATAATTTAGTAGATTTGAACCTAATTTTATTTAAAAACATATATCCTAATTATGACTTATTTATCTATAATAATTTAATATTATTAAAAATATAAAAATAAATATGTTAAATTTTATGAAAATCAAGTTTAATTTTATTTATAATATGAACATGTTTTTAATATCTAATATATATTTTTAGATGATAATTTATTTTAAAATATATTTTATAATAAAAATTCTAAATAGTACATAAATCTTTCGAATTTTTTATTTTGATTTTTTTAATCAACGTATACAATAAATAGAAAACACAAAAGGTAAATATGCATATTGCAAATTTTATTTGATCAAAAATTGATTTTTTAAAATATTACATTATATATGTGAGTATTAAGATATATATATATATATATATATATATATATATATATATATATATATTATATTTAAACTTTTTAAAAAATTAATTCGTTATTAAGGAATATTTTTTATCACATAAAAGAATTAATCTCCTACAAAAGTTTGACAGATATCAAATAATAAACATCTTCTCTGAGTCTATATTTTATACATATGATAATTTAAACATATATTTATTTTATTAGAATATAATTTTTATTTTTTAAAATATATTAATTTTTTGGATAAAAAATATGTATGTGTTTATTTTTTAAAATATATTGATTTTTATTTTAAAATATATTAATTTTTATTTTTTTTAAATCTATATTTCATCATCCAATGTTTTCACAATATGCAATCTCATGAAGAAAAATTATGATGTATATTTATATTTCAAAAAATGTGAAGTTATTACATGTTTAATACTACACGTTTATGTATGAGTATTGTTTCCACTACGTAAAATTTTTGACTGTTTATTAACACACATAATCACTTAATAAATGAGGCTTAACCCTAAAGACTAATTTATGGGGCAAAATATTAATGGAGGACTAAAAGTTGAAAAAAAAATTAAAAAATTAAATTCATAAAAAAAAACTTATTTAATCCTAAACTATAAGTTCTTGTTAAATAGACCAAGATCCCATTTGGAATAACTTATCAATAACTTATTTGTACTTATTTTATTCTATAACTGTTTATGAAAATATTTAGACAAACGTATAAAATATTTCATGAGTAGCTAAGATGTTTTGAGCTTATTTTGATAAGTTATTTAGTATAACTTATTACTTAACTTATGCGAAATTTTTTTAAGAAATACTTAAGCTCGAATTTTGTCACCAACTTTTATAATTTTTTTTTCATTCTTTCACTAAATATCATTTTTATATTTTTTTTCATTACTCCTTCCAAAGTTTTTTGTTTCTCCCTCCAAAAGTTTTTGTTCCTCTTTATTTTTTTTTCTCTTTTTCTCCAATTTTTTTATCTCTTCCTTCAAAATTCATATTCTTCTACAATAAAAAAATATTGTAACTTTATTTTTTCTATAAATAGTACATTTGGAAAAAATTTGTTCATATTTATACAAAAATTTTCTATCATAAATTTATAAAATATATAGAATTGAGTTTAATTTTTAAAATTTATGGTTCTTAATTTTTTATCATGGTTATATATATAATTTATTTCTAATATTTTTTATTAATAATTTTATTTTTATAAACTAAAGTTAGGTGAATGGTGACTAGTAAGTTTTTATTATTTTTAACATTATTGTGATGTATAATGTCATTTTTTTTAAATTATTTAGTAACTTTATATATTTTTATTTGAGTTAAATATATTTTTAAATCCTATAAGTAAAATTATGTTTCTACATGGATTAAAATCAAAATCAACTAATTTTGTAGGGACTAAAAATATTTTTTTAAGTTTTTTTTATTTCATTTTCATTTAAAATTTTATCCGTAATTTTTTTAATGTTTAAAATAAAATAACATGATACATCCAAATATTTTAAAATTGTATAAGTACTCATTAACATTTATATCAAAATATAACGACTTAATGAATTTTAAGCACTTATAACATAAGTTATTATTGCATAAGAGTTTATTAAATAGAATCTTAAATAAGTTGTTTGTCTAAACAAATTCGATATTTACAAATTTTTACAAAAATTGAAACTTTTTCAACACTTTATTACATTAATTTAAATCAACTTATCTTATATGTATTGAATCCAATATGATGGAGTTAAGGTTGAAGCAATGGATGAATTCTTGCTTCTTGTGACCTTCTCCGAATATGAAGACCTTTTCCTTGAGCTTGCTACAGATTAAAGGATGGAAGAAGATGAATGGAATGGTAGGAGAATCCCTAAGCTAAGGATGGAAGCATCCAAGCTAAAGATCCAAATGAAAGCTCACTTTCAAGCTTAGGAATGGAGGTTTTCCTAAGACTAGAGTTAGTAAGATTTTGATGACTCTTGGAGAGAATTTGGCTGAAGTAAAACTCAGAAATTCTCATTAATCAAAAGTGTTTACAATAGTGAAGGAGTCAAGCATTTAAAGCCACGGATCAAAGAAGTCTTTGGAGCCATCACATGTGCACTCAAAAGTGGCGCCAATTTTGAATTCAAATTTGAATTTGAATTCAAATTGGACGTCCACTTATCCTAACCCATGTGCAACCCTTCCTTCTAGATTCTTAATTGCATTTAGAGGTAATTTAGGGTTCATTTGAATGTACACATGTGCAGCCACCTTTGGCACAAAACATGTGACTCAAATGAAACTCTAATTACTCCTAAATGTAATTAACATTCTATGATTCATGCTTTATTACTTAATCCTTCTAAATTCCTATTCTAATGGCCTAAATACAATGGCCAAGCAAATACAATGGAAAGGAAAAATTACAAGAATTGAAAGAGCCAAGAGGAATGGGTTAGACATGAAGGTTTGGGCCAGTCAAGGCCCAATGGACCCGATGGGCTTGAAAGGCCCAAGTTGAGCTTCTCATGGGCCATATTTGGTTTTAGCTATTTTCCTTATATCTTGTATATATCATGTTAGTATAAGTTTCCTGTATTTTGGGGCTTGTATTATGGACCATCTAGGATAGTATTTTAGGCTATAGGCTTATTGGGCCTAGTTTTGGGCTTCATGGGCCTTTGGGCCTTTTGGGTTTTTAGAACAACTCTTTTCACTCACAAGTCCTTTAGAGGAGATGTTTTCCTTCTTACTCTTAGGAGATCATTTTCAACAACCTCCTAGAAGAGTCCATAGGACCCCCAAAGCTAGGGAATCTAGGGTAGATCTCCCTTACTTTCATGGCAAAGATGATATGGAGGGGTACCTTGATTGGGAAATGAAGGTTGAACAAATCTTCACTTGCCATCAAGTGAGTGAAGAAAGAAAAGTGTCTCTTGCCACCTTGAGCTTCCAAGGCCACGCCATGTATTGGTGGATATCCCTTGTTAGGGATAGGCGCCTCCATAATGACACTCCAATTCAATATTAGAATGAGTTAAGGAGTGCTTTGAGAAGGAGACACATTCCCTCATACTATACTAGGGAGCTTATCAATAAGCTCCAAAGACTCCATCAAAAGAACATGACAGTTGAGGAATATAGACAAACCATGGAGTTATATTTAATAAGGGCTGACATTAGAGAGGAAGAGGACATTACCATTGCTAGATTTTTGAGTGATCTAACTTTTGAAATAAGAGATAAGGTTAAGCTTTTACCTTATAGAGATTTGAATGACTTGGTTCAACTTTGTATCAAGGTTGAACAACAAAATTTGAGGAAAAATTTCAAAACAAGCTCATACTCATCTTCTTATTCAAAGAATGACTACAAGAGGGAGGGAAAAAATTTTGAGAAGAAAAATACTTTTGATTCCTCCAAAAATCTAGACAAGGGTAAAACAAAAGAAGAAAAAGAAAAGAAAAACACCTCACACACTAGCACCAAATCTAGTGACATAAAGTGCTTTAAATGTTTTGGGAACGGCCACATTGCTTCTCAATGCCCTAACAAAAAGGTCATGATATTAAGGGGCCAAGACATTTATAGTAGCCAAGATGAAGCTACTACTTCTCCATCTTCAAGTGAGGATGAAGAAGAAGCAAGAGAGGGAGAGTCATGTGAGGTCACTTACCCTTACAATGGGGAACTTCTTATGATGAGAAGGGTCCTCAATAACCAACCTAGTGACACACAATCCCAAAGAGAGAACATTTTTCACACAAGGTGTAATATTTCCAATAAAGCTTGTTCTCTAATTGTGGATAGTGGATCTTGGTGCAATTGTTGTAGCACTAGGATGGTTGAGAAGTTGGGATTAACTACCACACCCCATCCAAAATCTTATCAACTTCATTGGCTCAATGATGATGGGGATATGGTGGTTAACCAACAAGTGGAAGTAGAGTTTTCCATTGGGAACTATCAAGATAAAGTCAAATGTGATGTAGTTCCCATGGAGGCTTGTCATATTTTATTAGGTAGGCCATGGCAATTTGATAAGCAAACACACCATGATGGCCTAACTAATAAAATAACTTTCACTCACAAGGGTAAGAAGTTTGTGCTTCATCCTCTATCACCTTCACAAGTGATGGAAGATCAAGTACAAATGAAGACCAAACGTGAGCAAGAAAAAGGAGAAGAAACTAAAAAAAAAAGAAAAAAAAAACCTCTAAAAATTAGAAATCAAGAGGATTCTAGAGAGTCTAGTATTCCCTCTCTAGAGATAGTTCAAGGAGAGACATTTGAAACAAAAACTTTATAAAAAACATCTCTTTTACTTGAACCATCTTCTTATATCCTCATGTGTAGAGGAACACTCACATGCACTGCCACAAGTTCTTTGGAAACTTCTCTACCTCTTGAGGTTAAAAATCTTTTAATTGAATTTGATGATGTATTTCCTAGTGAAGGCCCTATGAGACTTCCACCTTTTAGGGGAATAGAGCATCAAATAGATCTTGTGCCTGAGGCTAGTCTTCCCAATAGACCAGCCTATAGGACAAATCCTCAAGAAACCAAAGAGATAGAGAAGCAAGTACAAGATTTGTTGGATAAGGGTTGGATTCAAAAGAGTCTAAGCCCTTGTGTTGTACCTGTTATATTGGTGCCAAAAAAAGATGAAAAATGGAGGATGTGTTGTGACTGTAGGGCTATCAACAACATCACCATACAATATAGGCACCCAATTTCTAGGCTTGATGACATGCTTGATGAGTTGCATGGGTCATCCATATTTTCCAAAATAGATCTTAAAAGTGGATATCACCAAATTCGAATCAAGGAAGGTGATGAGTGGAAAACTACTTTTAAGACTAAGTTTGGATTATATGAATGGTTAGTAATGCCATTTGGGCTTACTAATGCACCTAGCACATTCATGAGGCTAATGAATCATGCCCTTAGGGATTGCATTGGTAGATTTGTAGTTGTTTATTTTGATGACATCTTAATCTATAGCCAAAGTCTAAGTGATCATGTGGATCACCTAAGACAAGTCTTACTTGTTCTCAGAGACAATCACTTGTTTGCCAATGTAGACAAGTGCACTTTTTGTGTGGATAATGTTATATTCTTAGGATTTGTGGTGAGTAAAAAAGGGGTTCATGTGGACCCCGAGAAAATCAAAACCATTCAAGAGTGGCTTATTCCTACTAATGTAAGTGAAGTTAGGAGCTTCCATGGATTGACAAGCTTTTATAGGAGATTTGTTCCTAACTTCTCTACATTAGCTTCACCTCTCAATGAATTGGTGAAGAAGGATGTGGTCTTTCTGTGGCAAGAAAAACATAATTTAGCATTTCAAGAGCTTAAGTAAAAACTCACTCAAGCACCTGTTCTAGCTCTTCCTGATTTTAGCAAAACTTTTGAGCTAGAATATGATGCTTCAGGTCTTGGCATAGGAGCTGTGTTGTTACAAGGTGGTCACCCCATAGCATATTTCAGTGAAAAATGTCATGGGGCTGCCTTGAACTACCCTACCTATAACAAGGAGTTATATGCTTTAGTTCAAGCCCTTCAAACTTGGGAACATTATCTTGTGACCAAGGAATTTGTTATTCATAGTGATCATGAATCACTTAAATACTTGAAGGGTCAACATAAGTTAAATAAGAGGCATGCAAAATGGGTTGAGTACCTTGAGCAATTTCCTTATGTCATCAAGTACAAGAAAGGCTCTACAAATGTAGTGGCTGATGCTTTATCAAGACGACATGTGTTGTTAAACATCCTAGGTTCTCAAATACTAGGGTTTGATGACATAAAGGAATTATATGAGAAAGACCTTGATTTTGCTAACTTTTATTCTTTATGTATTCAATAGCCTTATCAAGGTTACTATATTTCTGAGGGGTTCCTTTTTAAAGAAAATAAACTTTGTATTCCCCAAAGATCTATTAGGAAACTTTTGGTAAAGGAGAGCTATGAGGGTGGGCTCATAGGGCATTTTGGGGTTGAGAAGACTCTTTTCCTCTTAAAAGAGAAATTCTTTTGGCCTCATATGAAACGAGATGTTCAAAGATTTTGTAGTAGTTGTATAGCTTGTCTTCAAGCTAAATCTACCACAAAACCTCATGGACTATACACCCCATTGCCCATATTCAAGGCTCCTTGGGTAGATATTTCCATGGATTTTATCATTAGTTTGCCTAGAACCCAAAGAGGCAAGGATTCCATCTTTGTGGTAGTGGACCGTTTTAGTAAAATGACACATTTTATTCCATGCCACAAAGTGGATGATGCAAGCCACATTGCTAAATTATTCTTTTAAGAAATAGTGAGACTTCATGGGTTACCTAAGACTATAGTCTCCGATAGAGATGTTAAGTTCCTTAGCCACTTTTGGAAAACTTTATGGGCAAGGCTAGGGACTAAACTTCTATTTTCTACTACATGTCACCCACAAACTGATGGGCAAACTGAGGTAGTCAATAGGTCTCTTGGGACTATGTTGAGGGCAATCCTCAAAGGCAATAAAAAGTCATGGGATGACTGTCTCCCTCATGTAGAGTTTGCCTACAATAGAGTGGTCCATAAATTCACCAACATGTCTCCTTTTGAGATTGTTTATGGTTTCAATCCTCTCACTCCTTTAGATTTATTACCCCTTCCCGATGTTGCTTCTTTTATCCATAAAGAAGGAACATCTAGGGCTGAATTTGTCAAGAACTTGCATGAGAGGGTTAGGAATCATATTCAATCCCAAACTGAAAAATACACAAAATATAATAACAAGGGTAGAAAGGAGGTTATTTTCAATGAAGGTGATTGGGTTTGGCTTCACCTTAGGAAGGATAAATTTCCCTCCAAAAGAAAGTCCAAGCTTAATCCAAGAGGAGATGGACCCTTTCAAATCCTTAAGAAAATAAATAATAATGCCTATGTCCTAGATCTCCCCTCTGAGTATGGGGTTAGTCCTAGCTTCAATGTTTCTGATTTATCTCTTTTTACAGGACTTACTGCACAAGAGGAGGATGCTTTGGATTTGAGGACAAATCTTCTTCAAGAGGGAGGGGATGATGGAGGAGGTCCATGGACCAAGGGCCCAACTACTAGGGCTATGGCCAAGAGGATTCAAGAAGAGTGGGTCCATGCCCCAAAAAAAGCCCATCATACTTTTCAGTTGGGCTTTGACTCAAGCCCAAGTAGACTAGGAGTAGTGTAGGTTTGGGCCTTAGGGCTTGTATTGCATTTTTAGGCCTTGTATTTTTGGCCACCTAGACTAGGATTTACATTTCATGCCAATGTGAATTTAGGGTTAATTTAGGTTAACATGTGCATATGCATTTGCATGTAATTAGTATGACATTTGGTATGCATTTCGGCCATGTGCACACATGTACATGGTGTGACCGAAATGCAACTCAAATAGATACCAAATTACATCTAAATGAGTGCACATGGGGGAGGTGACCGGTTGGCACCAAAATTTGAATATTTGAATTCAAATTTTGGCGCCTAAGGTTAAGTAAACCATACCATGGTTTTACTTAACCTTAGGTTAACCCAACGTGCACCCTTAACCTAATTTTGCCTATAAATTCATTCTTGGCCGAGTTTTGTACCATTTTTGAAATTAATTGAATGAGAATTCTACTCTTGAAATCTTTCCTCTGAAAGTCTCCCTTAGCCTATTCTTTACCCTACTTGAGATCCTTTCCTTGTAGAGTTAGGCATCATCACTTTCTATCCGAGATAGTTAGGTTATACTTGGCTACACTTGTTTCTTCTTGGAGCTTCAAATCCTTGCCATCCTTCCAAGGATCCGAGAAAAGGTTGGAGAGCATTCCTTGAAGTTTTCTTCAAGAAGAACCTCATAACAATATATTTTAAAGTAATCATATCATGCAAGAAGAACCTCATAACAATATATTTTAAAGTAATCATATCATGTGCGTATATCCGCATCTCATACCTATGCATTGTAGCTTAATAGTAAGTTTAGAACATTTTGTCTTACTTAGGAGTTAAAGGGGATATAGTTCATGAGTCATGAACGACGATCAATCGTATTTTGGCTTTGCCTTTGAAAACTAGAGAAAAATATATTATGAATGTTGATTGAACCGTTACTTTGAAAAAAATCATTGCAAGATCTATCCAGGCTCACCTTATTCATTTGGGTTTAGGGTGTATCTGTTTATCTCTCCCTTGTGGCTTATATATTTGCTAGTACTCCAACATTATGGTGGCATTGTTGATCATATTTAGCTTATAAATGTGGTCCTTATGCCTTGGGTTTACTGGTACAACGATTGCTTTGTCTATTTACTTTAGTTTGAGGATATTTTCAAGCTTTTGCAGGTAGCTTCTACACAAAAGATTTCCTATGGCGCCAATGGCCAATCTACAATCATCAATTTCCCCCCTTGTTTTCATAGCCTGTGACAAAGGTTGATCAACACTTACAACACTCATGAACACCGCAAAAACACTAAATTCTTAAAACTCTAAAATTGACTCTAAAAACAAATAAATAGAAAGAAAATTATGCAATGAATTGCTATTCACACTAATTTGCCCTTGTTTTCATGAACAGTGAATTGCTATACTCTTGGAATTCATCTTTAACTCTTAAGAAAACATATACTTCACCTTTGGAAGAATGAAATGACAATTTTCAAAGGTAATAAAAATGTAAAGTAAATTTATATCACACCACCACTACAAAAGGAGCTAGTTAAGAATTGAAGAATCCAACCCATCCAATCCAGTCTCCAAGCATTAAGAGTCATTTAGGGATTTATCACTCCTTATAAATCACGAGAGTACTACTCAAGTTAGAAGGACGATACACACTTAAGGTGAGTTTCTCAATTTGCACAATACTTGTATCCAACTTTGTGATGAGCTTCCAATCCACTGTGCTTGTTATACAACTAAGAAACTGCATTAGAAGCAATAAGATTGCTGGAGAAGATCAAGGAAATATTAGTGGGGGGTGTATCAAATTCAGATGACGCAGTGATGCTCATGGCTGTAGTGGGTTTGGAGAATCCCAAGGGACTGAATTCAGTGCAGTCAAATCTGCATACATTTAGACAATTTAAATTTTAAATGTTTGTTCTGATAACAGAGAGTAGATTTCTTTTGGATTGAAAGACTCAAGGGTGACGTAAGAGTATTCACGATGAACTTGAATTAGAATCCACAAAAGCATGCTAAATGGTCTTTATTTAAAAGCCCTCAAACGCTAAAACAGCTTATTCATGTCAACCTCATTCTCGAGTTTAAACTTGCATCAACACTATCGATATTTTACAATGAAAGGAAAATTTGATGAATGCCTCAAAAAGAAAGATATTTTGATAGTATCCCCAAATACAGATATACAGTACACCACATTCAGATGATAAACAATTGTACATTTTAATAACTAATTTGTTTGGTCATTTCTCTTGCATTTGTATCCTATTTTTTTCCATGAATAAATTACATGCTCCTGGAGCAGTCTGCAGAAATAGGCCAGCAATTCCTTGGATACTGAGCGTGAAGAGTTCAGAAGGAGAATCACATCTTCGAGTTACAAGCATCTGGAACATTCTGCAAACATGCAATAGCAATTCCTTGGTTGGCGATTGTATAGTCCAGTAGAACCAGAACATCTTCCTCACCATGCTTCTCCTTTATGAAAATGAGTTGGTCCTTGAATCCTTGAGGCTCTATAATATAATCCAGTATAAATATTTTAGAAATAAGTTTTATTATAAGACAAAAATAAAAATAAAATACTATTTAAAAAATCATCACAAGAATGCATATAACAAACCAGCCGTTTGAAGGATCTGTTGTATGATGTTTTCTTTGAATTCTCGGGATCTGGTTTGGCACGATCCAGAGCCTACAGAACAAGTGTAGGTTTTAAACTTTTATTGCAAGTTATGTTGTTAAACAGTTAAAGTCAGAAAATCATTTAAGGGGAAATAACCGCCAACACATTTATGTCAAACAAAAAAGCAATTAATCAGAAACGTAGACACTGATTACAAATGCACCGGAACAAGTTAACTTCTACAGTCTCCTATATAAAATCTTAAATGTATAAAATATAACTCCGGAATTTTAGTTGGGCCCTAGGCTGCCAACTAAATCTACCAAACTAGGTGCAATCCTTTGCAATAATCAAGAGCCAATGTTATGATGATATATGAAAGAATGGGGAACTTTACCTAATCATAATTTTTTTTCTTTTCAATAAAGCATATACAAAGGATTATGTGATATCCAATATAACATTCAGCAAAATAATGTAATATCCAATATCCACTATATTACATTTTATAAGCAAACACATTCAACTGCTATATCAAAGATTACTTGAACAAGTAAATAAATGCAAGATTACCTGAATCAAGGACTCCACACGACGCCGCATCCGTGTATGCATAAATCCTTCCGAGCACTGTTACAATTACAAATATGAATAATATAGATCGGTATCAAACGTCATTTATGCAGGTTCATCGTAAAAATAAACATTATTGGACAGACAAGTATATGACAGTTCTAGCACAAGCATCCTCTAACCCTGCTCCATAATTTCATCCCCCACTTGCACATTCTTGAAAGTGTTGAAACTTGTATTAACAAACTTCACATCATATACTCTCTCCCAACACTTTTTGTCAGTGCCCCTCTTGTTCTTTTAATAAAAATGATATGTAAAATAAGTTAAATTATCTGCAAAATTATTTATAAATCTTGTGTAAAACAAGAAAATATTTTTTGGTTTTATGTAAGATTGAATACCCTTTATATCTAAATATTTCAGAGTAAAATATAGTATCTTTTACTTATCATTCCCAACCATTCTTCTGATAAAGCCAAAACTCAAACGAAGAAAATAGGGCGGTCTGTTTTAATTCTTTATAGAAATCAGAGAGCAGAAGACAGAGAATATTGCAAAACAAGGTTTACAAAGAAAGAAATATTGCTATGGTTGGAGCAGTGCTCCTTTCAAAATGGCAGTGAATATGAAAAATCACTGGGAGAAGGACCAACTCCTACTCTCAGTGACTTTCCAATGATCCTCAATAACTCACAGCCCCCCTCTCAACATTCTATTCCCCCTTAATATATTCCTCTGATTCTCACATCCAACCCCTCCACTCGCTTTCTGCCACCTGTCCCCATGCTGTTATTCTCCCTCCCATTCCATCATTCCCACAATGTGTGCCCCTCTCCCACTCACTTCCTCTTGTGTCACATTTTGTTCCTCCTCTAATACACTATTGGGCGCTTTTCAGCAAGCCCATTTTCCTCCGTTTGTATACATGCTTAATTAAGGGCTTTTCATCTCCCCTACACATATTTAGGCAAATATGATATTTTAAATCTCAAGCTAAATAATGCAAAATTATAATTCATGTAAAAGATGGTAATATCTTCTTTATTATACCAAACCAAGCTCTGCATGCATTGTCGAGACACAAAAATGAATAAATCAAAGTGATATCATTTTATGCAAATAAAAACTTTGGCTCAAAGAAACCCACACCTTAACATGATAGCTAACATAGGCATGAAAAGTTGACAGATTCCATACTGTACGATCCAGTTTCTGACCTTCAACATGACGAGGGAAGATAACTGCAGAGTTTAACATATTACATTACAGTCATGTTAGCAAAATCAAAATAAATTATATATTGAGACGCTTTTCCTGACACTAACCAAATGTCACAAATCCTGCATTCGCAGATAATGCATTGGCGGCAACTCCTTTTAGTTCCAGTGGAGGAGTAAGAGACCACGAACAAGGAGGCGTATTATGAAGTCCAGCTGTACGCCTGGCTTCGACAAATTCCTAAATTACAATAAAGCTTGAAAAATTGAAACCATCAAACCACCCAAAAAAGTAGTAAACCACACAAGAACAGTTTGCAAAATGCAACAAAAATGGTGCTTATCTCTCTCCCTACCCTCTTTTCACCCCAATGACCCTTAGATATGTATTCCTAGGAAACCATACCTGTAAGAATGAAGTTGCGAGAACAATGTCGATTGAATCATGGAATCTCATAGGATACACCACAGTCACCTTATCAGCCTGTCAAAAAACATGTTTCATCATATAATCCTAATAGATGCTTCCCACTAAAATAACTAAATGGACCAATTAACAAAAACATCAATCCTGTCAAGACAGTGACAAATCCATAGTGCTGAGACAGTATACTCTTTGAAAAAAAGAAACAAACGAAACCAAAATAAATTAGATTTTTCCAGTTTCAAATTAAAAGAATTATTTATTTTATTATTTATTCCTTTTCTTTGTTCCGAACTCAAAACTAAAAGAAACTGTTGTTGCAGGTTTGCATGCCACACAAAAAAAACACTATTTCCAATATCTGAACTATATGCTCAGTTGATTAAGGAGGTTTCTATGGCACAGCAACTCACATGGAATAAGATTAGGCATTTCATTCTATTCAATGTAAAAGGAATTTTAATAGCCCTTCCTAATAGACATGTTAAGGATTTGACATCTGTGTGAGGAGACCCCATTTAAAAAAGGGCAAATCTCTATTAGTTGGTTATTTGGAATAGTTAAATAGTAACTTAAAAAGGGAAAGAGGACAGGATATAAATGATAGGAAGGGAACAATGGAAAGCAGTATTAGATTTTGGAGTGGAAATTGGGAGGGTGAGTTCAGTTCTCTCAAATACCTGGGGAGATAGGAAGAGAATCACACTTTTGTGTCGATTTTTATCTGTTTCGTATCTTGTTAACATTGATTAGAGGCTATTCATTGCAATAATGATTGTTTATTCTCCCTATTTCTGGTTGAGTTTCATCATTTTGCTCCATTTATCTATTTTCTTCATTATTTGTGGACTTTTTTAACACTAATGGGGCTCCCTTATCCTCAAAGATCATTGAAATTTCTTCTAGAAGTTGGATATGTCTTGCAAACTTTGTGAAATTTTGCTTAATTCACTTATAAAGACTTTGAGAAGCATAATGAAAGCAGGAATTAAATGAGATTCCTAGTTTTGCATTTACTTGATGCTTATGGATAGATAGTGCCCAAGTTTTCAAGGATAAATTGCAATTGACTCTTAAAGAATGTTCTTAAGAATGTAAATTAAGAGCCTAACTCAACCTTACAAAACTGGTTTATAAATTAATGATTATTCCTCATTTATATACACTATATTTTAGCCTTATCTTTAGTCAATGTAGGACTTGGTTTTTCCTAATATACCCCTCACATCCAATACTATTGATCTTGGTGCATGAATGAATGGTGAGCGACCCTTTTTATATAATCTAGGATGGGCAGAACATGGGTCTTTCCAATACACTCCCTCACTTCCAACACTATTTGGCTTCATATGTTTATAAACGGTAAGTGATCCTTTTTAAATAGATCTATGATAACTCTTATACCATTTTAAAAAAATGGATTATCAGTCTAACTCAACCATATAAAACTAACTTAAAAGATGAGAATTGCTTCCCACTTATATACTTTATCTTAGCTTTATCTTTAGTCAATGTGGAACTTGAATTTTTCCCAATAAATGTCAAGGAATTAGTTCACTCAAAGCTTGAGCTGTTGGCAGCGAAGGCCAAGCAATATTTTTTGAAAATAAAAATTTCAGTTCTATTATGACATTAATAAACGATCTATCCAGATTCCAGAGGGCTTTCTGTTGGACTCAAGGATTGAACAGACAAAAATAGTTATATTTTACTAGAATAACATGGTTTATAGACTAGAATTGAAGAACAGTGTTACAGCACATCAACTTCATAAGGAGTTCCTCCTTCAAAACACCACAAACAACTGAAACATTAACTGCCTCCTACAGGTCCGTCACACCACATATACAACAATATAACTGTCACCATGGTAGTTGAATCGAGATACACATAATGTATCGGAAAGCTTATTTTTTGAATCGTGAATCGAATCGTATCGTGAATCGTAAGATTCATGATCAATAAAAACATAGTGTATATATATGCATACAAGACATATAAAAGCACTCTAAGCACATTTTAATATAAAGAAACAGACAAAATGAAGTCATACATAAATATATAGTAATATATAAGCTTCAAAATACAAACAAAGATAGAATTATACAAATAATAACAGTCTCAAAGCCAAAAGAAATGACTGTACAGTTCAACAACAAAGCCTCCAAAAAAATCATTGTTGTTGCTAAATATATACATATACAAGGGACTGTTTGCTACTCTAATCAGCAATATAGCCACCCAAAAAAAATATTAGTGTTGTTGCTGCATAAACTCAGCAACAAGTGGACCACTAACACGAAGAACAGCAACCCAAACAGCCATCCAAACGAAGCTGCGAACCTGGACGAGACAAAGGGACCACTAAAAGTGAAACCCACTAAGTGGGTCATGTACAGGAATGGGTATCGGCATTTTCTGTCTCAGTTTTGTCTTTTTTTATTTAAAAAAAATCATTTTTTTTAGGGTTTTCAGAACCGGGTCGCACATGACCCGACCCGGTTTCGGACGCGACCCGTTTCTTCCCAGAATCGTGCGAGACCTTCCAGAATCGCGATTTTCCGATTCTAAACCCGATACAAACGATTCGAAAACGATTCAGGATCAAAAACGATACACCATGCGATTCGAATCGCTGAAGCACGGAATCGTATCGTATCGTACGATACGAATCGCGATTCCTACGATACTTACTACCATGACTGTCACCATAAAACATAACTGTCAAATGCAGAATTGAGACAAACATAACTGACATATACAACACTAACTGTCAAAGCATAAAATGTAACTGCCCAATACAGAATTACTTGGTCTGTCTTTTTATTTTTCCTAACCATGTGTGTTAAGTTTAATGTATTTTATAGAATTAATAATTGTTTTCTTCCTTGTAAAGCTATCTTTCTTTTTGACATCTTTTCACTAGTATTGTTGGTTGTATCAGTGATCAGACTGCTATCCCTTCTTGTCTTGTACTCTATATATATATATATGAGGAGGGATCCTTTTACTCTAGGAGTAAGTTTACCTAGACTTACTCCGTTCAATAACTCACGTTCTACATCAAATTTTAACAATCCAACCGTTCAATTTAAAGTTCTTAATGCATAGATCAAATCTGCAAATTTTTAGAAAATTTGAAAATTATTTGATACTTCATTTCATTAATTCGAATCAATGTATAAAATGATTTTATGATTATCCGTCAATTTGAATTAATGAAATGAAGTATCAAATGATTTTCAATTTTTCTAAAAATTTGTAAATTTGATCTATGCATTAAGAACTTTAAATTGAACGGTTGGATCGTTGAAATTTGATGTAGAACATGAGTTATTGAACAGAGTAAATCTAGGTAAACTTACTCCTGGAGTAAAAGGATCCCTCTTATATATATATATATATATATATAGTCTGGAGCTAAGTGTAAGAAATACACTTAAGCTTTTTCTCTCAAATATCTAAATGTTCTTCAACTATGTGTTTAAACTTTAAATGACACCCAAGAGGTGGGTTATATAGGTTTATTTCATTCAATACAAGTGAAAAAGGGATATTTTGTTTCCCAGAAATAAGATATTATGTGCCTAATTACTTAATTACATCATGATTCTCAACATATGCTGCTATAGTGCTATCCAAGATTTATAACCCTACTTTCAATAAACTGCCTCATTATCTTCCTTAGTATGTATTTCCACTCTTCTGACAAAGCTATATTGCATAGCCTGACAAGAAAGTCAAGGACACAACATTTATGTTAAAAGGAAGTTAATCCTAAATATAGCATTGTTAAGGAACTAATCCCTAGTGTAGGAAGAAAACAAGAGTGAATAAAATATTCTAAGCAGCAATAAAGGCTTGAGTAACAAAAAGTTGATATTATTATCACACCTTAGGTAAAAGAAAGAAAGACTCATTGGGCCGATGAACAAGGGCAACAAGCGGATCCAAGTCTGGAGCAACATTTCTTGTAGCAAGGTGTTCTAAAATTACTCTCAATGGTGCACCAAGGACAACCTCCCTTACTGATGCAACTTTCACCAAAAAAGCATGTTTTTGCTCTGCACATGTTCAACATTACCAATTGTCAAAAGAACTTGAACAACCATTGAATCAAAATTCTTTTTTTGTCATTGAACCAAAATTTTAATTCAAGGCAGAGTAGAACATAAGCATAGAGGCATTCAGAAGTATACTAACAGAAGACTCCTGACACTAATTAAATAAGGAAACAAATCATGAAATATAAAGAAATATGGAAACTATTCCTAAAAGATCATCAAAGATAGTCTAAACAAATCTAAGATATAGAAATGATATTATGAGATATCTTCAATATTCTAATAAATCTTCTTAAGAAAGTGGATTGGAATCTAACTCAACCTTACAAAACCGACTTGTTAGGATTGCTCCCCGCTTATATACACTATTAAAGTCTTATTACTAGATGATGTGAGATCTCCAACACATACCCCTTGCACTAAAGACAGGACATCTTGAACATGAAGTTTATAGGATTGACATCTGTGAACGGTTTGATAATGGCCTAATTGGGAGTGGCACAATAGGCCCAAAAACAATCCATAATCGTTAGGATAGACTCTAATACCATTTTAAGAAAGTGGATTGGAGCCTAACTCAAACTTACAAAATTAGTTTGTAAAGTGAAGATTGTCCTCCCCTTACATTCACAACTAAGGTCCTACAGCAATCGATGTGAGATCTCAAACAAATTCCATGATAAATTAATTGCACAAGTGCACCAGCCAAGTAACCATCCAATGAATTGCAACTTGCTACCTGTTGTGCTGAATTGTGTTTGATATATGCAATTATAATAATATTGTAAACAGAGAAGATTATATTCTTGTTTATCAACAACAACAAAGCCTTATCCCACAAGGTGAGGTTGGCTACATGGAAAACACAATGACACTTTGTTCAATTAAAACCTAAACTTAAGGAATATTATTCGTCATGGGATCTCTCATGAAAACTTCCTCCAAAGTCCTCGTTGGCCTCTGTCTCCTTTTTACAAGACTAAAAGTCATGTGTTCTTCCCATTGACGGCCTTTCTCGGCCTTCTTTGTACTTGTCCAAACCACCTTAACCGATTTTTCGTCATCCTTTGCTCAATTGGTGCTACATAATCTGATCTCATGTATGGTCAGTTTGTATCATGTCCTTTTTTGTGTAGCCACACATTCATCTTAACAATCTCATTTATGTCACTACCACCTTTCTCATATCCCTTTAAACCCAACATTGACTACCATATAGTATAACTAGTCATATTAGTACGATAAAACTTGCCTATAAGTTTCATAGGTACTTGGCAGTCAAAAATAACCTCTAATGCCTTTTTCCCATTTTAGCCATCCTACTTGTATCATGTGTGACATCCTTATTAATTTCTCCATCAATTTGTATAATTTGATTCCAAATATTTAAGATTAGAAACCTATGGAATGACCTCTGTCCATTATTACTTTCAAGTCATGATCGACTTTCCTCTTTCAATAATTGCAATTCATATGCTTTATCTTATGCCTACATAAGTGAAAACCCATTTTTCCAAAGTTTGACTCCAAAGTTCAAGTATAAAGTCAAATGTTTCCCTTAATTCCTCAATCAAAACTATATCATCCACACAAAAAAATGCAATTAGGGATAATCTTTTGTATACCCCAAGTAAGCATGTCCAAGACTAGATTAAAAACAGACTTAAGGTCGAGCCTTAATGTAAACCTATCCCTATAGGAAAGTCGTAAGTCTCACTTCTTGGATTTTTGACACTAGTAACTATCCCTTCATACATGTCTTGAATAGCCCAGATATAAGTCACTTGAACACCTTTCTTCTCCAAAACCTTCCACTACAATTCTCTTGGTACTCGATCATAAGCTTTTTCCATGTCAACAAAAAACCAAATAAAACTCTTTCTTTACTTCAAGTACCTTCCCATCAACCTCCACAAGAGAAAAATAGCTTTTGTTGTAAACCTTCCTAGCATAAAACCAAATTGATTCTCTTCAATCCTCATACCATTGTGTTTAGCACAATTTTGAATATCACCTTCGTTCTTAAAATTAGGAACCAAAATGTTCTTCCTCCACTCACTGAAAAGCTTAGTGAGCCAAATGAAACCAAGTTCTATGGTAACAAGTCAAATTTCATTTATAGATATGGGCCCATAGATTTACCTAAATGTCAATAAGAATAGGATTTGGGCCCATATATTTACCATACCCATCCTCTTAATAGACTCTTTTACCTTTCCAAACTGAGTTCTATGCTAATAAGTCAAATTTCATTCATTCTCTTGGATTTATAATTCTTCCATCATTGAAGCTTATAAAATAATTTCCCCATCTCTCTTTGATATCATGATCTGTGACCAAAACATTCCCTTCTTCGTCCTTAATGCATCTTATTAATCCAAATCTCTTGTTTTATTTTCTCTATTTTTGGCAAGCTTATATATCTTATGCTCTGCATTCCTTGTCACAAGAACTTTGTAAAACACTTCAAAGGCATCAGGTCATACTTCACTCACACCTTTTCTTATATCATTCCTAGCATTCTATAGCATGACAAGAATTTATCATTATTGCACCCAAGCAAGATTTTAAGGCAATCACTTTGTTTTTTTATCTTGAACATTTTCATTCCATCTCCAAGATTCTATCTCGAGTCCCAAAACCTTTTGATTCACCCAAGACTGCTTAGTAGCAACTTTTCTTATCTTATAAGGCATCTAATCCCAAATGAGGTTAACACTACCTTGTAATTCCCAATAACCCTCCTCTAGTAATTTATGCTTAAAAATCAAAAGTTTATCACCTTGGAAGACTATATTTTTGTAATTATATTAATTAGTGTAATTGTATATTCTTGTAATTATTGTTGTATTTGTGATACTTAATATAAATATGTTTCATTGAATAATTTAGACATATGAATTTATTCACATGTTCTTTTATTCCTGTCTTTCAACTAGGTATCTAGCAAGAGCTTGAAAACAAGGCAACGCTAATTCATGACAACCCAGTGCCTTGTGTCTATTGGAGCAATTTTTTTCTCAAAAACTGTGCCTGTTGTCTATTGAACCAAACATACTAAGATTGCATTTCATTAGAGAGATATTATCTGAAAACATCATCACTAACTTTGGCAATTCCAATTATTAACAAGTGGAGGCTTCTCTCCAAGTCATTAAGAGATCCTCAAATTAGTTAAATATGTATCAAGTGAGGTGCATATGTTTTATATGCTGCAGCTTGAACAGATGTGTTGTAAATATATAATTATAATAAAAGAATAAATAGGGCAGATTGTATTCTTGCAATTATGTTAATTATGATATATATGTACATTCTTTTAGTTATTTGTCATTTCTCTTGTATTTATGACAATATAAAATATAGATATATGCTCTGCTGTGTAATCAAGACACGCAAATACATTCATATGTTCAGTCGTTCCTCTCTTGACAAATTAAAAGTTAACTTTTTCAATCAAAAGACTATTTTTACATTGTATTATATAATCCATTCCATTGTCAAGCAGTAACCTTAACAATCCCCAGTAATATTCACATCAAATCACAACAAAATAGTTATAAAATAAACTGCAAATAGTGATGGCCATAAATCAGCAGATGAATGGATAGATAAAACTAAACAAAAATGGAGCATGGTCATCAAGCAATCAAAGACCATATGTACCAAGGAGTCAAAAAAAGATCCCTATATGACGAAATTAAGTTTCATTAAAGCTTTACAATAAATTTGGAAATTAGGGTGTCCCATTGTACTTGTAATTTTGAAAATGTGAGGTTTGGTTTTTCTTTATTACTTGTTGGATCAAGATTCTATTTCTTGCTGGATAAGAATAATCATGGAACACTCTTTCAGGCCATAAAGAACCACCATCTGTTCATAAAGCTTTAGCATTGATCAAAAGGCATTTTTTTTATAGTTTATACTAATTGCTTTCCTTTGGATAATAACACTAGCATGCAACATTAAAATGAACCCAAACAGCAAACATAAAATGTTCGGAATATAGACAATCCAAAGCATATGGTATATGATACAAGCCAACATACCATATTAACTAAATTATCCTATTCCTTCAGACTGATACCTACACTCAGTTTGAAAATTAAAACAACTAGCCAGGTGGTTCAATTATAAGTTTATTCAAAACTAAAAAAATAAAAATAAAAACTATGCAACATCTAATCTAAGATAAAGATAAATTCCTGAAACTAAAAAAACAAGGGATGAAAAAAAGTACTAGAGTAATGAAAATGTAAAACCTGTCAATTATTCTAATGCATATAATATATAGCAGCTTAAAAATTGAGCTTAAGATGAACAAAAGAGGGAATGGGAAGTTACAATGATATTCTACACAGAACCTCTTTGTACCTTGATTTGCAGGAAGCTTTGACAGATTTATTTTTAATGTGAGGTTAAAGCCATCCCTTGGAGGGTCAAGAATTTGCACAAGATTACCATATGCAGCTTTTATTGCTTCAATGGCTCCAAATGGAAGTCCACAGACAAAAATAGTTTCTGAAGAAGGAGTAGGCAATGATACCGATAGCAATAAAACATGAGGATTCTTCATTGACACCTACAATCATTAATGCTTGGTTAATGTGCAACTTAAAACTGTCAAAAACACACTTATATTTAACAAAAGCTATATAGGGCTATATTTAACCAGCTACGTTAAAAAAATCAAAGGATGTCATCCAAATATTTTCCAGATAATTATCTCCATAAAAAATGTAGTTACCTGAATATGGTATCGAACATCATCAAACTCAACCCAGTGGTGATCCAGTTCAACTCCTTTATCAAGACTGAAACAGTGATCAAAATTAAAATTGTCTGACAGAAGCCAAAATTCAGGTTTCATAATTAGCGTGAGGAAGGGAAACAATTGGCCTAACTGCAATAAATGGAGTTTAAATGTGGCCTCTTTATCTGGAAGTACATATTACCACCAATCGTATAATGGGATGAAATCAAAGTCAGCAATTACATACTTGGCATAAATTTAACAGACGTATGTGTGAAAAAGCATTTCCCATTACCATCAGGTTTGTTTAAATTTAAGTACGGATGTAGCTACACTTAATTACATTGAATTTTGTCTGAACTGGAGTCCCTCTTGGGCCTCCAAGACTCCAAGCCTATATGTTTGCAAGAGGAATCACATTTGCAGCAACAAAATGTCCCAGGAAGGCACAGACACAGTAATTATGTGTGTTTGGTTAATTTTTGCAGTGACAAAAAAACAAATTTTCAGTGAGTAGAATTAACTTTCCGAGAGTAAAATCAATTCTACGGATTAAAATGTTTAAAAATATACCTATATTTACACTTCAAAAGTGATTCTACTTTACCATCCAGATTCCAGACCATCAGTTCTGCTAAACTCATTTTTAAAATATCATTCCGAAAATCAATTAATCAAAACAATTTTTCCTACCTTTTGTGTTGAAACTCAAACACAATTTAAATCTGTTATTTCATATTTTACGAAGCAATAATAATAGAGAACATTTTCTTCTCCATTATCCACTTTATTGACTTAGCAAGGCAGTCTCACTGGTCTTCAGGTATTTCTATCCATTAACAATACGAGAATGTCAAAAGGAAAAATAGACAACACTTAGAAACAGAAAAAATCTATCGACACAAGGCACATTCCATTCAGTTCTCCAACAGTGCTACAAAACAAGACAAATTAAATTCAATCTTATGGCTGTCATGACACACCTATCCACAATTCTCCAGCAAAACCAGTGCGGGTTAATATAAACAGCAATGTTCACTAATACTTCACAAAACTAAAGACAAAGGACATTGCATAGTACATACACATGCTATTATGAAACAAAAATCCTTAACCCAAATAGCCCAATTTGGCAATTTTCCTCAGCATTGACATTAAAAAGCATCATCCAATTCAAAGACATCAAGACCCAACTCTCCATAAAGCAAAATCCATCAGGTGAAGTTAATCAATCAAATATCTAACAAGCCCACTCACACAAGTTGTCGACCCACTGAACCACCCTTCCTTGTGATGAAATTAAACTTCAATTTCAAACAAAAGGGCCACAATGGAAGGATCAGAAATTCAGACTCTAACAAAACAAAACCTCAATCACTACATTCGAAATATTGAGAGTGAGTGAGCGTGAAGTGATCCTGAATCAGCGAAATGAAAAGGAAGGAAAGAAGAGAAAACGCACTTTTGGGCCCGATTCAATAAGGTCTGGAGCAGGAATCTTGAATGGGACTGCAGGAGTATCATGGATCCCTATGGCGAAGTTGCAAGATCGAGGCGAGGGATTGAGATTCTTTTCTTCGTGATTGGGATTCAGGAAAACCAAAATCATGCGTCTTCCTATTGTGATGATGATTCATTCATTCTTTCTATTCTGCTCCTGCTGTCTGTCGTGCCCTATATTAGTTACCGCCTTTTCGACTAAATATTCTAACACCAAATTATTACCATCTCTATCAAATCAATCTACTTCCTTCACAAAATACTACTACCTCCTTTTTAATGCTTTTTAAAGTTTTATACACACTAGAAAGTTAAATAATTTTGTTTTCGTTTTTTTTCTCCTTTTTGTTTTATTTTACAATAAATATATATATATATATATGGTAAAATACTTTTTTATTTCATATAATTTATTATTTTATCTTTTAATCTCTATGGTTTAAAATAGATATTTTTAGTCATTAAACTTGATTTTTAATTTTTTTAATTGTATCATTACAAAGTCTAAAAAAAGATTAAAAAATATAAGAATAGAAACTAAAAATGTTAATTTTAAATTATGATGACTAAAAAATAGAGTTAGTGAAACTAAAAATGTTAATTTTAAATTAAGCCTATATATATTTATTTTACAATAAATATATATAAGCTTAATTGCAGTTTTGATCCCTCAAGTATTGTAATTGTGCAATTTTGATCTCTAAGGTTTTAATTGAGTAATTTTAGTCCCTAAAAGATTGAAGTTGTGTAATTTTAGTCCTTCAATTTTTAATTGAACAATTTTAGTCCCTCAAATATCATAATTGTGCGATTTTAATCTTTCCTATTAAAAATATAATAAATTTAAAATTTTAATATATATATATATATATATATAATATTTTAAAATTAAACAATTATTTGCTTATTTAAATTAACGCATATTATAATTTTTGTTAATGTAGCAAATAATATATATTTATTATTACTAAATAAATAAAATTTATATATTATTAATATTTTAATATTGCTAATAAATTAATATCAATAATATTTTTAGTATATTTATAGATAAACTAATAATTTGATAAATATAACTTATTATATATTAATATACTTTTATAAAAATATAAATATATTAGATAAGATATGTATATTTCTAATTAATATACTTATATTTTTGTAAAAGTATAGTAATATATAATAAGTTATATTTATCAAATTATTAGTTTATCTATAAATATATTAATAATATTATTGATATTAATTTATTAGTAATATTATAAAAATAATAATATATAAATTTTATTTATTTAGTAATAATAAATATATATCATTTGATACATTAATGAAAATTATAATATATGTTAACTTGAATAGACAAATAATTGTATAATTTTAAAATATTGTGTATATATATATATATATATATATATATATATATATTAAAATTATAATTTTTAGTGAGAGAAACTAAAATCGCACGATTATGATATTTGAGGGACTAAAATTATTCAATTAAATATTGAAGGACTAAAATTGCACAATTACAATTTTTTAGGGACTAAAATTACCCAATTAAAATCTTAGGGATCAAAATTGCACAATTGCAATACTTGAGGGATCAAAACTGCAATTAAGCCTATATATGATAAAAAACTTTTTTATTCCATATAATTTATTACTTTATCTTTTAATCTCTATGATTTAAAATAAATATTTTGTCACCAAACTTGATTTTTAATTTTTTTAATTTTTTTAATTGTATCATTACATAGTCTAAAAAAGATTAAAAAATATAAGAATAGAAACTAAAAATGTTAATTTTAAATTATGATAACTAAAAAATAGAGTTAGTAAAACTACATAAACTAAAAAAGTATTTTAACTATGTACATTTTACTTGTTCTAAAGTTTCTCTATTTGATCTAACCTATTTTGAACTTAAAAATTACGTTTTTGGTCTTTTTATTTTCAGTAATTCGTAATTTTGATTCATTTATCTTAAAATTATTTTTAAAAATATAAGATTTTGATCCTTTATTAATTGTTAAATTTAAACTTTTACTCTTATATAAATGATGTGACATTTAATAACGTGACATTAAGAAAAAATAATAAAACATGCAAATAAAATTTTTATAAAATAAATATCAATCATTCGTTAAAATAAATATAAATAAAGATCTTTTTTAAGTTATTTTTTAATTTTCAAATTTATATGTCACATTACTAAATATCACATTATTTAACTAAATGACATTAAAATTTAATGACTAATAAATATCAAATTAATAGTAAAATTAAAATTTCATATTTAAAAAAATAGGAAGACTAAATGTATACATTTTAAAATAAGAAGAATAAAAATGTAGATTCACATAAATAAAGAGAGAGAAAATATAATTTAACCAAATTACTTTAAAGATAAGGCAAATATTTCTTGTAATTAACATTTTAAAATCTATTAAAGTTGTTTAGTAAATTTTACTTTTTTAATTTTTAATCTTTTAAGGTAAAAATTGTTTGATAAAAAAATTAATTTATTTAAGAGTAATTACTTCATTTAATTTGAAAATATATATTCATAAATAAAAATATTATCTGAAATTAATTTAAGCAACATAAATTATTTTCATGATAAAAAAATACATAAAAATATTAAAAATATAAATTTTTAAAATTTTTAGTTTAAAAACGTCAAATACTAATTTTTTATATATATTGGAATTACAATCACACAACCAAAGTTCAAAGTTAAGACCATTTGGATTCTATCCTAACTCCCTACCAATGAAAAAAAATTTAATAGTTTATGAATTATTATTGTATATATAATATTAATTAGATAGATTTAAGAACAAATAAAAAATTATAAATATTTAAAACCATTTATATTATTTTTAAGTAAAGCTTTTGGGAGATAAAAATATTTTTTATATATTTATACTATTTATACTATATTTATACTTCTATACTATTATATTTACTAATCTACAAAGGAAATACTTTTTTTAACTGTTTTTTGTCCCTATAATTTATACACAATTATATTCACAATTATTAAGAAAAAAATAATTTTAATAATCATTGACCAATTTTAAATAATCGTTCATACTATTATATTTATTTTTGTTTATTTTATTTTTAAAAATATTTAGAGACACAAATGACCTCTTTCTTCTTGAATCTTGATTATATATATAAGAAGATATTTCCCTTTAATTTTCATATTTTTAAACATTTATATCCGTTTGTTATATATTATTATTTTTCAACTATCAACTATAACAATAGATATAATCTATATCTATACATCTATACATATCTATACATCTATACATATTATAAAGGAGATATATTTTGATAACTACCTCTTTGGTCTCTACTTTTTACTAGACAATTATACCCCTTGAATTAAAAAATAATAATCCTATTAACTGCCATGAACTATTACTACTGAATTCTATTAATTGTCATGAAACCACTTTTTTTTTTTATTTATAGTTGTTCCAACAATCAATTGGTTCTTATCAATAGATTATTTACATTTACTGACAATTTTTTTATATAATCATATCTATAACATATATAAAAATTAATAATCTGATTTATTGCACATATTTTTTAGACAATTTTATCTTTAAATTTATAAATGATAAAAAATAAATTTAAAAATTAATTATCTTTACAAGCACACGACTGTAGTTAGCGGAATACACATAAAAGGGGGGTTGAATATATGTGTGTGTGTGTGAACAAGGAAGTTTAAAAACGTTTTTGCAACGGTAGTGGTCTTCGTCCATTGTACTTTTAAACATCGAACGGTTATGCAAATTTGCTTAATCAAGATTACTGCGTTTGAAGGGTTTATCGTCCACTAGGGAAAATGTTTCGTAAAGATAATAGTTGAAGTTCTTACATTTTCCTTTTCAAGATAGTTTAATTTAAGGATAAGTAGTAGATGAAACTTTCAGTGTAATAAGCTTGTCAAGCAAAGTCAGCATCTTCGTCTAAAGGTTGTTTTAAAGATGTATATAAACATTGGACGAAGTCTTTCACAAAGGTTTAATCAGTAAGGAAGATTTGCGTCTAAGTAAATAAGAGGATGCAATCATCTTATGTTGGTTCGCTTAACAGAGCTACGTCCAGTCTCCTTCAACTTGAAGGGTTCCACTAAATGTGCAATAAAGTACATAAATATTGTTGACCACTTTTGGCCCATTGATTTCACTTATCAACGCTAGTATCTTCTTCTCAGCCTCTTCAAGCTAGCAGTGAGTATTATAAACCACCCAGGTTAGAACCACTCTTGGTCCAAGTATTCTCGACCACTCCTGACCCAAGTATTCTCGACCACTCCTGACCCGTCGGCTTCACTCACCAATGCTAGTATTCTTAAACCACTTCTAGTTCTCCAAGTATTCTCGACCACTCCTGGCCCGTCGGCTTCACTCACCAACGCTAGTATTCTTAAACCACTTCTGGTTCCTCAAGTATTCTCGACCACTCCTAGCCCGGCAGTTTCACTCACCAACGCTAGTATTTTCTTATCAGCCACTTCTGGCTAGTAGTGAGTATTCTTTGACAAGCCCCTCCGGGCTTTACGAGTATTCTTTCCCTAACCTCTTCAGGCTTTACAACTGATAGATGTATAGTCGGTTTCGAGTGTATTGGGTTACTCTCACATAGAGGATACATATATGATCTACACTCACTAAGGTTTGCTACCTTAGTTTTATAGAGATTTTGAGTGTGTGGGTTACTCTCATGAATGTAGACCCCTAAAATTGTCCGGGTCGGAAATAAAGCTTGAAGACTCTCGAAGACCAAAGGAAAGTCAGCCGGAAGGACTCCTGGAAGACCCTGGAAGACCTTAGGATGACAATCTGTAGGTTTAGAGGTCTTAGAGTAGCAAAAAATAAGAAAGTGGAGGGAATGAAGCCCAATACGGCCTCCCAAAAGTTCAGTACGGCCGTATTGAACATTTTAAACTACAATACGGCCGCACTGAACTCAATACGGCCGTATTGAAGTTTCTGAACTTCAATACGGCTGCACTGAACTCAATACGGCTGCACTGAACTTCAATACGGCTGCACTGAACTCAATACGGCCGTATTGAGGTTTTTTGAACTTCAATACGGCCGTATTGAATTCAATACGGCCGTATTGTAGTTCAAAACTTCAATACGGACCGTATTGACCCCCAGAGGCCGTATTGCGCCTCATCCCTATAAATATGACGTCAATTGGACGTCATTCCACACTTTTACACACAGTTTTGACTCCCTCCTTGAGTATTCTGGGGTTTTTGAGCAGTGTTCTGCCCTAGAAATCTCTCTGGGAGTCGATCCGACGAAGTTCTGGAATTCCGAGCATTTAGCTTGGAGATTCGAACTTAGTCGAAGGGAAATCTCCGGATTTCCATAGTTAAAATTTTCTAAGAGGGAGCGAGCGGGCTTGTAGAGCGAGGGAACGCCAAAAAGCTTCCCAGTTTTACTTGATATATAAAAAGCACGCTTCAAGAGGTTTCTTTTCTAAAAATCCCTTCTTTTACCGCTTTCTGATTGTTGCATATTTAAATTTATCATCATGTAGATATTTAATTTACAATCGCTTATAATAAATAGGGGTAATTTAGTAATTTTGCGCTATTATTTAATAAATAATCTGTCATAGGGAACCCGAAAGGGGCGCTGTGGGGTGCTAACACCTTCCCCACGCGTAACCGACTCCCTTACCCGACTCTGGTTGTCATGGCCGAAGTCAATTTTTTGAATCGATTGCCTTAAACTTCTTTTTCCAATGTTTTGAGTAAAACATTGGTGGCGACTCCATGAACCCTTCTTTTTACGAAAACCACTAATCCATGGAGGGTCCCGCTTGGGATTAATATGGATTGGTGAGCCTTTTAATAAAATTGCTCGTTTGACAAGGTCTCAGTTTGAGAATAAGTCATTCTAGCAATCCATATTTTTAAACAAATAAAAGAGTCCAACCATCCTTCGCGAATGCCGAAAGCCCGTTTCGGGCCGGTGGCGACAATCAAGAGGATATATAAGTTTACAACACTCACTAAGGTTTAGTCCATCACTGACATTTTTGAACACCTTAGTCTATATAGATAAAAATACAATATTACATTGTACATATGACTATGTATGCTCATCTCTGGTCTTTATCTCGTGGGCTTGATATCACTCTTTTTCTTCCAGTTAAAAAGCCCAGGGCAAGGCACATAATCATTCTTTCGTTGCTTCTTGCCAAACCTCTTTCGTTTTGATGTTGTTACATATTTATAAGCTTGTAAAACTTTTCCGTTGCATATGTCCGTTGAAGTTAATATAGTCGTTTATGACTAGTTTGATCCCTTCATTTAATGCATTTGGTCTTGCATTAAATTTTGCTTCCTATTCTTAGACATTGCGTGTATTCTTCTCTATGTTGTTGCTGTAGTGTTTGACTTTAGAAATTAGTTGTCTTTTTTTGGTCATGCAGCAATATAGTTGTTGTCCTTTTCTGAAAAAGTAATCACTTTTTCTGACATATATGCATGCTCTACTTTTGCATGTTTCTCTTTTCTTTTGTTCCTTCGTACGCGTTTTACGTTGAAAGCTTTGGTATGTTCATAGACGACATTTTGTCTTGTTTCTTGAGGCGTGATTCTTTATTTTCTTGCGTGGCAGTCTTCATCTTCGTCTGTTGGTCTTGTGCATTTCAATCTTGACTTTTGCCTCAACGTCTATTTTAGTGCTTGAACTTTTCTTTGGTATGATTAACAATGTGAGTAGACAAACATAATTTCCATCTGGAGTGTCTTTCAGTCTGTGTTATCCTTCGTTTGATGCATGGTTGACTTTCTTTTGATCTTAGACATATGTCTCATCTGATTTGCGCTTTATGATAGTTGTACTAGACACGTCTTTGTTTGAGTATTTTATAATCATCTGGCGCATATTCGTATTCCAACTATTCTTCTTTTGACACTTGATTTCCTATGTCATTTACTTCATCTATCTCGACTTCACTGGTTCATGTCTCGCCTTGACTTTTTCTTCGTCTAATACTTCGGTGTCTCACTTTGGTAATAGTAGACTTCGTTCTTATGCTTGATTTCTCATCATCTGATTCTTTCATCTGATTTGTACAGTCTTCATGAATTGTGACATTTAATGCTTCTAACTTGGCATTAAATGTTTGCTTGCTGAATCTGCACTTCTTAAGATCTTTTGTACTTTCTTGATACTATTGCTGCAAAGGTGTTGTCTTTTCCTAGCTGGTAAGTGTACTTATTCTGACACACGCTATTTTGATTTATGGATAAGCGCTCGTCCATTTGTCTTATCTTCCTTCTTATACTTTAATAACTCCATATGTTCTTTTTGAGAGTATGGATGTTAGGTAGTTTGTCTCGTTGTGTCTTCAGATGCAATCCAGCTTCTGTGACCTTCGTCTGTGTATTTGAGTCTCTGTCTGATTGGTTGTTGTAGATACTTGACTCTGTCTATGGTGCTTTAACTTAGTTTTTCCCATCGTCCATGGTCTTGTATCATCTGAGGCTTCATTATTTTACTTCTTGTGTTGGGCTTGATTCCGTTTGATCATTTGATCTCTTCATATGTCTTGTTAGCTTTTTTTCTTCATCTTGGTTGCTCGTGCTCTTGTCCTTTATTTCATTTGTGTCTGGGTTTGTGGGTGTCTTCGTCTGATGTAGTTCCTTCTTTTGCTCAGCCTTTATCCAAGTGCTTGTTTCACATCTCCTTGATTTTGGTATGGATGTATATTCTTTATTCAGCAGTTTACCTGTACTTATATCTGAAACACTAACATACTTGTTAGTAATAACAATATGTATTATATTTGTCTCATTCAAAACCTTGCTGGGTATTACTTTCGTCTTCGTCTGACTTAACAATCTCTCCCTTTTTGATGATGACAAATATAATTGATCAAATGGTTTCAGATACTATATCAGTAGTATTTGCAGGTTCATTTCATTTCTCCCCCTTAGTTTATGCACTCCCCCTTACTAGTTAGTTTAATAACCAAATCTGATAAACTGATCAATTCCTTTCTTTTATTTCTCCCCCTTTGTAATCATCAAAAAGAAATATATGCCAGAGTAGTTATCAGAACAATGATATTTTGATCAGATCATCAAAATCAAAAACCTTTTATCAAAGCATTCAATCTATCAAGATGATAACCATGCATGAATTACGTGTACTTAGTTAAACTAGATTAATTTTGAATCATCAGACGTACATGGGAGGAAGACAATTATACAATAAAAACTTATTATCATTTTTCTCATTTGTAGTCATTAAGATAGATGAGTTTCTACGAGTATTTAGACATTAGAAAGATTTCTACAATAAGCAAGATGCTTAGGGAGTAAGAGAACTTGTAGCCATGATCAGATCAATTAAAAAGAATGTATTAATCTGGATCAGAAATATGTGCCACAGGAAAAGTCTATATAATCAGACGGGAACCCTTTTTTCTATTATGATTATTCTTATTATTCAGTCCCTCCTAATGTGATTGTTCAAATGGAGTGGATAAGTTTTAAGAAGTAGTTTGATACTCGAAGAGTTATTATATCCAGTAAGAAAGGAAAATAGCATTGAGCAGATTATTTCAAATATCAGCCAATAATTCTAGATAAAAAGAGATAAATGTATTATTGACTAGTCTCATTTTTGTGTTCATTTTTTTAATAAACAATTATATCCCTATGCTTATATTTCAATTTTTTTCACCAATATATATCTAAGGATAAAATAGGAAAATAATGCATATATAAAATAATAACTACATTTTTAAAAATAACAATTACCCACTTATTGACCCATCTAGATACTTTTTACTATAACTATTTTATCGTCAAATTAGATGTTATGACTATTTTGTCTATATATAAAAGGAACACAAAAAAATAATAATAATTATCATTTGATCTCCATTTTTACTATGATTATTTTATCCTCAAATTAGATACATTCCGCAAACAATGGATTTACAAGCATTTATTTACATGCTTCCTTCAAAAAAATACTCAACACTTTGGCTCTCCCCTTTTTGAATCCTAACAGTTCATTCTCTCTCATTATCATATAAGTTTCCATCATTTTATTTTCAACTATAATTTTGAAGATTCACTTGATTCATGAATTGAATGGGTTAGTAAAGATATTTTTAATCAAACTTCTATTTTTCTTTTTTCTTTAGCATCTTCTACTTTTAAATTTTTGGCTAAAAACCTATTTTGGTCCCTTATAATAATTGTTTGTTTCAATTTAGTCCCACTTTTATTTTTTGTCTCAATTTGGTCCCTAATAAATTAATTGGTTGCAATGTCGGACATCTGTCCAAATTATATAAACGGAGTTAACTGTTGGCAACGTGGATGCCACGTAGATGCATAGGTGGATGCCAAATTTTATTAATGCATCGAGAACCAGAACGGCCGATTCTGGTTGCACATGTTGTGTGTTAATTTTGAATTTGGAACGGGCCGTTCCATATGTAAAATTAACACACCACGAGTGCAGTAGAACGGGTCGTTCTGAAACCAGAACGGGCCATTCTGGTTTTAGAACAGGCCATTCTGGATTCAGAACGGGCCATTCCAAAACGTCAACCACATACGTACGTTCAACAAAATGTCGCAATGTGATTCAAAAATTGAAAATAAAAATTCATAACATATCATAAATTCAAAGACAAAAATATGGTTGAGAGACTGAAAACAAAAATTCACAACATAACATAACATATACTAAAAAAGTTCAAAAAAATTACTGAGAAGGGAAATCATCTGGATAACGCTGAAGGTGTCAATAATACATCTTATCCACCATATAACACTGAATGACTGATAGGATATCAGCATTATCTACCTGTACATGTGGTTGTGTGGTGAAATGTTGATCTTGTGTATCGTTTTCCATTACTTCAGGTTGTACCTCCTCAAGAACAGGTTGTTGTTGTTGGGGTACATCGATCAATGACTTCAAGGTGAAATACCATGTCGTTTCATCCTTGACTGTATAGTGTCAATTTGGTAGTAAGTGGTTCACTCCAGTTTGACCAACAATGAAATAAAACTTGCTACCATTAGTGATACACTACATTGTCCTTAATGATATATTGTATAGCCCAAATGTTTAGTAATTGAAGTTATCAATCCCCATTGACAATATTACCAAATCAAGTGTTGCTTTGTACCTTGGGTCTTTTTCCTTGCACAATTCACAACCGTGAACTATAATCATCGATCGTTTGTGTTTGGCATTCTGGACCATTCTAGTTGCACTATTGGTGTGTTAATTTTGCACCTGTGCAACCAGAACGGGTCGTTCTGGTTTTAGAACGGGTCGTTCTGGTTTTAGAACGGGCCGTTCTGGTTCCAGATGCATTAATGAAATTTGACATCCACCTATGCATCTACGTGGCATCCACGTGGCCAACATTTAACTCCGTTTAAATAATTTGGACGGAAGTCCGACATTACAACCAATTAATTTATTAGGCACCAAATTGAGACCAAAAATAAAAGTGGGACTAAATTGAAACAATTTATTATAAGGGATCAAAATAAGTTTTTAGCCTAAATTTTTTTCTCACTTTTCAAGTACTTTCCTTTCCCAAGTAATTTTTATATTTATTTTTTCTTTGGTCAGTGTTATTATTAAGGATGATGTGACACCCTCTACCCCGCATACCATAACACATAAATAATAAAATCTGAAGAACATAACCTTTCATAATTTAAAATATCAAACATGTTCAAATATAGAACACCACATCCATGACTTAAACAAATAACATAATCAGCGGAAATTACAAAAGAAATAAGGCTAAGGTTTGCAAAATAATTTAATAGAAACAACATCCTAATCTAATCCTATCCACGCCTCGATGTCACATGTCCTATATATCATAGCAAAGCCCAACATTGAAGCCTAAGCTTCGTCACCAACCAACATCCTCAGCCTCATGCTGATGATCACCTGTATAATAATCAAGGAAAATAATACAAAAGAAAAGGGAGTGAGAAACATCTCACTCTGGCTCACAGTGTAGGAATACACACCGGATAGCCAAACACAAACAAACATGTATATTTGTACATAGCATAGGTAGATTAACAACAATATCACATTCCACTCATCAAAGGCATAAAAATCACTTTAACATATAACATTAAGATGCACATGTAATGGACACAGACTACATATTATCATGCATGTGGCGCTAGTAACACATATCACATGGCGTATTACCGCTAGCAATACACGAAAGTAGTCTAGGAGTACATGCCGAGTCACACCCTCTACGCACTCTCACTAGAAAGACATACTACCAGGGTCTCGTTGGGATGGCTAAGCCGCGCAAGATACATCCCATGCACACAATGGGAGAAACTGGAACTTCCAAATCGAGCTATAGAGAAAGAAGTGTTATAAATGAAAGAGAAATTCATTGAGAAGTGCATATTTAGAAACACACTAAGTCAGAAAAGGCTGAAGTACTACAAAGAAGCTCTTCATTGTAAATCTTGTACATAGTTCTTTGTAGGCTAGTTATGCACAAGTTTCATAGCATCATGTTTAGAAGAGACGAAGCTATCTTTGTAACTCTTTTCAAATTCATTTGTAAGGGTTGAGCCTAGAGAGGCTTAGTTTAAAAGAATACTTAGTGTTTGAGCCTAGAGAGGCTTGGTTGAAAAGTATACTTGATGATTTAGCCTAGGGAGACTTGTTGAAAGAATACTTGGGTAGTTGCTTGAAGAGGCAAGTCAAAGACTACTTAGGTTAAGCCATAAGTGGTTTGCTAAAAGAATACTTGTATCTTGAAAAAGATAGTATAACTCAATCTGGTTGGATTGAGAATTGAACGTAGTCTCTATGTTTCAGACTAACTAGTATAAAAAATCTATGCTCAATCTATGACTTTCCAGTACTTTGTCTGTCAAAGTCTTTGCTACTTCACTGCATTTAAAAAGCACAAGTTTTTGATATACACTATTCAACCCCCTTCTAGTGTGTATTTTTTCTCCAACAATTGGTATCAAAGCTCAACCTTTGATAGGGTTGAGCATCTAATAGTGCTAAAGGAAAATATCCAAAATGGGAAACAGTGAAGGATAGTATTTGCCAGAAGGAACTTCTCTCACAAAGCCTCAAACCTTCGATGGAGAAGACTACCCCTACTAGAAGGATAGGATGGAGATATTCATCAAATCTACCCAGTACCAACTCTAGAGGATTATCACTTGAGGAGATATTGAAATAACTAAGCCTCAAAATGAATACACTCAAGAGGACTACAACATTTTGCAGCAAAATACTAAAGCAAGATATAGTTGTTTGCTCTTTATCCATAACTGAGTACAACAAGTTCTGCAGCTGCTTTTTGCAAAAGAAATGTGGGATGCCATCAGGATAACTAATGAGGGCACCAAAGATGTTAGACTCAAATGAGCTGTCATTCTTTAGAGGCACTATGAGTTGTTCTTTATAAAGGAGAGAATGAAACCATTGATGAAATGTTTAGAAGACTCCAAACAATTCTAAATGGGTTAAAATCCCTAGGAATTGAGTTCTCTAAAGCTCAAAATAATCTTAAAATCCTAGACAACCTTCCTGAGGTCTGGGAACCCAAAGCCACTACCATCTTTAAAGCTCGAGATCTAAAAGTTCTCACTCTTGATGAACTTCTTGGAGCGCTTTGTGTTCACGAGGTTCATTTGAACAACAGAGATCAAAACAAGGTAAAAGACAATATTACCTTGAAAAATAGTGAAACAAGAGGAAGAAAATAAAAAGGAAAAGCTGTAAAAGTTGAATCTGAGTTAAACAGGTCAAATGATAGCTCAGAAGATTCAACAGATGATGAAATCTCCTTGATGTCTAAGAAATTCAAAAATTTGCTAAAAAATAAGGGGAGATTGAGGAACCTACTCAAAAGACAAGAAAAAAAAAAGAAAACTAAACAAACCAGATATCAAGGATATCGTCTGTTACAAATGAAGAAGCTTGGACATCTAATAGCAAACTATCCACTACCCAGGAAAAGGTGGTTGAGCAAAAAGAAGACCAAAAGGAGTCTAATGGCCACTTGAGAGGATCTCGACAATGAAAGCAACAATTCAGATGAAGAAGTAGCTAGCATTTGTCTCATGGTAGATGTTCAGTCAGACGCAACCAACATAGAGTTTGACTCCGGTTCATATTCATCTGATTTTGATAGGGATAAGATGTCTTTTGAGACTCTTCTAGCCAACTCTCACATGATTTCTCTTTAGTACAAGAAGCTTAAAGAAAAATATAAAGCTTTAGAAAAAGAAAATCTTGAAATCAAAAGAAAAATGTCAAAAACAAGATTACTAATTTTGTTCCTCCTAATATAAAAGTCTTAAAATTGAAAATACTCAACTTAGGAAGGACTTAACTAAATTTGTTGATGGATCCACAAAACTAAATCTTTTGTTAAAACATAGAAGGATCTCATCTGACAAAACTGGTCTTGATTTTGACTCAAACCTTGAGACTTCTTAGACCAAACCCAAAGTCTTTTCTCATAAAGTCAGTAAATATAAATATAAAAATTCACGCAAGAGAAAAACTAAGGGAATGGGAACTAACAAAAAAGGACCCAAAAAGATATGAGTACTAAGATCTCAAACATAGTAGTTAATCCTAGATAGCGAAGCTGAGTGGTCGACCCTAAAAATGGTATAGCGGGATGACGCAGAGCGGGATAACCGCTATTTTAATATTAATTTGTATATATTAAATAATTAATAATATATATATAATCTAAAAAAACAAAAAAAAAACTCTAAATTCATGCATTAAACATTTTTAATAATTAAAAGTTCATAGTACTCAAGCAATACATAATATAAAATGTCCTCAATACAAAGTGCTAAAGCTCTAAGTAAGTAAAAAGTTAAACATTATAGTTTAATCTTCTTCCTCATCAAGATTAAAGTCTTCCTCTCCCTCAAATTCATCACCCCCACTAGCATTAGAATTATATTTTTCGTCTTCCTCTACTTCATCATCATCCTCTTCTTCCACTACTTCCATCACTTTTTTTCCTTTATCTTTCCTGGATGTAGACACAATTGTCGATGTCTTGTTCACTTGTGTTTGTCTCCTAGTGTATTTCAAAGGTTCACCAACACCACTTGCCTGAGCAACATCTTTCCAAGTCAAAACATCATCATCAAACACCAAGTCATCTTCAAAATCATCCTCATCATTCTCTTCTCCCAACATCCATTCATTGTTATCATCAACTTCATTTAAAGCAATTGGATCAATTGCATCTTGACACTTAAAGCGTTCTTGAAGAGCTTGATTATATTTAATAAACACCAAGTCTTGAAGCTTTTAGTGGTCAAGCTTACTTCTCTTCTTTGAGTGAATCTATAATAATTTAAGAGCATGACGGTTAGTTAATTTTCCATTTTCAATAGTAAAATCAAATTTAAATCCATTAATTCATTAACTTACATGCTCAAAGGTACTCTAATTACGCTCGCAACCAGATGAGCTACAAGTTAAGCTTAGTACCTTAATGACAATAATTTGAAAATGTGGTGTATGTCCTCCATACATCTTCCACCACTTAGCTATAAATGCAAATATTATTATATAAATAAATTATCAAATAATTATAAAATTTGTAAGTGAAGTTAATATCCTACTGCATGCAACGAATGATGGAGTTGACAATCCCATCTTTTATCAACAATTGCAAATATATCCTTATATTTTTCTTCATTATGATTAAAAGAAATTTGAATTGCCTCTTTAGCCCTTTCCATTGCTTCATAAATGTAACCCATTGTCGGTTTTTTTTTATTATCTACCAACCTCAACACACGTCCAATAGGCCCCATAGCCTTTAAAGCATAAACAACATCACTCCAAAATGAAGGCATAAGAACAACATCCGTTGCTTTCTTCCCCTTAGCTTCTTTGGCTCCCTTTGATTGCAACCATTTGTCGGAAGTAAACATCCTTCTAAGATTTGCCTTTAACTTATGCAATCGTTGCAAATTAAGGGAGGCGGTAGCAAATCTTGTAACTCGATGCCTCGCGAATTCGGCCTTATTTGTATACTTTCTCATGGTGTTCAAGGTTAAGGTATGATTATAAATGTAACCCACGAACTTTGATGCCTCTTTGTATTACCCTTTTAACTTTAAGGATCTTTCCAATATCTTCTAGCATCAAATCAAGGCAATGAGCAGCACATGGAGTACAAAATAAATATGGTCTCACAGTTTGTAAAATTTTGCCTAAAAAAGCAATAACAAAATAATTAAAATTAGAAGTTATAACTTATAATCCTATGAGTATAAAATTATAATATAATTGATTCTTACCCGCCAAAACATAATTGCTTCCATTATCTATTACTACTTGAACAACATTTTTTTCACCAATTTCCTCAATAAAACTATTCAAAAGTTCAAATACCTTCTCACCAGTCTTGGTATATTCAAAAGCATCCACACTTTTCACAAACATTGTTCCCATTGAACTATTTACCAAAAGGTTAATCAAAGTTTTATTTTTCCTATCTGTCCAACCATCAAACATGTACCGGAAGGGCCCTGTCGACCACGTGGAACGTCATGTGACACGCTGTCGGCCACCGAGATGGCCGAGACACTTGTATACTAGAAGGATCCTATCAACCACGTGGAACGTCGCGACTCGAACATCTCTTTGAACCTCTTAACAACCCTTCGACCCGACAAATGGCTGAGACCTAAAGGATCTTCTTATTCCCTAGGACACCTCATCAAAGGCAGATTTGGTCTTATGCTCATTGGCTCGGTAAACAGCCAATAAGCTTGATCAAGAGCGCACCTTGCTGACCTCCCCAACAACACTTCGGCTCGGCATAAGGCCGAGACCCTAAGGCAAATCCGGTCTTACGCTTCTTGGCTCGGCCAAAGGCCGATAAGCTTAAGTGATTAAGACGATAATCATGACTAACGAGGACAAACACGTGATTAAGACATAATCAACCAATTAGCAACGCATTACCTAATTTGGTAAGCATCAGAAGAGGCCCACTACGTTCAGGGCCCATCACAGGTAGTAAAAATAGGTCACGTAAAACTAGGTATGTCACTGTTCATTTGTTACTCTCGAGAATCGTGTTTGTCCTGACTTGAGCGTCAGAGTGCCTTTTGCAGGTACCTCCCTGCCTCAGAAGCATCCGCCCAGAGCTCTCGATTGGCCCTCTAGTTACCAGAAGATCACGAGTGTCTCCTTAGACAGGTACATTTTGGCGCCCACCGTGGGGCCGAACCGAGAGACTTAAGAAGACAAACTGAGCGACAACACTATGGCGAAGACAAGGAAGACAAACACTGAAGACCACCGATCTGAAGAAGAACACCGATTCGATGAGGATCACGTCGAGGTGGTTGATGAGACAAACCTATTAGAGATGGTACGACAGTTAAAGGAGGAGATGGCCGCCATGAAACAGCAGAGAGAAAAAGATGCGCGGGAAATGGCCGCCATGAGGGAAGAGAATGCTGCCTTGAAGAACCAAGACCCCACATGGAAGCCCTCTAAGCCGACCCGAACTCACACATAGGGGTCATTCCAATCGCTCGGACATCACACCTCTCTCCCTCATGCCTCCACCATCGCCCCAGGCAATCATGCTTCGGCTGTCCAAACTCCAGGTCGACCAACGCACATCACACCGTTTGGAGCACACCAACACCCATTCACACCAAACATCATGCAAAATTCCCTCCTCGACCACTGGAAGTCCCTCCCGTTGGACAAGAACGACGGGACGACCGATCCCGACAAGCACGTGGAAATTTTTCTCACCCAGGTCACTCTCAGCACGACTGATGACGCTACCCTATGCTAAATCTTCCTAACATCTCTAAAAGGACGAGCGTTAAGCTGGTTCACGCGACTCCTGGGCAACTCGATTGATTCGTTCAACACGCTGGCAAATGGTAGATGTGCACTGATTATACAGATTAAAACAAGGCATGCCCCAAAGATGCCCATCCGTTGCCGAACATAGACCGACTAGTCAACGGAGCAGCCGACCATGACTTCTTGACCTTTCTCGATGCATACTCTGGATACAATCAAATTCACATGCATCCCCGAGACGAGGACAAGACGGTATTTGTCACTGAGTCAGCCAACTATTGCTACAAAGTAATGTTATTCAGATTGAAGAACGCAGGAGCCACCTATAAGAGACTTATGGATAAAATCTTCCATGACCAGATAGGCAAAAACATGGAAATTTACGTAGACGATATGGTTGTTAAGTCAGTCGACACACTCTCCCACGTGGTCGATCTGGCCGAGGTTTTCCAAGCACTCCGAAGACACCAGATGCGACTCAATCCTGATAAGTGTGTGTTCAAAGTTTCAGGTAGTAAATTTCTCGGCTTCATGCTCTCTTGCTGAGGCATTGAAGCAAACTCGGACAAATGTCACACCGTCTTGGACATGAGAAGCCTGGCTGGATGACTAACCTCGTTGTCTCGTTTTCTCCTATGCATGGCTGAAATGGCTAAGCCCATTATCCCCCTGTTAAAGAAAACGGATCAGTTCCGATGGACATATGAGTGTGAAACCTCCTTCAAGCACTTCAAAGAATAACTCGGCACCCCCCCCGGTCCTTTCCAAACCATCCCTTGAGCTCGGCTTGGTCATCTATTTGGCAGTCTCCTACGAGGCCATCAGTGCCGTCATGGTACAAGAAAAGGACAGTCAGAAATAACCTGTATACTTCATCAGCTAAGTGCTACAAGAGGCCGAACGCTGGTACCAACTCTTGGAAAAAGTAGTCCTAGGGCTCATATACGCGGCTCGACGGCTGCGACAATATTTCCAGAGTCACGCGGTGGTGGTCTGAACCGATTGCCCAATTACAAAAGTGTTAAGAAAGCCAGAACTGGCCGGCCGCATGATGGCATGGTCGATAGAGCTATCTGAATTCGATATTCATTTCGAACCTCGGGGTACCATCAAGTCACAATGCTTAGCTGATTTTCTTAACGAACTATCCCCACCTGGGCATTTTGAGGACAGTACCTGGGTCATGCATGTAGATGGATCCTCCAACTGCCAAGGTAGCGGTGCCGACATCATCTTAGAAAGCCCGTCGGGTATTACCTTAGAACAATCTTTACGTTTTGGCTTTCGGGCATCCAATAATCAAGCCGAGTATGAGGCCTTGCTTGTAGGAATGAGATTGGCTACCGAGATGGGAGCCAAGAAAATCGTATGTTGGACCGATTCGAAAGTAGTCGCTGAGTAGGTGAACGACAGCTTTCAGGTTAAAGATCCAAACTTGCTGAAATATTACCACCTTTTTCAAGGAATGGGCAGTCAGTTTGACGACATACAAGTTTGGCATATGCCGCGGAGCAACAACGAGAGAGCTGACCAACTGGCCCGATTGGCAAGCAGTCGTAAGCCAGGACAGGTCCGAACCACCATACACTTGGAGTTACCCACTCCGAGCGTTGAACTAGAATGTATGCTTGTCGAAGAAGTACCAAAGTCATGGATGACTGAAATTTTGAATTTCATTGTTAACGGCACAGAGCCTGCCGAGCCGAGTGAGGCAAAGAGGATAAGAACGCAGGCCGCACAATACTCAGTCGTGGCAGGCGAGTTGTATCGGAGGGGGTTCTCCACCCCCTTGTTAAAGTGCATCGATCATCAACAGGCCAATTACGTCATAGGAGAAATTCATGAAGGCATTTGTGGATCTCAATTCGGCAGAAGAACCTTAGCAACCAAGGTACTAAGGGCTAGCTACTTTTGGCCGACCCTAAAGACAGATTGTGCTCAGTTTGTGAAGAAGTGTCTTCAGTGCCAGAAACATGGTAATCTAATCCACGCTTCGGCCGAACAACTCCATAGTATTAGCTCCCCTTGGCCGTTCGCCCTTTGGGGCATAGACATTCTTGGACCGTTCCTGTTGGTCGCGGTGGATTATTTCAACAAGTGGATTGAGGCTGAGCCGCTCGCCTCCATCACAGCAGCCAACGTCCAGAAGTTTACATGGAGGAACATCATCACCCGTTTCAGCATTCCCTATGCTATTATATCTGACAACAACTTACAATTCACCGATAAAAAATTAAACACTTTCTTAGAAAACCTTGGCATTCGGCACCGGTTCACGTCCGTAGAGCACTCGCAGTCCAATGGCTAGGCCGAAGCAGCCAATAAGGTCATCCTCACCGAATTGAAGAAGCAGGTTGGAACGACCAAAGGAGCCTGGGCCGATGAATTACCAGAAGTCTTATAGGCGTATAGGTGCACGCCCCAATCAAGTACAAAGGAGACCCCCTTTTGGCTAGCATACGGCTCAGACGCGATGATACCGGTAGAAGTGGGTGAACCGTCATTCTGGCAGACCCATTTCCATGAAGAATCTAATGACAACTCCCTCCGTGCTGAGCTAGATGTCGTGGACGAATTGCGAGAGAAAGCACTGGTGGTAGCCGAAGCGTGCAAACAACGAATGCGCCGACAATTCAATTCCAATTTTCAGCCGAGAGCCTTCCAAGAAGGCGATCTCGTTTGGAGGGCGACAGGTTCGGCTAGAAGAAACCCCTCCGAAGGAAAGTTGTCGAGAAACTGGGATGGCCCGGATGGCCCTTTCCGAGTCTGACATGCCCTAAACAATGGAGCATACAAACTCGAAGAACTGTCCGACGCAACCATTCCAAGTACATGGAACTCCACCCATTTGAAGACATATTACAGTTAGGTCCAACTTACGTTTTATGCCTACACAATGTACATATATCACGGTGCACTCTTTTCCTTGACCGATCTTTTTCCTCCTTATAAATTCGTGAAAAAGAGTTTTTGGTCGGCAAGGTTTTTAACGAGGTATCAACTCATCAATAAATACAAATTCCATTATCTACAATTGTTTAAATTCTTAAATTAAAATTTTACAAGTCTTCCCTCCCGAGATGTCTCTTGGCCAAGGATGTGGCTTACGATATTAATTTTTTTCAAGTCTTCCCTCCCGAGATGTCTCTCGGCCAAGGATGAGACTTGCAATATTAAATTTTACAAGTCTTCCCTCTCGAGATATCTCTTGTCCAAGGATGTGACTTACGATATTAGAAAAATTTTACAAGTCTTCCCTCTCGAGATGTCTCTCGGCCAAGGATGTGGCTTACGATATTAAAATTTTATGTCTTCCCTCCCGAGTTATCTCTCGGCCAAGGATGTGACTTACGATATTAGATTTTTTACACTATATTCGTCCCGTGATACGATAGCTTCGTCTTATATTTTTTCTGACCACACGTTAATCAAAAGATAACCAGGATGCCAAGCAACATAGTTAACCATTTCATTACGGGCACTATCGGCCTTGAATTACAAAATATTGGGCTCTATCGGCCCTAATTATAATTAACAGCATGAAAGAAAAGCAGATTAAGACCCCACCTCGGGCTCCCCCTGGACCGGGCCTTCCTCGGCAACTTCCTCCTCGTACATCGTCTCGTCTTCACCAATCGGTCCTACCTGATGAGGAATAGGTGCTTCGGCATCGGCTTGTTCATTGGGGGGGATCTGTGCCAAGTCCACAAACTCCCCCGAAAAGAAGTCCTTTGTCATATCGAATTAGAAGTCACGGGGGAAACTTCCGAAGAAGCGGGCCTGCCGAGCCGCTTGGGCAAAGCCAGCCTCGTGCTGAGACAGAACCCTGCTGCGAGCCTTTTCTCTATAGGCCCCGAAAGCAACCTTCTCGGCCTCTAGCTCTTTACCCAGCAGAGCCGCCTTCTCCATCTCGGCCTTCAAGGAGTTCTTGAGGCGTTGGACCTTCAAACTTAGGTCGTCGGCCACTCGGCCCCAGTGGTCCATCTCCGCCTGAAACTTGCCATTGGCCGTTTGCGCATCGGTTAGAGCGGTTAGAGTTTCCTGCATTGACTTCTCTTGGTCAGCTAATTGCCGACACAACTCGTCGACCTCGGGATTCAGCTCCATCACGATGCTCTAGGCCAAGGCCACAACTCGAATTTGGAGCTCGTAGAAAAAATTCCACTACTGGGCAAGGCTCATTCGGCCTAGAACCGCTTGACCCAATTTCGACGTCAAGTCTTAGCTCAAAAAATCCTGAGCGTTGACGTGCGACGCCAAGAAGCTTGGCCCCACCAAGCCTTGTAGAACGACAATGTTAGCCAATCTCTACTGTTTGGCCTGTCGGCCCTCATCCTTGACCCTCTCTTCCTCAGCCCTTCTTTTTCTAACTTGTGGGGTGGGAACTGGATTCCCACCCGAACGACCTTCGGTCATCACCATCGCCGTCACGGGAACAGCCACTTGGCTCCCGATCAACCTCCGAATGTCCAGATCATCACTTCCGCAAGTCGCCATAATACCTGCACACCATTAGTCAAAATCAATGATAACATAAGAATTCAAATAAGTAGGAAAGTTACTATATCGATTAGCTCATCCGCTATGTCGGACGACTCAAACAACCGAACCAAGGGTCGGCACGACAAAGGTCGTGGTTAGGGATGGCAAATAAACCCGTACCCGTTGGTAATACCTGAACCCGTCCCGACTTTGACAGGGAATACTCGCTTTGACCGGGTACGGGTACGGGTATGGGTAAAAATCGATAAAAGAAATCGGGTAAAGGTACGGGGACGGGTATATACTTACCCGCCCCGTCCCCGTCCCCATCCCCGTCCCCGGTTAAATACCCGTCCCTGGTTTATTTTATTTTTAAAAAATTAACATTTTGTTCTAAAATGTAAAAGGGTCACGCACGCTCACAAGAGCAACGCAAACACTTATTAGGGTTTCAATTTTCAAACCCCATTCGACGACCAAGCACTCCAGCGATGGAGCCACCGGACCAGCCACGGAGCCACCGCGCCATCTGCAGAGTCAGGGAACTCACCGGTGAATTTTGAAATAACCTCTCCTTTCACAAGGTGCTCCTTTTGTTGCCTCTTTCGTCCAATTTCGATTCGTTCCCTGCCTTTTTCTATTCCTCCATTATTTTGCTTCGTGGCTTTTGCTTTTTCTGGATTCATCATTTTCTGGATTTAGGTTTAGATTTTTAATTCGTTCCTGTCAGATTTGTCGAATTTTGGGATTACGGTGACCGGTTAATTAAATTTTACGTGTGTGTTTTACCGTAATCGGATTTGGTGATATGTTGGTTTCGAATTCACCAGAAATTTTCATGATGTACTTGTTAGATTTGGTACTTTTGTCAGGTCCAATTCGGTAATGTTCTAGAGTGTTCTAGTGGTCTAGGTGATGTCTAATTTGTTTCACAATTTTTTTTAACTCAAATTTATATGATTTTTAACTCGTGTGTCCTGGTTTTTAACTCAATTTAGATGATTTCTTTTGCGTTGATAATACAGTAAATTGTTTATCTGCTTGGTTGCCGACTATGGTTATGATGTTCACATCACTGCTGATTTTGTATGTGCCTTTTCGAATCTATTGTCATGTCTTCTTTACAAATATTCTTAGCAATAGCAACCATAGATGCCAATTTCTTAATTTTATATAGTGTTGTTTATGTGAAATGGAGAATATTTTTAATTAGTTTATTATGGATTTATTTATGGTGATGACCGACGCTTTTTGTTATATTTTTTCTACTGTAGGTGGACCTACGGGACAGAGGTGCACTAGAGCAAATTTTTGGTTCTACACAGTAAGAATTACGGGACAGAGGTGCACTACGATCTGGTATTTCCCTTATTTGGTATTTCCCTGTATGTTGTGTACATCACAGTTACCAGCCCACTAATTTCTATCTCATGATTTTATTTATAGGCCTATTTAGTTTTACTGTTTTACATTGCTGGCTTATTTTTCCCACTCTCAGTACCTCTTTTATATATTTATTTTTCCTTTTGCATGCTTGTAGAGAAAATGAACAATGAAGATCAACCTTCACAAGAACCAACCCCACAATCTTTACATCAACCAATTCCATGTCAAGGTTCTACTGGTACTGGTCAAGCATTGATGAATGAACTACTACAAGCACCTTCAGAAGCATCTGATCAAGTAGAGTCAACAACACAAACAAAGAATAGGAGGCTAAAAAGTGTTGTGTGGCAACATTTTGAAAAGATTAGAATTGATGGAAAGGATAAAGCTAAATGTAACTATTGTAACAAATTGCTTGGAGGAGAAGCGAGGAATGGAACAAAGCACTTGCACCACCATTTAGATATATGTGTTTTAAAGAAGGTTTCTACAAGTGGGAAGGGGGGACAACCAATGCTTTTTTCTAAGGTTTTAGGACGTGGGAAAAAGGAATTGGCATGTGGTAGTTATAATGAAGAAAATGCAAGGAGGGAGCTTGCATTGATGATTATATTGCACGAATATCCACTTTCAATAGTGGACCATATTGGGTTTATACGATTTGTAGCAGCAATTCAACCATTATTTCAACTTCCTTCAAGAAATACAATGAAGAAAGAGATACTCGATATCTATGCAGATGAAAAACAAGTTGTCATGAAGCTAATAGATACAAATGAAGGAAGAGTGGCAATTACATCAGATATGTGGACTGCAAGCAACCAAAAAAAAGGGTATATGGCTATCACAGCTCACTATATTGATGGCAATTGGACCTTACAGAGTATCATTTTGAGGTACAAAGTTTCTTTAATTTATAGCTTTTTTTACTAATTGGTTTTGCATTTTTTTTATCTTTTTATATGACAATATGATTATATATATAGGTTCATTTATGTTCCTGCACCTTACACAGCTGATAGACTTTGCAATGTATTGATTGATTGTTTGTTGGATTGGAATATTGATACAAAATTATCCACTATTACTTTAGACAATTGTAGCACAAATGATAGCATGGTTGAGAAAATTAAGGATAAGTTGCAGTTAGATAGACTAATTCATAATGGATCTTTGCTTCATATGCGTTGCTCTGCACATATCCTCAATTTGATTGTGAAAGAAGGGTTGGGAGTTGTAAAAGAAGGCGTGGAAAAAATTCGGGAAAGTGTAGCATATTGGACAGCAACACCTAAGAGGGTAGAAAAATTTGAAGAAACAGCTAAACAATTGCGAATTCGTTTTAACAAAAAATTAACTTTAGATTGTCCAACAAGATGGAATTCCACTTTTAAGATGCTTGATATTGCTTTGTGTTATAAGGATGTGTTTTTTTCGATTAAAGCAGCATGAATCTCAATACACTTGTTTGCCAACTGAATCACAATGGGAGTTTGCAAAAGATGTTTGTGGGAGATTGAGAATGTTTAATGATATCACAGAAATAATTTCTGGATCCAAATATCCAACAGCCAACATTTTTTTCCCAAAGATTTGTGAGATCAAACTTGCAATAGATGAATGGGTAAAGTCTCCTAATCAAATCATTCACAATATGGCAGAACAAATGTTAAAGAAATTTGAAAGTTATTGGAGTGTCATTCATGATATCATGGGAGTAGCTTCTGTTTTAGGTCCAAGGTACAAAATGGATTTGCTTGAATATTATTTTGATAAATTGTATGACATTAATTGTGATTTGGAAATTAGTAGAATTCGTCAATTGTGTTATGATTTGGTTTCTGAATATCAAGCAAAGAAGAATGATGGGTCTTCTTCTGGGTTTTCATCATTTGAGGGGGGAAATGTTGGTGATAGTGGCATGAGTGATTTTGTGAAGTTCATGGCAAAAAAGAAAAAAGCTAGAACTTCATCTATGAAAACAGAGTTGGATTATTACTTGGAGGAAGATAATTTACCTATTACATCGGATTTTGATATCTTATCATGGTGGAAAACAAATGGGTTGAAGTATCCAACACTTCAAGCAATTGCAAGGGATGTTTTAGCCATTCCAATCACTACTGTAGCTTCTGAATCTGCTTTTAGTGTCGGCAGTCAAATATTAAGTCCTAATCGTAGTCGACTTAATCATACTACCGTAGAAGCTTTGATGTGTACTAAAAGTTGGCTATGGAACTCAGACTATCTAGGTAAATTAAAAAAAAAATTAGCATTAATGGTCAATTAGTAATTTTGTATCAATTCTAATTAATATTCTATATTTGATGTTTGTAGGTGCTAAAGCCACTAAAGAAAAAATTACTTTAATGAGTGAAAGTGAATCTGATGATGAAGGTATAATATATTTTAATATTACAAATTTTCAATTTGATTTATCATATCTAAAGTTTATCTTTTTTGTATGCAGGTGAATTGCATGCAAGTGGAATTACTGAACATGTGCAAAATTAATATATGTTGTAAGTGGATTTCAATTTCATTAGTCCAATCTAATTTTTCAATTCTAATTTTTAAAATTTTCATTCATAACTCAATTCTAATTTTTTATAAATTGTCTTATGATAGGTGGATTGAAGCTTAATGACATTACTCAACATTTTCCACTTGCAAGATGAATTTTAATTTTTATTTGAGAAATTTTAATTTATTTTGTTATTTGAACTCAACATTGTGGTTGTTTATTTGTGACATTACTCAACATTTATGGTTGTTTAATTTGTAAGATTTTAATTATGTGTAGTTATTTATTATGATGTGAAATATTTGTAGTTGTTTAATTATTAAGAAGTCTCTTGATTAAAATATAAGATAGACAAACAACCCAATTATCATTGTAATATAATATAAAGATAAGTTGAAAAAAAAAATTTTAACGGGTACGGGTACGGGTACGGGGATGGGATAAAAATTCCATACCCGCCGGGTATGGGGACGGGGATGGGTATGGGTTTCAGTCGCGGGGACGGGGACGGGTATCACGAAACTCGTACCCGCCCCGCCCTGTTGCCATGCCTAGCTGTGGTAGTTTCTCCAAAAAATTGAGATTGGCTCGCTCCTCCGGGGACATTCAGGACTTTAACACTATTGCGTACTTCCGTGGCTTTCGAGTCCAATACAAGGGGAATAATGACTTCCCTTCGGCGTAAAAAAAATACTTATTCCCCGTACTCGGCCGAATCATCACCTTGATAAATTCTACTTTGAACTTCTTGTAGAAGGTGGTGTAAGGCTGCAATAAACAGTTGCCTTGCTAAAACAACGACAACCACTTGGCCTTCTTCGTCGGCCGAGACGAGTAATAGTAAAGGAACAAATGGGGCGTTGGTTAGATGCCGAGAGCCAAACACAGCCGTCGGAACCCTTGCGTGGCTGCCCAACTGTTGGGATGGAGTTGGGTCGACGCCATGTTGATAAGCCGAAGAACACCGACGAAAAATTCATTGAAGAGAAGAGTCACCTTCAAGTCTCGGAACATGTAATTATATACGTAAAAGTATTGATATTTACAAGTTCCGTGATCCAAATAAAAGAAGTCAGGATTCGGCCCTGCGTCGCTTCGGCACGGTTAAAAGAAAATAGGGGAGGGCTCTTCTTCCTCCAGAAAGGTTAGGAAGTTCTTGGCAGAGATGAACAACGCTATCGAGTTCTTGTCGGTATAACGAGAATACACACTGCCGACCTCCCAATGCACCCATGAGTAACCCGGGATCTCTATAGGAGGATAATGGCGAGAAGCCGATCCGACCTTATGAGTCGCGGGACGACCGTCAGAGACCGACATAGATGAAGAGTCATCCCCGCTTTGGGTGCGCTCAAATCCCAAAATGACCTCCACACCATCCGAACCATTGGAAGCCTAAGCCGATATGCTATGTCGGTCAGGTTCTGCATGCGATCTGGTGCCGGTAGAACCACTCGTGTCCCCAGAGGAGTCGACCCGAAAAACATTCAGATCAGCCATAAAGATGTACCTAAATTGAAGCTTGATCGGTCTCGGTCAATGAAAATTGCTGGAAAACACTGAAGCTTGCACTTGACGTCGGCTCAGAGCAAGTAAAAACGTAAATGCACCTTAGAATTGGTCCCCACCATGCCTATTTATAGGGTATTCCTGAAACGAATCTCAAACGTCGCGCCTCTTTGAACCATTGGATCACCTCGATCCAACGTTCCACGAAAGGCAACCCTTCGCGTCCCTCCTCATTAATGCCCAACGGTTACAACCCCCAACGGTTACAACTCTTCATATTCTGACACCCAACCGCCACGAACGAAATGCCACGTTTACCCTTTACGTTGCTTCGCTCCTCAAGGCTGGGGGCTTGTGTACTGAAAAGGCCCTGTCGACCACGTGGAACGTCACGTGACACACTATCGGCCACCGAGATGGCCGAGACACTTGTCTACCGGAAGGATCCTATCGACCACGTGGAACATCGTGACTCGAACATCTCGTTGAACCTCTTAACAACCCTTTGGCTCGGCAAATGGCCGAGACCTAAAGGATGTTCCTATTCCCTGGGACACCTCTTCAAAGGCAGATCTGGTCTTACGCTCATCGGCTCAGTAAACGGCCGATAAGCTTGATCAAGAGGACACCTTGCTGACCTCCCCAACAACACCTCGGCTTGGCATAAGGCCGAGACCCTAAGGCAAATCCGGTCTTACGCTTCTCGGCTCGGCCAACGGCCGATAAGCCTAAGTGATTAAGACGATAATCATGACTAACGAGGACAAACACGTGATTAAGACATTATCAGCCGATTAGCAATGCATTACCTAATTTGGTAAGCATCATAAGAGGCCCACTACGTTCAGGGCCCATCACAGGTAGTATAAATAGGTCACGTAAAACGAGGTATGTCACTGTTCATTTATTACTCTCAAGAATCGTGCTTGTCCTTACTTGAGCGTCGGAGTGCCTTTTGCAGGTACCTCCCCCCCTCAGAAGCATCCACCCGGAGCTCTTGATTGGCCCTCCAGTTACCAGAAGATCACGAGTGTGCCCTTAGACAAGTACAAAACATAATTGAGCACCCATATTTTACTATCTCCTCTTCATGGCCCTTCAATAAGCCCTTGGTGTATTCCAACTCTTTTTTAAGGAGTGACACTCTTAATTCATGGTAGCTTGGTGGCTTTAAATGGGGACCATAGGTGCCAATAACTTCAACCATCAATTTGAAGCTCTTTGATCTAGCAACATTGAATGCAATTCCATTCTGATAAAAAAAAGGGAGCAATGTATTGAATTACCCTTGCTCTTGCTTCCTTATTACAAACATCATTTAAACTTGTTTGCCACAACCCCGTATTAAATTTGATACTTTCTTCTACCTTTCTAGTAAAGTGAAAATCAAGGGGACCTTTGACATTTATACCCCTCCTCTTGGTAACAGAAATGGCTTCACTTGATGTGGATGAAGGTCTCTTAATTCTAGCAATGGCTTGGATGTCATCCTCCTCTTCATTTTCATCCACACCCTCCATATATACTTCTGAGGCAATTTTTTTACTCTCATAGGCAGCCTTCATTTCCAATTTTAGATCCTCAAGAATTTTTCTACAAGCACCTACATCTCCTTTTATTCCAAGTTGATGCTTTTTTGCTCTAGTAATTCCTCCGGTAGATGTTTTTTTCTCTAGTAATTCCTCCGGTAGGTGTTTTTAGACAAAAGTCACACATGACACTCTTCTTATTATTTTTGTCTTTTAAGTTGTTCCACTTCCAAAAGACATCAATATTGACATCAATATTGTCACCAATGGGCTTAAACATTTCTATTATGGGAGTGGGACCAGAATTGAGATTAGTTTCAGTTCCAGCAACGGTTGGTTGGCTCATGATTACATTGATTATTAAAGGCAAAAATAGCCTAATAAAAAGATAACAAAATCAGAAATTAGAAAAAAATAAGCTGCTGAATTAAAAATAGAGAAGTAGCTAAATTAATCAGAAATTAAAAAAAAATAAGTTGCTGAATTAGAAATGGAGAAGCAGCTGAATTAATCAGAAATTAAAAAAGATAAGCTGTTGATTTAGAAATAGGGAAGTAGCTGAATTAGAAGCAACGAAACAAAAAAAGAACGAAGAAAACATAATAAGCAGCACTAAAGTAGATTAGAAGAATAAAAAAATAAAATAAGAAAAGAAAAAAATAAGAAGACACAATAAAAATAGATAAAACATAAGAAGAAGACAGACAGGACAGATTGAAGGAGACGTTTGATTTGACGGACTGGAGGAGACGTCAGATCTGACAGACCAGAAGAGACATTGGATCTGACAGACTAGAGGAGACGTCGGATGACCTCGTCGAGAGAGACTAAGAGAGACGCCTGAAGAAAACAACTGGAGTGCATCGTTGGTCGTCCCCGAGAGAATCATGTTTGAGAGGGAGGATAGGGAGTGCGAGAAGTTGAGAAAAGAAGAAGAAGAGTGGTTCTGGGAAATCACACAAGAAGGAGAAAGGAAGAATTAGGGCAAAAAAACCCTAGTGAAATGACAAAGTTACCCTTAATGAAGGATCTATCCAAGATGTGTCGCGATTCCGTGATTTTTGCCGCTCCGCTCTAGAGCGCCACGATAGCGGCTGCTCCAACCGCGATTAACTACTATGATATCAAATAATCTTTGTTTTAGATATCCTTGGTGGGAAAGCCAAGGGATTCACACTGGTACTTGGATAGTGGATGTTCGTGACATATGGCAGCAGAAAGTTCTATGTTCCTAAACCTGTAACCACATGAAGGACCTATCTCCTTTGGAAGCGAAAAAGGAAAGATCAAAGGTATAGGTAAGAAGTAAAAAATCTATACCTACTATTTGTAATGTTCTTTATATGGAAGGATTAAAGTATAATTTGCTTAACATAAGTCAATTTTGTGATAGTGGATATACTATGTCCTTTGACAAAAATTCATGCATAGTTAAACAAAGTGGTGGGTCTGCACTTTTTACTACTCAGAGAAAGAACAATCTTTATGAGATTAACTAGTTTGAGCAAATAAAATCTAACATGTCTAGTTTCCAGAGAAGATGAGAAATTTATTTGGCACAAAAATCTTAGGCATCTCAACATGAAACACATTTCAAAAATATCCAAAAGAGGTTTAGTGAGAGGATTGCTGAAATTTCTTGGAAAACTCATCTTCTTTGTGAAACATGTCAAAAAGGGAAATAGACGAAGTCATCTTTTTAAGCAAAAAGGGAAGTTTCCACCTCTAGACCTTAGAATTGTTACATATGGATCTATTTGGTCCAACCAGAACACTTAGTCTAGGAGGCAAAAAGTATGGTTTCATCATTATAGATGACTATTCTAAATTCACATGGGTATATTTCCTAAGCCATAAACATGATTCTTTTAAGGTCTTTGAAATATTCTACAAATGTGTTCAAAATGAAAAAGGATTTTGCATATCTGCCATAAGAAGTGATCATGGAACAAAATTTCAAAACTCTGACTTTAAAAATTTTTGTGAAAAATAAAGTATCTTTCATAACTTCTCTTCACCGAGGACATCCCAACAAAATGAGGTAGTTGAAAGAAAGAATAGAACATTGCAAGAAATGACTAGAACACTTCTTCGTGAAAAATAATTTACCTAAACATTTCTGGGTCGAGACAGTGAACATAGCAAATTGTATTCAAAATAGTATTGATTAGACCATTGTTAACTAAGACTCCCTATGAACTACGGAGATGAAGAAGACCCAACATTTCATATTTTCATCCATTTAGATGTGAATGTTATATCATAAATACCAAAGATCAACTTGGAAAGTTTGATTACAAGGTAGACAAAGGTATTTTCCTTGGGTATTCAGAAACCTCGCTGGAACCTCTATGGTTGAGGAATCCATACATATTAAATTTAATGATACCTTAATGACTGGTAGGAAACTATCAGATCTAGAAGAAGACTTTGTAGATTTGCAGATAAATAAACAAACGAAAGAATCGAAGATTGGAGATCATATGATAGGTCAGACGAATTAGTCAGATGAAGCAATCAGACCTCAAAAAGACTGGAAGTTCATAAATCATCATCCATAAAATCTCATCCTAGGTGATGAAGCTGAAGGAGTAAGGACCAGATCGACTCTAAAAAATAATGCATCATATGCTTTGTTTCACAAATTGAACCCAAAAGCATTAACGAAGTATTAAGCGAAAATGATTAGATCATTGCCATGAAAGAAGAGCTTCATTAGTTTAAGAGAAATGATGTATGGACCCTTGTTCCTAAGCCAACACATCAAAGTGTCATTGGAACTAGTGGATTTTTAGGAACAAGCTTGATGAGCAAGGAAAAATGGTAAAAAATAAAGCTAGATTAGTAGCTTAAGGCTATAATCAGTAAGAAAGTATTGATTTTACTGAAACCTTTGCTCCAATTATTAGACTTGAAGCTATTAAAATTATGTTAGCTTTTGCAGCTCATAAAAATATAAAAATTTATCAAATGGATGTAAAAAATACCTTTTTTAAATGGAATTACTAAAGAAGAGGTATATGTTAAACAACCTCTAGGTTTTGAAAATCCTGAATTTAAAAACTATGTTTTCAAACTCAATAAGGCTCTTTATGGTCTGAAACAAGCTCCTAGAGCTTGGCATGATAGATTGAGCAATTTTTCACTTGAAAATAACTTTAAGAGGGGCAAAGTTGACACAATTCTTTTTAGAAGAGAGTCTAGAACTGATTTTATTGTTGTTCAAATATATGTAGATGATATTATTTTTGGTGTTACTAATAAATCTTTCTGTAAGGATTTTTCAAAGTTAATGCAAACTGAGTTTGAAATGAGCATGATAAGAGAACTAAAGTTCTTCTTAGGTCTACAAATCAAGCAGATAGATGAAAGGATCTAAATTCATCAACAAAAATACATCAAGAAACTTCTTAAACAATTTAAGATAAATGAGTGCAAGCCAATGCCCACACCCATGAATCCATTTGTGGGTTTGACAAAAGACGAATATGAAACATCTGTAGATCAGACGAACAATTTTAGACTAGGAGGGTTTTGTGATGTAAACTATTCCAAAAATAGAGTTGAAAGAATAAACTAAGGTAGAGGATCACTTCTTGAAAAATTGTCTCATTTTTCACATTTAGAACTTTATATATAATTTTTCACGAGAGAAAAACTTTATATATTAATATTAATAATTTTTAAATACCTTTCAAGATACTTCGATATCACTTCAGATATAATTTTAACAATTTTTTTATTTTTTATTTTCCGCTTATCAGAAACCAAAACATGCTTCCTAGACATTTAAAACCTTCCTCCCTAACAAACGCCTCCTCTCGTTGCCTCGGTGACTCCACGAAATAAGCAACATAACATAACACCATTCATATTCAACTTCGGCGATGGAAGTGGAAGCCAGGCGAATCAGGAGGTTTGGGCCCCAAAGGCCCACACACCGCACTCTTCTCCCGCTTCACGCTTCTTCCTCCTCTCACAATGTTTCCAACACCGTTTCCTGCTGGTAACGTTCTTCTTCTTCTTCGATTACTTCATTTTTGCGTCTCTCTGTGTAAAATTTTGGGCAATGTCTAAGTGCAGGTATTGCGACTACAAAATCTCCATGTTTAACAGACCTCTTTTCCACTTTGGTCGCCGATACTCCAGGTGACACTTTCTGTTTCTGCACGCACCTTTCCGCTTCTTGATTTTGTTATTTCGTGTTTCAGATTGTTGCATGCATGGCTTATGTTTCAGGTTTTTCAAAGTATGGTTTTCAATTGGGGTTGGGTTTGCCCTTTCTGCGTTGCTTGGAGTTACTTTGGTGAGAATTTTGGTTTTTCTGAATTTCTTTCTCGTTTTAAATATTTGAGTAAGTAGTCAAATTGGTTCGTGAAAGATACAAGGCCTCGTATCAGTTCTTGAATACATTTAATCGGCGAATGAGTTCTTGAATATGTATTCGATTAGTCAAATTAGTTATGAGGACTAATTTGAGTTAGGAAATGCATGTTCTGGGAGCTTACAGGGGATTTTCATTCTTGAATGACCGATATCTTTGAGGGTCTCTTTTGGCTATTTACTCTAAATATTTTGCTCCTTGGATTTCAATTAAGTTATTTAATGCCACACTTGCGCAGATTCTCCTTTGGGAACTAGCCAGAACATTGCATCTTTGTGGTGGCAGTAATAAACTTGGAAGCTTTGCCAATACCTTGTTTTTTGGCTTCCCTTCTTTGGTTAGCAACTTCATTTCCTCTTCTTTTCAAATTTAAATTAATTCGATATTTGATCCTTTGGAAGGAATAACAAATACAAGGAAAATATGACTACACGTGGAAAATGTGAACAATCTTTTTCTGTCATGCTTTTGTGAACCAATAAACGCTTCTTATGCAGCTGCCTGGTTTAAGCTTAACACTTGCTGATGCTGGCTATATATGTGTTTCTACTGTCATATCTGTCGTAGTGCATGAATTTGGTCATGCAGTTGCTGCCACAAGGTCAGTTGTCTTAGAATTTATTGCCTATCTTATTAAAACTGAGAGTCATTATCAACTAGTGTTACTATGTTACATACCTTTGGATCCCTCTCATCTATTGCTCCCTCCAAAAACTAAAATATAAGAAACATATTGGTGTTTAGTTATCTTAGGTGAGTGAATGTGTAAATACTAAATAGACACATGCCTTCTACTAAACTCTAGTCAAAAGTATTCCTTTTCCACAACTTTATCTAAGCTAAAGAAAATCCATGATTGAGATGAACATGAGAGAACTTCAACTGTTTTTTGCATTTTAATTGCAACATTTACTAATAACCATTGAACTTAACAAAGATTTCAGAGATAATTTAGGAGTTTGAGAAATGGAATTGACTAATTCTATCAATAGTTGTCTTACACTTAAACGTTGATATATTTCCCTGTAATTGATTCATACCAGTACTCTACAGTATGCCTACCAAATCACTCATATGATATGCCTATTACTTTGGGTGCACCCAATTTGCAATACAACATGAGTCACAAAAATCAGAAATTTTATTAACAGTAGGAACATGAATATTACAGGATTTTAAGGCCTTAGTTAGTGCATCATGATGGGGATGCCGTGACCGCAAGTGCCATTGTTTGTAAACAGTAGGAACAACATTTGTACATGTTTCAGTAAGAAAAATACAGGATTTAGGGAAACTGGAAACTGAATTTTCTATAATATCATCTTTTAGTGATGCACTCTTTGCTAAAGATGGATGAAACCGATAAAGACCATCTTCACCAAGTTTTCCTTCAAGAAGAGTCTCGTTCAAATCCTGTGATTTGATAAAACAAGAGTGAGGATAGAATACAAAATAGACATTGTTGTCTTTAGCATACTTGGAAACACTAATCAGATTTTTGGTTAAATTGGGAACAAGGAGAAGATCTTTTAAAGACAGAATAGTAGAGGGACGAATGGGGGACCGAAACATATTAGAACCAATTGAGGTAATAGATGTACCTTGACCATTAGCCATAACAATATGCTCAGCTCTAGTAAATTGAGCACTTTGAAGTAAATGCTATGGATCGGGAGTGGCATGGTGAGAAGCTCCTGAATTAGGAATCCATGTTGTGGCAGTGTTCAAGATTGGAACAGTTCGCTGAGAAGAGGATGCAGAGCTCGGATGAGCTTGCTGAGTGGCAGATGGTGCTGCTGGGAGTGCAAAACCAGGTGGTGTGAAGCCAAAATTAGGTAAAGTCGACCCAAAGGAGCCACTTAATGCATGAGTTGGCCACTGTGGTGAGCCTGGGTGTCCAAAGACATTGGTTGATCCATGAAAAGGTAGAATTCCAGTATTAGGAAGGAAGCCAAAATTTTGAGAGCCATAGCCGGTTTGAGGTCCAAGACCAAGACCAAAATTCTGAGGACCATAACCAGTTTGAGATCCAAATCCAAGGGAAGTGTAGGGAGAGAAATTAGGACCAAAAGGTAATCCAAAACCACCAAACGACTGTTGATAGCATGTTGAAGCTTCATGTCCTCTTTTATGGCATATTTGACACTGAACTGATGATCCACGATTTTGGCCACCGCGTGAACCACCACGACCACGTCCTCCATCACGGTTCTGACCAGAAAAACTTGCATTGTAGCCACCCTGAGATTCGAAAGCAGAGTTCTGAAACATATTCGACTGAGAATTTGGCATTTGTGATTGCTGAAATGCCAGATTCGCATTTGGAACTCCATTGGCAACTGAGGTAGTTTGAGCCAGATTTATTGTCAAAGGCTCTTGTATTACCGACGTTTTGGCTTGTTCCAACCGCGCTTCTTGAGCAAGAATCATAGTTTCAATTTCACAAGGGGAAAGAACATCATCACGACTAACAAACGCTGTAATCGTGGAGATTAACGAATCATATTCAGGTGGAAGGCCTCCAATAATGCATTCAGCATGCTCTCTGGGTGAAACAGGGCTTCCAATTGAAGCAAGAATTTCAACTATAGTGCTGATTCGAAGGAGATATTCAGAACAGGTTCTGGTACCCTTCTTGATGGTGCGAAGTTCAAGTCGGAGCTGTGTGACTTTGATTTTAGTGAGAGAGTGAAAATGTTGAAACACCATATCCCAAACTTGATATGAATGATGACAGGAAACCACTCGCGCTTGAATTGAGTCGGAGAGTGTAGTTAAGAGCCAAGAAAACAGAAGCGAGTCCTTGCGATCCCATGTGGTGTATATAGGATTAACATTGTTTGCATCATGATCTTCACCGGTAAGGAATTTCATCGGAATCTTCGGATTGACAACAAACCTCTCAAGGTCATGAGCACGAATTACAACCGTGACCTGTTGCTGCCAGGTCATGAAGTTTTTCTCATCAAGTTTACACGTGACACTTTGAGAGAAAGTGTTTGAGACAGTTGAGGAAGCCTGATTGGAAGCGGAAGCCATTGAACAAAGAGAAACAGAAACAGAGAAGAACGCGCAAGAATATTCAAGAGCTGAAAGACGAAGACAGCAAACAGCACAAGAAAAACGCAGCGCAAGAAGAGAACCTCGAACCAGAGCAAAAAACAGCGAGCGACACAGTCAACCAAACGCAATGCAACCGACCAAAAACCAAATGCAATCAGTGATAGCGAAATAGCGAAACGCAGCGAACAAGCATCAATGAGGCAATGATGAACAAAAAATGAGACGAAAATCACGCAAACACACCAAGATTTGCGATTTGAACCGAAGAACAGGTGCGACACAACCAATCGCAGCCAAAAAACAATGCAGAAATCATCGTTCACGAGGAACACTCAAGAACAACACAGACAATCAGAAGATCGAAGACGAAAAAGGGAAAAGAAGAAGTAGTTCCCGGACCCTAGCTCACGATGATACCATATGAGAGAGAGAGAGATTTAGAGAATTTAGTAAAACTGTATTATTAATAAAAAAAGATTTTGTTCAAGGACTACAACAAACATATATATAGACATAACAAACTTCTAACTACTATAACAGCTAACTAACTTCAATACACTTAATAAAGGTATTTATTATTCTATTCTCTAATACTTAACAAAGATTTCAGAGATAATTTAGGAGTTTGAGAAATGGAATTCACTAATTCTATCAATAGTTGTCTTACACTTAAACGTTGATATATTTCCCTGTAATTGATTCATACCAGTACTCTACAGTATGCCTACCAAATCACTCATATGATATGCCTATTACTTTGGGTGCACCCAATATGCTAGTTACACAACCTACAAGGCTGTCATAATTACTGAATTAATTCTTAAATATTAACAATGAATTATGATAATGGTTATGATCATTGTCAGACTACCTTTATGTAGTGTGGTATGGCGCTATCAAAGACTTGTGAGGAAATTAATTTACTTATCTCATACAAGACCTGATGTTGCTTTATTGGTAAGTCTTGTCAGTCAATTCATGCATGCTCCCTGTGAAGAACATCTGGAGGCAGTTTATAGAATCTTAAGATACCTAAAGAATGCTCCAGGAAAAGGTCATATGTTTTTTTCAAAAAAACGATCAAAGGTCCATTGAAGCCTACACTAATGCAGACTGGTCAGGTTCAATCACTGGTAGAAGGTCTACTTTAGGGTACTGTACATCTGTGTGGGACAATCTTGTCACATGTTGAAGTAAAAAACAAAATGTAGTTACTAGAAGTAGTGATGAAGCTGAATATAGATCAATGGCTCAAGGAATTTGTGAGATGATGTGTGTTCGAGTGTTTAGGCATAAGAGAGAAAATGAAAAGATCTAAGTAATATTTCTGTATTTCTGATTTATATTTTTCATACATACAATGAGAGAGCAAGTCTCTTATTCACACAGATAAGTCCTAGAGCAACTGTGTGAAAACAGTTGCAACAATTCTAACAGAAAGCATAACAAACTAATCAATCCTAATGATTCCTATTAACAGTCCCGAGAGTCAGTTAAAAACTGCTCTCTTACATCATACTTCACAATGTGGCTGAAAAGAGTTCTAGAGGAATTATGAGTGAGTATAACGATCCATGAAGTTATATTGTGACAGCAAAGCTTCAATAAGCATTGCACAAAATCCAGTGCAACATGACAGAACTAAACATGTGCAGATTGATAGACATTTCATTAAGGAAAAACTTGATAATGGAATTATTTATATGCCATTTGTTCCTATGTCACAGCAAGTGGTGGATATACTCACCAAGCGTCTTTTTGGGTCAAATTTTGAGTTCTTTATAAGCAAGTTGAGCATGATGGATATCTATGCACCAACTTGAGGAGTGATGTTGCTGGTTTTTCCCTAATTTTGTACCAATTATTTCCTTATTTATGCTTTTATACCATTTTAAAAAAGTGGGTTTGAGTCTAACTCAACTTTCCAAAACCGGTTTGTAAAGTGAGGATTGCTCCCCACTTATATACACTATTATGGCATAATCTCTAGTTGATATGAGATCTCCAGCACTTTATATTAAAATTTTAAAATTACATGGGGCATTCATGAATCAAGTGATGAACTGATTTGCATATCATAACGTTTTAAATTTCATGATACGAAATTCATTTTTATCATAAAGTGCCTTTTTGTTTTAAAAAAAAAAAAAACTTAAACAAACAGGCACAAATCCCTATAAAATAGCTGTTAACTGACACTAAAATAAAATGAAAAGAAAAGTATGCCATGAAAAGTGTCAGAAAAATTATCTCCACAAGCTAGTGGGTATGTCTTCAATCATAGTAACCAAAGTCCTAATTATCACATGTATATTACTCCCCTCCCCTCAAGAAAAAATAAAAAAGTGCATGTATTGCGCACCACCATAGAACTATAACTTCACTCCTTTCTGAAAACCTATAATTGGGCATTTGGGAAATTGCTTCAAACTCTGGGAAAAATTAGTTTTCACCAAAAACAACAAATGTGCACCACAAATATCTAGAAGCTGCGTAGTGTAAAAATAAGTGGCTGCTAGAGTGGTAGTTTATGAATCAAAGGAACACACAAGCATTCAGGAAAAATAGTTCTGCCTCCGTATCACTATAACTGTGAAGTGTTAACCTTTGATATTTAGACTAATCCTGTTATGCAGTATCACAAAAGAAATACTCAAGTTAGACGGGTCCTGGACTTCCATAGATGATTAACAAGAATAACGTTTTCACTGTTTTGGAAACAATTGAAGTATTGAACTTAAATATGATTTGCAGGATAAGGCTCAGAAAGCTAAATTTTACTACCGATTATAGTCTAGTAAACCTGGAAGAAAGTTCTGTGAAAACTTCTCTATTATGAATGTTTCAGGATAATAGAAATTCATGGTTCTGAGAAAAATGTAGAAAGTGAAACTAATGTAGAGAAGATAGATCCAGAGAGAAATATTGAGTGTTTCAGCAATAATTTGAATCTTTTGTTCATTTCTTAGATCAGTACTATGGCCTTTGTTTACAGAGTACAGCGGCTTGCTTACCAAGGTGCTCAATCTGTTATAGGCGACAGTTTCTGTTAACAGAATGTTAACAGCTGTCAATTATTACTCAACTACTAATTAACTGTTGACTAAACGTCAACACTACTCCCCAAGAGATATCCAGAGAGAAACTTGAGTAGCAACAATTTGGATCTTCCATTCAGTGCTTAGCTCAGTACTAAGATCTCTATTTGCAGAGTACAGTGGCTTGCTCACCAAGGTGCTCAACCTTTTACAGGTGACAGTTATTGTTGACAGAATGTTAACACTTAACAGCTGTCAACAACTAATCAACTACTAACTAACTTTTGACTAAAAGTTGGCACTACTCAGTGTTGCAACAGCTGAAGCTATACATCTATCATTCCTTCCCCGCCCCCCAATTCAGGGTGATATAGAAGAAAGCACCCTGAGTTTCTCTCAAATGTTGAAACCTTAACTTGAATAGAGACTTTGTTAAGATATCAGCTATCTGACCCAAAGCTGGAATATGTATTACAACTTACAACAAGTGACTTGTTCTGCACTTTTTCTCTAACAGAATATCTAGCTTCTTGTGTTTAGTCTTGCCATGGAAAACCTTGATTATGACACAAGCTGCTGCACTCTGGTTGTCACAGTTCACAGACATAAAACTGTGGATCAGATGTGTAGTCTCCTCCATATTTATGGAGTTTGCACTTTGCAACTGCGAGACATTGGAGTAGAAAATAGAAATACCTTTGAATTCTGTCATATTGTCTTTATGCATCTAATCTCTAATATATTTTTCTTGAGAAAACATCATGGTTCCATTATATGGATGTTTAAGTTCAATACCATGAAAATAATCCAGATTTCCAACTGTTTTAGGGCAAAAACAGCATTCAGCTTAGTGATTAGGGACTGAATGAAGAATTTCATGTGATGATTATGTTATCAACATTTATGAAAAGATAGATGCAAGGAGGAGCATTCCTTAAAAGAAGCAATGAAGGATCACATTTGCTGTGAATAAAACCAAAGCCTATCAGAGTGTTGGTAAATCTGTCATACCATGGCCTAGGGACCTGTTTGAGCCCATAAATGACTTTTTGCAGGCTGCACACTAACTGATTGTTAGAGACTTCACATCCTGGTGGTTGATTGGTTATGATAAATAAGGGTATTGCTCTTTTTGAAGAAAAAATGGAATTTCCTGATATGAACAAGTTTTCGAGAAAAAAGTTGCTATTGATATTGGTGAGGGAGTGACGATAGATAATGGTGGGAAAAAGAAATATAAATGGATGATCCCTACCCATAAACTAGACTCATTCTTATTCCCAAGTATGTTAGAAAGCAAATGGAGAAAAAAGGCATAACCCCATGATAAAAAAATATTTATCGACCTGAGTGAGTTGGATTAACTGCTCCTTGTATCCCATAAAATGTATGTTTGTTCCTAATAAGGAGGGATCCTAACACCTTAGGTCTTGTTTGGTGGTCAGTATAGGATAAAATAAACTATTTTGTATGGTTTCAATCAATTGTTTGCTGCACTGGCATAATGTGATTAACTTATCCTATTTCCTATCGTTTTGGGTCAATATAATTTTTATCTTATGGGGGAGTTGGGTTAGGAAACAATCATATAGATGTTGGGTCACTAGACTTGTGTGCACTATATGTATATTACAATAATTATAGTTATTTTTTATAATATATTACATTATGCATTTAAATAAATTATTATTATTATATATAACAAATATATGTTATAAATGCACCAATATATATATATATATATATATATATATATATTAGAAAAATATGCATAATTTGATTACTTTCTTCAATTTTGACAAAATTCGAAATAAACATTTAAGGTGATACAAAATTATAATTCAATGGTTGAAACAATAAAATTTACCTTTTATATAAATTTATTGATAGTGTATATTTATAATTTAATCCCTCCCCATATATATATATATATAATTGACATTTAATATTAAAAGTATAACATGAATTCAAGGGTGTGTATCCAATGATCATTTCAGCTGTAATGTTTTATTATTCTTTTATTTACTATGTGATCATGCAGATACCAAGAACCCCAAATTTAGTTTTGCTTGAAATGACAAAAGCTAGATTCTCATGATTTATGCTATTGCACCTTTTCAATGGAAAGCAGTGAGGGAATACAAATAGAGTACATTGCCATCTTCATTGCCATTCTATTTCCTGGTGCTCTGGTTGCCTTTAATTATGAATTGTTGCAGACATCACCTCATTTGACTGCCCTCCGTGTGTATTCTGCTGGCATTTGGCACAATGCAGTTGTAAGTTGATACAAAATAGGATCCATTGACACTATTATCATTGTATCAAGGATTGACACTTGTGCTACTCAGTAACTTTGTTTATGTATTATAATTTTTGTCATTTTCATCAAGCATATCTTTGAAGTAGCTTTCACATGATTTTGCAGGGCTAGAATTTATGAAAAAAGTAGACATTAATATATATTGTTAAAGAAGGGAAATCAAAATGTTAGGTTGCTTGATTGTTATAGAAAACTTAATTTGTCTTATTTCACCAAACTTTAGTTCATGGTAGTTGTTTTAGCCATATAATTTGAAGGTTTTCCAGGCTATGGCTCAATTATTATGTTCTGCACTATGCCTAGTTGTTTAAGCTTTTAGGAGATCTAATCCCTGCTAATTGCGTCTATGGCCAATTGTTTAGGAGCTCAATCCTTGACATTTTTCTGTCTTCATAATTAAATTGAGTTTCAATTTCCCTTTTCACCATAAAGTATAGCAGGCTTGTGCTTTGTTCACATTTCAAGCTTAACAATGCTTGTGCCTGAGTGGGTTGTAGAGTTAGTCCTTGACAACTTCCAACGAGAATACAGTACCAAAAAGTGGCTGTAGAAAACTGTCTTTCAGTTTGTTACTTTAATTTTCTGTAACAGGTTATATGCCAAGAATTAGGCTTTTTTAATTGTCTTTTCTATTCAGACAGGAAATCCCTTTTACATTGATCATAATTACATGAGAGGATTATATAAAGATGACTAGAAGAAATCCTGATCACCCTAATTACAAAATAATGTGTTGGAATGATCACATATTTTCCATGGCCATGGAAAATAAGAGTCTAACAGAAGTCATCTTTGGCTATAGGAGAAAAAGTGTCAATATAGTCATGGCCAAAGACTTAAGTATAACCTTTTTCCACCAAATGAGCTTTGTAGCAATCAATTTTTCCATCAGGGCCAACTTTAAGGGTGTAAAGCCATCAACACCCTAGACGGCTAGAACTGATTTTCCAGGAGGAAGAGGAACCAACTCCTAGGTACAAATACTTTGGAGTGCACACATTTTGTCAATCATTGCTTGGCATCATTTTGTGTGGGATAATGCTTCACCTGGGGAGTTAGGTATAGACATAGATGACTTATGGCAAGTATAATGCAAAGGGGAAAGACAATGATAACTTAAGCCAATATAACAAGGAGATGGCTTGTGAGTGGACTTGGTACCTTTTCTAAGAGTAATGGGTTGGTCAATAACAGATGGTAGTTCCAAATCTAGTCAATGTTATCAAATAACCGTTATGGTGTCGCCATAAAGGTATAACGTGGTGTTTTTTAACCCCTCCACCATTCGCTATCTGTTTTTTCCCATTATATAGTGGCATCCACCATATTTGCCATGGAACCCACCATATCTGCCATGGCGTCCGCCATATCCGCCATGGCCATGGCTTCATGGTGGTCATGTCAGAAGTCCTCCTCATCCTCTTTTTTTTCTCATCTTTTCCCTTGTGAAGCTCCTAAATTGCGAACAAACAACTACGGTGAGCCTTCTTAGGTAGGCCACTAGCCTCGTCGGTGACTTGAACCATAGTGGCCTGAGCTTCAGAAAGTTTTTCGGCCAACAAATCTGGCGACCCATAAGAGTTCTTTTTGTTTTCTATTTGTTTTTTCTTCTTCCTTCCATTTCTTTCCTTTTCTTCGTTTTCTTTCATCTATTTTTCATTTCTTTAGATGCTCATCTCTTTCTTTCTCTCTCTCTCTCTCTCATTTTGTGTGACTATTCTTGTTCTTCATCTGTTTAATGTTTTTGTTCTCGATTTTTCAAAATTTTGGAATTTAGTTACCTATATTTTAGAATTTCATTATCATGTTTTGTTATGTTGTTTTCTATATTAAACCTATAATGTTGTTCCCAATTTTGTTTCACTTATAGTACAATGGTAAGTAATAAGCATCCAACACTAAAGTCATGCATCATAAAAGTTTTTTATTTTTTGGTTTTGTTTTTAATATATATATATATATATATATATATATATATATATATATATATATATATTATTTTTGTCCGCCATAAGCCGGCACGCCATCCGCCATATGTTTATGGCGGATTTTTGACTTACCGCCATAGACCGTTATCTGTTATTGATAACCTTGAATCTAGTGAAGGAGTTGGTGTCAAGGTGAGTATAACACAACCTTTTCAGTAGTATCCTTGTGCATGTTCAATAGTTTTGCACCAATGACGTTGATATGTCTGAAGAGGTTGTACAGTTGGAGGAGCCTCGTGTGGAACATCGAGATATACGTGTGATTCATTTAGAGGAATAGAAGGTAGATAGATAAGAGTATCAATTTGCTAATTGACTTGCATTTGTGACTTAACAAACTAGTATGGGACAAACTCAAAAAATGAGACATTGGCAGAAATAAAATAATGTTGAAGAGTAGCAGAAAAACAACAATAACCTATTTATGACCTATGATACCCAAGGAAGGCAAATTTGATGGCCTGAGCGAAGAGTTTATCAATGCTTGAAGTGAGATTATGAACAAAGCATGTGGAACTAAAGGTACAGGGAGCAAGTGGATGAAATTGTGTATAAGGAAAGAGAACAGATTAGGGAACCTGATCATTGAGGATAGAGAATAGGCAGTGAGGACAACATCACCTCAAAATCACGATAAGACACTTCCATGGAGTAGAAGAGTTCAGTGGTCTCAATAAGATTTTTGTTTTTGCTCTCAGCTCCCCATGTTGTCGAGGAGTGTGTGCACAATATGTTTGATGGAGAAACCTTTAGATACCATAAATTGTGAAATGTATGAGACAATTATTCATGTGCATTATCACTCCTAAGGGAACATATAGAGACTCCAAATTGTGTTTTTATTTCACGATAAAATTTTCAAATATAGAAAACAATTCATACCTGTTTTGCATTAAATTTAAAAACATACAATGAGAAAAATCATCAATAAATGTGGCAAAGTACTTAAAACCAAATGAACAAACAATATGGGAAGGATCCCAAACATCAGAGAGTGAACTAAGGTGAGAAAATTGGAGCATATGCTTAGGAGGATCTGAAAAGCTAGTAGTAGCCATGGTTAGCTTAAAAGGGAAGACAGGTGTGTCAGGAAACAATACTGAAAGCACACGGGAACGCAAATCAAAGTTTTTAGATCAAGGTGGGGGTGGTAGATCTAAGGTTGCCATAGGAGGGCAAGAGATGAAACTACTAGAGGAGATGATGGTTGTTTCTCTTCAACTAGCTCCAATTTGCTCTCAATCTTCATCCATGAAACTCCAAAGCTTGAAAGAAATTCGAAAACGGTGGAGGAGGAAGATGATGTGCGTCACTTCAAGTGAAGATTAGCAAGAATATGAAAAACTTGTCACAAGGAGGAATTCCTTGATAAAAATTCATAAGAAGAGATTTTCTCCAAAGAGAGAACTATCACTTTTTAGAGAGAACTTTCAATATTATTTCTCACAAATGATTTAAAAGTACACGATCATGGGAGGGAACATGTATATATAGGGTTTGGTAGCTTGTGGTGCAAGTTAAGCTAACCTAGGTTAAATGTAACCTAGGTTAGTTTAACTTGAACTCAAAATTACTAACCCTAGTTACAATTTGAAATCCAAAAATTCCCTTCTAAAAATGTCACTATCCTAGATTTAGAAGAGTCAATAGAAGCTTGCCACATGGCAAGGCAAGAAAAGATAAAGAAAGTGTGACTCATGTCAACATCCTAGATCTAGAAGAGCCAATGGAGGCTTGCCACATAAACAAGGTGCCAAAGGTGTTACTAGACAAGGCCATGTCTTAGAATAGTGGATTTAAGCCTAACTCAACCCTACAAAACTGGCTTGTAAGGCGAGGGTTGCTTTCCACTTATATACTATTCAATTGCCTAATCTCTAGTAGATGTGGGACTTGAGTTTTTTCCAATACCATGTGACATGTTGGCAACTTGAATGACTTATGAGACATCTTGTCTCCTCCTTGAGTTGGACGTCCAAACTACTTGTCTCCCACAGGTGGACGGCCATCCACTTGGACCATGCATTCAAGGTGTTCATGGGCCATTCAAGCCCAATAAATCTGTATCTCCTTTTTTAGTTGTTATGTTTTAGGAATTCTGTGTCAATCTTCAGCACACATAACTCTTATTTATAATGAAAAAAAATAGGGGTTTACATGATATGATTAGCTAAATATGATTAACCCTAATAAATCTTCACAATATCTTAACACTCCCCCTCAAGTTAGAGCATATATATCATATGCACCAAGTTTGTTACAAAAGTAATCAACCCGAGACCCTTTAAGCGATTTTGTGAACACATTTGCTAACTGGTCACTGGGGTGAACAAACTCAGCTGTGATCTCTCCTGAGAACACTTTCTCTCTTACAAAATGATAGTCTATTTCTACGTGCTTAATTTGCTTGTGGAAGACTGGATTGGAGGCAATATGAGGAGCAACTTGATTATCACAGATGAGTTTAGTTCCCTAAGTGTCCCCAATTTGGAGTTGCTTGAGAAGTTGTTGTTGCCATGTAATTTCACTCATAGTTGCTGGCACAACACGATATTTTGCTTCCACACTAGATCTAGCAACTATATTTTGCTTCTTGCTTCTCCATAAAATCAAGTTACCTTCGATTAGAACATGATAGCCAGTGGTTGACCTTTTATCTAATGGTGATCTTGCCCAATTAGCATCAGAGTAATAGACAATTTTGGAATTGCCTTTGTCCTCATATAGGAGTCCACAACCCAACACCTTGATATATCTAAGGATCCTTATGATTGTAATGGCTATCACGAGGATTGTTGATAAATTGGCTTACCACACTTATTGGGAAAGCGATGTTTGGCCTAGTGATAGTTAGATAATTGAGTCTGCCAATGAGTCTACGATATCTTTTCAGGTCATTCAATGGCTCCCCCAGACTCGGAAGAAGCTTGATGTTGAGGACCATCAAAGTGTCATTGGGGCGACAATCAACCATACTAGACTCAATGAGAATGTCTAGAGCATATTTCTGCTGGGAAATGGCAATACTGGAAGTAAATTGAGCAACCTCGATCCCCAAAAAATATTTAAGAGGGTTGAGGTCTTTCATTTGAAACTAGCACTGAAGGTGAGATTTAAGGCGACAAATACCATTGGATTCATCACTAGTAATGACAATGTCATCAACATATACCACTAAATAAGTGCAAAGACCAAATGAGGAGGGAGAAAGAAAATAGAGTGGTTAGCCTCAAATTGAGTCATATCGAACTCAATTAAGGTCAAGCTGAAGCAACCAATTCAGGTACAAGGAGATTGCTTCAAGCCATAAATAAAACGACAGAGGCAACATACAAGGTGAGCGTTACTAGAAGTAGTAAAGTTGGGGGCTGGTCCATATAAACCTCTTCGTGCAATTCACCATTTAAAAATGTATTTTTAATATCCAATAGGTGCAATGACCAATGACAAATGGCAGTCATAGTAAGAAACAAGCGAACAAAAGTCATCTTAGCTACGGGAGAGAAAGTATCCCCATAATCAAGGCCATAGATCTGATTATAGTCCTTGGCAATCAACTGTGCTTTAAAGCGGTCAATAGTGCCAACCGGTGCAATCTTCACCGTGTACACCCATCGACAACCAACCATAGACTTTTCAGGAGGCAAAGGCACCAACTCCCATCTGTCACTAGTTTGTAAAGCATCCATTTCATCCAACATTGTCTGTCTCCACATAGAATCAGCCATAGTTTCACTTGTAGACTTAAGAATAGCAACAAAATTTAAAGAGGAAACAAAAAAAAAAAAATAGGAAGGAGTCAATCAATGACAAGAAAGAGTATATGCATATAATGGGTTAGGATTACATGTAGATTGAATACCTTTGTGGATGGCAATGGGAAGCTCGGGTAAAGGAGGTTCAGGTGTAGGAAGCATTGTCAGATGGCCATTTGGATCAAGAGATGATGCCGGAGGATGTGTACGTTGAACCACCTGTGGATGTCGTGTCCTTCGTTGAAAAACAAGTAATGGTGGTGGTTTAGCAACTACAACCAAAACTGGAACATTAGGTTGAGCATCCAAAGGAGGATGACTGTCAACATCCTCATAGAATAAAGGAGAGAGGACTCAAAGAAAGAGACGTCAGCTGAAACAAGGTACCATTGAAGATGTGGACAAAAGCAACAATATCCTTTCTGGAGACGAGAATATCCAAGAAAGATATTTAAGGGACCGTGCAAAAAGTTTATCTTTTCCAAGGGTGAGATCATGGACAAAACATGTACATCCAAAGACACGAAGTGGGATAGGATAAAGGTCATGTTTTGGATACAAGATGGTGTATGGAATTTGATTGTTGAGAATAAAGGAGGGCATGCGATTAATCAAGTAACATGCAGTGAGAATTGCATCGCCCCAAAAGCGAAGTGAAACTTTATGATGAAGGAGAAGAGTACAAGTTGTCTCAACCAAATGATGGTTTTCGCACTCAGTAAGGCCATTTTGTTGTGGTGTATGAACACAAGAGGTCTGATGAAGAATACCTTGTGAGGAGTGAAGAGACTGGAATTTGGAAGACAAATATTCTTTGGTATTATCAGTTTGTAAAATTTTAATTGACGTCCCAAATTGAGTAGCAATTTCTATGGAAAAACTTTGAAAAATATTGAAAACATCATAATGGTGTTTTATTAAGAAAACCCAAGTGCAAAGCAAAAAATCATCAATAAACATAACAAAATAAGAATAACCTAAAGTTGAACTAGTTTGACTAGGTCCCTAATTATTAGAGTGAACCAGAGTAAAAGGTGACGCAACACATTTAGTGACACTAGATTTATAGGATTGATAAACATGTTTCCCTGATTGACACGACTCACATTGAATGGAATCGTAAAAAAACTAGGAACTAAAAGATGCAATTTCAACAAGCTGGGGTGACCAAGACATTGGTGAGCAAGATCGACAGAAGTGGAGACACAAGCAACTGGTAGTGAAAGATGATACAATCCCCTAGACTCATGTCTTGCTCCAATCGTTCGTTCAGTACGCCAATTGTTGGGTGACAAGATTACTAGACTTAGCCATGACAGTGACAGGTGAGGGAGATTGTTGGGTTGCCCAAAATTGAAGGAAATTATGATAGTTAAAGGCAAAAATAGTGACATTTGTAGAAGAGACAACATTGATCACTTGGGTAACATTCGTTGATTGTAATCGACGTCAAGTCTTTTGTGACAAGTAGCTTCAATATGACCAAAAAAGCGACAATAATTACACCGATTATGTTTTCCACGACTGCCTCCTCATCCACTACCTTGATCAGATGAGTGTGAAACAAAAGTAGAGGAGTCAATAGAAGATGGAGAGAGATTGGTCACAATGAGGAATGGAGAGATGCAACAACTGTTCACTATTTGAAATGAGGTAGAGAGTGACCGGAACCAAACAGGGCCAAGCAAAGGCCAAACGAAGCCAAATACGGTCGTCAGAGGCAATTGACCATAGTCAAGGGGTTGTTGAAAAATGATGTCACGCACAGGTACTGTCCATGCACAATACTGTTCGAGCAATAAAAAAATTCTAAGCTCTAGGTACTATATTGTGATTTAAGAATTGTGTGTCAATCTTCAGTGCACATAACTTATTTATAATGAAAAAATAAGGATTTACATGATATGATTAGCTAAGATATGATTAATCTTAATAAATCTCCACAGTATCTTAACACTAGTTACACCCTCCCTAAAATACTAATTACACCCCTAAAATAAAAATTATGAGGAAATAAATTCCTACACTACTTGACCCAAAAATTCAAGGTCAAAAAAATAAGGAAAAATATTTACAAGAAAAAAAATATACATAGACAAAATGGAGTTTAGGCCTTCTACCTTCATCACGAGACCATTCCTCTTGCATCCTCCTTGCATTACCCTTGTAATAGGACCTTTGGAAGGCAATGTCATTAGCAAGCTAGGTTCAATGAGAACCACCCTGAATGGTGGCTGGACGCGCCCGCTTGCACCTTAGAAATGTTGCGTGTAGGGGCTGTTTGGCTCCTTGCAAAGCCTCTAGGCTTGGCATTTTCATGTCATTGTAGATTGGCAAAACGTGTCTGATGGTGGTGGTGGTTGCTGGATATGCAGCAGTGGTGGTCAGAAAATCTTGCCAAAAATTGTCGGTACAAGAGTAAACAACAGAGAAGAGAGAGGTGAACCAAAGATTGAACATGATTCACCAAAATTTTTGTCACTAAAGACGGTGGGTACACTAGGCAGATACAGTTAAAAATACTCCTGTTAGGCTCTAGATACCATGTTGAAAGTAAAGAGCAGAGGCATAACAGATGAGCTGATTTGTTGTTTTACTACACCATGGGATAGGTTTATATATATGTTCAATTCACTCAATAAACATGATTAGGGAATATTTTGTTTCCCCTAAACAAGATATTATGCATAATTACTAAATATCATGATATTATTCTCAACAGAAAACAACATAAAAGCTACCAAGCAATATCATGGGTGAGTGGTAGATAACACTCAACACCATGTACAAGCCTTAGGTTCTAAAGTGGTACTTTTGTTGAAATAAAATTGAACTGATCTTCTCAAACCTTGACTGGCTATGCATGGTATGGTTTGCATCTGGTATGACAGTTCACTGACTAGATTTGAAGTACTGAGTTTAGAGGCTTGACTGAACTTATCAAAGGACTGGCTCCCAGTTGAATCATTTGGCCTGACGGATCTGGTCAAGTTTTCTTAACATGTACACCATAACTACAGAATAATTACAGCTCGCATGGAAATAATACTATTTAATGATATTCTAACATATCTTAAATATTTCTTGTTGAGTTCATTAATTGGTGTAAATTTGATTATTTTTCTGTATAGGTGTCATTAGATCCAGAGTTTCTATCCCTATATTTTTATGTATCTATTCATTTATGTGTATGTGTATGTTATTTTTCTTTTTTAGTTTGATTTTTAAATGATTCAGATTGCTAATTGAATTTCTACACCTTCAACCTTTTTTCTAGTGTTGTGCAGCTTGCGGACTGGCATTATTCCTTTTGCCCATGATCTTGTTTCCCTTTTACAGCAGTGGTGATAGTCCCATGGTACTTTTTCTAAATGTTTTTAGGTATATCATTTTCTTTGCTTGTTGTGTATCATTCTCTCTCTTATTGCATGTTGGTGGCTACATGGGAAGCAGGTTTTGAACGTACCCCCAACCTCTCCTTTGTCTGGTTATTTAGCTCCTGGTGACGTTATTCTGTCAGTAGATAATGTACCCATCAGAAATGCACAAGAATGGTTGAAGCTTAACACATTGACATATAATGTTAAGCTTAATAATGTAAATGTTTCTCAGCGTTCTGGAGAGTTGGTGGTTAATAAAATGAAGGGTTACTGTATCCCTAATTTTATGATGGAAGAAAGCAAAATTACTGAATTACTGGAAACTCAACGTGCTTGTCCCAGTGAACTCACTGCCTTTGTAAAATCATTATGCTCTGCTAATGTTACGCTGGATGATGGTCAAAGCAAAATTGATCTTTTAAGCAGAGGAAGGAGTATGTACTGCTTAAATGCTAAAGATGTTATTAAACATAAAAGGTGTGGTGATGACTGGGGACCTGCTACAACAAAGGGAGGTGGCTGTACATGCTCTCAGGTAGACAACTATTTTAATGTTTCTGACCTTTCTAAATTATGTCAATGACTATAGCTACTGAAGGTTCTCTTGATATTTTTCACAGGATGAATTTTGTTTAGCTCCAGTTCAGGAGCCTGGATTGGTATGGATTGAGATTGCATATTCAAGTCCTCATGAATGCTTATCACATGTACAAAACAGATTTCCATTTTCTGAAACTTCTGGTGTTAAGGAAACTAATTGTGGTGGGGTTTTTATTTTTGTTGGTGATGTCATCTCAATGGCACGTTCAATTCAGCTAACTTCATATCAGCCTCGCTGGGGACCGCATATTGTTGCATATTTTCCAAATTTACTGGAAAGGATTTTAATATGGACATTTCATGTCTCTCTAGCTCTGGCTCTTCTCAATGGTTTGCCGGTAAGTGATTAATATTTTGTTGCTTATGTTAGTCATTATCAAGCATTGGTTCTGCATTTGTAAACAAGTTGATATTGTCCATAAATATAGTATTAGCTATTTGTTTGATGCCTTATTGTCACGCGGACAAAGACATTAGAAACTTCACCTCAGACAATATTAGAATTCTTGAGAAAAAGAGAGAGAGAGAATTCTAATATAAACTGTATAATTTGTATTATTATAAATGGAGTACATCAAGCCTCGTATATATAGGCAGCAGGAATCATTTCAGATAAACTGAATCCTAACAGAAGCTTATCAGAATTAAAACAGAAAAGAAAGAATGTTACACTACAGTAGATCCATTGAATGAACTTGGGCATACGTGAGTTAAGTTATCTAAAAAGAACACAATCAATTGAAGGTGACTGAGCAGGACTGAAGAACACATTCAGTTTGTCCTGAATATATTTAAACCTTGTACTTGTAGGAGATAGAGCTTTAGTTAGGATATTTGCACATTGTTCATCTCATGGTATGCGTAGTACTTTAAGGTTGTTGTTGATGACTTTTTCCCGGAGAAAAAAGATATCTAACTCCATGTGCTTGGTTCTTGCATGAAGAATAGAATTGTGGGATAGAGCAACTGTACTTAGTTTATCACAGTAGATGCTAGGGAGGTTAGTATTGACATATAACTCTTGCAAAAGAAATTGTATCCATAGAGTTTCAGCAACAGTAGCTGCTAAACTCCTATGCTCTGCTTCTGTGGTTGATCGGACTATAATAGTCTGCTTCTTTGACCACCAGGATATGAAATGATACATGAACCAGAGGTTGACCTCCTGTCATTTGGATCAGAGGCCCAGTCAGCATTGGAAAAGGCAGTAATCTGAAGATGGTTAACAGATTTTGTTGGCTGTAGAAGAATACCAAGGTTGGATGCACTCTTGAGATACCTTAAAATTCTCTTGACAGCAACCAATGAGTCTCCAAGGGGTGCTGACATGAACTGACAGGCTTTATTAACAGAGAAGGCAATTTTTGTGAGTGAGTGGCATATTGAAGAGAGCCAACCACTGATCTATATAGAGTTGTGTCTGCAAAGTAATTTGAATCCTGTTTGGAAAGCTTGAGACCACCAACCATAGGAGATGAAATGCTCTTTGCTTTAGCCATTTTAGCTTTTTTCAATAAGTCTTGAATGTATTTCTTCTGAGTAAGAACCATAGAACCATTTTTCAGCTTATGGACTTCAATGCCCAAAAAAATATTCAAGATTACCAAGTTGTTTTAGTGCAAACACATCATTAAGTTGCAAGGTGAGATGTTGAAGTATCTGCTGAGAACTTCCGGTGAGAATAATGTCATCTACATACACAAGGAGATAGATAAGATTAGACTTATGCTTGTAAATAAACAGAGAAGGATCTCTCTTACTGGCTGTAAACCCTTTTTGTATAAGAGTAGTTTTGAGCTTTTCAAAAGAAGTCCAAGGGGCCTGTTTTAGGCCATAGAGAGCCTTGTGCAGTTTGCAGACAAGAGACTTGTCAGAATGTTTAAACCCTTGAGGTTGTTGCATGTAAATATCCTCATGAAGTTGCCCATTTAGAAACACATTGTTAATGTCAAGTTGCTGAACAAACCAATTTGAAGTTATTGCTAAAGTAAGAATAGTTCTAACAATGACAGACTTAATCATGGGAGAAGGTTTTTGTGTAATCACAACAAGGTTGTCGGTGAAAACCTTTAGCCACTAGTCTGGCTTTGTACATGTTAATTGTGCCATTTGGGTTTTCTTTAATTCAAAAAGCTCACTTATAGCCAATAGTTTCTCTGTTGGTAGGTAAAGATACAAGAGATTAGGTGTTATTTTTTTAATCAATGCATCATATTTTTCTTGCATAGCAGTTAGCCAATTTGAATCTTTGAGAGCTTCTTTAACATTCTTAGGTTCAACTTGAGGGATTAAGGTAGAAGGAATAGTCCTAAGAGCATTGGTTTTCGATCTAGTAGTCATGGGATGAGTATTTCTTCTTAATGGAGGAGGAAGAGGATTAGATGACACAGTATTTTGACTGGATTGAGTGACAGATTGACTTGGAGAGTAATTGGAGCGGGTAGGTATAGGGTTAGACATATCGGAGAAAAGGAGAGGACTGTTTTGGTGGGGAAGCACAGTGACAAGAGATATAGGAATATGTAATTGAGTTGAAGATACATGAGAAGAGAAGAGAAGAGAGTAGAATAAGGAAAACGAATTTCATTAAAGATGACATCCTTGGAGATTATACATTTACCTGTAGATGTCAGACATTTGTATCCTCAATGTAAAGAAGGAATATCCAAGGAAAATGCACTCTTGTGATCTAATTGAAAATTCTCAAATAGTTTAGGGATTTATTGAATAGTTAAACTAGCAACTTATCCCTAAACTATTAAGGATTTTTAGTACTCGATGGAATTCTGATGGAACCTCAATTAAAAATGATTAATAATGTTGAAAATAAGATGTTATAGTTTAAAGAAAAATGATTTGGTTTGTTTGTGCCCTTAGAAACTGCTTTCGTTGATGGAATGACCTAGATTTAAAGAAATGTGGAATGTGTGTGAAAGCCTTTTGGAGTATTACTTCTTAGAAGATGCTTTTTTGTTTCTATTGTTGAATTTCCTCTAACAGTGATGATATTGTCAGGTCTATTTTCTGGATGGCGAATCTATTTTAGATGAAACTTTATCCCACTTTTCTTCGCTAAGCCCAAGGAAGAAGAAGAAGGTTCTTAGACTGTGCCTTCTCTGTGGGTCACTTATTTCTCTTATTGTGTGTTTCCGGGAACTCCTTTAGTTGTCTTTTTTATTTTTTAATATATTCATTTTCTTATTTTTGTAACGAGTATGGGTACAACTCAACTCCTTGCAAAAATATTAAGGTCATTCAGGTTTTGAAAATCAAATCTATTTTCTGTTTTTTAATTCAGTTTCAATTTTTTTAGTTCACAATTTTATAGTTTCTGGTTTAGTTATTAGGCATAAAAAATAATTGGTAATTCACTGGTTAGGCCTTCAATTTGCTTTTGAGCAAGGGGCATTCCACACACTTGAGTGCATAATTGCACCATGGTTATGCAGAACTTTTGCAAATTTCTGTAATTGTGAAAACCTGCAAAACATGTTTCTTTAACGGTCTATAGCAGCCATACTCTTTTGAATGCTTATTAGAAACTAATTCCCATTTTTACGGATGACCATAACAACTAGTAAGGCACAATAAGATTACCAGCAATGATTGAACTTATTTCTATATACAATAAGGTCATAGTTATAGATAAAGCACATAATAATTGGCACCAACACATCAAACAATTGATACATCACATGCTCCATGATCAAACACTACAATTTCACTTAGCACCGACTATCATTCTTTAACAAAACATTGAATTAGTACACCATCCATCCCATCCCACGACTTTGTCCAAAACCCACACAATTCCATATTTTTACAGTATCTCAACCACTATTGATAGGCAGTGCAAGCCTCTCGCTGCTACAGATCGTTAGCAATAACACGTTGTATCAATGTGCTTAATTTTCCATGTAAATAACATACGACTGAAGAAATTCTTGCTTACACCAACGTGATTTAATTACCGTGTATTGGATTTATGACTTAAATTCTATAGACCAGCATCATGTTTCTTCTGCACATAAAATTCCCCCTACAAGCCAATCGCTTAAAACTAACCCGATTTAAGACCTCTCAAATAGGGCACTTTGAAGTCAATAACTCCAGCGCAAAGAGGAAGTCCTGACGAATTTAAGTCTCCTCTATAATTATTGACTCAATTGTAAATACCAAGTAAACAATTTAATATGCGAGGCATTTTGGCGTGAGTATGTCAAAAGAAACTTTGCATGAGGCATCCCTGCTTCCATCCAAGGGCAGAAGGCAAGAGATAGACTGAAAGATCAATCCGGCCAACTACCACCAACGAGTTAAACAAAGCAACGGTTAGAAATAGAATACACGTAAAAAGTGTAAAAAAAATGAAAAACATTTTTTTTTTGCTTTTTAAGTCAATGTAATATAAGCTAATTTTTCATTTTGGTCTTATTAAAAAAAAAAAAGAGTAAATTATACTCTTTTCTCCTAAGAAATATAAATATGATATTGCTTTATCCTTTTATGTTGAAAATTACAATTTCCTTTTTCAACAAATTCCTATGTATAACACTTTATCCATTTTTATTTTTATTTTTTTCGTTTTAAGTTTCATTAAATTCCATTGAAAAAAAGGGTTATTACTAAAAATATTTTTTATACTAATATCCCTTCAATGATTTTACATCATCCTCTCTTCTTATGTTAAAATAAATATTTTTTTTAAAAATAAATTCAAGTATATTATACTTTAAAAATTTATCATCTGATTTATGTATTCAATTATTATTTTAAAATTATATAAATTTTACTAAAAGTAATTATATATTAAAAAATACTTTCACTGTTAATTTTAGAAAATATTTTTAAAGTTATATATATATATATATATAATTATATATATAAGTATAATGAAATCAAATATAAGTATTAAAATAATATTTAATCATCGTAATTAATGAAATAGTATTTTTATTATACAGTATTAATTATATATATATGTATATATATTAATAGTAATATATAAGTATTAAAGTATTATATAATTGATGTTACTAATAAAATATTTTAATAATATCTAAAAATTCTAATATTTTGTGATGAAGTTTATTATATTTAATTAATATAATGTAAAAAGATGTATATTAAAATCTATTATTAAATAAAATATAATTTTTACAAAATGATATATATTATAGTTTTTTATTTCATTTATTATTTAATAAATTAATTTAAATTTAATTATATATTTTACATTTAATCAAGTGAATGAATGATAATTACCTAAAAGTATTTTGAAGTATAATTTAATTAAAAGTATATTTTTATGAATAATTAAATTAAACTTGGTATCGATAGTATTTAACGCACCTTTTTAAGACAATTTAAAAACTTATTTTTCAAGCAAAACATTTGTTCCCAAGGAATTACAATAGTCCATATAGAACTATATGGTTAAAGAATGATCTTAAAACAAATTTGTGACATCAATGTATAAATTGTAGATGATGAGAATTATTAGAGAGATGGTTGATGCTTCTTTTCAACTAGTCTCAATGTGTGTCCAATCTTCTTCCATGGATTTGTATACTTCAAAAATCGAAAATGGTGAAAGAGGAAGGAGTATGGGTTACACCACTTCTTTGAGAAGATAAGCAAGAGAGGTGAAGAACTTGCCACAAGAGAGAATTCTTTGATAAAAGTTCATAAGGAGATAATTTCTCTAAGAGAGAGAGCTAAACTTTTGGAAGAGAAAACTTAATGTTTATTCTCATAAAATGCTTAAAAGTGATGAGTTACATTGGAGGAAAGGTATATATAGAGTTTGGTTAACTTATGATGCAAGCTAGACTAACTTTGGTTAAGTGTAATCAAGGTTAATTAACTTGTACTTAAGATAACCAACTCTAGTTACATATTTGGTGTGACTAGACAAAGCAATGTGCTTTATTGGAGTTTGTTGGAGTTTTGCAAGGACCATGAGACATTTTGTCTTCTCCATGAAAGTGACATCTAACTTGCTTGTCCCAAGCAAGTGGACGTCCATTTCATTAGGCCATGTGTCCAATGAGATTTTCATGTGTCATTCAAAACTCCAACAAACTATGCCTAGAAGAAACTCCAATCAAGCTCATGACTTTATCTTACTTGTGCATTAAGTAGAATTGAATATGACAAAGTTAGAGAATGCAACACAATGAAAGAAATCTGGGAAAAATTAAAAGTTGTACATGAAGGAATAGATCAGGTAAAGGACTCTAAAGTAAACATTTTAACTCACCAATTTGAAATGTTTAAATTGCAGGGACAAGAAACCACTGAAAGCTTATATAATATATTCATTTTTATAATGAATTAGATGAATGACTTGGGAAAAAACACACAACTCATCAAAACAACAAGAATATTCTCAAAAGTATTCCAAAGATCTAGAGACCAAAGAGTACAACTATACCAGAAGTAAAGGATCTTAAGTTGCTTTAGATGGATGAGCTGATAGGATTACTCAAAGTTTATAAATAAGAGTTGCAAAAAGAACTTCAGTCTAAAGGAAAGACTGTGGTTCTAAAAGCTAGTCAAAAGGAAAAGGCATTAAAATCTGTAAAGGAAATAGAATCGAAAGAATTAGATGTTAATGACCTAGATTGATGGCATCCTTACTTGCATGAACTTGAGATGATGAGCAAGGAGGAGGACGCCTTCTCCAAGGATCAAGTTCTTCAAAGGTGGACCAAGGTTTTAGGGTGGATGATGATGGAATGGACGAAAATGAAGGTTGGGTAGAAGGTGTTTGAGGAAATGCTTGAGAATGGTACTCTAGGGTTGGCTCACTTCATGATGATGAAGGCCACTTCTAGGGTTGTTTCTCTCAAGGTGGAGATGGTAGGGTTTGGCCGAAAATAGCCAAGGGTGACTAAGGAAAGATATAAAGGCACTAAAGGCTCTCTTTATATTCAATATCCAAAGTATTTACAAGGTGTGGGGTGTTGGGTATTTATAGGAGGGGAGGCATCTAGGGTTGCATTTGGAGTAGGCAAATGCATTCCAAATGAAATGCAAATGAACCCTAGATGCAACTTGGTGGCCAAGGATGGAATCTTTGGGTTTAGATTGGCTATATCTAGGTGCATGATAAGACCATGCAACCTTTGCCCTCCACTTGGGCCTAAGCCTTTCTAACACCAAAAATAGATCCAATGAACACCAAAAAAATGTGTCACCCTTCTAGTTAACACCCTAGCCCAAAATTAAAAACCATAATCATCTAGAGCATACCATAATACAAGGGTAAAAAGGGAAATACAAGGGAAAATAAATTCTGAGTCCTAAACACTCCAAAATACAAGGGTAAAATTGGAAATACAAGTAAAATAAATTCTATGATTAAAAGAACTTAGGAGCTAAGGTCCAAAAGTGGCCTCACTAACCCATTCCTCTTGCCTCCTTTAATATATCACCTCTTGGTCTTCTCGGCCTTAGTGTTATTCCATCATTCCCTCCCTCTTGAAAAGGATTTGACCTCAAATCAAGAGGTTCCTCATGGTGGGCATCATGACCAACAAAAACATAAAAATAAGCATTAGAGGTAATAGTATATGATAGAAATGGAAAGTGTATCCTGTCGCCACCGGCTCGAAACGGGCTTTCGGCATTCGCGAAGGATGGTTGGACTCGTTTATTTGTTTAAAAATGTGGATTGCTAGAATGACTTATTCTCAAACTGAGACCTCGTCAAACGAGCAATTTTATTAAAAGGCTCACCAATCCATGTTAATCCCAAGCGGGACCCTCCATGGATTAGTGGTTTTCGTAGTAAAAGGGTTCATGGAGTCGCCACCAATGTTTTACTCAAAACATTGGAAAAAGAAGTTTAAGGCAATCGATTCAAAAATCGACTTCGGCCATTACAACCAGAGTCGGGTAAGGGAGTCGGTTACGCGTGGGGAAGGTGTTAGCACCCCACAGCGCCCCTTTCGGGTTCCCTATGACAGATTATTTCTAAAATAACAGTGTAAAATTACTAAATTACCCCTATTTATTATAAGCGATTATACTTTAAATATCTACATGATGACAATTAAATATACACACAGAAAGCAGTAAGAGGAAGGATTTAAGAAGAAACCTTTGAAGCGTGCTTTTATATATTTCGTAAAACTGGGAAGCTTTTTGGCGTTCCCTCGCTCTACAAGCCCGCTCGCTCCCTCCTATAAAATTTTGACTACGGAAATCCGGAGGATTTCCCTTCGACTAGGTTCGATCCTCAAGCAAAATGGCTCGGGGCTCAAGAACTTCGTCGGATCAACTCTCCGAGTGATTTCTAGGGCAGAACACTGCTCAAAAACCCCAGAATACTCAAGGAGAGGGTTAAAACTATCTTCAAAAGTCCCATATGACGTCCAATTGACGTCATATTTATAGGGAATAGGCGCAATACGGGCTATGGAATCAATACGGCCGTATTGAAATTTTTGAACTTCAATACGGCCGTATTGAGTTCAATACGGCCGTATTGAAATTCAGAAATTTCAATACGCCCGTATTGAGTTCACTGCGGCTGTATTGAAGCTTCAATACGGCCGTGTTGATTTCAGTACGGCCGTATTGAAGTTTCAGAAACTTCAATACGCCGTATTGAGTTCACTGCGGCCGTATTGAAGCTTCAATACGGCCGTATTAAGTTTAGTACGGCCGTATTGGGCTTCATTCCCTCCACTTCCTTATTTTAAGCTACTCTAAGACCTCTAAACCTACAGATAGCCATCCTATGGTCTTCTAGGAGTCCTTCTGGCTGACTTTCCTTCGATCTTTAAGGGTCTTCGAGTTTTATTTCCGACCCGGACAATTTTAGGGGTCTACAGCTGCCCCCCCTTTACTTAGTCAAACGACCTTTTTGTGTACCGGTTGATAAGTAAAGGAGTTGACCCAATTGTCCGGGTGATGTGCCAACCTTCTGACTTGTAGTGTCTTCCGGTGGAAAATTATTGAGTAGCCTCTCCAGGTTGAGTATTAGTCGTCGCCTCTCCAGGCTCATTGCATACCTCGGTGCTCTGGACATCTGGGTAGCTGAGTATTGCCTCTCCAGGCTTGTGCATACCTCGGTGCTCTGGACATCTGGGTAGCTGAGTATCGCCTCTCCAGGCTTTGTGCATACCTCGGTGCTCTGGACATCTGGGTAGCTGAGTATCGCCTCTCCAGGCTTTCTGCGTACCTTGGTGCTCTGGACATCTGGGTAGCTGAGTATTGCCTTTTAGGCTTGTGCATACCTCGGTGCTCTGGGCATCTGGGTAGCTGAGTACCGCCTCTCCAGGCTTGTGCATACCTCGGTGCTCTGGACATCTGGGTAGCTGAGTATTGCCTTTTAGGCTTGTGCATACCTCAGTGCTCTGGGCATCTGGGTAGCTGAGTACCGCCTCTCCAGGCTTGTGCGTACCTCGGTGCTCTGGACATCTGGGTAGCTGAGTATTGCCTTTTAGGCTTGTGCATACCTCGGTGCTCTGGGCATCTGGGTAGCTGAGTATTGCCTCTCCAGGCTTTGTGCATACCTCGGTGCTCTGGACATCTGGGTAGCTAAGTGTTGCCTTTTAGGCTTTGTGCATACCTCGGTGCTCTGGACATCTGGGTAGCTGCATACCTCGGTGCTCTGGACATCTGGGTAGCTGAGTATCGCCTCTCCAGGCTTGTGCATACCTCGGTGCTCTGGACATCTGGGTAGCTGAGTATTGCCTCTCCAGGCTTTGTGCATACCTCGGTGCTCTGGACATCTGGGTAGCTAAGTATTGCCTTTTAGGCTTTGAGATGATCTTGTCTCCACAGTCCACGATGCTGCTTCGACGGTTTGATTTTGATTTTGGTGCCACTGAGGGCTGGATAACGCAGGGATCCGTCTAGGGGATGTGCAGTCATTCATAGGTTTTTGTGCCCCAACTTGCATTGCTTAGTTGGTACCCATGGGGAATTTCTGTTTCCTTTGGGTGTAGACACAGATGCTCTTTTTGAATTGAGCAATGCCTTATGTTTGGCTGACGTCCTTTGACGTTGGTGGAGTATCCCGGTTATCCTTATTCGGGTATCTCTTTTGGGTTTTCTGATTTTTGTCGCCTCTGTGTAGGCTATTATCCGCTGGGGATTCTGGATGTTGATTTTGTCTCCACAGTCCACGATGCTGCTTCGACGATTGTTTTTGATTTTTGTGCCACTGAGGGCCGGATAACGCAGGGATCCGTCTAAGGGATGTGCAGTTACTCATAGGTTCTTGTGTCCCAACTTTCCATTGAGTAGTTGGTGCCCATTGAGGAATTTATGTTTCCTTGGGGTGTAGACACGAAGATGCTCTTTTTGAGATGAGCGGTGCCTTATGATTGGCTGACGTCCTTTCGACGTTGGTGGAGTATCCCGGTTATCCTTATTCGGGTGACTCTTTTTGATTTTTGGATTTTGTTGCCTCTGTGTAGGCTGTTATCCGCTAGGGGATTTTGTCATTGGTTTCTTGACTGGCCTCTTCTGTTAGGCAAGTAATCTTGATGTTTGGTGCTTGGCTGGACGCCGCATTCCGCTTGGGGAATATTTATTGATATTTTTTTTTTTTTTTTTTTTGTAGGAATGCCTCTTGAATAGGCGACTGGGGATTTGGGGATCTTATGTATCCCAGAGTATTATTTAGGAAGCCTCTACAGGCTTAGACTCACTCAACGCCTGAGTTGGAGAGCTATCTTCCACTGAGGAAGTTTTAAGTCCTTTGACTAGATATACTGCTTGGGCGATCGTGCTTCCATTGGGAATTTTGTCGATTTTGCTTTGATAGTTCTCGCTGGGGATTTGTTTTGAGCGCGAGCTGAGGTTTCTCTGGGGAGTATTATTTCTGCGAGCCTCTCCAGGCTCAGTTATTCTGAATGAGTATTGTTTCGACAAGCCTCTCCAGGCTCAATTATTCTGAAAGAGTATTCTTTCGGCGAGCCTCTCCAGGCTCAGTTATTCTGAAGGAGTATTATTTCGGCGAGCCTCTCCAGGCTCAGTTATTCTGTACGATGTGGAATCTTTGTCTTTTTTTTTTTTTTTTTTTTTGTCGACTTTTGACTTTTTCTGTATTTTTTGCCTTTTTTGTCATTTTTTGGCTTTTTCTGTATTTTTGCCTTTTCTGTTGTTTTTCGGCTTTTTCTGTACAAAAATGTCTCAGTTATTATGAGAGATTATTATTTCGGCGAGCCTCTCCAGGCTCAATTATTTTGAGAGAGTATTATTTCGGCGAGCCTCTCCAGGCTCAGTTATTTTGAGAGAGTATTATTTCGGCAAGCCTCTCCAGGCTCAGTTATTCTGAGAGTATTCTTTCGGCAAGCCTCTCCAGGCTCAGTTATTCTGAGAGTATTCTTTCGGCAAGCCTCTCCAGGCTCAGTTATTCTGAGAGTATTCTTTCGGCAAGCCTCTCCAGGCTCAGTTATTCTGTATGACGCTGTTGATTTTCTGAATCTTTGCATTTTGTTTGCTGCTGTCATACACAAGCAATTTTTTCTATTTTTTCTATTTTATGCAATTGCCTCATGACGAGGTCTTTGAAAATTTCTTTATGGCCAATACGGCCGCATCCATTTCAGTACGCCCGTATTGAGTTGAAAATTTGTTCATAACCCTAATTTTGGTACGGGCGTACTGAACATGATACGGGCGTATTGTTTTTCTGAAGTTTATATTTTTTGTTTTTTCAATAAACAGAGAATAAGTGATCTTCCAGTACACCTATCATCTGTATGCATGTATGCAGTATGATGCACCTAATTCTATTTGATTCATTTTTCAAAAGAATTAACCGATGCATTTTTCTATTTGGATTTTTGCCATTCCTCCAGACGGACTGTGCGCTGCCGACTTCTATAACCGAGGAATGATGCGTATTATATTGAGATTTGGTGTCATCAACCAAATGATCCTTCCCTTCCTTTAGAAGACGTGTCAACCCTCCTATTGACCACTATATCTCCATGTTTCCACTAGATTATTCTAAAATCGTTTGGGACAAGAGAGAAAAGAAGGAAAGGTATATTTTTTCGAAAGTTTGTGTTTTAGAGGGGATTTATTTTTATTTTGAAAAATTGTTTTTGTAAGAATGGCTGGCCAAGGTAGGCTTATTGTGTTTAGGTTTGTTCGATTAAACACCTGTGAAGTTAAGCACATCTTTGTTATTAATGATTTGTGCTTTAACAACTTGGATAGCTTTTCTTGAGCCCCTTGTTGAATTCAATTGATGGTACCATCATGGATTTATTTAGTTTTTTTCTTTTTTTGACGGCCCTAACATTTGCCTAGGTCACCCTTTTCGTGGGATTCCTAGCGGGTTTTTGTAACCCTAACTTTTGCCTAGGTCACCCTTTTGTGGGATTCCTAGCGGGTCTTTTGCTCTTATTTTTACGCAGCCCCCTTTTTGGGTTTCCTGCCGAGCTTTTTGTTTTTTAGGATTTTTGTCCTGAATGGATTTCTTTATCCATGATGGCACTTATTGAGACCAAGAAAAGGTGCTCCAAGTTGTCATGCACATTTCCACATAAAAATGATGCGGGTTTATTGATTATTTAAGACGATTTTAACCTCATTTATGTTTATTCAAACAGGATTAAATAATGTGGTCTAGAATTTTATTGCAAGCAAGAAAAGAAGCAATAAGAAATAATGAAGAATGATTTTATTATAATCATAGTGGAAACATGTGCCCTATCGAGGCTCGGGGGTCGGGCTGTCGCCGAGGAGTAATCTCTAATAGTCATCAGGTCTATACATCCCTATCGGAAGGAGAAAAACACTTGACGACGACGACCGGCCTTAACGCTTGTGAACCGGCCTTCCTAAAGATCTGGCTTAAAGAACGTCGAGAAGGATCTTGATTCCTCTTCGTTCTTTGATCTTTAACAGGGTTGTATCCTAACCCTTGTTTTCCCCGGATTATCCTTGATGATGGGTAGCTCCGGAATTCCTTGGGAGTCCTTGCCAAGTCCTTGTCCCGGCAAGTATCCATTCTTGGTGAGCATGGAGGCTACCTTCTTCATTTCTCGGGGAAACGTTTCAACATTGGCGATTTCCAATGCTTGGAAGGCGGTTTCTAAAGCTTCCTCTGCTGCATCCACATAAGGTATGTTGGATGGCTTGCTGATGAGTATGTCATCTTCAGCTTATACAGTCACCAGTTTGTCACCCACTATGAACTTGACTTTCTGGTGGAGCGTAGAGGGTACAGCTTTCGCATCATGAATCCAAGGTCGGCCAAGGAGACAGCTGTATGCCGGAGTAATGTCCATCACTTGAAATTCGACGTTGAAGATGGTGGGTCCAATTTGGATTGGAAGATTGACTTCTCCCACCACTTCTCTTTTAGAACCGTCGAAAGCTCGGACGATCATGTTGCTCGGGCGCATTTGGATTCCCTTGATTGCCACTTGCTCGAGCGTTCTTTTTGGCATTACGTTCAAGGAAGATCCATTATCTACCAAGACTTTTGCGATGTGATACTCCTTGCACTTTACGGAGATGTGCAAGGGCTTGTTGTGATTAGGTCCCTCGGCGGGGATCTCTTCATCGGTGAAAGTGAGGTGATCATTAGCCGTGATGTGACTAACAATCCCCTCAAACTTGTCTTGGGAGATGGTATGCGACACATATGCCTCGTTCAAAACTTTCAACAGAGCTTGCCGATGCGGTTCGGAGCTTAGGATCAACGACAACAGCGTAATCTTTGCTGGCGTCCTATGAAGTTGATCCACGATGGAGTACTCGCTCTGTCGGATAAACTTTAACAGCTCGTCTGTCTCCTCCTCGGATTCTTTTTCCTCGGTTTTCTTTTCTTTTTTTTTCTTTATTCTTGGGGGCTTTATCATGAAGATCTTCGGGAGTGTAGATCCTGCCACTCCTAGTCATGCCCCCAAGTCCAGCGATGTTAGAGATATCGCTGTCGGCAGAAAAATGGATGTCGTATATCTACGGCACAGCCTTATTCGATTCGTAGGGAAAAGGCCTTGGAGTAGTGATCCTTAATGGTGTCAGACCTTCCCCTTTATTCGTCTTGATTACCAACAACGGAGTTGATGTGCGCTCGCTTGGCACGGTTGTTGGCTTACACTTAATAACAAATGGCGTGCGATCCATCTTGAACATACGCATCGATTATTTCTTTCTTTTTATTAATGGAATACTAGGAGAGATGTATGAAATGAATAACTCCTAGATCCCTCCATGATCTATATGCATGATATGAGATGATGGTGGTGAATATGCATGCATAGTGTTTATTCAACTAAGCATTATCATGTTTTTAGGATGTTCCTAAGATGATGCATGATATTGCTTGGTTTGGATAAATAACCCTTTTTTTATTTTTTCTTTGGGTATTTTTCTTTTGTATTTATTTTTGGGTGAAAAGGGAAACTACCTACATGAATGTGATGATGGTAGATGTTAACACCATGTAATGGAAGATTTTTATTCCTATTTATTTTTATTTTAGAAAGAATAGGAATGTTGTATGTTTAAATAATGCAATGTATGCTCATACAATGTCACATAAACAATGCACACACAATTCACTCATCCACGAACAGTCATGAGCGAATCACGAGGTAGGGGTATCCTGCAGAAAAGTGCATATTCAAGGTGGTTCTAACTGTTCTCACCGGTCTGAGGCCCCCAAGGTGCCCCCATTATAGGGACCCAATTCCTCTCGTCGTAAGTCGATGGAAAGCTCCAACGCACTGTCGGACTCGAGTTCATGGTTATCACCTTGAGTGATGTTTTCCGACAACGGTCTACGGGCACCTATAGACCCATTCGACAACCGGCCGTACTAACATCCACTCCCTATGGTTAATCACTCATGCCCCCGGGTATAGAGGGAACTGTTGTGTGCAAAGGTTTGTGTACAGTTTGTATTTCAAACAATTGCGGAATTTAAACATACAACAGTTATTTAAAGCCATATAATAAATCATGTTATCATACAAGCAAGGGGTAACGAAGTAATTTTTAACTATTATTTGTTAAAAACAATCTGTCACTAAATGGGACTGACTCTCGAAGCTTCCCCAGTGGAGTCGCCATCTGTCGCCACCGGCCCGAAACGGGCTTTCGGCATTCGCGAAGGATGGTTGGACTCGTTTATTTGTTTAAAAATGTGGATTGCTAGAATGACTTATTCTCAAACTGAGACCTCGTCAAACGAGCAATTTTATTAAAAGGCTCACCAATCCATGTTAATCCCAAGCGGGACCCTCCATGGATTAGTGGTTTTCGTAGTAAAAGGGTTCATGGAGTCGCCACCAATGTTTTACTCAAAACATTGGAAAAAGAAGTTTAAGGCAATCGATTCAAAAATCGACTTCGGCCATTACAACCAGAGTCGGGTAAGGGAGTCGGTTACGCGTGGGGAAGGTGTTAGCACCCCACAGCGCCCCTTTCGGGTTCCCTATGACAGATTATTTCTAAAATAACAGTGTAAAATTACTAAATTACCCCTATTTATTATAAGCGATTATACTTTAAATATCTACATGATGACAATTAAATATACACACAGAAAGCAGTAAGAGGAAGGATTTAAGAAGAAACCTTTGAAGCGTGCTTTTATATATTTCGTAAAACTGGGAAGCTTTTTGGCGTTCCCTCGCTCTACAAGCCCGCTCGCTCCCTCCTATAAAATTTTGACTACGGAAATCCGGAGGATTTCCCTTCGACTAGGTTCGATCCTCAAGCAAAATGGCTCGGGGCTCAAGAACTTCGTCGGATCAACTCTCCGAGTGATTTCTAGGGCAGAACACTGCTCAAAAACCCCAGAATACTCAAGGAGAGGGTTAAAACTATCTTCAAAAGTCCCATATGACGTCCAATTGACGTCATATTTATAGGGAATAGGCGCAATACGGGCTATGGAATCAATACGGCCGTATTGAAATTTTTGAACTTCAATACGGCCGTATTGAGTTCAATACGGCCGTATTGAAATTCAGAAATTTCAATACGCCCGTATTGAGTTCACTGCGGCTGTATTGAAGCTTCAATACGGCCGTGTTGATTTCAGTACGGCCGTATTGAAGTTTCAGAAACTTCAATACGCCGTATTGAGTTCACTGCGGCCGTATTGAAGCTTCAATACGGCCGTATTAAGTTTAGTACGGCCGTATTGGGCTTCATTCCCTCCACTTCCTTATTTTAAGCTACTCTAAGACCTCTAAACCTACAGATAGCCATCCTATGGTCTTCTAGGAGTCCTTCTGGCTGACTTTCCTTCGATCTTTGAGGGTCTTCGAGTTTTATTTCCAACCCGGACAATTTTAGGGGTCTACATATCCTAAGAGGAGTTCTACTAAAAATGCTAAAAAGATTGTCTAAATTAAAAGGACTGGACTTTCTAATGTTAAGGATAGGATCCTCCCCACGGTGAAGTCTAGGTGTATAACTAAAACCTAAAAAGTTAAAAAGACTAAAACTATAGCACACTAATGTATTAGTCCTAAAAACTAAAATATCTTGTTGGAAGTGCCCAATGTAATGACCTAGGTATGTATTGGAAAATAAAGAAAACTTAACTAAAAAATTACCTAAACAACTTTGTATTGCATAATTTGTTAGATACATATGAGAAAAAGGTGTTAAGAGGAGTCTAGGAAACTCATATAATCTAAGTTTGTCTTGTAGGAAAGTATTCAAGTTAAGTTCAAATAAGTTTGAACTTCCTTCAAGACCAAAAATAGAAGATACAACACCATGAGATGTATCCAACAAACCATACAAACCAAAAGTTAGGTGCTTTATGAAGAAAACTAAAGTAGAAAGAGTCTTAAAGAAAGAAGGCTTATCTTCCTTGGGCACCACCAAGGAAGTAGCACAAGAAGTGGGACTAAGTGAAGTCCACTTCTTCTTCACTAAATCTTGAAGTTGAGATTCTTTTTCTTTAAAAAGGATTTGTTTTTAAATCTCCACTTCATGACTAGTGGCAACGTGAGAGAAAGAGTTAAGGTCTTGATGAATGAAGAAAGTCTTTTTAAAATCATTTTCAATGGGAAAGTGACTCTCTTCAAGCATAAGCCCTTTGGAAGAAACATTATCCTCCTTACTCTTCTCTAAGAGTGTTGGTTGTTGTTTTTCATTTTCTAGCCACTCTTTAACCTTCTCTATACTTTTCTTTATTTTTTCTTTCTTTTCTATTTTCTTTTCTTTTTCTTTCCTTCTAAGTTCCTCCTCTCTTGTTGTATTTTCTTGCTCATGCATACTCCTAGGAACTCTAACTTCTTTGCCTTTTTGAGATCTAGTTGGAACAATCCTAGGTTGGGATCCACTAGTTTCTCTCCTCTCAACTAATTTTGCAAGTAGTTGTTTTATTTCCTCATTATTTTTTTCAAACTCTTTTTCTTTTCTTCTCAATTCTTCCTCTCTTTTTATATTTTCCGCTTCTTTTTTTCTTAGGTACTCTTTGAGTTGCCTAATTTCTTCCCTAACACTAGACCTAGTACTACAAGAGTTATGACCATGGACACTAGAATGATCACTCATCTTTGATCCAAAAAGGTTTTCACAAAGTGTTTTCAAAAAGGTTTGAAAAAGTTTTCACAAAGAGTGAGTGATAAAAGGGTTTTCACAAAAAAGGATTTTCAAGGTGCAAGATAGGTATGAAAAGGCCTAAGTGTACAAAGTGAACTATCAAGGGAGGTGGACTACTAAGAATCACTTAAAAACCAAGCCTTTTCAAGTAAAAATCACTAAGCCTTTTCACACTTTTCTCACAAAAACAATTTTCACAATACTAAGGTGTGTGATGTGCACGCCCCCCTAGTAGGCAAATGAAGCCTTCTAAACGAAACAAATAAACAATGTAAAGTCCTAGGCAAATATACTACCAAAGCTTTAAAGCATGCAAAGGAAAGCACTTAAAGCATATGCTAGTCGATTTCCTAGGTGAAGGTTTTCAAATCACCTTCAAACTACACGAAACTACCACCAAATTGAAAAGGTTTAAAAATGGCCAATTACAAACCAAAAATGAATGAAACCAAGGCCGAAATTTAACAAGAAAGAAATAAGTAGAAGAAAAAAAAAAGGAAGTCTCCAAGTCTTCAATTCTCCACCCCTTTCACAATGAACACCCAATGTTAGTCTTGAAATGGTGTTTGCACTCTTTGAATTGGTGTGATCCTCCAAAGTTCCTTGAACTCCAATCGGACAACCCCTCCACTCAATCCACCAAGAAAGTGTGTAGTGTTTTAGAAGTTTTCCCCACCTAGATCAAGAAGAAAACACAACCCAAGAGTACAAGAGGCCAAGAAAGAAAAACTAAAAAGGCACAATTAAGAAAAGGCTAAACTCAAATGGAATTTATGAGACAAACTTAAGAGTAGAAGAAAGACTCAAAAACTGAAATTAAGGCACATTAATAAAAGGAAAGCACACAAAAGAGTAATTCCTAGAATGGCACTAGAATAGAATTTAGCAAGTAGGCTTAAAAGAAAAATTATGCACTTAACATGTTTGATTTATTGTCTCATTCAGCCATTAAGTATTGTCCAATGGTCCAAGAATTAACTCCAAGTGCTATGGTATGAAAGTTGGTCCAAAACTCCACAAGTCTAGCAAAGGTTCCCTTTTTCTTGTTTTTGGTTTCTTTGTTCTTTTTGGGCTTGTCCAAGTCTTGACTTTTTTTTTTTTGTTCAAAGTCCAGCCACTTTTCTCTTTTTTCTTTTGAATTTTATACTATTCCTTTGCTTGGATTTTACACTTGTTTTTGGTGGTTTTGTTAGCAACTTTTTGGAGTATTCTTTTAGCAACTTACACTAGCTCAATGAGACAAAATTTGAGTGTTTTTCTTAAGTTTTTAATAGCCCACGTCCAGCAGCAAAGATAGGCATATTGAAATCAATTTCACACTCAAATTATCAAACATCATGTAGGCATACAAGTTCACCAAGGAATACACAAAAAATTGGCCGAAAATTTGAAGTAAGTATGTGTAAAGGAATTAATCACACATGATATTTTAAGTGATGTAGAACATGCTAGAACTAATTAGCATGCATGATTGACTCTCTAAAGCACATCAAGGACTCACGACCATTTTATCAAACAAGTGGCATGCATGTCATTTTTTGTTCATTTCAAAGGCTAAGCATAAAAAACTTGGAATTTCTTTCAAGGTAGTTCAAAGAGACAAGCTTATGACAAAACCGGATGGATTAAAAAAAATAAAAACATTAATGTATAACATGCAGCCCAAAATTTCCAGCAACTCAAAAATTTAAAGAAAAAAGCAAGAACCTAAATAAGAAAGCCTAAAATGCCAAGATGATTCACAAAGAACATATGGTATGAATCAACACATGAGAAGAGATTTATGGATCATCAAAATACGGCAATTAAGATGATTCATTTAGGCACACTTAGGAGACATGTAAGGAAGACATGACATGACCGAATATTTTTAGAGATAAAGAGATTGTTACCCTTGAAGAACCAAGGCTCTAGATACCACTTGATGGCATCCTTACTTGCATGAACTTGAGATGATGAGCAAGGAGGAGGAAACCTTCTCCAAGGATCAAGTTCTTCAAAGGTGGACCAAGGTTTTAGGGTGGATGATGATGGAATGGACGAAAATGAAGGTTGGGTAGAAGGTGTTTGAGGAAATGCTTGAGAATGGTACTCTAGGGTTGACTCACTTCATGATGATGAAGGCCACTTCTAGGGTTGTTTCTCTCAAGGTGGAGATGGTAGGGTTTGGCCGAAAATAGCCAAGGGTGACTAAGGAAAGATATAAAGGCACTAAAGGCTCTCTTTATATTCAATATCCAAAGTATTTACAAGGTGTGGGGTGTTGGGTATTTATAGGAGGGGAGGCATCTAGGGTTGCATTTGGAGTAGGCAAATGCATTCCAAATGAAATGCAAATGAACCCTAGATGCAACTTGGTGGTCAAGGATGGAATCTTTGGGTTTAGATTGGCTATATCTAGGTGCATGATAAGACCATGCAACCTTTGCCCTCCACTTGGGCCTAAGCCTTTCTAACACCAAAAATAGATCCAATGAACACCAAAAAAATGTGTCACCCTTCTAGTTAAAACCCTAGCCCAAAATTAAAAACCCTAATCATCTAGAGCACCCCATAATACAAGGGTAAAAAGGGAAATACAAGGAAAAATAAATTCTAAGTCCTAAACACCCCAAAATACAAGGGTAAAATTGGAAATACAAGTAAAATAAATTCTATGATTAAAAGAACTTAGGAGCTAAGGTCCAAAAGTGGCCTCACTAACCCATTCCTCTTGCCTCCTTTAATATATCACCTCTTGGTCTTCTCGGCCTTAGTGTTATTCCATCATAGATGATGATGAGCTAACCCTTTTGACTAGAAAAGTAAGAGACTACACAAAATAAGAAAAGGAATGAGAAGAATTTTCTTCAAAAAGGAATCACCAATTGGAGAAACATCTAAGACCCGAATTAAATGTTATGAATGCAATAAATTTGGACACTACAAATCAGAGTGTCCATACCTCAAGAAGGATGATAAAAATACAAATAAAAAAGTCATAATGGTCACACAGAATGACTCAAAAGACTCCTTTTTTGATGGAAATGATGAACAAGCAACAAACCTATATCTGATGGTAGATTTAGACAAATAGTGGGCATCTAAATCTAAACCTGAGTTTTCCAATGATAAAGATTTATAAATTTCTTTTGATAATATTCCTTATAATTCAAATCTTCTAGCTCAAAAGTGTACCTCTTTGAAAAGGGAACTTTTAATTGCTCAGAAGGAAAATGAGAAGCTCTCATTAGACAATGAAATTCTGAATAAGAGAAAGATTTGCCTAAGAGACACTCATTTTAGTATGTTTGAATAATTAAAAGTGATCATTAAGGAAATGAAACTATTTCATCAAATAAAAAATGAAAACAAAATTCTCAAACTCAAAATTGAAATATTAACAAAAGATCTATCAAACTTTTTGAATGAAGGGAAAAATCTTAATAGATTGATTGGTGATCAAAGGCATTTTCAAGATAAAACTGGTTTGGCTTTTAGAAAAGATCAAAGGAAGGTTGTGTATAACAAACTTGAAAGCAAAAGAGCCAAAAAGAAATGTTCTAACCATAACAAATAGGGACATTATACCTTAGACTATTACAAGAAAAGGAACATGATTAATGGAAATGTAATTAACATGAAAGGACCTAGAAAAATATAGGTACCTAAACCTCATTTACTTTTTGATGTAGGAATGTTTATCGCACAACAACAAGAAAGGGCAATGGTACTTGGATAGTAGATGTTTAAGACATATGATAGGAGATAAAAGCAAATTTATGACTCTAGAGAAGAAGGCAAGTGAAGGATCTATCATATTTGAAGACAATAGAATAACTACAATCAAAGGGATTGAAAAAATAGGTAACTTGCACTTAGCACAAATAGATAATGTTTACTATGTGAAAGGTTTAAACATAAACCTCTAAGCATTAATCAACTATGTGATAGTGATTATGAAGTTATGTTAGAACCAAATTGATGGAAATCTAATCCCCAAGGATCCCTTTGGAAGAGGTAAGACCAAGAAGGGTGAAGGTTGATCTAAGGAGTCTCTATTGTAAATAAATTGTGTAGTTTGATTTCTTGTACCTTGTATATAGTAGATACTTGTATAGGTGTATTTTTGCCTTTGTATTTGAGAGACACTTTGTTTCCTTTTAGTAGCTATTGTATATTGATTCTAGGGTAGGTTACTTGGGCACTTTAACTCCATTTAACCTAATCTAGAAATACACTCTTTTCTTATTTTTCTAGTAGTAGGATTGGGAGTGGCATTAGCAAGCTAGAGAGTGAGACTAGCAAGCTAGAGAGTGTTACTAGCAATTGGACCAAGAGATGGACCTAGGCTAAATTTTACATATTAGACTCATTTTACTCCTAATTTTTCATAGATTTGATTTAGCTAGGTTCCAGTCACATTGGATGAACCTAACTAAACCAAATCAACATTTTTCAAAACCGGTTGGAGTAAAATGAAGTCCATGAGCCACCCACCTTGTCTTGTGTTCACATGGCCGGTTTTCTCTCAAGCTTATAAGCTTGAAGCACAAGCTTCTCCTTAGCTTGCTTACCAAGCAAGCTAAGTAAGTAGCTTGCTCTCCAAGCCTCTAGACCATGGACGGTTAGCTAGACCTTAGCATGGTTCCTTGTGAACCATGGTTAAGGCTAGCTTGCTCTCCAAGCTTCCTACTCCTATATACTTGTTTTCCTTTCATTGTAAGACACTTTTGGATGATATTTTTGAGTGAGATCAGAATTTGCATGAAAATTCTCTCTTCCAAAAGTCTTTAACCTCTTTGATATTCATCCAATTCTCTTATCCCTTCCATAGAAGAGTGTGGTGAGAATTGAAGAGACTTATCTCTTCTCCAAGGAGTGGCGTCTCTTGAGAGAGTTTTCTACCAATCCGTTGTGCTTCCAAGGTCTCTTCCTCCATTGGAGACCTTGGAGAATCTTAAGAAGAATCAAGGAGCCAAAGGTCTTGGGAGGAACTTGAAGAGGAATCAACATCAATCCGGATTCTCCACCAAGTTTCCATTATTTTGTATCAAGAGCTAGGTCTCCTTGGTAAATTCGTTCTTAAGCTTTCTTGTCTTGTTTTGTTCGGTTCAAATCATGTAAAAGTGTGTCTAAACTGTTCCTACATGTATTTCCTTTTATTGTCTTGTGTTTGTGTGCCTTGAGTTGTTCTTGTGTCACATCTATAAATCTATAGAACACACTCACCTTGTCTTGTTTGTTCTTGATTCATGTTCTAAATTCTTGTGAATCAATCTTTGTGTGTGCCTTAGGTATTCTTTGTATGTCTTTTTAAATGATTTAGGATTGCTTTTATCTTTCATTGGGCTCCTTAATATTCGGTCTAAAAAGAAATTCCAAAAAAGAAACAAGAATACAAGCATTTTACATTTCTTAATCTACTAGTTTTGTCTTAGAGTCATGTGTAGTTGTTTTGCTTGTCATTAAATCCTTGTTGTGCCTTTTTATTTTTGAATCTATATGAATTGATATCTATTCTTGTATGGTGTCATTGCTGGCTGAATATTGAAAAAATCTTAGAGTGCTCATAAAATGTTTCCAATGCATGTTATTAGTCCTAACATGTTCTAGAGTCAATTTTTTGTGAACTTCTTTTGCTAATAGTTTCTTAGCAATTTGTGGCCAGCAATTCCTTGTGTGTCTTGTGCTTGTTTCGAAAAAATAAACCAGAGTTAGAAGTGTATTAAAAACTAAAATCAAAGTGTACAAAAGATAAGAACAAACTAGTACTAAAACTAGTAACATTTTGTGGTTGAAATTTTTGACTAGTACACTTACACTTCTTACTCTTTTTACTTCTCTTTTCTCCACCACTTGGAAACCTCTTTATTAATTGTTTGGCCTCTGTTTTAAGTGCTTACTCTCTGTATTCAAATAAAATAAAGAAAAGAAAGAGACAAAAATACAAGAAAAAGAAAAGAAAACAAAAGAGAAAAAAAAACCTAGAAAAAGCAAAGTGAACACAAAACATTAATAGTAGCACTTGGCCTTGAATTTTTGTGTAATTTTTCTTGAGGTTTGCTTGCTGTCCAGTGGTTGGAAAAGACTTTCAAATACTAAAAATCATAGCACAATTTTTGTTTTGTTTTTATAATCCATTTTAGAGCTATTCCTAGGGTTATTCTTTTATGTGATGTTGCTTTGTGTCTTCTTGACTCTCTTTGTTTTGTCACATTAATTCCTATATGAGTGTAGCCTATTCTAATTGTGCATTTTCAGTTTTAATTTCTTGGCCTCTACTCTCTCTTGTTGATTGTTAAGCCTTGGTGGGATATAACTCTTTTTCAAGCCATTACACTTGGAAGGAAGAGTTAATTGAGGCACATTAGATTAATCTCAAAGGGGTCAACACTTGAAGAAGATTGAGGTACAGATTACTTGAGTGAAACACCTTGGAAAGGCTCACTTGTTTGTTCCTTTTTTGTAGCCAAGACTTATTTTTAATTTTAGGTTAAATTTGGAGACAGATTTTAGAAGGAATTTAGAGACGGATTTGAAGAACTAGTGACGGATTTGGAAGCTTAGAGACGGATTGGTGGAGACCAATTTTCCACCTTCAAGTTGGTCATTCATCTTGACTCCAAGGCTGTTCCAAGCTTGTTCCTAACCTCCCTTGGTGGAAATTCTTCAAGAAGTCTTGATTTGTGTTGTTTCCATTGTTTGTAACTCCTTAACCCTACCTTGGGTTAACCTTTTAGTTTCCTTTTGTTAAAACAAACTTACATTTAGGAGTGGTTGTTTGGAAAATTGATTAAGTCCCACCACTTCCTAAATAGTTCTAAATAAAGATTCCTAGATACGTTTAGTGCTTGTGGAAGGGTCCCCAAAGGCTTCAAGTGTCATTTGGGCTTCCACTGGGAGACGCTTAGTTTACTTGCTTTCATAATATGTTTAGGACTTGTGGAAGTATCCCAAAAGGCTTCAAGTGTCACTTGGACTTCCACCTTACGACCATACGACTAGTGTATGCTTTACTTGCTTTCCTTTAACTTGTTTTAAATCTAAGTTCGTTTAGAAGGCTTCCTTTGCCTAATAGGGGTTGCGTGCACACACACACAACTACTTGACTTGTTTGTGTGAAAAGTTGTTTTGTGAGAAAAATATAAGGGAGTTTAGTAATTTCCACTTGAAAATGCTTGGTTATTAAGTGGCTCCTTGTAGCTCACCTCCCTTGATAGTGCAACTTGTATACTTAGACCTCCAAGTACTTAGTCTCACACCTAAAAGAGAAAATCTTTTGTGAAAATATTTATCACTCACTTTGCAAAATTCTTAAAGATTTGTGAAAACCTTTCCCTTGCAAAAATGAGTGATCATTCTCATGAAAGTAGTGTGCATGGTCATCATTCTCCTAAGAGTCATAGAAGTACTAAAAAGGAGCTTAGAGAACTTAGGGAATATATTAGAAGAAAAGACATAGAAAATGAAAAAAAATAATGAAACAATAAGAGAGTTGTTGAGTAAGCTTGTGGTGGGGGGTGAGACTAGCAAACCACATGCCAATGAGGGTCATGGGCCTACTAGGCCCAAAAGACATGATGGTGAAGGGCCTTTTAGGCCCCATAGACATAAACATGAGGAAGAACCATCACGACTCAAAAGCCAACATTCACACACTCACTATTCCACAAGTGAAGGGTTTTATAGTAGTCACCATGATGATGGCTACTATCAAAGACCCCCTAGGAAACATAGGCCTAGACATGAAACAACTACTCTTAGAGAACCTAGGGTTGACCTTCCTCCCTTCTATGGAAAAGACAATGTTGATGACTACTTAGATTGGGAGATGAAGAATGAACAACTCTTCACTTGCCACAATGTGAGTGAAGAGAGAAGGGTTCCCATGGCTACACTTCCCTAGTGAGAGAAAAACAAATTATGAAAGAGCCCTCCATTAAATATTGGAATGAACTTAGGAGTGCCTTAAGGAGAAGGCACATTCCTTCCTATTATGAGAGAGAGTTAATGGACAAGCTCCAAAGGCTTCAACAAAGAAATCAAAGTGTGGAGGAATATAGGCAACAAATGGAGTTGCTTATGCTAAGGGCTAGCATTAGGGAAGAAGAGAAAACCACCATTGCTAGGTTTCAAAGTGGTCTAAACCTAGAGATTAAAGACAAGGTTGAACTACTACCCTATAAAGACCTTAATGAATTAGTTCAACTTTGTGTGAGGGTAGAACAATAACTTAGGAGAAATCCTAGCCTTAGGAAGGAATCTACCTCATACCCTAGGAAGGACTTCAAGAAAGAGGGTCATTCCTCCTATTCAAAAGATAGACCACTAGAAAAAGAAAAAGAAAAACCTTCCAATGAAACTAGGACTAGTTCTATAAAGTACTTTAAGTGCTTAGGGAGGGGACACATAGCTTCCCAATGCCCCACAAAAAAGACCATGATCATTAGGGGCAATGAGATCCTAAGTAAGGAAAGCACTTCATCTTCTTCATCCTCCTCAAATGAAGAAGATGAAAGCCTTAGTTCTAGTGAGGAAGCACAACGTGAAGGTGACCTATTGATTGCTCAAAGGTTATTAACCAACCAATTAAAAGAACAAGATCAATCACAAAGAGAGAACCTTTTTCATTCTAGATGTAAAATTTTTAAGAAAACATGTTCTCTCATTGTTGATAGTGGATCTTGTAACAATTTTGTAAGTCAAAGGTTGGTTGATAAGCTTCACTTAACTACTATAGCCCATTCTAAATCTTATAAACTTCAATGGCTTAATGAGGATGGACCTATAGAAGTTAAGGATCAAGTAAGTGTGCCTTTCTCCATTAGAAAATACAAGGATGAAGTTTTATGTGATATAATTCCAATGGATGCAAGCCACATTTTACTTGGAAGGCCTTGGCAACATGATAGGAAGGCCATTCATGATGGTGTTACAAACAAAATTCGCCTAGTCCACCTAGGCAAGAAACACACCTTGACTCCTCTTTCACCTTCACAAGTGTTGGAGGATCAAGTATTTATGAAATAAAAAAAAAAAAGAGGAGAAAAAGAAGGTCCTAGAGTTAGAGGGTAGTGTCTCCTCCAAGGAAGTTGTTCCTAGAAGTCAATTTTTAATAGAACATTCTATTAAAAAATGTCTTCTAGTTGAACAACCTCTTTACCTTCTCAATGCTAAAAAGACTCTACTCTTGGAAAAGAGTAAGGAGGATAGTGTCTCCTCTAAAAATCTTGTGATAAAGGAAAGTCACTTTTCTATTAAAAATGATTGCAAAAAGACTTTTCTTCTTCACAAAGATTTTAGCTCTTTTTCTATTGCTGCCACGGACTTAGAGCTTAAGATCCACAACCTAAATAATTTTGAAAAGAAAGGATCTTAAGTTCTTAGTCTAGTGAAGAAGAAGTGGACTTCGCCTAGTTCTACTTCTTATGCTACTACTTTGGTGGTGCCCAAAGTAGACAACCATTGTCTATTTAGGACTTCTCTTACTTTAGTTGTTCCAATAAAGCACCCAACCTTTGGTTTATATTGTTTATTAGATACATCTCATGGTGTTTTATTTTCTATTTTTGATCTTAAGGGAAGTTCAAACTTGTTTGAACTTAACTTGACTACTTCCCTTCAAGACCAAATTAGATTCTATGACTCTTTTAAACTCTTTACACCCTCATCCATGATGTATCTAACATATAATATGATCAAGGGTTGTCTAGTTAGTTTCCTTATTATATTCACTATGTTTTCTTGTAGAAGCCTAGGTTACTACATAGGGTACTTTAGGCAAGATATCTTAGTATGTAGGACTACTTCATTAGTTTCTTATAGTTTTAGCACTTTCACATTTTTAGGATTTAGTTTTACACTTAGAATACACTATAGTGAGGATCCTATGCTTAGAGAACCCATCCTTCCTAGTCTAAGGACCCTTCCTAGGACTATAGAAGGAACTCCTCATAGGGTGCACATTCCACATATGTTATATGAATATATCATCCCTAATGCTTTGTTTCTTATTTTCATTGTAAGTGATGCTATCTTTGTGGAAGGACCACTGGATTTGAGGACAAATCCTTTCGAAGGGGGAGGGTATGATGAAAATCTAATCCCCAAGGATCCCTTTGGAAGAGGTAAGACCAAGAAGGGTGAAGGTTGATCTAAGGAGTCTCTATTGTAAATAAATTGTATAGTTTGATTTCTTGTACCTTGTATATAGTAGATACTTGTATAGGTGTATTTTTTCCTTTGTATTTGAGAGACACTTTGTTTCCTTTTAGTAGCTATTGTATATTGATTCTAGGGTAGGTTACTTGGGCACTTTGACTCCGTTTAACCTAATCTAGAAATACACTCTTTTCTTATTTTTCTAGTAGTAGGATTGGGAGTGGCATTAGCAAGCTAGAGAGTGTGACTAGCAAGCTAGAGAGTGTTACTAGCAATTGGACCAAGAGATGGACCTAGGCTAAGTTTTACATATTAGACTCATTTTACTCCTAATTTTTCATAGATTTGATTTAGCTAGGTTCCATTCACATTAGATGAACCTAACTAAACCAAATCAACATTTTTCAAAACCGGTTGGAGTAAAATGAAGTCTGTGAGCCGCCCACCTTGTCTTGTGTTCACATGGCCGGTTTTCTCTCAAGCTTATAAGCTTGAAGCACAAGCTTCTCCTTAGCTTGCTTACCAAGCAAGCTAAGTGAGTAGCTTGCTCTCCAAGCCTCTAGACCATGGATGGTTAGTTAGACCTTATCATGGTTTCTAGTGAACCATGGTTAAGGCTAGCTTGCTCTCCAAGCTTCCTACTCCTATATACTTGTTTTCCTTTCATTGTAAGACACTTTTGGATGATATTTTGAGTGAGATCAGAATTTGCACGAAAATTCTCTCTTCCAAAAGTTGTTAACCTCTTTGATATTCATCCAATTCTCTTATCCCTTCCATAGAAGAGTGTGGTGAGAATTGAGGAGACTTATCTCTTCTCCAAGGAGTGGCGTCTCTTGAGAGAGTTTTCTACCAATCCGTGGTGCTTCCAAGGTCTCTTCCTCCATTGGAGACCTTGGAGAAGCTTAAGAAGAATCAAGGAGCCAAATGTCTAGGGAGGAACTTGAAGAGGAATCAACATCAATTCGGATTCTCCACCAAGTTTCCATCACAAATGTATGTCAGATTAAAGAAAAATCAACTAGGAAAATCTTGTTTTCTAGAAAAAGAGAAAATAATTTATATAGTGTTCATTTAGAAGATGTCCCAAACCATCCATGTCTAGCTATGATTGAAATGAAAAATGGTTGTGACACAAAAGGGTAAGACATAAATATGAAAACTTTGTCAAAATTATCCAATCTGAATCTAGTGAGAGGTTTGCTAAAAATCAAGTATTAGAGAGAAAGAGTCTGTTAAGCTTGTACCAAAGGAAATCAAACAAAATCTAGCATTCAACCATAGAAAAATATCGCATCTCAAAGAGTACTTGAATTGATTCACAGAGATTTGTTTGGGGTTACAAAAACACTTAGTCTTGGGGGAAAGAAATATGGGTTTGTCATAGTTGATGATTTCTCTACACTTGGGTTTGTTTCTTTCTCATAACGACGAATCTTTCCAAGTATTCAAAATTTTTGGTAAAAAGGTTCAAAGTGAAAAGGATTTGAAAATTATTTCAATTAGAAGTGATCATAGAGGTGAATTTGAAAATATTATGTTCAAAGAGTTTTGTGAAAATAAAGGGATTACACACAATTTTTCTTCTCCAAGAACACCTCAACAAAATGGTATTATAGAAATAAAGAATGGATCACTTCAAGAGATGGTCAGAACATTGTTTTCTGATTTTGGAATTCAAAATTATTTTTGGGCTAAAATTGTTAATACTACATGTTACATTTTGAACATATTTACTTAAGAATTTTTTGAGTAAAACACACTATATGAATTATGGAAAAGCAAAAAAAAAACAAGTGTATCATACTTTCATGTATTTAGTTATATATGTTCTATGCTAAATAATAAAGATAATCTAGGAAAGTTTGATGAAAAAACAAATAAAGTAATTTTCTTAGGATATTCTTCATCTTTTAAAGCATATAGAATTTATAATTTGAAAAAATCACTATTGAAGAAAACATGCATGTAATGTTTGATGAAAAATATAATACACTTGAGTTGAGAAAGATTACAGAATTAGAAAGAATGAAAGTTACTCAAAAGGAAAAAACACCTTTTAACAACACATCAAAAGGTGATACTCTCAAATCTACTTAGAAAGCCTTAGAATAGTTAAATCCTGAAGTAGAAGAAATACCTACTATGCTTAGAAGCTGGAGATTCTCATCCTTTCATCCACTTGAATAAATAATAGGGGATACAAATTCTAGAGTTAAGACAAGGGTTGTTAATAAAGAATACAATATATTATTGGTCTCCTATCCAATATAGAGCCAAAGAAAATTAAAGAAGCCTTAGAAGGCAAATTCTAGGTTGTTGTAATGAAAGAATAGTTGGACTAGTTTGAGAAAAGTCAAGTATGGCATCTTGTACCTCCTCCAAAAGATCAAACAATAATAAACACTAAATGGGTGTTTGAAAACAAATTCAATGAGAAAGGGGAGGTTGTTAGAAGAAAAAAAAAAGATCGGTTGCACAAGGATATAATCAACAATAAGGAATTGATTATGAAGCAACATTTGAACCAATAGCCAAACTTAAGGCAATAAGAATATTGTTAGCTTATGCATCATACCAAGATATAATTCTATATCAGATGGGTGTTAAAAGTGCCTACTTAAATGGACTCATCAATAAAAAAGAATATGTCAAACAGCCACTAGGAGTGAGGATAAAAGAAAACCTTAACATGTTTACAAGCTTGTTAAAGCATTATATAGATTAAAGCAAGCACCAAGAGCTTGGTATGAAAGGCTAAGCAACTTTATTTTACAAAATGGATTCAACAGAGGAGTAATAAATACAACTCTGTTTATAAAGGTTTAGAAGGATAGTCTTTTGTTAGAGCAAATATATGTGGATAACATAATATTTGGTGCTACCTCATAGAAGATGTGTAAAGAATTCTCATATCTCATGAAAGGAGAGTTTGAGATGAAAATGATGGGAGAATTAATTATCTTCCTTAGATTACAAATTATGCAATTGGATCATGGAACATTCATCCATCAAGAAAAATATACTAAAAACATCTTGAAGAAATTTAAGATGAATGAAGCCAAAGTAATGAGCACACCCATGCACCCATCAAATGTCATTAGTTCTAACTCAGAAGGTAAATCTGTCAATGAGAAAGAATATAGAGATATGATTGGATCTCTCCTATACTTTATTTCTAGTAGACCAAATATTGTGTTTTTTTGTAAGATTGTGTGCTAGATTTCAATCTTGTCCTAAAGAATATCATATATTTGTTATAAAAATAATTTTTAGATATCTCATTAGAGCTATTAATCATGGCTTGTGGTATTAGATAGGATCCATGTTTAACATTACAGGATTTAGTGATGTTGATTTTGCTGGGGATAAAGTAGAAAGGAAAAGTACAAGTGACATTTGCCAATTCTTGGAAAATTCTCTTATATCATAGGGATCTAGGAAACAAGCAACAATTGACTTATCTACTACAGAAGTTGAATATATAGTTGTGGCTACATGTTGCACTCAAGTGATTCAGATTAGACAACAACTTTTGGATTACTCACTAAGATTTGAAAAAAAAATCCTATCTTATGTGATAATACAAATGCAATTGAATTATCCAAGAATCCAATTCAACACTCCTGATCAAAACATATTGATATAAAGCATCATTATCAAATATCATATTCAAAAGAGAGACACTGAGATAAAGTTCATTAAGACCAAACTTCAACTGGTAGACATCTATACTAAACCTTTTTTAGAAGATATGTTTAACATTATTAAAGAAAAAATAAATATAAATGCATGTCTAAAATTGAATTAAGCTAGATATCATGTCTTATATATTATGTGATCAATGAATATTCTCCCTAATCTATTTTTTTAATTTTTTTTAATTTTTATATTTGAATATAAGTTAGTTATATACCTTCTGATTAAACATACATTTGGTGTTTACATCATACTATAATATATTGAATTATTAAGCCATTAGGTTTTTAGTAATAAAAAAATTATTACTGTTGTGAACCCCAATGGTAACTTCTTAGGAAGTTACAGAAGCATTAAAATTATTTCTCTCTCCCTATAAAATAGTACTTCTCCCAACTTTTCTTAACCTTCTTGTAGTGAAGATGACCTTTTTATTCTAGGTTCACCACCCAAAACCGTAAGGGTGGTCACTGGATCCCAAAAGAAATCCTCCATCAAGCATTTTGCTACACGAACATTGAAGAGGAAGCGCAAGACGAAATCTAATCTTTTGTAGATAAGAGTATTGTTAATGGATTTAAGAAATCTTGGAAATATAAAAGGGTAGTTTATAGGTGCACTACAAATTTGAAAGATGTGAAACAAGTTGGATGGGGCATCTTTTGTTTTGTGAAAAAACAAGGATGAAAGAAGTTTTTCAAGATCAAAAAACTTGTTTACCCAAGATTAGTACAAGGTTTTTTCATTGTTGTTGAAGTGGACAAGGATGCAAGTATTATATTAGTCAACTTGAAAGAGACTAATATATTACTCACTATTGAATCTCTAGGAGAGATTTTGAGATTGTCCATTGATGGGCTAGAATTATGGACTAACTGGTACGAGACACTAAAAGTCTCTAAGAAGAAGGTCTTAAAAAAGCTTTTGGAGGCTGGAAAGCATGATTTGAAGGCATCAAATATGAAATCCTTTAGAAGGATAATACATAACATCTATCTCCACTTACTTCTCCTAAGGGCTAGGATATTTTAGGAACTTACAAATCAAGATTTGATCATAATCTATTGTACATGAAAGCAAATTCGTATTTTTCTTCCTTATCTCATCTTGTAGTTTATGATCAAAGCTACTAAGCCCTCCAAGTTGATCTCTTGTGTCCATTACGACATGTTGTTGACCAAGATATTTGAGCATTTCAAGGTGCTCCTTTAATATAAGCTTGTTGATCTCATGGTTAATGAGTGGAATGCTCAGAATCTAAGATACATGAAGCTAAGACCTCATCTTAGGGTGAACAAAGTTTGTGTGTGTTTAGATGAGGATGATAATAGAACTGAGAAAAGGAAGAAGACTCAGAAAAAGAAGTCCAAGAAAGCACAAAATGGCCAAGACAAGCCTACTACCACTACTCCTCAACCTCCTTAAGAAAAAAAGCCTATTTTCTTCAAGTAACCTCCTAGGTTGACATGTCAAAAAGGATTACTACTTGGTTGAGACTGGGAAACCCTTTGTAATGATCCCATTAATGACTTAGAAGATGTGCCTTGTGAAGAAGTTCCCTCACCTCCTTCTATGATTGAAGCTATACATGAGGATCTTATGTCCTCTTCTAAGAACTATGCTTGACATTCTAGTACCTACTACTTCAACAACCATTCTTGTGCAACCCTCATAAGATTTATCTTCTCCTTTCCTTATGAATCAAAAGGGCACAACAAGACTTTTTCCTGAGTCTAAAAGTGACTATTCTTAGATTGAGATTATCTCTAGTCCCACTAAACCAACTGAAAAGGAAATCACGTACCCTTCTTTTATTTCTAACTCACTAATTGTAGGAGTTCTCACACAACTAAAATCCTGAGATTGAGTTTGAGGCTCCTATTCAAGGTGAATTCCCTCTCGTTATAACACTCTTTACTATTGCTAATACTAAGAATGTGGAGGAACTTACTCTACATGTTCCTCTTGTACCTTCATTTGATCCTTCCACTCCTCCTTCTAGTAAGGATTTTGTATTCAATAATGAAAATTTGAATCTACTACTTCACTCACCAATTTTTGATTCATTAGTAAGATCTGCACCTAATCTAGGTAATTGGGTTGAGGAAGTTTTCTTGTTGTCTCTTCCATTTCCTCCACTTCATCCTCCTACCAGAAATGAAGTTGGTCCATCGTAGCTTCATTCATGAACGTGCTATTATTCTTGTTAGTGGTTTACTTTCACCAACTGATCATGTCTTTGATGAAAAGCCTAAACTAGAATTCTTTGGTTTATGAGCCTGATTCAAAGCCTACCAAAGAAGCATTAATATGACTTTTGTCACATTAAAACTTTTATTCTTGTTAGGGATTAATGACTTTGATCACATTAAAACTTTTATTTTTACCTTGAGAACTCCCATGAGAATATTTCTATGGGAATCTATGCAAAAACTATTTCTAGAAAACCATATTTCTTAGGAACCTATTTTTTAAATAACAAACTATATGTAGAAAATTAACATTTCTGACACTAAATTCTCGAAAAGTAAAAACTTTTCGTGTAGTAAATGCCTTTTGAAAATCTAATATTTTTTTATTAATGCAACCTAGACGAATGACATGATTATTTCTAATTAGCTTTCTTTTTGATATATTTATCTTATCTAATATATTTATATATTTTTTTATAAAAGTATATTAATATATATATATATATATTATTTAGTAATACTAAATATATATCATATTTTTTTAAAGACTATATATAATTTAATACAAGAATGAAAATTATATTAAATATAATCTAAATATGTTAACAAATATATAAAAAAATTTTGGGTTCGTTCGAATAGTGAATTCGAACTCCTGACCTTGCTTAAGCGTGGATCAACCCCTATCACTGAACCACACGCTTTAGATTCAAACAAAAATATAATTTAAAATATTATATATAGAGATTAAAATTGTAAAATTATAATACTTAATAGACTAAAATCATAAAATAAAAACTTAAAAATCAGCATCTCACAATTACAATTCTTGTGAAATGAAAAATCCCATTTTTTTTTTAATTCAACTTCATTGTTTTCAATTTTTTTCTTTACAACAAGTATTTTTCAGCAATTGAATAACGAATAAAAAAATAACCTGAAAAAACGGGGAAAAGTTCAAATAATTGGTTCTAAATCAGAATTAGCGGATTCATTATGCACAAATGAAACTCTTATTTAATTTAAAAAATAAATTGATTAATTTAATAATACTTAAAATTAAATTATGGACTCGAATTGAACCCTATTCCTCCCGACTTCTCATCTCGTGGCCGCTGCTCTCTTCTCTCCGCGTCTCCGCCGCAGCGGAGCTTCCTTTGCCGTCAGCTTCGCCGCACTCCCATCAGGCACTCTCTCTCTCCCTCTCTATCTCTCTCTCTTTTTCTCTCACTTTTTTTTTTTTTTTTTTTTTTTTTTGAATTTTCGTTCCCTTTTCCTCTTCGCCACACACCTTGCTGTAACAAAGAAATGTTGCGTATCAAAATTTAATCTTAATATAATCATATATTGTTGCATATGTTGATTTCTTTGTTTGACGTTGATCATCAGCCAAAGCCAATATGCATAAGCTAAAGCTGTTAGGTTGCCAAAGAAATTTATTTTCCTGCTTAGGGTCTAAAAGGTTTTCTAATAACTTAACTAGTGCTACTCTGTTTTAATTAATCTTTCTCTGGACATTTTGTATTAATGTGTTGCAATTATAAAACATTGTGCAAGTGGTGGTGAAGAGTGTGGGTAGATGGTTTCTGTTTGTGATTTTTGTGGGTACATTTGGGACATGTATGCCTTTGGAAATGGAAACAATTTGAACCTATCTTTGTTGAAGATTTGTAAAGTTGCTTTTTATTATGTTTTTGTAGGAACCATTCTCCACAGTTCACCTCTTGAAGATCTTGCTCTTGACCAAGTACGTTTTTCTATATTTTGATTTGAACTCGAATTTATATTCATTCACAAGTTTTTTGTGCTGAAAATTGATGTTTCTGTTTACAGTCCACCCTGCAAACAGAAACAATCTTATCACTGATTTATTTTATTTCCCATTTGTCTTTCCTCAGATAAAGTCCTAAACAATGCCTTCAAAGGGTGTCTCGCCAATTACAGTTAGTTCTCTTTTGAAGTTGTGCAAAGGATGTTGCTCACGCAAAGTTACGGACCGTATAAAAGGCCTTAATGTGTTGAGGGCTATTAGCACTGCTGCTGAAAGGTCGGATTTTCAGTTTTCTGGTGGTTACCAAAATGATGATTCTTTAGGTTACCAGCAAAATCGTGTTGGGTTCTATCAGGAAAGCTGGAATAAGGCTGATTCTAACGAGCTTTTGAATAAGCAAAGACCTGATTATGTTGCTCAATCAAATGGAAGTCGGTCTTATTGGAATAATCATGCTAGTTCAGGGCAAAATTCTTATGCAGCTGGTCAGATTGCCGATGGAGGTCATTTTCCAAAGTCACCAAATTTTCATTACAAAGGGAGTAATGAGACGCATCAACAATATTCAGGTTCTGGACAGTTTCAGCATAGCCTGAAAAATGGCCAGTATTCTCCAAACTTGAATATTCCACAGAGATCGATGGTTGGCTCTCATCTATCAAGTAATGCAAATCCTGATGGCGTATCAGCTGAGGCATCAAATGATAGTCCATATAGAGGTACACTTGAGGAACTAGATAGTTTGTGCGTTGAGGGTAAAGTGAAGGAAGCAGTTGAGGTTTTGAATTTGCTGGAAAAACTACGTATTCCTGTGGATTTGCCTCGATATTTGCTATTAATGCGCCAATGTGGGGAAACTAAATCTCTTACAGAGGCAAAAATTGTACACAGACATGCCATACAACATTTATCACCTCTTAAAGTAAGCTCATATAATAAAATATTGGAAATGTATTTAGAATGTGGTTCTGTAGATGATGCACTCAGCATTTTCAACAATATGCCAGAGCGCAATTTGACTACTTGGGATACTATGATAACACACCTTGCTAAGAATGGGTTTGCAGAAGATTCAATTGATCTATTTACTCAATTTAAAAATTTGGGCCTGGCTCCTGATGGGCATATGTTCATTGGGGTTCTTTCAGCATGTAGTATGCTGGGCGATATAGATGAGGGAATGCTGCATTTTGAATCCATGAGCAAGGATTATGGCATTGTACCATCTATGGCTCATTTTGTCAGGGTAGTAGACATGATTGGCAGCATTGGGCATCTGGATGAAGCCTTTGAGTTCATTGAAAAGATGCCAATGGAGCCAAGTGCTGATATATGGGAGACTTTGATGAATCTCTGTAGAGTTCATGGGAACACTGGGCTGGGGGATCGTTGTGCTGAACTAGTTGAGCAGCTAGATCCTTCTCGTGTAAATGACCAGTCAAAAGCTGGCCTTGTACCCCCTAAAGCCTCAGACTTGACAAAGGAGGGAGAGAAAAAGAAACTAGCAAGCAAAAATCTTCTTGAAGTTAGGAGCCGAGTCCATGAATATCGAGCTGGAGATACTTCTCATCCTGAAAATGATAAGATATATGCCCTGCTTAGAGGTCTGAAGGCGCAAATGAAAGAAGCTGGCTATATTCCAGAGACAAAATTTGTGTTGCATGACATTGACCAGGAAGGCAAAGAAGAAGCTCTTCTTGCACACAGTGAGAGACTTGCTGTTGCTTATGGTCTCCTTAGCAGCTCTGCTCGCTCTCCGATCAGGGTAATTAAGAACCTTCGTGTTTGTGGCGATTGCCATACAGCACTGAAAATTATTTCTAAGCTTGTAGGCAGAGAACTCATTATTCGAGATGCAAAAAGGTTCCACCATTTCAAAGATGGACTATGCTCCTGCCGGGATTATTGGTGAACATGAACTTAGGTACAGTCTGCCTCTTTCTTACTGATAGTTTCCCTTTATAATTGAATTGGTAGCTGATAAACATTGAAACTAAAATGGGTGCTATTTGTCTGAGAAAATTTTAATACAGCAGATGTAGTAAAGCTCAACTTACATGAAACAAATCATCCACTCTCTGATCCCTACACCAATGTTTGTTGTGTAATATCATGTGTGTACGAGTTTTACCAATAGAAGTTGAGCCTAGAGGTACTTTCTTGTGACTGTACTTTTTCTAAGCTGACTAAGTTGTTAGCTATAAGAACGGCTGGGACCTATTAGTACAGAAGAGTGGATGGTATATTCAGAAAAACTTGGACTGCCAGTTTGTTAAGATTACATAACTTTTAATATATTCTTGTTCTTATGTTGCTTTCTAAAATAGATCAAAATGGGATTTAAATCTTCACTTCTGGAGTTGCAATTGCATATTTGGGCTTATTATAAAAATGGAGCAGAGGCCAAGGTGAATTCATTTGAACAAATGCCAAGTATTACATTACATCCTCTCTCCCCCTCCCCCTTTTCTTACGTTAAGAATAAGGTAGTGTTATGATTAAGAGATAAATATACTAATAGTTTTTATGCATGACTGGTGGACTGTTGCATGGGTAAGCCTCACTACAATCTTGTTATGCAGGTGAATCCTGACTACCAGCTGGGTTGAATAGCATGGCTTTATTAAGTTAACTCCTCAAGCCTGCTCATAGGGACATTGTTCGTATATATCTCACGGTCATATTATTAAAACGATCTTTACATCCCCAAGGAGACTGAAGTTTTGTTTAACCAGGCTCTTCCACTAATAAATCAATCAGTGGGATACGCATTCTGGTTGCAGAGGCATTATTCTTTGAGTAGTTTTATAGAACTGGCTATTGTAGCTTCCATATAAGATATAAATTATTTTTGCACTCCAAGGGAAAAGTTGATGTAGTTGATAGACAACATCTACGTCCAATGGCATAGTTTCAGATAACTTCTTTGATTGTCAGCATCTCGTCATTTATCACAATCATCCGATTTAGTCTAAACTTGTTTGTGTTGCTTGTCTCTTCTGTGTCAAAGTTCTTGCTGGTGTGATTTAGACGCTTGCAGAAGCCTTGGAACGTTCAGGATGCCTTTGGAGTAGGATGTCTCTTATGTAATAGTTAGGACCTATTTGAATAAACTTTTCCAGAAGTGCTTCTAGGAAGAAATTAGGAACACAACGAATTAAGTTTTTTCATAGGTTAAATTTAGTTTATGCACAAGTTATTGTGTAATTTTTCGGTGAAACTATACGAGAGTTTCTATAAATTAGTTTATATGTGAGTTATTTTTAGTTTGTGAAAAAGTATATTGTATTTTTTTTTCTTATTTTTTCTCTTTAGAAGTGTTTCTAGAGAAAATTATCTAATTAAACCCTTAATCATGGTGGGAATGGTGAGGTCTCTCTCCGGTGACAAGTTAATGTTTGTGATAACGAGTTAAATGGGTAATAGGGAATGATGCACTTGAATGAGACATTGACACAACCACGTGAGTTTGTTCTTGTCCTAGCATACAAACTCACTTTAGGCATGGAAACTGGACCGATAAATTATTTTAGGCCCAATGAAAGGCTCATGTTAGGCCTTTTCGAGGGAGAGGAGAGAAGAGATAAGAAAATGGAATAGCAAGTGATCGAATTATGCTAATAACAATTCATGTCTCACTAATTATTTGATTTGAGGGGATTTTCGACATTTCTAAACATTTTTAGGTATTTATTGAAGATTTTTAATAGCATCGCTAAAGTGTAGCCAATAAAATTGACTGTAACTGTTGATGGTTGTATATAGATAATATTTGGCTTAATTGTAATTTTAGCCCCATTTACTAAGTGAGTGGTTTCAGTCCCTGTACTATTAATTGCTAACAGTGCTCACCAAATAATAAAATTAGGTATTGTAAGTCAGAACATTTGCTCACAGTGTTTGGTATTCATTTTGGCCTTTGCATCTTCACACCAAATAAAGATGTTAATCATGAGGGAAGAATAAAATGGAGCAACCCAATTTATTGATGCTAAAAGCACGCACCCCTTTGTAAAAAAGTGATATGTGATATTCACAGACACACTATATACGAAAACTAAAAATCAGATGCCCAAAGTAGGATACCCTCATACCCTTGCAGTCTCTAGTTCCGTTTTATAATGATAGCTGGAAAAAAAAAAATTGCTGTTAAAGAGAAGTAAGAATTGGCACTTTGAAAGGGGTAAAGTGTTCCGATATCTTTTTTGTTTGCGTTAATGTTTTGATATATTTCGTTTCTTTTTCTCAATTCTACATTGCAATAATATTCGAGAGAAGATTGCGTTCCGGTTCCGATCTCCTTTTATTGCAGGGTTATATTATTATTAATGTTCATCATAATACCAAAACTGGTTTTTTATTTTATTAATTATTGTAAAAGGTGAACGATTGATATAGGAAAGGCTATCATGACAAATCATGAATGACATGCTTGTGTTTTGCGTTATGAAGGCCAATCTTTTCTTGCACGAAGAATATAGAACTTCAAACTAACGCCCATAGGAACGTGGTTAGAGAATTCAAGTAAGCTAAGTGCGAGTTTGGATTATCATATCTCATCCACATCTCTAAGTTATCATGTCAAAATGCATACAAAAGTAATTAACAATTATTTCAATAGCACTTGTCCCAGTAGTATTGACGGGATTCATTGATTCAAACACACGATAACTAATAACATTTTTTAAAAAATAATGATCAAAACTCAAAAGCACACACTACAACTGTACGATTTGGACCCGTATCTATGGAATTATGTCTAAGAATCAAGTCCAAAAAGAACCACAGATGATCGAAATCTTATATATGGTGAATTGGTGACTGAATTTTCCAAGGATGCTTCCAAGCTCTTCAAGTTGCTTCCATGAATCCAAAACACAAAATTAAAGTTCAAAATATGATGAAGAATGGAGATAGTGCACTCCACTCTTGTGGGAGAGATGAGCAAGAGAGAGGTTCTTGCCACAAGGAAAGTTTTCTTGATAAAAGTACTTAACGAGAAGATACTCTTAAGAGACTCGATAGATTGAGAGAATTTTGGACTAAGGAAATTCTTATATACTCCAAAGGGAAGATTACAAGGAGTGAATTACCTTATGCAAAAATAGGAAACTTATAAAGCAAGCTAATCTAACCATGAGTCAAAATGAACCATGGAAGCTTAACCTAGGTAAGTTGGTTGTCCAAATTGAATTCAAAATTTGGTTACAACTTGCTATGTGCTTCTAGATTTAAGATCTAGTCCAGCCAATGAGAGAAGGACATGTGACAAGCAAAGAAATTGTGACTTAATATGGTTGCCAAGTAATTAGCATTTGAATTTGAATTTAGGCTACGTATAAGGATTTGTAACGGTCATGTTCATGAAACACCTATATAAAAAAACTTGAAGACTAAAAAAAAAGTGAGAACATCAATCGTAAAAATTCATTTCATTCTTTCTATGTAAAGCTCTGCACTTTATTTTTGTATCACGTCTTCTGAGTAAGTTGAAACAATTGATATTACCCAAATTTAACTTTGTGCTTTAGCTTAAAGTCTAAAGGGGTTTTGTGTAAAAGAATATTTGGTTGTTGCCTTGAGAGGCTTTGCTATTTAAAGAATACTTGAGTAGTTTCTTTAAGAGACAAGTAAAAAAATGCTTAGATTGAGCCAGAAGTGGTTGTTAAGTCAGACGAAGCAATTTCTAGCAAGGTTTTGAATATGACAAATACAATACATATTATTATTACTAATCTGTGTAGCAGTGTTTCATATATGTATAAGAACAGGAAAAACTAAAGTATGAATCAGGATCGAGCAAAACAAAGATCAGACAAAACAAGCCAAATAATAGAAGGATCATGACTTGCGCATCAGACGACAACGAATACCAAACGAAGATATGCCAAGAACAATCCAGAGTGCAATATAAGAAATCAGAAACAAGACCAAAACAAGACCAAGACAAAGTTGGCTCAAGCACCAAATGAACATTAGATGAAACTTAATAGTCAACCACATATAAGTCAACAAAACAATCATCATTCGTTGGATAACACAAGACGAAGAAACATTCCAGACAGAATAAAAGTTGTTTACCCTCAAGACTGATCAGTCGATATGACAAAGTCAAAGTCTAATCCTTAGATGGAGACTCAATTTTCCAAATGCAGATGAAGCATTGTGAAAAAGCGTCTGAAGTCCATTAGTCACAACAAAGAAGATCATATATCATCTCCATTCACAAGAAAAGCACACGAAGTTATCAAAGATATGAAAAGAGAGATGAAAAATGCAAGAGCACGAATCCACAAGTTAAAGCTGTGTGTGTCAGGTCAAGTACAACTACTTTTTAGAAAAAGGCAACCCCTCCACAGCTACAATGACGGAAAAAGGACAAATATACCTAGGTCATGATTGAAGTCAGAAATAAAAGGGAACAAATGATGCAAAGGACTTCACGTAACACAGATTGAGCAAGCAAAACATTTAATGCCAAATCAAATGCATTAAATGAAAAAGATCTGTGTAGCCATGAACAAACGTTTATCTGCACCAACAGAAAGCTCTGCCTCAACGGACACATTGAAATTCAAACAACGGGCATATTTATCACAAGGCTATAAATATCAAGATCTGAGTAGAGAAGAAAGGTAGAAGAGAAGCAACAAGCAATAAGCAAAAACAAGCGTCAAAACAATCTAACCTCTCTTCTTGTGCAAAGTTGAATATTTGTATAAAACTAAGATAGTTTATCTTAGTGAGTGTAGAAATCATTTTATCCTCACATTCATGTAAAACTAAGGTTGAAAACCTTAGTGAGTGTAGAAACCATTCCATTCTCTCTGTGAGAGTTACAAACACACTCAAAACATCCATCGTTTGTAAAGCTTGAAGAGGCTAGTAAAAGAATACTTGTAGAACCAGAAGTGGTTTAAGAATACTAATGTCAGCAAGTGAAGTTGACGAACCAGGAGTGGTTGAGAATACTTGGGCAACCAGAAGTGGTTTAAGAATACTAGCGTCAACGAGTGAACTTGACGAACTAGAAGTGGTTAAGAATACTTGTAATCCTTTGTGATTAGTGGAACCCTTCGGTTGAAGGAGACTGGACGTAGCTCAGAATGAGTGAACCAGTATAAAAACTCTGTGCATTGTTATTTGATTTTGAAACGCAATTTTACTCATATTGACTTATCACTCTGAAAAATTTTGTCTACTACTACCTATTTTCTAAACAATACTTAGACGAACTTATATTTGTTTGACTGAGGAAACCATTTTTGAACAGACGATAGATCTTCGGACACAAAGTTCCTTTCAATCAATCTTGCACTTTCCTTGCCTAGTTGAAATATTATTTTCTGACGGAAAGTAGCACCTTTGTAAAAACATTTTTATAATCCTTCGTACACACATTCAACCCCTCCTTCTATGTGTTTTTCACTAAACTTCAGTGGTTTCTGAAAAAACACTTGTATCTTTGCAAAGATATTGAATCAAGTTTATCAAGGACTGAACGTAGTCTTAGTAATTGACACAAATCAATATAAATATACTTTGTGTTCTTTGCATATTTGTTTGTCTGTATTCCTTAAGGTTTAAGATGGTACTTCATTGTTTCAAAAAAGTGTTGAGTTTTTTATTAACACTATTCAACCCCTCTTCTTGTGTCTTTTATTCTCTATGGATTGGTATCAAAACTCATTCTTTGGCAGGGTTAAGCATTTAAGCATGCTAAAGGAAAAGATCCTAAGATTGGAAGCAATGAAGGTCAATACCTACTTGAAGGAACTTTTCTTACAAGGACACCGACCTTTGATGGAGAAGGCTATCAATATTAGAAGGACAAAATGGAGATGAGCATTAAGTCCATGCAATATCACCTTCATTACTTCCCAAGCTAGATAACGAGTATACACAAGAACACTGAAACATATTGCAACTCAACAAAAAAGGAAAGATACAACTTGGCTTGGTATTTGTCACAAATTGAATACAACAAGTTTTACAATTGCAAGACTGCTAAAGAAATGTGGAAATTCATCAAATGAGTTACCACACTTTAGAAGCCCGATGAGTTGTTCTCTATGAAGGAGAACCAAATCATTGATGAGATGTATGGAAGATTCCAAACTATTCTCAATGAGTTAAAATTCTAGGAATTGAGTTCTTGAAAACTCACAACAATCTGAAGATCTTGGATAACCTTCCAAATGTTTAGGAACCAAAGACCACTACCATCTAAGGGGCACATGACCTTAAAATTATTATGTTGGATGAACTCTTGGGAGCCCTAAGAGTTCATGAGGTTTATCTAAACAATAAAGATCATATGAAAGCTAATGATTTTGTTGCTTTGAGAACTGATAAAACTATAAAGAAGAGAGACAAGGGCAAAATTTTGAAGGTGAAATTTGAGCACAACTTAGAGGAAAATTTTGAAGACTTGACGGACAATGAGATATCTCTCATGTCCAAAAAGTTTAAGAATATGCTAAAGAAGAAGGGAAGACTAAGGAACTTCTACAGAAAGAATGATAGGTTCAAGAAACCTGTCAAGCAGGACAATAAATAGATCATTTGCTATTAGTGTAAGAAACCTAGACTTATGAAAGTTGTATGTCCTATAATTAGAAAAAAGATGGTTAAGAAGAAAGAAGGCTAGAAGAGTCTGCTGGCCATGTGAGAAGATCTAGATAGTAGCAACAATTCAAATGTTGAAAAGGCCAACATTTGTCTTATGGTAGATGCAAACGAAACAAGGATAGAGATAGAATCTAACTCTAGCTTTATTTCTAGTTTTTCTTATAGATTAGATAGTAGTTCCGATGAAGAAGAGATGTCTTATGAGATTCTTTGGAAAACTTTCACATGATTAGTCTTGAGTATAAATAGTTTAAAGAAAAATATAAACTAATGGTTTTAGAAAATGAAAAACTCAATAATAATAATATGTTAGATGTTGCTAAGGAGATACGAAGTCTCAAATGCAAAACCACAATTAATGAACCACTTGGGATCATAACATTGAAAGTTGAAAACATATAACTCATGAAGGATCTTGTGTAATTTGTTGATGGATCTTTCAAGTTGAATATGCTTTTAAAGCATAGGAATTTTTCATCCAAAAAAAATAGTCTTAGATTTGAGAAAGAGGAATCTGAAGTGTCTTCCGCAAAACCCAAGACTATTTTCTACAATATTTATGGTAAAAATAGTTATTATACCTACAAATGTAACCAAAATAAGAAGTAGAAAAGAAAAGCTAAGGTTCAAGGTACTAACAAAAAAAACCCAAGAAGATTTGGGTACCAAAGTCTTAAATGATTTTTGTTGCATATATCTTTAGTGGAAATAAAAAGGATTCACATTGGTACTTAGATAATTGTTGTTCACAACACATGATAGGAGAATAGTCTATATACCTAGACCTTTAACCTTATGAAGGAACAATCTCTTTTGGCGATAGTGGAAAAGGAAAAATTAGAGGTATAGGTAAGATTGGTAAGAACTCTATTTACCATAGAAAATATGTTTTATGTTCATGGATTAAAGTATAATTTGTTTAACACAAGTCAATTTTGTGACAACGAACATATTGTATCTTTTGACAAAGATTCATGTATAATCAAACGAAACGATGAGTCTAAACTTCTTACTGCCTATAGAAAGAATAATCTCTCTGAGATTAATCTGGATGATTTGGGCAAATAAAATGTAACATGTTTAATTTCTAGAGAAGATGAAAGATAACTAGATTTGGCATAAAAAGCTTGGGCATATCAATCTAAAACATATTTTAAAATTAAACAAAAAGGCTTTAGTAAGAGGATTGTTTGAGATTTATTGGAAAACCTATCTTCTCTATGAAGCATGTTAGAAGGGAAAACAAATTAAAACCTTTTTCAAATCTAAAGTGGTTGTTTCCACTCCTAGATCTTCAGAATTGTCACATATGGATCTATTTAGACCAACTAGAACTCTTAGTTTAGGAGGTACAATGTATGGATTTTTCATCATAGATGACTATTGTAGGACACATGGTTATACTTTCCAACTCACAAACATGACTCTAGACATATTTTATAAGAGAGTTCAAAATGAAAAAAGGTTTTTGCATATCTTCCATTAGAAGTGATAACAAAATTAGAGTTATCAATTTGGGTCCGGCCCGATGGGCTGACTTGGTCAACTTGCAAATAAGGCTAAATTAGGTTTTAAAAATGAGTCTAAATAGAATTAGGTCATTTTGACTTGACTCAATAAGCCCGATAAGCCAAATGGGCGTAAGTCAGGTTGACTTATTAAACTAATAAGCGGAATAATTTGAACTACCATCAATATGTAAATCTTTAATGTATTATAAAAAAATAGAATAATACTATAACAGTAATAGTCCTTCAGTTTATATATATATATATATATATATATATATATATATATATATATAATATTAGTTGGGATTCTTTTTTTAGAGTATCTCTCTCTTTCTCTCTTGTATCTCACTATTTCTTAACATTATCAATTTTAATAATATTATTAGTGTTTATTTTGCTTTTACAATTTCATGATATTTGTTAGCATTTTTTTTGAATGAAATGAACTAATATATTTTTATCTTTCTTATTTAGAAGGTAACATTTTTCTTTGTTTATTTCTTTTGTAGAATTTTGTATTTAAATAATTTTAACTATAAGTTCTCAACTTTTTAAAATAGTTTAATATCATATTTTTTAATAAGATTTGAGTAAATAAATATATCTAATGAGGTTATTTTAATAAAACACATTTTTAAAAAAATATTTACATGTCCAATAATATATTATTGTTACCAAATATAAAATTATTTAATTCTCGAGAATCTTCCTAGGAACCTTTTTGGGTAACCAAATAGATTTTTAGTTATTCTCAAGAATCATGATTCTTAGGAATTATAATTCCCAAAAATCATGATTCCTAGATCTGAAAAAACTTCTCCCCTACAAAATGCCCCCTAAGAGTTTAGGCCCCACTTTTGGAGGGAGATTCAAATTTGATTTTAAAATTTGAACCAGAGTTAGTTGGCTTGAGTGCAAGTTAACCTAATCTTGGCTAACTTAACTTGCACCACAAACTACCAAATTCTATATATACATGTAAACCCACCTTAGATGAACTTTTGATGATATATGAGATTGAATTTTCGCTCAACTTCAAGAGTCTTAAGAGTTCATTTTTTTAGTGCAACTCCATTCCAATCTCTTATCAATGATCTTTTTCTTGTGATGAGAAACCTTCTTGGCTTATCTAATTCTTTGGAGGTGGTGCCACCATCTCTACATCTTTCCATTATTTTCATGATTCTTCTCAGGAAATCATGCCCATAGGTTAAGTCCAAAAGGATCCAAATTGAGTGGGCTAGGCACAAGAGAAGAAGGCCCAAGCTCATGTTGAGCTTTGGGTAGTTTTTGTAGTCCATTTCTTCTCTTTTTTTAATATTTTTCTTGTAAATATTTCCTTAATTTTGACCTTTTATTTTTTGGTCAAATAGTGTAATAATTTATTTCCTTGTAATTTTCTTTTTTAGGGGTGTATTTAGTATTTTAGGGAGTGCAACTAGTATTTGTGAAATGAGCTTCATGGGCTTGTTTGGGTCATGAAAAAATGGAGAATTTTTCTCCAAAAGTGGGATGTCCACTCCTTACTTTTTACTCTCTTTCATTGGCTCACATATCACCTACCAAATAACATGTTCTACACACTAGTCACACTTTTGGCATGATTGTTTCTACACCCCATTTTCTACCAACGCACCCCCCATCACACCTTTTGCACCATGCCATGTGGAAATCTCTCATCTCCTATTTTAGATCTAGGATGCTGACATTTTTAGGAGGAAAATTCAAATTTAAATTTCAAATTTGAACAAGATTTAGTTTCCTTGACTACAAGTTAACCTAACATTGGTTAGCGTAACTTGCACCACAAACTACCAAACTCTATATATAGGATATCCTAGTGTATTGGACGTCACTTTGAGCATATATGAGATTTCATATTTGAAGTTAGTGGAAAAACACATAGAAGGGGGGTTGAATATGTGTGTGTGTACGAAGGAATTTTGAAATCATTTTTCGCAAGAGTAATACACTTTGTCCAATGCACATTCAAATATCAGACGGTTAGGCAGAATTTGGTTAACACAAGGTCATTGCGTCTGAAGGGTTTATCGTCTGTTAAGGAAAATGGTTTATAATAATAATTATTGAAGTTCTTACATTTTCCTTAAGATAGTTTCGTTTAAGGACAAACAGTAGATAAAGCTATTCAGTGTAATATATTTGTTAAATGAAATTGCGTCTTCGTCTGAAAAATGGTTTTAACAATATGTAAATATTGGACGAAGTCTTCCACAAAGATTTAATCAGTAAAGAAGATTTGTTCCTAGTTAAACAAGAAAAGTAATGCAATTATTTTATATTGGTTCGCTTAATTGAGCTACGTCCAGTCTCCTTCAACTGAAGGGTTTCACTAGATATCAAAATGAAGAATATTGAGTATTATCGTCCACTCTTGGACCTGAGTATTCTTGACCACTCCTGGCCTGCCAGCTTCACTCACCAGCGCTAGTATTCTTAAACCACTCTAGTTCCCCAAGTATTCTCGACCACTTCTGGCCCATTGGCTTCACTCACCAACGCTAATATTCTTAAAGCACTTCTGGTTCCCCAAGTATTCTCGAACACTTCTGGCCCGTCGGCTTCACTCACCAAGGCTAGTATATTCTTTTCAGCCACTTCTGGCTAGCAATGAGTATTATGGACTACCTAGGTCAGAACCACTCCTAGTCCAAGTATTCTCTGACACCCTTACTACCCCAATTTTTATATCGTAATAATGCAACGTTATAAATAAATTTTCCAACATTGGTAAAAAGGGTTTACATAAAAGCTTCGTAAATGCTATTCAATATCCACAATAATAAAATTTTAGAAAAATGAAACACAAGAGTTTACAAATTATTTTAAAAATAATAATCATTACAATTCCAAATCCATATAAAAATTTCTGTCCTAGAAATCCTCTGCCTCGTTGTCACAATATCAGAGCATACTCCTAATTTAACTGTTGGCATTCTAGATGCCACTCGTAGCCGGATCTTCCTTACCTAAAACATCCACAAATTATACGGTGAGAAAAGAAAACATTATATGTAAAGCACACAAGGAAAATCACAACATAATCATAACTCATTACTTAATGAAATGTTCACAAGTATTTCTATATATCATAATTTATCAATCATTCATCATCTTCACATCTCAATTCACAATTACACCAATCCATCACAATCCACACAAATCTTACAATTAACACTATGCCAAGGCCATGCCACATTTGACACAATTGATACGGGTTAATTGCCTCACTCATCCCACACCATGCCAGGGGCACGCTCGTCCTTGTAGCATCACTTACTCAAGGTTCATCTCATCCCTAGTCATTAGTGTGAGGAACCACAATCACATTACAATCCACACAATCTCTTACAATTAACCCTATGCCAAGGCTGCCACATCTGACATAAGTGATACGTGTTAAATGCCTCACTCATCCCACACTATGCCAGGGGCACGCTATCCCTGCAGCATCACTTATCCAGGGGTCGTCTCATCCCTGGTCATATGTGTGAGGAACCACAATTACATTCATATTCACATTCAATACAACATTCCATCTCATAACTCAATTTCATATCACATACAATAAATCCACACAATACAATGATTACATATTCCTCAAGCAATTCACCATAAATATACATCTATAACAATAATATAACATTAATATAAAACTCAATTAATACATCAATTTAATACAATATTAAATCAAATAGTAAAACCCCCAATTTTTCTAAAACCTAACTCACAGACACTTTTCTACAATTTCGTTCTCTCTCCCAGATTATCATTCTTACAAATTAAATATATATTTCTAATTCTCAATACATACAGAATCTAATGAGATCATCAATTTCTCAAACAGAAATAATGATAAAATTACCTATAATCCTAAGGGACTCTTCTTCTACCCAATTCCCTCATGTAACTCTACATATAAATAATCCCCTTTTCCCCCGTACCTGGATAAACAGTAGCTGAAACTAAGCAGGATCTGGTTGATCTCCTCCGTTGGATTCCTCTCGATCTTCAGAGAGTGTAGAAGAAAAGAAGAGAAGAGAGTAAAGAAGAATAGAGTCAAAAATGATAAGTGTGCATTTTAGGAGTGGTAGAGCATTCTATTTATAGGCATCAGGCGAGGCCAGAACGGCTCGTTCCAAATCCAGAACAGCCCGTTCTAGACTCTACGTCATGTGTAAAATTTCATAACCAGAATGGCCCGTTCTGGGGTTGCATTTAACCCACAACGGCCACATTTGGAACAGCCCATTCCAGTTTAGGGTTATTGGCCATTTTGGTGGTCTGGAACGGGCTGTTCCAGTTTTGGAACGGCCCGTTCTGGGCTGCCAAAAATAGGTCTTTTTAATAGTTTGGAATGACCGTTCCAATTTGGGAATGGCCCGTTCTGGGCTACTAAATTACCCTAAAAATTACCCTCAATAAAGGTATGAAAATTGTGGCGTTACAATTCTCCCCTCCTTTTAAAAATTTCGTCCCCGAAATTACCTGAAGCAAATAAAGAAGGATATGACACTTTCATCTTCTCCTCTAGCTACCAAGTAGCACTTTCAGGTGTAGCTCCTCCCCAAATTACCTTCACCAAAGGAATTTCCTTACCTCTAAGTTGCTTCACCATTCGTTCCTCGACTCTCACCGAAGTAGTTTCCATCGTCAGGTTCTCCTTAACCTCAAGATGATCTGACTCGATCACATGCGAAGGATCATGAATGTATTTCCAAAGTTGAGAGATGTGGAAAAAACCATGAAGATTTGATAAATTAGGAGGCAAAGCAATTTGGTAGGCAAAGCTACCGAGTCTTTTCAGAATTTGGAAAGGACCAATAAATCGAGGAGTAAGTTTTCTGGATTTCAATGCCCTGCCAACCCCAGTCCACGAAGTGAATTTCAAGAATACATGGTCACCTTCTTGAAATTCCAAGTCTTTTCTTCTCTTGTTAGCATAACTTTTCTGTCTACTCTGAGCTGCTCTCATCCTCTCTTGTATCATCCTAACCTTATCGGTGGTTTGTTGCACAATCTCAGGTCCTAAGATAACATTATCACCCGGCTCACACCAACACAAAGGGGTCCTACACCTCCTACCATACAAGGCTTCATAAGGTGCCATACCTATACTAGACTGATAACTATTATTATAAGTAAACTCTATTAAAGGTAAAAGACTATCCCAACTACCTCCTTGATCCAACACATAGGCTCTAAGCAAATCCTCTAAGGATTGAATAGTCCTCTCAGTTTGACCGTCAGTTTGAGGGTGGTAAGCTGAACTAAGTTTAAGTTGGGTCCCCAAAGCTCGTTGTAGGCTCTCCCAAAACCTAGAGGTGAATCTAGGGTCTCTTTTTGGCACTATGCTAGATGGTATCCCATGCAATCTCACAATCTCATCAATATACAGTCTAGCTAATCTTTCTAGAGAATACCTAATGTTAATAGGTAAGAAATGTGCACTCTTAGTCAACCTATCTACTATAACCCAAATGAAATCATGCACTCTCACAGTCCTAGGCAAAGCAACTACAAAGTTCATAGAAATGCTATCCCACTTCCACTCAGGTATACTCAAAGGTTGAAGTAGTCCTGAAGGTTTCAGATGTTCTATCTTAGCCTTCTGACACACTAAACAGGCACTCACAGATTCAACTATGTCTTTCTTCATTCTAGGCCGCCAAAATATCTTCCTAAGGTCTTGATACATCTTAGTTGCTCCTGGGTGAAAACTAAGCTTGCTCCTATGACCTTCCTCTAGGATCAAACGTCTAAGTGTAGGGTCACTAGGCACGCACACTCGGTCTCTAAATCTTAACACTCCATCTACACCTAAAGTAAATTCTCCTTCAATACCTTGTCCTATAACATTACGTCTAGCAACTAAAAATGAATCCACTAACTGTGCTTCTCCAATTTCCCTCAACAAATCAGTAGTCACCTAAGTCATACCTGTAGACCCCTAAAATTGTCCGGGTCGGAAATAAAACTCGAAGACTCTCGAAGACCAAAGGAAAGTCAGCCGGAAGGACTCCTGGAAGACCCTGGAAGACCCTAGGATGATTATTTGTAGGTTTAGAGGTCTTAGAGTAGCAAAAAATAAGAAAGTGGAGGGAATGAAGCCCAATACGGCCTCCCAAAAGTTCAGTACGGCCGTATTGAACATTTTAAACTACAATACGGCCGCACTGAACTCAATACGGCCGTATTGAAGTTTCTGAACTTCAATACGGCTGCACTGAACTCAATACGGCTGCACTGAACTTCAATACGGCCGCACTGAACTCAATACGGCCGTATTGAGGTTTTTTGAACTACAATACGGCCGTATTGAATTCAATACGGCCGTATTGTAGTTCAAAACTTCAATACGGACCGTATTGACCCCCAGAGGCCGTATTGCGCCTCATCCCTATAAATATGACGTCAATTGGACGTCATTCTACACTTTTGGACTGAGTTTTAACCCTCTTCTTGAGTATTCTGGGTTTTTTTGAGCAGTGTTCTGCCTAGAAATCACTCGGAGAGTTGATCCGACGAAGTTTTTGAGTCACGAGCCATTTGCTTGAGTCTCGAACCTAGTCGAAGGGAAATCCTCCGGATTTCCATAGTTAAAATTTTATAGGAGGGAGCGAGCGGTCTTGTAGAGGGAGGGAACGCCAAAACGCTTCCCAATTTCTGTCAAGATATATAAGAAAGCACGCTTCAAAGGTTTATCTCTTTAAAGTCCCTTCTTTTACCGCTTTCTGTGTGTACATATTAAAACTGTCATCATGTAGATAGTTAATTTATAATTGCTTAGAATAAATAGGGGTAATTTAGTAATTTCGCACTATTATTTTTAAATAATCTGTCATAGGGAACCCGAAAGGGGCGCTGTGGGGTGCTAACACCTTCCCCACGCGTAACCGACTCCCTTACCCGACTCTGGTTGTAATGGCCGAAGTCGATTTTTGAATCGATTGCCTTAAACCTCTTTTTCCAATGTTTTGAGTAAAACATTGGTGGCGACTCCATGAACCCTTCCTTTTTATGAAAACCGCTAATCCATGGAGGGTCCCGCTTGGGATTAACATGGATTGGTGAGCCTTTTAATAAAATTGCTCGTTTGACGAGGTCTCAGTTTGAGAATAAGTCATTCTAGCAATCCATATTTTTAAACAAATAAAAGAGTCCAACCATCCTTCGCGAATGCCGAAAGCCCGTTTCGGGCCGGTGGCGACAGATGGCGACTCTGCTGGGGAAGCCTCGAGAGTCAGTCCCATTTAGTGACAGATTATTTTTAACAAATAATAGTTAAAATTACTTCATTACCCCTTGCTTGTATAATAACATGTTTTACCTATTTGGCTTTAAATAACTGTTGTATGTTTAAATTTTTGCAATTGTTTGAAATAAAAACTGCACACAAACCTTTGCACACAACAGTTCCCTCTATACCCGGGGGCATGAGTGGTAAGCCATAGGGAGTGGATGTTAGTACGGCCGGTTGTCGAATGGGTCTATAGGTGCCCGTAGACCGTTGTCGGAAAGCATCACTCAAGGTGATAACCATGAACTCGAGTCCGACAGTGCGTTGGAGCTTTCCATCGACTTACGACGAGAGGAATTGGGTCCCTATAATGGGGGCACCTTGGGGGCCTCAGACCGGTGAGAACAGTTAGAACCACCTTGAATATGCACCTTTCTACAGGAAACCCCTACCTCGTGATTCGCTCGTGACTGTTCGTGGATGAGTGAATTGTTTGTGCATTTTTATGTGACATTGTATGAGCATACATTGCACCTTTTAAACATACAACATTCCTTTTTAAATAAAAAGAATAAATAGAAATAAAGATCTTCTAGTACATGGTGTTAACATCTACCTTCATTGCATTCATATAGGTAGTTTCCCTTTTCACCCAAAAAATACAAAAAAGATACAAAATATCCAAAAGAAAAAAATATGTATTTATCCAAACCAAGCAATATCATGCATCATCTTAGGAAAATCCCAAAACATGATAATGCTTAGTTGAATAAACACTATGCATGCATATTCATCTCCATCATCTCATATCATGCATTGTATTGTAGAATATGGAGAGGTCTAAGGAGATGCATGGGCAGTTGAAGAAAGTAGACTTCTTGTTATACCGTGCTGAGAGGTTGGATCACCTCTGTACTTTGATGCCAAGAGAGGCTCGCGTCAAGTTTGAGAAATCATATGGACGAGTCCTCGACTTGATGAAGATCTGTGTGGATCCAGCATTTCTGAGAGCACTGGTTCACTTCTGGAGTATCGATTTGCACTGCTTCGAGTTCCCCCAGTTTGACCTAGTTCCTACTCTCGAGGAGTACGAACTCATGCTACGATGGCCCAAATCAGCCAGGGTCTATATCTTTCATGACAACCATGTGGCCGTAGAGAGAGTTGCCACTCAGGTCAAATTACCATCACGATCAGCTGCCTTAGTGGGGAACGGCAGTATTAAAGGTTGGAAGCTTGCTATGATTGAGGACCACCTTTCTTCCTTGGCTGGTGAGGGAGATTGGTTAGCTTTCAACAAGACTCTAGCGTTAGCTGTGTTTGGGATGATCCTATTCCCCTTTCACGCTAACACAGTGGACCATGCTGCGATGGACGCTTTCTTCGCTTGGGACGTACACATGAAGAGTCCCGTGCCTGCTATTCTTGCTGACACCTTGCTCTCTGTTCATCTGTCTCAACAGAAGCAAGGAAAAATCATCCGATGCTGCACCTCCTTGCTATATGTGTGGAGCATCACTCATTTCTATGCCTCTAGTCATATGGGGACCTTGCCCGACCCTTTGAGGAGTTTTTCGAAAATTCCCGTACGCCGCCGATATGCTTCTGAGTGGAAGGAAGAGATGGAACAGTGGAGTATCGAGCACTTCACGTGGGTTTGCCCATGGTTCCGTCCAAGCCATGTATTGATGAGATGCGGCAGTTATCCAAGCATACCATTGATGGGCCTCAGAGGTTGCATAGCCTACTCACCTAGATTGGTTATGAGGCAACTGATGAGGACTCAGACCATTCCTACTATAGAGGAGCTTGGAGGGTTGTGTTTCTCCTTCGATTCCGAGCATCAGAAGGACATGCACGCTGTCATGAGAGCGTGGGAGAGACCAACCTATGAGGGAGATCTCGAGCTTGGAAAGCCTCGGGTATCCGTCTCCATTGATTATGGGGAATGGAGGAGCGAGAGGGGGGTGCCTCAACCATCCACTTCTTGTGCAACCTCAGCAACAAGGAAGGTGTTGCAAGAGCAAGTCGACGCCTTGACCAAGAAACTGGAAGTCATGGGAGCTCAGATGAGAGTTCTTGAAGAGAAAAATGAAGAATCCAGTTTTACTATTGATGGTCTTCAAAGGCAATGCAAGAAGAAAGATCACGAGATAGAGCGGCTCAAGGATGAGTGTGCTAACCTCAATGAGGAGGCTACTCGGGCACCCAAAATGCCAAAGGTTGAACCGGGTAGTCAACTCCAAGAAGTCAACATGAAGATAGCACACCTTGAGGCCGAGTATTTAAGGCAGGCACAGTTGATCAAGGATATGCAAGACGATCTGCTTTTGACTCGATCCGATGCGCAACAATGGCGGGAAGTTGTTCAACGACAAGCCGCAAACCTTTCCGACTTCCGCAAAAAGGAAAGGGAAGGATTGGCACAAATGGCCAAACTCCAAGAGGAGAAGGATCGGGCCGAAGACGAGCTTAATGAGCTGCAGGCCATGATCAACTATCATATACAAAAAGCGAAAGATGCTCAGAAAATTAGTGATAATATGAGCCAAGCGGTCCATACTCAGATTGAAGCAATGGGCCGCCATGTGGAGGAAGCCGAAGATGAATGGCAAAGACATATGAACCCGCCTGTGGGTTTTTACCGGCTTTTCTCTTTTTGTAAAAAGTTGCTTCAAAGCATTGTATAAAAGTTGTACACTTTCTTCAATTAATAAAAATTGTATTTTTGAGATTTATTGCCTTTGCATCTCATTAGTCATTCATTTGCATTTATCTCTCCCGGTAATTTAATAATAAATATTAATAAAAAGAAAGAAATAATCGATGCGTATGTTCAGAATGGATCGCACGCCATTGGTAATTAAATGCAAACCAACAACTGCACCAAGCAAGCACACGGCGACTCCGTTGTTGGTAATCAAGACAGACAAAGGGGAAGGTCCGACACCGTTAAGGATCACTACTCCAAGGCCTTTTCCCTATGAATCAAATAAGGCTGTGCCATGGATATATGACATCCATTCTTCTGCCAACAGCGATATCTCCAACATCGCTGGACTTGGGGGCATGACTAGGAGTGGCAGGATCTACACTCCCGAAGATCTTCACGATAAAGCTCCCAAGAATAAAGGAAAAGAAAAGGAGAAAACCGAGGAAGATAGAGAATCCGAGGAGGAGACTGATGAGCTGTTAAAAATCATCAAACAAAGCGAGTATTCCATTGTGGATCAACTTCACAAGACACCAGCAAAGATCACTTTGTTGTCGTTGATCCTAAGCTCCGAACCGCATCGGCAAGCTCTGTTGAAAGTCTTGAACGAGGCATATGTGTCGCATACTATCTCCCAAGACAAATTTGAGGGGATTGTTAGTCACATCACGGCTAATGATCACCTCTCTTTCACCGATGAAGAGATCCCCGCTGAGGGACCGAACCACAACAAGCCCTTGCACATCTCTGTAAAGTGCAAGGAGTATCACATCGCTAAAGTCTTGGTAGATAATGGATCTTCCTTGAACGTGATGCCAAAAAGAACGTTCGACCAAATGACAATCAAGGGAGTCCAAATGCGCCCGAGCAACATGATCGTTCGAGCTTTCGACGGCTCTAAAAGAGAAGTGGTGGGAGAAATCAGTCTTCCAATCCAAATTGGGCCCACTATCTTTAATGTCGAATTCCAAGTAATGGATATTACTCCTGCATACAGCTGTCTCCTCGGCCGACCTTGGATTCATGATGCGAAAGCTGTACCCTCTACGCTCCACCAGAAAGTCAAGTTCATAGTGGGTGACAAACTGGTGACCGTACAAGCTGAAGATGACATACTCATCAGCAAGCCATCCACCATACCTTATGTGGATGCAGCAGAGGAAGCTTTGGAAACCGCCTTCCAAGCATTGGAAATTGCCAATGTTGAGACGTTTCCCCGAGAAATGAAGAAGGTAGCCCATATGCTCACTAAGAAAGGATACTTGCCAGGACAAGGATTAGGCAAGGACTCCTAAGGAATCCCGGAGCTACCCATTATCAAGGATAATCCGGGGAAACAAGGGTTAGGATTCAACCCCGTTAAAGATCAAAGAACGAAGAGGAATCAAGATCCTTCTCGACGTTCTTTAAGCCAGATCTTTAGGAAGGCCGGTTCACAAGCGTCAAGGCCGGTCGTCGTCATCAAGTGTTCTTCTCCTTCTGATAGGGATGTATAGACCTGATGACTATTAGAGATTACTCCTCGGGGACAGCCCGACCCCCGAGCCTCGATAGGGCACATGTTTCCACTATGATTATAATAAAATCATTCTTTATTATTTCTTACTGCTTCTCTTCTTGCTTACAATAAATTTCTAAACCACATTATTTTTAACCCTGTTTGAATAAGCATGAATGAGGTTAAGATTGTCTTAATAACAATAAACCCGCATCATTTTTATGTGGAAGTGTGTGTGACAACTTAGAGCACCTTTCCTTGGCCTCGACAAGTGCCATCATGGGTAAAAAGAAATCTTTTAAAATAAAAGAAGCTCGGCAGGAAACCCAAAAAGGGGGCTGCGCAAAAATAAGAGCAAAAGACCCGCTAAGAATCCCACGAAAAGGGTGACCTAGGCAAAAGTTAGGGTTACAAAAATCCGCTAAAACGCCACAAAAGGGTGTTTTAGGCAAAAATAAGGACAATCAAAAAACAAAAGAAATCCATGATGGTACCATGAGCCGAATTCAAAAAAGAAAGGCTCAAGAAAAGCTATCCAAGTTGTCAAATCACAAATGTTAATAACCAAAGACGTGCTTAACTTCATAAGTGTTTAATCAAACAAGCCTAAACACTTAAGCCTACCATTGGCCAAGCCATTCTTACAAAATCCATTTTTCAAAAATAAATAATCCCCTCTAAAACACAAACTTTCGAAAAAAAATATCCTTTCCTTCTTTTCTCTCTTGTCCCAAACGATTTTTGAATAATCTAGTGGAAACATGGAGATATAGTAGTCAATAGGAGGGTTGACACATCTTCTAAAGGAAAGGAAAATCATTTGGTTGATGACACCAAATCTCAATATAACATGCATCATTCCTCGGTTACAGAAATCGGCAGCACACAGCCCGTCTAGAGGAATGACAAAAATCCAAACAGAGAAACGCATCGGTTAATTCTTTTGAAAAGTAAATCAAATAGAATTAGGTGCATCATACTGCATACATGCATACAGATGATAGGTGTAATGGAAGATCACTTATTCTCTGTTTATTGAAAAAAAACAAAAAAATATAAACTTCAGAAAAACAATACGCCCGTATCATGTTCAGTACGCCCGTACCAAAATTAGGGTTATGAACAAATTTTCAATTCAATACGGGCATACTGAAATGAATAACGGCCGTATTGGCAATAACAAGAAATCCTCCCTCACGTCAATGACAAAATTCCTCCAAGAAGAAGAGGATAGGGGAAGCCATTCATTTTTTCTAAAAAAAAAAAAAAAACAAAAAAACAAAAACAAATTAAAAAAATAAAAACTTGCATCGCGTGCATCACGCATATTAATTGCACATTCAAAGACCTCATCACGAGGCAATTGCATAAAATAGAAAAAATAGAAAATTGCTTGTGTATGACAGTAGTCAACAAAAGTCGAAAACGAAAAAAGGCAAGGATACAAACAATACTCCTCAGTTTGTACAGAATAATTGAGCCTGGAGAGGCTTGCTGAAAAAATACTTCCTCAGAATAATTAAGCCTGGAGAGGCTTGCAGAAACAATACTCTCTCACCATACAGAATAACCGAGTCTGGAGAGGCTTGCCGAAACAATACTCATACAGAATAACTGAGCCTGGAGAGGCTTGCCGAAACAATACTCATACAGAATAACTGAGCCTGGAGAGGCTTGCCGAAATAATACTCTCTCAGAATAATTGAGCCTGGAGAGGCTCGCCGAAATAATACTCTCTCAGAATAACTGAGCCTGAAGAGGCTTGCCAAAATAATACTCCTCAGAGACATTTCTGTACAGAAAAAGCCAAAACCAACAAAAAAGGCAAAAATACAGAAAAAGCCAAAATCAACAAAAAATACAGAAAAAGCCGAAATCAACAAAAAGGCAAAAACACAGAAAAAGCCAAAATCAACAAAAAAGGCAAAAACACAGAAAAAGCCAAAATCAACAAAAAGGCAAAATACAGAAAATCCAACAAATTATACAGAATAATTGAGCCTGGAGAGGCTTGCTGAAATAATACTCCCACAAAATAATTAAGCCTGGAGAGGTTTGCCGAAATAATACTCTCCAAAAGACGTCTCAGCTCGCATTCTCAGGCTGAACAAAAAACCAATTCATCATACAGAATAATTGAGCCTGGAGAGGCTTGCCGAAATAATACTCCCACAGAATAACTGAGCCTGGAGAGGCTCGCAGAAATAATACTCCCCAGAGATATCTCAGCTTCACTCACGGGCCAAAATTCCCAGTGAAAGCTATCAAGGCCAGATCATCGAAATTCCCCAACGGAAGCATGATCCAAATATCCAAGTCAAAGGACTTAAACTTCTTTAGTGGAAGATAGCTTTCCAACTCAAACAAAGAGTGAAGCTAAGCCTGAAGAGGCTTTCTAAATAATACTCTGGGATACATAAGATCCCCAAATCCCCAGTCGCCTACTCAAGAGGCACCCTTACAAAAGGAGAAAAATAAAAAAAATAAATATTCCCCAAGCGGAATTCGGCATCTAGCCAAACCACTAAACATCAAGATGATTTGCCTAACAGAAGAGGTCAATCAAAAATCAACATCCAGAATCCCCAGCGGATAACAGCCTACACAGAGGCAGCAAAAATCAGAAAATCCAAAAGAGTCACCCGAATAAGGATAACCGGGATACTCCACCACGTCGAAAGGACGACAGCCAATCATAAGGCACCGCTCACATCAGAAAGAGCATCTTTGTGTCTGCACCCCCAAGGAATCAGAAATTCCCCAATGGGCACCAACTACGCAATGGAAAGTTGGGACGCAAGAACCTATGAGTAACTGCACATCCCCTAGACGGATCCCTGCATTATCCAGCCCTCAGTGGCACGAAAATCAAAAAAAACAATCGTCGAAACAACATCGTGGACTGTGGAGACAAAATCATCACAAATCCCTGGAGAGGGCAAACTCACGCTACCCAGATGTCCAGAGCACCGAGGTATGCACAGAGCCTGGAGAGGCAATACTCAGCTACCCCGAGGTTGTCAGGAACACGGAGGTATGCAACTACCCCGAGGTTGTCAAGAACACGGAGGTAAAGCCTGGAGAGGCGGTACTCACAACTTCCAGCTCGGGCGTCGAGTGAACTTGAGCCTGGAGAGGCGGTACTCACAGCTTCCAGCTTGGGCGGCAAGCGAAGCTAACCCTGGAGAGGGCAAACTCAACTGCCTAGGATGTCAGAAGCACCGAAGCAGAGCCTGGAGAGGCGGTACTCACAGCTTCCAGCTTGGGCGGCAAGCGAAGCTAACCCTGGAGAGGGCAAACTCAACTGCCTAGGATGTTAGAAGCACCGAAGCAGAGCCTGGAGAGGCGGTACTCACAGCTTCCAGCTTGGGCGGCAAGCGAAGCTAACCCTGGAGAGGGCAAACTCAACTGCCTAGGATGTCAGAAGCACCGAAGCAGAGCCTGGAGAGGCGGTACTCAGCTTCCAGCTTGGGTGGCAAGCGAAGCTAAGCCTGGAGAGGCGGTACTCACAACTTCCAGCTCGGGCGTCGAGTGAAGTTGAGCCTGGAGAGGCGATACTCACGCTACCAGAGTGCTCAGAAGCACGGAGGTATGCAGCTTCCGGCTCGGGCGACGAGCGAAGCAAAACCTGGAGAGGCTACTCAGCAATTTTCCACCGGAAGACACTACAAGTCGGAAGGATGGCCTTATCACCCGGACAATTGGGTCAACTCCTTTACTTGTCAGCCGGTACATCAAAAGGTCGTCCGACTAAGTAAAGGGGGGGCAGCTGTAGACCCCTAAAATTGTCCGGGTCGGAAATAAGACTCGAAGACTCTCGAAGACCAAAGGAAAGTCAGCCGGAAGGACTCCTGGAAGACCCTAGGATGATTATTTGTAGGTTTAGAGGTCTTAGAGTAGCAAAAAATAAGAAAGTGGAGGGAATGAAGCCCAATACGGCCTCCCAAAAGTTCAGTACGGCCGTATTGAACATTTTAAACTACAATACGGCCGCACTGAACTCAATACGGCCGTATTGAAGTTTCTGAACTTCAATACGGCTGCACTGAACTCAATACGGCTGCACTGAACTTCAATACGGCCGCACTGAACTCAATACGGCCATATTGAGGTTTTTTGAACTTCAATACGGCCATATTGAATTCAATACGGCCGTATTGTAGTTCAAAACTTCAATACGGACCGTATTGACCCCCAGAGGCCGTATTGCGCCTCATCCCTATAAATATGACGTCAATTGGACGTCATTCTACACTTTTGGACTGAGTTTTAACCCTCTTCTTGAGTATTTTGGGTTTTTTTGAGCAGTGCTCTGCCTAGAAATCACTCGGAGAGTTGATCCGACGAAGTTTTTGAGTCACGAGCCATTTGCTTGAGTCTCGAACCTAGTCGAAGGGAAATCCTCCGGATTTCCATAGTTAAAATTTTATAGGAGGGAGCGAGCGGTCTTGTAGAGGGAGGGAACGCCAAAACGCTTCCCAATTTCTGTCAAGATATATAAGAAAGCACGCTTCAAAGGTTTATCTCTTTAAAGTCCCTTCTTTTACCGCTTTCTGTGTGTACATATTAAAACTGTCATCATGTAGATAGTTAATTTATAATTGCTTAGAATAAATAGGGGTAATTTAGTAATTTCGCACTATTATTTTTAAATAATCTGTCATAGGGAACCCGAAAGGGGCGCTGTGGGGTGCTAACACCTTCCCCACGCGTAACCGACTCCCTTACCCGACTCTGGTTGTAATGGCCGAAGTCGATTTTTGAATCGATTGCCTTAAACCTCTTTTTCCAATGTTTTGAGTAAAACATTGGTGGCGACTCCATGAACCCTTCCTTTTTATGAAAACCGCTAATCCATGGAGGGTCCCGCTTGGGATTAACATGGATTGGTGAGCCTTTTAATAAAATTGCTCGTTTGACGAGGTCTCAGTTTGAGAATAAGTCATTCTAGCAATCCATATTTTTAAACAAATAAAAGAGTCCAACCATCCTTCGCGAATGCCGAAAGCCCGTTTCGGGCCGGTGGCGACAATACCTAGTCTCACACTACTAGGGGTCACCTCACAAGTCAAACTCAAGTCTCTAAATTGAGCCAAAAGGTCCATCTCCCTAATCATAAGAGAAGACAAATGTAAAGACTTCCTACTTAACGCATCAGCCACCACATTAGCTTTGCCCGGATGATAACTAAGATCAAAATCATAGTCCTTAAGAAACTCTAACCATCTCCTCTGCCTCATATTTAATTCCTTTTCGTCAAATAAATACCGAAGACTCTTATGATCACTAAACACCTCAGATTTTGAACCATACAAATAATGTCTCCAAATCTTAAGTGTGAATACCACAATTGCTAATTCAAGATCATGGGTGGGGTAATTCTTCTCATGTATTTTCAATTGTCTAGATGCATAAGATACAACGTTTCCTTCTTGCATTAACACTCAACCTAAACCCATCTTAAAAGCGTCACAATAAACCACAAAAGTATTACTAAGGTCAGACAACACTAAAACAGGTGCACTAGTCAACTTCTCCTTGAGGGCTTGGAAACTATTCTCACATTTACTATCCCACACAAACACAACTTCTTTCCTAGTTAAACTTGTCAAGGGTAAAGCTAACTTAGAGAATCCCTCTATGAATCTTCTATAGTACCCAGTCAATCCAAAGAAGCTCCTAATCTCACTAACTGACTTGGGTGCCTCCCACTTAAGCCCTACCTCAACTTTAGATGGATCTACTGTTATACCCCCACTGGAAATCAGATGTCCTAAGAAACTCACCTCCTCTAGCCAAAAGCCACACTTAGACAACTTGGCATAAAATTGTCTCTCCCTCAGGGTTTGAAGTACTACCTTTAAGTGTTCCTCATGTTCCTCTTTAATCTTGGAATAAACTAGTATGTCATCTATGAAGACAACTACAAATTTATCCAAGTACGGATGAAAAATTTGGTTCATGTAATCCATAAAAATTGCCGGAGCATTCATCACACCAAAAGGAATTACTAGATACTCATAATGCCCATATCGAGTCCTAAATGTTGTCTTGGGTACATCCTCACCCTTAACTCTAATCTGATGGTACCCTAATCTAAGGTCAATTTTACTAAATACACAAGCACCCACTAACTGGTCCATAAGATCATCTATCCTAGGCAATGGATACTTATTCTTAATGGTTACCTTATTCAATTGGCGATAATCTATGCACATTCTCATGCTACCATCCTTCTTCTTAACTAAGAGTACATGTGCTCCCCAAGGTGATACACTAGGCCTCACAAACCCCTTCTCCAACAAGTCTTCTATTTGTTTCTTAAGCTCCACTAACTCTACGGGTGACATCCTATAAGGTGCAATAGATATAGGTCCTGTTCTTGGTACTAGGTCTATGGAAAACTCTACTTCTCTTGTAGGTGGTAAGCTAGACATATCATCAGAGAAGACATCCAAAAAGTCACACACAACAAGCAGTTCATTCACCAAAACATTACTCTCAGAATTCAAAGAAGCTAACAACATGTACACTTGGGCATCCTCTTGCAAAGATGCCTTAACTTGGTTGGCAGTCAAATAGTCCTTACTCACTTTTTCAACAGGCTCCCCAAAAATAATAGATTTATCAGCACAAGTCAAAAGGACATGATTGGAAGATAACCAATCCATACCCAGAATAACATCTAGCTGACTTAGAGGCAAACAAATTAAGTCAACCATGAAATTTCTACCACCAATGCTCAAAGGACACTTTAAACAGACATCAGAAGTAGAAAATCAACCACTAGTTGGTGTCTCTACTATTAATTCAAAAGACAAGGAAGAAACAGGTAATTTTAATTTGGACACACGCATGTGATATGAAAGAGTGAGTCGCACCAGAGTCATACAAAACAATTAGAGGAGTTCCATTGATGAAACACATACCTTGGATTAAGTCTTCGGATTGAGTAGCTTCAGCACCACTCAAGGCAAACACCCTTCCTGTCGCTCTAGGTTTGCTAGCGCTCCCTCCAACCTCTGTTGTTCCTTTCTTGTTATTGGGGCATTCATTAGCTTTGTGTCCCTTCTGTTGACAGTTGTAACATGTTATTGCTCTTGGTATCCGAAACTCAATTTCCCTATGCCCTGGCTTTCCACAGTTGAAGCAGTTGTTGTGTGGAACAAAACCCACACTCCCTCCTCTAGAAATTTGGCTAGCTTGGCTCCTTTGTTGCACAAAATCTTGATTATTCACTTTAGAACTCGAATTCCCGGCAGACTTGGTGTAAGGTTTACCTTTACTAGATGACCCAAACTTATTATGATTCTTCATGGGGTCCTCCATTCTTATAATGAGTTACTCTAGCACGGTTGTCCTGATCATAGACTCGGCACTTATTCACCAGTTCATGATATTGAGTGATCCCTTGGTAATTGAAAACTTGTTTTATCTCAGGGCGAAGACCACTCAGAAACTTCACACACTTGTCCTCTTCATTACCTACACCATCATACATGGGACAGAATCTAACCATGTCTTTACACTTAGTAATATACTCAGCCACAGAATTTTCTCCTTGCTTCAACTCAAGGAATTCCACCTGTTTCCTATGTCTCACATCTCGTGGAAAGTATTTCTCCAAGAATAGCCACTTGAAGTTCTCCCAGTTCACTTGTGTACCTGCAGCCATCATTCTCTACAAAACACCTTGCCACCAAATTCTAGCCTCTCCAGAAAGCATGAAGGCAGCCAAAGTTACCTCCTGCATCAAAGGACATCCCATAGCTTGGAATATCTTTTTAACCTCAAACATCCAGTCAGCAGCTCCATCAGGATTATAACCCCCATGGAAGCTTGGTAGATTATTTCGCTAGAATCTCTCCAGCCAATCAATCTCTAGTCGTTGGTTCAAATTACCAAGAGCCTAAGCCATCGCTTGTAGAGCATCAACAATTGCACGATCATTCCTACCTCCTGCCATTACTTTTCTAATCTCCAAAAAAGTTAACAATTATACTATAAGTAAACAACAAACTTAATCAATCATTTCACTAGCATATTAATAAGTTTTACAATCAATTCATTCCATCATTCACCAACCAAGAAAGCATAGTAGACTCATAACTCACGGCCGATTGGATCGACCTGCTCTAATACCACTAAATGTGATACCCTTACAACCCCAATTTTTATATCATAATAATGCAACATTATAAATAAATTTTCCAACATTGGTAAAAAGGATTCACATAAAAGCTTCGTAAATGCTCTTCAATATCCATAATAATAAAATTTTAGAAAAATGAAACACAAGAATTTACAAATTATTTTAAAAATAATAATCATTACAATTCCAAATCCATATAAAAAATTCTGTCCTAGAAATCCTCTGGCCCGATGTCACAATATCAAAGCATACCCCTAATTTAACTGTTGGCATTCTAGATGTCACTCGTAGCCGGATCTTCCTCACCTAAAACATCCACAAATTGTATGGTGAGAAAAGAAAACATTATATGTAAAGCACACAAGGAAAATCACAACATAATCATAACTCATTACTTAATGAAATGTTGACAAGTATTTCTGTATATCATAATTTATCAATCATTCATCATCTTCACATCTCAATTCACAATTACACCAATCCATCATAATCCACACAAATCTTACAATTAACACTATGTCAAGGCCACGCCACATTTGACACAAGTGATATGGGTTAATTGTCTCATTCATCCCACACCATGCCAGGGGCACGCTCGTCCTTGTAGAATCACTTACTCAAGGTTCGTCTCATCCCTAGTCATTAGTGTGAGGAACCACAATCACATTACAATCCACACAATCTCTTATAATTAACCTTATGCCAAGGCTAACACATCTGACATAAGTGATACGTGTTAATTGTCTCACTCATCCCACACTATGCCAGGGGCACGCTATCCCTGTAGCATCACTTATCCAGGGGTCGTTGCATTCCTGGTCATATGTGTGAGGAACCACAATTACATTCATATTCACATTCAAAACAACATTCCATCTCATAACTCAATTTCATATCACATACAATAAATCCACACAATACAATGATTCACATATTCCTCAAGCAATTCACCATAAATATACATCTATAACAATAATATAACATTAATATAAAACTCAATTAATACATCAATTTAATACAATATTAAATCAAACAGTAAAACCCCCAATTTTTCTAAAACTTAACTCACAGGCACTTTTCTACAATTTCGTTCTCTCTCCCAGATTATCATTCTTACAAATTAAATATATATTTCTAATCCTCAATACATACAGAATCTAATGGGATCATCAATTTCTCAAACAAAAATAATTATAAAATTACCTATAATCCTAAGGGACTCTTCTTCTACCCAATTCCCTCATGTAACTCTACATATAAATAATCCATTTTTCCCCCGTACTTGGATAAACAGTAGCTGAAACTAAGCAGGATCTGGTTGATCTCCTCCGCTGGATTCCTCTCGATCTTCAAAGAGTGTAGAAGAAAAGAAGAGAAGAGAGTAAAGAAGAAAAGAGTCAAAAATGAGAAGTGTGTATTTTAGGAGTGGCAGAGCGTTCTATTTATAGGCAACTGGCGAGGTCGGAACGGCCCGTTCCAAATCCAGAACGGACCGTTCTAGACTCTACGTCATGTGTAAAATTTCATAACCAGAACGACCCGTTCTAGGGTTGCATTTAACCCACAATGGCCACATTTGGAATGACTGATTCTAGTTTAGGGTTATTGGCCATTTTGGTTGTCTGGAACGGCCCGTTCTAATTTTAGAACGGCCCGTTCTAATTTTAGAACGGCCCGTTCTAGGCTACCAAAAATAGGTTTTTTTAGTAGTTTGGAACGGCCGTTCCAATTTGGGAACGGACCGTTCTAGGCTACTAAATTACCCTAATAATTACCAAATTATCCTCAATAAAGGTATGAAAATTGGAGTGTTACATTCTCGACCACTCTTGGCCCGTCAACTTCACTCACCGGTGCTAGTATTCTTTAATCTGCCTCTTCAGGCTCGTAGTGAGTATTCTTTGACAAGCCCCTCTAGGCTTTACAAGTATTCTTTCCCTAGTCTCTTCAGGCTTTAGACATGATTGATTTGTGTTTTGGCTTGAGTGCATACATAACTCTCACAGAGAGGATCGGAAATTTTCTACACTCTTTAAGGTTTGTTACCTTAGTCTTATAGAGACTTGTGTTTTAGTGTTTGGGTTACTCTCATGGAGAGGATACACAGGTTTACAACAGTCACTAAGGTTTGTCCATAATTGACAAATTTAAAAATCTTAGTCTATAGAGATACAAATACAATATTACATTGTATATATGACTATCTACGCTCATCTCTGGACTCTCTGTCTTGTGGGCTTGATATCACTTTTTTCTTAATCAAAAGCCTAGGTCAAAGCCTATGATTATTCCTTCGTTGCTTCTTTGCCAACCTTTTCCGGTTTGATGTTATTGCATATTTATAGGCCAGTAAAATTTTCCTGTTGCATATGTCCATTGAAGCTGATATAGTCGTTCATGACTAGTTTGATCCTTTCATTTAATGCATTTGGTCTTGCATTAAATGTTACTTCATGTTCTTAGACATTGCGTGTATTCTTCTCTGTCTTGTTGACAACAATGCGTGACTTTATCTAAGACCTAGAAATTGTTAAGTCAGACAAAAACGGAAGCAATTCCCAGCAAGGTTTTGAATGAGACAAAGATAATACATATTATTATTACTAACAAGTGTGTTAGTGTTTCAGATATAAGTACAGGTAAACTAAAGAATAGAGAATATACATCCATACCAGAATCAAGAGATATGAGCCAAGCATTGGATAAAGGTTGAGCAAACGAAGTGGATACATCAGATGAAGACACAAAAAAAAAATATGAACAACCAAAGTGAAGGGAGAAAGCTAACAAGACGGCAGATGATGAGATCAAGCAATCAAACAGAGACTCGAATACACAGACAAAAATTACGGAAGTTGGATTGCGTCTGAAGACACAACGATACAAACTACCTAACATTCACACTCTCAGAAGAACATATGAAGTCATTAAAGTATAAGAAGAAAGATAAGACAAATGGACGAGCGCTTATCCATAAATCAAAACAGTGTGTTTCAGGGCAAGTACACTTACCAGCCAGGAAAAGACAACACCTTAGCAGCAACAGAACCAAGAAAGTACAAAAGATCTCGAGAAGTGCAGATTCAGCAAGCAAACATTAAATGCTAAGTCAGAAGCATTAAATGTCACAATTCATGAAGATTGTATAAAATAGATGAAAGAATCAGATCATAAGCAATCAAGCATAAGTACGAAGTCTGCCATTACCAAAATGAGACATTTAAGTATCAAACGAAGCCTATAAGGAACAGTCAAGGCAAGACACGAACCAGTAAAAACGAGACAGATGAAGGAAATGACATAGGAAACCAAGCGTCAAGAGATGAATAGTTGGAACACGAACATGTACCAGATGATCACAAAATATCCAGACAAAGCTGTGTCAAGTGCAACTGCTCTAAAGCACAGATCAGACGAGGGATATGTCTAAGGCCAGAAGAAAGTCAATCAAGCATCAGGACCAAGAGCAACACAAACTAAAAGAAACTCTGGACAAAGATAAGTCTATTGACAAGATCATATAAGACACCAAATCATCAATGACAAATACTCAGATGGAGAACTAAACGTGAGATGCATACGAAGACTACTGAGCAAGCACTTATTTAGTCTCAAAGGATTATTCAAAGCATTATCTAGGATCACGTAGGCGTCCTCAACGTAACAACAGAAGAAACAAAGATGAAGAAAAACACGTAAAAGTAGAACATGCATGTGTCAGAAAAAGTGCATTACTTTTTCAGAAAAGGACAACGGCTATATTGTTGCATGACCAGAAAAAGACAAATAATTTTTTGGTCTCTGATAAAGTCAAACACTAGTGCAACAGGACAAAGAAGAATACACGCAATGTCTAAAGATTGGAAGCAACATTTAATGCAAGACCAAATGCATTAAATGAAAGGATAGAACTAGTCATGAACGACTATATTAGCTTTAGCAGACATATGCAACGTGAAAATTTTACAGGCCTATAAATATGCAACAACATCAAATCGAAAAAAAAGAGGAGGCAAGAAGCTATGAAAGAATGATTATATGCCTGATTATATGCCTTGCCCTGGGTGTTGTAAACATATGTATCCTCTCCATAAGAGTAACCCAAACACTCAAACACAAGTCTCTGTAAAACTAAGGTAGCAAACCTTACTGAGTGTAGGAAATTCCCAATCCTCTCTGTGAGAGATATGTATGCACTCAAACCAAAATTGTCTAGCCAACATTGTAAAGCTTGAAAAGGCTAGGAAAAGAATACTTGTAAAGCTCGGAGGGGCTTGTCAAAGAATACTCATTGCTAGCCAGAAGTGGCTGAGAAGAATATACTAGCGTTGGTGAGTGAAGTTGACGAGCCAGGAGTGGTCGAGAATACTTGGAGAACCAGAAGTGATTTAAGAATACTAACGTTGGTGAGTGAAGCTGATGGGCCAGGAGTGATCGGGAATATTTGGAGAACTAGAAGTGGTTTAAGAATACTAGCGTTGGTGAGTGAAGCTAACGGGCCAGGAGTGGTCGAGAATACTTAGAGAACCAGAAGTGGTTTAAGAATACTAGCGTTGGTGAGTGAAGCTGACGGGCCAGGAGTGGTCGAGAATACTTGGAGAACCAGAAGTGGTTTAAGAATGCTAGCGTTGGTGAGTGAAGCTGAAGGGACAGGAGTGGTCGAGAATACTCTAGTCCAGGAGTGGACGATAATACTCAATGTTCTTCATTTCATATCTAGTGGAACCCTTCAAGTTGAAAGAGACTGGACGTAACTCTGTTGAACGAACCGGTATAAAATGATTATATTCTTTTATTTACTTAGACGCAAATCTTCCTTATTGATTAAATTTTTGCGAAAGACTTCATCCAATGTTTATATATATATATATATATATTTAAAACAACTTTTAGACGAAGACGCTAACTTTGCTTGACAAAATTATTACACTGAAAGTTTCATCTGCTACTTATCCTTAAACGAAACTATCTTGAAAAGGAAAATGCAAGAACTTCAATTAATACTTTTACGAGACATTTTCCCTAGTGGACGATAAACTCTTCAGACACATTGATCGTATGTTAAGCAAACTCTGCACAACCGTCTAATATTCAAAAGTACAGTGGACAAAGAGCACTACTCTTGCGAAAATGTTTTAAAATACCTTTGTTCACACACACATATTCAACCTCCCTTCTATGTGTTTTTCCACTAACATAAGAAATTATTTGTCTTTTTCTGGTCATGCAACAATATAGCCATTGTTCTTTTTTGAAAAAGTAATGCACTTTTTCTGACACATGCATGCTCTGCTTTTACGTGCTTCTCTTCTTCTTCGTTTCTTCTACTATTACGTTGAGAACACTTATGTGATTGTAGATGATGCTTTGAGTAATCTTTTGAGACTAGATAAGTGCTTGCGCAGTGGTCTTCGTCTGCATCTTATATGGCTTTTTCAATATTACAAACAGACTTGTCTTCGTCTAGAGTATCTTTTAGTCTGTGCTGCTCTTGGTGTTGATGTACGATTGAATTTCTTCTATCCATAGACATATGCCTCGTTTGATCTATGCTTTAGAGTAGTTGCACTTGACACAACTTTGTCTGGATTTTTTGTGATCATCTAGTGCATATTCGTGTTCCAACTATTTATCTCTTGATGCTCGGTTTCCTACATCACTTGCTTCATCTGTCTCGACTTGTCTGGTTCGTTCTTGCCTTGACTATTCCTCATAGGCTTCATCTGATACTTCAGTGTCTTATTCTGGTGGTAGTCCTCTTCCGTCCGTGAGCAGACTTCGTTTTATGCTTGACTAACCAACATCTAATTCTTTTATTTAGTTTGCACAATCTTTGTGGATTGTTGCATTTAATGCCTTTGATCTTGCATTAAATGTTTTCTTGTTGAATCTGCACTTCACGAGGTCTTTTGTACCATTTGTTTGCTTCTATGAGTGACATTAAGATATCTCTGTACTTTCTTGGTATTGCAGCGATAGAGGTGTTGTCCTTTGCTGACTGGTAGGTATACTTGCTCTAACACACGCAGTTTTGATTTGTGAATAAGCGCTCTCCCATTTTTTTTATCTTTCTTCTTCTGTTTGGATGTCTTCATGTGTTCTTCTGAGAGTATGTATGCTAGGTAGTTCGTCTCGTTGTGTCTTCAAACGCAATCCATTTTTCTTGATCTTCGTCTATGTATTCGAGTCTCCGTCTAGTGTGTTTTAACTTGGTTTTATCCATCATCTTGGTTGCTCATGTCCTTTTCCTTTATTTCTTTTGTGTCTTTGTTTGTGACTGTCTTCGTTTGATGTGTTCCCTTCGTTTGCTCAACCTTTATCAAGTGCTTGGCTCATGTCTCTTGGTCCTGGTATGGATGCATATCAACTTGCCTGTACTTATATTTGAAAGACTAACACACTTGTTAGAAATAAAAATACGTATTATATTTGTCTCACTCAAAACCTTGCTGGGAATTGCTTTTTTCTTCGCCTGACTTAACAATATTTTCCAAACCCTCTCTTCATAGTCTTATTCTCTCATTGGAGAACTTTCTCCTTAAGAACTTTTATCAAGGATTTCCTCCTCTTGGAAAGTTATCATTTATTACTTATCTTCCACTTGGAAGTGGTGCACTAATCACTCTCATTCTCTTCCATATTTGTTAGATTTCTATGACATTTTGAGCCATGATGGATGAAGATTGAAGGAGCTAGGTGGAAGCTATGGAAAAATCATCACCTCTCTCCATAGGTTTTTCCATAATTTTCTTCTTCTTCATAGAGCCTCACAGATGAAGATAAAGGGAGTAGTAAAAAGCATAAAGGATAAATCAATCATCCTTGAAGCTTATTCCATTCCATGTTTTGATTTGTTGAACTCAAAATCATACATTCTTTGTATCTCTAAAAAGCTAAGATAGAAATCTACAAAAGTGTTTCTCATGGGACAAAGCTAATTTAGTCATTTTGAGGCCCAAAAATTTGTTTAAAGTTTTTACCTCTACACTTGAGAGAGAATTCTCATTAGGAGCTAAACTTAGGAGAAGTTTAGACATGTAATTAGTGGGTCGGGCTTATAACTAATTGGATTTAGGCCCATTATCTTAGGTAATGTTGATCTTTTAGATTTTCCACTTGCTTCTGTTGCAAGTTTTTCTATATTTTCTTTCTTTCTTTCTCTCTCCCTCTCTCTCTCTCAAATTTTTCTTTCATTTTTCTTGTTGATTTTGTGGCAGCATCTTGATGAAAATGCTTGACTAATTCGTTTATCAATTTGAGGTTACAAGATTTACAGTAAAATTCGAGCTCTGATTTAATTTTTCTCTTCATCTTTTTCTCTTCTTTTCTAGATCTAATTTTATGATTTGTGATTATGAATTGTATTTTTGGATCTAGATTTGAATTAGATTAGGATTGATCAATCCAATCTAAAGAAGGATTAGGTAATTGATTAATTGCGTTATTCAACATGTTCATTGTTCTTGAATTTCTAGAAATTAGGATATGTAACTGCTAATTTCATTTTTGTGAAATTCTTAGATCTACATTCAATTTAAATCCGTGTTTGTGGGAATATGCTTGAATTTTTATTTTATGTCTAAACTATGAAAATTTTACCTTAAGGATTGACATTTTGTATTGATTTTTTTCGATTGAAATTTCTTAATTTTTACCGTTACGTTTTTAATTTGTGATTTCATTAAAAATCTCTTATCTAACATTGCGTGATAATTTTAAATTCACATGATTTGTATTTCTAAGAAGAATGACCTAAATTAGTTCTTATATTTCAAATTTAAGGAGAATCTAGCTGGTTTTTATAGTGGCTCAACAATGGTATCAAACATTAACTAGCCCATATTACTAATTATTACACTTGCTTGATTTTACATATTTGTAGAAAAGATTTATTTTAAAAATCAATTTTATCCTTCAACCCTATTATTTCTTTGGACGTATATTTTTTGAAATGATTTAGACAAATATTAGTATATCAAAATTATTATTTTGTTATTATCAAAATTGGAATATTATATGCATGTAATTATCTTTGGTTTAACAATTTTGTTTTTTTAAAAGTAAATAAAAGGTGTTTTAGATTCCTTAATATTGGGGTAAAATTAGTTTTAGTTTTTATAATTTTGAAAGAGAAATAATCGTTTTTCTTCCCATTCTAAAATGCAGAATATTCTATCCCACAAGAAGAGTGAACAAATTCACTATAAGGTAATTAGTGTTAAAATTGGCTATATTTTAGAAATACAAATATCAAAACCGCCATTTTCAAAAATAATGGGAATAACACCAATTCTGGCCAAAATGTTGAAAAACTGGTAACCCATCTTGTCCTTTTACATCTCTTCCAAAAAAAAATTGATTTATTTATGTAGTAGATCAAGTTCTTAAAATCCGTGTAATGAATATAGATGAAAATCGGATAAAATTAGTTCATTCATCACATGAACTAGCTAGATTAAAAATGGTAAATTTTATAAATTTAAAGAATTTTAAATTTATGATGTTTAAAATACTTTGATTTTAATTGCTATTATTAACACTACTACAATTTCTCTTATTACATGTGATTTTTTTTTGCAAATTTTTATGAAAAATTCGCAGGAAACGTTGTTCTTGCAAATTTTTCTGCGAAATTTTATCTGTAGGTAATACCTTAGTGGATAATATATTTTTGCGAATTTTAAAATTCGCAAAAAATTTTCCTGCGAAATTTGTTGCAAAAAAATTCGTAGGAAAGTTCCTGCAAAAAAAAATTTGCAGGAAAGTTCGTAGGAAAATTTGCAGGAAAGTTTCTTGTGAATTTTTCACAAGAAATTCTGCAGGAATATTTTTTACGAAAAAAAATTAAAGAAATTACTATAAATTTTATCAATAATTCTTCAAGTTTCAAATGCTCACAATGAATTCATCCGAAACATTTGTTTCCATGCCTTTAACATGTGATACATAATCTTTTAAATTCTAAGATTGTAGATTATAAGCCTAACACTCAATCATACAAATCAACTTGTAAGGTAAGTGTTGCCCCAACTTATATACTCTTTAGTTGTTTTATTTTCAATCGATGTGGGACTTGAAGTTTTTTTAAAATATTAAACTTATAAATTTAAATATATTTTTTATTTTCCTGCAGATTAAAATTTGCAGGAAAATCCACAGGAAAAGTTACCTACAAATTTTTTTACCATTTAGTAAACATTACTTGCGAATTTATTTTTGCAAGAAAATCTGCAAAAAATAAAACAAAATTCTTACAATATTTTTTGCAAATTTTTACCATGGAAAAAAAATTTCTATGATCATTAAAATTGTAGCAAAATTTGTAAGAAATATCTGTAAATTAATTTTCGCAAAAGATTTCTGCGAATATTTTTTTGCAGGAAAATTCGCAAGAAAATGATATTTTTCTAGTAGTGTCATAAAATATTTTGTTTAGTTAAGTTAATTCAAATTTCTTAAATTTTAAATTATTAGATTGGATATGATAAGTTGATTCAACCATGGTAAAATTGATTTTAAAAATATATTTATACATTGAGATTTTTAAATTAAATTTTATAAAAATAAAAGTTAACTAATTTTTAAATATTTAATGATTTTAAAAATTAATATTAGATAATATTTAAAAATTTTAAAAATATTTTTACATATTCAATAATTCAAAATCTAAAGAGATAAGAGATAAGATAAAATATATAAGTGAAATACGAGAAGAAAAATAAAAAAATTTAAATTCTTACTTTTTTTTTTGAGAATTTAAAATTCTACTATTTTAAATAATTTTATAAATACTTAAATTTGAAATTCTTTATAAATTTTCTATTCAAATATAATATTTTACCTTAAAAAATTTGAAATACTTCAAATAAATAAATTACTTTATTAAAATTTTATATTCAAACACATCATTAAAAAAAAAATAACTAAAAGGAAATTACATAAACTATTGAAAAGGTGTTATAAGAGAATAAGAAATTGTGGAGTAAATGAATTTGTTTAGGCCCTAGAAGAAATGAGAGAGGTTGGTGTTTGTTCTTGTGGATGTTTTTCACAAAAGTGAAAAAATGGGAAATAGTGACACTGAACAAATGGTGTGATGACAGGTGAGAGAGAAGTTTGTTGCGGAAAAGAAAGTGGAGGTCCCAACTCCCAAGAGTGGGGGAGGAACCTACACGGAACTCGAGGCAAGGACAAAGTCACGGTTATTGTCGGTTATGGCAGTTTGCCCACGTGCTCCTCTTTTTTCCTGTGGGCCCAGGCCCAGGCCCACTTGCCCCACCGACATATCTCTTTCTTTTCTTTTCTTCATTTGTATACGCTTCCGTATACAAATGAACTCCAATCACTTCACCAATATACGCCAATTACTTTTTCTTAATTCAATTATCATCTCCACATCAATGCTTTAAAATTCGACTGAATGACCACACTAAACATTGTTTTAAAAATAAGAAAATTAAATTAAATACTTTAAAATTTAAAAGACTAAATTGAACATTTTAAATAGTAAAACCAAATTAATAATAATTTTATAAATAATTTATAACAATATGTAATATTTAAATACTTATCTTAAATTATTTTAGATTCAATTAAAATAGTAAGAAAATAAGAATAATTATTTTTTTGAAATTATCGCTTTTGGATTGGTTAGCTTGGTACAAGCCAAGTTTTTGTTTTTTAAAGTGCTTTTAAAAAAATATTTCAAGTTAATGGACTAATTATTACATTGATTCTGGATTAGATCAATAAGGATGAACGATTCAATATTTTTTTTTATCAGTAAGAATCACAATTATGATAAAGTTTAAACTTAAGTCTGTATGTATACTAACAGTTTAATGGTTTAATTTTAAGTTTAAAACAATGGTTAAATTTTAAAAGAAACTCATAAAAACAAACTTAATTACCTTAACAAGATATGATAAAAAAATAAATTGACTATTTAAAAAAAATTATCTAGATAGAAGAAAATAATATATTTGATAGATAAATTATTGTCTTTCCTTTTTTTAAAATATTTATTTTAATTTCTCTTTATTTAAAACGTTTAATTTGATTCACTATTTCCCAAAAAATATTCAATATTACTTTCCTAGTCCATGTTGCAATTCACGACGCTAATCAAATGGGATGAAAAAATAATATTAAATATTTTTTAAAATTAAATATTTAAAATGGATATTTTAAATATAAAATGACCAAATTAAATAATGTAAATAAAAATAAACAAAAAAAAAGTTAGCCAAATTTTTACATCATCAACTAATTAAACTTATGATATTATTAATTAAAATTAATTAATTCAAACATTTTTATTAGTATTTATGAATTAATTATTCATTTCTTATAAATAAATAAAAAAAAAGGAGCAAAGGAGTATAAAGTTCAAATCTTCAGGCTATATTTTTTACAAAGCTGTACTTAATAAAAAATCAGTCAATAGTGAAACTTAGACCACCTAAGTCAATGTTTCAGTATTTTAAAACTTATCCTAGGAATCTTGATGCAGTGATGCATACAGATTTTGACACTCATTTAGACCAAGTCAAACCTAATCAGTGAAAAATGCAAAACCTTAAACTCCTTTCATACTAACCCAAATAGAGTCGGTATTAGAAGTGAAAAACACAGTTTAAATCTCTTGTAGCATGTAAAATAGATTGATAGAATACCAGTGAAGACTTGAGGGTTCTATTTTATTATTTTGTTTTGTGATAGTTACTTAAACCTTCTTCATGTGATGGGAGGGAAGAAGGTGTGAGAGAAAGTAACATTGCAGTATAATTTGACCAACGACCATGATAGCTTGACAAAGGACCCTCGAGCATGTTCATTTGGATCATTCGCAGGAATCATGCCGACACCCCCTCTTGACTAGCTTTATTTCCTGTGACTGTAGGAAACATGGCAGCATATGTGTCATTTTCTAGGAACCTTCGTTCCAATAATGGTGGCTACTAGAAATAATACATACTTAAAAGTGATTAAGGGTCGATACCTAACAAAATGATATTGCATATTCCCGCGATTTAGGTTACAATTTGTGTCCTATATAATATTAATTTTGTAATTTTAGTTCTTTTAATTTTATAATTTTAATATCCTAACTTTATAAAATTTGTATTTTTTTTTAAATATGCACACATTAATGGTTAAAATTGAATTAGTGATGATCTAACATCTAGTGAAAGATATGATTATGAATATTGAATAACTTTTAAGATAAATTACACTTTTAATAATTCTTATCTCATTTTATTGCTTTTTGAGAAAGAAAAAAAAAAAGAGAATTAAAAGTGAAATTTGTCCTAAATTAACAGAAGAGGCATGGCTAGAAAGATTCAAGAGAATTAGATCCATAATGGGTATAGTAGACTTAAGCTTATCTTGTCATAAACTACTAAATAATTAAGCCTAATATCTTTTTATATACTTGTATATAATTTTCTTATTTTGTATTTTGGGTCAAGTAATATAGGAAATTTGTGATAATTTTCTTTAAGTGTATTTGTTGGGCCGAGTGAAGTACAATTTAATTTTGGGCCAATGTTTATAATTGAATTGAATTTGGATACACATGTGGTGGGCTGAAGTGGAGCACATGGTGCAGGCAAATTCAAATTCAAATATTTAATCGCATGCTTTTAAAATTAAGGCTCACTTTATTTGTTTGTCACATGACCTTCTCTTTTCGGTTAGTTTGAATCTTAGACCTAAAAGCACATGGTGCACATGGGATGTTGGAGCTAAATTTTGAATTCAAGGAGTGGATGGCCAACTTACCTCAGTTTAGGCTACTAGGATTCAAATTGAACCAAGGTTAGCTTAGCTTAGCTTGCTCCACAAACTTCCTAGTTTGTATAAGATCATTCTCTCATTGTAAAGGCCACTTGTTGGAGTATATGAGTATTCAATTTCAGAAATCTCTCTAAAGTTACTTTGGAGAATTTCTCTCCTTACGTACTTTCATTAAGGAAACTTTTCTTATAGAAAGTGTAACCTATCTTGTTTACCTCTTTACTTGAAGAGTGGTGCACCAACCTCAACTACTACCTCATCATTTGACTTGTTTTCTTTGAGTTTTTGATCCATGGAAAGAGCTTGAAGAGCCTGAAGGATCCTCGAGGAAAATTGCCAATCATTTCTCCAAGGAGATTCCATCATTTCAATATGTAGAGCTTTGGTTCATCCATGGAGGTGTAGTCTTCTAATTTTCTTGTGTCAAATATGTTCTTGATTGTCTTGTGGTGTAATTGTTGTTTAGATCTAAGTCATGCATGAATTTCGATAGATTTAAATTGTTTTGAAAAATATTGGTTCATAAAAATTATTGATCAAGTATTCTTGAACCAATTCTTGCTGACCATTAGGAAGTGTGCTATGTGTTTGTTTTTTATTTGTTTGAGTCTTGATTCATTTGTTAGTAATTTGAATTCAAAAATCCATTAAAGAAAGTGCATGTTTTTCTTTTTAAAAAAAAACTTTTTGAATTCATAGAAGTTGTCTAAAGTTATATATAGTCTTTGAATTGTACATGTTTCTAGTTGTACGTATTCCTATTTGAATTTTAAAAAATTAATGCAATATATGAATTAATCTTGCTTTGGGTGAATTCTTTGAGTGCTTTTGTGTTTACTATTTTGAGTTCATATTTTCCATTAGATCATTTGTAAATTCATAAAGCTAGGATTCTTTATGTCTTGCTAGTTGTGTTAAGAAAATTTGCAATCTCCTTAAATTTTTTGGCTCCAAAATTTGAATGGAATCTTCGGTGTTATTTGGAATTGAATTTCAAATTTAAGAGTGTAGCACATGCATCTTAATTCTATGCTACATTGAATCTAGTTGTTGATTCATCCCATGTTCCTACCTACTTGAACTATAACTCACCAATTGAATCAATTTGAATTTTAAATTTATCAATTGATTGCAATTTTGAATTTCTACTCTCTTGGAAATATTTTGTGACAAATTTGAATTTTTTTAGAAAAAGTCATAAATAGCTTCAAAAGAAAAAGAAATCAATGAGTTTAAAAAATATACAAAAGAAATATTACAACTTTTGAGTTTAAAAAAGTGATCAAGTGGAGCTTGAGATTTAAAAAATATTGTAATTAAATTCAAATATTTTTGTCACACAAATATAATTTGAAATTGTAATTATCGACACTTGAATTCTGTTAGGTCAAAAGACGATCTTAGATCTCTTAGCTATAACATTTAGGGTTTAGTGAAGCTATAATATAATTTGAAATTACAATTACTCTCGTGTTTTAAGACACATGCTCTCAACAAGTCCTCTAAAGATTGTATGGTTCTTTTGGTTTGGTCATTTGCTTGAGGGTGATAGATTGAACTCATCCTAAGTTTGGTACCTAAAGCCTTGTGCAAGGTCTCCCAAATCTAGAGGTAAACCTAGGATTTCTAATAGAAACTATACTAGTAGGAACCCCAAGTAACCTCACAATGTACAACTTGGTCAACCTCTCCAAAGGATATCTAATGTTGATAGGGATAAAGTGAGCAGACTTCATTAGTCTATCCACTATAACCCATATGGAATCTCAATTTTTTGTAGTTCTAGGTAACTCAACCAAAAAGTTCATGGAGATATTATCCCACTACACAGGTATATCCAAGGGCTACAACTTTCTTGAAGGTTTTTGGTATTCTACCTTAAACTTTTGACACATTAGACAACCATAGACAAACTCTTCTGTCTCGCTCTTCATCCTAGGCCACCAAAATATCTTTTTAAAGTCTTGATACATCTTAGTGACTCCTAGGTGGATACTAAGGCTACTATTATGACCTTTCTTAAGGATCATCTTCTTAAGCTCAAGTATGCAAGGAACACACACACATATCCTTAAGCCTTAACTCTTAATCTACACCAACTCTAAATTCTCTTTCTTTCCCCTGGTTCAACCTTTCTACCTGAATTAACAAGAAAAGATCTACCTTCTAACCTTTTTTAATATCATCTATTAGGTTATTGGTCACTCTCAAGGTTCCCAATCTAATACTTTTAAAGGTCAACTCAAAAGTCAAACTAAAGTCTCTAAACTCTTTTAACAAGCTTAGCTCTTTAACCATCAAAGCAAACACTTAAAGAGATTTCTTACTCAAAACATCAACCACTACATTGGCCCTATCAAGGTGATAACTAAGCTCAAAATCATAATCATTAAAAAAATCCAATCATCTCCTTTGTCTCATGTTAAGCTCTTTTATGGTCATTAAACACCTCAAACTTAGATCCAAACAAATAGTGTCTCCACAACTTTAACAAAAAAACTACGGCAACTAACTTTATATTGTGTGTAGGGTAGTTCTGTTCATGTATTTTCAACTGCCTAGATGCATAAGTTACTACCTTCCTCTTTTGCATAAGCATTCCTCCTAAACCCATCTTAGAGGCGTCATACTACACTATAAAGGTTTCACTAGGGTTAGGTAAAACTAAAATAGATGCACTAATTAGTCTCCTTTTAAGCTCCTAAAAGCTATCTTCACACTTAGAGTCCCATACAAAATGTTTGTTCTTTTTAGTCAACTTGGTTAATAGCAAGGCTAACTTAGAAAAACAATCTATAAACCTCTTATGATACCCAACAATCCTAGAAAATTCCTAATCTCAAAAATTGACTTAGGTGTTTTATACTTTAAAATAGCTTCTACTTTATAAGGGTTTACAACTATCTCTCCCTCAAATATCCCGCCCTAAGAAGCTCACGGTATCTAAAAAGAACTCACACTTAGATAACTTATAGTAAAGTTGCTTATTGTTAAGGGTTTGCAACACTATCCTAAAATGCTTGGTATGCTCTTTCTTGGTCTTAGAATATATGAGGATGTCATCTATAAAGACCACTACAAACCTATCAAGGTATAAGTGAAAGATTCTATTCATGTAATCCATGAATATTTCAGGTGCGCTAGTCACACCAAAAGGAATAACTGAATTCTCATAGTGCCATAGTGGGTCCTAAAAGCAATCTTTGGAATATCCTCAAACTTCACTCGAATATGGTGGTAACCTGATCTAAAACTATCTTATTGAACACACAATCCCCAACTAATTAGTCTATAAGGTTTTTTATTTTAGGCAAATGATATTTATTCTTAATGGTAACTTTGTTAAGCTAGCAATAGTCACCTCATACTCCCATCTTTCTTTTTCACTAACAATATAAGTGCTCTCCACAATGACACACTAGGCCTAATAAACTATTTCTATTAAAACTCTTTTATTTGTTTCTTAAGTTTAGATAGCTCCTTAGGGGACATCCTATAAGGTTTATGGAAAACTTAGTTTCTCTTTAAAGTGGTAAGCTAGATATGCCCGCAGGGAAAACATAAAAAAAAAAACTCACTCCCTAAGGGGATCTCACTAATCTCATTGTTTTTCTCAAGTTTCAAACATGTGAGAATCATGTATACCCTATCATTTTCTTTTAAATAAGTATTTATATTATTAGCATTTAAAAACTCCACACTCTTACTCTCACCAAAAGATATGGATTTTTCAAAGTAAATTAAAAGAACATGATTAGAAGATAACCAATCCATTCTAAAAATATATCTAGTAGAGGCAAGTAGATAAAATCAACCATAAACTACTTTTCAGAAATAATAATGGGACATTTAAGACAGATACTAGAAGTAGTTATGGGACCATCAGTGGGAGTCCCTACAACCATACCATAGTTCAAGCATGATACATGCAATTTTAATTTTTGGACACAAGCAAAAGATATAAAAGAATGGGTTGTACCGTAATCAAATAGTACAACAAAAGAATTCTCAGCTATGAAACAAATGTTGACCAAGCTCATGATGAGACTTATTTTATATTTTGATGATTACAAAGTGTGTCTTTCATAGTTAAAAGAGTGCAAATTGTATTCATTTGTTTTAATCTTTGGTATGTATGTTAGTTTTGTGCATTATGAGTAACTTAGTCACATATCTCTTGGTAGATATTGATTGATGATGAAAAGGTTTTGAAATTGGTTTTAAACTTGAAAATTTGAGAATTTGAATCTACCACTCAAAATAATCGATTATCCACTTAGAATAATTGATTATTTACTATATTTTTCTCATTTTGGGAAACTCATTATAACAATCAGTTGGCACTATGCAATAATCGATTATTTCAAAGTCAATGCTATGTAATAATTGATTATCTCAGCAAATAATTGATTAAAGTGTTCTTGACTAGTTTCTAGATTTACTAGGAACAAAATAATTGATTATCCATGTAAATGATCAATTATTTCAGACAGAGAGTTTGTTAAATATCAATTTTGAAACTTAGATCTTTAAGAATTGAAAATTTTGTATCTTTGTGATAATATTTGTGAAAAAGACTATCTAAAACCTCTATTCTCTTTGTGAAAGAATCCTTTAATCCTTTGTGGATAATTTCAAGAAAGGGTTCAAGAATCATCATCATCCAACTTGAGAGAAAAGCTAAACTATTCTAATAGTGATTCACCTTTTTGATTGATTTTGTATCTAGGCGAATTCATTCTAAAACTCTCTTGATTACTATTCTTGAATAGATTTCTCAAGATTAAGAGTTTGTGTAGTGGATGACTACATAGAACATTTCTTGGGGTTCAAGAAATGGGTGTATCTTTAAAATTCTTGGAGTTCATTGCATGTGGATGTGATTGTAATACTTTGAATATAAAGATAGTGGAAAAATCTCAACCAGGTTGATTGGGAAATGGATATAGGTCACAGTGGAGGTGGTTGAACCAATATAAATCTTGTGTTTGATTTTTCTCTATCCCTAAACTTCTTATTTGTATTTCTTACTTATATTGATTGAGAATGTGTTGAGTCTATAATATATGAAATTTTACACATCATATAGGTTTTATTCATGGCATGTTCTTGAAAATATAAATCAATCTCAACATTTTTTCCTATATCAGTTGAATCAATATACTTCCTTGGGAAGTTTTTTAGAAAAGTTTTGAAAAATAAAGCTCTTGAAAATAATTTTTTAAATATCCACTTCAACCCCTCTTAAATAAAGTCGTATTTTCTAACAACAAATACCTTATATTAGATTTTCAAACTGAGTAACTTTAGCACCACTAAGAGTAAACAGTCTTCCAATAGCCTTAGGATGCCCAAATTGAGAACTAGGTCTCGCTTCAGTTATGTGTGGCCTCGGCGACTGCAAACATTGAGTACTAATATGACCCTTGTCGTTGTAGTTAAAACATGTTATCTCTTTATTAGGATAGTTGTAGTGCTAATACCTATGCTGCCCACACTTCTTGTATCTATCAACAAGTGTAAAAATAGAGTCTCCTACACTTGTAACACCACTCACAGAAAAACGTCTAACAATAGACTTACATTCACTGTCTCCAACATGATTCCCTTGAAACTTGAAAGAAGTGAAGTAAGGCTTACTCCTACTTTGACCACCAAATTTCCCATCACAAACATCACCATCTCCCTTGTAGAAAGCAGCATGCATACGATTGTCACGATTATAAATCCTACACTTGTTGATGAGTGTTGGGTAGTGGTACATCTCTTGATAGTTGATTGGTGCCTTCACCTTAAGACAAAGGTTGTTCACAAATTTAATGCACTTAGCCCTTTCACCACCCTCACCATGGTAGTGAGAGTAGTAGCAGACAAGCTCATCAAACTTAGCAGTATATTCAACAACCATACCATCTCCTTACTTCAACTCAAGGAATTACACCCCTTTTTAACTCTTTCATATCGTCAAAAAAATAATTCTCAAGGGAAATTCTCTTGAATTTATCGTAATTAACTAGCATTACTTTAACCATCATCCTTTTCAGAGCTCCTTTCTACTAAAAGTAAGCATCAGACGTCAACATGAAGGTATAGTAAGATTCATTTTCTAAGTAGTAGGACACTCCATAGCTTTATAGATCTTCTCAATATCAATCAACTAGATCATCATGCCTTTTGGATCATACCCTCCATTGAAAGAGGATGGATGGTTACGTTGAAACCGCTCTAACCAACTAGGAGTAGCTCTAGCCCTATTAGTCTCAATGGCTCTTGTTAATGCTTGAAGAGCATAAGCAATAATGCGATCATTCCTACTAACCATAACTTCGACACACTACAACAAATGGATTAACTATCATATTAAACATAACAAATACGCAAATAGACACACAACACACACGTCCAATTTGAATCAACCAAGCTTTGATACCATTAAATGTGACACCCTTTACTCTACATCCATAACACATAAATAAAATAAAATTAAATAATTTTGATAGAATAAATAAACACAAAATCCATACAAGTAGAGAGAATCATATTATTAACATAAACTAGTGTTAATGGAAATAAAAGGATTACAAAGGAGTTAAAATTAAAGTTCGCAAACTAAATAATACAAAGAAAATCCTAACTAGTCTTAACTATGCCATAATGTCATATGTCCTATCAAAGTATAACCCGTCATTGAGGACTAGGCCTCATCACCAACATCCTTAAATCCATATTGATGATCACCTGTAGAAAACACAAGAACCACAACACAAAAGAAAAGGAGTGAGATGCATCTTACTCTAACTCATGATGCAATAATACAAACCAGATAACTAAATACAAATAAGACATACAACAAGATATAACATACATAGATAAACATTATTATAATAGTTGTTTAGTCATAACATAATAAACATTAACATATACATTACAATGCATTATGTCTTAGACACAAACTACATATTATCATGCATATGACGTTAGTAAAATATCACACTTGTGCATTATCGTCAGCAATACACATAGGTTACCCTACGAGTACATGTTGAGTCACACCCCCTATGCACTCTCACTAGGAGGACACACTACTATAGTTATAACTAAGTCGTACAAGATACATCCCATGTACACAAGGGCAAGACTAGGACTTCCCAAGCCATGCTATTTCCAAGGAATGATCCCCAAGCTTTGATATATAAGGGGGTCTTCCCTAGCGGTATATTTCATATCGTACCCTAATAGATCAATTTTTCTATATATTTTTATGCATTGTTTTTGGTTTATTTGAATTTTATTGGAATCATATTATGATATATTTGATTTGATTTATTCCAATTAGTCATTTTGGTCTTTTAAATTCTAGTTAATTTTTGTAATTTTTTTTGTTTTGACATTATTTCTTGTGCAGGGCATATCTAGACTTCCCAACATTATATTTGGGCATTCTTGGTGTCCCTGGAAATATAAGAGAGTTATACAACTTCTATGTTGGGAGAAAAGGCTAGTTCAGACATTAAGTGACCCACAATTGTGTTGTAAAGTTGCAGCCCTGTATAGTATTTTATTTTTCTTTTTAGAATGTAATGTTAAGATTTGTTTAGTGATATAATTAGTTAATTTAGTGGATTGGACCTTGTAAATATTTTTATTAGGCCCACTATATTTCTCTATTAATAGGTATTGTAAAACTTGTTATGTACACTTTACACTCATTTTTCAGATTTTAGAGTTGCTTCCTCTACAAGTTTCTTTAAATTATCTCTTCTTTCTCTGCTCTCTCTCTCTGAATTTTCTCTCTACATTTTTCTATACAAAGGAACTACAACATCTTGATGAAGATGTGTGGCTAATTCGTTCATTCGATTTGAGGTTTCATGAATTACAATAAAATTTGAATTCCCGATTTATTTTTACCATACAATTTCTCTTCGTCTTCTTCTCAGTTCTAGATCCATTTTCCATTCTTCATGATTATAAATTTTGTTTTAATGGATCCGGATCAGATTTGAAGATTAATTTTATATTTAGATCTAGACCTAAAATAATTTAAATTGCCTAAATAAACTATTCATCGTTCTTGAATTTTACGAAAATTATGAGATTGCGATTGCATTTCACGTTAGTTTTTAAATTCAATAAATCTAGATCTAAATCTAAATTTAGATTATGTTCACGTCAATTTAGGTTGATTGAATTTATATTATAATTTGAACCGTGAAAATTTTACCGTAATGATTGAAATCTTAAATCAATGTAATTTTCGATTGAATTTTTGTTTGTGTTTGTAATATTCTAAATTTTCTTTGCAATTCATAAAAATATCCTTTCTAATTACATGATAATTTCGGATCCTATTGGCTTGTGCCTTCGAGAAGAATGACCTAGATTGTTTTCTATATTATAAATCTTTGAGAAAAATCTAGTAGTTTTTTTTATAGTGATTTGGCAAATCTATCATACCCTTAAAAGAAACACTTTTATGCATATGATGCATGTTAAATAGACTCTATGCATAATGCTTCATATGATCTTATTAATTCACATATAACAAATTTCATTACATCATATTCATCATCAATCACTTGTATACACACATATATAGGTTCATGTACCTTTCAATTTCATAACACAAGAACAATATAATGCAATCCATAGAACATGAAATATAACTCACAAATGAAACAACACCCAAGGACACACTTCCCATGACGCGATACATCAAGAGGACCATATTGGTCTTTTTCTGAAAAGCACTTGGTGTGACCAAGCTCACGCTCAGGGAAAACGCCACAAAAGTCCCTACAATGTTCATGCTTGATGAGATTCAATTCATGCCCGACGAAAGCATGATAGGAAACCTCCTAAAACATCCATGCTTGATAAGGGTGATTTCACGCACGATGTGAGAGACCTCAAGAGAAAACTTTGCTCTCGGCCTCAACAACGCTCCATGTCGCATTAGAAACAACACATATTAGAAAAAATACAATTTAAGATTCATGCACCAAATCACTAAAATTCACAATCCAATTGGTAGAAGTGTTTTATAATATATAATTAACATTCCATATTACCCAATTTACACATACAACCAATATCCTTACACAACTATCGTAACAAGTTTCCTTAGGATTTCACATGGGAATCCATAGGGACCTCAAATCATACAATTATAATCTAAAATATATAATTGATTATATATTTAAATGATTCATGTCATTAGAAACATGTAAGAAGAACAAGAGACAAAACAAATGCATTTGGAAAAACTCCTCATACATAAACATATAATAAAGACAGGATTACGGGTCAATCTTGTTACCCAACATATATTCCAACACTCAGAATGAAATTTCTCACCTCTGTCTTACCTTATTGAGTAGAAAAAGATGGATGATTGACTCTGGGGTGGTTTTCTTCTTTATCATGTTCTTTGAACTCTGAATGTAAAAAGAAAAACATGTATGTAAAAGGGGAAGATGCATAAAAACTAATTAAAATTCCTCTTTTAAAAAGTTAACCTTTCCGTAACCCTCATTCATTTAAAACACTTAACGTTAGTTACTAAGTTCCTTCCCTTTTAATTAAGTAAATACAACATTTAAATTAAACCTTTAATTAAAACATCTTATATTATAATCCAAAATATATCAAATAATTAAAATAAATATTAATAAAGATTTATTAATTAAAACAAAAATACCAAAATTATTAATCAAATACTTATATTTTATTTTATAAAAAATGGGGTGTTACAATTTGAAGCCTGGTGAGATTTTGTGTTAAAGAATACTTGAACAATTGTTTGAAAGGGCAACTCAAAGATTACTTATGTTGAATTAGAAGTGGCTTGTGAAAGAATATTTATATCTTGATAAAAAAAAATAGTAAAACTTGATTGGGATTTGATAAAAAAAATGGACGTAGTCTTGATGGTTAAAACAAATCAGTATAAAAATACTTTGTGTTTTTCTGACTTACTCTTTCGTCTGTACTCCTATAGTTTCACTACTACTTCACTATTTTGAAAAAGTGAGTTTTTAATTCACACTATTCAACCCCCTTCTAGTATCTTTCTTTTCTCCATATAAGCTATATAACAAAATAGGGAGAACACAAAAATGATTTTTTTTTCTTCTACTAGAATAGGGTAAACACTGAATGCAAGGTACTCAATACATTAACAAGACCAATGAATAGTAAAATTAATTGGAAAATAAACTATTTTTTGCCCCATATAGACAACATGTACTTATACATCATTAGATTATTGAACCCCTATACATGCATGTCACTAGAAATGAGCAACTCAACAAACAACATTTTTTTAAGGTAAGCATAGAGAGAAGAAAGTGATAGGTACCTTTGTTGTCGATGTTAGGGTTTCTGGGAACAAGTTGGGGTTTCTTTGAAGGATAAGAGTTTGAGCCTCGGTGAGTTTAGGGCACAATGAGGAAGGCTGTGAGTTAAGCTAAATTAAAAACTACAAAAACAACTTTTGGTAAAAACAAAACTAAGGGATTACACGCGACATGCAACTTTTTGAGTGATTCGATATCTAAAAGGGGATCACCTAGGACAAGGAATATTGTTGCACATGGACAATGGCTTAACTCTATATGAGTGGTGTGATTCAAATTAGGCTAGTTTCCCTTTGACTACGCGATGCCTCACAAGTTGGTTTGTTTCTGTTGGACATTCACCCATTTCCTAGAAAACCAAGAAACAACATAAAGTCTCTTGCTCTTCTACAAAACTTGAGTATCGTTCCACATGGCCACCACAAGTTGTAAACTAAATTGGTTGAAGAGCATATTAAGTTGTCTAGGCATCTCTCATTCGCAAGCCATGCAACTTTATTGTGATAGCCAACTTGCACTGCACATTCCTAAGAATCCTACCTCTTATTAATGCACCAAGCATATCAAAGTCTACCCAATTTTACTTGAGACGTCCCAATACTTGTTGAAAAATCTTCTTCATCTCTACTCATGTGCAACCTAGCTGATATGCTCACTAAAGTTTTGAGTTATAATTAATTTCTTTCACTACTTAACAAGTTGGCTATTCACAATCTTCATTTGCCAACTTAGGAGGAGGTAATGAGATATATGTACGAGTAAATTGTGAAGATAATATTGGGTGTAACAATATATATTAATTAGTTGAGATGGAGCAAAATTTAGGATATTTTTTTGATATGGTTGTATTGTTATTATATAGTTTCCTATAACATGTTAATATTTTGGATCATAGATATTAGTTATGGAAGAGAAAATATTTTTCCACTTTCAAATGTTATTATTTCATTATGGTCAAATTAAGAAAATGATGCTTTGATAATCATTTAAAAATCTTTCTTCTTGCATTATTTTTTGTTACAAAATCATTAATTATTTGTTAAAATCAAGATTCTTTTAAAAAAATATTTTCAATAGAAATCAAAGCAAAGACTATTTAATCTATCTTGTATGACAAATAAGATTTTAATAATTTGAATTTTAAAAAAATTCTTTGAGCATATGCAATAGTCACATGAAAAATTAATATTGTTCTATACGTTTACGTGTATTAGAAAAACAGTTAAATGTTTTTAAACAACTCAATATCATAAAATTTGATTTTTATTCAATTGTTAAAACCTCTATATGGTTTTTAATTCTTCAAATAAATTTTACAATTAACATCATAAGAATTATTATGTTTTAGAAGAGTTTCAATATGCTTGCTAATTTCAAGCTGAAATCAGAGAATGATACAAGTCTTTTGATGCTATAAAAATCCAAAAATCTCATATATAAAGTGAGTGAATTGTATTTAAAACAAAATTGATCGAGTGTTTAAGACACTCTTATAAGTAAACTCAAGGTTTGATCGAGTGTATTTATAAGGATTTTCATAATTATTTTTTTTGTTCAAATTTTATGTTTTATAAAATCAAACATTAATCAAAGTGTATGTCTGGCTACACTTAGTTCAACAAATGTATCAACATATCTTCACATCCAAACCGATCGACCATTCCTAGTGCCATATATGTGCTTTACAACAGAAGGTAACTATCTGCCTGGGAATCATATCCTAGTTCATACAAGAATCATCAAGCAAAGGAGTCACAACATCATATATATATATATATATATATATATATATATATATATATATATATATATATATATATATATATATATATATATATATATATATATATAGATATATGTAGCCCTTTCCTATGTGATACAATTCTCAACAAGAAATATTAATTACTGTCTTTATAGGTTGATGATCTAATGTTATGTTTTTTTAACTTGTAGATAGTCATCGATCGATCGGAACAATTGGCTCAAGAGGATACTGATAAGATTTTGGAGCTTTGGGTACGATTCTTTGAAATTATTGATGGATGACTTTTATAATAGTTTGGATAGTTTAAGATTGTTTAGAATGTATTTAGGTAATTTATAATGTATTAGGTACACTAAAGGTACTTTAGCATATAAATGTTAGTTTGGCATAAAAATATGTTTTAGTGCGTATATTAATATTTATGATGGTCTTTGTGATTGAATTGTCTACTTGTCTCTTGGTTGTGTATAGAGTTGTAAATTTTAAAAGGATTTAAATATATTTTAAATTTTGTAAATTGAATGAATTTATTTTAAATATAAAGGATTTTGTTTCATATGGAAGTTTTTCTTTATTTTTTTTTATCATTTTATATAATTATTTTTTTATCCTTATAAAATGAATAAATCTTGATTTCAGTTCCTATAAAATATTTTTTTTTAATTTTCATCCCTCTAAAATTTAAAGACACTATTTTTAGTTTCTAATAATTATTTTAAAGTAAATATATAATATTTATTTTAAGATTTATAAAAAAATTTAGTGATGTCACATATTAAAATATTATCGCATAAAGTTTTAACTACCACATGAAATTGTCACTTAATATTTTAATAAACACAAATAATTAAAAAAATGATTACATAATAGTATACTTCCAAATTTTATAGGGATAATTTATTTTTACAATGATAAAAACTAACTTTTATCTTACAAGGATTAAACACATATTTAAACCTTTTAAAAATAAATAAAATATATATAAAAAAATATATTGGTATATATAAAAAGATTAGTATAATGTATCTTTTTGTTTTGGGTTGATTCTTAAAGCCCAATTCCTTCAACAACTGCCTAAACGAGTAACTCATATATTGCCCAAATCACTCAACTAGTCAAAATCAAGCAAATAATAAGACAAGAATTAAAGACACATAAGAAGAATCAAGATGTTCACAATATAAAGGATACGTAATATTTGCTGTTATGACAACTATTATTATTAGTTTTATTATTTGCCTTATAACAACTATTATTATACACCTGTTTATATATCCTGTATATGCTGAATCAACGATTAAGGGCCACAAATTGAAGCAACACATCGTCGGCGCAGATGCAATCCCTCAAGAATTCCTATCGAAGGAAGATGCAACCAAAAATCGGATTAATCCTCTCTTCGAGAACTTCGAACAGCAAGATTCTCTCCTCAAATCATGGATGTTAGAATCCATGGAGTCCTCATTCAAGATTCGAGTAGCAGGATGCACCTGGTGCTACCAGATTTGGAGTGTACTGAAAACGTATTTTTCTTCCCAAACAAAGGCAAGGGTCAAACAGATCAAGATTCAACTTCGCAATGTTTGTAAAACGGGACCGATGAGTCACTACTTGTTGCAGATAAAGCAATTGACGAAAACATTGGCAACGATTGGCTCTCCGGTGTCTTCAGAAGAGCACATCGATTTTATTTTTGATGGATTACCGGAGGAATATGACCCTCTTGAGACCTCGTGTCTAACGAGGAGTGAACCCTATACGGTTCTTGAGATCGAAGCTCTCTTGCTTCATCAAGAAGAGCGGCTTGAACGTCGCAAACAGAAAGAATCTGAAACAATTCAGGCAAATCTTGCCCAAAACCCCGGAATGCAAAAAAAAGGGAGGATCAAATTCTACCAGAGGAAGAGGTTTTGGTCGCGGACAAAATTGAGGAAGGGGCCATTTTGTAAAACAAGGGTACAACAATAGAGGACGAGGACCCAAGATTCAATGCCAATTGTGTGGCAAGAATGGACATTCGGCTTTTCACTGCTGGAGACGATTTGATGAGAATCTTTCTGATCCAGCCACGCAACAGAACACAATGAATCTCAAAACTACAGAGAGTCAACAAGAAGCAATGTTGGCCTCTTCTCTTCATGCTCAAGCAAATGACATGTGGTACCCGAATTCAGGAGCATCCAATCACTTCACAAATGACATTTCCAACCTGAGTACAAAGCAGGAGTACCAAGGTAAGCAACGTGTCCTTGTAGGTGATGGTAATAGCCTTTAAATTTCTCATATAGGATATTCTAAAATGCATACTGCTCAATCAAATGTTACTTTCTCATTTCCCAACATCATGTATGTTCCTAACATATCAAAGAATTTGCTCAGTATATCTAAATTTACCAATGATAACAAAGTATTTGTCGAATTTCATCCTACTGAATGCATTGTAAAATCTCAGGAAACAAAGATGGTTTTTCTCAAAGGGCTTCTTAAAGATGGATTATATGTCTTTGATAATCTTCGGCCCATCCACACACACACTGAAATTGTACAACCATTGGGCACTGTCACTGCTCTCTATAATACTGTATCTTGTAATGATGTGCCACTATGGAACTCTAAGCTAGCACATTGTTCTTTTAAAGCACTGAAACGTGTAATGGCATCTTGTAATATTGTTGTTGCTGAGAATAAAATTCCATTTGTTTGCTCATCCTGCTGTATTGGTAAATCTCATAAATTACCTTTTTCCATTTCTAAAACTGTTTACAATGATCTTCTTGAAATGATCTATTCTGATATTTGGGGCCCTTCACCTACACCAAGTAGAGATGGATTCAAGTACTATATCATTTTTGTAGATGCCTTTTCGAAGTTTACATGGCTTTATTTCTTGCAAAATAAATCTGAAGCTCTAAATTGTTTTATTCAATTCAAGGATATGGTTGAACTTCAGTTAAACAAAAAAAATCAAAACCTTACAAACTGACGAAGGCAAAGAGTACACTGTTTTTTTCTAAATTTTTCAAGCAAAATGGTATTCAACATAGATTTAGTTGTGCATACACTCATGAACAAAATGGCTCAACTGAGAGAAAACATAGGCACTTGACTGAAACTGGGCTCACATTATTAACTGATTCTGGTTTGTCCTTTTCATTTTGGACTGATGCTTTTGCTGCAGCACTTTTTGTCATAAATAGAATACCTTCATCAGTAATAAAATGGAAATCTCCTTTTGAAATGTTGTTTCATAAACCTCCTCATTATACTCTCTTCAAGCCATTTGGTTGTGTTTGTTTCCCTCACTTAAGACCCTACAAAAGGATAAAAATGGATCCAAAATCTCAATTGTGTATCTTTTTGGGGTATAGTACAATTCATAAGGCTTATAAGTGCATGACATCATCTGGAAAGATTTATGTCTCTAGACATGTGGTGTTTGATGAAAAAACTTTTCCTGTCAAAGAAAACAAATTTTTCACAGAGACACATGCTACTCCTAACCCTGTGAATATCTCTTACCCAACTATACCTATTGTACATAGTGTTCCACATCATGGTAATGACACAATTGTTACGGATGAAAATCAAAATCTCATACTTGAAAATACCAATAACAATCAAGTAGCAAGTGGCTCTACTTCTCATCATAACATATCTCATGGCATAGATCCTCATATAACTGAAAACACGCATACTATGATAACTAGGTCTAAGTCTGGTATATTCAAACCTAGAGTCCTCATTGCTGAGATAGAACCTAGTACTGTTACTTTAGCTCTACAAGATTTGAAATGGTTCAATGCTATGAAAGAATAATACCTTGCTCTCACTAGGAATCAAACATGGGACTTAGTTCCTCTACCACCACATCGGAAAGCAATAGGATCAAAGTGGATATTCAAATTAAAATACAAACCTGATGGTACAATTTCTTAACACAAAGCTAGACTTCTAGCTAGGGGTTTTAGTCAACAAGAAGGTCTTGATTATACAGAAACTTTTAGTCCGGTTATTAAACCTGTAACTATAAGAATAATTCTTTCTATTGGTCTTACAAAAGGATGGCCAATAAGACAAATTGATGTCAATAATTCTTTCTTAAATGGTACATTAAAAGAGGATATATATATATGAAACAACTTGAGGGGTTCAATACTCAACATCCTACTCTTGTCTGCAGGCTTAACAAGGCCATATATGGCCTTCAACAAGCTCCTAGAGCTTGGTTTGCTAAGCTAGCTTCTACTTTGATCACTTTTGGTTTTAAACCAGCAAAATGTGATAATTCTCTTTTTATTCTTGTTACTGTTGTTCATACAATATATATATTAGTCTATGTGGATGACATTTTGATCACAGGGAGCTCTCCAGCATTAATACAGAATCTTATTAATAGATTGAATGCTCTGTTCCCATTGAAAGACTTGGGAAAGTTATATTATTTTCTCGGATTGCAGGTTCACTATGATACACAGGGAAGTATGCTTCTAACTCAATCAACATATATAAATAATTTGCTGACTAAACTTAATATGCAGGATTCCAAACCAGTAAAGACACCTCTTCCTCCTAGCTGCAGAATGCCAACAGATTCAACAGAGAACTTTGACAATCCCGGTCTATATAGAAGCGTTCTTGGAGCTCTTCAATATGCCACCATAACTCGACCTGACATAGCCTATTCTGTAAACAAATTGTGCTAGTTTATGCACAAACCCCTGGAATTTCATTGGAAATGTGTAAAAGGATTGCTACAATACTTGAGTGGTACAAAAGACCAAGGATTACATTTTCAAAAATCACCCAGTCTGCCAATAACTAGGTTTACAGATTCAGATTGGGCAACAGACAGAACAGATATGAGGTCTACAACAGGATACTGTGTGTATTTGGGAAAAAATCTAGTCTCCTGGATGGCTAAGAAGCAACACACTGTTTCCAGATCAAGTACAGAAGCATAATTTAGGAGCCTAGCTGCCATAGTATCTGAAATTGCATGGATTCAGTTCTTATTAACAGAATTGCATGCAAAACACACCAAACCACCATTAATCTGGTGTGACAACTTGGGTGTTGTTCTCCTTACTGCAAACCCAGTCCTTCATTCCAAGTCCAAACATTTTGAACTTGACTTGTGGTTTGTAAGAGAAAGAGTAGCACAAGGTCTCATTGAAGTCAAGCATATACCTTCACAGTTTCAAGTTGTTGATCTTCTAACCAAATCTCCTTCAACAACCATCTTTCAAAGCTTAAAACCCAAACTAAATGTTATTTCTACAGACCGGTTTAGTTTGAGGGGGGATATAAAGGATACGTAATGTTTGCTGTTATAACAGCTATTATTATTAGTTTTAGTATTTGCCTTATAACAGCTGTTATTATACACCTGTATATATATCCTGTATCTGACACATAATACAATCAATAATATTTTTGCTCTGATTCATTTCTCTTTGAACCCGTAGCACTTGTTTTGGCTTCACTCACTCATTCTCTTTTCGTTCCTCAACACACAACATTCACACACGAAAATACACAACTCCTTGAACCAATGTTGTGTATAAAGGAGACAAAAGAGAAGAAGGATAATACATTTCCTTGATTATTTTACAGTATAAATAACATAAGAAATCTGATGATCTAAGTTAGCATATATATGAGGGTCCTTTCAAAACAAAAGTTAGCCTACGAAAGAGTTTGAACTGTAATATATATAGAGTTAATCACCTATACACTGTTAGTGTAAAGTTTTTTATACTGACAACCAATCATATCTCTTAATAGTGTTATATCATTTACTCATTTAATCAAATAAAAATAAAATAATTTAAAAGATATGATTAATTACTAGTGTAAAAAACTTTACTTTAACAGTATATGGATGATTATGTTGAATTAGAAGGATTTGTAAAATTATATTGAATTAGATTGTGTTACGTGAAAGCTCTACTCCCTTAAATATAGACTCTATTAATATAAATTCAAAATGTTTATAATTAAAAATGATTTAATTTTATTAGGTAAATGTTGCAATTTCGAAAGAAATTAGTATATGGTCTTTTACACGTCTTTTCTTTTTGAAAAAAATATATGTAAAATTATTTTAAAAAATATCATAAAAACCAACTTATATGACAAGCACTAAATTAATTTTCTTTTGTTATTTTCACACACATTCATCATATTAGATAATCTTATCTAATACATGATTAGATAGTACTATAGCTTTGAATTTTTTCTATTTTAATAGCTAACAGATATAGTGTTTTATGGGTAGCACATAATCTTATAATGTATATGAAAATATTTTTTAAAAGACATTATTTTTTTAACAACCTTTATACATAAAGATATTATTCGTAGTAGTACGACCCTATCAAAAGATGTTAAGTATATTTAATAAATTTGATTCCAAATTCCAATTAAAAAAATCACTTTTTTTTTGAGTAATAATAAAGTTTGACTGATGAAGCTAGCCATTCATGCATAAAGAATAAAGATGACATGGGACCAAATCCAAAGTGCCCAAGTTTAGATGATATATATGTATCATACGTATGAGAACATAGATATATTAATATTATTGTATTGCATAGAATTAACAAGACAGGTATGAATGGGGTGTTTGAGGTCCATTCCACAAATTGCAAATATATTGATTTGATGGGTGGTTTTCCTTGTCAGATACAACACAGCACATTATGTTGTAGTTTTCATTCCCACGTAGTGCCACGTGTTTGTTCTGAAATTTTCAACTGTATGAAAGGCGTGCTTTGACGTATTTTCTATTTTTCATTTAATTCTCGCTTGGCACGTTAGCATGCCGGCAACCGAATCAACATCCCTCAAGCCTTCTTCAATTCAAATCTCATCATCCTTTTCTTTTGCTTTCTCTCTCCATCTTAAACTTTTCTCGTCAAAATCTTTATTTTATTTTCTCAAAGCTCAACTTTAAGCAATTTATATATGTTATCAACATTTAACTTCAAACTACAATAGGATAATGTTTTTATTCTACGCTACTTTTGTGTGCGTCGTGTCTATTCAACATTATCTATTTCAATTAATTCTTTTGATTTGTGATTTGTTTTATCATTAAATATCTTCAATAATAAAATAAGACATGCTGGCAAAAAAAAAAAGGTCTCTACTTTCGGGAATATAACATTTTATTTTTCATAAGATATTGTTTAGTTTCACAAACGTTCATTTTTTTTATAAGCAAAATAGAATTAATAAGAGTACAAAGGGTACTCTAACCTATTTACACAAAGTATTTTATAAAAATAAATTAAGAAAGTTAATCCAATTCACGTCAACCCAAAAGCTCACCAAAAGAGCGATTTAATTAACTAATATCCAGCAAATTTCTCGAGAATTAGACCAAGAATAGAAATTATACTTGAAAGAAGGGAATCTAGCCCTTAACCATCTCCATGAGCGTAATTGTACCAGATTTAGCATTTCAGAAATAGGAGTTATTTTACAGCTGAATATGAGATCATTTCTTGCCAGCCAGATGGTCCAAATAACAGATAACCAGATAAGAATCCAACAATTTTGATACTTCGCAGAACAATATCGAAGCCCATAAAATTGTTCCAAGTTTTGTACACAACAATTATGCATAACAGAATTTAATCCTAACCAATTGAAGCATGCCATCCAGAGCTGAAAAGAGACCTCACACTCAAAAAACAAGTGAGAAGTAGTTTCTTCCTTATTCCTACACAAACCACATTCCAACTGTGTTGCTTACAGAACACCTCTTCTAAACAAATTATCTTTAGTTGGGATTCTATTCAAAATCACCCTCCAAGCGAAAGCTGAAACTTTTGTTGGAGCAATGCTAGTCCATATCCACCGAAATATGACATTAGATGCAAATATTATGTCATTCCTCAAGACCTTATAAGCCGAGCTAACTGTATACACCTTTTCTGGTGCAGCAATCCAGGACCATTTATCTTCATCAGAAACAATGAATATCAAACCATTGATAACATTAACAAGAGTATTTAGGAGTTGTTGCTCCCAGACCAATAATCTTCTTCTCCAGCTCCACTTCCATTTAGCCACACCCCCCTCCCATTCAGACATTTCAACAATAGAAGCATTTTTATTAATTGCTATTTAATATAATCGACTAAACCTATGAGCTAGAATTCCATGACCCACCCATTTATCCAACCAAAATTTAGTGTCTGCCCCGTTTCCAATGACTTTACAGCAATTACTGGACATCCACTCATTACTCACCAAATCCCCTTCTTCAATTCTATTTAAATCTACCCACCACCTTGAACCCTTTGCACCATTCCCATTTGGCAAATGTGAAGCGATGCCGTATAATGATCTAATAACTTTCACCCAAAGATTATTTTTCTCCACTAACATTCTCCAATGCCATTTTCCCAAAAGTGCTAAATTAAACACAAACGTTCATTTAACTTATGTTAATTTTCTTCTAAAGTTTACTTATTGTATTTTTGAAATATAATTTAAAACTTTTTATGCAAATTCTCAAATCTTATATGCTTTTTTATCTCAAAATAATTGTTAAAATTATTAGAGATCTCAATCTATTAGTGATGAGATGAATAAAATGTATATAAGTGAAAAGTAATTTACATCTTATAAATCGATTTTGTAAAGTTAGGTTAAACTCAAATCTCACTTCCATATCATATTAAAGAAATGGTTTTAATTACTTCATACTTATATACACTAATATGGTCATCTCACTAGTCAATGTGAGCTCTCCGATAAACTTCTCTTATATTGACAATTGTGTAAAATTTACAAGACTGAACATTTATGTGTAATAGTTTGATAATGACCTGATAGTGGGTAATAACATGATAAACTTGACAATAATCAATAATTGCTATAATGAACATATGTGAATGTTGGTTCAATAATGACATTATAGTTGATGACTTGATATGCTTAATAATAATCAATAATCGCTATGATAGAGACTTTGATACCATCTTAAAAAATAGAATTAGGAGCTTAACCCAACCTTATAAACCAAAAATAAAGTGAGGATTATTCGTCACTCATATAAACTATTATGATCTTACCTTTAATTGACGTAGGATCTCCAATATAAATGTTTTCAAAATATAATTTATAATTTTTTATGGCTAAAACTCACTTAATTTTTACATCAAACAATGTGCACTATTTTGAGAGAAAATTATTGTTTACTTTATTTTTCTTTAAGGAATGATCTATATTATTTCAATTTAACTTATTTTAAATATCAAATTCAATATTTAATAGTGGGCATATTTTTTTAACAATTTTAATTTATATGACTGTTCACATGCACGCACCGTTTATATATGTATGGTGATCTGAGAGTTCAATTTCCTTTCTCCATCTTCTCAAAATCTAATCTAAAATAATTTGAGCCAATTAAAAAGTTACCCTTGATTAGCATCATTTGTTAAACAAGAGTTAGGTTTAGTAGTACGGTGCACGACTTGCGAAAATGAAAAAACTCCATCTATACATGAAAACCATCTTGTTGTAGCATCATGGGTTATGGTGTAATAATTTAGCTAGGCTTAAAAGCAAAATGAATCTAAGATAAGGAAAGAGAAAGTAATTAGGGTTAGTGGAAGTAGAAAATGATAAGCGTGTGCTGATAAGAAGTGACAAAGGGGTCTATGTTTGTTAATGATTCCATTTTATCCGGATCTAAAAAGGGAAAGGAGAGAACAAAGTTCTTGCATTGTCTATGATATGGTCCCATTCAGAAACAAGAGCGTGATATTGGACTTTCTAACTACCATACCTAACCCTAATTTCACAGTTGAAGATTTTATGCCCTATTGTACTCCATGGCAGACCATGTGGGTTTGTGGCCTCTGTGGCCCCCCACCTCGTGCTTCCTGCTCTCTTTCTCTCTCATCTTCCTTGTCATCCACACGTAGGCAGGAGATGGGGAGAGAGAAGAATCATCAATTAGAAGAATATCAATCAAACTCTTAACTTAATTATAAATTTTTTAAAATTTAGTTCATACCAAATTATTTCAGCTTAATTATTGATGATTTTAAGTTTATGTTTTAGATAAATAAGTATGTTAAATATTTAGGAGGAAATTTCCTTGTGGGCCATAATGATCCTATTTGTTTCAATCATATATGATTGTGGTAGTAGAAAATATATATGGTCTATACTTAAAAAAAACACATTTCTTAATATTTTAAATGTTAATACAATCCATTTAAGCGTAGTATTTTAAATACCACTTTAGTTCGATAACAAATTCCCTAAAGACATACACGAAAATAAAAAAAATAAAAAAAAAATATACATTGAGATGATTTCTTGCTTTTAAACATATCTTTTTTATTTTTAAATTGTTTGAGCTAGTTATATATCAATAGTATATTCAGATGAGAAAAGAGACAAGTGAAACTTAAAAGTAAAATTCTAGCAAGATAAATTTTTTTAAAATACATTTTTTATGAATTACGATACATTTTTTATTTTTCAAGAGAAAATAGAGAATATTTTACTTTTAAAAATAAAATTTTAAACATTTTCTTCCTTTTATTTTCTCCTGTTATTCACTTTAAATTACAAGATTTTCTCTCATTTTATTTTCTTTCTTTCTAATCAAATCAACATAACATATCATAAGAGTTTGTTTGGAAGGTGGAAAAAACTTAAAATTTAATTTGAGTTAAAAATAAAAATTTAAAATTGTTTCTAAAATTCAAATTTTTATCATTATCTTTTTTTATTTCATATAAAGAAAAAAAAATGCCCCATCATCTATGTTTTTTAATCTTCTATTTTCTTTTTCATTAAAATATATAATAAATTATTCATGGACATCTAATTTATATACAAAAGAAAGAGAAAAATATATAATAATAATAATTTAAAAAAATGGAAGGTATCAGATTTGTATACATTGTAATTGTAGGGTATCCAAATATACCCACATGTATTATATATTGATATTCATTGTTGCTTAAATAACTTTGTTCTTTTGTTGTTGATTTTTTCTTTGCTTTTTCATGAATACCTACCTACTAATGCCTACGGGCTACTGTTGATACTTGATAATTTGTGAAGCACATGCATCTGCAGATACACATACACCAAACAAGGCTCTAATAAATGGCACTTTTGTCTGTACTCTTCTTGGTGGGGGTACACCGTCGTGGTCAAACTGAGAGAAATAAATTTTATAGAGTAATAGCAACCATAGTGCCACTTTCCTGTTTGGTAATGATTTTTTTTCTTTTTATTTTTATTTTTCTTATAATTTATATAATATTTTAAAACTAATAATAAAAATGAATATATGTATTTCTAAGGTATAAATTTTACTGATGAAATATTATTTTAATATAAAAATAAAATAAAATAAAACTTGAGAAGACCATATGCACCCATATTCAAAGATAGGTCTTACAAGTACTTGTCAGAGGTAATGTTGGTCTTTAGAATACCCAATTCTTAATTTGTGTTGGGTTTATGTCCACCCTAATGAATGGGAAACTTGAGAGGAAAATAAATAAATAAATAAAAGAATATTGGTATAGGGTGATGGAAGCTTTAGTCAGATTGTTCTGTTGTTCACGTGATGGCAGTGATCTACGGGACACACACATGGTAGCATATCTTTCAGGACAAAATGAAATCTTTCTTCTTTTATCAATTTCTCATTTACTGATCAGAATTAACACCATAGTTCCATTTCCATACAAACAGATGATATACACACACATAATATGTTTTGCAAATTTTAGTAATTACCGTTTGGAAATATTTGTAATCATGTTTCTTGTGTATAGCATATAACATAAGGAGACTAATTAATGGGGTTCGATTTAGAGCATCCATGTGGTGAATTGGGATTTTTTTTTTAAAGTTATTTACATTCAATTTTTAAATTTTAACATACTCAAACATACTTGAAAAAATCCTTTCAAAAAAGAAAATTCTGAATATATATATATATATATATATATATATATATATATATATATATATATATATATGAGTTAATCACCTATACACTGTCAGTGTAAAGTTTTTTTACACTGACAACCAATCATATTTTTTAATAATGTCATGTCAGTTGCTTATTTAATGATAAAATAAACAACTTTAAAATATATGATTAGTTTTCAGTGTAAAAAACTTTACACTGATAGTGTATGGATAATTAACTATATATATATATATATATATATATATATATATATATATATATATATATATATATATAAGGCAAGGATACTCTACGAACAATAAATATTCGTCCAAATAACTATTCACCTCAATTAACTTCTATAATGTTATATGATACTTTGAAGATGTTATACTTAGACTTTTTAGTCAAAATAAATTAAAAAAATATCAAAAATAAATTATTTAAAAAATAAATTATTAAAATAAATTATTTTTCCCACGTAGGCAGTGTAACAAACAAAATACTTTTAAACAAGAAGTGAATAGAAAACATCTACTCCTTAGACATTACCTGTTCAAGAAATATTTTTTGAGTTAGGAGTTGATTAAACACAAAACACTTAGGCATAGAAATTTTATATTCAAAGTCAAATTGAATAAAAAACAACTACGAGGGAGGCATTTTGTGTTGAATATCAAAATAAACACAATGCATACCCCTAAGCATTTTTTGTTTAAGTCCTATCATGTTTGATGCATGTAGTAATGCATGTTAGGGTGCAACATGCGAGGCTACAACATATGAGGGTGTGACTTGTATTGTTATGCATTAAAGACCTTAATGTATCTTTAAAAAATAGAATGTTGACTGCATAATATTGCATAAACACAAAACTCACATAACACTTTAACAATGTACATTTAGTTATTCAACTAGGCATGGAAAATTTGATCGGTTATGGCCTTCAATAGGACAATGTTCACAACATTGTCTACGTTGTGACTCTGTCCAATCCATTTCGTTGTGTATACGAGTAGATTTTGACTGTTCCTTTGCACATAACTTGGATTGATTACGAATAATACGAGAGCCTTGATGGCCACCTGGGAAGATCTAGAATAGTTCAAACGATGAGAAAGCCAACATCTGTCTCATAACAGACATTGACTATAAATCTGACGATATAGAGATTATGGTAAATTTTGATTCCAATTTCTATTCATTTGATTCTGATGAGGAAAAGATGTCTTATAAGTCTCTCCTTGCAAACTCTCACATGGTTTCTCTTGAGTATAAGAAGTTGAAAGAGAAATGCAAAATTTTACAAGATGAGAATCATAAACTCAAGAAAGACATGTCAAATGTTGAGATTTGTCTCATTTGGAGGAAGCAAAAAAGTAAAAATCAAAGGTATAGGTAATATATGTAAAAGTATCCTCTGCTTAGTATAAGTCAATTTTATGACAATGGATATACTATGTCTTTTGACAAAGATGCATATATAATCAAGCAAGATGATCGATTTGTGCTTTTTATTGCCTTTAGAAAGAATAATTTCTATGATATTAATCTAGAAAATTTGGGCAAATAGAATGTAATATGTTTAGTTTACAGAGAAAATGAAAGATGGGTTTGGCATACAAAACTTGGGCATGTTAATTTGAAACATTTCAAAATTAACCAAAAAGTGGTTAGTAAGAAAACTGCCTAACATTTCATGGAAAACCCAACTTCTTTATGAAGCTTGTTAGAAGTGGAAATAAATTAAAACATATTTTAAATCTAAGAAAGTTATTTTCGCTTCTAGACATTTAGAATTGTTACATATGAATCTATTTAGTCCTACCAAAACTTTAAGTCTGGGTGGTCAGAAGTGTGGATTTATCATTGTAGATGACTATTCTACATATACATGGCTTTACTTCCTAGTCTACAAACACGACTCTTTCAAAGTATTTGAAATAGTCTATAAACGTGTTCAAAATGAAAAAGGTTTTTACATCTCTACCATCAGAAGTGATCATAGAATTGAATTCAAAAATTTTGATTTCAAAACCTTTTATGAAAATAAAGGTATCTTTTACAACTTCTCTTCATCGAGAACACCTCAACAAAATGGGATAATTGAAAAAAAAAATGGACCTTACAAGAAATGGCCAGAACTTTGCTTTGCGAAAATTCTTTGCCAAAACACTTATGGACAGAAGTAGTGAACATGACTTGCTATATTCAAAACAAAATATTGATAAGACCTTTGTTAAACAAGACTCCATGTGAATTGTGGAGAGGGGAAGACCCAACATATCATACTTTCATCCGTTTGGATGTGGGTGTTATTTCTTAAACACTAAGGATCACCTTAGAAGGTTTGATTCAAAAGTGGACAAAGGCATAATCCTTGGATAATCAAATACTTCAAAGGCATATAGAGTTTTTAACTTTAGAACCTTTGTGGTAAAAGAATCTATCCATGTGAAGTTTAATGATGTATTAACGATTGATGAGAAACTATCAGATCTAGGAGAGGAATTTCCAGATTTGTAGATTGATGTAGAGAAGTTAAAAAAGCCAGGCATGTCATAACACATATTATAATATAAATTAAATAACCTCGACGTAATAAATGAATTCAAAGTCATAAAATTAGAGAGAAACACATTTTAACATAAATTATACTTAACGAAAATAACAAATTACAAAGGAATTAAAATTAAACTACTCAAATTAAATAACATGAATCAAATTCTAACTAGTTTTAACTAATTCCCTGGTGTCACATATCCTATCAAAGCAAAAATACAACGTTGAGGTCTAGGCCTTATCACCAACATCCTTAGCACCAGGCTAATGATCACCTGCAGAAATCACAATGAAATAGCACAAAAGAAAAAGGAATGAGAAAAATCTCATTTTGACTCATCATGCAGGAATGCAAATTGGCTAGCTAAACACAAACAATACATACAATATGATATATCATACCTAATTACACATCATCACCATACTTATCTCATTCATAGCATAATAAACATCAATAAATATGATTATAATGTGTATCCAATGGACATGAACTACATGTTATCATGCATGTGGCGCTAGTAAAAACATCACACTTGTGCATTGTCGCTAGCAACACACTAAAGTAGTCTAGGAGTACATGTTAGGTCACACCCTTTGTGCACTCTAACTAGAAGAACATATTATCAGGGTCTGGTCGGGATAACTAAGCCATGCAAGATACATCCCATACTCATGAGGGTAGGATTAAGACTTATAAACTAGCTATCCCTAAGATTAGTTCCTAAGCTTTTACACAAGTGACCTTCTCTAGAGATATTCCATATCATATCCTTAAAAAACATTTTTATGCATATGATGCATGACAAATAGACTCTATACATTACATTCACATGACCTCGTAATCTCATATTTAACATTCTCCTCACATCACATTACTCCTCATACATATTCATATGTTCATATATCGATATCAATTCATATCACATGAACATCATATTACATAATCACAACATGGAATTCAAAAAAAGCAAAACAGGAGATTTGCAGGAAGAATGGTGCTTAGCGGTACACACCCTACGCCCGATGCGAGTCTTCCAAAGGACCACACTAGTCTTTGTCTAAACTACACCCAACGTGATCAAGTCCACACCTAACGAGAACAACATTGAGAGCTCTTTGGAGTGTCCATGCCTAGTAAAAGTCAGCTTACACTTAATCGAAGTGTGTCACAGGGAATCCTAGAACTTTTACACCTAACAAGGTTCATCCCACGCTCAGCATGAGGGATCCCAAGAGCAATATTTTCTCTTGGCCTCGATGATGCCCAACATGCCCCAAGTGGTGCTTGATGATGTATTAGAAACAACACGTATAGTAGAAAACACATAATTGCAAGTTACACCTCAAAGCACCAAAACACAATTCAATCAATAAAAGTGTTCTATATCATGCAATTAACATTCAATATCTCTAAATTTACACATATAACCATTACCCCCTCACCTTCATCACAACAAGTTCCCTTAGGGTTTCTCATGGGAATCCATAGGGACCTCAAATCATATAGTTATCATCCAAAACATGAAATTAATCATACAGCTAGACAATTTATCCCTTTAATTATGAGTAAGAAGAATAAGGATTAAAACAAAAGCATTAGGAGAAACCCCTCATACATAAGCATACAACATACATAAGATTAGGGGTCAATTCCACTACCCAACATACAAATCCACACCCAAAGCGAGGTTTTTCACTCCCCAATCCCCCTTACCTTGATAAGCTTTAAATAATGGGTGCATAGCTTCAAGGTGATTTCCTTCCTATCTTGTTCTTTGAGCTCTGAAATGCGTACATGAAAATAAGTGTAAAAGGATTTGATCAAAAAACTCCTCTTTTAAAAACCTTAACCTCCCTCTAACCCTTTAGTTAAAACATACTTGTTGGTCCCGGGTAGAACATGAATCTAGAAGGGAGGGTTGAATAGATTCTTCGCTTAGACGACTTCTAAATGGTCTTTCAAACTTTCTTTGTAATTTCTTTCTTTCTTAGACCAATTTTAGTGAATCAGATTCAGATTAATAATACAATCAAGAATACAATTTATCATATTTAATACACAGCGAAACAAATATTGTAATCCAAATTGATTTTAGTAATTACCTTCTTTCCAATCAACAATTGATAATATTCAAGAAAATGTTTCTTTCACTTCTTGAAATTCCTATTTTATCATTTCAACATGAATTATAACAAGATATAAAGGTTAAGAGTGAATTTGCACAATGATCTATACTCGTTTAGCCATAGAAAGGCTTACATCCAGTTTCATACTTAGCTCCCCACTAAATTTAGTCATTCCACTATAATATCCTTTACAAGTACCATGTACAAGCAAAATTATAATCAAAATCTAAATCACATAATCTTGATCCCACAAGATTACACAAACACAAAATTCTTGCACCTCAAGAATCCACTTGAGAAAAACCTATCCCAAGATTTCTCTTAACTCTTTCTTGAGACACCCTATCTCAAAAACTCATATACGTAGCAATAAAAACAAAGTTTTAAAGATCAGAAACAATACACCTGTTGTGTAGAATGATCTTTCATAGAGATTAGCTCAGTAATCTTTGAAGTTCTTGAATTACTTTTCAAGAAGACATCTTATTTGCTTTTCAAACTTTCTCTTGAGATTGTTTTGAAAAATTTTGATTTGATCTTCACTCAAATTTTTTTTAGAATAGAAAATTTTTTTCTTTTTTCTTTCTTTGATTTCTCTAATCCTATTTGTCATAATCTCTTTTAAGTTTTAGAAAAGAGTTATATTTATAAAGCAAACAAGATTTTAGCATTAAAATCTCATAATAGCAGTAATCTATTACCATAGCAGGTAATCTATTACCGACATTTAATGAAACTAAAATCAGATTGAAAACAAACACTATGGTAATCAATTAACATGTGTTCCAAGAACCATAAAACTCATTTTTGAGCAGAGGTAATCGATTACTGATATAGGTAATCGATTAATCCGATGTTTTTTCAACATGTTTCACTTGTTTTCACTCAAAAGTCATCATGGTATTCTATTACTTCAATTCATAATCTATTATCACAGAGAGGACTTTGAATTCCACTTCAAAACTAAACTTCAGTAATTTATTACCTCAAATAGCAATCTATTACATGACTTAATGTTGAATTCTTTTGAATGAATCAAGTTTCATTTTATGTCAAAACACTTTGTAATCTCTTACATTATGTTTTCACATGAAATGAGAAACATTGAGTTTTATGTTTACTAAAATAATATGTAATTTTGAAATTAATTAATCATGATAAGCAAGTACATTCAAGCCTAAGTCTAATTAATAATCAATACAATATCTTTTTCATATAGGCCATAAAATACAAAATAAAGCAAACTAAATCAAAGCTAAACAAAGTTAAATCTAGCTACATAAAAACTAAAACTTCTTTATAGTTTCAAACTGAAAAAAGCTCTTTACGGTTTGAAACAAGGTCCTAAAGTTTGATATGAAAGATTAAGAATATTTCTTTTAAATAATGATTTTGTGAGAGACAAAGTTGGCACAACTCTATTTAGAAAAGAACTTGGTATAAATTTTATGGTTGTGCAAATTTATGTTGATGATATCATATTCAATGCTACTAATGAATCTTTGTGTAAGGATTTTACTAAGCTAATGTAGAATGAGTTTGAAATGAGCATGATGGGTGAGTTGAAGTTCTTCTTAGAGCTTCAAACAAATAGATGAAGGCATATTCATTGATCAACAAAAAATACACGAAGGAGTTGCTCTCAAAATTTAAGATGAATGATTGCGAACCAATGCTTACATCTATGCATCCATTTGTTGGTCTATCAAAAGATGAATCAGGTAAACCAATACACCAAATGATCTACAAAGGTATGATTGAATCCTTCTTTCTTTGACTATAAACAGACCTGACATCGTGTTTAGTGTATGCTTATGTGTTAGATTTTAGTCTAATCCTAGAGAGTCTCATCTTAAAGAAATAAAGCATATCTTTATAGATCTTACAAGTTCTACTAACCTTAGTTTGTTCTATGAGAAAAACAATGATTCCAAGTTAGCAGGATTCTATGGTGTACACTATGTTGGAGATAAAATTGAAAGAAAATGCACAAGTGGAGGATGTCACTTCTTGGGCAACTATCCAGTTTCATGGGCCAACAAGAAAAAAAATTCAATAGCTCTCTCCCTTACAGAGGTAGAGTACATTTTTGTAACAAGATGATGCTCACAGTTCCTATGGGTGAAGTATCGATTAGAAGACTATTTTAGTCTTGAAAAGGATATACCCATTTTCTGATAACATAAGTGCCATAAATCTTTCAGAAAGCCCTATACAACATTCCAAGGCTTAGGATATTGAAATATGATATCATTTCTTTGGTGATTATGTTTAAAAAATATTTTTTGACATAAAATTTATAGACATTGATCACTACTGGATTGACATTTTAGATTCATTAGAGACCATCTTAATATAAAATGTATTTCATAATAGAAAAATTTTGCATCGTATTACTATTTGTTGTATTGTCTTACCATGCTTCATCTAACATGTATCATCTTATGCATATATGGACATACAATAGTCTGTGTGAATTTAATATTTATATATATATAGACTAATGTATTGATGGAGGACCATCAGATGAAAGTTCACACATGAAGACCATTGGACCTTTAACTAGGTCCATGGTTAGGAGGCTAACGGAGACTTCTACAGAGGAGATGCTTCTTAGACCTATGTTATACATGAGCATTGAGTATGATTCCTATTATTAGTCTTTTACTCTCCATTGTATATATATTGTATAATACTTGTACATAGTAGATACTTGTATAGGTATATTTTTGCCTTTGTATTTGTGAGGCACATTTTTCTTTCTTTGTAAGTCATACCCTTAGGATTCTACTTTTGCTCCATTTGACCTTGTATTAAGGGTTATTGATTTTCTTATTTTTAGTATTAGAAGTGGGGTGGCAAATAGAAAGTATGTAGGTGAAGCTAGTAATCGGGCCTTTGGTGGGCCTAGGCCAAATTTTACATATTAGACTTGTTTTCCTCCATTTTTTTTCCAAGAAATTGATTTAGCTAGGCCTCACCACCATTTGGTGAACCTAACTTTACCAATTCCAAAGTTTTTGGATTGGAATGGATGTAGGAAACAAGCCATGGCCGCCTAGCTCTCTCTTTGGCCAAGTTTCCTTTAGCTTCTACTACACACTTTGTTCTTGTTAGCCAAGGAGACAAGGTGACACTTGGTACCTCTTGATTGGCTCTTCTAGATCTAAGTGTCTCCGCCTTGTCTCTTCTAAGAGACAAAGTGACACTTGGAAAGCTATAATTGGCCAATCTAGATATAAGTGTTCCTACCTTGTCCCTACCTTGTCTAACTTGCTCTACAAGATAGTCCACCTCTATATATAGGTTGCTTCCTTTGTAAAATTCACTTTGGATGTTATTAATGAGAATTGGCGAGATTTTCTTCAGAATTCTCTCTCCCTTAAGTCACAAACTCTATCTGATTTAGATCAAATTCTCTTATCATTTTCCTAAAGAATATGGTAAGGATTGAAATGGTTCATCTTCTTCCAAGGATTGACATCACTTAAAGAGTGTTCTTCACCTCCTGAGGTGAAAACCAAGACTTCTACCTCCATTAGAGGGCTTGGAGAAGCTTGAGAAGTGTCAAGAAGCTAAAGGTCTAGGGAGGAACTTGAAGGAGAAACCAAGCCAATCTGGATTCTCTACAAGTTTTCCATCACGTATTGTCTTATTTTGAAAAGATATCATAACTATTAAATTCCATTTAATACTTACCATCATTAATTTCCTCGATTTTTGAAAAAGGAAATGTATGGAAAAGTAGGAATGATAGAGGCACGTCATGTTAGCACAACCTATTCACTACTATCTTTTCAGTCTACCAACCCCTAACTTATATACTACTCTTTCTCTACCATGTTTTCAAACACTTAACCGTCTCGATTAATATTGTAGTTACAATTTCATCATTTTGAACCCAAAACCTTAACTTCTAAAATCTCAAATGGCACCAAAGACCCAAGAAACTCGCAACAGCAACAAGGTTCCCATGGAAGAACACCCTAAGTCTACCTTTATTTCAGGGAAAACCATTGTGACATAGAAGCTTCAAGACAAAGGCTATCTTGTGAAACACTATTTGGACAAGACTGGATGAACCATGTTCACAGAGATGCAGTACAACTAGTTCCATGTTTCTTATGCCTACTTCTAGGCATCATCAAGACAAGAGGTGCATGCTTTTGCTGGAGAGGTGGACCAAACCACTGTGAGGATCAGTTCTCTCATCATTACCTTTATATCTATTTGTAAAGAAGAGGGGATCTCTTACTATGATAATTAGAAGATGACCAACAGAGTAGGAGTTGTTAATGTGATGTTGTACTTTATCTTTTTCCTTATAAAGAAGACGAAGCTAAAGAAATATCTTCGTGTGGCCAACCTGAAGTTGTTATGCAGATTATTCCATAATATGCTCTTTAAAACATTCATCCCTAGGTTTGGTTCTAAGGATAATGTCTTTGATGTGGACAAATTCTGCATCTATCATTTGTGCTTGGGCATGAAGATCAATTTGCCTAGTTTGTTTTACAACTACTAAAAGTCTTGATTTGGACAACGAGACCAGGAACATAGTAAACAAACACCTATTCCTTACAAAATGCTCTTTATAAAGATCATCCAAAAAGCTGGCATGGACACCACCTATTTGGAAAAAGAGAAGAAGGGCGGTGAATTCACCACAACCACCTTGAAGTGAATGGGGATTTCATATTTGTTTCCTCTAGTCAAGAACACTATTGTGGAAGTGAAGATGAAACCCTCAAAGGAACCTTCATTGAAAAAGCCCATAACCAACCACCACACCACTAGAAGCCGCCCTCAACCACAACCTCTACCTTTGACCCAAGCACAAGCCTCTCCTCCACTACCAAAAAGTCCAAAACCAGCCACCACACCACCAGAAGCCACCCTCAACCACAACCTTTTCCTCTAACCCAAGCACAAACCTTTCCTCCACTACCAAAAATAAAAAAATTGAAGCCCTTGTACGTAAACCTCTTTGAATCCATGTCCATGAGTCTTCCTTACACCCACACCTATTGTGGAGAAAAAATATACACTAGAAAAGGAGGTGGAATAATGTATATCAAAAACTCACACTTTTTCAAGTTTGTGAAATAGTATCTACAATAGACAAAGGGTCAATAAGAGTAATCAATAAAACATAGTGTCTTTATACTAGTCACCTCAACCACCGAGGCTACGTCCAATTCTCAATGCAACTAGATTGACTTTCACTAACTTTCAGCAAAGTTACAAGTATTCTTTTACCAAACCACTTATGGGTTAAACAAGTGTTCTTTGACTGGCCTCTTCAAGCCACTACCAAAATATTCTCTTACAGGTAAGCCTCTTTAGGCTCAAACCCAAGTATACTTTTACAATCAAGCCTCTCTAGGATCTACCTTATAACAATGTTTATAAAGGTATCACAAGGTTGTAGTTGTAATTTCTTTTAGAGGTGATTACAACAATTTGTTTAAATACAAGAAATATTTTGAAAAATATTTTTAAGAGATGAATACAAATTATTTTTTTTCTATATTTACACTTCTATTCTCTATATGTGTTTCTCTATCTTCTTTTGTGTTTTAGAGCTTCTTATAGAGTAGCTATGAAAGACATGACTATTGCAGCTTCTTGAGTCTAATTCATAGAATTGTTTCATCTTACTCCTTCATTTGATCTTTAAAGAGAGAAAGTATTTTTTAGTGCATTAAATATTTCAATTAATGTCTTTCACCTAAATGTACTCCTTATCTTTGATAGATCAAGCAGAGTAGAGTAGCAAAACAGGAATAGTAGGAAGCAAAGTCAGTGTGAAGGCAAGAATGCAATCTTTTTTCAGTGTTTTTTCCATGAAATCCGGGATCTTTGTCCTTTGTTCTGTTGCTTTTTATGCTTTTGTACACTTTTAACAGAATGTGAGTTTCAAGACAACAACTTCTGATCTATTAAGGTATAAAGCATTCATTTGAACATTTAAACTTGTTAATCACAATAAATGATGATCGTTAGAGACAATTTGTATACTTCATCTAATTAGCTTCATTTTACAAATGCTACTTCATCTTATTTAGTTTTAAATAGCGAGTTTTATAGTGCATTTTCTTACTAAAAATAGTGTTTGTTATCTTTAAAACATATAAAACAAAAGGGATCTAAAATCGTCTTTTGACTTAACACCTATCTTTTGTCTCTATTGCCCTACACCTACACCTAAATCACCACCACCTTAACCATCCTTTACAACCACTCTACCCCCACAATCCAAGAAATGATGATTGGTTTGAGATCTTGTTGAGCATTAAACAAAAAAGGAGGGGCAAAGGATCTTCAAGTGTGCCAAGACTCTATCTCAACTGGAGGCAAAAGAGCAAAGAAGAAAAGATGAATAGTTAGCTAGTAAAGAGGCCAAAATTCTTGAGGAAGTACTGCATCTATCTACCGAAGACATGACCACCATGACAACTTCTTCTAACTAGGTTAGATGTATACTATGTTCTTCATCTATATAACCATCATCTGATGTAGATAAGGGTCTATAACCAACCAAGACTAATGAGTTTGTTATATAGATAACGCCATCAGGTGTTGCACCTACACCAACAATCCAATGCAATGTCCCGACACCAGTCCAAGGTAAAGCACTAGCTCCTTCTATTACCTCTCTTTTTAAGATGCTAGTAAGGTTTGTTGAGCCTATTGTGCCCATGTTCCCTAAGTTGATGGAACCGTCTACTCTGCCAATGACATTGCACCTTTGTCTATTGAATTCATAATTGGGACAATACCTTTATGAGTAGATAAGTCATTGGAGGAGCCAGACCCACGAGAGCCAAAAGATTTGTTATCATTTGTGCCTCGACTAAATCTTTTAAGTCTAGGAGTATAGACTTTGAGGAGGAGAGAGAATTGCAACGATTGTAGTAAGAGTGTACAATTGAAGATGAATGGATACCTCTAGTCCTTGATGCCACTAGGAAGTCTCCTTACTTCAATGAGAAGGAGTACATCATTATGCACTATTGAAAAGCCCCAGGCATTGTCATTTGGCTAAGGACCACCTTGTAGATTGAACCAAGGCTCATTAATCTCAATGAATAACAATAATTGGAAATGTAGACAACTCAGTTTATCCAACAACACCATGAAGTGCACAATCTCATCCACTTGCGAGCTGATTTGGAGCTAAGTTATAAGGGAACCCCTTATCATCTACCCCAGATGCTTGGTGATGTATACAGGCCATGGATGCTTCAACTTTGGACAAAGTTCTTCATTAGAGACACATGTCCCAAGGCCACTCTCCACATCATTTGCAAGGGTAAGGAAAAATTGAAGCAATATTGGATAATGTGCACTATTTGAGATATGCCAAGTGCCATCAATTTGGGCCTCTAGAAAAGACAAGATTGAACATTTATTCTCCATTGTTGGAAGAACAATGAAGATCTACCCAATCCCCTCTAGGACCATGTCTTCTGTCTCCAACATTTTTTTCCCACTTGTCATAGGATTTATCATTATTTCTCCTTTTTTGCTTTTACATTGCATGTTTTTCTCTTGGTAACAATATTTTTCATATAAAAAATATGTTCATCTACCTTCCTTTGATCAACCAAGTTCATCTGCTTCTCCCAAGACTCCTCCCCTTACAACTGAAGATGACTGAAACAACCTCTTTCCAAAGCTTTTTGATATGCTAAATAGAGGCAAACCCATTATGAAAGGAAATTCCACAAGTTGTTTAGTCATCTAAACATTCAATTACGCTCTAATAAGGAGGAAGATTAATCTCAAGGGGAGTAGCACTTACGAGAAGCATGAACAATCCTTTTGTTAGTGCCAAAAAAGGGAGTAGAAATTATGTTTTTGAACAAATTTTTTTTTTGTTTTGTTGATCATCTATTTTAACTATATTTTGTTGTTGTTGTTGTTGTTGTTTCTACTCTAATTTAACTCACAACAATATGCTTTAATATGCCTTTTATATCATACATGTTTTTAGGGAGAGTCCCTTATGCATTTTATCTCATACTTATGTATGCCTCTAGTATGTGTGTATGTCATGTATAAGTACATACTATGAAAATTTGGCTTTGATATGCATGATAGATAACATATGCTCTGATAAATACATTAAGCTCTAATATGCATGATAGATAACATATGCCTTGATAGATATTTGAGGCTCTGATATATAACATATGCTTATGCAAAAATGATCTGATATGTTCACTCTAATAGGATCTTAAGTGAATTAGTATGCTAATACACTATTTTCTCACATATAAATAATGTTATGATATGATTAATAAAATCCAAAGAATATGCCAATATACATGTCTTAAATAAATGTATACATAAAATCAAATTGCTCGTATGATTTTATACACAACATTTGAAAGATATGCTCTTATACTACACTAATGATATTTTTAACGCTTCTACATCTTAAAGAAAATTACTCTTTAGATAAAAATGATTTTCTTGAATTAATATTTTTTTCATCAAAATAAGAAAATATATATTTCGTATAACCAACAAAAATGATTTCCATGTCAACAAAAACCTTAGTTTCAAAAATGTGTTTGTCACCATAAAAAGAGAGAGATTGATAGATTAAAAGACAATTTTGAATTTCTCAAGCTTTCAAGTTTCACTATAAGAAAAATTGTTATTATCTACGAAATATTACATATGGAATTTTTTTTTGTAGATAATTTTTAGTTATTTACAGAATATTACCTACGGAATTTTTTTTGTAGATAATGTTTAGTTACCTACGGAATATTAGTTACGAAATTTTTTCTGTAGATAATTTTTCGTTATTTACAGAATATTACTTACGAAATTTTTTTTGTAGATAATGTTTAGTTATTTGTGGAATATTACCTACAAAAAAATTTTCTGTAGATAATGTTTAGTTATATACGGAATATTACCTATGAAATTTTTTCTGTAGATAATTTTTAGTTATCTACGAAAATTTTCTGTAAATAACATATGGTGGGTGGGTAATGAAAAAATTCAGATTACCTACGAATTTTTCGTAGATAACCTTGGTGGGATGCAGGGAAAATTTTTTTATGCTCTAAGAGATGTAAAGAATATTTGGTAAAAAATAAATATTATTAAAAATTATCATTTAATTTTTGTATTTTTATAAATTAATGATAATAAAAAATAACATACTAATATCTGGTTTTAAATTTGATATGAAAATATTATGATATAATTAGATAAAATTTTAAATTAGTATTTTATTAATGGTTGATAATTAGAAAATAAAACAAGAATAAATACATTTTTTGAATTTTATATCTAACGTTTAAGATGAATAAATATATTAAGTTAATTAATAATTTATTTAAAATGTTAAAATTTAATTTATAAAAATTATATTTTAAAAGAGAAGGGTTATAATAACACCGGTGTAACTTTTACTAAGTATTACACTACTCAATAACTTTATATTAAATGTGAATTTTATGAATTCAACCATTAGATTGAAAGTTTTTTACTCTTAGCTCATATATACAAAATTTTATATTAATTCAAGATGATTTGATACTTCATTCTTGTAAAATAAAATTGACGTAATATATACATTTCAAAATATACTAAAATATGAACACTTTGATTACCTTCAAGTTGTTGTTCAATTTTAACAAAATTTGATATAAGCATATAAAGTGATATGAACTTTCAATCTAATGGTTGGATTTACAAAATTCATATTTAATATATAGTTATTGAGCGGTGTAATACTTGGTAAATGTTATATCAGTGTTATTATAACCCTTATCATTTTAAAATATATAAATTATTATTTAAAATTTTCAATTTATGATAAATAATTTAAACTGTATCATAATATTAATTTTAAATAGAAATAAGTAGATTGTTAATTATAAAAGTAAGTATATATATAAATAAAGATTATTTAAATATAATATAATTATTATTATTGGTAATATAATTATTATATATATTTTTATATTTTTATAGCGGTCCAGACACACCGAAATGAGAGGGATCCAAAGATAGTATAAGTATGAGATTGTATAGTTGAAGATGACTTAAATGAATAAATTTGTATTACCTATACTGACAACATGCATCTACTTTTTAGTAGCTTATCTCATCAGTACTCCACAGTTAAGCGTGCTTGACTTGGAGTAATATAGGGATGGGTGACCTTCTGGAATGTTTCCCAGAAATTGTGTAGTAAGGACAAAACACGTTGAAAAGTGAGGTGTCATGAAATAGTATCTTTAATAGGCTAAATATGAGGGTTGATACATTAATAAATTTATTAAAATTAAACAAAAATTTTCTGAAGGTTATCTACGGATTTTTATCCGTAGATAACAACTTTCGTGGGTAATCGTAGGTAATAAGGTCGTAGATAATGTTTTTTACGGATAAATTTTTCATAGATAATGTTATCTAACTTTCCGTAGATAACGTTATTTACGACCTTATTACCTACAGATTTTTTGTTGTAGATAATTAAGACTTATCTACGGATTTCTTCCATAAATAATCCTGATTTTTCTTGTAGTATTTAATGTTAAAAGACACAATATCTTTGCAAAATACAAATTAAACAAAACTAAAGATGCAAATTGTTAGACAAATGATCTGTCATCAGACGAAACATGCAATTTGACTTCATAAAGTCTTGAATGCATATTATTTATCATGACTAATGAATACTTGTTGCATGTCTAACTAATTCCTTAACAAATTAAATTAAGAAAATTCTTTAGAACTCACAAATCTATTAAAGTGAATGAAGTCATGTTTTGTACGAGAACCAAGGACAAACAAATCGTTGAAATTAGAAATTTAACTTTAACAAGAGTTTTTAGACCTCACTGATCGCATTATGATATTAATTGCAGTTTTGTCAAAATAATATATATATATATATATATATATATATATATATATATATATTTATTGAAGAAAGATAAATAAGATAAATGTATATTAGTATCATTGTGTGAAAGAAAATTCTAACTAAATTAGTATCCCACCCCACAACAATCATATATTATACATCAAAAAATTAATATTAAAAGAAGATAAATATAAGTGAGGACCAGACCAAGTTCACAATAAAATAGAAAAAAACATTTATAATATCAATTTTTATTTTTGAAATTTTCGTAATTTGCAATTACAATTCAATATGTGAACTGTAGTATTGCTTTCATGAGAATACGTTCTTCGAGTTAGAACAAACTACTAACTCTTTCGTTATCAAAATTACATAATAAATTTTTTATTATGTGGTTGATATACGTTTAAAAGAAATGGTAAACGAGAAAGTATTTATACATTGAAAATATTATAATCAGTTTTTAAAATTTCTATTCAATTTTCTTTCATTTTATTCTCTTAAGTTTTAATCATATAAAGCGACAACTCATTAGGGTTAATGAATAATAATAGGGTTTGCGTAATTTCAACGTAAGTTAAATTCAACTTCATTATTACTGTGGTACATATAAAAAATAATTATATAAAGCAATTATAAAGATCGAGTATTGGGAAAACTTTAGTCTTTACAAAATGCCAAGTCACTATATAAAATTTTGAGTGACATCTACGTCATCTGATTTTAAATAGGATTCATTTTTATAAAAGATAAAACATATATTGTTTGTTGGAGTGCACCGATTGTTCCCTAACAAGATTTAAGTAGGTTAAGTCACACTTCAAACACGTAACGTTTTAACTACTATAATTAAATAGAAAGAATTACACTTTAATTAACTATTATATTTTTTACTTAATGGAAAGTGTTTAATCATATATATATATAGAAAAAGGGGAGGATTATAATAATAATGGTGTAATTTTTACTAAGTATTATACCGTTCAATAACTTTATATTAAATGTGAATTTTGTAAATCCAACCGTTAGATTAAAAGTTCATATTACTTTATATATTTATATTAAATTTTGTTAAAATTGAACAACAACTTGAAGGTAAAAAAAATATTCATATTTTCATATATTTTGAAATGTATATATTACGTCAATTTTGTTTTATAAGAATGAAGTATCAAATCATCTTGAATTAATATAAAATTTTGTATATATAATCTAAGAGTAAATAACTTTTAATCTAACGGTTAGATTTACAAAATTCACATTTAATATAAAGTTATTGAATGGTGTAATACTTAATAAAAATTATACCGGTGTTATTATAACCTTTCTTTTATATATATATATATATATATATATATATATATATATATATAAATAAATAAAAACTTTGTAGAGAAAAAGGATATAATTAATTAGTAGCATGCAAATGTACATTGTGTAAGCACGTTCAACCGTAAGAGGCATATTTCTTATCTGTTTTTCCTTTTCTTAACAGACAGAAACACGTTGCTCCAAGAACACTGTCTTTTATTCAAATAAACTCGTCATGGAAATTATGAGACTTCTATTCTTCCCATGACTTCAAGCACTCTTCTATATGACACAACTGTGATCATTATGTCAGCGGGGTGGACCCACGTAAACATGTCCCTTTATTACATTTACACATACCCCAAATAGATTAATTTTTTATTATTTAATTTTGTTAAGTTTACATGTCAGAAATGTGTATTTGGCAATCTTGGTAAGATTGGCTTAGCAGTTATAAATGTGCCACTGGCTTTGACTAATTGGATTCAAACAATTCGAATGTTTGCCAATATATCATGGAATTAATTACTTTTAAATACTCTAAATCTACGTGTGATGCAAAAATTATTCGCAAGCTAATTATAAAAGAAAAAGAACATATTCCCAAGACACACTTCACACAAGAGGTTAAAAGGATGCGTGGCTCAATGAAAATTTGTAGATCGGGCGCCTTTGCTTTTTAAATAAGGATAAGACGTGGATTGGATGATCTTTTGAAGTGTGAGGATGGGAGTATAATAGAATTAATCTTTTATCATATAACAATTGATATTTGAATGATTTATATTATTTTATATAAATATAATTTTAGTTATTTATAGAATTCTTCTCATGTTATTCCCCTCTTGTATGTAGACGCATTAAATTGACTAATTTGACTTACACAATTGATCCATATAGGTTGAGTTTAAAAGTGAGTCAACTTAATCTGACTAGGTTAGAAAAATTTTAATCTAGATCGATCCACCTAGAGTTGGTGAGTTGGCTCAATTTTTTTTAAATGATATAAATGTAAAAATTAAAAAAAAAGTTTAATTGCATTTTATACTTCCTAAACTTTGCTTTTAATTTGGTCAATTTTTTCCTAAAATATGTTTTCTTATAAATTATTCCCCTAAACTTTGAGACTTTGGTGATTTGTGTCTTTTTGACAGTTGTTTCTCAAAATACTAATAGATAACTAATGTAACGTGTTTGACGGGAGGACACAAATCGTCAAAGTCTTAAGATTTGGAGGTATAATTCCTGAGAAAAATTATTGGAGGGAAGATTTGAAAGTTTAGAGAGATAAAGTGTTACTATCATTTATGATCATTTTTATTTTCTTTTAAACAAATTACATCACTCATGAAAAAATCACATACCAATATTTCATTAGTATTTTGACAAACAACTACCAAGGGGTCACAAATTGCTAAAGTCTTAAAGTTTGGAGGCATAATTCACAAAAAAAAATTAATTACTTGAATACAAAATCTGCTAAAAAAATTGTGGACACAAATTGCAATTAAACCAAATAAAAATTAATAAGATATGTTATATAATAACACTAAAATCAGTGATATAAATTTAGTATGGTCAAAATGCATTTAGAAAAATGAAATACAACTCTATATAGAACTCAATATCCTTTTAGACTATTAACATAACAACATTGATTTCAAATAGTACATACAAGCAAACTTTCAAGAGTCATGTGAGAAAACATTGCTCTATATAGGTCCAAAAGGGTTCGCTCAAAATCCTTTTGGGCTATTTATATAATTGATTTCAAATAGTACATACAAACAAATTTTCAAAAAGCATGTGAGAACTTGTATTATATCATTCCATTCATGCAAACCACTACAAACATAATTTCTCATTCAAACTCATTTCCCAACATTTATGACAAACGGTTAGCTAATACATAGAGTCTGTTTGGATATAAGCTTAAAATAATTTTTGAGATCTAAAAATAAATAGCTTTTTCCTAGTAAAAGTTCTGAAAAGCACTCCTAGCTTGTATCTAAACAAGCTTATTTTCTGGATACAAGTTCGTGCATTTCCAATAGGTTCACCAAACCTACTTAAATATAAGCCCAAAACACCAAACTTCTTGATAACTCATTTCATACATAACTTGTATAACTTATTGTAAAGCCTTTTTATATTGGGTCAATCTAGTATAAATATTATTTTCAATATTTATACCTATATGCTTGACTTGATATTCCCATATTCATGACTTGTGAGATGTAATTATCAATCAACTCATACAATAGCCTCAATGTATTATGTTAAATCTGACGAAGAAATCTCCAGTAAGATTTTGAATGAGACAAATATAATGCATATTGTTATTTCTAACGAGTGCGTTAGTGTTTCAGATAAACATAAGTATAGGCAAGTTGAAGACTAGAGTATATGCATGTGCCACTTCCTACTCCAGAACCAAGATAAAGAGTAAAGCGTCAAGTGTCAGATGGAAAGGTGTCAAACAAAGCCAAGCCTAGCACAAAAAGGAAAATGGTCAAGCCTCGGATGATATAGACCACATACGAAAGCTTCATGTATCAGACTAACAACAACACAGACTGAAAGGTATTCCAGACAGAGACAAAGTCTGTCTATCCACAATGTTGACCAACCCATAGAGAAAGTCATAGCATCAATGTCAAAAATTTAGATGAAGGACAAGACTTGAGATGCACAAAATTAACAGACGCAGACGAAAACTGCCATACAAGAAATTGAGAAATCAAGTCTCCCAAGACAACTCAGGCATCGTCTACGATCATAAAAGCTCAAAAAGATTGCGCGAGCAATAAAAGAAGAGGAGAAAAAGAAAATCAAGCACAGAAGTAAAAGCATGCATGTGTCAGAAAAAGTACATTACTTTTTCAGATAAGAACAACGCTCTATAGCTACACGATCAGAAAAGGACAAAAATGTTCCTAGGTCTTTACTAACTTCAAACACTACTGCATGCAAAACAAAGAAGACTTCACACAATGTCCATGAACAGGAAGCAACATTTAATGCAAGATCTTGAGCATTAAATGAAAAATCAATCTAGTCATGAACGACTATATCCGCTTCAACAGACATTTGCAACGGAAAAATTTTACAAGACTATATATATGTCACAACTTTGAACCTAAAAAGGTTGGCTTTTAGAAAAGATAGATGAAGAGTGATATCAAGCCCATGAAGAAAGGAAACCAGAGATAGAGCTCCTAGAGTCAAATGTACATTGATGTAATTATCTCTGTAGTCTAAGGTGTTCTAAGTGTACTTAGGATCATATACCTTAGTGAGTGTAGAAAACATATGTATCCTCTTTGTGAGAGTAAACCAAACACTCAACCTCAACTATTTACTTATCATTTGTAAAGCCTGAAGAGGCTAAGGAAAGAATACTTGTAAAGCCTGGAGAGGCTTATCAAAGAATACTCACTAAGAGTCAGAAGTGGTTGAATAAAGAATACTAGTACTAATAGCCAACCAGGAGTGGTTGAGAATACTCGGGACCAGGACTGCTCGAGAATACTCACTAAGAGCCTGAAGAGGCTGAACAAAGAATACTAGAGCTAATGAGTGAAGTTATCCAACCAAGAGTGGTTGATAATACTTGGGACCATGAGTGGTCGAGAATACTCACTAAGAGCTTGAAGAGGATGAACAAAGAATACTAGTGCTATTTGCCAACCAAGAGTGGTTGAGAATACCCAGGGTCAAGAGTTGGTCGACAATACTCACTGAGAGCTAGAAGTGGTTGATCAAAGAATACTAGCGCTAATGGTGAAGTTAGCAGGCCAGGAGGTGGTTGATAATACTCATTGAGAGCCAGAAGTGGCTGATCAAAAAATACTAGCGTCAGCAAGTGAATTTGACGAGCTAGGAGTGGTTGATAATACTTGGGACCAGGAGTAGTCATGACCTAGGTGGTCTAGAATACTCACTTCTAGCCTGAAGAGGCTGATTAAAGAATACTAGAGTCAATGAGTGAAGTTGGCTGACCAGGAGTGGTCGTGACCTAGGTGGTCTATAATACTCGCTACGAGCTTGAAGAGGCTGAACAAACAATACTTGTACCTCATTGAACATCTAGTGGAACCCTTCTTTTGAAGGAGACTGGACGTAGCTCAGTTTGAGCGAACCAGTATAAAATCCTTGCACTATCTATTTACATTTCAGACGAAATTTTATCTATTTGCTAAATCATATTAAAAGCTTCGTCCATTATTTACTCTTCAATGAAACTACTCCTAGACGAGAAACACTTTTGTTTAAACCATTTCTTGTGTGCAGACGATAAAATTTGAGACGTAAAAAGTATTTTTTTTGAACCAATCCTGGGCAGTTCCAGTTTAGCATTCACCGATATTACTTCACTAGATGAAAAAGAGCGTTCTTACGAAAACAATTTTGAAATTTCTTTGTTCACACACACACATATTCAACCCCCCCTTCTATGTGTTTTTCATCTAACTTCATATTAATGTTATCGAAGTTGACATTAATACTTGATTACAAATGATTTAAGAATGGCACTCTTTGTTCAAACAATCTCACAATCAATCACACTTGATATATCTTTGAGTGAACAAATTATTCTAAATATGTTATTATACTTGATTAACATAATTATTGAAATGCCTCTATCAAAGTCATGATATAAATAAAAAAGATTGACTATTAGGACTAACTCTAGCATCCAATTCATGCAATACAATTATCATAGTTATCAAATAAATTTGAATTATTTCATTCTTATATCAACACAAAAATAAAATATTTCATTGTAATTATTGTAGTTGAAAACAAAAATTCACAAAAACAGGAACCATAATCATAGTTCTTAATTTTCTTAAATTCAAGAACAATTAATGATTGACTTAGACAATTAATCAATTTATCTAAACTTGATTAGATCAAATTAATCAATCCTAATATAATTAAATTCCAAATTTACCCTTGAACTGATAAATGAAATTAGCCTTCCATCTTTATCAAGATGCAAGATACAATTTGTTTAGAAAAAGAATGTAAGAGAGAAAAGAAAGAATTCTCTTTGTAGATGACTTTCCTTTTTTGAATGTTGCACTTGGTTTAGACATATTGTACCATTATGCACATAATCACAAAAGAGGAAATAAAGCAATATAACATTTATAACATCAACAAATTATCAAGGCGCTTACCAATTATACTTTTTGAACATTTGAATATGTATTTTAAAGGCACGAAATGTTTAAACAAGCATTAGACTTATGACTAGCCACAAGACAGATGCTCGTCACAATGCGTTGGATGTTGGACATAGATGCAAACTATCCTACTTGCTACCTATTACACTTTTCTCATTTTTATGCATTTTTAGAAGATGTTATTTAATAACAAAATTTTAGTTCTTTGTTCCTTCTACATCTTGGACTCATACTTCTTGAAATGACTTGGACAAATATTAGTCACTTTAGATCATCACTTTGTTATCATCAAAACTAGGGTGTTGGACGTAAATAAATGTATTTGGTTCAACAATTTCTCCTTTTTTTATAGAGTGTGTGGGAGTAAGAAAAGGTGATGTGAACCTAGAGGGATGGATTCATTTTACGGATCTATCTGGGTTCACATCATTTGGTATCAGAGCTTCGCTCTAGGTTTGGAATGGCAATGAAAATTTACTATACAAGATGTTTGGTTGACGACCATTTGTTCTTGGTCACAGTAGATGAATTCAATTTCAGAAATGTTGTGAGCAGCAAGGCGGTTGAGAAATTATGTCTACCCACTACAAATGGACAAGCAACGATTAAATTCTCTATTGGAAAATATGAAGATGAAGTTCTTTGTGATATTGCCCCATGGAGACATGCCATATGTTATTAGGGAGGCCATGGCTGTACAATAAAATTATAAATCCTGAATGACCTTCTATTTCTTTTGTGCATGGTGGAAGAAGGATTAAGTTGATATGTCTATCATCCGACGCTGTACATGAGGATCAACTGAAATTGAAAATAAAGATAGAAAAAGAAAGAGAAGAGAAGATGAGAGCAGAAGATGAGATATATAAAGAGGAAGATGACAACTCTAATGTTACATTTTCTTCTTTTGATGTGTCAAATTTACAGGAACAGGAGAACAAGTTTTCTTGTTTGAAGAAGCATGTCAACATCATTCCTAATGCACCTTTATACATTCAGCCCACCTTTCAAAATAAAATTCAAGAGACCTTGCACCTGGAAGATGAAGTTGATTTGTTGTTTGAAGTTACTATTTTCCAAAGTTACCACTTGAATGGGATTCAATTCCTATTCATTGAGTATGTTTGTGGTTATGAGTTTTAAGAGGTTTTATTTGTTTCATTGATGATTAATAACTTACCAATAGGTGAAGCTAGAGATGGATACAAGCGAGATGTCTTCGACCCAGGAGGAAGCATTTGCATTTCGGCAGTAGTTAGTGAATTAAATAAATTAGGAAATAAATAGTCTTAAGATTTGGGATGAATCTTCTCAAAGAAGGAGGGTATGATGTGAATCCAGCCGGGTAAAATTGGAGACTAACAAGCCCAAACTCATATAATCAAGAAGAAGCATTAATGGGCTAAGAGTTTATGTAGTTTTGGGCTGAAAAGTTGATGAAGTCCAACTTTTGTGTAATTTTCGTTTTATTTTATTTTATTAAATAAATCTGATGGGTTTCCTTGCCTTTTAGGTTGCTAAGGGGAAATAAATGATAGTGGAAATTAGTGGGATTTTATTGCTTAGTTAGTGGTCTAGTGAGGAGTCAATTATAGTGGATATTAAGTGTTAGTGAGAATTTATGTCATCTTGCCCATCTAAGCTTATAAATAGGAACCTTTTGTAAAAATTTTAGGAAGAAAAAATGAATTATTCAGAATTTGGATATTTTTCCAATTCAGAGGATTTTCTCTCTCTAGGTTCTTAGGAACTACTTTTGATTCTTATCCTTGAATTTCCTAATTCAAAGTGGCGAATCTTCCTCAACTTATCAATCTTTAGGGATTGTGGCGTTGTTCTTCCATTTCTTACCTTAATCCATATTTTTTTTCTTTTAATTTCTTAATTATGAGCTTTTCAACCTAGATAGATCCGTAAAACGAATCCATCCCTCTAGGTTCATATCATTTGGTATCAGAGCTTTGGCTCTAGGTTTGGAATGGAAATGGAAATTTACTATACAAGATGTTTGGTTGCCGACTATCTGTTCTTGGTCGCAGTAGATGAATTCAATTTTAGAAATGTCGTGAGTAGCAGGGCGGTTGAGAAATTATGTCTGCCCACTACAAATGGACAATCAATGATTAAATTCTCTATTGGAAAATATGAAGATGAAGTTCTTTATGATATTGCCCCCATGGAGACATGCCATATGTTATTAGGGAGGCCATGGCTGTATAATAAAATTATAAATCTTGAACGACCTTCTATTTCTTTTGTGCATGGTGGACGAAGGATTAAGTTGATATGTCTATCATTCGACGTTGTACATGAGGATCAACTGAAATTGAAAATAAAGATAAAAAAAGAAAGAAAAGAGAAGGTGAGAAACATAGAGAGGAAAATGACAACTCTAACATTACATTTTCTTCTTTTGATGTGTCAAATTTACAGGAACAGAAGGAAAAGTTTTCTTGTTTCAAGAAGCATGTCAACACCATTCCTAATGCACCTTTATACATCCAGCCCATGTTTCAGAATAAAATTCAAGGATAAAAATCAAAAGTAGTTCCTAAGAACCTAGAGAGAGAAAATCCTCTCAATTGGAAAAATATCCAAATTCTGAATAATTCATTTTTTCTTCCTAAAATTTTTACAAAAGGTTCCTATTTATAAGCTTAGATGGGCAAGATGACATAAATTCCCACTAACACTTAATATCCACTAGAATTGACTCCTCACTAGCCCACTAACTAAGCAATAAAATGCCACTAATTCCCACTAGAATTTATTTCCCCTTAGCAACCTAAAAGGCAAGGAAACCCATCAGATTTATTTAATAAAATAAAATAAAACAAAAATTACACAAAAGTTGGAATTCATCAACTTTTCAGCCCAAAACTACTTAAACTCTTAGCCCATTAATGCTTCTTCTTGATTATATGAGTTTGGGCTTGTTAGTATCCAATTTTACTCGGTTGAATTCACATCAGAAACCCATCAGATTTATTTAATAAAATAAAATAAAACAAAAATTACACAAAAGTTGGACTTCATCAACTTTTCAGCCCACAACTACTCAAACTCTTAGCCCATTAATGCTTCTTCTTGATTATATGAGTTTGGGCTTGTTAGTCTCCAATTTTACCTGGCTGGATTCACATCAAAAGGAGTGTAGAAGCAAACATATAGAAGGTATGACTAGGTATGAAACATGTGAATAGGTGGGGTTGTGTAAAGCTAATGTGATGGAAACCTCAAGGGGGAACTAGATTGATGTAGTTTCTCCTTCAAGCTTCTTCCTAGACCTTTGACTTCTTAATACTTTTTAAGCTTCAATGAGTTCTCCAATGGATTTGAAGAACTCTTGATTCACCTTCAATGGTGTAGAACTCTCTTTAAGTGATGCCACTTCTTGAAGAAGATAAATCACTTTAAAACTCAACACACTCTGTGGAAGAGGATAAGAGAGTTGGAAGTAAATCAAAGAGAGGTTTAAGCTTTTGAAAAAATAAAATGAGAGAAACAACTCACCAATTTTCACTAATGCATCAAAAGTGAGTTTTACATGTACAGAAACAAATATATAGTAGTGGAGAAGCTTATAGTGCAAACTAGATAAGGTGGAGACACTTAGATATAGAAGAGTCACTCCTAAAGTGCCAAATGTCACCTTATCCCCTTGGCAAGCCCAGTGGCAAGGTGTGTGACACCTCTACCCCACATGTTATAATATAATATAAAACTGAATAACTACAATATAATAAATAAACTCAAAGTTCACATAGATAGAAAAAATCACATTTTAATATAAATTAGACTTAGTGAAAATATTAAATTACAAAGGAATTAAAATTAAACTAGTAAATAATTAAATAAAATCCTAACTAGTCCTAACTAATTCCTTGGTGTCACGTATCCTATCAGAGCAAAACCCAACTTTGAGGGCTAAGCCTCATCATCGACATCGTCAGCACCATACTGATGATTACCTGCAAAAATTACAAGAAGATAACACAAAAGAAAAGGGAGTGAGAAAGATGTAAGGTATATGAGGCATGCCAAATGTCTTCAGTCTAGTGCCTCTAGTATAGAAAAAGACTATTTTTTCTATGCCATTGGTCTCTACTACCAACAAACTCCACCTTCTTTTAACACTCATCTATCTATTCGCAATGCTCTCTACCAACCCTACAACACATTCTTTTATTCCTTCCCTTTCAAATTTCAAATTTTTTTTACATTTACCAGTAGATATTATTTTTGTATATTCACATATTACATCTATTTCTACCCTTGATATCTCATCTTAGCCTACCCAAGAAGCATTTATAGTTTTTCCTAGTCGCCTTTTCGCACTATGGACACTAGTCATCCATCTTGCTATAACACTTCAAGAATCCGTTCATCAACAACATTGCTCTAATCAAAAGTATCAACAACTTCTTACCAAGCTCAATCTAGATATCAATTCTGATAAGGATTTGCGATAATTTGGACTGGTTTTTTGCTAGTGCCAAAAGAAGGAATACAACATTAGTTTTTGTTTTGAAAATTTTTGTTTAATCTGTTTAAGCTTTTTTGTTTTATGCACTTTTTAAACACTTTTGCTCCATTTTAGGGGGAGCATATCTTTTTATGCTTATAAAGGCTTCTTATATCATCTTCCTAGTATAGAAAAACATATGCATTGATATTGATGCTTTGATGCATGATTTATTTCTATATTTATATGCTCTAATATATATACTTATATGCATGATATGCTTTGAAATATATGGTGAGATTGATATATGATATACTCTGACATATATGTTATGCATGATCTGTTTCAATGAAGTTTACTCTAATATTTTGAAACAAATTCTTGCTCTGAGAAAAATTCTCTTATATATACTATGATACTTATGCATGATTTGTTTCAATAACACTTACTCTAATATCTTGAAACAATTTTTTACTCTAAAAAATGTATGAACTAAAATTTCCTGGATTGATATTCTTTACCTTGATAAGAATACGACATTTGTGCTGGTAAATGACAATTTTTTTTTAAGTTTTGAAACACTTATTTAAATGAACATGTCGTTTTTACTCTGAAATAATATTCATATACACTCTGATAAAACATATTCATCTAAAATTGAAAACAACTAGATCTGATGCACTCAAAATTTTCTTTTTTAAAAAATATGTTTGTCACCACCAAAAAAAGGAAAGATTGTTAGATCAAAAGACGATATTAGAATCCTTGGGCTTTAAGTTATAATGATAACAAACCTAAAAACTTTTATAATAGAAAATTTTTTCAAATCAAGCTTTAAGATGATAAGTGATAAGACAATCTATTAAGTCGATTAATTATTATTAGGAAATTAAGCTTCACAGATGAAGCACTTCATCTGTAAGACCAATGCTTTGTATTTATATCATTTATAATGTATGATAACAAAAGCATCTTTGTCTACATGATTCCTTAACAAATCAAAGGGAAAAAGCTTCTTCGATACTCACAATTCACTAAAGGAACTAAAGGCATGCTTTGAGTTAGTAAAAGGACTAGCATATCCCATAAAGTACAAAAACTATTAGAAAAGTTGCTTCAATAATACACGTTGTCGGAACATGAAAAATTTTGATCTTGCCCACATATGATTTTGACTTTGTTTTGAAAATCTCATCGATTTATGAATGCCTGAGAAACAGACTAATCCTTCACCAATGTGTTTTTGAAAAAGGTTCTAAGGAGTCGTCACCGATGTTTTATTCAAAACATCAAAAAAAGGAAAAGGTTTTTCAAAATTAATTGTGGCCTTCAGAGCCAGAATTAGTTTTGGGAGTTGGTTACTTGTGGGGAAGGTATTAGGCACCCCACAATGCCTTAAATCGGTATCCTATGAAGAATTTTGGCATAATAATGAACAATAATTAAATATATACTCCTTTTATTAGCTATTTACATGATGGGAATAATATTATGAACAAAACAATTATATAAGTAAATAGAGAGAGAAAAAGATTTTGATGAAAATACCTTTGAAGCGAGCTTTTGTAAAAGAGACTTCAAATCTTGATACAAAGGCTTATTTTGGCAACCTTTCGCTCTACAAAAGCCTCACAAACACTTAAGAAAGTACAGAGAGGGAGGAGAGAGATTTTTTGTTAGGACTAGGTCGACTAAACAATGTGTGTGGTAGCACGTGTCTCAAAAATGCTTAAATAGGCTTTTAATGGTGTGGAACAACCTTTCCCAGGCTTGGAATGACCGTTTTAGGTTTGGGAATAGCTGTTTCGAGCCTGAAACTAGGGTTTTGAGGTTCTTTGGCCTTCTAGTGTTGTCCTAGTCCGTTTAGGTGCTCTATTGGACCCTCGAGGGTCACTCATGTCATCCTAGTGATCTTTTGACCTTGGTAAGGGTGACTTGGACGAATCTAGAAGATCACTAAAGCTAATCCTCCACTTGCTTGTATGTTAGTGCTCTAGAAGATCTTGTGTAGAGGGCGGTTGCTTGGCTTATTTCCTTTGAAAGACTTTGCCAACTCGTATCCCAAACCTTGTCGCCCTAAATTGCCTCTGAAATCTAGCATATTTGTTACTCGTTAAGCGTTCTTACCAAGCCCTTGTCTTGGTTGGTGGCCGCTTTTAAGTAGAATTTATGATACTAGACTTCCTTTGTTTGAGGCTTTCTCCACATGGGTGATCTCTAATGCCTGAAAAGCGATTTCCAGGGATTCCTCTATGGCTTCCTCATGTGGAATGATGAGTGGTTTGCTGATGAGTAGATCTTCCTTAGCTTGAACCACTGTTGGCTTGCCATCCACCATGTACTTGACTTTTGGTGGAACGAGAAGGGTACAACTTGCGTTGGATGCATCCATGGCCTTTCCTAGGAGGAAACTGTAGGAAGGAGTGATAACATAGCTTAAAATAAAACTTTCGTGGAGTCTTTCTTCTCAAAAGGAATACTCAAACTGCCTTTCAATTTTCGGCTCAAACAAACATTGCTTTTTCTTTTCTTATTCTTTTATCCCTAACTTTTTCATAGGACGTATTTTATTGGGATCTTTAGCCTTTTTTCTGCCTAAGACCCTTGTCTTGGGGGCTTTTTTATTATCCTAATTTTTGCCTAGAATGCTCTTTGCGAGTTTTCATTCTAGCAAGCTCTTAACAAGTAATGCCTTTAAGTATAATGTTTCTTCTCCATATTGAAATTATCTTGGTAAGAAAGCTTTATTCACTCCACCTTATGCATTTGAAAGATTCGCCCTTCTTCTCAAGTTCCTTCCCTTTCTTCTTTGAATTTCTCTTTCTTTTTGGAGTCATTAGCTTTACAATTCGCTAAAAGTGTAGTCTTGGCCAATTCTAGTCATTCCTCCAACCCCGGTGACGCTGGATGGGTCTTTTGCTGATGACACTTGGATTTTGTGGACCCATGACACAATTTTATCTTTATCATATGGGAAGGACATGGCGTCTTGATCATTAACTATTTCGGCGTTCCTTGCCCTTTGCCCATTTGGATTGTAACTAATTTAACTTTTAAGCATATCCCATATCGGGCTCAATAACCAATAGCTTGTTTCATCATTGCCAATTAACACACATAGGTTAAATTTCCCTTTTTATTCTTATTTATTCTTTTGTACGGAAGGGTATGTTATGAATGAATGCAACACAAAATGCAAAGAAAATTAAGAGATGAATGCTTAATGTTTTTAATAGGTTTTTACACTGTTTGTTTCGTTTAAAACTTTTGTCTTAGTGGGTTCATGATTTGCCCCCACTTTTGCATAGAACTTTTTTTTTTGAATTGTTGTTCTAATGGACTTTCACGAACAGTGTATACTAGACTCCAAGAAGGCTTGTCTCAATAGATATTGAAGCGAGAGCCAAACCATAGTATTTTTCAAAATCGATTTAGGTCTTTCTTTAAAGTGCGAATACCATCATATTTTAATACATTCACTTTTTCTTAACTGTCTATGCATGTTGCTACCTAATCCTTCCATATCTAGTAAAATAAAAATGCATGGTGATTAATGGGCTAACCTAGAATGCATGTCATGGTTTTTTATTTGCCTAAACTTTATCATATTTCAGTTATCTAAGGAGAGATGATGTATGGTAAAGATAGGATTTTTTTATTCATTTTTTGACTAAAAAAATCTACTTAAATGATGTTAATGGAATGATGGCCTAAGAATGCACAAAGGGGTATTTATTTCTTTATTTATTTTTATTTTATTTATTATTATCTACTATTTGTTTAAAACTTCAATCCATTCTTGTTAAAAACAAATAATATAAACAAACAAATGCACACACATATGCTCAAACAATGTACACCCACAAATAGTCACATTCAAATCCATGGGTTAAGGTCCCTGTAAAGAAAGGTGCAAGGTATAAGGTGGTTTTAGCTGTTCTCACCGATCTTTAAAAGGTTCTTAAGGTGCTCCCATTATAGGGACTCAATATCTTTATCAATGTCAACTGAAAAACTCTAGGGTCCATCCAAAGTATTCGAGCTAGAGCAATCGATTATCATCTTGAGTGTGATTTCCAACAACAACCTACAAGCTCAAAGCCATCACTTCGGTTGGTCATACATCAACCACTCCCTATGGTTATCTCACTTGCCCCCGGTTATAGAGGGAACTTGTTGTGTGCAAGGGTTTGTATACATTTTTATTTCAAACAAGTGCAAAATTTTAAATAGACAAGCAAATATTAAAGCCATATAAAAAGAAACATATATGTACAAACAAGGTAAAAATGTAATTATTGCTTTTATTTTGCTAAATTTGTCATCTAATGGGCCTAACCCTTTTTAAGCCTCCCCAACGGAGTCACTATCTATCGAAACCGCCCAAAATATTCTGATCTTACCCACGGACGGTTTTGACTTTGTTTTGAAAATCTCATCGGTTTAGGAATGCTTGATGACTAGACTAATCCTTCACCAATTTTTTTTGAAAAAGGTTCTAAGGAGTTGTCACTAATGTTTTACTCAAAACATCAGAAAAAGGAAAAGGTTTTTGAAAATTAATTGGGGCCTTCATAACCAAAATTAGGTTTAAGAGCCGATTACGTGTAGAGAAGGTATTAGGCACATCACAACGCTCTAAATCGGTATCCTATGATGAATTTAGCACAATAATGAACAATAATTAAATATTTACCCATTTTATTATCTATTTACATACTTGATGTCTATATGATGGCAATAATATTATGAATAAAACAATTATATAAAAAAAAAGAGAAAACGAGAGAGAGAGAGAGAGAGATAGAGAAAGAAAGAGAGAGAGAGATTTTGATGGAAATACCTCCAAGGCAAGCTTTTATAAAAGAGACTTCAAATCATGATACAAAGGCACTTTTGGCAGCCTTTCATTCTACAAAAAATGCTTAAATAGGCTTCTAACAGTGTGGAACAACCGTTTAGGCCCATGAACTTACACATGAAATAGGTCTTTGGAATGGCTTGTTCCTAATTAGGATTATAAGCCATTTTTTTAGTTGAGAACGATTATTCTGGGTTTGAGAACGGCCATTCCGAGCCTGAAACTTGGATTTCGATGTTCTTGGGCCTTCTAGTGTTGTCCTAGTCCATTTAGGCGCTCTATTAAGCCCTCGAGGGCTACTCGTGTCATCCTAGTGATCTTCTAACCTTGTAAGGGTGACTCAGACAAAATCTAGTGTCTACGCACACATGTTTTCTTTGTTTTAGTACCTAAAAGATGATAAGTAGATTTTTTTTATTAGTTAACAAGTGACAATTTTGTAAAATGCATTTAATGCACCAACAGACATTTCTCTCTACATCTAACGAAGATGAAGATAGATAAAGCAAGCTTGTGAAAGACACTAAAGGATTTACAATGGTCATCTTCCTAGTAAAGAAAAAAATAGTTCTTATGAAAAAATTGTTTTTTAGTGGGTTTCCAGACCTTAGGAAGGCTATCTAGGATTGTAAGATTATTTTGAGCTTTGGAGAACTTAGTTCTCAAGGATTTTAACCCATTTAGAATTATTTGGAATCTTCCAAACATTTCATCAATGGTTTCGTTCTCCTTCATAGAGACAACTCATAGTGCCTCTAAAGAGTGATAGCTCGTTTGAGTCTAACATCCTCAATGCCCTCATGAGTTACCCTGTTGACATCCCACATCTCTTTTGCAGTAGAGTAGCTGCAGAACTTATTGTACTCAATTTTGGATAAAGAGCAAGCAAGTATATATCTTGCTTTAGTATTTCGCTACGAGATATTGTAGTCTTCCTAAGTGTATTTATTCTCAGGCTTAGTCATTTTAATATCTCCTCGAGTGATAATCCTTCAAATCTAGTACTGGGTGGACTTGATGAACATTTCCATCCTATCCTTCTAGTGGGGATAGTCTTCTCCATTGAAGGCTAGAGGCCTTATGAGAAGCCCTTTTTAACAAATACTATCCTTCATTACTTCCCATTCTGGATCTTTTTCCTTTGGCATTGTTAGATGCTCAACCCTAATAAAGGTTGGGCTCTGATACCAATTGTTTGATAAAATGATACACACTAAAAGGGGGTTGAATAATATATATCAAAAACTTGACCTTTTTATGCAATGAAGAGAAAATAAATTTATAGATGAAGCACTAGAATAGAAAAAATGAATAAGCATATATCTTTTATATTGGTTCGTCTCAAATGTAGAGACTACATCCAATTCTCAATCTAACCATATTGAGTTCCACTATCTTTCAAAAGATACAAGTATTCTTTAAACAAGTCATTTCTGGCTTAAACTTAAGTAGTCTTTGACTTGCCTCTTCAAGTAACTACCCAAGTATTCTTTCAACAAGCCTCTTTAGGCTCAACACCAAGTATTCTTTCAACAAGCCTCTCTAGGCTCAACACTAAGTATCCTTTTCAACCAATACTCTCTAGGCTCAAACACTAAGTATCCTTTCAATAAGCTTCTCCAGGCTCAAACACTAACTATTCTTTCAATAAGTCTCTCCAGGCTCAAACACTAAGTATTCTTTTGAACAACCATTTTTAGGCTCAACCCTTACAAATAGAGTTGAAAAGAGTTACAAGGATAACTTTGTCTCTTCTAGATGTGATGTTATGAAAATTAAGCACAAATAGTCTACAAAGAACTATGTACAAGATTTACAAAGAAAAGCTTCATTGTAGTACTTTAGCTTTGCATGTTTCAATATGATTCTTGTAGACCCCTAAAATTGTCCGGGTCGGAAATAAAGCTTGAAGACTCTCGAAGACTGAAGGAAGATCAGCCAGAAGGACTCCTGGAAGGCCCTAGGAGGGTTCTCTGTAGGTCTAGAGGTCTTAGAATAGCTCAAAATAAGGAAGTGGAGGGAATGAAGCCCAATACGGCCGTACTGAACTTAATACGGCCGTATTGAAGCTTCAATACGGCCGCAGTGAACTCAATACGGCGTATTGAAGTTTCTGAAACTTCAATACGGCCGTACTGAAATCAATACGGCCGTATTGAAGCTTCAATACAGCCGTATTGAACTCAATACGGCCGTATTGAAATTTCTGAATTTCAATACGGCCGTATTGAACTCAATACGGCCGTATTGAAGTTCAAAAATTTCAATACGGCCGTATTGGTTCTGTAGCCCGTATTGGGCCTGTTCCCTATAAATATGACGTCAATTGGACGTCATTGAGACACTTTTTGGGATAGTTTTAACCCTCTCCTTGAGTATTCTGGGGTTTTTGAGCAGTGTTCTGCCCTAGAAATCACTCGGAGAGTTGATCCGACGAAGTTCTTGAGCCCCGAGCCATTTTGCTTGAGGATCGAACCTAGTCGAAGGGAAATCCTCCGGATTTCCATAGTTAAAAGTTTTTTTAGAAGGAGCGAGCAAGCTTGTAGAGCGAGGGAACGCCAAAAAGCTTCCCAGTTTTACTCAATATATAAAAGCACGCTTCAAGAGGTTTCTTCTTAAATCCTTCCTTTTACTGCTTTCTGTGTGCATATTTAAACTGTCATCATGTAGATAGTTAATTTATAATTGCTTAGAATAAATAGGGGTAATTTAGTAATTTTACGCTGTTATTTTAGAAAATAATCTGTCATAGGGAACCCGAAAGGGGCGCTGTGGGGTGCTAACACCTTCCCCACGCGTAACCGACTCCCTTACCCAACTCTGGTTGTAATGGCCAAAGTTGATTTATAAAATCAATTGCCTTATCCCTTTTTCCAATGTTTTGAGTAAAACATTGGTGGCGACTCCACGAACCCTCCTTTTACGAAAACCACTAATCCATGGAGGGTCCCGCTTGGGATTAATATGGATTGGTGAGACGTTTTAATAAATAAATTGGATAGGATCGACAAGGTCTTAGTTTGAGAACAAGTCATTCTAATAATCCAATACATTTTCAAAACTAAAATAAAAGCGAGCTCGACCATCTTCGCGACCGCCGAGGCCCGTTTCGGGCCGGTGGCGACAGATGGCGACTCCACTGGGGAAGCCTCGAGAGTCAGTCCCATTTAGTGACAGATTATTTTTAACAAATAATAGTTAAAATTACTTTATTACCCCTTGTTTGTATGATAACATGTTTATCTATGTGGCTTTTAAATAACTGTTGTATTTTTAAAATTTACGCAATTGTTTGAAATAAAAACTGCACACAAACCTTTGCACACAACAGTTCCCTCTATACCCGGGGGCATGAGTGATTAACCATAGGGAGTGGATGTTAGTACGGCCGGTTGTCGAATGGGTCTATAGGTGCCCGTAGACCGTTGTCGGAAAACATCACTCAAGGTGATAACCATGAACTTGAGTCCGACGGTGCGTTGGAGCTTTCCATCGACCTACGATGAGAGGAATTGGGTCCTATAATGGGGGCACCTTGGGGGCCTTTGACCAAGTGAGAACAGTTAGATCCTCCTTGAATATGCACTTTTCTGCAGGAGACCCCTACCTCGTGATTCGCTCGTGACTGTTCGTGGATGAGTGAATTGTTTGTGCATTCGTTATGTGACATTGTTTGTGCATTAATAAATAACCTCGTGATAAGGTCTAAAGAATAATCCCCATGCATGAAAAAACCATGACATGAGAGGAAAGACCATGTGTAAAAATATAATAAAAATGAGGAGCATGTGCATCATTACCAATAAAGATATCATGCATCCTCATAAACCATGCATTTTAGGTTCACCAATACCTCTTGACATGAGTAAAAGTGACCCATAATTATCGAGATTCTCCGTTGAGGAGAGATCATAAGTCAAGGAGGGTGGTAACACTCTGTTTTAAAAAGGCAGCGCCTTAAAAATGGAGGGTTATCAAGCTCATGTCAAGAGCGTATTCATTCCATAAATTAATTAGATTAAATATTCATTTTTAGAAAGTGGCTGGTCATCTCTCTGTCCTCACACGCGCAAAGAAGATCAAGAAAATGGAAGCATTGGAGGAGCAAAACAAAAAGCTCACAACCAAGCTTTCACAACTTAAAGACCAAATGGCGCAAATGATGGAACTCATGCGTCATAACAACATCCATGAATCTCATCACAGTGATCATGGGTCCCATCATGAGGGAGAGGAGGAAGAGCATGAAAAAGATCCTCCACACGCTGTACACCTTGGGGCTGGAATTATGATTAAAGAGCCCGAAGTATCAAAGGAACAATTCCACGCCCTAGAGGATCGGCTAAGGGCTATGGAGGGGCATGATTTTGACATCAAAGATGCCGCCGACATGTGCTTAGTGAGGGATATTCAATTCCCTCCCAAATTTAAAGTGCCAGATTTCCCGAGATACGTGGGATCGACTTGCCCCAAGAGTCATCTCACCATGTACTGCCGAAAGATGGCTGCATATGCCACAAACGAAAAGCTCTTGATCCATTGCTTCCAAGAGAGCTTGGCTGATACCGCGCTCAACTGGTATATGCAGCTAGATGGAAATCTAGTACACACATGGAGGCAGTTGGCCGACGCCTTCCTCAAGCGCTACAAATACAACATCGACCTAACACCCGATAGGTCAGATCTTCAAGCCTTGAGTAAGAAAAATGATGAATCTTTCAAGGCGTACGCCCAACGATGGAGGGAGTTGGCGGCACAGATAGAGCCCCCGCTGTCGGATAAAGAGACGGTGTCCTTATTCATCAACTCGTTGACTGGTCCCTATTACGATAAAATGATAGGGAACACAACGACACTCTTCTCGGACATCATCACCATTGGGGAAAGGGTGGAACAAGGATTGAAAAGTGGGAAGCTAGCTAAGCCTTCCCAATCATTCGAGGCTAAGAAGACCTTCAGGAAGAAGAATGAGGGAGGAGTCAATGCTATAACCATATCCTCGGCTTCTTCCACTTCGAAGTCAGGAAGATCGCAATTCATCCCTGTGAAGAAGTTTGATAAACTTCCGACCACTTATAGCGATCTCCTTCCGAAGCTAGTAGAAGCCAAACTTCTAGCTCATGTTCCACCAAGGAAGATCGACCCACCTTACCCCGATTGGTACAAGCCACAAGACAAATGTTTATACCATTCGGGGGCACCAGGGCATTCAACAGAGAGATGCCTAGCTCTCAAATACAAGGTCCAAAACCTTATTGATGCCGGGTGGGTCACCTTCGATTCGACAGCGCCCGACGTGAACAAGAATCCTCTGCCAAAGCAGGAGTAGAGAGAAGAACAAGCCACGATAGGGCCCCTTCATATTTCTCTTTTAGGGACTCATGATCAGTACCCGAGATCATGAGAACCTTTTCATGTAAATAAGGGTTTTTGTACAGTTTTAATACATATTAATAAAGAGGCATTTTTCACATTATTCTCTTTTTTGTTCTTTTCTCTCTTTCCTCATTAACATTAATAATTCTAAACCTAAACAGAACCAATAAAATAATTATGTCTGTAATTGTTCGCTCTGACCGGGATCCAAAAGTTGAGGATGAATGGGTTGAGTTGGACAGTGATGAGGAGACCATCTCTCCGGATCTGCAAAGACTGCTAGATCAAGAAGCTTGTCAAGAGAAATTGGAGACTATAAATTTGGGGCATGGCCGAGAGAAAAAAGAGGTCAATATTGGGACCCATATCAGTGATGAAATAAGGACACATGCTTCCGCTATGATTATAATAAAATCATTCTTCATTGCTTCTTTTCTTGCTTATAATAAAATTCTAAACCACATTATCTTTAACCCTGTTTGAATAAACATGAATGAGGTTAAAATCATCTTAATAATAATAAACCCACATCATTTTTATGTGGAAGTGTGTGTGACAACTTGGAGCACCTTCCCTTGGCCTTGACAAGTGCCATCATGGATAAAAATAAATCCTTCAAAATAAAAGAAGCTCGGCAGGAAACCCAAAAAGGGGTCTGCGCAAAAATAAGAGCAAAAGACCCGCTAGGAATCCCACAAAAGGGTGACCTAGGCAAAAGTTAGGGTTGCAAAAATGAACAAAAACAAAAGTCCGCTAAAACGCCACAAAAGGGTGTTTTAGGCAAAAATAAGGACAATCAAAAAACAAAAGAAATCCATGATGGTACCATGAACCGAATTCAAAAAGAAAGGTTCAAGAGCAGCTATCCAAGTTGTCAAAATCACAACGTCAATAAACAAAGATTTTCTTAATTTCATAAGTGTTTAATCAAGCAAGCCTAAACACATAAGCCTACCTTGGCCATCCATTCTTACAAAAACCATTTTTGAAAAATAATCCCCTCTAAAACACAAACTTCAAAACAAAAATATCTTTCCCTTCTTTTCTCTCTTGTCCCAAAAGATTTTAGAATAATCTAGTGGAAGCATGGAGAAATAAATCATCACTGATAATGGATCTAATCTGAACAACAAAATGGTGGAAGAACTGTGCCAAGAATTCAAGATCCAACACCACAACTCTTCCCCATATCGGCCAAAGATGAATGGGGCAGTCGAGGCAACCAATAAGAACATCAAAAAATAGTGCAAAAGACGGTTGTCTCATTTAAAGACTGACACGAGATGTTACCCTTCGCTCCTCATGGCTATAGGACTTCAGTACGTCCATTTACAGGAGCTACTCCATTCTCACTCGTTTATGGGGTGGAGGTAGTTCTACCCATCGAAGTCGAGATATTCTATCTAAGGGTAATCATGGAAACAAAACTTTCCGAGGCAGAATGGGTTCAAAGCCAATATGACCAGTTGAACCCTATCAAAAAGAAACGGCTGAACGCCATATGCCATGGTCAAGCCTATCAGAGGAAGATCAAAAAGGCTTTTGACAAGAAAGTCCACCCTCGAGTCTACCATGAGGGAGAGTTGGTAATGAAGAAATTACTACCAACTCAAAAAGGGCAAAATCGGAAAGTGTGCCCCAAATCACGGAGGACCATACGTGGTAAAACGAGCCTTCTCAGGAGAAGCATTGATTCTCACAAACATGGACGGAGAAGAACTTCGATACCCAGTCAACATTGACGTGGTAAAGAAGTACTATGCTTGAAGACGTTGCTTGCATAGGCCTGCTAGGATGAAAACCCAAAAAAGGCGTCCTAGGCAAAAGTTAGGGCAAAATAAAAAGCCCGCCAGTACAAGGGTACTAGGCAAAACAACGGCAAAATTATCCCCGCTAGGATACGTCCTAGGCAAAAGTTAGGGGCAAAAGAATAAGATGTAAAAGCAAAGCAAGCAACGATTGTTTGAATCGAAAACCGAAAGGCGGTTCAAGCGATTATCTTCTAGAAGCAAGCGTCTTGCAGCATCTACACTCCTGGCTCAGGCCGAAGCAATTAGGGGAACGTAAAGAGCAACAATTACAGATATAATTGTTAAGCCCAATGTATATAGCCTACCCTGGCCAGCCATTCTTCAGAAATTTCCTTCTGTATATCTTTCTGTAAAAACACTTGTGAATATCAATAAAAATATCCATTTGTTTCTTTTCTTTCTTGACCATGTGATTATGCCTCTGAATTGGTTTTTCATAAAAATTGTACGAAATTCCATTAATAATCGGTCAATAAAAGAAAATTGGAGGGGTTCCTGTAAAATCCATAATCTCCTGCATAAAGGCTCACAAAAATACTCCCTCGCGTCAATGACAGAAAGTCCTCCAAGAAGAAGAGGATAGGGAGAGCCACTCACTTTTCTAAATAAATGAACAAAAATAAAAAATTGTATTGCATTTGTGCATCACACACACATTAGTTGCACATTCAAAGACCTTATCATGAGGCAACTGCATAAAATAGAAAAATAGAAAATTGCTTGTGTATGACAGCAGCAAGCAAAATACAAAGATTCAGAAAATCAACAGCATCATACAGAATAATTGAGCCTGGAGAGGCTTGCCGAAAGAATACTCTCAAAATAACTGAGCCTGGAGAGGCTCGCCGAAATAATACTCCTTCAGAATAACTGAGCCTGGAGAGGCTTGCCGAAATAATACTCGTACAGAATAATTGAGCCTGGAGAGGCTTGCCGAAACAATACTCCCACAGAATAATTGAGCCTGGAGAGGCTTGTCGAAATAATACTCCTTCAGAATAACTGAGCCTGGAGAGGCTTGCCGAAATAATACTCTCTCATAATAACTGAATTTAATTTCTTTAGCACTTTTAATTTCTGTACAGCAAAAGCCAAAAACATAAAAAAGGCAAAATACAGAAAAAGCCGAAAATAAAAAAGGCAAGGATATAGAAAATCCAACAAACAATTTGTACCGAATAACTAAGCCTGGAGAGGCTTACCAAAATAATACTCCACATCCTCCACAGTATGCAGAATAACTGAGCCTAGAGAGGCTCGCAGAAATAATACTCCCCAGAGGGAACCTCAGCTCAAGCTCACGGAAAAATCCCCAGCGAGAGCTATCAAAGCAAAATCGACGCAATCCCCAATGGAAGTGCGATCATCCAAACAGTATATACAAGTCAAAGGACTTAACACTTCCTCAGTGGAAGATAGCTCTCCGACTCAAAGCGCTGAGCGAGGCTAAGCCTGTATAGGCTTCCTAAAAATACTCTGGGGTACGTAAGATCCCCAAATCCCCAGTCGCCTACTCAAGAGGCATTCCTACAAAAAGCAAAAGATCAAAAATTTCAATAAATATTCCCCAAGCGGAATGCGGCACTCAGCCAAACACTGAACATCAAGATAATTCGCCTACTTAGAGGCACTTCTTCAAAAAGAGAAAATCGAAAAGATCAATAATAATTCCCCAAGTGGAATCTGGCTCTTAGCCAAACATCAAGCGTCAAGATGATACGCCTAACAGAAGAGGCTAATCAAAATGAATGACAAAATCCCCCAGCGGACAATAGCCTACACAGAGGCGACAAAAATCAGAAAACCCAAAAGAGATACCCGAATAAGGATAACCGGGATACTCCACCAACGTCCAAAGGACGTCAGCCAATCATAAGGCACTGCTCATCTCAGAAAGAGCATCTTCGTGTCTACACCCCAAGGAAACAGAAATTCCTCAATGGGCGCCAACTACTCAATGGAAAGTTGGGACACAAGAACCTATGAGTAACTGCACATCCCCTAGACGGATCCCTGCGTTATCCAGCCCTCAGTGGCATAAAAATCAAAAATAATCGTCGAAGCAGCATCGTGGACTGTGGAGACAAAATCAACATCCAGAATCCCCAGCGGATAACAGCCTACACAGAGGCAGTAAAAATCAGAAAATCAAAAAGAGTCACCCGAATAAGGATAACCGGGATACTCCACCAACGTCAAAAGACGTCAGCCAAACATAAGGCATCGCTCAAATCAGAGAGAGAGCATCTGTGTCTACACCCCAAGGAGTCAAAAATTCCCATGGGTACCAACTAAGCAATGCAAGTTGGGACACAAGAACCTATGAATGACTGCACATCCCCTAGACGGATCCCTGCGTTATCCAGCCCTCAGCGGCACAAAATCAGAAAAACAAACCGTCGAAGCAGCATTGTGGACTGTGGAGACAAACTATACTCAACTACCTCATCTTTGAGAGGCAAAGTCTGGAGAGACGATACTCAAACGAAGTCTGGAGAGACAGTACTCAAACAAGGTCTGGAGAGACAATACTCAAACGAGGTCTGGAGAGACAATACTCAAACGAAGTCTGGAGAGACAGTACTCAAACAAAGTCTGGAGAGACGGTACTCAAACAAAGTCTGGAGAGACGGTACTCAAGGTCTGGAGAGACAGTACTCAAGGTCTGGAGAGACAGTACTCAAGGTCTGGAGAGACAATACTCAAGGTCTGGAGAGACAATACTCAGCCATCAGCGTCGTCAGAGGCACGTTGGTGTTAAACTTAGTTACCGAGGTTGTCAGAAGCGCCGAGGTATGCAACAACCTGGAGAGGCTACTCAATAATTTTCCACCGGAAGACGCTACAAGTCAGAAGGTTGGCACATCACCCGGACAATTGGGTCAACTCCTTTACTTGTCAGCCGGTACACCAAAAGACCGTTTGACTAAGTAAAGGGGGGGCAGCTGTAGACCCCTAAAATTGTCCGGGTCGGAAATAAAGCTTGAAGACTCTCGAAGACTGAAGGAAGATCAGCCAGAAGGACTCCTGGAAGGCCCTAGGAGGGTTCTCTGTAGGTCTAGAGGTCTTAGAATAGCTCAAAATAAGGAAGTGGAGGGAATGAAGCCCAATACGGCCGTACTGAAATTAATACGGCCGTATTGAAGCTTCAATACGGCCGCAGTGAACTCAATACGGCGTATTGAAGTTTCTGAAACTTCAATACGGCCGTACTGAAATCAATACGGCCGTATTGAAGCTTCAATACAGCCGTATTGAACTCAATACGGCCGTATTGAAGTTCAAAAATTTCAATACGGCCGTATTGGTTCTGTAGCCCGTATTGGGCCTGTTCCCTATAAATATGACGTCAATTGGACGTCATTGAGACACTTTTTGGGATAGTTTTAACCCTCTCCTTGAGTATTCTGGGGTTTTTGAGCAGTGTTCTGCCCTAGAAATCACTCGGAGAGTTGATCCGACGAAGTTCTTGAGCCCCGAGCCATTTTGCTTGAGGATCGAACCTAGTCGAAGGGAAATCCTCCGGATTTCCATAGTTAAAAGTTTTTTTAGAAGGAGCGAGCAAGCTTGTAGAGCGAGGGAACGCCAAAAAGCTTCCCAGTTTTACTCAATATATAAAAGCACGCTTCAAGAGGTTTCTTCTTAAATCCTTCCTTTTACTGCTTTCTGTGTGCATATTTAAACTGTCATCATGTAGATAGTTAATTTATAATTGCTTAGAATAAATAGGGGTAATTTAGTAATTTTACGCTGTTATTTTAGAAAATAATCTGTCATAGGGAACCCGAAAGGGGCGCTGTGGGGTGCTAACACCTTCCCCACGCGTAACCGACTCCCTTACCCAACTCTGGTTGTAATGGCCAAAGTTGATTTATAAAATCAATTGCCTTATCCCTTTTTCCAATGTTTTGAGTAAAACATTGGTGGCGACTCCACGAACCCTCCTTTTACGAAAACCACTAATCCATGGAGGGTCCCGCTTGGGATTAATATGGATTGGTGAGACGTTTTAATAAATAAATTGGATAGGATCGACAAGGTCTTAGTTTGAGAACAAGTCATTCTAATAATCCAATACATTTTCAAAACTAAAATAAAAGCGAGCTCGACCATCTTCGCGACCGCCGAGGCCCGTTTCGGGCCGGTGGCGACAGATGGCGACTCCACTGGGGAAGCCTCGAGAGTCAGTCCCATTTAGTGACAGATTATTTTTAACAAATAATAGTTAAAATTACTTTATTACCCCTTGTTTGTATGATAACATGTTTATCTATGTGGCTTTTAAATAACTGTTGTATTTTTAAAATTTACGCAATTGTTTGAAATAAAAACTGCACACAAACCTTTGCACACAACAGTTCCCTCTATACCCGGGGGCATGAGTGATTAACCATAGGGAGTGGATGTTAGTACGGCCGGTTGTCGAATGGGTCTATAGGTGCCCGTAGACCGTTGTCGGAAAACATCACTCAAGGTGATAACCATGAACTTGAGTCCGACGGTGCGTTGGAGCTTTCCATCGACCTACGATGAGAGGAATTGGGTCCTATAATGGGGGCACCTTGGGGGCCTTTGACCAAGTGAGAACAGTTAGATCCTCCTTGAATATGCACTTTTCTGCAGGAGACCCCTACCTCGTGATTCGCTCGTGACTGTTCGTGGATGAGTGAATTGTTTGTGCATTCGTTATGTGACATTGTTTGTGCATTAATAAATAACCTCGTGATAAGGTCTAAAGAATAATCCCCATGCATGAAAAAACCATGACATGAGAGGAAAGACCATGTGTAAAAATATAATAAAAATGAGGAGCATGTGCATCATTACCAATAAAGATATCATGCATCCTCATAAACCATGCATTTTAGGTTCACCAATACCTCTTGACATGAGTAAAAGTGACCCATAATTATCGAGATTCTCCGTTGAGGAGAGATCATAAGTCAAGGAGGGTGGTAACACTCTGTTTTAAAAAGGCAGCGCCTTAAAAATGGAGGGTTATCAAGCTCATGTCAAGAGCGTATTCATTCCATAAATTAATTAGATTAAATATTCATTTTTAGAAAGTGGCTGGTCATCTCTCTGTCCTCACACGCGCAAAGAAGATCAAGAAAATGGAAGCATTGGAGGAGCAAAACAAAAAGCTCACAACCAAGCTTTCACAACTTAAAGACCAAATGGCGCAAATGATGGAACTCATGCGTCATAACAACATCCATGAATCTCATCACAGTGATCATGGGTCCCATCATGAGGGAGAGGAGGAAGAGCATGAAAAAGATCCTCCACACGCTGTACACCTTGGGGCTGGAATTATGATTAAAGAGCCCGAAGTATCAAAGGAACAATTCCACGCCCTAGAGGATCGGCTAAGGGCTATGGAGGGGCATGATTTTGACATCAAAGATGCCGCCGACATGTGCTTAGTGAGGGATATTCAATTCCCTCCCAAATTTAAAGTGCCAGATTTCCCGAGATACGTGGGATCGACTTGCCCCAAGAGTCATCTCACCATGTACTGCCGAAAGATGGCTGCATATGCCACAAACGAAAAGCTCTTGATCCATTGCTTCCAAGAGAGCTTGGCTGATACCGCGCTCAACTGGTATATGCAGCTAGATGGAAATCTAGTACACACATGGAGGCAGTTGGCCGACGCCTTCCTCAAGCGCTACAAATACAACATCGACCTAACACCCGATAGGTCAGATCTTCAAGCCTTGAGTAAGAAAAATGATGAATCTTTCAAGGCGTACGCCCAACGATGGAGGGAGTTGGCGGCACAGATAGAGCCCCCGCTGTCGGATAAAGAGACGGTGTCCTTATTCATCAACTCGTTGACTGGTCCCTATTACGATAAAATGATAGGGAACACAACGACACTCTTCTCGGACATCATCACCATTGGGGAAAGGGTGGAACAAGGATTGAAAAGTGGGAAGCTAGCTAAGCCTTCCCAATCATTCGAGGCTAAGAAGACCTTCAGGAAGAAGAATGAGGGAGGAGTCAATGCTATAACCATATCCTCGGCTTCTTCCACTTCGAAGTCAGGAAGATCGCAATTCATCCCTGTGAAGAAGTTTGATAAACTTCCGACCACTTATAGCGATCTCCTTCCGAAGCTAGTAGAAGCCAAACTTCTAGCTCATGTTCCACCAAGGAAGATCGACCCACCTTACCCCGATTGGTACAAGCCACAAGACAAATGTTTATACCATTCGGGGGCACCAGGGCATTCAACAGAGAGATGCCTAGCTCTCAAATACAAGGTCCAAAACCTTATTGATGCCGGGTGGGTCACCTTCGATTCGACAGCGCCCGACGTGAGCAAGAATCCTCTGCCAAAGCAGGAGTAGAGAGAAGAACAAGCCACGATAGGGCCCCTTCATATTTCTCTTTTAGGGACTCATGATCAGTACCCGAGATCATGAGAACCTTTTCATGTAAATAAGGGTTTTTGTACAGTTTTAATACATATTAATAAAGAGGCATTTTTCACATTATTCTCTTTTTTGTTCTTTTCTCTCTTTCCTCATTAACATTAATAATTCTAAACCTAAACAGAACCAATAAAATAATTATGTCTGTAATTGTTCGCTCTGACCGGGATCCAAAAGTTGAGGATGAATGGGTTGAGTTGGACAGTGATGAGGAGACCATCTCTCCGGATCTGCAAAGACTGCTAGATCAAGAAGCTTGTCAAGAGAAATTGGAGACTATAAATTTGGGGCATGGCCGAGAGAAAAAAGAGGTCAATATTGGGACCCATATCAGTGATGAAATAAGGACACATGCTTCCGCTATGATTATAATAAAATCATTCTTCATTGCTTCTTTTCTTGCTTATAATAAAATTCTAAACCACATTATCTTTAACCCTGTTTGAATAAACATGAATGAGGTTAAAATCATCTTAATAATAATAAACCCACATCATTTTTATGTGGAAGTGTGTGTGACAACTTGGAGCACCTTCCCTTGGCCTTGACAAGTGCCATCATGGATAAAAATAAATCCTTCAAAATAAAAGAAGCTCGGCAGGAAACCCAAAAAGGGGTCTGCGCAAAAATAAGAGCAAAAGACCCGCTAGGAATCCCACAAAAGGGTGACCTAGGCAAAAGTTAGGGTTGCAAAAATGAACAAAAACAAAAGTCCGCTAAAACGCCACAAAAGGGTGTTTTAGGCAAAAATAAGGACAATCAAAAAACAAAAGAAATCCATGATGGTACCATGAACCGAATTCAAAAAGAAAGGTTCAAGAGCAGCTATCCAAGTTGTCAAAATCACAACGTCAATAAACAAAGATTTTCTTAATTTCATAAGTGTTTAATCAAGCAAGCCTAAACACATAAGCCTACCTTGGCCATCCATTCTTACAAAAACCATTTTTGAAAAATAATCCCCTCTAAAACACAAACTTCAAAACAAAAATATCTTTCCCTTCTTTTCTCTCTTGTCCCAAAAGATTTTAGAATAATCTAGTGGAAGCATGGAGAAATAAATCATCACTGATAATGGATCTAATCTGAACAACAAAATGGTGGAAGAACTGTGCCAAGAATTCAAGATCCAACACCACAACTCTTCCCCATATCGGCCAAAGATGAATGGGGCAGTCGAGGCAACCAATAAGAACATCAAAAAATAGTGCAAAAGACGGTTGTCTCATTTAAAGACTGACACGAGATGTTACCCTTCGCTCCTCATGGCTATAGGACTTCAGTACGTCCATTTACAGGAGCTACTCCATTCTCACTCGTTTATGGGGTGGAGGTAGTTCTACCCATCGAAGTCGAGATATTCTATCTAAGGGTAATCATGGAAACAAAACTTTCCGAGGCAGAATGGGTTCAAAGCCAATATGACCAGTTGAACCCTATCAAAAAGAAACGGCTGAACGCCATATGCCATGGTCAAGCCTATCAGAGGAAGATCAAAAAGGCTTTTGACAAGAAAGTCCACCCTCGAGTCTACCATGAGGGAGAGTTGGTAATGAAGAAATTACTACCAACTCAAAAAGGGCAAAATCGGAAAGTGTGCCCCAAATCACGGAGGACCATACGTGGTAAAACGAGCCTTCTCAGGAGAAGCATTGATTCTCACAAACATGGACGGAGAAGAACTTCGATACCCAGTCAACATTGACGTGGTAAAGAAGTACTATGCTTGAAGACGTTGCTTGCATAGGCCTGCTAGGATGAAAACCCAAAAAAGGCGTCCTAGGCAAAAGTTAGGGCAAAATAAAAAGCCCGCCAGTACAAGGGTACTAGGCAAAACAACGGCAAAATTATCCCCGCTAGGATACGTCCTAGGCAAAAGTTAGGGGCAAAAGAATAAGATGTAAAAGCAAAGCAAGCAACGATTGTTTGAATCGAAAACCGAAAGGCGGTTCAAGCGATTATCTTCTAGAAGCAAGCGTCTTGCAGCATCTACACTCCTGGCTCAGGCCGAAGCAATTAGGGGAACGTAAAGAGCAACAATTACAGATATAATTGTTAAGCCCAATGTATATAGCCTACCCTGGCCAGCCATTCTTCAGAAATTTCCTTCTGTATATCTTTCTGTAAAAACACTTGTGAATATCAATAAAAATATCCATTTGTTTCTTTTCTTTCTTGACCATGTGATTATGCCTCTGAATTGGTTTTTCATAAAAATTGTACGAAATTCCATTAATAATCGGTCAATAAAAGAAAATTGGAGGGGTTCCTGTAAAATCCATAATCTCCTGCATAAAGGCTCACAAAAATACTCCCTCGCGTCAATGACAGAAAGTCCTCCAAGAAGAAGAGGATAGGGAGAGCCACTCACTTTTCTAAATAAATGAACAAAAATAAAAAATTGTATTGCATTTGTGCATCACACACACATTAGTTGCACATTCAAAGACCTTATCATGAGGCAACTGCATAAAATAGAAAAATAGAAAATTGCTTGTGTATGACAGCAGCAAGCAAAATACAAAGATTCAGAAAATCAACAGCATCATACAGAATAATTGAGCCTGGAGAGGCTTGCCGAAAGAATACTCTCAAAATAACTGAGCCTGGAGAGGCTCGCCGAAATAATACTCCTTCAGAATAACTGAGCCTGGAGAGGCTTGCCGAAATAATACTCGTACAGAATAATTGAGCCTGGAGAGGCTTGCCGAAACAATACTCCCACAGAATAATTGAGCCTGGAGAGGCTTGTCGAAATAATACTCCTTCAGAATAACTGAGCCTGGAGAGGCTTGCCGAAATAATACTCTCTCATAATAACTGAATTTAATTTCTTTAGCACTTTTAATTTCTGTACAGCAAAAGCCAAAAACATAAAAAAGGCAAAATACAGAAAAAGCCGAAAATAAAAAAGGCAAGGATATAGAAAATCCAACAAACAATTTGTACCGAATAACTAAGCCTGGAGAGGCTTACCAAAATAATACTCCACATCCTCCACAGTATGCAGAATAACTGAGCCTAGAGAGGCTCGCAGAAATAATACTCCCCAGAGGGAACCTCAGCTCAAGCTCACGGAAAAATCCCCAGCGAGAGCTATCAAAGCAAAATCGACGCAATCCCCAATGGAAGTGCGATCATCCAAACAGTATATACAAGTCAAAGGACTTAACACTTCCTCAGTGGAAGATAGCTCTCCGACTCAAAGCGCTGAGCGAGGCTAAGCCTGTATAGGCTTCCTAAAAATACTCTGGGGTACGTAAGATCCCCAAATCCCCAGTCGCCTACTCAAGAGGCATTCCTACAAAAAGCAAAAGATCAAAAATTTCAATAAATATTCCCCAAGCGGAATGCGGCACTCAGCCAAACACTGAACATCAAGATAATTCGCCTACTTAGAGGCACTTCTTCAAAAAGAGAAAATCGAAAAGATCAATAATAATTCCCCAAGTGGAATCTGGCTCTTAGCCAAACATCAAGCGTCAAGATGATACGCCTAACAGAAGAGGCTAATCAAAATGAATGACAAAATCCCCCAGCGGACAATAGCCTACACAGAGGCGACAAAAATCAGAAAACCCAAAAGAGATACCCGAATAAGGATAACCGGGATACTCCACCAACGTCCAAAGGACGTCAGCCAATCATAAGGCACTGCTCATCTCAGAAAGAGCATCTTCGTGTCTACACCCCAAGGAAACAGAAATTCCTCAATGGGCGCCAACTACTCAATGGAAAGTTGGGACACAAGAACCTATGAGTAACTGCACATCCCCTAGACGGATCCCTGCGTTATCCAGCCCTCAGTGGCATAAAAATCAAAAATAATCGTCGAAGCAGCATCGTGGACTGTGGAGACAAAATCAACATCCAGAATCCCCAGCGGATAACAGCCTACACAGAGGCAGTAAAAATCAGAAAATCAAAAAGAGTCACCCGAATAAGGATAACCGGGATACTCCACCAACGTCAAAAGACGTCAGCCAAACATAAGGCATCGCTCAAATCAGAGAGAGAGCATCTGTGTCTACACCCCAAGGAGTCAAAAATTCCCATGGGTACCAACTAAGCAATGCAAGTTGGGACACAAGAACCTATGAATGACTGCACATCCCCTAGACGGATCCCTGCGTTATCCAGCCCTCAGCGGCACAAAATCAGAAAAACAAACCGTCGAAGCAGCATTGTGGACTGTGGAGACAAACTATACTCAACTACCTCATCTTTGAGAGGCAAAGTCTGGAGAGACGATACTCAAACGAAGTCTGGAGAGACAGTACTCAAACAAGGTCTGGAGAGACAATACTCAAACGAGGTCTGGAGAGACAATACTCAAACGAAGTCTGGAGAGACAGTACTCAAACAAAGTCTGGAGAGACGGTACTCAAACAAAGTCTGGAGAGACGGTACTCAAGGTCTGGAGAGACAGTACTCAAGGTCTGGAGAGACAGTACTCAAGGTCTGGAGAGACAATACTCAAGGTCTGGAGAGACAATACTCAGCCATCAGCGTCGTCAGAGGCACGTTGGTGTTAAACTTAGTTACCGAGGTTGTCAGAAGCGCCGAGGTATGCAACAACCTGGAGAGGCTACTCAATAATTTTCCACCGGAAGACGCTACAAGTCAGAAGGTTGGCACATCACCCGGACAATTGGGTCAACTCCTTTACTTGTCAGCCGGTACACCAAAAGACCGTTTGACTAAGTAAAGGGGGGGGCAGCTGTAGACCCCTAAAATTGTCCGGGTCGGAAATAAAGCTTGAAGACTCTCGAAGACTGAAGGAAGATCAGCCAGAAGGACTCCTGGAAGGCCCTAGGAGGGTTCTCTGTAGGTCTAGAGGTCTTAGAATAGCTCAAAATAAGGAAGTGGAGGGAATGAAGCCCAATACGGCCGTACTGAAATTAATACGGCCGTATTGAAGCTTCAATACGGCCGCAGTGAACTCAATACGGCGTATTGAAGTTTCTGAAACTTCAATACGGCCGTACTGAAATCAATACGGCCGTATTGAAGCTTCAATACAGCCGTATTGAACTCAATACGGCCGTATTGAAGTTCAAAAATTTCAATACGGCCGTATTGGTTCTGTAGCCCGTATTGGGCCTGTTCCCTATAAATATGACGTCAATTGGACGTCATTGAGACACTTTTTGGGATAGTTTTAACCCTCTCCTTGAGTATTCTGGGGTTTTTGAGCAGTGTTCTGCCCTAGAAATCACTCGGAGAGTTGATCCGACGAAGTTCTTGAGCCCCGAGCCATTTTGCTTGAGGATCGAACCTAGTCGAAGGGAAATCCTCCGGATTTCCATAGTTAAAAGTTTTTTTAGAAGGAGCGAGCAAGCTTGTAGAGCGAGGGAACGCCAAAAAGCTTCCCAGTTTTACTCAATATATAAAAGCACGCTTCAAGAGGTTTCTTCTTAAATCCTTCCTTTTACTGCTTTCTGTGTGCATATTTAAACTGTCATCATGTAGATAGTTAATTTATAATTGCTTAGAATAAATAGGGGTAATTTAGTAATTTTACGCTGTTATTTTAGAAAATAATCTGTCATAGGGAACCCGAAAGGGGCGCTGTGGGGTGCTAACACCTTCCCCACGCGTAACCGACTCCCTTACCCAACTCTGGTTGTAATGGCCAAAGTTGATTTATAAAATCAATTGCCTTATCCCTTTTTCCAATGTTTTGAGTAAAACATTGGTGGCGACTCCACGAACCCTCCTTTTACGAAAACCACTAATCCATGGAGGGTCCCGCTTGGGATTAATATGGATTGGTGAGACGTTTTAATAAATAAATTGGATAGGATCGACAAGGTCTTAGTTTGAGAACAAGTCATTCTAATAATCCAATACATTTTCAAAACTAAAATAAAAGCGAGCTCGACCGTCTTCGCGACCGCCGAGGCCCGTTTCGGGCCGGTGGCGACAGATGGCGACTCCACTGGGGAAGCCTCGAGAGTCAGTCCCATTTAGTGACAGATTATTTTTAACAAATAATAGTTAAAATTACTTTATTACCCCTTGTTTGTATGATAACATGTTTATCTATGTGGCTTTTAAATAACTGTTGTATTTTTAAAATTTACGCAATTGTTTGAAATAAAAACTGCACACAAACCTTTGCACACAACAGTTCCCTCTATACCCGGGGGCATGAGTGATTAACCATAGGGAGTGGATGTTAGTACGGCCGGTTGTCGAATGGGTCTATAGGTGCCCGTAGACCGTTGTCGGAAAACATCACTCAAGGTGATAACCATGAACTTGAGTCCGACGGTGCGTTGGAGCTTTCCATCGACCTACGATGAGAGGAATTGGGTCCCTATAATGGGGGCACCTTGGGGGCCTTTGACCAAGTGAGAACAGTTAGATCCTCCTTGAATATGCACTTTTCTGCAGGAGACCCCTACCTCGTGATTCGCTCGTGACTGTTCGTGGATGAGTGAATTGTTTGTGCATTCGTTATGTGACATTGTTTGTGCATTAATAAATAACCTCGTGATAAGGTCTAAAGAATAATCCCCATGCATGAAAAAACCATGACATGAGAGGAAAGACCATGTGTAAAAATATAATAAAAATGAGGAGCATGTGCATCATTACCAATAAAGATATCATGCATCCTCATAAACCATGCATTTTAGGTTCACCAATACCTCTTGACATGAGTAAAAGTGACCCATAATTATCGAGATTCTCCGTTGAGGAGAGATCATAAGTCAAGGAGGGTGGTAACACTCTGTTTTAAAAAGGCAGCGCCTTAAAAATGGAGGGTTATCAAGCTCATGTCAAGAGCGTATTCATTCCATAAATTAATTAGATTAAATATTCATTTTTAGAAAGTGGCTGGTCATCTCTCTGTCCTCACACGCGCAAAGAAGATCAAGAAAATGGAAGCATTGGAGGAGCAAAACAAAAAGCTCACAACCAAGCTTTCACAACTTAAAGACCAAATGGCGCAAATGATGGAACTCATGCGTCATAACAACATCCATGAATCTCATCACAGTGATCATGGGTCCCATCATGAGGGAGAGGAGGAAGAGCATGAAAAAGATCCTCCACACGCTGTACACCTTGGGGCTGGAATTATGATTAAAGAGCCCGAAGTATCAAAGGAACAATTCCACGCCCTAGAGGATCGGCTAAGGGCTATGGAGGGGCATGATTTTGACATCAAAGATGCCGCCGACATGTGCTTAGTGAGGGATATTCAATTCCCTCCCAAATTTAAAGTGCCAGATTTCCCGAGATACGTGGGATCGACTTGCCCCAAGAGTCATCTCACCATGTACTGCCGAAAGATGGCTGCATATGCCACAAACGAAAAGCTCTTGATCCATTGCTTCCAAGAGAGCTTGGCTGATACCGCGCTCAACTGGTATATGCAGCTAGATGGAAATCTAGTACACACATGGAGGCAGTTGGCCGACGCCTTCCTCAAGCGCTACAAATACAACATCGACCTAACACCCGATAGGTCAGATCTTCAAGCCTTGAGTAAGAAAAATGATGAATCTTTCAAGGCGTACGCCCAACGATGGAGGGAGTTGGCGGCACAGATAGAGCCCCCGCTGTCGGATAAAGAGACGGTGTCCTTATTCATCAACTCGTTGACTGGTCCCTATTACGATAAAATGATAGGGAACACAACGACACTCTTCTCGGACATCATCACCATTGGGGAAAGGGTGGAACAAGGATTGAAAAGTGGGAAGCTAGCTAAGCCTTCCCAATCATTCGAGGCTAAGAAGACCTTCAGGAAGAAGAATGAGGGAGGAGTCAATGCTATAACCATATCCTCGGCTTCTTCCACTTCGAAGTCAGGAAGATCGCAATTCATCCCTGTGAAGAAGTTTGATAAACTTCCGACCACTTATAGCGATCTCCTTCCGAAGCTAGTAGAAGCCAAACTTCTAGCTCATGTTCCACCAAGGAAGATCGACCCACCTTACCCCGATTGGTACAAGCCACAAGACAAATGTTTATACCATTCGGGGGCACCAGGGCATTCAACAGAGAGATGCCTAGCTCTCAAATACAAGGTCCAAAACCTTATTGATGCCGGGTGGGTCACCTTCGATTCGACAGCGCCCGACGTGAGCAAGAATCCTCTGCCAAAGCAGGAGTAGAGAGAAGAACAAGCCACGATAGGGCCCCTTCATATTTCTCTTTTAGGGACTCATGATCAGTACCCGAGATCATGAGAACCTTTTCATGTAAATAAGGGTTTTTGTACAGTTTTAATACATATTAATAAAGAGGCATTTTTCACATTATTCTCTTTTTTGTTCTTTTCTCTCTTTCCTCATTAACATTAATAATTCTAAACCTAAACAGAACCAATAAAATAATTATGTCTGTAATTGTTCGCTCTGACCGGGATCCAAAAGTTGAGGATGAATGGGTTGAGTTGGACAGTGATGAGGAGACCATCTCTCCGGATCTGCAAAGACTGCTAGATCAAGAAGCTTGTCAAGAGAAATTGGAGACTATAAATTTGGGGCATGGCCGAGAGAAAAAAGAGGTCAATATTGGGACCCATATCAGTGATGAAATAAGGACACATGCTTCCGCTATGATTATAATAAAATCATTCTTCATTGCTTCTTTTCTTGCTTATAATAAAATTCTAAACCACATTATCTTTAACCCTGTTTGAATAAACATGAATGAGGTTAAAATCATCTTAATAATAATAAACCCACATCATTTTTATGTGGAAGTGTGTGTGACAACTTGGAGCACCTTCCCTTGGCCTTGACAAGTGCCATCATGGATAAAAATAAATCCTTCAAAATAAAAGAAGCTCGGCAGGAAACCCAAAAAGGGGTCTGCGCAAAAATAAGAGCAAAAGACCCGCTAGGAATCCCACAAAAGGGTGACCTAGGCAAAAGTTAGGGTTGCAAAAATGAACAAAAACAAAAGTCCGCTAAAACGCCACAAAAGGGTGTTTTAGGCAAAAATAAGGACAATCAAAAAACAAAAGAAATCCATGATGGTACCATGAACCGAATTCAAAAAGAAAGGTTCAAGAGCAGCTATCCAAGTTGTCAAAATCACAACGTCAATAAACAAAGATTTTCTTAATTTCATAAGTGTTTAATCAAGCAAGCCTAAACACATAAGCCTACCTTGGCCATCCATTCTTACAAAAACCATTTTTGAAAAATAATCCCCTCTAAAACACAAACTTCAAAACAAAAATATCTTTCCCTTCTTTTCTCTCTTGTCCCAAAAGATTTTAGAATAATCTAGTGGAAGCATGGAGAAATAAATCATCACTGATAATGGATCTAATCTGAACAACAAAATGGTGGAAGAACTGTGCCAAGAATTCAAGATCCAACACCACAACTCTTCCCCATATCGGCCAAAGATGAATGGGGCAGTCGAGGCAACCAATAAGAACATCAAAAAATAGTGCAAAAGACGGTTGTCTCATTTAAAGACTGACACGAGATGTTACCCTTCGCTCCTCATGGCTATAGGACTTCAGTACGTCCATTTACAGGAGCTACTCCATTCTCACTCGTTTATGGGGTGGAGGTAGTTCTACCCATCGAAGTCGAGATATTCTATCTAAGGGTAATCATGGAAACAAAACTTTCCGAGGCAGAATGGGTTCAAAGCCAATATGACCAGTTGAACCCTATCAAAAAGAAACGGCTGAACGCCATATGCCATGGTCAAGCCTATCAGAGGAAGATCAAAAAGGCTTTTGACAAGAAAGTCCACCCTCGAGTCTACCATGAGGGAGAGTTGGTAATGAAGAAATTACTACCAACTCAAAAAGGGCAAAATCGGAAAGTGTGCCCCAAATCACGGAGGACCATACGTGGTAAAACGAGCCTTCTCAGGAGAAGCATTGATTCTCACAAACATGGACGGAGAAGAACTTCGATACCCAGTCAACATTGACGTGGTAAAGAAGTACTATGCTTGAAGACGTTGCTTGCATAGGCCTGCTAGGATGAAAACCCAAAAAAGGCGTCCTAGGCAAAAGTTAGGGCAAAATAAAAAGCCCGCCAGTACAAGGGTACTAGGCAAAACAACGGCAAAATTATCCCCGCTAGGATACGTCCTAGGCAAAAGTTAGGGGCAAAAGAATAAGATGTAAAAGCAAAGCAAGCAACGATTGTTTGAATCGAAAACCGAAAGGCGGTTCAAGCGATTATCTTCTAGAAGCAAGCGTCTTGCAGCATCTACACTCCTGGCTCAGGCCGAAGCAATTAGGGGAACGTAAAGAGCAACAATTACAGATATAATTGTTAAGCCCAATGTATATAGCCTACCCTGGCCAGCCATTCTTCAGAAATTTCCTTCTGTATATCTTTCTGTAAAAACACTTGTGAATATCAATAAAAATATCCATTTGTTTCTTTTCTTTCTTGACCATGTGATTATGCCTCTGAATTGGTTTTTCATAAAAATTGTACGAAATTCCATTAATAATCGGTCAATAAAAGAAAATTGGAGGGGTTCCTGTAAAATCCATAATCTCCTGCATAAAGGCTCACAAAAATACTCCCTCGCGTCAATGACAGAAAGTCCTCCAAGAAGAAGAGGATAGGGAGAGCCACTCACTTTTCTAAATAAATGAACAAAAATAAAAAATTGTATTGCATTTGTGCATCACACACACATTAGTTGCACATTCAAAGACCTTATCATGAGGCAACTGCATAAAATAGAAAAATAGAAAATTGCTTGTGTATGACAGCAGCAAGCAAAATACAAAGATTCAGAAAATCAACAGCATCATACAGAATAATTGAGCCTGGAGAGGCTTGCCGAAAGAATACTCTCAAAATAACTGAGCCTGGAGAGGCTCGCCGAAATAATACTCCTTCAGAATAACTGAGCCTGGAGAGGCTTGCCGAAATAATACTCGTACAGAATAATTGAGCCTGGAGAGGCTTGCCGAAACAATACTCCCACAGAATAATTGAGCCTGGAGAGGCTTGTCGAAATAATACTCCTTCAGAATAACTGAGCCTGGAGAGGCTTGCCGAAATAATACTCTCTCATAATAACTGAATTTAATTTCTTTAGCACTTTTAATTTCTGTACAGCAAAAGCCAAAAACATAAAAAAGGCAAAATACAGAAAAAGCCGAAAATAAAAAAGGCAAGGATATAGAAAATCCAACAAACAATTTGTACCGAATAACTAAGCCTGGAGAGGCTTACCAAAATAATACTCCACATCCTCCACAGTATGCAGAATAACTGAGCCTAGAGAGGCTCGCAGAAATAATACTCCCCAGAGGGAACCTCAGCTCAAGCTCACGGAAAAATCCCCAGCGAGAGCTATCAAAGCAAAATCGACGCAATCCCCAATGGAAGTGCGATCATCCAAACAGTATATACAAGTCAAAGGACTTAACACTTCCTCAGTGGAAGATAGCTCTCCGACTCAAAGCGCTGAGCGAGGCTAAGCCTGTATAGGCTTCCTAAAAATACTCTGGGGTACGTAAGATCCCCAAATCCCCAGTCGCCTACTCAAGAGGCATTCCTACAAAAAGCAAAAGATCAAAAATTTCAATAAATATTCCCCAAGCGGAATGCGGCACTCAGCCAAACACTGAACATCAAGATAATTCGCCTACTTAGAGGCACTTCTTCAAAAAGAGAAAATCGAAAAGATCAATAATAATTCCCCAAGTGGAATCTGGCTCTTAGCCAAACATCAAGCGTCAAGATGATACGCCTAACAGAAGAGGCTAATCAAAATGAATGACAAAATCCCCCAGCGGACAATAGCCTACACAGAGGCGACAAAAATCAGAAAACCCAAAAGAGATACCCGAATAAGGATAACCGGGATACTCCACCAACGTCCAAAGGACGTCAGCCAATCATAAGGCACTGCTCATCTCAGAAAGAGCATCTTCGTGTCTACACCCCAAGGAAACAGAAATTCCTCAATGGGCGCCAACTACTCAATGGAAAGTTGGGACACAAGAACCTATGAGTAACTGCACATCCCCTAGACGGATCCCTGCGTTATCCAGCCCTCAGTGGCATAAAAATCAAAAATAATCGTCGAAGCAGCATCGTGGACTGTGGAGACAAAATCAACATCCAGAATCCCCAGCGGATAACAGCCTACACAGAGGCAGTAAAAATCAGAAAATCAAAAAGAGTCACCCGAATAAGGATAACCGGGATACTCCACCAACGTCAAAAGACGTCAGCCAAACATAAGGCATCGCTCAAATCAGAGAGAGAGCATCTGTGTCTACACCCCAAGGAGTCAAAAATTCCCATGGGTACCAACTAAGCAATGCAAGTTGGGACACAAGAACCTATGAATGACTGCACATCCCCTAGACGGATCCCTGCGTTATCCAGCCCTCAGCGGCACAAAATCAGAAAAACAAACCGTCGAAGCAGCATTATGGACTGTGGAGACAAACTATACTCAACTACCTCATCTTTGAGAGGCAAAGTCTGGAGAGACGATACTCAAACGAAGTCTGGAGAGACAGTACTCAAACAAGGTCTGGAGAGACAATACTCAAACGAGGTCTGGAGAGACAATACTCAAACGAAGTCTGGAGAGACAGTACTCAAACAAAGTCTGGAGAGACGGTACTCAAACAAAGTCTGGAGAGACGGTACTCAAGGTCTGGAGAGACAGTACTCAAGGTCTGGAGAGACAGTACTCAAGGTCTGGAGAGACAATACTCAAGGTCTGGAGAGACAATACTCAGCCATCAGCGTCGTCAGAGGCACGTTGGTGTTAAACTTAGTTACCGAGGTTGTCAGAAGCGCCGAGGTATGCAACAACCTGGAGAGGCTACTCAATAATTTTCCACCGGAAGACGCTACAAGTCAGAAGGTTGGCACATCACCCGGACAATTGGGTCAACTCCTTTACTTGTCAGCCGGTACACCAAAAGACCGTTTGACTAAGTAAAGGGGGGGCAGCTGTAGACCCCTAAAATTGTCCGGGTCGGAAATAAAGCTTGAAGACTCTCGAAGACTGAAGGAAGATCAGCCAGAAGGACTCCTGGAAGGCCCTAGGAGGGTTCTCTGTAGGTCTAGAGGTCTTAGAATAGCTCAAAATAAGGAAGTGGAGGGAATGAAGCCCAATACGGCCGTACTGAACTTAATACGGCCGTATTGAAGCTTCAATACGGCCGCAGTGAACTCAATACGGCGTATTGAAGTTTCTGAAACTTCAATACGGCCGTACTGAAATCAATACGGCCGTATTGAAGCTTCAATACAGCCGTATTGAACTCAATACGGCCGTATTGAAGTTCAAAAATTTCAATACGGCCGTATTGGTTCTGTAGCCCGTATTGGGCCTGTTCCCTATAAATATGACGTCAATTGGACGTCATTGAGACACTTTTTGGGATAGTTTTAACCCTCTCCTTGAGTATTCTGGGGTTTTTGAGCAGTGTTCTGCCCTAGAAATCACTCGGAGAGTTGATCCGACGAAGTTCTTGAGCCCCGAGCCATTTTGCTTGAGGATCGAACCTAGTCGAAGGGAAATCCTCCGGATTTCCATAGTTAAAAGTTTTTTTAGAAGGAGCGAGCAAGCTTGTAGAGCGAGGGAACGCCAAAAAGCTTCCCAGTTTTACTCAATATATAAAAGCACGCTTCAAGAGGTTTCTTCTTAAATCCTTCCTTTTACTGCTTTCTGTGTGCATATTTAAACTGTCATCATGTAGATAGTTAATTTATAATTGCTTAGAATAAATAGGGGTAATTTAGTAATTTTACGCTGTTATTTTAGAAAATAATCTGTCATAGGGAACCCGAAAGGGGCGCTGTGGGGTGCTAACACCTTCCCCACGCGTAACCGACTCCCTTACCCAACTCTGGTTGTAATGGCCAAAGTTGATTTATAAAATCAATTGCCTTATCCCTTTTTCCAATGTTTTGAGTAAAACATTGGTGGCGACTCCACGAACCCTCCTTTTACGAAAACCACTAATCCATGGAGGGTCCCGCTTGGGATTAATATGGATTGGTGAGACGTTTTAATAAATAAATTGGATAGGATCGACAAGGTCTCAGTTTGAGAACAAGTCATTCTAATAATCCAATACATTTTCAAAACTAAAATAAAAGCGAGCTCGACCGTCTTCGCGACCGCCGAGGCCCGTTTCGGGCCGGTGGCGACAATTCTCAATACAAACCTTTCAGTATGTGTCAATTACTTTTTATCTTCAATACATTTCTCTCACGTTGTTGTTTGAAGGCTTAATCCTTTTATAATATCTTTAGAGAAGATGACCGTTACAACAACTTTGAGTTAAGCTTTCAATTTTCTTCACGAGTTGCTTCGTTTGTCTTTTTTGTTGATCCTAGACATTATTGTTGATGCATTTAATGCAAGAATTAAATGTCTTTCAATAAGGCATGTATCTCTTATCTGATCTTGCAAACTACTTATCATCATTTCCTTATAAATTAAGCATGGCAGAAGTAGTATCAGCGTAGAGCAACTAAATTCAGCACAAAGCAGTCTTTTACAACACCTTTTCTGTGATATCCGGGATTTTTCTTTTTGCTATTTTGTCCTTTTCTTATTTAATAAACTTTGAGAGTTTTGAAGCTTTTTTTTGTTCGTCCTGTTAAGGAATAATACATTAAATAGAATTTAATGTTAGTCATTGATGGAAACTTGTTGGAGAATCCGGATTGATGTGGAACTCCCTTCAAATTCCTCTCTAGATCTTTGGCTCCTTGATTCTTCTTAAGCTTTCCTAAGGTCTCCAATGGAGGAGGAGACCTTAGAGTCACCACGGTTTGGTGGAGAACTCTCCCAAGAGATGTCACTCCTTGATGAAGAGATAAGTCTCTTCAATTCTCACCGTACTATTCTAGTGAAGGGATAAGAGAATTGGATGAATATCAAAGAGGTTTAGAGACTTTTAGAAGAGAGAAATCTGAGTAATCTTCAGAAAATAAATCTCAATATATCCAAAAGTGTTTTACAATAAAGGGAAAACAAATATATAGGAGTAGGAAGCTTGGAGAGCAAGCTAGTCTTAACCATGGTTCACTAGGAACCATGGTAAGGTCTAGCTAACCGTCCATGGTCTAGAGGCTTGGAGAGCAAACTACTCACTTAGCTTGCTTGGTAAGCAAGCTAAGGAGAAGCTTGTGCTTCAAGCTTCTAAGCTTGAGAGAGAACAAGCAATCCGGCCATGTGAACACAAGGCAAGGTAGGCGGCTCATGGACTTCATTTTACTCCAACCGGTTTTGAAAAATGTTGATTTGATTTAGTTAGGTTCATCCAATGTGAATGGAACCTAGCTAAATCAAATCTATGAAAAATTAGGAGTAAAATGAGTCTAACATGTAAAATTTAGCCTAGGTCCATCTCTTGGTCCAATTGCTAATAACACTCTCTAGTTTGCTAGTCACACTCTCTAGCTTGCTAATGCCACTCCCAATCCTACTACTAGAAAAATAAGAAAAGAGTGTATTTCTAGATTAGGTTAAATGGAGTCAAAGTGCCCAAGTAACCTACCCTAGAAACAATATACAATAGCTACTAAAAGAAAATAAAGTGTCTCACAAATACAAAGGAAAAAATACACCTATACAAGTATCTACTACAAGGGACAAGAAATCAAACTATACAATGTATTTACAATAGAGACTCCTTAGATCAACCTTCACCCTTCTTGGTCTTACCTCTTCCAAAGGGATCCTTGGGGATTAGATTTCCATCAGTCATATTTGGAAGTATTCAATTTAATGTCCTAAGACAGACTGTATACTTCATCTGATTTCCTTCATCTTATAGATGATATATATTTTCCACTTTTCGTCTAATATGATATATCTTTGAAGAATATTGACTTTCTTTAAAGAAAATCTTTTGTTTGTCATCATTAAAACTTAAGTAATTAGATGTTGTCTTAATACAAGATTTTTTTATTTAATAATGTACCGCCCCAGTTAGAATCCGATCTGACCTCTCTATATGGGTCCACTCGGTCAAAATCTGATCTGACCTCTCTACATGGGTCCACTCAGTCAAAATCCGATCTGATCCCTCTACATGGGCGAACTTGGTCAAAAATCCGATCTGACCTTTTGTGCAGGTGCATTATCTCGGTCAAAATCCGATCTAACTTTCCCACACAGACGCTGATTCGATATCAAGGACAAAATCCCACCTTTAATTACCAAATATCTTTCAAATAAAAACGGTCATGAAAATCTTCGCACTCACAAGGCCCATGAGGCCCATGAATAAAAAAGTATAAAACCTAAAACCCTAAGGCTAAGCAGACAGATTACACTTTTGAATGCTCTAGCTTGGAGGCTTAATCTAGGAAGAAACCCTAGTCCACCCTTTGGCCAGAACATTTTGGCGCCCACCGTGGGGCTACAGTGAAACTTTTCCTACGCCCCAAGCAATACGAAAAACCTACACTCTACTATGGCGAGAGGCAGCACATCCAACCACGACCCACAACACCCTACCATGGAGGAGATGATGGCATTGATCAATGGCTTGAGAGAGGAGAATGCACGATCCAGAGAGAGAGGAGGCCATTCAGCGAGAGAACGAGGAGATCAGACGACAAGCCGATGAGATGCAGGCCATGATAGCGGATAATATGAGGACAGCGAAAGAAGATAGTATGATAGAAGTTCTGAGGGACTTTAGAACGTTTTCAGAGGCGATTGAATCTGAGGCCATCCTAAGAGATCATAGGATACCTCAGGTGGAACCGTTTGACGGGACACAGGATCCTAGTCAACATCTAACGGACTTTCGTGCTCAAATGTTAATTTATGGAGGAAGCATAGGGGTCTGATGCAAGTTATTTATGGGAACATTATAGTTAGTTGATCGTTTTGTATTAGGTGCACTCTTTCCTAACTCAGTATTTTTATCCCTACAAAAATGTGAGAGGGTTTTATGCTAAAAAGGTTTTTAAGGAGGTTCCATCAAATAATAAAAATCATTATCTTCAAATTGATTGACTCGCAGGAAAACTCGTGATTGATCGGTAAAAATATGACTAGGCGAGTATAAATAACTCGAAGACAAACTCGTGATTGATCGGTAAAAATCCGACTGGGCGAGTATAAATAACTCGAAGACCAAAACTCGTGATTGACCGGTAAAAATCTAACTGGGCGAGTATAAATAACTCGAAGACAAACTCGTGATTGATCGGTAAAAATCTGACTTGGCGAGTATAAATAAATCGAAGACAAACTCGTGATTGATCAGTAAAAATCTGACTGGGCGAGTATAAATAACTCGAAGACCTAAATCGTGATTGATCGGTAAAAATCTGACTGGGCGAGTATAAATAACTCGAAGACAAACTCGTGATTGATCGATAAAAATTCGACTAAGCGAGTATAAATAATTCAAAGACCAAAACTCGTGATTGATCGGTAAAAATACGACTGGGCGAGTATAAATAACTCGAATTATTTTCTCTCATTATATAAGAGATCGGAATCTGGACGATGTGTCTCTCCGTTTTATGCGAGGTCAGCATTTTGGAGACCTGATCGACATTTTGGAGACCTGGTCGATATTATATACTAAGAAAAAAGTTTTTAACTTGGTTTTTATTTCTTCATTAATCGCGAGGTCGGCATTTTGGAGACCTGATCGGCATTTTGGAGACCTGGTCGGTATTATATACTAAGAAAAAGTTTTAAACTTGATTTTTATTTCCTCATTAATCATGAGGTCGACATTTTGGAGACTTAGTGTTACCAAGAAAAAAGTTTTTAACTTGGTTTTAATTTCTTCATACATCGTCAGGTCGGCATTTTGGGGACCTGGTGTTATATACCAAGAAAGAAGTTTTTAACTTGGTTTTATTTCTTCATTAATCATGAGGTCGGCATTTTGGAGACCTAGTGTTATATACCAAGAAAGAAGTTTTTAACTTGGTTTTATTTCTTCATTAATCATGAAGTCGGCATTTTGGAGACCAAGTGTTATATACTAAGAAAAAGTTCTTAACTTGGTTTTTATTTCTTCATTAATCGCGAGGTCAGCATTTTGGAGACCTGATTGGCATTTTGGAGACCTGGTCGGTATTATATACTAAGAAAAGAGTTTTTAACTTGGTTTTATTTCTTCATTAATCATGAGGTCGGCATTTTGGAGACCTAGTGTTATATACCAAGAAAAAGTTTTAAACTTGGTTTTTATTTTCTCATTAATCATGAGGTCGGCATTTTGGAGACCTAGTGTTATATACCAAGAAAAAAGTTTTTAACTTGGTTTTTTTTTCTTCATACATCGTGAGGTCGGCATTTTGGAGACCTGGTGTTATATACCAAGAAAAAAAAATTTAACTCGGTTTTATTTCTTCATTAATCATGATGTCGGTATTTTGGGGACCTGGTGTTGTATACCAAGAAAGAAGTTTTTAACTTGGTTTTAATTTCTTCATACATTGTGAGGTCGACATTTTGGAGACATAGTTGTATATACCGAGAATGAAAGGGGATCGGATTTCGAACGGCTAGTGATTCTGTACAAAAACAGTTTGAACTTAGATTATTTTTCCTCATTTTTCATGAGATCAGAATTTGGACGAGAGGTATATTTGTTCCAAAAACATGTTTAACTTGGTCATTTTTTCTTTGCCCCGTCGTCAGAATTTGGATGAGAGACGCGTTTGCTCGAAACGTTATAATTTAAATAACCAAAAACATTCAAGTCAACAGGTAGCATTCATCTAAAAGCTAAAAGTAGTGCATAGTTCATACAAAAATAAAGAGCCTACGATGAATAACAAGCGATTCTAATCGTCTTCTAGGGGATCCATGAGTTCACCATCCACAATTTCTTTGAAATATCTGAGGCCTCTAAGGTCGAGATCAGCATGAAGAAATTTTACTTGAGTTGTGGCAGCATCAAAACCCTCTAAAAATTTCTTCATGACTTCTATTTTGGTCGCCTTAGAGGCTTAGGAAGTGTACCGTCTTAGTGATAGTCCGACCTCATCGCTAGTTAAGCCCTTTCGCCTTACAGGCTCAGGGTTGGAAGGCAAGTGTATCGTCCCGGTTAGAATTCGATCTAATCCCCCTACACAGGTATTGATATGATGTGTGGCCAATTAAGCCCTCTCGCCTTACAGGCTCAAGGCTGGAAGGCAAGTGTACCGTCCTAGTTAGTATCCGATCTGATCCCTTTACATAGGTATTGATCCGATGTATGGCCAACTAAGCCCTCTCGCCTTACAAGCACAAGACTGGAAGGCAAGTGTACCGTCCCAATTAGAATCCGATCTGACCTCTCTATATGGGTCCACTCGGTCAAAATCTGATCTGACCTCTCTACATGGGTCCACTCGGTCAAAATCTGATCTGATCCCTTTACATGGGCGAACTCGGTCAAAAATCCGATCTGACCTTTTGCGCAAGTGCATTATCTCGGCCAGAATCCGATCCAACTTTCCCACACAGACACTGATCCGATATCAAGGACAAAATCCCATCTTTAATTACCAAATATCTTTCAAATAAAAACGGTCATGAAAATCTCCACGCTCACAAGGCCCATGAGGCCCATGAATAAAAAAGTATAAAACCTAAAACCCTAAGGCTAAGTAGGCAGATTACACTTTTTAATGCTCTGGCTCGAAGTCTTGATCTAGGAAGAAACCCTAGTCCACCCTTTGTCCGGAACAAATAATAACCTCATAAAGTTGAAATCATTCAAAAGTTGCCTTCTAGGAACATCTAGTGGTGTAGGATTTTAAAATTCCTTGTCAATTCTTCCACAATTTTTTTTAGTTGGTGCTTGTCACTCCTCTTACTCAAATTTGATCGAGGCTTCAAATGGTATCTATTACTTTGAGACTTCACACCTAATGACCTTTATTATCTCTCCATGGCATATTTCTTAGCCATTGTATACTCAAGTTCAATATGATAAGTGGCTCTTTCATGAATCTCTACCATTGTCATTGCCTTCCTTAAACATAGGAATCCACCAAACAAGCTCACCCTAAAACCTTTAACAAAGGCTATGACAAATATCTTCTCATTTAGTTTTGGAACCTGGACAATTAGCCCATTAAACCTCATCAAATAGTCCTTCAAAGACTTCTCTTATTTCTAATGGATATAAAACAAATCCGCCAATCTTAGTGGTTTTTTCTTTTTGATGGCAAATTATGCAACAAACAAACATGAAAAACCCATCAAATCTAGTGATTAACAAATATCGTAAGCCATTGAACGAGTCCAAAATCCAAAATTACTATTGCCAACGTCCCAACAAACATCTTGAAACATAGGTAGTCACTAACTACATTGATCAAAATTTTAACATGAAACATCTTCAAACGTCTTCCAAGGTCCTAGATCCCATCAAATGAATTTACCTTGAAAATCGGAAATGCGATAGTATAAGTTCCACCATTATTCCTTTCGAGAAGTGTTGAAAGTCATGTTGATGACTAACCACTGTTTTTAGTTGCCTTAGGTTTACTGCCTTCATCCTCATGAATTTTTGAGCCACTTTATTCTCATGATGCATCTCCTCCTAAAGCTCCTGACTCCTTTGTTTTGCCTCATCCGCACTTTTTTTCATCTCTTTTATTTTCCCTTTGCATAGTTGCCATAGCCACCATCAATTGTTCCACCATGGGCGTGTTTGATGCCTCTACACCATTATTTTGTCATGTTAACACCATTTTCACTCAATCAACGCAATGAGTTTCATATAAGGCGTTGGGAAAAAAAATCTATCAAAGTCACACAATGAGTGTCAAAATGTTCCAATTGATATAGAGATTTCTGTCTTTGGAGCATTCAAAGAGTACATACCTAACCTAAAACATTTTGTTTACCCTTTTACATTATGGTTACTTCTTAGTAATATTCACTCTTTAAGCCTAAGAATTCAGATGGAGAGTATCAGTAACCCTAACAAAATCATACCATTACGAGTTTTCTGCCTTTCATGGGGACATAAATGCTAACAATACATAATTTTTTCCCCTTATTTCTTAGTTGTATGCTACAAATATAAAAGGTAGTTAAATATTGGAAACTAAGTAGTTGTCTCTATATAGATCTCTCAAACTATTATCTTAGGATATTAGTTGGTTGGTAGTGTAGAGTGTACACAACTATAAGATCGATCAATCCCCAACCTAGAAGAATCCAAAATTCTTCAATCTCGAGTCTTAAAAAAATGAAGAGGGTAAAAAATGAACTCTAGGTCAATCAATCCATGACCTAGGAGGGTGCAATAATGTCTCTAGGAGAGTAAGAATTACATTCATGCATTAATAGCGTAATCTTTTTATACTATCATCTGACTACAAATTGTTACATATGTTAAGTTTGTTGAATTTTATAAGTATTTTAGAATAAAGTATCATTATGGTCCTCGACTTTGTAAGGCAATGACATAATAATTATGAGTTAAGAAAAATGAAACATTAATCCTCAACTTTGATTTTTGTGACCCAAATTGGTCTTTGACATCAATGAAACATTAACTCTTTAATTTTTTTTATCTTTGACTGTCTCTTTTCTTCTTTTTTCATCAATATCACCACTCATCTCCTCCATCCACAACCTCTTCTAAATTTCTCATCTTCTCTGCCTAGACCTATCTATTCATACACTCATTTGTTTGACAAAATACAAAATAACACTAGAAAATTTTGATATAACTAAGTTGAAATAAGTAGATTAAGATCATCGCCACAAGTTTTTTTTTATTGAATACAAAAAATTTAATATAACTTCAGTAAATTTGCTAGACTAGTTTAGTGACACCACATACATTAAGGTCTTTGTTATGATCAAGAATAGAACATCACTTTTGAAAAGAAAAGAAGAAGAGAGAAGAGTTGTGATTTAGATCCCAGTAATTTTTTAAAAATAAATAAGAAGAAGAAAAAAGGGATCACCTCTTCTATTACCATTTAGAACCTTATAAGTTTTTACCCATTTTTTTACTTGATTTTAAAAATTAGATGAAAATTCTATTGTTCAAGTTCTTGTTAAAGTGATTATGATTATTCATGTAAGTGACAAGTCATATCATTGATTATATTGCGTATAACATGACAAGACAGAATTAACAATCTGTTGTGAATAAAGACTAATTTGAATGACAAAAATCAAAATTTATAATTAACATTTCATTTTTCTTAATTCAAGAACTACCCTACCACCGCCCCACAAAGTCAAAGACCAAACTAATATCTTACTCCATAGAAAAGTGACATCAATAATAATTTTCTATCATTTATTAATCACACCGAAAATATATACAAATTAAATTCATAATTTTTTATAAAACTAAATCGTATCATTTTTTTAAGGATAGAATTTAGCATTTATTGAAAAGATAATGAAAAGGGACATGGGAAAGCGAGTCTCTCCGGAATCCAGCAAATGTGGTGTGGAAGGAAAGGATATTCTAAGTTGAAGCTAATGGGATTCACAAAAAGAAGAGTAATTGATTTGGCTTCTTTTCCGAAAGTTCTCGAAAACATTTTAAATGGGAAAAGGGGGAATAAACAAATAATTGGGCAAATGAATCGTGGAAAGTTGGTCAAACCTCAGAAAAGAAAAGGACCGCTGATATCGATAAGTCAAGCAACCGACGAAACAAAGAATCCTTCAACCGAAAGCAAACCACCTAACGACCAACCAACTGCCTACATATAAAATACATAACATAATCATGTTTTTTTTTTTTTTATAAAATGTTTCATATAAAAATCAATGCAAACATTATCTGTGTCTGTTTCAGGTATCATGTCACATTAATATTATTTTTATTTTTCAGTCAAAAAGATATTATTTTTATATACAGGCACTTTTATTATAGATAATCTGATTTGGAAATTAATGTTAATAATGCACTTTTTAATATAATTTTTTTATTATTTTGTTAAAGTTATCAAAAATTATAAAATTATGAGTTATTTTCATTCAAAATAATTCAACGTGAAATTTTATAATTATTTATAAAATTGGACAACTAATTGGATGTTTAAAAGGATGATTTAAAAATGTGTTATTATTTAGCTATTATATAAATAAAATACGAAACAAATTATCCTTCGTATATAAATCGATGGTAAAAATTTAAAAACATTTATATATAATAAAAATCACTTAACACTTAATTTTAAGTGCTTTAAATATTTGATTAGATATATTTGATGGATTTACATTTCGTATTTTGGAATAGAGAATAGATAATCTTATATTTTAAATATAATAAAAATCACATTTTTGTTATAAACATTATTACAAAAAATAATATTATATAAACACTTTTATACTCGTACAGCATTCTTGAATAATTCATTGGATTATATCATCATTAACTTTCATATTATTTAAATTTAAACTATTTTTTACCAATATATTTATATCGACTTGATCAAATATTCGAATTTCGTGACTTTTTTCTTTTGGGTATGCTTAAGTAAATAAACAGTTTTCATAGCTAAATAATCAACCAACGTAAAAAATTTATTAAAAGTTGACTTAAATATAATTTTCATTCATGTAATTTATCTATTTTCCGCTTTTAATTTTTGTAAATATAAATTTTATTGTTTAATCCCTAACCTTTTATAATGTTTCAAAATAATCTCTATCATCAACTTCTGTTAAAAAAAATCCTATAAGAGGAAATCGAAAGAGAAATTATATTTTACTTTACCATTGTCACGTAAATAAATTAATTTTAATTTTTTTAGATAAAATTCCAAAATACACTTTATTGTTATCATTTCATCGTACTCTTCACACACACTTTCATTGAACTCTAAAACGTTGCATGCCGACTATCCTAGTGAAATTAGACTACCAGTCATCTTTCTTTGATGAGATGTCCCGCTTGTCACCATTATAATGATTGCTATATGTGACGACGATCTTGATGGTCTTAAACCAATTGACATAGTTCTTCTTTAATCTTGAAGGAGGTGAGATTGGAGGTGACACCAATAAAGTGGTGAATTTTGTTGCAGTTACATTGTCCAAAAAAATTTTAAAATCAATTTATCTATGTGAAAATAGTGAAATAGAATATATTGAATATAATATGTATTCAATTTATCATGTAAGATTTTTTTCGTAATAATTAACGATAATGATTATTTTTGAAATGTTATACAAGATTAAGAATAAAATAATAATAGAAAATTTTAAAAGGACTAAAAGTGAAAAACAATAAATTACATAAATGAAAATTATATTTAAATCTTGAAAGTACAAATATTAGATATTTCATTTATTAATAGTTTTGTTTTAGAAGATTTATAAATAGAGGTTAACAAGTATACATTCAAATTGTAACAAGATTTGACACTATCAATTAATTATAATTTTCCATCAATATGATTTTTTTATAGTAATTTATTATAAAAATCAACTTAGTTGTCATATATGATAATATATAATGATGATGTAAAATTATTTTGTTATTATTGGTGTAAATTCTATTTTCTTTTAATATTGGGGAAAATTACTATCATGAATATTGCGGAAAGTGATGGATAATAAACCACTGTTAATTCAAGCTACAGTTTTAAGGTATATACAAATATCATTTCTCATTAAATAATCATATATATATATATATATATATAAAAGAGAAATTCACTTATTTTAAGAGTAAATATTAGTAGACTTACTTCATTCAATAAATAAAATTTTACATCAAATTTCAATGATCCAACTATTAAATTAAAAGTTCTTAATATATAGAATAAATTTAAAAATTTTAAAAAAAGTAAAAATCATATGATAATCCATTATATTTGAATCAATGTATAAAATATTTTTATGATTATCTATTAATTTGAATTAATAAAACGAAATATCAAATAACTTTTAAAATTTTTAAAAATTTGTGAACTTAATTAATCAATGCATTAATACATTTTAATTTAACAACTAGATTGTTGAAATTTAATATAGAACATGAGTTATTGAATAAAGTAAGCCTACTGATACTTACTCTTAAAGTTAGTAGATAACTTACTTCATTTAATAACTCATGTTCTACATCAAATTTTAATAATCTAGCCATTAAATTAAAAGTTCTTAATGTATAATTCAACAAAAAAAAATTTAAAACATTTGAACACCAAATAATCATACTTCATTATATAGATTCAAATCAATGTATAAAATATTTTTATAATTATCCGTTAATTTGAACTAATGAAACAAAGTATCAAATATATAGTTTTCAATTTTTTTTAAAATTTGTAGAATTGATCTTATACTTTAAGAACTTTTAATTTTAACTATTAAACCATTCAAATTTGATGTTGAATATAAGATATTGAGTAAAGTAAGTCTACTTAAACTTACTATTAAAGTAAGTGAATCACATCAAGTCAAGATTTATTGATAACATGGTGTCAAATTAGTGAAATAGCACCTATAATATATTTTTTCATAGAATGTAAATTCTACCAATCCAAACATTATACATGATGATATTCCTAATTAGATCAAATATAAAAAAATTATATGTAGTTCTAAATTTATTTGGTAGTTCATTATATCAATTTATTTGAACGTATTAAATGATATTCAAAATACATGCAAATACCTATTATTAGATAATAATAAAGAAGAGTCCAAATCATTTGAAATTTGATATCTATGATCATGAGTGTAACATCAGCCAATACAACACTTAGATAAGTTGAATTCATATACCATAAAAGTTATTTGAGTTTTCATTTTACTAACTTAACCTTATGATGTTAAATGATCTTGACACTATTATATATATATATATATATATATATATATATATATATATATATATCACTACAAGAAAAACACAAATTTTTGATGGAAAATTTCTGACGGATATGAATCTGACGAAAATTTTTTGACGGATATTTTTGACGGAAGATTTCGTCAAAAATTTCTGACGGATTTATATTTTCGTCAGAAATTTCCGACGGATTTTTGTTTTCGTCAGAAAATTTAAGACCATAGCACACTTCTTGATGTCCATTGTTTGAGCTTTTCTGGAATTCGATGATCACTTTTTTGAAATTTATAAATATTATTTTCAATATTATAAAATGAATAAATTTTATTTTTATTTTTTAAGAAATATTTTTATTTAATTTTATATTTTTAATTAATATTTTCTTTAATTTTTAGTTCTTATTTTTTATGTAATCATTTTTAACTACTTTTTTATTTTTTTTAAAAAGATAAATAATTATCTTAGGTGTCACCTACAACAATTACGTACTATTATCATATTGATATTTAACACCTCTAAAAAAAAATTTAGTTTCTTAAAATAAATATTATTTATTTACCTTAAAATAATCAAACTAGTAAATTTATATTTTAGAGAGATGAAAATCAAAGAAAAATATTTTACTCATTTTACAAGTACGAAACAATCTTTATAAATCTTACAAGGATGAAAAATAAAGAAAAAATTTACAAAGACCAAAATCAAAATCACCCTAAGGACTAAAATATATTTAAACCTTCCAAAATTAATATTTTCGATCTTAACAATTATTTTAAATAAATAATATTTATTTTTAAATATTTATAAAATACTTAGAGGTGCTAGTATATTGTCTTTAAAATTATAGTAAGCAAGTTCAAGTGTGAATATTTTCATATTTGTGTGTTTAATGAGTTTTCTATTAAATAATTAATGCATATATTAGTTTATTTAACATAAATAGTAGTTTTATATTTTAGAAGGAAAAACATAAATTTTTTATTTTCTAGAAGTAATAAACTTAAAATTACATATATATATATATATATATATATATGAGGAGGATTCAAACGACACCGGTGTAACTTTAACTAAGTGTTACATCGCTCGATAACTTTATATTAAATGTGAATTTTGTAAATCCAACCGTTAGATTAAAAGTTCATATCTCTTAGATCATATATATCAAATTTTATATTAATTTAAGATAATTTGATACTTCATTCTCATAAAACAAAATTGACGTAATATATACATTTCAAAATATACTAAAATATGAACACTTTGATTACCTTCAAGTTGTTGTTCAATTTTAACAAAATTTGACATATATGATCTAAGAGATATGAATTTTCCATCTAACGGTTGGATTTACAAAATTCACATTTAATATAAAGTTATTGAGCGGTGTAATACTTAGTAAAAGTTACATCGGTATAATTATAACCCCTATATTATATATTGACATATATGATCTAAGAGATATGAATTTTCCATCTAACGGTTGGATTTACAAAATTCACATTTAATATAAAGTTATTGAGCGGTGTAATACTTAGTAAAAGTTACATCGGTATAATTATAACCCCTATATTATATATATATATATATATATATATATATATATATAGAGGAGGGTTCAAATGACACCGGTGTAACTTTTACTAAGTGTTACACCGCTCAATAACTTTATATTAAATGTAAATTTTGTAAATCCAACCGTTAAATTGAAAATTCATATCACTTTATACGTGTATATCAAATTTTGTTAAAATTGAACAACAACTAGAAGGTAATCAAAGTGTTCATATTTTAGTGTATTTTGAAATGAATATATTACATCAATTTTGTTTTATAAAAATGAAGTATCAAATTATCTTGGATTAATATAAAATTTTGTACATATAATCTAAGAGATATGAATTTTCAATCTAACGGCTGAATTTTCAAAATTCACATTTAATATAAAGTTATTGAGCGGTGTAATACTTAGTAAAAGTCACATTTAATATATATATATTAAATGTGACTTTTACTAAGTATTACACCGCTCAATAACTTTATATTAAAAGTGAATTTTGAAAATCCAACCGTTAAATTAAAAATTCTTTACTCTTAAATCATATATACAAAATGTTATATTAATCGAAGATGATTTCTTATAAAACAAAATTAAATCTGTTGGAAAATTTATATTTTCGATGAAAATTCTTTTTGTAAGAAAAGCTATATTATTGATGGAATATTTTCGACAAATTTATATGTGTCGAAAAATAAATTTGTCGAAAATGTAAGAACTGGTTTTAAATTTGATATGAAAATATTATGATATAATTAGATAAGATTTTAAGTTAGCATTTTATTAATGGTTGATAATTAGAAAATAAAACAAGGATAAATATATTTTTGAATTTTATATGTTTGATTTAAGGTAAATAAATATATTAAATTAATTAATAATTTATTTAAAATGTTAAAATTTATTTTATAAGTATTTAATAAATAAATACTTATAATTTTATAAATTATATTATCATTATAATTAAAAAATTAAATAATTTAAATAGAAATAAATAGATGTTAATTATAAAAGTAAGTACATATAAATAAAGAATAATTGAATATATTATTATTATTATTATTAATATTATTCGTAATATAAAATTATTATATATTATTATTATAGTACAAGTATGAGATTGTATATTTGAGGATGACTTAAATGAATTAATTTATACAAGTTATATTGACAACATACATATACATTTTGGTAGCTTACTCATCAGAACTTCACAGTTAAGCGTGCTTGACCTGAAGTAGTATTGGGATGAGTGACCTTCTGGGAAGTTTTCCAGAAATTGCGCAAGTAAGGATAAAACACGCTAAAAAGTAAAATGTCGTGAAATATAACACTTGAGAGGCCAAATATGAGGGTTGTTAGATTAATAAATTTATTAAAATAAAAAAAAATTATAATTCTCGACGGAAAATTCTGTCAAAAATTTATGACGAAATTTTTCGACAGAATTTTTCGATGGATTAAATTATTTCCAACGTCACTTTTTCCGATGGATTTAAATTCGTTGGAAATCCGTCGGAAAAAGAAAATCTGTCAGAAATTTACCTTTTTCTATCAGCAATTTTTGTCAAAAATTATCATTTTTCTTGTAGTATATATATATATATATATATATATATGTGTGTGTGTGTGTGTGTGTGTGTGTGTGTGTGTGTAATTATGTATGTTGTATGTATGTATGTATTTATGTATATATATATGAGGAGGGATTCATTTACTCAAAGAGTAAGTGTACTTAGACTTACTCCGTTCAATAATTTATGTTCAACATCAAATTTTGACGATCCAACCGTTAAAATTTAAAGTTTTTAATGCATAGATCAAGATCACAAATCTTTAAAAAAATTTGAAAACCATTTGATTCTTCATTTCATTAATTCAAATCAACATATAAAATGATTTTATGATTATCCATTAATTTAAATTAATGAAACGAAGTATCAAATGGTTTTCAAACTTTTTAAAAATTTGTAGACTTAATCTATGCATTAAGAACTTTAAATTCAACGGTTGGGTCGTTGAAATTTGATATAAAACATGAGTTATTGAATGAAGTAAGTTTAGGTAAACTTACTCTTAGAATAAATAGATTCATCCTCTCTCTCTCTCTCTCTCTCTCTCTCTCTCTCTCTCTATATATATATATATATATATATATATAATAGTTACTCTAAGATTAACTCTTGATATAATTACTCCACCTAATAATTGATCTATATTGAATTTTAAAGATCTAACTATTAAATTAAAAGTTCTTAATGTATAGATCAAGTCTAATTTTTTTTTAAATTCGAAAATCATATGATACTTTGATATATGTATTCAAATCAACATATAAAATATTTTTATGATTATCCATCATTTTAAATTAATGAAATGAATTATTAAATAATTTTCAATTTTTTTAAAATATTGTAAATTTGATCTATATATTAAAATTTTATAAGTTAACGGTAGAATAATTGAAATTTAATATACACCATAAATTATTAAGTGAGGTAAGTTTACCAAGATTTAATTACTTTTGATGTAATTTAATCCCTTCTTATATATATATATAATTTTCGTTTTATATTTATATATATATAATAATATAAAACAAAAATTATCTAGATTACTTTTTGGTCAATGCTGAAAAAAATTCACAATACATAGTATTGATAAATTTTACGAAACTTTCACTTTTTATTACTCACTGTTGCAAAATTCGCTGTTAGCGGACTATCTTTTACAAATTAAATTATATGTAAATTAGTTTTAACTTTTAAAAATATTATTCAATTTTTTTCTTGTTTTTATTTTCATCTCCTATAATTATTTTTTAAAAAAAGAAATTTATCTAATTAGACACAAAAAAGATATTTATTATGAACAGGACAACAATGAGTTTCATGCAAAGATTATGATGCTATGGAAGCTCAAATGCTAAGCTAGATAGTTAACAAAATTTTGCATGAAGTTGTTGCCTCTATATTGGACTAACTCTTACTAGGATCCCATTTTAGGAATAATTTAACTTGTTTGTAAGATAATTAGTGAACTTGTAATTAATTTTTCTTTAGCTTACAAATTTAGGGATATATAAATACGTTATTATTGAACTGCACAATACTTTATGCTTTTTTTTTTATTTTAAGAATTTGGTGTGTTATGTATTGGTGGACTTCTTTGAAAGAGAGAGAAGACTCCACAATGACCCCAAATTAATTATTGGAATGATCTTAAAGGGATCATAAGGAAGAGACACATACCCTCTTAATATAGAAGAGAACTTATGGATAGACTCTAAATACTCTATATAAAAAAACACGAGTGTAGAGGAGTATATGTAGATGACATTATATCTGGAGCCACTTCTCAGAAGATGTGTAAAGAATTTGTATATATGTAGATGACATAATATTTGAAGCCACTTCTTAGAAAATGTGTATAGAATTTTCAAACCTAATGAAGGGAGAATTTGAAATGAGTATGATAGGAGAATTGAAGTTCTTCTTAGAATTATAAATTATGCCGCTAGAACACGACATATTCATTGATTAAGAAAAATATATCAAGAGTCTTTTGAAAATGTTTAGAATGAATGAAACTAAAACAATGAGAACGCCTATGCATCCATCACATATCATTTATGTTGGTTCTAAAGGAAAATTAGTATGTGAGAAGGAGTACGAAGAGATGATTAGATCTCTCCTATATCTAACTACTAGCAGAACAAACATAATGTTTTCAATTGGTTTATGTGTTAGATTTCAATTAGCTCCAAAAGAGTCTCACATAACTATCATGAAAAGAATTTTCAGATATCTTATTGGAACCACCAATCATGGTTTGTTGTTTCAAAAAGGAACAAACTTTGAGATTAAGGGATACAATGGTGCTAATTTGGCTAGAGACAAAGTAGAAAGGAAAAGTACAAGTGGAACTTGTCAATTGCTTCGGAAATTAGTTGTCTCTTTCATCAAGGAAACAAGCAACAATTGCACTATTTACCATAAAAGCACAATATGTAGTTGTTAGAGCATGTGTACATAATTCATATGTTCTTTACTAAATATGTAGTAATGAAACTAAATATGTAGTTATCACTCCTTCTTATCCACTTGTTCAACCCCTTACTAAACCTACCACTCTAATTTCTGGTAAGGACTCAGTCTTTAACACCGAGAATTTAAATATGCTTCTTCAATCATCCATTTTTGATACCTTAGCAAGCCTACATTTCTTCCAACACTAACTAAGAATGCATCTATACTATCTTGCCTTTTCCTCCTCTGCATCCCACTGCCTCTAAGGAAGGAGGTCCATCCTTAGTCCCTTCTTAGGCCAAGACTGATATCCCTACTAGGTGATTATTTTTGCCCTCATCAACACCTACCTTTGATGAGGATTTTTCTAAATTCAGGCTTGAAACCAAACTTGTTGCTATTGATCTTGGCTGGACTAAATCAATGGAGAAGAAGTTATCTGAAGTAAAGAAACATATTCATCTCCAAAGGAAAGAACATAAGTTTATCTTGTCTAATCAAGTAAAACTCCAACACAACATAAATGGCTTCATGAACATGTTCCTTTTATTTGAGGAGTGGCTAGCCACAAAGCTTGTCCCCAAGGTGATTCATGATGTTCCTCCTCCTACTCATGCCCCTCCTCCTCCATTTAGAGAAGCAGATTATCCATCTCTTGAATCATCTGATAACTCTTCTCTATCTAAAACTGAGTGAAAACCTCATTTTGGTAATGTCAAAAAAGGGGAGAATATAAGAGTATAATTTAAGGAATGCTTATTTCTAGGAGTCTATATCAGGGATTTGATTTACTACTTTAATTTTGTTGGGATATTTGTATTCTAAACAATCATTTACTTGCACTATGTGTATAATTTTTGTTGTGTGCATCATATACTTTGATATTTTTCTAAATCTATATGATGCCTGTTTATCCCATACGAGCTTGTTGTTTTGACAATATTTGTCTTGATGATTATTTTGAGCTTAAAATATGTGATTTAATATCACGAATGCATAAATTTAGGAGGAGTATTTGTGAGGAAATGGTTTTCTGAAGAATGCACAAATTGAGGAGGAGTCTCAATTTACTAAGGTAGAAAATACACGGATAAAATTAGAAGTGTATGGTTTGAATTATCTAATACAAATGTATATATATTAAAAAAATTATCTAAGAAACATATGAAAATATGTTTGAATAGATTTATAAAATTAATCAAGATTCGTGCAGAAAAGATGATTTAAAAACATCTGAAAAATTTGAAAAAAAGATTAAATGTATACAAATCTTCCTAAAATTATGAAACTAAAGTTTTCTCATTATCAAAAAGGGGAAGATTGTTGAATTCTATCACAAAAATGTTTTAATAATGACAAATTCTTAGTTCCAAGTAATCATTATGGAAGAGTAATCACAAAGGTATTAACAATTCTGCTTAAGTGTTTCAGTTTTAAGGTGTTATATAACATACGTGTTTTAGCTCAAAAGAACACTCATAAGTAGAGGCAAGTATCTTTTGTGGAATTTATGTCCTTGGTCAATCATGCTTATAAGTACACAAGCTTGATGTATTGAGGAGTTTCAAGTTGGACATTTTCTCTCAAGGAATATACCTAGAAGATCTTGATTCTTAGTATCTCTAGTAGGGTCTCCCAAACATCAAGTCTCAGTTCAAGCTTAGCTTCTTAGAAGACTAACACTAAAGACCCTTTACTCAAAAGCACCATTAAAAGTACACTAAAAAAGAAGCTTCAAAAGCAAACTACTTCTAAAGCGTATTCTGAATGCACCAAAATAAGCCAACTCTAACAAACCTATTTTGGAATCTATAAAAGGAAGACCAAGGGAACTATCTGAACCAAGCAAGATTATTTAAAGCTATCAAAATACAAGCTAGCTTAGTTGTTACACATGTTTCATACTATATTTTTTAGAGATCTCATCTTCTACATTTGTAAACATACTTGGGATAGAAAAAGAAGTGGGAATACTTCCTTAGTGGAAGCTCCTAATCAAGGAGAGTGTACCAAAATCTTAGCAGTTGCAAAGATTCAAAACCTGAATCTATATTTTGTTGTCATGCCCAGATCTAGTGTTCAGAGGGTCAAAAAGGCGGGAAAAGTTATCAACCAGTTGGTTGAGATTATTCATAGTAAGAGGCTATAAGGGTGAGGTTCTCAACAAATGTGAGGGAGTTACTTAGTAGGTAGCTAAGGGCTTTATACAAATAGTAGGTGGTTGGTGTTTGTAATGAGAGAAATTGTTGTTGATCATAGTGGAAAAATCTCATAGTGTGTGTGAAGACTAAGCGTAGCCCAAGGTTGGGTGATCTAGGATAAATCTCTATTTGCAATTTCTTTTACCATATCTCTTATACTTACTTTAACTGCTTACAACCTTGGTACATATTTATCTATTGTGGATATTGTAAGTTGATAGACTTATCAAAGAAAGAATATGTTTTTATACCATCAGAAGCATAAGTTTCTAAAGGACTGCTTTTATAAAAAAAAATTATTCAAAAGAAGAACAAGTCTTTTAAAACCATTAAAAACATCAACTTTTGATCATCAGAATTTTATAAAGGCCTAAAATTTTAAGAAACCCACAATTTAACCTTTTTTCCTATTAACTAACATTTACTTTGACTCGAATAGGATGTGACATCCAGGTTCACAATATAGGTTTTGTTATTCTATTTACTTGGTTTATTCCACCTTGTTTAGGAATGATGTTAGTCATTGGATTCATGTATTATTTTTGGATGATCACTATGAGCATGCAGGGTAAAGGGTGTTACATAACTTCATTTGCATCTTTTATCAATGATCTTTTCCTTGTAGTGAGACTCATTTCTTGACTTATCTTTCTCTTGGAGTGGCACTACCATCTTCTAGTCCTTTCCATCATTTGAAGTTGCTTTTACATGAATTATCTCATGGATGAAAAATCAAGGGAGAAGGAAGAATCCTAGAGGAGAAATCAATCCTCCTTGAAGCTAATTCCATCACTTACTATATTAAAAATGCAAAAATGACACATCAAGTTGTGAAACCTCTCAATAAAAAATGATGCAACTTTTACAATTCATACATTTAGGAATTAAAAAAAAAGTATAAAAATTTATTTATTTAATTATTTATTTTTACATACAATCAAAATATAAAATACAAAAAATAGAGGAAAAAAGTATATACTAAATATAGAGTACAAAAACAAAATACAATAAAAAAAAGATACAAAACAAAACAAAATACATAAATAGTTATAATAATAGAGTAAAACAAACTAGATACAATAAACTAATACAAAAATAGTAAACTATTGTAGAAACAATAAACATATGTAGGAAACTAATACAAAAAATAGAGAAAGAAAAATACAGAAAACTAAAAATACAAAAAATAGAAGAAAAAAAATTATCTAAAAAATAACAAACTTTAACTAAAATTCAAAACAAATCCCCCCTACACTTGAAATTTACATTGTCCTTAATGTTTGAATAAAATTCAATAATAAAGACAATGAAAAATTAAATGAAAAGGGGGTAAGAACTCCCTCATGGTGCTCATGATAGGAAGGTATGCCTCCACTTCCTACTCTGTACCTGAAATTTGTGTTGTCTTCAATGTAAGTATATAACGCTCCATAAAAAGCATAATATTTAGCATCACTCTTAAGTTTAGCAATCTATCTAGAAACCAGTGAATGAAAAACAATTGAAACCAAATAATTTACAATATCAGCAAACCATGGAGTAGTATCATGTAACTGCATCAAGTACTCATCAATAAAGTCATCTGTGATTGGTATGTGATCAATCCTCCCCTCAATATTGCTCAAATGGTCAACTACCAAGTTCTTTGCATCACTTTTGTCTTTGATCTCATTATCAAACTCTTGAAGAAAAAGCATCCATCTGATTAACCTTAGTTTAACATCGAACTTCTTCAATAGAAATTTCAAAGTTGCATGGTCAAAAAAGACAACAATCTTAGAGCCTAACTAATAAGAATGAAATTTATCCAAAGCAAAAAAAATAGTTAAAAGCTTTTTTGTCAATGGTTATATAATTAGCCTAAGTTGCATCTAATGTACAAGATGCATAAGCTACCACATGAGAAAGTTTTCCAACTCTCTGAGCTAAAACAACTCCATGCGCAAAGTTGGATGCATCAAGTATAGGCCCAAAGGGAAGCTCCCAATTTAGTGGTTGAATAATAGGGGTAGTGGTAAACCTTTTTTCAACTCCTAAAAAGCCTCCTAACATGTTTGATCAAAGATAAACTCCACCTTTTTGTATAAAAGCTTGGACTATGGCAATGTTTTATTGTTAAAGTCTTGAATAAACCTTCTTTGAAAACCTGTATATCTAAGAAAATGACAAACTTCCTACATATATGTGAAATAAGGTAGAGAAGTAATGACATCAATTTTAGCTCTTTCAACCTGAATGCCCCTACTAGAGACTGCGTGCTCCAATGTTATACCTTCTACTACTATAAAATAACACTTTTCAAAATGTATCACAAGGTTAGTTTCAATGCTCTTGTCTAACACCTTAGATAAACTCTCTAAGCATACATCACATGAAAGACCATATATAGTAAAATCATCCATAAACACCTCTATGTAAATCTCCAATAAATATGAGAAAATACTTATATACAACCCTAAAGGTGCTTAGTGTATTACTTAAGTCAAACGACATCTTGGTATAAGCAAATATGCCAAAAGGATAAGTGAATGTGGTCTTGTGTTGGTCCTCTGGTGCAATGTGAATCTACATGTAGCTTGAGAATCCATCTAAAAAGTAATAGTGGGATTTGCTTACAAGCCTCTCTAACACCTGATCTATGAATGGAAAGGAAAGTGGTCCTTACGAGTTGCTTGATTAAGTCTCCAATAGTCTGTGCACACTCGCCAACTATTCTACAATTTAGTTGGAACCAACTCATTATTTTGGTTTTTCACTATAGTGATCCTAATTTTCTTAGGGACCATTTATACAAGATTAACCCACTGACTATCAGAAATGGGATAAATAATCCATGCTACTAGTAGCTTTATGACCTTCTTCTTCACCACATCTAGAATAGTAGGATTTAGTTGTCTCTGTTGCTATCCCACAAGTCGAGACTCATCCTCTAATAATATATTATGCATAAAAATAGCAAGACTAATTCTAGGGAGGTTAGCTAGATTCCAACCAATGACTTTCTTATCCTCTCTTAAAACATGCAACAACTTCTCCTCCTAGTTAGGTTGGAGATTGTTGGCTATAATGACTGAAAGCCTTTGATTTTCCTCTAAGTAGGCATATTTTGAATGTGCAGATAAATGTTTAAGCTCTAAGGATTGTGGTTGCACAATGGATGATAAGGTAGGTGGTATAATAATGGTGATACATCTACTTTTGTAGTTATATATGCATCAATAGTACCTACAATAGCAACACTAGTTTCTATACATATAGCACACATAAATGAATATTCCATCACAAGTGCAATCCAAGTAGAAAAATCAAAAAACTCATCAAAATCAAAATATTCATCTAAGCATCATCAAGTAAACAATGAACATCTAAACAAAAAACAAAATGGTTCTCTATAGGATGCTTCATGGCCTCAAATACGTGGAACTACACAAGATTATCACCAAACTCCATAGAAAAAGTGTTTGCGTGCACATCAATCTTGGTCCTAGTTGTCCTTGGAAATGGTCTCCTTAGAATCAATGTGGTATGGCTAGCGGACTCATCCATCCTCCATGTCTAAAATGTAGAAATCTATACGGAATAGCAAATCCTTAAATTTAACTAGCACATCTTGCACAACTCCAAGTGGATCCATAGTACTCTTGTTTTCCAATTTAATAACCACACTTGTTGGCATCAAATAACTAATATGAAATGATCTAAAAATTGATATAGGCATGATATTAATAGAAGCACCAAGATCCCACATAGCATCTATGAAAACACATTCCCTATGGTACAAGGGACAATGAAAGTGTTAGGATTTTTGCACTTTTGCGGCAACTCTGGTAATAAATATGGAGGAACGAATGCAACACATTTTTGTTCTAAAGTAATGAAAAACCATTTCTTTATATCTTTACTCACCCCCTTTCAAATTTCTCTTGTTTATGCACAATTCATTAATGAACTTTGCATATTTAGGAATCTATCGAATAACATCAAGGAGAGGAATGTTGACATCCACCTTCCTAAAAGTCTCCAAAAACTCATTATCTAACTTAAATATCTTTTGGTTGGACAGTTATGAATGGAAAAAGAAGTGGGATATGTTTTTGCGTAGTTGATGCATCATGATTTTCTTTTGCTGCATTGGACTTAGATTATGGTACACTATTTTGTTGCACCACCTATGGTAAGTCTCTGCCACTCCTTAAGGTAATGGAACTAACACCCTTGTAGATTAATAACTGTTTGGGAGGAAAGATTTCCAAAACCTTGAAACTATAAATAGTTGACCATGGTGGCCAACTATCCAATCTATGTTTGCAAATCTAGGATAGCGACATTCATATTTTGCTAGAACTACATGCTATTTGCAACTGTTTTTTTCATCATATTCTCCAATGAATTACTATGTTGTTGCTGCTACAAAGGCTACTTCTATTGTTATTGTTGTTTGAAAGGAGGGAGCTAATATTTACTTCAACTATTTGCTTGAAATGAACCTTTTTGTTGTTGTGGTTTCTAAACATTATTTCTAGGACCCCATTTCAGGTTATGATAGTCTTTCCAAGAAGGGTTATATGTCTAGGATATGGATCATAATTTTTGTGTTGTTGTGGAGGTCTAAATTGTTGGCTAGTGTGCATTTCAACAACATCAACATTTTGGTTATATTTTTCTTGGAGAGTTAGGCATGTATTAGTAGGATGTTTTGTAGAAGCACAAATGACACATGCTCTTGGTGGACATTGATTTGTTGGATTGACTTACTGTTGTTGTTGACCAATGACTAATTGCCTAACCAATGAGGTAATGTCCGTTATCTTGTTTTCTAGCCTTTAATTATTTGCAAATTGTTAAAGTGTTTCATGGCATGTTTGCAATAAGTTGTCTAGCAGCTAATGAAGTCTTATCCATCAATCCTTCACCATTGGCCGCATCAATCATGCTCTTATCCATAAGTGTTAATCTCCCATAAAAATACTGAAACAACAATTGTTTACTAATTTTGGTATTAAGACAAGTAGCACAAAATTTGTTCAATCTCTCTTAGTACTCATATAAAGTCTCACCATATTGTTGTCTTATACCACAAATTTATTTTTTGAATGCTACAGTTCTATAATATGGTCTAATTTACATAATTCTCTTCATAAATACATGCAAGAGATGTAAATAAGAAGAAAAAAAATTATTTTTTTAAAATCTAAAATTAGTTCATTTTATGTTAATGTCAACTTAAAAAAAAATCTAATATAGAAATATTATATGAATTAGTAAAGGTTAATTTTACCACCTAAAAAAGGTTTGTTTCATGTTTTTTAATTTTGTTCTTCCATAAAAGCTAATGCAAGAGTATACAATTAATGGATAGTTAACTATCGTTAAGGCAGCAAATGTACAAGCTTAGATTTTATTCACATCGTCAGTATTGTAGTATTTGTTACCAGTAAAAAAAAATTAAACTATAAAATAAATAGTTATGTAGTTGAAAATTTTAATATGTTTAAAAATTTTAAAAATAAATAAGAAAAGTAACGTGTTCTGCTATACTATAATGACGGTGTCCAAAAAAAATTATTATAATGACAGATTGTATGCTTCAACACGGAATTTGATCATAGTCTCTTCATAACAAATAATATAATCATAAAAATATTAAATTTTATTTTTTTCCTTTTAATTTATTTTAGTCATTTTGGTGTCGGCAACTTTAATTAATCTCATCATTGGTCCTTTTAGTCTCACCAAGGCGCAATATTAGAATGGAAAAGCGAAATAATTTTTTCAAAATAATATTATTACCTTTTTGACAATAAATAATATTATTACCTAAAGGCTAATTACTCGTATAATATGTATAAATAAAAAATTTATATGGTTAACAACTATCCTTCTGAAATTCTCTGTTTTGTTTTTCCTAAAGGTGTTTAAATATTAAAAAAATTATAAAGCAAACTTTTAGGTCTCGTGAAATTGGATAAAATGGAACACTAACATTTTAACAAGTCCCTAAATTTTTAATAATTATTATATTCGATCAAAACTTAATATTTAAGACATACAAATTAAAAAATATTTTATATTAAACATGTTTTTAATCACTAAATTTTTGTTAATTTTTATTTTTAGTTTTTAAATATTTTATTTTATTTTTTTACTAATTTTAATATTAAAAAAAATTTCGATTTTCACTATTACCCTTTTAACGTTTTCTCTTGTTAACATTTTAATTTCTAGTGTCAAAAAGTTTTTGTTCATGTGAAAAATTTAAAAAAAAAAAATTGTCAAAAAATTCATGGATTAAAAATATATTTAATATTATTTATAAATAAATTATTTAATCTTAAATACTCTTATTTAATATTTTATATGAGTAATTAATGAATTAGGCATAAATATTAGATAAGAGTATATAAAAAAAATATTAATAAAATTAAAATAATAAACATTAATAATTTAAAAATATAAAGAAAACGAAAAACATGAATATTTGTATATGGTCCACCAACCTCGGTGCTGTGGTGCCGCCCCCACGCCAACCGTGGTAGCCAGTGTGTCGCCATATTCAAAACTTTCTTTTTCTTATTCCCGATTTCCTACATGGAGCTGACACGGCGATGTGACTCAAGGAAAATTTTTTATTTCTAAAATTAAATTAATAATATTATTTTCACCCATATAAAATAATAATACAATAAAAAATAATCATTTCAAGAAATAAAATGCATCATGTGATGATGTCGCAGGGAACTAAAAAGAACCTTTTTTTTTTCTTCCCACTTATAATGATTGATAGAATGCAGAAAAATGTGATGATAAATTAAAGAAAGATAATATAAAATTTATATAACGGGTTTATATCCTTATGATTACATCAACAAATATATTAATTAAGTCAGATGTATTATATATATCTATTTAAAAATCTTTATTTTAAGTTTTACGAGTAAAATTTAGAATTTTTTGTTTATTAATTTTATAGATGAAATTTGGAAGACTTTTCTCTCAAGTTTTGTAGATGAAGTTTAGAAACCTTTAACATAAATTTTTGGCAAAATTTGGTAAAGTCTCTTTTATATGATTCATTTTCTTAGTTATAACGGTGACCTCTTTTATAGGCTAGGAGATTCTTCTCATATTAGAAATTTATATTGATTGAGTGAACATCTTAATTTTAAAAAAGAAAACAAACTCCTAAAATAATTATAATATTTTTAATTAAAAAATATTCTAAAGACAATAATATCTTATTATATTAGAATAATATCTTAAAAGTTTAAAATTAAAATTTTGAATTATTTTCAAAATAGAAATATACATTGTATATTCTAAATTTGAAGATGCCTTGTTTAACAAGAAATAAAATCCATTATGAATTAATAAGTAAAACATAAAATCTATAAATTGAAAAAGGAAATATGGAATCAAAATACCTATTTGCGAATTAACCAAGTGGTTAGGGTTGAAATCTTGACTCTTACGAATGCAGAAAAATCAAGTGAAAATGAAATGTTCACTTATTTGATGTCAATCAAACTTCCAAAGAAAATTGTCCATATATTTGACAAAAAAAAATACTCTTCGATAATAAAAATGTATAGATTACACTCTAAATCTATATACTTGCCATTTTAAAATTGATAGGAGAATTTGGTGAAATACCTAACTCCAATCTTAATATTACTCTCAAAGTGTATTCAAAAAAATAATTTAATATATAGGGATAAGAAAATATTATATAAGGAAAAAAAATGAAATTGTCACCAGCAGAGTAGTAAGTATCTAACTCTTAAATGGATTATATTTTAAATATTTTGTTAAAATCTAGAAAAGTGTATTAAAGTGAAATGAAAAATAAATATGTTATATATACAAGGTAGAGATCGAATCACTCGTAGAATTCGTATGACACACAATAAATTTTTTCATATTTGTAAATCATGATTAATTCATGAAAATCATACATCTTCGAAATCATGATTCTTAAGAATGTTGAAAATTTGTTTGATCAGTCATAATTCTTTATGGAGAATGTTTATAAATGTTACCTAGAATCAAAAGATTTTTACTACTTTAAATAAGCAAATAAAGGTAACATAATGTTTTTACCAAATTATAACTTTGTTTTTAACACGAGAATGTTAGTTTTCACCCCCCTTTCATGAGAACAATTTCAAGAGAAACCTACGTAAAATTCATTCCCAAGAAATAATGTTTCATGTCATTTTTTTAATAACAAAAAAACACACGGGAAACTAATTAACATTCCCAACATCATATTCCCGAGAATGTAAAAATTGTCCATGTACCACCAAATGATCCCTAAAGTAATTTTTTTTGTAGAGTTATATTTCACCCAATAAGTCATGGTATACATTTTGTTTTAATTGTTAACCCATTAACTTAAAAGTTAATATTGAATAGATCAAGCCAACAAAATTTTGCAAAGTTCAAAAGTTATTTGAGACTTTGTTAGATAAATTGAAATATGTATACCTTAATTTGAATTTATGTAACAAAGCATGAAACAAATTTCAAACTTTGCAAAATTTTGTAAACTTGATCTAGCCAACAATAACATTTAATTTAACGGTTATATTTTTGAAATTTAATGCATGCTATAAGTTATTAAGGGAAGTAACTCTACCCACAATTAATTGAGTATCCATGCTAATATATACTGTAACACTGTGTGCTTTATGCTTTTACTAAATAATGATATGTTATGTGTATATATGATGTTATGTGTTATTGTTTGATTTCTAAGGGTTAAATAATTCTTGAGATTTAATTTGTTTAGAGTAAGTTAGGTTGATGTCAAAGTTGACCAATAAATCAGGGAAATATATGTTTTCATAGAACATCGCTTCATAAGTTAGTTTTTCTGAATTATGGACAGAATTTTTAATGAGGGATAAGCTTTGGAGTCAAGAAGAATCATTTCTTCTTCAAAATTCACTAGGAGCATCTAGATATTTCCCTGAAGTTGAGATCAAGTTGTAGAAGTTGGAATTCAAACTTGAGGAGCTCAAATTCTTAGAGAGAAGTCAACCCTTGGCAGTTTTGGGAGTTCTATCTTTCTTCTTCTTTTCCTTGCTTTGAGAAGCAATCGAGGTAAGAAAACTTTGTTGATTGATTCTTTAAGTGATTTTAAGTTATAATTTGTTGTTTAGCCTATTATTAGTCTATATGTTGAGATTAGATGATGATGGTGATGTTTAAATTAGGAAGTTGGGGGGTTTTGAGAGAAGGAAACTTAAGAACCAAGGATATTAAATCTCTGTTACACCCTTGTTGCTTGTTGAATTTGATGTCGACTTCATGTTGTTTAATTTCTTTAGAACAAGTTTGATGGTTTTCATGTAATAAAGAAGGTATATGTTGGTTGGTTTTGTTGAGAGAAGGTGAACTTCCATGGTGGAATTTCCCACTCTTACCCATCAAAATTGTATGCTTGCCTAGTATGCATGAATTGTTGATGATCATTATCCTAGATTCATTTTCTTGCTCAACTGGGGTGCGGGGGTTGTCGCCTAGTGAGAGAATGAATATGTGGGTGACTTTCTATAGAGATCATTTGGCCAAAGAACCCATAGAGAGTTCTTCTCGCTTAGCGAGTTATGATTGCCTGACAAGAGGACCCACAAGGAACTTAGGCCACTCAACGAGTTATGGTCACCTAACATGGTGTCCCACAATGGGTTAAGCTCACCTAACAAATAGAGCCACAATAATTTTTCTTGTTTGAGCGAGAAAAGCTCGCCCAACGAGAGGCCCTAAATGGCTTTGAGCGCCCAGTGAGGCTTTGCTCACCCAATGAGATTCCCCTATTTTGTTGATATGTCTCTTGAAGTTGGTTTTTAATGATATATTGACACTTTAAGTTGATCATTACATGTTGGAAGTGATATATGTTGATTCTTTTACATCATATAATGATGTATGATGATGTATAAAGATGTATATGTTGCTTTTAAGTTGAAAGGTGTATGTTGAATGATAATAAGTTGTGTTGTATGTGTGTATTGCATATTTTAAGTTGAAAGTTGCTTTTATTGATTTTAACCTACCAAGATATTCAATACTCATTCTTTAATCAATTTGATTTAACAAATTACAGTAGATTACAAGGAACAATACCAATATACCAGAATTTCAATGTTAGTGTAGTAAATCAGTCACTTGTAATCTAGGTTGATTTTATATTAACAAATTTTTAGTCAATTTCAATTACAAGAATAATATTTAGAGTATGAGTGGTAATTGAAATAACATATCTCATAAATTTTTGAATTCTTTAATCAGATTCATAACAAGATTATTAAAGAGATATAAGGTAAGAAGATAAAGAACACATAAATTTATATTAGTTTAGCCATCCACTTGGCCTACATCCAATTTTCTCTGATTTAACACCTCATTAAATCAGATCATTCATTATAATATTGTTTACAAATACTATGCATACACAGTATTACAAGAATGCTAAAACACATCAATCTTGACACTACAAGACTAGAAAACATACAAATTTTTGTACCCCATATGAATTACTTGAAAAATCCCACTCAAGATTTCAAGATCTCTTATTGAGACGCCCTATCTCAAGAGATACACCAAACAAAACGAAAATACAGATTAAAAGATTAAAAAGATATCACCTAATTTGTGTAGACATTGATCTTTCACAATTGAATTTACTTTTTGAATTTCTTCTTTTAAGAACACATGTTCACTTTTTGTATTTCAGAAAATATTTATTTGATTAGCCTTTGATTCTTGTTTTATGAAAGTATTCTTTTTCTCTAATGTTGTTTTTCAAAAAGGTTCTCTTTTAATTTCATAAAAGATAGATATTTAAAGTGCAAGACGTAATTCAGTTATAAAGAGTCATAACGTAAGTAACCTGTTATCTGATATGGTAATTGATTACGAGTTCTGAAAATTGAATTTAGAATACAAAGAGTCAGGGTAATCGATTACAGGACAAGGTAATCGATTATCCTGAGCTTCTCAGAACCCAAAAGTGTATTTCGCTCTATGGTAATTTATTATCTCCTATGGTAACCAATTATCTCGATGAAATGTTTGGTTTTTCAGCCTTGTTTTAAGCAAGAGACACTATTTTAATATATTACTAGCTCTGGTAATCTATTAACACAGAGGGTATTTGAATATCCTTTTCCAATAACAGACTTGGTAATCTATTATCCTGAATGGTAATTGATTAACAATGTTACCTTGAAAACTCTTGTTTGAATCAAGTCATATTTCTATGTTTAAACACTTGGTAGTAAATTACCTTTTCATGATAATCTATTACTTTATGTTTATACATGGAAATACTAAGTAATCAAATTATTGGTTTCTTATAAGCTTGATTAGTTCTTAAATTAAGCATTCATCATCATCATCATCATTATCATCATCATCAATTATAAACAAACACACACACATGCTCATATCTATTGCAATCAATACATTATCCTTTTTCATAGGCTTAAGCAACATTTATATAATACATCATCAAAACTAAAATATTCCTCAAGAGTCTTCAAGATGTCCCATCATCTCAGCAGATATAAGTTGTGTTACTTTATGAGCTCAATATTGAAACCCTTTAGTGTGGAAGTTTCCCTTTAGTGATAATTTGTTTCGAAAGTTTTCTACTTTAGGTTTTTTTAAGTTGAAATAGTATGGTGGATAGGTCGAGCCATACTTGTCATAAATGGCCATCAAGTAAGGCATGAAGCTAAAGTCCAAAATCACTAAATACTAGAAGGGTGCATAATATTTGGAGGGTAGGCATTAGGCTAATCCCATATAGGACTTAGTTAATGTATGCTAATATTGTGGTAGGCTCACACCTAAGTTACTATATTCTTGACAATTGTATTGGATCTTCTTAGTGTAAGTAGCAAAATTTAAGAAATCAAAATAAGGTCTTAAATAGGTCACCATGCCTGAAGTTGCCTATACTTGACCTAAAGATGACAGGTCAGATGTTGTGATTTAGTAGAATCAAGCCACTTAGATTACTCATTAACTTGTATGAGATCCCCAAAATTGAAAGCGTGTGACGACACATAAGATGTTTAAGTTGAAATGTTATAAGTTGATACAAGTATTAAGTTGTTTTCTGTTGTAAAAGTTGTTAAAGTTGATTTACTAAGTTTTTTTTATATGTTGATTAAGATGATTAAAGTTGTGAATAACATTACTATTTTGAGATATTTGTAAGTTGGTTCTTAGTATTTGAGTTGACGAAGTTGTTACTTCTTTTATGATATATTGTTTTCTTTCACAACCTTAACCTTATATTTTATTTTATTTTGCATGTGTTGAACTATAATGATCATATTTAATGAGAACTGGTCATGATTAGATAAAAGGATGAGCACTGTTGGATAGCTATACTATAAATGGATTATTTATGGAATTATTCTACTACAATCTTGTATAGAGACACTTTACCATTACTTATGATTTATATTTTTAATACTGATATTATATATATGAGATTACTATAATCCCGTAAGGGACATTTATGCTTTTAGTTGAAGTTGGTAGGATTTGTTTTTATGTTTTTCTATAATCTATATATAGATATATTTGTTGTACGAATATCAATATACTACTTATATGTTAATATGTTAGATGATGTTTATATTTTTCCATTACTTTGTAATTGAGCAATATAAAGTGACACAAACTATTTTAAATATGAGTTATCCACAAATTTTACTCCTTTTTACACTAAATTCAGAAGATATGACTTCATACATATTCCATTAACCCCTACTTATTATCTTATCGATGAGATGTGCAAATTAAGCATGCTTATCAGGAAATGCATATGTGGACAAACTTGTGAAGTATGGAGCTCATAATTTTTCTGCTTTAGTTTTACTGGATTCTTGTTATGATGTTTTGTTACCATGACTTATGTTTGATGTTGTAGGCACACCCTTTACTCATTTGTATTCGTCTTTATTTTCTCAATGATAAAATAAACCCTACTATTATGATCTACAAATTTAACGTTTACTTCTTATTTAAGGTTTAGTTCTTACTTATAAATATTTGATAAAATAACAATTTTTTTTTGTTTAGATATCTTTTTATTCCTATTGTTTCATGAGTTTTACCTTTTTAATTTATATAATTAAAAGCATTTCATTCCAATCCCTATTCATGTTATTTTTATTTTTTTTAGTTTCTATAATTTTGTAAATTTTATCCTTTTGTCCATATAATAATAGATATAATAAGGATTAAAAGAAAATAAAATAATATATAAGAATTAAAATAATTTTTTTAACTAAAACTTAAAGATAAAGTTCATAAAACTATATATTTTTTTCCAAAAAGAAAAGAGTAAAACTATATGCATAAACTTTAAAAAATGAAAGTAAAACTATCTGTATAAACTCTTTTTTCATGCTTATTTCTATTTCAGGTATATGGAACTTGCAACCGCAAAAAGTAAATGGTACTGTATAAATTATTTCAGATACATGACATGTTATCCTCAAATTTAACATTTCTTTCTTTCTTATTAAATATTAGATAAATATGATTATTATTGTCTATCGGAAAAATTATATGTAAAAATTAAGTATGACGTTAAAATTTGACAAGGGACCATTACTTCAAAAATCATATCTGATATATTTTTTAAAATACTATTATAAAACTAAATAAACTTATTTTATTGTTATCTAAAATATTGCATGTATATGTCTATACTTTTGATTTTTATATTTTTAACCGTTTATACTTTAACTCTTATAAGTCACTCATATTTCTCTTTAAATTTTATCTTTTCATTTATATACTCTCACTTTATCGTATTTTTAATAATAAAAATTAAAATAACAATAACTTATTTTCTCATTTATTACATGTAAATATGTAGTATTTTTTTCATTAATTCATGATAAAATATTCAATTCAATGTTTTTTATAATGTTTTGGGTCAACAAAGTTTAATATGAAATTAATAAAAAATGATTTTTTTTTTTCTTTTTTGTTTTCTAGTTAAGTTTTTCCGTTAACTTTCTCTCCTTCTCATCTCTTTTTTGTCTCATCCTTGGAATCAGAAATCAGAAGTGGATTATATAAAGCAACCAATCTTAATGTTGGTTGCCAAGACCATCTACTTATTTCCCTCCTCTTTCTTCAAACTCTGCTTCCTTGTCACTGTTGCAAACACAGATTCTGTGCTGTTTGTGCTCTCTTAGTCACCTTCTTCTGTTGCACAGTTTGAAAGCAAAAAAACACAAAAGTATATATAAAAGAAATAAAGAAAAACCACTTTCCAGTGTTGTGTGAAAAGGTTGTTGCTCTGCTTTGTTGTGTGAAGAGTGTGTAGAATAAGAAGGCATAGAGAAGAAAATGAAGTACGTGTTGGTGACTGGAGGAGTTGTTAGTGGCCTTGGCAAAGGTGTTACAGCCAGTAGTATTGGTTTGCTTCTCAAAGCTTGTGGACTTAGAGTCACTGCCATCAAAATTGGTATCTTCCCTTCATTTTCATTCTTTTGTTTTTTGGAAAAGTTAACTAAACTCGATAAAGCATGCTTACTTTTTATCCAACAAACTTTCAACAGTCTATCCCAGTTTTCTTGTCAAGATGTTGCGTCTTCTTCTCTCAGTTTCCTCCTTCTTTTTTTTTTTTTGTTTTTTCTTATTAGATTTTGGAGATCCCTCTTAGACCAAAATTGTGATTATAATAGTATATATAAGTGAAAAATAATATTCTTTTTACAAATCAATTTTGTAAGGTTGAGTTATGTTTCAATTCACTTTTCTTATACAAGGCACCATGCTATTTTTCTAGAGCAATCACTCCCCAAATCATCATTTAAAGTTATGTACCAATATAAGACTATATAAAGAATTTTTTCAATATAGAAACTCTGAAAAACAAGTATAACTTATATTTGAATAGATTCTAATGAAGATTTTAAATTGGTCATGGATTAGTGGCAACCTTGATGTGGTGGGAAATTGTAGATAAATGCAGCTGCAACAGCAGTGGCTTTGCGGTTGCAGAAGCATTTGCATCTAAGAAGAGCTATTAGTTCTCTTTCTCTTTTTTTTTTTTTTCCTTCCCCCTGAAGGGTTGTTGCATTCTAATTCTTGTCTCACTGGTTTCTTTGCCATCAGATCCTTACTTGAACACAGATGCGGGAACAATGTCCCCTTTTGAGCATGGAGAAGTGTTTGTGTTGGATGATGGTGGTGAGGTACACAACTTGCTTTGATTCCCTATTTCATTATTCATTTTGATGTTAAGGATGTTCGCAAGAAAAAGAAAGAAAAAAAGTAAAGTTATTTCATGGAAAGATGAGAGAAAAAGTATGGTACCAAGTGCCAACTTTATGCAATTTTCGCAGAGAAGGTTGGCAAATTTACCAAAACTAGTGTGTTACAAAATAATGAAACTTAACCCTCTGTGTTCAAACTTCAAAGGTGGACCTGGATCTTGGAAATTATGAGCGTTTTATGGACATCAAGTTGACCCGTGATAATAACATAACTACTGGGAAGATTTACCAGGCAAGTTCTTTAGACTATGACGCAGATTTTGAAGATCATTACAAAATTTTCACCAAACTTTAATTAATTTTCCTGTTTTCATGGCAGTCTGTCATTGATAAAGAAAGAAGAGGAGACTATTTGGGAAAAACTGTTCAGGTCTGGTTGACCAATTGTACTATGTTTTTTATTTTTATTTTTATTGTTATGATAATCTGTAAAAAAAAAGGTTTTCATGTTGGTCCGAATAATAATAATAATAATAATATTATGATGATGATGATGATGATGATGATGATGATGATGATGATGATGATGATGATGATGATGATGATGATGATGATGATGATGATGATGATGATGATGATGATGATGATGGGTGTTTTCATCTTTAGGTTGTCCCTCATATCACTGATGCTATTCAAGATTGGATTGAAAGGGTGGCCCACATACCGGTAGATGGAAAGACCGGTTCAGCTGATGTTTGTGTCATAGAATTGGGTGGAACCATAGGTACGCTGTTCAAAAACATTCTTCAGTCTTCTTCATGGTTTGATATGGATAATTGTTTCCATCTTTTACCTCAATTAATTAATTTATAAGAAAATTTATGGGTGCAGGAGATATTGAGTCCATGCCATTTATTCAGGCACTAGGACAATTTTCATACAGAGTGGGTGAGAATACTTGATTTGTTCATAAAGTGTGTTTTTGGTGAATATCTGAGTAATAAATAGATGATAGTTTTTTTTTTTTTTTTTTGTGACGTAATGCTCATTTGCAGGTGCTGGCAACTTTTGCTTGGTTCATGTCAGCCTCGTTCCTGTTTTGAATGTTGTTGGTGAACAGGTAATGTCTCACACTCTTAGATCCGTGCAGAAAATGATTTAGTTTCATCTAACATGGGAACTTACTTTATTATTATGTTCAGAAAACAAAACCAACCCAACATAGTGTTCGTGGACTAAGAGGCCAAGGGCTCACTCCACATATCTTAGCATGCCGCAGCACAGTGGTTTTTCTCTCACTCTATCTTTCCTCTCTACTGTTAAACAAACGTGCAAACTGAATACATGGAAGCAGATTCTGTGCATACGAATTCATTTAGTGAAGAATTTAATTCGCTCGGACAACACATAAATCAAATTCTTTTATTTACTAAGATAAATTCTGAGCCATCCAATTTTCATCCAATGGTTCTGATTCGCTGACTGCTTTAATGCATGTAAATTTATGTAGTCAGAGAATCAGAACCCTTGGGTGAAGATCGGATGGTACACATGTGAGTGTTTTGATTTGCCAAGATAAAATCTAAGCCGTCCAATTTTTATCTGTTTACTGCTTGAATGCATGTGAAATCTGACTGTAGGGTAATTTGGATCAGAGAATACACACAAGGCACAAACACAAACTATGATGCACAATGCATACTTGTATTCATACTGTTCTTATATCTTACTTTAAGTTTTTTTAAGGTTATAACATTTTGTTGTTTCAGGTACTGGATGAGAATGCAAAGGAAAAGCTCTCTCAATTTTGCCTAATTCCAGTATGAGATTTTTAGGATAAATTTTTTGGATGAATATATATGATTTCAAATGATTGTGTTTACTTTGTAAGAGTTTTCTCAACTGAAGTTGCATGTTTCCAGGCAGAAAACATTATTACTCTTTATGATGTTCCCAACATCTGGCACATTCCTTTGCTTTTAAGAGTAAGTTTTCCTCTAAAGCTGCTGAGTGCTGAACTTCAGATCATCTCATGTAGGTACCATTTCTTACGAATTATCTTCTCCTGGTCTGTAGGATCAGAAGGCTCATGAAGCAATATTTAAAGTGCTGAACCTTAATGGGTTAGTCTCAAACTAACTCAAATATTTGTTCTATATTCTGGACTGGACATCAATAGATATAAAGAAATTTCTATCCTTTATGATTTTGTATTCTAGAAGGCTGAAGTGGTAGTTTTTTGTATATACAGTGTAAATCAAGAGCCTAAATTAGAAGAATGGACTTGCAGAGCTGAATCTAGTGATTTGCTTCATGAGCCAGTGGGTTGCTACTCCAATGCTAATCTATATTATTTATCCATGATTGTTGGCGATGGTTATATTTTTATTTCTTTTGATTGCAGGTTCGTATAGCCCTAGTGGGGAAATATACGTGCCTTTCAGATTCCTACCTTTCAGTTCTAAAGGTGGAGTTAACTTTAACTTCATGGCTATGTTACTATTCTTAGTTTCATGATCTTCTGAAGAGTTTATTTATTTATTTATTTATTTATTTTTTAAGCTTGCTAATTTACCATTAATCATTAACTTCAGGCCTTACTGCATGCTTCTGTTGATTGCCAAAAGAAACTTTTTGTGGACTGGATTCCTGCTAGCAACCTTGAAAATGCAACTGCAAAAGAGGTAACATGAATCATGAATCGTTGAAACACAGGCAAGTTTTATTTATTATTGTTCATAATAGCAATTTCATCTATATATTATTGCTCAATGTTGCAGAATCCCGATGCTTATAAGGCAGCATGGAAGTTGTTAAAGGTTGTTATGTTTATCAATTTCCCTCGCTTTTGTTTTGAGAACTTTCTCAGTTTATTATCTAACTAGTCTCTGGCTTCAGGGTGCAGATGGTATTCTAGTTCCTGGAGGATTTGGGGACAGAGGAGTGCAAGGAAAAATTATTGCAGCTAAATATGCTCGTGAAAACAGGATTCCTTTCCTTGGCATTTGTCTTGGAATGCAGGTTGCTGTCATAGAGTTTGCAAGATCTGTTCTTGGTGTGCAAGATGCTAACAGCACTGAATTTGAGCCACACACCAAAAGCCCATACATCATATTTATGCCTGAGGTGTCTACATTTGTTTTTTCTTATTCTAATGTTAAGAAAATAGATTATAAATGTGTCCTTTTTCTTATTTTTGATTTGTTTGGACTTTTTGTTATAGGGATCAAAAACACATATGGGAGGCACCATGCGCCTTGGATCTAGGAGGACATATTTCCAAACCAAGGAATGCAAATCTGCAAAATTGTAAGTAGTATTACACCATTCTATTTTTTGAAGACATATTTTGTGTTTACATGGGGCGATCTGAATGAGTAATGTGTGTGTAGCATGACTGCACTACAAATGAGTTGATATATTATTTGGCTTGAAAATAAATATATACTTTTAATGGGTTAGATTTATTAGGTTTCTAACCCTCTGACATTTCTTAGGTATGGCTGCAAAAGCTTCATTGATGAGAGACATCGGCATAGATATGAGGTATTGCATTGTGATGCATAAAATTATCTTGTAAATGTGAGTAGAATAAAAAATGATCTTGCCATATGCAGGTGAATCCGGAATTGGTATCTCGCCTTGAAAATGCTGGTCTTACTTTTGCTGGGAAGGATGAAACAGGTCAACGGATGGAGGTATGAACATTCTCATGACTTTTTGAATTATTATATGCATATGTTGTGCTAATAAGTGTTTGTTTTTTCATGCTACAGATTGTTGAGCTACCTAACCATCCCTATTTTATTGGTGTTCAATTCCATCCTGAATTCAAATCAAGACCAGCAAAACCTTCTCCTTTGTTCTTAGGTACTTCTTTGATACAAATCCAAATTATTCGTCCAATTTGACTTTAATTTATCTTTGCTGTATAAAATGTTCAAACTTCAATGTCCTTAGGTACTACATTTGTTGTATGCTTTCCAGTAGAACATTGGATTATAGCTAGATGCTATTTCTTTTCCAACAATAAGTTTCTATATTCGTTGTGTAGCCTAGAAAGGTGCCTATGAAGATCCGTTACACTTCCTAACATTTTAAATGCTGAAACATATCGCAAAGTTTACCAACCAATTATGAAGATCATTGGGATCAAGAAACAACTTCTAAATTCTACTGATTATTATTGAACAAGAATATGTTAATTGATTTATAGGCATGAATGCAACTCTTTTTTCAGGCTTATCCATATTGCATTTCCCTCTACATTTCTTCCACTTCAATTTCATTAGTCACATCATGGAACACACAAAAACCTTCTCTTTTGTCCATATAATGTTTTAGATTCATTTTTAAGTCATGGTGATGCAATTATGTAGGACATGGTATGGTACAATGACTATTTCTTTGAATTGTATTTCATGTATAAAAATTCTTTTGTGCCTTGTTGTATCCTATTTATATGATACTTGTTTCATACTATATGAACCACGTAGATCACAATTTTGACCCACCATTTTCATGGTATTCACAAAAACAAATAAAAAAAACTACAAAGTATAGAGGCTAAAGTAGCCATTATTATATATATGCTTTAGAAAGAAACACATATAAATCTAGGGTGGTTGACAATTCATACCAAAAAGTATGAAATTTGCATTCCTGAAGCCAAGTTTTTGGTTTTAGCAGTCCTTATTAATTAGTGTCACTTGTGTTTAGTTACGAGTAAGCAAGGAATCTTGGTAAAACATGAAACAATTTCAGATTTTGAAATCTAACTTCTGAATTCCTTGATGATCATGTCAAATGCAGGGTTCATTGGAGCAGCATGTGGACAATTGGATGCAGTTTTACAACGCTCTTCAAATGTTGATAATAGTCTCTCAAAAGGGGTAGGCAATGATATCTCAGCAGTCAAAACATACCGAACTAGAACCGCTACAAAGGCAGCATATAGGACTGTATATGGCAATTGCAACGGGTTGCATTTCTAAAAGTTAATGTTCTTCCTTCAAGTTAATTGGTTAAGTATGTGTTGAGGGCTTTCAGAGAGCTTTTCTGTACAGTCATCTGAACCTTGGTAGATATAGAGTTTTCAGAGGATATAGAGAAGAGCTTACTCCCGGTCTTTTTAATGGGGGACCAGCTCATTTTAGTTTATAATGGTTTGAGTGGGAAACTCTGAATATTGTCTTATGATTTAGGATATGGAAACTCTTGGTTTTGCAAAGATCTTAGCTGTCTATAGAAGAATTCTTGTAAGCTTCAACTATCTTCTTTTTATTTGTAATGTGAATTTTCATGTCAGTTTTTTTTGGAGGTGTTTAGTAAATATGGAATCTCAATTTCTAAAAAATGGCTAGACCAAAACTTTTACTTCCCAAGCTTCGGTTCTATTTGAACCAAACAAAATCATGTGTATCAATTTTAATGGTCTAAAATTAGAAACAATGTATTTTTAATTATTTAAAAATGATCTTCATTTATTTTCCATTCCGACATGTATTCAAATAAAAAAAAGTTTTTTTTTGAAAGAAATCTCAAATAGTCCCAACAAGACACTTGCAAAGTTTTGAAATAAAAGTTGCAGAGTGATTGTTTAGTTCTTCCATAGGAGTCTTGTACAAATTGTTGTCTATTGGATTAAAATATATTTATTTCCCAAGGTTTTTATTTATGACATAGTTCTTCCACACGAGTCTTGTACAAATTATTATGCTTATTGGCATAAAATATATTGATCCATCTATGTTAAGTTTGAATTCTCAAGGATTTTAGTTATGATAAACCTAAACCAAATTGTAAGTATTCTAAGTGGAAAACTAATAATGTAAAATCTTTGAGTTTGATGAAAAAAGAATAGGATTCTAAAAGATAAGAAACTATTAAGCAAGTTTAGAAGCTCAAGAAGACTGCATAATGTATTTGTTCTAGAAATTCATAAAAGACTTCAATAGTAAATGACACTAAATGACCAAAGTTATTGACAGGATAAGGTTTAAAAACATTTTTTTTTATAAAAATGCACAAATTACAATTCCATTTATATTATGTTAGAAGACGATCTTAGACACATCAGGTTTTAAGTTTTAATGATAATAAATATAGACATTTTTTTTGGAGAAAAGTTTTTTAGATCAATCAATAAGATAAATTGGTATAAGATGATTTTTATTCTAAAACTTGAAATTAAGAATTTGTCATGATGAAAACTATAATTAGGCAGCATTCAACAAATACTATTAGTCTTACGAGTTTTTTTTCCTCATAAAAGAGTTTGTTTTTCTCATTCTTTTCTCCTGATAGTTTACTCAAAAAGTACATGTTAGAAGAGTACTTCTCCCTATGGTCCTTCTTATGGTGAGAAGATGATGATGAGGAATTTTTTTGTGAGAAGTTTTCCTCAACAATAGATGCTTTACCTTAATGCACAATTGGACCAAATCATAAACATCCTTATATTGCAAGAGCTCAAATTTATCCTTAATCTCAAGACTCAAACCACTAAGAAATCTTGCTATGGTGGTTCTTCCTTGTAGACACCCAATTTCGTCCGGGGGCATACAAACGAAGAAATGGACGTCTATTATCAAGAAAAGGAGTTTCCAATCATGGAAATATCAAGACATGACATCAGGAGGCTAAAAGCCCAAAAAAAAAAGCTAGTTTTAGTAGCCCGGAACGGGCTGTTCCAAAACTGGAACGGGCCGTTCCAATTTACAAAAAGTGCCTAAATCCCTAAGATAAATTTGGCATTAAGATAAATTTGAAAGATACATGGAATATGCACAGTGAATACTCACAAGGAGAAGATGGAGGTGTCCTAGAACAGAGTCTAGGTACACTTAATCTAAGGGCTAACATATCATATCCGGTACAAGCAAGAGGGCCGAACTACACAAACTTCAGGTTCAAGAAGCAATACTGAATTCGACAGGGCTAAAGGCTAACAGTCCATGTCATTGATCAATGCGCATAGATTAATTTCTTGAAAGTAAAAATAAATTTGCATTTTAAGCACTAGCATAGAAGCATCATTGCATAACATGCATATGGCACAAGCGTACACAAAAGGGTATAAGTTCATTAAAAAAAAATCCAATTCATTCCTACTTTGCATTTTCTTTTGCATTCTTGCATTCTTTGTGTGTGTCTATCCATCACTTGTTGGAGGAATCAAGAGGCCAAAGCACTCGTAAAAAAGGATCAATAACTTGACAGTGCCTTAAAGCCAAGATTATGTCAAAAAGCATAGCCCCAACAAGGGCATTCCATATAAGTGGTTTCATATAGCCACCAAGAAACAAAAGACATGTCAACAACAAGACGGGATAGAACCGGACAAGGAAGAATAATCAAGTCCACAAGCATGAAGAGGCCATCACGCCTTACTCCTCAACCGAATGAAGGATGATCTAAGAGAATGCCAAGACCAGGATTGACTTCCTAACCAGAGCCAGGAGTGGCTTCCAAAGTAATACTCATCAATAAAGATTCAACAAACATCATCATGGGAATAGATCTCTCCACCAATGATGACAATAAAAAAGCAAAAACATCAGAAAAAGGCAAGCTTCACAAATATTGAAAAAGCCGAAGAATTTAGAAAAATAGCAAAAAAGGCAAGCTTCAAACATGAAAGAGCCGAAGCTAAACAAAAATGAATTTAAAAAAAAATCTATCACAAGCAGCGCCTGGAGAGGCATCACAATACTCACATGGCAGGGGCAGCACCATAATCTCTGTCAACCATCTACTCCTTTGCCCACCAGCACAAGGGCACCACTTACCAACAATCCTCGTCAATGGGCAATCACATCACCATCACCGGCAGAAGGCCTAGAGAGGCTATGAAAATACTACGGCCTGTAGAGGCTATGAAAATACTACGGCCTGTAGAGGCTATGAAAATACTACGGCCTGTAGAGGCTATGAAAATACTTCGGCCTGCAGAGGCTATGAAAATACTAGGCCTACAGAGGCTACGAAAATACTACGGCCTGTAGAGGCTACAAAAATATTACGGCCTGCAGAGGCTACGAAAATACTACGGCCTGCAGAGGCTACGAAAATACTACGGCCTGTAGAGGCTACGAAAATATTACGGCCTGTAGAGGCTACGAAAATACTACGGCCTGTAGAGGCTACGAAAATACTACGATAGCGAGGGTACTGCCGAGTTCCTCGAAGTCAAAATCGGGATTGCCGTCGAGCTTCCATCAGTGGGCCGGCTGAAGCCCTAAATATCAGTCCAGCCTGGAGAGGCTAAGCTCATAATATACTCTCTCTTCAACAAGCAACAAATAAAGGAACACATTATCACAAGGGAAACAATGCAGAAGCACCAAAGAGACGAAGAGAAGACCTGGACGAAATGTCTACGTCTTTCCTTGCCTTTGGAAAAGAAACACATTACTATTCCAAAGGACAAGTAAAGAAGGGCAGCTGTAGACACCCAATTTCTTCCGGGGGCATACAAACGAAGAAATGGACGTCTATTATCAAGAAAAGGAGTTTCCAATCATGGAAATATCAAGACATGACATCAGGAGGCTAAAAGCAAAAAAAAAAGCTAGTTTTAGTAGCCCAGAATGGGCTGTTCCAAAACTGGAACGGGCCGTTCCAATTTACAAAAAGTGCCTAAATCCCTAAACTGGAACGGGCCGTTCCAAAATCGGAACGGGCCGTTCCAATTTTGGAACGGGCCGTTCCGACTTTGGAACGGGCCGTTCCAGGCTCTTTAAAGAAGGCTAAAACACACATTTGGAATGGGCCGTTCCCAAATTGGAACGGGCCGTTCCAAATAACAAAAAAGGCTTGAATTTTTCATTTGAAACGGGCCCGTTCCAGAATGGTTTTTATGTGTTAAACGCGCCTCCGGAACGGGCCGTTCCGATTTTAGAACGGCTCGTTCTAAATTAACACATAACGGCCAGATCCAGAACGGGCCGTTCCGAATTTCGGAATGGGCCGTTCTGGACCCTGTCTGAAGCCTATAAATAGGAATCTCGGCCACATTTTTTAGGGACCCCGAAAATTTCGTTCAGCACTCTCTAGAGCTCAAAATTTCTCTCTTTTTCTCTCTCTCTCTCCTATTGTACTTCTTGAGTATTGTGAGGCATTTGTGTAGTGTGAAAGGTTGCCATAAAGCACCTACAATTTCAATATTGGAAGATCTAATAAAGCTTGTTACGAGGTATTATTCATCAATTCCTTGTTCTATTTTTCTCTTCCTTTATTTTAATTATTGCTAGCATAAACGCAATCATGTAGATATTTTAGAGTCAATTGTTAATTTAAATTTTAAATCATGTAAATAATCATCAATAAAAGGGGATATAATATTTAATTTATTATTTCTTATCGCATTAACTTCATCATAGGGTACCGATTTAGGGCGTTGTAAGGGTGCTTAATACCTTCCTTACACGTAACGGACCCCCGAACCCAATTCTGGTTATCAAGGCCATTATTGGATCTTTTAAAAATCTTTTCTTTTTCCAATGTTTTGAGTAAAACATTGGTGGCGACTCCATGAACTCATTTTTTAAAACCATTAATTAAGGATTAGTCTGGTGTCCGGGCATTCCTTAATTGATGAGATCTTTAAAAGGATGTCTAAACCATTAGTCGCGAGATCGGAAATTTTCGGGTTGCGACATTCCTCAATACCCACCCTCATGATATAAAACTCTATCTTTTGTATATATTCTTCCACACTCATGTTTTTTATGGAGTCTTTGGAGCCTAATCATAAACTCCCTACCAAAGTAAAAGTCTATGGGCCTTATCCTCATGGCCTTCCTAAATTCCAAGATTTAATTGGTGGGTCATTTTGGAGTCTTGTCTCATTTTCAAGGGTGCATACCCTTGGAAGCTAAGGGTTGCCAAATGAATCTTTCTCTATTCACTTACTTGATGGCAAGTGAAGAGTTATTCTACTTTCATTTTCCAATCTGAGTAAGCCTCCACATCATCTTTACCATAAAAGTGTGGGAGATCTTGGATACCTTTACTTTGGGCTCTTTCTCTTTCTTAGACTTATGTTTGTTGACTCACTATGGTAGTAGTCACTTATTTTGATTATCACTTTCCTTGCTCTTGCTCTTAGAAAAGACACTAGATAAGTTGCTGTCATATTTTTTGTATAGTTTTCTTTTGGGAGCTTTTGTTTTTGTTTTTAATTCCTTAAGCTCAAGCTCTAAGCGTGCTTCAGTTTCTTCTTTTTCTCTTTAACCTCTCACACTTTCTCCATGTTTTAGTGCCTTTAGTTCACTCATTAGTTTTGAAAGATTTGGAGGTGAATTATAATCACAGCCACTATGAGAAGTGTGTGATGTGTTCTTACTCATGATGCAAGTCGGATAAAAGGATTTTTCTTATGCTAAATGCAAATACAACCCAATGTGTTTTGAGAAGTCTTTGGAACCTCTTAAATATTCTAACATTTGAAATAATTAAAAAGGAAACAATAAAGAAAGTAAAAGTATGTAAGTTAGACGTGTTCCTATGTGAAAGTTTGAGTGGACACTTGTGACTCTCCTAATACACTTTCACAAGCACTAACAAAAATTATTAACCAAATAACAAGCAAATTAGAAGTTTTTAGTAGGCACTTAGAACCTCTCAAAACCATTTCCAAATAGAAGACCTTTTACAAGAAAGAAATTAAAGGAAATTAAAAGAAAATGAAATGAAAAAAAGTCTTGAAATCTTTAAGGCTTCTACACAATGAAAAAACTCATTAGTGTAAGAGATCTTCTAGTGTTTGTCACTCCTCTCTTGGTGTTTAATCTTCAAACCTCTTGAAAGCTAGTCTCAACCAAGGAGGAATTCCAAGATGTTACCTTGTGGTAATGTGTCTTGGTTTACCTTCACTTGAAAGATTAGCACTAAAAACATCACTAAAGAATTTTTATGAGACAAACGAGAAATACACAATTAAAAAATTAGTTAAACTCTAAGAGAATTGATATGACAAAACTAAAAAAATTTCAAACAATTAGAGAAGCTAAAATTAAGGTAATATTTGGAAGTTAGAACTCAAAGAAAAATTCCTAAGAAAGATTCTAGAATTGGACTACAAAAGTAACAAAGACTCAATGTCCACTTCCAAATTAAATGCAAATTTAAGTAAAATGACATGTGACAAAATTAATGTGAATTTTGCTTTTTCACAAATGCTTCATATTGTTTTAAACATGAAACAATTTTCTCTTTTTCTTGCATTTTTCTTTTCTATTTCTTATTTTTTCTTTACACTTTTGCTTTTTTGTTCTTTTGGAGTAAATTTGTGACTCTTTTTCTTTTGTTTCAGTTTCTATTAAATTTGTAACAAATATGAAGAGAAACTCAACATTGTAAAAATTTTTAGAAGTAGAAACTCAAAAAAGAATAAAAAATTAGTGAAAACTTTTTTAGGTATCACTTGTTTTCACTTGTCCGTCTTTTTAGAAACATTTTGAGCTTCAAAAGAGCAAGTTCAATACTAAAATATTCCAGTCACAAGTATCTTTAGAGTTTCACCAAAATTGGAGTTCAAATTAAGCCATAAAAAGTATGAAAAAACAAGAAATAGTGATAACTACTACACAAAAGAAAACCTAACTCTAATAGAACATGTTAATGATTTAATCACATATATGAACTCAAAGATTATAAACATAAAAGCTATCAATAATGTTTGGACAGTTCAAGTAACAATGTATTTTTAAGATTTCAAAACAAAAATGAATCAACTAGAAGTTATCACAAGCAAGGACTATACATGACTCTAAGACAATATACTTTTGCATAGATTTCAAAAACTAAATCAGACCTACATGAATTTTTGTTTTGTATTTTCAAAACCCAAAACATACATCAAAATTAAGAGGAAAACACATAGAACATGAATCCTAAAAGCATACAAGATTTTGTTTATAGAATACTAGATCTAAAAAAAATTTGAACTGAAATTTTCAAGACAAACATAGATCCAAAGAATTAGCAAACAAAAACTAGATTCATACAACATAAACTTAAGAAGACAAGAAAGAAATTATGAACATAACAAAAAAAAATGTAAGAAGAAACATCCATGGATGAAACCAAGGCTTAGGATACCAAATATGATGAAAATAGTAGAGAAGATGATGGATGTTTCTCCTCATCTAGCTTCCTTGATCCTCCAATTTTCATCCATGGCTTCAAATATCAAAGAAAAAAAAATGAAAAATGGATAGAGAAAAAGGTGTATGGTATGCCACTTCCAAGTGGAAGATAGGCAAGAGAGGTTGATCTTGTCACAAGGAGAAATTCCTTGATAAAAAATCATAAGGAGATAAATTCTCCAATGAGAGAAGTAAAGACTTTGAAGAGATAAATTTAGGAATTTCAATTCTCATAAATTCTCGATGTAATTTAGCCAAATGGATTTTATGTGAATATATACAATTTGGTAGCTTGTGATGCAAGTTAAGCTAACCATGGTTAAGTGTGATCAAGGTTAGGTTAACTTGTACATAAGCCAACTAACTCTAGTTGAAATTCAAATTTAAAATTACCTCCTAAAAATGTCAACATCCTATATCTAAAAGAACAAATAAGAGCTTTCTACATGACAAGGTGCAAAAGGTGTGATATTGGGGTGTTAGTAGAAAATAAGGTTTAGAAGCAAACATGCCAAAAGGGTGACTAGCGTGTGAAACATGTGACTTGGTGGTTGAATTATGGAGAGATAAATGGTGGTGAAGTGGACATCCATTTCATGGGCTAATGCACCCCACCATCTCATGGTCCAAACAAGCTTAATAAACACATATCCAGACACTAGTTGCACCCCTCCCCAAATTACTAATTACATCCCCTAAAAAGAAAATTAGAAGGAAATAAGATTCCACACTATTTGACCCAAAAATACAAGATCAAATTAAGAAAATATTTATAAGAAAAATATATACAAAGGTAATAAAGTAGATTGTTATAAGTGACCCAAAGTTCAACAAGAGTTTTGGCCTTTTTCCTTTAAACTTAGCTTTCTCCTCTTGACTCCTTTTGGATTGACCCCTGGACATGATTTCATCAATATTCTTAAGCTACTAATCCAGCTTTGTTTCTTATCATTTTACCTTGCTTGTCTAGATGAGTGGGCTAGGCTTAGAGGGAAAAGACCTAAGCCTATGTTCAACTTTAGGTCTCTTTTAATGGTCTACTTTCTCCTTTATGTATATATTGTTATTATACATATTTGATTAATTTTGACCTTATATTTTGGGTCAAATAGTGTAAGAATTTATTTTCTTGAAATTTTATTTTTAAGGGTGTAACTAGTATTTAGATACGTGTTTATTAGGCTTGTTTGGACCATGAGAGGGATGGGTGTGGTGGCCCAAGATTTTGGTGTCCACCTTCTTCACATATCTCTCCCATTAGTTCAAATAAGTCAACCAAGTCACATATTCCACACATTAGATACACTTTTGGCATGCTTCCTTGTACACTTCCTTTTCTATAACACACCCCCATCACACCTTTTACACCTTGTCATATGGCAGACTCTTATTTATTCTTTTAGATCTAGAATAATGACAATTTTAGGAGGGAAATTCAAATGTGAATTTCAACTAGAGTTAGTTGGTTTGAGTATAAGTTAACCTAACATTAGTTACACTTAACTATTGTTAACTTAACTTGCACCACAAGCTACCAGACTCTATAAATTTATGTCCCTTCTCCTTGGACTAATAACTTTGCATGTAAATGAGAATTGGGGTTTTTCAAACTCTTTCTTCAAAGTTTTGTTCTCTCCTTAGTGAATTTTTTCCTTAAGGTATTTTATCAAGGAATTTTCTCCTTGTGACAAGATCGATCTGTCTTTCTTATCTTCTCTTGGTAATGGTGTACATAATCACTTTTTTCCACTTTATTTTTATTTGGTTATATGAAATTTGAATCCATGGATGAAGATTGTAGGATCAATCGAGCTATTTGAGTGGATTTAGATGTCTTCTACTCCACTAGATTCATCATATATCTATGATAGTCATCTATGATGACAAATCATACTTTTTACCTCCCATACTAAGAGTTCTGGTTAGTCCAAATAGATCCATATGTAATAATTTAAAGGACGAGAAGTGAAAACCTTTTTAGATTTGAAAAGGTTTTGTTTCCTCTTTTGACATGCTTCATAGAGAAGGTATTTTTTTCAAGAAATCTCAAGCAATCATTTTACTAAAAAAAAAAATTTAGTTTATAAATATGTTTTAAATTTATGTGCCCAAGCCTTTTATGCCAAATCCATATTTCATCTTATTTGGAAAACAAACATGTTACATTAAATTTGTCCAAATCATCTTAATTAATCTAATAGAGATTATTCTTTTTATAGATAGTATAAATTATAGACTCATCATTTTGTCTGACTATATGTATGAATCTTTGTCAAAAGATATAATATATCCACTATAAAAGATTAACTTATGCTAATCATATTATACTTTAATCCTTCAACGTAAAACACATATTCAACAATAGGTATATAGTTCTTACCAATCTTACCTATGCCTCTATTTTTTTTTTATCGTTGCCTCTGAGCGAGACTAATCCTTCATGAGGTTAGAGGTCTAGGAACATAGACCTTTATCCTGTCATGTGTCTGAAGCAATTACTATTTATGTATCAATGTGAATACTTCCTTTTTCCCATTAAGGATATTTGTAATAGAGATTTTTTGTGACTTTGTTACCCTAATCTTTTTGGGTATATTTTTGTCAGTAACCTTAACCTTAGAATTTCTCTTTTGTTTTATTTTTAAGATTACATATGCTAGTATGATGATTATTGTTACCACATATAGTGTAAAAAATAGTCTTAGGCTTTGAGGAAGACACTTTTGATTCTTCCTTCTCAAATCCAAGACCACTTTTGTTGAATGGTAATCTTCTATTCTTTAAAAACATATTCAACTTAGAAGATTCATCAACAAATTTAGCAAGATCCTTCTTGAGTTGTATGTTTTCAACTTGCAATATTGTAACTTTAGGTGATTTATTCCTTATGCCTTTACATTTGAGACTTTTGATCTTTTTAGAAGTGTCTGACAGATCATTTTTGAGTTTTTCATTTTCTAAAAAGGATAATTTATATTTTTCCTTAAAGATTTTGTATTCAAAAGTGAGCATGTGAGAGTTTTTCAAAAGAGTCTCATAAGACATATTTTCTTCACCAGACTTATCATCTAATCTATAAGAAAAACTAGAATAAAAGTTAAAGTTTAAACCTCTATTATTGTTTCATCTGTATATGCAATGAGGCATATATTGTCCTTTTTGTCATCTAAATTTTTGTTGTTGTCCAAATCTTCCCACATGCCCATTAGACTCTTCTTGGCCTTCTTTTTGCTTGACCATCTCTTTTTGAGTGTAAGGCATTCAACCTCCATATGTCTAGGATTCTTACACTCATAGAAGATGACCTCTTTGTTATCCTTTTTGACAAGTTTCTTAAACCTATCATTCTTTTTGTGGAAGCTTTTGAATCTTCCCTTCTTCATCACCATGTTCTTAAACTTTTTTGGAGATGAGAGATATCTCATTGTCCATTGAGTCTTTAGAAATTTCTTCTGAGCTTCTATCAGATTTTACCTTCAAAGCTTTGCCCTTGTCCCTGTTCTTACTAGTTTTAGTAATCCTTAGAGCAACAAAATCATTTGCTTTCATATGGTTTTTGTTGTTTAGATGGTTTTGATGAACTCTTACGGCTCCCAAAAGTACATCTAGTGTAATGGTCTTAAGGTCATCTGCGTATGAGATGGTAATGGCTTTTGGCTCTTAGATCTTTGGAAAGTTGTCCAAGATCTTCAAGTTGTTATGAGTTTTAGAAAACTTAATTCCTAGGGATTTCAACCCATTGAGAATGGTTTGGAATCTTCCATGCATTTTATCATGATTTCATTCCCCTTCATATAGAAAAACTCATAATGTCTCTAAAGAGTAACAAATTTTTTGAACCTTATGTCTTTAGTTCTTCTCATGAGTTTGTAGACACCCAATTTCGTCCGGGGGGCATACAAACAAAGAAATGGACGTCTATCATCAAAGAAATGGAGCTCCTAAGCATGGAAATAACACGACAGGACATCAGAAGGCTAAAAGCCCAAATAAGATGGTTTTAGTAGCCCGGAACGGGCTGTTCCAAAACTGGAACGGGCCGTTCCAATTTACAAAAAGTGTCTAAAACCCTAGTTTAGAACGGGTCGTTCCTAAATTGGAACGGGCCGTTCCAAAATTAGAACAAGCCGTTCCAAGCTCTTAAAAAAGGGCTAAAACCTACGTTTGGAACGGGTCGTTCCCAAATTGGAACGGGCCATTCCAAGTGACAAAAAAGGCCTCAAATCTTAATTTAGAATGGGTCGTTCTAGCATAGCAATTATGTGTTAAACGCACTTCTGGAACGGGTCGTTCCGATTTCAGAATGGGTCGTACCAATATACAAAATTAACACACAACGTTCGGATCCAAAACGGGCCGTTCCGAATCTGGAACGGGCCGTTCTGGCCCCCATTCTGATGCCTATAAATAGATAGCTTGGGAACAGTTGTCATGGCCCCCAAAAATTTCATCCAGGACTCTTTAGAGCTCAAAATTTCTCTCTCTCTCTTCTATTGTATTTCTTGAGTATTGTGAGACACTTGTAGTGTGAAAGGTTTCCACAAAGCACCTAGATTTTCCATATATGAAGATCTAACAATGCTTGCCACGAGGTATTTTATTTAATCTTGTTCTCTCTCTTTTATTTCTTATTTTTAATATACATTGTTATAACAAAAGCAATCATGTAGATGTTTTTGGGTCAAATGTGTAATTTAAATTTCAAGCATGTAAATAGTAATTCATAAAGAGGATCTAATATTTAATTTATTATTTCTTATCACATTAACTTCATCATAGGGTACCGATTGAGGGCGCTGTAGGGGTGCTTAATACCTTCCCTACACGTAACCGACCCCCGAACCCAATTCTAGTTATCAAGGCCATTATTAAATTTTTAAAAACCTTTTAATTTTCCAATGTTTTGAGTAAGACATTGGTGACGACTCCAAGAACTTATTTTCAAAACCATTAATTAAGTATTATTCTGGTGTCCAGACATTCCTTAATTGATGAGATCTTGATGGAAATCTAATCCCCAAGGATCCCTTTGGAAGAGGTAAGACCAAGAAGGATGAAGGTTGATCTAAGGAGTCTCTATTGTAAATACATTGTGTAGTTTGATTTCTTGTACCTTGTATATAGTAGATAACTTGTATAGGTGTATTTTGCCTTTGTATTTGTGAGGCACTTTCTTTCTTTTATTTTAGGTTATCCTTTTGGAATTTAGGGTATGTTACTTGGAGACTTTTGCTCCATTTGACCTTGTATTAAGGATCATTAATTTTTGTATTTTTCATTAGTAGAAGTGGGGTGACAAATAACAAAGAGTGTAGGCGCAACTAGTAATTGGGCCATAATTGAGCCTAGGCCAAATTTTACATATTGGGCTTGTTTTACTCCATATTTTGCAAGGAATTGATTTAGCTAGGTCTCACCATCATATGGTGAACTTAACTAAACCAACTCCAAGTTTTTGGATTGGATTAAATATGGAAAAACAAGTTGGCCGCCTAGCTTGCCTTCCTTTGGCCGAAATTGCTTAGTTGCTTGTACACTTGGGAAGCTTGTGCTACAAGCCTCTAACATAGCTTGCTTCCCAAGCTTCTAAGTTAGAAGCTTGCTCCACAAGCCTCCTAAACCATCTAGGATGGTCAAGCTAAGCTAACCATGGTTCTCTTGAACCATAGTTAGCCTAACTTGCATTATAAGTTTCTCCCACCGTATATAAACCTTTTTCTTACCTTTGTAATCACTTTTGATGATATTTTTGAGTGAGATCAAAATTTGCACGAAAATTATCTCTTCCAAAAGTCTTTAACCTCTTTGATATTCATCCAATTCTCTTATCCCTTCCATAGAAGAGTGTGGTGAGAATTGAAGAGACTTATCTCTTCCCGAAGGAGTGGCGTCTTTTGAGAGGGTTCTACACCAAACAGTGGAGCTTCCGAGGTCTTTTCCTCCATTGGAGACCTTGGAGAAGATTAAGAAGAATCAAGGAGCCAAAGGTCTAGGGAAGAACTTGAAGAGGAATCAACATCAATCCAGTTTCTCAACAAGGTTTCCATCATTTGGTATCAAGAGCTAGGTCTCCTTGGTAAATTCGTTCTTGAGATTTTTCTTTCAATTTTGTTCGGTCTAAATCTTGTAATATTGTGTTTAAACTGTTCCTACTTGTATTTCCTTTTATTTTCTTGAGTTTGTTTGCCTTGAGTGGTTCTTGTGTCACATTAATAAATCTATAGAACACACTCACTTTGTCTTGATTGTTTTTGATTCATGTTCTAAATTCTTGTGAATCAATCTTTGTGTGTGCCTTAGGTATTATTTGTATGTCTTTTTAATGTTTTAGGTTTGCTTTTATCTTCCATTGGACTCCTATTATATTCGGTCTAAAAAGAAACTCCTAAAAAGAAACAAGAATACAAGCATTTTTCATTTCTTAATCTTCTAGTTTTGTCTTAGAGTCACGTGTAGTTGTTTTGCTTGTCATTAAATCCTTTGTGTGCCTTTTTATTTTTGAATCCATATGCATTAATCTCTGTTCTTGTATGGTGTTATTGCTGGCTGAACATTAATAAATCTTAGAGTGCTCATAAAATGATTCCAATGCATGTTGTTAGTTCTAACATGTTCTAGAGTCAATTTTTGTGAACTTTATTTGCTATTAGTTTCTTAGCAATTTGTGGCCAGCAATTCCTTGTGTGTTCTTGTGCTTGTTTTGAAAAAACAAAACAGAGTTAAAAGTGTATTAAAAATGAAAATTAAAGTGTACAAAAAATAAGAACAAACTAGTACCAAAACTAGTAACATTTTGTGATTGAAATTTTTGACTAGTACACTTACACTTCTTACTCTTCTTTTCTCCACCACTTGGAAACCTCTTTGTTATTGTTTGGCCTCTGTTTTTAAGTGCTCATACTTTGTATTAAAAAGAAAAATAAAAGAAAGAGACAAAAAGACAAGAAAAAGAAAAGAAAACAAAAGAGAAAAACCTAGAAAAAGAAAAGTGAAAACAAGAAACTATTAGGAGCACTTCGCCTTGAATTTTTGTGTAATTTTTCTTGAGGTTTGCTTGCTGTCCAGTGGCTGGAAAAAGACTTTAAAATACTCAAAATAGTATCACAATTTTTGTTTTGGTTTTATAATCAATTCTAGAGCCATTCTTAGGACTATTCCTTTGAGTGCTAGTGTTGAAATAAACCTTTAATTGTTGCTTGTGTCTTCTTGGCCTTCTTTGGTTTGTCATATTAATTCATATGAGAGTGTAGTCTATTCTAATTGTGCATTTTCAGTTTTGATTTCTTGGCCTCTACTTTCTCTTGTTGATTGTTAAGCCTTGGTGGGAGATGACTCTTTTTCAAGCCATTACACTTGGAAGGAAGGGCTAATTGAGACATATTAGGTTAATCTCAAAGGGGCCACCACTTGAAGAAGATTGAGGTACAAAATACTTGAGTGAAAATTTTTTGAAAGGCTCACTTGTTTGTTCATTTTGCAGCCAAGAATTTTTCTTAATTTTAGGTCAAAGTTTAGAGACGAATTTTGGAAGGAACTAGTGACGGATTCTTGGAGAAACTAGAGACGGATTTTGGAGATTAGAGACGGATTTGAGGAGACCACCTAGCTACTCTCAAATTGGTCACTAAGCTTGAAGCCAAGGCTGTTCCAAACTCAGATACCAACCTCCTTTGGTGGAATTCTTCAAGTTTCTCGAATTGTGTTGCTTCCTTGTTTGTAACTCCTTAACCCTACCTTGGGTTAACTTTTAATCTTCTTTTGTTAAGTCAAACTCACATTTAGGAGTGGTTTTTTGGGAAAACCCTTTGATTAAGTCCCACCACTTCCTAAATAGTTTTAAATAGAGATAACCAAACCGTTTAGTACTTGTGGAAAGGCCCCAAAAGGCTTCAAGTGTCATTTGGACTTCCACTAGGATTCGTCTAGTTTTATTGCTTTCATAAAACGTTTTAGTACTTATGGAAGTGGTCCAAGGGAATTCTAATTGTCACTTGGACTTCCACCCTAGGAAAAACCGACTAGTGTATGCTTTACTTGCTTTCCTTTACTTGTTTTAATTCCAAGTTCGTTTAGAAGGCTTCCTATTGCCTACTAGGGGTTTCTTGCACACACACACAACTACTTGACTTGCTTGTGTGAAAATTTGTTTTGTAAGACAAGTATAAGGGGGTTTAGTAATTTCTACTTGAAAAGGCTTGGTTATTAAGTGGCTCCTTGTAGCTCACCTCCCTTGATAGTGCAACTTGTATATTTAGACCTCGAAGTACTTAGTCTTACACCAAAAAGAGAAAATCTTTTGTGAAATTCTTTATCACTTAATTTGCAAAGTTTTTTAAAAATTTGTGAAAACCTTTCTCTTGCAAAAATGAGTGATCATTCTCATGAAAGTAGTGTGCATGGTCATCATGCTCCTAGAAGTCATAGGAGTACTAAAGATGAACTTAGGGAACTTAGGGATTATATTAGGAAAAAATAAATAGAAAATGAAAAAAATAATGAAGCCATTAGAGAGTTGTTAAGCAAACTTGTGGTGGGGGGTGAATCTAGCAAACCCCATGCCAATGAGGGTCATGGGCCTTCTAGGCCCAAAAGGCATAATGGTGAAGGGCCTTCTAAGCCTCATAGAGGCCAACATGAAAAAGAACAATCACGGCCCAAGAGTCACCATTCACACACTCACTCATCTTCAACTGAAGGGTTTTATAGTAGTCACCATGAAGATGACTACTATCAAAGACCCCCTAGGCAACATAGGCCTAGACATGAAACAACTTCTCTTAGAGAACCTAGAGTTGACCTTCCTCCCTTTCATGGAAAGGATAATGTTGATGATTACTTGGATTGGGAGATGAAGGTTAAACAACTCTTCACTTGCCACAATGTGAGTGAAGAGAAAAAAGTTCCTATGGCCACCCTTAGTTTTCAAGGGAGTGCCATGCATTGGTGGACTTCCCTAATGAGAGAAAAACAAATTATGAGAGAGCCCTCCATTAAATATTGGAATGAACTTAGGAGTGCCTTAAGGAGAAGGCACATTCCTCCCTATTATGAGAGAAAGTTAATGGACAAGCTTCAAAGACTCCAACAAAGAAATCAAAGTGTGGAGGAATATAGGCAACAAATGGAGTTGCTTATGCTAAGGGCTGGAATTAGGGAAGAAGAGAGAACCACCATTGCTAGGTTCCAAAGTGGTCTTAACCTAGAAATTATGGACAAGGTTGAACTACTACCCTATAAAGACCTTAATGAACTAGTTCAACTTTGTGTGAGGGTAGAACAACAACTTAGAAGAAAGCCTAGCTTTAGGAAAGAAACTACCCCCTACCCTAAGAAGGACTTCAAGAAGGAGGGTTACTCCTCTTATTCAAAGGATAGACCACTAGAAAAAGAAAAAGAAAAACAAAAACCTTCCGATGAGCCTAGAACTAGTTCCATTAAGTGCTTTAAGTGCTTAGGGAGGGGAGACATAGCTTCCCAATGCCCCACAAAAAAGACCATGATCATTAGGGGCAATGAGATCCTAAGTGAGGAAAGAACTTCATCTTCTTCATCATCCTCAAGTGAAGAAGATGCTAGCCCTAGTTCTAGTGAGGAAGCACCATGTGAAGGTGACCTATTCATTGCTCAAAGGTTACTTACCAACCAACCCAATGATCAAGAACAATCACAAAGAGAGAACCTTTCCATTCTAGATGCAAAACTTATAAGAAAACTTGTTCTCTCATTGTTGATAGTGGTTCTTGTAATAACTTCGTAAGCCAAAGGTTGGTTGATAAGCTTAACCTAACTACTATAGCCGATCCTAAATCTTATAAACTTCAATGGCTTAATGAGGATGGACCTATAGAAGTTAAAGACCAAGTAAATGTTCCTTTTTCCATTAGAAAATATAAAGATGAAATTTTATGTGATATAATCCCAATGGATGCAAGCCACATTTTACTTGGAAGGCCTTGGCAACATGATAGGAAGGCCATCATGATGGTGTTACAAACAAAATTAGCCTAGTCCACCTAGGCAAGAAACACACCTTGACTCCTCTTTCACCTTCACAAGTGTTGGAGGATCAAGTATTTATGAAATCAAAAAAAATAAAAAAAAAAAGAGGAGAAAAAAAAGGTTCTAGAGTTAGAGGGTAGTGTTTCCTCCAAGGAAGTTGTTCCTAGAAGTCAATTTTTAATAGAACATTCTATTAAAAAATGTCTTCTAGTTGAACAATCGTTTTACCTTCTCAATACTAAAAAGACACTACTCTTGGAAAAGAATAAGGAGGATAGTGTCTCCTCCAAAAATCTTGTGATAAAGGAAAGTCACTTTTCTGTTAAAAATGATTGTAAAAAGACTTTTCTTCTTCACAAAAATTTTAACTCTTTTTCTACTACTGCCATAGACTTAGAGCTTAAGTTCCACAACCAAAATATTTTTGAAAAGAAAGGATCTCAAGTTCTTAGTCTAGTGAAGAAGAAGTGGACTTCACCTAGTTCTACTTCTTATGCTACTACTTTGGTGGTGCCCAAAGTAGACAGCCATTGTTTATTTAGGACTTCTCTTACTTTAATTAGTTGTTCTAATAAAGCACCCAACCTTTGGTTTATATTGTTTATTAGATACATCTCATGGTGTCTTATTTTCTATTTTTGATCTTAAGGGAAGTTCAAACTTCTTTGAACTTAACTTTACTACTTCCCTTCAAGACCAAATTAGATTCTATGACTTTTCTAAACTCTCTACACCCTCTTCCATGATGTATCTAACATATAATATGATCAAGGGTTGTCTAGGTAGTTTTCTTATTATATTCACTTTGTTTTCTTGTAGGCTCCTAGGTTACTACATAGGGTATTTTAGGCAAGATATCTTAGTATGTAGGACTACTTCATTAGTTTCTTATAGTTTTAGCACTTTCACATTTTTAGGATTTAGTTTTACACTTGGACTACACTATAGTGAGGATCCTATTCTTATGCTTAGAGAACCCATCCTTCCTAGTCTAAGGACCCTTGTTAGGACTATAGAAGGAATTCCTCATAGGGTGCACTTTCCACATATGTTATATGAATATATCATCCCTAATGCTTTGTTTTTTGTTTTCATTGTAGGTGATGCTATCTTTGTGGAAGGACCACTGGATTTGAGGACAAATCCTTTCGAAGGAGGAGGGTATGATGGAAATCTAATCCCCAAGGATCCCTTTGGAAGAGGTAAGACCAAGAAAGGTGAAGGTTGATCTAAGGAGTCTCTATTGTAAATACATTGTATAGTTTGATTTCTTGTACCTTGTATATAGTAGATACTTGTATAGGTGTATTTTGCCTTTGTATTTGTGAGACACTTTCTTTCTTTTATTTTAGGTTATCTTTTAGGAATTTAGGGTATGTTACTTGGAGACTTTTGCTCTATTTGACCATTAAGGGTCATTAATTTTTGTATTTTTCAGTAGTAGAAGTAGGGTGACAAATAGCAAAGAGTGTAGGTGCAACTAGTAATTGGGCCATAATTGGGCCTAGGCCAAATTTTACATATTGGGCTTGTTTTGCTCCATATTATGCAAGGAATTGATTTAGTTAGGTCTCACCATCATATGGTGAACCTAACTAAACCAACTCCAAGTTTTTGGATTGGATTAAATATGGAAAAACAAGTGGGCCGCCTAGCTTGCCTTCCTTTGGCCGAAATTGCTTAGTTGCTTGTACACTTGGAAAGCTTGTGCTACAAGCCTCTAACTTAGCTTACTTCCCAAGCTTCTAAGTTAGAAGCTTGCTCCACAAGCCTCCTAAACAATCTAGGATGGTCAAGCTAAGCTAACCATGGTTCTCTTGAACCATAGTTAGCCTAACTTGCACCATAAGTTTCTCCCACCATATATAAACCTTTTTCTTACCTTTGTAATCACTTTTGATGATATTTTTGAGTGAGATCAGAATTTGAACGAAAATTCTCTCTTCCAAAAGTCTTTAACCTTTTTGATATTCATCCAATTCTCTTATCCCTTCCATAGAAGAGTGTGATGAGAATTGAAGAGACTTATCTCTTCCCCAAGGAGTGGCGTCTTTTGAGAGGGTTCTACACCAAACCGTGGTGCTTCCAAGGTCTTTTCCTCCATTGGAGACCTTGGAGAAGCTTAAGAAGAATCAAGGAGCCAAAGGTCTAGGGAGGAACTTGAAGAGGAATCAACATCAATCAGGTTTTTCAACAAGGTTTCCATCAGATCTTTAAAAGGATGTCTAAATCATTAGTCACGAGATCAAAATTTTTTGGATTGCGACAGAGTTAACTTGATGGATACCATCTCCATAGTTAAACATGCTTGACTTGGAGTAATATAGGGATAGGTGACCTTCTAGGAAGTTTTTTCAGAAATTGTGCAGTAAAGACAAAATACGTTGAAAAGTGAAGTGTCGTGAAATAACATCCTTGAAAAGCCAAATATGAGAGTTGTTGCATTAATAAATTTATTAAAATAAACAAAAATTTTCCTACGAAAATATCTGTGGATAAGTTATCTACAGAAATAATTTGTAGATAATTCCGTAGTAAGTCTTTTAAATCTTATCTGTAGATAATAACTTTCGTGGGTAATCTGTAGATATATCCGTATATAAGGTTATCTACGGATAAAATTTTCGTAGATAACATTATCTACAACCTTATTACCTACAGATTTTTAGCTGTAAATAATTCGTAGATAATTAAAACTTATCTATGAATTTCTTCCATAAATAATCCCAATTTTTCTTGTAGTGTACTTTTTTTATCATAACCATGTTAAGTTGCCTTCCTTTAGATTTTGTTAATTTTAGCTTGAATTTTAACCTAGTCTTCTCTCACTTTATTTATTTATTTATTTTTTTATCATTTTAGTAATGTGGCAGCGCTTGCTAGATGATTCTTAGGCTTAGAGGTATCAACTTAGTTGAAGTGCCTTTACCCTATAATTAAGCCTAGTGCACCTCAAACTTCATAAAAAAAATTTATTTTTTAATATTTATTATAAATCTCATCATTTATTTAATACCCTTCAAAAAAGAATTAATAAAATTAAAATTGAGTTTGGTTGGATAGAATTTAAATTTTAAATCAAATTGAAGTGATTGGATCAAATGAGTTTTCTCTTTAAAATTGATCCAATATAATCTACAAACACCATACACACACATATATATATATATATATATATATATATATATATATATATATTCCGTGCTCTAGCATTAAAAAAAATAGAAAATGTATGATATTTTTAAGCCATATACAAAAGTATATTATTGATATATTGTCGATGCGCATAACTGGGATGCTTGTTCCTAAAAGAAAACGTCCTTATTCAATGTACATGCTACTTCTCTGCTAATCCTCTACAGATTTTAGATTTTGTTTGAAGTTGTCTATTGGCAGATCACATGATGGTATTGGACTATAACCAAATCAATACAGTATTACAGTTGAATGTCTTAGACTCAGTGATTGTTGTAGCATGAATCAGATATGATGCTGACAAAACATCCTGAGTAAAAAGTGCTAGCCATCAAAAAATGTCCATATCAATCGAGCTAACTAGCACCCCATCATCTTCCCACTTCAAATCCTTTGCCACTGGTTCTTTTCCTATCAACCGAAGAGGAACATCTAATGGGGGTGGAGTCTGCATGACAAAGATAATTTAGTGGTTACTGCAAGTCTGCAACAATAAGCAGCTAAAAACTTACCATATATTGAAAATATGTTTTGAGAGGCTGTTATTATTTTCATTTTCTGGTCCAAAAAGTATAGGAGGAGCAGTAGCTATCCCATTCAAAGGTCAAACATGTCACATCATTCAATTTCACCGGTTTAACTTCAACCAACTCTAAATTGTCATCTAGGTCTTTAAAGAAGTAACAGGTCAAACTAGTCCTTGAAAAATGTGTCATATTGAGTGTTAAACATTATCCTTGAATGTACATTTTGTCTCAAAGTAGCTCCAGATATAGGACTGATTTGATTGATGGGTTACAAATTCAAGAATTTGACCATATAAATGCACATTTAGGGACCATGGGCATAATTTCCAACACTAAATAATTAATAAATGGCTGATATCTTTGAAGGACTAATTAACTAATTTTACTAAATACTGTAGTGAATATTTTTCTAATCACTAACTTCAAAAGAAATGACAAGGATACTACCATGTTGCGAATTAGAGGCCAATTGATTCCGCGGAAAAATGGATGTTGTTTGATTTCATTGGCACCAGTGGTTGAACCTAGACGACTGCCAGGGTCTCTTTGTAATAGTGCATTAATCAATTGCCTGGCTGCAAGACTAGCCTGAAAATTTTCAAAACTGTATCAATTAACGCAAGATCAAAACTGTAGCTGAGTTAACTGTAAGAATTTAAAAATTCTGTTCATATGTTGGCCAATCTATAGCATTAGCTGGATGCATGATAAGAACAGAGCATATGATCTTTCAACGTAATATATTTCACTGCTAATTTTTTTTTGCAAGCAAATACCCATTTATTTGAATGCTTATGCTTTTCTACATGTATTTTACTACACATTATTTGAAGTTGGGAATTGCATGTAATTTATGCAAAAACATTTGAGATAGCAACCACTATGTTATGAAAATGAAGGATTTGTCTCCTCCAGAGTTAGGAGATTTGACTTTATAAAATAAAATGCAATAATAACTATAGATTAAACAGTCCTCGATAAATATTATAATTAAATTTTATTATACATGTATTTTATTTTATCAAAATTCTCCATTGTTGAGTTTTTAATTAATAATTATTATTACACTTTATCCTCTAAAATGTAATTTTTCCTTTGGAAGAGTCAAATCCAAAATTAATTAGATGGAACGTCCAATGATTTTCAAGTTTAACTACTAATATCAAGCACTATTTCGATTACCGGGATGCTGCTTGGAAAGGTAAGATCCTTGTGTAAGATGTTGGAAAATGTCTTCTGTCTATTCTTTCCTCTAAATGGTGTACGGCCATAGAGCATCTCATACAATAAGATACCTATATTTAGAACACGAAGAATCAGAGAATGTCAAATAAGGCTATATATATTTTGTTATTAATCTCGCATGACCTGAAAATCAAAGATTAACTCAATAAAAGAGGAGGCTGAGATAAGGAATGTTTTGATAATAAAAGATGAAGATGAAGAAAGTACTAGATAAGAGGAAAATAAATCTAACAAGACTAGGGAATTGACCCGGTAAATTTCGAAAAGAAAAGGCATTAACTTATGCTCTTGAATCCTTCCGTCTTTATTTCAAAGTAACATTCACTAACTGTTAACTCCATGCTTGGAAATGACTTTATGTCTCTAATGTACCACAAATATGAAGCCCTATATGATTGCAGACTGAACAAGTATGAGCCCACTAAAAGCTTATACTTATTATAATTTAATTAGAAGAGTGAGCATCTTATTACAATTTGGTCAAAGAGGTTGTGACACTAAGTTAAGAACCATTTGAACCTGAAAGTGGGCTTAATATTTGATCTTTAACAACCCCACCCCCACTCCTTCATGCCAAAATCCTCAATTGACAATATACAATATACAGAAGCTAATTTAGACTATTTAGTTACATACAATATACAATAATAAAAAATGTAAGCTCCATAAATCATTCAAACATAAGGATGAAAGCACTTACCAAGGGTCCACCAATCTATAGCGCTAGTATGCCCAGCTCCAGTTATAATTTCCTGATATCAAGAACCTTAAGAACCTCAAAAGATGATATTGATAACAACAGTTAACAACACAAATAATAATAATTTTGTTATTGTCTGTTTACAATAAGAACAGAATTCATTAAATGCCCAAAAGTTTGATGAAATCCCACACATTTCGAATGTTACAAAGATCTCTATTTTCTCTTCATTACAACATCTCTAACACATCCTGTCACTTATAAGCCCTTTTAAGGCATGAAGCCTGGACTACATACAAGTCCACCTACTTTGTGTGAGAAGGATGAAAAGAGAGAATAACAACATTGAATAACAGGACACTAAGCTTTATTTATACCAACAGAAGACTTCTAAACTGATAAAAAAAAAATAATAAGGAATGAGTTAAAATATGGAAACTGTTACTAGAGGATCATCTACGATCTCATTTCACATCCATAATTTTAAGATGGAAACCCTATTTTTTTATTCAAACTGAGTGATATTGTCAATGTAACTTTAGTTATGAGGGAGATCTAAACATTAAACATTAAGGGACATCGTTTTTGTTTACAGATAGTATGAAGCAGAATTAAAATTCACCATACAGGAGCAATGTATTCTTCAGTTCCAACAAACGAGTTTGATTGTGTAACTGGCTCTGCAACAAATGTTGGTGGTGGTTGACTTCGTGATCTTCTTTTACCAGGTAGTGATTGCTTCACAACCTGCAGGAATAACTTTCAATTTAAGCATTGGAGAATATTCAAGCTAACCCTAAAACACCAGCTTCTTTAATAACATAGATAAGGGAAGACTAAATTCCTTAGCTATGGGCACCATACATGGCAAGACATATTTTTCAAGTAGTAATAGTTAAGAAAAGTGGCGTTACTAAAATTACATTGCTAAAATTGAGCTTAAAAACACATTTGTGTTCCAACATTTCATTCAAACAACTGTAATGCTATGAGCAAAAGAAGAGCATTTAGACAAACCCTTACCACAAAACCTAGCTCAAGTGGTAAGGAGAAGAGAAGTTGGGTTTGATGATACCTTGCAACTCTAAAAGAAGATACATAAAACGAAATTCTTTTGTTTACAAAATATCAGTAAAAGTGTATTTACATTTTTTTCCAAAAACTGGAAAGAGATTTAAAGCCTTGGGTAATACTTTTTCTACCAAAACTAGATTACTGTAGATGTCCGACACCAATGAATTTAAAATGGTTCAAGAATTTCCAATAATATATATATTTATATATACACACACTCATATACAGAGACCATGTTTACACAGGAATGAGGATACGTACCTGGGGTTTACAATTTGTCATAAATGATAGATCAAAATCAGTTAATACAACATGACCATCCTTCTGAAGTAAGATATTTTCAGGCTTTAAGTCACGATAAATTATACCTAGACAGATTCAACAAAAGAAAACTATATTCAGACTACCTAAGAATAGATATCTATGATTTTTTTTTCCCTCTTATTATTGTGCATAACATAAAAACAAATCCACTAGGACTAGTTGCTGCCTAACCAATCACATGTAATATGTTAGGGCAGCATATCAAAAATGTAAAAAAAAAAATAGGAATGGTATGATTAAACACAAAGATAACCAAAAGAAAAAAACCATGAAGAGTGCTGATATACTTTGAAAAATTGTAAGAAAAGAAAATTAATATAAAATAAAAATAACTACCCAGAAACAGGTGAGATCAGAAAAATATTTGGATAAAAGTTTTCAAAATTATGCTGTAGCCATGCTTTGGCAATAACACCACAATTTTAAAACACCCTCATTTATTCTCCTAACCAGTATAATGTATGGAGAAAAAAGTCTTCCAAATTAAGTGAAGAGATCCAATGTGGAGGAAGAATAAACTTCCAGCATCAATTACTAGCTTTCAACCTCTTTTAAGAATGGAAACATCACTGGGAAAGATAAAACAAACTTCAATTTCATTAAACACCTTCACTCACATACCCCAACTAAAGGGAGTAGCATAAAAGAAAGAATTGCAATCTCATCCAACTGCACATCCTCTATTGTTACATCCAAATATGCATTTTATATTTTTGTGGTGAAACTGTTTTAACGGCTTATTATTTGATCAATTCCTTATCAATTTAATTCCTCAAAGGTCCCTTATATCATGCTCCTATGTGTGTATTTTTTTTGTTCATGACCTTTCTCCTGGTCAAGAAAAGTTGCTTGCACATGCTATTAAATGTGTATTTCTTAGATATTCTAGGTTACAAAATGGATGTCATTGTTAATCTCCTATACTGACCATTGGTATACATGTTGATGTCACTTTCTTTGAAGATACATTATATTCCAAATTTTCACTCGAACCTAGTGTGATTAATAAGGTTTTACCCACACCTTATTTTGGTCCAGCTCTATCTCCCTTGCATGTAGCATCATAATAATCACTAGTTAACCCATTTCAAGAAGCTTGTCTATATCCACATCAACACCCTTCTATTAACTATCAATGCTAACCAAAGGTGGGCATACCAGAGCCTGAGGTACAAAAGGATCCTAGTGAGTCAAGTACTACTCCAACAAACCTGTCAAAGTATGCTGATGATCTCTCTGTTGCTTTTAGAAACAAGAAATTCTCACCCAACTTATAATTTCTTTATCATTTCTTTCCATCATGATACGTTTCTGTTTCTTATCTGTCTTCTATTCTTCTTCCTAATGATTGAGACACTTTCTCATTCAAGATGGATGCAAGCCATGATTAATGAGATTATTGCTTTTCAGCACGGTGGACTTAGTTTCCCTTTCACAAGGGGAACACGTTTAGGTTGTTCATGGGTAAATTGAATATCTTTAATATCATCTTGTTGCTAAAAGATACACCAAGAGATATAGCAAGACGGTCAAAATAGAAAGGTACCATAACATTAAGGCCCAAGTGGTTTTACTTTAATCCCTTTAGGTAAGAGGCATTGAAAAGCTCACGCTTCACTCAAATATAGGATTAAAAATATATTGTGTTTTTTGTATTAATTCTAATTCTTATGAAAATGGATGGAATAAAACATTTAAGGCGTATATTCTATTATATGCAGACTGCTTGTGGGAGATATGTAAAACAAAGTATGCTGCTAATAAACCAAAAAGAAAAACTAAAACTGCAGCAAAGCTAATAAGACAAATCAATGCAGCGTGTAGTATGAAAAATGAAAATAGAGAATGCCATCTAGAAAACATTAACAATCAAGTGGCAAAGCTTTGCAATTTTAAAACAGGGAATCGAAAAACAGTAAGATTGGAACTGAAAATTCCTAAATAGGTATAACAAAGAGAAAAGTAAATAAAAAAAGTTTAATTGTTTAAAACAATAAAGAATAAGAAAAAAAAATCAAGGACAGATTGAAAACAAATTAACACAGTGGAGATCAAAAGATATATTGAACAGCAAAGTTCTTAAGAATGTAATATGAACTAATCAAATGAAGTTATAATAAGCAGCGTACCTAAACAGTGGAGATATTCCAAACCAATGACAACCTCTGCTGCATAGAATCTGGATTTGTGATTAATAAAGTTAACAAAATATATAACGGTCTGCATTATAAATATATAAATATGTGCGTACATTACTTTTATTTGGTCCAGTTATAATATGTTCAGTTTCATGCACGTAGTTAGTAGTCAATCCCATTTGTTATAGAATAGTTGTTTGCTTAATATGCGTTATTGGGCAGCACCTATCTTCCAGTGGACTTCATTTCTCAGTATAAATAGAGATAAAGAGACCAGCTATATTGAGCTAGTCATTCCTATTCTTGATGATATACAATATGAGCTGGTATGAGAATTTTACCAGCCACATATTTTGCTAGCCACTTGGTTATAGAAGCTCTAATAGCACGTTAGAAATAATAATGAATTAGGTCTAACTCAATCCTAAAAGTTAACGCAATGGGGGAGGATTGCCTATATTTATAAGGAATATTTTGGTCATATACTTGGCCAATGTAAGACATATATAGCTTGGTTAAGTTCGTAGTCAATCTGATGGTTTCAAACAATAAAAAAGATGAATAATACTGATTTGTATTGATATCAATTATCAAAGGCTACTATCACTTGATTACAAGGACAATGAAGAAATAATCTAACAGAATGACTATCATCCCAAGCTAAATGGCCCCCCTAACCAGAGATTTCCTCTGCGGGATCCTTCTCTCTCTTTCAACAGAATTCTTCCTCCTTTTCTTCACCTTTCTCCTTATTCCTTATATAACTAACTCATGCCAATGTTACATCTCTCTCTAGAAACAGAATTATCTAGACATCAATTTGTTTTGATATGAGATGATAGATTTCAACTCTAGCAACTAAATGATGATTTCATGCATATTATACCAAACATCTAGCATAAAATTGCAGATAGGAATCATCTACATCATAAACATTGAAAACTTCAAGTGATCAAATGGCCAGAGACAGTTAGTAGAGAAAAATGGGAAACCCAAAGTACCTTGCTGATTCTTCTCTGAAAATCTTCATCGGTTGCTTGTCAAGCAATGCAAACAACTCTCCCCCATGGCAGAAGTCAGTAATCAAACATACATGTGTAGAAGTCTGTTGAGACAAAGAAACTATTAGAACAATTGGCTACAGCCAACTCAGTTGGGAGCCCTGGTCTTTAAAATTTTGGAGTTATATTCATGTGGGAGGTTCAATCCTTCATTAGGCCACCTTTCTTCTTTTTCTACCTAAGAGCTTAAACCTCCAATTAACACACAGTGGAAAAAAAAAGAAAAAAAAGGCTAACAATTATCCTTCAAAACACTCTCCCCAAGTTATTATGGTAGGAAAAGTCAATGCCAAGTAAATAAGATTGGATGAAAAAGACAGGAAGAAAGTACATGAATAAAAAAGAAATTTATGAAAAATAGTCTCTAAATAATCATAAGTTGGTTGTATTGTACATCATAATGACCCCTACAGTGCTATAAATTTTACATTTTGCAGACAACTCGACACTAGTCCTTTAAGACTTCCCTTTATCACATACTTTGCTTAATTTACTTTGTAGTATTTTGGTTGGTAATAATTTTTAGCATCTTATCAATTTATACCATGGTAGCTTAGAGAGTAACACTGGAAAGAGTCATATTTAGATATTAAAAAGGTGAGAGTCTTCTAGATGGATTTTACTTGCCAATCAAGTTTTGCTATAACTCCAATAGGCCTGGAATAAATAAAAAGATTATACAACTCTTTTCATCAATAACTAATTGTCCAAAAGATTCTTTCCCATTTCTACTGGACCTTGGATTACTGCAAAATGAATTATACTATAGGTTGCCAGCTAGAACAATATCTAGATCAAACTTTACACTTGTCTCTCAGTTCAACATCCAGACATAGATGTGTGTTGTATTTACCTGAAATGAGGTGTATAGTGTTGGAAGAAAAGGATGATCCAATAATGATATAATCTCTCTCTCAATGCAGGATCTGTGGACCTGCAGCAGTAGTCACAGAAATACATTCCATCTAAATATATTGACTAAGATAAATTAACTTTTCTTTCATGCACCCAAAAAGAAAGAAAGGGGGTATTAGATTGTGCACAAATTTCAACACACGAGCCAAAAATAATATCATCTACTTATATTCAAAAAACTGAGGTTCGTGGTTAAGTGTTTTTCTTTTCAGCTTATGTTGACAATTAAGAATATATTAGAGCCATGTGTTTTGAGAAACACTAGTTCATCTTCCAAGTCTCAACATCCACTATTGTGCTCTACATTTGTGGTTTTTCCTTTCAATACTCTTAGCATCTTGATATGCACATAAATTTTCTCAAGCCAATTTCTTCATTCATATTTTAATATTGAAAACTAACAAATAAACCACACTGTAATGCATTCAATATCTTCCTAATTCATGGAAGGCATGTATATTGTTCAAATTATAGGGTTTAGAGATAAGATGAGGAGAACATGTAAAGGAAACACTAAATAGTAGGTTATTGCTTTATATTGTCCGTTGAAAATACAAAGTATTACACCTATTTATGCTAGGAATTAGATCAAGTACCTAGTAATAAACAAACCCATAGATTCATAGCAATGGCATGATTCATAATTTATTCCCAATGTTATAACAAACAATCCCAATTGGTCATAAATATTTAGAAATTATAATGATTTTACTTCACTTAGATGAATAGCTAAGAAAAAAAATGAAAGAGAAAAATAAAAAGCATGTATTTCCAGAGAATGTAAAAATAAAGTTAATTTTAATTTTAATAGTTGATGGGAAGTGCGCATAAAATCTTTAAGAAGAAACAAGTGACTCTTACATATCCAGACCTTATTACGATTTAACATTACAGTCTTTTCCATTGCCTTCATTGCATAAAGTTCATCCGTACCTTTGAGTTCCACCAAATGAACACTGTAGCACAAAACAGAATGATGCCTTGATAAAATAGCAGAGCATGTTTTATTCTATGATACTGAAAATTTTAAGCCATAAGACGACAAAGGGACATACAAACTGGTGCCTTGAGGAGGGTGCATTCTTATGTGATTAAGATTATATTGATTCCGCAGTGAAGAGGATGAATGTCTGATAGTGGATGTATTAAAGGCTGAACATTATAAACAGAATGTTCAGGCAGGATGTTTTGACTGTGATGGTGACTTACACTGAGTGTAGAAGCTTTTCAAACATGAAAGTGTTGAGTTTAACAAAACTACTAGTTTAGGCGTCCAAGATTAAAGGGCACAAAGAAAGATTACTTCAGGCTGGTTAAGGGCAAAATTTGATCAGCAAATTGTACATGAAGAGTGTCTTGAGTTTGATGAAAAAATTACAAGGATTGAGTAAAGGAGCTTTTTCAACAGAAAATTGTAGATGGGAATGATACATCAAGTTTAGGCTGCCAAGATCAAACGGTCAAGAATCATCTCCTACAAGGGGTCAGTCTACCAACGATGGTTCTGAAATAGAAATTATGCTTTTTCTGATAACCGGAAAGGCGAAACCATTTAGCCAAAGTGTGAAGCCAATGGACAAAAGATATTTCTATTTTTACACAACTTCAGTACAGTTTCTTAAGTATGATTGATGTTATTCTCTAATGAAAAATTGAAGTTTTAACACGATAATTTGTGTTTACATTTAATACAGACTTCAGTGATATATATTTACATATATTGTTGAGATAAAACTCCAATTAAAGAATAACACTAACTATTACTAAGAAACAATATTTAAGTTTTGTCCTTTTTATCACTCCTTTAGGTAAAGCAAGTATTTTATGCAAGTTAATCACTAAAGCCAACAAACTCAATACTCACCTGCCAGTATCACCACAACCCAAAGGCCTTATAGGCGAAAAATGTTGCAGGCCAATTTTTTCACCTCTAGCAGCAATCTGAAGGAGTCAAAGAAACAAAATTAATGAAAATAACAAGACGATATTTTCAAACGAAACCAACACAAACCGGCTTATAAACAATCATACATATTCAAATTTAAAATCGTGATAATCACGTCTCCTAACCGGGTAAAATCCCTAATTACTGAAAAAAGCAATGGAACACATCTAAGTTGCATGGATACAGTACTGTACCGGATACCGGTATGGAATATGTGATCTTGTAAAAATTTAGAATACTGGTACGTTAATGTAATTTCAAAAATATTTTTTTTTAATTATATAAACCTCAGTAAATTGTATAAATGATAAATAAAAAATTAAAAAAAAATCGAACAGTTATCACTTGAACTATAACTTCAAGAATAAAAATCGTAACACCTAAAGCATAATTATAATAACACGAGTGCCCAACATGTTCCGTACATGGCACAAATTTTGGAGTACCCATGTTTGAGAGCAAGACATCAAGACTTATGGCCTCAGTTATCCATGCTTTCAGAAAGTTGCGCATTCTTGACATCTTACTAGATTATTACATTTCTAATCTATAACATCTATAATTAATATATATATATATGATAAATTTTGTATGAGTTTTATTATAAAAAAATAAATGTAACAAAATATAAAACAGATTCTTCGTTTTGGTTTCCACTTTCTAAAAGCAATTATATGATGTTCTTACATATTTAGCTTTTTTATTTTATTTTTCCTTAGAGGGCAAGAGCATCTATTTTCTTACTAGTACTAGTTGAAGAATAAAAATATCTAAAAATGGGAGAGAAAACAAGAATTTTCTTATTGTTCTATTGTTACACTGACGGTTTGAGTAAAAGGAGAATATGGCATAGTACTGAAACCGATGAACACAATAGGGTAGGCATATACTTAGGTTATTACTAAAAAGAAAATAGAGATTATAAAACAGGGCTCTCAATATATTTGAGGTTTAAAAGTGAATTTTAAAATTTGACTTTTTTAAATATGAGATTATGACAAAAAAAATCAACAATCACTTAAAAAGAAAAAAAAAACTTTCAATAAAAAAATTACAATATTAAAATCGAACTCAATTTTTATAATGCTAGATTTTGATAATAACTAATAAATCAAAATTAATATCGATACAACTAATTCATTAAATTCTATAAATAAAAAAAAATATTTTGAAGAATTAAAATTAGGACTTTGACAACCCCAAGCGTGTGATTCAGCAGTAGGGGTTGATCCACGCTTAAGCAAGGTCAGGGGTTCGAATCCTGCCTTGTGTATGCAGCCGCGTTAAATCTTGGGGCCAGCTATCCCACCCTTTGAGGTGCCTCCAACGTAGCGAGGAGATTAGTCACTGCTGTCGGCGGTGGATACTCCAGGGATGAACCAAAAAAAAATTAGGACTTTGACAAGCTTATGCTCGGCCGGCCCTATTATCAAACCATAACTTCTGAAATCAGATATTGGATTTTGAATTGACTTGTGTATGAAGAATTTTTCTTCAATGAAAAGCATAGATAAGGTGGGTCATTTCTTTCAAGAAGTTCCCAATGAAAAGCATTAGGCTTGGCAGTAATGGCTTCTACGAAGACTATATAGACAATAATTACATTGAGACTTGTTAGCATGGTGGTTTGGTTAAACAGATTGCCCAATGCATCTAACCCATTTTCCTGGCTCTACACCAAACCAAGTCCTTCATAATTTTCTCAATCCTTAGAGAAACTCTCCCGCAAAGTTGAAATAGTGATAGATAGTACATTTTAAAGAATAAGTAGGCCACAGAAGAAAGGGAGGAATAGCAACATTCCTATTAGCTTTTAGATATCATATGATTCGAAGAGCCCAAAAAGAATTTCCAGGAAAATTACCGCGCAAATTAAGGAACTTCCAAGTAAGCATATTGCAAGAAATCTCAATGTCTTACAGAAGAGCAAGACTAAAATTTTAAAGAAGATAATTATGCAGATAGTAGAGTCAATCAAATATCTTTTGCATTTATGTAAAATTTACATTAAAAATGTTTAGCGGTATAAACGAGTATGGTAACTCACGAATGAATTAGATCGATCTTTTTTGTGTCTTGGTTTCACTCGACTCAATCCGACCTATGTACATTAATATATAGGTCCGATTATGAGTTTTGTGTTTTTGACTTGTGACATGATCCGACATGATCATATAATAATAATAATAATAATAACAACAATTTAGTGCAATCAATTGTTTGTTATACATTTCACTTTTACTCTTGTTTAGTAATGAATTTTCTGCTTTTGAGTTAATAACATTGTAATAATACAACATATTTATTTTAAATTTTATTTTGTACTAATGTTGGTTGTTTAATATGATAACAATGTAATAAATCAACAAATTTATTTTAAAATTTAGTTTGTATCATTTTTTGTTTTATGAGTTAATAACATTACATTTACATCAAAATATCAAATAATTTACATCTATTATGAAATAATTAAAATTTTATAAAAAATAATAAATTTAATTATGTTAACTAAATTGAACAAGTTTAATCCAACTCATCAGTGATTGAGTTGGATCGGAGTTAGATTTCAAAAAAAATAATTACAAATTTAATTCAATCTAACTCGTTAAATTTTGATATGGTCGAATAATAGATTTATTAAATCCAATTCGACTGAATCCACTTATACTCCTAAATAAGTTTTACCAGAGACTACTTTTATAACTAGTTTCATGACAAAGGAACTTAAATACATAAATTAGTACCTTTTGTATTGCTATCCAAGAAGTATTGTTCTTTTTGTGAGGTCGTGGAAACACAGTTTGGGAATGAATTGCCCACAAATCTTCTGGTCTCTGCAACATAACATAACAAATTCATAAGATATCAACAAGCATAACTGACCAAAAAATCACCATGCCTCTATTCTTCATATTTCAAAACTATGAAAAACAAAATAATGCTTTTAAAGGAAATCTGAAAAATATACACATAAGTAGGGTGTTGCTAACCCAAAAAAGAATACCTTACCAAGTTGGCATCTGGAAGTTCTCGGACAGCTTCATCAACATTTTCTGCAGTGGCTTTCACCTGATATTAGAGGCAAATCACGAAGATAATTAAGTAAGGAAATTTACAAATAAGAAGAACTTATTGTATATTAAGATTCGAAGACAAATCTCATAGTGAACAAGATAGTATATTGAAATCAGATATGCTACCAATTTACCATCAAACAAATAAAGCAATTTTTGTTTTCTTATGTCTCCCTCGATACTAATCTAACAAAGTATTTGCTTGAACATTTTATAGAAATTCTTAGATAATAAATGGATGAAAGAGTATATAATAAATAGTTAGTAGATGTGAGAGAAATGGAAAGTTAAATAATTTGAACAACCGAGCTAAAACTAGCATTCTCCTTCTACTATGTTAATTTCTAGGTTCTAGGTGATTTCTACTTTAGTACTGCCGAATAAGTACTGCCAAATAAAACTCAACTAATAAGCAGGCATTTCCTACCAAATACTATAGTAAAATAAGGAATCATAATAGTTAAACAGTGAGAAAAAAGAAAGACAACGTATAATTCACAAATATAGATTTATGAAGAAGTTATGCTAATCATTCAAACCAAAGAACAAGTACACCGCAGCTGAAATTTCAATAGGTTTGACACATTATGTACATTGTCTTCCATAATACATAAACTGAAATTTTTGCTATTGAATAATGGTTATGCTAAATACGTGTTGAAACTATTAAAGAAAACACAACATCTTAATTGCGAAAGTTTCTAGTAACTGATGTTAACAAGTATAATTTGAATATTCTTAGTTTTCCCCTGAAATAAAATGGTCAGGAACATATCACAATGTAAAATATATAAACAAAGCATCAAATTATCTTGAACCAGTAAGTAAAAGGCTAAGACTGAAGACAACACTCACCAACTTAGCACTTTGTTGCTCAGTTGTCTCAGACAGGCGGTTTTTTAAGGGTTCTACATGATCACTTCCATCTAGTTGAACTCCAATGAAGTATTGAAGTTCACCCTATACACAAATCATTGAAAATTAGATTAGAAACTAGAAGGGGGGAGTAAATGTATGTTTAATAGATATTGAATGTCCATGAGTCAAACTAATTGTTTACTAGCATAATAGTGTCACAATCACCTTTTGGTCACGCATAGGTTGCAAGTGAAACAAATTCCAGAACTTCTTTCCTACATATTATAGATTAGAAAAGTACAACTTGTAAATAATAAAATAAAACAAAAAGGCCATTAGATTCAAAATACCAAATCATATCAAATCAGTATCTACATCAGTCAATTTCCACTCAACTTTCAAAGTGTATCTTTAAATAAATAAAAGTTCAACAAAGAAAACTAGGAGGAAGGATAAGTCGTGCTTCAACGAAGAGAGAGAGAGAGAAGGTCACAAGTATAGATATAATTTGAACAGATATTTACCACTCTTAGTATAGTTGATCAACTGAACAGTGATTTCTCTCTGTTCTCTGATAGCATCCCTTATCCTAGCAACAGTTGTTTGATCTGTTTCTGGTCCTTGAAGAAACCTATACAAGGATGAAATGAACTACAATGTCACAGACCTTGGAAACAAGCTTGCATTAATTTGATATCAATTCAAAAATGTCAGAAACATGACACGATATCCTAACCATATATGATTAACTATTCATTTATCTTGCTTACTAACGGAAAATCAGGGAGGTGATAAAAAAAGAGAGTAAAAACTGAAAATGCTTAATTTTAAGACTATAATCTATTTTATAATAAATGGCCATTATAAGACTAACGACGAGAGTAAATAAAAAATTTTGTTCTCCAAACATTCAAGCATTGTTGCTCTGCTCCTCAAAAGATTCTAGGCGTGACTTTATTCTGACAAAATGCAGTATCATAAAATTGGTCCTCTGACAAACGAAGAGAAATGATTAAATTGAAGGCCTAATTTAGGGACTAGTTTTATGTTGTATGATAGATGTTAGAATATGTGAAAATATGTTATAATATCTTAGATTACCCTTCTTATTTTTCTCATCATCCCTTAGTAATGATTACCATATTTCCTTATCTTGTCATTATGATAAGGATTAGTGCTCTAGGTTTGGCGAACATACCAAACACATGTACTCTTTACTTGCTTATGTGTTCTCAAGACAAAACTTTACTGCTCAAGCTATGTTGACACTATTCATCAATACATCGTAGGATTTATTATGACATGGACTTTTTTACTCATGGACCTAAATTTTCATTAAAGATTATAATCTGAAAATAAGAATGAGGATAATGTATGGCATGAATGTTGTTAGCCCATAAAAAAGCTATCTTATGGCATGTTAGTTGAACCAGATTCCTTCTGGGTTACAAACTTTGGGACTTCATATGCTTGCTTGCTTTTGGCACTCTGAAGAAACTAATCTTTTTTTTTCCCATTCCCTATGTATAAATTTCTAGGACTAAACTGATGATGTATTCATATTTTAAAGACAAAAGTATTACTTAAAAAATAACCATCCACTGAGGTAGAGGTGATTGGCAAAATCTCAACATTTACGGCATACACATTATTTTTTACTTCCATGGTTTATAAAATTTCATGTCATGCATTTTGTCTATAACTATGTTTCCAAGTAGTTTTAAATGATAGAATAAAAACTTTCAAAATGATAGGGGACTCTACACAATCAAGGAAAAGCTTAAACTAATATAGTTGCCAAGCAAAAGTGTGATAGTGAAATGACAACTTAAGCTATTAAAGTTGACAGAAATCCATCATAGGATTGTTTCTAAAAGTGAAGTGAACACAAGAAAAATTAAAATTTAGTATGTGAAGATAGTAAAATTTATACCGACAATTTCGTCCCAAAATTTCTTCTCGTGTATATTCTGTAAGTTCAAGAAAGCTATCAGATGCAAATATCTGCACAGAAAGCAACAAAAGTTACTTAAGCTATTATCAGCAATCACGCCAAATTTCATATTCTACACACATATGACACGTCTTTTTGCGTGTGTTCCAATGGCTATTACCATTTCCAACTGGTACTATACGATATGAGCAGCAGTTTTTTATATGCTAGATACTTTGTTTGCATAATTTTAATTTTAAAAATAGTTTAAAATATATAAGATTCACTAAATGATGAACATACACAAACCATTTAAAGGAAGAAAGGGGGAAATGTTGAAAAGGATATAGAAAATTATGGGCATGTTTGGTTTCATTAAAAAAAACTTATAACCATAAGGTTAAACTATTCACTTGATATAATTGTTCCCATTTTATGTTTTCGTCCCTATATGAAAAAATTGTGTTTCAGCCCCTATATATGCATAAAAGTTTAGTTTTGGTCCTTGACCCGAGAAAACTTAATGGCAATATAAAACCACTATAAAAAAATTTTCTAACAGTGATAAATCACAGCAAAAAAAATTGTAGAGAGTAAAGCATAGAGTTTTCTTATAGTGACTAAAACTTGAAATGTAAACAATTATAGGGACCAAGTATTAATTTAACAAAACCACAAATAGAAAGAAACACAAATGTAAACATTTGACATTAAAAACTTAGCATGTGCTTTGCACATAGGCATTTTATAACATGATAGCTTTTCATTAAAATAGGAATTTTGATTCGAAAGAACTAGCATATGCTCTTATTTATGAAGAAAAATCAAATAGCTGCTTGGCTGTCGATCACTAACCACGGCATAACAGAATTAAGTCTCAAGATTAATAGGCTTTTCTCAATAAGAATATTATAATAGATTATCAAATTTTCCATTATGATACAAAAATACAAAATTTCCCTCAATTAAAAGGGGGATAAATAGTGTGTCGTTCATCACTGGGTGAAGAATTTGATAAAATTTGCCAAGTGTTGTAGACAATTTTATTTGAGGAGAAGAATATAGGCAAAGAATGAAATGTCTTTCGAAGGAAGTCAATTTTCTTTTAAAAGGAACACAAATAAATATAAGAAAAAGAATATTTTTTTCAAGAAATTTTCCTTGTATATATGTATTCTTTTATAATATTGACGTAAACACTCTTTCATAAATCTATGTTGTTAGATGAAAGTGCCTAAAATTTAAAATCTCGAAAATTTTGTATATAGAAAAAACGTGATTAGTCATAAAAAGGCATGTAAAATACTTCACACAAGAAAAATTGCAATGGGTCTATATTATTAAGTTTGCAGCACGCGTCACATACAAGAGACCTTTGTTTAGAGGCACCTCGTACCTAGTACACAATTTTAACTTTTGTTTAGATAATGGGAAAGAACAAAATCAAATTCCAGGTCATGTGGTCGTAAAGGCTTTATACCATGTCATGAACCAACTATGCATGCATATTAATGATCTTAGTATGTACTAAATATCTAACATGCGACCAAATCTCCCAAAGACTTAAGTTATTTTTTGGAGTATTAATGAAAATGGCTATATATCTTTTAACACACCCTTTCAAGAATCTTTTGGACTAGAAGCCAGGAGAATGCACAAGTCACTTTTATCTTAAGCTGAAATTAAACTTGATCATTAAGAATGGGTATGGAAAAGAGTGAAAGCCTAAGTCACTAAGTGATACATCTCCAAAAGCTTTAGCTAATTCTTTGATCAACCAAGAATGCTTCTATATCTTTAATGAACAGTATATAGATTAAGTAATCAAGTTAATTAAGAGAACACAAAGGCACCTTTTGCTAAAAAGGAAAAAAAAAAAAAAAAAAAGTAGTCTTACAATTGGGTTATCTGGAAGTCTAGGATCAGATATCACAAAGTTCTTTTCTATTCGTTCCAATGTGGTTGCTAGATCAATTCCTTGTCTTATGTCCCTCTCTCTTTGTGAAAGCTCCCAATTGTTAGCCCACTCTATTTCCTTGGTCATCAATACCTCTGGTTCAATAATGGTAGGCTTCTCTTCATCTTTCCCTTTAAAACTGCATAAAATAAAAAACATTTCAGGCACATATAATGAGTTTAAATTTGCAAACTAAACATTTATCAATAACTCAATTGAAGATATAGCTTTAATTTCCAAACAAACTAATATTTTATCCTTTTATTATATGTAATTAAAATTTATAACAAATAATATATATAAATAATTATTATGTTTGAACACATAAATTATAATTAAAATTTATATAAATAGATCTTTTAAAATATGTAAATTATATTTTAAATTTATGATAAATGATTTATATTTTTTGAATCAATTTAAAATTTAACTTGATTTAACAACTAATTTAGATAAATATTTCTTAATCATTTCAAATTATTCTTATTTTATCTTTATTCAAATATTGATTTTTTAAACAAATTATTTTATTTTTTATTTTTCTTTTTATATTTAATTTAAATTTAAAAAAAAAAACTATTAATAATTAAAAATAATCTCATATTACATCCTTTGACTTTTTATCTAAGTTATTTTTTATTTATCATAATTGTTTATGAATTAAATTTTAATATTTTAAAATAAATTATCAATAGATAAATTTAAACTCATGAAAATTATAAATTATTTATCATAAATCTAAAATATAATTTATATGTTTAAGAATATTTATTTATAAAAATTTTAAATATAATTTTTATATTCAAATATTTATATGCATATATAATTTATTATAACTTTTATTTATATATAATAAATATTTATTAAATTCTAGTTATATATTTATTTGTTGTAAATTCAAAATATAATTTATTTATTAAAAATTATAGTTATAACTAGTATTCTAATATTTACAATTTACAAAATAAATATTTATTTTATATACTGATTTATATTGTAATACAATATTACTTTTAGTTATTGATAATTTCGTTTAGAATATTTAAATTTAATTTAGAAATAAAAATAAAATGACTGATTAAAATAGATGAAAAAATTAAAAAAATCTTTAAAAATGCTCACATTAAAAGAAATTTAAAAACACTCTTGTTAAGAGTTTGTAAAAATATTTTTGTTTAAGATAATTATTTCAATTTTTATATAGAGACAATTATTGATAATTTAATTTAAAAATATACAAACTTAACTTAAAAATAAAAATAAAGTTATAGAAAGTTAGGAAAATTCTTTTAAAACGTCCTCGTAAAAAAACAAGAAGTTTAAAACGTTTTGTTGATTAGTGGTTCCAGAAAAATATTGGATATTCAATATAACTATTATCATCTATACTATTGAGTATACCATTTTAGTTTTCATTTTTGTTAAGACTCATTTAACCTTTAATTTATTCATCTATTCATTTAAAATATTTTATTTTTATTTTTTATTTGTTATTTTAATTAAAAATATGTTTAATAACTATACATTATCTTTTCTACTAACAACAATCATCATTATTCTTTTAATATCTTCTGTTATTTTAATTTTTTAAAATAAATTAAATAAATATATAGAGTCATAGAGTGTCATTTTTCCCTTTTATATTATCTATAATAATAGATAAAAGAAATATATTTTTTAATTTTCACTTTTTCAAAATAAATTTATATTTTAATTAATTAATTTATATTTGTTTCAAAATATTTTTAGTTTTAACTTTATTTATTATTCATACACTTTCTCTTTTAAATAAAATCATCATTAACATGTAGATATATAAATTTAAATTAAGCACAACCTCGACTCTACTAGTTTATATAAAGAGAATTGTTGATAATTTTCTAAAAATATTAAAAATTAATTTAAATAAAAACTAACCAATAAATTATAATGGATAAAAAATTAAGAAAATGATTTTAAAATACTCTTGTCGAAAAAGGAATTTTTATCCATGAATAGTCCTTAAAAATATTCGGACTCAAGATAAACATTTTGATTTATATTCAGAGATGATATAATTATGTATTTACTACATTTATTTATGATAAATTTAGATATATATAAATAAATAAAATAAAAAAATACCTCTTAAAAGAAATTCGTCCTGATTTTCGTGATGACTTGTTCTTATCCTGACTAGAGCTCATGCGTTGCATGTTGAGTGGAGAAGTTTGTCTAACAGCTGTACTTGTATTCCCAACATCAGCAGACTTTGGCAAAACAAATTCAAAATTCAATTTCTCTGCCTCTTCAATTTTGGTAGAACTATCATCATTCATGTCCTTAATAATGGATTTTGGGTCCTTAACAGTTTGCACAACCTCAGTTATGGAACCCAAAGCTTTCTCCTTTTGACGAGCTGGTAAACCAAGTTAAATGGTCACATCTAAAGTCAGAATCTCACACATCATCACCAACATGTTTAGATACAAATTTAAAAAGTATTTTTGAGAGTCAGAATCTACAGAAATTTTCTTATATAATTTTTCTAAAACATTACAAAATGTTATACTAGTTTTAACTTATGCTACAATTTTTTTCAATTTTTATTTATTTTTTATTTTTTATTTTATAAAAATGCCTCTAGAATTTTATCTTATAAGACCCTAAAAATGGTTCAACATATTACCATCATAACGGATTAATGACTTGGGCAATCCATTTGGCCGTAATGCCTTTTCATTCACACCTTCTGTGTACTTGCTCACCTCAACCTGCATTCTGTAGCAAGTAATAACTGTATTATGCAGTATGAATATTTCAGCTGTTAGTATTACTAAAATAAAGTACATTCTAGGATTGCACTCCTAATCACTTTATCTTGGACATTAATATTTTGTCAAAGACACGTCTCTTAAAACCTTGAGCTATTAAGCAAAGCTCCAAGAATGATTTCATATTTCTGAGCAAACATTTTGTTTCAAACCTTTTGGCTTTGTTAACATAAAAGGTTGCAACTATCATGTGAACTTCAGAAAAATGATAGATACTATGTCAGTATGCATAACTTTAGCAGGTAGGACTGACCCAATGAATTTGATAGTATTGCCAAGGTCATCTTTGATTGGGGTGATAGTGAGAAGATTCCAAAATGGAGTTCCATCTTTCTTGTAGTTTAAAAGTCTTCCACAATAGCTTCTCCCATTTGCAGTTGAATCCCGAATTTTTGCCACTTCATTCTTATCTGTCTCAGGCCCCTGAAGAAATCGACTGCAACCAGAAAATGAAATTGGCTGCTTGATTAATAACCATAGTTTTATTATAGTTAAACATTAAGGGCCTATAGTTAAACATTAAGGGCCTGTACTTTTAGAAAGCACTTATAAAAGAAGAAAATATGAGGAAAAATTTAAATTAGCTTTTCCATAAACTAACATTAAGAACCTGTCCTGTAAAATTTCTTCAAAAACACTTACAGAGGTAATGAATATGAAAAAAGACGAAATTAGTTTATTTTTTAAGTTAAAATTAACTTATGAATAAATTAAAAAAAAACTAACATGATTAAACTTTAACAAATTAGTTATGCATATAAACTAATTTTAGTTTATAAAGAAGCTTATCTTATTTTTTTTACATATTTTTTCCTATAAGTGTTTACGAAGAAATATATCAAAACATGTCCTAAATCCCCACCCCTCAACCTAATATTAGTGTTTGTATGGACAAATTTCTCTAAAAGTACTTCTAGAGAAAAAAAAAAAAACAGAAAATAAAATCAACTTTTCAATAAGCTAAAATTAGCTTAACTTATGTATAGGTTAATTTGTAAAAAATTTCTCTTATTACTAGTATTCTATAAGTCGTGAAGAAACTTTTTTTTTTTCATCGAATTTTTCTCTCTTATAAGTATTTCTGGAGAAGCTAAATGACACATGCTCTTAACATAAAAGTTAGTGATTTGCACAGTATGTTTTGTTGAATTAATAGGTTTTGGTGGTAATGGGTGGCTAAGGATGTAGAGTGTGGAGTGAAACAACATATGCTCACCAATTCCTTCCAATAATCTCCTTTGAAGAATAGCCAGTCATGGTAAAAAAGCCACTGCTGGCATACATGATGGGGCAATCTGGTTTGGTTGCATCTGATACAACAAATGTCTGTTGCAGTGTTGCCAATGCTTCCTTCAACTCTTGTGACACCCTTGGAAACACCCCTGATGATGACTCAGATCCATAGTTTGACTCCCCAGAAGTTCGTGTTGATTCACCAAATCTATCTGAGTTATTATTCTCTCCCCCAATTGCTTTGAAATTCCCTGTGTTCACCACAAGACCCCATTCAGCAGTTCTCTCAGCTATAGCTGCCTCAGTCAAAATTTGATCATCAGGAGATGGCTGGTTTTTTAGATCATTCACTTGTTGAGTTACACTTTTCTCCTTCGTTGCTGAGTTGCCATCAGGCATTTTAGCAAATGCCATCCATTTGTTCACAGGCTCCCTACTGCTTGCGGAATTGGAAGGAGCAATTACAACATTTTGACTATCTTGCAGTTCGAATATTGGAAATGAATCACTTTTGGCATCAGGATCATATTTGGCAGACAGGTTCAGTTTCTCCATTTATGACTTGAGTTCCCTCTCTTGATTAGTTCAAACTAAAGGGTACCACCAACACCTACCAAATTACACAAAAAATAAGTATGTATGTTCAGTCTCACTATGTCTCAAGTAATGGTCATTCAGGATCAGAAAACCAAGGTCAATCTTAATTGATACAACCATCAAGCCAAGACATACTGAGACTTCTAGTTCCAGTGATATTAAATTAAGAATAAATGAATGCTGGTATCTTCATAATGGAAGCAATCAAACTGGCCAAAAATTAATAAGTGAGTCTACGCACATGACATAATATGTAATAATAAATAACACATATATAGAACAATCAAACTGGCCAAAATTCACCAAATCGTGCAGAAATCAAGTAAGAGTTTCTTCAAGTGAAAGTAATCTCTCACAGTCTCTTATTAGGAAGAGAAACATTGAAACGTGAAGACTCTGAAAGAAAGTGTCAAAAGTAGGCGTATCTGGCCTCAGTTGGATAATTAACCTTCTTTTGTCGAGTGTTTCTGCTTTCACTTCATGCTTGGCCTCAAATGGAAAAGATAACGCTCGAGGTTCACATAAATACAATAAAATATGTCCCCAACGCCTATATATACTTAAAACACTAAATATTGGTGAGTCAAGAAGAAACGTGTAATATCCACTCCATACACCTTATTGGTTAACAACTTAACATATATTGGGTAACATAATAGTGGCTTCGAGTTCGAGTTTGAGTACGGACATGTAACTATTAAATATTTGGAAAGTTTACCATCTTGGTTTTATCCGGTTGGAACAATATAAGTGGTCTAATTGCCTCATGAAAAAAAAAATGAAAATCACTAGTGTTGACGTAGATAATTCATTGGATTCTACTTTTCTTTTCTTTTCTTTGGTTTTCACTTTAGTTTCAAATGTGACCGTTCATTCCATTCCTGAGAAATAAATGAAACTTGTTGAGGAAAGGAGAATTGGGGAGGTGGGGTCTGGTGCAATTGTGAGGCCACAAAGTATTTGGCGTGGCATGTTGTTAGAGATAAATTTCGCTATCCCTATTTAATATTTGGGTTCCCTTTAGAAAAATGACAAGTGGGAATAATAGAGGGGAAGGTGTGTTGTGTGGCATTGCGATGTGGTGGTGAGAACTTCCACGACAAGGGAAACAACCATGTATTAAGCGAATTATCATATTCATGTCTCATACACAAACCACGTGGGAGGGATCATTAGCCTTTGCCTTCGTCAGGCCTCGACACCACGGCGCTTTCTCACTGATCCCACCCCTCAACACAAACACCAACAATTGGACAACAATTGAATTGATTGACACCTTTGCTAGTCAGTAACAACCCTTATTGTAGTTTGTACGAATTGTTCTATACTTTTATGGCATTGTTGTTTAAAGGTTTTTAATTTGTCATCATTTTGATTTACATGATTTGAATCATCATGTACATAGTTTAAAAAGAGAATATTATAGTTTATTTAAAGAATAATATATTAATTTGGCTAAAAGCCTAATTTAGTCTCTTATAATATTAAAAAGTTTCAATTTGATCTCACTTTAATTTTAAGTTTCAATTTGGTCCCAATTTAATTTAAAATACCTCAATGTGGAACTTCTGTCCAAATTTGACTAACGAAGTTAACTTTTGGTCACGTGGATGCTTACGTGGAATGACCAAGTTAAGTTTTCTTCTTCTCTCTTTGTTTTATACTGAAACCCTAAACCTCCACCAATTCATGTAGCGCCGCACCAATGACCATCGTGCCGTCGTGGTGGTGGTGATCAATCTGTGGAAGTGGCGCAAAGGATGCTACACGGAGAAGCTTGAGACGTGGATGCGGATCTAGAAGTGGAACAGGATCTACGAGCTCAGATCATTGTCACCGTTCCTCCTCGTCTTCGTCGGTGACGTGGAGCATGTGGCGCACCGATGGAACCAGCACGGCCTCAGCGGTGAAAATCTCGAAGGGCTTTGCCGCGACTTGCATCCTGGTCTGATGAGTCAAATTTGGACGGAAGTCCCACATTGAGGTACTTTAAATTAAATTGGGACCAAATTGAAACCTAAAATTAAAGCGGGATCAAATTGAAAATTTTTAATATTATAAGAGACTAAATTAGGCTTTTAGCCTATTAATTATTTAGTGTGTTTTTATCTAAGTAGTAAGTTTCTTGAGACTCAATTTAGAACATCAAATTTCACAACGCAAGGTAGCCAACACATTGTACTTTTATTATAAGTTAAATTAACTACTTTTATAGTCATCCTATTACGGATAATATTTGGTAACATCAAAGTCTAAAACTCCTACATGTAGGAATTGTAGTAACTTAAATCAAAGGACTATTTTACTATGGTTACCATGAGAAGCTTATATAACACTTACATAACATATTATGTAGTCTTCTTATAGTGAGTTTATCCATTATAAATATGTACCTCTAATACTTATGTGTATGTCTGGCTTAATATTCTTATATCTATGACATGTGAGGTATTGATGGAAGACCATGGGCCAAAAGTCCGATTACTAGAGCTATGGCCAAGAGTATTTATGATAGATGGGCTAGCTTGGAGGATGGTGGGCTTTCTAAGCCCAAGCTACTCTTTTCATGGTCCATCACATTTTGAGGCTATATTGTATTTAGAATATGGTTAAGTCTTTGTATTCCTTCTTTCCTTGTATTTTGGGCGAATTTGAGAATAGGTTTTACATAGCCAATATTGGTCTCATTTTCTTTGTCTTTTAATTTTAGGAATTTTGAACTAGTTTATTTTTTACCTTGTATTTTAGGTCATGTAGTTTAGGACCATTTAGGGTAGAATGGATTAAATGTACATTAGAATGTAAATTAGGATGCATTTCATTTGAATTTGAAGCATGCATGGAAGGCCACACCTAGGTGCCATCCAAACACACTCTAAATTACATTCAAATGGAACATGTAATCCATGTGTGTGTGTAGCTTGTGGTGATCGGCCAAGGCACCCAAAATTTGAATTTCAAATTCAAATTTTGGGTGTCTAAGGTTTAAAGTAATCGTACCATGGTCTACTTTAAACCCTAGTTAACCTAACTTCTCTCACAAACTTCTCCACTCCGATAAATACCCTAAACCTATGTAACTGATCACTTTTTGATGATATATGAATTTCATTTCAGAAATTTCTCTCAAAGAGTCCTTAGAACCTTAGGGAAATTCTCCCTTCTTAAGCACCTTCACAAAGGAATCCTTCCTTTGTGCTTTGGAGCTTCTTCTTCCTTCTTGAGGAAGACAAGATGATGGAAGACCATGGGCAAGGGCCTAATTACTAGAGTTATGGCCAAGAGAATTCATGATGGTTGGGCTAGCTTAGAGGATGGTGGGCTTTCTAAGACCAAGTTACTCTTTTCATGGTCCACCATTTCTTGAGGCCACATTGTATATAGAGTATGGTTTAGTCTTTGTATTTCTTTTGGCTTGTATTTTGGCTGAATTTGAGGCTAGGTTTTACATAGTCAATATTGGTCTCATTTTCTGTATTTTAATTTTAGGAATTTTGGACTAATTTATTTTTTACCTTATATTTTAGGCCATGTAGTTTAGGACCATTTAGGGTTAATTGGATTAAATTTAAAGTAGATGTAAATTAGGATGCATTTCATTTGAATTTGAAGCATGCATGGAAGACGACACTAAGGTGTCGCCTACATGCTTTAAATTCACTTAGAATGCACTCTAAATTACATCCAAATGGAGCATGTAATCCATGTGAGTGTGTGCAACCCTTTTATGACCGGCCAAGGCTCCAAAATTTGAATTTGAATTCAAATTTTGGGCGCCTAGGGTTTAAAGTGACCATACCATGGTCTACTTTAAACCCTAGTTAACCTTGGCTTCTCCCACAAGCTTCTCCACTCTATATATACCCTAAACCCATGTAGCTGACCACTTTTTGATGATATATGAAATTCACTTCTTAATTTTCTCTTAAAGAGCCTCAAACACCTTAGGGAAATTCTCCCTCCTTAAGCACCTTCATAAAGGAATCCTTCCTTTGTGCTTTGGAGCTTCTTCTTCCTTTTTGAGGAAGATAAACACCTCACGAATCCAACTGTATCTTCTTCCATTTCTGGATTTGATTTATTCCATTGGAACCTCAAAGATTGCGTGTGGACTTCGGAGGAAGCTAGGAGAAGCAATCAGATCACTTCTTCAAGAGTTCTTCCATCAAAAGACCAGCCACGGTTCAGTTGCATCTTCATCCATTTTCGAATTCGTTTTCTTCCATTGGAACCTCGAGGAATGCGTGTGGACCTCAGAGGAAGCTAGGAGAAGCAATTCCAATCACTTCTTCAAGAGTTCTCCATCAGATATGGTCATTAATCAATTCATACAATAATCTTACACGACAATTGGTAAGCATGAATTACCATGGAATGAAAGATAAGAGAAAGGATTTTCATGTAATTCAAAAAACATAGTTGTTTGGGACAAGTGGTTTATGTGCATTTAAGAGTAAATGAGAGTATGTTCCACACACAAAAAAAAAATTATCCACTAACATGTAGGGAAGGCAAATATACCCGTACCCGCGGGTAATATCCGAACCCGTCCCGACTTTGACGGGGAATACCCGGTTTGACCGGGTACGGGTACGGGTACGGGTAAAACCCGATATATTAAATCGGGTACGAGTACAGGTACAGGTATGCACTTACCCGCCCCGTACCCGTACCCGTACCCGTACCCGTCCCCGTTTCCATTTTTAATTTAATACTCACTTTTAATTTAATTATATTAAAAAAATTAATATTTTTTATGTGTGATTATTTATTATAATATGAGATGGAAAAATAACTTAATTATAATTATAATATAATAAAAAAATAATTTAAAAATATTATTTTTTTACAAAAAATAAAAAATAAAAAAATTAACGGGTACGGGTATACTCGATACCCGACGGGGACGGGGATGGGGATGAAAACCACATACCCGACGGGTATGGGGACGGGGACAGGAATGAATTTGACTCGCGGGGACGGAGACGGGTATCATAAAACCCGTACCCGCCCCGCCCCGTTGCCATCCCTAACATGAGGTGGTTTGTAAGGAATTTAGAAAATGATAAAATATGTTATTTATTCATCACTCATTTTTTTAATTTTGTTTGACAAAATACACTTGTTATATTTGATTATGTGTATACATACTTGATTAGTTGAATAAATAAATAAATATATATATATATATATATATATGTGTGTGTGTGTGTGATTATATATTATTTTATTTATTTATATTTTAAATAAATAATTTAAAATTAATTAAATAATAATAATTATTATTATTAAAAAAATTAATAAGTAAAACTTAATTGCTTAAATCAACACATTAACCATTGTTGAATTTCTAGAAATTAGGATATGCGATTGCTAATTTCATTTTTTATGAAATTCTTAGATCTAGATTTGGATCTACATTCAGTTTAAATTCATGTTGAAGAAAAGATACTTGAATTTGAATTTCATGTTTAACCTCGACATTTCTATAGTATGAATTGAAATCCTGAATTGATGCATTTTCTAATAGAATTTATTTGTGTCTTATGTTTTATTTGCAGTTGATGGATTTTTTGTTATTTTACCTAAAATCTCCTCTCTAACATTGCGTAATAATATTGGATTCATTTGATTTGTGTTTCTATAAAATAAATTACCTAAGTTAGTATCTATATCGCAAATCTAAAAAGAATCTAGTTATTTTCTATAGTGACTCGATAATGTTATAAAAATGACATTATTATTAGGGACATAAGTGACTTTTCTTGATTTTATGACACAAGTAAATGTGTTTTGATTTTATCACATCTATTAACTATTTGTTGAATTGTCGTTGTGGATACTAACACATTCTAACAATTTTCTTTGAGTTTTGTTGTGGTTTTGTTTTGTTTTGATTTTATCACATTTATTAAGTGTTTATTGAATTGTCTTTGTGAATACTAACACATTCTAATTACAATATTTGAACATTTGCATTGTAGTTAAAATTTGGTCTTTAAAGGTTAAACGTGATTTTGATCACTTTTTCAATTTTTAGTGATATTGGCATTTTTAAAAATCACAAAAAGATTACAAAATATAGGAAATTTGATATGAAATGAGGTTCAATAGTCTTATATTTTATAAAATTCATTTTTTTTAGTGTTTTGCATGTTCTATGTCCTCTTATTAGTTATTTACTTTATGGTTGACTTTCTTTTTTTGTTGATTTTCATTATTTTGTTTTGTTTAGTATTATTAGTCTTGTTTCTATATTTAACTGTAATTTTAGACTTCGTTATATTTAATTTTTGCATTTGAAAATAAAAATTAATATAGTTTAATTATCATGATTTGACTAGGTTGGCCTCATTAGTCCAACATTTAGCCATTGGTGTTAATGTTGTTGGAAGCTATACTTATTAGCAACATGATCCATACACTAAGCAACAATGTTATGATCCTCCAAAGGAAGGATATTATGATTCATATTCTAATAAGTATAGTCTTTGCTAGACAGATCATCATTGGAGTCCTATGTAGGAAAATGTGTTGCAACAACATATTGTGCAAGATATTGTGCAGAATAATGGACCTTCATTGTAGGATTTGATGAACTAAATGACTATGAATCACATTTAGTTTAAACAAGAGTTTAAGGTTGCAACTTAATATTTGCAAACAAAGATTGTACAATTGATTACTAGTGTCAACCAATTATAGCTAGCACAATCATCTGTGTGTGTTTCCTATGAAACATTTTATGCTTATATTTGAGATAATAAAAAATTCAAGTGTGGAAAATGATATCAAGAAGCTTTTCTTGGTCAAACCACTAAGAGGGTGTTTACCCCGATTTAATTTGTACTTGTCTTTGTTATTGCATTATATGTTTACATTGAGGGCCATGTGATTTTCAAATATAGGTGTGTATTTATAGAATTAGAAATTTTCTATTTGTAATTAAACTTTTGTTATTTTTTGCAAGGAATTTTTTATTTTTTTTTGTTATATTTTTTTATTTTTTATTTTCTATTTATTGTATTTTGTTTTTTTTTGTTATGATTCTATATTTACTATTCTATATTTGTTTTTATTTTCTGTTTTTGCATGCAATTTATGTTTATGTATATTGTATCTATTTCTATTTATTGTATTTTGTTTTTTTTGTTATGATTCTATATTTACTATTCTATATTTGTATTTTTTTTCTTCTGTTTTTGCATGCAATTTATGTTTATTTATGTTGTATCTATTTCTATTTATTGTTTTTGTATTTTGTTTTTGTTTACTATTTATGTATCTTGTTAACTTTCTATATGATTTTTCATTTTAATATCTATTTTGTTTTTGTTATGTTTTCTATTTTACTGTTTTTGTATTTTTTAGTTTTACTACTTATGTAAAAAAAATGTTTTCTATTCTACATAATAATAATAATAATAATAATAATAATAATAATAATTCATTGAATTTTTAAAATTATAAATTATGAAAGTTGCATCATTTTTTGTTGAGAGGTTTTCAAAACTTGATGTGAGTCATTTTTGCATTTTTAGCATAGTGAGTTGACTTGGAAAAATTAAAGATGAGCCATTTGTGATAGAATAAATACCTTCGAAATTTCAAGCCTTATTTGATGGATAATTTGCTTCTTTCTTATGTGATTGCACTCGTGATGCTAGTTTCTCTAGGTTTTTCCTTGACTCTTTTTAATGTCTCTTATCTCACATGCATTATTGAAATAATTTAGGTCATTTTTCTTTATAAGCTACTAGTCAAAATGACTTATTTTGCACTTTTTCCCTTTGTAACCCCCCTTTGAGCCTTTATAACCCATTTTTTGATAGTTTGTTGTAAGTTGAGCTAACCAATATTAGGTAACTTGTACTCAAGCCAACTAACTCTAGTTAAAATTTGAAATTCAAATTTCAATTCTCCTTCTATAAGTAGCACCCAAATCTAGATCTACAAGAGCAAATGAGAACTTGTCACACAACATGGTGCAAAAGGTCTGATGGAAGGTCTAGTAGTAAGATAGGAGGTGTAGAAGAAAGCATACAAAAAAATGTGGCTAATGTGTGGAATAGGTGGCTTGGTGGGTAATGTGTGAATCCAATGAGGAGAGTGTGGGGATCATGCAAATGGATGTTCACCTGGAGACAAGTCTACAGAGAGAACAACGAGAACGGAGAGACTTGTCTCCAAGTGGACATCCACTTACATGGTCCCCACACTCTCAAAAGTGTTGAATTAGTTGATGATTCCTCAATAGAAGAAGATGATGAATTCTCTCTATTGCTATGAAAGTTTCAACACTTTCTAAGAAAAAGAAATGGAGAAAGAGGCTCAAATGTTAAAAAAAACAACAAAGTTGAACAACAAGAATGAGTCTACCCACAATATCTTCAATTGGTTTGAATGTGGCAATAGTAATCACATGAAACAAGACTTCCTTGTGTACTTGAAATAGAAACTAGATGAGAATAAAGGAAAACAAGAAAACAAACCAAAGATAAAAAAAATTGGCTTGGGGAGATAATGCCTCTAGTACCTATAGCAAAACTTGTGAAAAAGACCAAACAAATGTGTTATGGATGTTCGAATTGCTCAACTACAACACAAAAAAATATTAATGCAAGTTGTATGTATAAGGTACAAAAAAACATAAAACATTTCTCGCCAAAACATAACTTGAAAACATAAATTTCTTTATAAGGTTATAAATAATCCTTGCGCATATATACCTATACATCTAATACATAATTACTAAAAACATAAACCCTAGCATCGGTCAAGTATCTCTATATACTTGTTGTATTAGAATAACTCTATAAAAGAAAAGACATCATCCAACAGTGCTCACCCTCTAGCATAATCCTAACTTGCTCTCATACCAAGTATGATCATAGTAGTTCAATACATGGAAAAGTAAAGGTAACCTTGTGAAAGAAAAAAAAACCTTATCATATAAGAAGTAATCAACTTCAAAAAAACATAAACAACTTTAACAACAAATCAATTTACATCATAAAAAACATTATAGCAACTTAAAAAACTTACAACTTTCACAACATAACAACTTAAGACACGTATCGACTTTAATCAACTTATCAACTTAAGCAACTTATGTTTTGTCACGTGTTTTCAACTTTAGAGATCTCCTATAGTATAGTGAGTAGTCTAAGTGGTTTGACCTTATTAAACCACGACGTTTGACTTATCATTTCTCAATCAAGTATGGGAATTTTTAGGCAGGATAGCCTTTTTAAAAACTTATTTTGATGATCTAAGTCATATGAGAAGGGTGACAAGGCATGGAAGTTGTGAAGAGTAACAAGGCATGGTAACTTATTTAACAATATAGCTCATATGACGTCATCTATTTAGCAACATCGTCACATATCTCTAGTTCATTTTTCACATGAAGAGCGTGAAAAAGGTATGGAAAGTGTGAAAAAAGGTGAGATAGTAGTCACATGAGAAGTGTGACAAGGCATGGAAGGTGTGACTTAGTGGAATGTGTGTAGCACAAGGGAGGGTGCAAATAAGATTCAAGTGAGGGCCACTCCTTTGAGCTCACGCAAGCCCACTAATTCTATCTTCCATTATACACATATCCTAATTACAAAATACAACCCCAAAGGAAAAATATAAAATTAACCCTACACTAAATTACCCATAATACAAGGTCAAAATAAAAGTCAAAAGAAAACTATTTACAATATATTTTCAATGAGGTTAGTGGACCTAAGCTCGTCTTGAGTTACAGGTTACTAAATATATAATCTCAATACCTCTTTCATACTTGTGTGTATATATACATATATACATACATACAAATATATATATATATATATATATATATATATATATATATACTTTTATTTTGGGCCTTGTCTTTTGATCCAGGTAGTATAGAGACTTCATTGTAATTTTTCCTATTGTGTAATTTTTAGGCCTAGGAGGTGTAATTCATTTTTGGGCCATGCATTAATATTTGAGTTGAATTTGAAGCACATGTGGCTGGCCAAATCAAGCACATGGGAGTGCACATGGAGTTGTAAATTCAAATTCAAATATTAAGCACATGGTAACCAAAAACTAATCATATCTTCCTTGCTTGCCACATGGCCTTTTCTCATTGGCTAGTTTACTTCTTAGAGCTAGACGCACATGGTGCGCACATGGAAAGTTGGAGTCAAATTTTGAATTCAAAAGCTTGGACGACTAACTCACCTTAGTTAGGTTATCATGGTTTATTTAGAACCAAGGTTAGCATAGTTTGCTCTATAAGCTTCCTAACTCTATATAAGAATTTTTCCTCGTGTAATTTGTTACTTTTAGAGTATATAAAAATTGAATTTTTTGAATTCTCTCTCAAATCATTCTAGAATCACTTAGGAGAATTTCTTTGCTTAAGTACTTTCGTCAAGAAAACTTTCCTTGTACATCATTTCTTGCTCATCTCTTCCTTAAAGAGTGGTGCACCCCTTCTTATCTCTCCATATTTTCAATTTTCATTTGGTGTTTTGGATCCATGTCAAAAAACTTGAAGAGCTTGGAACCTTCCTAGGGAAATTCAACCATCATTTCTCCAAGGAATATAACAATAGGTTGATATCTATAGTGGATTTATCTCCAGTTAACAAAGATAAAGTGATATCTTTCAAATTTTCTTTGTTAGGGTGTTGAATATTCCTTTGTTGTTTTATTAGGGTTGGACTCGAGGAAGAAAAGGACTATTGTTTGGAAGAACTAGAAAAATCATTCAAGTTATCATAAAAGATACTTTGTCTAGTTCTATAGTGATAATAGCTGCCCTACCTATTATCTATGCAACTATGTTAGTTAAGGTAACAAATTATTTGATTGATGTGTTAGGGATGAGTTACAATTTTCATGTAACTTAGTTAATGTACTAATGTCAATTTGTTGAATTTTAATATTATTTTTGTTGCTATTTGATTTTGCAAGTGCTCTGCGAGAATGGATGATGGTCTCCACTGGTGATATTTTTTTCTCACTATCCTTGGAAAGTGGACCAACCTTTGTCGTAGTAGTTTAGTATCGTCCTCAAATATTTTTGATATTAGTAATTTCTATTCTAATGATTTATGAAAGAATATTGATATGATGGAAAGTTGATTCAACATAAAGCAAATGAAAGCGACAATATAAATTTTAAAAGAAACAGCTATATGAAGAGTGGATTGGATTCGAGTGTACTTCTTAACCCTTAGATCTTCCTTAAATAAATATGATTTCAGTTTCATTACTTCCATATTCATTAAATAACTCAACCAAATCCCTCAAAATTGAGTCCTAAAGCGATTAATCTTAAACATGATTCCTCTATGCTTTGAGATTAACACCTTGCATTAAGAACGGTAACTTGAACAAAGGTGGCTAAACAACTCAAGTCTATTCCTAGAACAAGAGATGATTAGGTGTGTGATTCAGTTTGGGTTTTTGAAAACATTTTCCAAGAGAGTTCAAAACTCAAAAATCATAAAATAGGTGATCAAACTGAAATAAGCATTAAGAGAAGAATCATACACAAGTAACGAAATTGCATAGGTTGTCTTTCATCTCGGTGATAGTGAGCTCAACGACACTAGTTAGTTTTGTTGTGTTGCTAAAAATCGATAGGTTGTGACATGGGTATTGAAGCATGTTATACACATGTTGACAGTTTCATGTCGTTTTATGAGAAAACATTTTGGTTTATATTTTCTAGAGATAATAAGCTTGTGTGTTGTAGTAATAATTGGATAAGAACTTGATAGTGTTGATTCTACCGGAAGGTCGCGGTCAGGGTCACGCATATTTATTTTGATAACTTTGGTTCTATCGGTAGGTCGCGGTTAGGGTCAAGTTCCTTTTTCTTTCCTATACCTGTTTCAAGATGATCATTCATGTTTCAAAATCTTATCATGATAAGTTTTTACTAATGACTAATGCATGACCATTTAAGATAATAAGCTTAATCGCTTATAAGTGTTTATCTTGTAATTGTTAAGATAAATAAGCTTGAAATCTTGGAAGTGATTAGCTCATAATTGTTTAAGATGATAAGCTTGTATGCTTGTAAATGATTAGCTTGTAATCATCAAGTTGAGTTCGAAAGCTCCTAAATGATTAACTTATAATTGTTAATTAGATGTTAAGTTTGAAAGCTTGAAATAATTAGCTTGTAATCGTTAAGATTACGAGTTTGGAAGCTTGTATATTATTAGCTTGTAATTATTAAGATGAGCTTAGAAGCTCATAAATAATTAGCTTGTAATCATTAAAATGATAACCTGGAAAATTCGTAGTTGATCAACTTGTAATCGTAATGGCAAAGAGCTCAAAAACTCATAGTTGATCAGCTTGCAATCATAAAGGCGAAGAGTTTGGAAACTTATAATTAATCAGTTTGTGACAAAAAAACTCAAAAGCTTGTGTTTAAATAGCTTGTGATCATAAAGGAAAAGAGCACAAAAGTTGTAACATTGTATGTGTTGCTTTTATGCATGTGTTGTTTGATGGTGTCTTGATTAATTGATATTTGAAGTTTTTGTGTTGTGTTGTATATTTTTTTTGTGATTTTTAAGGAATAGATAATCCTTATTGTTACACCCCAATTTTTTTATTATTATTATGGGTATTTTCGTAAATTTATTAAAAGTTTAGGGGTATTTTTGATTGCCAGAACGGGTCGTTCCAAAGTTGGAACGGGCCGTTCCAAAGGATGTAAATATGTTATTCTGCGTTGCTTCAGAACGGGCTTGGAATGGGTCGTTCTCCAAGTAGAACGGGCCGTTCTGCTTGGAGAACGGGGCGTTCTTCTTGCAGAACAGACCGTTCCAGAGGGAGAACAGGCCGTTCTGCTGAGTTTTAGAACGGACCATTCCGGTTTTGGAACGGGCCGTAGTGGTAGGTGGGCGAAAAATCCTATAAATAGGCCTCAAATCCTCTCATTTTTTTACACCTCTCATTCTCACTCTCTCTTCTCTTCTGTTCTCTCTTCCTTTCCTCTTCTTCTCTCTGAAGACCAAGAGGAACTCAGAGGATGAGGTTTTGTCCCAGTTTTAGTTCCCGTTCCTATTTAAGGAAAGAGAGGTGGAGGTTATGCCCTAGTTCCTATTTATCCAGGTACGGGGGAAAAAAGAATTATTTATATGTAGAGTTGGGTAGAGGAAAAACCCTAATTTTATAATTATTTCTGTTTGGGGAATTCTTGGTTTTATGTGATTCTATATGAATTTAGGATTATGAATATATGATTTAATTGTAAAAATGATGCTCTGGAAGAGAGAACGAAATTATAGAAAAGTGCCTGTAAGCTAGGTTTTGGGAAAATTGGAATATTTCTGTTTGAGAAATTGATGATCCTAGTAGATTTTGCACGTGTTGAGGATTAGAAATACATATTTAATTTGTAAGAATGATGATCTGAGAGGGAGAACGAAACTGTAGAAAAGTGCTTGTGAGTTAGGTTTTGGAACAATTGGGGGTTTCACTATTAGTGTTAAAATTATATTAATTTATGAATGTTATTATTGTATTGATTGATAAGAATGAATGATCTTGATGTGAATTACTTGAGGGGTATGTAAACCCTTATTTTGTTGGGCTTATCTGTTGTGTATGTGAGGTGGAATTGTGTACGTGATGTGAATTTGAATTATGAGATGAGATGTTGTATGGATGTGATTATGATTGTGATTGTGGTGCCTCACATCAGTGACTAGGGATGGCACGGCCCCTGGGTAAGTGGTGCTACAGGGAGGGCGTGACCCTAGCATGGTGTGGGATGAGTAAGACAGTTAACACACACCACTTATGTCAATTATGGCAGCCCTGACATAGGGCTAATTGCAAGAGATTGTGTGGATTGTAATGTGATTGTGGTTCCTCACACTAAAGGATCAAGGATGATACGAACCCTGGTAGTTGATGCTTCAGGGACGAGCGTACTCCTGGATGATCAGGGATGATATGAACCTTGGGTAGTTGATGCTTCAGGGACGAGCATACTCCCGGATGATCAGGGATGATACGAACCCTGGGTAGGTGATGCTTCAGGGACGAGCGTACTCCTTAATGACTAGGGATGGCACGACCCCTGGGTAAGTGATGCTACAGGGAGGGCGTGACCCTGGTTTGGTGTGGGAGGCAATTAACCCGTATCACTTGTGTCAGATGTGGCGAGGTCTTGGCATAGTGTTAATTGTAAGATTGGTGTGAATTATGGATGTGGATATGATATTGTTAATTGTAAGATTGACATGAATTATGGATATGGAAATGATGTTGTAAATTGTAAGATTGGTGTGAATTATGGATGTGGATATGATATTGTTAATTGTAAGATTGACATGAATTATGGATATGGAAATGATGTTGTAAATTGTATAATTGGTGTGGATTATGATGGATTGAGATATGTATGTGAAATGAGATATGTTAAATGTGAATTGAGATGTGAAGATCATGAATGATTGATATATATATATATATATATATATATATATATATATATATATATATATATATATATATATCTATATATATTTTATCAAATAATAAATTGTGATGAGATTATATTGTGATGTGTTTGTATGTACTTTGCATATAGATATTTTCTTTTCTCACTGTATAAACTGTGGATATTTTAGGTGAAGAAGATCCGGCTACGAGTGGCATCTAGAATGCCAACAGTTAAATTATGGGAATGCTCTGATAGTGTGACATCGGGGCAGAGGATTTCTAGGACAAAATATTTATATGGATTTGGTATTGTAATAAATGATTTTAAAATTGTAAACTCTTAAATTTTACCTTTCAAGTTTTAATTTTCAGTCATTTTCTTATATTGAAGAAAGAACAATTTTGAAGTTTTATGTGAACCCTTTTACGAACCCTTTGAAAGTTTATTCTTCTTAATTAAATTATATTATATATGTGCTGGGGTAGTAAGGGTGTCACACTTATAAGTTAAGTTGTTTATAGTTATTCAGGTTGACAACAATGTTTTCCAAGAACGGGAAGACATATAAGGTTTTCGGAAATAATAAACATCATAAGGTAATTTCTTTCAATTTATAGAGAGAAGTTTTATAAAGATAAGCTATTGAGCCAAGAAAGATTATTTCTTTTTCTGGTTCCACCTTGAGCATCCTTATCCTTCCTTTAAGTGGTGGTCGAGTTGTAGAAATTCAAATTCGAGCTAAAGAGCATGGAATCTTAGAGAGAAGTTGACCCTTGAGGGTCTCATTGCTCTTCGCCTTCTCCTTACAAGAAGGAAGGTCATTTGTAGCAACATTCGTTATTAACAAAACTCAATTGTCATTGGTAAAAAATGTCCTAGCAAGAAAATTGTAGTTGCAAGAACTATTGTTGCAAAAAGTTTTGCAGCAACATTAGATGTCGTTGTCACTACTTATACAATAACAACAATAATTATTATTTTAATTTTGACATAATTGTTGTTTTCATTAATAGTTTGTGTCATTAATAGTTTGTACTCGCCACTAAAGTGATTGTCATATTTTACATGATTTAACAACTTACAAAAGGCAACATTTCTTAAGTTAGATCAGTATATTAAACTCTCTTGCTCCTTGATTATTTATAATATATATATATATATATATATCAAAAGATATTATTTATATTTTATATAAATAATATATTATTGGTTTAAATATATTTTTCATCCATACAAAATAAGTATATTTTAAGTTTAGTCCTATAAGTTTTTTCTTTGTTATTTATCTTCTAAAACTCAAAACTATTATTTTAGTCCCCAACATTAATTACTACAATGTGACTTTTAATTATTTATGTGCTTATTAGTGTAACACCCCAGTTTTTATTTCATTTTTTTTATTATTTATTTATTTTAATTGAGGGTATTTTGGTAATTTTATAAAGGTGATAGGGGTGATTTAGTAGCTTGGAACGGGCTGTTCCGGAATTGGAACGGGTCGTTCCAAACTACCAAAAGGTATGTGATTTAGTAGCTTGGAACGGGCTGTTCTGGAATTAGAACGGGCCGTTCCAAACTACCAAATTGTATGTGAGTTAATAGCCCAAAACGGGCCGTTCTCAAGATGGAACGGGCCGTTCCAGACTATTAAATATGCCATTAACCCTAAATGGGAACGGGCTTGGAACGGGGCGTTCCCAAAATTATGGTCGTTGGGTGTAATTAATGCACACCAGAACGGGTCGTTCTGGTTTTGGAACGGGCCGTTCTGGATGTGATTTTTAGCCATGGTTTAAGGGTCCAGAACGGGCCGTTCCGGATTTGGAACGGGCCGTTCCGGCGCAGAATGCCTATATATAGAGCTGTTTGCCACTCCCAAAAAGCACACCTCTCATTTCTGATTTCTTTTCTTCTGCTCTCTCTCTTCTTTCCTCTACTTTCTGCTTCAGACCGAGGGGAACCCAGCGAGGGAGATCAACCAGATCTAGTGTAGATTCAGCTTCTACATATCTAGATTCAGCTTCTTCATATCCAGGTACGGGAGAAAAGGGGACTATTTATATGTAGAGTTACACGAGGAAATTGGGTAGAGGAAGAACCCTAATTTTATAATTATTTCTGTTTACAGAATTCGTTGTTTTGTGTGATTCTGTATGAATTTAGGATTATGAATATATATTTTATATGTAAAAATGATGCTCTGGGAGAGAGAACGAAATTATAGAAAAGTACCTGTAAGTTAAGTTTTCAGAAAAATTGGACTATTTCTGTTTGAGAAATTGAGGATCCCATTAGATTCTGTATGTGTTGAGGACTAGAAATATATATTTAATTTGTAAGAATGATGATCTGAGAGGGAGAACGAAACTGTAGAAAAGTGCCTGTGGGCTAGATTTTGGAACAATTGGGGGTTTTACCGTTATGTTGAAATTATATTAAATTGGTAATTTTGTTGAGTATTATATTAATTTATGAATGTTATTGTTATATTATTTAATAAGAATTGATAATCTAGATGTGAATTACTTGAGGAATGTGTAAACCCTTATTTTGTTAGACGTATCTGTTAAGTATGTGATATGAAATTGTGTATGTGATACGAAATCGTGATATTGGATGAGATGTTGTATGGACATGATTATGAATGTGATTGCGATGTGTTTCCTCACACTAATGCTCAGGGACGAGCGTACTCCTAGATGATCAGGGATGATACGAACCTTGGGTAGGTGATGCTTCAGGGACGAGCGTACTCCTGGATGATCACGGATGATACGAACCCTGGGTAGGTGATGCTTCAGGGACGAGCGTACTCCTGGATGATCACGGATGATACGAACCCTGGGTAGGTGATGCTTCAGGGACGAGCGTACTCCTAGATGATCAGGGATAATACGAACCCTGGGTAGGTGATATATCAAAGACGAGTGTACCCTTGGCATAGGGTGGGATGTGTGAGACAATTAATACTTATGTCGGGGCTGGCACGACCTTGGGCAAGAGATATTATAGGCGTGACCTTGGCATAGGGTTGATTGCAAGATTTGTGATGATTATTGTGATTGCGAATTGTGACGTGATGCTAGATTGATAAATTATGATACATTGAAATGGTTATGAATATTTTGTTAAGTATCGAGTTATAATGAGATGATATGTTGTGTGTTTGTATGTACTTTACATATAGATGTTTTCTTTTCTCACCGTACAATTTTGTGGATGTTTTAGGTGAGGAAGATCTGTCTGTGAGTGGCATCTAGAATGCCAACAGTTAAATTAGGGGTATGCTCTGATATTGTGACATCGGGGCAGAGGACTTTTAGGACAAAATTTTTATATGGATTTGAAATTGTAAATATCATTTTGAAAATAATTTGTAATCTTTAATATTGTGATTATTGGAGAACGATTTTTAAAGTTTCTCATGTGAACCCTTTTACCAACTTTGAAAATGTATTCTTCTTAATTTAATTACATTATTATAATGTATGTGTTGGGGTAGTAAGGTTGTCACATTTAGTGGTATCAGAGCAGGTCGATCCAATCGGCCGTGAGTTATGAGTCTACTATGCTTGTTTGGTAGATGATTGATGGAATGATTGATTGTGGAATCTGTTGATATGTTAGTGTTGTGATTGATTAAGTTTGTTGTTTACTTATAGTATAATTGTTAACTTTTCTGGAGATCAGAAAAGTAATGGCAGGAGGTAGGAATGATCGTGCAATCGCTGATGCTCTACAAGCGATGGCTCAGGCTCTTGGTAATTTGAACCAACGACCAGAGATAGATTGGTTGGAGAGATTCCAGCGAAATAATCCGCCAAGCTTCCGTGGGGGTTATAATCCTGATGGAGCTGCTGACTGGATTTTTAAAGTGGAAAAGATATTCCAAGCTATGGGATGTCCTTTGATACAGAAGGTGACTTTGGCTGCCTTCATGCTTTCTGGAGAGGCTGGAATCTGGTGGCAAGGTGCTCTGCAAAGAATGATAGCTACAGGTACCCAAGTGAACTGGGAGAATTTCAAGCGGCTATTCTTGGAGAAATACTTTCCCCGAGATGTAAGACATAAGAAATAGGTGGAATTCCTTGAGTTGAAGCAAGGAGAAAATTTTGTGGCTGAGTATGTGACTAAGTTTGAAGACTTGGTCAGATTTTGTCCTATGTATGATGGTGTGGGCAATGAAGAGGAAAAATGTGTGAAGTTTGTGAGCGGTCTTCGTCCTGAGATTAAACAAGTTTTCAATTATCAAGGGATCACTCACTATCATGAATTGGTAAACAAGTGCCGAGTATATGATGAGGACAACCGTGCTAGGGTAACTCATTATAAGAGTGGATGACCCGTGAGGAATAATAAGTTTGGGTCATCTAGTAAGGGTAAACCTTACACCAAGTCTGCCGGGAATTCAAGTTCTAAAGTGAATAATCAAGATTCTGTGCAACCAAGGAGCCAAGCTAGTCAAATGTCTAGAGGAGGGAGTGTGAGTTCTATTCCACACAACAACTGCTTCAACTATGGGAAGCCAGGGCATAGGACAATTGAGTGTCGAATACCAAGAGCAATAACATGTTACAACTGTCAACAGAAGGGACACAAAGCTAATGAATGCCCCAATAACAAGAAAGGAACAACAGAGGTTGGAGGGAGCGCTAGTAAACCTAGAGTGACAAGAAGGGTGTTTGCCTTGAGTGGTGTTGAAGCTACTCAATCCAAAGACTTAATCCAGGGTATGTGTTTCATCAATGGAACTCCTCTAATTGTGTTGTATGACTCTGGTGCGACTCACTCTTTTATATCACATGCGTGTGTGTCCAAATTAAAATTATCTGTTTATTCCTTGTCTTTTGAATTAATAGTAGAGACACCAACTAGTGGTTCAGTGTCTACTTCTGATGTCTGTTTAAAGTGTCCTTTCATTATTGATGGTAGAGATTTTATAGTTGACTTAATTTGTTTGCCTCTAAGTCAGCTAGATGTTATTCTGGGTATGGACTGGTTATCTTCCAATCATGTCCTTTTGAATTGTGCTGATAAATCTATTGTCTTCGGTGAGCCTGTTGAAAAAGTGAGTAAGGATTATTTGACTGCCAACCAAGTTAAGGTATCTTTACAAGAGGATGCCCAAGTGTACATGTTGTTAGCTTCTTTGAATTCTGATAGTAATATTTTGGTGAATGAACTGCCTGTTGTATGTGACTTTTCGGATGTCTTCTCTGATGATATGTCTAGCTTACCACCTAGAAGAGAAGTAGAATTTTCCATAGACTTAGTACCAGGAACAGGACCTATTTCTATTGCATCTTATAGGATGTCACCCGTAGAGTTAGTGGAGCTTAAGAAACAAATAGAAGATTTGTTGGAGAAGGGGTTTGTGAGGCCTAGTGTATCACCTTGGGGAGCACCCGTACTATTAGTTAAGAAGAAGGATGGTAGTATGAGATTGTGTGTAGATTATCGCCAGTTGAACAAGGTGACCATTAAGAATAAATATCCATTGCCTAGGATAGATGATCTTATGGACCAGTTGGTGGGTGCTTGTGTATTTAGTAAAATTGATCTTAGATCGGGGTACCATCAGATTAGAGTTAAGAGTGAGGATGTACCTAAGACAGCATTTAGGACTCGTTATGGACACTATGAGTATCTAGTAATGCCTTTTGGTGTGACAAATGCTCCTACAATTTTTATGGATTACATGAACCAAATTTTTCATCCGTATTTGGATAAATTTGTAGTTGTCTTCATAGATGACATACTAGTTTATTCCAAGACTAAAGAAGAGCATAAGGAACACTTAAAGGTAGTACTTCAAACTCTCAGGGAGAGACAACTTTATGCCAAGTTGTCTAAGTGTGACTTTTGGCTAGAGGAGGTGAGTTTCTTAGGACATGTGATTTCAAGTGGGGGTATAGCAGTAGATCCATCTAAAGTTGAGGCGATGCTTAATTGGGAGACACCTAAGTCAGTTAGTGAGATTAGGAGTTTTCTTGGATTGGCTGGATACTATAGAAGATTCATAGAGGGATTCTCTAAGTTAGCATTACCCTTGACAAGTTTAACTAGGAAAGGAGTTGTGTTTGTATGGGATAGTAAATGCGAGAATAGTTTCCGAACCCTTAAGGAGAAGTTAACTAGTGCACCTGTTTTAGTAAGACTTTTGTGGTTTATTGTGACGCTTCTAAGATGGGTTTGGGTGGAGTGTTAATGCAAGAAGGAAAAGTCGTATCTTATGCATCTAGGCAATTGAAAATACATGAGAAGAATTATCCCACCCATGATCTTGAATTAGCAGCTGTGGTATTCACACTTAAGATTTGGAGACATTATTTGTATGGTTCAAAATTTGAGGTGTTTAGTGAACATAAGAGTCTTAGGTATTTATTTGACCAAAAGGAATTAAATATGAGGCAAAGGAGATGGTTAGAGTTCCTTAAGGATTATGATTTTAATCTTAGTTATCATCCGGGCAAAGCCAATGTGGTGGCTGATGCTTTAAGTAGGAAATTGTTGCATTTGTCTTCTCTTATGATTAGGGAGATGGACCTTTTGGCTCAATTTAGAGACTTGAGTTTGACTTGTGAGGTGACCCCTAGTAGTGTGAGACTAGATATGACTCAAGTGACTAGTGAGTTGTTGAGGAAAATTGGAGAAGCACAGTTGGTGGATTCGTTTCTAGTGGCTACACGTGAGGCTATAGGACAAGGTATTGGAGGAGAATTTACCTTGGGTGTAGATGGAGTGTTAAGATTTAAAGACCGAGTGTGCGTGCCTAGTGACCCTACACTTAGACGTTTGATCCTAGAGGAAGGTCATAGGAGCAAGCTTAGTTTTCACCCAAGAGCAGCTAAGATGTATCAAGACCGTAGGAAGATATTTTGGTGGCCTAGGATGAAGAAAGATATAGCTGAATTTGTGAGTGCCTGTTTAGTGTTTCAGAAGGCTAAGATAGAACATCAGAAACCTTCAGGACTGCTTCAGCCTTTGAGTATACCCGAGTGGAAGTGGGATAACATTTCTATGGATTTTGTAGTTGCTTTGCCTAGGACTAGGAGAGGGCAGGATTCCATTTGGGTTATAGTTGATAGGTTGACTAAGAGTGCACATTTCTTACCTATTAACATTAGGTACTCTCTAGAGAGATTGGCTGGACTGTATATTGATGAGATTGTGAGATTGCATGGGATACCATCTAGTATAGTGTCAGACAGAGACCCTAGATTCACCTCTAGGTTTTGGGAGAGCCTACAACAAGCTTTGAGGACCCAACTTAGACTTAATTCAGCTTACTACCCTCAAACTGATGGTTAGACTGAGAGGACTATTCAATCTTTAGAGGATTTGCTTAGAGCCTGTGTATTGGACCAAGGGGGTAGTTGGGATAGTCTTTTACCTTTGATAGAGTTTACCTATAATAATAGTTACCACTCTAGTATAGGTATGACACCTTATGAAGCCTTGTATGGTAGGAGATGTAGGACCCCTTTGTGTTGGTGCGAACCTGGTGATAATGTTATCTTAGGACCTGAGATTGTGCAACAAACCACTGATAAGGTTAGATTGATACAATAGAGGATGAGAACAACTCAGAGTTGACAGAAAAGTTATGCTGACAGGAGAAGGAAGGACTTGGAATTTCAAGAAGGTGACCATGTGTTCTTGAAAGTCACTCCGTGGACTAGGGTTGGCAGGGCATTGAAATCCAGAAAACTTACTCCTCGATTTATTGGTCCTTTCCAAATTCTAAAAAGAGTCGGTAGTGTTGCCTACCAAATTGCTTTGCCTCTTAATCTGTCAAATCTCCATGATGTTTTCCACATTTCCCAACTTCGGAAATACATCCATGATCCTTCGCATGTGATTGAGTCGGATCATCTTGAGGTTAAGGAGAACCTAACTGTGGAAGCTACCCCGGTGAGAGTCGAGGATCGAATGGTGAAGCAACTTAGGGGTAAGGAAATTCCTTTGGTGAAAGTTATTTGGGGAGGAGGAGCTACACCTGAAAGTGCTACTTGGGAGTTAGAGGAGAAGATGAAAGCTTCATATCCATTTTTATTTGCTTCAGGTAATTTCGAGAACGAAATTTCTTAAAGGAGGGGAGAATTGTAACACCCCAGTTTTTATTTCATTTTTATTATTTATTTATTTTAATTGAGGGTATTTTGGTAATTTTATAAAGGTGATAGGGGTGATTTATTAGCTTGGAACGGGCTGTTCCGGAATTGGAACGGGCCGTTCCAAACTACCAAATTATATGTGAGTTAATAGCCCAGAACGGGCCGTTCTCAAGATGGAACGGGCCGTTCCGGACTATTAAATATGCCATTAACCCTAAATGGGAACGGGCTTGGAACGGGGCGTTCCCAAAATTATGGTCGTTGGGTGTAATTAATGCACACCAGAGCGGGCCGTTCCAAACTACCAAAAGGTATGTGATTTAGTAGCTTGGAACGGGCTGTTCTGGAATTGGAACGGGCCGTTCCAAACTACCAAATTATATGTGAGTTAATAGCCCAGAACGGGCCGTTCTCAAGATGGAACGGGTCGTTCCGGACTATTAAATATGCCATTAACCCTAAATGGGAACGGGCTTGGAACGGGGCGTTCCCAAAATTATGGTCGTTGGGTGTAATTAATGCACACCAGAACGGGCCGTTCTGGTTTTCGAACGGGCCGTTTTGGATGTGATTTTTAGCCATGGTTTAAGGGTCCGGAACGGGCCGTTCCGGTGCAGAATGCCTATATATAGAGCTGTTTGCCACTCCCAAAAAAGCACACCTCTCATTTCTGATTTCTTTTCTTCTTCTCTCTCTCTTCTTTCCTCTACTTTCTGCTTCAGACCGAGGGGAACCCAGCGAGAGAGATCAACCAGATCTAGTGTAGATTCAGCTTCTACATATCTAGATTCAGCTTCTTCATATCCATGTACGGGAGAAAAGGGGACTATTTATATGTAGAGTTACACGAGGAAATTGGGTAGAGGAAGAACCCTAATTTTATAATTATTTTTGTTTAGAGAATTCGTTGTTTTGTGTGATTCTGTATGAATTTAGGATTATGAATATATATTTTATTTGTAAAAATGATGCTCTGGGAGAGAGAATGAAATTATAGAAAAGTACCTGTAAGTTAAGTTTTGGGAAAAATTGGACTATTTCTGTTTGAGAAATTGAGGATCCTATTAGATTCTGTATGTGTTGAGGACTAAAAATATATATTTAATTTGTAAGAATGATGATCTGAGAGGGAGAACGAAATTGTAGAAAAGTGCCTGTGGGCTAGATTTTGGAACAATTGGGGGTTTTACCGTTATGTTGAAATTATATTAAATTGGTAATTTTGTTGAGTATTATATTAATTTATGAATGTTATTGTTATATTATTTAATAAGAATTGATAATCTAGATGTGAATTGCTTGAGGAATGTGTAAACCCTTATTTTGTTAGACGTATCTGTTGAGTATGTGATATAGAATTGTGTATGTGATACAGAATCGTGATATTGGATGAGATGTTGTATGGACATGATTATGAATGTGATTGCGATGTGTTTCCTCACACTAATGCTCAGGGACGAGCGTACTCCTAGATGATCAGGGATGATACGAACCCTAGGTAGGTGATGCTTCAAGGACGAGCGTACTCCTGGATGATCACGGATGATACGAACCCTGGGTAGGTGATGCTTTAGGGACGAGCGTACTCCTGGATGATCACAGATGATACGAACCCTGGGTAGGTGATGCTTCAGGGACGAGCGTACTCCTAGATGATCAGGGATGATACGAACCCTGGGTAGGTGATATATCAAAGACGAGTGTACCCTTGGCATAGGGTGGGATGTGTGAGACAATTAATACTTATGTCGGGGGTGGCACGACCTTGGGCAAGAGATATTATAGGCGTGACCTTGGCATAGGGTTGATTGCAAGATTTGTGATGATTATTGTGATTGCGAATTGTGACGTGATGCTGGATTGATAAATTATGATACATTGAAATGGTTATGAATATTTTGTTAAGTATCGAGTTATAATGAGATGATATGTTGTGTGTTTGTATGTACTTTACATATAGATGTTTTCTTTTCTCACCGTACAATTTTGTGGATGTTTTAGGTGAGGAAGATCTGGCTGTGAGTGGCATCTAGAATGCCAACAGTTAAATTAGGGGTATGCTCTGATATTGTGACATCGGGGCAGAGGACTTTTAGGACAGAATTTTTATATGGATTTGAAATTGTAAATATCATTTTGAAAATAATTTGTAATCTTTAATATTGTGATTATTGGAAAACGATTTTTAAAGTTTCTCATGTGAACCCTTTTACCAACTTTGAAAATGTATTCTTCTTAATTTAATTACATTATTATAATGTATGTGTTGGGGTAGTAAGGGTGTCACAATTAGAATGTTGTTTAATCATCTTAGCTGATACACTTTGTGAAATTTTATCTACATATGACACTTCTAAATCAACCTTTATCTATTAATCATGAATCTCGATCATGTGCGAGAGTATTTTTAGGGACTTTTCTTCAATAAGAGGGATTGTAGGAATTTTTCAATTTGTTATCTAATTCAATTTTTATTTATCATAATTATTTATTAATATTTAAAATAAATTATCAATAAAATAAAAATATTTTTTTACAGTACAAATTATTTATTATAAATTTAAACTATAATTTGTATGTTTAAAATATTTATATATATACTTATTTTAAATATAATTTATATATTAAAATATAATATTTTTATATAATTTATTATAAATTTTAATTATATTATACATAATAAATCTTTAAAATACTAGTTTTATATAAATCTTTAAAATAATTGTTATATATACCTCAAAATGGTCATCAAGGAGTTTTGCTAAGTTGCATTTCTACAACTCCAAATATGCTCAATATACTACATTATTTTCAAGCTGTAAGGAAGATGACGTTTTCATCTTGATTATTATATTTGTCCATGATGTAGGATTTTTCGGTGCACAACTTCTTCATAAAGGTTGTAGATAATTGTTCTACCTTTTCATAACCATAAAGTTTGCCTCAAGATCATATCTATAACTCAAGTTATGCGTGAAATATTGAAGTTGTGTTTCATAGTCAAGCCCAACAGTATCTGCAACTTCTTTTCCAATTTTGCACATGATCTCCTTCATATAAGCTCTTGGCTCTTCATGAAGAATGTAGATACTTTTTCAAACTATTCATAACCACCAAGATCTTCTCAAATGAATTCCCAAAACTTGGAATATTATACAAATAATTTTCACACTCTTTCTTTCTGAGCCATTCCGAGTTCTTGCTACTAAAGTCTCATTTTGAGATTTATGCCATATTGATTTTGAGCCATCTTCTAAAAATCATTATGAATAAATTAAGTTTACTTTAATTAATATTCTGAATACACTAAGAAAACTTATTAATAACATAAATATTCAAAAGGCTTATGACATTTTGCTCATAAGGTTTATCATAATTAAAACATTAAAGGTCTAGACTCAACAATCCAAACCTATACATAAACTCAATTGACAAATAACTCATTTAAAAATTTCACTCAACCATTTATTAATAATTAATAGGATATTAAATTATAGTGATATACAAATATTAAGAATCCATTCAAGAGTTCTTACAAAACGTATTTCTTTCAAAATTTATGTAAAAAAACATAAACACATAAGAGACTAATTTCATTAATTATTATGATTTTAAAGTAATTATAATGAAAAAATATCTCATAATTTGATTAAAATTAATTATTGTGTTAAAATTTATGTAAAATATTCAACATATTATAAAGAATAAAAGTTATAATAATAATAATAATAATAATAATAATAATAATAACAATAATAATAATAATAATAATAATAATAATAATAATAATAATAATAATCAGACATTAATATGAAAAACTAAATACAATATTTTATTTAAAAATTAAAAATATTTTCATGTATATAAAGCAAACAATTTTTACTATACTTTTCATCCTAAAATCCCCCATCAAATCATTCAACATATATAATATAGAACTAAAAATTAAAATTATTATCTTCACACAAAAATTAAAATTATTATGATATAATAAGAAATTAATATTTAAAAATGTAATAATTAAAATTATTATTGTTCTTACCGGAATTTGGCCGTAGGGATGGTCTGCCCAGTAAGATCAGTGAGCCTCCTTTTCTTGATGTGTTGGTGCTCCAAGATGGGGGAGGTACCTGCAAAAGAGACTCTGATGCCAAAGTTAGGGTTTGTATGAGTATGAGTCTCGTATATATAATGCACATACTTTTGTGTGAATTAGGGTTGTCTTGGGCCTGAGATAAGATATGATATGATACGATATCATATAATATGATATGATCACGTTGTGACATAATATGGTATAATTGGAGAACGGTTTTGGCCTGGGACGAGATCTCCGGGCTCGGGCGTGGTCTGTCCGGATTCCGGGCTGACGTTGTTCAACGCGTGCCCGGGATGACCCTTATAATGTCAACCCGGGCTGAGAGCCGGGGTGCGAAATGCGGTCAATACACTAGCCCCCCGAGCTCCGAAGGCCGTAGGCCGAGGAGTTAAGGTCGGGCCCGTGAGAGGAGAGGTGGCTTTGCGCGTACGCTAGCTGGAGGCTCGCCACGTGTCGCGACTGTTCATGCTCTGGAGACGTTTGATTGACGTATTGGGGGCAGTGACGGTTTTTTAATGATGGTTTGGTAATAAGTGTGTCATCGGGTGTGCCTTTCAACTGACACGTGTCGCGTCGGTTTTGAATTTCGGGGAGAGTTTTAGCCTTTCTCTCTTCTCGCGCGTCTTCCCTGTCTTTCTTCTGACTTCTCGAGTACGAGAGCTTTTCTTGGTTCCCTTTACCTCCTTTCTCTTTTGCGCTTCCGTCGCCGTCGTCGTTTCCGGTAGTCCCTTCTTTGTTAGGGTTGTTTTCTGAGGAGGAGTACCAGGTACTTCCTTTTTATTTGCTTCTTCTCTTTTTTCATGGCCGGTGGAAGTGGTGCCGGATCCTCTGCGTCTGCCAGGGGCAAGGCGCGTGGCAAGGTGGTGGCCGCCGGAAGGGTCACTGTTGAGAAGAAAGATTCGCCGCCACCTAGGGGCCCAGAGCCGGGCGTTCCTGGTTACGACTGGGTCAAACGCGAGGTGGCCGAGGCTCAGAGCATTTTTCGCTCTTTCCTCGAAGTGAATGCGTTTTGGAGAGCGCATAGGGTTTGCGATTCCTCTATTTCCCACATGATTCAGCTTGAGCCTTGTCAAGCTGATGAGGGCGTGTATATGGGGAGGTCTACTGATCCCCCTCATTTCTATGTATATCAATGCTTTTTTAGGGATTTGGGTGTCTGTCTTCCTTTTACCCAGTTTGAGTGCGATTTTTTGAATTTCATCAACGCGGCTCCTTGCCAGTTGCATCCCAATAGTTGGGGTTTTTTGAGGGCTTTTCAGGTCCTGTGTACAGTTCTAGGTATAGAGGTGTCTCTTCGCGTCTTTCTTCATTTTTATCAGTTGAAGATGGGCGTTCTGCCTTATGGCATTTTGTCCCTGAGAGGGAGTAGGGATGGGGGCTTGTTTACTCCCTACTCCCAATCGTATAAAAATTTCAAGCAGGAGTTTTTCCGGGTCGCCCTTGTGGGTGTTGACCCTTTGGAAGACGAGGTGTTCTACTTAGGCGGTTTGCCGAGGTTTCCATTCTATTGGTGTCCCAAGCCGTCCCGGTTTCACGGTTTGGGGGATCTGAAGGTGACGGCCGCGGAGACGGCCGCCATCAAGAATCTTGCCGCGCTCCCTCGTCCATTGGATTGCAAGCTCGTCTTGTCGCTTGCGAATTCGCCTTTCAGGGAGAGGGGCCTAGAGAGTGAGTATTATGTGCTCTGGTAGGTTTTTAGGACTTGTGTGGTTGCCGGTTATTGATGTGTTTCTGTTTCTTTTCTGCAGGCATTATGGGCAGAAACTTGTGGCGTCAGCTTAAACACCGCTACAATGTTTCCGAGCTCGAGGTTCCCGAGCCTCCGGAGGAGGATGCTGTCTCCCTAAAGACCCACCGGAAGAGGAAGATGGGGAAGGAGGAGGTCGGGGGGACCTCCGCTTCTCACGATGTCGAGGAGGCGACCTCCCGGGTTGTGGACGCTGTGGATCTCACCGATAGCCCTCCGGCCATGGAGGCCTCGCCAGTGGCTACGGCGGAGGTGGTGCAGGGTGTCGGGCTTACTGCACCGGACGCCGAGGTGAGTAGCTTATCATATGCACGTGTTTTCCGTGTTAGTTCCCCGTCTTTGTTTTTTGAGGCGTTATGGATCCCTTTGCAAGGCGGGGTTGGCGTTGCTGAGGTGGAGGTCTGCGTTTCCGAGCAGACCGTCCGAGTTGCCAAGGTGGTAAGTATTGTCTTCTCGGACTTTTCACTCTGGCTTTTTGCTATGTTGCCTGGCTGTTTGATCTGGGTGATTTTTTGTAGGCAGGAAGTGCCTCTGGGCCTAAGCTGCAAGCAGGGAAAGCCGTTGAGCCTGAGGTGCAGGCGGGAAAAGCCGCTGAGCCTGAGGTGCAAGCAGGAAATGCCGCTGATCCTGAGGTGCAGGCTTCCGGGCTGGCCGCCCAGGCCACTGGGGTGAGTCTGGTTTTTTGTTTTGTTTTGTTTTGTTTTTGTGGCTTTCTCGCATGTCTCCTTATCTATTTGTGATGCGGGACTGGTGTTTACAGGCGGGCTCATCGCAGGGGCCTTCCCGGACCCAATATCTGTCCCATCGCTTTGGGAAGGGGATAGATACGGTGCGGCTGGATCACGTGAGCGCGTCCGCCGGTATGGATTCATTACGGAGCGCGGGGGTGACCGCGGAGAGGTTCTTTCCTCAGGGTTTGTTGAGCTCTGAGGACCAGGGATTGATTGACAGGATCAGTCCCGAGGACAGTTTTGATGCTGCCCAGGTCATGCTGCAGAGGGTGATAGGCATAATGAGTCACTGGAAACCCAAGTGGGGCCAGCAGCGAGAAGACTTGGCCAAGCAGCAGCAGGAGCTGGCTAAGCGGGAGCAGGAGCTGGCCAAGCAAGAGCAGGAGCTGGCTAAGGTGAAGGGTCGGCTTCAGCCATGGAAGGAGGCGAACAAGATCCTGAGGGAGGATAACAAGACTCTCACCGCGGCTCTTGATGAGGCGAAGCGGCGGGAGGCTGAGCTCCGGACCGCGCGTAGCGACCTTGCGCGGGTGCAGAAATCTCTTGAGATTGCATTGCGGTCCAATGAGGCTTATGCTTCTCGAGTGGGGGAGCTGTAGGGGCTCGCCGCTTTTTCTCGGGCGCGGGCCCGTTTTTTGGAGGACGAGGTGACGTCCTCCCGTGACCAGGTGCGGGTCTTAGAGGATGCTGTGGCCTCTCTAAAGGGGGAGTTGGCAGCGGCGGCTGAGGAGCGTCTCCGTAGTGAGGCCACTCTGGGTGGTCGAGAGGATGAGTTTGCTGCGCTGAGAGTAGAGCTCGTGGAGCTGGCAGCGGGGAAAGCGGCCGTGGAAGGACGGCTCGTCGAGATGGAGCGCTCCGTCGTGGCAGAGCATAAGAGGGGCTTTTAGAAGGCTGCCTGTCAAGCACGACTTCTTGCTCCCGGGTTCGACTTCTCCTCGATGCATGTGGAGAAGGTGGTCCGTCGTGGGAGGATTGTTTCGGAGGACGATGTTAACGACAGTTCCAGTGAAAATGCATCCGCTTGGGTTTTCTTTGTAATTTTGGTTTCCTTTCTCTTTGGCGTGAATTGATGTACTGAATCTTGTGAACTTTGCTTGTATACATGTATGCATGTTGCTCTATTTTGTTCGTTTTGGGTTTAATTTTGGCTGTTCGCGCTGTTTGAAGCGCATGTTTGGCATCTGTTATATGCTTTTGTATCGGGTGATACCTCTTATCTTGCGCTAGTGACGTCGAGATTCGAGGTCGGCCTTAGTTGCTTGCTCAGTAGGGTTTTTCGTGGAATAGTTCGGACTCGGCCGTAGATGAATGTGTTAAGATTCGTATTCGATCTCTAATTGTGACTTTGTAATTGTTGTGAGAGTTTATAAATGACCCTAGGCTGGAGTCAAGGTCAGAATTCAATCCTAAGTTGGTCGTGCCGAGGTTCGAATTCGACCCCGGTATCGAGAGTGGGGTGTGCTTTGCCAGGGTTCAAAGTTGTCCTCAGGTTAGTGGTTTGGTATCGACCTTTAAGGGAGAATTCGTGTGTGTGTTGAGATTCGTATTCGACCTCGGATTTTGAATTAGGCGACTTGGTTAGGTTCGGACTCGACCTTTAAGGGGGAGCATCGAGGCTCATACTCGACCTTGTATGCTAAACGAGGTTCGGGCGTGACTTCGAACTTCTGTTTGGGTGAGTGTCTCTATAGAGGCTTGATGACCTTGATTTATTAGTGTCGAGGTATTGCGCCGACCTCAAGCCGGAGTGTAGTAGGTTGGATAAGTGGTCCATGTCAGCCCTTAAGTTTAGGGTCATGCATGTTTTGTCATGGATCGAACTCGATTTCGGGTATGTGGTCGGGACTCGACCTCCGAATGAGTTACTAGGGTTCGACCTTGACTTTTGACAAGAGCGTCGAGGTTTGCACTTGACTTCGTAAATTGCGAGCGGGTTCCATTAAGGTTCGGACTCGACCTTTGAAGAAAGCGTCGGGGTTCGTACTCGACCTCGGATTTGACGTTTGATTAAGGTTCGAACTGGACCTCAGATTTTTGCGAATGAATGGGTTAAGGTTCGTGTTCGGCCTTTAACGAGAGTGCTGGGGTTCGTGCTCGACCTCGGGTTTGCCTTTTTAAGGTTCGAACTCGACCTTTATTAAGGATACCGGGGTTCGTGCTCGACCTCGGGTTTGCATTTTTAAGGTTCGAACTCGACCTTCTATCAAGGATACCGGGGTTCGTGCTCGACCTCGGGTTTGCATTTTTAAGGTTCGAACTCGACCTTTATCAAGGATACCGGGGTTCGTGCTCGACCTCGGGTTTGCATTTTTAAGGTTCGAACTCGACCTTTATCAAGGATACCGGGGTTCGTGCTCGACCTCGGGTTTGCATTTTTAAGGTTCGAACTCGACCTTTATCAAGGATACCAGGGTTCGTGCTCGACCTCGGGTTTGCATTTTTAAGGTTCGAACTCGACCTTTATCAAGGATACCGGGGTTCGTACTAGACCTCGGGTTTGCATTTTTAAGGTTCGAACTCGACCTTTATCAAGGATACCAGGGTTCATGCTCGACCTCAGGTTTGCATTTTTAAGGTTCGAACTCGACCTTTATCAAGGATACCGGGGTTCGTACTCGACCTCGGGTTTGCATTTTTAAGGTTCGAACTCGACCTTTATCAAGAATACCAGGGTTCGTACTCGACCTCGGGTTTGCATTTTTAAGGTTCGAACTCGACCTTTATCAAGGATACCGGGGTTCGTACTCGACCTCGAGTTTGCATTTTTAAGGTTCGAACTCGACCTTTATCAAGGATACCGGGGTTCGTACTCGACCTCGGGTTTGCATTTTTAAGGTTCGAACTCGACCTTTATCAAGGATACCGGGGTTCGTGCTCGACCTCGGGTTTGCATTTTTAAGGTTCGAACTCGACCTTTATCAAGGATACCGGGGTTCGTGCTCGACCTCGGGTTTGCATTTTTAAGGTTCGAACTCGACCTTTATCAAGAATACCAGGGTTCGTACTCGACCTCGGGTTTTACGCGCGCGATTGGATTACAGGGGTTCTATTTTCGTGTTTACAGTAATTGATGCGGTAATATTTAAGGAAATGCAGTGAGTGAGCGAAAAGGAGAATATTATTAGATAATCCTGCCGTGCCTCGTTAAAAACCCTCTCCATTTAGGACGGAGGCGGGAAAAGAGTGCGCGGTTTCGCTTTTACAAATGTGAAATTAGAGTTTAGGGGCATGTTGTGGGGGGACTCTTCTTGCCCTCCTTGCCGGACGCGGAGATCCTCAGGCTTTCGGCATAGCATTGCCGAGCTGTCTTCTGGTTTGCTCTAACGGAGATAATTTTTCCGTCCTATCCTGGGAACTTCATGGTGAGGTGCGGGGTGGACACCACCACGCCGAGATGATTTAAGGTCGGCCTCCCTATTATGATGTTATAGGAGGTGTTGGCCTCCACGAGGAGGTATCGGACCATGATTCTTCTGGCGTCCGGGGGTGTGACGAAGGTTGTGAGCAGGTCCACGTATCCGCGGGTGTGGACCCGTTCACCGGCGAAGCCAACTAGGGGCTCTGTATGCGGCTGGATGAGAGAGTGAGGGACGTCGAGCTTGAGGAAAGCTGGCCAATACAGGACGTCTGCCGAGCTCCCCTGATCGATGAGTGTCTTTTGGACTTCCCAGTTTGCAATTTCTACCCCGATGACCATGGGGTCATCCTGATTGGGGCTGATCCCTGCGTAGTCCTCGTCGGAGAAAGAGATTGGTGGTGAGCTCTTGTAGGGGATCGAGGCAGTGGAATGGGCGCAGTTGATACTGCGGAGGTGTCTTTTTCGGGCTAAGCTGCTGGCACCTCCTCCGGCGAAGCTGCCTGCAATTGTGTTGATTATTCCCCGCAGGGGGCTGGTTCGGTCTCCTGGCTTATTTCAGCCTGTACTGCGCCATTGGCGTTTTGCTGAGGTTCTGTGGGTAGGTCCCCCCGAGCTCCTGATTCGCGGCCTCTCCCGCGTCCCCGGCCTCCGGAGCCACCTCGGGAGCCTGGCTGTCGCTGAATGTAGTGGCCGAGGTGACCTGCCTGGATGAGTTCCTCGATGCGGTCCCGGAGTGTGCGACACTCGTCTGTGGTATGGCCATAGTTTCTGTGATACCGACAGTGTTTGGACTTGTCAGCACTGTTTGGTGTGTGGCCGGGTGGTGGGAGTTCTAGCAGGTTGTTGTTACTGGCTTCCTCCAAAATGTGGACTCTTGGGGCGTTCAGAAGGGTGTAGAAGTCGTACCTCCCGGCTCTGTTTGTCCTGGCTGACTTCTTGAATTGGCTGTCGTTGTTGACTTTAACCTTGTCTTTGTGGCCCTGTTCTGGTTTAGTGGGGCCCTTACCGCGAACCTGGTCGCGGAAGGCCGCGTGCTCCTCCATTTGAATGTAGTCGGCGGCGCCGGCGCGCAGTTCGTCCATATCGCGAGGGGCGTCGCGACATAGGCTGTCGACGAACGATCCGGGTTTCAGTTCCATGAGCATGGCGTGTAGGGCGACTTCCGGGTTTAGATTTTGGATCCGGACTGATATGTTAGAGAAGCGCTCCATGAAGGCCCGTAGGGGCTCGTCGTCATTCTGTCTGAGGTTGGCCAAGGCGGCCGAGGTTGTGTGGTGAGGTCGGCTGGTGGCGTACTATGTCGTGAACCGCCGCACCAAGGTGGCGAAACTGTCAATGGACCCTGCCGGCAGTTGGGTGTACCAATGGAGCGCGGGTCCTTTAAGCGAGGTCGGGAAGACCTTGCATAGTATAGCGTCACTGTTAGTGTAAAGGTTTACCTGAGTCGTGTACGCGTCGACGTGCTCATCGAGGTCCGTAGTGCCGTCGTAGCGGTCGAGGTGGAGGGGCTTCCACCTGCGGGGTAACGAAGTCTCCATGATGCCGTTCACAAAGGGATGACGGCGGAAAGGCTCTTGGCCCTCGGAGACATGAGTGGGGGCCTTGCTGGTGCCCTGCCCTGATCTGTGTGTTGATGCATGAGACCGGTGCGTGGCGGGCTGTGAATGTGGTGCCTTGGTGGTTGCTTGGGAATGGGGGGCTGAATGCGCCTCCTCCTCATGATCACCGCTGTTGTGCGGTGGCTGGCCGGGGCGATGCCGAGGGAGCTGGGCGCGGATGCGCTCGTTCTCGGCGTGTAGCGCTGCTAGGTCTGCTTCGTTAGCAGTGCGCATCGCCGCGAGGTCATTCTCATGCTGGGCACGCATATTCTGGAGGTCAGCGTCGTGCTGTCGCCGCATCTGCTCGACTTGTTCGACCAAACGCCTCAGGGTCGCGGTATCGCTGTCCATGGTAGTTGAGTTGCTTGTGTTATCTGTTGCTCGTCTAATATGGCTTCTGGTAGAAACCATGCAGGTGGCCGATGAGAGCTTGGTCTGATCGGCCCCACGGTGGGCGCCAAATGTTCTTACCGGAATTTGGCCGTAGGGATGGTCTGCCCAGTAAGATCAGTGAGCCTCCTTTGCTTGATGTGTTGGTGCTCCAAGATGGGGGAGGTACCTGCAAAAGAGACTCCGATGCCAAAGTTAGGGTTTGTATGAGTATGAGTCTCGTATATATAATGCACATACCTTTGTGTGAATTAGGGTTGTCTTGGGCCTGAGATAAGATATGATATGATACGATATCATATAATATGATATGATCACGTTGTGACATAATATGGTATAATTGGAGAACGGTTTTGGCCTGGGACGAGATCTCCGGGCTCGGGCGTGGTCTGTCCGGATTCCGGGCTGACGTTGTTCAACGCGTGCCTGGGATGACCCTTATAATGTCAACCCAGGCTGAGAGCCCGGGTGCGAAATGCGGTCAGTACAATTATTATATAATAGGACATTAATATGAATTTTTAAATATAATATTTTATTTAAAAAATAAAAATATTTTGATGTATATAAAGTGAACAATTTTTACGATACTTTTATCCTAAATCTCTCACCAAAACATTTCACATATATTATATAGAATTAAAAATTAAAATTATTATTATATAATAAGATATTAATATGTGAATATATATGTAACAATGTCATAAAAGATTAATTTTATTAATTATTAAAGTTTTAAAGTAATTGTAAATGAAAGAATTATATAATTTAATTAAAATCAATGATTATGATAAAAATCATCTAAAATATTTATATTAATCGTTAATATTTGATGGAAAAAATTTTGATTGAAAAAATATTATAAAAAATTTAAAAATACAACTAATTTAATTCATGAAAATAATTTATAAAAAAAACTCACATCATGGACAATTTTAAAATACAAGTAAATATATAAAGTATTAATTCAAAACATATTTCTCTCAAAATTCACGTAAAAAATAATAAAATAAATAAATATAATGGCATAAGAAAACATTAATTATCTTAATTATAAAAAAATTTAAAATAAATATAATTAAGAAAACAAATAAAAGTTTTACATATGTGCATAGTATCATTTGTTTTGCTATATATATTCCATTAGCAGTAAGAATTCACTTTAACATTTTTTTTTCTTTTTTTATTAAAAAAAATCTTTCATTCCTTTTATTCACATTCCAGTGAACTGTTATATTTTACTTGCTCTTTTTTTCTTTATTTTGCTTCTTGACATTTTATATCTCGTATTTTATATCTCATTTTCATAAATATAAATATTGTAATGTGTGTTTTAATGTTTAGGATTTAGGATTTTTTTTCAAAGAAGAAGAAAATATTTTGAAGAAGAAGAAGCACATAGAAGTTTGGATTTTTAACCAACAAAAGACACAAGACCAGAAAGTATTTTTTTTGGGTGAAATTGGTGGTACTTGTTTGATTATTTTTAAATTGATCTATATTTTTTTTTCTTTTTTCATATTTTTTCATATGAGAATTTTTGTTCGTGTATATCGAAAAAGTACTAAATCTATGTTGTAAGAGTTAGAAGGTATGTTTGTGATCTAACAAATGATGATTGTATGACATTTGGTTATGTATTGAAATTTGAATAATATTGTTTTAGTCTTTTTTAAATAATAAAAAAAATGAATAAATTTATACCTTTGATGACTCTTTAAATTCAAAAAGAAATGATAATATGTAAATTCAAAAGATCTATCATTGATGATTCTTATTTTTATCAAATCAAAAAGTAAAAAATATGGATTAGACCAATCCATTGCAAGTAAATATAATTAAAATACATCAAGATCAACAATGAAATAAAAATAAGTAAAAACAGCAACAAAACACAACAAACATTTTAACTATGAAAATCGTCCAAAATATAATATATTTCATTTTGAGAACAATTTAAGAAAAAGTTACATATTTTTATCTAAATTAACATTAAGTATAAAAATTGTTTCTCTTTAGTTATAGTGAATATATACAGACTAAAAATTGCTACCCTTTTCAAATTATCTTTAAACTTTTTTATTTTTATTTTATAGCATTATCTTTAAAATTTTTAAATATTTAATTATTAATCAAGACATTCATATTTTTTTTGAAGAGATTTAAGTAAAAGTTTACACACTTTTATCTAAATTTATAATAAATAAAATAAATATTTCTCCATAATTATAGTGAATATATAATGTTGCAAAAATTTTAGATTATCTTTAAATATTTTAAAGATCAATTTCTTAAAACTTAATTAATAATTAAGATGATTGTCAAAAGAAAATAATATTATTTTTTGACTACATAAAATAATAATATTTAAAATTATACCAATTAAATGATACTTATATTCATATTTATTTTAAAAATTATATAATATAATATTAATAAAACATATATAGAAATACGATGATACCATATTAATATTATTTAGATTTTTTTTTAATGAATCACTAACAAGTGTTAAAATAATATTAGGAGAAAGATATGAATTGTTTAACTAACAAATTGAATGAAAATATATAATAAAAAATTACAATAAAGTAAAATAAATATTTAATTAATTACATTAATTTTATTTTAAAATACATAATTATTGTATTGTTTAATTAAAACTAATGTGATTAATTTGTATTGATAAAATAAAATTAACTTTTAAATTGTAATATTATTTTAAAATATCATTTTAACCATAATTTTTTAGACATATATAATATAAATGTCTCAATTTATAGACAATTATTATAATAAAAAAGGTTAAATATTATATTACACAAGTTATCAAAATAACTTGTGCTCATATAAAGTTCCCATGTGCGTATTTATTCTTTAAAAATGTTGTTGTGGAAGTGTAACTGCAATACGCTCCCATTTTACGATTGTTTCGCTCATTTTACTTTCTACAAAGGGCCAAAATAGTTGTGATGGTAACGGCAAGCATGCAAGGGATGTTTTTTAATTGTTTAAAAGTGGTGTAGAAATCATTAGCATAAGAAAACGATTGAACAACGATGTTGTTCTAGACGGCACTACCGTCGAAGCCATAATTTTTTCAATCCATATACTTATTAAATTATTTATGTATATTCATTTATTGTCCAACTTTCTAAATGTAGCCCTTTGATGGCTCATTTGGACCCAATTTCTTAATTATGCGAATGTTTTCTAGTATTCAAGCCCACTATTTTTTAATTTTGTGATGAGGACATTAAGGTTGTCCAAGGACCAACTGGTAAAGATCCAACCTATAAAGATAAAGATTTGTTTGTGTGATATTGGAGGTTTCATGACAAGATCCAAGATGAAAAGGATGAAGCAAGCTCTATAAGGACTAATTATGAAGATTAAGGAAGTTTCAAATCAAGGTTCAAAAGTTGTACTAAAATGGATCACTTTTTAAAAGTTGATGAAGACTTACGCTTAAATTGAAGACAATATGACAAGTTCAAAGTCATATAATCAAGAAGAAGAATTAACGAGTTGGAGTTTAAGTAGTTTTGGGCTAAATAATTAATGAAGTTCATTTTCTTATTTTTTTAAATATATTTTTTGTTTTTCTATTTTATTAAATAAGCCAGATGACTTCAAATATTTTCTAGGCCAGTTTTCAATGTTTTAGGCTTCTTAGTGCAAAATAAAAGTTAGTTGGGCTTTAATGCCTAGTGGAGACTTAGTGGAGGCTTAGTGGAAAGTAATGAGCAGTTCAATATCTCTATAAATAAGAACCTTTTGTAACCACCCAAGGGAGACTTGAATTTAAAACAAACATTTGTGTTGAGACAATATTCTTTAGGTTTCAGGCTAAACCAAAATTCTGACTTATCAAGAGCTTTTAATCTCGCTTGTGGTGTCTTTCTTGGCTAAACCTTGATATCATAGATGTTATGGAGTTGCAGGAGTATATGGAATTAGAAGATCTATTGCACAAGGCAGAATAGGTTGAATAAAAACTCAAGATGAAGGATGATGTAAGGAGAAATTCTTCCAATTCTTACAATCCAAACTTGAGGGACATACCTAAGAAAGATAGAGGATCTTTATCCAATCTAGTAGAGACTTCTCCACATGAAAAATCACCAACAAAGCCTAATACATCAACTTTAAACACTGGGAACAGAAACATCAAGTGTCTCAAATGCTTGGGTGAAAGACACATTGCATCTGCATGTCCAATCAGGAGGACAATGATCGTGAGGGAGGATGGGGAAATCACAAGTGAATCTTCAACCAGTGAAGAAGAAGAGGAGGAAGAAAGAGAAGAGAAAGCATTGTAGGGTGATATATTGATGGTTATGAGGCTACTAGGAAGTCAAATGTAGCCATTAGAGCTAAACCAAAGAGAAAACATTTTCCACACCAAGTGTTCCATCAATGGAAAATTGTGCTCTTTGATAGTGGATGGTGGAAGTTGTACTAATGTGGTCAATTCCAAAATGTTGTCCAAATTAAACTTGGAGACTAAACCACATCCTAGGCCATACAAACTTGAATGAATTAGTAAAGATGGAGAGATAATGGTGAGCCAACAAGTTGAAGTGTTTTTCTCAATTATAAGGTACAATGATAAGGTGTTGTGTGATGTGGTTCTAATAGAGACAAGTCATATCCTCTTAGGAAGACCATGGTAGTATGACACCAAAATAGTACATGATAGATTCACAAAAAAATTTCTTTTAGGCACAATGATTAGAAAATTATTTTCAAACCATTATCTCCTAAAGAGGTCTATGAGGATTAAATAAAAATGAGAGAAAAGAGAGTGCAAGAGAAAAGAAAGAAAACACTTGCAAGAAAGAGTGAAACACCTAAAAGGAATAGAAAGAAGAAGAGTGATATACTTGGGGGAAAGAATGAAACACCTAGAGTAAAATGAGTTGTTTATCAAAAGAAAGTGAAGTGAGAAGAATGTTGCTTGCTCAAAAACAACTTTACTTGATGTACTATGTTGACTTTGTTATATGAGTGACTAGGAATGCCCTTTGGGTTAACAAAGACCCAGAGGCACTTTCATGAGGTTGATGAACTATGTGTTACATAATTTTTTAGGGAAGTTTGTTGCGGTGTATTTTGATGATATTCTAATTTATAGCATTGACTTTGATTTTTGTATTGAACATTTGAGTATTATCATGAATGTGCTTAGAGAAGAAAAATTATTTGCTAATCTTGAAAAATGTACCTTTTACACTAATTATGTTGTATTTTTTTGTGTTAGTTGTGATGAAAATCTACTTCTCAAGGATCTCTTTGGAAGAGATAAGACCAAGAAAGGTGAAGATTGATAAAGTCGGTTTGAAGAATTATTGGACACTTACCTTTATTATGGGTATTTTATTTTTCTTATGGGTATTTTTCTTATTATTGTAACACCCTATTTTTATAAAACATAATATGGGTATTTTATTTTTCTTAATAAGAGCTGGTTAATATTTAATTTATTATTATTTACTATATTTATGATAATTAAATATTTTGAATTTAGTAACTATTGGTAATTATTTTATATGAATATATATTGTGAGATTTTATAATTAAAAGTTAATTATTTAATTATTTATAATAAGGGAAGGGAAATTATTTTCGATAACCATGGTTCACATTTTTACTAAAGGGTTAAAGGGAGGTTAAGTTTAAAAATAAAATAAAATAAGAGAGAAAGATGATTAGTTTTTATATTTTACCTTTTTCTCACGTACGTGTTTACGCTTTAGAGCTCGGAGAACCACGAGGAGGAGGAAACTACCCCAAATTTAACCATTCATCTTTTTCTTCTCAACAAGGTAAGGGCGGAGTGAGAAACCTTGCTCTGGGTGTGGGAATGTATGTTGGGTAGTGGGATTAGCCCTCAATCCTGTGTTTGTTGTATGCTCGTGTATGAGAGGTTTTCTCCAGTTGTGTCTGTTTCATCTATTGTTCTTCTTGTATGTAATTAATTGTATGAATTGCTTGAAGAATGATTAATTTCAGTTTTAGAATTATAATTGTATGATTTGAGATCTCTATGGATTTCTATGGGAAATCCTAAGGGAATGCATTGGTAGTTATAAGAGAAAATTGTTTGAAGATGCAATTATATGAGTAAATTCTATTGTTTTAAATGTTTATCGTATGATTTAGAACATTTTTACTGATTGTATGAAGAGTTCAATGATTTGGATACAAAATGCAAAAATCGCAAATCTGCAGAGTTCTACTCACAGAAACCACGCTAAGCGTCATTCTGGCGCTAAGCATCAAGGTGACAGAAAGTTGATAATGTTGTCTGTGACCCACAGGCTAAGCGTGAGCCTAAGGCTTAGTGTGGCTACGCTGAGCGTGAGATTCCACGCTTAGCGTGACTCAACCAAAGAGTTAAAGTTACTCTCTGGAAGCCTTACGCTGAGCGCCCAATCTGGGGCTAAGCGCCAATTGCCCTGTTGTGCTTCTTTCTTTCTTTCTTTGGTGAATTATATTGGTGCAATGTGTATCTTGTGTTACTTCTCTCTTGTGATCTATGATATGCAATGATGTGAATCTCTTGTTTTATTTAATGATATCCTTTAAGGAATATAATTGATGAGTATGTGATGTGAGAAAATTTTGATAGGTGGAATGACATGATAATGTTATATGATAATGAGACATGATAATGTGATATGAGAATGCATAGAGTCTTGATTTACATGCATCATTTGCATAAATGTTTTTAAGGATATGATATGGAATACACCGCTAGGGAAGGCCCCCTTGTGTAAAAGCTTGGGGATTAGTCCTTGGGGATAGCTTGGTTTGTAAGTTCCAGTCTCGCCCATTATGTGCATGGGATGTATCTTGCGTGACTTAGCTATCCCGACTAGGCCCTGGTAGTATGTTCTTTTAGTGAGAGTGCGTAGAGGGCGTGACCCGACATGTACTCCTAGACTACTCTATGTGTGTTGCTAGCAGCAATGCACCATGTATGTGTTACTAGCACCACATGCATGATAATATGTAGTCTGTGTCCATTACATGTGCATTTTAGTGTTATATGATAAAGTGATTTTTATGTCTTGGATGAGTGGGATGTAATATTATTGTTATTCTCTCTATGTTATGTACATATGCATGTCTTGTTTGTGTTTGGCTATCCGATGTGTATTCCTACACCGTGAGCCAGAGTGAGATGTTTCTCATTCCCTTTTCTTTTGTGTTGTTTTCCTTTGTGTTAACTCCAAATTTTGTCTCCCTGTATAAATAAAAAAAAAGTCCAGTCCATACATATTACAAAATATAATACAAATTAAAAGCAAAAAAAAAAAACAAACAAAAAAAAGCAAAAAAGCAAACAACGAAACAAAATAGAAAAATAAGAAGAAAAGAAACGTGTTGATCGTATCTTCCGTGAACCCCAACAACTACTCCCCTTCAACTACTCTGCTGCAATTCTACCTTACCACTGCAATCAAGCCACCATGCCCTACAAAAATCTCCAAAAATTGCCTCTTAACCAGATTCACAAGCCATATCCCTAAATTTAGGGATTTTGGCAGAGAAAGATTAATCAAAATAAAAAATCATGTGCCTATAAATACCAGAACACAAGATGAACAAAGGGATGAAAAAATTAACGGCAACAGAACAGAGAAACCACATAGCTGGGATATAATCTGAAAGAAAAAACTCAAACAAGGAGCACAAGCAGGATCCTCAAAATTGTGGTATCATCTTCACCCACTATTTTTTTTTGTACATATAGTAATACTTGTGTGCGCCGCATTGATTTTTTTTTTCGAGTAAAGACGAATAAAAAGAAAATACTAACCTCAACTATTTGTTGTCTGTACTGATTTCCAGCAACCATAGTGTGTTCTTCCATTTTTTTTCTTTTTTTCTTTTCCCTCTCGCTCACTCTGTCACCTCTTTTCCGCGACCTGTGAGTCTATGGCCAAAACGCAAGGACCACCGTGAGCCACCGCCATCGAAAATGATTTTTGACGGCGGTGTTTACTTCTTCTTCCTTCCCCAAACAAATCCCCACAAGAATCACCGTGGGTCACCTTCAAAAATGATTTCCAACGGTAACCCCCTTCGAGTTACTTTCTTTCACTGCTGTTCTCCCTTTCCGCTTCACTTGTTAGGCCAGCCGCAGTGGTATCGTGTGTTGATCTTCTTCCGGTTAGCACCAGCGCATAGTCTGCGGAGAGAAATTGGAGAGCTCCTCTCATAACCCTAACGTAAGGGTTTCTGCTGGTTTTCCCCAATTTCTGTTTCTGTTTCACGGATTTAGGGTTATTCTTTTTCTTCCTTTTAATTTTTTTTTTATGTAAGTCAAGTCCATTTGATGTGTAAGGCAATTGATTTTATTTGATTATGTAAATTTATTATATGTTGAATTTTCACATAATAATGATAATAATGAGAATGATAAAAATTAGTAACTATTCCACAAAATATTGAGAATAATATCTTTTATGAATATTGACAATATATATATTATTCAAAAAAAGGATTACTTGAATGTACATTCTCCTAATCTTAGGCCTAATATATGCAAGTTGTAACAATTTGTCATCTAGAAAATGTTATCTAAATTTAACATATATAATTAATAATTAGAATATTATAATTTTTTAATAAAATTATATGAAGTCATTATTTAAATATTTTAGTGGCAAAATAGATAATTAGATGAGACATCTTTTTAATCTATGAGTTTAAGATACAAGTTGAGACAACTTGATATCTTTAAATTTTACTCTAATAAAAAAATATCAAATCAAGTCTTTTTTAAATATCTACTATAATAATATTTTTTATTTATTAATAATATCTATTCTTTATAATAATAATAGTAACAAGATTATGAAACATTTCCTTAATCTTAGATAATAGTATTTATTATTTTAACAAAATTAGTTTAATTGACTTATTTGATTAAGTTGTTTCTTAATATAAATGTGTTAGATAATAATTATTGTGATGTTCTCTTATCAATATTGACATTAATAATATCTATCATTTAAAAAAAGATTATAGGGATGTGATTCTCTTAATTTTAGGGCTTAAAGGTGCAAATTGTGACAATTTGTTATCTTAAAGTTCTTCTTATTTAAATTCAAAATATAATATAAAAAGTATTATCACATCTTTTAAATAAAAATATTTGAAGATTTTATTGAAAAAATAGTTTATTAGATGTAATATTTTTATAACATTTAAATTTAAAATACAAGTTGTGATAATTTGATATCTTTAATTTTCCTAAAAAAAATAAAAATATCTAACAAAAATCTTTTTAAATATGTACCACAATATTAACAATAATAATGCTTTTTTAAATAATTAAATATCTGGCTTTGGTGTACACCTCTGTCAATTTTTATATTTTGGGATGTATGAGCTGTGACAGTTCAAAAATCCTAACCTTTTTAAAAGAAAAATAATAAACAAATTAATAAAAAAATTCCAACACACAAATATTTTCTACCAAAGAACTACGTGACTCTGATTCTTCATTACGCATGGAGATACGTAGGAGCAGGAAATAACTCCTGTCGAGCCAAAAAATAAAAATAACAATATTATCTCATTTTTAATAATAATAATATAAATAATTTTAGTACTCATTAAAATAAAATAAAAAACATTTATTAAACTATATATTTGATTGTTAATTTATATTGATGTGGGGTGAAGTAAATATTTTAAAAGTTATAATAAATTTGCTTAACTAATTAAAGGTAATCGTCTTAAGACGAACATTGTAAGGTGCTAATACCTTCCTTACACGTAATCGACTTCCGAACCCAAAAATCTAATTTTCGTAGACTATTTTCTAATTTATGGTTTTTCCAATGTTTTTCCGTAAAAAACAACATTGGTGGCGACTCCATATTTTTCAACCAATTTTTTGCCGTCCCATCGCTATATCGGTTGCGACACTTTGGTTGTTATACAGGTGATCATCAGCATGAGACTGAGGATGTTGGTGATGAAGTTTAGGCTTCAGTGTTGGACTTTGCTTTGATAGGACATGTGACATCGAGACATAGATAGGATTAGATTAGGATGTTATTTCTATTAAATTATTTTGAAAACCTTAGCCTTATTTCTTTTATAATTTTCGCTGATTATGTTATTTGTTTAAGTTATGAATGTGGTGCTCTCTATCTGAACACGTTTGGTATTTTAATAATGAAAGATTATGTTATTCAAATTTTATTATTTATGTGTTATGGTATGTGGGGTATAGAGTGTCACATTTAGTGGTATCAGAGCCTAGTTGATTCAAACCGGACATGTGTGTTATGTGTCTAGCTTTGTTTTCCTGTGTACTCTAATTATGTAATTGTTTTGCTTGATATGGTAGTTAATTTGTTTTTTGTTGTGTGTCAGAATTATGGTTGGTAGGAATGATCACGCTATTGCTGATGCTCTTCAAGCGTTAGCAAGTGCCATAGAGACTGATAGAGTTAGAGTTGCTCCTAGCTGGTTGGAGCGATTTCAACGTAATCATCCACCCTCTTTCAAGGGAGGATATGATCTGGAAGGCGCTATAATCTGATTGATCGACATTTAGAAAATCTTCAAGGCTATGGAGTGTCCTACAAATCAAAAAGTGAATCTTGCTACTTTCATGTTGACATTTGATGCTTACTTCTAGTGGGAAGGAGCTTTGCAAAGGATGATGGCTGAAGCAACGTAGGTTAATTAGGATAACTTCAAGAGGGTTTTCCTTGAGAAGTTTTTTCTTGACAATGTGAGGAGTCAGAAAGAGGTGGAATTCCTTGAGCTGAAGCAAGGAGATGGTATTGTTGCTGAGTATGCTGTCAAGTTTGATGAGCTTGTTCGTTATTGCTCTCACTACCATGGTGAGGGTGGTGAAAGGGCTAAGTGCATTAAGTTTGTGAATGACCTTCGTCCTGAGGTGAAGACAGCGATCAATTATCAAGAGATTTATCACTATCCGACGCTTGTCAACAAGTGTAGGATCAACGACCGTGACAACCGTGCATGTGCTACCTTCTTCAAGGGGAGTGGTCCTGTTCGTGGTGGGAGATTTGGCGGTCAGAGTAGGAGTAAGCCTTACTCTGCTCCTGCCAAGTTTCAAGGAAATCATTCTAGAGGGAGTAGAAGTAGATCTATTGTTGGAAACTCTTTCGTGAGTGGTGCTGCTAGTGTAGGAGGCTCTATTTCTACACCTACAAGTCGATGCAAGAAATGTGGGCAATGAGGGCATGACAAATATAATACATATTGTTATTTCTAACATATGTGTTAGTGTTTCAGATAAATATAAGAACAGGCAAAACTGAAGAACGAAGTACATGTTATTACACATACTATGGTCAAACCAAACGAAGCCTGGTTGAGCTTAGGGATGGCAATGGGGCCCCATGGGGGCGGGTAATGGTAAACCTGTCCCCACCGCGCCAGATAAAAATTGGCCTCATATCTGCCCCATACCCGTGCGAGTATCCGTTAAGTGGGTATCCATGAATTTCTTGAATATCCGTGAATATCCATGAATATTTATAAATTTTTTAAGAAATTAAAAAATTATATTACAAATAATTTTAATTTTATATTTAATGTCATTGAAATATTAAAAATAAAAATTTAATATTAATTTTGAACTTGTAATTAACGTTAATTTTGTTGAAATAATAATAAAAAAGCAAGACAATCAATAACTTAAAACACATTAATCTCACGAGTAAGTGAAAGTTTCATATCACAAAGTTACAATAATTCAATCTCATAATGTGTGATGACTAATGTGTGGGCTGTGCGGCTATGAAAAAAAAATAAGATGAGAGAGTGTAGTTTTAGGGTTGTGTGGCACAAGGATAATTAGGATATTTAAGAAATGTTATTAAACGGGTACTCACGGGTATGGATACCATCATACCCGCCCTCACCTCGTTTATAAACGGGTAAAAAATTATCCATCTCCATTATCTGCGGGTACCCAATTAGACTGTCCATTTATTAGTCGTAGCAGATTTTATCCACAAATACCCGCGGGTGCGGGTATTTTTGCCATCCCTAGTTGAGCTGTACAAAACATCAGACGATCAAAAGACAGACGAAAATACAACACATACAAGACAAGACATACTACCAGTCAAAGGTCAACAAAGTATCAGACAATGGATAACACAAGATGAAGAAACATTCCAGACAAAATTAAAGTCTTCCATCTTCACAACTGACTAGATGAAAGGAAAAGTCAAACCAGACAAAAAGAAAGGTCAAACCAAATGAAAAAAAAGTCAAAGTCTACCTCTTAGATGGAGACTCAAATTCCAGACGTAGACGAAGAATACTGAAAGGCATCTGAAGTCCACTATTCATAACAAGAGATATCATATATCATCTACAATCATAGAAGAGCACACGAAGTCATCAAAATCGTGAGAAGAAAGAAGAAAGATAGACAAACACGGATCCACAAATCAAAGGTGCGTGTGTTAGAGAAAGTACACCTATTTTCCAGAAAAAGACAACGTCTCTACAACTATATTGAAGAAAAGAGAACAGATATACCTAGATTATGATTGAAGTCAGACATAAAAGTGATCAAACTATGCAAAAGACTTCATGTAACACAGATTCGACAAGCAAACATTTAATGCAAGATCAAATGCATTAAATAGAAGATCTGTATGGCCATGAACGAATTACTATCTACGCCAACGGGAAGCTATGCTCTAACGTAAACTTTCAAATTTAAACAACAGGCAGATTAATCATGAGGCTATAAATATTAAGACTTAACAAGAGAAGAAGAAGAGAAGTGAAGCAACGAGCAATAAGCAAAAGTGAACATTAAATCTCTTCCTGTACAGTCTTGTATATCTATGTAGATCTTAGATAGCTTATCTTAGTGAGTGTTGAAACTATCTTATCCTCTCTATGAGAGTAATATACACACTCAAACACACATCTTTGTAAAACTAAGGTTGCATACCTTAACGAGTATAGAAACTATCATTTCCTCTTTGTGAGAGTTATACACACACTCAAACCATCTATCTACTGTAAAGCCTGAAAAGGCTAGTTGAAAGAATACTTGGAGAACTAGGAGTGGTTGATAATACTCGGAGAACCAGGAGTGGTTGATAATACTCGGGGAACCAGAAATGTTTTAAGAATACTACTGCTGATAAGTGAAGTTGGCAAACTAGGAGTGGTTGATAATACCTGGGGAACCAGAAGTGGCTTAAGTACTAGTGTTGATGAGTGGAGTTGACGAACCATAAGTGGTTGATAATACTTGTAATCTGTTATGATTAGTGGAACCTTTCGGTTGAAGGAGACTAGACGTAGCTCAGGTCGAGCAAACCAATATAAAAATCTTTGCACTTCTTATTTATTCTTCAGACGCAAGTTTTGTTTAGCTTATATATCATACTGAAAATTTCATCCACTGCTAAATTTTTTTACTGCAACTATCCTCAGACAAAAAATACACTTGCTTAACCTATTATTTTAATACACACTTTCCTTGTGGAGACAATAAATCAGACGCAAAATTTTTGTTGAGCCAACCTTGCATAGTTTTTAAGTGATCAAAATAATTTTTTAGATAAAAGTTGATTATATGCATGCTGAAGAGTTTTAAAGTTAGATTCATTAACCTTTTCATCATCAAATTCTGATGATTAGTCTGTGTCTGCCATGAGACATATATTTGCTTCTTCATCATCTTCAGACGATGTCGTGTCTAGATCTTCCTAGGTGGCCATCATAGCCTTCTTCTTTTTGTGGAAGGTCCTCTTTTTCTTTTCTTTCTCCATTCTAGACATTCTATTTTGTAATATCCTGGTCTCTTGCATTCAAAGCATACTGGTTGTGCCTTATCTCTTGGAGTTCTGTTGAATTTTCTCCAATGTGACCCTCCTTTATTCTTGATCATAGAGTGGATCCTTCTTGATTAGAAGGATATCTCGTCATCTGAACCACATGTTTCTTCACCACAACTCTCATCAGACGCTTCTTCCGCCTTTAAGGATTTTGAAGATGATGGTGTAGATTTTGTCTTTTGCACATTCAGTGCAATGGACTTCTATTTTCTTCCAGCGTCATCTTGTTGTAGCTCCAGCTCATGGACTTTGAGTAACCCTATGAGTTCTTCCAACGAGAGCTTTTCAAGGTTCTTGGACGCTATTAAGACTATAACCTGTGGTCTCCACTTCCTGGGTAAACTATGAAGTAGCTTGTCAACGTGATCAAAATTATCATAAGTTGTACCTAGAAAAGAGAGTTCATTTACAATAGTTTGGAATCTTCCAAACATAATTTGGATAGACTCGTTCTCTTCCATTTCGAAGAGTTCATACTTACGAACCAACAAGCTTAGCTTGTTGGGTTTTACCTCCAGGGATCCCTCATAGGTTAGAGCTAGGGTATCCCACATCTGCTTGGCACTGTTGAGGCTATGTACTTTGGTGTACTCTTCCTCAGACAGAGCACACATGAGTGCATTTCGGGCTTTGGAGTTCAGTACAAATCTTCATTCCACCATGCTTTAGGTATCTCCTTGCCAACCTCGTCAAGTGGAATGTAGTCTCCTTATTCTATGACATCCCATATGTCTATATGACATGCGTCAAAGAATGCGATCATTCTTTGTTTCCAGTAGTCGTAATTTGTTCATCTGAAGAGAGGTGGGCAGTTCACCCTAGGAACTAAGAATCTTGAAGAGATTTTAAAATATTCTAGGAGCAGCAATGATAAATCAGGAATAGGATATGTTGAACCTAAACCTGAAAATGAATCAAGTACATCTGCATCTTCTACTTATGGGAAGCATGTACATTCTACGTCCAAGTGCAGTCACATGCACAAGAAGAGGTATTCCAAAACCTCAAACGCTAACACTCATGGACCCAAATCCATTTGGGTACCAAAGATTGAAATAAAACCTGTTACAGATCTATTCAACAAAGAAAAGAAGTGTCCAGTCATGGTACCTGAACAATGGCTACTCGCGACACATGACGGGCGAAAGGTCTATGTTCCTATACCTCAAATCCAAGAAAGGAGGCAAGTCACATTCGGTGGAGGATAGAAAGGACAAATCATGAGATAGGTAAAATAGGTATCAACTCCTCTATCTCCATTGATAATGTCTTATATGTCAAAGGATTAACACATAACTTGTTGAGCATAAGCCAATTATGTGACAGTGGTTATGAAGTATCCTTCAACAAAAATAAATGTACTGATAGTCAAACTGATTCATCCATATTATTTACGGCTAATAGATGCAAAAACCTGTATAAAATAATGCTTAATGAGCTAGAACATCAAAATGTTGATTGTCTAGTCTCATATGAAAATCAGTGGCTCTAGCATAAGAAGCTTGGTCATGCGAGCTTGAGATTAATCTCAAAGCTGAAAAAGCATAACCTCGTAAGAGGTCTACCAAGTCTTGTCTACCAAACGAATAGTTTATGTAAAGCATGTCAAAAGGGGAAAAAAGTTAAAAGTTCGTTCGAAAGTAAAAATCATGTTTCCACCTCAAGACCTCTTGAACTGATCCACATAGATCTATTCGGTCCCACCAGGACTGCATCTGTCAGTGGTAAAAGGTATGAACTAGTCATCGTTGATGACTACACCAGATGGACATGGGTATTGTTCATAACCCACAAGGATGAGTCCTTCAAGGTATTTTATGTATTCTATAAAAGGGTTCAAAATGAAAAAAGGAATATCAATTGCAACTATAAGAAGTGATCATGGGGGAGAGTTTGAAAATGAACAGTTTCAAGAATTTTGTGAAGAAAATGGAATTAAACATAATTTTTCAACACCTAGAACTCTACAACAAAATGGAGTTATAGAGAGAAAGAATCGATCTTTACAAGAAATGGCCAGAACCTTATTAAATGATTTTTCAACCCCCAAACACTTCTGGGCAGAAGCAGTTAATACTTCTTGCTACATTCAAAATAGAATATATATTAGGCCTATTTTGAAAAAAACTTCCTATGAATTGTGGAAGGGACGAGCACCCAACATTTCATACTTTCATCCATTCGATGCAAATGCTTTATCTTAAACACTAAAGATAATTTAGGCAAATTTGACTCAAAAACTAACGAGGATATTCTACTTGGATACTCTGAAAGGTCAAGAGCCTATAGAGTCTTCAACAACAGAACCAGAACTATTGAGGAAGCTATTCACGTAAAGTTTGATGAAAACAAGCCTCATAAAGAAATATCAGAGCTAGGAAATTTCTTTGAGAACATACAGGTGAATAAAGACCAGACAAAGAAGTATGAGTCTGAAAAAACTAAAGTTCAACAGGATGAAAGAGAGGAAAGAGAACCAGTCAATTGAAACTGGCAGATGAAAACTCATCATCCACAAGAGCAGATCATTGGTGAAGCAAAGGATGTAGTAAGGACTAGGAGCTCATTCAAAACACAAGCACAGATTGCATTGTTGTCCCAGGTTGAACCAAGAACCACAGACGAAGCTTTGTCAGACGAAAGTTGGGTTCAAGCCATGCACGAAGAACTCACCTAGTTCTAGAAAAATGACGTCTAGAAACTCGTTCTAGTACCAAAGGATAGAACGATCATTGGTACGAAATGGGTGTACAGAAACAAACTGGACGAATCAGGAAATATTGTAAGGAACAAAGCCAGGTTAATTGAAAAAGGGTACTCACAACAAGAAGGTATTGACTTTACCGAAACTTTTGCACCAGTTGCTAGGATAGAGGCTATTAGAATACTGCTTTCTTTTGCTGCATGTACTGGTATGAAATTATATCAAATGGACGTTAAAAGTGCATTTTTAAACCGAAAAATTTCAGAAGAAGTTTATGTAAGCCAACCCCCTGGTTTTGAAAATGATTTGCTACCATCAGATGTTTTCAAATTAAACAAAGCATTATATGGACTAAAACAGGCACCACGAGCGTGGTATGAGAAACTAAGCTCTTTTCTAATAAATAAAAATTCCACAAGAGGAAAAATCGACAGCACCCTATTTAGAAAAGAACTAAAAGATGATTTCATAATCGTTCAAATCTATGTAGATGACATAATATTTGGTGCTACTAACGAAAATCTTTGCCAAGAATTTTCCAAGCTTATGTAGGATGAATTTGAAATGAGCATGATGGGAGAACTAAAGTTCTTCCTAGGACTTCAAATCGTCCAGTCAGACGAAGGGATCAAAATTCATCAAACAAAATATATGAAAGAGCTGCTGAAAAAGTATAAGATGGAAGATGCAAAACCAATGAATACTCAAATGCATCCATCAATAACTCTTGGTTTGGATGAAGATTCACCAGACGTAGATAGCACCATGTACCAAGGAATGGTAGGTTCACTCTTGTATCTAACAGCATCCTGACCTGACATTATGTTCAACATCTACGTCTATGCTAGATTTCAAGTAAGACCTAAGGAGGTACATTTACAAGTTGTTAAACGTATTTTAAGATATCTTAAAGGAACAGCTAACCTAGGAATCAACTTCTATAGAAGCTAGAATTTTTCTCTATTAGGATATTGTGATGCAGATTACGCAGGAGACAGATGGGAGAGAAAAAACACTAGCGGAGGATGTCATTTTCTTGGACGATTCTTAGTATCATGGGCTAGCAAAAGGCAAAGCACGATTGCCTTATCAACTTGCAAAGCTGAGTATGTTGCCGCAGAACAGTTCTTCACGCAATTGCTTTGGATCAAACATTAGTTAGAGGACTACGACATCTATAAGAGTAGTATTCTTGTACTTTGTGATAACACTGTTGTAATTAGCATCTCTAAAAATATTGTTTTGCATTCTAGGACTAAACACATATATATATAAACATCATTTCATTAAAGATCATGTACAAAAAGGAACCTTTGAACTCATATATGTTAAAATAGAAGAATAAATAGCAGATATCTTTACCAAGCCCATTCAAGAAGATAGATACATCTGGCTAAGAGATAGGCTAGGAATGGAACTGATAGGTGACCAATAAACTACTATTTTGTCTACCCCTATTTCTTTTTTATGATTACAAAGGGGGAGAAGTAGGAAAGTATCTATCAAACTTGTCTAAGGGATAATCAAGTGAGGGGGAGAGCATATACTAAGGGGGAGAGCCTTAGAACCCTAAACTCTTAAATGCCTAGTGATTGCTCTAATATATGATATGAAATGCATGAACTTGATAAACTGTTTGATATGCATAAAACTATATGTATGTTATATTGTATTTGAAACAAATTGATAGATTATATTTGTCATCATCAAAAAGGAGGAGATTGTCAAGTCAGACAAAGAAATTCCCAACAAGGTTTTGAACATGAAAAATATAATATATATTGTTATTTATAACATATGTGTTAGTGTTTTAGATAAATATAAAAATAGGCAAAACTGAAGAACGAAGTATGTGTTATTACACATACTATGGTCAAACTAAACGAAGCCTGGTTGAGTTGTACAAAACATCAGACGATCAAAAGATAGACGAAAATACAACACATACAAGACAAGGCATACTACCAGTCAAAGGTCAACAAAGTATCAGACGATGGATAACACAAGACGAAGAAACATTCCAGACAGAATTAAAGTCTTCCATCTTCACAACTGACCAGATGAAAGGAAAAGTCAAACCCGACAAAAGGAAAGGATAAACTAGACGAAAGGAAAAGTCAAAGTCTACCTCTTAGACGGAGACTCAAATTCCAGATGCAGACGAAGAATACTGAAAGGCATCTGAAGTTCACTATTCACAATGAGAGATATCATATATCGTTTACACTCATAGAAGGCACACTAAGTCATCAAAATTGTGAGAAGAAAGAAGAAAGATAGATAAGCACGAATCCACAAGTCAAAGCTGCGTGTATTAGAGAAAGTACACCTAGTTTTTAGAAAAAGACAACACCTTTGCAGCTACAATGACGAAAAGAGAACAGATATACCGAGGTTATGATTGAAGTCAGACATAAAAGTGAACAAACTATGCAAAAGACTTCACATAACACAGATTTGACAAGCAAACATTTAATGCAAGATCAAATGCATTAAATGAAAGATCTATATGGCCATAAACAAACTACTATCTATGCCAACGAGAAGCTCCGCTCCAAAGTACACAATGGGCAAATTAATCACGAGGTTATAAATATCAAGACTTAACAAGAAAAGAAGAGAAGTGAAGCAACGAGCAATAAGCAAAAGCGAACGTTAAATCTCTTCCTGTACAATCTTGTATATCTGTGTAGATCTAAAATAACTTATCTTAGTGAGTGTTTAAACTATCCTATCCTTTTTGTAAGAGTAACATACACACTCAAACACACATCTTTGTAAAACTAAGGTTGCATACCTTAGCGAGTGTAGAAACTATCCTATCCTCTCTGTGAGAGTTATACACACACTCAAACCATCTATCTACTATAAAGCCTAAAGAGGCTAGTTGAAAGAATACTTGGAGAACCAGGAGTGGTTGATAATACTCGAGGAACCAGAAGTGATTTAAGAATACTAGCGCTGACGAGTGAAATTGGCGAACCAGGAATGGTTGATAATACTTGGAGAATCAGAAGTGGTTTAAGAATACTAGGATTGACGAGTGCAGTTGACGAACCAGAAGTGGCTGATAATACTTGTAATCCGTTGTGATTAGTGAAACCCTTCGGTTGAAGGAGACTGGACGTAGCTCAAGTCGAGCGAACCAATATAAAACTCTTTGCACTTCTTATCTATTCTTCAGACACAATTTTTGTTTAGCTTATATATCATACTGAAAATTTCGTCCACTGCTAAATCTTTTTTACTGCAACTATCCTCAAACGAAAAATACACTTATTTAACCTATTATTTTAAGAGACACTTTCCTTGTGCAGGCGATCAACTTTCAAACGCAAAATATTTGTTGAGCCAACTTTGCACACTTTTTAAGTGATCAAAATAATATTTTTAGACGAAAAATAGTCTCTGCCAAAATAATTTTCAAAATTCCTTCGTTCACATACACATTCAACCCCCATTCAACCCCCCTTCTGTATGATTTTTGCTAACTTCACAATATCTTAATCTAATAATAGAAACCTTTTTTAATCATTGAAGGAAAACTTGAATTTAAAACAAACACTTGTGTTGAAAAAGCACTCTAAGTTTTGGGCCAAACCAAAATTCTGACTTACCAAGAACTTTTCATCCCGTTGTGCTGTCTTTCTTGACTTTTATGGTTGAAAGTGACACCTTTATTATAATCTATATCAAACGATCCATACAAGAATTATGTCATTTTGTGTTACTTTCTAAATGTTATCTTATTTTTATTTTAATTTATTTTTTTTGAAGTTCCCCTTAAACTAAAGTATCATAAATTTTTAAACTATTTTTTTTCCTTCTTTTTGTATAACGCTTAGTACAAGATAAAGGTAGTAGTAAAATAAAATTAATATACTCATACTCATTAGTCATTACATCAAAGACAATAGGTATAAAGTGTTTGGATCCCTCATATTTAATAATGTGAAGATATATACTAATATAATTGAAAAATTTAGAAAATGATGCGCTAAGATCGAGAATACGTGGTGGGAGCAGCAGAAACATAGGCTATGCCCAGAATGAGTTAACAAAACTCACTTTCCTAAGTTTGGTATTCTTTCTATATTCATTCAACCTTCTGCTTCTTCTCTTCTCTTCTTTCTCTTCATGCATCTTTCTTCTACGCATCACCCAGAAACCACTTCTTCTTCTTCTTCCTTGAGTTCTTGGATCTGCACTGTTTCTCTTGATCCCCTTCTCTTTCACTTCAAGGAGCTTGGAAGCTCCTGCTCCTTTTCTCTCTCTGCTCATAGGGTACGCTTTGTATTTTCATGTCTTTCTTTCTTCATTTGATTTTAAGATGCTTTCTTTCCTTTCTTTATTTGTTATTTATTTGTTTCGATTCTAGTTAATATTACTTTAAATGTTTGTTATTCACAATTCATGTTGCTTCTCCCTTACACGCTCTTCCTTTTTGCAAGCTTTCAAATTCATTGATTTCGTTTATTTGAATGTAATTCAGATGTAGGTAGGTTAAATCTATTAATTTAAAAAAAAAAAAAAACCAGTTTAGTCTCTATCAAGTATATATTCTTGAAAGAATCGACTGTAATAACATGCCCATGACCGATTCTCTCTCTGTATTTAACCATTTGGGTTTTAGGGCATGTTATCCTAACACAATCGGATGAAACTGATTTTCTCCTCACATGCCCCATTTGTTTCTCTTTAATTTTTTTTCAAAGAAAAAGATATTTTTCATTTGTTATACTACAATTTTCATGTTGACCAAAGATACTTGATTATGAAGGGCTTAGAAACTTGTTAAAAATTCGTTACACCACAATTTGGGACACTTTAAATTGACACTTATGATAGATCCTAAGCAATGATATACTTAAAGGATCAAGAAAAGGGTCTAACTATTATTATCATTTGTGACTAAGAAAAATACATAATCATGTATATTAAGAGATAGTGAGTGAGAATTCATTTTTACATTGTTGTTCATTTTTTTCACTCTTACATGACAGTTACTAGCGGCACCATTTCTGGCTTATTGATCGGCAATGGGAGGTGCACTGGGAAAGGATGATTCACCCAAAAAGGGTTGGATGCCAGAAACCAAGGTTGAGGCTAAAATGGTTGAAGCAATGCAGCGGAGGGAATCTCAAGGAAGTTCTGTGAAATCATTCAACACTATAATATTGAAATTCCCAAAGATTGATGAGAGCCTTAGAAAATGCAAAGCCATATTTGAGCAGTTTGGTAGGTTCCACTTCAAATATATGGTTTTGTTAAATTGGTATATAGATTTGATACATTCCAACAAAAGCCTTCAAATGCTGTAAATGAAAAATATGGCCCTGAGAAAGTAGATACCACAGATGCCATTTCAAAGTAAAAGTAAGCAGTAACTGTCTTCTTGGAATCATTCTTATTTTTCCTATGTCATGAAAAGCTTCAGCTAATCCTTTAAATACTTAAATGTTTATTGAAATTCAATTAGATTTTAGTATACACTGCAACTGACAAATATTGCTTACTTTTGTGGTCGTAACGTAACTACCATTGATTGAGCTCATTCATAGGCTTTAGCTGAACAGCAAAGATTTCTAACACAACATTGTTGTCACCATTGCATGCCCACTCAAATTGATATTTATAATTATTATAATGGCTAAGAGTTTTGTGTTTATGACTTTTCTTATAGATGAGGATTCTAATGGGGCAATAGACCCGGAGGAGTTGAAAAAGTGTTTCAGTAAGCTGGAAATTTCTTTTACCGAGGAGGAGATAAATGATCTTTTTGAAGCATGTGATATTAATGATGATATGGGGATGAAATTCAATGAGTTTATTGTACTTCTTTGCCTTGTCTACCTTCTGAAGGATGACCCTGCAGCTCTTCACGCTGTATCCTGGCCCACATCTGTGCCATATTAGTTTCATTACCATATGAGGCTATTTATGCAATATAAGGGGAGATTCTTGAACAATTCAATTTTGAAAGATAAACTAGTAACCTGCTCTTATGTGCTCTTAACCTCTGATTGATATTTAAATTAGTTGGGGTCATTATACATTTAACTATTGAGAATTGAATGTAGATTCCTCTTGTCTTTTTGAAGCTTTATGCATCCAATCATTTATTTAATCAGGAGATGTTTGGACTTAATGAACAATTCAGTTCTATATGTTCATTGATATATTTTTGTTATGGACATGATTTTCTAATTCATGCATTTCTTAAGGACAACCTAAATATTTGTCATGGTTTCCTTCATCTTTGCTTTGATAACAATAAGCCTTGAATATTCATGCATTTCTTAAGGACAACCTAAATATTTGTCATGGTTTCCTTCATCTTTGCTTTGATAACAATAAGCCTTGAATTTCCATGTTTCGCTACCTCTTCAAATAGTTTTCAATGACTTCCCTAGAAATCACGAATTGGGATGCCAAATCTGGAGGCCACATTTGAGACTTTGGTTGATACATTTGTATTCTTAGACAAAAACAAGGATGGATATGTCAGCAAAAATGAGATGGTTCAAGCTATAAATGAAACTACATCAGGGGAGCGTTCTTCTGGAAGAATAGCCATGAAAAGATTTGGTCAGTTGTCTCTCCTTCTTCCTTTATGTGGAAATAACATGCATATAAACTCAAGCTTGCTTAGTGTAAATAACATGTATATTAACTCAAATGGGCTTTCAAGCTTGCTTAAACACAGGCACGCACATGTAGTCATGTTAACACAGGGTGCGTTAGATATTAATAATATGATTTAACATTCTTTCACAAGAAAAGTGAGTGCCTTCAAATTGATCAAAAACAAAGAACGCCAATTGCGTTAAGTCTTCAGGCTAGATCATAACATACTTCTTGGAAACATTAGGAGAAGGGAAGATTTAAGAAACTCAGGTCATTGTAGGTATCTTGTATTCCTTCTACTGCAGTGGTTGTCTATTTATCAGTTATATTCCTGTTTCTAGTCGGTAGTATTGCATGAAATAAAGAACTGTTTTAAAATGTCAGGTGTATTTGTTGGATCTTAGTTTTTTAATTTACTTACTTTAATAATGAAAAAAACTACCATTGTGCTTCAACTCATTCTAAAACTTCATTCCAAGGCAAGACTTCCATACAGTAACAACTAAAGCAATCTTATCTTTCTTTTTCCTTCCCAAGTAGTATTTATATACTAATAAGTATTTTGTTTTATTTGCAAAATTCTGCAGAAGAAATGGATTGGGATAAAAATGGAATGGTGAACTTCAAGGAGTTTCTTTTTGCTTTTACACGCTGGGTTGGAATTGATGACATTGAGGATGAGGAAAATGCAGAGGCCTAAATCATGTCATCTATGTATCTGACTGCCTCTTCAGCCCAAGCAAAACAGGCTTTTCTGGTTTTCACTTGCAATAAAGGCCAAGTTGCTACACGTTGTGAAGTTCACTATGTAAATAGTAAGTGTAGAACTAAGTGCCATATTGAAAAATATTCAAATTTACGTTGTTAAATGCTACCATAGTGATTGTATTGGTTGCTCCTTTCTCTTTCTTGTTTAGTTCTCATTTCTGCCATGTAATGTGAGGCCGCAATTCTCTTTCTCTTTCTCGCTTATTATAAATAGCAGGTGCTAGTACATCAATTCTATGATATCCATGGATGTATTAAATCTATACCTGTATACCTCTATATACAGGGGATAAATCGGTTTATAATTGCTTTGTCTTTTTTATTTTCAGATGATTTTATCTTTAAATAATAAAAAAATGTTGAAAATTACTTTATTCTAATCACTCAAATAAGTTAATAACCTGTAACCTCTCCGATCCTCAAATTATTAATCACCAATTTTATTATTTAACCTCAATTTGTATATTTTATTTTTAAATTTTTTAAAATAAAGTAGAAGTACAAAGTGACTTGATCTCACCGATTAATAATATGACTAACATTTTTTTTAGGATTTATGTTGGAAAAAATTCATGTTTCATATCGTCTAGAGATGCAACAAACAAGAAGTTTATAAGTTGGAGGTAAATTTCACTTTACAAATGAATTTTATAGAGTTTCCAACAACAATAACATTCTAGTGTTAGTGGTAACAATAATAACACCCTGTCTTGATTTGAAGATAATATGCAACTAATAGAAATTAGAAATGCAACTATATTCTACTGCAAATGTGGAATAACTTTCATACAACCAATGCAAACCTATGAAAATCTAAAAACATAACATAGGAAAAATGTAGAACATTGAGAAAGTAAAATATCCAGGATAAGGAAGAGTAATCCAAAAGCCAAGTTGGTCTGCACTTTGTTTCTAAATCTAAAATAGGGATGTTAACGGTACACTTTATAAAACTACTTTTCTAATTGTTTCTTTATTATTAGTTAAGATTTATTGAAAGTCACAAAAATTTTTGAGTTATGCCTTTCATTTAATAAGTCTCTTTTGATTTAGTAATAAAATCAATTAAAAATTTTAATTTTCAATCCAAAATAGAGAATATTAGCAAAAAAAAAAGTATTAGAGTAAGTGTGACTAGTATTTATCTTCTCAAAATACCTCAATATCCCTTTTGTAGTGTATATAATCCTCATCATCCTACATTTTTATAAGATATTTCTTTCATTTTTTGTTGTTGAATGTTAATTTCCTTACACTTTTTCATCTCCTTGATTTTTCTTTTGTCTAATATTGCCCATCAGTAACATTTTTCATATTAAACTCGTCATTTTTTAACCTATCCTTGTACTTGAAAAATAGGATTGAATATGTATATTATTTTGAAATGACTACTTCAATGTCTAAATATTAAAGATATAGACTTAATAATTAAGGTTAACTTGGTAATTCAGACAACAAATATCTAAATAATGAACAACTCATTCTAACTAGAAAATAAGATAAAAAATTATACAAACAATAGATGAGGAAATAAAATAATGTTACAATACACTTCTTCAACAAGTGAATGAATATCAATCATTCTTAGCTTAGTAGTGAGATCTTGAAATCATTTTTTGAGAAATCCTTCATAGTTAGTACATTTGTTATTTGAAGTCATCAAGGAGCATGTGCAATAGTTACAAGGACGCTATCTAATTTTTTTTTGTTGATAAAATGCTATGCTATTACTCTATTACTATGTTTCATTGTCATGCTAAAGCAAATTATGGGAAATTCTAATGACAAACTTATTGTAACGAAGTAGTTACATAGGAGCATTCACCTAATTAAGAGCTCGTTAAGTATGATCTTCATCTATAACAATTCACAAATTCCTTAAGTCATAGCTCTAAACTTTGTCTTTGCACTTAACCTTGTAACCATGTTTTGTGTGCTCGTCCATGTTACCAAGTTATCACCAATGAACATACAATATCCTAAGGTGGAACTTCTATCAACAATTTCCCCAACACAATTTGCATTTGTATACATCTTAGTAATAGCTTGCCCTATCTTAAGAAACAATCTAATCATTGGACTACTCTTTTATCATGGATTTGCATAAATTTTGTCAAGTCGTGTTGGTGAAATAAGTAAACTTCTCTATAACTCTTTTACATTGAGCTTTGTTTATTGTTGGACTTTTTTTTCATTCCCAATAAAATGATTATGTTCTTTTTCTATAGGTATTCTAGCAACTTTGCATCACAACTAGCATATTTCATTAAGAAGACTAGAGACATATTTCCATTGAGATGAGATGACACCTTTTTGGGTAAGCAACCTTAATTACAAGGAACTATTTTAGCTTCCAATATCTTTCATCTTAAATTGTTTTTGAATTCAAACCCTTAATTTAATTATTACAAATGTTCATAAGACAAAATATAATTTTGTTGAGGTTATGTGTGATTACTAACATATTTGATTAAGTGCTTCACAAAGGTATGAAATTATTAGCACCTAAAATTAGCTAAATGAGTTTTTAAGAAAAAAAATGAGAATTAGTTGGAAGTAAGGTGTTCTTGTTGAGAAATAGGTACAAGAAATCTTCAAATGATGATCCTTCTTGACTTCTTGGTCCTCGACTTGGTAGTCCTCGGTCTCTGAAGATCAGGTGATTTATACCTATAAAAGAGACTCTGATGTCAAAGTTAGCAAGTACTCGAAGCTATCAAGTATATATTTTTTTGTACCGCATGATGATGTAGACATATTTATATATAAAGAAAAGTTATCATTGATGTTTTGCTTATTAAGTGTATTCAATAACTTTTATTGCTTTGTAACGACCGAATGTTATGACGCATTTATCAAGGTCGAGTTATGCCCAATTTCTCCTACAAGTCACGATGTTGGATGTCGGGTACACACAATATTTCCAAGCAATTAGTACTTGGGAGTCAATATGTTACTGACCCCGAGATGTCTCCAATACACAAGCCCCTCAAGTCTTTGACAAATGGGAGAAGAATTTATTTCAAAAGTTGTTGCCTTTCAAATATTCTTGCACTTTTTGTAAAGACATCAAGTGTAATGACGGTGTGTTAAAAATCCTAGGAAAGTTCTAGAGGCTCTAGATAGGCGTGTAACATCTCCTAGAATGCGAAGGGTCATGCCTCTTTGAACCATTGATCTTGAAAAGATCCAATGGTTTTGGGAGATACAAAGCTTCGTGTCTCGGGGTGCATTTTGCCTATAAATAGGTTCATTTTACTTCATTATAACTTTACCTACAACCTCTGACTCCCAAACACACCAAGTACCTAAGTCCTTCATCCTTCAAAAAATCAAGTACTTACACCATGTACACCTTCTTCCCTTCCTTTATGAGTTCTAGTGATAGTATTGAGTCTCCATTATTCAGTGGTATGGAGGTTAATGTCATTTCTAGTTCTTCTCCCTTTAGTTTTTCATCTTTTGAGACCTCTAGTGCCCTGATAACCTCTTTTAAGGTAAAGTTTCTCTTAATTGTCGGGGTACCCATTAACATTGATGGGGATGAAGACGAGAATCAGGAGGGATCTCCCAACATTGAAAATTCAAACCTCATGTTAGCTCCAAACACTTGAGTGGGTTTTGTTATGAAAACGCATGAGTACTCAACTTGGGTTTTAGATAAAGTGTTTGATTACCCTTCCAAATTTATAAACCAATCTTTACTCATTTACTTTCTTCAACACATCAACATTGTGGAGATTGGTAAGGGGGATTTAATAGAGGTTCAAAGGTCCCTAGCCAAAGACCAAGTATGTTGGAAGGGGATGACGATGAAGCCTACTTCTTCTTTATGTACAAGTGCTTCTTCAAACCTTTGAGAGTTCGGCTTCCTTTCAACAATTTTACCATCGAAATGTTGTTAGATCTCAACATTACTCCTTTATAACTTCATCCCAATAGTTGGACATACTTGCTTCGATTGTTTATTCGACTATCAATAAGTATATTTAATGTTAAGTTGAATTGATTAACTTGTTTGGGCTTTCATTTATCAATAGTCAAATTGAATGAAATGATATATTGGGATCAACTATCTTGAGGGTTAGTCAAAATAAGGTCATTTGTCTAGCAAATGAGTAAAATGGCTTTAAGATTATGTTAAATTCAGCTAACAAAAATCTTAGGGATTATTTCATTAAATATGTTAAGATAATATTTCCCATTGTAATGCCCTCAAAATACACATAAGTAATTATTTAATAATTAATATGTAATTAATTATCCAATGATTTCTATTAAGAATTCAGAGATTTATAATTCTTGAAAGAAAAAATTTGTCTTGAAATATTAGTTGGAACTTGCACTTGGAAAGTCTAAATGATTGCCAAAGATATTTAAAAACAATACTACAATTTATTTTAGACTTGGATACTTAAGAATTAAAACAATTTCAACAATTTGTGGATAAAATTTGAACTTATTTTAGTAAATAAATTAAATTAGAAAGGATAATGTCGTGAAATAAATACTCGATAATTTGAGAGTTATATAAAATAATATTTTGAGCAAAGAAATAAGCTTATAATGTTACTTCACATTTTTTTTTTGGAATTATTAACTTATATTATTGTTTTTAACCGTTCATAATAATTGTTTGTAAATATTATTATTATAGTCTTAAAATAAAAGACATTGAGTGAAAATTTAAATATTAATTCAATGCTTGAATAAACGAATAGTTTTTCAGAGTTAAGGATTCTTTTTTTTTTCAACGAAACACATAATATACCGATGTTTTAAAATATAAATATGTTAAAAATATTATTCTAAGGTTATAGGATTTTTTTTTAGAATTTTATGATTTCTCTCTACTTAGCTCATTGTCCTTACGAGTAACTCTGAGAGCAAAACTGATTATTAAAATATTTTAAACATTTTAAGAAAATTATGAGAACTCTTTAAGCCAAGTGAGTTAACTAAACCTATGGATTAACTTAAGTAACTTGGTTAAGCTTATGAATGAACTTAAGAGAATAGAAACATGAGTAAAATTAATAATAAGTAGCTGAAAACTAAGTTGATTTTTACGTGTTAAACTAACTTAGAATTTAGAGAAATAAGACCTAATTAAGCACCTAATTACATACCACTTCCCACTACATTAGTGCAAAAGTAACCTACCACACCATACTATTAAAATTTGTTGTTCTGCACTAATTAAATTTAATAAATAGAGTAATGATTTTTTATAAATATAACTAAGATTTTTTAAATCGATATTATCAGTAATTGATTTGGTATATATCTACCAAATTAGTTAATCTTTTAACTAATTTGATATGTTGCACTCGTTAATTCGGTCATAATGTAACCAATTTAATATACAACATATCAAATTGGTTAAACATTTAATTGATTTAATTTGTAATATATTAAATATTGATGATAACTAATCTAGTATATAGTTGGGTCCACACATTCTCAATCAACCACAACACAAAATTGCATTCTTGAGACATTTTGTGAGCTCCACTACTACTCCACCTTTGTGCATGCCTTCATCATCGTGAGCACCATTGAGAAGGCCCACATGGAGGCTGTGTTAGTGGAGTCATCGACGTTGTGTGAAGTAGAAATAAATACATAAAAAGGGGTTGAATGTATGTGTGAGTGTATTTTTAAAGTTTTTGAAATAAACAATTATAAGTTAATAAAAAGTTGTTCTTTTGAAAGTTTGAGGGCTAAAAGATAGAATAAAACACTTTGTATTTTTATATTGGTTCATTTTGAAGTTAGCAAAAATACACACAGAAGGGAGGTTGAATGTGTGTATTCGGATTCGAAGGAATTTTATGAAAACGTTTTTGCAAGAGTGCTATTGGCAATTTTAATTAGAATCTTCGTCTAGTGACTTTTGTTTTAACAAAACTGATTTTTAACGTAGAAGATGAAGTAAATTGGTTTTCAGTCTGGAAAACATTATCGTCTAGTAAAATAGTTTCAACAAGATCAAATAAGTTTTCGTCCAAAGTTTTGTTGAAAAACGAAGTAAACCAGGTGCAAAGTATGTAATGCTAGAAAGTAAAGAGAATGCAAAGACAGTTATACTGGTTCACTCAATATGAGCTACGTCCAGTTTCATTCCGTAGAAGGGTTCCACTAATCACAAAGGATTACAAGAATTTTCAGTCACTTCTGACTCGTAAACTAGACGCTAGTATTCTTAACCACTTCTGGTTCTACAAGTACTCTCGACCACTCCTGGCCCGTCGGCTTCATTCACCAACGCTAGTATTCTCAACCACTTCTGGTTCACAAATATTCTTTCTACCAGCCTCTTCAGGCTCTACAACATTTGTAGGTTTTCAGTGTGTGTATTACTCTCACAGAGAGGATTGGATAGTTTCTACACTCGATAAGGTGCGTAACCTTAGTTTTTTTGAGATAGGTGTCTAAGTGTTTGGTTACTCTCGTAGAGAGGATGAACTATTGGCAACACTCACTAAGATAAGCTATCTTAGTTTTTCCACAGATACACAGGAATTTCTTTGAGAAGGAAAGGATAGTATATGCTCTTGATTTTCTTTTTCGTATTGCACGTTTTTCTTAGCTTCTCTATCTCTCTCTCTTCTTCTTCTTTGCCTCGATACTTATACACCTTCTGATAAATCTGCCCGTTGCTTTTAATTTAAATTTTTCCGTTATAGCGTAGGCTTGTGTTCATTGCAGATGGAGGCTTCATTCATATTTATGCAGATCTTCTCATTTAATGCATTCGATCATGCATTAAATGCTTGCTTGTATTTGTGGAGCTTTTTTGTGTAGTTGATTTCTTAGATATCTGACTCCAATCATGATCTATGTATATTTGTACTTTTCTCATCAGTTTAGCCGCTGCGATGCTGTCTTTTTCTGAAAAGTAGGTGTCCTTTCTCTGACACACTCGGCTTTGACTTGTGAATGCATGATTTCCCAATTTTTATTTATGATGATGTCCTTTTTTGTTTCTTGTATAATTCCTTTCAATGTGATTAGTCAACTTCAGACGTGCTTTAGCATTCTCGACATCGTCTGGTTACAAAATACTACGTCTGATCTTGATGACCCTTTTCGTCTGAGTGTAGAAGTGATAACTTCATCTTTTATATTGGTTCTTTCTGATGGTCACATCATGTTGATGCCTTGGCCAATTTTCGTTTGATGCCTCAAGCTTGATAGATTTTGTATTTGATTTGAGCTTGAATTAACCTTAGCCTTGATGCTGGTCTTTCTATCGTCTGATATTTTGTCTCGCCAGATTATGCTTGAACATATTCAACTGTTTGAACTTTTCGTTATCCGACTGAAACACTAATACCCATGTTAGTAATAACAATATGTATTATATTTGTCATATTCAAAACCTTGGTGGGAATTGCTAATGTGCTTCGTTTGACTTAACAATCTCTTTTTTTTTTATGATGACAAATATAATCTATCTAGTTCATATCAGATACAGAGCATAATATAATATCATGTAATGTAGGGGATACTATAATCATTCCGTTTCCTAAAGTTCCTCCCCTTAAGTTAATGCTCTCCCCCTTACTACGTGATTGGTTTAGTTTGATAGATTTCTTTTATTCTTTTTCTCCCCCTTTGTAATCATCAAAAAGAAATAGAGGGTGAGTATGACATTCTAGTGATCATCTATCAATTCCATTCCTAGCCTATCTCTCAACCAAACATATCTATCTTCTTGAAGGGGTTTGGTGAAGATATCAACAAGTTGTTCTTCAGTCTTAACATAAATCAGCTCAAATGTTCCTTTTTTCACATGATCTCTAATGAAATGAAGCTTAATCTCTATATGCTTAGTCCTAGAATGCAAAACAGGATTTTTTGAAATGTTAATAGCAGCAATGTTATCGCAGAGTATAGGGATACTACTTTCGTAAATGTCGTAGTCTTCTAGTTGATGTTTGATCTATAGTAGCTGCGTGAGACATTGTCCTGCGGCAACATACTCAACTTTACAAGTGGATAGGACAATCGTGCTTTGCCTCTTGCTAGTCCATGAAACTAAGCAACGACCAAGAAAATGGCACCCTCCGCTAGTGCTCTTTCTCTCCCATTTGTCGCCTGCATAATTTGCACCACAATATCCTAGAAGAGAAAAGTTCTGGCTTTTATAAAAGTTGATGCCTAGGTTAGGTGTTCCTTTTAGATATCTTAAAATTCTTTTAACTGCTTGCAAGTGTACCTCCTTAGGTCGTACTTGGAACCTGGCACAAACGCAGACGTTGAACATGATGTCAAGTCTTGACGTTGTTAGGTACAAAAGAGAACCAATTCCTCGGTACATTGTGCTATCAACATTTGGTGATTCTTCGTCTAGACCAAGAGTTGTTGAAGGATGTATTGGTGTCTTCATTGGTTTCGCATTTTCCATTTTAAAATTTTGTAGCAGTTCTTTGGTGTATTTTGTTTGATGAATTTTAACACCTTCGTTTGACTGGACGATTTGAAGTCCTAAGAAGAACTTCAGTTCTCCCATCATGCTCATTTCAAATTCATCCTACATAAGCTTGGAAAATTCTTGGCAAAGATTTTCATTAGTGGCACCAAAAATTATGTCATCAACATAGATTTGGACTATTATGAAATCATCCTTGATTATTTTTCTAAATAGGGTGTTGTCAATCTTGCCTCGTACAAAGTTACTATTTATTAGAAAGGAACTTAGTTTTTCATACCACGCACGTGGTGCCTGTTTTAATCCATATAAGGCTTTATTTAGTTTGAAAACATAAGATGATAGTAATTCATTTTCAAAACCAGGGGGTTGACATACATAAACTTCTTATGAAGTTGTTCCGTTTAAAAATGCACTTTTAACATCCATCTGATATAGTTTCATACTAGTACATGCAGCAAAAGCAAGTAAAATTTGAATGGCTTCTATACGAGCAATAGGTGCAAAAGTTTCAGTAAAGTCTATACCTTCCTATTGAGAGTACCCTTTTACAACTAACCTTGCTTTGTTTCTTACCACGTTTCCTGATTCGTCCAGTTTGTTTATGTATACCCATTTTGTTCTTATGATTGTTTTGTCCTTATTAGAACAAGTTTCCAAACATCATTCTTATGAAATTGACTCAATTCCTCTTACATGGCCTGAACCCAGCTTTTGTCTGATAATGCTTCATCCGTGGTTCTTGGCTCTGTCTGAGATAGAAGAGAAATTTGTGCTTGCGTTTTGAACGAGCTTCTAGTTCTTACAGCATCCTTTGCCTCTCCAATGATTTTCTCTTACGAATGATGAGCCTTCATCTTCCAGTTGCGATTGATTGGCTCTCTATCCTCTCTTTCATCTTATTGAGTTGTTGTTCCTTCAGACTCAGGCTTTTTTTACTGATCATTATTTACCTGCATGTTCTCAAAAAAATTTCCTAGCTATGATATTTCTTTATCAAGCTTGTGTTCATCAAATTTAACGTGAATGGCTTCTTCAACAATTTTAGTTCTATTGTTGAACACTCTATAGGCTCTTGACCTCTCAGAGTATCCAAGTAGGATACCTTCATTTGTTTTTGAGTCAAATTTTCCTAAATTATCTTTGGTATTCAGGATAAAACATTTACATCCAAACGAATGAAAATATGATATGTTGGGCGTTCTCCCTTTCCATAATTCATAAGGAGTCTTTTTCAGTAAGGGCCTAATATATATCCTATTTTGAATATAACAGGACGTATTAACTACTTCTGCCCAGAAATGTTTAGGGGTGGAAAAATCGTTTAGTAGGGTTCTTGCCATTTCTTGTAAAGAGCAATTTTTTCGTTCTACAACTCCATTTTGTTGTGGAGTTCTAGGTGTTGAAAAATTGTGTATTATTCCATTTTCTTCACAAAATTCTTGAAACTATTCATTTTCAAATCCCCCCCATGATCACTTCTGATAGATGCAATTGATATTCCTTTTTCATTTTGAACTCTTTTACAGAATACATGGAATACCCTAAAAGACTCATCCTTGTGAGTTATGAATAGTACCCATGTCCATCTAGTGTAATCATCCACAATGACCAATCCATAACTTTTACCACTCATAGATGTTGTTCTAGTGGGACCAAATAGATCTATGTGGAGCAGTTCAAGAGGTCGTGAGGTGGAAACATGATTTGTGCTTTGAAATGAACTTTTAACTTGTTTCCCCTTTTGACATGCTTCACATACACCGTTCGTCTGATGCACAAGATTTGGTAGTCCTCTTACGAGGTTATATTTTTTCAATTTTGAGATTAATCTCTGACTTGCATGACCAAGTTTCTTGTGCCAGATCCACCGATTTTCATATGAAACTAAGCAATCAACATTATGATTTTCTAGTTCATTAAGCATTATTTTGTACAAGTTGTTGCATCTGTTAGCCGTGAATAATATGGATGAATCAGGTTGACTAACAATACACTTATCTTTGTTGAAGGATATTTCATAACCGCTATCGCACAATTGACTTATGCTTAGTAGATTATGCGTTAATCCTTTAACATACAAAACATTATCAATGGAAATAGAGGAGTTTATACCTATTTTACCTATTCCCATGATATACCCTTTCTGTCCTCCTCCAAATGTGACTTGCCCTCCTTTCTTGGACTTGAGGTCTAGGAACATAGACCTTTCACCCGTCATGTGTCGCGATCAGCCACTGTCCAGGTACCATGATTAGGCACTCTTTATTTTTGTTGAACAAATCAACAGTAGGCACCATTTCAGTTTTTGGTACCCAAATGGATTTGGGTCCATGAGTGTTAGTACTAGAGGTTTTGGAATCCCTCTTCTTATGCATGTGACTACATTTAGACGTAAAATGTTCATTCTTTCCATACAAGGAAGATGCATAAGTTTTTGTCTTGATTTCGGACTCAGATTCAACAAACCCTAATCCTGTTCTATCTTTCCCACTCCTGGAGTGCTTTAGAAGATACTCAAGATTTTTTGTTCCCAGTGTGAATTTTGAAAAATCAGATTTTAATAAATCATTTTCTTTAGTTAATTTGATTAATTCTTCAGAAGTTGAAAGGAGCTTTGTATTTTCATTTTTCAGTAGACGATTTTCTTCAAGTAATTTCAAAATTCTTTTCTTTTGTTCCTTATATGCTATAGAAATCTTTGCTGAATCTGATAAAAGTTGATTATATGCATGCTCAAGAATTTTTAGGTCAGATTCAGTTACCTCCTCATTATCTGATTCTGATGATGAGTCTGCATCTACCATGAGACAGATGTTTGCTTCTTCGTCTTCCTCTGACGAAGTTGTGTCAAGATCCTCCTAGGTGGCCATCATGGCTTTCTTCTTTTTGAAAGGGATCAACTTTTTCTTCTCTTTTTCTTTTTCTTTTTTCAGTTCCGGACATTCTGTTTTGTAATGTCCATGTTTCTTACATTTATAGCACAATGGTTGTGCCTTTTCTCTGGAAGGTCTGTTGTATTTCCTCCATCGTATCCCTCCCTTTTTCTTCATCATTGAATGAATCTTCCTTGACAGGAAGGATATTTCATCGTATGTGTCACAGGTTCCCTCACTGTAGTTATCATCGGACATGTCATTAATCTTTAACGCTTTTGAGGGGGATGGTGTTGATTTTGTCTTTTGCACATTTAACGCAATAGACTTCTATTTTCTTCCGGCAACATCTTGTTGTAACTCCAGCTCATGAACTTTAAGGAGTACAATGAGTTCCTCTAGAGAGAGCTTTTCTAGGTTTTTGGATGCTCTCAGAGCTGTGACTTGTGGTTTCCATTTTGTACGAAGTAATTTGTCAATATGATCAAAATTATCATAAGTTCTACCTAGGAAGGAAATTTCATTTATGATGGTTTGGAATCTTCCAAACATAGTCTGTATAGGTTCACTTTCTTCCATCTCAAAAAGTTCATACTTACGTGCCAACAAGCTTAGCTTGTTGCGTTTTACCTCTAGGGACCCCTCGTAGGTTAGAGCTAGGGTGCCCCACATTGTTTGGCACTTTTGAAGTTGTGAACTTTGGTGTATTCCTCTTCGGACAGAGAACACATGAGCACATTGCGTGCTTTGGAGTTCAGCATGAATCTTTGCTTTTGCTCTTCATTCCATTGTGCTATGGGTTTCTCGTTGTCGGCTTGATCTAGGGGAATGTAGTTTCCTTGCTCAACAATGTCCCACATGTCTATATGACATGCATCAAAGAATGTAATCATTTTTTGCTTCCAGTAGTCATATTTTGCTCCTTTGAAAAGGGGTGGTCGATTTACGACTTGTCCTTCGTTTTCCATGATCGTTTCCCCTATAGTGTTAGATGCTCAACCCAAGGGATCAAGCTCTGATACCAACTGAAGTTAGCGGAAATACACACAGAAAGGGGGTTGAATGTGTGTGATCGGATTTGAAGGAATTTTTTGAAAACATTTTCGCAAGAGTGCTATTGGCAATTTTAATTAGAATCTTCATCTAGTGACTTTTGTTTTAACAAAACTGATTTTCAACGTAGAAGATGAAGTAAACTGGTTTTCAATCTAGAAAACTTTATCGTTTGGTAAAATAGTTTCAACAAGATCAAATAAGTTTTCGTCCAAAGCTTTGTTGAAAAACGAAGTAAACCAAGTGCAAAGTATGTAATGCTGGAAAGTAAAGAGAATGAACAGACAGTTATACTGGTTCACTCAATATGAGCTACGTCCAGTTTCCTTCCGCAGAAGGGTTCCACTAATCACAAAGGATCACAAGTATTCTCAACCACTTATGGCTCTTCAACTAGACGCTAGTATTCTTAACCACTTCTGGTTCTACAAGTACTCTCGACCACTCCTGGCCCGTCGGCTTCACTCACCAACGCTAGTATTCTCAACCACTTCCGGTTCACAAGTATTCTTTCTACTAGCCTCTTCAAACTTTACAACAATTGTAGGCTTTGAGTGTGTGTATTACTCTCACCGAGAGGATTGGATAGTTTCTACACTCACTAAGCTGCGTAACCTTAGTTTTTTTGAGATAGGTGTCTGAGTGTTTGGTTACTCTCGTAGAGAGGATGAACTATTGACAACACTCACTAAGATAAGCTATCTTAGTTTTTACACAAATATATAGGAATTTCTTTGAGAAGGAAAGGATAGTATATGCTCTTGATTTTCTTTTTCGTATTGCACGTTTTTCTCAGCTTCTCTATCTCTCTCTCTTCTTCTTCTTTGCCTCGATACTTATACACCTTTTGATAAATCTGCTTGTTGCTTTTTAATTTGAATTTTTCCATTAGAGCGTAGGCTTGTATTCATTGCAGATGGAGGCTTCGTTCATATTTATGCAGATCTTCTCATTTAATGCATTCGATCTTGCATTAAATGCTTGCTTGTATTTGTGGAGCTTTTCTGTGTAGTTGATTTCTTAGATATCTGACTCCAATCATGATCTAGGTATATTTGTACTTTTCTCATCAGTTTAGCCGCTGCGATGCTGTCTTTTTCTGAAAAGTATGTGTCCTTTCTCTGACACACTCGGCTTTGACTTGTGAATGCATGATTGCCCAATTTTTATTTATGATGATGTCCTTTTTTGTTTCTTGTATAATTCCTTTCAATGTGATTAGTCGACTTCAGACGTGCTTTAGCATTCTCGACATCGTCTGGTTACAAAATACTATGTCTGATCTTGATGACCCTTTTCGTCGGAGTGTAGAAGTGATAACTTCATCTTTTATATTGGTTCTTTTTGATGGTCACATCATGTTGATGCCTTGGCCAATTTTCGTTTGATGCCTCAAGCTTGATAGATTTTGTATTTGATTTGAGCCTGAATTAACCTTAGCCTTGATGCTGGTCTTTCTATCGTCTGATATTTTGTCTCGCCAGATTATGCTTGAACATATTCAACTGTTTGAACTTTTCGTTCTCCGACTGAAACACTAATGCCCATGTTAGTAATAAAAATATGTATTATATTTGTCATATTCAAAACCTTGGTGGGAATTGCGAATTTGTTTCGTCTGACTTATCACATTTAACTAAGCTACAACCAATTACCTTCAAATTAGAAGGGTTCCACTAACTTGGAAACTTTTATAAACAAGTATTTTCCTTGCCACTCCTAGCTACACCAAGTATTGTCTATGCCATTCCTGGCCAAGACGCAACCACACTTTGCAATATTATTTAGCTAGCTTCTTTAAGCTTACAAGAGAAAATGTTTGAGTGTTTACAAACTAACTCTCACACAGAGGATATGTATGTTTAGGTATGCTCAAAAAAGGCTTTACTTGCTAAGATAAGGATATCAAAAGCTCAAGCTTTCTTTCTAATCGTTGGTTTACAAGATGTTTAAGCCTTAGAGAAAATTCGTCAGAGGTTTAACATATCAAAAAATGCATTTATACAATATTGACAAAGTTTTATCTTTCTCTTCAAGTCTTCTTATATTTATAGGCTTTAGAATATATTCATTGGTGAGAGCCTTAACACTTAGCCATTTGAAGTGAGATCTTCAATCATCATAATATGGTCATTCTTTTCACTTGTTCAAATGCTTCAAGACTTCATAAATGCTCAAACTTGATAAAGGAATGAAGTAGAAAGCTATTATTATGCATGAGCTACTATATGTGTTGCTAATTCTTTTTGGGGTTGACTTTATTTTTCTAGATGTTGGGTTGATTAAGAACTGGATGTAGTCTTGGTGGTTGAGACAAACTAGTATAAAAATACTTTGTGTTTTTCTAACTAACTCTTTTGTTTGCACTTCTATAGTTGCATTACTACTTCATTGTTTTGAAAAAGTGAGTTTTTTATTGACACTATTCAACCCCCTTCTGGTGTCTTTCTTTTCTCCACAAAATGCCTATTTGTGATGGTGATCTCTTATTGATTCGAAGGCTTCTTGGTAGTCAACCTTGTGAAATTAGCATTTCACAAAGAGAGAACATCTTCCATACAAAATGTAAAATTTTATGGCAAACTTGTTCTTTCATTATGGATAGTGGATCAAGCTACAATTGTTGTAGCACAAGGATGGTTGCTAAGTTAGCCCTCACTACCATTCCTTATCCAAAACCTTAAAGGTTTTAATGACTTAATGAAAAAGAGGATATGATAGTAAATTAACAAGTGAAGGTCAAGTTTTCTATTGGGAATTTTGAGGACAAAGTTTAATTTGATGTAGTTCTCATGGAGGCTAGCCATATTTTGTTAGGAAGGCCATGAAAATTTGATAGGAAATCCATGCATAATTGTCTTACTAATGAAATAACCCTCACCCATAAAAGTGAGAAATTTGTGTTAGATCCTGTTGCACCTATCCAGTGGTAAAGGATAAAATGTAAATGAAACTTATGAGGGAAAAAGAAAATGGGAAAATAAAAGAACAACAAAAGTAACTCCTAAAGGGTGAGAGGAGTGAAAAGGAGGAAGATGTGACTTGTCCAAAGATTGTTAAGAAAGAGAGTCATTTTTCTCTAAAATGTCAAATCAAAAGGACTCTCTATCTTAAAAAATCTCATGCTACACCATGCAATGAGTTGGTGAAGGACATCATTAATTCCTTTAGGGAAAAGAAGCTTTAATAGACTTTTCAATCCTTACTAAGTGAGCTCTTCCATGCAAATGTTTTAGTCCTACCAAACATTTCTAAAACTTTTGAGTTACAATATCATGCATCTAAGTTAGGTGTGGGAGTTGCTTTGTTGACAGATAGACATCATATTTCCCTTTTTGAAAATAACTTCTTGTGGAGCCATTTTCAAGTATCCCACATATAACCAATAATTCAACGTTCTTTTCCAGGCCTTCCAATCTTGGGGATAATTCTTTGTGTTAGAAAAGAATGGCTCAATCCAAGAGGGGGGTGAATCGGATTTAATGACACTTAAAAAATTTATCAGAGTTTAAGGATCTTAATTTCTTTAAAACTTTTCTAAAACTAATTTCCAATGAAGTATATTGAACCTCTTAGTATATGGGAATGACTCCTATATGATTTCTTGATTCTTTATTGAATCAATTTAAGAACAGATTAACATGCAGTGCTTATGTTCCAATTTAAACCATTTTACTCATACAAGCATATTAATCATGACCAGCCATTTTAACATTCAATTAAAGATTGTTCAATATAAAAGATAAGGATGAGAGAAAAGTGCAAAGTGTTTTATCCTGATTCAGTCACTCCACATATGACCTACATCCAGTCCTCATAACCTGATCAAGATTTGTTCCACTATCTCAATGAAGAAGTTTTACAAGCATACCACACATGCATACACTTCAACACACAAGATAAACCCTTTCTTGCACCCAAGAAAGCACTTCTTGTAGAAACCCACTACAAGAATTCCTTACCACTTGAGAAACCTACTCAAGATTTTTACCACAATACAAAAAAATATTTAAGGAACGAATTCACCTAGAAACTGAACAAATCAGATTGTGAATTCTTGACCAATCTTAATTCCTTTTTCCAAGAATGTAGTGATGATGATGATTTTTCTCAAAACATTTCACAAAGTGTTTTACTTCTTGGTTTCACAAAGAAAACTCTCTAAGAAGATCAAAAGTATACTCTATCTTTTCAATTTTTCTTCTCTCTTAAGTTTCTGAATGTGAGAACCTTTTTTATAATGTTTTTCAGACTCAAATAATCAATTATTTTTAAGGATAATCGATTATTTTTTTTTTCAGTATTTCTGGAAATCATTCAAGAATAGAATAATCGATTATTTCACGGGATAATCGATTATTACAGCAAGGTTTCTCAATCTATTGAAAAACAGAGCAGAAATAATTGATTATAGTTAGTAATAATCGATTATTTTGAGTTAGTTCTCAAAATTCGATTTCACACATTCAGAACCTTTCCAAGTTACTTTTAATCATCATCATACTCACTCTTAGACAATTAGAATTAAGACTTAACTCATGCATAAAGTACAAACATGCATAGAACATAAAATTGACCAACAAAGCAACTCAACACATAAGAGCACATAAACTACTCCTATTACATTTGTTTATTCATTCATGGTCTTCATATATTCTCCTTTGTTCATTCATGACCTTTGTTATCATCAAAACCTTCAGAACTTGATTCACCATCCATGAATCTCAACACTTTGTTCCTAAGAATTTTCTTAGTTATAGTGAACCTAATTCACTTCACTATTTCGGAAGGTAAGGAAAGTTAGTTGTAAATAGTTTAGTTTTTCAGACTCTAGATGATCACATAGGACACACAAGGCAAGTCTTTTTAGATGTTAGTGAAAAACTTGCTTTAAAGAAAATAAAAAGATGTAATTTGAGTTTAGATAGAATAAAAGAGGTTCAAAAGAACCCCAAGAAAATAAAAATTCTCAAGGATAAACCCATTTCCTATATAAAGGTGATACCTAAGATAAGGCGCTTTGTTTTTCAAGAAAAAAATATTTCTAATGCTTGTGAAATACTTTCTTTTGTAGGTGTTAAGGAAGAAGAATATGCTCAAGATTTGAGAACAAATCCTTTTGAAGGGGGAAGGGATGATGACATAGGTGTCGCCACCGGCCCGAAACGGGCTTTCGGCATTCGCGAAGGATGGTTGGACTCCTTTATTAAAAATATGGATTGCTAGAATGACTTATTCTCAAACTGAGACCTTGTCAAACGAGCAATTTTATTAAAAGGCTCACCAATCCATGTTAATCCCAAGCGGGACCCTCCATGGATTAGCGGTTTTCATAAAAAGGAAGGGTTCATGGAGTCGCCACCAATGTTTTACTCAAAACATTGGAAAAAGAAGTTTAAGGCAATCGATTCAAAAATCGACTTCGGCCATGACAACCAGAGTCGGGTAAGGGAGTCGGTTACGCGTGGGGAAGGTGTTAGCACCCCACAGCGCCCCTTTCGGGTTCCCTATGACAGATTATTTCTAAAAATAATAGTGCGAAATTACTAAATTACCCCTATTTATTCTAAACAATTATAACTTAACTATCTACATGATGACAGTTAAATATACACACAGAAAGCAGTAAAAGGAAGGTCTTAAGAAGAAACCTTTGAAGCGTGCTTTTATATTCAAGTAAAACTGGGAAGCTTTTTGGCGTTCCCTCGCTCTACAAGCCCGCTCGCTCCCTCCTAGAAAATTTTAACTATGGAAATCCGGAGGATTTCCCTTCGACTCAGTTCGAGACTCAAGCAAAAAGCTCAGAACTCGAGAACTTTGTCGGATCAACTCTCCGAGTGATTTCTAGGCAGAGCACTGCTCAAAAAAACCCAGAATACTCAAGAAGAGGGTTAAAACTCAGTGTGAAAGTGTGAAATGACGTCCCATTGACGTCATATTTATAGGGAAGAGGCTCAATACAGTTTCTGGGGGTCAATACGGTCCGTATTGAAGTTTTGAACTACAATACGGCCGTATTGAATTCAATACGGCCGTATTGAAGTTCAAAAACCTCAATACGGCCGTATTGAAGTTCAGTGCAGCCGTATTGAGTTCAATGCAGCCGTATTGAACTTCAATACGGCCGTATTGAGTTCAGTGCGGCCGTATTGTAGTTTAAAATGTTCAATACGGCCGTACTGAACTCTTGGGAGGCCGTATTGGGCTTCATTCCCTCCACTTTCTTATTTTTTGCTACTCTAAGACCTCTAAACCTACAGATAATCATCCTAGGGTCTTCCAGGGTCTTCCAGGAGTCCTTCCGGCTGACTTTCCTTTAGTCTTCGAGAGTCTTCAAGCTTTATTTCCGACCCGGACAATTTTAGGGGTCTACAGCTGCCCCCCCTTTACTTAGTCGGACGGCCTTTTGGTGTACCGGCTGACAAGTAAAGGAGTTGACCCAATTGTCCGGGTGATGTGCCAACCTTCTGACTTGTAGCGTCTTCCGGTGGAAAATTGTTGAGTAACCTCTCCAGGTTGTTGCATACCTCGGCGCTTCTGACAACCTCGGTAGCTAAGTTTAGCCTCTCCAGGGTCAACTTCACTCGACGCCCGAGCCGGAAGTTGAACACCAACGTGCCTCTGACGACGCTGATGGTTGAGTATTGTCTCTCCAGACCTTGAGTACTGTCTCTCCAGACTTTGAGTATCGTCTCTCCAGACTTTGAGTACCGTCTCTCCAGACTTTGATTGAGTACCGTCTCTCCAGACTTTGTTTGAGTACCGTCTCTCCAGACCTTGTTTGAGTACCGTCTCTCCAGACCTTGTTTGAGTACCGTCTCTCCAGACCTTGTTTGAGTACCGTCTCTCCAGACCTTGTTTGAGTACCGTCTCTCCAGACCTTGTTTGAGTACCGTCTCTCCAGACCTTGTTTGAGTACCGTCTCTCCAGACCTTGTTTGAGTACCGTCTCTCCAGACCTTGTTTGAGTACCGTCTCTCCAGACCTTGTTTGAGTACCGTCTCTCCAGACCTTGTTTGAGTATCGTCTCTCCAGACCTTGTTTGAGTACCGTCTCTCCAGACCTTGTTTGAGTACCGTCTCTCCAGACCTTGTTTGAGTACCGTCTCTCCAGACCTTGTTTGAGTATCGTCTCTCCAGACTTTGTTTGAGTACCGTCTCTCCAGACTTTGTTTGAGTACCGTCTCTCCAGACTTTGTTTGAGTACCGTCTCTCCAGACTTTGTTTGGTCTCTGATGACCTAGGCAACTGAGTTTGCCCTCTCCAGGGTCTGCGTCCGTGTCTTCTGATCACTTCGGCAATGCGAGTTTACCCTCTCCAGGGATCTGAGATGATTTTTTTTTTGTCTCCACAGTCCACTATGCTGCTTCGACGTTTTTCTGATTTTGTGCCACTGAGGGCTGGATAACGCAGGGATCCGTCTAGGGGATGTGCATTCATTCATAGGTTCTTGTGCCCCAACTTGCATTTGCATAGTTGGTACCCATGGGGAATTTCTGACTCCTTGGGGTGTAGACACAGATGCTCTTCTTGATTTGAGCGATGCCTTATGTTTGGCTGACGTCCTTTTGACGTAAGTGGAGTATCCCGGTTATCCTTATTCGGGTGTCTCTCTTTGATTTTTCTGATTTTTGTAGCCTCTGTGTAGGCTATTATCCACTGGGGGATTTTGGATGTTGATTTTGATTTTGTCTCCACAGTCCACGATGCTGCTTTGACGATTGTTTTTGATTTTTGTGCCACTGAGGGCTGGATAACGCAGGGATCCGTCTAGGGGATGTGCAGTTACTCATAGGTTCTTGTGTCCCAACTTTCCTTTGCATAGTTGGTGCCCATTGAGGAATTTCTGTTTCCCTGGGGTGTAGACACGAAGATGCTCTTTCTGAGATGAGCGGTGCCTTATGATTGGCTGACGTCTTTTCGACGATGGTGGAGTATCCCGGTTATCCTTATTCGGGTGACTCTTTTTGTTTTTCTGGTTTTGTCGCCTCTGTGTAGGCTGTTATCCGCTGGGGGATTTTGTCATTGATTGTGATTAGCCTCTTCTGTTAGGCAGATCATCTTGACGCTTGATGTTTGGCCAAGAGCCGGATTCCACTTGGGGAATGATTATTGATCTTTTGATTTTTTTCCTTTTTGTAGGAATGCCTCTTGAGTAGGCGACTGGGGATTTGGGGATCTTATGTATCCCAGAGTATTATTTAGAAAGCCTCTTCAGGCTTAGCTTCACTCTTCGTTTGAGTTGGAAAGCTATCTTCCACTGAGGAAGTCTAAGTCCTTTGACTTGGATATTTTGTTTGGATCATGCTTCCGTTGGGGAATTTGACGATCTTGCTTTGATAGCTTTTACTGGGGAATTTGGCCCGTGAGTGGAAGCTGAGATATCTCTGGGGAGTATTATTTCGGCGAGCCTCTCCAGGCTCATTTATTCTGTACAGTTGGGGAGTATTATTTCAGCAAGCCTCTCCAGGCTCAATTATTTTAAGAGGGAGTATTGTTTCGGCAAGCCTCTCCAGGCTCAATTATTCTGAGAGAGTATTATTTCAGCAAGCCTCTCCAGGCTCAGTTATTCTGAAGGAGTATTATTTCGGCAAGCCTCTCCAGGCTCAGTTATTCTGCATGATGAATTGGTTTTTTGTTCAGCCTAAGAATGCAAGCTGAGATGTCTTTTTGGAGAGTATTATTTTGGCAAGCCTCTCCAGGCTCAGTTATTCTGTATAATTTGTTGGATTTTCTGTATTTTGCCTTTTTGTTGATTTTGGCTTTTTCTGTGTTTTTGCCTTTTTTGTTGATTTTGGCTTTTTCTGTACAGAAATGTCTCTGAGGAGTATTATTTTGGCAAGCCTCTTCAGGCTCAGTTATTCTGAGAGAGTATTATTTCGGCGAGCCTCTCCAGGCTCAATTATTCTGTGAGAGTATTATTTCGGCGAGCCTCTCCAGGCTCAGTTATTTCTGAGAGAGTATTATTTCGGCAAGCCTCTCCAGGCTCAGTTATTCTGTATGGTGAGAGAGTATTGTTTCTGCAAGCTTCTCTAGGCTTAATTATTCTGAGGAAGTATTTTTTCAGCAAGCCTCTCCAGGCTCAATTATTCTGTACAAACTAAGGAGTATTGTTTGTATCCTTGCCTTTTTTCGTTTTCGGCTTTTGTTGACTGCTGTCATACACAAGCAATTTTCTATTTTTTCTATTTTATGCAATTGCCTCATGATAAGGTCTTTGAATGTGCAACTAATGTGTGTGATGCACAAATGCAAGTTTTATTATTTAATGTTTTTAGAAAAATGAATGGCTCTCCCTATCCTCCTTTTCTTGGAGGAATTTCTGTCATCGACGTGAGGGAATATTTTTGTGAGCCTTTTATGCAGGAGATTATGGATTTTATAGGAACCCCTCCAATTTTCTTTATTGACCGATTATTAAGGAATTTCATACAATTTTTTTAGAAATACCAATTTTAGAGGCATAATCACATGGTCAAGAGAGAAGAGAAAATGAATAGATATTTTATTGATATTCACAAGTGTTTTTACAGAAAGATATACAGAAGGATTTTCTGAAGAATGGCTGGCCAGGGTAGGCTATATACATTGGGCTTAACAATTATATCTGTAATTGTTGCTCTTTACATTCTCCTAGTTGCTTCGGGTGAGATGCCTGAGCCAGGAGCGTAGATGCTGCAAGACGCTTGCTTCTAGAAGATAATCACTTGAACCGCCTTTCGGTTTTCGATTCAAGTGACCGTTGCTTGCTTTGCTTTTACATCTTATTCTTTTGCCCCTAACTTTTGCCTAGGACGTATCCTAGCGGGGATAATTTTGCCTTTGTTTTGCCTAGTACCCTTGTACTGGCGGGCTTTTTGTTTTGCCCTAACTTTTGCCTAGGACGCCCTTTTTGGGTTTTCATCCTAGCGGGCCTATGCAAGCAACGTTTTCAAGCATAGTACTTCTTTACCACGTCAGCGTTGACTGGGTATCGAAGTTCTTTTCCATCCATGTCTGTGAGGATCAATGCTCCTCCTGAGAAGGCTCGTTTTACCACGTATGGTCCTCCGTGATTTGGGGCCCACTTTCCGGTTTTGTCCTTTCGAGTTGGTAGCAATTTCTTCATTACCAACTCTCCCTCATGGTAGACTCGAGGGTGGACTTTCTTGTCAAAAGCCTTTTTGGTCTTCCTCTGATAGGCTTGACCATGGCATATGGCGTTCAGCCATTTTTCTTCAATGAGGTTCAACTGGTCATACCGGCTTTGAACCCATTCTTCCTCGGAAAGTTTTGCTTCCATAATTACCCTTAGAGAAGGTATCTTGACTTCGACGGGTAGAACTGCCTCCATCCCATAGACGAGGGAGAATGGAGTAGCTCCTGTAGATGTGCGTACTGAAGTCCTATAACCATGAAGAGCGAAGGGTAACATTTCGTGCCAGTCTTTAAATGAGGCAACCATCATTTGCCCTATTTTCTTGATGTTCTTATTGGTTGCCTCGACTTCCCCATTCATCTTTGGCCGATATGGGGAAGAGTTGCGGTGTTGGATCTTGAATTCTTGGCACAGTTCTTCCACCATTTTATTGTTCAGATTAGATCCATTATCAGTGATGATTTATTTCTCCATGCTTCCACTAGATTATTCTAAAATCTTTTGGGACAAGAGAGAAAAGAAGGGAAAGATATTTTTATTCTGAAGTTTGTGTTTTAGAGGGGATTTATTTTTCAAAAATGGTTTTTGTAAGAATGTTTGGCCAAGGTAGGCTTATGTGTTTAGGCTTGTTTGATTAAACACTTATGAAGTTAAGAAAATCTTTGTTTTTGTGATTTTGACAACTTGGATAGCTTCTCTTGAACCTTTCTTTTTGAATTCGGTTCATGGTACCATCATGGATTTCTTTTGTTTTTAGATTGTCCTTATTTTTGCCTAAAACACCCTTTTGTGGTGTTTTAGCGGACTTTTGTTTTTGTTCATTTCTGTAACCCTAACTTTTGCCTAGGTCACCCTTTTGTGGGATTCCTAGCGGGTCTTTTGCTCTTATTTTTGCGCAGTCCCCCTTTTTGAGTTTCCTGCCGAGCTTCTTTTATTTTGAAAGATTTCTTTTTACCCATGATGGCACTTGTCAAGGCCAAGGGAAGGTGCTCCAAGTTGTCACACACACTTCCACATAAAAATGATGTGGGTTTATTATTATTAAGATGATTTTAACCTCATTTATGTTTATTCAAACAGGGTTAAAAATGATGTGGTTTAGAATTTTATTATAAGCAAGAAAAGAAGCAATGAAGAATGATTTTATTATAATCATAGTGGAAACATGTGTCCTTATTTCATCACTGATATGGGTCCCAATATTGACCTCTTTTATCTCTCGGCCCTGCCCCAAATTCACGGTCTCCAATTTCTCTTGACACGGTTGGAGTAGACGAGTTTCTTGATCTAGCAGTCTTTGCAGATCCGGAGAGATGGTCTCCTCATCACTGTCCAACTCAACCCATTCGTCCTCAACTTTGGATCTCGGTCAGAGCGAACAATTACAGACATAATTATTTTATTGGTTCTGTTTAGGTTTAGAATTATTAATGTTAATGAGGAAAGAGAGAAAAGAACAAAAAAAAGAGTAATGTGAAAAATGCCTCTTTATTGATATGTATTAAAACTGTACAAAAACCCTTATTTACATGAAAAGGTTCTCATGATCTCGGGTACTGATCATGAGTCCCTAAAAGAGAAAAATGAAGGGGCCCTATCGTGGCTTGTTCTTCTCTCTACTCCTGCTTTGGCAGAGGATTCTTGCTCACGTCGGGCGCTGTCGAATCGAAGGTGACCCACCCGGCATCAATAAGGTTTTGGACCTTGTATTTGAGAGCTAGGCATTTCTCTGTTGAATGCCCTGGTGCCCCCGAATGGTATAAACATTTGTCTTGTGGCTTGTACCAATCGGGGTAAGGTGGGTCGATCTTCCTTGGTGGAACATGAGCTAGAAGTTTGGCTTCTACTAGCTTCGGCAGGAGATCGCTATAAGTGGTCGGAAGTTTATCAAACTTCTTCACAGGGGTGAATTGCGATCTTCCTGACTTCGAAGTGAAAGTAGCCGAGGGTATGGTTATAGCATTGACTCCTCCCTCTTTCTTCTTCCCGAAGGCCTTCTTAGCTTCATATGATTGGGAAGGCTTAGCCAGCTTCCCACTTTTAAGTCCTTGTTCCACTCTCTCCCCAATGGTGATGATGTCTGAGAAGAGTGTCGTTGTGTTCCCTATCATTTTATCGTAATAGGGACCAGTCAACGAGTTGATGAATAAGGACACCGTCTCCTTATCCGACAGCGGGGGCTCTATCTATGCCGCCAACTCCCTCCATCGTTGGGCGTACGCCTTGAAAGATTCATCATTCTTTTTACTCAAGGCTTGAAGATCTGACCTATCGGGTGTTAGGTCGATGTTGTATTTGTAGCGCTTGAGAAAGGCGTCGGCCAACTGCCTCCATGTGTGTACTAGATTTCCATCTAGCTGCATATACCAGTTGAGCGCGGTATCAGCCAAGCTCTCTTGGAAGCAGTGGATCAAGAGCTTTTCGTTTGTGGCATATGCAGCCATCTTTCGGCAGTACATGGTGAGATGACTCTTAGGGCAAGTCGATCCCACATATTTTGGGAAATCTGGCACTTTAAATTTGGGAGGGAATTGGATGTCCCTCACCAAGCACATGTCGGCGGCATCTTTGATGTCAAAATCATGCCCCTCCATAACCCTTAGCCGATCCTCAAGAGCATGGAATTGTTCCTTTGAAACCTCGGGCTCTTTAATCATGATCCCCGCCCCAAGGGGTACAGCTCGTGGAGGTTCTTCCTCATGTTCCTCCTCCTCATGATGATGGGACTCATGGTCACTGTGGTGAGACCCATGTACATTATGGTGACGCATGAGTTCCATCATTTGCGCCATTTGTTCTTTGAGTTGTGAGAGCTCGGCTGTAAGCTTCTTATTTTGGTCCTCCAGCGCTTCCATCTTCTTGATTTTCTGCGCGCGTGTGAGGACAGAGAGATGACCAGCCACTTTCTAAAATGAATGTTTTATTCTAATTAGTTTATTCATGGTATGAATACGCTCTCGATGTGAGCTTGATAAGACTCCATCTTTAAGGCGCTGCCTTTTTAAGATGAAGGTTTATCACCCTCCCTAGCCTATGATCTCTCCCCAACGGAGAATCTCAATAGTCATGGGTCCCTTTTACTCACATCGAGAGGGTATTGGTGATCCTAAAATGAATAATTGATGAGGATGCATGAGGTATTATTGGTAATGATGCCTATGCTCCTTACTTTTATTATATTTTCACACATTGGTTTTTCCTCTCATGTCATGACATTTTCATGCATGGGGATTATTCTTTAGACCTTATCACGAGGTTTATTATTAATGCACAAACAATTGCACATAAGCATTTACACAAACAATTCACTCATCCACGAACAGTCACGAGCGAATCACGAGGTAGGGGTATCCTGCAGAAATGGTGCATATTCAAGGTGGTTCTAACTGTTCTCACCAGTCCAAGGCCCCCAAGGTGCCCCCATTATAGGGACCCAATTCCTCTCATCGTAGGTCGATGGAAAGCTCCAACGCACCGTCGGACTCAAGTTCATGGTTATCACCTTGAGTGATGTTTTCCGACAACGGTCTACGGGCACCTATAGACCCATTCGACAACCGGCCGTACTAACATCCACTCCCTATGGTTAATCACTCATGCCCCCGGGTATAGAGGGAACTGTTGTGTGCAAAGGTTTGTGTGCAGTTTTTATTTCAAACAATTGCGTAAATTTAAAAATACAACAGTTATTAAAGCCAAATAGATAAACATGTTATCATACAAGTGAGGGGTAATAAAGTAATTTTAACTATTATTTGTTAAAAATAATCTGTCACTAAATGGGACTGACTCTCGAGGCTTCCCCAGCGGAGTCGCCATCTGTCGCCACCGGCCCGAAACGGGCTTTCGGCATTCGCGAAGGATGGTTGGACTCCTTTATTAAAAATATGGATTGCTAGAATGACTTATTCTCAAACTGAGACCTTGTCAAACGAGCAATTTTATTAAAAGGCTCACCAATCCATGTTAATCCCAAGCGGGACCCTCCATGGATTAGCGGTTTTCATAAAAAGGAAGGGTTCATGGAGTCGCCACCAATGTTTTACTCAAAACATTGGAAAAAGAAGTTTAAGGCAATCGATTCAAAAATCGACTTCGGCCATGACAACCAGAGTCGGGTAAGGGAGTCGGTTACGCGTGGGGAAGGTGTTAGCACCCCACAGCGCCCCTTTCGGGTTCCCTATGACAGATTATTTCTAAAAATAATAGTGCGAAATTACTAAATTACCCCTATTTATTCTAAACAATTATAACTTAACTATCTACATGATGACAGTTAAATATACACACAGAAAGCAGTAAAAGGAAGGTCTTAAGAAGAAACCTTTGAAGCGTGCTTTTATATTCAAGTAAAACTGGGAAGCTTTTTGGCGTTCCCTCGCTCTACAAGCCCGCTCGCTCCCTCCTAGAAAATTTTAACTATGGAAATCCGGAGGATTTCCCTTCGACTCAGTTCGAGACTCAAGCAAAAAGCTCAGAACTCGAGAACTTTGTCGGATCAACTCTCCGAGTGATTTCTAGGCAGAACACTGCTCAAAAAAACCCAGAATACTCAAGAAGAGGGTTAAAACTCAGTGTGAAAGTGTGAAATGACGTCCCATTGACGTCATATTTATAGGGAAGAGGCTCAATACGGTTTCTGGGGGTCAATACGGTCCGTATTGAAGTTTTGAACTACAATACGGCCGTATTGAATTCAATACGGCCGTATTGAAGTTCAAAAACCTCAATACGGCCGTATTGAAGTTCAGTGCAGCCGTATTGAGTTCAATGCAGCCGTATTGAACTTCAATACGGCCGTATTGAGTTCAGTGCGGCCGTATTGTAGTTTAAAATGTTCAATACGGCCGTACTGAACTCTTGGGAGGCCGTATTGGGCTTCATTCCCTCCACTTTCTTATTTTTTGCTACTCTAAGACCTCTAAACCTACAGATAATCATCCTAGGGTCTTCCAGGGTCTTCCAGGAGTCCTTCCGGCTGACTTTCCTTTAGTCTTCGAGAGTCTTCAAGCTTTATTTCCGACCCGGACAATTTTAGGGGTCTACAATAGGGTCAATTCAAAAGGACCTAAGAGGATTCAACTAGGCTTGAAGGAAGAAGTTTTGAGTTCATGTTGAGCTTTGGATCACTTTTAGTAATTTCCTTTCTCTTCTTTGTATATATTTTTTCTTATAAATATTTTCTTAATTATAACATTGTATTTTTGGGTCAAATAATATAAGAATTTATTTTCTTGTAATTTTCTCCTTAGGAGTGTATTTAGAATTTTAGCGGGGGTACAACTAGTATTTGAGATATGTGCTTCTTAGACTTGTTTGGACCATGAGAGAATGGAGATTAATCTCCAAGTAGATGTCCACTTCATACACATTACTCTCCCATTAGTTCAAACAAAACCCACTAAGTCACATGATCCAAGCATTAGTCACACTTTTGGTACGCTTGCTTCTACACCCTTGTTTCTACTGGAACATTCTCCATCACACCTTTTGTACCTTGCAGTGAGCAAACTCTCATTAGCCACTCTAGATATATATTTGGGCATCCAAAATGGGAGGGAAAATTCAAATTTAAATTTCAAATTTGAACTAGAGTTAGTTAGTTTGAGTACAAGTTAACCTAATATTGGTTACATTTAATCTTTATTAGTTTAACTTACACCACAAGTTACGAAACTCTATATCTACATGTAAGTATGTAACCTCATATTGGATGAACTACTTTGAGCATTTGTATGAGAATTGAGTTTTCAAATTCTCTCTTCAAAGTCTTGTTCTCTCTTTGGAAAAAATTTTTCTTAAGAACTTTTATCAAGGAATTCCTCTTTGTGACAAATTCATCATTTCTTACTTGTCTTCCACTTAGAAGTGACATGCCATACACTATTTTTCCTATCCATATTTTTTTTATTTCTTTGACATTTGGAGTCATAGGTGATGATTGGAGGAGCTAGGAAGAAGTTAAGGAGAACTCAACACTATTCTTCATATGGTTTTCCATCACCTCTATTCTCCATGCCTTTTTAGGGTTTTAAATTCTTAAATGATCAAATAGGAAGTTAACTTGAAATAGAGTATCATATGACATGATCATGATTATCAATAGAAAATAGGAAAATATTGGTATTTGATAGTTAATACAAGTTTTAAGTGAAATTGAACATTGAAAAGGATTAAGAACACAAATAAATGACAATCATGTCCTATTCACTATTATATTTTTTTTCATTGATAAAGCTTGTTTTGAAACCTTTTATTACTTGTTAATTTTTGTTAATTCTAAACTCTTATGGTGAATCGGTGGTTGAATTCTGCTAAGATGCTTCCGAGCTCTTCAAGTTACTTTCTATGTATTCAAATCACAAAATGAAAATTGAAAATGTGGAGAAGATATGAGAGGTAGGTGAACCACTCTTCGAAAAAGAGATAAGCAAGAAACGAGGTATTTATTACAAGGAGAGTTTTCTTGATGAAGGTACTTAAGGACGAAAATTCTCTCAAGAGACTTTAGAGAGAATTGAGAGAGAATTCACCAAATATGAATCTCATAAAACTCCAAAGTGGTGAATACAAGCGGGAAAATCATTTAAATAGAGCTAGGTAGCTTATGGAGCAAGCTAGGCAACCAAGGTTATGAAATAACCATGATTTTTTTTAACTAGAGTTAGTTTAGGAGCCAAATTCAAATTTGCACATCCAACTTATTACCATTATTACCATGTGATGTCATGTGCTTTTAGATTTAAGATGTAGACTATCCAATGAGAGAATGTCATGTGACAAGCAAGGAAAGTGTGACTCATTTTGAGTTATCATGTGCTCAACATTTAAATTTGAATGTAATACACCATATGCATACATGTACTCAATTTAGGTACTAAATTCAATTAAAATATTAATTCATGCCCCAAAAATAAATGACACCTCCTAGGCCCAAAAATTACACAATAAAAAATTACAATAAAGTCCCTATAGTACTTGTCCCAAATAAAGAAAAATATACACAAATTTGCAAAAATGTATTGGCCTTATATATTTAGTAGTCTATAGCTCAAGATAAACTTAGACCACTAATCTCATTATGAACTCAATCCCCTTAGATCCTCCTAATCATAACCATATTAATAGGACCCTAGGCTATGCCTCTTTTATCAAGTTCAACCTCAAACAAGAAAAAAGAAACCATAACATACAAATTTCCCATGATAAGGGGTGCAAAAACATTGATTATAATGATGATGGTAGGTGTTTTTGTCTCTCGAGTATTTTGTACTTGAGACAAAAAATTGTATCATTTATTTATTGAGTAATTAAAAAATAGAGTTGTTCTCATGCCCTTATTCATTTGATTTGTATTTGTTTCATGATCTTTTTGTAAATCAAACATATTGTTCAGTATCATAATTTTTTAGCAAATTAACTAAACCCTTGTAATTACCCTTTAGTCTTTTAGGCTCGACATTTGTTCTCTTATCCTTACTATTGCAGCCCACAATAGAGTACATTTGTCCTTAAATGTATTTTACATGCATCAAATATTAACAATTAATTATATTTTAAACACTAAGGCAAGAGTTTTATAGTCTTTTGAGTTAGCTCAGTCTAGTGGTGGAGGATTGAGATAGTATGTAAAAGGTCCCAAGAATCTTATTATTGTTTTTGTAATATTTCCTTCCGATTATAAAAATACAACATAGATAATTGCAGTCATAGAATATAAATAAATCATAAATGAATGGATTATCGCTTTCTATACAATTAACATTTGGCACAATGATACTGGATTATCGCCCTATACATTTTGTGCAACCATCAGATTAGCACCGAGAGTTATTATGGCATTTGAAGGAATGAATAGCAGCAGGTCGTGATAAATGACAATTTCAGCCAACAATTGCAAGCAAGCTCTGTCTGACAGCTGGAATCGAGCAAAGAATAGATCCAAATATACCATTTAGAGCATAAGCAATGGCACAAAATGGGAGAGCCTCAGGCTCCTTGGCAGACAAAGCTGCTGTTCCAAGTCCGTGGGCACTGTGAAACATACTTGGTCAAGAGCAAGTAAATACTAAATAGCCATACATGCATGAAGAAAATGTTGTCCAACTACTATTGCATGTTTGGTATGGATTATTTTTTGAGAAATAATTGCTTAAGTTTTCAAAAAACTCCCTCGTGAAGGTGGTGAAAATAAGCAATTGATTCTTGAAATTTAGTTGAACCTAACAATGGGAATCTTAAAAAAATCCCCACCCTGTTTATCGGAGTAGAGAACTGAAAAATTAATGTTAGTGACCTTTAACTTATGCTAGTAATAGAAGAATGGAATGCAATGAAAATGAAATTTTGGTCAAGTGAACTATCTATTGATCATAGAATATACCTAGAAGCAGTTGCTATTCCCCGAGCAATTGGATCACGGAAACTGAGTCTATCGAGTGTCGCTTGCACAAAATTTGCTCCAACCAGACCAGTTAATACAACCACAGCTGCTGTGAGAGATGAATTGGCACCTGCAGACAAAGGGAAATTTTCAAAGTTATAACTGTGTACGAACAAAAATGTAAAGGTTTTAGCATCTCTTTCCCTGTGTGAATGTATTCTTTAAACAGATTAAGATTGCATGACCTCTGGATTTGTGCCATAACGTAACTGATCAACTTTCAGAGCGGACAAGATTATGGGGACAAATGATTGCAGTGTGGGCATAATATTTACCGTCAAACAAGGATACAATGCTGAGGGCCAATGCCACTGTGATACATCTGGGTAGAATGGACACAGTTAAAGATGGTTCTAATTGAACAAGACGTCCAACAAGGGCAGTTGAGTACAGTGAAAATATTGTTGAGATGATGACAGAGGTGAAAATCTCAGCTGCGTGTCTCTTGACAAGCTGAAAATGATAGAAAATTCAATACTTAATGATATAATGGTTGGGATGCAAAACAAAATTGTTGCAAACCATGACTTGTATTTGGGTAGATATCATGTTAATGACTGCCAAGTGGAACATCAGATGTGTATATGGAAATGATATGTTCATAGCTCTATGTTCTTCAAGTTTGAATTCACACACATTCACGTAAAATCAAACTCCATAAAGGCCAATGACTATTCCATTCACCTTTCACAGGTCTTCACTAATTTAGCAAGAAACTAAAGAAAACAACAGATAAAAAGATATGCTTCTAGTATAACAGTTAAATTACCTATCAAGATTAAAAAAATAAAATAAAATAAACAGAATAAAGCTTGCATCAATAAATCTTTGGTACAATTTTCAGCTCAATGAAAGGTAACTATATCGTCCTGAAACTACCAAAACCCTCTTCATTAGCCCATCCCTGGTGACTTAGCTTTATGGAAATAAGATATTACAATATTGTTATTATGTGCTTGCACTCAAGTTTTACGAATGCTAGCCAAATTATTCGAAAGGAAGCTATTGTCTGCAATCCACACTCTTAATTTTGAGGAGGCTGGCAAGGTTTAATGTGTGGAGAGAAAAAAATATTGACATGAAGTACTGGCATACTCACTTATTGAACTGCTACTGTACATTATTAGCTACTCGGTACTCAACATATTAAACATTACCCGGATATAAGTTTGACTGCAACTCGTCTAACATTGTAAAATATCAAAAGCAATAGCCAGTAATGCAAATACACTGTTCATTTGCTTAATTTTTTTACAGCAGTATATGATTTATTTAATGGGAGACTTAGATGGTTACCTTTCTTTGCTTGAACATAGAGAAGGAAAATGAGAGAATAACAGATCCCAAAAATCCCATTAAAATATCACCAGCTCCAGGATTAGAGGATGCCTTTGTCAGGTAATATCCTATGAATGTAGAAAGAATAATCAACAAAAACAAGTCTAGATGTAATATGCTGAAATGGAATTAAAAGAAAAATTGCATGAGAGGGTACTAGAGAAAAGAACCATATTGTGCATGTCAGAGCAAAAGAAAAAATTATTTGAATCAAATGCAAGGTGTACTCTCCACGTAACTGGACAGCTAAAACATTATAATCCCTAATTATGCTTTAACTAAGATAATTCCCTATTGAGTAGAAAAGATCTTTTTGTCTGCTAATGGTTTCAGGCTTTCAGCTACATCCGAGAAGCACCATGAAAACGAATTGTATCATGATAGGGATGTATTACATGTGGGAGCTATGAGCCTATGATCAATAGCAGATAAATAAGGGAAGAGCAGAACTCTCTCCTAGATGAGTAAATAGCCAAAGCAACAATTAGTTTGGTTAAGAGAAAAAACAAGCCATAAGGGAAGAAGGATTTTAGATAATAAATCCCTCCAAGGAAAAGCTTGCCTAGGAGTAAGCAAACATAGAACTTATGGTATATTAAGAATGTCAATCAAACAAAGGTAGGATTAATAGAAGTTTATAATTATGATTAGTTCAGGAAATTTTGCGTGAAAGAATTATGACATGAATCCATGAGTTAGGAGTAATGACCTATAAATGAATCTGTAGCTTTCAGAGCCAAAGTACAAATTGGTGTTGCTTTAGAACAAGGCATATTGAAGAATATCTTTACACCAAAAATGATCTGATCACATCCCCCTTAATTTGTGTGGCTAATCATAACAGGTTCTTTTTGCATTCATGCAGGAATAGGATTGTTGCACATATCGTCCTAGGTTCTATGCTTTGACCTACATTATTCTATTTCCTCTAAAAGTCATTTCCATTAGATCTATATCTATTACATATACCATGTTGACTAGGGTGATCCAAGCACTCCAATAATATGATATCTTAAAATGGACCTTAATATAAAATGAAATGTTCCTCATCCCATATTCACACATAATAATAAAAGAATTATAGAAATTTTGTGTCATTACATAGTATATTGTGATAAATTCCCATATCACTCTCTGGCTACATTAAACAGAGAGCCCTTTAGTGACAACTTTATTATAATTATCAAACCAAATCAGTTGAGCTTATCAGAAGATTACCTTAATCTAGCAGAAAGTCATTTGACACCTCATTGTCCTAGTAAAAGGTTTTACAAACCTGATTTGAACAGTGAACTGTTCACTGTTCACTGCTCATTACTCAACATGCCAGTAGACTTCAAATGCTTAATCATAAATCATAAGCTATGCACACCATACAGCCAAAATAAGTTTCAAACTTGTAATTTAAAGCTTAAATTCCTTATCGTAGTTGAAGTTAACAATCAAATTCACAGAAACTTAGATAATATAATAATTAAATAGTTATCTACTTATCTTCTAGTCATACCTAGAACAGGTTCAAGCCCTGACTTGGAAAGATACCCAAAAGCTAATGCTGTCAGATCTGCTGATAATGCACAGCAAATTATAGGATGGAAGACCTTCTTCACATTTGATGGCAACCTGGAAAACAAAAAAAAATAGCAAGAATTATTGAATTTATAGTAAATATAAAAATTGCAAAACGATACTAGTTTCTAATAAAATTTTAATAATAGCATTAGAATGAGATATAAGAATACTTTCGTTTTTTAAATGTTTTTCATCAGAAAACCCATACTAGGGAATAAGCAATTGTCAAAGTGTATATGTGGCAGTGAAAAGGAAAATATTTACCCAGTGCCAACAATATAGCCTAACACTGTTGCAGCAAGCAAAAATGGAAGGCACGTTCTGGCACTTGTACCCAGTGCTGTAGGGTAAAATAATGCAGAAACAAATGATGTAAGGAGAACAGCAGTCCATGTCCACACTTCAATGGCAGAAAACGGAGCAGGCTTTCCCATAGGCTCAGCTTCTACCAATTCTGTTTTCACAGCTTTTCTTACTGCTATAGCCGTGAAACCAGCAACACAAAGTGTAGCTAGCCATCCTCCAACTGAACAGCAATAAAAATTTCAGCAATTTTTAACATGCACCAACATGGGCTCATTATAAAACAAAAAACAAAAACAAAAAAAAAAAACGCAGATTTTTAGAACGAAAGGTGGATATTGGCAGATTTGTCACTTGAGAATTTAAAATGTCACACCAAGTTAATAAAAAAAATGCTTAGACTATCTAATAATGAGCCCTAAAAAATCAAAATAGTCCCTAAAATATACAGGTCACTGTATTAGTCCCTAAATATGAACATTACTAATTAAATGGTGCACTTCATCAGTCAATTAAATGCTTCCTAGGTCAAATCAGTCCGCAAATTCCAACACGGGGACTAATTTAACCATACTATATTATTGACATCTTACTAATCATCACATTAACACATGTCAATAATTAGCGACTAATTTAACTACATACTCAAGAACAAAACCTAGATACATTTATTGTAGAGAGAAGCATGAACCTAAAATAAGGCCAATTTTGAGGCCAGAGGCAGCGGGAACGTCTTTAACGGCGAGGGGCAAGACAACCAAAGAGGGAACATAGAAGAGAGGGAGCCATCTCTGTATGAACATAAACGCCGGCTCGAAGAACCCCATCACCGCCGTAGCCGCAGCGGGCACGGTGGCGTCAAGAATAACCAGAACCGAGAAAATGCAGAACATCCCAAACAACGCGCTCGGGAACTTAATAGCAGCGGCCACAAACGCTTTCTTCAGAAACTTATCCACCGCCAGAATGAGGCCCAGAGACACGGCCAAGTGGAGCGCCCCAAACACCTGAAAAACACAGACCCGCTCAATCAAACGTGCCCAATGAGAACGCGACACGTGGAAGGAGAGAGTGAGTTAGACTCACGGTTTGGCCGAGCGAGGTGGGAGTGGAAGCGCTTCCTGTGTCGGCTTCGGAGGATTTTGCTGCCACGTGTCTGCTTTTGCGGGCTCCGTTAAGTGGGAACGTGGGACTGAAGGTGGTGGACGAAACGGTGCGTTTTGGGGAGGCATTGAAAGTGGACTTGGGAACGAACGTGCGGCGGAAGTGTGATTTGGGGAGAGAGGGTGGCTTGAGTTTGAGAAGTGGAAAGGGTAGGGAGTGCGCTGTGGTCGCCATGGAGAGTGCTGCGACTTCCACGAGAGAGACAGAGTGTGTGTGTGTGTGTGTTCACATTTTTGTGGGACCAGAGAGAGACATTGTATGGATAAGAAGAATGATGATGGGATCAGACACGAGTGTACATAAGTTTCTGTGTATTTTTCTCTTTTTAAAAAAGAAAAAATCGTTAGAATTTTAATTTCAACAGGAAATGATTATTATCCCATACATAAGTGATGAACAGATCTTACCAGGTTACATTACTTTACAATTAACGACTTCATATTGAGTTGGATGAATAAGCTTTTCGATAAATACTTAATAAATAAATGAATAAATTATTTTTATGAATTAAAATCAATTTATGTACTTAATTTTTATAGAAATTCTTTAATTTAATTTTATCAAAACTATAATATATAAGTTGATTTTAGTTTATCCAAGAAGTTCAATTCATTTTTTTTTTTCTTTTCTTATAAGTGTTTGCATATAAATTTACCCAAGCAAAGTCACTATATATTTGTCTCAAGTTGATTTTCTTACTTTCTAATAATTAGATTTTGTTGTATCAATGAGGTGTAGTGTAGCTTAATGGATTAAATGGAGCGTAACTTAATAGATCGAACTGTGTATGAATATCGTAAACTTTGATACCAAAGTAGATTATCATGAATAATTATAAAAATAAAAAAAAATTGTTGGATCATGAATGCTTTTCTCTTAAATAGTTATGCATGCTCAATAATGATTTTTGGGTTAGACATGCATTCAGTGGATGTGGATTAGAAGAAGAATCACAAGCCTGGTAAAGAAAAAATATTTTAAAACTAGATAAAAAGCCAACTCAACTTCATTTTATTCAAACATATTTTGTTTCCAAAATTGTCTTTTAAAACAAAAATCAGAAAACCCAACAACTCTAAACGGACATAAGATAACAACTTAACAAGGGCACCAATACATTCTGGGAAATGTAAAGTTAAAAAGTTAATAGGAGTAAAGCTATGGGTATGTTAGGGTCTCTCGAAAAGGCTTTCACTTTTCCAGAACTCGCTCGAAAAAGGAATCAAGAAGAGTACTTGCCATAAACGAAGAGTAAGGGGGACCATAGGAATGTGCATAGTCGAGGGGAGATCGAAGGTTAGAGAATAGAAAGGGGTTACTAGAGATTTCCTGGACATTACAACAGGGTAGTTACTAAGGTGGTTACTAAGCTAGCAAGTCGAAGAAATAAAAATCACGTGGGTTGAACGGTTACGAGAAGTTGTGTTTAAGCCACGTAATTGGCGTAGTGAATAGCGGTTATGCACCCATGATGGACCTGTACAAAATGAACCGTTCTCGACTGGCTCTATAAATATGAGAAGCATAGTGCTTCACAGAGGTCGAAAAAATCATACTTGCACTAGCAAGCACTCACCGCCTGCACATATGGCTCTCGTGCATGGAATTTCTGGGTATGACAACTTCTTGCCCACATTTTATTTCTTTTTCTAGGATTAGTGTAGTTTCGTTTCAATTTTGTAGTTCGTAGTTCGTTTAATTCTGATATTGTAACCTGATAATTATGCGAAGTGGCAATGATTTGTATTGCTAATATATGTATTGTTCATTCCATTTATTTGAGTATTTACATGCATGATAATTATGCTTAATAATCATTAATGAAAGTCTGGAAACGAAGGCTTATTAGCCACTCTGTTTTTAAGAAAGTTTTAATTATAAAATACCTAAATTGAAATCATTTCGTGCTAGTTCAAATAAAAAGAACTCACAAACAAATTCCACCACAAACAAATTGGCACGCCCGCTGGGACGCGTTTAATTGAAAACATAATTGAACTAGTTTTAGGTATGTTTTATGAGACTTAGGAGTGGAAGAACCATGTCTACATCTAGAGAGGTAAATAACGATGTTCCAGTAGATATAGAAAATAGAAGTTCAAATCCTAATGTGAAAAATGTCACTATTTTGATAAGGGGGCAACGCCACCACCTATAGTACCTGAGAATGTGGCTAGACAAGTAAACATGTCTTAAGAAGTTTTGAATGCCACTCGAGAATACCCATGGGGTATGCCTCCAAATTGGCAAACCACTCAACCTATACATGTCGAGATTCCATTACCTTATTTAGGGAAAAATCCACAAATGCATGTGTCCCCACAAGGATATAATCCTGGACCGAATGGGATGGGGTTTATCATGCAAGATCCTTATCAACATGTAGGGACGAGTCATGAGGGATCTTTGGTTCGACAAAGTAACTATGTCCCCACTAGTATAAGTAATCAAGCTATGATAGCCCTTCGACAACAAATGGACCATAGTAATCATGACATGGTTAATTTATTGTCGACTCAGATGCATACTATTCTCATCCCTTTATATGAGTTGATAAATAAACTAGGAGATAAAGTGGGAGATAATAAACCGTCGAGAGCCATGAGTGCGAACTTGAACGAAATGGAGAATCAAGTTGGGAATGATGGCTTCCCTCAAAATTTAGGTAGACCTCATAGGAATCTCGAGGAAAATTTAGATCAAGTCGTAGAAAGGGTACTAAACAGACATGATTTCGAGGTAGGTCGAAATGAACGTCCCTATTTTGTGTCTGCTTTTCTAGAATACGTAACTCAAGTAGAATTGCCTAGGGGAGAAAATCCCAAAAATTTTTAAATTTGCGGGAGAATTAAATGAGTCCACAGTCGAACATATTGTAAGATACTTAGTTGAATGTGGAGATTTAGGGAATAATGAATATTTGAAAATGAAATATTTCCCAAGTTCTTTGACTAAGCATGCTTTTACCTGGTTTACGACTTTAACCCCTAATTCGATTAATACTTGGGCTCAGTTGGAAGGAAATTTTCATGAACACTTTTTTCGAGAAGAAATAAAAGTGAGTATAGTCGATCTAATGAATATAAAAAGACAAAATCATGAAACGTTAGACGACTATTTGAATAGGTTCAGGAAGTTGAAATCTCGATGCTATACGAATATCCCTGAACATGAATTGGTTAAAATTGCAGCTATAGGGTTAGACTTTTCGATTCGAAAAAAATTAGTAAACAAACAGTTAAGAGATATGGCCCAGTTAGTAGAAAAAATACGAAGAATCGAGAAAATTAAGTTAGAAAAAGAAAAATTAAGGAAGTTCGATAGGTTTGTTCAAAAAGAAAAAGTCGCTTATATAGAAAATGCGAAGATCAATGAGGATGCTAATTGTGAGGGTTTGAGTGAGGATTTTGAAGTTAACATAGCCGAATTACGTCTTGGTCCTACATATCAATGCCAAATGTTAAAACCAGGAGATAATGTGGAAGGGAGTACAACTAGGCAATATAGTTTTGATGTAACTAAGGCTGATAAAATATTTGATATTTTGTTAAAAGATAAACAGATTGCACTCCCAAAAAACCATAAAATTCCTCCATTCGAACAAAGAAAAGGGAAGAGATTCTGTAAGTATCATAACATGTATGGTCATTGGACTAATAATTGTGTACGTTTCAGGGATATGATTGAGAAGGCGATTACTGAGGGTCGTTTGGCTTTCGAGGAAAAGGATATGAAAATGGATATTGATCCATTTGCAGCTCATACTGGGTATGTAGAACCAGTCTCGATGGGGATCAACATGGTCAAGGTGAATATTGATGAAGATGAAAACGTTGAACCTATCTCGGATGAAAAGTTGGAGGAATTGTTGGACAATTTCGCTAAAAATGAAGAACCAATTTATCTAAAAGAGGGGGATAGTCTGATCGAGTTTCTTTCTAAGAAAAAGAATGCTGACAGAGAAGTCATGTTTTGCCCTCGATGCATCGTAGTGTTCGATAGAGCTGCTGCTAAAGCCTTCGAGGAATCAAAGTTAATGAAAAACTATAAAGCTGAGAAGCTTCGAGAAAGGGCAAAACCTAATACTGGATTGATGATGAGACAGATACACATGTCTCAGTATAATACTCCAATGGGAAAATGGAGATACATAACGCATCGAAATTTGGCAGTACTTTCGTGCCAAATGCTAATGTCGTAGTAGGAAAGTGGAATGCTCCACAGAGGCAAATGGCTAGAATGAGTCGAGGGAAACAAGTCATGAATTATGATGGGCCCACATTTCAAGGAGTTCCTGGGAAATTTTTTAATATGCCTGGAAATTATGGGCGTGGATTTAGACAACAGGCTTTTAATAATCTGACTAAGACCCAATGGAGAAGAGAGCAAAGAATGAGGAAGGCTACCTTCGAGGGTTTTAGAGGAAACCGTTTCTCGATCCTGGTACCTTAGAAAGGTGAGTCATCTCGAAAGTTCATGGAGGATGATGAAGATATGATAACTGACTGCTTCAAGAGTGGGTTTGAGGATTCTTTGGAAGATATTTGTGGTATAGTGTCGATTTTACCTTCTAAATATGTTGGGGCCATGGAATCCGTAAATGAGCATGAAGATATCCACAGGGAGGATTTTTTCGATGATCCTAGTTATGAGTCGAAGATTGCGTGGGTTAATCATATCTCTCGAGTTATTCCCAAATTCAACTTAGTTGTGTTTGACTCTCCCACTGAGGATATGAAGGCTCACCTTAAGCCTTTATTACTAACTCTGATGATCGAAGGACATGAAATGAATAAAGTATTGGTTGACGGAGGTGCAGCTATAAATATACTCCCAATGACCATGTTAAAGAGGTTTGGAAAGACATTGGATGATCTAAAACCCCATAATATTCTCATATCAGACTATGCGGGCAAGTCGTCACAACCCGAAGGAATGATCCTGCTCGACCTACAAATAGGGAGTGTGAAAAGGACGACTATGTTTATTGTAACTCCTTCGAAAGCGAATTTCAATGTTTTATTGGGACAAGAATGGATACATGGGATTGGGGCTGTTCCTTCGACTGTTCACCAAAAAATATTTTTTTGGAATGATGATGAAGGTTTGGAGGTACCCGATGCTGACCAGAAAGATTACAAAGTGGGTATGTACTTCGCAGATCAACAGTTGACTATATTTGCGAAAACTAGACCTTTTGATGCTCATAATGCCAATTTGCTAAATGAAGAAGAAGGCATCAAGAAAATATATTGTTGGGATGTTAAGAGAGGGTTTATTATTCAAGCCGAAAAAGAGTCGGCTCAAGAGCAAGAATGAAACACCAAGATCACTATTCGAGCTTTTTAGCTCGAATTTTGGCCTATATGGCTGGACGAACGGCCGGAAAGGCTGTAAATTATGAAGACATTGAGGAGATGTCAGAAGGATCGAAAGAACGTGTGAGCAGTACGGCCACAACAGCCGAAGAAAAACAAAAAGAAAACCAAAAAACAAGAAATGATTGAGTAGACCAAGAGGTCAAAAATGGGAAAGATGATAAAGAGCAAGAGTTGGAAGCAAAGTTAGATTGTATTTTCGATGATTCACCATTGGGATTCAAAAGGCCAAGGAATGGAGAACACAAGTTAGAATCTCAACATCCACTAGAAGAAATCAATTTGGGTACGATCAAAAATAAGAAAATCACTTATATTAGCAAGCTATTGAAAGGGAAGCTAAGGGAAGAAGTTATTCGAGTATTACACGAGTTTAAAGATTGTTTTGCTTGGGATTATGAGGAAATGCCTAGTCTAGATCGAGGTTTGGTAGAACATAGATTACCAACAATCCCCGGGAAGAAGCCGGTGAAGCAAAGTCCTCGAAGATTTGCCCCAGAAGTGATTGACAAGATCAAAGAAGAAATTGAGAGGTTGTTGAAAGTCAAGTTCATCAGGACCTCGAGATATGCTGAATGGGTGTTGAATATTGTGTCTGTTATCAAGAAAAATGGAAAACTCAGGGTATGTACTGACTTTCGAGATCTTAATACAACTACCCCCAAGGATGAGTACCTTATGCTTATCGCTGAGACGATGATAGACGCAGCTGATGGAATCATACTTGGGAATGCAAGAGGTGACACACTCAAAGATCCAAGAGGAGTTGGCTAGACATGAAGGTTTGGGCCAATCAGGGCCCAATGGGCCAGATGGGCCTAGGAAGGCCCAAGTTGAACTTTTCATGGGCCATATTTTTGTTATAGCTATTTTCATATGTTTTGTATACATCATGTTAGTATAGGTATCATATATTTTAGTCTTGTATTTTGGACCACATAGAGTAGCATTTTAGGTTTTAGGCTTGTTGGGCCTAGTTTTGGGCTTCATGGGCCTTAGGGCTTTTGGTACCCAATATTGGGCTCATTTTCATTCTTGTAAATTTTCCTTTCCATTGTAATTGTTGGACCACTATAATTAGGCCATTAGATTAGGATCAAAGGAGGATTACTAGTTTAGTTAAATTAGGGTAAACTAGGTTTAATTTAGCATGCATTTAAGTTGCATTTTGAGTCACATGGATCATGCCACCTTGGCTGAACATGTGTGACTCAAATTCAACCCTAAATGCACACTAAATCAAAACCAAATGCACCAAGCACTCATGGGACCGGTCATACACATGTGTGACAAGATTTGAATTCAAATTCAAATTTGAATTCAAATCTTGGCGCCAACATGGTGACCACTCATGTGGCGCCAAGTGTATTCATATTTTCGGATGCATATATGTTCCCTCCTTCACCTATTGTACTCACTTTGAATATTGAATGAAATTTGAGAGCCTTTAGTGTCGAGTTTCTCCTTTCAAAGTCACCAAGATTTCACCTCAAAACCTTAGGAAGTTCACCTTCTTCCTTCTCTTTGAAGTGAGTTCTCCATTGATCCTTGAGCTTGGATGCTTCCATCCAAGGCTTAAGCCTATTCCAATCCGTGATTCATCCACCATCAAGTGCTTGAAGTTATGGATTCCATCTCCTTGAAAAAGATCCGTGCATAAGGAGAGCTAAGGAGAAGTCAACTACCACTCCTCCTAACCTCTTCCATCAGCAGCTGCAGGTAACGAAATCATAAGTCTATTAGATGGTTATTCTGGATATAATCAAATTTACATTGCAGCTAATGATGTATCGAAAACTGTTTTCCGATGTCCAGGAGCGTTAGGGGTGTATGAATGGGTGATGATGCCATTTGGATTAAAGAACGTAGGTGCCACATATCAAACGACAATGAATTTAATATTCCATAACTTGATAGGTAAGTTTGTACAAGTATACATTGATGACATAATCATTGGGTCAAAACGAAAGGAGGAACATTTACTCTATTTAAAATTATCTTTCGAGAGAATGAGAAAACATAGGCTAAAGATGAATCCACTAAAATGTGTTTTTCGTGTTACAACAGGTGAATTTTTGGGATTTATCGTGCATTAAAAAGGGATCGAAGTGGACAAAAACAAAACTAAGGCTATCATGGAAACTAGGCCTCCATCGAATAAGAAAGAACTTCAATCTCTCCTAGGTAAGATAAATTTTCTTAGAAGGTTTATCTCGAATTTGTCTAGTTAAACTAAGGTTTTTTCTCCATTATTACGTTTGAAAAAGGAGGAGGAGTTTCAATGGGAAGAAGAGCACCAGAAGGCATTCGAGGAAATCAAGACTTATTTGGCTCATCCTCTAGTAATAGCACCACCCTCTAAAGGAAGACAACTGAAATTGTATGTTTCATCCAACGATTCGACTATTGCGGGCATGCTGGCGCAAGACGATGATAATGGCATCGAGAGAGTCATTTATTATATAAGTAGAATGTTGGTAGGAGCAGAGAATAGATATACTCCTTTAGAGAAATTATGTTTAAGTTTGTATTTTGCTTGTACAAAGTTGAAGTATTATCTTAGACCTTTTAATGTATTGGTATTTTGTCGAAGTAATGTGATTAAGTATATGTTGGGTAAACCTATGTTGCATTCTCGAATTGGCAAATGGGCTTTTGCGTTAACTGAATATTCACTAATCTTCGTCCCACTCAAGTCCACTAAGGGACAAGTAATTGCAGACTTTCTTGTAGAGCACTCAAAATTAAATAAACAAGTCAATTACCTAACAACGAAACCTTGAGAGTTATTTTTTTATGGCTCGAAACACGAGTTAGGAACTGGGATAGGTTGATTAATCATTTCCCTTAAAGGGATTCTGACCAAGATATCACTAAAAATAAGAAAGGGGTACTCGAATAATGAAACTGAATATCAAGCACTCATTACTGGACTAGAGATACTCAAGGAATTAGGAGCTACGAACATAATAGTTCGAGGGGATTCTCAACTCGTCATCAAACAATTAACTCAGGATTATAAATGTTCAAATGAAAAATTGGTCGAATGCAAATCTCGAGCTATTGCATTACTGAACTCGTTTGATGAGGTTGAGTTGGAACATATTTCTCGAAATACAAACACAATCGCAAATGAACTAACTCAAATTGCATCAGGATATAAAATGAGTAAGGGATGTCTCGAATCTTTGATTCATACAGAAAATGAATTAATAGGTAATCTAGAAAGCCTTACTATTGACACCTCAGGTGCTCAAGATTGGAGGAAAGAATTGATTGAATATCTTCAAAACCCAAATTTAAAATTCAAGAGAAAAATAAAATACCAGGCTCTCAATTATGTCATGCTAAATAAAGAATTATATAAGAAAGGTTTCGATGGAATTTTATTTAAATGCCTCGGAAATCATGAAATTTATATAGCCATGGCAGAAACCCACGCAGGTATTTGTGGAGCGCATCAAGCATGTAAAAAATGAGATGGACTTTGTCAAGAAAAGGATATTATTGGCCAACCATGATCAAAGATTGTGTCAAATTTGCTAAAAGTTGTGAAGAATGTCAGAAACATGGACCAATACAAAGGGTACCAGCAAGTGAATTACATTTGATTATCAAACCTTGGCCATTCCGAGGCTGGACAATTGATATAATAGGAAAGATTCACCCACCTTCATCCAAAAATCACAGATATATAATAGTTGTCATAGATTATTTTACAAAATGGGTGGAGGCAATCCTTGTGAAAGATGTTGATCAAAAAGGAATCATTGATTTTATCGAAGATCATATCATAGTGAGGTTTGGAATATCTCAAACAATCACTACAGATCAAGGTACAGTCTTTACTGGTCGAAAAGTTACACAATATGCTCAGTCAAGAGGAATTAAATTAGTAACTTCGACACCCTATTATGCACAAGCAAACGGACAAGTTGAAGCCGCTAATAAAGTAATCATCAGCTTAATCAAGAAACACATTTCGAGAAAGCCTCGAAATTGGCATGAAACGCTCGTCCAGGTGTTATGGGCTTATAGAAATTCACCAAGGAACGCTACAAAAACAACACCATACAAGCTAGTATATGGACATGAGGCCATTTTACCCATAGATGTCAATTTACAATCTGTTCATATACAGAAGCAAGATGAGTTGCTTGTCGAAGATTACTGAAATTTGATGTTTGATAAATTAAGGTCTTTGGATGATGAAAGGTTAATTGCATTGGAAAATATTATTCAGCAAAAGGAAAGAATCGAAAAAACATATAACAAGAGTTAGAATTCGAAACTTTCAAGTTGAAGATTTAGTTTTAAAGACAATTTTTCCCATGGATCAAAAATCTCGACACCTAGGCAAGTGGTCTTATAATTGGGAAGGACCATTCGTGGTCAATCAAGTGTATTCAAAAAATGTGTATGTAATCAAGGAAATAAACTCGAACGCAGCAAGCAAGGTAATCAACGGCAAATACTTGAAAAAATTCCATGAAAGATAAGTGTTAAAAGAAGTGACAAAGTAACATAAAGTAAGTCGAAATCATGGTCCTAAAGTTTAATCAATATTATAGAACTTGGACTTAAAACTCTTATAAGCTTGATAGGCTTCATCTAAGCTCTATCTTCGAAAAACACACTGAGCTTCTAGGCATTTCTTGTGCTCCAAAGTCTTTGAGAGTCTCGAAGAAATTTCCTTGCCTTCATCTTTAAGACTTTTTTGTCGTTGAATAACTTCCTGGCTCTGAGTTTTCAAAGTAGCTTGCTTAGCTCGAAGGGTATCAAGCTCCTTTTGCAAAACCTCAATAGATTTTTCAGTGTCAGCTTCTTCTTGTTGTAACTTCTTTAGAGCAGGAATCACCTCTTCAATGGATTTTCTGATAAGTAACTCTTGCCTAAGTTGTTCGAGCTTACCACGATCACCTTCAGTCTCTACCTCAATATGGGCCATTTCCTGAAAAGTGTTAGCCCATTTAGCACGAAGATCATAGGCGAGGGTGAAGGGCTTGATGAATTCTTGAAGCTCGAGATGAATTTCCAGAGGAAGATCGGGATACGCAAGCAAATCATCAACCATTTGTTCAACTTCAGTTTTAAATTCAGGGACGAGAAATGCTTGGTTGAGATCCTCAACGTAAGCCTTGGAACGAAATGATTCGAGCAAAGGTTAGAAGTTGGCAACTGACTCAGGGGCTTTCTCTGAAGCAGACGTACCGCTCGTCCAATTTTCCAAGACATCAAAGATATTATAAACTTCGATGTCATCGTTAAAAAAGATGATCAAGTCTAAATCAGCAGAAGGGATTGAAACAGGAGGTGTCATGGAAGATTCGACGCCACCTTGGTTGGATGGTGAAGGAGTAAGAGGCCTTGGAGATGTAGGACCAGTCGAGTCTACACATAAAAAGAGACAGTCACTTTCCTTTACATTTTTCTTTATATAATAATCAATAGAAATTGGCAAAGAGGTAAAGGGAACACACCAGGGACAGGACTAATGGGAGGTTTAAGCTCGAAAGATGGAGCTTCGTCCTAGGAAGAATGATGAAGAGTCTCAGCATGAGTAGCTGGATCTGATAAAGAAACTTCCCCTTGCGTGTTTTGGGGAACGGCTCCAGGGTCCATAGTAACACCCTCCAAGGAAAGGTTGACAACATTTAACTGGGTAGCCACCAACTACAAAAAAAAAGGAAAATCAAATATGGAAATAAAACAAATAAAAGAAAGATTGGTGAAGAAATCCAAACCTCTTAAGAACTCTTAGTCGAAAGGAGGACATCCTTAGAAACGTCTTGAGAAGAGGAGATATGAATTATATCAACATCCTGTGATCAAAGAAGATTTAATAAGGTGATTGAATGGATAAAGTGGACTACCGAAATAGGAAATTGAATTGCTTTAAAAATCGAATACCTTGGGGACAGATTTCATCGCATCCTGCAAAAGTTTTTCGACTTTTAGCTTAGGATCAGGTTTAGTAGAATAGGCCATTTGTTTTCCTTTCCCTTTATCAAGTTTCCTTGTTGTCGAAACCTGGAAGAATAAAAAATGAGCAAAAGGAGAGCGTGAACAGGACATGAATATAAACTACTTACAACTTTGCCACTCTTCAAATCCGCCTTGGTTTTCTATTTTTTGGTGGTCTTGAAACCCTGAAAAGGAAAAGGTATAAAAAATTGAATGATCAAAGCAAATCGAACAAGTCAAAAACATTATACCTTTGAACGCAAGCAAATCTTGTCAGAAATAGTTTTTCTTTTTCGAGGTTTCAATGAAGAATCATTTCCACCATCGTCGTCACTCTCCCATTGGGGGGTCTCATCAGGGTGTTGAGGAACAATAGTTATGCAAGATACAAATAAGAGTCAAGTGTTGATAAGAGAAATAATATCAAAATTGTTTGTCACAGACGTTTACCAGGGGGAAGGTTGCGGTTATAAACCCAACATAAAGGCCACCATCTCTCTCGAGGAAAATCGTACACGGAACATCTCGCATAAGTAACTCGATCTTTTACAGGAATTTCTTTGCGCTCGAGGTATAAAGGATCGAGAGTTTTCACCCAAAGAGGGTAAGATAAATGTTTAACTAAACAAAAACGAGCATTTGGGAGAGGGAGAATATTTTTAGGGCAAAATTTTTCAAAATCTGTTTTCCCTCGAGAATTAATAATCTTTTTTGAGCGGATGTTCCTTTGTACCATTTTCGTTAAAGAGACAGAGGCATCAAAAATGGTTCGACCAAGATTATCGGGTCAATAACAAACTTTAAAAAAAATTGCTCGAATTGATAAGTACCTGGTAGTTTTGGGCCCTGCGAAGAAAGAGGAGAATTAATCAGCTTCTTTAAAAAATCATCGAAGGTGGATATCTTGTCTACATAATATTCACACCACCAACGTAGAAAATACTTCGAGACTAGAAAAGAAGCAGAAAAGGTACAGGGGGTAAGAGAAAGTTGCTTATCAGGACATAAGATAAAATCCAAGACATCCTTATAATCTCCTTTCTCGACACAAATATCAATATCTATTCTTTCTTTACGTTGAAGAGGAAGAGGCTTCATCTGGCAGAGACCAAACTGTCGAGCAAATAGTTGAGGTTGGTAGGGGTAGATCCTAACATCTTTTTGATGCATGCCAGATAAAATCACATCCCACGATAAAAAGCCAAACCACATGTCAACAAAATTTGGGGAAATATTTCCGACTTGATTGTTCTCTCGAAGCCAAGAAGGCCCTATTAAATCTGAACGAATGAAAGGGGCTAAATCTTCAATAAATTCACTAAAACTAAGGAATGCTCGAATATATTTAGCAAAAATATTGATTGAACGTTTTCGAGGCGTAAGAGTGGTTAAACGAGCCCCTTCGAGCTGACACACCGAGGAAAGAAAAGATGAAGTTAACAAAAGTCTATTCTCTAAGATAGCATTGAGCCACAATTGCAACAACCATAATGGCCCAGAAAGATTGCGAGGACCAGACTCACGAATGAGACTTTCCAAAGCTTCATCGAGGGAAGAATATAAAGAGGCCAACAATAATTTACTCAAACAAATCTTCTTTTGCAAATGTAAAGCTTGGGCTAAGATATAGTAATACTTGGGAACTTGAAGAGAGGGAGTGCAGGAAACACAAGCAGATAGCCAATACATCAAAAAAGCAATATGCTCTGAGGTCGAGACGGGGGTATCCAATTGTCCCATATGTGCATTAATGAAGGCTAGGTAGGTCTTCTTGTCCCAAGAAATATAATTCTCTTTTATAGAAATTTCCTCCTCGAATGCATCTGGATAAAACATCCCCTATAGGCACTAAACCAATGATAGCAGCAATATCCAATAAAGTGGGACACACAAAGCCACATGAAAATTCGAAAGCTCGAGTTTCTCTATTCCAAAAGAAGATAGCAGAGAGGAGCATTTGAGGATCAAAAGCATGCAAGTCAAACTTAGAGAGTTGAATGAACTCAGATATACCAGCACCTACCCACACAGAATGCATTGATTTCTCTACGCATTCTAACCATTGCAAGTGCCTATCTTTTGTGGGTGGGAACGCTCTAAAAATTTTGGTGGTATCACCAAACAAGTTCAGGTCTATTGTAGGAGAGTAAATGAAAGGCAAAGGTAGAAGAGTCCTCTGGAAGTAATGTGTTACCAAATTTTTTCTTATTCTGACCTATGAAAGGACCTAGAAAAGCACGGGTAGTACCATCTTGAAGAGAGAAGGGAAGGAGTACCTGAGAATTGAAAATCTTGAGGCTAGCTTCCTCCATGCCTAGGATGGGGACGAAGGTCTCATCACCATCATTCACAGTACAGACCGTAGCATTGGTCATTAGTAGAGGAAAGGATTTTGTAGACGAAGCGGAAGCCAATGTAGGAGAAAGACTGAAGCAGTGGTTGAAGTAGAAGCAGCGGAGGAAGCCATGGCAGCACCGGGAAGCAAGAAGAACAAAGAAAAGCAAGAGCGAGGAAGAAAGGAGACTTGTGCACAAAGAAAGCGGTGAAAAGTAATTTTACCTTAGGTAAAAGACTTTTAAAACAAGACAAATGGGCCTGAGGGTAAAGTGGGCTAACATATCAAGTCAACTGCCAAGACGTTTCACATTAAACGGACAAGAATCTAGGGAAACGTGAGCATGCGCCGTCAAAATTCATGATAGAAGCAGTAAATTTCAAATAAAATGGTAACCGCATTTAATAGATATTCAGAGTAGGTTTTCATCGAAATAGAACAAGGAACTTTGAGAGAGATTAAAAGAAGGTTCTTGAAAGAAAGTAGGAATTCAGCTCTCCATTACTTAATCCATTCCTCGAGACTGAATTCCTAGGAGGGCATCTGTTAGGGTCTCTCGAAAAGGCTTTCGCTTTCCCAGAACTCGCTCGAAAAAGGAATCAAGAAGAGTGCTTGCCATAAACGAAGAGCAAGGGGGACCATAGGAATGTGCATAGTCGAGGGGAGATCGAAGGTTAGAGAATAGAAAGGGGTTACTAGAGATTTCCCGGACATTACAACAAGGTAGTTACTAAGGTTGTTACTAAGCTAGCAAGTCGAAGAAATAAAAACCACGTGGGTTGAACAGTTATGAGAAGTTGCGTTTAAGCCACGTAATTGGCGTAGTGAACAGCGATTATGCACCCACGATGGACCTGTACAAAATGAACCGCTCTCGACTGACTCTATAAATATGAGAAGCATAGTGCTTCACAGAGGTCGGAAAAATCATACTTGCACTCTCAAGCACTCACCGCCTGTGCATATGGTTCTCGTGCATAGAATTGCTGGGTATGATAACTTCTTGGCCACATTTTTTTTCTTTTTCTAGGATTAGTGTAATTTCGTTTCAATTCCATAGTTCATAGTTCGTTTAATTATGATATTGAAACCTGATAATTATGCGAAGTAGACAATGATTTATATTGCTAATATATGTATTGTTCATTCCGTTTATTTGAGTATTTACATGCATGATAATTATTGCTTGATAATCATTAGTGAAAATCTGGAAACGAACACTTGTTAGCCATTGTGTTTTTAAGAAAGTTTTAATTATAAAATACCTAAATTGAAACCATTTCGTACTAGTTCAAATAAAAAGAACTCAAACAAATTCCACCACAAACAGGGTCGCATGACAAAATGCTTCTCCTCTTTACCCTTTGATTTCTCTGTACTCGATACTTAATACTCTGCTAATTTTCCCGTTTTTCAGTGGAGATATCAAGCATACTGCAATTCATATATATTCATCTACATTCGATTTTGATATTTGTTGTTGTTATGTCGATGAATAATAACCGTTGGACAGCCTAACATCATAATTTATCAAATAGGTAATTTTGCAGTCATAATTCGTATTCCAATTGCATTACAATTCGTTTAAAATCCATGACGGTGACTGGTTATACTCAAAGTCAAACCTATAACTTATGCATATGGCAGAAAAAGTAAATTATAGAGAACTTGCTTTTCATCTCCTTAATCTATCTTCCTGATTAATTATTTGCGCAGAAGCACGAAAATCCATATAATATAGTGGATTATAACTAGTTTCACTAATCATACTTTACTGCTAACACTAACATTTGACGTAGCAAAGGAAGTATGACGGAGTAAGTATTCACACCCTACCTACAATACAAGTTTTTGGCCGTCAAAAACATGACAAATTAGGAATGAGGGATCATATGACAAATAGATCCTAATACTACATATGATCACCTTTAATACAATTCGAACCAAAAGCTATCCAAAAACAAGAACTTGCTGTTGCTACTTGATTAGGTTATCTTCCTAAAAAGCAACATTCAGCAGGAAGCAAGATCCCTAATGAACACCCTGCACAGCCTCTGACTGACCACTCTGTTGAGTGTCCTTACTAACATGCTGATCATTCTGTCCAGACCTAAGATCCTCGTTCCCAGGTGTTGCAACACCAGGTATCTCCCCAAGTCTCTCCTGTAGCACCATCAGATCATATATATCAGATAGCAGGCTCAGCCTTTGCATAAATCTTTTATGGTAGTAAGAGCTGAATTTGAAAACTAGAATGGTCATATTAGTCCATTTAGGCCTTCTCCTTTTGTCTGAATCAGGGTTCAAATATGAGTGTTATCAATAGGTATAACTTGGTATGGGAAACATGCTTGCCAATTAGCAAAATAGACAAAAACCAGTTATCAAAGCATATCAACATTTCAAAATCACCTTGAGGGACGCATTCTCAGAAAGTAGCTGCTCATACTCGCTCCTTATCCGACTCACTTCTGATCGGAGAGTGGCATTTTCATCTTTCAAACCTTCAGCACGCTGTGCTAGTTCATCACATTCGGCCTGAGAACAGCAAACACAAGAAAATTGAAATATGAAATTATGATCTGCATCCAAAAGTACGAAAAAGGTTATAATCTCTGTCACCTGTTTGCGTAACCTGGATCTGCGTGCAGACTCCCTATTAGACTGCTTCCGCCTTTGTCTTTTGAGCTCTCTTTCGTCCTAAAATTAACCAGAAAGGATGAAGTTTAAAACAAGAGTTTAGTGAAGTAATAACCAATAATGCAACAAGAAAATGACCAGTTGACAAAGTTAACCTGTAGCCAAACTTGTGGCTGAACACCATCTCGTGACCCAGTAGTAATCATCCCTCCAGCAACTGCAGCAGTAGAAGGAACCTTTCCGTGCAGTGCAGGAATGGTTGATGAATTCGGGGTGCCCCAATAATCCATTCCTATATTTAAATTAGTTGTGGGACCTGGAACTGCCCCAGGAGCAGTTGCAGTAGATATAGGTATGATAGACATAGTTTGGTTAACAACTGTCTTAGCTCTATTATGTACCCCATTTTGAGGAGTATGTACTGAACTTCCATTTTGAGATGGTTCATCTGTAATACAGCAAACCATGTATTTCAGGTGTAACATGCATACTTATTGATATAAAAAACGCAACACAAATAGAAAATATTTCCAAACATAATCATGTCAGACCTTCAAAAGAGTCCTGCCTCTCTCCGGATTTCAATTGAGAGTCCTACAAAACCCATTGAAATAAATACCCAGGGTACCAGACAGTGGAAGAGAACAAAACACGCACAAAAATAAGAAAAAGGCAGAATCCAAAATAACATTTCTAAATATCAGTCAAAACCTTCTTAAGATTCTATAGAAGTAGACCCTTTTGTTTCAAACATGAACATTGTTAGGAACCAAGAACTAGGAAAGAGAAAGAAAAGAAATAAATTTATTGAATTGAATCAATATATCACAAAATAAGGGAGAAATATCTCCAAGGGTTTTCCCTTCACAAAGGATTTCTCCTTTCACAAAGAGCTGAAGCTCAATTTACAAATGAAAATATATGAATCTCCCCCTCTACCAAGTAACCTCCAGTTTATAGATATAGGCCTGGCTCATGATATCCTTCTTATTAATGACCACTCTAATTCCCTTTATTCTATATACTAACAAACATATTACACTAAGTATGGGTATAAACCTCAACAACTTTTGGAATAGATATTTATCATAAATGAGCCTGATGAGCATTTAAATAATAGTAATATTTAAAGCTTTGGAACATATATTAATTCATATATCCTATTGATCAGTTCAATGGTAATTGCAATTAATTAAAAAACCTAGTAATATATGAAGCTAATCCAACGTACAACAAAATAAATGTTTTCAAGTTTCTGGGAGATTTTTATTTGATGGGCATGTTTAGTCTTGGGGGAATCAAGAGGTTTTGGGCCACAGGATAAAGAATCTGTTAGGAACCAAGAATTAGGAAAGAGAAAGAAAAGAAAGATTTTATTGAATATGTTGAAAAGAACACAAAATAGGAGAGAAATATCTCCTCCAAGGGTTTCCCCTTCACAAAGGATTTCTCCTTTCACAAAGAGCTAATGCCCAATTTACAAATGTGAACAAATCTAAATGACTTCCCTCTACCCAACAACCTCCTATTTATAGATGTGATGGGCCTAGCCCATGCTATCTTTCTAAAAAATAACTATTCCAATTCCCTTTATTCTATATCCTAACAATACCACCCCGTGAAAATCAACCTTGTTCTCAAGGTTGGAATCTAAAAACTAAAAAAAAAAATTGACATAAAAACACTTTGTAGTTGGAACTAGGGATGACAAAAATATTCGTACTTGCAGATATCTGTAGATAAAATCCGTTATGGATAATAAATGAGTAACCTAAATGGATATCCGCGGGTAACGGGTACATATATTTTTTTACCCATTTATAAACAAGACAGGGGCGGATACATTAGTATCCATACCCACTAAATAATATTACTTAAACATTCATATTTTTATCTTGCATTTTTTATATTATTTTAAATATTTAGAAAAAATTATCATTAATTACAAGTTCAAAAAATAATATCAATTGTTTATCTTTAATATTTCAATATACTTAACATCAAATATAAGTTTAAAGTTATTTATAATACCTTTTTTTAAAAAAATTTAAAATAATTCACAAATATCCATAGATATCCATGGATACATGTGCGAGTATGGGGCAGATTTTTATTTGACGTGGCAAGTACAGGTATCCTATTACTCGCCTCCATGGGGCGCCATTGCCATCCCTAGTTAGGACTAAAGCAAAACAACACCCCTAAAAAAGCTACTTTTCCACAGGTTTGGACTATGCCAATTAAATTGAAATTGGACCCACTTTGTAGAATTCCAAATTTGCCCCTTCCTCTTTCTCATCCTCCTGAGCCGAATCATTTACTCTAACAGAATGTCTCTTTGTTGTCTATCAATGGTGGATCAGCAGCAAACCCATTGGCCACTACTTGCAAACCCATGTCTGGCGGCTTCAATGGTAATGGAGATGAGGGTGGACTTCATATAACTTGAATCACAATAGCTGCCTTCATATTTTCCTTTTGCCTTGGATCCATTGTCATGTTGTCATCCATAGATGCAATGATGTTTAATGATGAAGGCTCACCTAGAAAATGGTCTTCCCACCACATAGAGTGTTGTTCTTGATTATTTAAACTTCTTTATTTCTGTTTTCTAAGTTCAAGAATTGCAACGGGTTACTCTTACACCTTAGACTGCTAACCTTACTGTTAATTCTCTATTCTATGCTTCCATCAAAGGTGAGTAACTCCACTTCTTTTTCCCAAGAATGCACCAGATCACCTCTGCAATCTGACTCACTGCCTTTGATGTTTTTTGCATTTTTCTTGAATCTATCCAGAACTTGGTTTCTGGTCCCATGTCTTCTATCAAGTCCTGTTTTTGCAGTAGGTGATCAAGATCCTCATGACACTTATCTTTTTCCTAAAGTTGTGTTGTGATCTCATCAATGAGTTTCTTGATTACTAAAACCTCATCGAGTCTCTTCTTAATCTCAGATTTTTCGCCACCATAATTATTAATCTTCAAACTTTCTTTTTCCCTTTACCTTTCTTGCTTCAAGAATCTTCTGATCAATGATGTGGAGAATGAATCTCAATCAGAATCTAGGTTCTTTTGGCTACAAAAGTAGAACCACCGCATTGTCACTCCTTCCACTCATAAAAACATATTGCAACTTATGGAAAGCATGAATTTCTTGCACTTCAAAGAATTTCTCAGCCTTAGCAATCCACCCCAATGGGTCTGTACCCATAAAGACTGGCAGCTTCCCCTTGGCCCAAATATGTGCTTCCTCTATCTCTAGCAACACTAACTCCCCCTCAAAGATCCAGTAGGTTGGACCAATTGTTAGGAACCAAGAATTAGGAAAGAGAAAGAAAATAAAGATTTTATTGAATATGTTGAAAAGAACACGAAATATGAGAGAATTATCTCCTCCACTGGTTTCCCGTTCACAAAGGATTTCTCCTTTTATAAAGAGCTAATACTTAATTTACAAATGTTAACAAATCTGAATGACTCCCATCTACCCAATAACCTCCTATATATAGATGTGATGGGCCTAGCCCATGATATCTTTCTAACTAATAACTATTCTAATTTCCTTTATTTTACATCCTAACAGAATCTTAGTAGTGGAATGAAAGTGTTCAAGGTCAGAAACAAAAGAGCGTTTTGGTGAATACCAAAATAGATATAAGCTTACCAAGAATAAAGAAAGGAAAACAAGATATTTAGACCAAGCAAGACCTATTATGGATGAAGGGAAAGTTTTGGTGAAAGACCAAGATATCAGAGAGATATGGGAGAAATATTTTTACAAGTATCCAATGATGGACAAGGATTGATTTGTTATATGGAAGAATTAGAAACCTAAGAGGATCATAGAGAATCAATTTACCTTTGTATCAGGGAGGTCTACTACAAAAGTCATTTATCTTTTACAAGGGTTGATGGAAAGGTACAAAAGCAAAGCAAGAGACTTACATATGGATTTTCTTGAAATTGAAAAAGCTTATGATCGAGTTTCAAGAAAAGTATTATAGAACACTGTGGAAAGGTGTTCGCATAGCTTACAAATGGGCTATATGAGACGTGTATGATAGGGGTAACTACTAACTACTTGTTTGAGATCTCCAAAAGGGAAGACTAAGGACTTTCCTACATGTATGATGGGGGCTCACCCTTAAGTCCTTGTTTTAATCTAGTCATGGATGTGCTTACCAAGCAGATACAAAAGATAATCCCTAATTGCATTTTTTTTGCAGCTGATATAGGTTTGATCAAGAATCATAGGAAATAATTAACTTTAAATTTGAGATTTGGAGACAAACTTTGGAAACAGAGTTTTTGCTTGAGTAGAGGTAAAGTATATGCATTGCAATTTTAGCATGAGATAGGATGCAAAAGGAATATAAATTGGAATATGGGAGATGTCATACTACATGTTTCTATATTTAGATATTTAGGATCTATAATACAAAATGATAGGAAAACGAATGAGGATGTTACACACAATACAAGTGAGATGGCTACAATGCTACAATGCAACAAGAGTAATTTGTGGTTGCAATGTACCTACCATGGATATTGAATCAAGATTCAAATCGTGAATTGGAAGAACTATTTTACAAATCGTGAATCGTATTGTATTACGAATAAAAACATAGTATTTTAACAACAAAAAAAAATAAGACACATAAAACAAAAGTGGTGAAAAATAACACGTAAAACTGTAAAAGATTAAAGGGTAAAAGTCAAAGAAAAACAAAAAAAAAAAAAACTAGTTAAGAAAACAAGATTTAGGAAAAAGAAGAGAAAAGTAATTCTTTACTTTAGAAGTAAAACTCATGTTTTGGGCACATGACATGAATAGGAATTGAATTAAATATTTCCTTTATGTATCAGGGTCTACAAAAAAGCTAAAACTGCACACCACTTATTGGGTTGGGTTCATGTTACATTTAAGTTTGAAGAGAGAAACAGTGCAGATGCACCATGTTCTATTCTTCAAGTATAAAGGAAAAATTGGGCAGTTAAAAATTGAAGGCCAAAGGTTAAAATCGAAGAGAGACACATGTGAAACTGATTTTCGGCAGTTTCCCCCATTTTCTAAAAGAAATTTTGAAAAAAGCGCCCAAAATGTTTTTTTTTTTAAAATGGGTCACACAACCCGACCCAATTATTTTTACTGTGAACCTCACATTCAAAATCGTCAATACAGTTTCAGCATTGCAAATCACTGATTCAGATGCTATTCATACTATACATCTCCGACTCATGCTTCAAAACAATACAGCAAGCGATTCATATCATGGGGCTTTTTTTGTTGCGTATCAAGATATGAATAGTATGATTCATCCCAATAACTGCACTGGTACCTACAACGAGAAAAAGGGCCAAAAGAAAAAGGTGGGAATAGCAAAAGTGAGAATGTTAAGATAGATGTGTGGTCACAAAACAAAGGATGGGACACAGAATGATTGTATACGAGAAGATATTGGTGTAGCATCAATTGAGGAAAAGAACATAGACAATCAGTTGGCAGTTTGAACACATAAAGCAGACCACTAGAGGCACCAATAAGGCAGGTAGATTGTAGGCTTTAGTCTTGTGAAAAGGGAGAGGGAGACCAAGAAAGACATTGAGGGGGGATCTCATGCTTAATAATATTTTCTTATTTACAAAACTTTTCAGAAGCTGCGTTTATACCCCTAGGAAACAATTTATATCAGGTAAAATACGGTTACTTTTCAGAATTATACCATGCCCAATTACTGCTGCTAGAATAGCACAGAATTATATTTTGGTGGTCTAGCATATTTTTATGTCATTCAGACATCACTTTCCAGAATAAGCATGCAAGAGAGCAAACATGGATGTAAGGTTTTCATCACTTGGTTAGATAAATATTAAAAAGTGGCACAGAACTTACATTCTGGGAATTCTCATCAGTTCCTTCGCTAGTAGCTTCACTTGCACTCTCACCACTGCAAGTTCAAATTTTCTTTAGTATAGTATAGCCAGTTTGCAATTGCAAATGGCAAGCAACTCAAGGGACTTAGACATAAACCATACACTGCCAGCCCTACCAATATATTTCCTGCAGTAGACAAGCCAATAAAGTCCCAATATTTAAAATTTTAAAAAAATGAATATAGTGAGGTTTCCCACTCTAGTCTTCTAAAAATCAAAACATAAAGAAAGTCCAATAAGCAAGCTTTCAAGCTGTTTTAAACACCTGCAATACTAGCATAGCTAAAGAAAGTCAAACCAAATTCCTAGGTTTATTTTTATGTCCTACAGGGACAGAAAAGCAACTCCACAACTTGTAAACAATTCATGATTACATATCAGAAAAAAACAGGTTTGCTGCAGAATGGGCAAGGATAGTAACCAAGAAAGCACGGGTAATTCCAAATACTATCTGGATAATGTTGTACCTGTGTCAGATACTTTTATTTTTAAATAGTTCACAGACACTTAAATTGGTGCACTTTTTCAAATACTTTACATTTTATTTTCAATTTTTAAACCAGTAAAGATAAAAATAATAATAATAATAATAATAATAATAATAATAATAATAATAAAATTATTATGTCTACAATGGCTCATTATCATATTTTAAAACATTATCTTGCTTGATTTAATATGTTTTTTATGTTAAATTTGTATTAGTTTTATACATTGTATTATAAATGTATAGTGAGCAAGCATTCTATGTTTTTTTTAAAATTTTCCATATCCCATGCCATATCCATGCTTTCCATATTGCCAGATTATTTTGATTTGTTGTTGAGGTTGAGTGTGTAGTGGCAGTAATATTTTCTGGAGGATAGGCAAATAGTGGTGCAGCATGTTGTGGTTCAGCAAGTGGTATAGTGGCTATTGGCAATTGGGTGAATGAATCTGTGTTTGACTTGGATTATAAATGAAAGGGTGGGGAAACCGTTTCATTAAAGACAACATCCTTTTAGATGACAATTCTGCCAGATGAAGTTAGACATTTTGTAACCTTTATGCATAGTTGAATAGCCCAAAAAATCACATAATTGATATCCGATGTCCAATTTGTGCTTGTTGTATGGTCGAAGCAGCAGATAACATGAACAGCCAAACACTCATAAGAAATTGCAGTCTGGTAATTGCTTGAACAATAGCTGATAGGGAATGCCAAAATGCACTGACATATATGGCAACCTATTGATTAAAAACTGCTGCAGCAAAGGCATGATCCCAATAATCCATGGTAGAAGAAGTATTTGATGTAGAAGAGTCAGTCCAAGCTCCACAATGTGTCAATACTTTCTTTCAATGACACCGTTTTGATGATGCGTGTGAGGACAAATGACTCTATGTAAATACCAGAATCTTTTAAGCTATGAAGCCCGAATACTCCAAAATGGAAAAGTATCGGTGTCGTACCCGTACCAGAAACCGATATGGCTCAGATGCGCTAGGATACATTTCCAAGGAGTATTCAATTATTTTTTATTTATTTTTTTTAAATTATTGGATACGGCAATAATATGGCTTTGATATGACTCACAATGGTTGGATACGGCTTGGATGCATTTTTTTACCCAAATGTCTATTTTATCAATATTTTAAAATTTTATTTTTAGTTTTACAATTTTTAAAAGGAAAAAAACCTTTTAAAAGTGAATATGTGTACTCTACACGACAAAGACACATTTCACGCAAAACTCCATTCGTCGATCTCTCTTTACATATGTGTTTTCTCCTTCTCCCAACTCTACATATTCTGGTGATGATTCTAGTCGATGGGTCTCTTCCCAACAACTTTCTCTCAAGCGGTACATGATATTTTCGACTCTCCCTTCAAGCAACAACCTTTCTCCTTCCCAGCGTTTCTGCACATTGGTTGTTGATGGAAGTGATCTAGATGGACCATAGTATGAAGTTTGTGGATTGCCCTACTAATGAAGAGGAACAGAGAAGCCTAGTGATGCAAAGAAATGATTCTAGTAGGAAAATTTGTGTGGTTGTCAATTTTGTTGATATGTTGCAGCAACGGCATAAGCTAGGTCAAAGCGATGATAGCAGTTGATTTCGGAGTGTCCATACTTCGAACATACTTGACATTGAAGAGAGGAATGTCAACCTCGTGACCTTCCTCGGCCAAAGTGACCACCTCCACAACCATGACTTACTCCACGTGCATCAAAAGTGTAGTTGTCATCGTAGGAATTGCAAGGAACCTGTGAAAAATTCGCTCGAGTTGTTTTTGAATTATGCGAGAGTTGTTGTTGCATATTGGATCATGAGGATTGATAGACACTGAATCAATCACCGCATGTTTGTTGTACTGTTTGATGCGAGCTTCATGTGCAAGAAGAAGCACTCCAACATCTGAAACTTGTAGTGGAACTAATTTGTTGCTGATTAGGGTTACCATTGACTCATAATCATGTCGTAAACCTTGCAAAAAGAACCTCGAGGTGTTCACGCAATGTAACAAGATTGCCAATTGATGAAAGACAAATTACAAGTGCTTTGACTTGCACCAAGAACTCGGCCATGATTTTTCCTTCAAGAGTAGTACTCATGTAGTTTCTCCCAAAGTTCCCAAGAATGTACACAACCTATGATTTGTGTGAGTATGCTGCTTGTGAGTGTTGTTTGTAACTAAGAAAGTAACCATTGATCTTGCTGCTCCCATGCTTGATAGGCCAGATTAACGAATTTGTCAGCACAATCATCTTAGGTGAGAAAAGGCAATAGAATATGAGGATTCTCACTAGATAGGAATGGAGACAATGACCTTTGATGACTGGTTTGATTTTTTGTCGCCACAGAAGAAAATTATCTTATGTGAGCTTTTCAGTGATTGAATGAGAAAAGGTAAGGGGCACTGACGGTGGTATTTTTGGAACCAAAGAGGAGAGTGGCAGGGACGGTGGTGGATTTGAAGTTTCCACCATAAAAGAAGAGATGAAAAGAAAACCCTAGGCTCTAGTCTCTTGATACCATGTTCGAATACTAAATTGTATAAAATAGGCTCTAGACTTTAAAGTTGTATATTGCTGAAATTACAGAATGTACAATTGGTGCCTACTCTTTGTGCAAGAGTCTTATTAATAATAAAGAGATAGGCTCATGACTGGTTGTTATCTTATAACTGACTTGTTAGTCAGTTATAACAATCCAAACAATAACAGAAAAACAAACAAGTTTGAGTTTACACCAGAATATTAACAAGATACTGAAAATACGGGGAAAATAAAATTTAGAAATGATATTCTCTTACATGATTCAAATAACAGGCCTTAATTCAACAACTACATTGATCAATACACCACATCTTACCTTTTGGAATGAATCCCATTAGCAGATTCTCCTGGTGTTTTACCAAGTTCATTATTTTTCCCTGTAATCCACATATTCAAACTACCCGCACTGGCACTTCCTTTTGATCTTTTGATTGGTAATTTTTCCTTCACCTCAGGAGGTTTACCACCAACTTCAATGCCGCCTGGGGTATTTCCCTGCATGTCAACTCATAGGTTACTTTTACTTGGATAAAGACAACTACTGCACAGGAAGCAGAAAAGACAGGAAGAGACAAAAGAAAGAGCAACAGAATGCACAGCAGGAAAAAGCAGAAGGCTAAAGAACTAACCGTAGCATCTGCAACACCATTTGGAGAAGCCATGGCAAAAGGACTGAAAGGATAAGATCCCTAAATAAATTGATAGAAATACATAAATATTGGTTAATGAATTCAAAATTATGTTGAATAATTACAATATAATATCCACAAGAAAGCATTATCTATAAAGAATACCGGAGGAATGGATGGATGAGCATATATGCCACCATGGGGATACATTGCAACATAAGGATGTGGTGGGGTGCCATAGGGAGGCATAATATGCTGCAAGTACATATTACATCAATGAACCAATGGAAATATGTGGGAGAATTTAAATGATAAGCATTCAATAGTATATGAGAAACAAGTGTTAATAACTCGTTTCAGTTTAACAGTGACAATATCTTGTCAAGGAAAAGCAACAACTATCTATATTTTCCATTGGGCTACAGTTGAAGTATAACAGCCAAAATATTGATAACAGCAGAAACAACGATAATGATAACAACATGATAAGTTTTGCCAAATCCCTTCAGATTTCTAAGACAACTGTAAGGATAAGATATTCTAAATTATTGCACCAATAAGATTGACCAATCATTATGCATGGAAAAATACCTGGACACCCCACATATATGGGTGGGCTTGGGGACTTGATGCCAAGAACCCATGTGGAGGTATAGGAGAATATGTCTGTACAATGAAGGAATTGAGGTTCAAAATCCAATCTTGACAACAATAAAAACACAATATGCCAACTAAGACTTTTTCATAAAAAACCTGAAAGTTAGACCAGTCAGGATTCATTGTTGCCATGGGAGTTGTTGAAGACTGCTCCTGAAGAAGACGACAAAAAATTGTTCGCATCACATTAAGAACTTAACTGTCAATATCGACAAAGCAAAAGAAACTCAGATAAACCTGTGACGTAGCTGGAGGTGTCTTAGACTCCTTCTCTTTTGGGGTTTTGTCCATGTCACTACTACCCATGCTTTCATATAGGAATCTTCTAATAATTTACACTAAACAATTCTGCACCAAGAACAAAACTTACATCACAAGGAGCCAAAGGGACACGGATACCACTCTCCCGCGAATAACTAATTCCATAACTGAAAATTCATGCCAGTGAGACAATACACTTCAAAAACCTGTTTCCATGTTGAACTATTCTACACAGTTCTAGTATTTATACTTCATGAATAGACTATATTCACAGGAAATCAACCAATGTATTATTCCTTTTTCCCTCAAACAATTCTGCATAAACCAAAATCCATTTTTTTATTTGATTTTCTCCTATACTTCCTCCAAACCAGCATAGTACTGGCAGGTCCTGTTCATCACTATCCCAACAATACCACATTTGTCTCCACCTAAATTGACTTGGCTACAATAATCAAAACTCTAATTTAAAAAACAAAAAAAAACTCAGAAAAAAAACACACACACAGTGAAACTCATACAACCCACCAATTTAGCACTTTGAATAATTGAGATTCTCGAGAAGGAGCTTTTAACTGCAAATCACAGCTCAGAGCGACACAAAGCTGAAGCAGAAGAAGCAAGTCAAAACTTGATACATGGGGCCGTGGAACCGAAGCCACAGTTTTAAATAACTAAAATAAAATGGCGAAAAACGAAGGAATAATTTTGGAACTGTGTCGAAGGAGAATTTGTATGGGATATGAGCAAGAAGGCGAATTTGTGATGGGAGGAGAAGAAAGATTTGGGTAATGATCACAAATTAGGGTTCGTTTGGTTTAGGTTGTTAAGGGGTGCGGTGGTCCTGTGATCTTCGCGGTGAGGAACCAATGGGCAGTGATGTACGGTGTTGCTGTCCCGTGGCAGAGATTTCGTTACTGCTTCGATTTTGAGAAGAATGAAAGTGAATGCCCGTTTACTCCTTCTGACACTGTGCTCCTAATTTTTTATTTAAATCTTTTAAATTGAGGTGTATATAAGGGAAACGTATAAGAAGAAGCAAGCACTAGTTTGCCTCGTTGGATAAATTATAAATAAAAAAACTGGTTGAGATTTCTTTACCGGTAATTTATAATAAATTTATGGCTAAAAACCTAATTTGGTCTCTTACAATAATTTTTTGTTTCAATTTAGTCTCATTTTTATTTTTGGTTTTAATTTGGTCCCAAACTAATTAATTAGTTTCAATTTAGTCCCAAATTAATTAATTGGTTTCAATGTGGGACTTCCGTTCAAATTATTTAAACGGAGTTAACTTTTGGTCACGTGGATGCCAAGTAGATGCATACGTGGATGGAACGTGGATGAGAATTTTTTGAAAATACCTGGACCCAGAACGGCCCGTTCTGAAACCGGAACGGGCCGTTCTGGTTTCAGAACTGGTCGTTCCGATTTTTTTTTTAATATATAAAATATTAATAATTTTATAAAATATATATTATTAATTATATTTTAATTATGTTATTATATCTAATAAAATAAATATATTAATATTTTTTTATATTTTATTTTATTATGTTTATCTTATTAATTTTTATTATTTTATTCTTCTAATCTTAAATAAGTTGCAAAAAATTATAAAGTGATATTTAAATATTTCTTCAAACAGAAAGAGAAAAAGAAAAAATTATTACTCTATTTATAAGACAATTATATTTTATAAAAATAAGTAATTTTAAAATTTTTACCATAAAAAAATATTTTTCAAAATTATTATATTTTTTAATAAAATTAATAAAGAATATTGGTTTAATTGCATTTTTTATCCCTCAAGTATTACAATTGTGCAGTTTTGATCTGCAAGATTTTAATTGAGTAATTTTAGTCCTTAAAGAATTGCAATTCCGCGATTTTGGTCCTTCAATTTTTAATTGAGCAATTTTAGTCCCTCGAATATCATAATAGTATAATTTTAGTTTCTCCCATTAAAAATTAATAATTTTAATATATATATATATATAATATTTTAAAATTAAATAATTATTTATCTATTCAAATTAACGTATATTATAATTTTCGATATTATATCAATAATATTATTAATATATTTATAGATAAACTAATAATTTGATAAATATAACTTTTTATATATTAATATACTTTTACAAAAATATAAGTATATTAATTAGAAATATATATCTGATCTTATATATTTAATTTTTGTAAGAGTATATTAATATATATTAAGTTATATTTATCAAATTATTAGTTTATTTATAAATATAGTAAAAATATTATTTATATTAATTTATCAGTAATATTAAAATACTAATAATATATAAATTTTATTTATTTAGTAATAATAAATATATATCATTTAATACATTAAAAAAATTATAATATACGTTAGGGATCAAAAACACAATTAACCAGAGAATATTTTATTCACAATTTTGGAACGGGCCGTTCTGTTTTCAGAACGGCCCGTTCTTCTTCACTGTTGGTGTTTTAATTTTGCAACCAGAACGGCCCATTCCGATTTCAGAACGGGTCGTTCTGGTTCCAGGTGTTTTCAAAAAAATTCTCATCCACGTGGCATCCACGTGGCCAAAAGTTAACTCCGTTTAAATAATTTGGACAGAAGTCCCACATTGAAACTAATTAATTAATTTGGGACTAAATTGAAACCAATTAATTAGTTTAGGACCAAATTGAAACCAAAAATAAAAGTGGGACTAAATTGAAACAAAAAATTATTATAAGGGACCAAATTAGGTTTTTAGCCTAAATTTAAATATTTTGATATTTTAATCTAATATATAGCTATACTAATTTATAAAAAATATTCTTTTTAGTTATCATCTTGATTTCTATATTTTATTGATTATTATGATTTTTTATTTTAAAAAATTAAAAATAATATTTTTTATCAAATTTAAAATTTAAAACTAATAGATCAATCATAATATTAATATTAATATTTTTTATTATTTAATTTTTATTTTTTTTTTATTTTTAATAAAGATACAAAGTGTTTCGATCTTACAAATATATATATATATTTTTAGGTTTATATAAAAGAAAAGTATAAGAAAAAATAAAAAAAAAAAAAAAGATTTTAATAAAGGTAGGAAAGATTATAAAGATTGTCACATTGAGGATTTAACATATAATAAATTTAATAACACTTTTATTTTAGTTATTTTTTTATTTTTAAAAAAATTATTTAGAATCTTAACTAAAATTATAATAAAAATGAAATTTTTTGTTTTGTAACTAAATTTATAAATAATTAGAATTAAAATTTAAGAAATTATAAATATATAAAAAAAAATTAAATTAGATTATTTTAACTAAATCTCATGATTTTGCCAAATTTCATCTTTTCGAGATAGATAATTAAGATATTTGTTTATCTTTTTTTATAAGATAAATAGATAATATAATTATAAAAATTGTTGATGTATTTATTTATAAATAAATAAATCATCCTCACTGTAACACCCTGAATTTTCTTGTTGATTATTATTTATTAATTAAAGGGGTTTTATAGAAGTATGTATTAATTTAAAATTATTTATGAAAATTTTTATAAATTCTATTTTTTTAGGTTGGAACGGGCTGTTCCAAAAGTGGAATGGGCCGATCCAGATAATGAAAATAAGTTGTTTTTGAGGGACCAGAACGGGCCGTTCCAAAAGTGGAACGGGCCGTTCCAAAGAAGAAAAGGACCCATTTTTGTATTTCCAGAACGGGCCGTTCCCAAAGGGAAACGGGCCGTTCCAAGGTTATGAAATTGCCTAAAGACCTTAGTTGGAAACGGGCCGTTCCAACTATGGTCAATCAGTGTTAACGTAAACTTCAGAACGGGCCGTTCTGCTTTTTGAAACGGGTCGTTCTGCTTTTTGGGAACGGGCCGTTCCAATTGCTAAATTTGCCTATATTCGAAGGATCCGGAACGGGCCGTTCCGAATCCAATACGGGCCGTTCCAGGGACCCCAAGATGCCTATAAATAGAGACTGAAGGGGGGTGAAAAATTATAACTGAGTGAAAAGTGAAAATTCTAGAGAGAGAGAGAGAGAGAGAAAGAAAGAAAGAGAGGGAAAGAAGGAGGGAATCCAGAGGAGGAGGCCCTGCTCAAGTTTCAACTCCGGTTATCCAGGTAAGGGGGGAGTGAGAAACCTCGCTCAGGGGTGTGGGGATAATTGTTGGATAGTTTGTTTGTCGGATTGGCCCCCAATCCCTTGCCGTTGTTCTGTCTTATTTTATGTTTGCTCTACTTTATTTCTTGTTGGAAATAATAAATGATTATGTAATCTCAATCCCTTGCTGTTGTTCTGTCTGATTTTCTGTTTACTCTACTTTGTTCTTTGTTGAAGGTATCGTTGTTCTGTTTGATTTTCTATTTACTCTACTTTGCTCTTTGTTGAAGGTGTCATTGTTCTGTTTGATTTTCTATTTACTCTACTTTGTTCTTTGTTGAAAGTAATAAATGAATATGAAATTAATGTTAATAATAAATGAGTTTTAATATGAACAAGAATGCTCTCTGGATCTCTGTAAATTCATGTGCGGACCTTATGAGGAGTATTTATGACATGATCATGTGAAAGATGGACAAATGACATGAGACCTAAGAATGGACTATTGAGACAAACTATGATTATGAGACTATGACAAATAATGACATGATGTACTAAATGAAATTATGTAATAAGTTAAATGTTGAGTCAATGAGATTATAAATGTATAACATGCATCATATGCATATATTACTCCAGGTGTGCCGCTGAGGCTGCATACCCACGACTAACAAGGTGTACCTTATGGTCACCCACGATATAACATGCTAACAAGGTGTACCTTATGGTCACCCACGACTAACAAGGTGTACCTTAGGGTCACTCACGATGTAACATGCTAACAAGGTGTACCTTAGGGTCACCAATGATGATATGTGAAACTTCCTTATGGCGCCACATGCATGCATTTATGAGTCGAGTCCATGACATCATAGCATGATAAATGAATATATATGTGATATTGATAATTTATGTATGTTATTTACATGTGACTTATATTTGTTGTGTGTGTGTGGGCTATTTAACGTTTATTTCTGCACCTGAAACTGAGTGAGATGTTTCTCACTCCCTTGTTGTTCTTGTATATGTTTAAATTATGTTGCAGGTGCTCATCATCATGAGGATGTTGGTGATGAGGCTTAAGGGTTCAGTTGGGCATGCTCTGATAGGATGTGACATCGAGCGTAGCTAGGCTTAGTTGGGATATTGTTGTTTTAAAAGCCCTTTCTATTCTTTTGGTAATTTTGAACATTTTTTATAAAAGACCAAAATGTACATCTTTGTTATATTATTTTTATTACATGACTTGAAAGTTATAAATTAATTCCTAACCAGGAGGTACTGCCACCTTTACTGGAGTTAATTTATATTTCCTGTATTATTATTATATATATATATATATGATTTCTTATTGTCACTAAATTGTATTGAAAATCTTAACTTCTTTTCTTTTGTAATTTTTACATTGGAGTTATGATTTATGAGTTATGAATGTGAATCTTCTACCTTGTGATATTTGAGACATTTGTCAACTATGAAAGATTTTATTTACTCAAAAAGAAAGAAAAAAAGAAATTGTTGTTTACATTTGTTGTATATTAATGTTGGGGTAGAAGGGTGTCACATCTAGTGGTATCAGAGCAGGTCGATCCAATCGGCCATGAGTTATGTACTTATTGTGATTCTGTTGTGTACTTTGACAGTGTTTTGTTTGCTGTATACTTTGATGATGCTTTGCTTTGATAATGATGATGATGATGTTCTCCTTGTGCTGATATTGTAGAGTTTGATATTGTTAAGTTATTTTGTAATTAGAGGAATGATAGTCATGATAGTATTAGTTAATACCATTATAACCGCTCTTCTTCATTCTTATGATTGCTTATTTGTTTGATACTTCTTGCTTACGTAAGAAGTAGGGGTTGAGTGATATTGTTTGTGTTGCAAGCATATGTGCGAGTAGTGATAGACGAGATATTGTGTTAATATTGTAGGAACTATCGAGGCCTTAGATTTGAGTAAGACATTGATTTTTTTTTTAGTGTATTAAGAGTTTACGATTGGTGAATTTTTGAAAGCTATAGTTGTAGCGATTGAATCCAAGGATGATGTATGTTGAGAATTGAAGTTTTGGTATTCTTAAGGAGAGATTGAAGTGTTGATGATTTCTAGAGTTTGATGGTTGCATGTGAATTTTATTTTCTAAGCCTTTTTGTACTGAATATGTGAGTTGTTTGGTTTGTAGTGGGAAACTTTGATATGAATTTGAGGTGGAAAGGAGTAAGTTTGGAAGGACTGAGATATTTTGTGGCCTAGATGTTGATGCGTTAGTGTGTAGGGGATGTTTGCACTCCCGTTATAACTACTTTGGTGATCAAAGGTCTAGTTGTAAGCATTGAATATATCTGTGGTGATTTTTGAATTTTTAGCTAAGAAGATGATCCTTTTGAAATCTCATGTCTCCCTAAGAGTTGTAGCTTATTCACTTAGCTTTCTTTGGTGATAGGTTAAGATCACGTGGATGAGTGAAACTCTCTATGTGTTGTTTTCTTTGATAGTTGTTGAAAGGAAAAATAGGCTGTAATAATGTTTTCGGTTAGTAGGCAATGCAAGGATAAGAATTGACTTTGTTAAGATGTTTTGGGGTGTTTTCTTGTGGATCAAGAGGTTGTTTAAGGTTGTTCGTGTACATGTTTATGAATGGTATATATGAAGGTTTAAAGTAGGAATTCTAATATGATTTAGTATGCATGTATGTTGATATGTGGATAGATGACCTTAGGGATCAATTAGTGAATGTCGTGTGCTTAGTGAGAGTGATCTAAGGGTATGACATGATCATATTGTAGTTGAGGCTGGAGATATATCCAAGACGGTTGTATTACTACGTTATGTTATTTTATTTTATTGTATGAGATATGTTTTCTAGTTGCTGTAAATTCCAGTTGAGGTAAACATGGATCTGTCTCAGGTAGAAGTTGTGTTTAAGTGGGGAGATATCTAAGCTAGCTAGTGAGGATAAGAGTTTATGAGGTTAACTTGTTATTAATGGAGATTTATTGAAGGAATTTCTAGGATAGCATTGCCCTTAACTACATTCACTAGGAGAAATATTGTCTTTATGTGGAATAGTAAGTGTGAGAGTATTTTCCAAACTCCTAAGAAAAATTGACTAGTGTTAACATTACCGGACTCTAGTAAGTCTTATGTGGTATGTAGTAATGGCTTTGAAGACAGGTTTGGGTGGATTATTGATGCAAAGGTAGTAACTTGTGTTTTTAAGTATCTAGGTAATGGAAAATTCATGAGAAAAATTACCTTATCCATGACCTTGAATTAGAGGTTGTAATATTTACGCTGGAGATTTTGGAGACATCACTGGTATAATTCTAAGCTTGAGGTATTTAGTGATCGTAAGGATTTTAAATATCTGTTTAACCATAGGAGTTGAATATGAGACAGAAGAGATAGTTGGGAATTGTTGAGGATTAAGATTTTAATCTTAGTTGTTATCGGGGTAAATCTAAAGTAGTGGTCGATGCTTTGAAACATCTATATTCATCTTTCTTTATGGTTAAAGAGATGTATCTTTTGGCTCAAATTAGAAATTTAAGTTTGACTTGTGAAATTACTCCTAGTAGTGAGAGACTAGGTATGACTCGAGTAACGAGTGGATTGTTGAAGGGTATTGAATAAGCATAATTAGTTGATTCATTTTGTGGCAAGGTATGAGGCTATAGGACAAGGTAATGAATAAGAGCTTGCTCGGAGTATAAATGAAGTGGTAAGACTTGAAGACCGAGTATGAGTACATAGTGAACTTACACTTAGGCGTCTAATCCTTGGAGAGGGTTATAAAAGTAAAACTAATATAGTGACAAATGCCCTGAGTAGGATGAGCATTCATCTATCATTTTGATGATATAAGGGTTGGATTTGATTGAGGATGTTAGAGACTTAAGTGTAATATGTAAGCTCACCCTTAAGAACATTGAATTGAATATGTTGAAAGGATTAATAGATTAATGGATGAGATTAGAGGACCTAGGAGTTAGGTCCTTTCTTAGTAACCCACGTGAAAAAGATTGGTAGGGATATAAGTGGCCCTTTTATGAGTGGAAGTTGATGGTGTTTTGGGGTTCAAGGATAGAATCTATGTGCTTAGTAAACCCAAATTAAGGAAGATGATCTTAGAGAAAATACATAAGAGTACTTTTAGCATTCATTTAGGAGTTACTAAAATGTATCAGAGTGGCGCAACGGAAGCGTGATGGTTTAAGGTTAAAAGAGAAGTAGAGAAGTTGAATTAAGGTGTAAAAAGTGAGTTTAGAATTGGAGTGGATGGAGTCTTGAGATTTAAGGACAGGTTGTGCATTCCTAGTGTGCCAGATCTTAAGAGAGCAATCCTAAAAGAAGGTCATAAGAGTAACCTTAGTATCCATCGACGAGCTACTAAGATATACCAAAACCTTAAAAAGATGTTTTGGTGGCCTAACATGAAGAGGAAAGGGGAGGAATTTGTGTATGCTTGCTTAGTATGTCAGAAAGTTAAGATAGAACACCAAAAAACTCCCAAATTTACGCGACCTTTAGACATCCTAATTTGGAAATAAGATTTTGTATTTATGGACTTAGTTGTAGTTATGTATGATATTCTTAAGAAATTTGATTTTATGGATAAGCTTACCGAGATTGCGCACCTTGTACTTATGAACATTAGATGTTTCTTAGAGAGATTGATAGAGTTGTACATCAATAAGGTAGTAAGTGCTACATGGGAATTAGAAAGCAAGGTGTTAGAAGCTTATCCATTTCTATTTTCAGGAAAATTTCGGGGACGAAATTTCTAAAAGGAGGGGAGAATTGTAACACCCTGAATTTTCTTGTTGATTATTATTTATTAATTAAAGGGGTTTTATAGAAGTTTGTATTAATTTAAAATTATTTATGAAAATTTTTATAAATTCTATTTTTTTAGGCTGGAACGGGCTGTTCCAAAAGTGGAACGGGCCGTTCCAGATAATAAAAATAAGTTGTTTTTGAGGGACCAGAACGGGCCGTTCCAAAAGTGGAACGGGCCGTTCCAAAGAAGAAAAGGACCCATTTTTGTATTTCCAGAACGGGTCGTTCCCAAAGGGAAACGGGCCGTTCCAAGGTTATGAAATTGCCTAAAGACCTTAGTTGGAAACGGGCCGTTCCAACTATGGTCAATCAGTGTTAACGTAAACTTCAGAACGGGCCGTTCTGCTTTTTGAAATGGCCCGTTCTGCTTTTTGGGAACGGGTCGTTCCGATTTTGGAACGGGCCGTTCCAATTGCTAAATTTGCCTATGTTCGAAGGATCCAGAACGGGCCATTCCGAATTCAATACGGGCCGTTCCGGGGACCCCAGGATGCCTATAAATAGAGACTGAAGGGGGGTGAAAAATTATAACTGAGTGAAAAGTGAAAATTCTAGAGAGAGTGAGAGAGAGAGAAAGAAAGAAAGAAAGAAAGAGAGGGAAAGAAGGAGGGAATCCAGAGGAGGAGGCCCTGCTCAAGTTTCAACTCCGCTTATCCAGGTAATGGGGGGAGTGAGAAACCTCGCTCAGGGGTGTGGGGATAGTTCTTGGATAGTTTGTTTGTCGGATTGGCCCCCAATCCCTTGCCGTTGTTCTGTCTTATTTTCTGTTTGCTCTACATTATTTCTTGTTGGAAATAATAAATGATTATGTAATCTCAATCCCTTGCTGTTGTTCTGTCTGATTTTCTATTTACTCTACTTTGTTCTTTGTTGAAGGTGCCGTTGTTCTATTTGATTTTCTATTTACTCGACTTTGCTCTTTGTTGAAGGTGTCGTTGTTCTGTTTGATTTTCTATTTACTCTACTTTGTTCTTTGTTGAAAGTAATAAATGAATATGAAATTAATGTTAATAATAAATGAGTTTTAATATGAACAAGAATGCTCTCTGGATCTCTGTAAATTCCTGTGCGAACCTTATGAGGAGTATTTATGACATGATCATGTGAAATATGGACAAATGACATGAGACCTAAGAATGGACTATTGAGACAAACTATGATTATGAGACTATGACAAATAATGACATGATGTACTAAATGAAATTATGTAATAAGTTAAATGTTGAGTCAATGAGATTATAAATGTATGACATGCATCATATGCATATATTACTCCAGGTGTGCCGTTGAGGCCGCATACCCACGACTAACAAGGTGTACCTTATGGTCACCCACGATGTAACATGCTAACAAGGTGTACCTTATGGTCACCCACGACTAACAAGGTGTACCTTAGGGTCACCCACGATGTAACATGCTAACAAGGTGTACCTTAGGGTCACCAGTGATGATATGTGAAACTTTCTTATGGCGCCACATGCATGCATTTATGAGTCGAGTCCATGACATCATAGCATGATAAATGAATATATATGTGATATTGATTATTTATGTATGTTATTTACATGTGACTTATATTTGTTGTGTGTGTGTGGGCTATTTAACGTTTATTTCTGCACCTGAAACTGAGTGAGATGTTTCTCACTCCCTTGTTGTTCTTGTATATGTTTAAATTATGTTGCAGGTGCTCATCATCATGAGGATGTTGGTGATGAGGCTTAAGGGTTCAGTTGGGCATGCTCTGATAGGATGTGACATCGAGCGTAGCTAGGCTTAGTTGGGATATTATTGTTTTAAAAGCCTTTTCTATTCTTTTGGTAATTTTGAACATTTTTTATAAAAGACCAAAATGTACATCTTTGTTATATTATTTTTATTACATGACTTGAAAGTTATAAATTAATTCCTAACCTGGAGGCACTGCCACCTTTACTGGAGTTAATTTATATTTCCTGTATTATTATTATTATATATATATATATATATATGATTTCTTATTGTCACTAAATTGTATTGAAAATCTTAACTTCTTTTCTTTTGTAATTTTTACATTGGAGTTATGATTTATGAGTTATGAATGTGAATCTTCTACCTTGTGATATTTGAGACATTTGTCAACTATGAAAGGTTTTATTTACTCAAAAAGAAAGAAAAAAAGAAATTGTTGTTTACATTTGTTGTATATTAATGTTGGGGTAGAAGGGTGTCACACTCACACAAATGATTTTGTGAAAAAACTTCTTGATATAATTTAAAAAAAAAAAGTTTTTCTTTCTTATTTTTTTTATATATTTATTCTCTTAGTTTAGTTCATTCTCATTCTTTCATTTTATGGTCGGATAAGGATGCAATAATTTTTGGATCAAAGAAGGTCATTCATTAAATGATAATATTATGGCATTCAAGATATTTTTTTTTCTTATTACTTTGTTTTAATAAATTGTTTCAATAACTTTTTTAAAATAGGAATCCTATTGTGCTACACTTGAAATTATCAATAAATTTAAATTTTTAAAAACTAATTTGTACAACTATAATTACGTCTTCATTAGGAACTATATCTACAAATTCATAATTATGCCAAATATAAAAAGTATCGATAAATAGTAGAGGTTCGTACAATTTAATACTTTTTAGAATTTAATTAAAATACACAAATATTTTTAAAAATATTGTCATCTAAATAGACTTTATATAGGCATTTCATGAATGTGTGTTTTATGCTAATTTAAACTATTGTTTTAAAATAAAAATTGTCATCTAAGTATAAATTGTTCAAAATGATGATAATAATAATTCTGGAAATAATTAATTTAAAGTTATTATGTAAAATGAATTTTAATTAATTGACAATATAAAATTTATATCGAAAAATTAAAAAAAAAAATTTACTCTTTATCCTCAATATTTAATTTTGACATGCATTCTCATTAATGTTATTAACCTCTAAAAAGCATTTCAAATATTTGGGCCATGGATTAACATTTGTATGAATTAAACTATTCATGTGGTTGACCAAGTGGAGAGGCACACATGGAATAGCTGAATTCAATTCAAATATTAAATTACATGGTTGCATATTAGTCATACATTCCTAGCTCACCATAGTTAAGCAAACATGATTCATTTTTGAATCATGGTTATCCTAGTTTGCTCCATAAGCTACCTAGTCTTAGAGCATTTACAATAGGAGTTATTTATAAAAAAAATTCATCTACTTTAAATGGGTCTCATTATGTCACATTACTTATAAGCAATTCATATTATATTTTTACAATTTTTGTTCCAATGGTAGTTGTTTATAAGCACTTCCACTTTTTGACAACTCATATTTCATTTTTTGATAAATCTAAAGAAAAACTAATTATTATGGATAACATATAAATATGAATAAAACAAATTTTAAAAAATCACACAATCATTATAATGCGTTAAAAATATTAAATATTAAAAATAAAAAAAATTATATAATAAAAAGAAATTATATAATAAATATGCACTAAATAAATACTACAGACTCTGTAGCATATACTTTTTTCTTCAAAAGTGTACATATGGCTTGTGCGTAGACTGAATTTGGAAGGAAGTAGATATTAAGTTATTTTTTTATTCCTAAGCAACCATGTCTTATATAATGAACGGTGCTTAAATTTTAAGCACTTACATTGCCATGTCAGCATGCTCCAATGCAATTTTCTTATAAGCAATGGGAGCTTAAACTTAAGAACCTCCCGTTGGAGATGCCCTTATAAATTCCCTTCTCTTGTAATTTCATGACACTTTTGAGTTATTGAGTGTCGCAACCCGAAAATTTCCGATCTTGCGACCTATGATTTAGACATCCTTTTAAAAGTCACATTAATTAAGGAATGCCCGGACACCAGACTAATCCTTAATTAATGGTTTTGAAAATAGGTTCATGGAGTCGCTGTAGACACCCAATTTCGTCCGGGGGCATACAAATAACAAGATAGGACATCAGAGGGCCCAAAGGCCTAAACCAATTTTTTAGTGGCCCGGAACGGGCCGTTCCAAAATTGAAACAGGCCGTTCCCAAGTCCGGAACGGGCCGTTCTCAATCAGAACGGGCCGTTCTGGGCTTCTAAAAAGCCTAAAAAAAATATAGGTTGGAACGGGCAGTTCTAGACCAGAACGGGCCGTTCCGAACCAATCAAGGGGGCTTAAAATCTGTACCCCAGAACGGCCGTTTTGAAATCAGAACAGGCCGTTCTGGTTCCCCGGAACGGGCCGTTCTGGTTTCAGAACGGGCCGTTCTAGGGTGCAAATGTACTGCATAACGTTCGGATCCGGAACGGGCCGTTCCGAATCCAGAACGGGCCGTTCCGGCCCACATCTGATGCCTATAAATAGAGAATCTTGGCCAGCAGTTTGGGGGACTTCCAAAATTTCGTCCAAAGCTCCATAGAGCTCGAAATTTCTCCTTTTTTTCTCTCTCTCTCTCCTATTGTACTTCTTGAGTTTTGTGAGGCTTATTGTAGTGTGAAAGGTTGTCACAAAGCACCTAAAATCCCCATAGTTGAAGATCCAATAGAGCTTGTTACGAGGTATTACTCATCAATCTCTTGTTTTATCTTTCTCTTCTTTTATTTTACATTGTTATAATAAAAATAATCATGTAGATATTTTAGAGTCAATTGTTTAATTTAAATTTCAAGCATGTAAATAGTCATCAATAAAAGGGGATTTAATATTTATATTATTATTATTTATAATGTTAAACTTCGTCATAGGGTACCGATTAAGGGCGTTGTAGGGGTGCTTAATACCTTCCCTACACGTAACCGACCCCCGAACCCAATTCTGGTTATCAAGGCCATTATTGGACTTTTAAAAACCTTTTCTTTTTCCAATGTTTTGAGTAAAATATTGGTGGCGACTCTATGAACCTATTTTCAAAACTATTAATTAAGGATTAGTCTGGTGTTTGGGCATTCCTTAATTGATGAGATCTTTAAAAGGATGTCTAAACCATAGGTCGCAAGATCGGAAATTTTCGGGTTGCGACAGATGGCGACTCCACTGGGGAAGTTTAAAGAGGGTCAGGCCCATTTAATTGATGAAGTTAATAAAATAAAAAAATAATAATTTAAATATTTTCCCCCTTTACCTTGTTTGTTTTCTTTGTTTGGCTTTGATATCTGTTTGCTTATTTAAATTTCGCACCTATTTGAAATAAAATTGTACACAAATCTTTGCACACAACAGTTCCCCCTACACCCGGGGGCATGAGGGTATTAACCATAGGGAGTGGTTGACGTACGACCGGCCCAAGTTTGGCCTTAGAGCCTGCGAGCCTTGTCGGAAATCACACTCAAGGTGATAACCGATTACTCTAGCCTGAAATACTGTGACAGACCTTAGAGTTTGCCAGGTGACGGCGACAGAGATACTGGGTCCCTGTAATGGGGGCACCTTGGGGGCCTTAAAGACCAGTGAGATTATAACCGTCCTATACCACACACTTTTCTTGACAGGGACCACAGACCAAGGATTTGAACACAATCGTTCGTGGGTGTACATTGATTAAGCTTGTGTGTGTGCATTTGTTTGTACTATTTCTTCTAATAAGAGTGGATTGGAATTTTAAAATGAGCAAATAGATAATAATAAAATAATAAAAATAAAAATAATAATTTTATACCCCTTCGTACATTCTTAGGTCAGCATTCCATTAACATCATATAGATAGTTTCCTTTTTGTAAAAAAAAAAAATCAATAAAAGAAGTCTCTTATTTACCATGCATCATTCCCTTTTAGATAATAGAAACATGATAAAGATTAGGCAAAAAAAAAGATGACATGCATTCTAGATTAGCTCATTAATTTCATTCATTTTATTTTATTAGCTAAGGAGGATTAGGTTGCAGTATGTATAGAAAGTTAAGAGAAGTGAATACTCTAATATACGACAGTACTTGTGCTCTACAAAAAAAAGCCCAAATCGATTTTAAAAAATACTATAGTGGGGCACTTGCTTTGATATGTTTTTTAAAGTAAGTCTTCTTAGAATCTAATATAGACTCTCACTTAATACTGTCAAAATCTATTTGAGCATTCACATATAAATAAATCAATGAGACTGATATTTATTATTCTCAACTTTTTATACATTCTGCATTACATTCATTTAGAGCATATCCCTCCTTGGAAAAGAATAAATGAGAATAAAAAGGGAAATTAACCTATGTGCGTTAGTCGGAAGTAATGGAAGCAAACCGTGCATAAAGAGTTTAGGGTAAATCATCAAGATGCCCTAAGAGGACAAAGCCGTGTCGTGCAACCGTGAAATCTAGGCGGAATAGGGATGGACGAACCCACACTCCTAACGACTTGTAAGAACCTGAGGATGACGAATCTCTCAAACACTGAGACAAAACGATTAGAGCTTTCTCGAAAGGTGATTTCAACAAGAGAGAAGCATTGCTTGTTAAGAAGCTGCTAGAATGAAAACCCGCAAAGGGCGTTCTAGGCAAAAAAAATAAAAATAAAAAAATAAAAAAATAAAAAAATAAATAAATAAAAAAACATTGTCTGTTCGAGCTGAAAATTGAGAAACAGCTTGAACGTTCCTCTCGAGATTTCATAGAAAGCTCTATCATCGCTTCTACCTCTTCCTACATCTCAGGAAAGATATGGGTTGAGAAAACCTTCATGAGAGAAGAAGCCAAAGGCCCTCCCTCTACACAAAATCTTCTGAAGCGCCACATCCAAGCAAGTGAAGGACTAGCTCTACAATTAGATGACCTAAGCCTCTCTAAGGGGCAACCTCCTTCTTTTCCTCTGTGTACGAATCACGAACTTGGGGCATGCCCGCGCCCTCAAGCTACATTAAATGGGCACGTGTAAATTGACAATTATATTTTAATGCCATACACTTTTCTACTTCATTTCTCTTCTCCCTTTTATCTACTCTAAGCCTCGTCATCAAACCTTAAATGAACAAGTACATTTGAAATAAGGACGTCGTCAGAAACAATGGCTTAATACGAAATAAAAAAAACACATAAAGATCAATCGAATTGGGCATGACTTGTGGATAAAAGTCCAAATGAAATCAGTGCAAGGGGCATCCCCCTTTAATGAATGAATGAAAGATGATCACAAATGCTGCAAAGACAAAAGCCTGGCAGGAAACCCACTAAGGGGGCTGCGCAAAAATTAGGGCAAGGTCCGCTAGGAGACTCACAAACAAAAAGGGTAGCCTAGGCAAAAGTAAGGATCAAAAGAAAATGTCCCCTAGGGAACACATCTCAAGTAACCTAGGCAAAAGTTAGGACAAAGTAGCATCCCGAGCTGAAAACTGAAAGGTGGCTCGAGAAGATCATTTAATCAATATGCAATCCCAAGTCATCGCTTAACTTTGAAGGAAATAATAAGCTAACGCAGAAAATGATTTCCTCACTTTGAATGTGCTTGGTCATCAGCCTAAACCACTAGCCTACCTCGGCCAACCATTCTTCTATAAACCATTTTTGAAAAAAATCCTTTCTACCAAAACTTTTACAAAAAATATATATGTATCCTCTTCCTCTCTTTCCTCTTGACCTATATGGCATTAAGATAAATTTGAGAGATACACGGAGTATGCACAGTGAAAACTCACAAGGAGAAGATGGAGGTGTCCTAGAACAGAGTCTAGGTACACCTAATCTAAGAGCTAACATATCATATTCGGTACAAGCAAGAGGGCAGAACTACACAAACCTCAGGTTCAAGAAGCAACACTGAATTCGACAGGGCTAAAGGCTAACAGTCCATGTCATTGATCAATGCACATAAATTAATTTCTTGAAAGTAAAAATAAATTTGCATTTTAAGCATTAGCATAGAAGCATCACTGCATAACATGCATAGGGCACAAGCGTGCACAAAAGGGTATAAGTTCATTTAAAAAAAAAAGAAATTTGAAAAAAATCCAATCCACTTCTGCTTTGCATGTTTTTTTTTTGCATTTTTGCATTCTTTGTGTGTGTCTATCCATCACTTGCTGGAGGAATCAAGAGGCCGAAGCATTCATAAAAGCTCAACAATCAAACAAGAAAGCCTATAAGCATGAAAAGGCCATCGCGCCCTACTCCTCAACCGAATGAAGGATGATCTAAGAGAATGCCAAGACCAGGAATGACTTCCTAACCAGAGCCAGGAGTGGCTTCCAAAATAACACTCATCAATAAAGATTCAACAAATAACATCATCATGTGATCCCTCCACCAATGATGACAACAAAAGATAAAAAAAAATAGAAAAAGGCAAGCTTCATACATGTTGAAAAAAGTCGAAGCATTTATAAAAATAGCAGAAAAAGGAAAGCTTCAAACATGAAAGAGCCGAAGCTAAACAAAAATGAACTTAAAAAAAAATCTATCACAAGCAGCGCCTGGAGAGGCATCACAATACTCACGTGGTAGGGGCAACACTGGAATCCCCGCCAGCCATCCACTTCTCTGCCCACCAACACAGGGGCACAACAAACATCTCCTGCCCATCCACTTAGGGGCAGTCTTTCATTCCACAACAATCAATGAATCAAAAGGACTCAGCATTTCGCCTGGAGAGGCATCACAATACTCACATGGCAGGGGCAACACCAGAATCTCTGTCAACCATCTACTCCTTTGCCCACCAACACAAGGGCACCACTTATCAACAATCCTCGTCAAGGGGCAATCACATCATCAACACCAGCAGACAGCCTGGAGAGGCTATGAAAATACTACGGAAGAGGCTACGAAAATACTACGGCCTGAAGAGGCTACGAAAATACTACGGCCTGAAGAGGCTACAAAAATACTACGGCCTGAAGAGGCTACGAAAATACTACGGCCTGAAGAGGCTACAAAATACTACGGCTTGTAGAGGCTACGAAAATACTACGGCATACAGAGGCTACGAAAAGACTACGGCCTGTAGAGGCTACGAAAATACTATGGCCTGGAGAGGCTACGAAAATACTACGGCCTGGAGAGGCTACGAAAATACTACGGCCTGGAGAGGCTACGAAACTACTACGACAACGAGGGTACCGCCGAGTTCCTCAAAGTCAAAATCGGGACCTCCGTCGAGCTCCCACCATAGGTCCGTTGAAGCCTTAAAAATCAGCACAACTTGATCGAGAGCCGCCGTCGAGCCTCTCAAATCAGTGAATGACAATGAGGGTACCGTCGAGTTCTTCAAAGTCAAAATCGGGATTGCCATCGAGCTCCCACCTGTGGGCCGGCTGAAGCCCTAAATATCAGTCCAGCCTGGAGAGGCTGAGCTCATAATATACTCCCTCTTCAACAAGCAACAAATAAAGGCACACATTATCACAAGAGAAACAATGGAGCTTCTACTCGAAGACTGAAGATCAGGTGTACAGTTTATCAACCTTGAGTACGCAATCAATGCTCAACTGCTCTAAAGGGTGAGGATACGAGCAAATACACCTGTCCAAGGGAAGCAACGCAGAAGCACCAACACAGAGACGGGAAGAAGACCTGGACGAAATGTCTACGTCTTTACTTGCCTTTGGAAAAGCAACACAGCTATTCCAAAGGACAAGTAAAGAGGGGCAGCTGTAGACACCCAATTTCGTCCCGGGGGCATACAAATAACAAGATAGGACATCAGAGGGCCCAAAGGCCCAAACCAATTTTTTAGTGGCCCGGAACGGGCCGTTCCAAAATCGGAACGGGCCGTTCCCAAGTCCAGAACGGGCCGTTCTCAATCAGAACGGGCCGTTCCGAACCAATCAAGGGGGCTTAAAATCTGTACCCCAGAACGGCCGTTCTGAAATCAGAACAGGCCGTTCTGGTTCCCCGGAACGGGCCGTTCTGGTTTCAGAACGGGCCGTTCTAGGGTGCAAATGTACTGCATAACGTTCGGATCCGGAATGGGCCGTTCCGAATCCAGAACGGGCCGTTCCGGCCCACATCTGATGCCTATAAATAGAGAATCTCGGCCAGCAGTTTGGGGGACTTCCAAAATTTCGTCCAAAGCTCCATAGAGCTCAAAATTTCTCCCTTCTTTCTCTCTCTCTCTCCTATTGTACTTCTTGAGTTTTGTGAGGCTTATTGTAGTGTGAAAGGTTGCCACAAAGCACCTAAAATCCCCATAGTTGAAGATCTAATAGAGCTTGTTACGAGGTATTACTCATCAATCTCTTGTTTTATCTTTCTCTTCTTTTATTTTACATTGTTATAATAAAAATAATCATGTAGATATTTTAGAGTCAATTGTTTAATTTAAATTTCAAGCATGTAAATAGTCATCAATAAAAGGGGATTTAATATTTATATTATTATTATTTATAATGTTAAACTTCGTCATAGGGTACCGATTAAGGGCGTTGTAGGGGTGCTTAATACCTTCCCTACACGTAACCGACCCCCGAACCCAATTCTGGTTATCAAGGCCATTATTGGACTTTTAAAAACCTTTTCTTTTTCCAATGTTTTGAGTAAAATATTGGTGGCGACTCCATGAACCTATTTTCAAAACTATTAATTAAGGATTAGTCTGGTGTTTGGGCATTCCTTAATTGATGAGATCTTTAAAAGGATGTCTAAACCATAGGTCGCAAGATCGGAAATTTTTGGGTTGCGACAGTCGCCACCAATATTTTACTCAAAATATTGGAAAAAGAAAAGGTTTTTAAAGATCCAATAATGGCCTTGATAACCAAAATTGGGTTCGGGGGTCGATTACGTATAGGGAAGGTATTAAGCACCCCTACAACGCCCTAAATCGGTACCCTATGATGAAGATAACGTAATAAGAATTAATAGATGAAATATTAAATCCCCTTTAATAATGTTTATTTACATACTTAAAATATAAATTAAGCAATTTCTCTAAAATATCTACATTATGACGTTTATTATAATAAAAAGGAAATAAAAAATGAGGAATAAAAAGAAGAAAAGAAGATTGAATGAAATACTTCTTGAACAAGCTTTATTGAATCTTCAAATATGGAAAAGGTGCTTTGTGGCGACCTTTCACACTACAGTATGCCTCACAAATCTCAAGAAATACAATAGGAGGGAGAGAGAATATAGAAATGCGACACAAATCTCAAAAAAATATAATAGAAGGGAGAGAGATAGAGAATTTTCGTGCTCAAAGGAGTCTTATTCAAAATTTCTCTGGCCGCCTCGAGAACTGTGCCCAAGACTTCAATTTATAGGGATCAGCAGTGGGCCAGAACGGCCCGTTCTAGCCCAATTATTATGTGTAAATTTCGTACCCTGGAACGGCCCGTTCTGAAAATGGAACGAACCGTTCCAGAGTAGAAAGTAACACAAATTTTCCTTTTCCAGAACGGCCCATTCCATATTTGCCTTGTTTGGAACGGCCCGTTCTGGAATTGGAACGGCCTGTTCCACCCAAAATATTTAGTTGATTTCAGTTACGTTGGAACGGCCCGTTCTTATATTGGAACGGCCCGTTTCGGGGTTCAGAACGGCCCGTTCCGATTGTGGAACGGCCCGTTCTGATTTTTTGGAACGACCCGTTCCGATTTTGGAACGGCCCGTTTCGGGCTACTGAAACCGCCTTATTTGGCCTTTAGGCCTTCTGATGTCTTGTCTTGTTGTTTGCCTACTTCGGAAGCCCCTTCCCTTCGTAATGGAGGTCCATTTCTTTGTTTGTGTGCCCCCCGGACGAAATTGGGTGTCTACATTGAGTGAACACATTCCAAAAATTGTCTCTCAAAGGTTTGTAGTTTTCTTTAAGGATAATTTATCTCTGAGTTCTTTTATCAAAGAAATCTTCCTTGTGACAAGAACCTTTTCTTTCTCATCTCTCCTTGAGAATGGTGCACCTCACCTTCTAAATTCTCTCCATTTTTTTTAGTTTATTTTGAGTTTGGATCCATGGAAAGAGCTTGAAGGAGCAAGGAGTCAAGCATAGGAAAATTTAGCTTCCAACTCCACCTTGATTCTATCATTTTAGTATCAAGGGCCTATAATCATCCATGGAGGTGTAGTTTTCTAATTTTTCTGAATTTTTTGTTGTTCAAATATGTTTTTACTTGTCTTGTGTGATATACTCATTATGTAGATTTACATTTTTGCAAGAAATTTGATAGAATTAGCTTGTCTCATAAAAATTGGTTCATACAAATCGTAGATCTAGTAATTCTTGAACCAAAATGTGTTACTTTTAGAATTAGTGAAATTGTGCCTATTTTTCTTTTATTTTGAGTCTTAATTGATGTGAGAAAGCTTGAAATTGAAAATCCAAATCTAAAAATATTGCATGATTTGAATTTTGGAATACATAGTTTTTATATCTAGAGCTACGTTTAGCCCTTCCTTAGCATATGTTTTATAGTTTGTTCTTAACTTGTGTTTGATCTAATTTTTCTTATGAGTAATTACTGTTGGTCGAGAGTTTGATGAACTTTTAAATTTATGATTTTGAGTTTATGCTTGGTATTAGATCATTAGCAAGTTCATATGGTTAGGTTTCCATTATGTTTTGAAGTTTCCTTATAATCTTTTTTAATTTCCTTTGCATTTTTTACTCCAAATTTGAAATTGAACTTTGGTGAATTGAAATTTGAAATTTGAATTGAAATTTCAAATGTGCAATGCATCCACCACATGAACTTGATTCATTGAATCTAGGTTTGGTATAAAAAAAAAGTGTGCACAACAAATTTAAAAAAAAAAACACACCAAACTTCTAGTTCAAAATTTGAATTGTAATTAATTGCAATTTTGAGTTCTAGTCTTTTAAAAATATTGAGTAACAAATTTTATATATATATATATATATATATATATATATATATATATAAAGTCACAAATAGCTTCAAAAGAAAAGAAATCAAAAGTGTAAAAAAATTGCAAAATAAAATATGCTGATTTTTTATTAAAAAAAATAGTAGAGCATGATTTTTTTTTAAAAAAAAAAACTGCAATTATTCAAAACTATTTTGTCACCAAAATATGTGACTTGAAATTGCAATTTAATACTTGAAATACATTTGAGTCTTTATTGATTTTATAATTCATTCTAGTGCCAATCTAGGAAATTCTTGAGTGTTAACTTTCAAAATTTATCTTTAATTCTAATTTATTAGTTTCTTGAAATTCTTTGAGTTTGTCCATTCCCTTATCTTTGAGTTTAGCTTACTTATAATTGATCTTTTCTTGCTTTGTCTTTAAAATCTCCTTTAGTGTTATTTCTTGGTTCTAACTTTCAAGTGAAGAATTTCAAAAAAAAAATCCTAGCACAAGGTAGCATCTTAGATTGTTGATGAAATAATGTTTTTTGTTCTTGTATTTTAAACATTTCAAACTAGTGACTTAAAATATTTACTTTAGAGTCTTTTACCTGGTCTATTCCTTTATATGCAATTCTTAATTTTTCCCAAATATATTTTTGCTATGTTGCACTCTCTAACTTTGTCATATTCAATTCTACTTAATGCACAAGTCAGATAGAACATTTCTTTCACATTCAACAAATATCTTACTTTTTCATTAGTATTCCATTCTTGTTTTGGCTTAGCAACTATGAATCCTATGTCTAGTGTTTTCAAAGGTACATATGGTTTTTATTCTAATATTTCTAGTAGACCCACATCTTGTAAGTCAAGGAAAAACATTATTTTGTCTATGGAGTAATAATAATATTTTCCATCAAAGCTTGGAGATCTATTTGTTGAAGCTTCTTCTAGAATAAACATAGCTAGGAGCTGCATAGCCATCACTTCTTTAGAATATTTTCTCTTACACTATTAAGTGTGCTTCGTTCTATGAGCCAAACTTTACTATCAATTGAAGTGAATGTTATAATACAAGAAAAGGATTGAATTGTTTTCCTTGTAAAAGTCTATTCTTTTTATATTTGTTATTCATAAGACCAATCTTCTAAGTACTAGAGCAAAATGTCTTTTCTAAAATTAGCTTATAAGTTTACTTGTTTATGATTCAAGTTATGTAGTAGTATAAACATGAATGCAATAGTTTAAATAAATAACTAAAAGGGTAAGGAGAGAGAGATTGGACACAAGATTTATACGAGTTCACCCTAATTGGGCTATATCTAGTCCCAACATAACCTTGTGAGATTTTTACTAAATTATAGTCACTACTGTTCAACAACTCAAGCACCTGCTGATACAAACACTACCACACAACCATCTGTGGTTAGTAGCAAGCACTCAACCACTTACAATGATTTCTTCACTTAACTGAATGTTGAGAAAACAACCTCACAACCACCTGCTACAAGACTACACAATACTCGTTATGATTTCCTTTTACTTCCCTACACCACAACATTCTCAATTCTGGGTAAGTAAAGTGTTTACAAGAACAAGTTATTGTATTCTTATAGATTGCAAAGATCACATGTATCTCTCCTATAATGCAACTTCCACTAAGGAAGATTTCACACTTTTTATATTAGAAAACGTACATACAAATATGAAATGGAAGTCTTTGAAAAATTTTAGAGGATAAAGTAAGGAATTTAGTTTGTTGTGTTTGAGTAATTGATTTCTCTCTTTGATTTTGCTTGCTTGAAAGTGATACTTTTGTCTTCCCTTTATAAGCACATAGTAATAGATCCATTGTAGCTTGCTTATTTTTTAAGATTAATGATGACATCATTATACTTTACTTTTTGTTTTTATCGGCCTTGATAACTAAGTTGCCTTCTGAGTAAGTCTTCACTTCAGGCCTTTTGAACCAGGTCTTCAATACAAGTCTTTTGAGAAGCATCGCTTTAAATTGAAGGTTTTTGGTAGGCAGCTAGAAGTAGTAGTCTTCTAAACTAGGTGTTCAAGACATTTCTCCCTAGGAAAGATGTTTTTATTTGAAACTTTCTTATCAACAACTTAGGATACTTAACTTCTTAAATGGAACAAACATTATCTTTTATGCTAATTAACAATCCTTAAAACTAAATATTTTTTTACTTAGTCATAAGGATGTCTTTGTTAATCTCTTTTATTGCTCAAAGGGGCCTATTGATCAGTCTAAATTTACTAAAACACTTAAACAAACTTATTTGCACAAAAATGGGAACTTTTCTTATCTAGAATTTGATACTAAAATTTTGTCATTATTAAAATCATACTTAGACAAGATTCAACACATGAAACTCAGGCACAAGTGGATTAGTCTAGATTTAAGTTTGTTGGGATGCAAACAAAGTCCCACATCATTCAAACAAGAGGATGAACATGAGTTTATATACACATAGTTGTCTCCATTGGTAGAGAGGCCTTTTGGGTGATGTTCAAAAGTAAAATCGTGAGGGCTTGAGCCCAAAGTAGATAATATCTCACCAATGTAGAGACATGTGTATATGTGTGGTAACCCCCCGATGCTCAACAACCCACTATATGGAGTGCCCCCGGTGTTAAAAACTCCCCAATAGTAGTATTAGAGTTGATGGTCTGATCAGGTGACCGGCTCGACGAGTATGATAGCTGGCAAGTGGATCCAAGTTTGGGATCCCTTGTATCGAAAGTCTTCCTAAACGGTGGAGGGTACAAGTACTCAGAGCGTGAGTGAGCTTTGTGGGCCACCATTAGATAATACTCGTAGTTTTCGCTGCAAGGGAGGGAGTAAGCCGTGGTCCTTTGTTTGAGGGGAGGATTGTTGGGATGCAAGCAAAGTCCCACATCATTCAAATAAGAGGATGGACATGAGTTTATATACATACAATTGTCTCCATTAGTAGATAGACCTTTTGGGTGATGTCCAAAAGCAAAATCGTGAGGGCTTGAGCCCAAAGCAGATAATATCTCACCAATGTGGAGACATGTGTATATGTGTGGTAACCCCCGATGCTCAACAAGTGGTATCAAAGCTCACTTGTGTGACTTACTCAGTACCCACTATATGGAGTGCTCCCCGGTGTTAAAAACTCCCCAACAGTAGTATTAGAGCTGATGGTTTGATCAGGTGACTGGCTCGACGAGTATGATAGCTGGCAGGTGGATCCAAGTTTGGGATCCCTTGTATTGAAAGTCTTCCTAAACGGTGGAGGGTACAAGTACTCAGAGCGTAAGTGAGCTCTGTGGGCCACCATCAGATAATACTCGTAGTTTCCGCTGCAAGCGAGGAAGTAAGCCGTGGTCCTTTGTTTGAGGGGAGGATTATTGGGATGTAAGCAAAGTCCCACATCATTCAAATAAGAGGATGGACATGGGTTTATATACATACAATTGTCTCCATTGGTAGATAGGCCCTTTGGGTGATGTCCAAAAATAAAACTGTGAGGGCTTGGGCCCAAAGCGGATAATATCTCACCAATGTGGAGACATGTGTATATGTGTGGTAACCCCCCGATGCTCAACAAAGTTCATAATAAACTTCCACATCAAGATATTGGACACAACAAGGTTGATATACAACATTAGGTGTAGCCAATTCCTTCAAGGTCAAATCACATTTATCCATATTTTTAAATGCACAAGTATGAAAATCAAAAATAGAAATAAAAGGGCTTAGAATTACACTACCACTATGAACTACTTTTCTACTTCTAATATTCAACCTATGAAATGTTTGTTCTATTCTAAGATCAAAATCATGCAAATCAACAGGATTAGATCTAGTCATGCACTGCCACACACATGCAAAGTAAACAACAACTAAGCAAACAGAGAATTAAACAATCAACAAAAAATCAAAGTCAACAAAAAAGTCAAATATAAATCTAACATGTCCTATAACATGTAAAACTCTACCAAATGAATTTTAAAAAATACAGCAGAACATAATTCCATATGATATTTTTTTTTTTGGAGATTTTTAAAAATGTCAAAAACACAAAAAAATATAAAAATATTCTAAACAAAGGAATTTGGCAAAAATGACCCCCAATGCTTAAGCTATGTTATGACCTAGGGCACCTTGATGCACAAATTTTCTGCACCTTTTCACAAAATTTCAGCCCAATTAGAGCAATTTTCCTCAAATAACCAAAATACCCCTACTAAAATTGTTATCAAACACCTAAAAGATGGACTTTGCTCATAATCACATTCTACCCTTCGAGACCAAATTTTAGCTCAAACATTAATCATTCCAAAACCTAGGCGCAACTTCTATGCAAAACAACACAAAACTTAACATAATTGGTTAGAATATAGTTGTATATTCAATAACAATTTCACAAACAGATAATAGGTGTTAAAAAATTAGGACACAATGACTTGTGTCCTTAGAGATGACATCATTTTGATAACGTAACTAGATTATTATAAAAAATTACTAGATTTTTTTCTTTGGATTTGTAATATAAAGAACTACCTAGGTTATTCTTATCAAAGACAAAAGTCAATAAAATCCAAATTTATCATGTATCATTAGAATGAGGATTTTATGAACAATAAACAATAATAAAAAAAATCAAGAACACAAAATAGAAAATTAATCAGAAATTCTCATAAAAAATGTACCGATTCAAGATTTTAGTCCTTATGGTAAAATTCTTACAATTCAAAATATAATTTAATTTTAATAACCCTCAAATAAGCATGGACATAATTAAAAATGTAGATCTATATTTATATCTATTGAATTTCATAAAAACCTAATATGTAATCACGATTTCACAATTTTCATGAAATTCAAGAACAATAAATAATTATTTTAGGTTATTTAAACTATTTTAGATCTAAATCTAGATCCAAAAATAATCTTTAAAATAATTTCATTTACATAATTAATTTTTAAAACAACTCCACAATAGTCAATTAATCATTTCTCAAACTATACACCATTAAAAAATCATGAACCAAACTTTACAATTTAACTTAATAAAAAAAATAAGTAATTTTTTTTTCTAAAATTTTAATATAAGTTGTTAATATACTCTACCTAAAAAAAATAGGTGAGAGTATCTTAACAATTCTCTCTCTATATATATATTTTGTTTTTTAAATCTTCACTTCCTGTAAATTAATGTTCTAGCGCCACAAACGGTTATGTAAATAAACGCCGATTTTTTTACTTGCCGTCGTTTCCTAAGCAGCGACTTATAAACAAACTGATAGTTCTGGTTTCTTACTCCAAACCAACTTGGTTCACTCAATTGGGCATTGCGTTGTGCTGGTGATGGCGACGTTGCTGAGAAAACTGTGCGAATCGGCGTCGCTGAAGCGATCCGGGTCCAATTCGAACCAGAACCCATCCTCGGAACGCGCGCCTACCTCTTTGGGCGCCTTCGACCCTCTCCCTCCCGACATACTCATCAAAATCGTGCGACTCTTGGGCCCCAAACACGCCGCTAAACTCAGCCTCGTTTCCAAGTCATGGCAGTCCCTCGTCTCCGACAACGCCCTCTGGGCCCACTTCCTGCAAGCCCACCACCCCCACTCCGCCCTCTTCGCCGAATCCGCTTTGAGCTCTGGCTACCCTCTTCCTGAGGCTGACCAGAACGTGCCACGTGTCCCGTTCCAGCATGTTTATGCCCTACGTGAACGCCTCCCTCCTTCCGTTGTCATCGACGGTTATTTTCCCTCCCCTCTCGCTTCTCTCATTTTTCTTCTTCTTCTTCTTAATCCTCTCTTTTGCTTCTTCTGTAGGGGGTTCTGGCTATTGCAAATTCGGTTGGACCAAAGAAGCGTCTCCCTCGGGTCGATTCGCAACTTTTTTGGTGAGCCTCTCTGCTTCGAGCGGGTTTTTGGATTTGGAAAAAATCACCTGTTTCGCGTCTTCATTGGGGTTTCATTTGCAGGAATTCGGTAACGTTGAAACGCCTATGTATTCTAGACTTCGGCATTTTTTCGCGACTATCTATAACAGGTGCGTGTTTTTCTTCTTGTTGGTGTGGAACGATTCACTGCTGCTGTTGATAATCATTTGAGCGAAAGCGAAGTGTGTGTGTACGTGAGTAGTGCGGAACACGAGCGGTCAAGTTGTGGAAGGAGGTGTTGTTTTTGTCGATTGCATAATTTTGTGCTTGATGGTGATAATATGTTGGTTGCTTTCTGTGTAGGATGCAGGTGAAACCAAGTTCTCAACCAGTTGTTGTTTCTATACCAATATGCCACTATGATGGTCAGTTGAATTTTGTGGTTTTGCTACAGTTGTTAAAACCAGGGGAAGGGGGGGGGGGGGGTAAAAGAATACTATGATAATTTAAATGTATCGTGGTGTTGCTTGATTCTTTTCTGTTTGAAGGATAATATTGTGCTTGCATATGTATGGATCAATGTTGAGTAAAGCCTTTAATTGGAGTTTCAAAGATTAGTGTGTCATTATGCCAGTCATTCAGAGATTTTTCAATAAATTAGTCTTTCAAAGATATAAACTAGCTATCAAATTTGTCCTTTAGTGTCGCCACTTCAATTTTCCACAAGGACAAATGTGGTGATATACTAAATTTTAGATACACACGTGGGTAAAATAAGAATTTAGTTGCTTTGTCACATATATAAAAGAACATCTACAAGTTGATCCCTGTTGTTTGCCAAACTTATAACAGTGTGAGATTTTGCTGAGTTAGCTAACATTTGCTTTGGCAAAATCTAACATCATAATTATGGCAATTGGTATGGACTGATTTCTAAATACTTTTTTCATGTGGGGACCATCCATATAGGTACCAAAACAAAAAATGTTGTGAAATATAAGGATCAAATTTTTTATTTGATCTACACACACATATAAAGTGTGGCTACTATCTTGTGAGAGGCAAGATAAGTTAATCTTGGCTGTACCACCATGCATGGATGTTCAAGATTGATTTGTTTAAATTTTATCATAACCATCCATTTTGATTATGTGGTCGAGATTATATTCTCTTATGCTGTCACCTGATACTTATGATTTTCTAGCTGTGTAAGGTTCTATTTCCTCATTGCAGATACTGAATCAGCCAAAGCATCAAGACAACAACTTAAAGAAGCAATCTATGCATCCCTTTTTGACATGAATGTACCTGCTGTTTGTGCTCTCAATCAGGTTAACATTTTAATTGAAATAAAAAATAACCAGTTCTGGTTACCATTTTATCTTCTATATAAGATTTATTGTCTCTAAGCATTAGACTTGGAGACTTCATTTTGTTCCTTGTTTAACTTGGTAATAGCAAGAGACATATGGATTTTGGTGCTTGCACTAGTTTAATGGGTAACCTACTTTTGTTCTAAATATTTATAACATCTTTAAAGTACTTATATGTGTGGTTCTCCTATCTTTATATTTTGCATCCCTTTCAATAAAGAGAATACATATCTCCTTCCTCATCTTTTGCAGAAAAAATATGTAGCTTAGCCCCATTTTCCACATTGTTAATTGAATCTATGATGGTCAACCAGACTCTTTGTCCTCACATGTACATGCTGGTAACCCTTATCATGCAAAATAAACAAAAGAGATCATTTCATTATATTCCCCCGCTTTACCCATTATTATAATTATAATTGGAACTAAAATGTACCAGCATTCTCCTCATGTCCTGTTCTGCTCTGATTTTAAGATGCTCACCAAACATAGAACACAACTCATGTTTTATTTCTTCAACCACATCTGATCAATGCTGCTATAAGTTTTAGATATTTGTCCTTTCATAGTGATGATGAAAAATTAGTCTGGTGTGTTTCCACTCCTCCAGATCTGAATATTACACGCACACACGCGTGTGAAAGAGGAATGTACAACACAAAAGGTAAGTCAGAAAAAGGAAAAAATAGTGACTTCTATCACTGGCTCACTGCAGCTGCCAGCTAGATACAGGCAAAATTTTTTTTATAAAAGTTGAACAAAAGCTAATAGAAACTTCTAACTTAACAATATTTTTCATTTAATATTGATTTTGGTTTATATGTTTTTTAAATTATTTTCTTTAGATATTTTCACAAAATTTACTACAATGTGGCTCCTTTTATGTTTTATTATATGGTATAAATTTTGAGTTTCTATCATCTATCCAATTTTTATTATATGAAGTTCTGTCTCACTTACATTTAATTTTTAAATTTATATTAATGTAGCATATCTTTCATTTTTAGAAATTCATATCCATATCAGGTACTGCATACCAGTAATGTAACCATAGCTTTGCAACACAATTGTTAGGTTGTAGATAAAAATGCATAAACACTGTTGAGTTGGAGTAGAATCAGAGTCTATATGTTAATATAAGAGCCTAGACCTATGTGCAAAGGAACTGGTTTTCAGTTAACCTAGCATATAAAATGAACTACAATTAATCAAGCTTAGAATTTTATGTTTGTCTATCCCTTTTGCACTATCAACTATGGGTTTTTGTGACTGTGTTCTTTCGGTTACATTTTTTGGTTGGCATTGCTTGTCTTTACCATATTTACTATTCTTTATTTTGCAAATGTAGGGGACTTTAGCTCTGTATGCTGCAAAACAAACTTCCGGGATAGCTGTTAATATAGGTTTTCAAGTAACATCTATAGTTCCAAGTATGTTCTACAATTTTATTCTTTCATATATTTCCTAATTTATGCATAACAATAAATTCCTTGCATGAAATGCCTTAATCTGCTTCCTTTGTTGGGTTCAGATGTAGCAATGCTTGAACATTACCTTTTCTGCTCTAATCCATACATTGTTCCTTGGTCTAAAGAAAATGAGTTTATGACCAATATCTTCTTTTCTCCCTCATTGTGAGCATCTCTTCATCGTTGTTTTGCAGTTTTAAATGGTAAAGTGATGCGAAAGGTGGGTGTGGAGGTTGTGGGTCTGGGAGCACTAAAACTTACCGGATTTCTTAGAGAACAGATGCAACAAAACAACATAAGTTTTGAATCTTTGTACACTGTTCGCACCCTGAAAGAGGTATTATCATTGTCCTTTATGTTCTGAACTAGTTATAGTAATAGATGAGTGTTAAGAGTAAATAACATAGGCATGAAAGATGTGCTGAAATCGTATCTCTCACTACACCATGGGACAATTTATATAGATTTAATTCATTCAATATGCATGATTTGGGGATATTTTGTTTCCTCTACATAAAATCCTATGTACCTATACGATAATTACTAAATACATGTTATTATTCAAAACAATGAGGTTTTACTTATATTTGTTGTTGTAGTGCTCTTGAGAAGACAGAAGTGGTCCCTTAAGATTGCTTATTAAATTTAGTATACCTGAACATCTTTAATCTAGTTTGAATATTTGCTTTCTTCTAAACTCTCTTTTAAGTTGAGTTTGATTTTAAATTTTCACTTCTTTGACACCTCACTTGAATATTGAGAATTATAGTTTTGGGAAAATTTAGTGAGTGTTCCTCTATTGGTACACACATATATATAAGAAGAGGGATCCATAAACTCCAAAATAGACTTACTTTATTTGATAATTGTGTTTTAAATCAAACTTCAACGATTCAACTGTTAAATTAAAAGTTCTTAATTTATAGATTAAGTTTGCAAATTTTTAAAAAAATTGAAAATCATGATACTTTGTTATGTAGATTCAAATGAACGTATAAAATATTTTTATGATTATCTGTTAATTTGAATTAATGAAATAAAATATCAAATAGTTTTCAATTTTTTTTTAAATTCGTAGACTTGATCTATGCATTAAGAACTTTTAATTTAATGATTAGATCGTTAAAATTTGATATAGAACACGAGTTATTAAGTGGAGTAAATCTTGGTAGACTTATTCTTAGAGTAAATGGATCCAATCTCTCTCTCTCTCTCTCTCTCTATATATATATATATATATATATATATATATATATATCCTAAGCCATTACATCAGCATCAGAAATATAAAAGACTAAAAATTAAGAACCTTAGCAAGCTATTCTAATACACCCCCTCAAGGTAGAGCATATAGATTGTATGCACCAAGCTTGGAACCTAAAAACTGGATTTGAGGTTCCTCCAATGACTTAGTCATAACATCTACAACTTGTTCATTGGAGGTGACAAATTTAGTAACAATTTCCTTAGATAACAACTTCTCTCTAACAAAATGATAGTCAACCTCTATATGTTTAGTTCTATCATGAAATACTGGATTGGAGGCAATGTGAAGTGCAACCTACATATCACAATAAAATTTCATTGGATGAGCTTCACAAAATTTTAACTCTTGAAGGGGTTGCTTAATCCATATAAGTTCACAAGTAATCATAGCCATAGCTCAATATTCAACTTTAGCATTGGATCAAGCAACAATGTTTTGTTTCTTGCCCTTCCAAGAGATGAGATTTCCACCTAGGAATACATAGTATTTAGTAGTGGAATGCCGATCTATAGGAGAACTTGTCCAATCAACATCGCAATATCCATAAATTTGGCTATCTCCTTTGTTCTCATGCAACAATCTTTGTCCTGGAGCCTTTTTGATATATTTAAGAATGTGTAAAACATCCCAATGATTAATATGAGGGGCTTGCATGAATTGACTAACAACTCCTATTGCAAAAGAAAGATTAGTTCTTGTGATTGTAAGATAAATGAGCTTCCCAACCAATCTTCTATATCTCTCCAAGTCTGTGAATGGTCACCTTGATCAGCCGTCAACTTTTGGTTAGGATCCATACAACTATCAACGAGCTTGTAATCAACCATGCCTATTTCCTTTAAGATATCAATAACATGCTTCCTTTGTGAAATCACAATGCCGTCCTTTGATTGGGCAACCTCAACACCCAAAAAATATTTTAGATGTCCAAGGTCTTGGGTTTGAAAATGACTAAACAAATGTTTCTTCAACTAAGAGATTGTAGTTGCATCATTTCTTGTAATCACCATGTCATCAACATAAAGAATTATATAAACACAGTTGGAGAACCTGAAGAAATTTGGAGAAAAGCTGAAGTGTATATCATACACTTAGCTGCAAAACTTTTTATATGTATGTGTATCTAAAACGTACAAGATAAGATAGAAAGGGAGAGATAACATTGTGATCCTTACTAACATTAGTGAAAGGATGTCAAAAAGAAAGAAGGTAATAATTAACACTATAAAATACATTAAACTCAACACTCCCTATTAGTGTATAAAATCAAAACGAAAAGGGAATATTTGTTTGTTAGCCTTTTTTACTTTTTGCATTCTATTACATCTTCATAATATCCTAGGGACACCTGTACTTTATTTTCTCTCTCTATTGTTGCTTTTATAGCTGCTACTTTTACAACTGTATTACTTTTTTATTTTCTCTCTCTACTATTGCTTTTACTGATATAGTATTGAAGGGTTTCCTATATATATTTGAACCCGTGTGTATTCATTGACAGTGTAATGAAATGAAGTTCCTCTTTACATTTTTATCTCTTTCTACTTTTATCTAATACTCCCCCTCAAGTTGGTTCATATAAATATATGCTCCAAGCTTGGAACATATGAACTTAATTTGAGGCCCTCTTAAAGACTTGGTAAGAATATTTGCTAGTTGATCATTGGAACTGGTGAATTCGGTACTAATCTCCTTGGATAACAACTTTTTGCCAAACAAAGTGACAATCAGTTTCTATATGTTTAGTTCTTTCATGGAACACGGGGTTGAAAGCAATATGGAAAGTTGCCTGGTTGTCACAATACAACTTCATTTGCTTAACATCATAGACTTTAATTCTTAAAGGAGTTGCTTAATCCATATTAACTCATAAGTGGATGTAGCCATAGCTTTATGTTCCACTCCTGTACTAGACCAAGCAACAACATTTTGTTTCTTACTCTTTCAAGAAATGATATTTCCTCCAATAAAAACAATATCCAGTAGTAGAGCAACTGTTTATAGGAGATCTTGCCCAATCAGCATCACGATAACTAGAAATTTGGGTCTTTCCCTTATCCTCATACAATAGTTCCTGTCCTGGAGCCTTTTTGATGTACTTGAGAATGTGAATCACAACATTCCAATGATCAATATAAGGAGCCTACATGAATTGACTGATAACTCCAACTACAAAGGAGATGTTAGGTTTGGTGATCGTGAGATAAATAAGTTTTCCAACAAGCCTTCTATATCTCTTTGGATCTAAGAATGGTTCACCATGGTCTGCCACTAACTTCTTATTTGGGTCCATAGGACTATCAATTGACTTGCTATTAATAATGATTGTCTCCTCCAAAATATCTAGAACATACTTTCTTTGTGAAATAACAATGCCCTCCTTTGATTGAGCCACCTCAATACCAAGAAAGTATTTAAGACAATTGAGATCCTTGGTTAGAAAGTGGCTGATTAAATGCCTTTTCAGCTGGGAAATCTTGATAGGATCATTTCCTATAATAACTATGTCATCAACATATACAATCAGATAAACACATTTTCCAAAAGAGGTATGATCGAAACAGAGTGATCAACCTCATTACATTTGAGCCCAAGAATCTGCAAAACGTGACTGAATTTTCTAAACTAAGTTCGTGGAGATTGTTTGAGCCCATAGAGAGATCAACACAATTTACAAACTAATCTACACTCCCCTTGAGAAACAAATCCAGGAGGTTGCTCCATATAAATTTCCTCTTCCAAATCACTGTGAAGGCATTTTTAACATGTAACTGATGGAGGGGCCAATGTTGAATAGTAGCCATAGCAAGAAAAAGTCGAACAGTAGTGACTTTGGCCACATGAGAAAAAGTGTCACCATAATCAAGGCCATAGATTTGAGTGTATCCATTGGCCACCAATCTAGCCTTAAGGCGATCAAGCTCACCATTAGCCAAACCTCATGGCATAAACCCATCTGGAACCAACTGTCTTTTTCCCAAGTGGTACAGGGACCAGTTCCCATGTCCCACTACTTTCAAGAGCTTGCATTTCAACAACCATTGCATGTTGCCATGCAAGATGAGCAAGTGCTTCTTTGATATTTTTAGGAATGTTGATAGAAGACAAGGATGAAACAAATGAAAAATATGAAGGGGATAAACGATGGTAACTCAAAAAATTATAAATAGGATGAGGATTTTGAGTAGATTGAATACCTTTTTGAAGAGAAATTGACCAGCTAGAATCTTCATCATTGGGAATCATGGTAGGTGCAGATGATGATGAAGAACATGAAACAAATGGCTCTCCATGATGTGTTGAATTGCCCCTGTGTCCTTCATTGGTAAGTGATGAGAGGTGGCGAAGATGGTTCAAGTGGGTTGGTAGTTGGAGAAGGACTTAGATCCATGTTTTGGTTGGAAGTTTTAGAAGACGAGGTCAATATTGACTCAAGAAATGGAATAGATAATACTTGTTTGATAAAAATCTAACACTTGCATGGAAGATGAAAAAAATAGTGTCTTCAAAGAAGGTGACGCCAGTAGACATGTAGTATCGTTTAGTGTCTGGAGAATAACAACGATAATCTTTCTGAAGTTGAGAGTAGCCAAGAAAGACATACTTAATGGCCCTTGTAGAGAGCTTGTCCAAACTTGGAGATAAATCATGGACAAAACAGACACAACCAAAAATATGGGGAGAAACATGAAATAGAGGTTCATTTGGAAAAAGAATTGAATAAGGAATTTTTTTATCAAGAGAGGAGGATGACATTCTATTTATTAAAAAACAAGTCGTAAGAATTGCATCGTCCTAATGATGGACAAGAACATTGGTGCTAAGCAATAAGGTACGAGCAATTTTAACTAAATGTCTATTTTTTTTTTGTTCTGCCTTGTTACCGTGGTGTATTAGGACAAATAGATTGATGTAAAATATCATATGTAGTTAGAAAGGATGTAAGATCTGAAGAAAAATATTCCTTAGCATTATCACTCTTGAGGATTTTTATTATTTTTCCAAATTGATTCTTAGTTTCATTGCAAAAAGACCTAAAAATAGACAAAAGTTCAGATTGATTTTTCATTAAATAAATCCAAGTACATCGAGAATATTTATCAATAACTGTGACAAAATATTTGAACCCAAAAGATGTGACACGACTTGGACCACAAATGTCTAGGTGTGGTGGAAAAAGTAGGGTTACATCTTGTTTCAGTTCTTTTTGGAAATGATGACCTAACATGTTTCCTTAGTTGACAAGATTTCCGTCACATCCTCCATAGTTTCCACAACCTCCTCTTCCTTGGGTAGAAACCATTGTTGAAGATTCTGTAGGTTCAGCCAAACTTCCACTATTTTTTGAACTTGGAACATGAAGAAGACACGTCACAAGGTTCTCCATTGAAGGGATTTCTTGTCCTATCAAAATCTGATCACGAATATTATTAAAATCAGAGTTCATGGCACGCAAAATCAACACCATACACAGTTTATCAAGTTTCTTCTTCATCTCTTCCATAGAATCAACTCCTGAAAACATTTTCAGCTCCTCAACTATTGATTGTGCTTGGGCAACAAATGATACCATGTCATCATCAATTTGTTTGAAAGATGCTAATTTGTGAGTTGAATCATATAGACGTTGAATGTCATTGGAAAATGGGCTCTCTTCCAAAATGAATGACAAGTTTTGAAGGTCCTAAAGGTTCCTAAAAATGTTGGGCTATACAGACTGCCACAACAAAGCACACAGTTGGAAATCAAGCTTTTTCCACTGTTCTTGACTCTCGAATGGTATTTCAACAATATCCTTCTCCAAATGGTCATGATATACTTGACCAAGGAATCATAGCTCCACAGAGGCAGACCAAGACAAGTAGTTCTTGCCATTAAGTTTCTTTAAGGTTATGGTGGGAGTTCCAGAAATGGAAAAAATAGGGCCAGAGCTAGTCATGTTGTAACACATGAAGAGGCCCAAAAGATAAAGAGAAATAGATCCACTTTCCAAACAGATAAGAAAATAGGAAGGAGAACTTTGAAATAGACCTAAAAGGTGCCAACGAAGAACTGATGGTGGCATGGCAATTTTTCGACAGTTGAAGATCAGTGCATGAACAATACATGTCTGGTAGCGTCGCCTAAAGATGCAACATGGGAGAAGATGTGAAGAGGCTTTTGCCTTTGTGACCACTTGGGTTGGGTTGTGTTTGACAAGGCGCACCAACCCCTGGGGTTTGCCGAATAATGGCCAAAGACGATGAGCAATGGCCAGAGACGCGGACAATAGTGGTGGATGGTGATAGGTAGAGAGGGTTCAACCTGCTTTGATACCACGTTTAAGAACCTGAAGAAATTTGAGAGAAAAGTTGAAGTGTATATCATACATTTAGCTCCAAAACATTTTATATATACGTGTATCTAGAAAGTAGTATAAGACAAGAAAGAAAGGGAGAGATAGCAGTCTAATCCTTGATATGGCCACCAATCAGTGAAAGGATGTCAAAAAGAAAGTAATAATTAACACTATAAAATACGTTAAACTCAATACACACCTCCCTGTTGAAGTATGACAATTAAATACTAAGTGGTTTGCTTCACTTCTTTTCAACCCAAAGTTCTACACCACATGACTAAATTTTCCAAACCAAGCTTGAGGAAATTGTTTCAGCTCATAAAGTGGAGCTTTGCAATTTGCAAACTAAACCAGACTCCCCTTGAGTAGCAAACCTAGGAGGTTTCTTCATGTAAATCTTCTCCTCCAACTTCCCATAAAGAAAAGACATTTTTAATGTGTAATTGTTGGAGAGGCCAATGGCGAATAGTTGCCATAGCAAGAAAGAGATGAACTGTAGGAAGCCATAGGAGGAAAGGTATCACCATAATTTAAGCCATAAATTTGAGTATATCCCTTGGCCACCAATTTGGCCTTGAGCTGATCAAGTGTACTATTAGGCCCAACTTTAATGGCATAGACCCATCTACAACCAATTGGTTGTTTACCGGGAGGAAGTGGAACTAATTTCCATGTACCACTATGCTCAAGGGCTTGCATTTTAGCAATCATAGCTTGTCTCATTCCAAGATGATTAAGCGCCTCATCAACATTCTTTAGGAATAGTAAGAGGAGATATAGGAGTCAAGAGAAATATAAGGGAGATAACCAATGATAAATCAAAAAATTATAAGTAGGATGAGGGTTTCGAGTGAATTCAAAATCTCAAATCATGCAATATATTTAGATTTTCAAATTCAAACTCTTCTCACATCAATCGGAGCTCAAAATGAAAGAAAAAACAAAAACAACACACACAGATCCTATTGTTTCACAATTTGCTTCAAGGATTACTAGATCTAAACTTTTGGAACCAAATTTTTCAAGACAAACTAGACCTATCAATTATCTTGCAAAAAATTTGATCTACACAACAAAACACTTACAAGACAAATAAGGACAAATTTAAACAACACAAATTTAGAAAATTATAAGACTGCACCTCCATGGATGGAGCCTGGGCATGATTCCATCATGTTGGACCAACAAATATGATGCCTGAATATAAACTTGGAAAAAAGAAACTGTATGTTAATTGTGTATTTTGTACATTCTCTAATATTCCTATTTATAGAGTAAACGACTATGCTTAAATAAGGAAATAAAAATAATAAAGAAATAGGAAAACAAAATAATAAAGAAATAGGGAAACCAATATCTAAAGATATTTAGAGATATTCTCGATTTTCTAAGTATCTATGAAATTTACAACATAAAATTTTACTCAAATTTTTATTCTAAGACAGACATCCACTTATTTGAAGTCACAATTAATTTGATATCTTTACAATACATCCAAGTTAATGTAAATATTTTAATACATCTTAATCAAACAAGTTATTTATAATTGGCAGTTTTACACTTAAAATAATATGAAGATAAAAAGAGGGGGTGGGGGCAGTGAATTCCCAAGTAGCCCTTAGCTTGCATAGTGGTCCAGGTCAACAATTTATTAGCCTGAATCAAAATTCGGGGTGGTCCATTTATGCCAGCATGATTCAAATGACTTCTTTATAGATATACTCTTTAGACTCTTCTGAAATTGATGATGAAATCCCTCATGGTCTCTTTTATATGTTATTTTTTTGTGTCTCTTTTCCTTTTTCTGCTTCTCGAGTAATGTGTGGTGAGACTGATTGATACAGTACTTACATTTTTCTTTCCCTTCAAAATCATCTGAATGAAGTTGTCTGATATTTCGTTAGTTGCATGGCAACAGAAGCTATGTTATGTTGCTGTTGACTATGAAGCTGAACTACTGAAAGATACACGAGCATCTTTTGAAGCTGTAGAAGGGTTGTTTACACTCTCAAAGGAACGGTTTCTAACTGGAGAGATGTTATTCCAGCCAAGTCTTGCTGGGGTGTAAGTTTTGGTACTTTTCGTAATGTGGGCAGATTGAGTATACAACTATACATATTTGCTTCAGTGATTATGTTCATATCTATCATGACCCTGTGTGATTCATAAATTATCATGTCATTATCACCATGATTGAATGAACTGATTTGTAAAAGTGCACAGCCATCTTCTGAAAATAAAATTAAAATTGAAAATTTTGATTTCAGTTTATTTTTTTCCTAACTTTAACTTTTTTCAATTATTTATGGTGTATTAGACATTTTTAAATTTGGATGAAAGTTTGATGGATTATTTTATTGAAAGGTTTATATCTTATCCTAATTGTACTTCTCTTTTTGAAGTCTTGTACCAAAAATAAAAAACCTGGTGTATTTGACAAAAGGAAAAATGAATGAGTACACTCCACCTACAACAAAATTGAAGGTAACAAATGAGATTAAAAAGGATTGGAAGGAAGGCGATACACAACATGTTTAAGGGTTTGTAAATGCGTAAACTGTTATGAGCCCCCCACATACCCGGGTCTTGCTTGCTTATATTATCCAGAATTGAATCTTAAATGTATTTTGCATTTCTTGGTATAGGCGAGCAATGGGTTTGCATCAGGCCATCGCACTTTGTATGGATCATTGCTATACTGCAGAATTAGCTGGCAACAATAATTGGTTTAAGACTGTTGTCTTATCAGGAGGAACTGCATGTTTACCTGGTTTAGCAGGTATATATCTCTTTCTGGACACTGAACATTTTTGCAACAGATGAATCGGAACTGCTTGAGATTTCTAATTCTATTTTTGTGATCGCGTTGTTTCAGAAAGGTTAGAAAAGGAACTTCATTCGTTGCTTCCTCCTTATATGTCCAATGGAATTAGAGTCATACCTCCTCCATTCGGTGTGGATACTGCATGGTTTGGTGGAAAGATTATTGGCAGTGTGAGTTATTCATAAGTCTGATAAAAATTCAAATTTTGGTAACACGATGGTTAGTGACTCTCAGGCTGAATGTGTCTCTCTTATGTACAGTTGAGCACCTTTCCTGGCCCGTGGTGTACCACAAAAAAGCAATTCCGTCAGAAGTCTAAACTTAATCGCATTTGGTGATTACTTTGATATGAACTTTCTTTTCTCCATGAAGTAAATTATATAACAGCTACTGTTTCATAATTTCTAACGCGTGGCAGCAACACTAAAGAATTGAACTTAGTTTTACTTGTAATTTTAGTAACAATCCCTGTATACATAACTAGTGATAAGAAGCCTTTATAAGCATCAAGTTTGTTTAGATACCATGTGAAGAAATTGCTAATGCAGTTTATGGTTCAATTCACATGCTGAGGGATTTTATTTATGAGAAATACTACGGAGTTTGGAATACATTCTGAGGTATTCGGTCATTTGAATGCAATGTACATATATTCTGTTACACTCTAAACACATTGTGTCAATTATTGACTTGCCAAAGAACAAGGTTTCAAACATCATTCCTTTGAAACTGGTTTAATTTTTTTTCCATAGCTTTCGCTTATCAATTATCTCGCATGGTATCCATCAGTGTATTTGGCTTCATCTATGACAAAATAGCAACTTGAAATTGTTCTTTAAAAGTTGATCTCGTTCAAATTCTATCTTGGACGCTTCCAATGATTTGGTCGACTAAATGATAGTTTCTCATTATTTAGTTTATTCCAATAGGTTCAACAACTTCTGGGGACTCAACAGGTTATTGATAGCTGGATGCTTGATTCGGCTTGCTTCCATACGGGTTTAAATTTGCGATAGATTCGGCCAGCTCTAATATGACTATGTCAGGCTTCTTGTTAGAGTTATAGGCACCGCAAGTGTTTGAAGTTTGAGCATTTCAAAAGAACTAGGTAAATAAATATTTAAATTAGTGATATTTAAAAGATATATAAGTAATTATTTAAATTATTGATATTTTAAGGATATGTTGAAATAAATTATTTTATTGACTTATTAATTTTAGATGTGATTTCTTTAAATTATGTAATTTAATCTTAATAAATTTTATGGTCTTCACATTTAATCTCCTTATAATGATAATTTTTTTAAGAGATTATATATATATATATATATATGATGGAACCATTTAGTCATTGATGAGAAGGAGGATCAATGGTGATGTTTCCTTGTTCCAAGGATCATGGTCTCATTAAGAGCTCCTAGCCATCAAGAAGAAAGTTGATGCCAAGATAAGGAATGTGGAGTGTTTGGATTGAAGCTCTCAAGATTAGTTGGCTCACTCCATGAGTTAGATGGAGGTCACTTTAGGGTTTCTTACTCATCGAGGTGGAGATAAGAGAAGGTTGGCCAAAAATAACTTAGGGACTAAGGATGGATTTTGAGGCACAAAAGACTCACTTAATATTAATATAATCCAAAGTGATTACAAGAAGGCTAGTCCAGGGTATTTATAAATTTTAGTGAAGGAAAATTCTAGCCTAGAAATAGGTGACGGCCAAGACAACTTTTGTGTGAATTTCCATGCTAAATGGGAGGAAATGCATTAAAAATGTAACCTATATATCATCTATTAGTTTCGTCCACTTGGTGCCCAAGGATGGAATATTTGAAGTTGGTTTTGCTACTACTAGATACGTGATAAGATCATGTACTCTAGATGCCCTCCACTTGGGCCAAAGTTTACCAAGTCCAAATATCACATCATTAAAAATCAAAGAAGACATCTAGACGAGGCTTTCCAAGCCAAATTAATACCATAGCTAAAAAACAAAATAAAACCTACCATCTAGGGTACCAAAAAAATAAGGATAAAATAGAAAATACAAATAATAAAAAATAAAAAGACAATAAATCCTATGTTAATAATATCAAGGCTTAGGAGATGATCAATACTTTATACTTATGATAAACATGACTTTAGGCATGGTAACTCTGTTGAGATTGGGGGAGATTGAGATTGTTGAGATAACCTCTGGAGATTAAAGGTTTTGATGATAACAAATGTGTGGAACAAAGCTGACCAAGGACATCAATAACTTAGAAGTCAAAAACAAAGTCAAAGAAAAATTTATGTAATTGGAGTAGCTTATAGATTGCTTTGATTGAGTTTATTTTTTGTGTGTGCTTTGTGCATGAGCTAATCTTTGTCTAATCTGATTAGGGGTGTGTATGATGATGAGTTTAAAAGGTTAAAAAGTTATTTTGAGACTTAAAATAGAGTTTTGAAAACTAACTCAAAATAATCGATTATCATTAAATATAATCGATTATTCCAGCAACAGGTAAAAATGATACCTTGCTGCAATAATTGATTATTTGTGAAATAATCGATTATCCCATAAATGACTCTCTGGAATAATCGATTATCTAGCAAAATAATCGATTAAATTGTTCTTGGTTGATTTCCAGAAATCATGAAGAACAAAATAATCGATTATTCTTTAAAATAATTGATTATCTAGTTCTGAAAAACTTATAAATAGTTTGAACATTTTGAAACTTCAGAACAGAGATATAATTGATAATCAAAATTAGAAAAACGTGTTTTGTGAAGTCTTTGTGACATTCTTGGAGAGTTTTCTTTGTGAAATCAAGAAGAAAAACGTTTTTGAAATACTTTGAGAAAAGATCATCATCATCATCACATTCTTGAAAGGAAAAAGATTAAGATTTGCTTCTGAATTCCAGGTGAATTCGTTCCTTAATTCTTTGTGAATATTTGTAAATCTTGAGTAGGTTTCTCAAGTGGTAAGGAATTCTTGTAGTGGGTTTTTACAAGGGGTGCTTTCTTGAGGTCAAGAAAGTGGTTATCTTGAATGTAGGAGTATATGCATGTGTGGTATGCTTGTAAAACTTCTTCATTAAGATAGTGGAACAAATCTTGATCAGGTTATGATTGAGGAATGGATGTAGGTCACATGTGGAGTGGCTGAACCAGGATAAAAGACGTGCAATCTTCTCTTACCCTTATCTTTTACTTTGTGTAATATCTTGATTGAATATTGAAAATATTGTTCTTGATTAACTTGTTTGCATGAGCAACATTGGTTTGAACTGAAACAAAGTATTACATATTGTTCTTAACTTTGAATCTTATCATTGGTTAATCAAGAAAGAATATAGGATTCATTCTTCATTTACAAGTCTTTAAGAAACTTCTTTGAAAATTCATTTTAGAAAAGTTTGAATTGAAATAAAGATCCTAAAAACTCTGATAATTTTTAAAGTGTCATAAAATCCAATTCACCCCCCTCTTGGATTAAGCCATTCTTTTCTAACAATTGGTATCAGAGCAAGGTTCTTGAGTGTTATTCAAGATTTAAAAAATGGCCAATAGCAACCTACCCTATGGTGAGGGTGTGTCTATTCATAGACCTCCTGTTTTCAATGGTGAAAACTATGTCTACTGGAAAAGTGGGATGAGAATTTTCATTGAAGCAATTGACATTGCTGTGTGGGATGCAATTGAAAATGGACCATATATCCCTATGACCAAAGATGATGATAAGAAGAGAGAAAAACATTGGAGTGAGTGGAGTGATGATGAAAGAAAAAGAGCCCAATATGACTATAGAGCCAAAAACATCATTACATCTGTATTGTCTATTGATGAATTTTTTAGAATATCACAATTCAAATATGCTAAAGAAATGTGGGATACTTTGCAAGTCACTCATGAAGGAACAAGTGATGTAAAGAGATCTAGAAAGCATACTCTCATAAGAGAATATGAATTGTTGAGAATGAACAATGGTGAATCTATTTCTGACTTTCAAAAGAGATTTACACACTTGATAAATCACATTGTTGATCTTGGCAGGAAATTTGAAAAAGAAGAGTTAAACTTGAAAGTGCTGCAATGCTTGGACAGATCATGGAAAGCAAAGGTGACTGCCATAGAAGAATCAAAGGACTTGACTTCATTGACCCTTGCTACTCTCTTTGGGAAGCTAAGAGAGCATGAGCAAAAGCTACATATATTTGACGAAAATGAACAGCAGGACAAGAAGGGCAAGGGAGTGTCACTAAAGGCCTTGAAATCAACCAAAGGCAAAGAGGTGTGTGAAGAATCAAGCTCCGAAGATTCCGAAGCTGAGAAATTAAACTTGTTGGTGAAGAAGTTCAGAAAATTCCTAAGGAAAAAGAGGAATTCCCTCTACAAGTTCAATAAAAAGGCTAACAAGAAAGAGGAAGTAAGTACATCCTCCTACAATTGCTTTGAGTGTGGGAAACCAGGACAAATAAAAGCTGAATGTCCAAACCTCTTGAAGAAGCAACAAGAGGAAAAGAAAATGAAGAAAAATGGCAAAGGGAAGAGAGCCTACTTTGCTTGGGAAGACAATGACTCAAGCACAACAAGTGATGAATCTGAATTTGAAGAGAGAAACTTGTGCTTGATGGCTGGAGCTACCAAGACACAATTATTGGGAAAAACCCAAGTCCCACATCGACTAGAGATTAGGCAATTGAATAATATATAAGTGGAAAGCAACCCTTACCTTATAAGCCGGTTTTGTAGGGTTGAGTTAGGCTTCAATCCACTATTCTAACATGGTATCAGAGCCATTTAGATCCACTTTAAAAATGGGCCACCCACCATTCATTGATACATGCACCATGGGCATGAGGGGGTGTATTTCAAGTCCCGTCAATTAGAAAAGGGCCACCTACCATTCATTGCTACATGCACCATGGACATGAGGGGGTGTATTCAAGTCCCGCCAATCCTAGATCATTAAAAAGGGCCACCTACCATTTATCCACGTACCAAGCCCAATAGTGCTGGACGTGAGGGGGTGTACTGGGAAAAACCCAAGTCCCACATCGACTAGAGATTAGGCAATTAAATAGTATATAAGTGGAGAGCAACCCTCACCTTACAAGCCGGTTTTGTAGGGTTGAGTTAGGCTTCAATCCACTATTCTAACATGGTATCAGAGCCATTTAGATCCACTTTAAAAATGGGCCACCCACCATTCATTGATACATGCACCATGGGCATGAGGGGGTGTATTTCAAGTCCCGTCAATTAGAAAAGGGCCACCTACCATTCATTGCTACATGCACCATGGACATGAGGGGGTGTATTCAAGTCCCGCCAATCCTAGATCATTAAAAAGGGCCACCTACCATTTATCCACCTACCATTATAAAGGATATGTAATATTTGCTGTTATTATTTTTAGTTTTATTATTTGCCTTATAACAGTTGTTGTTATGTACTGTATAAAGGCCCTGTATTGGACACATAATAGATCAATGATAGTTTTGCTCTGTTACGTTTTCTCTCGGACTCGTAGCACTTGCTTTCGTTTCACTTAGTCATTCTATTTTCGTTCCTCAACATGGTATCAGAGCCATTTAGATCCACTTTAAAAATGGGCCACCTACCATTGATGCATGTCTCATAGGCATGAGGGGGTGTATTGGGAAAAACCCAAGTCCCGCCAATCCTAGATCATTAAAAAGGGTCACCCACCATTATCTACGTACCAAGCCCAATAGTGCTGGACGTGAGGGGTGTATTGGGAAAAACCCAAGTCCCACATCGACTAGAGATTAGGCAATTGAATAGTATATAAGTGGAAAGCAACCCTCACCTTACAAGCCGGTTTTGTAGGGTTGAGTTAGGCTTAATCTACTATTCTAACATGGTATCACTGGAAAAAACCCAAGTCCCACATCGACTAGAGATTAGGCAATTAAATAGTATATAAGTGGAGAGCAACCCTCACCTTACAAGCCGGTTTTGTAGGGTTGAGTTAGGCTTCAATCCACTATTCTAACATGGTATCAGAGCCATTTAGATCCACTTTAAAAATGGGCCACCCACCATTCATTGATACATGTCTCATAGGCATGAGGGGGTGTATTGGGAAAAACCCAAGTCCCGCCAATCCTAGATCATTAAAAAGGGCCACCCACCATTTATCCACGTACCAAGCCCAATAGTGCTGGACGTGAGGGGGTGTATTGGGAAAAACCCAAGTCCCACATCGACTAGAGATTAGGCAATTGAATAATATATAAGTGGAAAGCAACCCTTACCTTATAAGCCGGTTTTGTAGGGTTGAGTTAGGCTTCAATCCACTATTCTAACAACAATAGTAAGTGATTCTGACCTTGAATCTAATCTGGACTATGATCAACTCCAAGAAGCTTTCATTCAAATTCACAAAGAGGCTGTAAAATTAGATGCCTTAAATTCAAAGCTCAAAAACAAGCTGTCATGGTATGAAAATGCTTTAATTAAAGCTGGACAAGAGCTTGAGGATTTGAAACCTGAGCATGAAAATCTTCAAACTATTTTCAACTTTAGTGAAACTCATTGTGAAACCTCCTCTTCCTCAAAAGGTGTTTGTGAAAATTTCAAGACTTTTGAAAAAGAAAATGCTGATTTAAAAATCACCCTTGCAAAGTTCACAAATGAAAATGAAAATTTGAATATTCTTTTGGGAAAACAAAGAAATACTTTTGATAGGAGTGAACTTGGTTTTAATCAAAGCATGAGCATGCCATTAAAATCAAAGAAAGGTGTTTTTAAGAAAAACCAAGATTTCAGAAAATTTAAAAGAAATTTCACTAGACAAACAACTTGCTATTATTGTTGTAAGAAAGGTCACACAATAAGGAATTGCTACTCTAGGAAATATGGAGTTCCAAATGGAGAAATGATTTGGATTAAAAAGAGCCAAAGGCTGAGAACTAACCATCAAGGACCCTTCACATGGGTACCTAAATCATTTTTCTGATCTTTGTTGTAGGAATGCTTGAGGGCCAAGAGCTTACTATGATATCTTGATAGTGGCTGCTCAAGGCATATGACTGGAGATCCTTCAAAATTCTCAAGTCTAAAATTGAAGAATGAAGGGTATGTTACTTATGGTGACAACAATAAAGGGAGAATTCTTGGTCATGGTAATATTGGTAACTCCTCCTCTCAAACATTGATTGAAAATGTATTGCTTGTTGAAGGGCTGAAACATAATTTGCTAAGTATAAGTCAACTTAGTGATAAAGGGTTTAAAATTGAATTTGATAACACTTGTTGCTTGATATGTGATAAAAAGACAAAAGAAATCAGATTCATTGGAAAAAGAATTGACAACATATACATGCTTGACTTAGAACACTCAATAGTAATTTCTAATACTAAGTGCTTAATAACCAAAGAAGATAATATTTGGTTGTGGCATAGGAGAACTGCACATATTCACATGGATCACTTAAATAAACTGAGTAGAAAGGAATTAGTAATAGGCTTACCTAAGCTCAAGTTTAGCAAGGACAAACTATGTGATGCTTGTCAAAAGGGCAAGCAAGTGAAGGCTAGCTTTAAAAGCAAAAATCAGATTTCCACTACTACACCTTTGCAATTAATTCACATGGATTTGTTTGGTCCTTCAAGAACCATGAGTCTAGGTGGGAACTACTATGGGTTAGTTATTGTAGATGACTACTCAAGATTCACATGGGTCATGTTTCTTGCAAATAAAAATGATGCTTTTAATGCCTTTAAGAAATTTGCCAAGCTTGTTCAAAATGAAAAGAATTCAAGCATTACCTCTATAAGAAGTGACCATGGAGGTGAATTCTAAAACATTTTGTTCCAAAAATTCTGTAAGGAGCATGGTATAAACCATAATTTTGCCGCACCTAGGACACCTAAACAAAATGGGGTTGTTGAGAGGAAAAATAGGTCTCTTGAGGAACTAGCTAGGACTATGTTGAATGAGAAAAAATTGCCAAAATATTTTTGGGCTGATGCTATTAACACAGCTTGTCATGTGTTAAACAAAGTATTGATCCGGCCCATACTAAAGAAAACACCCTATGAAATTTATAATGGAAGCAAGCCAAACATTTCATACTTTAGAGTGTTTGGGTGTAAGTGCTTTGTGCTGAACAATGGGAAAAAACAACTTGGAAAATTTGATGCAAAGGCTGATGAGGCAATCTTTTTAGGATACTCTACAAATAGCAAAGCCTATAGAATCTATAACAAGAGAACTCTAGTTGTTGAAGAATCAGTTGATATTGTGTTTGATGAGACTAACAAACAAGAGACAACAAGGCAAACTAAAATAGAAGACTTGACTAATTTTCTTGATCAACCTCTATTGGAGAGTGAACCTAATGAAAAGTCTAAAGAGAGTGAGCCAAATGAAAACACTAAGGATACAAGTGAACAATTGCCTAAGGAATGGAAAACTTCTAGGGACTTATCAATGGATAATATAATTGGAAATATTGGTAAGGGAGTGTCAACTAGAAGTGCCATTAAGAATATTTGCAATACTATGGCTTTTGTATCACAAGTTGAACCTAAGAGTATTGATGAAGCACTAAAAGATGAACATTGGTTAATGGCCATGCAAGAGGAACTAAATCAGTTTGAGAGAAATGAAGTATGGGATTTAGTGCCATTACCAACTGATTATCCAATTATAGGAACCAAGTGGGTTTTTAGAAATAAGCTTGATGAATCAGGAATTATTATAAGAAATAAGGCAAGGCTAGTGGCTAAGGGGTATAATCAAGAAGAGAGAATTGATTATGATGAGACTTTTGCCCCTGTAGCAAGGATAGAAGCCATTAGATTACTTCTTGCTTATTCTTCTATAATGAATTTCAAGCTTTATCAAATGGATGTGAAAAGTGCTTTTCTCAATGGGTTGATACAAGAAGAAGTGTATGTGGAGCAACCACCAGGTTTTGTTGATTTTAAGTATCCTAACCATGTGTACAAACTCAAAAAGGCACTCTATGGCTTGAAGCAAGCTCCAAGATCATGGTATGATAGGTTGAGCAAATTTTTGATTGAGAATGACTATATAAGAGGGAAAGTAGATAATACATTGTTTATGAAGAAATTTAAAAAATGATACGATGTATGTTCAAATCTATGTGGATGATATTGTATTTGGATCTACTAATGTCTCTCTATGCAAAGAATTTGCTAAGACCATGCAAGGAGAATTTGAAATGTCAATGATGGGGGAGCTTACAATCTTCTTGGGGTTGCAAATCAAACAAATGAGTGATGAAATCTTCATAAGTCAAAACAAGTATTGCAATGAACTATTGAAAAAGTTTGGTATGGAAGGGTGTAAGGAGGCTGCCACACCAATATCAAACACATGCAATCTTGACTTGGATGGAAAAGGCATAGCTGTTGATAACTCAAAGTATAGAGGTATCATTGGATCACTCTTATATTGGTCAGCTAGTAGGCCTGATATAATGTTTGCTGTGTGCTTGTGTGCAAGATTTCAAGCAAATCCAAAAGAATCTCACATGAAATGTGTAAAGAGAATTCTTCAATATCTGAAAGGTACAAATAATGTAGGTTTGTCATATCTAAAAGGAGTCTCACTGAGTCTGATAGGCTACTCAGATTCAGACTATGCTGGGTGTAGACTTGATAGAAAAAGCACAAGTGGTACTTGTCACCTACTAGGTAGTGCACTTGTCTCATGGCATAGCAAAAAGCAAGCTTGTGTTGCTTTAAGTACATCTGAGGCTGAATATATAGCTGTTGGGAGTTGTTGTGCTCAAATTCTTTGGATGAAACAACAACTGAGAGACTATAGAACTGAGTTGAATAAAATACCTCTGAGATGTGACAATACAAGTGCAATAAATCTGACCAAAAATCCAATTTTGCACTCTAGGACAAAACACATAGAGATAAGACACCACTTTTTGAGAGATCATGTTCAAAGAAATGATTGCGTTGTAGAGTTTGTTGAAACTAGTAAGCAATTAGCTGACATATTTACAAAACCTCTACCAAGGGAAAGATCTAATCAATTAAGAATTGAACTAGGAATAGTCAATGAATCTTGTTTGAATTGATTGTGATTTGAGATTGATTGTGTGATTTATTGGTTGATAACTGTCTGAAATATTGATGTTAAAGCACAAAAGAGTGTGTTTAAGAGTTGAATTAGATTTGGAATGGTTTGAGAAGCTAATTTTAAGAGAAGCAAAACTTCTTTGGAATAATCGATTATTTTAAAATTTAATCGATTATTTCAAGTGAGCCCATAATAATAATCGATTATTTGGGTAATAATCGATTATCTGGGAGATGAAGAATTCCAAGAGCCTCTGTAATAATCGATTATTTGGGGAAATAATCGATTATCTGGGAAGCAGAATATGAAAAGCCTCTGGAATAATCGATTATCTTGGAAATAATCGATTATCTAGGCAAAGTTGAGAAAAACAACTTTATGGAATAATCGATTATTCAAAAAATAATCGATTATTTAGTGCAGAAAGGGTTTTTAAAGGTTTTTACTGATACAAATAATCGATTATTTGTATGGATAATCGATTATTTGCGCGACTTTTAGTTTTCCAGAAGCATTTTGAACGGTTTTATTCGCGCCAAACCCTTAACTTCCCACTATTCTTCAGTTGAGTAACCTCTCCCCACTCAGAAACGTGCTACGGCTTTAAGAACCACCAAACCCTCTCATTTTTTCCAAATACTCACATTCTCCCAACTCTCAAACCCTAACCTCTTCATCTTTCTCATTCTCTTCACCTCTACCAAAACCCAACCATGGCTTCTTCCTCCAAAAGACCCAAGAAGCTAGAAGTGAGGGGGAGCAAGCATCCTCTGCCCTCAGAGCAACTCATCTCCAAATGGTTTGCGGATGAGAAAACCCAGGAATATTACTTCGAATGGTATGCGGGTAGGAGAATCATCCCTCCCAAGACCCTGAAGTTGGAATGGTTCAAAAATGAAGGGTTTAGCTTCCCTACTCTGCTGGAGCACCAAGAACTTGGAAAGTTTTTGGAACTGGAAGGACCCTACTACCCTGAGATGATAAGGCTGTTTCTTTGCTTTGCAACAAGCAATGAAGGCATAATGCAATCAGTAGTGAAGGGTAAGTTGATAAAGCTTGACGGGCCAACCTTGAAGGGTGCTGCCGGGCTGAGTGGCAATGGGACTACCAAACCCCAACCCTTCAACTTTGGTGATTTTGAGGAGCTGACAACCTTCAGAGACTGTCAGAGAAATCCTGAGAACACCAACTACAACAAATTCTTGGCGGGAGGTATGAAGAAAAATTCTCGTTTAATTTCTTTCATTATTGCCTGGATGCTTAAATTGCGTTTGCACAACCATGCTCAAATTTCGAGGGATGACATTTTGCTGATGCATGTTATTAAAAAGAAATTAAGATTGATTGGGTGTCGGCGGTAAATGACTGTATGTGGAAGGCCAGAAGGAAAGAGGATGGTCCAATTCTTTATGCCTTATTACTGTCTAGAATTTTTGAAAAAGCAGGGGTTGATTTGACAAGGGAGAAGAAGATTATTCTCCATGCTTCTAATAAGATTGAGAAATCTTCCTTGCATCACATGGGGATGCTGAAACAGGAAGATAAGTGGGTATTCAAAGGAGATGTCCCTCTAACTCCTGAACCGACAATAGATGAGGATGGCGTTCCATCTCGTGATGAGGACCAGCCACCACAAGTCGAAGTCGAACCTGACAAAGAGCAAGAGGCGGAGCCTAAACCATTCTCTCCATTCAAGCAAATTATGATTAATAAGCTTGATGCTGTTATAGAGATGTCTAGAAGGCACGAGTCAATATATTCGGGTATTCTTGATCGGTTTGATACCCTTGATCATGAAATTAACCGACTTAAGACTCACTTTGGGATGCCTGAGGACTCGAAGTGATTAGTGTTCTATTTTTTTTAATTAGGAAGTTTAAATTTCTGGTTTTTAAAATTTCAATTTCGATTGGGTTGTAATCGCTTTAATTTCGGAACAATTTTATTGCGTTATGGTGTTGAACAATTTGATTTCAGTTGGAATTTGAAGTTTAATTTCTGATATATTGTGTTTGAATGGTTTTGATTTGGTTGATTGGTGGTGTGATGTTCTGTTTTGAACATTGATATATGGTTCTTGGATGTTTGGTTGGCATATTTGATAATGATTTTGGACTCTAAATTGTGAATTGTATCTTATGATTTTGGCTGACCAATTCATATTTTTGTTGCTGATCTGATGCTTATGGCTTGGATATTATGATTCAAGTTCACAAAGTTTTTTTGGCTGACCAATACCTATGTTATGTTAAATCAGTTTTGTGGTATTGTTCTGAGCATATAAGGAGTATGCATGAAGCTCATACTTGTGTATTCTGGACAGAACAATGTTGGTTTGTTTTTGATGATGTCTAAAGGGGAGAAAGGTTTTGTGTTGAGTTTGTTTTGCAGGTTTTGAATGTGAAAAAAAAGGCAAAGAAAGATGGATAAAATGGCTTAGCTTAGCTTGGTTTGTCATCATCAAAAAGGGGGAGATTGTTGAGATTGGGGGAGATTGAGATTGTTGTGATCACCTCTGGAGATTAAAGGTTTTGATGATAACAAATGTGTGGAACAAAGCTGACCAAGGACATCAACAACTTAGAAGTCAAAAACAAAGTCAAAGAAAAATGTTATGTAATAGGAGTAGCTTATAGATTGCTTTGATTGAGTTTATTTTTTGTGTGTGCTTTGTGCATGAGCTAATATTTGTCTAATCTGATTAGGGGTGTGTATGATGATGAGTTTAAAAGGTTAAAAAGTTATTTTGAGACTTAAAATAGAGTTTTGAAAACTAACTCAAAATAATCGATTATAATTAAATATAATCGATTATTCCAGCAACAGGTAAAAAGGATACCTTGCTGCAATAATCGATTATTTGTGAAATAATCGATTATCCCAGAAATGAATCTCTGGAATAATCGATTATCCAACAAAATAATCGATTAAATTGTTCTTGGTTGATTTCCAGAAATCATGAAGAACAAAATAATCGATTATTCTTTAAAATAATTGATTATCTGGTTCTGAAAAACTTATAGATAGTTTGAACATTTTGAAACTTCAGAGCAGAGATAGAATTGAGAATCAAAATTAGAAAAACTTGTTTTGTGAAGTCTTTGTTACATTCTTGGAGAGTTTTCTTTGTGAAACCAAGAAGAAAAACGTTTTTGAAATACTTTGAGAAAAGATCATCATCATCATCGTTTTCTTGAAAGGAAAAAGATTAAGATTTGCTTCTGAATTCCAAGTGAATTCGTTCCTTAATTCTTTTTGAATATTTGTAAATCTTGAGTAGGTTTCTCAAGTGGTAAGGAATTCTTGTAGTGGGTTTCTACAAGGGGTGCTTTCTTTAGGTAAGAAAGTGGTTATCTTGAATGTAGGAGTATATGCATGTGTGGTATGCTTGTAAAACTTGTTCATTAAGATAGTGGAACAAATCTTGATCAGGTTATGATTGAGGACTGGATGTAGGTCACATGTGGAGTGGCTGAACCAGGATAAAAGGCTTGTGCAATCTTCTCTTACCCTTATCTTTTACTTTGTGTAATATCTTGATTGAATATTGAAAAGATTGTTCTTGATTAACTTGTTTGCATGAGCAACATTGGTTTGAACTGAAACAAAGTATTACATATTGTTCTTAACTTTGAATCTTATCATTGGTTAAACAAGAAAGAATATAGGATTCATTCTTCATTTACAAGTCTTTAAGAAACTTCTTTGAAAATTCATTTTAGAAAAGTTTGAATTGAAATAAAGATCCTAAAAACTCTGATAATTTTTAAAGTGTCATAGAATCCAATTCACCCCCCTCTTGGATTGAGCCATTCTTTTCTAACAAACTTCTCTATCATTCTTCACTCTCCTAGCCATAGACCTAGTGATGGGTCCCACCTGCAACTTCAAGGATGGTCCTCCATCACTCTCCCTCTTTCTTTTTCTTTCTTTCTTTCTCTCTCTCTCTCTCTCTCTCTCTCTATATATATATATATATATATATATATATATATATATATATATATATATATATATATATATATATATATATATACACACACATAGTTTTTAACAAAATCTTACTTGGAACACATATTAGTAGAATTATTGTTGTTTCTATTTTATTTTTCTCCTAAAGTATTTTTTTTGGGTAAAATATATATTATTATTTATTTGATAAAGTGTAAGAAAAGCTTAAATCATTTTTATATTATTTTTTAAGTAACTTTTTTTTCTCCATCATTTTGTATATTATATGTGACTTTGACTTCAAATTTATCCATAAGTTTGTATAGGTTTATATGTATATGAGTATGTGTATACATATATATGTATGCGTGTATAGTGTTATATATATATATATATATATATATATATATTTATTTATTTTATGACTAATTTCAAGGAGCATAAGATTGAATTTAGAGATTAACATCTCTTAGTAAAAACATATACAAATTAATTGTAATGCTATAAAACTAAGCTTAAAATGTAAGCTAGCTCCAACCTATTTTGGAGTTTATAAAAGGAAGATCAAGCAAGATCAAAAAGAGTAATCAAAATACAAGTTTTCATAGTTGTAATCCTTTCTTCCTACTCTATTTTTTGAGATTTCCATTTCTGTATATTGTAAACACTCTTATAATGGAAAAATGAAGTGTGAAACTTCCTTAATGGAAGTTTCTTGTTAGGTGAATTTGTTGTAACCATATTTATGTGCTATGATACACAAATCTTCTTTCTATAAAAACCTTACCCACCCAAATATGGTGTTTAGAGGTGTAGGAAGGAGTAAAAATCTTTAATTAGTTGATTGTGTAAACTCACAACAAGTGGCTATAAGTGCTAAAATCTCAATAGGTAGTTGAGGGGGAATCTTAGTAGGTAGCTAATTGTGAAACACTAAAAATAGGTGGCTATGTAGTGTAGAACTTGTCCTAACATGTGGTTGGTGGTGTAAACTGATTAATAGTTGCTAAAATAATGAAAAATCTCACAAAGTGTATGAGAACTGGGTGTAGCCCAATATTAGGGGTGAACTATTATATATTATAGTCTGCAATCTCCCTTACTTTATCTCTTTTACTTGTTGCATTTGTTTCTTTACATTATATATTTAAACTGCATAATTTGTAAGTGTTTTCTTTGAAACTATATTGAAGAAGTTTTTATAAGAAAGAGTGTGTTTTAAATACTCAAGAGACTCATCTTCTGAAGAAAATGTTTACTTTAAAACTACTTAGAATGAGGTTTTGAAATAAACTGCTATTGGGGAGAAAGAATGAAGTTGTTCTTGGATTCACAAGATGTAGATCTACTAGAAATAGTAGAAAAAAGGGCCATATATAACAAAGAAAACTTTGGATATAAGGGTTATCATAGTAAAGCCAAAATAGGAATGGAGTGTTGATGAGAAGTCCAGATGTTTGCTTAATGCTAAAGCAAAGTTCTATCTCACTTGTGCACTCAACACATTTGAGTATGAAAAAGTGAGAGAATGTACTACAACAAAAGAAATCTGAGAACTAAAAGTTGCACATGAAGGAACAAATCAGGTAAAACATTCAAAAGTAAATATTTTGACTTTTCAAGTCAAAATGTTTAAAATGCAAGAATATGACTTCATAGACAACATGTATAAAAAATTTATTGTTATAATGAACAAGTTGAATGATTTGGGAGAAAAATACACAACATATAAAAAATAAAGAAGATTCTAAGGAGTTTACAAAAAATCTAGAGACCAAAGATCATATGCAGAGTGACTAAGAACCTCCCCCAAATGATTGTAAAGGAAAAGGGAAACAATGGTACAAAACCATCAAAGCTCACATCGTAAGAGAAATCTGATGAAGGGATTTATCATGAGCCAAGCAAGAAATAAAAGCACCGAATTGCTAATCCCTTTTGTTTTGGCTATAATGATCAACTATGATTTTTATATATTAGATCGTAATGCTAGAAGCTTGACAAGGCTAGAGATGATTTCTGCACTAGGTCGTGATAACCTTGACCACCTTAATGCAGTTACAAAATGGAAATACTTTTGCGAGTTGTAAGAGCTTTCTTTGGTTTTGGCCAAAAATTTGATTTTGGGGCCAAGTTTGAGGCTAAGTATTCAAAGACAAAGCTTATTGAGTTTGAGAAAGTAGTGGTTGTGATTCTATCAGCTAACATTGAACTTGTCTAGACCAACAAAAAGTGTGAGGGGGAGTTGGATCTCTTACACTAAGTCAATGATGATTTGATTTTAATGTTGTGAAAGTCTAAAAAGACCACAAGGAAGAAGGTCAAGGATACCAATTGTGTTTGTGGTGAGTTAGAAAAATATTAAAATATGCTAAGGAGAGTGTTTTGGCTTAACATAAGGTGAGCTTCAACTAAGCAGTTTGTCAAGCTAAGCATTTTTGTGATGTGCTCGAGGGTTTTGAATTTGACATTAGAAAAGATTTCTATTGAGGTTTCTTTCTAAGCTTTACAAAGTTTCTTCCCAGTGCAAAACCTAATGTCGAGGCCCCTATCATTATGGTTTCATAATCCCCTAATGATGATATGGAGACTAACTATGATGTTAGCAAGTACATGAAGAAGAGCAGAGGAGGATCATGAAAAGGAAGGTGATGAGGATGCTTAGTCTTATATTTTTAACCTAGGAGGATTGTCATAGTATGCATATTATTTCTTTGACGTGAAAAGCTTGTAGCTTGGGCTATTAGTTCCCTTTTAACGAACTAGTTTGGCATGAAAAACTTGTAGTTTGAGAACCGAGTGGATACTTGGGAAATGAACTCTTTTTGATATGTACATGCCTTACGTTTTTCCTTGATTGAGTGAAAACTCAAGAAAGGAATCTTTTTAACTTTAAAACATACATTCCCGTGCTGTGGCATTCTATGATGGTTTGGGATGCGACATAGATCTTGATGACATAGAATGTTCACACATTTTATGATGGTCGTTGACCACGTGACATAAAATGTTATACGTTCTATGTCTGGTTGTCAACGTCGGTCATAGTATGTGATAGACACCTCAAGGAGGAACTTTATTAATGTATCTTCTCTTTCAAGCTTCTTCTTAGACCTTTGGCTTCTTGACACTTCTTAAGCTTCAATGAGTTTTTCAACGGAGTAAAAGAACTTGTGATTCACCTTCAATGTTGTAGAACTCTCTTCAAGTGATGCCATTTCTTGAAGAAGATAAATCACTTCAAAAATACCACACTCTATGGAAGAGGATAAAAGAATTAGAAGTAAATCAAATAGAGATTTAAGCTTTTGAAAGAGAGAAAATGAGAGAGAATCCACTCGTCACTTTCACTAAGGCATAAAAAGTGAGTTTTACATGTAGAGAAACAAATATATAGTGGTGGAGAAGCTTGTAGTGCAAGGTAGACAAGGTGGAGACACTTAGATCTAGAAGAGCCAATCATAGAGTTCCAAATGTCACCTTGTCTCCTAAGAGACAAGAAAAAGATACTTAGATCTAGAGGATCCACTACTAGAGTGCCAAATGTCACCTTGTCCCCTTGGCAAGCCAAGTGGCAAGGTGTGTTGGAGATGCTAAAGCAATTTTCACCCAAGGAGGAGAGATAGGTGGCCTATCTTGTATATCTTCACTTAATCCAATCTAAAAATGTGGGAACTGGTTTAGTTGGGTTCACCAAAAGATGGCGAGACCTAGCTATATCAATTCCATGATTGAATGGAGAAAAACAAGCTTAGTATGTAAAATTTGGCCTAGGTCCACTAAAGGCCTAGTTGCTTAGCTTCACCTACACTACTACCACTTGCAACCCCGCTATTAAAACCAAAAATATGAAAATCTATGACCCTTAATAAAAGGTCAAATGGAGTAAATTTCCCTAAGAAACATACCCTAAATACCTAAGGGTATGAACTATAAAGAAAGATAAAAGTGTCTTAGAAATACAAAGGCAAAAATATGCCTATACATGTATCTACTATGTACAAGGTAAAAAAACTCAAACCATTTAAGGTATATGCCATAGGGAGTATGAGACTAAGTATAAAAAACATACTCAATGCTCATATAAAGCATAGGTCTAAGAAACGCCTCCTCTCTAGAAGCTTCCTAACCTTGGACCTAGTTAAAGGTCCAATGGCCTTCAAGTGTGAGCTTCCTATGGATGGTCCCCATCATACCTTCCTTCTTGGGAAGGATCTATCCTTAGATCTAGCTCTTCTTCATCAATGTTAGCATCATCTGAAAAAGGAAAAATATCACAAGCATTAAATGTGTTGCTAACACCATATTAAAAAGGCAAATCTAACTTGTATGCATTATCCTTTATCCTTTGGAGGACTTCGAATGGACAATCTCCTCTTGGACTTAGTTTGTGTTAAGTCACACGAAGTAATTTCCAGTAAGGTTTTGAATGAGACAAATATAATACATGTTGTTATTTCTAACAAGTTTGTTAGTGTTTCAGAAAAACATAAGTACAGGTAAAATGAAGAACAAGCATATGCATTAGACAATACAAGATGACAGACGAAAGCTTGAAATAGACAAGTCAGAACAAAGCTTTAAGCACCTGAAGAAAATTGATCAAGCATTGAGACTAAGCATCCAACAAGGCCAAATCAAGAACAAGGCAAAAGTGTGTCAAGCACAACCTAAAGCGCAACATAAAGACTCAGACGAAGGTTGGTCAAAGATCAGATGAAAGTCAACAACATATCAAATGAAGGGCAACATAAACTAATAAGCATTCTAGAGAGAATTGAAAGTCTGACCATATACTAGTTTTATTTTTTTTTTAAAAAGGGGTAGATGTGGTATAACATCACTATGAAGAGGGAGATCCTAATTAGGTTAACACCCTTCTCCCCATCAATCATATGCTTCACATCAAAAGTGCTAAAATTATAAGAGAATGTAAAGGTACAATGTGGGGGGACCAAACCAAAACCCACTAAACTGTAAAACAAAGAAAAGACGAAAAGAAAAATAGATGGATCATAGGCCAAAGGCAATGTACTACATGAAAATCAAATACCAAAAAATAGGCAAACTAATGTATACATCAAGATAGTTTGGAAGACTTGGCTCTCCTAGCTCTAGTTCTAGGCTTATTCGGAGAGGCTTTTTGAAGCTTAGGAATCTGGACATTTTTGGGAGTGTGAGACCGATATCTTAGTGCTGCATCAAGGACACGCATTTCATGCTGGACAACAAGGTCAAATTCAGCCAAATTTGGTTCCATGTCTGTCTCAAAATTAGGCTTCAGCCTTAGGTTGCTATGGTCATGAGGGATGAATTCCTCTGGATCCTCTTCTGATTTAGAAGCAGCCTCAGCAATTGCAGCAAAATCCCACTTGCTGGTTGCTGTCAAGCTTGATTTTGAAGCACCTTTTCCTGCGTCAGCAGCATCCCCCACCACACCTGAATTTTGAGAAAGATCTTCTAATGGTGGCATGCCCTCAAGAGATTCCTCCTTAGTTGTTGTTCCTGCAATGGCAGAACCTAAAACTGCTGCAATATCAACAGCTGCATCATCAACTAAGTCACGAGGAACCACATCAATAACCGTAACTGGTTTTTGAATTGCTGCATCAGTTGCTGCATCAGTTTTAGCAGCCGAATTAGAAACTGCAGTTAGTTGATGCAAACCGGTAGCCAAATCAGCTCCTATCCCTGCATGATCATGATTTATTTCTTTAGTCCACAAAGTGTCCAATACCACATCAAGTGGTGCAGCATGTGCTGTCTCTCCAGCAAGTGATGCATGATCCGAATCAACCACGACAGCAGCAGGTGCAACAGATTTTGTGACTGTGACAGCAGCTACATCAGCACCTTGATGCAATTGTAAATCTAGTGCAGCTGCATCAGCACCATGGTTAGTGAAAACATTTGTTGAGATTATTCCGTGAGTGCCATCACTAGCTGCACCGGTTTGCACCAAAACAGCACTAGCCAGCTTCTTCTTTAATTTAGCTGGATCACCTCCTTGTTGTCCAACAACTGAGTCTGCACAAAATTAACACCAGCCAGCTGCTTCTTTAATTCAGCTGGTTCACCTCCTTGTTGTCCAACAATTGAATTGTCCAGAACCTGAAGGTTCCCCCCATCAGCTACTACATTCACTGACTTGCGTGATCTCTCATTCATCTTTTCTGTATTTGGAGTACATGTTTCGGCACCTGCATGAATATCATTACATGCAGAATTTACATGCCGATACTTTTACATATTGAGCAAAACATAGGCAACCTATCAAATACAAAATAAACGAAGAAAGCATATCCTTCCCTTTCAACCAACAGCTGCGTTGGTATCTTGTTTGCAAGATCTATTTCGATCAAGACTCTAGCAAAGTGTCCATATTTCCTGTCCGATGTAGCTTTGTCCAAAGAGATTGGAGTTCCTACTGCCGAAGCAATAGCAAGAATGATTCTTGGACTCCAATATTCTTGGGGAAGCTCCAACATGCGCAGCCAAACTTGCGCAAATGTGTTCTTGTGAGTTCTTGGATTGAAATCTGGCTGCCAAAGAGACAGCCTTAGCAAGCCCAGATCCAAGTTCAACGAGCCAGCTACAAGAACCACTTCAAGATCACGTGAGTTCTGAAATTCTAACTCAAAGAATCCTCTCCCAAGAGGGATGATATTCCAGCCAGCTACATGACTCCACATCTTGGACAGTTTTGTTTTCAAATCTTTAACTTTGATTGGCTTTTGGCCTTTGACCAAAATCACTCTCCCGTGAAGATTTTTGGAGCATCTTACAAGGCCCTCACAGTATGCATCTTTAGGGATTTTGATGGCTAGGGAGTCCCCTTTCCAACACGGCTTAGGAAGAGTGTTGAAGCTTGGAGCTACCAAAGATGTGACTACATTGGCAAAGGATGGTTTCAACGAAGGCTTGGATGGCATCAATGGCAACGGAGTGCTAAGGCAAGGCCAAGGAGATTAGAACATGTCCACCATGCTTGAGCATGGGTGAGCAAGAAGCCTCCTTCAAGCTTGGAGGGTTCTTGGAGAATTCTTGGAGGTGAAGATCAAAAGTGAATTTTGTACAAGTAGATACCTTTTTTCTGAGCAGACATATACTAGTTGACTAGACGAAAGGAAAAGTCAATGCATTAATAACAAATGTTCAGACAAAGGTCAAGTCTTAAGCTACACATAGACTACCAGACGCAGACGAAAGCTGTCATGCAACCACCTGAAGAATCAAGCTTCAAAGGGAAATTTGAATATCGTCTACTCTCATAGGAGAACACACGAAGTCATCGAAATTGTCAGAAGAAAAGAAGCAAGGAGAAAATCAAGCGCAGAACTAAAAGCATGCTTGTGTCAGAAAAAGTACATTTCTTTTTGAGATAAGGACAACACTCCATAGCTACATGACCAGAAAAGGACAAAAAAGTTTCTAGGTCTCTTCTAAATTTAGACACAACTACTAACAAGACAAAAAGAATTCACGCAAGGTCTATCACAGGAAGCAACATTTAATGCAAAAATTTGAGCATTAAATGAGAAGATCAAACCAGTCATAAACGACTACAACTGCTTCAACGGACACTTTCAATGGGCAGATTTCACAAGACTATATATAGGTCACAACGTCGAACCTAAAAAGGTTGGCTGTTTGGCTCGAAATGGTTCAAGCAAGAAGAAGAGTGATTTCCAACCCATGATGCAATGAAACCAGAGATAGAGCGTATAGAGTCAAATGTACCACATTGTACTCATCTCTGTAAACTAAGGAGTTCCAATCATGAATATCTTAGAAACAAAACCTTAGAGAGTGTGCCAATTTATGTATCCTTTTTGTGAGAGTGAACCAAACACTCAATCGTTGTAAAGACTAAGGTTATGTACCTTAGTGAGTGTAAAAGCCTATTTATCCTCTCTATGAGAGTAACCCATATACTCAAACCAAATCTGCCTAGTCAATATTGTAAAGCCTGAAGAGGCTAGGAAAAGAATACTTGCAAAGCCTGGAGAGGCTTGTCAAAGAATACTCACTGCGAGCTAGAAGTGGTTGAGTAAAGAATACTAGCGTTGTTGAGTGAAGTCAACGAGCTAGGAGTTGGTCGAGAATACTCACTAAGAGCCAGAAGTGGCTGATCAAAGAATACTAGCGCTAGTGAGTGAAACTGGTGGGCCAAGAGTTGGTTGATAATAGTTACTAAGAGCCAGAAGTGACTGAACAAAGAATACTAGCGTCAACAAGTGAAGCAGACGAACCAGGAGTGGTTGAGAATACTCGGGCAACCAGAAGTGGTTTAAGAATACTAGTGTCTGTGAGTGAAGCAGACGAGCAAGAAGTGGTTGAGAATACTTGGGGCCAGGAGTTGGTTGATAATACTCACTAAGAGTTAGAAGTGGCTGAACAAAGAATACTATCGTCAACAAGTGAAGTAGACGAACCATGGGTGTTTGAGAATACTCGGGCAACCAGAAGTGGTTTAAGAATACTAGCGTCTATGAGTGAAGCAGACGAGCCAGAAGTGGTTGAGAATACTTGGGGCTAAGAGTGGTCGTGACCAGGTGGTCTATAAGACTCTTTACGAGCCTGAAGAGGCTAAATAAACAATACTTGCACTTAATTGATTATCTAGTGAAACCCTTCAATTGAAAGAGATTAGACGTAGCTCAACTTGAGTGAACCAGTATAAAAATTTTCTCTACGATTTAAAAAGCTTTAGACGCAATTTATTTGATTGATCTTAAATATTGAAAACTTCGTCCAATGCTTGTCGTCTATTAAAATTATATTCAAACGAAAACCATCCTTGTTTCATTCAAAAGAACGGTTTTCGCTTAAAAAGTATTTTCTCTAAGTAGATGATAAAATTCCCAGATGCAAAATGATTCTGCTAAACCAATCCTGGGTAGTTTCTGTTTAACCTTGCCCAACACCATTTGACTGGACGAAAGAGAGCCTTATTGCGAAAAGATTTTAAAATGCCTTTGTTCACACATACACATATCTAACCCCCCCTTCTATGTGTTTTTTCGCTAACTTCAGTTTGGACTTCCTTTGTGTTGGAAATCTATCTTTTCTCAAGTGAAGCCAAACTAAGTCTCCTTCCTCAAGTACAATTTTCTTCACCCCTTCGTTATTGTATTTAATATATTTTTGAGTTTGTTTTTTAATTTGGTCTTTAACCTTCTCATTGAGTTTCTCTATGAAATTAGCCTTAGATACTCCTCCCTTGTGTAAATAAGAAGTAGTATTAAGAAATAAAAGTATATCAAAAGGAGTGAGAGGGTTAAAGCCATATACAACCTCAAAAAGAGAAAGGTTGGAAGTCTTATAGACCACCCTATTGTATGCAAATTCAATTTGAGGAAGATGTTCATCCCAATAATTTTTGTTGTTTCTTAATATAACCCTCAATAGTGTGGATAGGGGCCTATTAACTACTTTTGTTTTCCCATTAGGGAGAAAACTCGACAATCTCAATAATATGCTCAAAAGTGAGTGCAAAAGGTTCCAAACATTTATATATAGAGCTTAGGTAGTTTGGAGAAGAGGCTAGACATCTAGGAGACAAGAAGAAAATTAGATCTAGATCCTCCAATCACAAACAAGCTCAAGGAGATATGTTTGAGACATGTAGGAGACGTCTAGATCTAGAAAAGCCAATGAGCAAGTGCCAAGTGTCCTCTTGTCTCTAGGTGGTTGGAGAAGTAGTTATAAGGTAGGAGGAAGTCAAAATGGGTGACCAAGGTGGCCTTTGGCTTGTCTTAGCCAAACCAAAAACCTAGGAATTGGTTTGCTTTGGTTAACTATGTGAAGGTTAAACCAAGCCAAATCAATTCCTTAGGCTAAGAGAAGAAAAACAAGCCCAATATCATTTTTGGCTAGTTCCACACCTTTACTACTTCCACACCGTCTAGAATGGCTATTGCCACACCACTAGAATGACTATTTCCACTCCAACTACTAAAACTTAAGAAAGCTAAAAATGGTGACCATGAATACAAGGTAAAAAGGAATATATTTCAACAAGGAACATGCCTCTAAATTCTAAAGACATGATCTACAACAAGAAAATCATACACCCCTAAATACAAGGGTAAAATAATCTATACAATTAACTACTACATACAAAGGAATGGAAAACAAACTATACAAAGTATATACAATAGAAGACTAGGCAACTAGGAAGGAAAAACATACTTTATGCTCATGATAAACACAAGTTTAAGAAGCACATCCTATTTAGTAGCTTCTTCTAGCCTCCTAACCATAGACCTTGTCAAAGGTCTTATGGTCTTTAAGGATGGTCCTCCTTCACTACTCTTAGAGGAGGGTAAAGAAGATAATGTCTCCTCCAAAAATCTTGTGATAAGGGAAAGTTATTTTTCTATTAAAAATGATTGCAAAAAAACTTTTTTTCTTCACAAAGATTTTAACTCTTCTTCTACTACTGCCATGGACTTAAAGCTTAAGATCCAAAACCAAAATATTTTTGAAAATAAAGGATCTCAAGTTCTTAGTCTAGTGAAGAAGAAGTGGACTTCACCTAGTTCTACTTCTTATGTTACTACTTTGGTGGTACCTAAAAAAAGATAGCCATTGTCTGTTTATGACTCCTTCTACTTTAGTTGTTCTAATAAAGCACCCAACCTTTGGTTTATATTGTTTACAAGATACATCTCATGGTGTATTATTTTCTATTTTTGAATTTAAGGGAAGTTCAAACTCTTTTGAACTTAACTTGACTACTTCTCTTCAAGAAAAAATTATATTATATGATTAGACTCTTCTTTACACCTTCTTATATTTTGTATCTAACAAATAATATGATTAAGGGTTGTCTAGGTAGTTTTCTTTTTATGTTCACTTTTTTTTTTCTCTTGTAGTTGCCTACGTTAATACATAGGGTACCTCAAGCAAGATACCTTAGTTTGTAGGAGTACTTCTTTAGTTTACTATAGTTTTAGTACCTTCAAATTTTTGGGATTTAGTTTTAAACATAGACTATACTATAGTTAGGATCCTATCTTTATTCTTAAAGAGTCTATCCTTCCTAGTCTAGGGAACCTTGTTAGGACTATAGAAGGTATTCCTTATAGGGTGCATTTTCCACACATTATATAAATATATCATCTTTAATGCTTTGTCTCTTGTTTTTCTTATATGTGATGCTACCTATGTGGAAAAATCACTTGATTTGAGGGCAAATCCTTTTGAAGAGGGAAGGGATGATGGAAACCTACTTCCCAAGAATCCCTTTGGAAGAGATAAGTCTAAGAAGGGTGAAGGTTGATAAAGTTGGTTTGAAGAATTGTAGGGCACTTACCCTTATTTTCTAAGGTACCCTACCTTTGGAGGCTTATCCTACCTTAAATGACTCTTATTGTTGTTGTACATTTTTCTTACTTCTAATTCATTTTAGTAGTGATTGTATTTGGATACTTTTAGCCTTGTATTTTGGATCATGTAGTGTAGATAATTTTGTCCTTGTATTACTTGATGATGTAATTAGTAGATTAGAGGAAGTGTAACTAGCTAAGTCTTGTTACACTTATTTGGGCTTGGATGGTCCAAATCTTTTTATGCTCCATAGGTTTGGATGTCCACTTGCTCATGCAAGTAGTTTGGATGTCCAAACCAAGCCAAGCTTTCCATCCAAGCTACAAATTAAGTCACATGGCTTTGATAGTGACATCTTAACAACTTGTTAAAAATAATCATTAGTTTAGTAGTTGTAATGATTAGGCTAGGTAGTTTAAGTTAAATTAAGCTAATCTAGGTTATTCTTAAACTAGGATTAGCTTAGTTTTCTCTATAAGCTTCTAGACAATTAACTAGACTTCTAGAAACATAACTAGAGTTGGTTAACTTAAGTACAAGATAGCTAATTGTGGTTACACTTAACCATGGTTAGTCTAACTTGCACCATAAGTCAAATAAACTCTATATATTGTAGTTTTGACCTATTTTGTACAACGATTCAGTATTGCTAGAGCTTGAAGTGTTATTTTCTCTTTAGGATTCTCTTTTTTCAAAATCTTAAATCTCTATTTGATTTACTTCTAATTCTCTTATCCTCTTCCTAAGAGTGTGGTGAGATTTGAAGTGGTTTATCTTCTTCCTTGAAGTGACACCACTTAAAGAGAGTCCTTCACCATTGAAGGTGATTTTAAAGGTTTCTTCCTCCATTAGAAACCTTGAAGAAGCTTGAGGAGTATCAAGAAGGAAAAGATATAGGAATAAACTTGAAGGAGTGGCTACAACAATCTAGTTCCTCCTAAAGTTTGCATCAACCATTGTACCTTTAAAGGGAACGAAGGATACCTCAAATTAATTTACCTTTAAAGAGAATGTATAAATATTTAGGTAAAACATTTCAAGATATAGGAACTTATTGAGCTAACCCTTAATACTAAAAATTTCTTTTATAATAAACTACTAGGATTTCTTAATACTCTTATGTTTTATTAATAAATTTTATTTACAATAGATCTTAGAATTAGTCTCAACTTAACCTTCAAGTATTTCTAAATTTTTTTATTTAATTTAACTAAATATTAATAATTACAAGGAAAAATGCATGGCCCTTATAAATTTAATAATTTATTACTTGACAACATCTGTACATTTGCAGTTTTCTCACATCAAGTTTTTGACATTATTGTTGGGGATTGCATCTTTTAGCATGCAATTATTAAATATTTAGATTAATTTTTAAAATTTCTTTATCCATGTTTTTGTTTATTATTTTTTGTTATTATTATTTTTGATTTTTTCCTCCAATTCATATTTCACAGGCTATTCCTTTTGCAAATGAAACCTTTGTTGTTTATGCAAAGATCCTTCTACCTAAGGAAACTACCTTAAATGGATGTTAGGTCGAAAGATGATCATAGACCCCTTAAACTTTTAAGTTTTTAATAATAATAAACATTTCTAAGAGATTTTTTTTCAAATCAAGTTTTAAGAGGGATAAGACGATCAATTATTAGAACATAAAGTCTCATAGAAAAAACTCTTTACTATAAAACAAATACTTATATGTATCATTTATGATAGATAATATAATCATCTTTATTAACATGATTCCTTAACAAATTGAATGGAAAAAAAACTTGTTTGGTACTCACAATTCACTAGAAGAACTAAAAAATGCTTTACATTAGAAAAAAGGACCGACATGTCCCTTTAAGCATGGGAATATTCAAGAAAAAACTGATTCAAACTGACACACACATGGTTCCTTTCCTTTGGTACCTAAAAGGTGATAAGTATCCTCATCAATCAGATAAGAAGTGACAATTTGATGAAATGCATTTATTACAAGTATTTAATGCACCAAAAGACACTTCTTTGGACATTGAACGAAGATGAAGACAAATAAAATAATGCTATAAGAGATGCTTAAGAATTTTCAACGATCATATTCATGAAACAACTTAATAAAGAAGCATAAAGATTTAAAAAGAAAAAGATCAACATAAGAGTCATTTTTATTTAAAAAATATATTTTTTTTCAATAAGAAACCTTGTACTAAATTGGTTGTATCATGTCTTGATGGTAAGATAGAACAACATTGTTAGCTTACCCAACTTTAACTTTAAGTTATTGATTTAAACCTAAAGAGGCTTGACTGTAATACCTGATTGTTAGAGCCTAGAAAGACTTATTTGTAAAAGAATACTTGATTGTTAGAGCCCGAAGAGTCTTATCTATAAAAAAAATGTTTGGTTGTTAAAGCTTTGAGAGGCTTTGTGTTGAAGGAATACTCGGGTAGTTGCTTGAAGAGCCAAATCAAAGAACATTTAGGTTAAGCTAAAAGTGACTTATGAAATAATACTTGTATCTTTGTAAAAAATAGTGGAACTTGATCATGTTGATTAAAAATTGAATATAATCTCGATGGTTGAGACAAACTAATATAAAAATACTATGTGTTCTTCTTATCTTACTCTTTGTTTGCTATTTTATTGTTTTGCCACTACTTTACTATTTTGAAAAAATGTTCAGATTTTGATTAACACTATTTAAACTTCCTTTTGTGTCTTTCTTTTCTCTAGATTGGTATCAAAGCTCAATCTTTGACAACGTTGATCATCTAACTATGATAAACGAAAAGATCTTAAAATGGGAAGCATTGAAGGCCAATTGATGGAAGGAACTTGTAGAAGTGATTATTGTTCTCCTTCAATCTTCATCTTCAATGTCCAATCAACTCTTGAGGTTCTCTAATGGTGATTCATGGAAGCAATACAAGCTTCAAAAGCTTGTAGGAAGCCACTCTTTTTGTTCGATTTCTTCTTGAAGAAGAAGAAGAAGAAGAAGAGACACCAAGGCACAAAGGAGGAAGTCCTTTGTGAAGGATCTATAGGGGAGAGAGTTTCTCCATGGAATGGACTCTTGAAAGTGAGATAATTTTGAGAGAAAATTATAATTCATATATTCCAAAAGTGATTACAAATGAAAGAAATAGATTTATATAAAGTAAGGTAGCTTGTGGAGCAAGCTAAGCTTAACCATGGTTCAAGAGAATCATGGTTGGCTTAGCTTGACCGTCCATCATGGTTTTGGAGGCTTGTGGAGCAAGCTTCTAACTTAGTAGCTTGGGAAGCAAGCTAAGTTAGAAGCATGTAGCACAAGTATTCCAAAGGCACTAAAGGTAAGAAGCAAATCTGGCCATGGTTGGGAGGGGCGGCCTTATGCTTGTTTTCTCCATTTGTCCAATCCAAATAATTCAGAATTGGTTTATTTAGGTTCACCTAATGATGGTGAGACCTAGCTAAATCAATTCCTTGAAAAATATGGAGCAAAACAAGTCCAATATGTAAAAATTGGCCTAGGCCCAACTCTGGCCCATTTAGTAGTTACACCCTCATACCTTACTAATTGCCACCCCACTTTTACTACTGAAACATGTAAAATGAGTGACCTTTAATATAAGGTCAAATGGAGTAAAAGTCTCCAAAGAACCTACCCTAAATACAAAATAGAATAGTCTATAAAAAGGAAACAAAGTGCCTCACAAATACAAAGGTAAAAAGAACCTATACAAGGAAAACTATATACAAATGAACTAGGCCTTCTCTCCAAGATATAGTGGTCCATATGAAGATTACCTTGGGCTTAGAAAGCCTATTAATCTTTAAGCTATCCAATTCCTCTTGTATGCTCCTGGCCATAGCTTTAGTAATTGGTTCCTTGGCCCATGGTCCATCACCAATACTTGCCTGAAGGAGCTTCTCTTATAAGGCTTCTAGCCTTTAGTGGAGAAGACTACCTTTATTGGAACGACAGGATGAAAATGTTCATCAAGTCCACTGAATATCACTTTTGGAAGATAATCACAGAAGGTGATGTTGTAGTTAGCAAGGTAGAGAGTGAGTATACACAGGAGGATTATAACATCCTGCAACTCAACACAAAAGCAAGATGCATCTTGACTTTCTCCTTGTCTAGAACAAAATACAAAAAAATTTGTAGCTGCAAAATTTGCAAAGTAATACGAGAAGTAATTAGGATAACTCATAAGGGTACTGAAAATGTTAGGCTTAAACGAGCTACTACTCTTCAAAGACATTATAAGTTGTTCTCTGTGAAGAAAAATGAAATCATTGATGAGATGTTTGGATGATTTCAAGTTATTCTTAATGGGTTAAAATCCCTAGGAGTTAAGTTTTTCAAAGCTCAAAATAATCTCAAGATCTTGGATAGTCTTCCAAAGATTTGGGAATCGAAGGCTACCTCTATGTTAGAAGCTCGTGATCTCAAGACTTTCTCTCTAAATGAACTTTTAGGAGAACTAAGAGTTCATGAAGTCCATTTGAACAATAAGGATCATCTCAAAGCAAATGATTTTGTTGCTTTAAGAACTAGTGAACCTAGTAAAAGAAGAGAAAAAGGCAAAGCTTTAAAGGTTGAGTTTATGCACAACAACTTGGATGAAAGTTTTGAATACTCTAGGGATGATGAGAAATATCTTATGTCCAAGAAGTTTAAAACATGCTTAAAAATAAAGGAAGATCAAGGAACTTCCATAAAAGGAAGGATAGGTTCAAGAAACCTGTTCAAGAAGACAACAAAGAGGCCATCTACTGTGAGTGTAAGCAACCTAGACATATGAAGGTTGAATGACCTATACTTAGAAAGCGATGGACCAAAAAAATGAAGGTCAAGAAGAGTTTGATCGCCACTTGGGAAGATTTGGACAATAGTAGTAGTAGTAGTTTAGATGATGAAAAGGCGAACATCTATCTTATGGCAGATGTAGACGATACAAGATTAGAGGTATATTTTGACTCTAATTCTTATCCTTCTTATAGTTCTGATGAAGAGATGTCTTATGAAACTCTCTTTGCAAACTCTTATATGATGACTCTTGAGTATAAAAAAAATAAAAAAATGTAAATTCTTCTAAACAAAAAATGAAAAACTCAAGAATGATTCACCAATCAAACACTACCAGAAAAATTCAAACTCTCAAACATAAGATCATAAGAAATAAACCACCCAATGTTACAACATTGCAAGCTAAAAGTGTGCAACTCAAAAAGGATTTTACTAAATTTGTAGTTGGATCTTCTAAATTAAATATGATTTTAAAGCATAAAAGATTTTTGTTCGACAAATGTGGTATTGGGTTTGAATCAAAATCTAGGACATCACACTCCAAACCTAAGACTATTCTCTATAACATTTGCGAAAATAACAATCATCCTCCTAGCAAATACAAAAATAAAAAAAAACAAAAGAAGCAAGTCGAAGGTCAATGGTACTAACAAAAAAAAGGCCCAAAAACATTTAGGTACCAAAGTCTCAAATAATTCTTATTACAAATATCCTTGGTGGGAAAAAGAGAGGATTAACACTGGTACCTAGACAGCGGCTATGTTCCTAGACCTCCAACATCATGAAGGAATAGTCTCATTTGAAGGAAGTGGTAAAGAAAAAAATTAGAGGTATAGGTATGATTGGTAAAGACTTTATACCTACTGCTAATAATGTTTTATATGTTGAAAGATTAAAGTATAATCTACTTAGCGTAAATGAATTTTGTGATAAAAAATATACTGTATCTTTTGATAAAGGTTTCAAATTCGAGATATTCTATAAAAGATTTCAAAATGAAAAAGGTTTCAAATGTAGAGCCAAAGACAGTAGATGAAGTACTCAAAGATAATGACTGGATTCTAGCTATGGAAGAAAAATTTCATTAGTCTGAAAGAAATGATGTTTGGACACTTGTTCCAAATCTTGAACATCAGAGTATATAGAAACTTGATAGGTCATCAGAAATAAGCTAGACAAAAAAGGTAAATATTTTAAAAAATAAAGCTAGATTAGTGGCACTAGACTACAATTAATAAGAATGTATAGACTTTACTGAAACCTTTGCACCTGTTGCTAGACTTAAAGCTATCAGGATCATGTTAACTTTTTCAGCTCACAAAGGCATTACACTTTTTCAAATGAATGTAAAGAAAACATTTCTAAATGGAATTATTGAAGAGGAAGTCTATGTAAAACAACCTCTTCGTTTTGAAAATCCTAATTTCAAAAATCATGTTTTCAAACAAAAATGACTTTATGGTCTGAAATAAGCTCCTAGGGTTTGATGTAAACAATTAAGTAATTTCCTAATAAAGAATGACTTTATAAGAGGCAAGGTTGACATAATTCTTTTTAGGAAAAATTGTGGCAAAGATTTTATAGTAGTACAAATTTATGTTGATGATATCATATTTGGTGCTACTGATGAATCTCTAAGTAACGATTTTTCTAGGCTAATGTAGATGGCACTTGAAATGAGTATGATGGGTGAATCAAGTTCATTTTTAGAACTATAGATCAAGTAAATAAATAAAGGCATATTCATTCATCAATAGAAGTATAGAAAAAGATTCTTTCAAAATTTAAGATGAATGACTGCAAACCTATGCCTACACCTATGCATCCATTTGTAGGTTTGTCAAAAGAAAAATAAGGTAAACTAGTAGATTAGACAATCTAAAGAGGTATGATTGGTTCACTCCTATATCTTGCAATTAGTAGACTCGACATCATGTATAATGTATGCTTATGTGCACATTTTCAATTTCATCCTAGAGAGTTTTATCTTAAAGTTGTAAAGTGTATATTTAGATATCTTACATGTTCTACTAACCTAAGTTTGTTTTATTACAAAAATAATGATTTCATGGTAGCATGATTCTGAGCTGCAAACTATGTTGGTAATATGATTGATAGGAAAAACACAAGTGGAAGGTGCCACTTTTTGGGACCTTGTCTCATTTTAGGGCAAGTAAAAGGCATAACTCAATTGATATTTCCACTACACAAGAAGAATACATCTCTACTACTAGATATTGCTCATAATTATTATGGTTGAAATATAAATTGGAAGAATATTCTAGTTTTGAACATAACATACCTATTTTCTGTGACAATACTAATGTCACTAATCTTTCTAAAAATCTCATACAACACTCCAAAGATAAGAACATGGAGATAAGATATCATTTCATTTGTGATTATGTACCAAAAGAAGTTTTTGACATAATTTTTATTGATATGGATCACCAATGGACTGATATCTTTACTAAAGCTCTAGTTGAAGAACCCTTCATATACATTAGAGACCATCTGCATTTAAAATGCATTTCATATTAGTCATATATGTACATCGTCTTACATTCTTTTCATCTTACACATTTCATCTTTCATGCTTTTCATCTTACACATTTCCTCTTTCATGTTTTTCATCTTATGCTAACATGCCCATGCATGGCCTGCTTGACTCATTAATTTGATACACATTATATATGTATATATGTACTTTAACGTATAGTCTTTCATCTAAAAAGGTATACTTTTCATTTATTTTTCATTAATGTTTTCAAATGATTACAAAAATAAGAATAAAGTTTTCACAGAACAGTGGGACGATCAAAAGCACTATTGTTTTAGCTTGTTTCCTTCTCTCTCCTTATTATTTCACTTTACTGCTCACATTTGGGAAAAAACAAAACTTCTCTAACCCACTATATTCAAACAATTAACCATTTTTTTCTTCTCACATACTCTTATCTCTCTCGAGAACCTCAACTTCCTCTTTTAAATAATCTCACAAACCCTCTTAGAAATGACACCTAGAACACAAACTGCCTGAAGTGCCAAGGTTCCTATAGAGGAGTGTAGACGAACAATTTCGTCCAGGGGGCACACAAACAAGAAAATGGACCTCTGTCATGAAGGGAAGGAGCTCCCGAAGCAGGCAAACAACAAGATAGCACATCAGAAGGCCTAAAGGCCAAATAAGGTTGTTTTAGTAGCCCGGAACGGGCTGTTCCAAAATTGGAACGGGCCGTTCCGAACCTCGGAACGGGCCGTTCCAATATCAGAATGGGCCATTCCAATGTGACGAAAACACTTAAAGATCCGATACTGGAACGGGCCATTTCAATACCAGAACGGGCCGTTTCATATAACAAAAAAGGCTTGAATTTGTAAATTGGAACGGGCCATTCCGGAATGGAAATTATGTGTTAAACTCGCCTCTGGAACGGGCCGTTCTGATTTCAGAACGGCCCGTTCCAATACACTAAATTAACACGTAACGGTCAGATCCAGAACGGGCCGTTCCGATTTCAGAACGGGCAGTTCTGGACCCCTTCTGAAGGCTATAAATAGGCGGCTTGGGCTCATTTCACCAGGGACTCCAAAATTTCGTCCAGACTCCTTAGAGCACGAAATTTCTCTCTTTTTCTCTCTCCACCTCTCTTTTGTATTTCTTGAGATTTTTGTGAGGCATTGTAGTGTGAAGGGTTGCCACAAAGCACCTAAAATCTTCCTGTTTTGAAGATTCAATAGAGCTCATTCAAGAGGTATTTCAGTTAATCTCTTTCTCCTTTTTTATTTATTTCTTCTCTATAATAAATATTGTTATAATAAATATAATCATGTAGATATATTTTAGGATTAATTGTACAATTTAAATTTCAAATATGTAAATAAATATTAATAAAGGGGATTCAATATTTAATTTATTAATTCTTATCATGTTAACTTCATCATAGGGTACCGATTAAGGGCGTTGTAGGGGTGTTTAATACCTTCCCTACACGTAACCGACCCCCGAACCCAATTCTGGTTATCAAGGCCATTATTGGATCTTTAAAAACCTTTTCTTTTTCCAATGTTTTGAGTAAAATATTGGTGGCGACTCCATGAACTCATTTTTTAAAACCATTAATTGAGGATTAGTCTGGTGTCCGGGCATTCCTTAATTGATGAGACTTTTAAAAGGATGTCTAAACCATTAGTCGCAAGATCGGAAATTTTCAGGTTGCGACAGATGGCGACTCCACTGGGGATCTTTAAAGAGGGTCAGGCCCATTTAATTGATGAAGTTAATAAAATAAAAATAAAAATATAAATATTTTCCCCCTTTACTTTGTTTGCTTTATTTGTTTGGCTTTAATATTTGTTTTCCGGTTTAAATTCAACATTTGTTTGAAATAAAAATTGTACATAATCCTTTGCACACAACAGTTCCCCTTACACCCGGGGGCATGAGGGTAATAAACATAGGGAGTGGTTGACGTACGACCGACCCAAGTTTGGCCTTGGAGCCTGCGAGCCTTGTCAGAAATCACACTCAAGCTGATAACCGATTACTCTAGCCCGAAATACTGCGACAGACCTTAGAGTTTGCCAGGTGACGGCGACAGAGATACTGGGTCCCTATAATGGGGGCACCTTGGGGGCCTTAAGACCAGTGAGATTAGAACTATCCTATACAATTCACTTTTCTTGCAGGGACCACAGACCAAGGATTTAAACGTGATTGTTCGCGGGTGTACATTTGTTTGAGCATATGTGTGTTGCATTTGTTTGTATTTATTTATTTCAAATGGATAAGAATTACAAACAAATAAATATTAATAAAAAATATGATAAAAGTTTAACTCCCTTCTATATACCCAAACTTCAAAGCATCATATAGGATAGTTTATTTTAAAAAAAAAGAAGATAAATATATAGCAAAAATCATGCATCATTTTCTTTTAGTAAAAAAAAATGATAAAATTTAGACAGAAAACAAATATCATGCATCTTTTAGTTTAGCATATACATTCATTAGAAAATGGAAGACACATAGTATGTAAAGATTCTTGAGAAAGGAGAACATTCTAAAGTACAAGAATCGTGTGCACATACTAAGGAGGCCTACTAGACTTTGGACTCTCGTCATCCTTTCAACAGAAGGCAAAATCTACGTCTTCTCATACTTCTTCCGATTTAGAAAGATGTCATTCCTCAACTCAAATAGGAAATTATTTGAAATTTCGAAAAGGAGGCACGCAAAAAAGGAAATTGAAGAAAAAAAAAGAACAAGAATTTGCTTCAAAAGAACATAGTTTGGGAAGCTAAAGAAAACTCCGCTGATGAACGAGAAATCATGAGCCTAGGGAGTTTAAAATAAAATTTTGATGATAAGCTCCCTTACACCTCCAATTCGTTATCAAGTCACTCCAAACTACATCTTTCTTCTCTGACTCATCAACCTCATCAATAAAGATGAAAATTTTGGCAATCACCAAAATAGTGGTGAACCCGAAGATCCTATTGACAGTTACTTCTGATGGGAATAACATGAACAGAATTTGAGACGAAACGAAGACTAATTGCAAATCAACGCATGAGCAAGCATGTCTATAGGAACATCATTCAAGCATTAGCTTCTGTAGCCTGTTACAATATCGTCAAAGTGCACCGAAAGATTTGTACAAAGAATGTTCTCTAAACAAACAAATCAATGAGAATGATATTTGTTGAATTTCTCAATCATCTTTGTATTCTATTTTGCACTTCATATAGATAATATGTATTCCTTGTAAATAATAAATAAGAATAAAAAGGGAAACTTAACCTGTGCGTGTTAATCAAATAATGAGATCACTGGTAATCAAGTGCAAACCCGATACATCAAATTGAAAGCACTTAAAAACTAGTAATTGTGCAAAAAGACTGGGGGGCATAACACGCCCAAATTGACGATTCAAACACCGAGAGTTCCCCATGCGAAAATGACAACTGTTGGGATAGGAGGAATGATCAAGAATGAATGAATCCTTGCTTCTAGGGAATTACAACAAAACCCAATTGAAGAATAAAGGCATTGCATGACAAACACTCGCTAGGACGAAAACCCGTAAAGGGCGTCCTAGGCAAAAATTAGGGTAAAGAAAAAAGAATCAAAATCCCGATAGGATACGTCCTATGCAAAAGTTAGGGATACATAAAAAAAAAAGTAATGTCTGCTTGAGTTGAAAATCGAAAGGCGACTTGAGTATTCCCTTTAGAAAGCAAGAATTCATAAAGGTTTCACTCCGAAGTCGAAACACCCACATTCAAGCAAGTGGGAATGCGTTCCTAATGTAGTTCAACCAATCGTCAACCATGTCTCTCTAGGGGGCAACCTCGGTTAATCTCTTTGTGTACGAATCATGAACTCGGGGCATGCCCGGGCCTCCGAGCTTTGCTAAAGGGGCACGTGTAAATTGGAAGTACTGTCTTAAATGCCATAACATTCTTTCATTTCTCTTCTCCCTTTAAAATATTCACTCTAGGCCTCATCCATTAACCCTTAATAAACAATATGTATTTACGACAAAGATCTTACATAATAGCATGGAATCCAAACATGACTGGGTTTAATAAAATAAGGCGTCCCATACAAACGTTGCAAAAATGAAAGCCTGGTAGAAACCCACTAAAGAGGGGGCTACGCAAAATTAGGGCAAGATCCGTTAGGGGGTCACAATTGAAAAGGGGAACCTAGGCAAAATTAAGGATCAAAAGAAAAATGGCTGCTAGGAAACACATCCAAAGTAACCTAGGCAAAAGTTAAGACATTAAAGCAGCATCCCGAGCTGAAAACTGAAAGGCGGCTCAGGAGGGATCATACAATCAGAGCACAAGCCCAAGTCATCACCCCACTTTCCAAAAAGATTAATACACAACGATAACTTCCTTGTAGTAAATACGTTTTGTCTAACTAGCTTGGTTTTCAACAATTGGAAGTCTTGTCTCGACCAGAAAGATTAGGAAATGAGTAAAAGGGCATTCATTCCTAATGGAATGCTTTTTGCGAAGTTCATTATGGACATCGACATCGATACCGCCAGCTACAAGCAAGGCAAGGGGGTGACCGAAATCAACCTCACCACCTTTAAGAGAATGGGGATTGCTACCTTCTTACTAGTTTGAAAAGGAAGGAAGGTGCAGTGAAGACAAAATCAAGTACTAATCCATTGTTTAAGAAACTTGCTACCAACCAATGCTCTCTCCATGGTCTTCTTGTGACCCAAACACAAACACCTCTTCCACCATTGAAAAGAAAATCCTTTATTTCTCACCCTTAAACCACCATTCTTGACTTTTCATCTAACTGAATTAATAAGCCCCTCTTTTTTCATCTTTCTCACCCTCAACCCATTTCCTCTCACCCATTAGCAGCTCAATAGTGAAGCCTCCCCTAACATCAACAATCCAAAAAGAGACGCTTTGTGCATGGGCTTCTAGAGCATAAAATAAAGAAAGAAAAAACGAAGAGCTTCAAGCATGCTAAGCATTTATCTCAGAAAGAGGTTGAAGAATAAAAATGAAAGAGGCTAAACTAGCCACTAAAGAAGCTAGATTTCTTGAAGAAGCAATTCATCTCTCTACTAATGTAATAATAGTAGCTGTTAATCCACTCTCCCTTCTCTTGAAGAATATCCATCCACCATAGATAAAAGTGTCTATTGTTGACTAGAGTCTTTGACCAACACAAACATGCATGTATATTATTGAGGAGAATGTTCATCTTACTCAGACAAGAGAATTTGATGTAAAAGAGAGTCTTCGCCCAACCTAGACAGGAGCGTCTAAGGTTAAGACTAGCTAATGAAGGATCTATTGAAGCCACCCCAACATTCCAACCTGCATCATCTAAAACACCTGTTGTTGGAGCAAATGAAGTTAGAAGAAAAACACATAGAAGGGGAGGTTGAATATGTATGAGTATGAATGAAGGAATTTTAAAAATGTTTTCACAGAGGGACTCTTTTTCGTCCAATAAAAGTATTATTTTGAATACTAAAGAACTGTGTAGGATTTTGTTAACAAAGGATTTTGCGTCTGATAGTTTATCGTCTGCAAAAGAAATGTTTCTCAAAATAATAAATTAAGCAAGTGTATTTTTCGTCTAAAGAGAGTTACAGTGATGAATAAGCAATGGACGAAATTTTCAGTATGATGTATTAACTAAACAAAATTGCGTCTGAAATGTAGATAAACAATGCAAAGATTTTTATACTGGTTCGTTCAAACTAAGCTACGTCCAGTCTCCTTCAATTGAAGGGTTCCATTAAATTTCCAATTAAGTACAAGTATTATCACCACTTCTGGTTTGCCGAGTATTATCGACGACTTCTAGCCCACCAACTTCAGTTGTCAGCGCTAGTATTCTTTGTTCAGCCTCTTCAGGATCTCAGTGAGTATTCTCGACCACTCCTGGTCCTCGAGTATTATCAATCATTCCTAGTTCACCAACTTCACTCATTGGTGCTAGTATTCTTTGTTCAACCTCTTCAGACTCTCAGTGAGTATTCTCGACCACTCCTGGTGCCCAAGTATTATAAACCACTCCTGGTTGGCTAACTTCACTCATTAGTGTCGCCACCCGCCGAAACGGACCTTGGCATTCGCGACGATGGTTGGACTCGTTTTTATAGTTTGAAAAGTGGTGGATTGTTAGAACGACTTATTCCCAAAACTGAGACCTCGTCGAACTAATAATTTTATTAAATGAGTCACTAATCCATGTTAATCTCAAGCGAGACCCTCCATGGAAAAGTGGTGTATTGTTAGAACGATTTATTCTCAAACTGAGATCTCATCGAGCTAACAATTTTATTGAATGAGTCACCAATCCATGTTAATCTCAAGCGAGACCCTCCATGGATTAGTGGTTTTCGCAAACGAAGGGTTCTTGGAGTCGCCACCAATGTTTTACTCAAAATATTGGAAAAAGAGATAAGGCAATTGATTTCAAAAATCAACTTTGGCCATTACAACCAGAGTCGGGTAAGGGAGTCGGTTACGTGCGAGGAAGGTGTTAGCACCCCACAACGCCCCTTTCGGGTTCCCTATGACGGATTATTTTATTAATAATAGTGTAAAATTACTAAATTACCCCTATTTATTATAAACGGCTATGAATAAGATATCTACATGATGAATAAATTAAACATGCGATGCAACAATCAGAAAGCAGTAAAAGGAAGGATTTTGAAGAAGAAACCTTTGAAGCGTGCTTTTATATATTCAAATGTTAGGAGGCTTTTTGGCCCTCCCTCCCACTACACGCTCGCTCGCTCCTTCCCTAAAAATTAATCTTTACTATGGAAATCAAAAAGATTTCCCTTCGACTAGTTCGAGTTCTCAAGCTAAATGCTCAGAACTCAAGAACTTCGTCGGATCGGCTCTCGGAGAGAATTCTAGGGCAGAACACTGCTCAAAAACCCCAGAATGCTCAACAAGAAGGTCCAAATGTGTGCCAAAAGTGTGGAATGACGTCCAAATGACGTCCTATATATAGGAGTGAGGCGCAGTACGACCTCTGACATCAATACGGCTCGTACTGAAGTTTTGAACTACAGTACGGCCGTATTGAATTCAGTACAGCCGTACTGAAGTTCAAAAACTTCAGTACGGCCGTATTGGTTTCAGTACGGCCGTACTGAAGTTCAAAAACTTCAGTATGGCCGTATTGGCTTCAGTACGACCGTATTGTAGTTCAAATTGTTCAGTACGGCCGTACTGAACTTCTAGGAGACCGTATTGAGCTTCAATCCTCCCACATCCTTATTTTAAGCTACTCTAAGACTTCTAAACCTATGAATAATCAGCCTAGGGTCTTCCAGGGGTCCTTCCGGCTGACTTTCCTTTGGTCTTCGAGAGTCTTCGAGTCTTATTTCCGACCCGGACAATTTTAGGGGTCTACAGCTGCCCCCCCTTTACTTAGTCAGACGGCTTTTTTGGTGTACCGGTTGACAAGTAAAGGAGTTGACCCAATTGTCCGGGGCATAAGCCATCCTTCCGACTTGTAGTGTCTTCCGGTGGAAAATTGTTGAGTAGCCTCTCCAGGTTGAGTATTAGTCGTCGCCTCTCCAGGCTCGTGCATACCTCGGTGTTTCTAACAACCTCGGTAGCTGAGTACCGCCTCTCCAGGCTCTGCCTCCGTGTTTCTAACGACGTTAGCAGTTGCACACCTCCGTGTTTCTGACGACGTTGGTGGCTGAGTACCGCCTCTCCAGGCTCTGCCTCTGTGTTTCTGACGACATTGGCAGTTGCATACCTCCGTTGTTTCTGACGACGGGGTAGCTGAGTATTAGTCGTCGCCTCTCCAGGCTCGTGCATACCTTGGTGTTTCTAACAACCTCGGTAGCTGAGTACCGCCTCTCCAGGCTCTGCCTCCGTGTTTCTGACGACGTTGGTGGCTGAGTACCGCCTCTCCAGGCTCTGCCTCTGTGTTTCTGACGACATTGGCAGTTGCATACCTCCGTTGTTTCTGACGACGGGGTAGCTGAGTATTAGTCGTCGCCTCTCTAGGCTCGTTGCATACCTCGGTGTTTCTGACAACCTTGGTAGCGTGAGTTTGCCCTCTCTAGGGTCTGCGGTTTGCCCTCCCCAGGGTTGCGTACCTCCGTGCTTCTGGTCACTTTGGTAGCGTGAGTTTGCCCTCTCCAGGGTTGCGTACCTCCGTGCTTCTAGTCACTTTGGTAGCGTGAGTTTGCCCTCTCCAGGGTCTGCGGTTTGCCCTCCCCAGGGTCTGCCTCCGTGTTTCTGACGACGTTGGCAGTGTGAGTTTGCCCTCTCCAGGGATCTGTGATGATTTTGTCTCCACAGTCCACGATGCTGCTTCGACGGTTGTTTTTGATTTTGATGCCGCTGAGGGCTGGATAACGCAGGGATCCATCTATGGGATGTGCAGTTACTCATAGGTTCTTGTGTCCCAACTTTCCATTGCGTAGTTGGTGCCCATTGGGGAATTTCTGATTCCTTAGGGATGCAGACACGAAGATGCTCTTTCCGAAGCGAGCGGTGCCTTATGATTGGCTGACGTCCTTTCGACGTTGGTGGAGTATCCCGGTTATCCTTATTCGGGTGACTCTTTTGATTTTCCAGTTTTTGTTGCCTCTGCGTAGGCTGTTATCCGCTGAGGGATTCTGTCGTTGATTTTGATTGGCCTCTTCTGTTAGGCGGATTATCTTGACGTTCGGTGTTCGGCTGAGTGCCGGATTCCGCTTGGGGAATGATTATTGATCTTTTCGATTTTTCTCTTTTTGAAAGAGTGCCTCTGAGTAGGCGAATGATCTTGATGTTCTGAGTGCCGGATTCCGCTTGGGGAATGGTTATTAATCTTTTCGATTTTTTCTCTTTTTGAAGGAGTGCCTCTGAGTAGGCGAATTATCTTGATGTTTGGCGTTCGGCTGAGTGCCGGATTCCGCTTGGGGAATGGTTATTGATCTTTTCGGATTTTCTTTTTTTTTTGAAGGAGTGCCTCTGAGTAGGCGAATTATCTTGATGTTTGGTGTTCGGCTGAGCGCCGGATTCCGCTTGGGGAATGGTTGTTGATGTTTTTTGATTTTTTTTTTTTTTTGAAGGAGTGCCTCTGAGTAGGCGAATGGGGATTGAAGATCTTATGTATCCCAGAGTATTATTTAGAAAGCCTCTTCAGGCTTAGCTTCACTCGTCGCTCGAGTTGGAAAGCTATCTTCCACTGAGGAAGTCAAAGTCCTTTGACTCAGATATTTCGTTTGGATGATCATTGCTTCCATTGGGGGATCTTACTGATCTTGCTTTGATAGCTCTTACTGGGGATTAGGTCCAAGAGTGTGAGCTGAGAAGTCTCTGGGGAGTATTATTTCAGCAAGCCTCTCCAGGCTCAGTTATTCTGCATGATTGGGGAGTATTATTTCGGCAAGCCTCTCCAAGCTCAGTTATTCTGTATGATGAGGGAGTATTATTTTGGCAAGCCTCTCCAGGCTCAGTTATTCTGTATGATGCGGTTGATTTTCTGAATTTTTGCCTTTTTTGTCGTTTTTTGGCTTTTTCTGTTGACTGCTGTCATACACAAGCAATTTTTTTATTTTTCTATTTTATGCGATTGCCTCATGATAAGGTCTTTAAATGTGCAACTAAAGGCCAATACGGATGTATCCATTTCAGTACGCCTGTATTGAGTTAAAAATTTGTTCATAACCCTAATTTTAGTACGGGCATACTGAACATGGTACGGGCGCATTGTTTTTTCTAAAGTTTGATTTTTTTTTTTTTTGAATAAACAGAGAATAAGTGATCTTCCATTACACCTATCATCTGTATGCATGTATGCGGTATGATGCACCTAATTCTATTTGATTCATTTTTCAAAAGAATTAACCGATGCGTTTCTCTGTTTGGATTTTTGCCATTCCTCTAGACGGGCTGTGCGTTGCCGATTTCTGTAACCGAGGAATGATGCGTGTTATATTGAGATGGACGTCATCAACCCAGTGATCCTCCCTTTCCTTTAGAAGACGTGTCAACCTTCCTATTGACCACTATATCTCCATGTTTCCACTAGATTATCCTAAAATCGTTTGGGACAAGAGAGAAAAGAAAGGAAAGATATTTTTGTTCTGAAGTTTGTGTTTTAGAGGGGATTTATTTTTCAAAAATGGTTTTTGTAAGAATGGTTGGCCAAGGTAGGCTTATGTGTTTAGGCTTGTTTGATTAAACACTTATGAAGTTAAGAAAATCTTGTTATTGACGTTGTGATTTTGACAACTTAGATAGCTTCCTTTGAACCTTTTTTGAATTCGGCTCATGGTACCATCATGGATTTCTTTTGTTTTTTGATTGTCCTTATTTTTGCCTAAAACACCCTTTTGTGGCGTTTTAGCGGACTTTTGTTTTTGTTCATTTTTGCAACCCTAACTTTTGCCTAGGTCACCCTTTCGTGGGATTCCTAGCGGGTCTTTTGCTATTATTTTTGCGCAGCCCCCTTTTTGGGTTTCCTGCCGAGCTTCTTTTATTTTAAAGGATTTCTTTTTATCCATGATGGCACTTGTCGAGGCCAAGGGAAGGTGCTCCAAGTTGTCACACACACTTCCACATAAAAATGATGCGGGTTTATTATTATTAAGATGATTTTAACCTCATTCATGTTTATTCAAACAGGGTTAAAAATAATGCGGTTTAGAAATTTATTGTAAGCAAGAAGAGAAGCAGTAAGAAATAATAAAGAATGATTTTATTATAATCATAATGGAAACATGTGCCCTATCGAGGCTCGGGGGTCGGGCTGTCCCCGAGGAGTAATCTCTAATAGTCATCAGGTCTATACATCCCTATCGGAAGGAGAAGAGCACTTGATGACGACGACCGGCCTTGACGCTTGTGAACCGGCCTTCCTAAAGATCTGGCTTAAAGAACGTCGAGAAGGATCTTGGTTCCTCTTCGTCCTTTGATCTTTATTAGGGTTGTATCCTAACCCTTGTTTCCCCGGATTATCCTTGATAATGGGTAGCTCGGGAATTCCTTGGGAATCCTTGCCAAGTCCTTGTCCTGGCAAGTATCCGTTCTTGGTGAGCATGGAGGCTACCTTCTTCATTTCTCGGGGAAACGTTTCAACATTGGCAATTTCCAATGCTTGGAAGGCGGTTTCTAGAGCTTCCTCCGCTGCATCCACGTAAGGTATGGTGGATGGCTTGCTGATGAGTATATCGTCTTCAGCTTGTACAGTCACCAGCTTGTCACCCACAATGAATTTGACTTTCTGGTGGAGCGTAGAAGGAACAGCTTTTGCATCATGAATCCATGGTCGGCCGAGGAGACAGCTGTATGCGGGAGTAAGGTCCATCACTTGAAATTCGACGTTGAAGATGGTGGGTCCAATTTGGATTGGGAGATTGACTTCTCCCACCACTTCTCTTTTAGAACCGTCGAAAGCTCGGACGATCATGTTGCTCGGGCGCATTTGGATTCCCTTGATTGCCACTTGATCGAGCGTTCTTTTTGGCATCACATTCAAGGAAGATCCATTATCCACCAAGACTTTAGCGATGTGATACTCCTTGCACTTTACAGAGATGTGCAAGGGCTTGTTATGATTTGGTCCCCCAGCGGGGATTTCTTCATCGGTGAAAGTGAGGTGATCATTAGCCGTGATGTGACTAACAATCCCCTCAAACTTGTCTTGGGAGATAGTGTGCGACACATATGCCTCGTTCAAGACTTTCAACAGAGCCTGTCGATGCGGTTCGGAGCTTAGGATCAACGACAATAGGGTAATCTTTGCGGGCGTGCTATCAAGTTGATCCACGATGGAGTACTCACTCTGTCGGATATATCTTAACAGCTCGTCAGTCTCCTCCTCGGATTCTTTGTTTTCCTCAGTTTTCTCTTTTTCTTTTTCCTTTTCTTTATTCTTGGGAGCTTTATCATGAAGATCTTCGGGAGTGTAGATCCTGCCACTCCTAGTCATGCCCCCAAGTCCAGCGATGTTAGAGATATCGCTGTCGGCAGAAGAATGGATGTCGTATATCCACGGCACAGCCTTATTTGATTCGTAGGGGAAAGGTCTTGGAGCAGTGATCCTTAACGGCGTCGGACCTTCCCCTTTATTTGTCATGATTACCAACAACAGAGTTGACGTGCGTTCGCTTGGCGCGGTTGTTGGCTTGCATTTAATAACAAATGGCGTGCGATCCATTCTGAATATACGCATCGCTTAATCCTTTCTTTTTATTACTATTATTAATGAATTACTAGGAGGGATGTATGAAATGTAAACCTAGATCCCTCCATGATCTTTGATAAGAATGCATGATATGAGATGATGGCGTTGAATATGCATGCATTGTGTTTATTCAACTAAGCATTATCATGTTTTCAGGATGTCCCTAAGATGATGCATGATAATTGCTTGGTTTGGATGAATAACTTTTTTCTTTTTTTTGGGTATTTTGTTTTTTTTTGTATATATTTTTTTTTGGTGAAAATGGAAACTACCTATATGAATGTGATGAAGGTAGATGTTAAAACCATGTAATGGAAGATTCTTATTCCTATTTATTCTTATTTTAAAAGGGGAATGTTGTATGTTTAAAGAATGCAACGTATGCTCAAACAATGTCACATAAACAATGCACACACAATTCACTCATCCACGAACAGTCACGAGCGAATCACGAGGTAGGGGTATCCTGCAGAAAAGTGCATATTCAAGGTGGTTCTAACTGTTCTCACCGGTCCAAGGCCCCCAAGGTGCCCCCATTAAAGGGACCCAATTCCTCTCGTCGTAAGTCGATGGAAAGCTCCAACGCACTGTCGGACTCGAGTTCATGGTTATCACCTTGAGTGATGTTTTCCGACAACGGTCTACGGGCACCTATAGACCCATTCGACAACCGGCCGTACTAACATCCACTCCCTATGGCTTTCCACTCATGCCCCCGGGTATAGAGGGAACTGTTGTGTGCAAAGGTTTGTGTGCAGTTTTTATTTCAAACAATTGCGAAAATTTAAACATACAACAGTTATTAAAAACCACATAGATAAAACATATTATCATACAAGCTAGGGGTAACGAAGTAATTTTAAACTATTATTTTAGAAATAATCCATCACTAAATGGGACTGACTCTCGAGGCTTCCCCAGTGGAGTCGCCATCTGTCGCCACCCGCCGAAATGGACCTTGGCATTCGCGATGATGGTTGGACTCGTTTTTATAGTTTGAAAAGTGGTGGATTGTTAGAACGACTTATTCCCAAAACTGAGACCTCGTCGAACTAACAATTTTATTAAATGAGTCACTAATCCATGTTAATCTCAAGCGAGACCCTCCATGGAAAAATGGTGTATTGTTAGAACGATTTATTCTCAAACTGAGATCTCATCGAGCTAACAATTTTATTGAATGAGTCACCAATCCATGTTAATCTCAAGCGAGACCCTCCATGGATTAGTGGTTTTCGCAAACGAATGGTTCTTGGAGTCGCCACCAATGTTTTACTCAAAATATTGGAAAAAGAGATAAGGCAATTGATTTCAAAAATCAACTTTGGCCATTACAACCAGAGTCGGGTAAGGGAGTCGGTTACGTGCGAGGAAGGTGTTAGCACCCCACAACGCCCCTTTCGGGTTCCCTATGACGGATTATTTTATTAATAATAGTGTAAAATAACTAAATTACCCCTATTTATTATAAACGGCTATGAATAAGATATCTACATGATGAATAAATTAAACATGCGATGCAACAATCAGAAAGCAGTAAAAGGAAGGATTTTGAAGAAGAAACCTTTGAAGCGTGCTTTTATATATTCAAATGTTAGGAGGCTTTTTGGCGCTCCCTCCCACTACACGCTCGCTCGCTCCTTCCCTAAAAATTAATCTTTACTATGGAAATCAAAAAGATTTCCCTTCGACTAGTTCGAATTCTCAAGCTAAATGCTCAGAACTCAAGAACTTCGTCGGATCGGCTCTCAGAGAGAATTCTAGGGCAGAACACTGCTCAAAAACCCCAGAATGCTCAACAAGAAGGTCCAAATGTGTGCCAAAAGTGTGGAATGACGTCCAAATGACGTCCTATATATAGGAGTGAGGCGTAGTACGGCCTCTGACATCAATACGGCCCGTACTGAAGTTTTGAACTACAGTACGGCCGTATTGAATTCAGTACGGCCGTACTGAAGTTCAAAACCTTCAGTACGGCCGTATTGGTTTCAGTACGGCCGTACTGAAGTTCAAAAACTTCAGTATGGCCGTATTGGCTTCAGTACGGCCGTATTGTAGTTCAAATTGTTCAGTACGGCCGTACTGAACTTCTAGGAGACCGTATTGAGCTTCAATCCTCCCACATCCTTATTTTAAGCTACTCTAAGACTTCTAAACCTATGAATAATCAGCCTAGGGTCTTCCCAGGGGTCCTTCCGGCTGACTTTCCTTTGGTCTTCGAGAGTCTTCGAGTCTTATTTCCGACCCGGACAATTTTAGGGGTCTACAATTAGCACTAGTATTCTTTATTTAGCCTCTTCAGGCTCTAAGTGAGGATTATCGACCACTCCTGGTCCGCTAACTTCACTCATTAGCGCTAGTATTTTTTGTTCAACCTCTTCAGGTTCTTAGTGAGGATTCTTTGACAAGCCTCTCCAGGCTTCTACAAGTATTCTTTTCCTAGCCTCTTCAGGCTTTACAAATGATAAGTAATTTGTTTTGGGTATGTGGTTTACTCTCACAGAGAGGATACAAAGATTTACTACACTCACTAAGGTTTATGTTCCTAAGTTACACTTAGAACTCCTTAGTGTATAAAGATAAATACAATTTTTTACATTTGACTATGTATGCTCTATCTCTAGTTTCGTTGCTTCTTGGGCTTTCACCAACCTTTCCAGGTTTGAAGTCATGACATATATATAGTCTTTGTCAAATCTGCCCATTGCAAATGTTCGTTGAAGAAGAATGTAGTCATTCATGACTAGTTCGATCTTTCATTTAATTCTTTAGATCTTGCATTAAATGTTGCTTCTTGTTTATAAACATTGCATGGAGTCTTCTTCATTTTGTTAGCTGTAGTGTGTAACTTTAACTGTGACCTAGGAACTTCTTGTCCTTTTTCGGTCATCATAGCTGCAAAAGCATTGTCTTTATCTGAAAAAGTAATGTACTTTTTATGACACATGCATGCTTCGACTTTTGGGCTTGCATTTCTCTTTCTTCTTCTTTTCCTTTTAGCACGCAATCATTTTGAGAGTTCTTTGTTTGATTGTAGATGATGCCTGAATTGTCCTTTGAGACCTGATTCTTCAAATGCTTGTATGGCAGTATTCGTCTATGTCTGGTAGTCCATGTGCATCTCAAGACTTGATCTTCTTCTGAGCATTTGTCATTGATGCTTTGATTTCCTTTGGTCTAGTCAACATTGTAGATGGAAAAACTTCATTTCAGTCTTGAATGCTTTTCAGTCTGTGCTGTCTTTCGTCTGATATGTAATTGACTTTTGTCTAATTCTCGACCAGCCTTTATCTGAGTCCTTATGTTGCACATTAGGTTGTGCTTGACATACCTACGTCTGGTATTTGATCCATTATTGTCTAGCGCTCATGTCGTATTTCATCTATCACTTGACTTTGCTTCGTTTGATCCTCATGCTATGCTTTGCCTTGACTCATCTTTGTTTGGTATTTGAAGAGGTTTCGTCTGTGGTTTGTATCATCTAAAGCTTGATCATTTTCCTACTTGTGCTAGACTTGGCTTCGTTTGGCCTTTTCGTCTGATGCTTAAGACTTTCCTTTCTTTATCTTGGTTCCAGTATAAGAAGTGGCACATGCTTTATTCTTCAATTTTCCTGTAGTTATGTTTTTCCGAAATACTAACACACATGTTAAAAATAATAATATGTATTATATTTGTCTCATTCAAAACTTTGCTGGAAATTGCTTCGTCTGAGTTAACAACAAAGTGGTCTTATCGCTAGTTGAAAAGACCTGTGGACTTGCCAATGAAAATGCTCAACTATCTTTTGAAGTTTCTGCAATTAACACCATACCATTGAATGTAGATACCTCCTTGGTGGAACTAGAATTGAGATAGCCAAAGGACTTCACCTCTCTCATGCCACCAAGTGAGAATATAGAGATATCAAGCATTGTCTCTAAGGAAGATTCAAAAATGGAGCTAATGATGGAGTAACAAACCACCAATGAGTAAGATGTATAAATTCCTATCTATGATTCCACGAGAAGGTTGCCCTACTTCAATATGAAGGATTACCTCTATATGTGCTACTGTGATGGGTAACCCATTACCATTCAATCCCAAAATACTGAACTTCAACCCCTTGATCTGCATGGTCAACATCATCTAGATGGATAAACCTGAGCACTCATCAATAGTAGCGTTATGAACATGAAGATGCTTGCCACTTCTGAGTTGTTTTGGAGTTAGGTTATGAGGGAACCCTTCATAATCTTCCTTTCATGATTGGTGGACCTAGAAGGTCATGTTAGATCCAATCTAGGACTAAATTCTTTTAAGTTGAGTCCAAACTCAAAGTTGTGTAGCACTTGATTTGTAAATGAAAGGAAAAGAAGGCTAGCTACATTAAGGATGTAAGGTATATGAGGTATGCCAAATGCCATCAATTTGGTGACTCTAGTATAGACAAAGACTATCATTTCCTCTCTATTGGTTGTTACTACCAACAAACTCCACCTCTTCCTACTACTCACCCTTCTGCTTACAACACTCTTTACCAATCATATCACACATTCGTCTATTCTTCTCGTTTTGTTTTTCCTTTTATTTCTCATTTGCTTGTAAATATTTATACTACCTCTACCACTACTTTTTTTACCCCTTCTATACCTGCCTAAAATGCCTCTTGGATGCCATCTTCATTTGTTGTTCTTGACTCCATATCTGAACTCAAAATGATGGTCACTTATTTGATCTCAACACTCCAAGAATCAATTTGTCAACTATGTCACTTTGATACGAAGTATTAGAAGTTGCTTGCCAAGCTCTATATCGATATCAACTCTGATGACGAGTCTTTAGACTAGTACTACTTTGGTTCTAGCTTTTATTAGTGCTAAAAAGGGAGTACAACATTAGTTTTGTTTTTGAAAACTTCTGTTTAAGTATTTTTTATTCTACGTGCTTTGTAAACTATTTTCTCTATGCATTTTTTAAACCATTTGCTCCAATTTAGGAGGAGCATACTTATTATGTTTATAAAGTCTTGATATATCACTTACCTAGTATAGATTAGACGATCCAATTAGATAAAGAAATCAAACCTCAAAAAGATTAGAAGTTCATAAACCATCATCCCCAAGATCTTATCCTAGGAGATAAAGTTGAAAGAGTAAAGACCAAATCAAATTTAAAAAATAATACATCTTATGCTCTCATTTCAAAAATTGAGCCCAAAAAAACTGATGAAGCATTAAATGACAATGACCGGATCATTGTAATGGAAGAAAAGCTTCACCAATTTGAGAGAAATGATGTCTCGACCTTTGTCCCCAAGCCAACACATCAAAGTGTTATTGGAACTAGGTGGGTCTTCAGGAACAAACTTGACAAGTTAGGTGAAGTGGTAAGAAATAAAACTAGATTAGTAGCTTAAGGCTATAATCAGCAAGAAGGTATTGATTTCACTGAAACCTTTGTTCTAGTTGCCAGGCTTAAAGCTTAATTATGTTGGCTTTTACAACTTATGAAGATATTAAGTTTTATCAAATGGACGTGAAGAATTCCTTTTCAAATGGAATTATTGAAGAAAAGGTGTATGTCAAACAACCTCTAGGATTTGAAATTCCTGAATACAAAAATCATGCTTTCAAACTTAAAAAGGTTCTTTATGGTCTGAAACAAGCTCCTAGAGCTTGGTATGACAGACTAAGAAATTTTTTACTTGAAAATGAATTTCTAAGAGACCAGACATTATGTTTAGTGTTTGTCTTTGTGCTAGATTTCAATTTGAGCCCAAATAATCTCATTTAAAGTTTGTGAAATGAATATTCAGATATTTCGTAGGTTTTACTAACCTTAGTTTGTTTTATATTTTAGGTTAGCATGATTCTGTGGTGCAGACTATGCTAGAGACGAGGTTGAAAGAAAGAACAAAAATGGAGGGTGTCATTTCTTGGGGAACTGCTCATCTCATGGGCAAGCAAGAAGCAAAACTCCATAGCTCTTTGAACAACAGAGGTAGAATACATCTCAACTAATGGGTGTTGTTCACAATTATTATGGGTCAAGTATCAAATAGAAGACTACACAAGTCTTGAATCCAATATCCCTGTATTTTGTGATGACACTAGTGCCATAAATCTATCCAAAAGTCCTATTCAACATTTTAAGCCTAAGAAAATTGAGATAAGATATCACTTCATTCGTGATTATGTCCAAAAAGGTATTTTTTGTTAGAAAAGAATGGCTCAATCCAAGAGGGGGGTGAATTGGATTCTATTACACTTAAATTTTTTTTCCAGAGTTCTAAAGATCTTTATTTCAGCTTAAATTTTTCTAATATGAATTCTCAAAGAAGTTCCTTGAAAGGATTGCCAACGGGAATGAGTCCTATATGCTTTCTTGATCAATCTTGATTAAGTTCAATGTTAAGAACACTTAATATGCAACACCTTGGTTCAGTTTAACACAATGTTTTGCATACAAAATTATTAATCAAGATCATCCACTTTAATACTCAACCAAGATTTTTCTCAATGTAAAAGATAAGAGTGAGAGAGAAGAATGCACAAGTATTTTATCCTAGTTCAGCCACTCCACATGTGACCTACATCCAGTCCTCAATCATAACCTGATCAAGATTTGTTCCACTATCTCAATGAAGAAGTTTTACAAGCATACCACACATGGATATACTCCTACATTCAAGATAACCACTTTCTTGCCCCCAAGAAAGCACTTCTTGTAGAAACCCACTACAAGAATTCCTTACCACTTGAGATACCTACTCAAGATTTCCCTTACACTTTACACAAAGAATTAAAGGAACGAATTCACCTGGAAGCTGAACAAATCAAACTGTGAATTCTGAAAGTAAATCTTAATCTCTCTCGCCCGAGAATGTAGTGATGATGATGATCTCTATCAAAGCATTTCAAAATGTTTTACTTCTTGGTTTCACAAAGAAAACACTCCAAGAAGGTCACAAAGACTTCACAATATAGTTTTTCTCTTATTAATTCTCAACTCATCCTCTGTTCTGAAGTTTCAAAGTGTGAAAGCTATTTATAAAATTTTTAGAACTAGATAATCGATTAATTTAAAGGATAATCGATTATTTTGTTCTTCATGATTTCTGGAAACCACTCAAGAACAGAATAATCGATTATTTTGCAGGATAATCGATTATTCCAGAGAGTGCTTCCTGGAATAATCGATTATTTCATAGATAATCAATTATTACAGCAAGGCTCTTTTCACCTATTGCTAGAATAATCGATTACATTGAATGATAATCGATTATTTTGAGTTAGTTTTCAAAAACTCAATTTTATACTTCAAAAAATCTTTCCAAGTATTTTAAATCATCATCATACTCACTCTTAGTCAAATTATATTAAAATTTACTCATGCAGCATACACATGCAAAACAAGCTAATCAAAATAATACAACTTATAAGAACTTATAAGCTATTCCTATTACACATCATGATATTCATATCTTCCTTTCTTGATTGGTTTGTGTCCTTGGTCAGCTTCAACTCTTTTGTTATCATCAAAACTCTCATACTTCAAGTCTTCGTTGATTCACTACTCCATGTATCTCAACAATCTCCCCTTTTTTGATGATGACAAACCATACAAGCCACTATGTTTTGCAAACTAGCATTTCACATTTTTAGATATGAGCTTATCATGCCTTGTTCATATTTAGTCTTGCAAAACAAACTCAAACCTTTCTCCCCCTTTGGACAACATAAAAAACAAATAGGTATATATATGTCCAGATATAGAGAAATAAATTTTGCAGATTGCACATGTACAGATTTATGCACAAGAGTCATTTTCTCAAAATCAATGCCACAAGACTAACTTAATACCAAGAAATCAGTCAAGCATTATCACCATAAGCATTGTTCCAATTAATCCAATTTAAACTCAGAATTTGTATCCGAGATTTTGATACATCATGAACGCATATGTACTTGATACACAATTTATTCCACATGATACATTAGCTACAATAAGAAACATCTCAAATACACCAGCAAACATCAACATATATACATCAATTCTATCATAAACATATATCAATGTTCAGATCAGAATATGGCAGTATCAATCATTCAAATCAATGTAACCATGATTATACTAAACATAATATAACAACATAATTAAATTTATATTGCACCAGAATTATAATTGTTCAAACCAAGATATAGCCAAAATAAGCAAATTGTTTAGAAATTAAAATGATTACAACCCAATTGAAATTTAAAACAGAATTTTTAAACTAAAAATTCTAAAACAGAACATTAAAACTCCTAAACTCATCACTCTGAGTCCTCTTGCATTCCAAGTTGAGCCTTAATCCTTGCAATCTCATGATCAAGGTTATCAAACCGATCAAGAATGCCAGAATAATATGACTCATGCTTCCTTGACATTTCCATCACAGCATCCAGCTTATTGATCATAATCTGTTCAAACGGAGAAAATGCCTTAGGCTTCGATTCTTGCTCTTGTTCAGGTTCAATTTCCACTTGCGGTGGATGTTTCTCATCATGAGATGGAATACCGTCTTCGTCCGTTGTCAGTTTCGGTGTTGGAGGAACATCACCTTTGAATACCCATTTATCTTCTTGCTTTAGCATCCCCATATGATGCAAAGAATATTTTTTAATCTTATTTGAGGCATGGAGAATTATCTTTTTCTCTCCTTGAAAATCAACACCAGCTTTTTCAAAAATCCTAGATAGCAATAAAGCATAGGGTATTGGACCATCCTCCTTTCTCCTAGCCTTCCAGATACAATCATTCACAACTGACACCCAATCTATCTTTTCCTTTTTCTTAATAACATGCAGTAGCAAAATATCATCTCTAGACATTTGAGCATGGTTATGAAGTCTAGGCTTAAGCATCCAAGCTATTATAAAAGAAATCAACCTAGAGTTTTTCTTCATACCTCCAGCCAGAAATTTGTTGTAATTTGTGGTCTCCGGGTTCCTTTGACAATTTCTAAAAGTTGTCAGCTCTTCAAAGTCACCAAAATTGAAGGGTTGGGGCTTCATACTTCTTGTTCCACTAAGCCCAGCCACTTCTTTCAAAGTTGGTCCATCAAGCTTTATCAGCTTGCCTTTCACCACAGATTGCATTATTCCTTCATTGCTTGAGGAAAAACACAAGAACAACCTAATGAGCTTCAGGTAATACAGACCTTCCAACTCCAAGAACTTCCCAAGCTCTTGATGCTCCAAGAGAGGAGGAAAACTGAAACCCTCACTTTTGAACCACTCTAACTTCAAAGTCTTCGAAGGAATGATTCTCCTACCTGCATACCACTCAAAGTAGTAGTCTTAGGTCTCTTTGACAACAAACCATTTGGAGATTAGTTGCTCAGCTCTTGTGGGCAGAGGTCTTTTACTCCCCCTGACTTCAAGCTTCTTGATTCTCTTGGAAGATGAGGCCATTTTGTGATTAAAGATGGGTTCTTGGTTGGAGAAGAGAAGATGAAGAAGAAAGTGAGATAGAGGGGTTAGGGTTTGCGTGAGAGTTGAGAGAATGAGTGTGTTATTTGTAGAATAAGAGGGTTAGGTGTTATTAAAGCCCTAGACACCAGATTGGGTAGAAGAGAGGTGCCACTTATGAAGGAAAGTGGGAGGTTGCGAGTTGGCGCGAATAAAAATGTTCAAAAATTGTTTGGAAACCCAATGGTCGCGTAAATAATCGATTATCTATACAAATAATCGATTATTTGTGTCAGTAAAATCACTTGAAAAACCCTGTCTGCACTAAATAATCGATTATTTTTTAGAATAATCGATTATTCCAGAGGGTCATTTCCTCTAACTTGCCCAAATAATCGATTATCACAGGGGCTCCAAGTTTTCTTGTTATCTAGATAATCAATTATTACCCAAATAATCGATTATTCCAGAAACTTATGGAATTCTTCTTCTCCCAGATAATTGATTGTTTCCCAAATAATCGATTATTTGCCTAGGCTTACTTACAATAATCGATTAAATTTTACGATAATCGATTATTTCAGAGAAGTTTTGTTTCTCTTAGTTTAAACCTTTTAAACCATCCCTAATCCATTTTAACTCTTAAATCACTCTTTTATGCACAATATTTCAATGTTCTATGCACACACCAACCATGTTTTATTCAAACAATCACACTCAAGTGCACATTCACAATCAAGTCAAACAAGACTCATTGATAATTCCAAGTTCAATTCTCAATTGATTAAATCTTTCTTTTGGTAGAGGTTTTGTAAATATATCAGCTAATTGTTTATTTGTTTCAACAAACTCTACTACACAATCATTCTTTTGTACATGATCCCTTAAAAATGATGTCTTATTTCTATATGTTTTGTCCTAGATTGTAAGATTGGATTTTTGGTTAGATTGATTACACTTGTGTTATCACATCTTAAAGGAATTTTGTTCAACTCAGTTCCATAATCTTTTAGTTGTTGTTTCATCCAGAGGATTTGTGCACAACAGCTGCCAGCGGCTATATATTCAGCCTCAGCTGTACTTAAAGCAACACATGCTTGCTTTTTTCTATGCCATGAGACAAGTGCACTTCGAAGTAGGTGACAAGTACCACTTGTGCTCTTCCTATCAAGTCTACACCCAACATAGTTTGAATCCGAATAACCTATCAGACTTAGTGAGACTCCTTTTGGATACCATAAACCTACATTTGTTGTTCCTCTTAGATATTTAAGAATTCTTTTAACAGATTTCATGTGATACTCTTTTGGATTTTCCTGAAATCTTGCACACAAGCACACAACAAACATTATATCAGGTCTACTAGCTGTCAAATATAAAAGTGATCCAATAATACCTCTGTATTTTGAGTTGTCAACAACTATCCCTTTTTCATCCAAGTTAAGATTGCATGAGTTTGATATTGGTGTTGCAGCCTCCTTACACCCTTCCACACCAAACTTTTTCAACAATTCATTGTAATACTTGCTTTGACTTATAAAGATTTTATCTCTCATTTGTTTGATTTGCAACCCCAAGAAAAATGTAAGCTCTCCCATCATTGACATCTCAAATTCACCTTGCATGGTCTTAGCAAATTCTTTACATGGAGAGAGATTAGTAGATCCAAAAACAATGTCATCCACATAGATTTGAACATACATTGTATCATTCTTAAATTTCTTCACAAATAATGTATTATCTACTTTACCTCTAACATAGTCATTCTCAATCAAAAATTTGCTCAGCCTATCATACCATGATCTTGGAGCTTGTTTCAAGCCATAGAGTGCCTTTTTAAGTTTGTACACATGATTAGGATACTTGAAATCAACAAAACCAGGTGGTTGCTCCACATACACTTCTTCTTGTATTAAACCATTTAGAAAAGCACTTTTCACATCCATTTGGTAAAGCTTGAAATTCATTATTGAAGCATAAGCAAGAAGTAATCTATGGCTTCTATCCTTGCTACAGGGGAAAAAATCTCATCATAATCAATTCCCTCTTCTTGATTATACCCCTTAGCCACTAACCTTGCCTTATTTATTATAATGATTCCAGATTCATCAAGCTTATTCCTAAAAACCCATTTAGTTCCAATAATTGGATAATCATTTGGTAATGACACTAAATCCCAAACTTCGTTTCTTTCAAATTGATTTAGTTCCTCTTGCATAGCCATTAACCAATGTTCATCATGTAGTGCTTCATCTATTGTTTTGGGTTCAACTTGTGAAACAAAAGCCATAGTGTTACAAATATTCTAGATGGATCTTCTAGTTGTCACTCCTTTACCAATATTTCCAATTATGTTTTCAATTGAAAAGTCCTTAGAAGTTTTCCATTCCTTAGGCAATTGTTCACTTGTATTTTTAGTGGTTTCAATTGATTCACTCTCTTTAGGCATTTCACTAGGTTCACTTTCTAATGGTGGTTGATCACGCAAATTAGTTATGTCCTCTATTTCAGTTTGCTTTGTTTCTTGCTTGTTAGTCTCATCAAACACAACATGTATTAACTCTTCAACTATTAGAGTTCTCTTGTTATATACTCTATAGGCTTTGCTATTTTTAGAATAACCTAAGAAAATTGCTTCATCAGCTTTAACATCAAAATTTCCAAGTTGTTCCTTACCATTATTCAGCACAAAACATTTACACCCAAATACTCTAAAGTATAAGATATTAGGCTTCCTTCCATTATAAATCTCATAGGGTGTTCTTTTTAGAATAGGCCTAATTAGAACCTTATTTAACACATGACATGTTGTGTTAATTACATCAGTCCAAAAGTATTTAGGTAGTTTGGTCTCATTTAACATAGTCCTAGCTAATTCCTCAAGAGACCTATGTTTCCTTTCCACAACTCCATTTTTTTTAGGTGTCCTAGGTTCTGAAAAGTTGTGATTAATGTCATGCTCCTCACAAAATTTTTGGAACAAAAAATTTTGGAATTCACCTCCACGATCATTTCTAATTGAGGTGATATTTGTATTTTTCTCATTTTGAACAAGCTTAGCAAATTTCTTAAAAGCATTGAAAGCTTCACTTTTATTTGCAAGAAACATAACCCAAGTGAATCTTGAATAATCATCTACCATAACCAGCCCATAGTAATTCCCTCCTAGACTCATGGTTCTTGAAGGATCAAACAAATCCATGTGATTTAATTGTAAAGGTCTAGAAGTTGAAATATGATTTTTGCTCTTAAAGCTAGCCTTCACTTGTTTTCCTTTTGGACAAGCATCACATAGTTTGTCCTTGCTGAACTTGAGTTTAGGTAATCCAATTACTAACTCCTTTCTACTAAGTTTGTTAAAGTGATCCATGTGAATATGTGCAGCTCTTCTATGCCAAAGCCAAATATTGTCTTCTTTGGTTATTAAACACTTAGTGTTAGAAATTGTAATTGAATGTTCTAAGTCTAGCATGTATATGTTGTCAATTCTTTTTCCAATGAATCTAATTTCTTTTGTCAATCTATCACATATCAAACAACAAGTATTATCAAATTCAATTTTATATCCTTTGTCACTAAGTTGGCTTATACTAAGCAAGTTATGTTTCATCCCTTCAACAAGCAATACATTTTCAATCAATGTTGAGGAGGAAGAGTTACTAATGTTTCCATGACCAAGAATCTTCCCTTTGTTGTTGTCACCATATGTAACAAATCCTTCATTCTTTAATTTCAGACTTGAGAATTTTGAAGGATCTCCAGTCATATGCCTTGAGTAGCCACTATCAAGATACCATAGTAAGCTTTTGGCTCTCAAGCATTCCTACAACAATGTCAGAAAATTGATTTAGGTACCCATGTGAAGGGTCCTTGATGGTTAGTTCTCAGCCTTTGGCTCTTTTTAATCCAAATCATTTCTCCATTTGGAACACCATATTTCTTAGAATAGCAATTTCTTATTGTATGTCCTTTCTTACAAAAAATAAAAGCAAGTAGTTTATTTAATGAAATTGCCTTTGAATTTGAAAGATTGGTTTCTCTTGAAAGCTTTTTCTTTTGATGGCATGTTCATGCTTTGATTAAAACCAAGTCCACTTCTATCAAAAGCATGTCTTTGCTTTCCCAAAATGATATTCAAATTTGCATTTCCATTTGTGAATTTTGCAAGAGAGTTTTTCAAATCATCATTTTCCTTTTCCAAAACCTTGCAATTTTCACAATCAACTTTTGAAGAAGGGGAGGTTTCACAATGAGCTTCATTGAAGTTTAAAATTGTTTGAAGATTTTCATGTTCATTTTTCAAATTTTCAAGCTCTTGTTTAGCTCTAATTAAAGCATTTTCATACCATGACAGCTTGTTTTTAAGCTTTGAATTTAAAGCATCTAATTTCACAGCCTCTTTGTGAATTTGAATGAAAGCTTCTTAAAGTTGATCATAGTCCAGATTAGATTCAAGATCAGAATCACTTACTATTGTGTCTTGATCAGCTCCAGCCATCAAACATAAGTTGTTTTCTTCAAATTCAAATTCATCACTTGTTGTGCTTGAGTCATTGTCTTCCCAAGCGATGTAGGCTCTTTTTCCTTTGTAATTTTTCTTCCCTTTCTTTTCCTCTTGTTGCTTCTTTAGAAGGTTTGGACATTCATCTTTTATGTGGCCTGGTTTTCCATACTCAAAACAATTGTAAGAGGATGTGCTTTCTTCCTCTTTCTTGTTGGCCTTCTTGTTGAACTTATAGGGGGAACTCCTCTTCTTTCTTAGGAATTTTTTGAACTTCTTCACCATTAAGTTGAAGTTCTCTAAATCAGAATCTTCGAAGCTTGAGTCTTCACATATTTCTTTGCCTTTGACTTATTTCAAGGCTCTTAGAGACATTCTTTTTCCTTTTTTGTCTTACTGTTCATTTTCCTCAAAAATGTGCAGCTTTTTCTCATGCTCTCTTAGCTTTCCAAAGAGAGTTGCAAGGGTCAATGAAGTTAAGTCCTTTGATTCTTCTATTGCAGTAACCTTTGCTTGCCAAGATCTATCCAAGCATTGTAGCACTTTCAAATTTAGTTCTTCTTCTTCACATTCCCTGCCAAGATCAACAAGGTGATTTATCAAATGTGTAAACCTTTTTTGAAAATCAGAAATTGATTCACCATGATTCATTTTCAACAATTCATATTCCCTTGTAAGAGTATGCTTTCTAGATCTTTTTACATCACTTGTTCCTTCATGAGTAACTTGTAAAGTGTCCCACATTTCTTTAGCAGACTTGCATTGAGAAATTTTAAAAAATTCATCAACTGACAATGCAGATGTTATGATGTTCTTTGTTCTGTAGTCATATTGAGCTCTCTTTTTCTCATCATCACTCCTCTCACTCCAATGTTTTTCTTTCTTTTCATCATCATCTTTGGTCATAGGGATATAGGGTCCATTTTTTATTACATCTCACACAGCAATATCAATTGCTTCAATGAAAATTCTCATCCTAATTTTCCAATAGACATAGTTTTCACCATTGAAAACAGGAGGTCTATGAATAGACACACCCTCACCATAAGGTAGGTTTTTGTTGACCATTTTTGAAATCTTGATTAACACTAAAGAACCTTGCTCTGATACCAATTGTTAGAAAAGAATGGCTCAATCCAAGAGGGGGGTGAATTGGATTCTATGACATTGAAATTATTTTTTTCTTCATAGTTCTAAGGATCTTTATTTCAACTTAAACTTTTCTAATATGAATTCTCAAAGAAGTTCCTTGAAAGGATTGCCAATGGGAATGAGTCCTATATGCTTTCTTGATTAATCTTGATTAAGTTCAATGTTAAGAACACTTAATATGCAACACCTTGGTTCAGTTTAACACAATGTTTTGCATACAAAATTATTAATCAAGATCATCCACTTTAATACTCAACCAAGATTTTGCTCAATGAAAAAGATAAGAGTGGGAGAGAAGAATGCACAAGTATTTTATCTTGGTTCAACCACTCCACATGTGACCTACATCTAGTCCTCAATCATAATCTGATCAAGATTTGTTCCACTATCTCAATGAAGAAGTTTTACAAGCATACCACACATGCATATACTTCTACATTCAAGATAACCACTTTCTTGCCCCCAAGAAAGCACTTCTTGTAGAAACCCACTACAAGAATTCCTTACCACTTGAGACACCTACTCAAGATTTCCCTTACACTTTACAAAAAGAATTAATAAAGGAACGAATTCACCTGGAAGCTGAACAAATCAAACTGTGAATTCCAAAAGCAAATCTTAATCTTTCTCTCCCAAGAATGTAGTGATGATGATGATCTCTATCAAAGCATTTCAAAATGTTTTACTTCTTGGTTTCACAAAGAAAACACTCCAAGAAGGTCACAAAGACTTCACAATATAGTTTTTCTCTTGTTAATTCTCAACTCATCCTCTGTTCTAAAGTTTCAAAGTGTGAAAGCTATTTATAAAATTTTCAAAACCAAATAATCTATTATTTTAAAGGATAATTGATTATTTTGTTCTTCATGATTTCTAGAAACCACTCAAGAATAGAATAATCGATTATTTTGCAGGGTAATCGATTATTCCAAAGAGTGCTTCCTAGAATAATCGATTATTTCATAGATAATCATTATTACATCAAGGCTATTTTTACCTGTTGCTGGAATAATCGATTACATTTATTGATAATCGATTATTTTGAGTTAGTTTTCAAAAGCTCAATTTTATACTTCAAAAAATCTTTCCAAGTATTTTAAATCATCATCATACTCACTCTTAGTCAAATTAGATTAAAATTTACTCATGCACAAAGCATACACATGCAAAACAAGCTAATCAAAACAATACAACTCATAAGAACTTATAAGCTATTCCTATTACACATCATGATATTCATATCTTCCTTTCTTGACTGGTTTGTGTCCTTGGTCAGCTTCAACTCGTTTGTTATCATCAAAACTCTCATACTCCAAGTCCTAGTTGATTTACTACTCCATGAATCTCAACATTTTTGACATAAAATTTATTGACACTAATCATCAGTGGGTTGATATCTTTACAAAAGCTTTAACTAAATAACATTTTATGTTCATTAGAAAGCATCTAGAATTAAGATATGCATTAGAATAGATATTTTATGCTTCATCATATCATGTTTTATATTTCATCTAATTATTGTTACATTTGTCACACTTCATCTGATTAAATCTGCTGACATGGATATTTATAGGCATACTACGTGGAATCCTCAAAAACTTTAGAGACTTGTCAACTCAACTTCAAATCTTATCTCATTTGTCACGTCGTCACGCCTATCTCTGTCCTTTTGATTGATTGATTGATTGATTTATTTATTATTACTTGTTTATTCTTTTTATTTGTTTGTTTGTGTTTTTGTGTGTTTATAAAATTCACTCCTCTCTTCTCTTCATGTCATCGAACTCCCACCAACACTTTCTAATATTTTCTCCTACACTCATGTCTTTCCAAATGCCTCTTTTAACTCGGTTGATAGGACACTCTAGCCTTCATTGACTTCTCCTCAATGACAACCTTTACTTCCGAGCAACCTAGTTAAATGAAATTTTTGTGAATGCATTCCATCTCTGACCTTTCGTTCCTAGATTCCTCCGCCTCTCCATCCACTCCACCTTCTTCTCTATCACTTCGACGTTCGCTCCTTCCTCCTCCATTTCTGCTTCGCTTCCACTTTGATGTTAGTGGAGCCCCCAACATTGCCGGTGACAAAAAGGGGATAAGACATCCACCAAACCAAAGGGAGAAGAAGATGTTCAAATTTCTTCTAATTTCCTTTAATTTTCCTTGTGTTTTCTTTTTTATCTTTTGTGAACTTTTTTCTATTTTTTTTTTTGTATGTTTCTCTATTATATGTAATGAAATATATTTCTGTGCTATTTTATTACTTTTATTTTAACCATGCATGTTTTCAAAAGGAGTCCTCTATTTAAATAATATGCTCTGATACCTTAGTTTGTCAAACACTATAACGTTTGACTAAAAAGACTAAGTAAATATGACAAACCAAATTTCATAAGAAGAAATCAAACCACAATCAATGCTACTCACATGACTTCTAGCATCTTGGATATGTATATCTCACATTAGCCGAATAATTTTTAACTGAACACTTCTTACAAACTTTTTTCGAAATATGAACACTCGTTTCATCTTATCAGAAAAAGAAAATCACTTTCAAAAGAAAAGCTTTGTATATCTTTTAAGGGTGTTTGTCACCATCAAACCGGAGGAGATTGTTAAATAAAAAATCTTGTTTTAAGGCTATAGATGATCCCTTAAGTTTTAATGATGACAAACAAAAAGATTTTCCGTAAGAAAATGAAAGCATTCTTCAAAGATAAAATAGATCAGATGAAATGTAAAGATAATACATATCATCTATAAGATGATATAAATTAGACAAAGCATACAATCCATTTGATGACATTAAATGAACACTATTATACGAGACTAACATTACATTTCATTTAATGTGTTATTCATCAACAAATTGAACGAAAGGTGCTTCGAAAGTCTCGAAGTGCGTTAAGATGAAAAAGACAATATGAAAAGCCAAAAAGCAAGATCCCGGATATCACAAAAAATGACTAAAAAGGAATGCTTTGCACTAGCCTCGACTACTCTACACTAACACTCTTTACTACACTCAAAAGTAGAAGGAAATGATAATGAGTAGTTGCTTGGATCAGATAACAAGTACATGCATCTTGATAAGCAATTAATGCTCACATTAAATACATCAACAATACTCTTTAAGATCAGCTAGGAAGATAGATGAACCATCACATGAAGAAATATGAACTTTTAAATTTGAACATTGCTACAACAATCATCTTCTTTTAAGCTACTGTAGAAGGATTAAGCCTTCAAACTACAAGAAGAGAAGTGAGAGACACAACATATACATATACGAAGAAAAGTGTTGTACATAACAAAGCAATATTCATTAAGTAGTTTACATATATGAAGAAAAGTGTTATACATATACTAGTTCTTTGTTGTCTTTTTGTGTTGTATTTTCATAGTAATCACATCTAGAAGAGACAAAGCTATATTTGTAACTCTTGTCAAATTTATTTGTAAGGGTTGAGCCTATAGAGACTTTTGCAAAAGAATATTTAGTGGTTGAGCCTGAAGAGGCTTGTTGAAAGAATACTTGAGTTTGAGCCTAGAGAGGCTTGTTGAAAGAATACTTGGTTTGAGCCAAAAGTAGCTTGCTGAAAGAATATTTGGTTTGAGCCAAAAATAGCTTGTGAAAAAATACTTGTATCTTGTTGAAGATGGTGGAACTCAATCTGGTTGGATTGAGAACTGGACATAGTCTCTAAATCAGAGACGAACCAGTATAAAATACTTGTGCCATTTTATCTGTGTTTAGTACTTTGTTTGATCACGTTCCAGTACTCCAGCTGTTTGCGTTTTCATTGCCTCACTGTAAAAATGTGAGGTTTTGATATACATTATTCAACCTGCCTTCTAGTATGTATTTTTTTCTCTAACAACTTCGTATTTGACCTGCTTATTTGATGTTTTGAATTTGAAATGTAAAGATTGCTCCCAAGGAAAGCAATTAGGTTCTTTTACAATTATGCCTACCCTCAGTCATAATTATTGGAAGAACCATCCACATGAAGGATCCATGTCTTGTTCTCGAAATATCCAACTGGTTATAGGTCAAGAACCAAACAAAACTAAATTAAACTATAAAAGTTAAACTATTTTTTTATAAAGTGATAAAAATTTTCCATTTTTTTTCAATTCAGTTCAAAAGACAATTCATATTAAATCAATTCACCAAACTAATAAACTAGTTCAATTTAGTTTGTTTGAGCTATTTTATGGTTCAATTTAGTTCACTAGTGGAAAATTAGTATATTACGTCACCTCTTTTACGTCAGAAATACTTAAATCCGACGTTAAAAAAACGCGGTGGCATTTTTGTAATTTTTGCGAACTTTCTTACGTCGGACCCTACCAGGTCCGACCTAAAAAGTCCAATCTACGTCGGAGGTGTGTTGTGTCCGACATAGATTGGACTTTTTACGTCGGACCCTACCAGGTCCGACGTAAAAAAGGATGCAAATTTGAATAAGAGAGCGCGAGGCACACCGCGCGCATTCACTCTTCCTCACTTTTCATTTTTTTCTCTCTAAACCCTCTCCCTCTCCTTTGTTACTGAATCGTTTTTTTTGTCTTTTGCAGAGGGATGAACCCTTTGTTACTCATTTGCACATTGTTATTGCTCCTCAGGTATGAATCAATGTTTCCTTAACACTTTTCTACTTCGCATTGCTACTCTGGCTATCTGTTTTATTTTATTTTTTGGTTGTTCTATTTGTATAGGTAGTGGGCGTTTTCTTTTAAGTTGTTATACGAAGCTGAATGGCTTGTTCTGGAAGCAGAACGGCCTGTTCTGCAAGCAGAACGGCCCGTTCTCCAAGCAGAACGCCCGTTCTGATTGCAGAACGGGTCGTTCTGCTTGAATTTTTAAATTTTTTTATTTTATTTTTTTTCTTACTTTTTTACGTCGGATGTCGTAATGTTCGACGTAAATTTACGTCGGTTTTGTGAATCCGACGTAAAATTTACATCTCCCGCTTCTACGTCGGTATGTTTTCTGACGTAAAAAGTTAAAAATGACCGACGTAATACACCTCTTTTGTACTAGTGGTTTGAACAAATTGTTTTTTTTATTTTAATTCAATTCTCATACATATTAGTAACACACTTTTGAACACCTTTAAAATTTACTTTAACTAGTGGTAGATTCTGGCGTTGATCTAGTGGGAGAAGAAAGAACAGGTTTAGGTGGAATTTCTAGGGAATTCATGTTGTCTTCTAGCATATCAATTACTCTACTCATAGTAGGTCTATCCTTTGGGAACGTTTGAACACACCATAAACCAACTACAATCATCCTCCTTGCTATCTCATTTTCTTCTGTGGCTAGCACACCATTAGGTCTTAAATCTCCACCCTGCTCTAACTTGTTGTATACCCAAATGTGGAAAATATATCTCACTTGTGTGGCTGGCTTCTGCATTAATATTCTTCCTTCCTCCCACCATTTCTAACAGCATCATTCCATAACTATAAACATCAGATTTGTGTGAAATTCCACCAAAATTTCTATTCCATACTTCTGGAGCTACATAGCCTATTGTTCCTCTGGCATTTGACATAGAAATAATACTTTCTTTTCTAGGACAAAGTTTTGCAAGGCCAAAATCTGAAATCTTGGGGCAAAAATTCTCATCCAAAAGAATGTTATGTGGTTTAATGTCAAAATGTAAAATTCGAGTGTTGCATCCTCTATGTAGATACTCTAGTCCTCGACCTATTCCAATGGCTATTTTCCACAAATTATCCCAGCTTAATGGTCGAATGGTTTCAAGTCCCTTATCGTAAATAAACTTGTCAAGGGAACCATTAGACATAAATTCATAGATGAGAGCTTTCTTGCGTCCTTCCAAACAAAATCCAAGAAGTGTGACAACATTAACATGAGAAGTTCTACTAATACTAGCAACCTCATTGATAAAGTCTTCACCATTTCCTTTGGATGCATTCAATATCTTTACAGCCACAGGACAACCATCGATTAGTTCTCCTTTATATTATTATATACAGCACCAAAACCACCTTCACCAAGTTTAACTTTGAAAGAGTTGGTCATTTTCTTGACTTCTGAATATTTATATCTCCTATGTGCTAGAGCTCCATGATTTCTCAAGAATGCTTCAATATCATGGTCATTCCTTATCTTACACCAAAATTTTACTTGTCCTATGGATGACTTCCATTTATTTCAAAGGATAATAGTTTTTTCAACGGTTACGAGTTTATTTCCAAACAAGTGTTGTGGAAAGAATGCAAAATTTAAGTATTGATTCATCATCAAATGCAAAGAAAGGCGTGTTTGGTAATTTTTTTAAAGATATTGGAAAATGGATTTATATTTTCAAAATCTATTAATTTTTTTATTAAAATTTTCGACAATAGAAATTTGTTAGTCCAAATATGTACAATTTTAAGATTTCCTGTCCTTTCGTTGCATATAATTAAATAAAAGATTTGTTATCAATTTAATTTTCAAGCATGTTCTAAATATGTACACTTAAAAGATTTGTCATATGAACCCTAAATACACAAAACATGATGAAACATTAAATATGAAGGGGAATTTGATGATTTACCTATAATGATTTTCCTTGGCAAATTAAGATTACCTGCAACAATAAGCCACGAGAGCAAACAGAAGTCGTCAAAGACATTATATTCTAATAGAGGTAATCACATGACAATTGAAAGAGAAATGCTTAATACATTATCACTTTAATTTATTTTGGCCGGGATTTTTTTTACCACTTTATTTCATTTTCAACGGTGAATTCTACAGAATTGTTAGAAACCTTCTAATAAAAATAGACTTAGTTTTCTTAATAAGAAATTTAGGTAAATTAGTCTCAAAAGCAAACAAGGAGTAAGATAGGCCTTAGAAAGTCCTCCCAGTAATGGTAAAGTTTTAATTCACATGCTGTGGAATAGGGGATTAGATTTATCAACTGGACCATTTATAATATTTTTAATATATTAAAAACTAAAATATTTAATTTGTAAAACATTACGTGAATTTAAGTGCTTTGACTTCAGGAACCAAGGAATTTAGAGTTATCAAAATTGATTTGATATAAAAGTCATTAATTTTAAGTTTAAAAAAGAGCGAGTGAATTTAGCACAACCTGACTGGCCGGCCAAAAGGGATAGGTCGAGTCAATAAAAAATAAACCAAAAACTATATCTAGCCTATTTATCTCATTTTTTTTCTTTCAAATTATATATAAAATTAGTAAAAACAAATAAAGTATCTAATCTAGTCCACCATGCTAACACGTCAAGACGAACTAGAGAAAACACAACATATATAAAGTCAAGTTGGACCAGGTCTATTCTCAAGCTTGGTCCATCAGTTACATCAAGCTAGATAGACCCGTTTTACATCTCTAGCTAATGTTGAGAAATTCATACTCTAATTGCAATTTTGGTATAAATTACTCATATAAAAAGAAATATTTTTTAAAATAAACAAAAAATACTCTTTGAATAAAAAATAAATCTCAAAATAAGTGCTCATGAAACTTAATCTAATTACTGATGTTTTCAAACTAAAACTATTTTAGCATTTAGTCTCCATAAACATGATCTCATATTCAGGTCTTATACATAAAATAAAAAAAAAAACTGTAATTAATTTCTTGCGGCATTATTTGCCTCTGATTTGTTGAATTGTTGGGTTAGTTCTTAATCGAAACGAGATACAAAGAATAAAGAGATGCTTCATCTTCATTAATTACCAGTGCAAAAATTAGATTTAAAATTGAAGTTTTAAAATCGGTTACAAGGTAACCGATCTTAAAAGTTACGTGGTGACAATTTGAACACTTTTAAAATCGGTTAAAATTTAACCGATCTTAAAAGTTATGTCTGATACAACTTTTTAGATCGGTCATAAAATAACCAATCTTAAAAGTACTTTTAAGATCGATTATTTTATGACCGATTTTAAAAGTGTTACTTTTAAAATTGGTTATTTAAGAACCAATTTTAAAAGTACTACTTTTAAAATCGATTATTTTATAACCAATTTTGTATGTAACATACAAAATCTATAAAGTAGAAGAGGATTTTGGTAGTTTACTATAATAAGTTGGGGGTGCTACGATCATGAGAAATGGAAAGAAAGAAAAAATTAGAGGAAATAGCATAGAAAACGTACTGCTTCTGTTGGTAGTAGAACAGAATAAGTGATCATGAGATCCATCTGGACAATAATAGCACGAAAGTACACGCTGTTCAACATCAACATCAACACCACCACCATTGCTTGAGCAATTTCCTTCGCTTCCCAGGCATCTGGTGCAGTCTCGAGAAACATTATAGTCGAGCACAAACCCTTTATCGAGGCCTTTCGTCAAAGCATCAATTCCATCGCTTGCAAAATCATCGTTGGGAGCGACAGTGGGCATGTGCAAATGTCACTTGCAACTCTGAAGCTGCGGAAAAGCTTGGAACAAACCCTCGTACTCCACCTGGAAGTACGAGAGAGAGGACCCACACGTAAAGTTGTATTTAAAAGCGAAGCGGGGACAGTCGTAGAAGATGGTGATGTTGTACACCGAGAGGGAATAGCGGAACAGAGAAGGGTCGACGTAGGTTTCCTCAAGTTGCGGGGAACAAACACTGAGGCCTAGGTCTGCTCGCACCACTCTCATGGTTTGGTCTTTGGTGTGGATCTCCTTCACTTGGAAATTTTTTGAACCAATTTGAAGCGTGGTGGTGTAGTCATTATTGGAAAAAACAAAGTATCACGTCGACTAAAGATTAGACAATTAAATAGTATATAAGTGAAAAGCAACCTTCACTTTATAAGTCGATTTTGTAGGTTTGAGTTAAGCTTAATCTGCTATTTTAAGATGGTATCAGAACTATCCTAGATCATTAAAAAGCAACCCAAACCCAAGTCCCACATCAACTAGAGATTAGGCAATTACTTAGTATATAAGTAAAAAACAACTCTTACCTTACAATCCAGTTTTGTAGGGTTGAGTTAGGCTTAATCCGCTATTCTAAGAGTCATCGTGGTAGATGAGGCAGAAGGGTTCGCTGGCGCCACATATTGAGATGGTCGGTTTTGTCCCCAGAAAGGATAGAAGATGTCGGAGAGGCTTCCGCAGTCGTAAGACTTCTCCGTGCAAACTGAATAGTCGAAAGCCGGTTGAGGCAGTGGTGGTGGCGTTGGTGGTGGTGCTCGAGAGTGGGACTGTGGCAAAGTGGTTAACAATAACAGTAACCAACACATGGTGAGTCCGAAAGAATGGAGCTTGTGGATATGATCATGGTCATCCATTAATGGAAAAAGATTGCCACGATACTGTCGTTACCGCGAGTTTTATGAATAGAGCAAGAGTGCTCACTGCTCACTGCTCACCTACGAATCTACGATACTTTCACGCTGTTAACAAAATGGAGTTTAAATTTTGGAAAGGAAAAAGGTTTTAGAAACTCCTTGAGTGGGACACTTTAAAAGAATTTGGAAGAGAGAAGGATATAGATTAATTAACATGATTGCTGACGTGATATAATAAGAAAAAATTAAAGAGTAATAAAAGATATTGGTTAGATGTTTGAAATTTGGGACTTTTTATTATAATATTACGATAAATAAATAAATTAACTGTAATATCATATTTTAAAATATATTTATTCAAGTATTACATATGTTATTCACATTAAAAATTAAATTGGTTTCTTAACGACCAACTTCTAATTTTAGTTTTTTTATATTTTTTTATTTTTATATTGAAAAATTGATTAATCAATAACCAAATTTCTCAATGGTAGTTTTTTTAATAATTTTAATCTTGTAATATTATTATTTTTATAATATATATATATATACATATATATTTTATTATTTTAAAAATTAGTAAAGTTAGTTGATATATAAATAAATCCATTGCTTTTATTTTATAACTTAAAAGTTTTGTAAGAAGAGATTAAAAATAATTTAATATTTAATATTTTTTTATTTTGTAATATTATAATAATAGAAAAAATCAGTCTCGTAGTCTTCCCAATTCAGATAGCGTACGATACCAAGATTGATAACAAAAAATGTATGTTATACCTTGTCCGATTCTCTTGGTTTTACTTTTATATGACGAAATGTTATGTATTTTTTTTATCTAAAAATAATTAATTTTGGTGTAATGAGGTACATTATATAATATAATTTTTATAATAATTTATCGTAAAAGTTATATTAATAATGACTGTTTAATTAGTTAATAATATAGAAGTTTTTACACTAATATAAATTCTTTTAAAATATTTTATCTTAAATTATGCAAATCTAAAATACTCGATTAACACTGGCCTTTATGCCTGTACAAAAATCAAGTCTAGAGGTGCATCAGCTTAGGGCTTATATTTAACTGGAGGGCAAAAGAATTTAATAAAAATATATTATTGTATGATAATTTTTACAATTTTATATTATTTAAAGAAAATTAAAATAATTTTTTCTTGAATAACGAATGTCATGTGATTATAGGGAGTTAGGCTATCTTTATTGTTAGTTTTTTTTATGTGTTACATTCATAAAAGAATAAAATATATTTTTGCTCTCTCAAAATATTTTTAGGTTTAATTTTATTCTCTAATAAGTTTTTTCTTATCTTAGTCCTCAAAATTGTTAGATAATATCTTATAATAGACGATGGTATATGATAAGATCCTAATAGCTATATTATCACTACTTTTATAATCTTTCATTAAAGAATTACAAAAAAATTATAGAGAAGATAAAATCGACTAAATAAATAGGTGCAATATAAATACAGTAATCTAGTATGTAAACTATATATCATAAGTTGTCAATTAAGAAACTATGTTGTCTATACGAATCTACCCCCACAAGGTAGTCAAAAAAATGACCTCCAACTCATGCACCTCTAAGTGGCCTCCACAACAACACTCCAACCCTATTCCTATCATATTCCCATATTATATATGATCATCGTAGTTCACATCACATGAAAACACACAAGGGTGAACTATAGTAACATATACACAACATAGGAACATATCACATCATCATCTCATCTTTAACAATACAACAAGGCATCACAATATACAACACAGATCAACACAATAACTTAAATTCAACACAATAACACATTTCATCACAATTCAACACAACATATGAACAACATAATCAACTCAACACATCATATCCTCAACACAATAATTATATTCATCGTCACACATTTCAACTAGGAGATCCCCTACGACATAAGATGAGCAATTTAAGTGGCTTGACTCTATCGCAGCGACAACACAAGATGATCTTTTTGGGCTTATTAGATCAACAGTAAATTGGATACAAATCTACAATACAACAACTCAGTTTCTTGAACGTTGTCACTTAAATAAGGAAGTAATACTACTATGAACATAAAACAACTTGGTATGGGCCTATTAATAGTCATATTTTAGTACATCTCTTTTTATATTTTTTGACTTATTTAACTTCTTTTAGTTTCATTTATTCATGTATTAGTTTAGATTTGTGTTAGTGAGTCATTTAGGATTTAGTTGTAAATTCACTAAATTCCCCTAATAATTTCCTGTTTTGACATAGTTTCTTATGCAAGCCATGTCTAGAGCCATACAACTTAGAATTAGGAAAGATAAGAGGGAGATCTACAACTTCTTTGTTGGGAGAAAAACCCAGTTAGGATGTTTTCAAACTCAAAATCGCACCTCAACCTCATGACCCTGCACTGAATTTTTCAGCTTGCCTTGAAACTGTTTAATTGTAGTTAATTAGGTTTTAGGAGTGTAATTAGTGGGTTGGACCTTTATTTTAGGTTCATTACTTTGTCTTTGAATACATGTAATAACTCTTTGCATTAAATTTTTACTTCATTTATTCAGATTTGAGATTTCTTTCTCAATAAGCTTCTCTCATTTTCTCTCAACTCTTCTATTTTCTCTTCTCTCTCACGAATTGTTCTCTATTTTGGTCAAGACTTTTCATCTTCTCTCCGAAAAAATTTGTGCATGGATAATGATGGAGATGCGCAACTATGTTTTCTTAATCGATTCAAGTTTTCGATTATGCGGTAAAACCCTCTAAAATCCAAAATCCTCTTTTCTCTTCTTTTATGTTCTTCAATTAATTTCAAACTAAATTCATGATTATGAATTTCATTTTCAATTAATTGAAGAATAGAATTAATTCAAATTAATTTTATAACACTGAGTTGGATTCAATTCGGATTGGAGCAATATGAAACATATTTGTCTTCATAGGGTTTTCATAGAGCACAATTATGTTCTTCATTCTTTAATTTGAATTATATATCAAATGATGGAATTTGGATTACATTTTTTTTATATAATGCAATAATCAAAACATCAATCGATATTTTATTCGATTGGATTTTAAAATTCGTGATTCTTAAGTTTAATTTTCAGCTAATAATTTTTGCATAGAAAGCGTTTGATAAAAATTGCCCTTTCTAATTCTTGATAAAATTCATGTTCCCATGGTTTGTGATTCTATATTGTGACCTAATCTCCCTATATTACAATCTGTTTAGGGGAAACTAGTTTATTTGATAATGTTTGGCATCGTTATCAAATTTGGCACCATTGTCGGTTTCACAAGTTATAGTTCACAAATTTTATCTTGCTCAATAACCATTTGTTCAATTGCTTCTAGAATTTTTGTGTAGGTTCAAGTGGTGCAATTAGGCCAATTGTAATACTGAACTCTATTTGTATAATTATGTGCAACATATATAGTATAATTTTGTTGTTTTTGTTGTATTCTATTTTTGTAATAGTTGCTATATTTTGTTGGTCGTCTCTAAATAATACAGAGTTTGTTGTTTTTGTTTGCTGAAAAAAATAGTTTGCTATTCGTCTCTAATTTTGTTTCTGTTTTTTGAAAAAAAATAGAAAAACTACAATTGTTTTGTTGCTATTTTGCAATTTTTTCATTGTTGTTTTGTTGCTATTTCGTTGTTATTTTATTGTTGCTTCTTTTTGTTGCTTTTTGTTTGCTGCCAAAATAGAGGAAAAACGGAGTAAATAGTGCAAAAAAAAAATAGAGGGCTAGTAGAAATCCTAAGATGGAGAAATTGTCTTCCATGGAACCTACCCGAAAATTTTCATTTCTTCTTTGATTGGGCTAAAACTTGGTCAACAAAGGTAAAATGTGATTCTGAGCAAACTTACTCCTTTTGAGAGTAAACTGGGTTCAAAATTACAAAATTCCTTCATCTAGATAAAGTTCTAAAAAATTTTACATAGGGGTATTTTGGTCATTTGGCAAAAGTAGGTCCAATTGGGCTAAAAATTGTGAAATTCCTTCATTTTGATAGAGTTCTATAAATTCCTTGTGAGTTTTTGATATACATTATTCAACCCCCCTCCTATTGTGTATCTTTTCTCCAACAATTGGTACTAAAGCTCAGCCTTTGACAAGGTTGAGCATCTAACAGTGCTAAAGGAAAAAGATCCAAAATGAGAAATAGTGAAAAATAGTACTTTCCAAAAGGAGTTTCTCTTACAAGGCCTCTAGTTTTCAATGGAAAAGACTACCCTATTGGAAGGATATGTTGGAGATGTTCATCAAATCCACCTAGTACCAACTCTAAAGGATTATCACCCAAAATGACATTAAGGTGACCAAGCCTGTGAATGAATACACTCAGGAAGATTACAACATCTTGCAGCAAAATACTAAAGCAAGATATATACTTTTTCATTCTTTATCTAGAATCGATCGTACAAGTTCTATAGCTGCTCTATTACAAAGGAAACGTGGGATGTCATCAGGGTAACTCATGAGGGCATTGAAGATGTCAAACATAGACAAATTGCCACTCTTCAAAGGCACTATGAATTGTTATCTATGAAGGAGAACTAAACCATTGATGAAATGATGAGGTTCCACTTGGTGAATCCTCAAAGAACACCTTCTAATCCTTCTCTGTTCCTTGGAAGTCTTGCAAGGAAGGAAGCTCCAAGAAGAAGCAATGTGACCTAGACTTGATCAAGCTAAGTCCGGATTGAAGAGTAGCAACCTAGCTCTACAAAGAGAGGATCTCAAGGAGGGTAGAGGTAAGTTGAGAGAGACTTTCGGAGGGAGAGGTTTCAAATGGTGAAAACTCATTCAATTAATCCAAAAGTGTTTACAAATCTCGGCCATCTAGAATTTATAGGAAAAATTAGGTTTAGGTATACCATGGGTTAGCCTAAGGTTAAGTGAAACCATGGTACGGTTTACTTAACCTTAGGCGCCCAAAATTTGAATTCAAAATTCAAATTTTGGAGCCAAACCCGATCACACACCCATGTGCACTCATTTGGAATGTAATTTGTCATCCATTTGAGTTGCATTTCGGTCACACCATGTGCATGTGTGCACATGGTCGAAATGCATACCAAATGCAAGGCTAATTACATTCTAATGAGTATACACATGCAACCCTAATTAAACCCTAAATTCAAATGACCATGAAATGAAATTCCTAGTCTAAGTGGCCGAAATACAAGGCCTAAAGAAAATACAAGCCCTAAGGCCCAAACCTACACTACTCCTACTCTACTTGGGCTTGAATAAAAGCCCAACTAAAAAGTGTGATGGGCTTTCCTTGAGCTTGGGCCCACTCCTCTTGGATCCTCTTTGCCATAGCCCTAGTAGTTGGGCCCTTGGCCCATGGGCTTCCTCCATCATCCCCTCCCTCTTGAAGAGGATTATTTGTCCTCAAATCCAAAGCATCCTCCTCGTGGGTAGCAAGTCCTGTAAAGAGAGACAAATAAAAAACATTAAAACTAGGACTAACACCATAGGCAGAAGGGAGATCTAGGACATAGGCATTATTGTTTATTTTTCTAAGGATTTGAAAGGGTCCATCTCCTCTAGGACTAAGTTTAGACTTTCTTTTGGAAGGAAACCTATCCTTCCTAAGGTGGAGCCAAACCCAGTCTCCTTCCTTGAAGACAACTTCCTTTCTACTCTTATTATTGTATTTTGTATATTTTTCTGTTTAGGACTGAATATGATTCCTAACCCTCTCATGTAAGTTTTTGACAAATTCAGCCCTAGAAGTGCCTTCTTTATGTATAAAGGAAGCAACATCGGGAATGGGCAATAAATCTAAAGGAGTAAGAGGATTGAAACCATAAACAATCTCAAAAGGAGACATGTTAATGGTTTTATGAACCACCCTATTATACGCAAACTCCACATGAGGGAGATAGTCATCCCATGACTTTTTGTTGCCTTTGAGGATTGCCTTCAATATAGTCCCGAGAGACCTATTAACTACCTCAGTTTTCCCATCAGTTTGGGGATGACATGTGGTAGAAAATAGAAGTTTAGTTCCTAGCCTTGCCCATAGAGTTTTCCAAAAATGGCTAAGGAACTTAACATCTCTATCGGAGACTATAGTTTTAGGTAACCCATGAAGTCTCACTATTTTTTGAAAGAATAACTTAGCAATACTACTTGCATCATCCACTTTGTGGCATGGAATAAAGTGTGCCATTTTACTAAAACGGTCCACAACCACAAAGATGGAATCCTTTCCTCTTTGGGTCCTAGGCAAACCAAGGATAAAATTCATGGAAATGTCTACCCAAGGAGCATTGGATATTGGCAAGGGGGTGTATAGTCCATGAGGTTTTGTGGTAGACTTAACTTGTAAACAAGCTATGCAACTACTACAAAATCTTTGAACATCTCTTTTCATATGAGGCCAAAAGAATTTCTCTCTCAAAGGTGAAAGAGTTTTCTCAATTCCAAAATGCCCCATGAGCCCACCCTCATGGCTCTCCTTTACCAAGAGTTTCCTAATAGATCCTTGGGGAATACAAAGTTTATTTTCCTTAAAAAGATACCCCTCAGAAATATAGTAACCTTGATAAGGTTTTTGAATACATAGAGAATAAAAGTTAGCAAAATCAAGGTCTTTCTCATACAATTCCTTTATGTCATCAAACCCTAGTATTTGAGAACCTAGGATGTTCAACAACACATGTCTTCTTGACAAAGCATCAGCTACTACATTTGTAGAGCCTTTCTTATATTAGATGACATAAGGAAATTGCTCAAGGTAGTCAACCCATTTTGCATGCCTCTTATTTAACTTATGTTGACCCTTCAAGTATTTAAGTGATTCATGATCACTATGAGTAACAAATTCCTTGGTCACAAGGTAATGTTCCCAAGTTTGAAGGGCACGAACTAAAGCATATAACTCTTTGTCATAGGTAGGGTAGTTCAAGGCAGCCCCATGAAGTTTTTCACTGAAATAGGCTATGGGATGGCCACCTTGTAACAACATAGCTCCTATGCCAAGACCTGAAGCATCACATTCTAGCTCAAAGGTTTTGCTAAAATCAGGAAGAGCTAGAACAGGTGCTTGAGTGAGTTTGTGCTTAAGCTCTTGAAAAGCTAAATTATGTTTTTCTTGCCACAAAAAGACCACATCCTTCTTCACCAACTCATTGAGAGGTGAAGCTAATGTAGAGAAGTTAGGAACAAATCTTCTATAAAAGCTTGCCAAACCATGGAAACTCCTAACTTCACTAACATTAGTAGGAATAGGCCATTCTTGGATGGCTTTGATTTTCTCGGGGTCCACATGAACCCCCTTTTTGCTTACCACAAACCCTAGGAATATAAAATTATCCACACAAAAAGTGCACTTGTCTACATTGGCAAACAAGTGATTGTCTCTAAGAACAAGTAGGACTTGTCTTAGGTGATCCACATGATCACTTAGACTTTGGCTATAGATTAAAATATCATCAAAATAAACAACTACAAACCTACCAATGCAATCCCTAAGGGCATGATTCATTAGCCGCATGAATGTACTAGGTGCATTAGTAAGCCCAAAAGGCATTACTAACCATTCATATAATCCAAACTTAGTCTTAAAAGCAGTCTTCCACTCATCACCTTCCTTGATTCTAATTTGGTGATATCCACTTTTAAGATCTATTTTGGAAAATATGGATGACCTATGCAACTCATCAAGCATGTCATCAAGCCTAGGAATTGGGTGCCTATATTTTATTATGATGTTGTTGATGGCTCTACAGTCATAACACATCCTCCATTTTCCATCTTTTTTGGCACCAAAATGACAGGTACAACAGAAGGGCTTAGACTCTTTTGAATCCAACCCTTATCCAACAATTCTTGTACTTGCTTCTCTATCTCTTTAGTTTCTTGTGGATTGGTCCTATAGGCTGGTCTATTGGGAAGACTAGCCCCAGGCACAAGATCTATTTGATGTTCTATTCCCCTAAAAGGTGGAAGTCCCACTAGGCCTTCAATATGAAATACATCATCAAATTCTTTTAAAAGATTTTTAACTTCAAGAGGTAGAGAAGTTTCCAAAGAACTTGTGGCAGTGCATGTGAGTGTTCCATATGAGAAGATAGTTCAAGTAAGAGAGAGGTTTTTTGTAAAGTTTTTGTGTCAAAAATCTCTTCTTGAACTATCTCTAGAGAGGGAACACTAGTCTCTCTAGAATCCTCTTGACTACTAGTTTTTAGAAGTTTTTTTTTCATTTTTTTTTATTTTCTTTTCCTTTCTCTTGCTCACATTTGGCCTTCATTTGTACTTGGTCTTCCATCACTTGTGAAGGTGATAGAGGATGAAGCACAAACTTCTTACCCTTGTGAGTGAAAGTTATTTTATTAGTTAGGCCATCATGGTGGGTTTGCTTATCAAATTGCCATGGCCTACCCAACAAAATATGACAAGCTTCCATGGGAACTACATCACATTTGACTTTATCTTGATAGTTCCCAATAGAAAACTCTACTTCCACTTGTTGGTTAACTACCATGTCCCCATCATCATTGAGCCAATGAAGTTGATAAGGTTTGGGATGGGGTGTGGTAGTTAAGCTCAACTTTTCAACCATCCTAGTGCTACAACAATTGCACCAAGATCCACTATCCACTATGAGAGAACAAGCTTTGTTTGAAATATTGCATCTTGTATGAAAAATGTTCTCTCTTTGGGATTGTGTATCACTAGGTTGGTTATTGAGGACCCTTCTCATCATAAGAAGTTCCCCATTGTAAGGGTAAGTGACCTCACATGACTCTCCCTCACTTGCTTCTTCTTCATCCTCACTTGAAGATGGAGAAGTAGTAGCTTCATCTTGGCTACTATAAATGTCTTGGCCCCTTAGTATCATGACCTTTTTGTTAGGGCATTGAGAAGCAATGTGGCCTCTTCCAAGACACTTAAAGCATTTAATGTCACTAGACTTGGTGCTAGTGTGTGAAGCGTTTTTCTTTTCTTTATCCTCTTATGCTTTACCCTTGTCTAGATTTGTGGAGGAATCAAAAGTATTTTTCTTTTCAAAATTTTTACCCTCCCTCTTGTAGTCAACCTTTGAATAAGAAGATGAGTATGAGCTTGTTTTGAAATTCTTTCTCAAATTTCGTTGTTCAACCTTGATACAAAGTTGAACCAAGTCATTCAAATCTCTATAAGGTAGAAGCTCAACCTTATCTCTTATATCAAAAGTCAAACCACTCAAAAATCTAGCAATGGTAATATCTTCCTCCTCCCTGATGTCAGCCCTCATTAAATACAACTCCATGGTTTGTCTATATTCTTCCACAGTCATGTTTCTTTGATGGAGTCTTTGGAGCTTGTTGATAAGCTCCCTAGTATAGTAAGAGGGAATGTGCCTCCTTCTCAAGGCACTCTTTAATTCATTCCAATATTGAATTGGAGGATCATTATGGAGACGCCTATCCCTAACAAGGGATGTCCACCAATACATGGCATGGCCTTGAAAGCTTAAGGTGGCTAGAGACACTTTTCTTTCTTCACTCACTTGATGGCAAGTGAAGATTTGTCCAACCTTCATTTCCCAATCTAGGTACCCCTCCACATCATTTTTTCCATGAAAATAAGGGAGATCTACCCTAGATTCCCTAGTTTTGGGGGTCCTATGAACTCTTCTAGGAGGTTGTTGGTAATGATCACCTAAGGCTAGGCTATCATCATGCATAGATTCTCCTATAGTTGAACTATGGGCTTGGGAGCTATGTTTACTTCGGTGTCTATGATGCAATTTTTCCTCTTTTTCCTTCAATAAACGAATTTCCTCCTCCAAAAGAGCAAGTTGAGCCTCCCTTTCAAGTTTTTCTTTAAGTCTTTTTTTAGACTCTTGCTCTTTCCAAATTTTTAGTGATCTTAATTCATGTGATACTTTAGCAATATCATTGTAATCACTTGAATTACTATCACTATGAGGAGTAGAAAATTCTTCCATTATAGGAGAAAGATTTCTTTTAATGAAAGATGTTTTTGAAGCAATTTTTTTAAAAAAAAAAAAAAGGTTAAGACTAAATACTTGGAGGACTAAGTATACAAATTGAACTTTGGAGGGAGGTGAGCTACTAAGAGCCACTTAATAACCAAGCCTCTTCAAGTAAAAATTACTAATCCCCTTTGTAGTTAATCTCCACCAAAAATCTTTTCAATGAAAATATTTTTAATGAAATGTGATATATGAATAACTAGACGAGTTAACAACTAAACAATTAATGATTGCAAGAATTTAAAAGCTATCTAAAACGTTTTCCTAAGGTGAAAGCTTGAGAGGTACCAAAGACCAATAAAGGATCACTCCCACCAAGTCTAACGAAATTAAGTAGCTAAAGAGAGATGGTTGTGTACCAAAGACACACCCAAGACACTCCTAAAAATGGCCAATTGCAAGGTAATTGAAAACTGAACAGAAATTAAACAAGTGGCTTTAAGAATTTTACAAAAACAGCCACCAAAAATTAGTGAAAAATTAGAGACCAATTTTGCAATAAAAGTTCAACTAGTAAGGAAAAATTTGGTCTCTAAATCCGTCACTAATTGTTCTATTTTTTTATTATTATAAAAATCAATACAAATCAAATGAAACTCCAAGTTGTCTCCACGGATTTGATGAAGTGCAGCAACCACAAATTTTCCAGCAACAAAAGTGTTTGGTGTTTGAATTTTTGTAGCCAATCCAGAGCTCTCTTTGTCACCTTCCTCCTCCTTTTCTTAGTCCTCTTTTGATGACCCTTGTAGAACTAGCTTCTATGGAGATAGACTATAGGTCAAAACTAGGTCACACTTGAGTTACAATAATGAACACAAACAGCCAAGAGGATTGAGATTCAAGGAAGACAAGAATGGAGTATAAAAAGAGACAAGATAGATGAGCAAATAACAAGGAAAAGGCTAGTACAAGAAGGAATAAACCTAGATAGGATCTAGAATTAAGTAACAAAACCAAAACACTCAAAATTGGTAAGCTGAAAAATGTATTCACAAAGATGCAATGTCAAACTGAGAGGAGCATTAAAACAATCACAATCTCCTTGTTTGGCTTTTACTTTGACAATTAGGTTTTTGACTAATTTTTTTTTAATCAAATTTCTTTTGCAATTTTCTTTTGAACTTTGTTCTATATTTTTTTTTTATCTTAGGAGATGCCTTTTTCCTTTATAAATTTGGAAGCACACACTCTCGGTCACACTTTTCCAAAGCACCAAAAACCGTTTCAAAATTAAGATGTAAATGAAAAGCAAATTAGGTCAAAATGAGATGAAATGTAACATGTTTTTGACACTTGCTTTGTTTTTAGCACATGGCACAGTTTTAGCTCTTAAATTCAAATTTCAAATTGAGCTAAACACAAAGTTTCAGCAATCAATACACAAACAAGATTAAACTCACGGATTGAAGCAAAAAATTGTAAGACATTTTATAGTATAGGAAACCTAAAACTAAGAAAACTACTAATGAACTAATAGTAGTTTATGAACTCAAATCAAAACAAAGTTTATGAGCACAGAAGGACTAAAAGGATCTCGGCCAAATCCAGAAAAATGTTCACAAGAAAATGAAAACAAAAGTTAAACAAGCATAGCTAAGAGTTAGACAACAAAAACAAGAGCTACACATGACTTCTAGACATGGATTTAAAAAGAAAAGACTCAAACACACAATAACCGGAAAAAATTTCAAATAAGACTCAAACAAAACAAAATGTTCATAGGCAGAAATTTCCTAAAAGCATAAGAGATGGAGCATGATTCATGAAAAGCAATTCAAGATGAAATGCACGTATGAATCATTCAAGCAAAAACCGAAACTAGATCCATCAATTTTAAGACAAGAAAATAGATCTAGGAAGGAATCAACTCTAAAATGACATGAACACAAAGATGAACAAGGATGAACACGGATCATACAATTCAAAAGACAAGAAATAAGAGCTTATCTCTTGAAGACCGAAGCTCTAGATACCACTTGATGAGGTTCCACTTGGTGAATCCTCAAAGAACACCTTCTAATTTTTCTCGGTTCCTTGGAAGTCTTGCAAGGAAGGAAGCTCCAAGAAGAAGCAATGTGACCTAGACTTGATCAAGCTAAGTCCGGATAGAAGAGTAGCAACCTAGCTCTACAAAGAGAGGAGCTCAAGAAGGGTAGACGTAGGTTGAGAGAGACTTTCAGAGGGAGAGGTTTCAAATGGTGAAAACTCATTCAATTAATCCAAAAGTGTTTACAAATCTCGGCCATCTAGAATTTATAGGCAAAATTAGGTTTAGGTATACAATGGGTTAGCCTAAGGTTAAGTGAAACCACGGTATGGTTTACTTAACCTTAGGCGCCCAAAATTTGAATTCAAAATTCAAATTTTGGAGCCAAACCCTGTCACACACCCATGTGCACTCATTTGGAATGTAATTTGTCATCCATTTGAGTTGCATTTCGGTCACACCATGTGCATGTGTGCACATGGCCGAAATGCATACCAAATGCAAGGCTAATTACATTCTAATGAGTATACACATGCAACCCTAATTAAACCCTAAATTCAAATGACCATGAAATGAAATTCCTAATCTAAGTGGCCGAAACACAAGGCCTAAAGAAAATACAAGCCCTAAGGCCCAAACCTACACTAATCCTACTCTACTTGGGCTTGAATAAAAGCCCAACTAAAAAGTGTGATGGGATTTCCTTGAGCTTGGGCCCACTCCTCTTGGATCCTCTTTACCATAGCCCTAGTAGTTGGGCCCTTGGCCCATGGGCTTCCTCCATCATGAAATGTTTAGAAGATTTCAAATTCTAAATGGGTTAAAATCCCTGGGAACTAAGTTCTCCAAAGCTCAAAATAATCTCAAGATTCTAGACAACCTTCCTAAGGTTTGGGAGCCCAAAGCCACTACCATCTCTAAAGCTTGAGACTTAAAAGTCCTCACTCTTAATGAACTTCTTGGAACACTTTGTGTTCTTGAGGTTCACTTAAAAAACAGAGATCAAACCAAGGGAAAAGATATTATTGCCTTGAAGAGTGGTGAAATGAGTGGAAGAAAAGAGAAAGGAAAAGCTCTAAAAGTTGAATCTGAGTCAAGCATGTCAAAAGATAGCTCAGAAGATTCAACAAACGATGAGATCTCCTTCATGTCCAAAAAGTTCAAAAGTATGTTGAAAAAGAAAGGAAGACTAAGGAACCTACACAGAAAACAAGAAAAAGGAAGAAAAACCAACACTACTAGAAAGTCATTGTTCAACATCGCCTTATCTACATTGGTTGTCTAAAAAATTATGCAAAAGAAAAATGCGGCGGCAGTTTTGTAATTAAGTGGAAAATGAAAGAATGTCTACACCAGTTATACAAAAAATAATGTAAATATCAAATATTCTAAATCGATTTAGTGAGAAACCGATGTAGAATTGAGTTCTCAAGTACTCCTCTTTCACACTACAACTCTCACACACACACTACCCAAGAGGCAGGCACATCATTGATTGCACACAATTAGGAAGCATGCTCTTCTCAAACCCTCACTATTCATCACACTATCCAAGTCGTCAACAATCATTGCACTATCGAAACCCTCATCAACGAACAATAATCCAGGAAGCACATTGATCATTTTGCACTCAAGTCCTCTTTGACAAAACCCTCATCACACTACCAAGCACTCTCGCGCACTACCCAAGAAGCACGTACATCGATCACTCTTCTCAAACCTTCATCAATCATCACTACACAAGTTGTCGATGATCGTCGCACTAACGAAACTCTCATCGACAAACTTTAATCAGCTTGCGCTCAAGCCCTCTTTGACGAATGAAAAAAGTCAGTGAAAGGTAAACTCAATAAAGCCCTTTGTTTTGGTGTGCCTGTTATACTGTAGGAAATCTCTATTTTTTCTTTATTTATTAGGAAATCCCTTTGTTAAGGTTTTTGAAAGGTTCGATGTAATGTAAGTTTTAATCTTTAATTACAGTTGTTGATATGCTATTGCGGAGGAACATGAAGATATATGGTGGTGTACTTGGTGGAGCCATTGCTGTATGGATCTATTTTGAGTTGGTTGGGTACCACCTACTACTCTAGTCTGTCACATTTTGATTATACTACTTGTAGTTTTGTTTTTGGGAGCCAATGCTCATACCTTTAAATGTTATGATAGGTTATTGTTGGCACATGGATTCTATCAATTGTGGGGAGCTGGTTCAATATTTCTTGACCTTATTATGCATTGGTAAGAATAATTTATTTTGGATTTATATATAACTTTTTAGAAGGTATGAATATGAACTAATCTTCTTTAAGAGCATTGAAGAAGTATATTTAATCATGATCTATTTCAGACTCTTTGTTTTTACTATATTCAAACTCTATGTGTAAGAATTCTTCAGTTCCTAGCTACTTCTATATGCATTAAGCATAAATGAAACAAAAAGTTAAGCTGATATTTAGTATCAATTCTCACAAGGACATACCATTAGATTAACAACCATATTACTTGTGAATTAAAAACAACTCCCTCAATCATATTTAGTATCATATTCAGAATAAAAAAACAAATTATTCTGTATCAACCTAAAATTGACATGAAAAATAATATATACAGTAATTACTACAACATCTAGAATAGAAAAAAATATAGAATCTTGAAGCACAAAAGTTCCTCCAATAGATGATTCGGTTTAATTCTATAATATACAACATTCAAAATCTTTAGTAACCGGTTACACTTTCGACCTAGAAAAAGGGCTCCGTCCTTAAATATTCCCTATTGATTTTGTTTGTGTATATATGTTCATCTGTTTTTATAAATTATGTCCTCAATATTCTCAACGCACATCAAATGCACTCTAGTACTACTAACTGAATTAGTTTCAAGACAAGGAGTGCAATTTAATTCTGCTATATCTCAGCTCCAAACAAGTGGTGCAGGTGGTGATGTTGGCATTGTAGTGTTACCTAGGACTAGTCAAAGAGCTAGTTCATAGCCAGGCTTTGTGGGTGTCAAGGCTGTGGAGTGTGTGGCAAGATGGTAGGATCAAATTGCAGGGTATGTAACTTGAATCTCACATGGTAAGTATGGAACTCTAGTGTGAGGTTTATAAGATTTTGGGGTCTCCAACTATAACGACCAACTTTTGTGATATGATCCTCCCAAGGTTTTTATAAGATAAAGAAGTATTATCTTATGAATATTCACATGCAATTTGTATGTTGCCAGTCCTGTTAAGATCCATGATTCTTATAAAAGACTAGAGCTAGCAAATGGGTTAATGAAATAGACTTTGATTTTTTGGACTAGCAAGAATGCATTAGAACCTAATAGAAGAATTTACGAGAAAATAAATTGGAAAAATTTGATCCCAAACCCTGCTATCTAAATTAGCGGAGAAATTAACGTGATCTAGTAAAGCCGAAATGGTTTGTAATTGACTAGCTTATTTATCAATCAAGTGTTTGTGAGTTATGAAAGAAAAATTCCAAATATAGGATTTTGACTAGAAGAAACATATAATAGAACGCCCCAAATTTCCTAAAAAAATATAATAAAAATTCTTGTTATATTTTTAGTAAATCATTATTAATTAAATCAAATGGCAGTTTATTTGTCAAAGCTAATAAGGTTAATTTGACATTTGTTTTCAGCTAGAGATGGGAAAGATCACATTCTGAAAACATGTAGCTATTAGGTGACATATACCTAAATAACAATTAAAATGAATTCTACATATTTTGTTTTTGTTTGGATGCCATTACCAGCAGTCATGTGTGATATTTTTAACAAAAAAATATTTTGTTGTGATGTTGTGTTCAGATGGACATGGAGCTAGTTCTTGCAATTGACTTTGACATTAACACTAGTACAAAAGAGGTATTTCACGTCGGATATTTTGAGCTTTTTATGTCAGAAAAAATACCGACATAAATGCGGGAGACGTAAACCTATAAAACTGACGTAAATTTACGTCGGACATTACCAAAATCTGACGTAAAAAAGTAGTAAAAAAAACATAAGAATGCAAGCAGAACTGCGCGTTCTGCTTGCAGAACGGCCCGTTCTCCAAGCAGAACGACCCGTTCTCCATCCAAAACAGCCCGTTCTACTTGGAGAACGGGTCGTTCTGCAAGAAGAACAACCCAAAAGAAAAGGCCAACGACCTATACAAATAGAACAACCAAAAAATTGAATAGATCAGATAGCCACAATAGCAATGCGAAACAAAAAAGTGTTAACGAAACCTTGATTCATACCTGATGAGCTGCAACAGTGTGCGAATGAGTAACAAAGAGTTCACCCCTCTGCAAAAGACAAAAAAACAATTCAGTAACAAAGGAGAGGGAGAGGGTTTACAGAGAAAAAAATGAAAAGTGATGAAGAGTGAATGCGCGCAGTGTGCCTCGCACTCACTTATTCAATTTCGCGTCCTTTTTTTACGTCGGATCTAGTAGGGTCCGACGTAAAATGTCAAATCTACGTCGGACACAACATACATCCGACGTAGATTTGACTTTTTACGTCAGACCATCCCAGGCCCGACGTAAAAAAGTTCGCGAAAATTACAAAAAATGTCACCGCGTCTTTTTTACGTCAGATTTTCGTATTTTCGATGTTAAAGAGGTGACGTAATATACTAATTTTCCACTAGTGTAAAGATATCCTTTTCTCAATCAGTAGAACCATTATATTTCAAACTTGTTGAAGTTGAAAGTTCTATGTGATTCTAACATATGCCTTTTTATTTTGTTTTTGCTCTTGTGATTTTTGTTTAGCTGAAATTTGCTTTCATTGTTGCTCTTGTGGTACTCAAGCAGCTGGTTTATCGGAAAGACTATAAGGAATCATTTAAGAGGCTTGAAGAGAAGGTGATGCACAGTAAAAAAAAAGTATGAGGATTTTTGCTAATTATAATAGCAAAACTACTTTGCACAACAGTGTTGAACATCAATTCATTTGGAAGGATTAAGGAACACAAAATCTGACTTGTTAGTCTTGTTAATTTCCCCTCCCACTTTAGGATCTCAATTAGTTATCAAGTATTTTAGGCAATATTTTATATTTTATTAATTAGCTTTAATTTATGTTTTATTAAAGGGAAATACTGCTTTTGTTACTAGTTTTGACTATAATCGAATGATTAAAGATTTTTTAAGTTACTACACATTACATGGTGATTACTTGATTGAAAAAGCTTAAGAGGGGAGAAATTGGTAAATTATGCTATCATTATTTCTATTTAATATCTTCAATTCACTTTGCGCTACATATCAATGTTTTGTTTTGCAATAATATTTGTGCAAATGGTAGTCCAAGCCATAGAGACATAATCTACTGTGTGGTGACACGTAGATGTAAACTATAGTCCCTTCACACTACACAAAACCTTAACCACTAACTTGCTACTGCTAGCTCACACTTGGCTTTTGGCTATTAACATGTTTAGGTGAAACTGAGGACAGTATCATGGAAGTTAATTGCTTCACCTTTCTCAAGTCATGACTTATACTCGCATCATGTTTCTGTAGATTATTCATGGGTTTCTTGCCAATTGATATTATTAAAAAACTTAGCCATAGCATCTATCTACCCTGATGTTGCAGAAACAAATCAGAAGAAGATTGTAGAAGTGTTAGATAATCTTAAACTTTAGAGATATCCGAGTTAGTTATTCGGAATTATTTGTTTAGTCTGTTTTATCTTTTGAGTTATTTGTTTTAGTTTAGATAAGATAGTTTTTGATAAGTTTTGTTTTGATAAGATATTTTATTATCTTCTTGTTAGTTCAGTACGTTGTACAATGGCTATTTAAAGGTCATCCCTTATTCAATGAAAGTACAGTGAGTTGCTACGTTCACCCACAACATTAGTATTACCTCGTCTCTCTTATTTTTTCTACAAATTGGTATCAGAGCTTTATGCTCTGAGTGCCGAGTGTGAGAGGAAAACAGTGTACGCCTGTGAAGGAGGAAAGAAGAAAGAGAGAGTAATGGCGAAGGTTGTTAATGGAATGATCGTACCACAACTGTCAAAGAAAACCAATTATGATAATTGGTATTTACAGATGAAGACCCTGTTGGGTTCCCAAAGTCTATGGGATATAGTGGAGAAGGGGTTTCAAGAACCCGAGGAGGACGAAGACCAATCTGTGGCTCAGATTGCCGCATTGGAAAAGACACGAGTGAAGGACAAATCGGCTTTGTATTTTTTGTACAATGTCGTGGATGAGTCAGGCTTCGAGAAGATTGCAAACACTGCATCTTCAAAGGAAGCATGGAAGATCTTGGAGGTTGCGCACAGAGGTAATCACCGTGTCAGACAGATCCGACTTCAAACTCTCCGAGGAGAGTTTGAGTGTTTGAAGATGGAGGATAAGGAACAAGTATCCGAGTACATAACTCGGGTGGAGAAGGTGGCTAACCAACTCGGAAGGAATGGGGAGTCAATGCCAGCAAGTAGAATTGTGGAGAAAATCTTGAGATCATTAACAGATGATTTCGAGAGTATCGCATGCGTAATTGAGGAGTCAAAGGACTTGTCAGTCCTCTCAGTGGAAGAGCTCGCTGGGTCACTCGAAGCCCACGAACAAAGGAGGAGGAAGATGAAGAATACACTTGATCAAGCATTACAGGCGCAACTTAATTTGAATGAAACTCGGAACACCCAGGGCCGAACATTAGGAGGCAAAGGACGAGGTGATCATGGAGGACGAGGCAAAGGACGAGGTGATCATGGAGGTAATCAAGGACGAGGTAGAGGACGAGGTGATCATGGAGGTGGACAAGGACGAGGTGATCGTAGCCAAGGAAGTCAGCCGAGGTCCGAGGTGGAATGTTATAAGTGTGGCAAACTCGGCCACTATGCAAAAGAATGCAGATCGGCAAATTGCTACAACTGTGGCAAATACGGTCACATAGCAAAGTATTACCGAGCTAAAAGCCGAAGTGAAGAGAAAGAGAAGAATCTTCTCACAGAAGAAGAGGACGAGGAAGCAGGAATTTTGATGATGACGCAGAGCTCGGAGACCAAGCTACGTCCGAGTTGTGCCTCCGAGGATGAGCTAAACTTGAGTTGCATGGAGAGATCAGTAGTTGAGCTTCCAAGCTCAGATGAGAAGTCAGAAGCCGAGCTTGATTCGAGTTGCTTAAACAACTCGGTCTGGTATTTGGACACTGGGGCGAGCAATCATATGTGTGGAGAAGAGAGTTTCTTCAACGAACTCATCAAGGTGAAGGCTGGATTCGTGTCATTTGGAGATGATTCCAAGGTTGCGGTAAAAGGGCATGGAGCCATCAAGTTTATGCAGAAGGATGGACGAGTTGGAGAAATCAGAAAAGTCTACTACGTTCCCGAACTTAAGAGCAACATCTTAAGCATGGGGCAGATGATGGAGAAAGGCAACTCGGTTCTGATGAAGGATCGAGTGCTTTATTTGAAGGACAAACAAGATCGTTTAATAGCCCGAGTAGAGATGAAAAAGAATCGGATGTATAAACTGGAGCTGAACATCCTTCAAAATAAGTGCTTGAAGCTGGACGTGAAGGATGAAGCAATAATGAGGCATTCTCGTCTTGGGCATTTAAACTTTGGAGGTTTGGTCGAGCTATCAAGGAAGGAGTTGGTGCACAGACTGCGTGGTGATGAGTTTGACAAGAAGTTTTGTGAAGCGTGTGTACTCAGAAAGCATTCAAGAACAAGTTTTCCGAGCTCGTCCGAGTACAAAGCAAAGGAGCAAGACATCTACAACTCCACTGACGAGTTACATGTAGTGTGTCTATTGACAGGAACAGAAGATATAAAGTTTGAAGAGGCGGTACTTGAGGAGAGATGGAAGAAAGCAATGGATGAGGAGATCGGATCAATTGAGAAGAGTGAGACGTGGAAGCTGACAGATTTACCCACAGGAGCTTGGCCAATTGGTTTGAAGTGGGTATACAAAAGGAAGACAAATGCAAATGGCGAAGTGGAGCGCTACAAAGCTCATCTTGTGGCGAGGGGTTATAAACAGCAGAAAGGCATTGATTATGATGAAGTTTTTGCACCCGTGACAAGGATGGAAACGATTCGATTACTACTGTCCTTAGCAGCTCAGCATGGATGGAAGATACAACAAATGGACGTGAAGTCAGCATTCTTGAATGGGATGTTGGAGGAAGAAGTCTACGTGGAGCAACCTCTAGGGTACATGAGGAGAGGTGAAGAGAAGAAAGTGCTGAAGCTCAAAAAGGCTTTGTACGGTTTGAAGCAAGCTCCTCGAGCATGGAATGAGAGAATAGACACCTACTTCAAGAGAAATGGTTATGAACAATGTCCGTATGAACATGCTCTCTATTTAAAGAAGTGCAAAGGAGATATATTGTTCGTTGCTCTATACGTGGATGACTTGATATTCATGGGAAGCAAAGCTGAGCTAGTTGAGGAGTTTAAAGAAGTGATGAAGAGGGAGTTTGAGATGACCGATTTGGGCATCATGAAGTATTTTCTGGGTTTAGAGGTGGACCAAAGAACAACAGGTATTTTTGTGTCCCAAAAGAGGCATCGGCCACCTCGGCGCCGGGGGTGCTGGACGTCGCATGGCTCGCGGGGCCATGGTACGCGGAGGAGTATCGCGCTCTGGTGGAAGAAGCATCGAAATGAAAGAAGGAGAAATTTAAGATTATGGGGGAGTTTTGTTAGATAATCTTAAACTTTAGAGATATCCGAGTTAGTTATTCGGAATTATTTGTTTAGTTTGTTTTATCTTTTGAGTTATTTGTTTTAGTTCAGATAAGATAGTTTTTGATAAGTTTTGTTTTGATAAGATATTTTATTATCTTCTTGTTAGTTCAGTACGTTGTACAATGGCTATTTAAAGGTCATCCCTTATTCAATGAAAGTACAGTGAGTTGCTACGTTCACCCACAACATTAGTATTACCTCGTCTCTCTTATTTTTTTCTACAAGAAGTAGGTGGACTTACGTCCTTGATTAGACTGCTTAAGAACTCACACGATGAAACCACACAGAGAGTTGCAGCAAGCGCCATAGAATCGAAAAATTGAATTAAAAAATCATCTACTTCATTGCAAAGAGTAGAGGTATTGCTTTGTAGTGTAGTTAGAAAAGTTACAAACTTGTAACAAATTAATTTCCTCATCCTTCATATCATGAGCATTATTTATTTTAAGTTGTTGGTTAATCCTCATGTCTATTAATGTATTTTGCTAAAAATTAATAGCCAAAATGGTCTACTGGCTTGAGAAAAGAAAAATAATGAACACATGAAATTATAGGATTTTGACATACGTTGACATACAATATTTATCATTCATGAAAATAACAAAATATAAATTTATGCATCTGTTTACGTTTGGCCAAGTAAAATACATTTGGATTTTGACAATAAGGATTTTGACATTTAAATATGCCTTTTAACACTTTACAGTTATTTTATTAGTTTGAGTAATTTCCATACAAGGTATTGACTCTTCTCCTTTCTTTCTTTCATTAGGTGTGACATATGGTAAGTTGCTCGGTTTTCATAAATGAATACTAAAATCAAATATCATCAACTACCTTGAAGGTTGTAATTTGACCATGGAGGATGTTAAAATGGATTACAACCGAAGCTGTTTACCAATTTCAACGTAATGTATTCCATCTTTCATGTTGCTTTGGAGAAATTGTGAAAGATTTAGTTTCTGAGTTTTTAGTGTTCTAGTCAGGATCAAGCTATTTAAGGCGTTGCATTCTCATGTTAATGTGTTTGACTGCATCATAGAGATAAAACATGTCATTTAGAATTCCACTATTTTGGAATGCCTTGCAGCACTTGGTTTTAGTTTTAGAGAATACTTTGCTAATAAAAGGTTTTGATGATTTCTTTCTGTGTATGATATACTACAAGGCTTGTGTAGAAAGACCTTCTAAGGTTTCAAAATTAAATTAATACATAACCTTTCAACTCCCGGTACATTTATTGGTGTGAGAAAATATTAGTTTGAGGATACAATATCAAATTGTTTCAATTTATTTATGTGAGACTTCCTAAACAAGTTATATATAAATCAGCAGATTACTTAGATTTCTGGTATGGAAGGACTAAGATCGTTGTGTGAATACCATAAAAGATTTGGTGATTAATGTTATGGTTCTATTTACCACTAATGCATATAGGTGAATCTTTGATATGTTGGCTAGAACTAAAAATTATATATAGAACTAGTTTTTAAACTGAAGATTGTTGGTTGAAGTGTTGTAATTTTTTTATTTATGCAAATTGTTGAGAATCAGAATGTAATAATTAGTAATTATATATAGTTTATAGGCACATATATCTTATTTATGTGAAACAAAATATGTCCTACAGGTAATATTAACACAAAAAGAATCTAAAAATAAGCATTTTTTTTATAAAAAAAAATGTAATCTGCATCGATTTTCTAAAAAAATCAATATGTAGATTTATACATAAATCTAAATCTATATTGGTTTTCTTGATAATCGATGTAAATTTATGTAGAATATGCATAATCTACATCGGTTTCAAAATCGATGTAGACCTATATACATTTTCTAAGTCACTATATTCTACATCGATTTTAGAACTGATGTAGATTACTTCGCAGAATCAATATAGATAATGCATCCTGTAGTAATATAACAAATAAGAAATCAAAGATATCATCTATTATGAATACAAGAAGCCTGGATATCTAAAAGCAGACTGTCCATTATAAATTCTTTAAAAATATTGTATCTTAAATTATGGAAATCTAAAATACTCGATTAACACTATGGCCTTTATGCCTATAAATATTACTCAACAAACATAGTTGGCATCGATTTATCCGAAGTTCATGTTAAGGCATATGTTTGGAATGTTGGAAGAGGAGAAATATAATCATAAACTACATATTCGTAATTATGAAATAAAATGTTATTAATTGTAATTATTATATATTAAATATATGTTATGTAATGAAGTATGATCACAAAACTAACCTAATAGTCGGAGTTACCTGATAATTTATCCGAAAGAAAGGCTCTTGGTTTTCATCCTTAATTCTTAGCTCCCTGTTGACTTTTCACCTTGGTGTGACTTGTGGGCACACTAAGCTGAGGATAATATATCCATCACCAACTACTTATTAGAAATAAAAACTACACGTTTGAATTAATGATATTATATACATGCATATCAATTTGATACTAAAATATTCATGTATACACATCATTTCAATTTTAATGTATGCATCACATCTCAAAACAATAATAATATCAATATCCTATAGCAACAAAATATCCAACATATAAAATAAATCAAAACGTGCCACCCAATCAATGGAAGTCTACAAAAGAAATACTACCTATTCTATTAGGCACTAAAAGAACATAACATTTTTAATTAAGTAAAAAATAAGTATCGATCATGGACTTTTTTTTTTTAATATACTGTTTTTTTATTTTATTTATTTAAATAACCCAAAGTGATAAATATTTACCTAAATATACCACTTGATTTTTTAGGTGAGAAATCGGTTACTGGGTAACCGATTTCTCTGCGTAACCGATTTCTCAAAGGAATTTTTCCAAAATTTTGAAAAATCCCTTTTTCTCAAAGGCCCTTTTTTTTTCGTTTTCTGTTTTTTTTTTTTTTAAGTTTTTTTTTTCAGATTTATAATTTCTTTTTAGTTTTTCAGTTTAAAATATATAGATTTTTAAAAAAATTATAATGAAATTTTAAATAATTAATTTAATTATAAAGAAGAAATGTCCTTATCGTCAAGGGAGTTCAAGTCACCAAGCTTAAAATGTCATCAAACCTTCCAAATATTATATTTTGTTTACTATCATTTTAAATAAAAATTGTCTTTTTTTTATTAATTTAAATTCATATTTATTTCATTTATTTATTTAATAATTATTTTATTATTTATTCTTATTCTAAAAACTTAACTAAATTATTTTATTTACAATTAATACAAAATTTTAAAATAACTTAAAATTTAAAACTGAAAACTAAATAGAATTTTTAATACGAAACAAAACTCATACATTCCACGATTAAAGGGCAAACTTTTAATACGAAACAAAACTCATATTGGCAAAAGAATTTTTAAAAAAATTGAAGAAAAAGAAAGAGGGTAAATAATAATAAATAGAAAAAATATACAGAAAGAATAAGAAGAAGACTACAATAGTAAGAGTTGTAAAACACAGACCACATAATGATTAGAGGAGTAAAATCAGAAGACAAGATGAAGAAATTTTTTTTTGAAAAGAAGACAAAAGAATGGAGAAGAAGCCATGGAAAGCCATGAAAACAAAAAATTCATACCTCATAAGCCTTCAAGTGTGAAAAGTTGAAGGTATTACCGAGAGAGAGACAAGAAACGGAAAAGGTGTGAAGAATAAAAAACAAAATAAAAAACCATGCAGCAGTTATGGAAGTAAAAAAAAAAAAAAAACCACTCATACCCTCAAGAGAAATTTTTTTAAAAAATAAATAAATAAACATTATTTTAACAGTATATTTATTTTTATTCTAAAAACTTAACTATATTATTTTATTTACAATTAATAAAAAAATTTAAAATAACTTAAAAATTTAACTAAATTATTCTATTTAAAATTAATTTTATTTAATTTTATTCTTTAAATTTAATTTTAAATACATTTTTATAATCTAAATTTAAAATAATAACTAAATTAATTATTTACAATTTCATTATAATTTTTTTAAAATCTATATATTTTAAACTGAAAAACTAAAAAGAAATTATAAATCTGGAAAAAAAAACTTAAAAATCAAAAAAAAAAACAGAAAACGAAAAAAAAAAAAAAAAAGGCCTTTGAGAAATCGGTTACTGGGTAACCGATTTCTCAAAGGGATTTTTCAAAATTTTGGAAAAATCCCTTTGGGAAATCGGTTACCCAGTAACCGATTTCTCACCTAAAAAAACAAGTGGTATATTTAGGTAAATATTTATCACTTTGGGTTATTTAAATAAATAAATAAATAAAACAGTATATTAAAAAAAAAAAGTCATCGATCATGATAACTACTTTATTAAAAAAAAAAAAAAAAGTCAACGAAATTCCAATTTCAATTTTATATTATTTTTATAATTTAATTATATTTTTTTTGGTTCATATAATTTGATGAACTTTATTTTATAATTCCCATAATTAAAAATATTTTATTTCTATAAAAATAAATAATAGAGACTCAGAAAATAAAATTGTTATGTATAAGCAAAATCGACCATCTCTAGGTCAAGTCTAGAGGTGCATTAGCTTAGGACTTATATTTAATTAGAAGACTATCGAAACCTGAAAAGAAATTTGATCTTGTCCACAGATGATTTGGACTTCCGTTTAAACCATATTAATCCCTAATTAGTATGGTCTTTGAAAAGGTTCGAAGGAGTCTTCATCAATGTTTTACTCAAAACATCAAAAAAAGAAAAAGATTTTCAAACGTACCAAAATGGCCTTCATAATCAGAATTGGGTTCGAGAGTCAGTTACATGTAGAAAAGGTATTAAGCATCCTACAATGCCCTAAATCAGTACCCAATGATGAAATTAGCATAATAAAGAATAATAGTTTGAATATTTATTCCTCTTTTTAATTATTATTTACATGTTATTTTGAGTTACAATTACTTATAAAAATATGGGTTTAGACCCTACATGTTTCGAAAATAGTATTTCTACATTATTACTATTTATTTATGACGATTATCATATGTAGGAATCATGTGTTTTTTGGCAGCCTTTCACTCTATAAATATCCTTACCACACTCCAGAAATACAAGAGATAAAGGGAGAAGAGATTTATGAACTAAAATTACTAAAAACAAGTCAAAGAAGGCCAATTTTTCGATTTCTTTCGCATTATGCATGAGGTATTTATTTATAGGTGTTAGAACCAACTAGAACGACTATTTTGGTCAGGGAAACATGCCGCTTTGAGATAGTTTGTCACGGCAAAAATTTGAATTGGGAACGAACCATTCCGATTTCGGAATGGGTCATTTCCAACTACCTTTATGTACACACTTTTATGGGCTAGAGCGACCTGTTCTGGATTTGGAACGGCGCATTCTAGCTTAGGGTTTCCTGCCCTTTTTATCCATTTGGAAGTTTTGGATCTGGAACGGCCCATTCCAAGCTTCTAATTCTGCCTTTTTGATCTTTTGGGCTTTACGTAGCTATCTTGGTCAATTTTGGTGCCGTGATGGGCCTTCAAGGGCCTCTTGTCTCATTTTAATAGTTTTTGTCCTTAGTTTAAGTACCCTAGACGAAATTGGGTGTTTAAAGTTACCCCTCTTTACTTGTCCTTTGGATGACTATTACGTTGCCTTTCCAAAGGTAAGTAAAGACGTAGATCTTTCGTTTGGATCTTCCCTTAGATCCTCTATGCATATGCTTGCATACTGTTTCCTTTAGATAAATGGGTTTGCCCGTATCCTTGTTCTTTGGAGTAGCTGAGTGTTGAGCTGCTTGCTTCATTGGAGAATAAGGATGGCAAAATGTACCGTCTAAACCTCTAGCTTCGTATGGATGCTCTATACTGCTTTTGCTTTCCTTGTGATGGTGAGGTGAAGAAATTATTGAGTTTGCTACAGAGTGAGCATGTTTTGAACTCAACCGTTCTAGGCTGGACTAATATTAAGGCTTTAACCGACCTTTTTCGAGTTTTGATGAGTATATTCTAAGCTCAGTCTCTCCAGGCTGGACTGACATTAAGGCTTCATCCAACCTTTTTTGAGTGTTGATGAGTATATTCTAAGCTTAGTCTCTCCGGGATGGACTGATATTAAGGCTTCAGCTGGCCTTTTCTAAGTCGTGGTGATTCCTATGAAGGAAATGAATATATTCTAAGCTCAACTTCTCCAGGCTGGATTGACATTAAGGTTTCAGTTGGCCTTTTCCAAGTCGTGGTGATTCCTATGAAGGAAATGAATATATTCTAAGCTCAACTTCTCTAGGATGGATTGACATTAAGGCTTCAGTTAGCCTTTCCAAGTCGTGGTGATTCCTATGAAGGAAATAAATATATTCTAAGCTCAGCCTTTCCAAGTTGACATTAAGGCTTCAGTTGGCTTTTTCCGAGTGTTGATCATTTTGCTTTTAAGAAACATGACAGTGTCCTCGACTTTTTTGTTCGTAGTATGCCCCTAGGGATGTTGGGCAAGGGATGCTTGGTGTGCACCTGTTTTGGATCTGAGTTTAGTAGGATGTGGGTGATGTCCCTACTGTATGAGTATTGTGAATCCTCTCCAGGCGTGATCAATAGGGAATGGATGCTTGACATAAGTACTGTACTTCCTTGTTTAAGTGGCAATATTTGAGAAATTGAGTTGTTGTGTTGTGGATTTATATATCCAATTTTTCATTGATCTAGCAAGCCTAAAAAGATCACCTTGTGTTATCGGTTCGATCGGACCAAACTACTTAAACTACTCACCCTGTATTGTAAGAGATCTCTTAATTGAAATACGTGATGACGGATGTGAGTTGTTATGTTGAGCAAATGATGTGTGGAGTTGACTGTGTTGTTCATATGCTATGTTAAATTGAGATGATCTATGATGTTGTGTTGATTTAGAGTTGCACTATGTTGATTTGTGTTGTATATTATGTTGTTTTGTTGTTATGTTGTTAAAGATGACTGATGATGTGATGTATTTACGTTATTATTTTTTCTCTAACTTATCCTTGCATGTTTCCATGTGGTATGGACTGCGATGATCGACATGGTATGAGAATAGGGTAGAGATAGGGTAGGAGAGTAATAGTGGAGGCCAACTAGTGGCGTTGGAGTTAGAGGACATCTTGCTGACTACCTGATGGAGGACCATCAGAGGAGAGTATACATATGAAGACTATTGGGCCTTTAACTAGGTCCATAGTTAGAAGGCTAGAGGAGACTTCTACATAGGATGTGCTTCTTAGATTTGCGCTCTTCATGAGCATTGAGTATGATTCCTCTTATTAGTCTCCTAGTTTCAATTGTATAATACTTGTACATAGTAGATGCTTGTATAAGTATATTTTTGCCTTTGTATTTGTGAGGCACCTTTTTTCTTTCGTTGTAAATCATACCCTTAGGATTTTAGCGTATGTTACTTGGAGACTTTTACTCCATTTGACCTTACATTAAGGGTTATTGATTTTCTTATTTTTAGTAGTAGAAGTAGGGTGGCAAATAATAAGTATGTAGGTGAAGCTAGTAATTGGGCTTTTGGTGGGCCTAAGCAAAACTTTACATATTAGGCTTGTTTTCCTCCATTTTTTTCCAAGGAATTGATTTAGCTAGGTCTCACCATTATTTGGTGAACCTAACTAAACCAATTCTAATATTTTTAGATTGGAATTAATGAAGGTAACAAGCATGGGCCGCCTAGCTCTCCTTGGTCGAGTTACTCAAAGTTTTCCCAACACACTTGTTTCTAGTTAGCCTAGGAGACAAGGTGACACATGGAATCCCTTGATTAGGTCTTCTAGATCTAATTTTCTCCTCCTTGTCTCCTCTGGAGACAAGGAGACACTTGGCAAGCTAGGATTGGTCAATCTAGATCTAATGTCTCCACCTTGTCCCCTCTAGCTTGCTCTACAAGCTACTCCACCTCTATATATAGGAGTTCTCTTTTGTTAAAAACACTTTGGATGATATATGAGAGCTTGGTCTAGATATTTCTCTGAATTCTTTCTTCCTAAAAGTCTTAAACCTCTTTGATTTTGATCCAATTCTCTTATCATTTTCCTAAAATGTGTGGTGAGGATTGAAGTGGTTCATATTCTCCAAGGAGTGGCATCACTTGTAGAGTGTTGTTCACTTCCTAACGTGATATCCAAAGCTTCTTCTTCTATTGGAGGCTTTGGTGAAGCTTGAGAAGTGTCAAGAAGCCAAATATCTTGGGAGAAACTTGAATGAGAAGCCAACACCAATCTAGATTCTCTAGAAGGTTTCCATCACTACCAATGGATGGTAGTTTTGTATAGCAGTGTAGTTACTTGACTGGCAACTTAGGATGTATAGTGTACATTACTAGATTACTATATTTATATTGCATATATTTATTCAGTTGATTTTCCTTATATACTTGCAGTTTAATACAAATTCTAGTATTTGTATATCTATAGTTTTAAGTTAGATGTTTGTCGTTGCTAGCTGCTGTGCCATACAGTGTAGGGACCAAGCCGAATCGTTACAATTTACATTGTTAATCTTTTTATTAATTATAAAGGTGGAACCTATAACATTTTTATCAATTATTATGGTATTAATTATTTTGATATATTTATTTATTTTTAATATCAATTTATTTTATAATAGAATTTTTATATGATTATATTATATAGAAAATGTAGAAGGAGATTTGGAGGGAAGGAAGAAGTTGCAAAACTTCTTCCTTCTATATTATTAATAGATATTTCTAATGAAGGATTTATAAAGGATTTAGCAGTAGAAAGAAAAATTTTACAAAAGAAACTAAAAAAGGATGCTTTGTGGTCTTGGACTAAAATAAATGAAGAAACTATTAAAGAATTAAAAGAATCATGTAAAGATCTTCTTGAATTATATCATCTTTCAGATTATGATGTAATTATTATAGAAATATATGCTTCAAATGAATGTTAGGGAGGAGTTATGAAGCCAAAACTGAAGTTAGAGGAAAAACATATAGAAGGGGGGTTGAATATGTGTGTGTGAATAGAGAAATTTTAAAATCATTTTCGCAGAGGGACTCTTTTTTGTCCAAATTTTTTTTATTTTGAATACTTAAGAACTGTGCAAGATTTGCTCAACAAAGGATTTTTCATTTGAAAGTTTATCGTCTACACAAGGAAAATGTTTCTTAAAATAATAAGTTAAGCACATGTACTTTTCGTCTGAAGAGAGTTATAGTGAAGAATAAGCAATGGACGAAATATTTAGTCTACTATATCAGCTAAACAAAATTGCGTCTGAAACATAGATAAATAGTGCAAAGGTTTTTATATTGTTTCGCTCAGACTGAGCTACGTCCAATCTCCTTCAATTGAAGGGTTCCACTAGAATTTCAATTTAGTACAAGTATTATTACCACTTCTAGTTTGCCAAGTATTGTCGACCAGTTCTACCCTGCCAACTTCACTCATCAGCACTAGTATTCTTTGTTCAGCCTCTTCAGGTTCGTAGTGAGTATTCTCAACCATTCCTAGTCCTCAAGTATTATTAACCACTCTTGGTTCGCCAACTTCACTCATTGGCACTAATATTCTTTGTTCATCCTCTTCAGGCTCTTAGTGAGTATTCTCGACCACTCCTGATCCCCGAGTATTATCAACCACTCCTGGTTTGCCAACTTCACTCATTGGTGCTAGTATTCTTTATTCAGCTTCTTCAGGCTCTCAGTGAGTATTCTCGACCACTCCTGGTCCCCGAGTATTATCAACCACTCCTGGTTGGCTAACTTCACTCATTAGCACTAGTATTCTTTGTTCAGCCTCTTCAGGCTCTCAGTGAGGATTATTGACCACTCCTGGCCCGTTAACTTCACTCATTAGCGCTAGTATTCTTTGTTCAGCCTCTTTAGGCTCTTAGTGAGTATTCTTTGACAAGCCTCTTCATGCTTATACAAGTATTATTTCCCTACCCTCTTCAGGCTTTACAAATGTTAGAAGATTTGTTTTGAGTGTGTGGTTTACTCTCACAAAGAGGATACAAAGAATTTGCTACACTCATTAAGGTTTATGTTCTTAAGTTGCACTCAGAACTCCTTAGTCTACAAAGATAAATAAAACATTGTACATTTGACTATACATGTTCTGTCTCTGGTTTCATTGCTTCGTGGGCTTGGAATCACTCTTCGCCAACCTTTCCAGGTTTGAAGTCATGACATATATATAGTCTCTATAAAATCTGCCCATTGCAATTGTCTGTTGAAGCAAAATGTAGTCGTTCATGACTAGTTCGATCTTTCATTTAATGCATTAGATCTTGCATTAAATGTTGCTTCCTATTTATAGACATTGCGTGAAGTCTTCTACGTTTTGTTAGCTGCAGTGTCTGACTTTAACTGAGACTTAGGAACTTTTTGTCCTTTTTCGGTCATCGTAGCTGTAGAGGCGTTGTCTTTATCTGAAAAAGTAATGTACTTTTTCTGACACGTGCATGCTTTTACTTTTGCGCTTACTTTTCTTCTTTTTCTTTTCTTCCTTTCATCAAGAGATCATATTGAGAGCTTTTGTATGATTGTAGACGATGCCTGAATTGTCCCTTGAGACTTGATTCTTCAAATGCTTGCATGGTAGTCTTCGCCTACATCTGGTAGTCTATGTGCATCTCAAGACTTGATCTTCGTATGAGCATTTGTCATTAATGCTTTGACTTTCTTTGGTCTGGTCAACATTGTAGATGGACAGACTTTGTTTTTGTCTGGAATGCTTTTCAATCTGTGTTGTCCTTCGTCTGATATGTAGTTGACTTTTGTCTGATTCTTAACTAGCCTTCTTCTGAGTTTTTATGTTGCGCTCTAGGTTGTGCTTGACACACCTGTGTATGGTATTTGATTCATCATCGTCTAGTGCTCATTTCGTATTTCATCTATCATTTGACTTTGTTTCATTTCATCCTTGTGTTGTGCTTTGCCATGACTTATCTTCGTCTAGTTGACCATTAATCTTCGTTTGATGTCTGTACGGACTTCATTCAGTGCTTAACCACTTTTGTCTTGTTCTTGATTTAGCCTTGTTTGATACTTGTTTTGGCCTTTCGTTTGATACTTGAAGTTTTCCTTCTTTTATCTTGATTCAAATATAAGAAGTGGCACATGCTTTGTTCTTCAACTTGCTTGTACTTATGTTTTTCTGAAACACTAACACACATGTTAGAAATAACAATATGTATTATATTTGTCTCATTCAAAACTTTGCTGGGAATTGTTTCGTCTAACTTAACAAAAACCTCTTGGAAAGAAAAATGAATTACTATATAGATATATGTTTGAAACTTTTTTCAGATAGTGAAATTAGTTATTCTATACATGAAAAATAGGCTTTAACATTTAATTCGTCTGTTGAAAAAACATCAAATATATGTGCTTGATGAAGAATTTATTGTAAGAACTGACAACACTTATGTTACTGGTTTGAAAAATATTAATCATAAAGGCACTTACGAGCAAGAAAGCTTAATTAGATAGCAAATGAAACTTGTTGAATACAATTACTCAATATCCCATATAAAGGGAGAAAAAATGTTCTCCCATATATACTTTTGAGAGAATGGAACGAAGCATAACAAAATATTTGCATAAGCAATAAAAATTCAAAAATTAAAAGAACTAGAACTGAATGAAGTACATATTGAAGTTCTAAAACTCCAACTTGAAGTAGAAAAGTTCTCAAAAGGAAGTTAAGGAATGTAAAAAAATGGTATAGAATTTTCAATGGACCTTTTCCAAAAGTCTATGCTAACTGGTTCAAAGCAGCATTTGTCAAAAGATTTTAAGAGTTACGGATAAATCCTGTGCCACTAGAGAAGAAGCAAAAAAAAAATTAGAACTAAAAGAATATTAGGACCAAGAAAGAAGAGAAAAAAAGTACTTATTTTGGCCTAAGAACTTTTTTTGATACAACAAAAGCACTGCCAATGGAAGTAAATAAAACAATGAAGGTACTTGGAAATATTTCATCCTTGATAATTATTTTATACCAAAGAAAAGAACATGAACTTCAAACACCGTTTTCTGAAGAAAAATTCAAAGAAATTGTGAAAAGACTTACTAATTACAATGATAAAGAAAAAATTAACTATTTTTACATGGTTGATAGAAAAATATTTGAGTTAAGACAATGATTACTCCTGGCACTCCTCAAATATTGACATATAACATTTTCTAATTTAGACTTGTTGAATGTCTCTATTTAAACAAAAATCTTGAAGAAATTACTTTATTTCTTTATTACTTTAAGGATGCTATTCAATTATTTATGAAGAATATAATAGAACAAAGAAATATTTTTCTTTTTATTTGGCCTACCATGATTTCACCACTAAGCAACCTGCCAAGCATTTTATCCTTATGGAATTAAGCAATAACAATTTTCCACTGATGGATGAACCTATGGGAATAGAGTATAATGAAGATCGAATTACTATGATCATTACAAAGTAGTTTACAATTATTTTTTCCTAATGTCAAAGGCATAGAAAAAAAGTTCTTTATTCAAGTAATCTACAAGGGACCAAATACTTTATTGATAGGCAGGGACGGATCTAGGTTATGTATACTATTTGATACACACATATTTTTTATTTAAAAAATAATGTATTTTAAAAAATAAAAATTATATTTTAAATTTTTATTAAAATAAACATATATGTTTAAATTATAGTTTGTATAAAATATAAATTTTGAGGAGATATTCATTTATTTGATGTTTGTCAAACTTTTGAAAAAGATTAATTCTCTTATGTAATAAAGAATATTCCTCAATAACGAATAATTTTTTTTTAAAGTTTAATTATAATATATATATATATATTAATACTAACATATATAATGTAATATGTTAAAAAAAATTAATTTTTGAAAAAATAAAATTTGTAGCATGTATGTTTACCTATTGTGTTTTCTATTTATTATATATGACGATTAAAAAAATCAAAATAGTAAGATTATATATCTTGATTAAAAAAATCAAAATAGGAAAGATCGGAAGATTTATGTTCTATTTAGAATTTTTATTATAAATTATATTTTAAAATAAATTATCATCTAAAAATATATATTAGATATTAAAAACATGTTTATATCATAAATAAATTAAACTTGGTTTTTATAAAATTTAACATTTATTTTTATATTTTTATTAGTGTTAAATTATTTTAAAGTAGGTCTTTAGGATTATAATTCTAACCAAATATTTGAAAAAATGTTTACGGCAGATAAATTATAATATAATCTAGTCGGACCTAATTATTTTTATTTTTAATTATAATCATAGATATAAAATCATGTAAAAAATAATTATGATATATTTATATTTTTAAAAATTATATGAAATTTTTAATACTACAAATATACGAATAAATATTGTTCCAACTATCTAAAATTTATGGATCCATCACTGACTACAAATATACGAATAAATATTGCCTCTACTATCTAAAATTTCTGGATCTGTCACTGTTGATAGGCAAGATGACTGGAAAAACTATTAAAGAAAGGAAAAATGACATTATTTAACAATTTTGAATTACTTTTCTAAGCATTAGAAAGACCATCCATGAACTACAGACAAGAAACCCTCAATCATGCTCCATGATTAAGACATCAAAATCATGAGTATGAAAAATGTACTAAAAGTCAAAAAGCAATTGACTATTTATCCTTTGAAGATGCAATTATTGAAGAGTAAGTGGTGAATGATATAAGCTTTTACACCACCTACTGAATTATTAATGTAATCAATTATGTAAAAGGTTTATTATTAAGGGTAGTTTTGTAAATAGTCCTTTCCTAAACCTCCTATAAATAAGTCCCTTATACTAAGGTAAAGTAGAGTTTTTTGAATAAAAAAAACCCTCATTGAGAGTGTGCTAGTCTCTCATGAGACTTAGTCAAGTTCTTGAGAGTGAATCCAAACCTTTGTAACAATTAATTATAAATATTAACTTATTTTAATTACTCAACTTACTTTGTGGAAGCATCAATGGGCTTTATTACTTAACAAAGTCTAGGTATGTCGATTATTAACTTAAATATAATATGATTATATGCATGTTTAAATTATAGTTGTGGGAATTGAAAGGAAAAAAAAATAGCTTCTAAAGATTTAGAACACCTAGAAACAGTTGAAAAAGATGGAAATTACGAAGAAAATATTTTGATAGAGCAATTTTTTTTTAATAAAATACAAAAAAGAAGAGTTAGATCTAAAAATAGCTAATATTAAAGTATAAATAAAAAGAATAAATTTAAGACTATCATAAATTTATTTCATAATATTAGCTATAGGGTGATGTTGAATCTTAGAAAAAGATTATAGGGTATAAACTTAATCTTGAATCTTAGAACTAAGAACACAAACCAAATGAAATATATGCAAAAAAAAAAAAAAATGGGAGAAAATACATTTGAACAGAGAAAATTGAAGAACCACTCATGCATAAGGAAAACATAATTAAATTGAAGACAAGGCAAGAGTAAATGGTTGCTGATATTATATGCTATATTAACATTTGATTATTCTGTTCAGTGATTTTTGTACATATATAAGTTACCTTTTGCATTGCATGTATTTGATTCTTGTAGAGAAATCAATGAGCTTTAGAAGTAGAACATTCCAGTGACAACATGTCACTAACCAAGCTATCAAGGGAACTGTAAGACGAACCACCTTGTTTCAAGCAAACACTTGCCTTTTCTTTCAAATTCAAGGCATTCTCTCTAATCTCATTCACTTCATCCCCAACCATTAGTTTTTTTATGGTCTCCTCTACCTCTCCTCTCTCTAGCTTATTCTGTAAATCCACCCCTACCTTCCAAACATCGCTTGCATATTTGGCATTGACCTTTTGGTCAGCAAAACAAGGCATACAAATCATTGGAACCCCTTCACATATGCTCTCCAAAGTTGAATTCCAACCATTATGAGTCCAAAATACTCCCACAGCAGGATGGCTCAGCACTTGTTCTTGAGGAGCCCATTTGACAATGTAGCCTCTTCCTCCCAAATTCTCTAGGAACCCACTTGGCAATGGTTCAAGCCATTCTGAGCCACGGATTAACCCGGGTCGAACAACCCACAAAAATGGTTGCTTGCTGTTGGCTAGCCCCCAAGCTATCTCCAAGAACTCAACCTTACTTATTGTTGAAACACTCCCAAAACTCACATAAACAACACTTCTATGTTCTTGTGTGTCTAACCAAGACATGCAACTTTTGTCTGGGGCCAACAAGCTAGTAAAAGAAGTTGAACTACTTGTAAGAAAGTGTTTGTGAAAAGGACCTATAGGGTACATTGGTACAGACAAATCTTGGCGCAATTTTGTTAATACAGATGATTCCAACTCTTCAAAGGTGTTCCAAATAACGCCTGAAGAAGCCCTGCATGACTCAACAAAACGACAAACTAGTTCATAGAATGCCTCAGGATCCTGCGACGGAATCTTGGGAAGGTCTTTCACTTTGAATGGTGGAAGATCCAGCACAGGTTCTTCCAATCGAGATTCTGAATTTTCAACAGAAGTAAACACTAAATTCTTAAGCCCTTTTTATCTCAAGAAGGCATGTTGCTTCAATCCGCACTTCAGAAAAATGACATTTTTATTATAATATTTATAAAAATGAACAAAATAAATGTTTCATTGCATTTTCCACTCGGTTATTGAGGTTTTAATTTCACCAATACAGTATTTCAAGTTTTTGCTTATTTACAATCAAGTGTATCTATTTTTATATGGGTTGGAGTAGTGGTTACTTAGGCCTACACTTGCACTTACACTCTCACGTGGTATAGATGACCTATTTAGCGAACACCCCGCATTCGATTTATTTAGTGAAATTAGTCATGTCTTTGTGAACTAGATACTTATGGCGGTTCCATATTAAATTGAGATTTCATAAGATTTTTTTAATATAATTTTTTATAGATTTTAAAATATTTTTTAAAGATTTTTTAAAAAAAATTGTAAAAAATATAATAACTTTTAAGATTTTTTAAAAAGATTTTTTAATCAAAATTTTGTAATATGAATTTTACAGGTATATTAAATTGAGATTTCATGTCTTTTTAACATAAAAAAAGTCTTATAAATTTTAAAAAACTCTGAAAGAATTTAATGATTTTTAAGATTTTGTAAATATGTAATATTTTTTAATATTTTTTAAAGACTTTTTTAATCAAGATTTTGTAATATGAATTTTAATGGATTTGTATTTTAAGAATTTATAAAATTTGAAAGAATTTTATTAAATTTCAAAGGACAATACTTTTAAAAAAAATAATATAATTAATAAAAATAAATAAATGACAAGGTTTGAATAATGAAAATAAAATCAATAAAATTTTCAATCTTTTGATATACAATTGATTTTAGTTTCATATCCTCTTAAGAAACATTTTTCTACATGCAACCCTCTATCCATTTATATTTTCTCATTCAAACTATTGAATTTGAACATACAATTGAATATGGTTTCATGTCCTCTTAAATAACATTTCTCTGCATTCAACCCTCTATGCATTTATATTTTTTTCATTTGAACTATTGAATTTGAACAATATATTCAAAATTATGATATTCATTAACAGATAGAATTGTTAAAATATATTTTTAATATATGTTTTAAAAAATTAATATTTTAACATTAAATTTTATTAAAAATAAGTATTTGTTAAATTTTAATAATTTAAAATTTTAACAATATATAATATTTAATAATTTAACAATAATTTAAAATATCTAATAATTAAAAAACAAATATTAATTAACTATAAATCAATATTGATAAATAAAAATGTGAACAAAATATATTGCTAGATAAAAAAATTGATAAAAAAATAAGGAGAGGAAATAAATGAGAAAAATGAACAAAAAAGAAAAAGAATATGAGATAGAAAAGACACGAGAAAAGAGAGACAAGTAAAGGAAGATGAGATAGGGAAGAGAGAGAAGGGAAAGAAAAAGATAAGAGAGAATATGAGAGAGTGAAAAAGAGAGCGAAAGTGAAAAAGAAAAAAAAAACAAAAAAAGTGAGAGAAAAAAAGAAGAAAAAAAGAATGTGAAATCTCAATAATTTTAATAAGATTGTTGAAAGAGTAAATTATATATAAATTTTATTAAAAAATCTTGCAAAATTCATCCATCAAAATAATTCATTGAAATCTCTATTTTTTTTAATACCAACATTTTTTTTAATTGAAAAAAACTTAATTGAATACAACTAGGTTTTAAGGTACCCCTTAAATATCACCGGATTTTAATGTAAACTTAAAAAATTTTAATTGCCTTAATTGAATACTACATAACTTTTTTATATTAAAATTATTTTGATTGAATACTAAAAGACTTTATAATAATTTTTTTTTTAAATCTTTTGAAATCTGATCCAATAGACCCCATAATGAATTTGTATCTTAAGAATTTTTAAGATTTAAAAGAATTTTATAAATTTTTAAAGGGCAATATGAATTTAAAAAAAATAATACAATTAATAAGAAAAACATAAATGACAAGGTTTCAATAAAAAAAATAAAATCAATAATTTTTTCAATCTTTTAATAAATAATTGATTTTGATTTCAAGTCCTCTTGAGCAACATTTCTCTACATAACATTTATATTTTTGGTTAAAAACCTAATTTGGTCCCTTATAATATTTTTTGTTTCAATTTAGTCTTACTTTAATTTTTTGTTTCAATTTAGTCCCTAATAATTTAAATTACTACAATGTCGGACTTCTGTCCAAATTATTTAAACAGAGTTAACGGTTGGCCACGTGGATGTCACGTAGATGCATAGGTAGATGCTAAATTTCTTTAATGCATCTGGAACCAGAACAGCCCGTTCTGAAACCAGAATGATCCGTTCTGCTTGCACTCTTGGTGTGTTAATTTTGCACCTGGAACGGGTCATTCCAGATGCAAAATTAACACACCAATTATGTAAGCAGAACGGGTCATTCTAGTTTCAGAACGGGCCGTTCTGGTTCCAGAATACCAAACACAAATGATTGCTGATTATAGTTCACGCCCGTGATTCTAAATCACGGTTGTGAATCGTGCAAGGAAAAAGATCCAAGGTACAAAACATTTCAAATACTAGATTTGGTAATATTGTCAATAGAAATTGATAACTTTAATTGCTAAACATTTGGGTTATACAGTGTATTACTAAGGACAATGTAGTGTATCACTAAGGAAAATAGTGGCAGGTTTTATTTCATTGTTAGTCAAACTAGAGTGAACCACTTATTATCAAATCAGCATTATACAGTCATGGATGAAACAACATGGTATTTTCCCTTGAAGTCATTGACCGATGTACCCCAACAACAACAACAACCTGTTCTTGAGGAGGTACAACCTGAAGTAGAGGAAGATGACACACAAGACCAACATTTCACCACACAATCACATGTACAAGTAGATAATGTTGATATCCTGTCAGTCATTCAGTGTATGGATCGTCGATTGCAAGAGATGGATAAACGCCAACAATACTATAATTATATGGTGGATAAGATGTATTATTGGCACCTTCAGTGTTATCTAGATAATTTCCTTTCTCCGTAATTTCTTTGAACTTTCTTAGTATATTTTATATTATGAATTTTTGTTTTTAGTCTCTGAACCATATTTCATTTTTTTAATATATGTTATGTTATGAATTTTTGTTTTCAATTTTTGAACCACATTACTGCAATTTTTTGAACGCACGTATGTGGTTGGCATTCTGAAACAGCCCGTTCTGAATCTAGAACGTCTCGTTCTAAAATCAAAACGGCTCGTTCTGGTTTTAGAACAGTCCGTTCTGCTTGCACTCGCTGTGTGTTAAATAATGCATCTAGAACGACCCGTTCCAGGTACAAAATTAACACACCAAGAGTGCAAGTAGAACGGATCGTTCTAGTTTCAGAACGGGTCGTTCTGGTTCCAGATGTATTAAATAAATTTGGCATCCACCTATGCATCTACTTAGCATCCACGTAGCCAACAGTTAACTCTATTTAAATAATTTGAAACAAAAAATTAAAGTGAGACTAAATTGAAACAAAAAATATTATAACGGACCAAATTAGTCTTTTAACCTATATTTTTTCATCTATACTACTGAATTTATATATGTTCAAATTTTTTATATTCATTTCCTAGTAGAATTGTCAAAATATATTTTTAATATGTGTTTAAAAATTTGATATTTTAATATTAAATTTTATTAAAATTAAGAATTTGTTAAATTTTAATTGTTTAAAATTTTTAACAATATATAATATTTAATAATTCAATTTTTTTAAGTATTTAATAATTAAAAAAAATAAATTGATAAATTATACATTAAAATTGATATATAAAAATACAACAAAAAAATATTGATGAATAAAAAAGGATAAGAGAAAAAAAATGAAATAAAGATGACATGAGAAGGGAGAAAGAGAGAGAGAGTGAGAGAAAGAGGAAGGAGAGAGAAAAAGAGAAAGAAGAAGACCATGGGAGATAAGAAATATAGAAGAAAAAAAAAGGAAAAAGAGAAGATGAGAGGGAGAGAGAGTGCAGAGAAGAGTAAAAAGGAGAGAGAAATGAAAAAAGTGAGAAAAAAACAAAAAAACAAATATTGCAAAATTTCAAATAATTTGATGAAATTGTTAGATTAATAAATTATATATAAATTTTATTAAAAAATCTTATAAAATCTATCTATTAAAATAATTCATTAAAATATATATTTTGAAATATTAGCAGATTTTATTTTTTAAGTAAACAAAATTAAAGATTACAATATTCTAACATATTCTTAAAAAATTTTAATTATCTTAATTGAATATAATTATATTTTAATATATATTTTTTTAAAAAAAATTAATTATTTTAATTAAATATTATATATTTTTTATATTAAAAAAAATCTCAATTGAATTATGTAAGATGATTCTAATAAAAATATGATTGAATTTTCCAAAATAAAATTTTTAATTATAAAAAATACTATTTTCTTTGAATTGAATTGAAAATTAAAGGAAGGAAGGAAGGAACCTTGTATGGGGAGGTAGCCCTTTTGTCTAAGGAGGGGAAAGGAGGCAAAAGCAAGAAAAGAGGAAGCCCCACCAGTTCTGAGCACAAGGCGCGGGAGCTTAAAATGATGACACACGGGTTGAATGAAAAGAAGGGAAGCATCGGCGATGAAGCAAGGAACACGTTCCTTAGACTGAGACAGCACCGCAGCCAAGTACTCCTCGAGAGGGTCTTTGCATCGGACGTTGATGAGGTCGCTGAGGTGCAGGCCGTCGAGCGTGGAGGCTTCCGCATGGGATATTCCGTCGGCGATGGCGTGGAAATCGAAGTGAGGGTAGGACGATGGGTCGGGGGAGTTGAAGAGGGTGTGGACGATGGTGATGGAGAACCCCCTCGAGAACAGGATCTCTGCTAGGTTGAGCAACGGCGTTATGTGCCCTTGTAGCGGTGATGCCATCAGCAACAATCTCTCACCTTTCGCTCTTTCCATGCTTTCCACTTTCAATTCAATACTATTCTTCTCCTACTTCCACCACTTTTTTATATACACCGGTGACTTAAAAAAAAAATACTCCTTCCATATTTTAGGTTTAAAATTTATGTATAATATTTAAGAAAATAATTAATATTTTAAATTTTTAAAATATTTATTATTTATTTTTTTGTTATATTCTTTAGATGATTAAAGAAGAAATAGATATATTAAAAATGAATAAACACATTTTTTAAGGTTAAATACCTCTTTTAGTCCCTGATAACAATTTTTTATTTTAATTTAGTCTCACTTTAATTTTAGGTCTCAATTTGGTTCCCAATAATTTAAATCATTGCAATTTGGGACTTCTGTCTAAATGATTTAAACGGAGTTAACTGGTGGCCACGTGGATGCCACGCAGATGCCACCTAGGTGGATCTCAAAATACTAGAAGATACCTAGAACTAGAACGACCCGTTCTGGTTACACTAATGGTGTGTAAATTTTGTACCTGAAACGGGCCGTTCCAGTTGCAAAATTAACACACCAATAGTGTAACCAGAACGGGCCGTTCTGGTTTCATAACAGGTCGTTCTGGTTCCAGAATTTCGTGACAAAAAAATACAGTACAAAGCATTTCAAACACTAGATTTGGTAATATTGTTAAGGCTTAAATATGTTTTTAGTCCCTCAAATTTAAGATAAATTTATTTTTGGTCCCTCAAATTTAACACTGTTGTTTTTAGTCCTTGTAATTTTCAAAAATCTTGTTTTAATCCCTTAGGTCACCAATAACATATTTGAAAGTGACTAATTAAGACAATTATGCAATATCAACTGGATTTAATGTGATATTTTCACTAATAGGAACATCAATAGGTAGATTTTATGCAATAATATTTGATAAATTTCTTAACAAAATTTGAATATAAGGACTAAAATAAGATTTTTTGAAATTACAGGGACTAAAAACAATTTTAAACTTGAGGGACAAAAAACAGATTTATCCTAAATTTGAAGGACTAAAAACATATTTAAGCATATTGTTAATGGGGATTGATAACTTCAATTGCTAAACATTTGGGCTATACAGTGTATCATTAAAGATGATGCAGTATATCATTAAGGACAATGGTAACAAGTTTTATTTCATTGTTAGTCAAACTAGAGTGAAATAATTTCTTTGAACTTTTTTATTATATATTATGTTTTGAATTTTTTTTTTCAGTTTCTGAACCATGTTTCTGTCTTTGAATTTATGATATATTATGAATTTTTATTTTCAAAATTTTGAATCACATTGCAGCATTTTAGTCAAGATTTTGAACTGGATAAGTTCAAATCAAAGAAGGATTTTGGAAGGTCTTATCTTATTATTTTTTTTGTTTTATTCATAAATAAATATTAATTTATTGTATTTTTATTAATATAGATATAATAAAAAAATACAATAAAAGCACGTTCTGGAATGGGCCGTTCTGAATTCAGAACGGCCTGTTCTAACAGCAGAACGACCCGTTCTAACAGCAGAACGACCCGTTCTGGTTTCAGAACGGCCCATTTTGCTGTACTCATGTTGTGTTAAATTTGTATTTGGAACGGTTCGTTCCATTTGTAAAATTAACTCATAACACGTGCATGCAGAACGAGGTTCTGGTTCCAGGTGTATTCATTCCATTTGGCTTCCACCTATGCATCTACGTGGCATCCACGTAAGCAGAAGTTAATCCCGTTTAAATCATTTGGACGGAAGTCCTAAATTGCAATGATTTAAATTATTGAGAACTAAATTGAGACCTAAAATTAAAGTGGGACTAAATTAAAACAAAAAATTGTTATCAGGGACCAAAAGAGGTATTTCACCCATTTTTTAATAAACACATTAATTATCAAAGATAAAAAGAAAAAAAATAATACTTTTAGAAAAATAATAATAAAAAAATAATATCAAAATGACCGTAAAAAAAATAGAGAAAAGGAATAGTATCTTTATTCACACATCAGACTCTAAAATATCTAACATATAGGGCACAAATATGATCTATGCTACAATTTGACAAGTCTATATCTAAATTGCAAACTAATTAATTCAGAGGACTCTTATGACCGATTTGAGTGTGTGCAAGTGATGATAAAATTGTAATTAATAACTTAAGATTGAGTTGAATATGGTCTAAGTTAGATTTTTGCAAGTTTGACTTGTGCTAAATTTGAGTGTCATTTCATCTTATAATAAAACTCTCATTAAGTACTACTTAAAATTGGTAAACCAAGATAAGAATTTCAATTCAAGGCTCAAGTTGACAAAAACCATAAATAAAAAAAAATTAAAAGATATGGATGAGAATTGAAAGGCTCAAGTTGACAATGATGTTTAATCTGAAAATTTCTAATGGAAGACCACCCTTGGAGCTTCATATGAGATTCATTATTAGGTCCATGACTAGGAGACTAGAGGAGGATAGAGGAGACACCATGCCTAGGGCTATGCTCATCATGTGTGTAGAGTATTGATCCTCTCTTAAGCCTATCTTGAGTAGTATAGGATTTATTACTTTTATTCCTATTTTACCCTTGTATTTTGGGGTACCTTAGAGTTATAGGATTCATTTTGTATTTCTTATTTAGCTTTTTTATTATGGGGCGAAATAGACTATGATTTATTTTTGGGCTTAAACCTTGACTTGTGAGGTCAAAGTCCACTTTTTTCTATTTTTAGGTCAAAAAGTATTTTAATCTTTTAGGAGGGAAGGACACCCACACTACATTTAGGGTTAATTTAGGGTGCATTTGGAGTGCATGTAGCATGCATTTCTCGACCAAGCACTCCTTACAACCCTAAATCCCTTTCCTTCCTTCTATAAATACTCTAAGCCTCCCACCTTGTAAATACTTTGGGTTATTATGATATTCAGTAAGCATTTCATGCCTCAAAATCCTATCCTTAGTCATTAGGTTATTTTTTGCCTAACATCTCTTATCCCCACCCTTGGTGAGTGATAAACCCTAGAGTGGCCTCCACCTTCATCTTGGAGTGAGCCAACCTTACCATAAGAGCCTCCACCTTTCACGCCTCTTCCTTCTTGCATTGGGACGTCTCATTCATCCTTAAAGTCTAGAAGATCCTTGGTGTTCCATGATCCATGGAGCAAGGTGACCGTCCCATTAATACATCCATCCATCAATAGATAGTGGTTTCTATCATAAAAGCCTTAAATACATTTTTGACCAAAAAGAGCTTAACATGAGACAAAAGAGGTGGTTAGAATTTCTTAAGGATTATGACTTTGAACTTAGCTATCACCATGGTAAGGCCAATGTAATGGCTGATTCCCTGAGTAGAAAATCCCTTCAGGTGTCTGCTTTAATGGTTAGAGAGCTTAGTTTGTTAGAAGAATTTAGAGACTTCAATTTTGCTTTTGAGTTGACCCCTAAAAGTATTGGACTGGAAACCTTGAGAGTGACCAATAGCCTAATAGGTGAAATTAGGAAAGGACAAAAGGCAGATCCTTTCTTGTTAATTCAAGTAGATAAGTTGAACCAAGGGAAGAAAAGTGAGTTTAGAGTGGGAGTGGATGAAGTGTTCAGGCTTAAGGACAGGTTGTGTGTTCCTTGTATACTTAAGCTTAAGAAAATGATCCTTGAGGAAGGTCATTAGAGTAGCTTTAGTATCCACCAAAAAGCCACTAAAATGTACCAAGACCTCAAGAAGATGTTTTGGTGGCCTAGGATGAAGAGAGAGATATAAGAGTTTTTTTTTTATGTTTACTTAGTTTGTCAAAAAGTCAAAGGTAGAACACCAGAAACCTTCTGGAAAATTACAACCTTTAGACATACTTGTATGGAAGTGGGATAGTATCTCCATGGACTTTTGATGGAAGCACTTGGAGAGGGTTGTTGTTCTTCAAGCCATTCCATGCAAGGACCGGGATATTCTTGAGGTTGACCACACTTTATGATTGAAGAACTTCTTTGAAGGAGCTTCAATGGAGGTTGAATCACCAAGGAGGTTCGGTCACTCCATGAGAAAGTGAAGAAGCTTGTTAAACCAAGCTAAAAGGTTGAAAACCTTTGAGAGAAAATTAGAGAGGAAGTTTCTCCACGGAACTTAGGACTTTAAGAGGAGAGAATTTGAGTCAAATTCTAATTTCATTTCTCAAAAAGTGAGAAAATATGTGAGGTTTACAAATATATAGGGAGAGGTAGCTTAGAGAGCAAGCTAACCTTAACCATGGTTCACTAGGAACCATGGTAAGGTTTAGCCTAACCGTCCATGGTTTCTAAAACTTGTAGAGCAAGCTAACCTTGACCATAGTTCACTTAAGAACCATGGTAAGGTCGGCCTAACCTCCCAAGGTTTAGAAACTTGGATGGCAAGCTTCTAAGCTTGAAGAGAAAGACTTAGAAATCTGGCCAAAGGTGAAACAATGGAGCTAGGCGGCCAAGACTTTATTTGCTCACTTGATTTATTTCAAAAATATTTGATTTGGTTTAGTTAGGTTCATCATATGATGATGAGACCTAGCTAAATCAAATCTATGAAAAATTCAAAGCAAAATGAGTCTAATATGTAAAATTTTGCCTAGGCTCAGTTCTGGCCCAATTACTAGTCACACCCTCAAGCATTGCTAAATGCCACCCCTTTTTCCCTACTGAAAAAATATAAAATGAATGTATCAACAAAGGAGGTTAAATGGAGTTAAACTCTCCAAGTAACCCACCCTAAAATCATTATTCTCTAACTAATAAAAGCAAGTAAAGTGCCTCACAAATACAAAGGCAAAAATAGACTTATACAAGAAACTATGTACAAACTATTCACAAATAGAGCTTAGGCCTTCTCTTCATGATAGAGTAGTCCAAGTGAAGAATACCTTGGGCTTGAGAAGCCCACTAGTCTTCAAGAGATCCAACTCTTCTTGTATTCTTCTAGCCATGGCTCTAGTGATTGGGCCCTTGGCCCATGGTCTATCATCCCCTCCCTCTTGAGAAGGATTTGTCCTCAAATCTGTAGGTTCATCTTCCTCATCATAACCTGCAAAAGGAATAAGATCACTTACATTAAAAGTGTTACTTACTCCATAGTGACTAGGAAGATCTAACCTATAAGCATTATCATTGATTCTTTGGAGGACCTGAAAGGGACCATCTCCTCTTGGATTGAGTTTAGACTTCCTTTGAGAAGGAAATCTTTCCTTTCTCAAATGAAGCCAAACCCAATCTCCTTCCTTAAAGATGAGGTTTTTCTTTCCTTTGCTTCTTTCTAAAGCAATTCTCTCATTTTGTTGTTGTATATGTGTTTTAACCTTCTCATGTAGTTTCTTTACAAATTCAGCCCTAGATACCCCTTCTTTATGAAAATAATGAGAAGAATCTGGTAGGGGTATTAGGTCCAAAGGAGTAAGAGGGTTAAAACCATATACAACCTCAAAAGGTGAGATTTTGGTAGTTTTGTGGACTACCCTATTATAAGCGAATTCAATATGGGGCAAGTACTCATCCCAAGACTTATGGTTACCTTTAAGGACTGTCCTTAACATTGTGGATAAGGATCTATTAACTACTTCTGTTTGCCCATCTGTTTGGGGATGACAAGTAGTTGAGAAAAACAGTTTAGTTTCTAGCCTATTCCACAGAGTTTTCCAAAAATAGTTAAGGAACTTAGTGTCCCTATCTGAAACAATTGTTCTGGGTAGACCATGAAGTCTAACCACTTCCTTGAAGAAGAGTCTTGCCATGTTTCTTGCATCATCTATTTTGTGACAGGGTACAAAGTGGGCCATTTTGCTAAATCTGTCCATTATCACAAAAATAGAATCCATGCTTCTCTGGGTCTTGGGAAAGCCCAAAATAAAATCCATACTTATATCAACCCATGGAGAGTTAGCAACTGGCAAGGGTGTATAGGAGCCATGAGACATTACTTTAGACTTTTCTTGTAAACAAGCTATACATATAGAGTAAAACCTCTCAACATCCCTTCTCATATGGGGCCAAAAGAAATTTTCCTTTAAAAAGCTTAGAGTCTTTTCAACTCCAAAATGCCCCATAAGACCACCCTCATGACTTTCCTTAATAAGAAGTTTTCTAATAGATCCTTGGGGTATACATATTCTACCTTCTTTATACAAGTACCCCTCAGAAATATAGAAACCTCCTTTAGGCTTTGCCAAGCATTGGGTATAATATTCATTAAACTCAAGATCATTGGAATACAATTCTTTAATGTGATCAAATCCCAAGATTTGAGATCTAAGGGAGACTAACAGGTGTGTCTCCTAGAAAGGGCATCAGCCACAACATTATTTTTCCCTTTCTTGTATTTGATCACATATGGGAATTGTTCCAAGAACTCTACCCATTTAGCATGCCTTTTATTTAATTTTCCTTGGCCCCTCAAATATTTAAGTGACTCATGGTCACTATGAATGACAAACTCTTTGGGAATAAGATAGTGTTCCCAAGTTTGAAGGGTCCTAACCAAAGCATAGAGCTCTTTGTCATAGGTAGGGTAGTTAAGGGAGGCACCTTTAAGTTTTTCACTGAAATAAGCAATTGGATGCCCACCCTGTAACAAGACCACCCCTATGCCAACTCCAGAAGCATCACATTCTAGCTCAAAAGTTCTTGAAAAATCGGGAAGAGATAGAAGTGGTGCATGGGTAAGCTTATCCTTTAAGGTTAGAAATTGATGGAATCATACTTGGGAATGCAAGAGGTGACACACTCAAAGATCCAAGAGGAGTGGGCTAGACATGGAAGATTGGGCCAGTCTAGGCCCAACGGGCCCTATGGGCTTGGAAGGCCCAAACCAAGTTTCAACATGGGCTTATCTTGTTTTTAACATTCTTATTATATTTTTGTTAGTATAGTATGAATATATTTTGGTCTTGTATTTTGGACCACATAGAGTAGCATTTTAGGTTTTAGGCTTGTTGGGCCTAGTTTTGGACTTCATGGGCCTTTGGGCTTTTGGTACCCAATATTGGGCTCATTTTCATTCTTGTAATTTTTCCTTTCCATTGTATTTGTTTGGCCATTGTAATTAGGCCATTAGATTAGGATTAAAGGAGGATTACTAGTTTAGTTAAATTAGGGCAAACTAGGTTTAATTTAGCATGCATTTAAGTTGCATTTTGAGTCACATGGATCATGCCACCTTGGCTGAACATGTGTGACTCAAATTCAACCCTAAATACACACTAAATCAAAACCAAATGCACCAAGCATCCATGGAACCGGTCATACACATGTGTTACAAGATTTGAATTCAAATTCAAATTTGAATTCAAATCTTGGCGCCAACATGGTGACCACTCATGTGGCGCCAAGTGTATTCATATTTTCGGATGCATAAATGTTCCCTCCTTCACCTATTGTACTCACTTTGAATATTGAATGAAATTTGAGAGCCTTTGGCCGAGTTTCCCCTTTCAAAGTCACCTTGAGAGTTCTCCTTCAAACCTTAGGATTTCATCTTTCTTCCTTCTCTTTGAAGTGAGCACTCCATTGATGCTTGAGCTTGGATACTTCCATCCAAGGCTTAGGCCTATTCCAATCCGTGATTCATCCTTCTCAAGTGCTTGAAGTGCAGTTCCAAGTCTCCTTTGAAGAAGATCCGAGTTAGAGAGAATTTTAGGAGAAGTCCATCTTTCACTTTTCCTAGTGTTCTCCATCAGAAATGCTTTTTCTTGTTGCTCTCCCCAAATGAATTCTACATTTTTCTTCACTAGGTCATTCAATGGGGAGGCAACTGTGGAGAAATTAGGAACAAACCTTCTATAGAAGCTTGCCAAACCATGGAAGCTCCTAATATCTCCAACACTCTTAGGAGTAGGCCATTCTTGGATGGCCTTGATTTTCTCGGGGTCCACATGAACCCTTTTTTTATTAATAATAAAACCTAAAAATATGACACTATCTACACAAAAGGTACATTTTTCTAGGTTTCCAAAGAGTCGATTTTTCCTAAGTATATAAAAGACTTGCCTTAAGTGTCCTAAATGATCACTTAGGATCCTACTATATATAAGGATATCATCAAAATAAACTACTACAAATTTACCTATACAATCCCTTAGAACATGATTCATGAGATGCATAAAAGTACTAGGAGCATTGGTGAGACCAAAGGGCATCACCAACCATTCATATAATCCAAACTTGGTCTTGAAAGCGATTTTCCATTCATCACCTTCTTTAATTCTTATTTGATTATAACCACTTTTAAGATCAACCTTAGAAAATATGATGGCTTCATGAAGCTCATCTAACATGTCATCAAGTCTAGGGATAAGATGTCTATACTTCACAGTGATGTTGTTAATGGCTCTACTATCACAACACATTCTCCACTTGCCATCTTTCTTGGGAACCAACAACACTGGAACAGCACAAGGACTTAAGCTCTTTCGAACCCAGCCCTTCTCCAACAACTCTTGGACTTGAGACTCTATCTCTTTAGTCTCTTGGGGGTTGGTCCTATAGGCAGGCCTATTAGGTAGGCTAGCCCCAGACACCAAATCAATTTGATGTTCTATTCCTCTTAAAGGAGGAAGGCCCATTAGACCCTCGGGAGGAAATAGATCATCAAATTCCTTTAGAAGAATTTTTACCCCCTTAGGTAAAGTCTCATGTCCACTAGATGGGGTAGTGCAAGTAAGAGTTCCTTTGCAAAGAAGGATAAAAAAGGGTTGTTGAATCAAGAGGGTTTGTTTAGAAATTTCTTTCTCTTGAGTAACAACCTCTAGGGAGGGAACTCTTTTCTACCTAGATTCCTCTTTATCCTTATTTTTCATGGATTTTTTTTTCCTCTCTTTTCTTCTTCTTTTTTTTTTAAATCTTTTCTCACTTTCTCTTTTAAGTTTCATTTGTGCTTAATCCTCAGCCACCTGTTGAGGAGAAAGAGGATGAAACACAAATTTCTTTTCTCTATGAGTAAAGGTAATCTCATTGTAAGGCCATTATGCATGGTTTTCTTATCAAATTTCCATGGCCTTCCTAATAAGATATGACAAGCTTCCATTGGTACTACATCACATAGCACCACATCTTTATAATTCTCAATGGAAAGCTTGACCTTTACTTGTTGGTCAACTACTAGGTCACCATCCTCATTAAGCCAATGGAGTTGATAAGGTTTAGGATGGGGACTAGTAGTTAAATCCAACTTCTCAACTAGTCTAGTGCTACAACAGTTGCACCATGAGCCACTATCAACAATGAGAGAACATGCATTATTTAAAACTTTGCATCTAGTATAAAAAATGTTCTCCCTTTGTGATAGAGTACCACTAGGTTGGTTGTTGAGGAGTCTCCTAATCATTAAGAGCTCCCCTTCATAGGGAAAAGTAGACTCCACATTTTCCTCTTGATCACTTGCTTCTTCCTCACTATTACTAGAGGAAGTAGTAGCCTCATCTTGGCTACTATAAATGTCATGTCCCCTCATGATCATCACTTTCTTTGTGGGACATTGGGAGGCAATGTGGCCTCTACCTAGACATTTAAAGCATTTAATATCACTAGTCCTAGAACTAGTGTGTGAAGTGACCTTTCCCTTTCCTTTATCTTTTTCTATAGCTAGACTTTTGGAGGGTTCAAAATATTTCTTTTTATCAAAAGGTTTTTCTTCTCTCTTGAAGTCTTTCTTTAGAGATGAAGAGTGGGAGCTATCTTTTTTGTAAGAATATTTTCTCATTCTTTGTTGTTCTACCCTTACACAAAGTTGGACCAAGTCATTTAGGTCCCTGTAGGGTAGTAACTCCACTTGGTCTCTTATCTCTAAATTAAGACCACTTAAGAATCTAGCTACAGTTGTAGCTTCCTCTTCCCTAATACAAGCCCTCATCATGTAAAGCTCCATTTATTGCTTGTACTGTTCTACAGACATATCTCTTTGTTGGAGCCTTTGGAGCTTATTCATAAGCTCCCTTCCATAGTAGGTGGGAATGTGCCTCTTTCTCATTGCACTCTTAAAATCATTCCAATATTGAATTGGAGGATCATTATGGAGGCATCTCTCTCTCTAGAGCTGTCCACCAATACATGGCATGCCCTTAGAAGCTAAGGGTAGCCAGAGGGACTTTCCTCTCTTCACTTACCTTGTGGAAAGCAAAGAGTTTCTCAACTTTCATCTCCCAATCTAGATATAACTCCACATCATCTTTTCCAAAGAATTGTGGGAGGTCAACTTTGACTTCCCTAAGTCTTATTATCTTTCTAGGTGGAGGTTGGTAGTGATCCCCTTGATTCATGCTTTCATTAGGGGATGTATATTGGGAATGTGAGCTCCTACTTTTTTTTCTATGTTTCTTCATATCTTCTTTCAAGTTTTCTTCTTCTTGCCTAAGAATTCTCAATTCTTCCTTAAGATAAGCAAGTTGGCCTTCTCTTTCAATTTTATCTCTTTCTGTTTGAATAGCCTCTTGCTTTTTTCATAGTTTAAGTGATTTGAGCTCTTTAGTAATGTATGAAAGAATTTTTGGGGAGCCATCACTTTCACTATGGGAGGAATCTTGATACATGGTTAGACAAAAAGGATTTTCACACAAAAATAGTTTTTAAAGAAAATAATATTTTTGGAAGTGCTTAGACTTGACACTTAGAGGTCTAAGAGTACAAATTGAACTTTGGAGGGTGGTGAGCTACTAAAGAGTCACTTAATAACCAAGCCTCTTCAAGTAAAAATCTCTAAACCCCCTTGTATGTTTGCCTTGCACAAAGCAATTTTCACAAAGATATATTTAAAAGAAAAATAACAAGCAAGTGCCTAAAGTGTACAATTGTTCAATGCTTGAAAACATAAAGTACTTGAAAACATAAATGGCATGAAAACATAAATTTCTTGAAAACTTAAATTTCTAAAAACATAAATTGCTTAAAACATAAATTGCATGAAAACCTAAAGACAAGAAAACATAAACTAGGCGTTTTTAAGCAAGTAAACCTAGGTGAGAGCTTGGAAAGTACCAAAGACTTCCAAGGACCACTCTCACATGTACTAAACGAAATTTCCTAATTGAAAACACTAAGGAGAGATAGAGATACACCAAAGGCACTCCAAGAAACTCCTAATAAAGGCCTTGTAGAAAAATGGAAGAAATTGAAAACTTACAAGAAATGAAATGCAAATTTACATAAAATGAAATGCAAATTCACATTCAAATGAAATGCAAATTCACTCCAAATGAAATGTAAATTCACACTAAATGAAATTGGTGGCTGCACTTAATTTCAAGGTAAACAAAATTAGCCACTAACTAGAGACGGATTTAGAGACGGATTTTGTATGGAAAATTGGTTTTGAGACAAAATTTTCCGTCACTAAATTAGTCTCTAAAGTTCACAAAAATTTTTTCTAAAAATTGGTTGTTCCTTTTCTTCCAATTCCAGCCACCAAGATTGCTGCCCTCACAAGTGTATCACTCCACTTTTAGAAGTAGCCTTGATAATGGATACTTCTAGGTGTTTAGAACTCAAAGCCAAAAGTCCAATGGAGAAGAAATTCTTCTAGGTCACCACCAAAAACCTTCAACATTGACTTCCTTTGAGCTTGGCCTTCAACACCTTCAAGGAGCACTCAACACACCTTAAGTGATGGAATAACAAATCTAAAAACTAAAAATGTAAAATTAGGAACAACTACACCAATTGGCGGAAAGAAATGTGACAAAACTAGAAGGAATTCCAAGAAAAGACAAGCAACAAATAAAGCACTATTTGAAAGCTAGCACACAAAGGAATTCCTAACAAAGGCACTAGAATGGATTAAAAAATAAAATCTAAGATTAAAAACAAAAATAACACAAAATATGTGGCTGGACTGAAAATTTAGAAGCAAAACACACCAAAAACCGAGAGCTAGTAAACTAGTTTTTCACTCCTTTTGGCTTTTTCTTTTACTATTTTCTTTCTTTTCTTTTTGCAATATATTTTGTTCTTTCTTTTTCTTTGTTAACGCAGGAGTTTAATGCCTTTTAATCAAGTATAGATCTCGGTCTTAAACTAATAAAACTACTGCCAAAATATTTTCACAAAACAAGAGGTGTTCACATGCATAATTCAACTAGTGCTTCTCAATTTTGTAGTATTTTTAGGTCAACTTTTAGGCACTATTTTCTTTTGTTTTTCTCATGCATTTGAGACACATACACCTCTGTTTTGCTCTGTTTTAATGCTTTAAGAAATCTTAAAAGTTTTAGCCACACAAAAAAATTCAAGGAAACCTAATAGGAGTAGTGTTTACAAAATTTTGTTGACAAACTTTTTAATGTGACATAAAGGAAACCTAACTCTAAGAAGTTTGCTAGAACTAATAGCAAATCATGAACTCAATCATATAAAGCAAAAGAACATTTAAGTAGGTACAGATTTATAAAGCAAAAGACATACCACACAATGATTCACAAACAACACAAAAAATTAGGTCAAACAAGCTAGTCTAGGAATTTTCAACATGTAAAAGGACTACACATGACTTCTATGACAAAACAAGTGATTCAATAACAAAAACAATGCTAAATGAATGTTGTCCAATCACGAACACATGTTATAGAATGGAGAAGACTCAATCAAAAATAAAAACGCACAAGTATAGGAGAACTTAGGCGCACAAACACAATTGATTCAAGAAGAATTAGGAACAAGCAAACATGAATCAATTAATTCATATGAGACATATAGGATCAATCAACATGTTTATTAGACTTAGATACATACAGAAAATGCAAATGTAGACATAGACAAGGAAGGAACAACACGGATTCAATGAAAAAGGATTAGAAACACATAACCTCAAGAGCACTAGGCTCTGATACAAAAAATGATGGAAGCACTTGGAGAGGATTGTTGTTCTTCAATCCATTCCATGAAAGTACCGGGATGTTCTTGAGGTTGACCACACTTTATGATTGAAGAACTCCTTTGAAGAAGCTTCAATGGAGGTTGAATCACCAAGGAGGTTCAGTCACTCCATGAGAGAGTGAAGAACCTTGTTGAACCAAGCTAAAAGGTTCAAAACCTTTGAGAGAAACTTAGAGAGGAAGTTTCTCCACGGAACTTAGGACTTTAAGAGGAGAGAATTTGAGTCAAATTCTTATTTCCTTTCTCAAAAAGTGAGAGAATATGTCAGGTTTACAAATATATAGGGAGAGGTAGCTTAGAGAGCAAGCTAACCTTAATCATGGTTCACTAGGAACCATGGTAAGGTTTAGCCTAACCGTCCATGGTTTCTAAAACTTGTAGAGCAAGCTAACCTTGACCATGGTTCACTTAAGAACCATGGTAAGGTTGGCCTAACCTCCCAAGGTTTAGAAACTTGGATGGCAAGCTTCTAAGCTTGAAGAGAAAGACTTAGAAATCCGGCCAAAGGTGAAACAATGGAGCTAGGCGGCCAAGAATTTATTTGCTCACTTGATTTATTTCAAAAATATTTGATTTGGTTTAGTTAGGTTCATCATATGATGATGATACCTAGCTAAATCAAATCTATGAAAAATTAAGGGAAAAATGAGTCTAATATGTAAAATTTTGCCTAGGCCCAATTCTGGCCCAATTACTAGTCACACCCTCAAGTATTCTTAAATGCCACCCCTTTTTTCCTATTGAAAAAAATATAAAATGAATGTATCAACAAAGGAGGTTAAATGGAGTTAAACTCTCCAAGTAACCCACCCTAAAATCATTATTCTCTAACTAATAAAAGCAAGTAAAGTGTCTCACAAATACAAAGGAAAAAATAGACCTATACAAGAAACTATATACAAACTATTCACAAATAGAGCTTAGGCCTTCTCTTCATGATAGAGTAGTCCAAGTGAAGAATACCTTGGACTTGAGGCCCACTAGTCTTCAAGAGGTCCAACTCTTCTTGTATTCTTCTAGTCATGTGATGGAGGAGGCCCATGGGCTAAGGGCCCAACTACTAGGGCTATGGCAAGGATGATGCATGAAGAGTGGGCCCAAGCCCAAGGAAAGCCCACCACTTTATTTTGTTGGGCTTTGTCTTAAGCCCATTAGATTAGGGTTAGCATAGGATTGGGCTTTAGTGCCTTGTAATTTCCTTTGGGGCCTTGTATTTCCGTCCTTATAGTGTAGGAATTTCATTTAGAGGTCATGTGAATTTAGGGTTATTTAGGTTACATGTGAATCTACATTAGCATGTAATTAGAAGCACATTTGGAGTGCATTTCGTCCATGTGCTACACATGCACAAGGTGTGATCCGAAATGCAACTCAAATGGCTTCCTAATTACATGCCAAATGAGTGCACATGGGGGGGTGGCCGGTTGGCACCAAAATTTGAATTTTAGAATTCAAATTTTGGCGCCTAGAGTTAAGTTAACCATACCATGGTTTTACTTAACTCTAGGTGAACCCAACTTAAACCCTTAACCTAATTTTACCTATAAATCATCCCTTGGCCGAGTATTGTGACACTTTTGGATCATATATTGATGAGATTTCTTTCCATAGAAATTGCTATCCGAAAGTCACCTTTCTCTAACTCTACCCTACTTGAGATCTTCTCCTTGTAGAGCTAGAAAATTCTCCCTTCTTCCGGACTTAGCTAGAAGCAAGCTAGAGTCACATTGGTGCTTCTTGGAGCTTCCATTCCTTGTCATTCTTCCAAGGAACCGAGGAGCATTGAGGGAATTCTTGAGGATTTCCAAGTGGAACCTCATCAAGTGGTATCAAGAGCTTCGGTCTTCAAGAGATAAGTTCATCTTCTTGAATTTTGATCCGTGGTTCAACTTGTTCTTGTGTTCATCTTGTGATCATCATTGTTTTGAGTTTGTCACCGAGAGTTTCATATTTCCTAGATCTAATTTTGTCTTAAAATTTGATGGATCTAGTATCATATGCTTGAATGATTCATATATGCATTTTACATTGAATTGCTTCCATGAATCATGCTCCATTCTCTTTTGCTTAATTAGGAATTTTCAGCTTATGAGCTTTTTGATTTGTTTGAGTCTTATTTGAATTTTATTCGGCCATTGAAATTACTTGAGTCTTAATTTTTGTTTTGGAATCCATGTCTAGTAGGTTTGTGTAGTTCTTTTATGTTCATCTTTCTTAGCTATGCTTGTTGATTCTTTGAATTTTGATTTGCATCTTGAAACATTTTTTTTTGGATTTGGCCGAGATCCTTTTAGTCCTTGTATGCTCATCATTTTTTTTTTGTTTCAATTTGAGTTCATGAACTACTATTAGATCATTAGTAGTTTTCCTAGAATTTTAGGTTTCCAAAATTTTGAAAGTGTCTTAAAAAAAATTCTTCAATCCGTGAGTGTTTGATCTTGTATCATTGGTGTGTGCTGGAAAATTGTGTTTGAATTGCAATTTGAATTTTGAAATTGGAGCCAAAACCGTGCATGTGCTACAAAGACCAACCAAGCATCAAAAGCATGTTACATGTTCATTACATTTTAACCTAATTTGGTTAGTATTTGAATTTCATTTTTGAATCCGGTTTTGGAACTTCACTAAAAGTGTGACCGAGACTTGTGTGAATCTATTTGATTAAAAGAAAAAGGCAACTCCTAGGATTGAAAAGAAATTTGATTAAAAAAAAAATGCAAGAGAAATTTGATTAAAAAAAAAATGCTAAACCTAAATTTGAATGGAAAAAGCCAATTAAGGAGTTAATTCTACATTGTTGTCTTCTCGGTTTAGATTTGACATTGCATATTGTCGCCACCCGCCGAAACGGACCTTGGCATTCGCGACGATGGTCGGACTCTTATTAAGTTTTGTAAATGATGGATTGTTAGAACGACTTATTCTCAAACTGAGACCTTGTCGAACTAACAATTTTATTAAATGATTCACCAATCCATGTTAATCTCAAGCGAGACCCTCCATGGATTAGTGGTTTTCGCAAAGTAGGGTTCTTGGAGTCGCCACCAATGTTTTACTCAAAACATTGGAAAAAGGGATAAGGCAATTGATTTCGCAAATCAACTTTGGCCACTACAACCAGAGTCGGGTAAGGGAGTCGGTTACGTGCGAGGAAGGTGTTAGCACCCCACAACGCCCCTTTCAGGTTCCCTATGACAGATTATTTCATAAATAATAATGTAAAATTACTAAATTACCCTTATTTATTATAAACGGCTATGAATAAGATATCTACATGAGGAATAAATTAAACATGCGATGCAACAATCAGAAAGCAGTAAAAGGAAGGATTTTGAAGAAGAAACCTTTGAAGCGTGCTTTTATATATTCAAATGTTAGGAGGCTTTTTGGCGCTCCCTCCCACTACACGCTCGCTCGCTCCTTCCCTAAAAATTAATCTTTACTATGGAAATCAAAAAGATTTCCCTTCAACTAGTTCGAATTCTCAAGCTAAACGCTCAGAACTCAAGAACTTCGTCGGATCGGCTCTCGGAGAGAATTCTAGGGCAGAACACTACTCAAAAACCCCAGAATGCTCAACAAGAAGGTCCAAATGTGTGCCAAAAGTGTGGAATGACGTCCAAATGACGTCCTATATATAGGAGTGAGGCGCAGTACGGCCTCTGACATCAATACGGCCCGTACTGAAGTTTTGAACTACAGTACGGCCGTATTGAATTCAGTACGGCGTACTGAAGTTCAAAAACTTCAGTACGGCCGTATTGGTTTCAGTACGGCCGTAATGAAGTTCAAAAACTTCAGTATGGCCGTATTGGCTTCAGTACGGCCGTATTGTAGTTCAAATTGTTCAGTACGGCCGTACTGAACTTCCAGGAGGCCGTATTGGGCTTCATTCCTTCCACAACCTTATTTTAAGCTACTCTATGACTTCTAAACCTACGAATAATCATCCTAGGGTCTTCCAGGATCTTCCAGGAGTCCTTCCGGCTGACTTTCCTTTGGTCTTCGAGAGTCTTCGAGTCTTATTTCCGACCCGGACAATTTTAGGGGTCTACAGCTGCCCCCCCTTTACTTAGTCAAACAGCTTTTTGGTGTACCGTTTGACAAGTAAAGGAGTTGATCCAATTGTCCGGGGAATAAGCCATCCTTCCGACTTGTAGTGTCTTCCGGTGGAAAATTGTTGAGTAGCCTCTCCAGGTTGAGTATTAGTCGTCGCCTCTCCAGGCTCGTGCATACCTCGGTGCTTCTGACAACCTCAGTAGCTGAGTACCGCCTCTCCAGGCTTAGCTTCACTCGACACCCGAGCCGGAAGCTGCATACCTCCGTGTTTGTGACGACGGGGTAGCGTGAGTTTCGCCTCTCCAGGCTTAGCTTCACTCGACACCCGAGCCGGAAGTTGCATACCTCCGTGTTTATGACGACGGGGTAGCGTGAGTTTTGCCTCTCCAGGCTTAGCTTCACTCGACACCCGAGCCGGAAGCTGCATACCTCCGTGTTTATGACGACAGGGTAGCGTGAGTTTTGCCTCTCCAGGCTTAGCTTCACTCGACACCCGAGCCGGAAGCTGCATACCTCCGTGTTTATGACGACGGGGGTAGCGTGAGTTTTGCCTCTCCAGGCTTAGCTTCACTCGACACCCGAGCCGGAAGCTGCATACCTCCGTGTTTATGACGACGGGGTAGCGTGAGTTTTGCCTCTCCAGGCTTAGCTTCACTCGACACCCGAGCCGGAAGCTGCATACCTCCGTGTTTATGACGACGGGGTAGCGTGAGTTTTGCCTCTCCAGGCTTAGCTTCACTCGACACCCGAGCCGGAAGCTGCATACCTCCGTGTTTATGACGACGGGGTAGCGTGAGTTTGCCCTTTCCAGGGATTTGCGATGATTTTGTCTCCACAGTCCACGATGCTGCTTCGACGGTTGTTTTTGATTTTGATTCCGCTGAGGGCTGGATAACGCAGGGATCCGTCTGGGGGATGTGCAGTTATTTCATAAGTTCTTGTGTCCCAACTTTCCATTGCGTAGTTGGTACCCACTGGGGAATTTCTGATTCCTTGGGGATGCAGACACAAAGATGCTCTTTCTGATGTGAGCGGTGCCTTATGATTGGCTGACGTCCTTTCGACGTTGGTGGAGTATCCCGGTTATCCTTATTCGGGTGACTCTTTTGATTTTCCGGTTTTGTTGCCTCTGCGTAGGCTGTTATCCACTGGGGATTCTGTCGTTGATTTTGATTGGCCTCTTCTGTTAGGCGGATCATCTTGACGTTTAATGATTGGCTCGATGCCGAATTCCGCTTGGGGAATGATTATTGATTTTTTCGATTTTCCCTCTTTTTGAAGGAGTGCCTCTGAGTAGGCGAATGATCTTGATGTTCTGAGTGCTGGATTCCGCTTGGGGAATGATTATTAATCTTTTTGATTTTTCCTCTTTTTGAAGGAGTGCCTCTGAGTAGGCAAATGTGGATTGAGGATTTGACGTATCCCAGAGTATTATTTAGGAAGCCTCTGCAGGCTTAGCTTCACTCATCGCTTGAGTTGGAAAGCTACCTTCCACTGAGGAAGTCTGAGTCCTTTGGCTCGGATATTTCGTGTTTGGGCGACCATGCTTCCATTGGGGAATTTTACTGGTCTTGCTTTGATAGCTCTTACTGGGGATTTTGATCCATGAGAGTGAGCTGAGAAGTCTCTGGGGAGTATTATTTCGGCAAGCCTCTCCAGGCTCAATTATTCTGTGGGAGTATTATTTCGGCAAGCCTCTCCAGGCTCAATTATTCTGTGTGATGAGGGAGTATTATTTCGGCAAGCCTCTCCAGGCTCAGTTATTCTGTACGAGTATTATTTCGGCAAGCCTCTCCAGGCTCAGTTATTCTGTACGAGTATTATTTTGGCAAGCCTCTCCAGGCTCAGTTATTCTGTACGAGTATTATTTCGGCAAGCCTCTCCAGGCTCAGTTATTTTGTACGAGTATTATTTCGGCAAGCCTCTCCAGGCTCAGTTATTGAGTATTATTTCGGCAAGCCTCTCCAGGCTCAGTTATTCTATACGATGCGGTTGATTTTCTAAATCTTTTGCCTTTTTTTGTCGAATTTTGACTTTTTCTGTATTTTTGCCTTTTTTTTGTCATTTTTTGGCTTTTTCTGTTGACTGCCGTCATACACAAGCAATTTTTCTATTTTTCTATTTTATGCGATTGCCTCATGATAAGGTCTTTGAATGTGCAACTAATGTGTGTGTGATGCACAAATGCAAGTTTAATTATTTTATTAATGTTTTTTTTTTTTTAAAAACAATGAATGGCTCTCCCTATCCTCCACTTCTTGGAGGAATTTCTGTCGTCGACGCGAGGGAATATTTTTGTGAACCTTTTACGCAGGAGATTACGGATTTTATAGGAACCCTTCCAATTTTCTTTATTGACCGATTATTAAAGGAATTTCGTACAATTTTTATGAAATACCAATTTAGAGGCATAATCACATGGTCAAGAGAGAAGAGAAATGAATAGATATTTTATTGATATTCACAAGTGTTTTTACAGAAAGATATACAGAAGGAAATTTCTGAAGAATGGCTGGCCAGGGTAGGCTATATACATTGGGCTTAACAATTATATCTGTAATTATTGCTCTTTACGTTCCCCTAGTTGCTTCGGGTGAGATGCCTGAGCCAGGAGTGTAGACTCTGCAAGACACTTGCTTCTAGAAGATAATCACTTGAACCGCCTTTCGGTTTTCGATTCAAGTGATCGTTCCTTGCTTTGTTTTTGCATCTTATTCTTTTGCCCCTAATTTTTGCCTAGGACGTATCCTAGCGGGGATAAATTCGCCTTTGTTTTGCCTAGTACCTTTGTACTGGCGGGCTTTTTATGTTGCCCTAACTTTTGCCTAGGACGCCCTTTTCGGGTTTTCATCCTAGCGGGCCTATGCAAGCAACGTCTTCAAGCATAGTACTTCTTTACCACGTCAGCGTTGACTGGGTATCGAAGTTCTTCTCCATCCATGTCTGTGAGGATTAATGCTCCTCCTGATAAGGCTCGTTTTACCACGTATGGTCCTTCGTAATTTGGGGCCCACTTTCCGATTTTGTCCTTTTGGGCGGGTAGCAACTTCTTCATTACCAACTCTCCCTCATGGTAGACTCGAGGATGGACTTTCTTGTCAAAAGCCTTTTTGATCTTCCTCTGATAGGCTTGACCATGGCATATGGCGTTCAGCCGTTTCTCTTCGATAAGGTTCAACTGGTCGTATCGGCTTTGAACCCATTCTGCCTCGGAAAGTTTTGCTTCCATGATTACCCTTAGAGAAGGTATTTCGACCTCGACGGGTAGAACTGTGTACTGAAGTCCTATAACCATGAAGAGCGAAGGGTAACATCTTATGCCAGTCTTTAAATGAGACAACCATCTTTTGCACTATTTTCTTGATGTTCTTATTGGTTGCCTCGACTGCCCCATTTATCTTCGGCCGATATGGGGAAGAGTTGTGGTGTTGGATCTTGAATTCTTGGCACAGTTCTTCCACCATTTTATTATTCAGATTAGATCCATTTTCAGTGATGATTTATTTCTCCATGCTTCCACCAGATTATTCTAAAATCGTTTGGGACAAGAGAGCAAAGAAAGGAAAGATATTTTTGTTCTGAAGTGTGTTTTAGAGGGGATTTATTTTTCAAAAATGGTTTTTGTAAGAATGGTTGGCCAAGGTAGGCTTATGTGTTTAGGCTTGTTTGATTAAACACTTATGAAGTTAAGAAAATCTTTGTTTATTGACGTTGTGATTTGACAACTTAGATAGCTTCCCTTGAACCTTTCTTGAATTCGGCTCGTGGTACCATCATGGATTTTGTTTTTTTTCATTTTTGCAACCCTAACTTTTGCCTAGGTCACCCTTTTGTGGGATTCCTAGCGGGTCTTTTGCTCTTATTTTTGCGCAGCCCCTTTTTTGGGTTTCCTGCCGAGCTTCTTTTATTTTAAAGGATTTCTTTTTATCCATGATGGCACTTGTCGAGGCCAAGGGAAGGTGCTCCAAGTTGTCACACACACTTCCACATAAAAATGATGCGGGTTTATTATTATTAAGATGATTTTAACCTCATTCATGTTTATTCAAACAGGGTTAAAAATAATGTGGTTTAGAATTTTATTATAAGCAAGAAAAGAAGCAATGAGAAAGAATAAAGAATGATTTTATTATAATCATAGCGGAAACATGTGTCCTTATTTCATCACTGATATGGGTCCCAATGTTGACCTTTTTTATCTCTCGGCCCTGCCCCCAAATTCACAGTCTCCCATTTCTCTTGACACGGTTGGAGTAGACGAGCTTCTTGATCTAGCAGTCTTTGCAGATCCGGAGAGATGGCCTCCTCATCACTGTCCAGCTCAACCCATTCATCCTCAACTTTCGGATCCCGGTCAGAGCGAACAATTATAGACATAATTATTTTATTGGTTCTGTTTAGGTTTAGAATTATTAATGTTAATGAGGGAAAAAGAGAAAAGAATAAATGAGAGAATGATGCGTGAAAAATGCCTTTTTATTGATATGTATAAAAACTGTACAAAAAGAAAACCTTATTTACATGAAAAGGATCTCATGATCTCGGGTACTGATCATGAGTCCCAAAAGAAAAGAAAAATATGGAGGGGCCCTATCATGGCTTGTTCTTCTCTCTATTCCTGCTTTGGCCGAGGATTCTTACTTACGTCGGGCGCTGTCGAATCAAAGGTGATCCATCCGGCATCGATAAGGTTTTGGACCTTATATTTGAGAGCTCTACAGTTCTCCGTTGAATGCCTCGATGCCCCCGAATGGTATAGACATTTGTCTTGCGGTTTGTACCAATCGGGATGAGGTGGATCAATTTTCTTTGGTGGAATGTAAGCTAGAAGATGATCTTGCACTAGCTTCGGTAGGAGGTCGCTATATGTGGTCGAAAGTTTATCAAACTTCTTCACAGGGTTGTACTGCGACCTTCCCGACTTCGAAGCAGAGGAAGATGAGGAAATGGTTATGGCGCTAACTCCTCTCTCCTTCTTCTTCCCAAAGGTCTTCTTAGCTTTAAATGATTGGGAAGGCTTAGCTAGCTTCCCACTTTTCAGCCCTTGTTCCACTCTTCCTCCGACATGCCCCTCCATAGCCCTCAACCAGTCCTCGAGAGCGTGGTCTTGATCTTTTGAAATTTCAGGCTCTCTAATCATAATCCCCGCCCCAAGGGGTATAGCTCGCGGAGGGTCTTGCTCGTGTTCCTCCTCATGATGGGACTCATGGTCACTGTGCTCAGCCCCGTGTATGTTGTGGTGACGCATGAGTTCCATCATTTGCGCCATTTGCTCCTTGAGCTGTGAGAGCTCGGCTGTAAGCTTCCTATTTTGTTCCTCCACCGCTTCCATCTTCTTGAGTTTCTGTGCGCGCGTGAGGACAGAGAGATGACCAGCCACTTTCTAAAATGAATGTTTAATCTAATTAGTTTATTTATGGAATGAATACACACTTGACATGAGCTTGGTAACCCTCCATTTTTAAGGCGCTGCCTTTTAAAAACGGAGGTTTATCACCCTCCTTGACTTATGACCTCTCCCCAACGGAGAATCTCAATAGTCGTGGGTCTCTTTCACTCACGTCAAGGGGTATTGGTGAACCTAAAATGAATGTTTACGATGATGCATGATGTCTTATTGGTAATGGTGCACATGCTCCTTACTTTTATTATATTTTCACACATGGTCTTTTTCCTCTCATGTCATGACATTTTTATGCATGAGGTTTATTCTTAGACCTTATCACGAGGTTTATTTTTAATGCACAAACAATATCACACAAACCTATACACAAACAATTCACTCATCCACGAACAGTCACGAGCGAATCACGAGGTAGGGGTATCCTGCAGAAAAGTGCATATTCAAGGTGGTTCTAACTGTTCTCACTGGTCTGAGGCCCCCAAGGTGCCCCCATTATAGGGACCCAATCCCTCTCATCGTAAGTCGATGGAAAGTTCCAACACACTGTCGAACTCGAGTTCATGGTTATCACCTTGAGTGATGCTTTTCGACAACGGTCTACGGGCACCTAGGCCCATTCGACAACCGGCCGTTCTAACATCCACTCCCTATGGCTTACCACTCATGCCCCCGGGTATAGAGGGAACTGTTGTGTGCAAAGGTTCGTGTGCAGTTTGTATTTCAAACAATTGCGAGAATTTAAAAATACAACATTTATTAAAGCTAAATAGATAAAGCATGTTATCATACAAGTAAGGGGTAATAAAGTAATTTTAAACTATTATTTTGAAAAGAATCCATCACTAAATGGGATTGACTCTCGAGGCTTCCCCAGCGGAGTCGCCATCTGTCGCCACCCGTCGAAATGGACCTTGGCATTCGCGACGATGGTCGGACTCTTATTAAGTTTTGTAAATGATGGATTGTTAGAACGACTTATTCTCAAACTGAGACCTTGTCGAACTAACAATTTTATTAAATGATTCACCAATCCATGTTAATCTCAAGCGAGACCCTCCATGGATTAGTGGTTTTCGCAAAGTAGGGTTCTTGGAGTCGCCACCAATGTTTTACTCAAAACATTGGAAAAAGGGATAAGGCAATTGATTTCGCAAATCAACTTTGGCCACTACAACCAGAGTCGGGTAAGGGAGTCGGTTACGTGCGAGGAAGGTGTTAGCACCCCACAACGCCCCTTTCAGGTTCCCTATGACAGATTATTTCATAAATAATAATGTAAAATTACTAAATTACCCCTATTTATTATAAACGGCTATGAATAAGATATCTACATGAGGAATAAATTAAACATGCGATGCAACAATCAGAAAGCAGTAAAAGGAAGGATTTTGAAGAAGAAACCTTTGAAGCGTGCTTTTATATATTCAAATGTTAGGAGGCTTTTTGGCGCTCCCTCCCACTACACGCTCGCTCGCTCCTTCCCTAAAAATTAATCTTTACTATGGAAATCAAAAAGATTTCCCTTCGACTAGTTCGAATTCTCAAGCTAAACGCTCAGAACTCAAGAACTTCGTCGGATCGGCTCTCGGAGAGAATTCTAGGGCAGAACACTGCTCAAAAACCCCAGAATGCTCAACAAGAAGGTCCAAATGTGTGCCAAAAGTGTGGAATGACGTCCAAATGACGTCCTATATATAGGAGTGAGGTGCAGTACGGCCTCTGACATCAATACGGCCCGTACTGAAGTTTTGAACTACAGTACGGCCGTATTGAATTCAGTACGGCCGTACTGAAGTTCAAAAACTTCAGTACGGCCGTATTGGTTTCTGTACGGCCGTAATGAAGTTCAAAAACTTCAGTATGGCCGTATTGGCTTCAGTACGGCCGTATTGTAGTTCAAATTGTTCAGTACGGCCGTACTGAACTTCCAGGAGGCCGTATTGGGCTTCATTCCTTCCACAACCTTATTTTAAGCTACTCTATGACTTCTAAACCTACGAATAATCATCCTAGGGTCTTCCAGGGTCTTCCAGGAGTCCTTCCGGCTGACTTTCCTTTGGTCTTCGAGAGTCTTCAAGTCTTATTTCCGACCCGGACAATTTTAGGGGTCTACACATATTAAAATTTTCAGCTTACATTTTTTTCTTGAGTGTTTTTGGTTTTATGAATCAATTCTAGAACCTTTCTTAGGTTTGTTCTTCCTTGACCTAGTTTAATCTTGTCTTTTGTCATCTATATTCACTTCTCCTACTCTAATCTTCCTTCCTATAACTTTTCCATACTTGTGCTGTTTGTATTCATTATGGAACTCAAATGTGACCTATGCTTGACCTAGTCTATCTCCTTAGAAGCTAGTTCTACAAGGGTCATCAAAAGAGGACTAAGAAAAGGAGGAGGAAAGGGAAAAAGAGGCTTTCGGATTTGGCTATCAAACACCAAACACTTGTGGCTGGAAATTTGAAGTGGCTGGACTAGCATTTCCGTGAAGACTTCTTGGAGATTCAATTGAAGATTGTACTTGAATTTTAATAATAAAAAAATATATATATATAAAAGAGTTAGTAACGGATTTAGTGACCAATTTTTTTTACTAATTTGAAATTTTGTTGCAAATTTGGTCACTAATCTATCACTAATTCTTGGTGGTTGTTTTCATATTTTATTTTGAGCCACTTGTTCTTTGTTTTTCATACTTTGTATTTGGCCATTTCAAGGAGTGTCTTGGAAGTGTCTTTGGTACACAACCATCTCTCCTTAAGTTGACAATTTCGTTAGTACTTGGTGGGAGTGGTCCTTGATTGATCTTTGGTATCTCTCAAGCTCTCACCCTAGGACACGTTTAGGTAGTTTAATGTGTTGCTTAATACTTGTTTTATTTGTTTTTATACGACTAGTTCATCTTAGTTCACAAAAACATCAAAAACATATATTTTCATTGAAAAAAATTTGGTAGAGATTAACTACAAAGGGGATTAGTAATTTTTACTTGAAGAGGCTTGGTTTTTAAGTGGCTCCTAGTAGCTCACCTCCCTCCAAAGTTCAATTTGTATACATAATCCTCTTAGTACTTAGTCTTAACCTTGCATAAAAACAATTGATTTTCAAAGTTCATTTTTTAGAAAGCAACTTTCTCCTATAATGGAAGAGTTTTCTACCCCTCAAAGTGATAGTAATTCAAGTGATTACAATGACTTGTCAAAAGTAACACATGAATTAAGATCACTTAAGCTTTGGAAGAAGCAAGAAGCCAAGCAAAAACTTAAAGAAAAGATTGAAAGAGAGGCTCAACTTGCTCTCTTAGAGGAAGAGATTCGTTTATTAAAAGAGAAAGAAGAAAAATTACACCACAGGCACCGAAGTAGACATAGCTCCCAAAGTAATTCAACCTTAGGAGAGTCAATGCATGATGATAGTCTAGCTTTAGGAGATCATTATCAACAACCTCCTAGAAGAGTTCATAGGACCCCCAAGTCAAGGGAATCTAGGGTAGATCTCCCTTATTTCCATGGAAAAGATGATGTGGAGGGGTACCTAGATTGGGAGATGAAGGTGGAACAAATTTTCACTTGCCACCAAGTGAGTGAAAAAAGAAAAGTCTCCCTCGCCACTTTAAGTTTTCAAGGTCATGCCATGTATTGGTGGACTTCTCTTGTGAGAGATAGGCGTCTCCATAATGATCCTCCAATTCAATATTGGAATGAATTAAGGAGTGCCTTGAGGAGGCGGCATATACCCTCTTACTACACTAGGGAGCTTATCAACAAGCTCCAAAAGACTTCATCAAAAAAATATGACTGTGGAAGAGTATAGACAAACGATGGAGTTATACTTAATGAGGGCTGGCATTAGGGAGGAGGAAAACATTACCATTGCTAGGTTTTTAAGTGGATTAACTTTTGAAATAAGAGATAAAGTGGAGCTTCTCCCTTATAGGGATTTGAATGATTTGGTTCAACTTTGCATCAAGGTTGAACAGCAAAATTTGAGAAAAGGATTTAAAAGCTCATACTCATCATCTTATTCTAAGGTTGACTACAAGAGGGAAGACAAGAAAAATGATTTTAAAAACACTTTTCCCTCTAAAAACCTAGACAAGGGAAAAGAAAAGGAAAAAGAGAAAAAAACAAACACTTCACACACTAGCACTAAGACTAGTGACATAAAATGCTTTAAGTGTCTTGGGAGAGGCCACATTGCTTCTCAATGCCCTACTAAGAAGGTTATAATTTTAAGGGGCCAAGACATTTATAGTAGCCAAGATGAAGCTACTACTTCTTCATCTTCAAGTGAGGATGAAGAAGAAGCAAGTGAAGGAGAATTATGTGAGGTCACTTATCCTTATAATGGGGAACTTCTTATGATGAGAAGGGTCCTCAATAACCAACCTAGTGATACACAATCCCAAAGAGAGAACATTTTTCATACAAGATGTAACATTTCAAACAAAGCTTGTTCTCTCATAGTGGATAGTGGATCTTGGTGCAATTGTTGTAGCACTAGGATGGTTGAAAAGTTGGGTTTGACTACTACTCCCCACCCAAAACCTTATCAACTTCATTGGCTTAATGATGATGGGGATATGGTGGTCAACCAACAAGTGGAAGTAGAGTTTTCTATAGGGAACTATCAAGATAAAGTTAAATGTGATGTAGTTCCTATGGAGGCTTGTCATATTTTATTGGGTAGACCATGACAATTTGATAAACAAACTTATCATGATGGTCTAACTAATAAAATAACTTTCACACATAAGGGTAAGAAGTTTGTTCTTCATCCTCTATCACCTTCACAAGTGATGGAAGATCAAGTTCAAATGAAGACCAAACGTGAGCAAGAAAAAAACAAAAAAATTGAAAAGAAAAAAAAAAGATCTAAAAAATAGTGAAAAAGAGGATTCTAGAGAGCCCAGTGTTCCCTCTCTAGAGATTGTTCAAGAAGCGAGTTTTCAACCAAAACTTGTACATAAAACTTCTCTCTTTATTGAACCATCTTCTCATATCCTCATGTGTCGAGGAACACTAACTTGCACTGCCACTTCTTCTTTGGAACCTTCTTTACCTCTTGTGGTTCAAACCCTTTTAAAAGAATTTGATGATATATTTCCCAAGGAAGGCCCAATTGGACTTCCTCCTTTTCGGGGAATAGAACATCAAATAGATCTTGGGCCTGGGGCTAGTCTTCCAAATAGACCAGCCTATAGGACTAATCCACAAGAAACCAAGGAGATAGAGAAACAAGTACAAGAGTTGTTGGAGAAGGGCTGGATTCAAAAGAGTCTAAGTCCTTGTGCTGTACCTGTTATTTTGGTGCCAAAAAAAGATGGAAAATGGAGGATGTGTTGTGACTGTAGAGCCATCAATAACATCACCATAAAATATAGGCACCCAATTCCTAGGCTTGATGACATGCTTGATGAATTGCATGGGTCATCCATATTTTCCAAGGTAGATCTTAAGAGTGGATATCACCAAATTCGAATCAAAGAGGGTGATGAGTGGAAAACTGCTTTTAAGACTAAGTTTGGATTATATGAATGGTTAGTAATGCCATTTGGGCTTACTAATGCACCTAGCACATTCATGAGGTTGATGAATCATGCCCTTAGGGATTGCATTGGTAGGTTTGTAGTTGTTTATTTCGATGATATCTTAATCTATAGCAACTGTCTAAGTGACCATGTGGATCACCTAAGGCAAGTCTTTCTTGTCCTTAGAGACAATAACTTGTTTGCCAATGTGGACAAGTGCACTTTTTGTGTGGATAATGTTATTTTTCTAGGATTTGTGGTAAGCAAAAATGGGGTTCATGTCGACCTCGAGAAAATCAAAGCCATCCAAGAATGGCCTATTCCTACTAATGTAAGTGAAGTTAGGAGCTTCCATGGTTTGGCAAGCTTTTATAGGAGATTTGTTCCTAACTTCTCTACATTAGCTTCCCCTCTCAATGAGTTGGTGAAGAAGGATGTGGTCTTTGAATGGACGGAAAAACATAACTTAGCTTTTCAAGATCTAAAGCATAAACTTACTCAAGCACCTGTTCTAGCTCTGCCTGATTTTTCTAAAACTTTTGAGCTAGAATGTGATGCTTCTGGACTTGGCATAGGAGCTGTGTTGTTACAAGGTGGTCATCCCATAGCTTATTTCAGTGAAAAACTTCATGGGGCTGCCTTGAACTACCCTACCTATGACAAGGAGTTATATGCTTTAGTTCGTGCCCTTCAAACTTGGGAACATTATCTTGTGACCAAGGAATTTGTCATTCATAGTGATCATGAATCACTTAAATATTTGAAGGGTCAGCATAAATTAAATAAAAGGCATGCAAAATGGGTTGAGTACCTTGAACAATTTCCTTATGTCATCAAATATAAAAAGGGCTCTACAAATGTAGTGGCTGATGCTTTGTCTAGACGACATGTGTTATTAAATATCCTAGGTTCTCAAATTCTAGGATTTGATGACATTAAGGATTTGTATGAGAAAGACCTTGATTTTGCTAACTTTTATTCTTTATATATTCAAAAACCTTACCAAGGTTACTATATTTCTGAGGGGTTTCTTTTTAAAGAAAACAAACTTTGTATACCCCAAGAATCTATTAGGAAACTTTTGGTTAAGGAGAGCCATGAGGGTGGGCTCATGGGGCATTTTGGAATGGAGAAAACTCTTTCACTTTTGAGAGAGAAATTCTTTTGGCCTCATATGAAACGTGATGTCCAAAGGTTTTGTAGTAGTTGCATTGCTTGTTTACAAGCAAAGTCTACCACAAAACCTCATGGGCTATACACCCCCTTGCCCATATCTTCTTCTCCTTGGGTAGACATTTCCATGGATTTTATCCTTGGATTGCCTAGAACCCAAAGAGGAAAAGATTCCATCTTTGTGGTAGTGGACCGTTTTAGCAAAATGGCACACTTTATTCCATACCACAAAGTGGATGATGCAAGTCACATTGCTAAATTATTCTTTCAAGAAATTGTGAGACTTCATGGGTTACCTAAAACTATAGTTTCAGATAGAGATGTTAAGTTCCTAAGCCACTTTTGGAAAACTCTTTGGGCAAGGTTAGGAACTAAACTTCTATTTTCTACCACATGTCATCCCCAAACTGATGGGAAAACTGAGGTAGTCAATAGGTCTCTAGGGACTATGTTGAGGGCAATCCTCAAAGGCAATAAAAAGTCATGGGATGACTATCTCCCTCATGTGGAGTTTGCCTATAATAGAGTGGTTCACAAGACCACTAACATGTCTCCTTTTGAGATTGTTTATGGTTTTAATCCTCTTACTCCATTGGATTTATTACCCCTACCCGATGTTGCTTCCTTTATTCATAAAGAAGGCACATCTAGGGCTGAGTTTGTCAAGAAATTACATGAGAGGGTTAGAACTCATATTCAATCCCAAACTGAAAAATACCAAAAATATAATAATAAGGGTAGGAAAGAGGTTATCTTCAAGGAAGGTGACTGGGTTTCGCTCCACCTTAGGAAGGATAGGTTTCCTTCCAAAAGAAAGTCCAAACTTAGTCCTCGAGGGGATGGTCCTTTCCAAATCCTTAAGAAAATCAATAATAATGCCTATGTTCTAGATCTCCCTTCTGAGTTTGGTGTTAGTTCTAGTTTCAATGTTTCTGATTTGTCTCTTTTTACAGGACTACCCACACAAGAGGAGGATGCTTTGGATTTGAGGACAAATCCTCTTCAAGAGGGAGGGGATGATGGAGGAGGCCCATGGGCTAAGGGCCCAACTACTAGGGCTATGGCAAGGATGATGCATGAAGAGTGGGCCCAAGCCCAAGGAAAGCCCACCACTTTATTTTGTTGGGCTTTGTCTCAAGCCCATTAGATTAGGGTTAGCATAGGATTGGGCTTTAGTGCCTTGTAATTTCCTTTGGGGCCTTGTATTTCCGGCCTTATAGTGTAGGAATTTCATTTAGAGGTCATGTGAATTTAGGGTTATTTAGGTTACATGTGAATCTACATTAGCATGTAATTAGAAGCACATTTGGAGTGCATTTCGGCCATGTGCTACACATGCACAAGGTGTGATCCGAAATGCAACTCAAATGGCTTCCTAATTACATGCTAAATGAGTGCACATGGGGGGGTGGCCGGTTGGCACCAAAATTTGAATTTTAGAATTCAAATTTTGGCGCCTAGAGTTAAGTTAACCATACCATGGTTTTACTTAACTCTAGGTGAACCCAACTTAAACCCTTAACCTAATTTTACCTATAAATCATCCCTTGGCCGAGTATTGTGACACTTTTGGATCATATATTGATGAGATTTCTTTCCATAGAAATTGCTATCCGAAAGTCACCTTTCTCTAACTCTACCCTACTTGAGATCTTCTTCTTGTAGAGCTAGAAAATTCTCCCTTCTTCCGGACTTAGCTAGAAGCAAGCTAGAGTCACATTGGTGCTTCTTGGAGCTTCCATTCCTTGTCATTCTTCCAAGGAACCGAGGAGCATTGAGGGAATTCTTGAGGATTTCCAAGTGGAACCTCATCATCATGGCTCTAGTGATTGGGCCCTTGGCCCATGGTTTATCAACTTTGTGGTTGGATTACCTAGGACTGCAAAGAATCTAGACTCTATCTAGGTTATAATGGATAAACTAATGAAGTCTATGAAGTCTGTCCATTTTATCCCTATCAACATTAGATATCTTTTGAAGAGGTTAACAAAGTTGTACATAGGTGAGATTGTGAGGTGTCACAGAGCTCCTGCTAGTATAGTTTCTGATAGAGACCCAAGGTTTACCTCTAGGTTTTGGGAGAGCTTACATAATGCTTTAGGCACCAAGCTTTGAAGTTAGCGGAAAAACACATAGAAGGGGGGTTGAATGTGTGTGTGAACGAAGGAACTTTCAAACTATTTTCGCAAAGAGACTCTTTTTCTTCAAGTAAAAATATTATTTTGAACACTTTAAAAACTGTGCAAGGTTGGCTCAACAAAGATATTTTGCGTCTGAAAGTTTATCGTATGCACAAGAAAGATGTTTCTTAAAATAATAAGTTAAGCAAGAGTATTTTCCATTTAAAGATAGTTGCGGTGAAAATAAGTAGTGGATGAAGTTTTCAATATGATATATCAGCTTAAACAAAAATTGCCTCTGAGAACAGATAGAAAGTGCAAAGTTTTTTATACTAGTTCGCTCGACCTGAGTTACGTCCAGTATCCTTCAACTGAAGGGTTCCACTAATCACAACGGATTACAAGTATTATCAACCATTTTTGGTTCGCCAACTTCACTCGTCAGCGCTAGTATTTTTAAACCACTTCTGGTTCCCTAAGTATTATCAACCACTCCTGGTTCGCCAACTTCACTCTTCAGCACTAGTATTTTAAAACCACTTCTGGTTCACCAAGTATTCTTTCAACTAGCCACTTCAGGCTTTACAACAAATAGATGTTTTGAGTGTGTGTATAACTCTCACAAAGAGGATAGAATGGTTTCTATACTCGCTAAGGTATGTGATGTTGTGTATTTTACTCGTATTTTAGCACTTTAATTCACAAGAATTCATAGCATAATCATGCATATCTTTCATGTTTTTAATAAATTTTTATATCATTTTCCTATTTTATGCTTTTCTTGGTATGTGTTGTGTTTTCTCTGAGCAGGATCAAGATTTAAGAATTAAAGAGGAAATGCTGAGCTACAGGGAAAATCACGGCCGTGATTCTAAATCACGCCCGTGATTCACCAGAGAAAATCACGGCCGTGACTCCCAATCACACCCGTGAACGCCACTGACCCTTCATAGATGTGCTCCAGAGAAGATCACGGTCGTGATTCTCAGTCACGGCCGTGATTCACTTCGCGTCCCAGCTTTTTAAGTTTTATGTTTTATTTTTATTTTTGTAATTTTTATCTTGGTAGTTTTACCTTTTTACCCTTTTAGGTTATAAATTAGATGAGGTTAGCCTAGAACAAGACTTTTGTTTTCGGAGAGACAGTTTTCTAGTTTTTGACACTTGGAGAAGGTTGGGCGCCTGTGCCATCGACTCTAAGGTTTACTTTTCTTTTATTCTTTTCTTCTTGGAGAACTACTATGAACTCCTGTGAGTAGTTTCCCTTTTTCTGGGATCAGGGCTTAGCCTCTGAGAACCTCTTTATTAATGCATTATTCAGTTTCTTAATTTTATTCCAATTCTTGATTTGTTCTTTTATATTTTATATATGAACTTTAATATTATTGTTTTCATAATAACATTAATTAAGGATGAACTGAGAGGAGAACTTGATTATAATTATGATAAACAATTAATCTTAATTTTCATAATCATAGATAATTAGGGATGAACTGAGAGGAGAACCTAATTATCGGAACCTAAAGGAATAGACTTGAGTGTTAAATCACGAGAGTAGATTTAAGCTTTCGAGGAGCAATAGATTGACAAAGATCTTAACGGGTTTAATTGAACGTAATTACCACGAGAGTAGGGATTAATTTTAATTAAACACGTCCTCGTAGCCTGAGAAGGTGCAAGGATTAAATTAGGTTAAGACTACCTTCAAGATGGAATAGAATTAATTAATGAAAATAATAATTCAATAATGTTGGAACTCTTTGTGCGAACCCTAGATTCCCGGAAATCTCCTTATCTTATCTTAAAGTTTTATCTTATTCATTAATTGCATTACTATCTCTTTTACCATGAAATCTGATCTTATCATATCAAAACAGAAATTCCATCTGTTTTAAAATTCAAATTAAAATACTAGTAATTCTAGGTCAAACACGTAGTCCCTGTGATTCGATATTTATTACTTGACGACAACCGTACACTTGCGGTTTTTCATACATCAAGTTTTTGGCGCCGTTGCCGGGGACTACGTCTCTTGATTTAAATTACAATTATTTTAATTCGAATTTTTTAAAAATAAAAAAAAAAATATTTAATAAATAAATAATTTTTTTTTTAGTGTTTACTTCTCCAATTCAAATTTCACGGGTCACTTTCTTTTTTTTTGCAGTGCCTTAGGATTAATGCAAAAGAGATCTCTACGTCTTGGGAAACCAACACCACTTGATCCTGAGATTGAAAGAACTCTCCTGAGAAGGAAAAGAAACCTTTCTAGAGAATTTGACATGGCTGCACAACGAGATAATTTACCGCTTCGGGATTACTCTGCACCCGTAGCTCGTGGGATACCTGGAGGGGAGATGCGAACTGGAGCTACTGTACCAGCTTCTCTGGTGAATATGCTCAAACAGAACACCTTTGGAGGACTACCATCAGAAGATCCTAATGACCACTTAGAGGGGTTCTTGGAAATCTGTGAGACCCAGCAATTTGATGATGAAGTTTCTGATGGAATGCGACTCCGCTTATTCTCACTCACCTTGAGAGATAAGGCAAAGGTGTGGCTAAGAACAGTGCCTAGAGAAAAGATAGCAACTTGGGAATTATGTGAAAGAGCTTTTCTAGAGAAATTCTTTCCTCCTTCTAAAACTAAAGAATTGAGGAAGAAAATCACTAATTTCCAACAAGGCACTGGAGAGACTATTTATGAAGCATGGGAGCGGTTCAAGGGATATCTTCAAGCATGCCCACAACATGGCTTCAACCGTTGGCTTACCATCCAATTTTTCTTTGAAGGATTGGACCAACAAAGCACCATGATATTAGACTCAGCAGCTGGAGGATCTTTCATGGGGAAACCTATTAATGACTGCATGATTATTTTGGAAAATGTAGCCTCAAATCACAGCCAATACAGTGAAAGAGAAGTCACAGCAAGGAAAGGAACTCCGGGGCGATATGAAGTGAACAATATTGAGTTACTCTTAGCAAAATTTGATACTCTTAATCAAAGGTTAGACAAGATGGAAAAAGCTAAGGTTAATTCAGTGGCTACAAATCAAGTATGTGACCTTTGTAGGGAACAAGGGCACACTGCAGTAGATTGTACCTCAATTTTTACTGGAGAAGAAGAAGATACTACTGAACAAGTGGCAGCTTCTCATAATTTCTATGACACTCCTCGAAGAGAGAAGAGTAATCCATATTCCAACACGTACAACCCTGGTTGGAAGAATCATCCTAACTTTTCTTGGAAGAATAACCCAGTTCAAGGAACTAGCAATCAGCAACCTAATTTCCGTCCGTCCAATCACTTCATTAATGGGGAAGGAAATCCAGTACAGACACCCTCAATTCAACAAAGTGTTTCAAGATTAGAAAACCTTATGGAGAATTTTATCACTAATCAAAAACAGACCAATGATTCAATGGCAAATTCTATTCAAAACCTTGTTGTCAAGGTTGAGAATATTACTCTCCACAACAAGATGCTGGAAAATCAAATTGCACAGTTGATGCCTAGTTCAAACAATTCTCCAGGTAAGTTCCCAGGTAAAACAGTTGCAAACCCAGCTGAAAATGTTAATGCTGTTACTTTAAGGAGTGGGAAGAAATTAGACAGACCTGTGTCTAATCAAAATGATAATATTGAGATTGATGAAGACGCTTCTCCTATGGTTGAAAAACCTGAAAAGGAGAGATTAGAAAAAGAAAAAGTATCTTCATCAAAGCCTCAAACTGTTTATCACCCCCCAATTCCTTTTCCTCAAAGGTTAGCAAGGACTAAACTTGATAGACAATTTGAAAAATTTTTAAATATGATCAAACAAGTGTATGTAAACATTCCATTTGTAGAAGCTCTACAACAGATGCCTACATATGCTAAATTTCTTAAGGATCTTTTAGCTAACCGAAGGAAATTGGATGATAGAGAGACTGTTACATTGATCCATCATAATTTGCCCAAAAAACTTAAGGATCCTGGTAGTTTCTCTATACCTTGTCTCATTGGAAATCTAAGGTTTGAAAAAGCCTTATGTGACCTTGGGGCAAGTATCAGTTTAATGCCTTTATCAATTTGCAAGAAATTAGATATGGGAGAATTAAAGCCTACAGCAATGTCAATCCAGTTAGCAGATAGATCTATAAAATATCCCATAGGAATTTTAGAAGATGTTCCAGTTAAGATAGGTAAATTTTTAATTCCGGGAGATTTTGTTGTTTTAGAAATGGAAGAGGACAAACAAATACCAATCATACTAGGTAGACCATTTTTGGCTACAGCAGGCGTGATAGTAGATGTCAAACATGGAAAATTGTCCTTATCCATTAATGATGAAACAATGGAATTTAATATTGCTAAATCTGTTAGACAACCTTCTCTTGAAAATATTTGCTGCAGGGTTGATATATTGCCTAAAGACATGGAGGAAGAAGTCATGAGATCTATTTTGAGGGATCCCTTGGAGAATTTTCTAGTTGGAGGAAAGCACATAGATCTTGAGGGGATTCAACCTAATTATGCTTGCTTGATCGATTCAAGTCCCCCGTGTAAAGAAAAAGATCCTCTAGTAGAAAGTCTTCTTGAGCCTTCAACAGATTGGGGTTAGGAGGATGTACGCATTTCATTAATTTTATTCCAAAAAAAAAAAAAAAAATAATAATAATAATAATAAAAAAAAAAAAAAAATTTCAGAGTTTCAGAGAGAATCACGACCGTGATTCTAAATCACGGGCGTGATCTTCTCTGGAAAATTTTTGGAAAAATTTTTGGGAAAACCCAGAGAGAATCACGACCGTGATTCTAAATCACGACCGTGATTCTAAATCACGGGCGTGATCTTCTCTGGAAAATTTTTGGAAAACCCCAGAGAGAATCACGACCGTGATTCTAAATCACGGGCGTGATCTTCTCTGGAAAATTTTTGGAAAACCCCAGAGAGAATCACGGCCGTGATTATAAATCACGGGCGTGATCTCCTACAGATACAGCCCGTGATTTTTGAAATTCCACTTTCCCTTATATATTCTTCCCCCTCCTTTTACATTCTCACTTCTCTCAAACCTACGACCCATTCTCTCTTTTCTTCTCTCCCAAACCCTAGCTTTTCACTTCTTCTTCCTCTTCTTCCCTCTTCCTCCCACATTCACTCCTTCCGTTCATCCATGGCTCCCAAGCGCACCCGTACCGTTGGTTCGTCCTCCACCGCTTCCGATACCCACAGTTACGAGGAAGAAGCAAGTGAAATTCCGCAACTTCCTCCGAGGTTCTATCGGAACGATGAACAGCGTGAGCGGAACGAGGTATTACGCTTCCGCACTATCCATCCTACCAGGTATCTCGACTTCCCATTTATTCGTAAGTTGGGTTTACGTGCTGATATCAATTTCATGTTAACTAACATTGGGTGGACAACCTTTGCTACCGTGCATAATGATGTTGTTTATCCTCGACTAGTTCTTGAGTTCTTGAGCTCTCTCCACACGGAAATATTATCTGGGCCAAATTGTTCTGAAGGTTTGATTTCTTTCCGTATGTTTAACCAAGAACACGAATTAACCCTGGCTCAGTTCAATAATATTTTTGGATTTCCCACTGGAGGGAGCACGAGAACCCCAAGTTCTTTCAACCCTGGTTCTTTTTGGTATAGTTTGACAGGTACAAGTAATTGGGTCGCTGGAAAATGTAATTCCTCTGCTTTCCGCCATCCCGCCATCCGTATTATGCACCGCTTTATTGCCTCTACTGTTTTGGCCCGAGGTGATTCTGAAGGAAAGGTTCGTTTGAGCGACCTTTTACTTTTATGGGCTATGATGGAAAACAGAGAGGAGCCTATTGATTCTGGCAGTCATTTGGCACGAAAGTTCCAGAGTATTTCCAATACCAGCCACGGTGCGATTGTGAATGGCGGCCTCATTACCACTATAGCCAAACACCTTGGCTATCACGCTTGGCTGGACCAGTTAGAACCACTCCCTGGAAGCCGTACTATTAATTTTGCTACCTGCTCTTCTATGAACTGCATTGCGAAAGATGAAGATGATAAATACTACTTTGTAGTAACCCAGTCGGGAGTGCACCACCAGTTACCAAATCCAACATACACCGTGAAGAACCGGGCTACCTGGTAGTTTCCACTGGAGCCATTAGAGGACCGACCTCCAGCAGCTGAGGAAGCGGCTCCTGCAGATGAGGAAGCAGCTCCTGAACAACCCCCTCTACATCCTGGACCTGAGGTGGACAATGCTGCTATCCTAGCAGCTATTCAATCAATGGATAACCGGCTGCAACAAATGGATGAACGCCAGCAGCATTATAATTACATGGTTGATCAAATGTATAAATGGCACATTCAACGGTATCCAGATGATTTTCCACCACAGTGAGATCTTTCTTATTCCTTATTTTACTCTGATGCTTAGGGACAAGCATTCCTTTCTGTTGTGGGTTGGTTGCATATTCATGCATTTTATAATTGTGTCAAAATAATCTATCATGCATTCATTAGCTCTTTGCTTCGGGACAAGCAAATCTTTAAGTTTGGGGTTAGGAGGATGTACGCATTTCATTCATTCATGCAAAGTAAAAAAAAAAAAAAAAAAAAAATATGCATATATACATATTCAGTTAATCCCAGCTTGAATTTGTGTTTGAAAAGTAAATATTTTTAATGAAATTGTTCGTCTTTGAAAACACTGAATGTGATGAATTGAATCTTGAAGTCTCAGAACAAAAGGTTGAAAAATTAGCTGGTTTTGTGGCTAGCACTTGGTTCTTAGTATTGAGACTTGAAATGATCGAGAATTATAAAAATAGTCTCTTGAAGATAAATTCTTTTTAATTCGTGCTTAAAAGCTTTTGGGGGGTAAAAAAAAAAAAAAAAAAAAAATCACCTAGCACCCCTTTGAGGTCATAGGTTAGAGGGAGAATATTCTTAACCTTAGAAAACTAAGGGAACTAATTAGCTACTGGGGAATTGTTTAGTAAAATAGCTAGACCCCCTTTGAGGCTACGTGTTCTTGAAATTATCATCCTCTCTACACTGATTGGCTACTGGGGAAATGTTTTAGGTGAGACAAAAACAAAAATAAAAATATTACCCCTATTTGTGTCACAAGCATTGAAAAATTATTTCTGTTAAATTATCTTCGTTTGACTAATGAGCTTTACAAGATTTGACATCATGAAACTCTTAGAAACTAAGAGTTGGCGCTAGTAATGAAAGATTAAGATTCTAATTGGACCTTGTGAGACTAAGAGTGAAGATTTTAAATGCTCAGTTAATTCTTGACGATTCTTTTTTTTCAAAGTGCTAATTATTGTTTGAGGACAAACAAAAGTTCAAGTTTGGGGTTATTTGATGTTGTGTATTTTACTCGTATTTTAGCACTTTAATTCACAAGAATTCATAGCATAATCATGCATATCTTTCATGTTTTTAATAAATTTTTATATCATTTTCCTATTTTATGCTTTTCTTGGTATGTGTTGTGTTTTCTCTGAGCAGGATCAAGATTTAAGAATTAAAGAGGAAATGCTGAGCTACAGGGAAAATCACGGCCGTGATTCTAAATCACGCCCGTGATTCACCAGAGAAAATCACGGCCGTGACTCCCAATCACACCCGTGAACGCCACTGACCCTTCATAGATGTGCTCCAGAGAAGATCACGGTCGTGATTCTCAGTCACGGCCGTGATTCACTTCGCGTCCCAGCTTTTTAAGTTTTATGTTTTATTTTTATTTTTGTAATTTTTATCTTGGTATTTTTATCTTGGTATGCAACCTTAGTTTTACAAAGATATGTGTTTGAGTGTGTGTATTACTCTCACAGAGAGGATAGGATGGTTTCTACACTCACCAAGATAAGCTATCTTAGATTTACACAGATATACAAGATTGTACAGGAAGAGATATAAGTTTGCTCTGAAGTTGGCTTTTTCTTATTGCTTGTTGCTTCTCTTCTCTGCCTTCTTCTCTTGTTAGGTCTTGATATTTATAGCCTTGTGATAAATCTACCCGTTGTTTGAATTTGAGATTATTCATTGGAGCAAAGCTTCCCGTTGGCATAGTGTCGCCACCGGCCCAAACGGGCCTCGGCGGTCGTGAAGACGGTCGAGCTCGCTTTTATTTTAGTTTTGAAAATGTATTGGATTATTAGAACGACTTGTTCTCAAACTGAGACCTTGTCGATCTTATCCAATTTATTTATTAAAAGTCTCACCAATCCATGTTAATCCCAAGCGGGACCCTCCATGGATTAGTGGTTTTCGTAGTAGAAGGGTTCGTGGAGTCGCCACCAATGTTTTACTCAAAACATTGGAAAAAGGGATAAGGCAATTGATTTTATAAATCAACTTTGGCCATTACAACCAGAGTTGGGTAAGGGAGTCGGTTACGCGTGGGGAAGGTGTTAGCACCCCACAGCGCCCCTTTCGGGTTCCCTATGACAGATTATTTCTAAAATAACAGTGTAAAATTACTAGATTACCCCTATTTATTCTAAGCAATTATAAATTAACTATCTACATAATGACAGTTCAAATATGCACACAGAAAGCGGTAAAAGGAAGGACTTTAAGAAGAAACCTCTTGAAGCGTGCTTTCTATATATTTCGTAAAACTGGGAAGCTTTTTGGCGTTCCCTCGCTCTACAAGCCCGCTCGCTCCCTCCTATAAAATTTTGACTATGGAAATCCGGAGGATTTCCCTTCGACTAGGTTCGATCCTCAAGCAAAATGGCTCGGGGCTCAAGAACTTCGTCGGATCAACTCTCCGAGTGATTTCTAGGGCAGAACACTGCTCAAAAACCCCAGAATACTCAAGGAGAGGGTTGAAACTATGTGGAAAAGTGTCCAATGACGTCCAATTGACGTCATATTTATAGGGAACAGGCCCAATACGGGCTACAGAATCAATACGGCCGTATTGAAATTTTTGAACTTCAATACGGCCGTATTGAGTTCAATACGGCCGTATTGAAGCTCAGAAATTTCAATACGGCCGTATTGAGTTCACTGCGGCTGTATTGAAGCTTCAATACGGCCGTATTGATTTCAGTACGGCCGTATTGAAGTTTCAGAAACTTCAATACGCCGTATTGAGTTCACTGCGGCCATATTGAAGCTTCAATACGGCCGTATTAAGTTTAGTACGGCCGTATTGGGCTTCATTCCCTCCACTTTCTTATTTTGAGCTATTCTAAGACCTCTAGACCTACAGAGAACCCTCCTAGGGCCTTCCAGGAGTCCTTCTGGCTGATCTTCCTTCAGTCTTCGAGAGTCTTCAAGCTTTATTTCCGACCCGGACAATTTTAGGGGTCTACAGTTGCCCCCCCTTTACTTAGTCAAACGGCCTTTTGGTGTATCGATTGACAAGTAAAGGAGTTGGCCCAATTGTCCGGGTAATACACCAACCTTCTGACTTGTAGTGTCTTCCGGTGGAAAATTGTTGAGTAGCCTCTCCAGGTTGTTGCATACCTCGGCGCTTCTGACAACCTCGGTAGCTAAGTTTAACACCAACTTGCCTCTGACGACGCTGATGGCTGAGTATTGTCTCTCCAGACCTTGAGTATTGTCTCTCCAGACCTTGAGTACTGTCTCTCCAGACTTTGTTTGAGTATTGTCTCTCCAGACTTTATTTGAGTATCGTCTCTCCAGACTCTGAGTACTGTCTCTCCAGACTTCGAGTACTGTCTCTCCAGACTTTGAGTATCGTCTCTCCAGACTCTGAGTATCGTCTCTCCAGACTCTGAGTATCGTCTCTCCAGACTCTGAGTATCGTCTCTCCAGACTCTGAGTACTGTCTCTCCAGACTTTGAGTACTGTCTCTCCAGACTTTGAGTATCGTCTCTCCAGACTCTGAGTACTGTCTCTCCAGACTTTGAGTACTGTCTCTCCAGACTTTGAGTATCGTCTCTCCAGACTCTGAGTACTGTCTCTCCAGACTTCGAGTACTGTCTCTCCAGACTTTGAGTACTGTCTCTCCAGACTTGTGCATACCTCGGTGCTCTCGACAACTGGGTAGCTGAGTATTGCCTTTTAGGCTTTGAGATGATTTTGTCTCCACAGTCCACGATGCTGCTTCGACAGTTTGATTTTGATTTTGGTGCCACTGAGGGCTGGATAATGCAGGGATCCGTCTAGGGGATGTGCAGTCATTCACAGGTTCCTGTGCCCCAACTTGCATTGCATTTTTGGTACCCATGGGGAATTTTGGACTCCTTGGGGTGTAGACACAGATGCTCTTTCTCTCTGAGTTGAGCGATGCCTTATGTTTGGCTGACATCCTTTGACGTTGGTGGAGTATCCCGGTTTATCCTTATTCGGGTATCTCTTTTTGATTTTCTGATTTTTGCTGCCTCTGTGTAGGCTGTTATCCGCCAGGGGATTTTGTCATTGGTTGTGATTGGCCTCTTCTGTTAGGCAGATCATCTTGACGTTCAATGATTGGCTAAAAAGCCAAATTCCGCTTGGGGAATTGTTATTGATTTTTTCTTTTTTGGGTTTTCCTTTTTGAAGGAGTGCCTCTTGTGTAGGCGACTGGGGATTTGAAGTTCAGTGTTCGGCTGAGTGCCAGATTCCGCTTGGGGAATACTTATTGATATTTTTGATTTTTCTCTTTTTGCAGAGATGCCTCTGAGTAGGCGATTGGGGAATGAGGGATCTTATGTATCCCAGAGTATTATTTAGGAAGCCTCTGCAGGCTTAGCCTCACTCAACACCTGAGTTGGAGAGCTATCTTCGCTGAGGAAGTTTAAGTCCTTTGACTTGGATATTCTGCTTGGGAGATCGTACTTCCATTGGGAATTTTGTCGATCTTGCTTTGATAGCTCTCGCTGGGGATTTGTTCTGAGCGCGAGCTGGGTTTTCTCTGGGGAGTATTATTTCTGCGAGCCTCTCCAGGCTCATTTACTCTGTACAGTTGGGGGAGTATTTTTCTGCAAGCCTCTCCAGGCTTTAGTTATTCTGAGGAAGTATTATTTCTGCAAGCCTCTCCAGGCTCAATTATTCTGAAAGAGTATTATTTCAGCAAGCCTCTCCAGGCTCAATTATTCTGAGAGTATTATTTCGGCGAGCCTCTCCAGGCTCAGTTATTCTGAAAGATGTGAAATCTTTGTCTTTTTTTTGTCGACTTTTGACTTTTTCTGTATGTTTGCCTTTTTTGTCATTTTTTTGGCTTTTTCTGTATTTTTGCCTTTTTTGTTATTTTTTGGCTTTTTCTGTATTTTTGCCTTTTCTGTTGTTTTTCGGCTTTTTCTGTACAGAAATGTCTCAGTTATTATGAGAGAGTATTATTTCGGCGAGCCTCTCCAGGCTCAATTATTTTGAGAGAGTATTATTTCGGCGAGCCTCTCCAGGCTCAGTTATTTTGAGAGAGTATTCTTTCGGCAAGCCTCTCCAGGCTCAGTTATTCTGAGAGTATTCTTTCGGCAAGCCTCTCCAGGCTCAGTTATTCTGAGAGTATTCTTTCGGCGAGCCTCTCTAGGCTCAGTTATTCTGTATGATGCTGTTGATTTTCTGAATCTTTGCATTTTGCTTGCTGCTGTCATACACAAGCAATTTTCTATTTTTCTATTTTATGCGGTTGCCTCATGATAAGGTCTTTGAATGTGCAACTAATGTGTGTGTGATGCACAAATGCAATACAATTTTTTTATTTTTGTTCATTTATTTAGAAAAGTGAGTGGCTCTCCCTATCCTCTTCTTCTTGGAGGACTTTCTGTCATTGACGCGAGGGAGTATTTTTATGAGCCTTTATGCAGGAGATTTATGGATTTTATAGGAACCCCTCCAATTTTCTTTATTTGACCGATTATTAAGAGAGTTTCGTACAATTTTTGAAACATCAATTTAGAGGCATAATCACATGGTCAAGAGAGAAAAGAAATGAATAGATATTTTATTGATATTCGCAAGTGTTTTTACAGAAAGATATACAGAAGGAAGTTTCTGAAGAATGGCTGGCCAGGGTAGGCTATATACATTGGGCTTAACAATTATATCTGTAATTGTTGCTCTTTACCTTCCCCTAATTGCTTCGGCTTGAGCCCGGAGTGTAGATGCTGCAAGACGCTTGCTTCTAGAAGATAATCACTTGAATCGCCTTTCGGTTTTCGATTCAAGCGATCGTTGCTTGCTTTGCTTTTACATCTTATTCTTTTGCCCCTAACTTTTGCCTAGGACGTATCCTAGCGGGGATAATTTTGCCTTTGTTTTGCCTAGTACCCTTGTACTGGCGGGCTTTTTATTTTGCCCTAACTTTTGCCTAGGACGCCCTTTTCGGGTTTTCATCCTAGCGGACTTATGCAAGCAACGTCTTCAAGCATAATACTTCTTTACCACGTCAGTGTTGACTGGGTATCGAAGTTCTTCTCCATTCGTGTCTGTGAGGATTAATGCTCCTGCTGAGAAGACTCGTTTTATCACTGATGGTCCTCCGTGATTTGGGGCACACTTTCCGATTTTGTCCTTTTGAGTTGGTAGTAATTTCTTCATTACCAACTCTCCCTCATGGTAGACTCGAGGGTGGACTTTCTTGTCAAGAGCCTTTTTGATCTTCCTCTGATAGGCTTGACCATGGCATATGGCGTTCAGCCGTTTCTCTTGGATAAGGTTCAACCGGTCGTATCGGCTTTGAACCCTTTCTGCCTCGGAAAGTTTTGCTTCCATGATTACCCTTATATAAGGTTTTTCGACTTCGACATGTAGAATTGCCTCCTGAAGTCCTATAACCATGAAGAGCAAAGGGTAATATCTCGTGTCAGTCTTTAAATGAGACAACCATCTTTTGCATTATTTTCTTGATGTTCTTTTTGGTTGCCTCGACTGCCCCATTCATCTTTGGCCGATATGGGGAAGAGTTGTGTTGGATCTTTGAATTCTTGGCACAGTTCTTCCACCATTTGGTTGTTCAGATTAGATCCATTATCAGTGATGATTTATTTCTCCATGCTTCCACTAGATTATTCCAAAATCTTTTGGGACAAGAGAGAAAAGAAGGAAAGGATATATTTTCAAAAGTTTGTGTTTTAGAGGGGATTATTTTATTTTTGAAAAATGGATTTTGTAAGAATGTTTGGCCAAGGTGGGCTTATGTGTTTAGGCTTGTTTGATTAAACACTTATGAAGTTAAGAAAATCTTTGTTTATTGACGTTGTGATTTTGACAACTTGGATAGCTTCTCTTGAACCTTTCTTTTTGAATTCGGTTCATGGTACCATCATGGATTTCTTTTGTTTTTTGATTGTCCTTATTTTTGCCTAAAACACCCTTTTGTGGCGTTTTAGCGGACTTTTGTTTTTGTTTATTTTTGCAACCCTAACTTTTGCCTAGGTCACCCTTTCATGGGATTCCTAGCGGGTCTTTTGCTCTTATTTTTGTGCAGCCCCCTTTTTTGGGTTTCCTGCCGAGCTTTTTTTTGTTTTTAGGATTTCTTTTTATCCATGATGGCACTTGTCGAGGCCAAGGGAAGGTGCTCCAAGTCGTCACACACACCTCCACATGAAAATGATGTGGGTTTATTATTATTAAGATGATTTTAACCTCATTCATGTTTATTCAAACAGGGTTAAAAATGATGTGGTTTAGAATTTTATTATAAGCAAGAAAAGAAGCAATGAAGAATGATTTTATTATAATCATAGAGGAAGCATGTGTCCTTATTTCATCACTGGTATGGGTCCTAATGTTGACCTCTTTTATCTCTCGGCCATGCCCCAAATTCACAGTCTTCAATTTCTCTTGACGAGTTGGAGTAAGCGAGCTTCTCGTTCTAGCAGTCTTTGCAGATCCGGAGAGATGGTCTCCTCATCACTCTCCAACTCAACCCATTTACTTTTGGATCCCGGTCAGAGCGAACAATTACAGACATAATTATTTTATTGGTTCTGTTTAGGTTTAGAATTATTAATGTTAATGAGGAAAGAGAGAAAAGAACAAAAGAGAGAGTGATATGTGAAAAATGCCTCTTTATTGATATATGTATGTAAAACTGTACAAAGACCCTTATTTACATGAAAAGGTTCTCATGATCTCGGGTACTGATCACGAGTCCCTAAAATAAAAGAAAAATATGGAGGGGCCCTATTGTGGCTTGCCATTCTCTACTCCTGCTTTGGCCGAGGATTCTTGCTCACGTCGGGCGCTATCGAATCAAAAGTGATCCACCCGGCATCAATAAGGTCTTGGACCTTATATTTGAGAGCTCTGCAGTTCTCCGTTGAATGCCCCGATGCCCCCGAATGGTATAAACATTTGTCTTGTGGTTTGTACCAACTGGGATGAGGTGGATCAATCTTCTTTAGTGGAACGTAAGCTAGAAGACGTGCTTCCACTAGCTTCGGCAGGATGTCGCTATATGTGGTCGGAAGTTTATCAAACTTCTTCACAGGTTTGAATTGCGATCCTCCTGACTTCGAAGTGGAAGAAGACGAAGGGATGGTTATGGCACTGACTTCTCTCTCCTTCTTCTTCCCAAAGGTCTTCTTAGCTTTAAATGATTGGGAAGGTTTAGCTAGCTTCCCGCTTTTCAGCTCTTGTTCCACTCTTCCTCCAACATGATGGGACTCATGGTCACTGTGCTCAGCCCCTTGTATGTTGTGGTGACGCATGAGTTCCATCATTTGCGCCATTTGCTCTTTGAGCTGTGAGAGCTCGGCTGTAAGCTCCTTATTTCGTTCCTCCAACGCGTCCATTTTCTTGTTGAGCTGAGAGAGCTCGGTTGTGAGCTTCTTATTTTGCTCCCCCAGCGCTTCCATTTTCTTGATTTTCTGCGCGCGCGTGAGGACAGAGAGATGACCAGCCACTTTCTAAAAATGAATATTTAATCTAATTAATTTATGGAATGAATACGCTCTTGACATGAGCTTGATAACCCTCCATTTTTAAGTCGCTGCCTTTTTAAAACAGAGTGTTACCACCCTCCTTGACTTATGATCTCTCCTCAACGGAGAATCTCGATAATTATGGGTCATTTTTACTCATGTCAAGAGGTATTGGTGAACCTAAAATGCATGGTTTATGAGGATGCATGATATCTTTATTGGTAATGATGCACATGCTCCTCACTTTTATTATATTTTCACACATGGTCTTTCCTCTCATGTCATGGTTTTTTTCATGCATGGGGATTATTCTTTAGACCTTATCACGAGGTTATTTATTAATGCACAAACAATTGCACATAAACATTTACACAAACAATTCACTCATCCACGAACAGTCACGAGCGAATCACGAGGTAGGGGTCTCCTGCAGAAAAGTGCATATTCAAGGAGGATCTAACTGTTCTCACTTGGTCAAAGGCCCCCAAGGTGCCCCCATTATAGGGACCCAATTCCTCTCGTCGTAGGTCGATGGAAAGCTCCAACGCACCGTCGGACTCAAGTTCATGGTTATCACCTTGAGTGATGTTTTCCGACAACGGTCTACGGGCACCTATAGACCCATTCGACAACCGGCCGTACTAACATCCACTCCCTATGGTTAATCACTCATGCCCCCGGGTATAGAGGGAACTGTTGTGTGCAAAGGTTTGTATGCAGTTTTTATTTCAAACAATTGCGTAAATTTAAAAAATACAACAGTTATTAAAAGCCAAATAGATAAACATGTTATCATACAAGTGAAGGGGTAATGAAGTAATTTTAACTATTATTCGTTAAAATAATCTGTCACTAAATGGGACTGACTCTCGAGGCTTCCCCAGTGAAGTCGCCATCTGTCGCCACCGGCCCAAACGGGCCTCGGCGGTCGCGAAGACGGTCGAGCTCGCTTTTATTTTAGTTTTGAAAATGTATTGGATTATTAGAACGACTTGTTCTCAAACTGAGACCTTGTCGATCTTATCCAATTTATTTATTAAAAGTCTCACCAATCCATGTTAATCCCAAGCGGGACCCTCCATGGATTAGTGGTTTTCGTAGTAGAAGGGTTCGTGGAGTCGCCACCAATGTTTTACTCAAAACATTGGAAAAAGGGATAAGGCAATTGATTTTATAAATCAACTTTGGCCATTACAACCAGAGTTGGGTAAGGGAGTCGGTTACGCGTGGGGAAGGTGTTAGCACCCCACAGCGCCCCTTTCGGGTTCCCTATGACAGATTATTTCTAAAATAACAGTGTAAAATTACTAGATTACCCCTATTTATTCTAAGCAATTATAAATTAACTATCTACATAATGACAGTTCAAATATGCACACAGAAAGCGGTAAAAGGAAGGACTTTAAGAAGAAACCTCTTGAAGCGTGCTTTCTATATATTTCGTAAAACTGGGAAGCTTTTTGGCGTTCCCTCGCTCTACAAGCCCGCTCGCTCCCTCCTATAAAATTTTGACTATGGAAATCCGGAGGATTTCCCTTCGACTAGGTTCGATCCTCAAGCAAAATGGCTCGGGGCTCAAGAACTTCGTCGGATCAACTCTCCGAGTGATTTCTAGGGCAGAACACTGCTCAAAAACCCCAGAATACTCAAGGAGAGGGTTGAAACTATGTGGAAAAGTGTCCAATGACGTCCAATTGACGTCATATTTATAGGGAACAGGCCCAATACGGGCTACAGAATCAATACGGCCGTATTGAAATTTTTGAACTTCAATACGGCCGTATTGAGTTCAATACGGCCGTATTGAAGCTCAGAAATTTCAATACGGCCGTATTGAGTTCACTGCGGCTGTATTGAAGCTTCAATACGGCCGTATTGATTTCAGTACGGCCGTATTGAAGTTTCAGAAACTTCAATACGCCGTATTGAGTTCACTGCGGCCATATTGAAGCTTCAATACGGCCGTATTAAGTTTAGTACGGCCGTATTGGGCTTCATTCCCTCCACTTTCTTATTTTGAGCTATTCTAAGACCTCTAGACCTACAGAGAACCCTCCTAGGGCCTTCCAGGAGTCCTTCTGGCTGATCTTCCTTCAGTCTTCGAGAGTCTTCAAGCTTTATTTCTGACCCGGACAATTTTAGGGGTCTACACATAGATAGTAGTTCATTCATGGCCATATAGATCTTTCATTTAATGCATGTGATCATGCATTAAATGTTTGCTTACTGAATCTATGTTACGTGAAGTCTTTTCCGTATTTTTCTCACTTTTTTTTTTTACTTCAATCATATCCTAGGTATTTAGGTTCTCTTTCTGTCACTGTAGCTACAAAGGCATTGCCTTTTTCTATAAAGTAGGTGTACTTTCTCTAACACACGCTTGCTTTCTCTTGTGGATGTGCGCTTGTCTATTTTTCTTCTTTGTTTTCACAATTTTGATGACTTTGTGTGCTCTTGTATGAGTGTAGGCGATATATGATATCTCTTGTTGTGAATAGTGGACTTGAGATGCTTTTCAGTATTCTTCATCTACGTTTGGAATTTGAGTCTTTGTCTGAGAGGTAGACTTTGACTTTTCCTTTCGTTTGATTTGACTTTTCCTTTCGTTTGATTTGACTTTTCCTTTCATCTGGTCAGTTGTGAAGATGGAAGACTTTAATTTGTCTGGAACGTTTCTTCGTGTTGTGTTATCCATCGTTTGATACTTTTGTCGACCTTTGACTGGTAGACCACCATTAAGCTTCATCTGATGTTTGTACGGATTTCATCCGGTGCTTTGCCAACTTTTGTCTTGTTCTTGATTTAGCCTTGTTTGATACTTGTTTTGGCCTTTCGTATGATACTTCAAGACTTTGACTGGTAGTATGCCTTGTCTTGTATTTGTTTTATTTTCGTCTAGCTTTTGATCAGGCATTGTTTGGTTTGACCATAGTATGTGTAATATCACATACTTCGTATTTTAGTTTTGCCCTTCTTATATTTATCTGAAACACTAATACACATGTTAGAAATAACAATATGTATTATATTTGTCATGTTCAAAACCTTGTTGGGAATTTCTTCGTCTGACTTAACAATCTCCCCCTTTTTGAAGATGACAAATATAATCTATCAATTTGTTTCAGATACAATATAACATACATACAGGTTTATGCATATCAAACATTTTATCATTTCATACATTTAGAGGAATCATTAAGCATTTAAAGGTTTAGGGTTCTAAGGCTCTCCCCCTTAGTATATGTTCTCCCCCTCACTTGATTGTCCCTTAGACCAATTTGATAGATCCTTTCCTACTTCTCCCCCTTTGTAATCATCAAAAAGAAATAGGTGTAGACAAAACAATAGTCTATTGTTCATTTATCATTTCCATTCCTAGCCTATCTCTCAGCCAGATGTATCTATCTTCTTGAAGAGGCTTTGTAAAGATATTTGCTAGTTGTTTTTCTATTTTAACATATATTAGTTCGAAGGTTCCTTTTTGTACATGACATCTAATGAAATGATGTTTTATCTCTATGTGTTTAGTCCTAGAATGCAAAACAGGATTTTTAGAGATGTTAATTGCAGCAGTATTATCACAAAGTACAGGAATACTACTCTCATAGATGTCACAATCTTTCAACTGATGTTTGATCCAAAGCAATTCGTGAGGCACTGTCCTACAGCGATATACTCAGCTTCGCAAGTTGATAAGGCAATTTTGTTTTGCCTTTTGCTAGTCCATGATACTAAGCATCGTACGAGAAAATGACATCCTCCGCTAGTGCTTTTTCTCTCCCATCTGTCCCCTGCATAATATGCATCACAATATCCTAATAGAGAAAATTTATGGCTTCTATAGAAGTTGATTCCTAGGTTAGCTGTTCCTTTAAGATATCTTAAAATACGTTTAACAGCTTATAAATGTACCTCCTTAGGTCTTACTTGAAATCTAGCACAGACGCAGACGCTGAACATAATGTATGGTCTGGATGCTGTTAGATACAAGGGTGAACCTACCATTCCTCGGTACATGGTGCTATCTACGTCTGGTGAATCTTTGTCCAGACTAAGATTAGATGATGGATGAATTGGAGTCTTTATTGGTTTTGCATCTTTCATCTTATACTTTTTAGCAGCTTTTTCGTATATTTTGTTTGATGAATTTTGATCCCTTCGTCTGTCTGGACGATTTGAGGTCCTAGGAAGAACTTCAGTTCTCCCATCATGCTCATTTCAAATTCATCCTGCATAAGCTTGGAAAATTCTTGGTAGAGATTTCTGTTAGTAGCACCAAATATTATGTCATCTACATAGATTTGAATGATTATGAAATCATCTTTTAGTTCTTTTCTAAACAGGGTGTTGTCAATCTTTTCTCGTATGAAATTGTTACTTATTAGAAAAGAGCTTAGTTTATCGTACCACGCTCGTGGTGCCTGTTTTAGTCCATACAATGCTTTGCTTAATTTGAAAACATGTGATGATAGCAAGTCATTTTCAAAACCAGGGGGTTGGCTTACATAAACTTCTTCTGAAATTGTTCCATTTAAAAATGCACTTTTCATATCCAATTGATATAATTTCATGCCAGTACATGCAGAAAAAGCAAATAATATTCTAATTTCCTCTTTCCTAACAACTAGTGCAAAAGTTTCCATGCTTTCCACTTTCAGTTCAACGATATTCTTCTCCTACCTCCACCGCTTTTCTATCTACACCGATGACTTAAAAAAATATTCCTTCCATTCTTTTTTAAGTTTAAGATTTATGTATTCCATTATTTTCTTGTTATATTCTTTAGATGATTAAAGAAGAAATAGATATATTAAATATGAATAAACACATTAATTATCAAAGATAAAAAGTAAAAAGAAGTTAATACTTTTAGAAAAATAATATCAAAACGACTGTAAAAAAAATAGAGAAAAGGAATAGTATCTTTATTCACACGTCAAACTCTAAAATATCTAACATATAGGTCACAAATATGATCTATGCTACAATTTGACAAGTCTATATCTAAATTACAAACTAATTAATTCAGAGGACTCTCATGACCGTTTTAGCGCGTGCAAGTGATGATGAAATTGTAATTAATAACCTAAGATTGAGTTGAGTATGGTCTAAGTTAGATTTTTGCAAGTTTGACTTGTGCTAAATTTGAGTGTCATTTCATCTTATAATAAAACTCCCATTAAGTACTACTTAAAATTGGTAAACCACGATAAGAATTTCAATTCAAGGCTCAAGTTGACAAAACCCATAAATAAAACAAAACTTAAAAGATATGGATGAGAATTGAAAGGCTCAATTTGACAATGATGTTTAATCTGAATATTTCTAATGGAGGACCACCCTTGGAGCTTCATGTGGGATTCATTATTAGGTCCATGACTAGGAGACTAAAGGAGGATAGAGGAGACACCATGCCTAGGGCTATGCTCATCATGTGTGTAAAGTATTGATCCCCTCCTAAGCCTATCTTGTGTAGTATAGGATTTATTGCTTTTATTCCTATTTTACCTTTGTATTTTGGGGTACCTTAGAGTTATAGGATTCATTTTGTATTTCTTATTTAGCTTCTGTATTATGGGGCGAAATAGACTAGGATTTATTTTTTGGCTTAAACCTTGACTTGGTCAAAGTCCACTTTTTTCTATTTTTAGGTAAAAGGGTATTTTAATCTTTTCAGAGGGAAGGACACCCACACTACATTTAGGGTTAATTTAGGGTGCACTTGGAGTGCATGTGGCTTGCATTTCTTGACCAAGCACTCCTTACAACCCAAAATTCCTTTCCTTCCTTCTATAAATACTCTATGCCTCCCACCTTGTAAATACTTTGGGTTATTATGATATTGAGTGAGCATTTTATGCCTCGAAATCCTATCCTTAGTCATTGTAGACCCCTAAAATTGTCCGGGTCGGAAATAAGACTCAAAGACTCTCGAAGACCGAAGGAAAGTCAGCCGGAAGGACTCCTGGAAGACCCTAGGATGATTCTTTGTAAGTCTAGGAGTCTTAGAGTAGCTTAATAAGGGTGTGCGAGGATTGGAGCTCAATACGCCCTCCCAGAGGTTCAGTACGGCCGTACTGAGCCATTTGAACTGCAATACGGCCGTAATGAACTCAATACGGCCGTACTGAAGTTTTTGAACTTCAGTACGGCCGTACCAAATTCAATACGGTCGTACTGTAGTTCAAAAAACTTCAATACGGCCGTACCAAATTCAATACGGCCGTACCAAATTCAATACGGCCGTACCAAATTCAATACGGCCGTACTGTAGTTCAAAAAACCAGTACGGGCCGTATTGACCTCCCAGGCCGTATTGCGCCTCAATCCTATAAATAGGACGTCATTGGCACGTCCTTCCACACTTTTTACACATTCCTCAACCCTCCTACTGAGTATTCTTGGGTTTTTGAGCTCTTCTCTGCCCTAGATATCTCTCCGGGAGCCGATCTGACGAAGTTCTTGAGTCATGAGCCATTAGCTTGAGATTCGAACAAGTCGAAGGGAAATCTCTTTGATTTCCATAGTAAAAATTTGTCTTTAGGGGAAAGGAGCGAGCGGACGTGTAGTGGGAAGGAGCGCCAAAAAGCCTCCTAACGTTGTTCTGATATATATAAAAGCCCGCTTCGGAGGTTTCTTTCTAAATCCTTTCTTTTACCGCTTTTATTGATTTTTGATTGTCGCATTGCATGTTTAGAGCTTTCATCATGTAAATATTTAATCTATAATCGTTTCTAATAAATAGGGGTAATTTAGTAACTTTACACTGTTATTTATGAAATAATCCGTCATAGGGAACCCGAAAGGGGCGTTGTGGGGTGCTAACACCTTCCTCGCACGTAACCGACTCCCTTACCCGACTCTGGTTGTAGTGGCCAAAGTTGATTTATGAAAATCAATTGCCTTATATCTTTTTCCAATGTTTTGAGTAAAATATTGGTGGCGACTCCAAGAACCCTTCTTTTTACGAAAACCGCTAATCTATGGAGGGTCTCGTTTGGGATTAACATAGGTCGGTGAGAATCATTTAATAAATATTGTTAGTTCGATGAGGTCTCAGTTTGAGAATAAGTCGCTCTAACAATCCATCATCTTTCAAAATCTAAAAAGAGTCCAACCATCGTCGCGAATGCCAACGTCCGTTTCGGCGGGTGGCGACAAATGGCGACTTCACTGGGGATGCCTCGAGAGTCAGTCCCATTTAGTGATGGATTGTTTCTAAAATAATAGTTTAAAATCACTTCATTACCCCTCGCTTGTATGATAACATGTTTTACCTAGTTGGCTTCAATAACTGTTGGATGTTTAAAATTTTTGCAAATTGTTTGAAATATAAACTGCACACGAACCTTTGCACACAACAGTTCCCTCTATACCCGGGGGCATGAGTGGAAAGCCATAGGGAGTGGATGTTAGTACGGCCGGTTTTCGAATGGGTCTATAGGTACCCGTAGACCGTTGTCGGAAAGCATCACTCAAGGTGATTACCATGAACTCAAGTCCGACAGTGCGTTGGAACTTTCCATCGACTTACGACGAGAGGAATTGGGTCCCTATAATGGGGGCACCTTGGGGGCCTTGGACCGGTGAGAACAGTTAGAACCTCCTTGAATATGCACTTTTCTGCAGGATACCCCTACCTCGTGATTCGCTCGTGATTGTTCGTGGATGAGTGAATTGTTTGTGCATTGTTTATGTGACATTGTTTGAGCATACATTGCATTCTTTAAACATACAACATTCCCTTTTTTTAGAAAAAAAAATAAATAAATAATAAATAATAAGAATAAATAGGAATAAGAATCTTCCCTTACATGGTGTTAACATCTACCTTCATCACATTCATATAGGTAGTTTCCATTTTCACCCAAAAAAAATAAATAAATACAAAAACAAAATACCCAAGAAAAAGAAAAAAAGGGTTATTTATCCAAACCAAGCGATATCATGCATCATCTTAGGAACATCCTAAAAACATGATAATGCTTAGTTGAATAAACACAATGCATGCATATTCAACGCCATCATCTCATATCATGCATTCTTATCAAAGATCATGGAGGGATCTAGGTTTGCATCTCATACATCTCTCCTCTAATTTATTAATAACATTAATAAAAAGAAAGGATTAATCGATGCGTATGTTCGAAAAATGGATCGCACGCCGTTTGTTATTAAGTGTAAGCCAACAACCGCGCCAAGCGAACGCACATCAACTCCGTTGTTGGTAATCAAGACGAATAAAGGGGAAGGTCCGATACCATTGAAGATCACTGCTCCAAGACCTTTTCCCTACGAATCGAATAAGGATGTGCCATGGATATACGACATCCATTTTTCTGCCGACAGCGATATCTCTAAACATCGCTGGACTTGGGGGCATGACTAGGAGTGGCAGGATCTACACTCCCGAAGATCTTCATGATAAAGCTCCCAAGACTAAAGAAAAGGAAAAAGAAAAAGAGAAAACCGATGAAACAAGGGTTAGGATACAACCCTAATAAAGATCAAAGGACGAAGAGGAACCAAAATCCTTCTCGACGTTCTTTAAGCCAGATCTCTAGGAAGGTCGGTTCACAAGCGTCAAGGCCGGTCATCGTCATCAAGTGCTCTTCTTCTTCCGATAGGGATGTATAGACCTGATGACTGTTAGAGATCACTCCTCGGGGACAGCCCGACCCCCGAGCCTCGATAGGGCACATGTTTCCACTATAATTATGATAAAATCGTTCTCTATTCTTTCTTATTGCTTCTTTTCTTGCTTACAATAAATTTCTAGACCACATTATTTTTAACCCTGTTTGAATAAGCATGAATGAAGTTAAAATTGTCTTAATAACAATAAACCCGCATCATTTTTATGTGGAAGGGTGTATGACAACTTGGAGCACCATTCCTTGGCCTCGACAAGTGCCATCATGGATAAAAAAGAAATCCTTTAAAAACAAAAATCCTAAAAACAAAAAAGAAGCTCGGCAGGAAACCCAAAAAGGGGGCTGCGCAAAAATAAGAGCAAAAGACTCGCTAGGAATCCCACGAAAGGGTGACCTAGGCAAAAGTTAGGGTTACAAAAATAAACAAAAACAAAGGTCCGCTAAGACGCCACAAAAGGGTGTTTTAGGCAAAAATAAGGACAATCAAAAAGCAAAAATAAATCCATGATGGTACCATGATCTGAATTCAAAAAGAAAGGTTCAAGGAAACTATCTAAGTTGTCAAATCACAACGTCAATAACAAGACTTCCTTAACTTCATAAGTGTTTAATCAAACAAGCCTAAACACATAAGCCTACCTTGGCCAGCCATTCTTACAAAAACCATTTTCGAAAAAATAATCCCCTCTAAAACACAAACTTCCGAACAAAAAATATCTTTCCCTTCTTTTCTCTTGTCCCAAACGATTTTAGAGTAATCTAGCGGAAACATGGAGATATAGTGGTCAATAGGAGGGTTGATACATCTTCTAAAGGAAGGGAAGGATCACTGGGTTGATGGCACCAATCTCAATATAACACGCATCATTCCTCGGTTACAGAAATCGGCAGCGCACAGCCCGTCTAGAGGAATGGCAAAAATCCAAACAGAGAAACGCATCGGTTAATTCTTTTGAAAAAATAAATCAAATAGAATTAGGTGCATCATACCGCATACATGCATACAGATGATAGGTGTAATGGAAGATCATTTATTCTCTGTTTATTTAAAAAAAAAAAAAAAAACTCAATACGCCCGTACCAGGTTCAATACGCCCGTATTGAAACTAGGGTTATGGGCAACTCTTCAGTTCAATACGGGCGTACCGAATTGAATACGCCCGTATTGACCGTAACGGTCACACCAATACGGGCGTATTGAATCCAATACGGCCCGTATTGCCCCCCCCCCCCCCATTTTGCACAATAACGACAAAGTCAGTACGGCCGCATTGAATTCAATACGGGCCGTACTGACTTACTTTTTCCTATAAATACGCCCCTTCCCCCTCTCATTCTGCACAGCAATCTCATCCCTCTGCATACTTTGTCTGTGAGTGAGTCTGAGCTCCCCCCAATTCCGAGAAATGGCCGAGTCATCAAGAAAGAGGCACAGGGTCCCCGCGCAACTCGATTGACCGCGCGGCATCAAGAGAGGCTGGAGCTCCTTGAGTCATTCGTCTTCCATCCGTCGAGGGTGCTCGACTTCAACATCCTCCGGGCGATGGAATGGGAGGACGAGATCATAGGCTACATCAACGCCATAGGATGGGGGTTCCTCCTTGATCCCCACCCTCAGATCTTCCCGACTGCGACAAAGGAGTTTCTGGCTACCGTCGGCGTCACAGAGTGGACGAATAGCTACGGTGCGACGGTCTACTCGGTGGATTTCTGGATGAAGGGAGGATACCGCTCCCTGACGTTGGATGAGTTCAACGTCCAGGCTGGCTTCTTTCAGCGAGCTGATCAACTGGAATATCGGGACGCCATCTGCGAGTGTCCCGATAATCTGACCCCGAACGAGATGTGGAGAGAGCTCACGGGTCAGATGGACTACCACGCCGGAGTGAAGGGTACTTGGCTCCCGACGGCGCTCCGGATCTGCCACAAGCTGATCACCGGCTCCATCCATGCCAGACCGAAGAGCCCAGAGTCAGTGACGCGGCAGGATCTGCTGGCTCTTTATTGCATGGTCACCGGACAGAGAGCCAACCCCGGATTCTTTTTCCTCGAACACATAAAGAACCTGGGGGCAAGAGAGGGTAGCGACGCTCGGCGAGGGTACATTATGGTCTCCACGCTCCTTTCACGACTCGCCGAGACTTGGGGGTGCCCCGATGGCGTAGATGCGGGAGAATTGGCGCCCAAGCCCATCAATGCGGCCACCCTGCCCAACATGAAGATTATTGCCAGGGCAGGGAGGCAATATGTACGAGCGACCGCCCACGACACCTTCAGCGAGCTCTTCGAGAACATCGAGCTCCCGGGTGATGTGGACCCGCAGCTAGAGGCCAACACCTCGCAGCAGGACAGGGCCTACTTTGATGCTCGTTTCGACGCGTTGCAGCAGAGCATCGACGCTTGATTCGACACTGCTCAGCACAGTATAGACGCCCTGAGACAGGATTTTGATAGCCTATCAGTCTGGCTGCATCGTCGCTTCCCAGACCCTCCACAGGATCCGCCGGCAGAGGAGTGAAGACCGGCTATTTTTCTTGCTCGGGCTGTGCCCTACTGTTTTCATTACCATTGTACAAATTTCATTCCATTTAATAAATGAAATTTTCCACTTTTGAATCCAAATTCTTTAGCGTCTTAATTTCTGTACAGAAAAAGCCGAAAATCGACAAAAAAGGCAAAATTCAGAAAATCAAACAATCATACAGAATAACTGAGCCTGGAGAGGCTTGCCGAAATAATACTCCCCAGAGACATCTCAGCTTGCACTCTTAGGCCGAATTCTCAGTGAAAGCTATCAGAGCAAGATCAGCCAGATTCCCTAATGGAAGCATGATCATCCAAACGAAAACATCCAAGTCAAAGAACTTAAACTTCCTCGGTGGAAGATAGCTTTCCAACTCGAGCGCCGAGTGAAGCTAAGCCTGAAGAGGCTTTCTAAATAATACTCTGGGATACACAAGATCCTCAATTCCTATCCGCCTACTCAGAGGCACTCCTTCAAAAAGGAAAATCAGAAAAGATCAATACGACAGAATCCCCCAGCGGATAACAGCCTACGCAGAGGCAACAAAACCAAAAAAAAATCAAAAAAGAGTCACCCGAATAAAGACAATCGGGATACTCCACCAACGTCGAAAGGACGTCAGCCAATCATAAGGCATCGCTCATATCAGAAGGAGCATCTTTGTGTCTACATCCCCAAGAAATCAGAATTTCCCCAGCGGGTACCAACTACGCAATGGAAAGTTGGGACACAAGAACCTATGAGTAACTGCACATCCCCTAGACGGATCCCTGCGTTATCCAGCCCTCAGCGGCACCAAAATCGAAAACAACCATCGAAGCAGCATCGTGGACTGTGGAGACAAAAATCATCTCAGATCCCTGGAGAGGGCAAACTCACGCTACCAAAGTGAGCAGAAGCACGGAGGTATGCAACCCTGGGGAGGGCAAACCGCAGACCCTGGAGAGGGCAAAATCACGCTACTAAGGTTGTCAGAAACACCGAAGTATGCACGAGCCTGGAGAGGCGACGACTAATACTCAGCTACCCCGTCGTCAGAAACACGGAGGTATGCAGCTGCCGAGGTTGTCAGAAACACCAAGGTATGCAACGAGCCTGGAGAGGCGACGACTAATACTCAGCTATCCCGTCGTCAGAAACACGGAGGTATGCAGCTGCCGAGGTTGTCAGAAACACCAAGGTATGCAACGAGCCTGGAGAGGCGACGACTAATACTCAGCTACCGACGTCGTCAGAAACACGGAGGTATGCAGCTGCCGAGGTTGTCAGAAACACCAAGGTATGTAACGAGCCTGGAGAGGCGACGACTAATACTCAGCTACCCCGTCGTCAGAAACACGGAGGTATGCAGCTACCGAGGTTGTGAGAAACACCAAGGTATGCAACGAGCCTAGAGAGGCGACGACTAATACTCAGCTACCCCGTCGTCAGAAACACGGAGGTACGCAGCTGCCAACATCGTCAGAAACATGGAGGCATGCACACCCTGGAGAGGGCAAACTCACGCTACCGAGGTTGTCAGAAACACCAAGGTATGCACGAGCCTGGAGAGGCGACGACTAATACTCAGCTACCGACGTCATCAGAAACACGGAGGTATGCAGCTGCCAACATCGTCAGAAACATGGAGGCATGCAGACCCTGGAGAGGGCAAACTCACGCTACCGAGGTTGTCAGAAACACCGAGGTATGCAACGAGCCTGGAGAGGCGACGACCAATACTCAACCTGGAGAGGCTACTCAACAGTTTTCCCACCTGAAGACACTACAAGTCGGAAGGGTGGCCTGTTCCCCGGACAATTGGGTTAACTCCTTTACTTATCAACCGGTACACCAAAAAGCCGTTTGACTAAGTAAAGGGGGGGCAGCTGTAGACCCCTAAAATTGTCCGGGTCGGAAATAAGACTCAAAGACTCTCGAAGACCGAAGGAAAGTCAACCGGAAGGACTCCTGGAAGACCCTAGGATGATTCTTTGTAAGTCTAGGAGTCTTAGAGTAGCTTAGAATAAGGGTGTGCGAGGATTGGAGCTCAATACGCCCTCCCAGAGGTTCAGTACGGTCGTACTGAGCCATTTGAACTGAAATACGGCCGTAATGAACTCAATACGGCCGTACTGAAGTTTTTGAACTTCAGTACGGCCGTACCAAATTCAATACGGCCGTACTGTAGTTCAAAAAACTTCAGTACGGCCGTACCAAATTCAATACGACCGTACTGTAGTTCAAAAAACCAGTACGGGCCGTATTGACCTCCCAGGCCGTATTGCGCCTCAATCCTATAAATAGGACGTCATTGGCACGTCCTTCCACACTTTTTACACATTCCTCAACCCTCCTACTGAGTATTCTTGGGTTTTTGAGCTCTTCTCTGCCCTAGATATCTCTCCGGGAGCCGATCCGACGAAGTTCTTGAGTCATGAGCCATTAGCTTGAGATTCGAACAAGTCGAAGGGAAATCTCTTTGATTTCCATAGTAAAAATTTGTCTTTAGGGGAAAGGAGCGAGCGGACGTGTAGTGGGAAGGAGGGCCAAAAAGCCTCCTAACGTTGTTCTGATATATATAAAAGCCCGCTTCGGAGGTTTCTTTCTAAATCCTTTCTTTTACCGCTTTTATTGATTTTTGATTGTCGCATTGCATGTTTAGAGCTTTCATCATGTAAATATTTAATCTATAATCGTTTCTAATAAATAGGGGTAATTTAGTAACTTTACACTGTTATTTATGAAATAATCCGTCATAGGGAACCCGAAAGGGGCGTTGTGGGGTGCTAACACCTTCCTCGCACGTAACCGACTCCCTTACCCGACTCTGGTTGTAGTGGCCAAAGTTGATTTATGAAAATCAATTGCCTTATATCTTTTTCCAATGTTTTGAGTAAAATATTGGTGGCGACTCCAAGAACCCTTCTTTTTACGAAAACCGCTAATCTATGGAGGGTCTCGTTTGGGATTAACATAGGTCGGTGAGAATCATTTAATAAATATTGTTAGTTCGATGAGGTCTCAGTTTGAGAATAAGTCGCTCTAACAATCCATCATCTTTCAAAATCTAAAAAGAGTCCAACCATCGTCGCGAATGCCAACGTCCGTTTCGGCGGGTGGCGACAGTCATTAGGTTCTTTTTTGCCTAACATCTCTTATCTCCACCCTTGGTGAGTGATAAACCCTAAAGTGGCCTCCACCTTCATCTTGGAGTGAGCCAACCTTACCATAAGAGCCTCCACCTTTCACGCCTCTTCCTTCTTCCATTGGGACGTCTCATTCATCTTTAAAGTCTAGAAGATCCTTGGTGTTCCATAATCCATGGAGCAAGGTGATCGTCCCATTGATACATCCATCCATTAATGGATAGTGGTTTCTATCATAAAAGCCTTAAATACATTTTTGACCAAAAAGAGCTTAACATGAGACAAAAGAGGTGGTTAGAATTTCTTAAGGATTATGAATTTGAACTTAGCTATCACCTTGGTAAGGCCAATGTAGTGGCTGATTCCCTGAGTAGAAAATCCCTTCAGGTGTCTGCTTTAATGGTTAGAGAGCTTAGTTTGTTAGAAGAATTTAGAGACTTCAATTTGGCTTTTGAGTTGCCCCTAAAAATATTAGACTGGAAACCTTGAGAGTGACCAATAGCCTAATAGGTGAAATTAGGAAAGGACAAAACGCAGATCCTTTCTCGTTAATTCAAGTAGATATGTTGAACCAAGGGAAGAAAAATGAGTTTAGAGTGGGAGTGGATGGAGTGTTGAGGCTTAAGGATAGGTTGTGTGTTCCTTGTATACTTGAGCTTAAGAAAATGATCCTTGAGGAAGGTCATAAGAGTAACTTTAGTATCCACCCAAAAGCCACTAAAGTGTACCAAGACCTTAAGAAGATGTTTTGGTGGCCTAGGATGAAGAGAGAGATATAAGAGTTTTTTTTATGTTTACTTAGTTTGTCAAAAGTCTAAGGTAGAACACCAGAAACCTTCAGGAAAATTACAACCTTTAGACATACTTGTGTGGAAGTGGGATAGTATCTCCATTGACTTTGTGATTGGGTTACCTAGGACCGCAAAGAATCTAGACTTTATCTAGGTTATAATGGATAAACTAATGAAGTCTGTCCATTTTATCCCTATGAACATTAGATATCTTTTGAAGAGGTTAACAAAGTTGTACATAGGTGAGATTGGGAGGTTGCACACAGTTCCTAATAGTATAGTTTCTAATAGAGACCCAAGGTTTACCTCTAGATTTTGGGAGAGCTTACATAAGGCTTTAGGAACCAAGCTTTGAAGTTAGCGGAAAAACACACAGAAAAGGGGTTGAATGTGTTTGTGTGAACGAAGGAAGTTTCAAACCATTTTCGCAAAGAGACTCTTTTTCGTCCAGTAAAAATATTATTTTGAACACTCTAAAAACAGTGCAAGGTTGGCTCAGCAAAGGTATTTTGCATCTGAAAGTTGATCGTATGCACAAGAAAGATATTTCTTAAAATAATAAGTTAAGCAAGAGTATTTTCCATTTAAAGATAGTTGCGGTGAAAATAAGTAGTGGATGAAATTTTCAATATGATATATCAGCTTAAACAAAAATTGTGTATGAGAACAAATAGAAAGTGCAAAGTGTTTTATACTGGTTCGCTCGACCTAAGCTACGTCCAGTCTCCTTCAACTGAAGGGTTCCACTAATCACAACAGATTAAAAGTATTATCAACCACTGCTGGTTCGCCAACTTCACTCGTCAGCGCTAGTATTCTTAAACAACTTCTGGTTCCCCAAGTATTATCAACCTTTCTTGGTTCACCAACTTTACTCATCAACGCTAGTACTCTTAAACCACTTCTGGTTCACCAAGTATTCTTTCAACTAGCCTCTTCAGGCTTTTCAACAAATAGATGTTTTGTGTGTGTGTATAACTCTCATAGAGAGGATAAGATGGTTTCTACACTCGCTAAGGTATGCAACCTTAGTTTTATAAAGATATTTGTTTGAGTGTGTGTATTACTCTCACAGAGAGTTTAGGATGGTTTCTACACTCACTAAGATAAGCTATCTTAGATTTACACATATATACAAGACTATACAGGAAGAAATATAAGTTTTCTTTGAAGTTGGCTTTTTCTTATTGCTCGTTGCTTCTCTTCTCTGCCTCCTTCTCTTGTTAGGTCTTGATATTTATAGCCTCGTGATAAATCTTCCCGTTGTTTGAATTTGAAAGTATTTATTGGAGCAGAGCTTCCCGTTGGCGCAGATAGTAGTTCGTTCATGGCCATATAGATCTTTCATTTAATGCATTTGATCATGCATTAAATGTTTGCTTACTAAATTTGTGTTATTTAAAAATGAACTTTTTTAATTTGAAAACATGTGATGATAGCAAGTCGTTTTCAAAACCAGGGTGTTGGCTTACATAAACTTCTTCTGAAATTGTTCTATTTAAAAATGCACTTTTAATATCTATTTGATATAATTTCATGCCAGCACATGCAGCAAAAGCAAGTAATATTCTAATTGCCTCTTTCCTAGCAATTGGTGCAAATGTTTCGGTGAAGTCAATACCTTCTTGTTGTGAGTACCCTTTTGCAACTAACCTGGCTTTATTCCTTACGACATTTCCTGATTTGTCTAGTTTGTTTTTGTACACCCATTTTGTACCAATGATCGTTCTGTCCTTTGGTACTGGAATGAGTTTCCAAACGTCATTTTTCTGGAATTGGGTGAGTTCTTCTTGCATTGCTTGAACCTAGCTTTTGTTTGACAAAGCTTTGTTTGTGGTTCTTGTTTCAACCTGGGACAACAGTGCAATTTGTGCCTGTGTCTTGAATGAGCCTCTAGTCCTTACTGTATCCTTTGCTTCACCAATGATCAGCTCTTATGGATGATGAGCTTTCATCTACCAATTTCGATTGACTGATTCTCTTTCATCTTGTTGAACTATAGTTTCTTTAGACTCAAGCTTCTTCGTCTGGTCTTTGTTTACTTGCATGTTCTCAAAAAAATTTGCTAGCTCTGATATTTCTTTATCAGGCTTGTTTTCATCAAATTTTACGTGAATAGCTTCCTCAACAGTTTTGGTTCTGTTGTTGAAGACTCTATAGGCTCTTGACTTTTTAAAGTATCCAAGTAGAATACCCTCATCGATTTTTGAGTCAAATTTTCCCAAATTGTCTTTAGTGTTTAAAATGAAGCATTTGTATCCAAAAGGATGAAAGTACGAAATGTTGGGTGCTCGTCCTTTCCACAATTCATAGGGAGTTTTCTTTAAAATAGGCCTAATACATATTCTGTTTTAAATGTAGCAGGAGGCATTAAATGCTTCTACCCAGAAGTGTTTGGGGGTTGAAAAATTATTTAATAAAGTTCTGGTCATTTCTTATAAAGATCAATTCTTTCTCTCTACAACTCCATTTTGTTGTGAAGTTCTAGGTGTTGAAAAATTATGTTTGATTCCATTTTCTTCATAAAAATATTGAAACTGTTCATTTTCAAACTCTCCCCCATGATCACTTCTTATAGATGCAATTGATATTCCTTTTTCATTTTGAACCCTTTTACAGAATACATAAAATACCTTAAAGGACTCATCCTTGTGGGTTATGAATAATACCCATGTCCATCTAGTGTAGTCATCAAAAATGACTTGCCATACTGTTTACCACTGACATATGTAGTCTTGGTGGGACCAAATAGATCTATGTGGAGCAGTTCAAGAGGTCTTGTGGTAGAAACATGATTTTTACTTTTGAATGAACTCTTAACTTGTTTCCCCTTTTGACAGACTTCACATAAACTATTCGTCTAGTAGACAAGACTTGGAAGACTTCTTACGAGGTTATGCTTTTCCATCTTTGAGATTAATCTCAAGCTTGCATGACCAAGCTTCTTGTGCCAGAACCACTAGTTTTCATATCAGACTAGACAATTAACATTTTGATGTTCTAGCTCATTAAGCATTATTTTGTACAAGTTGTTACATCTGTTAGCCACAAATAGTATGGATGAATCAGGTTGACTAATAGTACATTTATTTTTGTTGAAGGATACTTCATAACCACTGTCACACAATTGGCTTATGCTCAGCAAGTTATGTGTTAATCCTTTAACATATAAGACGTTATCAATGGAGATAGAGGAGTTGATACCTATTTTACCTATCCCCGTGATTTGTCCTTCTTGCCCTCCGCCGAATGTGCCATGGCCTCCTTTCTTGGATTTGAGGTCTAGGAACATAGACCTTTCGCCCGTCATATGTTGCGAGCAGCCACTGTCCAGGTACCATGACTAGATACTTCTTTTCTTTGTTGAATAAATCTGCGACAGGTATTATTTCAATCTTTGGTACCCAAATGGATTTGGGTCCATGAGTGTTAGCGTTTGAGGTTTTGGAATACCTCTTCTTGTGCATGTGACTGCACTTGGACGTAGAAAGTTCATGCTTCCCATAAGTAGAATATGTAGATGTACATGATTTATTCTCAGGTTTAGGTTCAACATATCCTATTCCTAATTTATCATTGTTTGTCCTAGAGTATTTTAACATCTATTTAAGATTCTTAGATCCTAGGGTGAACTTTGATAAATCCGATTTTAGTAAATCAATTTCTTTGTTAAGCATGTTTACTTCTTCTGAAGTTGTATTACAATTTTCAAAACCTTTTTCTGACTTTTTCAATAATTTTGTATTTTATTTTTAAGTAAAAGGTTTTCCTCAAGTAATTCAAAAATCCTTTTCTTCTGTTCTTTATAGGCTGTAGAAATTTTTGTCGAATCAGACAGAAGTTGATTATATGCATGTTCAAGAGATTTAAAGTTAGATTTATTAACCTCTTCATCATCAGATTCTGATGATGAGTCTGTGTCTGCCATGAGACATATATTTGTTTCTTCATCATCTTTAGACGATGACATGTCTAGATCTTTCCAGGTGGCCATCATGGCCCTCATTTTTTTGTGGAAGGTCAACTTCTTGTTTTCTTTCTCCTTTTCTTTCTCCAGTTCTGGACGTTTTTTTTGTAATGTCCTGGTTTCTTGAATTCAAAGCATACGGGCTGTGCCATATCTCTTGGAGTTCTGTTGAAATTTCTCCATCGTAACCCTCCTTTCTTTTTCATCATAGAGTGGATCTTCTTGATAAGAAGGATATCTCGTCGTCTAAATCACATGTTTCTTCACCACATCTCTCATCAGACGTTTCTTCTGCCTTTAGGGCTCTTGAAGATGATGGTGTAGATTGTCTTTTGCACGTTCAGTGCAATGGACTTTTGTTTTCTTTCAGCATCATCATGTTGTAGCTCCAGCTCATGGACTTTGAGTAGTCCTATGAGTTCTTCCAATGAGAGCTTTTCGAGGTTCTTGGACGCTCTTAAGGCTATAACTTGTGGACTCCACTTCCTGGGTAGACTACAAAGCAACTTGTCAATATGATCAAAATTATCATAAGTTCTACCTAGAAAAGAGAGTTCATTTACAATAGTTTGGAATCTTCCAAACATAGTTTGGATAGATTCATTCTCTTCCATTTCAAAGAGTTCATACTTACGAGCCAACAAGCTTAGCTTGTTGCGTTTTACCTCCAGGGATCCCTCGTAGGTTAGAGCTAGGGTATCCCACATCTTCTTGGCATTCTTGAAGTTGTGTACTTTGGTGTACTCTTCTTCAAGCAGAGCACACATGAGTGCATTTCGGGCTTTGGAGTTCAGCATGAATCTTTGTTTTTGTTCTTCATTCCAACGTGCTTTAGGTAACTCATTACCAGTCTCGTCAAGTGGAATGTAGTTTCCTTATTCTATGACATCCCACATGTCTATATGACATACATCAAAGAATGCGATCATTCTTTGCTTCTAGTAGTCGTACTTTGTTCCTCTAAAGAGAGATGGCTGGTTCACGGCCTGTCCTTCATTTTCCATTGATCGTTAAGTACCCCTGTAGTGTTAGATGCTCAACCCAAGGGGTCAAGCTCTGATACCAATTAAAATTAGCGAAAAAGCACACAGAAGGGGGGTTGAATGTGTGTGTGAATGAAGGAACTTTAAAATCATTTTCGCAAAGAGACTCTTTTTCGTCCAGTAAAAATATTATTTTAAACACTTTAAAAACTGTGCAAGGTTGGGTCAGCAAAGGTATTTTGCGTCCAAAAATTTATCGTCATCATAAGAAAGATGTTTCTTATAATAATAAGTTAAGTAAAAGTATTTTTCGTTTAAAGATAGTTGCGGTGAAAATAAGTAGTGGATGAAATTTTCAATATGATATATCAGCTTAAACAAAAATTGTGTATGAGAACAAATAGAAAGTGCAAAGTGTTTTATACTGGTTCGCTCGACCTAAGCTACGTCCAGTCTCCTTCAACTGAAGGGTTCCACTAATCATAACGGATTACAAGCATTATCAACCACTTCTGGTTCGCCAACTTCACTCGTCAGCGCTAGTATTCTTAAATCACTTGTGGTTCCCCAAGTATTATCAACCACTCCTGGTTCACCAATTTCACTCGTCAACGCTAGTATTCTTAAACCACTTCTGGTTCACGAAGTATTCTTTCAACTAGCCTCTTCAAGCTTTACAACAAATAAATGTTTTAAGTGTGTGTATAACTCTCACAGAGAGGATAGGATGGTTTCTACACTCGCTAAGGTATGCAACCTTAGTTTTACAAAGATATGTGTTTGAGTGTGTGTATTAATCTCACAGAGAGGATAGGATGGTTTCTACACTCACTAAGATAAGCTATCTTAGATTTACACAGATATACAAGACTGTATAGGAAGAGATATAAGTTTGCTTTGAAGTTGGCATTTTCTTATTGCTCGTTGCTTCTCTTCTCTGCCTCCTTCTCTTGTTAGGTCTTGATATTTACAGCCTCTTGATAAATCTGCCCGTTGTTTGAATTTGAAAGTATTCATTGGAGCAGAGCTTCCTGTTGGCACAGATAGTAGTTCGTTCATGGCCATATAGATCTTTCATTTAATGCATTTGATCATGCATTAAATGTTTCACTACAAGAAAATTCGATATTTCAGACGGCAAAAATCCGTGGGAAATGCCCAAAATCCGTGGGTAATGAGGCATTTCCGACGGATTACCGACGGACACTAATCCGTCGGTAAATTGGTCGTCTGAAATTTACCCACGGATTTTTATCCGTGGGTAACTTTCCCACGGACTTTCCCACAGATTTATCCGTGGGTAATTTCCCACGAATTTATCCGTGGGTAACTTTCCCACAGATTTTCCCACGGATTTATCCGTGGGTAATTTCCCACGGATAAATCCGTGGGAAATTACCCGAAAATTATAATTTTTTTTTAATTTTAATAAATTTATTAATGTAACAACCCTCATATTTGGCCTCTCAAGGGTTCTATTTCCCAGAAGGTCACCCATCTCAGTACTACTCCAGGTCAAGCACGCTTAACTGTGAAGTTCTTATGATTAAGCTACCGAAATGTATATATATGTTGTCAGTATAACTTGTACAAATTAATTCATTTAAGTCATCCTCAAATATACAATCTCATATTTGTACTATAATAATAATATATAATAATTTTATATTACAAATAATAATAATTAATAATAATAATAATTAATAATAATAATAATAATATATTTAATTATTATTTATTTATATGTACTTACTTTTATAATTAACGTCTACTTATTTTTATTTAAAATTATAATTTAAATTATTTAATTTTATAATTTATAATGATAATATAATTAAAAAAATTATAAATATTTATTTAATACATACTTATAAATTAAATTTTCATATTTTAAATAAATTATTAATTAATTTAATATATTTATTTACCTTAAATCAAACATATAAAATTCAAAAAATGTGTTTATCCTTGTTGGTTTTTTTCTTCAAATTATCAACTATTAATAAAATACTAACTTAAAATCTTATCTAATTATATATAATATTCTCATATCAAATTTAAAATCAGATATTAGTTATACAAAAATATTAAGATCATATAGTAAAACCAAATATTAATTATACAAAAATATTAAGATCATATAGTAAATTGTCAATAAGATTTTAGTTAAATAATTTAAAATAATTAATGTTTCAATTATATTGTTAATTCACAAATAATTTATTCCAAAACTAATTAATTTTTTGTATTAATTATTAGTAAAATTTAGTAACTTTTAATTTAACAATTAATTAGATCGATAAAATTCAACACACGCCATGAGTTACTGAGCGGAATAACTTTACCAAAGAGTTATTTTATAAGTTATCTTAAATCAAACATATAAAATTCAAAAAATGTATTTATCCTTGTTTTATTTTTTAATTATCAACTATTAATAAAATACTAACTTAAAATCTTATCTAATAATATCATAATGTTTTCATATCAAATTTAATGTATTAAGTTTTAAATAAAGAAGATTTAATCTAGAAAAAATTTCATTAACCCCTACTTGAAGTTTTTCTCAATAACGTCATACATATATCTCTTCTCAAATTTTTAAGTGAGTATTAGTTTTCTTATTTATTTATTTAAGTGGCACATACAACTACTTATATAAGATAATACTGTTTATATACTATTAAGAGAAAATAATTTATTAATACAACTATCAATAATTAAATGAGATTTGATCTCTTATTTCATTATTTCAACTTTTTTGAAATTTATTTTAAATATCATGCACACTGTGATTTAAAAAAATATATTAAATTTAAGTAATAATTTTAAAAATGAATTGAAAAAATCTTATTTTCAAAATTGAAGATCAATGAAAGTTTTCATCAAAATGACATAGTATTGGATGTAATTTAGAAATAAATGATAGATACATATATATGATTTGCAGAACATAATTTAACTTTTTTTTCCCTTATTTAATTAATAACGTTATTTTCAAAGAGATGAGTGATTTTTAAAAATTAAAGAAAAGATGTGTTATTCTTAAATTTGAACGTCATGTGTTGGTATTTTTCAAGATAAGTAACAAAAAACACATTTACGCTAATTAGTTTATAATTTATAATAACCTAAACATATAATTATATATAGGTAATATAAGTCATACCTCACACACTTTGATTTATATTTATCTTATTTATATTTTGAAAACACTCATATAATAATGAAAATATTATATAGTGCATTGTTGTGTGTATTGATGCGATTAGGATTGGTTGCATTTGAAAAATAATTGGCTTAAATTTTATTTAATAATTTCATACGTGGTAAACTCCGTCAGAAATTTCAGACGGATTTTAATCCGTGGGAAACTTCGTCAAAAATTTTAGACGGATTTAAATCAGTGGGAAATTCCGTCGGAAATTTCAGACGGATATAAATCTGTGGGAAATTCCGTCGGAAATTTCCCACGGATTAAAATCCGTGGGAAATTCCGTCGGAAATTTCCCACGGATTTAAATCCGTCGAAAATTCCGTCGGAAATTCCTTCATGTAAAAATCCGTAGGAAATTCCGTCGGAAATTTCCCACGGATCTAAATCCGTGGGAAATTTGACTTTTTCTTGTAGTGTTTGCTTACTGAATCTGTGTTACATGAAGTCTTTTGCGTATTTTGCTCACTTTTATTTCTAACTTCAATCATATCCTAGGTATTTATGTTCTATTTTCGTTAGAGTAGCTGTAGAGGCGTTGTCTTTTTCTGAAAAGTAGGTTTACTTTCTTTGACACACGCTTGCTTTCACTTGTGGATGCGCGCTTGTCTATTTTTCTTTTTTTTTTCACAATTTTGATGACTTTGTGTGCTCTTCTATGAGTGTAGATGATATATGATATCTCTTGTTGTGAATGGTGAACTTTAGATGCTTTTCAGTATTCTTCGTCTGCGTCAGGAATTTGAGTATCCGTTTGAGAGGTAGACTTTGACTTTTCCTTTCGTCTACTCAGTTGTGAAGATGAAAGACTTTAATTTCATCTGGAACGTTTCTTCGTCTTGTGTTATCCATCGTCTGATACTTTTGTTGATCTTTGACTGGTAGATCATTATGGTTCATCTGATGTCTTTACGGACTTCATCTAGTGCTTAGCCAACTTTTATCTTGTTCTTGATTTAGCCTTGTTTGATACTTGTTTTGGCCTTTCGTCTGATACTTCAAGACTTTGACTGGTAGTATGCCTTGTCTTGTATTTGTTGTATTTTCGTCTGACTTTTGATCAAGCTTTGTTTGGTTTAACCATAATATGTGTAATAACAAGTACTTTGTTTTTCAGTTTTGCATGTTCTTATATTTATCTGAAACACTTACACACATGTTAGAAATAATAATATGTATTACATTTGTCATGTTCAAAACCTTGTAGGGAATTTCTTTGTCTGACTTAACAAGCTTAGGTTGTGTTCAACATCTCACCCTCAAATAGATGGCTAGACCGAGAGAACCATACAGTCCTTAGAAGATTTGTTAAGGGCATGTGTTTTAGAACATATCAGTAGTTGGGATATGTATATACCTTTGATAGAGTTTACCTATAATAATAGTCCCCATTTTAGTATTAGGATGACATCCTATGAGGCACTGTATGGTAGTAGATGTATTGATGGAAAACTTGTTGGAGAATCCGGATTGATGTGAATCCTCTTCAAGTTCCTCCCTAAATCTTCGGCTCCTTGATTCTTCCTAAGCTTTGCTAAGGTCTCCAATGGAGGAGGAGACCTTAGAACCACCACGGTTTAGTGGAGAACTCTTCCAAGAGACGCCACTCGTTGATGAAGAGATAAGTCTCTTCAATTCTCACCACACTCTTCTAGTGAAGGGATAAGAGAATTGGATGAATATCAAATAGGTTTAGGGACTTTTAGAAGAGAGAAATCTGAACAATTCTTCAGAAATAAAATCTCAATATATCCAAAAGTGTTTTACAAAGAAGGAAAAACGAAAATATAGGAGTAGGAAGCTTGGAGAGCAAGCTAGCCTTAACCATGGTTCACTAGGAACCATGGTAAGGTCTAGCTAACCATCCATGGTCTAGAGGCTTGGAGAGCAAGCTACTCACTTAGCTTGCTTGGTAAGCAAGCTAAGGAGAAGCTTGTGCTTCAAGCTTCTAAGCTTGAGTGTGAACAAGCAATGTGAACACAAATCAAGGTGGGCGGCTCATGGACTTTATTTTACTCCAACCGGTTTTGAAAAAATGTTGATTTGGTTTAGTTAGGTTCATCCAATGTGAATGAAACCTAGCTAAATCAAATTTATGAAAAATTAGGAGTAAAATGAGTCTAATATGTAAAATTTTTCCTAGGCCCATCTCTAGGTCCAATTGCTAGTAACACTCTGTAGTTTGCTAGTTACACTCTCTAACTTGCTAATGCCACTCCCAATCCTACTACTAGAAAACTAAGAAAAGAGTGTATTTCTAGATTAGGTTAAATGGAGTCAAAGTGTCCAAGTAACATACCCTAGAAACAATATACAATAGCTACTAAAAGGAAATAAAGTGCCTCACAAATACAAAGGAAAAAATACACCTATACAAGTATCTACTATATACAAGGTACAAGAAATCAAACTATACAATGTATGTACAATAGAGACTATGAGACTAAAAAGAGGAATCATACTCAATACTCATATTGAGCATAGGTCTAAGAAGCACCTCCTCTCTAGAAGCCTCCTCTAGCCTCCTAACCATGGACCTAGTAAAAGGCCCAGTAGTCTTCAAGTGTGAGCCTCCTTAGATCAACCTTCACCCTTCTTGGTCTTACCTCTTCCAAAGGAATCCTTGGGGATTAGATTTCCATCATGTATGACACCTTATGTTGGGTAGAACCTACGGAGAATTTCATGTTAGGACCTGAGGTAATTCAAAAAATTACTGAGAAGGTGAGACTAATCTAGGATAAAATGATAGCATCCCAAAGTATATAGAAGAGCTACCATGATAAGAGAAAGAAAGACCTTAACTTTAAAGAGAGGGACCATATATTCCTTAAAGTAACTCCTTGGAATGGAGTTGGTAGAGTACTTAAATCTAAAAAGTTTACTCTATGATTCATTGGTCCTTACCAAATCCTTAAGAGAATTGGTGATGTAGCTTATCAAATTACGTTGCCTCCATCTCTTTCAAATCTTCATAGTGTCTTTCATGTTTCCTAGCTTAGAAAATACATTTGTGACCCATCCCATATTGTTAAATTTGACAGCATTTAATTAAAGGATAATCTCACCTATGAAACTATTCCTTTGAGGATTAAGTATAAGAGGGTGAAGCAACTAAGAGGTAAGGAAATTTCTTTAGTCAAGGTTGTTTAGGGAGGAAATTTTGAAGAAAGTGTTACATGTGAATTATAAATTCAGGCGCAAGAAGCATATCCATTTCTATTTTCTTCTAGTATTTTGTGATAATTAAATATGTTGGTTTTAGAAAATTATTTTAATTATTTTCATATGAATACATTGTGAGGTTTTATAATTAAAGGTTATATTATTTAAATATTTATTTAATAAGGAAAAGAACTTTTGGGATAACTTTGGTTGACATTTTTAACTAAAAGGTTAAAGGAAGGTTAAGTTTAAAAATAAAAGAAAAAAATAAAGCTGATCAGATTTTACGTTTCACATTTTTCACATACGCATTTATGCTTCAAAGCTCGGAGAACCTGAAGGAGGAGGAAACCACCCTGAAGTCGATCATCCATCTCTTTTTGCTTATAGAGGAAAGAAGGGTGAGAAACCTCGCTCTGGGTGTAGAAATATATGTTGAGTAATGGGACTGTCCCCAATCCTATTTGTGTTGTATGTCTATGTGTGAGGGGTTTTCCTCAAATGTGTCTTTTTCTTCTTTGTTTCTCCTTGATTGTTCTAATTAATGTAATTAGTATGTATGCATGAGTAGTGTTTGTGTTTGGTTTGTAATTGCAAATTTTGGTGTTCCTATGGATTCCTATGGGAAACCCTAAGGGAATAAATTGGTAGTTGTATGAGATGATTGCTTGATGACATGATTGTATGAGTAAATTGTACTATTTTTAATGTTTATTGCATGATTTATAACACTTTCACCGATTGTATGAATAGATTGATGATTTGGGTGCAAATTGCGAAAATCACAGATTTTAGAGTTTTTGATTGTAGAAACCACGTTGAGTGCCATTTCTGGTGTTAACCATCAAGGTGGTAGAGAGCCAGAAGTGTTGTTTGTGACCCTCACAGGCTGAGCGGCTGAGCGTGGCTAGAGCTGTCAAAACGGGCCAATTTGGCCCATGTGGGTCGGCCCACCTTAACCCACTTTAAAAACGAGCCAACCCAATCTAACCCATTTTTTATTTTGTCATAATTTTTTTGGCACGGCCTGGCCCACCATGGGTTGGTGGGTCACACGAGCCAGCCCACCATGGGTTGGTGGGTCACACGGGCCAGCCCACCAACCCACCAAAAAATTAAAAAAAAGTTTACCAAAAAAATTTAAAATTTCAAATAAACTATAAATTAACATAATAGTCATAAAATTAACATTATTAACAGTCATAACTCATCATACAAAATTAAATACAAACCATGATAAAAAGTCCAAAATAAAAGGTTTCAATGTTCCATCATACAAAATTAACTACAAACCATAATCAAAGTCCAACTCCAAAATGAAAAGTTTCAATGTTTCATTATACAAAATTAACTACAAACCATAATCAAACTCCAAACTTCAAAATAAAAGGTTTCAATGTTTTATCATACGAAAGTCTTGCAAAATAAACTTAATTAGATTCTTGCACGGAAATGTCAATAACAATTTCTTCTCTTTGCATATCCATTTTATCTCCATCTACAAATAGGAAAAAAAGTGTTAGGATGAGTTATTGTAAAAATAAATAAGAAATTTATCATTATAAAAATTACCTAATTCTTCAAAATCATGTAACCAATTTTGAGTTAGAATGAGTAACTCTACATTTTCAGGAAGAATGGTAGAACGATACTTAGTTGGCACCTGAGACCCAAGACTAAAAGCAGATTCACTAGCAACTGTAGTGATTGGAATATTTAGTACATCACAAGCCATCCGAGAGAGGTTTGGATAACAATCATGACGATCCCTCCAATAAGCTAACACATCTAACTTTTCATGAAACTTTGGATTAAGATTTCCTTCCTCCAAACATAGATCCAATTCAGATTTTCCATTAGCAGTAGCATTTTGGCTCAAATAATCAACATATTCCTAAGACGTTACAAAGAAAAATAAATTCAATATTCATTATTCAATGATAATTACTAAATAAAAAAGAAATTAAATAAAGTACTTTAAAAAATTATTAACTTACATCAAAGGTATCAAGTACTTGTTCATCATCTGTATATGAAATTAGTTATGGTGGAAGAAGAGACACATTGGAAGTTGAAGCATTTGACTCATTTGATTTTACTTTCTCACACTCTTCAAATAGTTCATAAATTTTCTTTCTTAAAACACTAATTTTCTCTTCAGAAGTAGAAGGCTCAATTTTTCTATAAGCAAATTGAATAGCTCTAAATTTCATTCATGGGTCAAGAATAGCACCAATTGCAAGAATCTCACAATAATCATGCCAATACTTTGAAAACTTAGTCATCATTTTTGAAGCCATCTCTTTAATCACTAGATCTTCACACATAACAAATTCACGCAAGAATTTTTCAATTTTCCAAACTTGCATAAAGTACCGATTAAATGTTGGATAAGTGGAGCCTGATATCAAATTTGTCATGACAAAAAAAGGCTTCAAGAACTCGCACATTCTCGTAGTCCTATTCCATTCATCATCTGATGGGCAATGAACATAATTCCTATCTCAAATAGCCAAACAACCAAATGCACGTTTGTATTTAATTGCACTATCAAGCATAACATGAGTGGAATTCCATCTAGTGGGCACATCCATTCTCAAACCCACCTTAGTATCAATACCCCTCACTTGAAGCACACTGATGGAAATCTAATCCCCAAGGATCCCTTTGGAAGAGGTAAGACCAAGAAGGGTGAAGGTTGATCCAAGGAAGCTCACACTTGAAGACCATTGGGCCTTTAACTAGGTCCATGGTTAGGAGGCTAGAGAAGGCTTCTAGAGAGGAGGTGCTTCTTAGACCTATGCTCAATATGAGTATTGAGTATAATTCCTCTTTTTAGTCTCATAGTCTCTATTGTACATACATTGTATAGTTTGATTTCTTGTACCTTGTATATAGTAGATACTTGTATAGGTGTATTTTTGCCTTTGTATTTGTGAGGCACTTTTTTTCCTTTTATTAGCTATTGTATATTGTTTCTAGGGTAGGTTACTTGGGCACTTTGACTCCATTTAACCTAATCTAGAAATATACTCTTTTCTTATTTTTCTAGTAGTAGGATTGGGAGTGGCATTAGCAAGCTAGAGAGTGTGACTAGCAAGCCAGAGAGTGTTACTAGCAATTGGACCAAGAGATGGACCTAGGCTAAATTTTTTATATTAGACTCATTTTACTCCTAATTTTTCATAGATTTGATTTAGCTAGGTTCCATTCACATTGGATGAACCTAACTAAACCAAATCAACATTTTTCAAAACCGGTTGGAGTAAAATAAAGTCCATGAGCCACCCACCTTGATTTGTGTTCACATTGCTTGTTCACATTCAAGCATAGAAGCTTGAAGCACAAGCTTCTCCTTAGCTTGCTTACCAATCATGCTAAGTGATTAGCTTGCTCTCCAAGCCTCTAGACCATGGATGGTTAGCTAGACCTTACCATGGTTCCTAGTGAACCATGGTTAAGGCTAGCTTGCTCTCCAAGCTTCCTACTCCTATATTTTCGTTTTTCTTTCATTGTAAAACACTTTTGGATGTATTGAGATTTCATTTCAGAAATATTATTCAGATTACTCTCTTCTAAAAGTCCCTAAACCTCTTTGATATTCATCCAATTCTCTTATCCCTTCACTAGAAGAGTGTGGTGAGAATTGAAGTGGCTTATCTCTTCATCAAGGAGTGGCGCCTCTTGGGGAGTTCTCCACCAAACCGTGGTGGTTCTAAGGTCTTCTCCTCCATTGGAGACCTTAGCAAAGCTTAGGAAGAATCAAGGAGCCGAAGATCTAGGGAGGAACTTGAAGAGGATTCACACCAATCCGGATTCTCCAACCAAGTTTCCATCACACACATTCCTTAAAAGAAATCTTTCTAGCTTTCGATCCTCTTACATATTTTATACTCTCTATAATTTCTTTCAAAGAACCACTAGCCACCCCCAAACCCTCTTGAACAATGAGGTTCAATATATGTGCACTACATCTCACATGAAAATATGAGCCATTACAAATCAAGTTGTTCTGCAAATTAAATTTTGCTTTCATGAAATTTACCATTGTTTCATTGGCACTTGCATTATCCAAAGTTATGGAAAACACTTTCCTATCTATCCCCCAATCAAGCAAGATTTCAAAGATTTTTTTTTTCCATTTCATGACCACCATGTGGAGGATCTAATTTAGAGAAGGCAAGAATCTTACTATTCAATTTCCAATTAGAATCAACAAAATGAGCAGTTACACAAATGTATCCTTCTTGAGTTATGCATGTCCAACAATTAGATGTTAAACAAATCCTACTATTAGCTTTACGCATTGCATTTTTCACCTTTACTTTTTCTTTATCATGAATCCTCCAAAGGTTAGAAACAGATGTGTTCCTACTAGGAATTCTTAACCCGGGATACAAATACAAAAGTAACTCCCTAATCCCTTATACTCAACAAAACTAAATGATAACCCATGATCAATAATAGCCCTTGAAAGAAAATCTTCAAAAAAATTTTGATCTATTTCTCTAGATCTCAACTTGCTAACTTGATCAATTATCATATTTCCAATTTGTGCAGATTTTTGATTTTTCTTTAAGATATCACACTTTTGCAAATGACGTAACATGGAAGAAGTTCCTATTTTTACACCACCACAAACATATTCATTACCACAATGGTTGCATTTAGCTTTTTCTTTACAATCTTTTACCCTAAGTTTAGTAAAATTATCCCAAACTTTAGACGTGGTTGTCTTAGGCTTCTTAGTTGGCCTCGTGATCGAAGCCGTATCCGGTCAAATAAATGCAATTAAATGTAGTATTAGGAAGTGACTCCTAGGTCGTCTCCCAAGGACCGTCTTTTACTGTTAAAGGCTTAAACACACGAAGTGGGGGGTTTGGTTCAGATTTTCAGTTTATACACAATAAAACGAAATAAAACAGCAAGTAAAACAGATTGGTTCCCTGCTCAGATTGCAACTCTTTTATCCCTGGCTCTCAAAAGATTTCTTTGTTCATAACTTAATCCTTGTTCCATCCGAGTTAACCAACTAAGTGAAGATTAACTCAAGATTTTCCTACACGAATTAAGCAAACGTATACAACATTAAACCTCCCCACAAGATTAAGCAACTTGTGACCAACCTGATTCATTAAGCATGAACAGGTGTCAAAAATGTTTCAGAGGTTCAATGAAGAAGAACCAAGCAGAACACAGATACAAATATAAATAAAACCTCAATCAGAGATAGCAATCTTCTCAAGGAGCCAACCCCTGGGTTTTTAGCCTTCCATTAAAACAGAAACAGAAACGAACACAGAAATGAAAATACAAACAGAAAATAAAACGAAAATAGAAATGAAAATGCAATGAAGGAAAACAAAACGAAAATGGACAATCTATATTTCAATCTGTATTCTTCAATGATTCAGATACAAAACGTAACACATAAGGCAAGAACAGAAGCAAAACATAAAACTCAGCTGAGAGCAAGAAAAACGTGAATAACAATGGAGTTTTTGAGCAGACAAGGAAAAACAAAACGTCCAGAACCTAAAGAGACCAAAACGTCCCAGAACAGGGAAGCCAAAACAAACGTAAAGGAACAAAGAATGAGAGAAGAGCTACGTAGTCACATCAGCCTCTCATGTTAGTGGCTGCCAAGTCAGCCCTACCTAGACCTAAATGACCTAAAACGAAATTGGGCCCCTCCACCATACAAGTCTGACCCAATTACAATAAATAGACTAAAAACTGAAAATAAATGTTGAGGTGGAAAATGGTGCAGTGGTGACATGGCAGATGACGTGGCAGCTCCTCTTGAAGTCCAACAATTAATTCCAAGCCCAAATAATTATTAAACTGCCCTGAAAATAAAATTTGGAATAATTAGATTCAGAAAATTCAAATTAGTTAAAATATGAATTACCGGTCCAATTAAAGCCCAAATAGAAAACAATGCAGAATATAAACAATTAAGCACAAATTAGAGATTAAAATAAGTACAGAAAGGTAAGAAAATAAGGGAAAATATTGACTCATCACCTCGAATCATCAATATCTTCAATAATAGGAGAAAGTTGTTCATTTAATCCAACATCAATAATTTGCTCATGAGTTTCAGATTCCATTATGTTTATTGAAAGCATTAATAAAAAGAAAGTTACTCATACAATCAAACACCAATATATCACTAGTAATGATCAGTAGAAACTACCACTCATAAATTTTTACTACACATTTTAACAATCTTCTTATCTCAAAATCTTCTAAAAAAATTGTCCTCATTTTATGCTGACTAATAAAAAAAATCATAAAAGAAGATATAAGAGTTAAAATGAAAAAGAAAAACTCGTATAATGGCTAAAATATAAAAAGTAATTGAAACATAAGTAACGACTAAATTATTAATTAACTTTTTATTTATTTTGTTCTTACGAGTTACACCAAATGTTCATTCTTTTATAAAAATATATCAACGATTATTGATTTTTTTTTTTGTTTTTTTAGTTATTAGTTAGTATCATTGAAGCATCCATTATAATACTTGATGTAATTTTAATTTAGTTTTAATGTAATATACATCATCCATTATTGTTATGAAAGCATAGGTAAAATATATGGATTTGATTATTTGGGCTTAGGTAACAAGGCGAAGGCCAATTTCATTGGAGCCCAAACCCAAACCATTATTAAAAGAACAAAATCCTACAAACCCTCTGAATCTCTCATCCCCAAAGCGTTTTGTTGCAGGCAGAGAGAGAAAAGTCGAAGTGGCGAAAGCAAAAGCAAAATGGGTCGCATAAAAACATTATATTTTCTACTTGAATTCTTATTTCCCTCAGACTTGAACATACCGTAGAAGAATTGATACAAGTAGTTGATTAATGCATGTAAGTTATATATGATGCTTAGAGCGTAATGAAGCTCTCATGAATTTGGAAGAGAAGAAAAGGAGAGAGCACCTTATAGGCTGAGTTCAACAACTGCAACGCAAGGCTCGTTCCCCTTGATGAGCACTTGGCACAAGGCAATGTGGCTGAGAATGGCCCTTAAGCCAAAGAAGTCATCCTCTGTGAGGTTCGCGAGGCGGGCAACGAGTTCCCTTCGAATCTTTGTGACGACGACGTGATCTTAATCCTGAAGATGAAGTTGTTGGTCTTCTTCCAAGCAGAACCTGTAGAAGGGGGCAGGAGGCATGGAGGTGGAGGGAAATTTGTTCCTTGCTAGAATAGGGTTTTGAGTCATTTGGCCATTTTGTTTTGAAATTTGGAGTTTGGTGTGTGCATGTCTCATTGTATTATCCGTTACAAGAAAAAAATAGGTGCGCTGGTGGGCTGCCCGACCCACCACGGGTTCATCCTGAGTGGGCCAGGTGAAAGTGGGCCGAGTTTAGATATACACACTTACTATAAATGTTTCATATATTTTGGCCCAACCCTGCCCGTTTTCAAGGTGGGTCGGGTTGGACCATGGGCCACAACCCATTTTGATGGCTCTAAGCGTTGCCCATGTTGAGTGTGAGTTTCACGTTGAGCATGGATCAACCAGAGAGTCAGGGTTACTCTCTGGAGGTCTAGCACTCAGCATCCAGTCTGCATTGAGCACCAGTTATTCTGTTGTGCTTCCTTCCTTCTCTGTTTGATGAATTATATTGGTGTAATGTAAATGTTATGTTACTTCTCTCTTGTAATCTATGATTGACAGTGATGTGAATTCTTATGTTGTTCAATGTTAACCTTTAATGAATACAATTGATTATTATATGATATGTGATAAATTAATATGGTTGAAACGACATGATGAGTTTATATGATAATGAGATATGATAATGTGATATGATGATGCATGGAGTCTTGATTTACATGCATCATTTGCATAAATATTTTTAAGGGTACGATATGGAATACATCATCAAGGAAATGCCCCCTTGTGTAAAAGCTTGGGAATCAGTCCTTGGGGATAACTCAATTTATAAGTCCTAGTCTCGCTTATTGTGTGCATGAGATGTATCTTGTGCGGCTTAACTATCCTGACTAGATCCTGGTAGTATGTCTTTCTAGTGAGAGTGTGTAGAGAGTGTGACCTAGCATGTACTTCTAGACTACTATATGTGTGTTGTTAGCGGCAATGCACCATGTGATATTTTATTGGTGCCACATACATGATAATATGTAGTTCATGTCTATTACATGTGCATTTTAATATTATATGTTAATTAGTTTTTATGTCATGGATGAATGAAGTGTGATATTGTTGTTAACCTATCTATGATATGTATATATGCATGTCTTGTTTGTATTTGGCTATTTGGTGTGAATTCCTACACTGTGAGACAGAATAAGATGTTTCTCACTCCCTTTACTTTTGTCTTGTTTTTCTTTGGTTGTTATGCAGGTGATCATCAGCATGAGACTTAGGATATTGGTGATGAAGCTTAGGCTTTAGTGTTAGGCTTTGTTTTGATAAGACATGTGACATCAGGGTGTAGATAAGACTAGATTAGGATCTTGTTTCTATTAATTTATATTGGAAATTTTATTTCTTTTATAATTTTCACTTATTATGCTATTTTGTTCAAGTTACATATGTGGTGCTCTCTATCTGAACATGTTTGGTATTTAATTATGAAGGATTATATTATATAGATTTTATTATTTATGTATTATGGTATTGCCGGGTAGAGGGTGTCTCATTATAAGTTTAAAAAGAATTGTTTGTTCTTGTACGTAGTGGTTACTTTCATTTGTTTTTTTATCAACAAAAAATATACTTTTAAGCGACCAAAGAGTTTTCATCGCTTTGTACATTTTTAGAACATCGAGTCAAGATATCAGTGATAAGTATCTTTCATTTTTAACAAATATTTTATTTTTCTTGTAGTATTTTATTAACCAATCACTTAAATAATTATTGTTACAACATTCTAAATTTCTAATGGACGTTTTTTTTAATACTTCATGAAGGACGCATTAAAAAAATTTCATGAGAACTTTTGTGATGTTAAAAGGAAGAGATAACAAGATTTGATGCCTCAAAAAACAATTTATCAAGTTGTAATTTTTTTATTAGTAAATAAAAATTTCTATTATATATATTGGTAAACAATATCACTAACCTAATCGTAAAAGAAATTGGTTGGTGAAAAATTATTTATGTCTTGTTCTAAGAGCAACAAACTTGCAATGGTTTTGTGAACCATGTTTGCATCAAAAAGATTTTACATTAGTCAGAATTATGTAATACAATCAAATATCTTTGGAAACTTTGTACCAATTATAACATCAATTTTTACATGCATTTTAAATTTATTCTGATTATTTATAAAAAATAAGTTTGAAAAAATTAGTTTGTTCTTATTATGTGTAGAGGTTACATTCAATGTTTAAATCAACAGAAAACCCCTTTCTAAGAGAGTAACAAGTTGTCATCATTTTTTACCGTTTTAGAACATCAAGTCAAGATATCATTGATAGGTATATTTTATTTTTAACAAATATTTGATTTTGATTGTGTTTCTTGGAACCAATAATCACTTAAATAATTGTTGTTATAACGTTCTGATTGACTTTCATGTAATACTTCAAGGAGGAAGCAGTAATAATTGCTCCTGAAAACTTTTGGGATGTTCAAAAGAAGAGATTATAAGATGTGATGCCTAAAAAATAATTTATCAAGATGTAAATATTTTTTAATTAGTATATAAATGTAATTTAATTATATATAATGGTAAATAATATCACTCACCCTAAACATTAAACTCTAAACCAATCGGAAAAAAGACTGGTTGGTAAAAAATTATTTATGTCTTGTTCCAAGAACAACAAACCTACAATGGTTTTGCAAACCAAGTTTACACCGAAAGGATTTTACATTGGTCAAAATTCTACTATACAATCAAATATCTTTGTAAACTTTGTATCAATTGTAAGTTCAACTTTTACATACATTTTAATTTTTTATTTGAATATAAGTTTGAAAAAAATTATTTGTTCTTCTACATAGTGGTTACATTCATTCTTTAAATCAACAAGAAAAACATTTTTCTAAGTGAGCAACAAGTTGTCATTGCTTCATACATTTTTAGAAAATTAAGTCAACATATCATTGTTAGGTATATTTTATTTTTAACAAATATTTGATTTTGATTGTATTTTTTTAACCAATTGCTTAAATAATTGTTGTTACAATGTTCTAATTGATTTTCTTGTAATACTTCAAGTAAGAGACATTAATAATTGCTCCTAACAACTTTTGTGATGTTGAAAGGAAGAGATTATAAGATTTAATATCTCAAAACTCAATTAATGAAGATGTAAATATTTTTTTATTAGTAAATAAAAATAATTCTATTATATATATTGGTAAGTTGTAACATCCCATTTTTTAAAAATAAATAAGAATAATTAGAATATCAAAAGGGAAATATTTTGTTAATAAAATAAAAGGAGAGAGATAAATTAGAAGACTTTGGACTAGACTTTGGGCCCAATTGGGAAACTAATTCAAAAAGGGAAAATAGATAGGAGATATGTCATTAAGTGTATTTTTGAAAACATAGAGTGCTCACAAGAGGAGACCTAAAGAAGATCATCAATGATAGGTCAAAAGAAAAATCTTACATCATTGATCTTAAGTTTTGTTATTAACAAACATAAAAGATTTTGATTAATAGTACAAATTTTTCAAAATGACTAAGACAAATCTTTCACTAAGACGCAATTTGTTAGTAAGACGAATCATGGTATAAGACAATAGAAACATAAAGACGATTTTGTTAAAGAATAAGACGAACCTTTAGTCATAAAACATGATATGCATTAAATCTTTATCATTTATGATCTCTAAACTAGAAACTGACTGGGTCTGAATAATTCCTTAGCATATTGAATTTAAAAAGGCTTCATCGGTACCGATGTTCTACAAAAAGGAAAGAACAATATGCTTTGTGTTAGAAAATGACAAGCAAAACTCTACAAATATGAAAAACAACAATCAAAAGTTGTTTCATCGTTGCAACGTCCTAACACATGCATGGTTATGCCTACTTGGTGCTAAAGGGTGATAAGTAGCTCCTTAGATTAGATAAAAAGTGACAATTTGGTGAAATCATTTAATGCAAGTATTTATTACACTAATGAATACTTCTATCCTCAAGAAGAAAATCGTGAAGAAAGACGAAGCAAGCCATAAGAGAGAATCTCAAGGACTTGCAATGGTCATTTTCATTGAAGTCTTATAAAAAGAAGCTTGAAGCTAAAAAAGAAAATGACAATATAAAGTGACAATAATCAAGTGACTACAATAAAAATTGATCATTTTTTCTTTCTACAAAAATTTTTTGTACATAAATTTGTTTTATCACGTCTAGACAGGAAGACAAAACAACCTTGTAAACCTTTGTAACTTTAAGTTATTAGATTTGAGCCTAAAGAGGGTTGTCTGTAAAAGAATACTTTTTATTTGAGCTCGGAGAGGCTTGACCATAAAATAATACTTATTGTTAAAGCCTAGAGAGACATTGTGTAAAAATAATACTTTGGTAGATCGCTTGAAGAGGCAATTCAAAGAATACCTATGGTTAAGCCAAAAGTGACATAGTAAAGAATACTTGTATCTTGGTAAGATAGTGGAACTTGATTTGGTTGGATCAAGAACTAGACATAGTCTTGATGGTTGAGATGAACTGGTATAAATCCCTGAGTTCATTGTTTGCTTCGTGTGCCTTCACATATTTATTATGATTAGTACTTCATTGCATTACAAAAAGTTGGAGTTTTTGAGTAGCATTATTCAACCCCCTTCTAGTGTTTTTTCTCTCCACAATTTGGTATTAAAGCTCAACCTTTGATGGGGTTGAGCACTTAATAGTGTCAAAGGAAAAGAACCTAAGATGGCAAACAATAAAAGGCAATATGTACCAAAAGGAGCTTCTCTTACAAGGCCCCCAACCTTTAATGGAGAAAACTACCCATATTGGAAAGGATAAAAAGGAGATGATCATTAAATCCACCTAATATCAACTCTAAAAGATCACTATAGAAGGAGATGTTGCTGTAACAAAACTAGAAAACCAATTTACACAAGATGACTACAATATATTGCAACTCAACACCAAAGCCAAATAATCTTGGATTTCTCATTATCCAAAATAGAATACAAAAAGTTTTGTAGATGCAAAACAAAAAAAGAAATATGGGCCATTTCTAACGCATAAGAGAAGGTAGAATCTGTCTTAGGTGATGCCACACTCTTGAAGAGTGATAAGTCTCTTCAATTTCTCATAACACTCAAGAGAGGATAAAAGAAAAAGGAAGAATTTCAAAATGAGAAACAAGCTTTGAGAAAGAAAATACGTAGAGAGAAAGTTTTATCCAATTCCAGTAATACTCATAACTAGTATAAAATGGGTACAAAGATAAAATATATTAGTTGGCTCATTGTGCAAGCTAGATTAACCAAGCTTAGATGTAACCATGATTGACTATCTTGTACTTAAGTTAATTAACTCTAGTTAAATGTCTAGAAGTCTAGTTAATTATCCAGAAGCTTATGGAGCAAGCTAAGTTAATCCTAGTTTAAGAATAACCTATGTTAGCTTAAGTTAATTTCAACTACCTAGCCTAATCATTATAACTACAAAACTAATGATTAATTTTAACAAGTTGTTAAGATGTCGCTATCAAAGCCATGTGACTTAATTTGTAGCTTGGATGGAAAGCTTGGCTTAGTTTGGATGTTCAAACCACTTGCGTAAGTAAGTGGACATTCAATACTAACGGGCCAAAAGGAGTTTGGGCCATCCAAGCCTAAATAACTCTAACAAGAATTAGCTAATTAAACCTCCCCTAATCTACTAATTACACCTTAAGTAAAAATAATACAGGGACAAAATTACCTACACTACTTGACCCAAAATACAAGGCTAAAATAAAAGAAAATATCTACAAGGAAAGTATTCAAAAAGAATAGTGAAATATGAAATAAGCCTATAGCTCAACAGAAGCTTAGGCCTTTTACCTTCACCTTAAGCCCACTCCTATTGCATTCTTCTTGATGTTGCTCTTGGTAAAGGTCCTATGGCCTTCAAAAATGATTTTCCATTATCAAGGTAACTCATGAGGATACTGAGAATGTCCTACACTCATGAAGCAATGGACTAATAAGAAGAAGGCCAAGAAAAGTTTGATGGCCACCTAGGAGGAACTGGATAGCAACAGTAGCAGAAATTTAGACAATGAGAAAGCCAACATTTTCCCCAAGGTTGATGCATATGACACATGCAATACAAAAATAGAGGTTAAAATCTGACTCTGAATCTTATTCTTCTAATGATTTTGATGAGGAAGATATGTCCTATGAAACTCTTCTGGCAAACTCTTATACAAACTCTCTTGAGTATAAGAAATTTAAAGAAAAATGTAGTCTTACGAGAATAAAATGTAAAACTCAAGAAAGACATATCAAATGTTATTAGAGAGATTTAGACTCTCAAACAAGAGATCATTAGCAATGTCCACCCTGAGATTACAACACTACCAACAAAAAATACAAAACTTAGGAAGGATCTTGCTAAACTTGTCGAAAGATCTTCTAAAATGAACATGTTTTTAAAACATAGAAGACTTCTATCTGACAAAATTGGTCTCGGGATTGAATATGAATTTGAGACCTCTGAATCTAGACCAAAGACTACTTTCTGGAAAACTAGTGGAAAAAAGGGATAACCCCCAAATGCAAAAAAAAAAAAAAAAAAAAAAAGTCTAAGGTTATGGATACTAACAAGAAAGGACCCAATAAAATTTGGGCACCAAAGTCTTAGATAATTTTTGTTGTAGATATCCTTAGTGGCTGCTCACAACACATGACGGGGGAAAAGGTTTACGCTCCTAGAACTTCAGTGATGGAAGTTGGTTGAAGTATGAAGCATGATTCCTTTTCTAATGACTTCCTAAGACCTTTATCTTTTTCCTTGAGCTTCAAGAATGGTTTCCACCGAAAAAAAATAAAAGAAAATGAGAGTAGAAGAAGGAGTGGAGAATGGTGTGCAAAAAGCTTTAAAGAGATTAAGTAAGAACCCTAATCCACAAGGAAGGTTTCCTTGTGGAGAGTTCTTAAGGAGAAGTTTCTCCAAAGGACTCTTGAAATTGAGAGAGATTTCAAGATGAAAATCTGATCTGAATTTTATTAAGCTAAAAAATGATTTGAAATACAAAGGAAATGGGTATTTATAGACAGACTTGGAGCCTATTAGAGCATGCTTGGAAAGCATGTCTCAAATTAAATGGAAAAGAACTACTAATTATTTTTAACTTCAAATGCATTCACCTAAACCCAAAAACTCCTACACTAAGTGCTCCAAATATACAAGATCACGAAAAACCTATATAATAAATTCTAAAATAAAAGTACAAAAAAACAAGACTAAGAAAAACCTATATAATAAATTCTAAAATAAAAATACAAACAAAATAAGACCAAGAAAAACCTATATAATAATGATATATTTAATGCATTCGTCTTACATAGACAAAGTGTTTCATCTTAAAGACTAAACGTCATCATAACCAAACATCTAATCTAACCATCTTTCTTATTAAAACCATTTCTTTGTTAAGAAGGTTTGAGTTTGTCAACATTAAAACTTATATCCCCAAGGCATCTAAGATCATCCTTTGATGTAACAAAACTTATTTTGGGATTTAGGGCATTTCAACATAGGGATATTTACATAATTTCATGGATTGTAGGTACATGTGGTGTAGGTAGCATGATACCTACCCCCGCCCGTTTAGAATGCAGGTAAAATGTATTCATGCCCATGGATTGCATATACTTATTTGAAAAACTCATTAAAAATCCATTGTGGATTTTACCCACTAATATTTGTGGGTGTGGATTTTTTTGCCATCTCTACTTAGGTATGACTACCATACACAACCACCAAAGGACCATTGACCACCATACACCACTATCAAAAGTCATAATTACTAGCACTATGACACCAATATTCTCTTTTTCTTTTTTTACTTCTTCTTTCTCCCTCTTCTTCTTCCCTTCTTTTGTGGGTGTAGATTTGCCTTGATAAAGGCCCATCTTGTGACACAATGGATTAGATCTAAAACAACATAATGAGGGAGTGGGAGTTCAGATCTACCACTACACAATGGAGGTGCACAAGTTCAAATCTTGCATGATGCAACAAAGACGTGTAGGTCTTTTGTGATGCAATAGAGGTTGTCCAATCATGGATCTTCTACAATAGAGCACGAATCTATTGCAACAGAGAACAAATATGCTACACAAAGGTGAACAAATGTGTCCAGATTTGGTGTGAGGTTGTAGAATGGAATGACAAAGGTCTTCGTTCAACTTTGGTTGTTTGTGTTCTGTTATGAACTTCAACAAATGGAGTCTCCACAAAATGGATGCATGGTAGTCAATAGTGCTTCAATGTTAGTCGATGATGCTTCATTGGTGATCGATGACATCTCAATGGTGGTTAAAAATAACAATTGTTGGGAAGTGAAAAATACAAAAAATATTCTAGTCTAGAGAATGCACCTTAATAATTTGCACCTTATGTTTTGCCAAAGGTTGATAATTGTGGTGTATGGTGGACCACCTATGATGGTGTATGATGGTGGTCCACCTTAGAATTTGTCACTAATAGTAATCTTGTGTAAGGACATCTTTAGGAACTTCTCCTTGATGAGAGTTTTTTTTTCAATGAAAATATTTTTAATTTTTTTTTCCTTCTTGTATATTTTAATTTTTATTTATTATACATATTTTTAGATTAAATTCAAAATTTTAAAATAAATTATCAGAAATTATAAAAAAAAATGTATTACAATATAGATTAGTTTTATAGATATAAAATATTGTATATATATATATATATATATATATATATATATATATATATATATATATATATAGGAGAGGTCTATTTACTCTAAGAGTAAGTTTATTTAAACTTACTCCGTTCAATAACTCATGCTTTATATCAAATTTTAATAATCCAACCGTTGAATTTAAAGTTCTTAATACACAAATCAAATCTGTAAATTTTTTTAAAAAAATTAAAAATTATTTGATATTTTATTTCATTAATTCAAATTGACGGATAATCATAAAAATGATTATCCGTCAATTTGAATTAATGAAATAAAATATTAAATAAATTTTTTATTTCTTATATATTTCAATTTTTATTTATTATACATGTTTTTAAATTAAATTCAAAATTTTAAAATAAATTATCAGAAATTGAAAAAAATTGTATTACAATAGAGATTATTTTTGTATAGATATAAAATATACTATATATATATAAATTTTAAATTAATATAATTTAAATATTAAGATATATAATATTCATTTACATATATAATTTATTCTGAAATTTATTTATATATATGATAAATATTTAATCGATTAGGATAAAATAGTATGAGTTAATCTTTCATACACTGCGAGTGTAAAGTTTTTTACATTAACAACCAATCATATTTTTTAAATTATCTTTTTTTATTTTATTTTATTAAATAAACAAATGACATGATATTATTAAAAAATATAATTGATTGCCAATATAAAAAAATTTTACACTAATATTATATAGGTGATTAACTCAAATAATATATACAAGTTAATTTATAAAGTCACTAAACAATCGTAAAACTAGAAATATAGATTCAGTTGGGTCTCGGATCGGGTCTATTAATCGGGTGATTGGGAATGCATATAAGACACCATCGACATTTCATTTTCAATCATTCACCAATCTTCACTCGCCAAACCAAAGCTATTCACATTTGGAAGCGACTAAAAGCATTGGTATGGCAACCTCGCTGTGTACACCCACCTACGCTCTCAAACTGAAATTGTTCCGTACCGATTCCCATAAATTAAACGCAAAGCCCTCTGTTCAATATAGGCGTCGTTTTGGCTCCACCACCACAATCTATTGCACCTCTAATAATTACAACGACAACAACCAACCGCGACCCCAATCTGAAGCTATTCAAGTTTACACGCAAATTGAGAGGTTCTTTCTCTTTTCTCTAAAAATTAACTTTTTTCTGGTTTCATATGCTTTGTCTATGCCACCTTAATTCTTTTTAGGGTACCAATACTCCGAATGATGACATTTAATCTAAATTTTGTATTACTCTGATGGCTCCACATGAGTATTAGTATACTAAAGATTTTTTGAGAAAGAGAAATAACCATTTGAGAATTGTACACTTACGGAGGTTGATAGCATTAATTTTGTGATTTGGAGTCATGAAATTATTCGAATGTTTAATAGTGGTTAATTTACGTTATAATTAGCCAATGTTACTGAAATGTCTATGATGGAAACCCTGAAAGGGTAAGTATTATTATTTCAAATAGAAAACACTCTTTCCCTCTCGCAAATTATATATTTATTATCATCTCTTGCAACTAACTCATTAATTAAAATTTTTAAAAGAAGATAAATCCTGAGATAAGCTATGATAAACGAATTCAAATAACATAATCTTAAACTAAATCCTGAAGGTATTCTGTGATAACGGAATTCAAATGATAAATCCGAAAGATAAGATATGATAACAAATTCAAGTAACGTAATTTTAAAGATAAACTGTGATGACATATTTATACTGATTGACAACGTGTGCTGTTTAAACACTGGTTTTATACCATTTCTGGAGGTACGTTTAGTATTCAAATACTTTCTCTTTAAAGTCTGGAACAGTAATAGTAAAACTATTCTTCCAGTTTATCAATATCATTCAGTTCGGTTGTTAGATTGCTGAGTTCCAACTATACTGATCAGAATTTAATGTGTATGAAAAATAAAATAACTTGTTAGAAAATGTCATACTTATGTGGTTTTTTATTTTTTATTTTCAAAAGTTTGTGTATGAAACAGTGAAAATAATAAAAGAATCTCACCAACATTTTCTCAAATCAAATATTCCCTTGGCTGTCAAGTTTTGTACCAAGAACTGCAGTTGGTAGTTGTACCTCACAGGTTTGTTTTCTTTCTTTGCAGATTACTTACCGATTCTGTTAGACAATCACAGGATGGCTGGTGGGGATCCCGAGACTGGAGTGAAGTTGAGGTATACACTATTGTATGATAGTGACATGTTATTTATATTCAGTATCATACAGAAAAAATTATATTCATGTTTGGCAGTTTGTCAATCTGTAGTATATATGGTACTAGCTTCAGTTATTTTGAACAAGGCTATCCCTTTTCGGAGCAATCTGATAAAGATGATTCTTTATTAATTATTAGAGAGAATAGTGCTGAATGCATCTAAGAAAGTCATATCATTATCATTATGTGTGTGAGGAATCTGAGTCCAAAAAAGTGTTTCCTAGAATAGTAAAGGAGTATTTATTCTATGGTCTTTTAGTTGACACCTTTGGACATGAATGGCTCTATATTCTCAGAGTTTCTAAAATACCAAAAGCAGCAATTTGGTTTTGGCTCCCCAGAAGCACATTGGAAGAGACAGTTATACAGTCCCATGCCTTTGTTTTTGAATTATTTTCAATCTACTTAGTACATACTCATTTTATAATTTCAGGGAGCATGGATTCTCAAACCCAAAAGTTCCAAACCAAATTTTGTAGTTCACTTTATCGGAGGTATATTTGTTGGAGCTGCCCCTCAGCTTACCTACCGATGGTTTCTTGAGCGTCTTTCAGAAAAGTAAGTCCCTCTGTTCTGTTCCTGAAATCCACCGAGTTACATTTTGATCACAGAATTTGTTTTTGAAGTATGATAACTACTTCTTAGCAGTGTGCTGTGTGAAGGTTTTGATTTATTTTTTTCCTATTTAAATGCAAGAATTGTTATGTTAGTGTAGAACCTTTTGGATGTTCCAGTTCCCTCACAAACTCTTATTTGTTCCATGAAAAATACTAACATCAGGCTCTTTCTGAGACTCATAAATCTAGAATCTACCAATGGGTAAAACTAATTAAAAAATCCTTCCTGTTACCAGGGGTATATTAATCATTGCAACTCCTTATGCTAGTGGGTTTGATCACTTCCTCATCGCAGATGAAGTACAGTTCAAATTTGATAGGTGCTATCGTGCACTGCAGGAAACGGTAAGTTTCAACTTAGGATCTAAGGACTAGTTTCTTTCAATTTCCAATTTTCTTTTTTAAAGGAAAATGTTAAAGATACTCATTTATTCAGATTCAAGACCTTCCTATTTTTGGTGTTGGCCATTCCTTGGGATCCGTGGTCCACCTTCTGATTGGTATACTAAAGTTCTTTTGCTAAACTTGATAATACAAAGTAAATTGACTTTATTTTTGGTAGAAAGTAAATTGATTTGATTTGTGGATACTTGATAAATAAATTTTTCTTTTTACCAGGATCAAGATATGCAGTGCAAAGATCTGGAAATGTTCTCATGGCATTCAATAACAAGGTATGCCCTCCAGCTACCAACTTATAGATAATCTGCCTTGGGTGAAAATATATTTTCTCAGTATTTCCTATGCAAGAATTTCCTCTGTTGTCTGATCATGACTGACTGAATTTTGTTTCATAATTGCAGGAAGCAAGTTCAGCTGTTCCTTTGTTCTCTCCTGTGCTCGTCCCTATGGCTCAAACCATTGGTCCACTCCTATCAGATATTTTTTCTTCTCCAACTCTACGAGCTGGGGTCAGTATTGCTATATAACTGTCTTACCCAGAAATGGAGGAAGATATCTATTAATATTTCTTAGTAGAAATATCAACAACCTCCCTCAAATTATGTCACATAGAATTTGGCTCCTTTCCTGTTAAATCTCATATAATTACAACAACCTTCCCTTCAGATTGTTGGAAAAAATAGTAAGTTATGTCCAGATATGTTGACATTCTAGTCATACCTGGTTTATTTTTATTATATATCTATTTATCTCATATTGTATAATTGGATAAACCTGTGAGAGCGCTTTGAAAAGCTTATTTTGACTTGTATACGTGGCTTATTACCTTCCCATAATTTCTTTTTAGCTTATTTTAATAAGTTTCATAGTTAAGCTTATGAATACGCTTTCATTTTTATTGAATAAGTGCTTAACTAATCTGTTCACTGAAAGACCCTTTTTTATGTTTATTCAGTCAAACTCTTAGAAATGTGTTCTTTTATTTATATGAAAGTAAAATTTGCAACTTCAAATAAAGAGGCTCTTTAAAGAAATGAATATTTATTTCTTGCCCCGAAACATTATTACATTTCTCACATTTGATTTTCTCACTAAATGCTTTTGAAAAGAGAGAAATGGAAAATTTAATGGAAAAGTTTCATCAACAAATTAAAAGATGAAGTTTAGGATATCTAAAGGGAGGTTGTTGCTATATGATATTAAAAACTAAGGGAGTCAAGTGCTAAATTAGACCATGTCTCGAAAGAGCTTACTGTAATTTCCCTCTTGTGCAACTGGTGCGTCAAGTAATTGCATAGTAAAATTTAACAATTTTTCATGGCCAGGGAGGTTGTTACAGTAAGGGAGTAGTCAACTACAATATTGGGAAAAAAAAACTGGGTGGTCTCTTTCATTTGACCATACCTTAAGGAATTTGCTTCAATTTTCCCTCATTTTCTGCAACCCTTGTTCTGATAGTGATTGCTGTCATCTCTAGTCTGGAGAAATTTATGGATAGATTTATTGTTTTTTTAAGCACCAACAACTAAAAAGTATTCCTTTGCACAGTATTTGTTTTACTTCTTTGGATGGGTAATCTTAGATAATTGCAGGCAGAGTTGACTTTGAAACAACTAGAAAACGTTAGCCCTCCCATTATGAAGCAGGTTCTTCCTTTAGTTGAGCAGCTCCCTCCCTTGTACATGGATTTAGTCAAGGGAAGAGAAGATTTTTCTCCAAAGCCCGAGGAGACACGTCGACTTGTATGTAACATCTCAGATTTCTAATATTCTCAGCAATGGGCATATTTATTTGTTTAGAATATAGTTAAAATTAGAATACTCCTCTTGCATAAATCTTATTTCTAATTAATGTAGTGTTGAAACTAGTTTCTTAACTGCATGAAATTCTCAGGTTTCCCGATTTATAGATCGTAATGTTTTCATGAATTACATAATCACTCCTTAGAAATACGAATTTACCTGAATGTCATTTTAGAGTCTGGTTCTTTATATTTATTGCATAATCCTACAGTGATTCTCACGAAGTCTTGCATCTTATTATAATGAAGTGGGGGAGGAGGGATGTTATTTTGTTATATCATGCAAACCAGAGATAGAATAAGGTATTGGAAAACAGGTTCATCCTCATATAAAAATAGTCATTCATTTCCAACTCAATTTTATTACTTAAGCTATTATCGATCTAACATTAGGGTCCAAAACCAAAATTTGGTGAGGCCATTTAGTGAAATTTCCTGTAATATTTCTGAGCAGCAACTTTTATTTCTTTTTGTTTTATCTTTATGGGTTTGCATATAATTTCCTCATCTATTGCTTTCTATTTCTTCAGATAAAATCATACTATGGCATATCCAGAAATCTTCTGATAAAATTCAAGGATGATTTAATAGACGAGACTTCTACTCTAGCTCAGGTGCTTAGTTCAGAATCAGCCATTAGCTCAGTGCTGGACATGTCAATCCGGAAGTTGTCTGGAGATCATGGTCTTCCATTGCAGCAGGTACTTCTAGAAAAAATAACTTCACTTCTCCAAGTGATGTTATTATCCATAATTTTTATTATACACCTTGCAGGCCCTACCAGATGTTCCACCAGCAATGGCTGATGCAGTTAATCGTGGAAGCGAGCTTTTGTCAAATCTTACAGTAGGAACTCCGTGGGAGACAGTTGCCAAAGAAGTAGGGAACTCGCTAGGCATGGATTCCAGAGTCCTTCGTGCAGAAGTATCCAAGGACATGGAAATGCTTGTGGATGTGATTGCATCCTGGATGGCCTCTAATGCAGGGCCTAAACTTCTGAGGCCATAAGGTCTTAACTACATCTTCTTACTGCAAGTAAAAAAGATATTAGCTGTAGAAATGTATAGTAAAACCAATATTGGCTCTAACACTTCTTTCATCATATGTTGGAGAATGCCAATCATGTGAATCCATACAAGTAAAGCAAATAGAAAACTGCCAATCACCCGTTGCTGTAAAAAATATGAAATACATTGTTACAGAAGTAGTTGTATTGAAATTATTGGTTTCTCATAATGCTGCTGTTCAAAATAGCTGTTTTTCATATTTTCAAGGCACCCTAGGGTTTTAACCTTGATTAGATTTGATATTCTTTTAAATGTATTGATTACACCGCTAACTCTTCTAGCAATCTTGAGGGTGTATTTATTTTCTTAATTACAGGCCTTGGAACTGTATAGATATTTAGGGAGTATACTGAAAATAATCCTAACTCAGAACAGAGATTCCAATGTCAAAATGGATTTCGTTATGGGGAGCAAAAATATTTGTCCACCGAATAATTAGAGAAGATAGAATTTTGCTGAATGATGATGTAATGATTTCATTGGCCGTTAGAATCTTATAATTTCCAAGTTGGTTACAATTGCCTTATAGCAAAAGAAAATCTCTGGCAAACTTAATGACACCGTAGCTTGGGCACGATTGAAACGTGCTCACAATTCACTAGTCATCATCTCCCACATAAAACTATTGGATGTTTCCTTTTCTTTCAAGGGTTTGTTTTTCTCACTTTTCTCTCTAGATGGTTCACTCTCAAAGTAACTCTTTGAAGAAGAGTTCTAAGGATATGACGATGATGAGGAATTCTTATTGAGAGAAACACTCCTTTTCAATTGTTGCTCTACCTTTATGCATAATTGGACCAAGTTATTTAGATTCCTAAATAGAAAGAGTTCTACTTTATCTCTTATCTTTATGCTAAGTCACTAAGAAATCTAACAATGGTAGTTCTATACTCTCCCTTTAATATTGCCTTCATAATGTATAACTACATTTGTTGTTTATTTTTTTCAACACCTATTATTTTGACAAAGTGTTTGGAATTTATCCATAAGATCCCTTTTATAGCAAGAAGGAATATGTCTTTTCCTCATGACCTTTTTAAGATCATTCCAATAATTGACTGGGGGTTATTATGGATTCTTCTATCCCTAGTAAGGGAAGTCCACCAATACATGGTATATCCTTGGAAGCTTCAGGTAGTTAATAGAACTTTCATTTCTTCACTCACTTGATAACAAGTAAAGAATTTTTCTATTTTCATCACTTAATCTAAATAAGTCTCTACATTATCTTTTCCATGGAAGTGGGGGGGTCAACCTTAATCTTTTTAGCTTTAGGTTCCCTCACTCTCCTTGGCCTATGTACTATAGGTTCCATATGGTAGTAATCATCCTCTCTCCCACTTCTATATAAGCTATTACCATGAGAGCTTCCATTGTATCCCAATTTTTCCATGAGTTTGTTTCTTTTTTCCTCTCTTATTCTTTCTCTTTCTAGCTCAAGGAGTATTTCTTTTTCCTCTTTCTCTCTCTCTCTTTTTATTTCTCTTTTCCTCTTCCCTCCACAGCTTTAACGATTTTAGTTCTACCATTAAACTTCCTATTTTAGGATTTGGTGGTGAACTAGACAAACTGTTAACTACTCTTAGAAATTGTGTGGGTACTTATTCATGATGCAATGGAAGGTTTACGAAAAAGGTTTTTTCTAGCTTAATGAAAAGGAAAGCTTTAGTGTTTAAAGAAGCCTTTGGAACCACTTTTAACACACTAACGTAAAAGCAAGCAAGCAAGAAACAAATATACAATCTAGACATGTTTTCTAGGTGAAAGTTTTTGTGGACACTTGAGAGTCTCCCAACATACTTTCACAAGAGCTAAACTAAGGGTGAAAAATTAATTCATTTAGCTATCATCCATTTAATCCATCCACTACAATAAAAATAAATAGTGGATCGAATTCAATCTATCAATTTGATTTTATAGATGGTTAGCGATTCATTTACTACTATTTCAAAATCCACTAAATTACAATATGACATGTTTATTGGATTAAGATTTTAAAAAACTATTTAAACATAAAGAAAGTTGTGAATTTTAAAAGATTATAGAATAATGTAATGACTTATAAAGAAAATATAGAAAAATAAAATATTTTAAAAATACTATTTTTTTTTTAATTTTTAAAACGTGAATTTTATGGATGGATTGATATCCATATATAAAAAAGTTAATAAATGGATTAGATGAAACTCAAGGTTCTATCTCATATATGCTCAAAAGTGATTCTACCATTACATATAAAAACTATATATATACAGCTCAGTTAACTTATGGTACAAGTTAAATTAATCATGATTAAATATAACCAATGTTAGTTATCTTAACAAAACAAAACCAACTTAAATCTTAATGAAATCTATTACAAGAAAACTAACAATTAACTCAAACATGACAAAAGAAAATAATTCCTAATTAATTCCTGATATGACATTCTATCAAAATCCTTCTATGAGATTTAAGCCTCGTCACCAACATCCTCAACATTATGTTGAAGATCGCTTACAATAACATACAAAAAGAGCAACACAAACAAAGGGAGTGAGAAACATTTCATTTTGGCTCATGGTGTAAGATGTAATTGGGCAGCCAAATACAAACAAGACATATACCAATATAACATAAGCATATCAATCATAAAACATATTCCATCCATTCATAATGTAACAATTAAATGTCACATAGCATTAAGATGCATTATGCAATGGACACAGACTACATGTTAGCATGCATGTGACACTAGTAAAAACATCATATATCACACATTGTCGCTAACAATATACACAAAGTAGTCTAGGAGTACATGCCAAATTACACCCGTAATGCACTCCCACTCTAAAGATATACTACCAATGTAACGACCCATCTTAGGTAGTCACATCAACAATCAACCGAACAACTCAAAATAAATAATAATAATAATATGAAAAGAAAAGAAAGAAAATGCCAGCTACCCTAGAGTGAAAATAATTTAAAACGTATAAATTGTTTTCATCATATAAAACGTGATTTTATAAAAGAGTTATCAACAGTAAGTGATGGAGGACCATCCTTGGAGCTTCATGTGGGACCCATCACTAGGTCCATGGTTAGGAGATCGGAAGAAGATAGGGGAGCTAACGCCCTAGAGACATGCTTCTCATGGCTAAAGTATACTAACCATTCTCCTAAACCTTGTTAGCATGGAATTTATTTTTATGCCTAGTTTGCCCTTATCTTTAACTTTCCATTTTTACCCTTGTATTTTGGGTATCTTAGACATAGGATTTATTTTACTTGTATTTCCTATTTTACCCTTGTATTTTGGGGTGCTTTAGTTTTAGGATTTATTTTTACTTGTATTTACTATTTTGCCCTTGTATTATGGGGTGCCTTAGATTATAGGATTTTACTTTTGACTAGGATATTTTATTAGGGTGAGACATAAGCCTAGACGTATTTTTGGTGAGCATTGGATCTATTTTTGGAGTTAGAAAGGCTTAGGCCCAAGAGGAGGGCACCAAGGTTGCATGGTCTTATCATGCACCTAGTTGTAGCATAACCAAGCCAAAGATTCCATCCTTGGCCACCAAGTAGGCGTCACATTAGGGTTGCATGTGGCATGAATTTGTGTTGCATTTCCATCACATTTAGCATGGAAATGTGCACACTTTATGACCTAGCCGTCACCCTAAATGTGTGCCCACCACCTCACACCCTAATCTATATATACCCTAGGTATTGCTTCATGTAATCACTTTGGATTATTATGATATTGAGTGAGCATTTCATGCCTTAACATCTCATCATTAGTCACTAGGTTAAATTCGGCTAACCTACTCCTATCTCCACCCTTGGAAAGTGAAACCCTAGAGTGGCCTCCATCTTCACCTTGGAGTGAGCCAACTTCTATTGAGAGCTTCCACCATACTCACCCAAAACCTTCACCCCCCCCCCCCCCTAAACGCCCACTTCCATTTGAAGGCTAGACTCCTCTTGGTGTGCCATGATCCTTGGACAAGGAACTCTCCCATTGACTCCTTCTTCATCAATGGTAGGGAGAACTCCATCAGTAAGGTTATACAGTCATCTAAAAAAATAATATAATTAAAACATCAAAATAAGACACCCTAGGTGCTGGTCAAGCTCTAAGTCTAGCCACTTTTCAAAGCAGCTACCAAAAGACTCCTTGTCATCCCAAAGCCTCACACCTGATCTGTTCCCCCACATAGTGAGATCATCACAATCCACATCATGGAAATATAAGGGTTAGCATGTATAAAACCAACCATAATACAATATAAATGAAATATCATCAAACCAGATATTCATCATCAACATTTATCCATACCAAGGGAATGACAACATCATTTACATGTCCATCTCCATGCCAAAATAAATAATTTCAAAATCCAATGTATACACATCCATACCAATGCGTACATAATCTATAATAATAAAGAATCCATAATCAATGTATACAATCCATAGCAAATGCATACATATTCCATATCCAAACCAAAGTCACACCACTGTCTAATCCCATGAAGTAGCCAACACATCCAAACCAAATGTTGGCCTCAACACATCCAATCCAAGTGTTGAGTTTGTGAACATGTCACCTGCCCATGTCACACACCTAACCTCTCATGGAAAATACACTGTTGGGTTATGTCGTCACGTAACCCTGGTGATTCTGGCCACTTCATCCATTAGTATGACTCGACCTTACCCCCATTACCGGTAGCAAATAGAATGCTTAGAGGAGTACTTCAAAATCCACTTAACATCTGAAGTAGTTTATTATATAATCTTTGGAAAAGTTCCATATTGGGATCCTCACCATGGGATCCCCAAAATCCATGTTTTCCCAAGGATTATAGCCAGACCTCACCAAGAGATCTCCAAATCCATACCATAACCTTACTCCTCTAAGTCCTATTAGCTTTCCAAACCAAACATATATAAACATATTCCATAATTACGTGCAATCTTTTCCATAATCATGCCACATTCCATACCAGTTGGACAGAGAGCCACTAGAAGTTGCCCTCTCAACGCATAGACCCGTGTGCTCAGCCCATTTCGAAATGCGCTCAGCCCATGGTTAAATGCGCTCAACGCGCTCTGGATAGAAAGCTTTGTTCTTTAGTGTGCTTAGAGCATCATTGCGTGGCTCAGCGCGCATGCATCAGACAGCGCGTCGGAAGTTCGAAAACTCTGATTTTCACCCTCAAATCCATCCCAACATGAATCCCAAACCAAATTACACGATTCTGAATCATTATAGAGTATAAACACCATTCAAAAATAACATATTCAGCGATAAAATCAAGGATTAACAATTAATCCATGAAAATCATGAAAAACCCCAACCAAACCCTCTCTACTCAATCCAACCTTAATCATGCATAAAACATGGAATCAACGTGATATTTCAAATCCATACATACTACCCTTACCTCAGAAACCTCAGAAATGCAAGATTTGAACTAGATCCTCAAATCCCAACTCAAACTTCAATCCCACTTTTCAAGCTTTTAGAGGCTAAATCTCTTGAAATTTCAGTTGTGAAGATTGATCCTAGCTTGATAAACTTCCCAAATGTATCCTCAACTTCCCCCTGGACCAGAGCTTCTCTCTCTACTTCCTTTCACTATAAATTATTTCTTTCTGACAAATGAAATCCTCTGGTCCTAAGCCCCTATATATAGCCATTTTGCAAAATTTCCAAATTTCACCCTTAGCACCTACTCACCTCAAATATCCTACTCCTTGAAGTATTTCAACTCTCTAAGCTCTAAAACAACTTCAAATTCACTCAGAAAGACCAGATTTATCTTATGTTCCTATCCTCCAATTTCCTACCATTCATATTCCTTTCTATGCAATACTCACAACTCACCACCATATGAAATGCAACACGTATCAACATACAAACAAACATCACCTTCAGATACATATACTTGGAATTATGAGTTGCATGCCATAATACTTCACTTAACTAAGATGAGAAGGAAGGTGATCAATCTTCTTCCTTCTTAGTACCAATTCAATATAATAGTGTACAATGCATCATTCACCACACTCATGATATACATGCCTATATAAACATCTCAAAACAATAATACCTCATCTCATGCTGCAAAATCATTTCTATGTCCAAACAACTAATCAAGATCACATAAATATACAACATGCACAAAGATAAGCACACCTCAAATCAACACATCTAGAATCCAACCCAAATCCATATAAACAACATATATATACATATACATACATACATACATATATATACATAAAGTATATATACCAAATAGCTCGATATTTCCATGGCGTTACAACCAAGGTCTGGTCGGGAAAGTTAAGTCATGCAAAATACATCTCATGCTCACGAGAGTAGGATTGAGACTTCCAAACTAAGTTATCCCCAAGGTTAGTTTCCAAGTTTTTACACAAGGGACCTTCCCTATTGATGTATGGTAGCGTTGTTGAGTGATTATCAAAAGTAAACTAGATTTCCTTTAAATATTTACAATACAGGAAACAACCTAGGTCATTTTTCACGAAGATACAAGCACATTTAATTCGTATTTTATCATGTAATTACCAAGAGGATTTTTTTTTTATATTTTAACACAATATTTAATTGAAAAAATATAGAATTAAGAATCGAAAATTCAATCGAAGAAGTATCAATTCAAGGTTTCAATCTATACAATAAAATTTTCATAGTTCAAACAATAAATCTAAATTCTCAATCACAATCAATCTAATTCAACACGAACTTAATAAAAAACGTAAATCTAAATCTAGATCTATGAATTTCATCAAAACATGAAATGCAATCACGACCTCACAATTTTAATAAAATTTAATAACGATGAACAATTGAATTAAGCAATTTAGGTTAATTTAGGTATAAATTTAAATCTAAATTTAGATATAAAATTAATCTTCAATCTCTATTCTAGATCCAAAACAAAATTCATAATTGTGAAAAATGAAAGAAAAACCTAAAAAAGAGAAAAGAAATAGAGAATTCATTTGATAAAAAGATCGGGAACTCAGATTTTACCATAATTCTTAAAATCTAGAATCAATTAATGAACTAGTCACGCATCATAATCTTGTTGCAGAAATCCAATTCATGTAAGCAAGAGAGAAAATCCAAGAAAGAGAGAAAGAGAATTTTGAGAGACTTTTAGGAGAAACAACTTTAAAATATCAAAAATGAATGTCAAGTGTACATAACAAGTCTCACAACACCTATTAATTGAGAAATATAGTGGGCCTAATATGGGTAGTTAAAGACCTAGCCTACTAAATCAACTAATTATATCATTAAACAAATCCTAACTTTACAATCTAAAAAGAACAAGAAAATATTGTGTTGGGCCGAAACTTTGCAATGCAATTTTGGGTAACTTAACATCCAAACTGACCTTTGCTTCCAACATAGAAGTTGTATAACACTTTCTTATCTTTCCAAAGACACAAAGAATGTCCAAATCTGGTGTCCGGAGCTTTAAATATGGCCAGCACAAGAAATGATTTCAAAATAGGAAAAACAATTATGAAAATTAACTTGAATTTACAACTAAGACCAAAATAATCCACTAGAATAAATCAAATATAATATATCAAAATATGATACTAATAAAAGTCAAATAAACCAAAAATAATGCATAGAAAGATATAAAAAAATTGGTCTATCAGTATATTCAACATCGTACCCTTAAAAACACTTTTATGCATATGATGCATGTCAAACAAACTCTATGCAAGCTCATATGATCTCACTGATTCACATATCACATGTCTTATTATATCACATTATCACATTATTTCACTGTCAACTGATCTCAATATTACAATTAACAATTCAATTATATCAATTAAATATTACCAATCAATAACATAAAGGATCATGTCACTATAACTCATACATAGCTCTCAATCATAGCACAAATATACTCACGTATCATAACTAGCTATCAATATTAATTAGTACAATGATTAAACATTTTTTCGAATTAAATATAACAATTATACAACATCGTCTGATACACCTTAAGACAAAATCATAATGAGATTGTCTAATTATATGTTAATAACTTGACCATAGTCACTAAGTATTCAAATCAATAGCTTAGCTAGTTTAACAGTAATATCACACATTAAGTCCTTAGACATCGTTATCATCAATACACCTCAAGTCATTAACCACCAAATTACACCATAGCTTATTAATAATTGTTTTTGTTCTTACCGGAGATCGGTCGTAGGGGACGATCTGTTGGGTAAGATCGGCGAGCCTCCTTCACTGGTACGCTTGTTGCTCCGAGATGGGGGTGGTACCTGCAAAAGAGACGCCGATGCTAAAGTTAGTGTTTGTGGGTGTATGAGTCTCGTATAAGTAATGCACGTACCTTAGTGTGAATTAGGGTTTTGTTGGGCCTTGGGCCTAAGATTAGTTATGACCTATTTAGGTAACGAACCTCGTCTTGGCCGAGGTCTCCCAGCGCGTGTCCGAGGTCGTTCTACGCTGTGATGTCGAGCTGGAGCTCGGCTTCGCGGTACAGATAGTACACTAGCCCCCCGAGCTCTGAAGACCGTGGGTCGAGGAGTTAATGTCGAGCTTGGAGGGGAGTCGTGACTCTTCGCGTACGCTTCCTTGCCCTACAGCCATGTGTCGAAACTGTCACCTCGTTCCCATAACGCGTGGGCGGCGCGTTAGTGGGAAGTGACGGTTACGCAATGATGATTTGTGCTCGTCATAATGGGGCTCATTAAATGTGTCGCCAGTTTTGTCCCTTGGCTGACACGTGTTGTGGCCGTTTGAATTTTGGAGAACCTTTTTTCTCGCCCTCGCGCCTCTTCTCCTTCCACTTTACTCTTTGCATTCTTTTTCCTCTCTGGCTTCTTGAGCATGCCGATTTTCTTTGCCTTCCTACTTCTGCCATCTCCGTTTTCCTCCGTCGCCTTCTCCAGCAACCGAGTTTCCCTCCTTTCATTTATGTCTTTTCGTTTGTCAGAGGAGTACCAGGTACTTCTATCTTTCAATCTTCTCCCTCTTCTGAGATCTTTTCTCCTTCTTTTCAAATCTTTTGATTTTCTTGATGGCTGGTAACAAGGATGTCGCCCCCTCTGCGCCTGCCAAAGGCAAGGGTAAGGCACGCAGCAAGGCGGTGGCTACCAGGACGGTCGCTGCCGAAAAGAAGAGAGGGGAGAGCCAGCCTAAGGAACCCCTCCCCGGCATTCCTGGCTACGACTAGGTTAGGAGTGACGTGGGGGAATTTCAGAGCATCTTCCGGTCGTTTATGGAGATCAATGCGATGTGGAAATCGCATAGGATCTGTGAATCCTCTCTTTTCAAGCTTATCCGGCTGGAACCATGCCAGTCCGGTGAGCGCGTCTATATGGGGGGTCCCTCTGACCCTCCTTTCATCTATATGTACCAGTGCTTTTTCAGGGATTTAGGCGTATGCCTTCCCTTTACCCAACTTGAATGTGATTTTTTAAACTTTATCAACTCGGCTCCTTGCCAGTTGCACCCCAATAGTTGGGGTTTTTTTAGGGCCTTTCAGGTTCTATGCTCGACCCTAGGGATAACGGTATCTCTCCTTGTCTTTCTTCATTTTTACCAACTAAAGCTGGGCGTACCCCCCTATGGTTGGGCTTCTTTGAACGGCAGTAAGGCTGGGGGATTATTTTCCCTCAACTCCCAGTCTTACAAAAATTTCAAGCAAGAGTTTTTCCGGGTTCGGCTCGTGGATGTGAACCCGCTAGAAGATGGGGTATTTTACTTCGGCGGGCTACCGAGGTTCCCTCTTTATTGGCAGCAAGCTCCAGCCAGGTTTCACGGGTCGGGCAACCTTCAGTTGACAGCCTCGGAGGCTGTTGCCATTGCCGACCTAGAGGCGCTCCCTCATCCCTTGGACTGCAAGCTCGTTTTGTCGCTTGCTAACTCGGTGTACAAGGAGAGGGGCCTAGAGAGTGAGTATCTCATTTTTTTTTTGGCTGTTAAGGGCTTGGGAATTTTTGCTTTTACTGACGTATCTAATTGTTGTACTTGCAGGTATAATGGGCAAAAGAAAGTGGCACGAGTTGAAATCACGCTACAACGTTGCCGAGATTGAGGTTCCTGAACCTCAAGAGGAGGACGTGGCCCCCCTGGAGACCCGTAGAAAAAGAAAGAGAGGAGAAAAAGAGGTCGGGGGGACCTCTACCCATCAAGATGTTGAGGAGGTGACCTCGAAGGCTGCCGATAGTCACGCATTTCACCTTACCGGGGGTTCACCGCCTGAGGGAGCTCCCCAGGTTGTTGAGGAAGTCGCTCGGGCCGCCAAGCCGACTGCCCAGGCCGCCGAGGTTAGTGCTTTTCTTTGTGGTTTTCCTTTTATATTGGTCTTTCTCGTCCTCTTGACTTGGGAGTAAATTTTTGTGTTTTTGTTTTTGTAGGCGAGGGATGCTGCGGAGATCCCGGTGGCTCTGAGCTCGGGGGTACCAGGGGCGGGTACCTCCGTTACTGAGCAGGGGGTGCCTGCCTCTGCTTCTTTCACAGCTCGCGGGGAGGGGCTGAGTGTCGAGGTCCCGACATGCACTCTCGCGACTTCGGCGCCGCCGTCCAGTTCTTCGAAGGGGCCCCCCAGAAGCCAATACCTTGCCATCACTATGGAAAAGATCACTTCGGAGGATCTGGATTCTCTGTGGAGTGCAGGGGTGACCTTAGAGAAATTCTTCTTCAAGGACTCGTTGAGCACGGCTGATCAGGCTATGATCGAGTCGGTCGGGCCAGTAGAGGGCCTTGATTCTGCTGAGGTCTTCTTGCAAAGGACAATGGCCATCGTGGACTATTGGAAGCGTAAATGGGCCAAGCAGCAGGAGGACCTGGCGAAGCTGAGGGGCCGAGTCCAGCCCTTGAAGGAAGAGACCAAGACCTTGAAGGAGGAGAATAGGGATTTGGCGGCTGCCCTTGGTGATGCCAAGCTGCAAAATGAGGCCGAGCTCCAAGCCACCAGGAGGGATCTGGAGAGGGTTCAGAAGTCCTTAGAGATTGCTCTGAGGTCTAATGAGACTCACGCTTCCCAAGTGAGTGAGCTACAAGAGCTCGCCAATTCTTCTGAGGCCGGGTGCGTGCCTTAGAAGACGAGGTAACTTCTTTGAAGGCCGATCTCATGGTGGCGGCTGAGAAGCGTCTTTGTGACGAGGTGCTTCTCGGTGGGAAAGAAGAGGAGGTTGCCGCACTCAGGGTGGACCTCTCGAAGATGGCTGCGGAGAAGGCGGAGCTAGAGAAGAAGCTCGAGGGAACTGAGCGAGCTATCCTGTTCGAGCACAAGAGGGGATTCCTCAAGGCAGCTCGCCAGGCGAGGCTACTTGCGCTGGGGGTCGACCTCTCTGCCATGCACATGGAGAAAGAGGTGCGCTTCGGGAAGCTGGTGAAAGAGGACGACCTCCAGGACATCTCGAGCGAAAATGCCTCTGCCTAGGCTAGTTTTTGTATTAGTTTATTTTGTTCTGCTTCATTTTTTCTTTGGATTCAGGTTTCGAACTCTGCAAACATTGATGTGTATATGATATTTTTTGTAATAGCTTAGTTTATTTTGTTCTGCTTGTTTTTTTGTGCTTTTCCAGGGCTGAAACTTGGCCTGATGTAAGTAATTCGTATTGAGGTTCGAACTCGACCCTTGGCGAGATAGAGCGATTTAGACCGAGATTTGAACTCGAACTTTTTGTAAGATAAAAATAATGTTTGCCGAGGTTCGTACTTGATCCCGGTTAGAGTGAAACAAATCGTACTAAGGTTCGAACTCGACCTCGGTTTAGCGTAAAGTAACTCTTACTAAGGTTCGAACTCAACCTCGGGTTAGAGTGAAATAAATCGTACCAAGGTTCGGACTCAACCTCAGTGTAAAGTAACTCTTGCGAAGGTTCGAACTCGACCTCGGGTTAGAGTGAAATAAATCGTACCAAGGTTCGAACTCGACCTTGGTTTAGCATAAAGTACCTCTTACTAATGTTCGAACTTGACCTCAGGTTAGAGTTAAATAAATCGTACCAAGGTTCAGACTCGACCTCGGTGTAAAGTAACTCTTGCGAAGGTTCGAACTCGACCTCGAGTTAGAGTGAAATAAATTGTACCAAGGTTCGAACTAGACCTCGGTTTAGCGTAAAGTATCTTATGGTGAAATGGTGCAGAATTAAGAAGATATGAGTGGAAAAGAATGAGTTATTTTATTGATGTTATGTGTGCCTCGTTAAAAACCCTCTCAGCCAAAACCCATTTTTCTATTTTTTGGGACAAAAGACCGAGGCGGGAAAAGAGTGCACAGCTCATTCATACAATTTTAACTGAAATAAAACTTGAGATGCATGGCATTCCAAGTTCGCGGGATGGGTTTTCCACTGAGTTCTTCCAGTCGGTATGCCACGTTCTCCAAGTCTTCTACAACTCGGAATGGGCCACCCTAGGTGGGTGCAAGCTTTCCGTCTGATGTGTCTCTCCGTGCTTCACCTAATAGTCGCCATACCAGGTCACCAACTCGGAAAGAGCGAGGTCGTACTCGCATATTATATCTTCTGGAAGCTCGGAGTTTGTAGGCTTCTTCATGAATCTGAGCTTCGTCTTTGTGCTCGTCAATCAAGTCAAGGTCAGCTACTATTTCTTGAGCATTTTGCTCGCTGTTGAAGACCTGACGTTTGTGAGATGTCACCCCGACTTCCACTGGGATCATGGCGTCAGTTCCATAAGTTAGCCTATAAGGCGTTTCCTGCGTCATTGATTGAGGGTGCAATGGTACGCCCAAAGGATGCTGGGAAGTTCGTCAGCCCACTGTCCCTTGGCGTTCCCTAGCCGCTTCTTGAGTTCTCGGAGTACCACTTTGTTTGCAGCTTCGACTTGGCCATTAGTTTGCAGATGTTCCACCAAGGTTGGGAGGTGCTTAATTCCAAGTTCCCGAAGGAAGTCTTCGAAGCTTTGCGTGATGAACTGTCGGCCGTTATCGGTGACAAGGGAATGTGGGATTCCGAACCTGCATATGATGCTCTTCCAGGTGAACTTCCGTATATTCTTAGTGGTGATCTTGGCGAGTGGGCACGCTTTGATCCACTTGGTGAAGTAGTTGATTGCCACCAAGAGGAATTTGAGCTGACATTTCACGGGGGGGAACGGTCCTAGGATGTCCATTCCCCACTGGGTGAAAGGCCACGGGGACATCATCTGGTGGAGAGCTTCGGGTGGTTGTCGATGCGCGTTGTCGAACTGCTGGCACTCTTTGCATTTTTGCACGTAGACTTGGCAATCTGACTTCAAGGTGGGCCAGTAGTACCCAGTCCGGAGTACCCTGGCTTCCATCGAGCACGCTCCGGAATGCATTCCACATATACCTCGGTGGATCTCCTCGATGACATAAGCGGCTTAGGGTGCAGTCAAGCATTTGAGCAACGGGGTGGAGATTCCACGCTTGAACAGTTCGTCTCCGACAATTACAAACTTAGCCGACCTTCTCCTCATCTTCTGAGCTTCATCTTTATCCTCGGGTAGAATTCCTGCCTTCAAGTAGTTCCAAATACCTGTCATCCACCCTTGTTCTACGTAGTCGCTGGTGTTGACGACCTTGTCGTCCAAGCTGGGTGAATGCAAGGTTTCCTGGATAATGGTCCGATGCTGTCCAAGGCGTTTGGTACTAGCGAGCTTTGATAGGAGGTCAGCTCTGGTATTTTGCTCTCGCGGTACATGCTTTATAGTGAACTCGTCGAAGGACGAGATCTAATGTGATGCCATGTGGAAATACCGCTGTAGAAGAACATCCTTCGCCTGGTATGTGTCGTTGAGCTTCTCTACCATGAGTTTTGAGTCGCTGTTGCAACTCACCCTCCGTGCTCCGAGATCGTGGGCTAACCTTAGCCTTGCGAGAAGTGCTTCATACTCTACTTGGTTGTTCGTCACTTTGAAACCGAACTTGAGAGATTGTTCCAATGTGACTTGGTTCGGCCCTTCCAGGATGATACCTGCCCCACCACCTTTAGAGTTAGAGGACCCATCAACATACAAAGTCCATACCTGTGGTTCCTCGACCGAGGTTGGCGTCAGTTTGGCCACGAAGTCAGCTAAGCATTGGGCTTTCAGAGTACCGTGGCTTTCGTACTGGATGCCGAACTCGGACAATTCGACCGACCAATGTATCATCCGCCCGGAGAGCTCTGGCTTTCTCAGGATTTGCTTGATTGGGTAGTCGGTCTTGACTATCACCTGGTGACTCTGAAAGTAAGGTCGAAGACGCCAAGCTGCAGTGAAAAGTGCCAGTGCAAGCTTTTCAATCGTCTGGTATCATTTTTCGGTGTCCTGGAGGCCTCGGCTGATGAAATAGACTGGCGTCTGCACTTTCTGGTTTTCTTGCACTATAACTGCGCTGATCGCGCCTTCCGCCACAGCCAGGTAGAGGAGGAGGTCGGTTTGCTAATCTGGCCTCTAGAGAATTGGCGGAGTCGTGAGGAAGGCTTTGAAGTTTTTGAAAGCCTCTTCGCACTGGTCCGTCCATTCAAAAAATTTCAGCTTGCGCAGCAGGGTGAAGATGGGTCCTGCTTTCTCCGCCAGCTTGGGGATAAAACGGGACAGGGAAACCAACCTTCCCGCCAAGCGTTGGACTTCCTTCACACTTTGAGGGCTCTACATCTGGATGATGGTTTTTCACTTCTCCGGGTTGGCCTCGATCCCCCTGTTAGTGATCATGAATCCAAGGAACTTACCTCCTTGGACGCCAAAAACACACTTTTCTGGGTTGAGGCGCATGTTGTGCTTCCTGATCCAACCGAACACCTCGGCCAGGTCGGCAGCATGACCCTCAACCGAGGTTGTTTTGACCACCATGTCATCGACGTAGACCTCCATGTTCCGTCCGATCTGCTGGTGGAAAACCTTGTCCATCAGTCGCTGGTAGGTGGCCCCCACATTTTTGAGATCGAAGGGCATCACTCGGTAGTAGTAGTTGGCGTGATCGGTGATGAATGACGTGTGCGCCTCGTCTAGTGGGTACATCATGATCTGATTGTACCCAGAGTAAGCATCAAGGAAACTGAGGAGGGCGTGCCCGGATGCTCCATCAAACAGCTTGTCTATGCTTGGCAAGGGGTACGAGTCCTTGGGATATGCCTTGTTCAAGTCGGTATAGTCGACGTACATGCGCCACTTCCCCGATCTCTTTTTCACCAGGACCACATTTGCCATCCACGTGCTATACCTGACCTCACGGATGAAGCCTGCGTTCAGTAGCTTTTGCGTCTCGGTAATGATGGCCTCCCGCCTTTCACCACCAACCTTCCGCTTCCTCTAGGCGACTGGCTTCGCCTCCTTGTGAATTGCCAACCTGTGACAGATGAAGTTAGCATCTATACCTGGCATGTCGGCACTGGACCATGCAAAGAGGTCGGCGTTCTTAGAGATTTCAACTTTGAGCTGTCGCCGCAACTCCGAGTTCAGCTGCTGCTAATTTTCGTGCATTGCCCAGGAAGTGTTCCGATCTGGAGGTCATCGAGCTCGTCGATGGGACTCGCCCGTTCATCATGGGAGTCCGACCTCGGATCCAGGTCAGTGATATCCACGTGGGTGATGTGAGCCACTGTGGGGGGACCAGCTCGGCAACGCTCGTCGGATGAAGAGATTTTTAGACTTTTGGCGTAGCATTGCCGAGCTGTCTTCTGATTTGCCTTGACGGAGATAATCTTGCCATCACTCCTCGAAAATTTCATAGTGAGGTGCGAGGTGGACACCACTGCTCCGAGTTGGTTCAACGTCGGCCTTCCGAGTAGGACGTGTTGGCTTCCACGAGGAGGTATCGGACTCCTTGTGTCGGGAGAGGTTCCGAAGGTTGTCAGCAGGTCTACGTATCCTCGAGTGTGTACTCGCTCTCCTGCAAATCCAACTAGTGGTTCTGTGTGAGGTTGGATAAGGGAGTGAGGGATATCTAACCTGAGGAACGTCGGCCAATATAGGACGTCAGCCGAGCTTCCTTGGTCAATCAACGTCTTGTGGACCTCCCAATTGGCAACCTCCACGGCGATGACCCTTGGATTGTCCTGGTTGGGGCAGACACCGGTGTAGTCATTGTCGGTGAAGGTAATCGGCGGTGAGCTTTGGTGTGAGGCCGAGGTAGTGGAGTGTACGTTGTTGATACTACGCAGGTGTTTTTTTCGGGCCGAGCTGCTGGATCCTTCGCCTGTAAAGCCCCCTGCGATTGTGTTGATTACTCCCCGTAGGGGAGCTGACCCTGTTTCCTGGCTTACCTCGGACTGCACTGCACCATCGACATTTTACTGAGAGCTAGAGGGTTGGTCCATGCGAGCTCCTGAACCACGATCTCTGCCCCATCCTCTTCCATTGTAGCCTCCTCGGTGGCCTTGTTGTCTTTGGACATATTGGCCGAGGTGACCCGCCTGGACGAGTTCCTCGATACGATCTCTGAGTGTGCGGCACTCTTCAGTGGTGTGACCGTGGTTTCTGTGGTATCTGCAATGCTTGGATTTATCTGCACTATTGGGGTTGTGACTTGGTGGTGGCAGGGTGAGCAGGTTGCTTTTGCTGGCCTCCTCTAGGATGTGCACTCGGGGCGTATTCAGGGGAGTGTAGAAGTCGTATCTCCCCCCCTATTTGCCCTGGCAGTGTTCTTGAACTGGCTGTCATTGGTGACCTTCATCTTGTCTTTGTGTCCATGGTCCGGCTTCGCTTGTGATTTTCTGCGAACCTGGTCACGAAAAGCGGAGTGCTCTTTCATCTGTATGTACCCTGTAGCTCGGGCACGGAGTTCGTCCATGTCACGAGGAGTTTCTCGACACAGGCTATCGACGAACGGTCCTTGCTTGAGTGCCATGAGCATGGCATGTAGGGCGACCTCGCGATTCAAATTTTGAATTTTCACCGAGATGCCGACAAAACGTTCCATGAATTCCCATAGTGGTTCGTCATCGCTCTGTCTGAGACTGGCTAGAGCGGCTGACGTAATGTGATGAGGTTAGCTCATTGTATACTGCATCGTGAACCGTCTGACCAGAGTGTCGAAGTTGTCAATCGACTCAACAGGTAACTGGGTATACCAGTTGAGTGCAGCCCCCTTGAGCGAGGTTGAGAAAACCCTACACAGAACAGCATCGTCATTAGTGTATAGGTTTACCTGTGTGACATATAAGTCAATGTGTTCATCTGGATCCATCGTGCCGTCGTAGCGGTCGATGTGGAGGGGCTTCCAGCCGAAAGGTAGAGGTGTCTCCATGATACCGTCTACAAAGGGATGGCGGCGAATGCTCGTCCGATTCCCCGGAGCTGGAGCCGGGGCATTGCTGACTTCATGTGCCGACCTGTTCGTTAGCGCGTGAGACCGATGTGTGGCAGGTCGGGGAGTCGGTGCCATAGGCGCGGTTGGGGGTTGAAAGACCGAGTGCCCTACCTCTTCGTGTTGGCTACTCGGTTGAGGGGGCTGATCAGAAGGGCGCCGAGGAAGCTGGGCGCGGATACGCTCGTTCTCAGCGCGCAGCGTTGCTAGGTCAGCCTCATTCGCGGTACGCAGCGCTGCTAGGTCAGTTTCGTGTGTGGCACGGATGTTTTGCAGATCGGCGATGTGTTGCTGCCTCATCTACTCGACTTGTTCGATCAGCCTTCTCAATGCTGCTTCGTTGTCCATGCTTGTCGTGCGATCTGCGTCATCTGTTGCGCGTCTACTATGGCTTCGGGTGAACACCATAAGCGTGGCCGATAAGAGCTGTCTTGATCGGCCCCACGATGGGCGCCAAATGTTCTTACCGGAGATCGGTCGTAGGGGACGATCTGTTGGGTAAGATCAGCGAGCCTCCTTCAATGGTACGCTTGTTGCTCCGAGATGGGGTTGGTACCTGCAAAAGAGACTCCAATGCTAAAGTTAGTGTTTGTGGGTGTATGAGTCTCGTATAAGTAATGCACGTACCTTAGTGTGAATTAGGGTTTTGTTGGGCCTTGGGCCTAAGATCAGTTATGACCTATTTAGGTAACGGATCTCGTCTTGGCCGAGGTCTCCCAGCGCGTGTCCGAGGTTGTTTTGCACTGTAATGCCGAGCTGGAGCTTGGCTTCGCGGTACGGATAGTACAGTTTTTTTATCATAATTTTTCCTTCCTAAACATTGATATAAGCACCTCAAATCATTCAGAAGATTGAACACTTAAAGGGTAAAACTATTTATCATCCTTATTACAAACTACATTTTCACAACTTAATCTTGTAAGACATCTTGTGAACTAAAAACCCTATCTAAAGCTATATATATGATATTAAGTTGATCCTAATTTTATTATAAAGATAAGAAAATTATCTCCAACTTCTATATTGACCTCAAGATCTAATTATGTCACCTAATACTTTTGGGAAAAAATAAAATTGCAACGTTTCATCATAAATTTGATAGTATGACCTTTGTTCATTAATTTAATCATAACTTGAGTTCTAAACCTCCTTTAAAGTGATTCCTACGGCATTTGAAAGCCAACATCCAAGGCTACAACATTTATGAAGATTACAAAATCTAATTCTATCATTTAAGCCTACTCAAAAGACTTACAACGTACGCATATTACATTTTGTACATAGAATATGAGGTTCATCTTTTAACTCATATAACTCGGTCATTCCTTAACATTTTTATGTGATTCTTAAGTTTAAATTGTAGTTCTAAATATCTAATTTCTAACCCAATAATTGAAACTCAATTTCATTAATTACATGTGGAGAAATCAGATAAATACCAAGGTATGTTCATACTAGAATTTTCAGAATCTGACACAACTCACATCCAAACCCTCTTCTCCCAATTCAAATGGTAAAAGTTCTCTATAACATGCAATTAACATTTCAAATCATTCAATTCAAACATATCAATCGATATATTCACAAACTATCACAACAAGTTCCCTTAGGGTTTCGCACAAGAACCTTAGATCATACAATTACAATCCAAAACATACAATTGATCATACATTCAAACAATTCATTTCATTAGGAACATGTAAGAAAAATAAGAGACAAAACAAACATATTTGGAGAAAATCCCTCATACATAGGCATACAACAGAGACAGGATTGAGAGTCAATCTCACTATCCAACATACATCCATGCTTAGAGCAAGACTACTCACTCCCTCTTACCTCAATGATCAGCAAACTCTCAATGATCACCAAACTCCATATGTGAATCTCTGAGGTTGTCATCGGTTGTTTGTGGTTCTCCCTCCTCTTTGGAGCACGAGACGAACGTGTTAATGATAATGTGAAGTGAAACAACACTAACTCTACTATCATATTTATAGAGACATTAACCTTAACAAATGTGACTCATTGGCAAAAGCCAAATTAATTATTTCTCACAATTATCAAAATAATAAAATCAAGAATATATCTTTGAAATAATTGTTAAATAAACTATTATCGTAAAATATCTCTCAAAATATATTATTATCCTAATTAATTATTTCTCACTATATTGAAATAAGTAAATAACAACTACTATTATTTCAAAATATTACTATATAATACTAGCCCAATTAATCAATTCAAAATCTTATATATAAATACATAAGATAATATTTATTCAAATAAATAATTTTGAAATCTTTATTTTCTCTTAAATATATAAGATAATATCTCTTTGAATAATAAAATTTTGAAATCTTTATTTTTCTTATCTTAAAACATTCTTATCTATAAAACCTCTAAAATAATCAAAAGTCATGATGTCTAATCAAAATATGTTAGATAAAATATATTTTTATCTCTAATAATAACAAATAATTTCACAAATCTTTCTTTAATTAACAAAATAATCATAGTCATTTAAAAATTTATTTAATATATATAATTATAAACTTATATATTTAATTAAAATATTCTTTTAATAATTTTATAAAACTTGAGGTGTTACAACTTCATACAAATCAATGGTTGAAATCACACTAATTTAAACACGGACACTATTCACACGTCAGACTACTTAAAAAAAATTTGTTGTTTGTGACAAATAAATTGACGATCGAGATTGCTTTATACAAATTGATATCTAAGATTGCATCGATTCAAATACATATATTATTCACGTGTCAAGTTGATTTAAAGAATTTCATCTTTTGTGACAAACAACTAGATGATCAAGATCATCTCATACAAATCAATGGTTGAGATTACACTGATTAAAACATAAACATTATTCACATGTCTGACTGCTTTAAAGAATTTTGTCTTTTATGATAGACAAATGGATGACTGAGATTGATCCACACAAATTGATGGCTATGATCACACCAATTCAAATGCAAACACTATTCATGCATCAGACTGCTTTAAAGAATTTGATCTTTTGTGACAGAAAAATGGACAGTCGAGATCGCTCTGTACAGATCAATGGTTGAGATCACACTGATTCTAACGCAAACATTGTTCATGCATCAAACTACTTTAAAGAATTTCGTCTTTTGTGGCAAACAAATGGACGATTGAGATCGCTCCATACAAATTGACAATTGAGATCACATCAATTCAAACACAAACATTGTTCATTCTTCTTTAAACAAAACTACTCTTTTGATTTGTTTTATGCAACATTTCCTCACCATCAACCTTCAATATAGCCAAACACAACCCCTTATCCCTTAACTTATAAACACTCTTTCAAAATTATGGCTATATATGTTTATTACAATGGTGAAATGATTGTCGACGAGAAAGTAAGGGCATTGTATAGATGCCCTCACCTAACCAAGATAGTAGTAAAGTAAGGCTTTGTCGTTAGAGGAGTTGAAACATAAGATTGAACAACAAATCCAAATTGCCCTTACCCAAAGGGTTTCTAATGTTTATTTTTGCCACCTTTTATTTGTTGGAGGTACTTATGTTAACTATGGATCGACGCTCATTAAAGAAAAGGAAGACATCCAAATGATTGTTTTGCTAAAGATAATTACAATAGTCTTGTGTGCGTTGAGGTATATATAACATTGAAGAATATTCTTGAGCCTCCAAGTTCTCAACCCAATTTTAATTTAAATGCACCTAACACTGAAATAGAACTTACCCCTTCTTATACCGAACTTGAACCTGTAAACCTATCTTTTGAATGGGAAGAAGATACATCTCCATATACCTAACTCCTAACTACTGAAATTTTTCTACCCAATTATTCGCATCTCAATCACTCTAATTTCATGAAAGCCAACTACATCTACATCATGTCAGTCACCATGATTGGGAGGCAACCACAACAACCACAATAGTCCAACACCAACAACTTCGAGTTAGAGGAATACATGAAGAATATGTTGGTCCCTTTAGAGAACATGAAGACAACAAGCTTGCACGTAATGCTAACGATGACGGCGATGATGATGATGATGGGAAAAAATGACAACAATGTAGCAAGCCCACTATTCACTCCAAGCATATACAATCCCCATCCACACATGCTTCAATTAAATTTGGATAAGATAAATGCTAATGATGCAAAATTCAAACACTTCTTGGACCATGAAAGCATTCCACCTAAGGCGGGAACTTTATCTATTGGGCAATGATTTCCAAACAAATATATAATGGATTTTGAAATCAAAGAATTTCACATCAAGAACCATGTTGAATACAAAAAAAAAAATATGATACAAGACGAATAGTTGAATATTGTCCCAAAGAGGGATGTTGTTGGTATTGTAGAGCATACCTTCACAAAAATGAAATGTGGGAGATTCGTTCACTACCTTATCCACATACATGTGCAGTAGAGGTGTTTTCTCAAGATCATGCAAAGTTGGATTAAAAGAAGATTATTGAATAAATCATGACAATAGTTAAAATGGATCCAATGACTACAACTCCACTATTGATTGAAGTAGTTAGAGATAACATAGGGTACATTGTCTCCTACACAAAAGCTTGGAAGGCTAAGCAAAAGGCATTAGAATGGATATTTGGAAACTAGGAAGAATCGTACAAGTTATTGTCAAGATGCCTTCAAACCTTACAAGTTTATGTTCCTGGAAGAATCATCCAAGTTCAAACACACCTAATTCTTGAAAATGATGTCTTAGTTCTTGGTAAATGAAGATTCCATCGACTTTTCTGAACTTTCAAACCATTCATTGATGTGTTTGCATATTACAAGCCAATTGTTCAAGTTGATGGAACATGGCTATAAACAAATACCCAGGGACTCTATTGCTAGTTGTGGCTCAAGACAGGAACAACCACATATTATTGATAGCCTTTGTCATTGTCAAGGGTGAGGAAATAAATGTGTGATTCTTCTTCTTGAAAAATTTAAAAAGGCACGTCACACTAAAGTGGACTTTGATTGATCTCAGGTAAACAAATTTATTAAAAGTGCTTACAACCAGGAGGACAGTGGGTGGGGGTGAGATCAAACGTTGAATGTGTTTTTGTATTCGACATATTACGCAAAATTTCATGAGAAAATACAATAATGATTATCTACACAAATCTATTGTCAACATGGGTAAGTAACTAGTTCATCTAAATTATGTTTTTTTTTTCATATGATTAGTTCTAATGTTGACAAATACTACATTTATGTTGTCTAACTTCTCAGGATATATATGCATTGACAGGAAGCATGTTCCACTATTATTATGATGATCTTTGACTTTAAAAACCAAACGTTGCCAATTGGCTTGATTGCATACCTAAGGAATTGGATTCAAGCATTTGACGAAGGTCAATGGGGACACTTGTCAACCAACCTTGTAAAGTCTATCAATTCAATACTTAAGAGTACTCAAAATTTACCGATAATATCATTGCTTATATAAACGTACTTCAAGCTTACTAAATTATTCGATAAGAGGGGGAACGAAGCAAATGCAATGTTATCAACTAATCAAGATAAATTTCCAAAAAAATCATGGATGATGCATTAGAAAAATCCACCTCTCACAAAGTTGAAATGTTTGATCGACAAAATCAATCATTCATCATGTCTAAAATAATAAGTTCACGAGAGGGTGGACAACCATTAAAAAGATTTAAAGTACACTTCTAAACACAAAAGTGTGATTATGATAAATTTCAAGTGATATGCATGTCATATTCACATGTCGTAGCTACATATGCACATGTTCACCTTAATCACATGTGTATAGTACTTAGTTTGGATTACTGTTCGACAAAAAATGAGTGGCCAAAATATAACAGTGATGAATGATGTCATAATCCAAGAATGCAAAAAAATTCCAACGGTTACCCAAAACTTACTTGCATACACATTGAGATGGATCTCAAAGAAAAGAGTCAACAACTTCAATAATTATGACTATTTTTTTATATATATGTATATATATTTTACGTTTGAATAATGAAAAATTCAAAAAAAATATTTTTTTGTTATTTATAATATTTAAATTTACTTTATCTTTTAATCTTAATTTATGCTTTACATATTTTTTTACAACATTATATTTTATCCATTGAAATATCATATACATTAATTAAATTACACAAAAATTTACTTTTATAATAATCATAAAAAATTTATCTTAAAAAATTAAATATTTTTTAAAATGTATTATTTATTTAAATAATTTAATTACTATAATAATTTATTTTAATTTAATTTATATTTTCATATATTAATATTAAGAATTAGGATATACATATAAAAGATTCTCGACTTTTTCGATGGACATGAAAAGGAAGACATTTAGATCATTATTTTCAGAAGGTGGACACTTCTCTTATTAAATGTTGAAGTGGGGGCATATGAACAGAAAATTCTCACAAATTCCGTAAAAATTAAAACTTTTTTTATTTTAAGATCATCAACATCTGAAAAATAACGTTGGCAATTGGAGGATTTGTTTAAAGTTTTTTCAAGATCATCCCGGTTGGCTACTCATCGTTGGAATTTTTTTCTCTTTCCTTTCGCAGAATTTATGTTTTTGAACAATGATGTAACAACATAATTTTTTTTTTCTTCTCTTCAATGTCACTTCTATCGAGGGTGTTAGATCATGAAAAAGAGCAAAAATGCAAAATAAAGAGACAAAGTATTCAAAATTAATTCATTATTTTTCAATTAAAAAACAAATGAGTAAACTAGTAGAAAATGTTACGTATTATTCATCTCAACCATTTAATGAGAGAGATTCTAAGGTAGACTAGTGTGATAGGTGGTTTATAGTGGTGAATGATATGTACCACAAGATTGTAATGTTCTATAAAATTAACCGTGCACTCACTGTCTTTTTTATTTTTTTACCCTCTCCCTCCTCGTTCTCAAATTCACAGTGGACTACACATTATGCCAAACACATGAGGTAGGTGAGGCCAGAGTCTGATATGTTCATGGTAGAAGAGGGTGAATTGGTGAATTAGTGAAAGGGTAACACTGTTAGAAGTTAAAGGTATATCATCTTCCATTTATGCGTTGTAGAAAAAAAAGGTTGAGGTAAGGGAAACAAAAACAAAATTAAAAAAGAGAATTATTTTTTGCTTGCATATGGTATATATTAAATCTGATAGTACAAAACCAATCCAATGATATACATTAGTTGATCACCGTAAGAGTGCACCGGAGATGGCAATGGGGCAGGTCGGGTACATTTCATGATATTTGTTCTCATTCCTGCGATTCAAATTCATTCTCGTATCTGTATTCTTTAGGTATATAATTTTTGTCTCCATCTTTGTCCTTATCGGATATCAGATATACTTGTACCCGTACCCAAGGACGGAGCCAAGGGGGGACCTACGGGTGCCACGGCCCCCCCAACAATTTTAATTTTTTTTTATATTTTTTTTTATATGCTTTTGATACTTTAATTTTCATTTATTATAAATTATATATTATTTATTCTCGGCCCCCCAGTATTGAAATCCTGGCTCCGTCCCTGGCCGTACCCATATCTGTAAAAAAAAAATTTGCAAAACAATACACAAAATTTTTAAATTATTTTTTTATTATGTTACAATTATAATTAGGTTATTTCTCTATCCCATATTTTAATAAAAAGACTTATAAATAATTAAATAACTATAAATGTTTCACATTATAATAAATAATCACACATAATAAATATTAAAATTCTTTAACACATTTAAATCGGGGGTGGGTATTAAACCGAAGATGAAGACGAGGATAGGTACGTGGCGAGTAAATATATACTCGTACTCGTACCCGATTTAATATATTGAATTTTACTCGTACCCGTATCTGATCAAACTAGGTATTCCCCATCAAAGTCCAAACGAGTTTAGATATTATCCACGAGTATGAGTTTATTTGTCATCCGTATTGTGCACCCTTTCACTTGTCTTAATATGATAATAATAAATGAGATTTTTCTGGACAATCATAAATCACCGGAAAGAATGGTCCACCCTAACATGAGTTTTAATAATAATAATAATAATTTATGTAAGTGTAACCCTTATTATTAAATGAGATTTTTTTTACTTGGAAAGTTTTAGATTAAATATAAAAAGAAAAAATTAAAGGTGTCACTTGGTATGAGTTTTTACATAGTTAATTCTCTTTTTTATGAAATTTTATGAATTCTTAAAACATTCAATTTTTTTTAGAGTTAATAGACCGGTCAAAATAGATCAGTCACACAATCGAATTCAATTTTAAAATAAATTTAAATATATTTTTAAGTTATCAAATTTAAGATATATTTATTTTTAATCTCTTAAATTTTAAATTACTTTTTTTAATTTTGTAACTTTTAAAAATTTTGAATTAATTTCTCATGTCATCAATAATGTATCTAAAAGTGACAAATTGAGATGATTATGCAACATCAATTAACTCTAATATGATATTTTTACTATTAAAAATACTAATAAATAGATTTTATATGATAATATTTGACAGATTTTCTAACAAAATTTAAATATAAGAATTAAAATGAGATTTTTAAAAATTTCAAAACTAAAAAAATCAAATTTAAATTTAAGAGAATAAAAACTCATTTTCCTTAAATTTGAAAGATAAAATCATATTTAAAGCTTTAAAATATTTTATAAGACTAAGGTTACAATGGGAGCGTTACATCAAATTATGTCTTCAACAGTTGGAACAGTTTGACATCCATTAGATCTATATATGTTCAAACAGATGGCTTTCTTTAGTCTTTTTGTCTATCCTATTTTCCCAATTTGCCTGACCTCTTCTGCTCACACTCTCCCTTCTTCCACGAGACATGGCCTTCCTTCTCCCTCCCCTTTCGACAAAGATGTTGACACTGAACAAAATAACACGCAATGGAAATAGGGAAGTGTTGACAACAAATAAAAAGTGGGCGTGCTCTCAACAATTTGAAACGTCTCGCAATGATAATTATTTCTCTATTTCCAGTTGTCTTCATTTTTTGCACTGTGTTGGTGGCTTGTTTTATGTTTGCATATTTGGGTTGGGCAGAAAAAGGTGGGTTGATGGTTATGATGGGAGAAAGAAGTGTAGTGTCTGGATCGTGTGAAACTATGTTGTTGATGATTCAATTGATGAAAAAAAGAACGAGAGATTTTCAACAAAAAATGTGGACGAGAAGCAATAAAGACGATGGACCATTGGTATTTAATGAGTTTGAACAGTCTTACTTGCTTCAAAGTAATATTATAATAGAGTGATCGATTATTTTAAAGGAAAAGAATTTGTTTTCTAATACAGATAATCAATTTTTGCATTGATAAAAGTAACCAATTACATTAGAGAGAAATCGATTACTCTAATGAAAAATTTCAAATTCACTTGATTCTTATAAAAGGAATCCTTTTTTACTCAATTATTATGCACAAAGATGATTACGCATTTTTAGTGTATTGGGGGTAATATAATTTTGAACCAAAACGACTCAACACAGTAACACGCGGTATTCAGTTTAGGCTTTGTACTTGATATCAGTATATCCAACGTGTTACTTTGATAATCACTAAAACATACTTTTCCCCATCCGATAGCAAGTCGGGTAAATAAATGCTTTTAATATCAATAATTTTCAATCTTAAGAAAGGTTTGTTCTACAGTAGAGATCAGTTCAATCAAACTCAACCACGAGTTTTTAAACAATTAAAACTTGATTAATTAAAAACATGCAAGAGGCAGTTTCAATACATCCAACCTCGTTAGAGTCACTGAGCTGTGTACCTGAACAAGGGAAAAAAAATATTTATATTAGCAAGAAAAAAATACCAATGTATGAAATACGTCCTATAGGTAATAATTATGTATCATTATGCAATATTGATTTTATCAAATAACTAGCGTAGGAATTCAAAATTCGTCCACAATACTAATATGTATCATTATGCAATGAACGATCACATCCAAAATGTTTTAAACTACACCTTACCCAGTACGCACGCACAAACACCAGACATATATATAGTCAGCCGAATCTCCCTGTTTTTATCCCAATAATTAGTAGACAGAACCCTCTTGATTCAATATGCATTGTGCAGCAACAAGCACTAATTCACGGGCAAAATTAACGAGATTTAAAATCTTAAAATTACATAAGTTAAAATTATGGGGGGTATCAAGAACCAGTTACTACTCGACACTTCAAAAGATTGTCCACAGTAACAATTTCCTGGCAGACGTTTCATTCCTATCTCCAAACAGGTATCACATTGCCAATATCCCCCTATGAAGACAAAAAGCCAACTGTCCTCCAGACTCTTGCAAGCCAATCTGCAAATCATCAAGGTAACAGATCTGTGTTGAAACACCTGAAAGGTTCTTATTTGGTTCTTCTTCTCCTGTCTCTGTCCCTATCCCTATCCCTATCCCTGCCTCTATCCTTATCATGATCATCCCTCTCTCTGCTTCCACTCTTTTCCCGATGCCGGTCCCTTCCTCGATCATTATCAAAATCATAACTTCTATCTCTTTGTCTGTCTCGGTCCCTTTCTAAATCATGTTCTCTATCTCTGTCTTTGCCTGATGATTTTGGCTGTGGACTACCACTTGGACTTCGGCTACGGTGTCGTTTCCTTGAAACATCATGCCTATCCCTCCTTTCTGAAGTTCTTCCTGCAATTATAAAATAATAAAACAAAATCCTTCACATTCTAAAACTTTTACATCATTTGAAAGCTTGATGCAGGATAATAAAAAGTATCAACACTTGCAGCGATATAATTTCATATTTTCATGACATTTTGAGAGAAATTGGCAGCAAGTGTGGAAAGGGTGAAACAGTTGGAGGAAGGAATTAAAAACAGAAATGTATGAAAGCATGCATACGACAACAGTTATGCCTAGATACACTCTGGATTTCACTCCATGCTTCTGATTCCTTCTTTTTTACTCCTATCAAACCACATTTCTGCACATCTACTGACTGAAAATTATAACAATTATGTGTCCTCTTTGTTTCATAGAGGAGTGGATCAAGAATTTGAAACTGGGCTGACACCAGGAAGCACCAAAGCCATTAAATCTAACAAAGTTAGACCAGGTTGGCCATCCTCACTTAAAATGAAAATGAACACCATTGAATACTAATCATCAAATCACATCTCACTCAAAAAGCAACTCCAAAGGTACCATCTCAAATAGGCAATAACATCATCACATGCAACTACAGTAGGTTACCGTCACTGAGGTCAAGTAAGAAATATAAATAACATCCAAGCTTATAATGATTAACATTGTTTAGTTTCTAGCATGATTGCAGAATATTATATGTACTTAAGCAGATGACTGTCAATGTTATTTAATTTTCTAGACAATTGTAAGATAATTAAAATGCAATATCACATCTAAACCAATGTGTAACAAGGCATTTGAAATTTCAAATTTCAAAATATCATTGGGATGTCAGTAAATGCTAAATCAATTGCTTCTGCATCACTTTCAGAAATAGAAAGAACTCACTATTGCCTTGACCATCTTCACCGGAATCTGATAACCCATACTCCGCTTGCAGCCGTTTCCTATGTGACTGAACTTTCTTCTCAATTTCCTCCAAATTTTTAATCCCCCTTTCTTCAAGAGACTCACGGTATTCAATTAAAGCAACCTCCAAGCGTCTCAGCTTTTGCCTGTACACCATTTCATGGTAAGCCCCATAAGAAAAAACAGATTTAACATAAACCTTTAATTAGCTGTACCCTCCCTGTCCTCACCCCCAAAAAGAGATAATAGATTTGAATAACTTTCAGCGATAGAAAGTTAAAACCACAATCAAATATAAAAAGAAACACAAAAAGAATAATCAAAAGTAGGTTGTGTATAAAGGAAGAACAAAAAGACATGATCTACTAGTCATACTATCAACTACTGAAAGAATGAAAGAGAGATCAATTAAGGCAAAATATAATACAAACCTCTGCTCTTCATTCATTCCACTGTCAGCATGAGCAGGAAAACTTGTATCAGCTGCAGATTCTGATTCATCAGCTTTAATAAGACCTTCACCCGCATTCTCACTACCAGAAGATGAGTAGCTTAAGCCGAGATTTTTTCCACTTCTCTTTTGTTCATCATCACTCTCATCATCCTCTCGAGCCCATTTAGAGGCTGGCAAAACTGGATCATTCTTCTCCTTTTTTGTGAAGGCTTTAAGTTCAGGCTGTGGAATAGGAAGGGTTGAGGCTAAAGATACAGAACTTCTTCCCTGAGACTGCAAATCTTCATCCCCATAATGGCTCCATGCAGATAGTCCTACTGGTTCAGGTTCTGCACTTGTTTCTCGCCGATTACTTGAATATTTCCCAGAACTCCCTTGGTTGTGGGCATATTTCAATTCGTCATCTAGCTCATAACCTCTTTGCTTTTCTGCCTCTTCAAGGCTTAGCAACCGGGCAACCATCATTTCTCTACCACCAACAAGTGACAATCCATTGTGTCGGCACCGTCTTTCCAGCTCAGCAAGAGGAAGATTCATTAGCTCCTTCATTGCAGCCCCTCGACCCATTGCCAATGCAGCATCTTGGTTGGTCTTGCCACCAATAACTGTATCATCAGAAGTGGTCTTCTGCTCAATCTCAGGTGCATCACCACATATGGAATGGAATGGAGTTACACCAGAGTTCCCAGGTCGAAGGAAAGTGGCTCTTAAGCCATTCACATAAGCATCTGAAAAGAGAAACCAGTCGGCCCACACTTGTAAAACTTTCATCACTCTTTCCTGGAACATTTCAAACAAAGATCACCAAACAGAATAAGAAAGAATAATAAGAAATTATAACAAGGCAATCTATTATTGTTCAGCCTACCTTTAGGGCTTCAGCAGTAATACGCCCCATAATGCTACGATACAGGTCATTAAAACTCTCCATTATGTCTGGTAATGTTGCTTCAAACTTTGTGCGATATGCTGATGCATTTCTTACAGGAGCACTACTATTATGAAGAATATCAGAGACAAGCATAAGTCTTGCAATTTTAGTCGGAATAGGGGTTTCTTTAAGCGTCAAGGATTCAGTCAAAACTTCAACTATCTGCAGTTAAGAGTAGATATGATTAAGGAAGCATCCTCCAAAACATACAAAATGAAAGATAGCATGAGAATGATAATAGCAGACAAGTCTGCATATTTTTTCTTCTGTTTATGAAATCAGGTAATTTGTTTTATTCATCAGATTAGCTTAAATTTTATGGTAAACAATGCATACATGGCATTCCAATGTTATCCTAACTGTATGAGCCATGTGAGCTTATTTTAAGCATAGGCTGAGGATATTTTAGTTCAATGGTACATATAAAATATAGCTCCAGGGATTCTCAGGCCAAACCCATGTCAGCTATGGCATTTAGCTGAGCCTGAGCTAAAAAACCCACTGTAGTTAGCTAGCAATATGATGCCAGGATAAATTAAGAAATACTATAGGACCAGGGGGAAACAAATACAAATCCTAATATCATACTTTGGAGAAATGTAATAGCTCAACTAGCAAAGCTGCAGTATATTACAATTTTTTTCATTGCAAGTCATTAGTAATTTTTTGTTCAGGACTTTGGGTCTTTCAGTTTTGCATCAGCTTAGTTATAGGATTTTATTAATGGGTTGTTATTTTAAATTTGGACCTTGGTAGTCCTACATAATGTATAACCTGCGAATTCAACTTCCAATCATTTTTGTTCTCCCTTCCCTTAACCAGGCCCAGTTACCCTACCAAAGCCACAAGCCTAAAGTCTTTTCTTCCTTCAAACTACCCTTGGAAAACCAAAGTTACTATTCATGGTGTTGATCGTCCAAATTTTCTGTTTGTGGGTATTGTTCATAGCCAAGGCATCACCTTGAAGGAACATCAAGGTCAGGCCATGAACCAAGCCTTAGGCAAAACGCTGGGTTGAACTCAACAATAATTTTGTTTAAGTTGAAGAGAACTTGTTAAAAGAATGTACCATATTATTTAAAAATTAATACGTTCCAACAAAATTTGAGCAAAGATCAATTCCAGATAACTTTAGTATCTTTTATTAGAGTACAAAGTTGTGTAAATAGATTGAATAATTCGTAACGAGATCTGCTGGGGTAAAGCCCAAGGAATCACCATAAGGCTGTCTATGCCCAGTACTTGGATTTGAGCTAAAGTCCATCAAACCAAAAAGTGTTAGGCTTACAAGAACAGAATAATAGATGATTTCAAAAACGGACAAAGTAAGCAAAAGGGCTAAAATGGATAAGTTGAATATAATTTTATTGACTGAAACCAAGCAATGTTGATTATACTGTGGTGAAGATAACAATACTACCTCCCCAGCTGCATCAGCATTATCTAAAGAAAACCCCATAGCCTCTTTTATCTGGCTTCTCTCTAATGTTAAAGCACGCAGCATATCTTCAAACTCATCCCTCTGTGCATCAGTCAGTGTTCTTTCAGGCTCTACACGCTGCAATATATTTGATCCAAACAAGGAAAGTTAAAAAAGCGAGTAGATCATGAGAGACAGGGTAGAGAAATTGCGTTCATCCTGATTGAAAATACAACAAAAAAAAGTACCCTGCTTCTTCCTCCAGCATGTGTCGAACCAGCCTCCTTTTCATGTTCTGGACTTTTTGATGTTGGTAATTGGGGAGGAATCCATCTGGAGAAAGAAAAATATATTTGTCTAGATAATACTTATTTCTAATGACACATCCAGTTCAAAGACAACAAACAAAACAATTGATAGAACAACAATTGATTAAAGTAATAAAATATAATATTGAACATTAAAAACACATAATACAACAAAGTTGTTGTTCCAGAGTAAAAGTCTCTTATCACATAATAAAGCAACACACTTGCTGTCCCAGAGACAATGGTTTCCTACAAAAAGAATTCTCAATCACAAATTACAAATAACTTCCCACTGCCTAATTACACAACCTACAATCAGATATATACTCCTAATACATAACTACCAACCATTATTTTCTAAACATAACTATCCTCCTACAGATTCTAATAAATAACTAAAAGTAGTTATTTTCTATATATAATTGTCACCCTGGAGTTTTTAATATAAATATGACTTTTAAGGCAATTATTTTCTACACAACTGCCCAACTAATAGTTCCTATCAACAATCCACCAATTCTCTTTATTCCTTTTACCTTTTCTAATTGTTGGCAATAAATAATAATGAACAACATACTCCCTAAAAAGGAAAATAATGATTACAGTACCTTCCACTACCCGTTATCATGATGAAAGGTTCAGTCCTCCATCTTTGAAGAGTATCACCCTGTATTGCAGGCAAAATAACACATTTTCAATCAACGATTCTAAAACATCTATGTTAAACCATTATGTCAATTTCCTTTTATGGATTCTTTAATGTTAATATATTGCCACAGTACTTGAGCATTTTGTTTAATCAACACATTGCCAAAAGGTAAATGGCATACTCACGAACAGGAAATTGTTGTACCTGGGCAAATGAGTAGAGTCTCCAAACGTAGTAGGTATGTTCCTTTGAGCCAAGAACAAACAAGAAGTTGAAAAGTGGATTGCCACGACCCCTCTCCATAATAGCTTGTTCGAAAGCACATCCACCATCCAGGACATACAAAGCCATTGTATCAATTACATGCCTTAGATGTTCATCCTCGGGAGGTGTAACCATTATATCAGGAACATTAGGAGTTAGAACCTACCAATGAATTCGGAATATTACGGGTAAGAACCATAAAGTAATTGTACATCTAGTATTTTGTATTGTTATAAAGGCTAAAGCTAAAAGGATAAAAAGCAGAAAAACAAAGATGAAGAACCATGCAACAGAGCAAGTCAATCACATTAAAGATCTAACAAAGACACTTATGAGAGAGAGAGATATGAGAGAGAGTTTTAGAGAATTCAGTGAATTGTATTATTGATGAATGAAAAGATAAAAGCAAAGATTACAATAAGCGTATATATAAACATAACCAACTTCTAACTAACTATGACAGTTAACTAACTTCAATACACTTAATAAAGGTGTTTATTATTCTATTCTCTAATATACCCCCCACAAGCTCAAGGGGGATGAAAGATAGTGGACGAGTCAGTCACATTGAGCTTGGACCTAAGAAACATAAACCTCTTGGGTGACAGAGCTTTAGTTAAAACATCTGCATATTGATGTTGAGCAGGTATGTGGGAGACAATAAGAGCTTTGCTTAACACCTTCTCTCGAACAAAAAAGATGTCAAGTTCCATATGCTTAGACCTTGAGTGTAGGACAGGATTGTGAGATAAAGAAACAGTACTTTGATTGTCACAAAGTACTTTGGGAGTATTAAATTTGACGTGCAATTCCTTTAGAAGGGATTGAAGCCATAAAACTTCCGTAACAGCTTGAGCCAAGGCTCTGTATTCAGCTTCAGTACTTGACCGTGCAACAAGTAGTTGCTTCTTTGACCACCAAGATACAAGATTAGGACCAAGATAAATGCACGCAGCTGAGGTAGATCGTCTATCATTAGGATCAGCTGCCCAGTCAGCATCAGTGAATGCAGTGAGATTAAAAGAATTAGTAGATGTAGCAGGTGTGAACAGCAGACCATGACCAAGAGTGCCTTTGAGATATCTAAGTATCCGTTTAACCACTTTCCAATGCTCCTCCATTGGTAAGCACATAAACTGACTTACTTTATTAACACTAAAAGCAATTTCTGGCCTTGTAATTGTGGCATATTGCAGAGCACCAACAATGGATCTGTATAAGGTTGGATCATCAAATAAAGTGCCATCCTTAGGGAGTTGTTGACCACCAATCATAGGAGTAGATATTCCTTTACAATCCTCCATTTTAACTCGAGTGAGAAGATCCGTAATATACTTGTCTTGAGATAACAACAGTCCACCTTGAGGAGTAGCTTTAACTTCAATACCCAAAAAATAGTCCAAGGAACCAAGATCCTTGAGAGAAAAATTGGCATGAAGCTCATTAACCAATTTTTGCAACAAGTCTGACGAAGTACCTGTAAGAATGATATCATCTACATAGACTAGCATGTAGACAGTGGCTGTGGACTGAGAGAGAATAAATAGACTTGGATCACATTTGCTTTTGGTAAAACCCAATTGAAGTAAAACAGAGGTCAGTCTGTCAAACCAAGCACGAGGGGCTTGCTTTAGACCATAAAGTGCCTTTTTCAACTTACAAACAAGGGTTTTGTTTCCAGATTGAACAAAACCAGGAGGCTGAGACATATAAATGTCTTCCTCAAGCACTCCATTGAGGAATGCATTGTTAATGTCCAGTTGCCGAAGAGGCCATCGAAAGGAAACTGCCAAAGAGAGAATAGTCCGAATGGTGACTGGTTTTACAACTGGAGAAAAAGTCTCTGAAAAATCAATACCAGGTTGTTGATGGAAACCTTTTGCAACAAGTCTGGCTTTGTATTTGTTGATAGAACCATCGGGATTTTCCTTAATTCGAAAAACCCATTTGCAACCAATGGGTTTCCTTCCAGGAGGGAGATCAACTAAAGTCCATGTTTGATTGTTATGAAGAGCTTTAATTTCAACTTTCATGGCATTTAACCAGTTAGGGTCAGTGAGAGAAAGCTGTCTTTGGTTCTGCGTTAGACAGTAAAAGTGTGGGAGTGATTCGAGGTTGAACAATTCCATTCTTGGAGCGAGTAATCATTGGATGAACATTGAGCTGCCTGGCAGAGGATGAGTTGGAGGGAAGAACAGGAGTAGCAGATGATTGGTGCTGAGAAACTGAAGGTGAAGGTGAAGGTGAGGTAGCAGTACCAGCACTCGAATCAGAATGCAAGGTGTTGAAACTTGAGGAGTCTGAGTTGGGGTTGAATGCAGACTGAGTTGGTGTTGACAAAGAAGGATTGTGAGCACAAATTAAAGAAGGAATTGTTGACACCGAAGTTGCAGGGTTGGTAATTTTGGTCTTGGGAGAAAACAGATCATGATAGGGAAACCGCATTTCATTAAAAATAACATCCTTGCTGATGTAAATTCGGCCAGACTTACTTAAGCACTTATAACCTTTGTGACTAGGAGAGTATCCCAAAAAGACACACTCCTCGGATCTAGGTTGAATTTTGTATTGATTATAAGGTCTAAGTAGGGGAAAACAAGAGCAGCCAAAGATCTTGAGAAATTGGTAATCAGGATTCTTGTGGTAAATCATTTGGTAGGGTGATTGAAAATCAATTGAGGAAGATGGTAACCTATTGATTAGATAGGTAGCAGTCAAGAATGCATGATCCCAAAATTTTAATGGAAGTGAGGCATGATGAATCATAGCTAATCCAAGTTCAACAACATGTCTATGTCTCCTCTCAACCATGCCATTTTGGTGATGAGCATACGGACATGTGAGCCTATGAACAATTCCTTGTTGTTGAAGATAGGAAACCATAGGACGAAATTCACCACCACCATCAGTCTGGACAGATTTCAAAGGATGTTTAAACTGTTTTTCCGCAAGAGCCTTAAAATTCAGAAAATGAGAGAACACATCCGATTTCTTGTGGAGAAGGTAGATCCACATATAACGTGTACACGCATCCACGCATGTTAAAAAATAAGAATAACCACAACTAGATTCTAATGATGCAGGTCCCCAAACATCAAGAAAAACAAGTTCAAGCGGTTTAGAATAGATAGTTGTTGAAGATTGAGATGGAAGTCTATGAGATTTTGCAACACAACATGAATCACAAAAATCAGAATTTTTATTAATAGGAGGAACATGAATATTACAAGATTTTAAAGCTTTAGTTAGTGCATCATGATGAGGATGCCCTAACCGCAAGTGCCATTGTTTGTAAACTGTGGGAACAGCCCCTTTACATGTTTCAGACAGAAAAATACAAGGTTTAGAAACACTGGAAATAGAATTTTCTGGAATATCATCTTTTGGTGATTCACTTTTTGCTAAAGATGGATGAAACCGATAAAGCCCATCTTCACCAAGTTTTCCTTCAAGAAGAGTCTCGTTCAAATCCTGTGATTTGACAACACAATAGTGAGGATAGAATACAAAGTAGACATTATTGTCTTTGGCAAATTTGGAAACACTCATCAGATTTTTGGTTAAATTGGGAACAAGGAGAAGATCTTTTAAGGACAAAAGAGTAGAGGAACGAATAGGGGACCGAAACACATTAGAACCAATTGAGGTAATGGATGTACCTTGGCCATTAGCCATAACAATGTGCTCAGCTCCAGTAAATTGAGCACTTTGAAGTAAATGTTGTGGATCGGGAGTAGCATGGTGTGATGCTCCTGAATCAGGAATCCAAGTTGTGGCTGTGTTCAGGACAGGAACAGGTCGTTGTGAAGAAGAGGCAGAGTTTGAACGAGCTTGCTGAGTGGCAGATGGAGTAGCTTGAAATGCAAAACCAGGTGGTATGAAGCCAGAATTGGGAAAAATCGACCTAAAAGAGCCACCTGATGCATATGTAGGCCACTGTGATGATCCTGGATGTCCAAAAACATTAGGAGATCCAGAAAAAGGTTGAATTCCAGTATTAGGAAGAAAGCCAAAATTGTGAGAGCCATAGCCGGTTTGAGGTCCAAGACCAAAGCCAAAATTCTGAGGAGCATAACCATTTGGAGATCCAAATCCAAAAGAAGTGTAAGGAGAAACATTGGGACCAAATCGTTGATAGCAAGTTGAAGCTTCATGTCCTCTTTTATGACAAATCTGACACTGAATTGATGATCCACGGTTTCTGCCACCACGTGAACCACCACGACCACGTCCTCCATCACGGATTTGACCAGACAAACCCGTATTGTAGCCACCCTGAGAATCAAAAGCTGGGTTCTAAAACATATTCTGCTGAGCGCTTGGCATTTGGGACTGCTGAAATGCCAGATTCGCACTTGGAGTTCCATTGACAGCTGAGGTAGTTTGAGCCAGATTTATTGTCAAAGGTTCTTGAATTACAGATGTTTTGACTTGTTCCAACCGCGCTTCTTGAGCAAGGATCATAGTTTCAATTTCACCAGGGGAGAGGGCATCATCACGACTGACAAACGCTGTGATTGTGGAGATTAACGAATCATAGTCACTTGGAAGACCTCCAAGAATGCATTCAGCATGCTCTCTGGGAGAAACAGGACTTCCAATTGAGGCAAGAATTTCAACTATAGTGCTTATTCGAAGGAGATACTCAGAACAGGTCCTGGTACCTTTCTTGATGGTACGAAGTTCAAGTCGGAGCTGTGTGGCTTTAATTTTGGTGAGAGAGTGAAAATGCTGAAACACCATATCCCAAACCTGGTATGAATGACGACAGGAGACCACTCTTGCTTGAATGGAATCAGACAGGGTAGTCAAAAGCCAAGAGAATAGAAGAGAGTCCTTGCGATCCCACGTGGTGTATTCAGGGTTAACATTATTTGCATCACGGTCTTCACTGGTGAGGAATTTCATCGGAATTTTCGGATTAACAACAAACCGCTCAAGGTCATGAGCACGAATTACAGCCGTGACCTGTTGCTGCCAGGTCATGAAATTTTTCTCATCAAGTTTACAGGTTACACTTTGAGAAAAAGTGTGCGAGACAGTTGAGGAAGCCTGAGTAGAAGCGGAAGCCATTGAACAAACGAAACAGAGATGGAGACAAACGCGCAAGAATCTTCAAGAATCAACAAAGAACAGAGACGACGAAGAGAGCAAAAGAGACGCTACGAACCAGAAAATATCACAATAGAAGTTTGCGAAATTGAGCAAAAACAGCGAACACTAAACCAGCCAAACGCGACACGATCAAGCAAGAACGGCACAATCAGAACAAGGAATCAGCCAAACACGACGAAAGAGCGTCAAAGAAACGATTCCGAACACAGAAAAAGAAGACGACACAAACGCCCAAGGTTTGCCGTCAGAAACGATGAACTAACAAAAAAAATTGCAATCAATTGCAGTCGTAGCGCGATGCGGAAGCAGGTACGAAGAACAACAAATCGTCGTATGTAAGAAGACTATACAGTAGAGTCGAGGACAAAGAAGAAGAAGAAAAATACTTCCCGGACCCTAGCTCACGATGATACCATATGAGAGAGAGAGATATGAGAGAGAGTTTTAGAGAATTCAGTGAATTGTATTATTGATGAATGAAAAGATAAAAGCAAAGATTACAATAAGCGTATATATAAACATAACCAACTTCTAACTAACTATGACAGTTAACTAACTTCAATACACTTAATAAAGGTGTTTATTATTCTATTCTCTAATAACACTCCCCTAAAATGACCATCAGAGCACCAAAAACAAGCTAAAAAAATCTACACTATCCCAAATGAAATCAAAAAAAGACTTCCTGCAAGAGAAATTTCTAACATTTCTATCCAGACATATACACCAAAGCACCCCAAAATGAGAGTAACACCAAAACACTTCGGTGCTTTAGGTCTTGGAGTTTTGGTTTCTGTCATCTGGCACTAAGATTATTTATCCATGAAAAAACAAGGCAAATGATGATACTTAACATTAAAAACAGAAAGATAAAATATACATGTTCCAAAAGAAATAATCGCAATGAACACATCAAATTATTGTTTAACATACAATTACAAACTTAATAATGATTTTTGTTTTTAATCCCTGCATCACACTACAATAAGTTATAGACTTAAAGAAATCAAGACAATCTAAAACTGAGAATTTACCAGTTCAGAATTCTGATTAGGCACAGATGTTACTGGTGGACCTGACGGACCAGACAAGATCACAGTACTACCCTGCAAATAAAAACAAGTAAAACATTTTTACATCTAATGAAAAAGGGAAGCCTTGTGCCATTAAGTTCCCACTATGCATGTTATAAAGGGAAGAGCTGAATACACTGGCTGAGCTTTATATAGGCAAACTTGCTTTTGGAAGATAGTGTACAGATATTTTAATGTTAAAAAAAATCAAGATATTTATCCTTCTGAATATTTTATCATAACATATTGGAAGGGGGGTGTAAAAACATGGCTAAGTTCCTTTACTTCGAGTTTTTTATTTTGGTGGGAAGGACAGCCAGGGGAAGGGGGGTTTACAAAATAATTCGAGTTTAAAACTTGACTTTAGGAATTATTTTGGATGACTGGAGTAATTACAATGATGAAACAAATAAAAACTCGGAAGTGTTTACTCATTTTACATTAAACAACCACCTGAATGGTAACTGTTCTCAGAAATTCTTCATATTAAGTGTGTGTTTGATTGTGTTTTATTTTTTAAAACCTATTATACAAAATAATTTTCAAAATCCAATATTTATATAGTAGGGGGAGAAGATGTAACAAAGCAAAGAAGAATGTAAATAATAGAAAACTGAAAATAGAAAAGCAAAAGAAATGTAAAATGTTCTGATTTTTTATTTTAAAAAGTGAAAAGGAGATTAGTTTTAAAAACAGTTTTTGGAAACTACTCTTATCAAACAAGATTTTTGTATCAGTTTTAAAAAATAGAAACAGTTTTGAAAATAGAAAACAGACCCTAACTATTTTTTCTTTTCCAACAAGTTAACAGTAATACCTCCTTACTCCTGATAGCCATATGCCCTGGTGGAGGTGCAGGTAGTGCTTGCGATGGGAGGGCAACAGACTTTCCCCATCCAATTTTCAATTCATACTCATAAACCACAACTCCTGCACAAATATTTGTTCTCAGCATTGTGCTAACATATTTTTAGAAGCAAAAACTAGATGATTATACATGCTTAAAACATAGTTGATATTTACATATATGAAAAGCAATCATTGACCGAGTTCCTAACAAATTAAGAGTTATCATTATTATCGTAACAGATGTTAACTATCCATGCTTTAAAATTAAATAAGAAATCAAAACAAACCTCAATTAGATATAATATAACATTACAACCAGTTATAATAGCAAAATACAGGATAAGTTTGGCATGAGTGCTAGCAATTCAGACCAAATGTCCACCTAGGTCAGGTGTACCTGAATAATGACACCTTGCATGAACCCGAGGTAGGTGTAGTATTCACCCTTGTTGTCTACCTATATGGCTATGATGATTTTGGCCTACTCTCTATCACTCCCCCTAACCCCCTCCCAAATTACAAGGTAAATGATACAACACAACGTTTATCTCCACTAAATTCTAACCAATCTAATATGACATTCTACAGCACATTTTGTAGTCCAATAGCAAGATAGCATCTCTAATTCCTAGCACTGCATAAAAATGTACCAAAAACTCTTCAAGCCAAAACTTCTCTTAATTCTTAAAATAATATCAACCATCACATCCTCAGCAATTCAATATTAATAAATAATAAAATATATAAAAATATATATATATATCCACATTGCTAAAACTATACAACTCCCCCTGCCTGCCTCCAGTAAGTGAATATAACACACAAATGACACAATACTGTAACAATACCCCTGCAGACAATTGAGTTATATGCCTACCAAACACAAACTATGCAGAATTATGGACAGATGAAAATATGTAGATCTTTTGAATATATCATTTGAAGAGAATTAATATGAATTTGATATTCAAATTTTTAGTAATTTAACATAGCAGCGTGGAAGCAAACCAGCAACAATATACACAATAAAAAGAAATATAAAGGTCATTCTCTTTAAGATCTCATTTTCTGATTTTATACAGATATACAACAGACCTTGCATTTCATCTTTTGCTGCCTGTCCATCAGCTCTGTTCATGAAAGCTACAAAGCCACAATTTCTTTGCCGCCTTCGCTCTTCCTCTGTCCTTGGCCACATAATCTTCACACTAGCAATAGGTCCAAATCTCCCAAAAGTACGGAGAAGGAAATTTTCATCAACCTACAATTATAAAACTGCCATGATGAGACTAGCATGTCCTTAATTCTCAAAGAACAACAAAGCCCGTTATTTACTGAGGGGGATGCTCAAACCTTGGGTGAGAGATTTCCGACATAAAGATTTGTAGTTTGGGGATCACCATCATCAAATGATCCTGGAAGTTTCCCACTTGGGTCAAAGTCATCAGGCAGCTCATCAAAGCGACTGGACTGTTTAAGGGTAAAAACTATCAGTGGAACTGCTTCATAAATTTATTGGGCACAAGAAATAAAATAAAATTCTAAGAATCGGCACATACTGATAATTGTTTTCATCATGTAACTTATAAAATACATAGGGTAATATATGCCATGCATAAAAATAAAAACAGGCAAAAGAAATCAAAGCATAAGGAAGATAAAACCAAGATTCTATGGTAGTTTATCTTATACTTAGGAGATTTACCTGAGGAGAAACTGAGGAAAAGTGAGATTTTAACAGAAGGAAATTCGGTATAATTTTGAAGTGTTCTGGTTCCATAGATACAAAGTGAAACACAATATGTATTCAGATTAAAACTCTGAATATATAAGGAACTGTGTAGAAGATACTGTTACAACTGAATCAGTACTTTTATAACAGATTAAACGAGGATGGTAACAGAACTAGGCAATTAGATAGTAGATGATCTGTTGTTTTAGTTAATAAATGTCAGCTACCAGACTAATACATGCTACAGTACAGAACACATTAATATGCTACAGCACTACAGTATACAACCACACATTAATGCACTATAATATAAAGTTAGCATGCATATGTACTGTTAACCTTTAGTCTTACCCAACAGCATTTCACAATAACACCAAAGACAAATCAACAAACAATAAAAAAGTCCTATGCATTTAAAGAAAGAGAGACCCAAAATCCAACTACCACCAAGAGCAGCATGTTAACAGGAAAAACTTACAGTGGAATGGTCTGCATGACGCCCATCACGCCAATGTTCGCGTTCTTGATTTCGCTTCTCCCTCATCTCTTGCTCATGCTTTAGCTCCTCCATAAAATGATCAATGTTTCTTGACTTCCCTTTCTCTTTCTCCTTTGGCTTTTCCTCCTCTTTCTACAAATTACAACAAACAACCATTATATGTGGATACATCAGAACTGGAAAATAAAATCAGAGGTCAAAGATTCAATTGAGATACAGACTTTCCTTTCAGATTCTTTCCCCTTGGTTGCCATTGGAGGTGGAATAAAAGATGGTACATACCTGCAAAGAAAAATAAATGATAAACTTCCATATTAATTCACTAAAAAATATTTGAACTAAATAAAAGTATTGAGAATTATTGGATCCATCATTTTCAAAGCACTCCCTCAACGGGGTACTTTACATCTAATTAGTAACTTCAGGAATTACCACTGGATACTCCAGCAAAATCTTTCATAATACACTAAGTTCACATCTCAACTAATATTCACAATTTGCAAAGCTTAACTGTAAATTCAAATTACTGACATAGAACAAATATTTTATTCATAAGACAAAAAGCTTGAGGGAGCAGAACACCATACACAAGGACCATCACAAAGCAGAACCTACACACAGGGAACTACAGGCAATCCCCCTTAATTCAGCAAAAGACACCCTCCCCTCAACATCCATCAAACAATAAGGGAAACAATTGTCAATTATTAAGAAATGAGGAAAGAACTAACAAGTTATTCTTACTTAACTGGTTGCTTTTATGGAACCTAATATCACTAAAATTCATAATTGAATACATTTTTTCTATGAAAGCAATGGCTTTGGTTCAAATAAACTGTGTCCTCAGGACAACTCATCTCAGTAATCCAGTTATTCTGGAATGGGGCATACTGAGTTGCCACATAAAAAGCACTACACTCAAATGCTAATCAGAAATGTCTCATCACCCATGGTATAACCCTAAAAATGTTAATAATAAAAATAAAACATCTCTATATGCAGTACATTTCTTCAATTTTTTATAAGAGAATAAACCCATTAAGAGGAAAAAAATAAATAAATAAATAGAATCGGGAGGATAAGGAATCCTCATCAGCATAAAATCAAGAAATAAAACAACAAAGAACACAGAAAATCAACCAAGCAAAACTGCCCAATCTCTGCATGTATATGTCAGAGAACCCCATTAAAAAAGGTTGTGCTTTACACTAACAAGATGAGTGCCTTGATGGAAAGCTGACTTAATTGCAGCCACACCTAGCCCACTTCAATTGCAGCCTCTTTGGGTGTTGCCTGCAATCCTCACCTCATAAACCAATTCGGTGGGTCTAAGCCCAAATTCTAAAATAGTATTAGAGTACCCATTGTTGAGCCACATGCATTGCCATGCACCAGGAAAATATCCTAGCCTCCTTATTTGCAGTCACTAGTGGCCTGCTCTAATTGCAGCATCTTTGGGGGCTTCCTCAATTACACACAATCTATTGCCCTATGGAATTCCTTAAATCCACACAAACACACACAAAAAAAAAATATATATATATATATATATATATATATGTATATATATTTCAACTGCTACGTGACATGCACTATTTTCCCAGGATGCTATCTGCCATATGATATAGCAGATTAGGTGTTTAGAGTCTCATCGACTACAAATGACTTAAATAGAGCTTATAAAGCTTGGACAATTCTCACCTCGCAAGTCAAATTAGTGAGGTTGAGTTGGACCCTAAGCCCAAATTCTTAGAAGCCTAATCTTATCCCAAATCAAATGTGCCATATAGACCTAAAGGATGAAATCTACCCTCTAATCATCATAGTCAAAATCAGTCTTACTCATAAGATCATACAATTCTACAATTTCTCTGACTATCATCAATGACATTGATCATGATGCATAACATGTTTTAGAGGGATCAGTAAGATCACACAGTCACACCTTTAGGATTGGCTGGATCATGCAATCACAAATAACTTCTATATTTTGGTTCTCTGCACTCTGTTTTGATTGTTTTGGCATTGTGCTGCTTTCTCTGTTCAGGACTTCTTCAACATATTGAGTTTCATACGAGTCAAATAACTTGCATCTTTTATATTTGAAATTGTTAACTTGTAACTTTAGCTTAAGTTGTGAAATTGCATCTTACACATAGTTGATTTAAGTTTATTTAAATGTTAGTAGTTATTTTAAGATAATTTTCCAGAGTTGCATTATTTTTTATACTTATTCTTAGAATTTGAACTTACAACCTAACTCAAGCTCACAAAACCAGCTTTATTGTGAGGATTGTTCAAGCTTTATAAGCTTTGAGTCATATGTCTAGTCATTGTGGGACTTAACACCACCCTTGAAGCTACAATTAAGGCAACTCCCAAAGAGGTCACAACTAAAGCCAGTTAGGGATGAGCAGAATTAAGGAGACTTTCTAACACATGTATATGTTTAAACATAATTTTGTATTTTAGTAGGATCTCGCAATTGTGTTATCATTACACAAATTACGTGTTCCCTACCCTTTTGATACCAAGCAGGATCTCGATTCTGACTACATTGGCTCCAACTAAATGCATAAACAAGTATTGCCACAAAAACTAGCCTCGCCATTTCTACCAAAGACATAATAAGGATGTGATCAAAAGTGGCTCAAAGACCTATCACACAACATTTATCAAAACGGCCAAATAAGGGGCTCAGATAAACAGGGGAGTGTAAGAACAAATATGGAACCTGTTAGCCAACCCACATAGGGAAAGAGACATATGCAGCTTAGCAACCTGCAATATTTCATTAGCATTAATTTTATTAAGCATCAGAGTCCAAATAAAAGACTTGACGTTAAAGGGAGCTTTGGAGCCCAAAGGGTTTTATCATAAAGGAAGTTATCAAGTTAGCCCTATTCAAGGAATGAGCAACAAATTTTCTGAGTAGTAATGTTGTAGTGGTTCCAATCACTTATCTCTGTTATACGGGATATATTCCCATTTTTTCTTGTAATCAAATATTTGAATTCCTATCAGTTGGTATTGGAGATCCTGGTCCTCAGAAGCCTCAAGATGAAACTAACAGATATGGAGAACAGAATGAAAATGGAGGAGTGGAGGTTAGACAGCATCCAGGCTTCTATCCAGGAGACTATGCAATTACAGATGGAAATGATAGACATAGAAGTTAAAAACAGAAGGGTTGACCCAGAAAGTGGAGGCAGTAATGAAGGGTGAAACAATAGTGACAGATTTGATGGCAAAAAGGAATCAAGAAGACCAGGCGGAAATAAGGGTCTAAAGTGCCTTATTTCACGAGTGAGGATACCTTCGGATGATGATGTTAACTGGATTCCAGAGGCAAAGAAGGTAGTACAAGTGTTTTGTTGCAAAGGAAGGGCATTGAATTGGTTTCAGAGATGAGAACCATGAATGAGGTTGGTTACACCTGAGTTTTGCATGGATTATTGAGGAGGTTTGAGTGCTTCATTAGAAAAACAGTTCAGGGTGTTTTGGGATGAGGTGAAGTTTGAGTAGTTGAATCAATTCAAAGGTTCTCCATTCTTTAATGGCAATGGCTGCAATGGTGAAGGGTAAAAATTGAATGCAGATGATCTTACAGGCATTCAATCCAAAAGAACTGGATTCACATACAACATTGTACGGGTGTTAGGAAAAAAATTTACAGTTCATATATAATAGGGCATGAGGGCTAATAAGTCTTTAACCTCATAAAACCAAAATATTTCCATGCACTTGGCTTAAAATCGGCCCCAAACCCCCATGCTTGAGTTTTGACCACAAGAAAACTTAAATTCAAGTTCACATGGCCATAGATGCATAGCCATAGCCTAGCCTGCAAGGAAGCACAAACACTTCCAACAGAAACTTTGCCCATGTCATACCTATACACATTCAACTTGGACACTTTTCAAAAGCTTCAAATACTTGTAGTTGTATTTTACAGGATTTTACCTCTACGTTTTCAACTTATACCAAATCAGATGGGAATATCACAAAAATTATATCAATTATTCATTCTCACTTTTAAAATATTGATTCTCCTGATTTAAAGTTTGTGTTTTCTGTTAATTTTATATGTATTTTATCCATAGTATTATAGCAATTTAACATCCTATAATTTTAAACCATATCCCCATGTCCTTGTATTATATTTGTTGAATAGAGGAGGATAAATTTAAGACAGAATTGTTGTGTTGAAGAAAATATATTTTGGTACCATGCAATACTTCATACATGTGCACATGTGCACTGCACATACAGACTAAATGGGTACACTATTTCCTAGGCTACGAATAAGTAGGTAGTAGGTACTATAATATAATCATACAATATGACACACTAAATGAATTTAACATGTGATACATGAGAAAGATGAACAGGTGGTAATTCTAACACCACCATAACTCCTCAAGTCAAAGCTTGTTATAAATAAATATAATGCACACACACACACATATATATATATGTTGTGTAAGTCTGTTCACACTCAATCAGTTACAACTATCACTGTCAGAGTTAGTTATCTTTTTGTTAGAGTTGGTTAGAGTTGATGCTATGTAAACAATTGTAAATAAATAGCACCCTTGTACATCACACTCAGATAATCAATAATACCAATTTTCAGTTTGACATTCTATCTTGCCATTCTAACATAGTATCAGAGCAAGGCCACCAATCAACTTTAGACAAGCTGCAATAGCATTGCTTCTCAGAAGAAATTCTGAAACAATTTGGTCTATTTTCTTGACATGGCAAAGCTTGGTTCTGAGTTGCCTCGACCACGCTTTGGTGTGAGAATTGAAGTGGGTATGGATTTTGTTCCATAGCTGATAGGAGTATGTACAACTAATTATGCAAGTCAGAATCGATGCAGTGAGGGAAGATTGCAGCCAAGTACGGAGAAGTTGATCTTGCAATTCCCTAGTTTGATACACAAGGCTAACCAATAACAATAGCTCATGATCTTCATCGTACAGAAACTGAACTGGAATTTCTGGTTGAGCCAATTGATGAACACAATGAGCCTTCAAGATTGTGGCACTACTTGCTGTTTCTATGGCAGGAAGTTCGAATAGCCGAGTTTCTCACTAATCGAATACAAGTAGTTGATTGGAGCAATTATTAGAAGAAGCTTTTCACTGGAGTTTGAGCAATAACCAATAACCCGCAACTATTGGAAAAAGAAAAAAAAACTCAACTCTCACATTGACTAGAAGTGGGGAGAAATTTTCACCTTACAAGCTAATTTTGTAAGGTTAAGTTAGGCTCCAAACCCCTTTTGAAAAATGGTATTAGAGTTGCCATATATTCAATAATAAAAAATAAAAATAAAAATAAAAGGATCAATCAACATTTATGCATGCATCATGTCTAATAATCCTAGGCGTAAAGTAAGGAGAGGTATTGGGAAAAAAATCCAAGATTCGCCTATCCTAGATTATTAAAAATAGATCAACCACCATTTATCCACACACCAAACCCATTAATATTGGATATGAAGGGGTGTATTAGAAAAAATTCAAGTATCACATCTACTAGAAATAAAGTCAACAAAGAATATATAAGTAAAGAGTCCTCAGCTTTCACCTTATAAGATGGTTTTATAAGGTTGAGTTAGGCCTTAAACCATTTTCTTAAGAGCAGCAAATTTGAGACATATATTTATACATATGTATGATATCGACAACACCAAGCATGGATTCCGTGCTATCTCAAAGATGCCAAAGACTTCAAGTTGATCACAGCAAGACTATGATTGGTACAAAGCCAAGGCCAGATTTCATTTGAAACAAAAAAACCAACGGAGCTAGAGCAACTAGAACTCAGACCGGTGGGGCAAGATCAAGTTCAGGACTGAAACTATGACAAAATTTTGTCTGGAACAGAGGATGAGGTCAGACATTTTCCACCCTTCTCCCATTAGCATCTCATTTGTGTGCACCCATTTTAGTCTAGCCCTCAATAAACTTTATATTTACCACAAGAGGTATGCTCCATTTGCACGCACACACAACCTCAAAATCTGTGTGGAAGTTAGCATTCTCCACATTTTTGGTGGAAAAATTATTCATTCTTTTCCAATAAAAATAAATAAAAGATGTTGCAGATATCTATGGTAGTGTTTGCCTGTTTGGTGCAAAGAACATATTGGAACACTATTCTGTAGTTCGTGATTCCACACGTTTAAGGGAAACAAAATGTACCATTTTCTAATACCAAATAGAACCCACATGTTATTTTCCAACCTATTATAACACATCAACCAAAAGCATCCCACGTAAAAACTGGAGATAACATTTTTCCTCTCCAAAAGAATTCATTTCCATCCCTTCACGCCCCCTCCATTTTCAAGCAGATCTTCAGGCCTTGAATCTCTATATGATGGTCAATGACACCAAAAACTTGGGACTTAATTAAATCTAGAAAAGTAATGGAGTATTACAAAATAACTAAGAGGGTTGCCCCATCTCTGTATCTTGTAACTCTTTCTTTCAATGTGGGAGACAGTTTCATAGATGGATGCTCAGAGCATTATTCACTCGCAAACCTCCACAGATGAATTTTCAATTGAATTACCTCTAAGTTTTATATTTCTCTCTACAAAGTATAATTTTTCATTAAATTAGAGAGATATATGCAATAAGCTTCCAAAGAACCACCTATTAGTCTATTACTGTTAATAATAATATAATAATAGACTCGGCTTAATTTGCTTGGTCTCCCACACCAATTCTGTATCCCAAAATAGTTTCATCAAACTTCGATTAAAGCCATCTTCACATTTGAAGAATCTTTCATTCTCTAAGATGGTGGAGAAAATAGAATTGTCTAGTACTCTAGTTCAAAGGCTATCCCTGAATCAATAAGGTGCTAAAGGCACACCTCGCCTGAACCAGGGAGGTGCACCCAAGGTGCCAAAGGAGTGCACCTAACTAAAGGGAAGTGTCTCAACCAACAATAGGCACAGTACCCTTCTAGCACCTCATCTCAAAAGCTTTACACATTAATATAGCAATAAAAAATATAAGTAATATATGTTTTATCTAGATTTAAAAAAACTACAAAACAATTCATAATTGCAAGGAAAATGAAATGAAACTGCAAACAAGATCAACCATTCCACTAAGTTTCGTAATCATAACACCAAAGTTCCTTAACAAGCTACAACAAATTCACTTATATAGTTTTCTGGCATAATGGTTTATCTATTATTCCAATTTCATCAGATGTCCATGAAGCAAAGCAATACTAAAATATTAATTTGATTGGCAGGGATATACTTAAGCAGTTTGCCTTTGACAATTACAAATACATTAACCCAAATTTGACAAATAATTTAATCTTCTCAGTTGTCACAGACAATTCTAATTTTTATATCATCATCAGATAACTAACTAGAATGAGCTTTTGTTTTGGATTTATAAAATGAGATGACCTTCAATGTCATAAGGATTAAGGAATTTAAGTTATTTATCTAAAAAGGTGTTTCTTCTATGCAAATAGATCATGCCACACATTAGGAGAGTTGAAAATACTATAGCTTATGCCTGAAAAATCCAAATGATACCACAATTATAACCCCATCCCCCCCTAAAAAAAATAAAATACATTAATCACATGATCACATAATGTACTAATAAAAAAAATATGCATCACCAAATGTATCATCATAAAAACTAAATTGGAATATTCAATTCATTATGGCTAGAAGAACAGACCTAAATAAAGCTATACCTTAAAGACATGTATTTTCCCTACTTACTGATGCCTGATTAAAGAGCACAGAAACATGGTCAATCAAAAGCATTTATTTACCTACTTCCCTTCTTTGGACCAGATACCCCATCTTTGGACTTTTCACCTGTCATCCGCGAATGAATAAAAAAGGCCCATACTTTTATTAACATTATTATACAAAATAATAGCAAAAAACTATGTATATCCAGAACATGAAAAACATAGATAATCAAGACTTCCAATAGACGAGGCAAAAGGAATATAAGATAAAAGGAGGGGCAAGAAATACAGAATTCATGAGTCATACTAACCCTCAGAATCATCTTTAAATCTATCATTGGGATTAATTGTTCCTCCTCGAACAAAAGTCTTTGACCCGGGTGTAGTATCTCCTTGAAATGACTCTACAAACTCGGCATATAATCGAGCAGTCTCATCTTCTGCTCTCTGTACAAGACAAATTTCAATATGATAATAACCAGAAAGCTTTTTCCAAACTCAAACAATAACTAACTAACTTGGGTATATAAACCCTACCTTCTTCTTTGCCTCTTCCTCTTCTCTGTGCTTCTGGAACGGCGTCTTCTTCCGCGTGATTGAAAACGAGCTCATCCTTGCATTGGCAAATGAAGACTGCCAAAAGAAAATTAAAAAAATCATATCCTCAAGTCAGAAATTCCGTAAAAAATTACAACTTTCGTAACGTCCCTAAATTCTTCACATAAGCATTTCTCATTCTCAAAAACAATTTAGTTCCAATTTCAACTTCACATACAGTCCTCCAAAACAAAGAATTCTAGCACCACAGAAAGGCATAGAAAACACATCCAATATGAATCCCATCAGCTAGTACTCATCCTACAAACATCAAAGGCACAAACATAGACATGCGTTCAGCTATTATAAAAATCGTAAAATGCAGTGCCCACTTTCTCAACTAAGCCACCAAAACTAACACAAATAACCCAAAAGACTCTGGGTCTCATCTCATGTAACCTAACAACAATATATCAAAATCCGCCTCAAAAAGAAATTGAAAATTTGAAAAGCAAGAGATAACAAAGCACAGAGGAAATCCGAAGCAACCTTAACAAAAAGTGAGTGAAAGAGTGAGAGCAGCTAAAAGTTGAATCCAACGACGAATAATGCGTGTTCTTCTTCCCAATCCCAATTAAGTAGAATGAGCCACTGAAGGGAAAACACATCACCGCGTATTATCAAATCAAATAATTATAATTATGAACAATAAATAGAGAATAAAAGGTAATCGAATTGAAACCGGGTTTTGGGGTTTGGTTGTGCATAAAGGAAGGAGAAAGAAAAAGAGGCATGGAATAGACGAAAGAGAAAAGCGGAACCTGAACTCAACTTACATGGGTTTGTTGTTTACTCCTTCCAAAGAGAGTCGGTAGTAGAAACGGAAGGATGCGCAGTAACACTGATAGATTATAAAACAAAGGGCACGCGACAGGGAAGGGTATTGGTATACTGTTTTCTCTTCTATATCGGAGTAAGAACAAAAACAAGGATTTGCATTTTATATTTTATATTATGTACATATATACTTATAATTTAATTTATAATATATTAGTAGAGAAGGAGTCATTTCATGCTTTTATACATTTATTTTTAAAAGAATTTTGAATAAATAATTGTTAAATCCAGGAGTAATAATGTCTAATACAAAAATTAAAATCTAAACAATGGTTACGATAATTTATTTTTATAATAAGTATAGATTTATTTTTAAAAAAATTTAAAAGAAGATGATTATTAAATTTAGAGATAATAATGTCCAATATAAAAATTAAAATTAAAATAGTGATTATCAAAATAATATCTATATTATATCTATACATATAAAGGAGATATATTTTGGTAATCAACTTTTCAGTGGACCGTTATACTCTTTGGATGTAAAAAAAAAATATTCTTTCTGAATAACTATCTTTAGTCTCTCTATTTTTATAAGGATCATTTTATCCTCTTTTTATTTTATTCATAAACCTAAATCATTTTTTCTCTTACAATGTCTTTTTTATCTCATTTTTTATTCTCTTTAAATAATTGCTCACATAACTATTCATGATTTATTTTTTATTTATTTTAATTTGTTTAAGAAATAGAGACATGAAGTGATTTTCTTTTATGCGCACAAAATTTTCAAATATTCTTTTTAATAATTACTTTCAAATATGTAACTAATAATTTTTTATTTTTTTATTTTTTAAGCAGTAGAAGCATCCCATTAGTATGGTTAATGTTAATTATTAATTAAGTTAATTATTGATAATTTCTTTTATAATAAAAAATCAATTTAAAAATAAAATGAAAATTAAAAATTAAAAATTTCAAAAAAAAATACTCTTTTTAATAAAATTCTTTATAATTTTGTTTCAAAAAAAACTAATTATACTCATAGAGAGAATTATTTAATATAAATATATTTTTAGTCTATCAAATTAGATAAATTTATTTTTAATCCCTGTATTATAAAAAACTTGTTCTAATCCTTATATTCAATTTTCTTTATAGTGTATTTGGATGAGAAATTTTAAAAATTCAAGAGGTTTAAAATTCTTGAAATTTGAATTACTTTGATTTCAATTTTCATTAATTTTTAAATATTTTTTTAGATAAATCAATTCAAATTTCTTAAATTTTAAATTTTAAATTTGGATATGATAATTTGATTTTTACTGTGGTTAAAATTGATTATATATATATATATATATATATTAAGATTTTAAAATTAAATTTTATATAAATAAATATTAGTCAATTTTTAAATATTTAATAGTTTCAAATTTTAATATTAGATGATATTTAATAATAAAATATATTTTGAATATATAATAATTAAAAATTATTGATATTTTTGAATATTCAATAATTAAGAAAAGAAATTAGAAGAGAAAAAAAAAAGGAAAGAGAGGGAAAGCAGAAAAGGGAGAGAGAAAGTAAAGTATGAGACATGGAAGAGAGACAAGGAAATGTAAGGGATAAGAGAGATAAAAGACATATAGGTGAGATGAGAAAAGAAAAAATATGAAAAATTTCAATTTCTTACTTTTTTTTTAAGAATTTGAAATTCTTCAAAAAAAAAAGAAAGAAATTGAAATTCTACTACTTTGAAAATTTTCAAAGTGACACCCTTACGACCCAAACACATATATTGTAATAATGAAAACTTAAAAATAATTTTTTTTCAATTTTGATAAAAGGGTTCACATGAGAATCTTCAAAATTATTCTTCAATAACCACAATAATAAAAATGAAACGCAAGAGTTTACAAATTATTTTCAAAAATAATATTTACAATTCCAAATCCATACAAAAATCTATGTCCTAAAAATTCTCTGCCTCGATGTCACAATATCAGAGCATACCCACAATTCAACTATTGGCATTCTAGATGCCACTCGTAGCCGGATCTTCCTCACTTAAAACATCCACAATTTATACGGTAAGAAAAGAAAATATCTATATGCAAAGCACATACAAACACACCACAATGTAATCTCATCATAACTCATTACTTAATAAAATATTTACAAACATTTATATATATATATCATAATTTATCAATCATTCATCATCTTCACATCTCAATTCACAATTACATCAATCCATCACAATCCACATAAATCTTACAATTAACACTATGTCAAGGCCACGCCACAACTGACACAAGTGATACGGGTTAATTGCCTCACTCATCCCACACCATGTCAGGGGCACGTTCGTCCTTGTAGCATCACTTACCCAAGGTTCGTCTCATCCCTGGTCATTAGTGTGAGGAACCACAATCACATTATGATCCACACAAGTCTTGCAATTAACCCTATGCCAGAGCTGTCATATTTGACATAAATGATGCGTGTTAATTGTTTCACTCATCCCACACCATGTCAGGGGCATGCTCGTCCTTGAAGCATCACTACTCAATGTTTGTCTCATCTTTGGTCACTAGTGTGAGAAACCACAATCACAATCATATTTACATCCATATAACATCTCATCTCATAGCTCAATTTCATATCACATACACAATTCCATATCACATACACAACAGATAAGTCCAACAAAATAAGGGTTTACACACCCCTCAAGCAATTCACATCTAGATCATCAATTCTTATCAAGTAATATAACAATAACATTCATAAATTAATATAATAATCAATGAAATTATCAATTTAATATGATTTTAACATAAACAGTAAAACCCCCAATTATTCCAAAACCTAACTCACAGGCACTTTTTTACAGTTTCGTTCTCCCTTTCAAATCATCATTCTTACAAATTAAATATATATTTCTAATCTTCAACACATACAGAATAATGGAATCATCAATTTCTCAAACAGAAATAATCCAATTTTTTCAAAACCTAACTTACAGACACTTTTCTATAATTTCGTTCTCTCTCCCAGAGCATCTTTTTACAAATTAATCATATATTCGTAGTCCTAAATATATACAGAATCACATATGACCAATAATTCTCCAAACAGAAATAATTATAAAATTATTTATAATCCTAAGGGACTCTTCCTCTGCCCAATTCCCTCATGTAACTCTACATATAAATAATTCCCTTTTCCCCCGTACCTAGATATGTAGAAGTTAAACCTACACAAGATCTGGTTGATCTCTCTCGCTGGGTTTCCCTTGGCCTGAAGCAGAAAATAGAGGAAAAGAAGAGAGAGCAGTAGAAAAGAAATCGGAAAATGAGAGGTGTGCTTTTTGGAAGTGGTAGAAAGCTCAATTTATAGGCATCAGGCTTCGCCGAACGGCCCATTCTAGACCCTTAAATCATGGGTAAAAATCACATCCAGAACGACCCGTTCTCAAACTAGAACGGCCCGTTCTGGTGTGCATTTATTACTTACAACGGCCATATTTGGAAACGGCCCGTTCCAAGCCCGTTCTCATTTAGGATTATAGGCAGTTTTTAATAGTCCAGAACGGCCCGTTCTAGGCTACTAAATCACCTCTATACATTTATAAAAATTACCAAAATACCCTCAATAAAATAAAATAAAAATAAAATAAAAACTGGAGTGTTACATTCACAATTATTTAGATTTCAAATTCATTGAAAATTGTCCCTTCATATAAGATATTTCACATTGAGACATTTAAAATTATTTTAAGAAAATAAATTATTTCATTTAAATTATTGATCCAAACACATCCAACTAGTGTTTCTATTAGTGAAAACATAATATTAAACTCACTTAACTTTCAAATATGATATTGATGATTTGGGAGACTAAAACTAAATTTTTGAAAATCACATGATCTAAAAAAAACCATTTTAAATTTAAATGACAAAAAATAAATTTACCTTAGATTTGAGGGATAAAAATATATTTAAGTCATTTAAATAAAAGATTTATCGTTATATCTTTACTTTTATATTTTTTTTATCAGTAAAAACAAGAAGTTTAGATGAAAAATTATTGTATAATTTATTTTGTTCATTGGTGCAAAATATCAATGATTTTGTCAAAGAATAAAATATGTGGTAGAACATGATTGATTATCTTTAGTAGTGTAATTTCAACCATAATTTTCTTCATTCCCATGTGTAAAACTTGAGACTTTGGGATTTTCAATCAGAAATATTAACAATTATTTTGTTAATGTAGCATACATTATTTAATATTAGTGAAGTTAAAACGTTTCATAACTCTATTTATTTTCTATAAAAAAAACATTAAGAATTTTGAGAGCAATTATGTATCAACAATGATAGAAAGCAAGAGATGAGAAAAGAGGGAAAAAACAAAGATAATTATATGAGTAGTGGAAAGTTTTCATTTACAATAAAAATATAATTACGAAAGTTACTTAAAAAAGTTAAAAGATTAAAATATAAAAGCAAAAATTTAGATAAAATACTTTATTTAAATTTTTTTAAGTTTTGAAGGTCAAAAGGATCATATTAAAAATAGACACCAAATGCAATTGGTGGAGGAGATGTCTCCTTGATTTATTATTATAAATTTATCCTTTTTATATATAATTAGAATACTTATTTCAAATTATAGTATTTTTTAGAGTTATTATTCAACAAGAGCAATTTTAAGAGTTTTATTTGATAAGAGAAGTTTTAAATATTTTCTTAACTTTGTATTTTTTTAATTTATTTGTTTTATCTTTACTTTATAAATTAAATTTTAATATTTAATATATATATATATAGAGAGAGGGAGGGAGAAGGAAAGAATATCCCGTGAAAGTAATATTTTAAAAATTAGATTGAATATTAAATCGGTCAAAATATTAAATCAGTGAGTTAAAGGTTAAATTAATAGGTTATATTAAATCACATAATTTAATTTTTATTAAATTTTAAAAAAATCATTCATATAATATATATTTTATGATTATAAATTTCAACGAAATTCATATAATGTGTTATAGAAAAAATTGTAACATGAATAGGTATATAACTAAATATTAAATTCCATTTGTCACAATGGTATAGTTCACTTTTATTTCAATGAATAAGAATCGATTCTAGTTAAGTACCTTTTTATTGTATTTTTCATTCTTCAAAGCAGAGCTAGCAGCACCAGCCACAAGTTGCAGTTTACTGTCGCCATGTGTGGGCAGTGTCAATGAACAAAGCAATTGTACATACGCATAAATAAAAACTATAAAAATGATTCGCATGCATTTCCGAATCACATGACCGGGTACCGCACGAATTTTAGAATTATGAATGATGAGAGATTAGAAGGTTAAATAATAATTGTTAGATTATAGATAAAAATAATTAATAGTTAAAAATAAAATTTAATTATAAATACTTTTTATATGAGATTAGTATTATTATTGTTTTTACAAGTATTATTATTATTATTATTATTATATGTTTTTTAGTGCAAATTATTAATTAATTTTATATTTTAGCTTTCAAAATACTTTTTTAAGCTTCTCTTTTCTAGATAAATATTCAAAAAAATTTATCAAATTCTTGATTGTTAACCACTCATACATATTTAACTTTAATTATTTTTATTTTCAAACAAAATATATGAAGGTACAAAATGTCTTTTTAAGAGTTTAGGGTTTACATTAGGATCCATAATTCATGACCCTTGGCCAATTTATTCCCAATATTATTCATATGGTTTTGTGTGTATAGGAAAAAAGTGACATCACTAGGAGTCTTTGAATAGTGTCTTAAACTTTTACACCAACAAAAACTATGGAATATGTGAAAAGAGTCGAGGCTTGACAAATAATATACAGAACAACATAAATCTTAAAAAATAGTTTGAAAGGAAGATTAATACTAAAGGTTTTTTTATTGGTTCATCTCTATCATTGAGACTATGTCTAGCTTTTTATCAACAAATCAAGTTTCACTAATAAAGTATTTTTACAAACAAATATTTTTTTCTCGACTATTGCTACGGTGCCAGTTTATTTGAGAGGGTTTGGGTGCCCCTTCTAATATTAGCAAATCAGATATTGACATGTGTAAGTCATGGTCAATTCTCTCACAACTGGTCAAGGGATAATTTTGGAATTTCACTTGGAACATCCCTCATCTTGTGCGACGAAACTATCGTCTTCTTCGACGAATCTATTGTCTTCTCCAACGAAGTAAGTGACGCAACTGGTTTATTCCAAAAAAATCCCTCATCTTCTCCGACGAATTTGTCATCTATTAGGAAATTATTGTTCAGATAAGAAAGTTAGGGGGTGAACTGGATTGAGGGGCAAGGGAAGTCAGTGGTGTGTGAGGTTGTGATTAAGGAAGAGGTGGTGAAGAAAGTGTTGAAGAGTAGCGTTGAGGCTTTGGTGGAGCTTAACATGTTGAAAAACCTTGCTATTTCCGTTGTTGCTAGTGCTCTCGATGGCTTTAACGCTCATGCTAGCAACATTGTTTCAGCTACTTACATAGCCACTGGACAAGATCTTGCTCAGAATGTCGAGAGTTCACACTGCATAACTATGATGTAACTTGTTGTCTTCGTGAGGGAACTGGAAGTGGAGATTCTAGGTACTGTCTCAAGCAAATTTCAAAATTGTCCCTTGACCAGTTATGAGAGAGCTGACCATGACTCAGCTTGTTAGACACACGTGTCAACATTTGATTTGTTGATGTAGAAGGGGCATCAAAACCCTCTCAAATAAACTGGCACCGTAGCAATAGCCTTTTTTCTCAAGCCACTTCTAACTTAACAAAGCAAACTCAAGTATTCTTTAATACAAAATCTCTTAAAGTTTCAACACCTACGTATTTTTTAACCAAAAACATCTTCAAGAGTTCCCACAAGCAAAGATAAAAATAAGTGTTTAAAATAAAATAGAGTTTTCTACAAAGATTAATATTACAAAGTAATCATGAAACAAAAAGATTATAAAGGATTGAAAAACTTTAAGAACTTCTGAATATGTCTATCTCTCTCAAAGAGTCCTCTACTGTGTATAATCCTTTGGAAGATAATGATTATTGGAGCTTCAAGTCCTAAGTTTTCATTTGCTTCTACTTCACCTTTATCTGAAGAAGAATGTTTGAAAAATGTCCATTGAAGCACTCGATGACTAGCATTTAATGCACCTCTTTGTCAAGTCATGTTTTATGTGATAAAAAGTGCTTATATTATCTTTCTCTAGATAAGTTCAAAATTTTAGAAGTTGGGTATGCTAAGTTGTAGAAAAGCAACCTTTTGTAGCGAGTTGAGGCAAAGTTTGTCTTTTTGTGAGAAAATGGTATTAATTCATCTTTTGAATTAGATATATATGAAGTTAGCGGAAATACACACAAAAAGGGGGGTTGAATGTGTGTGTGTGTTCGAAGGACGATTTTTCAAAATCGCTTTGTAAAGATACTCCTTTTCTTTTAATAAACAAGATGTTCAATCACTTTTGAAAACTTGTGCAGGCTTGTCTGACTAGAAAGCTTTTTATGTCCAATAAAACTGATCGTCTATTTCAAGAAACGAGTTGAGTAAATTTGTTTTCCGTCTGAAGGCTTTATCATCCAAATAAAGAAAATTGTTTCTTAATCAAAATGAGCAAGTGTGTTTTCGTCTAACAGTTTGTTGAAATGAAAGTATATGAAAGACAAAGTAAGTAGTGTTTGAAAAATAGAAAAAGGTATGCACAGATGTTTATACTGGTTCACTCAATCTGAGCTACGTCCAGTATCCTTCAACTGAAGGGTTCCACTAATCACAGAGGATTACACGTATTCTCAACCACTTCTGGCTCATAAACCTCACTTGTCGATGCTAGTATTCTTAATCACTTCTAGTTCTCCAAGTATTCTTGACCACTTCTGGGCTGCTAGCTTCACTTACTAGTGCTAGTATTCTCAACCACTTCTGGTTCACAAGTATTCTTTCTTCCAGCCTCTTCAGGCTTTACAACAAATGAGGGTGTTGAGTGTGTTTGCAACCCTCACAAAGAGGATAGGATAGTTTCTACACTCACTAAGGTGCGTAACCTTAGTTTTACAAGAGTAAGTGTTTAAGTGTTTGTTTACTCTCGTAGAGAGGATAGACTATTAGCAACACTCACTACGATAAGCTATCTTAATTTTTACACAGATATACAGGAAATGCTTTGAGAAGAAATGTAGCTTATGTTCTTTCGCTTTCTTTTACTTATTGCACGTTTTCTCTACTTCTCTGTTCTCTACTTCTTCTTCTTCTTTGCCTTGATACTTATAACTTGTTGATAAATCTGCCCGTTGTTTGAATTCAAATTTTCCCGTTGGAGCGGGGCTTCATGTCGTTACAGATGGAGGCTTGTTCATGGCTGTGTAAATCTTTTCATTTAATGCATTTGATCTTGCATTAAATGCTTGCTTGTATACGTGAAGTCCTTTTGTGTAGTTGATTGTTTCAATGTCTGACTTCAATCATGATCTAGGCATATTTGTACTTTTCTCATCAGTTTAGCTACTACGGTGCTGTCTTTTTCTAAAAAGTAGGTGTCATTTCTCTGACGCACGTAGCTTTGACTTGTGAATCCACGTTTGCCTATTTTTCTTCTTTCTGTATTCACGTTTGATGTCCTTTTGTGTTTCTTGTATGATTTCAGTCAATGTGATTAGTGGACTTCAGACGCACTTCATTATTTTCCAACTGCGTCTGGATACATGATTCTTCGTCTGGTCTTGACTCCCCTTTACGTCTGGTCATGACTTCGTTTGCTAGTTCGTTAGGTTTTATCTGATGATTTCGCAACTTCATGTTGATGTTTAGCCAAATTTCGTCTCGTTCTTCACTTAGTCTTCATATGATGCTAGTTTTGGTCTTACATCTGATCGCTCAGGCTTAAACTAATAGATTTGTCTTATCTTGTATTTGATTTAGGCCTGGATCAACCTTAGTCTTGATACTAGCTTTGCTATCGTATGATGTCTTGTTCAATTCAATTATGCTTAATCATACTTTGTCCTTCATTTTTTCCTGAACTTATTGTTATCCATCTGAAACACTAATGCACATGTTATGAATAACAATATGTATTATATTTGTCATATTCAAAATCTCGGTGGGAATTGCGAATGTGCTTCATCTGACTAACAATATATATATATATATATATATATATATATATATATATATATATTATATTTGTATGATCCATGAATATTGATGTATATATTTCATACAATAAACAAAAAACAAATCGGATTCCAATGAATTTTCTTTCTTACTTGTCAATTTTTATTTTATCTTTTTTGTAAAGAAAGGTTTGGTTAATAAAAAAGTAAACATAGAATTAAAAGAATCATTTATTATTAATTATTCTCAATCTTTGCACAAGGTTTCAAATCAAAGAGAAATTCAACAACTAAAAGAAAGATTGATTCTTTGTCGAGGTCCTTCATAAATAGATCAAGTGGAAGTTTCCTTCTCTTGGTTTGTGGAAAGGATGTAAATAATATTCAGAAGAGTGTGCGGTTATATGTAGTAAAAAACTGTAAACCAAAATCGTAAAAAGTAAACGCTTTTTTTCTTTCATTTATATCCAAATTTAAACAGAGGCAAATTTAAAATAAGGGATAAAAATGTCTAATAAAAAGTGGAAACCACAATAAAATATCCTTTTTATATATTGTTATAGACAAGAAATTGATTTGAAAAGGAGAGAAACAAAAGCAGTGCATAACATCAGTTTAATTTCTACCTCCCATCAGTAGAACATCACCAGAGCACCGTAATATCCATATCTACCGGTTGCTGCACCACAATAAAAGAACATCAAAACAAAAAAGAAAAACCCTAATGAGTGACAAAGACAAATTGGAATTAGAAAGAAATGAACTAGACTTTGAAAATCACTTTAATTTCTACCTTCTAAATAATGTCACCAACAAGGAATGGTGAAATTCATGTCCACCAGTTGTTACACCACACAAAAAGAACAAGAATCAAAGAAAACCTCTGATGAATAACAAAGACAAACAAAAACAAGAAAGAAATGAAACAAGACTTTGAAAAGTAGTGTCTAAATTGTAAAGAAAGAAGAAAAGAAAAAGAAGAGTGTTGACATCTAATCGAAGATGAGGCATTCGTGTGTGACAATAGCTATGAAGAAACAAAGAGACTTTTCAAAATAGAGACTGTGACACCCTCTACCCCAACATACATATACAGTAATTATAAAATAAAATAAAATAAATTTCTTCATCATTAAAAACCAAATCTCCAATCACATAAGGGTAAAGAGCTCACATTCATAAACTTAATCCAAATAACATGTCAGTAAAATTACAAAGAAATAAAACTAAGTTTTCCAAAATAATTTAATAAGAACAACCTCCTAATCTAATTCTATCTATGCCCCGATGTCATATGTCCTATCAGAGAAAAGCTCAACATAGAAGCCTAAACTTCATCACCAACATCCTCAGCCTCATGCTGATAATCACCTATATAACAATCACAAGAAAATAACACAAAAGAAAAGGGAGTGAGAAAAATTTCACTCTGGCTCACGGTGTACGAATACACACCGGATAGCCAAACACAAGCAAGACATGTATATGTACCACAATATCACATTCCACTCATCAAAGACATAAAAATCACTTTAGTATATATAACATTAAAATGCAATTGTAATGGACACAAACTACATATTATCATGCATGTAACGCTAGTAACACATATCACATGATGTATTGCCGCTAGCAATACACGAGACTAGTTTAGGAGTACATGCCGAATCACACCCTCCACGCACTCTCACTAGAAGGATATACTACCAGGGTCTCGTCAAGATAGCTAAGCCGCGCAAGATACATCTCATGCACACAATGGGCGAGACTGAGACTTCTAAACTGAGCTATCCCCAAGGACTAATCCCCAAGCTATTACACAAGGGGGCCTTCCCTGGCGGTGTATTCCATATCGTACCCTTAAAAAACATTTATGCAAATGATGCATGTCAATCAAGACTCTATGCATTCTCATATCACATTATCATGTCTCATTATCACATAACATTATCATGTCTCATTGTCATATAACATTATCTCATATCCTCATATCTCATGTCTCATATTCACATTTCATATTATCTCATCATATTCACATAGTCTCTATAGAACACTTTAATTCATATCAAAACTTGTCTATTTGCGAAATTAAACACATATTCGTACATCTCATCCAACAAGGAATACAACAGAACAATCAGAAAGTAAAACAAAAAATATTCATATTTTTCCTGTTTCTCATAGGGTTCTCTAGGAACCTACAGAGCACTCTAATTCATACAATAAACGCAATACAATTTACTCATATAATTGCCTCTTTAAACAATCTCCTCTTACAATCACCAATGCATTCCCTAAGGGTTTCCCATAAGAACCCATACGAACACCAAAGTCTGCAATTATAACCCAAACACCAACACTACATACATACATACTAATTACATCAATTAGAACATTCAAGGAGAAACAGGGATGAAACAGATACAATTGGGAAAAACCCCTCATACATAGGATTGGGGCCAATCCCACTATCCAACATACATTCCCACACCCAAAGCGAGGTTTCTCACTCCCCCCTTACCTGGATAAGCAAAAGACGAAGCTAGAGCAGAATGTGGTTGATCTCCTTCTCTTGGTTCTCCTTGGTCTTTAGAGAGTGTGTCTAGAAGCAGTGCCAGAGTCTGCTATTTATAGATGTCAGGAGTGGCCAGAACGACCCGTTTCGAATCCGAAATGACCCGTTCTGAATCCTTTCATCATGTGTAAAATTCACATCTGGAATGACCCATTCTTAAATCAGAACGGCCCGTTCTGGGATTGCATTTTAACACATAATGGCCATGTTTGGAACGTCCCGTTCTTAAACCAGAACGACTCGTTTCCAACTAGGGTTATAAGCCATTTTAGTAGTTTGGAACGGCCTGTTCTAGTTTGGGAATGACCCGTTCTGGGCTACTAAATATAGGTCTTTTTAGTAGTTTCGAACGACCCGTTCCAGTTTTGGAAGGGCCCGTTCTGGGCTACTAAATCACCCTTATAGGGCTTTGAGCCTTCGTAAAATCTGTGAAAATAGGGGTGTTACAAAGACTCTTGACTGCGAAAATGAATGAGAGTGACAGACGAGAGTTGCTTATGGAGAGAAGAGAAGTACACAAAACTACTATGTATAGAGAAAAGAAACGCTAATGCGGTGGAAGGATTTATAATTCTTTCGCTGGAAGAGAGAAAAAGGTATATAAATAACACATGTTAGGTTGAAAAAAAAATACTTTTTTTAAAATAATAAAAATAGTGATGTCTATCTATATATATATATATGAAAAAACATGTGGTTAGGGTGGATATGGGTTTTACAAGCACCTAAACTCCTCGAGGAACTCATTTCAATATAAGAAAGTGCATATATTTTTCACTTGTCATAACTTTAATTACATTTGTGGAAGAACGTATGTAAAGGATTTTGATGATGCCAAAGAAATTATAGAAAACAAGAGGTCAAGTTAAAGCAAGGTGATCAAGAAACAAAAATCTCAAAGTATTTTAGATAAGTCTTGTCAACCTAGCTTTATATGTAAAAAGAAATCTTTAGAAATGTTGCATAAGATTCTTGGCCATTTAAAATAAAGAATTTCAAGAAAACCCAAATATAATCTTTTATATTAATAAGGTTTTGAAAATAGAAGTTTTCTATATTTTAAGTTTTAATAAGGTAATTATTGTTTCAAGAGTCTGGTAATCGATTACCAGTACATGTAATCGATTACCAGAGGATGAAACTCATATGTTCAAAATTTACTTATTAAAACGTGCTCTGGTAATCGATTACCCATTCCCTGTAATCGATTACCAGAAGATAAAAATTTCAAAATTTGAATTTAAATTTTACAACGTTCCAAACATTTTGAAATTAAACTGTTGTAATCGATTACCAAGTCTTGTAATCGATTACCAGAGCCTATTTTCTGAAAATTTTAGAAAGACACAACTCTTCATGAAAAGTCATAACCTAAGAAACAATCATCTATAAATACCAATAATTTTTTAGAAAAAGGTCATGAACTCAATTGTGAAAAATTATCTTTACAATCACTTGGCCAAAAATCATTTGCAAATATTACCTAAAGAGTTCTACTAGATCAACAAAGTGTAAAATCCAGTCTTCAAAGAGAGTTGTTCTACTTCATTCATCTCATCTATTGATCTGTAAAGGAGAAAGTGTTGTTCTCCTTGGTGGTCTGTGATTCTCAACACGAGGAAAGGGAATTCCTAGGTGTTGGAGAATTTGAGTCTTGTAAAAGTTACAAGCGTAGTGAAAAATCTCAAGTGGGAGACTTGAGGACTGGATGTAGGCAAGGTTGGCCGAACCAGTATAAAATCAAGTTTGCAATTCTCTTTCCCTATACTTTTAATTTTGTTGTGAAGTTTTTGCATCATTACATACAATTTGTTTATGATATTGATTTTATAAGAAAGAAGTTAGAAAAACTTATAAAGAGAAGAAAAATTAGATAACTTAATTCACCCTCCCCTCTTAAGTTACACGAGGCTACTTGACTAACAAGTGGTATCAAGAGCAGGTTTCTTGTATAAGGCTTAAAAGCTTCAAGATTTGAAATGGCCTCATCAAATTTGTTATTTCCTAAAGGAAACTCTATTAATAGACCTCCTATATTCAATGGGGAAGGGTATCATTATTGGAAATCTAGGATGCAAATTTTTATAGAAGCCATAGACTTAAACATATGGGATGTTATTGAAATTGGTCCTTTCATTCCCACTATTGTAGTAGGTCATGAAATAAAAAATTTGCCCAAAGATCAACGGAGTGAAGATGATAGAAGAAAGGTTCAATATAACTTAAAAGCCAAAAATATAATCACTTCTGCTTTAGGAATTGATGAATATTTTAGAATTTCAAATTGTAAAAGTGCTAAAGAAATGTGGGATACACTTGAAGTAACACATGAAGGTACTAATGATGTGAAAAGATCTAGGATAAACACTCTCACTCATGAATATGAATTATTTAGAATGAATCAAAATGAAAGCATACAAGACATGCAAAAGAGATTTACACATATAGTTAATCATCTTGCATCTCTAGGAAAAGTGTTTCCTAATGAAGATCTTATTAACAAAGTTTTGAGATGTTTGAGTAGGGAATGGCAACCAAAAGTGACTGCAATTGCTGAATCAAAAGATCTGACAACCATGTCTCTTGCCTCATTGTTCGGAAAACTTCAAGAACATGAAATGGAATTAATGAGACTAAATCAAGATGAGGAAAGTGATAAGAGAAAGAAAGGGATAACACTCAAAACATCATCATCTATTCAAGAAGAAGGTGAGAAAGAAGAAAATATTAAGGAAAATGGTTTAGAGGATGATGAGGATTTTAGCCTCTTTATAAAGAGATTCAACAAATTCCTTAGAAACAAAGGAAACCGAAAAAGATTCAACTTCAACAATAAAAGAAAAGGAGAAGACTCTTCTTAAACCCCAAAATTCTATGAATGTAATCAACCAGGACATTTGATATTAGAATGTCCAATCTATAAAAGAAAGATGGCAAAATCTAATAAGAAAAGTTTCAAAGAAAAGAAGGGGAAGAAAACCTATATCACTTGGGAAGAAAATGACACAGATTCTACAAGTGACTCTGAAAATGGAGTTGTAAATTTGGGACTTATGGCCAATGACTACGAAAGCGAAGAAGAGGTAACATCTTCTAACAATGATATCTTAATCTCATTTGATGAACTTCAAGATGCATTCAATGATTTACATATAGAATCATTTAAACTTGCAAAATTAGTATCATCATATAAGAAAACAATTTCAAAATTAGAAAATGAGATTTCAAAATTAAATAATGAATTAGATAATCTCAAAACTGAAATTAAGATGATTAATTCTAAAAATGAAAAACATGAAATTAAAACTAAGTTAGATACTAATAAAGCAAATAATCCATGTTCAACTTGTAATAAATTTAAGGAAGAAATTAGTAATTTAAGAAACACTCTTGCAAAATTTACAAATGGAAGAAATAATTTAGATATAATATTAAGAAAACAAAAATGTATGTTTGATAAGACAGGATTAGGATATAATCCTCAAAAACAACAGAAGAAGTACAAAAATTTCTTTGTTCCCACACAAGTTACTAGTTTTCCTTTAATAACATGTTTTTATTGTGGGAAGAAAGGTCATAATTCTTCAACTTGCTATATTAGAAAGAATTTTAACAATCTCAAGAATATGGTGTGGATTCCAAAAGGTTCTTCTGTTAATACTAACATTAAGGACCCAAAGAAAACTTGGGTACCTATATCAACCCTTTCTTTGTCTTGAAGGATTCCAGCAACCAAACTTGGTACTTTGATAATGGATGTTCCAAGCATATGACAGGAGATGCTTCAAAATTTATTTACTTCACTCCTAAGAGAAGTGGACATGTAACCTATGGAGACAACAATAGAGGAAAAATACTTGGCATTGGAAAAATTGGTACAAATTTCTCAACCTCCATAGAAAATGTTTTACTTGTAGATGGTCTTAAACATAGCCTATTACGCCAACTTTGTGATAAAGGTTTTTCAATATCCTTTGATTCACAAAAATATCTATTTGAACACAAAAATGATAAAAAAAGTTAAGATAGTGGGATTTAGAATTAACAATGTTTATAAAATAAAAATAGAAAATAATCCTAAACATTCTCAATGCCCCATGAGTAAAAATGATGAATCTTGGTTATGGCATAAAAGGATTGTTCACATAAACATGGAACACTTAAATAAATTAATCTCAAAAGATTTAGTAATAGGATTACCAAAAATTAAATTTGAGAAAAATAAATTATGTGATGCTTGCCAAAAAGGAAAACAAGTAAAAGTATCTTTCAAACCAAAGAATATTGTTACAACCACAAGACCCTTAGAACTCTTGCATATGGACTTGTTTGGACCTTTTAGAACTATGAGCTTTGGTGGAAGTTACTATGGTCTTGTCTTAGTAGATGATTTCTCTAGGTACACTTGGACTTTATTTCTTGCTAATAAAAGTGATACATTTGGTGTCTTTAGAAAATTTGCTAAACTAATTCAAAATAAGAAAAACCTTAAGATTGTCTCCATTAGAAGTGATCATGGAAAAGAGTTTGAAAATAAAGATTTTGATTTATTTTGTGAAGAAAATGGAATTGAACATAATTTTTCTGCACCTAGAACTCCACAACAAAATGGAGTAGTAAAAAGAAAGAATAGATCATTAGAAGAATTAGCAAGAACAATGCATAATGATTCAAAACTCCCCAAATATTTTTGGGCAGAAGCTGTCAACACTGCATGCTATACTATGAATAAAGCCTTGATTAGACCTATTCTTAAGAAAACTCATTTTGAGTTATTCAATGGAAGAAAACCTAATATTTCACATCTTCATATTTTTGGATGCAAATGTTTTGTACTTAATAATGGAAAAGATAACTTAGGAAAATTTGATGCTAAATCTGATGAGGGGATATTTCTTGGATACTCTCTAAATAGTAAATCATTTAGAATATACAACAAAAGAACTATGACTATTGAGAAATCAATACATGTTGTATTTGATGAAACTAACCTTGTTTGTCCAAGAAGAGATATTATTGATGAAATTGTAGAAAGCTTTGAAGATACTCATATTAATGAGCAAACTCACAAGAATGACAAAGATAAAGAAAAAGAGGATTCAACAATACAAGAAGGTCAAACAAACATCAATTCTCAAAGAGAGTGGAGAATCTCAAGAAATCATCCTCTTGAAAATATCATTGGAGATATAACAAAAGGGGTAATTACTAGAAACTCTCTAAAAGAAGCATGCAACAATATGTCTTTTGTTTCTAAAATAGAAGTTAAAAATATTGATGAAGCTTTAAATGATGAACATTGGATTAATGCTATGCAAGAAGAATTAAATCAATTTGAGAGAAATCAAGTGTGGGATTTGGTAAATAGACCCACCAATCATCCCATTATAAGAACAAAATGGATTTTTAGAAACAAACTTGATGAACATGGCTAGTCATAAGAAATAAAGCTAGATTAGTTGCTAAAGGTTATAATCAAGAAGAAGGTATAGATTATGAAGAAACATATGCACCAGTAGCAAGACTAGAAGCCATTAGGATGTTACTAGCCTATGCATCAATAATGGACTTCAAATTATACCAAATGGATGTTAAAAGTGCTTTTCTAAATGGTTTTATTCAAGAAGAAGTTTATGTAGAACAACCCCCTGGTTTTGAGAACTCAGAATTTCCAAACCATGTCTTTAAATTGAAAAAGGCTCTTTATGGATTAAAACAAGCTCCTAGGGCATGGCATGAAAGACTTAGTAAACTTCTTTTGGAAAAAGAATTTACAAGGGGAAAAGTTGATACTACACTCTTTATCAAAAGAAAAATGAATGACATTCATTTAGTGCAAATCTATGTTGATGATATTATTTTTGGAGCTACTAATGACTACTTGTGCAAGGAATTTTCAAATGATATGCAAAGTGAATTTGAAATGTCCATGATGGGAGAACTAAATTTTTTCCTTGGACTACAAATAAGGTAAACCAAAAATGGAGTTTTTATTAATCAAAGCAAATACTGTAAAGAATTGCTCAAAAGGTTTGGAATGGAGAATGCTAAATCAATGGCAACACCAATGAGCACTACTTGCTACCTTGACAAAGATGAAGTGGGAAAATCCATAGATGTAAAGAAATATAGAGGTATGATTGGATCTCTCTTATATTTATCTGTAAGTAGACCTGATATTATGTTCAGTGTTTGTTTATGTGCTAGATACCAATCTAACCCTAAAGAATCTCATTTGAGTGCTGTTAAAAGAATTATGAGATATCTGTTAGGAGCCACAAATCTAGGTCTATGGTATCCTAAAAACATGCCTTTCAATCTAGTAGGTTACTCCGATTCTGATTTTGCTGGATGTAAAACTGGTAGAAAAAGTACTAGTGGAACATGCCATTTTATTGGATCCGCTTTAGTATCATGGCATAGTAAAAAGCAAAATAGTGTTGCTTTATCCACTGCTGAAGCAGAATATATTGCTGCTGGAAGCTGTTATGCACAAATACTATGGATGAAACAACAACTATCTGATTATGGTTTATCATTAGATCATATTCCAATTAAGTGTGATAATACTAGTGCTATCAATCTCTCTAAAAATCCAATTCTTCATTCTAGAACAAAGCATATTGAGATAAGACATCATTTTCTTAGGGATCATGTTCAAAAAGGAGATTGTGTTCTAGAATTTGTTGAAACAAAGAATCAATTAGCTGATATATTCACAAAGCCCTTACCAAAAGAAAACTTCTTTTCAATTAGACAAGAATTGGGGATTCTAGACTCTTCTCACATTACTTTTTGACTCTATAGTAAAAAGACATAATTTTAAGAATTGTAATCGATTACAGGGTCAGGTAATCGATTACTAGAGGGAATATATAAATTTTTGAAAATTTGAACAATTGTAATCGATTACAAGGTTATGTAATCGATTACAAGGTTATGTAATCGATTACCAGAGCGTGTTTCACTTTCTGGGTAAAAGGTAATCGATTACCATGAAATGTAATCGATTACCAATAGCGAAAATGCACAAATCTAGAAACGCGTAATCGATTACCATATACATGTAATCGATTACACGACGCATCTGTACTTATATTTGTGCAGTTTCATCTTCTTCCTCACGAAAACACCCAAAACCTTCGCGCCCTAACCCTCTTCAAATCTCCATATCTTTCTCAATTCTTAACGAAATCAAGTCCCGTTTATTCCATTCTTCATCATTTTCAATTCTCCAATTCTACCGATTTGATTTTACAAAACAATCACTCAAATGGCGGAATCATCAAAACGTCGTAAGGGTTCTTCACGTTCAACCACCGCTGGCCGCCAACAACAGCCTCCCTCCGACGACGCCCCTACTCCTACGAATCCAACTCCATACACTGGACGTGCTCTCACTCTATTCTCCACAAACGAACAACGAGATAGGTACTACCAGTTATTTTCTGATTGAAATATTGTTGATCCCAAGTATATCAATATTGATTTTTTTGAGGGTGAATCATTTGAGTGTTATACGATTTTTAAAAATTCTGGGTTGGTGGATTTTATGTCTATGAAAAACCCTGTTTATCCAGAATTAGTCAGGGTCTTTTACAGTAATTTGGAAATCAAGAATGGGGTTCTTCACAACGAGGATAAAAAAATTCCAATAGTGATAAATCAGTCTCTGTTACGTGATTTATCAAAATTAAAAGATCAGGGTACTCTGTTTGAGGGAACAATTCCGGATACATGGAAACTAGAATATTCCCATCCCAATGCCCGAAGTATGATTTGTGTGGATGATGCTGACATGACTGGACAATTATTGGCTGGATCAATTAAATTTGATTATCGCATTATGCATTATATAATTGTTCGGGTACTGCTTCCCCCACACGACTAACCTTGCACAGGCTTCAGAGGAGGACTTAATCTTGATATGGGCTCTAATCACTGGCCGGGAGTTTAGCTGGGCTCATCTGATTAGGAGTCGTATGAAAAAGGCCTTACGGGTTAATGCTTCTCTTCCATACCCACATTTTGTAACTACTATTTTGGAACATTTTAATGTTCCTTTGGAGGATGAAACATGGGTTCCAGTTAAGAGGTTCTTTGAGATTGGGGCATCTGCAATTGCTTCTTTTGGGTACAAGAAAACACTGGAAAACACCTGGATCAAGAAGCGGGATTTTCAAGCAGTTGACACTGATGATAGAACTCTGTCACCACCTCCTCAAGATCCTTCATCAGCATTTCTCTCGGATGTTCTCAATGAAATTCGAGATCTTCATTTTTATGTTGGTGAACATTTTGATTCTCTTCACACTCGCATGACTTATCTTGAGGAGGAAGTAAAATCTCTTCGCCGCCCTTCCAAGTAGCTAGTTGACTGAGATTCTGATAGTTGTTCTTTTAGTTTATCTTATGTTTTGGACTATTTTTAATCAATTTCTGAACTTTTTGATTAGGACATATTTTGCTAATCTAGGATAATTCTGCACCTTTGACTCTGACTATTTTGCTATTAGGACATATTTCACTTCTGTTCTGAGTGGTGCTTGTTTATCTTATTCTATTTTTTTTATCTATTATCTCATTCCTTTTGATGTTGCCAAAGGGGGAAGGAAAGGAAAGAAGAAAAAGGGATAATTTATTCCTGATCAAAAATTGGATATTTTGATTTCAACAATTTAATCTGATCACTACAACTGTCTATTTGAATTCAAATTTTTTTAGAAATAAAATTAACATCAAACAATGGTTTATTAAGGGGGAGACTAAGGGGGAGTGATCAATATACATGTTTTATGTTTCTTTCCATCTACAGTATGTTGTCATCATCAAAAAGGGGGAGAATGTGGAAGAACGTATGTAAAGGATTTTGATGATGCCAAAGAAATTGTAGAAAACAAGAGGTCAAGTTAAAGCAAGGTGATCAAGAAACAAATATCTCAAAGTATTTTAGATAAGTCTTGTCAACCTAGCTTTATATATAAAAAGAAATCTTTAGAAATGTTGCATAAGATTCTTAGCCATTTAAAATAAAGAATTTCAAGAAAACCCAAATACAATCTTTTATATTAATAAGATTTTGAAAATAGAAGTTTTCTATATTTTAAGTTTTAATAAGGTAATTATTGTTTCAAGAGTCTGGTAATCGATTACCAGTACATGTAATCGATTACCAGAGGATGAAACTCATATGTTCAAAATTTACTTATTAAAACGTGCTCTGGTAATCGATTACCCATTCCCTGTAATCGATTATCAGAAGATAAAAATTTCAAAATTTGAATTTAAATTTTACAACGTTCCAAACATTTTAAAATTAAACTGTTGTAATCGATTACCAAGTCTTGTAATCGATTACCAGAGCCTATTTTTTGAAAATTTTAGAAAGACACAACTCTTCATGAAAAGTCATAACCTAAGAAACAATCATCTATAAATACCAATAATTTTTCAGACAAAGGTCACGAACTCAATTGTGAAAAATTATCTTTACAATCACTTTGCCAAAAATCATTTGCAAATATTATCTAAAGAGTTCTACTAGATCAACAAAGTGTAAAATCCACTCTTCAAAGAGAGTTGTTCTACTTCATTCATCTCATTTATTGATCTGTAAAGGAGAAAATGTTGTTCTCCTTGGTGGTCTGTGATTCTCAACACGAGGAAAGGGAATTCCTAGGTGTTGGAGAATTTGAGTCTTGTAAAAGTTACAAGCGTAGTGAAAAATCTCAAGTGGGAGACTTGAGGACTGGATGTAGGCAAGGTTGGTCGAACCAGTATAAAATCAAGTTTGCAATTCTCTTTCCCTATACTTTTAATTTTGTTGTGAAGTTTTTGCATCATTACATACAATTTGTTTATGATATTGATTTTATAAGAAAGAAGTTAGAAAAACTTATAAAGAGAAGAAAAATTAGATAACTTAATTCACCCCCCTCTTAAGTTACACGAGGCTACTTGACTAACAAGTACATTCATAAAGTGTTTAAATTATTATATATATATATATATATATATATATATATATATGTATATATGTATATATATAGTTATAAAATAGATTAAGGGTATTTTTTAATGTGGTTGTGGGTGAAGGATAATTACATAGAAGCTTTATTTAGTGCTAAATAATTACATTTATACATATGTCTACATTTTATAAATAACATCAATTGAATTAACTCGATTATGACATAGCATCCATTCCAATATTATTCATTTGGAAACAATCTTTATAATATATGATTAGCTTAGATAGAGGACAATACATAAGTAACAAAGTCATTGGATGGTCAATAAAATAATTAGATTGTTGATGTTTCTCTTTTTGACAACAACTATATACTACAAATGTTAGAAACTAGTTTATGTTTTATTGAGAATGTAAACTTTTACCCTAACATTAACAACCTATCAAATTATTGTAATTAAATTTGATAATAATAAATTAACACTTGAAAAATTAAAGATTCACTTAAGATACATTAGTAACTCCTACAAATAGCAAAGGAAACAATTTTAAATTATCTCGGGATGGCAAAAATACCCGCACCCGCGGGTATCTGCGGGTAAAATCCGTTACGGATAATAAATGGACAGGCTAATTGGGTACCTGCGGATAATGGGGACGGGTAATTTTTTACCCGTTTATAAATGGGGCGGGGCCAGGTATGATGATGTTCATACCTGCTGGTACCCGTTTAATAATATTTCTTAAATATCCTAAATATCCTTGTACCACATAACCCTAAAACTACAATCTCTCATCTTATTTTCTTACAAAAGTGAGGTTGATGAAGTTACCAACATGTGTTAAGCATGTTATAGAATTGTATTAGATGTAATTTGATTAATTTTCTAGCTTTGATTGGACCAATAAGATTTATGTATTTTAAGTTGTTTACTTTAGTTTGGACTTATGACATTAAATTATTGTAGCTTTGCGATGAGACTTTAACTTACTTGTGAGATTGATGTATTTTAAGTTATTGATTATCTTCCATTTTTATTATTATTTCAACAAAATTAACGTGAAATACAAGTTCAAAATTAACATTGAATTTTTATTTTTAATATTTCAATGACATTAAATATAAACTTAAAATTATCTGTAATAATTTTTTAATTTCTTAAAAAATTTATCAATATCCATGGATATCCGTGGGTATTCAAGAAATTCATGGATACCCACTTAATGGATACCCGAGCGGATATGGGGTGGGTATGGGGCCAATTTTCATCCAGCGGAGCGGGGGCAGGTTTACTATTACCCGCCCCCATGGGGCCCCATTACCATCCCTAGTATCAGGCTATGCAACTTCTTTTCAGCCATAAGTTAGGGAATATTAAACTTTCTTATGTTTTCTTCAACATTGATTTATAATTTTCTATGATGAAAACAAGTACGAACTTTGTTTGTTTTAGGCTCAGATTTCAATTTTCTTTTATGTTAACCTAAGCACATTCATTAAATTCAGCATTTTCCAAAAAGGGTTTTAGGTGTTGCAACAATTTTGGCCTTGAATTTGATTAGCATAATCAAAAATGTTTCTCTAGAGAAAGGTAATGGCATACCTGGTAGTGAGAGTGACGAAAGCTAAACATGTGAACCACAAACAAGAAAACTTTGAAGAAAAGCTTCCTTGCTTCTAAATAAATTAATTAGATGACATACATTATACATGTTAATTAATAAATTAAAATATGTATATATATAGTTTTGCTTTTATTAATTTTCAATATTTATAATATTTAAACATATATTTAACTAAATATAAAATAATTTAAAGTAATATATTGATTAAAAGAATATTTGAGAGTAAACATTAAAAATAATTTATTATACCTATATATATATATATATTTATCCATTTATATAATTGAATTTATATATCAATAACATATATATATATATATATATATATATATATATATATATATATGAGTTAATCACCTATACACTGTCATTGTAAAGTTTTTTTACACTGCAACCAATTATATCTTTTAATTGTGTCATGTCACTGTAAATACATTTACTTTTAACAGTGACATAACACAATTAAAAAATATAATTGGTTGTTAGTGTAAAAAAACTTTACACTGACAGTGTATAGGTGATTAACTCTCTCTATATATATATATATATATATATTTTAAAAAAATTATTTTGAAAACATATTTAACAATTGATGAAAATAATAAGTTTTTAATATATATATATATATATATATATATAATAATAATAATTAGCAAGTAAAATTATTTAAGCATTTAAGGATTTCGTTGGTTATTTTTTATTATTATATTTTCAAGTTTTCGATGATTTTTTTTTTTGCTTTTGTTTAATGCAATTTCAGACAAAGGAACAATCATATTTTCCCACACAAAAAAATCCATGAGTAATATATATAAATTTTTTTAAAACAATGTCTTTTATCACATATCCATCAGTAATATTTGTCAAAAATATTGATTTTTTTGATAGACAAAACTCTATTGAAAAAATTCATTCATAAATTTTCGTTATCCATGAATTCTAAATCTGTTGGTGATATATATATTTCAATGGATATAGATCTATAAGAAAATATCTGTCGATAATTAATCTTTTTCTTGTAGTGAGATTTCAATCCTTGTGGTAGATTTTTCATGGTTTAAATTATAATCCAAATTCAATCAATTTAAATCAATATGAACATAATCAAAATGTAGATCTAAATCTAAATCTATTGAATTTCATAAAAATGTGAAATGCAATCGTGATCTCACAATTTTCGTGAAATTCAAGAACAATGTAAAACTGATTTAGGTGATTGAGGTTATTTTTAGTCTAGATCTAACTTGAGATCCAGATCCAAAATAAATCTTCAAATTTGACATGGATCAATTAAAAAAAACTCATAATCATGAACGAAAAATGGATAAGATGACAAAGAGAATTTGTACGATAAAAATAGACTAGAAACTTGAATTTTACTATAATTGATGAAACCTCAAATCGATGGATTAACCACACATCTTCATCAAGATGTTGTAGTTCCTTTGTGTATAAAAATGTAAAAAGAACATTTAGAGAGAGAGAGAGAGAATTAAGAGAAACTTGTGGAAGAAACAACTCTCAAATTTAAAAAATGAGTGTAAAATATACATAACAAGTCTCACAACATCGATTAATAGAGCAATATAGTGGGCCTAACCAAAATATTGTCTGACCCACTAATCAACATCGATGAGACACAGATTTGGTACAAAAAGCTTGGGCACGTTAACTTGAAACATATTTCAAAACTTAACAAAAAGGGTTTAGTAAGAAGATGACCTAATATTTCTTGGAAAACCCATATACTTTGTGAAGCATATGTCAAAAGGGGAACATATTAAAACCTCTTTTAAATCTACAAATATTGTTTCTACTTTTAGACTACTAAAGTTGTTATATATGAATTTGTTTGGACCAATCAGGACTCTTAGTCTAGGTGGTAAAGAGTATGGAGTTGTCATAATAGACAACTATTATAGATACAAATGGATTTAATTCCTAGCTCACTATACGAGTCTTCAAAATCTTTAAGACTTTATGTGAAAGAGTTTAAAATGAAAAAAGTTTTTACATTTCTGGCATTAGAAGTGATCATGGTATATAGGGTTTGAAAATTTTGATTTCAAAATGTATTATGAAAAAAATGATATTTTTCACAAGTTCTCTTCATTGAGAATACCTCAACAAAATGAGGTAGTTGAAAGGAAAAATCACACTTTACAAGAAATGGCTAGAACTTTTCTTTGCAAAATTTCTTTGTCCCAACACTTTTGGGTAGAAGTTGTTAATACAACTTGCTATATGCAAAATAGATTGATTCAACCATTTTTAAATAGGATTCCTTATGATTTATGGGGAAAAAAGACCCAAAATATCATACTTTTATTCATTTGGATGTGTGTGCTATACACATAAAATTAAATATCAAGTTGGAAAGTAAGACTTTAAAGTGGATAAAGGTGTGTTGTTTATTTTGATACTTCAAACACATATGGAGTCTTTAATTCTATAACCTTTATTGTAATATAATCAATCCATGTGAACTTTAATGATGCTTTAACGACTAATAGTAAATTGTCAAGTCTTAAAGAGGATTTTTTAGATTTGCAAATTTATAGAAAGAACTTGAAAAAACCACTGAGACAAATGGAAAAGAGCAAACAAATGATAAAAATGAAGGATAGACTAATAAAAAAAATGATACATCTAGACCTCACAAGGATTAGAAGTTCGTTACATATCATCCTCAAGATCAGATTCTTGGAGACAAAACTAAGGAATAAGAACAAGATCTGCATTCAAAGATAATGCTTCTTATGCCTTAATTTTAGAAATTGAGCCAAAAAAAGAGATAGATGAAACACTTAAGGACAATAATTAGATTCTGGCCATGTAAGAAAAACTCATCCATTCCAGAGAAATGACATCTAAATGCTTGTACCCAAACCTGAGATCAAAGCATTATAGGAACTAGTTAGGTATTAAAAAACAAGCTAGACAAACAAGGCAAAGTGATAAGGATTAAAGCTAAATTAGTAGCTCAAGACTATAATTAGTAAGAAGGTATATATTTTACTAAAACTGTCATTCCTGTGGCTAGACTTGAAGCTATAAGAATTATGTTAGCTTTTGCACCTCATAAAGGCATAAAATTTTTTCAAATTAATGTGAAAAATACTTTTTAAATGGTATCATAGAAGAGAAAGTTTAGACAACCTCCTAGTTTTGAAAACTCATAGTTCATAGACCAAGATTTTAAACCCAAGAAAGCTCTTTATGGACTTAAAAAAGCTCCTATAGCTTGGTACGATATACTAAGTAACTTTCTCATTAGTAATAGGTTTATGATAGACAAAGTTGACACTACTCTTTTTAGAAAAAAAGTTGACACTACTCTTTGGTTCTACTATTGAATCTTTGTGGAAGGATTTTTTCAAGCTCATGTAGACAAAGTTTGAGATGAGTATGATGGACGAGCTAAAGTTTTTTCTAGGACTATTAATTAAACAAGCATATGAAGGCATTTTCATTCATTAATAAAAAAAAATGAGGGCTTCTATCAAAATTTAAGATGAATGATTGCAAACCTATTCTAACTCTTATGTATCTGTTTGTAAGCCTATTAAAGGACAAATTAGGTAAACCAGTATATTAAAAGTTGTGACCTTGGGTACCTTGATACACGAATATAGAGGTATGATTGGCCTTTACGTCCAGGTCTTGAAATGATTGGTGTTTGATTTGAAACTTGGTCTCCATAGGTAAAAAGTGATTATGAACAGACTTACTCCATAGGCTCGAAATTGGCAAATTTCTTCATCTTGATGTGGAAATAAATGATGAGCTTAAATATGAACTAATCCACTAGTTGCCTAAGTTTCATGGACTTGTTGGTGAAGATCCTCACAAACATCTCAAGGAATTCCACGTAGTGTGTTCCACCAGGGGACCTCAAGGAGTGCCAACATGGAGTGACATGAAGAGGTTGTTCCTTGAAAAAGTTTTCCCTACCACCAAAATTACAATAATTAGAAAAAAGATTTATGGTCCATCCTGAGATAGAAACTTTTATTTGTAAGGCAAAAAGTTGCTTTTTGATTCGACTTTGTAAATAAAAAAATGAAATAATATTTGAAATGGGGATGGATGGTCTTGGTTGTTGCATTTTGGGATGTCTGTAGCAGATTTGTGTGAGTTGGTCTATTTATCAGATAAGTCCAAATTTGGAATGCTTTCTACAAAACTATTCAAAAATGACAAAATGACAATTTGGAGTCTTACTTTTAATAAGGGCACATTGAATGAAAAAGAAAATGCATGTGCATGTACAATATTAAATGTAATATTGGGTATTGATAACACTTGGACTGACTCATTTAAGAAAAACAAAATATATGTTACTTATGTAGACTACAATACAGAATTGAAAGGTATAACAAAATTCAAGTGGATAATCGAATTAATTTGTTGTGAGTTGAAATACTATTTTACCTAGAGAAAATCTCAATAAGTTCCTTCATTTTTTACGCTTTTTTGCCACGCGTGCAAATACTTGGACTTTGTATTACGGTTGGGTTCCTGTGAGTATTTTTTTTCAATTTGGAAACCATTTGGGTCTTGTGTTTGGTATCACTAGGAGGGGGAAATTAGGAGAGATCAGTTGCTTCTATTTGAATGGTTTATAATGCGTGTTTGGTAGCCCTATGAAAAAAAGACTTTCAAGTTTTTTAAATCATTTTGAAATTGAAAAAAAAATGAAATCATAGCAAGAATAAAAAAAAACAAATTCAATATACATTATAGATGCGAGGGAAACTATGTGCATTGAATGCGGGACACTGACATGTCACAATTGTGAAGTGGATGTGGGTTATGATGATGGTAACAAGTTTTCACGGAAGGTTCTAGTAGAAGTTTGTGTGTTATGCACAAAGCAAAAAAAATTTGATTGACATGAAATGTGAGTTGGTAGCATTACCCAATTCGAATGACAGCAGGGCACATATGTGGGTTATCCTCGCAATGCAATGCTAGGGAATCTGAGAAGTGAGAAGGAATAATACACTATTTCAAATACAGTAAAAGACATATGTGGCTTATCCTCGCAATGCAAGGTCAGTGACTCTGACAAAGAATACTGTGTGGCTTATCCTCGTAGTGCAAGGCTATTAAAGAATAGTAAATTTTAATATGTCTACTAGTGTACTACATGTTGGGTGAGGATAATGTGAAGTTTGTTGTTACACGTAGTAATAAAACTACACCATATTTGTAAGTTAAAATTTAGGTAGTATGATAATTTTGTAATAATGATAATTATTAAAATATGTTCATTTGTAAATTGTTAATTATCAATAAATTAAAATAATTAAAGTTTACAATAATATTAATAATAAATATTGAAATAAATTAATGCATGTAAGTTTGAGTGACTTTTGAAAATAATTATGTATCATAACTTTTTTTTTCTTTCTAGTTTTTTGTTTTGTTTTCCAATATACCCTCTTTCCTCCATTGTTTGATTCCTTCTATTCGTGGTTTATGAAGTTGTTCTTGTAAATGACTCAGTATTGTCTTCTTTTTTTTCATTAGTTTGAAACATTTGGAAAACTGAAAAAGCAATGATGTTGTACTCGGGTACTGCAAACACACAGTATCTTGTATGTAATCTATTGAATGTGATTTGAGTATGCATGCAGTCGAGTTTACTTTTGTGATTGCAGGTATTGAGTGACATTTTTTTATTTGGAAGATTTGGTAATCCTTGTACGAGATTTGGGTTATTTTTTATGCTTTACAGAGTACTCCATTAAGCCATTGAGTGTTTCATATGCATTACATTAAGCCATTAAATGTGTTTGTCAGACATTTTGGTTTACGTGTTAATTATAACAATGAAATAATAATATTGAAATATTATTATAAAATATATGTGTGTTAATTTATTATACAATGTATATATATAAAAATATATTTAATATATATATATATATATAATATTTTATAGTTTATATTTTATTTGATGCGTTAAAAAATATTAATATATATTATTTGTATTTTTTTCCTTGTAGTAAATGATTGTATGTGTAGTATTTATTATTTAATAAATTATATACTATATATTCGTAACAACGGTCATATATATAATAAATTCATATATGATATCAATTAATATATAATATAAATTAATATAAATATTATGTAAATATTAATATATAAATAATAAAATATTGGGTTTTAAGTGGCCATAAATCGTCTTTTATTTTGTATTGAAAGGTGTAAATAGTCTAATATTATTTATTATTATTTATATATGTGGTATAAAAAGGTATATAAATTTATTTCTTAATTGCATGAGTATTTTATGCGTTAGTCAAATAGCCTCGTATAACTTAAGAGGGGAGAGGGTGAATTAAGTTTTCCAAATTTTTCTCTTATAAAAGTTTTTCTGAATTAGTTTGTTACAAATTCAATTCCTTAGATAAATCTCTATGTAAAGCATGAATGATGATGCAAATTACTCAATCACAATTAATAATAAGTAATTAAAAAGTGTAGGGAAAGAAGAATTGCAAACTCAATTTATACTGGTTCGGCTAATCCTACCTACATACAGTCCTCAAGTCTCCCACTTGAGATTTTCACTATTCTTGTAAACCTTACAAGACTTGAATCCTCCAACACCTCGGAACTCCCTTTCCTTGTGTTGAGTAAGAGTGTTTCTCCTAGATCTTTTAAATTCATTAGTGCCTTCATGTGTTACTTTTAATGTATCCCACATTTCTTTTGCACTTGCACAATTTGAAATTCTAAAATATTCATCTATGCCTAATGCAGAAGTAATTATATTTTTGGCTTTCAAACTGTATTGAACTTTTCTTTTATCATCATCACTCCATTGTTCTTTGGGTAGATTTTTAATTTCATTTTCTACTACAATAGTGGGAATGAAAGGACCATTTTCAACAGAATCCCATATGTTTAAATCTATGGTTTCTATAAAAATTTGCATCCTAGATTTCCATTAATGATACCCTTCACCATTAAATATAGGAGGTTTATTAATGGAGTTTCCTTCGGGAAATAAAAAATTTGATAAGGCCATTTTTATTCTTGAAACTTTTAAGCCTTCTACAAGAAACCTGCTCTTGATACCACTTGTTAGTTAAATAGCCTCGTATAACTTAAGAGGGGGGAGGGTGAATTAAGTTTTCCAAATTTTCCTCTTATAAAACTTTTCCGAATTACTTTCTTACAAATTCAATTCCTTAGATAAATCTCCATGTAAAGCATGAATGATGAAGCAAACTACTCAATCACAATTAATAACAAGTAATTAAAAAGTGTAGGGAAAGAAGAATTGCAAACTCAATTTATACTGGTTCGGCCAATCCTGCCTACATCTAGTCCTCAAGTCTCCCACTTGAGATTTCCATTATTCTTGTAAACCTTACAAGACTTGAATCCTCCAACACCTCGGAACTCCCTTTCCTTGTGTTGAAATTCAAAAACCAACAAGGAGAAAACCCTTTCTCCTTCACAGATCCAATGATCAATTTGGAATTACAGAATAACTCTCTTTTAAGAGTAGATATACACTTTTATGATCTTAATGAACTCTTTTAGAATAATACAAATGAATTTGGCCAAGATGTTTTTGTATATGACTTTTTCATAATAGAGTTCGTAACCTTCCTCTGAAAATTTATAGGTATTTATAGACAGTTATTTCTTAGGTTATGTCTTTTCATGAATAGTTGTAACTCTCTATAATTTTTTAGAAAATAGGCTCTAGTAATCGATTACAAGACTTGGTAATCGATTACAACGGTTTAAGTTCAAAATGCTTTAAACGTTGTATCATTTAAATTCAAATTTTAAAATTTCATCATCTGGTAATCGATTACAAGGTCTAGTAATCGATTACCAGAACACATTTTGTATTTAGAATTTGAACTTTAAAGTTTCCTGTTCTGGTAATGGATTACAAGGTCTGGTAACGGATTACCATAACATATTTTTTTATTGTTTCAAAAAATTTTATGTAGAAAACTTCATCTCAATAATTTCTTTCAAAAATCTCTTTTAAGAAATGATTTGAACTATTCTTTAAAGCTTTTGTTAAGTCTTTTGAAAACATTTTTACTTACTTTCAAAAGATTTAAAACTTGCTTAAATTTAAAGATATTAATTTGAGATTTTTGAAAACTTATTCTCAAGGCCAAACATACTTGCAATTCTAAAAGATTCTTTTACATTCTTAGCTAAGTTGACAAGACTTATCTGTGTAACACTTGAGATCTTGTTCTTGCACCAACTTGCTTTAGCTCAACCTTGATTCTTCTTTAATGCTTTATAATCACTTTGGCATCATCAAAACATTTGTGCATATTTTCTTCCACATTCTCCCCCTTTTTGATGATGACAATTTACTGTAAAGGGAAGGAAAATGAAACAGTATATTCTGATCACTCCCCCTTAAACTCCCCCTTAGTAAAGCATTGCTTGATGTTACTTTTATTTTTTTAAAAGGAGTTGTACTTATGTTTTGAAAAAGATTGTAGAGATCAATGTTTATATTATAAAACATAAGTGTCAAGTTGAGCATCAAGAATATTTTTGTCAAAATATTTTAGTCAAACTTAGCCCAAAGTAATGTTAGACAAAAATAAACATTTTCTTTTCCTTTGCGGTCTTATCTATCTCTCCCCCTTTGACAATATCAAAAAGCCAAGTAGAGTATTAAGATAAATGTTATTTATCTTTTTCCTATCTCTCCCCCTTTGGCAACATCAAAAAGCCAAGTAGAGTATTAAGATAAATGTTATTTATCTTTTTCCTTTTGAGATCCTTATCCTTTCTCTCCCCCTTTGGCAACATCAAAAAGAATATAATAACAAAATTATCCAAAGGTAACCAAGCTAAACATGATGTCAGGCCTACTTGCAGATAAATAGAGAAGAGATCCGATCATATCTCTGTATTGTTTTAAATGGATGGATTTACCACCTTCATCTTTGTCCAAGTAGCAAGTAGTGCTCATGGGTGTGGCCATTAGTTTAGCATTTTCCATTCCAAATCTTTTGTGTAATTTCTTACAATATTTGCTTTGATTTATAAAAATTCCAATTTTGGTTTGCTTTATTTGTAGTCCAAGGAAAAAATTTAGTTCTCCCATCATGGACACTTCAAATTCACTTTGCATATCATTTGAAAATTCCTTGCACAAGTAGTCATTAGTAGCTCCAAAAATAATATCATCAACATAGATTTTTACTAAAAGGATGTCATTCATTTTTCTTTTGATAAATAATGTTGTATCAACCTTTCCTCTTGTTAATTCTTTTTCCAAAAGAAATTTACTTAATCTTTTCATACATGCCCTAGTGGCTTGTTTTAATCCATATAGAGTCTTTTTCAACTTAAAGACATGGTTTGAAAATTATGAGTTTTCAAATCTAGAAGGTTGTTCAACATATACTTCTTCTTGAATAAAATCATTTAAAAATGCACTTTTGTCATCCATTTGATATCGTTTGAAATCCATTATAGATGCATAGGCAAGTAACATTCTAATGGCTTCTAGTCTAGCTATAGGTGCATATGTTTCTTCATAATCTATGCCTTTTTTTTATTATATCATTTAACAACTAGTCTAGCTTTATTTCTTATTAATATGCCATGTTTGTCTAGTTTATTCCTAAAAATCCATTTTGTTCCTATAATTGGATGATTACTTAGTCCATTAACAAGTTCCCATACTTGATTTCTCTTAAACTGATTTAACTTTTCTTGCATAGCATTAATCCATTGTTCATCATTTAAGGCTTCATCAATGTTTTTAACTTCTATTTTAGAAACAAAAGCCGTATTATTGCATGCTTCTTTTAGAGAGTGTCTAGTAGTCACCCCTTTTGATATGTCTCCAATGATATTTTCAAGAGGATGATTTCTTGAGATTCTCCACTCTCTTTGAGGGTTCATGTTTGTTTGATCTTCTTGGATTATTGAATCCTCTTTTTCTTTATCTTTCTCGTCCTTGTGAGTTTGCTCATTAATATGAGTATCTTCAAAGCTCTCTACAATTTCATCAATAATATCTTTTCTTGGACAAACAAGGTTAATTTCATCAAATACAACATGTATTGATTCCTCAATAGTCATAGTTATTTTGTTGTATATTCTAAATGATTTTCTATTTAGCGAGTATCCAAGAAATATCTAGAGAAATCATCTACTTTTACAAGACCATAGTAACTTCCTCCAAAACTTCATAGTTTTAGAAGGCCCAAATAAGTCCATATGCAAGTTTTCTAAAAGTCTAGAGGTTGTGACTATATTCTTTGGTTTAAAAGAGACTTTTACTTGTTTTCCCTTTTGGCATGCATCACATATTTTATTTTTCTCAAATTTAATTTTTGGTAATTCTATATCTAAATCTTTTGAGATTAATTTATTTAAGTGTTCCATGTTTATGTGAGCAACTGTTTTATGCCATAACCATGATTCATCATCTTTACTCACAAGACATTGAGAATGACTCATATTTTTCTCTAATTTTATCTTGTATATATAGTTTACTCTAAATCCTATTATTTTAACATGTTCATCATTTTTATGTTCAACAAGACATTTTTGTGAATTAGAGTATATAGAAAAACCTTTATCACATGATTGAATCACACTTAATAAACTATGTTTAAGACTATACACAAGTAAGACATTTTCTATGGAGGTTGAGAAATTTGTACCTATTCTTCCAATGCCAAGTATTTTTCCTTTGTTGTTGTCTCCATAGGTTACATGTACACTTTTCTTAGGAGTAATGTCAATGAATTTTGAAGTATCTCCTATCATGAGCTTGGAACATCCACTATCAATGTACTAAGTTTGGTCTTTGGAATCCTTCAAGAAAAAAAATGGATTGATTTTGGTACCCAAGTTTTCTTTGGGTCCTTATTGTTAGTATTAACAGAAGAACCTTTAGGAATCCAAACCATATTCTTGAGATTGCTAAAATTCTTTCTAATATAGCATGTTGATGAATTATGACCTTTCTTACCACAATAAAAACATGTTGTTAATGGAAAACTAGTAACTTGTGAGGGTATAAAGAAATTTTTGTATTTCTTTTGTAATCTTTGAGGATTATATCCTAATCCTGCCTTATCGAATACACATCTTTGTTTTCCTAATATTATGTCTAAGTTATTTCTTCCACCAGTAAAATTTGCAAGAGTGTTTCTTAGGTTACTAATTTCTTCTATAAATTTATTGCAAGTTGAACATGGATGATTTGTTTTATCAGTATCTAACTTATTTTTAATCTTTTGATTTTCATTTTATCTTAATTTCAGTTTTAAGATTATCTAATTCATTATTTAATTTCAAAATCTCATTTTCTAAGTTTGAAATTGTTTTCTTATATGATGATACTAATTTTACAAGTTTAAATGATTCTTTATGTAAATCATTGAATGCATCTTGAAGTTCATCAAATGAGATTGAGATATCATTGTTTGAAGATGTTACCTCTTCTTCGCTTTCATAATCTTTGGCCCTGAGTCCCAAATTTACAACTTCATTTTTAGATTCACTTGTAGAATCCATGTCTTTTTCTTCCCAAGTGATATAAGCTTTCTTCCCTTTCATTTCTTTGAAGCTTTTCTTGTTGGATTTTTCCATTTATCTTTTAAGGATCGGAAATTCTAATCTCAAATGTCCCGGTTGATTGCATTCATAGCATCTTGGGGTTGAAGAAGATTCTTCTCCTTTCTTTTTTATGTTGAAATTGAATTTTCTTCTATTTCCTCTATTCCTTAGGAATTTGTTGAATCTTTTTACAAAGAGATTGAAATCTTCATCATCATCATCATCTTCCTCAATGTTGTCATCTTTTTCATTTTCTTCATGAGAAGATGAAGATGCTCTAAGTGCTATACTTTTCTTCTTTTTGTCACTATCTTCATTTTGACTTAGTCTCATCAATTCCATTTCCTGCTCTTGAAGTTTTCCAAACAGAGAAGCAAGAGACATGGTTGTTAGATCTTTTGATTCAACAATTGCAGTCACTTTCGGTTGCCATTCCCTACTCAAACATCTCAAAACTTTGTTAATAATATCTTCGTTAGGAAACACTTTTCCTAGAGATGCAAGATAATTAATTATATGTGTAAATCTCTTTTGCATGTCTTGTATGCTTTCATTTTGATTCATTCTAAATAATTCATATTCATGAGTAAGAGTGTTTCTCCTAGATCTTTTAAAATCATTAATGCCTTCATGTGTTACTTTTAATGTATCCCACATTTCTTTTGCACTTGCACAATTTGAAATTCTAAAATATTCATCTATGCCTAATGCAGAAGTAATTATATTTTTGGCTTTCAAATTGTATTGAACTTTTCTTTTGTCATCATCACTCCATTGATCTTTGGGTAGATTTTTAATTTCATTTCCTACTACAATAGTGGGAATGAAAGGACCATTTTCAATAGAATCCCATATGTTTAAATCTATGGCTTCTATAAAAATTTGCATCCTAGATTTCCAATAATGATACCCTTCACCATTAAATATAGGAGTTTTATTAATGGAGTTTCCTTCGAGAAATAAAAAATTTGATGAGGCCATTTTTATTCTTGAAGCTTTTAAGCCTTATACAAGAAACCTGCTCTTGATACCACTTGTTAGTTAAATAGCCTCGTATAGGGGGGGTGAATTAAGTTTTCCAAATTTTCCTCTTATAAAACTTTTCCGAATTACTTTCTTACAAATTCAATTCCTTAGATAAATCTCCACGTAAAGCATGAATGATGAAGCAAACTACTCAATCACAATTAATAACAAGTAATTAAAAAGTGTAGGGAAAGAAGAATTGCAAACTCAATTTATACTGGTTCGGCCAATCCTGCCTACATCCAGTCCTCAAGTCTCCCACTTGAGATTTCCATTATTCTTGTAAACCTTACAAGACTTGAATCCTCCAACACCTCGAAACTCCTTTTCCTTGTGTTGAGATTCAAAATCCAACAAGGAGAAAAACCCTTTCTCCTTCACAGATCCAATGATCAATTTGGAATTACAGAATAACTCTCTTTTAAGAGTAAATATACACTTTTATGATCTTAATGAACTCTTTTAGAATAATACAAATGAATTTGGCCAAGATGTTTTTGTATATGACTTTTTCATAATAGAGTTCGTAACCTTCCTCTGAAAAATTATAGGTATTTATAAACAATTATTTCTTAGGTTATGTCTTTTCATGAAGAGTTGTAACTCTCTATAATTTTTCAGAAAATAGGCTCTGGTAATCGATTACAAGACTTGGTAATCGATTACAATGGTTTAAGTTCAAAATGTTTGAAACGTTGTATCATTTAAATTCAAATTTTGAAGTTTCATCTTCTGGTAATCGATTACCAGAACACATTTTGTATTCAAAATTTGAACTTTGAAGTTTCATGTTCTGGTAATGGATTACAAGGTCTGGTAATGGATTACCAGAACACATTTTTTTATTGTTTCAAAAACTTTTATGTAGAAAACTTCATCTCAATAATTTCTTTCACAAATCTCTTTTAAGAAATGATTTGAACTATTCTTTAAAGCTTTTGTTAAGTCTTTTGAAAACATTTTTACTTACTTTCAAAAGATTTAAAACTTGCTTAAATTTAAAGATATTAATTTGAGATTTTTGAAAACTTATTCTCAAGGCCAAGCATACTTGCAATTCTAAAAGATTCTTTTACATTCTTGGCTAAGTTGACAAGACTTATCTATGTAACACTTGAGATATTGTTCTTGCATCAACTTGCTTTAGCTCAACCTTGATTCTTCTTCAATGTTTTATAATCACTTTGGCTTGATCAAAACATTTGTGCATATTTTCTTCCACATTATGGTTACAAGTTAATGTAAATATAAATAATTAAGTGACTATTAAAAAAGTGTTAGTATATTTATATATTAACTAATTTAAATATTCAATATGAATTTATATAATTTAAGGAAATGATATATGGATATAATATTTAGTTTGATAATATTGTTGACATCATAATATTAATAAACTTCGAGAAACACATGAACATAGGTAACATGCACTTAACACTTAACACAACTTAATATAAAAAAAAAGAAATGCATACGATGAAATTGCAATGTCTGGAAAATTAAAATAATAATAACAAAAAAAACTCGTCCTAATAGATGTGCATGTGAGTAAGATTCATTCATGTGGTGGCTTTTGACTTGATAAAAGTCAAACTTTTTCGGTTAATATAGTAAACTCCATTTGTAGTTCTAATTTCTTGTTCAACAATTTTTGTATTTGCGCTTCAAGATTCTTCACACTCTAATAATTATAGTCACAAATACATTTTCCAATTGTTGCAAGCAGACGACGAAGCAAACATGGTGCAACATCTACCCGAGCATGGTAGACCTTTTCTGCAAATTTTCCAAGACAAACATGAGTCCTAATGTCTCCATGCTCAAGGGTTCCACAGTATCTAGTATATTGTATTCCATGTATGGTCTTGACATCATACATAGTTTATATTGGCTTACTATAATGAAGTAGGGTACATATGTGGGATAATAGTTTCTCCATGCATTGTTGCACAAGAAACACATCAGAGCTAGTATCGGTTGCAAGATCCCCCTCGTGAGTGCCTATTTAACGTTACAAGTTAATAAATGGAACCAACAAAAAAATAAAACAAAAATGAGACAAAATAGATGAGAAAAATCATTATTTTCAATGACCATCATAAATTTTGTCTCACCATGCGATTGTGATGACGCGATATCGACTGGATCTTCCATTTTCAGACGAAAAGGTTGAGTACCACTAGATTCTTCACCGGCGATATGTTTAGTACAATACCTTATCCACTCAAATACTACTTCTTCGTAAGTTGTGTATGACCTATGCGTGTTTCTCTTAAACCTGCTAGCTTGAGCGTCACATTCCATCCAAGAAGAATAAATGCCCGGGTTGTGTCCTTGGAAAACTCCGTAAAACTTTTGGATACTGCTCTTGTCACCCATTTAGTCCAAAATGAAGGACAACTTTGTATCCTTGTCCCATATATTGCGTAGACTTATATGGTGCTAACATTATTTGCCATTCACTTATAATAAAGTATAATAACATAATTATATAATATTATAACATAATAAAGTATATAATATAATAATATTATTTACCATTCCCTTATAATAATAATTTTTTTTAATTCATTTAAAAAAAATAATGTTACCCAATTGTATATAAAATTAATAAAAAATTATAAATATTATTATCTTTATATAATTATTTAAATATGTAAAATTGTGGTAATAATTTTTAATATTAATATGATAAATTTATTTTGTATAAAAATGTATATAAATAAAAATTTAATTATTATTAAATATTAATGTTTATTAAAATTTATAGTTAATTATATATTTAAAACTAAAGTTTTTAATATTTTTATAAGTATTTTTTTATTAATATTAATAAAATTAATAAGTAATATTTTGTACATACATATATATAATATAAATCATAATTCATAAAAATATATTATGTTATATTAAATATTAATTTTGATTGTTAAAAATTAATTATGAAATTATAAAAAATAAAACAAAATAACATTTTTACTGTTATTGATTTGAAACATTGTATTGATAATACCGTAAAAAATTATTTAAAAATGAAATAAAAGTATTTAAAATATATTTAGTAATAAAATTTTAAATGTACCACAAATGATAAGTAATAATTAAATTGTAATTATAAGTTGCAAGAAAGTGGTTAAATAATTTTTTATATTTGTAAATATTACTTTATTTTAAATTTATGACAAATGAAACTTAATTACTTTGTAATTGCTACTCTATGTTGAAATTTTATTTTTTTAAAATTAATATAATTAAATTAATTAATTTTTAGATGAGTACATGAATATCTAATATCCGAAGATAACAGGGATGATGACACAAATTGCATGCTCATTAAATAACGAACAAAAATGAGTATAAAGTACGAGAATGGAAATGGAAACAAGAATACTGAAATCAGTATAAGAGCATCTTGGGCATACACTAGGTCATGGCTAAAAGGATACAAGAAGACTGGGTGAGTACAAAGAATGTAGGCCAAAGAGAAGGTTAACCCTCATTAGTCTCATTTTTTGCATTTTTGAAGGAGTAAGAGAAAGAGAGAGGAGAAACAAGAGTTCTGTGAAGGAGTCATGTGTATGATCTATTGATTTATGTAGGAATGTTGGTGATTGTGACATTGAGATAAATTGAGGGTGTTATGTGATGTTTTGGTACAGTCATGTGCATGATACGGTGCTAGACGTGTGATGCGTCATACGATGCTACATGTGTGACATGGTGCATATGTAATTTGTGATATAATAGTGGAATAGAATGATTCTAGAGTCGATGATATTAAGTATGTTTGGATAATGGTTATTGAGATTTCCTATTGTGATTTTCATATGAATGTCTTCTTTTCTCACGATATGTTTTTGTGCTTGTTTTTCAATGAGATAAATTTGATAGTGTCATATCAGGGTAAGGGACTTATATTTGGAAATTCTATTTTATTTGGATTTTATTGATCTTAATGAATTACACTTCTAAACTTATATTTTCTAATTTTTGTTTAAAATTATTTGGATATTTGAAGTATTTTCATATATGAACCATTTAACTCGAGTTTGGAGAATTATTTCTTTATATTTTTATATTATATGTATTGGGGTATAATGGGTGTCACAAACTTACCCTTATGTTTCCACGTGGATAGACTATGATGATTATTCTGTATATGAGAGCATGTTAGGGTTAAGTTGGAGCTGATGTAACCGATGCGCATGTGTTGAATTTTAGTCTTGATGTCGGACTAACATAGGATGTATTAGTTGCTAGTGCTTGACCACCACCAAGACATTACTATTGTTTTTCTTGGTTAGGCTGACCTATCCTGTAAGACTCAAATTGACAACCAAACATGTTATTGAGATATGTTAAGACAGACGAAGCAATTCCTAGAAAGGTTTTGAGTGTGACAAATATAATGCACATACGTGGTTATCTCTAACAAGTGTGTTAGTGTTTTAGAAGAACATAAGTACAGGCAAAATGAAGAACAAGCATATGCATCAGACGATACAAAACGATAGACGAAAGGCTAACACAAGCATCAAAATTGTGAGAAGAAAAGGAGAAAAGAAAAAAATCAAGCAGAAAAATAAAAGCGTACATGTGTTAGAAAAAGTACATCACTTCTTCAGACAAGAATAAAATTCTACAGCTATGTGACTAGAAAAGGACAAAAAGGTTCCTAGCTATCAGAACTTCATGCACAAATGCAGTTAGGAAGCCAGTTCATCTGATCTCTCAAATGAAGAAAAGGCCAAGACTCTCATGCTGTGTGGGTATCGCTGGATGACCCCATGCAAAGTGATGCACTTTAGCGACACATCTGTTGTCTTTCTTCATAGATGACGTGGGCCTGATCTTGACGCTCTCAACAAAATATATTTAATTCATTTTGCGCTATTCAATCTCGATTTATACAAGAATGAATGGAAGGCGGTCATAGACACATGGCATAAAGTAGAGTATAAATGGTGCAAGGACATTCCACCATGGAAACCAGGTATGCCTACGCCTTAGGATGCTCCTTCCAAAGTTGGATAGTCTGGATCACAAATGTCTGAGCCTATCTCTGCTGAACCAATCTCTACGTTTGCTCTTCTAGAGGAACTTCCATCTGCTTCTAAACTGGCACAACAATACGTCTCAGTTGAGGAGTTCAACAGGTTCAGAACGGACCTGGATAACAAGTTTGATAGCTTGTTTAATCTGATTGCATCCAAACTACCCAAGGATCCACCTTCTTCTTGATGATCAGAGTGGAGAGATTAGAATAGGGTGTATTTTTGTTAAAGACAACGAAATTATTTGTATTGTCTTCTCTGATGAACATTTTTTTTCATTTCATTCAATACACCTTCCTACTTCAAATTTTCATTCCAACTATTTCTTTACTTTTGTCTATATCTGTTTCTTATGTCCGTAATTTTTTTGATGATTACAAAGAGGGAGAAATAGAAACGAATTAATCAAATATGTTAAATACAATCAAAAACGTTTTAAGGAATAATCTAGTAAGGGGGAGAGCACATACTAAGGGGGAGATTAAGTTGTAATAAAAGCGAAATGAACAACGTGAAATTACTGAGTTTTCGAGAACTTAGACTTAGTTCTATCAGAAACAATTTGATCAATTATATTTGTCATCATCAAAAGGGGAGATTGTTAAGACAGACGAAGCAATTCCTAGAAAGGTTTGGAGTGTAACAAATATAATGCACGTGGTTATCTCTAACAAGTGTCTTAGTGTTTTAGAAGAACATAAGTATAGGCAAAGTGAAGAACAAGCATATGCATCAGACGATACAAAACGACAGACGAAAGGCTAACACAAGCATCCAACAAGGCCAAATCAAGAACAAGGCAAAACTGTGTCAAGCACAACCTAAAACGTAACATAAAGACACAGACGAAGGTTGGTCAAAGTTCAGAAGAAAGTCAACAAAACATCAAATGAAGGACAACACAAATAGATAAGCATTCTAGAAGGAATTGAAAGTCTGGCCATATACTAGTTGACTAGAAGAAAGAAAAAGTCAATGCATTAATAACAAATGCTTAGACAGAGGTCAAGTCTTGAGCTACACATAGACTACCAGACGCAAATGAAAGCTATCATGCAATCACCTGGAGAATCAAGCTTCAAAGGTCAAGTTGAATATCTCCCTCACTCACAAGAGAACACACGAAGTCATCAAAATTGTGAGAAGAAAAGGAGAAAAGAAAAAAATCAAGCAGAGAAATAAAAGTGTGCATGTGTCAGAAAAAGTACATCACTTCTTCAAACAAGGACAAAATTCTACAGCTATGTGATCAGAAAAGGACAAAAAGGTTCCTAGGTCTCTACTAAACTTAGACACTGCTGCTGCCAAGACAAACAATACTTCACGCAAGGTCTATCACAGGAAGCAACATTTAATGTAAGAATCTGAGCATTAAATGAGAAGATCAAACCAACTACAACTGCTTCAACGGACACTTGCAATGAGCAAATCTCACAAGATTATAAATAGATCACAACGTCAAACCTAAAAAGTTGGTTATTTTTGGTCCGAAATGGTTCAAGCGAGAAAAACAGTAATATCCAGCCCATGATGCAACGAAACCAGAGAAAGAGGATATAGGGTCAAATGTACCATAGTGTATTAGTCTCTGTAAACTATGGAGTTTCAAATATGTACATCGTAGGATCAAACCGTAGTGAGTGTGCCAACTTATGTATCCTCTCCATGAGAGTAAACCAAACACTCAATTGTTGTAAAGACTAAGGTTGCATACCTTAGTGAGTGTATAAACCTATGTATCCTCTCTATGAGAGTAACCCATACACTCAAACCAAACCTGTCTAGCTAATATTGTAAAGCCTGAAGAGGCTAGGTAAAGAATACTTGTAAAGCCCGGAGGGGCTTGTCAAAGAATACTCACTACGAGCCTGAAGAGGCTGATTAAAGAATACTAGCGCTGGTGAGTGAAGTTGGCGGGCCAAGAGTAGTCGAGAATACTTGGAGCAGGAGTGGTTTTGACCTGGGTGATCCATAATACTCACTACTAGCCAAAAGTGGCTGATAAGAATATACTAGCATTGACGAGTGAAGCCGACAGGCCAGGAGTGGTCGAGAATACTTGGGGAACCAGAAGTGGTTTAAGAATACTAGAGCTGGTGAGTGGAGCTAGCCAACCAGGAGTGGTTGAGAATACTTGTGACCAAGAGTGGCCGTGATCGGGATGGTCTAGAATACTCAAGGCCTGGAGAGGTTAAGAATACTTGGACTAAGAGTGGTTCTGACCTGAGTAGTCCATAATACTCAATGCTAGCCTAAAGAGGCTGATAAGAAGATACTAGCATTGATGAGTGAAGTCAACGGGCCAGAAGTGGTCGACAATACTTTTGTACTTAATTGCATATTTAGTGGAACCCTTCAGTTGAAGGAGACTGGACGTAGCTCGTTTTGAGTGAACCAGTATAAAAATGATTGCAGTGTTTTATTTATATTTCAAATGCAAACCCTTCTTAATTGACAAATCATGTTGAAAACTTCATCTATTGTCTATTCTTCATTAAAACTACTTTTCAGACGAAGACGCAAATTTTGTTTAACAAATATATTACACTGAAAAGCTTTATCTACTGCTTATCCTTAAATGAAACTATTATGAAAAAGGAAAATGCAAGAACCTAAATCATTATTGTTATATAAAACATTTTCCTTTAGCAGACGATAAATCTTTCAAACGAAATGACCTTATGTTAAGCAAACACTGCATAACCGTCTGGTATTTAAAAATGCATTGGACGAAGAACATTGCTCTTGCAAAAATAGTTTTAAAATTCTTTCATACACACACACACATATTCAACCCCCCTTCTATGTGTTTTATGTCTAACTTCAAGATAAACTTTTAATTCTGATTAGAGTATAACATGAATTATACCTATGAAAATGCACCTAAATTTTATCCTTTTTTCTCTTTTATCTTTGTAAAATCATTTGTACTATTAGATGTTGGTATAGACATTTGAATGTGTTTGTTGTTTCATAATTGAGAATTATGCATTTTTATTTGATTCAATTTAAACAATGATTGATTTTTATTATGGTTTGAAATATTGTTTTAGGCCACAAATCACTTATTAAAATTATAATATATAAAATTGATCACATTTATTATCAACGAATTGGGATATATTTGAACAGTTGACTTTTACAATGATCTTAATACATAATTATTTAACATAAATTACCAATAAATTGAATATTTTTTTTGTACAATGTATGATTTTTATACCTAATTCAATTATATGACTTTTTAATTTACTTATTTAGTATCATAATTATATTTATTAATTTATTAAAAAATTAATAAATAAAATTTTAACATTTTGATGTTTATATCATTTATTCCCATAATGAAATTTAATATTATCATCATAATATATTAACTAAAATAATATATTAATTAAAGGAGTTTAAATGTAAACATGTACAATAAATTCCCTTATATAAAAAAAAAATTACAGAAAATTACTATTAATTGTCTACTAATAACGTGACATAAATCATACTTTCAAACTTATTATTTTAAATTTATTATTATCATCATAATATATTAATTCAAAAATTAAACCAATTAAAACAGATTAAATTGGAATAATATACCAATTAAAACACATCAAATGCAAACATTTACAATAAATTTCCTTATAAAAATAAAACTACCTAAAATTATGATAAATTTTTTGTAATAACGTAACATATATATTAAATAACATTTTTTTTACATTTACTCAAATTAATGTTTGTTTTTGTTAATGTATGTCTATGTTTTAATAATATATTCATAGATTAAATATTAGTCATAGTAATATATTTACTTTTAATTATTTGTGTAGTAATATAAATTATATTTACATCCATAGTTAATTATGTGTGTTGATTGATAAAGAAATAATACATAATAATTACTCCCACTATTAAATTTTTTCATACTTGGGGAGAAATATTTGTATTAATATTTAATTTAAAATACTTTTATTTATTTACTATTTTTAATTGTTAATTAGGGGTATATGTAAACAAAATTAAAAATATTACTTAACGTATGTAAAACATAATTTTTTTTAAAACAGTTGTATAATGGCCCATATGTGTGGGGAATTCGTCCCACTTTATTTTCTAATGCGTAATAATGTGACGTTTCAACTCAATTGTGTCTTTTCGCATGACTGTGTATAGATGTCGTTCAAATGCCTCATTTATTTTAATTTTTCATTTGCTAATTTAGATAACCCCAATACTAACTATGAGTACTCGTACTAACTATATGCCCAACACTCAAACCCTAACCCAGTGTCTTCTCTTCTGCTATATGACCAACACTGAAATCGTAATCTTAGTGTCTTCTCTTCTATTATAACCATGGTGCTATACCATATTTGAACATGCCCAACCAACGTTCGCAGGTATTATCATTCTGAGTTCCTTTTTTATTTCACATAACTCGTAAACCATTTACTTACACCTTTTCCATACTCTAATCCCAGAGTCCCACTAAACCAAGCCTATGAGGAGGCTAACTTCCACGTTGCACTTCGCAGTGAATCGATAAAAAATTGCTACATCCTTTACTTGTGTTATTCATAACTACACTATGAACAGTAACAATAATTTAGGGTTTTGATAATTTTTTTAAGGATACATTGAAAATTCCAAATTTCTTTTTCAACAAATGGGAAAATGAATTGACTAGCAATGTCATTGCTGAAGACCAATTCGGCAATACCTATCGAATTAAGGTTAACTTCTATAGCAAGCGAAACAAGGAATTGCTTTTTTCGATGATAGGACAAAAAAAATCGTGCAAAGCTATGCCCTAGAGAAAGCCAAGTTGATATTTTTTCAATATTTGGGTGATAGCAAGTTTGTTTTTACTGTCTGTGCGTGCTTTATTCCTATTACTCCACCAAATATGCTCTTTCGTCGCTCAATAATGTTGGCTTCTCATCGATTGCAATTAAGTACAATTTGAATTTTGAACTAAAATTTTGGTGATTTTTTTTTAATTTTTATTGTGCACACTTTTGGACCAAAGCTAGAGATTTAATGAATCAAGTCCAAGTGATACATGTGTTGAACATTTGAAATTCAAATATCAAATTTCAAATCACGAAAATTCAAATTTGAAGCCAAAAATTCAAAGGAATTCAAATATTATAAGAAAACCACTACACACAAAAGAATCCTAACTCTAGGAACTTGCTAATGATCTAATAGTAAGCACGAACTCAAATTTATAATCATGTGTGTGTGTGTGTACACACACACACATATACATATATATATACATATATATATACATATATATATATATATATATATATATGTATATATATATGGGTAGGATTTTAATGGAGCAAGCTACGCTATCCATGGGTCAAGAATGAATAATGATTGCTTAACTTGACTTAGTAGGCGCCTAAAATTTGAATTCAAATTTACATTCAAATTTTGGCTCTAACTTCGATGGAATCATGCCAAGGAGGACAAGAGGTGACACATTGAAGGACCCAAGAGGAATGAGTTAGTCTTGAAAATTTAGCTAGTTCAGAGTTCGGTGGGCTTAGTGGGCCTAAGTTTCTCTTCACATGGTTCATACTCTAAAATCTTCATTATACATTATTTGTGTGTATTATATTAGTATAGGTTCTCTACATTTTGGTCTTGTATTTTGAACCACATAGATTAGAGTTTTTGAGCCATAAGCTTATTGGGCCTGTTTTAGGGCTTAGTGGGCATTGAGTATTTTGGTACTCACTATTGGACTTATTTTACTTTTTTATTATTTCCTAGTGTTTAGGATAGTTTAGCCATTGTATTTAGGTCATTAGAATAAGATTTGAGAGTAAAAGATTAAGTAGGCAAAATTAGCAAATTTAAGTTACATTTAAGAGTAATTTGAGATGCATTTTCTTTATCAAAAAAAAAAAAAATTGAGATGCGTTTAGTGCACATGTACTAACCTAAGGATGGAAGAACATGATTAGCACAAATACATCTAAATTAACCTTAAATGTCACTTAAATGAAATAGTGCTACACATGGGACGAAAATTGGCTGCCAAAGAATTTGAAATTCAAATTCTATTTGAAATTCAAATTCTTGGCGCTAATTAAGACCACATGGAAGGTCGTGCCAATTTCACTCTAATTTTTCCTATAAATAGAACTCTCCTCACTCCATTGTACTCACTTTGAGTATTCTATATAGAGCATTTTGCATTTTGCACAATTCTCTCCCACTTGAAGTCATATTTTCACGCCTAGATCTAGGGTTCCTCACCTACCTTTGTGAGCAATCCTTTGCTCCTTTGACTTAGGTGCTTCCAAGTCCAGATTCTTCAGCAACTTTCACCTCATCTTCTTCTCCTTTTCACATCTAGAAATAGCTCAAGGAAGATCCAAGGAGCTTAGAGAAATTCTAAGGAGAACACGATCATCATTCTCCTAGATTTGCCATCAAACTCTCTCATGTGCTCCTAGATCCAAATGAGCTTATAAGACAATGTCATGTGGCAAACAAGAAAATTAAGTGTGACTTAATTTTCAATCATATATAATTTAGCATTTGATCATTTGAATTAATCTACTCCATGCACACCATGCCACTTGGTCGGCCACATGGGTAGCTTAATTAATTAATTCAAATGTAAATCAATAGTTCAAAGGCTAGTTGCATCTCCTAGGCCCAAAATTATACAAAAAAGAAAATACATGTAAATTCTTAATCTATTTGGCCCAAAAATATAATACCTAAAATTTAAGAAACATTATAGCAAGTAAATATTTTCAAGTATTATGAGGAAATGGAATTAAAGGCAACTCAAGACTCAATAAATAGCTTAAGTCTAGTACCTTCAAGTTTAACTCACTCTTTTTGACTCCTTTTGAATTGAACCTTTGGGCATAATTCTATCATAAATGTAGAATTAGGGTTAAAATGATACTTAGTGTCTCATAAATAGATATGTGATCTTATCTTTAAGTTTAAAGATATAGTTGCATGATTTTCGGATATATATTGGGATGGTTAGGTGGGGATGCCATGTTTGGTGACGTGATTCTTGGATGAGTTAGTGCATGTTCTGCTCAGCCTGATTGAGTTGGGTGATGCAAGTATGACATTATGACACATGAGAATCCAACACGTGTTTGAATATGGTTTTCATTTGGTCAAGGTGCCAGTTTATGGTGATATATTGCATGAGTTGGAAGCACAACGAAGGAGTTGTGAGCTGTTCCTCCTTCTTCATCGCCACAACAGCAATCCCTATTAATATAGGACCACGTTTCCTTTCTCCTTGCCTATCCTTCTTCTCATAATACATTCCTTTCTTCTCCGAGTCTTCGATTACCATCTTTCTGGGTTCTTCAAAGATCCCAGGTTTGGATTCATTCATATTTTGTTGGCTACTTAAATGTTCTTCTTGTTATATGTTTCTGAAATTTTGCTGAATCTTTTATAGCCCACATTTATTTAGTTTTTTTTTTTGTCTGCATGCATGGTATTTCTCTTTGCGTGTTTAATTTTAATGAAATTAATTTTTACCTTGTCTTGGTTTGTGATAGAACTTTGAGAATTTAATTTCTTTTATTAAATTGGGCTTTCTTAATTATCTTGTTTCTTTGGGACGGTAACTTAATTTGTTTTCTTGATGCACAATCAAATTATATTAATAACTTATTTTGGGGGTGAAAATCAAAATTAATTATATAAATAGGGTTGAGAAAAGGACACATGTCCAAGCTAGCCTTACAGGTTGCAGACATCTCTCTCTAGTGTGGGAGCTATAGATTGACAAAAGGAATAATTTGATTTGATGGATTTTACTAAGAGAGACCAAATGAATGTAAAAATCATATATTCCAGCAGGAGTAAACTTTACTCGTGAATTATTCCTTCACAAATTATATTTAATTATCCTTTTAAAAATTTTGCTTAGGGAAAGATATTTTTGTGCGAGAGTGATAAATAAATGATACAATTATATATGATTAATTAGATTACAACATTTTTTAAAATAAAATAATGTGATAACTTAAAAAAACTAGGTGAATATATGTAATTTTATGTGTTTTTAACGTTGAATTTTTATAATTCGACGTCAAGTAACTTCAAATTTTCTTTACCATAAAAAGAAAATCTTAATTGTAGTTATTCATATATATATATATATATATATATATGTGTGTGTGACTCATTTTTGTTTCTTACCCAAGTATGAAAACAGTTCTTTTATTATAGACAAGAAATTTGGTAAAAGAAATTAAGGGGAAAAATCACTTATTTAAGAGGTTTAGGAGGGCACAACGTACAAAGGTTGGTGTCCAATAACCAATACCATATTTATCCTGAATTGTTTATTACTATCTTAATTTTGTGTGGCCAAAAATTGGGACAAATGGTGATCCAACACGTGTTTGAATATAAATTTCTTGTGCTCGATGAGGCAGTTTATGGGGACGTTGCATGAATTGGAAACACAAGGAGGAAGCCGTATTCAGTTCCTTCCTCCTTCATCGCCTCAACATTTTTCTTACCCTTCCACCGTATCATAGTACCACCATTCTTCCTCCTCTTTGTACCCATAATAACACGTTAATTGCCTTTTATTTTCTTTCCCTTCTTTCTGTTCTCCCCGAGTCTTCAAATCCTGATCCAGGTTCAACATCTTCTGCTTCTTAATTAATATGTATTGTTTTGAATGCTTTTTATTCATATGTATATCATTTTTCTCTCTTCGTTGTTTGCATGCATGCGGATACAGAAAAATGGTTTGCAAATATCTAAGAAAAAGATGAAAGAGATAATAAGGAAAAAACGATTTTTAAGTGAATTATTAGTCATTCAAGAAATGTTGTTCTTTTAATAATATATATTATAGTTTTTATGCATGCATTGGTACTTCTTATGAAATGATTTGTTAACGTCACTCATAACTTTGCTGCTTTAAAAGCGACATGCTTGTGCATTTTCTGAGTTTTCAATTGCGTAACCGGTAACGCACATTAAAAGTAATACAAGAGATTTACATGCAGCTAAGGCGTTCTTGCAAAGCCAGGTGTAAGTGTTTGTTGCTGAGCAATGATCTATATGGTATGCATGAAAAATATTAAAAAAGGAAGAAGGATTTTGTGACGTTTTGTTAAAATAATTTGTTCTTCTTGTATTATATTAAAGTTTATGTAAAGCTATATATGAGATTGTGCTTTGGAATGTTCTTATTTTATATTGAATTTCAGACATTTTGGACGCAGACCTGGGAGAAGAGGGGTCACTTTTAAAATCCTCAATGGAACCACTTCCAGAATCCCATTTGGTAATTAATTACTCAATCTATAAACTCACCAAATAGGAGGGGATTCTGATATTTCTGACAAGAATCACTCACAAGATTTTATTATTAATATTATTATAGAACAAAATTATAAGATAAGACTAATACTGATCAAACTTCATTTGTTTCCTCTTAGGGAAGAGATGATTCTCCTACTGGTTCTCCTAGGGCTTCTAAGCATATCATTGACACAGCTGTGCCTTTTGAATCTGTCAAAGATGCTGTGTCCAAGTTCGGAGGAAGAGTTGATTGGAGATCTCGTCGAACCCAAAGTCTGGTGGAGGAGGTATATATATTGTTTGAAATTTGAATTGTAGTCATGCTTTACATTTTTGTATAAAATTGATTAGGCTCATAATTCACTTTATTAAATATGGTATGGAGTTTGTATGAGGCATCATTTGCAAATACTTGTGTAGAGAATTATTCTCTACCTCACTTGTTTCCCATTGCTTTGGGGTACGCAGTTTTACTTTTTTATTTTCTCTGGCTTAACAGAGAAGCAGGTTTGCTGGAGAAGACTTTGGAAAAGCAGAAACAGCTGAGGAATTGGAAAACACTAAGAAGCTTATAGCAGAACTGAAAATGAACTTACAAAGTGTAGAAAAAGATGAGGTTGAGGTAAAAGAAGAGGCCGAACGTGTGATTCTGAAAATTGAAGAGCTGGAGCAGGACATTGTAGGTGAAGCTAGCATTGAAGCCAAGACACAACTTGAGGTTGAGAAAAGCATGCATACTGAAGCGCTTTCAGAGTTGGAATTGATGAAAAAAGAAGTGGACGCACTGCGCAAAGAGTATGCTTCTATGGTGAGTGGAAGGGATACAGCAATCAACAATGCAGAAGAGACTGTTGCAGCCTCCAAGCAGATTGAGAAGGCAGTGGAAGACTTGACTGCTGAGTTGGTTGCAACAAAAGAGGCACTGAAATCCACACGAGCTGCGTACTTGCAAGCAGAAGAACAAAGATCAGGAGTTGTTGATGAAGAATCTCACAATTTGAAGCTGGAACTTGAGCAAGCAGAAGAGGAGCTCCAAAGGTTAAATGAGCAGGTTCTGTCAGCCAGGGTTCTTAAGTCAAAGCTGGAATCAGCTTCCTCTTTGCTGCATGACTTGAAAGCTGAATTAGCAGCATACATGGAATCAAAAGTAAAAGAGGAATGCTATGAGGATCTGAAAGCGGAACTTGAGGAATTAAAGGTGAACATAGAGAAGGCAACTTCTGATGTTAGCACCTTGAGGGAGGCTTCTAACTCACTAAAATCAAAACTAGAAGAAGAGAAGTCTGTTCTCAGCAGCCTTAAGCAAAGTGAGGAGAAAGCTTCTGCTGCAGTTGCAAATCTCCAAGTTGAACTAGAGAAGTCTAGATCTGCAGAAGTTTTCTATCAGATGAAAGAGAGTGAACAAAGAGAGGTGATGAGTGAGTTGCCAAAGAAACTGCAGAAAGCAGCGCAAGAGGCTGATGAGGCCAAATCACTTGCTCAGGCTGCACAGGAGGAACTTGTTGAAGCCCAGCAAGAGGTTGAACAAGCCAAGGCCAGATCAACAACATTGGAGACTAGTTTAATGGCAGCACAGAAAGAGATAGAAGCAGCAAAGGTTGCTGAGATGTTAGCAAGAGATGCAATCACAGCATTGGAGAAGAGTGAATCAGCTAAAGGCAACAATGAGAAGGATTCTTCTTCCCTTGTGACACTCACACTTGATGAGTATCATGAGCTCAGCAGGAGAGCCTATAAGGCAGAGGAGCAAGCCAATGTAAGGATGGAAGCTGCTAATTCTCAAGTTCAGATAGCAAGGGAGTCTGAATTAAGAAGCCTGGAGAAGTTAGAAGAACTGGATGAAGAGTTGACTGTGAGAAAGGAATCTCTCAAGATTGTAACTGGGAATGCTGAAAAGGCCTCTGATGGAAAGATAGCTGTGGAACAGGAACTAAGAACATGGATGGATGAACAAGAGGAGCAAAAGAAGGCTTCTGAATTCAGTCATGAGATTACTCCTGAGCCTGAGCCTGAGCCTGTTCCTGAGCCCGAGCCTGAGCATGAGCCATTAAGCCCAAAGGAAAAACATCCTTCAAATAACCCTGAAACTGGATCAGCCTCAGCTAAGACCAAAAAGAAAAAGAAGAAGTCATTGTTTCCTTCAAAGGTTGTAATGTTCTTTGCAAAGAAAAAAACGCACCCAACCAAGTGAATGTAATTCTTCAGCACAAGTCTAATTCCTGAACAGGTTGTGTATTGCTTCCCAATTGTCAGAATTTGTATCGTTCTTTTGTTGCAAGGAGAAAATAAACCATTTAATGTATATATATGGTGTAGCTGCTATTTTATTCAATATTTAAATTTTTATTTCAAAATTATCATTATAAAGGAAAACGTGTAGTTGGTGTAGCCGTTTTATTTTCCTATTAATCCAAAAAAAAATTATATAATAGATATATAGCAAATCTTTCAACTTTATTTTGTAGATTGATTTAAAAAAAAAAGTTATATTTCAAAAATATAGTGAAAAAAAGATAGACGCTAGAAGGAGAATTTAATAGAAAGTATTAAAAACTCACATTTTTTCATAGTGAAGTAATAACGCTAGTCAAATAGAGTGAAAAGAGAAATCAGATGAAACATTAAATATTTTTAAACTGTGTTGTCTTAAATATTGAGACTATGTTCAATTCTCAATCTAACCAGATTGAGTTTCACTATCTTTAAACAAAGAGACAAGTATTCTTTCGATAAGTCACTTCTCACTCAATCCTAAGTATTTTTTGACTTATCTTTTCAAGCAACTACTCAAGTATTATTTTTACAATAAGCCTCTCTAGACTTAACAACCGAGTATTTTTTTATAGACAAGTCTCTCCAAGCTCAACCTTACAATAATGGTTATAAAGGTTGCAAAAATGCTATTTCGTCTCACTCGAACATTATATAACCAATATAGTGCAATAAGATTTGTACAACAAAGAATGAAGTTTATACACACGTATAACTTAAAGAAAGTTGAAGACTTGTAGAAGAAGGGTTGGATTCAAAAAAGTCTTAACCCTTGTGTTGTGCCTATCCTATTAGTGCCTAAGAAAGATGGGAAATGGAGGATATGCACAAATTGTAAAGCTATAAATAACATCACCATTAAGTATAAACACTCAATCCCTAAGTTAAATGATATGCTAAATGAATTACATGGGGCAATTATCTTTTCCACAATTGATCTTAAAAGCGATTATCATCAAATAAGAATTAGAGAAAATGATGAATGGAAAACCATTTTCAAGACCAAGTTTGGTCTATATGAATGGATAGTCATGCCTTTTGACTTGACCAATGCCCCTAGTACATTCATGAGGTCAATGAACCATGTGGTTAGGGATTGCATAGACAATTTTTTGTAGTTGTTTATAGTTGTTTATTTTGATGACATTCTTATTTATAGTAAAAACATAAATGAGCATCTAGGTCATCTTAGGAAAGTCTTAATTATTCTAAGAGACAATCATTTCTATTCCAACTTAGATAAATGTATTTTTTTGTCATGAAAATGTTAACCTTTTGGGATTAATAGTTGGAAAAGAGGGAGTCAAGATTGATCTTGAGAAAATTAAGGTTATCCAAGGATGGCCTGCCTCAAAGAGTGTAAGAGATATTAGAAGCTTACATGGGTTAGCAAGCTTCTATAGGAGGTTTGTAAAAGATTTCTTCATTCTTGCATCTCCTCTTAATGAGTTGATTAAGAAGGATATGCCTTTTATTTGGGGTGAGAAACAAGAAAAATCCTTTAAAAAAACTTAAAGACCTACATGGGAACATTACTTAGTGACTAAAGAGTTTATCATTCATACATATCATGAATCCCTATGTTACCAAATATAAGAAGGGAAAAATAAATCTTGTAGCTGATGCTCTTTTTAGATGACATGCATTACTTTCTACCCTTGGGTCTCAAATTCTTGGGTTTGATAACATTAAGGAATTTTATGAGCATGATCAAGATTTCCAATCCACTTATGTTCAAAGCCTTAAGAAGTTTTTTGATGGGTTTTATGTTGTTGAGGGGTACCTTTTTAAAATGGGAGAACTTTGCATATCCCAAAGGATCCATTAGAAAACTTCTTGTAAAAGAAAGTCATGAGGGAGGTCTCATGGGCCACTTTGAATTTGATAAGACTCTAACTTTTCTAAAAGATATATTTTATTAGTCACATGAGAATACATGTCCAAAGGTTTTGTTATAAATGTATAGCTTATTTACAAGTAAAGTTTAAAGTAATATCTTATGGACTTTGCACACTTCTTCCTATAGCTAGCACTCCTTGGGTTTATATTAGTATGGATTTTGTGTTTGGTCTCCCAAGAACTCAGAAGGGATATGATTCTATCTTTATGGTAGTGGAATGTTTTAGCAATATGGTTGATTTTATACCATGCCACAAAATAGATATTGTTAATTATATCTTAATACTCTACTTTAAAAAAGTTGTTAAATTGCATGGCATACCCAAAACAATAATGTTAGATAGGAATGTTAAGTTCCTAAGTCATTTCTAGAGATTTGTTTATGAAAGACTTAGAACTAAACTTCTTTTCTTTACTACTTATCACTCACAAACTGATGGACAAACAGAAGTAGTAAAAAATCTCTTTCCACACTATTAAGGGTAATCATTAAGAACAACAAGAAGTCATGGGATGAACATCTTCCTCACATAGAGTTCGCTTATAACAGGGTAGTTCACAAGACTACTAATCTTTCTCCTTTTGAGTTTTTTTTTATAGCTTTATCCCTTTTACTCTTCTTGATATACTTCCATTCCCTAGTACTATTTCTTTATTACATAAAGACTGAGTATTTATGACTAATTTTGTTTAAAAAATATCATGAGAAGGTTAAAGCACAAATTCAAAAACAAACTCAAAGATATGTTGATTACAACAACAAAAGGACAAAAAAAACTTATCTTTGAGAAAAAAGATTGTGTTTTGCTTTATTTGAGAAAGGAAAGGTTTTCTTCTCAAAGGAAGTCCAAACTAATAGAGGATATGGTTCATTCCAAGTCCTCCAAAGAATTAATGATAATTCATATAGGCTAAATTTACCTTTTGAATATGGTGTTAGCACTACATTTAATGTTTGTGATCTTTTGCCTTTTGTAGGTATAGTTGACACTGATGATGAAAGGTTGGATCTAAGGCCAAATCCTTATCAAGAAGGAAAAAGATGATGGAGGACCATTTTTGAAAATCATAGGACCTTTTACAAGGTCTATGACTAGGAGGCTAGAAGAAGTTACTAGAGAAGATGTGCTTCTTAGACTTGTGCTTATCATGAACATAGAGTATGTGTTCTCTTCCTAGTAGCCTAGTCTTCTATTGTATATACATTGTATAGTTTGTTTTCTATTCCTTTGTAAGTAGTTGTTAAATGTATAGGTTCTTTTTACTTTTTGTTTGTAGGTCATGGTTTTGGAATTTAGAGACATGTTCCTTATTGAAATGTATTCCTTTTGACCATGTATTCATGGTCACCATTTTTAGTTTTTTTGAGTTTAGTAGTTGGAGTGGAAATAATCATTATAGTGGTGTGGCAATAGTCATTTTAGATGGTGTGAAAGTAGTAAAGGTGTAGAAATAGCCAAAAGTGATATTGAGCTTGTTTTTCTTCTCTTGGCCCAAGGAATTGATTTAAGTTGGTTTAACCTTCATTTAACCAAAGAAGACCAATTCCTTGGTTTTTGGTTCGGCCAAGACAAGCCAAAGGCCACCTTAGTTGCCCATTTTGGTTATTCTTCACCTTGGAACTACTTCTCCAACCACCTAGAGACAAGAGGACACTTGGCACTTGCTCATTGGCTTTTCTAGATTTAGATGTCTCTTACATGTCTCAAACATGTCTCTTAGCGCTTGTTTGTGATTGGTGGAACTAGATCTAAGTGTCTTCTAATCTCTTGGATGTCTAACTTCCTCTCCAAACTACCTAACCTCTATATACAGGTGTTTAGGGTTTTGAGCATTTATGAAATTGGCCGAGATTTCTTTCTAGAGTTTTCTCTCGTAAAAACTTAAATCTCTTTTTGATTTACTTCCAATTCTATTATCCTTTTCCTAAGAGTATGATGAGATTTGAAGTGGTTTATCTTTTTCTTTGAAGTGACACCATTTGAAGAGAGTCCTTTATCATTGAAGGTGAATTCAAAGGTTTCTTCCTCCATTGGAGACCTTGAAGAAACATGAGGAGTGCTGAGAAGGAAAAAATCTAGAAAGAAACTTGAGGAGAAGTTACAACAATCTAGTTCCCTTTAAAGTTTCCATCTAGACTAGTGCGAAAAGTATAGAGTAAGCAAAAAGTTCAAGAACAAGGGTCTTTTTTTTCTCTTCTATATTTTCTCCATGTATTCTAGATTGCCTCCCATCACTATTATTCAATATTAGTGATTTTGATTATGTTCTTCATGTTAAGGTGACTTGGTCACTCATCTTTGATTTTTGGTTTGGATTTCAGTTGGAAAACACTTTCTAAATCTAGTTTTAAATCAAATCATATAATATCTTCAAAGACTAGGAATAGATTTGGAATTGTTAGTTGTAAAAGTTCTTACATTTAATGCAAGGTTTATAAATTAATAAATAGAGGAATCATTTGTTAAATTGAATCCTTAGAATTTCTAAATTCAAGGAATTGATTTGGAATGAATTTGATGAGCTCAATGATATTTGAGAATAGAAATCATATATAGATGTCTTATAAGAGCACATAAGGGTGAAATCAGTGAAGTTTAATCCCAATAGCTTTCTAAATTATTATATCCTAATTCTACATTTACTTGTTTTCTCTTTTAAAATTTAATATTGAAATGAACAACAATATGTTTATATTTGGCGTATATCTTTTTTATTCACATTTTTAACTAGGATAATAGAGATTACCAATATCTTCCAAGTCCCTAAATTTCGTCAACCCTTATTCATTTTCGATATTACAAAAACTTGGTGCACTTGCCTCAAAATCTCAACAATCATCCTATGTATACTCACTTTTAGCTTTCTTTACCTCAACACCGGCTCCTATGATGATTCTCCAAAGTTGATATTGGATGGATTTGATGAACATTTCTATTTTTTCTTTCCAATATGGTTAATTTTCTCTGTTAAAGGTTGGAGGCCTTGTAAAAGAAGTTCCTACAAGTAGGTATAGTAACCTTCACTACTTCCTATCTCAAGATCTTTTTCTTTAGCACTATTAGGTACTCGACCTCATAAAAGGTTGAGTTTTAATGCTAAACTGTGGAGAAAAGAGAGACATTAAAAGGAGATTGAATAATGTCAATCAAAAACTCACCTTTTAGAAATAATGAAGTAGTAATTTTATAAAAAAGTGCAGACAAAGACATTAGAAGCTAAACACAAATTATTTTTATACAGTTTGCTTTAACTACCGAGATTACGTCTAGTTCTTAATCCAACCAAATCAAGTTTCATTATCTTATGCAAAGATACCAATATATTTTTACCAAGTCACTTTTGGCTCAAACCAAAGTGTTTTTTTACTTGCCTTTTCAAGCAATTATTCAAGTATTCTTTTAAGACAAAGTATTTCCAGGTTTTAACAACTGACTATTATTTTACCAACAAGCCTCTTCAAGCTCAACAACCAAGTATTCTTTTACAAACAAGTCTCTTCAAACTCAACAAATAATTATTCTTTTGCAAATAAGTCTCTCGAGGCTCAAAGCAATAATACAAATTTAAAGTTAAAGATTGGTAAACTAAATATGTTGTTTCATGTTACTATCAAGATGTGATACAACTAATTTAGTGCAAAGCTTTTTACATTAAGAAATCTTATAATGATTTATCTATCTTTTTTCTAAATTTTAAACTTCCTTTTATAGGGCTTTAGTGAAGATGATCGTTGCAAATTCTTGAACATCTCTCATTGGTTTACTTCGTCTGTCTTTATCTATGTTCTTTGGAAGTGTCCATTACTGCATTAAATATTTTCACCAAATGGTCATTTTTTATCAGATCAAGTAAATTACTTATCATTTTTTAGGTATCGAACAAGTGAAGTCATATGTGTGTCAGTTCAAAACAACTTTTTTTTGAAGATTTTCATGATTCAAGAGTTCTGCTTCACTTTTTCTAACGATAAAAACATGTTATTCTTCTCTTTTTTCATTGTAAGGTATAAGGAAGTTATATTTTATCGATCTATTAAGGAATAATATACATAAAGATCGTTTTAGTTATCAAATATCGTAAATGATATGAATATTTAGTAAATGTCTTGTAGATGAAATCTTTCATTGGTTAAACGCTTATGTTAAGATGACAAATCATCTTAGTACATTCGACTTATGACTTAAAAACTTTTTTCATATAAAATAATTGTATTTGTTATCATTAAAACATTAAAACTAAAAGATCTAAGATAGTCTTTTAACCTACCAACATTTTATATATTAGTTTGAATTAATAAAATAAAATATCAAATAGTTTTAAAATTTATTTAAAATTTGTAAACTTGATCTATACATTAAGAACTTTTAATTTAACGAATGAATTGTTAAAATTTAATGTAGGACATGAATTATTTAGTAGAATAAGCCTAATTAAATTTACTGTTGGAGTAAGTAGATACTTCTTCACACACATATATATTAAGTGTAACTTATGAGAACATCATCTCTATATGAGAATGAGAATCTCAACCCTTAAATTAAAATAAAAATCTTAGATTAAAAATTGTAAATAAAGTTATTATACCACTATCATGAAATTGATATTTTTTTTTTACAATTATGATATTGATAGAGTATTAATTATAAAAATAGTGATTAATCTTTATCAAAAATCATAAATATTCCAAAAAAAAAATAACATTTTCATTGTAAACACACCTCTCTCCCACACAATATATATATATATATATATATATATATATATGAGGAGGGTTCAAACGACACTGATGTAACTTTAATTAAGTGTTACACTGTTTAATAACTTTATATTAATTGTGAATTTTGTAAATTCAACCGTTAGATTGAAAGTTCCTTACTCTTAGATCATATATACAAAATTTTATATTAATCCAAGATGATTTGATACTTCATTTTTATAAAACAAAATTGACGTAATATATTCATTTCAAAATATACTAAAATATGAATACTTTGATTACTTTCAAGTTGTTGTTCAATTTTAACAAAATTTGATATACACATATAAAATGATATAAACTTTCAATTTACTGATTGGATTTACAAAATTCATAATTAATATAAAGTTATTAAGTGATGTAACACTTAGTTAAAGTTACACCGGTGTCGTTTGAACCATCCTTTATATATATATATACTTATTATAAAGGGGATATATTTTGATAACTATCTCTTTGATCTCTACTTTTTAGTATATTATTATACCCTTTAAAATGTAAAAAAAAAAAAAACTTTTATTCTTTTTAAATAATTATATATAACTTTTAATATTTATCTGTGTGCCTCCACCCTTTTAATATATATAATACGATTATAGATATGAATGTTTAAAAATATTCATTTTATAATTAGACGCTAAAATATAAAAATATTAGCAAATAAAGAACAGCGCAAACATTAAAAAAGGACGGTAGAGGTGGTAAAGTCTGGAAAGAGCCGGGTGCAGGTTGTTCTAGAAAGCGTGTGTTCGTTCGTTCCTGCGATTGAGAGAAACGTTGAAGATTGGAATTTGGATCTCTGAGTGTTTGTGTGTGTGTGAGAAAGAGAGAGATGGCGTTGAATCCTCAACTATTTCCTAACGGGATGCCCGTTGCTTTCGTGAACGAGATGTTTGTGTTGGCCAGAGACGGCGTCGAATTCGATATCGATAAGATTCCTGCCTCTGGGTCAGTACTATGCTTCCTCATTGCAACATTAATTTATTGCTATTTTCTTTCTAATTGTTTCATTCTCTTCAATTTTTTTTTTTTTTTTGTGACTTAAAAATATTCAATTCAAGAAATATGAAACTATTCGAGTCAATTATGTGCCATGTTTGATATGATAATGATTTTTGTGATTAATTTTGGTCAGACATCACGGGGGTCATCTCAAAACAAAGGGAATTGTCTATTTGTCAAATATTCGGATGGTCTTCGTTGCTAAAAGCCCAGTTGGTAACTTTGCAGCTTTTGATATGCCTTTGGTATGTCTTACCCCTTCTCTCACTGTTTAACATTTCAAATTTTAAGTTTCCTGATTTATCTGAAGGTTGTATTTTTTTTTTTTTTCAATACATATTTAAATGCCCTCCTTGTATGTTGAGACAATTTAATGGACCCTTTTCTGTGTTTGCTTTGTGGATGAATCTATATCGATATGTGTCTAGCAGAACCACTGCACCGAATCATTGGGTTTATATGTTGTTGTGTGTTGTGTTCTCCTTATATCTTCTGTTATGACTTGTGTGAATGCTGAAGGTGGAGTTTTAGGCCTGTTGGTTCTTGGCAATTAGTCATAATCATTGCTTGACTTTATATCTTTGCTGAGTGCTACTGCTAACTCTCTGAAACCTTTTTTTTTTTTTTTTATGTTAGTCTGTCACATTGGTTGGGACATGATATATGATAGTTATTAAGTTTGAAAATATGTATGCTAATAGTTGTTATTGTTAATTTCTTCAAGTTAATGTAAGTTTACTATTGGCGACATGGGAACATAATTGTATCTTTCTTCGAAATGGCAACATAATTATGAAGTTATTAGGTATTTGCTATAACAACTTAATTAAGTGTTAATTCAATAAGTTCTTACCTTATGAGGATTTTTATGATGAATTTGTCTATGCAACTTACTGGAATATGTTATAATTAGCTTATAATTAAGTGTTAATTCAGTTCTTCCAAACACCCTTATTTTTTTTATCGGTTTATCGCTTGAACTTGGATGTTAAGTCACTTTCATGAAATTTGTTTGTCTCCATTTGATTTCATCGGAAAAGTCATGTTTTTACTCTTGAAGGGGATATGATGAGAAAAAGCTGCACTCAATCAGGATAAATTGTATATGTTAGGAAACATGATTCATAGACGAGAATAGGGTGTTTTCAATGACTGTGAGAGTAGTATATACATTTCATCATTGTATTGTTGAATGTTGTTCACGGTTTTTAGATTCAGAAAATTATATTAATATAAAAATTGCACTACATATGTCATTTTATGTTACTCTGCGCTGATCCTTTCTTCTTAATTTATTATGCAGCTATACATCCATGGCGAAAAATTTAACCAGCCAATATTTCACTGCAACAATCTTTCTGGACATGTTGAACCCGTAAGTAAATCTTGTATTCTTTGCTACCCTGACTCGTTCCTATATATTCTGTTGTTGGTATTATTGTTGTATCAAAATGGTTGGTCCTAAAACCTGAACTCTTTTAATTGCAACAGGTAGTCCCAAATGACCAACACAGAGCTCTTTACTCCACGCACTCATTTAAGATCTTATTCAAAGAGGGTGGCTGCGGAACCTTCATTCCCCTTTTCTTCAATTTGATTGCTTCAGTGAGGCAATATAATCAACACGCTACTATGCAGACACAATCTCATGTTGATCCTTTGCAGGCAGCTCAGACTCCTGTTGATGAGATGATGAGACATGCGTAAGTGAATATTTGCCCTTTGAATTTTTTAGTCAAGTTTGTAAAGCGTAGATTACGAGTCTGTTTGAATACAAACTTAAAAGTATTTTTGAGAGCTTCTTTTCTGGAAATAAAAAGTATTTTCTAGTAGAGTTCTCAGAAACACTTCTAATTTGTATCCAAACATGCTGTGTAAGTATCCATATGATTTATAATTCAAAACTAGTATTCATGATGGAAAACATTACGCAGGTATTTTTTAGCCAAGTTTGTAGACTCTGTATGATTTATAATCCAAAAGCTGTTATATTTATGATTGATAACATTATGCAGGTATGTTGATCCAAATGATCCGACGAGAATCTTTCTGCAGCAACCCAATTCTGATTCTCAGCTTAGGCGTCGAACATATCAGCCACAGGCTGATGGAGGCCATGTCTAAGTTTGAAATTGAACTGTCCTTACCTTCATCGAAGGATGTTTATATGGGAATTGTGTATTAGTATACCAAAATAAATAAAAATCTTGTGGGAGACTAGTTCTCATGTATGATCAGCAACTAATATTTTATTACGAAATTGTATTTTATTTGTAATTTTAACTGGTTTTTTCTTTTTCTTTTTTATTATATATATATATATATATATATATATATATATAATCTTTTAATACAGGTTTGTTTTTATAACAATGTAAAACGGTTTTCTGGAAAGATGAATTATCAGAAAACCTAAAAAAAAGCTTTGGACTGAAATCTGTATCATTATGCTTAATGAAGTTCACAAGCATTCAAGATTATGTTTTTAACCAAAAGTTAAGAATTAATATTTTTTGTATTTTCAATGCGTTGATGTATCATGCAAATTTTAAAAAATTATCCGTATCAATTACTGTTACAATTTTTATACTAAAGTATTATTATTTAAAGATGTTAAAATGTTATTATAAAATAATTAAGGGACTTAGGTAATAAATAAATGAACTTATTGAAAAATAATTAATATTTTCTCAATTATATAAAACAATCAAAATTTTAAAATAAATGTGAAAATATAATTACAAGATATTTAGGTTTGAACTTATTAGAAAAATATTAAACTTGAGCTTCACTTTAAAAACGTGATTATTTTTTATTTATCAAATATATTATTAAGATGTTTTCTAAAATATTTAGCAAATGATTTTATAATAGAGTATGAGATAAAATTAAGAAAAATAAAGTGAATATAAGAATGAGTTTAATGGTGATGCATTAATAGTGTGAAATAATTTTACATTGTAATCCAATCCGATACTATTTGTATGACTTTTTACTTATTTATTATAGGTTAAAATATTTTTTTAGTCTCTATTTAGTTTCATCTTATCTTTTAGTTTTTATAATTTAAAATATATCTTTTTAATCCATATATTTATCTTTTTTAGTCTTTATAGTTTAATATAAATCTTATGCTTGTAATTTTTTAAACTTTTTAATTCCTATCGTTAATTTTTTATTTATAACATTATTTATTTTGTGTTGACGTGATAGAAATTTTCAATTTTATGAAGGTAGAAAAAATAGGGTATCTCAACAATGGAAGTTGTTGCTGGTTAGGATACAAAAAAGACACAAAACACAGAGACCTAATTTAGAGTAATTTCAACAAAATAAATTTGATGTAAGATACAAATTTGAATCAATATTTCTGTCATATCAATACGAAAGAGATAACGTTACAATAAAAGAATTAAAAAAAATTGCAAGTATATGAACTAAAAACATTTGTCTTAAACTCTAAGGATTAAAAATAATTGAAAAAGATAGATATAAAGACTAAAAGAATCTATTTTAAATTATAGAAACTAAAAGGTAAAGTAAGTAAAACTATGAGAATCAAGAAAACATTTTTAACCTTTATTATAAAAGTCAACAATTTACCATAGTTAATAGTTTGTAAGTAGATGATAATGTAAAGTTACTTTACACTGTTAGTGTATCACCTATTTTCTCTTAAAATATTCAAATATAAAAATAATTTAATCATCATTTTTTAGATAAAATTACAATTTACCAAGCATCTTCATTTTATTGCATAAAATTATCATTTTTTATCATTATATATATACACACACCATATATATATATATATACAAATTAAATTTAATAAGTTTTAGTCCATGCAAATAAACAAGTTTTGATTTTGATACATGTAAAATAATTTCTGTTTTTTCATCTTTCTAAAATTTGGAACTACTTTTTTTTGGTCTCTATTATTACGTGATTATTTTTAACTACTTATTTATTTATTAAAAGATTGAGTATCCAAGATGTTCTTTAAAATTATTAGTGATACTATGTCAGGTTTTAACTCCTCTAATTTTTCTATAAATATTTAAAATAAATGATATTTATCAACTCTAAAATGATTGTTAGGGACCAAAAATAATGAATTTAAAATTTGAGGGATAAATTTTTTAAAAAATACATATATCATTTAAAAATTAAAAATAAAAGAGTTAATCACCTATACACTGTTAGTGTAAAATTTTTTTACACTAGTAACCAATTATATCTTTTAATTATACCATGTCATTGTTAAAAGTAAATGTGTTTATAGTGATATGACACAATTAAAAGATATAATTGATTGCCAGTGTAAAAAAATTTTACACTGACAGTGTATAGGTGATTAACTCAAAGTAAAATTTGGTCATTTTACGTAAACTAAAAATAATGTTTACAAATATTAGAAGAATGAAAAACATAATTTTTTATAGGAACTAAAATCAAAATAATCATTTTACAAAGACTAAAAACATATTTAAGTTTTACAATTCTTTTTGTCAAACTTATAAATCTTAAGATTAACATTTATAAATTTTTCTTTATATGTTAATCTAGTTAAAAAAAATCTTTATAAAATAAACAAGCCAGATAAAAATTTGACCACTTGAACTCAAGTAGTGTATGATTAGTTTAACTCATTTACACTTCTAGTTTTATTGCTCCCTCTACCAACTTAACTAACAAGCGTAGGAGGAGGCACCTATAAATTTATTCTCCCGTTTGTTAATTCGCAATACCATGCTAGGGATCTACAGGACCACGTCGCGAAATGAGAATGATAAATCATGCAAATTTATATTAGACGTGTTGATTTGCATGATCATGTTGGCGATTTGCGTGTTTAACACATCCTTGCCTCAAAACTTAACTCCCAGTCTACCAAATCTTGAATAAAACAAGGGGAGTTAAATTAAATTAAAGATCAATTATCGACAAATAACATAACATTCTACCAATTTTTTTCACTGTAAAATGAATTACTGGAGGCCATACCTCTTTAGCAAGCTATGCATCAAACCATGCGGAAAGAAAATAAGCTTCGGTCGATTCCTAATAAATGAAATTAGAGGGCTCTTAGAGGAAGCCTAATTATTTATAAGGAGTGGAGGGCATACGGTGAGAAAAACAAAATAATCTTACAGATATACAGTTCCGTAAAATACTCTCTTGACTAAATCACCCACTCACTGTCAACAGCCAAAGAAAATACTCTTGTTAGGCAGCTACATACTTCATATTTGATGCAGCAAGGTATGAATGTAACAATGTTCAAACGTTAAGAATCTCAGTAGAAGGCAACCGGCAAACCATATCAAACTTGAAATAAGTAGGAAGATTCGTAAGGACTCTTTCAATAACCGCTATTAAAAACACGATAATACTGATTTTTTTTTTTTTTTTCACGCTACCAACTCTCTTAGGATTTCATTGAGCACAAACCTTTCAGAAAGGTACATCAGCACATCAGTGCATATATAGTACCTTTGAATTACCAAATACCAATACCCCAATAAATGATCAATGGCATGCAAACTATAATCACAAATTAATTTTAAGCGCAAGCACAATAACTGATCAAAGATAGAAGGATTTGTTAACGAACCATTGGGTACTGGCCTTCTTTTTTTTTTTTTTTTTTTTTCATTTCTTCCCCTTCTACACAGACTACCTTGTCATGCCCTGCCCCACCTCTTCCAAGAAAAAATAAAATAAAAAAGAAGAAAAAAGATGAACCATTGAATCTGGCCATGCTAGTCTATCCTTGCATAATCTTTTCTTGTGCGGGATGTTGGAGGCATGCTTGATACAGGAGGATTCATTCTTCGCCCTACAATATATACCAGCCAAGTTAGAATGATATAAATACATCATAGTAGTTTTCTTTCGTTCTTATTTTGTAAAAGTAATGGTCCATTTTGATAAAAGCTGAAAACAAAACGGGAAGTGGTGCCTTGGAAGACCTTCTATGATACCCCAAGTTTTTTTCTTGGAAAACTATCAGATTACAGTGACATTTTTTTTCATTTTTTATTCTCACAATAACTACTTGATGTTCATTAAGGAAAAACAATAAAAATAAAAAATATAAAAAGTCTGACAACTAATCAGGAAAGAGGTGCCATAAAAAAAATAAAATAAAATTGAGCATTTGTGTGATCCCTTGTGCTTGGAGTAAAGTCATTTGAGGGTAACAAAATCCAAATAACATACAAAAGAGAGTAAAGTTTGGAAAGTATTATATATACCCCATGTCATAGTGTTGGAGAATGAGGTATTCCTGGGAGAACGAGGGCCACTGCTGATGCCAGAAGGAGTCTGAATCTTAATTTGATTCCAGTCAGCCCCCTGGGGGGGTCTTCCATGGGTGAATCTTTGAACAGATTGGTGCCCAAAACGGCTTGGGGAATTTTGTAAAATATGAGGCATGAGATGAAAATGTTTAGACATAGAGGGTACATATGCTGCCTGAAGATCATGTGTCGGAAGGTTTCCCATCTCAACATTAGTAAATGCTTGACTTGGTCCATTTCGTCTGAAGCACGAGAAAAAGACAGTAAAAGTGATTAATGACAATATAACAAGAATTATTTAAATTTTAAAGGAAAAATATTCCATGAATTTTTGATTTGCCAGTAAGTTAATCACATAAAGTACATAAACTGCAATATTATTGGGATACAGGGAAATCATTTTTTCCTATTTTAAAAGATTCATAAATTTTGTTGTGGATACAGGAAAATCATTTTTTCCTATTTTAAAAGCATTGTTATGAGGAGTGCAATTCATTTGCAAAGCTTAATCTGATGGGGAAAATCATCAGCACATTAAATGAATAAACCCATGCTGCAGCCAAGGAAAACATAGTATAGGAACAATAACCAAAGAAAAAGTAAAGCAAAATGTCAAAATTAACAGCAAATACCCCACCTCTGCATGATTATTGGAGTGTTGGAGCTGGAAACATGGTTGAACCTTCCAAATCCAGCCCAAGTTTCAGTAGAACCAAGATTCATACTTCTGCCAAACTCAGTTGTCAAACAGCTTTCATCTGAACCATCGTCTTGAAGAAGTAATTCATCACTGGAATGACATTAAAATCATTATGAGAAAAATAATATCATCAATTCATCATCATATTTAATTTAGTAATTAAATTAAGGAAATGAGTACTAAAAGATTCAATCCCATTACTAAGTCTGATTCATGATTATCATCAACCAAAATTAGTTGAATTTCCCCAAGATGGATTCTAGTTTCATACAATTCCATCTTGGACAACACTAGATCATGTTCTCACCTCTGTATTTACTTTAGTTTCCCCCTTTAATATTTTAGTTTATTATTCTCTTAGTATTTTGTTTTCTAAAGGACATCTCTTTGATTCAAGCCATCTTATGTTGATCTCCTCATTCCTTGTTTCATTTAAAAAGCACCGGTAACTCCTAACATCAATTTATTTTTTTGATTCAATTTGGGTTATAGGACATACTGATAAACCTTGCACCATTCTTATGATAGAAAAGCAGTAATTGGCTGACTCGGAGCAGGAGCAGAAATAACATGAAATACAGACAGCAGAGGGCTGCCATCAGGTAAGTTCAATTTGTAAGTAACCTGGCCAATCCTTTTCAAGTATATCAAACAGCCCATAACACCCAGGTATCACTGATTATATGACTAGCGTTTGGCAATTTTTTTCATCATATACCCCGTGTGCTGGAAATCAAGAGGTTAAACTTGCCGATGGCCCGCTATGGTAGCTTGAAAAGGAACAGTAACTTTTTCCCCTGCTTTACCTCTTTAAGATGTCCTACATGTCCCTAATTTTTCATACAATCAAGTGTCTGTCAGCAAACTAACCCTTGGTCATAATTGTCAATCAATTTGAATTGGAGGAGTATTCACAGGGAAGATGATTGGGAGTCTTGAGAAAGATAATGGTCTTGATCTTCTTGATTACAAGCTCACAGCCAAAAGCAAAACCAGCAATCTTGTTTCAATTCTGTTTTGTTTCTAATAATGTCATTATGTTACGGCATTGTCGATTAAGACATCCTAGAGTCCAATATTTAAGATATCTGTTTCCTCATTTATTTATTAATAAATCAATTATCTTTTAAATGTGAATCTTGTGAATTGACAAAACATCACAAAAAATCTGAGCCTTTTACTGTTTCACAACGATGTATGGGGTTGGGGTCTCTGTTGAATAAAAACTATTCCTGGAATACGTTGGTTCATTACATTTATGATCACACTAGGGTTACCTGGATATTTCTTTTATGTGAAAAAATTGATGTTGCACTTATGTTTAAACAGTTTTATAACATGATTCAAACACAATTTCAAGCCCAGATTAAAATTTTCCATAGTAATAATGGCAAGGGATTTTAACAATATGTTGGGTAATATTTTTGCTCCACGGGGCATTGTGCACCAAAGTTCTTGTACTAATACTGCCCAACAAAATGGGGTGGCAAAACAGAAAAGAAAAAAAAAAAACTCCTAGAAGTTGCTAGGGTGATAAGTTTCCAAAAAAAGTCCATAAGTATAGGGGGGAGACTATTGGTAAAAACACAAGTCTCGCCTATCTTAGATCATTAAAAAAGGTCACCCATCATTTATCCACGTACTAAGCCTAATAATGCTAGGTGTAAGGGGGTGTATTTGAAAAATCCCAAATCCTACATCGGCCAAAAATTAAACAAACAAAAAGTATATAAGTAGGGACAACCCTCACCTTACAACTGAATTTTGTAAAGTTAAGTTAGACCCAAAATCCATAATCAGCAGGTCTTTTTTCAACAAAACTAATCAACAGTCCGTTGAAGCCTACACTGATGCAAAATTGGGCAGGTTCAATCTCTGATAGAAGGTCTAATTCAAATTGTATATTTGTGTGGGGCAATCTTATTACACAGAGAAGTAAAAAACAATATGTATTTGCTAGAAGTAGTGTTGAAGCTGAGTATAGATCAATGGCTCAAGGAATTTGAGTTAATGGGGCTGATGAAGTTCTAGAAGAATTGAGAGGGAGTATCAACTGACCCATGACGTTATATTGTGATAGCAAGGTCGCAATAAGCATTGAACAAAATCCAGTGCAACATGACAGAACTATACATGTGGAGATTGATAGACATTTCATCAAGGAAGAACTTGATAATGAAATTATTTGTATGCCATTTGTTCCTACCTCGCAGTAAGTGGCGGATATTCTCACTAGGGGTCTTTTTAGGTCAAATTTTGAGTACCTTATAACCAATTTGGGCATGCTAGATATTTATGCACCAACTTGAGAAGGGGTGTTACAAGTTTGTCCTAATTTTTTGTTTGTATGAATTATTTTCGTAATTTATGTTCTAATATCATCTTAGAATGTCAGTTTGGACTTAACTCAACCCTATAAAATGGCTTATAAGATGAGGATTGTCATCCACTTATATACTCTTTGTGGACCTTATCTCTAGTTATTGTGGAACTTGAGTTTTTCTCTCTCAGCTAGCACTATTGGACTTGGTGCTTGAATAAATGATGGATGACCTCTTTTAATAATCTAGGTAGTAGGGACCAATGGTTTTCCTAAGAGAATCCAACTTTGATAGGTTGCAATTAAGCCAGTGAACAAAATTAAGGGAGCTTTCAAACACTTGCTTTCGTATTGTACCCCTTTACCTAGGGCACTCTTGATATGCGGCTCCACAATTTTTCAAGCCCTTTGTAAAATGCTCTTTGCTGACTCTCTCCTCTTTAATGTTTTACATGGTGTAAAGAAAAAAAGTCTTCTGCATGTTGGCATGAGTCATTTTTATAAAAATTAATGTTACATGAAACACAATCAGGTATCCAAGATATCACATTTAATTCAAAATAATCAATGACAAATAAGCTGTTTGGGGGAAAATTGTTACCTATAATTAGGGTCCCAATCTCCAGGATCAGGCAACGAAATGCCCACCTCTGCATTGTCATGAACTGATTCTGTTGATTGCGAGTTCATATTAACACTGGGCTTAATCAAGCAAGAAATATTTTGATTAGCAGGTAGCCCTCCACTTCCTCGCTGCTTCCAGTTTACAGGATTACTATTTGACTGTAGATATGATGGTGAACTGCCAAGAGCTTGTGATGTTCCCTCAGTATGGCTTGAGCTGTCAGAATATTGACCTTGCCAATGTGAAGAAAATGTTTCTTGAGTTTGAGGACTTCCAGAATGTCCCCAATTTTTTCTTCTATTAAACTGGCTAACTGCAGCTGACTTTCCTAAAGGTGATCCGTGAGAAGTTCCTCTTGCAGGAGATGTTGGTCCGTAGTGTCCCGGAGAACCAACTGAAACCTGACTATAGGAACTTGGTGGAGTAAATTGAGATGGGCTGGCACCAAGGGGCAGGGGAGCGAAATTTCCAGCTGATGGACTTATGCCCAGCCCATTCCCAGGTTGGTACTTGACTCTCCTCCTAGCATCTGGACTATTCCCAAGCATTGACATACTACCCTGATTGTGCATGTTCATACCAGATGGACCAATAGGTGAATAGTAAGCAAACATGTTACTGCTCTCTCCATAACTTCCATAGCTGCTTCCAAGCCCAACGCTATCATTATAGCTCCCATGGCTTCCTACACTGCCATAACTATTAGCAGGTGGATGTTGAACCATTTGAAAATGTGGACTGCTATAGAGGGAAGCTCTGTTTTTCCCTGGAACCTGCAGGAACAAAACATAGTCAACTAGGAAGAATTCGATATAACTATTTTATAATTAAATATCATATGCATACATTCCAAATTATGTGATAGCCCAATTAGAAAATTTACAGGGGAACTTCCATTGGAATGAAAGGATGGCTAAGTTTCAACCACAAATTTCATATTTGAAGGATGGGAATTCTTTAGTAAGATGAGTTGGATACTAGGAATTAGAGGTTATTAAAGAGCTACTTTTGTGTTGAATAATTCACTTTCAAGAAAATGTCTATGTTGATACATTATGAAACATTAGTGGGTGGATTTTAAACATAATGGTTGAAATAAACTTTTGTTATACAAGTACCACTGTATTCTTATCCAAACTCAGACTGAAATTTTGGCCAGGCTATGCCCTTCAGGAATCTATATTCTATAATAAGTTTCAGGTCAAGGCACTCATTTGAAACCTTCAATAAAAATGATACCAACAAGTAGCAAGAAGTTTAAGATTTGTACTCCTAAGAAGGTTGTCCTGTGATATATGTAAGATGTGATTTTCTGTTTTAAGAAACAGAAAATTTAGTTGTACATCACCCAGCTGCTACCTGACAGTAGGGGTGGGCAAATTAAATTGCACTAAACTGAACTGTTAAAAATTATATTAAACTGAAAAGTAGTTCAATTAAACTGAACTGAACTGAAAATTAGATTACAAAAACTGAACTGAACTGTTTTTTATTCTATTAAACTGTACTGTACTCTGAATTATAATATAAATTAAACTGAACTGCTCTGCACCTTAATCTATTTCTGAACTACACTATTTTCGAACTGAACTATTTATGAACTGCTTCTAAACTGTGCCGAACTGTTTATGAACTATACCAAAATCTGATTATTCAGCTGCCTTGTTGCCCTTGTACGTGTTTATCAATTACGTTTGTACATCATGAGAAACTGGAGAATGTTCCTTATATTCCATAGTGAATTTGCCTTTGCCCTGCAGTTATTAAGGAACCACAGACCCAATGGCCCAACTCAAATTTTCCATATATTTTCTCCTAAACTGTAGCAAGCCATCGGCATGAATCATGAATGTCATTTTCTAAGGGCCAAGAGGTATGTGATATTTTCAACTAGCATTAGTCTTTAACGTAACTAAAAAACTCCAAGAGCTAGTTCACCAAATCAATCAAGGAAAACATATAACTCTGAGAAATCGAAGACTCTAGCTACATCTAGACTTTGATCGTATTTTATTGATCAAAGGTTTCTGCATAGTCTGCAAAGACAGAACATTTTTATTCCTTTAACCGTGGTAATTTAAAAACTAAGGCCATCAATTTTCAACGTACGGTTTATATTTTTTATATATAAAAAGGATTCCGGATTCGCGTACGAGAGCCAAGCGCCGTGCCCGTGCCTGCGTGCTTTTATTTTTTTAATGTGTAGTTATTTATAGTTAACCAAACTGTAACTTAAATAAGTTCAGTTTTTTAAAACTGAATTAAAAAATAGTTTAATTCAGTTTTATTTTAAATAGTTTTAGTTTTTTAGTTTAAAATAATTCAGTTATTTAATAGTTTTAGTTAAGTTTAGTTAATTTTGCCCAGCCCTACCTCACAGCAAAGTTTTGGGAGAACTTGGTGATTCTTGAGTATACCCTCAACTTCTGGAACTTTGATTCGATTATGTTGAACAACTTTCCATCAAGTCTCATGTAGTAATGCTAGCTTGCTTTGTATGTTATCACACTGTAGTTCTGGATGGAGATAAACACTCAAAGGAATATGCTTGCAAGGCAGAAAATTGGAAATGACATGCAACAAACCAGGGATGAAAATAGAGTGCTACATTTCCATAGCAGGGCGGAGAGGCCCCTGGCCATAATGGGTACCTCCATAGCAGCGCACTTCAATGTTGCAGCTGGAATAGTGGCTGTAGCAGCTGCGATAGCGCTGCTACAGCATATTTTCCGCAAAATGGCCTCTGGAAAATAACTTTTCAGTTATTTCATATTCGGGCTTTTTTGGAACTTTAGTTTTTCCTTTTTAAGTTTTATCATATTAAATAAGAAGCTGTTTTTACATTTTTTTCTTGGTCCCTTTTTTTCTGAACACAGTCCTCTTTTTGCCTTTTTGGTGAATGTCTTCTAAACATGTTCTTTTATTTGGTTGACTTTCTCAATATGTTTGAAACACATAAAATAGTATAGGAGAAGACTATTTTCACTTCCCCTTACAACTTTCACAAATTTTCCCTACAACCTTCACTTCTCTCAAGTTTCAACTTTCTCACTGCAACCCACTCCTCCAACAGCCCACAAATTCTCCATTGACCTCCTTCAGCAGTCTGGCAACTGGTTTTCTGATTCCAGCAACTGCATTTCTTCCTCTGTTTTCTTCTCCTTGACTGTTCTTCCTCTGTTTCTGTGAACAGAGTTGTTGACTTGCTGTAAAATATGTATGACTCTGTGAAGAGACTTGCTATTACATATTTAATTCTTCTAACGCGTGATTCTGTTAAGAGTTACTGTTATATATATAGTTTATACTATATAAACTGTATAAAAAGCTAGGATAGCGGCTGTCCCACTATACACTATACTGCTATAGCGTTTTCAGGATCAGCTTCTACACTGCTATCTGGGATTTAAAACCTTGCAACAAACCATCCCCCACCAAACACATGCAAGCAATCCATACCTATTTGGAAATTGAATTCATGACTTTTACTTTGATTCCACTGGTTGGATTGAGCACATAGTGCTAGACCCAAAATTACAGTTATTATAGGGAGAAACTTTTTCTACTTAAGCACACTTTAAAATCTTATCTACAGCCCCAACCTTGTGTACACCCACGGCCTTACTGTTGATTAGATTATGGTTTGTCTTTAGCACAACTCGTCAATCTTATTAATTGTGTGCATGGCTAAACTTATCTATGAAGCTGCTCCAGTTTAATTTATTAATCTCTATTCATTGGTCACTATAGCCTTTACTCCACAGGACTTTATGTACTTTTCCTTTCTGAATCCAGTTTGAGATGAGGCCTTATGCTCATTTATTTGTATAAAGGTTATTTTCTCTTGGAAATATTTTTAACATGTTATCTAGTCCTTCATAAGTTAAAAAAGTTATCATAAATCTTTCCAATTTCACAATACTTGAGAAGATAAAGACAGTAATATTCAGTGTAGTAGCTGACTCACGTTAGGTGATAGACCAGCAGCAAACCAGTGTCCTCCACCTGGATGATTATCCACCTTGATATTTTGAACTACTGGCTGTAAAGTCACCGACAAATAAGATGAACTTTAAATGATGAAGAAATTGGGATTTATGTATTGATCTGTTCAAATAACTAACTGCAAGATACAACAGCAACATGCAAATAAAATAGACCAATTAAATGATGGGAATATAGCAATAAATAACATGAAGAGAACAAGACTAAATGAATGGACTTTGCAAAACATTAATCAAACACTCTTTGACAGGAAATAGGTGTTCAGATACTGATAAGATTTTTCTTCATCAGATACAGAAGAAAAGTATATGCTGAAAACTGCCTTATCTACATCACTAACTTGATATTTTCATAGAATCTAGTTACAATTTTCCTACAGACTATGATACATTGAACCTAAACACTTAACCTAGACATAATGATACATAATTTTATCTCAAGAGATACCAACATTTATTCAAATTCAGATTAGGGAACATTCTAAGGAGCATCGTCGACAATGGACATAGAGAATAAGCGAGTCAACTCAAAGAAAATGATGTCAGCAGAGATATAGCATTATAGTTGACGGCAAAAACAATGATATCCTTTTAGGAGGTGAGAGTAACCTAGTAAAACAAATTTAAGTGATTCTGCAAAGAGTTCATCTTTACTTAGAGTCAAATCATGGACAAAACAAGTGCATCCAAAGACACTCAGGGTTGAGGTCTTGTTGAAGGTATAAAATGTAGTGCAAAATATAAATGTGGAGGACAATACAATGGCATGTGGTTGATCAGATAACATGCAGTGAGAAGCATATCACCCCAAAAGCGAAGAGGAACAGTTTGGTGAAGGATAAGGGTACAAGTTGTTGCAACTAGGTGATGGTTTTTGTGTTCAGCAACACCATTCTATTATGGTGTTTGAGTATAGGACATTTAATGGATAAATCCTTGTGAGGCTATAAAGGACTAAAACTAGGCAGAAAAATATACTCATGCATTATCAGTTTGTAAATTTTTAATTCAAGTCACAAACTGATTTGCAATAACATGCAAAAAACCATGAAAAATAGAAAAAATGTCATAACAATTCTTCATTAATAAAACCCAAGAACAATGGTAAAAAACATCAATAAATGTGACAAAATAGTGATATCACTTGAAGTTTGAAGGTTTGAACGAAAATATTTTTGGGGTGGATCACCCACCTTGAATTCTGAATATTATTTATATATATATATATATATATATATATATATGAGAGAGAATACAAAGGAAGGAACAGCCTTATACAGTCAAGAAAATATAAAATACAAAATACATAAATCTAACAATATATAATCTAATATTGTCCCTCAACCTGGAGCATATAAATTGTAAGCACCAAGCTTGGAACACAAAAACTAGATTCGAGGTCCTCAAGGATTTAGTCGTGATATCAGCAATTTGATCACTAGAAATTGACAAATTCAATAACAATTTCCTCCCACAGACAACAGTTCCTATCTAACAAAATGACAGTCCACTTTTATGTGTTTAGTACTCTCATAAACATGGTAGTCAGAATTGCGATTTGCCGCGTAAGATCGGACGCGTTCACGATCTTCTTCACCAGTTTCGTACTCACCCCTGCTTTGGATCGCAGAATTTGCGGATCGTAGTGAATCGACGTGCAAGAGCGTAACTCGCACGGAAACGGCGCTCTTTTGCGAGACTATTTTTAGGTTAGTTTGCGAGTCAAATTTGTGACCCGGTTTTATAACCCAGAATTTAAAACACATTTCAGCCCAAAAAAACCCTAACATAAGCCCATATTTATTTTCCCCCAAAGCCCAATAACTTAAGAAATGTTGAAAGGTGCCCTCTGCCCCACATCGATTAAAAAAGATAAAACCTTTCCACTCTCCCTTTACGAAAACAGAGAAGCTGCCACTTCCTTTATGAAAACAGGGACAGGCGCTCTTCTTCCCTTAACGAAAACAGAGACTGCCGCTCTTCTTTGGTGAATAAAAATAAATCTTCTTCCCTTTACGAAAGTAGAGACTGCCGCTCTTCTTTCGTGAATAAAAAATAAATTACCACCACTTCTACTCTTCTAAACCTATTTAATAAGTTCCAATCACACTCATTTCATTCCACCTTTCTTATTCTCTCTTTGTGTGGGCTGTGAAATGCTGATTTCCTTTCCTTGCTTTTGTTCTCTCTTGCCCTAGAAGTTATAAACTGATTCAGAATTGGATTTTGTTTACTGCAAGCCTGTACATTTTTGTTGTAACCGTAAGCTTACACCTTCTCTTATTTCTGCCATCTAGTCTTTTATTTTTTTTTGAAAGACTGTTACATAAATTATTAACTCTTCTGCTATTTGTTATCTTCTAGACAATCATTAAAATGACTTCAAATCCAACTCCAAATTCCTCTGCCCCTATGGCTCCCAAAAATGCTCCTGGAAATAGGAGTGATATAGCTTGGAAGCATTGTATTTCAGTTGGTGGGGATACTAGTAAACTTCAACGTAAATACTGCCAGAAGGTAATAACAGGGGGAGTTTACAGGTTGAAGCATCACTTGGCTGGTACTCAAAAGGTTGTTGGTGCTTGCAAGCTTGTTACTGATGAAGTGAAGAAGGAAATGTGGGAAATTGTTGTTGGTTTGCAACAAAATTTGATCAAGAAATCAAGCCTTAATAAGGAGGAGGAAAGTCTAGAAGCTGGTGATAAAAGAAAAGGCAATGAAGCAATTGACACTGGCAGTCCTAGAAATATTTTTAAGAGAGTAATTAGTACACAAGCCACCATCAATACCATGTTTAAGAAAGGTGTGAGAGAGGAAGCATGTCAAGCAATTGCTAGATTTTTCTACAACAACGCAATACCTTTCAATGTGGCAAAGAGTGAGGAACATTGCTATGTTTGATTTGGTTTCAAAGCATGAACTTGGATTTAAGCCTCCATCATATCATGAGATTAGAGTCAAACTTTTGAAGGAGGAAGTGAAAAATACATCAATTACTTTACAATCATATAGGGACGAATGGGAGAAAACTGGATGCACAATTATGACCGATGGCTGGACTGACAAGAAAAGAAGGACAATAATCAACTTCCTAGTGAACAGCCCAAAGGGAACTTTGTTTTTAAAGTCCATAGATGCTTCTGCAATATCCAAAACTGCTGAAAAAGTTTTTGAGATGATGGATAGCATTGTTGAAGAGGTGGGGGAAGACAATGTTGTTCAAGTTGTAACAGATAATGCAGCAAACTATAAAGCTGCTGGTCAAATGTTGATGGAAAAGAGAAAAAGGCTATTTTGGACACCATGTGCAGCACATTGTGTTGACTTAATGATGGAGGATTATGAGAAGAAAATCCCAATTCATGAGGAGACAATTCCAAAAGGTAAAAGAATTACAACCTTCATCTATTCAAGAACTTCTCTAATCTCTCTACTACAACATTTCACAAAAGGAAGAGACTTGGTGAGGCCAGGTATTACTCGCTTTGCCACATCTTATTTAACATTAGGGTGTCTTCATGAGAACAAAGGTGCTCTAATTAGAATGTTTACTAGTAATGAATGGAAGTCTAGTAGGTATGCAAAAACAATGGATGGAAAAACAATTGAGAATGTGGTTTTGGATAAGGGTTTTTGGAGTAATATCATAATCTGTTTAAAGGGTGCGTTGCCTCTAATTGAAGTGCTTCGATTGGTTGATATGGATCAAAAACCAGCCATGGGGCTCATTTATGAAGCAATGGAACAAGCTAAGGAGAAGATACAAATGGCTTTCAATGCTATCAAATAAAGGTAACTAAGTATATACTTATTTATTTAATTATTTGAAACTGAAAACAGAAAATTAACTCAATATATTTTGGTTTAGTTATTTGCCTTTGTGGAGCATCATTGATGAAAGGTGGGACAAGCAACTTCATAGGCCCTTACATGCTTCACGCTATTTCCTTAACCCTCAAATGCATTATTGTCCAGGATTTAAGGCTGATTTGGAAGTGAAACGAGGTCTAATGGACTGTCTAACAAGGATGGTGAAGGATGAGGATGAACAAACTTTAATTGACGTTTAAATTGATGATTTCAAAAGACGAGCTAAATATTTTGGTTGTCCCTTGGCTACTAAGTCAATTAATTTAAAGACTCCAGCAGATTGGTGGGAGTCTTATGGTGATGAGCATCCAAAACTCCAAAAATTTGCGATACATGTATTACACTTAACATGTAGCTCATCTGGATGTGAAAGAAATTGGAGTTTCTTTGAAATGGTAAGTTAAGTAGAATTAAAATATATTATATATCTATAAAATAGAATTACTAGTCTACTATACTTGCTAGCTTCTGATCATATTTACATTTGTTTAGGTCCACACAAAGAGAAGGAATAGGCTAAAGCAAAGCACAATGAATGATGTTGTATATGTTATGGCATGGCTAATTCAAAATTAGCTAAGAAGAAGCAAACAAGGAAACTAGTTCAAATTAATTTTGATGATTGCTCATTCGATGATGAATGGATTATGGAAGATGAGCATGGGGAGAATGAAGGATTGGGTTTGAATGTAGACAACCTGGATTTGTTTAATCTATATAAGTTCACAAGTAACCAAAGCCATAGATCGGTATTCTACTTTAGCATTAGACCTAGCAACAACATTTTGTTTCTTGCTCTTCCAAGAGATGATATTTCCACCAACAAATACACTATTCAAAAGTAGAACGTCAATCTATAGAACAACCTGCCTAATCAACATCACAATACCTAGGAAATCACAATGCCTTTTTTCGAATGTGCAACTTCAATGCCTAGAAAGCATTTTAGGCATCTAATATATGAGGAGGCAAAGGAAACATAAGAAATCGAAGATTAAAAGCTAATACAATTCCCCAAACTCGTGTCTTGTTCCGATTGTTCGTTTGGTATGTCAATCATGAAGAAAAACAAAATGATTAACAAACAAGATAGTTACATTGAAGTTTGAAAATTAAATTGAAAGGACATCCAAGAACAAATAAAATAGAATTTAAATGAAGGATAGGAAATGGATGGGTATGCCTAATGCCACAAACTTTGATTTGAGAGAGTAATAGAAGGCAATGAGTCCAAAAAAGACCAATTGAGACAAACGAGATTGATTACCAATCATGTAATTATTAGACTATGGCACAACAATAACACGAAAGGCAAGTTGTTGGGTTGCTTGAATCTAGAGGAATCATGACACTTGGTGATGAAAGTAGTAACATTTGTCAGCAAGGTAGGCACAACAAATTGGGCCACATTAGCCAATTTCCATTGTTCTCTAACTTTCGTGCGACATTTCGCTTCAACATGGCCATAGCGATTAGGAAAATTGCAACTAGGACACTTGTTACCGCCATGACCTCCGTTGCATCCACCACAAGAAGAGTGAGACAACAAAAAAGTAAATAAGCAGAAGAGGTAGAGGGGGATGCTCAAAAGCATGCAAAGTGGAGTAGTAGCTATTCACTAATCTTGTCATAGATTGGAACAGTAGGACCCAATAGTTTCTAGGTACGTTCCAAGTCAAGGTCATGTCTGAGACCAAGAGCAAGAACCATGAAGAATTGGTTACATTGTTAGGGAAAAATCTTTGCGTCACTTGTAAAAGGCATTAGATTGCCATAATCATCAATCAAACAGAACTTACCAAGATATGTATGCATATCCATGTTCCAAGATTGACTTAAAGGTTAGGTACCATTAGATTAGAATAAGTGAATTTGGTATTTCTAAGACAACATTCAGAACCCACCAGGAGCACTATGAATCATTGGTAATGTCATTTGGACTAACCAAGGCCCCAACAACCTTCCAATGTGCCATGACTTCGACATTGAAGCCTTTCTTCACAAGGTATGTTCTAGTGTTTTTGATGACATATTGGTCTATGGTAGGACTTAGGAGGAGCACTTGGATCGTGTGAGGTAGGTGCCAGAAACTCTAAGACAAGACAACATAGTTTCTTTGTTAATAAGAAAGTTGCTTTGGAAAAACTAAAATAGGCTACTCGAGAGTCAGGACACATCATTTATAAAACAAGGGAATCCATGGACCCTCATAAGATTGAGGCCATACTACATTGGCCCCTTCCTAAATCTGTCAAAGCTTTGAGGAGTTTTCTAGGCCTTATAGGATATTATAGTTGGTTCATATGCGACTATGGGCAAATAGCTCGTTCATTGACCAATCAAGAAGGGGAATTTTGAATGGGAGGCTAGTATAGAAGCTTTCAGGAAGCAGTCACCTATACATCGGTACTGGCCATGCTTTATTTTAGTCAATCCTTTTCTATTAAATGTGATGCTTCGAGTAAGGGTATAAGAGAAGTTCCGGCAAGGCTTGAGATGATACATCCCTCACCAAGTCTGCTTACGAGAAGGAACTGATGGAATCAGTGTTGGCCATCCAACACTAGAGACCTTACCATTTGGGGCTGAAATTCACAATTGATACAGATCAAAAGAGCTTAAGGTACTTGTTGGAACAAAGAATTACAACTCAAAACCAACAAAATTGGTAGGCCAAACTATTGGGTTATGAGTTTGATATTGTATATAAAGTAGGAGCATCAAATAGGATGGTTGATGCACTCTCAAGAATAGAAGAGGATAAGGAAATACAAGTGATTTCCAAACCAATTTGGCAAGATATCTATGTCATAGATGAAGACATAAGGGTTGGCCCCATGCTAGCCAAAATAAGAGGAAAGTTGAGGCTAGATCCTAACTCTCACCTTCACTACACTTTGAAAAATGATAGTCTACATTATAAAGGATCATGATCATGCCCGCGTGCGCATTGAAGTGATTGTTTAATTTGTCCCAAAGTTGCTAGGAATGCACGCAACTTTGATAACTGATTTGATTTGTTGCTTCCATAGAAGAAAATTGTTCTCTGTCAACTTCTTATAGATCGCAAGAGAGAAAATAGTGATCGCAGGAGAGGAAGAGTGGGAAGAAATTAGTTCCGATGCAAAAGCCATGGATATGGATCAACTAGCTCTTGATAACATATTTGAATTATAGTGAGTGAGTAAGAGAGAGAGAGAGAGAGAATTCTAATAAGAACTGTATATTTTTGTATGTTATCAAAGAAGAACATCAAGCCTAGTATATAAGCAACAAGAATTCAGTTCGAATGTAACTAAACCCTAATAGAAGCTTAACAAAATTAAAATAGTAAATTAAAAATAGTGAAGAAGGAAAGATAAAGCATAGTTGGCCCATTGAATGAACCTGGGCCTACACAAGTTAAGTTATCTACAAATAATACAATCAGCTATTCTATATTCTAACAAGTTCACACAAGGAGAGACATTAGTAGAAGCTATGGCCCAAGACATATGAGATAGGGACGAAGCGTTAAAGCAACTAAAGTTTCATTTGGAAAGAGCTCAAGAGCAGATGACTCACTATGCTAATGCGCAAAGACCAACAAAGGTTCAATTGAGGGATTGGGTTTATTTGAAGATCAGACCCCACAGACTAATGGGAATAACTCAAGTCCCACATCGACTAAAGATAAGGCAATTAAAGAGTATATAAGTGGAGAGCAATCTTCACCTTACAAGCTAGTTTTGTAGGGTTGAGTTAGGCTCAAATCTACTATTCTAAGATGGTATCATAGCTATCCTAGATCATTAAAAAGGGTCACCTATCCTAGATCCTTAAAAAGGGACACCCACCATTTATCCACGTACCAAGCCCAATAGTACTGGATGTGAGGGGATGTATTTGGAAAAACCTAAGTCCCACATCGACTAGAGAGCAATTAAAGAGTATATAAGTAAAGAGCAATCATCACCTTACAAGTCGGTTTTGTAGAGTTAAGTTAGGCTCAAATCCATTATTCTAAGATAGACAGGTTTGATGCCTACTAAGCTCCAACCAAGATGTCAGCTGGGTATTATGGTCCGTACTTGGTTATTAAACAAATTGGAGTTATGACCTTCCAACTATAGTTTCCAATGAATGCCCACATTCACCCTGTTTTCCATTTATCCCAACTTAAGACGATCGTAGGAGATCATGCAGTTAAAGTAAAGATACCTGCAAATCTTCAAGGAAGTTCAACTTGTTATCAACTTGAGAGTATCCTAAACTATTGAATTATTACAAAGTACAGAGCCCAAACGCAATAGATATGCAGTGGCAAAACAAACTTTCGAAAGAAGCCACATGGGAAGATGCCTCAACCATGAGAGACCAATTCCCCTGAGTCCAACCTTGAGGACAAGGTTGTTCCTGAGGAGGGTATACCTAGACAAGAGGATCAGACAATCATAGGGACTAAAAGAACCCTACAAGTCTATTAGAGGAGGAAATGCAAGGCAAGGGGCATAAGGGGTTATGAGCTATTCAGTTAGAATAGTTGGATTTTTGTTAATAAGTTGGTTAGCTATTATTTTCCTTTTTCATATAAATAACCCTCAAATTGAAGAAAGGGGATATTTGGATGTGTTAGAGTTTTGACCGGTAAATCCAGTGTGAAAAGAGAGTCCTCCTTTGGGTACACTTTTGTACTGTTATTTCCCTATTCTTGAAAGATACAAAGATCTTTTTCATTCCCTACTTGTCTTTATCTAGAGTGACTATTGTTTTGTTCTATAGTTGGGATCTGTTTTCTCACTTCTAAAGAGAGGAGCCTAATAGCGCGTGAGATTGACCCACTAGAAAAAGTTGGTCCACATTGATATATGCGGCGGCAATTGGCAATCGGTCAAGCAAGGTGTTGGTTGTTGGAGGGAGGTGCTCCTAATTGTGTGGTTGTGCCAAAGAAACGATAGCTCGATAGTGGCCAGAAGAGGTCTGCAATGTGACGAGTAATGTTCACCTGTGATAAATTGCATGCACTAAGGCAAAAAAAAGAATGAGAATAGTAACCCTAATCACCGATGCCATAAAGGATTACAGAAATTGTGTCACTTTCACACAAGTGATTTTATTCCATAGTAGTCAATCCCGGATAGCGGCGCGGAGCGGTCGACCCTAAAACTAGGATAGCGGGATGACGCGGAGCGGGATAACCGCTATTTTAATATTAATTTATATATATTAAATAATTAATAATATATATATAAAAGCTAAAAAAACAAAAAAAATAACTCTAAATTCATACATTAAACCTTTTTAATAATTAAAAGTTCATAGTACTCAAACAATACATAATATAAAATGTCTCCAAAACAAAGTAGAAAAGAAATTTTAAAAAATTGTTGAATTATATTTAATCAGAAAACAAATCTGATAAATTAAATTTAATCAAAAATTAAAAATACAATTTTCTGAAATTAAAAATAAAATTTTCTGAATTAAATTTAATCAGAAATTAAAAATAAAATCAGCTGAATTAAATTTAATCAGAAATTAAAAATAAAATTTACTGAATTAAATTTAATTAGAAATTAAAAATAAAATTTGCTGAATTAAATTTAATCAGAAACTAAAAATAAAATTTGTTGAATTAAATTTAATCAGAATTTAAAAATAAAATTTGTTGAATTAAATTTAATCAGAAATTAAAAAAAAAAAATTAAATAAAAAATTAAAAAACAAATTATGTTGCAATGTACATAAAGGAGAGAATACTCGAAGGAGAAGACGAACTAAGCGAGGCGCGTCGGACCGGGAGGCGCGTCGGAGTTGGAGGTGCGTCGGAGCTCAAGGCGCGTCGGCGACGGAGGTGCGTCGGAGCCGGAGTTCGTCGGAGCTGCACGCACGATCGCCAGAGAAGAAGAAACAATCTGAGAGGGAGAGACGAGAGAGGGCTGCGACAATTGAAATCGCGAGAGGGAAAGGGAGACTTAGGGCAAAAAAAGCCCCATTGAAAAGACTGACTTACCCTTAATGAAGGGTAAGTCGAAATCGCGCCCGCGATTCCGCGATTTGTGCCGCTCCGCTCCGCCTTCAACGCGGCCGCTCCGGCCTCCGACGCGGCCGCTACACAAATCCGCCACGCGACAGCAGCGAGATTGCGGGGTGAGGCCGCTCCGCTCCGGAGCGCCGCGATAGCGGCCGCTCCGGCCGCTATTGACTACTATGTTTTATTCATATTCATAGGAAGAGATAATCAAGAATACAAAGATAAAAATCCCTAAACTTTAGCTATACAGTATTTTCCTAGTTACTATATTTACATAGAATCTGAACGAATCTTTAACAATACACTGATCAGTCTGATGCATCAAGCTCTTGAACGTCAGTCTACCCCTATGGCCTCCTAGTTCCCCCTTAGACAGGCCACACTTATCCCAGCCAAAACAAAGCTGCTCTGCCCTAAAAAAAAGAAAATTTGACTAATGTAGTCCATTTCAACCTATTTCAATGTGTTTTAGCTCGTTGCAAAATAAACAAAAAGGAAAGCAAGGATTTGCAATATGGAATAGAGATAGGAGCTCCCTAAATATGCACCTACATGAATCTTAATTACAAAATTTTAGTTTCCATATTGCATCTAGCAATAATGCACTAAACTAAAAGGTATATGTTCAACTACAGCCCTTCAAGTGCATCCTTAGTAAATCTAAATCATTTCACAGCTATCTACTCTAGTTTAATCTTCATGATACATTCGTGAAACCAGTCATTAACTAACCATCAGAAACCAGGTACCTAAATATTATTTTTCCATGAGTAGTGAAACATTCAAAGAATAAATAAAAGGACTGTCACCACTGAATAAACAGTTTAACCTAAACATAAAATTAAGATATAGATGCTATACAATTGAGATTTACTTACCATGTGAGGAGTCTCTGGAGGAGGCTTGTAAGGGTGTATAAAAGGCTCCCCAGTTACAAAAGGGTGTTTTGAAGCCTGCAAGAAAACATGCTAACATTTTAAGTACTTATAGCTTAAATTTTGCATTAACTAGAGCCAAATTTAGTTTAAGAGATGAGCCAATGTGGTCAATAAGACAATTACCTGAAAGGGTGACCAGCGTTTTGCGGGATCAAACTCAACAAGCCCTTTCAAAAAATCAATAAGAGCCAGTCGTATTTGACTTTCTATAACAAGTTCAATATATATAGCATTTATTAGTTCAACCAAGTTGAATAAGAGAAATGAAACATGCACGCAAACACAGAATAAAAAATAGAAAAATCAAGTTGAGCAGAAATTTTAAGCCTTTTTAGGAAGCTAACCTTTGACAATATCTTCTTTAGCTAGGTTTTTTCTGTAGGGATAGTTTGTAACTATTGCTTCAAGGTTCATATGATTAAAATACTCTTTTCCAATTGATGGCTTCTTCAATTCTCTCTGAACAAGAGCCACAAATATGATAATGATCATGTAATATTAAAAAAACGAACCAAAAGGAGAAAAGGAGTTGAAGAGATGCCACATTGTTCATTTTGGAGAAAGATCCTACAGCAAAAACAGTAACATATAAAACTTACAGTTTCATATTCTTCCACTGTCAATGCTTGATAAACACTTCTTCCATTTTTGGAACTCTCACTGCTCTCGATGTGCTGGAGACTCCCAATACACTTAAAGAATTTACTTGTGTTTTTGGCATCCCTTAGTACATAATCAGGTGGTTGTCCTCTAGAATATATTGACAACAATTATAATGTCAATCAAAATAGTAAACGAAATAAAGGAAACCAACTAAGTTGCTCAGGTGGTTGTCCTCTAGAATATATTGACAACAATTATAATGTCAATCAAAATAGTAAACGAAATAAAGGAAACCAACTAAGTTGCAGATGAGAACTAAATCTAATATTTTTGTTTCAAGTTCAAAATCTAATTTCTTAAAACAAACCTTCATTTCTGTCAGACAGAGACATAAGAATCTAAGATGTTAAAAGACTTTTGGGGTAGGAGAAAGTGAGAAACACCCTGTGATGTCATTGATGGGATCGACTTCAAAGGTTCAAAACAGTCTTCCAGTGTCTAATGTGAGACTTATTTTGGGCACAGAAATAGTGGTGTGAAACTGACCTCAGACCAGGTAGTTTGACCGGTAAACTTGGCACTGGCAAACCAGTTAACCAACTAGTCCCGGCAACACAATGATCAAATTGCTTAAAAACCTGTGCTAACAGGTTTGACTGCCAAATATTCACAAAACCAGCGACTTGCCAGTTTCTAGTGACCTCACATATTATCAAAAAGAAAAAGAGACTTAATCAGGGACAAAAACCAAAGGATAAGAGCATCTGCCAACCCTAATTGATGACAGAGAAAAATCAAACAAGACGTTGGGATCAACACCACATGCATCAGAGCAAACCAGGAACAACAGAGGGTTTGGAAATATATATACAATCTCAAAAAGGTAGGAAAAATCAAGTAACAAAATCACATAAAATCAAGGATAAAAATATCCTATGAATCAGGAAAGATTCTGACTTGGATTAATTTGCAATCCACATACAAAAATAATGAATAATTAAAACTTATTCTTCATTAAAATTAACCACATACAACGGGAGAAATCATTGATATAAGTAACAAATTATTTGGATCCACGAGTACTAATCATACGAGAAGGACACTAGACATCAGAATGAACCAAAGCAAAATTGGGAAGAAGCCTGTTTATTGGAAAGATCGGGAAACTGACTATGAGTATGTTTTCCCAGTTGACAGGACTCAATGCTAATTAGATAACTAGGAAAAGACCTAGGTACCATCTTCTAAAGTTTGGGAAGACCACGATAACCCAACTAAGCATGTATGGGAAAGGGGAACAGTGAGAAAAGCATGCTTGAGATGTGGTGAGGAGATAGTAAAGGCCATGAGACTCGTATTCGATGTCAATCATCTGTTCCAAACTAAGGTCCTGCAGTGTAACAGTGTCTTTAGTAAAGGTAATCAAACAATCATGAGATTGAGTTAAACAATAAACATAGAGTAAATTGAATGGACACCTAGTCCTTGGGATATAAAGGACGGAGTCAACTTGTAAGGACGGGTGGGGATGGACAGTATCGATATTTTCAGATTGCGTTTGGGAAGTATTGATTGTAGTGACACAAGATAAATAATCAGATGTAAAGAGAGAAGAAAAGAGTTTTATTACTATAGATATGGTCAACCGCACCAAAGTTAAAAACCCAAGAATCAAGGGAAGTAAACATAGATATGCAAGCAAATGAATTACAAATATGTGCAATCAAATCAATAGAACTAGACGAAGCTATGATTAAAACTCTTAGAATGTTTGTTTAAACCTAACTCAACCTCATAAAATCGACTTGTAAGGTGAGAGTTTCCTCTACTTATATACACTATTTTGGCCATATCACTAGTAGTCATTGTGGAATTTCTTCACTTATACACTATTTTGGTCATATTAGTAGTCAATGTTAAATCTCCAACATACTCCCTTAGGCTGAGAAATAGATATCTTGAGCATAAAGTTTGCACGAGCATGAAGTTTGTAGAGTTAGACATCTACATGTGGTCCAACGGACCCAACAGCAATCACCAATATGGGTTCTAATACCATCTTAGAATGTGGATTTGAGTCTAACTCAACCCACAAAACTAACTTGTAAGTTGGCGTTGTCTCTCAATTATATAGATTATTTTAGTCATATAACAAGTCAATGTGAGATCCTCAATAGAAACAAAAGAGCAAATAAGGTTGTTGATCATCAGAAAGTTGCAACTGATGATAGGAAGTGTACCAAAGTGGCAAACAAGACTAGAACATGGTTGCCAAAAAGTTGTCAACAACGGCAATGGGTCCACCAAGTAGGCACGGTTTTTAGAGTTTCCTCAACCTGGCTTTGACACCATGTTGAAAGAGAGGAAAAACAAAAGATATGTGGAAAATAGTGTGTCAAATGAGACCACGAAGCTAGATTTAAATAGGCTTAATATAATAGATGTATTTGATTGTATGAGATTTTGTTCCTATAAATCAAATATGAATTGCCCATAAACTCACTATTCAATAACTAAAAATTTGAATTTGATTTTCAACATTAACTTTTATACTTTAGAATATACATAAATAACACGTTAGAAACAATGTAAATAGGGCAGATTATACATTGTGTAATTACAATAATTATGGTAACTTTAAATCCTTGTATTTATTATCTATGGTTGGAATTGGCCCTCTAATGGTTCTAAAGACAACATGTGGGAAAGAGTTATTTATTCTGTGGTGTTTTGCTCATTTATATTTTAGGAGATTTTCTTTGCCAGACTAGACAGGTTGGATGTCATGATTTTAGTGGAAGGAAGACATTCCCCTGGTTAGAGGACTAATTTTTTTCACATATGTAAAACAAATTATGAAATTATTAAAATCTAATCATTGATTTTTCTAATCAACAGTTATAACTGCATTTTATCCTTGAAAGTGGCCCTGCACTTTACAGAATGTGAAACCATTTTGCTCCAATATTATTGCAGGAAAACCCTTGTTAAATGAAAATGGATACTTAAAATCCTTTAACCAATTCTCTTTAAGCTAACATGTAAAGTATAATTTAAATGAATAAAGAAAAAATATCTTCAAGGTAATACCACATCTTTTGCAAAATAAATTGTATAGCCACATAATTAAAATGTTTCCCCCATGAGAGAAAGTGGCATACCCAAGTATTTCAATCATCCGTTTCAGAAGATCAAATTCTGAAGCCCCAGGAAATAATGGTAATCCAAGAAACAATTCCGCCACTATGCACCCGAAGGACCACATATCAATAGCTGTTGTGTATCTGATAAGAGTTAAGAACTAACAAGAAGCAATGAGTACAAAAAATAATCTGAAAAAAAATATTTAAAAGAGAAAACAAAACTTTTGAAGAATATATTTTAATTATTTCATTAGTATCGGTGAAGCATGAGAATATAGAATACCATGTACATATTGCAATGTAAAAACATATTGAGGAGACATGAAGCTTAAGGAATAAAATAATGAAAAGCAACCCCAAAAGCAAAAATGTTTGAAAAGAAAGGCATCAGCTACTGATTTCATCATTTAGGATACTGATATCCAAGAAGAACCTCAGGTGATCTATAGTATCGACTCTGCAATAAAAAAAATAGAATAGGCATAGGTACCAGGCAATTATAATTACAACAGGAATTATCATAAAAGCTTACTTTCTACAGTAAACATAAACCTGAATATAAGAGTAAACGGTGCGGTTTTCCATGCATGCTGATCCAAAATCAATAATTTTTATTTCTGCTGGCTTCACAGGGCTACATATGAAACATAATTACATCAAATCTCATAATAAAATAGCTGCAGCATACATGGAAAATTTAAGAAAAAGATTTGAATCATCTGAATTGAGGGACTCACTTAATAGAAAGTAAAATAAAGAGTTATAACCAATGACTATAAAATAAACACGGAAATTGTGATTAAAATCATGCTCATGTATATAATAAATTGTGTAGTTATTTAAATCTCAACTGTTAATTTTTTTAATCAACAGTTATAACTCTTCATTTCCTCTCTGAAGTGAATCCCTCATTTTAGGTGTTAAATCCTTAAGAGAATAGCTGCAGCATACAGTTACTTTTCAGCACCTTCATGTAAGAAACCAACCTCGTACATAAAAGAATGTTTTCTGGCTTCAGATCACAATGAATAATGGCAGCCTCTTTTAGTAGAGCCAGTCCGCATAAAATCTTGTGACATAAATTTAAGAAATAGATTATAATAAGAAATCAAAACCAACCAATACCAAAGGAACAAGCGGAAAAGTCATACAAAGAATTGGCATACCTGCTTAGAAAATAGCTGAACAATACCAAGTGATAATCCCCTAAAATGATTCATCTTGATAAGCTCATACCTGTATACTACACAATGTCAACACTAAAATATACAAAAGAGAGAAAATAATAAATCTAGGATACTGACTTTGAAAAACTGGACTAATATGTTTAGTTCAGTAGAACTTAAGACCATTCCAGCTTTAAATGCATTCTCACTGATGATAACAAATTCTAAATGGAATAGAAAGGTCCAAAACTTACAAGTTTGTGTCCAGCAACTCAAAGCAAATGCACAAATGTCGTTGATATACAAAATAATCATATATACGAACAATGTGATGCTTATCCTCAGGATCATACTTCTTATTTAACTGCAGGAAAAAAGAGAGTATACATGAGTAATCTCTCATGCACTTCCAAGAAAATGACTAGCATCTTAATAGTACTAGTAATAATAATAACAGCAGCAGCAGGATGTTACCGTTGTTAAAATAGTTACTTCAACCAACGCCTGTTGATAGTAAGCAGGTTGATTTTTAATGATCTTCACAGCAACAAAACTGTTGGTATCTGAATCCCAGCATTTAGCCACTTGTCCAAATGTCCCATGGCCAAGGAGATCTTTGACAATATATCTGCAACACATCAAAATGCAAAGTTTATAAAGATGTCTGCAGTTGTCAATTGTGTAAGCTGGTATCAACTGAAAATCAACATTTTGGCTTTGGTATTCATCAATAAATATATATAATGATAACAAAACAAAAGGAAATATGGATAACAAACCTTTTATTTTTCTCTAAATGATTCAAGACAAAATTCACCGTCAAAATAAGATCTGAGTTTACATTATCATAGCCATCATTAAGCACTCCAACAGATGGGCTGGTCAAAAATCTTTTTGGATTTAGATCTTCAGAATATTTAAACTGTGGATTGCATATTTGGTATGTTTCAACAATTTCTTTGGTCAATCTAGCCACCAACTGTAAATTAGAAGTTGAGCATCAGTATAAAATCTTGGATATCATAAGCTCCAAACAGAAAGATATAAATGACAACATAATAATGTATCAAATTTCCATCTTATATCAAGATGATGCTAAAGATATATGTTTAAATAAATAGAAATGAATAAGAGAGAAAAGCCATATAGGCTATAAAACAATTGATAGGCAATTAGTAAAGATATATATATATATATATATATATATATATAGATAGATAGATAGATAGATAGATAGAGAGAGAGAGAGAGAGAGAAGAGGTGGGGATCAAGTTACTTTAAGAGTAACTTTAAAAGAGTTACTCTCTGTCCTCACCCTCTATTTTCTCTCAATCTAACAGTTCTAACAATTAATTCATCTTTGACTGTTAGATTGAGAGAAAATAAAGAGTGGAAATGAAGAGTAACTTTTCTAAGGTATATATATTTGGAGAATAAATTATCTTTCTTATTAGTTATTTGAATTACATGAGTTATATAAGAAGACATGACTAGGAGAGATCCTAACCATCCTGATTACAAAGTAAATATTAAGATAAGATAGGGAGAAAATAAAGAAGAATAAAATAAAATCAAGACCTGAATAATCTGATCTTGATCATAACACCTATATTTTCTAAAAATCCTAATTTGAAATGTAAATTTAAAATAAAAGCGCATATAGTTGTCAACACACCCTCAAGTTGGTGCATAGATGTCCTGCAAGTCCAACTTGCTTATAAAGAATTCAAAACTAAACAATCCTTTTATATGAATGTCCACCACTTGCAGTGAAGTGGAAACAATGGCACTCAAATTAGGCCTGCCTCCACCTTCACTTTTATAAAATGTCTTTCAATTTCTACATGCATGATCTAGTCATGTTGAATTGGAAATAGTAATTGCAGTCTTGTTATTTCATTACAGCTCCATGGGGAGACTTGTGGGAAGTGGTAACTCTTCTAAAATTCTTTTAAGCCATGGAATTTCACAAACTCCTTGTGCCATTGCCCTATGTTCAGCTTATGAATATGAACTACTTCTAGCCACAACATTTTGCCTTTTGCTTCTCCAAGTACAGTAGCCAAATGTTGACTTTTGGTCAATAATGGGCCCATCCCAGTCCACATTTGTGAATACTCAAATGCCTTGCTACCCAGTTCTCTTAAAAAACAATCCTCTACCCAAAGCACTTTTGAAATACCTCAAAACCATGTTGCCTCAAGGTGTTCTTCAAGTGCTGAGTGCATGAATTGGCTTAATAAGCTTACTTCAATATCTATACTTGGTCAAGTTAGAGATAAATAAACCAATCTTCCCACCAATCTTTGGTACCAAGTTGTATCTATTGGATCTCCGTTGTCTTCACATAAACAATTAGCTCGGGCATTTTTCCTCTAGAAGAATGTTTTACAAACATTCTATCCTAACTTTGGGATTGAGCATACCCTTGTTTCTTAATAAATTAGGCAAATCTCTCAAACCAAGCTCTAAGTGATTGTTTCAATTCATGTAGAGATTTTTGAAGCTAGCATACCTTTTGATGAAAATGTGATTCAAAACCTAGGGCTACATCCATGTAGACATCTTCCTCCAAATCCCCAATTAAAAAGGCATTCTTCACATCTAGTTCATGGAGTGAGTAGTGACCAGTCCAAATTTGTGGTTAACGACAAAAGAACTCTAATGGTGTTTAACTTCACAACATGGGCAAAGGTTTTTGAGTGATTAATAACATAAGTCTAGGTAAAGCCTTTAGCAACTTTTGCTTTGTATCTATCAATAGACTAATATGCCTTATACATGAAACTTGAGGGTAAACACCCATTTACACACCACAGTTGTCTTTCCTCTAGACAAGTCCACACTTTTTTCCTAGTCAGAAAAACATTTAAGAAATAGGTTGGGTAGCATGACTCAGCACGAACCCAAACCTAAAAAACTATTGAAAACAAAAAGAAAAAAGGTTGAGTTTGTGACCTGACCCAAACCACAGCCAAAACAATTAAGGTTTTTGCTCATTGCACTCATCATTTTTAAAAATTTCCTAAATTACCTTTACTTCAACTTTTCCCAACCTGGAATATTAAAAATGTGCTCTGTTATATTCAATCCGGTATGTTAAAAGTGTTCTGGGACCCCATTCCGGAATGTAAATATTTGTTCCAAAGCATCTAATCAAGAATGTTAAATGTGTTCTAGAACACCCATTCAAGAATAATGAGGATGTGTGTCAGATTACCTATTCCGAATTAAGAAGATATGTTCTGAAATACACCCGATCCAGAAAGTTAAAAGTATGTTCCAAATTGGGATTTCCAAAACAACTCTTTTACTTGTATGAATACTTGCGTTGGGAATGAAGAAACCTCGGTGTCTAAATCAACTACACTAACAAAATTCTTTCAATATTCTCACTCCACACAAGCCCAATTAACATTGAACAAATCAAGGCTAATAACTTATACCCAATAATCAAGGTTAATATGTTATGCTAGTGGAGGACACGCAGCACCACATGTTGGGTTGACTTGCATCGAAAGTGGAGAAGGCATAGCTGAACGGGCAGAGATTGGTGGTCATACGATGCAAAGAAATTTGCTTATTGGGGTTCTCGCTGTGCAATGTGGTCTGTCTCCACATCAATCGTTACTAGTGTAAATTCCCTTTTGGTCACCAAGAAACATTTTATTCTCATCATCAAAAGATAGTGCTCCAGATTACAAACTTTGCTCATTGTTCTGAATTACAATTTTTTATTTTCCAGATTTACAAAATTTTTATTTTATGGATTGGTGTTCCAGGACACATTTTTAACATTCTGGAATAGGTATTTTGGAACACATTTGATATTTTGTAATAGGTATTCCGGAACACAATTTTAACATTTCAGAATGGGTATTTTGGAACACATGTAACATTTCGGATTGGGTGTTCTGAATTTGGAAAGATTGAAGTCAGGGTAGTTTAGGAATTTTTTCAAAATGACGGATGCAATAAGAAAATGCCAATAATTAATTAAAAATCCACTAGTTAGAAAACCTTGCATATGAAAAGAAAGGCTTTGACAGTGTCATCGCAAAATAGCATAAAGTTGGATAATTGCCGCACCAAAGTTGGACTAGCACCGGACCACCTCTGTACTCAAAGACTATCATAGCCATCCCCTACACTTAGTGTCACCATTTTCAAACAAAAGATCATGGTAGACTTTGTACTTCTTTAGGATAGAGATAACACAAGCTAAGAGTGGTATTGTCATTTCCCAAAGGAAGTATGCAATGGATATTTTGAAGGAAACAAACATTATGAATATTAAGCTTGTTGACACACCAATGAATCCTAACTCCAAACTTCTACCAGATTAGGGGAAGCCACTTTTAGATCCAGGAAGGTACAGACAACTAGTAGGGAAGCTGAAGTATCTCACTATCAATCGACTAGTTATTACCTTTACAGATAGTGTAGTGTGTCAGTTTCTTAACTCTCTTTGTAAAGGGCATTCAGTTGTTGTCATTCATATTCTAAAATATTCAAATGAGCTCCAAGAAAAGGTCTTTCATATCAAGGTTATCGATAACGGATAACGGTCTATAGCAGTGAGGCCGAAAATCCTTTATAACTCTATGGCGGATGCTATGGTGGCCTACGGCAGACGCCATGGTGGACAAAAAATAAATAAATAAATAAATAAATAAAATATATATATATATATAAAGAAAACAACAAAATAAATAACAAGCAACAAAACTAAATTAAAAGCAACATAATATCAACTTAAATACTTAAATATCATAACAACAATACCATAATTCATTAAGAAAGGACTCAAAGGAGTAGGAAAAACTAAAAGAAGAAGAAGGATTAAAACTGAAGAAAAAAAAAGGAGAATTAAAACAAAAAAAATAAAAGGAGGAAAATTAAAACTGAAAAGAAAAAAAAAAGAGAGGATTAAAACTGGAAAAAAAAATGGAGAATTAAAACTGAAAAAATAAAAGGAGGAGGAGGAGGATTAAAATTGAAAAAAAAATGTTAAATTTTAAGTTTATCTATGTCGCCGGAGTGTTGGGCCACCACGGTTCAGGTCGCCGACTAGAAAGGGGACCAAGGGACGGTGAACGATGGTGGATAGGGGCAGTTTCGACTTCCGTAAGTGTTGTACACGCGTCGTGGACCTGTGGTTGCTCGCTGGAGTGTTGGGCCACCGCAGTTCAGATGGTCGGTCAAAAAGGTGACCGGACAGCAGCGATCAGAGTTTAACGAAGGTGACCAGAGAGGTTTAAAACCTAGGGCAGATTGTGCGACTGTGCGTGACCTCCTCTTCCAAGTGCAGAACTTCGCGCGACTGAGGGAGAAGTGAGTCGAGCCAAAAAAAAATTAGGGCTCATTCCATTTGGGCCTGTTTCGAAGCCCAAAAATAGGTTTTTTCATAAAAAAAAACCCGTCATGACTGCCATGACCGCCATAAAGCTTCATGGCACCATGACCATGGTGGGCGCCATATCAGAAATGGCGGACACTGCCATAAACCTTCATAAAACGGATGGCAAATAGCGGTTTGGACTTGAACCGCGACGTTTTTTCCGTTATAACGGCGTTATAATGGATATTTGACAACATTGTTTCATATGAATAAAAAGGTCATACTCAAGTGGGATATTTAGGGGCAAATTGGACGAGTTCTCCTCATAGAATATCTACCTCCAGATATTGCATTCTTATTGGAGGTAACTTGATTTCTTGCAAAAGTAATTTGTTGCACGATCTAGTGCAAAAGCGAAGCATCGAGGCATGGCTTCAACCACTTGTAAACTTAATTGGCTCAAATAATTGCTTAAAGAGCTAAAGTTTGGAGATGTTACACATATGTCACTCATTGGTGATAATCAAATTGCCTTAAGAATGCTTCAAATTTAGCATTCCATGAGAGAACTAAGAACATTGAGGTAGATGTCACTTCATCACGGAGAAGATCGTAAACGGTAACATCATTTTGTCAATTCTAAGAATCAATTTGCAAATGTCTTCACTAAGTTTTTGAGGGATCCTCAAATTGATCATATTTGTAACAAACTTAGTGCACATTGTTTATATGCTCCAACTTGAGGAGTGTTAGATATTGTAGATTTTTTTAATCATGATAATTAAGCAATTGTTGGATATTATTAGTATTATCAAAATAGGGTATATAAATGGAGGGGGCAACTATCATCTTACAAGTCAGTTTTGTAGAATTGTGTTAGGCCCAAACCCATATTTCTAAGATGGTATTAGACTCTATCCTAGATCCATCAAAAAGGGTCACCCACCATATTATCCATGTACCAAGCCCAATAGAGCTTGCTGTGAGGGGATGTATTGGAAAAGGCCAAAATCCCTTATCAGCTAGAGATATGGTCATAATATAGTATATAAGTGTGTGTATGTGTGTGTGTGTGTTGGGGGGGGGAGTAGGGGGGGAACTCATCTTATGAGTAAATTTTGTAGGATTAAGTTAGATCAAAACCCACATTTCTAGGAATTAGATATCCTTAATTATAGTAATTAGGCAATTCTAGGATTTAGTCATGTCTCTTGTTTTCTCTTCTTCCCAACAGAAACCACCTTACAACGACTATATGCTTTACATTAAATACAAGCAAATCACCTAATCTTATCCCAAATCAACTTCCAAGCTCCAAGCTAATGGAACTACAGGCTCCAAATGCATCACCAAATAGTAGTGTATGTTTATCATTGTCAAAAGAAATTTCTATGCTTAAAGCCTTAAACCAGTGCACATAAAGATTTAGCCTCTATATACCAAACCACTAAAGATAGATAATAGATATTATTCCAAGGACACAAGGCACACTCAGCATTGACCAAAAACAGGTATATTGAATCGAGGATAAAGAATCAGTAACAAAAGGAGGCATGAACAGGTGATTAGCAGATTTTGAACATGCATCATACATAACACGCATATTAGGCAAAAGTGACTACAAAACTGGAACATATCAGTAGCACAATGCAACAAAAGCTATCAATTGGAAAAGGAATACTCCAAGGAATCAAGGTTATCGAATATAATCAACAAGATTCAATCCATACTTCCATTCAGAAATTTCCTATCATTTATGAAAAAAACATGAAAATTCCAAGAAAAATGGAATCTTCAACGCAATCAAAATTGTGGATAGCTTAGTTATGTAAGGGACAACTGACAAGAGCACAAAAAGCACAGGAGCTGGATCCAGTACAAAAGGATAGCATGGTATGCCATCATTCAATCCACGACCCAAGTGATAATCTTTTCCCATTTAGCATACTTCCTCTTTACAATTTTTTCAACCGTTGCTGGGAAGAAGAAGGGTGAAGACGGAAGACTGAAGACCGCGAGAATCCAACACAACAAACGAACCAAAAGCATATCTACAGAATACATAAAGTCCACCATACCTAGAAATCTTAAACAATAATAGACCCACACCCCACTAACCACAACTGAAGTGTATGCACCCCAATCAAGGTTTCATTTCACTCAAAGGCTCCACCTCTAGCACCCCTAAATCCCAACACACCCGCCACTCTTTTCACTCAAAAGAAACACCTTTTTCAGCCAAAACCTCACACCGCAGCATTCTGATCACAAAAACACAAAGCAAGCAAGCAAGCCAGTTGAATCACAAACTCACTCCGACAGAAACCACGAGCAATCAAAACGAGAGAAGAAACTCACGGGTTTCCTCACAACCACGCGCAGCGGTTGCGGCTTCTCGGAAGCAGCTTCTTCTTGGGGAGCCTTCGGCACACAGGGAGCGAACGCAGAGCCGCGGGGACGCCATCCCGAGGCCAAGTCTCTGCACTGAGGCTGCTCCTCCGCGCGTGCGACCCCATCCATGACCCACACAACAGAAAGTTAGAGAGAAAGAGAGAGAGAGAGGCCCAAATTCAAGTGAGAGAAAGATTCACTTTCCCCAATTTCACTTCCATTATTGCCCTTCCCTTCTCATCACCGTCTCCACTGCGCAAGTGCTACCAACGGATTTCAATCCCATCACGGGCCCAACCTCCAGAACCCTCCGATGGCCGCATCGAACCCGAGATCCATCGATTGGGGGCTTCGCCTCGCTGTTTCGAACGGAATCCGATGGAAAGAGAGTCCCAAAAGGGAGAATAGGGATCGATCGGAATTGGGGTTTTGCTTTAGCGAAAGGGGATTGGATTATAATTTAGCTTCGAAACGAAGAGAGAGAGGATGCAATGGGTGGGTGTTTTCGTTGGTCTCGGAGACAGGCACGACACGCCGTCTTGCTTCGGTCCAAGCAGTGATGAGGAATTATTTGGTGTTGCTTCTTTCTTATTTTTTGTTTTTGTGGGAACAAAAATCCTCTCTAATGTTGTTACGTTCTCTCTGACTCTGTGACACCCATCAACACTCCCTCATTCCAACTCTAGCTTCATTTACCTTTTTATTCTTACTTTTAATAATTAATAATAGCTATAACTATACCTCCGTGTTCACAAGTTTATCTTGTTTAAAATATTCTTTGGATTTTTATAAAATTATTCTTAGGATTTACATTTAATATATTTTTAGGAAATAATTAAATTTAAGATGAAATAATTGTAAAAGTTATAATTCTATTTTTTTTAATTATAAAAAATGAAAAAGTTATGAAATATTGGAGCATTATATTGAGTAAAATGACAATTTAATTTTGATAAATGGACAATTTATTTGTTTTTAATTAATTAATAATATAAGAATAATGAGATAAAATTAAATTTATAAATTTATTATATAGGTGAAATAAATAATTTTACACTATATTTTTTTATAAGCATGTTATGGTGTTAAATATTTTTTGGTAGTTAACACAAAAATATTTAAATTGTGGTGGCTTAAGTATGCAGAAGGAGTGGGAATTCATGACATTTTACAAAGAGAGACAAAAGTCACAATAATAAAAGTTAGAGAATACATTTTGCAATATTATATAACGTATAATTAAGCCTAAATGCTTATTTTCAACATAGTTATATATGAATAATATTCATTACTTATAATATAAATATTGATTTTGTGATTTAGATATCTATAAAAGTTTATATCAAGTTTTCATCACTATGTGATGCAAACAAGTAACTTTATATTTTATTTATAAAGACACTACCATAGTAATATAAAAAAGAATTCTTATAAAGTAAATATTAAAATACTTCCGTATTCTTTTAATATATTAGTAAATTATGTAACATAATTTCAAAATTTATTTTTAAATTATAAATAAATACCAAATTTATATATATTATTTTACCCGATTTATTCCGTCAAAAAAATCAAATAAACATCTGATTTAATATTATAATATAGAAAGAAGATTATTAAAGAATGTGAAAGTATAAAAATCTCTCAAAATCGTTGAAAGATTTAAACACTAAAAATAATTATAAATTATTTGACAATAAATATGTATACAAAAATTTATAAAGTATAACAAAAATAAATATTTATTCTAAATTTTAAAAGTATATTTAAAACATAGTTATTATTTTATGTAATTTAATTCATATTTTATTGAATTTAAATTTTAAAAAATGACTAACAAATAATGATATATATATATATATATATATATATATATATTTAACTTTTCATAGAATAATTATACAATTAATAAAAAGTAATATATTTAGAATAAATAAATTAATGATCTAATATGATGCAAAGCTAGTAAATAGGTACGTTAAGAGTGGGATCATGATGAGAAACTTTTATTTTTACTAGTGAAAAATAGACTTTTAAAATTGATTATTTTTTACTCTAAAATTGATTAAAAAAACAGATATTAAAAGAGTTGATTTTAGCTAGACTTTTGAAGTTAGATGAAAACACATAGAAGGGAGGTTAAATATGTGTATGTGCATGAACGGAGGAATTTTAAAAACTTTTTCGCAAAGAAGCTCTTTTTCGTCCAGTAAAAATATTATTTTGATTGCTTAGAAAAATTGTGCAGAGTTAATTTAACAAAAGATTTTGCATCTGAAGGTTTATCATCTACATAGGGAAAATGTTTCTTAAGCGAAAAATGTTCTTTAAGATAATGAATTAAACGAGTGTGTTTTTCATCTGAAAATAGTTGTAATAAGCATTGGACGAAGTTTTCAGTATGATATATTGACAAAACGAAATTGCGTCTGAAACATAGAAAAATAGTGCAAAGACTTTTATACTAGTTCACTCAAACTAAGCTAGTATTCTTTGTTCAGCTACTTTTGGCTTGCAGTGAGGATTCTTTGACAAGCCTCTCTAGGCTTTTACAAGTATTCTTTCCCTAGCCTCTTTAAGCTTTACAAATGAAAAATAGATGACTTGGTTTGAGTGTTTGGTTTACTCTCACAAAGAGGATACAAATATTTGACACACTCACTAAGGTGCATGTTCCTAAGTTACACTTAAAAATCCTTAGTCTTCAGAGATAAATACAAAAATTGTACATTTGACTGTATACGCTCTATCTCTGGTTTCATTGCTTCATGGACTTGATATCACTCTTCGCCAATGCCAAAGCCAACCTTTATAGGTTTGAAGTTGTGATATATATATAGTCTTGTAAAATTTGCACGTTGCAAATGTCGGTTGAAGCAGAGTGTAGTCGTTCATGACTAGTTATATCTTTCATTTAATGCTCAAGATCTTGCATTAAATGTTGCTTCTTGTTTATAGACATTGCGTGAAGTCTTCTTCATTTTGTTAGCAGCAGTGCCCGACTTCAGCTGAGACCTAGGAACTTTTTGTCCTTTTTCGGTCACGTAGCTGTAGAGGCGTTGTCCTTATCTGAAAAAGTAATGTACTTTTTCTGACATGTGCATGCTTTTACTTTTGGGGTCTTTTTCTTCTTCTTCTTCTTCTCTTCCTTTAATCACGCGATCATATTGAGAGCTTTCGTATGATTGTAGATGATGCTTGAGTTGTCCCTTGAGCTTAATTCTTCAAATACTTTCATGGCAGTCTTCATCTGCATCTGTTAGTCCATGTACTTCTCAAGTCTAGATTTTTGTCTGAGCATTTTTCGTTAATATTTTTTACTTTCTTTGGTCTGGTCAACATTGTAGATGGATAGACTTTGTTTCCGTCTGGAATGCTTTTCAGTTTGTGCTGTCCTTCGTCTGATATTTCGTTCACTTTTACTTTATTCTTGACCAGCCTTTGTCTGATTTCTTATGTTGCGCTCTAGGTTGTGCTTGACACACTTTCGTATGATATTTGATTCATTATCATCTGGCGCACATGTTGTATTCCATTTATCATTTAATTTTGCTTTGTCTGATCTTCATGTTGTGTTTTGCCTTGGCTTATCTTCGTCTGATACTTGAAGAAGTTCCGTCTTTGGTCTGTATCTTCTAAAGCTTAATTATTTTCCTTCTTGTGTTAAGCTTGGCTTCATTTGATCTTTTCGTCTGATGCTTGAAGTGGCACACTAGCACACTTGTTGAACCTTCCTTTATCTTGGTTCCAGCATGAGAAGTTGCACATGCTTTCATCTGAGCATTTTTCGTTAATGTTTTTGACTTTATTTGGTCTGGTCAACATTGTAGATGGAGAGACTTTGTTTCCGTCTGGAATGCTTTTCAGTTTGTGCTATCCTTCGTCTGATATTTCGTTCACTTTTACTTTATTCTTCACCAGCCTTTGTCTGATTTCTTATGTTGCGCTCTAGGTTGTGCTTGACACACTTTCGTATGATATTTGATTCATTATCATCTGGCGCACATGTTATATTCCATTTATCATTTAATTTTGCTTTGTCTGATCTTCATGTTGTGCTTTGCCTTGGCTTATCTTCGTCTGATACTTGAAGAAGTTCCGTCTTTGGTCTGTATCTTCTAAAGCTTAATTATTTTCCTTCTTGTGTTAAGCTTGGCTTCATTTGATCTTTCCGTCTGATGCTTGAAGTGGCACACTAACACACTTGTTGAACCTTCCTTTATCTTGGTTCCAGCGTGAGAAGTTGCACATGCTTTGGTCTTCAACTTGCATGTACTTATATTTTTTTGAAACACTAACACACTTGTAAGAAATAACAATATGTATTATATTTGTCTCATTTAAAACTTTGCTAGGAATTGATCAAATTATTTCAGATAAAACTAAATTAGAGTAATTCGTAGTTCATAGCAGCAAGTTCAAGTTCGCATACTACAACTCCCCCCCTTAGTATATGCTCTCCCCTTACTAGATTGTCTTAGTCATTTTGATTCAGATAACATATTTGATTAATTCTTTTTCTATTTCTTCCCCTTTATAATCATAAAAAAGAAATAGGTGAATTTATAATAAAATTCTGATACCAAAACAAGATCATACATAGCACATTATAACTTCGAGCAGAGCATTCCATACATCAAAACAATAACTTTGGAGGAAAAATGTATACTGTATTGAATTGAATTGAATAGCAAATGTATACAATGAGAAGAATCAATACAACCAAATAAATAAAGAATACATTATTCTACAATTATTCTCCCCCTAACTGTGTTATCCCTAAGCTAGTTTCCCTAGAATGATCAAGAAGATGGAGGTAGATCCTTGGAAAGCTGAGATGCCATCAAGTTGAATAGACGATCCAACTTGTCATCCAAGTCTGCTCTAAACTTGTTGAATGTCTCTATAGAGACATATTGTTGTTCTGATTCAGACGCAGCTAGAAGAGCCTCAGGAGGGGTAGACGCTGCGATAGGCTTAACATAGATGGGCTTAGATGATTCAGACTATGTTACTTCAAAAGGAGCATTCCAAGGCATAGGCATGCCTGGTTTCCATGATGGAATGTCCCTACACCATTCGTAGATAGGATCTTTATACCATGTGTCTATGATAGCCTTCCATTCATCCTTTTAGAGATCTAAATTGAATAGCGCCGAATGGATGAAGTATTCCTTGTTGAGAGCGTTAAGCTCTAGCTCACCTCTCTTGTTACGAAGAAAGGCGACTGATGTATCGAAAAAGTGCATCAATTTGCATGGGGTCATCCAGCGATACCCACGTAGCATGAACGTCTTTTCCCTTTCTTCATCTGAGAGACTAGACGAACGTGCCTCCAAACTACACTTATGCATGAAGTTTTGATAGACCTTTTCAGCATCATCTTCAGTGCATTGTAGTGCATTTGCTAGGTCTTGTGGCTTGTCCAAGCTTACCCCAAGATAGTTGCGAACCTCAACCCTTGAGGGTTTGGGCATTGGTCCGAGATAAAGTACGAGATGCTTTATCTTATTCTGATCGATTGAAGGAAGACGAGGGCAGATACGGTCAAGGTAGATAAAATTTTGTGTATCTTTGGGGGTGTATAGGGAATGAGGTATGTATAAATGTAAAGGTGTATCTATACATAGGCGCAAATGGCTAATTGTTGCAAGGTCAGACGCTGAGAAGGAGCGAAAATGACCTATATTTACAAGAAAGAATTTGGATGGTGGTTGGAGGAACTCTACCTTTGGTAAAGGAGATGGAGGCTTCTTCAGACGGATGGTTGTGGTGGATGGAGTTTTCTTTATGCGTTTGGGTGGTGAGGAGGATGGTTGTTGTTGTAAGGGAAGAATGAGTTGAGGAGTTCCCTATGGTGGAGTCCATGCAGTCTTGGACTTAATCATGCCTTTTGGGTAAATCTTCCTTTTAAAGGTTGGTGGAGGAAGAGCAGTGATTGTACCTGGTGAGAGAGCCAGGTAGGCCTCAGATAAAGAGAAAGAAATGTCTAGGAAATAAGGTGTGCACTCGTACACCTCTTCTTCATATTCGTACACCAGCGCATGGAATTCTTCTTGGCACGGTGGAGATGAGGCTTTGTCAACTGTTTGACCATGAGGGTCAGTGACAATAAGTGCTCGAAAGTGCTTCAGAAGATAGTACGCAGATGGAGGATGTTTGGATTGATCTTCATCTTGTTGTGGAGAGGAAAGAGGAGACTTTTTCTTGAGTCTGAAGGTAGGAGGACGTGCAAGCATGGAGAATAGAGTTGGAGGAGGAGGTTGCTCCAGGTAGTAGTACTTTAGTCCAAATGTTGGCTTGTTGGACAAAATGGCTTCATACTTGTAAATGTTCCCTTACGAGTCGCATAGAGGGTTTCCTGAAACGTCCAGTATGGTTGAGCCTTCTTCAAGTACCCCAGGGCATGTTTAGTGGGCTTCTGCAATACATATCGGCTAGCCCAGTTAATGGGGTAAAGTCCACAAAGCACACTTATCGTCCTGTCTGTGATGTATAGACATAGCTTTGGATGCAGACCAACTTTGTTTCTCTTCATCACGTCCCTGCTTGTGGTGAGTTGGATGCTCTCAAGTAATTTTGCTTTTCCTTCTAGGTTAGCACCACCATGAAAAATGATGGAGTATAAATCCGTCTCTAGGTGCATCCCTTCTAGAATCAGCGAGTTTATTGGTTGCCTTATTGAGGAAGAAGGAAGAGGCCTTGGAGGCACGATCAGACGATCGGCTCTGATTGCAGTCTTTTTTTTCCCTTAATTCCAAAGTATTTACAGGCGTAACCTGTAAGGAAATTTAGGATTAGATAAGGTTTATAAGAGGTTGAAAGGAATGAAGTTATAGGAATATCACTTATGAAGGAAGAATATACAGTGATGAGAGGAGAAGGAACGTCCACAAGAATTTCTTTCTAAGCTGAAGGGACGATGACTTCAGCAACAGGTTCAGAAACCACCTTTTCGACTTCAAGTGGAGGAGCGCATGCTGACCACTCCGGATTAGCAACCACCTTTGATGCCATCTTAATGACCCTTTTCTTCTTAGGGTGAAATGGTGCGAAAGGAGGTAGAGAAGCTTTTCTCTTCAAAGCCTTCCCTATGGGTTGGCTGTCTTCTACATAGAGTCTTTGTCTGATTGGAGAATTACTCTCCTCTTTGTTGGTTGTGTAACAAGAACCAGATGTTCATCCTTCTTGGGAGACTTAGAGGGTTGGTGCTTCCTGGTTGAACGCATCATCGATTGTTCTCCTCTAATCTTCTTCTTGACCTTTAAGGCCACCGTGGGGTTAGAGATGGTGTAGCTTACAAGCATCTTCCCCAGGTTAGCCTTCCCAAAGACAATGGGGTTGAGTCTCTTGTTTCTCCCCATTTCCATTATTCTCTGCTTCTCCTCTTCTTCAAGCGTGAAGAAGGTATCGTAGACCTTGTGATCCCAGAGAATTTTATTGAGTAGCATGGTGTGAACCACGAACTCCATGCAGTCTTTCAAGCACCCTCCCTAGTGCTGAAAGAGGATTTGTGGGAGGTTGAAGGCAGTTCCAGTCATCATTTGGAATAGGTAGAATTTGTGCAGGTTTGAGACACTATCCTTGCCCCCCACTTTGTGAAGGATCGACTTGTTCAGAATCTGCTGATAGACCTTAGCCTTGTCTTCAAGCTTATTGTAGGCTATGGGTCCTTCTTCACCTCCTTGTGAAGGACTTTGGTGACTTGGAACAAGCCGCATGCATCGGACATCCACCCTTTGTGGTGGATGTTGCCAGTCGTCTCGTGATAGAAAAGAATGGCACAATCCAAGAGGGGGTGAATTGGATTCTATGACTCTTTAAAAATTATCAGAGTATGTAGGATCTTTATTTCACTTTTAAACTTTTCTAAGACTGAATTTTCAAATGAAGCTCTCTCAAAGACTTGTTATGAAAGTATGAATGCAATATGCTTTCTTGATTACAAAATTGTGAGGTTCAAATACAATGTTCTAATTCAGATTTAAACCAACAATTTTCACATACACATGTTAATCAAGAATTATCTTCTTTAATGTTCAATCAAGCAATTACTCAAAGTAAAAGATAAGGTAGAAGAAGATTGCACAAGTCTTTTATACTGGTTCAGCCACTCTGCATGTGACCTACATCCAGTCCTTAATCAACACCTGATTAAGATTTGTTCCACTATCTTAAGCAAGAAGGTTTACAAGCACACACACATGCATATACTTCAACACAAAAGATAACCACTTTCTTGACCCCAAGAAAGCACCCCTTGTAGAACCCACTACAAGAAACCTTACCACTTGAGAAACCCTTCTCAAGATTTTTTACAAAGATTCACAAAGAATAAAGGAACGAATTCACCTGGAATTCTTGAACAAATCTTTATCTTCCCCTTTCAAGAATATGATGATGATTATCTTCTCACAAGCTTTTCACAAACATTTTCACTCTTGGATTTCACAAAGAAAATTCTCCAAGATGTCACAAAGACTCCACAAAATGTTTTTCACAAATTGATTATCAGTTCTAACTCTTGTCTGAAGTTTCTCAAAGTTCAAACTATTTATAAAAGTTTTTGACGCAGATAATCAATTATTTTAAAGAATAATCGATTATTTTGTTCTTCAGGTTTTCTGGAAACCAACCAAGAACAATATAATCGATTATTTTGCTGGATAATCGATTATTCCAGAAAGTTGTTCCTGGGATAATCGATTATTTTGGCAAATAATTGATTATTGCAGCAAGGCATCCCATTTTGCCTATTGCTGGAATAATCGATTATATTTAACAATAATCGATTATTTTGAGTTAGTACTTAAAACTTCATTTTAAGTCTCAAAATAATTTTTCAATGTTTTAACTCATCATCATATACTCTCTACTTAGTTTAGATATAGATTTGATTATGCACAAAGCATACTAAGCACACACAATATAAAATCTCATTCAAAACAACTTAATTTCTAAACTCTATTACATTGCTCCATTACATAGCATGTTCTTGACTTTTCTTTGACTTTGCTTTTGAGCTTCCAAGTTGTAAGTTGTTGTTGTACACTTGTGTTGTGATCATCAAAACTTCTTTAGGCTTCAAGCTCTCCTAAGCTCAACATCTCGAACCCAATGGCTTGTGCGATGGTGGTAAGGGAGACCTTGATTGTTACTCTGAGCACCTTTCCCTCGAAGGATCCTTGAGAAACCTTCAAGGAGTCGTAGAACATCTTCACCAGATCGGGGTAAATAACCTCCTTGATGTTGATATACCCGAGGATTCCACAGTCAGCCAAATCCTCGTAGATGGGTATTCCCCATCCCTTCATCTAGCTTACATTGAAGTGATGCTCCAAGTACATCACTAGCTTTAACTCTATGGAGAAGGTATAAGCAAAATCGGTGGCTTCACGCATTTCTGCAGGTTGGAGCATTTTCAGTTGAGGCGGCCATTGTAGTGAGCGAGCCAGGTTTGAAAGGATTAGGGTTTGTGAGTTTGAAGAAGAAGCTTGAGAGTTCAAAGTCTCGAGAGTATGAAGTGTAAAGAGTAAGTTAATGAGTACGAGGGATGATATAAAGATTTTGAAACAAAAAAATATTTATGTTTTTATTTTAATTTTTCTGACGTGGTGCCCTTTTGCCTTCCTCGTGCAGAGTGACGTGCAGCTCTCATTAAATTTCGGGTAACAGATATGTCTTTTCAAATAAAAAACCCACAATGATGGTTTTGCTACACATTAATTTAAAGGTTTATCTTTTAAATGTGGAGAATGTTTGTCTCCGATTGCTCCATGACAGATTTCGCGTTTAATGATGAAGTTCATTTATTAGGAATATGCTAGACTGAATTTTTAGACGCAAGGAATGAATATTCAAACTCAAGGAAAACTACCTAGATACTTTATCAGATGGACATTCTCAGACGTAGTAATTTCTTATTGCACTCTGAGGAGTATTCAAACGTAGTGGTTTGGTACGTTTGTTTTCCTATTTGCATTTCAGATGAAACTGGATGGTAAATATATAAATATCCTAGTGTATCTCATGTAACCTAGTCTTATAACATATAAAACATGCTTCATTAAAGTAGATGATTTGATATCATTTTTACCTATACCAGTTGTTTGTCTTCCTTGCTCTTTGACTTCCCGTTTGTCCTTCGTTCCTCCATGGATCGTATTCTACCCCTGCAATGTTAATTGCTCAACCCAAGGGGTCAAACTCTAATACGAATTGAAGTTAGATGAAAACACATAGAAAGGGGGGGTTCAATATGTGTGTGTGTGAACGGAGGAATTTTAAAAACATTTTCGCAAAGAAGCTCTTTTTTGAACAGTAAAAATATTATTTTGATTGCTTAGAAAAATTGTGCAGAGTTACTTTAACAAAAGATTTTGCGTTTGAAGGTTTATCATCTGCACAGGGAAAATGTTTCTTAAGCGAAAAATCTTCTTTAAGATAATGAATCAAACGAGTGTGTTTTTCGTCTAAAAATAGTTGTAATAAGCATTGGACGAAGTTTTCAATATGATATATTGACAAAACGAAATTGCATCTGAAACATGGAAAAATAGTGCAAGGATTTTTATACTGGTTCACTCAAACTAAGCTACGTCCAGTCTTCTTCAAATAAAGGGTTCCACTAGATATTCAATGAAGTACAAGTATTATCACCACTTCTGGTTTGCTGAGTATTATCGACCACTTCTAGCCCGCCAACTTCACTTATCAGCGCTAGTATTCTTTGATCAGCCTCTTCAGGCTCGTAGTGTGTATTCTCGATCACTTCTGGTCCCTAGTATTCTCAACCACTCATGGTTGGCTAACTTCACTCATTAGCTCTAGTATTCTTTAATCAACCTCTTCAAGCTCGTAGTGAGTATTCTCGACCACTCCTAGTCCCGAGTATTCTCAACCACTCCTGGTTGGCTAATAGCACTAGTATTCTTTGTTCAGCCTATTCAGGCTCTCAGTGAGTATTCTCAACCACTCTTGGTTGGCTAACTTCACTCATTAGCTCTAGTATTCTTTGTTCAGCCTCTTCAAGCTCTCAGTGAGTATTCTCGACCACTCCTGGTCCCGAGTATTCTCAACCACTCCTTGTTGGCTATTAGTACTAGTATTCTTTGTTGAGTCTCTTCAAGCTCTCAGTGAGGATTGTCGACCACTCCTTGCCCGCTAACTTCACTCGCCGGCGCTAGTATTCTTTGTTTAGCCACTTCTAGCTTGTAGTGATGATTCTTTGACAAGCCTCTCTAGGCTTTTACAAGTATTCTTTCCCTAACCTCTTCAGGCTTTACAAATGAAAAATAGATGGCTTGGTTTAAGTGTTTAGTTTACTCTCACAGAGAGGATACAAATATTTGACACACTCACTAAGGTGCATGTTCCTAAGTTACACTTAAAACTCCTTAGTCTTCAGAGATAAATATAAAAATTGTACATTTGACTGTATACGCTCTATCTCTGGTTTCATTGCTTCGTGGGCTTGATATCACTTTTCGTCAATGCCAAAACCAACCTTTCCAGGTTTGAAGTTGTGATATATATATAGTCTTGTAAAATTTTCCCGTTGCAAATGTCCGTTGAAGTAGAATGTAGTCGTTCATGACTAGTTAGATCTTTCATTTAATGCTCAAGATCTTGCATTTAATGTTGCTTCATATTTATAGACATTGCGTGAAGTCTTCTTCATTTTGTTAGAAACAATGTCTGACTTCAACTAACACCTAGGAACTTTTTGTCCTTTTTCGGTCGCGTAGCTGTAGAGGCGTTGTCCTTATCTGAAAAAGTAATGTTCTTTTTTCTGACACGTGCATGCTTTTACTTTTGGCGTGCTTTTCTTCTTCTTCTTCTCTTCCTTTAATCACGCGATCATATTGAGAGCTTTCGTATGATCGTAGACAATGCCTGTTTTGTCCCTTGAGACTTGACTCTTCAAATAATTTCATGGCAGTCTTCATCTACGTCTATTAGTCCATGTGCTTCTCAAGTCTAGATTTTCGTCTGAGCATTTTTCATTAATGTTTTTGACTTTCTTTGGTATGGTCAACATTATAGACGGACAGACTTTGTGTCCATCTGGAATGCTTTTCAGTCTGTGTTGTCCTTCGTTTGATATTTAGTTGACTTTTGCTTGATTCTTGACCAACCTTCATCTGATTTCTGATGTTGCGCTCTAGGTTGTGCTTGACACACTTTCGTCTAATATTTGATTCATTATCATCTAGTGCACATGTTGTATTCCATCTATCATTTAATTTTGCTTCGTTTGATCTTCATGTTGTGTTTTGCCTTGGCTTATCTTCGTTTGATACTTGAAGAAGTTTCGTCTTTGGTCTATATCTTCTTAAGCTTAATTATTTTTCTTCTTGTGCTAAACTTGGCTTCATTTGATCTTTCCGTCTGATGCTTGAAGTGGCACACTAACACACTTGCTGAACCTTCCTTTATCTTGGTTCCAACGTGAGAAGTTGCACATGCTTTGGTCTTCAGCTTGCTTGTACTTATGTTTTTCTGAAACACTAACACACTTGTTATAAATAACAACATGTATTGTATTTGTCTCATTCGAAATCTTGTTGAGAATTGCTTCGTCTAACTTAACAACTTTTAAAATCGATTATGATATACCTGATCTTAAAAGTGCATTTTAAAATTGATTATGTCATAAATGATCTTAAAAGTCTTAGCTTTTAAGATAAGTTATGTCATAACAGATCTTAAAGCTTAAAGGTTTTGCTTTTAAGATCAGTTAAGTCATAATCAATCTTTAAAGTGGTGAATTTTTAAATATTTGGTTTGTTTTGAGAATGTCCCAAAATAAAATCTGCAAATTAATGAATGTCAGACAATTCATACCAAACAATTCATATGTTTTCATTTAATCAAAATGTCTACCTTTCATATGTTACTTCTCAATGGCCTAAATTACATGTAAATAATAGGAGACAGTAAATGTCAACCATATATATAGTCATAAAGTTTTAAATACATGTAATGCATAAATGTGGTTCATTACTCAATGAAACATATGTCCTATTTAGTCAATTCAATATATAACATAAGTCTTAACTAGTCAATTTAAATTATCTATAAAAATGTGGCTCATTGTTTCCTAATGGTGTATATGTCTTCTAGCGAAAATTGTGATCAATCTATAAATATTTATTAAGAAAAATTATAACAATTATTAATAATTCATAAAACATATAAAATGAAAACTTAAAATAAGAACTTTCAAAATTGTAAAACTTATTTCAATTCACCTAGATACTATTTATGAATTGAAAATAGTTTATGTTGTCTTCATTACACAGTATTTGCACTCACATTTTCTTTTTTTGTTTATAAGACTACAAAAATAATATAAGACCAATTTCAATAGTAATGGTAATTCAAAACAAAATACCCTAAAAAATATCATTGTTGGAATTAATATATCTTACTTTAGGAGAGACCCAACTTATATTTTTCTTCAACTTTAAACCCTTTAGTATATGATATCCTTCCATAGCTCTAGAAAGTCCATAGGAGGCGGTTTGTGTAGTGAACAAATGCATACAACTATATTGTCCATAGGACAAATGATGGAGGAACATAGGCCAAAAGCCCAACTTCTATAACCATGACTACGAGCATACATGATGGATTGGCTAGCTTGAAGGTTAGTGGTATCATATTCTTTGTCTTTTTTATTTTAGGAATTATTATATGATTTATTTTTGACCATATATTATAGGTCAAGTAATGTAGGACATAAAAGGGATAGTAAGAACCTTATGTGCATTAAAATGTAATTTCGATTAGCATTTCATTTGAATTTGATGCATGCATGAATGGTCGCGGCTAGGTGTCATTCACAGGCTTCAAACTCCAATGAAATGCCACTTAAATTACATTTCAAATAACACAAGGTTCATGTGAGTGTGTGTGGCATATGTGACCGGCCAAGGAAGCTCAAAATTTGAATTTTAAATTCAAATTTGGGTAGTTAGAGTTCAAGGTAAATACCATGGTTTATTTTGAACTCTAGTTAAGCTAACTTCTCACACAAGCCATTCCTCTCCTATATATACCATATTCCTTTGTAGCTGATCACTTTTGATGTATTTGAGATTTTATTTCAGAAATTTCTCTCTTAAGAGTCTCTCAAACTTGGAGAAAACTTTCTCCTTAAGAACCTTTACAAAGGAATCCTTCTTTTGTGCCTTTGGTTCCTTTCTTCTCCTTTAGGAGAGTGGTGCGCCAAAACAGAGTAACAACTCTATATTTCTGTGGGCTTTTAGCCCCTTTATATCATAAAAAAAAACTTTGTATTTCCGTGATTCCTTGCATTTGAAGACCTCAAGAAAGATTGTGGAGCAATGGGGAGTCAAGAAGAGAACCATTGCTTCATCTTTTCAAGGCAACTCCATCAACAAATAACTAAAATTTGCTAATGAGCACTGCATTGAGAAACTATTAGTAATAGAGAATAATTTTTTTAAAATTTATAAGCAATTATATAAAAAGTAAACTTACTTAAAAAAATAAGGGGTTAAGTAATTTTTTTTATTTAAGTTAGTCAATGTAAAAAAACAATAAAAAAATAATATTCCTCTTAAAAAAAATACCTTTTAAACCAAGTACAAAAAAATATAACCTTAATAATGGTATTATAGCATTATTTGGGTTCGATGATAACCAATATCTCATACAAATAAACAATGATAACAAAAAAATGCAATGCATAGATGAAATTTGTTGCATGGGAGGTTAAATCATTTGTTTGAGAGAGGATTGTTGGAATAAAAAGAATGTCATACATTGTTAAAAAATAGGAGAAATAAGAGTTTATAAAGTACATTCATACTCCATTGATTAGAATCCTTTTGAGTAATGACTAAAAGTAAAATCATGAGTGTGTAAACTCAAAATGGACAATATCTTATCATTGTGAAAATGTATGTGTAAATACACTAAAAAAACTCATATATATACAAATAATAATAAAATTATGTAATAACTATCCTCTTGATAAATATATCTTTCTCAAACAAACATCATAACATAAGCCTAACAAGATATATAGATGGATATTATAAACATAATTGTAAAAATAAAATATTAATGAAGAAGCAATATGTGATTAATTTTCTCTTTTGATATTTGAGCAATTTAAATGAAATTAGAAGAGTTTGACATGTAAGTTAACAAAATCAGTTGATACAATTTATATAAGATAGGATCATCTTTAAAATAATAAGTAAAGTAACAAAGAGGAACTTGACCATAATCGTGACCTACTAGTAGAACTAAAGTTATAAAAAAAAAAGAAGCATGACCCTAACTGCGATCTGTCAGTAGATTCTTATCCAAGAATAAAGGAAAAAGCCCTCACAATGAGAAACTCAAAATATAAATAATATTCAAATCTACCTTGGATGATTACAAGAGGTTCTAATTTATAGACTAAGATATACAACCTCTGACTTCTAAACAGTACTTTCCACTAAGTCTCCACTAGGAATTAAAGTTCCACTAACTTTTATTTTCCATAAGAAACCTAAAAGCACTCAAAACACACCTAAGCAATATGAAAAGTCATATGACTTATTAAATAAAATAAAAAAATGAAAATTAAATTTAAAAAATAAGAAAATGGACTTAAGTAATTATTTAGTCTAAAACAGTGTAAGCTTCAACCGATTAATGTTTCTCCATGGTATATGAGTTTGGGCTTGTCATGTTTCTCTCCAATTTGGGTCTAAATCTTCATCAACTTGCAAAAAAGTGATCCATTTTGGTACAACCTTTAAATTTGAACTTGCCTTGATCTTCATTATTAGTCCTTGTAAAGCTTGCTTCATCATCTTCATCATGGATCTTGTCATGTGGGACCTCCAATGTCATTCATAGAATCTTTGTCTTGGCAGGTTAGATCTCTATCATTCCTTCCCTCTTCAAAAGGATTCGTCCTAGAATCAAATTCATCACCTACATCAAACAAATATAGATAAACCACATTAAAGGTAGGACTTATATTACCATATTTAGTTGCCAAATCTAATTTGTAGGCATTGTTATTTATCCTTGTAGACACCCAATTTCGTCCGGGGGCATACAAGCAATGAAATAGACATCTATCATCAAAGAAATGGAGCTCCCAAGCATGGAAATAACAGGACAAGACATCAGGAGGACGAAAAGCCCAAACAAGCTGGTTTTAGTAGCCTAGAACGGGCTGTTGCAAAACCAGAACGGGTCGTTCCCAATTTGGAACAGGTTGTTCCAAGTTCCTAAAAGGGCCTAAAACCCTAGTTTGGAACGGGCCGTTCTAAGATTGGAACGGGCTGTTCCAAACTCCTCAAAAAAGGGCTAAAACCTTAACTGGAACGGGCCATTCCTAAACTGGAACGAGCCGTTCCAAGTTATTAAAATGACCTACAAACTTTTGTTTGGAATGGCTGTTCCAGTCTAGGCAATCATGTGTTAATCTCACTTCTGGAATGGGCCGTTCTAGTTTCAGAATGGACCGTTCAGTCACAAGATTAACACACAACGTTCGAATCCAGAACGGTCCGTTCCGGTTTTGGAACGGGCCGTTCTGGAAACCTTTCTGATGCCTATAAATAGACAGCTTGGGCATAGTTCTTAGGGCCCCAAAAATTTCGTCCAGGACTCTTTAGAGCTCGAAAATTTTCTCTCTCTCTCCTATTGTATTTCTTGAGTATCGTGAGACAATTGTAGTGTGAAAGGTTGTCACAAAGCACCTAGATTTTTCATATATGAAGGTCTAACAAAGTTTGCCACGAGGTATTTCATTTAATCTTCTTCTCTCTCTTTTATTTCTTATTTTTAATATACATTGTTATAACAAAAGCAATCATGTATACGTTTTAGGGTCAACCGTGTAATTTAAATTTCAAGCATGTAAATAGTAATTTATAAAGGGGATCTAATATTTAATTTATTATTTATTTTCACATTAACTTCATCAATGGGTACCGATTGAGGGTGTTGTAGGGGTGCTTAATACCTTCCCTACACGTAACTGACCCCTGAACCCAATTCTGGTTATCAAGGCCATTATTGAATTTTTAGAAACCTTTTCTTTTTCCAATGTTTTGAGTAAAACAATGGTGGCGACTCCAAGAACCTATTTTCAAAACCATTAATTAAGGATTAGTCTGGTGTCCGGGCATTCCTTAATTGATGAGATCTTTAAAAGGATGTCCAAACCATAGGTTGCAAGATCGAAAATTTTCGGGTTGCAACAGATGACGACTCCTCTGGGGACATTTAAAGAGGTCAGACCCATTTAATTGATGAAGTTAATAAAATAAAAATAATAATTTAAATGTTTTTCCCCTTTACTTTGTTTGCTTTATTTGTTTGGCTTTAATATCTGTCTGCCTGTTTAAATTCTGCATCTGTTTGAATAAAAAATTGTACACAAACCTTTGCACACAACAGTTCCCCCTACACCCGGGGCATGAGGGTATTAAACATAGGGAGTGGTTAACGTACGACCGGCCCAAGTTTGGCCTTGGAGCCTGCGAGCCTTGTCAGGAATCACACTCAAGGTGATAACCGGTTACTCTAGCCTAAAATACTGCGACAGACCTTAGAGTTTGCTAGGTGACGGCGACAGAGATACTAGGTCCCTATAATGGGGGCACCTTGGGGGCCTTAAGACCAAAGTGAGATTAGAACTGTCCTATACAATGCACTTTTCTTGTAGGGACCACAAACCAAGGATTTAAACGTGACTGTTCGCGGGTGTACATTTGTTTGAGCATATGTGTGTTGCATTTGTTTGTGTTTATTTATTTCAAATGGATAAGAATTATAAACAAATAGATATTAATAAAAAAAATATGATAAAAAATTTAACTCCCTTCTATATACCCAAACCTCAAAGCATCATATAGGATAGTTTATTTATTAAAAAAAACAACAAAAATAAATAAATATATAGCAAAAATCATGAACTTAGGGAGTTTTAAAAAATTGATAATAAGCACCCTTACACCTCCAATTCATTATCAAATCACTCCAAACCGCATCTTTCTTATCTGACTCATCAACCTCGTCAATAAAGATGGAAATTTTGGCAAATCACCAAAATAGTGGGGAACCCGAAGATCCTATTGACGGTTACTTCTTATGAGAATAACAAGAAGAGAATCTGAGAAGAAATGAAGACTAATTGTAAATCAACGAACGAGCAAGCATAGGGGCATCATTCAAGCATAAGCTTTTGTAGCCTGCAACAACATCATCAAAGTGCACCAAAAGATCTGTACAAAGAATGTTCTCTAAACAAACAAATCAATGAGAATGATATTTGTTGAATTTCTTAATCATCTTTGCATCCTATTTTGCACCTCATATAGATAACATGTCTTCCTGGTAAATAATAAATAAGAATAAAAAGGGAAACATAACTTGTGCGTGTTAATCAAATAATGAGATCACTGGTAATCAAGTGCAAACTCGATACATCAAATTGGAAGCACCTAAAAATCAATAATTGTGCAAGAAGACTGGGGGGCATAACACCCCCAAATTGATGATTCAAACACCGAGAGTTCCCCATGCGGAAATGAAACTGTTGGGATAAGAGGAATGATCAAGAATGGATGAATCCTTGCTTCTAGGGAATTATAAGACAAAATCCAATTGAAGAATAAAGGCATTGCATGACAAAAACCCGCTAGGACGAAAACCCGTAAAGGGCGTCTTAGGCAAAAATTAGGGTAAAGGAATCTAAATCACGATAGGATAGATCCTATGCAAAAGTTATGGATATATATATATATATAAAGGCAATGCCTACTCAAGTTGAAAACCGAAAGGCGGCTTGAGTATTCCCTTTAGAAAGCAAGAATTCATGAAGGTTTCACTCCGAAGTCGAAACACCCATATTCAAGCAAGTGGGAATGCGTTCCTAACCTAGTTCAACCAATCGTCAACCATGCCTCTCTAGGGGGCAACCTCGGTTAATCTCTATGTGTACGAATCACGAACTTGGGGCATGCCCGGGCCTCCGAGCTTTGCTAAAGGGGCACGTGTAAATTGGAAGTACTGTTTTAAATGCCATAACATTCTTTCATTTCTCTTCTCCCTTTAAATATTCACTCTAGGCCTCATCCATTAACCCTTAATAAACAAGATGTATTTGTGACAAAGATGTTACTCAATAATAGCATGGAAAGGATAACAAAGGAACAATCAGGAATCCAAACATGACTAGGTTTAATAAAAATAGGGCATCCCATATAAATGCTACAAAAATGAAAGCCCAGTAGAAATCCACTAAGGGGGGCGACGCAAAATTAGGGCAAGATCCGCTAGGGGCCCACAATCGAAAAGGGCAACCTAGGCAAAAATAAGGATCAAAAGAAAAGTGTTTGCTAGGAAACACATCCAAAGTGACCTAGGCAAAAGTTAGGATGTTAAGGCAATGACCTGAGTTGAAAATCAGAAGGCGGCTTAAGAGGGATCATTCAATCAGAGCACAAGCCCAAGTCATCACTCCACTTTCCTAAAAGATTAAAACACAACGATAACTTTCTTGTAGTAAATACGTTTTGTTTAATAACCCTAAACACCAAAGCCCACCTTGGCTAGCCATTCTTCTAAAAAACCCTTTTGGAAAAAACATCCATTCTGACAACCCTTCTGAAAAAAATACAAACAACCCCTTTCTTCTTTTCTCTTGACCCCTATGGCATTAAAATGGTACCGAAAAGATACACGGAAAATGCATAGTGAATACTCGCAGAGGGAAGGCCGAGACGTCCCTGAAAGGAGTTTGAAGACGCTTGACTATACATCAACTAGATAATCAAGGAGCCACTGAAACCTTGAGTTCAAAAGAACATATCCCAGCGATAATCACAAACGACATGGATAAAAAAGAATCATCAACATTAACCTTAACGCGCATAGGTTAATTTCCCGACATTAAAAAAAAATTGAATTGCATGTTTAGGACTAAACACATGAGCATAAACTACATCACATGCATGTGAGGTAGGGGCATATGAAAAGGCGTTACACAAAAAAAATGGAATAAATAAAAGAATCATTCCTGTCTTGCATTTTCATTGCATCCATGCATCCATCATTCTACTTGCTATGGGTCAGAAGGAGTCATCAAGACAAAGCACTTGTAAAAGCAAAATAGCCGAGCATGAGCCAAAGTGGTATCAAACGACAACCCTAAGTAATTCTATGTGCCCACTAAGCAAAGACATATCAATAGTGGAATAGAATGGAATCGACCAAACAAGCAAGCCTATAAGCATGAAGAGGCCATCATGCCTTACTTCTTCACCAAATGAAGGGTAATCCAAGAGAATGCCAAGACCACCAGGAATGGTTTCCTCACCAAAACCAGGAGTGGCTTCCAAAATAATACTCATCAATAAAGATTCAGCAAATAACATCATGGGAATAGATCCCTCCATCAATGATGACAATAAAAAGCAAAAAACAACATGAGAAAAAGGCAAGCTTCGTAAATGTTGAAAAAGCCAAAGCATTTAGAAAAATAGCAAAAAAGGAAAGCTTCAAACATGAAAAAGCCGAAGCTAAAAAATGAAATTCAGAAGAAAAAAAAACCCCACAAGCAGGCGCCTGGAGAGGCATCACAATATTCACGTGGCAGGGAAAACACTAGAATCCCTACCAGCCATCCACTTCTCTGCCCACCATCAAAGGGCACCACCTACCAGCAATCCTCGTCTTCATCAGACGTCCTCCCAAAGAAAAGGGGCAATCACATCATCAGCATCAGCAGGCAGCCTGGAGAGGCCAGGCATAATAATACTCAACATTTACTCATTTGCCCACCATCACAAGGGCACCACCTACCAGCAATCCTCGTCTTCATCAGAGGTCCTTCCAAAGAAAAGGGGCAATCACATCATCAGCATCAGTAGGCAGCTTGGAGAGGCCAGGCATAATAATACTCAGCATTCAACAGGCAGCCTGGAGAGGCCAGGCATAATAATACTCATCATTCAGCAGGCATCTTGGAGAGGCCAGGCATAATAATACTCATCATTCAGCAGGCAGCCCAGAGAGGCCATGTATAATAATACTCACCGTTCAGTAGGCAGCTTGGAGAGGCCAGGCATAACAATACTCACTGTTCAGCAGGCAGCCTGGAGAGGCCAGGCTTAACAATACTCACCGTTCAGTAGGCAGCCTGGAGAGGCCAGACATAACAATACTCCCTCTTCAACAAGCTACAAATAAAAGGACACATTATCACAAGAGAAACAATGGAGCTTCTACTCAAAGAATGAAGATCAGGTGTACAGTTTGTCAACCTTGTTACCTAATAAAGTACGTAATCAATGTTCAACTGCTCTAAAGGGTGAGGATACGAGCAAATACACCTATCCAAGGGAAACAACGCAGAAGCACCAAAGAGATAAAGAGAAGACCCGAACAAAATGTCTACGTCTTTACTTGTCTTTGGAAAAGCAACACATTACTATTCCAAAGGACAAGTAAAAAGGGGCAGCTGTAGACACCCAATTTCGTCCAGGGGCATACAAGCAATGAAATGGACGTCTATCACCAAAGAAATGGAGCTCCCAAGCATGGAAATAACAGGACAAGACATCAGGAGGACTAAAAGCCCAAACAAGCTGGTTTTAGTAGCCTGGAATGGGCTATTGCAAAACCGAAACGGGTCGTTCCCAATTTGGAACGTGCCGTTCTAAGTTCCTAAAATCCTAGTTTGGAACAAGCCGTTCCAAACTCCTCAAAAAAGGGCTAAAACCTTAACTGGAACGAGCCGTTCCTAAACTAGAACGGGCCATTCCTAAACTGGAACGGGCCATTCCAAGTTATTAAAATGACCTACAAACTTTTGTTTGGAACGACTGTTCTAGTCTAGGCAATCATGTGTTAAACTCACTTCTGGAACGGGCCATTCTAGTTTCAGAACGGGTCGTTCCAGTCACAAGATTAACACACAATGTTCGAATCCAGAACGGCCCTGATGCCTATAAATAGACAGCTTGGGGATAGTTCTTAGGGCCCCCAAAAATTTCGTCCAGGACTCTTTAGAGCTCGAAATTTTTCTCTCTCACTCCTACTGTATTTCTTGAGTATTATGAGGCAATTGTAGTGTGAAAGGTTGCCACAAAGCACCTAGATTTTTCATATCTTAAGATCTACCAAAGTTTGCCACGAGGTATTTCATTTAATTTTCTTCTCTCTCTTTTATTTCTTATTTTTAATATACATTTTTATAACAAAAGCAATCATGTAGACATTTTAGGGTCAACCGTATAATTTAAATTTCAAGCATGTAAATAGTAATTCATAAAGGGGATCTAATATTTAATTTATTATTTCTTATCACATTAACTTCATCATAGGGTACCGATTGACGGCGTTGTAGGGGTGCTTAATAACTTCCCTACACGTAACCTACCCCCGAACCCAATTATGGTTATCAAGGCCATTATTAAATTTTTAAAAACCTTTTCTTTTTCCAATGTTTTGAGTAAAACATTGGTGGCGACTACAAGAACCTATTTTCAAAAGCATTAATTAAGTATTAGTCTGGTGTCCGGGCATTCCTTAATTGATGAGATCTTTAAAAGGATGTCTAAATCATAGGTCGCAAGATAAAAAATTTTCGGGTTGTGACAATCCTTTCAAGCCCTTAAAAAGGTTCATCTCCTCTTGGTTGTAACTTGGATTTTCTTTGAGTTGGAAACCTTTCTTTCCACATATGAAGCCAAACCCAATCTCTAAGTTCAAAAGTCAAGTTCACATGCCCCTTGTTGCTTTGTTTTACACACTTTTCATTTTTCTTCTCAATATTGGCTCAAACTTTTGCATGTAACTCCCTAATAGAATTTGTTTTTTTCTTGCCATCCAAATTAGCATGCTCATTAGTAGGCAAAGGTAGAAAATCAAAAGTAGTCAATGGATTAAACTCATACACAACTTCAAAAAGAGAATGTGAAGTAGTAGAATGAATAACTCTATTATATGCAAACTCAACATGCGACAAACATTTTTCCCATTGTTTCAAATTATTTGAATGATTGCATGTAACAAGGTAGTAAATGTTCTATTCAAAACCTCAATTTGTCCATTCGTTTGTGGATGTGCAACTGTGGAAAACAAGATTTTAGTTCTAATTTATTCCACAAAGTTCTCCAAAAATGACTTAGGAACTTCACATCTCTATCACTTACTATTGTTCTAGGCAAACCATGCAAACGCACAACTTTTTAAAAAAAAATCAGTAATATATGTTGCATCATTGGTTTTAGAATATGCAATTAAATGTGCCATTTTACTAAACCTACCAAAAACAACAAAAATGTTGTCTTTTTTGTTGAGATTCATGGACGATGAATCAAACTTAGCTATGAAGTTTTGAGAGTTTTGATGATAACAAAGGACAAGCTAATCAAGAAAGGAAGACATGAAGATCATGAAAGAATACAATATGTAATAGGAGTAGCTTATATGTTCTTATATAATGTGTTGCCTTGTTGAGTTTATTTATCATGTGTATGCTTTGTGCATGAGTTAATCTTAATCTAAATTGACTAAGAGTGAGTATGATGATGATTCAAATTACTTAGAAAGTTTTCTAAAGTTTGAAATCGAGTTTTTGAAAACTAACTCAAAATAATCGATTATTATTAAAAATAATCTATTATTCCAGCAAGAGGTTCAGGGAACCTTGCTGCAATAATCGATTATCTAAGAAATAATTAATTATTCCAAGAAGTACTCTCTAGAATAATCGATTATCCTGCAAAATAATCGATTATTCTATTCTTGAGTGATTTCCATAATTCATGAAGAACAAAATAATCGATTATCCTTAAAAATAATTGATTATCTAGGTCTGGAAAACTTTATAAATAGTTTTCACACTTTGAAACAAGTATAGATAGATGAATAGAGAATAGAAAAGAGTAAAACTGGTTTTTTGAAGTCTTTGTGACCTTCTTGGAGTGTTTTCTTTATGAAACCTAGAAGAAATTTTTTTTTCTGAAATGCTTTGAGAGAAATCATCATCATCACTACATTCATGGAAGATAAGGTTTGAGATTTGTTAAGAGTTCACAATCTGATTTGTTTAGCTTCCAGGTGAATTCGTTCCTTTAATTCTTTGTGTAATGTGTTTAGAAAATCTTGAGTAGGTGCCTCAAGTGGTAAGGAATTCTTGTAGTGGGTTTCTACAAGAAGTGATTTCTTGGGTGCAAGAAAGTGTCTATCTTGAGTGTTGAAGTGTGTGCATGTGTGGTATACTTGTAAAACTTCTTCATTGAGATAGTGGAATAAATCTTGATCAGGTTATGATTAAGGACTGGATATAGGTCACATGTGGAGTGACTGAACCAGGATAAAACACTTTGCACTCTTATCTCATCCTTATCTCTTGCTTTAATCAATCTTTAATTGAACTTTCAGATGGCTGGTTTTGATTAATTTGCTTGCATGATTAAAATGGTTTAAACTTGAACATAAGCATAGCATACAAATTGTTGTGTGCACTAATTCAATAAAGATTAGTCAAGAACTCATATAGGAGTCATTCCTATTTGCAAGAGGTTCAAGAATATTCATTGAAAATTTGTATTAGAAAAGTTTTAATTGAAATAAAGATCCTTAAACTTTGAGAAAATTTTTAAGTGTCATTAAATCCAATTCACCCCCCCTCTTGGATTGAGCCATTCTTTTCTATCATTTTCTACTTTGAATTCTAGGTAATCCTAATACAAAATCCATTGAAACATTAGTCCAAGGTTGATTAGGCACATGCAAAGGTGTAAAGAAACCATGGGGCTTGACTTTAGATTTAGCTTGCTTAAATATTATGCACTTATTACAAACAAATTGCACATAATGCTTCATGTTAGGCCAAAAATGCTCATGCAAAATATCTAAAGTCTTTTTAGCACCAAAATGTCCCATCAATCTGCCACCATGAGTTTATCTAACCAACATTTCAAGCAAGGAACAAAGAGGCACACAAAGCATTTTATTTTTAATTAAGAACCTGTCATGCCTATAAAAGTCCACCATCTTTTTCCAAAATTAGAATCAATGACATACATATCCTTCATAATCTCTAAACCAAGTAACTTGGTTTGCAGGAAAGTAACCAATACATACCTTTTAGACAATGTATCAACCAGAATATTTTCCTTACCATTCTTATACTCGATCAAATCAAGAAACATCTAAATGAAATCCAACCACTTCGCATGTCTCTTTTGAAGCTTTCCTTGAGACTTCAAAAACTTCAAACTTTGATGATCAAAATGGATTACGAACTCCCTTGGCCAAAAATAATGTTGCCAATTTTGCAAAGTTCTCATCAAAGCATACAACTACTTGTCATAAGTGGGACAGTTCAAAGTTTTCCCTGTCGGAACTCGAAAAAATTTTGATCTTGTCCACAAATGATTTTGACTTCCATTTGAAAATCTCATCGGTTAAGGAATGCTCGAAGATCAGACTAACCTTTCACCAATGGTTTTTGAAAATGGTTCTTAGGAGTCACTACCGATATTTAACTCAAAACATTTGAAAAAGAAAAAAAGGTTTTCAAAAATTAATAATGGCTTTCATAGCCAAAATTAGGTTCATGGGTCGGTTACGCATGAGGAAGGTACTAGGCACCCCACAATGCCCTCAATTGGTACTTTATGATGAATTTAGCATAATAATGAACAATAATTACACATTTACCCCTTTTTATTAGTCATTTATATGCCTAATGTCTACATGATTACTGATTATTCTATGGCAATAATACTATGGATAAAACAGTTAAATAAATAAGAAAGGAAAGAGAGAGAATCGTTAGAAATACCTCTGAAGCAAACTTTATAGAAGAAGAATCTCAAATCTTACTATAAAGGCATGTTCTGGCAGCCTTTCACTCTATAGAAGCCTCATAAACACTGTAGAAAGACTAGAGAGAGAATAGAGAATTTCTGCTATGACTAGATCAACTAAATAGTGTGTGTGGGAGAGCATGCCTTAGAAATGCTTATATAGGCTTTTGAAGGCATGGAACAACTGTTCTCAAGCTTGGAACGGTCATTCTGGCCCATAAACTTACACATAAAATAGGCCCTTGGAATCACCTATTCCCAATTAGGGTTATAAGCCATTTTCTTAGTTGGGAACGGCTGTTCCAGGTTTAGGAACAATCGTTCTATGTCAAAAACTAGGGTTTTGAGGTTCTTGGGCCTTTTAGTGATGTCCTGGTCCATTTTGGTGCTTTATCAGACCTTGAGGGCTACTCATGTCATCTTAGTGGCCCTTTGCCCCTAATAGTGGTAGTCAGGATGAAACTTGGTGTCTATAATTGCCCCTATTTACTTGACCTTTGGATGGTAGGATGTTGCTTTTCCATAGGCAAGTAAAGACGTAAACATTTCATCTAGATCTTCTCTTCACATCTTCGTTTAAGTGTTCCATGTTGCTTCCCTTGGTTAGACAGGTTTGCCTAAATTGTTACTCTTTGGATAGTAGAATGTTGGGATTACGTTCTCCAAAGACGGGCGAGGATGGCAAAGTGTATATTTCTGAACCCTTAGCTTCTTGTGGATCTTTGTGTTGTTTCCTCTGTGTGGTGGTAGTGAGGTGAAGGTTTCTTCCAAGTTTGCTACGGAGTGAGTATATTCTAAGCTCAACCTCTCCAAGCTTGACTAGTATTAGGGCTTCCAACTAGCCCATGTGGTGTTAATTTTATCCTTATAACCTCTCCAATCAGTGAAAGATTATCCTCTTTGCATGATAATGTAGTGAGTACTCTTTGTAGCCTCTCCTGGTTGATGAAAGATCATCCTCTTTGTAGGATGATGTGGTGCGTATTTTCCTTATAACCTCTCTAGGCCAGTGAAGGATTATCCTCTTTGCAGGATAATGCGATGAGTACTCTTTGTAGCCTCTCCCGGTTGATGAAGGATCATCCTTTTTGCAAGATGATATGATGGGTATATAACCTCTCCAAGCTAGTGAAGGATTATCCTTTTTGTAGGATAATATAATACTTTTTGCAACCTCTCCTGGTTGATGACGGATCATCCTCTTTGTAGGATGATGTGGTGGGTATTTTCCTTATAGCCTCTCCAAGCCAGTGAAGGATTATCCTCTTTGCAGGATAATACGGTGAGTACTCTTTACAGCCTCTCCTGATTGGTGAAGAATCATCCTCTTTGTTGGATGATGTGGTGAGTATTCTTTGTAGCCTGTCCAGGTTGGTGGCCACTAACTGAACTGGTTTGTTCATATGAAGGTGCCCTTGTGTTGGTGGGACTACCCTAGTGTTGGTGGACGAAGGAATTTCTAAAAGATCATGATTTTGTGACCCTGTCTTTTCTTTGTTTTGAGGAGTCTAGCAGTGTCCTCTGATGTTCACTTGATTTGGTGAAGGATGCCCTAAGGATAACAAGCAAAGGGTGCTTGATGTGCCCCTGGCTTGGACCATCTCTACTGAAACCTATGTTGTTTAGTTGTGTAAGTATTATGAAACCTCTCCAGGCTTGACTTTGTTGTTGGGATTTCTGAGGTGTATGTCTTAGGACTTTCGATTGTGGTCCTCAAGAGTGATGTGACTACATTGAAGAATTGAGGGATATTGGTAACTTCTTTTGGAATGGTTGGAACTTTCGTGAAAGTCCCTACCAATTTGCTTATGGTTGGGGAGCCCTTATTGAGGATTTCTAAGGATTGATTTTATCATTACTTTAAGCTTCAACTTTTTCTTGTGTAGAAGCTTGGCCTTTTTTCTTTATTTTACCTTTTTTCTTTTATTTTATTTTGATCTAGCTTTTTCATACGATATAAAAGAGGAGATAATGATGAGAAAAGTAGAATTTCATAAACTCAAATATTTTTTGGGGATACAAAAATGAAATGAGAAATACAAGTAAAGAAACTAAAACCCTAGTCCTTAATGGGGGTTTAGGGAAACAACACTGTAACCATCCCATCATATGTTCGTGGCGTTCTTTTTGCTATTGATGCCACTGTTGCTACTACTGGCACATCTCTGTCTCCATATTTGTGAATCGACGATTGATGCCCTGGCTCAATTGATTGAAGTGGGCATCAGAGGCCACCTGCCACTACTCTAGTTGTTGGTGGAGACTCTCTATGCATCCTTGTGGCAGTGACAACTCCGGCTAATCCTTTGGCTAGGTGGGCTCATCCTCGAACATGCCTTCTAGGTCTTCCATATTAAACTCCTGAACCAACATGTATCCCTCTAGGGTTTGCTCAATGATGCCCATGCTCCTTAAGGTAGACGCATATATAGGTTGAGAGATTGGTCCAACGTCGTCGTCATCATGAATGACTCTTAAATGCTCTGCTAATCGTGTGAGTAAAGACCTTACTACTATGTATCCAGAGCGAGAGATAGTGTCGGAGTGCTCACCAAAATTGTGGATGTGCTAAAGGAAGAATGCCCCAAGGTTGCACCAGATACCCTGAGCCATGCAGTAAAGGGGGAAGAGGTCCCTCATGTTGGTCCCTATTTACTGGAATCTTAAAGGGGGGTTGAATAGATTCTAACCTAAGATGACTTTATTTTTGAAATTTCTTGATTTTAACCTACCAAGATATTCAATTCTCAACCTTTAATTAATTTTATTTAACAAATTACAGTAGATTACAAGGTATAATACCAATATATCAAAATTTCAATGTTAATGCAGGGAATCAGTCACTTGTAATCAAGGTTGATTTTATATTACCATCTTCTTAGTCAATTTCAATTACAAGAATAGTATTAAGAGTGAGTGTGTGTAATTGAAATAATATATCTCATAAATCTGTGAATTCTTTAATCAAATTTATAACAAGATTGTTCAAGAGATATAGGATAAGAAGATAAAGAACGCATTTATACTGGTTCAGCCATCTACTTGGCCTACATCCAGTTTCCTCTGATTTAACACCCCACTAAATCAAAGATCATTCACTATAGTATTGTTTACAAATACTATGCACACATAATATTACAAGAATGCTAACACACATCAATCTTGACACTTCAAGACTAAAAATCATACAAATTTCTGTACCCCACAGAAATTACTTGAGAAATCCCACTCAATATTTCAATATCCTTATTGAGATGCCTTATCTCAAGAGATACACCATACAAAATGAAATGAACAGGTTAAAAGATTATAAAAATATCACATATTTTGTGTAGATATTGATCTTTCAAAATTGCATTCACTTCTTGAATTTCTTCTTTTAATAACACATGTTCAATCTTTGTACTTCTAGTATTTTAGAAAATATTTCTTTGATCAGCCTTTGATTCTTGTTTTTGAAAATATTCTTTTTCTCTGATGTTATTTTTCAAAAAGGTTATCTTTTAATTTTATAAAAGATAGTTATTTAAAGTGCAAGACGTAATTCAGTTATAAAGAGTCATAATAGAAGTAATTTGTTACCTGATATGGTAATCTGTTACCAGCACTTTAAAACTGAACTAAGAACATAAAAGAGTCCGGGTAATCAACTACGAGACATGGTAATCGATTATCCCGAGCCTTTTAGAAGCTAGAAATGCATTTCATTCTATGGTAAGAGGTTTTGTTTTAATCTATCCTGATTAGCCTTTTCTCAAGCAAGAGGTTTTGTTTTAATCTATTACCAACTCTAGTAATCAATTAACATAGAGGATGCTTGAATATCCTTTTCAAGTAACAGACTTGGTAATCTATTATCCTGAATGGTAATTGATAAAAAATGTTACCTTGAAAACTTTTGTTTGAATCGACATATTTATATGTTTAAACACTTGGTAGTAAATTACCTTTTCATGATAATCTATTACTTTATGTTTATACATGGAAATACTAAGTAATCAAATTTTTGATTTCTTAAAAGCTTGATACGTTCTTGAATTAAGTATTTATCATTATCATCATCATCATCAATTATAACCAAACACACACACATGCCTATATCTATTATAATCAATACATTATCCTTTTTCATAGGCTTAAACAACATCTATATAATTCATCATCAAAACTAAAAAATTCTTCAGGAGTCTTCAAGATGTCCCATCATCTCAACACCTCTCAGTCACAGACCCGTGCGCTCATACCGCTTGTGAATGGTGCCCATCATAAGCTTATGAACCACTAGTAATGTTGGTTGTATAATCCTTGAAGCCTTGGTTGTCCTAGGCATGAAAAACTTGCCTGTTAGATCCTGCCACATGGAATTTATTGATGTCTCAAATGTACTAGTGAGGAGAGCGATCAAGTACACGCCCATTGTGAAGTGCTTTATGGGTACGAAACTGGCGTGCCGGTTGGAGTCCTCTAAGGTGATGGTGCAATGGACTACACCCATCCAGAAAACAACTATCGGGACATCTGGTCCGTAAGGGGCCTTAGAAGAGTATTGAGCAACGGATGCTAGGAACTCTATTATGGCATCCTTGAAGGTTTGTCCAAAAGGCTTTGTTAGGAACTCCCAACCTATGCTTGCTAAGAGCTCCTGGACCCTATCTAAAATCCCCACCTACTTTAGTATGTCTAAATCTAGTCTCCTAGTGGGGGTAAGGTCGAAAAATCTCAGTCGTTGCTTCCTCCTACAAATCTCTTAACTCATGGTTGGAGTTTTAGGAGAAGGAATCAAACTCGTTTGAGGAAGGGCCCAGGCTCACTTGTTGGACCTCGTGTGGGAAGATTCGCCTTGGCTCCTTTTTGGTGAATGCTTTTAGGGGAAATGATGGAAATATGTTGAAAAAATAAATCAAGGAAACAATATGGGAGTTTTTTGGGAGTGGATGAGGAAATGGTGGTGGAGACCCCCTTATATAGGCCCCTAGAGGATGCGGAATGATCATTCTGGCCAACGGGCTTGGGAACGACCTTTCCACTTTTCGAAACGGGCTGTTCCGACTAAAATAATTAATATTTGTTAGTTAATTGTATGCCCTTATGTCATGTGTGATATGACGCTTTTTATGCTCATGTTTTATTCCTAAAAATGTAGTTTGATTTTAATTTTAGGAAACTAAACTATGGGCATTTATTGCTGATGTAGACGACTTATTTTCTCACTCATGCCATGTTTGCTTATTACTGGGATATATTCCTCTGAACCCAAGGTTTGGTTATTCCTTACTTGCACAGAACATGTTCTAGTAGTCAAATGTTCCTAGACCCTATTCAGGGATGTCTCAATCTTCCCTTTGTGAGTATTCATTGTGCATTCTTCGTGTATCTCTTGGTACTTTCATAATGCTATGTAGGTTAAGAGAAGAGAAAGGAAAGGGTATTTTTGGTTTTTCAAAAGGTTCATTTAGAAGATTTTTCAAAAATTTGTGTTTATAAGAATGGCTGGCCAAGGTAGGCTAGTGTTTAGGTTAATAAACAAGCATATTTGTAACAGAGAAATTGTCTTTGTGTTAGTCTTTTTATTTTAGAATTTGGATGATGACTTGGGGTTGTGCTTTTGTTTAAATAGTTTTCCCCTAAGTTGTATTTTGGTTTTTAACTCAGGATGCTTCCTTCGGATCCTAACTTTTGCCTAGGTCATCCATTTAGTGAATTCCCTAATAGACATTTTTTTGATCTTTTTCTTTTACCTAGGTCACCTTTCCTGTGGGTTTCCTAGCGAATTTTGCTCTAATTTTTGCACAATCCCCTTAATGGGTTTCTTATCGGGCTTCATGTTTGCAATATTTGTGAAATGATTACTTTTTATGAGGGGGATACCCTTTGTGTTTGATTTTATTATCTCAAGTCATAATTGTTTCTTTTTAACGCATGTTAGGTTATTATCCGGATGTTTTCCCTATTCCAAATATGCCTTGTTTATTGTGGATTATGTATTGAGGCTTAGATTAAGTGTTTAAGATGGAGAAAAGAAATAAATAGAGAAAATATATGGCATTAAAAGAAAGTACTTCCAATTTACACGTGCCCTTTTTAACATAGCTCGAGGGCTTGAGCGTGTCCCGAGTTCGTGATTCATACATAGAGAAATATAAAGAGACTGCCCCCTTATAAAGGCTTGGTTGGTCTAACTACCAAAGCTACCCCTCCACTTGCTTGGATGTTAGCACTACGGAAAAACTCATGTAAACTTGAATTCTTTTCTCTAAAGGACGTTGTTGGCTCATATCCTAAACCTTGTTGCCCTAGATTACCCTTATAGTCTGGCAGCTCTGTCATCCCTTGGGCACTTTTACCGAGCCCTTGTCCTGGCTAGTAATTGCTCCTAAGCAGGATTTATGCTGCTATGTTCCTCTTGCTTGAGGCCTTCTCAACATGGGTGACCTCTAATGCTTGGAAAGTAATTTCCAAAGCTTTCTTTATGGCATCCACGAAATAGTCAATGGCTTATTGATAATCATGTCTTCTTCTACTTGTACTATTATCAGCTTGTCGTTAGCCACAAACTTGACCTTTTGGTGGAGCATGGAAGGTACCACCTTCACGTGATGTATCCAAGGTCGTCCAAGGAGGCAACTGTAGGTAGGAATGATGTTCATCACTTGAAATTCGATATTCAAGACGATGGGTCCAACCTGGATTGGTAGGGTGATCTCCCCCATTACTTCTCATCGGGATCCGTCGAAGGCTCGAATGATCATGTGACTTGGTTGCATTTGGTCTTCCTTGATTGTTAACTTGTCAAGTGCACTATTGGGTAGCACGATCAAAGAGGACCCATTGTTTACTAAGACTTTAGCAATGAGAAACTCTATATTTCATAGAGATGTTTAAAGGCTTGTTGTGGTCATTTTTACCACTTGGTATCTCATCATCCGTGAAGGTTAGGTGATCGTTGGCCATGATGTGTCCTACGATCCTTTCAAATTTGTATGTCATAGACCCATGGCATGATTTTATCGCTTGCGTATGGAAAAGGACTTGACGTTTGGATTGTCAGTTTGGGCATGCTTTTCCCCTTGTCCTTTTGCGAGATTATTGGTTTTAGATTAAGCATTTCCTGACTTTGCGCATTGGGCTTGCATTTGATTACTATTGACTTCATTATTTGATTAATGCACACAGATTAGATTTCCTTTTTTATTCTTATTTACTTGTTTACCAGGAAGGTGTAATGCTTTAAATAAAAACAAATTTAGAATGCAAAGATAATTGAGAAATTCAACAAATATCATTCTCATTATTTTATTTGTTTAGAGAACATTCCTATACAATGCTTTTCAATATGCTTTGACAATATCGTAGAGGTCTAAAGAATTTTATGCTTGGTTGATATCTCTGTTGATCATCTTTAGCTTCTATGATGTGTCTTCTCATAGCTTCCCCTTGCGTGTGAACAACCTTGCTCATGTCATCGCAAATCGACTATGCTTCCTTGGTCTTCTGCTGATAATATCCAGTCATCACTCTCAACTCTTGAGCTTCTTCTAAAGCTCGGTCTCTTTGGCAGATGATTTCCTCAAACTATTGTGCCCCTCCTCTTCCTTTGGTCATAGGTCAAAGAGAGTGACAGCTTGTTCTGGGACACTTCCCACCAAACTTGAATTTTGGATCGGGCCATAGACAGGCTCTCTTGTGTTTGCCCTATTAGTTGTCCTTGCTCATGGACTTTAGCCTCGAGTTGTGTTGTCTTCGATAAAGCTCATTGGAGTTGATCCACTAAGTCGACTCTCTACATCTTTACTAGATACATGTTCCTTCCATGTCTATTAGCGCACTCGTCCTTTAGACACTCAATTTCCATGTCCTTCTTGCATTGCCTTTGTAGACCATTGATGATGAGGGTGGATGCTTCATCATTTTCTTTCAAGGTTCTCAGTTAGGCTTATAAAATTTCCATCCTTTTGGTCAAGGTGTCAACTTGTTATTGTCATACAAGTGATCCCTCTTTCTTTTTTCCATTGGTTATAGTTAATGGAAGAAGATATCCTATGTCTCCTTAGCTCATTATATCCAAAGTAGGTCGGTTTGTTCTAAGCTTCTTTGATGGCGTCTGTGATTTGTTGTTGCTTAGAGGAGTAAAGGTAGCAAATTCCTCCAAGGTTTTCTAGTTTGGGCAGAGTCTGAGTCCTCCAAAGTTGTCTTAATGTTATCACCAGGGAGTAGGCTATGCATCCTCTCAGCCCCATCAAAGGAATGCTAGGGAAGTTGGAACATTAGACTAACACTTGTTCAGGATGAAACCAAGGGCATGTCCATGTGAATGAATTCTTGATGTGACTTTCCAGCTCAACTTTCCAACCCATAACATATTTCTTTGGCATGAGTATTTTAGAGAAACTTCTCAATGGATCAAACAGTTTTCCCATGTGACCTTTGGTGAAGAAGTGGGTGTATGCCCACACATATAGCAACAGGCTACAAAACTTCAGTTATTTTCTTGACTTCTGGTTATAGATGTCGAAAAAAATCAGGGTGTAGGCAAGAATGGCAGGCACGAGACTTTTCAGATGTGCTTCCCAGGCGAAGCGTCGATTGCAGCAAGGTCCACCATTTTCTAATGAAAAGGGAAAATGATGATCCCAAACATGACTAGAGCAAGGGTCTTATTGAAGTTTAGCCAATCTCCTTGATCAGCCAAAAAGGAAAGGTGACCCTTGAGTGTAGAGAGCTTCCATACCTTGATTGCCCCATTGCCTTTCAAAGTATACAAATGAGGAGGCAATCTAATCAACTCAGCCACCCTTTCTGTTGAAATACACCTTTCTTTGATTGTGTAGACCCCTTCGAACTTGGGCCACTTGATCTTCAAGTCGTATTCCTCTATGGTGGGTACTATATCAAGATGTAGGAACTAAAAACAAATGAGTTTCAGTTTCTAGAAGTGTACCAAGGATCTCATGAAGGTGGAGTCCACTGTTATTCTTAGTAGGTCAAAAATCCTTCCATAATGTTTCTCGAAATCCGATCAGACCTCCTTTGGCATTAAGACACTTAAGCTGCTAACTTTTGGCATTGTGCAATTCAGCATGTTCGCTTTCCTCAATGCTCCATGCATGCTATTACCTATGCCTTCCATATCTAATGATAAAATGAATGAATATTTTTAATGCACTATCCTAAGAAAGATGCATGACACCTATTTTCTGCCTAAATCTTATCATGTTTTGATTGTGTTTGGGGAGATGATGCATCATAAGAAATCTTTTTCTTTATTCATTTTTTTACTTACATTCTTTTTGGAAAGAAAACTACTTATATGATGTTGTTGTCACGACTTAAGGACATATAGGAGGATATTAATTTATTTTTATTGTGATTTATTTTCTTGTTTAAAGTCCTAATCCACTCCCACTGAAACAAACAAAGTACACAAATAAATGCAACAGATACATGCCCAAAAAAATACACCCACAAACAATCACGTTCAAATCCATGGGTTGAGGTCCCTATAAAGAAAGATGCATGGTATAAGGTGGTTCTTTTTGTTCTCACCGGTCTTTAAAAGGCTCTCAAGGTGCTTCTATTATAGGGACCTAGTATCTATATCGTTGTCAATTGACATACTCTCAGGTCTGTCCAAAGTATTCGAGCTAGAGTAATCAATTATCACCTTGAGTGTGATTTCTAACAATGACCTATAGGCTCAAGGCCTTCACTTCGGTCGGTCATACATCAACTGCTCCCTATGGTTATCTCACTTGCTCTCGAGTATAGAGGGAACTTGTGTGTGCAAAGGTTTGTATACATTTTTATTTCCAATCAAGTGCAAAAATTTAAACAAGCAAGTAGTTATCAAAGACATTCTAAATCAAATAGATATTTTCAAGCAGGATAAAAGAGGTAAAAATTTAATTATTGTTTTTATTATGTTAAATTAGTCATTTAATGGGCCTGACCCTTTTTATGCTTCTCCAATGCAGTTGCTATCTGTCAGAACCCAAAAAATTTTTGATCTTGCCCATAGATTGTTTTGACTTCCATTTGAAAATCTCATCAGCTAAGGAATGCCAAAAAATTAGACTAATCCTTCATCAATGATTTTTGAAAAAGGTTCTTAAGAGTCGCCATCGATATTTTACTCAAAACATCAGAAAAAGAAAAAGGTTTTCAAAAACTAATAATGGCCTTCATAGCCAAAATTAGGTTCGGGGGTCAGTTATACATGATTAAGGTATTAGGCAGCCCACAACGCCTTTAATTGGTACCATTTGGTGAATTTAGCATAATAATAAAAAATAATTACACATTTACCCCTTTTTATTAGTCATTTACATGCCTAATGTCTACATGATTACTGATTATTCTATGGCAATAATACTATGGATAAATCATTTAAATAAATAAGAAGAGAGAGAGAGAGAGAGAGAATTGATAGAAATACCCCTGAAGCAAACTTTATAGACGAAGAATCTAAAATCTTGCTACATGTAGACCCCTAAAATTGTCCGGGTCGGAAATAAGACTCGAAGACTCTCGAAGATCAAAGAAAAGTCAGCCAAAGGGACTCTTAGAAGACCGTGGGATGACAATCTGTAGGTTTAGAGGTCTTAGAGTAGCAAAAAATAAGAAAGTGGAGGGAATAAAGCCCAATACGGCCTCCCAAAAGTTCAGTACGGCCGTATTGAACATTTTAAACTACAATACGGCCGCACTGAACTCAATACGGTCGTATTGAAGTTTCTGAACTTCAATACGGCTGCACTGAACTCAATACGGCTGCACTGAACTTCAATACGGCTGCACTGAACTCAATACGGCCGTATTGAGGTTTTTTGAACTTCAATACGGCCGTACTGAATTCAATACGTCCGTATTGTAGTTCAAAACTTCAATACGGACCGTATTGACCCCCAGAGGCCGTATTGCGCCTCATCCCTATAAATATGACGTCAATTGGACGTCATTCTAGACTTTTACACTGAGTTTTAACCCTCTTCTTGAGTATTCTGGGTTTTTTTGAGCAGTGCTCTGCCTAGAAATCACTCGGAGAGTTGATCCGACAAAGTTCTCGAGTTCTGAGCTTTTTGCTTGAGTCTCGAACTGAGTCGAAGGGAAATCCTCCGGATTTCCATAGTTAAAATTTTCTAGGAGGGAGCGAGCGGGCTTGTAGAGCGAGGGAACGCCAAAAAGCTTCCCAGTTTTACTTGAATATAAAAGCACGCTTCAAAGGTTTCTTCTTAAGACCTTCCTTTTACTGCTTTCTGTGTGTATATTTAACTGTCATCATGTAGATAGTTAAGTTATAATTGTTTAGAATAAATAGGGGTAATTTAGTAATTCCGCACTATTATTTTTAGAAATAATCTGTCATAGGGAACCCGAAAGGGGCGCTGTGGGGTGCTAACACCTTCCCCACGCGTAACCGACTCCCTTACCCGACTCTGGTTGTCATGGCCGAAGTCGATTTTTGAATCGATTGCCTTAAACTTCTTTTTCCAATGTTTTGAGTAAAACATTGGTGGCGACTCCATGAACCCTTCCTTTTTATGAAAACCGCTAATCCATGGAGGGTCCCGCTTGGGATTAACATGGATTGGTGAGCCTTTTAATAAAATTGCTCGTTTGACAAGGTCTCAGTTTGAGAATAAGTCATTCTAGCAATCCATATTTTTAAACAAATAAAAGAGTCCAACCATCCTTCGCGAATGCCGAAAGCCCGTTTCGGGCCGGTGGCGACAGATGGCGACTCCACTGGGGAAGCCTCGAGAGTCAGTCCCATTTAGTGACAAATTATTTTTAACAAATAATAGTTAAAATTACTTTATTACCCCTTGTTTGTATGATAACATGCTTTATTTATATGGCTTTAATAACTGTTGTATGTTTAGTTTCTGCAATTGTTTGAAATATAAATTGCACACAAACCTTTGCACACAACAGTTCCCTCTATACGCGGGGGCATGAGTGGTAAGCCATAGGGAGTGGATGTTAGTACGGCCGGTTGTCGAATGGGTCTATAGGTGCCCGTAGACCGTTGTCGGAAAACATCACTCAAGGTGATAACCATGAACTCAAGTCCGACAGTGCGTTGGAACTTTCCATCGACTTACGACGAGAGGAATTGGGTCCCTATAATGGGGGCACCTTGGGGGCCTCAGACCGGTGAGAACAGTTAGAACCACCTTGAATATGCACTTTTCTGCAGGATACCCCTACCTCGTGATTCGCTCGTGACTGTTCGTGGATGAGTGAATTGTTTGTGCATTGATTATGTGAAATTGTTTGAGCATACATTGCATTTCTTTAAACATACAACATTCCTATTCTTTTAAAAATAAGAATAAATAGGAATAAGAATCTTCCATTGCATGGTGTTAACATCTACCTTCATCACATTCATATAGGTAGTTTCCCTTTTCACCCAAAAAAATACAAAAAACAAAATACCCAAAAAAAAAAAAGAAAAAAGGGTTATTTATCCAAACCAAGCAATATCATGCATCATTTTAGGAATATCCCGAAAACATGATAATGCTTAGTTAAATAAACACTATGCATGCATATTCAACATCACCATTTCATATCATGCATTTTATTGTAGATTATGGAGGGATCTAGGGGAATACAAGGGCAATTGAAGAAAGTGGACTTCTTATTGTACCGTGCCGAGAGGTTGGATCACCTCTGTTCCTTGATGCCGCGAGAGGCTCGTTTGGAGTTCGAAAAATCTTATGGACGAGTCCTCGACTTGATGAAGATTTGTGTGGATCCAGCTTTTCTGAGAGCATTGGTCCATTTTTGGAGTCTCGATCTGCATTGTTTCGAGTTCCCTCAGTTTGACTTAGTTCCTACTCTCGAGGAGTACGAGCTCATGCTTCGATGGCCCAAATCAGTCGGGGTCTATATCTTCCATGAAAATCATGTGGCCGTAGAGAGGGTCGCAACTCAAGTCAAACTGCCATCACGATCATCCGCTTTAGTGGGGAACGGCAGTATCAAGGGTTGAAAGCTCGCAATGATTGAAGACCACCTCTCTTCCTTGGCTGGTGAGGGAGATTGGTTAGCTTTCAACAAGACTTTAGCGTTAGCCGTGTTTGGGACGATCTTATTCCCCTTTCACGCTAACACAGTGGACCATGCTGCTATGGACGCCTTCTTCGCTTGGGACGTACACATGAAGAGTCCCGTGCCTGCCATTCTTGCCGACACCTTGCTTTCTGTTAACCTATCTCAACAGAAGCAAGGGAAGACTATCCGATGCTGCACCTCCTTGTTGTATGTGTGGGGCATCACACACTTCTATGCCTCTAGTCACATGGGGACCTTGCCCGATCCGTTGAGGAGTTTTTCGAAGATCCCCGTACGCCGCCGATATGCTTCCGAGTGGAAGGAAGAGATGGAACAGTGGAGTATTGAGCTCTTCACGTGGGTTTGTCCTTGGTTCCGTCCAAGTAATGTATTGACAAGATGCGGCAGTTATCCAAGTATACCATTGATGGGCCTCAGAGGTTGCATAGCCTACTCACCTAGATTGGTTATGAGACAACTAATGAGGACTCAAATTATTCCTACTAAAGAGGAGCTTGGAGGGTTGTGTTTCTCCTTTGATTCCGAGCATCAGAGGGATATGCACGCTGTCATTAGAGCGTGGGAGAAACCAATCTATGAGGGAGATCGAGAGCTTGGAAAGCCTCGGGTATCCGCCTCCACCGACTACGAGATATGGAGGAGCGAGAGGGGGGTGTCTCAACCATCCACCTCTTGCGCAACCGCAACCACAAGGAGGTTAATGCAAGAACAAGTCGACGCCTTGACCAAGAAGCTGGAAATTATGGGAGCTCAGATGAGAGTTCTTGAAGAGAAAAATGAAGAATCCAGTTTCATCATTGATGGTCTACAAAGGCAATGCAAGAAGAAAGACCACGAGATAGAGCGGCTCAAGGATGAATGTGCTAACCTCAATGAGGAGGCTACTCGGGCATCCAAAATGCCAAAGGTTGAACCGAGTAGTCAACTCCAAGAAATTAACGCAAAGATAGCACGCCTTGAAGCCGAGTATGCAAGGCAGGCACAGTTGATCAAGGACATGCAAGACGATCTGCTCTTGACTCGATCCAACGCACAACAATGGCGGGAAGTTGCTCAACAACAAACCGCAAGCCTTTCCAACTTCCGCAAGAGGGAAAGGGAAGGACTAGCACAAATGGCTAGACTCCGAGAGGAGAAGGATCGAGCCGAAGACGAGCTCAATGAGCTGCAGGCCATGATCAACTATCACATTCAAAAAGCGAAGGACGCTCAGAAGATCAGTGATGATATGAGCCAAGCGGTCCATACGCAAGTTGAAGCAATGGCACGCCATGTAGAGGAAGCCGAAGACGAATGGAGAAGAAATATGAACCCGCCTGTGGGTTTTTACCGGCTTTTCTCATATTGTAAAAAATTGCTTCAAAGCATCGTATGATAAGTTGTACACTTTTTATGATCAATCCAAGTAATTTAATAATAAACATTAATAAAAAGAAAGAATTAATCGATGCGTATAATCAAAGAGTGGATCGCACGCCATTTGTTATCAAATGCAAACCAACAACTGCGCCAAGCGAGCACACGACAACTTCGTTGTTGGTAATCAAGACGAACAAAGGGGAAGGTCCGACACCGTTAAGGATCACTACTCCAAGGCCTTTTCCCTATGAATCAAATAAGGCTGTGCCATGGATATATGACATCCATTTTTCTGCCAACAGCGATTTCTCTAACATCGCTGGACTTGGGGGCATGACTAGGAGTGGCAGGATCTACACTCCCGATGATCTTCATGATAAAGCTCCCAAGAATAAAGAAAAGGAAAAAGAAAAAGAAAAAAACCGAGGAAAATAAAGAATCCGAGGAGGAGACTGATGAGCTATTAAAATATATCCGACAGAGCGAGTACTCCATCATGGATCAACTTCATAAGACGCCAGCAAAGATTACTCTGTTGTCGTTGATCCTATGCTCCGAACCGCATCGGCAAGCTCTGTTGAAAGTCTTGAACGAGGCATATGTGTCGCACACTATCTCCCAAGACAAGTTTGAGGGGATTGTTAGTCACATCACGGCTAATGATCACCTCACTTTCACCGATGAGGAAATCCCCGCTGGGGGACCAAATCACAACAAGCCCTTGCACATCTCTGTAAAGTGCAAGGAGTATCACATCGCTAAAGTCTTGGTAGATAATGGATCTTCCTTGAACGTAATGCCAAAAAGAACGCTCGAGCAAGTGGCAATCAAGGGAATCCAAATGCGCCCGAGCAACATAATCGTTCGAGCTTTCGACGGTTCTAAAAGAGAAGTGGTGGGAGAAGTCAATCTCCCAATCCAAATTGGACCCACCATCTTCAACGTCGAGTTTCAAGTGATGGACATTACTCCCGCATACAGCTGTCTCCTCGGCCGACCTTGGATTCATGATGCGAAAGCTGTTCCCTCTACGCTCCACCAGAAAGTCAAATTCATAGTGGATGACAAACTGGTGACCGTACAAGCTGAAGATGACATACTCATCAGCAAGCCATCCACCATACCTTACGTGGATGCAGCAGAGGAAGCTCTAGAGACCGCCTTCCAAGCATTGGAAAGTGCCAATGTTGAAACGTTTCCCCAAGAAATAAAGAAGGTAGCCTACATGCTTACCAAGAACGGATACTTGCCCGGACAAGGACTTGGCAAGGACTCCCAAGGAATTCCTGAGCTACCTATTATCAAGGATAATACGGGGAAACAAGGGTTAGGATACAACCCTAATAAAGATCAAAGGACGAAGAGGAACCAAGATCCTTCTCGACGTTCTTTAAGCCAGATCTTTAGGAAGGCCGGTTCACAAACGTCAAGGCCGGTCGTTGTCATCAAGTGCTTTTCTCCTTCCAATAGGGATGTATAGACCTGATGACTATTAGAGATCACTCATCGGGGACAGCCCGACCCCCGAGCCTCGATAGGGCACATGTTTCCATTATGATTATAATAAAATCATTCTTTATTATTTCTTACTGCTTCTCTTCTTGCTTACAATAAATTTCTAAACCACATTATTTTTAACCCTGTTTGAATAAGCATGAATGAGGTTAAGATTGTCTTAATAACAATAAACCCGCATCATTTTTATGTGGAAGTGTGCGTGACAACTTAGAGCACCTTTCCTTAGCCTCGACAAGTGCCATCATGGATAAAAAGAAAATCCTTTAAAAACAAGAACCATAAAATAAAAGAAGCTCGGCAGGAAACCCAAAAAGGGGGCTGCGCAAAAATAAGAGCAAAAGACCCGCTAGGAATCCCACGAAAGGATGACCTAGGCAAAAGTTAGGGTTGCAAAAATGAACAAAAATCAAAAGTCCGCTAAAACGCCGCAAAGAGGTGTTTTAGGCAAAAATAAGGACAATCAAAAAACGAAAGAAATCCATGATGGTACCATGAACCGAATTCAAAAAGAAAGGTTCAAGGGAAGTTATCCAAGTTGTCGAATCACAACACGACTTTTTTAACTTCATAAGTGTTTAATCAAACAAGCCTAAACACATAAGCCTACCTTGGCCATCCATTCTTACAAAAACAATTTTTCAAAATAAAAATAAATCCCCTCTAAAACACAAACTTTCAAAAAAGAATATACCTTTCCTTTCTTTTCTCTCTTGTCCCAAACGATTTTAGGATAATCTAGTGGAAACATGGAGATATAGTGGTCAATAGGAGGGTTGACATATCTTTTAAAGGAAGGGAAGGATCATTTGGTTGATGACACCAAATCTCAATATAACACGCATCATTCCTCGGTTACAGAAATCGGCAGCGCACAGCCCGTCTAGAGGAATGGCAAAAATCCAAACAGAAAAAACGCATCGGTTAATTTTTTTGAAAAATGAATCAAATAGAATTAGGTGCATCATATTTGCATACATGCATACAGATGATAGGTGTACTAGAAGATCACTTATTCTCTGTTTATCTTAAAAAAAAAAAAAAAAAAAAAAATTTCAATACGCTCGTATTGGTCCCAATACGGCCGTATTAAGACGACCGTTGAAGCAACCTTTCAGTTTCAATACGGGCGTATTAAATCCAATACACCCGTATTGACCTCCAATACGCCCGTATTGAATTCAATACGGGCCGTATTGGTTGCCAAAATTGCCCAATAACGGCTACACCAATACGGCCGTATTGAATCAATACGGGACGTATTGGCGAAAATTTGTCTATAAATAAGCGTTTTCCTTCTCATTTTCGCATTCCAATCTTCATTCCTCTGCATCCTGCTTGTGAGTGAACCCCAAGAAGAAACCTCAGAAATGGCAGAATCATCTAGAAAGAGGCAGAGGGCCCCAGCTCGACGTGAGATGACAGACAGACATCAGGAACGGCTGCAGCTCATAGAGTCATTCACCTTCGAGCCGTCGAGGGCGCTCGACTTCGACATTCTCCGTACAGTGGGCTTGGAGGATGAAGTCCGAGGCTACTTCGACAGTATAGGATGGGGATTCCTCCTTGATCCCCCTTCTCACCTGTACTTGACGGCGACGAAGGAGTTTCTGGCCACTGTCGGCGTTACTGAGTCGACAAACAGTTTTGGGGAGGCTGTCTGCTCAGTTGACTTCTGGATGAACCAGGGGTACCGCTCACTGACGTTGGACGAGTTCAACGTCCAGGCAGGATTTTTTAGCAGGACTGATCAGCTGGCATATCGAGATGCTATATGCGAGTGGCCTGATCAGTGGACCCTGGTCGACATGTGGATGTCGCCACCGGCCCGAAACGGGCTTTCGGCATTCGCGAAGGATGGTTGGACTCTTTTATTTGTTTAAAAATATGGATTGCTAGAATGACTTATTCTCAAACTGAGACCTTGTCAAACGAGCAATTTTATTAAAAGGCTCACCAATCCATGTTAATCCCAAGCGGGACCCTCCATGGATTAGCGGTTTTCATAAAAAGGAAGGGTTCATGGAGTCGCCACCAATGTTTTACTCAAAACATTGGAAAAAGAAGTTTAAGGCAATCGATTCAAAAATCGACTTCGGCCATTACAACCAGAGTCGGGTAAGGGAGTCGGTTACGCGTGGGGAAGGTGTTAGCACCCCACAGCGCCCCTTTCGGGTTCCCTATGACAGATTATTTAAAAATAATAGTGCAAAATTACTAAATTACCCCTATTTATTCTAAGCAATTATAAATTAACTATCTACATGATGACAGTTTAAATATGTACACACAGAAAGCGGTAAAAGAAGGGACTTTAAAGAGATAAACCTTTGAAGCGTGCTTTCTTATATATCTTGACAGAAATTGGGAAGCGTTTTGGCGTTCCCTCCCTCTACAAGACCGCTCGCTCCCTTCTATAAAATTTTAACTATGGAAATCCAGAGGATTTCCCTTCGACTAGTTCGAGACTCAAGCAAAAAGCTCAGAACTCGAGAACTTTGTCGGATCAACTCTCCGAGTGATTTCTAGGCAGAGCACTGCTCAAAAAAACCCAGAATACTCAAGAAGAGGGTTAAAACTCAGTGTGAAAGTGTAGAATGACGTTCCATTGACGTCATATTTATAGGGATGAGGCTCAATACGGTCTCTGGGGGTCAATACGGTCCGTATTGAAGTTTTGAACTACAATACGGCCGTATTGAATTCAATACGGCCGTATTGAAGTTCAAAAACCTCAATACGGCCGTATTGAAGTTCAGTGCAGCCATATTGAAGTTCAGTGCAGCCGTATTGAATTCAATGCAGCCGTATTGAAGTTCAGAAACTTCAATACGGCCGTATTGAGTTCAGTGCGGCCGTATTGAAGTTCAAAATGTTCAATACGGCCGTACTGAACCTCTGGGAGGCCGTATTGGGCTTCATTCCTCCCACTTTTCTTATTTTAGCTATCCTAAGACCTCTAGACCTATAGAGAACCCTCCTTGGGCCTTCTGGAAGTCCTTCTGGCTGATCTTCCTTCAGTCTTCGAGAGTCTTCAAGCTTTATTTCCGACCCGGACAATTTTAGGGGTCTACAGCTGCCCCCCCTTTACTTAGTCAAACGGCCTTTTAGTGTACCGGTTGACAAGTAAAGGAGTTGACCCAATTGTCCGGGGAATAAGGCCATCCTTCCGACTTGTAGTGTCTTCCGGTGGAAAATTGTTGAGTAGCCTCTCCAGGTTGAGTTTGCCCTCTCCAGGGTGAGTATTAGTCGTCGCCTCTCCAGACTCATTGCATACCTCGGTGCTCTGGACATCTGGGTAGCTGAGTATTGCCTCTCCAGGCTTGTGCATACCTTCGTGCTCTGGACATCTGGGTAGCTGAGTATTGCCTCTCCAGGCTTGTGCATACCTCGGTGCTCTGGACATCTGGGTAGCTGAGTATTGCCTCTCCAGGCTTGTGCATACCTCGGTGCTCTAGACATCTGGGTAACTGAGTATTGCCTCTCCAGGCTTGTGCATACCTCGGTGCTCTGGACATCTGGGTAGCTGAGTATTGCCTCTCCAGGCTTGTGCATACCTCGGTGCTCTGGACATCTGGGTAGCTGAGTATGCCCTCTCCAGGGATTTGTGATAGTTTTGTCTCAACAGTCCACGATGCTGCTTCGACGGTTGTTTTTTATTTTGGTGCCGCTGAGGGCTGGATAACGCAGGGATCCGTCTAGGGGATGTGCAGTTACTCATAGGTTCTTGTGTCCCAATTTTGCATTGCGTAATTGGTGCCCGTTGAGGAATTTCTGTTTCCTTGGGGTGTAGACACAAAGATGCTCTTTCTGAGATGAGCGGTGCCTTATGGTTGGCTGACGTCCTTTTGACGGTGGTGGAGTATCCCGGTTATCCTTATTCGGGCGACTCTTTTTGTTTTTCTGGTTTTGTTGCCTCTGTGTAGGCTATTATCCGCTGGGGATTTTGTCATTGATTTTGATTAGCCTCTTCTGTTAGGCATATCATCTTGATGTTCAATGTTTGGCTGAAAAGCCAGATTCCGCTTGGGGAATTGTTATTGATCTTTTGGATTTTTGCTTTTTGTAGGAATGCCTCTGTGTAGGCGACTGGGGATTTGAAGTTCTTATATATCCCAGAGTATTATTTAGAAAGCCTCTTCAGGCTTAGCTTCACTCTTCGTTTGAGTTGGAAAGCTATCTTCCACTGAGGAAGTCTAAGTCCTTTGACTTGGATATTTTGTTTGGATCATGCTTCCGTTGGGGAATTTTGCTGATCTCGCTTTGATAGCTTTCACTAGGGAATTTGGCCCGTGAGTGGAAGCTGAGATATCTCTGGGGAGTATTATTTCGGCGAGCCTCTCCAGGCTCAGTTATTCTAAGAGAGTATTATTTCGGCAAGCCTCTCCAGGCTCAGTTATTTTGTAGGAGTATTGTTTCGGCAAGCCTCTCCAGGCTCAGTTATTCTGCATGAGTTTTGTTTTTTGTTCAGCCCGAGAATGCGAGCTGAGACGTCTTTTGGAGAGTATTATTTCGGCAAGCCTCTCCAGGCTTAATTATTTTGTGGGAGTATTTTTTCAGCAAGCCTCTCCAGGCTCAATTATTCTGTGGGAGTATTATTTCGGCAAGCCTCTCCAGGCTCAGTTATTCTGTGGGAGTATTGTTTCGGCAAGCCTCTCCAGGCTCAGTTATTCTGCATGAGTATTGTTTCGGCAAGCCTCTCCAGGCTCAGTTATTCTGTATGAGTATTGTTTCGGCAAGCCTCTCCAGGCTCAGTTATTCTGTACGAGGCGATCGATTTTCTAAATCTTTTGCCTTTTTTGTCGTTTTTGGCTTTTTCTGTATTTTTTGCCTTTTTTGTCATTTTTTTGGCTTTTTCTGTATTTTTGCCTTTTCTGTTGATTTGCGGCTTTTTCTGTTGACCGCTGCCATACACAAGCAATTTTTCCTATTTTCTATTTTATGCAATTGCCTCGTGATAAAGTCTTTGAATGTGCAACTAATGTGTGTGATGCACAAATGCAAGTTTTATTATTTAATGTTTTTAGAAAAATGAATGGCTCTCCCTATCCTCCTTTTCTTGGAGGAATTTCTGTCATCGACGTGAGGGAATATTTTTGTGAGCCTTTTATGCAGGAGATTATGGATTTTATAGGAACCCCTCCAATTTTCTTTATTGACCGATTATTAAGGAATTTCATACAATTTTTTAGAAATACCAATTTTAGAGGCATAATCACATGGTCAAGAGAGAAGAGAAAATGAATAGATATTTTATTGATATTCACAAGTGTTTTTACAGAAAGATATACAGAAGGATTTTCTGAAGAATGGCTGGCCAGGGTAGGCTATATACATTGGGCTTAACAATTATATCTGTAATTGTTGCTCTTTACATTCCCCTAGTTGCTTCGGGTGAGATGCCTGAGCCAGGAGCGTAGATGCTGCAAGACGCTTGCTTCTAGAAGATAATCACTTGAACCGCCTTTCGGTTTTCGATTCAAGTGACCGTTGCTTGCTTTGTTTTTGTATCTTATTCTTTTGCCCCTAATTTTTGCCTAGGACATATCCTAGCGGGGATAAATTCGCCTTTGTTTTGCCTAGTACCCTTGTACTGGCGGGCTTTTTATTTTGCCCTAACTTTTGCCTAGGACGCCCTTTTTGGGTTTTCATCCTAGCGGGTCTATGCAAGCAACGTCTTCAAGCATAGTACTTCTTTACCACGTCAGCGTTGACTGGGTATCGAAGTTCTTTTCCATCCATGTCTGTGAGGATCAGTGCTCCTCTTGAGAAGGCTCGTTTTACTACGTATGGTCCTCCGTGATTTGGGGCACACTTTCCGATTTTGTCCTTTTGAGTTGGTAGCAATTTCTTCATTACCAACTCTCCCTCATGGTAGACTCGAGGGTGGACTTTCTTGTCAAAAGCCTTTTTGATCTTCCTCTGATAGGCTTGACCATGGCATATGGCGTTCAGCCGTTTTTCTTCAATGAGGTTCAACTGATCATACCGGCTTTGAACCCATTCTGCTTCGGAAAGTTTTGCTTCCATGATTACCCTTAGGGAAGGTATTTCGACTTCGACGGGTAGCACTGCCTCCATCCCATAGACGAGGGAGAATGGAGTAGCTCTTGTAGATGTGCGTACAGAAGTCCTATAACCATGGAAAGCGAAGGGTAACATCTCGTGCCAGTCCTTAAATGAGACAACCATCTTTTGCACTATTTTCTTGATGCTCTTATTGGTTGCCTCGACTGCCCCATTCATCTTTGGCCGATATGGGGAAGAGTTATGGTGTTGGATCTTGAATTCTTGGCACAGTTCTTCCACCATTTTGTTGTTCAGATTAGATCCATTATCAGTGATGATTTATTTCTCCGTGCTTCCACTAGATTATCCTAAAATCTTTTGGGACAAGAGAGAAAAGAAAAGAAAGATATTTTTGTTCTGAAGTTTGTGTTTTAGAGGGGATTTATTTTTCAAAACTGGTTTTTGTAAGAATGAATGGCCAAGGTAGGCTTATGTGTTTAGGCTTGTTTGATTAAACACTTATGAAGTTAAAAAGTCGTGTTGTGATTCGACAACTTGGATAGCTTCCCTTGAACCTTTCTTTTTGAATTCGGTTCATGGTACCATCATGGATTTATTTTTGTTTTTTGATTGTCCTTATTTTTGCCTAAAACACCCTTTTGTGGCGTTTTAGCGGACTTTTGTTTTTGTTTATTTTTGTAACCCTAACTTTTGCCTAGGTTACCCTTTCGTGGGATTCCTAGCGGGTCTTTTGCTCTTATTTTTGCGCAGTCCCCTTTTTGAGTTTCCTGCCGAGCTTCTTTTATTTTGAAAGATTTCTTTTTACCCATGATGGCACTTGTCAAGGCCAAGGGAAGGTGCTCCAAGTCGTCACACACACCTCCACATGAAAATGATGTGGGTTTATTATTATTAAGATGATTTTAACCTCATTCATGTTTATTCAAACAGGGTTAAAAATGATGTGGTTTAGAATTTTATTATAAGCAAGAAAAGAAGCAATGAAGAATGATTTTATTATAATCATAGCGGAAACATGTGTCCTTATTTCATCACTGATATGGGTCCCAATGTTGACCTCTTATATCTCTCGGCCATGCCCCAAATTCACAGTCTCCAATTTCTCTTGACGAGCTTCTTGATCTAGCAATCTTTGCAGATCCGGAGAAATGGTCTCCTCATCACTGTCCAACTCAACCCATTTATCCTCAACTTTCGGATCCCGGTCAGAGCGAACAATTACAGACATAATTATTTTATTGGTTCTGTTTAGGTTTAGAATTATTAATGAGAGAGAAAAGAACAAAAAAGAGAGTAATGTGAAAAATGCCTCTTTATTGATATGTATTAAAACTGTAGAAAAACCCTTATTTACATGAAAGGTCCTCATGATCTCGGGTACTGATCATGAGTCCCAAAAAGAAAATTAAGGAGGGGCCCTATCGTGGCTTGCCCTTCTCTCTACTCCTGCTTTGGCAGAGGGTTCTTGCTCACGTCGGGCGCTGTCGAATCGAAGGTGACCCACCCAGCATCAATAAGGTCTTGGACCTTATATTTGAGAACTCTGCAGTTCTCCGTTGAGTGCCCCGGTGCCCCCGAATGGTATAGACATTTATCTTGTGGATTGTACCAATCGGGGTAGGGTGGATCCATTTTCTTTGGTGGAACATAAGCTAGAAGACGTGCTTCCACTAGCTTCGGCAGGAGGTCGCTATATGTGGTCGGAAGTTTATCAAACTTCCTCACAGGGTTGTATTGCGACTTTCCCGACTTCGAAGTGGAAGAAGATGAAGAAATATTTATGGCGTTGACTCCTCCCTCCTTCTTCTTCCCGAAGGCCTTCTTAGCTTCATATGATTGGGAAGGCTTAGCCAGCTTCCCACTTTTAAGTCCTTGTTCCACTCTCTCCCCAATGGTGATGATGTCCGAGAAGAGTGTCGTTGTGTTCCCTATCATTTTATCGTAATAGGGACCAGTCAACGAGTTGATGAATAAGGACACCGTCTCCTTATCCGACAGCGGGGGCTCTATCTGTGCCGCCAACTCTCTCCATCGTTGGGCGTACGCCTTGAAAGATTCATCATTTTTCTTACTCAAGGCTTGAAGATCTGACCTATCGGGTGTTAGGTCGATGTTGTATTTATAGCGCTTGAGAAAGGCGTCGGCCAACTGCCTCCATGTGTGTACTAGATTTCCATCCAGCTGCATATACCAATTGAGTGCGGTTTCAGCCAAGCTCTCTTGAAAACAATGAATTAAGAGCTTTTCATTGGTAACATATGCAGCCATTTTTCGGCAATACATGGTGAGATGACTTTTGGGGCAAGTCGATCCCACGTATCTCGGGAAATCTGGCATTTTAAATTTAGGAGGAAATTGAATATCCCTCACTAAGCACATGTCTGCGGCATCTTTAATATCGAAATCATGCCCCTCCATAGCCCTTAGCCGATCCTCTAGGGCGTGGAATTGTTCCTTTGAAACTTCGGGCTCTTTAATCATAATTCCAGCCCCAATAGGTATGGCGTGTGGAGGCTCTTCTTCATGCACCTCCTCTTCCTCATGATGGGACCCATGGTCACTGTGGCTTGATCCATGGATGTTATGTTGACGCATGAGTTCCATCATTTGCGCCATCTGCTCTTTAAGCTGTGAAAGCTCGGTTGTGAGCTTCTTATTTTGCTCCTCCAATGCTTCCATTTTCTTGATTTTCTGCGCGCGTGTGAGGACAGAGAGATGACCAGCCACTTTCTAAAATGAATGTTTTATTCTAATTAGTTTATTCATGGTATGAATACACTCTTGATGTCAGCTTGATAATCTGTCATCTTTAAGGCGCTGCCTTTTTAAGATGAGAGTTTATCACCCTCCTTAGCCTATGATCTCTCCACAACGGAGAATCTCAATAGTCACGGGTCTCTTTCACTCACATCGAGAGGGTATTAGTGAACCTATAAATGATGATGAGGATGCATGAGGTATTATTGATAATGATGTCTATGCTCCTTACTTTTATTATATTTTCACACATTGGTTTTTCCTCTCATGTCATGACACTTTCATGCATGGGGATTATTCTTAGACCTTATCACGAGGTTTTTTTTTTTTTTTTTTTTTTTTTTTTTTTTTTATTAATGCACAAACAATTGCACATAAGCATTTACACAAACAATTCACTCATCCACGAACAGTCACGAGCGAATCACGAGGTAGGGGTTTCCTGCAGAAAGGTGCATATTCAAGGTGGTTCTAACTGTTCTCACCGGTCTGAGGCCCCCAAGGTGCCCCCATTATAGGGACCCAATTCCTCTCGTCGTAAGCCGATGGAAAGCTCCAACGCACTGTCGGACTCGAGTTCATGGTTATCACCTTGAGTGATGCTTTCCGACAACGGTCTACGGGCACCTATAGACCCATTCGACAACCGGCCGTACTAACATCCACTCCCTATGGCTTACCACTCATGCCCCCGGGTATAGAGGGAACTGTTGTGTGCAAAGGTTTGTGTGCAGTTTGTATTTCAAACAATTGCGGAAATTTAAACAAACAACAGTTATTAAAAGCCAAATAGGTAAAACGTGTTATCATACAAGCAAGGGGTAATAAAGTAATTTTAACTATTATTTGTTAAAAATAATCTGTCACTAAATGGGACTAACTCTCGAGGCTTCCCCAGCGGAGTCGCCATCTGTCGCCACCGGCCCGAAACGGGCTTTCGGCATTCGCGAAGGATGGTTGGACTCTTTTATTTGTTTAAAAATATGGATTGCTAGAATGACTTATTCTCAAACTGAGACCTTGTCAAACGAGCAATTTTATTAAAAGGCTCACCAATCCATGTTAATCCCAAGCGGGACCCTCCATGGATTAGCGGTTTTCATAAAAAGGAAGGGTTCATGGAGTCGCCACCAATGTTTTACTCAAAACATTGGAAAAAGAAGTTTAAGGCAATCGATTCAAAAAATCGACTTCGGCCATTACAACCAGAGTCGGGTAAGGGAGTCGGTTACGCGTGGGGAAGGTGTTAGCACCCCACAGCGCCCCTTTCGGGTTCCCTATGACAGATTATTTAAAAATAATAGTGCAAAATTACTAAATTACCCCTATTTATTCTAAGCAATTATAAATTAACTATCTACATGATGACAGTTTAAATATGTACACACAGAAAGCGGTAAAAGAAGGGACTTTAAAGAGATAAACCTTTGAAGCGTGCTTTCTTATATATCTTGACAGAAATTGGGAAGCGTTTTGGCGTTCCCTCCCTTTACAAGACCGCTCGCTCCCTTCTATAAAATTTTAACTATGGAAATCCAGAGGATTTCCCTTCGACTAGTTCGAGACTCAAGCAAAAAGCTCAGAACTCGAGAACTTTGTCGGATCAACTCTCCGAGTGATTTCTAGGCAGAGCACTGCTCAAAAAAACCCAGAATACTCAAGAAGAGGGTTAAAACTCAGTGTGAAAGTGTAGAATGACGTTCCATTGACGTCATATTTATAGGGATGAGGCTCAATACAGTCTCTGGGGGTCAATACGGTCGGTATTGAAGTTTTGAACTACAATACGGCCGTATTGAATTCAATACGGCCGTATTGAAGTTCAAAAACCTCAATACGGCCGTATTGAAGTTCAGTGCAGCCGTATTGAAGTTCAGTGCAGCCGTATTGAATTCAATGCAGCCGTATTGAAGTTCAGAAACTTCAATACGGCCGTATTGAGTTCAGTGCGGCCGTATTGAAGTTCAAAATGTTCAATACGGCCGTACTGAACCTCTGGGAGGCCGTATTGGGCTTCATTCCTCCCACTTTTCTTATTTTAGCTATCCTAAGACCTCTAGACCTATAGAGAACCCTCCTTGGGCCTTCTGGAAGTCCTTCTGGCTGATCTTCCTTCAGTCTTCGAGAGTCTTCAAGCTTTATTTCCGACCCGGACAATTTTAGGGGTCTATAGTGGAGAGCGATCACAGGCCACGAAGACTATCATGCCGGGGTGAAGGTATAAATATATAATAAATAAATAAATAAATAAAAATTCTTGTTTATTTGGTACGTGAAATTATTTATTCTATTTACACATGATTTTTTTTCCATATCTATGAATTTCATTATTTTAAGTTGTGAATTCTTGTTTTAGAAAATGAATTTAAATATTTTATTTTGTGAAAGATTAATTTTGGTTTGAAAGAATATTTTCAATAAAATACCAAAATTTTTAGTTTCCACCACATATTTTTTTAACAATCAATTTAGTACAAGTACTTTATGTTTATTTTGACTACAAATTAAGCATCAATTTTACTCTTCTTCTTCCTTTATTTTTATTTTATGATCATATGGATTCAAGAAGGAAAAGAAAGAAAGAATAAAAATAATAATACTATTCATTGATTTGACTCAAACCTATCTAATACCTATTTTATTCCTTTTAATCCAAAATTAAACCTCTTATTTCTCACTTTTCTCTCTTTCTCACGAAGCTTGGAGAAGGGTGGAAGGAGAAAAGAAACTTCTCCATTTCTTTCAAGTATCTTCACAACTAAGGCAAGTTCCCTAGCTTTTGGAGCTTCCTACATCTTCTTTTAGTTCTTCTCTTCTATTTCTCTTTTGTCTTACCTTAATCTTGTTCTCCTTAGGAGAAAGTTATAAAAAGCTTATTCTTTTGTCATCTTATCTTGTGTTAAGCTTCTTTGAGGTAAGGGTTGTTGATCCAGCCTTCAAACTCTTACTTGTTATAGTTTCTTTTCATTTTGAAAAGTTGTTAAGAAAAATTCGTCACTCCCTTGATCTGGTCTCCATTTATATAGTTATTGTTTTCAATTTTTTGATGCTAAAAATGGATTCCTTGGGTATGAAAACCTAAGATTTGGTTCAAAGATCTTTCAAAATAGAATTTCTAGCTAAAGATATGAGTAAAACAAGTTTTGAGCACTTTTGTGAGATCAACTGTTTGGAACACAAAAATAATGTATATTTTTTGGATGGTTACCTTGTTTTAACATTGTTTTTAGTATTTAAAATTTTCTAACAAAGTGTGAAAATGCATGTTTACACATTTATTTTGTGAAAAATTGATTTATGAGCAATTTAGCACTTATAATTAAGATTTGGTACTTTGATGCACCTATTGTTTTGTTTGTTTCAGTTGGTTTCTAAAATGATTTAATGTTGTTACTTTGACCTCAAAATGAATTTAGAACATGAATAAAATTGATGTTTGTAATATGAAATATTTATTTTGAAACCTTAGGTTAGTTGCCAAAATGACAAGACCGTTAGAGTGTGAACTTCAGCAATTTAATTGTGGTGTGGGAATTTATTTCTTGTTTATATATATATATTGGATTGTGCAACTTAGTTGAGTTCGGGGTGTTCGACCTTCAACATATTGGTTAGGATGATATTGTAATACAGGGTTATTGCTTGTCTTGATTTGACTTATTAGAATGAATTGTTTGGGGGTATATGAATTTATAGTTGTTATGCTGCTCACTAGTTTATGTGGCTTTTCTTGTATTTATTTTCCTTTAAGTTCTAGTATGCTAGAAATGTTTTGTATTATTTTCTTTCAAATTGGTTTAATGATTATTATGTTATGTAGAATTAAGTATTAAACAACAAAGTTTGGGTTATGGTATAAGGAAACTTTAAGTGGTTGTGTGGATAATTATAGAGATACACTGGGATACAGGAAAAATGGGTCTTTTGACCTTAGGAAGTTGGAAAATGATGAATCTGATTGATATTTGATGTACACATTTGACGTGTTAGAAGTCACAGGCTTCACATTCCACTTCTAATGCTGATACGAACTGTACTTTTAGCCAAAAGGTTGTATGCATTGACATTGTATCTATCTGGAGTGTTAACCAACCGACAACTATCCACATGTGGTGTAAGACCATCATGACTTAAAGGTTTTGATGGCAATGTTTGGGCCCAAGTTAACAAATTAATGTGTTAATGATTCTTTTAGGATACTTGAAAGTAAATTGTTGAGAATACCATTAGGAATTGTTGAATGATTATGTATTTGTTTATTTTATGATGTTTTATTGTATGTTTGTTTTTGTGTTTGTGGAGTTTGAAGAGCTGGGGAAACTCACCCTTATAGCCCATATTTCAAGAAATGATGACTCCATAGAGAACACTTCATCTTGTTGAGTATCAGTATACCCATGAGATAACTTTAAAAGCTAAAATGCATGTATTTTATAGTTATTATAGATTGTTGGTACATACCTTAAGCGAGCAAACCCAACCACTAATTACAATAGAGGTGAATGTGACTTTTATGATGCCTTCCAACTGGAGATCAGGCATGCAAATCCATCATGTGCGATACTACTATGTTTATTATGGCATAGAGAGACCTGCAAATGCTTTGAGGTTTTATCAGCAACTTTTTGATCATGATGCTTCTGGTAGGCCTACCTATCAGACTTTTCAATAGGACACGGGAGTTCAAGTGTATGCTCATGAGGAAGACTATGATCTTAAAGACTTGACTCCAAAGGAATGGGAATTATGTGATAGTCTATTTGGGGAGGGTTAGTTCATATATGTTATTGTTTTGCTCTCTTATTTTGGGTAGACTACTCTGAGTATAGGTTATTTCCTTTTTAGTTGTATATTTGGGATGAGAAATTTTCTATACTCTCTATGCTAATACTCATTAATGTACTTGATACCTACAAATTAAGTCACATTGCTTTGATAGTGACATCTCAACAAACTTTTTAAAAGTAATCATTAGTTTAGTAGTTGTAATGAATAGGTTAGGTAGTTGGAGTTAACTTAACCAAACCTAGGTTATTCTTAAACTAGGATTAGCTTAGCTTGCTCCATAAGCTTCTAGGCAACTAATTAGACTTGTAGACATTTAACTAGAGTTAGTTAGCTTAAGTACCAGATAGCTAACCATGGTTACACTTAACCATGGTTAGTCTAGCTTGCACCATAAGCCAACTAAACTCTATATATTATAGTTTTGACCTATTTTGTAGGAAATTTTGAGTATATATTGGCTGAGACTTTGCTCTCAAATTCTCTTTCTCAAAAGCCTAAATTCTCTCTTTCATTTGCTTCCGATTCTCTTATCCTCTTCCTAAGAGTATGGTGAGATTTGAAGTGGTTTATCTTCTACCTTGAAGTGACACCACTTGAAGAGAGTTATTTACCATTAAAGATGAGTCCAAAGGGATTCTCTTCCATTGAATACCTTGAAGAATTTTAAGAAGTGTCAAAATGTCAAAGATCTAGGAAGAAGCTTGAAGGAGAAGCTTCATCAATCAAGTCTCTCCTCGAGGCTTACATTAAGAGATCTCTATCTTCCTTAGGTTATATGCTAAGAGAACGCCTAGTAATAAGTACCTCTCCTTGTACAAGCTCAACAATATCAACATCACTACAATCCTTTAATGGTGACATATCATCATCATTTAAGCTCACACTCTCCACATCTCCATTATCCATTATAGTCATTACTTTTTTTGTTTGGACATTGAGATGCAATGTGTCCAATTCCTTGGAACTTGAAACATTTGATGTCATGTGATCCAAAACATGTGTTAGTTTCAATTTTACCTTTAGAAGAATTTAATGAATTCCTGACCTTTAAATTAGGATTTTCAACAAATTTGTTATTATTCCAATTTGATTTCCATAAAGAGTTAGAAGATGAAGAAAATTTGGAGGAGCTTTTTGACTTTATTTTTCTTTCTACCTGAATTGCCTTGTGCAACAAATCTTCCATCTCCACATAATGTTGTAACTCCACCACATTTGTTATCTCTTTCTTTAAGCCTCTAATGAACCTCGCCAAAGTTGTCTTATGGTTTCCCTCAACATTGACTTTAATCATGGCTATCTCCATCTCTTTGTAGTAGTTTTCCACACTCATAGATCCTTGAGTTAAACTTTGTGCAAGTCCCTATGGAAATAACTTGGTACAAATCTCCTTCTTGTGACAACCTTCATCTCTTCCCATTACGAATAGGCCTTTCTCCATTCTTATGTATGTTAATCACAAATTGATCTCACCAAATACTAGCATAATTAGTAAATTCAACAACTGCCAATTTTACCTTTTTCTCTTCTAAGTAATTATGAAAATCAGACACATGTTCGACCTTTCTCTCCCACTCCAAGTACAATTCAAGATCATTTTTTCCTTAAAATATTGGAATTGTCATCTTGATAATGATTGTCACTTTTTGGTTCAAATCTTCTTCTTCATTTACTATGTCTTCCATCTGAATGCTCTTCTTTTTTCTCATCACTACGTTGTTTAGGAGGGGTTCTAAATCTAGAATTAGATTGTAAATCATCTTATCCTGCATTTAGAGTGTTCAATTATTTTTGAATAGCCTTCACAAACAACTTGAAATCAACAACATTTTCTCTTCCACACATGATTAAAAATGTTGCACAAATTTAGTTAGAGGAAAAAAAATACTTACCCAAACACTCTCATGTGTTTTACTCTCTCGTGTTTCACTCAATTTGGCTTTTCCTTTTTATGGTCTCACCACTCTTACTTTTTACCACTCAACTTTTCCTTATAAGCTCTTAAGTAAGAACTTTTGAGGATGATTCTACGCAATAAGAAACAATAAGAGATGGTTGATGTGATAACTTTAAAGAACAATAACAAGGAAATTGATGAAACAAAACTGACAAGGAATTGGTTTCTTTCTTTTGATTTTTTAAGGGAATAAGGCCATGAAAGTATTTAGAATTAAATAAAAGGAAAATCAATTTTGTTTTTTGTTTTTTTATTGCACAGAATGTAATTTGAAGCAAAAATATTGGACAATACCAACAAATTTTTTTTTCTTATTTTTTAACTTTTTTAAAAATAAAAATTTTCAAGACTTTGTTTGCTTTTTTTTTTAACTTCATTTTTTTAATGGTACCAAGAGAGAAGAAGTACAAGAGATAACAAAAAAAGATAATCAAGGATTTTTTTAACTTCATTTTTTTTAATGGTAACAATGATTTTTTTTTTCTTCAGATTAAAGAAGATAAATTGATAAAGGATAGATACACATGAATTTAGGAGCCAAAGCTCTGATGCCAAATGATACAATTTTTATAAGATAGGATCATCTAAAAATAGGTAAAGTAACAAAGAAAATTTTGACCATAACCACGACTTGTCAGAAGAACCAAAGTTATCTAAAAGAAGTGTGACCCTAATTTTGACATGTCGGTAGAACTAACACTATCAAGTTTTTATCCAAGAAAAAATGAAAAAACCCTCACAATGAGAAATTCAAAATTGTTATGAAAGAAAGAAAAAGAAAAGAGAATAAACAAGACAATATGAGATAGAGAAAAGAATATGACTGATGTATAATATTTGGGAGAGGACTAGCCTATTTATAAGTACATGTGGTAACTGAACAATTACACAAAAAAGGAATAATACATAATGAAAATATAAATGATAATAATTGATAGTGAATATTGGCATCCACTAATTCAGCATTAATTATTATTTATAATACTTCCCCTTTGGATGTCCAATATTTAGAATGTACCTCATTAAAACCTTACTGGGAAAAATCCTATGCGATAAAAACCTAGTGAAGGAAAAAAAGTACATCATTCATAAATATTTATTTCTCCCTTTCATGCACACAATCTTGAAGCAAATGAAGTCCAATCTTATGTATCAATTGCTCAAAAGCTTTTCTTGGAAGTGACTTTGTAAAGAGATCTGTTAGGTTGTCACTTGAGCAAACTTATTGAACATTTATATCAACATTCCTTTGAAGATCATGAGTAAAAAAAATTCGGTAGAATATGCTTTGTTCTATCTTCCTTTATGTATCCATCTTTCAACTATGCAATACATGAAACATTATCTTCATATATAACTATCAATGTCATTTTTCCAGAAGATAAACCATAAGTTTCTTATATATGTTGAATCACAGATCTTAGCCAAACACATTCACGACTTACCTCATGTAATGCTAAAATTTTAGCATGATTAGATGAAGTGGCTGATATGGTTTGTTTTACAGATCGGGATGAAATGATTGTACCACCACTTGTAAACAAATATCTTGTTTGTGATTTACAATTATAAGGATCTGACAAATAACCTACATTTGCATAACCATTTAGTTCTGGTTTGGAAACATTTGAATATAATAACCCCATATCCATTGTACCTCTAAGATTACAAAGGATTTGTTTAACTCCATTCCAATGTCTTCGTGTAGGTGAAGAACTATATCTTGCTAACAAATTAACAACAAATGTTATATCAGGTCGTGTATAATTAGCAAGATACATTAGTATTCCTATAGCACTAAGATATGGTACTTCACGACCAAGTATTTCTCCATCCTTTTCTTGGGGTCTAAATGGATCTTTGTTAACATCTAAAGATCTTACAACCATAGGAGTACAAAATGGATGTGATTTGTCCATATAAAACCTTTTAAGCGCCTTTGTTACGTAAGTTTCTTGATGCACAAGAATTCCATTTTCTAAATATTCAATTTGCAGTCCTAAGAAAAACTTTGTCCTTCCTAGATCCTTCACTTCAAATTCTTTCTTTAGTCAATCTATTGCTTTTGAAAGCTCTTCAGGAGTTCCAATAATGTTTATGTCATGTACATAAACTACAATTATGGCAAATCCATTTTTAGATTATTTATAAATATACATGGACAAATTGGATCATTTTTATATCCTTATTGTAACAAATATTAACTTAGTCGATTATACCACATATGACCTTATTGCTTTAGCCCATATAGGGATTTATTCAATTTGATTGAATAATTTTCTCTAGAAAAAGCATTGTTAGGCAAATTCAATCCTTCTGGAGTTTCATATAAATGTCAACATCAAGAGAGTCATACAAATATGTTGTAACTACATCCATTAGGTGTAAATTAAGTTTTTCATGTACACCCAAACTAATTAAATATTGAAACGTACTTGCATTCACTATAGGTGAATATGTCTCTTCAAAATCAATACCAGGTCTTTGTTAAAATTCTTGAGCAACTAGACTTGCTTTGTATCTCACAATTTCATCATTTTCATTTTGTTTTTGCACAAAAACCATTTGTATCCAATTGGTTTTACACCTTTTAATGTACATAGTACTGGTCCAAAAAACTTTTCGTTTAGAAAACTAGTCTAATTCTGCCTCAATTACATCTTTCCATTTTGGGCAATCATTTCTTTGTCGACAATCATTGATGGACTTTGGTTCTTGATCCTCAATATCATTTATTATATTTAGCGCTATATTATATGTAAACACATTGTCAATATTGACGTTGTTTCGATTTTATCGTATTCCATTAATGACATAATTTATTGAGATTTCTTTATTTTCAATAATTTCAAGTACCTAAGTTTCTTCTAAAACTGAAATATTAGTTATGTTAGAGGAATTTTTTGAGTTTTTACATCCTCAATTTGATCATTTTTCTCTTTAGCCCCCTTTTTTATTCGAGGATTCTTATCCTTGGAACCAATTGGTCTAGCATGCTTCAGGCATATTTATGACTCGTTTGTAGTATTAGATTGTCTAACATAGACTTCGACTCTTATTGGAGCATTAGCAACCGGTACATATGACTTAGTCACACTTTTTGGATCTGTGAATACATTTGGTAATTGGTTGGCTAAATTTTGCAAATGAATTATCTTTTGAACTTTCAGTTCACATTATTTTGTACAAGGATCAAGATAAGATAGTGATAATTCATTCCAACAAATATCTTTTTTCTAGCTATCTGTATTCTCCCTTTAATGTTGGGAAAATCAACTCATTGAAATGGCAATCGGTAAACCAAGCCGTAAATAAAGTTTCAGTTAATGGTTCTAGATATTTAATTATAGATGGAGATTCATATCCAACATATATTCCCAACCTTCTTTGAGGACCCATTTTAATTCTTTGAGGGGGGGGGAGAGAAATTGGAACATATACAACACACCCAAAGATTCTTAAATGAGAAATATTGGGTTGCTTACCAAAACACAATTGTAAAGGAGAGAATTTGTGATAACTTGTTAGCCTAATGTGAATTAATACTGCAACATGTAGGATTGCATGCCCCAAGTTGACATTAGAAGTTTTGATCTCATGAGTAATGATCTTGCAATTAGTTTTAAACATTTGATGAATGATTTTGCAAGTCTATTTTGTGTATAAACATGTGTTACTAGATGTTCAATATCAATTCTAATGGACATATAATACTCATTAAAAGCATGAGATGTGAATTCATCAGCATTATCCAAACAAATTTTCTTAATTATATAGTCAAGAAAATGAGCTCTTAATATAATTAGTTGAACTAATAATCTCGCAAATGTCTGGTTGTGAGTTGATAATAAACAAACATATGATCATCTTGTTGATGCATCAATTAAAATCATAAAATATTGAAATGGTTTACATGGGGGTGTATTGGTCCAAAAATATCACTTTGTATCCATTCTAAAAATAAGATAGATTCATTCCCAATTTTTGTTGTGATGATCTAATTATCAACATTCCTTGGGAACAAGTAGTACATGAGAAAATATTTGATTGAAGAATCTCCTGGCTCTTTAATAAGTGTCCGCATGAATTTCCAATTATTTTTCGCATCATGATAGTCTCATGGTGACCCAACCAATCATGCCAAACCTCAAATATATTTTGATTTGCAAACTTCTAGTTTACAATAGTATGTGTTTCAATTGTATTAACGTACATGCAATACAGTCCATAAAAGAAAATAGATAATTTTTCCAATACTTTCTTTAAGTGGAGTTTCATCATATAAAGATATTCTACATTTCCTTCATTGTTTGTTTCAATATGGAACTCATTTAAATGAATATCCTTGAAACTTAATAAGTTTATATAAGTCTTAAAGGAGTATAATACATTTTTAATATGCAACTACGTTCATCCTAGTAACAACATATTAGCTCTTATGAAGCTTTCAATTATATTTTGTAGAACAATATAATATTAACCTCTCACATTATTAAATATGAGAAGACAAAAATTAATACATATATACATTCACTTCAGGGAATGAAACAATGCTAGTTAAAATGATCTTGGGCATCAAAAATCTTATTATTTTGTATAGTCTTCAAGAGACAATAAATCAATTTAAGATCTTTCTTAATCCTTTTTTTTAATATTGTTTCTTTAGGAGTACGATAAATATATGAAAAATATAGCATATTTTTAAATAAAAAATAATTGTAAAAATGACATGCCTCTTCGTGCATCTTTAGACTTCAATTTAATTTCAAAATCTATATTAATTTTTTTGATATCATATCGATGTGTATAATCTACAAATAAATGTTTCATACAAAAAAATAAAATAAAAGACATATCTCACTAACACTTTATTTTATCATTTTAGGAAATGAATGATACAAGACAAATAAATAAATAAAAAATCTTTCTTATTATAATAATTAATAACAAAATGATAAAATATTTTCTAAAAATGATATGTAACAAAAATATATTTATGACATTGCTAGGCTGACTTTAAAGGGATAAAATAATGCTAAAAATTAGAAAAATTATTTTTCCTATAAATACTATATCGAAAAAAATTAAGGAAATAAAATTTGATCATATTTTCATTAAATGCTATCATTCTTATACAAATTATAATTAAATTATAACTGAATGGTATCTCCATCAATTCTATCAATAGAATTTAAAGTCAAACCCTTTAAGATTTAATATAATAACGCGCAAATTCAATCACATAATATGTCAATTATTTCATTCAATTCGTTTAGGAACAATATCAAATTATAAAAGTAAAGATCATAACCGTTTCAAGAAATCACACATAAACCTAAAAAGATTTAGAGATCGCTTCACTATCCACAATTTTTATAATTATCCCAAATATCATTTAATATTACAACAATGACATTGACAAAATTATTCTACTTCTGGTGGTACTCTTATTTATATCAAAGGATCAAACATAATATTTATATCATATTTATTTCTTTATCTATCCTTTTCTTTTTCACAGTTTGAAAAAATATTTCCATTTCCACTGAAAATTATTTTCTTTTCACTCTTCATATTATTTTCTCACTTCCAATGAGAAAAAATAAATATTCTTTTATTTTTATTGTTGCACAATTTTCTCGCTTCTGGTGAGGAAAAAGTATTCTTAAAATTTTTTTATTTGACAATGTCTTCTAGACCATTACAAAAATGTTCTTATAATTCTATTTTCATGATTTTGTCTTCAAGACCAATTATATTTAAATTTCACAATGATATGAACAATACAAATATTCTATGAAATAAATAATGTGAATAATATGATTAAAGATAAAATATGATTAAAAATAAAATATCTAACCTTGAAATATGAATTTGAAAAAATGACTTTCTTCGATAATTTTTTTTCACAACTTTGTCTTGTATGTTACAACACCAATGGAAAAAAGACTGTTGTGTTAACTCTAATGAAGGAAAGATTATCCTGTTGATAACGTGTTATGAAAGAAAGAAAAAGAAGAAAGAATAAACAAAACAATATGATATGGAGAAAAGAATATGACTGATATATAATCTTTGGGAGAGGACTAACATATTTATAAGTACATGTGATAACTGAACAATTACACAAAAAATGAATAATACATAATAAAAATATAAATAGTAATAATTAATAGTGAATATTGACATTCGTTAATTGAGCATTAATTATTATTCATAATAAAAATATAATTAATATTCAATCTACTTTGAATGATTACAAAAGGTTCCTATTTATATACTAAGATATGCAACCTCTAACTTCTAAGCATTACTTTCCACTAAGTCTCTACTAAGAATTAAAGTTTCACTAGCTTTTATTTTCTACTAAGAAACTTAAAAACACTCAAAAACTAACCTAGACAATATGAAAAATCATCTAACTTATTTAATAAAATAAAAAAAATATTTAAAAAATAAGAAAATAGACTTAAATAATTATTCGATCCAAAATTATGTAAGGTTTAGTCCATTAATATTTCTTCTTGATATATGAGTTTGGACTTGTCATGTTTCTCTTTAATTTTGAGTCTAAATCTTTATCAACTTGTAGGAAACTGATGCATTTTGATACAGCCTCTGAATCTGAATTTATCTTGATCTTCATAATTAGTTCTTATAAAATTAGTTTCATCATCCTTATCTTAAACTTTATCATGAGACCTCCAATATCACACAAAAACATCTTTGTCTCGACAGATTGCATCTTCTAAGTATATCTATGATATGAAGAAGTGGGTAACTTGCGGTTACAGCAAATGAGAGTGTGTTTTAACTGCAAACTTTCCTTTCCAGCCCTTCCCAATTTCTTGCTTTTTGCCATCAAAATTTTGTACTTGTCTCCCTCTTATTAGACGTCAACAAGCTTAATAGGAAAGAGATTTCTTTTTTTAATGGGTATCTAGAGAGTGTTTTTGTCTCTAGCTGGTATCCAAGTATCTTTTTCGAAGATATAACTTGCTATATGTTAGATTAATTAAGGCTTATGGAATAACAACAATATTCACACAACTCCACATTATTTCCACTTCTCTCCCTTCTTTCATCCCCTGTCACATCTTTCACTTTCTCTTCTTAGTTCTTATCTCTTTGTTAGGTGCCACACACCCAACAAGTATATAATGATCATTTTTTTCGAACAATAATAATTCTATTCCAAGAACCAATTTTCAATCGATCAAGAAGTTGGTAAGCAAAGCTTCCACCCTAAGCCGATTAAACGGGGTTTATTTTACAATTTTTATCATCACAGATATTATTCATATGAATGTTATTTTAAATAAAACATTAACTCAAATAAAAATCATCCTCATTATACTAACATATCTGGAGCTCTGAGATAAACTTGCAACATTTCTTCCTAAACATTACATGCAATAAAACTATTAACCATAAAAGAATAACAACATTAGTTTTCATAAAACAAAAAACGAACACAAAAAGTTAAATATCTTCGTTTGTGAATAAAAAAAAAATAGAGAGAAGAAAATGATGTCTGACAAAAATATGCATACAGCATCTATTTGGGTTCGACTTTTGTTGAAAGTGTGTACCCCCCGCTGTAGTCAAAGGCGTTACTACTACTATCATTAACATTATCCTTCCTAGTAAAAGTAGCATCAATGTAGGGGTGCCTCATTCCACCCTTAGAAGCTCCAAAGTCTGTGGCAGAAGAGGATGCAGAGGTAGAGTTTGTGTTCATCCCATCATTCTGCAAAATGGTTTCAAGTGCTTTCACAACTTCACTCATTGTAGGACGGTCTGAAGCTGATTCCTCAACACATTGCATTGCCAACTCCAGGAACCTCCCAAATCCTATGAGGTTTGGTGTGCTTCTTACCACTGGATCCATGAGTTCCCTCAGACCATAGTGTTCTTCATCATTCTTGTTCATCAACGTGCGCACCTCGCGGACAATGTACTTGCCCTTCTCAATTGGTTGTCTCGAAGTTATTAGCTCCAGCATCACTACCCCAAAACTGTATACATCACTCTTCTCAGTGAGTTGTTGGGTCATATAGTACTCAGGATCCAGATAACCCTGCAGATGTTAAGCATTTCAATTAACAAGATGTTGTTGTCAAAAAGTAAGAGGAGAAAGCAATATGAAAGACACTACCATGGAGCAACTAGAGTCTGTTTAGTTTAGATATAAGCTTAGAAGAGCTTTTTATTATAAAAAAAAAAAAGTTTTTTTCACTAGAGAAATTCTCAAAATTTATTTTAAGTTCGTATTTAAACAGGTTCTTAGTAATTTCTTATAAAAATACAAGTGAGATCTTGTGTCATGAGTCATGACATCAAATATCAAAGGAAAAGTTTCAATGTAGCTCACCAATGTCCCTTTAACCTGGGTTGAAACATGGCCTTTCTCACTGTCAGATACAAGCTTAGACAAGCCAAAATCTGCAACCTTTGCTGTCAAATTTTCATCCAGCAAGATATTTGTGGACTTAACATCTCTGTGGATTATGGGAGGGTTGGCGAGTTCATGTAAGTATGCAAGTCCTCTGGTTGAACCAAGAGCAATGCGGAGTCTCCTCTTCCAATCAAGATGAATGTCAGATCTCCCTGAAAATCACATTGATTGTTTAAGGTGTTTTATTATTTCTTATCTCTTGCAGTTGTATAATTAATGCCAAAACAAAAGCTGCACAGAAACATGTGTACTACATTGATATTTCAGTTCTATGCAATGAATTTTTACCAAATAATTCAATCAACAATACTGAATCTTAAGATTACTTTTCCTCCAGAGGATAAGCTTGCCACTCGAATATTCCTATACTATGAACTTACCTGACAAACTCTCCCTAAGTGTTCCATTTGGCATAAATTCGTAGACCAACATCTGTTCCCCTTGCTCAAAGCAGAATCCCACAAGGCCAACAAGATTCTTGTGGTGAACTCTTGAAAGCAACTCAATTTCAGTCTTGAACTCAAGGCCTCCTTGCATTGATCCTTGCTGCGCTCGTTTGATTGCAACAATTTTCCCATCTGGGAGAACCCCTTTGTACACCTAATAAAGTCAATAAAAGGGAATTATTAAACATTTACAAGAAATTAAAAACCTTTGAATATATAAGCAATACCTTGCCATAGCCACCAAAGCCTATCTCATTGCTATCAGAGAAATTGTTGGTGCATTTTTTGAGATCATCATAAGAGAACCATCTTGCTCCCTTTAACTGTGGTGCACCTCCACTATCCTTGCCACTTGGTCCCCATGATGCTGGAAGAAAGAGATGAATGTGGTTTACGCAAAGCTGATGATAGCTTTTCAACTTTTGGAGGTTTTATACACTTGTAAAGTTACACAAGTGACAACAAGAAACAAAAATATTGAATAATTACCAAATGGTCTGCTTAATCCAATGGCTCTCTCTGCGCGCTTCTTTTGTAGAATTGCGTATATAGCTAATACTATGAGGATCAGAACCAGAAATGTGCATCCAATTGCTATCCCAACTATGAATCCTTTGCTGAGAGAAGCTCCTTTGTGGGAACCTGAAATAATTTATTTTTAGTTGAATATCACTGTGACCAGTTGCATATTGTGAATGTAATTTGTTTCTGTTTTACCTGGAAAAGGATAAGGAAATGCAATAAAGTAATACGGTCCAAACTCCTTTGGAGGCTTGTAAGTTTGATTACTCAATTCAAACCCAATTCTTTGAACATCTGATCTGTTAAAATATTGCCCTATTGGTGGAAAGAGTGCTAGTTGCACTTGAAGATAATCATCACTATTGAAGAAGGGGTTTTGTAAAGAAACTGAGCCAGGAGTTAGACCCAATTTCACCCATAGGCTCATTTCAAGTGAATGGAAAGTATTTACATTAGATAGTTCTCTGAATAAGGGTCCTCTAAAGTACAGCGTTCCTTGATATGGATAGGCACATTCACAACTTTGGGGGCTGAGCTTTTGATCAGGAGGACAAGATTTGCCTCCACAATTAGCTAAACTGGTGGAATATGGTTGCTTAGCCTGTTGCTGAAGTTGGCAGTAATTTGTATTTGAGAGAGCAGTACACACTGGATTTCCTATAAGACTGAAAACCATGAGGTTGACATCAGAAAAAAAAATAAAAGGCCTTACAAATGAAAGTGCATACAAAGTTCAGATTGAAGAGCAAAACTTTCTCACATCAATGTATTTTTGTATTGTGTACTGAGTGTGACAGAGGAAATCTCATTGTCTTGCAGATCTACAAGCTGCAGTTGGGGACAAATGTTGTCACCCATGTTCAATGTATTGTTCAATGCATTGTTTCGTAGTTTCCTGTGGAAAATTTGAAAATATGAAAATTATGATGACTACCATTCTAGTGTTTGTATAATTTACTTATCTTCAACATAAAAGTTAGGCACTTACACTTGCTGTATTTGAGGAATGTCGAAGAGTTTCGATGGAAGAGGACCTTGAAGAGATCCAAACTCCATAACACTTCAGCACAGTGAAAATTATGCGGGGAAGAATTACATGTTATTTCAAGTTTAGGAAACAAGGGAGAAACTCTTATCTGTAATTAATAGACTTACAGAGTGGTGAGTGATGGAAGAGTTGTGAACCAAGTTGGAGCTTCAGATGGATCAAAAGAGTTGTTACTAAGATCCCTGCACAAGGTTATAAATTGATCAGCATTATGTGAACAATAAAATCATATTAAAGGGGAAAAAACAGAAACACCAACCGTGCAAATTACTTACACATAGTTGAGGGTATCCATTCCAGTTAAGTCGGGCAAAGGACCTATGAAATTATTATGTGCTAAATTCCTGAAAGAGATCAAAACTGTATAAATTTCCATTAAAGTTATTTTAAAATCCTTTTATATGCCCATATATCAAATATAAGTACCCACAATTCATTGATGTTTGTAAGGTTGTTGAGATTTGATGGAACCTCTCCTGTTAGGAAATTCCTATCAAGCCGGCTGTAATAAATTGGAATAATTATGGAATAAGATCATCACAATGATGCCTAACAAAAGGAAAAAAAGCTTAAGTGAATAAAAAGAAAATTAGAAATATAAAGAAGGAATCACTTACAGAACCTCGACGGTCTGAACTAATACTATTGTTGAAGGTATACTCCCACTTAAATTATTTCCATCAAACAATCTGTCACAAAGAAAAACCAAAGTTCAAAAGTTGAGATTATGAGCTTATTAATACCAATTTTGATGCCAAAATAAAAATGCCAACTTACATGTGTATGAGTATCATCTCAGAGCTAAAAAGCTTGGGGGGAATGGAACCTGAAAGCTGGTTCTTATTGAAATGGCTGCATTAAATAAAAATCAAAACACTGTTGATATAGTACTCGACGAAAAGATGAAAGGTACACTGTTTTTAACACATTGCTCTTTGCTGAACTAACGGAAAGATACTTATAATTATCATCTGAGAAAAGAAGAAGAAACTCACAAGTGCTTAGCCTTTAAAAGAAGGTCTAATCCAGGGGTGGTGGAGGTTGAAACTGGGATAGGCCCTGATAGTTGATTGTCTGCCAAGTCCAACCAATAAAGTTTGGAGAGTTTACCCAATGAAGGAGGTATTTTTCCAGTGAAGTTGTTTGAATTTAAAGCCCTGAAAAGTTCATTGAGATGGGTATGTTTTCAAATTAATCATCCCAAAAGGATTATTCTGAAAAGGGGGAGGGGGTTCACTTATATGTTATACAAGTAAATGCTTTTTACAAGGTTATTCTTACAAGAAAGATAGCTCTGAAAGATTTCCTAATGCATCTGGAATGTTACCACTGAAGCTGCAACCAGCCAAAATCCTGAAATAGGGAAGGAAAGCCTAAAGCAAATCACTAAAAGTTGCACTTTAAATGAAATCATGAAATTATATTGTTTCTTGAATCTTACAAAATATTTAGCTTGCTCAGGTCTCCTAGTTGTGGAGAGAGAGGACCTGTTAAACCTTTATTAAATGACAAGTCCCTGCAGTTTAATAAATTGGCAATGTTAATTAGCACCAACCATGCAATGGAAAATTGTTTCTCCTTTTTTGTAACAAAACTTAACTAGCTAAGTCAATGTTGTGGTGGCAATCTGCTTTAGAGATTATCACTTGAGGCAAGTTAGATTAGTAAGATGGTGCAACCGTTATCCTAGTCTTTAGTTTCATTCCAAAAAGAAACAGAAAACCATACTTACAAGGATATCAATTCTGTAAGTCCACCAATATCTCCACTTAATTTACCCTTCAAGCCCATGGTTGACAGTCCCCTATATTTAAAATGAACATGAGAATGTACTTTTCTTAAATTAGTAGTTGGAAAAGTGATTGAAAGGAAAGCGTGATGAAATCAACAAAGTATGTAACATAATGATCAATAACATTTAATTGCTGAATTATTACAATGCAGTAACCCTTGATTTGTTGCAGGTCACTCCTTCCCAGGGTGCTCCACAGGGGTCATCTGATTTGTCCCAGCTGGGTGGTGTGTTTTGCCATACATCTTTTAATGATCGAAGCGTAACAACTGCAACAGTGGACAACTATTAAACAGAATGCCCGGAACAAAAGTACAAGATGGTTCTTACTAATATGCCATTAAGGGTCTCTTTGATTTGCTTATGAGCTTTCAGCCAGGGTGAGCTGTTATTTTGTTGACCAACCTAAAAAGTTTTGAGTTATGAATTTATTTGGATAAAAGTTAGAAGTGTTTTTGAGAGCTTCTCTATTTAAAAAAATATATATATTTTTTCAGTAGAGAAACTTTCAAAAACTCTTTTAAGCTTGTATTAAAGCAAACTCTACATGTATTTTCTTCTTACCATAAACTGATAAAAGCCAATAAGAATTCAATATAAATGTTTCTTGCCAAGAAGGTTATCATGGGCCTAATTTGCTTTTTGTCTTTGTGTTTGAAATAAATCTAAAGAGTGAGTGCTAGCCAAGGTTTCAACTGATATCATGTTCTAATGTAGATAACTGTAAATGCTGGTATTTTAAAGAGGATATCGAACGACAGCTACATACACACCACTAGAAGAAATGCAAAAGTTCACAACTATTTGATGATTACATGATTACAATATCAATAACCTACATGGTCAATGGGAAAGCAACTTTAGAGAGAACAGAAAAACACTTGTATATAGGCATGTGTTTTAGGTAGCAAGATTTTCACATATCCATACATAAATATGGCAGCGAAGAGACTGAACTTGAACTGGAATCACTCTTACTAGGTGAATAAACAATTTTGAATTTTCCCCAACAAGTAATTGGTAACAAAAATCCCTTAATAGATTGATTTGATGGATGAACTTTTGATCACATAGTGCAAGGTCCAGAATGAAAACAGTAACATATGCACAAGTTCCTAAGTAAAAATATATAATTATCTAATAAATATTTTATTTTATTTTTTTGCATAAAACAAACATTCTCACTTTTTTAAGCATAAAACATTCTTGTTACATACCATAGTCACGTCCATATTAGATTCAAATCAGATCATGAGAAATTCGTAACTACTAATACAGATCACATTTAGATTTGGTTACTAAAATCTAAATAAACCATTTTAATACTTCATTCCATTACTCTTGATGAGCTATAGTTAGAAGATGATGACTCAAAGGGACAAAATGGAAATATTTGACCAAGAAAAAGAATGGCATAGCACATTACCGTCTTTAGGATCAGTGAATGAAGAAATGAGATGAATTTGAGCCCACAAGAGTCCCAGAAAGAGCAAAACACGAAGGACTGTCATGTTAAGAAGAGTTCTCTCAGCTGCTCAACTTTTGCTGATTTATTGTACAAACCTCATTAATATGATGATACAAAAATATTTGCTTCAAGTAAAACAAGGATATGCATTGCACCTAACATATAGGGCAATATTATGAAGCACCAAAGAGAAATGTTGCAGCTTAAGGATGAGGAAGAGGGAGCAGTCAAAAAATACCACTAGGCTTGAGAAAGGAAAAAGAAAGAAAAAGGCTTAACTAAGCTCTTTCCTACTCCATTTTATTGATTTTCCTTGTCTTAGAAGCTAATCTATCCAATCCCAATGTTTCCACTACCCATAACATCATCATATTCTCTCTTACTTTCTTTCTCCAAACACCAATTCTATCACAAACAACTGGCTTCTTACCGTTTCCTTCACTCCTCAACTAGTAGTGCCACATAAATGGAATAATAGTGCTTTTGGATTTTGACTCTAACATAGTTTCTCATCATTTTTCTTTATTATTAACCAATAAAAATAAATATCTTGCAACATGCTATGGGTTCTATTTCAGTTCAGTTGATGTTACATAAGTTATTGCCAGCAGTTGGGTAGGTGTGAGATGGTCCCACCCCACTAAATATTATATATGTGGATCTATCTTAATTGTAGGCAAAGTTTACACACGCTTATGCTTTTTAATGATTTTAAATTTCATATAATTATGTGTTAAGTAGCTACTATTTGTTGGTGAAAAGGAGCTAACATCGTAACTTAATTACGTATGTTACATTTTTTAGTAATAATAAAGGATCTAACAATCAAACTGTGTATTCAAAGAGGAAAAACTGCTTCAAGGTAATGTTTATTTTTTTAAAAATATATATAATTTCCATGCACAGAGTATAAAATATTTTACACTGTCAACCATTCAAAATTCATAATTTAAAGGCAATTATTTAAAATTCAACGAATTTATCTTATATAGTATTTTTAATTGAATGATAAAATAAAATTCTTTTAAGCTTATTGGTTTATAGATTATTCGCTCTCTTTTTTTTATCAGTCAAGGTAATGGTATTTTATTTTTTTATCTGTCAAAATCAAATTCAATATCAAAGAGTTACAACAATTTATGCACACTGTTCAAAGATTTAGAATTAGTATGACTCAAATATTTTATTGATACCAGTAATTGATATTGTAATAAAATGTTGGATAAATTAATAACACAGAATTAGAATTAGTATAACTCAAAGCATGAGTGATAACAAAGAACTAGCAGAACTCGTAGACAGATTTGTAAAATGTTAATTCGAGTGATGTGACTAAACTAGTCAAAGGTTCAATTCACTTTCAAATTCATTTGACCTATCAGTTTGGTTTGAATACTAACATTTATATATATATAATCAACCATTCCGTATAAAACATGAACACTATTTTATGCTAGAGTGTGTTGGAGACTTTTTCTTTTTTCGATGCAAGAGTTTGTAAGATTTTTTTAATTTATTATCTAATTCGATTTATATTTTTTATAATTATTTATGAATTAAATATTAATATTTTAAAATAAATTATTAATAAATAAAATAATTTTGTGTTATAATATAAATTATTATAAATTTAAAATGTAATTTATGTTTAAAAATATTTATTTATATAAATTTTAAATATAATTTATATATTTAAACATAGTATTTATTTATATATAATTTATTATAAATTTTAATTATATAAAATAAGCATATTTGTGTATTAGCTAAAATACTGGTTGTTATAAATTTCAGGATCATATATAACTTCACTTCAATTTAATATTATTCTGTTGATACATATTAAATGCTGTTCTTATCTGATGGTCCACGTGTTCTTCCACTTGTGGGCTTAAAAAGGGAAATTAAAGGGAAAAAATATCTTTCACACTTTGTTTTAGTTGTTCTACAAATTAAGGACTTAATAATAGATATATAGGTAGGTTTTCCAAATATTATATAATAAAATAAAAATTGACTAACACTATTCAATTAGTGAAGGTCCAAATAAAAATTTCAAGACAAAGGAATGAATTGTTTCTACATAACTAAAGATGTCAAGAAGTAATATCTTCTGATTAAATCTTGGAGCAAATATTTGGATGTACACTTGATATTTTGGAGACTAATTTTTCCTAGAAGTTGAAAGGTTACAACAAAAATTTAAATAAATGATCGAATAAATTAAACTGAAATAAGAAAAGAAAGTAATTTTAATGGAAACTTTTCAGAACGCCAGGCATTTGCAAATCGCATTTTATCACATTTAGACCTTAGTTGGCAAAGACGCATTCATTTCGTCCGCAAAAATTCAAACAAAGCCCATTCAATTAATTGGTAAAAGATGATATATCATGAAAAATATAAACTTTGAGAAGAAGAAAAAAAATTACATTTTTATACTCATTAAATGTTTATTTATTTTTCATTAAATTTGTTACATTAGTCATTATATGACATTAAACAAATAACATGACAATTAATATTTTAATAATATTAGATTAAATTTTACTAATATAGTTATAATTTTTTATATCATAAAAGTGATTAAATGAGATAAAAATGTGTTAAATTGCGGATGAATATTTAATGAAAGAACCAAAATAATAAATTTTATAAAATTAAAAGATTAAAATTATAAAATTAAAAATATAAAAAAGACTAAAATTATAGACTTGATATTACAAGATATCAAAGTAAAATTAAACTAAAAAATAATGTACAAACTATAGCATAAATGAAATATTTCATTACGTACCCTCCCGTATCCAAATTGATAACATCCAATTTTTGTCTTTTTAACAATAATTTTCTTTAGTATTTTCTTCCAACCCCAATCAACAACCCCTAACACGTAAAAAAACATGGAGATAAAATTATTAAAAGTGGTTCTATTTTTGACAAAACCAGCTAAAAAATTAATTAAAAGCTTTTTTAAAAATAAAATAGTACAAAAGGAGTATGATGGAGACTTTATGTCGGATGTAATTCACACAACATTAAAAATGTTGTATTGTAAATATGACAAAAAAAAATTATGATAGATGTTGATTCACTCATTATAAAAATTTATTTTTATGTCAGATGACTCAACACCCTTCATAGAATGTGTTAGAAACGGTCAACTTTGTAGTTGATACTAACATTTCTATGATAGGTGTAAATGTGTAACAACACCAAGCATAGAAAAATAATTATGATGAGTGAAACAACACTTGACATAAAAGTGTTTCAAAAGTTTCAGAAAATGCAATTCATGTTTTTCAACTCCAAAGTAGTGTTTATGGTTTCGCCACCTTTCCCTTTTCTTTATTACCCTCTTCCTCGCACATTCAAGTAAATTATTTTCCTCTTTTACTTTCATTTTTCCTTTTGTATATTTTTTTTATGGTTTAATTACCTTTTCCTTTTTCTTTTGTTTTGATAGTATGGTGTTTGAAACCAAACATGGGGATGAAAGTGACAAATGTGGTGGTGGAAGTGGCAAATGCAAAACACAACGACAAAAGATGAAAGAACTAGAGGGAAAAAGTGCGGTAGCGAAACACGAAAAGATATGACAATGCAACAAGAGGGAAAGAGTGTGACAATAGAATACAAAAAGATGTAACAAGAGGGAAAGAAGGTGACAGTAAAACACAAAGAAATACCACAATGAGAGAGAAAGAGTGTGATGACAAAATGTGAATGTCACGAAAGAGAAAGAACGTGACAAAAAAAAACAATTGTTAACCTAAAATATAAGTTTTTATGTCGATTATTTTTGCAACAACATAAATAGTCAAGACTTTCTATATCGTTAGGATCTATGATGGGTCTAGCACCAATATAAAAAAATATTTTTTTACCTAAATATTAATCATTGTGTCCTTTACCTAATGATAAGTCACTACCAATGTTAAATTGCGGATGAACATTTAATGAAAGAACCAAAATGATAAATTTTATAAAATTAAAAGATTAAAATTATAGAATTAAAAATATAAAAAAGATCAAAATTATAGATTTGATATTACAATATATCAAGGTAAAATTAAAGTAAAAAATAATGTACAAACTATAACATAAATGAAATATTTCATTACGTACCCTCCCGTATCCAATTTGATAACATCCAATTTTTGTCTTTTTAACAATAATTTTCTTTAGTATTTTCTTCCAACCCTAATCAACAACCCCTAACACGTAAAAAAACATGGAGATAAAATTATTAAAAGTGGTTATATTTTTGACAAAACCAGCTAAAAAATTAATTAAAATCTTTTTTAAAAATAAAATAGTACAAAAGGAGTATGATGGAGACTTTATGTCGGATGTAATTCACACAACATTAAAAATGTTGTATTGTAAATATGACAAAAAAAATTATGATAGATGTTGATTCACTCATTATAAAAATTTATTTTTATGTTGGATGACTTAACACCCTTCATAGAATGTGTTAGAGATGGTCAACTCTGTAGTTGATCCTAACATTTCTATGATAGGTGTAAATGTGTAACGACACCCAGCATAGAAAAATAATTATGATGAGTGAAACAACACTCGACATAAAAGTGTTTCAAAAATTTCAGAAAATGCAATTCATGTTTTTCAACTCCAAAGTAGTGTTTATGGTTTCGCCACCTTTCCCTTTTTTTTGCTACCCTCTTCCTCGCACATTCAAGTAAATTATTTTCCTCTTTTGCTTTCATTTTTCCTTTTGTGTATTTTGTTTATGGTTTAATTACCTTTTCCCTTTTCTTTTGTTTTGATAGTATGGTGTTTGAAACCAAACATGGGGATGAAAGTGACAAATGTGGTGGTGGAAGTGGCAAATGCAAAACGCAACGACAAAAGATGCAAGAACTAGAGAGAAAAAGTGCGGTAGCGAAACACGAAAAGATATGACAATGCAACAAGAGGGAAAAAGTGTGACAATAGAATACAAAGAGATGTAACAAGAGGGAAAGAAGGTGATAGTGAAACACAAAGAAATACCACAATGAGAGAGAAAGAGTGTGATGAAAAAATGTGAATGTCACGAAAGAGAAAGAGCGTGACAAAAAAAAACAATTGTTAACCTAAAATATAATTTTTTATGTCGACTATTTTTGCAACAACATAAATAGTCAAGACTTTCTATATCGTTAGGATTTATGATGGGTCTAGAACCAACATAAAAAATATATTTTTACCAATCATTCAAAGTTTTATAAACACTAGTAAAGCGAGAGAAAAGCCCTGTATAGTATGTATCTACCTACCATTCTATCTTTATCATTTTTATCTTGTCACAAGTATTTTCGATTTATTAGATTAGAGACTGGTCTCATTCATTATGAGTTGTAGGAAAAAAAAGTCATGTATGTAACTACCTACTTTTCAATCTATATTATTTTTATCTTGTCACTGATATTTTTAGTCTATTAGGCTAGAGACTAATCACCTTCATTGTGACTATGTTGGCCAAAATTAAACATAAGATCACACACACACATTTTTATCTTGCCATGAGTATTTTAGTTTACAAGGTTAGAGACTAATCTCATTCATTGTGACTATATTTGGCTAAAGTTAAACACAATATCACACACACATACACACATATTTTTATCTTGTCATAGGTAAGCTCAACCTATTTTGCTAGAGACTAATCTCATTCATTACACACACATGTATGTATGTATGTATGTATGTATGTATGTATGTATGTATGTATGTATGTATGTATGTATGTATGTATAAATATGTGCGTGTATAAAGAGAGAGAGAGAGGAATGATCCACTTATTCCAAGAGTAAGTCTTGGTAGATTTACTTCACTCAATAACTCATGGTCTACATCAAATTTTAATAATTTGATCATTAAATTAAAAAATTTAGGTCAAGTCTACAAAATTTTTTAAAATTTAAAAACAATTTGATAATTTTTTTTATTAATTTAAATTAATAGATAATCATAAAATTATTTTATACATTGATTTGGATTTATATAACAAAGTATCATATAATTTTTAAACTTTTAAAAAATTGTAAATTGATCTATACATTAAGAAATTTTAATAGAAATGGTTGAATCATTGAAATTTGATATAGAATATAAGTTATTAAGTGGAGTGAGTCTACCGAGACTTACTCTTTGAGTAAGTGGAGTATTAATAGACTTATTTTATTCAATAAATCACGATCTATTTTGAATTTTAATAATTCAACCGTTAAATTAAAAGTTCTTAATATATATCAAGTCTAAAATTATAAAAAAAAAAATGAAAACTATTTTGATATTTCATTTTATTAATTCAAATTGATGAATATTCACAAAAAAAATTATGTTATTTTGAATCTCTATAATAAAGTATCATGTAGTTTTTAAACTTTACGAAAATTTTAAATTTGATTTACATATTAAAATTTTCTAATTTAACTGTTTAATGATTTTTAATTAAAATGTTTTCACACATTTGATTAGAGTATGGTTCCTTTAATGTTTCAGATAAAGGACAAAATAAAGGATCACAAATACATTAAGCATTCCATCAAATCACTTTACAAGTCGACTTTGTGAGATTGGGATAGGCTAAAACTAATCTTCTAAGATGATAGTAAAGCATATCTTAGCGATTATTGTTGGGTTTTTCATGTCTCTCACTAATAGGTTGTTGCTACTAGACCACCCACAAATGTCTCTCGAGATGCTCAATCCTGAACATGTGAGATTTTGTTAGAGATCTTACATGAACTATTGATATGACTATAATAATGTATACAAGTAAAAAAAACAATAATTACCTTATAAGTCAGAACTGTAAGGTTGAGTTAGATTCTAAATTCACATTCTTAATATGTTATGAGGGCTTATTTTAGCAATTATTGTTAAACTTATCAAGTCACCAATGTTATCAGGTCGTTATTAAACCACTTGTAAATTAATGTCTAATCTTGCAAACTTCACACTCGATATGTACATTCCTTAACTTGTGGAGATGTGTTGAAACATGGCACATCAACTAGTAGTATATTCAAATTAGTGCATTTAAGTAGAGGAACAATCCTCATTAAAAATGACAAAATACTCATACTTGCAAATAAATGGGTACCCACTTGATAATGCGAAAAAAACAGATAGTAAGATACCTATACCAAATACCCGTGCTTTAAATATTAAAAAAATACTCTTATTATATATAAAGTAAATTGATTTAATTTATTTTCACATAAATATGTCATAATTATTTATTTTTAATACAAATATATATTACAAAATTATTTTTTAATCTAAACATATGTTTTAAAATGATTTATTTTTAATTTAATATTTTACTTTTTTATTAAAAATTTTACATTTTAATAAATATCTATAAATACTCATAAATATTTACACACGCACATATATATATATATATATATATATTTATATATATATATCATAATTATCAACTAAATAAATACCCAACTAAACAAAAAAGATGACGAGAAGTTGGGTACCCATGGCGTTCTCATCTCCACTCCGCTCTGTTCTCGTCTCTAACTCTCACCTTTCTAGCATGGCAGATGATAAACACACCTTCACTCTCGTATAAATACACCCCCTTTTTAAAAAAAATATATATATATAATGTCTAAATTACCCTTTTAAAAAAAATAAAATTCTTAAATTTACACCTCCCTTCCCCGCACCGGCACCAGAACGAGCCGTTCTGCTTGCAGTACGGGCCGTTCTGGGGCCGTTTTGAGGCCGTTCTGTTGCAGTTCAGGCCACCGCGTCACTTTTAAAATGGTTATCTTATGACTGATTTTAAAACTCCGATTTTAAAAGTCATTTTTGTACTAGTGTGTCTTTCCATAGAACAAGTAAGAGTCTTTCTCTTACAAGACCACCTGCTGCGCACCCCTCTTCTTTCTCTTTCTAGCACTCCTCTTCTTCTTCTTTTTTTCCCGCACCTCGCAAACCCCTCTTCTTTCTCTTTCTAGCACTCCTCTTCTTCTTCTTCTTACTGTTACGGAAAGTTCTTTCCGGAATTATATAAAAATGTTCCGGAAAATACTTTCCATAATATTAAATTCTTATTCCAGAAAGTATTTTTCAGAAATATTTTGTTACATAATTCCAGAAAGTACTTTCCATAATATTAAAGTTACTATTACGGAAAGTTCTTTCCGGAATTATATGAAAATAATTTTACTATTCCGGAAAGTACTTTCCGGAATGCTAATGACCGTAAAAGAACCTTTCTTATGCAGGTTATGGTAGGGCTAGTCCTTTTTTTCTATTCAGAATGACTGTAAAAGTATATTGCTTAATGACATTGAGCGAAAAAAGGCTTTGGGAAGAAGAGAGGTGTGGAATGTGGGGTGCAGGGAAATGGGGTGTGGGGAAGGGAGGTGTAAATTTAGGAATTTCATTTTTTTTTAAAGGATAATTTAGACATTTTATATATATATTTTTTTTAAAAAAGGAAGTGTGTTTATACGAGAGTGGAGGTGTGTTTATCATCAGCCTTCTAGCATTGATCCTTGTTCTGTTGGGCTTAAAGAGGCCTTCAAAATGCATATTGTGCGATTAATAACTATTAAAAGCATATCCACCAACCACATCCACAGTCCAGGGGCTTCGCAAATCACACGTTGGGCTTTTTTTTTTTTTTTTTTTTTTTTGTGTGTGTGAATGCTTTGTGTGCTTCTATTATCCACTAAGATAACGCTTTTAAGGTTCATGATATATACACTTTCTTTTTTTATAAATACACTTCTTTTAAAAAAAATAATTTTTTAAAATATTTTTAACTTTCTAAATTTTTTTTAATTTTACATTCACAACATTTAATTTTAATATTTTTTTTTACACATCATTTTTTTTTTAATTTTTACATGCACCTTCTTTTATTTTTTTTTCACCCCACCTATTTTGATAGGATGTGAAAATTAAAAAAAAAAAGTGTGTAAAATAAAAGAAGAAAGTAGAAAATTAAAAGTTGAAGATGTAAAATTAAAAAAATTTAAAAAATTATAATATTTTTTAATTTTTTTTAAAAAACTAAAGGAGATATACTTATAAATAAAATAAAAAAAGAAGTGTACTTATAAAAAAAAAAAAAAAAAAAGTAGGTGTATATATCATGAGCCCGCTTTTAATTTACAGAACTTGTGACCCAAAAACGGGTTCTGTGCTGCATAGATGAAGTTGGTGGCGATGTGGATGGTTGTGCTGTGCCCGAGAAAGAGAGTAGATGTGGGGGACTCCGATTGAAATTGAATTCATCACATTGATTATTTCTACTGCGTTTCGGTACGTTCCATTCTATTTTCTGATTTCTCGCCGCAAAGAGAGGTTATCTGCAACCAAGGAACCATATGTGCACGTGGTGGTTACATCCTCCATCTTTTAGTAGATTTTCAACACTGCAAATTGCAATCCAATTGCGAATTAGCCAGGGTTTTCAAAGTTTTTTTTTTCTTTTTTGTATTTTCAGCTTGTAAATTAAGTGTCTTTGATTGAAATAATTGTGGTTTGTATTTGTTCGGGCCTAGAAAACGCACTACAGATAATTTATCCGCTTGTATAAAATTCAGAACATTTATAAACATATTTTGTCTATCTTTATCTTAGGAAGGAGATTTTATACCTAGCTATTACATGTTCTTAAGCCTAGAATGACGAGATTTTGTGAAAATTTCGTCTTATAATTAAGTAATGTATTTTTATACTTAATAATGATCATTAATGATTATATTTAACATGCAATAAGTCCTTAGTCAGGAAAATGACTAATTATTCTAAGAATAAAAATTAAGTCAACAAATTGACAATTTGTTTCGAGAGGAGGGGATCAAGTAGATGCTCGATCAAGTACCTTAACAAAAATTTCTTGGATAACATGATGGAATAACACTAAGGCCAAGAAGACCAAGAGGTGATATATTGAAGGAGGCAAGAGGAATGGGTTAGTGTTGCAAATTCACAGGAGGAGCAAGCTTACTTTTGGGCCTTAACTCCTAAGTTTTTATAGCATTTATTTTTATTCCTATTTTTGCCCTTGTCTTTAATTTCCTATTTTACCCTTGTATTTTGGGGTATCTTAGTCATAGAATTTATTTTCTTTTGTATTTCCCATTTTACCCTTGTATTATGGGATGTTTTAGATCATAGGTTTTTAATTTTGGGCTAAGGTATTTAATTAGGGAGCTAGACACATTTTTGGTGGTGTTTGGACCTCTTTTTGGACTTAGAAAGGCTTAGGCCCAAGTGGAGGGTAAAGGTTGCATGGTCTTATCATGCACCTAGATGTAACCTAACTAAACCCAAAGATTCCATCCTTGGCCACCAAGTTGCATCTAGGGTTAATTTGGGTTTCATTTGGTGTGCATTTGGCACCCTAAATGCAACCCTAGATGCCTCCCACTCCTATAAATACCCTAGGCACCACACCTTGTAAATACTTTGAATATTGAATATAAAGAGAGCCTTTTGTGCCTTTATATCTTTCCTTAGTCACCTTTGGCTATTTTCGGCCAAACCCTACCATCTCCACCTTGAGAGACACAGCCCTAGAAGTGGCCTTCATCATCATGAAGTGAGCCAAACCTAGAGTACTCTTCTCAAGCATTTCCTCAAACACCTTCTACCCAACCTCCATTTTCGTCCATTCCATCATCATCCACCTTAAAACCTTGTGCCACCTTTGAAGAACTTGATCCTTGGAGTAGGCATCATCTTCCTTTGCTCATCATCTCATGTTCATGCAAGTTAGGATTCCATCATGTGGTATCTAGAGCCTATGTTCTTCAAGGGTAACTTCTTATTTTCCTTTTGTATTTCCGGTCATGTTCATGTGTCTTCTTTCTTGTCTCTAAAGTTGTGCTAAAGTGGGTCATCATCTTTCTATACTTCCATGATCCATATTTCTTCTTTGATGTGTTGATTCATGCCATACTCATTCTTGTGAATCATCTTGGTGTTATAGCCTTCTTTGCTTAAGTTCTTACCATTTTTCTTTTAAGTTTGAGTTGCTGGAAATTTTGGGTTGCATGATAAATATTAATGAAATGATGATTTTTATTTTGTAATCCATCCGGTTTTGTCATAAACTTGTCTCTTTTGAACCCACCTTGAAAAAAATTCCAAGTATTCATGCTTAAACCTTGAAAAGATAAAAAAAATGACATGCACGCCACTTGTTTGATGTAATGGCCGTGAGTCTATAGTGTGCTTTAGAGAGTCAATCATGCATGCTAATTAGTTCTAGCATGTTCTAGATCACTTAAAATATCATATGTGATTAATTCCTTTACATATACTTGCTTCAAATTTGCGGCCAATTTTTTGTGTATTCCTTGGTGAACTTGTATGCCTACATGATGTTTGATAATTTGAGTGTGAAATTGATTTCAATATGCCTATCTTTGCTGCTAGACGTGGGCTATTAAAAACTTAAGAAAAACACTCAAATTTTTTCTCATTGAGCTAGTGTAAGTTGCTAAAAGAATACTCCAAAAAGTTGCTAACAAAACCACCAAAAACAAGTGTAAAACTCAAGCAAAGGAATAGTATAAAATTCAAAAAAAAAAAGAGAAAAGTGGCTGGACTTTGAACAAAAAAAACCAAGACTTGGACAAGCCCAAAAAGAACAAAGAAACCAAAAACAAGAAAAAGGGAACCTTTGCTAGACTTGTGAAGTTTTGGACCAACTTTCATACCATAGCACTTGGAGTTAATTCTTGGACCATTGGACAATACTTAATGGCCGAATGAGACAATAAATCAAACATGTTAAGTGCATAATTTTTTCTTTTAAGCCTACTTGCTAAATTCTATTCTAGTGTCATTCTAGGAATTACTCTTTTGTGTGCTTTCCTTTTATTAATGTGCCTTAATTTCAGTTTTGAGTCTTTTTTCTACTCTTAAGTTTGTCTCATAAATTCCATATTGAGTTTAGCCTTTTCTTAATTGTGTCTTTTTAGTTTTTCTTTCTTGGCCTCTTGTACTCTTGGGTTGTGTTTTCTTCTTGATCTAAGTGGGGAAAACTTCTAAAACACTACACACTTTCTTGGTGGATTGAGTGGAGGGGTTGTCCGATTGGAGCTCAAGGAATTTTGGAGGATCACACCAATTCAAAGAGTGCAAGCACCATTTAAAGACTAACATTGGGTGTTCATTGTGAAGGGATGGATAATTGAAGACTTGGAGACTTCCTTTTTTTTCTACTTATTTCTTTCTTGTTAAATTTCGGCCTCTTGTGTTTTTGGCCTTGGTTTCATTCATTTTTGGTTTGTAATTGGCCATTTTTAAACCTCTTCATTTTGGTTTAGTTTCGTGTAGTTGAAGGTGATTTGAAAACCTTCACCTAGGACTTCGACTAGTATATGTTTTAAGTGTTTTCCTTTTGCATGTTTTAAAGCTTTTAGTAATATAATTGCTTAAGATTTTATCTTTGTCTCCAATTCCGTTTAGAAGGATTACTTTTGCCTACTAGGGTATCGTGCACACACACACACACACACTTAACTTTATGCAAAAAAAATGTTTTGTGAGAAAAGTGTGAAAAGGCTTAGTGATTCTTACTTGAAAAGGCTTGGTTTTTAAGTGATTCCTTATAGTCCACCTCCCTTGATAGTTCACTTTGTACACTTAGGCCTTTTCATACCAATCTTGCACCTTGAAAACCTTTTGTGAAAACCTTTTTATCACTCACTCTTTGTGAAAACCTTTTTACCAACCTTTTGAAAACAAATTTGTGAAAACCTTTTCTTGATCAAAGATGAGTGATCATTCTAGTGTACATGGTCATAATTCTTGTAGTACTAGGTCTAGTGTTAGGGATGAACTTAGGGAATTGAAAGAGTACCTAAGAAAAAAAGAAGAGAAAAACATAAAAAGAGAGGAAGAAATTAGAAAAAGGGAAAAAGAAAATGCAAGGAATAATGAGGAAATAAAACAACTACTTGAAAAATTAGTTGAGGGGAGAGAAACTAGTGGATCCAAACCTAGGATTGTTCCAACTAGATCTCAAAAAGGCAAAGAAGTTAGAGTTCCTAGGAGTATGCATGAGGAAGAAAATACAAAAAGAGAGGAAGAACTTAGAAGAAAAGAAAAAGAAAAGAAAATAGAAAAGAAAGAAAAAATGAAGAAAAGTATAGAGAAAGTTCAAGAGTGGTTAGAAAATGAAACACAACCAACACTCTTAGAGAAGAGTAAGGAGGATAATGTTTCCTCCAAAGGGCTTATGCTTAAAGAGAGTCACTTTCCCATTGAAAATGATTTAAAAAAGACTCTCTTCATTCATCAAGACCTTAACTCTTTCTCTCACGTTGCCACTAGTCATGAAGTGGAGATTCAAAAACAAATCCTATTTAAAGAAAAAGAATCTCAACTTCAAGATTTAGTGAAGAAGAAGTGGACTTCACTTAGTCCCACTTCTTGTGCTACTTCCTTCGTGGTGCCCAAGGAAGATAAGCATTCTTTCTTTAAGACTCTTTCTACTTTAGTTTTCTTCATAAAGCACCCAATTTTTGGTTTGTATGGTTTGTTGGATACATCTCATGGTGTTGTATCTTCTATTTTTGATCTTGAAGGAAGTTCAAACTTATTTGAACTTAACTTGGATACTTCCCTACAAGACAAACATAGATTATATGAGTTTTCTAGACTCCTCTTAACACCTTTTTCTCATATGTATCTAACAAATAATGCAATACAAAGTTGTTTAGGTAATTTTTTAGTTAAGTTTTCTTTATTTTCCAATACATACCTAGGTCACTACATTGGGTACCTCCAACAAGATATTTTAGTTCTTAGGACTAGTGCTTTAGTGTGCTATAGTTTTAGTCTTTTTAACTTTTTAGGTTTTAGTTATACACCTAGACTTCACCATGGGGAGGATCCTATCCTTAGCATTAGAGAGTCTAGTCCTTTTAGTTTAGACAACATTTTTAGCATTTTTAGTGGAACTCCTCTTAGGATACACTTTCCATTTCTATCATATATTGTCACCTTTAATTCCTATTTTTATGTTTTTGTTGGTCATGAGGTCCACCATGAAGAACCTCTTGATTTGAGGTCAAATCCTTTTCAAGAGGGAGGGAATGATGGAATAACACTAAGGCCAAGAAGACCAAGAGGTGATATATTGAAGGAAGCAAGAGGAATGAGTTAGTGTTGCAAAACCACAAGAGGAGCAAGCCTACTTTTGGGCCTTAGCTCCTAAGTTTTTATAGCATTTATTTTTATTCCTATTTTTGCCCTTGTCTTTAATTTCCTATTTTACCCTTGTATTTTGGGATATCTTAGTCATAGAATTTATTTTCTTTTGTATTTCCCATTTTACCCTTGTATTATGGGGTGTTTTAGATCATAGGTTTTTAATTTTGGGCTAAGGTATTTAATTAGGGAGCTAGACACATTTTTGGTGGTGTTTGGACCTCTTTTTGGACTTAGAAAGACTTAGGCCCAAGTGGAGGGCAAAGGTTGCATGGTCTTATCATGCACCTAGATGTAGCCTAACTAAACCCAAAGATTCCATCCTTGGCCACCAAGTTGCATCTAGGGTTAATTTGGGTTTCATTTGGTGTGCATTTGGCACCCTAAATGCAACCCTAGATGCCTCCCACTCCTATAAATACCCTAGGCACCACACCTTGTAAATACTTTGGATATTGAATATAAAGAGAGCCTTTTGTGCCTTTATATCTTTCCTTAGTCACCTTTGGCTATTTTCGGCCAAACCCTACCATCTCCACCTTGAGAGACACAACCCTAGAAGTGACATTCATCATCATGAAGTGAGCCAAACCTAGAGTACTCTTCTCAAGCATTTCCTTAAACACCTTCTACCCAACCTCCATTTTCGTCCATTCCATCATCATCCACCTTAAAACCTTGTGCCACCTTTGAAGAACTTGATCCTTGGAGTAGGCATCCTCTTCCTTTGCTCATCATCTCATGTTCATGCAAGTTAGGATTCCATCATAACATATGAGTTATAGGTTGATATAGTCCACTTGCCAACTAGCTTGTAGCATAAAGTGCTTAGAGGCTAAGTCAATTAAACTTCCCAGATAACACATATTGGTTATAGGTTGAAATAGTCCACTTGTCTACCAACCTATAACATGAAATGCCTAGAGGCTAAATCAAATAATACTCCAGATATCATGTCTCGGTTAAAGGTTGGGATAGTCCACTAAGGTGAACACATAACAAAAAGTTTTTAAGTTTTGAAATATGAAGTACTGGCATAGTTTTGGCTAGGATTCCAAGTCTACTTTTATGCATGATGGTTGGTTTTTTCCTCGACTTACACGTCTTTTCTGAGTCGATGCATGATGCTTGAGTTGTTTTTTACTTACACGAATCCCCGAGTTAATTTTGTGTTGATGATCAGGTTGTTTCTAACTTACACGTCTTTTAAGTCAATGTGTGATGGTCAGATTGTTTTCGACTTATGCAACTTTTTGAGTCAATTGTGTGTGAATGTGTAGTTGTGTTTTACTTACACTTCTTTCAAGTCAATTCATCATGGTCAGGTTGTTTCTAACTTACACGTCTCTCGAGTCAGTGTATAATGGTCGAATTGTTTCTAACTTACACGTCTTTTTGAGTTGATTTTATGCGTAATGGTCGATTCGACTTACATGTCAGTGATTTTTTGTTGATTGACACTGCTTGTGCACAATGTATCTAAAAAGATAGTAATTAGTGAGTGAAATTTTTATATATCTAATTATTCAAGTATATCAATAGGGTGAAAGTTACAAATTTAACTGAGTAGCACAATAATTGTATTGTAACTATTATTACAATAATTACTCAATATTATAATTCAAATAAATTCAATGGTTGAATAATTATAATTATATTCAAATGCAAACATGCAAAAAATAAATTGTTCAGGTTTGGCAAACATTCTAAGGTTTAAATGTATGTTGTTGCAAGTGAGGGATATCATGGTGTTGATGATGTTGGAGACGAGGCCTAACTTTGTGCCAAGTTGTGATTTGATATCATATGACATCGGGACGTGGTTAGGATTTTGGGTTTCCTAGTATTTTTTCATGTCTAGGACCATTGTTAGATTCCATCGTTGTTATTTTATCTAACATTTATGCTGGGGCATCATTTTAGTTCTATTTGTTACGTGATATCCCTTTTGAGGACATGATTTTATTCCGTTAATTTTCTCTTTTAAAAATTTCAATTTATATGTTTATTATAACATGCAGGTAGAAAGTGTTACAATTCACATTATTCCAATACCTATGAAATTATAGATCACTTGTTTTTCTTTTGTCCATTTCAAGTTAATTATGGAACTAGTTAGTTGCAATAACTGATCAATCTTTCATAGCTTTGATATTATATCTATATTATCAAATATAACTTGGAGTGATCTTGCTAGCACTTTACACCTTGCTATTATTACTTATGTCATCACAAAAATCTGGAATAACAAAAATCAAATCAAGTTTGAAATACTTTTCTGCCTAACCAACATATTAAAAATAGAAGTTTCTCTACTGTAAACTGTTGTGATTCTATTACAACAAGTAATATACAATCTACAATATTTGAATTCAAAATTTTTAAAGGATTATTTGATTCTTGCAGGCTAAGGAAACTAGAGCAAGTTATACAGGTTGATTGGATCCTTCCTCTTAAAGGCCGGATTAAAGAAAATATTGAGATAAAACTCACTTCTAGCAGTCAAGTGTTTCTACGATCACTTTTTGGTGCCTTTGAGTTTGAGAAATAGATGACATAATATTTTGGAATTTATCAAAAAGATCAAATTTCAATTCTCTCACATATACAAAGAAGAAAATTCATGTGTTGATAGTATAACAAATTTTTGTATTAAAAATATTGAATACCATTTGTATGATTATGTATTTATTTGTATGATACATAGTTTCAATTATGATAGGTGTGACTTGTGTGACTTGTCATGTTATAGATTTTCTTAAGTGAATTTGGTGCGGTCCTTCAATTTTCTTGTATTCTTTTATCTTTTCTTAATAATACTTTAAAAATCCTGCAAATGATTGATTAAGACTATGATACTAATCTAGTTAAAATCACTTTTTGTATAATAATTCAATAGCATTTCTATTTTTTTTTATTAAAAAAAGTATAGTAAAAAAACGTAAAGTAAGATGATTGACTTTTTTTGTAATATTTCTTAAAGAAATAAGTAATGTTTTAACATGACGAAAATTTCTTATTAAGTAATATTTTACGTTTTCAATAAAATTTTAACTTGGTATTATAATTTTTCCTCCAAATAAATAATAAAGACACTAGTATTTTTTAGTACCATGTGCATCAGTTTTTCAACAATTAATAAAGATACTTTAGTGAAATTATTCCACTCTATTTATATATAGTAATAACGCATCAAAATTAAACTGGTAGGTAACGGGGCTACAGCTACATTAAGACGTCTTTTATGAGCGTAATGTTATTCTATTTACTGATCCCACGGCAATATTCGTGCAAATAGCAAAATGCCAGTTTCAGCTTTGAACAGAACACGTTGCTTCTAACTAATCTCTCACTCCATCAGAATAATTCAATAATCTCTCCGATTTTAATGTCTATTAGACATAAACTCTTGGTACAATGATCCTTGATTCTGGAAGTCATTTTGTTTTCTATTTTTAACTTTCACCTCAATGGCTCAATTTATTCATTATATGTACCATTCACAACACGGGAGGAAGAAATTTCAGCAGATTTTTTGTTTAACATAGAATGAAATTTTGACCACCGTAGAATCAACATAAAATAAGAACTTAGGCACCATAATCAAGGTGATGATGGTCAAATAATTATTTAAAAAAGCATATGATAGAACCAAATTGTCCAATTGCATTTAAGTAGAAAAAGGAAACATTTATATCCCAATGAAAGCTCCACAATGCCCTTTCGGATCTTTCCTCCCCAGCAAGCTGGTTGGACACATCATGCTTCACATTGAGAAAGAAAATACAGAAAAGACAAGAGTGCATGACCCTACACAAAACATAGGAAACAACTATGATGGTTCCTCATCTATCATGGTGTCTCACCACAGGAAGCTAAAACCAAAGACAAATTCAACTGAACAATTAGAAAGTAAAACTATTTCTAAAGAGTACTGATCTTTGCTAACAGCATCCATGCCCTATAATCATCAAAGACCAAATTTGAATTCACTAATTAGTAAGGGTTTTAGAAGGAAGAATTATAACTGGATGATGCCATAATATTGACAGAGACAAATAAGTCTGATTGAACACCGTCTTCCTCATCCAAAATAGCTGGAGGCTGATTAAGATCAAAAGCCAAAACCTTGGAACAATTCTGTCCATTTTCCACAAGTGAAGAAGTTTCTTGAGCTGACTGAGCTTCTGCCATGCCTGTCCAATGAGATCCCTTGTGGTCCCCAAATGCTGGACCAATTGAAAAAGTCTTGTTGAAAATTTTACATTGATACCCTCTCATGGCTTCCACAGCACAGCCCCCAAGAACAGTTCCTGTTTCATTCCCTTGCATGGTTGTTCTGTCCCCTGTGGCAGACACAGATTCGGACTCCTCCATAACTTCGATGTTCTTAGAATTTTCATGACTGCATAGATGACCCTCCAAAGCTTGGTGACTTGAGAAAGTGGTGTTGCATAATCCGCTTCTAACCAGCTTGTTCTCCTCCTCAGCTGCTTCTAATTCTATTGATTTCATTTTCTTTGCCCCTTTCTTTCTATATATCTTCTTGACACCAGAATTCCCAAAATCTGGCTTTAACAACAGCAACCCCTTTTCACAGTTCAATGGCTTCTCTTGAATCTGATCACCATGAAGCTCTTCCTCCCTCTTAGGATCCCCACTCGCCAGCAACATGAGCTCATACACAGCCTCTTGCATACGCTCTTCAATCCCATCATCTTCTAACCCAGAATTTGCATTGCTAGAAGAGGGGCTTTTGCGGCCTCTCTTGGCAGTCTTAGACCAACCACTGAGGGTTTGAGAAAGATCAACAGCAGAGTCATCAGAGAGGGTCGAGGAACATGTGGAATTGGAGGACGCACCATTGTTATGAATGATGCTTTGAATCCCCCTCCTCAATTTCTCAGGGTGAGATCTCATGTGCCCAAACAAGGACTTCATGGAACAGAAACTCTTCCCACAAAGGGCACAAGTGGGGTTGTTGCCACTCACCAACACCCATTTGTTCTTGGTTTTGGGTTTTGTAACACCTTGGTTGGCTCTACTCAATTGCTTCCTAGAGACGTTGTGTATTCTCAAGTGTCCACCAAGAGCTTTACCTGAGCTGAATCCTTTGTTGCAGATTTGGCACATGAAAGAACGATGCTCATTGTTGTCCCCAGAAGCCAGAGACCCTTGATTTTCCTTTTCCCTATGATGCTGAATCTCTTGCTCTTCTTCCATGGACCCAAAAACGGGTCTTTCTTGAATTTTTGGGTGATTGATGAACAAAGTGTGCAATCACTTGCACCTGGCTAGAGATTAAGGAAGAGAACACCAAAGGGTACCATACCATACATTCCTGAAATTGACATAAGGACCAGGTCAGATTAAAGATTAGGTAGCTTAGGGACCAAGAAAATAATAACTGAAAATTCTGTTCTATGTTTTTTGTACAACACAGAGAAAAGAGGATGATAATCTAGGAAATTGGAATCTCCCCACCAACAAAATTGACTTGGTCCATTGAAGGGTTTCACGATCTCAGGTAGAAAAAAACAAACATAGATTGGGGAAAAAGAAAGGAAGAAGAAGCAGAGACGCTACCTTAGAAATTCAGAAGAAAACAAGGTTTTGGCGAATGACATAGAGAGTGGTGTCTGTTCTACTAGGAGACTCTCCCTTTTTAACTTGTTTGTGGAAAAATTGGACTGTCACGTTTCTGGGACTTTTACAATGCCTTGTGCCCCCACCTTACATAAATGCATTAAAACCAAAAACTATGCAAGTTTGATTCACCAAATAAAAATGACGCCATTAATCTAGCCACTACACGCCTAATAATTACCAAGTTTTATTGTGGCTTAGTGCACTAAATGTATTCCAGAATTAAAATTAAGGAGTAATAAGTATTTTATGTAATATAAATAAATATGCGGATAGTTTTTTATCAAAGTGAAATATTATCCTTTGAATGACAAAGGTTCAAAGTTTTTACACATAATAAATATATTTTATTTAATATAATTTTATTAAAATAGAGTCACTATTTTAATAAATACATTATTTTTAATTACAGTAGTTGAACAATTTACGACTGGACAAATTAAGAAAAAAAAATCAATTATTTAAATACATTTTTCAAATGTTATGGGACAGGAGAGTAAAAAATACACATGAAAAAAGAAAAATAGTTAAAATTATCGAGAAATATATCACTAATTTAAGACAAGTGTCAACAAATATCTTAAGTGATTGATTAAAAAAGAGTTTAACGACATTGCAATGTAGTTTTACATTCACAGTGAATCAAGTATCACTGTTGGTATGAATTTTTTTCTTATTTGCTAGTAATTTAACCTGTACAATGCAAAGGCATATTTATTATATAAATTAGCATTTTTTAATAAATTATATATATAAATAAATACTATATTTGAATATATAAATTATATTTAAAATTAAATATTTTACAATCATATAAATTATATTTTAAATTTATGATAAATAATTTGTATTGTAAAAAAATATTTTCATTTATTGATAATTTATTTCAAAACATCAATATTTAATTAGTAAATAATTATGATAAATAAAAATTAAATTAAATAAAAAGTTTGAAAAAAATCTACAAATCTTCCCATTGAAGAAAAACCCTAAAAATACTCTAGTGTGAGATAGAGGTTCGTATCTAATATATAGGGATTGATTTAAAAGCCAACATAAATGGTAGTTTGTGATTAGATAACGATGTAAAATTACTTCACATTGTTTATGTATCACCTATTTTCTCTAAAAACAACTTAAATATGTTTTTAGTTTGTATAACATAAGCGAATTTTCAGTTTTGTTCCTATAATAACTCTTTAATTTTCATTCTTCTAAAATTTAAAAACATTGTCTTTTATCCTGTAAAATAAATTAAATTTGATTTTTTTTGTTCATTACTAAGGAGTATTCCTCGTTAAACACAGGACAATCTCCCTCGAGATTTGATAGGCACCAAAATAAGTGGGCATCCCTCTAGCTTAAGTTTTCTACATATGCAAGAGTCAGGATTTGAATCTTGACCACTTAGTTAAACGACATGAATCCCTTGCCACTCGCACTAACCCAAGTTGGTAAACTAAATTTGGTTGTGTTCTATTTAAAAAAATTATTTAATTTTCATTCTCTAAAATTTGAAATTATGTTTTATCCCTAACATTTATTTTAATGTAGTCAAGTCATATAATCATTTTAAAGAACTAGAATAATGTTTAAAAATGCAACATATTGACATCGGTACCACATACACTAATAGGTGTAACCTGCAATCATCACTTGATCTTTTGTTAAACATATAAACAAATATTAAGTGTTACATAATAACAAGAACCAAAAATAATAATTTTTATATTTTTAGAAATTAAATTCAAAGAAAAATAAAATCATATAAGGACCAAACCAAAATTCAGCCATTCTAAAAGATATTTAACTAAACATTTCTTCAAGAAAAAAGAAAAAGAAAAAGAAGCAGCATTCATTGTGTAAAAAAATACATTTTTAATTAATTAAAATATTTAATAGAATTATTAAAGATATTTTAAATGATACTTTTGTTTGCAATAGAGTTAAAAGAGGAAAGTGGTAACACTTGGATTTTAATTAAACCTTTTTAAGGTTTCAATTCAATAATATCGTATTTTTGAGTCAGTGGGTTGAAAATTAGATTTTATAATTAAAAGTGTTTCAATAAATGCTTTAAGGAAAATAAAATTTATTTTATGTTTATTGGGTCTTTGTCCCCATTACCCAATAAGTATTTTTGTTATTTAAAAGAATCTATTAGGTTGAACCTCATACTTTTTGCTTTTCTTGTTGGAACCTCATCTTGAAAAAATACAAGCGGGAAACAAGAAGGCTAAGGAGTGGAGCCTTGTTAAGTTAAAATCCTTGCATGGTTGGAAACTTTTCATGATATAAGGGAGAATAAGTTATCTCATTTAGAGTGTAATGCAAATGTGGGTAGTGAGGTTGATCTTAAATATTTTAGGTTGTATCTCTACATGATCCTGAAGGGGTGATAGTCATATTTTAGTATATTTTTTTTTTATATATATGTTTTTGCCTTATTTGAATTATTTTAATGTTGTATATTATGTATTAGTTTAGATTTGTGTTAGTGAGTCATTTAGGATTTAGTTGTAAATTTTATTAAGTTCCTGTAATAATTTCCTGTTTTGACACAGTTTCTTGTGCAAGCCATATCTGGAACCATACAACTTGGAATTAGGCAAACTTGGTGTCTTCGGAAAGATAAGAGGGAGATCTACAACTTCTATGTTGGGAGAAAAACACAGTTCGGATGTTTACAGGCCTAAAGTCGCGCCTCAAGCTCGTGGCCCTGCACTAAAATTTTCAACTTATCTTGAAACTGTTTAGTTGAAGATAATTAGGCTTTAGGAATGTAATTAGTGGGTTGGGCCCTTATTTTAGGCCTCATTACTTTGTCTTTAAATACATGTAACGATTATTTACATTTAACTTTTTCCTCATTTTTCAAATTTGAGTTTACTTGTGTTACAAGTTTCTCTTAAATTCTCTCTTCTCTTTTCTTCTCTCTCTCTTTCACGAAATTTCTCTCTTCTCCACTGGAATTGGCTAAAGCAACATGATTATGAGGTAAGGCTAATCCATCAATCGGTTTAGGATTTCAAGAACTACGGTAAATTTGAGTTCCTAATTTTTACTGAACGAATTCTCTCTTCGTCTTCTATTTTCTGTTTAGGATAATTTCATTTTTCATGACATTGAATTTTCGTTTTGAATCCTAAAAAGAAATGAGAAGATGTAATTTCATATTTGAAATAGCCTAAATCTCTTAATTCAATCGATTACCATTTTTGAATTTTGTTAGAATCTTGAGTTTGCGATTATAGTTCTTGTTTCAATGGAATTCATAATCTAGATTTAGATTTCTATTATGATTGATTTTGAATTGAATTAGGTTGATTGAGAATTCATATTTTTTGTTAACAATGAAAATTACACCGTAAGAATTAAAACCTTGAACCGGTATTTGATAATATTAAAATTCTGTATTGAGATTTTATCTTATTTTTTCTGTATTGTTGTTTACTGTTTGAAACAAAATCCCCCAAACCTAACCAAATTGTATGGTAAAAACCAAAAATAGAATGAACTTATGTCCTTGAGAGATGACATAGGTTAGTTATCTGTATTACATAATTTTTGAGAAACCTAGTTTTGTTTTTTGAACACCCAAAAGTTGTGCCGTATTGTATGCTTTGTTGGCATGTTGTTTGGATAAGTGGTAAATATATTGAGATTGTTGTATGTTTGGTGTTCTTGGTATGCATGATTTAGCTTAATTAAATTATTTTAGTGCACTACAAGAAATTTATTAAATAGAGACTGATTTAGAGACCAAATTTATATAGTCACTTTATCAACTTATTTAAATACTATTTTAGAGATTGATTATAGTTGGTTCCTAATTCAATTTCTGTTGTCATTAATATTTTTAATGTGATTAGGGACCAAACTTTTAGTAGCTAATAATTTAAAAAATATTATTTATTTAATTAGATACAACTTTTTTAGTCTCTAATTAAAATATAATCTAAGACAAAATTTTTGGTCACTATTAAAACACTTTAGAAACCAATATTTATGGTCACTATTACTAGAGACTGATTTTTTGTCACTATTCACTCAATATAGATACCATTTTTTTAGTATCTAATTGTTCTATATTAGAAACCAATGTATTAGTCTCTAATAAAAATCTAACAAGAAATTGAAATTTCAGTCATTGTTAAATTATTTTAGACACAAAAATATTTGGTCTCTAATTAAAATACACTAGTAAATAGTAATTGATTTTTTAGTCTCTATTAACTCATTTTAGATTTTCTTTAGTATCTAATTGTGTTACATTAGAGATCAATATATCACTCTATGCTAGAAATATAATATGCAACTAATTTTTCACTCATTGTTAATTTGTTTTAAATAAATTAGACTCTAATTAAAATACACTAAACATTGATATTTCTTTTGTCTTTGTTAACTCATTTTAGAAACTATTTTTTTAAGTATATAATTAAAATTAATAAAATTAAAATTTTAATATTATTTATATAATATTTTAGTTTAGTCAATTAATTAATAAAAATTTAAAATATCAATAAACATCATAAACAATCAATTATATTATATATTTTACTTTATTTAGAAAATAAAATAAATATCAATTTTGTTTTATAACTGTCAAAGCCTAATCTTTAAATTTATATTTTGTCTAATTTATCAAAGCTCAAATTTGGATGGACATAATTATGCGCATCCAAATTTTCTAAAGTGTATCGCACGAATATATACCGATACCATAATTATTATCTCATTAATTATCTTGAAAAAAACAAATTAAGAACCTAAAGCATCACAGATCTAGCCATGCAAGAGAAGGACTTCAAGGACTATTGAATAGTTTAATAATAATTAACAAATTGGTAAACATTTTGAAAATAAAAAATAAAAAAATGAACCAAGACATTTACGAGTTGAGACAAAGAGCCTACAAGAGAAACAAAACTACGCGTTGAGTATAGGAGCATCCACGATTTCTTCTTATCCGTGTGTGGAATGTTTATCTTTAAACCCTCACCCTCATCTTTACCTTCCAGTCATTTTTCTGGTTTACGCGAATCTTACTTCGTTGAATTTGAGCTATGCTGATGTCAATGCGCTTCAGTTGAAGTTGGTTATTCGACACTGTCATAAGCTGCAGATTTCGTATGTATTGTGCCGTTGTGTGTGTTTGACTGTATTCTTGTGGATTTGAATTTAGATGGGGTTGATTGGTGTTTGGATGTTGTTCTTGTGCAAGTGCTTGATTTGATATGCGATGAAGGGCTTCATGCAGTGGCTGGGGGCTTGTAAGGACTTTATAAAGAGATTAATAGAAGTGAGGTTTTATTAGTTCTTTATGTATACAAAGTTGATTTTTGAAGTGTTAACAAATATCAAAATACATAGTCATGCTTTAATCAAGAAAAAATTGACTTGAGAAACGAAAAGAAAAATCACATACAACATAACTATGAATTTGGATCCTCTCCTGCAATTTTCTCTCTCCAGCCTCTTTCCTACAACATTAATAGTCATAGGATATATTTAATGGCTCAAATTTAATCTTATAAATAATGTAACTTCTTAAATGATTAAATTTGAGCCATTAAATATATCTAATGACTATTAATGTTGCAGGAGAGAAGCTGGAAAGAGAAAATTGCAGGAGAGAATCCAAATTCCTTAACTATTAGGGAAAAAACTATATATTTAATACAATTATTAGCAAGTCATTAAATGTCATTTAAAAATGTTAAGAAAATTATATTTTAAAAATATTTTGTTTAATTTCTTACAATATATATATATATATATATATATATATATATATATATATATATATATATATATAAAAGGACCTAATCTAAAAACCAATTTAATATCTTGGATCCTATAACCTATGCTTGCATGGCCCCATATATTTTTACGAGAGTATTATTAACATACATTTATTTTGTTACTTTTGTCTTTTATTACATAACTTATTGCGTCTATTCCTTTTTTCTTCTTCCAAGTTATATCAATTAACTCCAAAATAGGAAATGCTATTACTTTTACGAGAGTATTAGGGCATCTTCAATGGAAGCAACTCATTTGAGTTGCTTCGTGCATTGAAAAATGAAAAAAGTGGTCCCGAGTGTGTCATGTCAGTATTAAGCAACTTAAATACAAATTTACTCCAATGGTAAGAAACTTTAAGAAATTCAACTTTTAGAATTTTTTTTTCTAATCATTTATGAACCAATTTTAAATTTTTATTAAAAAAGATAATTGCACTACAATGAAAGAAAATAAATTACAAGAAAAAATATACAATAATTAGATATTAAAAATAAAATAAAGTAATAATAAATACATAGACATTATACGAAATTAATTTTCATCATTATTTTTTCCGAAACGTTCCCAAATATGTTCAATAAGATCTGCTTGAAATCTGGTAAGGAAAGGTTACTTGAGGAAGCAACTCTCTCTCTTCATCAAGCAACTCATGTTGCCACGTCAAAGTCCTCCAATGACAAGAAATCGAGACTTGAGTTGCTTCATGGGACAAGCAACTCCCATTGGAGTTGCTCTTAGTAAAAGAGTATTATTGGGCTGGTGATGTATTTATGGGCTATTGCTATAACTTTTGCTCAATTTTACCTTTTATTTTATTTTAATGGATCTGAATATACTTAATATGCATAGTGTTTTGGCTAATGCAAGAGACCATGTTTTGGAGATGACCAAAAAGGAAATCAACATCTTCCTCTAGAAGACATTATATTCTGCAATAAATTCTTGTTATAAACAAGAACAATTTTTTATTTTAATTTTGCATATATGCTCTTCTTCTTCCTCAAATGAGTGGGTACAAAGACAAGAACTTGATGAACTAAAAAAAGATTTGGAAGAAGTCAAAAATGAAAGAGATGAGCTTCGAGTTAAAGTTGTAAATATTGAGAAACTTTTTGAGCAAAACAATGCAATGATATGACAATGGATGGATAGTATTAATCGTCATTCCATGCCACCTAATATAGAGGATAATGAAGATGAGGATGAGACACAACCACCTAGTCAACCATTCAATCCTAATAAAGGTAACCTACTAATTAAAATATTTTTTTAATACAAATACAAAATGGTTATAGTTGTTAAACCAAATAACGTTATCATAGTTGAAAATGGTATGATGTTATTAACTTATTTCAAAAGCTTTCCAATATAGAACTTGCTTTTTGGTGTCTTATTTAAGATAAATTCTGTTCAAAAAATGTTTTTGGGAGAAGAAAACATGTTGAAATGTTCTTTTCTTTGATCTGATGATAGTGAAAAAGGAAGGTGATAAGGTCTATCTTTCTTGGCCTGATTGGAAAAAAATTTTGATACAATTTTTTTTAACAATTTTGTAGTTGACAGTTTCTCATTGAGGATGTGAAAGTATCTACCTCGCTAATTGTGATTTTATATTAGGTGCTTTATGAAACTATGATTGCAGTCTCTTATTGTAGTTTCCCTTATTTTTGGTAATTGCTTATTGTAGTTGCCTAAGATTTTCATTTTAATCTTGATATGTTTAAGTTTAGGCTGAAAAGGGTTGCTTGCATAAGGGTGCCCTGTGTTAACATAATATGCACATCTGAGTCCTTAATTTGCATACAAAATTAAGATTTGAAAAAAGCTAATTATAAGTGAGTTTTTCGTTTATATATTTATTTTGAAATACATTATGATTAAAGCCAACTAAGTTTTAAGAGTAGATATGACTATATTTTTCTATTATCATTACTATTACCACAATGCAGTACTAGGGCTCAAATGGCCAACCTATGCAATAAGAGATACACTACAAGGGACTTTCAATTCATTTCATTATTTTCCAATATATCAAGATTCAGTTCTCTACTCATTCCAATTTTGTATAATATTTTTTTGGATCAATTATATATTTATTTATTTTGTACTTTTTTTTGTGTAGATGACTATTTTCGAAGAAATAAAAGAATGTGATGTACATGAAGAGTTCCAGGCACAAAATAAAGGACATGTTACTTTCATGATATATGTTAAGTTTTTTATTCACTCATTTTTTCCACAGGTGTTTTTTTTTCTTGAGACAGTTTTATGAACTTCATGACTTTGTTGTTGAAAGTGTTCTAATTTTTTATGTTTTTCTTGAGTTGTTCTTATCTTTGGGAGAAAGAAAGACACCTGATTGATTGATGTTCACTGGAAGTGTTAAAGACAATTTGTTGCTATATTAAAACTAAGTACTGTCAAATGAAATTTTATAGAAAGTGATTGTTTGAGTATTATAAATACAAACAATAAGGATTGTATGTTTGGAGGATATTATGTGCAATTTTAAAAAATTAGAAAACTTAATTACTTAATTTTCATGTTAGTATATAGCGTATGTTGACTTTTTGCACAATATTTTAACATAGAATAAATATGTGAAGTAAATAAATAATTAATATTATACTTAAATAATTATTATGTTTTAGTAGAAAAATAATTGAAGTTAGGTATGTGGTGAATTTGAAAAAAGAAGATAATAAATATGAAACAAATACTTTTTTTATATTATATCAGCCACTTTGAGTCATTGAAAAATGGGTCACTAATTAAGTTATTTTAAAATTTGGTCACTAAAATGGTTACTTTAGAATTGGTTATTATAATAGTCACTAAATTGATAATTACAAAATAAGTTGTTAAGTTAGTCGTTATAAAATAAGTTATTAAATTAGTTGTTACCAAAATTGGTATCTAAATTGGTTACTATAATATTGGTAATTAAAACAGTCACTATAAAATTGGTCAATGAGATGGTCATTAAAAATTGGTCATTGTAAAATAAGTTACTAAGTTGGTCATTATAAAATTAGTCACAAAATTGATCATAAAAAAATTGGTCATTAAATTAGTTTATAAATTAGACTCAGATTGGTAGCTAAAATTAGCAACAAGTAGTTTAGCTACTTTCTACAATTGGTATCTAATTCAATCACTTAATGCTTTAGTAACTGATTTTGTTAATTTGGAGACTGAAAATTCAGTCTCTAAAGGCAAGTTTTCTTGTAATGGTGTATGACTTTGTTCATGATGATTGTACTGTGGATTTTTGTTGGTTATTTGTTGTTCTTGTAATATACTATTGTGATAGTTTAGGTGACCCTAAGTCATGCAATCATGCCCAAGGATCAAGTCCAAAAAGAACCAAGAGAAGTAAGCTAGGAATAAAAAAAGAAGGCCCAAACTCATGGAGGTTTGAGTTACATAAAACTAGTCCATGTGTTCTTATTTTTAAATATTTCTTTTATTTTGGCCTTATATTAGGTTAATTAGAACAAGAATTTATTTTCTTGTAATTTTCTTTTAGAGATGTACTAAGTATATTCTTAGAGGTGCAACTAGTAATTGGAAATGTGCTAATTGGGCTTGTTTAGACCAAGAAAGGGAGGATAACATTTTCGTACAATGGGACAACCACTTTAGGCTCCTTACACCCTCCCATTGGCTTTACACAACCCTACCTAGTCACATGTTCCATACCTAGTAACACCTTCTACATGTTTGCTCCTACACTTTCTTACTCTCATACCCTTCATCACACCTTCCACACCATGTCACTTGTATAGCTCTCATTGGTTGGTGTAGATCTTATCATTGCTCAACTTTTGCGTTTCAAATATTTGAAAATAAAATTTGGACAATCATGTTTAGTTAGCTTGAGTACAAGTTAACTAAACTATGGTATACTTGACCATAATTTACTTAACTTGCACCACAAACTAACCAAGCCTATATGTAGGTGTGTTCCCTATTGTTTTCATCACTTTTGGATATATGAGAATGAAATTTGAGTTTTTCTCTCAAATTTAAGAGTATTTGGCTTATTCTTCATAGAGCACAACTCCATATGCAACTCTTATTAAGGAACTTTTCCTTGTGGCGAGTCTCCTTCTAGGTTTATCTTTTTTTTAGAGTGGTGCCCAATCATTCTTATTCCCCTCCATTTTTGTGTTATTCTTCAACCTAGCACCTTATGGATGAAGGTTCTTAAGAGAGGAAATAGTTAATAAGAGAAGACATTTACTCTTTGAAGCTTGTTCTATCGTTAAGGGGTTTGATCCCCTATGGATATGATGTGGAGAATATGTTTGGGATCTTGGAACTCTAAAATTAATTAAAAGGAATTGGTTAATGAAATTAACTCATAACTAGATAATATTAAGTTTACGGTTTAGGAATTAATTCATAAATAGATTGAAGTGAGAAGATTGGAGATATATGTGGTGTTGGTTCCTTTTTTATGACATATTGCCTTCCACAAGACCTATCACAAGGGAAATGCCAATGAGGATGCAAAAAGAGTGGTATCGAGGTGAGGGTAGAAGGCTTAAGCTCATTTTGAGCCATAGGCTTGTTATTTAATCCATTTTTTCTTTGTATATATTTTTTCTTTTAAATATTTTCCTTTATTTTGACCTTATATTTGGTTCAAGTAGTATAGGAATTATTAATCTTGTATTTTTTTTATTTTAGGGATGAAAATAGTAGTTTAGGAGGGGTGTAACTAGTAAAAGTCATTTGTACTTATTGGGCTTGAATGGCCCAAGAGCATATTCATGGACACATGGTCTATTGTCTTTGTCGTCCACTTGCTTGGCCACTTGCATTGGACATCTAAGACAAAGAGGAGATAAGATGTCTCTTAAGCCCTTCAAGTAGCCAACATGTCACATTACATTATCTAGTCAATCCAAACATACCTTGCCACATGGCATCCTCCCATTAGCTATTCTATACCTAAGATGATGACATGAGTCACACTTTCCTTGCCTTGCTACATGGAAAGTTCTCATTGGCCATTCTAGATCTAAGATAGTGACATTTGGAGGAGGTGTTGGATGAACTAGTTAGGGTAACTAGAGTTAGTAGTCTTGAGTTCAAGTTAACATAACCTAGGTTAACTTAGCTTACACATCAAGCTACCAAAACTTATATATAGGTCCTCCTTGTAACTACACACCACTTTTGATCATTATATGAGACATACCTTTGAGTTTCTCTCCCTAAAAGTCTTAGTTCTCTCTCTTGGAGATACTTCTCCTTAAGAACTTTCATCAAGGATTTGTTCCTTGTAGCAAGTTCAACAATCTTGCATATCTTCCACTTGGAAGTGGTACATCTCATATCTACCTTTACCATTTGACGTTTGTTTTTGAGATTTTGGAATCCATGGAAGAAGAATGGGAGCACATTGTAATTAGTTGAGGATTTTATCAATCTTCTTCAACCTAGTTGAATCATATTTGGTATCATGAGTTTTGGTTCTTCCATAAAAGTTTTCTCTAAAATTTTTTATGTTGAAACCTAGTTTAATCATATTTGGTATCATAAAATTTTTCAAGACATTTTTCTTCACCAACTCATTAGGAGGTGAAACTAGTGTGGAGAAATCTTGTACAAACCTCCTATAGAAGCTTGCTAGACCATAAAAACTCCTAATGTCTCCAACACTTTTTGGGGTGGGCCACTCTTAGATGGCCTTTATTGTCTCGGGGTCCACATGAACCCCATTAGATCCCATAACAAAACCTAAGAAAACTACATTATATACATAAGAGGTACATTTTTCTATGTTCCCAAAAAGATAATTATCCTTAAGAATGGAAAAAACTTGCCTTAAGTGTCATAGGTGATCACTCGAACTCCTACTATATACTAAGATATCATCAAAATAAACTACTACAAACCTATTTATGCAATCCCTAAGTACAAGGTTATGAGGCACATATAGGTGTTAGGTGCATTAGTAAGCCCAAAAAGCATAACCAATCACTCATACAATCCAAACTTTTTTCTTGAAAACGATTTTGCATTCATTTTCTTCTTTAACGGACCTACAATCAAAACACATTCCCCATTTTTCATCTTTCTTAGGCACTAACAACACTAGTACAACACAAGGACTTAAGCTCTTTTGAATCTAGCCCTTCTTCAATAACTCATGAACTTAAAATTATACTTCTTTTGTTTCTTGGGGGTTAGTCTTAGAAGTTGGCTTATTGGGTAGGCATATCCTAGGGACTAAGTCACTTTGATGTTCCATCACTATTAAAGGAGGAACTCCTTTAGGACATTCTTGAGGAAATAAATCACCAAATTCTTTTCAAAGATCTTTGACCCCATGTGATAGAATCTCTCTTTCATGTTTTGTGGCAATGCAAGTGGGTTTCCCTTTGCACAATATAAGGTAAAAAGGTTGTTTAAGGTGGAGAGCTCTTTTTATTTCTCCTTTCGTTGCAAAATAATTCTCCTTTTTGATAACTTCTTTGGAAGGGACACTATCCTCCATAATTTTCTCATTCTTTTTTTCACTCTCTAAGGTTTTTTTTTCCTTTCTTTTATTTTTCTCCTTTTCCATCTTTTTTTTGCATTTGTAATTGATCTTCAGCCACTTGTGCTAGTACAAAGGATGCAACACAAATTTCTTATTCATATTAGTAAGGGTTATTTTATTGGTAAGGCTATCATGAATTATTTTCTTGTCAAATTGTCATGGCCATCTCAATAAAATATGGCTAGTTTCATAGGTACTACATAACATAAAATATTATCTTTATGTCACCTATGGAAAACATTACCTTTACATGTTGGTCTACTACCATTTCCCCTTTGTCATTTGAAAATTGAAGCCTATAATACTTTGGGTGGGGAATGACAGTGAAGGCTAACTTGTTGACCAATCTTATGCTACAAATATAACAACCAGAACCACCATTAATAATGAGAGAAAAAGTTTTATCTAAAACTTTGCATCTTGTGTGAAACAAGTTCTTCCTTTATGATTGGTTTAATTCAAAAGGTTGGCTTCCTACAAGTCTCCTAACCATCAAGAGATCTCCATCACAAGGATAAGTTTCCTTTCCACTTGAGTACTCCCCCCTTCTTCTTCACTATCACTAGAAGTAGAAGAATAAGATGTAGTCTCCTCTTAACTACTATAATGGTCTTTGCCCCTTAAAATCATGGTCCTAAAACTAATGTTGGGAGTTTCTTTCTCTAGAGAGGATTTTCCTTTATCCCCTTTTTTCCTTGGATGGTTTAGTCTTTGGGTAACTCTAATAATACTAGTTGGAGGAGGATTAATGTTTCACTCCAAATAGCTTCTAGTATGCTCCCAATCTTCTTCCATGAATTCTTAAAGCTTCAAAAAACTCAAAAATGGTGAAGGAGGAGAGGAATGTATGTGCAACTTCCTTGTAGGAAGATGAGCAAGAAGGAGGTTTTTGCAACAAGAAGGATTCCTTGAAATAAAAAAAACTTAAGGAGAAGTTTCTACTTTAGAGAGAACTAAGAGACTTAGGTAAAGAGAAAATCTGAATTATTTCTCATAAAATGCTCAAAGTGATGAGAATACAAGAGGGAACAAGTATATATAGGAGTAAGTAGCTTGTGGTGCAAGCTATGCTAACCTATGTTAGGTTAACTTGAACTCAAACTACTAACTTTAATCCAAAACTCCATATGTCACTATATTAGATCTAGAATGGCCAATGAGAGCTTTCCATGTGGACAAGCAAGAAAAGTGTGACTCATGTTACCATCCTAAATCTAGAAGAGCCATTAGGAGCTTGCCATGTGGCATATACGTTTGGTGTGACTAGACAAAGTCATGTGGCATGTTGGTCTACTTGAATAGACAAGGGGACAAGTGGTCCCTACATATCTTGAATGTCCAAGCCACTTGCATAAGCAAGTAGACATCCAAGTCATGGGCCAAAAATAGCTACACTATATGATCAAAATACAAGGTATAAAAATAAGGAAAATATATACAAGGTAAAATTACAATAAGAGAGAAAAAGCTAAGAGATAAGCCTATAGCTTAATAAGAGCTTAGGTCTTTTATCTTCATCACGAGCCCACTCTTCTTGTATCCTCTTTGACATTGCCCTTATGATAGGTCCAATGGCAGGCACTATGTCATCAAACTCTTAGAGGAATACCTTTCTTTCTTATGGTCCTTCTTGTAATATGAAGAAGTTGAGGATTCCTTCTTGAGAGAAGACTTCCTCTTGATTGTTGCCTAACCTTTCTATATAGTTGGACCAAGTCATTGAGGCTACTATATGGAAAAAATTTTAACTTTATCTCCAATTTCCACACTCAAGCCCTTGGAACCTAGTTATGGTGGTTCTCTATTGTCCCTTTATACCCTCCCTCAACATGTATAACTCCATCTTTTGCCTATATTTTTCCACGCTCATGTTATTTTGATGGTGTCTTTGGGGCCTATCCATAAACTCCCTTCCATAATAGTTGGGTATGTGCCTTCTTCTCATAGCACTCTTGAGGCCATTTCAATACCTCACACTAGGCTCACATTGGAGCCTTCTCTCACGCTCTAGGGAGGTTCAACAATACATAACATACCCTTGAAAGCTAAGGGTTACTAGTGGAACTTTTCTATTAAGTTAAAAGATGATTTTAGATCCATCATTTTTCATAAGTTTTAATAATAATAAACACTATGTTTTTCAGCAAGAAAATGGTTTCAAAAAGTCGTTATTTCAAACTTTGTAAGATAAAGTAGCATTTATAAGACGAAGTAAATCAGATGAAGCATACAATTGATGTTAATATCCATTATTTATTATGATTGACATGTTTGAATTTTCAAATGAATGCTTTATACCTTAATAGATCAAAAGACATTGTCTTGGAACTCACATTCTGTTAAAGGTGTATAAAAGCATGTAGAGCATCAGAACAAAGGACAATGATCCTAGATTTCACGAAAAAGACACAGGAAAAGGATTGCATCCTCAATGCACACTAACTTTACTTCCTATTGTTCCTTTTTTGCTACTCTACTATAATTATTAGCTTAATATATCAACGATAAGGAGTACGTTTAGGTGAAATACATTAATTGAAGCATTTAATGCACTAACAAATACTCTCTCTCTATATCAAACAAAGGAGTAAGACGTAGTTCTACGAATCAAACTCAATAAACTACAATGATTATCTCTTTCAAAGATACTATATAAGAAGCTTTGGAACTCAAGAGAAACAAGAAGTTATAGATAAAGAAAATTTTGAGAAATAGAGAAAATATACAACTCAAGAGAGAACCATATAGAAAATCTTCTTCAAGAGTTTTCTTGTACTTGAACATTTGTTGTAATCACGTCTAAAAGAGACGACAACTACAACCTTGTAATACCTTCATAACTATTCTCATAGGGTAGAGCCTAGAGAGGCTTGATTATAAAAGAATACTTGGAGTTAAACCTGAAGAGACTTATTTGTAAAAAGAATACTTGGATAGTGGTTTGAAGATGCTAGTCAAAGAATGTAACCCCCTCTCCAGATTACATATGCTAATTATAACTAATTATTTATGGTTAATAATATTTATATTATTATAATGTGTAGAAAAGATACTTAAACAAATGAATTAAATTTATTCAATTAAAGTTTTATTCAATAAAAGTCACTAGATATTACAAACCATTTTATAACAACTTAGTAAAATAAAACCCCCCATCCTATGCTCTGGATTTTTGCATCTAACCTTCTAACTGCACATCCAATTTTTCTGCATTATGAGATCTCCAATATCTGGGTTTAAAAATATTTATGGAGTTAGACATTTAATTTCATTCATATCTCACACAAACAAATCAAACAAGTGCATAATAAATTCATACAATTATCAACGCACACAACAATTTGATAATATTTTTCATTAATAATAGCCCAAATAATGCAATATGCTTATGAGAATGAGATGCAGTTTTTGACTGAAAATATACTTTTAAAAATCATTTTGACTCAATACTCCATGGAGATTTTCCCTTTTGAGTGTTTAGTGAAGCTAGAGCTTAACATCACTCTGTCCAGTGATTCGGCAATGCCCCATTAAACGCGAACAAGTAGATAGTAGTCAGAGTGTCAGTGCACCCGGCAGGCTACCACGACACAGAATCAATAAAGACTGGCCATCTATGAGATTGCCCATGCCCAAACACTCCCTAGACCAAAGGTCTATCCCCCAGACCAGAGGTCCCGTCTTACCCATTCTACTCAAACCCCATTTACTATCTTCTGACATTGGTAGCATAAAACAAATACCTCAGCCAGACTTTCACAACTATATCAAGCTCTCTCTAACTTTATCCTTTTCTTTATCCATCTCGTACTGCCAACTGTCCTTGACAGTACCCACTATCACAATCAATCTCTGGCCACCAATGTCTCGGATAGTAAACATAAAAAAAAGAATTCACATAAAAAGTATCATTTCAAAATTACAAAACTCGTTCTTTTTCTATCAAATATCCTTGGTACAAAATTCATTTCTCAAATATTTATTTTTTGAAATTCTTTTCTTTTCCCCCAAAAAATCTTTTGACTCAAAAATGACATTATGCAATATGCAATATGCATCACTATTAATCTATCACTTCAAAAATTATTCTCAATCAAATTCTTCAAATACAATTCAAACAATTTCAATAGAAACATTCAATCATAAACAATCAACCACTTTAAGATTCAACCTTAAAACATCAAATTTATCAAAAAGTACAATCAAAAACCATATCAAATAACCTAAGGTTCCATGCATCAAAACTTATAAGTAAAGATCAATATTTATTCTACAACTATATGGACATGAATAAAATTAAACATCTAACACATACCTAATTCTCCAAGCTTGCTAGTTTTTTTCCTAATTTCCTTGATTTCTTCTTCTCCTACTTCTTTTTCTTCCACTTATCTTCTTCCTTTCTTCCCCTTTTCTTGAAACTTTAGTTGTTTACTCCTTGTTTTACTCCTTGGTTGTGGAAAAGATAGAGTATTTTTGGGTTTTTCTTTGGCATTGGTTTATGTCTAGTTGTTAAGGGTTGTTGGTGAGCTTTTTGGTGTGTGGTTTCTCCTATTTATACTAGTCTCCACTTCCATTCTCTAATCTTCTAGATTTGTAGATATTTCTTGATATTTCCTAAGATATTTTAATGACATAGTGATTAGGTGTCCATTTTGTAGATATTTATAGGACTTTCTAGAATTTCCTTGAATTATTTAAGTATCTTAATGATTAAGTTTCCAATTTATTTAATAATTTGGTGATGAGATGTTCACTTTCTAGAATTTTGTAGAGTTATTTAGTTATCTTAATGATTAAGTTTTCAATTCATTTTAATCACATGGTGATTATGTGTCCCCTTTTTTTTTGTAGAAATTTATAGAACATCCTAGAATTTTGTAGAATTATTTAAATATCTTAATGGTTAAGTATCTAATCAATTCTAGATTTCTATTATGTAGAATTTTATAGAACTTTCTTGAGTTATTTGAATATCTTAATAGTTAAGCTTCCAACCCATTTAATCATTTGGTAATTAGATATCTACTTTGGAGAGTTTTGTAGAACTTTCTAGAACATTGTAGAATTATTATAATATCTTACAAATTAATTTTAATTTTGAGAAACTAATATCATCATTATAATCTTGACCATTAAAAATATAAAATTTTGTCTCTTGATCATCTCCTAATTATGTTAATTAATATTAATTAAATAAATTAGGATTTGCTTATGTGTCATAATTTCATTGGTTGAGACTTGTATTTTAATTTCAACTAACTATACATTTTTATTAATTTTTCCAAGCATACTATATCGATGATAAAATTATTATATCCTTTTGAACATTTTTCCATAATTTTCTAGCTTAAGGTTTTAGCATAATATTTTTTTATAGTTAAATCCTTAGGGAATTTCTATAAATTTTAATTTAGAGATTTTCTCTCTTAACTGTATTTATTCTTAATCTACACTCAATAAATTATTATTTAAGTTACAGATTATTTAAATTTTCTTAAATTGAGTTTCTCATATTTTAGAGCGTTCTCTCAACGCTGTCCGAGAAACAGTCAAATTAGATAATAAAATACATGTTATTGAATTTAGAAAATTTGGTTAAATAATGCTACATAAATTTCATTCACAGTAACTTACGTAATATTTAATATATATAATAATTTGCATAAACTTATAGATAAATAGTTACAAAATTTAGGATGTTACAAAGAACACTTGTGTTTAGCTAGAAATGGCTTGGTGAAAGAATACTTATAACTTTTTTGAAAGTTAGTGAAACTCAATTTGCTGTGATTGAAAATTGGATGTAGCCTTGGTGGTTGAGATGAACCAGTATAAAATCTTCTTGTGTTCATTGATTACTCTTATTAAAAATTTGTTTGTTGCTCTACTTCACTTAGTTTCAAATGTACGAGTTTTTGACATACACTATTCAATCCTCCTTTTAGTGTCTATCTTTTCTCCATAGTTTGGTATTAGAGCTCAACCTTTGACAGGGTTGAACATCTAACCGTGCTAAAGGAAAAAGATCTAGATGGGAAGTAGCGAAGGATAATATCTAATAGAAAGAGCTTTTCTTACAAGGCCCCCAACCTTTAATGGAGAAGACTCCCATACTAGAAGGACCAAATGGAAATGTTTAAGTCGACCCAGTATCCCCTATAGAGGATTATAACAAAAGGTGATGTTGTTGTCACTGAGCTTAAGGAGCAATATACTCGAGAAGATTAGAACATCCTATAGAACAACACAAAGACGTGTTATCTCATTGCATGCTCATTGTCCCAAACCGTGTAAAACAAGTTCTATTGCTGCTTTACTACCAAGGAAATGTGGGATGCCATGAGGGTAACTCATGAAGGCACTAAAGATGTGAGGCTTAGAAAAGAAACTACTTTTTAGAGGCACTACGAGTTGTTCTCCATGAAGGAGAATGAAACCATTGATGAGATGTTTGGACACTTCCAAAAAATTCTTAATGGGTGAAAATTCTTAGGAATTAAGTTTTCAAAAGCTCAAAATAATATGAAGATCTTACACTGCCTACCCAAGATCTGGGAGCCTAAAGCCACAACAATCACTAAAGCTTGAGACCTAAAGATCTTGACGCTTGATGAACTTCTTGGAGATCTTAGAGTTCTTGAAGTTTACCTCAATAACAAGGATCACAACAAAGTAAACAATATTGTTTCCTTGAAAATTTTCCAACCAAACAAGAAGAAGGAATGCAACAAAGCTCTTAACATTGATTCTGAGACAAAAAGCTCAAATGAGAGCTCTAAGAACTCTACAAATGATGAGATCTTTCTCATGTCTAAAAAGTTCAAAGACATGCTGAAGAAGAAGGAAAGGATGAGGACCTTTCACAAAAAGAAGGAGAGATCTAAGAAACTTGGATCTTTTGTCAAAATATATAGTATATCCATTGTCACAAAATTGACTTACGTTAAGTAGATTATACATTAATCCTTTAATGTTTAAAACATTATTGACAGTTGGTGTAGTGTTTTTAGCTATCTTATACTCTAATCTTTCATTTTCCGCTTCCTCCAAATGAGATGCATCCTTCATGAGGTTAAAGGTCTAGGAACATAGACCTTTCTCCTATCACGTGCCATGAGCAACCACTATATAGGTACTAATGTGAATCCTTCCTTTTTTCCACCAAGGATATATGTAATAGAAATTATCTATGAGTTTGGTACCCAAACCTTTTTGGATCTTTTCATATTAGTACCCACCTTAGACTTGTCTTTCCATCTGCTTGGAGTTTGTCCTCATGTTCCACTAGCCTTGCAAAAAGTGGTCTTAGGTTTGGATTCAGATGTCCCAAATCTAGGATCAAAGCAAAGACCATTTTTATTTGATGGAAGTCTTCTATGTTTTAAAAGAATGTTTAGTTTAGAAGAGCCATCAAAAAATTTAGCTAGGTCATTTTTAAGTTGTATGTTTTTAGCCTCTAATGTTGTAACCTTAGGTGGGACATTGCTAATGATCTTTACCTTGAGAGATTATATCTCTCTTGTAGCATCTAACATGTTTTTCTTGAGTTTGTTATCCTTATTTTATAAAATCTTGCATCTCTCTTTAAACTTCTTATACTCAAGAGAGATCATGTGAGAGTTTGTAAGGAGAATCTCACAAGACATCTCTTCCTCATCAAAATCGAATGAAAAATAATTAGGACCCAAGTTTACCTCAAATCTCTGTATCATTTAATTCAAAGTCAACGTCTACTATAAGGTAGATGTTGGCTTTCTCATTGTCTAAACTATTGTTACTATTGTTGTTTAGATCTTCCTAAATAACCATCAAACTTTTCTTGGTCTTTTTTTTATTGGTCCATCGCTTCATGAGTGTAGGACATTTACACTTCATATGTCCAAGCTTCTTATACTAATAGCAGACAACCTCCTTGTTATCGTTCTAACCAGGTTTCTTGAACTTTTATGGAAGCTTCTTAGTCTTTCCTTTCCTTTTCAGCATGTCTTTGAACTTCTTAGAGATGAAAAATATCTCATTATTTGTTAAGTTCTCAAAATTATCATTTGAGGTACTAGTCTCAAACTCAACCTTCAAAGCCTTTCCTTTATCTATTTTCTTGCTAGTTTCACCACTCCTCAAAGTATTGGACTCGTTATCTTTAAGATGGTCTTTGTGTTCAAGTGAATTTCATGAACTCGTAGAACTCTAAGAAGTTTGTCAAGAATAAGAACCTTCAGGTCACACACTTATGAAATTGTTGTGGCTTTGGGCTCCCAAACCTTTTGAAGATTATCCAAGATCTTGAGATTATTCTAAGCTTTTGAAAACTCAGTTCCCAAAGATTTTAACCCATTTAGAATTGTTTGAAATCTTCTAAATATTTCATCAATGGTCTCATTCTCCTTCATAGAGAATAACTTATATTATCTCTAAAGACTGACAACTTGTCTAAATTTGACATCCTCAATACTTTCATTAGTTACCCTGATAGTTTTCCATATTTCTTTGGTTATTGAGTAGTTATAGAACTTTTTGTATTTAGTTTTAGACAAAGAGCATGCCATAATGTATCTGGCTTTTGTGTTGAGTTGCAAAATGTTATAGTCATCCTAAGTGTATTGGCTCTTAAGCTTAGTAACAATTACATCACCTCGAGTGATAATCTTTTAGAGGTGGTATTGGGTGAATTTTGTGAAAATCTCCATTCTATCCTTCCAATATGTATAGTCTTTTCCATTAAAGGTTGGAGGCCTTGTAAGAGAAGCTCCTTCTGGTAGGTATTGACCTTCACTACTTCCCATAATGAATCTTTTTTCTTTAGAATGATTAGATACTCAACCCCATCAAAGGCTAAGCTTTGATACTAAATTATGGAGAAAAGACAAACACTACAAGAAGGAGTTGAATAGTGATAATCAAAAACTTAATTTTCAAGTAGTGAAGTAGTAATGCTAATAGTAAAGAGTGTTAAAGAATAGGCAGATGGAACACATGGTATTTTTATATTGGTTTGTCTCAACCACTGAGATTACATCTAGTTCTCAATCTAACAAGATTGACTTCCACTATCTTATACAAGATACAAGTATTCTTTCAATAAAGACACTTTTGACTCAAACCTAAGTGTTCTTTTAAATTGCCTCTTCAAGTAATCTACCCAAGTATTATTTTCACACAAAGTCTCTTTAGACTTCAAGACTAAGTATTTTTTTGCAAACAAGTATCTCCAAGCTCAAACAAGTATTCTTTTACAAACAAGTCTCTCTAGGCTTAAACAAATATTCTTTTGCAGACAAGCCTATCCAGGCTTAACCCTATAACAATAGTTATATTTGGGTAAAGTTTTACAGATGTTGTTTCGTCTTACAAATAAGATATGATACAACCAATTAAGAACATAAGTTTTTATAGAAAGAATGAATGAATAAAAATTTGTACAAAATTTTTCTCTAAAGTTTTTTTTCTTTCCAATCGTGAAGCTTCTTGTATAGTAGCTCAAATGAAGATGACTATTTTAAAAACATGAGGGTTTCTCACAATCTTGCTTCGTCTGTCTTCATTACACATTCCTTGAAGTGAGAAGTATTTTTTGATACATTAAATATGTTTCACCAAATTGTTACTTCTTATTTGATCAAGGAAGCTACATATCAATTTTAGGATATCAAACAGACTATCTGTAGCATGTGTAAGTGTGGAGCAACATTTGCATCAACTTTTGCCAACTTTCTCTATGATTTCAGGGATTTGTTTGTCCTTGGTTCTCATACAAAGCATGACTTCATTTATTTCAATAGACTTGTGAGTTCTAAAGAGCTTTCTTAGTTTGATATGTTAAGGAATCAGCAAGAGATGCAATAAGTAGTTGTTGTTCATTATAAATGATATGCATTTAAGACTTTATGAAGTTAGATTGTATGCTTCATCTAATGATACCTCATCTACCTAATGATTTGCGTCTTATGTTTTGTTTGATTTGTTTTTGCAAAAAAAATTTCTCTTAGAAAAACATTTTGTTAGTTAACATTAAAACCTCAAAGTTTGAGGGATCGCACTACAAGAAAAATCAAGATTATCTGCAGAAGAAATCTGTAGATAAACATGAAAATCCATAAATAAGTCTTAATTATCTATGGATTATCTATAACGAAAAATCTGTAGGTAATAAGGTCATAGATAACATTACCTACAAAATTTTTTTCGTAGATAACATTATCTACGGAAAGTTTTCCCTAGATAACCTACGAAAGTTGTTATCTACGGATTTTATCTGTAGATAACCCTTAGAAAATTTTTGTTTAATTTTAATAAATTTATTAATGTAACAACCCTCATATTTGTCCTCTCAAGGATGCTATTTCACGACACTTCACTTTTCAACGTTTTTTGTCCTTACTGCACATTTTCTGGGAAACTTCCCAGAAGGTCACCCATCCCTATATTACTCAAAGTTAAACATGCTTAACTGTGGAGTTGTGATGAGATAAGCTACTGAAAAGCATATGCATGTTGTCAGTATAAAGACTACAAATTAATTCATTTAAGTCATCCTTAACTATACAATCTCATACTTATATTGTTTTTGGATGAGTTAATCACCTATACACTGCCAGTGTAAAGTTTTTTTACACTGGCAACCAATCATATCTTTTAATAGTGCCATGTCAGTTGCTTATTTAATGAAAATAATAAAATAAGCAATTTTAAAAGATATGATTGGTTGCCACTGTAAAAAAAACTTTACACTGGCAGTGTATAGATGATTAACTCTTTTTGGATCCCTCTCATTTTGGTGTGTCCAGACCGCTATAAAAATATAAAAATATATATAATAATTATATTACCAATAATAATAATTATATTATATTTAATTAATATTTATTTATATATATATACTTACTTGTATAATTAACAATCTACTCATTTCTATTTAAAATTAATATTATGATACGATTTAAATTATTTATTATAAATTTAAAAGTTTAAATAATAATTTATATATTTTAAAATGATAAGGGTTATAATAACACCGGTGTAACTTTTACTAAGTATTACACCGCTCAATAACTTTATATTAAATGTGAATTTTGTAAATCTAACCGTTAGATTGAAAGTTTATATCACTTTATATGTTTATATGAAATTTTGTTAAAATTGAACAACAACTTGAAGGTAATCAAAATGTTCATATTTTAGTATATTTTGAAATGTGTATATTACGTCAATTTTGTTTTACAAGAATGAAGTATCAAATCATCTTGAATTAATATACAATTTTGTATATATGAGCTAATAGTAAAAAAAATTCAATCTAACGGTTGAATTTATAAAATTCACATTTAATATAAAGTTATTGAGCGGTGTAATACTTAGTAAAAGTTACACCAGTGTTATTATAACCCTTCTCTTTTAAAATATTATTTTTATAAAATAAATTTTAACATTTTAAATAAATTATTAATTTACTTAATATATTTATTCATATTAAATCTAAGATATAAAATTCAAAAAATGTATTTATTCTTGTTTTATTTTCTAATTATCAACCATTAATAAAATACTAATTTAAAATCTTATCTAATTATATCATAATATTTTCATATCAAATTTAATACCAGATATTAATATGTTATTTTTTATCATCATTAATTTATAAAAATAAAAAATTTAAAATGATAATTTTTAATAATATTTATTTTTTACCAAATATTCTTTACATCACTTAGAGCATTAAAACATTTTGTCCTGCATCCCGCCAAGGTTATCTACGGAAAGTTTATCTGTAGAGAACGTTATCTACGGAAATTTTTCCATAGATAACCCACGAAAGTTGTTATCTACGGATTTTATCCGTAGATAAGGTTATCTACGAAAAGATTTCCGTAGATAACCCATGAAAATTATTATCTACGGATTTTATCCGTAGATAACTAAACATTATCTACAGAAAAAATTTCGTAGGTAATATTCTGTAGATAACTAAAAATTATCTATAAAAAAATTTCCATAGGTAATATTCCGTAGATAACTAAACATTATCTACAGAAAAAATTCAGTAGGTAATATTCTGTAGATAACTAAAAATTATCTACAGAAAAAATTCTGTAAGTAATATACCATAGATAATAACAGTTTTTCTTGTAGTGTCGAAAATTGTCTTTTAACTTTACATAGAGTTAGGTTTCCATATTTCTTGTAGTTTTCACTATTTCTTATTTCTTTAATTTGTTTTTACTCAAATTGATTTCAAACTTTGGTGAATCATGAAAAACTATTGAGGTTGCAATTATATTACATTTGAAGTCTCACTTAGATGTTCAAAAATTTCTAAAAGCAAAGGCCTAAGTGAAAACAAAAGTAGTAGCAAAATTTCACCAATTTTTTGAATTATTTTAAATTGTTGTCTACTTCTAAATTTTTGCAATTTTGGATTCTTATCTTGGAACAATTTTGTGACTTAAGTGCAGTATCATAAACAAAAAGAAAAGAGTCACAAAACTACTTCAAAAGAAAAGAAAATAAAAGTGTTAAAAAAAAGATATAGAAAAGAAAATTACCAAAGGCAAAAGAAAATAGAAAATTACTTGTGATAAAAAAAAATACGGTGTATTTTGTGAAATTTTTTTTTTACAAAAATATAAGTCGCATTTACATTCATTTTTTATTTGCATCTAATTTGGAAGTAAATTTGAGTCTTTATTATTTTTGTGGTCCTAATCTAAAACTCATCTTAGGATTACTCCTTTTTGTTCTAACTTCCAAATTGTGATTTAATTTTTGCTTTTCTAATTATTTGTTATTGTTTTTGGTTTTGTCACATTTAATTTCGTTTGAGTTTAGCCTATTTTTAATTTTATTTTTCTATTTTCTTTCAATTTTCTCTCTAGTGTGTTTTGTGGTGTGTTATTCCTTTGTGTAAAGGTAAACAATGTCTTTGCCATAAGGTAACATCTTAAAATGTTGATGAAAGGAGATTTGGCTCCTTAAGAGAAACTATCTTTTGGAGGAGTTTGTGAGACAAACACTTAGAGTGGAGTGGAGAGCAAATACTAGAGATCTTTTACACTAATAAGTTTTTTCATTGTATAGGAGAAAATTGAAGATTAAAAACTAGTATTTTGATTGTTTTTAGTTTTCAATTTTTTATTTTTGGGGTTGTTTTGGTTTATTTTGTTTTGTAATTTCTTTCACTTGTAAGTGGTTTTCAAAGGTTTTAAGAACCTAATCAAAACTTCAATTAGTGTAAAAATTCAAATAGCTTTGTTTAATACTTGTGAAAGTGTGTTGGGAGACTCATAAGTGTCAACCCAAACTTTCACATAGGATCACGACTAGTACATGCTTAATTTCTTTATTGCTTTCTTTTAATTTTCTTGTCAAATGTTAAAGTGGTTAAAAAGTTCCAAAGACTTCTTTAAACACATTAGATTACATTTCGTTTAGTATATGAGCAAAAGTCTTCCTAAAACAAATTTACATCATGCTTAGGAACACTTCACACACTTCCCAATGTGATAGTGATATTAGTTCACTTGCAAACCTTTTAAAACTCATAAGTGAACTAATGACACTAAAACTTTGGAAGAGAAAGGAAGATGAAAGAAAATTAGAATGTGAAGCTTTGGAGGTTAAGCTTCTACAAGATAATAGAGAATATATAGGGTTGGAAAATATAAAAGAAAATTAAAGAGAAGAAAATAAACAAAGTCTTGATTCGAATGGCTAAGTTTAGAGAGAAAAATAGACATAGCTCTAAACATGGTAGTAGTTATACAAGTCATAGTGAAAGCCTTAATCAAAATTAAAGTAACCACTACCATAGGTCTTTTAATCTAGATAGATGATAACATTTGTCGAATCACCATAAAAACTACTAGATTTTTTCCAAAAATTTGTAATATAAGAAACAACCTAGCTCATTCTTCTCAAAGACACAAGCCAATTGGATAAAAAATTATCACGTAATTAGAAAGTTGATTTTTATGAACAGCAAAAAAAATTAGAATATTGCAAAGACAAACAAAAAATTCAATTGGAAAATTCAATTAAAAATCACACCAATTCAAGATTTCAATTGCTACGGTAAACTTTTCGCAGTTCAAATTATAATCTAAATTCAATCAACCTAAATTAACATGAACATAATCTAAATGTAGATCTAAATCTAGATCTATTTAATTTAATAAAAATATGAAATGCGATCACGACCTCACATTCTCCTTGAAATTCAAGAACGGTGAATGGTTGAATTAGGTGATTTAGGTTATTTTATGTCTAAATCTAAATCTGGATTTGGATCCAAAATTAATCTTCAAAGCTGATCCGAATCCATTAAAACAAAATTCATAATCATGAAGAATGGAAAATAGATTTAGAACGGAGAAGAAGACAAAGAGAATTCATTCAATAAAAAAAATTGGGAACTCGAATTTTATCGTAGTTCTTGACCTTGAATCAAATGAACATATTAGCAACACATCTTCATCAAGATGTTGTAGTTTCTTTGTGGAAAAAAATGTAAATAGAAAATTCTGAGAGAGAGAGAGAAGAGAAGGAAGAGAGAATTTAGAGAAACTTGTAAAAAAGCAACTCTAAAATCTGAAAAATGAGTGTAAAGTGTACACAAGTCTCACAACACCTATTAGTAGATAAATATAGTGGGCCTAATCTGAGTAATTATAAGCCCAACCCACTAAATCAACTAACTACACCACTAAATAAATTTAGATGTTTGGACAATAGCAAAACTAATTTGTGGAAATCTGGCATGACCTTCTTCTTGTATGAACCTACATGTCCAACAAAAGAATGTTTTTCCCGCATAGATGCGGGGTAAGGTAGAGAAGATAAAACATCAATATTATTCCTAACAACCTCCAAGTCTCTAGTAGATACTAAGTGCTCTAAAACTATATCTTCTACTATCATAAAATGTAAATTTTCAAAATTTAGCACAAGGTTAGTTTCAATACACCTATGTAACATCCTAGGAAAACTCTCTAAACATATATCAAATGAAGATTCAAGTTTAAGCTCTAAGGATAGAAGTTGCACAATGGATGGTAATGGAGGCTCTTCTATTGACTAAACACCCACTGTTGTAGCTACATTTGTTGGTGAATCATATGATACTATGACATCTATTATACCTACAATAACAATACTAATCTCTACACATATAGCACGCATAATAGAATCATCACAAGTACAATAAAAGTCAACAATGGAAACCTTAACTACAATGTCAGAAATGTCAAATTCATATTCAGATACAAGGTCAACAATCTCACACATAGAGCAATTAATAGCAAATAAATCAATACTAGTACAAACAAGATCAGGAATGTCACTCCTCAAGGTAGACATAGATGAATATGATAATTGTATTTGGTTGACATTAGTAGTTAACTGATCAATTTGTATTTGCAAATCTTGAGATGTAACATTCCACTCTTGTTGAAACTTCTTATTGCATTCATCCATCTATTTCATCATTTCCTCTAATATAATTCCACCACTTTATTCAGGTGGTGGTTGAACATAATCCTCAATAGGACCCCAATGATGACTTATCCACTCAAAACTATATCTCTCAGAGTATGAATCATGATAATATTGTTATTATGGGTGGCAAAACGGGCCAGCCCACCCCGTATTGGCCCGCCCGGCCCGCCAATGAAAAACGGGCTGAAAATGCTGGCCCGCCCCGCCTAAGGATGGGTTGGCGGGACGGCGGGCCAGCCCGTATACCCAAGAAATATTTTGCAAAAAAATGGAAAAAAAAACACTTGCTTGTTACCATAAGTACCAGGAGGCACACATAAGCACTTGGCACAACACTTTTTGCAGAAGAACAAGCACGGTTTCTTGTACTGTGTCTTTGAGCATCTAGTTGTGCAACGTGGCCCGCATTCTACAATTAATTTTATGCATTCACCAACATGTACCAATATTAATCTCATTTACTTAAGAAAAATGTTAAAAATGACAACTAGTGAATTAACGGTAATCATCACAATAACATTGGGGTCAGGAAGTAGTGAATATTTTGGCTTTTGGGAATATGGAATTATAGTTCAAAGAAAAAACTAATTGCAAATTTGCTACAAATAAATAAATATAACCATATGAAATTAAAAATCCATACATATTCTACATAATATATGTTTAACAAAAGTAAATTACAAACTTATAAATAACTAATAATCTAAATTTTTTGCAAAAGTCTATAAAACAAGTCTAAACACACTTAATCAACTTTGACTTTCTATTTCAAGAACATTGGAAGCTCCTTTGGAAGAAGTTGTCTCTACTTTTTCATTTTGATCATCTTCATCCTCATCTTCTACATCAAAATAAATTAAACATAAAAAAAAATTAAAGTAAGGATGTTGAAATGAATATCAAAATTATATAAATAATAACATTTAAGAATTAAAATTGGATTAAATGAATTACCCGGATTAAAACCATACTTCCAACTAGAAACACAAATAATTGCTTCTACATTTTCAGGCAAGAGACGGTTTCTATACTTGTTAAGGATACGAGAACCAATATTAAATGCAGATTCAGATGCAACTGTGGTAATAGGGATGCTTAACAAGTCCCTAGCCATTAAGGAGAGATCCGGAAAACGTTGACTATTATTCTTCCACCATTGTAGTATATCCATATGCTCCGTAAAATCAAGATCTAAAGTGGGTTCATCTAAATATATATCAAGTTGATTCCTTCCAGATTTATTAGCAACTTGAAGCTTGCGCATTTTTAATTCCTTATATGATAAGAAAAAAAATAAGTTGGAAATATACATAATATTTATATGAAGGAAATCATGATTTCAATAAATTAAAGTAAATAACTTACATCAAAAAGGCTTGGTTTGCTATTGATCGAAGATGAAGAAGAAACATCCTTACGCTTTAGATTTTAAGCATTTAATTTAGAACCATGGCTAAAATAATGGGAGAAAAGCATGTAAATTTTTTCCTTGACTTTCTCCAATTTTATTTCCCAAGTAAGCAAATCAATTCTTTCATAGCAATAACCCAATGTTTCTAACTTCATCCTTGGGTCTAAAATTGCACCAAATGCAAGCACAACACTATACTCATCCCAATACTTTTCAAATTTCTCCATTATCAATCCAGCCATATCTCTTACAACTTTATCTTCATCTGTTACACTTCCCATTAAAAGGCATTGGATTTTCCAAACTTGTAAAAAATACAAGTTGGAAGTAGGATAACTTGTGCCAGAAATTAATGTTGTAATTTCATAAAATGGTTGCAAGAATTTACAAATCTTTGTTGCTCTTTCCCATTCTTCATCTGAAGGACAATATTTGTAATTTTCATCAACCAAATGTAGACTTCCAAAAACACGTTGATATTTAAGATCACTTTGAAGCATCAAAAAAGTTGAATTCCATCTTGTAGGTACATCTAAACACAATGCACTTGATGAATTAATGTCACTAATTTTTTTAAGACATTCTTTGAATTTGATCATTCTACTCTCTAAACCCCTTACATATTTAATGCTAGTTCTAATTTGATCCAAAGTGCCATCAAGTACCTTTAATCCTTCTTGAACAATCAAATTTAAAACATGAGCACAACAACGCACATGAAAAAATTCACCATCACATATCAACCTTTTTTGCAAAACAAGTTGTTTTTTTAACGTCTATTGTAGAACATCATTAGCAGAAGCATTATCCAAAGTGATAGAGAAAATTTTTTTCTCTATTCCCCAATCTTGTAAGAAGTCCCCAATCTTTTTAGATAACTCAAAACCATTGTGAGGGGGAGGCATATGATGAAAGTTAAGAATCTTGCTATTTAACTTCCAATTTAGATCAACATAATGAGCAGTTAAACTAATGAAACCCTCAGTATTACAAGATGTCCATAAATCAAAAGTTAAACAAATTTTATTAGGAATGGTAGCCAACTCACTTTTAAGCCTTGCTTTGTCTCTAATAAAAATTCTCCATATATCAGCCTTAGAAGTATTTCTAGAAAATGTATTTGCATCAGGATTCAAATACGTTATCAAAGCCTTAAACTCAGGACTCTCAATAAAATTGAAGGGCAAACCACGTCTTATCATTAGATGACAATATAACTCACGAAAAACCATTTGATCTATCTTTCTTGATTTCAACTTTCCTTGCATGTCTAAGATCATTTGACTCATATCTTCAAATTTTCTTTTTCTCACATTTGGGAATATGACGATTTAAATGAGAAGTCCCATATGCTTTGCCACCAACTACATAAGTTTTTCCACAACCATTACACTTTGCCCTTTCTTTTCCATCATCACCCTTTCCCATCCTAGTAAAAAATTTCCAACAATCTGATGTTGTGGGCTTGACCCTTTTGTTATCATGTTAAACATCAGTGGATTCAAAATCTTTTTCAACATCCTCTACCTCAATTTCAATATCACAAACATTCATAGGTTTACTAATTGACTCGTCCATTTCAATTTCCAAATCTAAATATCCCTGTTAAAGTGAAATAAATTTTCAATAGGTGAAAACAATATCAATACAATTTGTAAAAAGACAGCTATAACTATAACCATGATGACAAAAACTTTGAATTTTCAAATAGCCTCAGCGGATATCTTAATTCATTTGTTAAAATCACAAAACTCTAAGTAAAGCTTGCTGCAACAACAGGTAATGATGCTCCAACAATCAAACTAATTTCCAAGGCACTATGTGACACAAAATCTAATGACACAGAAAAATAAAAAATAAAAAAGAGACTTTGCATGCAGAGTTACCAATAGAAATTGGATACAAATAAATATATTCAAAACCAAGAAAAGTTTATGCAGAACCGAAGTGGGTGTAGAGGTCGATAGAAATATTCTATTACCTAGGCGTTGGAGTGGAAGCCAGAACAGGACTGGTAGTGGTAAACACTATCGCATCATTGGAAAAATTAGAAAAAAATAGAAATGGTATGCACGAAATCACCTGTTTTACACGCACGCGCAATGCATGGAATCACCTGTTCTGGACGAAGCCAAGCAGAAAGCACGCGAAATGGTATGCTTTTCGGTGGCTGGAAATCTGGAATGGAATTGATTTACGCGCAATGCTTTGTTGGCTGAAACTGATTTAGGTTTTGGCTTGGCTGGAAATGGACTCTGTTGGGCCTGAATTTTTTTTTTATATTAAGCCTATTATTTATACTAGCCCAATCACTAAATCAGGAAAAGAAATCACCTATGCGGGCTTGGCGGGTTGGGACGGGCCAGCCCGCTATTTGGCCCGCTGGGTTGGCGGGCTTGGGGGGGCGGGCTTGGCGGGTTGGCGAGCTGAAATGATGGGCCCGACCCACCAATTTTTGGCGGGCTAGCGGGCCGGCCCGCGGGCCACGACCCATTTTGCCATCCCTAATTGTTATGGAGGGTCTTAATATTATAGTGGAGGATCATAATAAGTTCCAACAGTATTACCACAAATGGCTAATTGTTGGACTAAGGAGGTCAAGCCAGTCAAAACATAATCCATATGTATCTAAGAATAGTAACAAGTATAAAATCACAATTTAAAATAGAAACAAGACTAATAATGCTAAACAAAATAAAGTGATGAAGGCAACATAAAAGTGAAAAGTCAATTGTAAAATTAATATCTAACAAAGAGAACCTGTAACATGCAAATCACTGCCAAACGAATTTAAAAAAAATACAAGACTACCAAAAACTCATTTAATATCAAATTTCCTATTTTTTTTATTATAATTTTTTGGTGATTTTTAAAATATCAAAAATAGTATAAAAAAAATGAAAAAAGTGGTCTAAATGATGGAATTTGACAATTTTATGTACAATTTACTCATATAGATAGTAAGTTTGCTTAGAATGATGGTTTACCTTAAGAGAAAAAGTTTCAGCCCAAAGTGAAAATTCTAAAAAAGTGTATGTGAGCAAATATTGCACAAAACCATAAAACTCAACAAAAATTGTTAGAATCAATGATGGAGGACCATCCTTAGAGCTACATGTGGGGCCCATCACTAGGTTCGTGACTAGGAGAGTGGAAGAGGATAGGGGAGCTAACGCCCCTAGAGACATGCTCCTTATGGTTATAGAGTATTGATCATTATCTTAAGCCTCGTTAGTATATGATTTATTTTTATTCCTATTTTACCTTTATTTTTAATTACCTATTTTACCCTTGTATTTTGGGGTGTCTTAGTCATAGGATTTATTTTTACTTGTATTTTCCATTTTACCCTTATATTTTGGGGTGCCTTAGATTATAGGATTTTATTATATAGTTAGGGAATTATGATAAGAGTGAAGAAGTGGTCTAGACGTGTTTTTGGTGTTTATTGGAGTTATTGGACTTGGAGAGGCTTACGTCCAAGAGGAGGGCACCTAGGTTGCATGGTCTTATTATGCACCTAATTATAGCTTAACCAAGCCAAAGATTCTATCCTTGGCCACCAAGTAAGCGTGACATGTAGGGTTAATTTAGCATGAATTTGTGTTGCATTTCCCTCACATTTAGCATGGAAATATGCACACTACTAACCCTAGCCGTCACCCTAGCATGACTACCCATGACCTCACATCCTAATTTATATATACCCTAAGCTATGCTCCATGTATTCATTTTGGAAATAATATAGGGTGAGCCTTGTGCCTTTATATTTCCTTAGTCCTCGTGGTCATTTTCGACCAAGAACCCTACCTATCTCCACCTTGAGTGAAAACCCTAGAAGTGGTCTTCATCTACCATGGAGTGAGCCAAACCCTAGAGTGTCTCTTAAGCATTCCATCAACCACCTTCCTTCCTTTGTTATTCTCAGCCATCATCATCCATCCAAGGCTAAGACATTGAAGAACTGTGATCCTTAGAGTCAAAGGAGGCCTCTCATTGATATTCCTTCATCCATCAATGTTAGGAGGTTTTCCATCAATCAAGGTTAGTATTTACAAAAGCAATTTCACGAACAGTTAGTAGGCGTGATAAAATTAAGACACCTTGACTTGTTTCCTTGACAACGATGATAGAAAATACTTGGAGAAGAGATTGATGTTCTTTAAGTAGCTCCATATTCAAGTCCAATCTTTTCTTGAGGTTCACTATCTTCACGGATAAGCTTCAAACTCCAAGAGTTTGAGGAAGCAACATTATAGGCGTGGCAATCTTCTTGAAGAAGAAGAAGAATTGATGAACCAAGGCACAAAGGAAGGATTCCTTTGTGAAGGTTCTTAAGGAGAGAGGTTTCTCAACGGTTTTGGTCTCTTGATAGAGAATTTTCTGAATTTTAATCTCATAAATGTCAAAAGTGATTACAAAGCCAAGAGAAAGACTTATGTGGTGGAGGGAAACTTGTGGTGCAAGCTAGACTAACTATGGTTCAAGAAAACCATGGTTAGTCAAGCTTGACCAGCCTAGTTAGTTTAGGAGGCTTGTAGAGCAAGCTTCTAAGTTAGAAACTTGGGAAGCAAGCTAAGTTAGAAGCTTGTAGCACAAGCTTCCCAAGTGTGTAGGAGAAGCTTGGTAATTTTAGCCAAGAAGAAGTGTTAGGCGGCCAAGGCTAGTTTTCCACATGTAATCCAATCCAAAAATCATGGAATTGGTTTAGTTAGGTTCACCAAATGATGGTGAGACCTAGATAAATCAATTCCTTGGAAAATATTGAGGAAAATAAGCCCAATATGTAAAATTTAGCCTAGGCCCACTTCTGACCCAATTACTAGTTGCCCCTACACACCTTACTATTTGTCACCCCACTTCTACTACTGAAAATATGAAAATGAGTGACCCTTAATACAAGGTCAAATGGAACAAAAGTCTCCAAGTAACATACCCTAAAATCTAAAAGGAATATCCCATAAGAAAAGAAAGAAAGTGCCTCACAAATACAAAGACAAAATGAACCTATACAAAGAACTACTATATATAATCATATAAAAGGTCTTCAAGATTAACCCATTCCACTTGGGTCCTTCAATGTATCACCTCTTGGTCTTCTTGGCCTTGACGTGATTCCATCACAATGATGCCATTTTGATAGCATTTGCCAAATCACCGTAAAAAATTACTAGATTTTTCTCAAAGATTTGTAATATAGGGAATAATCTAGGTCATTCTTCTCGAAGACATAAGAGAATTAGATCTAAAATTATCACGTATTTAGAAAAATTTTATGAACACAAAAGAAAAATTAGAATATTGTAAATACAAATAGCAAACTTAAACGAAAAATTCAATAAGAAATTACATCGATTCAAGATTTCAATCGCTACGGTAAAATTTTCACGGTTCAAATTATAATCCAAATTCAATCAACATGAACATAATCCAAATGTAGATCTAAATTTAGATCTATTGAATTTCATAAAAACATGAAACGCAATTGTGATCTCACAATTTTCTTGAAATTCAAGAACGGTGAATGGTTGAATTAGGTGATTTAGGTTATTTTAGTTCTAAATCTAGATCTAGATCCAAAATTAATCTTCAAATCTGATTTGGATCCATTAAAACAAATTTCATAATCATGAAGAATGGAAAATAGATCTATAACAAAGAAGACGAAGAGAATTCGTTTGGTAAAAAGATTGGGAACCCAAATTTTACCGTAGTTCTTGTAATCTAGAATTGGATGAACAGATTAGTCACACATCTTCATCAAGATGTTGTTGTGTAAAAAAATGTAAAGAGAAAATTATGAGAAAGAAGAGAAGGAGGAGAGAATTTAAAGAAACTTGTAGAGGAAGCAACTCTAAAATTTGAAAAAGTTAGTGTAAAGTGCACACAACAAGCCTCACAATACCTATTAATTGAGAAATATAGTAGGCCTAATCTGAGTAATTAAAGGCCCAACCCACTAAATCAACTAATTACATCACTAAACAAATCCTAACGTTACAATCTAAAAATAAACAAAAAATACTACACAGGGTCGCAATCTTGTAATGCATTTTTGGGTCCCTTAATAATTGAATTGGCCTTTGCTCCCAACAAAGAAGTTGTAGAACTATATTTTATCTTTCCATAGACACCAAGAACATCTAAATCCGATCTTGAGAGCTCTAGATATGGCCTACACAAGAAAAAAGCGTAAAAGTGAGTAAGAATCTAAAAATTGAGTAAAAATTACAACAATCATCAAATAATACCACTATTGCAAATCTAAGCCAAAACATGAATATAAGACACATATAAAGGTCAAAAAGGCCAAATAAATGCATACAAAGTTGTTTCCAAAAATGCACTATTAATAAACCTAAGAAAGAACACAAAATTAGGGAATCCAAAGTGAATTTTTCTCACTTCCTGGAAAGGAAGAAGGGTACTCATTCAAAAGTCACCCAAAGAAAGAACCATTTCCACATGATGGTGATTTTTCAATTGCAAAAATTATTTTTGAAACTCAACTTTGCTCTTTAGGCCAAACACCAAGGAAATTTTCTTTCTATCATTTTTCACCCTCACCAATGTTAAAGGATCAAAAGAAAATGAAATTAAAAAGAGAAAAAGAAAAGTAACTAAAAAAGACACAAACTTTGGTGAAAGTTAAGGAAGAAAATATCTCCTCTAAAGGTTTTGTGAAGGAAGATGATAGTTTTACTATTAAAGGCGATATCAAAAAGACTATTTATCTTCATCAAACTCTTAACTTTATCTCCCATACTACCACAAATTTTTAATTTGAGATTCTAACAAGTGGGAAACAAAATCTTTCAAATCCCTAAGTCATAAAAGAGAAAGAATCTCAAGACCAAAGTTTGATGAAGAAAGATTGGGCTCCAAAAAGTTTTAATCTTTATGTCTCCCTTTACTTAGTGGTACCCAAGGAAGAAAACTTGTATATTATTATAACACTTTCCACTATAGTTCTTAAGCTCAAGCACCTAACTCTTGAAGTATGTAATTTTTTAGATCCTTTTTGTTGTACATCATTATTTTCTTATATTAATCTTAAGAGTGGTTCAAAACACATTGAAACCATATTGAGTACTACTTTTAAGACTAATGGTTGATTATATGATAGTTTGATCAAGTCTTTTAGACTTGTCATTTCACCGAATTCTTACATGCATCTAATAAATCATATACTTAGGAGTTGTTAAGGTAATTTTCTTGTAGTTTTTAACATGCTTAGTTCTAGGAGCCTAAGATATCTTAGTTTTTGGGAATAGAAACTTATTTTGTTTTGGCCTTACTAGTTTTACCTTTTTAAGTTTTAGCTTCCAACATAGACTTCACTTTAGTGAGGATACTACCCTTGTCAATAGGGAGTTTATATTTCTCTTTAGATTAGATAATCCTTTTAGCTTTTGGGAAAGGATCCCTTATAGGCGACACCTCCTTTGTGTTTATATTGTGCAAAACATCTTTAATGCATATGATATAACTTCTTTTAAAGGTGTTGAGGAAATTGTGGAGGAGCCTAGAAATTTGAGGTTAAATCCTTTCAAAAGGGAAGGGGATGATGCAATCATGCCTCCTAAGGAACCCTTTGAAAAGGATGAGTCTATCTAGGATTCTAAAGGAGTGGGTTAGGAAGCTACCCAAGCCTATTTTCTTCTTTTGTATATATTAGAAATTAGTAGTATACCTCTTTTATGAAAATATAGTTTTAGTATAGATAGAACAAAAAGGGTTCAAAAGGACCCCAAGAAAATAAAAATCTTCAAAGATAGGTTCATCCCACATTTAGAGAGGAGCAATAGGCTAGGTTCCTTTGAATATCAAGTAAATAACATTTTTAATGCTTACAATTTATTTTCTCTTATAGGTTTTACAAAAGTAGAAATAACTTATGATTTGAGGACATATCCTCTTGAAGAGGGAATGGATGATAACGTCATGCCCAGGGGCTTAATCTTGAAGAAATTATGAGGAGTGGGATAGACTTGAAGAAAGAAGGCCAAAACTCTTATTGAGTCTTGGGTCCGTTTTTATCTTGGTTTCTTTTTTTATATATTTCTCCTTATAAAAGTTTTCCTTTATTTTTGACTTTGTATTTTGGGTTAAGTAGTGTAGGGATTTTTGTCCTTGTATTGATTTTATTTGACGGTGCAAATTGTAGTTTAGGAGAAGTGTAACTAGCTAAAGATATGTTCAGTTTATTGGGCTTGGATAGGCCAAGATCTATTTTAGTCATAGGCTTGGATGTCCATTTGATTATTTGGATGTCCAACATTATGTCCATATGTTCATTTGGACGTCCAATATCATGCCAACTTGGTCATCCAAGTGGTTAATTGGTCACATGGCTTTTGATAGTGACATTTCAACAACTTGTATTAGTAATCATTAATTAGTTAATCGTAATGATTAGGTTAGATAGTTGGAGTTAACTTAAGCTAACCTAGGTTATTGTTGAATTAGGATTAACTTAGCTTGCTCCATAAGCTTCCATTCATGTAACTAGAGTTGGTTAGCTTAAGTATAAGATAACTAACCTTGGTTACACTTAACCAAGGTTAGTCTAGCTTGTACCATAAGCCAACCCAACTCTATATAAGTTTTTCCTTTGTATATGGCTGATAACTTTTGGATGTATATGAGAGCGAACCTTTGAGTTTATCTTGTTAAAGTCTTAGTTCTTTTCCTTGGAGAAATCTCTCCATAAGATCTTTTATCAAGGAATTCTTTCTTGTTGCAAGATTAACACCTTTTTCTTATCTTTCTCCCTAGAAAGTGGCGCACCCAACTCCTATCTTTCCCACTATTCTCACCTGAGATTAGACCGGTGACGATCTCTCTTATGGGATTGGTGAGCCTCCACTAGTTTGCAGGTTGGCCGCTCCAACATGGGAGTGGTACCTGCAAAAGAGACTTCGATGCTTAAGTTAATACTTAATAGTTTAGATGTCTCGTATATATAGCAAACGTACCTTATTTTTAGTATCTACCGGCACATTGGCAATTTTAGGGTTTTACCTCGTGATTCCGGCGCGATGACAAGATTGTATTTTTATTTGTCTGATGACATGGCCTCTTTGGGTCGATGTGATGTTCCGATGTCTATGTTTCATGGTCGAGCTTAGTATCTCGGCAATAATGAGTTTACTGCTTGGTCTGGTTGGTAAACCTTTGATCGAGTTTGGCAACTTGGTAAGGAACAAGTTCACAACTCGGCTAGGCCAGTACACTTGCCCCCCAAGCACCGAGTGATGTAAAAGCGAAGGGGCTTCTAAGGAGCTCCCAAGTATGCTATTTAGCCAGGTCGGTGGACCTTTGGCCGAGTTTGGCAACTTGGTAATGGACGAGTTCATAACTTAGCTAGGCCAGTACACTTGCCCCCCAAGCACCGAGTGATGTAAGAGTGAAGGGGCGTTTGAGTAGCTCTCGAGGGGTGTACGGATTCGTTGTGTCGTTTGGACGGGGTGGTGTCCCTTCACTTTTCAAACGTCCTCTTTCAAATGTGATTCTCGAGGAGGCACATGTTTCGTTGTTTGGGAAACAACGACTCCTCATTAATGACGGGTTGTGTTCCTTTATGACCAGCTGCATCCCTTCAATATGGGTGCTATTTAATGCAGTGGGACGACCCACGTTTTTACTTAACTCCTACTATTCACCCCATCATCATTCTCCATTTCACCTTTTGTTAGTGTGTTTTTTACATTCCAGCATTCTTCTTCTCCACCATTTTCGATGCCTTTGCTAGTTCGTCCTACCTCTCCTTTGACATTAAGGTACTAGCTTTTCGTACCATTTCCGTTTCTTCTTTGCTTATTTGCTTAAGAGCGTGTGTCATGGAGGGTAGTTGTGCCAAGGGAAAGTGGAAGGTTAGTAGTGAGGATGAGGGTAACAAAAGGAAGCGAGGTGGGAATAATAGGAAGGATTCCCATCCTTTAATATCCATCCCTGGGTATGAGTGAGTGAGGGGAGATGTCGGCAAGTTTGAGAGTAGGTTCTCATCCTCGTCGTCAATTAGTTCACTTCGTAAGGAATTGTCCATTTGCGCCTCATCGCTGATCTCATCAGGGTCGACCACTACCAACCTAATGAGCGCGTGTTCTTATCCGACCCCTCCCCATTTTTTTACATGTATCGATGCCTCGTCAAGGATCTTGGTGTTTCGGTTCCCTTTACTTTATTTGAGTGCTCCTTTCTCAGTCACATTAACGTTGCCCCAAGCCAACTTCATCCGAAAAGCTGGGGTTTCCTCCGAGCTTTCCAAGTTTTGTGCTCAGTTTTAGGAATAGAGGCTTTGTTGGCCAAGTTCATGCATTTTTATCAGTTGAAGCTGGGGGACCCTTCTCTAGGTTGGGTATCTTTGAGTGGCAGTAAGGAAGGAGGACTGTTCCAACTATTCTCCTTGTCCTATAAGAATTTTAAAGAGGATTACTTTAAAATCCACCCTGTTAATACTAATGTGTCATCTGAGCACCTCTTCCACCTTGATGGGGAGCCAAGGTTCCCTTTCTTTTGGCAGCGAAACCTTAATAAGATTGCTAGCTCTGTTGGTTTTGATTTGTCCTCCGTTAAAGAGAAGGATGTTAAGTCAGACAAAGTAATTCCCAGTAAGGTTTTGAATGATACAAATATAATACATGTTATTTTTAACAAGTGTGTTAGAATTTCAGAAAAACATAAAATGCAGGCAAGTTGAAGAATAGAGTATGTGCATGTGCCAAGAGAAAGGGAGAAAAGCTTCAAGCCAGGCGAAAAGATAGCAAATACAAGACGAAGCGTACTACCAGTCGAAGTCTTGAAGTATCAAATGAAAAGCCAAAACAAGTATCAAACAAGACTAAATCAAGAACAAGACAAAAGCCTTTAGGATCAGACGAAACAAAGCCAAATAATAGATGGAACAAATGATAGAGGAAATTGAGCATCAAATGATAGATGGAATACAACATGTTCGCTAGATGATGATAAATCACACATCAGATGAAGGACAACACAAACTGAAAAGTATTCTAGACAGAAACAAAAGTCTGTCTATCTTTAATGTTGACCATACCATAAAAAGTCAAAGCATTAAGGACAAATGCTCACACGAAGATCAAGACTTGAGAAGCAAATGGACTACCAGACACAGACGAAGACTGCCACGCAAGTATTTAAAGTATCAAGTCTCAAAGGATAAATTAGGCTTCATCTACGATCATATAAAAGCTCTCAATATGATCACGTGATTAAAGAAAGAGAAGAAGAAGAAGAAAAGCACGCCAAAAGTAAAAGCATGCATGTGTCAGAAAAAAATATATTACTTTTTCAAATAAGGACAATGCTCTGCAGCTATGATGACCGGAAAAAGGACAAAAAGTTCCTAGGTCTTAGTTAAAGTTAGACACAATAGCTAAAAGAACAAAGAAGACTTCACGTAATGTCTATAAACAGGAAGCAACATTTAATGTAAGATCTTATGTATTAAATGAGAAGATCGAACTAGTCATGTATGACTACATCCGCTTCAACGGACACTTACAATGGGCATATTTTACAAGACTATATATACATCACGACTTCAAACCTTGAAAGGTTGGCGAAGATGAGCAAAGAGTGATATCAAGCCCTGAAGCAAAGAAACTAGAGACAGAGCATATAGAGTCAAATGTACCACAATGTATTTATCTCTGTAGACTAAGGAGTTCTAAGTGTAACTTAGGAACATGTACCTTAGTGAGTGTAGAAACTTTTGTATCCTCTCTGTGAGTGTGACACCCTTACTACCCCAACATATATATTGTAATAATAAAAACTTATAAATAAATTTTTCAATTTCGGTAAAAGGGTTCACATGAGAATCTTAAAAATTATCCTTCAATAACCACAATAACAAAAATGAAACGCAAGAGTTTTCAAATTATTTTCAAAATAACATTTACAATAAAAACCTATGTTCTAAAAAATCCTTTGCCCCGATGTCACAATATCAGAGCATCCCAACAATTCAACCGTTGGCATTCTAGATACCACTCGTAGCCAGATCTTCCTCACCTAAAATATCCACAAATCGCACGGTGAGAAAAGAAAACATCTATATATATAGCATATAAGAAAACATAATATATTATCTCATTATAATTTAATATTCATAAATATTTCAACATATCGTATTTCAATCAATCATGCATTGTCATCACGTCATTATTCTCAATCACACCAATCATCACAAATCTTGCACTTCACACTATGCCAAGGTCACGCTACCCATTTAACAATCTCGGGCCGTGCTCACCCCTGATATAACACTGTGCCAAGGTCACGTTATCCCTATCCTAGGGTCGTGCTTACCCCTGACATGTTAACCAAGGTCACGATACCCACGTAACAATCCAGAGCCGTGCTCACCCCTGATATAACACTGTGCCAAGGTCACGTTACCCCTAACCTAGGGCCGTGCTCACCCCTAACATGTTAACCAAGGTCACGATACTCATGTAACAATCTCGGGTCGTGCTCACCCCTGGTCATAGGTGTGAAGAACCACAACCACATCTCATTCACATTTCACACAACATCTCATAGTTTAATTCCATACACATATCAGATAAGTCCAAAATAATGGGTTTCATACATATCAAGCAATTCACATTTAAATCATCAATTTTTTTTATTATCAAACAATGATATTCATAAATTAATATAATACTCAATAAAATTAGCAATTTAATATTTTCAGCATAAACAGTAAAAACCCCCAATTGTTACAAAACCTAGCTCACATGCACTTTTCTACAATTTCGTTCTCTCTCCCGGATCATCATTCTTACAATTTAAATACATATTTCTAATCCTCAACACATATGGAATCTAATGGTATAATTAATTTCTCAAACAGAAATAATCCAATTTTTCCAAAACCTAACCTATAGGCACTTTTCTATAATTTCGTTCTCTCTCCCGGATCATCATTCTTACAATTTAAATACATATTTCTAATCCTCAACACATACGGAATCTAATGGTATAATTAATTCCTCAAACAGAAATAATCCAATTTTTCCAAAACCTAACCTACAGGCACTTTTCTATAATTTCGTTTTCTCTCCTAGAGCATCATTTTTACAAACAAATCATATATTTTTTGTCCTAAATATATACAGAATCAAATAATGTCAATAATTCTTCAAACAGAAATAATTCTAAAATTACTCATAATCCTAAGGGGTTCTTCCTCTACCCAATTCCTTCATGTAACTCTATATATAAATAATTCCCTTTTCCCCCCGTACCTGGATATGAAGAAGCTGAATCTAGATATGTAGAAGCTGAATCTACACTAGATCTGGTTGATCTCCCTCGCTGGGTTTCCCTCGGTCTGAAGCAGAAAGTAGAGGAAAGAAAAGAGATAGCAGAAGAAAAGAAATCAGAAATGAGAGGTGTGGTTTTTGGGAGTGGCAAACAACTCTATTTATAGGCTTTTTACGCCGGAACGGCCCGTTCCAAATCCGGAACGGCCCGTTCCGGACCCTTAAAACATGGCTAAAAATCACATCCAGAACGGCCCGTTCCAAAACCAGAACGGCCCGTTCTGGTGTGCATTAATTACTCACAACGGCCATAATTTTAAGAACGCCCCGTTCCCATTTAGGGTTAAAGGAAAAATTAATAGTCCGGAACGGCCCGTTCCAACTTGAGAACGGCCCGTTCTGGGCTATTAACTCACACTTTCCAATTCCGGAACAGCCCGTTCCAAGCTACTAAATCACATACGTTTTGGTAGTTTGGAACGGCCCGTTCCAATTCCGGAACAGCCCATTCCAAGCTACTAAATCACCCCTATCTCCTTTATAAAATTACCAAAATACCCTCAATTAAAATAAAATAAAATTGAAATAAGAAAAATGGGGTGTTACAGTGAGAGTAAACCACACACTCAATCTTTGTAAAACTAAGGTTGCATACCTTAGTGAGTGTAAAAACTTTTGTATCCTCTCTGTGAGAGTAAACCAAACACTCAAACAAAACCATATATCCATCATTTGTAAAGCCTGAAGAGGCTAGGGAAAGAATACTTGTATAAGCCTGGAGAGGCTTATCGAAGAATACTCACTGAGAGAAGTGGCTGAACAAAGAATACTAGCACTAATGAGTGAAGTTAGCGGGCCAAGAGGTGGTTGATAATACTCACTGAGAGCCAGAAGTGGTTGAACAAAGAATACTAGCGCTAATGAGTGAAGTTAGCGGGGCAGGAGGTGGTCGATAATACACACTGAGAGCCAGAAGTGGCTGAATAAAGAATACTAGCGCTTATGAGTGAAGTTAGTGAGCTAGGAGGTGGTTGATAATACTCACTGAGAGCTAGAAGTGGCTGAACAAAGAATACTAGCGCTAATGAGTGAAGTTAGCGGGCCAGGAGGTGGTCGATAATACTCACTGAGAGCTAGAAGTACCTTAGATGAACAAGAGTCCCTTGCAAAAATGTTTTAAAATTCCTTTGTTCACACACACACATATTCAACCCCCCTTTTATGTGTTTTGATCTAACTTCAATTGGTATCAGAGCTTGACCCCTTGGGTTGAGCAATTAACATTGCAGGGGTAGAATATGATCCATGGAAGAACGAAGGACAAATGGGAAGTCGAAAAGCAAGGAAGACGAACAACTGGTACAAGTAAAATAGGTATCAACTCATCTACTTCAATAAAGCATGTTCTATATGTTATAAGAGTATATCACATCTAATACACTAAGATATTAATACATTCACCGTCCAGTTTAGTCTGAAACACAATAGGAAAATAAACGCAGTAAATCACTGCATCTGGATATCCCTCAGAGTGCAGTAAGAAATTACTACATCTGAAAATCTTCGTCTGATGAAAAGTCTAGGTAGTTTTTCTTGTGTCTGAATATTCAGTCCATGCGTCTGAAAATTCAGTCTAACATACTCTTAATAAATGACCTTCATCAATAAACACAGTGTTGTCGGAGACAAACATTCTCCGCATTTAAAGATTAAAATGTTTAAATTAATAAATGACATAACCGTCGTTTGGGGTTTTTATTTGAAAAGACATATCCTTTACCCTAAATTTAATGTAAGTTGCACGTCACTCTACACGAGGAAGGCAAAAGGGCGCCACGTCAAACAAATTAAAATAAAAACAGAAATATTTTTCTGTTTCAAAAACCTTCTATCTTCCCTTGTACTCATCAGCTTACTCTTTACACTTCCTACTCTACACACTTCAAACTCTCAAGCTTTCTCTCCAAACTCACAAACCGTAAATCTCTCAAAACCTCTTCATTTCACTGCAATGGCCGCACAAATTGGAAATGCTGCAACCGTGATCATCCCTGCTAAAATGCGTGAGGCTACTGATTGCGCTCATACCTTCTCCACGGAGGTAAAGCCAGTTATGTACTTGGAGCATCACTTCAACATCAGCTAGTTGAAGGAATGAGGAATACCCATTTACGAGAACCTGGCGGATTGTAGAATCCTTGGGTATTTCAACATCAAGGAGGTGGTATACCCTGGCTTGGTGAAGATGTTCTACGACTCCTTGAAGGTTTCTCAAGGATCTTTCAAGGGAAAGGTGCTCGGTGTAATAGTCAAGATCTCCCCTACCACCATCGCACAAGCCATTGGGGGCGAGAAGGCTAGCAACATCTACTACAAGGAGTGGATGTCTAATGATGGTGGTCTAACCCAGGTTACCAAGGTCCTTCACAAGGAGGGTGAAGGAGGACCTATAGCCTACAACAAGTTTGACGACAAGGCTAAGGTCTATCAGTAGATCCTGAACAAGTTAATCCTTCATAAGGTAGGCGACAAGGACAACGTCTCAGACATGCACAAGTTTTGTTTATTCCAGATAATGACTGGAATTGCCTTCAACCTACCACAAGTACTCTTTTAGTACTAGAGAGGGTGCTTGAAAGACTGCAAGGAGTTCGTGGTTCACACCATGCTCCTAAACAAAATCCTCTAGGATCACAACGTCTACCACACCTTCTTCATGCTTGAAGAAGAGGAGAAGTAAAGGATCATGGCAATGGGGAGGCACAAGAGACTCAACCCCATTGTCTTTGGGAAGGCTAACCTGGGGAAGATGCCTGTAAGCTACACCATCCCTGACCCCACGGTGGCCTTAAAGGTCAAGAAGGAGATCGGAGGAGAACAACCAGTGACGCGCTCAACTAGAAAGCGTCAACCCTCTCCGTCTCCCAAGGAGGATGAATCTAAGGTTGTTGCTGCACAACCAAAAAAATGAGAATAGTTCTTCTATCAGACAAAGACTCTATGTCTAATGCTGAGGACAACCAACCCATCGGGAAGGCTCTAAAAAGAAAAGCTACTCTACCTCCTCTCGCACCACCTCACCCTGCAAAGAAAAGGGTCATAAGGTTGACAACAAAGGTGGCTGCTGGACCAGAGCGATCGGTATGCGCTACTCCACCTGGAGTTGAAAAGGTGGTTGTTGAATCTGCAGCTGAAGCCATTGTCCCTTCAACTTAGATGGAAATTTCTGTGGATGTTCCTTCTCCTTTCATCACTGTACATTCCCCCTTCGTAAGTGACATTTCTATACCTTCCTTCCTTTCAAACTCGTGTAAACTGTATCTGATCCTAAATTTCCTTACAAGTTATCCCTATAAATATTGTGGCATTAAGAAAAAGAAAGACAGCAATCAAAGTCGATCGTCTGATCGTGCCTTCAAGGCCTCTTCCTTCATCCTCAATAAGGCAACCAATAAACCCACTAATTCTAGAAAGGATGAGCCTAGAGACGAATTTATATTCCATCATTTTTCCTGGTGCTGCTAACCTAGAAGGAAAGGCTGAATTGCTTCAGAACGTCCAACTCACTACAAGCAAAGACGTGATGAAGAAGAATAAAGTTTGTGAACTTTACCCCATCAACTGGGTTGGGCATTATGTGTTGCAGAAGCCCACTAAGCATGCCCTGGGGTACTACAAATCGGTGTACTCTTGGCTTGAAGAAGGCTCCACCATACTAGATGCTTCAGGAAACCCTCTACGCGAGTCACAAGGGAATTCACACATGTATGAAGCCATTCTGTCCAACAAGCCAACGCATGGACCAGAGTACTACCATTTGGAGCATCCTCCTCCTCAAGCTCCTTTCTCTATGCTTGCACGTCCTCTTGCCTTCGAACTCAAGCAAAGGTCTCCTCCCCCCTCTCCACAACAAGCTGAAGATTAGTCCAAACATCCTCCGTCTGCGTACTATCTTCTGAAGCACTTCCTAGCACTTACTATCATTGACCCTCGCGGTCAAATAGTTGAAAAAGCCTCCTCTCCACCATGTCGAGAAAAATACCCTGCGCCGATGTACGAATACAAGGAAGGGGAATACAAGTGCACGTCTTATTGCCCAGACATTCCCTTCTCTTCGTTTGAGGCCTACCTAACTCTCCCATCAGGTACAATTACTACTCTTCCTCCATCTACCTTCAAGAGGAAGATTTACCCAAGAGGGGTGATCAAGTCCAAATCTGCATGGACTCCACCACAGGGAACTCCTCAACTCATTATTCCCCTACACCAACAATCATTCTCATCACCACCCAAACGCAAAAATAAAACATCATCCACCTCAACCATCCGTCCACGACAGCCTCCATCCCCTTTACCAAAGGTAGAGTTTCTAAAGACGCCAACCCAATTTATTCCTGCAAATATAGGTCACTTTCGCTCCTTTTCAACGTCCGACCTTGCCGTGATTGACCATTTGCGCCTGTGTATAGATACACCAATACAGCTATACTTACCTCCTTCCCTATACACTAACCAAGATACCCCAATTTTCATTTACCTAGATCGCATCTGCCCTCATCTTCCTCCAATCGATTAGAACAAGATGAAGGATCCTGCACTTCTTCTTGGACCAATGCCCAAACCATCAAGGGTTGAGGTTTGTCATTTTCTAGGAGCAAGCTTGGCCAAGCCACAGGACCCTGCAATGCACTTCAATGCACTGAAGATGATGCTGAAAAGATTTATCTAAACTTCATGTATAAGTGCAGTCAGGAAGCAAGTTCGTCTAGTCTCTCAGACAAAGATAAGGCAAAGACTCTCATGCTACGTGGGTATCGCTGGATGACCGCATGCAAATTGATGCATTTTAGTGACACCTCAGTCGCCTTTCTTCGCAACAAGAGACGTGAGCCAGACCTTGATGCTCTCAGCAAGAAGTACTTCATCTATTCAACACTTTTCAATTTGGATCTCTACAAGGATGAATGGAAGGCCGTCACAGACGCATGGTACAAATCTCCTATCTACACTGGTGCAAGGACATTCCTCCATGGAAACCAGACATTCTTATGCCTTGGGATTTTCCTTCTGAAATCGCACAGTCTAAATCGTTTGAGCCTATCTTCGCTGAGCCAATCTCAACGTCTGCCCCTCTTGAGGAACTTCCAACTGCACCTGAATCTGTACAACAATATGTCTCTATTGAAACATTCAACAAGTTCAAAGCAGATCTGGACAACAAGTTGGACTGCTTGTTCGACTTAATGGCCTTCAAGCTCTCCAAGGATCCACCTTCGTCTTGATTATCAACTTGGGGAAGATAGAATAATATGTAGGAATAGCTAAATTAGGAGGAAAATAGTCTCACTACAACAAAACTGGTTTTTACTGGCGGTTTAATTAATCTTTAATGGCGGTTTTAACTGCCATTAAAAACATCACTGGCGGTTATAAAACCGACACCATATCTTCCGCCATAAGGCCATATGACGTCATTTTAGCATAACCTTCGGAATAACCGTCGAAAGGTTAAGTTCTAAATGCTGGCGGTTTTTAAATTGCCACTATATTTCACTTTGCTGGCGGTTTCAGAATTGACACTATGTGCAAATTTGTTGGTGATTTTGGAACCCCCACTATATGTAATGATGCTAACAGTTTTATAGTTATACGTCTCACTTTGTTGGCGGTTTGTGAACTGACACTATGTACAAATTTTATGGCAATTTAATAATCACAACTATGTATAAATATTCTAGCCAATACATTTTTTTTGTTGATTTTACATTTTATTATTCATATATATTGCAGAGATTTGGTACTTTTACATTTAATTTACCTATACATTTTTAATTATATAAAATAATTTGTAACAAAAATTATATAATATTTTCAAATTTTAATTTATTTATATTTTTTTCGAAAAAAAGAATTCTTAAGTAAATGATACACATATTATCATAATCATTAAATTTAGAGGAGAAATAGAAGATATACTAGCAAAAGAGAATTTAAAAGATATTCTAACAATATGAAATGATGTTAAAGTTTATAATGAAAACAACTAACCCTTCCAACTTGCTAACTGCTATGAATACAACCTATACAAAATGAGGCATCAACCTTAAATCTATACTATAAATTAAAGCTTGCTAGCCTCGTGCATTCAAAAGTTAGTATAGCCAAAAAAACCAAGTAATTGTACTTGTTAGAATAATCACTTGACCAATGACAAAATAACAAGTTAATTACACAAAGGATAAAACTAAACAATCATAGCAGTTTTCTTCATGACAGCCTCCACTTCCTCTAGAGACTTGTGTCAACATAGCATCCAAAAAAATAGCATAGTTCCTTTTGTTGCTCATCCACTTTGAGACCTAACAAAACCAATATTTCATTAGGGGTGCAATATTACAAACTATGTAACTAAAAACATACTGCCTAACATCTCAACTGAAAAAGAAATAAAGGGACTAATTGGTTGATACTTATATAATGGTAGAACAACCAAATAAAGATTATAGAAAACAACAAACAAGCCAACATTTAGTTCATGATTAACTGCTACAAGTTCATCAGGCTTATAATATAACATCAGATCTGCCAGGCAAAAGAAATTGAAATCTAGATATCTTTTAGTAATTGGAGTTGATTCTCTAGTTAATGGCATTATATTTAATCACAACCTGGAAGATACCCAATCAGTCATTAAATGCAAAAGACAAATTATGTCATGCTACAATGTGGAAACAAAATACTTTCAATGGAAGCCATAGTAAAATTATATTTGATTCCCCTGATTTAACCCTCTTATGGTGGTTAGATATTATGTCATATTTATTTATTGTTAGAGTGGGAGAGGGGGAATAGATACAGGTAAACACAAGAGAAGTACCATATTCTTTTTTCAAAAGGATTTAGATTGAAAATAATTGTGCATTAAAACATGAGAAAGATTTAGATTGACAATAATCAATCATTAAAACATGAGCCAAAAAAAGAAATTTTAGGTACGTTTCTTTTGTATATGTGGAAGATGGGAAGGTATGAAATTTGGAATTGTTTGGTATAACAAAAATATGGTCAGGTTGATAAAAGAGTGCAACTCATTTATATACTTCACCCCACAAATTCTAGTCACTCCTATGACATGAAAGTGATTTTCCACCCTCTAGCCAAGCAACGATGAGTAAAAATCAAAACTTTCTACCCTTCCCATTTTCAAGTGCAAATAGATGGAATGCGTAGCAACCAAAATGAAATATTTAAGTGCAAATAGATGGAATGCGTAGCAACCAAAATGAAATATTTAACTATTCCAAAATGCATAATGTTATGGTACAAAATAATGAGTACAATAATGAGATAAAATTCAAGACTTACTATTGATTAGTGTCACACTAAGAGGAGGGATGGCCACTCGGAGTTTCCTTCAATAATATTAAAAAAAGAAAAAGAAAAGGTTATTATTATGATATAATCTTTAAATAATATAAGTAATGTAATGATAAGAGTAACATACAACATCAAGGCCATCAACTAAACCAAGAGGAACTGAAATTGATGAATTCATAACAACATGAGCAACCAATGCCTCTAGTTTCTTAGTTTTTCATCTCTTGTTTTTAGTTCATTTTCCATTTCTTGAACTTTATTTTCTAGTTGTGCAACACGATTTTGTCCATTTTCATTACTAGAACTAGAAGTGGCACAAAATCGTTGATATCTACATCCAAATACTTGTGAAGGACAAACTCCAAAACTGACACCTCGTACTCTACCCGGATGTTCTTTCCCAAATACTTGTCCAAGAGAGTCATTAGGTGAGATTGCTACTGGAGCTGTTCCTTGACTCTCAATTTCATAAATCTTCTCCTACATTATATATTTATATTAGTCATAAAAAGATATTAAAAAATATAATCTAGAATCATTCTAAATTACATACAAAACACTAATTACTTACACAAACAACTCGAGCCTCTTCATTAATATAAGTTTCGTGACTTCTCTTGTGAGTATGGATATATAATGTGCCCCTACTCACTGGTTGTCCTGTTTCAGCCATCTATCGATAATAATAACATATTTTTTAGTTGTTTTTCATAAATTTCATTAAAATAACACCTAATAGATTTAACACAATTTCTAACTGCTTACTAACTCTGTCATCCTTCTCTTAAGTTTTTTAGAACCACCAGTATGATTAATTGTAAGCTTGGCCCTATTTTGTGCATTCTTTCGACACATTTCCTATGAGTATACACAACAAATATTAGTTATAATATCATGATAAATTCATTAAAAGATAAGTAAGCATAATGATACCTTTGTCTTTTCCTCTAACCTATAATATATAAAAGCAGCCCACTCAGTTGATGGAATTGAATATGGAGGGTTTCTAATATTTTCTTTCGGAGATTTTGAGTCATCATAAAACTTATATTCCTTCCATTTTTTCCCAATGTCTTTCATGATGTATGATTTTTTTGCATCCTCATGGTCTGGATCCCACCATAGCATGGCCTTTAATCACTTACAATTGTTAGTTATGACAAATAATAATAATAATAATAATAACACAAAAATTATAGTAACTAGCAAGATAAACTTTAATTTGTACCTTAATGACATTATCCCAAACCCAATCCTTGGAGGACCGAAGAACCTTGGGCCATTTTCTAAAGCTAATGGGAAAGTATCGGTAATTTTGTGCTATCCGACCCAAAAAACCTCCTAAGAGTCCATCAGCATCAGTGCCACTTGGTGTGCTCCCTTCAAAAGGAATTATGACCATCTCTCCACGTGGAAGACAGAAAACATCTCTAACCTTCATTGGACGTTCAGTAATTTCTCCTTCAATATTTGTAAAAATAAATCTTAAAGATTTATAGTTTCAATATGGATTAAATCCCACTATTTTTTACAAAAAAAAATAATGAAATGTATGGAAATTGAGACAAATTGAGACATACTTCTCACTTGAACTCTCCAAAATTGTCGCTTTGATTTACCATTAGAAGGACATTCACCATTAACCAAAGTCTCGAGATCTAAATCTTGAAGGTCATGATATGGTTCATGTGGAAACTCCATATGGATAAGAACCTTTACCTATGTGAAGAAATGCTAATGACAATAACAAGATCATTACATTAACTTGTGATAATTCATTACAACTAGTGAAATGTCTTTCAAAATTACAAAGCATAAAGGCCAATAACATAAAGGAAATTATACAAAAAAAAGTAGTAAAAAAAACACTATTCTTAATGTTATGTTTAGTCAAATTCTACATGTACATCAGGCCTAGACAATTGAGCTTCAACATAATCTTCTGACCAATGCAAGGCTAATTGTTGTTGATTAGTCTCACTCTCATAAGTTGTCTCTATAGCATCTTCACCCATATCAAACAAATCTCTTGGTTTTAAATGTACTGGAGTCACCCATCCTTCATCCTTTTTATCCTCCACATAATACACTAATTGAGCTTCAGAAGCTTGTATATATGGTTCATCATCTTCCTTCACTCTGGTATGAATCAAATTTGAAAAATTGATTGACGTGAAGCCCAATGCATCCTTTCTAACATGTCTAAAATTTGTAGTGTTAGCCCAGTGACATTTAAACAAAGTCACCATGAACCGACCATGATAGTTTAATTCAAAAATGTCAACCAATTTCCCGTAATAGGACACTAAACCTTCCATTGGCCTGTTGTCACTTGAACTTGCATAACTTTTTGTTCCAAAGCAACAAAACACACCACTATTTTGAGATTTCATCCCATGCTCCCGTTGTAAGGTTCGAAATTTGTATCCATTCACATTATATGCAGTATACCTTCTTGCTTGTTGAAGAGGGCCTCGTGCAAGGGCACATGTATCATCAGAGTGTGCATTGCTATTATCATTCATAATCTAATTCAAATAAAATAATAAATTTATTATTAATTCATAATAACACATTGAAAGTTAAATGTATATTTTATCATCTATACTTACATAACGCATAAACCAATCAACAATTCCTCGATGAACTTCCTTTTCTATTTCACTTGACAATCTTGTTCGACTCCTTAACTTTTTCTTTGTGATAGTTCTAAATTCCCTATATCAATCATCATATTAGGAATTATGATGGTCAACAATATAGTAAAACTATTATGAATTTTACAACTTACTCAATGAACTTGTCTACTTCTTCACAATTAACCAACACATGTCGATGAGCTTGTAACCATTCTTTAGGGGTCAAAGTAAAATATGTTGAACCTCCAATAGGTTTGCCTACATTAGGAAATAGACAAGACGAAGATTGAATTGGATCATCATGAACTCGACCACCTCGATTAAATCTTGTCTCAATTTCATTGTCCAAGTACCTTGAGCAAAAAGTAAGCAACTCCTCAGACATCCAACCTTCAACTATCGACCCTTCAGGTTGTGCTTTATTACGTACAAATTTCTTCAATTTCCCTAAGAACCTATAATTTTAAAAGTTTAATACACAAATAAATTAAATATTATATTTTATATCTCAAAATTAACATATAATGAATTGTACCTTTCTATGGGATACATCCATCTATCATGCACTGGTCCTCCGAGTTTGGCTTCTTCAGGTAAATGTACCATAAGGTGAACCATTATCGTGAAGAACGATGGAGGAAACAACATTTCTAAGTGACATAATGTCAAAACAATTTGTTCCTTAAGTTTGTCTAGTTCATCGTGGTTTAATACTTTGGCACACAATAACTTAAAAAATGTGCATAAATCAATCAAAACTGTAGCTACTTGAAAAGGCAGAACATTCTTAATTGATAAGGGAAGTAATTGCTCCATAAGAATGTGAGAATCATGGCTTTTCAAACCAAATATCTTACGTTGATCAATATCAACACATCTAGAAATGTTACTTGAGTAACCATCTGGTACAGTAATATCCTTCAAGGTCTTTAACAAAACATGTATCTCTTCCTTTGCAAGTGTAAACAAAGCTGCAGGAAACCTTTTACCATCTGCTGGTGGCCAAAGTTCACTTCTTATACCCATTGCACGCAAGTCTTTTCTAGCCTCCATGTGATCCTTTCTTTTCAACTTATCATTTATCAATGTGAATATTACATTATCGCACACATTCTTTTCAATGTGCATCACATCTAGGTTGTGTCACAACAAGTTAAACTCCCAATATGGAAGTTGAAAGAATATGCTTTTTTTCTTCCATTGTTGAGTTTCATTCTTCTCAAGATTCTTCCCACGACCTCTTTTTTCCTTATTTGAAGGTAGTGGCTTTTTGCCAAATGTGACTTTTATATTCTCTACTTGTTTCAAAACCTCAATGCCAGATAATTGTCTTGGGGGATCCCTTTCCTCAACATTCCCATCAAAGCGAATCCTATTCAATCGAAAATTATGTCCTCTAGACAAAAAGCAACGGTGACCCATAAAACACCACTTTTTACTATATGGAAGACGAAGAGGACTTGCATCATAGTTACAAGAAGGGCACGCTTTCCCAGAATAAGTGTTCCATCCAGAAAGCATCCCAAGACCAGGAAAGTCACTAATGGTCCATAAAAGACATGCTCTCATCATGAACATTTCATTCCTTGAAGCATCATATGTTTCTACACCTAATTCCCATAACTTCTTCAACTCTTCTATAAGAGGTTGAATATAAATGTCAATGTCATTTCCCGGCATTCGCTTTCCAGGAATTATGCTTGAAACAATAAAATTTGTTGGCTTCATACATAACCATGGGGGAGTATTGTAAGGAATGAGAATTAAAGGCCAAATGCTATAATTGTTACCTAAAGATCCAAATGGATTGAAACCATCTGCTGCTAAGCCCAATCGTACATTTCGAGGATCCCTAGCAAAATCAGGATGTGTCAAATCAAAATTCTTCCAAGCATTAGAGTCTTTTGGATGCCTCATTAACCCATCATTATTATTATCCTCAGCATGCCAAACCATACTTTTAGCTGTCTTCGAACACATAAACAACCTTTTCAACCTTGGGATTAGTGGAAAGTATCAAAAAAATCTTGCTGGCAATTTCTTTCGTGGCTTGGTAGTAGGCAAACCATGACCACTTACATTTGCTTTTACACATTGCTTCCACTTAGACACCTTACATGTTTTGCATTCCTCTCTATCCTCATCTTCCCCCCAATATAACATGCAATCATTAGGACATGCATGTATCTTGGTGTAATTTAGGCCAAGCTTGTGAATGATTTTCTTTGCCTCATAATTAGATGAGGGGAGTTTAGCATGTCCAAATGCATCATTCAACAATTCGATGATCATCGTCATTGCTTTATCAGTGATGCCACACAAAGACTTAATGTGGTATAATTTCACCAAAAAAAACAATTTTGAGTAGTTTGTACATCCCTCATACAATGGTTGTTCTCCTTCTTTGAGTAAATCAATAAAATCTTTAGCTGCACCAGTTGCTCCTTGATGAAATTCTGGAGTACCTTCATCAACTGTGTCTCTATGCTCACATCTGAATGCATCATTTATCATCATTTGTATCGAATCTTCATTTATTATACTTGGCATACTAACATCATTTCCATGTTACCTTGACATTCAAGAGGGAAAACAACTGAGTCCTCTAACAATGTCTCTCCATGATGACACCAAAATGTGTATGTTTTTGGAAATGGTTTGCATAACAAGTGATCATACACTTCTTGTCGTGTCTTCCACTTGATAAAACCACATTTATTGCATGGACATAATATTGTACCCTCAATAGAGCTGCGTTCAAAGGCAAAGTCTAAAAAGCCATTCAACCCTGCTTGATACTCTGGTGTATTGCGTGGCATTTTAATCCAAGTTCTATCCATCACTAACACAAACAATTTTAATGTTATCAACTTAAAACTAGATAAAGTACATGAATAAACAATGATGTACTTATGTATGTCTTATGATAGATTTAATTATGGAATCATGAACACATCTTAAGGAATATGCTATGAGAAAACTATGCCTATTATTATAGTAGAATGTCAATGTCACTCATGGACAAATTTAGAAAGAAGATCCTCTATAAGGGACACACAATAAGATCTTAGCTAGAAACAAGAACATAATTACATATTATAATTATAAAACCAAATAAGACCCAAGCCTTTAGGTGTTAAAAAATTTGAATCTTACTTGCTTAATTGGTGATGGTTGAGGAGTACCACGCAAAAAAGACAAGTGTGATGCTGACCTGCAAAGTATAATTACGTTATTAGAGACATTACCAAAACATATAACTGATCCAGAAGTTCAAAGGATAAGTCGATTAGTGGCTGAGTTCCACACCAATCTAATTCTAGTGGAAAGTTAAAGTCACACTTGAACAGATTTAAAAGGTGGATCCACAATAAGTAACACCAAATAAAATCTAAGCCTGAATGTAAAATAAAATTAGATATTAATGATAAACCATGACTACTCGATAACATCAAAATAATACATAAACAAAGTTTTCAGTATATACAACATAAAATTTCCAATATATACAATTTCGAGTACATAATGGCAAAAAATTCAATAGAAATCCGTGAACAACATATACACAATTTATGCATAATTTTTATTAGACGTTTTTATGCATAATTAACAACTATAGTCAATTAGTAATTTCTAATTAATTAATTTAATGATAATATGCATAGAAATTAATTTTTATTAGACGTTTTTATGCATAATTAACAATTATAGTCAATTACACGTTTTTATTACAAGGAATAATTTCTATGCACTAGTTTTAGTCAATTAGCATGTGTGCATTATTAGTACTAAGAAAAAGTAATATTGAATGAATGACTGCTGCATTGAAAAGGTTGATTCGAGAGTCCATAAAGTAAAAACAATCCAAAAGTTCTTATGATATCCTAAAAGGAACTAAAAATTATAATGATTACAAAAAAAACTAATAATAAAAAACTCAACACCGCAAGTTCCATAATAAGGATTAAAAACTTTAAAAATTGTTTGCAAATTAAAATTTTGCATGATATCCACTAAAATTTTTAGTCAATTCACCATACACATATTCGACAATCAGAAATGTAGAATATAGTTATTTTTCACCATTGATAGAGGGAAGCTATTGGGGCTCTTGTCCACTACTCTTTGCCCTTCGAACCCCATGCTCACCCAAAGCCCCACCCTTTAGAACAAATGATGTTTATGGCCACCTTTAAGGACTCAACTACTCTGTTACGGGAACAGGCACTACCTGGTACCCAACCTTTACATATATTCTCCCATCCCGTAACAAATGTTCATAAAAATTGAAAACAATGAGCAAGTAATTTGAGAAGGAATTACTAACCTACTTGTATAAAATCTTGAAGCTATCAATAACGAAGCCAATCACGAACCAAGAGCGGTGAAGCCATCAGAACTAGCAAAACATTGTCAGTGAAATGAGTGAAAGGATTAGGGAACTTGTGTTTTTGGTTTGAAGTGAGGGTTTCGTGCGTTGTGTTATATTTCTCTTTTTATTTTGGGGGAAACACATTGGTGGGAAAAAGGAAAATGAGGAGGCGCGAAACGTTGCACGTAGCGTGAAAAAGTTAATTATAATTAATTTAACATAATGGTGGTTACCAAACCGCCACAAAAATAAATTAAATTTTTATTTTAAATATGCTGGTGGTTCCTAACCATCGAGAAATAAAATTTTAGGACGGTTTGATAAAACCGTTGGCATGAAACAATAATTATATATATGAATTTATTCAATTATTATTTTATATTAATGGCGGTTAAGAAACCGCCTCAAAATACTAATATTTAACGTCAATTAATTAACCGACAGTAACCTTTAAATTTAGGGGCAGTTTTTTGTAACCGCCACTAAATTAACGACGCTATAAGCCAATTTTGGTGTAGTGTCTGATGTATTCTTTATTTATTTGATTATATAAAGCTTTCTCATTGTATACATTTGTAATTAAATTCTATGCAATATACATTTTTCATCCAAAATTATTTTCTTGATGTACGGAATGCTCAAATTTTTTATATGTATAATCGTGCTCTGGTATGTTATTTACCCTCGTATCTATTTCTTTTTTATGATTACAAAGGGGGATAAATAGAAATTTTTTTGATCAAATATGACCTATGAATCAAAAATGCATAAGAAACAATCTAGTAAGGGGGAGAGCATATACTTACGTGGAGAGTTGTAACACATTAATAATATGCGAACTTGCCATGATTTATGATTTGCTCTAATTTAGTTTTATCTGAAACCATTTGATCAATTATATTTGTCATCATCAAAAAGGGGGAGATTGTTAAGTCAGACGAAACAATTCCTAGTAAGGTTTTGAATGAGACAAATATAATACATGTTGTTATTTTTAACAAGTGTGTTAGCGTTTCAGAAAAGCATAAAGTACAGGCAAGTTGAAGAATAGAGTATGTGCATGTGCCAAGAGAAAGGAAGAAAAGCTTCAAGCCAGGCGAAAAGACAACAAATACAAGACGAAGCGTACTACCAGTCGAAGTCTTGAAGTATCAAATGAAAAGCCAAAACAAGTATCAAACAAGACTAAATCAAGAACAAGACGAAAGCTTCTAGGATCAGACGAAACAAAGCCAAATAATAGATGGAACAAATGATAGAGGAAACTGAGCATCAAATGATAGATGGAATACAACATGTGCGCCAGACGATGATAAATCACACATCAAACGAAGGACAACATAGACTAAAAAGTATTCTAGACGGAAACAAAAGTCTGTCTATCTTCAATGTTGACCAGACCATAAAAAGTCAAAGCATTAAGGACAAATGCTCAGACGAAGATCAAGACTTGAGAAGCAAATGGACTACTAGACGTAGACGAAGTGGTTGATAATACTTGGGGAATAATGAGTTTACTGCTTGGTTAGGTTGATAAACCTTTGACCGAGTTTGGCAACTTGGTAAGGGACGAGTTCACAACTCGGCTAGGCTAATACACCCACCATTTTTCGTTTGCTCTAAAGCTTGTTAATCCATGGAATAAGATTGGGTACAATATGAAGACTAGTGGAGGGACTCAACAACCATCTCTCCAATGGTTTTCATAAAGGCTAGTTGAAGATAAGCATCAACCATCCCTCCAATAGTTCTCATCACTTAGGGTTCCTATGGTGACCACAAACACTCAAATTCACCAATTCTACACAATGTAAAAAAATTATTATGACTACTCATCAATTACTATGCCTACTTATCAATAGAACACACCAAAATCACATGGGCACAAAAACACAAGCTACAATTATAATTTGGAGTTTCCCCCTCATACAACATATACAACAAAACGAGATTGAGGGTGAATCTTGCTACCTTGTAGATAATCTACATCCTAGAGTGAGGTTATTTACTCCCCCTTACTCCGGCAAACACCAACCATTGGGTGCAAATCTTTGGGATGGTCTCCAAATACCTCTAAGTCTCCAATACTGATATATATATATATATATATATATATATATATAGACACACACACACACACATATATATAGATGTTAAAAAAAATTGTGCCTATAGATATTTACAAATAAAATTCGTTATAGGTAAAAACTAAATATTATATATGAATATCTACAAGTAACATGTACAAGTATTTTCTATACCAACATGTTAATGGGGTGGATAGAGGTATCATAGTATCTTTACTTGGAATACTCGCTAATATTTAATTACATAATTATATATTAAATTTTTTAAAATTTATAGAAATAATGTACCTTAACAATTAAATTTAATTTTTAAATTAAAGAATCTTAATTAATAACATTATGTATAATATTTGAATAATTTAAGTTTTGAATTTTAAACTATTATTTTTAAAGAAATTATTAGAATAAATAGAAATTATTATTAAAATATTTTTAAAAGATTATTATTTTTTAAATAAATATCTATATATATATATATATCTGTGAGTAGTGATGAATATTAAGAAAATAAACAGATATCCACAAATATTAAAAAAATACACAAGTATTATGAATATTAAAAAATATATATGAATACCCACAAATATTAAAAATATACGAAGATATACAACAATTGCAAAAATGAATATGTCCATATATATATATAAAAAGAATAATTTTATTTTTTTTATTAGTTTTACAACATTGAGATACTAAATATAATCACTATCTTAAACAATTGAGATAAACACAATTTTTTTTTTATTTTTTTTTGTACACTTCTCTTAAAATTTTGTCTTAATTAATCTATTTTGATTGGGATCAAATAAAATTTGACCAAAAATTAGACTTGAATAATGTCATTAAGATATATCCTACTATTTATTTTAAAATATTGAAATATACGAGAAGGTGAGATAAAAATATTATTTTTAAGTTTATTATATATATATATTAATTTTTTTTTTGTTGGTGGTGCATTTTGACCTTCATTCATCTCAATTCTCAACTCATAGAAAGAGTCTCGCCCAGCCACTACTCCTGCTTCATATCATTCATCATTCATCTCTATTCCTCCATCCACCGAACATTCACGCGCTACTCGTCTTTTCCTTCATCAATCTTCGCGACACCAAAACCCTAGATCCGGCACAATCATCGGTAAAAACCCTAACCGAGGCGTCCTTTTTTTATTTTTTACGAGAATTTCGTTTTTCTTATGACTCTTTCGTTGATCAACCGGATTTGTTTCAGATGGTAGATTGATTGATAAATTTTACTTTTTTATTGTTCGAATATTGTATTTATTTGCGAAAATAGTTATAGAGCTGATGGGTTTGTTGATGTGTGGATAAAGCGAGGATTTGGAAGACGGTAATTGTTGGATTGGAGGAAAGGGCCAAGGTGGTGGTAAAGGGTTGTTGGTTCATGGTGGATAACTGAATCTGTTTGTGCATATATTACAGGGGAGAGAGAAAGGTTTTGAGACAATATTGCTAGAGAGAGAGGAACGGTGGGCTTGGCAAGAAATGGATCCTGGTCGCTATGCTCTGCATCAAGGCTGGGATAATAACAGCGTAATTGTGGTTTCCTCCTTAAATAATTCACCTATATGGAATATGGGGATCATTATTCAAAGAAACTACTATTAGGGTTTCAATCTGATTTTTTATCGGAGAATTGTGAAAGAAAGCTAGCTGTGGGGGCAGTCAGATATGGACTCCATTTGCCTAACCTCGTATCACCATTGATTATTTCTTCCTGACATAGCTTATTCTCTTGAATCCACAGGCTCTTGAGGGATACGGCACGGTCCACGAGCCAAACTTCCGGTGAGTGCAACTGCTTGATGTTTATCATCATCACTACGGTAATATGAAACCTGTGGGTAAAATTTGTGTTTTTGAGGACTTTTTTCCCTTAATTTGGTGGTGGTGTGGTTTGTATCACATCTCATGTTTGATTGCACAATTGAGATCGGCTTTTGTGTTTTTTTATTTATAATGTTTGCCTTAGGAGTGTGATATTGTAGTTATTTTAATTCATAGTATCAAATTTTATCTTTTCTTTCCTCCCATTTTACCCATATTTTTGGCAGGGTCGGTGGTTCCTATGATGAAAGAAGGTTTATAGATGATAGATATCCAAGGGACGCGGTTTACCAGAGAAATAATTTCCCCCGTGACATTTTGGATAGGGATGCCTATCTGCCGCCTGGACCACCTGTTGGCCACTGGAGTCAATCCAAACGGAGAGGTTATGATGAAGATTATCCACTTGACAGGGAATCTAGACGTTTGCAGAGGCCCTATCATGAAACATATAATCAGATTGATGGTTTCAGGGATCGTGAGATTGACGCTTACCCAGAATATGAAAGGTTCCGTGATGGCTATACCAGCATTGAAACTTATGGTGATCGAGGATATGATAAAACTTCCAGGTTTGTAGGACATGACCGTGATGATTATGCATATGATGATTATGACTACAAGTCTCGGGCTTCCTCTCATCATCGTAGGGAGGATAGCCATGAGAGGGATTATGATCATGGTCGACATAGTTATGATTCTGATTATGAAAGAGGTAGTAGAAGAGATAGTAATTGGAGGCGACGGGAATCACGTGATCGAGAGCGAGATAAGAAGGGTCATAGTCGGGAAAGAGATCTGACTCCACATAGGAAGCATGACCGTTCTCGTTCACATTCTCGTTCTCGTTCTCGATCCCGCTCCAATTCTCATTCCCAATCCCGATCTCAATCACGTGGATATGATGACCACCCAAGATCTAGGTCTCCACGAGGTCGAAGCCATGGTCGAAATTATAGGGAGGATAGCTATTCTGACAGTCGATATGATAAAAGTGAAAGGCGTAGGGATCGTGATGATAAACGTCAGAGGGAGCATTATTCTGTGGTATGTGCTGAATAGTGCTATTAAATTTTAGGTGTTATCTTGCTACTATCGGACAATTTGATGTAAAAGATGTTTTCATAGGCCCCATCTGCAACTGTTGTTGTGAAAGGTCTTTCACAGAAGACAACTGAAGAAGATCTATACCAAATCCTTGTATGTGGTACTTAATTTGTTTTGTTGAGCGTCAACATTTACTTTTGTAGATTTTGATTATTTTTTAATGGGTATCATCATTTATATGATTTTAGGCTGAATGGGGCCCTCTTCGCCATGTTCGCGTTATAAAGGAGAGAAGTTCTGGGATCTCTCGTGGATTTGCATTTATTGATTTTCCTTCTGTGGTATTTATCATGTTCAATTTTCAATTTTAAATATATCTTGTTTTCATGAATGTTGTGTTGAGTTGAGTATAATATATTGTGGAATAGGGAGCTGCACAAGGAATGATGGACAAACTAGGAGATGATGGTCTTGTTGTGGATGGCAGAAAACTTTTCTTTGAATATAGGTACTATTTCATTTTTAGGGCTTTGCCAATTGTATGTATGGTTATGATGCTGTAAATTATAATTATCTATATTACCACTTGAGCTATATTTTGTTGCAGTAGTAAGCCAACTGGAGGTCCTGGTCCAGATGGAGCTATGAAATCAGGTCATAATTACAAGAGCATTACGGTTCCATCTGATTGGATGTGCACTATTTGTGGTTACATAAATTTTGCACGCCGAACTTCCTGCTATCAGGTTCATATTTTTTCTTTGCATCCTTTTTGTATTTTATTACTACTTCTGAATTGTTGACTTTCTTCATGCTAAGTGCTTTGGATGATCATGCCCTAATTAGTTTGGGGTAGTCAATCTTTTTTCAATTGAGGTATAAGTATGTGTGTTCATATGTGCAGATATTGAATTGGTTCAATGCTTTATTCTTATTATTGCAGTGTAATGAGCCACGGACTGATGATGCTCCTGCAGCAGATATTTCATTATCAAATTCAGCAGCTATAGGAAAGAAAGGTTTGGAGGCAGGTAAGTATAACTCCTGTACCTGACATTGATGTTTTATTAATGCTCTGTAATTAATTAGTACATGTGCAATCAGGTCCAACACATGTTTTGGTTGTCCGCGGATTGGATGAAAATGCTGATGAGGAAATGCTCCGCTATGAGTTTTCTAAACATGCTCCAATTAAGGTTTGATTACCAAATAGTTGAGCTACTTAGTTAATTCTTTTGCTATGTTTATGCATTTTGGAGGCGCAGGGTTGTTCTTATATATGTTGTCATTTATATGCTAAGAGGCGCTGTTATCTATTGCAGGATCTGCGTCTTGTAAGAGACAAGTTTACTCATGTCTCAAGGGGATTTGCATTTGTACACTTTTATTCGGTAGGTACAACTTATGATTAATAATTGAGCAATTCCAATTCATGTTGCATTTACTCGAGTTGCTCTTTTACTCACTCATTTTGTGGTTTTTAAATGTTAAAATTTATGTCACACATTGATCAATAAGAACTGAAAATGTGTACATTTGGAATGTTTGTTTCATTGTTTGGTTAAAGGGTATGTGTTACATCACTTGATGCTATCTTCTCCCTAAATATTATGTAGTGTATCTGTAAAACAGTCTAAAGAGTGAAGACATAGCTTTTTTTGGTGGACATTATTGGGTTTTGATTGAAATGACAGAATTCCCATCTTTGAAGGATTCATTGGATTTTTATTAAGTGGTACCTTGAGAGGCATTGTCTCATAGATAAAGGGGATGTTTAGAAACTCTTATTTGTGCTTATGAAGGTGACTTATGGCCTTTCTATAAGTTCTTTTAGCTTATTTCAATAAGCTCCACCTAAAAGCTTATCAAAATAATTTTTTTTCTTCTTATTTCTAGAAGCTTAAGACTCAAACTTATGATTAAATTCTCATGTAAGAAGTGCTTAGCCTAAATAAGTTGTTTACCCAAAATTTGTACAATTACAGTTGGAGTCCTTTGCAAATGATACCCTGCTAGTTTTCACATTTTTGCTATTTGTTCCCTGGAAAAATGGAGGGAGCCAGGCAAGAAAAGTTGCTTGTTAATTGGTGTTTGGGTAGGTATTGATGTGGCAAGATATTTTTGTTTAGGTGGAGGATGCTACCAAAGCTCTTGAGGCAACAAATGGAACTATGCTTGAAAAGAATGGGCAGATTCTAAGAGTGGCCTATGCAAAAAGTATTCTGGGTCCTGGATCAGGAACATCGGGAACTTCCCAATCAAGCAGTCTTGCAGCTGCTGCTATTGAGGCTGCAACATTTGCCCAACAGGTATTTTATTCTTATAAATCATGAATTTTTGTATTGTAGTTTAAACATGGTTAAAGACATTATCTATTGTTGAAGGTGAATATTGACAATTTCAAATCATTTTATGCAAGTTTAGCCATGTTGTTGCTTGTATTGTCTGAGGATGATTGCCAATGTCCTTGACGGTTAAAGTAATATAGGTTATATAATAATCATAAAGAATCTGGTGGAAATAAACAGGGATTCTGCCTCAGATATTTTACTGGTAAAAAAGGTATTTAACAGATTGTTGAAAAAAAAAACTTGCTGAATAATGTGTTAGACAAGACTTAAAATTGGTTAAAAAAATATCTAATCTAATCTGATTTTTATTTGGATACAAAGCTTTCATATTTCTCTCTGATCTGAGCTGGTTTCTAATTTGGCGTACAGCTCTTAGGTTATAAAATTTTGCCATATGTGTTTTACTGTACATGTATTGTCACTGATCCTCTTTGTCAATAAAGGGGAATTTCCACTTTCCGGCAAGAGTTATTTCTGATCTCATTGAATATGCCCCAACAATTTGTTGTATTTCTTGCTATAATTTTGTGTTCTTAATTATAGTTCTGATATGCTGTTAAGTTATTGTAAAAGTGATCTGTTTTTGCTCTAACCCAATCTTCAGTATGATTCTGTGGGATGGGCTCCAAAAGAATACAATCCAGATGACAAACAATCTACTGGTCAAGAGCAAACTGGCACAGAAGTTGGTGCTCCACAATCAGGCTTTGTTTGGGATGAAGCATCGGGTTATTACTATGATGCCGCTTCTGGGTTTTACTATGATGGAAATACTGGTATGTATCTTGATTGAGTTGGTAAAAGAAGCCTGTATTGGTATCTTTGAAGTTTCTTGAAAGCTTTGTTCTGTTTGTTGCATAAATAATTCTCAAGACTTTTTCCCTGTTATGTGGTTCCTTTTTATGTGCCAAAAGCAATTTTGGAGAGTACCCAAAACATGCATGTTGAAGTGAATTCCACAGCTAAATTTACTGGTGCAGTAGTGCCAGTCAAATTTTAGGTTGTTTCTTTTCCTGCATTCCCTTTCTCTCCTTTATTTCCTCGCGTAATTGAGTTCTGTGAGAAGGTAGAAGGCTGCAAAATTTTTGCTTATCTCCTGTTTGCGTTGTATGTTTCTGTGTGTGTTATATTATTATTTGCACACTACATGCTAGCGTTGTGCTTTGGGATTTGTTGCTTATGGAGCTTGCATGTATTGGTTAAGCCTATTTTTTGACCTGCATTAATACATGGAAGTTGGAAACACTAATATACTTGTTAAAAGTTGTTGTATTATCCTTTTTTATTCTGATTTGTTACACTCTTGTTATATGTAGGTCTTTACTATGATGGTAATAATGGGATTTGGTATTCATATGACCACCAAACTCAGCAGTACATACCTTGCACTGATCAAAATCAGAATAAAACATCTAATAGCGAGTCTGAACATTCTAAGGCGTCTGATGGTTCCGGAAGTAAAAAGGTCATTTCTGCACCAGCTACTACTGTTACATCAGTTGAGAAGCCAGCTTCATTGGCAGATGCTGTTCAGGCTGCAGCAACTGCCGCGTTAGCTGCAGAGAAGAAAGAAAAAGAAAAATCAAAGGAAATAAAACTTGCCTCAAAAAGCAGTATTCTGGCAAACAAGAAAAAAATGAACAATGTGTTGACAATGTGGAAGCAGAGAAGCCATGAGGGGCAGGCTACTCGAGTGGCTCTGGAAGACAATCAACCTTCTGTTTCAGCTGATGATAGGTCATATTCTTCTGGAAATTCTGCAAAGAATAAGTTAAAAAATGAGACTATGATAAGGGAAAGTAATGCCTCTAATCTAGGAATTCATACAACTCTTGCCCAGGCTGCTGGTATTGATTCTCAGGCACAGCCACGGCCTGTTAGTAATAGCCTTGGAGGCACTGTGATGGGGGTTATAAGGGGCTCAGGAAGAGGGCTTGTTAAGCCAGATACTTATTCAGTTTCTACATCTGTTGCATCATCTGTGCCAAGTTCATCTTCAGCAAATGTTGATGCGCAGACAGTTGCTACTCCCTTTAGAACAGATGTATCTGCCCTGGGTTCATATACACCATCTGCGACTGTTGGAAGTGGTCGAAGAAGATTTTCAGAAATGCCTCATTCTGCTTCAACTCACAAGGAACAACCTCAAACAACTTACAGAGATCGTGCAGCTGAGAGGAGGAGTTTGTATGGCTCATCTTCTTCAGTTGGAAATGATTTTGCTGATCTTGAAATTGGGGATTCAAGTAAGACTACTTAATTTATAGTTAGGAAATCAAAATTGTTTGTGCATATCTCACAGTTTTAGGTATATATTTTTGTAAAATATGATAGATATATGGTTTTTCTGTTTTATTTTTCTCTAGGCCCAAAAGTTACTTTTAAAAAGTTTTGTTGTAACAAGTTGATGGTGTTTAATATCAAGGAAATAGGTTCACTGGTAACTTAGATATGTGGATTGACTTTTTTGAGAAAATATTTGTTTCTACCATATGTATCCTTGAAGATCGAGATTTTGCATCAAGGAAGGGTGATCCAATGCCATTCCCTCCTGGGGTTGGTGGAGGACGCATAGTTGGAGACGTCAAGGTTGATACTTTTGAGGTGATTACGGCAGACAAAGCAATTGATGAAAACAATGTCGGTAATCGGATGCTTCGCAACATGGGATGGCAGGAAGGATTGGTACCGTTTCGTTCCTCTGCACTACATGAGTTTTTACATATTAAATTTATTTGTTATTTCATGGTGTTTGGTAGAGCTTGATATAGTCACAATAAGTTTCATTATCCCAAATTTCCTCCTTTCAGGGAGGGGTATGCCAGTGATTTGATCCTTAGACCTAGATAATATTTTCCTCTAGTTTAGTTATCTTTTTTTTAAAGTCAGTTTGGACCTCAAGAATTGGATGGGATAGCCCTGGAAGTTTGGTGTTCTCTCTTCTACATATCTGGTGAAGGATTCTAATATTTCCACTTTATGGTTGTTTACTGTATTATGGATAAATTTGATGCACAGGGACTAGGGAAGGATGGAAGTGGAATGATAGAGCCTGTTCTGGCACAAGCCACTGAACATAGAGCTGGACTTGGGAGTCAACAGAAGAAGTTGGATCCTAGCCTTGAGGTGCAGGCAGGAGACAGTTACAAGATGCTGATTCATAAAAAAGCACTTGCCAGGTTTCGGGAGATGTCAGAGAGTTAAGGTTTGAGCATAGAATATAGGATTTAGTCTCGATAAATATTGTTTGGTGTTTTATAAATATTCTTATTGTAAACACTAGCTTGCCAGAACAATTTCGAATTTCAGTTTTGAAATTTAGTCAACATGTCAATTTTTATGCTCAAATTAAGCATGATCTTTGCTTTGATTGAACTCTGACCAATGCCATTCAATTTTCGGTTTGCCTCGAGTACGAGTTGTCCTGTGGATGTGGTTTTTTAAGTCTTTTGCCAATGAATTTGTTGTTTCTTTGCTTGTTTTGCGATAAACAATCCTTTAAATATCCTTACAGAGCTTTCCTAAACGTCTGCATCTTACGTATTACAATGACCTACGGATTTGTTGATGCAGGCAACAGTAAATAAATAATTTAATTTAGCTTTATTAGATCAGTAACCATATGTTAATGTTATTGTTTGTTAGTTTCTGGGTTCTTTGTTGAGGATTACAATGGATTGGCAGTATTATAATATTTATTTTCAAATCTAGGTTTTAATAAAAAAAACACCATCTCTAAATGGAAAATTGTTCTTTTAAGAGTGTCTTTTAAGAGTGTGTGGATTGGAAATTTAAATGGAGTATTTTATTTTATTTTATGTAAAATTTTAAATGTCTTGAGTGAAATGTTTTATTTGGAAAGAATTTTCTAAAAATTTGAAATTTGAAATCTTTATCTGATATTCCGTTCCCCATACTCATCACTATCTCCATTCACATATTTGATGGGTATGGAATTTTCATCTTCATCCGGTTAGATATTCAATATATATATTTGTATCTATTTGTCTTGCATTTATTTAAAAATTAATTAAATATTTATTTTTTAAAAATAATTTTTTAATAGAGTAATAATTATAAAATTATATTAAGTTTTATTTGAAATAAATTTAAAATAGAAAAAAAAGTATGTAACGTCAAGTAAATTAAAAAGAAAGTTAAGTTTTTAAAAATTTAAAATACATACGGGTACATATATATCCATTTCCATTTTCATATTGAATATAATAAATAAGGTATTATTTGTAACCGTTTATGCTAAAGTGGTGTCAAAGTTGGGACTTGGGATAGGTTTTGGTATTATTAAAGGGTATGAGTTTGTTTGTTATTCTTACCTCATACTATCTTTTCTTTTTATTTCTTCTCTCTAATTTTTAGCGGTTTTCTTTCTTTCCTCTCCTATTTCTCTTTTCTATTTATTTGTGCCTTTTTATTTTCTTTTTTTCTTTTTATTTTTTCTCCTCTTTTTAAAGTCAACATAAAAAATAATAATAATTAAAAATAATTATTAAATATTCATTTTTTATTAAAAATTATTAAATATTATCTAATATTAATTTTTAAAATTATTAAATATTTAAAAATTGGTTAATATTTATTTTTATAAATTTTAATATAGAAATATCTATATATATATATAACTAGCAACACTTAAAAGTAACTATTAAATATTCAAAAATAATTTTTAAATTATTAAATATTGCCTAATACTATTTTTAAAATTATTAAATATTTAAAAATTATCTAATATATTTAAAATTAATTTTGTCTTTGATAGAAATTAAATTCATATCCAAATTAAGAATTTAAAAATTAAAAAAATTCAATTAATTTAATTAAATAATTTAAAAATAATGAAAATTAAAATCAGAATAATTCTTAAGAATTTTAAATTTTTTGATTTTTTTAAAATATTTAAAATTTCTCATTCAAATTTATAATTTTTTTTATCATTGTCAAACTTGAGCACCTACCTCTTATCATAATTTAGATATATTAAAATATAAGCTTAATTGTAATTTTTTTTTGAAAAGTCAGCGTTGCGAATTTTTTCCTTCAGTTTTTTTTTTGTCTCTCAATTTATAAAGTGTAATAAATTTTATGAATAAATTCTGTGAATTTTTTAAAAATTTAAAAATTATTTAATATTTTATTTCATTAATTTTAATTGACAGATAATCATAAAAAATTATTTTATACATTGATTTGCATGAAATTGAGTAACAAATAATTTTTAATTTTTAAATATGCAAACTTGATCTATGCATTAAGAACGTTTAATTCAATAGTTGAATTATTAAGCTTGATGTAAAATATGAATTATTAAGTGAAATAAATTTAGGTAAACTTACTTTTAAAGTAAGTGGATCCCTTCTTATATATATATATATATATATATATATATATATATATATATATATAGAGAGAGAGAGAGAGAGAGAGAGAGAGAGAGAGAGAGAAATGATTCATTTACTCCACTCAATAACTTATGCTTTATATCAAATTTCAACGATACATGTCTGCAAATTTTTAAAAATTTTGAAAATTGTTTGATACATCGTTTCATTAATTAAAATTGATAAATAATTATAAAAATATATTATACGTTGACTTGAAATAATAAAATGAATTATTAAATAATTTTTTATTTTTTAAAAAAATTTCAACATTGATCTATGTATTAAAAACTTTTAATTCAACAACTGAATCGTTAAAATTTGATGTAGAACATCAGTTATTAAGTAGAGTAAGTCTAGGTAGATTTACTATTGATGTAAATGGATCCTCTCTCTCTCTCTCTCTCTCTCTATATATATATATATATATATATATATATATATTTGTGGCAATTATTTTTTTAAGTTGTAACAATTAAGATGATTTTTAATATGTAAACACCCAATTAGGTTCCTAAAAAGTGGTAGAAGTGATTGATAGATCCTTGAAAGATGTTTTGCAGCTTCTAGGTCTCTAAATGTTAACTTATGCAAGTTAGTTCTTCTGTTATACTCGATTACGGATTCTATTAGTTTTATGATTAATCAACAACTAATTGTCACGTTGATACATAATCTCTCTTCTAGTTCTTTCTTTCAACTATCCTATTTTGTTAAGGTGTTCTCGGTGAAGAGAACTTGTGAACGATACCATGTTTTCACAAAAGCTTCGAAAATCAGTATTTTGAAATTTAGTTCCATGGTCACTTCTAATAGCAATTATGCATAAACCTTTTTCATTTTGAACACACTTATAAAACATCTCAAAGACCTTAAACGACACATGTTTATGACCTAGGAAGTATACCCATATATATCTAAAATAGTCATTTATAATAACAAATCCATACTTTTTATCTCCCAAACTTAATGTCCTAGTTGTACCAAACAGATCCATATGTAACAGTTCTAGTAGTCTCGAAGTAGAAACATCCATTTTAGCTTTAAAAGATGATTTCCTTTGTTTCTCTTTCTAACATGTTTCATAGAGAAGATGAGCTTTTCAAGAAATCTCAGACAGTTCTCTTACTAAACCCTTTTTGGTTACTTTTGAAATATATTTCATATTGACATGCCCAAGCCTTTTATACCAAATAAATTTTTCATCTTTTCTGGAGACTAGACATGTTACATTCTATTTATTCAAGCTAGTCAAATTAATCTCATAAAGATTATGTTTTCTTTGAGCAATAAAAAACATAGATTCATCATTTTTCTTGACTATGCATGCATCTTTGTTAAAGACTATAGTATAATCACTATCACAAAATTGACTTATGCTAAGTAGATTATACTTTAGACCTTCAACATAAAGTACATTATTTATAATAGGTATAAAGTCTTTACCTATCTATACCATTGATCTTCCTTTTCCACTATCAAACAACACAAAACCTTCATGTGGTTGAAGGTTTAGAAACATAGACCTTTCTCTTGTCATGTGTTGCGAGCTTCCACTGTCCAAGTACTAGTGTGAATCCTTTCACTTTCCCACTAAGGATATTTGAAATAACAATTATTTGAGTCTTTAGTACCTATATTTTCTTAGGTCCTTCTTGTTAATCCTTGCACTTTTGGTCGTATCCTTTTATCTTCCTAGAGTTTTAGCTCCATAACTGTTGGCTTTTTGAAAGGAAGCCTTAGGTTTGACTTAAGAAGTCTCAGAGTCAATATTAAAGCCAATACCACTTTTGTCAGATGATAGTCTTTTATGTTTTAAAAGCATGTTTAACTTAGAAGACCTATCTACAAACTTTGTTAAGTCTTTCCTGAGTTGTAGGTTTTCAGTTTTTAAAGCTTCTATCTCAAGTGGGACAAATCTTATGGTCTCATCTTTTAGACATTTTATTTCTTTTGCTGCATCTAACATGCCTCTTTTGAGTTTAAGATTCTTTTTTTCCAAAAATTTGCACTTCTCTTTAAGATTCTTGTGCTCTAAAGAGATCATGTGAGAGTTAGTTAAGAGTTTCTCATAATACATCTCTTCACAATCAAAATCATATGAATAACAACTCGAGTCATATTTTACCTCAATATCTGTTGCATTTGACTCTACATTTTCCATAAGACAGATGTTAGCCATCTCTACATCTATGTTGTTGCTATTGTCAAGATCTTCCTAGGTGACCATTAGATTTCTTTTAGTCTACATTTTTCTCGGCCACCTTTTCTTGGTTGATGAATAATCAGCCTTCAGATGTCCAAGTTTCTTACATTCATAATAGACAACCTCTTTGTTGTCAGGTTTGCTGGACTTTCTAACTTTGTCTTGTTTTCTGTGAAAGTTCCTTAGTCTTCTTTTCTTCTTAAGCATGTTTTTGAACTTCTTAGACATGAGAGAAATCTCATTATCTATTGAGTCTTCAAAACTATCATCTGAGCTGTTTGACTTAGACTCAAATTTCAATGTTTTTCCTTTTTCTTTCCTCTTGCTGGATTCATCACCCTATAAAACAATGGTGTCATTTGCTTTAAGATGATCTCTGTTGTTCAAGTGAACCTCATGAACTTGAAAAGCTCCAAGAAGCTTATCAAGAGTGAGAACTTTAAGGTATCGTGCTTCAACAATGGCGGTGGCCTTTGGTTCCTAGACCTTTTGAAGACTATCCAAGATCTTTAAGCTATTATAAGCTTTTGATAACTCAACTTCCAAGGATTTGAACCCATTCAAAATTGTTTGAAATCTTTCAAATATTTTGTCAATGGTTTCACTCTCCATCATGGATTTGATAGACATCCCCATCCTGTCCTTCCAGTATGGGTAGTCTTCTCCGTTGAAGGCAGAAGGCCTTGTAAGAGAAGCTCATTCTTGTAAGTATTGTCCTTCACTACTTCCCATCGTAGATCTTTTCCTTCAAAATTGTTAGATTCTCAACCCCATCAAAGACTAAGTGATGGAAGGTGGCTTAGTTCCATGCACGCCCTTGATCTTGGTTCAACAAGGGAGACTCCAAAAGATGATGAAAAATGAAGGAGATGGTGGCGGAAGCACAAAGGTGAAGGTGAAGAGGGTTTGCTCAAGGTTGTTTCATCCAAGTGTAGGATGAAACCTATTTAGGGTTTTGCTTTTATGGTGGAGATGGGAGGAGGTTAGCCAAAGGCAACCTAGTACTAAGGAAAAGGTTGGTGTTTAGGGTGATGGAGGTGGCGCACAAGGTGTATGGGAGGTGTTTGGTGGGGTGTTGCTCCTTTTGGCTAGCTCACTTCACTAAGGTTGGTGAAGGCCACCCAAGGTAGGCCAAACTCACTCACTCACGGTGGTGGAAGGAGGAGGAGAAGGGGAGGAGGCCGTGGAGTTCCTAGAGACTAAGGAGAATGACAATGAGGCAAAATGCACACTCAATATCATTAATATCCAAAGTGTCTACAAGGAGCTAGACTAGGGGAATATATAGGAAGGCTTGCATTTAGGGTTGCATTTAGGGTGAGTGGCCGAATTTCACTAGGGAGAAATGCACCCTAAATGAAATGCCAAATGCAACCCTAGATGCTACTTGGTGGCCAAGTTTGGCATCTTTAAGGGTTTAGGTTGGCTACAACAAGGTGCATGATAAGTCCATGCATCCTTGGCCCTCCAATTGGGCCTAAGCCTACCTAACACCAAAAAAAATGACCAAACAACACCACTAAGTGTGCGTCACCTCCTTAATGGATGCACCCTAGCCCAATTAAAATTAACCTAAGCATCTAAAGCACCCCATAATACAAGGGCAAAATGGGAAATACAAAGAAATAAATCCTATGATTAAAATACCCCAAAATACAAGGGTAAAATAGGAAATAAAATAAATGCTAAAAAAAACATAGGAGCTAAGGTCCAAAAATGGCCTCACTATCCCATTCCTCTTGCCTCCTTTAGTATATCACCTCTTGGTCTTCTCGGCCTTAGTGTTATTCCATCATTCCCTCCCTCTTGAAAAGGATTTGACCTCAAATCAAGAGGTTCTTCATGGTGGGCCTCATGACCAACAAAAACATAAAAGTAAGCATGAGAGGTAATAGTATATGATATAGATGGAAAGTGCATCCTAAGAGGAGTGCCACAAAAATTGCTAAAAAGATTTTCTAAACCAAAAAGACTAGACTCCCTAATGCTAAGGATAGGATCCTCCCCATGATGAAGTCTAGGTGTATAACTAAAACCTAAAAAGGTAAAAAGACTAAAACTATAGCATACTAATGTATTAGTCCTAAAAACTAGAACATCTTGCCTAAAGTACCCTATGTGGTAACCTAGGTATTTCCTAGAAAACAAAGGAAATACAACTAGAAAATTTCCTAAGCAATTTTGGATTATATTATTTGTTGGATAGTTATGAAAAGAAATTGTCACAAGGAACCTTGAAGGTTCATATGTTATATCCAACAAATAATATATCCCATAAATTGGGTGCATTATTGACACAACTAAGGTAAGAAAAGTCCTACACAAAGGAAGGCTATCTACCTTGGGCACCACCAAGGAAGTAGCACAAGAAGTGGAACTAAGTGAAGTCCATTTCTTCTTCACTAAATCTTGAAGTTGAGATTCTTTTTCTTTAAAAAGGGTTTGTTTTTGAATCTCCACTTCGTGACTAGTGGCAACATGGGAGAAAGAGTTGAGGTTTTGATGAATAAAGAGAGTTTCTTTTAAATCATTTTCAATGGGAAAGTGACTCTCTTCAAGCATAAGCCCTTTGGAGGAAACATTATCCTCCTTACTCTTCTCTAAGAGTGTTTGTTGTTTTTCATTTTCTAACTACTCTTGAACTTTTTCTATACTTTTCTTCATTTTTTCTTTCTTTTCTATTTTCTTTTCTTTTTCTTTTCTTCTAAGTTCTTCCTCTCTTTTTGTATTTTCCTCCTCATGCATACTCCTAGGGACTCTGACTTCTTTTCTTATTTGAGGTCTAGTTGGAACAATCCTAGGTTTGGATCCACTAGTTTCTACCAACTTTGCAAGTAAATTTCTTATTTCCTCATTATTCTTTTCAAACTCTTTTTCTTTTTGTCTTAATTCTTCCTCTTTTTTTATATTTTTTCTTAGGTACTCCTTGAGTTGCCTAAGTTCATCCCTAACACTATACCTAGTACTACAAGAATTATGACCATGTACACTAGAATGCTCACTCATCTTTGATCAAAAGGTTTTCACAAAATTTTCACAAAGAGTTAAAAAGGTTTTCACAAAGATTGAGTGATAAAAAGGTTTTCACAAAAAGTTTTAAAGGTGCAAGATAAGTAGAAAAGGCCTAAGTATACAAATTGAACCTTCAAGGGGAGGTGGACTACAAAGAATCACTTAATAACCAAGCCCTTTTCAAGTAAAAATTACTAAGCCCTTTTTACCTTTCTTACAAAAACAATTTTGACACTACCAAGTGTGTGTGTGCACGCACCCCTAGTAGGCAAAAGAATTAAGCCTTCTAAACGTTTTGGAAGCAAAAGTAAAAATCCTAGACAATTATACTAGTAAAACTATAAAGCATGCAATGGAAAGCAATTTAGAACATACACTAGTCGAGGTCCTAGTGAAGGTTTTCAAATCACCTTCTCTACACGCTCTAAAACCCAAGTTGAAGAGGTTTAAAATGGCCAATTACAAACCAAGAGAAAGAAAGAGAAGGCCTAAAACAAAGTTGGCCGAAAACAAGAAAGCAAAGTAAAAGATGAAAGCAAGAAATTTAAGTCTTCAAAACTCCTTCTCTTTGGCTCCTTCACAAATAGCAAACATGTTAGCACCTCTCCAAAGTGTTTACTCTCCTTTTGGTTTAGTGAAAACCCTTCCAAAGGCTAGGTTGGGTTTTGGTTCACTCCTCCACTCAATCCACCAAAGGATTGCTACTTTGCTAGATAGGTGCTTCACCTACAATCAATGAAAACCAACCAAGAACAAGAGTTCCAAAAAGATAAAACTGAAAAGGCACAATTAGGAAAGCTTAACTCAAAGAGAATTTATGGAGACAAACAAAAGAGGCCAAAAGAAAGACAAGCAAAAAATTAAGACTCAATCAATAAAGGATAGCACTCAAAAGAATAAACCTAGAATGGCACTAGAATGGGTTTGTGTTTAAGTTTCACTTGCTTAAGTCTTTTAATGTTTTCGGTCCAGCCAAGGTATAAGTCCCAAAAATATGTCCAAATTGTCAAATGTCCAACTCCAAATGCAAAGGGAATGGTCCAAGTCCACAAGTCTAGCAACAAGTCCTTTTTGTCCAATATTTTTTTTGTTCTTGTTCTTTTTGGGTTCACGGCCTTTTGCTTTTTAATTGTCCTTGGGTCAATTTTTTTTTTTTAACTTTTTCAGCCCAATTAGTTGCTTAGGTTTTGCACTTGTGGTGGCACAAAAATTAGGTCAAAAATATGTAGCATAGGAGCAAGACAAGTGGCGCATCCTTAGAGGTTCTTTAAGGAATATTTTGAGTGGAATTAGTTTTGTACTATTTAGGTCAAGTTGTTTTAGCACAAAATATCCAGCACCTCTTAGATTCTTTTAGGGTTCTTGGAAAACAAGAAAGCAACTTAGACAAGTGAAAATGCAAGGGTAAAGATGGGCGGTTTTTCTAGCATGTGCAAGAAGGTTCACACATGGAAAATCATGGCAACATAGAACATGCTAGAAGCTATTAGCATGCATGAATGACCTAGATAGGAATTCTATATGACACGCCCACTTAAGATGTATGCATCATGGTATTTTTCATGTTTTCATGCAAGGTGTTTGGGCACATACATGGAAAATATGTAAGACAAAATATAGGAAGTAAAAATGACAAAACAATAGGTAGATTCAAAAAGAAAAATGCATGAACATGTAATACTCAACCTAGCATAGAAATATGACAACCTAACAATGGAACCTAAAACATGGAAGGTTCAAGGAAAACAAGTATGAACCACACAAAAATATTCGGTCAAGAGAGAAGAAGAAGAGAAATGACCGAATACCAAAAAAAAATAGAGAACAAAGAAGACTCAAAGGGAAATAAGGAAGGAAAACATTTACCCTTGAAGAACCAGGCTCTGATACCACTTGATGGAAGGTGGCTTAGTTCCATGCACGCCCTTGATCTTGGTTCAACAAGGGAGACTCCAAAAGATGATGAAAAATGAAGGAGATGGTGGCGGAAGCACAAAGGTGAAGGTGAAGAGGGTTTGCTCAAGGTTGTTTCATCCAAGTGTAGGATGAAACCTATTTAGGGTTTTGCTTTTATGGTGGAGATGGGAGGAGGTTAGCCAAAGGCAACCTAGTACTAAGGAAAAGGTTGGTGTTTAGGGTGATGGAGGTGGCGCACAAGGTGTATGGGAGGTGTTTGGTGGGGTGTTGCTCCTTTTGGCTAGCTCACTTCACTAAGGTTGGTGAAGGCCACCCAAGGTAGGCCAAACTCACTCACTCACGGTGGTGGAAGGAGGAGGAGAAGGGGAGGAGGCCGTGGAGTTCCTAGAGACTAAGGAGAATGACAATGAGGCAAAATGCACACTCAATATCATTAATATCCAAAGTGTCTACAAGGAGCTAGACTAGGGGAATATATAGGAAGGCTTGCATTTAGGATTGCATTTAGGGTGAGTGGCCGAATTTCACTAGGGAGAAATGCACCCTAAATGAAATGCCAAATGCAACCCTAGATGCTACTTGGTGGCCAAGTTTGGCATCTTTAAGGGTTTAGGTTGGCTACAACAAGGTGCATGATAAGTCCATGCATCCTTGGCCCTCCAATTGGGCCTAAGCCTACCTAACACCAAAAAAAATGACCAAACAACACCACTAAGTGTGCGTCACCTCCTTAATGGATGCACCCTAGCCCAATTAAAATTAACCTAAGCATCTAAAGCACCCCATAATACAAGGGCAAAATGGGAAATACAAAGAAATAAATCCTATGATTAAAATACCCCAAAATACAAGGGTAAAATAGGAAATAAAATAAATGCTAAAAAAAACATAGGAGCTAAGGTCCAAAAATGGCCTCACTATCCCATTCCTCTTGCCTCCTTTAGTATATCACCTCTTGGTCTTCTCGGCCTTAGTGTTATTCCATCACTAAGCTCTGATACCAAATTGTGGAGAAAAGACATATATTAGAAGGGGGTTGAATATTGTGTGCCAAAAATTCACACGTTTTTGCAATGAAGAAGAAAATAACTTAACAGATGAAGTACTAGAGAAGATTGAGATGAAACACTAAAATTTTTATAATGGTTCATCTCCACCACCAAGACTACATCCAGTTCCCAATCCAACTAGATTGAATTACACTATCTTTTAGACAAGATACAAGTATTCTTTTAACAAGTCACTTCTGGCTCAATCTTTGATAGTGCATTTTAGGAAGCAACTTTGTATGCATTTATTTAGCCTTTTTGACTTTTGTATGTGTCTTATATTCATGTTTTGGCTTAAATTTATGACAGTGGTATTATTTGATGATTGTGGTCAATTTTACTTAATTTTTGGATTTTTATCCACTTAATCACTTTGTCTTGTGCAAGCCATATATAGTGCTCCCAAACTCGGATTGGGACATTCTTGGTACCATTGGAAAGCTTAAAGAGAGTTCTACAACTTCTCTGTTGAAGTCCAGAGCCAATTTAGATTGTAAGAGGTCCGAAAAGATAGTGCAAAGTTACGGCCCAATGCAATTTTATTTTTTTGTTTGTAGTTTAAACCTTAATGACTTGTAATTAGTGTATTAGGACTTAATTAGTGGACCAAGCCTTGTTTAGTCAGACTCATGCCCATTTGATTGTCAATTTATAGGTGTAATTACATTGAACTTAGATTTTTGTTTTCAGGGAACCTCATATTTTTAGATTTTAGATTTCTTGCTCTAGAATATTCTCTCATTTTCTCTCAACTCTCTTATTTTATCTCTCATGAATGCCTATCTATTTTGGCTGAGACTCTTCATCTTCTCTCCAAATAGATTTGTACGTGGACAATGATGGAGATGTGCGGCTAAGTTCTCTTAGTCGATTCAAGTTTTCGATTATGTGGTAAAATCCTCTAAAATATGAATTTCTCTCTTCTTTTTTGTTCTTCAATTAGTTTCGAATTAAATTCATGATTATGGATTTCATTTTTTATTAATGGACGAACATAATTAATTCAAATTAATTTTAGAACATTGAATTGGATTAAATTCGAATTGGAACAATACGAAACAAATTTGTCTTCGTAGGGTTTTCATAGAGTATGATTGCATTCTTTGTTCTTTAATTTGAATTAAATATTAAATGTTGGAATTTGGATGGTATTTTTTTCTACTACAGTAATCAGAACTTCAATCGATGTTTTATCTGATTGGATTTTCAAATTCGTGATTCTATAGAGTTTAAATTTTAGTTTATAATCATTGCACATAAATTATTTGATAAAAATCCCCCTCTCTAATTCTTGATAAAATTCAAGTTCTTGTGAATTGTGTCCTATGTGCAAATGACCTAGGTTGTTCCCTATACTCCAAATAATCTTTTGAGGGAAAACCTTATTTTATTTGATAATGTTTGGCATCTTTATCAATCATAAGTAGTCATTGACTCGCCTCTTCAAGTAACTACCTAAGTATTCTTTGAACAACAAGCCTCTCCAGGCTTAGTACCAAGTATTCTTTTAAGCAAGCCTATTTAGGCTCAACACCAAGTATTCTTTCTTAAACAAGCCTCCCTAGACTCAACATCAATTATTATTTAAACAACAAACCTCTCTAGACTCAAACCTTAAAACAAAAGTTATAGAAGATTAAAAAGTTGTCTCGTCTCTTCTAGACGTGTTGCAACCAATAATGAAAGTACAAAGAATCTATAAAGAAGTATATACATAATTCACAGTGAATGTTTCTTTGTATGCATATGTCTATATTCTTGTTACTTCTTTCTTGAATGATTGATTCTTATATAGTATTTTTAGAGAAGATGGTTATTGCAACAATTTAAGTTGAACTCACAAATTGCTTTACGATTTGCTTCGTCTGTCTTCATTACTGATCCTAAAGAAGAGAGATTACCATTGTTTTATTTAATGCGAACATTAAATGCTACTCAGTAAAATGTGTATGTTTTATTTAATCTAGGAAGCTACTTATCATCATTTCTTTCTAAAATGGGCATAAAAGAAGTAATGTCAACGCAAAGTAATTAATGTCAATGTAGAGGAATTCTTGCATAGCCTTTTTCTGCATTTTTCATGATATTCAGGATTTTGCCTTTCAATTCTTACGGATAATTTGACTTGTCCTTCTTTAACAGATTTTGAGAGCTTCAAGACATCTTTCGTGTTTAATTTGTTAAGGAATAAAACATTTAATGAAATTATTGTTAGTCTCACTTAAAAAGTATTGGATTAATACATAATGAGACAAATTGTATGCTTCGTCTGATTCTCTTCATCTTACAAACAATATACATTTTACACTTTATCTAATATAGAATATTTTGCAAATAATTCATTTTATTTTAAAGAAAATATTTTGTTTGTTATTATTAAAACTTGAGGGATTCAAGATCGTCTTTTGACTTAACAGTACCCAACTCCTATTAGTATCTGTTAAGTATAATTATCTAGTATCTGTCAGAGGAGCCAACAATCTTAATCAAGGAGTCAAGAACCTACAACAAGCTAGTCTACGCGTGGAGGAAGTGTGAGGTCTACTCCAACAATTCTAATGAAGTGTTTAGAGTGTGGTCACCTAGGCCACAAGGCATGTGCTTGACCATAATAGGGGGTGAATTGCTACAATTGCCAAAGGAATGGGCTTTTCACAAGGAAATGTCTCAACCCTAGGAAGGAGTCTATGAATGCTGGCATAATAGGTTCCAAGACAGTAAATTGAAGGCCTCTAGGAGAGTCTTTACTCTAAGTGGTGTTGAAGTCTCATAGTCTAATGACTTGATATGTCTCATTAGTGGAGTTCCCTTTAGTTGTCTTGTATGATTTTGATGCATCTCATTCCTTCATATCACATGCATGTGTGTCTAAATATAAATTGCTCATGTCTTCTTTTAAAACGAGCCTATGATGGAGACACCAACTAATAGTGGGCTAGTTTCTACTTCTATCATTTTCCTAAAACTCCCTTTACAAATTGTTGAGAAAAGTTTTGTAGTTGACTCGATTTGCTTGCCTCTTAGTCAACTAAATGTTATTATAGAGATAAATTGGTTAATGGTTATCTTCCAACCATGTCCTATTAAACTATTCTAATAAAAGCATTGTCTTTGGTCAATATATCGAGAGTAAGAATAAGGACTTTTTGACTGCCAACCAAGTTAAGGCATTTTTGAAAGATGTATAAGTATACATGATGTTAACTTCTTTGAAGTTTGGGATGAAGGCAATAGTGAGTGAGATACCTGTAGTGTGAGTTTCCTAAAGTTTTTCTTAAGGATATGTCTATTCTACCACTTGAGCATGAGATAGAGTTCTCAATAGATGTAGTACTTGGAACTAGACCTATATTTGTAGCATCCTATAGGATGTCTCCCTTAGAGCTAGTCAAGCTTAAGAAAAAAATAATGGATTTGCTAGTGAAACATCTTTTGAGGCCTAATGTATCAATCTTGATGATTAGGAAGATGAATTTGATCACAAAGTTTAGGGATATGAGCTTAGAGTGTAAGATTACCCCTAGTAGTGTGAGACTAAGTATGTTAAGAGTAACTAGTGATCTATTGGCAAGAATTAGGGAAGGACATAAGGTTGACCAATTTTTGATGGCTAGAGTAGAAGTTATAAGACAAGGAAAGGGTGGCATGTTTAACATAGGATTTGAAGGAGTGATGCGGTTTAAAGATAGGGTTTGTGTGCCTAGTGACTCTAAGCTTAAGAAGTTGATCCTAGAGGAAGGAAATAGAAGTAGCTTAGTTTTCAACCAAGGAAATAGAGGAAAGAAAGGTTGGTGAAGGGAAGTTGCCACTTGGCATGGTGTGTAAAGTGTGACTAAACAAGGTCATGTGACATAACTCCTTGAATGGCTTATGAGACAACTTTGTCTCCTCTACATTGGACGTCTAAAACACTTGTTTCAAGCAAGTGGACATCCTATGTCCAATAAGTTCAACCAACCTTTTCTAGTTGCACCCCTCCTAAAACACCATTTACACCCCTAAAAATAAAAAAAAAATACAAGGAAATAAATTTTTACACTACTAGACCAAAAATATAAGGAAAATATTTACAAGGAAAAATATACACAGAGAGAATGGACTAAGTAATTAACCTATAGCTCAAAATGAACTTAGGCCTTCTTCCTTCACCACAAGACCATTTTTATTGCATCCTCCTTGACATTGCCCTTGTAATAGGACCTTTAGAAGGCAATATGTCATCACTCCTCTTGGTTCCTTTTGGACTTGACCCCTTGGTATGATGTTATTAGTAGTTGTGATAACTTTATGCCTTTGATAGAGTTTACTTACAACAATAGCTACCATTCCAAAATTAGGATGGAACCTCTATAAGGCCTTGTATGGGAGGAGACATAGGACACCTTTATGTTGGTGTGAACCTAGAGAGAACCTTGTGTTAGGACCCGATATAGTACAACAAACTATAGAAAAGGTTAAGATGATCCAAGATAGGATGAAAACAACCTAGAGTAGACAAAAGACTTATGTGGATAAAAGGAGAAAAAGCTTCGAATTTCAAGAAGATGATCATGTATTCTTGATAGTTACTTTGTGGACTAAGGTTGGTAAGGTCTTAAAGTCTAGAAAGTTTACTCCTCATTTCATTGGTTCATATCAAATTCTTAAGAAAGTTGATGAAGTAGCTTACCAAGTTTCTTTACCTCCACACTTGTCAAAAATCCATAGTGTTTTTCATGTGTCCCTACTTTGCAAGTATGTTCATGATCTAGCACATGTGATTGAGTCAGATAATCCTAAGGTTAAAGACAACTTAACTATCAAGACCTTACAATGAAAGTTGAAGACTGAATGGTTAAAAAACTTAAAGGCAAGGATATTCCTTTAGTTAATGATGTTTGGGGAGGAGATGCTTTTACGAGTGCTACTTGGGAGCTGTAGAACAAGATGAAGGAAACATACCCGAAGTTCTTCATTATAGGTAAAATTTGAGGACGAGTTTTTCTTTTGTGAAAGGGAGCGTCCTGTTATTTTTAAAAATAAATAACAAAATAATTTTTTTAAATAATATTCATAATATAGACTTAAATAATTTATTTAATTGAGCTTATAATATAAATAGACACTATGAAGTCAAGCCACTTAAACTGCTCACTAAATTGTAGGAGATCTCTAAAGTTGAAAATGTGTAATAACGCATAAGTTATTTAACTTGTTAAGTTGTTTAAAGTTGATAAGTTGCTTCAATTGTTAAAGTGTGAAAGTTATTATATTGATAAAGTTGAAAGTTGTTCAATTTTTCATGATACTTTTATATTGTGGAGTTGATTCTTGTTGTTAAAGTTGTTTATGTTGTTTGAAGTTGATTACTTCTTATATTTGATTAGGGATGAGAATGGATAGGGTTTGGATAGAGTCCTATAGTACTTGTCCCCATACCCGCGTTTAAAAACAACACCCATACCCAGTCTCATACCCGTGTGAGTAGCAATTTTAATCTTCATCATTGTACATGTTGGTTACCTGTGTACCCATACTCGTACCTACGACCCCATTTTACTTATGTATAAAGTAAGTAAATCAATAAAGAGATAACATTTCACATAAGCAAACATAATATTAATTTGTCAGGTCTTTAACATTACAAAAATCTAACATAACAATTCTTATTAATAAGGATTACAAAAAATTCAATTCTTGTAAATAATCTTTTAAAAAATCAACATAATAAAAGTTGTAATTAAACTTTCAATATCATGATCATGTATTAACAATATTCTTCAAGACCTATGAAAAAAATTGTACAGGAATTAGTTAGATTAAAATTATGGTTTAAATTATATACTATAAATCTCCAAAAACCAAGTATGTAGACACCTGATCTCATCATCGAAATCAACTTCTCCATATTTTTGCACATATTGTTTTGGTCCAATAATAACAATAGAAACTATATGACAAGAAAATTAATGATTAGACAATTTAAATTAATAATTAAAACCAACAATAAAAAATAAAAATAACTTTTATTAAATAAACAGTGTAATTATTTATTATTTTTTGTTTGTGTTTAAACCAATTTTGTGCACACATGTATGCCTTAGAGTAAATTCATGGTGCCTAGAATGATGAGGACTCAAAAATCTACCTCATGTACTAAATGCAAATTTTGGAGCTATGGTTGAAATTGGGATTACCAAAACATCCTTAGCAATTTTTGGCAAAATTGGATACTTGATCCCATTTGTTTTTCACCATCCAAGAAAGTTAAAAGTAATACTCCTAGGCAAAACTTTTTCTTTCAAGTGGAACTCTATTTAAGACTTTGTTTGTGTTTCAATTGTATCAAATATATAATATATATGTATATATATAAATTATCATTAAGTATTATTATTATTATTATTATTATTATTATTATATATATATATATATAACTACGGGGTAGGACAGATTGGGTACCATAATACTCGTATCTGCACCTGCACCCATTAAATTTTGCAGGTCTATACCTGTCGCATACTCGTATCTCTATATAAACGAGTATTTATTTGTCTTGTATTAGGATATTTTTGTGGGTGCCCATAGAGTCCGAATCTATTTTGCCTTCCTTATATTTGATATGGTTTTTACTTTTACAAGCTTACCCTTATTTTTTCATGTATTGGACTGTTGTGATTATACTTTATATGAGAGTAGGTCAAGATTACGTTGGAGAGCGAGCATTGTGGGATGGTCATATTGGATATGACACTTTGTTTTTATTAAGTTGTTTAATACAACATATATATATATATATATATATATATATATATATATATATATATAGATGCTTGATGATGCTAGGATTTATGTTTTGAGTACTTATTTATTAGATGTATATATATATATATATATATATATATATATATGTACAAGGTTTGTTGTAACACCATATGAGATCTATGTTTTCAAGTTAAAATTGGCCAATAATATTTTGCTTTTTTGTACCCTATACATATGATTGTTGCATGAATATCTAGCTATTGCTTCCATGATAATCCTATGCTAGTAGATGTTTATGTTTTTTATTGCATTATAGTTATGTCGTACTAGGTGTAGTGACTTGTTGAGTCGTTACAATGGAGTTCCATCTTCTGAAACTATTTATTTGTAATTTTTAACAAACTATACATGTGTTATTTTATGTGCAAAATGTGTAAGACTTTGAAGTTAGGGGAGGAAGGAAACATGAGTGATAAGGCAATATGGGAAAGTCTTCCCGGAAGGTGTTATATTAAGAGTTTCGGATTGGTTGACACCAACTATAAGTCTAAAACATTTATATCAAATCTTATACATTCAATAATTTTTTGTATAATGCAAATTTAATCAATCCAACATTGAACTGTATGATATTATACTCAATATCATGTATATCAAATTTCACATAATTATATTATTAAATTATTTAGTAATTCAACACATTACTTTATTTAACTAATAATATGATATTTAAAATATGTGTAAATATTTATTTTTGGATAACATATCTAAATAAATTCAAATCATGTGAAATTTTATATATATAATGTTGAGTATAATATCACAAATTAACTGTTAGATTGATAAAATTTACACTATACAAAAAGTTATTAAATGTGTAAGATTTCGTATAAATAGTTAAACTTGCACATGGTGCCAACAAATTTAATTCTTAATAGTTTGTATATAAAAAAAAATCATAAATCACTATAAATAATGCATCATGTATGTTTTAGTTATAAAGGAAAAATTATCTTTTATCACAAGTACCTCATATACTATAAATATTATGTTTCTTGGTGTGATATACTTTAAGTTAATTACCAAAAATAATTTAGGTGTTGTTGAATAATTTTTTTTATGTGAACTTCAAGTGTGAACTTCAAGTGTTTGATAAATTACCATGCAGTTTTGACCACATCCAATTAATGTTAAATATTTTAAATGTCAATTATTGATGGACACAAGTTGGTTGTGTGAACACCATGCGTCTGACAAATTGATGTGTTCTAATTTTTAATTTTTAACTATTAATGTGCACAATTAGGTTTATTATGATATATATGCTTTGTTTTAGAGAGATGAATGTGAACCCCTTCCCTTTTATATAATTACTGGATGTGGGATCCAAATTTATTAATTATTTATTTGTCATTTGTAACTATGTCTTATTTGATGTGTAAGACACACAAGACTTTAATTCTGAAGATGAAGAAACATGAGTGACGATATTTTTGCCAGGTGTGGGGGCGATTAACCTCGTTTTGTGTTTCTTTGTGGGAGGTGATTATACCATATACCACATTTCACGAGGTAGCATCGGTCAGTTATGAGGTTCACTTAATTTTATATATTTTGGCGGTGTTGCATATGAACATTCAATCTTTATTATCAACTAGCAAGTTTTAATTTATCTTTATTCATGATAATTTCATGTTAATTTCAAAGGTTGACTTATATATTTAAATTAAAAATAAATTCATACCAATAAATACTTTAATATACATATGCATAGCATAGATAGTCTAATTAACATATCTAATGCAAACATATGAAACACACTCCGAAAATTTTATGACCTAAGATTTATTACTCCTATAACATGTTTTTAATAAGTATTTTATCTATTCTTTATTATACAACATTTTGTCTTTAATAAGTATTTTCTCTATTTTTTATTATAAAATATTTTTAACTGAATAACATGATCTATATAAATAATTAATTAATTAATTTTATTAGATTTATAAAATAAAATCATAATTTACCAATTTTTTCTTTCTTATTTATCTTTAAATTTTTATAAGGTCAACATATTATCCAAAATCAAAACTTATGAACCAATACCAATAAAAATGATAAATGTCAATTAAAGAGAGTTTAAGAAATGAGAGAGAATGGTATAAGAAAAGTGAGAAAAATCATTCATTTCTCACAATCTTTAACCAGAGCAAAGAAAAAGAAATAATTTAATATTTTCTAAAACCTATAAAAAAAATCTTCTAAACCACACCTTTATTTATTTTTCACATTTAATCTTTGTCGCATCATGAATTTATGATTGATAGGTCTCTTTAAGAACCCCTTCCCTAAATGCGACAACTTAGTTCTTGTAGGTTCAATTGACAGTTTACTCTTTCTAAAACTGAATAGAAGAGCATCTCAACCATGCGTTGCTACAAAATTTGCCAGCTATATACTTTTTGTTTTAATTCAAACTCGGTGCTAAAGTGTTTACATCAACTTATGCACTCTATTCAACAAACTAAGCTATATACTATGCAAATAAGATAAAATATTTTAACATAAAAACTACACCGTATATATACATACACAAAAGCAGCGAGGACTATATCATCTCATCCCCATGTCTCTATGAATGTGCTACGGCAACTCACTATGCTTAATTGCGTAATCCCTCACCTCAACTTTCTATGGGTCCAATAAGTGAGCTCGTCCTGTGTTTGACAAAGGAGAAAGAGAGAGAAAAGGAAAAAAAAAAAAATACTGCTAACATAACAGTACTTCTTTTTTATTATTATTGAAGAAAAAAAAGGGAGAAAAGTTTGACTTCAAAATGATTTTAAAAATTTCTCTCTTCTTTTTTCAATTCAATTTTAATTTTTTTCCCTATTCTTTGCATTTTCTCTCCATTCAAACAAAGGGTCAATCTTCTGACTGTTGAATTAATCTTCTGAGGTGTTAACAGCTCTAGCTCTTTGCCAAAACTTGAATCTTTCGGCGGAACAGCCTTCTCTGCTGCAAGAATAATCACTATTCAGTAACATCAATAAGGGAGAAGTTTTATCAGAGTACGTTAGAGGTGGTTATTCCATTTGAATTCTAAACATTTGCTGTATAATTGAAGTACGTAATGTATAAGTTCAATTTAGACATTCTTAATTGGTGAACCAAGACGCAATTTGTTGAAGGCGAGTCTTGGCACAAATACAAGGACACAAGGTTGCTGTCATGTGACTTAGAAATTGCTGGTTAAAATGCTAGAAACAGCCTCACTTAATTGCAGAGGAATTAAAGCGCGTACAAGCTCAAAATCCATGACACTAGCAACTAAGCATGAGCTAGTGGTTATAGCCTAGAAGTTTGGGAGAGGTCTAAAGTTCAAAATCTCATTAAAGTCGTGTATTGCAAAAACATGACAACATGTAGAAGTAACTGCCTAATTTAGGGTTGGGATTGGCTATGTAAAAGATTGGCAATACAAAGCACAACATATAAAACATTGGAATATTTAAAATATTACCAAGAAGCAATTTACTTGATTCTTTGATGCCCGCAAATTCTCGAGCAGCTCAGCAATCTCAAGCTGCTTCATCACTGTAGCATGTAGCACCTGCATTAAAGGCACATATTATAAACATCATATCCTTAGAATAATCAATAGTTTATCGGTGACTGATGAAAGCATAAAGAAATACCCTCTTAGTATTTTCAAGGTCAAACTCAACACTTTTAATCCTATCCAAGGAATTCATAAGCATTTGCTCCTTATCCAAAGGTATGCCAACAGGTTTGTGGCTAAGTTCACCGAATGTTTCCTCTAGTCTCTCAAGACGTTGTATGCATTGACAAATATGACTTCTTTCAGAGGGTGTTTCACCAGCTGTTGTAAGGTTATCGTTGTTATGTTCCATGGCAGCCACAGATGGGTAGATATTGTTCCTTGTTCTCCAAAATTCTAATCTTAAACCACGGAAGAACATTACTAATATTTCAAAAAAAAATATCAGCACTCTCGACACATATAAGAACTTTGTTTGCTCCACTTTTTCCTTAAGAAAGCTAAACCAACTGCTGACTAAAATGCCTGCAAAAAATGAGAATTTATGTAAACCAGCAAGTTAAGGAAAATACTGATATTCTTACTAGTGATACCAGTTAAACCCTGAGCATGGATCCTCTCGAGTTGAAAAAAAACTGGAGAGTGTTCAGTTTTTACATCTAATCACTCATTCATTTTTTTATCTTTTATATATGAAAATTATTAAACATTAAAATTAATCAAGCTGTTAGACCATACGTGAAGAATAGCTAAGGTTAGTTTCCAACTTTCAGGCTCAAATGTTACATAATAAGGCATATGTACAACTTCGGTTCCACATAGAATATATAAAGGGACACACAAATGCTTCAATAACTTCACACTAGCAGTACCTTTGGAATTTTCGACGCAAGAAATATCCCCTATATCATCATTTTGCAATGATTGTTCCTGAGTAATGTGAAATTCATCACTTTCAAGCATTTTCTCGGCTGTAGAAGCACTATCATCACAACTATAGTAGTTATTTGATACTCTGACCTGCAGAAGAGTTGGACTTTTGAATGATTAAAGGCTCAAAACACACACATAACATGAAAGCAGTATGGAATAACAAGAACATGCATTATAAAATGAAATAGACTACAAGGATTTTGGAACTAACTTCTTCATGAACTGGGGCTAAACGAGGAAAAGTGAATCTACTTTGTCCGATGGATGAAAAAGAATCATCAAGATCTGATCCAGATTCTGCTGTTGACGTATCACTGCATTGTCCCTGGGAGATGAGAAAGGAAGTCAGACGTATAACTGTAATTGTAAATAATATATGCAGCTATTATTTGTGAAACCTTAACCATCCATTGTAAAGAAGATTGAGACTTGCCTTCTGTAAGCGCATCCAAAAAGAGTCTAAATTCTGCTGTTCATTGGACATTTGGGTGATTTGTCTTGCAAACGTTGCCTCCACATTATGAACCAGCTAAAATCAGAACACCTAAATTAGTGTCCCAGTACTAGTCCAATAAAGTAATTTTATGCTATAATATTTCCAAAATGCTGACAGAAACAAGAGATAGCAAAGCAGCATTACCTTCATGATGTCAGGTTCATTCCAAGGACCTTTGCTAGACCTAAGACATCCCCCTTCTCCAGGACATGTACATGAGCCCCCCAAAAAATCTGGTAACTGACTGTATAGATGTATTTACAAACAATAAAGTAAACAGTTTGAATAGAAACTACAAGGAAGTATGATGAAGGTGCAGCATACCTAGAGTCAATGATGTCCAGTAATTTACATAAAGACTTGGGTTCAAGAACCTGGAAATTTAGGAAAGTATGTTATATCAGTAGGACTTCAGGAAAAGGCATATGAAATACTTCCAGCAAGAGTTATACCCTATACCTGTATCTTTGCAATAGTTTTGGCATCAAGAAACTTCTGTGCAGCAGGCCAAAGCATCCTCTTAAAGCCAGGACCAGCATTGATGATATACATTCGATGTAAAGTCTGCAAATATATGTTGATGATGTTTATACACATAGGAAGATGACTGGAAAACAAGTTACTATGGAAAAGGGTAGTATAAAAACCTCAGGATAGTAATTGTCGCCTATTTTTGTGATGGCAGCCAAGAGACTTGCAGCAGTAGGAGAGAAATTTTTCATTCCCTGCATTACACACGTCATCAAGTGCCAGTTAAAATTCAGCAGGAAAATGTATTTAAAACAATCCTGACATTGAGAAATAGTTGATCAAGAACACCATTAATAGATAGGTGTGTAAAACACTGAAAGTGGACAGCAGAATTGATGCTATGCTTGAAGCTTAGGTATGTAAATAATCAATAATCACACACCAGTGCAAAATATAAGGTATACACGACTATATTTTATTGATGAGGCACATGATTTCAGAAAAGAAAAAAAAAAAAAAAAAAAAAAAAAAAAAGTTTAATACAAGTATACGACGTACCAAGCCCTGTACATCCAATATTGTTGTTGTTGAAGATATCCGTTTCTTTGCTGCAATGGAGCATGCCGGAAATTTCTCCTGCAGAGCCCTCTCCAACTCTTGGACATGGTATTTCAAATATAAATCTATTGTAGTGATACGCATCAAGCGACCTGGATGAGCTTTCCCAAGCCTTTCAATGTAAACTGGCCTACCTTCCTTATCAACTCCATGATACCCTTGAGGGTAATGCTGAAAAACTTCTTCCAGCTCTTCAAATTCAAAATCCTTCAAATATCACAAAGCTTTGGAATTAGCCAACTAAATCATGTATCAAGTGCATCCTAGCAAAGAACAGATGCCATGCCAATTCTAAAATATACAAACATCACACTTTTTACGAATCTGCTTACAGTAAAAATGAAAAAAAAAAAAAAACGAAGAATTTTATTTAAAGATTCAATTGTGATATCAAAATAATGTAATGAAATAATAAAGATTGAGTTAAATTTAGATTCCTTTTCAGGCTTTCACTATCATCTTATTATGTGCTCTTGCATTATCTAATCCTGAGAAGTCAAAACACTCCCAATAATGTGCCAAAATGTGATCATTGTGATGTGACCAGATGACAATTTAAGTTAAGTTTTTGAATTAATTTTAATTAATATCATAAATCAATAATATCTAACTTCCTACTTTTCGAACAACGACTTATTACAAATTATCCAAAACTAATCTGATCACAATAGGGACTCTAACTGCCGTCTCTTCCAATGGAAAGTTATTACAATTTCAAAATGATTTAAGTTAATAAAAACCTCTTTCCTTTTATTAAAGATATTTATTTCACAAAAAGCTGAAAAATAAAAATAATTATTAGTGATTGATTCCGACCATAATAATTAACTGGTAACCAATAAACAGTTAACCAACACCCACAACCACAAACGAAAAAAACAAGAGCACCGAACTAGTTCGCCGCACCCCATTAAACTTTTTAAAGCGCTGAACTCAAATCGATTTCGCTATTCATTAACTTTTGATATTAAGAAATTAAAATTAAAAAAAAAAATCCAAAACCGCTATGATAGTTTCCAATAATAATAATAAATAAATAAAAACCTTTACCCATTAATTAATTCCTTGGACAATATTAAAAGTTAAAAAAAAAATCTAAATAGAGAGACAAGTCTACGTTTTTTTCTATTAATAGAAATTTAATTAATTCCTTAGCCAGCGTGGTTGATAAATTACCTGGAGGATGGAGTCAGTTCCATATTCTTTTCTCCAAATTAACATCTCTTCCCACATCTGAATTGTCTTCTCAATGTTAAAGTCCCTCGCTTTAAGAAACCTACAACCGACCATAATCCACATTCAAAACAAACTAGAAAAAAAATAAAAAAAAAATAAACAAAATAAACAAATAAAAATAAAAATAAAAAAAGACCTTAACAATGCATGATAATCATCATGCCTAGGAGGCAACAATCCCCTATGAAGCAATGCGTAACGCAATTCCTGCACAGCGAATTCCTCTCTTTCGTCTCTCACATCCTCAATGGGAACCCTGAAGTCTATTTTCCTCTTTCCTCTTCTCTTGAGCGAGTGCGTTAACCTCGAAGAAGCATTTATGGCCTTCTTCTTCAAGCTTCCGATTCTTGACTCAACAACCTCTTCCACCCCTGCCAAACCAGAAAAAAAAAAAAAAAAAAAAAAAAAAAAAAAAAAAACGCAAATTCCAAAAGCAATTAAAACCAAACCAAACCAAACCAAACAAGCCGTAATTGGAGTCGAGTTCAACAGGCACAGACACAGGCACATTCATTATTACTCACACTCACACAAACACATACCTGACATTTTGCGCAGAGAGAGGGAGAAAACGCGCGCGTGAGAAGATAAAAGGTAATAAATGGCGAAGAAGAGAAAGTTAATGAACTTGGTATTTGTATAAATGCTTCTACGGATCCGTTCCGAGGTGGCATTCACTGCTTCCGCTTCATGCGTGCATATTTAAATTCGGTTCACCGAACGCCAACCGCATTGTTTTCTGTTGAGGCTGCGCTGTGCTGCGGATCTCACCGGATTTCTTTTTTTTTTTTTTTGGGAGAAAGAGAGAGTGAGAGAAAAATTAACGGGATCTCTGAACCACCACACCGCTCTCTCTTTCTGTTCATAGTATGGCACAGTATAGGTACTACAAATTTATAAGGTGACACGTGTTAATAGGAATATAAAAAATTTAAAAAAAAATAAAGAAAAATTTTGTACTACCCATGTTATTTGAGAGAATACCGGTACAGTTTTTTATATTTTATATTTTTAATAATTTATTTAAATAATATTAAGATATTTTATGCTTTTTATTTTTAAATTATTTAATTATTTTATTTTTATTTTATATATTCTAATTTATTTGTAACAATATTATTATATATTTAAGTAGTTTAATTTAATAATTTTTTAAGTATATTTTTATTTTTTAACTTAAAATTTTTGAATTTCTATATTTTAATTTTAGTAATTTTTTAAGTATATTTTTTATCTTTTTGTCTTAAATTTTTGAATTTCTATATTGTAATTTTAATAATTTTTTATTTCTACTATTTATTAATTTTTTTTATAATATTTTATAATACTATTGAAATCTTATAATTTTAATTTCTATAATTTTATCTTACTTTTTATTTTATAAATATAATTTGGATTATTCATTTTATAATTAAATTAATTTTTTTAAAATCTTTTATAAGTTTACATAGAAAAATATATTGAAATCCTTTAATTTTTTAGGGTAGTGTAGCAATTCCAAAAAAAAACTAAATCTTCTGCCAGGCTAACTCGTGTTTAATTAACTATCTTTGATATATACATAAAATTGAGAGAATTAAATTTAGGAATTTTGTATCATGTGTAACTTTGCATATTAAATACATAATTTTAAAGTAATTTTTGGGCTAAGTAATTAAAAGACTTTGAATGAATATACATGTACTTTAATTGGTTTAGAAATAGATGAATATTAATTAAGAGAGAAAATAGAATAAAAGTAGTTTTGAAAAAAAAATACTATCTCTTTTCTTTTATAATAATTTAGAATTTTATTTCTCATAAAATGATTTTAATGTTTTCTATTATATGTTCTTTCATTTTTACTTCATAATAAATGTATGAGTATAAATTAATTAAAAGTTAAGTGAGATATAAAAATATAATTGATAATATAACAATTAATATTGTTTAAAATTTAAAAATGATAAGTAAATAAAAATAAAATTTTATTAAAAATTTAAAAGATAGAAAAGAATAGAGAAAATGAAAAAATAAGACAAATTCATAACTATCAACTAAATTAACTAATTTTTTAACTTTGATGAATTATGTATTTTTGTTTTAAATATAGTAACAGTTATAGTAATTATTTTTACCCATTTTTTCTCTTAGGTTTCTCATATATCCTATTCTCACTCTTTTATTTTTTTTATTTTTTTATTTTCCCATATCTCATATTCAACCGGGCATATTAGTACGTCTAAACTTTACCTGTAATAAATAATTAAATTAATTAAACTGGTGCTAGACAATCTGTCCATTAGGTAATCTTGCATGAATGGGGTTTCATGGTTTGTTTTTTTTCTTTTCTTTCTTTTTGTTGTTTTCTTTCTTTAAATTCTTTTTGTACCAAAAAAAAAAACACGAGTTTATGAAATAATTGTGTCAAGAAAATGAATAGTTAATAAAATATATATATATATTTTTTAAAAAGAGAGAGATTCTTTTTATTTATATAAAATATTACAAAAACAAGAATAAAAACTAAACTTAGTGATACAAGTGAAAGAGGTTAAATAAATATGAGAAAGAAAAATGTGTATTTAATGTTTCTTAATCTATGCAAAGTTGTAATCATACATGATAGAAAAATTCTATTTAGAAATTCGTTCAACTACCTTGAATAGTACGTTAACTAAAAGTAACAAAGGAGTTTTTCATATCAACTTAAATTCAGTTTCAACACACTCTACACACCCGGTGATTATGCAAACTTAGGTTTTTTTTTTTTTTGTTACACGATGAACAAATAAAACGAAAACAAAAAAAAAAGGTAAACTAAAATCTAAGAATAGCTAGTCCACTGGGTTCTTTTGTATTTTTTTTTTTTTTTTATATCACTGCCTGCAAGATTTTTCTCTGCATTTTGTTTGTCATCTCTAAGCCTTGTTTCATTTTGATTATCCTTTCTCCACTTCCCTTCCTTATCCATCTTCCTTGGGCTTGCAAATGCATGCCGTTGTCTTAAGAAGCCACACTTCTTGCATATAAGGTGTAATCCCTAACACTCCATGTGGAACCAAAAGAACCAAATATTTTCCACCACTGATTGGTTAAGGTCAATTTTGTTGAATCCTTCCCTATCTTGAATTTAATAATGATAAATTCTTAGTCTCAAATTTAGAAAGAAGAGTATTTAAGTGAGTGCTACTAATCTTGTGCTAGTGTTTCAGCAAAAGACAAATTAATTGATCAAAAGGTTGCAAGTCATGAAGTCTTCATGAACAAATTGGAAAGATTCACAAGATCATCCCTATGATATCATTAAAGGAAATTAAAAATATGTTAAGGAATGATAAAAGAAACCAAAAATAATGTATTTCCCAATTTGATGAACAGAAAACTTCAATGGAACAATCCTTCCCAAAAAACTTGATATGAAGACTTATTCAAAAGACTTGAACTAAAGACCTACTTAGAAGACACCTCATTCGTAAAGACTAACTGATACATTAAATAAACAATGATGTCAACGTTAAACATGAAGAACAAAAGCAAGCTCCAACGGACCTATTTGTTAAATGTCTATAAAGGGAAGACATTGGTCTCATTTTGAAATAAGCAATAAAGAAAAAGAGAAATCACTTAAACTCAACCAAACTATACTCTTTATTGCTTCATCCTCTGATTTTTTAAGAGAAATTCACTTCATACTTGTAATACTATTTTGTAATAGAAAAGAGAAGTGAGGTACCTTCCTTAGGAAGCTCTATTGTAGGATATTAACTTGTGATCTTTACTCTTTGGAAGAACACAAGAACCATTTTCTTGTAAACAACTTCCTAACTAGTACCGAGAGTCTAGTGATGTAGGAAAGAAAAGAAATCATAATAGGTTTTGTGGCTAGTCTAATCACAGGTGGTTGTGAGTTTATTTCTAAATAGGAAGTTTAGTGAAGTCTCTCTATAGGTGGTCGAGTGTTGCTACTAACAACAGGTGGTTGTGAGGCAGTGGTTGTATTAGCAAGTGGCTAAATTTATTGTAGTAGTTGGCTATGATTTTGATGAAAAATTTCACAAGATTGTGTAGGGCCTAGATGTAACCTAATTGAGGTGAACCAATATAAATTTCTATGTATATTCCCTCCTTCTCTAACTCTTTACTTGCTTATTTAGTTGACTACTCAAATTGTTATATCACTATATATTCTAAATCATAAACATATTAACAAATAAACTATTTTAGTAAAATATATTATGTATCAAAATTGTTTTCACTCAGATGATTAGCTTTCTAATGAACTAATCTAAAAAAGAAAATTTTTAAAAGGAAACAATTCAACTCCCATTCTTGTATTCTGACTTTCACTTCAAATCATCATACACTTGGGCAAATTTAACCTTGGTTATGTCTATGGTGCTCATATCAACCTTAACAGGTTTTCTAACGGTTGTAGTTAGGGCTACTAAAATGCTTTTGTCATAATACTCCCGACCTAAGGACAGAAAATGTATCCATACCTTAGTGTTATCAATGTGTACTTTTGAAGCCATGAAATTTGACACCCATGGTCTAATGGTTAAATAGTGGTCAATGACCATCCACGATCAAATTTTATGATGTAAAACTCATGTCCAACATCCACCATATCAAAATCGCTATACAATTTCCATATTGTTATTAGTCTATCCCTTAAAACAAACAAACATATTTTACAAAAGAATCTATAAAAATATTTTAGAAATGGCTTCTATGTATTACTATCAAGGATAGTCGATAGTAAAAGAATGAGTTTTGAAATTTTGAAATGGTGTTTTTTGAAATTCTTTTCTTTACGTTTACTATCCGAAACATTGGTGGTAAGAGATTGACTGTGATAGTAAGTACTGTCAAGGATAATCGACAGTACAAGATGGAAGAAAAAATATAGAGTGAGAGAGTTTGATATGGTTGTGAAAATATGACTGACATATTTATTTGATGCTACCAATGTTAGAAGATAGTAAATAATGTTTAAATAGAATGGGTAATGCATGACCTTTGATTTGGGGGCATAGACCTTTGGTCTAGGAAATGTTTAAGCATGAGCAATCCCACAAATGACTAGTCTTTATTTGATTTTGTGTCGTGATAGCCTACCGGGATGCACCAACTTTGACTAATATTGACTTGTTCGTGTTTAGTGGGGCATTGTCAAATCACTAAACAAAGTGACGTTAAGCTCTAGCTTCACTAAACACTCAAAAGGGAAATCTCCATGGACTAATGAGTCAAAATATTTTTTTAAAAGTATTTTTTAATCAAAATTTGTATTATATAAGCATATTGCATAACATGAATTGTCTTATGTATGGATAGTTTTAGTATGACTTTATTTTATTTGATATTTATTAAATTGAAATTAAATGTCTAATCTTGTAAAATTTGGGAACTCCTAGATTCTAGGGATTTTACCATGTAGGAAGATAAGAGAAACAAATAGAAAAATTGTTTGATGCAGTCCGGAGCATTAAGAATTTTGGGGATGTTTAGTAGTATGATAAAGTATTAGAATTTTACTATGATAAAGAACATGGTTTGTAATATATTATAATTTTGAATAACTTTACACTTATGTTATATCACTTTAATAAAAAAATGTATAATATATTTTAGTTTAAATTAAAATTCTTATTGATTAAATATCTTAATAAGTATTTTTAATGAGGAAAAGTAGGAGTATTAAATGCAATCTGGAAAGGGGGTTACAAGTTCTCTATTGGATTTCCTTGTCAGCCACACTAGACTTCAACAACTCTCTCACCACAACACCTTCCTAGTCTTGGCTTGGAGTACCCACTTAACCATGATACTTATTTGGCCATGGGAGAGACAATCCAATATTCTTCTCCTTTGTAGGCATCACGAGTATTTTGCACCTCTCCAAGCATCGGAAGTATTCTCCACTTCTTTAGGCATCACGAGTATTTTCTACCTCTTTAAGCATCACAACTATTCCCCACCACTTTAGGCATCCACTCAACCATGAAACTCACTTGGCAATGGGGAGACAAAATATTATTATTTCACCTCTTCAGGTTGCTTAAGTATTATTTCATCCAAGCCTCTTTAGGCTATCATCTTAGAAAACTCTTTCTAAGCTACCAACACTCCATGGGTTCTCCCCATCACTTTTCTTACGACCAAACTTCTACCCATTTTGGTGATTTGGGTTAAAAACATATTACATAGTAAGAGAAAGTGTTTGGGGGTAATATACAACTAATCAACACTCATCAGTTGAACTCTTCATGGTAGCTCTATCATACTTCACTCCATTTTCTGCATTTTCAATTTTAGATAAATGCTGGAGTGAATAGGAGTTACTTAATGACTTGTTTAGTTTTCCTTTCTCTCAAAAATATATATGTTCTATATTATTGACCATTTTCACAATATATCCTTAACAAGGATCCACCTTCTAATCTAGGACTTGAATAATCACTCATAAAAGTTAATAACCTCAGACATGTAATAATACTATCCTTAAGAACTTATTTGTGTGAAGCACAAGCCTCCAAAATATAAAAAGTTCTTTCCAATAGTAACTGAAGTAACAAAACTAGCAAGCTTTCTTAAGTGAGAACAATCCAAGAGTTCTATATATATACATACATATATATATATATATATATATATATATATATATATATAAGTCTTCAGTATTCTTCCATAATTGGTCTTCATATGCAGGTATTTGCAGTCTTTTCAGAATATAGCCTATACTATCTTTCATTTTCAGACTATTCTTGATATTATTTTCTTTGATTCTATTCACGACTTGAGCAGCCTTTTCTCTTAGTTGCTACAAATTGGCAAAATCAATTTCATCTTCTTCATCTGGATTTTGAGCCATCTGAATATTATAACAATCTTCAATAGCATCATTTTCTTCATCTGAATCAGTTCCCAATGAGGATATAACATCTAGCAATTGTTGTTTCAGTAGAGCCTTTTCTTCCTTGGAAGAAGGAATATTTTCCAAAATATTTTTGGTAAGAGGCTTTTCAATTTTTAAAGTTGATTGGGCCTCAGTGGATGGTCGAAAGCCCAAAGTTTTCCATTTTTGAAACCTATCTTCAACATATTTAACATCAAATTTTTTCCACCAAAAAACTTTAGTTTTTCTGCAAATAGTTTTTGGATAAGTCTCTTCTTTATGCTGGTGGATTTCAAGGAGATGGGCTAAGAGCCAACTTATGCCCATTGTGGAACAAAATTTTATAAGACGGAGATGAGGTGGCTGATTTGGTGTGAGAGATTTATATTTTTTATAAATATTCAGGACATTTTCAGGGATTATAGACTGAACAGGGCTTATTTGGAAGAACCAGTCTACAAACCAATTTGGTAGATGAAGGGGTAATTCATTTTTAAAACTTATATACCAGGAATGTTTGGGATTTTCTTCCAATAACATATAAGTCCAGGCCTTTTGATAGTCAAAATAGGAATATGAGTGTAGACACCCAATTTCGTACAGGGGCACACAAACAAGGAAATGGACCTCCGTTGTGAAGGAAAGGAGCTCTCGAAGCATGGAAACAAGAGATGACAGCTCAGAATGGGCTGTTCCAAGACCAGAACGGGCTGTTCCCAAAAACGGAACGGGCCGTTCCAAAACAAGTTGATATATGCAAGATTTGAACCCAGAACGGGCCATTCCGCTTTTGGAACGGGCCGTTCCAAGCTCTTATTTTACCTATAATAAACTTGCCCAGAACGGGCCGTTCTAAAACTGGAACGGGCCGTTTCCCTGGTTTGGAACGGGCCGTTCCACATTTAGAACGGGCCATTCCAGTGTCTTATTTTACCCATAACGGCCCGTTCTAGTCCCCTTCTGATTCCTATAAATAGGAGCCTTGGGCACAGTTTTCCAGGCAGCCAGAGAAATTTCGAATAAGACTCCTTTGAGCATGAAAATTCTCTATCTCTCTCCCTTCTATTGTATTTCTTGAGATTTGTGTCGCATCTCTATCTTCTCTCTCCCTCCTATTGTATTTCTTGAGATCTGTGAGGCATATTATAGTGTGAAAGGTCGCCACAAAGCACCTTCTCCATATTGGAAGATTCAATAAAGCTCGTTCAAGAGGTATTTCAGTCAATCTTTTTCTCTCTCTTTTATTTTTCATCTTTATCTCCTTTTTTTGTTATAACAAACTTCATAATGTAGATATTTTAGGGTTAATCGTTTAATTTATATTTTAAATATGTAAATAAATATTAATAAAGGGGATTCAATATTTAATTTATTAATTTTTATCATATTAACTTCATCATAGGGTACCAATTGAGGGCGTTGTAGGGGTGCTTAATACCTTCCCTACTCGTAACCGACCCCCGAACACAATTCTGGTTATCAAGGCCATTATTGGATCTTTAAAAACCTTTTCTTTTTCCAATGCTTTGAGTAAAATATTGGTGGCGACTCCATGAACCTATTTTCAAAACCATTGATTAAGGATTAGTCTGGTGTCCGGGCATTCCTTAATTAATGAGACTTTTAAAAGGATTTCTAAACCATAGGTCACAAGATCGGAAATTTTCGGGTTGCGACAATGAGGAGGGTCAAAAGGTCTAGAAAAATTCTTCTCGGTAAAAGGGTGTTGCTTCCAGTCATGGTAAGACAACACTTTGGCTATTTTCAATTTTGAATAGTTTATAATGGAGGGGTTTTTTGAATCTGCAACAGGAGTAATTTCTACATACCTAGTGTCTATTAAAATAAATTGATAAAAAATTTTATTTTTCTTTAGATTTTCATTTTTTGATATCCAACTCCAATGAGGAGGAGCTAGACTTTTCACAATTTTCCAAGGATCTTCTTCGTGCCAATGATCTTCAATAGAAACTACATGCTGGCATTGTTCAAGGATATGAAATTCTTTAGGGATAGTTTTCAAGGTAGAAGATACCATTCGGTACTAGAAACACACAGCAACGGATTGGTAAGTATTCATTTTAATAAGAAAGGAATTCAATTATTAAACTTTCAATATAAGATGTTAAGGTTCTGTATATTTCAAAATTATAAACAACAGTATTATAATTTTCAGCTTGAGAATAGTAATATTTAAGAATAGGTTAAGAATATGAAATAGAATTCAAATAGAAATTTACAAGAATATAATGAGTATGCTCTTGTATGAAAACATGGCCATCAGAGAAAAAGATAATCATTAAACTTACAAATATTTTACAGACTCGAAGCCAAGATTCTTAACTATGAAGGGGACTCAAAGAGAGGTAGAAGTTTAAGGCTCTAGGAGAGCGATGCCTTCTACTCTAAATGGGAGTCCTTTTATAGAAAAAGAATCGACCTTTATGCTAATAGTAACACATCTTAGACATACACGTGTTACCATCTAAATAAAAGCACTTACAACTGGCAAACCCTTTACTTTAGGTTGCCGACACAAAAGATAAAATACAACTGGCGAATCTTTACTTTAGACCGCCGACGCAAAAGACAAAATAAAAGACGCATCTTTTGGGCGACGTGGGGAACAAGGGACCCCCGACTTCTTACTCAGATGCCAAACTTTTCAAAGTCTTCAGTATTCTTCCATAATTGGTCTTCATATGCAGGTATTTGCAGTTTTTTCAGAATATAGCCTATATTATCTTTCATTTTCAGACTATTCTTGATATTATTTTCTTTGATTCTTTTCACGACTTGAGCATCCTTTTCTCTTAGTTGCTACAAATTGGCAAAATCAATTTCATCTTCTTCATCTGGATTTTGAGCCATCTGAATATTATAACAATCTTCAATAGCATCCTTTTCTTCATCTGAATCAGTTCCCAATGAGGATATAGCATCTAGCAATTGTTGTTTCAGTAGAGCCTTTTCTTCCTTAGAAGAAGGAATATTTTCCAAAATATATTTTTGGTAAGAGGCTTTTCAATTTTTAAAGTTGATTGGGCCTCAGTGGATGGTCGAAAGCCCAAAGTTTTCCATTTTTGAAACCTATCTTCAACATATTTAACATCAAATTTTTTCCATCAAAAAACTTTAGTTTTTCTGCAAATAGTTTTTGCCTAAGTCTCTTCTTTATGCTGGTGGATTTCAAGGAGATGGGCTAAGAGCCAACTCATGCCCATTGTGGAACAAAATTTTATAAGACGGAGATGAGGTGGTTGATTTGGTGTGAGGGATTTATATTTTTTATAAATATTCAGGACATTTTCAGGGATTATAGACTGAACAGGGCTTATTTGGAAGAACCAGTCTATAAACCAATTTGGTAGATGAAGGGGTAATTCATTTTTAAAACTTATATACCAGGAATGTTTGGGATTTTCTTCGAATAACATATAAGTCCAGGCCTTTTGATAGTCAAAATAGGAATATGAGGGAGGGTCAAAAGGTCTAGAAAAATTCTTCTCGGTAAAGGGGTGTTGCTTCCAGTCATGGTAAAACAACACTTTGGCTATTTTCAATTTTGAATAGTTTATAATGGAGGGGTTTTTTGAATCTGCAAGAGTGTCGTAACCCGAAAATTTCCGATCTTGCGACTTATGGTTTAGACATCCTTTTAAAGATCTCATCAATTAAGGAATGCCCAAACACCAGACTAATCCTTAATTAATGGTTTTGAAAATAGGTTCATGGAGTCGCCACCAATATTTTACTCAAAACATTGGAAAAAGAAAAGGTTTTTAAAAGTCCAATAATGGCCTTGATAACCAGAATTGGGTTCGGGGGTCGGTTACATGTAGGGAAGGTATTAAGCACCCCTACAACGCCCTTAATCGGTACCCTATGACGAAGTTTAACATTATAAATAATAATAATATAAATATTAAATCCCCTTTTATTGATGACTATTTACATGCTTGAAATTTAAATTAAACAATTGACTCTAAAATATCTACATGATTATTTTTATTATAACAATGTAAAATAAAAGAAGAGAAAGATAAAACAAGAGATTGATGAGTAATACCTCGTAACAAGCTTTATTGGATCTTCAACTATGAGGATTTTAGGTGCTTTGTGGCAACCTTTCACACTACAATAAGCCTCACAAAACTCAAGAAGTACAATAGGAGAGAGGGAGAGAAAAAAAGGGAGAAATTTCGAGCTCTATGGAGCTTTGGACGAAATTTTGAAGGTCCCCCAAACTGTTGGCCGAGATTCTCTATTTATAGGCATCAGATGTGGGCCGGAACGGCCCGTTCTGGATTCGGAACGGCCCGTTCCGGATCCGAACGTTATGCAGTACATTTGCACCCTAGAACGGCCCGTTCTGAAACCAGAACGGCCCGTTCCAGGGAACTAGAACGGCCCGTTCTGATTTCAGAACGGCCGTTCTGGGGTACAGATTTTAAGCCCCCTTGATTGGTTCGGAATGGCCCGTTCTGGTCTAGAATGGCCCGTTCCAACCTATATTTTTTTAGGCTTTTTAGAAGCCCAGAACGGCCCGTTCTGATTGAGAACGGCCCGTTCCGGACTTGGGAACGGCCCGTTCCGATTTTGGAATGGCCCGTTCCGGGCCACTAAAAAATTAGTTTGGGCCTTTGGGCCTTCTGATGTCCTATCTTGTTATTTGTATGCCCCCCGGACGAAATTGGGTGTCTACAGCTACCCCTCTTTACTTGTCCTTTGGAATAGCTGTGTTGCTTTTCCAAAGGCAAGTAAAGACGTAGACATTTCGTCCGGGTCTTCTTCCCGTCTTTGTGTTGGTGCTTCTGTGTTGCTTCCCTTGGACAGGTGTATTTGCTCGTATCCTCACCCTTTAGAGCAGTTGAGCATTGATTGCGTACTCAAGGTTGATAAACTGTACACCTGATCTTCAGTCTTCGAGTAGAAGCTCCATTGTTTCTCTTGTGATAATGTGTGCCTTTATTTGTTGCTTGTTGAAGAGGGAGTATATTATGAGCTCAGCCTCTCCAGGCTGGACTGATATTTAGGGCTTCAGCCGGCCCACAGGTGGGAGCTCGATGGCAATCCCGATTTTGACTTTGAAGAACTCGGCGGTACCCTCATTGTCATTCAGTGATTTGAGAGGCTCAACGGCGGCTCTCGATCAAGCTTGGCTGATTTTAAGGCTTCAACCAACCTATGGTGGGAGCTCGGCGGCATCCCGGTTTCAATTTCGAGGAACTCGGCGGTACCCTCGTTGTTGTGGTAGTATTTTCGTAGCCTCTTCAGGCCGTAGTATTTTCGTAGCCTCTTCAGGCCATAGTATTTTCGTAGCCTCTTCAGACCATAGTATTTTCGTAGCCTCTACAGGCCGTAGTATTTTCGTAGCCTCTACAGGCCGTAGTATTTTCGTAGCCTTTTCAGACCGTAGTATTTTCGTAGCCTCTTCAGGCCGTAGTATTTTTGTAGCCTCTTCAGGCCGTAGTATTTTCGTAGCCTCTTCAGGCCGTAGTATTTTCATAGCCTCTTCAGACCATAGTATTTTCATAGCCTCTCCAGGCCGTAGTATTTTCATAGCCTCTCCAGGCCGTCTGCTGGTGTTGATGATGTGATTGCCCCTTGACGAGGATTGTTGATAAGTGGTGCCCTTGTGTTGGTGGGCAAAGGAGTAGATGGTTGATAGAGATTCTGGTGTTGCCCCTGCCATGTGAGTATTGTGATGCCTCTCCAGGCGAGATGTTGAGTCCTTTTGATTCATTGATTGTTGTGGAATGAAAGACTGCCCCTAAGTGGATGGGCAGGAGATGTTTGTTGTGCCCCTGTGTTGGTGGGCAGAGAAGTGGATGGCTGGCGGGGATTCCAGTGTTGCCCCTACCACGTGAGTATTGTGATGCCTCTCCAGGCGCCTGCTTGTGGTAGGTTTTTTCTGAATTTTATATTTGTTTAGCTTCGGCTTTTTCATGTTTGAAGCTTGCCTTTTTCTGCTATTTTCTAAATGCTTCGGCTTTTTCAACATGTATGAAGCTTGCCTTTTGCTGTTTTATCTTTTGTTATCATCATTGGTGGAGGGATCCCATCCCATGATGATGTTATTTGCTTAATATTTATTGATGAGTATTATTTTGGAAGCCACTCCTGGCTTTGGTAAGGAAACTATTCCTAGTCTTGGCATTCTCTTCATTCAATTAAGGAGTAAGGCGTGATGGCCTCTTCATGCTTGTGGACTTGATTATTCTTCCTCGTCCGGTTCTATCCCGTCTTGCTGTTGACATGTCTTTTGTTTCTTGGTGGCTATATGAAACCACTTGTATGGAATGCCCTTGTTGGGGCTATGCTTTTTGACACGATCTTGGCTTTAAAGCACTGTCTAGTTGTTGATCTTTTTTACGAGGGCTTCGGCCTCTTGATTCCTCCAACAAGGGGTGGATAGGCACACACAAAGAATGCAGGAATGCAAAAGAAAATGCGAAGCAGGAATGAATTGGATTTTTTTTTTCAATTTTTTTTTTTTTTTTAAATGAACTTATACCCTTTTGTGCACGCTTGTGCCATATGCATGTTATGCAGTGATGCTTCTATGCTAATGCTTAAAATGAAAATTTATTTTTACTTTCAAGAAATTAATCTATGCGCATTGATCAATGACATGGACTGTTAGCCTTTAGCCCTGTCGAATTTAGTGTTGCTTCTTGAACCTGAGGTTTGTGTAGTTCGGCCCTCTTGCTTGTACCGAATATGCTATGTTAGCTCTTAGATTAGGTGTACCTAGACTCTGTTCTAGGACACCTCCATCTTCTCCTTTTGAGTGTTCACTGTGCATACTCCGTGTATCTCTCAAATTTATCTTAATGCCATATAGGTCAAGAGGAAAGAGAGGAAGAGGATATATATATATTTTTTTTGTAAAAGTTTTGGTAGAAAGGATTTTTTTTCAAAAATGGTTTATAGAAGAATGGCTGGCTGAGGTAGGCTAGTGGTTTAGGCTGATGAACAAGCACATTCAAAGTGAGGAAATCATTTTCTACGTTAGCTTATTATTTCCTTCAGAGTTAAGCGATGACTTAGGATTGCATATTGATTAAATGATCTTCTCGAGCTGCCTTTCGGTTTTCAGCTCGGGATGCTGCTTTGTCCTAACTTTTGCCTAGGTTACTTGAGATGTATTCCCTAGCGGACATTTTCTTTTTTTCTTTGATCCTCACTTTTGCCTAGGCTACCCTTTTTGTTTGTGAGTCTCCTAGCGGACCTTGCCCTAATTTTTGCGCAGCCCCCTTAGTGGGTTTCCTGCCAGGCCTTTGTCCTTGCAGCATTTGTGATCATCTTTCATTCCTTCATTAAAATGGGATGCCCCTTGCACTGATTTCATTTGGACTTTTATCCACAAGTCATGCCCAATTTGATTGATCTATATGTGTTTTTTTTTATTGCGTATTAAGCCATTGTTTCTGATGACATCCCTATTTTAAATGTGCTTGCTCATTTAAGGTTTTGTTGATGAGGCTTAGAGTAGATAAAAGGGAGAAGAGAAATGAAATAGAAAAGTGTATGGCATTAAAATAGAATTTTCAATTTACACGTGCCCATTTAATGTAGCTCGAGGGCCCGGGCATTCCCCGAGTTCGTGATTCATACACAAAGAAGTAGAGGGAGGTTGCCCCTTAAAGAGGCCTAGGTTGTCTGACTGTAGGGCTAGTCCTACACTTGCTTGGATGTGACAATTCAGAAGTTCTCGTGTAGAGAGAGGCCCTTTGGCTTCTTCTCTCATGAAAGTGTTGTCAACCCATATCCTGAGCCTTTCCTAAGAAGTAAGAATATGTAGAAGTGATGATAGAGCTTTCCATGGAGTCTTGTTTTTCAAGAGGAACATCCAAGCTGTCTCTCGATTTTCAGCTCGAACAAACATTATTCTTTTTTGTTTTGTTTTTTTTTTTTTTTTTTTATACTAGAATGCCCTTTGCGGGTTTTCATTCTAACGTTTCTTAACAAGCAATGCTTCTCTCTTGTTGAAATCATCCTTCAAGAAAGCTCTATTCACTTTGCCTTTTGTGGGATTCGTCTTCCTTGTTCCGCTTAGATTTCACAGTTGCACAACACGGCCTTATTTTCTTTGGGGCAAGAGTTGGCGTCTTAATGATTGTGAAATTCTTTACCTTAAACTCTTTATGCACGGCTTATTTTCCATTATTTCTGACTAACGCACATAGGTTAATTTCTCTTTTTATTCTCATTTATTTTTTCAAGAAGGATATGTTCTAAATGAATGCAATGCAGAATGAAGAGAAAGTTAAGAATAATAAATATCAGTCTCATTGATTTATTTATTTGTGAATGCTCAAATAGGTTTTGACAGTAATAACAAATCAAAGCAAAGGCCCAACCATAGTGTTTTTTTTGTTTATAAAATCGATTCGGGCTTTGTCGTATATTAGAGCATTCACTTTTCTTAACTTTCTCTATATGTTGCTGATACCTAATTTTAACCTAGAATGCATGCCATTTTTGTTTTTGTCTAAATTTTATCATGTTTTAATTAACTATGAGATATGATGCATGATATGAATATACATATATTTTTTAAGGTATTGTACATTTTTTTTTTTGGAAAGGAAACTACTTATATGCTGCGATGATATGATGACCTAAGAACGTACAAAAGGGCATAAATTTCTCTATTTTTTTTCTCTATCATTTTATTATTATCTGTTTGCTAATTTTAAAATTTCAATCCACTCTTATTAGAAGAAATAGTACAAACAAATGCACACACACATGTGGTCCCTGTTAAGAAAGTGCATTGTACAAGGCGGTTCTAATTATCCTCACTGGTCTTAAGGCCCCCAAGGTGCCCCCATTATAGGGACTCAGTATCTCTGTCGCCGTCACCTGGCAAACTCTAAGGTTTGTCGCAGTATTTCGGGCTAGAGTAACCGGTTATCACCTTGAGTGTGATTTCCGACAAGGCTCGCAGGCTCCAAGGCCAAACTTGGGCCGGTCGTACGTCAACCACTCCCTATGTTTAATACCCTCATGCCCCCGGGTGTAGGGGGAACTGTTGTGTGCAAAGATTTGTGTACAATTTTATTTCAAATAGGTGCGGAATTTAAATAAGCAAACAGATATCAAAACCAAACAAAGAAAACAAACAAGGTAAAGGAGAAAAATATTTAAATTATTATTTTTTATTTTATTAACTTCATCAATTAAATGCGCCTGACCCTCTTTAAACTTCCCCAGTGGAGTCGCCTTCTGTCGTAACCCGAAAATTTCCGATCTTGCGACCTATGGTTTAGACATCCTTTTAAAGATCTCATCAATTAAGGAATGCCCAAACACCAGACTAATCCTTAATTAATGGTTTTGAAAATAGGTTCATGGAGTCGCCACCAATATTTTACTCAAAACATTGGAAAAAGAAAAGGTTTTTAAAAGTCCAATAATGGCCTTGATAACCAGAATTGGGTTCGAGGGTCGGTTACGTGTAGGGAAGGTATTAAGCACCCCTACAACGCCCTTAATCGGTACCCTATGACGAAGTTTAACATTATAAATAATAATAATATAAATATTAAATCCCTTTTATTGATGACTATTTACATGCTTGAAATTTAAATTAAACAATTGACTCTAAAATATCTACATGATTATTTTTATTATAACAATGTAAAATAAAAGAAGAGAAAGATAAAACAAGAGATTGATGAGTAATACCTCGTAACAAGCTTTATTGGATCTTCAACTATGGGGATTTTAGGTGCTTTGTGGCAACCTTTCACACTACAATAAGCCTCACAAAACTCAAGAAGTACAATAGGAGAGAGAGAGAGAAAAAAAGGGAGAAATTTCGAGCTCTATGGAGCTTTGGACGAAATTTTGAAGGTCCCCCAAACTGCTGGCCGAGATTCTCTATTTATAGGCATCAGATGTGGGCCGGAACGGCCCGTTCTGGATTCGGAACGGCCCGTTCCGGATCCGAACGTTATGCAGTACATTTGCACCCTAGAACGGCCCGTTCTGAAACCAGAACGGCCCGTTCCAGGGAACCAGAACGGCCCGTTCTGATTTCAAAACGGCCGTTCTGGGGTACAGATTTTAAGCCCCCTTGATTGGTTCGGAACGGCCCATTCTGGTCTAGAATGGCCCGTTCCAACCTATATTTCTTTAGGCTTTTTAGAAGCCCAGAACGGCCCGTTCTGATTAAGAACGGCCCGTTCCGGACTTGGGAACGGCCCGTTCCGATTTTGGAACTGCCCGTTCCGGGCCACTAAAAAATTAGTTTGGGCCTTTGGGCCTTCTGATGTCCTATCTTGTTATTTGTATGCCCCCCGGACGAAATTGGGTGTCTACAAAGAGGAGTAATTTCTACATACCTAGTGTCTATTAAAATAAATTGATAAAATTTTATTTTTCTTTATAATTTCATTTTTTGGTATCCAACTCCAATGAGGAGGAGCTAGACTTTTCACAATTTTCCAAGGATCTTCTTCGTGCCAGTGATCTTCAATAGTAACTACATGCTGGCATTGTTCAAGGATATGAAATTCTTTAGGGATAGTTTTCAAGGTAGAAGATACCATTCGGTACCAGAAACACACAGCAGCGGATTGGTAAGTATTCATTTTAATAAGAAAGGAATTCAATTATTAAACTTTCAATATAAGATGTTAAGGTTCTGTATATTTCAAAATTATAAACAACAATATTATAATTTTCAGCTTGAGAATAGTAATATTTAAGAATAGGTTGAGAATATGAAATAGAATTCAAATAGAAATTTACAAGAATATAATGAGTATGCTCTTGTATGAAAACATGGCCATCAGAGAAAAAGATAATCATTAAACTTACAAATATTTTACAGACTCGAAGCCAAGGTTCTTAACTATGAAGGGGACTCAAAGAGAGGTAGAAGTTTAAGGCTCTAGGAGAGCGATGCCTTCTACTCTAAATGGGAGTCCTTTTATAGAAAAAGAACCGACCTTTATGCTAATAGTAACACATCTTAGACATACACGTGTTACCATCTAAATAGAAGCACTTACAACTGGTAAACCCTTTACTTTAGGTTGCCGACACAAAAGATAAAATACAACTGGCGAATCTTTACTTTAGACCGCCGACGCAAAAGACAAAATAAAAGACGCATCTTTTGGGCGACGTGGGGAACAAGGGACCCCCGACTTCTTACTCAGATGCCAAACTTTTCAAAGTCTTCAGTATTCTTCCATAATTGGTCTTCATATGCAGGTATTTGCAGTCTTTTCAGAATATAGCCTATACTATCTTTAATTTTCAGACTATTCTTGATATTATTTTCTTTGATTCTTTTCACGACTTGAGCAGCCTTTTCTCTTAGTTGCTACAAATTGGAAAAATCAATTTCATCTTCTTCATCTGGATTTTGAGCCATCTGAATATTATAACAATCTTCAATAGCATCCTTTTCTTCATCTGAATCAGTTCCCAATGAGGATATAGCATCTAGCAATTATTGTTTCAGTAGAGCCTTTTGTTCCTTAGAAGAAGGAATATTTTCCATAATATTTTTGGTAAGAGGCTTTTCAAATTTTAAAGTTGATTAGGCCTCAGTGGATGGTCAAAAGCCCAAAGTTTTCCGTTTTTGAAACCTATCTTCAACATATTTAACATCAAATTTTTTCCACCAAAAAACTTTAGTTTTTCTGCAAATAGTTTTTGGATAAGTCTGTTCTTTATGCTGGTGGATTTCAAGGAGATGGGCTAAGAGCCAACTTATGCCCATTGTGGAACAAAATTTTATAAGACGGAGATGAGGTGGCTGATTTGGTGTGAGGCATTTATATTTTTTATAAATATTCAGGACATTTTCAGGGATTATAGACTGAACAGGGCTTATTTGGAAGAACCAGTCTACAAACCAATTTGGTAGATGAAGGGGTAATTCATTTTTAAAACTTATATACCAGGAATGTTTGGGATTTTCTTCCAATAACATATAAGTCCAGGCCTTTTGATAGTCAAAATAGGAATATGAGGGAGGGCCAAAAGGTCTAGAAAAATTCTTCTCGGTAAAGGGGTGTTGCTTCCAGTCATGGTAAGACAACACTTTGGCTATTTTCAATTTTGAATAGTTTATAATGGAGGGGTTTTTTGAATCTGCAACAGGAGTAATTTCTACAGACCCAGTGTCTATTAAAATAAATTGATAAAATATTTTATTTTTCTTTAGATTTTCATTTTTTGGTATCCAAGTCCAATGAGGAGGAGCTAGACTTTTCACAATTTTCCAAGGATCTTCTTCGTGCCAATGATCTTCAATAGTAACTACATGCTGGCATAATTCAAGGATATGAAATTCTTTAGGGATAGTTTTCAAGGTAGAAGATACCATTCAGTACCAGAAACACACAGCAGCGGATTGGTAAGTATTCATTTTAATAAGAAAGGAATTCAATTATTAAACTTTCAATATAAGATGTTAAGGTTCTGTATATTTCAAAATTATAAACAACAGTATTATAATTTTCAGCTTGAGAATAGTAATATTTAAGAATAGGTTGAGAATATGAAATAGAATTCAAATAGAAATTTACAAGAATATAATGAGTATGCTCTTGTATGAAAACATGGCCATCAGAGAAAAAGATAATCATTAAACTTACAAATATTTTACAGACTCGAAGCCAAAGTTCTTAACTATGAAGGGGACTCAAAGAGAGGTAGAAGTTTAAGGCTCTAGGAGAGCGATGCCTTCTACTCTAAATGGGAGTCCTTTTATAGAAAAAGAACCGACCTTTATGCTAATAGTAACACATCTTAGACATACACGTGTTACCATCTAAATAAAAGCACTTACAATTGGCAAACCCTTTACTTTAGGTTGCCGACACAAAAGATAAAATACAACTGGCGAATCTTTACTTTAGACCGCCGACGCAAAAGACAAAATAAAAGACGCATCTTTTGGGCGACGTGGGGAACAAGGGACCCACGACTTCTTACTCAGATGCCAAACTTTTCAAAGTCTTCAGTATTCTTCCATAATTGGTCTTCATATGCAGGTATTTGCAGTCTTTTCAGAATATAGCCTATACTATCTTTCATTTTCAGACTATTCTTGATATTATTTTCTTTGATTCTTTTCACGACTTGAGCAGCCTTTTCTCTTAGTTGCTACAAATTGGCAAAATCAATTTCATCTTCTTCATCTGGATTTTGAGCCATCTGAATATTATAACAATCTTAAATAGCATCCTTTTCTTCATCTGAATCAGTTCCCAATGAGGATATAGCATCTAGCAATTGTTGTTTCAGTAGAGCCTTTTCTTCCTTAGAAGAAGGAATATTTTCCAAAATATATTTTTGGTAAGAGGCTTTTCAATTTTTAAAGTTGATTGGGCCTCAGTGGATGGTCGAAAGCCCAAAGTTTTCCATTTTTGAAACCTATTTTCAACATATTTAACATCAAATTTTTTCCACCAAAAAACTTTAGTTTTTCTGCAAATAGTTTTTGGATAAGTCTCTTCTTTATGCTGGTGGATTTCAAGGAGATGGGCTAAGAGCCAACTTATGCCCATTGTGGAACAAAATTTTATAAGACGGAGATGAGGTGGCTGATTTGGTGTGAGGGATTTATATTTTTTATAAATATTCAGGACATTTTCAGGGATTATAGACTGAACAGGGCTTATTTGGAAGAACCAGTCTACAAACCAATTTGGTAGATGAAGGGGTAATTCATTTTTAAAACTTATATAAGTCCAGGCCTTTTGATAGTCAAAATAGGAATATGAGGGAGGGTCAAAAGGTCTAGAAAAATTCTTCTCTATAAAGGGGTGTTGCTTCCAGTCATTGTAAGACAACACTTTGGCTATTTTCAATTTTGAATAGTTTATAATGGAGGGGTTTTTTGAATATGCAACAGGAGTAATTTCTGCAGACCCAGTGTCTATTAAAATAAATTGATAAAAAAATTTATTTTTCTTTAGATTTTCATTTTTTGGTATCCAACTTCAATGAGGAGGAGCTAGACTTTTCACAATTTTCCAAGGATATTCTTCGTGCCAATGATCTTCAATAGTAACTACATGCTGGCATTGTTCAAGGATATGAAATTCTTTAGGGATAGTTTTCAAGGTAGAAGATACCATTCGGTACCAGAAACACACAGCAGCGGATTGGTAAGTATTAATTTGTTTTTCTAATTTCATATTATTACAAATTTCTAATGCAGTATTTTTTATTACAGCAATTATTCTTCCATATGTTAATTCTTGCAAATTTTCATCATATGTTTGGCTCAATTTTTCTCGAACTTTTGTGGCAAAAACTGGAGGCAAGCCTGCAATAAATTTTTCTTTCCAAAAGTTTTCTTTGCAGTCTGCTCTAGTCATTACCATCATAATAAAATTATCTACATACCATCTAAAATCTCCTAAGGTTGGACATCTTAGATTATGTAAAAGAGTATTTGTTTTATTATCAAAAATATTTGAATCGCCCATAAAACTTTGTATTATGGAGATTATTAAGGTTTCTACCATAAAGGGTATATTTGTTCCATCTTCAACTTTTGTTACTGTTAAAATATAGTTTCGTTGGTCTTGAGTGAGATAATTATCCCACCATCCTTTTAAGGATCCTGTAAATCCGGCTATTAACAGTTTTACAGTTTGTAATTCATTATGTTTAGCTCTATAGGCAGAAGCAGCCATTGACATTTCATGGGTTTTTCTTAGTATTTGATGTTCAGTCATTCCATCTATATTCCATTCAGTTATTCCTTCACCATTAAAGGCAGAAAGACTTTCTAAATTCCATTCTTCAAATTGTATATCTGGAAGGGTAGGTCTTCTATAATAATTTCTAGTAGTAGGCATGTTATTCGTATTTGGATTTTGATTAAATTTTCTTTGTATTCTAGATATATCATTTTCTAAATCTTCTAATTTTATATTTCCTATTTCTTCTGGAGGAATTTCTAATATATTAATATTTTTTATATTTAATTTTTCTAATGTTTTATTAATTTCTATTAATAAATTATCGGTATTATTTCCTAATTTAAATTCTTTATATTCTTTGTCAGTAAATCTAGTAGGGGTTATTAATGATCTTTCTAAAGGTTTTATACCTAGAGGGTTTATATTTATTTTTTCAGGTTCTTTTTCAGAAACTTTTATTGCTACTTGATGTAATAATTGATTTGTATAATTTAATTGACTATGAACATTTTGAATATCTAATACCGTTAGATTGTCATCTAAATTTCTTCTTCCTATCATCTTAAAAGGTGAAGCTACTACTTCTTTATTTTCTATATTTGGAAATTTAACTTCTTCTAAGGGAGGTATTTCGCTTATTCTTTCTCCTGATTTTGTTTTCCAAATTTTTTCAGCATTTTTTAAAACATTTATTCTTAAAGTTTTTAAACAATTTTCTTCAAACCATTTAAAATAAGGAATATTTTCTTGAATTTCTTCTAAGTATTTATAATAAATTTCTCTGTAATTTTTTAATTCTTCTTGGGAGAATGTTTCAAAAAACAATTTTCTTTTTTCTTGGTTTTCTTCTGCTAAGAATTCGTGTCTTAACAATTCTTTATTTATTTCAAATTTTTTAATTACATTTATAGAAGAATCTATATTTTCTCCTAGTTCTGTGTTAGAAGGAGAATTATGGGTTTTAACTTCTTCCCAAATATATTCTGGAGTAGGTGTAGTATGATCTGGTTTTATTCCTTTTAAATTCATATTTTTATGATATATAAAACTAGATCTATCTAAGGATCTTCTTGCTATATGAAATGTGTGAGGGGATGTTCTAGAGCTTTCTCCTATTTTTAAAGAATTAATTTTTCTTAATGGGGTAAAAGAAACTTCTACTGTTCCTGATTTATATTCAATTATTTCTTCTATTTCTACTGGGTCTGGAGGATCTTGTTTTAAAATATCTTCTATTCTCCATTTTAATCCAGTTGTTATTTCATTGTGTTTCAATGTTTTGGTATTACTGCACTAATTTTTTCTGGATTTATTAGCAACATGGTAGTTTCATCTTTACGGGACATTAATAAGGCTTTGGGAGCCAAATTAGTTTTCATTACTTTATAATATATTCTGTATACTATTGTTACTGGGTATGAATTTTTATTCCATTTATTTTCAAGAATTTTAACATCCAATATTAGATTATTATCAGTATTATGAAAGCTTTTAAGGGCTACTAAATAATTTGGATAATTATTAATATATACTGGTCGTTGATGTAAATTTGTTTCAAACATAGCCAAAATCTGATTTTCAAGTTCAGTTGGTTTATTATCTCTTAATGCTACAAACATAAGAGTTATATATATATATATACTATATATAACTCTTTAAAACTGACGATTCATTTCTAAAAACTCCCTTTTTAAAAACAAAACCTTTTTTTGTAAAAAAAAAAACAATTGTAAATAAAACAAAATACATAAAAATAATTATAATAAAATACATATTTTCTTCACATACTTATTATAATAAAATGATTTCACAAACCTTTCTTTATTTAATTAAAAATACTCATAATTATTTTAAAAGTCTTTGAATTATTTTCTAAAACTTATTTAATTAATTATAACATCATTTTAATAATTTTATAAAACTTAAGGTGTTACAATTTTTTCCCCTAAAGAAAGTTCTTCCTCAAAATTTTTCTCAAAAGAAACAAATGGATAGAAAATACAAGAACATACTTTCTGAGTAGGGTGACATAGAACAATAACAAGAGTGTTTGGTGAGGAAAGAAACAATGTTATTTAATAAGTAACTTCCCTGACTCTAAAATTTATTTTTATGATAACTAAAATTGTATTAGAGAAATATTTTTACTAAAATAATAAAATAAGAATTGATGTTAAATACATTGAGTACAAAAAGTTTGTGTTTATATACATTTAATTTTATTTTTGTTGTATAGGTTTTAAACAAATAACATAATCTTACATATTTTTAATTGATTTTTAAAAAAGTTGAAAAAAATCAAATCACAAAAGATTAGTTTGGTTTGATTCGAATCTCATAATACATTCAAACTGAGTTAAACCTAATTGCACTTAATTTCCTTGATTGGTTCATGTGACTTTTGTAACACTCCTCAGATTTTTTATCTCAGTGGTTGCATTTTACAAAACTTCACATGGTGACATTTCACACAATTTCTTATTGATCAGAATCCTTCACCAATTAGAACATTAAGTGAATAGCCCTTTCTGAGATGCCATATCACTTTTAGGATCAATTGTCCCCACAAGTACAACATTTTTTAGTGTGTTTTGTCTTCTCTTGCACATTTTCTATGAAACTTCTCAAAAGGTCACTCATTTAAATTGCTTAAAATCAAGCATGTTTAACTGTGAAATTCTTAAGTGATGAATTACCGATAAGTAAACCCATCTTGTTGGTATAGTTAATATCAATTTATTACTTTAAGTCATCCTCAATTATACACTTTTACACATGTATAACCACTAGATTCTTCTCATTTTGGTGTGTTAGAAATGTTAAAACTTTTGAGCCAAAAATTGAAACAAATTACACCACAAACACGCCTAATTCATGTGAACATATTGCTCGTTTTCAAGACTTCCAAGGAACGAATGCACTCATGATCCTCCTCCGTCAGCCTTAGTTCCTTTGAGACTCCACACGTGTATTCCTGCAATGGCTGAAGTTCATTTAATTTGGGTTAAAAACCTCTTTTGGTCCCTTATAATATTTTTTGTTTCAATTTAGTCCCACTTTAATTTTAAGACTTAATTTGGTCCCCAATAATTTAAATCATTGCAATTTGGGACTTCCGTCTAAATGATTTAAACGGAGTTAACTGGTGGCCACGTGGATGCCAGGTGGATGCCACGTAGATGCCACGTAGGTGGATCCCAAAATACTTGAATACACCTGGAACCAGAACGGCCCGTTCTGGTTACACTATTGGTGTGTAAATTTTGTACCTAGAACGGACCGTTTCAGATGCAAAAATAACACACCAACAGTGTAACCAGAATGGGCCGTTCTGGTTCTAGAATTTCGTAAAAAAAAAACCAAAGTACAAAGCATTTCAAAAACTAGATTTGGTAATATTGTTAATGGGGATTGATAACTTCAATTGCTAAACATTTGGGCTATACAGTGTATCATTAAGGACAATGCAGTGTATCACTAAGGACAATGGTAACAAGTTTTATTTCATTGTTAGTCAAACTAGAGTGAATCACTTACTACCAAATTGACACTATACAATCAAAGGATGAAACGAAACGGTGTTTCTCCTTGAAGTCATTGACGATATACCCCAACAATAACAACCTGTTCTTGAGGAGGTACAACCTGAATTTTTATGGTTTAGGGTTTCCATTCAGTGTTACCTAGATGATTTCCTTTCTTAATAATTTCTTTGAACTTTTTTAGTATATGTTATGTTTTGAATTTTTTTTTTCAGTTTCTGAACCATGTTTCTGTCTTTGAATTTATGATATATTATGAATTTTTATTTTCAATTTTTGAATCACATTGCGACATTTTAGTCAAGATTTTGAACTGGATAAGTTTAAATCAAAGAAGGATTTTGGAAGGTATTATCTTATTTGATTCTTTTTTTTATAGTTTTATTTATAAATGAATATTAATTTATTGTATTTTTTATTTTATATTTTTATTAATATAGATATAATAAAAAAAATACAGGCGTTCTGGAACGGGCCGTTCTGAATTCAGAACGGCCTGGTCTGGTTTCAGAATGGCTCGTTTTGCTGCACTCATGTTGTGTTAAATTTGCATTTGGAACGGCCCGTTCCAGTTACAAAATTAACACATAACATGTGCATGTAGAACGGGCCGTTCTGGTTTCAGAACAGACCGTTCTGGTTCCAGGTGTATTCATGACATTTGGCATCTACCTATGCATCTACGTAGCATCTACCTGACATCCACGTCAGCACCCGTTTAAATCATTTGGACGGAAGTCCCAAATTACAATGATTTAAATTATTGGGGACCAAATTGAGACCTAAAATTAAAATGAGACTAAATTGAAATAAAAAATATTATCAGGAACCAAAAGAAGTTTTTAACCTTTAATTTGACTTGGAGACTTCCAAGGAACAAATCTTCCTCCCTTTGTATTAGGTAATAAAGCATGCGCTATGCTCATGGTTAGGGCAAATTAAGCACTTGTTGCGTGCGAGATGCTGCCATGCAACTTTAGATTAGTAAAATTTATGATCCAGGCCCATTAAATATGCCTTTTTTCAATTAAAATAATTTATTGCTTGACACGTTGGTTTCTTGATTATTCCATCAATGAAACTTAGCTTAGTTTTGGCTCGAAATGTTGTTTCCATTGGATATAACCATGTTCGGTAATGTTCTCCGTTGAAGATAGTTAGGATTTTCCAATAATAAATGAGGTTTAAACCAAATTTTGAGAAAGATTTTTTTTTTTTATATATATAAACAAGAAATGTTGTCTTTTGTTAATAATATATATATATATATATATATATATATATATATATATATGACTTTTTTTATGTTATAAAAATTAATAGCGAATAAGTTTTCATTCATGATCTAAAGTTTAAGTTTTACTTGTTTTACCCAAATGTTAATCATGGATTATTGCAACAAAGGGTGTTTTTGGATTATCAAAAGAACTCAAATATTAGGGTGAACTAAGAGAAAGGGGAAGCCGGTGTGACTCTTCTTGGAATTTCCTTTTTCAGAATCATTGACTTGCTTTGATATTATATTTAAATATGGTGATGACATCATGTCAAAGGACCAAATCTTAAAGGAATCAAGAGGAGTGAGTTAGACTTAAAGGAAGATGACCCAAGCTCTTTTTGGAACTTTGGGTGACTTTAATAATTTTTTATTATAAATATTTTCTTAATTTTGACCTTGTATTTCTTAGTCACATCCATAGTGTTGGACATCCATTCCTAGTAGATAAGGTGTTTCTTATGTCCAATTCAAGTCTCCAACATGTTATATGGTCTTATCTAGTCACACATTTGGCATCATGTCACGTGTTAACCTCTCATTGGCTTTTCTAAACTTACAATGGTGATATGAGTCACGCATTCCTTGCCTTATCATATGACAAGCTTTTATTGGCCTTTATAGATATAAGATAGTGATATAAACAAGAAAAATTTAAAATTTGAAATGTAACTAGGGTTAGTATTAATATTAAGTTCAAGTTAACCTAACCTAGGATACACTTAACCTAGGTTAGCTTAACTTACACCACAAACCAGCAAATTTTATATATACTTATAACCTTATCCTAGGTTACTTTGGATCATTTTGTGAGAAATACAATTGAATTTTCTCCTTTTAAAGTCTAATTTTCTCTCGAAAATTTTTTTTCCTTATGAACTTTTATCAAAGATTTCCTTCTTATGGCAAGTTTTTCCTCTCTTGCTCATCTTCTCTCTAGAAGTAGCGCATCGAACCCCTATTCTCCTCCATCATTTTTAGTCACTTTTAAGGTGTTTCATCCATGAAATAAGATTGAAAGCACATTGAAATTAATTGAAGAGTTTTACCATTCAACTCCAAGCTAATTTCACCATATGATATCCTTTATTTTTATTGATATATTAAAGGAAACAATTTTACTCATATTTATAGCAGTAAAGTGTAAAAAAAATAGATATAGATAAGATGACTATCAAACTGAAAACAACATTATATTGTTGTCTTATAAAAACTATAGTTACAAATATCAACTATATGATCCTATTTTTATCGATTAAGATAACAAAAGAATTATATATTTTTTCTTATCAATTATCCTCAACAAATTAGTATTTTAGTAAGTACATTTTATAGATTAAATGTTTATTATATATAAATAAAATTTATAATAAATTTTATATAAAAATAAATATTATATTTAAATATATAAATTATATTTAAAAATTATATAAATATATATTTTAATTATTGATAATTAATTATTATAAAAATATCAACATTTAGTTCATAAATAAATATAATATATAAAAAATTAAATAAAATAAAAATTTAAATGAATCTTTGTATACACTTCCGTTGCAAAATAACACTTAAAAATATTTTCTTACAAGATAATTATTCGCGTTTAATATATAAAAATTGATAAATTAATTTGTCGCATAACATAGTAATGATATATTATAGGTCAACATTTAACTTGAATAGTCAAAGGATATCCATTTAACACCTAGACTGAAATTGAGATTTTAAAAATTTTGAGAGATTAGATGTTTTATTTTAAGATAAAGACACCAAAATTGTTGATAAAAAAAATGAAATCAAAAGCATATTTTAGTCTTCTTATTTTATATTTTATATGTATGATCTAACGATAAATTCTATGTCATATAATAACAATTTAATTAAAATCAATTGATTATATAAATATTTTCCTAAAATACCTTTTAATTATGAATTATCAATATATAATAAGATTATATATATTAGGTTTTGTAATAATTATATTTTACGATTCATATTTAAAAAATTTCTATTTGATTTACATAATAAAATTCTTTCCATTAACAATATGAATTTCTTCCTATCACTCATTTTTATCTTTCTATTTTGTCTCGTGCACAAGTAACTAAAGTACATACTTTTTTTTTCCTAAAAACTTAAAGTAGTTAGTGTTTAATTAGAGTATTGATAATCACATATCACATGTTCAAAAAAAAAATTACTCTTTTTTTATAATTATTATATTTCTTTTAAAGGAATTATACTTTAATGCATGGTCTTATCATATAATTTATCATCTATATCATTATATAAAAAAATATCTTCTTTATAATCGTTTCCATCCCTATTTTTATAAGAATTATTTTTATTTTATTTTATTTAGAAATTTAAATTACTTTTTCTCTCAATGTCCTTATAATCTTAAATTATTATTATTTTTAAATAATTACTCACTTTATGATTTATTTTTTTATTTATTTAAAAAAAATAATAAAAAAAACCAGGAAGGGTCTCTTTTTCTCCCATAGTTTTGCAATATCGTACAACATGATGAGACATTTATGAAAACGGAATTTGACCTGTTCGCTTCCTGCATGTAAAAAGGACCATTAATGAGAGGCAGGCATAAGGTATCGCTATCACTTTTCGGCAGAGAATGTGAAACCCTCTTCAAAGGGAACGTGAATTCCTTTTAACACAAACATTTGGCCCTATGGTTTCACACATTTAGCATCACTTCGATTCTAGCACTTTCACCGAATGAACTAGACAACAAAAGACAGCTAAATATTTTCAACTAGTTCGAAAACTTTCGACACAACAATAACTGTTGTGAAAAAGTTCATGATTTGTCTTCATCTCGCATTCCTGGTTTCGTTCAGTGTAAAAGGTAAATCGCAGAATAAAACTACAAGAGCAGAAAGTGAAACTTCACAGTCCCCACGCATGATAGTGCCATGTCAATTACCATCTTTAATGCCGCAAGAATAATGTTAACATCAAACTGACGCAACTTACATATGCATATGCATTCTAGATGCGTAAAATGACAAGAACTAGAACCTAGCTATTTGAAATTTCATGGGAATAACAATGCCTTCTGTTCTTTCCAACAGAACCATGTCTTTCCATTTTGATGATATTGTTGATATGCAATCGGTGTACAAATGCTGCATTAAATACTCTGTTTTGCTATAACAGCAAGTTCAATTATCATGTTTGTAAAAAAATGACATAAACAAAATTTTATAGGTTTGAAGTGAGTTTATTTATTATTTCTTAAACTAATTAATATCTAAATTTATGAAATGTTAGGTTCAGACATTTTCTATAAATTGTTTTGGATAACTTATTCAAATTTAAAAGTTTTGTATATATTATTTAAAATTATTATTAGATGAAATCAAATAATTACTAGTTAGCATTTTATCTTGAGGGATATATACTAGAGTGGGAATCTGGGATAGCAGCACAAGGCTCCCACTGCGACAAACTATGTTTCGACCGTTAGATTTGTTCATTTTTAAGTGAAGGGTTGACATTTTTTAATATTTTCTTTTAATTATTTTTTTTTCTTTGTCTTTTTGAATCTATCCCTACCATTATCTCTCTTCAATTTAGATTGCATGATCTTCATAAATGGTGAAACGAGAGTGACATTGTTGCGCATTAGGACGACTCACCGTGCACGATACCGTTACATGGACTAACTAATTTAAATTTCTTAAATTTTAAAATTTTTATTTAAATATAATGATTTAATTTTTAATATAGATAAAATTGATTATATAAATAGAGAAATTTTAAGATTAAAAATTTTATAAAAATAAATATTAATTAATTTTTAAATATTAATTTTTAAAAATAATATTAGATAATATTTAATAATTTTAAAAATATTTTTAAATATTTAATAATTAAAAGATAGCAGAGAAATAAAAAAATATACAGGTGGGATAAAAAAGAAAAAAATATGAAAGAAATTTAAAATTTTACTATTTTAAAAATTTTCACTTAGATTTCAAATTTTTTTTATTCTTCATTCAAATAAAATATTAGTTTAAATATGTTTTTAGACCTTTAAATTTAAGATAAATTTATTTTTGGTCTCTCAAATTTAAAATTATTGTTTTTAGTTTCTATAATTTTTAAAAATCTTATTTTAGTCTCTCAGATGATCAATAACATCTAAAAATAACAAATTAAAACGATTATGTATAATGTCAATTAGATTTAATGTGATATTTTCACTAACAGGAACATCAATAGATAGATTTTATGCAATAATATTTGATAAATTTCTTAATAAAATTTGAATATAAGGATTAAAATAAATTTTTTTAAAATTAGAGGAATTAAAAATATTAATTTTAAATTTGAGGACCGAAAATAAATTATTCTAAATTTGAAGGACTAAAAACATATTTAAGTCTAAAATATTTTATTTCAACATATTTAAAATTCTTTAAAAAAAAATTAAATTTTTTTATCAAATTTTTCTTTTCGCATGAAGGGCAATTTGTTTTGCAATGGGTTTCGACTCCCAATTTGCTATTGTATGTGGTGGGCTTCATGGTGATTAACTGCAGGCAGCTGCTTTCAGCGGCTTACAGGTGTATGGTGTGTTTGTATTCACCTTTCAAACGTGAAAATTCACGTTTTTTAAAATTCACGTTAAACGTAAAAGTTAATATTATTAACTTCTACATCCTAAACGTGAATTTTCACGTCCTAAACGTGAATACAAACACCGGTAACAATTCACAGTCGGCTTCACGGAAGAGATCGGGAAAACTGCAGCTAGAGGGGCAGATCGGGGAAAAGGGATAACAAAAACAAAAACAAATTAAAAAAATCTCTGTCTCTGATTAAAACTATTATATATCCAATGGTCACAATTCCTTTCCCATGGTGAGTGACTTGTGATGCTTTCCCATCCTTGCATTCGTCTTTTATATTCTTTATTATACTTAATGAAGATAATTTAGTTTGAATTATGTATTATAAGTAATAAAACTTTTTTTATTATTTAATGTTATTATATATTGGTCTAATAATTTTTCACATTTTATTAAGATGATTTATTTAATAGATATTCTGTGTTTAATATTTGTTGTGTGTAAAATTCGTTGGACTAAGACTATTATTATTAAAAAAATAATTAGTCTATAATCTAATGAGTTTGGACTTTGGTCATGACAAGGGAAAAATATATTTAGTAAATTAGTAATTATAATTAAGTATTAAGCTAAAATAGTCTTTAATGTTGTGCTGGAAAAGGGGAAATTGATGAGAACGGAATGAAAGATTGAAGAAATGAGGGGAAGTTAAAATATTGAATATATTTGGAAAGATGGAAGAGTAAGGAATTGTATTCAAATGATTAAATCTCATGTGAAAAAACTTTTTTTCTAAAATGAGGGCAAGTGTGAGAAAATTTACTTTTTATAAAATAAAAAGTGAAAAGGGTTTTATAATATATATGAGGAGGGATTCATTTACTCAAAGATTAACTTTTTATAAACTTATTTTATTCAATAATTCATATTTTAGATTAAATTCTAAGTTATAAATTAAAATTTTTTAATATATAGATTCAGTTTGCACATTTAAAAAAAATTAAAAATTATATAATATTTCGTTAATGTTTTTATGATTATCTGTCAATTTGAATTAATGAAATAGAGTATTAAATAATTTTCAAATTTTTTAAAATTTACAGACTTGATTAATACATTAAAAACTTTTAATTCAACCTTTAGATCATTAAAATTTGATGTATAATGTAAGTTATTGGGTGAAGTAAGTCTACTAAAAACTTACTTTTAGAATAAATAGATTCTTCACGAGCGCGCGCGCGCACACACACACACATACACACACACACACACATATATATATATATATATATATATATATATATATATATATAAGATCAAAATACAATATTGGATCTCTAAGACACACACACACACACACATATATATATATAAGATCAAAATACAATATTGGATCTCTAAGGATATAAGTTTTAATGATAACAAACTTAGATGTTTTTCAAAGAAAAGTTTTTCTTTAAATCATATTATAAGATGAACCAGTATACGTGATAGGTTAAAATTACATTTAGTCTCTTAGACAAACTATTTCATTTGTAAGGAAAAAGTATTTAATGTATATTATTTATGATGTTTGATAACTAAATCATATTTGTCTATATTATTTCTTAATAAACAAATATTGCAATGTCAAGGAAGTTGTAAGAGGAGTGGACTCGTGATGAAGGTAGAACGCATAAAATCCTTTTGAGCTATAGGCTTATTACTTAGTCCATTTTTTTCTTTTCCAAAAGTTTTAGTTCTCTTTTGGGGACATTTCTCCTTAAAACCTCTTATCAAAAAATTTCTCCCTGTGGCAAGGTCCTTCTATTCTTGCTTATTTTCCACCTTGGAAATGGGGCACCTCCATATCTCTCCATCGCCATTTTTTAGTTTTGAAGGTTAGATTCACTGTGGAAGAAGATAGGGAGCATCAAGGAGACTAATGGAGAAGATTCAACAATCATGTATCTATTGATTTTCATCAAGGGATAAGTCTTTAATATGGATATGTTTTGTCTATATCTTCTCAACCTGGGGGTCACACTGAACTTACCCAATTTGATGTTTAACCACTAGAAGTCCTGTCTTAGTTAGAAAGACTAGGAAAGGAGCAAGAGAGCTTTCATTCCCTATAGGATGCTTTTCACTAAGGTGATTGAAGTTGCTAGTGTCGATACCACCAATTATGAGAAAGGAAAAAGGGTGGCGGAGATTAAACTCACCACCCTCAAGCATATAGGGATTCCTCACCTTCTTTTAGGGTTGAAGAGGAAGAAAGGTGAAATAAAAAAATTGAAGCAAGTCTTGAGCCCTTGGTTAAGAAACCCACGATAAGCCAACGTTCTACACGTGGTCCACAGTCAACCTAAGAAGTCCAAACACAAGCCTAAACACCTACAATCTCATCACCAAAAACAAAAACCACCCCCTCTCACCAAACACCACCACCCATATGATTCATCATCAAATTTTGATGATAAATCCATCTTTGTCTTTCTTGCCTTCAATCGACTCTATCACACCCACCAAAAGCCACAATTGAAGCTCCCCAACCACAAAAGTCCAAGAAACGGTGTCTTGTTCGTAGGTTACTTGAGCCCAAGATGAAGCTTGAGGAGGAGCAATGTCTAAAACGTGCCAAATGTATTTCTTTACAAGACAAGTAGAAATATAAGTAGAAAGAGGCTAAGTTGGCCGCTAAGAAAGATCAAATGTTGCAAGAAGCCTTTTGTGCATCATTTAAGGAAGCAACAATAAAGTAGCATAAGCTGCAATTGGACCAAACAGTGGAAGAACTGCTTGTAGAAGGCTACTAGACTGTCTCTTTTATTTAAGGTATTCTCTAGAGTGATGTATGACATGAACCACCCTAGGACAACGACGGAAGCCCAACATCCACTCACCAAGAAAGCTTCCTTAGCCAAGTATCCTCATTCACATCCCCCAGAGTCTTCATCTAACACAAATAGGATCATCTGTTATTGAGTACAAGACTACTAAAGAATCTCTAACAACCCCACAAGTCCAAGATGTTCCTACACTAGTTGATGTATCTATTATTTTGTATGAGGAGCCAAATGTAGGTATTATAGAGATCTCACTGCCTATTGAAGAGACCATTGGAACATCTATTGGAACAACTAGTGACATTGCACAACCATCTACTAACTCAAGTGAAATTAAGGTTGAATCTTTAAATGTGGCTACCTCACTAATGGAACCATACTCAAGATGGCCAGAGAACTATGCCTAGACTGTTTCACCCAAGGAAGCCATAGAAGAATCAAGTTTTGTTTTTGAAGATTTAGAGAAATTAATGGAAGATCTCACAGATATGGAGGATGGTTCCAACTACACTCTTGTAAGTGATGGTGATGCTCCACGAAGATCGTTTTACTTGAACATGGAGGGGTACTTGTGTCTCTGCCACCAGAAGGGACACATGATTGCTTTCTAACCTCACACTGTAGAATTTCTCGAGTTGAAGCCCCTTGATCTGTATAGCCCGCATTGTTTGGATGCTTAAACCATAGAGTTTTTCAAATAACTACAAAATTAGTATAAAAGCACTTACTATATTAGGGTTGCCATGGAATTGGGCTTTGAAGAAACCACTCACAACCTTCCATTTTTTATTGGTGCACCCTGTCGACCATGCCAAATACAATCTTAAACCAAATTCTTCCAAGCTGAGTCCAAACTTAAAGTTATGCATCATTCAATCTACAAAGGGAAATAACGCTTCATTGTCTATGTCAAGGACATGAGGTATCTACGTTACATTAAGTTTTGTCAATTTGGAGCCTTTAGTGTTAACAAAGTTTACCCCATCATCACTATGGGTTGTGACATCTTGCAAACTCTCATCCGCTTACCACTAGTACATCTTCTCACGACACTCTCTACCAACCTCATCATCGTTATATCTATACATCTACTTTTTGTTTTTATTTTATTATAACTTTACTAGTAAATATTTGTTTCATTGTACTGATACACACTATTCAACCCCTTTTATCGTTTATCTTTTCTCCACAACTTAGAATTCACAAATCTGTTAAAGAGAAGAGCCTTGCTTTCCATTAGAACCAAATCCCTAAAACCATGGAGAAAAGTATATAATGTCACATCTATAGCTACTCACGCTGACATTACTTTTACAAACTTTGTTTGGTATGGAAAGTTGATAAGTAATCTCCTTGATCAGATAAAAGGTACTATTTAGTGAAATGTATTTAATACTTGCATTAAATGTGCCAAACGGTTACCTACCACCATAAGGGAAAATGATAAAGACAGACAAAAAAAACTTGTGAGCTGGACTAAAAATGTTGTAACAATCATCTTCTCCGAGCTACTATATAAGAAGATTCAAAGTGAACTTTATCATTAGTCTCAATAAATGATAAATATTTAATATATATAAGAACTATTATATGTTTTATTTGACTTAACAACGTCTTACAAACGATCTACATCTTACATTTCATCTGATAAGTTATGTAAAGATGTTTCGAAGATGTTTTCGTAAATATTTCTTCTATATAAAAATGTTTTGCTTGTTAGCATTAAATCTTTGAGTTTAGGGGATCATATTTTCCCTTAACATATACATATACTTCCACTGTCTCTACTATTATTATCTCTCTTTTATTTGAATAAGAAGCACAAGTGTTTCCATTTTCGTTTATCGATGTTCTTTAAGCTTCAGAGACCGTCACAAAATTAAAGTCCATGTTCAACACCCTAGTCTCTACACTCCAACAATCCATTTATCAGCAACATTGCTCGAAATGCAAGTTTTAGAAATTGCTTTGCAAGTTTCATGTTGAATTTAGCTATGACAAGGAATCATCCTTGAACTAGTGCTATTTTATGGAGCTTTTGCCTTGATTCCAACTTTTGTTGGTGCCAATAGGGGGAGTAAATAATTCTTATACTTTTTTTTATTTTCTATTTTTTAAACTTCAAACTCTTTCTCTCCACCTCATGGAGAGTCAATTACAAGTGTTTATTTACTTTTAAAATCGTTTTATGCTTTGATACCTATGCATGATATGCTTTGATATAAGTTTTGACTATTTAAATGATTGTATTAAAATGATATATAATATGTCTAAACATGTCAAAAACACTTGTTTTCTTTCTCTCTCTCTCTCTATATATATATGTATATGTATATATGTATATATATATATATATGTATATATATATATGTGTATATATATATATGTGTGTGTGTGTATGTGTGTATAGACAAAAATATTTAATATGTCATTTATGATGTATGATAATCAAATCATATTAATTTGTTTATGTTATTTCTTAATATATTGAAGACTTTTTTTTTTTTTTTTATATATTTGCACTACAAAAAGAAACACAGACATATACTTTGCATAAGAAAAAAGATAAGCAAATCCCTTGACATATGCAAAGTCTCAAAAAAGTTGTTTTTGACTGACACATGCAATAATTCCTTCAATTTGATACTTTTATAAGTAGCTTTATTAATAAGATAAAAGTAACAATTTTGTGAAACATATTTAATTAATACCCATATTTGATGCACCAACAAACACTTCTTTTCATGAGGAACTAAGATGAAGACAGATGAAACAAACCTATAAGAGATGTTCAAGGATTTGCAATTATCATTTTCATGATATATTTATATAAAGAAGCTTGAAGATTCAAAAAAAAGGAGAGAACATTAATTGTAAAAATTCATAATTATTTTTGTAAAAAAAAGGCTTTGTACTTAAATTAATTGTATCACATCTTGATATTAAGACTGAATTTCCAACTTTAACTTTGTGGTATTACTTTTTGTTTTGAGGAGTTATGACTATAAAATAATACTTAACTATTTAAGTCTGAAGAGCTTTGATTATAAAATAATATTTAGTTATTGAAGCTTAGAGAGACTTTGTGTTCAAAGAATATTTGGATAATTGTTTAAAGAGTTAAATAAAAGAACATTTAGGTTGGGTTAGAAGTAGCTTGTGAAAGAATATTTGTATCCTTGTAAAAGATAGTTGAACTTGATCGAGTTGATCAAGAACTAGATGTAGAGTTTCAATGAATGAGACGAATTAGTATAAAAAAATTATGTTTTTTTTCTTTTATCTCTTCATTTGTACTCGCAAGATTTTGGATACTATTTCACTGTTTCAAAAAAAATGCTGAATTTTTAATTAACACTATTCAACCCTTATTCTACTGTCTTTCTTTGTTCCATAATATAAAATATTAAAAATAATTATATATTTTGAAGTAAAAACATTTATAAAAATTAAACTCTTAATGATAATAATAAATATAATAATAAATTTTATTTCTTAGTTTTAAACAAATTATTTATAAAAATTAAACCCCAATAATAATAAATAAATATAATAATAATAATAATAACAAAAATAATTTATATTTATTATTGTTGAATAAAATTATTTATAAAAAGTTAAGATTATAATAATAATAATAATAATAATAATAATAATAATAATAATAATAATATAAAGACAATACCAATAAAATAATTTTATTTATAATTTTAAAATAATATTATTAATAAAAAATAAACTTCTATCCTATTTTTCTTTATTTTTTCCTTCTTTATCAAACAAAAATGTGATATAATCTAAATTATATCTCATGTATTTTACTAAACTTACATAGTATAAAAGTGCATTTATTTCTTATACATTTATTCAATTTTTTTTTTTTTTATGTTATTGGAGTTAAGAAAAATGAATCTAAAGAAGAATGCAAGTTAGATTATATTAGGAACAAATAAATCTTTTGTACATAAAAAAGTCTCAAGATTTTTCTTTTAACAAGATAAGAATTGCAGGGTGTCAAAAAGCATTGTGTTTGGTGATCATTCAGGTATTTATACAGTATTATAAGTTATAACACGGACAAAATTCATCATCACATGTTTTGTGGAAATGAAATTGGCTGTTCAATTGAGAGTTAATTGAAATAACTGCTGAGCATATTTGTGCAGTCTTTGTTTGGCATTTCATTGGATGTCAAAACGGTTGGAGGTGAACTAGCTAGGGCAACAAAAACTGTAGAACTTGATTTTAGGGTGAGAAGGAGGGAAAAGTAGAAAAAGGTTGGTGGTGGATAAGTCACTTTCTGCAGAAGAGAGAGGGACAGGTCCATTTCTCCATTGTCTATGCTTATGTCTGAATCCAAAGCCCCAGAGAGTGGCAGTTAGTGGTCACTTTCAATTTGGCTCAACTGTGATTCTTTATTACACAGAAATGACACTTACACTTTATATCAAATTTCATGGAAACCAGAGGTACTAAAGAATTAAAAAGAAAGACAACATGTCTAATAAGATTATAATGTAATGACAAAAAATACAAATTAATAAAAATTAATCAGTTTAATTAGTTACAAACTGTTTTAATTATGATTTTAAAAGATTAAAATTTTTAAGTATCTTTTTTATCCATACAATATTTCAAAATTAACAACTAAAAAATAATCTAATACATTTCAATTAATTGAAAAATAGTATAAAATATTGTATAGATAATTTGTGAACTTAATTTTGACCTATTATTGTTGTGAACATACAATTTTTTTACATTATCAAGTAATATGTTAATATCTTTGCATGTTTTAAAATAATTATCACAAAAATCAAGTAATTTAATAAAATAATTGTAATTAATAGAATATTCTAATTCCATTCTTTTACGCATGATAACTTTATATGCATTCTTGATTATAGTAAAAAAGAAACAATGAATAAAAATAACAGACATTGTATATTATATAGAGGACTGAACATAGCTGCGTGTTTCAGACATAGATCATAGATGAGGCACTGTAAGGAAGAGAGATAGAACATGGGACTCAACACTTGTGAAGATTTTCTGTCTCAACCAATGTCGATAGCAGTTTTTGGAGACATTTCGCCTAAGAAGGATGGATTAACAAGGTCGAACACTTGGATGATGAATAAATTTAAATCACTTAATTGTTGTGTATTGAGGGTCTCTCTTTGCATAATTTGTTTGTTTGTTTTAAAACATACCTAGAGAAGAATATGGGAAAAAAATAAACAAAATAATTTTTCCAAAAATTAAATTTAGTTTATATATATATATATAAATTAATTTATAGAAGTTATCTTATAATAATTTTTGCAAAATATTTTTTTAATAAGCTTCTAACCAATAAGATAGATTTTTTGTTTGCATGATGAAATTGAAATTATAGTCTAAACTTGTAATTCCAAATTCAATTTTGTTAGAATTAAATTTGAATCAAAATTATAATTGTATTATTATTAAGTTAAATTTTAATTTCATTTTCACACATTAAAGTAAAAACAATTGTAGTATTTCATTTTTTAATCATAAGAATCAAATTTAAATTTACAATCAATTAATTAGCACATTGTTAAATCAATGAGTTAGTATAGACTCAATTTAGTATTCTCATAATCGATTATTACAATATTAAAATAATATTTAATTATAAAAAATCATATTTCTAAATTATTAATCATAAGGACCATATTTATAAATAAAAAAATTAATGAAATCTTTTTTAGTATAGATAATTTTACTTTAAGTTTAAGTAAAAAATTAATATTTAACATTAATATTGGGGTGAGGAATGACTGAGGTGTCATTAATTTGATAACAATAATGGCAACTAGTTGATATGTGAAGTCCACAATGATGGTTTGATTTGTGGGTTGAGTTCAAATTGATGGCCCATACCCAATAGCTTAAATAAGGAAAGGGTCCATATCTGATGGATATGTCAAGACTTATAGAACATTGCTAATAATTTAAGATTTTGGAACAGTGGAAAGCGCTAATAGTTATACTAAGAAAAAATGCTGTTAAAATGTTAAAAAAAAACAAGGGTTAAATATATTTTTAGTTCCTCAAATTTAAGATAAATTTATTTTTGTCCCTTAAATTTAAAACTGTTGTTTTTAGTCCCTGTAATTTTTAAAAATCTTGTTTTAGTTCCTTAGGTCACCAATAACATATTTGAAAGTGACTAATTAAGACAGTTATGCAATATCAACCGGATTTAATGTGATTTTTGCACTAATAGAAATACCAATAGGTAGATTTTATGCAATAATATTTGATAAATTTCTTAACAAAATTTGAATATAAGGACTAAAATAAGATTTTTTGAAATTACAGGGACTAAAACTAACAATTTTAAATTTGAAGGAGCAAAAACAAATTTATCTTAAATTTGAGAGACTAAAAACATATTTAAGCCAAAAAAAAAATAATAAAATAAAATAAAAAAGTGTACAATTAAATCTATAATAATGAATAATTTTTTATATTAGTTAAAAATTAAATAGTACAAAAAATTGTTAAATAGGATATCGCTTTGTAATTGTTATAGATATCATTTGGTACTAGAGTCTTTATACAAGTTTGGTTATCATTTGGTATACTTGTTTTGTTGTCTTCTTTTTGTGAAACACATTGTACGAATTTTTTTTAATATTTAAATCAAATCACTTTTTATTATATTATTCAATTAAAATACAATTTTTTTAGTATCTTTTATCATTTAAATAAAATTTAATTTCTTTAATTATTATTAAGTAAATAAGATTGTATGGCTCAGACAATGATCCATCTAATCGAACTGTCCTTACCAGCTCGTCCATGATGGGCCTTTAAGCAAGACCTACAAAACGAACAACAGGTAAAATCCTAGGTGTTTATGTCCTATCAGCTAATAGTTATCTTATTATTTATCTCTTACTTTTTATCTCCTAAGATCTTGGGAGTATAACTCATCAAGTTTCTTATCTTCACACAATTGATAAGGTAATCATCTTATCACCTTTGGTCACTAATTATTAGTTGCAACATTTACTTTATTTAATGATAAGATTCACTCACCTATATAAGAGATATCAAGTATCATTATAATTCGTCTCGTACTCTATAACTTAGATTCTTTTTAATTTAAGTGTCGGAATCTCTTTATAAGCGCTATTCATTATTTGTGTTGGTGATCGAAGGTTATCATCAACCTTGTAGAATACTTATAGATTCAAATAACAACATTTGATGTCTGTTGTAGAGTCAAGACAAATTTTTTCCAGCCACACAATCAAGAACTTTACATCTCGCCAATTAATATATTTGCAATTTCGTGTATAAAATGTTGAAGAAAGGTCGTAAGTAAATGCCTATCCTATAACTATTATTTAGATATTTTGGGTAATACATTTTTTTTATCTCACTTCCATTATATATAATTTCGGATAGCAAATATTAAAGTCAGTATACATTTCACTAACAACGGATTATTTTGGGTAATACATTTTTTTTTATCTCATGCCTTATACTTTGTTTGATATATTGTTATAATTGGTATTATTGAAATAATGATTATAATTTCTATAACAAATCATGATTTCTATATTGTTAAGATATATTTTGTAATTGTTCTAATAGGGATGAAATCTTTGTTACTCTAATATCTACGCTAATGAGAGACTCTGATCTTCAAGTTAAGGGAAAGTTTAGGTTAAGAATTATATTAGGATAAAATGATACCTGGTGCTTCATATATATTGATATAATATTGTATAATATATCTGGAGGGATATATTCTTGCAATTATTTGAAAATATTGTTATTAATTAGTGAAGACATCTTGTTGCAATGTGCTTGATTACTTTATTGTGGAAGGTATCCATGCCAATATATCTTGTTGATTTTTAGGGGTTAATCGCCTAGGGTTTTATCTCGTAATGATGGACAAGAGACTTAATGTGGGCGAGCTGGAGAAGGTCAACATAGCTTTGGTTTGACCGAGGTGGGTAGTTCGTAAGCCCATTGAGCTTCGAGCATGTTAGGGCGAAGGAGTTACAAGTGAGGTCATTTTGGATGGATGGTCCTTCATCCAATGATGATGAGATGATCAAGCAAAGGTCGATTTGGTTTCGTCAAGCTGATTGGTACAAGAAGTATTGGGGCTCTCCAAGCTTTGAGTTCGTTGAGGCGAGAAAGCTTTGATGTTCCACTACAAGAAAAATGCAAGTTTTCGATGGACATAATCCACCGATGACAAGAAATATCCGTCAAAAAGAGAGAATTTTCGACAGATTTCAGACGAATGCAAATTCGTCAGAAAAAAGGACATCGAAAAAAAATTCGTTGAAAATAATTTAATCCGCCAAAAATTTTCAACGGATGATTCTATGGTAAATATCTGTCGGTAATTATCGACGGCCGAACATATCTGTCAAAAATTATCGACAGATATTTCATTGAAAATATTTTGTTCAATTTTAATAAATTTATTAATGTAATACTTCTCAGATTTGACCTCTCAATGGCTCCATTCCACGACACTACAATGACACTTCACACAACTTTTCGTTGGTAGGTTTTTGGAAAACTTTCCAAAAGGTCACCTATCCCTAAATTACTCTAAGTCAAGCACATTTAACTATAGAGTTCTAACGAGATAAGCAACAAAAAAGTAGATGCATCTTTTTAGTGTAAGTAATACAAATTGATTCCTTTAAGTCATTCTTAACTATACAATCTCATACTTGTACAATCTACTTATGTCTATTTAAAATTAATATTATGATACAATATAAATTATTTATTATAAATTTTAAAATTTAAATAATAATTTATATATTTTAAAATATTAATTTTATAATTTATAATGATAACATAATTTATAAAATTATAAATATTTATTTATTACATATTAAAACTTATTTATATATAAATACTTATAATGTGTAATATACAAATTAAAATATTAGTTGAATAATAATAAATAAAATTTTGAATTTATTTGAATATTAAGGTTAAAATAATTTTATGTTATCTTCTATATGCGATTAATTGAATTATTATTTTATTTTTTAAAACTTAATATAAATTAAAATTCTATATATTAAATGTGAATAAGAGTATTTTGAAGGATTTTATTTTAATTTTTTTTATCTAACTCAATTATTTTATTTATCATATTTATTTATAAATTAAATTTTAACATTTTAAATAAATTATTAATTAACTTAATATATTTATTTATCTTAAATTTAAGATATAAAATTTAAAAAAATGTATTTATCCTTGTTTTATTTTCTAATTATCAACCATTAATAAAATACTAATTTAAAATCTTAACTAATTCTATCATAATACTTTTATATCAAATTTAAAATCAAATATTAGTTATACAAAAATATCAAGATCATATAATAAATTGTCAATAAAATTCTAGTTAAATAATCTAAAATAATTAATTTTTAACTATATTTTAAGTTGAATCTAAAATGTCGTCACAAGACATATGTAGTGACGATTTTTTTTAAGATTATAGTGACAAATGTTGTCATCATAAAAGTCATTTTTTTTCTTATAGAGATATATCAACTTTACAAATTCTTAAAAAAAATTGAAAACCATATGATATTTTGTTATATAGATTCAAATCAACGTATAAAATACTTTATGATTATCTATCAATTTAAATTAATAAAATGAAGTATCAAATAGTTTTCAAAATTTTTAAAAATTTGTAGACTTGATATATATATATATATATATATATATATATATATATATATATGGCTAAAACCTTAATTTGGTCCCTTATAATATTTTAAAGTTTCAATTTAGTCCTACTTTAATTTTTGGGTTTAATTTGGTCCCAATTTAATTTAAAATACTTCAATGTGGGACTTCCATCCAAATTTGACTAATAGGGTTAACTCTTGGCCATGTGGATGCCAATTGGATGCCTACATGAATTTACCTAAAGTTTTCTTCTTCTTATTCCATCGAAACCCTAGACTACCACCACTTCCTCGCACAGCGCCACGCCAACGACCTCCGCGTCGTCACCTTTGCTGACCTCAAGTCCGCCACGCGTAGCTTCAGTCGTGCTCTCCTCATCGGCGAGGGCGGCTTCGACTCCGTCTACCACGATGAAATCGACGTGACCGTGAAACAGTGTGGAATTCAACGTTGGAAGTAGTGTCAATAGGGGTACCCATGGTCACTTGGCCCGTCGCTGTGGAACAATTTTACAATCACAAGTTTGTCACCTAGATACTTTAGATCGGGATTCTAGTTGGTGTTCAGAAAATGGTTAGAGTTATGGGGGATAACATAAGTAGTGAGGCGCTTCACAAGGCACTCAATCGTATAATGGTAGGAGAGGAAGCAGAGGCTATCAAAAATAGAGCAAGCAAACTTGTGGAACTCGCTAGAGCGGCTGTCCAACCCAATGGATCATTTTACGCCCACTTCACTCACTTCATACAACACATTGCCTTTATACCATGCCCTCAAGCTCAAAATTAATATGCATGCTACCCTACAATAATTCCCTATTTTCTGCCAACATACTTCGCCTAATTAAGAAACTACCTCCACTAAAACAAAATTATATGTTTCTCGTAAACTAGAAGCCTCTGAATCCCTTTCTCGTCATCCTTAGCGCAATGCCCAACCAACCTCACCAGATTGGCGTGCTTCACCACTCCCAACAATTTCACCTCGTTGATCCACTCCTTGTGGTCGTAGCGGTTCAGCTAATTCACAGCGACATTGATTTTGCCGAGCCCGTCGCGGTAGACGGAGTCGAAGCCGCCCTCGTCGATGAGGAGGGCACGTCTAAAGTCGCACGTGGCAGACTTGAGGTCGGCGAAGCACGGCGCTGCGCAAGGAAGTGGTGGAAGTCTAGGGTTTCGGTGGAAGAAGAAAAAAAAAACTTTAGGTAAATCCACATAGGCATCCAATTGGCATCCACGTGGCCAAGAGTTAACCCCGTTAGTCAAATTTGGACAGAAGTCCCACATTGAAGTATTTTAAATTAAATTGGGACCAAATTGAACCCAAAAATTAAAGTGGGACTAAATTGAAACTTTAGAATATTATAAGGGACCAAATTAAGGTTTTAGCCTATATATATATATTAAAAACTTTTAATTTAAAGTTGGATCAATGAGATTCAACATACACCATGAGTTATTGGGTGGAGTAACTTTACCAAGAGTTACTTTGTGAGTCACTTAATTCCTCCTCCCTCCCTCTCTCTCTCTCTCTATATATATATATATATATGTATGTATATCTATATATATAATTTACTAGTATTTTATGTAAAAATTTATTAGAATATATATATAGATATTAAAAAATTTATTGATCTTTTTTAATATATGATTGTCAATTTTAATCATCTTTATTGTTATCAAACAAAATATTAAACGTTTTCGATGGATGCAACTTCCGATAGAATATTAAACATTTTTGACAAACCATTATTAGTCGACAACATTCTGTCGGAAAATTTTGACTTAAGCATCTGTCAAAAATTTCCATTGGAAATTCTTACATTTTTTACAGATATAAATCTGTTGGAAATATTTCATTGGTAATATAACTTTTCCTACGATATTTTTTTCCGTCAGTAAAATCTGACAAAAATATAAATTTTACGACAGATTTGTATTTTTCGAAAAATATTTGTCGATAATTTGCATTTTTCTTGTAGTGTTCGTTCTATCTTTGTCTTTTATGTTGCATTTAATACATAGTTGTTGATAGTTTTTAGTGTGCATTAATAAGTAGTAAATGCATTGCGCTACCTTGAATTTTGTACTTGTTGACTAGGTAATGGTTCCTATGTTAAATAAGGTGGGAGTTTCCATTTTTGCTCATATTTTGTTGGTGTTCTTGGCTTGGTGGGTTGTTTCTTGTATTTTGAACTCTAAGGTATGTTTATGTGTGGTGACATTTTTAGAGAAAAGATAAACACTAGAAGGGAATTGAATATTGTATATAAAAAACTTGCACTTTTTCAAGTTTGTGATGTAGTATCTACAATATATGAAGGATCAATAAGAGTAATCAATAAAATATAGTTTCTTTATATACTAGTTCACCTCAACCATCAAGGTTATGTTCAATTCTCAATCCAACCAAATTGGGTTCCATTAACTTTCAGCAAAGTTATAAGTATTCTTTTACCAAGTCACTTCTGGCTCAAAAAAATGTTCTTTCACTGACTTCTTCAAGCCACTACCCAAGTATTCTTTTACATAAAAGCCTTTTCCAGGCTCAAACCTAAGTATTCTTTTACAGACAAGTCTCTCCAAGCTCAAATCCAAGTATTCTTTTACAGTAAAGCCTTTCAAGGCTCTACCTTATATCAATGGTTGTGAAGGTATTACAAGGTTGCAATTGTCGCCTCTTTTAGACATGATTACAACAATTCATTTGAGTACAAGAAATTTGTTGAAGAAGATTTTCTAAGAGATGAGTACAAAACATTTTTCTATGTTTACACTTTCATTCTCTATATGTGTTTTTTCTTTCTTCTAAGTTTTAGAGCTTCTTATATAGATGATTGTTGCAACTTCTCGAGTCTGATTCATATAACCACTTCATCTTACTCATTTGTCTGATCTTTAGAGAGAGGAAGTATTCGTTAGTGCATTAAATGCTTCAATTAATGTCTTTCACCCAATCCTACTTCTTATCTTTGATAGATCAAGCTACTTATTAGAGTAGAGTAGAAAAGTAGGAACAACAGGAAGCAAAGTCAATGTGTAGACAAGAATGCAATTCTTTTTTAGCACCTTTTTTTTTTGTGAAATCTGAGATCTTTGTCATTTTTCTTGCCACTCTTCATGCTTTTATACACTTTTAACAGAATGTGAGTTCCAAGACAACAACTTTTGATATGTCAAGGTATAAAACATTCATTTGAACATTTAAGTTCATCAATCACGATAAATAATGATCATTATAGATAGTTTGTATGCTTTGTTTGATTAGTTTCGTCTTACAGATGCTACTTTGTCATACTCATTCTAAAACAATGACTTTTACAACACATTTTTTTACTAAAAATGTAGTGTTTGTTATCATTAAAACTTATAAAACATGATAGATCTAAAATTACCTTTTGACTTAACAATGCTTCTATTGGTGTTTACTACTTGTGATGATTTTAAATTGTTGTTGGGTGCAACTGTTTTTGTATGATGTTAAAAAGTAGTGGTTTTGAGGTCAAGGTTGATGGCACTATCTCACAAGATGATGGTTTAAATCATGAGTACGTTGAGGCTTTGAGGGTAGTGGTTAATATTTTTCAATCTAATTTAGATACTAGTTGGTCAAAGAGGGTGGTGTTGGTAATGACCTATGCGCATTTGGAGGTTGAGAAGGAGTAGTGTAGCCAAATGAGGCATATTTTGAGAAGGGGGGGTGATTTGTTGGCACTTCATGTAGCAAAGTTGACTATTGAAAAGAATGTGACTTTGTGTGCGTTTGATAAGTATGCTGGGGAGGTAGAAAATTTATCATTAAAATAGGCTTTGATGATGTCCCAGATTAGGAGCTTCCAAGATCGTGTGATAATGATGAAGGCTGACGAGATCGAGGATTATGTGCACAATTTTCAAAGAGTTGTGCATTGCCAGAACCCAAAAATTTTTGACATTGCCAACAGATAATTTGGATCTCCGATTTGAAAATCTCATCAGCATTGGATTGCCCAAATACCAGAATAATCCTCCGTCTGATGGTTTTGAAAAGAGTTCGAAGGAGTCGCCCCTTATATTTTACACAAAACATCGAAAAAGGAAAATATTTTCAAAAAAGTCAACTTTGGCCTTCATAGCCAGAGTCAGGTTCGGGAGTCGGTTATGTGTAGGGAAGGTATTAGACACTCTACAATGCCCGAATTCGGTACCCTTTGACAAATTTAGCATAATAATGGCGTAATTAAATTTTTACCCCTTTTATTTTATTAAGCATACAATAGTTTATTTTTGCATTATCCTAATCTACAACATACACATCATTTTCATTATCTACATGGTGCCTATTTTATGCTTACAAGAAAAAAAAGTGATAATCAAAGCAATAAAAAATAAAAGAGAAGAATTAGGAACTTCAAAATCAAGCTTTTTATAACTCTTCTTGTAAATCAACATAGTGGTGCTTTTTGACAACCTCTTCACTCAACAAGAATCTCACTATCACTCAAAATTCTCAGGGAGGGGGAAGGAATCAAGTGTGTGGAAGTATGAGCCTCTAACACGCTTTTATAGGCATCTAGGAAAGGAGAACGATCGTTCCCAACATTAGAATGACCATTCCACACCTCAATCCACACCTCAATTTTACATGTGATTAGGTCAACTGAAACGACCGTGTAGAGCCATGTGTGTTACAAAGGGGAACAATCATTCCACCTCTACGAACGACTATTTCGAACCTAGGATTAGGGTTTTGACCCTTTTCTGTGCAAAAATGCTTCCTAGACTTCTCGTGCTCTGTCTTAGCCCGCTTCTGTACTTTTCGTGGACCTCAAGGGTTTCTTCTCTTGTTTCAAAAGTCTCCTGATCCTTGTAGGAAAAGCCTAGACGAAAACCAGTGTCTAATGCATCAAGTGACATTTCATGTGCCTAATCTCCCTTGCAATAAGTTGAGTGTTGACCTTGATCTTATTGATGGTGAGCTATTGAAAGTTGATGATCTTCCTAGCATGGAAGATATGGAGGAGTTATCTAATGGGTGGGAGGATGCATTTGTGGCTTACAAGGTTGGTGGTGCGTTAGCTAGTGGGGCCTTATCTTCTAGCAAGTAGGGCATGATAGATTAATTTTTGTATATCTTTCTATGCATTTTTTTTGGTTTACTTGACTTTTATTAGTATCATATTGTGATATTTTAGCTTTGATTTGTTTTATTAAGTCATTTTGGTTTTAGTTGTAAATTTTAGTTAATTTTTAAATTTTTTCCTATTTTGACATTGTTTCTTGTGCAGACCATATCTAGAGCTCCCGATATTGGATTTGCACGTTCTTAATGTCCTTAGAAAGATACGAGAAATTTCTACAACTTTTCTGTTGGGAGAAAAGGTCAGTTCGGATGTTAAGTGACCTAATATTGCATTCAAAGTTGCAGTCCTGCATAACATTTTCTTTTTCTTTTTAAATTGTAATGTTACGATTTGTTTAGTGATGTAATTAGTTGATTTAGTCGAATGAACCTTTAATTACTCAAATTATTAGGCCCATTAATGTAGTCTATAAATAAGTGTAACACATGTACATTTGACATGATATTCCTCATTTTTCATATTTTAGAGTTAATTTTTCTACAAGTTTCTCTAAATTCTATCTCTCTCTCTCTCTTGGATCTTCTCTCTTTCTTACACAAATTGGATTGCTGCAACATGATTATGATGCGTGACTAGTTCGTTAATCAATACTAGGTTTCAAAAACTATGGTAAAATTCAAGTTCTCGATCTTTTTACCGAATGAGTTCTCTATTTCTCTTCTTCTCTATTCTAGGTTTTCTTTCATTTTTCATGATTATGAATTTTGTTTATGATCTAGAATAGAGATTGAAGATTAATTTTAGATCTAAATTTATATTTAGACCTAAATAACCTAAATCGCCTAATTCAATTGTTCACCGCTCTTAAATTTTATTAAAATTGTGAGATTGTGATTACATTTCATGTTTTGATGGAATTCATAGATCTAAATCTACATTTTTTATTAAGTTCGTGCTGAATTAGGTTGATTGAGAATTCAAATTTATTGTTAAACTATGAAAATTTTACTGTATGGATCAATATTTCTTCGATTGAATTTCTAAATCTTAATTCTCTATTTTGTTGATTAAATACTATGTTGAAATATTAAAAATCCCTTGGATAATTATGTGATAAAATACAAATTAAATGTAATTGTGTCTTCTTGAAGAATGACCTAGGTTACTCCCTATATTGCAATTTTTTTGGGGAAATGTAGTTTACTTTTGATAGTGACTCGGCAATGTTATCAAAATGTCATCGTTGTTGGGGACACAAGTCATTGTGTTTTGATTTTATCACACCTATTATTTGTTTCTTTATATACTAACCTTTTGTTGAGTATTAATGAGTCTTTTCTAATTGTTTCAATTTTGCAAGCAAGGAAAATTTTTTCAAGAAATAATCGCTTCATCCCATGCCATGTAGTGATGGTTGTTGGTAAAAAGTAAAAACTTGGCAACTAGTTCTGGTGCTAATGTTGGTGTTGTTTCTAACACAAATAATCAGAGGCTAGAAAATAAGTTGAATGAGTTGACTACCATGGTGAGGCATCTAGCAATTGGCCAACAACAACTGGTAAGTGTAGTAACTGAGTTTCTAGGAAGAGTGTGTGGCATTTGTGCTTCCAAAGAACATCATTCAGATGCATGTCCTACTATACAAGAAACAGATGCTAATGTTTCTAAAATGTACACTATTAAGCATATAGACCTCCACAGTAGAAACAAAATTATAATCCATAATCTCATACATACAACCCTAGTTGGAGAGATCATCCAAACTTGAAATGGGGGCAGCAACCACAATAGCAACAACAAATACCATTCCAACCTATAGGTAAGTACCCACATCCGTTCAAGTAGCAACAACAACAATTTTCTCCTTCTCCTATGCAAACGAGTAGTCTTTCATTTGAGGAGATGATGCAATAGATGAATGCCAACAATATGAATTTTTAGTAGAATATGACTACCATTGTCCAAGATTTGAAGACTCAGGTTGGACAGTTGGCCACTATAGTCAATCAACTCTAGTCACAAGGTTCTGGCAATCTTCATTCACAAATAGTCATGAACCCGAAGGGCAATGTTAGTGCCATTACCTTGAGGAGTGGTAAGGAGTTACCACAACTTCCACAACAATAATCAAGTGTAGTACTAGAATTTGACTCTTCAACTGTCATTGAAGCAGAAAAATGATGATGTCGTAGTTGTGAAAAATCAAATTCCTCTTCCTTTCCCAAATAGAGCAATAGCAACAAAGAAGAGATTTGAGCCAGATAGTGAGCTGCTAGACATGTTTAAGAAGGTGGAAATCAACATTCCTCTCCTTGATACCATCCGACAAATTCCAAAATATGCAAAGTTCCTTAAGAAGTTATGTACTAACAAGAGGAAATTGAAAGGGGATGAGAAAATGAATATGGGAAGAAATATTTTTGCAATGCTTCAAAACAAGAATGTGATTGCAATTATTCCATATAACTCATTGCCAAATTTGCCATAGAATAGTAAATTTCATTGTCCCTTGTACTATAAGGGAAGAAATTTTTACAAATGCTATGCTAGATCTTGGTGCTTCTATTAATGTCATGCTTGCATCTATTTTTAGATTATTGCATATTGGTTATTTGATGCCGACAGGTGTGGTCATTTAGTTGGCAAGCAGGAGCACTATGCAACCACTTGGAGTTGTGGAAGATGTACTTGTCAAGGTTGAGGATCTAATCTTCCCTACAGACTTTTACATCCTGGATATGGAAGATGAGTCGTCCAGCCATGATACATTAATCCTTGGGAAACCATTCTTTAGGACAGCAAGGTCCAAGATTGATGTGCATGCAGATACTCTTTCTATGGAGTTTGGTGATAATCTTGTGCAATTCAACATCTTTGAGGCAATGAAACATCGAATAGAGATTTAGATGTTATTGATTTAATTAATGATTGCACAAATTTTGATGAGCCTACTAATTTTGCTAATTTCACTAACTCTCAATGTACTTGTGATGATTCATCTATGTGTGTTATTTATGCATAAATTAGTGTGTCCATTTCAAGTACAACAGATTTAGCTACACTAGTAGATGTTTCACCACCAACAGCCAAGCCAACTCCACCCCCACCTTCATTGCCATCCACTATACAACCACCATCATTGGAGCTTAAACCTCTACCTGCACATCTAAAGTATGTTTACCTAGAGCACAATCAAAGGCTTCCATTCACTATAGCCAACAGTCTCAAATCTAACCAAAAAGAGAGATTATTGCAGGTTTAGAGAGACCATAGGAAAACAATTGGTTGGACTCTTTCTGACCTTCTTGGGATTATTCATGCCATATGTATGCACTGAATTTTGCTGAAGGATGAGTTTTGACCTAGGAGACAACCTTAGAGATGACTAAATCCTACCATTTTAGAGAAGGAGGTCATGAAGCTAATCACAGCAGGGAATATTTATCCTATTTCTAACAGTAGGTGGGTTAGCCCTATACAAGTGGTTCCTAAGAAAATTGGGATCACGCTCATTAAAAGTATGGCTTACTCCATAATCATTTGGAAGTTCTAACCTATATGCATTATTTTTTTTATTCTTTGGACGACTTGAAAAGGACCATTCCTTTTAGGGTTGAGTTTAGACTTCCTCTTAGTAGGGAACTTTTTCTTCCTAATGTGAAGTCAGACCCAATTTCCTTCCTCGAAGATGATATATTTCTTGTTCTTATTGTTATATTTTGTATATCTCTATGTTTTTTTGTTGTATTTGAGTTCTAACCCTCTAATGTAATTTTCTAACAAACTTTTCCCTAGATGCTTCTTTATGTATGAAAAAAGTGACATTTGGAAAATGTATCAAATCTATAGGTGTAAGAGGGTTAAAACCATACACAACTTTGAATGGAGAGATTTTGGTGGTCTTACGGACCACTCTATTGTATGCAAACTCTATGCGTGGGAGATATTCATCCGATGACTTGTGGTTCCCTTTTAATATTGTCCTCAACATTGTAGATAGAAACCTGTTCACTACTTTTGTTTACCCATCAATCTATCAGTGATAGGAAGCAAAGAACACGAGCTTAGTTCCTGACCATCCCTAGAGAGTCCTCTAAAAATAGCTTAGAAACTTAGTATCCCTATTTGAGCCTATGGTTTTGGATAGTCCATGCAACCTAACCACTTTTCTAAAGAATAACCTACCAATGTTGTTGGAATCGCCCATTTTGTGGCATGGAATAAAATGTGACAGTTTGCTAAAATTGTACACTACTACAAATGTGGAACCCATTCCTCTTTGGGTTCTTGGAAATCCTAGGACAAAGTCCATACTGATATCAACCCAAGAAGAGGTGGACAAGGGTAAACGTGTGTATTTTCCATAAGACATTATTTTAGACTTAGCTTGAAGATAAGCTATACATCTAGAACAATATCTTTAGACATCTTTTCTCATATGCAGCCAAAATAATTCTTCTTTAAGTATTGAAAAAGTTTTATCAATTCCAAAATATCCCATAAGCCCAACTTTATGGCTCTTTTTTGTTAAGCATTAGGGTATACATAACTTTCCTTATTTAAATAAATACCCCTCAGAAATATAGAAACTATTTTGAGCCTTATGGCTACACTCAGTAAAGATAGAAGCAAATTCAAGGTCTTTTTCATACAATTCATTTATGTCTTCAAATCCTAAGATTTGAGATCCAAGGGAGACAAGCAATGTATGCCTTCTGTATAAAACATCCACCACTAGATTTGTTTTTCCCTTCTTGTATTTGATCACATAAGGGAATTGTTCCAAAAAATCTACCTATTTTGCATGTCTTTTTTTTAGCTTGCCTTAACCCTAAAATATTTAAGTGACCCATGATCACTATGTATGACAAACTTTTTGGAAGCAAGGTATTCCCAAGTTTGAAGGGTCCCTTACTAAAGCATATAACCTTTTTGTCATAGGTGGGATATTTGAGGAAGACACCATGTAATTTTTCACTAAAATATGAAATTTGGAGTCTTCCTTGCAACAAAACAACTCCCACACCTATTTTAGAAGTATCACATTCTAGCTGAAAAGTTTTTGAAAAGTCAGGTAGAGTTAGAGCTTGTGCATGGGTGAGTTTATCTTTTAGTATGTTAAAGACTTTATTCTATTTTTCACTCCATAATAATGGAACAAAACATATATATAAGCTAACCAACCCATGGAAGCTTCTAATATCTCCAACACTCTTAGGAGTGAGCAAATCTTATATAGCCTTGATTTTTTTTTTTTTTTACTAACTACAAAACCTAAGAAGATAACACTATCTACACAAAAGGTACATTTCTCAACATTAGCAAAAAGGTTATTTTCCCTAAGAACTAACAAAACTTGCCTTAAGTGATGGAAATCCCTTTGGAGAGACTAGATTGATGTAGTTCTCCTCCAAGTCTTCTTGAACGGATCTTTCCTCATTGGTCTCTTCCTAGATTTTCCAATGGCCTCCAATGGTGTTAGAAGCCATCATCAAAAACATATGAAAAGGTAGAATTCCCCTTGGTTGACACTACACTCAAGGAGTGATAAGTCACTCCAAGTCTTACCACACTCAAGAGAGGATAAGAGAAATGGAACAAGTTTCAAGGGAGAAACAAGCTTTGAGAGAGAGAATTAGAGAAAATTCAATCTAATTCATTAAAATTCCAAATTAATTTTTGACCATTACATGTATTCCTACATATAGAAGCTTGGTTGACTTATGGTGCAAGCTAGACTAACCATGGTTAGTTATCTTGTACTTAAGCTAACCAGTTCTAGTTACCTGCCTAAAAGCTTATGGAGCAAGCTAAGCTAATCCTAGTTTAGAAATAACCTAGGTTAGCTTAAGTTAACTCCATCTACCTAACCTACTGATTACTTTTAACTAGTTTGTTGAGATGTCACTTTCAAGGTCATGTGACTTATTTTAACAAACTTGGATGGCTTCCTCACCAAGCTTGGACGTCTAAACCACTTGCTTAAGCAAGTGGACGTCCAACCTTGGTGGATTTGAAGTTTGTTTGGATCATCCAAGCCCAAATAAGTCCATAGTCTAGTCTAGTTACACCTCCCCTAAACTACTAATTACACCCTTAAAGAAAAATACAAGGACAAAATTTTTATATTACTTGACCCAAAATACATGGTCAAAAATATTCTATACAATCAATACTAAGAAGAAAATACATGTAAAATAATCAATAGGAGTTCTTAAGGTAAGATACGCCTCCAAATGTAGGGTACCCTACAAAATAAGGGTAAATGCCCTACAATTTTTCCAACCATCTTTATCATCCTTCACTCTTCTTGGTCTTATCTCTTCCAAAGGGATCCTTGGGCAGTAGGTTTCCATCATCAAGTGTCCTAGGTGACTAATTAAGTTCCTACTAAAAACTAAAATATCATCAAAATAAACAATTACAAGCATTCTTATACAATCCCTCAAGACATGGTCCATCAATCCCAAAAGGCGTCACTAGCCACTCATATAATCCAAAACTTAGCCTTAAAATCATTTTTCACTTATCACCCTCTTTGATTCGAATTTAGTGATAACCACTCTTAAGGTTTAATTTGGAAACTATAGTGGAACCATATAATTCATCCAACATATCATTCAATCTAGGGATTGGGTGCCTATACTTAATGATAATTTTATTTATGTCTCTACAGTCACAACACATCCTTCATTTCCTATTTTTCTTGGGCACCGATAACATAGGAATTGTACAAGGATTGAGGCTCTTTTGAACCTAACCCTTATTGTGGAAGAAAATATGCACAAAGTTTTAATGATACCAAAGCATTAAAGAAAATAAAGGTCAAGTTAAAGCAAGCTGATCAAGAAGCAAGATCTCAAGTAATAACTAGATAAGTCTTGACTGCTTAGCTTAGTATGTAAAATGAACTTTTAGAATTTTCAAATTTCACTTGGCCATTAAAATAAGGATTTCAAGAAAACCTAAACTTAATCTTTTTGAATATAAGAATAAGTGGTTTGAAAAGAAAGCAAAAGAGTATTCAAAAGATTAAACAAAAATATTCTTAACTGGAAAATAAAAGCTTTCTATATCTTAAGTTTTCATAAAGCTAATTTTGGTATTATTAGTCTGGTAATCGATTACTAGGGCATGTAATCGATTACCAGAGGATGGAAACTTCTATGTTCAAAATTGAAATGTTAAATGGTCTCTGGTAATCGATTACAATGACTGGTAATCGATTACCAGAATAGAAAATTTCAAAATTTGAATTTGAATTATACGTTTCAATCATTTTGAACTTTAACTGTTGTAATCGATTACCAAGTCTTGTAATCGATTACCAGAGCCTATTTTCTGAAAAATTATCACTACAAGAAAAATTGTTATTATCTACGGAAATTTTTCCGTAGATAACATTTAATTATCTACGGAATATTATCTACGGAAATATTTTCGTAGATAACATTTAATTATCTACGGAATATTATCTACGGAATATTTTCCGTAGATAATATTTAATTTTCTACCGAATATTATCTACGGAATTTTTTCCGTAGATAATTTCCAGTTATCTACGGAAATATCCGTAGATAACTTATCTACGGATATTTCCGTAGATAACTGGAAATTATCTACGAAAAAAATTCCGTAGATAAATTCCGTAGGTAAAACTTTTTTTTTATAAAATAATTAAAATATTTAATTTAACATCATTAAAAAAAATAATCATTATAAAATTTATTTTTTTTAGTTTAATTATTTATTATAATACTTTTTATTTACTAAAAAATTATTTTTAATTAAAATATAATTTAGAATAATGAATAGCTTTAACTTTTGTGTACCATATTTAATGGAAAACATAAAGAAAAGATGAATTCAATTTTACTTTATTAAACGTAAGAAACAAATTAAAGATTGAATTTTTTTAACAAATAAAAACTAATATAACAATTAATAATTTATATTTCTATTTATATTAATTATAAATATTTCTTATATTATATAATAATTCATATAATTTATTTAATATTTTTGAAGTTAAATTTGATTATCTTATTTTTAAAAGATTCAATAATTAATTTTCTTATTTAAATATTAAATTTATTTTGAAAATACTCAATTGAGTCTTTAATTTTTTAAAATATATTAATTTAATCAAATTTCTTTTCCTTTTAACTTCAATTATTTTTAAAGATGAATTAAATATATATATATTATTATTATTCATAATATAATAATTAATTATCGAGTGGTGTGTAATACTTAATAAAAGTTACACCCGGTATTACTGTTAGTATAACCTGTTTGTCTATATATATAGAGACAGAGACAAAGAGACTGAGGAAATGAATGGAAGAAAAATAGTTAAATATATAGTTGTTTGATTATATGTATATAGTAATAGATAAAGGAAAATATATATACGTCATCTTGTAACTAATTTTTGTCTCCAAAATAATGGATAATTATATACCCTCAATTCTTAAGAAATAAATAAATAATTTTTAGTTATTAATTTAACTTTTTATTAAAAGATTTAAAGACATGAAATGTATAATGGTATGTGATAACCTAAATAAATAAATAATTTTTAATTATTATTAACGATCAAACTGTTCAATTTAAAAATTTTAATGCATAGATCAAATTTGCAAATTTGTAAAAAATTTAAAAATCATTTGATACTTCATTTCATTAATTCAAATTGACGGATAATCATAGAATCATTTTATACATTGATTAAAATTAATGAAACGAAGTATCAAATGATTTTTAAATTTTCTAACAATTTACATATTTGATCTATGCATTAAGAACTTTAAATTGAACGGTTAGATAATTGAAATTTCATAGAGAAAATGAGTTATTGAACGGAGTAAGTCTATGTAACTCTTAGAGTAAAAAGATCCATCTTCTTTAATATATATATATATATATATATATATATATATATATATATATATAATTTGCTTTCCTTTTGTGTTTCATTTTCTGTTTATGGTTTTTTAGTTTATTAGTTGTCATCGTACATGTGTTTGTTACCTTTTTCTTTAATTTGGATTTTATACGATGTAAGTTTTAATTAGATATTCAGCGAATCATATTAATAAAGATTTCAACAAATTATATTACTATTAAACATCCGATAAATAAGGATATATTTAAAGAAATAACTTATTTAAGATATTATATAATAAATTTTTATGTAATAAGATCAATGAATATTGATATGTTTTAAGAAATAATACTTGTTTATCATGAAAATAAATTTTGATTGAAAATAAAATAAAAATATAAAAAGTAACTAAATAACTTTCAAAATGACATTCTATATCACAATAATATTAAAATGATTTTATCTAATTTTTTTTTTAAAAAAATAATATTAAAAATTAAATATTTTTATAAATATTAGAGATGTTAAATCACTTTGTGCCACTAATAATGATAGGTAGATAAAATATTAGAAGATTTTACGTAGTTATTTAGAGAGAATATAATTTTTTTTATATTCAAAGAAAAAGTGTTATACATAAAACTTTAAGATTTTGTTAAAATTTCAAAATTGAACTATTACTATTGTTATTATAAATATATTATTATTTTAAATTTGAAATACTATTATTTTGCATTTAAATTAAATTATATTAATCATTATTTTCAAGTTTAAATTAAAATATTATTTATATATTAATTTAATTAATAAAAAATATAATATAGTAATTTTAAAAATAATTGTATTTTAAAGATATTTATTTCCTATTATTTATAGGAGTTAAAATGGTAGTTTTTTTTTTAAATAAAAAATATATTCTTAAAACACAAAACGTCACAAAGAAGAGAAGAGAGGCAAAGTTTAAACCCTAATATACAGAGAAGAGAGGCACGAGGTTCGTGAGAGGCACGATTTTAAACCCTAATATACAGAGAAGAGAGGCACGACACTTTCAGAAAGCTCAAAATTTGAATTGGAATTTGAGTGAGAAGGTGTCGATGATACCGAAGGAGCCGGAGCAGGTGATGAAGATGAGAGGCGGTTGTGTCTTGGGGAAGAAAACCATTCTCAAGACCGAGCATTTCCCTGGTTGCCAGAACAAGCGTCTGTCTCCTCAAATCGAAGGCGCTCCCAATTATCGCCAGGTAGGTCTTCTTCTTCGCTTTTTTTCTTTCCTTAATCCTATTCTGCTCTTCATTTCATTTCAATGTCGTTATTCTTAGGCATCCGACTCCTTGCATGTTCACAGTGTTGCCATTCCCACGATTCATGGAATACGGATGGTTCTCAACCACATTGGCGCTCGATTCAAAGTTCTCTGGATTAGCCTTCGCGAGGAGCCGGTCTGTTATGCTTTTTCGAAACTATTTGTCGTTTCTGCAATTTAGTTCAGCCTAATTCTTTCTTCTTACTCGTTAGTTCAGCTTTAATACTTTAACTCGGTCTTTCCTAACTTTTTTTTTATTTTTTTTTTATTTTCTTCCTTTGTTGGAATCAGCTTGAGTACATTAATGGCCGTCCCTTTGTTTTGCGAGATGTGGAGAGGCCCTTCTCCAACCTTGAGTATACGGTATGTTGCGCTGGCTGTCAATTTAGTGTGATGCTTTGCTTATAATTTGGTTGAATGATTGAGTTTGTTGAGTTGTGTGGCATTCTGTGCTTAATTAGGGAATTAATAGGGAGAGGGTTGAGCAAATGGAAGCTCGTTTGAAAGAAGACATTCTGGTGGAAGCTGCAAGGTATTTATGTGCTGCGTTAACTGCAGCTTGTCCTTTGAATTTGTGCTTGTCTTTACTCATTACTGTTTATCTTATTTGCATGTGGATGCAACAGATATGGAAATAAGATCCTTGTGACTGATGAACTGCCAGATGGGCAGATAGTGGACCAATGGGAGCCCGTGTCAAGTAATTATGTGAAGACACCACTAGAGGTATGGCTGAAACTTGTTTGCTTTGGGAGTGTCATAATTCTCAATCAATTTTCTGATAGAAATGCATCAAGGTTGTTTTCTTTGCTGTAGGTGTATCAGGAATTGCAAGTGGAGGGATATCTTGTTGATTATGAACGTGTTCCTATAACGGATGAAAAATCACCAAAAGAATTAGATTTTGATATTTTGGTTAGTTCTTTCACTTCTTTCACCAAAGTATTGATACTCCACTGATGGAGGTATTTATTTTCACCTCAATGTTATTAAGTTTATAATAAAATTGATTTAGTTGCATATTAGCTTTTCATATATTTTAGAGTTAGCAAATATATTTTCTTTGGTTTAAATTTATTTGAAAGTGTTTGAGCAACCTTGAAGTCTTTAAATTTAATTAGCAATGTAGTAGGAAACAACTTTTCTAGTTCTACTTTTTTAAAAGGTTATTTGTAGTGCTATGCTTGTTTAGGAAATTTATATATTTTTTTTGAAACTTATATCCAACACTTATGAAAAATATTATTTTTCCCTCCCAAATTATGCTTATCCAAAGAACCATATAGTGGTTGGTGGTTTCTAATTGCTTCAACCTTTTGTTGCCTCAAAGATACCAAGTTGAGATTAAATTAATTAAATGAGCTCCAGATTTATCTACCCTTACCACAAACATAGAACAGAAGATGTTCTTTTGTTCCATTCTTGAAAGTAATAAAAGACTTTTATTTTATTGGCTTGAACTTATACTCCTGTTGCAACTCTTTTGCCCCCCTTTTCCATTTTAGATGGTTGTTACTAGTATGTTGATAGATACAGCAACAATTCCACAATACTGTGCAGTTTTTTGTTATTGTTTCCTGTTTCACTGTATTGATCACATTGATTAGATTATTAGCTGCCCTTTTTTAATTTGGCTTGTTATTCAAACAAAAACAAAGGAAAAAGGCCAAACAAGTTGGACCTGCATCATTAGCTGCAAACTGAAAAGTGATCCTAATCCTAAAAACAATCTCATTTTTCAACTTTGAGATGCTCTGGTAGAGAACTTGGGATCATGGATATTCTTTTAGGGCAGCTTTAATGCAATGAAGTTCAAAACAGTCGCAGTAGCCATTCAGAGTCCCTACTTCTATTTTTTAAAACATCGTAACTTACTTTAATCTCTGTAAAAAGTGTAACAAGCAATAGTGAGATAGATTTAACCAGACATTGTACATCTTTAATCTGTGTAGCGTACTTTGGATCTTTCGTATATATTTCATTCATTTCTTTTTAAGAATCACTATTGTGTATGCCAATCATGATCAGTTTTGCTCCAATTTTACTTTGGGACAGGCTTATGCACGAGAGGTTGATGAGCACAAACGCACATTGCTTTTGGTTAACAAGGCCGATCTTTTACCTGCTTCTATCAGGTTTGGTTGTCTGATTCCCATAAGAGGTTTATATTGTACCAAATATTGCCCTTTATTGTATCATGGCTTATTATTTTGTCCTGTCTTATCTTTCCCTGCAGAGAGAAATGGGCAGAATATTTTCGTGCCAATGATATTCTCTTTATCTTCTGGTCAGCTAAAGCTGCTACTGCAGCTCTGGAAGGCAGAAAGCTTGGTTCATCATGGGTGGATGTGGATGATAACATGGGGAGAACTAATAACCCAGACACAAAGATATATGGAAGAGATAAGCTTTTGTCCCGCTTGCAATCAGAGGCAGAAGAGATAGTTGACAGAAGGAGAAATTCAGGCTCTTCTTTACTCCTCCCCAGATGTACATTCATTCTTTTCACCCTGTCAATATTTTCTGTAATTTAAAAGGCTTGTATGTTACGTAAAAATCTGGATAATTAATATTTTTTTTATCAGTAATGGTTTTGTATGCAATCATATAGAAATATCCACAAGGTAGTTTTTTATTTTTTATTTTTATCTAATATTTGCTGTGTTCTTTTCTTAAGTGCATGAAATCTTAAAGTTGATGATCTTCTCATGATCATATATACACACTTTTTTTTCATTATTGTTATGCAATTTTCTGCTGCATTTTTTTTTTCTGATTGCATTTTGTTTTTGAGTTTTGTTGCCGGTGCTTGTGTAATTGTGTTGATTGTTGAAGCGGATTTTATTTTCTTTTATTTTATTTGATTTGAATTGTTTGACTGTTTTGAATTTGAGTTGCTATTAGATATTTTGGTGCTGGTTTTCATTTTTAATTATTGTTATGCAGTTTTTTGTTACATTTTTTTTTCTGATTGGATCTTGTTTTTGAGTTGCGTTGCTGGTGCTTGTGTAGTTCTGTTGATAATCTAAGAGAAATTGTTGTTTTTTTTTTATTTTTTTTATTTTTTGTTTTATCTACGGAAATTTCCGTAGATAACTTATCTACGGAAATTTCTGTAGGTAAGTTATCTACGGAAATTTTCGTAGGTAAGTTATCTACGGAAATTTCCGTAGGTAAGTTATCTACGGAAATTTCCGTAGGTAAGTTATCTATGGAAATTTCTGTAGATAACTTACCTACAGAAATTTCCGTAGATAAACGCATCCGTAGATAAATTCCGTAGATAAACGCATCCGTAGATAAATTCCGTAGATAAACGCATCCGTAGATAAATTTTATATCCGTAGATAAAATCCGTAGATAACGTTATCTACGGAAAATTTTCCGTAGATAACGTTATCTACGACCTTATTATCTACGGATTTTTTTCCGTAGATAATCCGTAGATAATTATCAGTTATCTACGGATTTTCATCATTATCTACGGATTTTTTCCGTAGATAATGCTGATTTTTCTTGTAGTGTATAGAGAGTTACAACTCTTCATGAAAAGACATAACCCAAGAAACAATTGTCTATAAATACCTATAATTTTTCAGAGAAAAGTGACGAACTCTATTTGTGAAAATAATCTTTACAAATCACTTGGCCAAAATCATTTGCAAAATCTCTAAAGAGTTCATCAAAGATCATGAAAGTGTAATATCCACTCTTCAAGAGAGTCATTCTGTAATACTTAATAGATCATTGGATCTGTAAAGGAGAAAGGGTTTTTCTCCTTGTTGGTGTTTGAATCTCAACACAAGGAAAGGGAGTTCCGAGGTGTTGGAGGATTCATTTTCTTGTAAAGTTTACAAGAGTAGTGGAAATCTCAAATGGGAGACTTGAGGACTGGAAGTAGGCAGGATTGGTCGAACTAGTATAAAATCAAGTTTGCAATTCTTCTTTCCCTACACTTTTAATTTCTTGTTATTAATTATAATTGTGTAGTTTGCATCTTCATTCATTCTTTACATACAAATTTGTCTAAGGAAATAAATTGATTAAGAAGTAATTGGAAAATTTTTTATAAGAGGAAATTTAGTAAACTTAATTCACCCCCCCCCCCCCTCTTAAGTTAATTGAGGCTAAGGGACTAACAAATGGTATCAGAGCAGGTTTCTTGTAGAAGGCTTAATAGCTTCAAGAATTGAAATGGCCTCATCAAATTTTTTATTTCCCGAGGGTAACTCTATTTATAGACCCCTTATATTCAATGGTGAAGGTTATCATTATTGGAAATCTAGGATGCAAATTTTTATAGAAGCCATAGATTTAAACATATGGGATGCTATTGAAAATGGTCATTTCATTCCCTCTGTAGTAGTAGGCAATGAAATTAAAAATTTGCCCAAAGATCAATGGAATGAAGATGATAGAAGAAAGGTTCAATATAACTTAAAAGCCAAAAATATAATCACTTTTGCTTTAGGAATTGATGAATATTTTAGAATTTCAAATTGTAAAAATGCTAAAGAAATGTGGGATACATTTGAAGTAACACATGAAGGCACTAATGATGTGAAAAGATCTAGGATAAACACTCTCACTCATGAATATGAATTATTTAGAATGAATCAAAATGAAAGCATACAAGACATGCAAAAGAGATTTACACATATAATTAATCATCTTGCATCTCTAGGAAAAGTGTTTCCTAATGAAGATCTTATTAACAAAGTTTTGAGATGTTTGAGTAGGGAATGGCAACCGAAAGTGACTGCAATTGTTGAATCAAAAGATCTAACAACCATGTCTCTTGCATCTCTATTTGGAAAACTTCAAGAGAATGAAATGGAATTGATGAGACTAAGTCAAAATGAAAATAGTGATAAAAAGAAGAAAAGTATATCACTTAAAGCATCTTCATCCTCTCATGAAGAAAATGAAAAAGAAGACAACATTGAGGAAGATGATGATGATGATGAAGATTTCAATCTCTTTGTAAAAAGATTCCACAAATTCCTAAGGAATAGAGGAAATATAAGAAAATTCAATTTCAACATAAAGAAGAAAGGAGAAGAATCTTCTTCAACTCCAAAATGCTATGAATGCAATCAACTGGGTCACTTAAAATTGGAATGTCCAATTTACAAAAAGAAGATGGAGAAGTCAAACAACAAAAACTTCAAGGATAAGAAAAGCAAGAAAGTATATATCACTTGGGAAGAAAATGATATGATGAACTCTGCAAGTGATTCAGAAAATGAAGTTGTAAATTTGGGACTCATGGCCAAAGATTACAAAAGCGAAGAAGAGGTAACATCGTCTAACAATGATATCTCTATTACCTTTGATGAATTGCAAGATGCATTTAATGATTTACACAAGGAATCTTTTAAACTTGCAAAATTAGTATCATCATATAAGAAAACAATTTCAAACTTGGAAAAAGAGATTTCGAAATTAAATAATGAATTAGATGATCTTAAAACTGAAATTAGGATAATAAATTCTAAAGAAGAAAATCAAGAGATTAAAAATAATTTAGAAACAAATAAAATAAATCATCCATGTTCAACATGCAATAGATTTAAAGAAGAAATTAGTAACCTAAGAAACACTCTTGCAAAATTTATTAGTGGAAGAAATAATTTGGATATAATATTAGGAAAACAAAAATGTGTATTTGATAAGGAAGGATTAGGATATAATCCTCAAAAACAACAAAAGAAATACAAAAATTTCTTTGTTCCCACACAAGTTACTAGTTCTCCATTCACAACATGTTTTTATTGTGGAAAGAAAGGTCATAATTCTTCAACTTGCTTTATTAGAAATAATTTTAACAATCTCAAGAATATGGTATGGATTCCTAAAGGTTCTTCTGTTATTACTAACATTAAGGACCCAAAGAAAGCTTGGGTACCAAAATCAATTCATTCTTTTTCTTGAAGGATTCCAAAGACCAAACTTGGTACATTGATAGTAAATGTTCCAAGCACATGATAGGAGACAACAATAAAGGAAAAATACTTGGCATTGGAAGAATTGGTACAAATTTCTCAACCTCCATAGAAATTGTCTTACTTATGAATGGTCCTAAACATAGTTTATCAAGTGTGAGTCAATTATGTGATAAAGGTTTCTCTACATCTTTTGATTCACAAAAATGTCTTGTTGAACATAAAAATGATGAATCATGGTTATGGCATAAAAGAATTGCTCACTTAAACATGAAACACTTAAATAAATTAATCTCAAAAGATTTAGAAATAGGATTACCAAAAATTAAATTTGAGAAAAATCAAACTTTGTGATGCATGACAATAGAAGAATCAATTCATGTTATATTTGATGAAACTAACCTTGTTTGTCCAAGAAAAGATATTATTGATGATATTGTAGAAAAGCTTTGAAGATACTCATATTCATGAGCAAACTCAAAAGGACAAAGAAAATGAAGGAATGGAGGATTATATAATTCAAGAGAATCAAACAAACATGATTCCTCAAAGAGAGTTGAAAATCTCAAGAAATCATCCTCTTGAAAATATCATTGGAGACATATCAAAAGAGGTAACTACTAGATACTCTCTCAAAGAAGCATGCAATAATTTGGTTTTTGTTTCTAAAATAGAAGTTAAAAATCATTGATGAAGCCTTAAATGATGAACATTGGATAAATGCTATGCAAGAAGAGTTAAATCAAATTAAGAGAAATCAAGTGATGGAATAACACTAAGGCCGAGAAGACCAAGAGGTGACATACTAAAGGAGGCAAGAGGAATGGGATAGTAAGGCCATTTTTGGACCATTAGCTCCTAAGTTTTATAGCATTTATTTCTTTATTCCTATTTTGCCCTTGTCTTTAATTTCCAATTTTTCCCTTGTATTTTGGGGTATCTTAGTCATAGGATTTATTTTCTTGTATTTCCAATTTTACCCTTGTATTATGGGGTGTTCTAGATGATTAGGGTTTTAATTTTGGGCTAGGGTTTAACATTAGGAGGTGACGCATTTTTTTTGGTGACCTTGGACCTATTTTTTTGGTGTTAGAAAGGCTTAGGCCCAAGTGGAGGGCAAAGGTTGCATGGTCTTATCATGCACCTAGATATAGCCAATCTAAACCCATAGATTCCATCCTTGGCCACCAAGTTGCATCTAGGGTTCATTTGCATTTCATTTGGAATGCATTTGCCTACTCCAAATGCAACCCTAGATGCCTCCCCTCCTATAAATACCCAACACCCCACCACTTGTAAATACTTTGGATTATATGAATTTGAGAGAGCATTTCTTTGCCTCAAATCCTATCCTTAGTCACTAGGTTAGTTTCGGCTAGCCACCTTCATTCTCCACCCTTGGAGAGTGAAACCCTAGATTGGCCTCCATCTACACTTGGAGTGAGCCAACCTTGAGCATTCATACACCATTCACCATACACCACCACCCTAAAACACTTCCGCCACCATACTCTTGTTCACGCATATCTTCCTTTTCCCATCCTAAATCATCCTTTGTCTACCCTTTGGTGAACCTAGGTCAAGGGCAAGGAGTCTCCCTTCATCACACTATCATCAACCATGGAAGGAGGAAGCCATCAAGTGGTATCTAGAGCCAAGGTTCATCAAGGGTAAAACTTTGTCTTCCTTGTCTTCTTGCTTGTTTTTCCTATTCGGTCTTTTCTCTACTCCTTCTCATTTCTTGTGTGGCCGAATAGTTTAGGGCTCATTCTTTGTTCCTTGTGAGCCTTCCTTGAATATTATAGGTTTCCATTATTAGGTGTTTCCATGCTTTTTCATTTTTAGGTTTGAGTCTCATATGAATATGCTTTTTGATTTTTGAATCTTTTAAGTTTTGTCAAAGTTTTGTTTCCTATATTTTGTCAAAAAAAATTCCATGTATGTATGCCAAACACTTTGCATGAATGCATGAATCAAAATATATGATAGTGGGCGTGACATATAGAAGCTTTTTAGGGGTCATTCATGCATGCTACTTAGTCCTAGCATGTTCTTTGTATTTTTGAGTTTCCATGTGTGAAATGCTTCCTTGCACATGCATAAAAATTGCTGCCCACTTTTCCCTTGCATTCCACTTGTTATGGTCTTTATTTGATGCTTAATAACCCTAAAAGAATCTAAGAGGTGTGCTTAAAATTTTATGCAAAACAACTTGTACTAGATAGTACAAATCAATTTCCACTCAAAAGATTCTAGGGCATGGTATGAAAGACTAAGTAAATTTCTTTTGGAAAAAGAATTTACAAGTGGAAAGGTTGATATAGCATTAATTTATCAAAAGAAAAATGAATGATATTCTTATAGTGCAAATTTATGTTGATAATTTATTTTTGGAGCTACTAATGATCACTTGTGCAAAGAGTTTTCTAATGATATGCAAAGTGAATTTGAATTGTCCATGATAGGCGAGTAAATTTTTTCCTTGCACTACAAATAAGGCTTGGAATGGAAAATTCTTGGCTTGCTCTTTTCCTTTGGATTATTTTGTTATTATATTCTTTTTGATGTTGCCAAAGGGGGAGAGAAAGGATTAGGATCACAAAAGGAAAACCACAACATTTATGACCACAAAGGGGGAGAGATAAGACCACAAAGGAAAAGAAAATGTTTATTTTCTTTCTAACATTACTTTGGGCTAAGTTTGTCTAAAATATTTTGACAAAAATATTCTTGATGCCCAACTTGACACTTATGTTTTAAAAATATATACATTGATCTCTAGAATCTTTTTCAAAACATAAGTACAACTCCTTTTATAAAATAAAAGGAACTTCAATCAATACTTTACTAAGGGAGAGTTTAAGGGGGAGTGATCGAAATATATTGTTTTATTTTCTTTCCCTTTACAGTGAATTGTCATCATCAAAAAGGGGGAGAATGTGGAAGAAAATATGCACAAAGTTTTAATGATGCCAAAGCATTGAAGAAAATAAAGGTCAAGTTAAAGCAAGCTGATCAAGAAGCAAGATCTCAAGTAATAACTAGATAAGTCTTGACTGCTTAGCTTAGTATGTGAAATGAACTTTTAGAATTTTCAAATTTCACTTGGCCATTAAAATAAGGATTTCAAGAAAACCTAAACTTAATCTTTTTTAATATAAGAATAAGTGGTTTGAAAAGAAAACAAAAGAGTATTCAAAAGATTAAACAAAAATATTCTTAACTGGAAAATAAAAGCTTTCTATATCTTAAGTTTTCATAAAGCTAATTTTGGTATTATTAGTCTGGTAATCGATTACTAGGGCATGTAATCGATTACCAGAGGATGGAAACTTCTATGTTCAAAATTGAAATGTTAAATGGTCTCTGGTAATCGATTACAATGACTGGTAATCGATTACCAGAATAGAAAATTTCAAAATTTGAATTTGAATTATACAACGTTTCAATCATTTTGAACTTTAACTGTTGTAATCAATTACCAAGTCTTGTAATTGATTACCAGAGCCTATTTTCTGAAAAATTATAGAGTTACAACTCTTCATGAAAAGACATAACCCAAGAAACAATTGTCTATAAATACCTATAATTTTTTAGAGAAAAGTGACGAACTCTATTTGTGAAAATAATCTTTACAAATCACTTGGCCAAAATCATTTGCAAAATCTCTAAAGAGTTCATCAAAGATCATGAAAGTGTAATATCCACTCTTCAAGAGAGTCATTCTGTAATACTTAATAGATCATTGGATCTGTAAAGGAGAAAGGGTTTTTCTCCTTGTTGGTGTTTGAATCTCAACACAAGGAAAGGGAGTTCCGAGGTGTTGGAGGATTCATTTTCTTGTAAAGTTTACAAGAGTAGTGGAAATCTCAAGTGGGAGACTTGAGGACTGGAAGTAGGCAGGATTGGCCGAACCAGTATAAAATCAAGTTTGCAATTCTTCTTTCCCTACACTTTTAATTTCTTGTTATTAATTATAATTGTGTAGTTTGCATCTTCATTCATTCTTTACATACAAATTTGTCTAAGGAAATAAATTGATTAAGAAGTAATTGGAAAATTTTTTATAAGAGGAAATTTAGTAAACTTAATTCACCCCCCCCCCCCCTCTTAAGTTAATTGAGGCTAAGGGACTAACATTTATCCAACAGCTCTTGAACTTGAGACTTTATTTCCTCGTTGTTATTCTTTTTTTCCTTGATTTTGGAAGTCATTGGGGTAAGGAAAAATTGTAATTTCTTCGTATCTTGAGTTGTTGTTGTTATTGTTGCTTGTTGTGCTGGTTAGCTCATTGGTAGAAACTTAGGTTGAAATTGATGTGATGAAGTTGAATATTAGGGTTTAAAGTTTAAGGTTTAGGGTTTTTGAGGAAGAATTAATGAGTTGGAGTTGGTTTGATGATGCATGTCAGTTTTCTAAGGGTTTTCATGTTATTTAATTTGTAGGGAATGAGTCTTCTAAGTTGCATGGATGAATCATGGTGTTGATAGTTGGATCTTGGAGTGAAAATGCAAGTTTCAATGGTGGAATTCTACCTCTCGCCCAACAAGATGCAAATTGCACTTTGCACGCATGGATATCTGACGAACAACGACCCGTAATAATATTTTTTCTCATTGACCTAAGCATCACCTAATGAGAAAATGGTTTTGTAGGTAGTCTCACCCAACAAGACATAGCATGCTTGGCGAGAGAACTCACAAGGAGTTTTATTCAATTAGCAAGTTATGTTACACTTTTGCACTTTGTATTTGGTTTTCTTTGGGAAATTATTGTAGAAGTAGCTTAACCTTATTGAGATTTGAAAACAAACACATAAAACAACATAGCAACTTAAACAACACTTAACAACATATATCATCACACAACATGCAACTCATATGTTCAACACACGACACAATGTTAAAATATCTTATTAGTTGACAATATAAAACTATTCTACACTGTCAGTGCATAATCATTAAACTCTTTTTCTTTTACGGGCTTATTAACGACTTTTGAACATGAGACTAAAATAAAGGGTTTTCTTTTTTTAAATTTCAGGGACTAAAAAATCATTTTAAAATTTGATAGAAAAAATAAATTTACCTCATATTTAAGGGATTAAAAACATATTTAAGTCTTTAAATTTTTAACCATTCCACTTCTTTATAAAAGAATTTAAGTAACAAACTAAACATAAGCTTAAGCTCCAAGGGTGAAAATAAATTGAACCAACTTGAAGAGAGATCGAAACTTAATCCGATAATTAGCTTGTTGAATTTGTTTTATAAACTAAATGCGTTGAATTTGAGTTTGATAAATAAATTAGTCAAACTTGAGTTGCGTATAATTTGTCTTGTTTTGTTCTTGAAGCAGCTCAACATATAAATAAATAGTTTTTATAATTGACTTTTTATTTTAGTCCAACTTATTAAAATTTGAAAAAACCTTCAAAACTTGGTTCTAAGTTAATAGTAATATAAAAAATAGGCCTCTTAGAGTTTCATAGTTAAGGATCAAGTTTTCTATTATTTTATGTAAGGTGAAGTAATTTTTATATATGTAGACTTTGGTCGTGATTATTTATTTTAGATTTACGTCTTGTAACCTTATAAACCTAATGGAATAAATTATGTATTGTCCTTTTTTAATTTTTATTAAAAAAGAAACAATCATTTGATCTAATATAAATATATATATATATATATATATTAAAATTTTAAAATATATAAGATTAAAAATTTTTGACTCTAGTTTCATGTGATTTGAATTATCAGACTGAATTGAGTTATTTGTTAGTTTAAACCAAGTCGAATTCAAACTAGAAAAAGAAAATTTTATATCAAATTCAAGTCTAGTTCCAAACTTGGTCAAATATTATCGAGTTCAACCACTCTACCAGCGAAGTTCTTCCCAATGCAAAATTTGTGACATAAAAAATAAAATAATAAGAATTAATGAGGTATTTGTTTCAAGTTATTAACTTTCATTCCCAAACGTTTTCAAGTATTTTTAAGAAAATGTATGAAAGGAATGTTATTTTATTTCTGAGAATGATCCGTAGCCATAAATAAAATTTGTAACCTTATAACAAATATATATAATAAAAAAAATACATTTCCATACATGTATTTTCGGAAATATTATAAGATAATAGCAGAAACTGGGCCACATTATTCTCGACCCACAGGCTTGATTCCAAGAACAAGAACAAAGCAACAAAACAATATTGGACCAAAAATAACAGCACAGTAATAATTTTAAATGTTTAATGTAAAAGAAAAAAAAAACAAAAAAACAATTCAAAAGGAGAAAAGAAAGACCAAAAGAGATGAAAGAAAAAAACAATCGAAAGGGGGAGGGATGTGTTATTCAAGCCCAAAGGCTGAAGTCATGGTGGCATGGCTGCTATTTGCCAGTTGCGACATGAAATCTGCTTTGGATATGCGATGCACTTTTTTTCCCCTCAAATCTTGAATTTTGAGCATAATAATATCATAGGCTACATGTGGCAGTGTGAGAGAAGCAACAATCTTTTCAATTTTGCTAAATAGATAAGAGTGCTGATAAGATATTTTCCATGATAATTTAAGAGAAAAAAAAAATCTAACACCTTTTGTATCGTTAGTTAAAATTTATTAAAAAATAATGAAACTTATTAAATAAGGAATTGGCTCAAAATTGAAGTTTAATATAAGAATATATTTTAAAAATATATATATAAGAACGTGAGACTCGTCTAAATTTATAAATTTCAATAAATTTTAATATGAGAACATATTTAAAAATGACGAATTATATGTATTATTATATGTTCTCTAATCAAAATTAAAATTTTATCTTAATAAGTATCTTAACATTTAATAGAATATTTTATTGCATAGATTAAAAATATGAAAATTTAATTTTGATTGAAGAATAACATTAACTTACTTTATCTATTTCATTTTGTTTGACTATTTAGTCAAAATAACAATTGTTTTATTTTAATTGTTTATTTTACAATATTAATAAAATATTAAATACTCTTTCAGTATATCTTAAATTATTTATTGTGGAGTTCAACAATATAATGTGTGTAAATTATTTATTGTGGAGTTCAATAATATAATGTATGTGTAAATTATTTATTGTGTGTGTGTGTGAAAATCAAATTAATAAAAAAAGATAAATTATGTAATATATTAAAAAAATTGAATCATAACTTGTATTAAATGTAAAATATCAATTTCTTAATATTTGTGTGAAATTCTTAAATATTAAACAAAATATAACAAGAAAATACGTGGAACTACATCTAAATTTCATTCTTAATAAAGTGTGTTAAAAATATTTATCTTTAATTTTATTCATATCGAGAAATGAAAAAAAAAATCCCTAATTCCAAATTCAGCTTTTATAGGCATGTTCTTTGGATTTAGTAAATTGAGTTTCTAAATTATCGAGTTAATTCTATCAAAAGTTACTCGAGTTAATTCTAAATTATTGTGTGTGCATGTGTTAATTATATTTAATAACTAATATTTTATATTAAATTTTAACATCTAATTATCGAATTAAAAGTTCTTAATACGATATCAAGTCTACAAGGTTTTTAAATCACTAGGGTTAGCTTAATGATTGGGTGGAGAGAGATTGGAGTAATTAGAAGCATGGAGACCTAGGTTCAATCCTCGACCATTAAATTATTTTATATTTTTTCATTAATTCAAATCAACGTATAAATATTTTTATAGTTATACGTCAATTTGAATTAATAAAATAGAGTATTAAATAATTTTTAATTTTTTTAAAAATTTCTCAAACTTGATCTATACGTTATTTAATTTAATGATTAGATCATTAAAATTTAAGTAGAACATGAATTATTGAGTAAAATATAAACAAACTTATCTTGAAGTAAGTAAATCCCTCCTCGTATTAACTCATTAAGTGTCTACATTTTTTTTTGGATAATTTCTAGAGCTGTCAAAATGGGCTGTGGCCCGTGGGCCAACCCAACCCACCTTGAAAACGAGTCGGGCCAGACCAAAAAAATAGAAGTTTTATAGTAAGTGGGTATATCTCAACCCGGCCCACTTTCACCCGGGCCGAACCCGTGGTGGGCAGGGCAGCCCACTAACCCACTAATTTTTTTTGCAATAGAAATTTAAGTATGATTTGTAGTTAACTTTGTATGATGGGATATTGAAAATTTTTATTTTAGATTTTTATCATGATTTGTATTTAATTTTGTATGATAAGTTATGACTTATGGCTATTTATGATACTAATTTTATGACTATTATGTTAATTTATAAATAATTTATAATTTTGAATTTCATTGGTAATTTTTTTTTAATTTTTGGTGGGCTGGTGGGCTAGCCCATATAATCCACCAACTCGTGGTGAGCCAGGCCAATTTTTTTTTGAGAAAATTAAAAGTGGGTCGGGTTGGGTTGGCCCATTTTTAAGGTGGGTCAAGGTGGGCCAGCCCACATGGACCGGGCTGGCCCGTTTTGACAGCTCTAATAATTTCATACTTAAAATTATCTCTCAAATTACTTTTTTCTTTTTCAAAAATTACTTTTTTTTCAAAAGCTATCCTTTTAACGACAACTATTCAAAAAAATTGTTTGCACCCTTATTATTAAGGGTTCACTTTTATTTTATTTTTTTAAAATATACAAAGTGATCTTAATAATATATATATATATATATATATATATATATATATATATATTATATTTCTATAGATAATATTATTAATAAATAATGCCGATAATAATATTAATATATTATTATTTAAATATTTTAAAATTATATAACTATTAACCTATTAAAGTTATAGAAATTATAAATTTCATTCATATATTAATAACATATTTACTATTACTAACTAAATAATTTTTTATATATTTTTAGTATTAATAGTATTAGTGATAAAATAATATTAATATTAAAATATTTATAGGTAAAATAATAATTTAATAAATATAAATTAGTATATTTATACTTCTTTTTGAAGGGATATATTAATATATTTTTAAAATGTAAATACATGACATATGATATAAATGTATTAAAAAAACAATTGAAAATATATTATATAATCCCTTTAGAGACATCCGTTGAAATTGAAATTATACAATTATTAGAAATAAACATAAACTTCTCTATTAAAATATGCATTTTAGATACTTGATACATATATTAGAGGGCGTAAAAAAACATTCAATCTGAGAATTTTTTACGTAAATAATATTTTTTTTAAAAAAATTACAAAAGTAACATCTGTGCAACTTTATTTACTCAACTAGAACCAATCACTGTTCATGCTCAGAATTCGGTTCCCGGGAACCGAATTCTGAGCTTCAATATTTTTTTCCTTTTTTTTTGTGCTCAGAATTCGGTTCCCGGGAACCGAATTCTGAGTTGTTTTAATTTTTTATTTTTTTTTTTGCGTTTGAGGCCCAGTTTGGGCGAATCTAGGAAGTGGAACAGGTCGTTCCGGAAGCAGAACGGCCCGTTCTGCTTAAACACAGAGTGTTATTTTTGAAATTGGAACGGGTGCAGAACGGGCCGTTCCAATTTCAAAAATAACACTCTATTTGTTTAATCAGAACGGGCCGTTCTGCTTTCGGAATGGTCCGTTCCACTTCCAAAAAACGCAAAAAAAAATTAAAAACAACTCAGAATTCGGTTCCCCGGGAACCGAATTCTAAGCACAAAAAAAAAATTGAAACTCAGAATTCGGTTCGCGGGGAACCGAATTCTGAGTATGAACAGTGATTGGTTCTAGTTGAGTAAATAATGTTGTACAGATGTTACTTTTGTAATTTTTTTTAAAAAAATTATTATTTATGTAAAAAATTCTCAATCTGATCGAAAACAATTGAAAACCGATGCAATCCACATTATAAAATTCAACCCGTTTAGAAAAAATCTTAAACAATCGGTTAACTATTTGGATTTTACAAAACGAATCAGTTCATTTGATATTTAGAAAAAACATATCCATATATTTAGAGCAACAAACTCCCCAAATAAAAAAAAAATCATTCTATTTTCAAAAAAATTGAACCAATTAACTTCATTAAAAATTAATTTAATTAACCGATCTATTTTATAAAAACAAATTTTAGTAAAATTTTCAAAAATTCAATCAATAAACAGCCTTTATTTCTCTCTCTCTATATACATATATATATATAAAGGAAGTTATAATTACACCGGTATAATTTTTACTAAATATTACACTACTCCATAACTTTATACTAAATATAAATTTTAAAAATTCAACCGTTAAATTGAAAGTTCTTTACTCTTATCATTTATATAAAATCTTATATTAATCAAAGATAATTTGAGACCTTATAAGCATAGTAGTCAATAGCGGACAGAGCGGCGCTCTGGAGCGGAGCGGCCTGACCCCGCAATCTCGCTGCTGTCGCGTGGTGGATTTGTGTAGCGGTCGGAGCGGCCGTGTCGGAGGCGGAGCGGAGCGGCAGAAATCGCGGAATCGCGGCGCGATTTCGACTTACCCTTCATTAAGGGTAAGTCAGTCTTTTCAATGGGTTTTTTTTGCCCTAATGCTCCCTTTCCCTCTCGCGATTTCAATTCTCGCAGTCCTCTCGTCTCTCTCTCGCAGATTGCTTCTTCTTCTTTGGCGATCGTGCGTGCAGTCCTCCATTTTGGCAACGAACTCCGGCTCCGACACATCTCCAACTCCGACGCGCCTCCAGCTCTGACGCACCTCCAACTCCGACGCACCTCCAACTCCGACGCGCCTCCAGCTCTGACGTGCCTCCAGCTCCGACGTGCCTCCGTCCGCTTAGTTTGTCTTCTATTCTCCTTCGTCTTCTATTCTCCTTCGACTCTTCATGCAACATTGCAACATTTTTTTTTTAATTTTTTATTAAATTATTTCAGCTGATTTTATTTTTAATTTTTGATTAAATTTAATTCAAAAAATTTTATTTTTAATTTCTGATTAAATTTAATTCAACAAAATTTATTTTTAATTTTTGATTAAATTTAATTCAGCAAATTTTATTTTTAATTTTTGATTAAATTTAATTCAGAAAATTTTATTTTTAATTTCTGATTAAATTTAATTCAGCTAATTTTATTTTTAATTTCTTATTAAATTTAATTCAGAAAATTTTATTTTTAATTTCTGATTAAATTTAACTCAGATGATTTTATTTTTAATTTCTAATTAAATTTAATTCAGCAAATTTTATTTTTAATTTCTGATTAAATTTAATTCAATTGATTTTATTTTTAATTTCTGATTAAATTTAATTCATAAAATTTTATTTTTAATTTTTTGATTAAATTTAATTTAGCGGATTTTTTTTATTAAATATAATTCAACAATTTTTTTAATTTTTTTTATTAATTCAACTTCTTTTCTATTTCTATTTCAGCAGCTTATTTTTTTTAATTGTAACAGCCCAGCAACCCGCATGTGGATATTGTCCGCTTTGGCCGCAGCCCTCACGGTTTTGCTTCTGACAATGGCACGCATGCCACCCCAAAATGCGTCCACACAAGGAAGGTATCCACACCAATATATATGGCATGCTTCGTTCTCCTTCCTAACCGATGTGGGACTTCACAATCCACCCCCCTCAAGGGAGTCCAGCGCCCTCGCTGGCACACCGGCTCGGGTCCCGGCTCTGATACCAAATGTAACACCCCAGCAACCCGCATGTGGATATTGTCCGCTTTGGCCGCAACCCTCACGGTTTTGCTTCTGGCAATGGCACGCATGCCACCCCAAAACGCGTCCACACAAGGAAGATATCCACACCCATATATATGGCATGCTTCGTTGTCCTTCCTAACCGATGTGGGTGGACTGTGAAGTCCCACATCAGTTAGGAAGGAGAACGAAGCATGCCATATATATGGGTGTGGATACCTTCCTTGTGTGGACACGTTTTGGGGTGGCATGCGTGTCATTGCCAGAAGCAAAACCGTGAGGGCTGCGGCCAAAGCGGACAATATCCACATGCGGGCGGACAATATCCACATGCGGGTTGCTGGGCTGTTACATTTGGTATCAGAGCCGGTGTGCCAGCGAGGGCGCTGGACTCCCTTGAGGGGGGTGGATTGTGAAGTCCCACATCGGTTAGGAAGGAGAACGAAGCATGCCATATATATGGGTGTGGATACCTTCCTTGTGTGGACGCGTTTTGGGGTGGCATGCGTGCCATTGCCAGAAGCAAAACCGTGAGGGCTGCGGCCAAAGCGGACAATATCCACATGCGGGTTGCTGGGGTGTTACATTAATCATGAGCCAACCAATCTCTGCTGGAACTGAAATTAATCCCAATTCTGGTCCCACTCCTAGAACAGAAATGTTTAAGGCCACTGGTGACAATATTGATGTCTTTTGGAAGTGGAACAACTTAAAAGACAAAAATAATAGGAAGAGTGTCACGTGTGATTTTTGTCTGAAAACATCTACCGAAGGAATTACTAGAGCAAAAAAACATCAACTTGGAATAAAAGGCGATGTAGGTGCTTGTAGAAAAATTCCTGAGGATCTAAAATTGGAAATGAAGGCTGCCTATGAGAGTAAAAAAATTGCCTCAGAAGTATATATGGAGTGCGTAGATGAAAATCAAGAGGAGGATGACATCCAAGCCATTGCTAGAATTAAGAGACCTTCATCTACATCAAGTGAAGCCACTTCTGTTTCCAAGAGGAGGGGTATAAATGTCAAAGGTCCCCTTGATTTGCACTTTACTAGAAAGGCAGAAGAAAGTATCAAATTGAATAAGGGGTTGTGGCAAACAAGTTTAAATGATGCTTGTAACAAGGAAGCAAGAGCAAGGGTAATTCAATACATTGCTCGCTTTTTTTATCGGAATGGAATTGCATTTAATGTTGCTAGATCAAAGAGCTTCAAATTGATGGTTGAAGCTATTGGCACCTATGGTCCCCATTTAAAGCCACCAAGCTACCATGAATTAAGAGTGCCACTCCTTAAAAAAGAGTTGGAATACAGCAAGGGCTTATTGAAGGGCCATGAAGAAGAGAGAGTAAAATATGGGTGCTCAATTATGTCTGATGGTTGGACAGATAGGAAAAGTAGAACTTTGATTAACTTTTTGGTTAATAGTTCAATGGGAACAATGTTTGTGAAGAGTGTGGATGCTTTTGAATATACCAAGACCGGTGAGAAGGTATTTGAACTTTTAAATAGTTTTGTTGAGGAAATTGGAGAGAAAAATGTTGTTCAAGTAGTAACAAATAATGGAAGCAATTATGTTATGGCGGGTAAGAATCAATTATATTCTAATTTTATACTCATACAATTATAAGTTATAAATTCTAATTTTAATTATTTTGTTATTGTGTTTTTAGGCAAAATTTTACAAACTGTGAGATCACATTTATTTTGGACTCCATGTGTTGCTCATTGTCTTGATTTGATGCTAGAAGATATTGGAAAGATCCCTAAAGTTAAAAGGGTAATACAAAGAGGCATCAAGCTCGTGGGTTACATTTATAATCATACCTTGACCCTAAACACCATGAGGAAGTATACAAATAAGGTTGAATTGGTGAGGCATGGAGTTACAAGATTTGCTACCACCTTCCTTACTTTGCAATGATTGCATAAGTTAAAGGCAAATCTTAGAAGGATGTTTACTTCCGACGAATGGTTGCAATCAAAAGGAGCCAAAGAAGCTAAGGGGAAGAAAGCAACGGAGATTGTTCTTATGCCTACATTTTGGAGTGATGTTGTTTATGCTTTAAAGGCTATGGGGCCTATTGTACGTGTGTTGAGGTTGGTAGATAATGAAAAAAAATCGGCAATGGGTTACATTTATGAAGCAATGAAGAGGGCTAAGGAGGCAATTCAAATTTCTTTTAATCATAATGAAGAAAAATATAAGGATATATTTGCAATTGTTGATAGAAGATGGGATTGTCAACTCCATCATCCGTTGCATGCAGCAGGATATTATCTAAATCCTGAGTTTTATTACAAAAATTCAACAAGAATAGATGCTGATGATGAAGTGGTGGATGGCCTTTTCAAATGTATTGATAGGCTTTGTGAAAATAATGACATTGTAGACAATGTTCACAATCAATTGGCAATATATAAAAGGGCAGGAGGAAGATTTGACATTCCTGCAACAGTTAGAGCAAGGGTTAAAATGGCTCCTGGTAAGTGGGACTTTTCTTAAGCTTCAACTTCACTTACAAATTTTATAGTTATTTGATAATTTATTTATATAATAATATTTGCATTTATAGCTGAGTGGTGGAAGATGTATGGAGGACATACACCACATTTGCAAATTGTTGCCATTAAGGTACTAAGCTTGACGTGTAGCTCATCTGGTTGTGAGCGTAATTGGAGTATCTTTGAGCATGTAAGTTAATGAATTAGTGGATTTAAATTTGAGTTTACTATTGAAAATGAAAAATTAACTAACATCATTGTTAAATTATTATAGATTCACTCAAAGAAGAGAAGTAAGCTTGAGCACCAAAAGCTTCAAGACTTGATTTTTATTAAATATAATCAAGCTCTTCAATAACGCTTTGAGTGTCAAGATATAATTGATCCAATTGCTTTAAATGAAGTTGACGATAACAATGAATGGATGTTGGGAGAAGAGAATGATGAGGATGAATTTGAAGATGACTTGGTGTTTGATGATGATGTTTTGACTTGGAGAGATGTTGTCGAAGCAAGTGGTGCTGGTGAACCTTTGAAATACACTAGGAGACAAACACAAGTGAACAAGACATCAACAATTGCATCTACATCCAAGAAAGATAAAGGAAAAAAAGTGATGGAAGTACTAGAAGACGAGGATGATGATGAAGTAGAGGAAGAAGAAGAATATAATTCTAATGTTAGTGGGAGTGATGAATTTGAGGGAGAGGAAGACTTTAATCTTGATGAGGAAGAAGATTAAACTATAATGTTTAATTTTTTACTTACTTAGAACTTTAGCACTTTGTTTTGGAGACATTTTATATTATGTATTGTTTGAGTACTATGAACTTTTAATTATTAAAAATGTTTAATGCATGAATTTAGAGTTATTTTTTTTGTTTTTTTAGCTTTTATATATATTATTAATTATTTAATATACATAAATTAATATTAAAATAGCAATTATCCCGTTCCACGTCATCCCGCTATCCCAGTTTTAGTTTTAGGATCGACTGTTCCACTCTGCTATCCAGGATTGACTACTATACTTATAACACAAAATTAATATAATATATTCATTTCAAAATATACTAAAATATAAATACTTTAATTACCTTTAAGTTGTTTAATATTAACAAAATTTGATATACACATAAAATAATATGAACTTTCAATTTAACATTTAAATTTACAAAATTCACATTTAATATTTGAATGATGTAATACTTAATAAAAATTATACATGTGTAATTATAACCCCCAATCTCGTGAACTAGTTCCCATAAAGTCATAAACCCATCCAATTTTTTTGATCAAACATGCACAACACGAACCAACCGCGCACCCCCACCCGTATACCCACCTGTTTTCGCACCAAATAACTCAGAAACCCATAATGTGTTGTATTAGCTTATTCTATTATTGCCCAATACAACGTGCCAATGTCCTTTGTGTGTTTGTCTTACCTAATGCCCTTTGCTTTGTCTTTTGTCTAACTTCTACAATTAAATCAATGGCAGAAACACAACTTCAGGATGTTGGGAAAAAAGCCAGAGATAAATCTGGTCACCTTCCCAGATTTCCCCCAACGAGGCAACTATTAAGAATCTAAATACATAAAAATAAATGTAAACTGCAAAAGATTGACAGGGATATTCATTTAAAATGAATTAATAGAAACCAAGCAAATAAAATAAGTAGCGACTTCCATCCATAAACATAGTACGAAACTCTGCTTTTCCAATATTAAGGTTCAAAGTGGCTGGCATAAAACAGTACAGTTTCATATTTGTTTTGACCAATTCAACTCTATTTATTTACTACTATGGTAGAGAATAAGCAAAATATCTTGGAGATGAAATAGTGGCTTAGCCCATGGCATATTTCTGAGTCCATGACCGAGCAGTGGCCTCATACTTGGGTCTGTCAGTCTTGTACATATGAGCAATCTCAGGCACCAAAGGATCATCTGGGTTGGGATCTGTCAGCAGAGAGCATATAGACAGAAGGACCTGCAAAATTTCAACATTTAAGTATCCCTGACAAGAAAATTGATTATTAAAAATAAATAAATAAATAAAAACTATCAGATTACCTTGGATATTGTGAGGGCAGGGCTCCATTGCTCTTTGAGGATGTCAAGGCAGATACTACCATTACTGTTGATATTAGGGTGGAAAACCTTTGTGCGGAATGAAACCTTAGCATGATGAAAAATGAATGTCAGACAAACCACACGCACATGGTGGAATTATTAAATGCTCCAATCAAATGCCAAATCAAACCAACCACAGAAATGAAAAAATTGGCAGTAATTATCTCTACAATCCTTGAATATTCCCCACTCACCCCAACCAACCATTTTTTTAGCAATCTATGTTCTTGTTGTCGATTTTTTTTTTTTTGTCTTGCCATGGGTATCTCTGTGCTCACTAGGCCAGAGACAGTACTGTAACTGTCACCAGCTCGATGGATTTTCCCACACAGCAAAAATTGAAAACAGATTCCCCAATAGTTGGGTCGTCTCCACAATGTGAACATATGTTCAAGTAGTGGTAACTGATAATGATTCCCAACATTACTGACAAAAGTAAAAATAAAATAAAAACAGACAGTCCACAAAAGAACAAATCAATGATCAGTTGAGTTAATTAGATATGTAACATGGTCCACGACAAATCGTTCAATCCACCGCAATTGAGAATGAATTGACTTTCAGGAATTCTTCATCAATTTCAATAAACCATTAGTCCTTTACCAAACACAAGCTTGGATTTACTAAATTTCGCATCTATCAATAGATTCCCATTGGCTTATGCAGCTTAAAGTTAAACTTACAACTCTCAATGGAAAAAATCTCATAAAGGAAATCTGTGAAGCCATTGAATCAAAAAATATCATGATTATAACCCAAAAGAAAGTTGTCCCATAAGTGTGCGCATAAATATAGTCAGACACACGCAAAGTTTGAATAAAGTAGATTTTTTATTTACCTTGGGTGGTTTGAAGGGATAATCAGGAGGGAAATGAATTGACACAAGAAACACACCTCCAGCAAATGGGCTATCTGCAGGGCCCATAATTGTAGCTTGCCAATGGAACATGTCATCAGCCACTGGGCCTGAACATAATAAAAATTCAATTATTCATACACTTACTGAAAACAGTCAAAAGTTCTGACAGGTTTTAAGCAAACGAGAACCATTCGAGTCACTATCCTTTACTATGGCATTATTTTATTACTTTTACCATCAAGAACCAACTACCTAACCTGTGGTGCAACCCACCTCCAAATTTCAAATTTTCTAATTTACTAGTTGCAAAAGAATCAGGGCAACCACACACGTTGGTTACTATATCTCATAGACTTATTGTTAGAACTACCAACACAAACAAACACCCATACATACAGCCACAGGTGTATGTACACAACAAAGTAATCATTAAAAAAACATTGTCAAACACTCAAAAGATTATAAAAAATAAAAAGTTAAAGGACATAACTAAGTCCATCACAGGGCAATATTTTTTTTATCAGTAAAAAAGCTTAAAATGACGACACCAACCCTAAGGTTGTCCATATTACCCCAACCCCAACACAGTGCAACATAAATCACCATTATGTGCATCAAGGCATTAAATTTTATAGCGTTTTTCTTCATAAAACTGAAAAAAGAAAAATTTTGAACAAGTCCAAAACCCTTGCCACCGAGGCCAAAATCATGGTGGTGGACCCTTTTAAGAAAAGATTATTTTAAGACCTCGGGTAGTCCATAATTGCACAGTTTACAACACATTGGGTCAATCAAAAGCAAAATTCCACACCAAGATTACATTTTGAATCATCCAACAGCTGCGTGAATATTTAATTGAACAAGTGAAGAGCCAGAAAAAAGAGAGAAACATACCAGCACTGCAGGATGCAGGAGGATCTTTCTGCAGGTCCTTCAATTCCTTGTTGATTCGCTTTGATGCCATCTGATCAACACTGTTGACATTCACAGTGAAATATATATTTAAACACAAGCGCACACACACGCAACAATAGTAAAGTAATTATATATGCAAAGGAAATAGATGATTTAGAAGAAGAAGAAGAAAAGATGAAAGCAGAGGAGTGAGGAGAAAATAAGAGAACCTTGTTGGTGTTGTTGAGTTTAGGGTTTGGGGTTTGAGAGTGCGGTGGTGAAATTGAAGAAGGAAAATAGAAGACGCGTATCGAATGCGTGTGGAAGTGAAGGCGTTAAGTGCTGAAAATACGTACTCTCTCGCCTTCGCTTCTTGCCACGCACAGGGTTACCTGGCACACACCTATACGACCATATTTCTTTCGTCTTTTCAATTTCTTTTCTTAATATATAAATTATAAACAACCATATATATTATATTATATACCACCAGCTATCTTAACCAACAACATATTTATAACATTTTTTTAATCAAAATATTTTTTTACAGATTCTTTTCATTTTTATCTATTATATTTATTTATATTATCAATTTAATATTTTAAATTAAATCAATTAAATCTTACATATAATATAGGAATAACTATTTTGTACTATACAGATTTTAAGATATTTTCTTGGTTTAAAATATTTTTAACTTATTATAATTATTTATAAATTAAATTGAAATATTTTAATATAAATTATCAATAAATAAAATAATTTTATGTTCCAATATAAATTATTTATTATAAATTTAAAATGTGACATATATATATATTTATATTTAAAAATACTTGTTTATTCAAAATTTATATATTTAATTATATAGTTTATTTTAAATTTTAATTATATATTAATATGTACATTAGCTAAAATACTGACTACCAATATATAAAAATAATTTTACACTATAATATAAATTATTGATCATAAATTTAAAATATAATTTATATTTAGATATAATATTTATTTTTATATATAATTTATTTTAAATTTTAATTATATATAATAAAAGTTTAGATGGTGTATTTTACGTGTTAAAATATTAATAAAAAATTATGCTAAAATCAGATAATAATGCACAATTAACTATGATTTATAACTTATAAGGATATACAAGTGATTCTAAAGAATCAAATCAAGTTGTTTTATAATTACGGTACTAAAAAGATTGATTTCAAAACAGATTGATTTGTTCAAAAACTAAAAAGATTGTTTTTAATTTTTTTAGGAAAAATAAACTTAGGTATAATTGATTGCTGATGCATGATGGGTGAGGAAGAAAATAGTATCGAAAGATTTTTTTTGCTTTATTTGAGTTTATGTAGTTCCACAAAAATTAAGCGGGATCTGCTGTAATTTTTTAAAAGTTAAAAAAAAACTTTTTTTCTAGGGGAGTTAAAAAAACTTATTAACTATTATTTCACTTATATACCTTTTCTAATTTAAAATATGTTTTTTTAGTCTTTATAAGATATATAGATCTTTTTAATTTTTATATTTATAATTTTTTTAATATTTATAATTTTTATTATTAATTTTGTAACATTATCTTAGAGTAGTAAAGATCTTTAATTTAATTTCGTGAAAGTAAAGAAGAAAAAAAAAAGTCTCAATAATACGTATTATATGTGAAGGTACAAAAGAATTAGAAAATATTGAAATACTTAAATTAATACTTCTGTTACATCCACATTAAAGAAACAACATTACAAAAGTGACAGAGACTAAAAGAAGCAAAAAAAAAATTAAGATTAAAAAAATATATCTTAAATTATAGAAACTATATATAAAGAATAAAAAAGATAATATGTGTTAACTGTTAAAAATATTTATTTTAAATTATAGGGATTAAAAAATAAAATAAGTAAAATTATAAAAATTAAAAAAATATTTTAATTTTTTAAATATCAAGAATCTTTAAAAGAATATATTATTGTTTTAATATAATTGTGTATTTAGGTAGTTTAGGAGGGTGACTTTCTAATTTACGATTCAAATGAGTTTGGTCTTGAGGTTCGTGACCAATCTATTTAATCTGCATGTTATATATTTTTTTAAAATAAATTTATTATTTATAAACAAATAAAATAATTTTACATTAATTAGTTATTATGTATCAAGTGTTTGTTATTTGTACATTTTTGGATATATTTTGATAAGATATTATTGATATCGTCTGTTTAAAAGTGGTTCATTCTAATCTCTATAACTTTTAAGCTTGAGGTTGGGAACAAGTATACCATCTTAGATATATTCTGATATGGATCTGTTGAGTTGAGAGAGACAAAAATACGTAACAAATTGTCCTTTTTAAATTGGGTCAGATTCAAATCGACCTCATCACCTAATAGATAACCAATTAAGCTAGGAATAGCAGGTTGATAAGATAAATATGATCCCTCATACTTGGTATATGATTAACCGCTTAAACAAAGTCAAAATTAGTCCGACCCTAGATAATCTAGCCTAGAATCTTATCTTTAATAATCAAGATCAGGCACAAAGATATGATACCCAATGATAAGTAACTACCCTATCAAATCCTGAAATTCTCAAGGCTCATAAACTCATGATAGTCAAACATAAAAACTAGGGATGACAAGTAAACCCGTGGATAATACCCAAACTCCCCCGACTTTGACGGGAAATACTTGATTTGATTAAGTATGAGTACGAGTAACACCCGATTTATTGAATTAAGTATGGGGACGGGAATGAATATATACATATTCACCCCGTACTTGTACCCACTTTAAATTTCAAGAAACTTAATTTATTTTTTTTAGAATTTACTTAACATTTACATAACTCTTATTCTATTTTAAATTTATTTCAAATAAAATTTAATTAATGTAATTTTTTAATTGTTACTCTATATTAAATTTTTTATATACATTTTAAAAAAGTATTTAATTAATTTTTGATCGAGTACATGATAGGTACATGTATACTCGATACTCGATAGAGACGGAGATGGAGATGAAAATTTCATACCAGTTGGGTGTAAGGAGGGGGATGGGTATCAGATATAAGAATGGGGATGAGGACATACATATTACACTTTTAAATACTCTACACCTTTGGAGAAGTGACTAGGTTAATTCTAATGCGTTTTTCAAATTGGAACATTTTGATACTCATTGTGAGACTTTGGGAAAACTTTTCTACGACCACTACAACTACAACCCACAATCGCGTGGTTAAATTTCGGCTCTACCACTCGATGTTTCTTAATCATCCAACACGTTTATGTGGTTATCAAGCTTGAATATATATCCAAATCTTATATCTCATTTTCTTAAGGTCAGATTTTATTTTACCAAAACATGTGCAAATAATAATTGCGTAAAAAATATAGTTCAAAACTTATAAAATGCATCGGTATATATACTATATGAATTACTTTTTGATGATTTAATTTATTTATAAACTGAGCTAAACCTAACCAATTGACGTTGTACATGATGAGATGCTAGATATTCGACTTGAATTTTATTCATATAATGTAGCCCATTACAACTTATTTGAATATTATATTATGATTTTATTGTTATTTAAATATATAAGCTAATTTTAAAATGTTTAATCTGAAAAATTCGATATCCCTTTTTATACTTTTTATGTGTATTACCAAAATACAATCAATTTCGATAATCATTTTAGATAAGTTCACGGTTGATTGTTAACAAAAAAAAAAAAAAAAGTTGGAAATCAAAGATAATATCATCACTCTTATCACAATTTCCTTTCGTATAACAAATACAATAATATTGTTTCAATTTTTTTGTTATAATCAAGTAACATTATAATTGTTCAAGTAATTTGTTACCATTTTATAGAATCTTCATTATAATTATTTATTTAGAAATTAATATATTTATTACTAATTGATAGACTCTCTATTTAGGTACATAATATTTATTTTACATAATTATCATTATTAATTACTTATTACATGATATAAGGCTAATCTTAAAAAATCATTTGAAATTCAAATACTGTAATTTTCATGAAGATTTTTTTTTCAAATTTAAAAATAAGTGTATAAGTATACATTTTTGTCATTGTTTATTCAACCTCCAAAACATTTTTTGCCTATTTAAGATTCATAAAAATTGTCTCTAACAAAAATTCTCCCTATTACGCTTTTTTCTTATTTGTACAATCTTATCATTTTATTTAAATACTTTTTTGTACATTTATTTTATCTCTAACTTATTTTTTGTCCATGTGATTATTCTCATGAAATTTCTATTTTGATAATAATAATGTACAAAAACAAAAATAAAAAAATTAACTTGTTGAGATTTATTCGGCGTAAAAAATAAAAATAAAAGAGGATGACACTAGATAAACTTGTAAAATTGACTATTAGAAGATAATGTACAAAAAGAAATGATATCAAACATATTGTTCATTAATTATTGGTCATTATATATTTTATCAAATTATCAGTTTTGTTAATTTTTGTCAAAGTGCGTTTATTAATAAAACAAGCTCACATATTCATAACTTTATTGAAGTTTGAGTTTTGTCAATTACTCAAGATTACAAACTTGACCCCAAAGACACATGACTTGAATCGGTCATACACTAACAAGTGCAACGTGAGTAGAATCGACCATACATCACTTGCCACACGAAAACAAAAAAAATGAAGGCATGTGACTTGAATTGGTCATACACAAATAAGTGTGATGTGAGTAGAATTGATCGTACACCGACTGTCATGTGAAGACAAAAAGGCAAAGGCATGTGACTTGATTTGATCGTACACCAACAAGTGTGTGGTGAGTAGAATTGGTCATACACTAACTACCACACAAAGACAAAAAAAAAAGAATGCATGTGACTTGAATCGGTCCTACACCAACAAATGCGACATGAGTAAAATCAGTTGTACATTGACTTCCACGTAAAGACAAAAAGTGAAGCCTTGTGACTTAAATCAGTTGTAAACCAACAAACACAATGTGAGTAGAATCAATTGCATGTTGACTGCCACATGAAGATAAAAATGCAAAGATTCATGACTTGAACTGATTGTACATTGACAAATATGACGTGAGTAGAATTTGGTTGTACATTGACTATCACATGAAGAATAAAAAGCTAAGGCTCATGCCTTGAATTGGCGTACATCGACAAGTGTAGCATATGTAGAATCTATCACAGTAACTTCCACATGAAGATATTAAAGTCATGGTACTACTGATATCATCTAGAAAACATACTAGGGTTAATTTGATATCGATTGTTTGAAGATTGCTTTGTTGTAACCCCTATGACTTTTAGGTTTGGGACTGGTGGACAAGTGTACCTTCCTAGATATATCCAAATAAGATACTACTAATATTATATGTCCAGAGAGTGCTTCTACCTAACACCCGTGCCTTTCAGGCTTGGGAGTGGCTAGAATCGATCATACACCGATTGTCACGCGAAGACAAAAAAATGAAGCCACATGACTTGAATCAATCATACATTGACAAGCGTGACTTGAGTAGAATCAATCATACACTGACTGCCATATGAAGACAAAAAAGCAAAGACTCGTGACTTGAATTGGTTGCACACTAACAAGTGCAACGTGAGTAAAATCGATCGTAGATCGACTACTACGTGAAGATAAAAATGTGAAAACTTGTGACATGTATCAGTCATTCACCAACAAACACGACATGAGCAAAATTAGTCTTACATTGACTGCCACATGAAGAATAAAAAGCAAAGGCTCGTGACTTGAATCGATCATACATCGACAAGCGCGACATGACTAGAATTGATCATACACCGATTGCCACATGAAGTAATTGAAGACATAGTATTACTAATATCATTTGGAAAATGTAATAAGGTTAATCTAATATAGTTTAACCAAAGAGTGTTTTGTCCAAACCCTAACACCTTTCAAGCTTGAGCCAGTGGGCAAGTGTACCTTCCTATATATACTCCAACAAGATACTATTGATATCTTTTGTTTAAAGAGTGTTATGCCTTAACCCCTACGCCTTTCAGGTTCAGGGCTAGTGGGCAAGTGTATCATCCCAAATATATTCTGACATGGACTTGCCAAGTTGGGAAAGACAAAGATAAGTAACAAATTATCTCATTCTTAAATTGGGTTAGGTTTGGACCAACCTCATTGCCTAATAGATAATCGATCAAGCTAAGAATATGGGGGTTGAAAAAGATTAATATGATCCCTCATACTTAGTATATGCCTAACCGATCACGTTTAAAGGAAGTCAAAATTAGTTTAACCCTGGATAATCCAACCCAAAATCTTATCTTTATTAAACAAAATCACGTACTAAGATATGATATCCTATGAAAAGTAATTATCCTATCAAATCCCAAAATTTTGGGGGCGCATAAACTCATGACAATCGAGTATAAAAACCCTAACCTTAGAGTAACACTACAAAAAAATGATAAATAGTGGAGGTTATTTTGCGGAGGTTTTAAAACCCTCCTTAAATTATTAAAATCTACAATTTTTTTATTTAATTTGTGGAGGTTTATAACCTTCGCTAATTAAAATATTATTTTAATTTATAGAGGTTTATAACCTCCTTTAATTAAAAATTATTTTCCCGTTTAAATTTTTTTTCTCTCTAAAAGATAAAACAAAAATACCCCTCTGTTACACATATTCACTCCCCTCTCAAAAGAAATCAGAAAAAGAAATCCTTAAACCCTTTATACCAGTACGTGGCTCCTTAGTGTTTCCTAAATCTCGCGATTATTCCAAGTGCCCCCCAAAGTGAACCTTAAATCTTGTGGTACTTTCAACCCGTAACACAACTTTATGGAGGTTTTCATTTGTTCTCATTGTTGCTCTTCTCACCCTTACAACAACTCTATAGAGGGTTTTTTTTTTCTTGACTTAGACATTATTGTTGCATATATTGCATCTTGCTTTTGAAATGGATAGGCAATATTTAATTGTTTTTTGATAACATATGCAGTATTTGTTGAATGGAAGCCCCTTGTTTATGATAATGAACATGGTATAGTTCTTGTAAGCACTACAACATATCATAATTCACCAAATGCAAATTTGTTTATGATAATAAGCTTTATGATATTGGTTGAAATTGGGCTTGCCTATAAATTTGTGTTAATTTAGGATTTTATTTCCCTTATGACCTTTATCCCTGCTTTGTAAATATATAGAGGAAAAAAATGTTTACTCCCCTTTCTTTTGTTTAAACATTTTCGAAACACATGATTCCCTCCCTGCAAATATTTGTCAATTCCATAAAAGTGAGATAACACTACTAAAATATCAACAGTAGAGCAAGTAGTTAGCAATAATAAAATATGAGCAATTATTCCCTATTCTCTAATAATTGTATTCAATTTTAGACTTTGACGTATATACTTTATATTAAAGGCCCAACAATGCCAGATTCCTTTATTGCCATGTGTAATAATGAGGAGCTTCTATCATTGAAATACTCTTTTATTTCCATGTATGATCAAAGCCTACAAACTAAAATAATTCCAACGCACTTATTTGCATAGCTAAATTCTCTATCTTCCAGAAGTCTCTCTTGTTCCAGGATTTTTCTATCAATTTCCTCTTTTAAAGTTTGTATTTGAATCACATACTTAGAATTCTCTTGGACTTTTTCTGCTAGCTAAACTTCTGAGTCAGATTTTTGGTGTTGGAGGGACTTCACTTCTTGTTGTAATTAAAGCATTCACCTTACTAGTAATGTTTTGGATTTGAGTCAAAGTTTGATTACTTTTAAAAATGATCTACTCTTCTAGTTCATTTTTCTGTGCATGTAATGTGCCTATATCAACCAACAACTTGTTTACCTAAGATGTTAAATCTATCATTTTAGAAGATGACTTGTTTTCATTATCTTCAAGTTTCTTCATCATAGGAGATACATCATTATCTAATGTGTTGTATCCCTGGAAACTTGTTAGTGTAATACACAATGCACTCTTAAAATTGTTTTACATATGTCTATAGTTAATTAGTTTATTCATATTAGTAAGATAGTACATTTTGTAATTGGCAGGGGTGCTTATTTGGACTAAAATACATTTTTGCATGTGGATCTTATAGTTGATCAACAATATTGAGCTACATCTCCTTGTGAAAATCATCTTCTAATTTTATTCATTTTGGATAACTTTTAACACTCTTTATCTCAAATTTGACTATAGATTATCAATAATCTTTGTTTGGTCTATATTTAAACATACAGGATCAAAACAATAATCATGCTTTAGTTTGGAATATTAATCCAAGTGTTTGGAATTGATTATTTTTAGAATTGATTGTCATGATGAGGTAGTATGTGTGATTCACATGTGGATATAGTATGTGTGATACACCTTCATATACATAATATGTGATACACCTTTGAATGTAGTATGTGTGACTAAGTGTTTTTTTCTTTGCTTATTTCAGCCAAATGATACTTCAAATGTTCCGAATACACATTTGGATGCAAGAGGATCTTCTAGTGCTAACAACCATTAGTTTTCTTTTGATGTATTAATTTTGGATTTAAAGTTTAGTACAAGACTAATTTTACATTGTTATAGATTTTATGTCATATTTTGATTTACAATTGAAATTTGAATTGTAACTCTTTCAACTATAAATTGTTATTTTGGTTATTAGTAATGGAATTTCTATGTTCACATTATGAGTATTTTCTATTAGATTTTTTTTTTATAGATTCATAAGAAAATGGAAAATTTTAATACATGTAGATTAGAAAATTAAAATAAGTATGTTATGTACAGGAAAATAAATAGGATTGTAAATTGTAACAAAATGTATCAAATAATGACTATTATAGTTAATTTACTATAAAACCTCCACTAAATAACCTCTATCATTAGCATGCTTTAAAACTTCCTTTTAAAAAACCTCCATAGTTATTATAGCTAGCTTTAAAACCTCCTTCAAAATACCTCCACAATTAGTGTAGGTTTAAAACCTCCTTTAAAAAACCTTTATAGTTTATGTAGGCGTAAAACCTCCACAAAAAAACCTCCGCAAAATACTCTCGATACCAGATACTAGAGGTTTATAAAAACTGTCACTAATTATTTGTGCCGAGTGTAACCACAAAGGTTTTTAAAAACCTCTGTGATTTATTTTGCAGAGGGTAAAAACCTCCACTAAATGCAAAAATAACCTCCATTATTTAGCACATTTGTTGTAGTGTAAGGACAAGTAAATTTCACTTTTGAATGTTCTTACGTTGAAGAAGTAACTAGGTTAACCGTAGTACATTTTCTATACAAGAATAATAGTTAATTACTATTATGGGTGTTCAAAACCGAATTGAACCGAAAATAAAATTGAGAACCGATCCAAAGAAATCAAAAACTGAAAAAATTTGATAAAGTTTGGATTTTTTTGGATGTGTTTTTCAGAGAACTGACTGATTCAGTCGGTTTTTGGTTAAGTCAGCTAGAACTGAACCAAAATTGACTGAATTACAGTGCTATCCATGACTGCGTCTGTGTGCATGAGTGTAGGTTAAACTACAGGTCTCTCACTCTCATTCCCAAATTATAAGTCTTCTCTACTAGTGTCGCCTCTCTCCCTCTAACCTAAGTGCCCTTCTTCGCCCGTCCGTTGTTCTCTCCCCCTTACCTAAGTGTCTTCCTTTATCATTCTCTCCTTCTAGCCTTTGCGCCTCCGTCCATCGATGTATCTTTATTCGCTTCTCTCTCACTTGAGTGCCCTCCTCTATGGCTTTGTCATTCTCTGCCTCTGTACCTTCGTGTGACTATGTCGCACTACTACCTCTCTATTCGCTTCTCCTCTAACGTTCTCTTCCAAGAGCGAGAGTCTATCTCTTTTGAGTCTTTTCCTTTTCTTTTATTTAAAACTCTTTCTTTCTACTGTGTGGGTATTGGAGAATAGCGCATAGCTAATAGCAGTTGGTTCCACTGTGTGGGTATTGGAGATAATCACAAGTTCACCACATTGTCATCACTATGGAGGTAATTATCATTTTCTCTATAATCACAAGTTCACAATAATGTTCTCTATATATGAAAGCAATTTTACGGTTCCTATTCTTTTATGTGTTTATTATGTCCCTTGCTGTAGAAGTGTGAAATGCACCAGAGGTGCATAGTTATGTACATGGGTAATATTATTTAGAATGTATAATATCATAATGGTTATTTGATACAATGTAGTATTATTTGATGGTTTGTAACCTTGTGTAATGTTATGTAATTATGATTGTATACAAAAAAAATGTAAAAAAATCACAAAAATTGAACCGCAAATTATTGGTTCGATTCAAGTCAGATATTATAAAAAACAAAAACCAAACTAAACTGAATTCCATCAGTTTGAGTGACTTTTCAGTTAAAAACTGAACTGAATTGAACTAATAACACCCCTAATTATTATATATAAAGTGTTGACATATTTTTATTATTGATTGATGTAGAAGATATTTAGTTTTTTCATATTTTATTAGATGCTTAAATGATACAAACATTTATATTTTTTCTTTTCATGATTTTAACATTACTTAATAGTTGAAAGTTGTCATATTTTTAGTTAGTTATAATAGTTTTGAAATTTCATTTAACTTTTTTATTTGACTTCATGGTTTGGCCTGCCAACTTGTAATCCAATCAATGCAAAACACGGACCACTTATCAAATTTTATAGCTCCTAAGCTTTAATTATAACTTAAATAACATAACTTATATGCATAAATGGATCAAATTAATATTAAGGCGAGTCAATCCAATGGGCAAATTTCAAGAAAAAGTTGTAATAACTAATAACTTATCGAGTTGCGAGTGTTTCATATTAATTTAGGGATTTGATTTATTTATAAAGTTACAAAATTTGATGTTTGATGTGTCTTACTGGATGCTAATGTGAAAGTTGCAATTTTATCATTTACACAATTCAAGGTGGCTATCTTGAACTTGAATAGTGATGAACTCAGGAATTTGAAATGTTCATAAATTTGTAATATTAAATATATAATTCCTTCTCTAAACAAAACGCCACCCTTGAAGGACTTGATCCAAGGAGTCCAAAGCATTCCTTGCTTTTGTTCACCATATCTTCTTCAATGGAAGCAAGGATGCCATCAGAAGATAAAAGCAATCCTAAAACATTAAAAAGAACATACAAAGAATACCTAAAGGCACATACAAAAATTGATTCACAAGAATTAGAACATGAATCAAAAACAAGCAAGACAATGTGAGTTTGTTCTATAGATTTATTAATGTGACACAAGAACAACTCAAGGCACACAAACTCAAGACAATAAAAGGAAACACATGTAGGAACATTTTAGACACAATATAAGATGTTTTTGACCGAACAAAATTGAAAGAAAAAGCTCAAGAACAAATTACCAAGGAGACCTAGCTCTGATACCAAATGATGGAAAACTTGTTGAGAAATCGGATTGATGTTGATTCCTCTTCAAGCTTCTCCCTATATCTTTGCCTCCTTGATTCTTCTCAAGCTTCTCCAAGGCTTCTAATGGAAGGAGAAGCCTTGGAATCACCACGGTTGGTGAAGAACACCCTTCAAGAGGCGCCACTCCTTGGAAGGAAGATAAGCCCCTTCAATCCTCACCACACTCTTCTATGAAAAGGATAAAAGAATTGGATGAATATCAAAAAGGTTTAAGACTTTTGGAAGAGAGAATTTTCATGCAAATTCTGATCTCACTCAATCAATGTCATCAAAAGTGATTACAGAGGTGAGAAAAAGGTTTATATAGGGTGAGGGAAACTTATGGTGCAAGCTAGGATAACTATGGTTCAAGAGAACCATGGTTAGCTTAGTTTGACCGGTCTAGTTAGCTTAGGAGGCTTGTGGAGCAAGCTTCTAACTTAGAAGCTTGGGAAGCAAGCTAAGTTAGAAGCTTGTCGCACAAGATTCCCAAAGTGTGCAAGAGAAGCTAAGCAATTCGGCTAAGGAATCCAAGCTAGGCGGCCCACTTGTCTTTTTCCATATTTAATCCAATCCAAAAACTTGGAGTTGGTTTAGTTAGGTTCACCATATGATGGTGAGACCTAGCTAAGTCAATTCCTTGGAAAATATGGAACAAAACAAGCCCAATATGTAAAATTTGGCCTAGGCCTAGTTCTGGCCCAATTATTAGTTGCACCTACACACCTTGCTATTTGTCACCCCACTTTTCCTACTGAAAAATACAAAAATGAATGACCCTTAATACAACGAGCAAAAGTCTCCAAGTAACATACCCTAAATTCCTAAAGGATAACCTAAAATAAAAGAAAGAAAATGCCTCACAAATACAAAGGCAAAATACACCTATACAAGTATCTACTATATACAAGGTACAAGAAATCAAACTATATAATGTATGTACAATAGAGACTATGAGACTAAAAAGAGGAATCATACTCAATACTCATATTGAGCATAGGTCTAAGAAGCACCTCCTCTGTAGAAGCCTCCTCTAGCCTCCTAACCATGGACCATGTTAAAGGCCCAATGGTCTTCAAGTGTGAGCCTTCTTGGATTAACCTTCACCCTTCTTGGTCTTACCTCTTCCAAAGGGATCCTTGGGGATTAGATTTCCATCAATGTGTCTCTAGCATTTCATTATAGTTTGTGGTCACCAACCGATGAAATTCCATGGGAGAATGATTGACATTTTCTTGCATGCAACTCCTAGCTCCCTTGAATTACTTTCATGATCCAAAAACTCAAGAGAAATTAAACAAATGGTGAGGTAGAGATGTGTTTGGGCACATCACTACTCAATGGAAGAGATAAGAAAGAAAGGTGAAACACTTGCCATAAGGAGAGTTTTCTTGATGAAAGTGCTTAAGAAAATGAATTCTGCTAAGTGACTCAAGATATAATTGGGGATAGAATTCAAAAAATGAATCTCACATATCTCTAAAAAGTGATGCAAAACTCAAGCATTTAGGCTTGTATAAACCTTGAAATTTGTGGAGTAAGCTAGGTTAACATAGGTTCAATCTGAACCATGGCAGCTTAACCTTGATTAAACTAGAGGCCTAGTTTGAATTTGAAATTTACATTTGGTTGGTCCTAGGTGTAACCATGTGCTACTAGATTTAAGGAAGTTAAAACTTAATTTGCCTGTCATTTAAGTTGCTTTTGAATTGGATTTCGACAAGTCCATGTGCACCTCCCACATGGCCCGTCACATGGCTTGTTTAATCAATTCAAAATGTAAGAGAGAAATTACAATAAAGTCCTTACACCACTTGGCCCAAAATACAATTCCCAAAACAACTAGACTACTTGGCCTAAAATACAAGGTTCAAACTAAAGAAAATATGTACAAGTATATGGTAGGTATTAGGCTAATATATTTAGTGGCTCTATAGCCACCAGATTTTGTCCGAGCTTTATATCCCATATCCAAATTTTGACCTTTTCTCCTTTTAAAAATAGATAATATGAGCTTAGGTTAGTCATCACTTCTGAATGGGTGTTTAGAAACAAATTGGATAAACAAGGTAAAGTGGTAAGAAATAAATCAATTAGGATTATGCTAGCATTTGCAACTCATAGAAACATAAAGCTTTTTCAAATGGATGTAAAAAGTGCATTTTTAAATAGAATAATTGAGGGGGAAGTATATGTTAAACAACATCTGGGTTTTGAAAATCCTAATTTTAGAGAACACATTTTCAAACTTAAAAAGGCTTTTATAGTTTGAAACAAGCTCCTAGAGCTTGGTATGAAAAACTAAGTAATTTTTACTTAGTAATGGTTTTTTGAGGGGTAAAGTTGACACAAGCCTTTTTAAAAAAGAGTCGGATACATATTTCATTGTAGTTCAAATATATGTGGATGATATAATATTCAGTTCTACTAATGAATTTTTTAGATGAGCATGATGGATGAGCTGTAATTCTTCTTGGGACTTTACATAAATTAGATAGATGAAGACATTCTTATTCATCAATAAAAATACGCTAGAGAACTTCTTTAGAAGTTTGGGATGAATGACTACAAGCCAATACCTACACCCATGCATCCGTCTATAGGTCTATCAAAAGAAAAATTAAGTAAACTAGTAGATCAAATGATCTACAAAGGTATGATGGAATCTTTACTCTACCCAACTACAATTAGACCTGACATCATATTCAGTTTTTGTCTCTATGCTAGATTTCAATCTGATCCCAAAAAGTTACATTTAAAGGCTATCAAACGAATATTTAGATATCTTGTAGGTTCTACTAATCTCTGTTTGTTCTATGAAAGGAACAATAATTTCATATTTAAAGGATTCTATGATGCTAATTGTGCTATAGATAGGATTAAAAGTGGAACTTGTTAATTCTTGGAATGTTGCCTCATCTCTTAGGCAAAAAAGATATAGAACTTCATAGCTCTTTCAATTATAGAGGCAAAGTATATCTGAGCAGTTGTTGTTGCTCATAACTATTATGGGTCAAGTATCAACTAGAAGACTATTTGAGTCTTGAAAACAATATACTTGTGTTATGTGATAACACCAGTATTATTAATCTATCAAAAAGTCCAATACAACATTTTCAGGTAAAGCACATTGAAATAAGATATCATTTTATGCATGATTATGTATAAAAAGGTATTTTTGACATAAAATTTATTGACACTAATCACCAATAGACGAATATATTTACAAAGGCTTTAGCTAAAGAATGCTTCAAATTCATTAAATATCATCTTTAAAATATATGTCAGACTGAATATTACATGCATCATCTTACTTTGTATCATCTCACTTTGCAATATGTATCATCTGACTCACATTATCTTATGCATATATGTCATCTCATTAATCTAACCTAATATTAGTACTAACATATCGTCTGAGTTTTTGAAAAGATTTCAGGTACATTTAAAGCTTATTTATGAGACATCATTAAATGTATTGTTTTTAGGAAAGTAACATGTGGAGAAGTCAAAAAGTCAGAGACTTGTCACATCAACAACAACTTTTTTCTTATCAATTTTGTCAGCATACGAAACCCATGACTCACTTTATTCTCTTTCCCATAATTTTAAAACTTAAATCATTTCACCATCCTTCCCACATCATCAATCTTCAATTCTTCATCCTCAACCTTTCTTTTAAACCAAACATTAGTTTCTCCTTCACCACCAAAACTAGAAACAAATGGTCTTGTACCCAGATCACCTTACATTCATAGTCATGAATCTTCTTTTAACTCAAATGATAAGTTCTTCTTCCATCTACCTCAATTGGAGGCAAAAGAAAATCAAAGAAAAAAGTTGGAGAGTTGGTTATTGAAGAAGCAAGAATGTTTGAGGAAGCATTAGGTTTGTCTACCAAAGAACTGACCAACCCAATAGTTTCATTTGACTGTGTTGGATAAAGACTCTAGTCCTCATCTGCACAATTATAGTTTGATGGAGATGCAAGTCTTTGACCAACTTAGAATGATGAACTTGTTGTCAAAACAAAGATTGTATAAATTGTATTACTTTTCTAAATCCTTTATATATGTTTCCATGGGAATATAATATTTTTGTATCGAATAATGTCCAGGCTACCAAACCAATCAAGACCCTCTACTTCACTTGTTTCTTCACCACCATTAACTCCACCTCTCCCTCCACTCACCACTGAAGAGGATTGAGATAAGGTGATCATTGGCCTCTATTAAGCTCTACATACACTTTGAGGAGGCAAGCACACACTGAACAAAAACTTAGCAAGCTTCTATCTCACCTCCAAATCAATCTAAGCTTTGATGAGAAGGATAACTTGGATGAGCCTTTGCTAGTGCCAAAAGGGGAAGAATGATTAAAATTTTTGTTTGTGTTAATTTTAATTTTTTTTTTCACCATGATGATTTGTTTTATCCTTTTGAAGGCTCTATTTCAAACTCTTCATTTTTGGAATAAAAGGCTTTGATTATTGAACTTATGTTTGCTTTGAATCATACAAGTTATTCTTTGTCAGATCATGCATGCTTTCAAGGGTACTCTGTGCATTGCATATAACACGTAAGGTAGATACATATAGTTTGATTATATATGCTCTAACACCTAAGGTAGAAAAATATGCTCTGATATACTTCAATATACTATGATATGCATAATAAGAAAAAGATAAAACAAACATGCTCTGCCTTATTCAAATATCCCTATATGTTATGCTCTAATAAGACTAAGATTAAAATGTATGTAATCTAGTTGCATACTTAGTTTGTCTCATGTTATTTTGGATGATGATAAAACTAAGTATATGCATGAAAATACTTCTTTTAAAAAGTATTGTAGACACCAATTTCTGTCTGGGTTGAGGATCCGAAGACGGAAAGCTTCTAAAGTGACAAAGTGACCCTTAGAGGATCTGAAAGACTCTATGTTAAAGAATCCAAAGACGGGAAGCTTCTAAAGCAAGAAAAGTGACTCTTAGAGGATCTAGGAGACTCTAGGTTGAAAAATGAGAAGCTTTTGAAGTGAGAGAAGTGACTCTCATAAGATCTAGAAGACTCTGGGTGGAGAGTCCAAAGATGGGAAGCTTCCAAAGTGAAAGAAGTGACCCTTAGAGGAGCTGGAAGACTCTAGAACATATTAGGAAGGATCAAGAGACCTTTAGAAGATATTCCAAGGGCTAAACTACTAAGAAACAAGCCTAGAAGCAAGAAACCAAGCCTAAGACCCATGAGAATGACCATACTCTTCATGAGAAAGAGCATACTCATGGTCTTTGAAAATGACCCTTCTCATGAGGAGTATGGCCATTCCAAATTAAAGATTGCATGTAAAAAATAGGGTGAAAATGATCGTTCCAAAAGGATAACGGTCGTTCCAATCCTTTGGCCTCTATTTAAGGAGGTCAACCCCCATTTGACACACTCTAATTCTTGAAATTGGTACACTCTCTCTCCCTTTCTCTCTCTTGACTCTTTTCAAACTACTCTGAGTGAGATAAACTCAATCCACTGTCTGATTAAGAGATCTTTAAGCCCTTTGGTGAAGATTTTGGAGTTTCCAATTTAAATTCTTGAGAGGAAAGCGAGATTGTTGTAGAGCAAGGAGGCTACCACAAAGTGCCTCATTTTCTTATTATAAAGCTTGCTTCAGAGGTTTCATTCTCTCTTCTTTTCTCTATTTATTGCTTTATTTATTACTTTAAATAATGTAGTTTAGAATAGATACCATGTAGATAATTTATCATTACATGCTTAATAAACAGGAAAAACAGTAATCTACGCTTTAAGTTGTTAATGAATACATCATAGGGTACTAATATTAGGTGTTGTGGGAATCCTAACACCTTATCACAAGTAATCGACCCCCGTACCCAACTCTTCTTGCAAAAATCATTTCTTTTTCTGATGTTTTAAGCAAAATATCAGTGGTGACTCCATGAACCTTTTTCAAAACCATCACTAGTGCAAAAATTAGATTTAAAATCGGAGTTTTAAGATTGGTTAAAAGGTAACCGATCTTAAAAGTGACGCGGTGATAATTTTGTAAATAATATGAAAACTTTTAAGATTAGTTAAATTTTAACCGATCTTAAAAGTACTTTTAAGATCGATTATTTTATGACCGATCTTAAAAGGTATGTCTAAAACAAATCTTAAGATCGGCTACAAAACAACCGATCTTAAAAGCCATAAAATAACCGATCTTAAAAGTACTTTTAAAATCGTTTATTTCATGACCAATTTTAAAAGTACTACTTTTAAAATTGATTATTTAAGAACCGATTTTAAAAATATTACATTTAAAATCAGTTATTTAAGAACCGATTTTGTATGTAGTATACAAAATCGGTTCTTAAATAACCAATTTTAAAAGTATCGTCAGAAACCTTTTATATTTCCCTCCATTCTCATTCTCTTTAATCTTTCCCTCCATTCCTTTTTTTACACTCTCGGGCTCTCATTTTCTAAAGTTTCCCATAAGGTAAATTTCGTTGTCGTTTTCGTTTTTGTTTTCTCATGCTCTTCTCGTGTCTTTTTTTGTCTTCTCATGCTCTTCTCGTGTCTCTATTTTCGTTGTAGGTTCTTTTTGGGTAAATTTCGAATTGGAACGACCCGTGCTACAAGGAGAACGACCCGTTCTGCATGGAGAATGACCCGTTTTGTAAGGAGAACGGCCCGTTCTGGATTGGTTTTAACTCATGCCAAACTATGCTAGAACGGCTCATTCCAAAGTATAATTTTAGGCCTTTTTAACAACCTGGAATGACACGTTCCAGTTTTGGAACGGACCGTTCCATTTTAATTTTTTCAGAACCAAGACTTTTAAGATCGGTTATAAAACAATCGATCTTAAAAGTTAACTTTTAAAATCGGTTAGTTAACTGATTTTAAAAGTCTAACTTTTAAAATCGGCTCTTTTAAAATCAGTTATGGAACCGGTTTTAAAAGTTGAAAATAACCAATTTTAAAAGCCTTTTTTTCACTAGTGCATTGACAGAGGTTTAGTCCGATTATTGAGCATTCCAATGTCGATGAGATTTTCAATAATGGAAGTTAATAAACCATATAAAACATAAAGGCTTGAAAGAGTTTTTAAGATCTGTTCCGATAGATGGCATCTTCATTGGGGAGATTTGCCAAGAAGGTTAGGCCGATTTAAGTGATGTATTTGTTAAGAAAACGAAGGTTTGATTAAAGATTTTACACCTACATTGTTTGTAAATAATTGTTGTGGTTTAGAATGGCTTTAATAATTTTTATATGTTTTAAATTCTGCATTTTTTTGAAAAATAAACTGTACACAACCCTTGCACACAACAGTTTCCTCTATACCCAAGGGCAAGAGTGAGTTATGACCATAGGGAGTGGGTGACGTACGACTGGCCATAGACGGGTATAGCTACCCACAGGTCGTTGTCAAAAATCATCGCTCGAGGTGTTAATTGATTACTCTAGCCCGATGCACTAGATGGACCTTAGCTTTCTGCTAGTTGATGACGACAGAGATACTTGATCCCTATGATGGGGACACCTTGGAGGCCTAAGACCGGTGAGAATAGTTAGAACTACCTAATACTATGCACCTTTCTGCAAGTACCTCAACCCATGGAAAAAATGTGATTGTTCGCGGGTGTATGTTGTTTGAGCATGTGTGTGTGTATTGTTTGTATGCATTGTTTGTCTTCCGAAGGACTGAATTGGATTTTTTTGCAAACAAGTAGTTAATTAGGTTTTTTTTTGCAAACAAGTAGTTAATTAGGGTTTTAAGTTAAACAATACCCTTTTAAGCATGCTTAAGCCATCATAGTAAAACATACAACATCATATAGGTAGAATCTCTATTTACAATAAAACCTATATATAGAAAATATACCAAATAAACATGTTATCATGCATTATTTTTTCTAGAAATAAAACACGATAAAAGTAGGCAATAAACACAATGACATGCATATTTTAGGCTAGACCATTGAATTTTCATTTTTCTTAAATTTTGGAAGGATTAGGTAGTAGCATGCACAGACAGTTAAGAAAAGTGAATGTCTTAAAATACGTCATGTTTAAGATAGATAGTATTTGTGCTCTAAAGTGATGCCCAATTGATTTTGAAAGATACTATGGTAGGGCCCTCGCTTTTATGAAAATGTCTGTTAAGACAAGTCTTCTTGGAGCCTAGTTTACACTACTTGCAAAATCCCACTAGAATGAAAATGCATAAAAGACATTCTAAGCAAAAGTTGGGGCAAATTATGAGCTCATTGAGACAAAAGTGTTGAGCGGAAAATAAACAAATAGTGCAGACTTAGGTACTAATAAGGCATGTTTTGCATAGACATTAGCCACTTTGTGGCTTCTTTAGATTTTTGCATTACTGTCAAAATCTGTTAAAAGTATTAAGCATTCACCGATAAACAAATCAATAGGACTAATATTTGTTAATTCTTGATTGTCTTTGCATTATGTATTACATTCATTTAGAGCATATCATTCCTTATAAATAAATAAGTAAGAATAAAAAGAGAAATTTAGCCTATGCGCGTTAATTAATTGTAAATAATAAGAAATAAGCCATTGGTAATCAAGCCCGCACACTATAGTGGGGCATGCTTAAAAGTTAAATCAGTTACAATCCAAGTGGATAAAGGGAAAAAATAGCTAACGATCAAAATGTCGAGTCCTTTCCCACATGACAAAGATAAAGTCATGTCGTGGGTCTATGAAATCCCAAGCATCATCAGCTAAAGACTCATCCAACGTCGTTGAGTAACTAAGTTTACACACCTAGTGAATTGTAAGCTATTACCTCCAAAAAGAAGGAGAAGAAAAAAGGAGAGAAACCTGAGGAGGAGGATGAATTCCTCAAAAGCTTAAGGTGGAGAGAATATGAGAGATCATACATGGTCAAAAGAGCTTTCCCACCAAGATAAATTCTAATATGGAGAAGAAGCATTATGCTTGAAGGCATTGCTTGAGCTCGCTAGAATGAAAGCCCTCAAAGGACATTCTAGGCAAAAAATTAGGGTAAGAAAAAGCCCGCCAAGACAAGGGTCTTAAGCAGAAAAAAAGGGGCTAAAAAATCCTGATAGGATATGTCCTATGCAAAAGTTAGGGATACAAGAATAAGAAAGAAAAAGTAATGCATACTCGAGTTGAAAACTGAAAGGCAGCTTGAGTATTCCTTCTAAGCAAGATTTTATGAAAATTTTACTCCAAGCTTTGTTATCACTCCTGCCTACAGTTGCTTCCTAAAAAAGGCCATACAGAACATGAGTTGTACCCTTACGCTCCACCAAAAGATCAAACGTGTGGTGAAAAACAAGATGATCAACAAACCACTAATCATTTCATATGTGAATGTGGTGGAGGAAGCCTAGGAAAATACTTTTTAAGCATTAGAAATCACTAACATTGCAAGAGTCTTAAGCATCGGAAACTTGGTAACAAAGATGCTACTAAAGAAAGGATACCAGCTAGGACAAGGGCTGGGTAAAAGGTGCTCAAAGGGTAACTGGGTAACCTAACTTCCAAGACAATCCAAGGTGATAGGGCTCAGGATATGCACCAACTACATTTTCAAGGGAGAAAAGTTGAGAAATCTCCTTTTGCGTAAAATTTTCCAAAGCACTGATATTCAAGCATTAGAAAATCAGCTCTTGGTCAAGTGGACCAAACCTCTCTAAGGGGTACCCTCCCTCTTTCTTTCCGTGTATGAATCACGAACTCGGGGCATGCCCGAGCCCTCAAACTATATTAAATGGGCACGTGTAGATCAAAGACATTGTCTTAATGCCATACATCTATCTATTTCATTTCTCTTCTCTCTTTATATATCTACTCCAAAACTCATCAATAAACCTGGGATGAGCAAGTATACTTGACATAAGAACATCATTAGAAACAATAACTTAATATGAAAAAAATAATAATGCATAAAATCAATTAGACAAAAACAACATGACTTGTGGATAAAAATCAAAAATAGTGAAATTAATACAAGGGGCATTTCCCTTTTAGTAAAAGAATAAGTGATGATCATTACACAAATGCTGTGAAAAAATAAAAGCCTGCTACGACAAAAGTCTTAAAAACACAAAATAAAGGGAAAAGACCGGCAGGAAACCCACTAAGGGGGCTGCACAAAAATTAGGGTGAGACTCGCTAGGAAACCTATAAAAGGGGTAACTTAGGAAAAAGTTGAAGTTGCATGAAAACACATAGAAGAGGGGGTTGAATATGTGTGTGTGTGTGTGAACAAAGGAATTTTAAAAACATTTTCGCAAGAAGACTCTTTTTCGTCTAGTAAAATAATATTTATAAATGCTAACTAGAACTCCCCAGGATTGGTTCAACAATATATTTTTGCGTCTAGAAATTTCATCGTCTGCTTAAGAAAAATACTTCTTAAACGAAAACCGTTCTTTAGAATAACAAGTTGAACGAGTGTGGTTTTCGTCTGAAGATGGTTTCAATTGATGATAAGCGTTAGACGAAGTTTTCAATATATTAAGTCAATCAGATAAAGTGCGTATAAAATATTAGAGTGTAGAGCAAGTATTTTTATACTGGTTCACTCAAACTAAGCTACGTCTAGTCTCCTTCAAATGAAGGGTTCCACTAGATAGTCAATGAAGTACAAGTATTGTTTGTTCAGCCTCTTCATGCTTGCAGTGAGTATTATAAACCACCCAGGTCACGACTACTCCTGGTCCAAGTATTCTCAACTTGTCAACTTCACTTGCTAACGCTAGTATTCTTTGCTCGGCCACTTCTGGCTTTCAGTTAGTATTCTCGACCAACTCCTGGCTCGTCAACTTCACTCATTGACGCTAGTATTATTTACTCAGCCATTTCTAGCTCCCAGTGAGTATTCTTTGACAAGCCTTTCCATGCTTTACAAGTATTCTTTCCCTAACCTCTTTAGGCTTTACAAATATCAACTAGACAAGTTTGGTTTGAGTGAATGGGTTACTCTCATAAAGAGGATACAAAGGAATATACACTCACTAAGGTATGTAACCTTAGTCTTTACAACGATTGAGTGTTTATTCTACTCACACAGAGAGGATACATAAATTGGTACACTCACTAAGGTTTTGTTCCTAAGATGCACATGTTTGGAACTCCTTAGTTTACAAAGATGAATACAGTGTGGTACATTTGACTCTATAGCTTTATCTCTGGTTTCGTTGCTTCATGGGCTTCTTATCACTCTTCGTCTATCTTATCTAAAAGCCCACCTTTTCAAGTTCGAAGTTGTGACATATATATAGTCTTGTAAAATTTTGCCCATTGCAAGTGTCCGTCGAAGAAGATATAGTCGTTCATGACTAGTTTGATCTTTCATTTAATGCTCAAGATCTTGCATTAAATGTTGCTTCTCGTTTATAGACATTGCAGGAGTCCTTCTTCATTTTGTTAGCTGTTATTTCTAACTTTAGCAGTGGTCTAGGAATTTCTATTCATTTTCTGTCAGTGTAGCTGCAAAGGCGTTGTTTTTTTTCTCAAAAGTAGGTGTACTTTTTCTGACACACACATGCTTTGACGTTTGTGCTTTCTTTTCTTCTTTCTTCTTCTCTTCTCACAATCTTGATGACTTCGTGTGCTCTTCTGTGAGTGTAGGCGATATCCAAATTGTTTTTCAGGGCTTGATTCTTCAAGTGCTTGCATGAAATCTTCGTCTGCGTCTGTTAGTCCATGTATAGCTCAAGTCGTGATCTGGTTAGCAGTGTGAATGGATAAACTTGTTTTTGTCTAAAGTGTCTTTCAGTCTGTGTTGTCCTTCGTCTTATGTGTTGTTGACTTTCTTTTGACTTATGCTCCGTCTTAAATTATTTATGTTACACTGGAGTTTGTCCTTGACACACCTTCATCTGATACTTGACTTCCTTGGGATCATTTTTCTTCTTATGTTTGGTTTGGCTTCGTCTATGGTCTTGTTTTGGCCTTTCAGTCTGATGCCTTCTTTTTCAGTGCATGAAGTGGCTTTTGTTCCATTCATCACAACTTGCCTGTACTTATGTTAATTCTGAAACACTAACCCACTTATTAGAAATAACAATATGTATTATATTTGTCTCATTCAAAACCTCATTTGGAATTGCTTCTTCTTCGCACGAATTAACAAAAGTTAGGGTTAAAAGAAAAGTCCGCTAAAAAGCCCACAAAGGGGGTGACCTAGGCAAAAGTTAGGATACAAAAAGCAGCATCTCGAGCTGAAAACCAAAAGGTGGCCTGGGAAGATCATCAAATCAAAACGCAATCCCAAGTCATTGCTTGACTCTCAAAGAAAAAATAATAAGCTAATGTGGAAAATGATTTTCCTATTTTAAGTATGCTTATTTATCAACTTAAACACCAGACTACCTTGACTAGCCATGCTTCTAAAAACAATTTTGAAAAATCCTTTTAAACAATTTTTTTGAAAAGTCAAAGATATCCCTTTCTTTCTCTTTTCTTGACCTATATGGAATTATGATAGTGTTGAGAGATACATGGAGTATACACAGCAAATACTCACGGAGAGAGGCTAGAGGAGTCCTGGAATAGAGTCTAGTAAAACCTGATCTAAAGAGCTGACATATCATATCTTGTACAAGTAAGGAATAGCCAATTTGTACAAAACTATGGTTCAAAGAGGAACACCCAATGAAATTGGATCTGGCATGACTAAGGCTAGCAAACCTCAGTGATGATTAATGCGCATAGATTAATTTCTTGAAAGTAAAAATTAATATGCATTTTTAGGCTTAGCATAGAAGCATTAATGCATTACATACACATGACACAAGTTTGCACAAAAAGGTATAATTTACCACACAAAAAACATATAACAATAAAATAACAACAAAAAAAGAAAAAAAGGGAAGAAATACAATTTATTCCTGCTTTGCATTCTTTTGTATCTTTGCATTATTTGCTTGTATATACTTGCTACGGATCACGGGGAGCTTTTGGGCCAAAGCACCCTCAAATGACAGCCAACCAAGGCCATAGGAGCTAGGACCGTACCCGTAAAGGGGCGTCAGAAGCCTAGCCCATCAGCGACACTCCCTAAAAGTGGTTCTATAAAGGTACGCAGAAAGCCACTAATCAAAGAAAGGCATGTTAGCAGCAAGATAGAGCAAAACCTACGAAGGAGGAATAAGTGAGCTTATAATCAACATAAGGCAAGTAAAGGCCACCTAGTTAAAAGGTCAAGGGACCAAACGAAAGGAAAATGAATCTCAAGCATTTGCTTTCCCAAAGAGATGCATCATAATGACATTGGTCAAGCTTCAAACTAAAAGGTTCTATATTCAGTTGAATCAAGGATGATTCAAAAGAATGTTAAGGCCAGGGATGGCTCACAGAACATCAAAGCCAGTAATGGCTCCAAAATAATATTCATCAATAATGCTCCAGCAAGCACCATCATCATGGAGAAGGAATCTCTTCACCATTAGCGATTATGAATAGCATTTGCTTTCCCAAAGAGATGCATCATAATGACATTGGTCAAGCTTCAAACTAAAAGGTTCTATATTCAGCTGAATCAAGGATGATTCAAAAGAATGTTAAGGCCAGGGATGGCTCACAGAACATCAAAGCCAGTAATGGCTCCAAAATAATATTCATCAATAATGCTCCAACAAGCACCATCATCATGGAGAAGGAATCTCTTCACCATTAGCGATTATGAATAAAAGTCTATATATATATATATAGATAGATAGATAGAGAGAGAGAGAGAGAGAGAGAGAGAGAAAGAAAGAAAGAGAAAGCCAAAAGCTAGCTTCAAACATGTTAAAAAGCATAAGCATTGAAAAAGGCAAAAATACATAGTAAAAGGCTAAGCTTCATCATGTAGAAAAAGCTTTTTCTGGTCATGCAACAATATATCCATTGTCCTTTTCTAAAAAAGTAATATACTTTTTCTGACACATGCATGCTTTCTATTTTGACTCATTTCTCTTCTCTTTCTTCCTTTCCTTTGACGTAGAGAGCTTCTTGTATGATTGTGGATGATGTCTAAGTTTTCCTCTAAGACTTGATTCTTCATATGCTTTTATGGCAGTCTTTGTCTTCGTCTGTTTATTCTGTGCATCTCAATTTGACCTTCGTCTCAATGTCTGAGTTTAATGCTTTTCCTTTTCTTGAACTGGTTAAAAGTGTGAATCGACCTTGTTTCCGTTTGGAGTGTCTCTCAGTCTGCGCTGTCCTTCGCCTGATGCATGGTTGACTTTCTTTTGACCTTGGGCATATGCCTCGTTTGACTTGCGCTTTATGATAGTTGTACAAGACACGTCTTTGTCTGAGTATTTTATGATCGCCTGGCGCATACTCGGGTTCCAATTATTCTCCTCTTGACACTCGTTTTCCTACACAACTTGCTTCATCTGTCTCAACTTCTCTGGTTCGTGTCTTGCCTTGACTATTCCTTATAGGCTTTGTCTGATACTTCAGTGTCTCATTTTGGTAATAGAAGACTTCGTTCTTATGATTGATTGCTTATCATCTGATTCTTTCATCTGGTTTGTACAATCTTCATGAATTATGACATTTAATGCTTCTGACTTAGCATTTAATGTTTTCTTGCCAAATCTGCACTTCTCAAGATCTTTTGTACTTTCTTGGTACTGTTGTTGCAGAGGTGTTGTCTTTTCCTGGCTGGTAGGTGTACTTGTTCTGACACACGCTATTTTGATTTATGGATAAGCGCTCGTCCATTTTTTTCTTATCTTCCTTCTTCTATTTTGATGTCTTCATGTGTTCTTTCGGAAGTATGGGTGCTAAATAGTTCATCTTGTTGTGTCTTCAGACACAATACAACTTTCTTGACCATCGTCTGTGTATTCAAGTCTCCGTCTAGTTTGGCTTTTGTAAGTACTTGGCTCCGTTTAGGGTTCTCTTGCTAGGATTTGCCCATCGTCCAGGTCTGATGTCTTGTTAGCTTTTGTCCTTCTTCTAGGTTGTTCGTGTCCTGTTCTTTATTCCTTTGTGTAGGTGTCTTTGTCTGATGTATTCCCTTCATTTGCTTAACCTTTATCCAATGCTTGACTCATATCTCTTGATTCTGGTATAGATGTATATTCTCTATTCTTCGGCTTACCTGTACTTATATATGAAACACTAAAACACTTGTTAATAATAACAATATGTATTATATTTATCTCATTCAAAACCTTGATGGGAATTGCTTTCGTCTTTGTCTGACTTAACACTCACATGCCTAAAGCCAAAGGGCATCTTCAACAATGCTTGCTCAGTTTAGCAGAAGTCGCACTAAGTGCCAAACCCCCAGTGAAAGGAACTAAGCCTGGAGAGGCTTTAGATAAAGAATACTTAAATTTTAAAACTGTACAAATCCCCAGTGAATAACTACCTAGACAAAGGCAAAATAATTAGCATATTTCTGATAAGATGTCAACACCTAAGAGAAGAGGCAATTCAAATTAAGGAAATCTCTCAAGAGCTAGGGTGGCTTAGAAAGAATACTCAAAAAGCCAGGAGTGGCTTAGAAACTAATACTCAAAAGCCAGGAGTGGCTTAGAAAGTAAGACTCAAAAGCTAGTAGTGGGCTAGAAAGCAATACTCAAAAGCCAAGAGTGGCTTAGAAAGTAATACTTAAAAGCCAGGAGTGGCTTTGAAAGCAATACTAACAAGCCAGGAGTGGCTTAGAAAGAAATACTCACAAATCAGGAGTGGTTTAAAATACTCAACATCCTTAGTGAGCTTAGAGAAGCTTGATAAAGATGAACTCAATTTTGCTCAAGCTACAAGACATCACCAGAACCTACTGGACGACAATAATCCGCATCTAGTTTGGAGATGGTTGTACAAAATACTCTACCTTGAAAGAATCTATCAGTATCAGAAATTTGAAGACCCGGAAAGAAGCATATCTACGTCTTTACTTGCCTCTGGAAAAGAAAGTTCTATACGAAGGACAAGTAAAGAGGGGCAGCTGTAGTTACCAATTTCTGTCTGGGTTATGGATCTTAAGATGGGAATCTTCTAAAGCGAGAGAAGTGACCCTCAGAGGATAAAAGACTCTAGATTGAAGAATTAGAAGATGGGAAGCTTCTAAAGCGAGAGAAGTAACCTTTAGAGGATCTGGGTGACTCTAGGTTGAAAGATGAGAAGCTTCTAAAGCAAGATAAGTTACTCTCATAAGATCTAGAAGACTCTGGGTGGAGAATCCGAACATGGGAAGCTTTTGAAGTGAGAGAAGTGACCCTCAGAGGAGTTGGAAGACTTTGGAACAATTTAGGAAGGATCATGAGACCTCCAGGAGAAATTCCAAAGGTCAAACTACCAAGAACTAAGCCTAAAAGTAAGAAACCAAGCCTGAGACCCATGAGAACATCCATACATTTCATGAGAACGAGCATCCTCACGGTCTCTAAGAACGACCATTCTCATGAGAAGTATGGCTATTCCAAATTGAATATTACATGTAAAAAATAGGGTGAAAATGGTCGTTCCAAAAGGAGAATGGTCATTCCAACCCTTTGGCCTCTAATTAACGAGGTCAACCCCCCCCTTTTACACACTCCAATTCTCAAAATTGGTACACACACACACACACACTCTCTTTCTCTCTTTTTCTCTCTCTTTTGACTCCGTTTAGACTACTCTAAGTGAGATAAACTCAATTCAATGTCTGATTAAGAGATCTCTAAGCCCTTTGGTGGAGATTTCAGAGTTCCCAGTTTAAATTTTCTAGAGGAAAGCGAGGCCGTTGTAGAGCGAGGAGGCTACAACAAAGCGTCTTTATTTTCTTGTTATAAAGCTTGCTTCGAAGGTTTCAATCTCTCTTCTTTTCTTTATTTATTACTTTAAATAATGTAGTTTAGAATAGATACCATGTAGATAATTTATCATTACATGCTTAATAAAGGGGTAAAAATAGTAATCTTCACTTTAAGTTGTTAATTAATACGTCACAGGGTACTGATATTAGGCTTTGTAGGGTGCCTAACACCTTCCCCACATGTAATCGACCCCCGTACCCAACTCTGTTTGTGAAAACCATTTCTTTTTCTGATGTTTTAAGCAAAATATCGGTGGTGACTCCATGAACCTTTTTCAAACCCATTGATAGAGGTTTAGTCCAATTATCGGGCATTCCAATGTCGATGAGATTTTCAATAATGGAAGTCAATAAACCATCTAAAACCTAAAGGCTCAAAAAAGATTTTAGGGTTAGTTCTGACAAGTATACTTGTGAAAATCAACTAGTTTGAATGATCTTACAGCATTGTAGATATGTGCCCTACATCACTCTGATAAAAGCATATCCAAATCATTTATGCATTTTTAATAAAAATGTCTTAGGTAAAATTGAAAAGGTTTTTTTCAAGGTTAAAAAGTCAGAACTTTTTTCAAGAAAAATACCTTTTGGAAGATGAAAACATTTCAAAATACAAAATTCTTTTCATTTTACTAAAGAAAAAATATTTTCTCAGATAAAGAAAAATAGACATTTCAAAAATACAAAAATGTGTTTATCACCATCAAATCGCTTATGCATTTTTAAGAGAAAAAAAATGTCTTCAAAAATATCCTTAGAAATGTTTGTCGAATGAACTATAAAACGTTGATCATCTATAAGATGATATAAATCGTATGAAACATACAGTTTTCCTCATATACATTAATTTGAGACTAACGACAAAATTTGTATTGAATGTTTCATTCTTTAATAGATCAAACTAGAAAGCCATCTTTGGAACTCATGAATCTGTTAAGGAGAAGAATCATGCTTTCTATCAAAACCAAGAAACTTGAAATCACGAAGAAAAGCAAATAAGTCACTATTATAGTTGCTTTGTGTTGACATTGTTTCTACAAGCTCTGTTTAGTGAAAAGTTGATAAGTAGCCTCCTTAATCAGATAGGATATACTGTTTGGTGAAATGCATATAATGCTCACATTAAATAAGTCAAATGGTTACTTGCCATCACAAGCAAAGAGAATAAAGACAAATGAAGCAAACTTGTGAGCTATACTCAAAGTGTTGCAATGGTCATCTTTTCTAAAGCTACTATATAAGAAAGCTTGAAGCTCAAAAAGAAGAAGAAAAGTATAATAACAAAAAAGACACTCTGTAAATTATACCTGTGTATATACTTCGTTCATTCTTGTACAAAGTTTATTGTACTAGTGATTAAGCCCTAACCACCTTTGTCATCATAATTTAACTTATAGGTTTCATATCTTGTTTGGCCCTATCAGCTACTAAAATGGCTGAAAAGGATTGTCTGGATTTAGTGGTCAAATGATGTGATGCAACTTGAAAGGGTTATCAGGTCTCTCAACCACTAAGGGGGCTAAAGGGAAGGGACAAATTTGTTCATGTGATCCCTTCGACTATCGAGGCTGCTGAATAGATTAGTCTAATTTGTTCATATGAATTAAATGTTATGTCATAATTGTCATTTTAGTTGAAGACTTTCCCATTCTTTAAAATATTTAAAATTGGTCGAGAAGTTTTAGCCAACCTTGATAAGAATTGGGACAAAGAAAGTAGTGTTCAGCCAACCGCTACACCTCTTTGATTGAGCAATGGCTCCTTAGTTCGAAGATGGTTCTACACTTGTCAAGATTTTCTTTGATGCCTCTAGCCATCAACATGAACCCTAAAAGCTTTCCTCCCTTCACCCTGAAGACACACTTCTTAGGATTGAGTCGCATGTGATACTTACGAAGTTGAGAAAAAATCTCATTCAAGTCCTTTTTGTGGGTGTAAATACTATCATATTTGATGACCATGTTGTCCATGTATACCTTTAGATTTTGGCCTATTTGCTTGCTAAAAATATTGTCCATGAGGCATTGATAGGTTGCCCTTGCATTTTTCAAGTCGAAAGGCATTCTTGGTAACAAAAATTGGTTGATTTAGTGATGAAAGCTATTTTTTCTTTGTCATGTAGATTTGTACATGTCTGATTGTAACCCAAGTAGGAATCAAGGAAATAAAGAAATTGATGTCCTATCACCTTGTTGACAAGTTGTTTGATGCTTAAGAGAGGATATACATCCTTTGGACATGCTTGTTTAGTTCTGTATAATCATTACACATTCTCCATTTTTTGTTTGGTTTCCATACCATTACCACTTCACTAACCAGGTGGTGTACATAACCTCTTGAATGAAACCTACCTTCAAGAGCTTCTGAACCTCCTCCTCAGAAGCTCATTGCTTTTTCCCCCTAATGAAGGACCATCCTTGAAGACCATAAAACCTTTGACAAAGTCTATGGTTAGGAGACTTGAAGAAGCTATTAAAGAGGATGTGTTTCTTAGACCTGTGCTTATCATGAGCATGGAGTATTTGTTCTCCTCCTAGTTGCTTAGTCTTCTATTGTATATGCTTTATATAGTTTGTTTTCCATTCCTTTGTATGTAGTAGTTAAATGTATAAGTTGTTTTTACCCTTGTATTTAGAGGTGTATGTTTCCTTATTTGTAGGTCATGCTTTTAGGATTTAAAGGCATGTTCCTTATTGAAACGTATTCCTTTTGACTTTGTATTCATGGTCACCATTTTGAGTTTAGTAGTTGGAATGAAAATATTCATTCTAGTGGTTTGGCAATAACCATTCTAGATGGTGTGGAAGTAGTAAAAGTGTGGAAATAGCCAAAAATGATATTGGACTTGTTTTTCTTCTTTTGGCCTAAGGAATTTATTTGGCTTAGTTTAACCTTCATTTGGTTAACCAAAGCAAACCAACTCCTTGGTTTATGGTTCGACCAAGACTAGCCTAGGAGACCATGGTCGCCCACCTTGGTTAGTTTCCACTCTTGGAACTACTTCTCCAACTACCTAGAAACAAGAAGACACTTGGCACTTGATCATTGGGTGATGAGAATCTAATCCCCAAGGATCCCTTTGAAAGAGGTAAAACCAAGAACGGTGAAGGTTGATCCAAGGAGGCTCACACTTGAAGACCATTGGGCCTTTAACTAGGTCCATAGTTAGGAGGCTAGAGGAAACTTCTACAGAGGATGTGCTTATTAGACCTATGCTCTTCATGAGCATTGAGTATGATTCCTCTTTTTAGTCCCTTAGTCTCCATTGTATATACACTGTATGATACTTGTACATAGTAGTGACTTGTATAGGTGTATTTTGCCTTTGTATTTGTGAAGCACTTTCTTTCTCTTCTTATAAGTCATCCCTTTATGATTTTAGAGTATGTTGTTTGGATACTTTTGCTCTATTTGCCCTTGTATTAAGGGTCATTGATTTTCATATTTTTAGTAGTAGAAGTGGGGTGACAAATAGTAAAGTGTGTAGGTGAAGCTACCAATTGGGCCTATAATGGGCCTATGCTAATTTTTACATATTAGGATTGTTTTGCTCCATTTAATCCAAGGAATTGATTTAGCTAGGTCTCACCCTCATTAGGTGAACCTAACTAAACCAATTCTAATATTTTTGGATTGTAAGGAAAACAAGATGGGCCGCCTAGCTCTTCTAGCTTCTCCCACACACTTGGTTAGCTTGTGCTACAAGCTTCTAGCTTGGCTTGCTCCATAAGCTTTGAAGCTTAGCTTGTTCCACAAGCTTCCAAGTTACTAGACTGGTTAGCTTGGGTGTAAGAAGGCTAAACATAGTTCTCCTTGAACCCTAGTTAGTCTAGCTTGCACCACAAGCTTCTCCCTTACTATATAAGTCTTTTCCTTTACTTTGTAAACACTTTTTGATGATATATTGAGTGAATTCCAAAATTGTTCAGAAAATCTCTCTTCTAAAAGTCTCTAACCTCTTTGATATTCATCTAATTCTCTTATCCTCTTCAATTAAGAGTGTGGTGAGGATTGAAGTGGCTTATCTCTTCCAAGGAGTGGTGCCTCTTGAAAAGTGTTCTTCACCAAACCTTGGTGAATTTCCGAAGCTATCCACCATTGGAGGTTTTGGAAAAGCTTGAGAAGAATCAAGGAGTCAAAGGTCTAGTGAGAAACTTGAAAAGGAATCAACATCAATCCAGTTCCAAAGTAAGTTTCCATCATTGGGTCTACTAGATCTAGTTGTCTCCTAATGTCTCAAACATATATCCTAAAGCTAGTTTGTGATTGGTGGAACTAGATCTAAGTGTCTCCTTGTCTCTAAGATGTATAGCTTCCTTTCTAAGCTACCTAAGACCCCAACTTCTTCTCCAAGCTACCTAATTCTATATGTAGGTGCTTGGAACCATCTATACATAACTTTGAGAATTTTATTGAGATTTGGCTGGAATTTTTCTTCAATTCTCTATCTCAAAACTTGTTTCTCTCTTTGAAATTCTTCCTTTTCTTTTATCCTTTCTAAACCCTAAACTCTTCAAGAGTGTGGCATCACCTAAGAGAGCTTTTACCTTCTCTTGTCTATTATAACATTAATAGAAGCCATTGAAGAAGTACGAAGGAGTCTAAGAAGTGAAAGATCCTTCCAAGAAGCTTTAAGTAGAAGCTACACTAATCTTGTCTCTCCTAAGGTTTCCATCACCCTTCCATTTTCCTTAACTTCTGTGTTATTGGCTTTACCTCTCGACAAATAAAAAGGTGATGATAGTGGAAGTGAGGGTCTATCTCAAGCATGACAATAGTTGACCATGCAAACATGTCTAGATTAGGTTGAACAATTTCTTGGGTAGAGCCTGGAGAGGCTTGATCATAAAAGAATACTTAGGATGTGACTTGAAGAGGCCAATCAAAGAACACTTGTTGTAGAGCCAAAAATGGCTTGGGAAAGAATACTTGTAACTTTGAGAAAGTTTGTGAAACTCAATTTGGTTGGATCGAGAGCTGGACACAGTCTCTATGTTTGAGATGAACTAGTATAATATTTCACTATTCTTTTGATTACTTTTTCGGCACTTCATCTATTGTAGATATTACTTCACTCTCTTGTGAAACGTGAGTTTTTTATATACACTATTCAACCCCCTACTAGTGTTTATATTTTCTCCATAGTTTAGTATCAAAGCTCAGCCTTTGACAGGATTGAGCATCTAACCATGCTAAAGGAAAAAGATCCAGATGGAAAGTAGTGAAGGTCGATATCTACCAGAAATAGCTTCTCTTACAAGGCTTCTAACCTTTAATTAAGAAGACTACCCATACTGGTAGGACCGAATGGAAATGTTTATATAGTCCACTTAGTACCCCTATGGAAGGTAATAACACAAGGTGACGTTGCTATTACAAAGCCTGAGATACAATACACTCAAGCGGACTACAATATTCTACAAAATAACACAAATGTGTGCTACCTCATTGCATACTCGTTGTCTCGAACCAAGCACAATAAGTTTTGTAGTTACTCCATCGCTAAGGAAATGTGGGATGCTATCAAGGTAACTCATGAAGACACTAAAGATGTGAGATTTAAGAGAGAAATTACTCTTCAGATACACTATGTGATGAGGTTCTTCTTGAAGAAAACCTCAAGGATTGGAAGAAATTCAAAGAGTAATTTCTCATTCAATAATTCCAAAAGTAGTACAATTCTCGGCCAAGAAGGAATTTATAGGCAAAATTAGGTTAAGGGTGCACGTTGGGTTAACCTAAGGTTAAGTGAAACCATGGTATGGTTTACTTAACCTTAGGCGCCAAAATTTGAATTCAAATATTCAAATTTTGGTGCCAACCGGTCACCTCCCCCATGTGCACTCATTTGGATGTAATTTGGTATCCATTTGAGTTGCATTTCGGTCACACCATGTACATGTGTGCACATGGCCAAAATGCATACCAAATGCCATACTAATTACATGCAAATGAATATGCACATGTAAACCTAAATTAACCCTAAATTCACATGACCATGAAATGAAAATCCTAGTCTAATTGGCCAAAATACAAGGCCTAAAATGCAATACAAGCCCAAAGGCCAAAACCTATACTACTCCTATTCTACTTGGGCTTGAGTCAAAGCTCAACTGAAAAGTATGATGGGCTTTTGTTGAGCATGGGCCCACTCTTCTTGAATCTTCTTGGCCATAGCCCTAGTAGTTGGGCCCTTAGCCCATGGACCTCCTCCATCACTATGAGTTGTTCTCCATGAAGGAGAACAAGACCATTGATGAAATGTTTGGATGCTTCTAAACAATTCTCAATGGTTTAAAATCCCTAGGAACTAAGTTTTCAAAAGATCAAAATAATCTGAAGATCTTGGACAGCCTACCCAAGATCTGGGAGCCCAAAGCCACAACTATCTTTGAAGCTTGTGACTTGAAGGCTTACACCTTAGATGAACTTCTTGGAGCCCTGTGAGTTCATGAAGTTCACCTCAACAATAAGGACTACAACAAAGCAAACAAAATAATTGCTTTGAAAGGTGGTAAGCCCAACAAGAAAAAAGAGTTTGAACTTGAAAACTTAAGCAAAAGTTTCGAGAAATCTACAAACAATGAGATTTCTCTCATGTCTAAAAATTTCAAGGATATGCAGAAGAAGAAATAAAGATTGAGAAACTCCCATAGAAAAAAGGAAAGGTTCAAAAAGCCCAGTCAAACTAACAACAAAGAAATTGTTTGTTATGAGTGTAAGAAGCTTGGTCAAATGAAGGTTGATTGCCCTTCACAAAGGAGGAAGTGGTCTTCTAAAAAGAAGGCTAAGAAGAGCCTAATGGCCACCTGGGAGGATCTAGATAGTAGTAGTAATAATAACTCAGACGACGAGAATGCAAACATCTATCTGATGGTAGACGTTGAGACAAATGAAGAGGTAAATTTTGAACCTAACTCTGGTTCTTCTGACTCCGATGAGGAAAAGATGTCTTATGAGGCTCTACTTGTCAACTTCCACATGATTTCTCTTGAGTATAAGAAGCTTAAAGAAAAACTAAACTTCATTGAAAAAAAATCTCGAGCTTAAGAAAAATATGTTCGAGTCTAAAGTAAAACTCCAAAGTCTAAAAGACAAGATCTCTAGTTTGATTCCTCTTAAAATCTCAACATTGGAAGCTGAAAATATTCAATTCATCAGGAAGGACTTAACTAAGTTTGTGGAAGGTTCTTCTAAGATGAATATGTTGTTAAGGCATTGAAGACTTCCATTAGACAAGAGTGGTCTTAGCTTTGATCTTGGTCCTAAGACATCTTAGACCAAGATTAAGTCCACCTTTCATGTTAATGGAACATGAGTAAAACCTCCAAATAGACGAAAGGGACAGACAAGGGTTATTGGGACTAACAAGAAATGACCCAAGAAAATATGGGTACCAAAGTCATAAATCATTTCTATTGCAGATATCCTTGGTGAGAAGAAGAAAGGATTTAAGCTGGTACTTGGACAGTGGTTGCTCACGACACATGACGGGAGAAAGGTCTATGTTCCTAGACCTCCAACCCCATGAAGGATCTATATCTTTTGGAAGCAGCTAAGGAAAAATAAAAGATATAGGTAAGATAGGTAATGCATCTGTACCCACTATTCATAATGTTTTATACATTGAAGGCTCAAAGTATAACCTACTTAGCATAAGTCAATTTTGTGATAGTGGTTATACTGTGATCTTCGATAAAGATGCATGCATAGTCAAGTAAGACGATGGGTCTGTGCTTTTTGTATCTCAAAGAAAAAATAATCTTTATGAGATTGATTTGACTAATTTGAGCAAACAACATGTAACCTGTTTAGTGTCTACAAAAGATGACACTACAAGAAATTTTAGAATTATAGACGACCAAAATCTGTAGATAATAACCCAAAAAATCCGTGGGAAACACTTTGTTTCCGACAAATTACACACAGGCAATAATTCGTCAATAAATTTCTCGTATGAAACATTTACCGACAAATTTTCAGTCGTGGGTAACTTTTCGATGACTTTACTAACGGATACATCCGTGGGTAATTACAAATGGATATATCTGTGGGTAGTTACTTGCGGATAATTACCCATAGATACATCTGTCGGTAATTACCCACAGATACATCCATGGGTAATTACTCACGAATACATTTGTGGGTATTGTTTATAAAATTTTTAAAAAATCATTTTGAAATTGTATTAAATAATACCCTTGTTTAGTGCAACACCCTGTCTTCAACAGAAGACTTTTCAACGTGCTTTGTTTTTACTTGCACATTTTCTAGAAAACTTTCTAGAAGGTCACCCATCTTAAAATTACTTTAGATCAAGCACGCTTAACTGTGAAGTTCTTATGGAATAAACTAGCAAAAAATAGATACATCTTATTGGTATAGGTAATACAAATGAATTCCTTTAAGTCATCTTGGACTATACAATCTCATACTTATACAATCTCTAGATCTTTCTCATTCTAGTGTATTTCACAAGTTACAATATAATATTATACTATATTTTTTATGTAAAATTAATAAATACTAGTATTTTAGTCTATGTATTTCACAAGTTACATTTTTATTATATATAATTACAATTTATAATAACTTATATATAAATAAATATTATATTTAAATCAATAAATCATATTCAAAATTTGTATAAATATATATTAAATTAAAATTAGTAACTAATCAAAGAATAATTAACTTCTATATATATATAAAACACAAATGTCTTTCTTATACCATAACATTTTTTAAAGACTTTTCTATAACTAGAAGAATTTTATATATTTTTTTAACTTTTTATCTAATTTAGTTTTTATTTATCATAAAAAACTTTGGCATGTTCATATGAAACATATTTCAAAAAATCGCAAAAAAATGTTTAGTAAGTGGATTGCTCATGATCTCTTGAAAAACTCATACTCTTTGTGACGTGTGTTAGAAAGGGAAACATTAAATCTTCTTTCAAATTTAAAAAGGTTATTTCCACTTTTAGGCCGCTTTTATCCTTTCGGATGTGAGTGCATTATCCTGAACATTATTTAAAAGCCTATTTTATATCAATGACGTTAATTAGGTCAATAAATATTTTTTTTTAAAAAAAATCAACAAATCTATTTTTAAATATATTGTTATGAGTTCTTTTTTTTTAGCTTGTATGATAAAAAATAATTTACTCAATATTATCAAAATTTAGTTTTTAATATATATATATATATATATATATATATGCGACAAAGAGAGAAAATAAATAAATCATTTTTTGTTAGAGGACAATACGTGCACACCCACTCACGTATTGTAAGTATGTAATGAATAAGGGTAATTTTATTCTTATCCAAAAAGAAAAATTTTTAAAATATTTCCCATATCACATTTGATATATTCTACATAATTTACTCTTATTTTAACAAATTAAAATAGTTATGGTAACAAACTAAAAATATATCCATTGTACATAAGGTGATCTCAAAAGTACATGACGTAAGTTTATGTATAATAATGTACAATAGATGCAATTGCTAGAGTTTTTAATTGTGATTTCTTGATTTTGTATGAATAAGGTACGTAAAATATTTAAGTGAAATGATAAAAAATATTGATAATTTTTTTATTTTATAAATTTATTTATCTATTTATATCGTTAATAATATATATATATATATTAATTTTTTTATATTATATTATACAAATAACTAGACTAACTTATTGGACCTAATATACTTTTTTTTTATAATTATAAGTCTAGTCTTTTAAATGAATAAATTTTTTTAAAAATTTAAATTTAATCTTTTTATTAAATATGTTAAATCAAATCAAAATTTAAAGATGTCAAATCATAAACTTAGTTAAAACTTGTCTATTTTCATCTTTATTTTATGTGGGTAAAATATTTATATAATTATTTTTTTTATTAAGATAAGATCAAAGTGAGAAAAGATCCTTCCGCCTAAACTAATTGTCGGTTGTATGTGAGATACAAGAAAATTTCAGTATGTAACTAATTGTTTAAACTGTGATGTGACGAAAATTCCACGCAACTAAGCTTCCAACTCGATTGAGAGCATCAAGAGTCGGCCATCGCCTTCTGGCTCAACAGTAGAACTTCTTTGTATAAATCCATAACCAAGAAAAAAACAAAAGTCAGAAGAATATTCCAGTATATATTACCATCTCTTAACAACAAGCTGTGTTTCCACCCTCGAAAGCCTCGATAACTATTTGCTTTCTGCACCCTCGAAAGTTTCGTTAACCAGCTGTGTTCAGCCAACAATTCCTATGTGACCATTCTTAAAACACCCTCCTCCATTTCCCTCTTCTCCACGCCCCTTTGTTATTCTTTCCTCAAACCGCGTTTGTGTCAACAATGAAGGAAGTGAGTGCTGAAGGTGGAGGTGACCAAGGAGCAGCATCGGTTCCTGCACCCCAAAATGGAAACAGCATTGTGTTAACCAGGTCCATGACAAAATCCAAAGGTGAAGAGACTTATAGCTATGAGCATGAAGACATAGGAGATAAGCCATCTAGTTTTGAGGTTTGGGGGTGGTATCTGTATGAGTTTTGCTCTTACTTTGTTCAAACTGTTCTCATTCCTGTGGTTTTTCCTCTCATGATTAGTCAGTTACAGCACCTCCCAATGGACCCTGTTTATGACAGCTGGTTCTTGAACCATTCAGGCATAACCTGTGCACAAAAGCAAATTAACTTGTAAGTACACACATGCTTTAAATTTTTACAACTTTTTTTTAATTAAACAAAATTTTAATTTAAATGTATTTTCAAATTTTTAGTTTGACACATAATCAGGTACGTTGTCTAGTCATGATGTCATATGTGATAAGTTTATTCATATGTCTAGTCACTTCTTCCTTTGTCTAGTCTATGTTATTCATATATCTATGTTTACATTTGGTGTGCACATTAACAATTTTGTCCTTAAAATTATCTCTTTATTTACTTTTTCTTTTTTTTTTTTACCAGTTTTTCAAATTTTTTGAAAATGGATGGAATACCATGAATTTAAAAGTTGGTAGAAAAGGATTTTGTTTCTTTAAAAATGGACAGCGTGTGATAAACACAAAGCACGGACTTTCATCATAGTCAACAGTATAATCATGTAAAACTGTTTGTTGGTTGTGGTGGATGCTGTCTGCTTCTACACTTCATTGTTTCTTCTACTCAACAACAGTTAGGATTCCACTTTGCTTAGGTCACACACTTCATATCAACTGTATTTTGGGTATTAATCATTCGGAGAGCAAGAAAGAAGGACTGTTACCCAGGACAAATGCTATGAGTAAGGAGTACTAAATATATTTTATAAACTAGTTTTAATCATTATAAACATAAACATCAAATAAACTGTGTATTGTTTGACATAATAATTAATGGTCATAAATTACTTTTATTTTCTTAGTCAACAGTGTACTTAAAAACACTTGTTAATATTTAAAACAAGGTATTTTACTGACATAAGAAAAAAATGTGTAAATTATCTGTTACATATGCTTGGCCAAAAGAAAAAAAAATAACTATGGTATCTTCTTTTATAGTGTAAGAATTTTGTCTGGAGTCTCGACCCAAAGTTAGTTTTCTCTTTTAATTTCTAAAATATATAATATCCACTTGAAAAAAAAATAGTCAATTTTCTAAAATAATCTTATTGATTATATGTTCTTAACATAAAATCTAAATAAATCACTTTAAATGCATTGAATATTTGCAAACATATATGAAGCCCTCGTCTTTTAATTGCCCATGAACTCTGTTTGGTTTATTGATAAATTACATATGGTAGTCTTTAATTGACAATTTGATATATATTGCATTTCATCACATGCATCTGTGTGCATGGGTGGGTATACATTATACCAAACGATATTAACAGTTAAATTTTACTAAAATGACAATTTAAGCCAATGTTTTTGTAAAAATTAATTTTATCAATACAACTATATTGTATTTTTTTTTTATGAAATAAATCTTAAGTGTATACAACATTTTAACATATAATACCATATTTAAAACATAAATATTTTTTTTACTATTATAGAAGTGAAACCCTAATTTTAATTAACAATGATACAAAAGACACAAAGAATTGCATGAAGTTTTTCTTCTTCCATTAAAAGTGTAACAATGTTAACATGCATGTGCAAATGGATGGATCAATAACAGGTACAGCACCCTCACACAGCACACCATATCAATCAGTGGTTCAAGCTTCTCCTCATTGGAGTGGACCTCAATTGCATGGGGTGGAGGTCTAGCCCTAGCCGCTCCAATTCTTGCCTACATTTCCTTCCACTTCAACACCAACTTCCAAAACCTCATCACAGCAGCAGCCACAGGTCTTGGAGTCTTCTTCTGCCTCCCATCAGGCCTCTTCAAAACCTCCAAGATCTTCATTCCCTACATCGCCGCCATCGTCGTCGCCGCCACCGTCACTACTGCTTCCCACACCCACCACTTAGCCCTCATGGTCCGTGCCCTAAAGAAATTCTCCACCACACAAGGCGTTTCTAGTCATAGGTTCTCTCTTTATGCCACTGTTGCTGGCTCTTTGGGTGCAGCCATTGTCTTATCTTTCACTTACCACATGCTTAGAGAGCCCAATGAACGCGAGTATATCAGCCTCTGGATTGTGTCCATCTTCTGTGGCTTGGTTTGGCTAGTGGGGGTGTTGCATGCATTCACAGCTGAAAACCGAAACAGTTCTAACCCTATTATTCCTCTCTCATCAAGGTTCCAACTTTTCTCCATTTTCAAATACCCACATGCGATTGGAGCGTTGGTTGCTGTTCTCCTCTCGCAATTCGCCACGATGAGCATTTTCACTGGTGGGGTTCTTTACATAGTGGGCCAACTCTGCATTAAGCCAGTGCACTTGCTTTATTTCTGGTTAACCTATTTTCTCTTCCCTATGCTTTCCCTGCCACTGCTCCACCCACTGCAGCACCTGATCAAAACCAGTGCTGTGAAAATGAAGATAATGGGGTTGCTATTGTCACTTCTGAGTTCAGGGTTTGGGTTCTACTTCTCCAACAGGCACTGGAAGTGGCCGCACTTGATGGTGTTTGGGGCCATTCAAGGCACAGCGAGTGGGTTGTTGTACACTTTTGGAAGGGTTTTGGTGTTGGAGACAATGGAGAGTGCTCCATGCGGTGAAGAAAGTGGGTTTTCTGTTTGGTATAGTTGGGTGAGAAGTGTTGGCCTTTGTGGGGGGTTCACAGTAGGTGCAGTGGTGCCAGGGCGCGTGAGGACCTCCTTTGGTGCTGCGTTTTGCAGTGCACTTGTTGGGATTGTGGTTCTGCTTTTTGGAAATGTGAGTGACTCTGGTTATGGTGGTGGTGATGTCAGAGAAGGTGGTGAGATCCGTTCCCATGACCCTGATGCCTTGGATTCCAAGGAATCTTTCAGCGTCTGAAAAGTCTGAGAAATAATAAACCAATGTTGTTGTTACATTCATTGTACATTTCATGCTCTCTTGCAAAATGCATGCAAGGTAGTGTAATGGATTTTGTTTCTTGATTGGTTTTGGGTGTATTTCGGTTACCCCGGGTCCAAAAAATGGATCCCTTCATAAAGTCTTCAAAATATTCTTGGACCATTCAATTCGTCCACTCCTAACGTGTTCTTAGTTATTTGAAGAAAGATTTCTTTTAAATAATGTTATTATAGGAAGTATTTACTAATTTTGTAAGCTGATTATATTTTTGGTAGAGTTTTTCTTTTCTTTTTAATTACGTTTATTTTTCATCAATGAGATTCGAAGTGAAAACTTTATTTACTTAGGTATTTAATTAGAATATTTATATCTAAATTTGTAATTAAAAAGTTTAGGATTTAAGAGAAAGATAAAAGAGAGATCTGTCGCATAAAATGAGTGGCAAAAAAGGTAAAATAAATTATAAATATGTTGTAAAAAAATATTGTGTGTATCATTATCTATTTTATTATTTTCACTAACAAAATAAAAGCCTATTTTATGTATTAAGAGAAAATAAATTATATATGCACTAATGGTGTAAGCACTATAACAAAATTTGTTATTAAAGAAAATTATTTAATGACAATAATTTAATTGTCGCTATATATAAAAATTTTAATGGCTAATATATAATAGCTACTAAAAATGTATTTATATTACACTAAATTTTACTATTAACGATAATTATTTATTAGAAAAAACTTAAATCCCACATTAATTAGAGATAAGATAATTAAATAGTATATAAGTGAGTAATAACTATCACCTTATAGGTTCATTTTATAGGGTTGAATTAGATTCCTAATTCACTATTCTAAATTGGTATCAAATCACCCATTATTACCAAATTCAATAGTGTTATAAAACAATTAGAGAGCAACTTTTACCTTATAAATCTCACATATCTTAAGAGACAAAACAATTAAAAAAATAAATTAAAAAATATATAAATAGAAGACAACCCTCATTTTACAAATCTCACATCGAGTAGAGATAAAAAAGTATATAAGTTATGAATTTAGAAAAGAAAATTATAGGTATAAATTATTTAAAGTAAAGGAGACAATTGAAAAAATAACTTTTAATAGCCTTTAAAATGACTACTAGAATTGCCATTAAAAAAAATAAGTTTTTCCGATAATTTAATAGATCTTTATCAGCATTTTATATAAAGAGTTAATCACCTATACACTGTCAGTGTAAAGTTTTTTTTACACTAGCAACCAATTATATTCTTTAATTGTGCCATGTCACTATAAACACATTTACTTTTGACAGTGACATGGTACAATTAAAGGATATAATTGGTTGTCAGTGTAAAAAAATTTTACATTGACAGTGTATATGTGATTAACTTTTATATAAATGCCAATGATAATATTAACCATCCTAGATACACGAGTCATTATTTAAATAATGATAAAAAAATAATGATCATTTATATAGTCGCTAAATAATAAATTAATTTTCATAAAAAAAACTAATTTTAGTGTAGTGAAGATAATTTTCATTGTTATTCAATAAAAAATCATTTGTTTTTTTTTTGGTAAATAAAGGGGCTTAAAGCCCAATTACAAACAACTCAAGGATGAGTTGACAGGTTTGTCTGCTTCTAAATAACTAAGAAGGAAATCAGGAGGGGAATTAAAAAGAAGAAAGTCTTCATCCATGGGTCCTTTATATCTAGCTAAGCAATCAGCCGTCAAATTTGCTTCTCTGAAAATGTGAGAGATTGAAATGGACATCTCATGACCTAGGAGGGAGATAATCTGTTGTACCAAGTTGTAGCATGGGTGAGCTGTAGGACACCCCTCAAGTATTAGCTTTATTGCCGTAGAAGAATTTGTTTCCAGCAAAGCTCTTCTGTTAATACCTTTATACTGAAGGAGTCGAAGGCCATGCCAAATGGCCCAGAGTTCAGATTGGATTATGGAACATCTACCCAATTGACACGAGTATGCTACCACGAAGTTGTCGTTCGCGTCTCGAATGACCCCTCCACAAGAGGCAGCCCCTGATCTAGAGATTGAGCCGTCACAATTAATTTTAACTGAGCCCTTGGGAGGGCAACTCCATTGCTGCGCAATTGTAAAATGCAAAGGAGACTCTAGGATGTCTAAAGAAGAACAAGTAGCAGCTAACGAAACTACACGAGCCTTGATTACCGCTACCACCTGATTAACAGAGGAGTTAGCATTATGAAATAGGAATTGATTTCTTCTATGCCACAGAGGTTATCAAGGGCTACTGCAAACAAGGTATTCCAGTCTTCCCACATGGACCCAGATTTCAATAAATTACGTAATAACCAAGCAAAAAGATTTGCAGTGAAGAATTGGACGTCCTCACGTTGCCCAAGCAGCTGCTTCCATACTGCTCCAGCAAACGGGCAATCCCGTAAAACATGTAGTGTGTTCTCAATGCTTGTGGTGCAAATGTCACAAGAGGAGCTATTATTCAATCCCAACTTCATTCTAACCTCATTTGTTAGCAGACTATTATGGGCTATTTTTCATAGAAGAGTTCGAATTCGCTCAGGACCTTTCCAATGCCAAATTACTTTGAAAATAGGATGAGAAGTAGGGGCTTGCATCGAACCAATTATCTCATATGCTGATTTAATCATGAAGAGACCGTCATTAGTAAGGTTCCAACAAGCACGATCGTTACCGTAGCTATACAAGCAGGATCCAATCTTCTAATAAGGTTGACGATCTCATCAGGAAGATAACTCTGGATACGGCCCAAATCCCATTCACCTTGTATATTCACATAATCTCTAAAGTTGTAGCTGATAATTAAGGTGCAACTCTTTCTATTTAACTGTAGTAGCCCAAGTGCCACATGTCTTGACTATGACTTGATACACTTAGGCCTTTGCCACTGGACAATTAATGTCACCAACAAATAATCTTCCCTTAAAAATTGCTCTCGCTAGTAATTAAATACATGACCTTGGCTCTGATACCAAACTATGGAGAAAAGATAAACATTAAAAGGGGGTCGAATACTATGTATCAAAAAGTCACACATTTTTCGTAGTGAAGTAGTAACTCTAGTCAGATGGAGTGCAAAGAGTAGTCAAATGGAATATTGGGTATTTTTATACTAGTTAATCTCAATCATTGGAACTACGTCTAATTCTTAATCCATCTAGATTAAGTTCCACTATCTTTAAACAAAGATACAAGTATTATTTCAACAAGCCACTTTTGTCTCAACTCTAAGTATTCTTTGTGATGGAAATTAGTGAAGAAGATGCTTGATGTTTTGCCTCCTCTAGTAACCTTCAAAGCTCCCAATCTTTTCCATGGATTCAAGATTCAAACTCAGACCAAACAAAATGGTAAATACAAGAGAATGGATGTGCCACTCCAAAGCTTGAAGATGAGCAAATGAGAGTTCTTATCACAAAGAGGAATCCTTGGTGAAAGAACTTAAGGAGAAGTTTCTCCATCTAGAGAACTAAGACTTTTGTAGAGAGAAATCTAATCCCATTAAGAAAAAGTGTGAATACAATAAGGAAAAATAAATTTGTAGGCTTAAGAGTCTTGGAGTGCAAGCTAACTTAACCTCGGTTAGATTAGTGTATACTTAAAGAAACTTCTCCTTCACACTCCAAAACTCATGCCTAATGGTTCCCTCATGTGTCAACATCTAGATCCAAACTCAAATAAAATAATGCCAAGTGGACAAGCCAAGGTAGCAAGGAGACAAGGGAAACCTAATGGAGCAACTAAATTGATGTGGCTTCTACTTCAAGTTCCTCCCTAGATCTTTGGCTTCTTGACACTCCTAAAGCTTCTTCAAGGTATCTAATGGAGGTAGAGACCTCTGGTTTCACCTTGGAAGATGAATAACTCTCTTCAAGTGGTGTCATTTCTAGGTAGAAGATAAATCACTTCAATTCTCACTACACTCTTAAAAAAAGGATAATAGAATTGGAAACACATCAAAGAGAAATTAGGATTTTTAAGAGAGAGAATTCAAAGAGAATACTCAGCCAAGTCTCATATAATGATCAAAAATGAGTTTTACAAGTGAAACAACCTATATATAGTGGTGGAGAAGCTTGTGAAGCAAGGACAAGGTAGATACAAGGTAGAAAAACTTAGATTTAGATTAGCCAATCATAGAATGCCAAGTATCACCTTGTCTCCTAGGAGACAAGGAGGGGACACTTAGATCTAGAAGAGCTAATTATAGGGTGCCAAGTGGCACACTGTCCCCTTGGCAAGCCAAGTGGCAAGTGTGTTGGAGAAGCTTTACAATTTTGGCCAAATGAGAAGGATAAACGACCTAACTTGATTTCCTTCATCTAATCCAATCCAAAAATCTTAAAATTAGTTTAGTTAGGTTCACCAAATGATGGCGAGACTTGTATAAATCAATTCCTTGGATTAAATGAAGAAAAATAAGCCTAATATGTAAAATTTGGCCTAAGCCCACTAAAGGCCCAATTACTAGCTTCACCTACACACTTGCTATTTGCTACTCCATTACTAATACTCAAAAATGAAAATCTATTACCCTTAATACAAGGTCAAATAGAGTAAAAGTATTCAAGTAACATACCCTAAAATTCTAAGGCTATGACCTATAAAGAAAGATAAAGGTGTCTTACAAATACAAAGGCAAAATACACCTATACAAGTATCTACTATATACAAAGTACTATACAAGGTATGTACAATAAAGACTAAGGAACTAATAAGAGGAATCATACTCAATGTTCATATAGAGCATAGGTATAAGAAACACCTCCTCTATAGAAGCCTCCTCCAACCTCCTAACCACGGACCTAGTTAAAGGTTCAATGGTCTTCATGTGTGAGATCTCTATGGATGGTCCTCCATCACAAGGAAAAGACATTAGATCTAGAAGACTCACTAAGAGAGTGGAATGTGATACAAGTGTCTAAGGTGTGACAAGGCAAGGTGCATGTGATATGTCTAGCACACCTTGGCTGAGATTTACAAGGAGGAGAAAAGTGTTTTGAATGGCCAAAGCCAGATGAAAACCAAACCACACCACCCTTCCAAGTAAATATGGGCCAAGTCCCAATAAGACATACCATGAGCTTTTACTAGTTACAGATCTCTAAAAATACTAATTTCACCCTCAATGAAAAATTAATACAAGAACTAAAATTCCTAATCTAGTTGGCCAAAAATACAAGGCCTTAAAAATACAAAGGAAAAGTCCTAATAGTCATGTCCTTAATAAGAACATGTCCTACAAACTAAGAATACCCTACACTATATAGACCAAAATACAAGTATAGAAATCATCTATACATATATCTAAGAAATATAATGAAATAAGAACAATCCTAAACTAAGATATGTACGAGTAGAAAGATTAAGTAATAGGAAAGGAAGATACTCAATAATGCTCATGAAGAGCATAGGCCTGTGAAGCGCAACCTCTCCTATAACTTCCTCAATCCGTGTAGCCATGAACCCAATCAAAGATCCAATGGTGTTCATGGATGGTCCTCTATCATCCCCTTTTTCTTGGGAATTGTAGGCTTAGAGACATAGTCTTTCATGTAGAACTTCATCCAAGGCTAAATCATCCATGTTCTATATAGCTCACCAAGCAAGATGGGAAGGTTGTGAGAAGTTTCTTTTATGCTCAATTCAATAGCAACTCTAGAGTTTAGAAGATTCCACATTTCATTTTATTGTCACTTAATAATCCTTCTGGTCTAACCATCCAACCAGGAAGGATAATTTAGGTCGATCTCCCTTCGAATATGTTTCATCTTAGTAGTTGGGTGAAAAAAAATGTCGAGTTCACTACTAAGATGTATTCCCTCATACTTTTGAAAGTTACAGAAGAAGGAGTGTATATTAGAGTCATCGAGGGAAGGGAGTCTAGTCATTATCAGTTGACATATCCTCTTTCAAGCACTCCATCTAGTTTAATTCTTCAGAGTTTGTTCTTCCATCGTCAAACTCAAATAGAGTAAAGGGTGTCACCGTAGAGACAAAGTCCTCTAGGTTCCTCTTGTTGAGTTCCACCATGGAATTTGATGGACCATGGGCCAAGGGCCCAATCCCTAGAGTTATGGCCAGGAGCATTCAGGAAGGATTGGACAACTTGAAGACCAATGGGCTTTCTAAGCCAAAGCTACTCTTCACTTGGACCACTATATCATGAAGAGAAGGCATAGTTCTTTTGTATATAACTTGTACATAATTTTCATTGTATAGGTCACTTTTTTCCTTTGTATTTGTGAGGCAATTTGTTTTCTTTTTATAAACCATTGTATATTGTTTTTAGGGTAGGCTCTTTGGAGACTTTGACTCTATTTGACCTTAAGTTGAAGGTCACTCTTTTTCTATTTTTTCAGTAGTAAAAGTGGGGTGGCAATTAGCAAGGCTTGAGGGTGTGACTAGCAATTGGGCCAGAATTGGGCCTAGGCAAAATTTTACAAATTGAACTTATTTTGCTCCTTATTTTTTAAGGATTTGATTTAGCTAGGTCTCATCATTTTTGGATGAACCTAACTAAACCAAATCAAGCATTTTAGAAAACGGATTCATGGAGCACATGAGTGCAAGGCCGCCTAGCTGGCCTAGTTCTTCTCTTTGGCCGAAATTGCTTCTACACTTTGGAGCCTTAGGAAGCTTGTGCTACAAGCTTCTCATCTAGCTTGCTTCCCAAGCAAGCTAAGTGAGAAGCTTGCTCCACAAGCCTCCTAAACTAGGATGGCTGGTCAAGCAACCAAACCATGGTTCCCTTGAACATGGTTAAGGTTAGCTTGCTCCCTAAGCTACCTACTTCCATATATTTGTAACCCTCTCATTTTCCCTCACTTTGATGAATGAAATTAGAAATTCTTTTAGAATTCACTCTTCCCAAAGCCATAGAAACCATGGAGAATTCTCTCTCTCCATAGGAACTCCACAAAGGAATTTCTCCTTTGTGCTTGGTTCCTCAAGTTTCTCATCTTCAAGGGGAAACCGAGCCACTTTTGGTTGCATCTTCAAGCTTTGAAGCTTGAACATATTCTATCCTCCATTGACGTGAAGTACCTCAAGAGAAGAAGGAGCGTAGAAGGTGGAGCTTGAAGAAAACATCAGTCATTCTTCAAGAGTTCTATCATTTTTGTTATCTAGAGCCTTGGTGCTCTTGATGTTATGTTCTCTTGTCCTTAAAATTGATTCGGTCATGTCTCAATCTTCCTTAGGTCTCATTTGTTGATTGGTTCATGATTTTGCTTGTTTCCTAATTCCTTGAACCAAATTTGTGTGCTATAGGTTATTATGCTTGTGCATTTTTAATTTGTTTGAGTCTTGCCTATTCCTATTTGAATCCGTGATTAGATAACAATATTAATAGCATGTGTTTTTGTTTTTGAATCATATGGTTTGTCTAGAGTCATGTGTAGTCCTTTACATATCATAAACTCCTAGACTAGCTTGTTGAACCTTGAATTTTTGTGTTGTTTTGTGACATTTTTTGGTGCAGTTTTGTTTTGTTAATCTTGTGCTAACCTAAATGTGTTTTTGATTTACATTTTTGACTTCTTAATTTGCTATTAGTTCTAGAAAATTTCATAGATTTAGGTTTCTTTGATGTCACATTAAAAAGTTTGTCAAAAAAATTACTAAACACTTTTCCTATTAGGATTTCCTTGAATCTCTTGTGTGGCTGAAATGTGTTCCTATTTTTGTACATCTAAAAAAAAGGAAAAAAAATAGGTATTAGGCGTTTAAAAGTGCAAGAAAATCAAAGAAAAAATATGCCTAAAAATTGTTTGAAATTTTGGTGCTAAAGTGTGAGCACTTGTAACACACACACACACCTATATGCCTCTTGTTTATGCAATTTGTTTAGCAACCTTTTATTTACCAAATCCGAGACTCATAAGTGTTGGAAAAAGGCATTAAACTCCTGTGAAAAAAGAAAAAGAAAGTGAAAAGAAGTTTCCAAAATAATTACAAAAGAAAAAAAAAGAAAGAATACAAGAAAAGCCAAAAGGAGTAGAAAGTTTTTGCTTGAAATTGCTCTCGGTTTTGGCTTGGTGTTGCTTGTTTTTAAAACTGTCCAGCCATACACCACTTGAGATTGTGTCTTTTTTTTTTTGTAATCTTAGATTTTAATTTGGTAAATCCATTCTAGAGCCATTGGTAGGGTTTCCTTTATGTGCTAGCCTTTTCTTTAGTGCCTTAATTTTTGCTTGTCTTTGTTTGGAATACTTTCTAGTCTTGTCTCATTAAATTCTACAATTTGGTGTAGCTTTTCCTAATTGCTCCTTTTCGATTTTTACCATATATTCCAGCAACTTAAGGTGTGTTGAGTGCCTCTTTGAAGGTGTGGAAAGCCAAGTACAAGGGTAGCATCTTGAAATGTTTGTGAGAGCTTAAGAGATTGCCATTCTCTTTGGTGGAAAGCTCTTGGTGGGAGATCAAACACCTAGGAATAACCAACATCAAGGTCATTCCTAACAGAGGAGAGACACACTTGGAGAGCTTGCTGCAGCTAGGAGAAGCTTGGAAGGACACAATGAAATTTTTGAAATTTTTTTTTGAAAACTAGAAACTAGTGACTAAATTAGAGACGAAAATTTTCTGCCACAAAATTTCTATCACTAAATCCGTGTCTAACTTTGTCAATAATTTGTAGCTGAATTTTGTTTTAAATTTGGTGCAGCCACTACTTTGCATTTGGTGTAAATTTGCATTTCATTTCTTGTGAATTTTCATTTCATTTTTTGTACAAGGCCTTTAGGAGTGTCTTGGGGTGCCTTTGGTGCATTTCCATCTCTCCTTAGTGTTTTCAACTAGGTAAATTCGTTTAGTACTTGTGAGAGTGGTCCTTGGAAGTCCTTGGTACTTTCCAAGCTCTCACATAGGTTTACTAGCCGTACATGCCTAGTTTATGTTTTCTTGCCTTTAAGTTTTCAAGTCATTTAAGTTTTCAAGCAATTTATGTTTTAAGCAATTTATGTTTTCATGCAATTTATGTTTTCAAGCAATTTATGTTTTCAAGTCTTTAAGTTTTGATTGCATTGCTTAATTGTACACATTAGGCACTTGTTTGTTATTTTCTTTTTGAAAAAGAACTTTGTGAAAATGTTTTGTGCAAGGCAAGGTATAAGTGGGTTTAGAGATTTTTTACTTGAAGAGGCTTGGTTATTAAGTGGCTCTTTGTAGCTCACCTCCCTCCATAGTTCAATTTGTACTCTTAGACCTCTAAGTGCCAAGTCTAGCAATTCAAAAAAATATTATTTTATTTTAAAAACTACTTTTGTGTGAAAATACCTTTTGTTTAAAATGTCTCAACAATTTGACTATAATGGAAGTGACAGCTCTCCAAAAAGCATTTCGTACTTAACTAAAGAGCTTAAGTCACTTAAACTATGGAGGAAGCAAGAAGCTATTCAAAAAGAGAAGGTTAGAATTGAAAGAGAGGTCCAACTTTCCATCCTAGAAGAGGAATTGAGGCTTGTTAAACAAGAGGAAGAAAAATTGAAAGAAGATATGAGAAAACAAAAGAGGAGGAGTAGGAGCTCACATTCCCAATACTCTTCTCCCAATGAGAGTTTAAACATAGGTGACCACTATCAAACTACACCTAGGAGACTTTCTAGGCCAAGAGAAGTCAAGGTTGACCTCCCACAATTTTTTGGAAAGGATGATATGGAAATTTATTTAGATTGGGAGATGAAAGTGGAACAATTCTTTGCTTGCCATAAGGTGAGTGAAGAGAGAAAAGTCCATTGGCTACCCTTAGTTTTCAAGGGCATGCCATGTATTGGTGGACGACCTTAGAAAGAGAAAGGCACCTTCATAATGACCCTCCTATCCAGTATTCGAATGATCTTAGGAGTGCATTAAGAAGGAGACATATTCCCACCTATTATGGAAGGGAGCTTATGGATAAGCTCCAAAGGCTCCAACAAAGAGACATGTTTGTAGAATAGTACAGGCAAAAAATGGAGCTTTATATGATGAGGACATGTATAAGGGAAGAAGAAGCTACTACTGTAGCTAGATTCATGAGTGGTCTTAATTTAGAGATAAGAGACCAAGTGGAGCTACTACCCTACATGGACCTAAATGACTTGGTCCAACTTTGTGTGAGGGTAGAACAACAAAAGTTGAGAAAAATCCCCTTTTAAAAGAGACAGCTCCCACTCTTCATCTCTAAAGAAAGACTACAAGAGGGAGGGAAAATAATTTGAAAAGAAGAAAGCTTTTGAACCCTCCAAGGATCTAGCTAGAGAGAAGGATAAAGGGAAAGGGAAGGTTAGTACTCCACACACTGGTACTAGGACTACTGATATAAAATGCTTTAAGTGTTTAGGGAGAGGCTACATTGCCTCCCAATGCCCCACAAAGAAAGTTATGATCTTGAGGGGGCATGACACTTATAGTAGTCAAGAGGAGACTACTACTTTCTCTAGTGATAGTGAGGAAGAAGCAAGTGATCATGAGGAGAATGTGGGGTTAACTTTTCCTTATGAAGGGGAGCTCTTAATGATTAGGAGACTCCTCAACAACCAACCTAGTGGTACCCTATCACAAAGAGAGAACATCTTTCATACTATATGTAATGTTTTAAACAATGCTTGTTCTCTCATTGTTGATAGTGGATCATGGTGCAACTGTTGTAGCACTAGGCTGGTTTAAAAGTTGGGCTTAACTACTAGTCCCCATCCTAAACCTTATCAACTTCATTGGCTTAATGAGGATGGTGATTTAGAGTTGACCAACAAGTAAAGGTCAAGCTTTCCACTAGGAAGTATGAAGATGAGGTGCTACGTGATATAGTACCAATGGAAGCTTTCCATATTTTATTAGGAAGTCCATGACAATTTGATAAGAAAATCATGCATAATGGCCTTACTAATGAGATATCCTTTACACATAAAGAAAAGAAATTTGTGCTTCATCCTCTTTCTCCTCAACAAGTGGCAGAGGATCAAGCACAAATGAAACACAAAAGAGAAAGTGAGAAAAAATTCAAAAAAAAAAAGAAAAGAAAAGAGAAAAAAAAAAGTCCATGAAAAATAAGGACAAAGAGAATTCTAGGGAGAAAGGAGTCCCTTCCCTAGAAGTTGTTAATCAAGATAAGGAAATTTCAAAACAAACCCTCTTGATTAAACAACCCTATTTTATTCTTCTGTGTACAAGGTCTCTAACTTGCACTGCCACATCTAGTGGAAATGAGACTCTACCAAATGGGGTCAAAATTCTCTTAAAAGAATTTGATAATCTATTTTCTCTCGAGGGTCCAATCGGCCTTCCTCCTTTAATAGGGATAGAACATCAAATTGACCTTGTTCCTGGGGCTAGCCTACCCAATAGGCCAGCCTATAGGATAAACCCCCAAGAGACTAAAGAAATAGAGTCTCAAGTCTAAGAGTTGTTAGAGAAGGGCTAGGCTTGAAAGAGCTTAAGTCCTTGTGCTATTCCAGTGTTGTTGGTCCCTAAAAAGGATGGAAAATGGAGAATGTGTTGTGATAGTAGGGCTATCAACAACATCACTATAAAATATAGACATCTTATCCCTAGACTTGATGACATGTTAGATGAGCTTCATGGATCCATCATATTTTCTAAAGTTGATCTTAAAAGTGGTTATAATCAAATTAGAATAAAAAAAGGTGATGAATGGAGAACCGTTTTCAAGACCAAGTTTGGATTATATGAATGGTTGGTGATGCCCTTTGATCTCACCAATGCTCCTAGTACTTTTATGTGTCTCATGAATCATGTTTTAAGGGATTGTATAGGTAAATTTGTTGTAGTTTATTTTGATGATATTCTTATATATAGTAGGTTCTTAAGTGATCACATAGGACACTTAAGGCAATTATTTAGTATTCTTAGGAAAAATCATCTTTTTGGAAATTTAGAAAAATGTAATTTTTGTGTAGATAGTGTTGTGTTTTAGGGTTTATTATTAGCAAAAAAGGGTTCGTGTGGACCCCGAGAAAATCAAGGCCATCCAAGAATGGCCCACTCCTAAAAGTGTTGGACATATTAGGAGCTTACATGGTTTGGCTAGCTTCTATAGGAGATTTGTTCCTAATTTCTCCACACTTTCCTCCCCAATAAATGAATTGGTTAAGAAAAATGTTGAGTTTCAATGGGGAGAGAAAGAGAGAGCCTTCCTATCTTTAAAGGATAAGCTCACCCATGCACCACTTCTAGCTCTTCTAGATTTTTCTAGAACTTTTGAGTTAGAATGTGATGCCTCTAGGGTTGGCATAGGGGTGATTTTGATACAGGGTGGGCACCCAGTTGCTTATTTCAGTGAAAAACTTAAAGGTGCCTCCCTTAACTATCCCACCTATGACAAAGAGTTCTATGCTTTGGTTAGGGCCCTTCAAACTTGGGAACACTACCTTATTCCCAAGGAGTTTGTCATTCATAGTGACCATGAGTCACTAAAATATTTGAGGGGTCAAGGCAAACTCAACAAAAGGCATGCTAAATGGGTAAAGTTCTTGGAACAATTCCCATATGTGATCAAATACAAAAAAGGGAAAAATAATGTTGTAGCTGATGCCCTTTCAAGGAGACATACTTTGCTAATCTCCCTTGGCTCTCAAATCTTGGGATTTGGTCACATTAAGGAGTTGTATTCCAATGACTCTAACTTCAATGAATCATATACCCAATTCTTAGTAAAGCCTCAAGGAGGTTTCTATGTTTCTAAGGGGTATTTGTACAAGGAAGGACGAATTTGTATTCCCCAAGGATCCATTAGAAAGCTCCTTGTTAAAGAAAGTCATGAGGGTGGACTCATGGGGCACTTTGGAGTTGATAAGACTCTAAGCTTTCTAAAAGAAAAATTCTTTTGGCCCCACATGGGAAGGGATGTTGAAAGGTTTTTCTCTAGATGTATAACTTGCTTGCAATCAAAGTCTAAAGTAATGCCTCATGGATCCTACACACCCTTGCCAGTTGCTAACTCTCCATGGGTTGATATCAATATAGATTTTATATTGGGCTTGCCTAGGACCCAGAGAGGCATGAATTCTATCTTTGTGGTAGTTGATAGATTTAGTAAAATGACCCATTTTATACCTTGCCACAAGATAGATGATGCTACCAACATAGCAAGATTCTTCTTTAAGGAAGTGGTTAGACTTCATGGTCTACCCAAAACAATTATGTCAGATAGGGACACTAAGTTTCTTAGCTATTTTTGGAAAACTCTTTAGAGTAGGCTAGGAATTAAACTACTTTTCTCAACTACTTGTCATCCCCAAACTGATGGGCAAACAAAAGTAGTTAATAGATCCCTATCTACCATGTTAAGGGCAGTCCTTAAGGGTAACCACAAATCTTGGGATGAGTACTTGGCCCATATTGAATTTGCCTACAATAGGGTAGTCCACAAGACTACCAAAATCTCACCTTTTGAGGTTGTTTATGGTTTTAACCCTCTCAATCTTTTGGACCTAATACCCCTACTTGATTCTTCTCATTATTTTCATAAAGAAGGGGAATCTAGTGATGGCTTCCTCCTTCCATGATTGACGTAGAGTATGAAGGGGAAGGCTTTGCCCTTGATCTAGGCTCACCAAAAGGGTAGACAAAGGTAGGTTTATGGTGAAAAAGGAGGATAGGCGCGAAAAGGAGATGTTGGGCGGAAGTGTTTATGGAATGGTGTTTGGTGCTCACAAGGTTGGCTCACTCCAAAAGTGAATGGAGGCCACTCTAGGGTTCTCACTCTCCAATGGGGGAGATAGGAGAAGGTTAGCCAAAGTAACCTAGTGACTAAGGAGAAGATGTTGAGGCATGAAATGCTCACTCAAAATCTATATAATCCAAAGTATTTACAAGTGGTGGGGTGTTGGGTACTTATAGGAGGGGAGGCATCTAGGGTTGCATTTGGGACATGCATGGCCGAAATTCATAAGGCAAATGCACTCCAAATGACATGCCAAATGAACCCTAGATGTTACTTGGTTACCAAGTTTGGAATCTATGGGTCTAGTTTGGCTACATCAAAGTGCATGATATGATCATGCAACCTTTACCCTCCACTTGGGCCTAAGCCTTTCTATCACCAAAAATAGATCCAAAACTCACCAAAAATGCGTCACCCTTCTAGTGTAATACCCTAGCCCAAATTAAAAACCTAATCATCTAAAGCACCCCATAATACAAGGGTAAAATGGGAAATACAAGGAAAATAAATCCTATGACTAAAATACCCCAAAATACAAGGGTAAAATTGGAATAAAGCAATAAATTCTATACTACTCAAATTGGCCATAGCCATGAACCATGTGATGGGTCTCACATGAAGTGAAGTACCAAGGATGGTCCTCCATCATCTAGGGTTGATTTTGTGAAGAAATTACATGAGAAGGCTAAAACTCATATTCAACAACAAAATGAGAGAACTGCTTTAGAAAGAAGCAAGGGCAAAAAAGACCTCATCTTTGAGGAAGGAGATTGGGTTTGGCTTCATTTGAGAAAGGAAAGGTTTCCTTCTCAAAGGAAGTCTAAACTCAATCCAAGAGGAGATGGTCCTTTTCAAGTCCTACAAAGGATCAATGATAATGCCTATAGGTTAGATCTTCCTAGTGATTATGGAGTAAGCAACACTTTTAATGTTAGTGATCTTATTCCCTTTGAAGGTTATGATGATGAGGAGGTCGACCCTACAGATTTGAGAACAAATCTTTCTCAAGAAGGAGGGGATGATGGACCATGGGCCAAGGGCTCAATCACTAGAGCTATGGCCAGGAACATTCAGGAAGGATTGGACAACTTGAAGACCAATGGGATTTCTAATCCCAAGGTACTCTTCACTTGGACCACTATATCATGAAGAGAAGGCATAAATCTTTTGTATATAACTTGTACATAGTTTTCATTGTATAGGTCACTTTTTGCCTTTGTATTTGTGAGGCACTTTGTTTTCTTTTTATAAACCATTGTATATTGATTTTAGGGTAGGTTCTTTGGAGACTTTGACTCTATTTGACCTTATGTTGAAGGTCACTCTTTTTCTATTTTTGAGTAGTAGAAGTGGGGTGGCAATTAGCAAGCCTTGAGGGTGTGACTAGCAATTGGTCCTAGGCAAAATTTTACATATTGGACTTATTTTTCTCCTAATTTTTTAAGGATTTGATTTAGCTAGGTCTCATCATTTTTGGATGAACCTAACTATAAACCAAATCAAGCATTTTAGAAAATAGATTCATGGAGCAAATGAGTGCAAGGCCACCTAGCTTGCCTAGTTCTTCTCTTTGGCCGAAATTACTTCTACACTTTGGAGCCTTAGGAAGCTTGTGCTACAAGCTTCTCATCTAGCTTGCTTCCCAAGCAAGCTAAGTGAGAAGCTTGCTCCACAAGCCTCCTAAACTAGGATGGCCGGTCAAGCAACCAAACCATGGTTCCCTTGAACCATGGTTAAGGTTAGCTTGCTCCCTAAGCTACCTACTTTTATATATTTGTAACCCTCTCATTTTCCCTCACTTTGATGAATGAAATCAGAAATTCTTTTAGAACTCTCTCTTCCCAAAGCCATAGAAATCGTGGAGAATTCTCTCTCTCCATAGGAACTCCACAAAGGAATTTCTCCTTTGTGTTTGGTTCCTCAAGTTTCTCATCTTCAAGGGGAAACCAAGCCACTTTTGGTTGCATCTTCAAGCTTTGAAGCTTAAACATATTCTATCCTCCATTGACATGAAGTACCTCAAGAGAAGAAGGGACATAGAAGGTGGAGCTTGAAGAAAACATCAATCATTCTTCAAGAGTTCTATAAGAATTATAAATGTTGAGGGGTTCAATATTGAGAATCATGTCCATTGAAATTGTGACATCAAAAATTGCATGCACAAGTTCCACCATGATTAGAAACTATGCTACAACAGGGATGCTAGACGGACCAAGCAAGTCTAAGCTCTTGGCTTTGGTATTAGCCTTACTAGCTTGAGCAGGACCTTTAGATTGAGGCTCCCCCTGAAAAACAACTTAGGGTTCCTCCTAAATTTGTGCTTGGGACTCCTCCTAATCTAGAGTGTGTGTCTCTAAGAGAGACAAACTAAGATCAACTTTTAACTATTGAGCCTCTAGAGTAGTCAAAGTAGCATATGTGAAAGCCTATTGCTTAGCTTCCTTAATAAATTAAAGCTTTAGACACTTCACATTTTGCTCCTTCTTTGAGTCCCTTGAAGCAAGGGCAGGTTTTAAGCCACACACTAGGCATCGCTTGCGGGTAAGTGGAGGCTATATGGTGGTTTGTAGAGATGGTTAAGGTTATGGTTTGGATTTTGGTTGGTATTGTTGTGTAGATGAAGAGGTTGGTGGTTTTTTAGATGGTGGAGGAAGTTTGGAGATGATTTATAGGCTAGAAGTAGAGGATTTATGAGTATGATGGTGTGATGGAGGACCATCCATAAAGAGTTCATACTTGAAGACCATTGAACCTTTAACTAGGTGCATGGTTAGGAGACTTGATGAGTTTTTTACAAAAATAAGGTACTTCTTAGACGTATGCTCTATATGAACATTGAATATGATTCCTCTTTTAATTTTGATAATCTCTATTGTACATAGCTTGTATAGTTTGTGTTCTTTTACCTTGTATATAGTAGATACATGTATAGGCCTATTTTGCCTTTGTATTTGTAAGACACTTTTATCTTTCTTTATAGGTCATACCCTTAGAATTTTAGGGTATATTTCTTGGAGACTTTTACTTCATTTAACCTTGTATTAAGGGTCATATATTTTCGTATTTTTAGTTTTAGTAGTGGGGTAGGAAGTAGCAAATGTGTAGGTAAAGCTAGTAATTGGGCCTTTAGTGGGCCTAGGCTAAATTTTCCATATTAGGCTTGTTTTTCTCTATTTAATCCAAGAAATTGATCTAGCTAGGTCTCACCATCATTTGGTGAACCTAACTAAATCAATTCCAAGATTTTGGATTAGATTAAATGAAGAAAAACAATTCTTGGCCGCCCACCATTCTCCATACCCAAGTTTAGTAGTTTCTCCAACACACCTTGCCATATCGCTTGCCAAGGGGACAAGGTGACACTTGGCACTCTATGATTAGCTCTTCTAAATCGAAGTGCCTCCTCCTTGTCTCCTAGAAGACAAGGTGACACTTGACACTCTATAATTGGCTATTCTAGATCTAAGTGTTCTTACCTTGTGATGGAACCAACTTCTCCATGAGGGCTAGTGATTGGTTCCTTCTCTTCTCCAAGGATGATATGACGTGAAGGATGATCTCTTCAAGGGTAAGGAAGTGGTGGAGATAGTGTTTAGGGAGGTGGAAGGTGACGCTCAAAATGGTGGAGAGGAAGAGGAGGTGTTTGGTGGTGTAGCTCCTTTAGGGTAGTTCACTTCACTTAGGATGATGAAGGCCAACCAAGGAAGACCCAAGCTCACTCAAGGAAGAGAGGAGAGGATAGGGGGCCGTGGAGTTCCTAGGGCACTAAGGAAGGAATAAAGAGGCACAAGGCTCACTCAATATCAATAATTTCCAAAAATGGCTACAAGGTGGGTGACCTAGAGTACTTATAGGGAGAGAAAGACATCTAGGGTTTCTTGGGAGCATTTGGCCGAAATTTTGGAGTCCAAATGCACCCTAAATGAGCCCTAAATGCAGCCCAAATGAAATAGCTCTCATCCCTCCTAAAAGACTAAAGTACCCTTAGGTCCAAAAAAAGAAAGAAATGGACTTTGACCTTAAAAATAAGGTTTAAGTCCTAAAATAAATCCTAAGAATAATTTTGCCCCATAATACAAAGGCTAAATAAAAATACAAAATAAAATCCTAATATCTAATGTGCCCCAAAATACAAGGGCAAAATAGGAAAAGAAGGCAACAAACTAAGGAGAGGGTTCAAAATTTACACACATGATGATCATGGCTTTTGGTGTGGTGTGTTCTTCATCTTCCTCTACTCTCCTAGCCATGGACCTTGTGATAGGCCATATATGGTGCTTCAAGGATGGTCCTCCATCACCTTGTCTCTACCTTATCTACCTTGCACTACAAGATTCTCCACTACTATATATAGGATCCTTCACTTGTAAAACTCACTTTTGATGCATTATAAAGATTTGGCCGAGCTCTCTCTCAAAAGTCTAAATTATATCTTTGATTTGCTTCCAATTCTGTTATCCTCTTCCCAAGAGTGTGGTTAGAGTTAAAGTGATTTATCTTCTACCTTGAAGTGGCACCACTTGAAGAGAGTTCTTCATCTTTGAAGGTGAATCCAGAGGTATCTTCCTCTATTGGAGACCTTGAAGAAGCTTGAGGAGTGTCAAGAAGTAAAACATCTAGGAAGAAACTTGAAGGAGAAGCTTCAATAATTTGATTCCTCCTTAAGGTTTCCATCATGGTGGATGAGTGACTTATCATCTAAGTCAATTGAAGTTTCATGAATGTGCATTTTTAAGGCTTTGGAGACAGTGACATTGGGTTGTGGTTTGAAAGGTGAGGTTGCTAGTCTTTGGGTGGAACTGTAGGTCTGCTAGGAACTTAAAGCAATCTTTTCTAAAGGGCCCCCTTTTCTTTTGGCTCTATTTTGACAATCAATGGGTGGCTCCTCATTGATGGGAAAAGATAGGCTAGGCCCATTTTTCTTAGTGTGGTCACTAATATTTCTCCCGCTTCAAGGCCAACAGAGAGAGATGAAGTGTTGATCCTTACGTGTTGGATGACCTTTGTAAAGAGCATCCCATAGGAATTGGGAGCTTTCTTACACCTCTCTTGGTCTTGTTATGAGAGGCATGTCTTTCCAACGATTGTAGATGAGTTTAGGCAAGTTAATTTTATTCCCCAACACTAGGTAGTACAAAAAGAACCTATTCAAGTAAAAAACGTGATCTCTCGATCCTAACCTTGGTAAGAAGGTGTAGAAAAGCATGTTGTGAAACATCCTACTAAGTGGAGTGAGGTTGGTCGTGTAGAGTAATTTCTTCAACTTGTTCCTCTCCAATGGTCTCAAACCGTTTGAATATACGAGTGCATCTACTTTATTTTGGGTGATTGAAACCTCCTAGTCACCTTTGTATACTTCACCCTTCTCCTTGCAACATGAGACTATTGCAATGATTAAGGGATTCACTTGGAAGATCCTCTAGTGTACTTGTCCATTGATGGAGTGTGGCTCTTGGATGACAAAGACCTAGAAATAGGCATAAGAGGTTTGGTGTCAGTCACACTTCAGTTTGGCAAACTTGGTCCAACTGACATTGTCTAAATATGATTTCACCAGGTATAAATTGTATGAATGTCCAAAGAGGGGGGTAGTTTGTTACAACTACTAAGGGAAGGGATACAACATAGAAGATTGTCTCAACCCTAAGAAGGGAGTGTGATAGCTACAGTCGTCTCACTATCAAATTAAACTAGTTTCCCTTAGAAATTTTATAATATAGGGAACCTAGGTAAGGATGGCAACAGGGCGGGTCGGGTACGGGTTTTATGATACCTGTTCCCGTCCCCACGACTCAAACCCATCCCGGTACCTGTGCCCGTCGAGTATATAATTTTCGTCCTCATCCCTGTCCTCGTCGAGTATCAGGTATACTTGTACCCGTAGAATTTTTTTTTTTGCAAAAAAATACACAATATTTTTAAATTATTTTTCCATTATATTATAATTATAATTAGATTGTTTCTCTATCTCATATTTTAATTAAGAGATTTCTTAATAATTAAATAACTATAAATGTTTCACATTATAATAAATAATTACACATAATAAAATATTAAAAAAATTTAATATAATTAAATCGAAGACGGGTACAGGTACGGGTACGGGGCGAGTATGTATATACCCATACCTGGTTTAATATAACAAGTTTTACCCATACCCGTACCTGTACTCGGTCAAATTGGGTATTCCCCGTCAAAGTCGGGACGAGTTTGGGTATTACCCACGGGTACGAGTTTATTTGTCATCCCTAAACCTAGGTCAAAATCTAGAATCACAAACTATGGAACATGAATCTTGACATCCAAGTTAGCTAGGAGAGTTTTGACAAATAGTCTAAAGGTAATTAAATTGTAAACAAAAAGTAGACAAACATTTTAATTAAAAATTTCAATAAGAAATGCATCAGTTCAAGATTTCAATCTTTACAATCAAATTTTCACAGTTTCAAAGTATAATTTGAATTCTCTTAATTCTAAATCAACAGAAATGCATTCTAAAACTAAATCTAAATCTAGATTTACTAAATTTCATAGAAACATAAGATGCAATTGCAATCAAGTAATTTTTATAAAATTCAGATCGGTAAATGGTTGATTTAAGATTATCGATTAATTTCATATTTAAATCTAAACCCAATATCTGTTTAATTCTAAATCTAAAATGAAATTCATAATCATGAAAAATAGAATTGGATTTAGAATTAAAAAAATAAGGAGAAAAAGAGAAATTCGTACGGTAGAAATTAATTGAAAACTTGAATTTTATCGTAATTCGTAAAACCTCAAACCGATGAATGAATCAGCAACACATTTCAATCAAAATGCTCCAACAATTCATCTTTAGAGATAGCAAAATTCATGAGAGAGAGAGACATAGAGAATCTGAAAAGTCATAAAAACTAGAAAGAAAATTTAGAGAAACTTCTAAGAAAAGTCATCTCAAATATGAAAAATGAAGTCAAAACTTTTAGTATACATGAGTTACACTTACATATAAACTAAACTAATGAGCGTAGTTTTGTTCCAAATAGGCACAACAATGATAATATCATTATCACCTAGGAGGTGTTCCATTCTATACAGACTAAAAAAGGGTGTGTTGGCTAGATGGCGATTAAGATCGATTAGGAGATGGCTTACAATAGGTTGAAATGGTGTTTTGTGAGAAATACTCTTCAAGACATAGATATCCTTATCTCCTTTTATCAACCTTATTTAAGCTTGTATTTTTATCCCTAAGACGAAAATGGTTGTGGAATGGTGAAGTGCTTGATGAATTCTCTTCTCCATGAGGTATTTGCTAAGGAGATCCCTTATCACCTCATCTCTTAGTGATTTGAATGGAACATATTTTCCATCTTGATGTGGCTGTGGAACACATGCTCTTTGGATTCCAATTCAACTAAGTAGAAATGGACCCAAGTTGTCTATCTTACTTTCATAGATGATTTTGTTCTCTTTGCGGAGGCATCCTTAAATTAAGTGGAGATTATTTAAACCTGCCTGGATCTCTTTTGTAAGAGTTATGGACAAAAAGTGGGCAATGACAACACAAAAATTTCCTTTTTCTAAGAATGTCTCTAAGTAGGTTAATGAAGAAGTCAACAATGCTTTTGATTTTAAGCGATCTAATGAATTAGGTAATTACTTGGGGTTCCTATCATCCATTAGAATAAACATACTTACCAAGGAGTGATGAAGATAGTTAATAAAAGGTTAAGTAGTTGGAAAGCTCACAATCTATCCTTAGTTGGTAGATTGATCTCAACCAAATTAGTTCTTACTGTTGAGCTTAGGGGAGCTGAAGACTTTAAGAGTTTTGATGATCACAACAACTTGGAGACAACAAGTGTACAACAACAACATTGAACACAAAAACAAAGTCAAGGAAGAGTCAAGAAAAATACCTTGAAGTATAGCTATGTAATAGAGCTTAGGAAGCAAATTGTTATGAATGAATTGTTATATTTGTGTCTGTGTGTGCTTTGTGCATTGAGCAAATCTTGTCTAGAATCAAGTAGGGAGTAGATGATGATGAGTTAAACATTGGAAAATTATTTTGAGACTTAAAATGAAGTTTTAAGAACTGACTCAAAATAATCGATTATTGTTAAATATAATCGATTATTTCAGCAAGTGGGCTAAGTGGAATGCCTTGCTGTAATAATCGATTATTTGCCAAAATAATCGATTATTTCAAGAACAACTCTCCGGAATAATCGATTATCCAGCTAAATAATCGATTAAATTGTTCTTGATTGATTTCCAGAAATCTGAAGAACAAAATAATCGATTATTCTTTAAAATAATCGATTATCTGGGTTTGAATTTTTATAAATAGTTTGAACTCTTTTGAAACTTCATAACATTGAGTAAGAACTGATAATCAACTGGTAAAAATGTTTTAGAGATTCCGTGTGACATCTTGGAGAGTTTTCTTTGTGAAATCCAAGAGAAAAACGTTTGTGAAAAGCTTGTGAGGAAATCATCATCATCATCATACTCTTGAAAGAGGAAGACAAAGATTTGTTCAAGAATTCCAGGTGAATTCGTTTCATTTTATTCTTTGTGAATCTTTGTGAAAAATCTTGAGAAGGGTTTCTCAAGTGGTGAAGTTTCTTGTAGTGGGTTCTACAAAGGTTACTTTCTTGGGGTCAAGAAAGTGGTTATCTTTTTGTAGTGAAGTATATGCATGTGTGTGTGCTTGTAAACCTTCTTGCTAAAAGATAGTGGATCAAATCTTAATCAGGTGGTGATTAAGGACTGGATGTAGGTCACATGTGGAGTGGCTGAACCAGTATAAAAGACTTGTGCAATCTTCTTCAACCTTATCTCTTATTTTGTAATTTCTTGGTTGTGCTTTAAAGAAGATAAAACTTGATTAACATGAGTATGTGAATTTTGATGGTTTAAATCTATAATTGGATATTATATTTGAACCTCATTGTCTTGTAATCAAGTTGCACATTGCATTCATATCATTGTAACAAGTCTTTAAGAGTGCTTCATTTGAAAATTCTGTCATAGAAAAGTTTTGATTGAATTTAAGATCCAAAAACTCTGATAAATTTTTTAAAGGGTTATTGAATCCAATTCACCCCCCTCTTGGATTGGGCCATTCTTTTCTAACACTTACAACACTACCTTCATATTCCAAGCAAACTGCTTAGTTACATCCCTAGCTATGTGATGATCTTGATAAGAAAAGTTGGGGGGGGGGGCTTTTATGGGGGAGTGATGAGCATAATTGTCATGTGCATGTAATGTTTTGGTTGATTATTTGTACTCCCAAGCCAAATGGGGGGTCTTAGCTTGCAGAGTTTTAGAGTTTTGAATTCTCTATTTTGTATGAAAAATTGTTGGCAACTTTGTAAGCAAGATCAAAGCTATGGGTTCAACTAACCAAATCCAAATATAAGTGTGGAAATGATTTGTTGCCTATGGTTGAACGAAAATAAAGTTCCTCTAATTTTTGGAGAGGCATTTGTAGTGTGTGGGAACCATTTCAAAGAGGTCTAGTTTGGTGCACTACTAAGTTCTGGTTAAATCACTAGATCCCTTCTATTCCCAAGGTTATCTTTAAAACAACTCAATTTGTGCAAATGGAGGAGGTGAACAATCATGTGGCTGATTATGTTAATCAATTTGGAGAAAATTACCATGTGAAAAACATCTCTTTTAAAAAAGTGTTTGAGTTTGTTACATTAAAATTCATATTCTTGAAAGATTCAAGATTGTCTTTTAATCTAACAAAATTACTTTCAAATTGTTAGAAAGTAGAAAAAAATGTATTCAATATAAAAAGAAGACTAATAAAGTGATTTGATTTTTAATGTAATAATTTACAACATCTAAATAATAATAGATTATTAAAAAAAAAATTAATAATATTTTAATATTTACTTCAATTAAAAAAAATATATAAATGTCTCGATAATAAATATTATATAAGGAAAATAATATGTACCTAAAAAGAAAAAAATCTCATAATCTTCACAATGAATTAATACTAAAAAAATAAAACACTTAAATATTATTATTTTTACTTCTAAACTCTAAATAAAATAATTAATTTAATATAAAAATATGAGAAGGGATCCACCTACTCAAAAAATAAGTCTCAGTAAACTTACTTCACTTAATAGTTCATATCTACTGCAATTTTTAATAATCAAACTATTAAATTAACTATTAAATTAAGTACAATTAAAAGTCACGTTTACAAGGGTATTATGAAAATATTATAAAATAGAATTTTAACTTACTTTAGTATTTTTATAGATAATTCATTGAATAAATAAATTCACTTTGTTTGTTTTGATAAATTTTATAATTAAATTTACGATTTTTTTTCTAGAAGCAAAAAGATGCATGTTAAATAAATACTTAATTAAATTATGACATAAAAGTATTAAAAATATATTTCATTAAACATTACAAATTTTAATTACGCAAAATAATCATTAAGTATTTCTGATGTAATAAAAAATATAATTTTATATTCCTTTTAAGCAATTTAAAACCAGTTGCAGATATTTTAGAAGAAAAAAATGTTAACGACACATTTTTTTCACACACTTTTTGTTTTAATGCACTCTTTCTAAAGAGTTTAAATTTATTAAAAAATATAAAAATTTATGGGTCTCTTACCTTTTTAATAACTCTCTTTATTTTGTAACTTTTAATAAATTATAAAAAAAATTGTATATTAATGGAAGTGTGATAGAAAGAACATTTTCATTGGATAAACAAATATAAATAAATACTTTCAAACTCTCGCCTTTTGAAAATAATTAAATTAAAAGACTAGCTCAATTCTTTATGCAAGAACTAAATTAAAAGAATCTTTTACATTAATTATTTTTTTTAGAAATATAATTTTAATTATGAATTTTTTTTTTACTTCAATAAGTAATTGATGAAATACACTAATTCATTATATATCCATATTTTACTATACATAAATTTAAATTCAAAATCCTATTTAAAAAACCTATAATTCATCATTTTCTTACAGTTATTCAATTTAATAAATTTTAATCCACAATAAAAAAAAATATTAATGAAAGACGTTAAAAATTATGTGACTGCACTACACGGTACTAGTACTAGATGAATTAGTCATAAAAAGTTGTCATAACTCATGCAAAGCCCTTGATAGGAGGGTTAGTTAGAGGGTACTTCAAGTCCAAAGCAACACCACTTCGCCACCAACTCTACTCTTACTTTTTTTTCTTTTTTTTTTCTTTCACTTCTTCCATTAATTAACTCTCTTTATCTCAGCATTGAGTCAATTCTGTAAGTGAAACGCCATGACCTCGCCGCAGGAAACGCCAAACGATGAATCCCAATCAGATCCCCAATTGAATTCCCCGGCCCTCACCGTGCTCCCAAATGCACCCGATTGCCGCCCCCTCACCCTGTGCCTGCGAAACGACGCCGTCGACATGCGCCTGCCGCATGCGGAGCCTCTCCGCCGCTCTCCCAGGCTCAGCTCAGCTCCGGCCGCCGCGGGAAGCGCCAATGCGGGTTCCGGAAAGGGAAAGCGGAAGCGGAAGCTGTCGCCGGAGGAACGGCAATCTCTGAGAAGCTCCTCGCGATTCTCGACACCTCAACTCGTTGAGGTGCGTGTCACTCACTGTCCTTTTGCTTTGCATGTTGATTTTTTTTTTCTTTTGTTTTTTTTTTTTCACCTAAAATGTGTTTTAGTTTTCGGTTTTTTTGATATTGAAAAACGATGGCTTTGATTCTCATGCTTGTGAGGGACGAATTTTGTTAATTATAAAAAAAATGAGGACGAAATAATTATAATTTTAGCTTATGCACAAAAAAAATATTTCAATTTTAGCTGAAAATTAAGAAATCCTGGAACATTTTTTTGTTTTTTTTTTATATTTATTTTTTCGAGTGTTGCAGGGATTGTTGCATGCATTATTTTAGTTTAACCTGTTACGGGGCTACCTTGTCTATATGTAATGTGAGAAATGCATATATTTTTCCTTTTGCTAATTTTGGGGTCTGGATTGCCGTTAATAATGCTTTATTTTGTCAGAAATGCAAGTTCGCTTTTATGATTTGGCCGAAAAATGAAATAATGTGTTTCAGCGTCTGTAGCATAGATACCTAAAAGGGTTAAATCTATTTGCTGGCTACTGGCTATATCAGTTTTTCCCTTTTTGTTCTGTTTTTACAAAAGTTAGGGTAGGAACAAAACTAGAAACTTTTTATTCGGGAAGAAATATATTTCAATATATCTAAAAATTCAAATTTTTTTTTAAGTAATTAAAAATTAGAAAGCAGTATGACAAGAGTTCTTTTTTTTTTTTTTGCTATGTTTTGAGAGGAAGTCATTGGACTCTAGGAGATTGAAAATATATTTTTTAATGTTAATTATTTAATGGAAAGAGGTCTGAATAAAAAAAAAATACCCTTTTAAAACTGTTTTAAGAAAGTGTACTAGTATTTAAAAAATATAACCGGCGAATCATTTTTTTTTTTGTTTTTGTAACCTGCTAATCATATAATATTATCTAACTTATTATGCATGATATACGAAAATGTAAATATATCGGACATTCATGCATGTACAATTTAATAATCGACACTTATTTATATTTTAAAAAATATATTATACATTAGGATAAAACATTATGAGCAAATCTCAGGTAGTTTCTATTTTTTTTTGAAAATTTATGTTCTTTATCTGGTTGATGTCATTTTTCAATCCAACTGTTATATTGAATAAATTTAACAGATGCAGTATGTCAACGTTTAATTTTGTCTCGGGTTGTTGATCAATGAGTACCAATTAAGGTGTGACTTCTTTATGATTTTGTTGAATGGTCCTTTTTCAATAGCATATTTACTATATTTATTTTTGAACCGCGTCATAATACTTTATTATTATTTTCAAATTACTTTTGATTCTCTCGGTCTTGTTACTTTAGTTCCCATGTCCTCAAGCCCAATTGCTTCTCTGTTAATCATCCTCATTTTTTGTCTATGTATCTTTTTTTTTTTTCTAGTATAATATTTAACAACACGTTGACACAAGAGTGACATCAACGCATTCTAATGTGAAATGTGAATTTTGGATGGGAAATGCATTCAGGAAAAGAGCTCACCACGGAAGAGGTTGATGTCCCATGCAAAGGACGACCTTGGAGTTGGATTAAGCAATGGTTTCAATATTCATTCAGATGCCAAGCCTGGAATGGTGAGAAGTTCTCACGGGAAGTTCTTTGATGAGAAGCGATTGAGGCAGTCCCCAAGATTAAATCCATCAAGTGAGGTATATGTAGAAAAGATTGATGTGAAACGGTATGGTGCATTGGAGCTTAGGAGATCTCCAAGACTTTCATCTTCAAGTGGGAATGAAAACATGGAAATTAATGTTCTTCAGGGGAAAATAACATCAAAAGGAGTTCACCAAAAGAAGAAAAATACAAAAGTGATTTCTACTTCCATTAAATTGTCTAATTCACCAGATGAGCAGCATTTTGAGGTTGAAACCATCTCAAGAAGCTCTACTCCCGGAATTGATGATACAAAACACTTGAGATGGTCTTCAGAAGCAATCACATCCACATCCTGGGATGAAAATGGCAGAACAACTTCTAATTCCTTTGCCTTGCCTGAGTTAGATGACAACCCACCAAAAAAGAAATATAAAATGTCTACTTCTTCAACTAAGATAAGTATGGATTCAGAAAGAATTCCTTCCTTCATTGGTGATCCAATACCTGATGATGAAGCTCAGAAAAGATGGGGATGGCGTTATGAATTAAAGGTTGTGGACCTGATTCTTTCAGTATACTTTTCATGCTATAAGAATTTCAGTATGCTTTTCATGTCTGTATTATTCTTTTTTACTTTCGAAAAAATGAAAAGTGTCCTGCTAGTTTCTATTTAATCCAAACACATTGTATTCTTCTATATGTTTTTATCTGATTTTTCTTCTGAAGCTTGCAGGACAAAAAATGTAAAGACCAAATTTTCAAAATAAAGTAAGTATTAACCAATTCATAAATTCATTTAGTGTATTCTAGCACTCTTTCTCAGTTGATACATTTTTAATTTCTTCCCCATATATTTCTTTTTGATGTTGTTGATTTTATAGCGAGGGTGAAGAAGATGAGATTATTGCAAATGTCGAATGCCATTATGCACAGGCTGAAATTGGGAATTGCATTTTTAGTCTTGGCGATTGTGCATTAATAAAAGTAAGTTCTTAGTTTAAAATGCTACTGCTTAATATGATAAAAAGAAAAAAAGGAGAGTAGCCCCTTGTAAAGATATTTTAGAATGTTGATTCATTATGGCTTCCTCTATTCATTTTCTCCCAATGAAATACTCTCTTGCTTTTAATTTGTATTTTATGGAAGTGTTAATCATTAATTCATTATGAATCTTTTGGTTATTGGTTTTACTTAATATTTTGATCTTTATATTCCCCCTTGGAAAAGAAAGCTCCTCCCCTAGTGTAGATTCATATGTACAAGATATTTTCCATGAAAATTCCTAGAAATTTTTGGATGTTACTGATGTTGAGTTTCCACGCATTAAATAGAAGATTTTAAAATTTGATATTGAGACCATCATCATCATAACTGCTTGTATATGTTCAAATTCATCAACCTTATTAGCAAAGGTGCAGTGAGTGTCCTTTTAATATGCATGTGAATACATCCTTTTACTTAGTCTTTCTGCTGTCTATTGTAGAGCTGGTGGGGGTAACATGTGGATGTCTGACATCTGTGAACTTCAAAATCTCATGTGAACATAATGAGAGCAATTTATACTTACACCTTGAGTAATTCTTACAGGGGGAAGGAGAACAAAATCATGTTGGCAAGATTATTGAATTTTTCCAAACAACTCATGGTCAAAAATATATCCGAGTCCAATGGTTTTACAGAATTCAAGATACAGTGAGTATTGAGCATGTCATGATATTTATTTAGTCTTGTGAAAGGATATGTTGTGACTGTTTCTTCCATTTGATTTTCAGGTTGTCCAAGACGAAGGTGGTTTTCATGACAAGAGGCGTTTATTCTATTCTTCAATAATGAATGATAACTTAATAGATTGTATAATAGGAAAAGCTAATGTCACTCAAATAACACCTAGGGTATGACAAATCTTTGTTAGGGTGTTTCTTAATTGGTTTCTTCACAATTGCATCAGATGCTTCATTCATTTCTTTTGTCATTTTTGAGGTTTAAACATCAGTCTTTGTATATACTACCAAATTTTTTGTGCAATTTGTTGCAGGTTGGTTTGAAGTTGGCTTCAATTTCACCATCTGACTTTTATTATGATATGGAATATTGCGTGGATTACTCTTCATTCCGCAACATACCAACAGGTATGTGATCAAGGAGCCCAAGATGCTTATGGTCATCGGTTTCTGTATCTTTTTATTATTTTCTTGTTTGATCTATCACTGGAGAAGGAAAAAGAAATAGGAGGCTGGGGAACCTTAAAACTTGTACAAAAATTTGCTTTTAGTAGTTGGTGATAACTTTTGTATACAACTTTGCATACTTCTGACATCTATTATCTTTCCATGCATAGTATCTATATATCCCCTTGTTGACATTTTGATGTTCTAGAAATAGGAGAGAATAAAGAGAAAAGATAATTTTAATTTTACTTGTATACTATGATGATTTACAATAAGATGTAAAGTGTTAATAAAGCCTAAAATACTCTTCCTTATTTATACCAATAGTCTTCATAAGGAAATAAAGCACAAAGTATTAGAAAACATGGCAAGTGGGAAATAATCCTAAGAGATGATTTCTAGGATACTCTAAAGTCTAAATTATTCTATGATATAGTCATGCTCTAGCGAGATATTGGTGAGTGGATTGGGTTTCACAAATTTGACCAATTATTTGTCCACAACAGTCAATGTTAAAGGCCTGCAATGAAGGCTTGGTTCTCACATGATCGCAATGAATGTTGATAGTGTTAACTTAATAGCGATATGATAGAGCACCGATTAATAAAAGACAATATTGAACACTAAAATCACAAGCAATACAACAATACACTTGCTGTCCTTGAGAAAAAGTCTCCAACTACACAAACACAGCAGCACACTTGTCCCATAGACAAAAGTAACCTACAGAGTCCATTAACTGAAAATTACTTCACACTCTTAATTACACCTTTTACTATCAGATATATTTCTAATACATAACTCGCTCTGCTGTCCTGCAGTTTCTGATGCAAAACTAACTACTAGCGTCTAGCAGTGATTTTTAAACATAACTGTCATCTTGGAATTTCTAATACAGATCTGATTTCTAAAGCAGTTATTTTATACGCATAACTTCCCCTAATTCTCAGTTCCTATTCCTATCAAAATATTTCAAATACTTCTCATCTTAGTTTCATATGTTCTTATGTGATCAACATTAGCCGTGTTGAACTGTTCCAACAAATTTATTCAAATATATGTTGTGTTTTTTTTTAAGATTATATCTAAAAAGTGTCAATTTATTGCCTTAGATAATCCTGTCAAGACTAATGAGTTATCCCCAGCCACTGTTCTAGAGAGACTCTCAACAGATGCCTCTGCAATAACGGAGACTCTACCCCGTTCTGAGTTTAACAAGACAGAATTAACATTATTAGATCTCTTTTCTGGGTGTGGTGGCATGTCAACTGGACTGTGCTTAGGTGCTAAAGCTTCATCAGTTAACCTTGTCACGGTACTATAAATGAATTCCTTCTCTCTAATGAAATTCTTCCTATTTAAGAATTATATTAAATATCTGCTCTGATACATTGATCTTGCTTTGGTTGCTGTTTTTCTCAGAAATGGGCTGTTGATAGTGACAAGTCTGCTAGTGAAAGCTTGAAACTAAACCATCCAGGCACGCATGTGAGTGCTGACAATCTTCTGCTACAACAAAGATATTTGATAGTAACTTTTCACAGCTGAGATAATATATTCATTCATTGAATAGGTGCGAAATGAATCTGCTGAGGACTTTCTGGAACTATTGAAGGAGTGGGAAAAGCTATGCAAACGGTATAATGCCACTGATGCAGAAAGAACATTTCCAATTCGATCCAATTGTTCAGGAGCAAAGAAACAATTGAGTTCAGAAGTTCATGGCACTGCCGCTGGCACATTTGAAGTTTCTAAGTTTGTTGATATTTGCTTTGGTGATCCCAATGAAACTGGGAAACGTGGTCTATATTTGAAGGTAATAAATCCCATGTCAACTTTTGGGTATTCATTTGTCTCATTAAAACCTTATTGTTCATGAAATAATTTTGTACACATATTTGCTTACTTGCTGTTGGATAGAGTGATGGTCATGTGACCCTCGAATGAGTAGCACTTGCAATTTTGTCAAATTCAATTGTATTAGTTAATTGCGTAATTCTCTAATTAAGAGAGATGATTGTTGTGAAAAGGCATGCAAGTGTAAAAGCTTGTCTCATGCCTCCATGGGTAGAAGAAAAAAGAAAGAAAAGTTGAGTGATGGGGTTGTAAATTCATTTTAATGAAAAAATAGGTATGCAAACATTTACTGTACATTTAAATGCTTTGACTGTCCATGGATTGTGTGTTTAAGTGAGCCAAGGTGTTCCTGCATTATATGATAGGCAATCAGATTGAACATAGATTTTACACGATTAGTTTTGATAAGAATCTTAGGAGAACCATGCCAGAAAAGCTAGTGGTTGTATCTCCTATACTAGAATCTCATGTTTCCAATGTGGGACTTAAGTTTCATACCTTGCAATTGGATCCTCACATAGTTCAAGCTTGAACTTTTTAAATATTAAGTCATATCATTGTAATATCTTTTGCATAAATTGATTTCTTAACTTGTATACACATGTACACGTTATAAACTTAATATATTTTAAATGAGTTTTCTGAAATTAGTGTTAGTCAAAGTTGTTGTTATTTTATAAGTATTAGTGAGAGTTAAAGCATGGGTTTTCATTACCTTCAGTTTTCTGTTAACAGAATAGAATAAAATGGTTGGCCTCCCATAAAATCAGCCTTTTTTTCTTACAAAGCTCGGATCCTTTTCTTTTGGGGGTTTTAGGATTCCACTAGCTGTCAGAGATCTTTAATTTTAGTACTACTAACTTTACAACATCAGCCCCTGTTAACATGGAAAATTTTTTCCTTTACTATTTATTTTTTTACCCATATTTTACCCTATTGAATCTCTAATAATGTTTTGGTTCATAAATTGGCGATGATTAAATTCTCATGGTTGTTTCATAGGTGCATTGGAAGGGTTGCAGTGCAAGTAAAAACACATGGGAACCAATTAAAAGCTTAAGGTATATATTTCTTGATTCTCTTTGATGTGATTGATGATATTAAATGTTCTCAGACATCAGTACTTATTTATTTATATTTGTAGTAAGTGTAAGGAAAGCATACGGGATTTTGTGAGGAAAGGGATGAAATCAAAAATCTTGCCTCTTCCTGTAAGTAGTATTATTTACTATTTAAAGTGTAGATGTGGTAAAATCTCGATAAATTTTGCATTTTGAAAGGAACTGTTGCTTAAATTATTTCAGGGTGAAGTTGATGTTATTTGTGGGGGTCCTCCTTGTCAAGGAATTAGTGGATATAATCGCTATAGAAACTCTGAATCACCATTGGATGATGAAAGGAATCGACAGATTGTGATTTTCATGGACATGGTGAAATTTTTGAAGCCTAGGTATGTGTTAATGGAGAATGTGGTTGACATATTGAGATTTGACCAGGGTTCACTTGGAAGATATGCATTAAGTCGTTTGGTACATATGAACTACCAAGCAAGACTGGGAATCATTGCGGCTGGATGTTATGGTCTTCCACAATTTCGATTGCGTGTTTTCTTGTGGGGTGCTCATCCTAGTGAGGTTAGTTTTAGAAATTGGTGTTAGGTAATAAAGTTGATAGATGTACAACTTAATACAAACATCTGTCTCGTAATCTCTTTGAAAGATTGTGCCCTTTTTAATCCACCCAAATTTACGAGAAAGCTTATGTCTCTATCCATCAATGGTTTTGTTAAGAGAGAGGGAGACAAATGAGTAAACCGTAACTGAATACACTGCAATGTGTAGCAGCCCTCATGTTCATATTACTAAGCTAAGTATATACAAGCATATGAGCCAAGCCCGTATACATACTAAAACCCTTTATTCTTAACAATAATTCTTAACACTTCTCCTCAAGTTGAAGCATAGATGTTATTCATGCTCAACTTGTAACAAATAAAATCACTACACATCCCATTCAATGCTTTTGGAAAAACATCTGCTAGTTGGTTGTCTATCTTAACATAAGTAGATATAAGATTGTCTTGGATCTTTTCTCGGATAAAGTAACAATCTACCTCAATATGCTTTGTTACTTCATGAAAAACTAGGTTTGATGTGATATATATGGAAGCTTGGTAAATCCCATCTCTAAAATCTATCTCGCCCATATTAACTCATAAGTTGTTTTAGCCATAGCTTTCTACACAGGATCTCACCACCAAATTATGCTTCTTACTTTTCCATGAGATCAAATTACCTCCCATATATACATAGTAGCCTATGGTAAATTTGCAGTCCATAAGAGACCATACCTAATTTGCATTAGAGAAAGCCTCCACCTTCATATGTCCATGATCTTGATAAACAATCCCTTTTCTTGTAGCTTTCTTCAAATAGTTAACAATGTGGATTGGTACTTCCAACCGAGTGTTAGTATAAGAAGACATGAATTGACTTACAACATTTATTAGAAAGGAAATACAAGGTCAAGTGATAGTGAGCTCTTCTCAGAGTCCTAGTATATTGTACACCGATTTTCATTCGGTTAATTTTCTGTTAGTTGGGGTTAGTTGTGGGTTGCTGTGCAGTTTCAATTGAATATTGTATTTTCCTCTACCATGGTCTTCCAACTTCACAAACCCTTCTATGTACTTAAACAGATCCCTCATGCTTGGTTTGGCAAATTTCACACTATGGTACAACAATTTGGACGGACTCCTAAAGAAGTCGACCATTGCGTCTTCTACCGCCAATTGCCATTGCCCTCAAGTGTACATCTACCTCATTATAGATGTGGAATTGTGGATGACATTATTATAATATTAATCTCAAACGATACCTCTCGAGACAATTTCAAATCAAGGACCATGGGAAGGTTCGGTATTTCTTAGGTATTGAGGTGGCCTAATCCAAAGACAGACCGGTAATTTCTCAAAGGAAGCATGCTCTAGACATGTTAAAAACCCAGAACCATATACTGAATAACAAGGCAAAACAAAAGTATATGAGTAACTGTTGTATTATTTTTGCTGAATAACAAGAAAAGTTACAGTGGAATGGATATTCCACTACCACAGAGTTGAGCTCCTACAGTGGGATAATGCTCTCTGTCCATAACTAATTTCTTGAATCGTTCCCAAAAGTGTCATCCCCCCTTACTCTACCAATACAATAGAAAACTCCCCCACCCAAATTGTTCCACTCCTCTCTCTGCCACGTCAACATTCTCCCCTTTGCCTCTTTTGTTTCTCGTGACATACACTCTCCACACTTTAGGCTTGGTCAATTGATGTGCTAATGGCCCATCAAGGCCCAAATGACAATCTAAGGTCCTATAATTGCTCCCCTCTAGAAAATTAGACTTGTCCTCTAGTCTGAAATTAGGAAACTAACTCCAAATGTTGAATTCCTCATCTCATATGGCCTCCTCTACAGCCTTGTCCTTCCATTGTATTAGCAACCGATGGATAGAATCTCCTCCTTTAGTCACTGTTCTAGTAACGAGGACATCAATAGGTTCATATTAATGTGCAGAGTCCCCTTCCATTCCTTGAGGAAGTTCCTTCTCCACCCAATAGTCTCCAATGGCTTTCTTCAACAATGACACCTGAAATACAAGATGAATTCGAGATGAATCAGGCAATTTAAGTCTCTAAGCCACAACCCCAACCTTTTCGATGACTTGAAATGGACCATAGTATCTAGGAGCCAGCTTTGAACAGATTTGTTCTCTTATTGTTTGTTATCCATGAGGTCTTGACTTCAAGAAGATCCAGTCTCCATTTGCAAAATTTTGTTCCTGCTGCTTATGATCAACCTGAACCTTCATCCTATTTTGAGCCCTTTGCAAATGGTATTTGAGTTGTCGCAATGCCTCATCTCTATCCAAGAGTTCCCTTTGGACTGCTTCCACTTTGGTCTCCCCTTGTAAAAAATGAATGATGACAGGGGGTGCTCCCCCATAGATGGTCTCAAAGGGTGTGGTCTCGATGGATGCATGTACAGTAGTATTGTACTAGTACTCAACCCATGATAACCATTGCACCCAAGTCTTAGGTTGGTCTGCAATAAAACATCGTAGGAATGTCTCTAAACAATGATTAATTACCTCAGTTTGTCCATCCATTTGAGGATGGTATGCTATGCTCATCTGTGAATGAGTGCCCTGCAATTTGAATATCTCCCAAAAGTTACTACAAAAATTGGATCTCAATCACTTTTAATAGATGTTGGAATACCATGTAGCCTCACCACTTCCTTGATGAAAATTTTAGCCACTGTTCAAGCAATGTATGGGTGTTTCAAAGGAATGAAGTGACTATATTTAAAAAGCCTGTCAACAACCACCAAAATCGCTTCATACCCTTTGGATCTAGGTAAACCAGTTAAGAAGCCCATGGAAATTTCTTCCCATATTTTTTCAAGAATATTCAGCAATTGTAATAAGCCCCCAAGAGCTATAGCCAAATATTTTTGTCTCTGGAAAACATCACACTCCATCACCACTGTTGAATGCTTTTCTTCATGCCTATCCAATACAAATTAGCTACCACACAATGATAGGTTCTGTAAAACCCCAAATGTCCTCCTTGTGATGTGAAGTGGAACTCCTAAAGTAGAACAGGGATCCATGGAGACTTACTGGAGATGATCAACCTCCCATCATACAACAAAACCCCATTTTGATAAGAGAATCCCTACTTCGTCTCCTTGCCCTACTAAAAGTCCTTGATCATATATTTGAGTATCTCATCTTCATGCACCCCTTCTATCACCTTCCTTCCCTTAATCCAATTGGTATGATGTATCAAAGAATTGAATTCCCCCTCTCCATACATTCGTGACAATGCATCAGTACCCTTGTTCTCTAAGCTTGGCTTGTAAACAATGTCAAATGTATATCCTAACAATTTGGTTGCCCAATTTTTATTGATCCCCGGTTGTTACCCTTTGTAGCAACAATTGACGTAAGCTCTTTCAATCAATGTTTTGACCTAGTAAATAGGGTCTCAATGTTGGATAGCTAAAGCCACAACCATCAACTCTTTCTCATAAGCTAACTTGGATAGATTCCTATCTCCCAAAGCTTTACTAAAATAAGCTATTGGTTTGCCATTGTGTTAGGATGGCACCTAAACCTTGACCAAAGGCATCACTTTCAATGGTGAACTCTTGAGTAAAATAAGGTAATGCTAACATTGGGGTTGAGGTAATCTTTTGCTTGCGTAACTCAAATGTCTCTTGTGCAGCTTAAGTCCATTGAAACCCATCCTTCTTTGTGAGCTCGATTAGGGGCTTAGCTAGTTTTCCATAATCTTGAATAAATTTTTGGTAATAGTCCGTTAAACCCAAAAAACCTCTCACCCCTTTTACGTTCTTGGGTATAGGCCATTGAAGCACACTTCTAATTTTACTAGGGTCCATGGCTACCCCCTCTTTTGAGATAACATGTCTCAAATACTCAAAAGCAGTTTGGGCGAAATGACATTTTTTTTTATTTACTACTAGTTGTGTTTGTAACAACTCCAAAACATTGTGCAAGTGTTGCTTGTGGGTGTCTCAGTCAAGATTATAGACCAAGATATCATCAAAGAAAAATAACACATACCTTCTTAGCATGACTTTAAAAATTTCATTCATGAGAGATTGGAAAGTGGAAGGTGCATTCATCATGTTAGATATAGTTTTATCTCATGGGCCTAGGCCCACTACTTTGTATATAAACATATCTTTTGTTTTGCAATACACAAGAAATATGTTCTTTCCATTTACCATTTCTCTCAACACATCAATTCGAATCGCATTACCAAATATTCATAATGTCCTTCACGAGTTCTAAATGTTGTTTTATGTATATCTTCAACCCAGACCCACACTAGATGACGACCCAATTTGAGGTCTAATTTAGAGAAAAATTGAGCAGCATGTAGTTAATCAGTAGCTCCTTGACTTGTCTTTCAATTTCATTTTTATGGTGATGTGCGTAATGACTGGGTCTCACATTCACAGGTCCCTGTCCTTCAAATAAGGTAATGGTATGTTCCTTTTCCCTTTTTGGAGGCAAACTTTTGGGTTCCTTGAAAACATTCGAATATTTCTTGATCAACTCCAATAATTCCTCCATCCCTTTTGTTCCATTCTCATTCTCCAATGGAATTGAAAGGTGCACCTCACTTGACTTGTCTTTCAATTTCATTTTTATGGTGATGTGCGTAATGACTGGGTCTCACATTCACAGGTCCCTGTCCTTCAAATAAGGTAATGGTATGTTCCTTTTCCCTTTTTGGAGGCAAACTTTTGGGTTCCTTGAAAACATTCGAATATTTCTTGATCAACTCCAATAATTCCTCCATCCCTTTTGTTCCATTCTCATTCTCCAATGGAATTGAAAGGTGCACCTCACTGATTCCCCAACAAATGCCTACAAAGCTAAAATGGCTTGCATAACCATTAGGTTCTCCTTTAAGCTCCACCCATTGTTTGTTGAATTGAAACTATATGCACTGCTTACCCCAATCTATCCACATTCCTCCTAAGGATGCCAACTAAGAAATACCCAAAATCACATCAATTTCCTCTAAGTCAAAGAGAAATGTATCTACAACTACCACAATTTTCCCTACTTCCAACTCAACATTCTTATAAACTCCTTGCACCAAGGCTTTGTATCCATCCCCTAACTTAATTCTCATTGCTTTAGTGTTTTTTGACTGGCCAATCCATTGCTGCCACTAGTTTTTTAGAGATGAAGTTGTGGGTTGCCCCACTGTCAACTAGCATAAGAATAGGGTAACCATTTAATTGTCCCACGGATCTTCATAGTTTGTGGTTTCCACCCCTTATCAGTGCATAAGTTGCCTAAATTCATCATGCTACACTCACCCTTCTCCTCTCCGTCATCTTATTCTTTTATAGCAATGACATTAGCTTCACCTTTTTCTTCTTCCACATCATCTAACACCATAATCCTCAATTGGCGATCGGGACATTGGTGGTAGTGGTGTGTAAAAAATCCAAACCGATTCATAATCAATTTGATCCGCATTGAAAAATTTGACCCATTTTGAAAAAAAAAATCCGAACCATTCTACTTTACAAAAATAGTTCAATTATCTGATCCATTTTTACAAAGTGGATTGGTTCAGTTCGGTTCAATTTTTTTAAAAAATCAATCGATATGAGTAAAAAATGGATAACCGCATCACACTGAACTGATCCAATTTCAAACAAATCGATCGATATTTTAAAAAAAATCAAATCAATCTACTCTATAAAAAATGGATCAGTTAATTGATCCGTTTTTATAAAATGGATTGGTTCAATTTGGTTTGGATTTTTCAAAAATCTAATCCATGAACACCCCTAATTGGTGGAGAGGATGTAACGGTCCGCCACACTTATAACAAAATCCTTTTTGTTTTCTCTCCACTAATTCCTGGCAAGACAAATGCCTTAAATCTCTATTTTGATGTCCTTGCCTCTGCCATTCATGCACCTAGTCTTGTTTGGAGACAACTCTATTATGTCCTCAGTGGTTAACCTCCTTACCCCTTCAGACATAGACCCACTAGTTACTATTATTGCGTCCCACACTATGGGTTTGTATCAAGCTATGTGGAGTGGAACGGTAGTGGGAATTGTGGTTGAAATTAGTCTTTCCTCTTCAACTTTGTGATGTCGTCCAACCCAATTTCTCTTTCAACTCACACTCAATTGCTCTTTGCCAAATTGATCAAATGTGATCATGGCAGAGGCCCTATTGCACGCATGCTCTGAACTCTCTCGAATTCCTTCCTTCAATCCATGGATGAAATATCCAAAATATTGGTCATTGAGTAAGCGACTAACCTGACAAATAACCTCTCAACCTCTTGTACATATTCATCTACACTCCTCACTTCTTGTAATGCCGCAAGTTGCTCGAAAATATCCCCCTTGTCAATTTCGCCATAGTGTTCTAACAACTCGTGTTTCAATTGCTCCCATGTCAACTCTGTCTCTTCATTTAGTGATTCGAAGAAATGGATTGTTGAACCCTTCATACAAAGTTGTGCTAAGCTCACCGACTTGTTTCTCGTACATGAAAATAGACTTCGGCGTGCAATCCATCTCGTTGAGTCTTCTTCGGTGAACAATGGCAATTTCACCTTCTTTGTTGATTGACAAAATTCATCCAATGTCTCTCCTTGTAAATTCTTCACACTCGACAACCTAATTTGACAGGATTCAATGCTTTACGTGATCATACTTGTAAGTTTTTCTTAATTATCACCCTCCATGTTCTTTGTAATTAATGCAATCAACTTCTCCTAATTTTCATCTACCTTCGCTTGCATTGCTACAAGTGTTGTTTTGCTGTTTGTCACCTTGTTCTCCAGAGTATCTACTTTGGCCTCCATCTTCTTCGGTAGCATTTATACCCTAGATCATTGGTCCTTTCACCTTTTTTTTAAACTGTAGAGCCCTGCGTTATACAGCAAGTTGAACCAATTGTTACAAACCTAGAACCATATAGAGAATAACAAAGCAAAACAGAAGTATAATAATGAACACTAAAAAGAAAAGAGAATGTCACTGTTGTGTTATTTCTGTTGAATAACAAGAAAAGGTTATATTCAAATGGATATTCCACTATTGAGCTGAGCTCCTACAAAGGGCTAATGCTCTTTCTCCACACTTTAGGACTGATGTGCTAATGGCCCATCAAGGCTCAAATGACTATCTAAGCTCCTATCAAGACATCTTTGAAGAAACTAGCTTACTAAATGTAATGCCTATGGTGGACACTCCTATGGACCCCAATGTCAAACTAGTGCCAACTTAGGGGGAGCCCTTATTTGATGGAAGATACTAAAGATTAGTGGAAAAATTAAATTATTTTACAATCAACAGACTAGTTATTGCTTTTTCTATCAATGTAGTAAGCCAATTCTTGAACTCCCTATGTTAAGAACATTTTGGAACGTTGTTATTAGAATGCTTATATACATTATACGAGGCTAGTAAAGGCATGTTACATGAAGACAGGGGTCACACTCAAATAGTTGACTACTCAGATGCTGACTAGGCAGGCTCACCCAATGACAGGGGATCCATCTTAGGCTATTGTTTTCTGGTTGGAGGGAACTTGATATCCTGGAAAAGCAAGAAGTAGACAATTGTAGCAAGATCAAGTGCTGGAGCAAAAAATAGAGCCATGACTTTAGTTACTTGTGAGCTCATTTTGTTAAAACAACTCCTACAAGAACTTTGAGTTGAAGAAGAGATTCAAACAACCCTGATATGTGATAATCAAGCCACATTGCACATTGCACATTGCATCCAGTCCAATCTTTCATGAAAGGACCAAGAACATTGAGGTAGACTGTCAGTTCGTCATAGAAAAAATTGAGTCATGATAAACCATCATTAAGTTCATCAACTCTAACGAAAATTCTAGGATGAAGTACCAAGATAGGTGGTATATCCATGAATCATCTGTTTTAACCGTTTGATATAATATTAAACAATTTAACGGTTGTGATTTCTTACTTACAACTTATTTAGCAGGTTTCTTTCCTTCTTTTTTTTTAACTCCTCCTCTATATGCTTTAACGGAGCTAATCATTGTTGAATATTTTCTGACCACCATCCCCGTCTCTCTTTCACGATAAACAACATCATCAACCACTAGTAGATTTCTTTTTCTGGTTACAAAACCACCACCAGATTAAAACAACATTATCAGAAGCAAATTGTTAAAAAAATTAATTTTTATTCAAAATCAAATCTTTATGATTTCAAAGGTTGATTAAAAAAATAAAAACTGAGAAAAAAAAAAATAGTCACCCAACATCCAATTGGCTACATATTCAAGATCGAGAAGGAAGCTTCCAAGTACGGCATCTGCAAAATCATCCCTCCCTTCCCACAAGAAAACCGCCATCGCCAACCTCAACCACTCGTTCGCCGTCGTCGCCAGCTCCACATTCACCATGTGCCAACAACAGATCGGCTTCTGCCCCCGCCGTCCGCACCCCGTCCAGCATCCAGTCTGGCTCGGGCTCAGCCTTGGGCTCAGGCCTCAGCCCGCTCGAGACGGAAACGCTCTTCTAGAAGGTCACGCTGGACAAACCCTTCTCCGTGGAGTACGCCTACGACATGCCAGATTTTGTTTTTTTAATAATTTAAATTTAAATTTCTAGTTATAAACTAAAAAATTATTTTCCCGGTTAAAAACAGCCTTTCAGCGGTAAATTTCCTATCTCATGGATGAGGTACACAACAAACTACTTCATCCTAGAAGGATTCCAACTCTAATGATCAACTAGCAAAAGCCTTTACTAAGTCACTCAGGGGCCCAAGAATTGACTATATTTGTAATAAGCTAGGTGCATATGATCTATATGCTCCAACTTGAAGGGAGTGTTGAAAATAAGATATTAAGGAAATATATAATAGTTTAAGGGAAACTAAATATTTTCTCATCGTGCACATTTAATGTATTTCTCCTGTATAATTAAACCTCTGGGGTGTAGTTAAAAACACACAGATTCGGTCACATATGTCTCTAATTAGGTTTGAACAACTTTCAATCATTTTTTACTTAAGGCACTCCTTTAGCAACATTACTATCTTCTGTAAGTTTTAATCAAATCCCTTGAATTCATTGTCAATTTTTGTATTAGAACTTGAAAAGTAATATTTTTTAAGTTAGGGTTTGAAGAAATTGTTATAGCTTACCCAAAAAAATGAAGAAATATTTATATTTTTTTTATGATTTGTTAATTGTTAATCTCTAGCAGGTTATACCCCAATTTCCACTGCCAACACATGATGTTATCGTCCGATACTGGCCTCCACCAGAGTTTGATGTATTGATCCTCATGCTTAAGTGTAATTCTATCAGCAGTCTTGTACATTTCTCACTAGTTTTTGTTTTTATATGCAGCGCAATGTTGTTGCTTATGATGAAGACCAACCTCGTGATGAATTAGAGAAAGCTACTGTTATTCAAGATGCCATCTCTGATCTTCCTGCTGTACTGTTCTACATTTATTTGATTTTTTTATTATTTTTTATGTTTGGGCAGACTCCTCTAAAGCGAGTTTGTCTCTTAAGTGTAAAAGGGTACCCTTCATTTATCATAAGTGCTTCATGGTCTTAACTCACTTAGATTCTAATGTGGATACCCTTGCTCACTTTAGACACTTACTTTAGGTGAGCCTTTTTCTTAATATTTGCTAGTGTTCCATATGACTTTAAATTAACTCAATATTATAGGTCAAAAACACTGAAACGCGTGATGAAATGCCATATCGAAATCCTCCAGAAACAGAATTTCAAAGATATATTCGGTCAACTAAGTATGGTAATAGCACCTTCCTTCGAATAATAATTTTTTACTAATCATAAAATTATTTCTATGTGGTATGGTTTTTAACTGCAACATTTCTCTGTGCTAGTTGACTCTTCATTCATCTAGAGAATTAAAATATAAAAATTAAAGCTTGAAATTTATTTGTCTCAGATTCAAGTTATTAAGCGTAGTTGACTTCATCTCAATCACTAGTGTTTGTATGATTTCTTTGTAGGCATTTCATCTGCAAATCTTGTCAGTAGTTTTCTCTTTTTTAATTGTTCTCTTGTGAACTTTAGCTATAGGTCTTTGGACCAAACATCAACTCATCTTGTTTCCTTGTTATTCATTTTGAGTAGAGATGACTGGGACAACTTCAAATGGAACAACAGAGAAAAGGCCTTTATTGTATGATCACCGTCCCTACTTTTTGTTTGAAGATGACTACCTACGTGTTTGTCAAATTCCAAAACGCAAGGTTGTAGTCTAGATTAAGTTCATGTGTTACACTTTTGATTCATCCCTTTTTCACCCTTAATCTAATGTAATTGTAGGGTGCAAATTTCCGTGATCTGCCTGGCTTAATTGTAGGAGCTGACAATGTGGTTAGGCGGCATCCGGCCGAGAAACCAATTTTGCTACCATCTGGAAAGCCATTGGTGGGTCTTTCTGTTTCTGTACATAGAAAGATGTTTATATTCATTTTCATTTATTTGTCTGTATTTTACATACATGTGTCTATTGCTATATGATTAAAATGCTAATTAGTTTGACTGCTCCCCATCATCTCTAATGCTAAGACAATTTATATGACCACTGAATTAGCATTAATTTCTGCATTCCAAATCATATTTTAGACTTAAATAGTAATAAAATGTAAGTTAGTTGCTCATTATTAAGTGGGAAAAACAATAAGGAGACTACAAAATGTTATGCACCCTTTTATTCTTTCCTTTACCTTGGATATTGGCTTGCTATTTTTCAACATATTTGTCTTTGTTCATAAAAAAGCAAGTAGCTTATTGATCATCAACTTTATTTATTTTCTTATATCTCAATACATTAGTTCCACGTTCTTTAGTCAACTTTCAACTAAAGAACCTTAATAATAAAAAACAAATATAACTATTTGATCTTCAATGTTTGTATATCAGTATTGATGCTTTTGTAAGGAATTTTGAAAGAAGTGAAATGTATGAAGAGATTTGTGGCATCCATTATGTCATTATATTATACCAATCTTTATGAGCACTTCTTAAGAAAAATAAGATGTTAATAGATGGTTTATCCAAGCAGTTGAAGTTACAGGGTTTTCAATGAGAGGTTATCTGTTTAGGTTTCGTAATTCATTCTTAGAACTGCATGAGGTTCAATTAATCTTGCCTGTCTATTCTATGTGGTCTCAGGTCCCAGATTATTGCTTCACTTATGAGCAAGGGAAGTCTAAGAGGTGACTTTTTCAAATATAGTATATCTGGGGATTTTTGTTGCTTTACTAGTTTACTACATTTGAATGACTTTTAATCTGTATTTACCCATGTAGACCATTTGCACGGTTGTGGTGGGATGAGAATCTTCCTACTGCACTGACCTTCCCAAGTTGTCATAATCAGGTCTTACCCCGGTCTTTGATTTGTTATAGAAATCACACAAATTGATTTCTTATATATTTCAAAATATTGTAGGTTGTACTACATCCGGAGCAGGATCGAGTCCTCACTGTACGAGAATTTGCCAGACTGCAAGGATTTCCTGATTATTATAGATTCTATGGGACTGTAAAAGAGAGGTACAAAACCATTAAATAGTGAGGAGCATTGTCATAGGTTTATTAGATGCTGCATTTCACTTAATAGTGAGTTGAGAATCCATTTTTTCACATCACTCAAGGGATGTATGGTAATGGCAGGGATCAAAAGTTTTCATTTTCAAAAAGCAATGGTTACAGAGCTAAACATATTTTTGGTATAAAACCAAAATTTAGTGTGAATATGTCTGGATAAGTTTCTTCTAAAAACACTTATAGGAGAAAAATTAGAAAAGAAAATTGAAACAAACATCTTCATAAGCTAAAACAAACTTTTGCATAAAATAAAAATAAGATTTTGGAGAAGTTAATAGGAAATAGCTTTTACAAATTAGCTTTTTGTTTCATTTTTCTTTCCTATTTTTCTCTTCTACAAGTGTTTTTGGAGAAATTTATTCAAACAGACTCTATTTATAAGGATTAAAAATGTTTTTAAGCCTATAAAATAGTATGGATGCGTTTTAGAATCTGTTACTTTATTTGCATGAAGCAGTCTTTATTTTTGTAGTTTCCCTAGTAGCAGCCAGAGACTGAAAATAGTCTCCTATTTATTCCTGCATTTTACCAAGTATTCATGTTGTTAATTGGGCGGGTTCTTTCTTTTTTCTTGTGGTACTTTATAGGTACTGCCAAATTGGAAATGCAGTTGCTGTTCCTGTTGCACGAGCTTTAGGTTATGCCCTAGGACTTGCTTACAGAAAGCTCAGTGGAGATGAGCCACTTATGACCCTTCCACCTAAATTCTCTCACTCCACTTATCTTCAGTTATCTAATAATCAGCCTGGTGGCAACACTGACTAGCATTCATCCTATTATTTCCATTGATTTCACTAGAACCATTGTTTATATTTAATTGTTTCTGAGCAATTTTCCTTCATGTATCCGGTGAACTATTCTCAGCAACTCCCTTTTATTTATTTGCATACCTGCTTAGATAGTGAGTAAATACGTTTAAGATTTAATTTAAGAAGTCATCTTGAGAATTGCTTTCTTTCTAGGAGTTAGTGATTCTTTCATTATGTAATTCCATGCAAGTAGACAGGTGATGTGAGATTTGCACATCAATACCATTTTTCAATCTAATTGGGTGGAATGAAAATTTCAATTTACGTTGGAGGCTTTAATAATTTATCGTTCTTTTTTCTTGAACAATGCTGCTACCCATTGCATTGAATTATGACTAGTTTTCATGCCATTGCAAAGGGTACAAGGATTGCCATTTCACAATAGGGTATGTTTGGTTTAGGAAGTCAATTGAAAGGAAAGAAAGAGATAGGGAAAAAAGATGATTTTGAAGGTTTTTCAATACGAAAGAAAGTTAAAGTCTTAATTACGTTTTTTGTTTTTAAGGTACGGTAAATTGTGTGATTTTAAACCAGAGACCACTTTTGTCATACGAAAGTCTTCAATGCTTTAGAAGCATATTCATCTTAGAAGATCTCTCAACAAATTTTGCAAGATCTTTTTTAAATTGTACGTTTTTAGCTTATAATTATGTAACCTTAGGTAGTTCATTGATAGTAATCTCTTGTTTGAGAGTTCGAACCTCTCTAGTAGTGTTTGACAGATCTTTCATAAGTTTTTCATTTTCTTCTTGTAAGACTTTTTTACATTTTTCTTTAAACTTTTAATACATAAGGAAGATCATATGAGAATTTGCCAAAAGAGTTTCATAAGATATCTTCTCCTCATCAAAATTATTAAAAGGACATTAATCAAAGTCAAAAGTTACCTCTAATTCTATAAATGTTGGTTTTTTCATCATATGAACGGTTGCTATCTAGGTCTTCTCATGTAGTCATCATACTTTTCTTGACCTTCTTTTTACTGGTCCATCACTTTCTAAGTGTAGAACATTTAACCTTTACGTGCTTAGGCTTCTTATACTCATGGTAGATGAACTCCTTGTTTTCATCTTGCATAGACTTCTTGAACTTGTCCTTCTTTTTATAGAAGTTTTGTAATCTTCCTTTTTTCTTTAGTATGTTCTTAAACTTTTTTGGATATGAGAGAAATCTAGTTATCTATCGAGTTAGCAAAACTTTCATCTGAGTTACAAGACTCTAATTCAACCTTTAGAACTTTATCTTTTTCTTTTCTCTTGCTTGATTTACTAGTCCTTAAAGCAATAGAGTCATTTGCTTTGATATGATCTTTATTGATCAAATGAACTTTATGAATTATTAGAGCTCCTAAAAGTTTATCAAGAATGATAGTCTTGAAGTTGCGAGCTTCTAATATGACGATGACCTTTGATTCTAAAATCTTTGAAAGGTTTTACAAAAATATAAGATTGTTCTAAGTTTATATTTGTTAATTAAATAAACATGTATTTTAAAGATGACAAAATTGAATAGAGAAAAAATTTAAATTTTGCTTATATTTGAGTTTTGAAACCAACATATATATGATATTTTCTTTTTTGCTTATATTCAAAATCGGAATAAATATTAAGATACTTTCAATTACTTTTAAGTAAAGAAAAGTGTAATTTTCACCAAAAAAAAAAAAAAAAAGAAGAAGAAGAAAAAAAAAATATGTTTAACGAATTGAATTACACATCAATTTATAGGGTCGAATTAATGAAAATAGATTAATATAAAATGTATAAGATCTTTTGTTCGAATCTGGGTATAATCATAAAAGGATCACAAACAGCGAAGCATATATATTAAATTTTTTTATTTATAAGATTTGATACTATAAGGTTTACAACAATTATCGTGATTAACCAACATGCTACCGAGTTATATACATCCAAATAATAAACCCCCGGTTAGGGTTTAAGCACATTCCGGGAAAAAATGGCGACAAGGTACACGACTCTGAGAATCTCAACCAAAACCCTTTTCCAACACTTTCAATCTCGCACTGCGCTTCATTCAATCAGAACCTTCCATTCCCATTCCTATGTTGCCCCTGGCTCCGACCCTCGTCAATTTCGTAACCCTTATTCTGGAACATTCCGAGGCATGGTCTCTGCCCCAGACCTCAGTCTCCACGAAGCTGCTTCGCTTGCCCTCGATAATCGCGTTCCCGCCACCGTCATAACTGGCTTTCTTGGCTCTGGAAAGGTAAGGGCCTGTTTGGTTTATGACGACGAAATTATAAATTAAAAAAATTTGAAACATTTCTTACTCTATTTTATGTTTTCTTTTCATCGATTGAATGTGTTATAACTGAGTTTTGGGTAATGCAGACTACTCTCCTTAATCATATTCTCACATCCCAACATGGAAAGCGGATAGCGGTCATTGAAAATGAGGTATCGAGTTTGATCTGTATTTGTGTGAAGTTCCATGTAATTTGATGATGGCCTTGTTATGTTTAATTGAAAATTTCTTAATTTCAGTAATTTCGTCTTATTTTAAGAGTTTTGATAAATATTTTGGTCCATGTATCACTGCGGCATTACAAAATGTGCGGCTTTTTCCAATGATATTGTTCCGAGTGTTATTTATTTGGAGCAGTTAAGCGAAGAATGTGAGTGCTTGGAGTGTTTTAGTGGATTTTCCCTTGTGATAATATGGGCTTATAGTTATTTGTGAAATTGTCTATTTGGTGTAAATGCAGTTTGGTGAGGTTGATATTGATGGGTCACTGGTTGCTAGTCATTCTTCTGCGAGTGAAGAAATCATCATGGTTAACAATGGCTGCCTCTGCTGTACTGTACGAGGAGATCTGGTTAAAATGCTGTTGGAGCTGGTTAAGAAAAAGCGAGACAAGTTTGATCATATTGTTATTGAAACTACAGGTTTGTAAATTGTTCATGTAGTTAAAGGAACTTATGTAGTGGGGTGGGATTGAGGTGGTGGAGGTTGGATATTTAATGGCAAGTTGAAACTAAACGGATCAAGTTGTTAAGTTTGTTTTATTCTTGTGGGATCTGAAATTCATTGTGTTTGGGACTTTTGGATCACGTGTTGAAGAAAAAGTGAAAATAAATGAGTAACTGAAATGAAAGTATTCATCCATCTGGTGTATGAAACAGTTGACTGGAGAATTTATTTTTCATTTTGCAGGCCTTGCAAAACCAGCTCCTGTTATTGAAACATTTTGCAGTGATGAGCTGGTCTCACAGCATGTGAAGCTGGATGGAGTTGTGACTTTGGTTGACTGCAAGCATGCCATGAAACATTTAAATGAAGTGAAACCAAGATTTGTGGTTAACGAGGCAGTAGAACAAGTTGCATATGCTGATCGTATTATTTTAAACAAGGTATGCTTCTGCCTTTAAGATTCTCTGATAGTATATCTGTGTGCTCTTCAACTTTCTTTTGTTCCGATATTGTTTACTAAAATATGTGTTAGTATGTGTTTCTAGATTCTGATTATTTTTACTTGCTTTTGCAGATAGATTTGGTTACTGAATCTGAGTTAAATATATTGACCAAGAAAATTAAGGTACGTTTCTGTTAATTGATGGTTCTCTACACATTGTATTTCTTAGTTGAACTAGGATGGTAACAAAGTTCTATGTAGCAACTAGCCAGTAAAAAGATTATGTGGATTAGCATCAAACTAGGTTGATGAAATGAACATATGCACGTGAGTTTCTGTACAAATTTCATAGAGTTCATTATGCCCTAGGGTGACTCCATATTTTATGATTATATTTCTAATTGGTTTAATACATCATTTGGTTCTTGAACCTTTTGAGGATTTTTAATTAGGTTCCTAAACTAAAACAATTATAATTAGGTCTTTCATCTTTTTATATTTTTCTAATTTAGTTCATGTGATTAGAAATTTGCTTACAATTTGTGAAATTTCACAAAATATTCTTTATATCTTTATACCTAGACAACTACATTAGATAACTATCTCACGTCATCATCCATGTGTATCAAATTTTAATTTTAATTCCTACTTGTAAAAATTCCCTTGTAATTTCCCTAATCATAAGAATTTTTGGAATAGTAGGGGATTTTTAATCCATACCTGTTAAAATTAGATCGCAATTCTAACTCATCTTCCATGTGGTTGTCTAGGAATGAAGATATAAAGAATATTTTGTTAAATTTCACAGATTTAAGCAAATTTCTAACCTTGGACTAAATTACAAAAATATAAAAAGATAAAGGACCTAATTACCAAGTTTTAGTTTAGGGACTTAATTGAAAATTATCAAGAAGATAAATGAGCAAATGATATACTAAACTTTTCTACTTTTAATTGGTGTATTATGGATATTGGGGGGGGGGGGGGGGTTGATAGTTAGATTGGATTAGATTAAGTATTGAATATGCTGTACTAAAACCTTGTTTATCATGTTGATTGATATTTGATACTAGTTCTCTCCTGCTGATTTTCCAAATATGGATAGAGCTGATTGTCTTGAGAATGAACTCAAAATCCGTGAAATAAACACCTCTCAAGAACGGGATAATTGTTATGATTGATGAAAGCCTTGTAATGCTGTTATTTTGATATGATGATGAATGTGCATTTGTCAGAGAAAGTGGGAGAGAAATTTTAATTTTTATTAAATGGATCAGATTGATGTCTTTTGATTTTTGTTTATATGTTTTCTGATGGATCCAATTGTTTTTGATGAAATGTATCAGATTGTTGTCCTTTAATTTTTGTTTATATGTTTTTCTCATCAGCTTCTATAACATTGTGTATGGATATATTTGGCTCCCCAAGAAATAGTGCTGATGGAAGTAGTTCTTCATTTTTGTGAATTGTTGCTAGCACATCAACGGAATGGCACAAATTAAGCAAGCTAATTTTGGATCTGTTGACATGGACTTTGTTCTGGGTGTGGGAGGATATGATCTTGAGAGGTAATAGGTCTTCAATTGTATCTTCTAGCATATTGCTGATTTATATGTTTAAGCTCACATTATAGTAATTGATGCATCCCTTCATGCCATCCTCCCTTTTCTTTCCTAGATAATATGGCTATAAGTTTGATGAATCCCAATGCATATCTATACATGTTCTGTATTTGCTTCAAAATTCTGTTTTTCAATCAGAAGGCTTTGATACTGCAGAATTGAATCGGAGGTACCTGGAGAATGTCCCTCCTCTTCAAGCCATCAGGATGATTCTGAACATGGTAATTTTTCTAAACACGTTGTCCCACATATTTATTTGTTTTATCAACTGTGTTGTTAGAGTTGGCTGCACATAGAAGGCTAATGATATTCAAATGGATAACAGAGGCTGTTGATAGATCTTGTAGATTTGACTGAATATCACGTAGAATTGCATAATACAGAAATAGTAAATAATGAAGTGGACGTCTTCCGATTAGAATTCTAGTCTTGTGTATGTGTATCTGATTTAGGACAACAAACACTCCTCTTGGCATGGTACACTCCTGATAAACCTAGAGTACTCCTCTGTGGCAGAGTGCTCCTCCAACTCAAGTCTCAAACACTTTGAGCAAAGGAAACATCAATCCATATATCCAACGTAGCCAACTCTCTTTTAAGTTATTCCTAATTACATATTCTAAAATGAAATAAAGTAATCCACATTAAAATAAAACCATTAGATAACAAATAGGAATAAATAAGCCCAAATTGAAAACCCTATTTATGAAATTAAATTAAAAACCCTAAAGAAATATCAAAACTGATAACACAATCTAAATTGTTGCCCGAGTAAGAGGGACTTTCTGAAGGTTCAAAAGATAGATCTGATGGGGCAATCCGGCAAATGAAAATCATTGTCTCGGTCTAATATAGTATCCAAAGCAGGATGTTCCCTCCACTCACAAAGTAATGGTGGTGAAAAAGCAATAGAGCTATAATATTCATCATTTGAGAAAGTCTCAATCTCATTTGATGGCTGTGGATTAATAGGAACGTTGGGTCCTTGAGAAGATGTGAGACCTGTAGAAAGCAAGAAATAGATAGGGATAATAACAAAGGCTGAAATGTGCGTTGAAAGGGTGTTTATCGAAAACAAGCCATAGTCATATCATATCACCATTCATCAGGCAAATCAAATTAATAAGCATTACACCTTCATTTAGCTAAAATAGGAGAAGGCTTCAAATCCCTAGTATACAAATGTTTAAATTAAAAGAAGGTGAAGTTCAGGACAGCTGTTATCATAGGTTCTTATGGATTGGTAAATTTCTCCAAGTACTTAAAGAGAAAAAAAAATAGTAAGTAAAAATGAAATGATTTTTTCTATAAAGTAAAGTTAATTAGCTTATAAATATGCTAATTTATAGAAGTTTCTTTGTATCGACATCCCTGATCTGCTCCTACAGCTGCCACAGAGCATACTGGGTGTAATGGACAGGAAATGGATGGGAACTTTTATTATTCTATCCATAGTTGTCAATAGTGGCCATAGCAGCCGCAATCGCGGCACCACGGAGCGGAGTGGCTCCGTGCTGCTACGTTAACCCTGGAGCAGCTATGTTAACCTGGAGCGGAGTGGTTTCAAATAGCAAGCAAAGTGGGTGCGACGCGGCATCTTTGTGCAAATAGCAAGCACAACCCTAGTCCCTCCGAGACTCGACTCGTCTTCTTCGATGCTCTCTCATTTCTGTTCTTGGGCTCTCTCTTGGCGCATCTTCTCTATGTTTGTTCGTCTTCTCTTTGTCTTCTTTGTTTGGACATATTCTTGGACTTCGTCTTCTCGAACTCTCTCTCTTTGGTCCTCTTCTCCCTTCAATATTTTTTCTCTTTTTCTCTATGTTCTTTTTTCTGTTTTCTTCTATTTTTTTCTCTTCTCATTCTCGTGATTTTTTTCTTCCCTTTTTTTGTTGTTCACTTCTTTTTTTCTGTTCATTTTTTTTTATTTGTGCGTGTTTGTTCTTTAGTGATCAGCAGAACCATGACCCAACCAAAATTTCAGAGCTTAGGGGCTGGTGCTACTGGAACTGGTCCCACTCCTAGTCCCACACCATCAATGGGTTATTAAACTTGATTACTGCATGAATTTAGAATTATTTTTCTGTTTTTTAGCTTTTTTTATATATATATATTATGTAATATATAAATATAATATTAAAATAGCAGTCATCCCACTATCTGCAATCCCGCTATCTCATTTTTGAGGTTGACCGCTCCATTCTGCTAGCCAAGATTGACAACTATGATCCTACCAGTGTTCTTCTGATTTTAACAATATCTAATAATAATAACGATTATAATAAAGTACTACTACTATTACTTAAGTAATAGTAACAATAATAATAATAACAACGAAGTCTGCACAATTTGATTGATAAAATGATTCTATAATGTTTTCTCATTTTTCTTGTGGTTCTTCATGACTTGATCTCTCCAAATATATCCACAGAACACAAAGGGCATCATCATCAGCATCATCACGACCATGTGCATGATTCTGCTGTCTTCAGTGTCAGTATTGTTGCAGAGGGAACTCTTGATCTTGATGAGGTAATTGTTTCTTTTATTCGAACCCTTCATAAAATAATCTTAAATCACCGTGTTGTTTTTGTAGGTTTGATACTTTATGCCTCATTTCAACCTTCACATCTTTGGTGCTTTTGTTATGGCTTTATTCTCACTTTCGGTTTAAATGACGGTCTAGGTTGACGATTGGCTTGAGAGAGTGATTGAAGAAAAAGGAGAGGACCTATACAGAATGAAAGGTGTCTTGTCTGTGGATGGTTCTGATCAAAGATATGTGTTGCAGGTTCTCTTCTTGCACATGCTATCATGCTACTAGAGAAATGCTAGCAACATATTTACTAACACCCACTTTCCTATAGACTGAAATTTTCTAGAAATCAAAAAATTGAGTCAGATTGACCTCATTTTCCTTCATACTTTCAGGGGGTGCAATCCATGTTGGATGGCTGTCCAGGAAAAGCATGGGAAGCTAACGAGAAGAGAATAAACAAGCTTGTGTTCATTGGAAGGAATTTGGATGAAACTGCCCTTAGAAAAGGCTTTAGAGGTTGTCTAACATAGCTTTAAAATATACAAACTTGTGTGCGCCATTTTAAAATTTCCATCAAAACAAGTACAAATATACAACTTGAGAAATACTTGAAGAAAGAGGAATCATATGCCTCGCCGAAAAAAGATAGATTTTAATAGTTATCTCAAGTGAACATTTTAATTTATTATTGATTATGATAATGGTCTATTATAGTTTAGATATTATTGTTGAGTGTTTTGTGGATATTGATTTAGAAATTAATAAATAGAAAGTAATGTGAAGGGTTTTGTATTGAAAGTAGTTACCAAATCATTAAAAAGTTATTAGTCCAATTATTTTTTAGGTAATCATGACAGTAATACGAAATATTTATTGTTGGAAGTGCCGACTAATTTTTGTCAACAAATATTAAGTCTAATTTTAATGTATTGTCAAAGTATGACTTTTTTTATACCGTTAACCAATCAAAATTTATGGTAGGTATGATTTGAAAAGTAATTATTGTAAAATTGAAAAGTTATCACATAATTAGGGATTGGATCAGTACATTAAAAAAAATCTTTATGTTATTAGTGTATAAATATTATTTATTTAATTTGTTATATCAAATTAAGAAATTAGGTAATGGAGTTGGTCCGAGGGTACATAAAAAGATGTGAAGGGATTTCTAAGCAATGTTGGAGATAGAGGGTAAAATCAATACTTAAATATGTCCACGAATGATTAGTTTTTGATATAAGTATTTTTGGAAATGCTTATAAATATTATTTAAGAAGTAAACTTATTTATTGCATTAACTAAGCAAATTAAGGTGATATAATATTTTTATCGTAGTAAAATATTTTTTTTAATCTAAGAATGTTAGATTTTCACCTACTTTACATGGAAACAATTTGGTGGGATACTTTGTTAAGTTAAAAGCTGATCTCAGATCTTTCAAGATTTGAAATTTTGATGTTAATGTCTTCAGAAATTATTATCAAACAAAATGTAAGACATGCATATTGTTTGTTCAACGTAAATGAGATGAAATATACATTAAATGTTTATTATTTATCGAGACTAACGACAAAATATATTTGAATGTTTTATTTCTTAATATATTAAACTAGAAAGCTATCTTAGAAATCATTAATTTGTTAAAGAGAACAAACTCATATTTTCAATCAAAACCAATGATGAAGATCCATGAAATCACGAAGAAAAATAGATAAAAACGTTGTTGCTGCTCTATACTAACATTGTTTCTATGAGTTTTGTTTAGTATGAAAAAATGATAAGTAACCTCCTTATTAGATAAAAGGTACCATTTGGTAAAATACATTTAATGTTTGCATTAAATGAGTCAATAGTTATCTCTCATTATAAGGAAAGAAGTTGAGGATAGAAGAAACAAACTTATAAGTTGAATTCAAAGTGTTGCAACAATTATCTTCTCTAAAGCTACTATATAAGAAGATTTGAAGTTTATAAAGAAAAAGAGACACGTTTTGTAAGTCATACTTGTATATAAATTTCATTCTTTCTTGTACAAAGCTTATTATACTATATTGGTTGCATAATATCTAAGTGAGACAAAACAACATCTTTATAACCATTGTCGTAAGGTAGTGCCTAGATAGACTTATCTGTAAATGAATACTTGGTTATTAAGCTTGGAGCAGCTTGTAAAAAGGGTACTTAGGTAGTTGCTTGAAGAAATAAGTCAAAGAATATTTAGGGTTGAACTATAAGTGACTTGTTGAAAGAATACGTGTATCTTTGTTCTAAAGATAGTGGAACTCAATTTGATTACTAGTCTAACAACTTTATCACTACTACACATTAAGTCCTTAGACATTGCTATCATTAAAACACTTTAAGTCATTAACAATCAATTTACATCATAACTTACTAATAATTGTTTTATACCATAATTCATCCTTTCTAAAAATTTATATAAGTACCTCAAACCATTTATAAGATCAAATACTTAAAGGGTAAAACTATTCATCATCCTCATTCACAACTACATTTCCACAACTTAACCTTATAAGATATCATGTGATCCAAACATCTTATCTCGAGCTATATAAATGATATTAAGTTGATCTTAATTTTATTAGAAAGATAAGATAGTTATATCCATTTTCTATGTTGACCTCAAGAGCTAATGATGCCATCTACTATTTTTTAAAAAAAATACAAAATCGTAACATTTTAGCCTAAATTTGACAACTTCACCTCTACTTACTAATTTGATCATAACTTGAGTTCTAAACCTCTTTTTTAGGTAATTCCAATGGAATCTGGAAGATATCATCCAAGGCTACAATGTTTATGAAGATTACAAAACCTAATTCTACCATTTAGGTATACTAGAAAGGCTTACAACATACATATGTTACATTTTGCACACAAAATATGACGTTCATCTTTTAACTCACATAACTCGATCATTCCTTAACATTTTTATGTGATTCTTGAGTCTAAACTGTAGCCCCAAATCTGTACTTTCTAATCCAATAATAATAATTCAATTTCATTAATCACATATAAAGAAATCATATAAATACCTAGGTATGTTCTTACTAGAATTTTCAGCACTAGGCATAACTCATATTCAAACTCTTCTCCCAATCCAATCAGTAAAAACATAGATTAAAGCTTAATATTACTCTATTATACCATCAATAACTCATTAAATCTCAATTTTACATAATTTCATACTCATAATATGTCCTCATACAATTTCCCAAATGCATTCCCTTAGGGTTCTCATGGGTAACTCAAATCATATCAAGAGGGCTCATCACTCCAAATTAACTATCAAAAATTACAATTAACGTCAATAAGGAAGTTAAGGAGTCATGGAACAAACAACAAATTACCAATGCAAAGCAATAGGGTTTCCCCTTCATACATCGCATGCAACATAAATCTCATGAATTATCTCATGTCCTAGAGCGAGATTACTCACTCTTCCCTTACCTCGATAATGAATGCTTGATGAAGTACATAAATCTTCGGGTGTTCTTCTACGTACTCTGGTTCTCCTTCCCATTCTTTAGAGCTAAAAAAGAATTGTTGTAATACCATTTTTAGATTCTTAACTACACTTAACCCTTCAATAAAAATACTTTAACCATAGTTATTTTTTTCTTCCACAAAATATTAAAACATAAATAAATAATATATTGAATAAACATATTTCTCTCAACCCAAATAATTATAACAAAATGCATAATTAATAATTAATAAATATATAATATATAAAATAAATATATTTCTTCCAACATAATTATAATTAAAATAAAATATATAAACAATTATAACAAAAACACATTTTTTTCCAAATATTTATTATAACGAAATATCATAAAAATACACATTTCTATAATAAATATTATACAAAATAATTTTCACAAATATTTATTATTTAATTAAAAACATTTATAATTATTAAAAGTCTCTAAAATATTTTATAACTTTTTTTTATTTAATTAAAGTATTTATAAGAAAATAAACCATTAAATATATAAAAAATAATAATTAAATAATTATATTAATAGAAAATTGAAGATGTTACAATGATTATTATGTTTAGTATTTTTTTAATTACATATATTTATTGTATTGCTAACTTTTTCAAATGTACGAGCCTAACGTTATAATCCAATCCTTATATTGTTTTCAGTATAGATTATATTTAAATTCATATATATGGTATTATAATTTTTCTAGCAATACTTATTTTAAAAAATCATTAATAAAATTAAAAAATTTTACTATTTAATTTATATAGACAACAATAAATTGACAGAGATAATGAATCAAATATTTAATTTGATATATAAATAGTAAGAAATAAATAAATTGAATATAATTAATATATTAATATACTACTATACGAAGATAACTACTATTTTAACTATGTATGTTATCATCAAACAATATTTATAGTTTACTGATATTATATAATATAAACAAAATTATTAAGTACAAAAATAATGTTTTAAAATTTAAATCAGTATTATAAGAGATAATATATAATTTAAATTTTACTAATAATTAATATAGAGAAAAATTGATTAGAAATAGAACAAATTAATTGATAAGAATATAGTTGAAAAATTAAGTAAGTATTTTAAATTATTTAACTAGAATCTTATCAACAATTTACTATATGATCTTGATATTTTTTATAGTTAATAATTTATTTTAAATTTGATATGAAAATATTATGATATAATTAGTTAATATTTTAAATTAATATTTTATTAATGTTTGATAATAAAAAATAAAATAAGGATAAATACATTTTTTTTTAATTTTATACTAATTTTTTTTTATAACTAACAACTTTCACTTAAAAATATAAAATTAGCTTTAGTTTAGTGGTTATTTTCTTCTCTTAACTTTTTAAAGGTGTAGGGCTCAACTCTCACTTGGACAAAAAAAAACAACTCATGTTTATTGGTTATTTTTAATACTAAAATTTTAATATAAATAAATATTATATTTTAATATATAAATTATGTTTAAAATCAATATTAATAAATATTTTTAAATATAATAATTATATTTTAGATTTAAGATAAATAAATATATTAAATTAATTATTAATAATTTATTTAAAATATTAAAATTAAATTTATAAATAAACATGATTAATGAAAGAATTGAATTAGATAAAAAATAAAAAAATACTTTAAAATACTTTCGTTCACTATTAATATATACATTTTAATTTATATTATAATTTAAAGAATAAAATAATGATCAAATTAATCTCGTATAACAAATAACATAAGATTATTTTAATCTTAATATTCAAATAAACTAAAAAAATTATTCATTATTATTTGACAAATATTTTAATTTATGTATTACTCATTATAAGTATTTATATATAAATAATTTTTAATATGTAATAAATAAGTATTTATAATTTTATAAATTATATTATCATTACAAATAATAAAAATAAACATTTTAAAATATAAATTATTATTTAAAATATAAAATTTATAATAAATAATTTAAATTGTGTCATAATATTAATTTTAAATAAAAATTAATAGATTGTTAATTATAAAAATAAGTATATAGAGAAATAAAGATTAAAACATAAATCAACGATAGTAGTAATTGAAAAGAGTCAAGTTCAAATCATGTTTAAGACATTGATATATTTTCTAATATTCATTAATTTGGTAATTCAATTTGGGTTCCTCTATTTTTACATTAATTGAGTTTTTGAGGATTAAAGGGTTAATTAGTGACTGAATGAGTTTATTGTAGAATTGACTACTTCAATTAGATTTTAATAACTTGCTAATAGAATAACATTAAATATTCATATAAACACTTCATATTTTCTATGATGAATAATTTGTCACTTGTAATTAAAAATAAATCATAATTTTTATAATAATCACAAATGAATTAAAATATTTGTCATAGTTAATATATTTTTTTATGTTTAATTAAAATTTGTATTAGTGACAATTTTAAATTAAGAAAACAAAATTTATAGATATTAATGTCAAATTTTTGTGAAAACATATTTTAGTCAATATTAATAAGATTACAGTGACAACTTATTTTTTCATCATTATTGTAAATAACACTAGTGACAAAATAAAATTTAGTCATTAATGATATATTATTCGTGACAAGTTTTACTTTTATCACTATTTTAGTCACAAAAAATCACAATTCTTATAGTGCTTGAGTATGTATTTATGTGTAAATTGTACCTTTTAGAAGGGTAACGTAACCTATGGGGTATTCTTACTTATTGGATTTGGGTTGGAGGTGCAAGGAATGGTATAAGGAAGGTTAGAAATCCATGAACAATATAATTTTGCATTTGAGACTGTCGTATTTTGCTTCAAGCTATCATAGTCTCTCTCTAAGAAGAATTAATTTCATCTCAAGCGGCCTTAGGCTCCCTCAAGCGAGTCTTAATAGAGAGTTTCAAGTAATTCTTGTTTCAAGCAAGTTTTTACCTTACTCCAAGCGAGCTAATCGCTCAACATTGGCTCCTAGTGAGCTAATCTTGCTTAAGTGAAAGATTGACTCTCTTAAGTGAGTAGATGACATAATATGCTTTCGTGGTCTTCATGAAAGTGGTAGCCTTAAATATTAGCTTTCAAATGTCATTTTAATCACTTAAAAATGAGGTTTAGAACTCGAGTGATTATTAAATTAGTGAGTGAATGCCAAACTGTCAGATTTAGGCTAAAATGATGTAGTTTTGTATTTTTTTAAAAAATAGTAAATGACATAATTAACTTTAGAAGTCAACATAGAAATTAGAGATAATTATCTTATATTTCTATGAAAATTAAGCTCAATTTGATAGCATATATATAGCTTTAGATAAGGTGTTCGAACCACCTAATGTCCTAGAAGATTAAGTTATGAAAATATAGTTTGTGACTATATGGTGATGATGATTAACTTTACCTTTTAAGTATTTGATCTTATGGATGGTTTGGGGTGCCTATATCAATTTCTATGAAAGATAAATCATGGGAGTAACTAATTGTTAATAAGTTATTATGTAAGTTGATTGTTAACGATTTGAGGTATTTTAATGATAGTGGTGTCTAAGGACTTACATTTGATATTGATAAGGCTGCTAGGCTAGTTATGCAATGATTTAAATGTTTAATGACATTGATCTCTTAGTAATTATGATTGAGGTGTTAACAAATGATTAGACGATCTCATAATGATTTTATCTTGAGGTGTATCAAATGATGTTGTGTAATTGTTTTATTGAACAACAAACATGTGTAATCATTGTACTAATTAATGATGATGATCAATTGTGGTATGTGAGTATGTTATTGATATGCTTGTGAGCTATGTATAATTTGTAGTGATGCAATTCCTTATGCCATTGATTGCTAATATTTAATTGATTTAGTTAAATTGTTAATTTCTATATTGAGAACAATTTATGATTATATGATATGAGATTAGTTGATAGTGAAATGATGTGATAACATGATATGATAATGCATAGATTTTGTTTGACATTCATCATATACGTAAAAGTGTTTTAAGGGTACGATATGCAATTAATGAATATAGATCAATTTGAAGGCTTATGGAATGGTACTAGGTTGATCGTCACAAGACTAGCTAATCATATCATTGAAGCAAGAGTTATGACAGATAAAAAATCAGGGAACATAAACTACATACCTAGGATGTCCATGTCTCCTTCTCAATCTCCATGGTCATTCCAACTTACTAGAAAACAATTTTCTATCCTTGTCCCATAGGCCATGACAAACAATAAATTACAAGGTCAATCATTGGAAAATGTTGGATTATACTTGCTTAAACCAGTCTTTAGTCATAGATAGTTATATGTGGCAATTTCTCGAGTTCAATCTAAATTTATATTCAAGATTTTAATCCATGACAAAGATAGAAAACCATTAAACAATCACCAATGTTGTCTTCAAAGAGGTCTTCAAAAATTTATAACAGATATTATTTACCTAATCCAAAACTAACTACAATATTATATTTGGATCATGTTTGGTATCAACCTTTACCATTTTTAACATGAATTTAACAAAAAAAAATTAATTAATTAACTAACTTGTAATGACCTTTCCCATTTGAATATGCATCATGTCTAAACTTTTACTCATTTAAATCTTAGATGAAAGTTGTTTTAATAATCATTTCTAATGTATTGAATTATTACAAGTTGTCATTGACTACGTTAATCTGATATATAATTATAATGCATAACAAAATATCAAATTTAATTCACCATTTATGGTCAAATCTTTTGATAAGCTTTATTTATTTATTTATAGGATAAATATGTTAGTGAGTGTCGAAGTTTGACCATAAAATTTTTTTTTTTTTGGATAACCGATATTTACTCCATGAAGTTGTTTCGCCTATGTTAAATTTTCATGCATAGTTTTAGTTTTAGTCTGTTTGATATTTTCTCCCGCTCAAATATACCTACTTATTTAAGATTTTGCAATTTTGATAAGGTGTTCAAACAACAATCTGTTTTTGTTCTCATTAAACATAAATGTCTTTTATCAATACTTATTCTTATTTTATAAGGTGTATTAAGAAAAATGATGATATTCAAATTAATAACCAAATGTGCCTTTGCACGGATTACTTAACTAATAAAGTAATTAAACTCGTTGGCATTTCAAGATCTGAAAAATCCAGTTTCCTCATCGAGTTATAAGCACAAAATAATGTACTTAAATGAAGTTTATTTTATCTAAACACCGTGTTCATGTCTGAATCACAAAACTCATATAGAATGGATTCCTTTTACACATAAGTCTTTAGGTATTCATCCATGCGTGTGTAATTCACTTCAGGATAAAGCAGAGATGCTTCTTCTCCATCCTCTCCAATTTCAAAATTTGTTAAACATCCCTCGTAGAATATATGATAGAAGTGCCCAATCCCCACTTGAAGTTTATAATCCAACCCTGCACATCAAATTCACAAAATAAGAAATCACAAATTGTCTAAGAAAAAAATGTTACTTTCCAAATAAATATTGAATGTGTTACCTTTCAATGTTGTAAGAAAGCCTTCTGGGGTTATATATGTCTTCTCCAGTTCTTTTCCAATAAGTTTCTCCCAAATTCCAATAAGCTCTGCTTGGGAGAGAATATTTTGTGGTGGCCTTAGGTACAATGTTTTGTTTAGGGTTCTTGGATCATCTATTGTCTTGATTGTATATGTTGCAACATCATCTTCATCCAGAAAAACAGCTGCAATCGTCACAAAATGTCAAATTATAAACCATTTTATTGATACACTAATGATTAAATTACTCTTTTGATTTCTCATTTAATTTTATTTATTTAAATTGATCATTTTATTATTAAAATATTTAATTTGATCCTTAATTTAAAAACATCATACAACCGATGTGATCATTTCTACTCAACTGAGATCTACAACATTAACTTCTAGTACAAGTGACACAATAAAAATAATAAATAAAAAAAATAACACGGGTGACATGTTGTTACTTGTACAAAAGTTTAAACTATTAGTATTAATTGGACAAAAATAATCACATAGCATCACTTTTAAAAATTAGAAATATTTTAATAATAGAGAGACTAAATTAAACAAATTATATAAAATAAGAGAACAAAAGAATAATTTAATATAAAGTAAAAGATAATTATTTTATTTGATGAAAATCATATTGTATAATTTTTATATGAAAGATCAAATTAAATATACTATTAAAAGATTGATTCTCTTAATTTTAAGAAATTCATACAATGTGGTCATTTCTAATCAATTGAGACCAACAATATTAACTTTTTGTAGAAGTATCACAATAAAATAAGCAACACTTATGACATGTTATTACTACATTTATATAAAAGTTCAAAATATTATTATTAATTAGACAAAAATAATCACATTGTATCATTTATAAAAATCAAGAGGCCAAATTAATTTTTTTTTTTAATAATAGAGGAACTAGTTGAACAAATTATATTAAACGAAGAAACAAAATAACAATTTAATATAAAATAAAAGATAATTATTTTGATTTGATGAAAATCATATTAGAATTATAAAGGTACCTTTTTGATTACCATCTCCAAAGAGATGCACCTTGTCCCTTGGAGGCAGAAAAGAGCCCATCTGAGAGAGGCTACCAGCAAAGTAACCAGCAAAAAGATTTGCAGAGATGTAAGTGAAAGGGATGTTGGCTTCCTCTATTGCTTTCCTTACAGCCATTTTATCTTCAAATGTTACCCTTCCTGGCTCTAATGCATCTCCCATCCTTGATGGGTCTACCCCAAATTCCGAAGGCAAGAAACGCTATACAGGGAAAGAGAAAAAATACTTGTAATATGTAATGATTATCATTTTTTATATTTTACTTATTAACTAATATATGTAATAATATAACCCTAAGCGTGTAGTTCAGCGATAGGGGTTGATCCACGCTTAAGCAAGGTCAGGAGTTCGAATCCTGCCTTGTGTATGTAGCCGCGTTAAATCTTGGGATCAGCTATCTTACCCTTTAAGGTGCCTTCAACATAGCGAGGAGATTAGTCACTGCTATGGACGGTCGATACTCCAGGGACGAAAAAAAAATATGTAATAATTTGAACAACTTTTTCAGTTAAAATTTTAATAATTTCATTATAATCAAGACAGTCTCTCACCGGCCATAATATAGATATTTTTTTTTATATGTTTAAGATTATTTTACACTCTTTAAAAAAATATTAAATATTAGTGTATTAAGCCGAAAATATTCTCATTTAATATTTTAACAAAACAAGAGTAAAGATGGAGTCAGAATAACAATTGTATTTTTTTTACACAATAAAATAGCAATCGTTAAAGAAAAGTATATGTAGAAAAAAATTAATATTACTTAAAATGTGTAAAATATAAAAAAAAATAACAAAAAAAGTCTTAAACATAAGAAATAAAATTTGACATAAAGAAGTCAGAATTATTTATAATGACACTTTAATTTTTGTATATCATTATATATAACATTTTTTTAACATAATTATTGATAAACATAAAAAAAAATTTTGAGCCACATAAAACTAAACCTTGAACTAGTGCATTTGCTATTTTTAAATCTACTATCATAAGTAAGTTCATATCATCATTTTCGAATTTAAATAAAAATTTAGCCATGTTTTGATTAAAAAAAAAGAGGGAAGAAAATGAAACCTTAACATTCCCAGCTTCTGTGATGGCCTGAACAAGTTTGAGCTGCAGCGTGATGCAGTGGGTCCTGATGTGAACCCCAGAGATGGCGCTGATTACAACATCGACCTTCTTGACCGCATCCACGAGGCTCTTGTGGTCAGAAAAAGAGGCCTCAACGATGCGAGCACCTTGCTTCTTGAACCGTAGCAGCATCTGCACCTTCTCTATCTGGAGTCCCAACTCTGGCCTTTGCATCACGTACGTTTCATGCCCCACTGCTAGGCTTGCCTTCACTATTCTTCTCCCTATGTACCCTGTTCCACCCACCACTAGGACCTTCCTCTTACCCATCATTACTTTTCCTTCTCTTCATTTTCCCTCCTTCTTTCTCCTTTTATACCTTCATTACGTGGTAGGTAGTGGAGAATTGGAGATGCCAAGAACAATTTGTATACTTTATTCTTATTGGACTGTACCTTGACTATGTTCACTGGGCTAGTAGGTAGCCAAGTTTGAACAATAACAACGAAATTAGGTTTTTTTTTTTTCTGTTCAATTGACTTTTAAAATGTACAAATAATCATATATTCAATAGAATAAATATAAATAAATTTATTTTTAGAGCAAATGAATTCATATATATATATATATATATATATATATATATATATATATATATAATATCATAATCAATTGTACATATACATTTGAAAAAATGTGAAAAAGTTTATTTATTTACTTATTTTTACCTAATATCTTTACTTCTACCTTCTTTAATTCATATCAGTTAAACAACCTTTAGTATAACTTCCTCATTTTTCCTCTTCTTGTATCCCCTTTATTTTTCACCAAATGCACCGTAAGTATTTCTCCCATTTGGAGGTTTTTTCTATCTTGAATTGGGGTTTTCCATTTCTCCTAAATTTTTTCACAATTTTTTTTTCTCCTTAAAACATAAGATGGACGATATTTTTTTATATATAATGGACATTTTAATTTTAATGGTTGTGAAACTGCTTTTTGAAACAATATACAGGTGACTATGTTTTTAATTATTGACAATTTCATTGACAAATTTATTCATAATAAAATATAGAATAAGTTAAAATAGACAATAATTTTAAATTATGGATATTGTTCTTATCAATAATAGTAAAGCAAGAAACATGTATAAGATACATTGACCCTACAAAAAATAAATAAATAAAATTTTATCCAAATTTTGGCTATACATGAACATTATGTGTTAAGTCAAAAAAACGATATTAAATTCTTTAAACTTCAAGTTTTAATGATAATAAATATACATTTTTCTAAGAGAAAAATTTTCTAGATTAAACTTTAAGATGAATAAAAGTAAGATGATCACTTATTATTATTAGGACATTAAATCTCATAGATGAAACATTTCATTACAAATACGTTATATGTATATCATTTATGATGTTTGATAATGAAATCATCTTTGTCTACTTGATTCATTAACAGATCGAAAGGAAAAGCCTCTTCGAACTCACAATTCAGTAAAGGGATTAAAGACATGCCTTGTGTTAGAAAAATGACTAAGATATCTCGTAAAGCACAAAAAACTATATAGGTTATTTCAGACTCACACATGCATGGCTCCTTTGTTTTAGTACCTAAAAGATGATAAGTAGTTTTTTTGATAAAAAAAATCACTAGTGCAAAATATACAATTCCTAACGCACGTTCTATGTTGGGTGTCATCCATACGACATGGAAAGTAACATGGTGGTATACTTGTAAATATGTCAAAACATTTTATAATGGGTGTTCACTTACCCGATATAGAAAGTTTACATTATATGAAGGGTAAATCATCCTTCGTCATAAAATGTCTTGTTAATAGGTCACTGAGAAGGCACGAACCTATTTGCCCCCTCTATTGTCCTTTCTGTTTTTCTCCAATGACAAAGTTGGTACTCCTTTTAGTGACCTCATTGAGCCACTCTCCCACAGTGACCACCTTTTTTCATAACCTTGTTCAATAAGCATTTTCGATGACCTTCATGACCTTGCTTTGCCACCACAACACTTTGTTTTCTAGGTTTGTCTTGTCTCATTTCTTGTTCCTCTAGTTTTTTCAATGCAATGTTGGTCTGTTGGTTTATGCAATGTTGGTTTATTGGTTTATGAAATGTTGGTTTGTCTCATCTTTTAGGTTCTTCAGTCTGACAAAGTTGTTCAATCACGCAAGGTTCTTCAGTTTTTCTGTTGCATGTGCTTTGAGGTTCATTATCTTCTCTTTTTGTGCAATGTTGGTTAATGCAATCTTGGTTTGTTGGTTTATACAATGTTGCTAAGTATTGTTGAGAGTTGCCCTATTTTTTGATTTTTTTTTGTGTATGATTTTTGTTGTGCTGCCAAATGTTGTTGAGGTGCATCATAAAGAGGTTGGGGGTGTTTGTTAAATCAAAAATCTTATCTTTAAGACAACAGATAATCCTTTAAATTTTAATGTTGACAAACAAAAAGATTTTCTTTAAGAAAAAGTCAGCATTCTTCAAAAATATAACAGATCAGACAAAATGTGAAAATAATATATATCATTTGTAAGATGAAAGAAATCAGAAGAAGCATACAGTCCATCTTACTTACATTAAATGAATAAGATTAACGTTGCATTTGCTTTAATGTGTTATTCCTCGACAGATCAAACAAAAAGGAATTTTAAAAGTCTCGAAGAGCATTAATAAGGAAAAAGACAAAATCTTTGTGAGAAGTCAAAAGCACAATCCCGGATATCACGAAAAAGAGAGTAAAAATGACTACTCTACACCAGTCCCAATTGCTTTACTCTAACACTCTTTACTTCACTCAAAAGTAGAATGAAATGATGATAACCAGTTGCCTAGATCAAATAAGAGGTACACACATCTTGATAAGTATTTAATGCTCAAATTAAATACATCAACAACACTCTCTACAATCAGCTAGGAAGAAAGACGAAGCAACTGATAAAGAAATTTGAACGTTGCTACAACGGTCATCTTCCTAAAAGTTTTTATATAAAAGTCAAGCCTTTAAACAACGAGTAGTGAAGAACATATACTATATATACATACACAAAGAAAAAATGCTATTGAACAATAGATTAACATTTCTTGAGCAGTTCATTCTGAAAAACATAACAACTTCAATTATAGCATAACAACTTTAAATAACAAATGTATCGTCACACATAACTTATGGAAATTTCTTACAAATGAAGTGAGCAATTTAATTAGTTTGTCCCTACCAAATCACAATGTTAGACCTATTTCAACTAGTGAGGTATAGTACAATGTTAGACCTTTTAAGAGAGCTAAATATACACAACTTAGTTTGATTTCTCAAGCTTTGTCACCTAAACAAGGAAGTATGTTACTATGTCAATGTAGATTAGTTTGGGTATGGGCCTATCATGACATTAGCTAGCTTAACTCAGTCACTTATGGGATTAGTCCATTGACTATCTTCCAAATACCACAATCCTCTGATACTAAGTTCGGATTTTTAATCTCCAACTTCGTACTTTACTTGGTTAGTCATTCTAAGATATTGTTTGACTACTTCCATACCAAAATCACATAGACCCTAGAAAGAAACAACTTTTAAAATAACTTAATTCACCTCTAGCATCTATGTATTTTAATTTAAACATGTATCTCAACCACATCCACAACTTTACCACTTTATACAGCATACAACCTTACAACTTTCAACTTTCATCAAATTAATCAATAGTATACAACTTAGCATCAATAGTATTTATCATCAATTATTATCATTTAACATCATCTAAGTATCAAAATTTCATTATATTTCAACATTTAATATCTCTGCACATCATTTATTTCCATATGTTATAACAGAAGCAACACATAAAACTTTCGACATGTAATTATGAACTAGTAAACAAAACACTTCAGCATAACACAACATATCTAGATTTCTACCAAAACAAACTCATCTTTACCTTATATGAAAGATAAAAAGATTATCTACAACTCTTACGAAAATCTCAAGTTCTAATTTCATCATCTAATATGTGTTGAAAACCTCAAAAATCGTAGCAGTTTACATAAAAAAGTTGATAGTTTGACCTTTACTTACTAAAAAGGTCATAACTTGAGTTTTAGACCTCTTTATTGGGTGATTTCAATGTTATTGGAAAGCTAACATCCAAAGCCAAAAATTTTATGAATACCATTAAAACAAATTTTGACTTGATTGTGCCCAGTGTGACATTCTTCTAACCTAGACGATTGTAGGGTCTATACTTCGTGGAACTTAGAAATTTTGAATTTCGCAAACCACCAAAATCCATTTTTAACTCATCTACTAACTCCAAACTCAATTTTAAATCAACAGAACTCATATAATCATCATTACAAGACATGATTCCAACCACAAAAACAACATGCAAATAAGAAAATTCTAGAAATCAACCAACTCGTCAAGTCATGACCATGCTCAACAAAAATGCAATAAAATCCAGCCTATTTCATCTAACTCTATTAAGTCAGACGAAGATGATAGAACTTCCCAGCAAGGTTTTGAATGAGAAAAATAAGATTATTACTAACAAGTGTGTTAGTGTTTCAAATATAAGTACAGGTAAACTGAAGAATGGAAAACATACATCCACACCAGAATCAAGAGATATGAGTCAAGCATCAAGGCTGAGCAAACGAAGGAAATGCATCAAACGAAGACACCTACTGATGGAATAACACCAAGGCCAAGAAGACCAAGAGGTGATATATTGAAGGAGGCAAGAGGAATGGGTTAGTGAGACCCATCACATGGATCATGGCTAGGAGATTGGAGAGATACCATGTATGGATCCATCTCCTAGGCCTAAATTGAGTAGTATAGGTTTTATTGCTTTATTCCATTTTTACCCTTGTATTTAGGGGTATTTTAGTCCTAGGATTTATTTCTTTGTATTTCCCATTTTTGCCCTTGTATTTTGGGGTAATTTAGATGCTTAGGATTTTAATTGGGCTAGGGTGCATCCATTAAGGAGGTGACGCACACTTAGTGGTGTTGTTTAGTCATTTTTTTGGTGTTAGGTAGGCTTAGGCCCAATTGGAGGGCCAAGGATGCATGGACTTATCATGCACCTTGTTGTAGCCAACCTAAACCCTTAAAGATGCCAAACTTGGCCACCAAGTAGCATCTAGGGTTGCATTTGGCATTTCATTTAGGGTGCATTTCTCCCTAGTGAAATTCGGCCACTCACCCTAAATGCAACCCTAAATGCAAGCCTTCCTATATATTCCCCTAGTCTAGCTCCTTGTAGACACTTTGGATATTAATGATATTGAGTGTGCATTTTGCCTCATTGTCATTCTCCTTAGTCTCTAGGAACTCCACGGCCTCCTCCCCTTCTCCTCCTCCTTCCACCACCGTGAGTGAGTGAGTTTGGCCTACCTTGGGTGGCCTTCACCAACCTTAGTGAAGTGAGCTAGCCAAAAGGAGCAACACCCCACCAAACACCTCCCATACACCTTGTGCGCCACCTCCATCACCCTAAACGCCAACCTTTTCCTTAGCACTAGGTTGCCTTTGGCTAACCTCCTCCCATCTCCACCATAAAAGCAAAACCCTAAATAGGTTTCATCCTACACTTGGATGAAACAACCTTGAGCAAACCCTCTTCACCTTCACCTTTGTGCTTCCGCCACCATCTCCTTCATTTTTCATCATCTTTTGGAGTCTCCCTTGTTGAACCAAGATCAAGGGCGTGCATGGAACTAAGCCACCTTCCATCAAGTGGTATCTAGAGCCATGGTTCTTCAAGGGTAAATGTTTTCCTTCCTTATTTCCCTTTGAGTCTTCTTTGTTCTCTATTTTTGGTATTCGGTCATTTCTCTTTTTCTCCTCTCTTGACCGAATATTTTTGTGTGGTTCATACTTGTTTTCCTTGAACCTTCCATGTTTTAGGTTCCATTGTTAGGTTGTCATATTTCTATGCTAGGTTGAGTATTACATGTTCATGCATTTTTCTTTTTGAATCTACCTATTGTTTTGTCATTTTTACTTCCTATATTTTGTCTGACATATTTTCCATGTATGTGCCCAAACACCTTGCATGAAAACATGAAAAATACCATGATGCATACATCTTAAGTGGGCGTGTCATATAGAATTCCTATCTAGGTCATTCATGCATGCTAATAGCTTCTAGCATGTTCTATGTTGCCATGATTTTCCATGTGTGAACCTTCTTGCACATGCTAGAAAAACCGCCCATCTTTACCCTTGCATTTTCACTTGTCTAAGTTGCTTTCTTGTTTTCCAAGAACCCTAAAAGAATCTAAGAGGTGCTGGATATTTTGTGCTAAAACAACTTGACCTAAATAGTACAAAACCAATTCCACTCAAAATTTCCTTAAAGAACCTCTAAGGATGCGCCACTTGTCTTGCTCCTATGCTACATATTTTTGACCTAATTTTTGTGCCACCACAAGTGCAAAACCTAAACAACAAATTGGGTTGAAATTTAAAAAAAAAATTGGACCCAAGGACATTAAAAAGCAAAAGGCCGTGAACCCAAAAAGAACAAGAACAAAAAAAAAAAAAAAAAAAAAATTATACCTTGGACAAAAAAGGACTTGTTGCTTGACTTGTGGACTTGGACCAAATACCTTAGCATTGGAGTTGGAACTTGACCATTTTGGACTTATTTTGGGACCTATACCTTGGCTGGACCGAAAACATTAAAAGATTTAAGCAAGTGAAACTTAAACACAAACCCATTCTAGTGTCATTCTAGGTTTATTCTTTTGTGTGCTATCTTTTATTGATTGAGTCTTAATTTTTTGCTTGTCTTTCTTTTGGCTCTTTTGTTTGTCTCCATAAATTCTCTTTGAGTTTAGCTTTCCTAATTGTGCCTTTTCAGTTTTATCTTTTTGGAACTCTTGCTCTTGGTTGGTTTTCATTGATTGTAGGTGAAGCACCTATCTAGCAAAGTAGCAATCCTTTGGTGGATTGAGTGGAGGAGTGAACCAAAACCCAACCTAGCCTTTGGAAGGGTTTTCATTAAACCAAAAGGAGAGTAAACACTTTGGAGAGGTGCTAACATGTTTGCTATTTGTGAAGGAGCCAAAGAGAAGGAGTTTTGAAGACTTAAATTTCTTGCTTTCATCTTTTACTTTGCTTTCTTGTTTTCGGCCAACTTTGTTTTAGGCCTTCTCTTTCTTTCTCTTGGTTTGTAATTGGCCATTATTAAACCTCTACAACTTGGTTTTTAGTTCGTGTAGAGAAGGTGATTTGAAAACCTTCATTAGGACCCGACTAGTATATGCTTTAAAATTGCTTTCCATTGCATGCTATATAGCTTTACTAGTATAATTGTTTAGGTTTTTTATCCTTTGTTTCCAAAAACGTATAGAAGGTTTATTTTTGCCTACTAGGGGTGCGTGCACACACACACTTGGTAGTGTCAAAATTGTTTTGTAAGAAAAGTGGTAAGGGCTTAGTGATTCCTACTTGAGAGGGCTTGGTTATTAAGTGATTCTTTGTAGTCCACCTCCCCTTGAAGGTTCAATTTGTGCATTTAGGCCTTTTCTACTTATCTTGCACCTTCAAAACTTTTTGTGAAAACCTTTTTATCACTCAATCTTTGTGAAACCCTTTTTAACTCTTTGTGAAAATTTTGTGAAAACCTTTTGATCAAAGATGAGTGAGCATTCTAGTGTACATGGTCATAATTCTTGTAGTACTAGGTATAGTGTTAGGGATGAACTTAGGCAACTCAAGGAGTACCTAAGAAAAAATATAAAAAGAGAGGAAGAATTAAGACAAAAAGAAAAAGAGTTTGAAAAGAATAATGAGGAAATAAGAAATTTACTTGCAAAGTTGGTAGAAACTAGTGGATCCAAACCTAGGATTGTTCCAACTAGATCTCAAATAGGAAAAGAAGTTAGAGTCCCTAGGAGTATGCATGAGGAGGAAAATACAAAAAGAGAGGAAGAACTTAGAAGAAAAGAAAAAGAAAAGAAAATAGAAAAGAAAGAAAAAATGAAGAAAAGTATAGAAAAAGTTCAAGAGTGGTTAGAAAATGAAAAACAACAAACACTCTTAGAGAAGAGTAAGGAGGATAATGTTTCTTCTAAAGGGCTTATGCTTGAAGAGAGTCACTTTCCCATTGAAAATGATTTTAAAAAGACTTTCTTCATTCATCAAGACCTTAACTCTTTCTCTCACGTTGCCACTAGTCATGAAGTGGAGATTCAAAAACAAATCCTTTTTAAAGAAAAAGAATCTCAACTTCAAGATTTAGTGAAGAAGAAGTGGACTTCACTTAGTTCCACTTCTTGTGCTACTTCCTTGGTGGTGCCCAAGGTAGATAGCCTTCCTTTGTGTAGGACTTTTCCTACCTTAGTTGTGTCAATAATGCACCCAATTTATGGAATATATTATTTGTTGGATATACCATATGAACCTTCAAGGTTCCTTGTGACAAATTCTTTTCATAACTATCCAACAAATAATATAATCCAAAATTGCTTAGGAAATTTTCTAGTTGTATTTCCTTTGTTTTCTAGGAAATGCCTAGGTTACCATATAGGGTACTTTAGGCAAGATATTCTAGTTTTTAGGACTAATGCATTAGTGTGCTATAGTTTTAGTCTTTTTAACTTTTTAGGCTTTAGTCATACACCTAGACTTCATTATGGTGAGGATCCTATCCTTAGCATTAGGGACCCTAGTCCTTTTAGCTTAGACAATCTTTTTAGCATTTTTCGTAGAACTCCTCTTAGGATACACTTTCCATTTCTATCATATACTATTACCTCTAATGCTTATTTTTATGTTTTTGTTGGTCATGATGCCCACCATGAGGAACCTCTTGATTTGAGGTCAAATCCTTTTCAAGAGGGAGGGAATGATGGAATAACACCAAGGCCAAGAAGACCAAGAGGTGATATATTGAAGGAGGCAAGAGGAATGGGTTAGTGAGACCCATCACATGGATCATGGCTAGGAGATTGGAGAGATACCATGTATGGATCCATCTCCTAGGCCTAAATTGAGTAGTATAGGTTTTATTGCTTTATTCCATTTTTACCCTTGTATTTAGGGGTATTTTAGTCCTAGGATTTATTTCTTTGTATTTCCCATTTTTGCCCTTGTATTTTGGGGTAATTTAGATGCTTAGGATTTTAATTGGGCTAGGGTGCATCCATTAAGGAGGTGACGCACACTTAGTGGTGTTGTTTGGTCATTTTTTTGGTGTTAGGTAGGCTTAGGCCCAATTGGAGGGCCAAGGATGCATGGACTTATCATGCACCTTGTTGTAGCCAACCTAAACCCTTAAAGATGCCAAACTTGGCCACCAAGTAGCATCTAGGGTTGCATTTGGCATTTCATTTAGATGAAATCTCATAATGTTTGATAGTGAAATCTCATAATTATTAGGACATTAAATCTCATAGATGAAACACTTCATTACAAATACGTTATATGTATATCATTTATGATGTTTGATAATGAAATCATCTTTGTCTACTTGATTCATTAACAGATCGAAAGGAAAAGCCTCTTCGAACTCACAATTCAGTAAAGGGATTAAAGACATGCCTTGTGTTAGAAAAAGGACTAAGATATCTCGTAAAGCACAAAAAACTATATAGGTTATTTCAGACTCACACATGCATGGCTCCTTTGTTTTAGTACCTAAAAGATGATAAGTAGTTTTTTTGATAAAAAAAATCACTAGTGCAAAATATACAATTCCTAACGCACGTTCTATGTTGGGTGTCATCCATACGACATGGAAAGTAACATGGTGGTATACTTGTAAATATGTCAAAACATTTTATAATGGATGTTCACTTACCCGATATAGAAAGTTTACATTATATGAAGGGTAAATCATCCTTCGTCATAAAATGTCTTGTTAATAGGTCACTGAGAAGGCACGAGCCTATTTGCCCCCTCTATTGTCCTTTCTGTTTTTCTCCAATGACAAAGTTGGTACTCCTTTTAGTGACCTCATTGAGCCACTCTCCCACAGTGACCACCTTTTTTCATAACCTTGTTCAATAAGCATTTTCGATGACCTTCATGACCTTGCTTTGCCACCACAACACTTTGTTTTCTAGGTTTGTCTTGTCTCATTTCTTGTTCCTCTAGTTTTTTCAATGCAATGTTGGTCTGTTGGTTTATGCAATGTTGGTTTATTGGTTTATGAAATGTTGGTTTGTCTCATCTTTTAGGTTCTTCAGTCTGACAAAGTTGTTCAATCACGCAAGGTTCTTCAGTTTTTCTGTTGCATGTGCTTTGAGGTTCATTATCTTCTCTTTTTGTGCAATGTTGGTTAATGCAATCTTGGTTTGTTGGTTTATACAATGTTGCTAAGTATTGTTGAGAGTTGCCCTATTTTTTGATTTTTTTTTGTGTATGATTTTTGTTGTGCTGCCAAATGTTGTTGAGGTGCATCATAAAGAGGTTGGGGGTGTTTGTTAAATCAAAAATCTTATCTTTAAGACAACAGATAATCCTTTAAATTTTAATGTTGACAAACAAAAAGATTTTCTTTAAGAAAAAGTCAGCATTCTTCAAAAATATAACAGATCAGACAAAATGTGAAAATAATATATATCATTTGTAAGATGAAAGAAATCAGAAGAAGCATACAGTCCATCTTACTTACATTAAATGAATAAGATTAACGTTGCATTTGCTTTAATGTGTTATTCCTCGACAGATCAAACAAAAAGGAATTTTAAAAGTCTCGAAGAGCATTAATAAGGAAAAAGACAAAATCTTTGTGAGAAGTCAAAAGCACAATCCCGGATATCACGAAAAAGAGAGTAAAAATGACTACTCTACACCAGTCCCAATTGCTTTACTCTAACACTCTTTACTTCACTCAAAAGTAGAATGAAATGATGATAACCAGTTGCCTAGATCAAATAAGAGGTACACACATCTTGATAAGTATTTAATGCTCAAATTAAATACATCAACAACACTCTCTACAATCAGCTAGGAAGAAAGACGAAGCAACTGATAAAGAAATTTGAACGTTGCTACAACGGTCATCTTCCTAAAAGTTTTTATATAAAAGTCAAGCCTTTAAACAACGAGTAGTGAAGAACATATACTATATATACATACACAAAGAAAAAATGCTATTGAACAATAGATCAACATTTCTTGAGCAGTTCATTCTGAAAAACATAACAACTTCAATTATAGCATAACAACTTTAAATAACAAATGTATCGTCACACATAACTTATGGAAATTTCTTACAAATGAAGTGAGCAATTTAATTAGTTTGTCCCTACCAAATCACAATGTTAGACCTATTTCAACTAGTGAGGTATAGTACAATGTTAGACCTTTTAAGAGAGCTAAATATACACAACTTAGTTTGATTTCTCAAGCTTTGTCACCTAAACAAGGAAGTATGTTACTATGTCAATGTAGATTAGTTTGGGTATGGGCCTATCATGACATTAGCTAGCTTAACTCAGTCACTTATGGGATTAGTCCATTGACTATCTTCCAAATACCACAATCCTCTGATACTAAGTTCGGATTTTTAATCTCCAACTTCGTACTTTACTTGGTTAGTCATTCTAAGATATTGTTTGACTACTTCCATACCAAAATCACATAGACCCTAGAAAGAAACAACTTTTAAAATAACTTAATTCACCTCTAGCATCTATGTATTTTAACTTAAACATGTATCTCAACCACATCCACAACTTTACCACTTTATACAGCATACAACCTTACAACTTTCAACTTTCATCAAATTAATCAATAGTATACAACTTAGCATCAATAGTATTTATCATCAATTATTATCATTTAACATCATCTAAGTATCAAAATTTCATTATATTTCAACATTTAATATCTCTGCACATCATTTATTTCCATATGTTATAACAGAAGCAACACATAAAACTTTCGACATGTAATTATGAACTAGTAAACAAAACACTTCAGCATAACACAACATATCTAGATTTCTACCAAAACAAACTCATCTTTACCTCATATGAAAGATAAAAAGATTATCTACAACTCTTACGAAAATCTCAAGTTCTAATTTCATCATCTAATATGTTGAAAACCTCAAAAATCGTAGCAGTTTACATAAAAAAGTTGATAGTTTGACCTTTACTTACTAAAAAGGTCATAACTTGAGTTTTAGACCTCTTTATTGGGTGATTTCAATGTTATTGGAAAGCTAACATCCAAAGCCAAAAATTTTATGAATACCATTAAAACAAATTTTGACTTGATTGTGCCCAGTGTGACATTCTTCTAACCTAGACGATTGTAGGGTCTATACTTCGTGGAACTTAGAAATTTTGAATTTCGCAAACCACCAAAATCCATTTTTAACTCATCTACTAACTCCAAACTCAATTTTAAATCAACAGAACTCATATAATCATCATTACAAGACATGATTCCAACCACAAAAACAACATGCAAATAAGAAAATTCTAGAAATCAACCAACTCGTCAAGTCATGACCATGCTCAACAAAAATGCAATAAAATCCAGCCTATTTCATCTAACTCTATTAAGTCAGACGAAGATGATAGAACTTCCCAGCAAGGTTTTGAATGAGAAAAATAAGATTATTACTAACAAGTGTGTTAGTGTTTCAAATATAAGTACAGGTAAACTGAAGAATGGAAAACATACATCCACACCAGAATCAAGAGATATGAGTCAAGCATTAAGGCTGAGCAAACGAAGGAAATGCATCAAACGAAGACACCTACACAAAGGAGTAAAGAAGTGGACATGAGTAATCAAGACGATGGGCAAATCCTGACTAGAGCACCCTAGACTGAGTCAAGTACCTACAACAAGCTACAACAGTTAAATAGACGAAGGTTCAGATGGAGGTTAAGAAAGATGGAATGCGTCTGAAAACACAACGAGATAAGCCATCTAACATCTGCACTCTCAAAAGAATATAAGAAGTCATCAAGTATGAAGAGGAAGATAAGACAAATGGACGGACGTTTATTCATAAATCAAAGCAGCATGTGTCAGAGCAAGTACAACTACCAGCCAGGAAAAGACAACACCTCTGCAGCAACAATACTAAGAAAGTACAATAGATCTCAAGAAGTGCAGATTCAACAAGCAAACATTTAATGCTAAGTCAGAAGCATTAAATGTCACAATTCATGAAGATTGTACAAATCAGATGAAAGACTCAGATGATGAGAAATCAAGCATAAGAACGAAGACGCTAGTATCAAAATAAGGCACCAAGGTATCAGATGAAGCCTATGAGGAATAATCAAGGAAAGACACGACTAGACAAGTCGAGGCAGATCAAGCAAATGATATAGGAAATCAAGCATCAAGAGAAGAATAGATGGAACACAAATATGCACCAGATGATCATACACTACTTAGACAAAGAAGTGTCTAACACAACTATGCTAAAGAACAAATAAGACGAGGCATATGTCTAAAGTCAAAAGTAGGACAACCATGCATCAGACGGAGGATAGCACAGACTGAGAGACACTCTAGATGGAAACAAGGTTTTGTCTAGTCACACTGTTAATCAGACCAAGGAAAAGTTAAAGCACTAAACTTAGACGAATACAATGATTGTCATAAAAGCATATGAAGAATCAAGTCTCAGAGGAAAACTCATACATCGTCCACATTCATATAAGAAGCTCTCTACGTCAAAGGAAAGAAAGAAGGAGAAGAGAGACAAGTAAAAAAAATATATAGAAAGCATACATGTGTTAGAAAAAGTGCGTTACTTTTTCAGAAAACTACTATGTTGCTGCATGACCAGAAAAAGACAAACAACTTCTAAGCCTTAGATAAAGTCAAACATTGCTGCAACAGGACAGAGAAGAATACACGCAATGTCTAAAAATAGGAAGCAATATTTAATGCAAGACCAAATGCATTAAATGAAAGGATCAAACTAGTCATAAATGACTATATTAGGTTCAACAAACATATGCAATAGGAAGTTCCGCGTCAACAAAATTATTCAAAATCAAGCAACGGGCAGAACTCACAAGATTATATAAGCCACAACTTCAAATCATAAAAAGGTGAGGCAAGAAGTAACGGAAGAATGATTATGTGCCTTGCCCTGGGCTCTTTGATTGAAAGTAAATGAGTGACATCAAGCCCACGAGACAAAGACTAGAGATGAGCATTCATAGTCATATGTACAATGTAATATTGTATTTTTATCCCTGTAGACTAAGGTGTTTGAAGTGTCATAGGTGGACTAAACCTTAATTAGTGAGTGTTGTAAACCTTTGTATCCTCTCCATGAGAGTAACCCAAACACTCAAGCTTAAGTCTCTGTAAAACTAAGGTAGTAAACCTTATTGAGTGTAGATCATATATGTATCCTCTCGGTGAGAGTAAACCAAAACACTCGAACCCGACTATATATCTGTCAATATTGTAAAGCCTGAAGAGGCTAGGAAAAGAATACTTGTGAAGCCCGGAGGGGCTTGTCAAAGAATACTCACTGCTAGCTAGAAGTGGCTGAAAAGAAAATACCAGCGCTAGTGAGTGAAGTTGGCGGGCCAGGAGTGGTCGAGAATACTTGGAGAACTAGAAGTGGTTTAAGAATACTAGCGTTGGTGAGTGAAGCCGACGGGCCAGGAGTGGTCGAGAATACTTGGAGAACCAGAAGTGATTTAAGAATACTAGCGTGGGTGAGTGAAGCCGACGGGCCAAGAGTGGTCGAGAATACTCAGGGCTAGGAGTGGTCGAGAATACTCAAGGCCAGGAGTGGTTGAGAATACTCAGGTCTAGGAGTGGACGATAATACTTAATGTACTTCATTTCATATCTAGTGGAACCCTTCAAGTTGAAGGAGACTGGACGTAGCTCCGTTGAGCGAAACAGTATAAAATGATTGCATTTTTGTATTTACTTAGACGCAAATCTTCTCAAAAATTGTGAAAGACTGCGTCCATTTTTTATATATATCTTTGAAACAACCCTTAGACGAAGACGCTAATTTTGCTTAACAATTTTATTACATTGAAGTTCATCTGCTACTTATCCTTAAACGAAACTATCTTGAAAAGGAAAATGTAAGAACTTTAATTAATATTTTTACATGATATTTTTCCTAGTGGACGATAAAACTTTCATACGCATTAACCATATGATAAGCAAGCTCTGCACAATCGTCTAATATTCAAAAGTATAGTGGACGATGAGCACCACTCTTGCGAAAATGTTTATAAAATACCTTTGTTCACACACACATATTCAACCCCCCCTTCTATGTGTTTTTCCGCTAACCTCAAACTCAACCAAGCTTCCAATGGGAATTTGGACAATCAATATAGTGTATTTTAGACCTCATTTCAACATGCAAAATGCATAGAAGAATAGGTAAGCTTCCCTTACCTCCTTAATTTCAAACAACCAAGAAACACGAAAGACTAAAGACTTCATACGAACACTCTCTCTACCCAAAAGCCCTCAACCACTCAACTAGCCACACAACTAGCAACCAAACAAGACAATCAACTTCAAGAATGCCCAAGGATTCCAAGGGATAGGTCAACTTCACAAGTAAGGGAAAAGGGGAGAGGAATGTTCAGTGAAGGTAAGGAAACTCTCTTACACAAGCTCTTTTTTCTCTTTTGTTCCCTCTTCAAAAAATAAGTTATGAGCTCCTAGAATGAGAACTCCCTCCTGATTCCTTAGAATAACTCAACCAACCCCCCTTATCTCTTAAAATCATTCCAAAAGACTCAACTCACACTAAATAAGCCCAAAAGAACAAAAGCTACTTAAAACAACTCAACAATAACAATAAACTAATTACCACTATAAAATAAATTCGATTGAAACCAAATAACAACAACTAATTAAATTAAAACACAATAACTTAAATAATTTAATTAACAAACCATTAATAAATTAAATTGAACTTAACAAACAATTTAAATTAAACACGAATATTACACAATCTTGTTGAGGGAAGACTCATGAATAACGGTTGATAAAAGAAAGACAATCATATGAGAAAAGATAATTATATGTAATGCCAGTGTGTTAACAACATAATCTTTAAAACACTTCTCTTAACATACTCACCTTTTTTTAGTTAGACATTACTGGAAACAACAAAATCAAAAAAGAGTCATTAATTTAGGATTGGAATCCACCAAATTGTGTTTTCTAATAAATTTTAATTCATAAAAAATAATGTGTTTAAAAGAGTATGATAAAGAATGTATTACTAACATAATACGTCTAGAAATCTCATGATATCCAATTGTCCACGGCACTAAACACAAATAGAAAATCAAAAGTCAAGAAAAGAAATTATAAGTATTCGGATTAAGATTGCACATGATTAGCATAACCATGTACTAACCCTTTATAAATTTGGTTGTTGTATCTTAACAACAATCAATTTTACATAAGGAGTTTTTATTTGATAAAACCGGTTCTAATTTTGAAACAACGAATATCCAAACCAGGTTAAAACTAAAATTTGTTAGCTAGTCGCGTATACTCAAAATTAGAAAATTTTAACATTAATTTTATTCTTAATAGTTAATATGCTTTTACAACTATTTTTATACTTCAATAATTCTCTCTATATAAATTATAATAGCTGTCTTAAATAATAGCGTTTTTAGAAAATACTTTTCAATAAAAGTTTTTTTTAAACTATTTTTCATCAATAAGAGGATTTTTTAGAATTATTTCTTAAAATAAATTTTTTATATAACATTTATTTTTATTTTCAAATTAAATTTTAATATTTTTTTTATAACAAATTACCAATAATTAAAAATAACACTGATATAAAAAAAATTATTTGGTGTAAAAAAATATTTATTTACTATTATTTTCAATTATGATATGATTTATACATTAAAAAAATATATTTGTTATAAATTTAGTTACATAAAATAAAAACTTTAGTGCATTGATTTTAATGGTTAAACCTTATTTTTTTTTATTAATTTTCAAATTAGTTTGATTTATAACCGATTAAATATAAATAAAAAAATTCCTATCAATTGATTAGTTGTTTGTGATTTATTTATTTATTATTATTTTTATACCGTATGGTGGTTAACTAGGCCGAATACCTGAGTTCGTGACCGACTAGGCCGAATACCCAAGTTCATGGCCGACTAGGCCGAATACCCGAGTTCGTGGCCGACTAGGCCGAATACCCGAGTTCGTGGACGACCAGGTCGAATACCCGAGCCCACCGACCACTCACAATCTGAACGGAACGTGTCGGTGTGCTCGGCCAAGTCACGGATTTACGCCAGGATAATTATGGAGAGGTTAATTTATGTAATGCACCGGATTAGCCCCATAATTTCTCAGGGCCCAGTCTTTAATCGCGACCCAATAAGAATCACTATAAATAGGACCCCAGCGAGGTACGTAACTAACTTTCAACTACCACATTTATTACGCCGAGCACTTACTGAACGTTGGAGTGTCTTTGCAGGCACACCACCCCTCACATCGGACTACCCGGATAGGAATGAGAAGACCGAGACCCAGGATCAGACCCGCTACAACAAGGATAAGTGAAGTGTGTATCCTAACACAGGAACATTTGACGCCCACCGTGGGGCCGAAGAGACGTTTTCAGCCCCTTTTAACTCTACAACTGAGACCGAGATATGGTAGTAACACGCAAAGGACCATCGACATCGACTCAACCGATCCCCAACCCCGAGAACAATCACGTCATGACCGGCCAAGAACAATACCCATACGGAATGTCTCAAACACAATCGGAGCCTGTGATACAAGAGGTCCGGCCGAACGCCGACGGAGCCCAGCCCGACCTCCACGATGACTTGCGCGCATTGCGCGAGGAAATGGCAGCCTTCCGAAGACAGAGAGAAGTCGATGCCGGGGAGTTGGCCGAACTGCGCCGACAAAACGCCGAGCTCCGAAGTCTGAACCAAACCTACGTGCCGTCAACTCCCACACTCCCAGAGGAGTCGGCGTATCATGCCCCCACCGACCATGTAACCCGAACACCGGTTACTTCTTTGATTGGTGGCAAGATCGACACCACCACCCACTGGTTGAGACACCCCTTCTCCTGAAGGATAATGGAGGCAACCCTGTTAGACCATTGGAAGAGCATGCCAATCGAGAACTATGACGGGTCCACCGACCCCGAGGAGCACTTGAACGTTTTCCTGACACAAGCGACCCTCTCTACTCAAGATGACTCGGCCTTATGCCGGATATTCCCCACATCGTTGAAAGGGAGGGCTCTGAGCTGGTTCACGCGATTGCCGAGCGCTTCCATTGACTCGTTTAGCGAGCTGTCGTCCCAATTCGGTCTTCAGTTCGCGACGAGCAAACCGTACAGGACGACCTCACTAGCATTGGCGGGGGTTCGTCAGGAGAAGAAGGAAAGTTTGAGAAGCTTCATGGACCGATTCAACAAGATCGCCATGGAGATCGGCGACCTTAACCCAGCTGTGGAGATGATCGGCTGAGCACTGCCCTCAGGCCGGGGCCATTTGTGAATAGCTTGTGTAAGAAACCGCCCGGTGATATGAACGATCTCCGACGCCGAGCCAAGAAGTACATGCAAATGGAAGAATTGACAGAGACTAGAAATCAGGCCAGAGTCGAGGAGGGATATGGACGAAAAGAACCGGGTCGAGACCCGATGAGAAAGGCGAATGTCGAGCCCTCAAATGCTCGTCCCCCGAGAAGACCACGTTACACAATGTATACAAGACATTTTTAAATATTTGTCATGTCGTTCCTTATTTTAATATATATATATATATATATATATATATATATATATATATATATATATATATATATATATATATATATATATATATATATATATATACGTTTAGGTCGCGCTCATGCAAGTCCAATCTCGAATAACGCACACGCCGACGCCGAGCAATCCTCGGCTGATCACTCAAAAACTGCGCTCGAGCCCGACAGGTTTCCCTCCCGAGTAACCTCCTCGGCTAAGGATGTACCTAGGCCGAGCATTACGCACATACGCCGACACCAAGCAATCCTCGGTCGATCACTCAAAAAGTGCGCTCGAGCCCGACAGGTTTCCCTCCCGAGTACCCTCCTCGGCTAAGGATGTACCTAGGCCGAGCATTATGCACATATGCCGATGCCGAGCAATACTCGGCCGATCACTCAAAAAGTGCGCTCGAGCCCGACAGGTTTCCCTCCCGAGTACCCTCCTCGGCTAAGGATGTACCTAGGCCGAGCACTACGCACGAACATGCGCCGACGCCGAGCAATCCTCGGCCGATCACTCAAAACGTACATTCGAGCCCGACAGGTTTCCCTCCCGAGTACCCTCCTTGGCTAAGGATGTACCTAGGCCGAGCACTACGACACGCGCTTACGCTGAGAACCCTCGGTCGACCACTCAAACCGCACTCCCGCCAGAAAGATTTCCTTCCTGAGTACCCTCCTTGGCTAAGGATGTACCTAGGCCGACCACTACGACAAGCGCCGAGGCCGAGCACGCTTCGGCTGAACACTCTCAAGACGAGCACTCTCGCGTGCTCCAACACACTTCGCGCATCAAATCACATGATCCGACTCCGAGGCCGAGCACGCTTCGGCCTAACACGCTCAAGCCGAGCACTCTCGCGGATCAAATACATCGCATATCAAATCGCATGATCCGACTCCGAGACCGAGCACGCTTCGGCCGAACACGCTCAAGTTGAGCACTCTTGCAGATCAAATACATCGCGTATCAAATCGCGTGACCCAACATTCCGGGGCTGACCACGCTTAGGCCGAACACGCTCAAGCTGAGCACTCTCGAGGATTAAATACACCGCGTATCAAATCGCGTGATCCGACTCCGAGGCCGAGCACGCTTCGGCCGAACACTCTCATGCCGAGCACTCTCGCGGATCAAATACACTTCGCGTATCAAATCGCATGATCTGACTCCGAGGCCGAGCACGCTTCGGCCGAACACGCTCAAGCCGAGCACTCTCGCGGATCAAATACACTTCCGCGTATCAAATTGCGTGATCCGACTCCGAGGCTGAGCACGCTTCGGCCGAACACTCTCAAGCCGAGCACTCTCGCGGATCAAATACACTTCGCGTATCAAATCGCATGATCCGACTCCGAAGCCGAGCACGCTTCTGTCGAACACTCTCAAGAAGAGCACTCTCACGGATCAAATACACTTCGCGTATCAAATCGCATGATCCGACTCCGAGGCCGAGTGCGCTTCGGCCGAACACTCTCAAGCCGAGCACTCTCGCGTGCTCCAACACACTTCGCGCATCAAATCGCGTGACCCAACACTCCGGGGCTGACCACGCTTAGGCTGAACATGCTCAAGCCGAGCACTCTCGCGAATTAGATACACCGCGTATCGAATCGTGTGATCCGACTCCAAGGCCGAGCACGCTTCGGCTGAACACTCTCAAGCCGAGCACTCTCGCGGATCAAATACACTTCGCGTATCAAATCGCATGATCTGACTCCGAGGCCGAGCACGCTTCGGCCGAACACGCTCAAGCCGAGCACTCTCGCGGATCAAATACATCGCGTATCAAATCGCATGATCTGACTCCGAGGCTGAGCACGCTTCGGCCGAACACTCTCAAGACGAGCACTCTTGCGGATCAAATACACTTCCGCGTATCAAATCGCATGATCCGACTCCAAGGCCGAGCACACTTCGGCCGAACACTCTCAAGCTGAGCACTCGCACGTACTCTAGCATTTCGAGGCCGAGCACGCCTAGGCGGAGCACTCCTGAGCCGAACTTACACCAAGCATTAATCCGCGACAAACATGAATTTAACCCCCCTTCGGCCGAGCATACCATTTGGTTGTGTTTATATTACTAGGCGTTAATGAATATGACAAAAAATTGGAAAGTAAAATATTCCATTAAAGTATGACCAATCAGTACGACTACTTACACAAAAAATCATCTTTGTCTACGACGCCAATGGCCGATCACAAAAGGCACTAATGGCCTGATTACAAGCAAGCAAAAAATCCTAACCCTAACCTACTACCACGAGAGTCAACCTCTTACACCGCGGCCGAGTCCTCCGGATTCCCATCTCCGACCACATCAATGATCGGCTCCTCCTCCCTTGCCGGTGGGGCCTCTTTGTCAGGCTGGGCACCTTGAGGGAACTCGGCGTAACTTATGAACTTTCCACCGTAGAAATCCTGACTAACATCAAAATTGAAGTCAGCCGGGACCTCACAAAAGTAGAAGGCCTGTCGCATAGCATGTTGGAAGCCAGCATCGTGCTGGTCGAGAATTTTCTCGGTGGCCTCGGCTTCGAACTTGGTAGCGGCCTCATTTAGCCGAGCAATCTCGGCAGCTGCAGCGGTGGCCTCGACTTTCATTTTCTAGACCGTCAACTTCAAGTCGTCGGCCTCTCTCCTATGGGCGTCGGCTGCCCTCTTCAGTTCTTCGGCCGACTCGGTGACCTTTGCATTGGCAGTCAATGCCTCCTTCAACGTCACCTCAGCCTCCTTAAGCCGCCCCTGCAACCTCTCCTCGGAGACAACCGACCTCATCATAACATGCTTAGCAATTAGGGAGGACGTTTGGCACAAGAAAATTCGAACCGGCCACGACCACCGAGGTTAGCAAAATCGACTACACTAGGAACATGCACACTACTACTAGCGGTCGGAAGCAACATCTGCCACTCCACGCCGAGAACCACAACCCTATACAATTAAAACGTCTTCGTCTTTCCCATCCTCGACGTTGCGGGGGTTGTATACCGTATGGTGGCTGACTAGGCCGAATACCCGAGTTCGTGGTCGACTAGGCCGAATACCCGAGTTCATGGCCGACTAGGCCGAATACCCGAGTTCGTGGCCGACTAGGCCGAATACCCGAGTTCGTGGACGACCAGGTCGAATACCCGAGCCCACCGACCACTCACAATCTGAACGGAACGTGTCGGTGTGCTCGGCCAAGTCACGAATTTACGCTAGGATAATTATGGAGAGGTTAATTTATGTAATGCACCAGATTAGCCCCCTAATTTCCCGGGGCTCAGTCCTTAATTGCGGCCCAATAAGAATCACTATAAATAGGACCCCAGCGAGGTACGTAACTAACTTTCAACTACGACATTTATTACGCCGAACACTTAGTTGAGCGTTAGAGTGTCTTTGCAGGCACATCTCCCCTCACATCGGACTACCCGGATAGGAATGAGAAGACCGAGACCCAGGATCAGACCCACTACAACAATGATAAGTGAAGTGTGTATCCTAACACAGGAACAATTTTTATATAATTTAATTATTTAAATTTTATTTTATATTTATATAGACTAAAAATAAATAAATTTGGTGCCTGCCATGAACGATCTCTCATTATATATGTGCTCAAGACCGGATTATACCAATTTACATCGGTTTAAAAGCATAAGCAATTCAATAAGAGATTTAAATAAATTTTATTATCTCTTTTGATTTGATCCACCATATATCACGTAAAAGGATGGCTAATCTATAAATAAAAAATGAATTTATTTAAAAAGAGATAGACTCATGTAGTGTCTATATTTTTTTCTTATTCACTTTACCTTAATAATTGAACACGTAATCAAGTAACCACACGTGGCTATAAAATATTACTATCCCGATCTTAATTATTAGCAAAGAAATCATTGATATCAATAAACGTAATTAAAATAATAATTATTTTTTATTAATTTTATCATAAACAAAAATTTTATTTTAAAATACCATTTAATTACTAGAAACCTATCATATAAGGAATAAAGGAATGCATAAGATAGAGTTAACAATAAATTAAGAATATAAAAAAATTATATTTGAATAATTCTGAAAACGCTTAATTATTGTTATAATTGGGAAATTACAATTAAAACCGGATACTTGTTAACACTTAACACAAATTACTTAAAAATATGAATATTATTATTAATATTTTTTTAAGAAAGATAAAAAATTAATGGACTCCTATATATTTAACTGTGCATAATTTCTTTCAATTTCTTTTATCTAATTTGATTTTATTCATTATAATTATTTATAAATTAATATTATTATTTTAAAAATTTTATTAAAAAATAAAATAAATTTTATTAAATATAAATTATTTATCGTAAATATAAAATATAATTTATATATTTAAATATAATATTTATTTATATATAATTTATTATAAATTTTAATCATTCACATTGGCAACATTAAAATACTTGTTAAAACAAAGTATAATCTTGATTCGTTTCATTCTAAGACCGATCCACCAAAAAAGAGCCCTTTATGACAATTGATGTCACATCTCTATCCCCACCCTCATCATAACATTCTTTGTAGCTTGCAATTTTCACAGCTCCCACTCCCTTTTCCCTCTCTGCTTATTACTTTCAGTGACTCTGTTGCTGTAAATTGGAAAACCATAGCTTTCTTCAATTGCTGAATCATTGGGCTCTCTGCTTTCTGCATCCAAACCGGTCAACGTTTGCTTATTATGCCATATATAAAGTATTACAGTAAGTAAACCATAACTTATTTTTTTTCATCATTACTATTATCTCAAACCCCATTATTATTCTCAGTGTAAAGTACCTAATTATTCATACAACTTAGATTATATATATATATATGTGTGTAAATCCAGCTTTCATGGACACATACATTATGCAAAAGAAGAGAAAAGAAATGCACTTCTGATTTAGTCACCAGCACAAGGAGATGGGTTAGATTTTGTGGGTTTTTTAAATTTTACAAGATATTAAATGGATTTGCCTTTCTTTTTCTTTTTCCAAGTTTATTATTGTCTCTGGCTGGTAGGTCTGGTGGCAGTTTCTCTTTGGTTTATTTGATTTTCCTGACCATTAAATGTTACAGATTTTGACTTGTCTACATAGTTAATTTGTTCCAAGAAACTCGACTTGTGTTTTCCTAGAAAATGAAAATTTGAAGTTGATACTGAAGAAGTGAGATCAGTATTTTTACAAGGGAATCTATGGCAGCAGAATTGGGTTAGGATTTGCTTGATTAGAAAACTATTTGATATTATGACTGATGATTAATTGATTATTATATAAGATAATGAACCTTTTTTATCCAATGTGTTGTTGTTGGAAATTTTGAAAAGTGCTTTTATTCAGAACAGGAGTAGTTGGTGAGGTTTCAAGGTGGAGATGTTTTAGTGCTCATCTAAAGAATCATTCAAGGGTCCAGTTGAGTAAATACTAGGAAGATGGGATCTTTCATCGGTCATGTATTGCCAGGGACCTTATTTCTTCTTGTTGGGGCATGGCATATATGGGACTCTGTGGTGAGATATGTGTCAAATCCTAAGACATTCAGAGTTCAGGTTTGGAATCCTGTTCCAGGGTTTGATGGGAGGTTCAGGCTCTTGGAGCTCTATGTTATTTCAATTGGTGCTTTCATTGACTTGTGTGTGGAGCTTTTGTTAGCAACCCACCTCAGGTTTTTTGTAGGTGGAGTCTTGAACACCACTTACTTCAACAACTTTGAGCACTCAGGAATGCTTCTGATGTTTTTTATTTATGGTGTTGTTGCCCTCCTCTCAGAAAAGACAAGGTTAGTGGTTGCTGTTCTTATTATCATGTTTTCCTTGTCAAAAATCCGTCTCAAGTACCTATAAAGTGTAATATAAAAGAACTAAGTTGCAGTAATGCAATTTTGAAGTATTGGTATCCATCATTTAAGAATAAATATTTCCCATGCCTTACTCATGCCAGTACAATGCCCTTAATCAATACAAATCTTTTTATTTATTTATTATTATTTATTTAATTTTCTTTTCTTTCTAGTAAAATTGAATGCCAATTTGAATTTTGATTTTTTTTTTTTTAAGTTTCCCTGCTCTGACAATGGACAAGGTTAGTTTAGTTGTTGCTCTTCTTATTTTATTTCTATATTTCTTTCCATTTCTTGTTTAAAATCAATCACCAATCTCTTCAGCCTGTACAAAAAAGAATAAGTTGCACTAATTGTTGGTATCTGTCATTTAAGAATAAGTCTTGCTCAATACAAATCTTTTTTTTTTTCTTTCTATTTTCTTATTTTTCTAACACAGAAAAATTTGAATGCTGCTTGAATTTGTGTCCTCAGTAACAGTTAAAATTTTTCTATTAATTTATTCCCTCTGTTTTACTTTGTAAATTAAGCAAAAGATAAAGTAGGGGGTGGAGGATAACTAGGACCTGCAGATGTTGACGCTGGATCAGTGATAAGATTGCAGGACACATTAGCAATTTTTTTTCTTCTTTTGGTTACCATAGATGATTTTGTATCTGGCTTTTATCTAATCGGACACATTTTTGTATACATGAAACATACTGATTCTCCCAACATTTTCCTCAACCATAAGGTGGTAACTATAATAAATGGTCATTAAAAGCTTTAGTGTTTTTTACTAACAAATAGAAATTGGTTTTGAGTGTGTAGTTTTATTAAAGTAAATGAGTCTGATTGACTCGGTCAATAAATTAGTACGAGATATTTATATTAGTGAAAAACCGTAAGTCCCATAGTAAAAGCTTCAATAAATCCATGGTATGTGCTTTCTAACTATGCCGGTGAACAATGTTCCTTTACAGTGATACTGAGGACCTTTCATGCTTTCTCGTAGCTTTCTTTCTATTTCCTGTGCTTGTCCCAGTGAAGACGCTATATTTTCTAATCATTGTTCATCATAATCTGCATCTCCATTAACTTGTTCTTTATCTGTGTGTTCTCCTCTTATGATTGTCTATTATATACATTAGTTCTTAAGCCACCTAGAGTTCTGTAATGTAATGTAGCATGAGATTTAATGCTTCTGTTCTAATGATGCATGCTTTCATCCTCGTGGAAAAATGTGGTGCATGCAGCTTTCATAGAAAGAAAAATAGAATTAAAGTTTCTTGTTTACTTTAGAGCTTCTAGTTGGCTCCGCATAAAGATTCCACCCTCGTACTTTTTTTTTTCTCCTTATTTTTTTTGCTTTTGAAGATTTTAATGGACAATGAGTTCCATAATCATCTTTCTGAGTTATGTTTAGCAATGACTCTGGATTTCATAGGACTTCATTGAAGTTCTGTTTTATCTCTTGTATGACTTAAATGTTAACTGCCGTTATCTTCTTCTCTCACTCGATTGTCCTTAATTCAACTTATTCTACATGCTATTAGTTAATAAAATGTGGATGCTATGGAAAATCTGAAAGATATATGTGTGGTTAACAACTATGCTGTTTGCCAAAATTCGTGTTATTTAAACTCATGAACTGTTTATGCTTTTAATATCCATTAATCCTTGGTTTGAAACATTTAGAAAATTTAATATGTTCATGTTGCACGCGTGTGTATGGGTGTGCATTTTTGAAATTGGTTCTCAAATGCTAAATATGTTTTTAGTCCCTTAAATTTAAAGTAAATTTGTTTTTAGATCTACAAATTTAAAATTGGTCTTTTTAGTCCCTATAATTTCAAAAATTCTTGTTTTAATTCTTATATTCAGATTTAGTTAGGGAATATGTTAAATACTGTCGCATAAAATCTATCTATCAGTGTCTCTGTTAATAAAAACATCACATTAAATTCAGTAGATATTACATAACTGTCTCAATCTTTTATTTTTATATATGTTATTGGTGACTTGAGAGACTAAAACAAGATTTTTGAAAATTACATGGACCAGAAAACAAGTTTATCCTAATTTGAGGGACTAAAAACATATTTAAGTCGGTTATCAAATGTCTCATACTTCCCAGTTTGTTCAATTTCCACAGACCTATGTTTCCCTAAATCTTAAGTCTTAATTTATCTGTTAAAGTGCTGCATTTTTAACCTGTTGCTTCTTTTCCATTCTCATTTTCTTGATTCTCTTACTCAGATATCTTCCATTGCCGAACGGTGCTCTTTGTTTAATTGCTGCCACAGCATTCTGTGCAGAGTATCTTCTATTCTACTTTCATTCAACATCACACAAAGGCCTTGAGGGCTATTACCATGTCCTCCTTGCTATACTGATTGGTCTTTGCATTATATCTTCAATTGCTGGGGCCCTTTTGCCAACCAGCTTCCCAGTAGATTTATGCAATGGCATTGCTATAACGTTGCAAGGAATCTGGTTCTATCAAACCGCTTTTGTTCTTTTTGGCCCCATGCTACCATTTGGTTGTAGGCTCAGTGATAGTAATATCACATGTAATTCAAAAGAGAGCGAGGTTCGGGCTGAATTGCTTGCTAACTGTCAGCTCTTTGTAGCAGTCCTCTTTGTTCTTGTAGGAACTGTAGCATCCTATGGCTTTGCAGCTTCAAGATATGGGAACTGTGAAGAGCTTGCTACCAATTATGGTTGAATTAGATGAGGAATGAAATCGGTCGTTATTTTTGTTTCCTTTTCTTATTTTTTCTTTCTGGTGATGTGAAGCTGCGATGTATTGGCAGCCTTGTTTCTTGTAGAATGTCTGTATGTTGATGAAAAACAGTCCATACTGTGGTGAAATAATTTTTTAGGAATCAAATGTAAAATGAACAGGGAAAGTAATATTTTTTACTAGGTACACCGAAAAAATCTTACATTGATTAAAAGTCAATGTAAAGGTAGTTTCTAAACACTTTTATTGCTTAGGTCATTGAGGTACCTTCTAAGACAAAATCATGAAGGTCCATAAGAGACAAAATGAACAATACCTTAAATGCGGTGGGTCTACAAATGTAACTACCTTCATGTTAGAACAATTACTATGTAAATTTTTATGATGAAAAATGATGAAGATAAGCGGCTAAGTTCGATTAATCAATTCAAGTTTTCGATCACGTGGTAAATTCCTCTCAAATTTGAATTTTCCTCTTTTGTCTTTTTGTTCTTCAATTAATTTCAAATTTAATTCATGATTGTGGACTACATTTTTTATTAATTGAAGAACATAATCAATTCAAATTAATTTGAGAATACCAAATTGGATTTAATTCGAATTGAAGTAATGTGAAGCAGATTTGTCTTTGTATGATTTTCATAGAGTGCAATTGCGTTTTTCGTTCCTTAATTCGAATTGAATATTAAATAGTGAAATTCGGATTAATTCTTAATATTGTGATAATTAGAAACTTAAATTGGTGTTTTATTCAATTAGATTGTCAATTCGTGATTTTGTAGAATTAAATTGTAGTTTTACAATATATTTTAATTTTTGCACAAATTGTTTGTGAAAAATTCTCTTGTTAACTCTTGATAAAATTCAAGTTCTTATGAATTGTGTCTTTCGAGGATTTGACCTAGGATTTTTTATATTGCAAAATTTAGGCGAAACTAGTAATTTTTGATCGCATTTGACGATGCATGTCAAAACTTGAAGGAGAAGCTACAACAATCAAGTTCTTCCTTGAGGTTTCCATCATTTTCCCTAATCACAACTATTATCATGAATAATTCCATTTGTTGCCTATACTCCTCCACACTCAAATTTCTTTGTCGGAATCTTTGGATCTTGTTCATTAGCTCTCTCTCATATGTCTTCTCCTTAAGGCACTTTTTAGCTCATTCTAATATTGGATTGAAGACTCATGATGTACTCTTCTCTCTCTTTCAAGGGAAGTCTATCCAATACGTGGCATACCTTTGAAAGCTTAGGGTAGTCAAGTGAACTTTCTTCTCTTCACTCACGTTGTGGCAAGTGAAGATTTGTTCCATATTAATCTCCTAATCTAGATAATCTTTTATATTATCTTTACCATGGAAGGGAGAAGGTCCACTCTAAATTATCTATGAGTGTTATTCTTGTTTAGGCCTATGTTGCCTAGGGGGTCCTTGATAATAGTCATCATCATGATAACTATTATGAAACCCTTCACTTGAAATGATGTAGGTATGTGTATGTTGGATTTTGGGCTTTGAGGCTCCTTCTACATGTTTGCCTCAGAAGGATTGGAAGACCTTTCACTATCATGGTTTCCAGGTTTGGAGGGCCCAACATCATCATAGCATTTAGGCTTGCTAGTTTCACCCCCTAACACTAGCTTAGCCAACAACTCTCATATGGTTTCATTCTTTTTTTTTTTTTTTTCATTTTCCCCATCTTTTCTCCTAATATATTTTTTTAGTTTCCTAAGTTCTTCCTTAATACTCTTTCTACTACTATGGGAATTTTGAGCATCCACACTATTTTGATGGTAATAATGATCACTCATTTTTGTTCAAGAAAGTTTTTTCATAAAGATTTGAAAGTATTTCACAAAAATAGAATGATAAAATATTTTCACAAAGAAAAGGTCAAGTGTGTGCACACAAAACCCCTAGTAGGCAATAATATAGCCTTGTAAACGATTTGGATAAGGAAGAAATGCTCCTAAACAAGTATACTAATGAAAAAGCAAGTAAAGGAACATAATTAAAACATATACTAGTCATTTTACCCTAGGGTGATAGTCTAAGTGACACTTGGAGCCCCTTAGAACAATTAGTACTAAGCGAACTATGAAAGTAAGTAAGCTAGACGTGTCCTCGGTGGAAGCCTAGGTGACACTTGGAGCCCCTTAAGACACTTCCATAAGCACTAATGTTTAAGCTATTTCACTAAGAAAACCAAGGAGGGATGAGAGAACACAAAAGGCTTCCCAAGACACTCCTAAAAGTCAAATACAAGCTTAAGGAAACAAGGGAATGGAAAATAGATTAATCCACAATGAAACTAAATGAAATACAATCAAACAATTAGAAACAAATTTCAAGACAAATTTGGTGACTAATTTGGTTGTTATAATTCTTTAGGTGTTGTTTTTGGTGATAGCTATTTTTTAAGTTGAACCTTTATGGGATAGTTCTGCTTTGTGGTCTCTCTCATACCTTTGAATGTGAGAGAGTTAATTGGGGGATTCCAATATTATTTTTGAGTTGAATCTCCCATTCTCCATCATTAGGGTATTCAAATATAAGAGAGAAAGATACTTTTGATCATCATATTCTATAATATTAATTTTGGAGCCTAATCATTAGGTTATTCAAATATAAAAGGGAAAAATAGTTTTGATAAGTCAAAACCAATTTGACTAACTAATTCATAATATACTAAGTATCTTAGGAATAATTTAAAATACCTTCCTAATGTTCTCTCCTGGATAGGTTACACATGATATGTCACTAAATTGTTGTTATTGGTCTCTCTCTCTTGTCCTGTGTGTTGCACTAATATTACAAGTACTTCTTTTTTCATCAGTAATAATTTGGGGTTTCCCTACATGCAACACATATGCAACAAAAAGAGATTGGTACCAATCTCATTACCCAAAAATGAAAATTAGAAATTAAAATCCTTTTAATTTGGAAACCTAATTTTTTCAAAAAAAAAATTAAGAGAATAAATAATGTATTAGACGTAAAAATGAATGGTATATCAACACATAAAAACAATAATTTATAAGCTATTAATATTTTTTTTCAATCTGTCATTACAAGAAAAAATGCATACATTGTTGCACCAAAAACCGAATTTTTGAACATTTCAAAGATCATAGAAAAAAATAAAGAAAATAAAGACAAAACTAGTACATTTGCAAACATTAAAAAAAAATACAATTAAGCCTTATTTCAATGATGATAGATCTATAATGTTTCCATGTAGTATATAAACATAAAAAAAATTGAAAAAAAGCAATACCTACTTTCCTAAAGATGTTTAAATTAAAAATTGATGGTCCAGGTTTGAAGTAATGACAGGATACCCGTTTGTGAGCAAAGAGTTTTAATAAACTCAAAGATAGAGAGATAGTCGATGGGACTACTTTCATATGCTGCTAAGATAATGGAACCACAAGCTTAGCTAATTGATGATGAAATGGACATAATCAAATAGAATTGAAATATTTACATCAGACATTCAATTTAAAACGGTAATTCATATCTCTGTTCATAGTTGGGGATACGGGTAGTTGTGCTATGCATCATTCATAATCAGAGTGTTGTCCTATTAATTGTATTTATTTGGCCCCATAAATTTGAAGAACTTTTTTGGTATGTAGATTTTGTCCCCACGGATTAAAATAATTCCTGGATTTGATTGAAACTTTCGTGTTTTTTTACTTTATTATATTATATATATATATATATATATATATATATTTATTTTAACATATATGCATGACCTATGAATAACTAAATTATTCCCTGAGCTGATGAATTGTCATTAGTCAACCTTATCTGTTTATCAAAATAATGATAACCAAAATGCTATTTTTTTTTCTTCTTAATAAAATAAGCAAGCAAAGACAAATAAAGGTCCCAATTTTTGTTTCAATTAATGAGAATTCCAAGCCAATTATCATGTTTAGGCTACATTTTTAAAAGCTGGACCCACACATCCACACATAACAAACACGTGATATGTATACGCTAAATAGCAGAACAATCGGCTAGTAGCAAATTTAGGTTTGGTTACGTTGTAAAATTTATTGACTTGAGCGTTTGTCTACATAATGCATTTAATTAGCGAACTCATATACTTATATCTAGATTGGAACGGCTTATAAATAATTTATTTATATTTATTTTATTTTATAAGTGTTTATAAGAGTGTTTAAATAAATTTATAAAATATTTTATGATAATTTATAAATTGTTATCCGATGACATTATGCCAAAAAATTAAGTCCTAAAAGAGTTAAGAGGAATGAGTTAAGCTTAAGGGAAGAATATTCAAACTTTTGTTGAGCGTTTGATTACTTTTAATAATTTATTTTCTCTTTTTTTAAAATATATTTTTTTAAATATTTTCTTAATTTTGACTTTATATTTTTAGGTCAAGTATTATGGAAATTTATTTTCTTATAATTTTTATTTTTAGGTGAGTAAATAGTATTTTAGGACAGGCGTAATTAGAAAAAGCTAATTGAACTTATTTAGCTTGAATGACCCATGAGCACCTCCTATTTGGTTTGATGTGGACATCCACTTGCTTGTGCAAGTGTTTTTGGACATTCAATATGGAGGAGACAAGGGTTTCTGGTAAGCTATTCAAGAAGTCAACATGTAACACAACCTTGTTTAGTCACACTTTAATACTTGCAAAGTGACAACCTCTCATTGGTTCTTCTACATCTAGGATGGTGACATGAGTCACACTTTTCTCTCTTTGCCATGTAACAAGCTATCATATGCTCTTCTAGATCTAAGATAGCGACTTATTTGGGAGGAAAATTTGAATTTTGAAATTCTAACTAGGGTTAATAGTTTTGAGTTCAAGATAGCGTAACCTATGTTACACTTAACCTAGGCTAGCTTAACTTATCACATAAACTACCAAACCCTATATATACTTGTAGCATGCATTGGCCGAATAACTGATGAGAATTTAAGAATAATATTCATATTTTGTTCTCTTTAAAAGTCTTAGTTCTCTCTCCTAGAGATGATTTTCCTTATGAACTTTATTAAGGGTTTCCTCCTAGTGGCAAGTTCTTCACCATTTTTGTCTATCTTTTCTAAGAAGTCACGTGCCTCGCCTTCTTTTCTCCTCCATAATTTTTGAATTCTTTGATGTTTTCAAATCCATGGAAGAAGATTGGGAGCACAATGGAGTTAGTTGAAGAGATACATTCAATATCTCCAAGCTAATTTCATCATATTTGGTATCATGAGCTTTGATTCTTCCATGGAGGCCTACTTACTTTTATTGTCTTGGTTAGTATTCTTACATGTCTTGTAGTGTGTTTGTTGCTTAGATCTAAAATTTCTTAAAAAAAATTGGTTTAAAAGTTTTTAGTACTAGTTTTTATGAACCAAATCTTTGTATATTGCCTTAGGATTCTTGTTTTATGAGTTTTCCTTTACTCTTTTTATGTGTAATATGATGTTAGAAGCATAAAAACTATTAGTTTGATGTATGTGTCAATTTTCTTTTGAAATCTATGCAAATACTTATGTCTTAGAAGTCTTATTAGTCCTTATATTGTCACCACTTCTAGTAGTCCTTTTAATTTTTGAATCTTGAAAAATACATATGACATAGTACTAGACCGAAACTGATCTTGTGCATTTTGTTTATGATCTTTGAGTCCATGCATCTTATTAGATCATTAACATACTCCTACTAGAGTTAGATTTCTATATGTCTTGTAGTGTTCATTATTTTTTGTTCCCTTAAAATTGTTGTTATTCGAATTGATTTCAAACTTTGGTGAATGATTAAAAACTCTTGAGGTTGTAATAATATTACATTTGAACTCTCTATTTTGAATATCAAAATTTTTTAAAATTGAAGGAGAATAATAGCAAAATTTTCACCATTTTTTGGAGTCTTTTAGAATTTTCTCTACTTCTAATTTGTTTGTAATTTTATGTTCCTGCTTTGAAACATTTTGTGTCATTATTAAAGTACCTAGAACAAAAGAAAAATACTCACAAAATAGCTCCAAAAGAAAGAAAAAAAAAGTGTAAAGGAGAGAGAGAGAGAGAGGGAAAAGAAAACAGAAAAGAAATTACAAGAAAAAGGAGAAAAATTGTGATAAAAAAATATATGTGGAACATTTTGTGAAAAACATGTAAAAAATATTTGTCACATTTCATTTCATGTGAATTTGCATTTAATTTAGAAGTGGACTTTAGCCTTTTTTTGCTTTTGTAATCCAAATCTAGAACTAATCTAGGATTATTCCTTTGATGTTTTTAGCTCCAAATTGTGCTTTAATTTTTTCTTGTCTAATTTTTGTAATTTTTTTGAAGTATTATCATGCATATTCCAATTATATTTTAGCTTATTTTAATTCTTTTTTTGTTGTTTGTCTTCTAAAATTTTCTCCAGTGTTGTTTTGGTGTGCTAATTCCTTGTTAAGGTACTCAAGATACCTATGACAAGGTAGCATCTTCGAATGTCGATAAAGGCCTAAGAGCCCTTACAAACTTGAAGACAAGATACTTGAAGACCAAACACCTTTGAAAGGAGTGCGAACAGTAGAAGCTCTTTTGCACTAATCAGTTTGTTCATTGTGTAGGAGAAGAATTGAAGACTTGAAGGCTTGTTTCATTTTGTAGGAGTACATGGTTTTAGTTCTTATCTTGTAAAAGTATTTTGCTTCAAATGGTTTTAAGAGGTTCTAAGTGCCTACTTAAAATGTCCAATTTGTTTGTAAAGTTTCTTAGTCATTTTTGTTAGTGCTTTTGAAAGTGAGTTGGGATACTTAAAAGAGTCCACCCAAACTTTCACAAAGGAACACATATAGTTTGCATCTTTATTTTCTTTATTTTTTTTAATTTCCTTGTCAACTATTAGAGTGCTTAAGTGGTTTCAAAGATTTCTTCAAACACATTAGGTTGAATGTTTGTTTAGTTTAGGAAAAACCTTTTTCTAACAAACTTACATAATGTCTAAGAACACTTCACACACTTCTCAAAGTGGTGGTGAACTTAGTTCACCTCCTAATCTTGAAAAACTTATGAATGAACTAAAAGAACATAATCTTTGGAGAAATGAAGAGATGTTAGAGAAAGAAAGAAAAGATTGAAATGGAAGAAATGGAAGCTTGCTTAGAGCATGAGATCAAAAAGTTTAGTGAACAACAAAAAATCCTAGAAAAGTCTCGAACCCCTAACTCTAAAAAAAATCTGTCTCTTTCACATTGAAGTATTTTTACCCTCTCTTAAGCTCTCATTCTCATGTGCTAAGCTTTCCAATGCTTTCTTGTTGAGAACTTGAAAGACCAATGACATTTACTCTATCTCTAGCAATAAGCACCATTAACTACTTTATTTCAAGTCAAAGGTTTAAAATCATTTCTCCATCTCTTAAAAACCTCAAGTTCAAGTTAAGGGTGATCAAGCCATAACAAACATTATGCACAAAAATAGAACAATAAAACTGAATAACAACTTAGATTGATTTCTTAGTGTTTACACATGAGAATGAGTTTAGTTATATCAAACCCCAAAAAGGGTAAAGTTAGCTACACATAGACATGTAGAACTTTACAAATGATGAACAAATGAAGAAACTTGATCTTGAAGGTTCTAGATCTCTCCAGCCGCCACACAAACTCCAAGAATGATTCACTTCCTATTCCCCTTGAAAATATCCTCTTTTAGGTCATAAAATCTTTTGTCTTATGTAAATAATGACATGTCAACACAATCCACGCTAAGCATGAGATGCCACGCTAAGCTTGAGGATAGGTCTAGAAAGAAAATGAGTTTCAGGGACTCTTCGCTCAGCGCCAATTCCACCCTCAACTTGAGGATTAAATTTTGTTCTAGTGATTGTCTGCCAAGCTGAGGCTAAGCGTGGATCTGAGGCTTAGCTTAGAGACTTAAACAAAAATTTCTCCTGCTTTGAGTTCATCACTTTGTCCTTGGCTTCCTCCCTCCTTTCCTAACTTTCTCCCAAACTACAAAACAACAACCAAATACTTGTGAGTTACCTAAAAACATGATTCAAAGACAAAATGTGATCACCTAACAATTTCTATATGTTTTGAGTTAAAGACAAGGTCTAAAGCAAGGAAAGTTGATATAAGTGCTTCAAATTAGGTCAAAAACTTAATGAAATCATAACACTTATCAATACCGCAAACTTAAGATCTTGCTTGTCCTCAAGCAAAGAAAATGAAGCAACTAAGTTAACGCACAACCTAATCTCCTAATTGAACACAATTTGAACACTGGTAACTACAACAAACAGCCATACATGTCTTCCAAGAGTTGAACACAAGAAAATGTTGACACTTGATCAGCCAATTAATGTGGTGCCCACACAATTTGATATCAAAAGTGTATTGCAACAGCTCCCAAAGGAATTAACAAGCATGGCTGTGATACTAATGAAAATTAGTGAACAACCTCTTCCTCGCCAAGATCAGTGTTTCTCTCATCACACAAGTGTATTTAGGTGGGAATATCTCTCAAATTTACACAATTGAATCACATAAGTCAACTTTGCTTTTCATCTCAATTAAATTCAAACAGTCACATAATCATGCATAGATCACAAGGTCTTTCATGGGTTGTAATGTGGCTAGGCTAACAAAAGAAATCGGTTTTCCTGGGTAAACAAAGGACACCACAAGAGTAGAAGAGCAAGTCTTAATGATCACCATGTATAATTCTTTTTCCTTTCTCTATCCCCAGAAGTTCCAAGATACTACCTTCACCCAAAGCATATAGATCATACAACACACTTATTCACACAATTTAATCACTTTTTAATGTTTGATTTTTTTTCTTTTGATTTTGTTTTGTTTTTATTTATTTATATATATTTGAAACTGAATAATAGCTAACTAATGGCCACAGTGGTACAACCATAACATGTACATTCATCAATATGCTCAGCAACAATGATCACCCCAAAATACCCCAAACTTAAGACTTTTCTTCCCTTATGATCAATTTGACTGCTCTCCTATTCCTAAGGTGTGGGAGAATTTTGTTTTTCTTAAGGGCTTCAAGGATTTCAATGAATTCACTATTTGGCTCAAAGTAGGGTGCAATGGATTCACTTTTCTGTTAGGTTGGTGTTTTGGTCAAGTGGCTCAAATTTACAGGAAAAATTGCCTTGATCTTCTCTAAACAACATATGTTATGCAAACTCAAAAGAGACTCAAGAAAAATCAACCGCATGAAATTAGATGGTAACACTCTTACAGCAAGAGGGACTAAAACTCACATGGGTTAATAAAGGTGTTCAAAATTTTTTAAAAGTATCATGCCACAATCATTAACCACAAAAGTAACTATCACACACTATCACTAATCATCCCTAGAGTGCAACCACAAACATATTTGGTCTTGTGTCTTAAAATACCCTTGTTCACTAAGGGATACATGCACACCTGATTTTTGATTTTCCAGTTTTCAAAAAGCATTAAAACCACACAGTCAGAATCATTGAAATATGTACACATGCAAAGTTTACTACTAATTAACATAATAAAGTAGAAAACAGTAGGATAACAAAGCAAAATAACAGAACAAAATAACAAAACATTGTTTTCCAAAGTGAAACAACTTAGTTTTCCTCCTTATACTCTTCTTCACCATCATCCTCCTCACTAGCTTCCTCATCCTTAGACTCCTCATCATCATCAATTGCATCACCTCCTCTCTTTACTGTTGGTCATGGCCCCCTAGCCATGCTACATGAGCAAAATAAGCTACAACAAAGGGTTTAAAAAGACAAATTACAGAGACATGAACCACATATGTGCAAACACACAACAATGAACAAAGCAATGCAACAAGAAGAAAAACCCAAGAGATACAAATGCTTGCACGAAAATGGGTAGGGGGATTAGAAGAATGGAGAGATAAGAATATGAACCAAGAAGCATACAATGGAAGGAAGCACACAAGGTTGGGGGAAAAAGACTTACCTTCGAGCCTTTAGTGAACAAGAAAAGAGAAATGTAGCACTACCCACACCAAGAGCAAGCACGAACTCGAGAAGGAGAAGAATGTAACCTAGGTTTTGAGAGTGATTGTGAGAGGTTAAATAGGGGTAAAGGAAAAGAATGGGCTTCTGGAGTGAGAGTGAGAGCTTTTATTGTGAAAAGTGACTCCCAGGCTAAGCGTGGGTTCTGGGGCTTAGCGTGGGAGCTCCGGGAGCCCAAATTCCTTGTCACGTTTATGTTGAGCGTGGATTCAAGGCTTAGCGTGGGAGTTCTAGAGAGAACTCCCAGTTTTCCAGTTCAATTTTAGAGGCTCACCGTGAAACTGAGGCTCAGCATGACACTTCCAGAGAATTTTTCTTCCTCTACACTGATATAGCTTAGCTTGGAACTTCATGTTGAGCGTGAATTTCAAATTTACTGCAAAATTTTCAAACTTTTCAAGTATAGCTCAACATGAAGTTCCCAAGCCATCTCAATCACAATACTTTCTCAACTAAGAAGCAAACACAATGATTAACCATGTACCTACACCTAAAACACATTAAGACAAAATAACTGAAATGAAAGGCATGCTAACTTGTTTTTGGATTAGGAATGATGGGTTGCCTCCCATAAAGCACTCGTTTTATGTCACTAGCTTGACAAGCCAAGACTTCAAGGGTTTTTTAAATTCAATGGTGGAATCAACTCGCTCAATTTCACCATCTAGGTAGAGTTTGAGTCTTTGGCCATTTACCATCTAGCTCTCTTTGGAGGCAAGATCCTCCACTGGTATTGCTCCATGAGGCCTAACTTGCTTAACTCTGAATGGCCCCGACCACTTTGACTTCAGCTTCCCTGGAAATAGTCTCAACCGAGAGTTGTAAAGGAGCACAAGTTGTCCCGGCTAAAACTCTCGTTTTAAGATCTTTTGTCCATGATACAACTTCACCCTTTCCTTGTAATGCTTAGTTGACTCATAAGCATTGAGCCACAATTTAGCTTTCCCAAGTAGTGAGAATGGAAACGACTTTAAGTGGATTACATCATTTGGAACTGATTTTTTTAGCTTCTTTGCAGCCTCACACACTACCTCATCCAACACATCCATTCGGAAACAAAAAACCTTATCATTCGGATAGGTCATGGCTTCGAATTCATTGAAAGTGATCACCTCATCTCGGACCCTCAATTTAAATTCACCGTCCCCTACATCAATGATTTCTCGTGCAGTCTTCATAAATGGCCTCCCCAAGATAATAGGAACATCAGAGTCCTCTTCCATGTCCAAAATCACAAAATCAGCTGGAAATGTGAATTTGTCAACTTTAACTAGCATGTTCTCAATCACACCATAAGGGTACTTGATAAATCGGTCGACTAGTTGCAAAGTCATGCATGTCAGTTTTACTATCACTTGGACAACTCTATCTAACATAGACAAGGTCATGAGGTTAATGCTTGCACCCAAGTCTAGCAGTGCTCTTCCAACCGATAGGTCCCCAATAGTGATTGAAATTGTAAAGCTTCCAGGGTCTTTGAACTTGGGAGGTAAGTTTTTTTGAATTATGGCACTACACCCCGCTTCCAACTCAATGATGTCTTGCTCAATGAACTTTATCTTCTTGGTCAAGAGGTCTTTCATGAATTTTGCATAAATGGGCATTTGCTCCAATGCCTCTGAGAATGGAATGTTGATCTGAAGCTTTTTAAAAAGCTCCATGAAGCGTGCAAATTGCTTCTCCTTATCCTTCTTACTTGGGGCTTGGGGATATGGCACATCCTTGGTACTAGACACCTTGGATTTCATCTTCAATTCTCTTGTTAGTTGGCTCTTTGATTTTTTAACAACAACTTCCTCAACCAACTCTTTTCCCTCTATGACATTCTCTTTTACATTTTTTTTCCATTATTTTCTCCACTTCCTTCTCTCATTTTTGCCTCTTTTTCCTGTTTCTCTTCCTCATCCTCCAAAACACCCAATCTCTTACCACCTCTTGTTGTAATTGCACTACAATTCTCCTTTGGATTAGTGTGAGTATTAGCTGAAAAATTTCCACTAGAATTTTCAGCCAATTGTTTGGCCAATTGCCCCATTTGAATCTCCAGATTCTTTATAGATGCTTCAGTACTCTTGTGGTTAGAGATTGAGACTTGCATGAACTGGTTCAATGTTCCTTCTAGTTTAGACTGCCTTTCATACAAGTTGGGCCTTTGCATAGGAGGTCTACTAGACTGAGCAATATTATTCTGGTTCCACCCTGTGCTAGGGTGTGATTGCCAATTCTTCCCATAATTACTACCATAATTTCCTCCTTGTCGAGCTTGATTCCCCATGTAATTCACCTCTTCTCCATGAGATGGGAAAGTATCAATGCACTTCCCGTGAGGATGATTCAACCCACAAAGATCACAACTTAGAACTTGTTGAGTGGATTGTAGTTCTTGTGGAATCCGAGCAACTTGCTTGGTAAGAGCCTCAATTTGCTAGGACAAGAGCTTATTTTGAGCTAATAAAGCATCTTGAGATCCCAACTCTAGAATTCCTCTTTTTTGTCTTGACTCCCTTTCAGCTGGTAAATCATAATCATTTGCTGCCATAGCATCAATCAACTCTATAGCCCCCTCTAGTGTTTTAAAACGCATGCTACCTCCGGTTGAGGCATCCAATAGAATTTTCACCCGTGGCTGCAATCCTCCCAGAAAAATTTTAACCTAAGTAAGGTCATCAAATCCATGACTTGGACATCTCCTCAATAAGGATTTGTATCTCTCCCAAGCCTTGGAAAGAAGTTCATCTTGCTTTTGCAAGAATGTGACAATCTCACTCTTTGCTTGATTGATCTTAGCAAGAGGGAAGAATCTTGCTAAGAACTTTGTCTCTATATCAGACCACCTGGTTAAGCTTTGATGTGGTAAAGCATTGAGCCACATCTTAGCTTTCCCAAGTAGTGAGAAAGGAAACAACTTTATCCAAATCACATCTTCAGGAACTTGATGTATCTTCATTGTGCCACAAAGCTCAATAAAAGTATGGAGATGTAAATATGGGTCCTCATGATCAAGGCCCGCATATTGATTATTCTGAATCAGATTCAACAGTGTTGGCTTAATCTCAAAATTAGTGGCAATGATTGCAGGAGTGGCAATGCTGGAAAAATTAGTAGTACTATTAGCAGCTACATGATCACCAAGAGTAATTCTTGGTCTTTCCTCTGCCATTTCTGCTTCCTCTAAGATTTTAGATAAAGAAGGATTTAGAGAGGATGAAGTAGCCTCTTTGTGTTGTGTCTACTTGGCTAGTTACATTTGCTTCCTTACTGCTCCCCTGTTCCTCCTAGCTGTTTTCTTAATTTCTGGATCATAGGCTAAATCACTAGCAAGAATAGTACCTCACATAAACCAAAATCACAAAGCTACAACAAAGAGTCAGAAACACAGATGCAATGAATTAAAAGAAAAGGAATAGAATAACTGCAAAACGTAAAAGAATAAATGAATCAAAGCCTAGATTAGTAATCCAAGTGACTTTGCCTAAGTATTGAGACGCAAGTCCCCGGCAATGGTGCCAGAAACTTGTTATCTCCTTTGGCAAGTATACCAAATCGTATAAGTAGTTCAATGAAAGTATGAGTATCGTCTCCCAAGGGACTTGCACAACACTTTACAAATTCACTTGTTATACTAATTAAGCTATCGGAAAGCAATAAGAGTGCAATTTCTTGTAGTAAATAATGTAAGAAAATAATAAGAAATATTTTTGGTATTTTGGTAAACACTTAGAGTGAAAAACTTGATTTTAATGCAATATTAATAAATGTTGGGGTTTGACTTCACTAAACCTTTCACTCATGTTTATCACTAAGCTCACAATAGTTATTATTCAGAATTTATCAATCACTCTCAAAAGTAACCAACCCTAATCTCTTACAAGTTGGCATCTAAGTCGCTATCTTAAACTATCAATCTCTTGCATAGTTTAACCAAGAAACCAGCTTTAAAAACCAGAGCTTAAGAAAGACCAATGGAATTTACTCTATCTCTAGCAATAAGCACCATTAGCTGCTCTATTTCAAGTCAAAGGTTTAAAATCATTTCTCAAGCTCTTAAAAACCTCAAGTTCAAGTTAAGGGTGATCAAGTCATAATAAGCATTATGCACAAAAATAGAACAATAAAACTAAATAACAACTTAGATTGATTTCTTAGTGTTTACACACGAGAATGGGTTTGGTTATATCAAATCCCAACAAGGGTGAAGTTAGCTACACATAGGCATGTAGAACTTTACAAATGATGAAGAAAGGAAGAAGCTTGATCTTGAAGGTTCTAGAGCTCTCCAGCCGCCACACAAACTCCAAGAATGATTCCCTTCGTATTCCCCTCGAAAATATCCTCTTTTAGGTCATAAAAGCTTTTGTCTTATGTGAATAATGATATGTTAGCACAATCCACGCTAAGTGGATGCCATGCTAAGCTTGAGGATAGGTCTGGAAAGAAAATGAGTTTTTGGGACTCTCACGGTCAACGCCAATTCCACGCTCAGCTTGAGGATTAAATATTGTTCCAGTGATTCTCTTCCAAGCTGAGGCTAAGCGTGGATATGAGGCTTAGCCTGGAGACTTAAACAAGAATTTCTCCTGCTTTGAGTTCATCACTTTGTCCTTGGCTTCCTCCCTCCTTTCCTAACTTTCTCCCAAACTAAAAAACAACAACCAAATACTTGTGAGTTACCTAAAAACATGATTCAAAGACAAAATGTGATCACCTAACAATTTAGATATGTTTTGAGTTAAAAACAATGTTTAAAACAAGGAAAATTGATATAAGTGCTTCAAATTAGGCAAAAAACTTAATGAAATCATAGCACTTATCACACCACAAGCTAGACGTCTAGACCAAGGATATGCATCCAAGAGATGCTCTCATGAGCCAATTAAGTCCAATAAACTCAAGTCTCCTTTTCTAGTTACACCACTCACAAAATACTAATTACACCTTAAAAATGCTAATTACAAGGAATTAATTTCTACACTAGTTGACTTAAAATTATAAGGCCAAAATTAAGAAAATATTTACAAGGAAAAATATTAAAAAAAAGTAAGTTGTAACACACTAAATTTTCTACTAATATAATGGTTTAATTATTATTTATTTTTATATTTATTGGGGTTATTTTCTTATAATTGTTTTAATTAATTGAATAGGTTTTATAAAATATTTTAGAGGCTTTCAATAATTATAAATATTAATAAATAAATATTTATTAAAATTATTTTCTATAATATTTATTAGAGAAATATGTATCTTTATGATATTTTGTTATAATAAGTATTTGGAGAAAAATGAGTTTTTATTATAATTAATTATATATTTTATTTTAATTATAATTGTGTTGGAAGAAATACATTTATTTTATATATTGTATTTGTTAATTATTAATTATTATATTTTGTTGTAATTATATAGGTTGGGAGAAATATGTTTATTTGATATGTTATTTATTTATAAGTTTTAATATTTGAGGGAAAGGAAAAAAGAATTATGGTTAAAGTAGTTTTTCTAAAGGGTTGAGTGTGGGTTAAGTTTTTAAAAAGGGGTTACGATAGTTTTATATTTCTACGCTTCACATTTTACACATTACGCATATGCTCGAAAGAATGGGAATGAGAAAAAAGATCACAAAAGAACACCCTAGAGATCCATGTACTTTATCAAGAATTCATCAAGGTAAGAGAGTGAGTAATCTTGCTATCAAGCGTGGGATAATTGTTGGGCAGTGAGGTTGGCCCCAACTTATGTATGTTGTATGCGTTGTATGAATGGGGAAATCTTATTATTTTCTGTTGGTGATTTGTTGTCTATTCCATGACTCTTCAACTCCCTTATTAATGTTAATTGTAATTTTTGATAGTTAATTTGGTGTGATGAGCCCTCTCGATATGATTTGAATTGTATGTGAGTTCTTGTGGGAACCCTAAGGGAATGCATTTAGGTAATTGTATGAGGAGATGTTATGAGAGTGCTATTATGTGAAATTAAGATTGAATTTGAATAATTGATGGTATAATAGAGAAATATTAGGCTTTAATCTATGTTTTTACCAATTGGATTGGGAGAAAAGAGTTTTAACATGAGTTGTGTCTAGTTCTGAAAATTCTAGAATGAATATACCTTGGTATTTATGTGATTTCTCTGTATGTGATTAATGAAATTGAGTTTGATTATTGGGTTAGAAATTAAACATTTGGGGCTATGGTTTAGACTCAAGAATCACATAAAAAAAATTAAGGAATGATTGAGTTGTGTGAATTAAAAGATGAACCTCATATTCTATGCGCAAAATGTAACATGCATGCATTGTAATCCTATTAAGTAGACTGAAAGGGCAGGATTAGGTTTTGTAATATTCATAAACGTTGTAGCCCTAGATATTAACTTTCAAATTCCATTAGAATCACTTAAAAAGGAGGTATATAACTCGAGTTATTGTCAAATTAGTGAGCAAAGGTCAGGCTTCCAAATTTAGGTTGAAATGTTGTAGTTTTGTATTTTTCTTAAATAGTAGATGACATAATTAGCTCTTGAGATCAACATAGAAGTTGGAGATAATTATCTTAGCTTATTAATAAAATTAAGATCAACTTGATATCATATATATAGCTCTAGATAAGGTGTTCAGATCCCACAATCTCTTAGAAGATTAAGTTGTGAAAATGTAGTTGTAACTAAGGATGATGAATAACTTTACGCTTTAAGCATTTGATCTGATGAATGGTTTGAGGTACTTATATCAATGTTTAGGAAGGATGAATTATGATAGAAAATAATTTTTAATAAATTATGATGTAATTTGATTGTTAATGACTTGAGGTGTTATGATGATAGCGATGTCTAAGGACTTAATGTGTGATATTGATAAGGCTATTAGACTAGTTAAGCTATTGATTTGAATACTTAGTGACTATGTTCAAGGTGTTAGCATATGAGTATATGATCTCATAATGATTCCATCTTGAGGTGTATCAAATGATGTTATGTAATTGTTATGTTTAGACCGCAAACATGTGTAATCATTGTATTAATTAATATTGATAACTAGTTGTGGTATATGAGTATGTTATAGATATAATTGTGAGATACATATAAGTTATAGTGATGTGATTCCTTATGCAATTGACTTCTAATGTTTAATTAATATATTTGAATTATTAATTGTTATATTAAGATCAATTGACAGTGAAATGAAATGATAATGTGATATGATAAGACATGTGATATGTGAATTAGCGAGATCATATGAGTTTCTATGCGTAGAGTTTGTTTTATATGCATTATATGCATAAAAGTGTTTTTAAGGGTATGATATGAAATATACCACTTGGGAAGGTCCCTTGTGTAAAAACTTGGGAACCAACATTAGGGATAGCTTGGTTTGGAAGTTCCAATCTTGCCCTATGTGTGCATGGAACGTATCTTGCACAACTCAACTATCTCGACCACACTCTAGTAGTATATCTTCCTAGTGAGAGTGTATTGAGGGTGTGATCCGACATGTACTCCTAGGGTACTCTACGTGTATTGCTAGCGACAATACACAAGTGTGATATATGATGTTTTTACTAATGCCACATGCATGATAACATATAGTTTGTGCTCATTGCATAATGCATCTTATTGTTATATGGTATTTAGTAATTATGTCATGAAAATGTGAAATGATTTATTGTTACCAATCTGTCTATGTTGTGTATATATGTATATGTCTTGTTTGTGTTTAACTACCTGACTACATCTTACGTCATGAACTTGAGTGAGATATTTCTCACTCCCCTTGTTTTTTGTTTGTCTCTATTACATGTTCTTGTAGGTGATTTGCATCATGAGGTTGAGGATGTTGCTGGTGAGACTTAGTCTTTACAATTGGGTTTATGCTTTGATAGGATGTGACATTGGGATTTAGTTAGGGATTATCTTATTTTGTCATATTTTGAGATAATTATTAGTTTTCTTATAATAGATTTCATTTGGATATTAGTTAGTTTTTTGTTGTTAAAATGTGATACTTTTTATATTGAACATGATGGTTTTTCATTATGATAAACTTCTTCATTTAATTTTATTTATTTCAAGCATTATGATATGTGGGGTTGAAGGTTTCATATAAGCTACTAAAAATAACCCAAAACGCAATAAGATTTGGGCCTTATTCCTTTAAGCCTCACTCATTCCTCTTGGTTCTTTTAGGATTTGGCCCCTTAGCATGATTTCATCATTAAGCTTCAATCTGCCACCATGTACAGGTATTGATGGAAACCTCAAAGAGAGACTTGATTGATGTAACTTCTCCTTCAAGCTTTTCCCTAGACCTTTGGCTTCTTGACACTTATTAGGCTTCAATAAGTTCTCCTATGGAGATGAAGAACTCGTGACTCACCTTTAAAGGTGAAGAACTCTCTTCAAGTGGTGTCATTTCAAGGAAGAAGATAAACCACTTTAAGTATCATCACACTCTTAGGAAGAGGATAAGAGAATTGGAAGTAAATCAAAGAGAGATTTATGCTTTTGAGAGAGAGAAAGCTAGAGAGAAATATTGGCAAAACTCAATTAATGCTCAAAAACCATGTACAAATGGTTCCAAATACCTATATATAGAGCTTAGGTAGCTTGGAGAAGAAGCTAGACATCTATGAGACAAGGAGACACTTAGACCTAGATCCACTTATCACAAACAAGCTCTATGAGACATGTAGGAGACATCTAGATCTAGAAGAAAATATGAGCAAGTGCCAAGGGTCCTATTGTCTTTAGGTGGTTGGAGAAGTAGTTCCAAGGTGAGAAGTAGCCAAAATGGGCAACCAAGGTGGCCTTTGGCTTGTCTTGGCCGAACCAAAAACCAAGGAATTGGTTTGCTTTGGTTAACCAAATGAAAGTTGAATCAAGTCAAATCAATTCTATAGGCTAAGAGAAGAAAACAAGCCCAATATTACTTTTGGTTATTTCCACTCCTTTACTACTTCCACACCATTTAGAATGGCTATTGGCATACCATTAGAATGACTATTTCCATTCCAACTACTAAAACTCAATAAGGAACATGCCTATAAATCCTAAAGGCATAACCTACAAACAAGAAAACATACACCCCCTAAATACAAGGGTAAAAACAACCTATATATTTAACTACTACATACAAAGGAATGAAAAACAAACTATACAAAGTATATACAATAGAAGACTAGGAAACTAGGAAGAAAACACATACTCTATGCTCATGATAAGCACAAGTCTAAGAAGCACATCCTCTCTAGTAGCTTCTTCTAGCCTTCTAACCATAGACCCTGTCAAAGGCCTTATGGTCTTTAAGGATGATCCTCCATCATAGACTCTAACCTTCACCTTTCTTAGACTTATCTCTTCCAAAGGGATCCTTGAGAAATAGGTTTCCATCAGGTATGGTTATTTCTCACCCTCATTCTTCATTCGATTTTCCTTTCCTTTTGTGGTGGTGTGGGTTTTGGTTACAAATCAAATCTTTGTTGAAGGGTACAAGGGTTGGGTTAGAAAGCATTAGGGTTTGTATGAGGTTGTTGTTGGGGGTGTGTGAAGGGGGTGGTTGGGTGCTTTGGAATTATTTGAGGATGGAGGATTTGAAGGCAAGGTTGGGAATGAAAGTGAAGATATCGGGGGTGGTGTCGTCAGGGAATTAGGAGTTAATGTTGAGATTTTTATAGGCTTCCACGACAGATGTTAGAAGGAGTGGTCGAAAGAGTCGATGATCGGGTCGAACATGAGTGAACGGGAAAAAGGGAAAATAAAGTCTTCTAGTAGGGTTTTTTGGTTTTGGATTTCATGTGGAAGAAGATTTGCTTCTATTTCAACTTTGTGGCTATTGGTTGTAGTGATTCATTTTGTGTTTTTTTGGGTGATAGCCATTTTTTTTTATGTTTATCACCAAGGGTTGGTTCAATTTTGTGGCCTCTCTCATACCTCTAAATGTAATAGGGTTAATTGGGAATTTCCAATAACATTTTTTTGAGTTTAATCTTCCTTTCTCGAACTCTCCCTCTCTCATTGTTTCTATAATATTAATTTTGATGAGTCAAAACCATTTGACTAACTAATTGATAATAAATTGAGTATCTTAGGAATAATTTAAAATACTTTCCTAATGCTCTCTCCTTGATAGGTTACACATTGATATGTCATTGCAATGTTGTCATTGATTCTCTCTTTCACATCCTTTTTGTGTTGTGCTAATTTTTCAGGTACTTCTTTTTCAACTAGTGATAATATGCGGTTTCACCCACATACAACAAATGCAACAAAACGAGCTCATTACCTCGCTGATAAAAATTAGAAAATAAAACCCTTTTAATTTAGAAACCTAATTTATTTTTTTAAAAATTCAGAAAATAAATAATGTATTAAAGGTAAAAATGAATAGTATCTCGTGTGATCCTATCTTTCAATCACACAAAAAATAATAATTTGTAATCTAATAACATTTTTTCTTCTTCTCTTTGATTATAAAAAAGAATGCATACATTGTTGCACTAAAACCCCGAATGTTTGAACATTTCAAACAAAGATCATTAAAAAAAGAATAAAGGCACAACCAAGTATATTTGCAAACATTAAAAAAAATATATAATTAAGCCTTATTTCAATGATGGTAGCTATATAATATGTTTCCATGTCATATATAAACATAAAAAAATTGAAAAAACAATACCCACTTTCCTAAACATGTTTAAATTAAAACTTGATGGTCCAGGTTTGGAGTAATGACATGATACCCGCTTGTGAGCAAAGAGTTTTAATAAACTCAAAGATAGAGAGATAGTCGATGGGACTACTTTCATATGCTGCTAAGATAATGGAACCACATGCTAAGCTAGTTGATGAAGAAATGGACATAATAAAATTGAAATGTTTACATGAGACAAGTTGAATTGAAAACGGTAACTCATATCTCTGTTCAAAGTGGGGGATACGGGTAGTTGTGGTACGCAACATTCGTAATCTATAGTGTTGTCCTATTAATTGTATTTATTTGCTCCCCCTAAATTAGAAGAATTTTTTTGGTATGTAGATTTTGTCCCCACGGATTAAAATAATTCCTGGATTTGATTGAAACTTTGCTATTTTTTTTTTATTTATTGTAATCATATATATATGCATGACCTATGAATTACTTAATTATTCCCTGAGCTGATCAATTGTCATTTGTCAACTTTCTCTGTCTATCAAAATAATGATAACCAAAGATTTTTTTCTTCATAATAAAATGCCGAGCAGAGACAAATAATGGTCCCAATTTTTGTTTGAATTAATTTGAGAATTCCAAGCCAATTATTATGTTTATGCAGCATTTTTAAAAGCTGGACCCAGACTTCCACACATTACACACAAGTTATATGTATTCACTAAATAGCAGCACCATCGGCTTGAAGCTAATTTAGGTATGGTTATTATGTTGAAAATTTATTGACTTCGGTGTTTATCTTTAGAATTCGTTTAATTAGCGAAATTATAAGTTTTACTCAACACTTATGTCTAGATTGGAAAACCTTATAAACAACTTTTTTTTACTTTATTATTTTATAAGTACTTATGAGAATATTTAAATAAACATACATAATATCTTATTAGTAGTTCATAAATTATTTTGTAATGACATCATGTCAAGGAACAAAGTCTTAAAAGAGTCAAGAGGAGTAGATTAGACTTAAAGGAATAAGACTTAAGCTTTTGTTAAATATTGAATTACTCTTAGTATCTTACTTTCTCTTTTGTAAGCATTTTTTCTTGTAAATATTTTCTCAATTTTGACCTTATATTTTTGGGTCAAGTAATGTAAGAATTTATTTCGTTGTAATTTTTATTTTTAGAGGTATAAATAATATTTCAAGAAAGGTGTAACTAGAAAAGGGTATTTGGACTTATTCAGCTTGAATGGCTCATGAGCCCCCTATTTTGTCTCATGTGGATGTCCACTTGCTTGTGCAATTTGTACAAGTATGTTGGAAGTCAAATGTGGAGGAGACAAGGGTATCTCATAAGCTATTTAAGAAGACAATATGTCACATGACCTTGTCTAGTCACACTGTAGACACCATACCAAGTGGCAACCTACCATTGGCTCTTCTAGACCTAGGATGGTGACATGAGTATCACTTTTCTTGCCTTGCCAAGTAATAACATTTGACTATTATAAGGTAATAAAGATTGTTGAATATACTTAATGATCAAATCCTCAACGATAACATTCCTTTACATATTAATTTACCTACATCAAACCTTCTTAAGGAATGTATACACAATACATTTAATTACTCGATTACTTGCTAACTTTGGCATCAGAGTCTCTTTTGTAAGTACAAACCACGTGACACCTAGAAGCCGAGGACTGAGAAGCTGGGGAAGAGGGCTCATCATCTTGGGTTGTATGAACGTTCATCCCAAGTAGGCTAACCAAATGTGTGATCTTTAAGCTAGCAACATAGCTCTCTCATGTTGTCTTCTGATTGACATGAATTGTTATGATCTTTCTTATTGAAGGAATATCATGGCTAGATATGGTGTTGAAACAATAACACCAAATTCCTTAAGAAAAGGTCGTCCAAACAAAAAAATGTTTTTCTTATATAAAAACAAGGTAAGGTAAGAAGCAAAAAGATGAATATTATTCCTAAAATCCCCCATGACTCTATTAGATACTAAGTGCTCTAAATTTATACCTTCTACTACCATAGAATTTAAAATTTAAAAATTTAGCACAAGGTTAGTTCCAATGCACCTATGTAACATCCTAGGAAAACTCTCTAAACATATATCAAATAAAGATTCAAGTTTAAGCTCTAAGGATAGAGGTTAAACAAAGAATGGTAACAAAGGCTATGGAGAAAAGATAGACACTAGAAGGTGGGTTGAATACTGTATATAAAAAAATTGCATGTTAGCTAGTAAGTGAAATAGCATTTGCGATAGATAAAAGCATTAGTAAGAATAATCAATAAATATAAAAAGTTTTTATACTGGTTCACCTCAACCATCGAGGCTACTCCAGTTCTTAATCCAACCAGATTGAGTTTGACTAACTTTCAAAGTTACATGTATTCTTTCACCAAGCTATTTCTGACTTAATACAAGAGTTATTTGACTAACCTCTTCAAGCCATTACCTAAGTATTCTTTTTACAAATAAGTCTCTCCAGGCTCAACCCTAATTATTCTTTTTCAAACAAGTCTCTAATTTCTCGATTCTTTTGAGTTTCAAAGTTTCTTATATAGTAGCTTTTGATGGAAACCCTTCACCATTGATGGATTGATAGGTCAATGGAAGAGTCACCTTGCTCTAAGGGTTTCACACTATCTAAGGTGAAGATAGGAGAAGGTTGACCAAAATTTTCAACCTAATGACTAAGGAAGGGATGTTGAGGCACAAAGGCTCACTCAATATCATAATAATCCAAAGTGTCTACATGGTGGGAGGCCTAGGGTATATATAGAAGGAAGGAAAGCATCTAGGGGTGCATTTAGGAGTGCATGGTCGAGTAATGCAAGCCAAATGCACCCTAAATGTGGTGTGGGTTCCTTTCCTCCTAAAAGACTAAAATACCCTTTGACCTAAAAATAGAAAAAAGTAGACTTTGACTTCACAAGTCAAGGTTTAAGTCCGAAAATAAATCTTAATCTAATTTGCCCCATAATACAAAGGTTAAATGAAAAATACAAAAAAAAATCCTACCATCTAGGGTACCCCAAAATATAAGGGTAAAATAGGAAATAAAAGCAATAAATCTTATACTACTAATAATATAGGCAAAGGAGAGGATCAAAACTCTACACAGATGATGAGCATAGCTCTAGGCATGATGTCTCCTCTATCCTCCTCCACTCTCCTAGCCATGAACCTAGTAATGGGTCCCACATGAAGCTCCAAGGCTGGTCCTCCATCAGCTTTAAAAGAGATGATCATTAAAGCTTCTTGAATATGATTCATAGAACTATTTCATCTTACTCTTTTGTTTGATCTAGAGAGATAAGAAGTATTTTTTGATGCATTGAATGCTTCAATTAATTCCTTTCACCTAAACATACTTTCTGTCTTTGATAGATCAAGCTACTTATTAGAGTAGAGCAATAAAGTGGGAATAGTAGGAAGCAAAGTAAGTGTGCAACGAGGATACAGTGCTTTTACTACGACGTTTTTGTGAGATCCAAGATATTTGTCCTTTGTTCTAATGCTCTACATTCCTTTATACACCTTTAACAGAATGTGAGTTTCAAGACAATGACTTTTAATTTGTTAAGGTATAAAACATTCATTAGAAAATTCGAACGTGTCAATCACAATAAATAATAAACATTAAAACATGATAGACATTTGTATGCTTTGTCTGATTTACTTTGTCTTACAGACGATACTTTGTCTTACAGATGATACTTTGTCTTATAAAGTTTGAAACAATGACTTTTCAAAAATGTTTTCTTGTCGAAAGATGTAGTGTTTGTCAACAATAAAACTTGCAAAAAAAATGAGGGATCTAAGATTATTTTTTGACTTAACAATCTCCCCTCTTTTGATAGTGACAAACATATTTTTGAAGAAGACTTATTTTTCTTGTCTTGTAGAAAAAATTTTGGTCTTGGTTAGATGAAAGCAATTTTTTGTGTGATTTTTAAGAGAACATATTTTCTTTGGCTTTGAAATATTTTATGTTAAGTGCAAACCATTTGCTTCTTCAAATGTAATAAGCCTTAGTACCTTAGAAGTAGCTTTCAATACATAAACAATTTGTTATTGGGGTAAGTCTTTGAAATCTATAATCAGACACTCTTAGTATGATACATAAACTTAAGAAACTATGCACAATTATTTGCATACAAACATACATACTTGCGTTTAATAGGTTCTATGTCATGATATTTCTATAACTTGCATTCAGAATAGATAGGTCATACAGACGATGCATCAGATAAATGCAACAAATTATGTAGGGAGACTCCCCCTAAAAACATGCATGTCATAGAGGCATTTACAAAGAAAAAAAGAAAAGTTCTATAAATAGAAAAAATCATTACTAAGAAGCATACAAAAGCTTACAAAGTTGAAGTACTACAAAGAAGCTCTTCATTTAAATTCTTGAAAATAGTTCTTTGTAGTTTGTTTGTGCTTAAGTTCAATAGCATCACGTCTAAAAGATACAAAGCTATCATTGTAACTCTTGTCAAATTTATTTGTAAGGGTTGAGCCTAGGGAGGCTTGTGAAAAAGAATACTTAGTGTTGAGCTTGGAGAGACTTGTTGAAAGAATCCTTGGGTTTGAGCCTAGAGAGGCTTGTTGAAAGAATACATGGTGTTGAACTAGAAAAGGCTTGTTAAAGAATACTTGTATCTTGTACAAGATAGTGGAACTCAATCTAGTTGGATTGAGAACTAGACGTAGTCTCTATGTTTGAGACGAACCAGTATAAAACACTTGGGTCACCTCATCTATTGATTTCCAGTATTTCGTCTATTACAACATTTGCTACTTCACTACAAAAGACATGAGTTTTTGATATACACTATTTAACTCCCCTTTCTAGTGTGTATTTTTCTCTCTAACACAAAGTAGTGTCAACTTTGCCTCTCACAAAACCATTGCCAAGTAGAAAACTACTTAGTTTGTCATACCAAGCTCTAGGAGCTTGCTTTAGTCCATAAAACGTATTTTGTAATTTAAGTACATGATCTTTGAATTCTGGATGTTCAAAACCAGGAGATTGTTTAATATCAACTTCCCTTTCAATAAAACTATTTAAAAATGAACTTTATGTGTGAATTTCCAATTCCTCTATGGTCTTGAAACATCATCTGGCTGATTCATCTTGATTTCTAGAGGTTCCAGGGTTTGAGTCACAATGTTTATCTCTATCGTCTGATGATCCTCAATCTGCAAATATGCAAAACCATCCTCTAGATCTAATAGTTTCCTATCAATCTTTTGATCACATTAAACCTCACATGGATTGACTCTTCCACCATAGAGGTTCTAGAGTTGAACACCTTATATGCCTTTGCAGTTTCAGAGTATCCAAGGAAGATCCCCTTGTCCACTTTAGAGTCAAACTTTCCAAGTTGATCCCTAGTGTTCAAAATGAAACACTCACATAAAAAGGGATGAAAGTATGATATGTTGGGTTTTCTTTCTCTCCATAATTCATAAGGAATGCAGTTTAACATGGGTCTTATTAATATTCTATATTGAATGTAAGACATAGAATTCACAGCCTCTGCCTAAAAATGTTTTGGCAAATTATTTTTGCAAAGGAGAATTCTAGCCATCTCCTACAAGATTCTATTCTTCCTTTCAACTACCTTGTTTTGTTGAGGAGTTCTCAATGAAGAGAAGTTGTGGAAGATACCTTGATTTTTGCAAAAGGTTTTGAAATCAAAATTTTGAAATTCTGTTCCATGGCCATTTCTGATAGCAAATGTGCAAAAACGTTTTTCATTTTGAACATGCTTACAAAATATTTCAAAGACCTTAAATGACTTGTGTTTGTGGCCTAAGAAGAATACCCATGTATATCTAGAATAGTCATCTACAATGACGAATCCATACTTTTTGCCTCCTAGGCTTAGTGTTCTAGTTGGACCAAACAGATCCATATGCAATAGTTAGTGATCTAGAAGTGGAAAAACCTTTCTATATTTTAAAGAAGATTTAATGTGTTTCCCTTTCTGACATACATCATAGAGAAAATGGGTTTTCCAAGATGTCTCAGGTAGTCCCTTTACTAAGAATTTGTTGCTTATTTTAGAAATATGTTTCATATGGACATGCTTGAGTTTTTTTATGTCAAATCCATCTTTCATCTTCTCTAGACACTAAACATCTTACATTCTATCTGCTCAAACTAGTCAAATTAATCTCATAGTCAAATCCATCATTGCTTGACTATGCATGAGTCTTTGTCGAAGACTACAGTATAACCATTGTCACAAAATTGACTTACGCTAAGTAGGTTATACTTTAGACCCTCAACATATAAAACATTATGTACAGTGGGTATAGATGCATTACCATCTTACCTATACCCTTTATTTTTCTTTGTCGCTTCCAAAAGACATAGACCCTTCATGTGGTTAGAGGTCTAGGAGCATAAACCTTTTTTTCGTCATGTGTCGTGAGCAGCCACTCTCTATGTACCAACTTGAATCATTCCTTCTTCCCACCAAGGAGATTTGTAATGAGAATAATTTGATATTTTGGTACCCAAATTTTCTTAGGTCCTCTTGTGTTAGTCTCGTTTACCATAGTTTGTCCCTTTCGTCTGTGAAGGTTTTACTTCTTTTTCACTGGCATAGAAGGCAGACTTAGGCTTCTTTTGAGATGTCTTGGGACCAGGATCAAAACGAAGACCACTTTTTTTTTTATGGAAGACTTCTATGTCTTAACAATATATTCATCTTTACAAACTTGGTTAAGTCCTTCCTAATTTTAATATTTTCACCCTCTAATGTTGTGATCTTAAGAGTTACACAATTGGTGATCTTATCTTTGAGACCCCTAACTTTTTCCTCAAACTTCAGTAGATTTTGCTTGAGTTCAAGATTTTCTTTTTCAAGAAGTTTTTGTTTTTCGTTAAGTTTCTTGTACTCAAGAGAAATCATATGAGAGTTAGCAAGTAAAGTTTCATAAGACATTTCCTCTTCATTAAATTCAGATGAACAATAACAAGATTAAGAATTTGCCTCAACATCTGCCATCAGACAGATGTTTACCTTTTCATCATCTGAATTGCTACTACTACTATCCAGGTCCTCCCACATAGGCATCAAACTCCTTTTGGTCTTTTTCTTGCTAGACCATATTTTCTTGAGTAAGGGATAGTCTGTCTTTATGTGTCTAAGCTTTTTGCACTCATAGAAAATGACGTCTTTATTCTCTAAAGATCCAGGCTTCTTGGATTTATCCTTTTTTTTGTGAAATGTCCTCAGTCTTCCTTTCTTTTTCACCATGCACTAGTGCAAAAAAGGGTATTTACGTCACCCAATTTACGTCGCAAACCACAAACACCGACGTTGTAAAAACGCGGTGGCAGTTTCGTAAATAAGTGGAGACTAATTTACGTCGGACCTCTCGTAGACCGACGTAAATTAGGTAATTTACGTCGGGTACCTCTATTCCGACGTAAATTTACGTCGGTTCCCTTTAGTCCGACGTAAATTTACGTCGGTCCCACCCACGTCCGACGTAAATTTACGTCGGAGTCCACCAAGGCCGACGTAAATTTACGTCAGCGAAGCCTTATCCGACGTAATAGTTCTCCTATATTGCCCCCAGAGTCCCATTTTCATTCCCGCGCTCACAGAGTCTCATCATTTGTAGAGTTCTTGGAGCTCTTGTTTGAGCTTTCTGTCTTAAACTCAGCTTTGAGAGCTTTGTCGTGTTCCTTTTTCTTGTTGGGTTCACAACTTTTCAAAGCAATAATATTGTTTACTTTGCTATGATCCCTGTTGTTGAGGTGAACTTCATGAGCTCAAAGAGCTCTAAGAAGTTTATCAAGCGTCAAGATCTTTAGGTCTTGAGTTTCAATGATTGTTGTAGCTTTGGACTCTAAGATCTTGGGTAAGTTGTCCACAATCTTTAAATTATTCTAAGATTTTGAAAACTTAGTTCCTAAGGATTTTAACCCATTGAGAATTGTTGGAAGTGTCCAAACATCTGATCAATGGTTTCATTCTCCTTCATGGAGAACAACTCATAGTGCCTCTAAAGAGTAGCTACTCTTTTAAGCCTCATGTCTTCAGTGCCTTCATGAGTTACCCTAATGGCATCCCACATTTCTTTGGCTGTAGAACGACTACAGGACTTGTTGTACTCGATTTTGGACAACACGCATGCAATGAGATAGCGTGCCTTGGTGTTATTCTATAGGATATTGTAATCTTCCTGAGTATATTGATCCTTAGGCTTAGTAACAACAACATCACCTTGTGTTATAATCCTCCATAGAGGATACTAGGTGGAGTTAATGAACATTTCCATTCGGTTCTTCCAATATGGGTAGTCTTCTCCATTAAAGGTTAGGGGCCTTGAAAGAGAAGCTTCTTCTAGTAGATATTGTCCTTCACTACTTTCTATTTGGATTTTTTTTCCTTTAGCATAGTTAGATGCTCAACCTCATCAAAGGCTAAGCTCTAATACCAAATTGTAGAGAAAAGATAGACACTAGAAAGGGGGTTGAATAGTTTATATCAAAAACTCACACGTTTGCAAGTAAGTGAAGTAGTATCTATGACAAACAGAACACTAGTAAGAGTAATCAATGGACACAAGAAGTTTTTATATTTTTTCACCTCAACCACCGAGGCTATGTCTAGTTCTTAATCCAACCAGATTGAGTTTCATTAACTTTCAAAGTTAGAAGTATTCTTTCACCAAGCCACTTTTGGCTTAACACAAGTGTTATTTTACTAGTCTCTTTTAGTCATTACCCAAGTATTTTTTTCTACAAATAAGCCTCTCTAGGATCAATCCCAAGTATTATTTTTTAGACAAGCCTCTCCAAGATCTACCCTATAATAATTCTTATGAAGGTATTACAAGGTTATTGTTGATGTTTCCTTTAGACTTGATTACAATAAAAGATTAAGTGCAAGAGATCTTTTGAAGATTTTCTATGTACGTGGTACTCTAATATGTTTTATGTGTTCTCTGTCTCTTTAAGTTCTCAACTCTTTTGAGTTCTAGAGTTTCTTATATAGTAATTTTGAAAGAGATGACTATTGCAACCTTTTGAATCTAATTCTCAAAATTGCTACGTCTTACTCCTTCATCTGATCTAGAGAGAGAAGAAGTATTCATTGGTGCATTAAGTGCTTCAATTAATGCCTTTCACCTAAACATACTCCTTATCTTTAATAAATCAAGCTACTTACCAGAGCAGAGTAACAAAGTGGGAATAGTAGGAAGTAAAGTCAATGTGCAATGAGGATACAGTGCTTGTACTGTGCCTTTTTTTGTGAGATCCAGGATCTTTGTCCTTTATTCTAATGCTTTACATGTTGTTATACACCTTTAACATAACGTGAGTTCCAAGACAACGACTTTTAATCTGTTAAGGTATAAAGCATTCATTTTAAAAATTCAAACGTGTTAGTCATAATAAATGATAGAAATTAAGAACATAGCAAACATTTGTATGCTTTGTCTGATTTGCATAAGATGCTACTTCGTCTTACAAATTTTGAAATAAAGACTTTTCAAAAATAATAATTTATTATCTAATAATATATTCTTTTTTCTCTCTTTCGTTATAAAAATGCATACATTGTTGTACTAAAAATCGAAAGTTTTAACATTTCAAACATCATAAGAAAATAATGACAAAACTAGTACATTTGCAAACATTAAAAAAATATATAATTAAGCCTTATTTCAATGATGATAGATCTATAATGTTTCCATGTAATATATAAACATAAAAAATTTGAAGAAAAAAAAAAAATACCTACTTTTCTAAAGATGTTTAAATTAAAAATTGATGGTCCAGGTTTGAAGTAATGACAGGATACCCGTTTGTGAGCAAAGAATTTTAATAAACTCAAAGATAGAGAGATAGTCGATGGGACTACTTTCATATGCTGCTAAGATAATGGAACCACAAGCTTAGCTAATTGATGATGAAATGGACATAATCAAATGGAATTGAAATATTTACATCAGACAGATTCAATTTAAAACGGTAAATCATATCTCTGTTCATAGTGGGGGATAGTTGTGCTATTCACCATTCATGATCAGTGTTGTCCTATTAATTGTATTTATTTGGCCCCATAAATTTGAAGAATTTTTTTGGTATGTGGATTTTGTCCCCACGGATTAAAATAATTCCTGGGTTTGATTGAAACTTTCCTGTTTTTATTTTTTAATCATATATGCATGACCTATGAAATACTGAATTATTGAGCTCATCAATTGTCATTTGTCAACTTTCTCTGTTTATGAAAATAATGATAACCAAAAAGATTTTTTTTTCTTCTTAATAAAATGGAGGCAAATAAAGGTCCCAATTTTTGTTTAAATTAATTCGAGAATTCCAAGCCAATTATTATGTTTAGGCTGAATTTTTAAAAGCTGGACCCACAAATCCATACGTTACAAGCACAAGTGATATGTATATCCTAAATAGCACAACAATTGGCTAATAGCTAATTTTGGCATGGTTACGTTGTAAATTTTAGTGACTCGAGCTTTTATTTACACACATATATATATATATATATATATATATATATATATATATATATATATATATATATATATATATATATATATATATATATATATATATATATATTTCTTTTATTAACTACTTTTAATCTTTATATACAATAGATCATTATATTTTTTTATTATTAAAAAAATTAATAATTTTTTTAGTAATTATTATTGTCTTTTAGTAGGGATGACAAAATAGGTTGTGGACCATGAGTTGATCATTAGTCAATCAAAAATTAGAAATCCGAATTAAACATTATGACCTGCTGATCCACCTAGCCTGACCCGTCCCACCTAACTCGCTAGACCAAATAGTGGGCTAGGATAAGCTGGCCTTCTGATCCGCCTATTTATTATTATTATTATTATTATTATTATTATTATTATTATTATTATTATTATTATTGTTGTTGTTGTTGTTGTTGTTATCTTATTTTTTTATTTAAGTTTAAATAATTCATGAGTTTTATTACATGTTTAATTTATAATTTTTTGTACAATAAATGTATTATACATTTGATTTTTATTATTATATGTAATTTGAGATTTTGTGTACAACTAATTTGTTGAGAATAATAATAATAATAATAATAATTATTATTATTATTATTATTATTATTATTTTATTATATAGAAAATTTGAGATTTGTGTAGCAAATCAAATCAAATATGTTATAATTTAATACTTATCTTATTATTTAGGTATACTAATTTATGTGAGTCTTTTATTTTTTTTGACATCAATCAACCAACCCTCTCACTCTTGGGAAGGATGGACTCGGAAGTCTAGTTCATCTTTTACCAGCATAAATAAGTTAAATTAACTCATTTTATCATCTCTACTTTTAATAACTATCCATTCTACTAATTTATTAATTAACTACATTTATTATTTAATAATATCATTTTATTTTTATTTTTTAAATAAAATATAAAAATACGAAATATTTTGACTCACTATAATATATATATATATATATATAATATGTTTAATTAGAAAAATTAGAATACTTGAATAGTCTAAAAATTTATAAACAACTTATTTATATTTATCTTATTTCATATATAAGTGTTTATGAAAATATTTAAATAAATTATAAAATATATTACGAGTAATTTAAAAAGTTTTTTTTTATTATTTTGTTAAACACAATTATAATTTATTACTTAACCTTTGCATAAACTTATTGAAAAATATCTATCTTCAAATTTTGTCATTACATAAATAATTTTTATTTTCATTTTTCTTTAAAAATCAGTCATTTTTTTCCCATTACATCGTCCAAAGGCAACTAAAAAAAAATCTAGAGTGACACTGAAAATTTATTGCAGGTAAATTTTCAACTAATATATAATTCCTTCTCTCTATTGCTTCATAAGTCATAACCTTCCACCACTCCTTCTCCCTCCGTCAAAAGCCTCCGTCTCCGCCGCAACTCCATCACCACCTTTAGCGTCTCGTACGACAACACGGCAAGGTCATCGGCCACATCGAAGCCATAACCTCTCTCCAAAGGTGACACCGTGGTCTTCTCTCCCCTAACCTTCTCCATGTTCTGATCATTATTTTTGTCATGTTTCAAGTGTCGTTGGTTTTGATTCATATCCAGATAGAAAAATTTCTGTTTACTACTATATTTGTAGTAGTACTAATTCTCATAATAATAGATTTAAACATAGTTCAACCCTAAAAAATCTTTTTTTTTCCCTAATAGTAATAAATTGAATTGAATTTTTGTAGTTTCCATTAAAGCTGAATCTGATAGGAGCTTCAATGCTTTGGTTTCATATCTCATAACATTGGACTCCCTAAATTGGATGATAGTTATAGGGTGTGAATAAAGTATATGATATGGTGGTTGACAATATTTGGATTTGATGCATTGACTACTAGAACTAAGCAAAACTTGGAAAGGCACTTAAGAAGGCCTTTGTGAAAAAACGTTGATACTCGTATGTTGGTTTCTTACAGGTTCCTCAAATATAACCTTTTGTGCATGTATAGTAACAAAATTATTTAATATTATTAAAATAGTTATATGACTGAGGATATACCGTAATATACATAAAATGTCATTGCATATACAAAATATATATAAGTACATATTTATTTAACATTATTATTATATATAATTTTAGTGTTAATTTTAAATGAAATTCAACAAAATATATATATATATATATATATATATATATATTATCACAATAATTTATATTTATATTTTTTACCGGATCATATATTGTATCTTTAATGTAAGTAAAAGTAACTTTTAATTGTTGTTATAGAATCATGTGTATCAATTGTTAAAGTAACTATTTTTAGTCCCTAGTAGTTATTTTAAAGTAGATGAATAACAAATATTTTAATGATATAATACGAACTTTTAGAAACATTGAATACTGACATAATATCACTAACAGTATATATGTAATAATTAGAATGTTCACTTAATCTTTTAATGTACGAAATGTAGTTAAAAATGATCACAAAATATTAGAGACTAAAAATAATAGTTCAATTTTAGAAGGATGAAAAATAAGGAAAAAATTTTACAATGACTAAAATCAAAACTAGTTAATTTTGAAGAATATTTTTAAGTCTTTTATTTTATTTTCAATTTACAATTTTTAAAATTTTTTTAAAGTAAAATAACATCTTATAAATACTTCAATAATGATATATTCAAACACTTTAAAATTATATAAGTGTTTGTTAATATGTATATCAAAATGTAACAACTTATTGAACTTTAAGTACTAATAATATAAATTTTTATTACATAAGAGTTTATTAAATAATATCCTAAATAAGTTGTTTATCAAAATGAATATATCATCTTAAGAGTATTTTTTTTTATTTTTTTAAAGATCCACTCACTTGTCTAAGAGACTTAAATTAAGTAGCTCCAATTTTTATTGTATTTTTATGTAAAAGGTGATGACGAGATTTTGAACTTATGATTTAAATTTCCTGTAACTAACCTTAGCAAGTCTATGCTATACTAAGCAATACAGTTCGATCACATGGATAGGGTCGTGGCTGTCTTAAGGCAATCAAAGCCACATTCTTAGGCGCCCTTCAATAACTTCTAATTTTCTATCAATTATTGAAAAAATATTAGCTTATACAATTTATTAAATTATTTATGGTTGATTTGTTAGTAAGATTATAAAATTTAAGTACTTGAATATATATATATATATATATATATATATATATATATATATTATTGATATAAATTATTTGAGAAGTTGATTATGTCAATCAAGTTATAATAAATAGTTTAGATTTTCTTTAATTTAAAAAAAAAACATTGAAATAAATATAGATATTAAATTTGTAAAAAAAATATATGATCTATAAAAACTACTTTTATAAAAGTGATGGTGATGAGACATGCATATTATTAATTTCTTTGGTTCGTATATAAAAATAGTTTTGATCATTTTGCGTATATATTAAATAGTTTATTTTGATATTCATAGATTATTTGAACAAAATTTAAAATATAAAATCACTTTGATCTGTGTATATCAATCTTAATTGTTGAGAATTCTAAAAGAGAAGAAATTGAAAGCAATTCTATTAATTATGAACAAATTTAAGTTTTAGTGAGGATTAGTTTGACATCATTGCTCTTAACTATTTTTTAAATTAGAAAATATTAAAAAAAAATCAACATGAATGTACATTCAAAGTATTAAACTATATTAAAAATGATTGTTTCCATTTTTGAAAGATATTTTCAATTTTTTATATTTTAATTTGAAAACAATTATGTTACGAGATAATGATTAAATGAATTGTGATATCGAAATTGTGTGATTGTCAAAATTTAAGAAATTTTCATTTCAAAATGGTTTTATAATAAAATAAAACTAATAAACTATATTAGAGTATGAGTTATAAAAATATTGTCTAAGTTCTCAAATTTCCTAGACATACTCCTGTTTATAGAATCAATGACCTATCTATATACACACAACCATGATTTATATTATTATATAGTGTTTACACAAGGAGAGCCATTAATTAATTAATTAATATAAATTGAAAGGCATTTATTAGGGTACGTACGACATATTATGACGACCCAAAGAGTGTGCGAGTCTCCACTTGGTGTTGTTGACTTCTCCGATGAGAACATGAAGCCGGGTGGCGATGCATGGCTTGAAGCCTGTAAAGTGGTGCGGAGAGGATTTGAGGAGCATGGTTGTTTCCTAGCACGCTACGACAAGGTTGGTCCACACCTTCTCAACTCAGTTTACTATGCAATGGAACAACTCTTTGGTCTTCCCTTGGAAACAAAAAGGAAAAAAACAAGTGATAAACCAAACCATGGCTACACTGGGCAAGTACCTGCATCTCCCTTATTTGAATCTTTTGCCATTGACAATCCTTCCAGTATTGAAGACTGTCAAAAGTTCACACACGTTATGTGGCCAGAAGGAAATCATCGTTTGTGGTATTTAAATTTCCACTTTTTTGTACATATTTGTGTCTAGTTTGTTTATTGATTAATCATGTTTAAATTACTCTTTCACACCTCATTTTATTCTATTGGTTCAATTAGGTTAAATTTGATCATTAAATTTAAAAAAACTTGCAATATGATTTTTAAACGGTGTTGGCCTTTGTACAATACATATCATTTTTTTTATTGTATCACTTGTATAAAGAGTTAATGACCTCAGTCTCAGTTCTACTAAAAAAAATCATGTTGAATTGCTTTTAAAAATTAAAGGGTCAAAATTAAATCTTTTAATAATAAAAAATTAATTTGGGTTAATTAAAAAGATTTGATTATATTTTTAGTCCATTAAAACAAGTGAAAGTGTTATTTAGCCATTAATCATCAGATGTAATTGTGTTTTTCTTACGTATTTTGTTTCTCGTGAATAGTGAAAGTGTCAACGAGTATGCAAAGTTGTTAAAAGAACTAGACCAAACCGTGAAGAAAATGGTGTTTGATAGCTATGACTTGGACAAGCTGAAATGCGAGTCATTCCTCGAATCAACCAATTATGCTTTTCGAAGCTACAAATACAAGATACCTGAGATGGATGAGAGCAACGTGGGAGTGAATTCTCATACAGACTCAACCTTCATAACCATATTGCATCAGAGGGTAGATGGCTTGGAAGTTAAACTAAAAGATGGAGAATGGTTTGGTGTTGATGCCTCACCTTTGTTTTGTGTCATGGCTGGTGATGCCTTTATGGTATGCTTCTATACAATAATTCCATAGTATAATATAAATTTAAATATGTTTTTAATCGCTTAAATAAAGTAAATTTGTTTTTAATTTTTAAAATTTTAAATTTATTTTTAGTCGTTGTAATTAAAAAAAAAACAATAAAGACTTGCTTTTAGTCCTTATGCTGAAATGTTGCAACTAAATCTGTAAAAGAAAAAAAAATATATCATGTTACTTATTTATCTATTAGCATTCTTATGAACAAAAGGGTTACATGAAATATGTTATTGGAAGTCTAGAGTGACTAATAAAAATGTTTTTTTTGAATATTTTATAAGAGTTAAAAAAAATAGATTTGAGAGGATCTAAAACAAAATTTATTTCAAATTATTTAAACTTAAAATACATTTAGTTAAATTTTATTGTCTAAGCTTTTTAGTTTTAGTTTTGTAGCCATGGAATCAGTATTTCCAAATTTCAGAACATTTGATTTGACAAATATTTCATTTCTTGGCTTAGGTATGGAGTAGTGAAAGGATACGTGCTTGTGAACATCGTGTTATCTTGAAATCGAAGGTAATGAGGTACTCCTTGGGATTACTATCATACAGTACAAAAAAGGTGCAGACATTAGAGGATCTAGTCGACGAGGAGCATCCTATACGCTATAAGCCATTTGACCATTATGCATACGTTGGTTTCCGTTTCACAGAAGAAGCCGTAAAATGTACAAGTCGAATCAAGGCATTTTGTGGAATTTAATTTGAGACAGCCTATGTTTCATATGAAGGAACTGAAGACAATTTCATATGCACCTCTATAATAAGAAAAGAATAATTGGCATGTGTCTGAAGTTGATTGTTATAGTTGTGTTTGTCCGGTGCAACTTATCAGTTTATATATTATAAATTTTCTTGCTTCTAGAAGTAAATAATTCAGTGTGTTATTGTAAATTTTCTCTTTCAGATGAAATATGATTTATTTAGTGTACCGCCCAACCATGATGGATAGAATTGCTCTCACAATGGGTATCCATGCATGATAAAATGTTTAGGATTTCAATCTAAAAAAAATTATTATTATAAGAAAATTGTCATATGACACATATTTTAACATAAAAATTGTCGTCAAAATTTATTTTTATTTATATAATAAATATAATATATGTTAGTATATTGATAAAATGTGTAAGTATTTACTATATTTGTTGGAATTATTGAAGATTGTTGAGTTAATTACTGAAATCTCTCTTGAAGATCTTCATGAAAATTGAAGATGTTTTAGTTTTGATGATGTTAGCATTAGTTGTGATAAGTTTGCTTCGTTTTTTTTTATATATTTTATGGCCTATATGTTGAAAAGGATATTGTATTGCTTGTTAATTAGACTTAGGTATGAATGTGTTTGCTTATTAATATTATCTTAATGAATTAATTTTAAAATTACATCTTGTTTTAGAAAGCATAAAACTAAATATTTCTCATTTCATGTGAAAACATAATGTAAGAAATTACAAAGTGTTTTGACATAAAATGAAACTTGGTTCATTCAAAAGAATTCAAGGTTAAGTCATGTAATAAATTATTATGAGGTAATAGATTACTGAAACTTAGTTTTGAATTTGAATTCAAAGTTCTCTCTATGATAATCGATTACCTATTGATGTAGTTGACTACCATGGTGACTTTTGAGTGAAAAAAGTGAAACAAGTTGAAAAAGTATCAAGATAATCAATTACTAACATTAGTAATCAATTACTAACATTAGTAATCGATTACATATGTTGAAAACTGAGTTTTATGGTTCCTAGAACACGTGTTAATCGATTACCAAAATTAGTAATCGATTACCACAGTTCTTGTTTCAACTGATTTCAGTTTCATTAAAAACTGGTAATAGATTACCTATTATTGGTAATAGATTACTACTGTTATGAGTTTTTAATGATGAAATCTTATCTTCTCTATAAATATAACTTTTTTCATAAACTTAAAAGAAGGATGACATATTTGATTAGAGAAAGAAAGGAAAAAAGAAAAACATTTTCAAGATCTGGAAATCATTTTTGAGTGAAGATCAAAACAAATTTTCAAAACAACTTTTCAAGAGCAAGTCTGAAAAACAAGAAAGATGTCTTCTTGAAAAAGAAATTCAAGAACTTCAAGATTATTGAGCTAATCTTTGTGGAATATTACTCTACACATTAGGTATATCAATTCTAATCTCTAACCTTTTGTTTTGTATGACTGGGTATGTGACTCTTTGAAATAAGGGTATCTCAAGAAAAAGTTTAAGAGAAATATTGAGATAGGTTTTCTTAAGTGGATGCTTGAGGTGTAAGAATTCTATTGTTTGTGTAATCTTGTGGGATCAAGATTAGGTGATTGAGTTTTTGATTATAATATTGCTTGTACGTAGGGGTGGGTATACGGACTGGTCTGACCCGTTTAAGACTCAGTCCGTAAAATCCGCATTTTATATGGGCTGGATAAGTCCAGTCCGTAAAATAAATAGACTTATTTTTTAAGTCCGTATCTAGCCCGCCAAAATTCGCAGATAACAGACCGCCGCGGGCCTAAATAATAGTTCAAAAAAATAAATTTTTAAAATATAAAAATACATAAAATTAGAAGAATTTTTTATTTATTTATAAGCTAAATTTTATCATACTAAAATTTATCAATAGTTAAAATAGTTTAAAATACTAAATATTAAAATATTAAAATAAAAATAATTACAAATACTTAAATAATAGTATCAAACTTTCAATAATAAAAGTATTAAAATGTCATAAAAATAATTCAAATGACAAAAACATATTAACTAAATATAATTTTAATGTCATAATAATTTAAAAAATTAAATACACAACTTATTATTAAAATCTTAATATTTAAAATATTAATTAGTGAAGTCCACGAACTAGCCGGCGAGCCCGCAGACTTCACGGGCCGGGCTCAAAAATCAAATATAATTATACGAATTAAAAAAAAATAGGTCCACTATCCGCGAAATCCACGGGCTTACGGACCGATCTGCGGACCCGGGTCCATCTACCCACCCCTACTTGTACATGGTGTTTGTAAAGAATATTATAGTTGAAAGATTGGATTTAGCAGGGAGCTAAGTCTGAAATTGGATATAGGCCTTTGTATGGCTGAATTAGTATAGATCACTGTGCAAATTCTCTCTTAACTTTCATACCTTGTTATAATTCATGTTGAATTGATAAAAAAAATTCCAAGTGAAAGAAACGTTTTCTTGAATATTATCAATTGTTGATTTGTGAAATCTGATATGATATATGCAATTTGGTAATAAAGTGAAAGAAGGTAACTACTAAAGTCAATTTGGATTACAACATCTATTCCACTCACTGCTACATGATACATATTTTACATCGGTTCTGCGAAGTCATCTACATTGGTTCTAAAATTGATGTAGAATAGAGCGACTTAGAAAATCTATACCTTTTTACATCGATTTTAAAACTGATGTAGATTATGCATAAATTTACATTAGTTCTCAGGAAAATCGATGTAGATTTTTGTATACTTTTACATCGGTTCTCAGAGAAACCGATGTAGATTTATGCATAAATCTACATCAGTTCTCAGGAAAATCGATGTAGATTGCATTTTTTAAAAAAAAATTATGCTTGTTTTTATATTCTTTCTAATTACCCGTAATAAACATATATATAAATATTAGAAAGATTTTTCATATATAAATATAATGGACAAATATTGGAGGAGAAAAATTGGAGCAGCAGATTTACACTATAAGAGAAAAGGAAAGGTATATAAGAATAGGAATAGTTACTTCCACTAAAATGGGAAAAAAAATTAGAAATAATATAGGACAAACATTCAACTTAAAATAAAAAAGAAAAGGCAGGAAAATGCAATTTCCAAAAATGAATTAAAAATTTACAAGACAATAAAACAAACTTGTAAATTAATCATTTGTAATTGAAACAGAATAGATAAAAAAAAAAAAAAATGAAATATGGATGCAATAACTTGATGTTAAGCCTCCCTAAATGATGGAAAGGGTTAGGAGGAGTGGTAGATGATTTCTCCTTAGCTTCTCCTTTGCTCGGATCTTCTTCAAGGAGATGGAAACCACAATGATGAACACTAGATGGAGGATGATTCACGGATTGGAAGAAGGCTTAAGCCTTGGATGGAAGCATCCAAGCTTAAGGTTCAAGGGAAAGCTCACTTCAAAGAGGAGGAAACCTAAAAGGGTTCCTAAAAGTGTAGCTCTCTAAATTTGGTGACTCTTGAAGAAATTTGGCTGAATAAGCTCTCAAATTTCATTATTCTCAAAAGTGAATACAAAAATGTGAAGGGAGGACTTAAGTATGCACGGAAATGAAGCACATAGGCACCTAAACCAAAGCTACACAAATTGGCGCCTAAAGTTTGAATTCAAATTTGAAATTTGAATTCAAACTTTGGTTCACATGTGTAAGTCCGAAAATTTAAGTACCAAGGTGCATTTAGGTCTGATTTGAGAGTCATTTAGGGTTAATTTGAGTGTCACATGTTCAGCCACCAATGGTGCAAAACATGTGACTCAAATGTAACTTAAATGGCTTCCAAATTAAACCTAGTTTAACCTAATTAGCATACTTTAGTATTCCTTGTATTTTCCTATTCTAATGACCTAATTACATTGGTCAAACAATTACAATGGAAAGGAAAAATTACAAGAATGAAAATGAGCCCAATATTGGGTACCAAAAGCCCAAAGGCCCATGAAGCCCAAAACTAGGCCTAACTAGCCTAAAACTTAAAATGCTATTCTATGTGGTCCAAAATACAAGACCAAAATATATGATACCTATACTAACATCATGTATACAAAACATATGAAATTAGCTATAACAAAATATGGCCCATGAAAAGTTCAACTTGGCCCTTCCCAGGCCCATCGGGCCCATTGGGCCTTGACTGGCCCACACCTTCATGTCTAACCAACTCCTCTTGGCTCCTTCAATATGTCACCTCTTGCCTTCCTAGGCATGATTCCATCACTAAATGTACGAGACTATAAAAGTCCTGTAAAAGTGTCATATATACAAATGCTCAGCCTATACTAAGATTAGCCCACCATCACTAACATACTCTAATAAATATCACAATTTAGTTTCACCGCATAACAGAGATACAGAAAACTTGGTTCAAGAACCCGAAAATAAATTCTGTACAATTGAAAGAATCACACCAAATTTGACTTGGCAACACATGGAAACCCCTGTATATAGACCTGAAATCCAAAAGTACACTGCAAAAAATCGAACATGTTAGCATTCCTTGTAGGAGGAATGAAATAGCCCCTAGGCAACTCTGGCAAGCCACTGTAATACTTCAAAGCTGAAACAGCTGCTTGAACCTAACAACCATTTTTTTATTTAACAAGTAGACATTATTAGAGATGAAAAAATATAAAAAAGAAATTGATGCACAAAGACATTTTCTCCAACATACATGAATATCAAAATAAGATATATAAAAAAAAATATACCAGCACAACAAACATTGGCTTCCTACATAAAGCAACTTTGTTTCCTTCCAAAATTCTTTAACCGTGGAATAATAGAAGACTCATCACTATTGCAATGTTTTACATGCTTATGTTTATCCTAATGTGATTAAAAATATTCATTGGTGCAAGAATAATTTCAACTGGAAAATATAATGGATAATTAATGGTTTCATCATATATGCCCAGTCCCACTAGTAAAACCGCAAAAACCACCACCCCCAACAGAATCCCAGTTTGATAACAGTAAAAACTTGTTATCTTCTGTGGTACAACAGTATATCTGGCATTCAAGAGATCATACACAATCAAGAAAACAGTAACAAGTAACAGCAAGAAAGAAAGAAAAGAAAAGAAATTAAAATAAAAACAACACAATTTAGAGTGAGGAGGAAAGATCATCAATTCTAGTAAAAAAGTGAAATACTGCAAAGGAACAAAAGTGTTGAAAAAGGAAAACCCTCTCAAAACTGCAAAGCAACCCATTTGTAGAATAGACAACAAAGCTCCCTAATAACAAATATTTCGCAACAATAACAATGCAAGGAACTGTTAATATTTTATATTGCAAGGAGCGCCAAGAAGTCAAAAACCAACCTCATCAGGAATTTCTTTACTCAACTGCTCAAGTACTGTCCCCAAAACCTTTAAGGTAGCAAAAACCCTTTTCCTCTTCACAGTGTTGCGCTCCAACCTACATTCAGAAGAAAACACTTGATGAGGGCAGAAATAAGCATAATCAACATAAATCATGTAGCAGGTATAAATTAAAATCCAAGACAGAGATAGAAAATCATTAAAATTTGTAATGAGCTATTATTTTGGGTAAATAGTGAATAGTGAAATTTTCAGGTTTGGGCGAAGCGGCAAGGACGACGACGCGCAGCGGCAACGGCGACGAGCAGCGGCAGCGGCGACAACGCGTAGCGGCGACGACGCGTAATGGCTCCGATGGACGAATAGCGCTGAGGGAGGGTTTTGGAAAATTAGGGTTGAAATGAGAGTTCTTCATAGAGAGAGGGTTCTCATGCTTCTCAATACTACATCGGTTGGGTGAACCGATGTAAACCTATTTATAATTATTCATAAAATTACCATCGTGTATTCAATACTACATCGGTCCCATTAAAAACGATGTAGAACACTCAATATTTACATCGGTCCCAACCATAACCGATGTAAATATGCTTTATATTATATACTTATTTATAAAAATGCCACCGTATTTGATTTTTACATCGGTTTTACCTAAACTGATGTAGAATTGACGACGTTAAATAATAACTTTCTAGTAGTGACTATATGTATTAAATATGATAAATTGTATCTTTGATTGGTGTGTAATCTGAATGTGATTAGTAAAATTTGCATAAGAAAGAAATAAATTAATAAGAAAGCAAGAAAGACCATTATAAGTCATCTAAGTGAAGAATATATTCAACCCCCTTCTGGATTCGTGATCTACTCGGGACTAGGAGTGGGTATATGGGCTAACCCAGCCCATTTAAGGCCCGACCTACAAAGCCCACATTTTTAACGAGTCGAATAAGTCTGACCCGTAAAATAAATGGTCTTTTTTTTAAAGGTCCGTATCCGCCCCATAAAACCCGCAGTTAAATAGGTAAACCCACGGGCTTAGTAAAAACTTCAAAAAAGATTATAAAGAAAAATCCTTCCTTCCCTTTTTCTATGCCAAGAATATATAGGAGAGAAATATATTAAAAAATTATATTAAGATATAAACATCAAATAATCTAAAATAAAAAATTATAAAAGTCTTAACATACAAAGATTTACACATTTAAATTAAAACATTAAAATATCAACATATGAAATTTGTACATTTAATATAAAATATATTTATGCATAAAAAAATCTACAACATATTAAGTTAGCAAAAGTGTAATATACTTTAAATATTAAATATAAATTCAACACTTATTACTTATACTTATTTATTAAAAAAAAATACTAAAATCACTCATTATTTAAAATTTCTCATAAATTTAAAAGGAAAAAATATATCTCTCTTAAACGAGCTAGCTCGTAGGGATTGCGAATAAAGCCCGTGAAATCCGCAAGCTTCGCAGGCCGGACTTAATTTCTTCTATAATTATGTGGATTTTTAAAAAATAGGCATGTTAACCGTGCAGGCCGCGGGCTTTGCAAATTGGCCCGCAAGCTTGAGCTCATACACCCACCCATACCTGAGACCAACAATTGGTACCAGAGCTAAAATTTGATAATTACTCAAGTTAGATCCTTAGAACCCTTAGAATGACTAGTAATCAATTACCTTTTGCTGACGTTGCCTCCATAAACAGATCCCTTCTATTTTGTGGTAATAACTATCCTTTTTAGAAAGTGAGAATGAAAATCTTTATATAATATGTTCATAGGAGTATTTGGCAGGCAGTAATTACCAATTACAAAATTCCTACAATAAATGTAGAAGGGAAAATTGTAACATCCCATTTTTCAAAAAATACTATTATTATTATATAGTATTTTGTCAGAATTATTTTATTATTATAAGAAAATATTATTTTGTACATTTTAAATAATTATTTTATACATATTAAATAAATATTTTTATTAGCGTTTTAAATAATTAATTATATATTTTAAAGGATAATTGAAGAGTCGACTAATTATATACTTTATTATAAAATCTAAAAGGTTGATTTTATAGGATATTTTGATATTGAAATTATATTATTATATTTTGAGTTAAAAATATTAAAACTTGAATAGAAAGTGTAAGATAAATTATAAAATGAAGTGTTCAAAACCTAGAGAAAACTAGAAACAAAACTAGTCTTAAATATCTTTGAAACTTCTCTAGTACATTCATACTTTCTATACCATTTTTCTCCACCACTAATAAGTCTTTTTAGTGCTCACATTCAGTTTTTTTTAAAAGAAAAAAGAAAAATAAAGAGCCAAGAAGACAACCAAAGAAAAGAACAAAAGTATACAAAAAGTTTGTGAAAAAGTGAAAAGAAGTTGAAACAAATTTTAGAGCACTTGGTATTATATTTTTGGAACTTATTTCTTGGCTTTAATCTCTATTTTTAGTGGATGGATATACCTTCTAATTGTTCAAATTAATTGCACAAATTTTTGTTTCATTTTGTAATCAACTCTAGAGTCATTTATAGGACTTTTGCTTTGAAAGCTAGCGTTGAAATTGTTCTTTATTTTCTTGCTTTGTATTTTTTAATATTCTTTAAGTTTGTCACATCTCTTCCTACTTAAGTTTAGTCTTTCTTAATTGTGCTTTTCAGTTTTGGTTTTTGGCTTCTTGTCTCTCTTTGTGCATTGTGCATTCTTATGGTGTAGGTACACTTTCAAGGACTCGTCACTTGATAGATGTGGATAATTTGAGACACATTGGATCAACTTCAAAGGGGGCATCAACTTGGAGAGATTGAGGCACCTCCAAATTTGAGAGAAACACCTTAGTGAGGCTAACTTGGGTGTTCATTTTGCACCAAAAAAATTGAAGGAAGGAAGGCTAGCAACGAAATTAGAGACGGAAATATTCCATTGAAAGAAAATTTTTCACAAAATTAGTCACAAATTTCGTCTCCAAATCTTATTCAAATTTCTTTTTCAATAGTTTGAATTGTATTTCATTTGCATTTCAGTTGTATTTCATTTAGTTTCATTTTGGGTTAATTTCCTTGATATTTCTTGCCTTCCTAAGCTTGTACTTGACCTTTAAGAGTGTTTTGGGAAGCCTTTAGTGTTCTCCCACCTCTCCTAAATATTATTAGTTAAACTTAATACTCACTAGTACTTATGGAAGTGTCCTAAGGGGCTCCAAGTGTCACTTAGGCTTTCACTAGGGACTGGTCTAGTTTTACTAGCTTTATAGTTCGTTTAATACTTGTGAAAGTGTTCTAAGGGGCTCTAAGTGTCACTTAGACTTTCACCCTAGGGAAAAGCTACTAGTATATATTTTAATTGCTTTCCGTTACTTGCTTTAAATTAGTATACTTGTTTAAGGGCGTTCTTCATTAGCCAATTTGTTTAGAAGGCTATATTTTTGCCTATTAGGGGCCTCGTGCACACACACACTAAAAAGTTTTTGTGAAAATCTTTATCACTTCAATCTTTGCTTCTATTTGCAAATTTTGTGAAAATCTTTTCAAGCAAAGATGAGTGATTATTCTAGCCATAGTAGTGTTCATGGTTATAACTCCCATAGTGATAGAAGTACCACTAAAAAAGAAATTATGCAATTGAAAGAATATATTAGGAAAAAGGAAGAGGAAAATATAAAAAAGAAGAAAATAGAAGTAATAATGAGGATATTAGAGAAATTTTGGCCAAACTTATGGTTAGCCATACTAATGGGAATGGTGAAACTAGCAAGCCCAAGGGCTATGATGATGTTGGGCCTTCCAAACCTAGACAACATGATGGTGAAGGACCTTCTAAGCCTTCTAAAGGCAAGCATGTAGAAGGAGCCTCTAGGCCCAAAAGCCAACATACACACTCCCACATCACTTCAAGTGAAGGGTTTTATAGTAGTCATCATGATGATAGCTATTATCAAAGATCCTCTAGGAAAAATAGGCCTAAGCAATAACAACATTCCCGTAGATAACCTAGAGTGGACCTTCCTCCCTTCCATGGTAAAGATAATGTGGAAGATTATCTAGATTGGGAGATGTAGGTGGAACAACTCTTCACTTGCCACAATGTGAGGGAAAAGAAGAAAGTTCCCATGACAACCCTAAACTTTCAAGATGCAAAATTTTGGAAATACTTATTCTCTCATTGTGGATAGTGGTTCATGTAAAACTTTTTGTAGCTCAAGGTTGGTTAAAAAGCTTAACTTCACTTCTATTGTCCATCCTAAAGCTTATAAATTACAATGGTTAAATGAGGATGGACCATTAGAAGTCAAGGAACAAGTAAACATCTTTTTCTCCATTGGGAAGTACAAGGATGAAGTTTTATGTGATATCATACCCATGGAGGCAAGTCATGTATTACTTGGATGACCTTGGCAATATGATAGCAAAGTTATCCATGATGGCCTTACTAACAAAATAAGCCTCGCTCATATGGGCAAGAAATATGTGTTGACTCCTCTATTACTTCACAAACCTTAGAGGATTAACTCACAATGAAAAAGAAAATAAATCGTGAAAAAAAAGAAGAAGAAAGAAAAAAGCCAAAAATAATAACCCATTAAGTCTTAGTGGGGAGGAAGAGGAGGTAATTGAGTTGGAGCAAGGTGTCTCCTTCAACATCGTTGTTCCTAAAAGTACTTTTTCTCTCAAACATGAAATAAAACAATCATTTCTAGTAAAACAACCTTTTTACCTTCTCTACATTAAAGAGATACTAGTTGTCACCAGTCTTGTAAATGAATTTAATGATCTATTTCCTAAGGAAGTTCCTAGTGGACTTCCACCTTTAAGAGGAATAGAACATCAAATTGACTTGATTCTTGAAGCTAGTCTACCCAATAGGCCTACTTATAGAACAAACTCCTAAGAAACAAAAGACATTAAGAGTCATGTTGAAGACTTGATGAAGAAGGGTTGGGTTCAAAAGATCCTTAGCCTTTGTATTGTGTCTGTCATATTAGTGCCTAAGAAAGATGGGAAATGGAGGATGTGTATATATTGAAGAGCTATAAATAACATCACCATTTAGTATAGGCACATAATCCCTAGGTTATATGATATGCTAGATGAGTTACATAGGGGAAATACATTTTCCAAAATTGATCTTAAAAGTGGTTACCATCAAATAAGAATTATAGAAGAAGATGAATGGAAAATCGCTTTGAAGACCAAGTTTGGTTTATATGAATGGTTAGTCATGCATTTTGGCTTAACTAATGCCTTTAGTACCTACATGAGGTTAATGAACCATGTGTTTAGGGATTGCACAGGCAGGTTTGTAATCGTTTATTTTGATGACATCCTAATATATAGTAAAAGCCTAGGTGAGCTTCTAGGTCATCCTAGAAAAGTATTAATTATTCTAAGAGATAGTCACCTCTATGCCAACTTAGAGAAATGTATTTTTTGTCAAAAAAATGTTACATTTTGGGATTCATAGTTAGCAAAGTGGGAGTTATGGTTGATCCTAAGAAAATTAAGGTCATCCAAGAACGACCCACCCCTAAGAGTGGAGGAGGTATTAAGAGCTTTTATGAGTTAGCAAGAATATATACGAGGCTTGTAAAATATTTCTCCACTCTTGCATCTCCTCTTAATGATTTGGTTAAGAAATATGTGCCTTTTATTTGGGGTGAGAAACAAAAAAAAAAAAATTCAACAACTTAAAAACCAATTCTAGATCTTCCAAACTTTTCCCAAACCTTTGAGCTAGAATGTGATGCATTTTGAATATGCATAGGTGTTGTGTTACTTCAAGGTGGCTACCCCATTTTATACTTTAGTGAAAAACTAAGTGGTCCCACCTTGAACTATCTTACCTATGAGAAAAAGCTATATGCTCTTATTAAAGCCCTCCAAACATGGGAACATTACTTAGTGATTAAAGAATTTATGATTCATATATATCATGAGTCACTTAAGTATTTGAGAGGGCAAGGTAAGTTAAACAAAAGTCATGCTAAGTGAATTGAATATTTAGAACAATTCCCCTATGTTATCAAATATAAGAAGGGAAAAAGTAATGTGGTAGTTGATGCTTGATAGTACATTTTGGTAAGCAACTTTGTATGAATTTATTTGGCCTTTTTGACCTTTGTATGTGTCTTATATTCATGTTTTGGCTTAGATTTATGATAGTGGTATTATTTGATGATTGTTGTAATTTTTACTCATTTTTATTTTTATTTTTACCGACTTGAACACTCTATCTTGTGCAAGCCATATCTTGAGCTCCCAAACTTTGATTGGTATGTTCTTCATACCATTAGAAAGCTTAGAGAGTGTGCTACAACTTCTCTTCTGAAGTCTAGAGCCAATTCATATTCAAAGAGGTTCCAAAATGAAGTTCAAAGTTGCGGCTTAATGTAGTTTCACTACTAGACTTTCTCTTATTACATGCGATTTTTCCTGCAAATTTTGTATTAAAATCCGCAACAAACATTATTCCTACGAATTTTTCTGCGAAATTTTATCTGTAGGTAATACCTTCATGGATAATATGTTTTTGCGAATTTTAAAATTCGCAAGAAATTTTCTTGCAAAATTTCTTGCGAAAAAAATTCGGAGGAAAGTTTCCTGCGAATTTTTTCCCAAGAAATTCTGCATGAATATTTTTTACGAAAAAAATCAAACAAATTACTACAAATTCTATTAATAATTCTTCAACTTTCAAATGCTCACAATGAATTCATCTGAAGCATTTGTTTCCACGCCTCCAACATGTGATACATAATCTTTTAAACTCTAAGATTGTAGATTATAAGCCTAACACTCAACCATACAAATCAACTTGTAAGGTAAATGTTGCCCCAACTTATATACTCTTTAATTGTTTTATTTTCAATCCATGTGGAACTTGAAGTTTTTTTAAAATGTTAAACTTATAAATTTAAATATTTTTTTGATTTTTCTTGCAGATTAAAATTGGCAGGAAAATCCACAGGAAATGTTTCCTGCGAAATTTTTCTACCATGTAGTAAACATTACTTGCAAATTTATTTTTGCAAGAAAATCTGCAAGAAACAAAATAAAATTCTTACAATATTTTCTGCAAATTTTTACTATGGAAAAATATTTCTATGATCATTAAAATTGTAGCAAAATCTGAAAAAATTTCTTGTAGATTATTTTTTATAAAAAAATTTGTAAGAAATATCTATAAATTATTTTTTGCAAATAAATTCGTAAATTTTTTTTTGAAATTATTATTGCAAAAAAATTCGCAAAAAATTTCTATAAATATTTTTTTGTAGGAAAATTTGCAAGAAAATGACACTTTCCTAGTAGTATTTTATTTTGTTGTTTCTAGTTTAAACTTTAATGACTTGTAATTAGTGTATTAGTGACTTAATTAGTGTTCCAGGCCTTGTTTAGTCAGACTTAGGCTCATTTAGCTGTCTATACATAAGTGTAATTACATTGGTGTGTGTCGCCACCGGCCCGAAACGGGCTTTCGGCATTCGCGAAGGATGGCTTGACTCTTTTATTTGTTTAAAAATATGGATTGCTAGAATGACTTATTCTCAAACTGAGACCTCGTCAAATGAGCAATTTTATTAAAAGGCTCACCAATCCATGTTAATCCCAAGCGGGACCCTCCATGGATTAGCGGTTTTCATAAAAAGGAAGGGTTCATGGAGTCGCCACCAATGTTTTACTCAAAACATTGGAAAAAGAGATTTAAGGCAATCGATTCAAAAATCGACTTCGGCCATTACAACCAGAGTCGGGTAAGGGAGTCGGTTACGCGTGGGGAAGGTGTTAGCACCCCACAGCGCCCCTTTCGGGTTCCCTATGACAGATTATTTAAAAATAATAGTGCGAAATTACTAAATTACCCCTATTTATTCTAAACAATTATAACTTAACTATCTACATGATGACAGTTAAATATACACACAGAAAGCAGTAAAAGGAAGGTCTTTAAGAAGAAACCTTTGAAGCGTGCTTTTATATTCAAGTAAAACTGGGAAGCTTTTTGGCGTTCCCTCGCTCTACAAGCCCGCTCGCTCCCTCCTAGAAAATTTTGACTATGGAAATCCGGAGGATTTCCTTTCGACTAAGTTCGAATCTCCAAGCTAAATGCTCGGAATTCCAGAACTTCGTCGAATCGACTCCCAGAGAGATTTCTAGGGCAGAACACTGCTCAAAAACCCCAGAAAACTCAAGGAGGGAGTCAAAACTGTGTGGAAAAGTCTCGATGGACGTCCAAATGACGTCCTATATATAGGAATGAGGCGCAGTACGGCCTCTGACATCAATACGGCCCGTACCGAAATTTTGAACGACGGTACGGCCGTATTGAATTTGGTACGGCCGTACTGAAGTTCAAAAACTTCAATACGGCCGTATTGAGTTCAGTACGGCCGTATTGTAGTTCAAAATGTTCAGTACGGCCGTACTGAACCTCTAGGAGGCCGTATTGAGCTTTAATCCTCCCACATTCTTATTTTAAGCTACTCTAAGACCTCTAAACCTACAGACAATCATCCTAAAGTCTTCCAGAGTCTTCTAGGAGTCTTTCTGGCTGACTTTCCTTCGGTCTTCGAGAGTCTTTGAGTTTTATTTCCGACCCGGACAATTTTAGGGGTCTACAGTTGCCCCCCCTTTACTTAGTCGGACGACCTTTTGGTGTACTGGCTGACAAGTAAAGGAGTTGACCTAATTGTCCGGGTGATGTGCCAACCTTCTGACTTGTAGCGTCTTCCGGTGGAAAATTGCTGAGTAGCCTCTCCAGGTTTGTGCATACCTCGGTGCTCTCGACAACTGGGTAGCTGAGTACTGCCTCTCCAGGCTTGTGCATACCTCGGTGCTCTCGACAACTGGGTAGCTGAGTATTGCCTCTCCAGGCTTGTGCATACCTCGGTGCTCTCGACAACTGGGTAGCTGAGTATTGCCTCTCCAGGCTTGTGCATACCTCGGTGCTCTCGACAACTGGGTAGCTGAGTATTGCCTCTCCAGGCTTGTGCATACCTCGGTGCTCTCGACAACTTGGTAGCTGAGTATTGCCTCTCCAGGCTTGTGCATACCTCGGTGCTCTCGACAACTGGGTAGCTGAGTATTGCCTCTCCAGGCTTGTGCATACCTCGGTGCTCTCGACAACTGGGTAGCTGAGTATTGCCTCTCCAGGCTTGTGCATACCTCGGTGCTCTGGACATCTGGGTAGCTGAGTATTGCCTCTCCAGGCTTGTGCATACCTCGGTGCTCTGGACATCTGGGTAGCTGAGTATTGCCTCTCCAGGCTTGTGCATACCTCGGTGCTCTGGACATCTGGGTAGCTAAGTATTGCCTCTTAGGCTTTGAGATGATTTTGTCTCCACAGTCCACGATGCTGCTTCGACGGTTTGATTTTGATTTTGGTGCCACTGAGGGCTAGATAACGCAGGGATCCGTCTAGGGGATGTGCAGTCATTCATAGGTTTTTGTGCCCCAACTTGCATTGCTTAGTTGGTACCCATGGGGAATTTCTGTTTCCTTGGGGTGTAGACACAGATGCTCTTCTTGAATTGAGCGATGCCTTATGTTTGGCTGACGTCCTTTGACGTTGGTGGAGTATCCCGGTTATCCTTATTCGGGTATCTCTTTTGGGTTTTCTGATTTTTGTCGCCTCTGTGTAGGCTATTATCCGCTGGGGATTTTGTCATTGATTTTGATTAGCCTCTTCTGTTAGGCAGATCATCTTGATGCTTGATGTTTGGCTGAAAAGCCAGATTCCGCTTGGGGAATTGTTATTGATCTTTTGGATTTTTGCTTTTTGTAGGAATGCCTCTGAGTAGGCGAGTGGGGATTTAAAGTTTATATATCCCAGAGTATTATTTAGAAAGCCTCTTCAGGCTTAGCTTCACTCATCGCTTGAGTTGGAAAGCTACCTTCCACTGAGGAAGTCTAAGTCCTTTGACTTGGATATTTTGTTTAGATCGTGCTTCCGTTGGGGAATTTTGCTGATCTTGCTTTGATAGCTTTCACTGGGGAATTTGGCCCGTGAGTGGAAGCTGAGATATCTCTGGGGAGTATTATTTCGGCGAGCCTCTCCAGGCTCAATTATTCTGATAGAGTATTATTTAGGCGAGCCTCTCCAGGCTCAGTTATTCTGAGAGAGTATTATTTCGGCGAGCCTCTCCAGGCTCAATTATTCTAATGAGGGAGTATTATTTTGGCGAGCCTCTCCAGGCTCAATTATTCTATGGGAGTATTATTTCGGCAAGCCTCTCCAGGCTCAATTATTCTGTATGATGAATTGGTTTTTTGTTTAGCCCGAGAATGCGAGCTGAGACGTCTTTTGGAGAGTATTATTTCGGCAAGCCTCTCCAGGCTTAATTATTTTGTGGGAGTATTATTTCAGCAAGCCTCTCCAGGCTCAGTTATTCTGTGAGATGAGTTGCTTTTCTTGTTCAGCCCAAGAATGCAAGCTGAGATGTCTTTTGGAGAGTATTATTTTGGCAAGCCTCTCCAGGCTCAGTTATTCTGTAATTTGTTGGATTTTCTGTATTTTGCCTTTTTGTTGATTTTGGCTTTTTCTGTGTTTTTGCCTTTTTTGTTGATTTTGGCTTTTTCTGTGTTTTTGCTTTTTTTGTTGATTTCGGCTTTTTCTGTATTTTTTGCCTTTTTTGTTGGTTTTGGCTTTTTCTGTACAGAAATGTCTCTGAGGAGTATTATTTTGGCAAGCCTCTTCAGGCTCAGTTATTCTGAGAGAGTATTATTTCGGCGAGCCTCTCCAGGCTCAATTATTCTGAGAGAGTATTATTTCGGCAAGCCTCTCCAGGCTCAGTTATTCTGTATGAGTATTGTTTCGGCAAGCCTCTCCAGGCTCAGTTATTCTGTATGGTGAGAGAGTATTGTTTCTGCAAGCCTCTCCAGGCTTAATTATTCTGAGGAAGTATTTTTTCAGCAAGCCTCTCCAGGCTCAATTATTCTGTACAAACTGAGGAGTATTGTTTGTATCCTTGCCTTTTTTCGTTTTCGGCTTTTGTTGACTGCTGTCATACACAAGCAATTTTCTATTTTTTCTATTTTATGCAATTGCCTCGTGGTAAGGTCTTTAAATGTGCAACTAATGTGCACGCGATGCAAGTTTTTATTTTTGTTCTTTTATTTAGAAAAGTGAATGGCTCCCCCTATCCTCTTCTTCTTGGAGGAATTTTGTCATCGACGTGAGGGAGGATTTCTGTTTTTGCCAATACGGCCGTCATTCATTTCAGTATGCCCGTATTGAATTGAAAATTTGTTCATAACCCTAATTTTGGTACGGGCGTACTGAACATGATGCGGGCGTATTGTTTTTCTGAAGTTTATATATTTTTTTTGTTTTGTTTTTTTTTTTCAATAAACAGAGAATAAGTGATCTTCCATTACACCTATCATCTGTATGCATGTATGCAGTATGATGCACCTAATTCTATTTGATTCATTTTTCAAAAGAATTAACCGATGCGTTTTTTGCTTGGATTTTGCCATTCCTCCAGACGGACTGTGTGCTGCCGATTTCTGTAACCGAGGAATGATGCATGTTATATTGAGATTTGGTGTCATCAACCAAATGATTTTCCTTTCCTTTAGAAGATGTGTCAACCCTCCTATTGACTACTATATCTCCATGTTTCCACTAGATTATTCAAAAATCGTTTGGGACAAGAGAGAAAAGAAGGAAAGGATATATTTTCAAAAATTTGTGTTTTAGAAGGGATTATTTATTTTTTGAAAAATGGATTTTGTAAGAATGGCTTGGCCAATGGTAGGCTTAAGTGTTTAGGCTTGTTTGATTAAACACTTATGAAGTTAAGCACGTCTTGGTTATTAACATTTGTGATTTGATAACTTGGATAGCTTTTCTTGAGCCCCTTCGTTGAATTCAGTTGGTGGTACCATCATGGATTTATTCTGTTTTTCGATTGCCCTAACTTTTGCCTAAAACACCCATTTGTGGAGTTTTAGCGGGCTTTTGTTTTTGTTCATTATTTTGTAACCCTAATTTTTGCCCAGGTCACCCTTTTGTGGGATTCCTAGCGGGTCTTTTGCTCTTATTTTTACGCAGTCCCCTTTTTTGGGTTTCCTGCCGAGCTTCTTTTATTTTTAGGATTTTTGTCCTGAATGGATTTCTTTTTATCCATGACGGCACTTATCGAGGCCAAGGAAAGGTGCTCCAAGTTGTCGTGCACACTTCCACATAAAATGATGTGGGTTTATTGATTATTAAGACGATTTTAACCTCACTTATGTTCATTCAAACAGGGTTAAATAATGCGGTCTAGAATTTTATTGCAAGCAAGAAAAGAAGCAATAAAGAATTAATAAAGAATGATTTTATTATAATCATAATGGAAACATGTGCCCTATCGAGGCTCGGGGGTCGGGCTGTCCCCGAGGAGTAATCTCTAATAGTCATCAGGTCTATACATCCCTATCGGAAGGAGAAAAACACTTGACGACGACGACCGGCCTTAACGCTTGTGAACTGGCCTTCCTAAAGATCTGGCTTAAAGAACGTCGAGAAGGATCTTGGTTTCTCTTCGTCCTTTGATCTTTATAAGGGTTGTATCCTAACCCTTGTTTCCCCGGATTATCCTTGATAATGGGTAGCTCCGGGATTCCTTGGGAGTCCTTGCCTAATCCTTGTCCTGGCAAGTATCCGTTCTTGGTGAGCATGGAGGCTACCTTCTTCATTTCTCGGGGAAACGTTTCGACATTGGCGATTTCCAATGCTTGGAAGGCGGTTTCTAAAGCTTCCTCCGCTGCATCCACGTAAGGTATGGTGGATGGTTTGCTGATGAGTATGTCATCTTCAGCTTGTACAGTCACCAGTTTGTCACCCACTATGAACTTGACTTTCTGGTGGAGCGTAGAGGGTACAGCTTTCGCATCATGAATCCAAGGTCGGCCGAGGAGACAACTGTATGCGGGAGTAATGTCCATCACTTTGGAATTCGACATTAAAGATAGTGGGTCCAATTTGGATTGGAAGATTGATCTCTCCCACCACTTCTCTTTTAGAACCATCGAAGGCTCGAACGATCATGTTGCTCGGGCGCATTTGGACTCCCTTGATTGCCAATTGCTTGAGCGTTCTTTTTGGCATCACATTCAAGGAAGATCCATTATCTACCAAGACTTTAGCGATGTGATACTCCTTGCACTTTACAGAGATGTGCAAGGGCTTGTTATGATTCGGTCCCCCAGCGGGGATTTCTTCATCGGTGAAGGTGAGGTGATCACTAGCCGTGATGTGACTAACAATCCCCTCAAACTTGTCTTGGGAGATAGTGTGCGACACATATGCCTCGTTCAAGACTTTCGACAGAGCTTGCCGATGCGGTTCGGAACTTAGGATCAACGACAACAGCGTAATCTTTGCTGGCGTCCTATGAAGTTGATCCATGATGGAGTACTCGCTCTGTCGGATAAACTTTAACAGCTCATCAGTCTCCTCCTCGGATTCTTTTTCCTCGGTTTTCTTTTCTTCTTTTCCTTTATTTTTGGGAGCTTTGTCGTGCAGATCATCGGGAGTGTAGATCCTGCCACTCCTAGTCATGCGCCCAAGTCCAGCGATGTTAGAGATATCGCTGTAGGCAGAAGAATGGATGTCGTATATCCACGGCACAGCCTTATTTGATTCGTAGGGGAAAGGTCTTGGAGCAGTGATCCTTAATGGTGTTGGACCTTCCCCTTTATTCGTCTTGATTACCAACAACGGAGTTGATGTGCGCTCGCTTGGCGCGGTTGTTGGCTTACACTTAATAACAAATGGCGTGCGATCCATCTTGAACATACGCATCGATTATTTCTTTCTTTTTATTAATGTTTATTAATGATTTATTGGGAGGGATGTATGAAATGCAAACCTAGATCCCTCCATGATCTTTGATAAGAATGCATGATATGAGATGATGGCGATGAATATGCATGCATTGTGTTTATTCAACTAAGCATTATCATGTTTTTAGGATGTCCCTAAGATGATGCATGATATTGCTTGGTTTGGATAAATAACCCTTTTTTCCTTTTTTTGGGTATTTTGTATCTTTTTTTGTATTTTTTGGGTGAAAAGGGAAACTACCTATATGAATGCAATGAAGGTAGATGTTAACACCATGTACTAGAAGATCTTTATTTCTATTTATTCTTATTTAAAAAAGAATAGGAATGTTGTATGTTTAAAGAAATGCAATGTATGCTCATACAATGTCACATAATCAATGCACAAACAATTCACTCATCCACGAACAGTCACGAGCGAATCACGAGGTAGGGGTATCCTGCAGAAAAGTGCATATTCAAGGTGGTTCTAACTGTTCTCACCGGTCTGAGGCCCCCAAGGTGCCCCCATTATAGGGACCCAATTCCTCTCGTCGTAAGTCGATGGAAAGTTCCAACGCACTGTCGGACTTGAGTTCATGGTTATCACCTTGAGTGATGCTTTCCGACAACGGTCTACGGGAACCTATAGACCCATTCGACAACCGGCCGTACTAACATCCACTCCCTATGGCTTTCCACTCATGCCCCCGGGTATAGAGGGAACTGTTGTGTGCAAAGGTTTGTGTGCAATTTATATTTCAAACAATTGCGGAAAATTAAACAAACAACAGTTATTTAAAGCCATATAGATAAAACATATTATCATACAAACAAGGGGTAATAAAGTAATTTTAACTATTATTTGTTAAGAATAATCTGTCACTAAATGGGACTGACTCTCGAGGCTTCCCCAGTGGAGTCGCCATCTGTCGCCACCGGCCCGAAACGGGCTTTCGGCATTCGCGAAGGATGGTTGGACTCTTTTATTTGTTTAAAAATATGGATTGCTAGAATGACTTATTCTCAAACTGAGACCTCGTCAAACGAGCAATTTTATTAAAAGGCTCACCAATCCATGTTAATCCCAAGCGGGACCCTCCATGGATTAGCGGTTTTCATAAAAAGGAAGGGTTCATGGAGTCGCTACCAATGTTTTACTCAAAACATTGGAAAAAGAGATTTAAGGCAATCGATTCAAAAATCGACTTCGGCCATTACAACCAGAGTCGGGTAAGGGAGTCGGTTACGCGTGGGGAAGGTGTTAGCACCCCACAGCGCCCCTTTCGGGTTCCCTATGACAGATTATTTAAAAATAATAGTGCGAAATTACTAAATTACCCCTATTTATTCTAAACAATTATAACTTAACTATCTACATGATGACAGTTAAATATACACACAGAAAGCAGTAAAAGGAAGGTCTTTAAGAAGAAACCTTTGAAGCGTGCTTTTATATTCAAGTAAAACTGGGAAGCTTTTTGGCATTCCCTCGCTCTACAAGCCCGCTCGCTCCCTCCTAGAAAATTTTGACTATGGAAATCCGGAGGATTTCCTTTCGACTAAGTTCGAATCTCCAAGCTAAATGCTCGGAATTCCAGAACTTCGTCGAATCGACTCCCAGAGAGATTTCTAGGGCAGAACACTGCTCAAAAACCCCAGAAAACTCAAGGAGGGAGTCAAAACTGTGTGGAAAAGTCTCGATGGACGTCCAAATGACGTCCTATATATAGGAATGAGGCGCAGTACGGCCTCTGACATCAATACGGCCCGTACCGAAATTTTGAACGACGGTACGGCCGTATTGAATTTGGTACGGCCGTACTGAAGTTCAAAAACTTCAATACGGCCGTATTGAGTTCAGTACGGCCGTATTGTAGTTCAAAATGTTCAGTACGGCCGTACTGAACCTCTAGGAGGCCGTATTGAGCTTTAATCCTCCCACATTCTTATTTTAAGCTACTCTAAGACCTCTAAACCTACAGACAATCATCCTAAAGTCTTCCAGAGTCTTCTAGGAGTCTTTCTAGCTGACTTTCCTTCGGTCTTCGAGAGTCTTTGAGTTTTATTTCCGACCCGGACAATTTTAGGGGTCTACAGTGTGAGAAATTCTTTTGGACCTAATTTTTTAGAATTATTGCATTACAAGTTTCTCTCAACTCTCTTCTCTCTCATGAGTTCTCTCTTCTTTGGTTCAAACTCTTCATCTTCTCTTTAAACAGATTTGTGAGTTGATAACAATGAAGATACATGGCTAAGTTTGATTAATCGATTCAAGTTTCCGATTACGCAGTAAATTCCTCTCAAATCTGAATTTCCCTCTTTTCTTTTTTTTGTTCTTATATTAATTTCAAATTCAATTCATGATTGTGGACTAAATTTTTATTAATTGAAAAACATATAATCAATTCAAATTAATTTCAGAACACCGAATTCAATTCAATTTGAATTGACACAATGCGAAGCAGATTTGTCTTTGTAGGGTTTTCATAGAGCACGATTGCGTTCTTCGTTTCTTAATTCAAATTGAATATTAAAGGTGAAATTCATATTAGTTCCTAATACTATGGTAATTAGAAACTTGAATTGATGTTTCATCCAATTAGATTGTCAAATTCGTGATTATGTAGAATTAAATTGCAGTTTTACAATACATTTTAATTTTTGTACATATATTGTTTGTGAAAAATCTCTTTGTTAACTCTTGATAAAATTTGAGTTCCTATGAATTGTTTCTTCTGAATATTCGACCTAGGGTTTCTCTATATTGCAAAATTTAGTGAAAACTAGTATTAGTTGACCGCATTCGATGGTGCATGTCAATACTCTTTCTAGAAGACATACATTACTCTTCTCTTAGGTCTCAAACTCTTGGATTTGATAACATTAAGGAATTTTATGAGCATGATAAAGATTTCCAATCCACTTATGCTCAAAGCCTTAAAAAGCCTTTTGATGGATTCTATGTTTCTGAGGGGTTTCTTTCTAAAATGGGAAAACTTTGCATACCCCCAAGGATCCATTAGAAAGATTTTTGTAAAATAAAGTCATGGGGGAGATCTCATGGGCCATTTTGGAGTTGACAAAACTCTAACTTTTCAAAAAGATAGATTTTTATTGGCCACACATGAGAGTAGATGTCCAAAGGTTTTGTTCTAGATTTGTAGCTTGTTTACAAGCAAAGTCTAAAATAATGCTTCATGGACTCTACACACCTCTTCCTTTAGCTAGCACCCCTTTGATTGACATTAGTATGGATTTTGTGCTTGGTCGCCCAAGAACCCAAAGGAGTTATGATTCTATCTTTGTTATAGTGGACTATTTTAGCAAGATAACTCATTTTATACCATGCCACAAAGTAGAAGATGCTAGCCATATCTCAAGACTTTTCTTTAAAGAAGTTGTTAGACTGCATGGCATACCCAAAACAATAGTGTTAGATAGGGATGTTAACTTCCTAAGTCATTTTTGGAGATCTCTTTGGGAACACATTGAGGCTAGTTAATGAGAAGCATCAACCATCTCCAAGATAGTTTCATCGAGGTATCAAGCTTATTTGCAACAAATATATCCATGTAAAGCATGAGTAAGCTCCAACAAAACTTAAGTAATATTTATAGTTGTTTGAGAATTAAATAGGGTTTGGTCCTATAAGTCATTGTACACTAATTCTAGTAGAGTATTATAAACATATTCATATAAATACGAGGGTAAGCAATGTGTTTTGTCTGTACTATAAGTAGATCCAAAGAAATTATCACTTTAATTCAAAATGGGAATATTACATTGTTGTAATTTGTAAAACAATTTTCTAAACATGAGAATTAGGATGGTCTAGCCTAGCATGCATTAAGATTAGAGAACTAGTCTTAGAATCATTCAATACATCAACATCAATATTTACAACATTATAAGCATTAGAAACAAAACATGTTGCATTATTACTTGGGGAAGCTTGAACTTGGAGACTAGGAAAACAATAGAGACCATTGGGACCCACTTTATCATGCTCCAACACTTCATTGGTGACCTAAGATTTAACAACATAGTAAGTTGAATGAAATTCAAAGAATACACTATTATCCTTGGCAAATTTACTAATAGTGATTAATTTTTTTAATATTAAGGACATGCAACAAGTTATGTAAGGCTAGAGAAATTTTCAGATTATGCTGAGACATAAAGAATGAAGTGTTAAGTCAGAAGAAGCAATTCCCAATAAGGTTTTGAATAAGACAAATATAATGCATTTTGTTATTTCTAACGTGTGTGTTAGTGTTTCAGATAAATATAAGAACAAACTGAAAAATGCAGTACAGACCATGTCTGGTTGAGATGAACGAAACATCAGATGAACTGATCAAGCATCAAGACTAAAACATCAACAAAAGCAAAATAAAAGACAAAGCATACTAGTAGATGAAGTCTTGATGTATCAGATGAAAGGCCAAAGCAAGCATCAAACAAGACTAAGTTAAGAACAAGAAAAAGTTAGAGCCTAATGGTCAACTAGACGGAGTTCAAAACATCAGAAGATGAATAATCTAAGACGAAGCATCCTAGACAAAGTTAAAAATCTGCATAGTTGACTAGACGAAAGGAAGAGTCAAAATCTATCTCTTAGACGGAGACTCAAATTTCCAGACGAAGAATATTGAAATGCGTCTAAAGTCCACTATTCACAATGGGAAATATCATATATCGTCTACATTCATAAGAAGAACACACGGAGTCATCAAAAATATAAAAGGAAAAGAAGAAAGATATAGAGCGCGAATTCACAAGTCAAAGCTACGAGTGTCAAAGCAAGTACACTTACTTTTCAAAAAAAGGCAACGTGCCTGCAGCTACACTGACGGAAAAAGAAAAGAAATACATAGGTTATGATTGAAGTCAGACATAAAAGTAAACAAACTACACAAAGGACTTCACGTAACTCAGATTTGGCAAGCAAACATTTAATGTAAGATCAAATGCATTAAATGGAGGATCTACATAGCCATGAATGAACTGCTATCTATACCAACGCGAAGCTCCGCCTCAACGGACACATTCAAATTCAAACAACGGGCAGATTTATCACAAGGCTATAAATATCAAGACCCGAGAAGAGAAGGTAGACAGAAGTGAAGCAACGAGAAAAGCGAACATCAAAACAATCTTATATCTCTTCCTATACAGTCTTGTATATCTATGGAAAAACTAAGATAGCTTATCTTAGTGAGTGTAGAAATTACCCTATCCTCTCTGCGAGAGTTACATACACACTCTAAACACATATCATTGTAAAACTAAGGTTGAATACCTTAGCGAGTGTAGAAACCATACTATCCTGATAGAAAGAGTAGGAGAAGTGAAGATTTGTAACTCCTCCAAAGCTCCTTCTAAGCTCGGATCAACTTCAATGGAGATAAACCGATTGTATCAACACCTTAGGAGAAGGAGAACTCTCAGATTGAAGGCCAAAGCCTTAGAGGGAAGTATCCAAGCTCAAGCCTCAAGGGATTGCACACTTCAAAGTGAAGGAAACTAGGGTTTTCCTAAGAAACTATGAAGGCACTCTCTATAGCTCTCTCTTGGGGATTTCGGTGACTTTCGAAAGGGCTGAAGTAAATTCAGATTAACATATATTCAAAAGTGTCTTACAAAGGAGGGAAGTGTTACATATATAGGAGAGAGACTAGGTTAAAGTTGGCGGCAACTTAGGCTAGCAAAGTTGGCGCCAAGTTTGAATTTCAAATTTGAATTTGAAATTCAAACTTTGGCTTCCTACAAGCTTAAACCGGTTGCTACCTTCATTTAGGTATCATTTAGAAGTGATTTGGAGTGAATTTGAAGCTCACATGGCCGGATCCACCCCATGCCATCCATGTGACTCAAATTCAATTCAAATTACTTCTAAATAATACTTAAATGAAACCTATTTCTCCTATTAATGTATACTTCATATAATCCTATGCTATTGACCGAAATACACTGGTCCAATGAATACAATGAATAGGAAAAAATATAAGAAGAAGAATGAGCCCAATATTGGGTATCAAAAGCCCAAAGCCCAAGAAGTCCAAAATTAAGCCCAAGACACCTAAACCCTAATCTATGGTCAAAATACAAGACCAACATCAAAGTAAATTCCTATACTAAGAAAATACAATTAATCATGGTGTTCAATCAATCAAAGCCCAAGTGAGAAGCACCCTAGGCCCACCAAGCCCATTGGGCCCACTAAGCTCTGAAGTAGTCAAATCTTCAAGTAACCTCTTGGCCATGGCTCTAGTGGTTGGGCCTTTAGCCCATGCTCTTCCATCATTCCCTCCCTCTTGAGAAGGATTCGTCCTCGAATCTGAAGACTCTTCCTCATCATCACTAGCACCTACAAAAGGTTTAAGATCACTAACATTAAAAGTGGTGCTGACTCCATAATCAGAGGGTAAATCAAGTCTATAAGCGTTATCATTGATACGCTGTAAGACCTGAAAGGGACCATCTCCTATAAGACTGAGTTTGGACTTCCTTTGATTTGGAAAATGTTCTTTTCTTAAGTGAAGCCAAACCCAATCACCTTCCTCGAAGATCATAGACTTCTTGCCTTTATTCCCTTGTTTTGCATATTTGTCATTTTGAATTTGAATATGAGTTTTAATCCTTTCGTGAAGTTTCTTGACAAACTCAGCCCTTGAAGCCCCTTCCTTATGAATGAAATGTTCAACATTAGGAAGAGGTATCAAGTCTAAAGGAGTTAAAGGATTAAACCCATACACAGCTTCAAAAGGAGAAATATTGGTAGTTTTGTGAACTACCCTATTGTAGGCAAATTCAATGTGTGGCAAAAACTCATCCCAAGATTTGTGATTACCCTTTAGGACTGCCCTAAGCATAGTAGACAGAGATCTATTCACTACCTCAGTTTGGCCATCTGTTTGAGGATGACAAGTAGTTGAAAAGAGGAGTTTGGTTCCTAGTCTTGACCACAAGACACGCCAAAAGTGGCTTAGGAACTTTGTATCTCTATCTGAAACTATAGTCCTAGGAAGCCCATGAAGTTTAACCACATCTCTAAAGAAAAGTTTTGCTATGTTGCTTGCATCATCTACTTTGTGGCATGGAATAAAATGAGCCATTTTACTAAAACGGTCCACTACCACAAAGATAGAATCCATTCCCCTTTGGGTTCTAGGTAAACCTAGCACAAAATCCATGCTAATATCTACCCAAGGAGAAGAAGCAACAGGTAAAGGTGTGTATGTACCATGAGGCATTACTTTAGATTTAGCTTGTAAACAAGCCAAACATCTTAAACAATGCCTTTGGACATCTTTTCGCATATGGGGCCAATAAAATCTTTCTTTTAACAAACTAAGGGTTTTCTCAACACCAAAGTGCCCCATAAGCCCACCTTCATGACTCTCTTTAATTAATAATTTCCTAATGGATCCTTAGGGTATGCATAACCTCCCTTCTTTATATAAGTACCCCTCAACCATATAGAAACCATCAAAAGCTTTTTGTTGACATTTTTTATAATTATCACCAAACTCAAGATCTTCCTCATACAACTCCCTAAATATTATCAAATCCAAGAATTTGAGTACCTAGAGACACAAGCAAAGTATGTCTCCTAGATAAAGCATCAGCTACAACATTTGATTTTCCTTTCTTGAATTTAATGATATATGGAAATTTTTCAAGGAACTCTAACCATTTGGCATGCCTCTTATTTAACTTACCTTGACCTCTTAAATATTTAAGTGACTCATGGTCACTATGAATGACAAACTCTTTGGACACAAGATAGTGTTCCCAAGTTTGTAAAGCTCTAACCAATGCATACAACTCCTTGTCATAGGTTGGGTAATTGAGGGAGACACCTTTTAATTTTTCACTAAAATAGGCAATGGGGTGTCCTCCTTGCAATAACACAGCTCCTATGCCAACTCCTGATGCATCACATTCTAGCTCAAAAGTCTTTTCAAAATTTGGTAGAGCTAAAATGGGTGCATTAGTAAGTTGATCTTTAAGTAATTGAAATGCTTGGTCATGCTTTGAAGTCCAATCAAATAAAATATCTTTTTTGACTAGCTCATTCAAGGGTGAAGCAATGCTAGAGAAGTTAGGCACAAATCTTCTATAAAAACTTGCTAGTCCATGAAAACTCCTAACTTCACTAACATTTTTAGGCTTGGGCCACTCTTGAATGGCTTTGATTTTCTCGGGGTCCACTTGAACCCCATTTTTGCTTACAATGAACCCTAGGAAAACCACATGATCCACACAAAAAGTACATTTTTCAAGATTTGCAAATAATTGGTTTTCCCTAAGGATCATCATAACTTCTCTAAGATGTCCTAAGTGATCATCTTGAGAACTACTATAGATTAATATATCATCAAAATAAACAACAACAAATTTTCCTATACACTCTCTCAAGACATGATTCATAAGCCTCATGAATGTAATTGGTGCATTAGTTAAACCAAAAGGCATAACTAGCCACTCATACAATCCAAATTTGGTCTTAAAAGCAGTTTTCCACTCATCACCCTTTTTAATTCTTATTTGGTGATAACCACTTTTAAGATCAATTTTAGAAAATATAGAGGCACCATGTAATTCATCAAGCATATCATCAAGTCTAGGGATTGGGTGCCTGTACTTGATTGTGATATTGTTAATGGCCCTACAATCACAACACATTCTCCATTTTCCATCTTTCTTGGGCACTAACAATACAGGCACAGCACAGGGACTCAAACTCTTTTGTACCCACCCCTTATTCAATAATTCATGAACTTGGTTCTCTATCTCCTTAGTTTCTTGAGGATTTGTCCTATAGGCTGGTCTATTGGGTAGACTAGCCCCAGGCACAAAATCAATTTGATGTTCTATACCCCTAAAAGGAGGAAGGCCTTTTGGACCTTCACTAGGGAATATATCATCAAATTCTTTTAATAAATGAGAAACTTGAGGAGGTAAAGAACTAAGTTCAATGCTTAAATTATGACACTGAAGCACACTTCTACAAAGAAGAAGGTAAGAAGGCTTTTCAACAATTAGGGTTTGTTTTAAAGTTTCTTGTTGAATTCCTTCTATAGAAAGAGATTTCTCTTCCTTCTTCTTTGAAGACTTATGCTTCTTTTCCTTTTTGTTTTTTTTTTAATCAAGTTTTTTTTTTCTTCTTCTCTTTTCAATTTCATTTGTAATTGATCCTCTATCACTTGTGAAGGAGACAAAGGATGAAGTACAAATTTCTTTTCTTTATGGGTGAAAGTGATTTCATTGGTAAGGCCATTATGCATGGTTTTCTTGTCAAATTGCCATGGCCTTCCCAACAAAATATGGCAAGCCTCCATTGGAACTATGTCACAAACCACTTGATCTTCATAGTTACCAATAGAGAACTTGACTTTCACTTGATTATCAACATTAATATCCCCATCTTCATTAATCTAATGAAGTTGATATGGTTTCGGATGAGGGATAATAGTAAGACCAAGCTTCTCCACCAACCTTGTACTACAACAATTACAACAAGACCCACTATCCACAATGAGAGAACAAGCATTATTAAGAATTTTACACCTTGTATGAAAAATATTCTCTCTTTGTGAAAGGTGAAACTCATGAGGTTGGTTTCCTAGAAGCCTTCTAATCATTAGAAGTTGACCATCACAAGGATATGCACTTTCAATGGGATGGTCTTCCTCACTTGATTCACTGTCACTTGAAGTAGTGGAACTAGATTCATCAACACTACTATAAATGTCTTGCCCCTTCAAAATCATCACCTTTTTAGTTGGGCATTGAGAAGCTATATGACCTCTCCCAAGACACTTAAAGCATTTGATATCACTAGTTTTGCTACTAGAAGTGACAATATTTTTATTTTTCTCATTTTCTTTTTCTTTTTCTTTTTCTTTGCCAAATTTCTTAGAGGTATCAAATTGACCCTCCCTCTTGTAGTCTTTCTTAACATAAGAGCTAGATTGAGTTTTACCTTTAAAAGAAGTTTTTCTCAAATTTTGTTGTTCCACCCTTATACAAAGTTGGACCAAATCATCAAGGTCCTTATAAGGGAGTAACTCAACTCTATCTCTTATGTCAAAATTAAGACCACTTAGAAATCTAGCAATGGTCAATCTTTCTTCTTTCCTTATCCCAGCCCTCATGAGATACAACTCCATTTTTTGTCTATACTCCTCAACACTCATACCCTTTTGTTGGAGTCTTTGGAGCTTATGCATAAGCTCCCTACTATAATAAGAAGGAATATGCCTTCTTCTCATAGCACTCCTTAACTCATTCCAATAAGTGATGGGAGGATCATTGTGAAGTCTTGTCTCTCTTTCCAAGGATGTCCACCAATACATGGCTTGTCCTTGAAAAGCTAGGGTGGCTAAAGGAACTTTTCTTTCCTCACCTACTTGATGACAAGTGAAGATTTGCTCCACTTTCATCTCCCAATCTAAGTTGGCGTCCACATTTTCTTTTCCATGAAAGTAAGGGAGATCAATCCTTGATTCCCTCACTTTGTGTTCTTTAATGACTCTCCTAGGTGGGGGTTGATAGTAAGCATCCATTTGTATACTACCATCATTATCTTGATTTTGAGAATCATTGGAGCTCTTGGTTGAGCTCCTAGAAGAACCTTTTGGACTTTTATTTTTATTTAATCTTTTCAAAAGTTTTTCTTCTCGTTGCTTAATCTTTTGAATCTCTTGTTCTAAAGCCATGATTTGTACTTCCTTTTCAAGTTTTTTCTTTTTGTTTTTGAAGTATTTCATCATGCTTCCAAAGTTTTAGTGCCTCAACCTCCTTGACAATTCTTTTAAAACTTTTAGGAGATTCAAAGTCACTACTACTTTGAGAATGTTGACTCATGATTAAGCAATAAGATTTTATATGCTATGCAAAAAGTTATAAAATGTTTTTGGTATTTTCTAGGAATGAAAATAACACTTGGAAGTCTAAGTGTACAAGTTGCACTATCAAGGGAGGTGAGCTACAAAGAGCCACTTAATAACCAAGCCTTTTCAAGTGGAAATCACTAAACTCCTTTGTGGTACTTCCAATTCCCCAAAACTTTTCACAAAAATTTTGAATGCTTTTTCACAATTTGTTTGTTTTTGAGACTAAACTAAACGTGAGCAAGTAAATCTACACAAGTCTAGACGTTTCAAGGCGGCAAAATAAAGCAATTAAAAGACAAAGAACTTAAAGGAAGCAAGATAAGTAACTAGTCGAGTTCCCTAAGTGGAAGCTTGAAACATATGAAATTTCCAAGCCACTTCCACTAGCACTACACGTGAGGATGCTAACAAGGATTTAGATATACCTGACCAGCTTCTTAATACTCCCTCCAAGCTTTACAAATTGGTTTAAAATACAAAAGATTTGGCAAAAATGTAAACTAGTCTAGGAAAGCAATAAAGTGGCGGCTTTAGCAACCAACTAGTGACGGATTGTTGTGCAAATTTTCCAACACTTAATCAAGTGTTTAATCCGCCACTAATCCTTCAATATGATGCTACTGGACCTGCAAAAGAAACACAACAAAGAGGTTAATGGTGGCTGCCTCACAAGGTGAAAGGAAAGGTCACTCAAGTGAAGGAAGTTTAGGAGAAGTTTTGGTCACTAAATGAGGTCAAATTTTTTTTTTAGGTCTTAGTGTCCAAATTTTTACTACTCTTTGTTGAGCAATGCTTGATCCTTGAGCAAGGATTTGAGGCCACTTCCAGCACAGGGAAATTATTGAAAGAAAACTAGACAAGCAATAGAAGCACAATTTGAAAGGCTTATACCAAAAATTAAGAGTAATATGTATATATGACAAGACTCAAAGAGGTTCAACAAGTAAAACTGGAAAATAAGACTCCAAATAAAGCTAGCACTCAGTTAGGAATGTTCCTAGATAGGTACTAGAGTAGATGAACAAAACAAAAAAATTTGAAAGTAATTGGACAAGTATAGAACAAGTTGTAGTCAAAACAATAACAAGGAATCAAGTAGGTTTTTCAGCTTGTACACCTCTCGGCTTTTTCCTTTTAAAATTGTTTTCTCTATATTCTTTTTTATTCTTTCTTTTTCCAGTTTCAAGTTAAGAGTCCAGAGAGTATATTTGCCTTTTGTTTCAAATTTTTTTATGATTCCAAGCTCTAGAAACCGAGACTACAAGTTAGGTCAAATTTCAAGTGAAAACAAGGAAACTAGTGCACTAGTTTTAGGTTTTGTTTTTGGATTCTTTTTGTACTCTTTTTCTTTTGAAATTTGGAACTCTTCTTTTGTTTTAGGCTCTGTATTTCCTCTGTTTTCAGCCTCTTTTTTTTTTTTTTTTTTTAAATTGAATCCACAAGAAAAGTGCACTAGAAGTAAGTTAAACACTTGAAAATTTTCGGTCACAATTTTTTTTAAGAGATTTTCAAAGGAAAGTGAATTGAAAACTTAAGAACACAATGGAAACCTAACTCTAAAGAAACTTGCTAGGACTAATAGCAAGTTATGAACACAATAAGGCAAAAGAAAAAGCTCATATAGGTAGGAAAAAGAGAAGCAAAACCGAGAGCAATATGTAGACACAAAGTTCAAAATAAAACTAGGTTAAACAGCTATTCAAGGAATTTGCAACATATAAAGACTAAACACAAACTTCTAAGACAAAACATAGATTCAAAACCAAAATCTAAATGCAATGCATGAGGTCCAATCACGGACACATACAAGGAATGGAGAGACTCAAAATAAAATAAAAAATAGCACAAGCAAATAGTTCCTAAACAAGTTGATTGAAGAAGAAATTCAAGAACAATCAACAATGGATCTATGAACACAAGAACATCAACAATATAGATCCGAAAATGAGACTCAATTAAGACAAACAAGAACAGAAAAGACAACACAAGACACGGACACAAAAGTTTGAAGAACTTATCTCCTTGAAGAAACCTTGCTCTGATACCAAAATTGATAGAAAGAGTAGGAGAAGTGAAGATTTGTAACTCCTCCAAAGCTCCTTCTAAGCTCGGATCAACTTCAATGGAGATAAACCAATTGTATCAACACCTTAGGAGAAGGAGAACTCTCGGATTGAAGGCCAAAGCCTTAGAGGGAAGTATCCAAGCTCAAGCCTCAAGGGATTGCACACTTCAAAGTGAAGGAAACTAGGGTTTTCCTAAGAAACTATGAAGGCACTCTCTATAGCTCTCTCTTGGGGATTTCGGTGACTTTCGAAATGGCTGAAGTAAATTCAGATTATCATATATTCAAAAGTGTCTTACAAAGGAGGGAAGTGTTACATATATAGGAGAGAGACTAGGTTAAAGTTGGCGGCAACTTAGGCTAGCAAAGTTGGCGCCAAGTTTGAATTTCAAATTTGAATTTGAAATTCAAACTTTGGCTTCCTACAAGCTTAAACCGGTTGCTACCTTCATTTAGGTATCATTTAGGAGTGATTTGGAGTGAATTTGAAGCTCACATGGCCGGATCCACCCCATGCCATCCATGTGACTCAAATTCAATTCAAATTACTTCTAAATAATACTTAAATGAAACCTATTTCTCCTATTAATGTATACTTCATATAATCCTATGCTATTGACCGAAATACATTGGTCCAATGAATACAATGAATAGGAAAAAATATAAGAAGAAGAATGAGCCCAATATTGGGTATCAAAAGCCCAAAGCCCAAGAAGTCCAAAATTAAGCCCAAGACACCTAAACCCTAATCTATGGTCAAAATACAAAACCAACATCAAAGTAAATTCCTATACTAAGAAAATACAATTAATCATGGTGTTCAATCAATCAAAGCCCAAGTGAGAAGCACCCTAGGCCCACCAAGCCCATTGGGCCCACTAAGCTCTGAAGCAGTCAAATCTTCAAGTAACCTCCTGGCCATGGCTCTAGTGGTTGGGCCTTTAGCCCATGCTCTTCCATCATATCCTCTTTGTGAGAGTTATACACACACTCAAACCATTCATCTACTGTAAAGCCTGAAGAGGTTATTTGAAAGAATACTTGGAGAACCATAAGTGGTTTAAGAATACTAACATCAGTGAGTGAAGTTGACGAACCAGGAGTCGTTAAGAATACTCGGGGAACCAAAAGTGGTTAAGAACAGTAGTGTCGATGAGTGAAGTTGACGAACCAAGAGTGGTTGAGAATACATGTAATCCGTTGTGATTAGTGGAACCCTTCAGTTGAAGGAGACTGAACGTAGCTCAGGTCTAGTGAACCAGTATAAAAACATTGTGCACTCTTTATTTCTTTTCAAAAGAAAGTTTATTTAATTATTACATCATTACAAATTTTGACCACTTATTAAATCCTTACTACAGTAACCATTTCCAGACAAAAAATATAGTTATTCAACTTATTACTTAGAAAATTATTTTTACCAATAAGAAATCTCTTCTTCAAGTAGACGATAAACTATCAGACTGAAAAATATTTTTCTGAGCCAACCGTGCACAATTTCAAGTGTTCAAAGTAATATTTTCATTAGATGAAAAAAAATATCGTTGCGAAACGTTTTAAAACTCCTTTTTTCACACACACATTCAACCCCCCCTTTTGTGTGTTTGTTTCGCTAACTTCAATTGGTATCAGAACTTGACCCCTAGGATTGAGCATCTAACACTGTAGGGGCACGATCAATGGAAAATGAAAGACAGGAAGTGAACCGCCCACCTCTCTTTAGAGGAACCAACTACGACTATTGGAAACAAAGGATGATTGCATTTTTTGATTCTTGTCATATAGACATGTGGGAAGTTGTAGAACAGGGAGATTCCGCTCGATGAGGCTGGCAGGGAGATACCCAAGGCACGTTGGAATGATGGACAAAAACAAAGATTCGTGCTGGACTCCAAAGCGTGAAACGCACTCATGTGTGCTTTAACTGAGAAAGAGTACACCAAAGTACACAGCTTCAAGAGTGCCAAACAAATGTGGGATACCTAGCTCTAACCTACGAGGGATCCCTAGAGGTAAAGCGCAACAAGCTAAGCTTGTTGGTCCGTAAGTATGAACTCTTCGAGATGGAAGAGAACGAATCTATCCAAGCTATGTTTGGAAGATATCAAATTGTTATTGTAGACACCCAATTTCGTCCGGGTGGCATACAAACAAAGAAATGGACGTCTATCATCAAAGAAATGAAGCTCCCGAAGCATGCCAACAACAGGACAGGTCATTAGAAGGCCCAAAAGCCAAACAATCTAGTTTTAGTAGCCTGAAATGGCCTATTGCAAAACCAGAACGGGCCGTTCCCAATTTCGAACGGGCCGTTCCAAGTTCCTAAAAGGGACTAAAACCTAGTTTGGAACGGGCCATTCCAAACTCCTCAAAAAAGGACTAAAATCTTAACTGGAACGAGCCATTCCAAAACTGGAACAGGTCATTCCAAGTTATTAAAATGGACTAAAAATCCTTGTTTGGAACGCCTGTTCCAGTCTACCAAATTGTGTGTTAATCTTATCTCTGGAACGGGTTGTTCCAGTTTCAGAACGAACCGTTCCAGTTACGAAATTAACACATAACGGCCAGATCCAGAACGGGCTATTTCGATTTTGGAACGGGCTGTTCTGGACCCTTTCTGATGCCTATAAATAGACAGCTTGGGCACAGTTCTCAGGACTCCAAAATTTCGTCCAGACTCCTTAGAGCTCAAAATTTCTCTCTTTCTCTCTCTTTTGTATTTCTTGAGATTTTGTGAGGCACATTGTAGTGTGAAAGATTGTCACACAGCACCTAGAATTTTCCTTTTTTGAAGATTCAATAGAGCTCATTCAAGAGGTATTTCAGTTAATCTCTTTCTTTCTTTTTTATTTCTTATCTATACTAAATATTGTTATAATGAAAATAATCATGTAGACATTTTAGGGTTAATTTCATAATTTAAATTTCAAGCATGTAAATAGTAATTCATAAAGGGGATTTAATATTTAATTTATTATTTTTTATCACATTAACTTCATCATAGGGTACCGATTGAGGGTGCTGTAGGGATGCTTAATACCTTCCCTGCACGTAACCGACCCTCGAACCCAATTCTGGTTATCAAGGCCATTATTGAATTTTTAAAAACCTTTTCTTTTTCCAATGTTTTGAGTAAAACATTGGTGGTGACTCCAAGAACCTATTTTCAAAATCATTAATTAAGGATTAGTCTGGTGTTCGGGCATTCCTTAATTGATGATATTTTTAAAAGGATGTCTAAACCATAGGTCGCAAGATCGAAAATTTTCGGGTTGCGACAGATGGCGACTCCACTGGGGACGTTTAAAGAGGGTCAGGCTCATTTAATTAATGAAGTTAATAAAATAAAAATAATAATTTAAATATTTTTCCCCTTTACTTTGTTTGCTTTATTTGTTTGGCTTTAATATTTGTTTGCCTATTTAAATTCTGCATCTGTTTGAATAAAAGAATTGTACACAAACCTTTGCACACAACAGTTCCCCCTACACCCGAGGGCATGAGGGGATTAAATATAGGGAGTGGTTGACGTACGACTGGCCCAAGTTTGGCCTTGGAGCCTGCGAGCCTTGTCGGAAATCACACTCAAGGTGATAACCGGTTACTCTAGCCCGAAATACGGCGACAGACCTTAGAGTTTGCCAGGTGACGGCGACAGAGATACTGGGTCCCTATAATGGGGGCACCTTGGGGGCTTTAAAACCAGTGAGATTAGAACCGTCCTATACAATGCACTTTTCTTACAGGGACCACAGACCAAGGATTTGAACGCGATTGTTCGCGGGTGTACATTTGTTTGAGCATATGTGTGTTGCATTTGTTGTGTTCTCTTTTTGTTCATTTCAAATAGAGAGGAATTATAGACAAATAAACAGATATCAATTAAAAAAACTAACACTCTTCTGTATACCCTAACTCTAAAGCATCATATAGGATAGTTTGTTTAAAAAAAAAACAAAAAATATATAGCAAAAATCATGCATCATAACCTTTAGTAAAATAAAAAAAAAACATGATAAAATTTAGGTAGAAAATAGATATCATGCATCTCCTAGGATAGCACATTAGCATGCATCCATTAGAGACGGAAGGCACATATAATAGTATGCAAAAATGTTCTTTAAACAAAAATCAATGAGAATGATATTCGTTGAAATTCTCAAGTGTCTTTGCATCCTATTTTACGTTTCATATAGATAACCTTCCTTGTAAATAATAAATAAGAATAAAAAGGGAAATTTAATCTATGCGTGTTAACCGGATAATGAAAATTACTGTAATCAATTGCAAACCCGACACATCAAATCCGGGAACACTTATCAATAATGGGGGCATCACACGCCCTAATCGACGATTCAAACACCGAGACTTTTCCATGCGAAAATGACAATTGTCAGGATAGGAGGAATGATAAAAAATGGACGAATCCTTGCTTCTATGGAATTACAACAAAACTCAATTGAAGAATAAAGGCATTGCATGACAAAAACCCGTTAGGATGAAAACCCATAAAGGGCCTGCTAGGCAAAAATTAGGGTTAAGAAAAAAGAATCAAAATCCCGATAGGATACGTCCTATGCAAAAGTTAGGGACATATAAAAATAAGAAATGTCCATCTGAGTTGGAATTGAAAGGTGGCTCGAATATTCCCTTCGAAAACAAGAATTCATAAAGGTTTCACTCCAAATTCAAAACACCGATGTTTAAGCAAGTGGAACATATTTTTGAAATTATCAAATCATCCATGACTCTATAGGGGGCAACCTCCGTCTATCTCTCTGTGTATATGAATCACGAACTCAAGGCATGCCCGGGCCTTCGAGCTTTGCTAAAGGGCACGTGTAAATTGACATAACACTCTTTCGTTTCTCTTCTCCCTTTAAATATTTACTCTAGGCCTCATCCATCAACCCTTAGCAAACAAAATGTATTTTCGACAAAGATGTTACTCAATAATAGCATGGAAAGGATAACAAAGGAACAATCAGGAATTCAAACATGACTAGGGTTTAATAAAAATAGAGCGTCCCACACAAACGCTGCAAAAATGAAAGCCCGGCAGGAAACCCACCAAGGGGGCTGCGCAAAAGTTAGGGCAAGATCTGCTAGGCAACCCACAATCAAAAAGGGTAACCTAGGAAAAAGTAAGGATCAAAAGAAAATGTCCGCTAGGGAACACATCTCGAGTAACCTAGGAAAAAGTTAGGACGTCAAAGCAGCGACCTGAGTTGAAAACTGAAAGGCAGCTTAGGGGATCATCTAAACAAAGCACAACCCCAAGTCATCACTCCACTTTCCAAAAAGGCTAAAACACAATGATATCCTCCTTGCAACAAATACGTTTTGTTTAATAACCCTAAACACCAAAGCCTACCTTGGCCAGCCCTTCTTCTAAAAAACCCTTTTTTGAAAAATCCCTTCTAACAACCCTTTTGAAAAAAAAACAAAATAATAATAATAACATTCCTTCCTTCTTTTCTCTTGACCTTTATGTCATTAAAATGGTACCGAAAAGATACACGGAAAATGCACAGTGAACACTCACAAAGAGAAGACAGAGATGTCCCCGAAAAGAGTTTGAAGACGCTTGACTATACATCGACTAAATAATCAAGGAGCCACTAAAACCTTGAGTTCAAAAGAACATATCCCGACAATAATCACAAAAGGCATGGATAAAAAGGAATCGTCAACATTAACCTTAACGCGCACAGGTTAATTTCCCGACATTAAAATAAAAAAAATAATAAAAAAAATTAAATTGTATGTTTAAGACTAAACACATGAGTATAAACTGCATCGCATGCATATGAGGTAGGGGCATATGGAAGGGCGTTATGCAAAAAAAAATAGAATAAATAAAAGAATCATTCTTGTCTTGCATTTTCATTGCATCCATGCATCCATGCATTCTACTTGCTATGGGTTAGGGGGAGTCATCAGGACAAAGCACTCATAAAAGCAAAATAGCCGAGCACGAGCCAAAGGCGTCAAATGGCAACCCCAAGTAATTCTATGTGCCCACTAAGCAAAGACATATCAATAGTGGAATAGAATGGAATCGACCAAACAAGCAAGTCTATAAGCATGAAGAGGCCACCACGCCTTACTTCTTCAGCAAATGAAAGATGATCCAAGAGAATACCAAACTAGGAATGGTTTCCTCACCAAAGCTAGGAGTGGATTCCAAAATAATACTTATCAATAAAGATTCAGCAATAACATCATGGGAATAGATCCTTCCACCAATGATGAAAATAAAGAGTAAAAAACACGAGAAAAGGAAAGCTTCGTAAATGTTGAAAAAGCCGAAGCATTAAAAAACATATATATAGCAAAAAAGGCAAGCTTTAATCATGAAAAAGACAAAGCTAAGAAAATAAAGTTCAGAAAAATATTTCTACCACAAGATCAGCGCCTGGAGAGGCATTACAATACTCACCTTGACAAGAACAACACCAAACTCTTACCAAACATCCCATATGAAGGCGCCTGGAGAGGCATCGCAATACTCACATGGCAGGGGCAGCACTAGAATCTCTGTCAACCATCTACTCCTTTGCTCACTAGCACAAGGGCACCACTTACCAACAATCCTCGTCAAGGGGCAATCACATCATCAGCACCAGCAGACGGCCTGGAGAGGCTATGAAAATACTATGGCCTGGAGAGGCTACGAAAATACTACGACTTGGAGAGGCTACGAAAATACTACGGCCTGCAGAGGCTACAAAAAAACTACGGCCTGGAAAGGCTACAAAAATACAGCCTGGAGAGGCTACGAAAATACTATGGCCTGCAGAGGCTACAAAAATACTACGGCCTGCAGAGGCTACGAAAATACTACAGCCTGGAGAGGCTACGAAAATACTACAACAACAAAGAGGGTTACCTATCTTTAGAAATGGGCCGGCTGAAGCCCTAAATATCAGTCCAGCCTGAAGAGGCTGAGCTCAGAATATACTCTCTCTTCAACAAGTTACGAATAAAGGAACACACTACCATGAAGCAAGTAGAAGCAGTAGAATGCATTGACATCAAAGCCAGAAGCCTAGATGGTACAAGTTTACCATCCTTATCACCCGACAGAGCATATAAACCAACACTCAATTGCTTTTAGGGACAAGGATACAGGTAAACACCATCTACCCGAAGGAAATGGTGTGGGGGCATCTACACTGCTAAAGTAAAGGACAAGATTCAGACATAGCAAGCGATATAGATCATTCACGTGGATCTTGAAGCCTAGATGTTTCGGTTTTCCATCCTTGACACCCAATAGACCATACAATCCAACACTCAATTGCTCCAAGGGGCAAGGATATAGGGAACACCGTCTACCCGAAGGAAACAACGTGAAGGTATCTATTGTCAAAACAAGAGTGAAGATCCGAATTTTCACCTCACTATCACAAGAGAAGCAATGGAGCTTCTACTCGAAGACTGAAGATCAGGTGTACAGTTTCTCAGCCTTGTTACCCAATAGAGTACGCAACCCAACACTCAGTTGCTCTAAAAGGTGAGGATACGAGCAAATACACTTATCCAAGGGAAACAATGTAGAAGCGCTAACACCAAAGAGACGAGGAGAAGACCCGGACGAAATGTCTATATCTTTACTTGCCTTTGGAAAAGCAACACATAAATATTCCAAAGGACAAGTAAAGAGGGGCAGCTATAGACACCCAATTTCGTCCGGGGGGCATACAAACAATGAAATGGACGTCTATCATCAAAGAAATGGAGCTCCCGAAGCATGCCAACAACAGGACAGGACATTAGAAGGCCCAAAAGCCAAATAATCTGGTTTTAGTAGCCTGGAACGACCTATTGCAAAACTAGAACAGGCCGTTCCCAATTTGGAACGGGCCGTTCCAAGTTCCTAAAAGGGCCTAAAACCCTAGTTTGGAACGGGCCGTTCCAAACTCCTAAAAAATGACTAAAATCTTAACTGGAACGGGCCGTTCCAAAACTGGAACGGGCCATTCCAAGTTATTAAAATGGCCTAAAAATCCTTGTTTGGAATGCCCGTTCCAGTCTACCAAATCGTGTGTTAATCTTATCTCTAGAACGAGCCGTTCCAGTTTCAGAACGGGTCATTCCAGTTACGAAATTGACACATAATGGCCAGATCTAGAACGGGCCGTTCCGATTTTGGAACGGGCCGTTCTAGACCCTTTCTGATGCCTATAAATAGATAGCTTGGGCACAGTTCTCAGGACTCCAAAATTTCATCCAGACTCCTTAAAGCTCAAAATTTCTCTCTTTCTCTCTCTCTCTCTCTCTCTCTCTTTTGTATTTCTTGAGATTTTGTGAGGCACATTGTAGTGTGAAAGGTTGCCACAAAGCACCTAGAATTTTCCTATTTTGAAGATTCAATAGAGCTCATTCAAGAGGTATTTCAGTTAATCTCTTTCTTTCTTTTTATTTCTTATCTATACTAAATATTGTTATAATAAAAATAATCATGTAGACATTTTAGGGTTAATTGCATAATTTAAATTTCAAGCATGTAAATAGTAATTCATAAAGGGGATTTAATATTTAATTTATTATTTTTTATCATATTAACTTCATCACAGGGTACCGATTGAGGGCACTGTAGGGGTGCTTAATACCTTCCCTGCACGTAACCGACCCCCGAACCCAATTCTGGTTATCAAGGCTATTATTGTATTTTTAAAAACCTTTTCTTTTTCCAATGTTTTGAGTAAAACATTGGTGGCGACTCCAAGAACCTATTTTCAAAACCATTAATTAAGGATTAGTTTGGTGTCTGGGCATTCCTTAATTGATGAGATCTTTAAAAGGATGTCTAAACCATAAGTCGCAAGATCGAAATTTTTTTGGGTTGTGACAGTTATAAATGAACTCTCATTTCTAGGTAGAACTTATGATAATTTTGATCATATTGAAAAATTACTTCTTAGTCTACCCAAGAAGTGAAGACCCCAAGTTGCGGCCCTAAGAGCATCCAAAAATCTTGAAAAGCTCTCACTGGAAGAACTCATAGGACTACTCAAAGTCCATGAGAAGGAGCTACAACAAGATGAAGCAGGAAGAAAACAAAAGTCCATTTCACTGAGTGTGCAAAAGACAAAGCCTACTTCATCATCTTCGATAGCCTTAAAGACAGAAGAAGCGTCTGGTGAAAGCTATGATGAAGAGACATGTGACTCAGACGATGAGATATGCTTCTTGTCTAGAAAGATATACTCCATGATGAGGAAAAAAGGAGGGTCATGATGGAGAAAATACAACAAAACTCCAAGAGAAAAGGCACAACCACTGTGTTATGAATGCAAGAAACCAGGACATTACAAAATACGATGTCCAAAACTAGAAAAAGAAAAGGAAAAAGAAAAGAAGAAGCCAACTCTCTGTAAGAAAAAGAAGGCTATGATGGCCACTTGGGAAGACCTAGACACGACATCATCTGAAGATGATGAAGAAGGGAACATATGTCTCATGGCAAACGTAGAATCATCGTCGGAGTCTGATGATGAAGAGGTGAGTGAATCTGACTTCAAAGCTCTTCAGCATGCATATAATCAACTTCTGTCTGATTCAGCAAAGATTTCTACAACTTAAAGAGAACAAAAGAAAAGAATTTCTGAATTACTTAAAGAAAATCTTTTACTCAAATGAAAATGCAAAATTCTTGAAAGAATCAGAAAAAGGTCTTGAAGAAACAAAATTGCTAAACAAAGAGAATGAATCATTAAAATTAGATTTATCAAAGTTCACCCTAGGATCTAAAAATCTTGAACACCTCTAGGTGTGGAACTGATAAATCAGGATTACGATATGTTGAATCTGAATCAGAAAACAAATCAAGTACATCTGCATATCCTACTTATGGGAAGCATGTACGTTTTACGCCCAAGTGGAGTCACACGCACAAGAAGAGGTATTCCAAAACCTCAAGCGCTAACATTCAGGGACCTAAATCCATTTGGGTACCAAAGACTAAAATAATACATGTTGCAGATCTATTCAACAAGGAAAGAAGTGTCCAGTCATGGTACCTGGATAGTGTTTGCTCGTGACACATGACGGGTGAAAGGTCTATGTTCCAAGACCTCAAGTCCAAGAAAGGAGGCCAAGTCACATTCGGCAGAGGCCAGAAAGGACAAATCATGGGGATAGGTAAAATAGGTATAAATTCCTCCATCTCCATTGATAAAGTATTATATGTTAAAGGATTAACACATAACTTGTTGAGCATAAGCCAATTGTGTGATAGTGGTTATGAAGTATCCTTCAACAAAGATAAATGTAGTATTAATCAACCTGATTCATCTATATTATTTACGGCTAACAGATGCAATAACTTGTACAAAATAATGCTTAATGAACTAGAAAATCAAAATGTTGATTATCTGGTATCCTATGAAAACCAGTGGCTCTAGCACAAGAAGCTTGGTCATGCAAGCTTAAGATTTATCTCAAAGCTGAAAAAGCATAACCTCGTAAGAGGTCTACCAAGTCTTGTTTACCAAATGAATATCTTATGTGAAGCATGTCAAAAGGGGAAACAATTTAAAAGTTCATTTGAAAGTAAGAATCATGTTTCCACCTCAAGACCTCTTGAGCTTCTCCACATAGATCTATTCGGTCCCACCAAGACTGCATCTGTCAGTGGTCAAAGATATGGACTAGTTATTGTTGATGACTACAATAGATGGTCATGGGTGTTGTTCATCACCCACAAGGACTTCAAGGTATTCCATGTATTCTGTAAAAGGGTTCAAAATGAAAAAGGAATATCAATTGCATCTATGCGAAGTGATCATGGGGGAGAATTTGAAAACGAACAATTTCAAGATTTTTGTGAAGAAAATGACATTAAACATAATTTTTCAACACCTAGAACTCCACAGCAAAATGGAGTTGTAGAAAGAAAGAATCGATCTTTACAAGAAATGGCAAACTTTATTAAATGATTTTTCAACTCCCAAACACTTTTGGGCAGAAGTAGTTAATACTACTTGCTACATACAAAATAGAATAAATATTAGACCTATCTTGAAGAAAACTCCCTATGAATTGTGGAAGGGACGAGCACCCAACATTACGTATTTTCATCCATTCAGATGCAAATGCTTCATCCTAAACACCAAAGATAACTTAGGCAAATTTGATTCCAAGACCAACGAAGGTATTCTACTAGGATACTCTAAAAGGTCAAGAGCGTACAGATTCTTCAACAACAGAACCAAAACTCTTGAGGAAGCCATTCACGTTAAATTTGATAAAAATAAGCCTGATAAAGAAATATCAGAGCTGGGAAATTTCTTTGAGAATATGCAAGTGAACAAAAATCTGTTGAAGAAGCCTGAGTCTGAAGAAATTAAAAGTCAATAGGACGAAAGAGAGTAGACAAAACCTGTCAATCAAAACAGGCAGATGAAGGCTCATCATCCACAAGAGCAGATCATCGGTGAGGCAAAAAATGCAGTAAGGACTAGAAGTTCATTCAAAACACAAGCAGAAATTGCATTGTTATCCCAAGTTGAGCCAAAAAACCACGGACGAAGCCTTATCAGACGATAGCTAGGTTCAAGCCATGCAAGAAGAACTCACCCAATTCTAGAAAAATGACGTCTGGAAACTCGTTCAAGCATCGATGGATAGAACGATTATTGGTACAAAATGGGTGTATAGAAACAAATTGGATGAGTCAGGAAATGTGGTAAGGAACAAAGCAAGGTTAGTTGCAAAAGGGTACTCACAATAGAAAGGTATAGACTTTACTGAAACTTTTGCACCTGTTGCTAGAATTAAAGCTATTAGAATACTACTTGCTTTTGTTGCATGTACTAGTATGAAACTATATGAAATAGACGTTAAAAGCACATTTTTAAATGGAACAATTTCAGAAGAAGTTTACATAAGCCAACCCCCTGGTTTTGAAAATGATTTGCTTTCATCCCATGTTTTTCAAACTAAACAAAGCCTTGAATGGACTGAAACAGACACCACAAGCGTGGTACGATAAATTAAGATTTTTTCTAATAAGCAACAATTTTATAAGAGGAAAAATTGACAGTACCTTGTTTAGAAAAGAACTAAAAGATGATTTCATAATCGTCCAAATCTATGTAGATGACATAATATTTGGTGCTACTAATGAAAATCTTTGCCAAGAATTTTGAAAGCTTATGCAGGATGAATTTGAAATAAGCATGATGGGAGAATTGAAGTTCTTTCTAGGACTTCAAATCGTCTAGTCAGACGAAGGAATCAAAATTCATCAAACAAAATATACCAAAAAACTGTTGAAAAAGTATAAGATGGAAGATGCAAAACCAATGAAGATTCCAATGCATCCATCTTCTACTCTTGGTCTGGACGAAGATTCACCAGACGTAGATAGCACAACGTACCAAGGAACGGTAGGCTCACTCTTGTATCTAACGGCATCCAGACCTGACATTATGTTCAACGTCTACGTCTGCGCCAGATTTCAAGTAAGACCTAAGGAGGTACATTTACAAGCTGTTAAACGTATTTTAACATATCTTAAAGGAACAACTAACCTAGGAATCAACTTCTATAGAAGCCAGGATTTTTCCCTATTAGGATATTGTGATGCAGATTACGCAGGGGACAAATGGGAAAGAAAAAATACTAGCGGAGGATATCATTTTCTCGGACGCTGGTTAGTTTCATGGACTAGCAAAAGGCAAAGCATGATTTCCTTATCAACTTGTGAAGCTGAGTATGTCGCCGCCTCACGCAATTGCTTTGGATCAAACACCAGCTGGAAGACAATGACATTTATGAAAGTAGTATTCTTGTACTTTGTGATAACACTGCTGTAATTAACATTTCTAAAAATCATATTTTGCATTCTAGGACTAAACACATAGAGATTAAACATCATTTCATTAGAGATTATGTGCAAAAAAGGAACCTTCGATCTAGTATATGTTATAATAGAAGAACAACTAGAAAATATATTTACCAAGCCCCTTCAAGAAGACAGATACATCTGGCTGAGAGATAGATTAGGAATGGATCTGATAGGTGAACAATAAACTATTATTTTTGTATACTATTTCTTTTTGATAATTACAAAGGGGGAGAAATAGGCAAGAATCTATCAAACCTATTTAAGGGATAATCAAGTGAGGGGGAGAGCATATACTAAGGGGGAGAGCCTTATAATCCTAAATCGTTAAATGCTTGATATGTATGAAATTCACAGCATGAACTTGATGAACTGACTGATATGTATGTGTTATATTATATCTTAAACAATTTGATAGATTATATTTGTCATCATCAAAAAGGGGAAGATTGTTAAATTAGACGAAGCAATTCCTAATAAGGTTTAGAATAAGACAAATATGATGCATTTTTTTATTTCTAACGTGTGTGTTAGTGTTTCAGATAAATATAAAAACAGACTGAAAAATGGAGTACACACCATATCTGGTTGAGATGAACGAAACATCAGACGAACTGATCAAGCATCAAGACTAAAACATCGACAAAAGAAATATACAAGACAAAGCATACTAGCAAACGAAGTCTTGAAGTATTAGATGAAAGGCCAAAGCAAGCATCAAACAAGGCTAAGTTAAGAACAAGACAAAGTTGGAGCCTAATGGTCAACTAGACGGAGTTCAAAACATCAGAAGATGAATAATCTAAGATGAAGCATCCTAGAAGGAGTTAAAAGTCTGCATAGTTGACCAAACGAAATGAAGAGTCAAAGTCTATCTCTTAGACGGAGACTCAAATTTCCAAACGAAGACGAAGAATATTGAAATGCGTCTGAAGTCCACTATTCACAACAGGAAATATCATATATCATCTACATTCATAAGAAGAACACACGGAGTCATCAAAAATATAAAAGGAAAAGAAGAAAGATAAAAGAGCACAAATTCACTAGTCAAAGCTACGAGTGTCAGAGCAAGTACTCCTACTTTTTAGAAAAAGGAAACGTGCCTCCAGCTACACTAACAGAAAGAGAAAAGAAATACCTAGGTTATGATTGAAGTTAGACATAAAAGTAAACAAACTACACAAAGGACTTCATGTAACTCAGATTTGGCAAGCAAACATTTAATGCAAGATCAAATGCATTAAATGGAGGATCTACATAGCCATGAACAAACTGCTATCTACACCAACGGGAAGCTCCGCCTCAATGTACACATTCAAATTCAAACAATGGGCAGATTTATCATAAGGCTATAAATATCAAGATTTGAGAAGAGAAGGTAGATAGAAGTGAAGCAACGAGAAAAACGAACATAAAAACAATCTTACATCTCTTCCTATACAGTCTTGTATATTTGTGGAAAAACTAAGATAACTTATCTTAATGGGTGTAGAAATTACCCTATCCTCTCTACAAGAGTTACATACACACTCTAAACACATATCCTTGTAAAACTAAGGTTGAATACCTTAGCGAGTGTAGAAACCATATTGTCCTCTCTATGAGAGTTATACACACACTCAAACCATTCATCTACTATAAAGCCTGAAGAGGCTATTTGAAAGAATACTTGGAGAACCAGAAGTGGTTCAAGAATACTAACATCAGCGAGTGAAGTTGACAAACCAGGAGTGGTTGAGAATACTCGGGGAACCATAAGTGGTTAAGAATACTAGCGTCAAAGAGTGAAGTTGACGAACTAGGAGTGGTTGAGAATACTTGTAATCCATTGTGATTAGTGGAACCCTTCAGTTGAAGGAGACTGGACGTAGCTCAGGTCGAGTGAACCAGTATAAAAACTTCGTGCACTCTTTATTTCTTTTCAGACGAAAGTTTATTTAATTATTACATCATTACAAATTTTGTCCACTTATTAAATCCTTACTACAGTAACCATTTCTATGCGAAAAATATATTCGATTAACTTATTACTTAGAAAATTATTTTTACCAATAAGAAATCTCTTCTTCAAGCAGACGATAAACCATCAGACTGAAAAATCTTTTTCTGAGCCAACCGTGCACAGTTTCAAGTGTTCAAAGTAATATTTTCATTAGATGAAAAACAATCTCGTTGCAAAATGTTTTAAAACTTCTTCGTTCACACACACATTCAACCCCCTCTTCTATGTGTTTGTTCCGCTAACTTCATGAAGAACCAAAAGAATGGATAGGCAAACCTTGAAAATTGAAAATGAAAATTTGGTCAAGTCCTTCAAAAGGATTGATCTGTTGAATGTTTTGTTGCAATTCTGTTACTTGAAACAATGAACCAGAGTTTGGAAACTAATTTGTAAGATTAGGATGAGTATTTGTGTTGGTTATCATTGAATTGGAATACTGAGAATTTGATATGGTATTTTGATTCCACTAATTATTGAATCTAGAATGTGTGGATTGTTGTTGTAGCTAACCATATGACTATTTTCGGATCTAGATCTAGTATTTTGATTCCACTAAATGCCTGAGTGTCATCAATCGCAGCCATGCCAAAGGTAACAACCACTGTCACAATATGTATTTCTTTCATCGTTCATGTCTCCATCAACACCTTATGAAGATTGACTAACTTGATTTTCAATGGCATTGTTCTAATAAACATTACTCTTAATAGTAGTAACCTATCTCAAATTGATTAGTGTTGATTCAGATAAGAGTTTTTTTTATACTTTTTGAATGCGCATTTCATGTACTAACATCAACTCTTCTAATTTTTCAATTGAAGGAGTCTCTAACGTACTTTCAATAACCAAGATTATTGAATTATAATCTTGTGAGAGACCTTAAAGAATCACATCAATGTGATTTTGTTGTGAAATTGATTCCCAAATAGATGCAAATGCATCAACTAAGGCTTTGATGCGAAGAAGAAATTCTTTCATAGTCTTTTCACTAAGCATGATCACAATTCAGTTCGTAATTGTCAAGCCTTAACTCGAGTTTGTCTTTGGAAGACATAAATTTTATCCTGCACTTGATAGGAATGAACACATCTTAACAATTAGGAAAACATAGAGGAATCTTTGGACAAACTTCAAAATGTTGAAGACAATAAGCCTTGATAACTAGTTTAATTTTTTATGCCATATGAGAGAATTAGTCTCATCTAATTTTGTTGAAATAGCATGCACAAACATTATTGGTGTAGAGGACGAGAGATTAGGTGACAAATCAGCCATTGGAAATCATCTGACTCTAGATACCATATTGAGATAAATTAAAAGAAAATAAAAATCGAGAATTATGAACTCATGTAATTGTAATTCTCATTATGTGATAGTGGAAAAAGCCAATTATTTATAGTACAAATTGTCTTCATGATAGTTTTGACAAACTAATCACGAGACCTATAGATTATAACAAACTAACCATTCTAACCAACATGAGAGTCAGATTATGATTGCTCTCTTTACAATTCACTCATAGTAGAAAATGTAGTTTTCATTACTGATGGAGGACCATCCAAGGAGGCTACATATTTAAAGACCATTGGGCCTTTAACTAGGTCCATAGTTAAAAGGCTAGAGGAGGCTTCTACAGAGGAGATGCTTCTTAGACCTTTACTCTTCATGAGCATTGAGTATGATTCCTCTTATTAGTCTCTTAGTCTCCATCGTATATACATTGTATGATACTTGTACATAGTAGTTGCTTGAATAGGTGTATTTTGTCTTTGTATTTGTGAGACACTTTCTTTCTTTTCTTATAGGTTATCCTTTAGGATTTTAGGGTATGTTACTTCGAGACTTTTGCTCCATTTGATCTTATATTAAGGGTCATTCATTTTTATATTTTCAGTAGTAGAAGTGGGGTGACAAATAGTAAGGTGTGTAGGTGCAACTAGTAATTGAGCCAAGATTGGGCCTAGGCTAAATTTTACATATTGGGTTTGTTTTCCTTCATATTTTCCAAAGAATTGATTTAGCTAGGTCTCACCATCATTTGGTGAATCTAACTAAACTAAATCCAAGATTTTTAGATTGGATCACATGTTGGAACAAGCCTTCGCCGCCTAGCCTTCTCTCCTTGGCCGAATTGCTTGGCTTGCTTTGCACACTTGGGAAGCTTGTGCTACAAGCTTCTAACTTAGCTTGCTTCCCAAGCTTCTAAGTTAGAAGCTTGCTCCACAAGCCTTCTAAACTAACTAGGTCGGTCAAGTTAAGCTAACCATAGTTAGCGTAGCTTGCACCACAAGTTTCCCTACTCTCTATAAGTCTTTTTCTTACCTTTGTAATCACTTTTTGATAATATATTGAATGAATTCCAAAATTTTTCAGAAAATTCTCTCTTCTAAAAGTCATTAACCTCTTTGATATTCATCAAATTCTCTTATCCTCTTCAAGCAAGAGTGTGGTGAGGATTGAAGCGGCTTATTTCTGTTCCAAGGAATGGCGCCTCTTGAAGAGTGTTCTTCACCAAACCTCGGTGAAATCCAAAGCTATTCCCCCGTTGGAGGCTTTGAAAAAGCTTGAGAAGAATCAAGGAGTCAAAGGTCTAGGGAGAAACTTGAAGAGGAATTAACATGAATCTGGTTCCAAAGCAAGTCTCCATCAATTACCATCCCCCACCCAAACCCTTATAGGATCCAATGGTTAAATAATAATAATAATAATAATAATAATAATAATAATAATAATAATAAGATATGGTAGTGGACCAACAAGTCAAAGTCAAAATTTTTATTAGAAATTATGAAGACAAAATTTTATATGATATAGTTCCCATGAAATCCAATCATATTTTGTTAGGAAGGTCGTGAAGATTTGATAAGGAATCTATCCACAAAAGCCTTATCAATGAAATATCTCTCACATGCAAACATAAAAACTTTGTATTATGTAACCCCTTCTAGATTACTTTTAATACTTCCATTTTCCTCACTTATTTAAAATAATTATCAATATTTTAATAAATAATAATTTTAGTTTAAACTAAAACATATTATAAATTGATTATTAAAGTGCTATATCATAAAAGTAAAGTTGTTCAAAATTATAATATATTACAAACCATATTTTATATCATAATAAAAATATAGTACTTTATCATACCACTAAACATCTCCAAAAGTCCTAATGCTTTGGATTGCATCAATTAATTCTTCTATTTGTTATCTCTTCTTCCTACATATTAAAGTCCTTAGGACTTAGGGGCTCCAAAATTTTACAAGGGTATACATTTAATTTCAATTCAATAAATATCAAATAAAATAATCATACTAAAACAATTCATACATAAAATAACTCAATTCAGCTTGGCCCGAACAGACTCTTGATAGACTCAGATTTAAATAGTTAGACGTAATATATTTTGAGAATGTGTTCAGGTTATACATTGGGTTGTCCTAATCCAATCTTGTATATAAAATTTTAAGGATAATTTAGACATTTTAAGGATAATTTAGACATTTTAAGAAAATATTGGGTACATGATGGAATCTACCAAAGGTTGCACTTGGAAGAATTTGAGGAATAAAGAATATGGATTGATTTGCATTATAAGGCCCACGGAGATATCATCTAGTATTATTTTCTAAAATTTAATGAAGACTTGAGCCCAATTTGAGGATAACATGACAAGTCTAAATGCAAGTGATCAAGAAGAAGCATTGATGGGCTAGAATTTAATTCATTTTTCGGTTGAATAGGTGCTTATGCCCATTTTTTTAATTATTAATGTAATTTTCATATTTCTTTTTATTCAAATAATTTAGATGTCTTTTATATTGTTAGGTCAGTTTTTAGTGCTTTTAGGCTTCCTAAATCATAATGATAGTTAGTGGGATAGTGGAGAGTCAATTATAGTGTAAATTAAGTGTTAGTGTGAATTTATTTCTATTTGGAGTCTATGAGGGAATTCATGTCTTGTTGTCCATCTAAGCTTATAAATAGGAATCTTTTGTAAGATTTCAACAATTTAGATATTTTACCTATTGAGAGGATTTTTATCTCTCTAGGTTCTTTTCTTTGGAACTACTTTTGATCCCTATCCTTGAATTTTCTAAATTGATGTGAAACCCCATAGGATCAAAATTTCAGCATCTCAAAGCATGATTTCTTTGGACAATTTTTATAAGAAAATAAAGAAATTAACAAGAAAAAATATGGATTGAGGTAAGAAATGGAAGAATAGCACCACAATTCCTAAAGATTGATAAGTTGAGAAAGATTCGCCAATTTGAATTACAAAATTCAAGGATAAAAATTAAAAGTAGTTCATAAGAACCTAAGGAGAGAAAAATCCTCTTAATTGGAACAATATCCAAATTCTAATTAATTCATTCTCTCTTGAAATATTTACAAAAGGTTCCTATTTATCAGCTTAGTTGGACAAAAAGACATAAATTATCACTAAAACTCTAGTTAGAAATAAACTCCCACTAAGACTCTACTTAGAGATAAGTTTTTACTAATACTTAATTTCCACTAGAATTGACTCCCGCTATCCAACTAACTATCATTATGATATAGGAAGCCTAAAAAGACTAAAACTAACCTAATATATATATATATATATATATATATATATATATATATATATATATATATAAGATATTTGAATTATTTAAATAAAAAGAAATATGAAAATTACATTAGTAATTAACAAAATGGGCTTAAACAACTATTTTGCCCAAGAACTAATTAAGCTCTAGCCCATCAATGTTTCTTCTTAATCATGTGCATTTGAACTTGTAACTTGATAAGTTGAGGAGGATTCGCCACTTTGAATTAGGAAATTCAAGTATAAGAATCGAAAGTAGTTCATAAGAACCTAGGGAGAGAAAAATCCTCTCAATTGGAACAATATCCAAATTCTGATTAATTCATTTTCTCCTAAAATATTTACAAAAGGTTCCTATTTATAAGTTTAGATGGGTAACAAGACATAAATTCTCACTAAGACTCCACTTAGAAATAAAGTCCCACTAAGACTCCACTTAGAGATAAATTTTCACTAATACTTTTCCACTAGAATTGACTCTCACTATCCCACTAACTATCACTATGATATAGGAAGCCTAAAAAGACTAAAAATGACCTAAAAAAAATATAAATAAAGATATTTGAATTATTTAAATAAAATGAAATATATAAAAATTACATTAATAATTAACAAAATGGGTTTAAACAACTATTTATCTCCAAACTAATTAAACTTTAGCCCATCAATGTTTCTTCTTGATCATGTGCATTTGAACTTGTTATGTTATCTTCGAATTAGGTTTACGTCTTTATCAAGATTTAGAAAATAACACTGAATAATATCTTCATGGGCCGTATCATACAAATCAATCCATCTTCTTTATTCCTCAAATTCTTCTAAGTGCAGTCTTTGGTAGATTCCATCATAAATCAAAGTGACGAATATTCCTCAACTTATCAATTTTTAGGAATTGTGACGTTATTCTTCCATTTTTTTTATCTCAATCCATATTTTTCCCTTTTAATTTCTTTATTTTCTTATAAGAATCATCCAAAAAATTCATGTTTTGATATGTTCGAGTTCGAGTCCTAGAAGGTTCACATCAGTGCATGTGGTATAAACGATAGGTGCAAAAAGAAATTGTGACTCCTATATCACATCAACCTATACTTAGGTCCAATGATTGTGAATTTGCTTTTAGTCCAAGTTGTTGATTCTTGACTAAGGGGAGCTTCTATCTGCATGAACTCCCATATTAAAATATTATCATTCTAATTTTAAAGATGAGCTTCCAAGAAAGAAACTTTCATCTTGATAAAGTATTTATCTTACTTTATCACAATCCAACTTTTCATCTATAAATAAGATGTATAGTCTCAAAGAATGTAGTGCATTCACCATTTGACTATTAGATGACATCTCTAGCTTTAGCTCTCAAATTTATGGCTTGAAATAGGGATAATGTTCACAATTTTTTTTTTTTAAAAAAAAATATGACTAAAAACCTATTTGAATACAAGCTTAAAAGCATTTTTAAGAATTTCTCCATCGAAAAATACTCTTTATTTTCAGTTTGAAAAAAAACTATTAAAAGTGCTTCTAACTTTCATTCAAATAGACTCTAAAGAAATTGGATGATTGAGTTTTCAAAAGAAAGAACAAGTTATATTTATGGCTTGAAATGAAGATAATGTTTGCATAAGAAAATTCAGTAAGTATGACTAAAAAATTGGATAATCGGATTTTCAAAGGAAATAAGAAATTAGACAATGAATGCAAAATATTAAAATTGAAAGTTTTTTTGTTTTTGTCTTTAGAAATGATTTACGCAATATCACATAACTAACAACTAAGAACTAAGCGGTGCTTCTAATTGGAAATTTTACACTTTAGTTTCTCTAGTTTTATTTCATTAGGTTTTGATTTCTTCAACCAACAACATCCTTGTTTGCTTCTATACTTAAAATTTTACATTTTAGTTTCTCTAGTTTGATTTCATAAGTTTTGATTTCTTCAACCAACAACATCCTTGTTTGGTATAGTGTAAAAGACTGGAACTTAAATTAATTGAAATTATATGGATCAAAACCTTAACAACATAGATGAAATTCTGACAAAACATTTTTTTTTTTAAGTATAAAGACTATAAAACCAAAATTGAGGTAAACTGTAAGAACTAAAATTATCTTTAAACCAAAATTAAATCATACTTGGGAAATAAATTTTATATACAAATGTTTACATTTGGAACTAATTCAATGGCGTTGCACAATTAAAGTTGTATTTGCTTTCATCGTTCCAACTCAAGATTGGGTTGAGAGTGACAAAGCTTTGAAGATAAAGATTGAGAACTGACGTTGGGGTGTATTTACAAGGCAACTGTAAAGGTTCAATGCTTTTATTTGCTAAACTATGGTCAAACGTGTTTTAAGGTGAGAATATTGGACAGTAGTCTACTAAGGTTTGCATCTTCATTTTTCCTGTACAACGAACAAAGGAAAGCATGTTGTAATTCAGACTCAAGAGTAAGACTTAACCATGCCAAAGTTAGCAAAGGATCTGGATTTGAAAAGACCACCAAAGAGGAATCTGGTTGGAGAATCCTGAGGAGCAGGTTTTAACTCTTCCGGCTTTCCCTTTACTTTAAGTATAGTGTTGCCAATCGCTTGGCGAATGGATTCTATGGTCTTGGACTCGACAAGGCAACCTGAAGCCCCTCCAACATAGAAAGTATTGACAGCTTTGCCACCTTTGGTCGTCACCTCCGCCCTTGTAACCGTTAGGCTGTTCTCTCGGATAATTCGTGTCACATCTGATAGCAGTCCAACTCTGTCTGTTGCACATAGTTCTAGCTTCAAACCCTAAATAAGGAAGAAACAAATTAGTAGTCTTGCTTACTAAATGAAACTAACCAAAAGGAAAGCGTAAAGATAAGCATGCCAAAAATGTGTGACTCACATTTGTATAATAAAGGATAGTGGACTTTCTAGACTAGAATATAAAATTAGCAAAGTCATACAGCAAATGACAATAATTTCAATTAAATAAAAGGAAACAATTGGTTAAAAAAATTTTACATTATGTATTGTGAAGTCATCAAAAATATGGGTTACCAATTAAAATGTTTATAGATTTCAACTAATATGGTGAAGTCTTCAACCAGAAAATCATATTACTTCATAACAGTAGTGCATGCATGACTGTTGCTGTGCGATTCAACATAATTGTGGAACACTATCATGGGTAGAAAGATTAGTTGCGTGAGAAAATATAAACAAATGGGATCAAGGTCAAGCTCCACAAAATTTTAATGAAGAATAAACAAAAAACACAGTTGATGGAAAAATAATGTTCTTAATAATATACATATAAACACATGAACTGAAAGAATGAGTTTCAAAGGTAAGTTACTGAGCAAAACAGAAGCACAAAATAATTAATTCAGTAATTATTAAGTCTTCACCTCAGATACTCTTCTCTTAATAGCAGCTTCAAGACATTGTATCACTCTGTGTCTCTCTGCATCTGATTTTACAGGGGATCCGTCTATGTGCTTGATGTAATATTCCTACATATAAATTCACAGAATATTTACCTCATTTCTTTAGAAGACCATAATGTCACCAACACATGACAACAAAAGGAATATATGTGATGCGTCCAAGTATCTATCAAGAGACACAAATATACCTGATATGCATTTGGCCCTTCAGAATCAATACTTGCATGGAAAACCACATATTGCATGTCCGTCAAAGTGAAAACTATGTCGAAGAGAAGTTTGGCCCTATCCTTACATTGGATAGTAACTACAGAGTAATCATTATCGGACAAATTAACAACAGTCACTTTTGGTCTACTTTTCTCATCAACATAGTCATCATCATCAACTCGCTCATAATCCCTATCAGCAAACATCATCTGGTGAAGTCTTCTCTCGGTATGAGTCACTTCCTCAGTGACTACACTGCTAGCTCCCCTGACTCTGTTGCCACCAGCCAGCACATTGCATAATAGCTCCTTAATTACAGAGAGTCTCTGTGGATCAGTGATAGCAGAACCCGTTTTTTCATCAGTTACATGCATCACAGCTGCTGCCCGGGTATTGTGAGTCCACACCTCTGCATTCACTATGTTGCACTTGAGATTGGTTAGAACAGCACTCACTTCTGAAAGCAACCCTGGCCTATCACTTCCCAATAGCTCTATTGCGGTGTGCTCCATCGTTTGTTTGACCCCAACAGATCTTATGGAAGACGTAGAGCAAGATTCCGGGCCAAGAGACTGACCACAATAAGTTGCAGTAACCCTCCAAGGCAATTAGTTTATACATACAACAGAAAATAAAGGAAAAAACTGAAATGTTAAAGAACAGCAAATGAGACTAACCTTTCGAATGTACTTCAGAATAGCTTCATCTGTAACCTTCTTCCCATCATGGTCAGTGACATTAAAAACTGGCAAAACATAATAAAAACGTCAACCATTGGTTTTTCGCAGACTATGATTTTATTATACATATATGCACCATGCGCACACACACAATATAGATAGTATCACTGAAAGTAATGCAAAGAAAACATTGTTACCATCCATGAACCATCCCCCATCTGAGGATATGTAAGCTTTTGTTATTATGAGGTTTAGATCAGTGAGAATTTGTACAACTTCAAGGAGTATGCCATGCTTGTTTGCACTATCGACCTGCAGGGTAAAAACACAATTCCATTGCCCCATAAACAAGAGTCATCAATACAAGGAAAACTGTGTATCGAGAAAAGGAAGCAATCAAAAAGAACACAGAACATAGCCATACCCGTATAACAGTGGCATTCTTGCATGATTCATTATCAATTACAACTCTGACAAGACAAGACAACAAGTAGACCAGGATAAGAAGAAGTAACAATTTAAGGTAAGAAAGTTTTCGTTTCATCAAATAGTTACCGTACCTGGGTGGGTTCATTCTTCTGAAGAGTTTCTCATATTCATCGTCCATGTTGCGTGAGAAGTTCATGTTGACCCCTGAAATGAAAGCTACGCGAAAATTGATCACAAACCAATCAGAATAGAGAACGTGGAATTGGAAAGATAAGGAAAAAGATAGTGAACAGAAAGAAATTAGAAACGCAACAACAACCCACCAAAGGAGAATACCAATGAAGACTCAAAAGAAAAGTTCACAAGAACCATTAGACCAAAGAAATAACTCATCAACATAGAAAAATAAAAAATAAAAATTAAATTCAAGCAAGATGGGAAACTGGGAGCAAAAGCCCTCATTAAGCTATGAAACACACACAAACCAAATCATAGAAAAGGAAGAGAAAAAACAGAGGATTTGGCTGTTAATTCACCCAGAAAAAACTGATCCAAAACGAAACATAGAAGGCACAAGCTAAAACTAATAAAAATAATAAAATTTAATAAGAAAAATACAAATATATCACCTACCCATTGCAGCAGCTGCTGAGAACTGCCACAACTTGGTTCTCTCAAGATGATAGGCTTTGCGATGTGTTACAAAGGAACAGTACACATGTGTATGAATATTGTACGTATTATGTACACACAGTCACACACCACGCTCATCTAAATTAGAAAAATTAATATTTTAATTACAAGTCTGCACGCACAAAATAATTAATATCATTTTTCTTGAATAAAAAAAATAAATAAATAAAAGATAAAAGCTCTGAATCAGAACCTCCCCCGACAAGATGCTTCAAGTCTTCAACACTTGCAAGTTGCAACCCCAATCCAAAAAGAAAAGGCAGACTTTTCCTCTCTCCCTTTGTCTCACCTTTTCTCTCTCCGCACCCTTTGCCAGCTCTGAATTTCCAATTTTCTGTTACCTAAAAAAAATTAAAAGAGGCGCATGTTAGCGAGGGCGCTCCATGAGCGAGGAAAAGAGCCAAGGTAGGTGCCGTGTTCTAAAGTGCGCGCATTGGTGTTCAATAGCAGGCTAAAGGGAATATATTAACCACGTGCGTCCCAAGGTTTTTGGGACGGTGGATGATAGTGGATGCTCGATTAATGAATAGTTAGTTTTTAATAGGAGCATCTCCAAAAGCCAAAGCATTGTTTGGCTTACGAAAAAATAAGGAGAAAAAAAATTTAGAGAAAAAAGAAAGATTGAAAACACGTTATAGTTATACCTTTGGTCTTTTTATTAAGTCAATTTATTTTCGAAGATAAGCAATGAAAGCTTTTATATTGATTTTTATCTAAACTCAATATTTATAGAAAACTCAATATTTTCTTGAAATAATGAAATAGTAATGTAAACTTTAAAAGAGTGCATACGAAACCAAATCAAATAACATAAGGTATTTTTATGTCGGTTCATCTCGACCACTGAAATGCATCTAGTTCTTGATAAATTTGTTAAAGTTTTACTATCTTTTTGAAAAGATACAAATATTATTTTAAAAATCAGTTCTGAGTCAACTAAAGTATTCTTTGATTTGTCTCTTCAAACAAGTTACTCAAGCATTCTTTAAACAACAAAGCCTCCACGCTCTTTGATGAGGACATCAAAGATCAGGCCCAAGCCCAAAAGAAAGTCCAAGACCCAATACAAGGCATAGGAGGGTCCATGACAAGAGCAAGAACTAAACAGGCCCACGAAGCTTTGCAACATATAATGGCTAATCTGAAGGCAATCCAATTACATGAAGGGACCTAATATCTAGAAGCCAGTAGCGGGTGTTGCTGGTCACATGTATTGCTTGCTTGGAGTTAGAATAAAAGGTCAATTATTAGCTTAGTCATTTGTGGAGAAAAGATAAATATTAGAAGGAGGTTGAATAATGAGTATTAAAACACCTATTTGTTGCAATGAAGTAGTAACGTTAGTCAAATGGAGTGCAAAGAGTAGTCATATGGAATATTGGGTATTTTTACATTGGTTCGTCTCAACCACCAAAACTATGTCCAGTTCTCAATCCAACTAGATTGAGTTTTATCATCTTTCGACAAAGATATAAGTATTCTTTCAACATGCCACTTCTAACTCAACTCTAAGTATTCTTTGACTTGCCTCTTCAAATAACCACCCAAGTGTTCTTTCAACAACAAGCCTCTTCGGGCTTAACAACCAAATATTCTTTTCAACCAAGCCTCTCTAAGCTCAAACAAGTATTGTTTTACAGACAAACCTTTACAAGCTCAATCTTATATCAATGGTTATAAAGGTTACAAAAATGTTGTGTTCATCTCACTTAGACGTTATATAACCAATATAAATCAGTAAGTTTTTACAAGAAAGAATAAGTAAGATTTACAGAGAGTTTTTCTTTGTATGCCTTTTTGTACAAGTCTTTTTTGTATCTTATTTCTTCTTTTTCTTTCTTGAGCTTTGAATCTTTTTATATAGTAGCTTGGAAAAGATGATCATTGCAACACTTTGAGTCTGACTCACAAGTTTGCTTCATTTGTCTTCATCATCTTTCATTGTGATAGTAGGTAATTTTTTGACACATTTAATGCAAACATTAAATGCATTTCATAAAATGCTACATCTTATTTGATGAAGGAGACTTCTTATCAACTTTTTATACCAAATAGAGCTTATAGAAATAATGTCAGCATAGTGTAGTAGCAACAATGCTTTTCTCCGTGATTTTAGAGGGATATCCCTCTAACCAAAAACTTTCTAATAAATCTTTGAGGGATGCAAAGTTTGCCCATTTTAAAGAGATATCCCTCACTAAGGTAGAATAAATCAAAAGGCTTTTGGAGACATTGAGCATAGGTGGTTTAAAAGTCATGATCATGCTCATACAATTTCTTTAAGTTATCAAATCCAAGAATTTGAGCACTTAAGGTATAGAGTAAAGAATGTCTCCTAGACAAGACATCAACCACCATATTACTCTTCCTATTTTTATACTTGATAACATAAGGGAATTGTTCAATATATTCAACCCACTTAGCATGTCACTTATTTAATTCCCTTTGTTGAGTCAGACAAAGCAATTCTCAGCAAGGTTTTGAATGAGACAAATATAATACATGTTGTTAGTTCTAACAAGCGTGTTAGTGTTTCAGAAAAATATAAGTACAGGAAAGTCAAAGGAATAGAGAATGTGCATGTGCCAAGAGAAAGGAAGAAAAACATCAAGTCAGATGAAAAGACAGCCAACATAAGAAGAAGCGTACTACTAATCAAAGTCTTGAAGTATCAAATGAAAGGCCAAAACAAGACCAAATCAAGAACAAGACAAAAATGGATTAAACGTCAAAAGAAAGTTAACTACGCATAAGACGAAGGACAACACAGACTGAAAGATATTTCAGACAAAGAACAAAGTCTTTCCATTTGTAACGATGGACCAGATCAAAAGAAAGTCAAAGCATTAAACTCAAATGCTCAGAAAAAAATCACAGATTGAGATGCATTGGACTAACAAATGCAAACGAAGATTGCCACGCAAGCACTTAAAGAATCAAGTCTCCTAAGACAATCAAGGCACCATCTATGATTAATTGAATGCTCTCAACATGATAGCATGATCAAAGGAAGAAGAAGAAGAAGAAAAGCACGCAAAAGCAAAAACATGCATGTGTCAGAAAAAGTACATCACTTTTCAGATAAGGACAACACTCTACAGCCACGTGATCAGAAAAGGACAAAAAGATTCCTATGTCTCTGCAAAATTCAGACACTACTACTAGCAAAAAGAAGAAGACTTCACGCAATGATCATTAACAAGAAGCAAGATTTAATGCAAGATCCTCAGCATTAAATGAAAGATCAAACTAGTCATGAACAACTATGTCCGCTTCAACGGACACTTGTAACAGGCAAAATTCACAAGACTATATATATGTTACAACTTCGAACCTGAAAAGGCTGGCTTTTAGAAAAGATAGACGAAGAATGATATCAAGCCCATGAAGTGAGGAAACCAGAGATAGAGCTTATGGAGTCAAATGTACATTGATGTAATTATCTCTATAGTCTAAGGTGTTCTAAGTGTAACTTAGGATCATACATTTTAGTGAGTGTAGAAGAATACTTGTAAAGCCTGGAGAGGCTTGTCAAATAATACTCACTGCGAGCCAGAAGTGGCTGATTAAAGAATAATAACGTCAATGAGTGAAGTTGACGGGCCAAGAGTTGGTCGAGAATACTCATTGAGAGCTAGAAGTTGCTGAATAAAGAACACTAGTACTAATAGCCAACCAGGAGTGGTTGATAATACTTGGGACCAGGAGTGGTCGAGAATACTCATTGAGAGCCTAAAGAGGCTTAACAAAGAATACTAGAGCTAATGAGTGAAGTTAGCCAACCAGGAGTGGTTGATAATACTTGGGACCAGGAGTGGTCGAGAATACTCACTAGGAGCCTGAAGAGGTTGAACAAAGAATACTAGTGCTATTAGCCAACCAGGAGTGGTTGAGAATACTAAGGGCCAAGAGTTGGTCGAGAATACTCATTGAAAGCCAGAAGTGGCTGATCAAAGAATACTAGCGTCAGTAGGTGAAGTTGACGGGCTAGAAGTGGTCGACAATACTTGGCAAACCAGAAGTGGTCATAATACTTATAATTCATTGAACATATAATGGAACCCTTCATTTGAAGGAGACTGGACGTAGCTCAGTTTGAGTTAACTAGTATAAAAATACTTGCACTATGCCTTAATGTTTCAGACACACTTTATTTAGTTGATCCAATATATTGAAAATTTCGTCTAATGCTTATCGTCTATTAAAACTATCTTCAGACGAAAACCATACTTGTTCTTATCCTAAAAGAACGATTTTTTGTTTAAGAAGTATTTTCTCTAAGCAAAAGATGAAACTCCCAGACGCAAAATGATTTTTGTTACACCAATCCTAGGCAGCTCTTGTTTAGCTTTCACTAATACCATTTTACTAGACGAAAAAGGAGTCCTCTTGTGAAAACATTTTTAAAATTCCTCTGTTCACACACACACATATTCAACCCCCCCTTCTATGTGTTTTTCATCTAACTTCACCCTTTGCCATCTAATGTACATAAGTGACTTATGATCTGTATGTATGATGAATTCCTTAGTCACTAAGTAATGTTCCCAAACTTGGAAGGCTCTAATGAAAGCATAAAGCTCCTTGTCATAATGGGGTAGTTCAAGGTAGGGCCATGAAGTTTTTCACTAAAATAAGCAATGGGATGGCCCTTTTAAAGCAACATAACACCAATGCCAATTCTAGATACATCACATTCTAACTCAAACGTTTGAGAAAATTTTGGTAGAGATAGAATGGGTGCATTGGTAAGTCTCTCTTTTAATTTTTCAAAGGCTTTTTCTTGGGTTTCTCCCCAAATGAAAAGAATATCCTTCTTGACTAATTCATTTAGGGGTGAAGCAAGTGCGAGAAGTCTTTCACAAATCTTCTATGGAAGCTAGCTAGACCATGAAAACTCCTTACTTCTCGCATATTTTTTGGAGTGCGCTATTCTTAGATAGCCTTTATTTTGTCAGGATCAACATGAACACCATCTTTCCCAACTATGAAACCTAGAAAACTCACATTTTCTTTGCAAAAATTACATTTTTCCAAGTCGGCATAGAGATGGTTATCCCTCAAGATAGACAAAACTTGTCCTAGGTGTCCAAGATGCTCACCTAAAGTCTTGTTATACACTAATATGTCATCAAAGTAGACAACAAAAAACCTTCCTATTTGATACCTTAGGACATGATTCATTAATCTTATGAAAGTACTTGGTGCATTGGTTAATCCAAAAGTCATGACTAACCATTCATAAAGTCCAAATTTGGTTTTAAAAGTGGTTTTTCATTCATCTCCCTGATTGATCTTTATTTGGTGGTAACCACTCTTAAGATCAATTTTGGAAAATATGCATGCACCATGAAGTTCATCTTATATGTCATCAAGCTTAGGGATAGGATACCTATATTTGATAGTGATATTATTGATGGCTTTACAATCAGTACACATTCTTTATTTGCCATCTTTTTTGGGCATTAATAAGATAGGTACAATACAAGGACTAAGGCTCTTTTGAAACCAACATTTCTCTAACAAGTCATTAACTTGAACTTCTATCTCTTTTGTCTCTTGGGGATTAGTCTTATCCCTTTTAAAGGAGGAAGCACACTTGGAACTTCTTGAGGAAATAGGTCATCAAATTCCTTTAAGAGTTTTTAAACCCCTTGTGGTAAAGACTCAAGTTCATGACTAGTGACAACAAGTGTCTCTTTACAATAGAGAAGGTATAAAGGTTATTCAAGCAAAAATGTTTTCTTGATGTCATTATTAACTGAAAGGTGACTTTTGTGAACAACTTCTTTAGAGGGGACACTTGCCTTTAAATGTGATACCTCCTTTTCCCTTTCCTTATTCTTTAAGGGGAGACTTTTTTTTTTACATTTTTGTTCTTTTTTCTCTCTTCTCTTTTAATTTTCATTTTGAGCTGATCCTAACTCACTTGGGTAGGTGATAAAGGGCACAATACAATTTTTTTTCTTTTGGTGGTGTAAACTTATCTTATTTGTGAGTCCATCATGGATGCTTTTATCATTAAATTGCCAAGGCCTCCCAATTAAAACATGACCATCCTCTAATGACACTATATCACAAAATACTTCATCCTTGTATTTGCCAATGGAGATTGGTATGTTTACTTGTTGGTCTATTACAATCCCTCATTCCTCATTAATCCATTATAACTTATAAGGATCAGGATGGGGCATAGTAGACCCCTTCATCCTCAGTCTTCCCTAATAAATCTTTTTCTTTTCTTTCTTTCTTTCTTTTTCTTTTCATTTTTTTTATCCTCAAACACTTGGGGTGGTGTTAAAGGATGAAATACAATTTTTCTATCTTTATGAGTGAAGGATATTTTGTTAGTAAGGCCATCATGTATAGTATGTTTGTCAAATTGCCATGGCCTTCCTAGCAAAATATGACAAGATTCCATAGGGATTACATCACATAACACTTTATCTTTATATTCCCCTATAGAAAACATGACCTTCACTTGTTGATTGACCTCCAATTCCTCACCTTCATTGAGCCAATGAAGTTTATACGGTTGAGGATGAGGAATGGTGGTGAGAGCTAGCTTGTTAACCAACCTTGTACTACAACAATTAGAGCATGAGCCACTATCAACAATGAGAGAACAAGGTCTTTTAGAAACTAAACATCTTGTATGAAAGATGTTCTCTCTTTGTGATAATGACGTGGGACAAGGTTGACTTTCAAGAAGCCTTTTTACCATAAGAAGATCACCATCAACAGGATAAAGTTTTTCTATTTTCTCCTCTTGGTCACTAACTTTCTCCTCATTCTCACTAGAAGAAAATGAAGAAGAAGAAGACTTTTCACTATAAATGTATTTACCCCTAAGGATCATGGTCCTTTTGGTGGGCCATTGAGAGGTAATGTAGCCTCTACCTAGACATTTGAAACATTTAATCTCACTGGTCATTGAGCTAGTATGTGAGGTGATCTTTTTATATTCCACATCTTTTTCATTTTCTTTTTCTTGACCCTTGACAAAATTCTTGGAGGAGTCATATTTGGAAACTTGACCCTCCCTCTTATAGTCTTTCTTAACATAAGAAGTAAAGTGAGTTTTATCTTTAAAAGAATTTTTTCTCAAATTTTGTTGTTCCACCCTTATACAAAGTTGGACCAAGTCATCAAGGTCCCCTATAAGGGAGTAACTCCACTCTATCTCTTATGTCAAAATTGAGACCACTTAAGAATCTTGCAATGGTCAATCTTTCTTCTTCCTTAATCACAACCCTCATCAAATATAACTCCATTTTTTGTCTATATTCCTCCACACTCATATTTTTTGTTGGAGTCTTTGGAGCTTATCCATAAGCTCTCTACTATAATAAGAAGGTATGTGCCTTCTTCTCATAGCACTCCTTAAATCATTCCAGTACTCAATAGTTGGATCATTATGGAGTCTTCTTTCCCTAACTAGGGCTGTCCACCAATACATAGCCTGTCCTTGGAAGGCTAAAGTGCCTACAGAGACTTTTCTTTCTTCCCTTACTTGGTGACAAGAGAAGATTTGCTCCACTTTCATCTCCCAATCCAAGTAAGCATCCACATCCTATTTTCCATGAAAGGAAGGGAGATCAACTCTTGATTCCCTCACTTTTGGCTCTCTTATAATTCTTCTAGGAGTAGGTTGGTAATAATCATCCAAATTTAAGCTACCTACTTCCTCTTAGCTTGTGGATCCATGGGAACTTTTATGACTCTTTTTGTGTTTTAGTTTTTCTAAAATTTTTGCTTCTCTTTGCTTAACCTTTTATATCTCTTCTTCGAGCAAAGCAAGTTGTATTTTAACCCTTTCTTTTACTTCTTGCTTCCTCCAAAGTTTTAGTGATTTCATCTCTTTAACAATATGAAAAAAACTTTTTGGAGATTCCAAATCACTATCACTTTGAGAATGATTACTCATGGTTAAGTTTCAAGAAGATTTTTATATGCTATGCAAAAAGAAAATGTTTTTGGACTTTTCTAGGAACAAAATTAGTACTTGGAGGTCTAAGTGTACAAATTGCACTATCAAGGGAGGTGAGCTACTAAGAGCCACTTAATAACTAATCCTTTTCAATTGGAAATCACTAAACCTCCTTATGGTAACTTTAGTTCCCCAAAACTTTTCACAAATTTTTAATGTTTTATGATTTTCACAATTTTTCTTGTCTTCCTCTAAAAGTGAACAATTAAAAGCTACTCAAACTAGTCGAAACAACTAAGCACAAAAATCAAAGATAACAATTAAATAATAGCAAAGATTAAGATCAACTAGCTAATCGGTTTCCTAAGTGGAAGCTTGAAATCATATGAAATTTTCAAGCCACTTCCACTAGATCTACACGTAAGTGATCTATAAGAAGTTAGATATACCTGACCAGCTTCTTAATACTCCCTCCAAGCTATTAAAATTTGAATGAAATCAAAGAAATTTTGCAAAAAAAATTAAACTAGCCTAAAACATACTTAGTGACGGATTTACAAGGGAAATAGTGACGGATTTTTCAACCACCAATTTTTCTTCACTAATCCGTTCCAATTCTTGAAGTCCTTGTTTAACCTTGAGACCTGCAAATAATAAACAACAAAACACAACAACAATGGCTCCTCACAATGATTAGGAAGGTTCACTCTTGTGAAGGAATGTTTAGGAGTTTTTGGTCACCAAAATTAGGTCAAATTTTAAGCTCATTTGCCTTAGACTTAACAATCCTTCTTTTCTAATCTTGTTGAGTCAATGTTTGAGTTTCTTGCAGGGATTTGATGCCACTTCTAGCACTGTAAAGTTTTGAAAGAAAACTTGGGCAAGCAACAAAAGCACAATTAGAAAAAGCTTATACCAAAAATCAAATAATTAAGTATATGTTGACAAGACTCAAAGATAGCCAAGAAACAAAACTGAAAATTAAGACTCCAATGAAGGCTAGCACTCAAAAAGAATGTTCCTAGATAAGCACTAGAGTAGATTAACAAGACCAAAAGAATTGTAAAGGAATTACAAAAGATTAGAATCAAATTAGTAGATCCATCACATAATGAAATTTTGGTTTTCTCACTTGTTTTCTTCTTGGCTTTTTCCTTTTTGTTTTTCTTTCTCTTTTTTTTTAACTTTTGTTTTTCTGAATTCAAAATGTAATTCCAGAGAAGATAAATTGCCTTTTACACCAAAAATTCAAAAAAATAAATGTTCACAAACCGGATCTACAATCATTAGAAGTTTCAAATGAAAATTCCAATTTCTAGTACATTAATGATGAAAGTTGTTTTGGACTCTTTTGTATTTTGTTTTATTTTATTTTATTTTATTTTTTAACTCTTTTGATTCAATTTTCTCTGTATTTTCTCTGTTTTCCATCAAGCAATTTTTCCAAAATTTGAATCCAAAACAAACAATGCACTAGAAATAGGTATATCACTTAAGAACTCAAAGAAACAATGATTGAATTAAGATTTGAATTGGAATTTGAAATTTGAAAACTCTTTAAACACAATGGAAACCTAACTCTAGGAATTCATCAATGATCTAATGATGAATATGAACTCAAAGATGTAAAGATAAAAACACACAAGCAAAGCACATATAGTGAAAATATGAGTCTCGGCCAAACTCAAAAATTACTCAAAAATTTTCAGCATTAGATCAACAAGCACATCTTGAATTGTGTATGACATTTAAAGTAATTCAAACATGACTTAGACAAAACTTAAGATTCAAAAATTAAAAGAAATCACATGCATATGGATCAAAATGACCGAATCAAAGATGAACACAAAATTGACTCAATCAAAAGAAAAATTGGCACAAGTTGAATCCTAAACAGAATTGATTGCGGATTTGAAACAAATATATGCAATCAACACTTGGATCTATAAGAAATTGATTTTAAAAAATATATAGATCCACAAGGAAACTCAAGATATGACAATTCCAAACACCAAAAATCTAGAATCCAATCGGTGAAAGAGGAAACTTAACCTTCAAGGAAGAAAACCTTTCTCTGATACCAAAAATGATGGAAGTAGGTAGGTGAAGTGAAACTTGATCTTTCCTTGCCTCCTCCAAGCTCACGGATCTTTCTTCCTTGATAATGAATTTTGGACTTGAATTTAGAATGGATATCAAATATGAAAGAATTCCTAAGCTAAGATGGAAGTATCCTAGCTAGAAACTCAAAAGAAAGCTCACGGACTAAGCTTAGAATTTAGGATTCCTAAGGCTAAGGCTATGAACCTTTGAGAGAGACTTTGAGAGAGACTTGGATGAATGAAATTTCAGAAATATCTATTATGATTCAAAGTGATTACAAAATGGAGGGAAGATGTATTTATAGGCTACGGATTCAAGTGAGGTGGCACCACTCATAAGCCTTCAAAGTGGCGCCAAAATTTGAATTCAAATTTGAATTTGAATTCAAATTTTGAACGTCCACCAAGTCCCCATGTGCAGCCACTTCCTTCTAGAAAGCTTAATTGCATTTAGGTGCAATTTAGAGTTCATTTGAGGTTTCACATGTGCAGCCACCCTTGGCACAGAACATGTGACTCAAATGTAATCCTAATTACTTCTAAATGTAATTAAGTTTCCATGAACCATGCCTAATACTTATTCCCTTTAAATTCCTACTCTAATGACCTAAATACAATGGCCAAACATATACAAATAAAAGGAAATAATAAAAGAAAAAAAATGAGCCCAATATTGGGTACCAAAAGCCCAAAGGCCTATGAAGCCCAAAACTAGGCCCAATAAGCCTATGGCCCAAAAATGCTACTCTATGTGGTCCAAAATACAAGACCAAAACATATGAAACATATACTAATATAATATATACAAAATAGAAGAAAATGAGTATCTCAAGGTATGGTCCATGTGAAGCTCAACTTGGGCCTTCCAAGCCCATTGGGCCTTGACTAGCCCAAACCTTCATGTCTAGCTCATTCCTCTTGGATCCTTCAAGTTGTCACCCCTTGCCTTCCTAGGCATGATTCCATCAAAATGGGATCATCCTCAGCTTTTGGGATATCAGCATCATCAATAATAGGTTCTCTTATTACCTCCTTACCATGATTGATAAAATCCTAAACAAATGATAAAAGTTAGTTAAACAATAAAAAATTTATAAGAATACAAAAGAGCAATAATAGAATTACCTTTGCTCGTGCTGAAAGCGGCATCACCAAACGTCTTGGCCAAGATGATGGACCATGGGTCAAGGGCCCAATTACTAGAGCTGTGGCCAGAAGCATACAAGAGGGATTGGATAGCTTGAAGGCCAATGAGCTTTCTAAGCCTAAGGTACTCTTCAAATAGACCACCCTATCTTGAAGAGAAGACATAGTTCTTTTGTATGTAGTTTTCATTGTATAGGTCTCTTTTTGCCTTTGTATTTGTAAGGCACTTTATTTCCTTTTTATAGAACATTCTATTGTGTATTTAGAGTAGGTTTTTTTGGAGACTTTTGCTCCATTTGACCTTGTATTAAAGGTCACCCATTTTACATTTTTTGAGTAGTAGAAGTGGGGTGGCAAATAGCAAGGCATGAGGGTGTGATTAGCAATTGGGTCAGAATTGGGCCTAGACCAAATTTTACATATTGAAGTTGTTTTGTTCCATATTTTTCAAGTAATTGATTTAGCTAGGTCTCACCATCATTGGGTGAACCTGACTAAACCAAATCCAAAATCTTTGAAACGGATTAAGTGGACAAACAAGCCCAAGGCCGCCTAGCTTCCTCCTTGGTCGAATTGCTTCTTAAACCTTGGTGCCTTAGGAAGCTTGTGCTACAAGCTTCTAACTTAGCTTGCTTCCCAAGAAAGCTAAGATAGAAGCTTCCTCCACAAGCCTCCTAAACTAGAGTGGACGGTCAAGCTAAGCCAACCATGATTCACTTGAACCATGGTTAAGCTTAGCTTGCTCCACAAGCTACCTACTTCTATAAATTCCTAAACCTCTCATTTGTAATCACTTTTGGATGTTATGAATCAGAATTTTCTCTCAAAATTCTCTCTTCCAAGAGCCTAGAAACCGTGGAGAAACTTTCTCCCTTAGGAACCTTCACAAAGGACTTTCTCCTTTGTGCCTTGGTTTCTCCTTTCTTCTTCTTCAAGAAGAACCAAACTACAAGAATGGCTTCTAAACAAGCTTTGGAGCTCGTCTTAATTGCGCATTTCACCATTGAAGAACCTCTAAGAGCTAGATTGGACGCATGGATGGAGCTTGAGGAAGAACAACAATCACTTCACCAAGTTTATTCCATCACAAGCCAAGAATGTGCCTGTTGCTTGTCCCACTAGTTGAACCTCTATGTTGGGAAAAGGCACTAGAGCAGCAGCATCTTGAACATGATCAACCACAACTCGTGTCCAATCTGGCTATAGAGGGACACCATGGATGGTTGAGCTACCCTCAAATACTCGACCAATAGCCATTGTACATGGGGGGTCATCCTCAACATATAACTTACACTAGTTTGTACATCAATGGTGAGTATGTTCCCCTGAGGGATCTGGAGCAGCACAACTCCCTTTAGTGCTCACTCGGACAACATCATTAACAACTGTAGTCTGTTGTTAAGAACGAGTCAAAGTCTCAAACTTCTCTTCAAAATCTTGTTGCATGTTATTCAATTTTTCCTGAAACTGCATCTCCATTCTCTACAAAGCCTCCTGACTGCAAGAGTCAACCCTGCTCCTCGATGGTGGTGCACCAAAGTAATCTCGGAGACTCCAAGAACCACCAATACCACGCACACGCCCTGGGTGCTCTAGCCTTCCTATGACCGTTTTCAGGATATCATCCCGACCATGGAAAACAAATGAGCCTTGGGTGGCCTGCTCAACTAAATCATCTTGCAACATATTAACAATAAGTAAGTATACCCTAAACTACATCACTTTTGAATTGAATGAGTTGAAATAAAGAGCATTAGTACGTATATTTTTACTTACTATTTTATTAGCAATGACCCTTGCATACTGAGAAGTCATTTGTCCATTTGATTTTGTTTGAGCTGCTATCCACATCTCATAGCGAGGAGGTGGATCCATAAGGTCAGCAGACTCAACCCTTAATGCCTCCGCCCTAGCCTTCACGAGTATCTTCTTTTTCAATTCATATCCCGCTTGTGACAATAGATGGGGTGCTTCATTCAGCTTCTGTGGTTCTTGGCCAGCTACTCTTTTGGCCTGCAATAATGCAAATAAGAAAATGAGATTAAAATATACCTTAAGTATGTATGTGTTAATGAAAGAATTATCAATAACTAAACTGCCAAGAAGGGTCCAATCGACTAGCACAAAATTGCATCCACTCCTCGTCATTAATCTGGTACTTTAGACAGAGAGTCTCATTTTGTCGCTTTTCAAATACATACTCCCGTGTCAAGAAAGTCTTGAAGTCCCTCCATCTGGTTCCAAGAGTAGATAAAATCTTCTTCCTCATCACCTCAGTGTTGGGAATCTCAAAATTTTGTTGTCAAAATAACAACAGATAATAAATAACGTAATTAAGTTATATAATATTGAAGGAATGTGCAAGTATATACCTGAATATCCTGCCACATGAGGTTCTTGTCAACCTCCTCAACGTCATCCCATGATGGAATGATAATAGAAACATGTCGTCGAGCTATGACTCCCAAATAGTTCTTAAACTTTGCAACATTTGGGCGTAACGCCTTGCCAGAATAAGGATCCATCTCTACCTGTGTCCTCTCCTTGGCAATTTGTCCCGCTGTCAACCCAAATAATCGGGTGACAGATCTACATTCCCTCTTGACACTGCTAGACCCTGAATCGGCCATAATCCTGAAAAGATAACAATGTCATTAATAAAACAACAAATAAAGTCAATAGATAAATAGATAAACTAATAATTTGATAAATATAACTTATTATATATTAATATACTTTTACCAAAATATAAGTATCGTAATTAGAAATATATATCTTATGTTATGTATTTATATTTTTTTAAAATTATATTAATATAAATTAAGCTATATTTATCAAATTATTAGTTTATCTATAAATATACTAAAAATATCATTTAAGGGACTAAAATAAGCAAACAAATGTATAATTGCTATACTTGACGGATCAATAACATATTTAAGCCTAAAATTAATGTAAAAAAACAACGAATAATACACAAACACATACCTATTAGGTTGGTATGTCTTCCCATATTCCTTCATCATGATCACTTCGAATAGCATGCATTTCGTCCACTTCATTGTCCACAACAACACTAAATGTTCTACTTGAGAAAGACGGTGTCTCATGCATATCTAGAAACTCGTCTTCGTGAGTTTCATGCATGGTTCTTCCTTCAAGGACCACTGACCATTTCTCATTACATGGATCCTTGACATAAAAAACTTGCCATGCTTGATATGCCATAATAAAAGGTTTATCCTTATAAGCGACCTTGTTCAAATCAACCAAAGTAAACCCTAAATCATATGTATGCACACCCATATTGCCATCAACCCATTTACACTTGAACACAAGCACTCTAAACGTAACATAATCAATTTCCCATATGTCTTGTATGACTCTGAAATAACTCATGGATGTTGTAATGATATTTTTATCTTTAGAACTAGCAAAGTGCACAGACTCAGCCTGAATTGTAACCCCACTGTTTTGTACTCTACTGTTGTCATCTTCTATCTTTGTATAGAAACAATATTTGTTAATGTCATACCCACCAAATGTAATGACACCATTGTTAGGCCCACGAGCGAGTCTCAAAAGTGTATCAGAAGCATTAACCTCACCATAAACTTTTTTCTTAAACCAAGCTAAGAAACTCTTGTTATGTTCATTCAATACCCATTTTTCATTCATTCAGGGGTGTGCTATCTTGATTTCATGTATGTGTTGCGATATGTAAGGAATTACTTCATTAGTGTTGTTCAATATGTACAAATGTGCTTGGTCAACTTCTGTTCGACTCACAGTTCTAATCTTTAAACTTCGAGTACCTTTACCAAAAAGTTTCCCATCATGCCGAGTCTTAGGAATTCCTATTGGTTCTGATTTTGACATGTACCCTAAACAAAACTCAATGGCTTCTTCTGCAATGTACCTCTCCACAATAAAAGCTTCTGGATAGTACTTATTCTTGACATATCCTTTTAAGATCTTCATGTATCTCTCAACAGGGTACATCCATCTAAGATAAACCGGGCCACACAATCGAATCTCCCTAACCAAATGAACTATCAAATGCACCATGATATAAAAAAATGATGGTGGAAAATACATTTCCAACTGACACAAGATTGTGATTGCTTCATTTTCCAACTCATCTAACTTTTGAGGGTCAATTACTTTCTTGCAAATGGCATTGAAGAATAAACACAATCGAGTAATAGCAACTCTAACAGAAGTTGGTAAAATGTTACGAATAGTCACAGGCTAAAGTTGTTGCATTAAGACATGACAATCGTGAGACTTTAAACCAACTAATTTCAAATCTTGCATAGACACCAAACTCTTAACATTTGAGGAGTACCCTTGTCGAATTTTCACACCGCGTAAACACTCACAAAAGCTTTTCTTTTCTTTTCTTTTCTTGATAGAGTATGACAGCTGGAGGCAAATAAGTGCATTTTCCAACAGATTGTGGATGAAACTCGGAACATATACCCATGTCCACCAAATCTTGTCTTTGTGACACCCTTACTACCCCAACACATATATTGTAACAATGTAAATAAGCTAAAGAATAAAAATTTTCAACATCACTAAAAGGGTTCACATAAAAACCTTTAGAAACATTCTTCAATATCCAAAATATTTTGAAAACGACACTTGGAAAATAAAACTTAAGAGGTTACAAAATGTTTTCAAAATAATAAGTACAACTCCATATACAAATAAAATCCATGTCTTAGAAATCCATGTCTTAGAAATCCTCTGCCCCGATATATCAAAGCATACCCACAATTCAACTGTTGGCATTCTAGATGCCACTCATAGCCGGATCTTCCTCACCTAAAACATCTACAAATTGTACAACGAGAAAAGAAAACATCTATATGTAAAGAACACAAGGAAAAACACAACATAATCTTATCATAACTCATCAATTAATGAAGTCTTTACAACCATATCCATACATTCTAATTCTATCAATCATGCATCATATTCACATCACAATTTCACAATCACACCAATCTATCACAAATCTTGCAATTAACACTATGTCAATGGTCAAGCCACCTCAAGGTCATGCCACTCTAGACATAAGGGATACGTATTAATTGCCTCACTCATCCCACACTATTCCAAGGGCAATTCATCCCTGTAGCATCACTTACCCCGGGTCGTCTCATCCTTGGTCATATATGCGAGGAACCACAATCACATCACATCAACAATCATCACAAATCTTACAATTAACACTATGCCAAGGCCACACCACAACTGACATAAGTGATATGGGTTAATTGCCTCACTCATCCCACACTATGCTAGGGGCACGCCGTCCTTGTAGCCTCACTTACCCAAGGGTCGTCTCATCCCTGGTCATATGTGTGAGGAACCACAATCACATTTACAATTCACACAAATCTTACAATTAACCATATGCCAAGGCCACGCCACATCTGACATAAGTGATACATGTTAATTGTCTCACTCATCCCACACTATGCCAGGGGCACGCCATCCCTATAGCATCACTAACCCAAGGGTCGTCTCATGCCTGGTCATATGTGTAAGAAACCAAAATCATATCACATCAACATCTCATTTCATGTCAACATACTCACGTCATGTTATCAATTCAATATTAAAACAGTAGATATAATGTATACATTTGTACGAAGGCAGCACACCACATTCCATATCTAGATCATCAATTTTACCAAATAATGTAACAATAATATTTATAAATTAATATAAAACCTAATAGAATCATCAATTTAGTAGAATCTTAACTCAAATAGTAAAACCCCCCAAGTTTTCCAAAACCTAACTCACAAGCACTTTTCTACAATTTCGTTCTCTCTCCCAGATCATCATTTTTGCAAATTAAATATATATTTCTAATCCTCAATACATACAGAATCTAATGGGATCATCAATTCCTCAAACAGAAACAATTATAAAATTACCCATAATTCTAAGGGACTCTTTCTCTACCTAATTCCCTCATGTATCTGCATACAAATAATCCCCTTTTCTCCCGTACCTCGATAAGCAGTAGCTGAAACTAGAGCAGGCTCTGGTTGGTCTCCTCCTCTGGGTCCCCCTTGGTCTTTAGAGTATGTAGAAGGAAAAGAAGACAGAACTGAAAGAAGTCAGAACTGAAAGGCGTACTTTTTGAGAGTGCCAGAGCGCTCTATTTATAAGCATCAAGAGTGGCCGGAATAGCCCGTTTTGGACTCTTCGTCATGTGTAAAATTTCACATCCAGAATGGCCCGTTTTCAAACCAGAACGGCTCGTTATGGGGTTGCATTTTAACCCATAATGGCCATATTTGGAACAGCCCATTCTTAAACTAGAACGGCCCGTTCCCAACTAGGGTTACAAGCCTTTTTGGTAATTTGGAACACCCCGTTCCCAACTAAGATATGTAGGCACTTTTAGTATTTTGGAACGGCCCGTTCTGAGATACTAAATCACCCTCGTTTTAGTAGTTTGGAACGGCTTGTTCCAATTCGGGAACGGCCCGTTCTGGGCTACTAAATCATGCCTATTGGGCTTTGGGCCCTCGTACAATTTGTGAAAATTGGGCTGTTACAATTCTCCCTTCCCTTTAGAAATTTCGTCCCTAAAATGCACTTGAAAACAGAAATAGGTAGGCTCCTCGCATCTTGCTTTCTAATTCCCATGCAACCTCACTAGCTTACTGATGTACAACTCTAACAATCTCACCAAGGAATGTTTATTATCAACGAGGGTAAGGCAAGTAAACTTTGTGAGTCTATCCACTATAACCCAAAAAGAATCAAATTTCGTAATCATCTTAGGCAAGCCTACAACCAAGGTTTATCTACACACCATCTCACTTCCCAAAATGGGACGTCTAAAGGCTACGAAAGTCCTAAAGACTTCTAGCATACTAAACACGAGTACACAAATTCCTCTACTCCTCTCTTCACCTTAGGCCACTACACTTTCGCTACGCTACTCTGATACATCTTAGTAGCTCCTAAATGAATGCTAAGAGTACTCTTATGTCCTTCCTCTAAGATCATCTTCCTTAATTCGGGATTACTAAGCACCCAAGTTTTGTTCTTGCACCTCAAAACAACGTCGATTCCTACTCAGAAAAGGTTATTTATACTCCTACCAATCTTCTCCACTTGGTTCACTAAGAAAGACTCTAAATCCTGTGCTTCTCTAATCTCATCCATTAATTCACTAGTCACTTTCGACATACCCAATCCAATGCTCTAAAGGGTGAGCTCACACATCACGCTTAAGTCTCTAAATTCTTCTATCAGATCCAACCTTTAAATCATCAAAGATGATAGGTGAATGGTCATCCTAATCAAGGCATCTGCCACAATATTAATTTTACTTCTATGATCCTCTCCAAAGATCAAGCACCTAAGCGTAAGTTCACTAGGTATACATACCAAATCTTTAATTTCACCACTACATCTACACCCAAGTCAAATTCTTATCCATCACCTTATCCTATAGTCTCACGTTTTACCACCAAAATGAATAATCTAAATGTGTTTTTCCAATTCCCTTTGACAATCCATTAGTTACTCAAGTCATACCTAGTCTCACACTACTAAGGGTAACCTTATAAGCCAAACTTAAATCTCTAATTTGAGCCAAAAAAATTCGTCTCTCTAATTATAAGGGAAGATAAATGTAGAGGTTTCTTACTCAAAGCATCGACCACCATATTGGCTTTACCTAGATAACCACTAAGATTAAAATCCTAATCCTTAAGAAATTTTAACTATCTCTTTTGTCTCATATTCAAATCCTTTCGCCAAAAGATATTTAAGGCTTTTATGATCACTAAATACCTTAAGCTTAGAATCATACAGGTAGTGTCTCCAACTTTTAGTATAAATATTACAACCGCTAACTTAAGGTCATGGGTAGGTAATTCCTCTCATGAATTTTCAATTGCCTAGAATCATAAACTACTACCTTTCCTTCTTGCATCAACACTCCACCCAAACCTATCTTAGAAACATTAACATATACAACAAAAGACTTACTAAGATCGACCAATGCTAACACTGGTGCACTAGTCGATCTTTCCTTAAGAGTTTGGGAACTACTCTCACGCTCACTATCTCACACAAAGACAACACTCTTCTTAGTCAATTTGCTCAAAGGTAATGCTATCTTAGAAATTTACTCAATAAATCTCCAATAACAATGAGCTAATCTAAGAAAACTCCTAATCTCACTAACTGACTTAGGTATCTCCCACTTAAGTACAACTTCTACCTTAAATAGATCTATATTATACCTTCGCTAGAAATTACAAGACCTATAAAATTCACTTCATACAATCAAAAATCATAATTAGATAACTTAGCCTAAAGTTGTCTTGGATATATCTTCACCCTTAACTCTAATATGATGATATCACATCCTAAGGTCAATCTCACTAAACACACAAACATTCACTAATTGATCCATAAGGTCATCTATCCTCATATCAACATACATGCATATCAAATCATATTAGAATACCTACTTTAAACCTTCATATATACCATCCCTAAGCATGTATGAATCAATCACCATTTACTCCATATATCACGTACATGAACCAACTTTACCACATAGCATCATACAACCTTAAACAACCTTTCAATCCATATGACAATGCCTCAGAACAAGATAACCGAAATAGTTTTTTTTTTATCCTTGCATACATCTCCCTTCAACAACTGTCAAAGAAAATGATACCTAGAGAGTTATACTCATCCAAATGATCTCAATCCTATCTCAAAAGAAAGCCAAGTGAATAAGCTACAACTCTTATGAATACATAAGATTCTAAAAAGATCATTTTCTTAGCTAAAAATTTAAAAACCACAACAAATATATTCAGCGCTAACAACTAGACTTCTGATCACCAAAGCAGTTATAACTGGAGTTCTAGACCTTCGTTTTATCTTATTTCAGTTCTATTGAAAAAATAACATCCAAGGCTACAACTTTCCTGAAGACTATAAAATCTAAATCTATCAATACGGTACTCATACTAGTACAACAAAACTGCAGCGAAAACATCCTCTATACTAGACAGCAATAGTGTATCAACACCTAAACCCACGAAAATATCTCAATCCTTCCAAACCCACTCCTTTCCACCTCAAACTCATATCCAAGCTTCCCACTACAATCCTAAACCAAAACAACTCACATATTCATCACAAAAGACTTAGAAAATAAAACTCACATGCTACCTAAACCATAAAAGGTTAACATGCAAGCACCAACTCCAAAAATCATCAACACTTAAACCACTCCTTAAGAATACCAAAACCCCAATTCTCAACATACAACCTCCTTGAATTCAATCGCTACAACTATAGATTTCAGAAAATCCACCAATCGTAAACTCTTAATACACTCGACAAATCAATGTCTCACCCACATCCAAGGTTCTAATAGTCTTAGTTGGTTAGCACAAGACTTCGTCCACTACTACTGGTACATATGCTCGCAACACGAGCGATACCACTCAACCACTACTTCTTACATAAGTAAGAAGTATCAAAACAAATAAGCAATCATGAATAGCATCAACTAAGCTATATCATGTCTTTCAGCCAAATTCTGAGAAAACAATGTACAAGTAAGCACAACACTAACAACACAAGGGAAACATCATTATCATCACCATTATCCTCATCATAAAGCAAAACATTGTTAGAGTACACACAATTAAATAACAAAAAACATAATCAATCATCATACTAGCATATCAATAAGTTCCACAATCAATTCATTCCATCATTCATCTACCAAACAAACATAGTAGACTCATAACTCACGGCCGATTGGATCGACCTGCTCTGATACCACTAAATGTGACACCCTTACTACCCCAACACATATATTGTAACAATGTAAATAAGCTAAAGAATAAAATTTTTCAACATCGGTAAAAGGGTTCACATAAAAACCTTTAGAAACATTCTTCAATATCCAAAATATTTTGAAAATGAAACTTGAAAAATAAAACTTAAGAGGTTACAAAATGTTTTCAAAATAATAAGTACAACTCCATATACAAATAAAATCCATGTCCTAGAAATTCTCTACCCCGATGTCACAATATCAGAGCATACCCATAATTCAACTATTGGCATTCTAGATGCCACTCATAGCTGTTAGAAAAGAATGGCTCAATCCAAGAGGGGGTGAATTGGATTCTATGTCACTTTAAAAAATTAACAGAGTTTTAGGATCTTTATTTCAATTCAAACTTTTCTATTTATGAATTTTCAAAGAAGTTTCTTAAAGACTTGTTAATGAAGAATGAATCCTATATGCTTTCTTGATTAATCGTTAATGAGATTCAAAGTTACGTACAATCAATATGCAATACTTTGATTCAGTTCAGATCAATATTGCCCATGCAAAGATGTTAATTCAGAATGATCTCTTTTACATACAACCAAGATATTACACAAAGTAAAAGATAAGGGTAAGAGAAGATTGCACAAGTCTTTTATCCTAGTTCAGCCACTCCACATGTGACCTACATCCAGTCCTCAATCATAACCTGATCAAGATTTGTTTCACTATCTTAATGAAGAAGTTTTACAAGCATACCACACATGCATACACTCTGATGGAAGAGCATGGGCTAAAGGCCCAACCACTAGAGCTATGGCCAGGAGGTTATTTGAAGATTTGACTGCTTTAGAGCTTAGTGGGCCCAATAGGCTTGGTGGGCCTAGGGTGCTTCTCACTTGGGCTTTTATTGATTGAACACCATGTTTAATTGTACTTTCTTAGTTTAGGAATCTATTTTCATGTTGGTCTTGTATTTTGACCATAGATTAGGGTTTAGGCTAGTTGGGCCTAGTTTTGGGTTTCATGGGCCTTTGGGCTTTTGGTACCCAATATTGGGCTCATTATTTTCCTTGTAATATTTCCTATTGATTGTATTCATTAGACCATTGTATTTTGGTCATTAGTTTAGGGTTTAAGGAGGTTTAATAGTTCATTTGAATTAGGACAAATTAGGTCAAATTTAGGATGAATTTAAGTTGCATTTAGGTCACACTTTTGGCACCACCTTGGTTGCACAAGTGTGACACCGAAATGCAACCCTAAATTCACTCTAAATTCAACCTAATCTCTCATTTAGCTCTACATGACCGGTCATGAGCATGTGACACAAGGTTTGAATTCAAATTTGAATTTGAATTCAAATCTTGGCGCCAACATGTGACCAATCATGTGGCACCAAGTGTTCTCCTCAAATTCGGATGCTATATGTTTCCCTCCTCTCACCTATTGTACTCACTTTGAATATTCAGAAATTTGAGAGCCATTGAGCCAAGTTTCTCCCTCAAAGTCACCGAAATTCCAAGAGAGAAAGTCTTAGAGAGTGCCTTCAAAATACCCTAGGAAAACCTATTTTCCTTCTCTTTGAAGTGTGCAATCCCTTGAGGCTTGAGCTTGGATGCTTCCTTCTATGGATTAGGAATCCTAATCCGCAGGTTCTACATCTTCTAGAGGTGTTCTACATTCGGTTTATCTCCATTGAAGAAGATCCGTGCATAAGGAGAGCTAAGGAGAAGAACATTCATCACTTCTCCCTACCTTTTCCATCATTTTTGGTATCAAGAGCAAGGTTCTTCAAGGAGATAAGTCCTTCTTCTTGTGTCCGTTTTTCTTCTTGTGTTTTTGTGTGTTCTTTGAGTTCTAATTGTCTTGTTTGAGTTTTTCAATTCGGATCTATATGCTTTTAATCATATATTGTTCCATAGATCCATTGTTTGATTGTTTTGAATTTCTTCCACAATCAAATGTTTAGGAACTTTTTGCTTGTGCTATTTTGATTTTATTTTGAGTCTCTCCATTCCTTGTATGTGTCCGTGATTGGACCTCATGCATTGCATTTAGATTTTGGTTTTGAATCTATGTTTTGTCTTAGAAGTTTGTGTTTAATCCTTATATGTTGCAAATTCCTTGAATAGCATGTTTAACCTTGTTTTTGTTTTCAATTTTGTCTCATATTTTGCTCTCAGATTTGTGTCTCTTTTGCCTCCTATATGTGCTTTTTCTTTTACCTTATTGTGTTCATGATTTGCTATTAGTCCTAGCAAGTTTCCTTAGAGTTAGGTTTCCATTGTGTTCTTTAAGTTTTCAAATCACATTCTCTTGAAAATCTTCTAAACATTTTGTGACTCAAAATTTCAAGTGTAATCCTACTTCTAGTGCACTCTTCTTGTGGATTCAATTTATAAAAAAAATGATGATTAAGAGGCTGGAAAACAGAGTTTAAAACAGAGCCTAAAAGACCTAAAAGTTGAAAAGTAAAATAGTTCAAAAAGAATCCAAACCAAAACCTAAAACTAGTGCACTAGTTTATCATTCTCACTTGAAATTTGACCTAATTTTTGGCTGATTTGTATTCTCGTTTTCTATAGCTTGGAACCTTAGAAAAATTTTAAATAAAAGGCAAAAACACTCTCTGGAATCTTAATTTGATACTGGAAAAAGAAAGAATTAAAAAAAATATATATATATATATAAGACAATTTAAAATACAAAAGCCGAGAGGTGTACATTGGTGAAAATTCATTTGGTTCCTTGTTATTGTTTTGGCTACTACTTTTGCTATACTTGTCCAATTGCTTTCAAATTTTTTTTGTTTTCTTCATCTACTCTAGTACCTATCTAGGATTCATTCTAACTGAGTGCTAGCTTCATTTTGGAGTCTTAATTTTCCAGTTTTACTTGTTGAACTTCTTTGAGTCTTGTCATATACACATATTACTCTTAATTTTGGTATAAGCTTTCCAAATTGTGCTTTGTTGCTTGTCTAGTTTTCTTTCAATAATTTCCTGTGCTGGAAGTGGCCTTAAATCCTTGCTCAAGGATCAAGCATTGCTCAACAAAGAGTAGGAAAAATTTTGGACACTATAATCACCAAATTTGACCTAATTTAGTGACCAAAATCCTCCTAAATTTCCTTCACTTGAGTGACCAATCCCTTCACCTTGTGAGGCAGCCACTTTAACCTCTTTGTTGTGTTTCTTTTGCAGGTCCAGGAGCATCATATTGAAGGATTAGTGGCGGATTAAACACTTGGTTAAGTGTTGGAAAATTTGCACAACAATCCGTCACTAATTGGTCACTAAAGCCATCATTTACTTGTTTTCCTAGGCTAGTTTACATTTTTGTCAAAACTCTTGTATTTTAAATCAATTTGTAAAGCTTGGAGGGAGTATTAAGAAGCTGGTCAGGTATATCTACATCCTTGATAGCATCTCACGTGTAGTACTAGTGGAAGTGGCTTGGAAATTTCATATGTTTCAAGCTTCCACTTAGGGTTATCCGACTAGCTACTTGTTCTTGCTTCCTTTAAGTTTCTTGTCCTTAATTGTTTAATTTTGCTGCCTTGAAACGTCTAGAATTGTGTAGTTTATTAGTTCACGCTTAGTTTAAGTGTCAAAAGAAACAATTTGTGAAAAAGCATTCAAAATTTTTTGTGAAAAGTTTTGGGGAATCAAAGATACCACAAAGGAGTTTAGTGATTTCCACTTGAAAAGGCTTGGTTATTAAGTGGCTCTTAGTAGCTCACCTCCCTTGATAGTGCAATTTGTACACTTAGACTTCCAAGTGCTATTTTTGTTCCTAGAAAATCTCAAAAACATTTTATAACTTTTTGCATAGCATACAAATTCTTTTTGCTTAACCATGAGTCATCATTCTCAAGGTAGTAGTGACTTTGATACTCCTAAAAGTTTTGAAAGAATTGTCAAGGAGGTTGAAGCACTAAAACTTTGGAAAAATGATGAGATACTTCAAAAACAAAAAGAGAAACTTGAAAAAGAAGTACAAATCATGGCTTTGGAATAAGAAATCCAAAAGATTAAGCAAAGGGAAGAAAAACTTTTAAAAAAATTGAATAAACCAAAAAGTCAAAAAAGTTCCTCAAGGAGCTCAACCAAGAGCTCCCATGACTCTCTTAGCCACAATAAGGATAGCCTAAATCTTGATGCATATTATCAACACCAACCTAGGAGAGTCATTAAAGAACACAAAGTGAGGGAATCAAGGGTTGATCTCCCTTACTTTCATGGAAAAGATAATGTGGACACCTACTTAGATTGGGAGATGAAAGTGGAGCAAATCTTCACTTGTCATAAAGTAGGTGAGGAAAGAAAAGTTCCCTTAGCCACCCTAGCTTTTCAAGGACAAGTCATGTATTGGTGGACATCCTTGGAAAGAGAGAGAAGACTTCATAATGATCCTCCCATCACTTATTGGAATGAGTTAAGGAGTGCTATGAGAAGAAGGCATATACCTTCCTATTATAGTAGGGAGCTTATGGATAAGCTCCAAAGGCTCCAACAAAAGGGTATGAGTGTTGAGGAGTATAGGCAAAAGATGGAGTTATATCTCATGAGGGCTGGGATAAGGGAAGAAGAAAGATTGACCATTGCTAGATTTCTAAGTGGTCTTAATTTTGACATAAGAGATAGAGTTGAGTTACTCCGTTATAGGGACCTTGATGACTTGGTCCAACTTTGTATAAGGGTGGAACAACAAAATTTGAGAAAATCCTCTTTTAAAGGTAAAACTCAATCTAGCTCTTATGTTAAGAAAGACTACAAGAGGGAGGGTCACTTTGATTCCTCTAAGAAATTTGGCAAAGAAAAAGAAAAAGAAAAAGAAAATGAGAAAATAAAAATATTGTCACTTCTAGTAGCAAAACTAGTGATATCAAATGCTTTAAGTGTCTTGGGAGAGGACACATAGCCTCTCAATGCCCAACTAAAAAGGTGATGATTTTGAAGGGGCAAGACATTTATAGTAGTGTTGATGAATCTAGTTCCACTACTTTAAGTGATAGTGAATCAAGTGAGGAAGACCATTCCATTGAAAGTGCATATCCTTGTGATGGTCAACTTCTCATGATTAGAAGGCTTCTAGGAAGCCAACCTCATGAGTCCCATCTTTCACAAAGGGAGAACATTTTTCACACAAGGTGTAAAGTTTTAAACAATGCTTGTTCTCTCATTGTGGATAGTGGGTCTTGTTGCAACTGTTGTAGCACAAGGTTGGTGGAGAAGCTTGGTCTTACTATTATTCCTCATCCGAAACCATATCAACTTCATTGGATTAATGAAGATGGGGATATTAATGTTAATCAACAAGTGAAAGTCAAGTTCTCTATTGGTAACTATGAAGACCAAGTGGTTTGTGACATAGTTCCAATGGAAGCTTGCCATATTTTGTTGGGAAGGCCATGGCAATTTGACAAGAAAACCATGCACAATGGCCTTACCAATGAAATTACTTTCACTCATAAAGAAAAGAAATTTGTACTTCATCCTTTGTCTCCTTCACAAGTGATAGAGGATCAAGTACTAATGAAAAAGAAAAGAGAAGAAGAAGAAAAAAACTTGAATAAAAAAAAAAAGAAAAGAAGGAAAAGAAGCATAAGTTTTCAAAGAAGGATGAAGAGAAATCTTTTCTAAAAGAAGGAATTCAACAAGAACCTTTAAAAGAAACTTTAATTGTTGAAAAACCTTCTTACATTCTTCTTTGTAAAGGTATGCTTCAGTGTCATAATTTAAGCATTGAACTTAGTTCTTTATCTCCTCAAGTTTCTCATTTATTAAAAGAATTTGATGATATATTCCCTAGTGAAGGTCCACAAGGCCTTCCTCCTTTTAGGGGTATAGAACATCAAATTGATTTTGTACCTGGGGCTAGTCTACCCAATAGACCAGCCTATAGGACAAATCCTCAAGAAACTAAGGAGATCGAGAATCAAGTCAATGAATTATTGAATAAGGGTTGGGTACAAAAGAGTTTGAGTCCCTGTGCTGTGCCTGTATTGTTAGTGCCCAAGAAAGATGGAAAATGGAGAATGTGTTGTGATTGTAGGGCCATTAACAATATCACAATCAAGTACAGGCACCCAATCCCTAGACTTGATGATATGCTTGATGAGTTACATGGTGCTTCCATATTTTCTAAAATTGATCTTAAAAGTGGTTATCACCAAATAAGAATTAAAAAGGGTGATGAGTGGAAAACTGCTTTTAAGACCAAATTTGGATTGTATGAGTGGTTAGTTATGCCTTTTGGTTTAACTAATGCACCAAGTACATTCATGAGGCTTATGAATCATGTCTTGAGAGAATGTATAGGAAAATTTGTTGTTGTTTATTTTGATGACATATTAATCTATAGTAGGTCTCAAGATGATCATTTAGGACATCTTAGAGAAGTTATGATGATCCTTAGGGAAAACCAATTATTTGCAAATCTTGAAAAATGTACTTTTTGTGTGGATCATGTGGTTTTCCTAGGGTTCATTGTAAGCAAAAATGGGGTTCAAGTGGATCCCGAGAAAATTAAAGCCATTCAAGAGTGGCCCAAGCCTAAAAATGTTAGTGAAGTTAGGAGTTTTCATGGTTTAGCAAGTTTTTATAGAAGATTTGTACCTAACTTCTCTAGCATTGCTTCACCCTTGAATGAGCTTGTCAAAAAAGATATTTTATTTGAATGGACTTCCAAGCATGACCAAGCATTTCAATTACTTAAAGATCAACTTACTAATGCACCCATTTTAGCTCTACCTAATTTTGAAAAGACTTTTGAGCTAGAATGTGATGCATCAGGAGTTGGCATAGGAGCTGTGTTATTGCAAGGAGGACACCCCATTGCATATTTTAGTGAAAAACTAAAAGGTGCCTCCCTCAATTACCCTACCTATGATAAGGAGTTGTATGCATTGGTTAGAGCTTTACAAACTTGGGAGCACTATCTTGTGTCCAAAGAGTTTGTCATCCATAGTGACCATGAGTCACTTAAATATTTAAGAGGTCAAGGTAAATTAAATAAGAGACATGCCAAATGGTTAGAGTTTCTTGAACAATTTCCATATATTATTAAATTCAAGAAAGGAAAATCCAATGTTGTAGCTGATGCTTTATCTAGGAGACATACCTTGCTTGTGTCCCTAGGGACTCAAATTCTTGGATTTGATAATATTAGGGAATTGTATGAAGAAGATCTTGAATTTGGTGTTAATTATAAAAAATGTCAACAAAAAGCTTTTGATGGTTTCTATATGGCTGAGGGGTATTTATACAAAGAAGGAAGATAAGGGTAAGAGAAGATTGCACAAGTCTTTTATCCTAGTTCAGCCACTCCACATGTGACCTACATCCAGTCCTCAATCATAACCTGATCAAGATTTGTTTCACTATCTTAATGAAGAAGTTTTACAAGCATACCACACATGCATACACTCTGATGGAAGAGCATGGGCTAAAGGCCCAACCACTAGAGCTATGGCCAGGAGGTTATTTGAAGATTTGACTGCTTTAGAGCTTAGTGGGCCCAATAGGCTTGGTGGGCCTAGGGTGCTTCTCACTTGGGCTTTTATTGATTGAACACCATGTTTAATTGTACTTTCTTAGTTTAGGAATCTATTTTCATGTTGGTCTTGTATTTTGACCATAGATTAGGGTTTAGGCTAGTTGGGCCTAGTTTTGGGTTTCATGGGCCTTTGGGCTTTTGGTACCCAATATTGGGCTCATTATTTTCCTTGTAATATTTCCTATTGATTGTATTCATTAGACCATTGTATTTTGGTCATTAGTTTAGGGTTTAAGGAGGTTTAATAGTTCATTTGAATTAGGACAAATTATGTCAAATTTAGGATGAATTTAAGTTGCATTTAGGTCACACTTTTGGCACCACCTTGGTTGCACAAGTGTGACACCGAAATGCAACCCTAAATTCACTCTAAATTCAACCTAATCTCTCATTTAGCTCTACATGACCGGTCATGAGCATGTGACACAAGGTTTGAATTCAAATTTGAATTTGAATTCAAATCTTGGCGCCAACATGTGACCAATCATGTGGCGCCAAGTGTTCCCCTCAAATTTGGATGCTATATGTTTCCCTCCTCTCACCTATTGTACTCACTTTGAATATTCAGAAATTTGAGAGCCATTGAGCCAAGTTTCTCCCTCAAAGTCACCGAAATTCCAAGAGAGAAAGTCTTAGAGAGTGCCTTCAAAATACCCTAGGAAAACCTATTTTCCTTCTCTTTGAAGTGTGCAATCCCTTGAGGCTTGAGCTTGGATGCTTCCTTCTATGGATTAGGAATCCTAATCCGCAGGTTCTACATCTTCTAGAGGTGTTCTACATTCGGTTTATCTCCATTGAAGAAGATCCGTGCATAAGGAGAGCTAAGGAGAAGAACATTCATCACTTCTCCCTACCTTTTCCATCATTTTTGGTATCAAGAGCAAGGTTCTTCAAGGAGATAAGTCCTTCTTCTTGTGTCCATTTTTCTTCTTGTGTTTTTGTGTGTTCTTTGAGTTCTAATTGTCTTGTTTGAGTTTTTCAATTCGGATCTATATGCTTTTAATCATATATTGTTCCATAGATCCATTGTTTGATTGTTTTGAATTTCTTCCACAATCAAATGTTTAGGAACTTTTTGCTTGTGCTATTTTGATTTTATTTTGAGTCTCTCCATTCCTTGTATGTGTCCGTGATTGGACCTCATGCATTGCATTTAGATTTTGGTTTTGAATCTATGTTTTGTCTTAGAAGTTTGTGTTTAATCCTTATATGTTGCAAATTCCTTGAATAGCATGTTTAACCTTGTTTTTGTTTTGAATTTTGTCTCATATTTTGCTCTCGGATTTGTGTCTCTTTTGCCTCCTATATGTGCTTTTTCTTTTACCTTATTGTGTTCATGATTTGCTATTAGTCCTAGCAAGTTTCCTTAGAGTTAGGTTTCCATTGTGTTCTTTAAGTTTTCAAATCACATTCTCTTGAAAATCTTCTAAACATTTTGTGACTCAAAATTTCAAGTGTAATCCTACTTCTAGTGCACTCTTCTTGTGGATTCAATTTATAAAAAAAATGATGATCAACCAAGAACAATTTAATCGATTATTTTGCTGGATAATCGATTATTCCAGAGAGTGATTTTTGGGATAATCGATTATTTCACAAATAATCGATTATTGCAGCAAGGTATCCTTTTTACCTGTTTCTAGAATAATTGATTATATTTAATGATAATCGATTATTTTGAGTTAGTTTTCAAAACTCTGTTTTAAGTCTCAAAATAACTTCTTAACCTTTTAAACTCATAATCATACACTCCCCTAATCAAATTAGATAAAGATTAGCTCATGCACAAAGCATACACACAAAAAATAAGCTCAACAAAACAATTTATAAGCTACTCCTATTACATAACATAATAGCCACATTTTTCTTTGACTTTGTTTTTGACTTCTAAGTTGTTGATGTCCTTGGTCAGCTTTGTCCCACACTTTGTTATCATCAAAACCTTTAATCTCCAGAGGTGAGTTGATTCACCACTATGAATCTCAATAATAGCCGAATCTTCCTCACCTAAAACATCCACAAATTGTATGGTGAGAAAAGAAAACATCTATATGTAAAGAACACAAGGAAAAACACAACATAATCTTATCATAACTCATCAATTAATGAAGTCTTTACAACCATATCCATACATTCTAATTCTATCAATCATGCATCATATTCACATCACAATTTCACAATCACACCAATCTATCACAAATCTTGCAATTAACACTATGCCAATGGTCACGCCTCCTCAAGGTCGTGCCACTCTATACATAAGTGATACGTATTAATTGCCTCACTCATCCCACACTATGCCAAGGGCACGTCATCCCTATAGCATCACTTACCCAGGGTCGTCTCATCCCTGGTCATATGTGTGAGGAACCACAATCACATCACATCAACAATCATCACAAATCTTACAATTAACACTATGCCAAGGCCACGCCACAACTGACATAAGTGATACGAGTTAATTGCCTCACTCATCCCACACTATGTTAGGGGCACGCCGTCCTTGTAGCCTCACTTACACAAGGGTCATCTCATCCCTGGTCATATGTGTGAGGAACCACAATCACATTCACAATCCACACAAATCTTACAATTAACCCTATGCCAAGGCCACGCCACATCTGACATAAGTGATACGTGTTAATTGTCTCACTCATCCCACACTATGTCAGGGGCACGTCATCCCTGTAGCATCATTTACCCAAGGGTCGTCTCATCCCTGGTCATATGTGTGAGGAACCACAATCATATCACATCAACATCTCATTTCATGTCAACATACTCACGTCATGTTATCAATTCAATATTAAAACAGTAGATATAATGTATACATTTGTACGAAGGCAGCGCACCACATTCCATATCTAGATCATCAATTTTACCAAATAATGTAACAATAATATTTATAAATTAATATAAAACCTAATAGATGTTAGAAAAGAATGGCACAATCCAAGAGGGGGGTGAATTGGATTCTATGACACTTTAAAAATTTCAGAGTATTTAGGATCTTTATTTCACTTAAACTTTTCTAAGACTGAATTTTCAATGAAGTTTCTTTAAAGACTTGTTATAGAAGAATGAAACCTATATGTTTTCTTGATTACACAATAATGAGGTTCAAAGTTAACACCAATATGTAATGCTTTAATTCAGTTTAAACCAACATTATTCATGCACACATGTTAATCAAGAACAATCTTCTTTAATGCACAATCAAGATATTACACAAAGTAAAAGATAAGAGTAAGAGAAGATTGTACAAGTCTTTTATCCTGGTTCAGCCACTCCACATGTGACCTACATCTAGTCCTTAATCACAACCTGATCAAGATTTGTTCCACTATCTTAATGAAGAAGGTTTACAAGCATACCACACATGCATATACTCCTACATTCAAGATAACCACTTTCTTGACCTCAAGAAAGCACCCCTTGTAGAAACCCACTACAAGAATTCCTTACCACTTGAGAAACCCTCTCAAGATTTACAAGTATTCACAAAGAATTAAGGAACGAATTCACCTGGAATTCAGAAGAAAATCTTAATCTCTTCCCTTTCAAGAATGTGATGATGATGATGATCTTTTTCCAATGTTTTTAACAAACGTTTTTCTTCTTGGATTCACAAAGAAAACTCTCCAAGATTGTCACAAAGACTCCACAAAAACGCTTTTCTAATTTTGATTCTCAATTTTAACTCTGTTCTAAAGTTTCAAAATGTTCAAACTATTTATAAAAGTTTCAGAACCAGATAATCGATTATTTTAAAGAATAATCGATTATTTTGTTCTTCAGGTTTTCTGGAAACCAACCAAGAACAATATAATTGATTATTTTGTTGGATAATCGATTATTCCAGAGAGTCATTTCTGGGATAATCGATTATTTCACAAATAATCGATTATTGCAGCAAGACATCACATTTTTCCTATTGCTAGAATAATCGATTATATTTAATGATAATCAATTATTTTAAGTTAGTTTTCAAAACTTCGTTTTAAGTCTCAAAATAACTTTTTACTCCCTTTAACTCATCATCATACACTCCCTAATCAGATTAGGTATAGATTTAGCTTATGCACACAGCACACACAACAAATAAACTCAATCAAATCAATTTTAAAGACTATTTCCTATTACATAACACTTTTCCTTTGACTTTGTTTTTGACTTCTAAGTTGTTGTTGTTTGTTGTTGTCCTTGACACACATTTGTGATCTCAACAATAGAATCATCAATTTAGTAGAATCTTAACTCAAATAGTAAAACCTCCCAATTTTTCCAAAACTTAACTCACAGACACTTTTCTACAATTTCGTTCTCTCTCCCAGATCATCATTTTTGCAAATTAAATATATATTTCTAATCCTCAATACATACAAAATCTAATGGGATCATCAATTCCTCAAACAGAAAATAATACAAAATTACCCATAATTCTAAGGGACTTTTTCTCTACCCAATTCTCTCATGTAACTTTGCATACAAATAATCCTTTTTTCCCTCGTACCTCGATAAGCAGTAGCTGAAACTAGAGCAAGATCTAGTTGGTCTCCTCCTCTGGGTTCCCTTCGTTGTTCAGAGAATGTAGAAGGAAAAGAAGACAGAACTGAAAGAAGTCAAAATTGAAAGGTGTGCTTTTTGAGAGTACTAGAGTGCTCTATTTATAGGCATCAAGAGTGGCCAGAACGACCCGTTTCAAATCCGGAATGACCCATTTTGGACTCTTCATCATGTGTAAAATTTCACATCCAGAACGGCCCGTTCTCAAACCAGAACGGCCCGTTCTGGGGTTGCATTTAACCCATAACGTCCATATTTGGAACAACTCATTCTTAAACCAAAACGGCCCGTTCCCAACTAGGGTTACAAGCCTTTTTGGTAATTTGGAACGCCCCGTTCCCAACTAAGATATGTAGGCACTTTTAGTATTTTGGAATGGCCCGTTCTGAGATACTAAATCACCCCTATTGGGCTTTGGGCCCTCGTACAATCTGTGAAAATCAGGTTGTTATAGTCTTGCTTTCACTCCATCTTTTGTCTTTCCTTTTATGTTTAGCAATGCACCAATAAGGAAGATTAAATAATATTGACCGTTTCTTCCATATATTTTTCTCAGTTGACTTCTTTTGTGTCTTTCCAAACACAATGTTAATATTTCTCACCTACTCATATACTTGTTCACCATTGCGTGGTGTCGATGCAACTTCATCCTCCTGACATCCATTGAATGCTTTCTTCAATCTACAGTATGGATGACTACAAACTAGAAACTTGCGATGCCTAGTGTATGCAATCTTTTGCCCATGTTTCAATTGGGTATAACTTGTGTTTTCTTCATATATAGGGCATGCATAATGACCCTTCACACTATAACTGCTCAAGTTACCATATGCTGAAAAATCATTTATAGTGCAAAATAACATTGCACGCAAAGTAAATTTTTCTTCACGGTATGCATCAAAGACCTCCACTCCTGTTTCCCATGACAATTTCAAGTCATCAATCAATGGACTAAGATACACATCTATGTCATTTCTTGGTTGTTGGGGTCTTGAAATCATCATAGACAACATAATATACTTTCTCTTCATGCATAACCAATGAGGCAAATTGTAAATGACCAACAAAACTGACCATGAACTATGTATACTACTTAAGTTCCCATAAGGATTCATGCCATCTGTAGCTAGTCCAATTCACAAGTTTCTTGACTCTGCACCAAATTCTAGAAATGTTTCATCAATCCTCTTCCATTGCGAGAATTAGTTGGATGTCGAAGAAGTTTGTCACATATTCTACCATTTGCATGCCATGTGAGTTTTTTGCATCCTCTTTAATGGTAAACTATATTTTAAACCTAGGTATTATTGGCAAGTACCATAACACCTTAACAGGGGGACCCTCTATTTCTTCCTCACCACTACTTCCATTAGCTTTCTTTTTGAACCGCGACAACCCACATGTCAAACACACCTTCAATGTAGCAAAATCATTTGTGTACAATACACAATCATTAAGGCATGCGTGTATCTTCTTATACTCCAAACCCATGGGACATAGTATCTTCTTCGCCTCATAGTTACGATTAGGTATCGTGTTATCTTCTAGAAGCATCTCCTTCAACAACTCCAACAATTCTGTGAAACTTTTATCAGCCCATCCATTTCTTGCTTTTAAACTAAACAATCTTAAAGTGGCTAATAATCTTGTAAAGTTATTGCATCTTGGGTACAATGGTTGCTCTAAATTAGACTTCAAGCTATCATACACATGTGTTTTTCCAAAATTTTCTTCACCAACATCATGTATCATGTCCTCTAGATTATCATTCATCCCTTCAAAAAATTTTGTTGTTGACATAGTTGGAATGTCTAAAATTTCTTCGTGTCATGTTCATATTGTATAACTCTTCACAATACCAAAGATAAATAGGTGATCACATATTTCCCCAACTACCTAACGTATCTGATTCAGACAATGAACACATGGACAATAATATGCTCCTTTGATAGGTTTTGCATTTTCTCTAGCAAATTGCAAGAACTCTTCAACTCCATTTTTGTACTCTTCACTAATGCGACGTGCATTCATCCAACATCAATCCATAACTATGTAGGTTATAATTTCATGTATATCATGCACATAATACTTTTAAAAATAATAAAGTAAGTTAATTTATTAAGACAAACTATTGACTCAGTTATTCATAACTCAACTAAATCCTAAACCTTAAACCCTAAACCCTAAACAGCCCTAAAAAAACATATACAGAGGGAGGGTAATTACAATATTTATCTTGCCAAAATCTGTAAGCAAATATTAAAAATTGTATTTCAAAATTAAAAATAATAATATTGTTTCTAGAATAATCAAATTCATGAGTAAAATTAAAAAAATAAATTATCAAAATATAAAGATCAAAATTAAATTAAATATTTACAAATATTAAACAAATTTAAAATAGAAATAGGAAGAACTCTTGTTTCAATTTGAACTAGTATATACTTACTAATTGTGCTTTAATAAATCATTCTTCATATATCACTATACTAGCACACATTCCTCTTCTCAGCAAAAATTACAAGGCAATCAACGAAGTGTATTATATAAAAACATATTTAAATTATATATTAAATTTATGAAAATTAGGAACATATTTAAATTTAAATTTTAAAATTCACCATCCCTCATGCACCATCACTCAACATTCCCAACTTACCCCCGTACCACAACTTTAACCAAATCAATTTCAGATAATTTTCAAGTATATTACTTTGAACAAAAATATAGAATTTCAGATGTAGAAACATAAACTCGTGCGTCCATTATATTCAAAGAAAACTCAAAATGGAAGCAAGCCAATACTAACCTCAAATCGTTCAAGTTCTTCGCTGGAATCCAATCGGTCAGAAATCCCCGGAATCATCTACAGATAACGAGAAGTCCTTCGTCAGAAATCGCCGTCACTCAAAACACCCACACGTACTCCAGGAACCCTTTGCCGGAAATCGCTATCAGAAGAAACGCCCAAAACTCAGATGTAATAACCTCGCACGCGATTAAGACAAGGCGCCCAGAGGAAATAAAAAGTTTTTTTACGTCGGACTACATAGGGGTCCGACGTAAAATTTGAAATCCACGTCGGCTATAACTATTGTTCGACGTAGATTTTCAATTTTACGTCGGACCTCTATGTAGTTCGACGTAAAAAAGTTTAACTTATTTTCAAAATTGTCACCGTGTCTTTTTTATGTTGGATATTTTTATGTTCGATGAGAAAATCCTGACGTAAATTCTATATTTTGCACTAGTGATTATCCTATTGTTTATTTATTTTTATTTTTAGAACAAGTTTAGGAAAATTTAGTTTTCCCACTTTTAGTTATTTTCCAAGAAGAAAAAACTGTATACAAAATAAGTTGTATTTTTGCATCAACAACTTCAATTTTTAGATATCTGTTTCTTTTACTGAAGCTAAAAATTTAAACTTTACAATTATTTTAAATAACTTTCTTTTTAAAATTGATTTACTATATAAAAATTATTATTTTTTATTATATCCAAATAAACTTAAATATCTTAAAATTACTTTTTAACAAAGTTATCATAACAAAATTTAATTATAATTATAATTTATTATAATCATAACCAATTATTCTATAATGAATTCTAATAATAATATAATATTTAAATATATTTTTAGTTTTTCAAATTTAGGATAAATTTATTTTTAATCTCTCAAATTTAAAATTATTATTTTTAATCTTTATAATTTTTAAAAATCTTGTTTTAATCTCTCAAATTACCAAGAATACATCTGAAAGTGACAGATTGAGACAATTATATAAAATTATCTAAGTTTAATGTAATGTTTTCATTAATAGAGATATCAATTAAAAAAAATTGTCAGAAAAAAAATTATTAATAAATATATCAATAGAGATATAAATAAATATATTTTATACAATACTATTTGATAGATTTTTTTAACAAAATTTGAGAGTGAGAGCTAAAATAATATTTTTTAAAATTTCAAGAATTAAAAAAAATAATTTTAAATTTAATAAATAAAAAATAAATTTACCTAAAATTTAACATATTAGAAAGATATTTAAATCATAATTTAATTTTCACTTTCTGAAGCAGCCTTTTTTATTATTTCCGTTTCCTTCTTACTTGTTATGTCCGGCTATATTTACTTGGACGGGGAAGAAAAACTCGGAAATAGATCTCCTGATTTTGGAGGGGGAAAAATAGGGTAACTTTACACATTTAGACCATTGGATTTGTAATAATAGATCAGATTGTGACACATGTACATTTAAGTTAAAATATATTTTGTACACGTGTCACAATCTGATCTATTATTACAAATCCAACGATTGAGATGTGTTAAGTTACCATAATTTTGATATCTCAAATTTCAGAGGATCGCATCCCAAAAACTCCCAATTCATTCGCTGACATTAGATGTACGTAACTTTCCAATCCCTTGACTCCACGTGGCAGTCATCCCTCCGCTGACACCGCAAAGATCTCACGGTCCCCGTCCATTTTCCAGACTCTTCCTTGGTCAGCGTTCTAACCAGGGTTAGTTTTCTAACCAGGCAGGCTTCACGCGTTGGGTTAAAGAACATTCTGATCCGATGCTGAGGAAACAACAGAGGAGCAGAGGGTTTCATAGTCGCTCGGAAACGAATCAGGCATCTGAGTCAACTCGGACGACTCCCTCTTCAGCACTTATTGTCTTAACATGTTCTTTCCTTAACTTTCCCGATTCCTCCTTCGATTCTCTCAACATTGCGGAAGCTCACTCCCCCATGAAAATTTTGTGCCTCTCGTGTTTCTTGGAGGCAATGACGCCGTTGAATTTGGTTCCATAATCATGGGGTATTTTCATTTCCCTTCAATCCTTCTTCTTTTTCAGCTCTTTCTAACTATGTTTTTCGTTTTCGTTTCTTTAAGATTCTTTCGGTTTCTTTACGTTTTCGGTTAGCACCCGAACACGGCTATTGAATTGTATGAAAAAGCATTCTTTCCGGATTTTGTGTTTTCTTACGTTGCGAGGCCTTAAATGCTTGTTATTCTGTTTGTTTATATGTTATTGTTGTTGTTGTTGTTCTCAATTTGTTAATTGTTGTTCGTGGTTTTGTCATAATGCTTGGGATTTTGTTTGTGTGAATTGGATTTTAATTCAGAAGAGTGCACAGTGCACCAATACCCTTAGTTTTCTAAATGGCGTGAAATTGCCTCTTCATTACTTCGTTTTTGAGAAGAACCATTAGGATTGAGCTAGTAGTAGGAGTTGAGGTATTAGGTACGAGCCTTGTTGCTGTTATTTCTTTCCTACTGATATAAAGAAATTACTTTGTTGTGATTGCATGGGGCTGCAAGTTATGTAATTTGTTTCTTGCTGTTATTGGTTGAGTGTTTAGTTTTTTTACTACAAATTAATTGAACATGATCCGTTTTGTCTACTAGAATATTTTGTTTATTTCTTACATTAGTTTATCTTTCTTGCTGTGATTTGTGATGTGTTGTGAATTTTGATGGAATCTCTGCAGAGTTTTGTTCTACCATCTTCGCATGATGGCCTCAATGTAGTAGTCAGCTAGAATCTGTCCCCATTCTTGGCATAGTCCTTCACTCTGGGAGCTTTAGTAACATTGGATTCTTACCATGTGATTAATGATCATTGGGGAACAAGACATTGGTCTCAATTGCCACTAGCACTGGATTTGGCAATCCTTTGGGGAGGTAAGAAGCTTTCTTCCACTGCAACCCCTGGTTCCCCTGCAAAAGTCATCTAATCACACCCCGAAGTTCATGTCTCATAATTTGGACAGTCCTGTTCAAACCCAGATGGCTGTGACCTTATTCAGGAGCCCGCTTGGCAGGGAGTACCATGAGAACAAGAGCATGGATGGGAGGCAACCTACTGGTAGGAGACGTGTTTTTGTGCAAACTGAATCTGGGTGTGTCCTGGGCATGGAATTGGATCGTAGTGACAATGTGCATACTGTGAAGAGGAGGTTGCAGATTGCCCTTAATGTACCAACTGAAGAGAGCTCACTAACTTTTGGGGATATTGTCTTGAAGAATGACCTTAGTGCTGTTCGGAATGACTCTCCCCTTCTTCTCACACGGAATCTTATGCACAGAAGCTCATCCACTCCATGCCTATCACCCACTGGACGGGATATGCAGCAAAGGGACAAAAGTGGTCCTATTGAGATATTAGGGCAATCAAATCGTCTTGATAGAATGAAACATATGGTCAAGGATATTGTGGAGGCCATGAAGCAGGGTGTCGATCCAATTCCTGTTCATAGTGGCCTTGGAGGTGCATACTATTTCCTGAACAGCAGAGGTGAGAGTGTTGCAATTGTGAAACCAACTGATGAGGAGCCTTTTGCCCCTAACAACCCAAAAGGTTTTGTTGGTAAAACTCTTGGACAGCCTGGTTTGAAACGATCAGTTCGGGTAGGGGAGACAGGGTTCCGGGAAGTTGCAGCGTACCTCCTTGACTATGATCATTTTGCAAATGTGCCTCCAACTGCTTTGGTGAAGATTACTCACTCAATCTTCAATGTCAATGATGGAGTCAATGGGAAGAATACCCGAAAGAAGAAGTTAGTTAGCAAGATTGCATCATTCCAGCAGTTCATACATCATGACTTTGATGCGAGTGACCATGGGACATCTAGCTTCCCTGTTAGTGCCGTGCATCGTATAGGGATATTAGACATCAGGATTCTTAACACGGATAGGCACGCTGGTAATTTGTTAGTTAGAAAACTTGGGGCTTTTGGTCAGGTGGATTTAGTTCCTATTGATCATGGGCTTTGCCTGCCAGAAGCTTTGGAGGACCCGTATTTCGAGTGGATTCATTGGCCTCAGGCTTCAATTCCATTCTCTGAGGATGAGCTCTCATACATTGAAAATCTGGATCCTGCTCGAGATTGTGAAATGTTAAGAATGGAATTGCCCATGATCCGAGAGGCTTGTTTGAGAGTCTTGGTACTCTGCACGATTTTCCTCAAGGAGGCTGCTGCTTATGGTCTGTGTCTTGCTGAAATTGGTGAGATGATGACTAGGGAGTTCCGCAGTGGTGAGGAGGAACCCAGTGAACTGGAGGTTGTTTGCTTGGAGGTGAGGAAGTTGTTGGTGGAGAGGGGAGAGCCATTTCCCAGGGTTGATTTGAGAGATGATGAATTTCAGTTTGACATAGACTGTGATGAAGTCGGGTCAGATTACTTTTCAAAGATGGCTATGGATGATTCTCTAACCAGAGCACCTTTTCAACTGGGACATGAAAGTGGGTATGGTCGCACTCCACTTTCTAAATTGGATGAGAGCATTGAAGAGGGAGAAGAGGAAAGTGATGGAGATTATCCTTGGGATTTTGTCACTTTTCCCAGGCAGGAAACAATCCCAACGGTTTCAAAACTTTCTGTGTCACTGAAAAGTACTATGTTATGTGAGACAAGCCAGAGACACCAGAAATATTCAGGAGGAAAAGCAGATAGTGGTTATTTTGGGAATACATCATCTGGTCATAGGAGTGCCAATGAGCAGCTTCCTGCTAGCACAAGCTTTGTGAAGCTGGCAGATATGACTGAGGATGAATGGACAATGTTTCTGGAGAAGTTTCAAGAACTGCTGTATCCAGCATTTTCCAAAAGGAAATCCATAACCTTAGGTCAGAGGCAGAGACAGAGGCTTGGTACTTCATGCCAGTTTTGAAGTTTAGCAATACTTGGGTACGATAGCGGGACTATAGAATGAAAAATGTAGGTTTTGTAGGTTGTTATATTAATATACATCTGGTTTATGAGATTTGGATGATGCTGTAGTTGAGAGGGTAGGAAGATTTGCTGTAAATATGCTTGGCATCAGCTAAGTGGTAGGCGGGAGTAGAATTGGTTGTATTTTGATCTTATGATCTCAATTTTCCTCCTTTGTTTCTGTTCACAAGACTTGTCCGATAAATAATTTCTAGGATAAAATGGTGAAATGGAAACTATGTATATAATAATGAATGCCTTGTCCCCGGTTTGCGTTTAATTAATCGGTTTACTCATGCAATGTACATAGATTTAATTAATTTGAATATAATAAAATATTTTTTTAATATTTTATATGATTTTAAAAGATGATGCAATTATATAAATTTAATATTAACAATTGAAAATTTTTATGTTCAAATAACTAGTAAAGAATCTCCTTTCATTGTTTCAAAAATTTTAAATAAATATAAAAATTGAAATGTAACAACTTGATAATTATCTTTGTTAAAGGGGAGAGATAAAAATAAGGTTTAAATATATTTTTAGTTTTTTAAATTTAAAGTAATTTTTTAGCTTAATTGTGTTTTTGATCCCTCAAGTATTGTAATTAGGGATGGCAATGAGGTGGGTCGTGTATGAGTTTCATAATATCCGTTCCCGTCCTTTTGAGTCAAATTCATCCTCGTACTCGTTCCTGTCGGTTATATAATTTTTATTCTCATTCTCGTCCCTATCAGGTATACCTGTACCCGTACTTGTCAATTTTTTTATTTTTTATTTTTTGTAAAAAAATTACAATATTTTTAAATTATTTTTCTATTATATTATAATTATAATTGAGTTATTTCTTTATCTCATATTTATAATAAATAATTACACATAATAAAATATTAAAATTCTTTAACATAATTAAATCGAAAGTAGGTATTAAATTAATAATGGGAACGGGGACGGGTACGAGTACAGGGCGGGTAAATACATACTTGTACCTGTACCCGATTTAATATATCGGGTTTTACCCATACTTGTACCTGGTCAAACCATTCTACATCAAAGTCGGGACGAGTTCGACTATTATCCACGGTACGGGTATATTTGTCATCCCTAATTGCAAATGTGTAATTTTGATCCCCAAAATTTTAATTGGGTAATTTTAGTCTCTAAAGGATTGCAATTATGCGATTTTGGTCCTTCAATTTTTAATTGAACAATTTTAGTCCCTCAAATATTATAATTGTGCGATTTTAGTCTCTCATTAAAAATTTAATAATTTAAATATATATATATATACAATATTTTAAAATTGTACAATTATTTGTCTATTCAAGTTAACGCATATTATAATTTTCTTCAATGTATCAAATGATATATATTTATTTTTAATATATAAATAAAATTTATATATTATTATTATTTTTATAATATTACTGATAATTTAATATCAATAATATTATTAGTATATTTATATATAAACTAATAATTTGATAATTGTAATTTATTATATATTAATATACTTTTACAAAAATATAAGTATATTAATTAGAAATATACATATCTTTTCTTATATATTTATATTTTTTTTAAAATATATTAATATATACTAAGTCATATTTATCAAATTATTAGTTTATCTATAAATATACTAAAAATATTATTGATATTAATTTATCAATAATATTAAAATACTAATAATATATAAATTTTATTTATGTAGTAATAATAAATATATATCATTTGATATATTAACAAAAATTATAATATATGTTAACTTAAATAAGCAAACAATTGTATAATTTTAAAACATTATATATATATATATATATATATATATATATATATATATATATATTCTAAAATTACTAAATTTTTAATGGGAAAGAGTAAAATCGCACAATTATAATAATTGAGGGGCTAAAACTGTTCAATTAAAAATTAAGAGACTAAAATCACACAATTACAATCTTTTAAGAACTAAAATTACTCAATTAAAACCTTGAGGATCAAAATTGCACAATTACAATACTTGAGGGATCAAAAACACAATTAAGCCTAAATTTATTTTTAGTCTCTTAAATTTAAAATTATTGTATATAGTTTATACAATTTTAAAAAATCTTGTTTTAGTTCTTCAAATAACTAATAACATATTTGAAAGTAATAGATTAAGATAATTTGCATCAAGTTTAATATAATATTTTCACTAATAAAAACATAAATAGATAAATTTTATGTGATGATATTTACAGATTTTCTAGCAAAGTTTGAGTAAATTGATTAAAACAAGATTTTAAAAAAAAAATACAAGAACTAAAAAAGTCTAATTTTAAGTTTGAGAGACTATAAATAAACTTACCCTAAATTTAAGAGATTAAAAATATACTTAAGTAAAAAAAAAGTATACAAATAAAAAAAATTATATATATATATATATATATATATATATATAAAGAAAGATGTGAGAAAAAAATATACCACTATAATACATATAATACACTTTATTATTGTGTTATATTTTTGCTAAATATATTTTTATTTTGATACTATTATATATATAGAGTAAATTAAAAAATCTTAGACTAACTTTTAAAGGGATTGATTTTAATTAAGTTAAAAATTATTACCTTCATTTAAAATGTACTTCGTTCTAATTTAGTCATTTTATATGGTGTATACTTTTTTAAGGATTTTTAATTAAAAGTATATTCAATAAATAAATTACTACAATTATTCAAGTTTTAGAGTATACTTTTTTTTTAATGATTTTAATTTAAATTATTTTTTGAAAATTATAGTAAATATGTAAGCTTTAAAAAACCATATTTAATTTGACATTTTTATAATAATAATAATATTACTATTAATTAAAAAAGTATAAAAAAATAATCATATAATTATTTTTTAAAGATTGAGTTTATAATAATAAGAGAGCATTTTAAAAAAAATAATATATATATATATATATATATATATATATATATATATATATATATATATATATATATATTCAACCGAGCTAAAAAACAAAAAAAAAAAAAAAAAAACTCTTCTTTCTAAATCAAAAGCATATTTGTGCAAAAATATGTTAATTAAATTAAATAATATGTATTCTTTTAAGATGAGTGTAAACCTCTTGAAGTGTTATGTTTTCGGATTAATAAAATATTTATGTTTGAGTTTTTCTCTTTATTAATATTATATTATATAATTTTTAAAGAAATATGAAATATGAATATCATTCAATTGGTCTAATCTTAAACATTATTATTTATGTAGTTAAAAAATAATATTATTTAATTAAATTTTAAAAAACTAATCTTTGAAAGGTTTAAAGATAAAACTGTAAAAAAAAAATCTAAAGATAATTTAAAAAGATAATAATTTTTAGTGTCTTTATATATTCACTATAATTAAAAAGAAATATTCATTATATTTGATGTTAATTTAGATAAAAAAAAATATTTAAACTTTTCTTCAATTGTTCATAAATTATATTATGGACGAGTTTTTAATATTTGAAAATTTTGTTACATTTCATCGCTTTTTTTTCTTCATTTTTTTGATAATGTTAATGTATTTTAATTCTATCTAATTGTTTTTGTCAATTTTATTTTATTTTATTTTTGGAATTTATATAGTCATCAAATAATAAATTCATTTACTTTTTTATTTTAATAACACAAACAATAACAATCAAATTTGATACATAACCAATTGTCATACAATTGTTTCTTGCTAGATCACACACATACTTCTAACTCTTATAACATAAATTTAATACTCTTCTAATATACAAGAACACAAATCCTCAAATGAGAGAATATAAAGAAAGAAAGAAATATGGATCAATTGAAAATAAAAATATTGTTAAGTCAAAAGACGATCTTAGATATCTCATTTTTTTTAAGTTTTAATGATAACACTACGTCTTTTGACAAGAAAGCGTTTTCAAAAAGTCGTTATTTCAAACTTTGTAAGATAAAGTGGCGTCTGTAAGATGAAGTAAATCATACGAAGGATACAATTGTCTGTCATGTTCTTAATATCCATTATTTATTGTGTGACAAACATGTTTGAATTTTCAAATAAATGCTTTATACCTTAATAAATCGAAAGTCGTTGTCTTGGAACTCACATTTTGTTAAAGGTGTATAAAGGTGTGTAGAGTATCATAACAAAGGACAAAGATCCTGAATCTCATGAAAAAAGAAGCACTAAAAGCATTGCATCCTTGATGTACACTAACTTTGTTTCCTACTATTCCCACTTTACTGCTCTACTCTGATAAGTAGCCTGATCTATCAAAGATAATGAGTATGTTTTGGTGAAAGACATTAATTAAAGCATTTAATGCACCATTGGATACTTTCTTTCTCTTTAGATCAGATGAAAAGAGTAAGACGAAACAGTTCTATGAATCAAGCTTAAGAAGCTACAACAGTCATCTCTTTCGAAGTTACTATATAAGAAGCTCTAGAACTCAAAAGAATAGAAAAAGATAGCGAACACATACAACTCAAAACAAAACCACATGCATAGAAAATCTCCTTCAAAAGATCTCTTGCAGTTAAACTTTTGTTGTAATCATGTCTAAAGAGGACAATAACAACAACCTTGTAATACCTTTATAACCATTGTTATATGGTAGAGCCTATAGAGGCTTTTTTGTAAAAGAATAATTGGGGTTGAGCCTAGAGAGGCTTATTTGTAAAAAGAACACTAGGGTAGTAACTTGAAGAGGCTAGTTAAAAAGCACTTGTGTTAAGCCAGAAGTGGCTTGATGAAAAAATACTTGTAACTTTGTTAAAAGTTATTGGAACTCAATCTAGTTGGATTGAGAACTAGATGTAGCCTCACTAGTTGGGGTAAACTAGTATAAAAATTGCTTGTGTTCATTAATCACTCTTGCTAATGCTTCTTCTATCGCATATACTACTTCAATGACTTGCAAATGTGCGATTTTGTGATATATATTATTCAACCCCGGCCCCTTTTTAGTGTCTATCTTTTCTCCACAGTTTGATATCAGAGCTCAGTCTTTAATGGGGTTGAGCATCTAAACATGCTAAAGGAAAAAGATTCAGATGGGAAGTAATGAAGGATAATATCTACCAAAAAGAGCTTCTCTTACAAGACCCCCAACCTTTAATGGAGAAGACTACCCATACCGGGAGAATCGAATGGAAATGTACATTAAGTCCACCCAATATCCATTATGCAAGATTATAACACAAGGTGATGTTGCTGTCACTAAGCCTAAGGATCAATATATTTATGAAGATTACAACATCCTACAGAACAACACCAAGGTGCGCTATCTCATTGCATGCTTGTTATCCTGAATTGAGTACGACAAGTTTTGTAGCTACTTTATAACCAAAGAAATGTGGGATGTGATAGTGTTGCCGAGTCACTATCAAAAGTAAACTAGATTTGTAATATAGGGAACAATCTAAGTCATTCTTCACGAAAACACAAACACTTTTAATTTATATTTTATCACATAATTAACAAGGGGATTTTAATATTTCAACAATATTTAATCAACAAAATACAGAATTAAGATTTGAAAATTCAATCGGAGAAATATCGATTCAAGGTTTCAATCCATACGAAAAAATTTTCATAGTTCAACAATAAATCTGAATTCTCAATCAACCTAATTCAACACGAACTTAATCAAGAACGTAGATCTAAATCTAGATCTATGAATTCCATCAAAACATAAAACGCAATCATGATCTTACAATTTTAATAAAATTCAAGAATGGTGAACAATTGAAGAAGTCTAATAGTTTTGAGATCATTGGGTACTCAGACTCTAATTTTGTTGGATGTTAAGATAGCTAACACTCTGTGTCTGGATACATATTTATGTTGGTTGGAGTAGCTATCTCTTGGAAGTTTGTTAAACAAATTATTATAGTTTCTTCAACCATGGTTGTAGAGTTCATTGCTTGTTTTGAAGCATGCAACCATGGAATATAACTGCAAAAAATTTGTCACTAATTTATGTATGGTTGATGGCATTGAAAGGCCATTAAAAATTTATCGTGACTATAACTCAACAATTCTTTATTCCAATAATAATAAGAGTATAACCAAGTCAAAATTCATTGATATCAAGTTTTTAGTTATTAAGGAAAGTTTAGAACAAACAAATTTCCATAGAACATATTGGGATTGACTTTATGGTAGTAGATCCACTTACTAAGGGTTTAGGGCCTAGATTTTTTCATGAGCACACTGCTCATATGGGTATAGTTTCTCATAGTATCTTAGTTTAGTGGGATTTCTAATTATGTTCTATGTTTTGTTCTTTTTCATACATTTTGTATTGATTGGATTTTCTGCAAAAATAAAGTTAATGTTTATTATTCAATTCTAAACTTGTTTTGTGTGCAATATTTATGTTGCATTTGGATTGATCTCTATAAAAAATAAAATTTGTACTAGTTAGAAATAGACATTATTAAGATCACATTGCATGTAATTTCTATACCACTTATTCATTTTTTGTCTATGTCATTAAATATATACAATTGTGGTGATCGTTATGGTTTAATCATATTGAGTTATGATGAAAGCTGTAATGGTTCATTATTGTTGTATGAAATGAACCAGATTTTTTTAAGAAGAGACTAAAGATAAATAACATACGGATGTGTACCTACAAAGTTTTATAAAATAAATGCTTAAAAGAATATGAAGTCCAAGTAAAAGATTGTTAGAAATTTTTTGATTGAAATAATCTATCGAGTGTTAAAAGAATATACCTACTAATCTAATGATCTGACAGAGTTAATAATCGATCCGATTTTGATAACAGTCACTTCAATACCACTAAAAGCAAAAACTACCTGATATTCTTTGGTTGAATAGCTCCACTCTGATAAAACTAACAGCAAAAACTAACAGCAAGATTAGGATGATCCCTTTTGGTGTGTCCTTACATCATCCTGTTGAAGCAAGTCACATTTTATCCTAGCAGTTTGGTTTCTCGTGACCAAGACAACCATACTTCTTGCTCCCCGTATGAATAAAAGACGATCCTCCACCTCCATTACCAATTGGTTTGCTTGTGATGAGCTTCTAACTACTATGACTAATACCATGTATTATTTTATAATTTAAAAATAAATTTTAATAAACCTATTAAGATAATATTTATTTGTTATCATGATTTATTTATTTAGAGATTTAAATAAAATTTAATTAACCTATTAACAAAAATATTTATTCACTATAGCAATATATTATTATTTTATAGTTTTGAAATAAAAATCTGTTAACTTATTAAAATAATATCTATTTGTTGGCAATTCATTTACTAATTTATATTTTAAATATAAATTTAATTAAAATAACTTTTATTGTGGCACTATTGTAGCTGCTAGTAGGGTGTTATTTTTATTAGGTGCATGGTGAACCATTTAATTTGCTGGTGCACGGTAGAGAATACTTTCCATACAGAAATTAAAAGCTATACAACAGTCTATATATCATAATGAGAAATCAGCCAATCAATGTAAACGTAATGTAAATGAACTCTGTTCTATAATCTATTTCGTCTTCATTTATTAAACGTAGGTTCTTACATGCATATTTGATTTAATACATGCACAAGGCAATCTTTACATATGAATAATATTGAGAACTGAATTAAATTGATTGTAAGGTCTACCAAAATCTTCAGCCTGTCTATGCAGAAGCCGTGTTCACAATAATATCCGCCAAAGTGTCAACACTCAATAGAAGTTATTCGGTTTTCCAATTTGAATGTTCTGCTCCGCAAGGAATCCTGTTATGGCATTCTTCTGCCAGCCCTTGAAACTCCTTCAATGAAAAACAAGCTTTGGGTAAACGTTTAGTTGAGTAAAAGGTCTATCTATCTGTGATGTCAAAGCAAGGATCAACACAGCTTAAATCAGTCTGTCACAATACAACAGGTTGAAAATTTTGTTCTACAAGACATCATACGTAGATTTCTTAATTTTCAACATATGCCCATAACATACCTTCTTCCTTCATATTAAAAACCTTAAGATAAACAAGTGACACACTGGAAATGATGAAAGTAATCATAAGAAGGTTGCTTTCTAGCATTCAGACACTTGTCATATGCAGTTAGCTACAAAAGCAAGGTCCATATGATAACAGTCAGAAGCATACACAGCAAAGATACATGATTACTTTTAACATGATACACAATCTTGGGAAAATAGTGTTTTGTTCTTTCTTCTTTTTCCCCCTTGTGCAAAAAACCTCATTCTAGACTCATTTTGGATTTCGAAATTTTGCAGTTGATATGTATTTGCATCAAAGTGTTAAAGCTAACTACTAACAAGCAAACCCAGTAAGTCAGCTAAAGAGGTGATGGGGAATGTAAATGACATCTTCCTTCTAGAATACTTTTTAACACAGCATTCAGTTCTTGCTTTGGCATTAGCATTAGCAATATATACAGATTGTTGATTGCATAAGGATAAAGCTCATTAAGCTCACTTGTGGTCAAGATGTGCAAGAATTTCACCACCAGGAAAAGCAGATTTAGTGGCCTCATATGCAGCTTTTATAGAATGTCTCCATGTTCCACCAATCTCCGCATTTGTTTCTCCTTTTGACTGGCTTGGATCTTCCATCGGCACTGAATATCCAGAAAGTAGGTGACCCACCCATACATTATCTTTCCTGGATTGGAAGAGCAGAGTAAGTATATCGATAATTCATTTGAGTAAAATCCATATCCACAAGAAAATATAATGCACACATTTAGCATTTTAATTCCAAAGTCACCCTCAGGTAACTGATACAGTATCAAGTTTGAGAAAACTACTTAAATTTACAGTGCCTCCAAAATAAAGGCTATTTAATTACAGTGAAGAAATTTAAGGTGGCTGGCAAGGTTTATAAAGCATTTTCATGGTCATAAAATTTTATGTAAATATCTTCTCAAAAGGATTTAGTAGAAGTCTATTTGATAGATTCTTGATAATAAAAAGAAACAAACGGAACAAGAAAATATAAAAAAAAACCAAATGAACAGAATTCAGAGTGTTTTCCTCTGCCGAGGGAAATCTCTCTTCTCTTGACTGTTTCCAGTTATTACAGTGATAATTCACACCCTCTCTACACACCATACAACCCTATTTAAAGCTTACTAAAACCCACCCTCAGTGCCAAAGTCCCTACACTTCCTTCTAGAATACTTTTTAAAAATGGGCCGTGGGTCATTTCCAAAAATGGGCCTTGGGCCTCAGGGTCCCTAAAATTATTCACACAAAGTCAAGATGCATCATAAAACATGACTTTGTACTTGATATAAAAAAGTAGAGGATAACTTTAAACAAGCCACCTTTAATTTCACTACCTGTGCAGTATAACCCGAGTAGCAGTGCAATATACTTCCATAATCTATTTAAATTTATAACCTTTTATCATAGTGCCATTAAATTTGACAATGGAATTTTATGGACAACATAACAATTAAAAAGTTGATGAGGGACAAAATGCTTCATTTTACTTATCAATTTTAATAATACTATTGTAATTAGAGAAAAAATCTTCCTAATAGAATCTTCTAGGATATTTTTCAGAATATTTTTCCTTATTTCCTTATTTTAGAAGATTAGATTGTTACAAATAGGTATAAGGAAAATGTAATATGTATGAATAATAATAATAAAATTATTCTCCTTTTCAAGTTGGTATCAGAGCTCCCGATCTTGGGAGCTCCGTTTCCGCTGCAAACAGTAGCCACTGCCGCCACTGTCCGGCCACTACGGCTGCCGCCGTAGCCGTTGGGGTCGTTGATAGGACAGAAAGGTGCGCCCAACTCCGGCGAACACAACGCCGGAATTCGCTCCGGGAAATACGCCGCCACGCGCCGCCTCGCGCCACCACCGTCGCCGGCGCGTGTAGCCCACGCGCCTAGCTCCGGCGAGACCCACTCGACGCCGCCGCCACAGAAAGAGTCGCCGGAGCCTCCTGAGTCCATTCCACGGGTCGGTGACGTCCCATTTGGCGCAGATTTGAGTAGATCTGAGTTTTTGAGTTTTGTTCCTTTTCCGGTGACGTCCCACGCGCCTAGTTCCGACGAGACCCACTCGCCGCTGCTGTCACAGAACTGGTCGCCGGAGCCTCCTAAGTTCGTTCCACGGCCCACTCATCGTTGTCGCCACAGACAGAGTCGCCGAATCAATCCATTAAGTTACCACCATCAGATTTTTTGAGATGAAAGCTTTTAAAGAAGAACTAGATCGTTTGAAAGGAATGATTGAATCAATAAGTAAGCCTTCTGGACCATGTACTCTGTCCATGAAAGGTAAGAGTTCTCTCCATACTGTGGGTCCTGTGTCACAAGGTATTTGGATTCTTGATTCAGGAGCAACTGATCATATGACACCTTTTCGTATGATCTTCAAATCATATATTCAAAGGAATAGAGAACAACTTATTACAGTTGCGAATGGTCAAGGTGTACCCATATGCGGCTCTGGGAATATAATTTTGGAATCATCTATTGTATTAAAGGATGTTTTACATGTTCCACAATTAGCCAATAATCTTATCTCTGTGCAAAAGCTCACAAAAGATTTAAATTGTTCAGTAACATTTTTCTCAACTCATTGTGTTTTTCAGGACCTTGCTACGGGGAAGACAATTTTAACTGCTAAAGAGCAGAGTGGGTTGTATTTGTTGGAATCTAATGATCAAAACAAAACAAAAATCATGAGTCAACAAGCTACATCTGAAACGTGGGCAAATTCCCAAATATGGCTACATCATAAAAGGCTTGGGCATCCTTCATTCAACCTTCTTAAATCCTTATTTCCTCATTTGTTTACTAAGGAGTCTATTAAGTCTTTTAATTGTGATATTTGTCAATTGTCAAAACACCATCGTGCATCCTATCCTATTAGTAATAAAAAGAGTACTTCTCCATTTGATTTAATTCACTCTGATGTTTGGGGACCTGTCGTAGAATCTATTTCCGGAGCTAGATGGTTTGTTACCTTTATTGACGATTGTACCCGTGTCACATGGACATACCTTATGAAAAATAAATTAGAAGTTTTCCAAATCTTTGTTAATTTTTTCTGTCTGGTCCAAAATCAATTTGGAAAAAATATCAAAAGAATCAGGTCTGATAATGGTACTGAATATGTGAATCATGAATTTCTTAATTTTTTGTCTCATAATGGTATTGTTCATGAACTAACATGTGTAAACACCCCTCAACAAAACGGGGTTGCAGAAAGAAAGAATCGTCATCTTTTAGAAGTAACTAGAGCTCTTCTTTTTCAAATGTCTGTTCCAAAAAATTACTGGGGAGAAGCTGTATTAACCGCCACATATCTCATCAACAGGTTACCCACCTGTATCTTAAATGGCATTAGTCCTATAGAGTCTCTATTGTCTTTTGTTCCCTCTTGCCCTCTAATATCGAGTCTACCTAGTCAAGTCTTTGGATGTACTGTTTTTGTTCACTCTCATCATCCTAATCGTAGTAAATTAGATCCCAAAGCTCTTAAATGTGTCTTTATTGGGTATCCTTCTAATAAAAAAGGTACAAATGTTATCATCCTCAGAGTCGTCGCGTCTTTATCACCATGGATGTCACCTTTCAGGAAACACAATCCTTTTATGCCAGTCCACCACTTCAGGGGGAGAAAGCACTTGAAGTGGAGGAGCTCTCCTTCTTGTCATTACCATATTTGTCTTTGCAGGATGCCCAAGATCTAAGCAATAAAGCTACCATGGTTCACAATGAGGAAGAAGCGGAAGAAGAGGAAGACAAATTTTTTGGCAAAAAATACGAAAGAAGAAAACAACCCACTTCGACTCTCGAGCAAGAAAAATTGTCTAATTCGGAGGTGAGGATCCCTGAAGATAACAGTGAGGAGGTAAGTATTACTGAGGACTTACCCATTGCATTGAGAAAGGAAAGAAGATCATGTGCTAAATATCCTATTTCTCAGTATGTTTGCACTAACAATCTCTCTGATAAGCACAGAAGCTTTATTGCTGTCATTGATGCCACAGAAATTCCTACCTCAATCCAGGAGGCCATGAAACTTGAACATTGGACTCAAGCCATGAAAGGAGATGAATGCATTAGAAAAAAATTCAACTTGGGAGATTGTTGATAAGCCAAGAGACAAGAAGGCAGTAGGGTGTAGATGGATATTCACAGTGAAACACAAGGCAGATGGGACAATAGAAAGATATAAAGCTAGATTGGTGGCAAAAGGCTATACCCAAACTTATGGGATTGACTATGAGGAGACGTTTGCCCCAGTGACAAAGATGAATACAGTTCGAGTTGTTCTCGCTTTGGCTGCTCATTTTGGTTGGGACTTACACCAGTTGGATGTGAAGAATGCCTTTCTTCATGGAAATCTAGAAGAGGAAGTGTACATGGAGATTTCCCCAGGTTTTGAAGTGAAAAATGAAAGAAACAAGGTATGCCTCCTAAAGAAAGCATTGTATGGTCTTAAGCAATCCCCTAGAGCATGGTTTGGAAGATTTACAAAAGTAATGGTTTCCTTGGGATACAGACAAAGCCAAGGAGATCATACTCTATTCATAAAACACTCTTCTACAGGTAAACTCACTCAATTGCTTGTCTATGTGGATGATATGATTATTGCAGGAGATGATGAAACAGAAAAATTGGCATTAAAAGAAAAATTGGCAGCCCAATTTGAAATGAAAGACCTAGGAAAACTCAAGTATTTTCTTGGAATAGAGGTTGCTTATTTCAAAAATGGAATTTTCATCTCCCAAAGGAAATATATACTTGATCTCCTCAAAGAAACAGGGAAGCTGGGATGTAGAACCTCAACAGTTCCTATAGAACAAAATCACAAAATTGGAAGTGAAGAAAGTGCTCCTGTAGAGAAGGCCCAATATCAAAGATTGGTAGGGAAATTGATTTATCTATCACACACAAGACCAGACATTGCTTATGCAGTTAGTGTTGTGAGCCAATTTATGCATGATCCAAGAGAGAGACACATGCAAGCAGTTGACAAAATTCTCCAGTACTTGAAGTCAAGTCCAGGAAAGGAGTTATTGTTCAAAGGGGAAGATACATTGACTATGAAAATATATACTGATGCTGACTATACAGGTTCTATTACTGACAGAAAATCTACTTCTGGGTATTGTATGTTTCTTGGAGATAGTCTCGTAACATGGAGGAGCAAAAAGCAAGATAGAGTATCTCGTTCTAGAGCAGAAACTGAATTCCGAGCCCTTGCTCAAGGAATGTGTGAAGGACTCTGGATGAAAATCATTTTGGATGACCTTAAAATCAAGGTGGACAACTCCGTGCAACTATACTGTGACAATAAGTCTGCCATGAGCATTGCCCATAATCCAGTACAACATGATAGGACCAAACATATTGAGATTGACAGACATTTCATCAAAGATAATCTAGACAGAGGCTTTGTGATTACAACTCATGTTCCTACAGAACTTCAAATAGCAGATATTTTTACAAAAGGGCTCCCTCCGGGTAGATTTCAAGATCTTGTAGGCAAGTTGGGAATGATTGATATTCATTTACCAACTTGAGGGGGAGTGTTGTAATTAGAGAAAAAATCTTCCTAATTAGAGAAAATATCTATAGAATCTTCTAGGATATTTTTCAGAATATTTTTCCTTATTTCCTTATTTTAGAAGATTAGATTGTTACAAATAGGTATAAGGAAAATGTAATATGTATGAATAATAATAATAAAATTATTCTCCTTTTCAAGTAATACTATGACACATCAGCTGATTAAGTAAATGGATAATGAGAGTAAATTCCAATAGTTGAAACCTTAAAAGGAAAATACACAGTCCAAATCTTTCAAGCAAATCGCAGAGTAAAGTAAGAAGGGGTTTCCAAAGTTACCTAAAAATTAATGACATTAACAATAGCTTCATAGTTCTAGTCTTTCTTTGACATCAGAAAATTCAATTATAAAGACATGTCTCACTGACAATGACTGGTTGACTACTTACAATACTACATCCATATGCCGAGGTACATAATGTCCACCACCTATCCCAAGAAGGATTTTCTTGTTATCCTTCTCCCTGTAAGAGCGTGAGAATCAGATTCAGATTACAAAAATTTCACCATTTGTATAAGGAAGCTTTAATGACCGAAAGAAAACAAACCAAATATTTCTAGTCCATAATTTTACAATAACACGAACAATTTTAAAGTTTCATGAAGATATATAGTCCACCAAGTCCAGAATTGTAAAATCAAAGGACCATAGATTAAACATATATTGCATCTTATGAAACAGAATGAAAGCAAGATGTGAAAATATTAGGAGGTATATACCAAATACAAAATGAGTATGCAAACCAAACTAACGTCACTTCATATGTTTAACTTAGCTTTATCAGTTTACCTGCTCCAGTTTCCTACATCTGTCCCACCTCCAAGTCCAAGTCCTTCCCAAACTAACTGCAATAACCCAAACAAAATTTCATTTTGGTAAACAAAAAATATCACTAACCAGCTTCCATCGAAAGCATTTATTTTGGTATAGATGGACAGAGGGCTGTTTTATATTCAGGATTAATTTTGTAAAGGAATGTAATCACCACACAGGGAAATTCCAGATATTAATGGAAATGTAATGGAAAAAAATATAAAAGTCCACCCAACCTTTGCCATTACTTGAGCCGCATCCTGTCTCTTCCAATAATCTTCAGTGCTACCTATACCAGAATAGAAAACCAGTTGTTGTATTTAAGTTCATTTTTTTTTCTAACTGCTAGCAGCTTCTAGCATAACTTAAGAATGAAGATTGGGAGCTACAAACTACTTTAAAATATAGGTAAAGGTGTGGTTCATTTATGTGCAAAGGGAAATTATATCAACGAGGAAAAAGTTAATCATTGCTAACACAGATGAAAAACCAAGGATGAAGGTGATAGAACTGGATGAGAAATAATAAGGAAATAAAAAACCTATTCAAATCAAATCCCCACTTTGTAGCTCAGTAGCAGATGGATTCATGTTAGAACATACAATCTCAGTATGATGCAAAGCCAAATCCAAGGCCCAAAATAATTAAGGTTTATGAGAGAAGGCATAAGAGGAACAATGCTCCTAATTATAGTATGAGTGCGATGCAACTAATCAGGTTTAGGATGGAGAGTGTAAGAGAATATCATTTCTCTGTTATTAGTTTTTTACATATTTTCCTCTGTTAATTCATTTGCTTTTCATTTCATTTGTAATTCTGTTACTTTTTTGTAACTGACAGTTACAACCAAGCTCCTCGAGGTTGCTTCTTCAACACTCTTCCAATCAATATAAATAGATAATTAATATTTCTCAGTTAGGTATTTTTGACAGATTCATAGATAATCAATAATATCAGAATTCATTCTCCTATCTCTTGTCTTTCAATAGAGAGAAATATAACTAACTGCCTATTAGGCAGTAGTAGCGGGGAGGTGCATGGATAGGTCAATGTTGTTGAACAATTTGGCTCTTCAAAAAAAAAGTACTATGCATAAGGAGAAGATGGATTGGAGGGATGATACAACGATCTCAAAAACCAAAACTACTGTGGCCACAGTTTTAGATGCAGGAAAAACCAAGCCATTTGGGCCCAGGCCCAATTACAGTAATCAAGGCCCAACAGAGGCAAAGCAATCAAATGCAACCAAGGGGGAGAAGAATTTTGGGGGCAGGAAAGAGGCTCATACAAGTTGAACTTTAAGAGATGAGTAGGAAGCACTGTTATCAAATCCGGCTGATTGGACCCATCTGACTGGGAATTTTGTTATATATACTGGTTCATGCAGATCAATTATGTTATATATACCAGTTCCTGTGGTTCAATTAGTGATTCACTGATTCAACCAATAATCCGCCAACCCAGTATCTCGACCGAGTTGATGACTAATCCGGTTCTTATAACACTAGTAGGAAGGGCCTCTGTTTTAAAATGTGGGGATAAACGGGGGCCAGCACATGTATGCAGATTTAAGCAGTACCAGTTGGTAGGTACTCATGGAATAGAGAGAAAGTGGAGGAAACTGAGTTCCAACAAAAAAAGGAAAAGTTGGAATTAGAGGCTAAAACTCTCCAATTGTCATTAAGAAGTAAAGAAGGGTCAATTTCTAATCAATCCTTTAAAGTTTGGGGGAAGATTGATCAAAAACTCGTACTAATATTAGTAGACTCTAGGGAAACAATAATTTCTTATTCAGTAAGTTAGTAAAGGAGCTAAACCTTCCTGTGGAGGGTATCTCAGAGTACATTGTTGAAGTGGAGACAGGTTAGAAAGTAAGAAATAAAGGGGTCTGCAAGAAAGTGAAGATGGTAGTGCAAGGGGTGGAGTAAGAACAAATTTCTTCATGATGGAATTCGGAGACACAGAAGTGGTTTTAGGTATGGATTGGCTAGTCAGCTTGGGGGGCATTGAAGCTAATTTCAGAAACTTGATCATCAAGTAGAGAAAGGGAGACAACAAGTTGATGTTAAGGGAAGATCCTTCTCTATGCAATAACCAAGCTTCCTAGAAGACCATGATCAAGGCCCTGTAGGATGAAGGAGGTTACTATGGCAGCAGAAATTAGGACTGATTTAGAACCATTCCCTGTGGTTTTTTAGGAACCAAGTGGACTAACCCCACAGAGAAAGCATGATCATGCTATCAACCTAAAAAAAGGGCACAAATTCCCAACATTCAGTCATACAAGAATCCTTACTGCCAAAAAATGAAATTGACAAGATTGTGAAGAAAATGATGCAAGAGGGAATAATCAAACCAAGCACTTCCAGCCTTGTAATTTTGGTTTAGGGTTTATTTGGAGGTTAGAGATTTTGTATAGATTATAGGGCATTAAACATGTTCACTATACCTGACAAATTCCCTATAATAGTGATTGATGACTTGTTGGATAAATTAGGGGCTACAACAGTATTTTTCAAGTTGGACTTAAAATCTGGCTATCAACAGATTCAGATGAGAAAAGAGGACATTTACAAGATAGCCTATAAGACACGAGGCATTTTGCATCACTGAAGATTGGAACTCAGAACCTTCTAATGATAATATTTATAAAACTCTCCAAATATGGATTTGGTGTGAAGACTCCACCATTGAAACTAACTCAAGGCTTTCCTTTCCATAGCCACCATTGTTACTTGTAATTTCTCCACCTCAGTTACCCCTCTTATTTTGAAAATATCTTCCCATCTACTCACCCACCCATAGGCATCATTCTCAAATAATAAGGGAATATCAAGCCCCATCCAACACTCCTCTTGATGTTCATTTGACAATCTCCCCATTGAGTTGCTCCCAATAGTCTCATTTTTTGATGCCATCGAGGAAGCTCTACCCATAATACACCTACCATTTGATTAAGGCTCTCAAACAAGTATTTGATCTTCTTGAGCCTGGCTTCTTGAAGCTCCCTTTCTACCTCCATGACTCAACACTTTTCTGCAAAGATTTTGGTCATCCCTTCAGTCTCGTGGGTGCCATGAACCAAAAAGGCTCCCTGGATTTTTAGGAGCACATATACCAATTGATAGGACTGGGTTACAAATAATAAGAAAATGGAAAAATTATTCAAATCAATACGTACTTTGTAGTTCAGTAGCAGATGGATTCTTAAACTGAAATGGACAAGACAAATCACTGAAAACAGAGCATATAACCCAGTATTCAAGAGTCCTGAAGTCTCCCATTGAATATGATTCAAATCTTACATACTAACTCTCCCTTTTCCTATTTATTCCAACTTTCTTCTTATTTATAGACTACCAGACAATTACAAACTATCACTTCCTCATCTATTCCTACTCTCTATATTACAATTCTTTGCCCAGTAAAAAGTAATACTACTAATAAATCCTTATGACTAATATTCTGTTATCATTCTTCCTGCTATAAACCTTCTTAATGGGACTAACAAAAGGCAAACAAAGGCTGAATGCGTAAAGGAATGTTTAGGCTTTGAACAGACATGACAAAAATGTTAAGGTTGGATGAAAAACAATGACAACCCAATTAGTTAAGAACTAAAACTTATGTAGCTAGTAGGGAGAGAAATATAAGGTCGGGGGAGAGGGGTTGAGTGAGGAAGGGCCGAAGGACAGGTTGGTAATTCCTTTACAGTCCACAAAGATCAATAAAACATTGAGCACCAAAATGTATAAATTAACCCTAGAAACTGAAAATACTTTGAAAATATGTTCTTCAACACCTTCTGCCAATCTGGACTTTCCTGATGCTAGCGACTAAACTAAATTTGGAACTATTTTATTTATCTGATAAACAATATTTCCATTTTGCATGGAAAACGTAGAAAAGATGAAACATTCTTTGCAAGTAAAGTAACAAACTAATCCTTTAAAAGGGAGAAATAAATGTGAGTGGAAAAGGAGACTAAACATCAAAATGAAGAATAACTTCGTCTGAAACCAAACAATGGAGGATGCAGAGATGTAGCAGTGTAACACCATTCTCACAATACTTAACTAATACACCGTGCAATGTGCTTATAAATCAAAAATATATCTAGGAAGAAGAAAAAAGTACTCACCAATCTCCAAAAACATGGTTGGCTTGTTTGTCACTGGTCCATGGTGAGTTGCCTCCAAAGTAATCTAAATTGAGCAAACAGATCAAATTCTGCCAGAATTGCTTTTCAAAGTTTAACAAATTAACATTTTGGCTTCTTCCTTCAACAGGAAACAAGCTATGTATTTGCAGGAACGTTGAATCTAAAGCAAAAGAACTCAAGATATAACTAGAGAAACAAAAGCCAATTTGGTTGATAGCAAAAGACACACCACACAAGAAACAACATCAATAGGCAAGTAAAGAAAAGTAGTCCAAAAGACACCTCGAATTCAGGGACCAGATTATGAGCCTGAGCAATGTTTTTCAAAAGTCGAAGCCAAGGCCCCATCCTAGGATTTGGCAGAGCTGCCCATCCAGGTCTGCCACCTTGCGGTGGAACATCACCTTCACGCAAATGAGGAACTCCTGCACATACACACACCACCCCACAAATCATTACAAGACACACCCTTTTGCACGCATAGAAACACCCTCTTGCACAAAAATTATTTCAGTCCTAGACCACACACTTCTTAACTAGTCTCCACGTGAATTATAATCAAGAGTAATGATTTTTTTCTAATAAGTTGAAAAACTTATACACACAAACACCCTTTTGCTCATAAAAATAAAAAAGGGCAATGACAAGTGAAGAAATTACCAATGGGGTGAACAGTGAGGGCAGGTTTGTTGGACGCAGCAGTGTGCTTGCTGAAGAAGATGACCTCATGAACAACCTCCCCAGTCACCTCTTCCCACCTCTTGTCCAAGTCATCCTCCGCTACTATGCTCTTCCCATGCAGCACCACCCTCACCTCTTCATTCACAAAGCTCTTCATGTCATCCTAGTGGACACAACACAGGAAAAAGTAACAATCATAAGAGCAAAAGGTGCGTAATAAGAACCCAGAAATGGTTGATGCTTTGAACCTGGAAATGGCGACCGGTTTGCCAGCCGGGCATGGCCAACAGCGCGTTGGCTGGGTTGATGGAAGCAGGGTCGGACGTGGTTGCCACTAGGAGCGTCACCATTGCTTTGTGTTGTGAAAGTGAAAGTGGGTTTGGGGTTGAAGATGAAGAGGAGGAGGAAGAAGAAGAAGAAGAAGATGATGAGGTATTTATATGAGAAAGAAGCGAAACTGGTTTTGAAGATCCGAGCCCACAGTTTAGGGGGAACAAACGAAACAAGAGGGGAAGGTGGGGGAGCTTGACCGCTGCCACGCTAAGTAACATGCTTTGCCATCACGGTTCACGATCGCCGAAACTTTAATCACATCACACACAATACATTCTCACATATTTTTAAGACTTACTCACCCATAGTAAAAAAATTTTACAATAATAATTAATTATATGTCTTAATTATATCATGTCATTGTAAACATATTTATTTTTAATAGTGACATGATACAATTAAGAGATATAATTAGTTGTTAGTATAAAAAAATTTATACTTATAAGTGATTAACTCTATTTTTAATTGAGATTTTTTTTTAACAATCTTAATTGAGATTTATTAAGAAATAAGAATCACACAATTATTTTGCATCCACAAATTTTTTTTAAAGGTATAACGCATCAAATTCTTTATTTATTTATTTATTGATTTTTTAATAATTTTTTTTAAGAATTATTACAAAGCTCTATTTTGTATATATATCTAAAGATAACGAACTTTCAATCTAAAAGTTAGATTTATAAAATTCACATTTAATATAAAGTTATTGAGTGGTGTAATACTCAGTAAAAATTACATCGTTATTATTATTATATATGTTACTTTTAAGGATTTTTAATTAAAAACATATTTAATAAATAAACTAATGCAATTATTCAAATTTTAATCTATCATTTTTTAATAAATTTAATTAAAAGTACTTTGTAAAAATAATAATAATCATATAAGCTTTAAAATCCAATAGTGCGTTGTAGTTTTTCCTAATAAAAGTAAAATAAAATCCAATAGTGCTTACTACCTATCATTTGTCTTGAGTTTTGATTGCTTTGGCATTTGTATTGAGAAGTCATAATGATAAGCACTTATCTTGGGTTATAGGTATATATACATGTTGGAATAATTTCTTAAGTTAAATAGAAATTTTTCATTAATTAAAATTAAGAACCGTTGTCTTAGATTACAGAGTTAATGTTAATAATACGTACTTGTATCCATTGACGTTGATCAAAAGGTTGCAGCGGAATAGTCTTTTGGTGCAATGATCTTCCTCAGCCAAATCACTAGATTCCTTAATGGGACTTAATATTACTCTTCTGATGGGGAGACAGAGAGACGTGTGTTTCTGATTTGGCATATTGGAGACCATGACCATTTTTACGATTTTAAACTTATTAGGGTTCTCATTAACCCGTAACGGGCCAGATCTGGTTTCCACTTATTTGGGCCCATATCAATTTTTTCTAGTTAGCAGTCTAAAGACTCACTAAAATTAGATCATTTTTATTGAGCCCAAATAAATGTAAATAATTAATATAAATACTACAAATAATATATGTAGCCCACAATAATTATTAGAAATAAATTTTCTAACAATCTCCCATTTAGGCTTTATATTCATTTAAGTATTTATATCACAAAAATCTTTAGGCGCGCAACTGTATGTTATTTACTTTTAGACTCCCCTTAAACAATTTGGTCCATCTCATACAACAACAACATTATCTAATGTGACTAAATCACAATGATCACCACAATTGTATGCACTCAATGACATAGATCAAATATGGATAAGTGGGATGGAAATTACATGCAACGTGATCTTAGTCATGTCTGTTTCCAACTGGTCCAAACTTTATTCTTTATAGAGATCCATTCAAAACGCAACATATATATATATATTGCGCAAAACAAGCTCAGAATAGAATTATCAACTTTATTTTTGTAGAAAATCCAAATAATACAAATATCTGGAAAAATTAAAAATAAAGAAGACACAACATAAATGAGACTCCCACTAAATTAAGGTACTATAAGGAATTACACCCATATGAGCAGTGAGCTCATGAAAGACTTTGGGCACCAAACCCTTAGTAAGTGGATCAGCTAGCATAAAATTAGTCCCTATATGTTCTATAGAAATTTGCTTATTCTGAACTCTTTCCTTAACAACCAGAAACTTTATATCAATGAATTTTGACTGGGTTGTACTCCTATTGTTATTAGAATAAAGAACTGCAGAGTTATTATCACAATAGATTTTCAATGGTCTTTCAATATCATCAACCACACGTAAATTAGTGATAAAATTTCCCAGCCATATCCCATGGTTGGATGCCTCAAAACAAGCAATGAACTCCGTAGCCATGGTTGAAGAAGCTATAATAGTCTATTTAACAGACTTCCAAGAGATAGCTCCTCCAGCCAACATAAAGATATATCTAGATGTGGACCGTTTACTATCTTGACATCTGGCAAAACCAGAGTCTGAGTATCCAATGATCTCTAAACTGTCAGACTTCTGATAAGTGAGCATATATCCTTTTGTTCTCTTCAAATAGCGGATTACATGCTTTACTGCCTTCCAATGCTGCATCCCAGGATTACTTAAGTATCTGCCCAAAACTCCCACTTTAAATGCAATATCGGGACGAGTACAAACTTAAGCATACATTAGACTTTCCATAGCTGAAGCATAGGGAATCTTTTGCATCTCATTTTTTTCAAGGTCATTATTAGGGCACTGTTTGAGGCTAAATTTGTCTCCCTTGGCTATAGGGGTATCTCCTGGTTTACTATCTTTCATGTCGAATCTATCTAAAACTTTATCGATATAGTTCTCTTGTGATAACCTTATGATATCATGAGAACGATCTCTTAGTATCTTAATACCTAATACAAAAGAGGTTTCACCAAGATCTTTCATTTCAAAACTCTTTGTTAGAAATCTCTTGGTTTCGTGCAATAAGCCTATATCGCTGCTGGCAAGCAGTATATCATCAACATATAACACCAAGAATATATATTTACTCCCACTAAACTTATGATAAACACAATCATCAACTATATTTGCCTCAAACCCATATGAGGTAATAACTTGATGGAACTTGTGAAACCATTGACGAGAAGCTTGTTTGAGACCATACACGGATTTCTTTAGTTTGCATACCATAGACTTTGAGTCACCAAACACAAAATTTTCTGGTTGCATCATATAAATCGTTTCTTCAATGTCATCATTTTGAAACGCAGTTTTAACATCCATCTGATGGAGCTCTAAATCATAATGAGTTACGAGTGTCATTATTATTCTAAAAGAATCCTTTGAAGAAACCGGAGAAAAAGGTTTCTTTGTAATCAATGCCTTCCTTTTGAGTGAAACCTTTAGAAACTAAACGAGCCTTATATCTCTCGTTACTACCTTTTGAATCCCTCTTAGTTTTAAATATCCATTTACAACCAATAGGTTTCACACCTTCAGGTAATTCAACGAGATCCCAAACATCGTTGTCTTGCATAGATTTCATCTCATCCTTCATGGCATCAATCCACTTTTGAGAGTTAGAACTGCGCATAGCTTGACATAAGTTGATTGGATCATCATCTGTTAAACCAATGCCATCCTCATGTTCTTGGAGAAACACAATGTAATCATCTGAAATTGCTCTTTTCCTTTCTCTAGTGGATCTCCTTAATGGCACTTCTTGAGGTTGTTGAGCTTGCTCTATAGGTATTTGAGGGAGAACCTCAATATTGTCTTGTCTTGGGACAATGTTAGGAATAACTCCATGATTGTCACCTATTACTGGGGTAGGTACTGGAATAGTAATAGGCACGAGGACTTGATCACTGTCAATGACAGGTTCTTCCTCAAAGATAACATTTCTTATGTTCTCTTCCTTCCCAAACTCAACATCCTCAAGGAATCTCGCATTCCCCGTCTCAAAGAATGATTTAGTAGTGGGATTGTAAAATTTATAGCCCCAAGAGTGTTCAGGATAACCAACAAAATAGCAACTAACAATCCTTGACTCCAGTTTGCTTCCATGTGGCCTATAAGGACGCGCTTCAGCCGAACAACCCCAAATGTGTAAATGCTTTATACTTGGCCTTTTACCCGTCCATAACTCATAAGGAGTTTTGTTAACTGCTTTAATTGTTACCCTATTTAGGATGTAATCTGTAGTCTTAAGTGCTTCTCCCCACAATGACTCTAGTAAAGAAGAATGACTAATCATACTTCTCACCATATCCTTAAGAGTCCTATTTCTACGTTCTGCAACACAATTCATGCTTGGTTTCCCAGGCATAGTATACTGAGGAACGATGCCACATTCCCTTAGGAAAAGTGCTAAAGGCCCTGGACGTTGTTCATCTGATCCATCATATCTATCGTAATATTCACCACCACGATTAGATTTGACGGCCTTAATTTTCTTTCTAAGTTGAAGCTCAACTTCAGCTTTAAAAGATTTGAAAACATCTAGGGATTGAGACTTCTCATGAATTAAAAATAGGTAGCCGTACCTAGAATAATCATCTATGAACGTAAAGAAATATTGTTGCCCATTCCAAGATGTCGTAGGGAATGCTCCACAAATATCTGTCTGAATTAATTCCAAAACGTCCTTAGCCCTTTCGGTACCTAATTTTCTAGAATTTTTTTGTTTACCCTTAATACATTCAACGCAAACCTCAAAGTCTAAAAGGTCAAAGGGTTCAAGAATCTCATTTGACACAAGCCTCTGAATTCTCTGTTTAGAGATATGGCCTAAACGTTTATGTCATAAGGTGGCTGAGTTCTCATTTATTTTACGCTTCATACCACGAGAATCAATGTGAAAATTTTCTTTATTGGAACTAACTACATCTAGTAAGTATAAATTATCAATTAAAGAACCAGAACCAACAACATTCAAATTTTGATAAAGGCTAAATTTATTATTTCCAAATGAACAAGAAAAACCAAATTTGTCCAAACTAGAAATAGAAATTAAATTCCGCCTAAAATACGGTACAACAAAAGTCTCAAATAAATCCAAATGAAATCTAGTTTTTAACTGTAATCTAAATGTTCCAATAGCCTCCACTGTGACCTTGTTGCCATCACCCACATAGATAAATCTTTCATTATCACTTGGCGGTCGGCTCCAAAGGTAACTTTGCATGAATACAGTAATGTAAGTAGTAGCACCAGAATCTACCCACCAAGTATCATGTGGTACAAAAGCTAAATTAACTTCAGTACAAACATAAGAGAGAAAATTATCTTTCTTTACATGCCAAGAGGCGTACTTGGGACACTCTTTCTTCATGTGCCCAGGCTTCTTGCAGAAGAAGTAAGTAGGTGTGTTCTCATCCTTTTTGACTTTCTTTTGCTAAGAAGTCCTTTCTACAACATCCTTATTATTCTTTCTCTTCCTATTCTGAGAGCTTGACGCTAAATGAGCACTTTCAGTCTTTTCTTTTTGCTACCTTTCCTCCTCTTACACATAGTGAGAAATCAATTCATTCAAGGTCCATTTATCTTTTTGAGTATTATAACTTACCTTGAATTGTCCAAAGTGTGTAGGAAGGGAAATCAAAACTAGATGCACGAGCAAGTCATCAGACAGCTCTAACTTTAGTACTTTTATTTTTGACGCGAGATTATACATTTCCATAATGTACTCCCTTATGTTTCCTTTACCTTTGTATCTCATAGAGATGAGTTTAGCAAGCAAACTGCTTGCATCAACTTTCTCATTACTGGTGAAATACTGCTCAACAGCATCAAGGAAACCTTTAGCATTTTGGCTCTTAAAAATAGAGCCCTAGAAAACTTCTGGAACAAATCGCTTCATGATCATCAAACACATTCGATTTGAGCGTTCCCACTTTTCAACCTTATCCTCATCCAGGTTTTCCGGAGTTGGAGTGGGTTTCTCAGCCTGAAGTGCAAGATCAAGATCCATGCAGCCAAGAATTATCTCAACTGTTTCCTTCCAGGCCTTAAAGTCTGTCCTATTAAGCATGTGTATACAATTAATTTGAGCAGATAAGTTAACAGCACTAGCAACAACAACTGTAATAGAACATAGATAATTTTTTTTTAATTTAATTACATGCTCACAAAGTAAAATAAAATAAATAAAACATGCAGATTATTTACATAATAGACCCATTACAAGATACCGAGCACAACATTAATTCTTTGTCTTTGGACATACAAATTAACTTGTTAGTGGTACTCTCAATGCAATGATCAAATATTAACAATTAATTTTGTCAAATAATAGTCTTTCTTTGGACCGACTATTATTCACATGATTGTAACTTTATAATTGTCACATATTTACCATCACAGACATGTTATTATTTGGCCAAATTGTGTCTTCCTTTGGGATGAGCACAAATTGCATAAATAATCTCATACTAACATCTATTGTAATTTTTAATCAAATTAATTTCTATAATAGGAATTGTTTTGGCACTACATTACATCAATTTATTTAATTAAAAAAATTACCATACAAATCAATTAATAAAGAGGGTTTATAATATGCCAACATTCGCAATCAAATTTGATATAAAAAAATATATCAATTTAAATTTGAACATAATATCAATCAAATTTCAAGAAAATAATTCTTGCGCGAATGCCATTAAAAAATTAGATAATGTGGAATTTAATATATTGATCATATAATTTTTCCAAATATCATTTAATATTACAACAATGATTTTGACAAAAAAAAATCCCACTTCTGATGGAAGTCAAAGGATCAAACATAATATTATATTATGTTTGTGTCTTTATCAACCCTTTTCCTTTTAATTTTTCATATTATTTTCCCACTTTCGGTGAGAAAAATATTTTTTTATTTCATTGTTACACAATTAACTCATTTTTAGTGAGAAAATATTCCTTTATTGCGTTGTTGCACAATTAACTCACTTCTGGTGAGAAAATATTCCTTTATTGCATTGTTGCACAATTATCTCATTTCTGGTGAGAAAATTAAAAAACTCAAAAATTTCTTCATTTGACAATGTCTTCCAGATCATTGCAAAATTGTTACATATATAAATATATAACATTCACAAAAAATTATACAATTTCACAATACAAAAAAAAATTCTCCTTAAGAAAAATTCAATTTTTAATCTATCTCTTTATCCGTATAATCAATTAAACCAAATTGAAGCAAAAAAAATGACCAACGCATTCAAATACACGTATTGTCAATGAAGAAAAAAAAATTGTAACAATACGCTTTAGAACCCCATAACCTAATAACAACGGCAGCTCTGATACCACTTGTTGGAATAAATTTCTTAAGCCAAGTATAAATTTTTCATTAATCAAAATTAAGAACCGTTGTCTCAGATTATAAAGTTAATGTTAATAACACGTACCTGTATCCATTGACGTTGATCAAAAGGTTGCAGCGGAATAGTCTTTTGGTGCAATGATCTTCCTTAGCCAAATCACTGGATTCCTTGATGGGACTTGATGTTACTCTTCTGATGGGGAGACAGAGAGACATGTGTTTCTGATTTGGCATATTGGAGACCATGACCATCTTTACGATTTTAAACCTATTAGGGTTCTCATTAACCCCTAACGGGCCAAATCTGGTTTCCACTTATTTGGGCCTATATCAGTTTTTTCTTGTTGGCAGTCTAAAGGCTCACTAAAATTAGATCACTTTTATTGAGCCTAACTAAATGTAAATAACTAATATAAATACTAAAAATAATATATGTAGCCCACAATAACTATTAGAAATAAAATTTCTAACAATACATACATAATTATTCTTTTTCTTTGTGTGTGAGGTTTATGCTGCAGAATGATATTCGTGATATTTTATCAAAATAAAAGAAACTCTGTAAAAGGTTTCACCGATGTTGTTATTTGTGGTTTAATGGTCGCAGATGATCATGATGGAAGAAAACAAGACAACAAAGAAACTGTTGTAGACAAGGAATTAGAAGAAGCTTTTAATACCTGGAAATCTAAAACATTTGCTTTGACTGTTCCTCTGAAAGTTGTTGCTCTACGCAACTCTATACCTCCTTCATGGATCAAGGTCTGTGACACATATTCCTTAACCTGCTTTATGTGGTTAATTAACTTGTTATTTTATTGGTTGCTCTTTATTTCTCTCCTTCTGGGTTTCTAGGAGGGTCTTTCTATATTTTTCCCCATCCAGATTTTGTTTGCTCAAAAGTTCTCTAAAATCCTATAGTGCGTCATGTTATAAACTCTTTTCGAGCATCAATTAGCAGTTCTTTTGAAAGGGTGTGCTAGTTCGTCCTCTAGCTTCCTTTGAATCTACATGCTATTTCAAGCAACTTATAGTTAGTAAAAAAATAAATTTAGATTTGCAGTAACTTATTTTATAGTTTGTCATGTTAAATTTTTCTTCACTTTTGGGACTTCATAAATTCTAAGGGAGGAGGATGAAGTTTAACATGAAGTATTATGCAAGTCTTGAGAATATCTTTTCTAATCTATCAATTCCCTTTACTAAAGGTAGAATTGGCCCAGCATCTGCTTTGGCAACAGATATTGTTGGTATTGGCGATTCATGGCTCAAATTTGCTATTAAAAAAGCTTTTATTGAGCCAATTAGAGATGTAGAAGATCAGGAATGGTTTAAAAGCTTAGATGACAAATGGAAGGTAACACTACATTTTGTATTTCTTCTCCTTTGAACTTGTCTCTCAGGATTGGTTTTATGCTTATTTTATAACAAAAGCATTGATTTCTTGAACTTAGTTCAACTTTATTTGATGTGTCGGCATACATCATTAAGCATGTATAAAAAATGAAGGATTAAATATGTTTTTAATCCTTCGAAAATTCATCTAATTTGTTTTTAGTCCTCTAAAAAAAATTTCTTGATGTTAATCCTCCAAATTAGTAAAATACCTCTTTTAAGTTCTAGGTTAAACTTTGTTTATTTTTTTTGTAAAGAGTAGGTCATATCACCATCTTAGTCACTGTTAATTTTATCTGACATGGAAAATATTTTAATTAAAATTAAAATATTGTTAATTATTTTAGGTTAAGTGTTACAGATAGGGTAAAACTAGTTTTATAGTAACCCTTTTTTACTTTTTTTGACAAATTGCGTAATGCTTGTTCGTCTTTTTTTTTTCTTTCTATCTTGTTAATAGAGTCAGCTTCTTCCTTTATCGTGTTTCGTATTATTGCCGCTTGCTCGTGCTTGTTCTCAAATCAAACCAACATTGACTTCGCTGGTCCAATAATCCCTAAAATTGTGGCTCAATTAATTTAATTATAACCCATTAGAATACAAATCTCCCTTGAACTATTTGAAAAGGTTGTCCAGACTTGCACTTTCTATTTAAATTGATGATCAATTTTATTCTTCTTTTTTTTTTTATTTATGTTAGGACCTGCACGTTCTTGTTAAATTGATGATCAATTTTATTCTTTCTTTTCTTTTTGTGTTAATTGAAAGAATCAACATGAATTGCTACATGTAGTTCTAATAGTGTAACATACGTAACAATTAGATTCTACATATTTTTTTATCAGTTGAAGGATAATTCTGTTACCATGTTTGCTACCCAGTGGTGAATCAACAATACTTTTTCTAAAATGTATTCCTTATAAAAAAAATTTCTATTTTATGCTTTTTGTACAGGGTCCATATTCTCCATTTCTTTCCACCACAAAGGAAAATTTGCAAATTTAAATCGTGACTGCTCTGAGGGGGGACAAATAGATGTGGTACATGATGTAGACCTTGATAAATGGTCATATTTTGAAGTTGTAGGACTATTAAGAGATTTAGGTTATGAAGGGAAAATAAGAATGTGGTGGAAAGGTAAAAAATGATACTTTAAAAGATGGTTTAAAAATGACAAGGATGCTACAAAACTTGCAAGTTTTGTAGAAAATAACAAGTTCGAGGTTGATGTGTATGTTGAGAAAATGGGAGAAGATGTTGGCGATGTTGTTCTTCAAATTGGTGCGAGGGATAAAAGGCCTTATAAAGGGGATGGGATCGATGATATTGATAGTAGTGATGAGTCAGTTAAGAATGTCCATTTTGATGATAGTGAAGAAGAGAGAGATCTTGGAATTGATGATGGGTTTGGATTGCAAGAACTAGTAGCAATTGAGTTTCTTCTAAAAAATACAATTGAGGAGGTGAAAGGTAAGTGTACAGAAAAATTGCCATGCAGGAGAAATGTTAAGATTAAAACAATGCAGAATATGACTCCAAGTATAGTGCAATCCAACTTTAATGAAGGAGCTACTAGTTTTCAAACTGATATGTCAATAGATATGGTTGACACAACTAACATTAGTGAAGAGTATAATAGTGAAGAATTAGAGTCTGACTTGGAATATGATTTAAATGAAGGTGACATGGATCGATTGCCAAAGTTTCCAAAGTACAACAAAGAGGACATGTGTAAGTCCTTCAAATTTAAGTTAGGAATGGAATTCACATCACTAAAAGAGTTCAAGGAAGCTTCTCGTGAGCATTCAGTTTTGAACGGATGTCAAATAAAGTTTGTAAAGAATGACTCAAGAAGAGTAAGGGCAATTTGCACTATAAATTGTGATTTTCTTATGTATGTGAGCAAACTACGTGACAAAGAAACATATAGGATGCAAACTTTAATTGGGAAACATAATTGTGGAAGAGTTTTTGATAACAAGAATGCTACGACACAATGGGTTGCTAAGATACTTACTGAAAAATTTAGGAATGCCTTTAACTTGACTGTCCATGAGATTATGGATGGCACGAGGAAACAATACAGTATTGGAATAACAGAATTGAGGGCTTGGAAAGCAAGAAAAATAGTGAAAGATATTATGGAAGGTGATTTCAGTAACCAATATTCACGACTTTGGTCTTACAGTGTTGAACTTAGAAGAGTGTGTAGGGAATACCTGTAAGTTACAGCTTGAACAACCAACTGGTTTCTTTCAACCAAGATTTGGAAGTTTTTACTTGTGTTTAGATGGATGCAAAAAGGGTTTTTTTGGAAGGTTTCAGACCATTCATTGGTGTTGATGGTTGTCATTTAAAGACCAAATTTGGAGGGCAATTATTAATAGCGGTGGGACGAGATCCCAATGATCAATATTTCCCACTTGCTTTTGTAGTGGTAGAGAATGAGACAAAGGAGTCATGGAGGTGGTTTCTAACATTTCTTTTAGAAGATATTGGTGACATCACAACCCATAGATGGGTATTTATTTCTGACCAACAAAAAGTAAGTATACTACAATTATACATATTTAATTTAAATGTTATAATTGAAATGTGATGCTTTAAACCTATGCTTGTTTTTTTTATAGGGTTTGATCCCAGTGTTTGAAGAGCTCATAGAGAGAACTGAACATAGATATTGTTTGAGACACTTGTATTGTAACTTCAAGAAAAAGTTTGGGGGAGGAACATTAATTAGGGATATCATGATGGCAGCAGCCAAGGCTAGATATGTTGAGGCATGGGATGAGAAAATGGATGAGCTTAAGAAAGTGAATGAGAAGGCATATGAGTGGTTGAGTGCAATTCCTATAAAAACATAGTGCAAGCATGCCTTTAGTTACTATCCTAGGTGCGATGTTTTGATGAATAATCTTATGTTGTGTTTGGATAAATCATTTCTAAAATTCAAGGAATTTCAAATTCTTAGAATTTGAATTACTCTTAATTGAATTCCCTTCCTTTTTCAAATATTTTGTTTGGATAGAGCATTTTTCAATATCTTATATTTTAATTATCTTGTTTGGATAAAGTATTTCAAATTCTACTAAGTAAAATTTTATTTTTAAATATTTATTAAAAAGTTAAAGTTTTAATATTAAATTTTATTTAAATATATTTAATAATTGGAAATTAATTTTAATATTAAAAAATTTAATTAATTCAAAAATAGTATTAGACATTATATTTAATCAATTTTTTCTTTATAAATTTAAAAAATATTTTAAATTCACAACATATTTAATCAATTTTTTCTTTATAAATTTAAAAAATATTTTAATTTCACAACATGTTTAAAAACTTCAAAATACCATTAACATATATAAAACAATTAATACACATTGATTCACGATACGAAATAAGTTCATTTTAAACTAAGAAAAAAATAATAAGAATGTTTAACTTTGAGTATAGGTGGTTCAAAATCATAATATCTCATACAAATTTAAACCAAATACTAATGAAATTTCAAATGTATTTTATGTCCATATTAAAATAACAAAAATAAAAGATAGTTTGTCGAAGATATCAAGATCACAACTTCAAGTCCAAAGATTTTCACCTCCTCATAAAAGCAAAGCCTACAAAAGAATAAAAACAAATAACAATAATAATAAGACCAAGGATCAAAACTCAAATAACAAGACTTTTTTTTTGTTATCACACTTTAAATTTACACAAGTATATAATATATGATAAACTACAATAATATGTTAAGCATGAGTTTAATCTAAAAACAATGAAGAGCCACATGGAACGTGGTGCAAAACTTAAACATGAAATAATGGTTTAGATTAGTTTACAGATTGGATTTAGAAAATGGTCAGAAATCAAGTCAAGTAAGTAATTGACCTGATGATAAAATCCAAATATTCATGGAATGCATAAAAGCTCCAAACCTGAAACATACAAAATACATGAAAAAGTTAGAAAGTTAACTTCCAACAATCAATCAAATTAATTAAAATTAATAAGTTATGAAAAAAAATTACATCAAGAAATATGTGTTAAAACATAAGCTGCCTTTTTCTCAATTTGAAGAGCTTTCACAATAGCTAACTGTTTTGGAGTGTCAGATAACCATTTAACAGCTTTGGCCCATTGGTGTTGATTAAGGTTTGGTATCAAAGCTGCTTCAGCTAACACTTCTTGAATAAAAGCATCTTCATCAATCGTAATATCAAATGCTTGAACAAGTCGCTTTAAAGATTCAACCACTTCTTTCAACGAATTAGTTATTCCATCTTTTTCTCCTGTCTTTCTCCTCTGAGATTGTGTACTAGTAGAAGCTGAAGATTGACCCCTTCTTTGTGTAGTAAAACTAGGTTCATCTAAATATATGGTATCGCTAGCACCCTCTAAACTTAATTCCCCTTCATTTATCTCTCTGCTCATGACCTCATCAGCATCCATAGCAGTCTCAGCTCCATGTCCAGTGGCTCTATCTTTGGCACACAAGTCCACTATATCATCCCAGTTTACAATCACCTTAAATCGAAACTGTCTTGCTTCTTTATGCGCCTTAAAAACAAAAAGAAACAAGTCAATAATAGAAAAAATCAATATAATTATGCATATCATTTCCCACTGAAGTCATACCAGAAAGTGACATGTCTGCAATGTAACAGAATCTAGTTTAGAAACATCTCTAGTAAAAAAATACAAAGCTGAAAATGCCTACATTCTATCAAAAGAAGTTTTGTTCAAATGCAATATCGTATATTATTGCTATGCTAGAATGCCAATCGCTGACTAAATATATTAATACATCTAAAAAATATGGCAGATGCTAGCAAAACTCAGATAACTAAACAGCACATGCTCCAGAATGCAAAGTGCTCATAAATACAAAGAGCAGGGTGCGGAAGCACACATGTTGACACCTTATCAAATTATCAGTATACACCAAGTAGCATAAAATGTCAACTATTGTTACTTGACTGAAATTAGAGTAGCCACACAAATTCTTGGATCCGCTTCCACTCCATGGCTTCACAACTGAATCCTTTTCAATTTTCGAATCCACCACTATCTCTCAGTGGATCTTCCACCCCAACCCACTCTTCTGCTCCTGTCTCAATGTCACATCCAATTTCAATTTTCAATGCAACTTGATACAAAATTAATTCCTACTTTGGAAGCAGTAGGTGGGGGCAATAATTAAGACTAGCTATGAACTCAATAATCCCACTGCAATTCTATTGAGGATGATCATGCATTTTGGTATGAAAGCAAGAGTTGCTGGCAGTGGGCATCAGGATCATTATAAAGGTTTCACTCTAAAAAAATTTATTCTTTTGAAACAGACTTAAGTTGTGCAAGGCAGAAAATAGAGTTAAATATTAGCAAAGACACGGACACAAGATCAGAACAGAGAAGAGAAACTAAATCAAAGAATGCTCAAACAAGGCACCAACATAGCAAAATGTGAAGATGGATTATAAATTCAGAACAGAGAACATAATCACAAGGGGAAAATGATTTTGACAACTATCATTCCAGTTCCTTCCCTGTATAAAATACAAAATAGCAAAAGTATTTCGAGAGACATTGGCAGCTTGCAATAATCAGCAACAGCATACCAAACCATATAAAGTAATTTAATCAAATATTGTTTAAGGATGATTTAGAGTTGAACTTGAATTTTCCCAATGCTATCACTCGGTCACAGTTGCACCTCCCAGAAAATCACAGCTCAAAAATGCGCAAAACGATCTTTCTCTCTTTAGCACAAATTAAACCCGGTAAAATTTCAATCACTAAAACCCGAAATAATAAAAATACTTTCCCCAGGGTATACCTCAAAAAGCCCAGAAACGCATCTATATTCTGCGTCTGTCCAACTAGTTAACAAAGAACAAAGATTATATACTACACTCAAACTCCATAATACCATACGTTGAATTGTTATAACATAAAAAAATCCAACTTTGAAAAGTCCAAGAATTAGAGGCCAACTATCAATCTGACAAACCCTATATAAATGAAACTCACAATCTAATAAATCATAAAGACCTAGTCCAGACACTAACATTTACATTGCTTTTAAAAAATTAATATAAGATTACTTACATTGACATACTCATTCCAAGCATTTTCATTGTCAACTGTAATCATGTGTTTTGTACCATCCCAATCAAATCCACTTTGACTAAGGATGTCACTAACAACTCCATACCATGATCTCCAAAGTTTGATACGATTTTTTACATTCTCCCAAGTGACCTGGATTTTGAAGTTGGTAGATAACACTACAGCTGCAGCATTGTATGCTACCCTTTTCCAAGCTCCATCACTCTTGTTGCCCAAACTTCTTTGATCTCGTAATACATCAGCTAATACACGCTCCATCTCCAAATTCCATGAGAAATAACTTCTTGTTTCTTCATTATTTCTTTCTGTCATCTTTCGCTTTCCCTTCAAGTTCTCTTTGGATGACTCCATTGAAGTTAATATCACCTATTAACCTACATATAAAAAATGTCACATACAACCCACAAAAGTAACTTGATCAATCCAATTCATAATTCTAGATCATGTAAATATTTTTTTGTAAACAAATGGAAGCTATCAAAAGATAATATTTCAAGCAAAGTTTTCTTCAATCAAGTACAAAAAAGTCCATCAAGTACATAAAAGTCTTTATTCAATAGAAAATTACATATAAAAAAACTCTCCCTAAGTAATGTTTCTTCTAACTTGGTAGTTAGCAAACATATTTATCGCTAATGTATCTCGAAATCTTGTCCACTCCTCAGTAACTTGAATAGTTGCAACCTCGTCTATGACATTGTTTTGAGCTCTTTCTCTTCGTTGGCTGGTTAGCTCCTCATCAACAATAGATAAGAGCTCCAAGTCTTGAACCTCTAAAAGTTGATCAGTTTGTTGCTCATCTCTTATAAAATTGTGTAACACAAAACAAGCATTAATAATTCTTATTTGTGTCTTTATATCAAAAAATGAAGGAGTTCTTAATATACTCCATCTTTTTTTCAGTATTCCAAAAGACCTTTCTATTGCATTTCGTGCACTTGAATGACGAAGATTAAATAACTCCTTGAAATTTTGAGGGGTGTTTCCAATCCACTCATTCAGATGATATCTAGTCCCTCGATATGGTGCTAAGAATCCTGGACCATTAGTATATCCCGCATCCACAAGAAAGTACTTACCTACAATTTTTGAAAATAAAAATTACAACTTAGAACTAGATAAAATTAAATAAAATACTATGTACATGATATTACCAACTGGAATTTCAAGTTTATTTTGACGACGTAAAGCATCTCGTAATACTTGAGAATCTCCTGCTGACCCTTCCCACCCAGGTAACGCATAAATAAACCTTAAATCTGGACCACAGGCTGCTAACACATTTGTAGAGACATCACCCTTTCTATTACGATATTTAGGCCTATCTTCAAGAGAAACTGTTACCGGAATATGTGTCCCATCAAGTGCTCCAACACATTTCTACAAACAACACAAGTGTATTTATATATTTAGTTTTTCAAAAAGGTTTATTGTAAGTTTGACTAGCCTTACAATTGATAAACTTACCTCAAACCATCTCCATTTATTTTCACCCGGACCTTCTAGACAAGTATGAAACTTCAAATAATCCTGGCTCACTTTCATTACAGCTCTTAAGACATTATTAAATTGTCGGCTTATTGTTTCTTTAGATCTACAGTAACTAAAGTGCACTACTCTGTACTTTAGGTTGTGAGCAAGGATATGTAAAAACATTACCACCGCTTCAGTTATTGGAACATTTCTTGTTCTTACTAACCCCCCTCTTTCTTGCAAAATTCTACAAAGCTTGAAAAATGCACTCTTACTGAGCCTTAACTGTTCAATGCAATCTTTTTCTGCCCCTCTATAAAGACGATTAAGGAAACTACGCCGCTCCAGTTCCCAATTATGAGCTGGTTCCTTAACAAAATAATTATTATGATACCATGCTACTACACCCATAAGCATATAAACCACGCAAGCAACAACAAATATGATTATCTCCTTAAACTCTTCTCTTTTACGTTTTCTTGATGTAATTCCGGTATTAACTATGCTAACATCCATTTCTTCTCAATCTACACCCTGTGAAACTAATATAAGAGAGAGAAAACTAAAATAATTAAAATGAAACTAATATAAAATGTCATGAATGCATTTTGTTTATGTTAAAAAATATTTTAGTTTTTGTTTCCATACGAAGAATCAAGAGTATAACATAATTTTAATATTTCTCTTGTCTATATCTATATGCATAAGTAATCTTTCAAGTCAGGGAATACCAATGATTGATTGTAGGTGAAACAAAAGCCTTTTCAATTGTAGAATTTCATATTTATTTGAAATCTCAAGGGTAATGTACAATAATCCTTTTCAATTCTAATACAAAAATATAAAAAAATTGGCACACAAGATGAAGAAGAACAAAAGCCTTGTCCTGTTAAATGAAATCATTAACATAAATCACATCTGGCCATTCCGCTACATGCATGCAAGATAAACATGACAATAATTCATAATTTGGCAATTGTATAGACATGGGGAGAGAAAGAGCATATAATGATTTTATTTAATTAAAGAATCAAAAAGCAACCAACACCAATTTGCAACAGAGATAAAAGTTGGGGAAAAAAGATGAAGCTGCCCAAGGTGACACCTTATAATAACTCTCCTCTGCCTTGAAAAATACCTATCATGAACCTATTTTTGTATAGCAGAAATATACAATACCTTTGATAATTCTGCTGCAAAATCTGCCCCAAGTAAATTTAACCACATTATTGGTAAGTTTCAGGCAATGCAATGTATACCTTCAGTAGATAAAAATCTTTACAAAATATGAAATTCTATATGCAGTTTTTAGTCTGCATATATGCTAATTATTAACTGTTCTATAAAACAAAATTAAGCAAATATAAAGTTCAAGTAGAAATCCACCTGATAAATGCAGCACAAATGATCTAATCAACTGTCTCTAGAATTGCAGTAACGAATCCACTACAATTTAGATAATTGAAATTTGACCTACAAAAAAAATAACTCTAATCTCAATCTTCATTCATAAGGTAAGGAAGCTCTACAGCTCCAACTCTGTTCCTACTGGCATATATAGCAGAAAAATAATATCAATCCTTAAACGTGGTCTACCACTTGCAGTCACTGTTCAATAATAGTAATATCTATATATATAGAACATTTATAAACCCAAATCAATAACAAATTCAACAACGAATTCAATAAAAATTCAAATGGAACCCTAATTTGAAAGAGAGAAAAAATGAACCTGAGTAAAGGGAGAAATCAAGAATACCGCGCAAGAGGGAAAAAGCAAGGATCATAAGGGAGAGGGAAAGCAATGATCATGAGCAAGAGAAAGGAAGAAAGTGAGCTTAGATCATGAGCAAGAGAAAGGAAGAAAGTGAGCTTAGATCACGAGAATCGCAAGAAAGGAACATTGCGAGAGAAGAGCGTCACGAGAGAGACTCCAAGCATCACGAGAGCGAGTGAGCACGAGCATTGCGTGCGAGAGAGTGAGAGGGTGTGAGCCGCGTGTGTGCATTCGCGAATGATCGAGCGTGAGTGGAGGAATTTCAAATTCTCCACTTTTTTACGGAATTTCAAATTCTACAAATTTAGTTAATTAAAATACTCCGTAAAAATGACAGGATTTGAATTTCTCTCTAAATCATTTATCCAAACAAATCATTTAATCATGAAGTATTTAAAATTCTTTAAATAAATGAATTACTCCAAAAAATTACCCTATCCAAACACACTATTAGTGAATTCTTCAATAGCTCAATTTTGTTAACTAGAGATAAGCCTATCATTAAAATGTTTGAGTGGATTAGAGTGTATATCATGAATAGGTTTGCTGCATTAAATGAAAAATTAGGGAGGTATAAGGGTAATGTTATGCCTAAGCCTAGAAAGAGACTTGATAGGGAAATTGAGAAAAGTGGAAATTGGTTAGCCTCATGGTGTAATGTTTCAAAATTTGAAGTCACTCACATGGCTAGGAGGGATAGATTTGTCGTTGACCTTAAAGCACATTCATGTTCATGTAACTTTTGGGAGTTAGTTGGGATCCCTTGTAGGCATGCAGTGGCTGCCATTACATATTCGGGAGAAGATCCAGAATTGTATGTGCACAAATATTACTCAAGAGAAGCATATCAAAAATGCTATGGCCAAATCATTACACCTATTAACGAAGAGCGCTTACGACCCAAGACTAATAATGAACCTATTTTACCTCCTACTTACAAAAATGGACCAGGAAGGCCTAAAAAACTACGAATAAGGGACCAGATGAAGATCCAACAACCACTAAACTAAAAAGGTCAAATACAAGGAACAAATGTAGCAAGTGCCACAAGGTAGGCCATAACGCAAGGAAATGTAATCTACCTCCACCTGTTCTAGATGATGTGACTAAGACTGAAACTATCACAAGCAATGCACCAGTCGGTGTTTGTTCCCAAAATCAAGTTGCACCAACAACAGAGGTGATTTAAATAATTAATTGCATACGGTTATTTCACAATGATAAGAAATGCTAATTTTTTGTTTTCTTTGCAGGGCATAGTAAATGTTAATCCTAGTCATGATAATATTGGAAATACAATTACTACTACAACTATTGGAAATGCAATTGCTACTGCAACTATTGGAAATGCAATTACTATGGTAAGAAATATTGACTACTGGAATGAAACCAACTATGATATAATATGCTAATTTTTTTTCTGCTATTGTCACAACACATACTTAACGGTAATGCTATAATTGATTTGACAAAGAATGTTGCAAATGTTGCTGGTCCACATGTTTCACTGCCAAAAAGGAAAAATGAAGTTGCTAACGTGGAGGTATAATGTTACTTACATGGCATTAATAGTATATGCATGCTAGATATTATTTTAATTCTAACAATTTCGTTCAAAATTGTAGGTAACTAGTGTTTCAAAGAAAGCTAAAACAGGGAAGACAAAATTAGGGATTGGTGCACTCGCTACAAGAATAAAACAACCATAGGTGCAAAAATGAATATCTTCCAGCTGGCCGAAGAGTCTTGAAACCTAGGGACAAACTTAGGGATTGGTGCACTTGTTGTATTCCAGTTTTTTCTTCCCCTACCAAAAATGAATATCTTTATTTTGAAAAGCATATAGGGGCAAACCAAGACATCATAGTTGTATGAGTGCTTGTGCGCACTTGGTTATGTGACGTATTTGAAAGTGGGCCTAAGACTGTGAATGGCCGAAGAGTCTTGAAAGTTTACTATCGAATGGATAAGGGTGTAGTGAAAAATGGGGGGAGCTAGAAAACTGTAGTGAAAAAAGGATGCACCTTACTACCATAGGTAGGAACAAAACCAGAAAAATTTGTTAGGGGGTGCAGGCAAAATTTTAACACATGAATGAATATTGATCTTTAGTTAAAATTATTTTATATTTAAATTAATATATCTAACAAATTAAAAACAATTCAAAACCTAACATAAAAAAATGAGAAAATATATTTGAAAGCAATTAATGCAATTAAAATTGTGCCGATAAATTTAACGTTGTAAAAAGCAATTGATAGACAATTGTAAAATTATATAGCAAATGAAATATTTAGTGTTGTTATAATTAATATAAGAAAATAAAATAATTTACATAATAATTAATGCATAATTTAAAAAAATCAACTTGAAATCAAATAATTATAGCTAAAATTAATGAGATATTAAAAACAATTATATCACTTATGCATATATTTATCTATCTAATGTATAAAACTATTGCTATAATAAATCTTGAAATAAAATAAGAAAAAAATCACTGAACATCAAAAGAATATAATAATCTGTTGGGGTTATTTCTCTATCTTGTGTTGCTCCATTCATTCAGGTAACAGTTCCTTTTTTCCATTTGAATTCGATGATAGTTAGTGACCTTTCTATCCTAATAATTAATATAATAATCTTTTTGCTATTTGTTGATCTAACAGGGAGAGTGATTTTTACTGAAAGATCTTAACTCTAGAGTCTAATGGGGATAAGGCTTTCTTGTAGCTGTGTTTTCTTTCTGTATTTTTTTTTCAAAGAAAAAAAATAATTTTGGGATAAAAGGTGGAAAACCTAAATAAGAGCTTCGATAAAGAGATAACATTTGCAGTTCTGAGGAAGCATAAAATGGATAACCAAATCTAAAAATAAAAAGTGAAACAGAGTACTATTAGGCTATGTTGGGATGAAATTTTCCATAACATAAGTACGTACAAAAGAAGAAAATGAAAAGGTTAAATAAATATATATTCTTTTAGGGGTGTTCATGGATCGGTATTTTGAAAAATCCGAACTAAATTGAACTGAACCGTTTTATAAAAGTTGATCGAATAGCCGATCCATTTTTTATAAAGTGGATCGGTTTGGTTTTTTTAAAATATGGATCAATTTTTTTTTAAATTGGATCAGTTCAGTGCGGTGCGATTATCCATTTTTTACTTATATATGGATCAATTTTTTTAAAAAATCGAACCGAACCGAACCAATCCATTTTGTAAAAATGGATCGGATATTTGAACCAATTTCATAAAGTGGATCGGTTCGGATTTTTTCAAAATGGATCAAATTTTTCAATGCGGATCGGATCAGTTATGAGTCGGTTCGGATCAATTTGAATTTTTTACACACTCCTAATTTTTTCACTAGTTAAAACCAACTTAAGTACCTTCATGTTCCTATATCATGATTCATGAAGAATGCCGACCAAGTTGTAATAATGTGTTTGGGTAAAGGATTTTAAATTAGAAATGTGATTTAAATAGGCATTTTAAATTTTCTGTTATAAAATTTACTGTTTGGATATTTTATTAAAAAGGATTTTAAAATTTTAGGATTACATATTAGAATTTTAATGAACTAAAATTACAGAATTTCAAATTCCACCTAAAACAAAAGAATTTCAACATTTCTCAGTCACTTTTGCTCTCAGCTCATTCCGTGCTTAGTGGCTTGGATCTCTTGCTCCATGCTCATTGGCTTGAAACATTCGCGTCTCTCTCTCTTTCTCAAGTCTCTCTTTCATTTGATCTCTCTTGTTCAATTTCTTGCTCAATCTCTTTCTCACATTTTGTTAAGTTGGTCCCTGGTTCGTTTCTCTGTAATTTTTTTTATTGTAATTTCTGATTTCTTCTATATCTAGGGTTTTCTACATATGTTTTACTTTTTGTTTATCTTTGATTTTTCTCATATTTGATTTATTCTCTAATCTAGTGTTTTTTGTGTTCATATGTTTGGTAATTTAATTTCCATTTGTATGTATTTGGTACTTTACAACTTGAAGTTGTTGTACTAAAGTGGCATTTAATTTGTTGTTTTGGATGATTGTATGGTGAAAATTGTTGTTTTGAAAAAACAAGGTTTCTGTTGTATAATTAAATAACTAGTTCTTATAAATTATATTAAATTAATTATAAAATAGAAGAACCCCATATAAGGTCTTGTTAGTGAACTTTGAAATTGCTTATAATTATATTAATTATTCATGATTCAAGAGATTAGTTATTCCAGAACAAAAATTTTATTATTTTAAAGATGATTTGCAGAACTAATTAAATATTTTTCTTTTATAAAATGTGTACTTGTTTGAAGGCACACTAGTAAACTTCTCGTACTTTAAAGACCGAATGAGAGTTCTAAACGAATATTCTGGTGAGAGGGAGGGTACCTGCAAAAGGCACTTCGACGCTCAAGTCAGGACAAACACAAATTTCGATAGCAATTAATGAACAGTGACGTTACCTCATGACAAGAGCTATTTATACTGACATTAATGGGCCCTGATTTCCCTGGGCCTTGCAATAGGATTACCGTATTAGGTAATATGTCCCTAATCGGCTTATCGATGTGATTAACCCTTAATTGCTGATTAGGGGTAATTCTTGAGTCCATGGTGTACTACACTTGGGACTTCGACTGCTTGGTAGCCGATCAGGTGTCGGCTACTAGGTTCGGCTGTTCGGTGGCCGATCAGGTGTCGGCCATCCGGTAGCCGAGTGTTCTTACCTGTACAAAATGTTTTTAACATATGTAAGTATTTTAAGTTGATTTTAGTTCTCAAATTATTTTTTTTTACAGGAATTAGAGAAAGATTAAGTCACACAAAACCTCTATTCGTTTGGGTAGTACATCAATATGTGATACACCGTAAATAGTTAGTAACAATCACTTGGAAAATTGGATTTATACTTGTTAGTAATTTACTGCTAGCAATTTGTTGGTCTTTGCTATAGACTTACGCAGATCGAATACTTGCTATAGACTTATGCAGATCGCATACTTGTTATAGACTTATGCCAGCAATTAGTAAAATAATTTTATGTTAAATAAAATACAAATATGAATTTTAATTATTTTATTTAAATAATATAATTTATAAATAAAAATAATTGTTTTATAATGAATAAAAAAATTTATAAATAAAAGAAATTTAATTATTTTGTTCAAATATCTAGTTTTAAAAATAAAAAGTTGGGAACCCCAAGCGTGTGGTTCAGCGGTAGGGGTTGATCTACGCTTAAGCAAGGTCAGGGGTTCGAATCTTGCCTTGTGTATGCAGCTGCGTTAAATCTTGGGGCCAGCTATCCCATCCTTTGAGGTGCCTCCAACGTAGCGAGGAGATTAGTCACTGCTATCGGCGGTGGATACTCCAAGGACGAACAAAAAAAAAAAGAGTCCTTCATTTTCAAATTTTCTTGTTTGGACAAAGCAATTAGATTTCTTCTTGTTTGGACAAAGCAATTAGATTTCTTCATTTTTTATTTGAGTTAATCACCTATAAACTGCCGGTGTAAAGATTTTTTACACTGGCAACCAATCATATCTTTTAATAGTGTCATGTCAGTTGCTTATTTTGATTAAATAACCAACTTTTTTTTTTTGCTCGTCCCTGGAGTATCCACCGCCGATAGCAGTGACTAATCTCCTTGCTACGTTGGAGGCACTTCAAAGGGTAGGATAGCTAGCCCCAAGATTTAACGCGGCTGCATACACAAGACAAGATTTACGTTGAAGGACTTTAATTAATTGCTTTATCAAAACAAAAAGAAATTAAAAATAAAGAAATTTTAATGGAAGCAATTGAAATTCCTAAAATTTAAAACTCCCTGAAATTCTAAAATTTTTCAACTAAAGACAACCTAAAATCCTAAAGTATAAGAATTTTCACCTAGGTCAAATAAGAAACCAGCTAAATTTGGAACAATAGGCTCATTCATAGGGTGTTGTTGAATATAGACACTAGATGGATTCAAGTTTTTCCCCATGTTTCCCAAGATGTTTTAACAACACAAAGAAAAATCCTTATTCTAATTCATAAAAACTAAAAAGTGATCGCTTGCTTCCAATGAATGAGTTATTATTAAGATTGAAGGGCCAATGGTAACCAACATAAACCTTTCCATGCCTTAGTTATGAAGGATGTTGTAAGGAATGATTTTAGAGAGCAGTAGAAACCTAAACAGGTTTATTATAGAAAGAAAAAGGGAAAGGGGCATATTGTAAATGTACCTGTCTGAAGGGCACACTAGTAAACTTGTTGTACTCTAAAGGCCGAATGAGAGCTCCAAACGAATATTCCGGTGAGAGGGAGGATACCTGCAAAAGGCACTCCGACGTTCAAGTTAGGACAAGCACAAATTTTGATAGCAATTAATGAATAGTGACGTTACCTCGTAATAAGAGCTATTTATACTGACATTAATGGGCCCTGATTTCCCTAGGCCCTGTAATAGGATTACTGTATTAGGTAATACGTCCCTAATCGGCTTATTGATGTGATTAACCCTTAATTTCTTATTAGGGGTAATTCTTGAGTCCATGGTGTACTACACTTGGGACTTCGGCTACTCGGTAGCCAATCGGGTGTCGGCTACTAGGTTCGGCTGTTCGGTGGCCGATCAGGTGTCAGCCATCCGGTGACCGAGTGTTCTTACCCGTACACTTGCCCCCCAGCCTTAGAGAAGGGTAAGCCCTCTTCAAGGGTATAGTGATGAAGTTGATTTTTATGGGTAAGTCGAAAGGTTGGCGCAATCTAAGTCGTTGGATCTTGAAAATCGGATGGTTATGCTTTTCAAATTTTTAAATTTTCCCGCCTTTTTTCTGGGCTATATATAGCCATGAGTAGTAGGGCCTCCCACGCGTATCGCTTTCAGCCGAGGTGTATTATCCAAACGATCGTGAGACGAATCGAGTGTGTCGAGTGATTACATTTGTGCTTCAAAAACCTTCGTAAGTGTTTAATATCATGGCTGACACTCCCGAAAGCTCTTCGGCCAGTAGCTCTCAATCATCGTCATCCGAGGGGTCGTCGTCCAATGATTCTAGTCGTCCAAGCATTGAATTTTTGTCCCCAGTCCATGCTGAAAGACCTGATGGTAGTGCAACCTCTTCAGGGGAAACCTCCACTAGCGGAAGTCCTGAGGTCCGGCCAAAATCAAGGCGTGTTTCTAATCGGCAACGATATGGGCTGTCCGAGGTGCTTGACTACGAATGGGTGAATGGGGAGGTGATGTCATATTACTCTCTCTACCGAGACACGAAAATTATTAGAAACCTTCTGGAGTATATCAATTTTCTGACTTTCAACGCTAAAGAGGAGCCATATCCCATCGGCGTTCGGTCTTGTCAAAACAATGCTTTCCTGAACCCCGACATGGTCTGTCTAGACCAACATTCCTCTAAGATGGAGTCATTCTATATATATGATTGTCTTCTTCGAGATCTCAAGGTAAAGCTGCCGTTTGACGAGTTTACGATGGGTGTGTTGAGAGTTTTGAACGTTGCGCCGACTCAACTACATCCGAACAGCTGGGCTCAACTACAAGGCTTCAAGAATTTATGCCGATGCCTTTGCATTAGGCCCTCGCCACTTCTTTTTCTCTATTTCTACTCGTCTAGGCCATCCACGTTGGCGAAGTGGTTTTCTTTAAGCTGAGTGGGGGATCGATAACTATTGGATAGTTTTACCTCTTCTTACAAGAACTTCAAGGCCAGATTTTTCTGAGTGACAATTCGCCTGAACGGACGACGGTTCTTCTTTGGTGAGGACGATAGGAGATTATTTCCATTGTATTGGACACGCGCCCCTTGGCCTTAAGATGTTGTGCCGAAGAAGATGCTTTCGGCCGAAGAGCGGGAAGATTTAAAATTACTGCTTCGTCTTCCTCGGCGTTTGCCGACCAGATCTCTAATTAACTTGGTTAAATCTCCTCAGTGGGAGAACGACTTGATAGGTATGTTATCTGTCCTATTTTGACCGTGCGCTAAATTCATATTGATGTTCACTTGTTCGTCTTTGCAGGAATCATGGTGTCTAGTGGTGCCGACGAGTTTAACATCCAAAATTTGTTGGCTAATCGAGTGAAGCAATCCAAGCAGTCCAGAGTTGTTGGCAGCTCGGTCGTTGCTCGCACTCCCTGACCAGTCCAAGACGACCGAATTCCCCCCTCCCTGGAACGCAAGCACCGAAGGGGGAAGAAGGGAAAGGAGGCCGATCGAGAGGGCCAAAAAAGAAAGGACGACGAAGAACGCCCGAAAAAAGCGAAGAAGTTGAAGCAACCTGCCGAGCCATCGTCGACACGGAGCATCATTGTGGTGCCCCCCACTCTGATGTCTCGTGCATTTCTGAGTGACGATGTGTCTGCTGATACATTGATTCGATCGGATGCGGTGTCGGACCATGGGCGGGAATTCTTGGACCGGTTGGATATCGTGTCCAAATGAAAGTACTTCTGCGAGGTGCAAGTGCGCTCCCTGGCACTCACCCATCATCTGGCGATGGAGCCGATCGAAGAGTTGATGCGCCTGAAGCAAAGGGTTGAAGCGGCCGACAAGGCTACCGTCGAAGCCCTTTTGACTACTCAAGACGTCACGGCCAAGAATCGGGAACTCGTTGCCGAACTAGACATACTTAGGCGCGAGAATGACACTCTTCGGTTGGATCTTCAAAAGGCATCTAACGAAGAGCGTCGTCAAATGGAAGAAGCCTAGGCCGAGTTGGCTCGGCTAAAGGAGCAAGCGAAAGAGCGCATTGTCGCTCAACATGAAGCCAGGTTCCGACATGCCATTCGGCAAGCTAAGTACTTCGGCTGGTTCTGGGAAGACTCCGAATTTGACATGACCCATGATTTTTATCAAGGGTCCTTCATGTCGTTCAAAGAGATGCCCGAAGGGGCGAACCCCGATAGCAATGAGCTGAGCGTTGCCCCCCAGCTGGAGGAAGATACTCAGGTTGCATCCGATGACGAGGTCGAAGACGAGTAAGAGGAACAAATTCCCGAGCAGGAGGTGAATGATGACACCGAGGTTCGCGAGGACCCTGTTGGGAATCCTGAGGATTAGGTTGCCGTTTGAAGGCATTTAGGGTAGGTTTAAATAGTTTGTTTTTGAATGGTTGCCAATAGGGCTTTTGTAATACGGGCCGATAGAGCCGTTCTTTTGGGTAATAAAATGTGATTTTTTCCAGTCAGACAATGTTTGTTAATTTAATTTTCCCTTTTTGATTGAATGATGTAACCTTCTCTTCATTGTACGAATTCCGATGACATGTTTTTGGCCGAGTGGGATCACTCTGTAGCGCGTCCTTTTTAGTATGAACTGAGAGCAAAGTCATTCAGCAAAGGCAACTTTGCCGAGTTTGTTCGATCAGCGAAGGGTCCTTCTGAGTAAGAACCGAATGGGGTCATTCGGCAAGGTCTTCTTTTTGAGTAAAATTTGAATGATGTCATTTGGCAAGGTCTCCTTTTTGAGTAAAAACCAAATGAGGTCATTCGGCAAGGTCTCCTTTTTGAGTAAAAACTGAATGAGGTCATTCGGCAAGGTCTCCTTTTTGAGTAAAAACCGAATGAGGCCATTCGGCAAGGTCTCCTTTTTGAGTAAAAAATGAATGAGTTCATTCGGCAAGGAGATTTATTATGCGAATTCCGAAGGTAACTGGCCGAGATAGGTCATTCGGCCAGGGACCCTTATGAGTGAAAACCTAACAGGGGTCCTTGGCCGAGTGGGGTCACTCGGGAGGGAAGCCTTTTTTGCCAAAAATCTGAAGGCACGTCCTTGGCCGAGTGGGGTCACTCGGGAGGGAAGTCTTTTTGCGAAAAATCAGAAGGCACGTCCTTGGCCGAGTGGGGTTATTTGGGAGGGAAGCCTTTTTTCAAAAAATTTGAAGGCATATCCTTGGCCGAGTGGGGTCACTCGGGAGGGAAGCCTTTTTTCGAAAAAATTGAAGGCACATCCTTGGCCAAGTGGGGTCACTCGGGAGGGAAGCCTTTTTGCGAAAAATTCGAAGGCACATCCTTGGCTGAGTGGGGTCACTTAGGAGGGAAGCCTTTGTTGGATGTATTATGCGACTGATAAATAATGAAGAACAAGATAGTAGAGGAGAATTGACTTGATTTTTATTGAATGGTGCCTCGTTAAAAACCTTGTCGGCCAAAACCCCTTTTCACATTTTTATAAGGGGAAAAAAAACCGATCAAGGAAAAGAGTGCACTTCTGTATATACATCAGTAATTACAAGAAAAACTTCTAACTAAAATAAGCCTTTAAGTGAGTTGAGTTCCAAGTTCTCGGAATGACCTTTCCCGAGAGTGTTGGTCCCTACGGTTAGAATCTAGAAGGGGGGGTTGAATAGATTCTATGTTAGTTTTCCTTTTCTTGTTTGCTTTCTAAATCTTTACCAAACAAATCTTGATTTAAAACAAACCTTTAAACATAAAAAGTAATTCAGAGTTATATATGCACAGCTTATCCAACAAGATTTGAATAACACAATTAATACAAGATATGTAAAGATTGAATTTATCAATTACCAAGAATCTTTAAAGTTCAGTTTCTGCAGATAATGTTTTTCTTCATACAACATTAATCAAGAAACTTATACAGAATGTAAAGAGTGTAAGAGTTAAGAAAATCATGCACCAAGATATATACTGGTTCAGCCATCCAAAGGCCTACATCCAGTTTCAGATTTAGATACACCTCTAAATCCAGTCAAATCCACTATTGATATTCTTTACATGCACCCTGCACAAGCAATATCCAATCAATGAATTTAACAAGCAAATCTTGACACCCACAAGATTAACAAACCATTTCTTGACTCCACAAGAAACATATAACCCAAGAATATTGATCCCACAATATCCTACTTGAGAAAAACCTATCTCAAGATTTCTCTTTACACAACTCTTCCAGAGATTCTCTAATCTCAAGAGTTAAAACCATTCAAACAATAACAAAAGATCAGAAACGAGTACACCTGTTCGTGTAGATATGATCTTCAACAACGTAAACCAGTTTAGAATGAATTTTCTATATGAACTTCATCTTCTTGAATTGATCTTGCACACTTATTTTTCCAAAAGTTGATTTTCAGCAGATATGTTCTTTCTTTCTTTTTCAGAAAATCTTTTTCTCTTTTGCAGTAATGTGTATTCTAAAAAAAAGTCTCTCTTGTTCGTGTAAGTATTTCTCTTCTTTCCGTGTGTGAAAATTCTCTTTTAAAAGCTTCAGTTTTAATCTTATTTAAAGACAATTTTCATGTGCAAGGAAACAGTTATTTCAGTTATATTTATAACGGAGATAATCTATTACCTGTGATGGTAATCTATTACCACGAGTTAGAATAACTGAACTAATTATTTCAGCTCCTGTTTTAATCTATTACCTAACATGGTAACCGATTAACACGATGCCAAAATAACACAAAACTCACATTTGGAACAGAGGTAATCGATTACTTTAAAGAGATAATCGATTAACACGATCCTTTTTCCTCTTGAAATCATCAGAATCAGTTTGGTAATCTATTACCACACATGGTAATCGATTATTCCAGTATCAATCAGTTTTTCAACATGAGTCAGGTAATCTATTACCAGTTCAGGTAATCTATTCCTTAACTCAGAAAATTTCTGATGTTTTCAAGTTTTCATTTAAAGTCTCAAACACTCAGTAAATTAATACTTCATGTTCTCAACAATGAATGAAATAAGAAAAATGAGTATTATGATATTTTCACCTTCATGTTAATTACTAATTTTTAACACATAACAAACAAACACATACAAGCCTAATCTTTTAAACAATCAATACATTATCCTTTTGACATAGGCTTAAAATAAAAAGCAACATGAGCAAAACATCAAAACTAAAACTTCTAGGGAACATCTTCCAGATGTAGATTCTTCAATCTTCAACAATCTCCCCCTTTTTGGTTTTGATGAGCCAAACTCTTCATGTTGACTTTCACAATCATCATGTTGTTTTGTTTCACTTGTTTGTTTGAAATTTGAACTTGAATTTGAACCTGCATATGTCTAGAACAAAAACTTCCATACAAAGCATTATGCAGTTCTATTTCCATTTCTTTCTTATACAATACATAAACAACCATATAAACATTTAATCAGTTTCTCATGAATTTCTCCCCCTGTTTGGCTTAACCAAACCAAAAAAAAAAAACAGAGTAAACAGAGAAATAACATGATACTTATGCAACAAAAACAACAAGCACTTAATAAGACTTTCATCATATAAGCATTAAAAATGTTCAGAAGCATACAAATACTACAACTATTACAAACTTTAAGTCTGAAATATAAATCAAAGTATTTATGCAGAACAAATTAAAATGCAGTGCCTAAAATGTAATGCATAACTAAATTTCTTCAGGGTAGGGTATGTTCATCGCATCCAGTCGTTCAGATATAGATTCAAGACAAGCCTTCAGCTCTTGATAATCTCTTCTCTGAGTTTCTCTGATGTCATCTAGCTTTGCCAGAACAGATAGCTCAAAAGTAGAAAGAGGCTTGGGCTCTTCAGCTCCTTCCTCTTCTTCAGTTTGAACTTCAGGTTGAGACGGCTCTGTAGTCTCAGCAGTAGGAACATCTTCCTTTGCTATCCAACCAGCATCTGTTTTCACTAGCTTCATCATTTTCAGAGCTCTATCCTTGATATCATGAACATCTCTGGTGACCTCTCTTGCTTCACCAGTTAAGGGAACTTTATAGAACACCAATACCTTGCTTATGAACACAGCATATGGACACTTGCAGTCCATTAACCTCCTTGTCTTTAGCATTATGTCTTCTACCACATATACCCAATCAACTTGAATGTTGTTCTTAAAAGCTGCGAGCAGTGCCATATCTTCTTCACTGATTTGTGCGTGATTGCTCCCCCTTGCTGCCAGAATCCAAACAATTACATAATGTAGGAGTCTATCTTCCACTCGTAGACCTCCAGCATTATATGTAATTTTCCTCTTTTCTTTTCTTTTGTATTCTTTATTAGCCTCCCAGGCTGAAACATCCCTCAGCATACTCATAAAAAACGTATCTTTACCTATTGAGAAATTTTTCATCTTTAATTCATTGAAGGTAGGTTTAATACCATTTCTGGTTAATCCACCAATCTTCAAAAATACATCAGCAGGTAGAGTAACTTTTATTCCTTTAACTTCTGAAACCAAAGCACCATTTTCATCTCTTCCCAAATTTGAGTAAAAGACCCTAACAAGATCAGGGTAGTACAGTCCACTTAACCCAACAAATTTGCTAACTCCTTGACAAGATAACAGAGTAGGAAATGTAAAACCTTGCTCTATAAGCCAAGACGAGTAGAGTACCTTTGGAGCCACAATGTCTTTGCAAGCAAAAGACTCATTGAAAGTTTCCTCTTGAGACTTTCTTGATAACCACGAATGAGAATATTCTTCTTCAGGTTCTGGACGAGAGGACTCTTGTTTCTTCTTTTTAGATGTACCTTGACCTTGAGTAGTAGGACGAGGGTAATCTCTGTTGGCTTTGTGCTTTACACGCTTTCCTTTGCCAAGACTTTCCATGAATGGGGCTTAGGGTTAGGTTTTGAAAGAGATTTTGAGATAGAAAAGGGAACCAGGGGTTTCGTTCGTTTTAGTTTGAAGCAAAAATGGAGAGAGTTTTGAATTAATTTGAATTCGAAACAGATTTAAAGAGGGTTTTTGAGTACTTAAAAAAAAACAGGGGTTCGCGTCAGGTAATCGATTAACCCAGTTGGTAATCGATTATCTCGCAACTGAAACAGGGTAATTATGCAAGTGAGTGAGTGGTAATCGATTAACCCGCATGGTAATCGATTATCACAGTGGGTATGCATCAGAAATTGCATCAAAGTAGCAGAGGTAGTCGATTACTGAAAATTGATAATCGATTACTGCTGTTGATTTTTCAGCAATTTCTTCATTTCTTCCAATGGTAATCGATTAACCCGATAGGTAATCGATTTATCACAGAGAAATGTGTGCAAATACAGGGCATACTGTGTTTTGTGTGATTTCCTATTATGAGTGCACATACATCAAGTTTAAACCTATAAGTGCTTAGCAATTTCATGCATATTCACACAATCATACTTTAATTATGAGATTTAGGATAGATTGGACTCACTAATGATACCAAGATTGGTTCTTAGCTTGAAAAATCTTTCCTTTGGTAGAGGCTTTGTAAAGATGTCAGCAAGTTGATCTTCTGACATTATGAATTTGATGTCACAGTCTCCTTTCTCTACATGATCTCTGATAAAGTGATGTCTAACTTCAATGTGCTTAGTTCTTGAGTGTAGAATAGGATTCCTTGAAATGTTAATTGCACTTGTGTTGTCACACTTCAGTGGTATGTGATCAATCTTCAATCCAAAGTCTTGAAGTTGATGTTTAAACCAAATTGACTGAGCACAGCAGCTTCCAGCAGCTATATACTCAGCTTCAGCAGTTGAGAGTGCTACACAAGCTTGTTTCTTGCTCTGCCACGATATGAGACATTCTCCAAACGTGTGGCACGTTCCACTTGTACTTTTCCTATCCAATTTACAACCAGCAAAATCGGAGTCAGAGTAACCAGTTAAAGATGGAGAAGTACCTTTAGGATACCACAATCCAACATTGATTGTGCCTTTCAAATACTTCAGTATTTTCTTTACAGCCTTCAGATGTGATTCCTTTGGTTTTGATTAGAATCTAGCACATACACATACACTGTACATGATGTCAGGTCTGCTAGCTGTTAGATACAGAAGAGATCCAATGATCCCTCTATACATTGATTCTTCAACATCTTTTCCTGCAATATCACTATCTAGATAACAATTAGTAGACATAGGAGTATTTGATATCTTACAATTCTCCATATCAAATTTCTTTAACAGTTCTTTGCTATATTTAGTTTGATGTAGAAAAATTCCATTTTCCATTTGTTTGACTTGTAGTCCTAGGAAGAAGCTTAATTCTCCCATCATAGACATATCAAACTCCTTCTGCATATTGGAAACAAATTCTCCACAAAGAGATTGGTTAGTTGATCCAAATATTATATCATCAACATAAATCTGAATCAGCAGAATATCTTTTGATTTTCTCTTTATGAAAAGAGTTTTATCAACATTACCTCTTTGAAAGTCATGAGTTAGTAGAAACTTACTCAGCCTTTCATACCATTTCCTTGGAGCTTGTTTCAGTCCATACAAAGCTTTCTTGAGCTTGTAAACATGCTTAGGTAATTTGCAGTCAACAAAACCAGGTGGTTGAGCTACATAAACTTCTTCATCAATTAAACCATTTAAAAATGCACTTTTCACATCCATTTGATATAGTTTGAAATCAAACACACAAGCAAATGCAAGTAAAAGCCTAACAGCTTCTAATCTAGCAACTGGAGCATATGTTTCACCAAAGTCTATACCTTCCTGTTGATTGTATCCTTTGGCTACTAATCTAGCTTTATTTCTAACTATAACACCTTCTTCATTTAGTTTGTTTCTGAAAACCCATTTTGTACCAATGATATTCATATTCTTATTGAAAGGAACTAAAATCCAAACATCATTTCTTTTGAATTGATTCAGTTCATCATGCATGGCCATTATCCAGAATTCATCTTTTAATGCATGTTCCACACATAATGGTTCAATTTGAGAAACAAATGCCATATCATCACTTAGAAGATTAAAAGAGTGTCTAGTAGAAACTCCCTTATTTATATCTCCAAGAATGTTATCCAGAGATAGATCTTTGGGTTTCCTCCATTCTTTGGGTAGTGATGTGTCTTCAGATGGTGTTTTCTGCTGTAGTTCCAGTTTTTCTTCTTCTTGTGTAATACTGTCACCTATCTCATCTTCATCACTAAGAGATTTTCCTTTTTCAAGGATGTTAGTTTCATCAAAAGTAACATGTATAGATTCTTCAACAGATAAGGTACTTTTGTTAAAGACTCTATATGCTTTGCTAATTGCAGAATATCCAATAAAAACTCCTTCATCAGCCTTAGCATCAAATTTTCCAAGAGTGTCTTTTCCATTATTCAGAACAAAACACTTACAGCCAAACACTTTAAAATGTGAAATGTCAGGCTTTCTTCCTTTGTAAAGCTCATATGGTGTTTTCTTTAACATAGGTCTAATCAAGATTCTATTTAGAACATAGCATGCAGTGCTTACTGCATCAGCCCAAAAGTATTTTGGTAAACCATTTTCATTTAACATGGCTCTTGCTAGCTCTATTAGAGATCTATTTTTCCTCTCTACAACTCCATTTTGTTGAGGAGTTCTAGGGACAGAAAAATTGTGATTAATACCATTTTCTTCACAAAAAGTTTGAAAAGATTCATTTTGAAATTCACCACCATGATCACTTCGCAAAGATTTAATTTTCAAGTCCTTTTCATTCTGAATTCTTTTTGAAATGATTCTAAAGGCTTTAAAAGCATTGTCTTTATGGGATATAAATGCAACCCATGTGAATCTGGAGTAGTCATCAATGAGAACTAAAGCATAAGTGTTTCCACCTAGACTTTTGGTTCTTGATGGTCCAAAGAGATCCATGTGCAAAAGTTCCAGCGGTCTAGAGGTTGACATAACTTTCTTTGATTTAAAAGAAGCTCTAGTCTGCTTTCCCTTTTGACATGCATCACAAAGTCCTTGTTTAGAGAACTTGATCTTTGGAAGACCACTAACAAGATCTTTAGATGCAAGTCTATTTAACTGATCTGCATTTATATGTGCAATGCGTCTATGCCATAACCATGTTATATTATCATGTGATGTGAGACAAGAATTGGATGATGAATGCTCTAAGTCTAAGATGTATATGTTATTGACTCTTTTTCCTATAAGCAGGACTTCATTTGATTCCTTATCACAAACCATACAGCATTGATTATTAAAAGAGATATTGTAATTTTTGTCACAAAGCTGGCTAATACTAAGCAGGTTATATTTGAGACCTTCTACATACAGGACATTTTCAATGAGAGTATTGGAATTGTTACCAACACTGCCTGAGCCTAGTATTCTGCCTTTGTTGTTATCTCCATATGTTACAGATCCTCCTTCTTTTTCCTGTAATGAGATAAATTTGCTTTTATCTCCTGTCATGTGTCTTGAGCAGCCGCTGTCTAAGTACCACATTGATTGCTTTGCTCTCAAGCACACCTGCAACACAAGTTATTCAATTTGATTTTGGTACCCAATGGATCTTGGGTCCTGGAGAATCAGTGAGTACATAATCTAATTTCTTAATCCATTTATATTTTCCACTAGGAATGCCAAATTTCCTTATCATGCATCTGTAGTAGTTATGACCAGATTTCATACAATAGTTACATGAGTGGGAATTAATGGATTTCATAACATTAACATTCTGTTTTTCTTTATCCTTTGCTTTTAATGCAGCATACAATGTTTCACAGTTCTCACATGGTGACTTTAGTTTAGAGATATCTGAAAGTAGTTTCCTGTTATCATTCTCTAAATCAGAAATTTTATCTCTCATGTGTGTCATTTTCTTTTTGTAAACATTATTTGATTTTTCTAATTTCTTTGCTTCAGCATACAGTTCAGCAAATGCATTTTGCAATTCATCATACGAGTCAATAGATGAGTCAGAATCATATACCTCATAATCTGAATTATGTTTGGTCATGAGACAGAGATTTGCTTCCTGATCCTCATCACTATCACTTGAAGTTGTTGAGGCATTCTCTTCCCATGCTATGTATGCTTTCTTTTTCTTTGATCTGAACTTTTGTTTCGTCTCCTCATTCTTTTTCAGGCTTGGACAGTCAGCTCTCATGTGTCCAGCTTTTCCACATTCAAAACATTTGAACTTTGGAGATGAGTTTTCATTCTTCTTGAAGGATTTCTTCTGACTGGAGAATCTCTTATTGTTGTTCTTCCTTCTCATGAATTTTCTGAAATTCTTCACCATTAGATTTAATTCTTCTTGTTCAGAACTTTCATTGCTGCTATCCTCTTCATCACTTGAGGATTCTTTTACCTTTAAGGCCAGACCTTTTGCCTTTTTATCTTTTTGTTCTTCATCAGCAATCCTTGACAGATCCATCTCATATTCTCTTAGCTTTCCAAATAACTCAGCACTTGTCATCTGAGCTAAGTTCTTTGACTCTGTAATTGCTGTGACAGTTGGTTGCCATCTTCTGTTTAGTGACTTCAGGATTTTGACATTTACTTCTTCTTCCACGAAGTCTTTCCCTAATCCTTTTAGGTGATTTATTATGTGAATGAACCTCTTTTGCATATCCATGACAGTTTCACCTTGATTCATTCTGAAGGTTTCATATTCCTGAATGAGTGTGTTCTTTCTAGCTCTTCTCACTTCTGGAGTTCCTTCATGTGTTACTTGGATTAAATCCCAAGCTTCCTTTGCTGTAGAACAAGCTGAAATTCTAAAAAATTCATCAGAATTTAGTGCAGAATGTATGATATTTAAAGCTTTTGCATCATTCTCTGCTCTTCTAATTTCACTTTGATCCCAGCTATCATATGGTTTCTCAATTTCTTTTCCTCCCTCTATCTTAGTGGGTATTTTGTAATCTGTGATTACAGCCTGCCAAATATTTCTATGAACAGATTCCATGAAAATTTTCATTCTAACTTTCCAAAAGGGATAGTTATCTCCACAAAACAATGGGGGTCTGTTTATAGAAGCACCTTCAGCAAACGGTAATTGATTACCAGCCATCTAACCTTTCTAAAGATCTAGTCTTGAATGTTTTACAAGATACAGCTCTGGTACCAATTGTTGGTCCCTACGGTTAGAATCTAGAAGGGGGGGTTGAATAGATTCTATGTTAGTTTTCCTTTTCTTGTTTGCTTTCTAAATCTTTACCAAACAAATCTTGATTTAAAACAAACCTTTAAACATAAAAAGTAATTCAGAGTTATATATGCACAGCTTATCCAACAAGATTTGAATAACACAATTAATACAAGATATGTAAAGATTGAATTTATCAATTACCAAGAATCTTTAAAGTTCAGTTTCTGCAGATAATGTTTTTCTTCATACAACATTAATCAAGAAACTTATACAGAATGTAAAGAGTGTAAGAGTTAAGAAAATCATGCACCAAGATATATACTGGTTCAGCCATCCAAAGGCCTACATCCAGTTTCAGATTTAGATACACCTCTAAATCCAGTCAAATCCACTATTGATATTCTTTACATGCACCCTGCACAAGCAATATCCAATCAATGAATTTAACAAGCAAATCTTGACACCCACAAGATTAACAAACCATTTCTTGACTCCACAAGAAACATATAACCCAAGAATATTGATCCCACAATATCCTACTTGAGAAAAACCTATCTCAAGATTTCTCTTTACACAACTCTTCCAGAGATTCTCTAATCTCAAGAGTTAAAACCATTCAAACAATAACAAAAGATCAGAAACGAGTACACCTGTTCGTGTAGATATGATCTTCAACAACGTAAACCAGTTTAGAATGAATTTTCTATATGAACTTCATCTTCTTGAATTGATCTTGCACACTTCTTTTTCCAAAAGTTGATTTTCAGCAGATATGTTCTTTCTTTCTTTTTCAGAAAATCTTTTTCTCTTTTGCAGTAATGTGTATTCTAAAAAAAAGTCTCTCTTGTTCGTGTAAGTATTTCTCTTCTTTCCGTGTGTGAAAATTCTCTTTTAAAAGCTTCAGTTTTAATCTTATTTAAAGACAATTTTCATGTGCAAGGAAACAGTTATTTCAGTTATATTTATAACGGAGATAATCTATTACCTGTGATGGTAATCTATTACCACGAGTTAGAATAACTGAACTAATTATTTCAGCTCCTGTTTTAATCTATTACCTAACATGGTAACCGATTAACACGATGCCAAAATAACACAAAACTCACATTTGGAACAGAGGTAATCGATTACTTTAAAGAGATAATCGATTAACACGATCCTTTTTCCTCTTGAAATCATCAGAATCAGTTTGGTAATCTATTACCACACATGGTAATCGATTATTCCAGTATCAATCAGTTTTTCAACATGAGTCAGGTAATCTATTACCAGTTCAGGTAATCTATTCCTTAACTCAGAAAATTTCTGATGTTTTCAAGTTTTCATTTAAAGTCTCAAACACTCAGTAAATTAATACTTCATGTTCTCAACAATGAATGAAATAAGAAAAATGAGTATTATGATATTTTCACCTTCATGTTAATTACTAATTTTTAACACATAACAAACAAACACATACAAGCCTAATCTTTTAAACAATCAATACATTATCCTTTTGACATAGGCTTAAAATAAAAAGCAACATGAGCAAAACATCAAAACTAAAACTTCTAGGGAACATCTTCCAGATGTAGATTCTTCAATCTTCAACAGAGAGTTCCTCGAGCTTGTAGGCTCCATTGTTGAGATTATGACAGATTCTGAATGGACTGTCCCAATTGGCTGCAAACTTGCCTTCTCGCAGGTTCTGCCTAGCCGACCCCTGAACACGCCATACTAGGTCTCCCTCCTTGAAACTCCGTTTAATGAGGGTGGAGTTGAATCACCTAGTCATCCTTTGTTTGCATGCTTCGGTGACAATGTGCGCCTTGTTGCGAGCTTCGGTGATAATGCGCGCCTTGTTGCGAACCTCGTTGACGACATCAATTTCTGCTCAGAGGGATGAGTCGTTGCATGACTCGTCAAAGTGTAGTCGGCGAAAGGAGGGCTCCCTGACTTTGACCGGAATCATGGCATTCGTGCCGTACGTCAATCAGAACGGGGTTTCCCTTGTTGCGGATTGAGGTGTACATCTGTAAGCCCATAAAACTTCTAATAGTTCTTCGACCCAAGCCCCTTTGGAATCTCCCAAGCGTTTCTTGAGTTCGGTGAGGATCACCTTGTTTGCAGCCTCGGCTTGTCCATTTGATTGGGGATGTTCGACTGATGTGAATCAGTGTCAGATACCCAAGTCTTGGATGAATTTATTCTATTTATGATTCGTGAATTAAAGGCCATTGTCCGCTACAATGGCGTGCGGAATGCTGAAGCGTGTGACAATGTTTTTGCATAGGAACTTCTGGACCATGCCCGCGGTGATTATAGCTAGTGGTTCGGCCTCAATCCATTTTGTGAAATAGTCAATGGCCACCAATAAGAACTTGCATTGCCCTTTTGCGAGGGGGAATGGCCCGAGGATGTCCATCCCCCTTAATGCAAATGGCCAAGGAGCACTGATGTTGTGCAGTTCTTCAGCCGAGGCGTGAATGATATTGTCGTGTCATTGACATTGTGTGCACCATTTAACAAATTTGGCACAATCAGTCGGCCAGTAATAGTCAGCTCTCAAGACTTTGGCTGCCAAAGTCCTTCCACCGAATGAGAACCATAAATCCCTTCATGGATTTCTCTCAAAACGTAGTCTGCCTGTTCCGAGTCGATGCATTTCAACAACGATGTTAAGAAACCCCTACGATATATATAGTTCCCCACCTACAACCGAGTATCAGGCTGCTTGTGTTCAGAGTTTTCTAACGGCGGAAGGGTTTATTGGTTGTTTGCCAAATTCAATGTAGTCCATTATTTCAGTGATCCAAGTTTGGGTGGGCTCGGCGATCAGCATACATTCAACGGATTTCACACTTGGAGCTGAAAGGTCTAGATGAAGCGTAGTTTGCAGTTGCCCCGGCTTTCGGCTACTGCTAGCCAACCGAGCCAGCTGATCAGCTCTCTCATTGTTCTTTCTTGCCGTGTGCTTCACCTGGACTTCGTGAAAAGTACTACGCATTTGCTGAAATATATGATAATATTTCAACAAGTTGGAATCTTTTACTTGGAAATTGTTGTTCACCTGTTCCGATGCAACCTTCGAGTCTATCCAGCACATTAAACACAGAGCCCCAATCTCTTGAGCAAGCCTTAACCCTGCCAGTAATGCCTCGTATTCGGCTTGGTTATTCGAGGCCTTGAAAGCAAAACGCAAAGATTGCTCAAGTGTCAGACCCGTGGGTCCCTCAAGGATTACTCTGGCTCGCTACCTTGGCTGTTTGAGGAGCCATCAACATGCATCGTCCATAGGTCACTCACAAAGTGGCCTTTCGGTTGTAACTCATTGAAAAAATCTGCTAAGCATTGAGATTTAATCAGTCCCCGCAGTTTGAACGATATGTCAAACTCCGAAAGTTTGATTGACCATGCCATCATTCGCCCAGCTAACTTAGGCTTGCGCAATACTTTGGCGACTGGGCAATCGGTTCAGACTATCACATGATGACTTTGAAAATACTGTTAGAGGCGCCGAGCCGTGTGAACTAATCCGAGTGCTACCTTCTCTAGAAGTTGGTACCTTGTCTCGGATTCTTGGAGCATCCGACTGATAAAGTACACAGACTGTTCAGTTTCTTTTTCTTGTATCAAGACAACATGATTGCTTCATTGGATACACATAAGTATACCACCATATTTGCCCGAGGATCGGGTTTTGAAAGGATTGGGGGGGGGGGGAACCGAGACGTTGCTTTAGTGCTTGAAAAGTTTCTTCACAACTGACAGACCATTCGAACTTCTTGACTTTCTTCAGCAACCCAATGATAGGTTTTGCTATTTCGGCCAAGCATGGAAGAAATCTCGACAGAGATGTAAGCCGTTCGGCTAACCTCTGGACTTCCTTTAAATTCTAGGGGCTTCTCATACCAACGACCGCTAGGCATTTGTCGGGATTAGCTTTGATGCCCCTTGCCGATAACATGAAACCGAGAAACATCCCTCCGGATATGCTGAATACACACTTTTCCAGATTCAACCGCATGTCATGCTTGCGGAGCTGTTGGAACACCTCTGCAAGGTCAGAAATGTGTCGGGCAAGGTATTTGGATTTGAGGACCATGTCGTCTACATACACTTCCATATTCTTGCCAATTTGGTGCCGAAAAACTTTATCCATCAACTTCTAATACGTTGCCCCTGCATTCTTCAGCCCGAAGGGCATCACCCGATAGCAATAATTAGTCGAATCGGTGATAAAGGCTATTTTTTCTTCATCACGCGGATGCATGCGTATTTGATTGTATCCGGAATACGCGTCAAGGAAGGTGAGGATTCTGTGCCCTGATGCGTCGTCGACCAATCGGTCAATGTTTGGCAATGGGTAAGCATCCTTGGGGAATGCTTTGTTGAGGTTAGTGTAGTCGGTATACATTCTCCATTTTCCGTTCGGCTTCTTTACCATGACCACATTTGCCAACCATGTCATGTATTGAACCTCCCGAATGAATCCAACATCACTCAATTTTGCCACTTCAGCTTCGACTGCATGTTTTCTATCGGTGCCCATTTTTCTTTTGCGTTGAGCTACCGGTCGCGCTTTGGCACATATTGACAACTTGTGACACATGAAGTTTGGATCTATATCGGGCATGTCTGATGGTACCCATGCGAAGAGGTCTTTGTTCCGAATGATTACATCACTTAAAGCGGGACGATCACCTTCTGACATTCCGGGGCCAATGTATGTCACTTGAGATGACAGCGAATTGATTTGCAAAGGAATTTTTTCTTCAGTTAGGTCCACATGCTCGTCCTCATTCATCCTCAAATCCAGATCCTAAACCGGGAGTTCGTCTGATGCCGAAGGGTTTACCACGTGAACCCTTTTTGATTTTGATTATTTTTCTTCAACGAGAGTTATCCGCAAGCTAGCGAAGTAGCGCTCCCGTGCCACCTTCTAATCGGCATGGATCGTAAGGATATTCCCCTTATCAGATGAAAATTTCATTGCTAGATGTGGTGTCGAGATGATAGCTCCCAACATGTTTAATGATGGCCGACCGAGCAGAATATTATAAGATGTGTTGGCGTACACCACTATATACTTCACCTGAATTTCCCTATACTCCTGCTCATCAAAACAAAAATGAGTGAAAAGCTTAATGTACCCCCTAGTGCTGACCCTTTCACCTGAAAAGCCGACCAGGGGACCATCATATGGAATGAGCTCCTTCTTGGAGATTCCCAACTGCTTGAAGGTATTCCAATATAAAATATCCGCCAAACTGTCTTGATCTACCAATGTTTTCTTGACTATGCAATTATGAATTTCAACACTAATCACCATTGGATCATCTTGCACAAGGTCAATACCTTGGAAATCTGCATCAGTGAACGTTATAGTTGGGAGTCTCCGGGTAGGCTGTTTGTCGACTGTGTGAACCAACCGAACTGGGCGCAAATGTCTCTTCTAGGTTGATGAGGTTGGGCCTCTTTCGGCAAACCCACCTGCTATTGTGTTAATGACTCGCCTATGCGATGTTATGGGCTCGTCTTTCCTGTCTTGCGATCTGCTTCGCTCGCGTCGACGCCCTTCCGAATGATCTTGCCTATAGCGGTCATGGTGCCGAGGTTGATATTCGGACCGAGGCTGAGATGAGACTGGCCGATCCACAAAATTTTGGAGTTGTCCCTGCTTAATCAAATCTTCAATTTTGTCCTTTAGAGTTGCGCACTCCTCGGTGGAATGTCCACGGTTGCGGTGATACTTGCAAGATTTGTTGGTATCGACACGTGGTGGAGTTGATGCTCTTTTCGGGACTGCCAACATCTTGGACGCAAGAGCTTGTTCGAGCACAGCGGTTCAGCTTGCATTGAGGGGAGTATAGTGAGAATATTTTGGACCACGTGCGGGTCGTTCTCGAAGGGTTAACTCCTTGTTCCACCCTCTAAATGGTTGTTCTGCCACCTTTTTGGCTTTGCTTACTGTTTCGGCCCAGGCTTGGTTATGGAAATCGGCCAGTTCTTCCATCTGCATATACTTGTCTACCCTTCTCCGTAAATCATCCATGTCAATGGGGGGTTTTTTGCAAATGCTATTAACAAAAGGCCCTGGCTTCAAAGCCATGGTAAGATGGTGAAGTGATACTGCTGGATTGAGATTCCTTATTTCAAGGGCTGCCTTGTTGAACCGATCCATGAAGGCTCGTAGCGATTCTTTCTTATCTTGCTGAATGTTGACTAGTGACAGGGAAGTTAGTTGGTGTGGCCGACTAGTAGCAAACTGAATGGTAAACAACGATGACAGAGTTCTAAAGGAGTCAATCGAGTTGGGTGAAAGCCGAGTGAACCAGCTTAAGGCTCGTCCTTTCAGGGATGTTAGAAAAATCCAACATAAGGCTACATCATCTATGGTGTTCAATGTAACTTGAGTAAGGAAGATGTCAATATGTTCATCGGGGTCAGTAGTACCATCATACTTGTCTATTGGAAGAGCTTTCCAATGGTCTAACAAAGGTGACTGCATGATAGATGAGGTAAAGGGGTGCCGATGAACGCTAACTGGCTGGAAACTTGCCGATGGTCCAACAGTCGAGATTTTTTCTGGGCCAACGGCCGAAGCACGAGGTGCAGATGTATGGATTTCCAAGGATTGGGACGATGCTTGTGTTTGATCATGGGTCAGCTGAGTTGGTTTCCATGACGGATCTTGACTTTTCAGGGCAGCATTCTCCGCATGTTCCACATGTTCCTCTTCTCCTTCGGATCTGTGGTCTTCTGTGTTTGTCTTCCTTGTCTTAGCCATTATTTTGATCTTGTCGACTTCCTCTTTCAAACTCTCAATTCGACCCCACGGTGGGCGCCAAAATGTACCTTTCTGAAGGGCACACTAGTAAACTTCTCGTACTCTGAAGGCCAAATGAGAGCTCCAAACGAATATTCCGGTGAGAGAGAGGGTACTTGCAAAAAGTACTCCGACGCTCAAGTCAGGACAAGCACAAATTTCGATAGCAATTAATGAACAGTGACGTTACCTCGTGACAAAAGCTATTTATATTGAAATTAATGGGCCCTGATTTTCCTGGGCCCTGCAATAGGATTACCGTATTAGGTAATACGTCCCTAATCGGCTTATCGATGTGATTAACCCTTAATTGTTGATTAGGGGTAATTCTTGAGTCCATGGTGTACTGCACTTGGGACTTCGGCTGCTCGGTAGCTGATCGGGTGTCGGCTACTAGGTTCGACTGTTCGGTGACCGATCAGGTGTCGGCCATCAAGTGGCCGAGTATTCTTACCCATACAGTAAAATATTAGCTGACTGGATAAGAGTGTTAGTTAAATCTATTTTTCTGTTGTAAACTCTTTAAATAAAACCTCTATTGTTTAGTTGAGAGAGTTTTTGGTAAAATTTGTATAAACCGGAAGTTTCCGGTGTGAAAAGAAGATTACTCCTTTTGGGGGTATACTTGTATACCTTGGTTCTCGTAAGAAATTTGTTCATAATCAATACAAAAGTCATTCAGCTTTTTCAGTCTAATTGTGTGGGTGCGCTGATCTTGGTTAGGATTCTGTTCTTCTTTTCCTTTCTCGAGAAGAGATTCTTAACAGATGCTTCCATCACCCATGATAGCTTCAAATATCAAAAGTGCGTTTTCCCTATGCATGATTGGTTTAATAAGCCTTTCATCAACTAATTCAGTTGGGTGTAACTGCACAAAATCCATGTTGAAAATCACATCTTGAGCTCAGTGTGTCATGGCTATTTCATCTTCAGCAGCTACCTGAGGATTTGTAGTTTTAGGATGAATATGTCCAGCTCCACCTGAAGAAAGTAAAACCACCTTTGAAAGAAATCTTACCACCTTTAGCATTTTAGTATTCAACGTGTCAACTTCAAAACAAATTATATCAAACCCACTGTGACAAATGAGAAGATCTATAGCAAAATGGTGTTCAAACATTAAAATATTAGGATCATTGACAACTGTCTGCAATAGAGCCCATTCATTGTTTTCTCCAGTCGTATCATCCGCATGAGCAATTCAAAAATGTGAATGACCCCCCTCTCTCACTAGATGCAAGTGACCATCTTTCCCATAATCAAATGATGCAAGCATAGCAATTAGTTCTCTAACTCTATTAGGTCCTATTGTACAGACAACCAGCTCCTCAATATCTTAAACAGCCAATGAACCCAACAATGGCAGCCCTGAGCACGGGTTGGTCGGACAACCGCCTAGGGCCATTATTGGAGGGACACCAAAAATAATTATTTAGTATAAATAATATAAAAATACACGTTTAAATTATTAGAAATCTATTGGAGAAAGTAAATTAATTATGAATAATTAATTAATAATCAATTTTTTTTACTATAGCAAAAAAAAATCTACTAATAATTTTTAAAAAAATAAATTAGTAATATTAAAAAGAGAAAAATGTGATATGTTATTGACCTTTTTTTTTTTGGTGTAAACTTCCATAAATCTTAATGTAAAATCATAAATAAGAATTGCCTTTAATTTTCTCCATTTCCCTTTATCTCTAATTTCTTTGGTTTTATTTTTGTTTTTTAAATCATGACTTATCTTATTTAATTGAAATATCAAAATCTAATTTTGAGCAAATCTAATTACAAATCACCACCTCATTATTGCGAGTTTTTTTTGTGATATGTCACCATTATTGATCCATTTTTTCAATGCATAATGGACTCTAACAGTAATTCATAATCTCATATGAATATACTATATGTTTAGTTATTTTTTATGCAACTATGTATTTAACTATTTATATATTTACACTTTTAGATTTGGGAATTGGAGTCATAAGTAATATGTTAGAAATTAGTATTTTAATTTAATATTTAAATATATATATATATATATATATATATATATATATATATATCTAATAAGACCTATAATGGAAACGAACTTTTGGGGATCAGTTTATACTACCGTTTTGCTTTACAGTACCTTATCCTTTTGTTATTCCTTCCAATAGCATGAATAGGGACGTTGCATTTTCCGAAGAGTGTGTTGCACGTTCAGGTTCAGCACCTTTCTCTTGGCCTCCAAGATTAAATTAATTAATAATATTTTCTAAGTAATTAAGAGTGACTGCTTGTATATATATATAGGAGGCCTAGTAAAAGATAGACACACAACAAGTTCACTTATCCTTTTCACAAAATTATTTCTATTACTAAATATATTTCTGGAGCGGTGTTGTTTGGTTCGGAGATCTTTCGTTGCACTCAAACGGTCTAACGGGTTGATGTATCTTGGGAGAGGAGCGCATTATAAGACTCTAAATTACCAGTGCAGTGGGGGCGTTTTCTCTCTAAGGATAACACTCTGCGTGCTTCAACCCAGGCTACTCTAAACCTTTTATTTAATATTTTAATTTGCTCTTTGTGTTTCATTAATTGTTACTGATTGTTTTGTTTTTAATTTTATAGTATTCATTGTGTTGTTGATATTGGTTTTATTGATTAATCTAAATATTTATTTTTTCTTGTGCTCTATTAAATTTATTTTCTTACAATCTTAGAGAGAAAAGTGTTTTTTTTTTGTTCAATATCAACATGTCTACAATGGATATTTTAAAGTCTTTGAGTTGTAATTCAGAAAAATTTAATGGTGAAAATTTTTTATGTTGGCAACAACAGATGAAATTTTGGCTTACATAGTTGAGTTTATTTTCTGTTATTTTAAATGGAAAATCTGAAAATTGTCCTGATTGTGCCTTGGTTGAGGCTAGTTCTTCTAGTGATAAAGATATTTTGTGTCATGGTCGTATTTTGAGTGCTTTATCTGATAATATTTATAAAATATTTTTTCATACAAAAACTGCTTTGGAGTTATGGGACGGTCTTGAACTAAAGTATGGTTCTGTTGAAAAGGATTTAAGAAAATACTCTTGTGAAAGAATGATTTATTTTCAAATGGAATATGATAAACCTTTTTCTGACCAAGTTCATGAATTTGAAAATATTATTTATGATATGAAAATGAAAGAAATTACTTTGCCTGACATAATGCTTGTTAGTTTGTTAATTTCTAAATTGCCTCCTTCTTGGTCTGAATTTGCAAGAAGCCGTAAGCATAAACCCGATCATTTCACTTTATCTAATTTATTGGTTACCTTGCGAATTGAAGATAAACATCGTATTTCACAAAAGGATTCTAATAAACCCCTTTTTCAAGCTAAGGCTCATTTAGTGGAAAATGCTAATAAGCCTAAACAAAAAATTTTCAAAAAATCTGGTTTTTCCAATAACAATAAGTTTGGTCAAAGCTCTCATTTCTCCAAAAATAAAAACAAGGCTTTTAATAACAACTACAAACCAAAGAGTAAAATTCAAGGAAATGAGTCCTTCTGTTTTGTTTGTGGAAGAAACAATCATTTTGCTAAGGATTGTTTTCATCATCTTCGTCAACCAAAAGACATTACATCTGATCCCAAATCATCGTCTCAGCCTCAAGTTAATGTTATTACCGCTAATGCTAGCTCGGATTCCCCATCTAACAGGTATCATCACTAGCCTAGAGTTAAATTTTATTTATAACTCAAATAATTGGTGGATTGACTCTGGAGCTAATGTTCATGTGTGTGCTGATAAAAAATTATTTTCTTCATATCAGGAATGTGGCACACGTACTGTAAGCATGGGGAATGGGAGCCTAGCACGCCTCATTGGTCTAGGCTGAGTAGAATTAGAATTATCTTCCGAAAATTGTCTTGTTTTAGATGAAGTCTTTCATGTTTCTGAAATTAGAAAAAATTTGATTAGTACTGCTTTGTTAGCTCAACAAGGTTTTAAAATTGTTTTTGAATCCAATAGAGTTGTAATTTCTCGACATGGTTCTTTTGTTGGGAAAGGATATATTTGTGATGGTTTGTTTAAACTTAATCTCATGTCTTCCTTTATTAATAAAAATTCTAGCATTTCTTCATCTTCTATTTCAAATGTTGAATGTTGTGACATTTGACATGGTAGACTTGGACATGTTAACTTGAATTCTATTAAAAGAATGATGACTCTTGATCTTATTCCTAAATCTTTTAATGAATTGAAAAAAAAATGTGAAGTTTTTGTTCAAGCCAAACAACCTAAAAAATATTTTCAAAATTCTATCCAAAAGGAAACTTGTGTGCTTGAACTCATTCATAGTGATATATGCGATAGTAATGGTGTTATTACTCGTGGTGGAAAGAAATACTTTATTACCTTCATTGATGACTTCTCAAAATATTGCTATGTATACTTGATTATTCATAAAAGTGAGTTATTTGAAAAATTCAAGGTTTATAAAGCAGAAGTTGAAAATCAATTAGAAAGGAGTATTAAAATTCTTCGTTATGATAGAGGAGGGGAATATTATTCTAATGAAATGGGTGAATTTTTTGAAACACATGGCATTATTCATGAAGTCACTCCTCCCTATGCTCCTCAATCTAATGGAATTACTGAAAGAAAAAAAATCGTACTTTATTAGACATGATAAACGCTATGCTTATAAGTTCTGGTTTGCCTGATAATTTGTGGGGGAAGCTTTGTTTACTGCATGTCACATTTTGAATATAATTCCTTATAAAAATTCCAATAAAACTCCTTATGAACTTTGGAAAAATAGAAAACCAAATTTGAAATATCTCAAAGTGTGGGGGTGTCTTGCAAAGGTGAATATTCCTATTAATAAGAAAAGAAAAATTGGTCCTAAGACAGTTGATTGTGTTTTTTTGGAATATTCTTTACATAGTACTACTTATAGATTTTTAGTTATTAATTCTGAAGTTGCTAAAATTTCTAATAATATAATTATGGAATCTAGAGATGTTGTTTTCTTTGAAAATATTTTTCTTTTGGAGAATAAATTGTCTAAACTTGTTTATGATACTTCTAGCTCTATTTTACCTTCTAGTAGTACTGTTAACAAGGATTTTGAACCTAGAATTAGTAAAAGAATTAGAAAAGCTAAAGAATTTGGTCTTGAATTTTATTCTTTTTTACTTGAAAATGATCCTAAAACTTATAGTGAAGCTATGAGATCTGTTGATGTACCTTTTTGGAAAGAAGCTATTAATGATGAAATAGATTCTCTTAAAATCAATAAAACTTGGTTTTTGACTGATCTTCTTCCTGGCTGCAAGAGTATAGGTTGTAAATGGATTTTTTGAAAAAAAATTAAGAACAGATGGCTCCATAGATAAGTTTAAGGCAAGACTTGTTGTTATTGGTTATAAACAAGTAGAAGGTGTAGATTTCTTTGATACATACTCTCCTGTTTCTAAAGTTACTACTATTAGAGTTTTAATTGCACTTGCATGTGTTTTTAATTTGGAAATTCATCAAATGGATATAAAAACTGCCTTCATAAATGGTGACTTGGAAGAAGAAATTTACATGAATCAACCTGAAGATTTTATAGAACCTGGAATGGAAAATAAAGTTTGCAAACTTGTTAAATCCTTGTGTGGTTTAAAACAGGCTCCTAAACAATGACATGATAAATTTGATCAAGTTGTTTCTTCATATGGATTTCAGTTTAATAATAGTGATAAATGTGTTTATGTGAAACAATTTGATGATAATTCATGTGTTATTTTATGTCTCTATGTGGATGATATTTTAATCTTTGGTAGTAATCTACATGTTATAAATGATGTGAAGTCTTTCTTGTCTAGTAATTTTAAAATGAAGGATCTTGGTCTTGTTGATGTTATTTTAGGTATTAAGTTGATTAAGAATCAAAATGGCATTGTTTTGACACAATCACATTATATTGGAAAAATATTTAAAAAGTTTAATTATTTTGATGTGAAACCAGTTTCTACCCCATTTGATCCTAGTATTAAATTGAAGAAAAATATCGGTGAAAGTGTCTCTCCTCTTAAATATTGTTAAATTATTGGTTCCTTGTTGCATCTAATTTCTTAAGACCAGACATTGCATATGTTGTTGGTAGGTTAGGAAGATATACTCATAATCCTGATCATTCACATTGGCTTGCTCTAGAAAGGTTATTTAGATATCTTAAAGGAACTATTAATTATGGCATTCACTATGCATGTTATCCTGCTGTAATTGAAGGTTTTTGTGATGCAAATTAGATTTCTGACTCTGATGAAACTAAATCTACTAGTGGTTATGTCTTTACTTTAGCTGGAGGTGCAGTAGCTTGGAAATCTGCAAAACAAGCTATTATTTCTCGTTCTACTATGGAAGCTGAAATAATTGCCTTAGATACTGCTAGCAGTGAGGCTAAATTTCTTAAAAATTTATTATATGACTTGCTATTATTAAATAAACTTATACCTCCAATCTCAATGCATTGTGATAGTCAAGTTGTCATTGCTAAAGTTACTAGCAAAAACTTTAATGAAAAAAGAAGGCACTTGAGAATAAGACACAAATCTATTAGAAATTTGATAACTCATGGTGTTATTTCTATTGATTTTATCAGGTCTAAAAATAATCTTGCGGATCCACTCACAAAAGGGTTGACGCGCGTCAACAAGTACTTAAATCGTCGAGGGGAAAGGGACTAAAATCCATCAACTAGTTGCAACAATGGACACCCGTCTCAACATAAATGGCGATCCCATAAATGGAGTTCAAGGGGTAATAATGAAATTGTTTGTTAACTAAGTACACCAATGTAAACTGCAAAATTATTGCATATTTTATTCCTATGACGAGGTGTACTCTAAAGTAAACTATGACAATGATAAGGTTTAGGTATTTAAATATTTATATTTATTGTGTTAAAATTAAAAACACCTCTTAATGGACCCAATGACAATTGTTGTAGGGTGGGTGTCACAGACCACCCTTGAAAGGGTTCACCTAGTGAGTGTGGTGGTGGGGCCGCTACTATGAGATATGGGCAATCTCTAAGTGACACTCACGAAACAAGATACATGCGCAAGGCCGTAATGTGCTCCACTGATTAGAACTCAAATGAACACCTTTATCATACGTGTTATGTTCTAAAATTTGGTCAAAGGGATATGGCTCAAGACAATTATCTCTCCATATTCTCTCAGATGGAAGTTCATATGCACTAGGTATAAGGCTCAAACCCGAAAGGTTCCTTATACTGAAAATATAATATATCATGCTCCATTAAAATGTTTAAATTTATATATATATATATATATATATATTATATATATATATTTAAATATTAAATTAAAAATACTAATTTCTAACATTCCCCACTAAATATTTAAATATTAATTTAAAATATATATGTATATATATATATATATTTAAATATTCAATTAAAATTTAAATATGAAAAATGATGATGATTTATATATATATATATATATATATATATATATATATATATTTAATAAGACCTATAATGGAAACGAACTTTTGGGGATCAGTTTATACTATCATTTTGCTTTACAACACCTTATCCTTTTGTTATTCCTTCCAATGACATGAATAGGGACGTTGCATTTTCCGAAGAATGTGTTGCACGTTCAGGTTCAGCACCTTTCTCTTAGCCTCCAAGATTAAATTAATTAATAATATTTTCTAAGCAACTATGAGTGACTGCTTGTATATATATATAGGAGGCCTAGTAAAAGATAGACACGCAACTAGTTCACTTATCCTTTTCACAAAATTATTTCTATTACTAAATATATTTCTGGAGCAGTGTTCTTTGGTTCGGAGATCTTTCGCTGCACTTGAACGGTCTAACAGGTTAACATATCTTGGGAGAGGAGCGCATTATAAGACTCTAAATTACCAGTGCAGTGGGGGTGTTTTCTCTCTAAAGATAGCGCTCTGCGTGATTCAACCCAAGCTACTCTAAACCTATTATTTAATATTTTAATCAGCTCTTTATGTTTAATTAGTTGTTACTGATTTTTTTGTTTTTAATTTTATAGTATTCATTGTGTTGTTGATATTGGTTTTATTGATTAATCTAAATATTTATTTTTTCTTGTGCTCTATTAAATTTATTTTCTAACATAATATTCCAATATTTATTAGGGCATTACTTTTTTATTTTGTCTAGAATACCAAAAAACTCAAGGTTGGCTCTCAAACCCAAATCAATAAACTTTAGGCAATCTTGAATTGCTATTTTAATGGTAACATTTGCCTTTACTCCATGAAATATAAAGTTCCACTTCGAAGATTGAGAATTTTGTGAGCTATGTAACATTTGTACTACAGATTCACAAAGCCTTTGAATCAATTGTAATAACGAAATAACCTTCTGTCCCCTCCGTATAACTACATTACCTCCTGTTCTTACCGGAGATCAGTCGTAGGGGACGATCTGCTGGGTAAGATCGACGAGCCTCCTTCACTGGGTACGCTTGCTATTTCAAGGTGGGGGTGGTACCTGCAAAAGAGACTCCGATGCTAAAGTTAGTGTTTCTGGGTGTATGAGTCTTGTATAAGTAATGCACGTACCTTAGTGTGGATTAGGGTTTCATTGGGTCTTGGGCATGAGATCAGTTATGACCTATTTGGATGTTGGGCTGACATCGCCTAGCTCGGCATAGCGGTACAGATAGTACACTAGCCCCCCGAGCTCCGAAGACCATGGGTCGAGGAGTTAAGACCGAGCTTGTCCGGGGGCCGTGACCCTTCGCGTACGCCTGTCCGTCAAGACGCCACATGTCATAACCTTCGCCTCGTTCTCGAAAACGTGCAGGCGGCGTGTTAATGGGAAGTGACGGTTATGCAATGATGGTCGTGCTCGTCATAATGGGCTCATTAAATGTGTCTCCAATTTTGTCCCTTGGTTGACACGTGTTATGGCCATTTGAATTTTGGGGAAAACCTTTTCTTTCTCTCGCGCCCCTTCCCATTCACTTTACTCTTTTTCGTTCTTTAGCTTCTTTGGCTTCTTCTTCACGGCGATTTCTGCACTTCTGCTCCCACCACCGACGTTTGCCTTTGTCGTCGCCATTTCCGGCAACTCTGTCATTTTTAAGGTCAATATCGAAGGAGTACTAGGTACTTCATTTTCTCTGTCTTCTTTTTCCGTTCTTCCCACCCACCAGTCTTCTTCATCTTTCTTTTCCTCTCCAATATTCCCTGTTCTCGATGGCTGGTGGCAGTGGTGCTGCTCCGTCCGCACCGACCAAAGGTAAAGGCAAGGAGCGCGGCAAGGCGGTGGCCGTTGAGATGGCCGCCACTGAAAAGAAAAAGGGTGGGAATCAACCCAGGGAACCCTTCTCCGTCATCTCTAGCTACGATTGGGTCAGGGGTGACGTTAGAGAGTTCTAGAGCGTCTTTAGGTCTTTCTTGGAGATCAATGTGATGTGGAGATCGCACAGGATCTGCCAACCTTCCATTTCTCAGCTCATCCAGTTTGAGCCTTGTCAGCCCGGTGAGCGCGTATATATGGGGGGTACCTCCAATCCCCCTTTTTTCTATATGTACCAATGCTTTTTTAGGGATTTAGGCGTGTGCCTTCCCTTTTCCCAGTTTGAATGTCACTTTTTGAACTTCATCAACTCGGCTCCTTGCCAGTTGCACCCCAATAGCTGGAGTTTTTTTAGGGCTTTTCAAGTCTTATGCTCTACCCTTGGGATAGGGTTATCTCTTCCCGTTTTCCTCCATTTTTACCAACTAAAATTGGGCGTGCCTCCCTATGGTTGGTTGTCTTTGAGCGGTAGTAAGGCTGGGGGGCTGCTTTCTCTTTACTCCCAGTCTTACAAGAATTTCAAACAAGAGTTCTTCCGGGTTCTGCCCAAAAAGATCAACCCTTTGGAGGATGAGGCGTTCCACTTCGACGGGTTGCCAAGGTTCCCTCTCTACTGGCAGCAGGCTCCGGTAAGGTTTAACGGGTCGGCTAACGTTGAAGTGACGACCTCTGATGATGCTACCATTAAGGACCTAGAGGTGCTTCCTCGTCCCTTGGATTGCAAGCTCATTTTGTCGCTTACTAACTCGGCGTACAAGGAGAGGGGCCTAGAGAGTGAGCATCTCGTATTTTTTAGTTGCCAGGGTTCGGGAATTCTTGCTTTTACCGACGTATCTGATTGGTGTATTTGCAGGCATAATGGGCAAGAGCAAGTGGCGTGAGCTGAAGTCTCGCTACAACATCGCCGAGATTGAGGTCCTTGAGCCTCAAGAGGATGAGGAGGCCCCCCTGGAGACCCGAAGAAAAAGAAAGGGGGTGGAGAAAGAGGTCGGCGGGACCTCTGCCCCTCAAGAAACCGAGGAGGTAACCTCGAAGGCTGCCAATGCCTGCGCGGTTGACCTCACTGAGAGTCCTCCGCCTTAGGGAGCTCCCCAAGTGGCCGCCGAGGAGGTTGCCCAAGCCCTCAAGGAGGTTGATGTCTTTCTTTGCGGTTTTTCTTTTATATTTCTTTTTTCTTGATTTCTGACTTAGAAGGAAATTTTTGTTTTTTGTAGGCGAGGAATACTGTCGAGGTTCGGGTGGCTTCGAGCTCAGAGGTACCAGGGGCAGGCGCCCCCGTTGCTGAGCAGGAGGTGCCTTCTTCTGCTTCTACCGAGACCCGCAGCAAGGAGCCGAGCTCCGAGGTCCCGACATCTACTCCCGTGGCCTCGGCGCCGCCGTCTGGCCCGTCAAGGGGGGCCCCCAAAAGCCAATACCTTGCCCATCATTTTGGAAATGATCACTCTCTGGTGCGGTTGGACCACGTGAGCGCTTCGGAGGATATAGACTCACTATGGAGCGCGGGGGTGACCTCAGAGAAATTCTTTCCCAACGGTTCGCTGAGCTTAGCTGATCAAGCTATGATCGAGACGACCGGGCCAGTGGCAGGCCTTGATTCTGCCCAGGTCTTTCTGTAGAGGACAATGGCTATTGTGGACCACTGGAAGCACAAGTGGGCCAACCAGCAGAAGGACCTTGATAAAATGAGGGGCCGAGTCCAGCCGCTGGAGGAAGAGAATAAGGCCTTGGCGGCTGCCCTTGGTGACGCCAAGTTGTAGAATGAGGCCGAGCTTCAAGCCACCAGGAGGGAGCTGGTGAGAGTTCAAAAGTCCTTAGAGATTGCTCTGAGGTCTAATGAGACTTACGTTGCCCAAGTGGGTGAGCTGCAGGAACTCGCCAGTTCTTCCCGGGGTCGGGCGCGTTCCTTGGAAGACGAGGTGACTTCGCTGAAGGCTGATCTGGTGGCGGCGACCGAGAAGCGTCTTTGTGACGAGGTGCTTCTTGGTGGGAAAAAAGAGGAGGTCGCCGCTCTGAAGGTGGATCTTGCAAAGATGGCTGAGGCGCAGGCGGAGCTGGAGAAGAAACTCGTCGAAACTGAGCGAGCTGTCTTGTTCGAGCACAATGAGGGATTCCTCAAGGCAGCTCGCCAGGCGAGACTACTTGCATCGGGAGTCAACCTCTCCGCTATGCATGTGGAGAAAGAGGTACGCTTCGGGAAGCTGGTGAAAGAGGACGACCTCCAGGACAGCTGGAGTGAAAATGCATCTGCCTAGGTCATCTTTGTAATAGCTTAGTTTATTTTGTTCTACTTATTTTTTATTCCCTTTTGGATTCATGTGTTGAATTCTTCAAACTTTGTCGTGTATATATAATTTTTTGAGGTTTTATCCTTGCGCTGTTGATGGTTCTATTTAACCTCTGAGTTTTGCGCTTATGTGTTAGGCTTAGATTTCGCCTGTATTTGTGATTTTAGAACGCGGTTAAACTTGGCTTAGTTTAAGGCGATTTGTCTCTAGGTTCGAATTCGACCTCGACTTGAGATAGAAAATTTGCAATGAGATTCGAACTTGACCTCAGGTGATTCATAACAAGGTTCGAACTCGACCTCGGGTGAACGTGAGATATTTTGTGATAGACTATGGCCAAGGCCAAGGAATCCAAGAGGTGATATCTTAAAAGAACCAAGAGGAATGGGATGATCTTAAAGACCTTTTTCATATATTTTGTACATAGTTCCTTTGTATAGGTTTAATTTTGCCTTTGTATTTGTGAGGCACTTGGAGAGGATTGATATTCTTCCAAGCTTTCCATGCAAGGACCGAAATGCTCCATGAGGTTGAACTCCTTGAAGGTGGCGGAATCACCTTGGAGGATTCTCCAATGGTGGAGAAGCACCTAAGAGAGGTTCGGTTACCTCTTGAAGAAGTGGAAAAGCTTGAGGAACCAAGCTTCTAGGAGAAGGAACTTTGAGAGAAAACTAGGAGAAGTTTTTCTCACGAATTTGACTCTTGAAAATGAGAGAGAATTTCTGAATTCTAAGTCTCATTAATGTCCAAAAGTGAAGGTTTAGGTCAGATTTACAATTATATAGGGAGAGGTAGCTTCTAGGAGAAGCTAACCTTAACCATGGTTCACTAGGAACCATGGTCAAGGTTAGCTTCTCCTACAAGTTTTAGAAACCATGGATGGTTAGCTACACCTTACCATGGTTCCTAGTGAACCATGGTTAAGGTTAGCTTCTCCTAGAAGCTACCTCTCCCTATATAATTGTAAATCTGACCTAAACCTTCACTTTTGGACATTAATGAGACTTAGAATTCAGAAATTCTCTCTCATTTTCAAGAGTCAAATTCGTGAGAAAAACTTCTCCTAGTTTTCTCTCAAAGTTCCTTCTCCTAGAAGCTTGGTTCCTCAAGCTTTTCCACTTCTTCAAGAGGTAACCGAACCTCTCTTAGGTGCTTCTCCACCATTGGAGAATCCTCCAAGGTGATTCCGCCACCTTCAAGGAGTTCAACCTCATGGAGCATTTCGGTCCTTGCATGGAAAGCTTGGAAGAATATCAATCCTCTCCAAGTGCTTCCATCAGTTTTCGTATCTAGAGCCTAGTGCTCTTGAGGTTTGGTGTTCTAATTTTTTTTGTATGAATCCGTGTTGTCTCTTCCTTCTTCTATGTCTAAATATGTGTTTGCTGCATGGATCTAAATTTTCTAAAATTTTTTGATAGATCCTATATGTCACATAAGAAGTAAGTTGATTCATGTTCTTGCTTGTTTCCTAATTCGTGAATCACTTGTGTTGTGCTTTAGGTTCTCTTGTTCTTGTGCGTTTTTGTATTTGCTTGAGTCTTCTCCATTCTATAACATGTGTCCGTGATTGGAAAATATTCATTGAGCATAGATTTTATTTTTGAATCACTTGTTTTGTCATAGAAGTCATGTGTAGTCCTTTTCATGTTGAAAATTCCTAGACTAGCTTGTTGACCTAATATTTTTGTGTGTCCGAAATTTTTGTGTATTTTCTTATTAAATCTGAACCTTACCTACATGTGCTTTTGATTTACATATTTGAGTTCATGATTTGCTATTAGTTCTAGCAAATTTCTTAGAGTTAGGTTTCCTTTATGTCTTGTTAAAAGTTTGTCAAGAAAATGCTTCAAACACTCTCCTATTAGGTTCTCTTCAATTCTTTGGTGTGGCTGAAACTTTTATAATTTTTTTACTCATTAAAACAGAGGAAAAACAGAGGTTTAAGTGTGTGAAAAGCATTAGAAAAGCAAAAGAAAAAGTGCTTAAAAATTTGACATAAAAATAGCACAAAATTGTGAAGCACTAGTTTAATGATGCATGTGAAAACCTCTTGTTTTGTGTGAAAAAATTTTGCAGCAGTTTTAATTCATCAAAACCGAGTTTCATATATGTTAAAAAGGCATTAAAACTCCTGGTTGTTAAATGAAAAAGAAGTGAAAAATATATTGCAAAAAAGAAAAGAAAGAAAATAGCAAAAGAAGAAGCCAAAAGGAGTGAAAAACTAGTTTACTAGCTCTCGGGTTTTGGTGTGTGTTTGTGCTCAAATTTTCAGTCCAGCCACATTTTTTGTGTCTTATTTTTGTTTCAAATCTTAGCTTTTATTTTTTAATCCATTCTAGTGCCTTTGATAGGATATCTTTTGTGTGCTAGCTTTCCAAATTAGCCTTAATTGTTGCTTGTCATTTTGGTGAAACTCCTTCTAGTTTGTCACATTTTACTCTACCATTTGGTGTAGCCATTTTAAATTGTTCCTTTTCAGTTTTTGAACTAATATTCCAGCATCTTAAGGAGTGTTGAGTTCCTCTTGGAAGGTGTTGAAGGCCAAGCTCAAGGTTAGCCAATATTGAAGGACTTTGGTGGTGACCTAGGAGCTTGTTTCTCATTGGATTGGATTCTTGGAAATTCAAACACCTAGGAGTAACCATCATCAAGGTTGCTTCTAAAGAGGAGTGAAACACATTGAGAGGCTGCAAGCTAGGTGGCTGAATTGGAGAAAGAAGGAGTAAAATTTTTGTGAAAATTTTGTGAAGAATTTAGTAACAAATTTAGTGACGGAAATTTTTCTTCAACGTCACTAAAGTTGTCACTAAATTAGTGGCTGATTTTTGTTTCTAAAATTCTTGGTGCAGCCACTAAATTTTCTTTAAGTGAATTTACATTTCATTTGGTGTAAATTTGCATTTCACTTGAATGTGAATTTGCATTTCATTTGGTGTAAATTTACATTTCATCTTTGCAATCTTTTAATTTCTAAATTTTTGTACAAGGCCTTTATTAAGGAGTGTCTTGGAGTGCCTTTGGTGTATCTCCATCTCTCCTTAAGTGTTCTAAGTAGTAAATCCGTTTAGTACTTGTGAGAGGGTCCTTGGAAGTCTTTGGTGCTTTCCAAGCTCTCACCTAGGTGTAATTGCTTAAAACGCCTAGTTTATGTTTTCTTGTCTTTATGTTTTCATGCCATTTATGTTTTAAGAAATTTATGTTTTCGAGCAATTTATGTTTTCAAGTATTGATTGCATTGCTTAATTGTACACATTAGGCACTTGCTTTTTATTTTTCTTTTGAAAAGAACTTTGTGAAAACATTTTGTGCAAGGCAAAGTACAAAGGGGTTTAGAGATTTTTACTTGAAGAGGCTTGGTTATTAAGTGGCTCGATAGTAGCTCACCTCCCTCCAAAGTTCAATTTGTACTCTTAGACCTCCAAGTGCCAAGTCTAGCACTTCCAAAAATATTATTTTCTTAAAATCTATTTTTGTGTGAAGAGAAAAATCTTGTTGTTTAAAATGTCTCAACAATCCAACTATAGTGGAAGTGATAGCTCTCCTAAAAGCATTTCTTACTTAACAAAAGAGCTAAAATCACTTAAACTATGGAAGAAGCAAGAGGCCTTTCAAAAAGAGAAGGAGAAAATTGAAAGAGAGGCCAAACTTGCTATCCTAGATGAGAAGTTGAGAATTCTTAAACAAGAAGAAGAAAAATTGAAAGAAGACATGAGAAAACACAAAAGAAGAAGAAAAATGAAAATCAAAAGAAAAGAAGAAATAGAAAAAAAGAAAGAGCTTTGTGTAGGGAAGAGTAAAGAGGAAGAAATATCCTCTAAAGGATTTGTGACTAAAGTGAATTGTTTTAGTACTAAAAATCCTATGAAAAAAATTCTCTTTATTCATAAAGATCTTAACTCTTGCCCTCATTCTGCCACTAGTCTTGAGGAGGAGATTCATAAATCCATTATTTTTAAAGAAAAAGAGTCTCAACTTCAAGATTTGGTGAAGGAGAAGTGGACTTCACTTAGCTCCACTTCTCATGCTACTTCCTTGGTGGTGCCCAAGGTAGATAGCCTTCCTTTGTGTAGGACTTTTCCTACTTTAGTTGTGTCAGTAATGCACCCAATTTATGGAATATATTATTTGCTGGATATAACATCTGAACCTTCAAGGTTCCTTGTGACAAATTCTTTTCATAACTATCCAACAAATAATATAATCCAAAAATTTTTAGGAAATTTCTTAGTAGTATTTTCCTTATTTTCTAGGAAATGCCTAGGTTACCACATAGGGTACTTTAGGCAAGATGTTTTAGTTTTTAGGATTAAGTCTTTAGTGTGCTATAGTTTTAGTTTTAGCACATTTTTAGGATTTAGTAATATACCTAGTCTATGTTTAGGAAATGATCCTATTCATTATATTAGAAGGTCTAGTATCATAGATTTCTTTATGTTCCATGAAAGGATTCCTTCTAGGATATACCTTTCACATTTATTTGTTGAGAATATCACCTCTCATGAATTTTATTATATATTTGTAGGTGTGGCCAATAATCATGAAGACCCTCGAGATTTGAGGTCAAATCCTTTTCAAGAGGGAGGGGATGATAGACTATGGCCAAGGCTAAGGAATCCAAGAGGTGATATCTTAAAAGAACCAAGAGGAATGGGATGATCTTAAAGACCTTTTTCATATATTTTGTACATAGTTCCTTTGTATAGGTCTAATTTTGCCTTTGTATTTGTGAGACACTTTACTTGCTTTTAATTAGTGATTGTATATTGATTTTAGGGTGGGTTACTTGGAGAGTTTAACTCCATTTAACCTCCTTTGTTGATACATTCATTTTATATTTTTTCAGTAGGGAAAAAGGGGTGGCATTTAGCAATGCTTGAGGGTGTGACTAGTAAATGGGCCAGAACTGGGCCTAGGAAAAATTTTGCATATTAGACTCATTTTGCTCCTAATTTTTCATAGATTTGATTTATCTAGGTCTCATCATTATATGATGAACCTAACTAAACCAAATCAAAGATTTTCAAAATAATTCATGGAGCATTTTGCAGCCTAATCCGCCTAACTCTTTCCTTAGTTTCTTGGCCAAAATTTGCTTGTTCCTTCTTCAAGCTTTGAAGCTTCTCCTCCAAGTTTCTAAACCTTGGTAGGGTGGGCTGACCTTACCATGGTTCTTAAGTGAACCAGGGTCAAGGTTAGCTTCTCCTACAAGTTTTAGAAACCATGGATGGTTAGCTACACCTTACCATGGTTCCTAGTGAACCATGGTTAAGGTTAGCTTCTCCTAGAAGCTACCTCTCCCTATATAATTGTAAATCTGACCTAAACCTTCACTTTTGGACTTTAATGAGACTTAGAATTCAAAAATTCTCTCTCATTTTCAAGAGTCAAATTCGTGAGAAAAACTTCTCCTAGTTTTCTCTCAAAGTTCCTTCTCCTAGAAGCTTGGTTCCTCAAGCTTCTCCACTTCTTCAAGAGGTAACCGAACCTCTCTTAGGTGCTTCTCCACCATTGGAGAATCCTCCAAGGTGATTCCGCCACCTTCAAGGAGTTCAACCTCATGGAGCATTTCGGTCCTTGCATGGAAAGCTTGGAAGAATATCAATCCTCTCCAAGTGCTTCCATCATTTTGCAATGGGGTTCGAACTCGACCTCAGCGGAAAGTAAGATGATTTGCAACAAGGTTCAAACTCGACCTTGGTTGAAGGTGAGATAATTCGCAATGAGGTTCGAACTCGACCTCAAGTGATTCACACCATGGTTCAAACTCAACCTCGGGTGAAAGTGAGATATTTCGCAATGGGGTTCGAACTCGACCTTAGTAGAAAGTAAGATGATTTGCGACAAGGTTCGAACTCGACCTCGGCTTGAAATGAAATTATTCGTATCAAGGTTCAAGCTCGACCTCGACTTAAGCTAATGCATTCGATGATAAAATAGAGTATAATGAAGAAGTGATGATTGGAATGAGTCGTTTTATTAATGTTATGTGTGCCTCGTTAAAAACCCTCTCTGCCAAAACCCATTTTTCTATTTTTTGGGACAAAAGACTGGGGCGGGAAAAGAGTGAACAACTCATTCTTACAAGTTTAGCTGAAATAAAACTTAAGATTCGTGGCATTCCAAGTCCGCGGGATGACTTTGTCGCTGAGTTCTTCTAGCTGGTATGCCCCATTTTCTAAGTCTTCTACAACTCGGAATGGGCCACCCCAGTTGGGTGCAAGCTTTCCTTCTGATGTGTCTCTCCATGCTTCGCCTAACAGTCGCCACACCAAGTCACCAACTCGAAAAGAGTGAGGTCGCACTCGTGTATTATATCTTCTGGAAGCTCGAAGTTTGCAGGCTTCTTCCTGAATCCGAGCTTCGTCTCTGAGCTCGTCAATCAGGTCAAGGTCGGCTGCTATCTCTTGAGCATTCTGCTCACTGTTGAAGACCTGGCGTCGATGAGATGTCTCCCCAGCTTCCACGGGGAGCATGGCGTCAGCTCCATAAGTTAGCCTATAAGGCATTTCCTGCGTGGTTGATTGGAGGGTGTAATGGTATGCCTAGAGGATGCTGGGAAGTTCGTCAGTCCATTGTCCCTTGGCATTCCCTAGCCGTTTTTTGAGCTCTCGGAGTATCACTTTGTTTGCAGCTTCGGCTTGGCCATTGGTCTGTGGATGTTCTACCGAGGTCGGGAGGTGCTTAATTCCAAGTTCCCAAAGGAAGTCTTCGAAGCTCTGTGCAATGAATTGTCGGCCGTTATCGGTGACAAAGGAATGCAGAATTCTGAACCTGCATATGATGCTCTTCCAGGTGAACTTCTGTTCATTCTCAGTGGTGATCTTGGCGAGTGGACATACCTCGATCCACTTGGTGAAGTAGTCGATTGCCACCAAGAGGAATTTGAGCTGACCCTTTGCGAGGGGGGAACGGTCCTAGGATGTTCATTCCTCACTAGGCGAAAGGCCACGGTGACATCATCTGGTGGAGGGCTTCGGGTGGCTGTCAATTTGTATTGCCGAACTGCTGGCACTCTCTGCATTTTTGCACGTAGACTTGGCAATCTGACTTCAAAGTGGGTCAGTAGTATCCAGCTCGGAGTACCCTGGTCGCCATCGAGCGCGCTCCGGAATGCATGCCACATATACCTCGGTGGATTTCCTCGACGACATAAACATCTTGAGGTGTAGTCAAGCATTTGAGCAATAGGGTGGAGATGCCACGTCTGAACAGTTCGTCTCCGACAATTACGAACTTAGCCGACCTTACCCTCATCTTCCGAGCTTCATCTTTATCCTCTGGTAAAACTCCTACCTTCAAGTAGTTCCAGATACCTGTCATCCATCATTGTTCTTCGCTGTCGTTGGTGTTGATGACCTTGTCATTTAAGCTAGGTGAACTCAAGGTCTCCTGGATGATGGTCCGATGCTGTCCAGGGCGTTTGGTGCTGGCGAGCTGATGGAAGTCACTTGGAGAAGATTGATGTTCTTCAAGTACTCCATGCAAGGACCGTGAATACTCTTGAGGAAAATCTTCAAATCAACACTTGAAGCTCCTTGGAGCAAACTCCAATGGAGGAGAAGCACTTAGGGAGGTTCGACCACCTCTTGAAGAAGTGAAGAAGCTTGAGAAACCAAGCTTCTAGGAGAAGGAACTTTGAGAGAGAACTAGGAGAAAGGTTCTCACGAAATTGACTCTTGAAAAATGAGAGAGAATTCTGAATTCTTATTCTCATAAATGTACAAAAGTGATTACAAGAGAGGGATTTACAAATATATAGGGAGAAGTAGCTTCTAGGAGAAGCTAACCTTAACCATGGTTCACTAGGAACCATGGTAAGGTGTAGCTAACCATCCATGGTTTCTAAAACTTGTAGGAGAAGCTAACCTTGACCATGGTTCACTTAAGAACCATGGTAAGGTCAGCCAAACCTACCAAGGTTTAGAAACTTGGAGGAGAAGCTTCAAAAACCAAGAGGTGTAGCTTTGAAATTTCGGCCAAGGAGAGGTAAGTGAGCTAGGCAGCCATGGCTTCATTTCCTCCTTTAAATTATTTCAAAAATTGTTGATTTGGTTTAGTTAGGTCCATCAAATGATGATGAGACCTAGCTAAATCAAATCTATGAAAAATTAGGAGTAAAATGAGTCCAATATGCAAAATTTTGCCTGGGCCCAACTCAGGCCCAATTTCTAAACACACTCCCTAGCTTTGCTAAATGTCACCCCCTTTTCCTACTGAAAAAATACAAAATGAATGTATCAACTAGGGAGGTTAAATGGAGTTAAACTCTCCAAGTAGCCTACCCAAAAATCAATATACAAACACTAGAAAAAGCAAGTAAAGTGCCTCACAAATACAAAGGCAAAAATAACCTATACAAGAGACTATCTATAAACTATACAATATACACAAGTAGAACTAGGTCTTCTCTTTATGATTGAGTGGTCCAAGTGAAAAATACCTTGGGCTTGAAAAGCCCACTAGTCTTCAAGAGGTCCAACTCTTCTTGAATTCTTCTAGCCATAGCTCTAGTGACTGGGCCCTTGGCCCATGGTCTATCATCCCCTCCCTCTTGAGAAGGATTTGTCCTCAAATCTGTAGGTTCATCTTCCTCATCATAACCTGCAAAGGGAATAATATCACTCACATTAAAAGTGTTGCTTACTCCATAATCACTGGGAAGATCTAACATGTAGGCATTATCATTGATTCTTTGGAGGACCTGAAAGGGACCATCTCCTCTTGGATTGAGTTTAGACTTTCTTTGAGAAGGAAACCTTTCCTTTCTCAAATGAAGCCAAACCCAATCTCCTTCCTCAAAAATGAGGTTTTTCTTTCCTTTGCTTCTTTCCAAAGTAGTTCTCTCATTTTGTTGTTGTATATGAGTTTTAACCTTCTCATGTAATTTCTTAACAAATTTAGCCCTAGATACCCCTTCTTTATGAAAATAGTGAGAAGAATCTGGTAGGGGTATTAGGTCCAAAGGAGTAAGAGGGTTAAAACCATACACAACCTTAAAAGGTGAGATTTTGGTAGTCTTATGGACTACCTTGTTATAAGCAAATTCAATATGTGGCAAGTACTCATCCCAAGACTTATGGTTACCCTTAAGGACTGGCCTTAACATTGTAGATAGGGATCTATTAACTACTTCTGTTTTCCCATCAGTTTGTGGGTAACAAGTAGTAGAGAAAAGCAGTTTAGTTCCTAGCCTACTCCATAGAGTTTTCCAAAAATGGCTAAGGAACTTAGTATCCCTATCTAAAACAATAGTTTTGGGAAGACCATGAAGTTTAACCACTTCCTTGAAGAAAAGTCTTGCTATGTTGCTTGCATCATCTATTTTGTGACAGGGTATAAAGTGGGCCATTTTGCTAAATCTGTCCACTACCACAAAAATAGAATCCATGCCTCTCTAGGTCTTGGGCAAGCCCAAAATAAAGACCATACTGATATCAAACCATGGAGAGTTAGCAACAGGCAAGGGTGTATAGGAGCCATGAGGCATTACTTTAGACTTTGCTTGTAAACAAGCTATACATCTAGAGCAAAACCTCTCAACATCCCTTCTCATATGGGGCCAAAAGAATTTTTCTTTTGGAAAGCTTAGAGTCTTTTCAACTCCAAAGTGCCCCATGAGACCACCCTCATGACTTTATTTTACAAGGAGTTTTCTAATAGATCCTTGGGGTATACAAATTCGTCCCTCTTTATATAAATACCCCTCAGAAATATAGAAACCTCCTTGAGGCTTGACCAAGCATTGGGTATAATTTTCACTAAACTCTGAGTCATTGGAATATAATTCCTTAATGTGATCAAATCCCAAGATTTGAGATCCAAGGGAGTTCAACAAAGTGTGTCTCCTAGAAAGGGCATCAGCCATAATATTATTTTTCCCTTTCTTGTACTTGATCACATATGGGAATTGTTCCAAAAACTCTACCCACTTAGCATGCCTTTTATTGAGTTTTCCTTAACCCCTCAAATATTTAAGTGACTCATGGTCACTATGAATGACAAACTCCTTGGGAATAAGGTATTGTTCCCAAGTTTGAAGGGCCCTAACCAAAGCATAGAGCTCTTTGTCATAGGTAGGGTAGTTAAGAGAGGCACCTTTAAGTTTTTCACTGAAGTAAGCAATAGGGTGCCCACCCTGTAACAAAACTTCCCCTATGCCAACTCCAGAGGCATCACATTCTAGCTCAAAAGTTCTTGAAAAATCAGGTAGAGCTAGAAGTGGTGCATGGGTAAACTTATCCTTTAAGGTTAAAAAGGTTTTTTCTTGTTTTTCTCCCCATATAAACTCCACATTTTTCTTGACTAACTCATTTAATGGGGAGGCAAGTGTGGAAAAATTAAGAACAAACCTCCTATAGAAGCCTGCCAAACCATGGAAGCTCCTAATATCTCCAACACTTTTAGGAGTGGGCCATTCTTGGATGGCCTTGATTTTCTCGGGGTCTACATGAACCCTTTTTTTGCTAATGATAAAACCTAGGAATACAACACTATCTACACAAAATGTACATTTCTCTAAATTACCAAAAAGTTGATTTTTCCTAAGAATATTGAAAACTTGCCTTAAGTGTCCTATGTGATCACTTAGGCACCTACTATATATGAGAATATCATCAAAATAAACTACAACAAATTTACCTATACAATCCCTTAGAACATGATTCATGAGACGCATAAAAGTACTAGGAGCATTGGTGAGTCCAAAAGGCATCACCAACCATTCATACAATCCAAACTTGGTCTTGAAAGCGGTTTTCCATTCATCACCTTCTTTAATTCTTATTTGATTATAACCACTTTTAAGATCAACCTTAGAGAATATGATGGCTCCATGAAGTTCATCTAGCATGCCATCAAGTCTAGGGATAGGATGTCTATACTTCACAGTGATGTTGTTGATGGCCCTACTGTCACAACACATTCTCCACTTGCCATCTTTCTTAGGAACCAACAACACTGGAACAACACAAGGACTTAAGCTCTTTCGAACCCATCCCTTCTCCAACAACTCTTGGACCTGAGACTCTATTTCTTTTGTTTCTTGGGGGTTGGTCCTATAGGCAGGCCTATTAGGTAGGCTATCCCCAGGCACCAAATCAATTTGATGTTCTATTCCTCTTGAAGGGGAAGGCCTTTTGGACCCTCGGGAGGAAATAGATCATCAAACTCTTTTAAAATAGCTTTTACCCCCTTAGGTAAAGTCTCATGTCCACTAATTGTGGCAGCGCAAGTGAGAGTTCCTTTATAGAGAAGGATATAAGAGGGTTGTTGAATCAAGAGGGTTTGTTTAGAAATGACATTCTCTTCAACAACAACCTCTAGGGAGGGAACTCCTTTCTCCCTAGATTCCTCTCTATCCTTAGGTTTCACGAATTTTATTTTTCACTATTTTCCTCTCTTTTTTAAAAATCTTTTCTCATTGTCTCTTTTGAGTTTCATTTGTGCTTGATCCTCAACCACCTGTTGAGGAGAAAGAGGAAGAAGCACAAATTTCTTTTCTTTATGAGTAAAGGTAATCTCGTTAGTAAGGCCATTGTGCATGGTTTTCTTATCAAATTTCCATGGCCTTCCTAATAAGATATGATAAGCTTCCATTGGTACTACATCACATAGCACCTCATCTTCATAATTCCCAATGGAAAGCTTGACCTTTACTTGTAAGTCAACTGCTAGGTCACCATCCTCATTAATCCAATGAAGTTGATAAGGTTTAGGATGTGGACTAGTAGTTAAACTCAACTTCTCAACCAACCTAGTGCTACAACAGTTGCACCATGAGCCACTATCAACAATGAGAGAACATGCATTGTTTGAAACTTTGCATCTAGTGTGAAAGATGTTCTCCCTTTGTGATAGAGTATCACTAGGTTGGTTATTAAGGAGTCTCCTAAGCATTAAGAGCTCCCCCTCATAAGGAAAAGTAGACTCCACACCTTCCTCTTGTTCACTTGCTTCTTCCTCACTATTTCTAGAGGAAGTAGTAGCCTCATCTTGGCTACTATAAATGTCATGCCCCCTCATGATCATGACCTTCTTAGTGGGGCATTGGGAGGCAATGTCGCCTCTCCCTAAACATTTAAAGCATTTTATTTCACTAGTTCTAGAACTAGTGTGTGAAGTGTCTTTCCCTTTTCCATTATCTTTTTCTGTTGCTAAACTCTTGGAGGGTTCAAAATTTTTCTTTTTCTCAAAGGTTTTTCCCTCCTTCTTGGAATCTTTCTTTAGAAATGAAGAGTGGGAGCTATCTTTTTTATAAGATTTTCTCATTCTTTGTTGTTCTACCCTTACACAAAGTTGGACCAAGTCATTTAGGTCCCCGTAGGGTAGTAGCTCCACTTGGTCTCTTATTTCTAAATTAAGACCACTCAAGAATCTAGCTATAGTTGTAGCCTCTTCTTCCCTAATGCATGCCCTCATCATTAAAAGCTCCATTTTTTGCCTGTACTGTTCTACAGACATATCCCTTTGTTGGAGCCTTTGGAGCTTATTCATAAGCTCCCTACCATAGTAAGTGGGAATGTGCCTCCTTCTCATTGCACTTTTAAGATCATTCCAATATTGAATTGAAGGATCATTGTGGAGGCATCTCTCTCTCTCAAGATCTGTCCACCAATACATGGCATGACCTTAGAAGCTAAGGGTAGCCAGAGGGACTTTTCTCTCTTCAATTACCCTGTGGCAAGCAAAGAGTTGCTCAACTTTCATCTCCCAATCTAAGTATATCTCCACATCATCTTTGCCAAAGAATTGTGGGAGGTCAACTTTGACTTCCCTAGGTCTTGTGGACCTTCTAGGTGGAGGTTGGTAGTGATCCCCTTGATTCACGCTTTCACTAGGGGATGTATAGTGGAATTGTGAGCTCCTACTCTTTTTCCTATGTTTTCTCATATCTTCTTTCAATTTTTCTTCTTCTTGTTTTAAAATTCTCAACTCTTCCTCAAGGTAAGTAAGTTCTCCTTCTCTTTCAATTTTTTCTCTTTCTCTTTGAAGAGACTCTTGCTTTTTCCATAGTTTAAGTGATTTGAGCTCTTTAGTAATATATGAAAGACTTTTTGGAGAGCCATCACTTTCACTATCGAAGGAATTTTGAGACATTTTAACACAAAAATATTTTTTTCACACAAAAATAGTTTTTAAGAAAATAAGATTTTTGAAGTGCTTAGAATTGGCACTTGGAGGTCTAAGAGTACAAATTGAACTTTGGAGGGAGGTGAGCTACTAAAGAGCCACTTAATAACCAAGTCTCTTCAAGTAAAAATCTCTAAACCCCCTTGTACGTTTGCCTTGCACAAAGCAATTTCACAAAGATCTTTTTTCAAAGAAAATAACAAGCAAGTGCCTAAAGTGTACAATTATATTATGCTTGAAAACATAAATGGAAAGAAAACATAAATTTCTTGAAAACTTAAATTGCTGAAAACATAAATTGCTTAAAACATAAATTGCTTGAAAACTTAAAGACAAGAAAACATAAACTAGACGTGAAAAGCAATTAAACCTGGGTGAGAGCTTGAAAGGCACCAAAGACCTTCAAGGACCCTCTCATAAGTACTAAACGAAATTACTATGAGAACACTTAAGGAGATATGGAGATACACCAAAGGCACTCCAAGACACTCCTTAATAAAGGTCTTGTACAAAAATTGGAAATTAAAAAATTACAAGAAAAAAAATGAAATGCAAATTTTCTTCAAATGAAATGCAAATTCACACTCCAAATGAAATGTAAATTCACAATCAAATGAAATTAGTGGCTGCACTTAATTTCAAAGAAAACAAATTAGCCACTAATTAGAGACAAATTTTAGAGACGAATTTTGTAAGGAAAATAGGTTTTAGAAACAAAAATTTCCGTCACTAAAATTAGTCTCTAAATTTTCACAAAATTTTCAAAAATCTTGCTCCTTCTTTCTCCAATTCAGCCACCAAGATTGCAGCCTCACAATGTGTTTCACTCCTCTTTTAGAAGCAACCTTGATGATGGTTACTCCTAGGTGTTTGAATTTCCAAGCATCCAATCCAATGAGAAACAAGCTCCTAGGTCACCACCAAAAATCCTTCAATATTGGCTATCCTTGAGCTTGGCCTTCAACACCTTCCAAGAGGCACTCAACACACCTTAAGATGCTGGAATATTAATACAAAAACTGAAAAGGAACAATTTATAATGGCTCCACCAAATGGTAGAGTAAGATGAGACAACTAGAAGGAATTCCACAAAAATGACAAGCAACAATTAAGGCAAATTTAGAAAGCTAGCACACAAAATATATCCTATCAAAGGTACTAGAATGGATTACAAAATAAAAGCTAAGATTAGAAACAAAAATAAGACACAAATTATGTGGCTGGACTAAAAATATTATAGGCAAGAACACACCAAAACCGAGAGCTAGAGATATAAATTTTTTTCACTCTTTTTTGGCTTTTTCTTTTGCTATTTTCTTTCTTTTCTTTTTGCAAAATATTTTTCACTTCTTTTTCTTTGATTAATCAGGAGTTTAAATGCCTTTTGAACACTTATAGGTCTCGACCTTAGGCTAGAAAAACTGCAGCAAAAATTTCACACAAAACAAGAGGTGTTCACAAGCATGTTTCTATTAGTGCTTCACAAATTTATAGTGTTTTTAGGTCAAATTTTTAAGCACTCATTCTTTTGTTTTTCTCATGCATTTAGAACACATACACCTCTGTTTTGCCTCTGTTTTAATGAGTACAAAAATTATAAAAGTTTCAGCCACACCAAAGAATTGAAGAGAACCTAATAGGAGAGTGTTTGAAGCATTTTCTTGACAAAACTTTTTAACAAGACATAAAGGAAACCTAACTCTAGGAAATTTGCTAGGACTAATAGCAAATTAAGAACTCAAACATGTAAAGAAAAAGCACATGTAGTAAGGTTCAGATTTAATAAGCAAAAGACACAAAGAATTTCGGACACAAACACACAAAGAAAATTAGGTCAAACAAGCTAGTCTAGGAAGTTTCAACATGTAAAAGGACTACACATGACTTCTAGGACAAAACAATTGATTCAAAAACAAATCTAATGCTTAATGAATGTTGTCCAATCACGGACACGTGTTATAGAATGGAGAGACTCAATCAAAACACAAAATCGCACAAGAACAAGAGTACCTAAAGCACAAAACAATTGATTCACGGATTAGGAACAAGCAAGAACATGAATCAATTTACTTCTTATGTGACATATAGGATCTATAAAATTTTTTTAGAAAATTTAGATCCATGCAGAAAACACATATTTAGACATAGGATAAGGAAGATACAATAGGGATTCACTTAGAAAAGTTAGAACACAAAACCTCAAAAGCACTAGGCTCTAGATACCAAAAATGATGGAAGTCACTTGGAGAAGATTGATGTTCTTCAAGTACTCCATGCAAGGACCGTGAATACTCTTGAGGTAAATCTTCAAATCAACACTTGAAACTCCTTGAAGCAAACTCCAATGGAGAAGAAGCACTTAGGGAGGTTCGTCCACCTCTTGAAGAAGTGAAGAAGCTTGAGAAACCAAGCTTCTAGGAGAAGGAACTTTGAGAGAGAACTAGGAGAAAGGTTCTAACAAAATTGACTCTTGAAAAATGAGAGAGAATTCTGAATTCTTATTCTCATAAATGTCCAAAAGTGATTACAAGAGAGGGATTTACAAATATATAGGGAGAGGTAGCTTCTAGGAGAAGCTAACCTTAACCATGGTTCACTAGGAACCATGGTAAGGTGTAGCTAATCATCCATGGTTTCTAAAACTTGTAGGAGAAGCTAACCTTGACCATGGTTCACTTAAGAACCATGGTAAGGTCAGCCAAACCTACCAAGGTTTAGAAACTTGGAGGAGAAGCTTCAAAAACCAAGAGGTGTAGCTTAGAAATTTTGGCCAAGGAGAGGTAAGTGAGCTAGGCGGCCATGGCTTCATTTCCTCCTTTGAATTATTTCAAAAATTGTTGATTTGGTTTAGTTAGGTTCATCAAATGATGATGAGACCTAGCTAAATCAAATCTATGAAAAATTAGGAGTAAAATGAGTCCAATATGCAAAATTTTGCCTAGGCCCAACTCAGACCCAATTTCTAAACACACTCCCTAGCTTTGCTAAATGTCACCCCCATTTCCCTAATGAAAAAATACAAAATGAATGTATCAACTAGGGAGGTTAAATGGAGTTAAACTCTCCAAGTAGCCTACCCAAAAATCAATATACAAACACTAGAAAAAGCAAGTAAAGTGCCTCACAAATACAAAGGCAAAAATAACCTATACAAGAGACTATCTATAAACTATACAATATACACAAGTAGAACTAGGCGTTCTCTTTATGATTGAGTGGTCCAAGTGAAAAATACCTTGGGCTTGAAAAGCCCACTAGTCTTCAAGAGGTCCAACTCTTCTTGAATTCTTCTAGCCATAGCTCTAGTGACTAGGCCCTTGGCCCATGGTCTATCACGAGCTTTGATAGGAGGTTGGCTCTGGTATTTTGCTCTCGCGGTGCATGATGTATAGTGAACTCGTCGAAGGACGAGATCTGTTGTGATGCCACGTGGAAATACCGTTGCAAAAGAACATCCTTGGTTTGGTATGTCCCGCTGAGCTGCTCTACCATGAGTTTTGAGTCGTTGTTGCAACTCACTCTCCATGCTCCGAGATCATGGGCTAACCTTAGCCCTGCGAGAAGTGCTTCGTACTTCGCTTGGTTGTTTGTCACTTTGAAGCTAAACTTGAGAGATTGCTCCAAGGTGACTTGATTCGGACCTTCCAAAATAATACCTGCACCACCACCCTTAGAATTGGAGGACCCATCAACATGTAGGATCCATACCTGTGGTTCGTCAGCCGAGGTTGAAGTCAGTTCGGCCACGAAGTCTGCCAGGCATTGTGCTTTGAGGGGGCCGCGACTTTCATATTTGATGCCGAACTCGGACAACTCAATCGACCACGATATCATCCGTCCGGCAAGCTCTAACTTGCGCAAGATTTGTCTGATTGGGTCGTCGGTTTTAACGACCACCTGGTGGCTTTCAAAGTAAGGTCGGAGACACCGAGCCGCGGTGACAAGTGCCAGTTCCAGCTTCTCAATCATCTGGTACCGTTTCTCCGTGTCTTGGAGCACTCGGTTGATAAAGTAGATCGGCGTCTGCACTTTCTAGTGCTCTTGTACTATCACTACGCTGATTGCACCTTCTACCACGGCCAAATAGAGGAGGAGGTTGGCTTTGTGATCCGGTCTCTATAGGATTGGTGGAGTTGTGAGGAAGGTTTTGAAGCTCTTGAAAGCCTCCTCGCACTGGTCCGTCCACTCGAAATTTTTTGGATTTCGCAGCAGGGTGAAGATGGGCCTTGCCTTCTCCGCCAACCTGGGGATAAAACGGGAATGGGAGACCAACCTTCCTGCCAGGCGCTGGACGTCTTTCACAGTTTGAGGGCTCTGCATCTGGATTATGGCTTTGCACTTCTCCAGGTTGGCCTCTATCCCCCTGCTAGTAATCATAAAACCAAGGAATTTACCTCCCTGGACGCCAAAGATGCACTTTTCTAGGTTGAGGCGCATGTTGTGCTTCCTGATCTGGCTGAACACCTCGGCCAGGTCAGCAGCATGGCCTTCGGCCGAGGTAGTTTTGACCACCATGTCGTCGACGTAAACCTCCATATTCCGCCTGATCTGTTGGTGGAAAACTTTGTCCATCAGCCTCTAGTAAGTGGCCCCTACGTTCTTGAGACCGAATGGCATCACCTGGTATCAAAAGTTAGTGTGGTCGGTGATGAATGACGTATGCACCTCGTCTGGTGGGTACATCATGATCTGGTTGTACCCGGAGTAAGCATCAAGGAAGCTGAGGAGGGCGTGCCCGGATGCTCCATCAACTAGCCTGTCAATGCTCGGCAAAGGGTATGAGTCCTTGGGGCATGCTTTGTTCAAGTCGGTATAGTCGACGCACATGCGCCACTTCCCCGAGATCTTCTTTACTAGGACCACGTTTGCCAGCCACGTGGTGTATCTGACCTCGCGGATGAAACCCGCGTTCAGCAGCTTTTGCGTCTCGGTTATGATGGCCTCTCGCCTCTCACCACCGACCTTCCTCTTCCTCTGGGTTACTGGTTTCGCCTCCTTGTGAATTGCCAGCCTGTGATAGATGAAGTTAGCATCTATACCTGGCATGTCGGTGCTAGACCATGCAAAGAGGTCGACGTTCTTGGAGATTTCGGCTTTGAGTTGTCGTCGTAACTCCGGGTTTAGCTGTCTGCTTATTTTGGTACACTGTCTAGGGAGGTTGCCGATCTGGATGTCGTCAAGCTCATCGATGGGAGTCGGCCGTTCTTCGTGGGAGTCCGACCTCGGATCTAAGTTGGAGATGTCCTCGTGGGCGATATGAGCCATAGTGGGAGGATCACTTTTACGGCGCTCCACGGATGATGAGACCTTCAAACTCTCGGCGTAACACTGTCGAGTTGTTTTCTGGTTTGCTCTGACGGAAATAAACTTGCCATCACTCCCTGGGAATTTCATGGTGAGGTGCGGGGTAGTCACGACTGCTCCGATTTGGTTCAACGTTGGTCTTCCAATGATGATATTGTAAGACGAGTTGGCTTCCACGAGGAGGTATCGGACCATGATCCACCTTGAGTCAGGAGAGGTTCCAAAGGTTGTCAGCAAGTCCACGTACCCTTGAGTGTGAACATGCTCTCCTGCAAAACTAACTAGAGGTTTTGTGTGAGGTTGGATAAGAGAGTGAGGGATGTCTAACCTGAAGAACGTCGGCCAGTATAGGACGTCAACCGAGCTCCCTTGGTCAATCAACGTCTTGTGCACCTCCCAATTAGCGACCTCCACGACAATGACCATTGGATCATCCTGGTTGGGGTAGATGTCGGTGTAGTCATCGTGGTAAAAGTTATCGATGGTGTGCTTTGGTGTGAGGTCGAGGTGGTGGAGTGGACATTGTTGATGCTGCACAAATGTCGCTTTCGCACCGAGTTGCTAGAGCCTACCCCTGCGAAACCACCTGTAATTGTGTTGATAACGCCCCGCAAGGGGGCCGACCCTGTTTCCTAGCTTACCTCGGCCTGCATTGCGCCACCAGTGTTTTGCTGGGATCTAGAGGGTTGTTCTGTGTGGCGCCTGCGCCGCGACCTCGCCCTCGTCCTCGTTCGTTGTAGCCTCCACGGTGACCTTGCTGTCGTTGCACGTATTGCCTGAGGTGTCCTGCTTGGACGAGCTCCTCTATACGATCTCGGAGTGTACGACATTCCTCGATGGTGTGACCGTGGTTTCTGTGGTACCGACAGTGCTTTGTCCGTGTAATTGGGACTGTGCCTGGGTGGTGGCAAAGTGAGCAGGTTACTGTTGCTGGCTTCCTCCAGGATGTGCACTTGGGGCGCACTCAGGGGGGTGTAGAAGTCGTATCTCCCCCCTTTGTTTGCCCTAGCAGACTTCTTGAATTGGTTGTCATTGTTGACCTTCGTCTTGTCCTTGTGACCATGGTCTGGCTTTGTCTGTGACTTGTCGTGAACCTGGTCATGAAAAGTTGAGTGCTCTTCCATCTGGATGTACCTGGCAGCTCGGGCATGGAGCTCGTCCATGTCACGAGGAGCTTCACGACACAGGCTGTCTATGAAAGGTCCATGCTTGAGCGCGATGAGCATGGCGTGTAGGGCGACTTCGGGATTCATATTCTGAATCTTGACCGAGATGCTGGCGAAGCGCTCCATGAATGTCCTTAGCGACTCATCATCACCTTGTCTAAGACTGGCCAAGGCGGCTGACGTGACATGGTGAGGCCGACTCGTGGCATATTGAGCCGTGAATTGTTTTACCAGAGTATTGAATTTGTCAATCGACTCAGCTGGTAATTGGGTGTACCAATTGAGTGCGGCCCCCTTGAGTGAGGTCGAAAAAACCCTACACAAAATAGCATCATCATTAGTGTAAAGGATTACCTGCGTAGTGTACAGGTCGATGTGTCATCCGGATCCGTCGTGCCATCGTAGCGGTCGATGTGGAGAGGCTTCCAACCGAAAAGGAGAGGCGTTTCCATGATGCAGTCCACAAAAGGATGGAGATGAAAGCTCGCCCGATTTCCAGTGACCTGGGCAGGAGCATTGTTGACTTCATGGGCCGACCTGTTTGTTGGTGCGTGAGACCGATGTGTGGCAGGTCGGGGAGTCAGTGCCCTAGGCGCGGTTGGGGGTTGAGAGACCGAGTGCCCCTCCTCTTCATGTTGACTACTCGGTTGAGGGGGCTGATCAGAAGGGCGCCGAGGAAGCTGGGCGCAAATACGCTCATTCTCGGCACGCAGTACCGCTAGGTCAGCCTCATTCGCGGTATGCAGCACCGCTAGGTCAGTTTCGTGCTTGGCACGGATGTTTTGCAGATCGGCGGTGTGTTGTTGCCGCATCTGCTCGACCTGTTCGATCAGTCTTCTCAATGCTGTTTCGTTGTCCATGCTTGTTGTGCAATCTACGTTATTTGTTGCTCGTCTACTATGGCTTCGGGTGAAAACCATATGCGTGGCCGATAAGAGTTGTCTTGATCGGCCCCACGGTAGGCGCCAAATGTTCTTACCGGAGATTGGTCGTAGGGGACGATCTGCTGGGTAAGATCGACGAGCCTCCTTCACTAGGTACGCTTGTTGTTTCAAGGCGGGGGTGGTACCTGCAAAAGAGACTCCGATGCTAAAGTTAGTGTTTGTGGGTGTATGAGTCTCGTATAAGTAATGCACGTACCTTAGTGTGGATTAGGGTTTCATTGGGTCTTGGGCCTGAGATTAGTTATGACCTATTTGGATGTCGGGCTGACGTCGCCTAGCGCGTGTTCGAGGTCACTCTGCGCTGAGATGCCGAGCTCGAGCTCGGGATAGCGGTACAGATAGTACACCTCCCTTAACCAAATAGCCACATCAGTAATTGTAACTCTCATTTGGTGTTGAGGTCAGCTGTTAGGCTTAGGCCAAAACCCAGTATCCTAACACATTGACCAATAAATTTCTTGATAGCAACCTTAATATTAATCATAACAAGCTTTGCTTGAATGGTGCAGTAACATCACTATACCTTCTTTTTATTACAAAAACATAATTTTACTACAAAACATATTAGAAAAATAAATTAACTTTGCTAATGAAGATTATAACAAAGCATCAAGTGAGAATCTAATATGTATACCTCCTCAATTAATGTTGCATATGCCTGAGGTAAATTAAAGCATATCCAATGTTTAGTTATTATCCTTTTGGAATATTCATAGCAAGAGCCTAGTATCACTACAAGAAAATGACAATTTTGCGACAGTTATATGGCCTACATTGCGATCGTTAGAACTACCGCAAAGACATCATTGCGACGGTTCACCAACCGTCGCAGAAATGTCCGTCAAGAGTGAATTTTGTGATGGTTACTGGAATCGTTGCACAAACCGTCGCAAAATTGGAATTGCGACCCTTACAACACTCGTCGCACTAACTGCCTCTAAATCACTCGTTAAATATTTATTTTTTATTTTATTAAATTTTTTAGACGTCTCAAATTCGGTTGCTATTCTTCTCAAGGATTCTATTTCACAATACTTCACTTTTTAGTATGTTTTGTCCTTACTTACATAGTTTCTGGGAAACTTTCTAGAAGGTCACCCATCCCTGTATTACTCCAAGTCAAACACACTTAACTGTGGAGTTCTGATGAGATAAGCTACAGAAAAGCAAATACATGTTGTACGTATAAGTAGTACAAATTAATTCATTTAAGTCATTCTCAACTATACAATCTCATACTTATACTATCTTTGGATCCCTCTCATTCCGGTGTGTTCGAACCGTTATAAATATATAATAATTATATTACTAATAATAATTATATTATATTTAATTAATCTTTATTTATATATATACTTATTTTTATAATTAACAATTTACTTATTTCTATTTAAAATTAATATTATGATATAATTTAAATTATTTATTATAAATTTAAAAGTTTAAATAATAATTTATATATTTTAAAATGAGAAAGGTTATAATAACACCGGTGTAACTTTTACTAAGTATTACACAGCTTAATAATCTTATATTAAATGTGAATTTTGTAAATCAAACCGTTGGATTGAAAGTTCATATCATTTTATATATTTATATCAAATTTTGTTAAAATTGAACAACTTGAAAGTAATCAAAATGTTCATATTTTAGTATATTTTGAAATGTATATATTACGTCAATTTTTTTTTACAAGAATGAAGTATCAAATCATCTTGAATTAATATAAAATTTTGTATATATATATGATCTAAGAGTAAAAAATTTTCAATCTAACGGTTGAATTTATAAAATTCACATTTAATATAAAGTTATTGAGCGGTGTAATACTTAGTAAAAGTTACACTGATGTTATATAACCTTTCTCTTTTAAAATATTATTTTTATAAATTAAATTTTAACATTTTAAATAAATTATTAATTAACTTAATTTATTTATTCATCTTAAATCTAAGATATAAAATTCAAAAAATGTATTTATCCTTATTTTATTTTCTAATCAATTTTTTCTATATTAATTATTAGTAAAATTTAATAACTTTTAATTTAATAATTAGATTGATAAAATTTAACTTATACCATGAGTTATTGAGTGAAGTAACTTTATTAAGAGTTACTTTGTGAGTCATTTGATTCCTCCTCTCTCTCTCTCTCTCTCTCTCTATATATATATATATATATATAAATTTTTTGATGATATTTGTGTATCTCATATTAAACAAAATATATATAAAATTGTTAATAAAATATAAGTTTATTAAGATAATATAATACTTCCAAAAGAAAAATATTACTTTTGGTCTAATCTACTATTAAATGTATTTTTAACCCTAAACTTTATCAAATTTTACAGTAATTTTTGAACAAAATAATACTTAGTTTGTACTAAAAATAACTTTTAAATTCTAATTAAATAGGGGTTATATATATGTGTGTGTGTGTATGTGTGTGTGTATGTATTATATTCAAACCTAGAAGTGATTTTTAAGTTATTATTTGTGAAAAGATAATTAATTTATCAAATATCTCATATTTAATTAATTATTAAAATAATAAATTTCATAAATTATTTATTATTTTTTTAATATTCTCGATTTAATCCATAATTAAGATATATTATTAATCTCACTAAAACGTAAAAAAAATGTAACATATATATTTTTTTTAATTTTTAGTTTCCTAAGATTAACATAAAACTTTTTTCTTCTAAAATAATTTAAAAGATAGAGAAATAAAATTAATATAGTATATTAAAGTATTTTTTCCTTTTTAACATTTTCAAATGTAATTACATGTCATTATGATTTTATTTTTCTATTTTTTATTGAAAGTAAAATTATATAATTTTAGAGTGTGCATGACTTTGTATGAATTTTTATTTTTATTTTTGTCCTGTAAATTGCTACGGTTGGGAGGAACCATCACAATGTTGGAAAATTTTACGACGGTTGGGAGAAACTGTCACACTGTTTGAAAATTTTGCGACGATTTTGAGAGAAACCATCGCAATGTTGAAAAATTTTGCAACAGTTTTGGAAGAAACTACCGCAATGTTGAAAAATTTTGCGACGGTTGGAAGAAACCGTCGTATGAAGGGTCACAATATCAAAGCGACGACAGATTCAAGATAACCGTCATAATTTGTCAGTCACAATTCATCATTTTTCTTGTAGTGTATAATATCACCTTGATTCTTGTTGCATATGCCTGAGGTTAATTCTAGCATATACATTGTTTAGTTAGTTATTGTTCCTTTGGAACGCCTATTGATATTCATCATAGTAAGAACCTGGTATATATATCTCCTTGATTTGTTTTACATATGTTAATTATAGCATATACAATGCTGAGTTAGTTATTATCCTTTTGGATTGTCTCTTGATAGTATATGTGACGTTACCTAACAAAGTTCCAGGTATACTTACGCAGGAACTGTGAGGGGGAAATAGATCCTAAAGGTGATATATGGGCTGCTCCATATCGATGGGGCTGCATGGTAATAGCTTACAAGACAAATAAATTTCAAAAGCATAAGTTGGCTCCTATAGAGGTAAGTTGTTTTTAATAGATACTAGAAAACTCTTGGAGTAATTGTGAGAGTATGTCAAGTTGTCAACTGAAATTGCAGGACTGGGCAGATCTGTGGAGGCCTGATCTTGCAGGGAGAATTTCAATGGTTGATTCTCCTAGGGAAGTTGTTGGTGCAGTTTTGAAGTACATGGGGGCTTCCTACAATACAAATGATATCAACGCAGAAGTTAATGGTGGGAGAGATGCTGTTAAACATAATCTGGCTTTGCTAGCCAAACAGGTATTGTTGCTGGATGATCGCTCAACTGTTGCTGTTGTTTTTTTAATTTTTATCCGAATAGAGGTGGAGAACTATAAAAATCAATACCTGATAGAATTTTTTTCATTTATGTTTTACTAAACAATAATCTAAGTTGCTAATCATTTTATGTATTTGAAGGTCCGACTCTTTGATAGTTCAAACTATTTAAAGGCTTTTGGAGTTGGAGATGTGTGGGTAGCTGTTGGATGGAGTAGTGATATTATTCCTGCTGCTAAACGCCTATCTAATGTTGCCGTCGTAGTTCCAAAGTCAGGAGCAAGTTTATGGGCAGATCTTTGGGTATTAATCTCACTGTTATCTTTTCCTTTTCAGGTTCTTATCTGTTAGATTAATGGTTTTAAGGAATTATTATGTAGAATGATTTAATACGGTATCTGGAAACTGGTAGTGAAATCCTCTCAATGGGAAATTTTCTATAAACTATTCAAATGAGATTCAGATGTACCTATTTAATTAGTCAATAATTAAAGGTGGTGCCTCATGTTTTTCAGTAAAGATTAATCATCAACAAAGTAAATATATTTTGTCGGTGGATATTTCACTCCAATAACATAGTTATAAAAAATTAGTCAATAATTTTATTTCCTTAGACACTAGGCATTGACATTTGTCTGCCCTCCCTTCTCAACCTTTGTTTTTGTTTTCCCAGACAATACCTGCTGCCTCTAGGATTCAAACAAATAAGATTGGTGGACGCATCAGGGGACCATCACCATTAATCCATCAGTGGATAGAGTTTTGTCTGCAAACTGCAAGAGCACTCCCCTTTAAGCAGGAGGTGATTCCGGGTGCCTCTCCCTCCCATCTTCAAGGTCATTCAACCAATGTCCCCGTGGAGTTAAACAAGGGTAGGCCAAGGTTAAATGGCAACTTAGTCAACGGAGCACCTCCACCAGATATCTTAGACAGGTGCGAGTTTCTAGAGCCATTATCTAATTCAACATTGTCAGATTACCATTGGCTGCTTACCTCTATCCAGAAACCTGGCCATGGATTGATACACCAAATGTATCAGAACATGTTGTCAGTGGTTAAATTTTCTGGGTGGTTTAATTCAAAGCTTACTTGAGTAGAGTTACTGAGCTGGGGGATATTAATCAAGGATCCGTGGCTAATGATTTGATTGAACAGAATCTTGAAAAGTTTACTTAAGTTGTTTAACACTTGTGGAAGCCCATTTTCTAGATTACAAGGTTAGAGGTTGTCGTTCAAGGCACAACAATGACGGGGTTGCATGACATCAGTATTGATTCTGCCCCCCATATGGTTGAAAGCAACAGGTTTTCTGTAAGATTCACCTGAAAAAAGTGATTTATGTACAAGTACATCAGGTTTATTCATATTACAAGCTCAACCAACTGCATGGATTCCTATTACACCTCTCAACCAACACAATAAAAATTTATTTCCATTACTCGTGTTCAAGATATACAATAAAAATAAGTTTTCGTCATGTATGTTAAGAGTATCATAGACAAAAGGAACAAGTTTTCACTGCGTATATGCTCAAGGTAGACACCGAAAATAAGTTTTAATCGTTTTGCGGCATCAATAGTTATAATAAACATGTTTATTTGTTTTTATCCACATACAAATAATTAACTATACACGTACATGCACGTAATTAATGATGATAATATGGTTAAAAAAAATTAAACGAATAAAAAATGAACGACGATAATCATTAGAGTTAATACAAAACATGTAGGTGAGAACCTAAAGACAAAGAGACATTAAACAATAAGAATTCCTCGCATTCACCGTTAGCATACAAAAGAACAAAATGATTGTACATAACCTAAGGCATTCCTTGGTGGATACCCATTTTCCTCCTAGACTTTAATATAGCAATATTAATGAAGGCATTTGGTAGCAAAGTATTATGGATCCGTTGGGTGGTGGCAAAACTGGTGCCTTACTAATTGCGATGGGTTCAGCAAGTTTCGTTATCACAATTTACCATCTCATTATCCTCTGTCGCACCCAGCGCCACGTCACCAACCAAAATGCACAACAACAACGACAACAACAAGGGCGGAGCACGGGAGGGAACACGGTGGTGCCGCACCTGATCCCAGCCCACAAGTACGAGAAGAAGAATAACGGTGGTGACGTGGAGGAAGATGGCACGTGTGCCGTGTGCCTGGGAGACTTCGAAGAGGGTGAAGAGTTGAGGACGCTGCCGGAGTGCATGCACGCTTTCCACGTGGCGTGCATAGATATGTGGCTCTACTCACATTCCAACTGTCCCGTTTGCCGGAGTAGTGCCACGCCTCCGTCCGCGCTGATCCACCGCTCGCCGGAGTTCGCTTCCGGTGACTTGAATGAGCCTCACACTCACGCCATGGAGATGCAAATAGCTATAGTTCTTGCGCCACGCTGAAATATGTTCATGTCACTTACTTGCATGTTGGTGGAATTTTATTCAAAATTACAAAATTGTAATTTTTATTAAGTTTCATCAAAGAGAGTGCCTGAAAAGGGATACAAAGATAAAGAAGTCAAGCAAGTTATTTGTATACCGTATGGTGGCCGACGTCCAGGCTGAACATCCGAACCCGTGAATGCTTAGGCCGAATATCCGAGTCCGTCGACCACTCATAAAGTGAATAAGACGCGTCGATGTGGTCGGCCAAGCTCAGGGCCTCCGCCAGGATGATTACGAAGAGCTTAATTAACATAATGCATCGGATAGCCCCCTAATTTTTCGGGGCTCAATCCTTAATCACGGCCCAATAAGAACACCTATAAATAGAGCCCCAACGAGGTATGTAACCAACTTTCAACTATCGCATTTATTACGCCTAGCACTTACTTGAGCGTTGGAGTGTCTTTGCAGGCACATCCCCCCGCTTCGGACTATTCGGATAGGATCGAGAAGACCCAGACCTAGACCCGACCCGCGACAATAAGGATAATTGAAGTGTGTATCCTAACACAAGAACATTTGGCACCCACCGTGGGGCCGAAGAGACGTTTCAACCCCTTTTTAACTCTACGACTGAGACCGAGATATGGTAGTAACGCTCAAAGGACAATCGACGTCGACTCAACCGATTCCTAACCCCGAGAATAGTCTCATCATGACTGGTCAAGAACGATGCCCGTATGGAATGCCCCAAACCCAATCGAAACCTGTGATACAAGAAATTCGGCCTCAAACCCAACCGGACCCGCATGCCGACCATGCCCGATGATTTGCGCGCATTACGCGAGGAAATGGCCGTTATCCGAAGACAAAGAGAGGCCGACGCCAGGGAGTTGGCCAAACTATGCCGCTAGAACGCTAAGCTTCGAAGCCTTAACCAGACATACGTGCCATCAACTCCTACTCTCCAAGAGGAGTCGGCATATCATGCCCCAACCGACCATGTAACCCGAACTCCGGTCACCTCTTTGATAGCTAACAAGGCCGACACCACCACTCACTCCCTAAGGCATCCTTTCTCTCGAAGAATAATGGAGGCAACCCTGCTAGACCATTGGAAGAGCATGCCGATCGAGAAGTACGACGGGTCTTCCGACCCCGAGGAACACTTGAACGTTTTCTTGACTCAAGCAACCCTCTCCACTCAAGACGACTCGGCTTTGTGTCGAATATTCCCCACGTCGCTAAAAGGAAGGGCTTTGAGTTGGTTCACGAGACTGCTGAGCGCCTCCATAGACTCGTTCAGCGAATTGTCGTCCCAGTTCACCCTACAATTCGCAACGAGTAAGCCGTACAGGACGACCTCGTTAGCCTTAGCGGGGGTCCGTCAGGAAAAGAAGGAAAGCCTGAGAGGTTTCAAGGACCGATTCAACAAGATTGCAATGGAGATTGGCGATCTTAATCCTGCCGTGGCATTGGACCGGCTGAGCACTACCCTCAGGCAGGGGCCATTCGTGAACAGTTTGTGCAAGAAGGCACCCGTTGATATGAACGACCTCCGGCGACGAGCCAAGAAGTACATGCAAATGGAGGAATTGGCGGAGACCCGAAACCAGGCCAGGGCCGAGGAGAGCTACGGCCGAAAAGAATCTGGCCGAGAGCCGATGAAAAAGACCCATGCTGAACAAGTTAATACTCGCGCCCCAAGAGGACCACATTACACTGCCTACACTCCCCTAAATGCGAGTAGGGCCAAGGTGATGGAGCAGGCCCTCGCTTCAGAAATCCTCGTGATGCCGAAAAGGGAGAACACTCCCCTGAGAGCTGACAAAGCGAAGACATGTCGGTTCCATCGAAACAGAGGACACTCGACTGAAGAATGCTCAGCATTGAAAGACAAACTTGAAGACCTCATCAAGCAAGGTCACCTAAAAAACTTTATCACCCTCCACGACCAGTCCGAAGAGACCACTCTCATGAAACCCACCAGCCGAGAGACCGATGTCGCCGATCCCGATCCGCCGAGAGGCAGGATCATACGCGGCATTATAGGGAGGATAACGAACGACCAAGGAAAATAATCAACAGAATAGTCGGAGGCTTTGCCGGGGGAGGTTCCACCTCTTCGGCAAGAAAAAGGCACCTCCGGGCAGTGCGATCAGTAAATAGTGTAAACCAGCCGAGAATGCCGAGGATGCCGCCAATAACCTTCTCCGATCAAGACTTTCGGGGCGTCGATCCCGTTCAAGACGATCCCATGGTGATTTCGGTCGAAATGCACAATTTCATCGTGAAGAAAACCTTGGTTGACCAAGGGAGCTCAGCCGACATCTTGTACTAGAATACTTTTGTGCAACTCGGAATCTTGGAGGAGAGCCTAGAACCATACCACGAACCATTGGTAGGCTTCTCGGGCGAAAGAGTGATGACGAGAGGATGCATTGACCTATACACCCGGTTCGGCTTCGATCAAAAGTCTTCCCGAGAGATCAAAATCCGTTATATTGTGGTGCACGCGAACACGTCCTACAACATCATCCTAGGCCGACCTTCAATCAATGCATTGGGGGCCATTGTTTCGACCCCTCACTTATGCATGAAGTTTCCATCAAGGGACGGGCAGGTAATTACTGTTCATGCCGATCAGAAGACGGCAAGGGAGTGTTACCTCTCTAACTTGAAGATGCGACCCATTGCCGACCCCCCGTCGACCACGAAAGGCGTAAATATGGTCGGATAAGAGACGATCGGGGACATTGACCTCGATCCCTGATTAGGTGAAGAAGAGAGGATCGAGCCCGCTGAAGACCTCATTCCTTTTCAGCTTGGCCGAGCACCTGAACAGGTCACAAGCATGGGATCCCAACTGAGCGAGGTCGACTCAAACCGAGTTAAGCATGTAGTTCGGGACAACCGGGATCTCTTTGCATGGACAGCTTCGGACATGTCGGGAATAAATCCCAAGTTTTTGTGCCACCGACTGGCTGTTTGCCAAGACGCCCGACTGGTTGCTCAAAAGAAGAGGAAAATGGGTGATGAAAAGAGGAAAGCCGCTAACACCAAAGTACAAAAATTGTTACAAGCCAAATGTGGTTTTAGTCAAAAAGTCGAGTGGAAAATGGAGAATGTGCACCGACTATACCGACCTCAACAAAGCCTGCCCCAAAGACGCTTACCCACTCCCTTGCATTGACCGACTGGTCGACGGCACGTCCGGACATTCCATCTTTAGCTTCCTTGACGCCTACTCCGGTTACAACCAGATAAAGATGCACCCGACCGACGAGGAAAAGACGGTGTTCATCACCAAGAACGCCAACTTCTGTTACAAGGACATGCCGTTCGGACTGAAAAATGCCGGAGCGACCTACCAAAGGCTAATGGACAAGGTGTTTCAAGGACAGATAGGGCGCAACATTGAAATCTATGTAGACGATATGGTGGTGAAGTCTAACTCGGTGGCTGACCACCTAGCAGACCTGGCCAAAATCTTCGGAGAGTTGCGCAAGCATAACATGAGACTTAACCCCGAAAAGTGCACTTTTGGAGTAAAAGGAGGAAATTTTTTGGGATTTATGCTATCAGCCAGAGGAATAGAGGCAAACTGAGATAAATGTCGAGCTATCTTAGATATGCGGAGTCCGAACAATCTCAAGGAAATGCAGCGGTTGTCCAGAAGGTTAGTTGCATTGTCCCGATTCCTCCCTCGCCTAGCTGACAAGATCAGCCCGATGACAAAGCTCTTGCGGAAAACTTCGGCCTTCTCGTGGAATGAGACGTGTGAAGGAGCCTTTACAGAATTGAAGACAACCTTGGCGTCGCCGCTGATCCTAACGAGGCCCGACCCCTCATGCCCACTAGAAGTGTACTTGGTCGTCTCAGAGGAAGCAATCAGCTCGGTCCTGGTACAGGAAAAGGAGGGCAGCCAAGTCCCTATATACTTTGTCAGCCGACTACTTCAAGACCCTGAAACCCGGTACCAGTTAATAGAAAAGGTGGCCCTATGCTTGGTACACACTTCCCAACGTGATAGACTATGGCCAAGGCCAAGGAATCCAAGAGGTGATATCCTAAAAGAACCAAGAGGAATGGGATGATCTTCAAGACCTTTTCATATATTTGTACAGTTTATGCATAGTCTTTTGTATAGGTTATTTTTGCCTTTGTATTGTGAGGCACTTTAGTTGCTTTTTCCTAGTGATTGTATATTGTTTTTAAGGTAGGTTACTTGGAGAGTCTAGCTCCATTTAACCTCCCTAGTTGATACTTTCATTTTGTATTTTTTCAGTAGGAAAAAGGGGGTGACATTTAGCAATGCTTGAGGGTGTACTTAGAAATTGGGCCTGAGTTGGGCCTAGGCAAAATTTTACATATTGGACTCATTTTGCTCCTAATTTTTCATAGATTTGATTTAGCTAGGTCTCATCATCATATGATGAACCTAACTAAACCAAATCAAGGATTTTCAAAATAAATCATGGAGCCATTTGAGACCAAGGCCGCCTAGCTCCAAGTGTTCTTCTTGGCCGAATTTCTCAAGCTTCTCCTCTTGGTTTTTGAAGCTTGCCTTGCAAGCTTCTAAACCAAGGGAGGTTAAGCCTACCTTACCATGGTTCTTAAGTGAACCATGGTCAAGGTTAGCTTCTCCTACAAGCTAGCTAAACCGTGGGAGTTTAAGTTAACCCTACCATGGTTCCTAGTGAACCATGGTTAAGGTTAGCTTCTCCTACAAGCTACCTTCCCCTATATATTTGATTTTCCTACTCTTGTACTCACTTTTGACAAATTTGAGAAATATAATCTAAATTTCTCTCCCACTCAAGAGTCATAAAAACCGAAGAGAAGCCTCACTCTAAGGATTCTCTCAAAGTGCTTCTACTTTTGGCTTGGTTCCTAAAGCTTCCTTCACAAGCTTAAGGAGTGGCCGAACCTCCTTCATAGACTTCACCTCCATTGAAGCTTCTTCAAAGGAGATTTCAGAGATCTTAAGGAGTAAACCTCAAGGCATTTCGGTCCTTAGCATGGAACTCTTGAAGAAACATCAATCTACTTCAACTAGTTCCATCACGACGCCTACGGCATTACTTCCAGAGCCATCGAGTCATTGTACACACTGATTGCCCAATTTCTAAGGTCCTAGGCAAACCTGAGTTAGCCGGGAGGATGATGGTTTGGTCTGTTGAGTTGTCACAATTCGACATCACCTTCAAGCCGCTGGGACCGATCAAAGCCCAATGCCTAGCCAACTTCGTGAACGAGCTGCTCCCGCATGGTCACTTCGAAGAACATTGGTGGACCCTCCATGTGGACGGCTCCTCGAACGGCCAGGGAAGTGGGGCAAGAGTAATTCTAGAAGGACCTAGGGGATAAATTTAGAACAATCCTTGCGTTTCTGGTTCAAAGCTTCAAACAATCAAGCTGAATATGAAGATCTACTGGCTGGATTAAGGCTGGCCGAGGACATGGGCGCCTCGCGGATCAAATGTCGAACCGACTCCAAGGTGGTGGCCGAGCAAGTGGGTGGTAATTTCCAAGTAAAAGACCACAACATGATGAAGTATTACCATGCCTACCAAAAATTGAGGGCAAACTTTCAGGAGGTGTCGGTCGAGCACATCCCGCGCGAGGACAACACCCGAGCCGATCAGTTGGCTAGGTTAGCCGCGACCAAGAAGCCGGGCCAATTAAGAACCATCATCCAGCAAGAGATCGACCACCCTAGTGTCGAGGCAGAAATGGTAGGTAGCGTCGACGCCGACCAAGCCAATCCCAACGCCCCCCCTAACTGGCGGGCCAAAATTAAAGCATTTCTCACCAAGGGGATCACACCGGACGACCCAACCGATGCCAAACGGTTGAGGACCCAAGCCAGTAGATATGTCATCATGGTTGGTCTGTTATACAGGCGTGGCTTCTCTACCCCGCTACTCAAATGCCCAGACCCCACCGAGGCCGACTACGTGATGTGAGAAGTTCACGAAGGTATTTGTGGAACGCACTCCGGAGCGAGAACGACCGTCTCCAAACTCTTACGAGTCGGGTACTATTGGCCGACCATGAGCACCGATTGCACAACGCTTGTGAAGAAGTGTTAGCCGTGTCAGAAGCACGGCAACTTGATCCACCAACCGGCCGAGCAACTACATTGCATCCCTTCCGCATGGCCGTTCGCCACGTGGGGGACCGACATACTTGGACCTTTTCCGGTTGCCAAGGGGCAATGTAAATTCCTCATCGTTGTCATGGACCTCTTCACCAAATGGATCGAAGCCAAGCCCTTGGCGTGCATCTCGGCTCATCAAGTTCAAAAATTCTTGTGGAAGAATATCATCACCCGGTTCGGCATCCTACACACCCTTGTGACCGACAATGGCCTTCAGTTCACTGACCGAAAAATCAACGAGTTCCTAGCCGGCCTAGGAATACAGCACAGGGTCACATCGGTCGAGCACCCACAAACGAACGGTCAGGCCGAGTCAGCCAATAAGGTTATCCTGACAGAGTTGAAGAAGCGACTAGGAGATGCGAAAGGAGCGTGGGCCGAGCAGTTGCCCAAAGTGTTGTGGGCCTACAGGTGCACACCCCAGTCGACTACACGGGAAACCCCTTTCCGAGAACTCACGCGCATGTACAAACCGAACACTCTCTAACCGAGAACTCACGCGCTCTGCACTATCAAATCGCTAATTTTAGACGAGCATGTACAAACCGAACACTCTCTAACCGAGAACTCACGCGCTCCGCACTGTATCAAATCGATAATTTCACGGACGAGCATGTACAAACCGAACAACCTCTAACCGAGAACTCTCACGCGATCTGCACGTGTATCAAATCGCTTTCACGGCCAAGCATGTTCAAACCGAACACTCTAATCAAACACCACGCTTCAATATCTGATCAAATCGCGAAGTCGGCCTCCTCGGCCAAGTATGAAGTCATTCTATTTTAACAATTAGGCATTTATAAACGGCAAAAAAGAAAATATTCCATTATGGCCGACCAAAACGACTACTTACAAAAAATAATCATCATCATCTACGCACCGGCACCAATGGCCAAAGTCATAAAAAGCACTTACGGCCCGGTTACAAAAGAAGCAAAAAGTCCTAATCCTAGCCTAACACTACAAAGCTGACCACTATACTGCTGTCGAGTCCTCGGGATTCCCATCATCGACCACATCAACAACCTGATCCTCCTCCTCGGTCGGTTCAACGGCAGCTTGAGTGGAAATGCCTTGACGAGGGGCCTCGGCGTCGGGCTGGGCCCCTTGAGGGAACTCAGCATAACTCATAAACTTACCACCGAGGAAGTCTCGGCTAACATCAAATTGAAAATCAGCAGGGACCTCGCAAAAGTGGTAAGCTTGCCTGACCGCATGTTGGAAGCCAGAATCATGTTGGGAGAGGATTTGCTCCGTGGCCTCGGCCTCAAACTTGGCGGCAGCCTCCTTCAATCGAGCGATCTCGTTCACGGACGCGGCAGCATCGGCCTTCATTCGTTGCACTGCCAACTTCAAGTCGTCGGCCTCCCTTCTATGGGCGTCGGCAACCCTCTTCAGTTCTTCAACCGACTCAGTTAACTTGGCATTCGCAGCCAACGCCTCTTTCACTGTGGCCTCGGCTTCCTTGAGTCGGCCATAGATCCTCTCCTCCGAAACGACATGCCTGTTCATAACGTGTTTGGCAACAAGGGAGGTCCGAGTATCAAGCTCACAGAAAAGCTTATACGCGGCCTTGGCAGATATGCCCTCCAAATATTGCAGCCCGCCCCCAGTAGCAAGGTCCAGACTGACCAAGTTCTCGGTTTGTACATTGGGAGCAAGGAAGTTCGAGACGGCGACGACGGTTGGGATGGCGAAGTTGCCGCAACCCGATTGCTCCAGTGATAACTGCTTCGAGCGCTTGGTAGAAGAGCTCGGACGCTCTGGCTCTATGTTGTGCTCGACAACCCTCACCCGCGAAGTGCTGCCCTTCTACCTGGCATCGGCCAAGGGTATGATCACGTGGGCGGGCTTATCTCGCATATTTTTCAAAGCTGACCTCGCCGGCGGGACCTTCCCGCTAGCCTTCGCCCTCTGAGCAAGCATAGCGGTCACATCTAACTTGCCTCCGGCCATTAAACCTGCAACAAAATAAATCTTAACATCAATTCAAAACACTACAAAATTACCGAAGCCTAAAACACATACCTAGCAAGGCCATCTCGAAATGAGACGTCTCAAAAATGTCCAAAAGGCCTCGGACAAGCAAGCCTTTCGATAATTGGTTGAGGAGATCCATGATCTCTTTGTCCTCGGCAGGGAGTTGGGATTCTGGTATCGCCTTAAAGCGCATCGGTCGCCTCGTCCAGTAAAAAGGAAATAAAGGAGTTCCGTCTCGGTCATAAAAGCAATTCTTCAATTCCGACCCCAACGGACTTTGAAGAAGCCATTCTTAAACCCCTTGTAGGAGGATGTAAATGCCCGGAGGAATCCCCGCTTTGGTACCTGAGCCAATGACACCCATTTCACCGGCTTGCTCGACCGGTAGATGTAATAATAAAGGAAGGCCAGGGGTCGGGGAGTGAGACCCAGGCACAGACATAGGTTATGAAATGCCTGCATTGCGGCCCAAGCGTTCGGATGCAACTGGGTCGGCGCCACGTTGAGTATCTGAAGCACCCCCATTTGAAAATCGTCGAAGGGCAACTGTATGCCGAGGTCATCGAACCAACACATGTAAGCGTAAAAGTGGTCATCTTCATCAAGCCCCGGCTCCAAAAACACGAAGTCCGTGTCCGGCCCATCGTCTACGCACCCCTCGGCGAGTAACGAAAACTCATCCTCACTCCCAAAGCACTTTTCCAAAGACACGAATGTGTCTAACAAACCTTGATCGGACAACTTGGAGAAGTAGATGCCGACCTCTCCATCCACCCATTCATACCCGGACATCTCAACCGTGCCATAATCAATCTTTGCCTTTGTCCGACTGCTCGGGCCTGCCACACCTTTACCTCGTGCATCGTCACGTACCTCCAACTCGTCTCCACTTACTTCGACCTGAATGGCCTTAGCATGCAGGTCAGGTTGGCCGACCCGACCTAAGCCTCTATCATCTACCTCGGTGGCCCGTGCCAAAGCCATAGCCAAGGTCACAGGAGGCGATACCTCGACCACTTCATCCCATCTATCTTCCTGCTCGGGGTGGTCGAAAGGGAATACCACTTCACATTGCAGCGGAGGCAACCTCGATATCTCACTCGAATCCGACCCCTCTCTATCTGACTCAGCGCCCGACGCCTCCGACGATGTCCAACTCCTAGCCGAAGAGTAACCCTTGTCCATTTATTACTAAAAATAAAGAATACAAAATTTACCTTGATCGGTGAGCTCGGACGAATTTGATTTCGAGAGCGCTCGGAAAATTTACAACAAGTAAATTCCCACGCAGCCCCCCGTATTTATAGGTGAGGTAAACGGGGGAGGTGAAAGGACGCCCCGAAACCCTAACCGTTCGATCTGGGCCATCCAACGGTCCAGATTTAGTAACCGTTGAGTCTGTAACCGCTAGGGCCAACGTGGCATGCCACACCCGCCGAGGTCTCGGTACCAGTTCCAACTGGTCATGGTCTCGGTGCAGGTTTTGCACGTCTAACTCCTCGGCTTAGGCATCATCCAAAAGAGGACTCGGCGTGACTTCGCACGTCTAAGTCCTCGGCCTAGGCATCATCCAAAAGAGGACTCTGCGTGACTTCGCACGTCTAAGTCCTCACCCTAGGCATCATCCAAAAGAGGTCTGGGCGTGACTTCGCACGTCTAAGTCCTCAGCCTAGGCATCATCCAAAAGAGGACTCGACGTGATTTTGCACGTCTAAGTCCTCGGTCTAGGCACCATCTATCAGAGGTCTCGGCGTGACTTTGCACGTCTAAGTCCTCGATCTAGGCATCATCCAAAAGAGGACTCGGCGTGACTTCGCACGTCTAAGTCCTCGGCCTAGACATCATCCAACAGAGTCCTCGGCATGAATTCCGTCATGGATTTTGACTTAAACTTTAGTTCACGAAATACCAGTAGAAACCCACCCTTATTATTCTCTAACATCGAGAACCACGTGCTTTGTACCGTCTTCGTCTTCCCCATCCTTCACGCTGCGGGGGTTGTATACCGTATGGTGGCCGACCAGGCCGAACACCCGAACCCGTGAATGCTTAGGCCGAATACCCGAGTCCACCGACCACTCATAAAGTGAATAAGACGTGTCGGTGTGGTCGGTCAAGCTCAGCACCTCCGCCAGGATGATTACGGAGAGCTTAATTAACATAATGCATCGGATTAGCCCCCTAATTTTCCGGGGCCCAATCCTTAATCACGGCCCAATAAGAACACCTATAAATAGAGCCCCAACGAGGTATGTAACCAACTTTCAACTACCGCATTTATTACGTCTAGCACTTACTTGAGCGTTGGAGTGTCTTTGCAGGCACACCCCCCCCCCGCTTCGGACTATTCGGATAGGATCGAGAAGACGCAGACCCAGACCCGACCCGGGACAATAAGGATAATTGAAGTGTGTATCCTAACATAGGAACAATTTGTTTAATAAACAACTTGGTGTATGAGTGAAGTTGAACAATGTTTTCAAGCCTGTCTATGTAACCAAATTAGCTTCCTTGTACGACACATCCTAGGAACAACTCTTACATTTTGTATATATATATATATATATATATATATATAAAGATATTTCTAGCTACCTTCAAAATTATCCTCAAAGGAATATACTACACCTCTTTCAAAAACCTCTATTATTCTCTAATAGCCATATGAAATTTGACATTCATTCTTTAATGGAAAACTTAACAATGGATAATGATTTTCTTACCACAAGTGAGGGGAATTTCTTCAAGAAAAAGAAAACTCTCCCCATTGATACCATATTCAAACTTCCTGTACCTATTTCAAATTCATCTTGGCCTCCAGGTATCCATAATGTGATTCATCATATTTTCTCCTATTGTAAAAAAATCTAGTATATGCATAATTATGATTGGTACATGCAGGTGGTGATTTTATAAGAGGGATAATTGATCTAGGTGGGTTGCAAGTGTCTCAAATATCAACATTCAACAAAGTTTGGGGCACCTATGGTGGTGGACCTGACAATAAAGGTTTCATCATGTTTGAACCATCAGGAATACCACAAGGTTTTTCTATGTTAGGTAGCTACTGTCAACCCAACAACAAGCCTCTTTTTGGATGAGTTCTTGTGTCAAAAAATGTATCTAAAAGTACAAACAACTCCACTTTAAAGCAACCAAATTGATTACACACTTATATGGAACAGTGCATCATTGAAGATTAGCCAAGATGGTCCCATCTATGTTTGGCATCCAATATCACCTGATGGGTACAAAGCTTTGGGCCATGTTGTCACCAACACACCAAACAAGCCTTCCCTTGACAAAATTAGGTGTGTAAGATCAGACCTCACTGACCAATGTGAAACAAGTTCATTGGTTTGAAAATCAGGAAGCTTCAGTGTTTATGATGTTAGACCCAGCAATAGGGGAATCCAAGCTCCTAGTGTTAGAGTAGGCACCTTTGTTGCTCAAAATGGGAGCACCATCAACCCTCCAAGTATTGCTTGTCCAAGTATTTCTTGTTTGAAAACCAACAATGCTATCCCAAAACATATGCCTAATCTACAACAAATCAAGGCAATACTCCAAGTTTACTCTCCAATTATGTGCTTGCACCCTGATGAAAAATACTTACCATCTTCTATGAATTGGTTTTTCTCCAACGGGGCACTACTATATAAGAAAGGGCAAGAGTCAAATCCTGTCACAATAGCACCAAATGGCACTAACCTCCCTCAAGATCATAACACTGATGGTGCCTATTGGTTGGACCTACTTGTTGACGCATCCAATAAAGAGAAGGTCAAGAAAGGAGATTTGCAAAGTGCTAAAAGTTATGTTCATGTGAAGCCAATGCTTGGAGGATTCACTGACATTGCAATATGGGTCTTCTACCCATTCAATGGGCCTTCAAGAGCTAAAGTTAAGTTCATTACTCTTTGATGGACCATGGGCCAAAGGCCCAATTGCAAGAGCTATGGCCAGGAGGATTCAGGAGGAGTTGGACATTTTGAAGTCTAGTAGGCTTTCTAAGCCCAAGGTATTCTTCACTTGGACTATTCTAACATGAAGAGAAGGCCTAGTTCCAATTGTAGATAATTTATACATAGTTCTCTTGTATAGGCTTAATTTTGCCTTTGTATTTGTGAGGCACTTTATTGCATTTTATTAGTCATTGTATAATGTTTCTAGGATAGGTTACTTGGGAACTTAGACTCCATTTAACCTAACCTAGAAGTAAATTCTTTTTCTATTTTTGAGTAGTAGGAGTGGGGGTGGCATTTAGCAATACTTGAGGGTGTGATTAATAATTACGCTAGAATTGGGCTTAGGCAAAATTTTACATATTAGACTTGTTTTACTCCTAATTTTTCAAGGATTTGATTTAGCTAGGTCTCATCAACATTAGATGAACCTAAATAAACCAAATCAACATTTTTCTCAAAATCGGATTGAGCAAAACAAGCCAAATGGCTGCCTAGCCTAGCTCACCTTCTTGGCCGAGTTTCTTCTTCACTCTCTTAAGCTTGAGAAGCTTGTGCTACAAGCTTCTCCTTAGCTTGTTTCCCAAGCAAGCTAAGTGAGAAGCTTGCTCCACAAGCTTCTAGACTCACTTGGACGGTCAAGTGACCTTACCATGGTTCCTAGTGAACCATGGTTAAGGTTAGCTTTCTCCTTGAGCTACCTATCCCTATATATTTGTAATTTTCACCTTGTAGCTCATTTTTGATGAATGAACTTCAGAATTTTATACAAATTCTCTCTTCTCAAAGTCACCAAAACCGTGGAGCTTCCTCTCCCTAGGTTTTCTCTCAAAGGTTCTTCAAACTTTTGAACAAGGTTCCTTGAGCTTCTTCATCTTCTTGGAGTGGCCGAACCTCCTAAGTGCTTCTCCACCATTGAAAACTCCTTCAAGGTGTTTCAAGCATCAAAACCGAGTCTCCTCAAGAGTGAAAAGGTCTTGGACGGATTGAATCTTGAAGAACAACAATCCTCTTTAAGTTTCTTCCATCATTTTTGGTATTTAGAGCTTTGGTGCTCTTGAGGTTATGTGTTCTAACTTTTCTTCTTGAATCCGTGTTGTTTCTTCCTTGTTCTATGTCAAATATTGTGTTTTCTGTATGGATCTAAGTCTAATACATATTTTGATGGATCCTTATGTCACATGTGAAGTAATTGATTCATGATTTTTGCTTGTTTCCTATCTTCTTGAATCAATTTGTTTGTGCGCCTAGGTTTCTATGCTTGTGCATTTTGTTTTTCTTGAGTCTTCTCCATTCCAATAGCATGAGTCTGTGATTGAACAATTCATATAGCATGTGTTTTGATTTTGAATCAATTGTTTTGTCTAGAAGTCATGTGTAGTCCTTTTAATGTCATTGAATCCTAGACTAGCTTGTTTAACCTTTGTTTTTGTGTTGTTTTGAGTCAAATACTTGGTGCAGTTTTTGTTTGATATTCTTGTGCCTACCTATATGTGCTTTTGATTTACATGTTTGAGTTCATAATTTGCTATTAGTTCTAGCAAATTTCCTAGAGTTAGGTTTCTTTTATGTCACGTTAAAAAGTTTGTCAAAAAAAAATTTTCTAAACATTATTCCTATTAGGTTTCTTTGAGTCTTGCTTTGTGGCTGAAACTTATAACACATTTTAAGTCCTCAAAACAAAGGCAAAACAGAGGTATTTGTGTTCTAAAAGCATTAGAAAAACAAAGGAAAGAGTGCTTGAAAAATGACCTAAAAATAGTACAAAATGCGTGAAGCACTAGAAAATAAGTTTTGCTAGCATACCTCTTGTTTTGTGGAAAATTTAGGCATCAATTTTATTCATTAAATCCGAGACTAATATTGATTGAAAAAGGCATTAAACTCCTGTGTCAAAAGAAAAAAAAAGTGCAAAAGAAATTACAAAAGAAAACAAAAAGAAAGAACACAAGAAAAAGCCAAGGAGTAGAAAATTTTTGACTAGTTTGCTCTCGGTTTTGGTTTGTGTTGAATGTTTGAAAACTGTCCAGCCACATATATCATTGCTTTGAGTCTTATTTTGTTTTGTAATCTTAGCTTTTATTTTGTGTGCTATTGTTAGGTTTTCCTTTGCTTTGAGTCTTGTTTTGTAATCGCTAGTGTCATTGTTAGGTTTTCCTTTGTGTGCTAACCTTTCTTTGGTGCCTTAATTTCTGCTTGTCAATTTTTGGAATTCCTTCTAATATTGTCTCATCTACTTCCACCATTTCGTGTAGTTGTTCCTAATTGTTCCTTTTCAGTTTTTGCATTAATATTCCAGCAACTTAAGGTGTATTGAGTGCTTCTTGAAGGTGTGGAAGGTCAAGTTCAAAGGAAGCCAACATTGAAGGCTTTTGGTGGTGACCTAGGAAGCTTGCTTCTCCATTGGAAGAAAGCTTTGAGAACCAAACACCTAGGAGTAACCAACATCAAGGTTACTTCTAAAAGAGAAGTGACACACTTGTGAGAGCTGCAACATTGGTGGCTGAATTGGAAGAAAAAGCAGCAATAAATTTTGAGAAAAATTTTTGAAAACAAGGAACTAGGAACAAATTTAGTGATGGAAATTTTGCTTTCAAAAATTTTCATTTCTAAATCCATCTCTAAATTTGTCACTAATTTAGTGGCTAATTTTGTTTTTCTTAAAAATTAGGTGCAGCCACTAATTTCATTTATTGTTAATTTCATTTAGCGTAAATTTGCATTTCCTTTGGAGTAAATTTGCATCTCATTTCTTGTAAATTTCAATTTCTTTCATTTTTTTTGTACAAGGCCTTTTTAGGAGTGTCTTGGAGTGATTTTGGTGTATCTCCATCTCTCCTTAGTGTTTTCAATTAGGTAAATCCGTTTAGTGCTTGTGAGAGTGGTCCTTGGAAGTCCTTGGTACTTTCCAAGCTCTCACATAGGGTTACTTGCTTTAAACGCCTAGTTTATGTTTTCTTGTCTTTAGGTTTTCAAGCAATTTATGTTTTCAGCAATTTAAGTTTTCAAGAAAGTTATGTTTTCATGCCATTTATGTTTTCAAGCAATTTATGTTTTCAAGTCTTGAATAATTGTACACATTAGGCACTTGTTTGTTATTTCCTTTTTGAAATGTTCTTTGTGAAAATTGCTTTGTGCAAGACAAAAGTACAAGGGGGTTTAGAGATTTTTACTTGAAGAGGCTTGGTTATTAAGTGACTCTTTGTAGCTCACCTCCCTCCATAGTTCAATTTGTACTCTTAGACCTCTAGGTGCCAAGTCAAGCACTTCAAAAAAATATTATTTTCCTTAAAAATTATTTTTGTGTGAAAATACTTTTTGTTTAAAAATGTCTCAAAACTCTGACTATAGTGAAAGTGATGGCTCTCCAAAAAGTCTTTCTTATATCACTAAAGAGCTAAAATCACTTAAACTATGGAGGAAGCAAGAAGCCATTCAAAAATAAAAGGATAAAATTGAAAGAGAGGCTCAACTTGCTATCCTTGAAGAGGATTTGAGGATTCTTAGACAAGAAAAGGGAAAACTTAAAGAAGAGATGAGAAAACAAAAGAGAAGGAGTAGGAGCTCACACTCTCAATATTCTTCTCCCAATGAGAGTCTAAACATGGGAAACCACTATCAACCTCCTCCTAGGAGAACCATTAAACCTAGGGAAGTCAAAGTTGACCTCCCACAATTTTTTGGAAATGATGATGTGGAATCATATCTAGATTGGGAGATGAAAGTTGAGCAACTCTTTGCTTGCCACAAGGTGAGTGAAGAGAGGAAAGTCCCTCTGGCTACCCTTAGCTTCCAAGGGCATGCCATGTATTGGTCGACAACCTTAGAGAGAGAAAGGCACTTCTATAATGACCCTCCTATCCAATATTGGAATGATCTTAATTTAGAGTGCCATGAGGAGGAGGCATATTCCCACCTATTATGGAAGGGAGCTTATGAATAAGCTCCAAAGGCTCCAACAAAGAGATGTGTTTGTAGAATAGTACAGGCAACAAATGGAGCTTTACATGATGAGGGCTTGCATTAGAGAAGAGGAAGCTACTATGTAGCTAGATTCTTTAGTGGTCTTAACTTAGAGATAAGAGACCAGGTGGAGCTACTACCCTACAGGGACCTAAATGACTTGGTCCAACTTTGTGTAACAACAGAAAATGAGAAAATCCTCTTTTAAAAGAGAAAGCTCCCACTCTTCATCCCTAAGAAAAGATCACAAGAGGGAGGGAAAACATATTGAAAAGAAGAAAGCTTTTGAACCCTCCAAGGATCTAGTTAGAGAAAAAGGAAGAGAAAAAGGCAAAGAAAAAGGGAAGGACACTCCACACACTAGTTCTAGGACTAGTGATATTAAATTCTTTAAGTGTTTAGGGAGAGGCCACATTGCCTCCCAATGTCCCACAAAGAAAGTTATCATCATGAGGGTACATGACAATTATAGTAGTCAAAAAGAGACTACTACTTCCTCTAGTGATAGTGAGGAAGAAGCAAGTGAGCATGAGGAAAATGTGGAGGTTACTTTTCCTTATGAAGGGGAGCTCTTAATGATTAGGAGACTCCTCAACAACCAACCAAGTGGTACTATATCACAAAGGGAGAACATATTTCATACAAGATGCAATGTTTTAAATAATGCATGTTCTCTCATTGTTGATAGTGGATTATGGTGCAACTGTTGTAGCACTAGGTTGGTTGAGAAGTTGGGCTTAACTACTAGTCCCCATCCTAAACCTTATCAACTTCATTGGCTTAATGAGGATGGTGACCTAATAGTTGACCAACAAGTAAAGGTCAAGCTTTCCATTGGGAAGTATGAAGATGAGGTGCTATGTGATATAGTACCAATGGAAGCTTGTCATATCTTGTTAGGAAGGTCGTGACAATATGATAAGAAAACTATGCACAATGGCCTTACTAATGAGATATCCTTTACACATAAGGAAAAGAAATTTGTGCTTCATCCTCTTTCTCCTCAACACGTGGCAGAGGATCAAGCACAAATGAAATTCAAAAGAGAAGGTGAAAGAAAATTTCAAAAAAAAAAAAAAAAAGAGAAAAAAAAGTCCATGAAAACTAGGGATAAAGAGAATTCTAGAGAGAAAGGAGTCCCCTCTCTAGAAGTTGTTAATCAAGAGAAAAACATTTCAAAACAAACTCTCTTGATTAAAAAACCCTATTTTATCCTCTTATGTACAGGGACTCTAACTTGCACTGCCACATCTAGTGGGCATGAGACTCTTCCAAAGGGGGCTAATGATGAGATTCCACTTGTGAAATCTCAAGAATTCCTTCAATGCTTCTCGGATTCCTTGGAGAGATATCAAGGATGAAGACTCTAAGAAGCACCAATGTGACCTAGGCTTGCTCTTGCTAAGTCCGGAAGAAGATGAGTGATCCTAGCTCTACAAAGAGAGGAGCTCAAAAAGGGTAGAGAAAGGATCAAGTGACATTCGGAGGGAGAGAGTTCTAAGAGGAGAAATCTCATGTATATAATCCAAAAGTGGCTACAAGTCTCGGCCATGTAGAATATATAGGGAAAAATTAGGTTAAGTGAACCATGGGTTAGCCTAAGGTTAAGTGAAACCATGGTATGACACATAACCTCAAGAGCACCAAGGCTCTGATACCAAAAATGATGGAACATCTTGAAAAAGATTGTTGTTTCTCCAAGTTGAACCGTCCAAATCCCTTCTTCTCTTGAGTTTCTTCACGTCAATGGAGGAATGAAGGAGATTCAAGCTTCAAATCTTGAAGATGCAACTCAAAGAGGTTCGGTTTCTCTAGAAGGAGAGAAACTTGAGGAACCAAGCACAAAGGAGAAGTTCCTTTGTGAAGCTTCTAGGAGAAGGAAGATTCTCCATGATTTTTGGGACTCTTGAATGAGAGAGAATTTCTGAATTCTTATTCTCATATATGTCAAAAATGAGAGAAAGAGTTGGAGTTACAAATATATAGAAGGAGGTAGCTTAGGGAGCAAGCTAACCTTAACCATGGTTCACTAGGAACCATGGTTGGGTTGTTTGACCGTCCAAGCTAGTTAAGAAACTTGTGGAGCAAGCTTCTCACTTAGCTTGCTTGGGAAGCAAGCTAAGGAGAAGCTTGTAGCACAAGCTTCTCAAAGCTTTGAAGGTAGGGAAGAAATTCGGCCAAGGAAAGGAGACTAGGCAAGCTAGGCGGCCAAAGGTCCATTTTGCTCACTTTGATTGTTTCAAAAATTTTGTCTAGGCTCAATTCTGACCCAATTACTAGTCACACCCTCAAGCATTACTAAATGTCACCCCCACTTCTACTACTGAAAAAATAGAAAATGAGTGTACTTCAAAATTAGGTTAAATGGAGTAAAAGTCTCCAAGTAACCTACCCTAAAAATAATATACAATGATCTACAACATGAAATAAAGTGCCTCACAAATACAAAGACAAAAATAAGCCTATACAAGGAATCTATGTACAAACTATATACAATTAGAACTATGTTTCCTCTTCATGATAGAGTAGTCCAAATGAAGAGTACCTTGGGCTTAGAGAGCCCACTGGTCTTAAAGTTGTTCATTCCCCATGCATAGATTTTGTTGTCTCATGAACGTCAACTCTAAGGCAACCTTGGTCCACCATGCAACTGTCCACGTTAATGTCGTCAACACTAGTACCAGATACAACTGAATGATGAGAAATATCGTTAGAGTGGGATTCAACACCATTATCACCATGAACATGTAATTGTGGAACTTTGGTACATTATGACTAACATGTCCATAACACCCATAATATGTGCATATAATGTGAAGACCCTCATACTCAACATTGTACCATTGATCTCTCACTTTAATCTTGCCCACAACTATTTCAACACAAACTCGGGCTGATTGACTATAGTAAGGCTCTTTTTAAAATTAATTATGTAAATAGGGTTGTTTTGAAATTATTTACACCTTCGAGATAGTTTACTACAGTGTCGCTAAGGAACATAGCGACACTAGTGCCACGTGTAATATTTTTTTTTAGAAGCCATGAAAGACATGCTGTAAAAGTCGTCAGAGTCGGTAGCACTTTAACTAAAGTCGCTACAGCCAGTAACAACACACAATGGCTTAATGTTATATCTACTAAGTCGCTACAGGCTATAGTGCCAAGAATTTTTTTTTAAAAAAAATAATTAAATGAAGTCGCTAGAGGCTATAACGACATCAATTAATTATTTTTTTAAAAAAATTATTTAAAATTATTTAATAATTTTTAAGACTAACATAAATTGTTTTAAAATAAAGAAAAAAATTCATTTTTAAATTGAATTATTTAATATAAAAAATATTATTATAAAATATATAATGGTAAATATATATATATATATATATATATATAATAAAGTAAGTAAATTTTTTTACTAACAGCAAAATATAAATTTTTCATAAATTATTAAATAAATAAAATTAATTTATAAATATTAATTTTAAAATTTATTTTATATAATATGTAAACATATTAAATTTTTTAAAATATTCATTTATGTTTTAAAAAATAAACATAATATAATTTGAAAATTTTAAATTTAGAAATAATTAAATAATTTTAATTGTACGAAGTCATTACAAATTATAATGTCTAAATTCTTTTTATAAAAAATAATTGAACGAAGTTTTTACAGATTAATTATTTTTTTTTAAAAATAATTTAGTTAAATTTTTAAGATATGACATTTGTAAGAGAATTAAATTTATTTAATAATTTTTAAGACTAAGATAAATTATTAAAAAAAATAAAAAATAAATTCATTTATAAATTGAATTATTTAATATGAAAAATATGATTATAATATATATATATATATATATAATTATAAATATAAATATAATAAAATAAGTATTTTTTTTATTAACAGTATAATATAAATTTTTCATAAGTTATTAAATAAATAAAATTATTTTATAAATATTGATTAAAAATATTAAACATAAAGTCACTATTTTCCTTAGAAACATAATTGTATTTTTAAAATTTGTTATATAATATGTAAATATATTAAAATTTGTAATATATTAATTTATGTTTTAAAAAATGAAAGTAATATAATTTAGAAAAATAAATTTAAAAATAATTAAATAATTTTATTTATACGAAGTCGCTTTAAACTATAACTTTTAAAAAAGATTTTTATAAAAAAAAGTAATTAAATAAAGTCGTTACATGCTATAACGACATCAATAATTATTTTTTAAAAAAATAATTTATTTAAATTTTTAACATATAACATTTTTTAAAAAATTAAATTTATTTAATAAATCTTAAAGTTAACATAAATTGTTAAAAAATAAAGCAAAAAATAAATTTATTTTTGAATTGAATTATTTAATATAAGAAATATAATTATAAAAAAAATATAATTTTTACTGTTTGGGTGTCACATGTTGAATCCCTATTGGTTGGTTTTGTGATGAAAATGACACGTGGAAATCATGCAATGAGGAAGGTGCAGTACCTCATTTTTTTATTTTTTTTTATTTCCAGATTTATTTTAATAATTTATTTTCACTTTATTTTTAATTTTATAATTCATTTTTTTCTTTTGCATTGTTTTACATTTTTTCCTTCACTTATTTTTTTTCTTTTCCTTTTTTTTTTCTTTTCAGATTTATTTAACAATTTTTGCTCACTTTTTTTTAATTATACAATTTTTTTTCTCTTGCATTTTTTTTATTTTTTTTTCCTTCATTTTTTTTCTTTTCATCTTTTACACATTTTTTATTTTCTGATTTCTTGTTATTTTTTTCACTTTGTTTTTCTTCTGTGACTCAGTTTTTTTTTTTTTTTTTTTCATTTTTAACGGCTTTTTTTCTATAGTTTTTTTTTCACTTTTAAAAAAATTTCTTTATAAAAATGGATTTTTTAATGTTAATTATTTTTATTTAAATTTATTTTATAAAGTACTATTAATGTCGTTATAGTCTGATCCACATTTTTTTTTTCATATTTTTCATTTTCATTTTCATTTTTTAACATTTTTTTAACATATTTTTTCCAGTTTTTTAAAAGTTTTTGTTTATAAAAGTAGAGTTTTATGAATGGTAATTATTTTTATTTATATTTATTTTCAAAATATTACTAATTTATTTTGGTTCAATGAACTATTCTGGGTTATTTTTAAAAAAATTATTTTTTTTGTAAATTATTAAAATATTTTAAATGATCAGTTCTAAAATAAATTTATTTAAAAATATTTATTTTTTATTTTTGCAAAAATAAAAATAAAATTTTTTTTAAGTCATTTGAGAAGTTGAAATAACTAGTGGCAACATCTACACCACTAAATTCAAGCTATTTAAAAAAAAAAAAAAAATATACGTGCTATTAATGTCGTTGTGATAATTCTAAAATAGCTTCATTTACATAATTAGTTTTAAAAAAAACTTACAATGGTCAATCAACCCACAAACTCGTGCAAATCTGCCCCTCTCAATCGTATAGTGTTTCGATCAACTTTAACCAGAACTCCAATAGTAAAAGCCATGGCAAGGAGGACGCTTTCATCATAATATAAAACATTTAGCCCTGGATTTAGGATAAATAAAATATATTATAATATAAAAATTATTTTTTATTTATTAATAATTTATCTTAAAATATTTAAATTTAATTTATAAATTATTATAATAAATAAAAATCAAATTATATATAAAATTAAAAGAATCCTAAAAAAACTCTCTTGTCGAAGAAAAATTCTTAAAAATATTTTCGAGCAAGATTATTATTTGTGTTATATATATATTAATTGATTTGTAAGTTACATTTAATAATTTTAAATTAAATTATAAATATTTAAAATTATCTTACATCATAATATAAAATATTTTTATAAATATAAATATGATATATATTTATATAAATTTTATATTAATATTTAAAAAATAATCTATATAATAAATAATTAGCACGTAGAAATACATAAATACATATATTTAAGTGTTAGCTTTTAAAGAAATATGAAATCATGAAAGAATTAAACAAGGTCTTTTTTTTTTTATGATAATTAAACAAGGTCTTTTTGTAATTTTAAAAAGTATTTTTAAGTAAATAAATAAATGAATAATCTCCTGTCACCAGAAAAAACTCACACATCGGAGCTAACAGAATTTTTTTTATGAGGCCCGTTAAAGGTCTAACGGGCTGGGTTGGCCCATTTGAGAAGTCTCTTTTAAAAACCTAACACTAACCCTTCCTCTCTTTGCCGAGCGTATCTGCGCAGCTGCAGCCACACAGGAAGCTCCTTGGCGTTTCAACTGAAGAACCATCCGCAGGTTCCTTTACCACTCCCTCCTCTTCATCACTTTCACACTTTTATTTTCTCTCAAATTATTAAGCTTCTTTCTTTGGGTTAAAAGCCCTTGAAATAGGTCCAATGTATATTCAGATGTATATGTTTTGTTCACTGTTGTTGTAAAACATTTACACAAACATTCCATTAAATTGATGTTTGTATAAAAATTTACAGTGAAAGATTATAAACGGTGATAGTCATTTATGTATGAAAGATGATGATAATGGTTGATAGATTGGATCTTTTCTTTTGGTATCATTGTAGCATGATTTGTTATGCAGAATATCAAGTGGGTATGGGTTTAGTTAGGGTGACATGGTATGTTTAATTGGACTTTGTAGTTGATTTGTCTTTTTATATGATGTTATGTTGACCCTGTGATTTTCTTTGTTCTATTATTGTTATTTTTTTCATTCATAGGTAAGTCATGGTTAAGCATAACAACGTGATCCCAAATGGGCACTTCAAAAAGCACTGGCAAAACTATGTGAAGACTTGGTTTAATCAACCAGCAAGGAAGACCAGAAGACGGTTAGGTAAATTTTACCTTATTTCTTGTTCTTTTTTTAATATTGTTGTGATAATTAGTTAATCAATTTGGCTTAATACTTGTTTTTCAAGAAACTAGCACATGGTTGTGTGACTAATGATTGTTGTGTTTTCAGCTCGGCAGAAGAAGGCTGTCAAGATTTTCCCCAGGCCAACTGGTGGACCTCTGAGGCCTGTTGTTCACGGTCAAACTTTGAAATACAACATGAAAGTAAGAGCTGGGAGAGGATTTTCTCTTGAAGAGTTGAAGGTAAAATGACTTATTCTTCCCCCACTCTCCCAAAAGCACCTATTAGGCAGCTACCAAGTTATGGCTTACAATAATTCCATGATTGGTGGGGGTAACTAGGGTGTTGTTAATGTTATCAAATACCAATGAACTTGACTGTTATAGCCTTATAGCTGTCTGTACCTGTCATGCTAAGGCTGCTACTTTGGTACATGAATATCTGAAGTTAACAAAGAGATGCCTGTGCATTATTTCTTGTTGGCTTCTTACTATGGAAGAGCTTTATATTGTACCCCACGAACATTTCATTGCTAGTTATGCTGTATGTAGTTTTGATTTCTTTCAAAATTATAAATGATCTTTGTTTTCATTCAGTTTATAAATGAAAAACTAAGCTAGTAATTACATTTAAAATGTGTAAAACATCTGAAATTCTGTCTCTAATTATTCTTCCTGACAATAATTCTTTTGTTTGTTCTAGGCTGCTGGTATTCCCAAAAAACTTGCTCCAACTATTGGCATTGCTGTTGATCATCGCCGCAAGAATCGTTCTTTGGAGAGTATGCAGGCTAATGTGCAGAGGCTGAAAACTTATAAGGCCAAGTTGGTTGTGTTCCCAAGACGGGCACGCAAGGTCAAGGTAATATGCTTATTTCTTTAATTATTAGTTTGGTGATTATGTGTGCTTTCTATTTTATGTTGATCCTTTCTTTGAAGTTGGCAACAAAATCAAGGTTTGAGGTTTTTATAGCCCTAATTTTATTTTTCTTTTGCAGGCTGGTGATTCTAGCCCTGAAGAACTGGCAAATGCCACTCAAGTTCAGGGTCCATTCTTGCCCATAGTGAGGGAGAAGCCATCTGTTGATCTTGTTAAGGTAACAGATGAAATGAAAGCATTCAAAGCATATTATAAGCTTCGTCTGGAACGCACCAACAAACGCCACTATGGTGCCCGCCTAAAGAAAGCTGCTGAAGCTGAAAAAGAAGATAAGAAATGATGTCCTTGAGAAGCTAGTTTGTAATCCATATTGTAGTTGGGAGAAATTTTTGTTTGAGATTCTGCACTTTAGCTTTATGATGATCATGAGTTTTAAAATATCACTCTTACAGTTTTTTTGTCGAACTCAAGTCTGTTAATTGAGTTATTACTCTTGTTTTGTTTTTCTTTGATCTATCCTCTTTTTGGTTGTTCTAGTTGTGTTTTTTAATTGCTGGCATGCATGTTTTTCAGGAATACAACTGGATCTTCCTTTAGCTATATTGCTGTCTTTAGCATCACTAACTAATTTCATGTCTTCACACTATAGCCGGATAGGACACTATTTAACCTTGTATCATGTTGTAAAGCGTCTTTCAGAGTAATGATGTGATAGAAACAACTCAAATATCATGGATCAATTTAAATACAACTCGAAGTTGTGGTGGCAAATTGTCTGTTTTTTAGCAAGTGGATTTGAGCTTTTCAGCTGATATTGCCCTTGATTGATCAAATTGATCTTGGTTTTTCTCAATTATATCACAATTGGAGGTTAGTAGAAGCAATTTTGCTAAAATTGTTTATGTGCATGTTGTTGCCGACAAGGCCTTGGATAATGTTGCAGAGACTACCATATTATGCAAAATTACATGTTGAACGTGCTTATTATAATAATATAATCAAAATTTATAATAAATTACATAAGTAAATACTATGTTTGAATTATAATTTATATTTAAAAATTGTACAAAAGATATTTTAAACATAAATTATTTTAATTTTTATGATAAATAATTTATATTGTAACATAATTATTCTTATTTATTGATAATTTATTTTAAAATATTAATATTTAGTTTATAAATAATTATAATAAATAAAAAATTTAATTAGATTAAAAGTTAAATATTTACAATTTTTTGTAAAATCAAATCTTCTAAAATTATTCCTTACACGTGTTTAATATATAATATATATAGGGATTGATGCGATTGGCATGAGCAACGGGTAAAACCAACTTATATAGTGGCACATTAAGGAACTCCCAATCAAGTGATGAGGCATAAAACGACTCTAGTATTGATTATTGATTATTGATTTGTTGGCTAATGAAATTCCTATGGCTTTTATTTTGGATAATGCATGGTACCAATGTATCATTGAATTGAATGCTTATACTAGTCACTTGTGTGAAATAGTATACCTAAGCTATAAATGTCTTATGGTCTTTTATACTTATTCCCCCTGCCTAATACAATTCGATGTTAATAAAAGGAAGAAAGAAAATACAACCAAATGTATAAGAGAGCGTGAGAGAGAAAGAGGCATCACTAAGAAAAAATATCACATACATGAAGGCCGAGGGAAAGATTGCGAGTGTCTTCAACTATCCCATTATCTCAGATAAATATTAAACTTTTTTGCAAGCTTAACAAAAGTGATTTTTTCTCAGTATACACATTTTTTTAATTCAAAAAACAAAATAAACTATCATAAGGAAATGTCCTTTTAAGATATGCCAAGTGTTTGGATTGATACTTATAGAGGTGGGAGGCCTATGATACTTATAGAGGAAAAGGAAAGGAGATAGGGTTGCATTTAGAGTGCATGGCTGAGTAATGCAAGTCCAAATGTACTCAAATGTATCTTAAATGAACCCTAAATGCAAGTATGACTCCTTCCTCCCTAAAAGACTAAAGTACCCTTTGACCTAAAAAAGAAAAGAAGTGGACTTTCACCTCACGAGTTAAGGTTTAAGTCCTAAAAATAAATCTCAGTATAAGTGCCCCATAATACAAAGGCAAAATGGAAAATACAAACAAAATAAATCTTACCATTTAGGGTACCCAAAATACAAGGGTAAAATAGGAAATGAAATAGAAAGCAATAAATCTTATACTAATAATATCAAGGTTTAGGAAATGATCAGTACTTTACACTCATGATGAGCACAGCTCTAGGCATGATAGCTCCTCTATCATCCTCTACTCTCCTAATTATGAACTTAGTGATGGATCTCACATGTAATTTTAAGGATAGTCTTGTATTCAAACATAATCTAACATTTAAAATTAAAGTATTCCAACATTTAAAACTACAGTAGTCCTTCAAACGTAACTAAATTATTTGAGTTACAATCATTATTCAAGTAGTCTTTAATTCACGCATTTTTGTGTTACTAATAAAATTAATATTTTAAAATAATGCTAAGATGATGATGATGATAATAATAATAATAATAATAATAATAATAATAATAATCTATAATATATATAAAGGCGATAACTTGTTTTGGTGTAGGGATTTTTTAGACAATTTTATCCTTAACTTTTTAAATCATAAAAAATAATATTAAAAATTAATTATCCTTATAAATACAAGACTTAAACTTCAGACTTTAAGATTTGAGGGCTAAGCATAGTACCAATTAATTTAGAAAGAATTGATTATTTTTAAATATTTTATTAAATAAAATATAGAAACACTATCTTACCTCACTAGTAATAATCATTTTAATTGGCTCGATTTCTAAATTATCATATTTGAAAAATACAAATCCGTGATCCAAACAAATTAAAGTCAAATTTAATTTATTTGGATTGAAACAATAAAAAAATCAAATCAACTTAGTTGATTAAATTTTGATCATCAGTTTTGTTAGATTGCCAAATCAACGAACACTCATGTTAAACATCATTCTAATAGATTACAAGAGTTTTTGAGAATTTTTCTACCAAAGTTTCTCTATTAGAAGGAAACAGAAAAAAAAAAACTTATTTTTAGTAGAAATTTCTTAAAAATAAAAAATAAAAAACCTCTTAAATTCTTATATACTCGTACATTGTCTTGAACTCTTCACCCTCCTCGAACTCTCCCAAGCCCAAGTGTGAAGGTTGTAAATTGAGGTCGTGATTGTGCTCTTGGCACGATGTTTAGTGTAGGAGGAAACCGTGGATAAGAAGGGTTGAAAGAGTTGCAATTGTGATAACGTTGCAATCGTGAAAAGCCCAAAAATCTTGATGTCGTTGTATGCAAAATCATGGTTGAAGACTGTCTTTTAAAACATTGACAAGTGCCATCTTTGTGACCATCATCAGCTACGTCCTCATGATGCTTCTTCTTGTCATACTTGTGGGCTGGAATCTCATAATGAGACATCCTTTCCATGCTCGCTGCTTTTGCTAATGCCTTTTGGTAAGCTTTGATGCTATATTTCTCGTTGTACAACATCTTGGTTATGAGATAGTACACTGCTACCAGACAACCACTGAAAAACATTGCAATTACTATGAGCACAGTGAACAATGTCTGATAATTAATCGCCATAGATGAGAGTGAAAGAAAGATATGTAACATTGAATATTTGAATTCAGACCAAGACGTACTATAAAAAGAAACCAAGGCCGGTTTAACTCATGTACTAAATCATCTTGTTTACCACGGTGAATACAAGAGTCTTGTTATTTTATGTCCTTATCTACGAGGTTCTGATGTAGACATTTTGTAGTTTATTTTCTAATTTGTTCATGCATTGATGATATATTTTAGTTCGTGCACTAATAAACACAATCATTGTTGCATTGCATTGTTGAGTGAATTACACTAGCTATTGTCATTCTCTCATCCTATATTGCAATATATCCAATTTAGTTTGCTTAATATAACATAATTAAAATTAATTACACTCTATTATTTTAGAAATAAAGTATACACTTTTTTTTTAAAATACATAATTTAATTTAATCACATTTAAAAATATTTTTTTTAAAATATTCTAAAATATTTTTAATTTATTAAGTTATTCTTCATTCACTTAAAATATTAAGTATTTTCTATATTAATGTTTCTTCTCTTTAACTTAAAACTTTATTTATTAAATTAAGAGTCTCTCACCAATTAAGAGATTCAATTTTTGTCACTATCATATTAAGGGGTCTACTTGAGGAAATATGACCATGTATCAAATAGAATTTTAATGATCCATGTCTTGAAAAATGCAAACTCAAACCGAATCTTTAGTCATCTCAAACAAACCTAATATTCAAACCTATTATCTAATAAAAAAAAATTACTTTTAATAAATGACTATTCTACAACAATATTTAATATTGCTATATAGTAAGTAGTATATAAAATACTAGCAATGACATTCAAATGAAAAAAAGAGTTTATGATTATAACACTACAAGAAATTCGTCATTTTGCGGCGGTTTTTTTTTCATATTGCGGCGGTTTTCGCCCCCCTCAAAATAAATAATGGCGTTTTATAAAAACGTCGCAGTTACGTTCGCCACTAGCATTATACGGCGATTTTTATCAACCTCCGCTACCTTTTCCATTCTGCGGCGGTTTGTTTAGCAGGGATTTTTGACCTCCTCAATTTGAATATGTTTTTTTTTATTTCACAATATATTTTATTTTTTTAATCTAAATTACATTTAACCTGTATACAGAAAAATAAGGAGGCACTCATAACATAATCCAAATCTCATTGGATAATATTAACTTTTTTATAAGAAAAAAAAGAAATTAATGAGAATACAAACTATCAATAGAAACCCATAATATAGACAACAAGATGTCAAATAATAAAGAAAATAACAACATAAAAAATAATGATAATGAAACATTTGATATCTGTGACAACAAGACCACATTGAGTGGACAATTTAAATTCAAATTTATGCTCCATCCATAATAGTAATGGACAATGGATTGATAATAATGAAAGTTACATAACTACAAAAGAGTAACAACAAGCAAAGCTAATTTAGAAGTCCAAAGTTGACAGCAAATACAACACCACAATATATAACCAAAAGAAACTAAGTTTTTACAACACTTTATAAATTCAAAAATCATGATAACCTAAAGCAATCTACTATATAAGAAACTAGGTCTAAATATTAGACTGACTATTCAAGTTGCTACCACCAGATGATCCTCTAGCATCTAATGGCGATTCAGGTTCACTTCCAATATCACTAGGCTGAAATAAGAAAAATAAATTAGTATCAGTACAATTTAGAGATAAAGGATGTATAATTTAGTCTTAATATATAATTCCATAATTCAAGTACAATCTCCGAGATCAAACTAATAAGTATCTTAAGAAATAATTTGACTTAAAAAGAAAAAAATCAAACCAAAATTAAAGTAAAAGAAGAGATGAGATTTAACTTACTTCAAAATAATTTAAGAATCTTTCCATTCAACTACTAACTATATTTTATTAAAGTTTCGTAAAATGCATACAACTATACTTTTTCTCGCAGTAAAAAGAAAAAATAATAAAAAATAAACCCTATAACTTTTATTATAATTTATGACAATATCTCTTATAAGAATCACATCTTAACGTTTTTCAAATAAATGATGAGTGTTAATAGGTCAATGTAAGGAAAAGAAAGAAATAAAAAAGAGAGATGAAAACAAAAAAGTCCCCAATAATGCATGATCTAGAATTAATTAATTTAATATATTATTTTTAAATATATGATTTATTTTAATCATTATTTAATTAAAATATGGTCACAATATAAATATGTTTTACAGGTATTTAAAACTATATTATTGTACATATGATAAAATCATTACCTTTTGTGATAATTATTGTAAAAAATATATATAAATGATTTTTAATTGATTGAAAATTACAAGATCGTTAGTGTGTAATAAACTAATAATACATGAAAATTAAACTTTCTAATCATAAATACACACTTGATGTCCATGGAAAAAAAAATACACACTTGTTTTCTTACTTTTGACATGAGCTGACGTTATTAGCATGTTATTTCTAATGCTGTGATGTTTTTTTTTAATAAAATTTAGGTAAATTTTTTTAAGTATAGTTGGTATTCTTTAAATATAGTTGGTGTTCTTATTCATTCAGAATCCAAGTTTTATTATAATACTATGTAAGTATATTTAATGTAAATCTCATTGGTGTATATATATATATTATATATATATATATATATAGTGCATAATATTAAAGTAGATTTAGAAAATAACACCAATCATTCTTAAGATTAGCATATTTAATTTCTTTTCTTTTTCTTTAACACTGTAATTTCATTTAGTGGAAGAATGGAAAGTGACTCTGTAATTTAATGTTATGCTTTTTACCTTCTAGAAAGTGACTCCAGAGACAGCTGAAGCAATTGATCAATTATTGGTGAAACTGCGAGCTTGTGCAACAGGGGAACAGCCTTCACGTTTATTCTTGATGATCCTGCTGGAAACAAAACTTAGGTGGATATAGTTGTTGTTTGTCAAAATTGAAGTTTCATTTTGATAATGTATGTAATAAATTGTTCCATTAAATATCAACACGTATTATCAAGGTAAAACTCTAAGTTTAATTGAAAAAATACTACCAACACCACCTATTCTAATTCTAATACTGAACACACAAACACTCTTAATTAAAGATTATACATCTAAACATGGAAAAGGAATTAGGTCTGAACATTTTTAAGGGTTTACCCTACAGAAAGCATGCCTTACGAAGTTTAAGAACAGAAGTCAGAACAGGAATTTAATTATTAAACAAGCCTAAAATAGAAGTAATACCACACCTCCAGTAAAAAGAGAGATGAAGGAGGAAGATACATCCATGCAATCATAAAAACCAAATAGGAAACTCAAACACTTTTCCACATTGCACTAGAAGTTGCAACTAAGGCTACCATTTCATATGAAGATACAAAAAATAAAGCTACCAGCTACTCTCTCCACTCCCAGCTTAACTAAATATACCATGAGAGAGATGCAAGTAAAAAAATCTTAGCAGAAAATGTCCAGCAAATGATTTCATAGTAAGGGACAAACAGTGATGCAATCACCACAGTATTTACTTTTTTTTCTTTCATCATATTTTTTTATCAGCAGATCATAACTCATATTGGATGCCTTTTTTCTTTCTTTCCTTGCTTTTTATTTTTTCCTATTTAAAGGTGACTTTTAAATCCAAAACCATAACATCTGCATCACATCTTACAAAGGCTACAATTGTTCCACAGTGAAGTATAAAGCATCCAAAACTTTCTTGTCTTGTCGTTACATGCTTGGAAGGTAAAGGAAAAAACAGCACTGTATTTTCATCTTGTATAAACAGAAATTATTATATTCAATGATAAAAGATATCAAACAGTAGCCTACAGTGACTTCTGAAGCTGATGATGGAAGAACTAGACAACAAGGAGACTAAGGTCAAACTAGAGAGTTCTGGAACCAACTAGAATCAGAATATCTAATTGATTGATTTTCATGAATAAATTGTACACAATATTTACATATTTACAAACAAGACCAACAGGATCAATCCCAAGGAAATTAGAATCACCTAAGGAAATAAACTACTAAGGAAACTAAGCAATGTAGTAAATAATACAGGGATATTTACAGAATCTGAATGATATCAACTAAAATCAACCAGAAGAAAAGAATATAAACATGTACTAGAAATTGAATTAGACTGATAATCACAGTCTTCCTGGTCAAGAGAGATTTGTCGAAGAGCAGCATTTCCTCTATCAATGACCAACAAGGAACAGGTGGGCCGAACATATACCACATCAATGACCAACATATACCTCTATCAATGACCAACATAAAATATAAAGACACCAGAATTTTCCAAGCATGCCATAACGATGCAAACAACACAAGCCATCCCAAAACATGAACACAGAATACAGAAACATGAAAATGAAGCAAGTGGAAACTCCTAGTATAGAGAAGGGGGGAGATTTTATTATTTATTTATTTTTTTCCCATTCTGCCAAGTTTGGACAGGACTAAGATTTTCAAAGGATTGGTTAAATTTTATCCAAAGTTGTGGGGAAGTTTCTTCTTTGAGACGCCATACATAGGCCTTTACCTTTAACAAATGTGAAAACACTTTTCGAAACTCGGAAAGCAAAGGGTAACCGTGTCTCTGTTTTTTTTCTCACATTAGTTGATCTTTTTCCACTGCTTGTCAACAAGCCAAATGTGAATATGTATCGGTTCTGGACCTTTTATCCATTGCACACATATTTGACTTTGGCATAAGACTCTGTATCAGGAAATTCAGACCCACCAGAGTTTTTTCCCTAACGTATACACCATTAGACTTCATTTGGCCAAAGCTTTTCAAAGAAGACACCACCAGGTTCACACACCACTTGTAAAATCAATCAAACAAACAATCATTTTCAACATCTTTTCAACAAATCACAAACCCTACGACAACAATATAATTGTCAAACACTTTCTCTTTAATAGATGAAATTGCAGAAAAGGAAGAGGAAACATACTTGAAACACTACAAGCTAGGGTGAGAGAGAGGGTTTAGCAGAGCGAAAACGTGGGAGATTGGCCCTAATATCGTCTTCTAGGGAGGAGAATGTGGGAACGACGTACGGATGAGCGAAGCCACACGCGCGGATGACCGGAGCAGCGCTTGGATGAACAAAGCAATGCGCGGCTGAGCGGAGCGATGGAAGTGGATGAGAAAGGCAACGTGCGTAGATGAGTTAAGTGGTGCACGGAGCGCTTGGATGGAGGAGCAAGGCAACGGAGCGCGGATGAGCAAGTCAGTAAAAGGCAAACGCGGTGAAAATTGGAGGGACTGGGTGAAAAGAAATTGTGCGGGAAAAGTAAAAGAGGGAAAATGGTGAAAAATTTTCAAGAAAAAATGCCTATGAATTTGGGAGGGCATAAACCTAAAAAACCGCCACTATTCTTACGATTTTGAGCGTTCCTTCAAAACGCCGCAAATCATGTTAATTTGAGGGGGTTTTTAAAACCTCCGTAAAATAACCCCCACTAAATATTTGTAGTGTAAATATCAAATAATTTAGTAACATTAGTTTTTATAAAAAAGTTGCAAACACACACACATATATATATATATTAATAAATCACTTGGTCAAAATTATTCTTTTAATGGAAATTATTATTTTCTTTTGATAAAAAATATAAATTTGTGAAAAGTGTGGTGTATTTTTAATTTTATATTTTAAAATAAAAAGAAAACGTTATATTTAAATCTCTCGGTTAGATAGTACAAAATTATTTTAGTTATAAAATCGTTTTTAACAAAAAATAAATAAAAATAGAGTAAAGTGTAATAAATATTTGCAAATGTTAAGGAGAGGAATGTATGTTTTGAACAAAAAGAAGTGAGAATGCTATAATTCTTGTATATATAAGAGAATGATAGTGTAAAAGATTTTCTAATAATATATATATTTTTTTCAATGGAAGCTAACAAGCTTTTAATGAAAAAATTAAAAATAAAGTAAAATGTAATATACTCAAAAATCTAACAGGGATGTAAGATATATATATATATATATATATATATATATATATATATATATATATATATATAAACATAATATAAGAGAACATTAGAATACTCATCTCTTGAAAGGGTAATTTACTTTTACATGCTATATAAGTATTTTAAATTCAAAAAAAATTTAAAATATATTAAAAGAAAATGTTTAAAAGAAAGTATGTATAATTATTTTAGATAAAATTTTAAAAATAAATATTAAATTGTAAAAAAGATTTGCATAAAATAAAATAGACAACTTAATTTGGTACATTTTGAAATATCTCAAAATATTAATTTATTCGTGAAATTAGTTTAAATTTAAAATAATTATTTTATTAATTATTATTATTAAAACCTAATTAATATAAGTTTTAATGAGATATAATAACTTGACCATTGTAATTTTAATTAATTTTAATGATCAAAATATTGTAAAATTAATTGATTTTAATTATTGTGATTTATTATAGTCACAATGGTTAGTGTCCCTCCTACAAATGTTGAGATTCAATAAGAGTCAGATGCACAGAGCACTGCTCTCTTCTTTGTTCTTTCTTTTTTCGGTTAAGAACTTGTTAGTTCTATATCCTCAATCTAGTATTAGGAAGATCCTGTTGTATCTTAGGGGACTCGTACTAGAAAAATTCTATTATATCCTAGGGACTTCCGTAGGAATTTGTGGGTAAGTCATTTAGAGCAATGCATTGCACACCTTAGGAGTTCAGATACATTTGTGTTCTCAACATCCATAGACAATAATCTAAAGGACTTAAAATTGTCTATGAAAATTCTCAACAAAATACACTATTACAACAAGGTGCATTTGGTCCTATAAATCCTAAGGCTCGTTGGAATCCAAAATCTCGGTGGTGGCATATGGTTGAGAAGTGGAACCAACAACACAAATTATTTAAGTTTTTTCCATGACTATTGATCATAATTGGGATGAACATGAGCATCATGGTGGTGTCACTTGTGGGTTTCGTGGGCTCAAGTTACCATAACACCTTAATTCTAAACAGTGTCTCCTGTGAGAGAGAGGGGGAACCTTTATCTTCAAGCACCTCTGTTCAAAATCAACCGCATCCAGAGGGAATATTGTTAATAAGATTATGACAAAAATACATTTTTTGTCCTTTATATTATTTATTAGTGTCAATTTAATCACACATTAATTATTTGAATTAATTTAGTCTCACATCTTTAAAATGTGCCTCAATGTTTGATTTTTCGTCCTCTCCATTTTAAATAATTAACAAATTGTCTATGTGGAATTGTTTATTATTTTTTTAGTCAGCTTTCATGACATGTCACATGACAGCTAGCATAACACGTGTCATGATAGCTAGCATGACACGTGTCATGACAACTTACTTAAAATAATAATAAACAATTCCATTAGTTAAGTATTTAAAATGAAGGAGACGGAAAATCAAGCATTAAGATACATTTTAAAGATATGGGACTAGCATGACACGTGTCATGACAGCTCACTTAAAAAATAATAAACAATTCCACGTAGATAATCGGTTAAGTATTTAAAATGGGGGGAAAAATCAAATATTGAGATATATTTTAAAGATGTGAGACTAAATTGATTCAATTAATTAAAGTAGGACTAAAATGAATCTAATAAATAATATAAGGAACAAAAAGAGTATTTTTACCTAAAATTATTTATTAGTTTATTTTGATTTTAGATAAATTCTTGTTGCAATGCTAATTTTGCTTTGTTTGGGTGTTGAAATTGATCAAGGATTTAGAAGCAGGAATGAGAGCATCGGGGTCGAATATGCTTAAACCAAATTTGGGATTGGCGTAGAAGAGTGGTCTCTCCAACCATAGTTGGGGCACTCAAAGCCAAATGTGAGCGTTTAAAATGAGTGTCAATTTTATTTGGATGGAGAAATTGAGTACAACAAAGATGCCAAATTTGCTACTAGTCATTAGTATTCTTTTGTCATAGGCCCTGTGAGCTTGGCGTTGGTGGTATTGTAAATTATTTACTGTATCTATATTCTAGTGCTTGTGAAATTCAAATTAATGAAACTTATGTTTTGCAATTAAATTTTTTTTTTCGTTTAATTATATGTTATTGTTGAATTTATAATTATTTAATTGAGAGCATACTATGAGGATCACAGCTCCAGATAAAAATATTTGTAGCATGCTACGTTGTGGGTTGTTAGAGGCTGCAACTAACTTTGGTGGTTGAATAATATATATAAAAAACTTATATGTTTGCAAGTTAGTGAAATAGTACTTGCGATAGATGTAAGAGTAATCAATGAATATAAACAATTTTTATATTGGTTTAACTCAACCATCGAGGCTATGTCTAGTTTTCAATCCAACCAGATTGAGTTCTACTAACTTTCAACAAAGTTATAAGTATTCTTTCATCAAGCCACTTCAGACTTAATACAAGTGTTCTTTGATTGACCTCCTCAAGCCACTACAAGTATTCTTTTTCACAAATAAGCCTCTCTAGGCTCAACCCCAAGTACTCTTTTTCAGACAAGTCTCTCTAGGCTCTATCCTATAACAATAGTTAAAGAGGTATTAAAAGGTTGTTGTCATCTCCTCTAGACGTGATTACAACAAAAGTTTAAGTGTAAAAGATCTTTTGAAGAAGATTTTCTATGTACGTGATTCTCTCTTGAGTTGTATGTGTTCTCTATCTTTATCTCTTCTCTTGAGTTCCAAAGCTTCTTATATATTAGTTTAAAGAGATGATCATTGCAACTTCTTAAGTCTGATTCATAAAACTACTCCGTCTTACTCCTTTGTCTAATCTAGAGAGAGAAAACATCTATTAATTGATGCATTAAATGCTTCAGTTAATGTCTTTCACCAAAATTTACATCTTTATATTTGATAGATCAAGCTACTTATCAAAGTAGAATAACAAAGTGGGAACAATAGGAAGCAAAGTCAATGTGCAGTGAGGATGCAATGCTTTTACTGCATTTTTTTGTGAGAATTGGGATCCTTATCCTTTGTTTTGATGTTTTACATGCCTTGTAGACACCTAATTTTGCCTGGGGACTACTAGAATGGGAGAAATGGTCCTCGAGGGCCCAATAAAGCACCTAAACAAACCAAGATAGCTCTGGGAGGTCTAGAAAACTCAAAAACCTAATCTGGGGTGTGGAACAACCGTTCCCAACCTTGGAATGGCCATTCCCAATCTTGGAACAACCCATTTCAAAATTGGAATGACCCGTTCCCCTTTCTAGAAAAGCTTCGCGTTGGGCAATGTTTTTGCTTTGATAATATCTCTCGCTACAGACCTAATTTTGACATTCCAAACGTTGAAGTTAAAGATCAATGTAGTGAGAATATATCATCAAATTTTCAACATGATCCAACGATTAATGAATTCTCTTGAAGCCTCGCACTAAAGCTGGAAAACACGAGTCTTATACTAGACAACGTTTTTGTTTTGATAGTATATCTCACTACAGACCTAATTTCAACAATCCGATGTTGAATTTGAAGATCAATATATTGTGAGGGTACCATAAAAGAACCAACACGATCCGAGGGTTAACAAATTCTCTAAAGGTCCTACATCGTGCTTAGAAAAAGATTTTATTTTTGTAAGATTTAGTCCCACATCGGACAATTCTCTTATTCTTTTGCCTCCTAGATGACTATATAAGAAACCCTATAGCCAAAGGATTGGACACTTCAAGTTGCATAACTTCCCCCCTCTCTATATAAATCTTTGAGTGATAGTGTGACTTTTTGTAGAGCAAAGGGTTTCCAAAACGCGTCATACGCGCATTTGGGAAGATTCCCTTATAAGAAGCTTAATTTGAAGGTTTTAAATTCTTCTCTTTTATTTATTGTTTTATTTATTTTATTTTATTATTGTTTATTATTTTATTTATTATTTCATTTATTATTTTATTTATCATTTTATTTATTATTTTATTTATTATTATATTCATTATTTTTCTTATATGCAATAAATAAATAAATAGCCATGTAGATAATATGTATTTTTGTCTTATAAATAATTAATAAAAGGGGTAAACATTCAAATTATTATTTATTATTATGCTAAAATCGTCATGGGTTACCAAATTAGGACATTGTAGGGTGTCTTATATCTTCCATACACGTAATCGAACCCCGAACCTGATTCTGGCTATCAAGGCCATAATTAACTTTTGAAAACCTATTCTTTTTTTCCAATATTTTAAGTAAAATATTGGTGGTTGTTCCTTTGGACTTTTTTCAAAAATCATTGGTTAGGGATTAGTCTGATCTCTTGGCATTTCCTAATTGATGAGATTTCCAAATGAAAGTCCAAATCATCTGTGGATAAGATCGGATTTTTTTGGGTTCTGACATGCCTTTATACACTTTTAATAGAATGTGAGTTCCAAGACAATGACTTTTGATCTATTAATGTATAAAACATTCATGTGAAAATTCAAACATGTCATTCATAATAAATAATGAACATTAAGAACATGAAAATAGTTATGCTTCGTCTAATTTGCTTCTCTTACAAATGTTACTTTGTCTTATATAGTTTGAAACAATAAATTTTTGAAAATATTTTCTTGCTGAAAAACATAGTGCTTGTTATCATTAAAAATTACGAAAAATGAGGGACCTAAGATCGGTTTTTGACTTAACACATTATTGAGAAATATTATATATTATCGAGTTAAGGTTAAGGTGTTTGGGGGAGGAAATGTTGAGGAAAGCGCTACATGGGAATTTGAGAGCCAAATGAGAGAGTACTATTTGTTTTTATTCACTTTAGGTAATTTCGGGGATGAAATTCCAAAAAAAAAAAGAGGGGGGAAGAATTGTAACACCCTATGTTTTTGCTATTAGATTAATAATATTTTTGTTAAAAAATTTAAAGAGTTAAGGTTATAGGACATTTATCCCTTTTTGGTATGAATTGAGTTGCTTATGGGTTCTTATGGAAACCCTAAGGGTATGCATTGAATGGTTATGATATGAGTGGTTAATCAAATTGTATATAATTATATGAAATTTGTGTCTTATGACAAATTGTTGGATGAGAAATCATTGAACATATGTATAAATTGAATTCATAATATGAAGGAGTCTGTGTGACATGCATCATATACACGTAAATCAACAAATTGACAAATTATTTAATATGCACTGTGCATATCTTGAGATTGGTACCACATACATGCAAATCGAGAGTTCGTACTATTGCATTCCACATTTGCATTTGTCTGAATTACTTATGATTGATGCGTTGTTAATGAGTGATTATGTTGGTAGTGATAAACGAATAATGGTGATAGTTGATTGTTATTATCATGCTATTGTATAAATAAAATATGGAGTGTGTTTGACTATCTGTTTCTTATTCTATGCCATAAGCTAGAGTGAGAAGTTTTCTCTCTCCCTTGTGTTCCATGTCTTGTCTATATATGTTATTGTAGGCAATGCTCATCAAGATCTTGGTGATGTCAGTGACGAGACATAATTCTTGTTTTAAAAGTGCTCTAATAAGACATGTGACATCGGAGTTTAGATTAGGATTAGTTAAAAATTGGTTTATGTTAGTTATATTGAGTAACTGATTTTATTTCCCTTATAATTTATTATTTCAGCTGAGTTTAGTTTGTGTAAAATGTGATACCTCTCTACTTGTACGACTTTGAGTTCATTATTACATCAAGATTATTCAATTTTTATATCATGTTATATTGTGTGATGTGTATACAAAGATAAAGGGTGTCACACTTGTTGATTTTATTAATATTATTAAAATTTATTTTGTTTCTATAGTTTAATGGTATTTATTAACACTTTTTATTTATTTATTTTGAATGAAATGAAATATATTATATTTTTATCTTTCTTAATTATAAGGTAATATTTTTATTTCTTTATTTTTTTTTAAATTTTGTATTTAAATAATTTTAACTAAATTTTCAATTTTTTAAAAATAGTTTAAGTTTCATCAAATGCAAATATTATTATATGAAAAAATTGTGTATATATGTATTTAATTTTTTATTATCTTCAAAAAGTAATTAAATCATAAGAAATTTAATGTCATATTTTTAATAAGATTTGAGTAATTAAATATATTTAATGAGGTTATGTTAATAAAAAATATTTTTGTAAATATATTCAATAATATGCTATTGTAACCAAATATGAAAACCTTAGATTCTCAAAATTCTTATATAAATATTTTTAGGAATGAGTAACCAAACAAATTTTAGCATTTTCATAAATCATGATTTCGGGATTTATAATTCTCATAATTATGATTTGTGGTATAAAAAGTTTTCTTTCCTATCAAACATCCCTTAAAGATGATAAGTCAAATTTCAAAATTAGTTATGGACAAAATCAATAGATATTTCATATCAATAATATAATAATAAAATATTTTTATTCATTAAATATTTAAATACTTAGATCCATTACGCAATTTGAACTTAGAGATTGAAATAGCAAAATTGATGTAGTTTACTAGTCAGAAAAACAATTAACCTTTCATTTTCTTTTTCTTATATAACTACTTCCAAACATGTCCTCAAAATAAGAGAATTCTAAAATCCGTACTTTCTTAGTGAGCCGAGAATTGACAAAGTCATGTACTAGTTTGAACTATGGTTGGTTTCTCTTCATTCTTTTTATTGTTTTTCCAATTAACTGTAACTCTTATAAACTTGCACTTGCATAGTTGTACATAATATAATTAACATTATGCAATTTGAACTACGTTCTTAGTAATCAGACAACCTCTATGGCTAATAGGAATTGACCCAGAGACAAGAGAGCTTGGAAAGCATTGAATAGAAAAGAGACGAGACAATCCATTTTATATCACTATTATACAGTACCAGTATATGCAACAAAGAGAGAACATGCAAGAAGCTATTGTGGTTAAACAGTAACAGAATGATTACACCTAATTGGTTATAGTTGTCAGTTACATAGTCTAATGCCCAACTTGAATTAACTATGAGTTCTGTTTTGCACACAAAAGCATATTAACGCACTCTAGTATAACAAGTATGAATCAATGTAACTGAAGTTTACAATCTTAAACTTCATCTCCACTCCAATTATTCTTAACCTTTGGACCTGTGGGTCCTTCCTCTCCCACCACCTCACTTGGTAAACTCTTCACAATCTTTTCAAAAGCAGATTTTAGCTTTCCCGGCAACATCTTCTCAATCTTTTTCAACTCATCATCTATTTCGTATTCAATCTTAGGACCCCATTCCCTAAAGTAGTTCAGCCAAGGAGGCTCTACAACTGTAGAACCCAAATACTCAGCAGAAACCAATTCAAATTGTCCCATATCCATCACATTGTCACCTTTAGCAGTATCATTCCTTATACCTATGTCATCTTCCCCTTGTAGATTAAGGCCAGCATGAGGGTATGATGCATGACCATGCAAAGAAGAATAGAATAGTGGTTTGTTCCCACCACTTTGGAACTCAATCTGAGATGAATCAAACCATGTACCCTTGCTGTGTTGTGAGAAATAGACTTGATATAGTTCACCATTGAAGTTGCTTACCCTTAGTGTCACATGCTCCCAGTCACCAACATGTTCACCTATCTTCCCCAATTTAAGAGTAATGAACTTAACTTTAGCTCTTGAAGGCCCATTGAATGGGTAGAAGACCCATATTGCAATGTCAGTGAAGGTTCCTCCGAGCATTGGCTTCACATGCACATAACTTTTAGCACTTTGCAAATCTCCTTTTTTAACCCTCTCTTTGTTGGCTGCATCAACAGGCAGGTCCAGCCAATAGGCACCATCGGTGTTATGATCCTGAGGGAGGTTAGTGCCATTTGGTTCTATTGTGACAGGATTTGACTCTTGCCCTTTCTTATATAGTAGTGCCTCATTGGAGAAAAACCAATTCACAGAAGATGGTAAGTATTCTTCATCAGGGTGCAAGCACATAATTGGAGAGTAAACTTGGAGTATTGCCTTGATTTGTTGTAGATTAGGCATGTGTTTTGGGATAGCATTGGTGGTTTTCAAACAAGCAATACTTGGAGGGTTGATGGTGCTCCCATTTTGAGCAATAAAGGTGCCTACGCTAACACTAGGAGCTTGGATTCCTCTATTGTTGGGTCTAACATCATAAACACGGAAGCTTCCTGATTCCCAAACCAATGAACTTGTTTCACATTGGTCAGTGAGGTCTGATCTGACACACCTAATTTTTTCAAGGGAAGGCTTGTTTGGTGTGTTGGTGACAACATGGCCCAAAGCTTTGTACCCATCAGGTGATATTGGAAGCCAAACATAGATGGGACCATCTTGACTAATCTTCAATGATGCACTGTTCCATATAAGTGTGTAATCAATTGGTTGCTTTAAAGTGGAGTTGTTTATACTTTTAGATACATCTTTTGCCACAAGAACCCATCCAAAAAGAGGCTTGTTGTTGGGTTGACAGTAGCTACCCAACATATAGAAACCTTGCGGTATTCCTGATGGTTCAAACATGGTGAAACCTTTATTGTCAGGTCCACCACCATAGGTGCCCCAAACTTTGTTGAATGTTGATATTTGAGACACTTGCAACCCACCTAGATCAATTATTCCACTTGCAAAATCACCACCTGCATGTACCAATCATAATTATGCATATACTAGATTTTTTTACAATAGGAGAAAATATGATGAATCACATTATGGATACCTGGAGGCCAAGATGAATTTGATATAGGTACAGGAAGCTTGAATATGGTATCAATGGGGAGAGTTTTCTTTTTCTTGAAGAAATTCTCCTCACTTGTGGTAAGAAAATCATTACCCATTGTTGAGTTTTCCATTAAAGAATGGATTTCAAATTTCAATGTATGATTAATATGGCTATTAGAGAATAATAGAGGTTTTTGCAAGAGGTGTAGTATATTCCTTTGAGGATAATTTTGAACGAAGAAAGATCTTCATATATATATACACAAAATGTAAGGGTTGTTCCTAGGATGTGTCGTACAAGGAAGCTAATTTGGTTACATAGACAGGCTTCTAAACATTGTTGAACTTCACTTATACACCAAGTTGTTTATTAAACAAATAACTTGCTTGACTTCTTTATCTTTGTATCCCTTTTCATATGGTTGATGTTTTATGGAATTGAAACTCTACAAGTTCATCCATTACGGATTATCAAAAGAACAAGCATATGCAATACATAAAAAACCCGTGACTTTGTCACGTAGAGCTAAAGGTTCCTTTTGTTTCAAACTAATCTTACAGTTCAAGTTAGCTGCAACATCAAATGTGAAAGCAATTTTTTTTGAAACAATTTAACAAGGAACTATATTTAGCAAAATGGGTTTTGAGTGGAGATTTTTCTAACATAGCTTCGTTTGTCTCCCTGTCGAGTTTCTTTACCTACTAGCTAACGTTGCTTTATTTATTCCCAGATGTGGGAATATTCTGCAGAAATATAGTCCAAAAAGTGGGGACACAAATGATGTGATTAATTGCAGATAAAGTGAGCCTGGAATGCTAACTACATTACGAGTGTTGTTAAGTTAAAAAATAATAATAAAAAATAGAAGTAAAATAACTTTTTTATAACTTAAAATTAACTTATTCATATTTTTTTTTTTTTAAAATAATTTTAGGTAAGTTAACAAGAGAGAATTTTCACACATTAACTTAAGTTTTTTAGCTCATAATTTTTTTCTTAAAAAATCTTTTTCAGAAATACTTGATTAATAATAGGTCAAGGTTGTGTACAATTATTGATTATTGTGTAAATTGCAAGGGGGCAAAGATGATGTGATTTGACAATCACCTGATGGCTACTTGCTTCCCGTAATGCCAAAATCATCGATTGAAGATTGATATGTTGCCACCAATAATATTTGAGAGCACTATTAATATGCTTAAAATTTGTGAATGTCTATGAAGATAAAATCTTGGGAGATATATAGTTTTAGTTACTATTTTAAAATTTAAATTTATAATCGTTGTTTTAATATCTATATATATTCTAGAATTTTAATACTTTCGCTTTTAAATTTATTCAGCTCTCATTTTTTTTAATTCCTTTTCTTCCTTCATCTTTGTACTTTTTCTTTTTAATATTTGAAGGGATTTGTCAAAGGGATAATCAATATGAAATCGTAACAATAGATAATAGCATACAATTCATTTTATTTGTAGGTTCTATAATTTCTTAGATGGCCTCAAAAGAAAAAAAGAATAATAATAATTTCTTAAACATGACCCTGCTTGCCCCTGCACAACATAGTGCTCTCTTTGTACCATCTCTATGCTTCTTTATATATCCCGATATTTTCTTTTATCGATTTCCACATCCTTTCACAAATTTATGTGAATAGTTTTGTTAAAGAAGCAAAAGAAAAAGGTACGTGAAACCATGAAGATCTTAAAAGTAGATAAAATTAGTATAAATATTAATTTTAATGATTTTTTTTTTATTCTTGCATGGAAATAGCAAAACTTAGAAGATTGGCAACAACGTTTAAAATGTCCGGGAGCAAAGTTTAGAACTCTAGTTATATATTGGAGGACAAAATCTAGCTATATAAAACAAGAACAGTGATATTTTGTTTTTTTTCCTTGGTCTCTCATTTTGACTATTTTCTTCAATTATTTTATTCTTCTTTTTTAACTCTTTTTCTTTTAATTCATTTTTACTATTTGTGGTAAAATAGCAACCTTATGAACTTGAGGAGGAGTTAAATCAAATATAAACAAAGTCTCGTATTATTAGAATAAGAAGATGAACATGAGTTATAAACACACAAAATCTTTATTAGTATGAGGTCTTTTAAGTGTGACAAAAAAAAAGACTCTATAAGAATTTAAGTTTAAAGTTAACAATACCATACTAATATGAAGATATTTATGGATTCTTGGTGAACAAACAAGATATCATACACCTTATATAAAAAAATTCTCTCCACAATCTATAATAAAATATAAATGTAAAATAATTCATTAGTTGTATCAAAACTCATGATTGAATTAGTTGACCAGTCTAATATGGAGGTTGTGGATCCATGATCCCTAATATAAAAATCCTCCCTAACAATGTGGAGGTCATGTGGTGTGTCCCATTTATATAAGCTAGGTCAGGCGGCTTATGTTGTAGATGTGAGCCAACAATAGTGTATTTATTTAAAGTTCATTAGCATATTTCATTGAATGACAGGTTAAGTCTTTGTTTAAGGAGAAAATTATTAAAATATAAATAAAGTCTTATATTGTTAGAATAAGAAAATAAACTTAGGTTTATAAACACATATAAAGTCTTCATTAGTATGAAAGCTTTTAGGTGATAATTAAAAGCAAATTCATGAAAGTTTAAATTCAAAATATATAATATATCATACAAATGTGAATATTTGTGTTAAGTTCTTAAAAACAAAAAGGTATCATACATCTCTTAAAAAAAACCTTATCAACAAACTACGTCAAAATACAAAACAACCCCTCATATTTAGGAATAGGAGTAACACCATTTCGGATTTTGGAGGATGGAGGTAGTTTTGTTCCGATGGGTTGAAGGTATGTTTACTTTGGAAAAATTTGTCATTTTCAATAGGGGTGTAAGCAGGTATGAATAATTTGTGAATCTGAGTTGATCCAAATCAATACAATAAGTTTAAATCGATTTTTTTTAATGTTCGAGTCAGATTCAATCCAACCCCGATCAAAACTCGACATTATATGGGTCGGGTAATGAATTTTGTGTTTTCAATCTGTTACTCGATACAATCCGATCATATATAATCATAATAATATTTATAATAATAATTATTATTATTATAGTATTTAAATGATCATTTGTTTAAGATAATACTTATTGTTACTTTTAATTAAAAATGAGTTTTGTGTCTTAGGTTGATTGCATTGTAACAATATAATATATTTTTTTAAAATTTTTATTTTGTATTAATTAATGTTGATCTTTTGAGTTGATAATAATGTAACAAATTAATAAATTTATTTTAAAATCTAGTTTGTATAATTGTTTGCCCTATAGATTGATAGCATTGTATTTATAACAATATATCTAATGATTTACATATATTTTAAAATATTCAAATTTCATAAAAAATAAATAAATATAATTATATTGATTCGATTAATCCAATTCAACCCAACCCATTTGTGATTGGGTTGGATTGGGTAGAGTTTTAAAAAAAATTATAAACCCAATCCAACCCTACCAGTTAAATTTTGATTGGGTTAGATAATGGATTTATCCAAGCCCGACCCAACTTGATCCGCATCCATTCCTAATTTTTAGGGTTATTGATTATTCTATATAATGACACTTGGTAACAAATAAAAAAGAATTTTTATATAAGTAAATTCTATAATATATTTTACCATAAATTTTAATATATCTTTCAATAATTTTAAAAAAAATATATTTCTAAATTTCTTAACCATTCACTCTAACATAATTATTATAGTTTAATTTATTTACATTATGATTGCATATAATTTATACATCATCAATTAATAAAAAATAATTATTGATATAATGTTTACGATAATTATTACAAAACTCAAAAATACAAAAACTATTTACACAAACTATTAGCATGACAAGCTTTAGACATATTTACATTGGTTTGGATATTTCACACACTCTCTTTGATGAAACTTAATAAAAATTACAATTTTGTAATTTTGAATAAAATTTCACCAACATGCAAGTGACATGAACATATTTCAGCGTGGTGCAAGAACTATAGCTATTTGCATCTCCAGGGCGTGAGTGTGAGGCCCATTGAAGTCACCGGAAGCGAACTCCGGCGAGCGGTGGATGAGCGCGGGCGAAGGCGTGGCATTACTCCGGCAAACGGGACAGTTGGAATGTGAGTAGAGCCACATATCTATGCACGCCACGTGGAAAGCGTGCATGCACTCCGGCAGCGTCCTCAACTCTTCACCCTCTTCGAAGTCTCCCAGGCACACGGCACACGTGCCATCTTCCTCCACGTCACCACCGTTATTCTTCTTCTCGTACTTGTGGGCTGGGATCAGGTGCGGCACCACCGTGTTCCCTCCCGTGCTCCGCCCTTGTTGTTGTCGTTGTTGTTGTGCATTTTGGTTGGTGACGTGGCGCTGGGTGCGACAGAGGATAATGAGATGGTAAATTGTGATAACGAAACTTGCTGAACCCATCGCAATTAGTAAGGCACCAGTTTTGCCACCACCCAACGGATCCATAATACTTTGCTACCAAATGCCTTCATTAATATTGCTATATTAAAGTCTAGGAGGAAAATGGGTATCCACCAAGGAATGCCTTAGGTTATGTACAATCATTTTGTTCTTTTGTATGCTAACGGTGAATGCGAGGAATTCTTATTGTTTAATGTCTCTTTGTCTTTAGGTTCTCACCTACATGTTTTGTATTAACTCTAATGATTATCGTCGTTCATTTTTTATTCGTTTAATTTTTTTTAACCATATTATCATCATTAATTACGTGCATGTACGTGTATAGTTAATTATTTGTATGTGGATAAAAACAAATAAACATGTTTATTATAACTATTGATGCCGCAAAACGATTAAAACTTATTTTCGGTGTCTACCTTGAGCATATACGCAGTGAAAACTTGTTCCTTTTGTCTATGATACTCTTAACATACATGACGAAAACTTATTTTTATTGTATATCTTGAACACGAGTAATGGAAATAAATTTTTATTGTGTTGGTTGAGAGGTGTAATAGGAATCCATGCAGTTGGTTGAGCTTGTAATATGAATAAACCTGATGTACTTGTACATAAATCACTTTTTTCAGGTGAATCTTACAGAAAACCTGTTGCTTTCAACCATATGGGGGGCAGAATCAATACTGATGTCATGCAACCCCGTCATTGTTGTGCCTTGAACGACAACCTCTAACCTTGTAATCTAGAAAATGGGCTTCCACAAGTGTTAAACAACTTAAGTAAACTTTTCAAGATTCTGTTCAATCAAATCATTAGCCACGGATCCTTGATTAATATCCCCCAGCTCAGTAACTCTACTCAAGTAAGCTTTGAATTAAACCACCCAGAAAATTTAACCACTGACAACATGTTCTGATACATTTGGTGTATCAATCCATGGCCAGGTTTCTGGATAGAGGTAAGCAGCCAATGGTAATCTGACAATGTTGAATTAGATAATGGCTCTAGAAACTCGCACCTGTCTAAGATATCTGGTGGAGGTGCTCCGTTGACTAAGTTGCCATTTAACCTTGGCCTACCCTTGTTTAACTCCACGGGGACATTGGTTGAATGACCTTGAAGATGGGAGGGAGAGGCACCCGGAATCACCTCCTGCTTAAAGGGGAGTGCTCTTGCAGTTTGCAGACAAAACTCTATCCACTGATGGATTAATGGTGATGGTCCCCTGATGCGTCCACCAATCTTATTTGTTTGAATCCTAGAGGCAGCAGGTATTGCCTGGGAAAACAAAAACAAAGGTTGAGAAGGGAGGGCAGACAAATGTCAATGCCTAGTGTCTAAGGAAATAAAATTATTGACTAATTTTTTATAACTATGTTATTGGAGTGAAATATCCACCGACAAAATTTATTTACTTTGTTGATGACTAATTTTTACTGAAAAACATGAGGGACCACCTTTAATTATTGACTAATTAAATAGGTACATCTGAATCTCATTTGAATAGTTTATAGAAAATTTCCCATTGAGAGGATTTCATTACCAGTTTCCAGATACCGTATTAAATCATTCTACATAATAATTCCTTAAAACCATTAATCTAACAGATAAGAACCTGAAAAGGCAAAGATAACAGTTTGATTAATACCCAAAGATCTGCCCATAAACTTGCTCCTGACTTTGGAACTACGACGGCAACATTAGATAGGCGTTTAGCAGCAGGAATAATATCACTACTCCATCCAACAGCTACCCACACATCTCCAACTCCAAAAGCCTTTAAATAGTTTGAACTATCAAAGAGTCGGACCTTCAAATACATAAAATGAATAGCAACTTAGACTATTGTTTAGTAAAACATAAATGAAAAAAATTCTGTCAGGTATTGATTTTTATAGTTCTCCACCTCTATTCGGATAAAAATTAAAAAAACAACAGCAACAGTTGAGTGATCATCCAGCAACAATACCTGTTTGGCTAGCAAAGCCAGATTATGTTTAACAGCATCTCTCCCACCATTAACTTCTGCGTTGATATCATTTGTATTGTAGGAAGCCCCCATGTACTTCAAAACTGCACCAACAACTTCCCTAGGAGAATCAACCATTGAAATTCTCCCTGCAAGATCAGGCCTCCACAGATCTGCCCAGTCCTGCAATTTCAGTTGACAACTTGACATACTCTCACAATTACTCCAAGAGTTTTCTAGTATCTATTAAAAACAACTTACCTCTATAGGAGCCAACTTATGCTTTTGAAATTTATTTGTCTTGTAAGCTATTACCATGCAGCCCCATCGATATGGAGCAGCCCATATATCACCTTTAGGATCTATTTCCCCCTCACAGTTCCTGCGTAAGTATACCTGGAACTTTGTTAGGTAACGTCACATATACTATCAAGAGACAATCCAAAAGGATAATAACTAACTCAGCATTGTATATGCTATAATTAACATATGTAAAACAAATCAAGGAGATATATATACTAGGTTCTTACCATGATGAATATCAATAGGCGTTCAAAAGGAACAATAACTAACTAAACAATGTATATGCTAGAATTAACCTCAGGCATATGCAACAAGAATCAAGGTGATATTATACCAGGCTCTTGCTATGAACATTCCAAAAGGATAATAACTAAACATTGGATATGATATAATTTACCTCAGGCATATGCAACATTAATTGAGGAGGTATACATATTAGATTCTCACTTGATGCTTTGTTATAATCTTCATTAGCAAAGTTAATTTATTTTTCTAATATGTTCTGTAGTAAAATTATGTTTTTGTAATAAAAAGAAGGTATAGTGATGTTACTGCACCATGCAAGCAAAAGCTTGTTATGATTAATATTAAGGTTGCTATCAAGAAATTTATTGGTCAGTGTGTTAGGATACTGGGTTTTGGCCTAAGCCTAACAGCTGGCCTGAACACCAAATGAGTTACAATTACTGATGTGGCTAGTTGGTTAGGGGAGGCAATGTAGTTATAGGGAGGGGACAGAAGGGTCTTCCCTTCTTACAATTGATTCAAAGGCTTTGTGAATCTGTAGTACAAATGTTACATAGCTCACAAAATTCTCAATCTTCGAAGTGGAACTTTATATTTCGTGGAGTAAAGGCAACTGCTACCATTAAAATATCAATTCAAGATTGCCTAAAGTTGATTGATATTGGGTTCGAGAGCCAACCTTGAGTTTTTCGGTACTCTGGACAAAATAAAAAAATAATGCCCCAATAAATATTGGAATATTACTTATGACTCCGATTCCCAAATCTAAAAGTGTAGACATACAAATAGTTAAACACATAGTTGCATAAAAAATAACTAAACATACAGTACATTCATACAAGATTATGAATTACCGTTAGAGTCCATTATGCATTGAAAAAATGGATCAATAATGATGTCATATCGCAAAGAAACTCGCAACAGTGAGGTGGAGATTTATAATTAGATTTGCTCATAATTAGATTTTGAGATTTCAGTTGAATAAGATAGGTCATGATTTAAAAAACAAAAATAAAATCAAAGAAATTAGAAATAAAGGGAAATGGAGAAAATTAAAGGCAACTCCTATTTATGATTTTACATTAAGACTTATGGAAGTTTACACTAAAAAAGAAAAAAAAAAGTGAATGACATATCACACTTTCCTCTTTACATTTAATATTACTAATTTATTTTTTAAAATTATTAGTAGATTTTTTTTACTATAGTAAAAAAAATCGATTATTGATTAATTATTCATAATTAATTTACTTTCTCCAATAGATTTCTAATAATTTAAACATGTATTTTTATATTATTTACACTAAATAATTATTTTTGGTGTCCCTCCAATAATGGGGCCCTAGGCGGTTGTCCCACCAACCCGTGCTCAGGGCTGCCATTGTTGGGTTCATTGGCTGTTTAAAATATTGAGGAGCTGGTTGTCTGTACTATAGGACCTAATAGAGTTAGAGAACTAATTGCTATGCTTGCATCATTTGATTATGGGAAAGATGGTCACTTGCATCTAGTGAGAGAGGGGGGTCATTCACATTTTTGAACTGCTCATGCGGATGATATGACTGGAGAAAACAATGAATGGGTTCTATTGCAGACAGTTGTCAATAATCCTAATATTTTAATGTTTGAACACCATTTTGCTATAGATCTTCTCATTTGTCACGGTGGGTTTGATATAATTTGTTTTGAAGTTGACACGTTGAATACTAAAATGCTAAAGGTGGTAAGATTTCTTTCAAAGGTGGTTTTACTTGCTTCAGGTGGAGCTGGACATATTTATCCTAAAACTACAAATCCTCAGGTAGTTGCTGAAGATGAAATAGCCATGACACACTGAGCTCAAGATGTGATTTTCAACATGGATTTTGTGCAGTTCCACCCAACTGACTTAGTTGATGAAAGGTTTATTAAACCAATCATGCATAGGGTAAATGCACTTTTGATATTTGAAGCTATCATGGGTGATGGAAGCATCTGTTAAGAATCTCTTCTCGAGAAAGGAAAAGAAGAACAGAATCCTAACCAAGATCAGCACACCCACACAATTAGACTGAAAAAACTGAATGACTTTTGTATTGATTATGAACAAATTTCTTACAAGAACCAAGGCATACAAGTATAACCCCAAAAGGAGCACTCTCCTTTTCACATTGGAAACTTCCGGTTAATACAAATTTTACCAAAAACTCTCTTAACTAAACAATAGAGGTCTTATTTAAAGAGTTTACAACAGAGTAACAGATTTAACTAACACTCTTGATCCAGTCAGCTTACATTTACAATACGCCCTTTTCATTTTTTCTTTCTATAATAAACCTGTATTCTATAATAAACCTGTATAGGTTTCTACTGCTCTCTAAAATCATTCCTTACAGCATCCTTCATAACTAAGGCATGGAAAGGTTTATGCTGGTTACCATTGGTCCTTCAATCTTAATAATACCTCATTCATTGGAAGCAAGCGATCACTTTTTAGTTTTTATTAACTGGAATAAGGATTTCTCTTTGTGTTGTTAAAACATCTTGGGAAACATGGGGGAAAAACTTGAATCCATCTAGTGTCTATATTCAACAACACCCTATGAATGAGCCTATTGTTCCAAATTTAGCTGGTTTCTTATTTGACCCAGGTGGAAATTCTTATACTTTAGGATTTTAGGTTGCGTTTAGTTAAAGAATTTAGAATTTCAGGGAGTTTTAAATTTTAGGAATTTCAATTGCTTCAAAAATTTTTTTTTTTTTGATAAAGCAATTAAAATCCTTCATTTTCAAATTTTCTTGTTTGGACAAAGCAATTAGATTTCTTCATTTTTTATTTTGATTAAATAACCAACTTTTTATTTTTAAAACTTCATATTTGAACAAAATAATTAAATTTCTTTTATTTATAAAATTTTTTATTCATTATAAAACAATTATTTTTATTTATAAATTATATTATTTAAATAAAATAATTAAAATTCATATTTGTATTTTATTTAACATAAAATTAATTACTAATTGCTAGCATAAGTCTATAGCAAAGACCAACAAATTGCTAGCAGTAAATTATTAACAAGTATAAATCCAATTTTCCAAGTGATTGTTACTAACTATGTACGGTGTATCACACATTGATGTACTACCCAAACGTATAGAGGCTTCGTGTGACTTAATCCTTCTCTAATTCCTGTAAAAAAAATAATTTGAGAACTAAAATCAACTTAAATCATACTTACATTACATATATTAAAAACATTTTATCCAAGAAAAATATTTAATTAGTTCTGCAAATCATCTTTAAAATAATAAAATTTTTGTTCTGGGACAACTAATCTCTTGAATCATGAATAATTAATATAATTATAAGCAATTTCAGAGTTCACTAGCAAGAACTTGCATGGAGTTCTTCTATTTTATAATTAATTTAATATAATTTATAAGGTAATAACTAGTTATTTAATTGTACAACAGAAACTACTTTTTTTTCAAAACAACAATTTTCACCACACAATCATCCAAGACAACAAATCAAATGCCACTTTAGTACAACAACTTCAAGTTGTAAAGGCACCAAATGCATACAAATGGAAATTAAATTACCAAACATATGAACACAAAAAACACTAGATTAGAGAATAAATCAAATATGAGAAAAATCAAAGATAAACAAAAAGTAAAACACATATAGAAAACCCTAGATATAGAAGAAATCAGAAATTACAATAAAAAATTAGAGAGAAACGAACAGGGATCAACTTAACAAAATGTGAGATAGAGCTTGAGCAAGAATGCCAAGATATTGAACAAGAGAGATCAAATGAGAGAGAGACTCGAGAAAGAGAGAGAGACGTGAATGTTTCAAGCCAATGAGCATGGAGCAAGAGATCCAAGCCACTGAGCACGGAACAACCTGAGAGCAAAAGTGACTGAGAAATGTTGAAATTCTTTTGTTTTAGGTGGAACTTGAAATTCTGTAATTTTATTTCATTAAAATTCTAATATGAAATCCTAAAATTTTAAATTCCTTTCTAATAAAATATCCAAACAGTAAATTTTATAACAGAAAATTTAAAATGCCTATTTAAATCACATTTCTAATTTAAAATTCTTTACCCAAACACACTATTACAGCTTGGTCGGCATGCTTCATGAATCATGATATGGGACCGTGAAGGAAGTTGCTTTCAATGGCTACAAGTCCCTTATCCAATCCAAGCAAGGCAACTTCTAATATGGAACTTCAAGAATACTTCCAGTTATGGTTTGCAATGATGAATTTGTACTCTGAAGGCAGTTTATTGTTTTTATCCTTGAGGGCAAGGCTGTTCTTCCAGTGGCAGGTAATGTTAGGATACTGGGTTTGGGCCTCAGCCCAACAGCTGGTCGGAACACAGAATAGGTTAGAATTGCTAGTGTAGCTAGTTGGTTAGGGGAGGCAATGTAGTTATAAGGAGTGGGGGAAGGCATGAAGAATCTTTTCTGTTAGAACCTTGAGAAGTTGGGCAGCAGAGAGCCGTCTCTTCTCTGAGGAGCATTAGCTATGAGATTATAGGGGTCATCTCCTGTAATAGTTCTTTTTCTGATGAATAATACTTTTGTGTTTTCTATTAGACATGGTTCCTTTCAGAATAATAGAACTACAGATAATAGTGGTACTTCTTTGTCCAAGATTACAGCCTTGTTTGGTTAATTTTTTCCACAAGCATTTACAAGATGAGAAAATAATAAAGTAAAATGCATTAAATTTCTCCCACAAGTTAAAAAGTTAGATGAGAAAACTTATATTAAAGTTGAAGGTAATTAAGTTGGTTTTAACTAATGAAAAAAAAAATTTATTTAACCTTTTCATTTTCTTCTTTTGTTCGTACTTATGTTATGGAAAATTTCATCCCAACAGAGCCTAATAGTACTCTGTTTCACTTTTTTATTTTTAGATACGGTTATCCATTTTATGCTTCCTCAGAACTGCAAATGTTATCTCTTTACCGAAGCTCTTATTTAGGTTTTCCACCTTTTATCCCAAAATTATTTTTTTTCTTTGAAAAAAAATACAGAAAGAAAACACAGCTACAAGAAAACCTTATCCCCATTAGACTCTAGAGTTAAGATCTTTCAGTAAAAACCACTCTCCCTGTTAGATCAACAAATAGCAAAAAGATTATTATATTAATTATTAGGATAGAAAGGTCACTGACTATCATCGAATTCAAATGGAAAAAGGAACTGTTACCTGAATGAATGGAGCAACACAAGACAGAGAAATAAATAACCCCAACAGATTATTATATTCTTTTGTTGTTCAGTGATTTTTTTCTTATTTTATTTCAAGATTTTTTTATAACAATAATTTTATACATTAGATAGATAAATTTATGCATAATTGATATAATTGTTTTTAATATCTCATTAATTTTAGCTATAATTATTTGATTTCAAGTTATTTTTTTTTTAAAATATGAATTTTAAGTAAATTATTTTATTTTCTTATATTAATTATAGCAACACTAATTATTTCATTTGCTATATAATTTTACAATTTTACAACGTTAAATTTATCGGCACAATTTTAATTGCATTAATTGCTTTCAAATAGATTTTCTCATTTATTTATGTTAGGTTTTGAATTATTTTTAATTTGTTAGATATATTAATTTAAATATAAAATAATTTTAACTAAAGATCAATATTCATTCATGTGTTAAATTTTTGCCTCCAACCCCCCCCCCCCCCTCTAACAAATTTTTCTGGTTTTGTTCCTACCTGTGGTAGTGTGTTGCATCCTTTTTTCACTACAGTTTTCTAGCTCCCCCCATTTTTCACTACAACCTTATCCATTCCATAGTAAACTTTCAAGACTCTTCGGCCATTCACAGTCTTAGGCCCACTTTCAAATACGTCACATAACCAAGTGTGCACAAGCACTCATACAACAATGATGTCTTGGTTTGCCCCTATATGGTTTTCAAAATAAAGATATTCATTTTTTATACATGCTTAATGATGTACGCAGACACATCAAATAAAGTTGAACTAAGTTCAAGAAATCAATGCTTTCGTCATAAAATAAGCATAAAACCAATCCTGAGAGACAAGTTCGAAGGAGAAGAAATACAAAATGTAGTGTTACCTTCCATTTGTCATCTAAGCTTTTAAACCATTCCTGATCTTCTACATCTCTAATTGGCTCAATAAAAGCTTTTTTAATAGCAAATTTGAGCCATGAATCGCCAATACCAACAATATCTGCTGCCAAAGCAGATGCTGGGCCAATTCTACCTTTAGTAAAGGGAATTGATAGATCAGAAAAGATATTCTCAAGACTTGCATAATACTTCACGTTAAACTTCATCCTCCTCCCTTGAGAATTTATGAAGTCCTAAAAGTGAAGAAAAATTTAACATGACAAACTATAAAATAAGTTACTGCAAATCTAAATTTATTTTTTTAGCAACTATAAGTTGCTTGAAATAACATGGTAGATTCAAAGGAAGCTAGAGGACGAACTAGCACACCCATTCAAATGAACTGCTAATTGATGCTTGAAAAGAGTTTATAACATGACGCACTATAGTATTTTAGAGAAATTTTGAGCAAACAAAATCTGGATGGGGAAAAATACAGAAAGACCACTCCCAGGAACCCACAAGGAGAGAAATAAAGTGCAACCAATAAAATAACAAGTTAATTAATCACATAAAGCAGGTTAAGGAATATGTGTCACAGACCTTTATCCATGAAGGAGGTATGGAGCTGCGTAGAGCAACAACTTTCAGAGGAACAGTCAAAGCAAATGTTTTAGATTTCCAGGTATTAAAAGCTTCTTCTAATTCCTTGTCTACAACAGTTTCTTTGTTGTCTTGTTTTCTTCCATCATGATCATCTGCGACCATTAAACCACAAATAACAACATCAGCGAAACCTTTTACAGAGTTTCTTTTATTTTGATAAAATATCATGGATATCATCCTCCAGCATAAACCTCACAGACGAGAAAAAGAATAATTACGTGTGTATGTATACCCATAACCCAAGATAAGTGCTTATCATTATGACTTCGCAAAACAAATGCCAAAGCAGTCAAAACTCAAGAGAAATGATAGGTAGTAAGCACTATTGGATTTTATTTTACTTTTATTAGTAGGAAAAACTACAATGACAAAAATGAGGATCAAACATAAGGCCTCCATTAGTCCAATTCCCCACACTAGCCCCATCATAGTGATAGCGCTATTAGAATTTGACCAGATAGGAGACCCAGAAATAATCAACTTCCTTAATAAATGAAAGCAGCTAAAATAAATTATGAAATATGAAAATATAGCAAAAAGGAAAGAAAAAATTAAATTAAAAAAAAAAAAAAAAACACCCAAAACCCCTTCCCATCTTTCGTTCAATTTTCATATCTCTCCAATTTCCTGGTGTCACTCCTGAGTCCTGAGGCAGCATATTTCTTTTAAAGAAATAATAGATTTTCATTTCCCCCTCATTAAACAAATTCAGTAGGATTTAATTTCAATCAATGTGAAGGTTTGCAAATGTAATCTAACAATACCGCCAACTTAAAGGGAAGAAATTCCGCTTAAAATCTATGTTTCGGTGAAACTGTTCCTTATAATTCCTGCTAACATCAAGGAACCAAAGGTGCATTATCCTTCTTTTTTTCAAAATATTTTCGGCCGCCATTTGAATCACACTATCACGGGGACATTTTCCGTAATTATTAGGGAAAAAACATCATTCGTCGTTACGAGAGTTAGATAGAAAGCTAAATACCACACCAGCAACCACCGAATTCAACTACAATTAGCCATAACACAAACAACAATATATCAGAACAGAGAGTATTGGAACGCTTTCAAACCTTGAACAACATTTTTCTCCTCCTGAACCGGTGGAGAACCAGCGGGTAGAGCCGCCGCTGGCGGCGAAGAGGCCAAACAGAGGCGAACGCCGAAGCAGAGGAACATGACGGCGGAGACGGCGACGCGCGCATAAGCCTTGAGCGGTGGCGTCTGTGGACGTTCCTGGCGGTCGGCAGCGGAGGCTGTGGGAGACGCCGGCGAACGGTGCGGCGGAGTCCGGCGAGCGGAGAATGCAATTGCGGCATTGAATCGCAGAAGGGGTTTGGTGGGGATTATGAGAAAGGAATGACAATAAGGGTTTGGGAAGAGATAAGGGTAACGCAGTGAGTTCAGAGAGAGAGGGAAATGCGTTTGCAGCAACACGGGCATTGTTGAGAGACTCGAGGGAAGGCCAACATCTACACTGCACTTCCTGATAGGCAAGAGTCAAACAAAAAGTTCATGTACATAGTTTAGATCAAACCAACACAAAAATTGTGTCCATCTATCCTCTTTAATTCAATCTAGGAATAAAAAGAAGCAATTTTAATCTCTAAATTTTTTTAAAAAATTATAAATAAATTAAAAAGGAGATAATTTTAATAGATGGTTAATAATGGTTATTTAGAAAATATTAACAGTTATTTAATTATTTTTCTAACAAATAAGAAGTATAATGATTTACTAGAAGTAAAAATAAAAAATAGTTATTTGTAGTATATTTCTTTATAATAGGTATAGATGAGAGAGAGAAAAATTTTATTTAATTAATTTCAAACATTTATTATTTTATAAAGAAATTGTTAATTAAAAATGAGAGGCTTATCTTTATCTAAGTTCACACAAGGCACTAGAGTGTGTGGTGTCAAATGTGAGTTAAGCAGAAAGCTCTCTATTTATTCAAGGTTGGGTGTGGATGTTGTCATGCTATGTGCAGGAATGTGGGGCACTCCCTATCTTAATCACGTCGGGCACGAGTGGTGTGACATCGAGCGTGGGAGAGACAGGGAACTCCCTACCTTAGAGATGTCTGGCATCGGGTATGAGTTGTCTAATGAGAAGTTGTTATTTAATATGTTGTTTTACAATTGATTGATGGTGACTGAGTTATATAATGTAAAGTTGATTGTCTAAGTTGTTTGGCAACTTATGATGATATAGAAAGTAGAATATGATGTGAAGTTGTGAGCCGTTTTATAATGTCTTAAGTTGATTTGTAAAGGTGTTTATTCAAAGTTGTGAATGTTGCAAAGATGTGTTGTTTAAGTAATATATTGTAAAGTTGGAAGTTGAATGTTGTATGGGTTGAAAGTTGTTAAAGTTGATAAGTTGAATGTTAAAATATGATAAAGTTGTTAAGTTGACATGCTATAGATACGTGGGTTAGATATATGTTTTCACTACAATACATAGAAACTAAAGGAGAGTTAAAGATGTTTTCAAACTTCATATCCTATTGTGCAAATATACATTGTTGTGCTTTGAGAACTCGATTAAACCTTCAGCAAGTAAGTTGACCTCTAAAAGAGTAAGTTATTTTTTAGTTGTCTCTTCTAAGTTTTATGTGATATTTGTATGTAGATAAGGTTAAGGCACACATGTATAAAGCGACAAACCTAGTAAAGTATTGAGTTAAGGACTTAATATCTAACCTAGTATCGAAGGGTTGTGGTTTTTGGAAGATAGGTGGTGGGCTAATCTTATAGGTAGCTTAATATTATAGACTAATATCGTAGTAGAACCATACCTAAATTGTTCTATCTTGATATAGTACCATACTTCCTTGTTTAAATGGTGAAACTTGAGAAGTCAATCTAACTTATACTAGTCGTTATTTCTAGCCTTGTGCTAGCCACTATTTCTAGCCTTAGTGTCATGTCAGTTGTTGTATCTAGTATTGTACCAACCATTGTGATTCAATAGAGTAAAATCATTTAAACTACTCACCATAAGATGTTGGATATCTCTGTAGTTAACATATGTAATGACGTATTAAATGATATATATATGTATATATGTTGTTATGATGAACATGCTATGAGATGTTAAGTTATTATGATAATGTTGTCTTGTTGTGAATTGAATTAATATTGAATCTTTTTCACAAACTTATCCTATGTTTTCCTTGTGAATGAAACTGTGATGATTATACTTACTATGAGAGTAAGGTATCACATCGGAAGAGGCTAAATTTTTTATTGATAACTACTTTTATGTAGTCAAATTTAATATAGACGTCGATCAATATTTAAATTTATTTTACAACTGATATTGTATTATAATATATATATATATATATATATATATATATATATATATATATATATATATATATATATGACTAGTTACTCGTTGTATTATAAATATTTAAATATAATATTAAAAATGAAGAATATTCGAGTACAAAACTTAAATTCATATTATTAAATTTAATTAACATATTTTCACACAAAATATATTCTTGATTTGGAAATAAAAGTTTTGTTTTTGTTTTTTTTTTTACTTCTGTTGGATTATGTATGCATTTTTAAAAAAATATTTTCATACTATTATAAACTTAATCTTCAAAAAATTATTATATGATAGTTTTTTCATAATTTTCGATTAATATCATTATTAATATTATAAAAATATCAAATATGATATAATTATTTTTAAAGCTTATATGATTATTATAATTTTCAAAAAAGTACTTTTAATTAAAATTATTAAAAAAATGATATATTAAAATTTGAATAATTGCACTGGTTTGTTTATTAAATATTTTTATAATTAAAAATCCTTAAAAGTAACTAACATATGTATGATAGTGGCATATATATATTTTTTCTCACTTTTTTTTTTATATTTTTGTTTATTTGTATACTTTTTATTTTTATATCTCTCATTCAGAAAAATAATATTATTGTCAATTTTTATATTTATTTGATAATTTTGAAACAAAAGAAAAAATATTTATATGTGATTTAAACATAAAAAATATAATTTCTGATATTAAGTTTATATAATTACATAATCTTTTAAAATGATATAAAATATAAAAAAAATATTTTATTAGATACAATTAATTTATTATTAATAAAAAAAATTAACTAAATCTCCATAGGTAAACTGTCTAGTTATTAATTAATAGATAAATTTTATTATATTAATTAATATGTTGCAAATATTTTTTATTTAACCAAAAATTATAAATTATTCTAAAATATTCCTCAAAAATGCCACAGTAATATAAATTTATAATATTTAAACCAAATAAAAAATTTAAAAAATTTAAGATTTTATATAATTTTTTTATTATTTAAAATAATATCTGAATTATAATAATTAAAAATAAAGAATTTATATTATCTAATCTAAAAACTGATAAAGAATTAAAAATAAACATTATTTAAATTAAGTCTATCAAACCAATCTAATAGAGAAAATAAATAGCCCAATCCCAAATGAACCGCTGCTGCCTCACGGAGAAGACAGAGCAGAAGAGAGATCCGCCTCATTCCGCCGCTTCGGTCCGCCGCCACGCTCCGCCGCTTTAGCGCCCACTCCGGCTGCTCTACTGCATCAAGTTTTGTGTTGCGGCACTGAGCCGCTCCGCTCTGTTCGATTCTGCGTTTGTTCACATCATGGCCACCGCATCAGGTACACCTTTTCTCCACCTATTCTCAGATTCTCCTTTTCTAGGGTTCATGATGTCAATCCCACCTTATATCATTCGATTATTATTTTCTTTAACCAACATGTCGTTTTTTTCTGACCAACTTCAATTTTTGTTTTCAATTTCGTTTTTGGCTTTTAATTTTTTTTTATTTTCGGGCTCTAATATTGTTTCGTTCATTCGTCCCGTCCCAATCAGATTTCAATTTAAATCTGTTAATCAATACTCATTGTGTGTTGTTAGCTGTTATTATGAACAAGATGGTAATCCTGGTAGGGTCTGGTAAACGTTAAGTTTATTTATTTATTTTTATTGGTTTTGGGTTAATTGGTTTGAAACTAATGGCTTCGTTTTTTTTTTCATTTTTTTTTTAATTGGAATTTTAACGTGACTGTGTTTATCCCATTTTGCCTTATACCTCAATGTTTTGTTGAAACTTGTATGGCGTGCATTGCAGTGGCGTTTAAGTCCCGGGAGGACCATCGCAAACAGATTGAATTGGAGGAAGCGCGTAAGGCGGGGCTTGCTCCTGCTGAACTGGATGAAGATGGGAAGGAAATCAACCCTCACATTCCTCAGTATATGTCATCTGCGCCTTGGTATCTTAATGCTGACAGACCTGTAAGTTTTCCCCTCTCCCTCAAGTTTTCATAGTCTGTTGAGATCTGGAAGAAATTGTGATGTTTCGCTTTGACATATGAAAGCTGATAAATTCCTCTGCCTTTTTTCCTTGCTTGTAGAGTTTGAAACATCAAAAGAAATGGAAATCTGATCCCAATTACACCAAATCATGGTATGATAGAGGTGCTAAAATCTTTCAGGCAGACAAGTATCGGAAAGGTGCATGTGAGAAGTAAGTGGTCTCTCTCTATTTGTCAAATATGTATGTGCTCATGTGTTCACGGGTTATGGCTGTTATGTCTGCATATATGATGTATGCTCCCTGTCTTGCAACTTAAAAGGAATATGAAATTTAGTGATTGGTCTCTGTATAAGTCTTGGGTCATCCATTTATTATTTTCAGTGTTGATATCTTTTCTCCATGGCCTTTCAAACTATTGATTAAACTCTCAGGAGTTTGTGGTTTTAAGATGATATACATCATGTTTACTTGCATATGAATTATCTCTCAAACTAATGGGTTAAATGAACACTCACATAATCAGTTAATTCTACTGCCAACTTTACGAGGCTGGATTTACATATATCAGTTTTGACTTGCATCTTCTATTCAATGTGTATTAGGTTTTTGAAGTTATTTAAAATTTTAGTTATTGCTTTTGTTCTTTTTTAAACTACAAATAATGCGTGGGAGTGGGACCAAGTATAGTAGCATAACAGATGGGTGAGTTAACTTTGTAGAGTTAGAAACTTAGAATATGAATATTACTTATGGATATGTCTGGTTATTAAGATATGTTTTATAAATACGATTTTTAAAGTAAGTAAACTATTTTGAGTTTGTGATTTAAATTTTCTGAGGCCCAATTAGTTGACTACTTTACCTAATCTATAAAGTTTGACATATGTGCTTGTCTCTGAATTTGTTTATATTCTCATTTTCTCTTAAAAATATTTATCGAGTGCTTCAATCTTCATTTTCTTGTGATAGCTGTGGAGCTATGACGCATGATTCCAAGTCATGCATGGAAAGACCACGGAGAGTGGGAGCAAAATGGACAAACAAACACATTGCCCCTGATGAAAAGATTGAAACTTTTGAGCTTGACTATGATGGAAAACGGGACAGATGGAATGGTTATGATGCATCAACTTATGCTCGAGTCATTGAAAGGTATGAAGCTAGAGACGAGGCTCGAAAGAAGTACCTGAAAGAACAACAACTGAAGAAATTGGAGAAGAGCAACCAAAATGGTGATGATACTGCTGCAAGTGATGAGGATGAAGAAGAAGAGGAAGATGATCTAAGGGTAGATGAAGCAAAGGTTGATGAGAGCAAACAAATGGACTTTGCAAAGGTTGAGAAGCGTGTCCGCACAACAGGTGGTGGGAGTACTGGAACTGTGAGGTAATTTTCATGTTGCCATCATTTAAATAATGCAAGGCCTACTTAATTTGTCCCATACCTAAGATTATCTCTTTCATTATTTATCATAGTTGAATTGAAGCTGAAATATTTTATTCTTCAGGAATCTACGTATTCGAGAGGATACTGCAAAGTATCTTCTTAATCTTGATTGCAATTCTGCACACTATGATCCCAAGACTAGATCCATGCGTGAGGACCCACTTCCAGATGCAGATCCAAATGAAAAGTTTTATGGGGTAACTTGCATCAACAATGAAAATTCATATGAAAAACTAGTTTGTTTTTACTACTGTATTTAATCTTGTATTTGGGTTAAATCTGATTTTTGTATTTGTAGGGTGATAATCAATATAGAAATAGTGGGCAAGCTTTGGAGTTCAAGGAATTAAATATCCATGCTTGGGAAGCATTTGATAAGGGACAAGATGTTCACATGCAAGCAGCTCCATCCCAAGCTGAATTACTTTATAAGAGTTTCAAGGTCAGGAAGGAAAAATTGAAGTACCAAACAAAGGAAACCATTATTGAGAAGTATGGAAATGCGGCTGATGAGGACAAACTTCCAAGAGAACTTCTGCTGGGTCAAAGTGAAAGGCAAGTTGAGTATGATCGTGCTGGTAGAATTATTAAGGGCCAGGTAACATATGCATTCTAAGTCTTTACAATTAAGCATGCGCAACTTGCATATAAGTCTTAAATATATTTCTTGGTTGTGTAATGGACTTCTTACTTGATCTGTTAACATTTTAGTGTTTCACCATAAGTTTTAGTTTCAACTTTTAAGAATTTTGCTTTATGGTATTGCTATTGTTTAAAATGATAGATTTATTTATTTATATGATATTTCCAACAGGAAGTAGCACTGCCCAGGAGCAAATATGAAGAAGATGTTTACATTAACAACCACACGACTGTTTGGGGCTCTTGGTGGAAGGATCACCAATGGGGATATAAGTGCTGCAAGCAGACAATACGTAATAGCTATTGCACTGGTGCTGCTGGTATTGAGGCTGCTGAGGCTGCAAGTGATCTTATGAAAGCTAATATTGCCCGTAAGGAGGCTGCTACAGGTTTGTACACTAACATGCACTACACCAATGCTGTGCCCCTACCTCCTTCCTTTTCCATTGTTATTACTTTCTTGTTTGACAATTTTTCTTAATTGTATTTGGTATGTCCTTATGACTCTAATTCTTTTTATGAACCTAAACAGAGGATCCTGCACCTGTGGAGGAGAAAAGGCTTGCTACATGGGGTACTGATGTACCAGATGATCTAGTTTTGGATGAAAAATTGCTTGCTGACGCACTCAAGAAGGTAAATATCTATCTATAATGCACATATTTATGGTATTTGTTTGTTAGTGTCATTTTTTGTCTTATACATCCTGTGGAATTATTTATATTTTTGTGCAAATACCTTTTTTGACCTCAATTACCTAGGTCATGACCATTCATTTAAGCTAAATATTGCATGTAATTTCTTGAAACAAAGATGGCACGATTTGGCTTTACATTATGGATGCTCTTTTCTAGTATAAAACATTTTTTTTCTGAAGCTTTCAATCTTTTGAAATGAAATTATTCAGACATTTATTCATATGTTGTGCTGATTGTTGAGTTTTGGTGCACTTTCACAGGAGGATCTACGAAAGAGAGAAGAAAAAGATGAGAGGAAACGCAAATATAATGTTAGATGGAATGATGAGGTATGGTTTTTCTTGTCGCTGGTTGCAAATTTCATCTGTATGCATGCCCCTTGCAGATTTTAAAATGATTTCAATTTTGCAGGTTACTGCAGAGGAGATGGAGGCATACAGGATGAAGAAAGTACATCATGATGATCCAATGAAGGATTTTCTGAACTAAGCTTGGAAATAATTAAAAGACATGTATCACTTTGTTGATTAATGGCAAAAAGGCTTTCATCTCTTTCATTGCAAGTCCATGACCCTAACTGTGTTTTCTTACTGCCAGTTGGACTGGGCAGGCTGAATTATCAGCTTTGTACCCTTGATCCTTTGACCTGTAGCGAGAAAGAGGAACTATTGTTGTTTGTACAGTTTTTATTTATTTATTTATTTATTTTTACGGATCATTGAATCAGTTTCATTCTCCCATTGTTGTTGTACAGTTTTTTTTTACGGATCATTGAATCAGTTTCATTCTCCTATTGGGAGCACTAGGTAGACCTCCAACAACTCTTACCACCATGAGTTAAAAGGCTTATTATTTTGCACTCTTGCATGATCTTTCACTTTCACTCCCTCATCTATAACTGCTTGGCCCATGTGAACCATTAATTGTGTGCTTTTTTTTCACATTATTTCTCTTTACTCTCCAAGATCTATCTCACCACCTTTCCTATTATGCTTGTCGTTCATATCCCATTTTACTCTAAACCTTCAACCTTTTCACATCTCAAAAACCCCTTGTATTACTGATGTCTGTGTCTTCACACCATGGCCACCCTTTTAAAAATCATGTCTTTTTTGGTGTTCCTTTTGATCCCAGTTTCATCCCAGGTTGACCACCTTCTCCATGCTGGATTCAAGGATGAAGGTGCCAGCAACCTTACCTTGAATGGTGTGGCTGAGATACAGAAAAATGGAATACTCAGGTTGACAAATGAGACCAGCAGGTTAATTCCTTTTAAGTTGAAGAACTCCACCACTGATTAAGTTTTCTCCTTTACTTCCTCTTTTGCCCTTGCTATTGTTCCTGAGTACCCCAAGCTAGGTGGCCATGGCTTGGCTTTCACAATAGCAACTTTCAAGGATCTCAAGGCCCTACCTAGTCAGTACCTGGGACTTCTCAATTCCACTGATAATGGTAACTTCTCTAACCACATCTTTGCTATAGAGCCCAAAACCTTATACCCTCAAACCAAAATCCCATTCTTCCAATGGGGAACTCAAGTCCTATATCTTGCAATGGGATCCTAATATCTCACGTCACTCCATGGCCCGAGCGAACACTACAATTTGGTGTCATCACCTGCGCTACTCGTGTGTAGTTGAGAGACACGGTGAAAGGCTCTAATACCTATTTTACCTGAGAGTCACACCATAAAAGCTAGATGTTGTAGTTGGAGAGCTCAATGCCTTATAAATCCCACAAAAGAATATCAATGAGGGACTCGAGTTCATACCTTGCAATTGGACCCTAATGTATTCTCTCTTCCTCCATAGGCTGCTTATCATTCCTTTCTCCAGGCATGGCTTCATACTTCCTAATATTGGGAAAAACTCAAGTCCCACATTGACTAGAGATTAGGCAATTAAATAATATATAAGTGGAAAACAATCCTCACCTTACAAGCCGGTTTTGTAGGATTGAGTTAGGCTTAATCCACTGTTCTAAGATGGTATTAGAGCTATCCTGGATTCTTAAAAATGGGTCACCCACCATTCATTGATACATGCACCATGGACATGAGGAGGTGTATTCAAGTCCCGCCATTAAAAAAGGGTCACCTACCATTCATTGATACATGCACCATAGGCATGAGAGGGTGTATTCAAGTCCCGCCAATCCTAGATCATTAAAAAAGGGCCACCTACCATTTATTCACGTACCAAGCCCAATAGTGCTGGACGTGAGGGGGGTGTATTAGGAAAAACTCAAGTCCCACATTGACTAGAGATTAAGCAATTAAATAATATATAAGTGAAAAACAATCCTCACCTTACAAGCCGGTTTTGTAGGGTTGAGTTAGACTTAATCCACTATTCTAAGACCTAACAAAGAACCCTGGAAAACCGCTATTGGTTCCATACTTCTTTTATATTAAAAAGTTATTTTCTATACTAGTATTTTGGGGAATGAAATTGTATTCTAGGTGAATACATCAACGACAAAGCTTGTTCCTACAAGGTGTGGTTGCTTACAAGAATCAGTTTACACCATAATCTACAGACAAACTATTGACCTTTAAAATTTAAATCATTTTTAATGGTTTTAACTTAAGGGTATCAGTCTCCCTCTATGTAATCAAATAGATTTGATTTTGTTTAAATTTAAATTTTAACATTCTATAGATGGTGTCAGAGACAGCAGGTTTTGCTTGTTCTCGAGTGTCTCAGCTGTGCCTTTCTTTAAAACACTGTTTTTTGAGTTTCATTGTTTTCACTCCATGGTAACCTTTTCTTTTGATAATTTCTTGTCCATGTTATCTTTCCTGTCTAATTCCATATCTTTTCATGTTAAAAGTCTTATGTTAATATTTTTTAGGCTTATCACACTGTTCTACCTCAGATGAACTAAGCAGTTCATGAATTGTAGTGGATTTGCATGCTGCTTTGAGTTGAGTAGTCATGATGGAATAATTGTCATGAAAAATGTTTCTTTGATTGCAAAGTTTCATGCAAGTATTTGCATTTGACTATCAGTTTATGACTGTTGTCCCTGTCCAAACAATGTCCCTCCAATTTTCTGCTGATTTTCTTTTTGTGGGATAGGTAGTTCTTTTTTGGCTTTTTCATGAAAGATACACGTGATTGCTTAGAATAAAGCTGCAAATTGAATTTCCTTTTTCAATGATCCTATGTAGACATTTTATTATCAATGTAGGCTTTAATGCAAGTGCCTCATGCTAATACTCTATAATTATTATTGATGTCATTGCCTTGGTGGTGTAAATGAAATCATGCTACCAGAATTGTGACCGAAACATCTAAGTTTCTATGTCTACGCAACTGTGTCTGCAACCCCAATTTAAAACACTAGGACACAAGGTCCACAACAAAGACCCATACTGGAGAATTTAAATGATAAAGCTTTCTTAGGAGTGTTGTACATGCATAGAGAGTTTTTTTTTTTTTGCATACACTTAGATTGATATTTTCAATCACTGAATGTTTCGTAAGTATGTCATGGGGTTTTCTATTTTTGGGGGGCCCATTTGATACACAGATTGACAGTTCCGAAGATACACCTTCGTCAACCATTTTTTTGTTTAATATGTGGATTATGCAAGGTTTTTATATAGTCATATGGAAGTTGAATTGTGGGTATGTTCATATGCATCACTCTGCCCTGCCTCTCACTCATAGAACATAGGTACTTGATCAAAATTCATGGATTGTTCTCTCATTCATCTTCCGTAGGCTGCTTCTCATTTCTTGCTCTAGCCATGGCTTGATCAACAAACCCTGGCAAAGTTCTGTTGCTTCCCCTTAATTAAAAAGTTCATCCTTTTTATACTAAGGATTGTTGTTTTATTCTAGGCGAATAAGGTGACAAAATTGTGGATCTTCATAGAGTGCTAAGTGCTAACCATCTATCTTCATTTTTCTGTTATTTCCCCCATATCTTTACTTCCCTTGGTGCATTCATCTCTCAAACATGCCATCAAGCTCCAAAAGAAGCTGCTGTCTTTGATGCGAATTGTCCATAGATTCGGTAAAGGTAAGGGTGATATTTTAGACGAGTTCATTGGAAAACTAGGCTCATGATATATATACCTCCTTTTTTTTTATAAGTACACCTCCTTCTTTTAAAAAAATTTATAAAATATTATAATTTTTTAAAAAAATTTTAATTTTACACTTTCAACTTTCAATTTGCTATTTTCTTCTTCATATTTACGCACATTTTTTTTTCTTTCAATTTTCACATGCTACCAAAATAGGTGGGGTGAAAAAAACAAGGGGGTGCATGTAAAAATTGAAAAAAAGAGGAAAAATATGTGAAAAAAAGTACTAAATTAAATGTTGTGAATGTAAAATTAAAAAATTTAAAACAAAAAATTAAAAATATTTCAAAATTTTAATTATTTTTTTTAAAAGGAGGTGTACTTGTAGAAAAAAAGAGGTGTATATATCATGAACCTCTTTTAAATATTTTTCAGGACACAGCTACAGTTCTGTGTTAATTACATTTTCTGTATTTCATTTTTGTTTTCACTTGTCTCCATTATCAAGAGAAGTGACATTCCCTAAAAGTTAAACACATGCTGTTTTTTCAAGACTGGGAAAAAAGTCTCAAGCCCTAGAAGACTTTAACTCATGTTGCAGACCTTTTAGTTTTAGGGTTTGTGTTGAGTAACCCATGCCGTATCCCTATTGGCCTAGTGGTCACCATGTACCTGTACAACGCCATGCAATAACACTGCTATTCAACAACACTAGGTGTAAGCAACAAGTCTTGATTCTTATGTTTCCCCCAAGTTTTACTGTATGATTTCTTTTTTGGAAGTTCCAAAATGTTGATACAATTAAAATTGTGTAAGATACAAGATTATTTATTATTTGTTTTTTAAAAGATAGCATCTTGTTTTTAAAATTGCATGCATACTTCGCGTGGTATGCGAGCATGTAACTAAAGAATTAGATCCTCTAGAGCTTAGAATTGAACTGCACGGCATCCCAAACAGTTATAATCAAACGGTGCATGAATTTTGAAAACAAAATTATGCTTTTATTTTGATGGAAAAAAGAAGTATTTTCAAGGGTTTAGATCTTTGTAGTTAAAATTATAACAGTAGAGAATCGTGCTCCTTAACTAAATATTTTCCACTAATATATGATGCAAGTAAGCTGTGCTCTGTTTTTGTCTTTCAAATGTTGGGCATATAATACCTTTTGAGATTTTACATCTGAACTTTACAAAAGTTGGTATTTTTTCTTTCCTTACTTTTTTATTTGTCGTTCATTTCTAAGTTGTTTCCTTTCCGACGTGTTTTGTGATTGTACCTAATATTCTGTTGATTTTGTGTTTTTTAATTATAAAATGTAAACGATTATAAACATTGTAATTAAGCGGAGAAATGTTTACTTAGGTGAGAATTGTACAGGTATCGAATTTAGTATATAAGCATTTATACTTAACACAAGGTCAACTCTAATTTATTTTATTAAAAAATAACCACGAATTGAGATTCTCACGTGTCAAATTGGTGCAAATTTGGACATGCATAAGCAAAAGATAGAATTTGATCTGCACACAGTACAAAGGGACAGGGTAGGATTTAGCTCTGCAAGTTTGGTATTTTACCCTTTTAAAAATAAAATAAGGTCAAGATTCATAGTTGTTGAGAAGCTTGTGCCATATATGAAATTATACATGCACTAGATCATGGTTTGAGTGAGGAAAAGAAGAGACCAAACTTTCAATTCAATTAGAATAAGAGTTAATCACCTATATACTATATCGGTGTAAAGTTTTTTTTACACTGACAACCAATCAGATCTGTTAATAGTGTCATGTCATTTGTTCAATTAATTAAATTTAAATAAAAAATACTATTAACAAATCTGATTGATTGCTAGTGTAAAAAATTTTACACTGACAGTGTATAGGTGATTAACTCTTAGAATAAAAGAATGCAATTTTAGTTCCCTCATTGCATAGGAACACTTCCCCAAGATAAAATTAACAAGATAATCAGTAAAGTAGTCAAGAGATAAAATGGCCACACCAACCCTTTAGGCACTAGGAACCCAAACTAATTCAAATCGACTTAATAGGTTTAGATAAGATTCTTTTAGTGTCTGGATCAGACTTAATTTGATCCGATCAAAATCCAGCACTGTATGGGTTGGGTAATAAATTTTGTATTTTTAACCTGTTATTCAACCAGACCGGTCATATATAATAATAAAATAATAATAATAATAATAATATTTGAATGATTATTTGTTCAGGACAATACTCATTCACTCTTACTTAGTTATATTTTAGGTTAATAGTATTCTAACAATATAATATTTATTTTAAATTTTATTTTATATTAATTAGCAGTAAAAAGGCATTTCGTGCCTGCATTGTATTAAAAGAAAAAAATAAATAAAAAGAAAAAAAATGAGAAATTACTCATAAAAAAGGTAGTTATTGAAAAATAAATAAAAGATAAAATAGTCCATATAAAAATGGAAATCAAAAGTAGTTATTGAAAGTGGTAACTTAAATTTGATTAAAAAATATTTTTTCTAATTTTTTAAAATAAAAGGATATAATGGTAAAAAAATGGAGACCAAAGTGGTTACCCAAAAGGGTATCCCTTTATATATTAGTATAGATTAATGTTATTTTTTTGAGTTGATAATAATGTAATAAATTAATAAATTTATTTTAGAATTTAATTTATATCATTATTTTTTTATAGGTTGATAATATTATATTTACAGTAATGTATCAAATGATTTAAATATATTTTGAAATATTTAAATTTTTACAAAAAAAAAATTTAATTATGTTGCCCCAATCAATCTAATTAAATATAACCCATTCGTGATTGGGTTGGGTTGGGTTGAGTTAAAAAAAAAAAACATTTCACAAATCTGATTAAATCCAATCTGCTAAATTTTGATTGGACCGAGTATTAGATTCATCGAAATTCGGTTCAACCTAATCCGCTTACACCCTATATCGTAGTGTTTGTTGGAAACATAGTGATCCACCAGAGGGCTGAGGGTACCTGTGATGATGGAAAAGGAAGGAGAAGTGATAGATGTTCCTCTCCTTAGCTTCACCTATGCACAGATCACTTCTTTGGAGATTGAAACCAAATAGAATGAACACTTTGAGTGGAGGATTTCTTCGGATGAAATGGCCTAAGCTAAGGATGGAAGCATCCAAGCTTAAGCAACAAGAGATTGCTCACTTCAAAAGGTAGGAACTAGGTAAGTTTCTAGGGTTTTGAAGGCACTCTCTCTCTCTCTCTTTCTCGGTGACTCTTGAGGAATTTTGCTGAATAATGGTTCAGAAAATTCAAAAGTGATTTTACAATGAGAAGTATTCACTTAAGTAGCCACGGATTTGAGTAGCATTGGAGCCTAAACAAGGCTACACAAAATTGGTGCCTAAAGTTTGAATTCAAATTTGAAATTTGAATTCAAATTTAGGTGCACATGTGCAAGTCCGTGAGTTTAGGTGTTCCATGCATTTAGATTTAATTTAGATAGCATTTAGGGTTGCATTTGAGTAAACACATGTTCAGCCACTAGTGGTGAGGAACATGTGACTCAAATGCAACTTAAATGACTTCCAAATTAACCCTAATTTAACCTAATCCGTCCACTTAAGTTTTCCTTTTATTTTCCTATTCTAATGGCCTAAATAAAATGGCCAAACAAATACAATGGAAAGGAAAAATTACAAGAATGAGAATGAGCCCAATGTTGGGTACCAAAAGCCCAAAGGCCCATGAAGCCCAAAACTAGGCCCAATAAGCCTAAAGCCTAAAATGCTACTCTATGTGGTCCAAAATACAAGACCAAAATATGTGAAACCTATACTAATATAATATGTACAAAATATAAGAAAAATGGATTTATCAAGAGATGGCCCATGTGAAGCTCAAATTGGGCTTTCCAGGCCCATCGGCCCATTGGGCCTTGATTGGCCCAAACCTTCATGTCTAGCCAACTCCTCTTGGCTCCTTCAATGTGTCACCCCTTGCCTTTCTAGGCATGATTCCATCATCCCCTCCCTCTTGAAAATGATTTGTCCTCAAATCACGAGGATCCATGGGAGAAAAATCATCACCTACATGCACAACAAACCATGTATAAGAGGTGACATGTTCAGAGAAAGAAAATGGAATGTGGATCCTAAGAGGAATCCTTCTATCAAGCCTAGCAAAGAAAACTAAACTATTGAAATTGAACTTCCTAAAAGTATAAATAGGATCATCTTTTAAGCATAACCTATAATGAAATCTTAAAAATGTAGTAACATTAAGACTAATACAATGGAAAGAATGATTCTTAAAAATTAAAACATCTTGCCTAAAGTACCCTAAATGGTAACCTAGGCATTTCCTAGAATATAAAGAAAATAAGGCTAGAAAACTTCCTAAAAATTTTTGGATTTGATTGTTTGTTAGATATTCATAATCATATAAACTATATTTGTCTTGTAAGGAAGGAATCAAATTTAGTTCAAAAGAGTAAGAACTTCCCTTAAGATCAAACATAGAAAATAGATCATTACAATTCGAATCCTCCAAACAATGTAAACCAACAATTGGGTGCTTTATTAAGACTACAAAAATACTTTCTTCCTTGTACACCTCCAAGGAAGTAGTATAAGGAGTAAAACTAGGAATAGTCCACTCCTTCTTCACTATATCTTGAAGTTGAAATTCATTTTTCTTTAAAATATTTTGTTCTAGAATCTCTACTTCATGACTAGTGGTAGCATAAGGGTAAGAGTTAAGGTCTTTATGTAAGAAGAGAGTATTTGGCAAATGGTTTTCAGTGATAGAAAAACTCTCTTCACTCATAAGTCCTTTAGAAGAGATATTTTCCTCCTTACTCTTCCCTAAGATACATGCCTTTTTTATTTCTTTTTTTCTTGTTTTTCTCAATTTATTTTTGCTAAAAGTTTTTCTTCCTTTTGTCTAATAATGTGAATTTCTTCCTCTAAGATTGCTAGTCGTACTTTTCTTTCAAGTTTTTCTTTTTCTCTCGTTAACACTTCTTGCTTTGTCCAAAGTGTTAGTGATTTAAGCTCTTGAGTAGGATGTGAAATTTTTTTTGGGGAGCTTAGGTCACTACCACTTGAGGAATGTTTTCTCATAATTAAACAAAAAGAGTTTTCAAAAATAAGTTTTCAAAAATTCCTAAAGAAAAGTTGGCTAAAGATTACTAGCTAAACGTGGTTCTAAACAACACTAAGCCTTTGGAACTTAGAAATTGTTTCCCTTAAACGTCCACAAGCAAGCATATAGCAAACTTGACAATTAAACACATTGAATTTAAAAGCTTAAAAACAAGAGAAAATGTTAAGCAAACTAGTTAAGTTTCAAGAATTTTTAAAATGCAATGCAAAAAGAAAATATTTTTGGTCTTTTCTAGGAATAAGACAAGCACTTGGAAGTCTAAGTGTACAAGTTGTACTATCAAGGAAGGTGAGCTACTAAGATCCACTTAATAACCAAGCCTTTTCAAGTGGAAATCACTAAACTTCCTTATTGTAATCTCAATTCCACAAAACTTTTCACAAATGTTTAATGATTTATAATTTTCACAAGTGTTTTTGAATGCTTACTAAACATGAACAATAAACTCTACACAAAGCTAGTCGAATTAAGGCAGCAAAGTAAACAATTTAAAGAACAAACAACTTAAAGGAAGCAAGATTAAGCAACTAGTCGTTTTGTCCTAAGTGGAAGCTTGAAACATATGAAATTTCCAAGCCACTTCCACTAGTACTACACGTGAGTGAGCTACCAAGGGTTAGATATACCTGACCAGCTTCTTAATACCCCCTCCAAGCTTTATAAAATTGATTTAAATTACAAGAGAAATTGCAAAAAATTAAACTACACTAGAAAACAATTTGTGGCGGCTTTAGTGACCAATTAGTGACGGATTTGTTGTCCAATTTTTCTAACACTTGTTTAAGTGTTCCAATCCGCCACTAATCCTTGATTATTGTTGCTCCTGAACCCTGCACAAATAACACAACAAAATGATGAATGTAGGCTGCTCACAAGGTTAATGGAAAGATCACTCTTGTGAAGGTAGGTTTAGGGATTTTCGGTCACTAAATTAGGTCAAGTTTCAAAGTCTTTTATGTCCAATTCCTTTCCTACTTTTGTTGAGTCAATGTTTGGTCCTTAAGAAAGGATTTGACACTTCCAACACAGAGTTTTTAATCAAAGAAAACAAGACAAGCAACAAAAGCACAATTTATAAAGCTTATACCAAAAAATTGAAGAGTAAGGTGTTTAAGACAAGACTCAAAAATAGCCAAAAATTAAAAAGAAGCTAGCACACAAAGGATAACCTATCAAAGGCACTAGAATAGATTACAAAAACAAATCTAAGATTAAAAACAAAAATAAGACACAAATATGTGGCTGGACTGGAAAAAAATAGACTAGAACACACCAAAAACCGAGAGCTATGTAAACAAGATTTTTCACTCCTTTTGGCTTTTTCTTTTGCTATCTTCTTTCTCTTCTTTTTGCAAATTATTTTTCACTTCTTTTTGTTTGTTTACTCAGGAGTTTAAATTCCTTCTAAACACTTATAGGTCTCGGCCTTAGGCTAGAAAATTGCATCAAAAATTTCCATACAAAACAAGAGGTGTTCACATGCATTTTGTAGCAATTGCTTCACAAATTTTGTAGTATTTTTAGGTCAAATTTTATGCACTATTTTTCTTTTGTTTTCTCATGTGTTAAGAACACATACACCTCTGTTTTGTCTCTGTTTTAAGGCTTTAAAATTTGATATAGTTTCAGCCACACACAAGACTCAAAGAAACCTAATAGAGAAGTAGTGTTTAACAATTTTTTTGACAAACTTTTTAACAAGACATAATAGAAACCTAACTCTAAGAAATTTGCTAGAACTAATAGCAAATTATGAACTCAATTAGGTAAAAAAAAAGCACATATAGGTAGGCACAAAGATTATAAGCAAACCGGGACCAATAGTAGACAACATAACACAAAAGAAAAAAAAAATAGGTTAAACAAGCTATTCAAGGAATTATCAACATATAAGAACTACACATAACTTGCTAAGACAAAACAAGGATTCAAAAACAAAAATCTAATGCAATGGATGAAGTCCAATCACGGACACATGCTTAGGAGATGAGAGACTCAAACAAAAACACAAAACGCACAAGCAAATAGGTCCTAAACAAATTGATTGTGGAAAGAAATTCAAAATACAATCAACCAATGGATCTATGGATAGAATATTTTCAAAAAGAAATAGATTCGAAAGAAACTCACAAAAGAGACAATTATAACAACACAAACACAAGAACAAATGAACCAAAAATTAAGAACACTTATCTCCAAGAAGAACCTTGCTCTTGATACCAAAATTGATGGCAAAGGAAGGAGAAGTGATAGATGTTCCTCTCCTTAGCTTCACCTATGCACGGATCACTTCTTTGGAGATTGAAACAAAATAGAATGAACACTTTGAATGGAGGATTTCTTTGGATGAAATGGCCTAAGACAAGGACGGAAGCATCCAAGCTTAAACAACAAGAGATTGCTCACTTCAAAAGGTAGGAACTAGGTAAGTTTCTAGGGTTTTGAAGGCACTCTCTCTCTCTCTCTTTCTCGGTGACTCTTGAGGAATTTTGCTGAATAATGGTTCAGAAAATTCAATATATTCAAAAGTGATTTTACAATGAGAAGTATTCACTTAAGTAGCCACGGATTTGAGTAGCATTGGAGCCTAAACAAGGCTACACAAAATTGGCGCCTAAAGTTTGAATTCAAATTTGAAATTTGAATTCAAATTTAGGTGCACATGTGCAAGTCCGTGAGTTTAGGTGTTCCATGCATTTAGATTTAATTTAGATAGCATTTAGGGTTGCATTTGAGTAAACACATGTTCAGCTACTAGTGGTGAGGAACATGTGACTCAAATGCAACTTAAATGACTTCCAAATTAACCCTAATTTAACCTAATCCGTCCACTTAAGTTTTCCGTGTATTTTCCTATTCTAATGGCCTAAATACAATGGCCAAACAAATACAATGGAAAGGAAAAATTACAAGAATGAGAATGAGCCCAATATTGGGTACCAAAAGCCCAAAGGCCCATGAAGCCCAAAAATAGGCCGAATAAGCCTAAAGCCTAAAATGCTACTCTATGTTGTCCAAAATACAAGACCAAAATATGTGAAACCTATACTAATATAATATGTACAAAATATAAGAAAAATGGATTTATCAAGAGATGGCCCATGTGAAGCTCAAATTGGGCTTTCCAGGCCCATCGGGCCCATTGGGCCTTGACTGGCCCAAACCTTCATGTCTAGCCAACTTCTCTTGGCTCCTTCAATGTGTCACCCCTTGCCTTCCTAGGCATGATTCCATCATGTGATTAGTGTCACCAATGCTCATCTAGACCTTCTAAGAAATGACTATGCTGGTTTGCTCCAAACCCAACTCACAATTGTTTTGACTACAAAGAAAGGAAATGCCAAGGCTCATGGCGCGACACAATCAAGGGCGAAGAATGAAGAAGAATCGAAAGACCCACCCATGAGTCCGTAATTCAACAAAGAGTGAAGAATGAAGAAGAATCAAAAGAACCACCGTGAGTCAGTGACACAAGAAAAAGTTGAAAAGTGAAGATTGAAGCAGAATTGGAAGACCCACCCCACGTCCCCACCATGAGTCTGACACGTACTGGTATTGTAATGTTGTGCTTGTATTTGGTTTGCTATAGTGAACTTCACTATTAACTTTAATAGTTTAGTTTTATAAACTACACTAAAAATAATAGTTTAGTTTAAACCATTAAAAATAATTTAGTTTATTTTAGTTTAATTATTTAAAAAGTTTAGTTTAAAATAGTTTTGTGAACAACCCTAATAAAGGTCAAGTCTCGTGCAAAGTTAACAAAAGTACTAACTTGTAGAGTTCTCCAATGAAAATAAGTGCAAAATAAAATCCAAAAGAATGGCACATTAGGCAAAGGTAAAACTTAGAATGAAAAATTAAGACCTGTGGATATCAAATGAAAATAAAGAATTAATTAAATATTAAACGACAAAAGCACACAAAATTGTCATAAAATCAACAACATTGGTAATTAACATCACTAAACACCTAAACATATACGTATGCTAAATGCAAAAGTCGGTGGAATTAACGAAATTGAACCATAAAAGCATTTCTAGTGGATAATTGCTCCCTTGTAAATAGATAAAATTTAATAAGAAGATGAGAAACATATACATTAAATCCCAAAAGACACTAACACATTATGTTAACACAAAATATTGATTTATTCCAGCATCACCAACAAAATGAGTAAAGATAATATTGTGAATATCAAATTGTCCAAGTTCATAGTGCAGAGGGAGGTGTATTTTACACTAACCTAGTTGTAAGAAAGATGTGACCATGATGAAGGTGAATTAGTGGTGGACGAAGGTGTTATGGTGGCACGACATGGGAGACAACACTAGTGAGAGAGTATGATAGAAACTATTAAATGCTAGCGGGAAGGTAATGAAAGAACAACGATAGTGGCAAAACCAAAATAGAGCATAATGGGCTGAGTGGGATAAAAGATAAAATATTGGGAGACGAGCACAAAGATAAAGGGGGGGGGGGGGGGGTCGATGATCCTCTAAGTATTGGTTAACTAATTTTAAAATTGGTTAAAAGATAACTGATTGTAAAAGTAAGTTTTATTTACAAAAATGTCATCGTGTCACTTTTAAAATCAATTTCTTATTAATTGTCTTTAAAAACCCGACAATGTAATTTTCTTTTGCACTAATGTTTAGATGTTTAAAACTTCTATTAACCTTCCTCTATAATGAGTTTCTATGATAAACTTATGATACTTGCTTATCTTGATTGCTCTTAGGGCTTGAATCTTTCAAGTTAAGAAATCATCGTCATCCAGTTTGAAAGAGACTAGATTCATACAACTAAGGATGATAATAGGTCAGGTAGGGGTGTTCATGGATCGATTTTTTGAAAAATCCGAACCGAACCAAACCGAACCGTTTTATAAAAGTGGATCGGTTAACCGATCCATTTTTTATAAAGTGAATCGGTTTGGTTTTTTTAAAATATGAATTGGTTTTTTTGAAAATGGATCGGTTCGGTGCAGTACGATTATCCACTTTTTACTTACATATGGATCGGTTTTTTTTAAAAAATCAAACCGAACTAAACCGATCCATTTTGTGAAAATGGATCAGATAACTGAACCGATTTTATAAAGTGGTTCAGTTCGGATTTATTTTTTCAAAGTGGATCGGATCGGTTCGGATCAATTTAGATTTTTTGCACACCCCTAATAAGGTCAGACCATACTTTGAATATATAAGCTAGGTCTGTTATGTAAATATTAAAGCCTAAACTTAACCTATTATCTATCATAAGATTTTTTATAGGATTTTTTTTATATGCATGGCCTGGCCTTTTTAAAGCATGGCCTGACCTATTAACCTACTTAAAAGACTATGTAAATTAATAAAGTTAATTGGACCAATAAATTTAATTTTCAAAAATTAAGAAAATTATTTTTAAAACATAATTTACTAAATATTATTAAATTTTAAACTTTAAAAGAAATATAGGAGAAAAATTGAATCATTTTCTGTTGAAGGAATAATTTATGTGTAACCATGTATGTTGATGTACACTCATGCACAAGTTGTAAACTTATAAACCTATAATGAAAAAAATAATTATGTAATTTTTTTTAAATATTGATAATTTTTTATTATAAATTTATTTATTTATTTATGTTTTTAATAATATTATATATATATATATATATTAATTTTGCTATTATATTATATAAATAAATAGGCTGATCTATTAAGCCTAACAAGCTTTTCTATAAGCCTAAGCCTGATTTTTTTTTTTTATATAAATAGACTTTTTTAAAAGTCTAAACTTGACCTTTTTATTAAACAGATCAAGTCAGACTTTAAAGATGTCAGGTCATAGGCCCCTTGTTTAAGCCATAGCCTATTCTCATCCCTAATTACAATAAATTAAAAAAAAAAAGTGTCATGGTGGTCATTGTGAAGCTTTGCTACCATAAAGGTTTCATAGAACCAATGGGAATAAGAATGATACAACAACTAATGTATTGATCATATTACAAATATAATACAAAGATATATATATATATATATATATATATATATATATATATATATATATTTTGTACGGGATACACATATTTTCTCGGTCAAAGACAAAGTCGAAGACCCATTCGACTTCAGGACCACTCGAAGGGTAGCACACTTACTCGGCTATCATCAAAGCTGAAGACACCATTCGGCCCTAGACCCAACCGAATGGTAATGCGCTTTATTCTCGGGCACAGCCAGGACCGAAGACCCTATTCGGCCTCAAGCCTAGCTGAAGGGTGAATTGCGTTTATTCCTGGCAACAACCAAGGCTGAAGACCCCGTTCGGCTCTTAGACCAATTGAAGGGTAATGGAAACCTTTCACACCCCTCGGTCTTGAGACACGCCGAGAAGGTTCTCGACACTCCAAAACATGGGAGTAAGCCAGCGAGAGCCACGTTGACAATTGGAGCCACGTCGACAATTAGGATTGAGCTAATTAACTTACAAACCCTAATTACCCACATCCCAAGACAGAAGGCCCACCAGACCCAAATACATCATTATAAATATAGAGGTGATTGAACAGAAACAGGTACGATCATTAAATACTGTAACCACCTTTGCTCTATACCGAATACTTACTTGAGCGTCGGAGTGCCTTTTGCAGGTACACTTCTCACTCTTAGAGACAGGATTCAACCAACACTTGGGACTTAGAAGAGTAGTCAGCAGGAGCGACAGGATAAGTGTTTCTAACAGGAACATTTTGGCACCCACCGTGGGGCCGAAACCAAAGCGGTTTTCGACCCTGAATTAAGATGGTAGCAACTGGGAGCCAACAAGAAAATGCGACCATTCATAACCTCGGGATGCCCCGAGAGCCCAGATAGTAGACAAATCAAAATGATGAAGGAATGGAGGAATCGTACGTGGATTGCTCGCAACCAGCGAACCCATCATTAGCCATAGAACAACTAAAGGCCGAAATGTTAGAATTGAAGAGGCTTTGGGAAAAGGATCCCATGAATTATCCATCTTAAGAAGGGAGAATACCGAACTTAGAAGCGATAATCGCTCGTGGCAACCGTTGCAAAGCATCCCAAATACAAAACTCATTAACGATCAGGGTGAATCATCGGGATGGTATAAGGAGTCAAGGCCCTTTGGCCGACCAGCTGGAGTAACCACTACGACACTTGATCAACAAAGACGACAAGGGAAAATGCCATTCATCCCTGATATCATCGGGGCATAGTTACCCGACAATGGGAAAAACTTAGCTTTGGAACGGTATGATGGGACTACCGATCTGGAAGAACACCTGGATGCCTGCACCACCCAAGTCAGTTTGTTCATAGACGAAGATGCAATCATGTGCAAAGTATTCCCTATATCGTTGAAAGGACCGACCTTAAACTGGTTCACCAGACTCCCTTCGGGGTCCATAGACTCTTTTGCCACACTAGCCACCCGCTTCAGCATCCAGTTTGCCACAAGCCGACCCCATCAGCTTACCTCCCTTGCCTTGATCAATATCTGCCAAGAAAAGAGGGAGCCATTGAGGGCCTTCATGGAACGGTTTAGGAAAATGACGCTGGCCATTCGAGACTTGGACCTGGCAGTAGCTATGCACCACCTCACTACAACATTACGACCCGGACCCTTTGTGAACAGTTTGTGGAAGAAACTGCCTATAGATCTAGACGAGTTGCGAGAAAGAGCTACCAAGTACATGCAAATGGAGGAGTTAACAGAGTTTAGAAATCAGTTACGACAAAATCCTCACAAGAGGGAAGGAGAAAGAGAACACTCAGCCAAATTTCGCTCGGCGAGCAACATCGATCACGAAAGAGCTACAAGAGGACCAAGGTACGCGCAATACACACCTCTTAATGACAGCAGAGCTAAGGTACTAGAACAAGAATTGGCCACGTAATTCCTTGCAGTACCCCGACGCGTTATGACTCCGCCCCATGCAAATAAAACGAAGATGTGCCAATTCCACAGGAATAGGGGGCACACCACGAAGGAATGTACAACCCTCTGAGACTGCATCGAAGATCTCGTGAAGGGAGGGAACCTCTAGAATTTTGTCCAGTCCATGAACAAGAGGCATGAAAGCTATCCCGATCAGAGGGATCACAAGAGAGAGGGCCAAGACAGAGTGCCTCTGAGACACAGTCACCGGGAATGCAGTAAGTCACATGAGCGTACCACATGCGTTTGAATCCAGAAAAGTGCACCTCTAGAGTTGCTAGAGGAAAGTTCTTGGGCTTTATGGTTTTAAAAAGAGGGATAGAAGCCAATCCTAACAAGTGCCTAAGCATTGTCAACATGAGAAGCCCACGCAATGTGAAGGAAGTACAACGATTGGCCGAGCAAATAGCATTGCTAGCCCGATTCTTGCCTTGCATGGAAGAGAAGTCGAGGCTCATAATGTCTTTGTTGAAGAAAGCCAGCAAGTTTCAATGGATAGAAGAATGTGAATCATTGTTCCAAGACTTCAAAAATAATGCTGGTTACACCACCATTGTTAGCCATGTTGAGCTTAGGGGAGCTGAAGACCTTAAGAGTTTTGATGATCACAACAACTTGGAGACAACAAGTGTACAACAACAACATTGAACACAAAAACAAAGTCAAGGAAGAGTCAAGAAAAATACCTTGAAGTATAGCAATGTAATAGAGCTTAGGAAGCAAATTGTTATAAATGAATTGTTGTATTTGTGTCTGTGTGTGCTTTGTGCATTGAGCAAATCTTGTCTAGAATCAAGTAGGGAGTAGATGATGATGAGTTAAACATTGGAAAATTATTTTGAGACTTAAAATGAAGTTTTAAGAACTGACTTAAAATAATCGATTATTGTTAAATATAATCGATTATTTCAGCAAGTGGGATAAGTGGAATGCCTTGCTATAATAATCGATTATTTGCCAAAATAATCGATTATTTCAGGAACAACTCTCTGGAATAATCGATTATCCAGCTAAATAATCGATTAAATTGTTCTTGATTGATTTCCAGAAATCTGAAGAACAAAATAATCGATTATTCTTTAAAATAATCGATTATCTGGGTTTGAATTTTTATAAATAGTTTGAACTCTTTTGAAACTTCATAACATTGAGTAAAAACTGATAATCAACTGGTAAAAACGTTTTAGAGAGTCTGTGTGACATCTTGGAGAGTTTTCTTTGTGAAATCCAAGAGAAAAACGTTTGTGAAAAGCTTGTGAGGAAATCATCATCATCATCATACTCTTGAAAGAGGAAGACAAAGATTCATTCAAGAATTCCAGGTGAATTCGTTTCATTTTATTCTTTGTGAATCTTTGTGAAAAATCTTGAGAAGGGTTTCTCAAGTGGTGAAGTTTCTTGTAGTGGGTTCTACAAGGGTTACTTTCTTGGGGTCAAGAAAGTGGTTATCTTTTTGTAGTGAAGTATATGCATGTGTGTGTGCTTGTAAACCTTCTTGCTAAAAGATAGTGGATCAAATCTTAATCAGGTGGTGATTAAGGACTGGATGTAGGTCACATGTGGAGTGGCTGAACCAGTATAAAAGACTTGTGCAATCTTCTTCAACCTTATCTCTTATTTTGTAACTTCTTGGTTGTGCTTTAAAGAAGATAAAACTTGACTAACATGTGTATGTGAATTTTGATGGTTTAAATCTATAATTGGATATTATATTTGAACTTCATTGTCTTGTAATCAAGTTGCACATTGCATTCATATCATAGTAACAAGTCTTTAAGAGTGCTTCATTTGAAAATTCTGTCATAGAAAAGTTTTGATTGAATTTAAGATTCAAAAACTCTGATAAATTTTTAAAGGGTCATTGAATCCAATTCACCCCCCCTCTTGGATTGGGCCATTCTTTTCTAACAATTGGTATCTAGAGCAAGGTTCTTGAGAGTTATTCAAGATTTAAAAATGGCCAACAACAACCTACCCTATGGTGAGGGTGTCTCTATACATAGACCTCCTGTTTTCAATGGTGAAAATTATGTCTATTGGAAGATTAGGATGAGAATTTTCATTGAAGCTATTGATATTGCTGTATGGGATGCTATAGAAAATGGACCCTATATCCCTATGAAAAAGAATGATGATGGTGAGCTTAAGGAAAAACATTGGAGTGAGTGGAGTGATGAGGAAAAGAGAAGAGCCCAACATGACAAAAGAGCCAAAAACATCATAACATCTGCATTGTCTATTGATGAATTTTTCAGAATTTGACAATGCTTATCTGCTAAAGAAATGTGGGACACTTTGCAAGTCACTCATGAAGGAACAAGCGATGTAAAGAGATCAAGAAAGCATACTCTCATTAGAGAATATGAGCTGTTTAGAATGCAAAATGGTGAATCTATTTCTGATTTCCAAAAAAGATTTACACACTTGATAAATCACCTTGTTGACCTTGGCAGGAAATTTGAAAAGGAAGAATTGAATCTAAAAGTGCTGCAATGCTTGGATAGATCATGGCAAGCAAAGGTGACAGCCATTGAAGAATCAAAGGATTTGACCTCCTTGACATTAGCTACTCTCTTTGGGAAATTAAGGGAGCATGAGCAAAAGCTGCACATATTTGATGAACATGAGCAGCAAGATAAGAAAGGCAAAGGAGTGTCATTGAAAGCCCTGAAATCTGCCAAAGGTAAAGAAGTGTGTGAAGAAACAAGCTTCGATGATTCCGAAACCGAGAACTTCAATCTGCTGGTAAAGAAGTTCAGAAAGTTCATGAGAAGAAAGAAGAATTCCCCCTACAAATTCAATAAGAAGTCAAACAAGAAAGAGGAAGCAAGCACATCCTCCTTTAATTGCTTTGAATGTGGTAAACCAGGACACATGAAGGCTGAGTGTCCAAATCTCTTGAAGAAGCAACAAGAGGAGAAGAAAATTAAGAAAAATGCAAAAGGAAAGAGAGCCTATATTGCTTGGGAAGATAATGACTAAAGCACATCAAGTGATGAATCTGAATGTGAGGAGAACAACCTGTGCTTGATGGCTGGAACTGACCATGACACAATTGTAAGTGACTCTGACCTTGAATCCAATCCGGATTATGATCAGCTTCAAGAAGCTTTTATACAAATTCATGAAGAAGCTGTCAAATTAGGTGCCTTAAATTCAAAGTTGAAAAACAAGCTGAAATGGTATGAAAATGCTTTAGTTGAAGCTGAACAAGAGCTTGAAGATTTGAAGCATGAGCATGAAAATCTTCAAACTATGTTTAACTTTAGTGAAGCTCATTCCTCAAAAGATGTTTGTGAACATTGCAAAGTTTTTGAAAAAGAAAATGCTGACTTAAAATCCACACTTGCAAGGTTCACAAAGGGAAATGCAAATTTGAATATTCTTTTGGGAAAACAAAGAAACACTTTTGATAGGAGTGGACTTGGCTTTAATCCAAGTACAAGCATACCAATTGTGTCAAAGAAAGTAGCTTTTGTGAAAAGTCAAAATTTTAGAAAACTCAAAAGCAACTTTTCTAGACAAGCAACTTGTTTTTATTGTTGTAAAAAAGGTCATACAATTAGGAACTGCTATTCAAGAAAATATGGAGTTCCAAATGGAAAAATGATTTGGGTTGAGAAGAGTCAAAGGCTGAGAACTAACCAACAAGGACCCTCCACATGGGTACCTAAATTTTTCCTCTAAATTTGTGTTGTAGGAATGCTTGAGGGCCAAAAATTTACTGTGGTATCTTGATAGTGGCTGCTCAAGGCACATGACCGGGGATCCCTCCAAATTCTCAAGTCTGAAATTGAAGAATGAAGGGTATGTTACCTATGGTGACAACAATAAAGGCAAAATTCTTAGCCATGGCAATGTTGGTAATTCCTCCTCTCAAACATTGATTGAAAATGTTTTGCTTGTTGATGGCTTGAAACATAATTTGCTGAGTATTAGTCAATTGAGTGATAAAGGCTTTAAAATTGAATTTGATAATACATGTTGCTTGATATGTGATAAAAAGAGTAAAGAAATCAGATTCATTGGTAAAAGAATTGACAATATATACATGCTTGACTTAGAACACTCTATAACAATGTCAAACACTAAGTGTCTAATAACTTAAGAAGAAAACATATGGCTTTGGCATAGGAGAGCTGCACACATTCATATGGATCACCTAAATAAACTGTGTAGGAAAGAATTAGTGGTTGGTCTACCTAAACTCAAGTTTGGAAAAGACAAACTATGTGATGCTTGTCAAAAGAGCAAGCAAGTGAAGGCTAGCTTTAAAAGTAAAAATCAGATTTCAACATCTAGACCTTTGCAATTAATTCACATGGATTTGTTTGGTCCATCAAGAACAATGAGCTTAGGCGGAAACTACTATGGCTTAGTAATTGTTGATGACTATTCTAGATATACATGGGTTATGTTTCTTGCAAACAAAAATGATACTTTTAATGCCTTTAGAAAATTTGCAAAACTTGTTCAAAATGAGAAGTGTTCAAACATCACCTCTATAAGAAGTGATCATGGAGGTGAGTTTCAAAACATAATGTTTCAAAAATTCTGTGAGGAACATGGTATAAACCATAATTTCTCAGCACCTAGGACACCTCAACAAAATAGGGTTGTTGAGAGGAAAAATAGGTCCTTAGAAGAACTTGCTAGAACAATGTTGAATGAAACAAACTTGCCAAAATATTTTTGGGCTGATGCTATTAACACTGCTTGTCATGTGTTAAACAAAGTTCTGATTCGGCCTATATTAAAGAAAACACCCTATGAAATTTACAAAGGAAAGAAACCTAACATTTCATATTTTAGAGTGTTTGGGTGTAAGTGTTAGGTGCTGAACAATGGGAAAGAACAACTTGGAAAGTTTGATGCAAAGGTTGATGAGGCAATCTTTCTAGGATACTCTACAAATAGTAAGGCTTATAGAATTTATAATAAGAGAACTCTAGTTGTAGAAGAATCTGTCCATGTGGTATTTGATGAGTCAAATAAGCAAGAGACTAGACAAACTGAAGTTGAGGATTTAACTGAGTTGCTTGATCAATCCCTATTTGAGAATGAACCTAATGATGTGTCTAAGGAGAGTGAGTCACATGTGAAACAAAAGGAAACATGTGAACAATTGCCAAAGGAATGGAAAACCACAAGAGACTTATCAATGGACAATATAATTGGAAGCATTGGTAAGGGTGTTTCAACTAGAAGTACAATTAAAAATATTTGCAAAACTATGGCATTTGTGTCACAAGTTGAACCTAAGAACATTGATGAAGCACTTAAAGATGAACATTGGTTAATGACTATGCAAGAGGAACTAAATCAATTTGAAAGAAATGAAGTGTGGGATTTAGTGCCATTACCAAAAAATTATCCAATCATTGGAACCAAGTGGGTTTTCAGAAATAAGCTTGATGAATCTGGAATAATTCTTAGAAATAAGGCAAGACTAGTGGCTAAGGGGTATAATCAAGAAGAAGGAATTGACTATGATGAGACTTTTGCCCCTGTAGCAAGGATTGAAGCAATTAGACTACTTCTTGCTTATTCTACCATAAAGAATTTCAAGCTTTATTAAATGGACGTAAAAAGTGCTTTCCTCAATGGGCTGATACAAGAGGAAGTGTATGTGGAACAGCCACCTGGATTTGTGGATTTCAAAAATCCTAATCATGTGTACAAGCTCAAAAAGGCACTCTATGGCTTGAAGCAAGCTCCTAGATCTTGGTATGACAGGTTAAGCAAATTTCTAATTGAGAATGATTATGAAAGAGGAAAGGTGGATAATACATTGTGATGGAATAACACTAAGGCCGAGAAGACCAAGAGGTGATATACTAAAGGAGGCAAGAGGAATGGGATAGTGAGGCCATTTTTGGACCTTAGCTCCTATGTTTTTTTTAGCATTTATTTTATTTCCTATTTTACCCTTGTATTTTGGGGTATTTTAGTCATAGGATCTATTTTACTTGTATTTCCTATTTTACCCTTGTATTATGGGGTGCTTTAGATGATTAGGTTTTTAATTTGGGCTAGGGTATTACACTAGAAGGGTGACACATTTTTGGTGAGTTTTGGATCTATTTTTGGTGATAGAAAGGCTTAGGCCCAAGTGGAGGGCAAAGGTTGCATGATCATATCATACACCTTGATGTAGCCAATCTAGACCCATAGATTCCAAACTTGGTCACCAAGTAGCATCTAGGGTTCATTTGGCATGTCATTTGGAGTGCATTTGCCTTGTGAATTTCGGCCATGCACACTCCAAATACAACCCTAGATGCCTCCCCTCCTATAAATACCCAACACCCCACCACTTGTAAATACTTTGGATTATATGATATTGAGTGAGCCTTTTGTGCCTCAAAATCCCAACCTTAGTCACTAGTTAGTTTCGGCTAACCTCCTCCTATCTCCACCCTTGGAGAATAGGAAACCTAGAGTGGCCTCCACCTATACTTGGAGTGAGCCAACTTGAGCAACCATACACCACCACCCTAAACACCTTCACGCCTACCTTCCCTTTTTCCACCCTAAATCTTCCTTTGTGTCTTCCCTTTGGTGAACTAGATCAAGGGCAAGGTCTTCCCCTTCATACCCTACATCATCCATGGAAGGAGGAAGCCATCAAGTGGTATATAGAGCCAAGGTTCATCAAGGGTAAAACTTTGTCTTCCTTGTCTTCTTGCTTGTTATTCCTATTCGGTCTTTTCTCTACTCCTTCTCATTTCTTGTGTGGCCGAATAGTTTAGGGCTCATTCTTTGTTCCTTGTGAGCCTTCCTTGAATATTATAGGTTTCCATTATTAGGTGTTGCCATGCTTTTTCATTTTTAGGTTTGAGTCTCATATGAATATGCTTTTTGATTTTTGAATCTTTTAAGTTTTGTCAAAGTTTTGTTTCCTATATTTTGTCAAAAAAAAATTCCATGTATGTATGCCAAACACTTTGCATGAATGCATGAATCAAAAATATATGATAGTGGGCATGACATATAGAAGCTTTTTAGGGGTCATTCATGCATGCTACTTAGTCCTAGCATGTTCCTTGTATTTTTGAGTTTCCATGTGTGAAATGCTTCCTTGCACATGCATCAAACTTGCTGCCCACTTTTCCCTTGCATTCCACTTGCTATGGTCTTTATTTGATGCTTAATAACCCTAAAAGAATCTAAGAGGTGTCTGGAAAATTGTGCAAAACAACTTGTACTAGATAGTACAAATCCATTTCCACTAAAAAGATACCCTAAACACCTCTAAGAAACCGCCACTTGTCCTCCTCTCCTTCCCCTAAATTTGACCTAATTTCTTCTCACCCACAAGTGAAAAACCTAAGCAACAAATGGGCTGAACATTAAAGAAAAGAAATGGGACCCAAAGTATAAAAATAAAATTGACGTGAAAATAGAGAGAAAAAAAAAGGAGAACAAAAAAACAATTTGACCAAAAAGGACTTGTTGCTAGACTTGTGGATTTGGACCAATACCTATGCTTTTGGAGTTGGAATTAAGACCATTATTGAACCTATTTTGAGACTTTAAATGTGGCTGGACCGAATCATATAAAAGACTTAAGCAAGTGGACTAAACACTAACCCATTCTAGTGCCATTCTAGGATTACTCTTTTGTGTGCTTCCTATTTTTGATTGAGTCTTAATTTTAGTTTGTCTTTTCTTTGGCCTCTTTTGTTTTGTCTCAAATAATTCTCTCTGAGTTTAGCCTTCCCTAATTGTGCTTTTCATTTTTATTTCTTGGACTCTTGTTCTTTGGGTTGGTTTCATTTTGTTTGTAGGTGAAGAACCTATCTAGCAAACTAGCACACCTTTGGTGGATTTGAGTGGAGGAGTGAACCGAATCCAAACCTAGCCTTTGGAGGGATTTCCACCATACAAAAGGAGTGTTAAACACTTGGAGAGGACTAACAAGTTTGCTTTTTGTGAAGGAACCCCAAGTGGAGGAGTTTGAAGACCAAGACTTTTGTTTTTCATAATTTTTGCTTGAATTGTTCTTTTCGGCCTTTTGTGTTCTTTGGCCTTGTTTTCATTCTTTTGGTTTGTAATTGGCCATTCTTAAACCTCTTCATTTTGGTTTAGCTTCGTGTAGTTTGAAGGTGATTTGAAAACCTTCACCTAGGACCTCGACTAGACTATGTTTTAAGTGCTTTTCTTTTGCATGCTTTATAGCTTTTGGTAGTATAATTGTTAGGGTTTTAACTTTGCTTCCAATTATGTTTAGAAGGCTTGCTTTTGCCTACTAGGGGTAACGTGCACACACACACTTTATTGTTGTGCCAACTTGTTTTGTGAGAAAAGTGGAAAAGGCTTAGTGATTTTTACTTGATAAGGCTTGGTTATTAAGTGATTCTTTGTAGTCCACCTCCCTTTGAAAGTTCTTTTTGTACACTTAGGCCTTTTCCTACCTATCTTGCACCTTGAAAACCTTTTTGTGAAAAAATATTTTATCACTCACTCTTTGTGAAAACCTTTTCAAACCTTTTTGAAAACAATTTGTGAAAACCTTTTCTTGATCAAAGATGAGTGCTCATTCTAGTGTACATGGTCATAATTCTTGTAGAACTAGGTCTAGTGTTAGGGATGAGCTTAGGGAATTGAAAGAGTACCTAAGAAAAAAAGAAAAGGAAAATATAAAAAGAGAGGAAGAGTTGAGAAGAAAAGAAAAAGAGTTTGAAAAGAATAATAAGGAAATAAGAAATTTACTTGCAAAGTTGGTAGAAACTCGTGGATCCCACCCTAGGATTGTTCCATCTAGATCTCAAAAGGAGAAAGAAGCTAGAATTCCTAGGAGTATGCATGAGGAAGAAAATACAAAAAGAGAGGAAGAACTTAAAAGAAAAGAAAAAATAAAGAAAAGTATAGAGAAAGTTCAAGAGTGGTTAGAAAATGAGACACAACCAACACTCTTGGAGAAGAGTAAGGAGGATAATGTTTCCTCCAAAGGGCTTATGCTTAAAGAGAGTCACTTTCCCATTGAAAATGATTTAAAAGAAACTCTCTTTATTCATCAAGACCTTAATTCTTTCTCTCACGTTGCCACTAGTCATGAAGTGGAGATTCAAAAACAAATCCTTTTTAAAGAAAAAGAATCTCAACTTCAAGATTTAGTGAAGAAGAAGTGGACTTCACTTAGTTCCACTTCTTGTGCTACTTCCTTGGTGGTGCCCAAGGTAGATAGCCTTCCTTTGTGTAGGACTTTTCCTACCTTAGTTGTGTCAATAATGCACCCAATTTATGGAATATATTATTTGTTGGATATACCATATGAACCTTCAAGGTTACTTGTGACAAATTCTTTTCATAACTATCCAACAAATAATATAATCCAAAATTGCTTAGGAAATTTTCTAGTTGTATTTCCTTTGTTTTCTAGGAAATGCCTAGGTTACCACATAGGGTACTTTAGGCAAGATGTTCTAGTTTTTAGGACTAATGCATTAGTGTGCTATAGTTTTAGTCTTTTTAACTTTTTAGGTTTTAGTTATACACCTAGACTTCACTATGAGGAGGATCCTATCTTTCGCATTAGAGAGTCTAGTCCTTTTAGTTTAGACAATCTTTTTAGCATTTTTAGTGGAACTCCTCTTTGGATACACTTTCCATTTCTATCATATACTGTCACCTTTAATGCTTATTTTTATGTTTTTATTGGTCATGAGGCCCACCATGAAGAACCTCTTGATTTGAGGTCAAATCCTTTTCAAGAGGGAGGGAATGATGGAATAACACTAAGGCCGAGAAGACCAAGAGGTGATATACTAAAGGAGGCAAGAGGAATGGGATAGTGAGGCCATTTTTGGACCTTAGCTCCTATGTTTTTTTTAGCATTTATTTTATTTCCTATTTTACCCTTGTATTTTGGGGTATTTTAGTCATAGGATCTATTTTACTTGTATTTCCTATTTTACCCTTGTATTATGGGGTGCTTTAGATGATTAGGTTTTTAATTTGGGCTAGGGTATTACACTAGAAGGGTGACACATTTTTGGTGAGTTTTGGATCTATTTTTGGTGATAGAAAGGCTTAGGCCCAAGTGGAGGGCAAAGGTTGCATGATCATATCATACACCTTGATGTAGCCAATCTAGACCCATAGATTCCAAACTTGGTCACCAAGTAGCATCTAGGGTTCATTTGGCATGTCATTTGGAGTGCATTTGCCTTGTGAATTTCGGCCATGCACACTCCAAATGCAACCCTAGATGCCTCCCCTCCTATAAATACCCAACACCCCACCACTTGTAAATACTTTGGATTATATGATATTGAGTGAGCCTTTTGTGCCTCAAAATCCCATCCTTAGTCACTAGTTAGTTTCGGCTAACCTCCTCCTATCTCCACCCTTGGAGAATAGGAAACCTAGAGTGGCCTCCACCTACACTTGGAGTGAGCCAACTTGAGCAACCATACACCACCACCCTAAACACCTTCACGCCTACCTTCCCTTTTTCCACCCTAAATCTTCCTTTGTGTCTTCCCTTTGGTGAACTAGATCAAGGGCAAGGTCTTCCCCTTCATACCCTACATCATCCATGGAAGGAGGAAGCCATCACATTGTTTGTCAAGAAGTTTAAAAATGATACAATGTATGTGCAAATATATGTGGATGATATTGTGTTTGGATCTACAAATATCTCTCTCTGTAAAGAATTTGCTAAAACCATGCAAGGAGAATTTGAGATGTCAATGATGGGAGAACTTACCTTCTTTTTGGGATTACAAGTCAAACAAATGCATGATGGAACTTTCATAAGTCAAAGTAAGTATTGCAATGAACTTTTGAAAAAGTTTGGTATGGAAGGGTGTAAGGAGGCTGCTACACCAATATCAAACAATTGCAATCTTGACTTAGATGAGAAAGGAATTGCTGTTGAAAATTCAAAATATAGAGGTATCATAGGATCACTCTTGTACTTGACAGCAAGTAGGCCTGATATAATGTTTGCTGTGTGCCTATGTGCAAGATTCCAAGCTAATCCTAAAGAATCTCATATGAAAAGTGTAAAGAGAATCCTTAAGTATTTGAAAGGTACAACTAATGTTGGTTTGTGGTATCCAAAGGGAGTCTCACTAAGTCTGATAGGCTACTCAGATTCAGACTATGCTGGGTGTAGACTAGATAGAAAGAGCACAAGTGGAACTTGTCACTTGTTAGGTAGTGCACTTGTTTCATGGCATAGCAAAAAGCAAGCTTGTGTTGCTTTAAGTATAGCTGAGGCTGAGTATATTGCAGCTGGAAGTTGTTGTGCTCAAATTCTTTGGATGAAGCAACAATTAAGAGACTATGGAGTTGAGTTGAACAAAATTCCTTTGAGGTGTGATAACACTAGTGCAATAAATCTGACCAAGAATCCAATTTTGCACTCTAGGACTAAGCATATTAAGATAAGACACCACTTTTTGAGAGATCATGTTCAAAGAAATGATTGTGCTGTGGAGTTTGTAGAGACAAGTAAACAACTTGTTGATATTTTTACAAAACCTCTACCTAGAGAAAGGTTCAATCAATTGAGAATTGAATTGGGAATAATTAATGAATCAAGTTTGAATTGATTGTGTTGTGAGAATGAAAGTAAGAGATGTGTGAAAGATTATATTTGAAAGTGGCAAACAAGTCTTGGAAAAATTTGAGAAGTTAAAATTTTTCAGAGAAACAAATCTTCACTGGAATAATCGATTATCTTAAGATATAATCGATTATCTTAAGTGATTTATGGAAACAATCGATTATCTTGGGAAATAATCAATTATCTGGAACATGAAGAATTCCAAGAGTTTCTGAAATAATCGATTATTTGAGTAATAATCGATTATCTGGTAAGAAGGAACTCAAGAGTCACTGTAATAATCGATTATCTTGGGAAATAATCGATTATCTGAGTAGTGGAATCTGAAAGGCCACTGGAATAATCGATTATTCTGTAAATAATCGATTATCTGGGTTGTGTTAGGAGAAACTACCCTCTGTAATAATCGATTATCCCTAAAATAATCGATTATCCATATCAGATTTCGTTTTTAAAAGATTTTTCTGATGCAAATAATCGATTATTTGCATAAATAATCGATTATCTGGGCGATTTTTTGAAATTTCCTGAAACGGTTATCTACGCGCCAACCCTTAAAACTACCCATTACCCTTATACCCAGAATGTGCTAGGGCTTCAAAAAGACTCTCATTCTCTCATTTTCTCATTCTCTCATTTTCCCCCAAACCCTCAAAACCCTAACTCTCTCAAATCCTTCCACAATTCTTCATCTTCTTCATCTTTCTCCAAGACCCAACCATGGCATCTTCTTCCAAAAGGCCCAAGAAGCTTGAAGTGAGGGGGAGCAAACGTCCTCTTCCCTCAGAGCAACTGATTTTGAAGTGGTTCGCGGATGAGAAAGCGCAAGAATATTACTTCGAGTGGTATGCTGGTCGGAAAATCATTCCTCCGAAGACCCTGAAGCTTGAATGGTTCAAGAATGAAGGGTTTAGCTTTCCAACCCTTTTGGAGCATCAGGAGTTGAAGGTGTCCCTGGAGATGGAAGGACCCTACTACCCAGAACTGATCAGGTTATTTCTATGTTTTGCCACTACTAACGGAGGAGTTATGCAATCAGTGGTGAAGGGCAAACTGATCAAGTTGGACGGACCAACTCTGAGAGCGGCTGCGGGTCTGAGCGGGACAGGAGCAGAGAAACCCCAGCCATTCAACTTTGGAGATTTTGAAGAACTGACCACATTTCGGGACTGTCAAAGGGTTCCGTCAAACACCAATTACGAGAAATTTTTAGCGGGAGGTATGAAGAAGAACTCTCGTTTAATTTCTTTTATTATTGCCTGGATGTTAAAACCAAGGTTGCACAACCATGCACAAATGTCTCGGGATGACATTTTATTAATGCATGTGATTAAGAAGAAAATTAAGATTGATTAGGTGTCAGTTGTGAATGATTGTATCTGGAAGGCAAGGAGAAAGGAAGACGGTCCGATTCCTTATGCTTTACTCTTGTCTAAAATTTTTGAAAATGCTGGAGTAGATTTGACAGGTGAAAGAAAGATTGTTCTACACGTGTCAAATAAAATTGAGAAATCTTCTTTGCACCACATGGGTATGCTGAAGCAAGAAGATAAGTGGGTTTTTAAAAGAGATGTTCCTCCTACCCCGGAACCAGCTACAGATGAGGACGGTGTTCCTTCTCATGATGAGGATCAGCCACCACAGGTGGAAGCTGAGCCTAGAGAAGCTGAGCCGGAGCTGAAGCCGTTCTCACCGTTTAAACAGATCATGATCAACAAAATGGATGCTGTGATGGAAATGTCACGGAGACATGAATCCATGTTCTCTGGAATTCTTGATAGGTTTGACGACCTAGATCATGAAGTCAGAATCATCAAGACGCAGCTTGGTATTCCGGATGATGAGGAGTGATTTCTGTTTTTGTTATTTTGTTTAGTTTTTAAATTCAAGTTTGGAACAATTTTTAAGTTCATTTGGGTTGTAGTGATTTTAATTCCTGAACACTTTTATTGCTTTTGATGTTGAACAATTTAAATTTGATGAATTTGAAGTTTGTTTGTTAATGTGTTGATTCAATTTTGATTCCAAAGCTTGGTTTGGATTGCTGATGCAAAATGCTCTGTTTTTGGTGAGAATATATGTTGGAATGTGATTATTTGTGCTTTGGAATACTATGTTTTTGTACTGTGAAAATGACTATCTTGACTTGATTTGGTTTGGTTTGTGATATGGTGCACAATTGGCATCACAAATTGGTTCAAATTTGGTTTGAGTTGCAGAACCAAAATTGGTTCATTTATGATAATATTGCTGGAGAGAATCTGTACATGGCAATTTTTTTGTTAACCTTGGCTTACTTTGTTTTTGATAATGCCAAAGGGGGAGAAATGGTATTGTGTATTATGTGTTTAGTTGTTGTTTGCAGGTATTATGCTTGTGTGTGTGTGTTGTGCAGGTGGTTCGTGGCACAATATGGCACAATATGAAGTTAAGTGAATATTGGTTCATGGATTAGTTCATGGGTTGTCATCATCAAAAAGGGGGAGATTGTTGAGCTTAGGGGAGCTGAAGACCTTAAGAGTTTTGATGATCACAACAACTTGGAGACAACAAGTGTACAACAACAACATTGAACACAAAAACAAAGTCAAGGAAGAGTCAAGAAAAATACCTTGAAGTATAGCTATGTAATAGAGCTTAGGAAGCAAATTGTTATAAATGAATTGTTGTATTTGTGTCTGTGTGTGCTTTGTGCATTGAGAAAATCTTGTCTAGAATCAAGTAGGGAGTAGATGATGATGAGTTAAACATTGGAAGATTATTTTGAGACTTAAAATGAAGTTTTAAGAACTGACTCAAAATAATCGATTATTGTTAAATATAATCGATTATTTCAGCAAGTGGGCTAAGTGGAATGCCTTGCTGTAATAATCGATTATTTGCCAAAATAATCTATTATTTCAGGAACAACTCTCTGGAATAATCGATTATCCAGCTAAATAATTGATTAAATTGTTCTTGATTGATTTCCAGAAATCTGAAGAACAAAATAATCGATTATTCTTTAAAATAATCGATTATTTGGGTTTGAATTTTTATAAATAGTTTGAACTCTTTTGAAACTTCATAACATTGAGTAAAAACTGATAATCAACTGGTAAAAACGTTTTAGAGAGTTTGTGTGACATCTTGGAGAGTTTTCTTTGTGAAATCCAAGAGAAAAACGTTTGTGAAAAGCTTGTGAGGAAATCATGATCATCATCATACTCTTGAAAGAGGAAGACAAAGATTCGTTCAAGAATTCCAGGTGAATTCGTTTCATTTTATTCTTTGTGAATCTTTGTGAAAAATCTTGAGAAAGGTTTCTCAAGTGGTGAAGTTTCTTGTAGTGGATTCTACAAGGGTTACTTTCTTGGGGTCAAGAAAGTGGTTATCTTTTTGTAGTGAAGTATATGCATGTGTGTGTGCTTGTAAACCTTCTTGCTAAAAGATAATGGATCAAATCTTAATCAGGTGGTGATTAAGGACTGGATGTAGGTCACATGTGGAGTGGCTGAACCAGTATAAAAGACTTGTGCAATCTTCTTCAACCTTATCTCTTATTTTGTAACTTCTTGGTTGTGCTTTAAAGAAGATAAAACTTGACTAACATGTGTATGTGAATTTTGATGGTTTAAATCTATAATTGGATATTATATTTGAACTTCATTGTCTTGTAATCAAGTTGCACATTGCATTCATATCATAGTAACAAGTCTTTAAGAGTGCTTCATTTGAAAATTCTGTCATAGAAAAGTTTTGATTGAATTTAAGATCCAAAAACTCTGATAAATTTTTAAAGGGTCATTGAATCCAATTCACCCCCCTCTTGGATTGGGCCATTCTTTTCTAACAAGCCAAACCGGATCCCCAATTAGACCTGGTTGTCTACATTGCAGTTTCCGACAAAGCCGTCAGTACTGCCCTAGTTCAAGAATGAAAGGATCAGGTGTCAGTGTACTTCATAAGCCAAGTTCTGCAAGAGGCAGAAACCAGATATCAACAACTTGAAAAAATAGTCCTAGCATTGGTACACACGGCTCGACGCCTGCGCCATTACTTCCAAAGCCATAGAATTGTTGTAAAGACGGATAGCTCGATGGCTAAGGTTCTAAGAAAGCCCGAACTGGCAGGAAGAATGGTCACTTGGTCCATAGAACTGTCACAATTTGATATTCGCTTTGAGACAAGAGGACCCATTTAGGCCCAATGCATGGCTGACTTCTTAAATGAATTCTCTCCCGAATAGCCATCAAAGTCGTCTATGTGGACTCTGCACGTGGACGGGTCATCAAACCAAAAACATAGTGGAGCTGGGATCATATTGGAAGGGCCGAGCAGTATGGTGATAGAACAATCACTACGTTTTGCCTTCAAAACTTCTAACAACCAGGCCGAATATGAAGCCTTGTTAGCCGGTTTGCGTCTCGCAAGCGAGCTGGGTGTCACCAGGATTAAGTGTTGGAGTGACTCCCAAATAGTCACAGAGCAGGTTAATAGCGCGTTCCAGATCAAAGAGCCAACATTGCTCCTATACTTCCATGCCTTTCAAAAACTGAAGTCCAACTTCGAAGAAGTTCACGTTCAGCATACCCCTAAAGAGCTTAACGCGAGAGCCGACAGTTGGCCAAACTGGAAAGCAGCAAGAAGACTAGCCAATTGCGTAGCATAATATAGCAAGAGTTGCAAAGTCCAAGCATAGTAAAGTTTGAATGTTTACAAGTCCAGCAAGGGAATAACAATTGGATGACGGGTATTATCAATTACCTTTCAACGGGAGAATTACTGTTAAGTCAGACGAAGTAACTCCCAGTAAGGTTTTGAATAAGACAAATATAATGCGTATTGTTATTTCTAACAAGTGTGTTAGTGTTTCAGATAAATACATAAGTACCGGCAAACTAAAGAATAAAGAATATACATGTATTACTGTCTACACCAGAACCAAGAGATATGAGCTAAGCACCAGATAAAGGCTGATCAAAAAAAGGAAATACATCATACGAAGATACCCACAAATGCAGACACAAAGGAAATAAAGAACAAGAGCACGAGCAACCAAGATGAAGGGCAAAAGCTAACAAGATGTCAGATGAGGAGATCAAACAATCAAACGAAATCAAGCCCAACACAAGAAGGAAAATAATGAAGCCTCAGATGATACAAGACCATGGATGATGGACAAAACTAAGTCAAAGCATCCTAGACGGTGTCAAGAGCTTGCATAGTTGACCAGATGGAGACTCAAATGCATAGACAAAAACCAAGAAGGCTGGGTTGCGTCTAAAGTCACAACGAGAAGAACTACCTAGCATCCACACTCTCATAAGAACACATGAATTCATCAAAATAGAAGAAGAGAGAAGAGAAAAATGGACTAGCGTTTATCCACAAATCAAAGCTGCATGTGTAAGAGCAAGTACACCTACCAGTCAGCAAAAGACAATGCCTCTGTAGCTACAATACCACGAAAGTACAAAGATATCTAGGTCATGATTAATGTCAGATATAGAAGTAAACAAACGGTACAAAAGACTGTAGACCCCTGAAATTGTCCGGGTCGGAAATAAGACTCGAAGACTCTCAAAGATCGAAGGAAAGTCAGCCAGAAGGACTCCTAGAAGACCATAGGATGGCTATCTGTAGGTTTAGAGGTCTTAGAGTACCTAAAAATAAGGAAGTGGGAGGTTTGGAGCTCAGTACGGCCTCCTTGGAGTTTAGTACGGCCGTACTGCACATTTTGTACTACAATACGGCCGTACTGAAACCAATACGGCCGTATTGAAGTTTCTGTATTTCAATACGGCCGTTCTGAATTCAATACGGCCGTATTGAAGTACAAAAACTCAATACGGGCCGTATTGAACCCAGGGGCCGTACTGCGCCTCATCCCTATAAATAGGACGTCATTTGGACGTCATTACACACTTTTCCACACTTCTTGGACTCTCTTCTTGAGTATTCTGGGGTTTTTGAGCAGTGTTCTGCCCTAGAATTCTCTCTGAGAGCCGATCCGACGAAGTTCTTGAGTTCTAAGCATTTAGCTTGAGAATTCGAACTAGTCGAAGGGAAATCTTTTTGATTTCCATAGTAAAAATTATTTTTTAGGAAGGAGCGAGCGAGCTTGTAGAGGGAGGGAGCGCCAAAAAGCCTCCTAAACTTCATTGATATATAAAAAGCACGCTTCAAGAGGTTTCTTCTCTAAAAATCCCTTCTTTTACCGCTTTCTGATTGTTGCATATTTAAATTCGTCATCATGTAGATATTTAATATATAATCGTTTATAATAAATAAGGGTAATTTAGTAATTTTACGCTATTATTTAATAAATAATCCGTCATAGGGAACCCTAATGGGGCGTTGTGGGGGTGCTAACACCTTCCCCGCACGTAACCGACTCCCTTACCCGACTCTGGTTGTAATGACCAAGGTTGATTTATGAAATCAATTGCCTTATCCCTTTTTCCAATGTTTTGAGTAAAACGTTGGTGGCGACTCCAAGAACCCTACCTTTTGCGAAAACTACTAATCCATGGAGGGTCCCGTTTGGGATTAACATGGATTGGTGGATCATTTTAATAAAATTGTTAGTTCGACAAGGTCTCAGTTTGAGAATAAGTCGTTCTAGCAATCCACCACTTTTAAAAATTAAAACGAGTCATGACCATCGTCGCGAATGCCAAGGTCCGTTTCGGCGGGTGGCGACAGATGGCGACTCCGCTGGGGAAGCCTCGAGAGTCAGTCCCATTTAGTGATGGATTATTTCTAAAAAATAATAGTTTAAAATTACTTTATTACCCCTTACTTGTATGATAATATGTTTTATCTATTTGGCTTCAATAACTGTTGTATGTTTAATTTTCGCAATTGTTTGAAATAAAACTGCACACAAACCTTTGCACACAACAGTTCCCTCTATACCCGGGGGCATGAGTGGAAATCCATAGGGAGTGGATGTTAGTACGGCCGGTTGTCGAATGGGTCTATAGGTGCCCGTAGACCGTTGTCGGAAAGCATCACTCAAGGTGAAAACCATGAACTCAAGTCCGACAGTGCGTTGGAACTTTCCATCGACTTACGACGAGAGGAATTGGGTCCCTATAATGGGGGCACCTTGGGGGCCTCAGACCAGTGAGAACAGTTAGAACCACCTTGAATATGCACTTTTCTGCAGGATACCCCTACCTCGTGATTCGCTCGTGACTGTTCGTGGATGAGTGAATTGTTTGTGTATAGGTTTATGTGATATTGTTTGTGCACTAAAAATAAACCTCGTGATAAGGTCTAAGAATAATCCTCATGCATGAAAATACCATGACATGAGAGGAAAGACCATGTGTGAAAATATAATAAAAGTAAGGAGCATGTGCATCATTACCAATAAGACATCATGCATCCTCATAAACCATGCATTTTAGGTTCACCAATACCCCTTGACATGAGTGAAAGAGACCCACGACTATTGAGTTTCTCCGTTGGGGAGAGGTCATAAGTCAAGGAGGGTGGTAAAACTTCGTCTTAAAAAGGCAGCACCTTAAAGATAGAGGGTTACCAAGCTCATGTCAAGTGTGTATTCACTCCATAAATAAAATTAGATTAATTCATTTTAGAAAGTGGCTGGTCATCTCTCTGTCCTCACGCGCGCGCAGAAAATCAAGAAGATGGACGCGTTGGAGGAACAAAATAAGAAGCTTACAGCCGAGCTCTCACAGCTCAAGGACCAAATGGCGCAAATAATGGAACTCATGCGTCACCATAATGTACATGGGTCTCACCACAGTGACCATGAGTCCCATCATCATGAGGAGGAGGAGCACGAGGAAGAACCTCCACGAGCTGTACCCCTTGGAGCGGGGATCATGATTAAAGAGCCCGAGGTTTCAAGGGAACAATTCCATGCTCTTGAGGATCGGCTAAGGGCTATGGAGGGGCATGATTTTGATGTCAAAGACGCCGCCGATATGTGCTTGGTGAGGGACATCCAATTCCCTCCCAAATTTAAAGTGCCAGATTTCCCAAAATATGTGGGATCGACTTGCCCCAAAAGTCATCTCACCATGTATTGCCGAAAAATGGCTGCATATGCTACCAATGAAAAGCTCTTAATTCATTGCTTTCAAGAGAGCTTGGCTGAAACTGCACTCAATTGGTATATGCAGCTGGATGGAAATCAAGTGTGCACATGGAGGCAGTTGGCCGACGCCTTTCTCAAGCGCTATAAGTATAACATCGACCTAACACCCGATAGGTCCGATCTTCAAGCCTTGAGCAAGAATAATGATGAATCTTTCAAGGCGTACGCCCAACGATGGAGGGAGTTGGCGGCACAAATAGAGCCCCCGCTGTCGGATAAGGAGACGGTGTCCTTATTCATAAATTCGTTGACCGGTCCCTATTATGACAAAATGATAGGGAACACGACAACACTCTTCTCGGACATCATCACCATCGGAGAAAGGGTGGAACAAGGGCTGAAAAGTGGGAAGCTAGCTAAGCCCTCCCAATCATTCGAAGCTAAGAAGACCTTCGGGAAGAAGAAGGAGGGAGGAGTCAACGCCATAACCATTTCTTCATCTTCTTCCACTTCGAAGTCAGGAAAGTCGCAGTATAACCCTGTGAGAAAGATTGATAAACTTTCGACCACATATAGTGACCTCCTGCCGAAGCTAGTAGAAGCTCATCTTCTAGCTTACGTTCCACCAAGGAAGATGGATCCACCTTATCCCGAGTGGTACAAACCACAAGATAAATGCCTATACCACTCGGGGGCACCAGGACATTCAACGGAGAACTGTAAAGCTCTCAAATACAAGGTCCAAAACCTTATTGATGCCGGGTGGGTCACCTTCGATTCGACAGCGCCCGACGTGAGAAAGAATCCTCTGCCGAAGCAGGAGTAGAGAGAAGATCAAGCCATGATAGGGCCCCTCCACCTTTTTTTCTTTTCTGTTGGGATTCATGATCATGAGATCCTTTTTCATGTAAATAAGGTTCTTTGTACAAATTTTAATACGTATCAATAAAGAGGCATTTTTCACACATCACTCTCTCTTTTGTTCTTTTCTCTCTTTCCTCATTAACATTAATAATTCTAAACCTAAACAGAACCAATAAAATAATTATGTCTGTAATTGTTCGCTCTGACCGGGATCCAAAAGTTGAGGATGAATGGGTTGAGTTGGACAGTGATGAGGAGACCATCTCTCTGGATCTGCAAAGACTGCTAGATCAAGAAACTCGTCTATTCCAACCGTGTCAAGAGAAATTGGAGACCGTGAATTTGGGGCAGGGCCGAGAGATAAAAGAGGTCAATGTTGGGACCCATATCAGTGATGAAATAAGGACACATGTTTCCGCTATGATTATAATAAAATCATTCTTTATTGCTTCTTTTCTTGCTTATAATAAAATTCTAAACCACATTATTTTTAACCTTGTTTGAATAAACATGAATGAGGTTAAAATCATCTTAATAATAATAAACCCGCATCATTTTTATGTGGAAGTGTGTGTGACAACTTGGAGCACCTTCCCTTGGCCTCGACAAGTGCCATCACGGATAAAAAGAAATCCTCAATAAAAGAAGCTCGACAGAAAACCCAAAAAAGGGGGCTGCGCAAAAATAAGAGCAAAAGACCCGCTAGGAATCCCATGAAAGGGTGACCTAGGCAAAAGTTAGGGTTGCAAAAATGAACAAAAACAAAAGTCCGCTAAAACGCCACAAAAGGGTGTTTTAGGCAAAAATAAGGACAATAAAAAAAAATAAAAGAAATCCATGATGATACCACGAGCCGAATTCTAGAAAGGTTCAAGGGAAGCTATCTAGGTTGTCAAAATCACAACGTCAATAAACAAAGATTTTCTTAACTTCATAAGTGTTTAATCAAACAAGCCTAAACACATAAGCCTACCTTGGCCAAACATTCTTACAAAAACCATTTTTGAAAAATAAATCCCCTCTAAAACACAAACTTCAGAACAAAAATATCTTTCCTTTCTTTTCTCTCTTGTCCCAAAAGATTTTAGAATAATCTAGTGGAAGCATGGAGAAATAAATCATCACTGAAAATGGATCTAATCTGAATAATAAAATGGTGGAAGAACTGTGCCAAGAATTCAAGATCCAACACCACAACTCTCCCCCATATCGGCCAAAGATGAATGGGGCAGTCGAGGCAACCAATAAGAACATCAAGAAAATAGTGCAAAAGATGGTTGTCTCATTTAAAGACTGGCATGAGATGTTACCCTTCGCTCTTCATGGCTATAGGACTTCAGTACGCACGTCTACAGAAGCTACTCCATTCTCCCTCGTCTATGAGATGGAGGCAGTTCTACTCGTCGAAGTCGAGATACCTTCTCTAAGGGTAATCATGAAAGCAAAACTTTCCGAGGCAGAATGGGTTTAAAGCCAATACGACTGGTTGAACCTTATCAAAGAGAAACGGCTGAACGCCATATGCCATGGTCAAGCCTATCAGAGGAAGATCAAAAAGGTTTTTGACAAGAAAGCCCACCCTCGAGTCTGCCATGAGGGAGAGCTGGTAATGAAGAAGTTGCTACCAGCTCAAAAGGACAAAATCGGAAAGTGGGCCCCAAATTACGAAGGACCATACGTGGTGAAACGAGCCTTCTCAGGAGGAGCATTGATCCTCACAGACATGGATGGAGAAGAACTTCGATACCCAGTCAACGCCGACGTGGTAAAGAAGTACTATGCTTGAAGACGTTGCTTGCATAGGCCCGCTAGGATGAAAACCCAAAAAGGGCGTCCTAGGCAAAAGTTAGGGAAAAATAAAAAGCCCGCCAGTACAAGGGTACTAGGCAAAACAAAGGTGAATTTATCCCCGCTAGGATACGTCCTAGGCAAAAATTAGGGGCAAAAGAATAAGATACAAAAACAAAGCAAGCAACGATCACTTGAATCGAAAACCGAAAGGCGGTTCAAGTGATTATCTTCTAGAAGCAAGCGTCTTGCAGCATCTACACTCCTGGCTCAGGCATCTCACCCGAAGCGACTAGGGGAACGTAAAGAGCAACAATTATAGATATAATTGTTAAGCCCAATGTATATAGCCTACCCATGCCAGCCATTCTTCAGAAATTCCTTCTGTATATCTTTCTGTAAAAACTTGTGAATATCAATAAAATATCTATTCATTTCTCTTCTCTCTTGACCATGTGATTATGCCTCTAAATTGGTATTTCATAAAAATTGTACGAAATTCCTTTAATAATCGGTCAATAAAGAAAATTGGAGGGGTTCCTATAAAATCCGTAATCTCCTGCATAAAAGGCTCACAAAAATATTCCCTCACGTCGACGACAGAAATTCCTCCAAGAAAAGGAAGATAGGGAGAGCCATTCATTTTCTAAAAAAAAAAATAATAAATAAATAAAAAAAAACATCAACAGTTGCACATTCAAAGACCTTATCATGAGGCAATTGCATAAAATAGAAAAAATAGAAAAATTGCATCACACACACATTAGTTGCACATTCAAAGACCTTATCATGAGGCAATTGCATAAAATAGAAAAAATAGAAAAATTGCTTGTGTGTGACAGCAGTCAACAGAAAAGGCAAAAAATGACAAAAAAGGCAAAAATACAGAAAAAGTCAAAATTCGACAAAAAAAAGGCAAAGATTCCGCATCTCAGAATAACTGAGCCTGGAGAGGCTCGCCGAAATAATACTCTCTCAGAATAACTGAGCCTGGAGAGGCTTGCCGAAATAATACTCTCTCAGAATAATTGAGCCTGGAGAGGCTTGCCGAAATAATACTCTCTCAGAATAACTGAGCCTGGAGAGGCTTGCCGAAATAATACTCTCTCAGAATAACTGAGCCTGGAGAGGCTTGCCAAAATAATACTCTCTCAAGATAACTGAGCCTGGAGAGGCTTGCCGAAATAATACTCTCTCAGAATAACTGAGCCTGGAGAGGCTTGCCGAAATAATACTCTCAGAATAACTGAGCCTGGAGAGGCTTGCCAAAATAATACTCTCTCAGAATAATTGAGCCTGGAGAGGCTCGCCGAAATAATACTCTCTCAGAATAACTGAGCCTGGAGAGGCTCGCCGAAATAATACTCTCTCAGAATAATTGAGCCTGGAGAGGCTTGCCGAAATAATACTCCCACAGAATAACTGAGCCTGGAGAGGCTTGCTGAAATAATACTCCCCAGAGATATTTTAGCTTTCACTCTTGGGCCAAATTCCCCAGTGAAAGCTATCAAAGCCAGATCATCGAAATCCCCCAACGGAAGCACGATCCAAACAAAATATCCAAGTCAAAGGATTTAAACTTCCTCAGTGAAAGATAGCTTTCCAACTCAAACGAAGAGTGAAGCTAAGCCTGAAGAGGCTTTCTAAATAATACTCTGGGATACATAAGAACTTCAAATCCCCAGTCGCCTACACAAGAGGCACTCCTTCAAAAAGGAAGACCCAAAAAAGAAATCAATAACAATTCCCCAAGCGGAATTTGGCTTTTCAGCCAATCATTGAACATCAAGATGATATGCCTAACAGAAGAGGCTAATCAAAATCAACGACAGAATCCCTCAGCGGATAACAGCCTACGCGGAGGCAATAAAACCAGAAAATCAAAAGAGTCACCCGAATAAGGATAACCGGGATACTCCACCACCGTCGAAAGGACGTCAGCCAACCATAAGGCACCGCTCACATCAGAAAGAGCATCTTTGTGTCTGCACCCCCAAGGAATCAGAAATTCCCCAGTGGGCACCAACTACGCAATGGAAAGTTGGGACACAAGAACCTATGAGTAACTGCACATCCCCTAGACGGATCCCTGCGTTATCCAGCCCTCAGTGGCATCAAAATCAAAAACAACCGTCGAAGCAGCATCGTGGACAGTGGAGACAAAATCATCACAATAGAATTCCCCAGCGGATGACAGCCTACACAGAGGCAACAAAACCAGAAAATCAAAAGAGTCACCCGAATAAGGATAATCGGGATACTCCACCAACGTCAAAGGACGTCAGCCAAACATAAGACATCGCTCAATTCAAGAAGAGCATCTGTGTCTACACCCCAAGGAGTCAGAAATTCCCCATGGGTACCAACTATGCAAATGCAAGTTGGGGCACAAGAACCTATGAATGACTGCACATCCCCTAGACGGATCCCTGCGTTATCCAGCCCTCAGTGGCACAAAATCAGAAAAAACGTCGAAGCAGCATAGTGGACTGTGGAGACAAAAATCATCTCAGATCCCTGGAGAGGGTAAACTCGCATTGCCGAAGTGATCAGAAGACACGGACGCAGACCCTGGAGAGGGCAAACTCAGTTGCCTAGGTCGTTAGAGACAACCGGAGCAGAGTCTGGAGAGACGGTACTCAAAGTCTGGAGAGACGGTACTCAAAGTCTGGAGAGACGGTACTCAAAGTCTGGAGAGACGGTACTCAAAGTCTGGAGAGACGATACTCAAAGTCTGGAGAGACGGTACTCAAAGTCTGGAGAGACGGTACTCAAAGTCTGGAGAGACGGTACTCAAAGTCTGGAGAGACGATACTCAAGGTCTGGAGAGACGGTACTCAACCATCAGCGTCGTCAGAGGCACATTGGTGTTCAACTTCCGGCTCGGGCGTCGAGTGAAGTTGAGCCTGGAGAGGCGGTACTCAGCTACCGAGGTTGTCAGAAACGCCGAGGTATGCATCAACCTGGAGAGGCAACTCAACGATTTTCCACCGGAAGACGCTACAAGTCATAAGGTTAGCACGTTCCCCGGACAATTGGGTCAACTCCTTTACTTGTCAATCGGTACACCAAAAGGCCGTTTGACTAAGTAAAGGGGGGGCAGCTGTAGACCCCTGAAATTGTCCGGGTCGGAAATAAGACTCGAAGACTCTCAAAGATCGAAGGAAAGTCAGCCAGAAGGACTCCTAGAAGACCATAGGATGGCTATCTGTAGGTTTAGAGGTCTTAGAGTACCTAAAAATAAGGAAGTGGGAGGTTTGGAGCTCAGTACGGCCTCCTTGGAGTTCAGTACGGCCGTACTGCACATTTTGTACTACAATACGGTCGTACTGAAACCAATACGGCCGTATTGAAGTTTCTGTATTTCAATACGGCCGTACTGAATTCAATACGGCCGTATTGAAGTACAAAAACTCAATACGGGCCGTATTGAACCCAGGGGCCGTACTGCGCCTCATCCCTATAAATAGGACGTCATTTGGACGTCATTACACACTTTTCCACACTTCTTGGACTCTCTTCTTGAGTATTCTGGGGTTTTTGAGCAGTGTTCTGCCCTAGAATTCTCTCTGAGAGCCGATCCGACGAAGTTCTTGAGTTCTAAGCATTTAGCTTGAGAATTCGAACTAGTCGAAGGGAAATCTTTTTGATTTCCATAGTAAAAATTATTTTTTAGGAAGGAGCGAGCGAGCTTGTAGAGGGAGGGAGCGCCAAAAAGCCTCTTAAACTTCATTGATATATAAAAAGCACGCTTCAAGAGGTTTCTTCTCTAAAAACCCCTTCTTTTACCGCTTTCTGATTGTTGCATATTTAAATTCGTCATCATGTAGATATTTAATATATAATCGTTTATAATAAATAGGGGTAATTTAGTAATTTTACGCTATTATTTAATAAATAATCCGTCATAGGGAACCCTAATGGGGCGTTGTGGGGGTGCTAACACCTTCCCCGCACGTAACCGACTCCCTTACCCGACTCTGGTTGTAATGACCAAGGTTGATTTATGAAATCAATTGCCTTATCCCTTTTTCCAATGTTTTGAGTAAAACGTTGGTGGCAACTCCAAGAACCCTACCTTTTGCGAAAACTACTAATCCATGGAGGGTCCCGTTTGGGATTAACATGGATTGGTGGATCATTTTAATAAAATTGTTAGTTCGACAAGGTCTCAGTTTGAGAATAAGTCGTTCTAGCAATCCACCACTTTTAAAAATTAAAACGAGTCATGACCATCGTCGCGAATGCCAAGGTCCATTTCGGCGGGTGGCGACAAAGACTTCGTGAAACAAGCAAACATTTAATGCAAGATCAGATGCATTAAGTCCAAGAACCCAAAACCTGTGAAAACTAAACAAGAGAATTAGATGATGGCTAGTCAAGCATCAAAACTAGGTCTGCTCACGAATGAAAGAAAATTCAACAAACACCAGATGAGGGCTACTACAAGAAAGAGACATTGGAGTATCATAAGAAAAGCCAAAATGAGACCAAACCCGGAACAAGAAAAGCTACGTCGAACATCAGAAGAAGCTAGATGGTCAACTCTGTTAAAAGAACAGTTAAGGTAAGGCACATCATGAGAACTAGACAATTCAAGCTAATTGAATAGACAAAGTACAATACGTGCACCAGACGACTATGAGTCAAATATCAGATAGATGTGTGTCAAGGACAACCTCCAGTGCAACGTGAAGAAATGGATCAAGCGTGAGACAAAGATAAGAAGAAAGTCGACTATGCATCAGACGAAGGACAACACATACTGAAAGACACTCCAAATAGAAATAATGTCTGTTTATTCACATTGTTGACCAGATCAAAGAAAAAAAATCAAAGCATTAAACTCAAACATTGAGAGAAAGGTCAAGATTTGTTGCAAACCCAAAATTTTCCGATCTTGCAACTAATGATTTAGACATCCTTTTAAAAGTCTCATTAATTAAGGAATGCCCGGACACCAGACTAATCCTTAATTAATGGTTTTGAAAATAGGTTCATGGAGTCGCCACCAATATTTTACTCAAAACATTGGAAAAAGAAAAGATTTTTAAAGATCCAATAATGGTCTTGATAACCAGAATTGGGTTCGGGGGTCGGTTACGTGTAGGGAAGGTATTAAGCACCCCTACAACGCCCTTAATCGGTACCCTATGATGAAGTGAACGTGATAAGAAATAATAAATTAAATATTAGATCCTCTTTATTAATAATTATTTACATACTTGAAATTTAAATAATACAGTTAACCCTAAAATGTTTACATGATATTTTTATTATAACGATAATTATTATAGATAAGAAATAAAAATAAAGAGAAAGAAATTAACTGAAATACCTTTTCAATGAACTCTATTGGATCTTCAAAATAAGGAGATTTTAGGTGCTTTATGACAACCTTTCGCACTACAATTGCCTCACAATACTCAAGAAATACAATAAGAGAGGGGGAGAGAAAAAGAGAGAAATTTCGAGCTCTAAGGAGTGCTGGACAAAATTTTTGGAGTCCCTCAGAAATGTGCCCAAGCTGTCAATTTATAGGCTTCAGACAGGGTCCAGAACGGCCCGTTCCGAAATCAGAACGGCCCGTTCTGGATCTGGCCGTTACATGTTAATTTAGTGTATTGGAACGGGCCGTTCTGAAATCGGAACGGCCCGTTCCAGAGGCGCGTTTAACACATAAATTCCATTCTGGAATGGCCCGTTCCAAATTAAGGATTTAAGCATTTTTTTGTTATTTGGAACGACCCGTTCCAATTTGGGAATGGCCCGTTCCAAATGTATGTTTTAGCCTTTTTTAAAGAGCCTGGAACGGCCCGTTCCGATTTTGGAACGGCCTGTTCCGGTTTAGGGTTTTAGGCTCTTTTTGTAAATTGGAATGGCCCGTTCCAGTTTTGGAACAGCCCGTTCCGGGCTACTAAAACCAGCTTTTTTGAGCTTTTAGCCTTCTGATGCCATGTCCTGTTATTTCCATGATTGGGAGCTACTTTTCTAGATAATAAACGTCCATTTCTTCGTTTGTATGCCCCCGAACGAAGTTGGGTGTCTATAGCTACCCTTCTTTACTTGTCCTTTGGAATAGTAATGTGTTGCTTTTCCAAAGGCAAGGAAAGACGTAGACATTTCGTCCGGGTCTTCTCTTCGTCTCTTTGTTGATGCTTCTACATTGCTTCCCTTGGATAGGTGTATTCGCTTGTATCATTACCTTTTAGAGTAGCTGAGTGTTGAGTTGCATACTCTATGGGGTAACAAGGGTGACAAACTATACACTTGATCTTCAGTCTTCGAGTAGAAGCTCCATTGTTTCTCTTGTGATAGTGAGGTGAAAATTCGGATCTTCACTCTTGTTTTGACAATAGATACCTTCACGTTGTTTCCTTCAAGTAGACGGTGTTCCCTATATCCTTGCCCTTTGGAGCAACTGAGTGTTGGATTGTATGCTCTATTGGGTGTCAAGGATGGTGAACCGAAACATCTAGGCTTCAAGATCCATGTGAATGCCTTATGTCGCTTCATATGTTCTAATCTTCTCCTTTACTTCAGCAGTGTAGATGCCCCCACACCATTTCCTTCGGGTAGATGGTTTTTACCTGTATCCTTGTCCCTAAGAGCAACTGAGTGTTGGTTTATATGCTCCGTTGGGTGATAAGGATGGTAAACCGAAACATCTAGGCTTCTGGTCTTGATGTATATGCTTCCTAATGCTTCTTCTTGTCTCATGGTAGTGTGTTTCTTTATTTATGGCTTGTTAAAGAGGGAGTATATTCTGAGCTCAGCCTCTCTAAGCTAGACTGATATTTAGGGCTTCAGCCGACCCGTTGATGGAAGCTCGACGGCAATCCCGATTTTGACTTCGAGGAACTCGGCGGTACCCTCGTTGTCGTTCACTGATTTGAGAGGCTCGACGGCGGCTCTCAACCAAGTTGTGCTGATTTTTATGGCTTCAACGGACCTATGGTGAGAGCTCGACAGCCGTCCTGATTTTGACTTCGAGGAACTCGGCGGTACCCTCGTTGTCGTTCACTGGTTTGAGAGGCTCGACGGCGGCTCTCGATCAAGCTTGGCTGATTTTAAGGCTTCAACCGACCTACGGTGGGAGCTCGGCGGCATCCCGGTTTCAACTTTGAGGAACTCGGCGGTACCCTCGTTGTCATTCATTGATTTGAGCGGCTCGATGGCGGCTCTCGATCAAGCTTGGTTGATTTTAAGGCTTCAACCGACCTACGGTGGGAGCTCGGCGGCATCCTGATTTCAACTTCGAGGAACTCGGCGGTACCCTCGTTGTCATTCATTGATTTGAGCGGCTCGATGGCGGCTCTCAATCAAGCTTGGTTGATTTTAAGGCTTCAACCGACCTACGGTGGGAGCTCGGCGGCATCTTGATTTCAACTTTGAGGAACTCGGTGGTACCCTCGTTGTCATTCATTGATTTGAGCGGCTCGATGGCGGCTCTCAACTTGGATGGTTGTTGATATCCTTTGAAGGAGGACCTTTGAAATCTTGGGTGGATACTTGATGGTGATTCCTTTTCGATTTGAGGTACTCGACGGTACCCTCGTTGTTGACTTGTGATGGAAAATGCCCCAAGGAGGATGGGCAAGATGTACTTGATGTGCCCCTGTGTTGATGGGCGATAGATGGGTGATAGGGATTCTGGTGTTTTCCCTGCCATGTGAGTATTGTGATGTCTCTCCAGGCGCCTTCTTGTTGTAGGTTTTTTTTTTCATTTCTTTGTTTAGCTTCGGCTTTTTCACATTTGAAGCTTGCATTTTTCTGCTATTTTTTTAAATGCTTCGACTTTTTAACATGTATGAAGCTTGCCTTTTTTCTGTTTTATCTTTTGTTATCATCACTGGTGGAGGGATCCCATCCTATGATGATGTTATTTGCTTAATATTTATTGACGAGTATTATTTTGGAAGCCACTTCTGGCTTTGGTAAGAAAACCATTCCTAGTCTTGGCATTCTCTTGAATCATCCTTCATTCAATTGAGGAGTAAGGCGTGATGACCTCTTCATGCTTGTGGACTTGATTATTCTTCCTCGTCCGGTTCTATCCCGTCTTGTTGTTGACATGTCTTTTGTTTCTTGGTGGATATATGAAACCACTTATATGGAATGCCCTTGTTGGGGCTATGTTTCTTGACATGATCTTGGCTTTAAGGCACTGTCTAGTTATTGATCCTTTTTTACGGGTGCTTTGGCCTCTTGATTCCTCCGACAAGGGATGGATAGACACACACAAAGAATGCAAGAATGCAAAAGAAAATGCAAAGCAGGAATGGATTGGATTTTTTTCAATTTTTTTTTTTGAATTTATACCCTTTTGTGTACACTTGTGCCCTATGCATGCTATGCAATGATGCCTCTATGCTAATGCTTAAATGCAGATTGATTTTACTTTCAAGAAATTAATCTATGCGCATTAATCAATGACATGGATTGTTAGCCTTTAGCCGTGTCGAATTCATTCCAAGTGTTGCTTCCTGAACTTGAGGTCTGTTTAGTTCAGCCCTCTCGCTTGTACTGGATATGATATGTTAGACCTTGGATCAGGTGTACCTAGACTCTGTTCTAGGACACCTCCATCTTTTTCTTGTGAGTGTTCATTGTGCATACTCCGTGTATCTCTCAAATTTATCTTAATGCCATATAGGTCAAGAGGAAAGAGAGGAAGAAGATATATACATATATTTTTTTGCAGAAGTTTTGTTAGAAAGGATTTTGCAAAAATGGTTTTTAGAAGAATGGTTGGCCGAGGTAGGCTAGTGGTTTAGGCTGATGAACAAGCACGTTCAAAGCGAGGAAATCATTTTCTGCAATAGCTCATTATTTCCTTTAAAATTAAGCAACGACTTGGGATTGCATATTGATTAAATGATCTTCTCGAGCCGCCTTTCGATTTTCAGCTCAGGATGCTGCTTTGTCCTAACTTTTGCCTAGGTTACTTGAGGTGTGTTCCCTAGCGGACATTTTCTTTTTGATCCTCACTTTTGCCTAGGCTACCCTTTTGTTTGTGGGTCTCCTAGCGGACCTTGCCCTAATTTTTGCGTTGCCCCTCAGTGAGTTTCTTGTGGGGTTTTTGTCTTTGCAGCATTTATGATCATTTTTCATTCCTTCATTAAAGGGGGATGCCCCTTGCACTGATTTCATTTGGACTTTTATCCACGAGTCATGCCCAATTTGATTGATCTTTATGTGTTTTTTTATTGCGTATTAAGCCATTGTTTCTGATGACGTCCTTATTTCAAATGTACTTGTTCATTTAAGGTTTGTTGACGAGGCTTAGAGTAGATAAAATAGAGAAGAGAAATGAAGTAGAAAAGTGTATGACATTAAAATAGAATTATCAATTTACACGTGCCCATTTAATGTAGCTTGAGGGCCCGGGCAGGCCCCAAGTTCGTGATTCGTACACAAAGAAAAAGAAGAAGGTTGCCCCTTAGAGAGGCTTAGGTCATCTAACTGTAGAGCTAGTCCTCCATTTGCTTGGATGTGGCGCTTCAGAAGATTTCGTGTAGAGGGAGGGCCTTTGGCTTCTTCTCTCATGAAGGTTTTCTCAACCCGTATCTTTCCTGAGATGTAGGAATGGGTAGAAGCGATGATAGAGCTTTCTATGAAATCTGAAGAGGAACATTCAAGCTGTCTCTCGATTTTAGCTCGAACAAACATTGGCTTTTTTTTTTTTTTTTTTTTGCCTAGAATGCCCTTTGCGGGTTTTCATTCTAGCAGCTTCTTAACAAGCAATGCTTCTCTCTTGTTGAAGTCACCTTTTGAGAAAGCTCTAATCGTTTTGCCTTAGTGTTTGAGAGATTCGTCATCCTTAGGTTCTCTTTATTAGCTTGCAACTCGTTAAGAGTGTGGATCCATCCATTCCCTTTGGATTTCACGGTTGCACGATACGACTTTATCCTCTTAGGGTAAGAGTTGGCGTCTTAATGATTGTGGAGTTCTTTACCCTCAACTCTTTATGCATGGCTTGTTTCCATTACTTCCGATTAACGCACATAGGTTAATTTCCCTTTTTATTCTTATTTATTCTTTTACAAGGAGGGATATGTTCTAAATGAATGTAATGCAGAATGTAGAGAAAGTTGAGAATAATAAATATCAGTCTCATTGATTTGTTTATTTGTGAATGCTCAAATAGATTTCAACAGTATTAAGTGAGAATCTATATTAGATTCTAAGAAAACTTACTTCAACAAACATATCAAAGCAAGGGCCTAACCATAGTATTTTTTAAAAAAATTGATTTGGGCCTTTTCTTTATAAAGCAGATACTGTTGTAAATTAGAGCATTCACTTTTCTTAACTTTCTACACATACAGAAGCCTAATCCTCCTTAGCTAATAAAATAAAATGAATGAAATTAATGAGCTAATCTAGAATGCATGTCCTTTTTTTTGCCGAATCTTTATCATGTTTCTATTATCTAAAGGGGAATGATGCATGGTAAAGATGAGACTACCTATGTTGATTTTTATTGATTCTTTTTTTTTTACAAAAAGGAAACTACCTATATGATGTTAATGAAATGCTGACCTAAGAATGTACAAAGGGGTATAAAATTTTATTATTTTTTTTATATTATTTGTTTGCCTATTTTAAAATTCCAATCCACTCTTATTAGAACAAAATAATACAAACAAATGCACACACATATGCTCAATCAACGTACACCCACGAACGATCATGATCAAATCCTTGGTCTGTGGTCCTTGTCAAGAAAAGTGCGTTGTATAGGACGGTTCTAATCTCACTGGTCTTTAAGGCCCCCAAGGTGCCCCCATTATAGGGACCCAGTATCTCTGTCACCATCACCTGACAAACTCTAAGGTCTGTCGCAATATTTCAGGCTAGAGTAACCGGTTATCACCTTGAGTTTGATTTCCGACAAGGCTCGTAGGCTCCAAGGCCAAACTTGGGCCGGTCGTACGTCAACCACTTCCTATGTTTAATACTATCATGCCCCCGGGTGTAGGGAGAACTGTTGTGTGCAAAGGTTTATGTACAATTTTATTTCAAATATGTGCGGAATTTAAATAAGCAAACAGATATCAAAGCCAAACAAAGAAAACAAACAAGGTAAAGGAAAAAAACATTTGAATTATTATTTTTTATTTTATTAACTTCATCAATTAAATGGGCCTGACCCTCTTTAAACGTCCCCAGTGGAGTCACCATCTGTCGCAACCTGAAATTTTCCGATCTTGCGACTAATGATTTAGACATCCTTTTAAAAGTCTCATTAATTAAGGAATGCCCGGATACCAGACTAATCCTTAATTAATGGTTTTGAAAATAGGTTCATGGAGTTGCCACCAATATTTTACTCAAAACATTGGAAAAAGAAAAGATTTTTAAAGATCCAATAATGGCCTTGATAACCAGAATTGGGTTCGGGGGTCGGTTACGTGTAGGGAAGGTATTAAGCACCCCTACAGTGCCCTTAATCGGTACCCTATGATGAAGTGAACATGATAAGAAATAATAAATTAAATATTAGATCCCCTTTATTAATAATTATTTACATACTTGAAATTTAAATAATACAGTTAACCCTAAAATGTCTACATGATTATTTTTATTATAACGATAATTATTATAGATAAGAAATAAAAATAAAGAGAAAGAAATTAACTGAAATACCTCTTCAATGAACTCTATTGGATCTTCAAAATAAGGAGATTTTAGGTGCTTTATGGCAACCTTTCGCACTACAATTACCTCACAATACTCAAGAAATGCAATAAGAGAGGGGGAGAGAAAAAGAGAGAAATTTCGAGCTCTAAGGTGTGCTGGACGAAATTTTTGGAGTCCCTGAGAAATGTGCCCAAGCTGTCAATTTATAGGCTTCAGACAGGGTCCAGAACGGCCCGTTCCGAAATCGGAACGGCCCGTTCTGGATTTGGCCGTTATGTGTTAATTTAGTGTATTGGAACGGGCCGTTCTGAAATCGGAACGGCCCGTTCCAGAGGCGCGTTTAACACATAAATGTCATTCTGGAACGGCCCGTTCCAAATTAAGGATTTAAGCCTTTTTTTGTTATTTGGAACGGCCCGTTCCAAATGTATGTTTTAGCCTTTTTTAAAGAGCCTGGAACGGTCCGTTCCAATTTTGGAACGGCCCGTTCCTACTTTGGAATGGCCCATTCCGGTTTAGTGTTTTAGGCTCTTTTTGTAAATTGGAACGGCCCGATAGATTTTGGAACAGCCCGTTCCGGGCTACTAAAACCAGCTTTTTTGAGCTTTTAGCCTTCTGATGCCATGTCTTGTTATTTCCATGATTGGGAGCTCCTTTTCTTGATAATAGACGTCCATTTCTTCGTTTGTATGCCCCCAGATGAAATTGGGTGTCTACAAGATTGAGATGCACAGGACCAACAAATGAAGATGAAGACTACCACACAAGCAATTAAAGAATCAAGTCTCAAGAAACAAACTAGGACATCGTATATGACCACACAAAAGTTCTCAACGTAAAATGCATGATCTAAATGAAGAAATGAAGAAGAAGAGAAGCACGCAAAAGAAAAAACATGCATGTGTCAGAAAAAGTACTTTACTTTTTTGATAAGGACAACGACTATATTGCTGCATGACCAGAAAAAGACAAACAATTCCTAGGTCTCAGATAAAGTCAAACACTGCTGCCAATAGGATAGAGAAGAATACACGCAATGTCTAAAAATAGGAAGCAACATTTAATGCAAGATCAAATGCATTAAATAAAAGGATCAAACTAGTCATGAACGATTATATTAGCTTCAACGGATATATGCAACGGGCAAATTTTATAGGCCTATAAGTATGCAATAACCTCAAACCAAAAAAGGTTGGCAAGAAGCAACGAAAAAATAACTATAGGCATTGCCTTGGGCTATTAGTATTAAGCACCAAAAGTAATATCAAGCCCAAAAGAAAAATAGAGAAATTAGAGATTGATTCTTCATAGTCAAATCTATAATGTATCATTATATTCGTCTCTGTAGTCTAAGGTGTTCCTAGTGTATCTTAGGAAAGAGACCTTAGTAAGTGTTGTAATCTTATGTATCCTCTTTATAAAGAGTAACCCAGACACTCAGAATCTCTGTAGGACTACGGTAGTGAAACCTTAGAGAGTGTAAATCACATATGTATCCTCTCTATGAGAGTAACCCAAACACTCAAACCTGATTATACGTCTATCATCTATAAAGCCTGAAGAGGCTAGGGAAAGAATACTTGTAAGGCCAAGAGGTGGTTGAGAATAGTCACTGCTAGCCAGAAGTGGCTGATAAGAAAATATTAGCACTGGTGAATGAAGCTAGCGGACCAGGAGTGGTCGAGAATACTTGGGGAACTAGAAATGGTTTAAGAATACTAGAGCTAGTGAGTGAAGCTAACCAACCAGGAGTGGTTGAGAATAGTCGTGACTAGGAGTAGCCGTGACCTGGGTAGTCTAGAATACTCGTGACCAAGAGTGGTCGTGACCTGAGTGGTCTGTAATACTCACTACTAGCCTGAAGAGGCTGATAAGAAAATACTAGTGTTGATGAGTGAAGTCGACGGGTCAGAAGTGGTTGATAATACTTATGTACTTAATTGCATATTTAGTGGAACCCTTCAATTGAAGGAGACTGGACGTAGCTCGGTCAGAGTGAACCAGTATAAAATAACTTACACTGCTAATTCCTATTTTTCAGACATATATCTTCATTACAGGTTAAAACTTTGTGAAAAACTTCGTCCAACCTGAATCTCTTAGTGAAATCATTTTTCAGATGCAAACGCAAACTTTGTTTAATATATATTTAATACACTAAAGAGTTTTATCTACTGCTTGTCTTTAAATGAAACTATCTTGAAAAGGAAAATGCAAGAACTTTAATCATTATTGTTATGTGAAACATTTTCCTTCAGCAGACGATAAATCTTTTAGATGCAATGACCCTGTGTTAAGTAAACTCTGCATAACCGTCTGGTATCAAAACGTGCATTGGACGAGGAACATTATTCTTGCAAAAATGGTTTAAAATTCCTTCTTACACACACATATTCAAGCCTCCCTTCTATGTGTTTCATGTCTAACTTTAATTACTTGTCGACCACCTTGAGGCCAGGAAAATATGAACAACGACCGCGTAGTATACCTTGGTGGCGGAAGAACTATATAAGAGAGGTGTCTCAACCCCACTCTTAAAATGCTTAACTTCAGAACAAACACAGTACGTCCTCCGTGAAATCCACGAGGGTGTATGTGGAACTCATTTGGGAGGACGGACAATGGCAGCAAAGGTCCTTTGGGCCGGATATTATTGGCCAACCCTTACAATTGATTGCGCCAAGTTCACCCAGTAGTGTAAACCATGCCAACAACACGAACCCGTGGCACATCAACCGGCTGAGGAGCTGCACTTCATCACAACCCCATGGCCTTTCTCGGTGTGGGGGATGGAAATTCTAGGACCTTTTCCACCCGTAAAAGGATAGGTCAAATTCCTCATAGTTGCAGTCGACCACTTCACCAAGTGGATCGAAGCAGAAGCGATGGCCACCATTTCAGCCAATAACGTCCAGAAGTTCTTCTAGAAGAACATTATTACCCGCTTCGGAGTTCCTCACGCTCTTATCACGGATAACGGCCTACAGTTAACAGACCGTCGTTTCAATGACTTTCTCGAGGGACTACAAATCAGGCATAGGGTGACGTCCGTAGAACATCCTCAATCTAATGGTCAAGCGGAAGCAGCCAATAAAGTCATTTTGAAAGAATTTAAAATGCGCTTAGGATAAGCTAAAGGCTTATGGCTTGATCAACTGCCGGAAATCCTTTGGGCTTACAGGTGTACCCCACAAAGTTCCACCAAAGAGACTCCTTTCCGACTAACATATGGTACAGATGCCATGATCCCCAGTTGAAATAGGAGAACCCTCTCTGAGATGATAACAACTCAATGAAGAAGCCAACACCGAAGCACTCAGCGTGGAGCTTGATTTGATCAACGAAGCAAGGGATAGGGCACTCATCAACATGGAAGCTTTTAGAACAAGGGTATCCAGAAAATACAGGACTAAAGTTAGGCCAAGAGAATTTCACTCAGGAGACCTCGTTTGGAGAGTCGTTGGCGAAGCGAGAAAGAATAAAGCACAGGGAAAGTTAGCCACCAACTAGGATGGCCCCTTCAGGGTACAACATAGTCTCAATAATGGAGCTTACAAGCTTGAAGAGCTCAACGGGTAAACCATCCCACGAACATGGAACATTACACACTTGAAGCATTATTTCAGTTAATGTAACATGCCATGTATAATTGTTTTGGTGTACTCTTTTCCTTCCCCAGGTCTTTCCCTCTTATGAAAATGTAAAAGAGGTTTTACTGGGAAAGGTTTTTAACGAGGCACCTCATCAATGAAACAAGTTGTTCTTTTTGAAGTTGTTCCACAGTCATTCCCGAACTCTCTCATTCGATCAAAATAGAAGAGTGAATACTTTCCCAAATATAACACTTGGCTAAGGATGCTCACTCGGCCAAGGATGACAAGCTTTAACCCTCCCGAGTCCATACTCTCGGCAAAGGATGACAAGCTTAAACCCTCCCGAGTCCACACACTCGGCCAAGGATGATAAACATAAACCCTCTCGAGTCCATATACCCGGCCAAGGATGACAAGCTTTTACCCTCCTGAGTCCATACTCTCGGCCAAGGATGACAAGCTTAAACCCTACCGAGTCCACACACTCGGCCAAGGATGATAAACATAAACCCTCCCGAGTCCATATACTCGACCAAGGATGACAAGCTTAAACCCTCCCGAGTCCACACACTCGGCCAAGGATGATAAACATTCCATCCCGAGCACCCTTGCTCGACCAAGGATGACAAGCTTTAACCCTCCCGAGTCTATACTCTCAGCCAAGGATGACAAGCTTAAACCCTCCCGAGTCCACACACTCGGCCAAGGATGATAAACATTCCCTCCTGAGTCCATACACTTGGCCAAGGACGATAAACACCATTCCCTCCCGAGTGCACATACTCGGCCAAGGATGACATACAATTCCCAAGTATAGGTACTCAAGCAAGGATGACATACAATTCCCTCAAGCACAAAAAACGTACCAAAGATATCAAGACCGACCTAGGTACATGTCCTCGACCCAGGACGATAAACCTCAACTTCCTCCCGGTAGCCTAAACTCGACTAAAGAAGACAATATGAATTCTTGCCGAGTGTACATGCAATACCATACTAATAGCTAATGAGTTCCCAAGTACCAGCAGTCGGTTAAGGGTTCCCATTCCGTCCATGCCCCGCAAACTTAGCCAATAAAATACAATACCATATCGGACAAGAGGATATATGCACAACCAAATACCATGCAGTAGGAAAATCCAAGTCCAAAACATAACATGCAAACGGAATAACCATTCGAGCATACGAGTACTTCATTCATAAAAAGGCACTAATTTCCAAGGGTACAATCACAAATTGGCATTGATGGCCCAAAATACAATAAAAAAATGGCCGCAATGTAGACCAAAAGTGAAAAAAAGTATACCCTTAAGCTATACATCATAAACAAAATAGATGTACACCCAAAAAATAGGGACCGAACCCCCTAGGCGCTGCTGACAGTATTATCGTCACCTTCAGTATCTTCGTCAACATTCATAGTGGTGCCCGGATCCTTGACGACAGTTGAACGGGGGGTGCCACCTCATCCGGTTCAGCATCCTCGGGTATGTTAACAAAGTCCATATATTCCCCTGGTAAAAATCCTTGCTTAGCTCAAAAGAGAAACCGGGAGGTATGACACAAAAATACATCGTTTGGCGAACGGCATGCATGAAGCCAACCTCATGCTCCCGGATGATCTTATTTTCACACTCCGTCTTAAAACTGGCAAGGGAGGCTTCGGCGTCAGCCTTAGCCGTTTCATCCCAAGCCAACATATCTTTCACCTCTTGCACCCTCATCCTTTCAACATCTTCAACATCCAAGGCTCGACCTTCCATATCTCTAAGAGCTTCTTTCAGTTTGGCTACCTCAGCCTCCAATTGTAACTTCTCGTTGGAAGTTACTTCGTGGGCCTCCACCGACTTTTGGAAGGCCACTTTAGTCTCCTCCAAAGACTTTTGCAGGTTGTGGGCATCAGTCATCGGTTCTAGGGCAACTTTTCGCAGAATGGTCGTCGCCCGAATCTATAATTCACACGCCATTGTCCATTGAGCCGAAGGGGATGCCGACTCTAGCATCAAGTGACCTTGCTCAGACAATAAATCGAACGACATCATCCTCGAAGGCCAGATCTCGGCTGACAAGAAATCTTTTGCCACGATGGCCAAGGGTATAGCCAAGTCGTCGAAGACCCTTCCCCCGATGATGCTTAAGCCTCGGCGCATCGGAAGTCACTACGTCAGCCTTACACTTGCCTTTATCCTTCTTTTTCCTAGCATTAGGATCCGGCAACCCAACATCCATAGGAGGGGGACGCGCCTCGGCCACAACAGGTACATAGTCTACTGCCACACTCCAATGATCCTCGGCCGAGGTCCCAGCAGGGGCCTGGTTCCTTAGGGCTTGTTGATAAGAGAGTCTGAGCCCTCGTGCCATCCAACCTACAAAAACCAATGAGTCACACATCAACCAAAAGGGAACAACCAATGAACAAGCAAGATACATACCATCCAAGTCAAAACGAGGCCGAGGGGATTTCGGCAAAAGAATAAAAAACCAAGCCGGCATCTCTCGGGGTAGGGTATTCAGGTATGCTAACGCCGAGGCCTCCTCAATACTCAACATCTTGGCTGGGAACTCATCGTACTTTCGAGGTTCCCGAGTCCAATAGAAGGGGAACAACGAATTTCCCTCACTATCATAGAAGAAATTTCATCCGACTACGAGGTCTATAATCACTTTTAGATATCCGGACTTAAAACCCTTGAAAGAGGAAGTAAAAGGTTTAAGTAAAGGCCGATCTACGTGCTTTATTAATGATAGCCACTTCACCGTCTTAGACGATGGACGAGTACAAAAGAAATGCAAAAACAAACCTACGATAGGCTCTATGTGATGGTATTTATAAAGCACCCGGAAGGCCTGAACGACTGCCCAAGCATTCGAATGTAGCAAGGTCGACACAACGTTTAACACACGAAGCACACTCATTTGAAAATCATCAAAAGGAAGGGACACACCGAGCTCCCTGAACAAGCACTTATACATATAAAAAAAGTCCCCCTGGTCTTTTTACTTCGCAAGAAACACCATACCGGCCTCTCTCGGACCCTTGGCTCGGCATCGATGCAACATCACCGGGTAGGGGTCTAGATTTTCCCATCTCGCCAACCAGCATACCCCATTAGACGCTCCACGATCACCCTCTCATAAAAATGCAAGAAGTAGGCCGCCACCTCCCCGTCGACCCACTCATAACTCAGAACTTGGCACGGAGGGAATTTTCGCTTATAATCCCGGGGACCCATCTCGGCATCCGGTAACGGAGAACCGAACGAGTCCCCTAAGTCAGCACTATCACTCAACCCGAGCCTCTTGGAAAAGTCATTGGATCGTTCAACATCGGAACCATCAGCCGAACCCCTAACACTAGACGACCCCCAAAAGATAGTACGATCTCCTCAATGGCCATTTTATACGAAAAACTATACCTACCTCGCATAATATTCAAAAAATGGGTGTAGTAATAGGTGTTCAGGACGAAGGTGTCAAAGAGAAATAACGCATATTCCCTGCTCCACACTGACGTATATATAGACACCCCGAGGGAATATGAAGAGGCACCTCATTAATGCCCCTGGACACGAAATGTCACCAGTTGTAACCCTACTCACTTAGGCGCTCAACCTAAGGGCGGCGTGCCCCAGAAACGTCAAATCAAAACCTGAGGGGTCACAACTCCCCACACTTGTCAGACTTGTGATAACGACTTAACACAAAACCCTTCTTCTATTTCACGGCTTAGGGGGTAGTGTACGGAATATGCACATGTTCTCAACCAAAGACAAAGCCGAAGACCCATTCGGCTTCAGGACCACCCGAAGGGTAGTACACCTACTCGGCCATCAAAGCCGAAGACACCATTCAGCCCTAGACCCAGTCGAATGGTAACGCGCTTTATTCTTGGGCACAGCCAGGACCGAAGACCCTATTCGGCCTCAAGCCTAGCCGAAGGGTGAATCGCATTTATTCCCGGTAACAACCAAGGCCGAAGACCCCGTTCGGCTCTTGGACCAATCGAAGGGTAATGCAAAACTTCCACACCCCTCGGTCTTGAGACACGCCAAGAAGGTTCTCGACACTCCAAAACATGGGAGTAAGCCAGCGAGAGCCACATTGACAATTGGAGCCACGTCGACAATTAGGATTGAGCTAATTAACTTACAAACTCTAATTACCCACATCCCAAGACAGAAGGCCCACTAGACCCAAATAAATCATTATAAATACAGGGGTGCTGGGACAGAAACAGGTACGATCATTTAATACTATAACCACCTTTGCTCTATACCAAATACTTACTTGAACGTCAAAGTTCTTTCTTTTTGCATGTACACTTCCTACTCTCAAAAACAGGATTTGGCCATCACTTAGAACTTAAAAGCGTAGTCAACAAGAACGATAAGAGGAGTGTTTCTAAAAGAATATATATATATATATATGGAGACACACACAACAAACTTTATATATAACTAACAAATCTTATAACAAAATATAACTAATCCTAACAATTAACTAACTTAATCCTTTGCATTTTCTTTTATCTGTAAGTTAAAAATATAGATAAAATAACAATATTAATTTTTGAGTACGTTCAATTAATTTTTTATGCTTTTGAATTTATGCATAATTTTTTTTATAATATGTACTATTATAAATAAAAAATAATAATTTTCACTCATATAACGATTTATGATTATTAATTGAGTAATTGACGAGAATTAATGAGATGCTATCTAATTAAACTAGTTTTTCCTTATATTTTACAAGGTGCCTCTTCATTTGCATGCTTTTTCATTTTTTTTTGGATAATTATAAATAACTTGTTTAAACTTAAGGGGCAAAAACTGCATGTCTTTTCAATTTTCGAGGGACCACGGATGACTTGCTTAAATTTCAGGGTCCAAAATGTTTTCAATTTTCATTATGAGTTAAATTATTTTAAGTTCTACAACGTTATAATGTGGAAAAAGTATAAATAAATACCCAACTACGTCAAATCAGATTATGTTTGCATTGTGTTGTGTTGTTCTTGTTTTGTAATTGCGTTTGTGTGTTCTGTGGAGATAGGGATAGAGCCTCTCACTTCGGGATTACGTAGGTGAAGGAGCAATATTTGGCCCAAGTCAACAATGCTTTATATCTTACCAGTGTTGAAGACCTTATAAAGCTTTGAATCGGAACATATGCATGAATTAATATTGTACTATTCGGCCATGCATGTAAAACTAAATCAAAATGGTACTTGAACGGGTCCAATGCAACTCAACGGTCACATTCAAAGAAGCTTATAAATATGATAATATTTGAAGATAAGAATAATGATACATATGTATAGATATGATGGTTCGGGTGTCAAAGGTGAAAAGAGTTTAAGGGAGGTGTATTGGTTTAGGATTTCGTAGTATTTTAAAAGACTTTTTTTGAGTAAAAAAGTCCATTGATATTCAAATCAGGATTTTATGCCACTTAAAAACAATCCAGTGGTATTCAATCTGGATTTTCAAGATTTTTTAAAGAGTCCATTAAAATCCACTAGTATTCATTTGAGATTTTTTACAACTTAAAAACAATCTATTGATATTCAAAAATTAAGGATTTTAAAGGATTGTTGTGTGAGAGAGATTTTGAAGGACTTTCTAGTGTTATCTATAAATATCAGATTCATAAAACAATCTCATCCAAACCCATCGGATTTTGAAGGATTATTTGAAGTGATTTTTCAAGTGTTTCAAGAATTTTCAAGTGAGTTTTTCATTTTTTTTTCTATGCTCATGTCTTCTCCATTTTTTCTCTACTAATAATACTACACTATTGTTCATTGCTCATATATAATATTATAATACTATTCTCATCCCATTCTCCTATTTTGTTAAACTCTGATATGTAAATGATAGTATTATTGACTTGCTCTATTTTTCTGTTCGTTCTCTTTAATTGACTTGCTTTATTTTATTCTATGTAGTTGAATTTGTTCCTTTATATAACACAAAAAAATGCTTGAAATTTTAACTTTTAAGTGGTAATTTTTTTTTATAACACACGTCAAGAAAAGAAAAAGGTGAAAGATGAAATTGATATCATAATCTCTATAATATATATAAGATGAATTTGTTAGGGTTTCTGTGAGTAGAATGAAATGAAAATGGATCTTAGTTGGGTGAAGAACCCTTTCAGCATAAAAATTGCGAACTCTCTCATTCCCTTGAATTTGTTACTCTTATCCCTCCTCCTTTTATTACTCAACAATTATTTTATTTTTTTTACTATGAATTTTTCTTTTTATTTTTATATTGTGAAATTAATATTTTTTTTATATTTTAAAATAAAAAAATTAACATAAGACATTGCAGTATCTAATTTTTTAGGGTTTAGGATTTATGTCTTCACTAGCTTATTTTAAAAAAAAAGGAAATATTGTTAAAATATTTGTTAGAATAATTTACATTTATAAATATCGTTAAAAATTATCATATAATATATAACTAAAATAATATATATATATATATATATATATATATATATATTCTCTATATCTAAATACTTCGGTTTATATAAAAAATTATATATCTAAATATTTTCTCTGTATCGAATATACTGATTTTTTTTATATAAAAAATTATCTTATGTTTCTATATTTCCATTTTACATGTTTTTTTTATAATGACTGAGGTATTTGATCCATTTGGATAGCCAAGATATATTCGATCTTGTATGATTGGTGTGCTTCTAAAAATAATAATATAATTTTATTGATTTTTTCTCTTATCCATAATTATTTATATAACTAGTTTTCAACATATATTGTTTTAGTAATTCAAATGGGAGATTCACAAGGAAATAATAAAGAAAAAGGAAAAGAGAAAGAAAACTATGAAGCTTGGACCAAGGAGGATTCCGATGAATTGTTACAATTAATAGTAGATGCTATAAAAAGAGGATAGGATATTATGGAGAATTATTATTATTATTTATCTAGACATTATTGTTTTTTTTATATTAATTTTGTCTTTGACTCTTTTTAAATTTGAATGTATGATTTTTTTTTAAATCTTATCAAATGTCAAAATTCCATAAAATCCCACTGAATCCATTAAAATCCTGATTTAAAAGTCTTGCAGAATCCATTAAAATCCTGATTTTAAGTCTTGTAGAATCCTGTAAAATCTTAAAAGTCATGAAAATCCTGCAAAGTCTTTTAAAATTCACAGGATTTTTTTTAACTAAAAAGTCCTTTAAAATCCTAATCCAATACACCTCCTAAGTGTCAGTTAATTTATTCAGTTGGCCAAAGCACATATGATACAATGTGTAAATATTATATGGTGAGTCAACTCTAATTACAACATAAATATATTATTCCAGCATGCACGTAATCAATAGTCTCTTCTTTTTCAAATTGGTTATTAATCACGATGCCTTTTGTTTTATAACCGTTGAGTCTTGCTGTTACGAAAATTGAGGTATCATGGTGCACTCCTTATTATGCATATAACACACTAATACTATACCTATATATGGACTTCGGTACGTGAGGAAAATAAGCTCTCGACACACACAAACAATTACACAGCAAGCTCATTTTATCTCTCCCTCAATATTTTTTCTACTACAAAATTATAATTTTGGAGCGGTGTTCTTTGGTTCGGGGATTTCTCACTGTATTCGAATGATCTAACGGGTTGACATATCTTGGGAGAGGAGCGCATTATAAGACTCAAAATTACCAGTGCAGTGGGGGTGTTTTCTCTCTAAGGATAGCGCTCTGCGTGCTTCAACCCAGGCTGCTCTAAACCTATTATTTAATATTCTAATTTGCTCTTTGTATTTAATTAGTTGTTACTGATTGCTCTGTTTTAATTTTATAATATTCATTGTGTTGTTGATATTGGTTTTATTGGAAAATCTAAATATATTTTTTTTGTGTTCTATTAAATTTATTTTCTAACAATCTTAGAGAGAAAAACTTTTCTTTTCTTGTTCAATATCAACATGTTTGCAATGGACATTTTAAATTCTTTGAGTAGTAAGCCAGAAAAATTTAATGGTGAAATATTTTTATGTTGGCAACAATAGATGAAATTTTGGCTTACAGAGTTGAGTTTATTTTCTGTTATTTTAAATGGAAAATCTGAAAATTGTCTTGATTGTGCCTTGGTTGAAGCTGGTTCTTCTAGTGATAAAGATATTTTGTGTCATGGTCATATTTTGAGTGCTCTATCTGATAATATTTATAAAATATTTTGTCACACAAAAACTGCTTTGGAGTTATGGGACGCTCTTGAACTAAAGTATGGTTCTGCTGAAAAGGGTTTAAGAAAATACTCTTGTGAAAGAATGATTTATTTTCAAATGGAAGATGGAAAACCTTTCTCTGACCAAGTTCTTGAATTTGAAAATATTATTTATGATATGAAAATGAAAGAAATTACTTTGTCTGACATAATGCTTGTTAGTTTGTTAATTTCTAAATTGCCTCCTTGGTCTGAATTTGCAAGAAGCCTTAAACATAAACCCAATCATTTCACTTTATCTGATTTATTGGTTACCTTGCGAATTGAAGATAAATATCGTATTTCACAAAAGGATTCTAATAAAACCCCTTTTCAGGCTAAGGCTCATTTAGTGAAAAACGCTAATAAGCCTAAACAAAAATTTTTCAAAAAAATTGGTTTTTCCAATAATAATAAATTTGGTCAAAACTCTCATTTCTCTAAAAATAAAAACAAAGCTTTTAATAACAACTACAAACCAAAGAGTAAAATTCAAGGAAATGAGTCCTTCTGGTTTGTTTGTGGAAGAAACAATCATTTTGCTAAAGATTGTTTTCATCGTCGTTGTCAACCAAAAGACATTACATCTGATCCCAAATCTTCGTCTCAGCCTCAAGCTAATGTTATTACCGCTAATGCTAGCTCGGATTTCCCATCTAACAGGTATCATGTCACTAGCCTAGAGTTAAATTTTATTTATAACTCAAATGATTGGTGGATTGACTCTGGAGCTAATGTTCATGTGTGTACTGATAAAAAATTATTTTCTTCATATTAGGAATGTGGCACACGTACTATAAGCATGGGGAATGGGAGCCTAGCATGCATCATTGGTCTAGGCCGAGTAGAATTAGAATTATCTTCTGGAAATTGTCTTGTTTTAGATGAAGTTTTTCATGTTTCTGAAATTAGAAAAAAATTGATTACTGTTGCTTTGTTAGTTCAACAAGGTTTTAAAGTTGTTTTTGAATCCAATAGAGTTGTAATTTCTTGACATGGTTCTTTTGTTGGGAAAGGATATATTTGTGATGGTTTATTTAAACTTAATATCATGTCTTCCTTTATTAATAAAAATTCTAGCATTTCTTCATCTTCTATTTCAAATGTTGAATGTTGTGACATTTGGCATGGTAGACTTGGACATGTTAACTTGAATTCTATTAAAAGAATGATGACACTTGATCTTATTCCTAAATCTTTTAATGAATTGAAACAAAAATGTGAAGTTTGTGTTCAAGCCAAACAACCTAGAAAATCTTTTCAAAATTCTGTCCAAAAGGAAACTTGTGTGCTTGAACTCATTCATAGTGATATATGTGATAGTAATGGTGTTATTACTCGTGGTGGAAAGAAATACTTTATTACCTTCATTGATGACTTCTCAAAATATTGCTATGCATACTTGATTATTCATAAAAGTGAGTTATTTGAAAAATTCAAGGTTTATAAAGCAGAAGTTGAAAATCAATTAGAAAGGAGTATTAAAATTCTTCGTTCTGATAGGGAGGGGAATATTCTTCTAATGAAATGGGTGAATTTTTTGAAACACATGGCATAATTCATGAAGTCACTCCTCCCTATGCTCCTCAATCTAATGGAATTGTTGAAAGAAAAAATCGTACTTTATTAGACATGATAAACGCTATGCTTATAAGTTCTGGTTTGCCTGATAATTTGTGGGGGGAAGCTTTGTTTACTGCATGTCACATTTTGAATAGAATTCCTTATAAAAATTTCGATAAAACCCCTTATGAACTTTGGAAAAATAGAAAACCAAATTTGAAATATCTCAAAGTGTGGGGGTGTCTTGCAAAGGTGAATATTCCTATTAATAAGAAAAGAAAAATTGGTCCCAAGACGGTTGATTGTGTTTTTCTAGGATACTCTTTACATAGTACTACTTATAGATTTTTAGTTATTAAATCTGAAGTTTCTGAAATTTCTAATAATATAATTATGGAATCTAGAGATGCTATTTTCTTTGAAAATATTTTTCCTTTGAAGAATAAATTGTCTAAACCTGTTTATGATACTTCTAGCTCTATTTTACCTTCTAGTAGTACTGTTAACAAGGATTTTGAAACTAGAATTAGTAAAAGAATTAGGAAAGCTAAAGATTTTGGTCCTGGATTTTATTCTTTTTTACTTGAAAATGATCCTAAAACTTATAGTGAAGCTATGAGATATGTTGATGCACCTTTTTGGAAAGAAGCTATTAATGATGAAATAGATTCTCTTAAAATCAATAAAACTTGGTTCTTGACTGACCTTTCTCCTGGTTGCAAGAGTATAGGTTGTAAATGGGTTTTTCGGAAAAAATTGAGAACAGATGGCTCCATAGATAAGTTTAAGGCAAGACTTGTTGTTATTGGTTATAAACAAGTAGAAGGTGTAGATTTTTTTGATACATACTCTCCTGTTTCTAAAGTTACTACTATTAACGTTTTAATTGCACTTGCATGTGTTTTTAATTTGGAAATTCATCAAATGGATGTAAAAATTGCCTTCTTAAATGGTGACTTGGAAGAAGAAATTTACATGAATCAACCTGAAGGTTTTATAGAACCTGGAATGGAAAATAAAGTTTGCAAGCTTGTTAAATCCTTGTATGGTTTAAATAGGCTCCCAAACAATGACATGATAAATTTGATCAAGTTGTTTCTTCATATGGATTTCAGTTTAATAATAGTGATAAATGTGTTTATGTGAAACAATTTGATGATAATTCATGTGTTATTTTATGTCTCTATGTGGGTGATATTTTAATCTTTGGTAATAATCTACATGTTATAAATGATGTGAAGTCTTTCTTGTCTAGTAATTTTGAAATGAAGGATCTTGGTCTTGTTGATGTTATTTTAGGTATTAAGTTGATTAAGAATCATGATGGTATTGTTTTGACACAATCACATTATGTTGAAAAATTGTTAAAAAAAGTTTAATTATTTTGATGTGAAACCAGTTTCTACCCCATTTGATCCTAGTATTAAATTGAAGAAAAATATTGGTGAAAGTGTCTCTCCTCTTACATATTCTCAAATTATTGGTTCCTTATTGCATTTGTCTAATTTCTCAAGACCGGACATTGCATATGTTGTTGGTAGGTTAGGAAGATATACTTATAATCCTGATCATTCATATTGGCTTGCTCTAGAAAGGTTATTTAGATATCTCAAAGGAACTGTTAATTATGACATTCACTATGCATGTTATCCTGTTGTAATTGAAGGTTTTTGTGATGCAAATTAGATTTCTGACTCTGATGAAACTAAATCTACCAGTGGTTATGTCTTTGCTATAGCTAGAGGTGCAGCAGCTTGGAAATCTGAAAAACAAACTATTATTTCTCGTTCTACTATGGATGTTGAAATAATTGCCTTAGATACTGCTAGTAGTGAGGCTGAATTTCTTAAAAATTTACTAAATGACTTGCCATTATTAAATAAACCTATACCTCCAATATCAATGCATTGTGATAGTCAAGTTGCCATTGCTAAAGTTACTAGCAAAAACCTTAATGAAAAAAGAAGACACTTGAGAATAAGACACAAATCTATTAGAAATTTGATAACTCATTGTGTTATTTCTGTTGATTTTATCAGGTCTGAAAATAATCTTGCGAATCCACTCACAAAAGGGTTGACGCGTCAACAAGTACTTGAATCGTCGAGGGGAATGGGACTAAAGTCCATCAACTAGTTGCAACAATGGACACTCATCTCCACATAAATGGCGATCCCATAAATGGAGTTCAATGGGTAATAACGAAATTGTTTGTTAACTAAGTACACCATTGTAAATTGCAAAATTATTGCATGTTTCATTCCTATGGCGAGGTGTACTCTAAAGTAAACTGTGACAGTAATAAGGTTGAGGTATTCAAATATTTATATTTATTGTGTTAAAATTAAAAATACTTCTTAATGGACCCAATGAAAATTGTTGTAGGGGTGGGTGTCACAGACCACCCTTGGAAGGGTTCACCTAGTGAGTGTGGTGGTGGGGTCGCTACTGTAAGATATATGGGCAATCTAAATGACACTCACAAAACAAGATACATGCGCAAGGCCGTAATGCGCTCCACTGATTAGAATTCAAATGAACACCTTTATTATACGTGTTATGTTCTAAAGTTTGGTTAAAGGGATATGGCTCAAGGCAATTATGTCTCCATATTCTCTCAAATGGAAGTTCATATGCACCAGGTATAAGACTCAAACCCGGAAGGTTCCTTGTACTGAAAATATAATATATTATGCTCCATTAAAATATTTAAGTTTATATATATATATATATATATATATATCATTTTTTCTATATTTAAATTTTAAATTAGTGGGGGATTGTTGAGAAATTATTTTATAATTTAAAATTTAAGTTAAATATTTAATTTAATTAATCTTTGTTTTATTTAATATTTGTAAGTTTCAAAAAACAAAAACAAAAACCGTTTGAATTGCAGCATGCACGTAACCAATAGTCTCTTCTTTTTCAAATTGGTTATTAACCGTGATGCCTTTTATTTTTAACCGTTGAGTCTTGCTGTTATGAAAATTGAGATATCATGGTGCACTCCTTATTATGCCTATAAGACACTAATACTGTACCTATATATGAACTTCGGTTCTTGAGGAAAATAAGCTCTCGACACACACAGACAATTACACAACAAGCTCATTTTATCTCTCCCTCAATATTTTTTCTACTACAAAATTATAATTTTGGAGCGGTGTTCTTTGGTTCGGAGATCTTTCACTGCATTCGAACGATCTAACGGGTTGACGTATCTTGGGAGAGGAGCGCATTATAAGACTCAAAATTACCAGTGCAGTGGGGGTGTTTTCTCTCTAATATTCTAATTTGATATTATAAACCTATTATTTAATATTCTAATTTGCTCTTTGTATTTAATTAATTGTTATTGATTGCTCTGTTTTAATTTTATAATATTCATTGTATTGTTGATATTGATTTTATTGGAAAATCTAAATATTTTTTTTTATGTTCTATTAAATTTATTTTCTAACAATTATAGCGTGTATGATTAATTTTGTTCATGTCACGTTTTTTAATATACAACTAATTCAAGTTACTTGTCTCTCATGTCAAGTTTATGATGATAAGTAATTATCATAAATCAAACTTTAATATACTTTGACAAAACTCAGGATAATTAATAATGAAAAGATATATAGTGACCAATAATTAATGAATAATATTTTTAATATTTTATTTATTTATTTATTTACTTACTTACTATTATCTCTAAATAGTCAATTCTTCAAATTTATCTAGTGCCATCCTCTTTTAATTTTAACTTAAAAATTGAATTCTTTTTTTTTTGGTAAAGAATGAAAACTAAAACAGCAGACAAACTCAAGACATAGAGTCTCTACCTAACGGTAACAAGATAAAATCAGGAGGACTCCTCCAAAATATATTAGAATCTATGTTTCGTACACCCCAATTAGCCAGCGTATGAGCTACTGAATTCATCTCCCTAGGGATATGGCTTACGTAAACTACCCAGCCACTAGCTATGATGCACTTAATACGACGAATAACATCATAATGCTTATGCAGATAATCCCTATCCGTTGATCGATCTTGAAAAAGCGTTACTGCTCCCAGGCAATCACATTCGCAATTCACCTTCCGAAACCCACCTTCCCAACAAAACGATAATCCCTCCTCCAAGGCCAACAGCTCGGCACGTAATGCATCCCCATGTAGAGCTCCCCGCGAGAAACCACCTCGCCACATACCTTCCCAATCGCGGATTGCTCCGCCCATCCCCATAGCAGAAGTCCCACTCAACTAACTCCCGTCCGTGTTCAGTTTAACCCACGGATGCTCCGGAGGCCTCCAAATTGTTTGCTCCACCCAGAAACGCCTCTTAGCATTGTACACACTGTTCTCCACTGTAGACATTGTCACTTTCCGACGGACCGCCGAAATCGTCCAAAGCTCGCCGTTGAACAGCATGTTATTCCTAAACCGCCAGACCCACCACAAGGTGATAGAGAGCTTAATAGCATCCTTATGCAGAATAATCCCTTTCAGCCACTGGAAACAATCCAATTCAGAGAAAGACCAGCCCACACTGACCCCACCAGACATCAGCACCTCCCGCGAATACGGGCAATCACGAAGTGCATGTAAAATAGTTTCTCGAGAGCAAGAGCAACGCGAACACGCACCAGACTCAGCCAACCTCCTATCAGCCCGAACCTGATTCGTTGGAAGAGCTGAATGAAGGCATTGCCACAGAAAGAACTTAACCTTCTCAGGGAGCATTAACTTCCAGAGCTTCTTCCAAACTTCCTCCCCTTCTGTTGTCGAACCCGTAGTCAGGAAGCGATACCCAGACGCCGCTGTAAAGCAACCCGAGCTATCACCCCTCCACGCAAAATGATCCAGCCCCAAGGAGGAGTTGGCAACACTCAACCTTTGGACCGAATGTATCAGTTCCGCCGGAATAGCAGTATACAAGGAATTGAAGTTCCACTCTCTGCTAACCTAGCAGTCAGCGACCGTTTTGTTGGTGTCTGCAATATGAACGAAAGGAACTCTGTCGCACCAAAGCCCAGTACCTGACCAGTCCGTGTACCAAAGGGAAGAGGCACCCGATCCTAACTGAGGCTCGAATCACTCACGAAGGGAAGGAAGGGCCTTAATAAGACTTGACCAGGTTGGAGAAGCACCCCGCCTGTTTTGCGCACACAGGATCGAGTCTCCATACCGACAGGATTGAATTCTAAGTTCTTATGTGCACATACCGACAACTTTATTTTTCAATGACTTAATTTAAAAAAAAATAATATTCATGAAAATATTCTCCTCAATTCGTAAGTTTTATTTAAAAAATAATGTTCATGAAAACATTCTCCTCAAATAATATTAATAGTATGTACGATTTTTATCTCTCAACCTAATATCTTCTTAATGCAAAAAAAAAATTATAAAAAAAGAAATTCCATTAGAATTGAAAAAAAAATCATATAAGTGAACGAAAAAGTATCCAAATAAAATAAAAAGATCATACAATTTTTTTTAAACAATCAGTCCTATTCATACATAATAACTGGATAAAAATTGAAAAATTAATTAACTAATGCAATAATTTAAATGTACAAATAATTTTTTTTTATTTTTGTTAATTTAAATATTACCATAATTTTTTTTCAACGAGATCATAGATTTTTATCAAGTTATGAGTGTATGAATTTGAATTTTATCAAAGTAATTATGACATATTAATGATTTTGTTGCAAATAATGAATGTGCCATATTTGATTTCACGTATCGATTATTTCACTATAACTTTTATGAAATTTGAAAAACATTTTTATATTGTTTGATTTGAATTATATATATATATATATATATATATATATATATATATTAACGGAAAAATGAAAAATAAAACAGTGTCGTATTTTTCACTATGTTTCTATAAAATTAAAAAATATATATATATATATATATATATATATATATATATATATATATATATATATATATATATATATATATCACATAAATTTCAGACAATAGATTCGACGGTGTATTGTTTTTTTCTTTCCTTTTTCAGACATCTATTCTCTTGAAGCAATTGGGCTTAGGCTTATTGCCGACACCAACATTTTTAGAGCTTGATGATGTGTTTGAGTAGCTGCCTGAGGGAAAAATGAACTTGGTGAGTTCAAAACACGGCAATTATTTCGATAGTTTCAAATGATGTGCGGTAAAACAATAGTTTGAATGTTATATCTTTTGAGATGCATTTTATCTTGTGATTGTTCTTGATTGCACTTGTGTTTTTCACAATCAACATCCTTCCTTTGTCTACTAATGAGCCAAAGATAATTCAAAATTTTTATGTACCAAGTCAAGTTTTGTAACAAAAGGTTGACGTTTTGAAGTAGCCATTCTTTTTAGAGTTAATCACCTATACACTACCAGTGTAAAGTTTTTTACACTAGCAACCAATTATATCTTTTAATTGTGTTATGTCACTGCAAACATATTTACTTTTAACAATGACATGAAACAATTAAGAGATATAATTGGTTGCCAGTATAAAATTTTTATATTGGCAGTGTATAGGTGATTAACTCTTCTTTTTAACCATCTTGGAATCAATGGATTCAATGACCGTTAATTACAATATGTTTAAAGATTTTATGTGCATGGCCATAGAAAAAGTTTTATCGAGGTTCACAATAAAGATCAAAATTATTATGGAAAGCACACTAAAAAAGATCTAATCGTCTCTAAATTTAACACATTCAAAGTTTGTATTTTATCCTCTCTTTTAAATCGAAGATCCTTATTTATACTAAAATTATATTATAAAAACAAATCCCTTATTTCTTGATATGATTTCGTAAATCATAAAATATTATTTATTATTAATAATAATTTCATAAATTATGTTTGTTCTGGCCAAGGGGGCATCTAGGGTTCTTCTCCTAAGTCAATCCTCCCAAGTCAAAGCATTCAAGAGTAAAGATATGTCCCATTAGGTTTAGGGTTCACGACTTTATAGTTACTCCTTGTGGACCTCGTAATCCCGTCAGTTTCGTGATTCTTCTTGGCCGTTTTTATGTTCCAAATATTTGATTATCATTAATGGGATTTTGTCCCTAATAATGCTAGGCTAAAGTTCTCGGTTCTAAGTCCCCTAGTAAAGTTATATCGGAACGCAACCGAGCTGATGCCCATGGATGGTAACTAAAGCTCTCGTCCCTCGATCCTCCAGGTATTTCATCTCGGTTTGTCATATCAGTAATTCATATTGGTGAAATGTCCATCGATAAACCATCTCGGCATAATTCCAGGACGGTATAGTTGCCCCACAACCTTGAGCCTATAAGGCGAGAAGACTCTTTAGTGCAAACCATCTCGGTATAAGTTCGAGACGGTATAGTTGCCCCACAGCCTTGAGCCTGTAAGGTGAGAAGGATCTTTAAGGCAAACCATCTCGGTATAAGTCCGAGTCGATACAGTTAAGGCTCTTTAGGTGTTGCTCCAATGACACTACTACTATGGATAGATGTTTAATTGGATTGGTCACAACGCTTGACATGCTAGAGACTTAAAACTTTCCAAGGGTTATCTCTTCATCTTACAACGGAAGGGACATGCACTACTATAGGAGGGACATTTTACATCAGTTCATTTAGATAATCTACATCAGTTCTAAAACCGATGTATATTCAGGCGATGTAGAATGTGTGAGATATTTTACATCTGTTTCAAAAACTGATGTAGAAAGCACATAAAACTACATCGGTTCTCATACAAACCGATGTAGTATATTCAACACTTTTTACATCAGTTTATGGAAGAACCGAAGTAGTATATATATATTTTTATTTTTATTTTTATTTCTTTCTTTCTTCTAATTATTACCGAAAAATTAAAGAAAAAGAATGGTCATCAGGCCATAAACATTTTTTCCTCATTAAAAATAATATTAATGTGTTATAAAATCAATTGTAAAATACAATAGAATGACAAATAAAAATAAAAGTTCTTCATTCTTGATTGTAACACCAAATAATGTAACTACAAAAAAAAAGCGAAATGAAATGAAATTCAAAACCAGTAGTCAGAGTAATCATAATTCAATCTTCCTTATATATTCCTTGTATCTTGGTAATAATTAGCATACTGAGAAATAAAGCATGTGTTTGTAAAACAAATTATCATATTGAGATACTCATCATATATTCCTTATATCTTGGTAATAATTAAAGAAACACTCATATTAGGTCCAGGCATCATGTATGACACAACATTGTTACTATTTGAAACATACTTGTGGTCTTGTACAACTAGTATGAGTTTTGAAACATCCAATGAAATAGGTTAAAAAAAAAAACTAAAGATGCATCTTCTTCGTTCTTTGGCTCAAAAGGAAAGGACAATTGAGAATTCAACATCCAGTGATTGTACATGAGGAATGGAAGCACCTCATACCCAATGCCTAAGAAGCCTAGAAATATATATAGTAAGAGTATAATTCACAATTTTTCGTAGGGAACCAATCTCAGACCCATCTCAATATTTTTTTAGAACCTGAAAATACAAGAAGCATTCATTGGCAACAAGAATTGTAGGAAATATTAAGTTGGTATTAAAAAAGATACTTTTACATTATAGAAGAACACAAGAAAAAAAAATAGTGATCATAGGCAAAACATTTGTTCCTTACTTTTAGATTAAACTAATATTAACATGAATATAATATTATATTCTAAAAATATTAAGAACACGACAGTAACTACCTTATAGTTTCAAAAATAAGCTTTCCAACATTGATTTTGAACATCAATTTGGTTCTTTAATGCTTAAAATAAAATAGGTACTAATTTCATCCCGAAATTGATGATTTATTTTAATCTATGAATAACCGACATTGACATTCAAATAGGCACTAATTACTTCTTTCTAAGAAATGAAACATACATATTAAAGTGAATTGGGTAATCTCCATCCCATCCATCTAGATTTCTCAGCCCAAACCCCAAGCACCAAGAACCTATATACATTTTCGATTAGCTTATGGATGAGATCATAATTTTATAAGATTTAGAATACAAAAAAAAAAAAATTAAATTTCATTTCAGGGAACAACTTAAAAAAATGGTGTATCCTACTTCAATATTCATTAAGAAATTGAAATAACTTGCAGATCATCAACCCAAAATCATAGCAGTTGCAAAGGAACAAACAATTATTCCAATCAAAGCTTCTTTAGTATCCTTAATAGAAAGTTTTCTTACTTCTTTTTAGAAGATTTATCTTATATTTTCATATAAGTTTACTATCATTATGCTTAAAGCTTGTAAGTCAAAATAAAAATAGCAGTTCAACAGAAGAAATACAATCTATTTCAGTTGATTAAAAAAAGTAGCATACCTAATTATTACCTAAAACAAAAGGGTTACAAATAAATAAATCTTATGAATTTTCAAGACCAGGCTTCAATATCACCTGAGATTAAAGAGCAACCAAAAATTTGATGGTAAAAATGAACACAAATTATTCAAGAAAAAATTTAATAACTTTAAATTCAGAATATGATTATAATATCAAACTCTACCTAAAATTGAGTGAGTCATTGGAGCCTATTTGGGTTTTTTGCATATCAACTATCATCAGGGCAAATGCTCCACATACCTATCATCACCAAATTTTTTATTTATGAATTTCATATCCAAAACCCTCCTCACACACCGCATTCACCATTGCCACAACTTGATGTGTTACACGAAACGCTAGAGCTCGTTCTTGTGTGAGAACCTCGAATCGACAGGGTGTAAAATGAGCAAGTTGCGCAAGACGGAGATCAAGTATAGGTCATTCTCTTGGAGTATGTTGGTGGCATCAAGTTGAGCATCGTGTAGGCAAAGTCGATCTTCACGTCGAAGAGCAAACTGAGAACAGATTGAGAAAGTCCTTAGAATGATGTCGTCTGAGTGTAGTAGCTCACTCGAGTCAGAGGGCTTGGCTAGGGTTTTTGCACCATGGCAGTTCAATGTTGCCTATGAGGCTTCAAGCTCCCCCACGAGAACCATCACAAGAGGCTGGCAAAGCTTATTGAGCTAGTCAATAAGGGCGAAGACAGAGGACTTGGAGTAGAGGAGCTTGTTGAGCGACTTATGAGAAGCGATTAGGGATTTGGGATAAGAAATGGGAGTACAACATCGGTTCCTAAATAAAACCGACGTAGAACACTTCGTATGTATATCGTTTCTCCTTAAAATCGATGTAAATATGTTAGTGTTTTACATTTAATTACAAAAATGCCACCACATTTTTATTTTGCATCGTTTTTAGATCAACCGATGTAAATATGACGTTGTAAAACATTATTTTTGTAGTAGTGATGCATTTATTATTACACCGTCGTTGTAGGGGGGTACATCATTACAATGCCACATGTCACATTGTGCTTGTAACGTGAGAGTGTGGGACCCTTGGGGCTAGGGGGCGTGGTGCTTCACGCGCGTTGCCCTCATACCACTTTCCACGCGCACCCCTTTAAGTCTATAATAACACCGGTGTAACTCTTACTAAGTATTACACCGCTCAATAACTTTATATTGAATGTGAATTTTGTAAATCCAACGTTAGATTGAAAGTTCATATCACTTTATTCGTGTATATCAAATTTTGTTAAAATTGAACAACAACTTGAAGGTAATCAAAATGTTCATATTTTAGTGTATTTTGAAATAAATATATTACGTTAATTTTGTTTTATAAAAATGAAATATCAAATCATTTTATATTAATATAAAAGTTTGTATATATAATCTAAGAGATATGAACTTTCAATCTAACGGTTGAATTTACAAAATTCACATTTAATATAAAGTTATTGAGCGGTATAATACATAATAAAAGTTACACCGGTGTTATTATAACTCCTGATATATATATATATATATATATATATATATATATATATATATATATATATATATTAATTTTTCTTTCGGAGTATAGATTTGGCACCGATCCATTTCGTCCGTAGCTGTACACTTGTTGTAATTAATAGCTTTGCTTCCGCAATGCCGACTACGTCGTCGATTCTACTGTTTAAGGATATACACATCTTCCGTGTTCTGTTCTTTTACTCACTCATCTTCTGCCTCTCATTTGTTATAATTATCTCTTTCTCTCTCGAGTTCAATTCGTATCTCATCACCACTATGCAAAAAAATTAGAATATTACTCCTCTCCGTGATTGAAGTTTTCCCTTCACATTCTGATATTTTAAATTAAAAGACGAGATTTTTCTGGTAAATTGTCAGAGCTAGTGTCTTATATGATTTGTTGTTATTTGATTGCCTTCAAAGTTTCTGATACTTTAGGATTGTGTTTGGTTTAGAATTTGATATTTTGATTTTACATTTCTTACATTAAGAGCCCTTTAATGGGGTTGTTCAATGGTTCTGAGTATGTGCCTCTTGGTGAGTTATCTGCGCCAAGGGAGAATCATACAAGGAGAGTTTCTTTTCTTCCTTTGGTATTTATCATCTTCTACGAGGTTTCTGGGGGTCCCTTTGGTGTTGAGGACACAGTGCATGCAGCAGGTCCTTTGTTAGCCCTTCTGGGGTTCTTGGTTTTTCCATTCATATGGAGTGTTCCCGAGGCTTTGATCACTGCAGAGATGGGTACCATGTTCCCTGAAAATAGTGGTTATGTGGTTTGGGTCTCTTCTGCTTTGGGTCCCTTTTGGGGGTTTCAGCAAGGTTGGATGAAATGGCTAAGTGGGGTGATTGATAATGCTTTGTACCCAGTTCTGTTTCTTGATTATCTGAAATCAGCAATCCCTGCATTGGGTGGTGGGGTTCCCAGAACTTTTGCAATTTGGGCCTTAATTGTGGTCTTCACTTACTTGAACTATAGGGGTTTAACCATTGTGGGGTTTGTTGCTGTTCTTTTAGGTGTTTTCTCACTCCTTCCCTTTGTGGTCATGGGGTTCCTGTCAATTCCACACTTGAAACCTTCCAGATGGTGTGTGACAAATCTGGATGATGTTGATTGGAACCTCTATTTGAATACTTTGTTTTGGAATCTCAATTATTGGGACTCTATTAGTACTCTTGCTGGGGAAGTGGAAAATCCAAGGAGAACTCTTCCCAAGGCTCTATTTTATGCTTTGATACTTGTGGTTCTGGGCTATTTCTTCCCTCTGTTAATTGGCACCGGTGCTGTTCCCCTCAATAGGGAGTTGTGGAGTGATGGGTACTTCTCAGATATTGCTAATATTGTTGGAGGAGTGTGGTTGAGATTGTGGCTTCAAGCTGCTGCTGCAATGTCAAACATGGGAATGTTTGTTACTGAAATGAGCAGTGACTCATTCCAGCTTCTAGGCATGGCTGAGAGGGGCATGTTACCTGAGTTCTTTGGCAAGAGGTCTCGCTATGGAACACCTCTTATAGGCATACTCTTTTCAGCCTCTGGTGTGATTCTACTATCATGGCTGAGTTTTCAAGAGATTGTGGCTGCTGAAAACTTTTTGTATTGTTTTGGCATGATTTTGGAGTTTGTTGCATTCATATTGTTGAGGATCAAACACCCCAATGCATCTAGGCCTTACAGGATCCCGGGGGGAACAACTGGAGCAATTGCTATGTGCATTCCCCCCACAATTTTGATTTTTGTGGTTCTGGCTTTCTCATCCAACAAAGTATTGGTTATAAGCCTCATTGCTGTGGCCATTGGCCTTGTGATGCAACCTTGTCTTAAATTTATGGAGGAAAAGGGATGGATGAGGTTCTCAGTTAGGTATGAGTTCCATGATCTTGACAATGAGGAGAGCTTGCACTCTTTTGTGAGTTAGACTTCTCCTGTTTGAAGAGAAAATTACACTGAATGCACAGAACCTGAAATTAAAATGCATTTTGTCTAGTTACAACTTAAGCTGCGTGTCAATTTTGTGAGTTTGTTGATAGAACGGTAGGTTGGTCACTAGACACCTGAATCAGAGAATTAGAATGTTTTAAGAAATGAGTTTATTTGGTTTCTATGTATCTAATTTTCTTTTAAATTATAAAATTTGGAAATTCATAATGTAATTATAATGCTGCCCTTGTAAAAATGCCTCAACCACAATTTTTTTTACATTGGTCGTGCTATAGGGATAATTGTTGGGTTGAAATATACTATTGTTTTCCATAATTTTTTTTATTGAGTGAACTTTATTTGTTGCATTAAACAATGTGAGTTTAGTAAAAAAGAAAAATGGGAGTCTCACGCAATATTTAATAAATTTCATTTATTATTCAACGAATTTATATGAATTATTTTATAGTTTTTAAAACAGTATTATAAAAGTATGTTTCTAAAATTTTTCTAATTGGGTACAGCAAAATTATCTCACGATATAAGCAATTGAAAACAAGTGTACAACAAATTAATGCATTTAAACTAACAACTAGGTAGTTGAGATTTTAACGGGATTTTGAATGATTCAATATGATTGTATCCATATTCAGCATATTCTTACTTATCTTTGGTAGATTCTTACCGGAAAGGCTAATGTAGTAGTAGATACATTGAGTAGAAAATTTATTCAAATGTTATCTTTGATGAATAAAGAATTGGAGTTGATTGAGAAGTTCAGAAATTTAAACCTTTGTGTTGTGATGGCTCAAGATTAAATTAGTTGTGGAATGATTAAGTTCTTTGAGCAAGTGAGGGACAAGTAGATGCAAGATTTGGGTTTTAGGAAGACTAGAATTGTTGGGTATTGAGAAGGCGATGGGATTTGATGTTAGTGCAGATGGAATTTTGAGATTTAAAGACATGATTTGTCTATCTTAAGATTCTGAGTCGAGGAAAATGATTTTGGATAAAAGGCATAAGGGTTGACTCGATCTATATCCTGGCATGACTAAGATTTACCCAAATCCCAAGAAGAATTTATTGTGATCTGATATGAAGAGAAAGGTGGTGGAGTATGTGAATGCTTGTCTAACTAATTAGAAAGCAAAAGAGAAGAATAAAAAACCAGGTCGCACGATTTTTCGTAGTGAAGTAGTAATTCTAGTTAGATGGAGTATAAAGAGTAGTCAAATGAAACACTAGGAATTTTTATATTGGTTCATCTCAACCACTGAAATTACATCTAATTCTCAATTCAACCAAATTGAGTTCTATTATCTTTAAGCAAAGATGCAAATATTCTTTCAACAAGTCATTTCTGACTCAACTCTAAGTATTCTTTGACTTGCCTCTTCAAGCAACTACCCAAGTATTCTTTTAACAACAAGTCTCTCCAAGCTTAACAACCAAGTATTCTTTTACAGTCAAGTCTTTCTAGGATCAAAATAAGTATTCTTATACAATCAATCCTCTCCAGGCTCAAAACAAGTATTCTTTTTGGACAAGTCTATCCAAATTCAACCTTATAACTATGGTTATAACGATTACAAGTGTTATATTCGTCTCACTTAGATGTTATACAACCAATACAGAATAATGAGTGTTTACAAGAAAGAATAGATTTATTGAGAGTATGTTTCTGTACAAATGTATATGGTGCATCTCTTGTGTAAAACTATATTTATGTGTTTCTTGCGCTTTGAATCTTCTTATATATTAGCTTGGACTATTGCAACACTTTAAGTCTAGTTCACAAGTTTGCTTCATCTTTCTTCATTGTTTTTCCTTATGATGTGATGGAAGTGTTTCATCACTTTCCTCCACTTTCTTCTAGAATTGTTCTTGGACAAACTCAAAGAGACAAAGAAGAGAGAATTGGTGTCAATCCTCTAAGTGAAGTATGAGGTTGAGAGATTTAAACTCTCATAAGAACAAGTTTTTAAAGAGAGTTGAAGAACCCTCGCACATAAGGACTCTTAGTGACTTCAAGAGAGTGATTAAGAGAGAATGAATAAACTCAATATGCATATATCTTAGAAAGTGACATACAAAGTGATAGACCATGAGCCAAGTGCCCAATCACTAGAGCTGTGGCTAGGAGAATACAAGAAGAGTTGGACCTCTTGAAAACTAGTAGGCTTCTCAAGCCCAAGGTATTCTTCACTTGGACTACTCTATCATAAAGAGAAGGCCTAGTTCTACTTGTGTATATTTTGTACATAGTTTTCTTGTATAGGTTATTTTTGCCTTTGTATTTGTGAGGCATTTTACTTGCTTTTATTATTCATTGTATAATTATTTTAGGGTAGGTTACTTGGAGAGTTTAACTCCATTTAACCTCCTTTGTTGATACACTAATTTTCTATTTTTTCAATAGGGAAAGAGGGGTGACATTTAGCAATGCTTGATAGTGTGACTAGTAATTGGGCCTAGGCAAAATTTTACATATTAGACTCATTTTGCTCCAAATTTTTCATAGATTTGATTTAGATAGGTCTCATTATCATTGGATGAACCTAACTAAACCAAATCAAACATTTTTGAAATAAATCAAGTGAGCAAAATGAGCTTGGGCCGCCTAGCCTATGTCTTCCTCCTTTGGCCGGATTCACTATTGTAGACACCCAATTTCGTCCGGGGGGCACACAAACAAAGAAATGGACCTCCATTATGAAGGAAAGGAGCTTCCGAAGCAGGCAAATAACAAGATAGGACATCAGAAGGCCTAAAGGCTAAATATGGTGTTTTCCGGGCTGTTCCAAAATCGGAACGACCCGTTCCAAAGTCAGAACGGGTCGTTCCAAAATCGGAACGGGCCGTTCTGAACCCCGGAACGGGCCGTTCCAATATCAGAACGGGCCGTTCCAATATAACTAAAAACACCTAAAGAGGCTTGTGTGGAACGGGCCGTTCTAATACCAGAACGGGCCGTTCCAAACAAGGAAAATTTGGAACGGGCCGTTCTGGAAAGGTTAAGTTCGTGTTATTTTCTACTCTGGAACGGGCCGTTCCGTTTTCAGAATGGGCCGTTCCAGAGTACGAAATTTACACATAATAATTGGGCCAGAACGGGCCGTTTCGAAACCGGAACAGGCCGTTCTGGCCCACTGCTGATCCCTATAAATTGAAGCCTTGGGCACAGTTCTCAAGGCGCGACCAGAGAAATTTCGAATAAGACTCCTTTGAGCACGAAAATTCTCTATCTCTCTCCCTTCTATTGTATTTCTTGAGATTTGTGTCGCATCTCTATCTTCTCTCTCCCTCCTATTGTATTTATTGAGATCTGTGAGGCATATTGTAGTGTGAAAGGTCGCCACAAAACACCTTCTCCATATTTGAAGATTCAATAAAGCTCGTTCAAGAGGTATTTCAGTTAATCTTTTTCTCTCTCTTTTATTATTCATCTTTATCTCTTTTTTTTTGTTATAACAAACTTCATAATGTAGATATTTTAGGGTTAATCGTTTAATTTATATTTTAAATATATAAATAAATATTAATAAAGGGGATTCAATATTTAATTTATTAATTTTTATCATATTAACTTCATCATAGGGTACCGATTGAGGGCGTTGTAGGGGTGCTTAATACCTTCCCTACACGTAACCGACCCCCGAACCCAATTCTGGTTATCAAGGCCATTATTGGATCTTTAAAAACCTTTTCTTTTTCCAATGTTTTGAGTAAAATATTGGTGGGGACTCCATGAACCTATTTTCAAAACCATTGATTAAGGATTAGTCTGGTGTCCGGGCATTCTTTAATTAATGAGACTTTTAAAAGGATGTCTAAACCATAGGTCGCAAGATCAGAAATTTTCAGGTTGCGACAACTATTCACTTTCTTCAAGCTTAGAAGCTTGAAGCACAAGGTTCTCCTTAGCTTGCTTACCAAGCAAGCTAAGTGAGAAGCTTGCTCTCCAAGTTTCTAAACCTTGGACGGTCAAGCAAACCCTACCATGGTTCCTAGTGAACCATGGTTAAGGTTAGCTTCCTCTCCAAGCTACCTCTCCCTATATATTTACAATTCCTTCATTGTAGCTCACTTTCGACATTTATGAGATTTAGAATTCAGAATTATCTCTCATTTTGAAGAGTCTCTAACCGTAGAGAACTCTCTCTTTTAGTTCTCTCTCAAAGGTTCTTCACCTTGAAGCTTGGTTCCTCAAGCATTCTCACTTCTTCAAGGAGTGGCCGAACCTCCTCCATTGCTTCTCCTCCATTGAAGGTTTCTTCAAGGAGCTTCAAGAAAATTTTTGAGTTCTGCTCAAGAGTAGAAACGGTCTTGGAGTGGAGCACTTGAAGATTCATCAATCATCTTCAAGCTAGTTCCATCAGTTTAGGAACTTAACTACTTTTCTCCACTACTTGTCATCCCCAAACTGATGGGCAAACAGAAGTTGTTAATAGATCCCTATCTACCATGTTAAGGCGAGTCCTTAAGGGTAAACATAAGTCTTGGGATGAGTACTTGCCCCATATTGAATTTTCTTATAATAGGGTAGTCCATAAGACTACCAAAATCTCACCTTTTGAGGTTGTTTATGGTTTTAACCCTCTCACTCCTTTAAACCTAATACCCTTGCCATATTTTTCTCACTATTTTCATAAAGAAGGGGTATCTAGGGCTGATTTTGTTAAGAAATTATATGAGAAGGTTAAAACCCATATTCAACAACAAAATGAGAGAACTGCTTTAGAGAGAAGTAAAGGTAAGAAAGACCTCATTTTTGAGGAAGGAAATTGGGTTTGGCTTCATTTGAGAAAGGAAAGATTTCTTTCTCAAAGGAAGTTTAAACTCAATCCAAGAGGAGATGGTCCCTTTCAGGTCCTCCAAAGAATCAATGATAATGCTTACAGGTTAGATCTTCCCAGTGATTATGGAGCAAGTAACACTTTTAATGTTAGTGATCTTATTCCCTTTGCAGGTTATGATGAGGAAGATGACCCTACAGATTTGAGGTTAAATCCTTCTCAAGAGGGAGGGGATGATAGACCATGGGCCAATGCCCCAATCACTAGAGTTATGGCTAGGAGAATACAAGAAGAGTTGGACCTCTTGAAGACTAGTGGGCTTCTCAAGCCCAAGGTATTCTTCACTTGGACTACTCTATCATAAAGAGAAGGCCTAGTTCTACTTGTGTATATTTTGTACATAGTTTTCTTGTATAGGTTATTTTTGCCTTGTATTTGTGAGGCACTTTACTTGCTTTTATTATTCATTGTATAATGATTTTAGGGTAGGTTACTTGGAGAGTTTAACTCCATTTAACCTCCTTTGTTGATACACTCATTTTCTATTTCTTCAGTAGGGAAAGAGGGGTGGCATTTAGCAATGCTTGAGGGTGTGACTAGTAATTGGGCCTAGGCAAAATTTTACATATTAGACTCATTTTGCTCCTAATTTTTCATGGATTTGATTTAGATAGGTCTCATCATCATTGGATGAACCTAACTAAACCAAATCAAACATTTTTGAAATAAATCAAGTGAGCAAAATGAGCTTGGGCCCCCTAGCCTATGTCTTCCTCCTTTGGCCAGATTCACTATTCACTCTCTTCAAGCTTAGAAGCTTGCAACACAAACATCTCCTTAGCTTGCTTACCAAGCAAGCTAAGTGAGAAGCTTGCTCTCCAAGTTTCTAAACCTTGGCCGGTCAAGCAAACCCTACCATGGTTCCTAGTGAACCATGGTTAAGGTTAGCTTCCTCTCCAAGCTACCTCTCCCTATATATTTGCAATTCCTTCAGTGTAGCTCACTTTTGACATTTATGAGATTTAGAATTTAGAATTCTCTCTCATTTTCAAGAGTCCCTAACCGTAGAGAACTCTCTCTTTTAGTTCTCTCTCAAAGGTTCTTCACCTTGAAGCTTGGTTCCTCAAGCTTTCTCACTTCTTCAAGGAGTGGCCGAACCTCCACCATTGCTTCTCCTCCATTGAAGGTTTCTTCAAGGAGCTTCAAGCAAATTTTCTAGTTCTCCTCAAGAGTAGAAACGGTCTTGGAGTGGAGCACTTGAAGATTCATCAATCATCTTCAAGCTAGTTCCATCACAAAAGAAGGGAAAGACGTAAATAAATCTAGATGGCTTATAAGAGAAGATAGCTTAACCAAGGTTCAAAAATGAACCAAGGTTAGCTAACTTAGGTAGAGTGGCATGCCAATTTGAATTTGAAATTCAAAATGAGGCATGAATCTCTCCCACCCCATGTGCACTTAGATCTAGGATTTGAATAGTTGCATTTGAATGCCTGTGATACACATTTGCATTTAAATTTAGGAGCCCATGTGTGACTACTCACATGGTCGGCCACATGTGCTTCTAATTCAAATCAAATGTGTATATAGGCCCAAATGAACTATTTAAATCCTAAGGATTTAACCTACGCTACTTAGCTCAAGAAATACAAAGCCCACAAACCCTAATCTACAAGGCTTAGAATACAAGGCACAAAGCAAAAAATACAAGCCCTAATAAGGCCCAAAGACCTTCATACAAAGGCCATAATACATGGCCCAAAATAAAAATTATTGGGCTTTAGGTAATAGCCCAACTCAAGAGAAGCTTAGGCCCATTAACCTTATAATAGGCCTAATCCTCTTGTATTCTCCTAGCCATGTCCTAATGGTGGGTCCCCTAGTTATGCCTCTACCATCATCCTTTCTCTCTTGAAGAGGATTTTTCCTCAAATCTATAGGTTTGTCCTCATCATTAGTAGCCTTTACAAAATGAATAAGATCACATACATTAAAAGTAAGGCTAACTCCTTAATCCTCTAGACGATCTAACCCATATACATTATCGTTGATTCTTTGAAGGACTTGAAAAGGTCTATCTCCTCTAGGATTAAGTATAAACTTCCTCTTCGTAGGAAACTTTTGCTTCCAAAGATGAGGCCAAACTCAATCACCTTCTTCAAATATGATCTTTTTCTTGTTTCTATTATTATACTTTGTGTATTTCTATGTTTGTTATTTTATTTTAGTTCTAATCCTCTCATGTATATTTTTAAAAAATTCAACTCTAGATATATTTTCTTTATGAATAAAAGAAGTAACATCTGGAAGAGGTATCAAATCTAGAGGAGTAAGAAGATTAAACCTATATGCAACCTTAAAAGGAGAAAGTTTTGTAGTCTTATATGGAAACTCTATAGGAGGTAGGTATTCATTCCATGATATGTGGTTTCCTTTTAATATTTCCCTTAGCATAGTAGAAAAAGATCTATTAACTATTTATGTTTGTCCATCAGTTTGTAGGTGACAGGTGTCGCAACCCGAAAATTTCCGATCTTGCGACTAATGGTTTAAACATCCTTTTAAAGATCTCATCAATTAAGGAATGCCCATACACCAGACTAATCCTTAATCAATGGTTTTGAAAATAGGTTCTATGGAGTCGCCACCAATATTTTACTCAAAACATTGGAAAAAGAAAAGATTTTTAAAAGATCCAATAATGGCCTTGATAACCAGAATTGGATTCGGGGGTCGGTTACGTTTAAGGAAGGTATTAAGCACCCTTACAACGCCCTAAATCGGTACCCTATGATGAAGTTAATGCGATAAGAAATAATAAATTAAATATTATATCCCCTTTTATTGATGATTATTTACATGATTTAAAATTTAAATTAAAAATTGACTCTAAAATATCTACATGATTGCTCTTATTATAAACAATATATATCAAATGTAAGAAATAAAATAGAGAGAAGAAAATTGATTTGAATACCTCTTGAACGAGCTCTATTAATCTTCAAAGATGTAGATTTGGGTGCTTTTTGGCAACCCTTCACACTACAATGCCTCACAAAAATCTCAAGAAATACAAAAAGAGAGGGGAAGAGAGAAAAAGAGAGAAATTTCAAGCTATAGGAAGTCTGGACGAAATTTCGGAGTCCCCCAAACTGCTGGCCGAGATTCTCTATTTATAGGCATCAGATGTGGGCCGGAACGGCCTGTTCTGGATTCGGAACGGCCCGTTCCGGATCCGAACGTTATGCAGTACATTTGCACCCTAGAACGGCCCGTTCTGAAACCAGAACGGCCTGTTCTGATTTCAGAACGGTCGTTCTGGGGTACAGATTTTAAGCCCCCTTGATTGGTTCGGAACGACCCATTCTGGTCTAGAACGGCCCGTTCCAACCTATATTTTTTTAGGCTTTTTAGAAGCCCAGAACGGCCTATTCTGATTGAGAACGGCCCGTTCCGGACTTGGGAACGGCCCGTTCCGATTTTGGAACGGCCCGTTCCGGGCCACTAAAAAATTGGTTTGGGCCTTTGGGCCCTCTGATGTCCTATCTTGTTATTTGTATGCCCCCCGGACGAAATTGGGTGTCTACAGCTGCCCCTCTTTACTTGTCCTTTGGAATAGCTATGTTACTTTTCCAAAGGCAAGTAAAGACGTAGACATTTCGTCCGGGTCTTCTTCCCGTCTCTGTGTTGGTGCTTCTGCGTTGCTTCCCTTGGACAGGTGTATTTGCTCGTATCCTCACCCTTTAGAGCAGTTGAGCATTGATTGCGTACTCAAGGTTGATAAACTGTACACCTGATCTTCAGTCTTCGAGTAGAAGCTCCATTGTTTCTCTTGTGATAATGTGTGCCTTTATTTGTTGCTTGTTGAAGAGGGAGTATATTATGAGCTCAGCCTCTCCAGACTAGACTGATATTTAGGGCTTCAGCCGGCCCACAAGTGGGAGCTCGATGACAATCCCGATTTTGACTTTGAAGAACTCGGCGGTACCCTCATTGTCATTCACTGATTTGAGAGGCTCGATGGCGACTCTCGATCAAGTTGTGCTGCTTTTAAGGCTTCAACGGACCTATGGTGGGAGCTCGACGACGGTGCCGATTTTGATTTTGAGGAACTCGGCGGTACCCTCGTTGTCGTAGTAGTATTTTCGTAGCCTCTTCAGGCCATAGTATTTTCGTAGCCTCTTCAGGCTGTAGTATTTTCGTAGCCTCTTCAGGCCGTAGTATTTTTGTAGCCTCTTCAGGTCGTAGTATTTTCGTAGCCTCTTCAAGCCGTAGTATTTTTGTAGCCTCTTCAGGCCGTAGTATTTTCGTAGCCTCTTCAGGTCGTAGTATTTTCGTAGCCTCTTCAGGCCGTAGTATTTTCGTAGCCTCTTCAGGTCGTAGTATTTTCGTAGCCTCTTCAGGCCGTAGTATTTTCGTAGCCTCTCCAGGCCGTCTGCTGATGTTGTGAGTATTGTTGTGCCGGCCTCTCCAGGCCGCCTGCTGATATTATGAGTATTATTATGCCGGCCTCTCCAGGCCGCTTGCTGATGTTGTGAGTATTGTTGTGCCGGCCTCTCCAGGCCGCCTGCTGATGTTGTGAGTATTGTTGTGCCGGCCTCTCCTGGCCGCCTGCTGATGTTGTGAGTATTGTTGTGCCGGCCTCTCCAGGCCGCCTGCTGATATTGTGAGTATTATTGTGCCGGCCTCTCCAGGCCGCCTGCTATGTTGTGAGTTCCCCTTTTCTATGGGAGGACGTCTGATGAAGACGAGGATTACTGGTAGGTGATGCCCCTGTGATGGTGGGCAAAGGAGTTGTGGGTGACAGGGATTCTAGTGTTGCCCCTGCCATGTGAGTATTGTGATGCCTCTCCAGGCGTAATGCTAAGTCCTTTTGATGATCGATTGTTTGATTATTGATGGATGGTGGTGGAATAAAAGACTGTCCCAGGTGGATGGGTAGGAGATGTTTGATGTGCCCCTGTGTTGGTGGGCAAAGAAGTGGATGATTGGCAGGGATTCCAAGATTGCCCCTACCACTTGAGTATTGTGATGCCTCTCCAGGCGCCTTTATTGTGGGATGGCTGGTAAGTGTTTGGTGTTGTTCTTGTCAAGGTGAGTATTGTTATGCCTCTCCATGCGTCTGCTTGTGGTAGGGTTTTTTCTGAATTTCATTTTTATTTAGCTTCGGCTCTTTCGTGTTTGAAGCTTGCCTTTTTTGCTATCATTTTTTGAATGCTTCGGCTTTTTTGACATTTTCGAAGCTTGCCTTTTTCTCATGTTGCTTCTTTTTTTTTTATTGTCATCATTGATGGAGGAATCTATTCCTATGATGTTTATTTGCTGAATCTTTATTGGTGAGTATTATTTTGGAAGCCACTCCTGGCTTTGGTGAGGAAACAATTCCTAGTCTGGCATTCTCTTGGATCATCTTTCATTTGCTGAAGAAGTAAGGCGTGGTGGCCTCTTCATTCTTATAGTTGCTTGCTTGGTCGATTCCATTCTATTCCACTATTGATGTGTCTTTGCTTAGTGGGCACATAGAATCACTTGGGGTTTTTGTTTGTCACCGTTTCGACTCATGCTTGGCTTTTGAGCTTTTACGAGTGTTTTGTCCTGATGACTCTTCTTAACCCATAACAAGTAGAATGCATGGATGCATGGATGCAAAGAAAATGCAAGACAAGAATGATTCTTCTATTTTTTTTTGTGTAACGCCCTTCCATATGCCCCTAACTCATATGCATGCGATACAGTTTATGCTTGTGTTTGTTCCTAAAGATGCAATTCATTTTTTTTATATCGGGAAATTAACCTGTACGTGTTAAGGTTAATGATGACGATTCCTTTTCATTCATGTCGTTTATGATCATTGTTGGGATATGTTCTTTTGAACACGAGGTTCCAGTGGCTCCTCAATTATCAATGTGTAGTCAAGCGTCTCCCAACTCCGTTCGGGGACATCTCGATCTTTCCTATGTGAGTATTCACTGTGCATTCTCCGTGTATATTTTTGGTACCATTTTAATGCCATAAGGGTCAAGCGAAAAGAAAGAAGGGATGTTTGTATTTTTTCAAAAGATTGTTAGAAGGGATTTTTTTTTCAAAAGGGGTTTTTAGAAGAATGGCTGGCCAAGGTGGTGTAGACCCCTAAAATTGTCCGGGTCGGAAATAAGACTCGAAGACTCTCGAAGACCAAAGGAAAGTCAGCCGGAAGGACTCCTGGAAGATCCTGGAAGACCCTAGGATGATTATTCGTAGGTTTAGAAGTCTTAGAGTAGCTCAAAATAAGGAAGTGGAGGGAATGAAGCCCAATACGGCCTCCCAGAAGTTCAGTACGGCCGTATTGAACATTTTGAACTACAATACGGCCGCACTGAACTCAATACGGCCGTATTGAAGTTTCTGAACTTCAATACGGCCGCACTGAACTCAATACGGCTGCATTGAGCATTCAATACGGCCGCACTGAAATCAATACGGCCGTATTGAAGTTTCTGAACTTCAATACGGCCGCATTGAACTCAATACGGCCGTATTGAAGTTCAAAACTTCAATACGGACCGTATTGATTCCAGAGCCCGTATTGGGCCTGTTCCCTATAAATATGACGTCAATTGGACGTCATTTGACACTTTTCCACACAGTTTTGACTCTCTCCTTGAGTGTTCTGGGGTGTTTGAGCAGTGTTCTGCCCTAGAAATCGCTCTGAGAGTCAATCCGACGAAGTTCTTGAGCCACGAGCCATTTGCTTGAGGTTCGAACCTAGTCGAAGGGAAATCCTCCAGATTTCCATAGTTAAAATTTTATAGGAGGGAGCGAGCGGGCTTGTAGAGCGAGGGAACGCCAAAAAGCTTCCCTGTTTTACTTGAATATAAAAGCACGCTTCAAAGGTTTCTTCTTAAGTCTTTCCTTTTACTGCTTTCTGTGTGTATATTTAACTGTCATCATGTAGATAGTTAAGTTATAATTGTTTAGAATAAATAGGGGTAATTTAGTAATTTTACACTATTATTAATAAAAGAATCTGTCATAGGGAACCCGAAAGGGGCGTTGTGGGGTGCTAACACCTTCCCCGCACGTAACCGACTCCCTCACCCAACTCTGGTTGTAATGGCCAAGGTTGATTTATAAAATCAATTGCCTTAAATCTTTTTCCAATGTTTTGAGCAAAACATTGGTGGCGACTCCATGAACCCTTCCTTTTTATGAAAACCGCTAATCCATGGAGGGTCCCGCTTGGGATTAACATGGATTGGTGAGCCTTTTAATAAAATTGCTCGTTTGACTAGGTCTCAGTTTGAGAATAAGTCATTCTAGCAATCCATATTTTTAAACTAATAAACGAGTCCAACCATCCTTCGCGAATGCCGAAAGCCCGTTTCGGGCCGGTGGCGACAGATGGCGACTCCACTGGGGAAGCCTCGAGAGTCAGTCCCATTTAGTGACAGATTATTTTTGACAAATAATAGTTAAAATTACTTCATTACCCCTTGTTTTTATGATAACATGCTTTATTTATATGGCTTTAATAATTGTTGTATGTTTAAATTTTTGCAATTGTTTGAAATACAAACTGTACACAAACCTTTGCACACAACAGTTCCCTCTATACCCGGGGGCATGAGTGATAAGCCATAGGGAGTGGATGTTAGTACGGCCGGTTGTCGAATGGGTCTATAGGTGCCCGTAGACCGTTGTCGGAAAGCATCACTCAAGGTGATAACCATGAACTCGAGTCCGACAGTGCGGTGGAGCTTTCCATCGACTTACGACGAGAGGAATTGGGTCCCTATAATGGGGGCACCTTGGGGGCCTCAGACCGGTGAGAACAGTTAGAACCACCTTGAATATGCACCTTTCTGCAGGATACCCCTACCTCGTGATTCGCTCGTGACTATTCGTGGATGAGTGAATTGTTTGTGCATTCGTTATGTGACATTGTTTGTACATTAATAAAGAAAAAACCTCGTGATAAGGTCTAAGAATAATCCCCATGCATGAAAATGTCATGACATGAGAGGAAAAACCATGTGTGAAAATATAATAAAAGTAAGGAGCATAGGCATCATTATCAATAATACCTCATGCATCCTCACCATCATTTATAGGTTCACTAATACCCTCTCGATGTGAGTGAAAGAGACCCGTGACTATTGAGATTCTCCGTTGTGGAGAGATCATAGGCTAGGGAGGGTGATAAACTTTCATCTTAAAAAGGCAGCGCCTTAAAGATGAAAGATTATCAAGCTCACATCAAGAGTGTATTCATATCATAAATAAGCTAATTAGAATAAACATTCATTTTAGAAAGTGGCTGGTCATCTCTCTGTCCTCACACGCGCACAGAAAATCAAGAAGATGGAAGCGCTGGAGGACCAAAATAAGAAGCTTACAGCCGAGCTCTCACAGCTCAAAGAACAAATGGCGCAAATGATGGAACTCATGCGTCACCATAATGTACATGGGTCTCACCACAGTGACCATGAGTCCCATCATCATGAGGAGGAGGAGCACGAGGAAGAACCTCCACGAGCTGTACCCCTTGGGGCGGGGATCATGATTAAAGAGCCCGAGGTTTCAAGGGAACAATTCCATGCTCTTGAGGATCGGCTAAGGGCTATGGAGGGGCATGATTTTGATGTCAAAGATGCCGCCGATATGTGCTTGGTGAGGCACATCCAATTCCCTCCCAAATTTAAAGTGCCAGATTTCCCAAAATACGTGGGATCGACTTGCCCCAAAAGTCATCTCACCATGTATTGCCGAAAAATGGCTGCATATGCTACCAATGAAAAGCTCTTAATTCATTGCTTTCAAGAGAGCTTGGTTGAAACTGCACTCAATTGGTATATGCAGCTGGATGGAAATCAAGTGTGCACATGGAGGCAGTTGGCCGACGCCTTTCTCAAGCGCTATAAGTATAACATCGACCTAACACCCGATAGGTCCGATCTTCAAGCCTTGAGCAAGAATAATGATGAATCTTTCAAGGCGTACGCCCAACGATGGAGGGAGTTGGCGGCACAAATAGAACCTCCGCTGTCGGATAAGGAGACGGTGTCCCTATTCATAAACTCGTTGACCGGTCCCTATTATGACAAGATGATAGGGAACACGACAACGCTCTTCTCAGACATCATCACCATTGGAGAAAGGGTGGAACAAGGATTGAAAAGTGGGAAGCTAGCTAAGCCTTCCCAATCATTCGAGGCTAAGAAGACCTTCGGGAAGAAGAAAGACGGAGGAGTCAATGCTATAACCATATCCTCGGCTACTTCCACTTCGAAGTCGGGAAAATCGCAATTCACCCCTGTGAAGAAGTTTGATAAACTTCCGACCACTTATAGCGATCTCCTGCCGAAGCTAGTAGAAGCCAAACTTCTAGCTTATGCTCCACCAAGAAAGATCGACCCACCTTACCCCGATTGGTACAAGCCACAAAACAAATGTTTATACCATTCGGGGGCACCAGGGCATTCAACAGAGAAATGCCTAGCTCTCAAATATAAGGTCTGTCGCCACCGGCCCGAAACGGGGCTTTCGGCATTCGCGAATGATGGTTGGACTCGTTTATTTGTTTTAAAATGTGGATTGCTAGAATGACTTATTCTCAAACTGAGACCTTGTCAAACGAGCAATTTTATTAAAGGCTCACCAATCCATGTTAATCCCAAGCGGGACCCTCCATGGATTAGCGGTTTTCATAAAAAGTAGGGTTCTTGGAGTCGCCACCAATGTTTTACTCAAAACATTGGAAAAAGAAATTTAAGGCAATCGATTCAAAAATCGACTTCGGCCATTACAACCAGAGTCGGGTAAGGGAGTCGGTTACGCGTGGGGAAGGTGTTAGCACCCCACAGCACCCCTTTCGGGTTCCCTATGACAGATTTATTTCATAAATAACAGTATAAAATTACTAAATTACCCCTATTTATTATAAGCAATTATAAATTAACTATCTACATGATGACAATTAAATACACACAGAAAGCAGTAAAAGGAAGGATTTTAAGAAGAAAACCTTTGAAGCGTGCTTTTATATAAGTAAAACTGGGAAGCTTTTTGGCGTTCCCTCGCTCTACAAGCCCGCTCGCTCCCTCCTATAAAATTTTTGACTATGGAAATCCGGAGGATTTCCCTTCGACTAGGTTCGATCCTCAAGCAAAATGGCTCGGGGCTCAAGAACTTTGTCGGATCAACTCTCCGAGTGATTTCTAGGGCAGAACACTGCTCAAAAACCCCAGAATACTCAAGGAGAGGGTTAAAACTATGTTCAAATGTGTGGAATGACGTCAAAATGACGCCATATTTATAGGGAATAGGCGCAATACGGCCTATGGAATCAATACGGCCGTATTGAAATTTTTGAACTTCAATACGGTCGTATTGAGTTCAATACGGCCGTATTGAAATTCAGAAATTTCAATACGGCCGTATTGAGTTCACTACGGCTGTATTGAAGCTTCAATACGGCCGTATTGATTTCAGTACGGCCGTATTGAAGTTTTAGAAACTTCAATACGGCCGTATTGAGTTCACTGCGGCCGTATTGAAGCTTCAATACGGCCGTATTAAGTTCAGTACGGCCGTATTGGGCTTCATTCCCTCCACTTACCTATTTTGAGCTATTCTAAGACCTCTAGACCTACAGAGAACCCTCCTAGGGCCTTCCAGGAGTCCTTCTGGCTGATCTTCCTTCAGTCTTCGAGAGTCTTCAAGCTTTATTTCCGACCCGGACAATTTTAGGGGTCTACAGCTGCCCCCCCTTTACTTAGTCAAACGGTCTTTTGGTGTACCGGCTGACAAGTAAAGGAGTTGACCCAATTGTCCGGGTGATGTGCCAACCTTCTGACTTGTAGCGTCTTCCGGTGGAAAATTGTTGAGTAGCCTCTCCAGGTTGTTGCATACCTCGGCGCTTCTGACAACCTCGGTAGCTAAGTTTAACACCAACGTGCCTCTGACGACGCTGATGGCTGAGTATTGTCTCTCCAGACCTTGAGTATTGTCTCTCCAGACCTTGAGTACTGTCTCTCCAGACTTTGTTTGAGTATCGTCTCTCCAGACTTTGTTTGAGTACTGTCTCTCCAGACTTTGTTTGAGTACCGTCTCTCCAGACTCTGTTTGAGTACCGTCTCTCCAGACTTTGTTTGAGTATCGTCTCTCCAGACTTTGTTTGAGTATCGTCTCTCCAGACTTTGTTTGAGTATCGTCTCTCCAGACTTTGTTTGAGTATCGTCTCTCCAGACTTTGTTTGAGTACCGTCTCTCCAGACTTTGTTTGAGTACCGTGTCTCTAGACTCTATTTGAGTACCGTCTCTCCAGACTCTGTTTGAGTATCGTCTCTCCAGACTTTGTTTGAGTATCGTCTCTCCAGACTTTGTTTGAGTACCGTCTCTCCAGACTTTGTTTGAGTATCGTCTCTCCAGACTTTGTTTGAGTACCGTCTCTCCAGACTTTGTTTGAGTATCGTCTCTCCAGACTTTGTTTGAGTATCGTCTCTCCAGACTTTGTTTGAGTATTGTCTCTCCAGACTTTGTTTGAGTACCGTCTCTCCAGACTCTGTTTGAGTATCGTCTCTCCAGACTTTGTTTGAGTATCGTCTCTCCAGACTTTGTTTGAGTATTGTCTCTCCAGACTTTGTTTGAGTACCGTCTCTCCAGACTCTGCTTCGGTTGTCTTTGACGACCTAGGCAATTGAGTTTTGCCCTCTCCAGGGTCTGCGTCCGTGTCTTCTGATCACTTCGGCAATACGTATTTACCCTCTTCAGGGATTAGTGATAGTTTTGTCTCCACAGTCCACAATGCTGCTTCGACGGTTTGATTTTGATTTTGGTGCCACTGAGGGCTGGATAACGCAGGGATCCGTCTAGGGGATGTGCAGTCATTCATAGGTTTTTGTGCCCCAACTTGCATTGCTTAGTTGGTACCCATGGGGAATTTCTAACTCCTTTGGGTGTAGACACAGATGCTCTTCTTGAATTGAGCGATGCCTTATGTTTGGCTGACGTCCTTTGACGTAGGTGGAGTATCCCGGTTATCCTTATTCGGGTGACTCTTTTTGATTTTCTGATTTTTACTGCCTCTGTGTAGGCTGTTATCCGCTAGGGGATTTTGTCGTTCATTTCTTGACTGGCCTCTTCTGTTAGGCGTATCAGCTTGACGTTCAATGATTGGCTGAGAGCCGGATTCCGCTTGGGGAATGATTATTGATCTTTTCGATTTTTCTCTTTTTTTGAAAGAGTGCCTCTGAGTAGGTGAATTATCTTGATGTTTAGTGTTCGGCTGAGTGCCGGATTCCGCTTGGGGAATATTTATTGATATTTTTGATTTTTTCCTTTTTGTAGGAATGCCTCTTGAGTAGGCGACTGGGGATTTGGGGATCTTATGTATCCCAGAGTATTATTTAGGAAGCCTCTGCAGGCTTAGCCTCACTCAGCGCTTGAGTCAGAGAGTTATCTTCCACTGAGGAAGTTTCAAGTCCTTTGACTGAATATTTTGCTTGGATGATCGCGCTTCCATTGGGGATTTTGACGATCTTGCTTTGATAGCTCTCGCTGGGGATTTGTTCCATGAACTTAAGCTGAGGTTTCTCTGGGGAGTATTATTTCTGCGAGCCTCTCCAGGCTCATTTATTCTGAGAGAGTATTATTTCTGCAAGCCTCTCCAGGCTTAGTTATTCTGCATGAAGTATTATTTCGGCGAGCCTCTCCAGGCTCAATTATTCTGTGGGAGTATTGTTTCGGCAAGCCTCTCCAGGCTCAGTTATTTTGCATGAGTATTGTTTCGGCAAGCCTCTCCAGGCTCAGTCATTCTGTACGAGTATTTTTTCGGCAAGCCTCTCCAGGCTCAGTTATTCTGTACGAGTATTGATTTTCCAAATCTTTTGCCTTTTTTGTCGTTTTTGGCTTTTTCTGTATTTTTTGCCTTTTCTGTTGATTTGCGGCTTTTTCTGTTGACCGCTGCCATACACAAGCAATTTTTTCTATTTTTCTATTTTATGCAATTGCCTCATGATAAGGTCTTTGAATGTGCAACTACTGTGTGTGTGATGCACAAATGCAAGTTTGATTATTTTATTAATGCTTTTTTTAGAAAAATGAATGGCTCTCCCTATCCTCCTCTTCTTGGAGGAATTTCTGTCGTCGACGTGAGGGAATATTTTTGTGAGCCTTTTATGCAGGAGATTATGGATTTTATAGGAACCCCTCCAATTTTCTTTATTGACCAATTATTAAAGGAATTTCGTACAATTTTTATGAAATACCAATTTAGAGGCATAATCACATGGTCAAGAGAGAAGAGAAATGAATAGATATTTTATTGATATTCACAAGTGTTTTTACAGAAAGATATACAGAAGGAAATTTCTGAAGAATGGCTGGCCAGGGTAGGCTATATACATTGGGCTTAACAATTATATCTGTAATTGTTGCTCTTTACGTTCCCCTAATTGCTTCGGCCTGAGCCAGGAGTGTAGATGCTGCAAGACGCTTGCTTCTAGAAGATAATCACTTGAACCGCCTTTCAGTTTTCGATTCAAGCGATCGTTGCTTGCTTTGCTTTTACATCTTATTCTTTTGCCCCTAACTTTTGCCTAGGACGTATCCTAGCGGGGATAATTTTGCCTTTATTTTGCCTAGTACCCTTGTACTGGCGGGCTTTTTATTTTGCCCTAACTTTTGCCTAGGACGCCCTTTTCGGGTTTTCATCCTAGTGGGCCTATGCAAGCAACGTCTTCAAGCATAGTACTTCTTTACCACGTCAGCGTTGACTGGGTATCGAAGTTCTTCTCCATCCATGTCTGTGAGGATCAATGCTCCTCCTGAAAAGGCTCGCTTCACCACGTATGGTCCTTCGTGATTTGGGGCCTACTTTCCGATTTTGTCCTTTTGAGCTGGTAGTAATTTCTTCATTACCAGTTTTCCCTCATGGTAGACTCGAGGGTGGACTTTCTTGTCAAAAGCCTTTTTGATCTTCCTCTGATAGGCTTGACCATGGCATATGGCGTTCAGCCGTTTCTCTTTGATAAGGTTCAATCGGTCGTATCGGCTTTGAACCCTTTCTGCCTTGGAAAGTTTTGCTTCCATGATTACCCTTATATAAGGTTTTTCGACTTCGACGGGTAGAAATGCCTCCTGAAGTCCTATAACCATGAAGAGCAAAGGGTAATATCTCGTGTCAGTCTTTAAATGAGACAACCATCTTTTGCACTATTTTCTTTCTTTTTGGTTGCCTCGACTGCCCCATTCATCTTTGGCCGATATGGGGAAGAGTTGTGGTGTTGGATCTTGAATTCTTGGCATAGTTCATCCACCATTTTATTATTCAGATTAGATCCATTTTCAGTGATGATTTATTTCTCCATGCTTCCACTAGATTATTCTAAAATCTTTTGGGACAAGAGAGAAAAGAAGGGAAAGATATTTTTGTTTTGAAGTTTGTGTTTTAGAGGGGATTATTTTATTTTTTAAAAAATGGATTTTGTAAGAATGGATGGCCGAGGTAGGCTTATGTGTTTAGGCTTGTTTGATTAAACACTTACGAAGTTAAGAAAATCTTTGTTTATTGACGTTGTGATTTTGACAACTTGGATAGCTTCTCTTGAACCTTTCTTTTTGAATTCGGTTCATGGTACCATCATGGATTTCTTTTGTTTTTTGATTGTCCTTATTTTTGCCTAAAACACCCTTTTGTGGCGTTTTAGCGGACTTTTGTTTTTATTCATTTTTGCAACCCTAACTTTTGCCTAGGTCACCCTTTTGTGGGATTCCTAGCGGGTCTTTTGCTCTTATTTTTGCGCAGCCCCCTTTTTTGGGTTTCCTGCCGAGCTTTTTTTGTTTTTAGGATTTCTTTTTATCCATGATGGCACTTGTCGAGGCCAAGGGAAGGTGCTCCAAGTTGTCACTCACACTTCCACATAAAAATGATGCGGGTTTATTATTAAGATGATTTTAACCTCATTCATGTTTATTCAAACAGGGTTAAAAAAAATGTGGTTTAGAATTTTATTATAAGCAAGAAAAGAAGCAATGAGAAGGAATGATTTTATTATAATCATAGTGGAAACATGTGTCCTTATTTTATCACTGATATGGGTCCCAATATTGACCTCTTTTATCTGTCGGCCATGCCCCAAATTCATGGTCTCCAATTTCTCCTGACACGGTTGGAGTAGACGAGTTTCTTGATCTAGCAGTCTTTGCAGATCCGGAGAGATGGTCTCCTCAACCCATTCATCCTCAACTTTTGGATCCCGGTCAGAGCGAACAATTACAGACATAATTATTTTATTGGTTCTGTTTAGGTTTAGAATTATTAATGTTAATGAGGAAAGAGAGAAAAGAACAAAAGAGAGAATGATATGTGAAAAATGCCTCTTTATTGATTTATGTAAAATGTACAAAACCCTTATTTACATGAAAAGGTTCTCATGATCTCGGGTACTGATCACGAGTCCCTAAAAGAAAAGAAAAATATGGAGGGGCCCTATTGTGGCTTGCCATTCTCTACTCCTGCTTTGGTAGAGGATTCTTGCTCACGCCGGGTGCTGTCGAATCGAAAGTGACCCACCCAGCATCAATAAGGCTTTGGACCTTGTACTTGAGAGCTAGGCATTTCTCTGTTGAATGCCCTGGTGCCCCCGAATGGTATAAACATTTGTCTTGTGGCTTGTACCGATCGGGGTAAGGTGGGTCGATCTTCCTTGGTGGAACATAAGCTAGAAGTTTGGCTTCTACTAGCTTCGGCAGGAGATCGCTATAAGTGGTCGGAAGTTTATCAAACTTCTTCACAGGGGTGACTTGCGATTTTCCCGACTTCGAAGTGGAAGAAGATGGAGAAATGGTTATGGCGTTGACTCCTCCCTCCTTCTTTATCCCGAAGGTCTTCTTAGCTTCGAATGATTGGGAGGGCTTAGCTAGCTTCCCACTTTTCAATCCTTGTTCCACCCTTTCTCCAATGGTGATGATGTCCGAGAAGAGTGTTGTCGTGTTCCCTATCATTTTGTCATAATAGGGACCGGTCAACGAGTTTATGAATAGGGACACCGTCTCCTTATCCGACAGCGGAGGTTCTATTTGTGCCGCCAACTCCCTCCATCGTTGGGCGTACGCCTTGAAAGATTCATCATTATTCTTGCTCAAGGCTTGAAGATCGGACCTATCGGGTGTTAGGTCGATGTTATACTTATAGCGCTTGAGAAAGGCGTCGGCCAACTGCCTCCATGTGCACACTTGATTTCCATCCAGCTGCATATACCAATTGAGTGCAGTTTCAGCCAAGCTCTCTTGAAAGCAATGAATTAAGAGCTTTTCATTGGTAGCATATGCAGCCATTTTTCGGCAATACATGGTGAGATGACTTTTGGGGCAAGTCAATCCCACGTACTTTGGGAAATCCGGCACTTTAAATTTAGGAGGGAATTGAATGTCCCTCACTAAGCACATGTCGGCGGCATCTTTGATGTCAAAATCATGCCCCTCCATAGCCCTCAACCGATCCTCTAGGGCGTGGAATTGTTCTTTTGAAACCTCGGGCTCTTTGATTACAATTCCAGCCCCTATAGGTATAGCATGTGGAGGATCTTCTTCATGCTCTTCCTCCTCTCCCTCATGATGGGACCCATGATCACTGTGATGAGATCCATGGATGTTGTGATGACGCATGAGTTCCATCATTTGCGCCATTTGGTCTTTAAGTTGTGAAAGCTCGGTTGTGAGCTTTTTGTTTTGCTCCTCCAATGCTTCCATTTTCTTGATCTTCTTTGCGCGTGTGAGGACAGAGAGATGACCAGCCACTTTCTAAAATGAATGTTTATTCTAATTAGCTTATTTATGATATGAATACACTCTCGATGTGAGCTTGATAATCTTTCATCTTTAAGGCGCTGCCTTTTTAAGATGAAAGTTTATCACCCTCCCTAGCCTATGATCTCTCCACAACGGAGAATCTCAATAGTCACGGGTCTCTTTTACTCACATCGAGAGGGTATTAGTGAACCTATAAATGATGATGAGGATGCATGAGGTATTATTGATAATGATGCCTATGCTCCTTACTTTTATTATATTTTCACACATGGTTTTTCCTCTCATGTCATGGTATTTTCATGCATGGGGATTATTCTTAGACCTTATCACGAGTTTTTATTTTTTTTATTTTTATTAATGCACAAACAATGTCACATAACGAATGCACACACAATTCAACCATCCACGAACAGTCACGAGCGAATCACGAGGTAGGGGTATCCTGCAGAAAAGTGCATATTCAAGGTGGTTCTAACTGTTCTCACCAGTCCAAGGCCCCCAAGGTGCCCCCATTATAGGGACCCAATTCCTCTCGTCGTAAGTCGATGGAAAGCTCCAACGCACTATCGGACTCGAGTTCATGGTTATCACCTTGAGTGATGCTTTCCGACAACGGTCTACGGGCACCTATAGACCCATTCGACAACCGGCCGTACTAACATCCACTCCCTATGGCTTATCACTCATGCCCCCGGGTATAGAGGGAACTGTTGTGTGCAAAGGTTTGTGTGCAGTTTTTATTTCAAACAATTGCGGAAATTAAACATACAACAGTTATTAAAAGCCAAATAGGTAAAACATATTATAATACAAGTGAGGGGTAATGAAGTAATTTTAACTATTATTTGTTAAAATAAATCTGTCACTAAATGGGACTGACTCTCGAAGCTTCCCCAGTGGAGTCGCCATCTGTCGCCACCGGCCCGAAACGGGGCTTTCGGCATTCGCGAATGATGGTTGGACTCGTTTATTTGTTTTAAAATGTGGATTGCTAGAATGACTTATTCTCAAACTGAGACCTTGTCAAACGAGCAATTTTATTAAAGGCTCACCAATCCATGTTAATCCCAAGCGGGACCCTCCATGGATTAGCGGTTTTCATAAAAAGTAGGGTTCTTGGAGTCGCCACCAATGTTTTACTCAAAACATTGGAAAAAGAAATTTAAGGCAATCGATTCAAAAATCGACTTCGGCCATTACAACCAGAGTCGGGTAAGGGAGTCGGTTACGCGTGGGGAAGGTGTTAGCATCCCACAGCACCCCTTTCGGGTTCCCTATGACAGATTTATTTCATAAATAACAGTATAAAATTACTAAATTACCCCTATTTATTATAAGCAATTATAAATTAACTATCTACATGATGACAGTTAAATACACACAGAAAGCAGTAAAAGGAAGGATTTTAAGAAGAAAACCTTTGAAGCGTGCTTTTATATAAGTAAAACTGGGAAGCTTTTTGGCGTTCCCTCGCTCTACAAGCCCGCTCGCTCCCTCCTATAAAATTTTTGACTATGGAAATCCGGAGGATTTCCCTTCGACTAGGTTCGATCCTCAAGCAAAATGGCTCGGGGCTCAAGAACTTTGTCGGATCAACTCTCCGAGTGATTTCTAGGGCAGAACACTGCTCAAAAACCCCAGAATACTCAAGGAGAGGGTTAAAACTATGTTCAAATGTGTGGAATGACGTCAAAATGACGCCATATTTATAGGGAATAGGCGCAATACGGCCTATGGAATCAATACGGCCGTATTGAAATTTTTGAACTTCAATACGGTCGTATTGAGTTCAATACGGCCGTATTGAAATTCAGAAATTTCAATACGGCCGTATTGAGTTCACTACGGCTGTATTGAAGCTTCAATACGGCCGTATTGATTTCAGTACGGCCGTATTGAAGTTTCAGAAACTTCAATACGGCCGTATTGAGTTCACTGCGGCCGTATTGAAGCTTCAATACGGCCGTATTAAGTTCAGTACGGCCGTATTGGGCTTCATTCCCTCCACTTACTTATTTTGAGCTATTCTAAGACCTCTAGACCTACAGAGAACCCTCCTAGGGCCTTCCAGGAGTCCTTCTGGCTGATCTTCCTTCAGTCTTCGAGAGTCTTCAAGCTTTATTTCCGACCCGGACAATTTTAGGGGTCTACAAGGTCCAAGACCTTATCGATGCTGGGTGGGTCACTTTCGATTCGACAGCGCCCGACGTGAGCAAGAATCCTCTGCCGCAGCAGGAGTAGAGAAGAACAAGCCACGATAGGGCCCCTCCGCATTTTTCTTTTTCTTAGGGACTCATGATTAGTACCCAAGATCATGAGGACCTTTTCATGTAAATAAGGGTTTTTTGCACAGTTTTAATACATATCAATAAAGAGGCATATTTCACACATTATTCTCTTATTTTGTTCTTTTCTCTCTCTCTCATTAACATTAATAAATTCTAAACCTAAATAGAACCAATAAAATAATTATGTCTGTAATTGTTCACTCTGACCGGGATCCGAAAGTTGAGGATGAATGGGTTGAGTTGGACAGTGATGAGGAGACCATCTCTCCGGATCTGCAAAGACTGCTAGATCAAGAAGCTCGTCTACTCCAATCATGTTAAGAGAAATTGGAGACTGTGAATTTGGGGGTAGGGCCGAAAGATAAAAGAGGTCAATATTGGGACCCATATCAGTGATGAAATAAGGACACATGTTTCCACTATGATTATAATAAAATCATTCTTTCTCATTGCTTCTTTTCTTGCTTATAATAAAATTCTAAACCACATTTTTTTTAACCCTGTTTGAATAAACATGAATGAGGTTAAAATCATCTTAATAATAATAAACCCGCATCATTTTTATGTGGAAGTGTGTGTGACAACTTGAAGCATCTTCCCTTGGCCTCGACAAGTGCCATCATGGATAAAAAGAAATCCTTTATAATAAAAGAAGCTCGGCGGGAAACCCAAAAAGGGGGCTGCGCAAAAATAAGAGCAAAAGACCCGCTAGGAATCCCACAAAAGGGTGACCTAGGCAAAAGTTAGGGTTGCAAAAATGAATAAAAACAAAAGTCCGCTAAAACGCCACAAAAGGGTGTTTTAGGCAAAAATAAGGACAATCAAAAAACAAAAGAAATCCATGTTGGTACCATGAACCGAATTCAAAAAGAAAGGTTCAAGGGAAGCTATCTAAGTTGTCAAATCACAACGTCAATAAACAAAGATTTTCTTAACTTCATAAGTGTTTAATCAAACAAGCCTAAACACATAAGCCTACCTTGGCCAAACATTCTTACAAAAACCATTTTTGAAAAATAAATCCCCTATAAAACACAAACTTCAGAACAAAAAATATCTTTCCTTTCTTTTCTCTCTTGTCCCAAACGATTTTAGAATAATCTAGTGGAAGCATGGAGAAATAAATCATCACTGAAAATGGATCTAATCTGAATAATAAAATGGTGGAAGAACTGTGCCAAGAATTCAAGATCCAACACCGCAACTCTTCCCCATATCGGCCGAAGATGAATGGGGCAGTCGAGGCAACCAATAAGAACATCAAGAAAATAGTGCAAAAGATGGTTGTCTCATTTAAAGACTGGCATGAGATGTTACCCTTCGCTCTTCATGGCTATAGGACTTCAGTACGCACGTCTGCATGAGCTACTCCATTCTCCCTCATCTATGAGATGGAGGCAGTTCTACCCGTCGAAGTCGAGATACCTCTTATAAGGGTAATCATGGAAGCAAAACTTTCAGAGGCAGAAAGGGTTCAAAGCCGATACGACCGGTTGAACCTTATCCAAGAGAAACGGCTGAACGCCATATGCCATGGTCAAGCCTATCAGAGGAAGATCAAAAAGGCTTTTGACAAGAAAGTCCACCCTCGAGTCTACCATGAGGGAGAGTTGGTAATGAAGAAATTAGTACCAACTCAAAAGGACAAAATCGGAAAGTGGGCCCTAAATCACGAAGGACCGTACGTGGTAAAACGAGCTTTCTCAGGAGGAGCATTGATCCTCACAAACATGGATGGAGAAGAACTTCGATACCTAGTCAACACTGACGTGGTAAAGAAGTATTATGCTTGAAGACGTTGCTTGCATAAGCCCGCTAGGATGAAAACCCGAAAAGGGCGTCCTAGGCAAAAATTAGGGAAAAATAAAAGCCCGCCAGTACAAGGGTACTAGGCAAAACAAAGGCAAAATTATCCCCGCTAGGATACGTCCTAGGCAAAAGTTAGGGGCAAAAGAATAAGATGTAAAAGCAAAGCAAGCAACGATCGCTTAAATCGAAAACCGAAAGGCGGTTCAAGTGATTATCTTCTAGAAGCGAGCGTCTTGCAACATCTACACTCCTGACTCAGGCCGAAGCAATTAGGGGAACGTAAAGAGCAACAATTACAAATATAATTGTTAAAACCCAATGTATATAGCCTACCCTGGCCAGCCATTCTTCAGAAATTCCTTCTGTATATCTTTCTGTAAAGACACTTGTGAATATCAATAAAATATCTATTCATTTCTCTTCTCTCTTGACCATGTGATTATGCCTCTAAAATTGGTATTTCATAAAAATTGTACGAAATTCCTTTAATAATCAGTCAATAAAGAAAATTGGAGGGGTTCCTATAAAATCCGTAATCTCCTGCATAAAAGGCTCACAAAAATATTCCCTCACGTCGATGACAGAAATTCCTCCAAGAAGAGGAGGATAGGGAGAGCCATTCATTTTTTCTAAAAAGCATTAATAAAATAATCAAACTTGCATTTGTGCATCACGCACACATTAGTTGCACATTCAAAGACCTTATCATGAGGCAATCGCATAAAATAGAAAAATAGAAAAAATTGCTTGTGTATGACAGCAGTCAACAAAAGCCGAAAAATGACAAAAAAGGCAAAAATACAGAAAAAGTCAAAATTCGACAAAAAGGACAAAGATTCCGCATCATACAGAATAACTGAGCCTGGAGAGGCTTGCCGAAATAATACTCTCTCAGAATAATTGAGCCTGGAGAGGCTCGCCGAAATAATACTCTTTCAGAATAACTGAGCCTGGAGAGGCTCGCCGAAATAATACTCCCCAGAGAAACCTCAACTCAAGCTCACGGAACAAATCCCCAGCGAGAGTTATCAAAGCAAGATCGACAAAATTCCCAATGGAAGCACGATCGCCCAAGCAGTATATCTAGTCAAAGGACTTAAAACTTCCTCAGTGGAAGATAGCCCTCCAACTCAGGCGTTGAGTGAGTCTAAGCCTGTAGAGGCTTCCTAAATAATACTCTGGGATACATAAGATCCCTAAATCCCCAGTCGCCTACTCAAGAGGCACTCCTTCAAAAAGAGAAAAAATCAAAAAGATCAATAACCATTCCCCAAGCGGAATTCGGCATTCAGCCAATCATCAAACATCAAGATAATTCGCCTACTCAGAGGCACTCTTTCAAAAAAGAGAAAAATCGAAAAGATCAATAATCATTCCCCAAGCGGAATCCGGCTCTTAGCCAAACATCAAGCGTCAAGATGATCTGCCTAACAGAAGAGGCTAATCACAATCAATGACAAAATCCCCCAGCGGATAATAGCCTACACAGAGGCGACAAAAATCAGAAAAAACAAAAGAGATACCCGAATAAGGATAACCGGGATACTCCACCAACGTCGAAAGGACGTCAGCCAATCATAAGGCACCGCTCATCTCAAAAAGAGCATCTTCGTGTCTACACCCCAAGGAAACAGAAATTCCTCAATGGGCACCAACTACTCAATGGAAAGTTGGGACACAAGAACCTATGAGTAACTGCACATCCCCGAGACGGATCCCTGCGTTATCCAGCCCTCAGTGGCATCAAAATCAAAAACAACCGTCGAAGCAGCATCGTGGACTGTGAAGACAAAATCATCTCAAAGCCTAAAAGGCAATACTCAGCTACCCAGTTGTCGAGAGCACCGAGGTATGCACAAGTCTGGAGAGACGGTACTCAGAGTCTGGAGAGACGATACTCAAAGTCTGGAGAGACGGTACTCAAAGTCTGGAGAGACGGTACTCAGAGTCTGGAAAGACGGTACTCAAAGTCTGGAGAGACGGTACTCAAAGTCTGGAGAGACGGTACTCAAAGTCTGGAGAGACGATACTCAGAGTCTGGAGAGAGGATACTCAAAGTCTGGAGAGACGGTACTCAAAGTCTGGAGAGACGATACTCAAAGTCTGGAGAGACAGTACTCAGAGTCTGGAGAGACGGTACTCAAAGTCTGGAGAGACGGTACTCAGAGTCTGGAGAGACGATACTCAAAGTCTGGAGAGACGGTACTCAGAGTCTGGAGAGACGATACTCAAAGTCTGGAGAGACGGTACTCAGAGTCTGGAGAGACGATACTCAAAGTCTGGAGAGACGGTACTCAGAGTCTGGAGAGACGATACTCAAAGTCTGGAGAGACAGTACTCAAAGTCTGGAGAGACGGTACTCAAAGTCTGGAGAGACGGTACTCAGAGCCTGGAGAGGCGGTACTCAGCTACCGAGGTTGTCAGAAACGCCGAGGTATGCATCAACCTGGAGAGGCAACTCAACGATTTTCCACCAGAAGACGCTACAAGTCAGAAGGTTGGCACGTTCCCCGGACAATTGGGTCAACTCCTTTACTTATCAACCGGTACACTAAAAGGCCGTTTGACTAAGTAAAGGGGGGGCAGCTGTAGACCCCTAAAATTGTCCGGGTTGGAAATAAGACTCGAAGACTCTCGAAGACCAAAGGAAAGTCAGCCGGAAGGACTCCTGGAAGATCCTGGAAGACCTAGGATGATTATTCGTAGGTTTAGAAGTCTTAGAGTAGCTCAAAATAAGGAAGTGGAGGGAATGAAGCCCAATACGGCCTCCCAGAAGTTCAGTACGGCCGTATTGAACATTTTGAACTACAATACGGCCGCACTGAACTCAATACGGCCGTATTGAAGTTTCTGAACTTCAATACGGCCGCACTGAACTCAATACGGTCGTATTGAAGTTTCTGAACTTCAATACGGCCGCATTGAACTCAATACGGCCGTATTGAAGTTCAAAACTTCAATACGGACCGTATTGATTCCAGAGCCCGTATTGGGCCTGTTCCCTATAAATATGACGTCAATTGGACGTCATTTGACACTTTTCCACACAGTTTTGACTCTCTCCTTGAGTGTTCTGGGGTGTTTGAGCAGTGTTCTGCCCTAGAAATCGCTCTGAGAGTCAATCCGACGAAGTTCTTGAGCCACGAGCCATTTGCTTGAGGTTCGAACCTAGTCGAAGGGAAATTCTCCGGATTTCCATAGTTAAAATTTTATAGGAGGGAGCGAGCGGGCTTGTAGAGCGAGGGAACGCCAAAAAGCTTCCCAGTTTTACTTGAATATAAAAGCACGCTTCAAAGGTTTCTTCTTAAGTCTTTCCTTTTACTGCTTTCTGTGTGTATATTTAACTATCATCATGTAGATAGTTAAGTTATAATTGTTTAGAATAAATAGGGGTAATTTAGTAATTTTACACTATTATTAATAAAAGAATCTGTCATAGGGAACCCGAAAGGGGCGTTGTGGGGTGCTAACACCTTCCCCGCACGTAACCGACTCCCTTACCCAACTCTGGTTGTAATGGCCAAGGTTGATTTATAAAATCAATTGCCTTAAATCTTTTTCCAATGTTTTGAGCAAAACATTGGTGGCGACTCCATGAACCCTTCCTTTTTATGAAAACCGCTAATCCATGGAGGGTCCCGCTTGGGATTAACATGGATTGGTGAGCCTTTTAATAAAATTGCTCGTTTGACTAGGTCTCAGTTTGAGAATAAGTCATTCTAGCAATCTATATTTTTAAACTGATAAACGAGTCCAACCATCCTTCGCGAATGCCGAAAGCCCGTTTCGGGCCGGTGGCGACAGGTGGGCTTTAGTGTTTATGGCTATTAAACAAGGCATATTTGTTGCAAAGAAGCTATCATTGTGTTTTAGCCTTTTTGGAAAGTGGAGTGATGACTCGGGGTTGCGTTTTGTTTAGGTGATCCCCCTGAGCTGCCTTTCGGTTTTCAACTCAGGTTGCTGCTTTAACGTCCTAACTTTTGCCTAGGTCACTTGAGATGTGTTTCCTAGCGGACATTTTTCTTTTGATCTTTTCTTTTGCCTAGGTTACCCAATTTTGCTTGTGGGTTGCCTAGCAGATCTTGCCCTAACTTTTGCGCAGCCCCCTTAGTGGGTTTCCTGCCGGGCCTTCTTTTTCGCAGCATTTGTGTGGGACGACTTTATTTTTATTGAACCCTAGTCATGTTTGATTTTCTGATTGTTCTTTTGTTATCCTTTCCATGCTATTATCGAGTAACATCTTTGTCGCAAATATATTTTGTTTATTAAGGGTTGATGGATGAGGCCTAGAGTGAATATTTTAAAGGGAGAAGAGAAATGAAAGAATGTTATGGCATTTAAAACAGTACGTCCAATTTACACGTGCCCCTTTAGCAAAGCTCGGAGGCCCGGGCATGTCCCGAGTTCGTGATTCATACACAGAGAGATGAACTGAGGTTGCCCCCTAGAGAGGCATGGTTGACGATTGGTTGAACTACATTATGAATGCATTCCCACTTGCTTGAATGTGGGTGTTTCGACTTCGGAGTGAAACCTTTATGAATTCTTTCTTTCTAAAGGGAATACTCAAGCCGCCTTTCGGTTTTCAACTCAAGTAGGCATTACTTTTTTTTATTTTTTTTATTTTTATGTATCCCTAACTTTTGCATAGGACGTATCCTATCGGGATTTTGATTCTTTTTCTTTACCCTAATTTTTGCCTAGGACACCCTTTACAGGTTTTCATCCTAGCGGGTTTTTGTCATGCAATGCCTTTATTCTTTAATTGAGTTTTGTTGTAATTCCCTAGAAGCAAGGATTCATTCATTCTTGATTGTTCCTCCTATCCCAACAGTTGTCATTTCCACATGGGGAACTCTTGGTGTTTGAATCGTCAATTTGGGCGTGTTATGCCCCCCAGTCTTCTTGCACAATTACTGGTTTTTAAGTGCTTTCAATTTGATGTATCGAGTTTGCACTTGACTACCAGTGATCTCATTATTTGATTAACACGCACAGGTTAGGTTTCCCTTTTTATTCTTATTTATTATTTACAAGGAAGACATATTATCTATATGAAGTGCAAATAGGATGCAAAGATGATTGAGAAATTCAACAAATATCATTCTCATTGATTTATTTGTTTAGAGAACATTCTTTGTACAAATCTTTTGGTGCACTTTGATGATGTTGTTGAGGCTACAGGAGCTCATGCTTGAATGATGTCCCTATGGACATGGTTGCTCGTTCGTTGATTTGTAATTAGTTCTTGTTTCTTTTCAGATTCTCTTCTTGCTATTCCCATCAGAAGTAACCATCAATAGGATCTTCAAGTTCACCACTATTTTGGTGATTGCCAAAATTTTCATCTTTATTGACGAGGTTGATGAGTCAGAAAAGAAAGATGCAATTTGGAGTGATTTGATAACGAATTTGAGGATTAAGGGAGCTTATCATCAAATTTTTTTTTTCGCTTCAATTTCTTTTTCTTTTTTTTTTTGCGTGCCTCCTTTTCGAAATTTCAAATAATCTCCTATTTGAGTTGAGGAATGACATCTTTTTAAATCGAAAGAAGTCTAATAAGATGTAGACTTTGCCTTCTATTGAAAGGATGACGAGAGTCCAAAGCCTAGTAGGCCTCTTTAGTGTGTGCACACGATTCTTGTACTTTAGAATGTTCTCCTTTCTCAAAATTTTTTACATACTATGTGTCTTCCATTTTCTAATGAATGTATATGCTAAACTAAAAGATGCATGATATTTGTTTTCTGCCTAAACTTTATCATTCATTTTTTTTTACTAAAAGGAAATGAAGCATGATTTTTGCTATATATTTATCTTTTTTTTTTTTGAAATAAACTATCCTATATGATGCTTTGAAGTTTGGGTATATAGAAGGGAGTTAAAATTTTATCATATTTTTTTATTAATATTTATTTGTTTGTAATTCTTATCTATTTGAAATAAATAAACACAAACAAATGCAACACACATATGCTCAAACAAATGTACACCCGCGAACAATCACGTTTAAATTCTTGGTCTGTGGTCCCTGCAAGAAAAGTGCATTGTATAGGATAGTTCTAATCTCGCTGGTCTTAAGGCCCCCAAGGTGCCCCCATTATAGGGACCCAGTATCTCTGTCGCCGTCACCTGACAAACTCTAAGGTTTGTCGCAGTATTTCGGGCTAGAGTAACCGGTTATCACCTTAAGTGTGATTTCCGACAAGGCTCGCAGGCTCCAAGGCCAAACTTGGGCCGGTCGTACGTCAACCACTCCCTATGTTTATTACCCTCATGCCCCCGGGTGTAGGGGGAACTGTTGTGTGCAAAGGATTGTGTACAATTTTTATTTCAAACAAATGCTGAATTTAAACAGGCAAACAAATATTAAAGCCAGACAAATAAAGCAAACAAAGTAAAGGGGAAAATATTTAAATTATTATTTTTATTTTATTAACTTCATCAATTAAATGGGCCTGACCCTCTTTAAACTTCCCCAATGGAGTCGCCATCTGTCGCAACCCGAAAATTTCCGATCTTGCGACTAATGGTTTAAACATCCTTTTAAAGATCTCATCAATTAAGGAATGCCCGGACACCAGACTAATCCTTAATCAATGGTTTTGAAAATAGGTTCTATGGAGTCGCCACCAATATTTTACTCAAAACATTGGAAAAAGAAAAGATTTTTAAAAGATCCAATAATGGCCTTGATAACCATAATTGGGTTCGGGGGTCGGTTACGTGTAAGGAAGGTATTAAGCACCCTTACAACGCCCTAAATCGGTACCCTATGATGAAGTTAATGCGATAAGAAATAATAAATTAAATATTATATCCCCTTTTATTGATGATTATTTACATGATTTAAAATTTAAATTAACAATTGACTCTAAAATATCTACATGATTGCTCTTATTATAAACAATATATATCAAATGTAAGAAATAAAATAGAGAGAAGAAAATTGATTTGAATACCTCTTGAACGAGCTCTATTAATCTTCAAAGATGTAGATTTGGGTGCTTTTTGGCAACCCTTCACACTACAATGCCTCACAAAAATCTCAAGAAATACAAAAAGAGAGGGGAAGAGAGAAAAAGAGAGAAATTTCGAGCTATAGGAAGTCTGGACGAAATTTCGGAGTCCCCCAAACTACTGGCCGAGATTCTCTATTTATAGGCATCAGATGTGGGCCGGAACGGCCCGTTCTGGATTCGAAACGGCCTGTTCCGGATCCGAATGTTATGCAGTGCATTTGCACCCTAGAACGGCCCGTTCTGAAACTAGAACGGCCCGTTCCAGGGAACCAGAACGACTTGTTCTGATTTCAGAACGGCCGTTCTGGGGTACAGATTTTAAGCCCCCTTGATTGGTTCGGAACAGACCGTTCTGGTCTAGAACAGCCCGTTCCAACCTATATTTTTTTAGGCTTTTTAGAAGCCCAGAACGGCCTGTTCTGATTGAGAAAGGCCGGTTCCGATTTTGGAACTGCCCGTTCCGGGCCACTAAAAAATTGGTTTGGGCCTTTGGGCCCTCTGATGTCCTATCTTGTTTTTTGTATGCCCCCCGGACGAAATTGGGTGTCTACAACAGGTAGTAGAAAATACTAACTTAGTTCCTAACCTTCCCTAGAGGGTCCTTTATAAATGGCTTATAGGAACTTAGCATCTCTATCTAAAACTATGGTTTTGGGTAGTCCATGCAACCTAACCACTTTTTTAAAGAAAATCTTAGCAATGTTGCTCGTATCGTCCACTTTGTGGCAGAGAATAATCTGTGTCATTTTACTTAAATGGTCCACTACCACAAATAAGGAATCTATTCCTTTTCGGGTTCTTGGAAGTCCTAGGACAAAGTCTATACTAATATCAACCCAAGGAGAAGTGGATATAGGTAAAAGTGTGTATATACCATCAGACATTATTTTAGATTTAGCTTTAAGACACGCTACACATCTAGAACAATGTCTTTGAACATCCTTTTTTATATGGGGCCAAAAGAATTTTTCTTTTAATATGGCAAGAATCTTATCTATCCTAAAATTTCTTATGAGTTCACCTTCATGAATCTCTTTTGTTAAAAGTTTTCTAATAGATCGTTGGGGTATGCATGATTTTCCTTTTTTAAACAAGTACCCCCCAGAAATATAGAATCATTTTTGTGCCCTATGTGTGCATTCTTCATAGAGTCTAGCAAAGTATTGGTCTTCCTTATAAAATTCCTTCCTATCCTCAAATCCTAAAATTTGAGATCCAAGAGAAGTAAGCAAAGTGTTCGTTCTAGATAGTGCATCAACCACCATATTTGTTTTTTCCTTTTTTATATTTGATGATATAAGAAAATTGTTCTAAGTACTCAACCCACTTAGCATGTCTCTTGTTTAATTTTCCTTAACCCCTCAAGTACTTGAGTGACTCATGATCACTATGGATAACAAACTCTTTGGACACAAGATAGTGTTCCCAAGTTTGAAAGGCCCTTACTAAAGCATAGAGTTCTTTGTCATAGGTGGGGTAGTTAACGGAGACACCATGTAATTTTTCACTAAAATAAGCAATTGGGTGTCATCGTTGTAACAACACAACACCTATTCCAATCCCAGATGCATCACATTCTAGCTCAAATGTTTATGCAAAATCAAGCAAAGTTAGAATAGGAGCATGGTGAACTTATCCTTTAGAAGTTGGAAAGACTTTTCTTGTTTATCACTCCATAGTAAAGGAACATCCTTCTTCACTAACTCATTGAGTGGTGAAGAAAATATGGAGAAGTCAGACACAAATCTTCTATAGAAACTAGTCAAGCCATGAAAGCTTCTAATGTCTCCAACACTTTTAGGGGTGGGGCATTCTTGGATATCCTTGACTTTTTCTGGATACACATGGACCCCTTTTGCACTTACTACAAATCCTAAGAAGATCACACTATCTACACAAAAAATGCATTTTTCTACATTTGCAAAAAAGTTATTATTTCTAAGAACTAACAAAACATGTCTTAAGTGTCCTAAATGATCACTTAGACTTCTACTAAAAACTAAAATGTCATCAAAGTAGACAACTACAAATTTTCTTATACAATCCCTCAAGACATGGTTCATTAGTCTCATAAATGTACTTGGTACATTAGTTATACCAAAAGGCATCACTAACCACTCATATACTCCAAATTTAGTCTTAAAAGAAATCTTACTACACTCATCACATTCTTTGATTCTAATCTGGTGATACCAATTCTTAAGATCTATTTTGAAAATATAGTAGACCCATGTAATTCATCCAACATATCATCCAGTCTAGGAATTGGATGCCTATATTTAATGGTGATGTTATTTATGGCTTTACAATCACAACACATCCTCCATTTCCTATCTCTCTTGGGCACCAAAAGTACAGGAGCTACACAAGGGCTAAGAATCTTTTAAACCTAATCCTTATCCAATAACACTTGAACTTGAGACTCTATTTCCTTAGTTTCTTGGGGATTTGTCTTATAAGCAAGCCTATTGGGTAGGCTAGCTGTAACAACCCATTTTTCGTGGGCCAAAGGCCCAATTCGTGGCCCGGAACGGGCCGTTTCAAAATTGAAACGGGCCATTCCAGAATAGTTAGAATGCGCAAAATGTATAAGCAGAACGGGTCGTTCCAATTAGGGAAAGGGTCATTCTGGTTTGGAGAACGGGCTGTTCTGGAAGCAAAACGGGTCGTTCTGCTGGGTTTGAGAACGGGCCGTTCTAATTTTAGAACGGACCGTTCCAGTTGAGAAATTTACGTAAGTTTGAAGGGCCCAGAACGGGCCGTTCCGCTTTTAGAACGGGCCGTAGTGGTAGGTGAGCCAGAATTCCTATAAATAAGGGGCTTCACTTCTCATTTTTCACACACCTCTCATTCGCATTCTTTCTTCTCTTCTGTTCTCTCTTCTTTCCCTCTTCTTCTTTCTGAAGACCAAGAGGAATCCAGAGGAGGAGGTTCTGCCCTAGTTTTAGTTCCGGTCCCTGTTTAAGGAAAAAGAGGAGGAGGTTCTGCCCTAGTTCCTATTTATCCAAGTACGGGGGAAAAAGGGAATTATTTATATTTAGAGTTACATGAGGGAATTGGATAGAGGAAGAGCCCTTAAGATTATGATTAATTTTATAATTATTTCTGTTTGAAGAATTGTTGGTTTTATGTGATTCTGTATGAATTTAGGATTGTGAATATATATTTAATTTGTAAGAATGATGATCTGAGAGGGAGAACAAAACTGTAGAAAAGTGCCTGTGAGCTAGGTTTTGGAACAATTGGGGGTTTTATCATTATGTTGAAATTATATTAAATTGGTAATTCCATTGATTATTATATTAATTTATGAATATAATTATTATATTACTTGTTAAGAATTGATGATCTAGATGTGAATTGCTGGAGGGGTGTGTAAACCCTTATTTTGTTAGACTTATCTGTTGTGTATATGGAATTGTGTATATGATGTGGGATTGAGCTGTGAGATGAGATGTTGTATGGATGTGATTATGATTGTGACCATGGTGCCTCACATCAATGACCAGGGATGGCACGGCCCCTGGGTAAGTGATGCTACAAGGAGGGCGTGACCCTGACATGGTGTGGGATGAGTAAGACAATTAACACGTATCACTTATGTCAAATATGGCAGCCCTGGCATACGGTTAATTGCAAGAGATTGTGTGGATTGTGATGTGATTGTGGTTCCTCATATCAATGACTAGGGATGGCACGACCCCTGGGTAAGTGATGTTACAGGGAGGGCGTGACCCTGGCATGGTGTGGGATGAGTGAGGCAATTAACCCGTACCACTTATGTCAGTTGTGGCGTGGCCTTGGCATAGTGTTAATTGTAAGATTTGTGTGGATTGTGATGGATTGATGTAATTGAGATGTGAAGATGTTGAATGATTGATAAATTATATATATATAAATTCTTGTGAATATTTCATTAATGAATAATGATGAGATTATGTTGTGTTTTTCTTATGTGCTTTACATATAGATGTTTTCTTTTCTCACCGTGCAATTTTTGGATGTTTTAGGTGAGGAAGATCTGGCTTTGAGTGGTATCTAGAATTCCAACAGTTGATTTATGAGTATGCTCTGATATTGTGACATTGGGGCAGAGGATTTCTAGGACATGAATTGTATTTGTATATGGAGTAAAACCTATTATTTTGAAAACAATTTGTAAACTCTTAAATTTTACCTTTCAAGTTTTATTTCCAGTTATTTTGGATATTGAAGAAAGAACAATTATGAAGTTTTATGTGAACCCTTTTACCAACTTCGAAAGTTTATTTTTCTTAATTTAATTACATTATTAAGATGTATGTGTTAGGGTAGTAAGGGTGTCACATTTAGTGGTATCAGAGCAGGTCGATCCAATCGACCGTGAGTTATGAGTCTACTATGCTTGTTTGGTAGATGAATGATGGAATGAATTGATTGTGAAACTTATTGATATGCTAGTATGATAATTGATTATGTTTTTTTTATTGTGTACTCTAAATGTTTTGCTTTAGGATAAGGATAATGATATGATGAGGATGTGTCCCTAGTGTTGTTAGTATTGTGATTACACTTATATTATTTTCTCAGAATTTGGCTGAAAGACATGATATAGCTTAGTTGATGCTATTCATGATTGCTTATTTGTGTTGATACTTCTTACTTACGTAAGAAGTAGTGGTTGAGTAGTACCACTCGTATGGAGAGCATATGTGCCAGTAGTTGTGGACGAAGCCTTGATAATTAACTAGAAATTATTGGGACCTTAGATTTGGGTGAGACATTGATTTGTCGAGAGTTCACGGTTAATGGAATTTCTGGAATCTATAGTGGTAGTGATTGAATCTAAGGAGGTTGTATCTGAGAATTGGAGTTTTGATATTTTTGATGAGAGATTGGAAATTTCCTTGAGTGTTGATGCTTGCATGTTAACCTTTTATGGTTTAGGTAGCATGTGAATTTTATTCTCTAAGTCCTTTGTACTGAATATGTGAGCTGTTTTGATTTAGGATTGTAGTGGAAAGCTTGAATATGAGTTTAAGGTAAAAAGGAGTGAGTTTGGAATAGTTGAAGTATTTTGAGGAATGTTAGTATACTATTGCTGTATGGTATAGGGGATATTTTCGTTGCAGTTTTGTTATGCCAATAGGAGTACCGTATTGATAGATTTAGATTTTGTGGTCTTCATGAAAGTTGTAGTCTTGGGAATGATCTTTTCAATGGCACTGGAATCAGGTAAAATGAAGGTTTAGAACTCCAGTTATAGTTATTTTGGTAATCAGAGGCTAGTTGTAAGCGTTAAATATATCTGTTGTGATTTTTGAATTGTTAGCTAAGAAGAGGATCTATTCAGAATCTCATGTCTTCATAAGAGTTATAGCTTATTCTTTTATCTTTCTTTTGAGATAGGATTGAGATCATTGGACAAGTGTAACTCTCTAGGTATCATTTTCCTTGACAGTTATTGATGGGATATGTATGCTATCATGATGTTTTTGAGTTACTAGGCAATGCAAGGATAAAAATGATTTTGTTATGATGTTCTGAGGTGGTGTCATGTGAATTGTAAGGTTGTTCAAGGTTGTATGATGCTATGTGGTAAAGTTAAGTTCATGCACATGTTATATGGTGTAAAATAGTGATAGATTCATAAATATGATTGGGAAGGATATATATGAATGTTTAAATAGGTATTTTAATATGATTTGATATGCATGTATGTGGATATGAGGATAGATGACCTTATGGATTAATTAGTGAATGGTTGTGTGTTTAGTGAAATTGACCTTAAGATGTGATATCATCATATTAGAGTTAATTCTGAAGATATATCCAAGATACATTTAGGCTAAATTATCTAAGTATGATTTTTGATTGTATGAGGTGAGTGTTCTAGGCCTTGTAATTTCTTGCGGAGGTATAACGTAGACCTACCTATGGTAGAAGTTGTGCTTAAGTGGGAGATACCAAAAGTCAATTAGTGAAGTTAGGAGTTTTATTGGGATAGTTTATAGGAAATTTATTGAGTAAATTTTTAAGATAGCGGTTCACGGTTTAGGCTGCTCTCGTTTCTCTCGTCGCTACTATGGGAATCGTTGTTGCTTTCTTTTCCTCTGGTTATTAAGATGTTTCAGTTCACCAGGTTGTCTTTTGCCTATCCATGGATTCAGCTGTAGTTCGAAAGGTTAATCTATATCGGGAATTCATGGACCTATGCTTATTTTTTTAACTCCCCAAAGAATTTTGTTGCTTACATCTCTAGGTCGCTTACTATTACCTTTGACTGGATTGACTAAGAAAGAGTTGCCTTTGTATGGGATAACAAATGTGAGAGTAGTTTTCAAACTCTTAAGGAAAGATTGATTAGTGTTAATACTACCGAATTTTAGTAAGTATTATGTGGTATATAGTGATGCTTCTAAGATGGGTTGGTTGGAGTATGGATGTAAGAAGGAAGGGTAGTAGCTTATGTGTCTAGGTAATTGAAAATTCATGAGAGGAATTACCTTACCTATGATTTTAAGTTAGCAGTTGTAATATTTAGAGACACTTAGAGACACTACCTATATGATTCTTAGCTTGAGGTATTTATTGATCGTTAGAGCCTTAATTATCTGTTGATTGAAGGAGTTAATTATGTGACAAAAGAGATGGTTTAATTTCTGGAGGACTAATATTTCAAACTTAGTTGTTAATTGAGTAAAGCTATTGTGGTGACCGATGTTTTGTGTAAGAAACCTTTATATTTATCTTCCCTTATGATTAGAGAGATGAATCCTTTTGGCTCAAATTAGAGACTTAAGTTGGGCTTATAAGGTTACCTTTAGTAGTGTGAGACTAAGTATGACTTGAGTAACGAATGGATTGTTGAAGGAAATTGGAGAAGCATAATTAGTTGATTCATTTTGGTGACAAGATATAAGGCTATAGGATAAGGTGATGGATAAGAGTTTGACTTGGGTGTAGATGGAGTGGTGAAATTAGAGATCTAATATGAATATCAAGTGTACTTACGCTTAGGTGCTTGATCTTTAGAAATGATCATAGAAGTAAAACCAATATTGTGGCAGATACCTTGATTATGATGACCTCTGATATATCATTTTTGATGATTTAAGGGTTGGATTTGATTGAAGAATTTAAGACTTATGCTTGGTGTGTGAGATTATCCTTAGGAGCATTGAATTGATTATGTTGAAAGTTACTAGTGAATTAATGGAAGAGATTAGAGAAGCCTAGGAGTCAGATCCTTTCTTAGGCAACTAAGTGGAGAAGATTGGTAGAAGTATAGATAACCATTTTTGAGTAGAAATCGACGTTGTTTTGAGGTGCAAGAACAAACTTGGGTGCTTAGTAACCTTGAATTAAGAAAGATGATTTTAGAGGAAGGACATAACAGAACTCTTAACATATATTTAGGAGCTAATGAGATGTATCGGGACCTTAGGAGGATGTATCAGAGTGGTGCAGCGGAAGCATGGTGGCCTAAGGTGAAGAAAGGAGTAGAGAAATTATATACTCGTGTTTAGTATGCTAGAAGTCTTTAGGAATTTTTGTAGCGCTTAGAAGTAAGATGATGAGTGGATAGGCCTTAATTGTAGGTTTGTCTGAGACAAGGTTGAATTCTATTTGTGTTTTAGTGGATAGGCTCGCCAAGTTTACTTGTCTTACCCTTAGATATCCTTTGATGAAAATGATAGAGTTGTACATCAATGAGGTAGTGAGGTTGCATAAGAATTAGAATGTAAGAAGCGAGGAGTCTATCATTGCAAAAAATTTCGGGGACGAAATTTTATAAAGGAGGGGAGTATTGTAACAGCCCATTTTTCGTGGGCCACGTGGCCCGGAACGGGCCGTTTCAAAATTGAAACGGGCCGTTCCGGAATAGTTAGAATACGTAAAATGTATAAGCAGAACGGGCCGTTCCAATTAGAGAACAGGCCGTTCTGGTTTGGAGAACATGCCGTTCTGGAAGCAAAACGGGCCGTTTTGCTGGGTTTGAGAACGGGCCGTTCTAATTTTAGAACGGGCCGTTCCAGTTGAGAAATTTACGTAGGTTTGAAGGGCCCAGAATGGGCCGTTCCGCTTTTAGAATGGGCCGTAGTGGTAGGTGACCAGAATTCCTATAAATAGGGGGCTTCACTTCTCATTTTTCACACACCTCTCATTCTCATTCTTTCTTCTCTTATGTTCTCTCTTCTTTCCCTCTTCTTCTTTCCGAAGACCAAGAGGAATCCAGAGGAGGAGTTTCTGCCCTAGTTTTAGTTTCGGTCCCTGTTTAAGGAAAAAGAGGAGGAGGTTCTCCCCTAGTTCCTATTTATCCAGGTACGGGGGAAAAAGGAAAGAGTTACATGAGGGAATTGGATAGAGGAAGAGCCCTTAAGATTATGATTAATTTTATAATTATTTCTGTTTGAAGAATTGTTGGTTTTATGTGATTTTGTATGAATTTAGGATTGTGAATATATATTTTATTTGTAAAAATGATGCTCTGGGAGAGAGAACGAAATTATAGAAAAGTGCCTATAAGTTAGGTTTTGGAAAAAATTAGATTATTTCTGTTTGAGAAATTGATGATCCCATTAGATTCTGTATGTGTTGAGGATTAGGAATATATATTTAATTTGTAAGAATGATGATCTGAGAGGGAGAACGAAACTGTACAAAAGTGCCTGTGAGCTAGGTTTTGGAACAATTGAGAGTTTTATCGTTATGTTGAAATTATATTAAATTGGTAATTCCATTGATTATTATATTAATTTATGAATATAATTATTATATTACTTGTTAAGAATTCATGATCTAGATGTGAATTGCTGGAGGGGTGTGTAAACCCTTATTTTGTTAGACTTATCTGTTGTGTATATGGAATTGTGTATATGATACGGGATTGAGCTATGAGATGAGATGTTGTATGGATGTGATTATGATTGTGACCGTGGTGCCTCACATCAATGACCAGGGATGGCACGACCCCTGGGTAAGTGATGCTACAAGGAGGGCGTGACCCTGACATGGTGTGGGATGAGTAAGACAATTAACACGTATCACTTATGTCAAATATGGCAGCCCTGGCATAGGGTTAATTCCAAGAGATTGTGTGGATTGTGATGTGATTGTGGTTCCTCATATCAATGACTAGGGATGGCATGGCCCCTGGGTAAGTGATGCTACAGGGAGTGCGTGACCCTGGCATGGTGTGGTATGAGTGAGGCAATTAACCCGTATCACTTATGTCAGTTGTGGCGTGGCCTCGGCATAATGTTAATTGTAAGATTTGTGTGGATTGTGATGGATTGATGTAATTGAGATTTGAAGATGTTGAATGATTGATAAATTATATATATATAAATGCTTGTGAATATTTCATTAATGAATAATGATGAGATTATGTTGTGTTTTTCTTATGTTCTTTACATATAGATGTTTTCTTTTCTCACCGTGCAATTTGTGGATGTTTTAGGTGAGGAAGATCTGGCTTTGAGTGGTATCTAGAATGCCAACAGTTGATTTATGGGTATGCTCTGATATTGTGATATTGGGGCAGAGAATTTCTAGGACATGAATTGTAGTTGTATATGGAGTAAAACCTATTATTTTGAAAACAATTTGTAAACTCTTAAATTTTACCTTTCAAGTTTTATTTCCAGTTATTTTGGATATTGAAGAAAGAACAGTTATGAAATTTTATGTGAACCCTTTTACCAACTTCGAAAGTTCTTAATTTAATTACATTATTACGATGTATGTGTTAGGGTAGTTGTAGACCCCTAAAATTGTCCGGGTCGGAAATAAAACTCGAAGACCCTCAAAGATCGAAGGAAAGTCAGCCAGAAGGACTCCTAGAAGACCATAGGATGGCTATCTGTAGGTTTAGAAGTCTTAGAGTAGTTTAAAATAAGGAAGTGGAGGGAATGAAGCCCAATACGGCCGTACTAAACTTAATACGGCCGTATTGAAGCTTCAACACGGCCGCAGTGAACTCAATACGGCGTATTGAAGTTTCTGAAACTTCAATACGGCCGTACTGAAATCAATACGGCCGTATTGAAGCTTCAATACAGCCGCAGTGAACTCAATACGGGCGCATTGAAATTTCTGAATTTCAATACGGCCGTATTGAACTTCAATACGACCGTATTGAAGTTCAAAAATTTCAATACGGCCGTATTGATTCTGTAGCCCGTATTGCGCCTGTTCCCTATAAATATGACGTCAATTGGACGTCATTAGACACTTTCACACTCAGTTTTGACTCCCTCCTTGAGTATTCTGGGGTTTTTGAGCAGTGTTCTGCCCTAGAAATCTCTCTGGGAGTCGATCCGATGAAGTTCTGGAATTCCGAGCACTTAGCTTGGAGATTCGAACCTAGTCGAAGGGAAATCCTCCGGATTTCCATAGTTAAAACTTTATAGGAGGGAGCGAGCGGGCTTGTAGAGCGAGGGAACGCCAAAAAGCTTCCCAGTTTTACAAAATATAAAAGCACGCTTCAAAGGTTTCTTCTTAAAGTCCTTCCTTTTACTGCTTTCTGTGTGCATATTTAAACTGTCATCATGTAGATAGTTAATTTATAATTGCTTAGAATAAATAGGGGTAATTTAGTAATTTTTGCACTGTTATTTTAGAAATAATCTGTCATAGGGAACCCGAAAGGGGCGCTGTGGGGTGCTAACACCTTCCCCACGCGTAACCGACTCCCTTACCCGACTCTGGTTGTAATGGCCGAAGTCGATTTTTGAATCGATTGCCTTATCCCTTTTTCCAATGTTTTGAGTAAAACATTGGTGGCGACTCCACGAACCCTCCTTTTGCGAAAACCACTAATCCATAGAGGGTCCCGCTTGGGATTAATATGGATTGGTGAGACTTTTAATAAATAAATTGGATAAGATCGACAAGGTCTCAGTTTGAGAACAAGTCGTTCTAATAATCCAATACATTTTCAAAACTAAAATAAAAGCGAGCTCGACCGTCTTCGCGACCGCCGAGGCCCGTTTAGGGCCGGTGGCGACAGATGGCGACTCCACTGGGGAAGCTTCGAGAGTCAGTCCCATTTAGTGACAGACTATTTTTAACAAATAATAGTTAAAATTACTTTATTACCCCTTGCTTGTATGATAACATGATTTATTATTTGGCTTTAATAACTGTTGTATTTTTAAATTTACGCAAATTGTTTGAAATAAAAACTGCACACAAACCTTTGCACACAACAGTTCCCTCTATACCCGGGGGCATGAGTGATTAACCATAGGGAGTGGATGTTAGTACGGCCGGTTGTCGAATGGGTCTATAGGTGCCCGTAGACCGTTGTCGGAAAACATCACTCAAGGTGATAACCATGAACTTGAGTCCGACGGTGCGTTGGAGCTTTCCATCGACCCACGACGAGAGGAATTGGGTCCCTATAATGGGGGCACCTTGGGGGCCTTGGACTGGTGAGAACAGTTAGAACCTACCTTGAATATGCACCTTTCTGCAGGATACCCCTACCTCGTGATTCGCTCGTGACTGTTCGTGGATGAGTGAATTGTTTGTGTAAATGCTTATGTGCAATTGTTTGTGCATTAATAAATAACCTCGTGATAAGGTCTAAAGAATAATCCCCATGCATGAAAAAAACATGACATAAGAGGAAAGACCATGTGTGAAAATATAATAAAAGTGAGGAGCATGTGCATCATTACCAATAAAGATATCATGCATCCTCATAAACCATGCATTCTAGGTTCACCAATACCTCTTGACATGAGTAAAAGAGACCCATAATTATCGAGATTCTCCGTTGAGGAGAGATCATAAGTCAAGGAGGGTAGTAACACTCTGTTTTAAAAAGGCAGCGCCTTAAAAATGGAGGGTTATCAAGCTCATGTCAAGAGCGTATTCATGAATAAACTAATTAGATTAAAAAATTCATTTTAGAAAGTGGCTGGTCATCTCTCTGTCCTCACACGCGCAAAGAAGATCAAGAAAATGGAAGCATTGGAGGAGCAAAACAAAAAGCTCACAACCGAGCTTTCACAACTTAAAGACCAAATGGCGCAAATGATGGAACTCATGCGTCATCACAACATCCATGGATCTCATCACAGTGATCATGGGTCCCATCATGAGGGAGAGGAGGAAGAGCATGAAAAAGATCCTCCACACGCTGTACCCCTTGGGGCTGGAATTATGATTAAAGAGCCCGAAGTATCAAAGGAACAATTCCACGCCCTCGAGGATCGGCTAAGGGCTATGGAGGGGCATGATTTTGACATCAAGGATGCCGCCGACATGTGTTTAGTGAGGGACATCCAATTCCCTCCTAAATTTAAAGTGTCGGATTTCCCAAAGTACGTGGGATCGACTTGCCCCAAAAGTCATCTCACCATGTACTGTCGCAAGATGGCCGCATATGCCACAAATGAAAAGCTCTTGATCCACTGCTTTCAAGAGAGCTTAGCTGAAACTGCACTCAACTGGTATATGCAGCTAGATGGAAATCTAGTACATACATGGAGGCAGTTGGCCGACGCCTTTCTCAAGCGCTATAAATACAACATCGACCTAACACCCGATAGGTCTGATCTTCAAGCCTTGAGTAAAAAGAACGATGAATCCTTCAAGGCGTACGCCCAACGTTGGAGAGAGTTGGCGGCACAGATAGAGCCCCCGCTGTCGGATAAGGAGACGGTGTCCTTATTCATCAACTCGTTGACTGGTCCCTATTACGATAAAATGATAGGGAACACAACGACACTCTTCTCGGACATCATCACCATTGGAGAAAGGGTGGAACAAGGACTTAAAAGTGGGAAGCTGGCTAAGCCTTCCCAACCATATGAAGCTAAGAAGGCCTTCGGGAAGAAGAAAGAAGGAGGAGTCAACGCTGTAACCATTTCTCCATCTTCTTCCACTTCGAAGTCAGGCAAATCGCAATACAACTCTGTGAAGAAGTTTGACAAACTTCCGACCACTTATAGCGATCTCCTGCCGAAGCTAGTAGAAGCCCAACTTCTAGCCTATATTCCACCAAGAAAGATCGACCCACCTTACCCCGATTGGTACAAGCCTCAAGACAAATGTCTATACCATTCGGGAGCACCAGGGCATTCAACAGAGAACTGTCTAGCTCTCAAACACAAGGTCCAAGGCCTTATTGATGCTGGGTGGGTCACTTTCGATTCGACGGCGCCCGACGTGAGCAAGAATCCTCTACCGCAGCAGGAGTAGAGAGAAGGGCAAGCCATGATAGGGCCCCTCCACTTTTTCTTTTAGGGACTCATGATCAGTACCCGAGATCATGAGGACCTTTTCATGTAAATAAAGGGTTTTGTACAGTTTTACATACATATATCAATAAAGAGGCATTTTTCACACATTATTCTCTCATTTTGTTCTATTCTCTCTCTCTCATTAATATTAATAAACTCTAAACCTAAACAGAACCAATAAATAATTATGTCTGTGATTGCTCGCTCTGACCGGGATCCGAAAGCCGAGGGTGAATGGGTTGAGTTGGACAGTGATGAGGAGACCATCTCTCCGGATCTGCAAAGACTGCTAGATCAAGAAGCTCGTCTACTCCAGCCATATCAAGAGAAATTGGAGACCGTAAATTTGGGGCAGGGTCAAGAGTTGCAAGAGGTCAACATTGGGACCCATATCAGTGATGAAATAAAGGCACAATTGATCCAACTATTGAGGGAATACAAGGAAGTATTTGCATGGTCGTACCATGATATGCCCGGATTGGACTCTAATATCGTCGAGCATAAGTTGCCATTGAAAGAAGGGTTTCGACCTATCAAACAAAAGCTTCGACGAATCAAGCCCGAATGGTCTTTAAAGATCAAGGAGGAGGTAGAAAAGCAATTAGATGCGGGATTCTTGGTCGTATCCCAATATCCTGAATGGCTGGCTAACATTGTGCCAGTCATCAAAAAGAATGGGAAGGTTAGAGTGTGTGTTGATTATAGGGATTTGAATCGTGCCAGTCCAAAGGACGATTTTCCCTTGCCACACATCGATACACTTGTGGATCATACTGCCACAAACACACTCTATTCCTTTATGGATGGATACTCGGGGTATAATCAAATCAAGATGAATATAGAAGACCGCGAGAAAACTTCTTTCATCACACCCTGGGGCACTTTCTGCTACAGGGTGATGCCTTTTGGACTTAAAAATGCGGGTGCCACCTACCAACGAGCGATGGTGACGCTATTCCACGACATGATCCACAAAGAAATTGAAGTATACGTGGATGACATGATCGCAAAGTCAAAAGACGAGATGGACCACATCCAATATTTGAGAAAATTATTCAATCGGCTTCGTAAGTATCAGCTTAAGCTAAACCCGGCTAAGTGTACTTTCGGAGTTCGGTCGGGTAAGCTTCTCGGGTTCATCGTCAGTGAAAAAGGCATAGAGGTGGACCCCGATAAAGTAAAGGCAATAATGGAAATGCCTCCTCCTAAAACTGAGAAAGAAATTAAAGGATTCCTCGGCAGGGTGAACTACGTCGCAAGGTTCATCGCACAGTTGACTGACACGTGCAAACCAATATTCAAGCTGTTGCGCAAGAATCATTCCGAAGTTTGGGATGAGAATTGTCAACAAGCTTTCGATAAGATCAAACAGTGCTTGGCCAATCCACCAGTGTTGGTGCCACCTGTCGAGGGAAGACCATTAATCCTCTATCTAACGGTGCTTGATGAGTCCATGGGAGCTGTGCTAGGACAACAAGATGAAACAAAGAAGAAAGAACAAGCCATCTACTACCTGAGCAAAAAGTTCCTTGATTATGAAACCCGCTACACGCCACTAGAAAAGACGTGCTGTGCGTTAGCATGGGCAACACAACGGCTCAGGCAGTATATGATTAGGCATACTACTTGGTTGGTTTCCAAAATGGACCCAATTAAGTACGTGTTCGACAAACCGATAATCACTGGGAAGATTGCCCGATGGCAAGTGCAATTATCAGAATTTGACATCATACATGTCACACAAAAGGCCATCAAGGGTAGTACCCTAGCTGATTACCTAGCACACGGGCCGACCAATGACTATCAATCCCTTCAGGATGATTTCCCCGATGAGGATATAATGCATTTACAACATGAAGATCCTAAGGATGATACGTGGACCATGTACTTTGATGGAGCCTCCAACATGCTTGGACAGGGGATTGGAACAGTATTAATCTCCCCACAAGGAAAGCATATCCCCTTAACGGCAAGACTCAACTTCGACTGTACAAATAACATGGCCGAATACGAGGCTTGCGCGTTAGGAATCCAAGCAGCAATCAACAATGGTATCCTCAAGCTCAAAGTGTTTGGAGATTCGGCTTTAGTCATCCACCAACTGCGAGGTGAATGGGAAGTCCGAAATCCTAAGCTGATACCATATGTTGAGCATATCAAAGACCTGATACAATTCTTTCAAAATGTCGTCTTTGAATATATCCCAAGGGAGGAAAATCAGTTCGCTGACGCCCTTGCCACATTATCATCGATGTTCGCCTTGGATAAGGAGCATGAAATGCCCATCATCAATATCCGGCGGCACGATAAGCAAGCGTTCTGCCTACTGATAGATGAAGCTGTTGACGATCATTTATGGTTCCATGACATCAAACAATATCTGTCAAAAGGGGAATATCCTGATATGGCTAGCGATAATGATAAAAAGCATATCCGAAGAAGGGCCATGGGATTTCTGTTGATTGGAGAAACCCTCTACAAAAAGAATTATGACTCGGTCTTGTTGAGGTGCATAGACCAAGTCGAAGCTCAAAATGTAATCAAAGAAATACATGAGGGGGTTTTCGGTACCCATATTCCCGGGCCTGCAATGGCTAAGAAAATCCTCAGAGCAGGATATTATTGGTCGACCATTGAAAGGGATTGTTACCAATACGTCCGGAAATGCCACAAGTGTCAAGCATACGCCGACAACATTCATATCCCACCAACGCCACTCAATGTGTTGGCTTCACCATGGCCATTCGCAATGTGGGGCATGGATGTTATTGGACCCATCGAGCCAAAGGCATCTAATGGACATAGGTTCATTCTTGTAGCCATTGACTATTTCACCAAATGGGTAGAAGCGGCATCGTATGCTCATGTGACCCGAAAGGTGGTAACATCCTTCATCAGAAAGAATATCATATGCGGATACGGTATTCCCGACAAAATCATCACTGATAATGGATCCAATTTGAATAATAAGATGGTGGAAGAACTGTGCAAAGAGTTCAAAATTCAGCACCACAACTCTTCCCCATATCGACCAAAGATGAATGGGGCAGTCGAGGCAGCCAATAAGAATATCAAGAAGATAGTACAAAAGATGGTTGTCTCATTCAAAGACTGGCATGAGATGCTACCCTTCGCTCTCCATGGTTATAGGACTTCAGTATGTACATCCACAGGAGCTACTCCATTCTCCCTTGTTTATGGAATGGAGGCAGTTCTGCCGATTGAAGTCGAGATACCTTCTCTGAGAGTAATCATGGAAGCAAAACTTTCCGAGGCAGAATGGGTTCAAAGTCGATACGACCAATTGAACCTTATCGAAGAAAAACGACTGAACGCCATATGCCATGGTCAAGCCTACCAAAGGAAGATCAAAAAGGCTTTTGACAAGAAAGTCCATCCTCGAATCTACCATGAGGGAGAGCTGGTGATGAAGAAATTGCTACCAGCTCAAAAGGACAAAATCGGAAAGTGGGCCCCAAATTACGAAGGACCATACGTAGTGAAGCGAGCCTTCTCTGGAGGAGCATTGATTCTCACAGACATGGACGGAGAAGAACTTCGATACCCAGTCAACGCTGACGTGGTAAAGAAGTATTATGCTTGAAGACGTTGCTTGCATCAGCCCGCTAGGATGAAAACCCAAAAAGGGCATCCTAGGCAAAAGTTAGGGCAAAACGAAAAGCCCGCCAGTACAAGGGTACTAGGCAAAACAAAGGCAAAATTATCCCCGCTAGGACATGTCCTAGGCAAAAATTAGGGGCAAAAGAATAAGATGCAAAAAGTAAAGCAAGCAACGATCACTTGAATCGAAAACCGAAGGGCGGTTCAAGTGATAATCTTCTAGAAGCAAGCGTCTTGCAGCATCTACACTCCTGGCTCAGGCATCTCACCTGAAACAACTAGGGAAACGGGAAGGGCAGCAATCACAGATATAATTGTTTAAGCCAAAAATGTATAGCCCACCTCGGCCAGCCATTCTTCAGAAATTCCCTTTGTAAACCTTTCTGTACAAACATTTGAATATCAATAAAATATCCATTTGTTTCTTTTCTCTCTTGACCTTGTGATTATGCCTTTAAATTGATGTTTCTAAAAATTGTACGAAACTCTTAATAATCGGTCAATAAAAGAAAACTGGAGGGGTTCCTATAAAATCTTTAAACTCCTGCATTCAAAGGCTCATGAAAATATTCCCTCGCGTCAATGACAGAAGTTCCTCTAAATAGAAGAAGAGGATAGGGAGAGCCATTCATCTTTCTAAAAAAAAAAAAAAAAAAAAAAAAAATAAATAAATAAAATATATACATATAATAAACAAATAATAAAGCTTGCATTTCGTGCATCACACACATTAGTTGCACATTCAAAGACCTTATCATGAAGCAATTGCATAAAATAGAAAAATAGAAAATTGCTTGTGTATGACAGCAGTCAGCAAAAGCCAAATCAGAAGAAAAAGAAAAATACAGAAAAAGCCGAAAATGAAAAAGGCAAGGATATAGAAAATCCAACAAAAAGATTGCACAGAATAACTGAGCCTGGAGAGGCTTGCCGAAATAATACTCCCGCAGAATAACCGAGCCTGGAGAGGCTTGCCGAAACAATACTCATCAGTTTGTACAGAATAACTGAGCTTGGAGAGGCTTGCCGAAACAATACTCCTCAGTAAACAGAATAATTGAGCCTGGAGAGGCTCGCAGAAATAATACTCCCCAGAGGGAACCTCAACTCATGCTCTTGGATTCAAAATCCCCAGCAAGAGTTATCAAGCAAGATCGTCAAGATCTCCAATGGAAGTATGATCATTCAAGCAGTATATCCAAGTCAAAAAGACTTAAACTTCCTCAGTGAAGATAGCTCTCTAACTCAGGCGTTGAATGAAGCTAAGCCTGCGGAGGCTTCCTAAATAATACTCTGGGATACATAAGATCCCCCATTCCCCAGTCGCCTACTCAGAGGCATCCCTACAAAAGGAGAAAAATCAAAAATATCAATAAGTATTCCCCAAGCGGAATCTGGCACTCAGCCGAACACTGAACTAATCCCCAGTCGCCTACTCAAGAGGCATCCCTACAAAAGGAGAAAAAATAAAAAATCTCAATAAATATTCCCCAAGCGGAATGCGGCATCCAGCCAAGCATCAAACATCAAGATTATTTGCCTAACAGAAGAGGCCAGTCAAGAAATGAATGACAAAATCCCCAGTGGATAAACAGCCTACACAGAGGCTACAAAATCAGAAAATTGAAAAGAGTCACCCGAATAAGGACAACCGGGATACTCCACCAACGTCAAAGGACGTCAGCCAAACAAAAGGCATCGCTCAACTCAAAGAGAGAGCATCTGTGTCCACACCCCAAGGATTCAGAAATTCCCCATGGGTACCAACAATGCAATGCAAGTTGGGGCACAGGAACCTATGAATGACTGCACATCCCCTAGACGGATCCCTGCGTTATCCAGCCCTCAGCGGCACAAAATCAGAAAAAACTGTCAAAGCAGCATAGTGGACTGTGGAGACAAAAATTACCTCAAATCCCTGGAGAGGGTAAACTCGCATTGCCAAAGTGATCAGAAGACACGGACGCAGTCCCTGGAGAGGGTAAACTCGCATTGCCGAAGTGATCAGAAGACACGGACGCAGTCCCTGGAGAGGGCAAACTCAGCTGCCGATGTTAAGACGCAGTCCCTGGAGAGGGTAAACTCGGCTGCCGATGTTAAGACGCAGTCCCTGGAGAGGGCAAACTCAGCTGCCGATGTTAAGACGCAGTCCCTGGAGAGGGTAAACTCGGCTGCCGATGTTAAGACGCGGTCCCTGGAGAGGGTAAACTCAGCTGCCGATGTTAAGACGCAGTCCCTGGAGAGGGCAAACTCAGCTGCCGATGTTAAGACGCAGTCCCTGGAGAGGGTAAACTCAGCTGCCGATGTTAAGACGCAGTCCCTGGAGAGGGCAAACTCAGCTGCCGATGTTAAGACGCAGTCCCTGGAGAGGGTAAACTCAGCTGTCGATGTTAAGACGCAGTCCCTGGAGAGGGCAAACTCAACTGCCGATGTTAAGACGCAGTCCCTGGAGAGGGTAAACTCACCTGCCGATGTTAAGACGCAGACCCTGGAGAGGGCAAACTCAACTGCCAAATGTTAAGCGGCAGAGCCTGGAGAGGCGGTACTCAATCATCAGGGTGATGTTAACACACTGGTGTCTAGCTTCCGGCTCGGGCGTCGAGTGAGGCTAGGTCTGGAGAGACGGTACTCAACCATCAGCGTCATCAGAGGTGCGTTGATGTCCAACTTCCGGCTCGGGCGTCGAGTGAAGTTGACCCTGGAGAGGGTAAACTCAGCTACCGAGGATGTCAGAAGCGCCGAGGTATGCACCCACCTGGAGAGGCTACTCAACAATTTTCCACCGGAAGACATTACAAGTCAGAAGGTCGGCACATCACCCGGACAATTGGGTCAACTCCTTTACTTGTCAGCCGGTACACCAAAAGGCCGTCCGACTAAGTAAAGGGGGGGCAGCTGTTGACCCCTAAAATTGTCCGGGTCGGAAATAAAACTCGAAGACCCTCAAAGATCGAAGGAAAGTCAGCCAGAAGGACTCCTAGAAGACCATAGGATGGCTATCTGTAGGTTTAGAAGTCTTAGAGTAGTTTAAAATAAGGAAGTGGAGGGAATGAAGCCCAATACGGCCGTACTAAACTTAATACGGCCGTATTGAAGCTTCAACACGGCCGCAGTGAACTCAATACGGCGTATTGAAGTTTCTGAAACTTCAATACGGCCGTACTGAAATCAATACGGCCGTATTGAAGCTTCAATACAGCCGCAGTGAACTCAATACGGGCGCATTGAAATTTCTGAATTTCAATACGGCCGTATTGAACTTCAATACGACCGTATTGAAGTTCAAAAATTTCAATACGGCCGTATTGATTCTGTAGCCCGTATTGCGCCTGTTCCCTATAAATATGACGTCAATTGGACGTCATTAGACACTTTCACACTCAGTTTTGACTCCCTCCTTGAGTATTCTGGGGTTTTTGAGCAGTGTTCTGCCCTAGAAATCTCTCTGGGAGTCGATCCGACGAAGTTCTGGAATTCCGAGCACTTAGCTTGGAGATTCGAACCTAGTCGAAGGGAAATCCTCCGGATTTCCATAGTTAAAACTTTATAGGAGGGAGCGAGCGGGCTTGTAGAGCGAGGGAACGCCAAAAAGCTTCCCAGTTTTACAAAATATAAAAGCACGCTTCAAAGGTTTCTTCTTAAAGTCCTTCCTTTTACTGCTTTCTGTGTGCATATTTAAACTGTCATCATGTAGATAGTTAATTTATAATTGCTTAGAATAAATAGGGGTAATTTAGTAATTTTTGCACTGTTATTTTAGAAATAATCTGTCATAGGAAACCCGAAAGGGGCGCTGTGGGGTGCTAACACCTTCCCCACGCGTAACCGACTCCCTTACCCGACTCTGGTTGTAATGGCCGAAGTCGATTTTTGAATCGATTGCCTTATCCTTTTTTCCAATGTTTTGAGTAAAACATTGGTGGCGACTCCACGAACCCTCCTTTTGCGAAAACCACTAATCCATAGAGGGTCCCGCTTGGGATTAATATGGATTGGTGAGACTTTTAATAAATAAATTGGATAAGATCGACAAGGTCTCAGTTTGAGAACAAGTCGTTCTAATAATCCAATACATTTTCAAAACTAAAATAAAAGCGAGCTCGACCGTCTTCGCGACCGCCGAGGCCCGTTTAGGGCCGGTGGCGACAGTAGTAAGGGTGTCACACTAGCTCCAGGAACAAAATCTATTTGATGTTCTATACCCCTAAAAAGAGGTAGTCCTATAGGACTTTCCTTAGGGAATACATCCTCAAATTCTTGTAAAAGCTCTTTTACCCCACTAGGAAGAGTTTCATTTTCAAGTGATGTGGCAATGCACACAAGAGTATTTCTACTAAGGAGTAGATAAGCAAGTTATTCAAGAAGAAGAGTTTTGTTAATTTCATGCTTGTTAGCAAAAATGTTCTTTTTTTGAATGACCTCTAAGGAAGTGTTATTAACTACTTTATCTTTCTCCTTACTCTTGGAAGAATTGTTATTTTCTTATTTTTTTTCTCTTCTTTTATTTTATTTTATTTGAAATTGGTCCTCTACCACTTGTATAGGTGATAACGAAGTAAGTACAAATTTCTTTTCTTTGCATGTGAATCTTATCTCATTAGTATGACCATTGTGTATGAATTTCTTATTAAATTGTCAAGGCCTTCCTAATAAGACATGACAAACTTCCATATGCACTACATCACATGCAACTTGATCTTCATAGTTTCCTATAGAAAACTTGACATTGACTTGTTGATCAACCACCAAATCCCCATCATCATTGACTTGCTAATGAAGCATATAAGGTTTGGGATGAGGAATGATGGTAGGACCTAAATTTTCTACCAACCTAGTGCTACAACAATTGCAACAAGATCCTGATGGAAAACCATCCTTAGAGCTGCATGTGGGACCCATCACTAAGTTCATGGCTAGGAGAGTGGAGGATGATAGAGGAGATACCATGCCTAGAGCCATGCTCATCATAAATGTAGAGTATTGATCATCTCCTAAGCTTTTATATTATTAGTATAGGATTTATTGCCTTTTATTTTAGTTTCTATTTTACCCTTGTATTTTGGGTACCCTAAATGGTAGGATTATTTTATTTGTATTTCCATTTTGCCTTTGTATTATGGGACACTTAGACTAGGATTTAGAAGAACTTCAACTTGTCCATCATGCTCATCTCAAATTCTAACCGCATTAGCTTGGAAGAATCCTTATACATAAATTCATCAGTAGCACCATAAATTATATCATCTACATATATTTGAACTACAATGAAATCTATCCCATACACGTTTCAAAAAAGAGTCATGTCAACTTTACCTCTCACAAAACTATTGCTAAGTAAAAAATTACTTAGTCTATCATACCAAACTCTAGGAGCTTGTTTGAGACCATAAAGAGTCTTTTTGAGTTTAAAAAGTTGTTCTTTAAAATTAGGATTGTCAAAATCTGGAGGTTGTTTGACATAAACTTCCTTCTCAATTATTCATTTAAAAAGGAATTTTTTTACATCCATTGAAATCAATACCTTTTTGCTGATTGTAGCCTTGAGCTACCAAACTAGTCTTATTCCTTACCACTTTACCTTTTTTGCTTTTCTGAATACCCATTTGGTTCCAATCACACTTTAGTGTTTAGGCTTTGGAACTAGGATCTAGACATCATTTCGAATTGATGAAGCTCTTCTTCCATGGAAATGATCTAGTCATTGTCTTCTAATGTTTCATCTATATTCTTTAGTTCTATTTCAGAAACTAGAGCACATGAAGTATTATCTTCGAGATCAAACTTGGTCTTGTTGCCTTTAGTCTTATCGCATAAGATCTAATTTTGAGAATGATAGTTGACAAACTCCCAGTCTTTACAAGGTCTGGTGGATTTGTCTGACTAATTTGTAACATCTGAAGAGTCCATCATCTGATTTGTAACATTTGGTTCTTTCATTTGATCTCTCCAATCTGCAAAGTCTTTTTTTAGATATAATAGTTTCCTATCAGTCATTAATGCATCATTAAAACTTGGATGGATGGATTCTTCTACCACAAAGGTTCTAAAGTTGTAAAATTTATAAGCCTTTGAGGTATTAGAATATCAAAGGAAGATACTTTTGTCCACTTTGAATCAAACTTTTCCAATTGATCCTTAGTGTTTAAGATATAACATTCACATCCAAAAGGATGGAAGTATGATTTGTTGGGTCTTCTTCCCCTCAATAATTCATAGGAAGTCTTGTTTAATAATGGTTTTATCAATATATTTTTTTTTGAATGTAAGATGTTGTGCTCATTACTTCTGTCTAGAAGTGTTTATGGAAAATTATTTTCACAAAGAAGTGTTTTTGCCATTTCTTGTAAAGTCTGATTCTTTCTTTCAATTATCTCATTTTGTTGAGGTGTTCCTGGTGAAGAGAAGTTGTGAAAGATACCATGTTTTCACAAAAGCTTTTGAAATTAGAATTTTCAAACTTAATTCCATGATCACTTCTGATGATAATAATGCAAAAACCTTTTTTAGTTTAAACACTCTTACAAAATATTCCAAAGACCTTAAATGACTCATGTTTATTGCTTAGGAAGTAAACACATGTATATCTAGAATAGTCATCTATAATGACAAATCCATATTTTTTACTCCTAGATTAAGTGTCCTTGTTGGACCAAATAGATCCATATGTAACAACTCTAGTGGTCTAGAAGTGGAAATAATTTTCTTGGCTTTGAAAGATTTTTTAATTTGTTTCCCTTTTTGACATGTTTCATAGAAGATGAGTTTTCCAAGAGATTTCAAGCAGTCTCAGTCTTTTCACTAAACCATTTTTTGGTTATTTTTGAAATATGTTTCATATTGACATGCCCAAGCTTTTTGTGCCAAATCCATTTTTCATTTTCTCTGGATACTAGACATGTTATATTTTATTTGCTCAAACAAGTCAGATTAATCTTAGAGATTATTCTTTCTCTGAGTAGTAAAAAGTACAAATCCATCATCTTACTTGACTATGCATGCATCTTTGTCAAAGACTACCATATACCCACTATCACAAAAGTGACTTATGCTAAGTAGGTTATACTTTAGACCTTCAACATATAGAACGTTATTCATAGTAGGTATAGAGCTTTTACCGATCTTACCTATACCTTTGATTTTTCCTTTTTCACCCCCAAAGAAGACTGATCTTTCATGTGGTTGGAGGTCTAGGAGCATATACCTTTTCTCCTGTCATGTGATGGAAACACCTAGCCATTGATGGATGGAGATGTCAATGGTAGAGTCTCCTTGCTCCAAGGATCATGGATCATCAAGAACTCCTAGCCACCAAGGAGAAAAATAGACGTCCAAAGCAAGAAAGATTGGTGTGATGAATGGAAACTCTTTTAGGTTGGCTCACTCCATGGATAGATGAAGGCCACTCAAGGTTTTCTCACTCAAGGAAGAGATATGAGATAAGCTAGACCGAAAATGACCTAATGACTAAGGAAGGGATTTTAAGGCACAAAGGCTCACTCAATATCATATACTCCAAAGTAATAACAAGGTGGGATGCCTAGGGTACTTATAGAATGAAGGAAAGGAACTAGGGTTGCATTTGGAGTGCATGACCAAGTAATACAAGACTAAATGCACTCAAATGCACCTTAAATGAACCCTAAATGTATGTGTGCCTCATTCCCTCCTAAAAAGACTAAAGTACCCTTTTACCTAAATAAAGAAAAGAAGTGGACATTGACCTCACAAGGTTTAACTCCTAAAATAAATCCTAATTTAAGTGCCCCATAATACAAAGGCAAAATAAAAATGAAAAAATAAATCATACCATCTAGGGTACCCAAAATACAAGGGTAAAATAGAAAATGCAAGTAATAAATCCTATACTAATAATATCAAGGATTAGGAGAGGATCAATACAATACACTCATGATGAGCATGGCTCTATGCATGGTAGCTCCTCTATCATCCTCCATTCTCCTAGCCATAGACCTAGTGATGGGTCCCACATGTAGCTTTAAGGATGGTCCTCCATCATTGTCGCAACCCGAAAATTTCCGATCTCGCGACTAATGGTTTAGACATCCTTTTAAAGGTCTCATTAATTAAGGAATCCCGGACACCAGACTAATCTTTAATTAATGGTTTTGAAAATAGGTTTATGGAGTCGCCACCAATATTTTACTCAAAACATTGGAAAAAGAAAAGGTTTTTTAAGATCCAATAATGGCCTTGATAACCAAAATTGGGTTCGGGGGTCGGTTACGTGTAAGGAAGGTATTAAGCACCCCTACAGCGCCCTCAATCGGTACCCTATGATGAAGTTAACATGATAAGAATTAATAAATTAAATATTAAATCCCCTTTATTAATATTTATTTACATATTGAAAAATTAAATTATACGACTAACCCTAAAATATCTACATGATTGCGTTTATGATGAAAAAAAATAAGAAGTAAAAGAAAGAGAAGAAAATTAAATGAAATACCTCATAGCAAGCTTTGTTAAATCTTCAAATATGGAAAATATAGGTGCTTTGTGGCAACCTTTCACACTACAACAAAATCTTAAGAAATACAAGAGAGAGAAAAAGAGAGAAATTTCGAGCTCTAAGGAGCTTTGGACAAAATTTTTGGGGTCCCTCAGAAATGTGCCCAAGCTGTCTATTTATAGGCTTCAAATAGGGTCCAGAACGGCCTGTTCCGAAATTGGAACGGCCCGTTCTGGATCTGGCCGTTACGTGTTAATTTAGTGTATTGGAACAGCTCGTTCTGAAATCGGAACGGCCCGTTCCAGAGGTGCGTTTAACACATAAATGCCATTCTGGAACGGCCCATTCCAAATTAAGGATTTAAGCCTTTTTTGTTATTTGGAACGGCCCGTTCCAATTTGGGAACGACCCTTTCCAAATGTATGTTTTAGCCTTTTTTTAAGAGCCTGGAACGGCCAGTTCCAATTTTGGAACGGCCCGTTCCAGTTTAGGGTTTTAGGCTCTTTTTGTAAATTGGAACGACCCATTCCAGTTTTGGAACAGCCCGTTCCGGGCTACTAAAACCAGCTTTTTTGGGCTTTTAGCCTTTTGATGTCATGTCCTGTTATTTCCATGATTGGGAGCTCCTTTTCTTGATAATAGACGTCCATTTCTTCATTTGTATGCCCCCCGGACGAAATTGGGTGTCTACAGTTGCCCCTCTTTACTTGTCCTTTGGAATAGCTATGTGTTACTTTTCCAAAGGCAAGTAAAGACGTAGACATTTCGTCCAGGTCTTCTCTTTGTCTCTTTGTGTGATGCTTCTACATTGCTTCCCTTGGATAGCTATATTTGCTCATGTCCTCACCCTTTAGAGGAGTTGCGTACTCTATTGGGTAGCAAGGCTAACGAACTGTACACCTGATCTTCAGTCTTTGAGTAGAAGCTCCATTGTTTCTCTTGTGATAGTGAGGTGAAAATTTGGATCTTCACTCTTGTTTTGACAATAGATACCTTCACATTGTTTCCTTCGGGTAGACGGTGTTCCCTATATCCTTGCCCCATGGAGCAACTGAGTGTTGGATTGTATGCTCTATTAGGTGTCAAGGATGGTGAACCGAAACATCTAGGCTTCAAGATCCATGTGAATGCCCTATGACGCTTGTTATGTCCAAATCTTCTCCTTTACTTCAGTAGTGTAGATGCCCCCACGCCATTTCTTTAGGGTAGATGGTGTTTACCTGTATCCGTGTCCCTAAGAGCAACTGAGTGTTGGTTTATATGCTTCGTCAGGTGATAAGGATGGTAAACCGAAACATCTAGGCTTCTGGTCTTGATGTAGATGCTTCCTACTGCTTCTGCTTGTCTCATGGTAGTGTGTTTCTTTATTTATGGCTTGTTAAAGAGGGAGTATATTCTGAGCTCAGCCTCTCCAAGCTAGACTGATATTTAGGGCTTCAGCCGACCCACTGCTAGTTTTAGGGTCTAGCAACCCTTACCGATCTTGTACTAGTTTTAGGGATCTAGCAACCCTTACCGATCTTGTACTAGTTTTAGGGATCTAGCAACCCTTACCGATCTTGTACTAGTTTTAGGGATCTAGCAACCCTTACCGATCTTGTACTAGTTTTAGGGATCTAGCAACCCTTACTGATCTTGTACTAGTTTTGGGGATCTAGCAACCCTTTCTGATCTTGTACTAGTTTTAGGGATCTAACAACCCTTACTGATCTTGTACTAGTTTTAGGGATCTAGCAACCCTTACTGATCTTATACTAGTTTTAGGGATCTAGCAACCCTTACTGATCTTGTACTAGTTTTAGGGATCTAGCAACCCTTACCGATCTTGTACTAGTTTTAGGGATCTAGCAACCCTTACCGATCTTGTACTAGTTTTAGGGATCTAGCAACCCTTACTGATCTTGTACTAGTTTTGAGGATCTAGCAACCTTTTCCGATCTTGCACTTGATGTCTTCTTGTGGGTGTAGTGGAATGAAAGACTGCCCCTAAGTGAATGGGCAGGAGATGTTTGATGTGCCCCAGTGTTGGTGGGCAGAGAAGTAGATGGCTGACAGGGATTCTAATGTTGCCCCTGCCACTTGAGTATTGTGATGCCTCTCCAGGCGCCTGCTTGTGGTAGTTTTTTTTTTAATTTCATTTTTTATTTAGCTTTGGCTTTTTCATAGTTAAAGCTTGCCTTTTTTGTTATTTTTCTGAATGCTTCGGCTTTTTCAACATTTACGAAGCTTGCCTTTTTCTGTTTTATCTTGTGTTTTCATCATTGGTGGAGGGATCCCATCCCATGATGATGTTATTTGATGAATCTTTATTAATGAGTATTATTTCGGAAGCCACTCCTGGCTTTGGCGAGGAAACCATTCCTAGTCTGGCATTCTCTTGGATCATCTTTCATTTGGTGAAGAAGTGGGGCGTGGTGGCCTCTTCATGCTTATAAACTTGCTTGTTTGGTCAATTTCATTCTATTCCACTGTTGATATGTCTTTGCTTAGTGGGCACATAGAATTACTTGGAGTTGTCGTTTGACACCGCTTTGGGTCATGCTCGTCTATTTTGCTTTTACGATTGCCTTGTCCTGATGACTCCTTCTGACCCATAACAAGTAGAATGCATGGATGCAATGAAAATGCAAGACAGGAATAATTCTTTTATTTATTCCATTTTTTTTGTGTAACGCCCTTCCATATGCCCCTACCTCATATGCATGATATGTAGTTTATGCTCATGTGTTTAGTCCTAAACATGCAATTCAAACTTTTTTTTAATGTCAGGAAATTAACCTGTGCTCGTTAAGGTTAATGTTGACGATTCCTTTTTATCCATACCGTTTGTGATTATCGCCGGGATATGTTCTTTTGAACTCAAGGTTTCAATGGGTCCTTGGTTATCTAGTTGATGTATAGTCAAGCATCTTCAAACTCCTTTCGGGGACGTCTCGGCCTTCCCTCTGCGAGTATTCACTGTGCATTTTCCGTGTATCTTTTTAGTACCATTTTAATGCCATAAGGGTTAAGAGAAAAGAAAGAAGGGATGTTTATATTTGTTTTTTTTTTTCAAAAGGGTTGTTAGAAGGGGTTTTCTCAAAAGGGGTTTTAGAAGAATGGCTAGCCAAGGTAGGCTTTGGTGTTTAGGGTTATCAAACAAAATGTATTTGCTACAAGGAAGTTATCATTATGTTTTAGCCTTTTTGGAAAGTGGAGTGATGACTTGGGGTTGTGCCTTGTTTAGATGATCCCCTGAGCCGCCTTTCGATTTTCAACTCAGGTTGCTGCTTTGACGTCCTGACTTTTACCTAGGTTACTTGAGATGTGTTCCCTAGCAGACACTTTTCTTTTGATCTTTTCTTTTGCCTGGGTTACCCATTTTTACTTGTGGGTTTCCTAGCAGATCTTGCCCTAACTTTTGCGTAGCCCCCTTAGTGGGTTTCCTTCCGGGCCTTCATTTTTTTTTTGCAGCACTCGTGAGGTATGGGATGTCTTTATTTTATCAAACCCTAGTCATGTTTGGATTCATGTGATTACTTTGTTATCCTTTCCATACTATTATCGAATAACATCTTTGTCGCAAATACAACTTGTTTATTAAGGGTTAATGGATGAGGCCTAGAGTGAATATCTAAAGGGAGAAGAGAAATGAAAGAATGTTATGGCATTTAAAACAGTACTTCCAATTTACACGTGCCCCTTTAGCAAAGCTCAAAGGCCCGGGCATGCCCCGAGTTCGTGATTCGTACACAGAGAGATTAACCGAGGTTGCCCCTAGAGAGGCATGGTTGACGATTGGTTGAACTACGTTAAGAACGCATTCCTACTTGCTTGAATGTGGGTGTTTCGACTCAAACCTTTATGGATTCTTGCTTTGTATAGGGAATACTCAAGCCGCCTTTCGGTTTTCAACTCGAGAATACATTGCTTTATATATATATATATATCCCTGACTTTTGCATAGGATGTATCCTATCGGGATTTTGATTCCTTTACCCTAATTTTTGCCTAAGACGCCATTTACGGGTTTCCGTTCTAGCGGGTTTTTGTCATGCAATGCCTTTATTCTTCAATTGGGTTTTGTTGTAATTCCCTAGAAGCAAGGATTCATTCATTCTTGATCATTCCTCCTATCCCAACAGTTATCATTTTCGCATGGGGAACTCTCGGCGTTTGAATCGTCCATTTGGGCATGTTATGCCCCCCTAGTCTTCTTGCACAATGTCGCCACCCGCCGAAACGGACCTTGGCATTCGCGACGATGGTCAAGACTCGTTTTAATTTTTTAAAGTGGTGGATTGTTAGAACGACTTATTCTCAAACTGAGACCTTGTCGAACTAACAATTTTATTAAATGATTCACCAATCCATGTTAATCCCAAGCGGGACCCTCCATGGATTAGTGGTTTTCGCAAAAGGAGGGTTCTTGGAGTCGCCACCAATGTTTTACTCAAAACATTGGAAAGAGATTTAAGGCAATTGATTTTTATAAATCAACCTTGGCCATTACAACCAGAGTTGGGTAAGGGAGTCGGTTACGCGTGAGGAAGGTGTTAGCACCCCACAGCGCCCCTTTCGGGTTCCCTATGACGGATTATTTCATAAATAACAGTGTGAAATTACTAAACTACCCCTATTTATTATAAGCGATTATAACTTAAATATCTACATGATGACAATTTTAAATATGCAGCAATCAGAAAGCAGAAAAAGAAGGGATTTTAGAAAAGAAACCTTTGAAGCGTGCTTTTATATATATCAATGAAGTCTAGGAGGCTTTTTGGCGCTCCCTCCCTCTACAAGCTCGCTCGCTCCTTCCTAAAAAATAATTTTTACTATGGAAATCCAAAAGATTTCCCTTCGACTAGGTTCGAGACTCAAGCAAATGGCTCGTGACTCAAGAACTTCGTCGGATCGACTCTCAGAGCGATTTCTAGGGCAGAACACTGCTCAAACACCCCAGAACACTCAAGGAGAGAGTCAAAACTGTGTGGAAAAGTGTCCAATGACGTCCAAATGACGTCTTATTGTCGCCACCGGCCCGAAACGGGCTTTCGGCATTCGCGAAGGATGGTTGGACTCTTTTATTTGTTTAAAAATATGGATTGCTAGAATGACTTATTCTCAAACTGAGACCTTGTCAAACGAGTAATTTTATTAAAAGGCTCACCAATCCATGTTAATCCCAAGCGGGACCCTCCATGGATTAGCGGTTTTCATAAAAAGGAAGGTTCTTGGAGTCGCCACCAATGTTTTACTCAAAACATTGGAAAAAGATTTAAGGCAATTGATTTTTATAAATCAACCTTGGCCATTACAACTAGAGTTGGGTAAGGGAGTCGGTTACGTGCGGGGAAGGTGTTAGCACCCCACAACGCCCCTTTCGGGTTCCCTATGACAGATTATTTTTAAAAATAATAGTGTGAAATTACTAAATTACCCCTATTTATTCTAAGCAATTATAAATTAACTATCTACATGATGACAGTTTAAATATGTACACACAGAAAGCGGTAAAAGAAGGGACTTTAAAGAAATAAACCTTTGAAGCGTGCTTTCTTATATATCTTGACAGAAATTGGGAAGCGTTTTGGCGTTCCCTCCCTCTACAAGACCGCTCGCTCCCTCTTATAAAATTTTAACTATGGAAATCCGGAGGATTTCCCTTCGACTAGGTTCGAGACTCAAGCAAATGGCTCGTGACTCAAGAACTTCGTCGGATCAACTCTCCGAGTGATTTCTAGGCAGAGCACTGCTCAAAAAAACCCAGAATACTCCAGAAGAGGGTTAAAACTCAGTGTCAAAGTGTAGAATGACATCCAAATGACGTCTTATTTATAGGGAACAGGCGCAATACGGGCCCTGGAGTCAATACGGCCCGTATTGAAGTTTTGAACTTCAATACGGCCGTATTGAGTTCAGTGCGGCCGTATTGAAGTTCAGAAACTTCAATACGGCCGTATTGAGTTCAGTGCGGCCGTATTAAAGTTCAGAAACTTCAATACGGCCGTATTGAGTTCAGTGCGGCCGTATTGTAGTTCAAAATGTTCAATACGGCCGTACTGAACTTTTGGGAGGCCGTATTGGGCTTCATTCCCTCCACTTCCTTATTTTGAGCTATTCTAAGACTTCTAAACCTACGAATAATCATCCTAGGGTCTTCCAGGGTCTTCTAGGAGTCCTTCCGGCTGACTTTCCTTCGGTCTTCGAGAGTCTTCAAGCTTTATTTCCGACCCGGACAATTTTAGGGGTCTACAGCTGCCCCCCCTTTACTTAGTCAAACGGCCTTTTGGTGTACCGATTGACAAGTAAAGGAGTTGACCCAATTGTCCGGGTAATACACCAACCTTCTGACTTGTAGTGTCTTCTGGTGAAAAATTGCTGAGTAGCCTCTCCAGGTTTTGTGCATACCTCGGTGCTCTGGACATCTGGGTAGCTGAGTATCGCCTCTCCAGGCTTGTGCATACCTCGGTGCTCTGGGCATCTGGGTAGCTGTGTACCGCCTCTCCAGGCTTTTTGCATACCTCGGTGCTCTGGACATCTGGGTAGCTGAGTATCGCCTCTCCAGGCTTGTGCATACCTCGGTGCTCTGGACATCTGGGTAGCTGAGTATCGCCTCTCCAGGCTTGTGCATACCTCGGTGCTCTGGACATCTGGGTAGCTGAGTATCGCCTCTCCAGGCTTTGTGCATACCTCGGTGCTCTGGACATCTGGGTAGCTGAGTATTGCCTCTTAGGCTTTGAGATGATTTTGTCTCCACAGTCCACGATGCTGCTTCGACGATTTGATTTTGATTTTGGTGCCGCTGAGGGCTGGATAACGTAGGGATCCGTCTAGGGGATGTGCAGTTACTCATAGGTTCTTGTGTCCCAACTTTCCTTTGCATAGTTGGTGCCCATTGAGGAATTTCTGTTTCCCTGGGGTGTAGACACGAAGATGCTCTTTCTGAGATGAGCGGTGCCTTATGATTGGCTGACGTCCTTTCGACGTTGGTGGAGTATCCCGGTTATCCTTATTCGGGTGACTCTTTTTGATTTTTTTTTGATTTTTGTTGCCTTTGTGTAGGCTGTTATCCGCTGGGGGATTTTGTCGTTGATTTTGATTAGCCTCTTCTGTTAGGCATATCATCTTGATGTTCAATGATTGGCTGAAAAGCCAAATTCCGCTTGGGGAATTGTTATTGATCTTTTGGATTTTTGCTTTTTGTAGGAATGCCTCTGTGTAGGCGACTGTGGATTTGAAGTTCTTATGTATCCCAGAGTATTATTTAGAAAGCCTCTTCAGGCTTAGCTTCACTCATTGCTTGAGTTGGAAAGCTATTTTCCACTGGGGAAGTTTAAGTCCTTTCGACTTGGATATTCTGTTTAGATGATCAAGCCTCCCTTGGGGAATTTTGCTGATCTTGGTTTGATAGCTTTCACCGGGGAATTTGGCCCGTGAGTGGAAGCTGAGATATCTCTGGGGAGTATTATTTCGACGAGCCTCTCCAGGCTCAATTATTCTGTACAATTTGTCGAGTATTATTTCGGTGAGCCTCTCCAGGCTCAATTATTCTGTACGAGTATTATTTCGGCAAGCCTCTCCAGGCTCAATTATTTTGTATGAGTATTATTTCGGCAAGCCTCTCCAGGCTCAGTTATTCTGAGAGTATTATTTCGGCAAGCCTCTCCAGGCTCAGTTATTCTGAGAGTATTATTTCGGCAAGCCTCTCCAGGCTCAGTTATTCTGCTCATTTATTCTGTATGAGTATTATTTCGGCAAGCCTCTCCAGGCTCAATTATTCTGAAAGAGTATTATTTTGGCAAGCCTCTCCAGGCTTAGTTATTCTGAAAGAGTATTATTTTGGCAAGCCTCTCCAGGCTTAGTTATTCTGATGAGGGAGTATTATTTCGGCGAGCCTCTCCAGGCTCAGTTATTCTGTACGATGTGGAATCTTTGTCTTTTTTTTTTGTCGACTTTTGACTTTTTCTGTATTTTTTGCCTTTTTTGTCTTTTTTTGGCTTTTTCTGTATTTTTTCCTTTTTGTCGTTTTTTGGCCTTTTCTGTTGACTGCTGTCATACACAAGCAATTTTTCTATTTTTTCTATTTTATGCAATTGCCTCATGATAAGGTCTTTGAATGTGCAACTAATGTGTGTGTGATGCACAAATGCAAGTTTGATTATTTTATTAATGCTTTTTAGAAAAATGAATGGCTCTCCCTATCCTCCTCTTCTTGGAGGAATTTCTGTCGTCGACGTGAGGGAATATTTTTGTGAGCCTTTTATGCAGGAGATTATGGATTTTATAGGAACCCCTCCAATTTTCTTTATTGACCAATTATTAAAGGAATTTCGTACAATTTTTATGAAATACCAATTTAGAGGCATAATCACATGGTCAAGAGAGAAGAGAAATGAATAGATATTTTATTGATATTCACAAATGTTTTTACAGAAAGATATACAGAAGGAAATTTCTGAAGAATGGCTGGCCAGGGTAGGCTATATACATTGGGCTTAACAATTATATCTGTAATTGTTGCTCTTTACGTTCCCCTAATTGCTTCGGCCTGAGCCAGGAGTGTAGATGCTGCAAGACGCTTGCTTCTAGAAGATAATCACTTGAACCGCCTTTCGGTTTTCGATTCAAGCGATTGATAAATCATGATTTGATATGTATCTTTTCCTTTAATTTAGCTATTTTACATTCCATCCATGGCTAATTATAGGATTTAGATAGATATGTGTGTTGTTGGGCCTAATTGGATAGTTGGGAATTATTATTCTAAATTTTGCTGTTTTTGGGCTGATGAACATGTCTCGGTTTTCAGGCCATAACTTGGGCTGTGGTGATCCAAATGGAGCAAACTTGGTGGCCCTGGAAAGCTGAGACAAAGACCTAAAACTTTGCAGAAGGCGCCGTTGGCAACTTCGATCATCTAGAAGGCCAAATCCGGTGATCAATAATCGGTGCGGAAAAGAATATGGAATCCAACTCATCCCACCAACAACACCAAATCATCCCACCACCTACACAACTCATCCCATTTCGTTTTGTCTACACTTTTTCCCATTATTTTACAGTTTTTATGTGTTGTATGAAGGCTATAAATAGGCCTTCATTTCTCCATTGCAAGATGTCCCAAACACCTTCAAATAAGTTACTCTTGGGTGTTCTTCTACCTCCCTTTCTTCTTCTTCTTCTCAATTTCTTCTTAGTCTTTCTTGTTATTTAATGTTATAATGTCTTTTAATTTTATGGATAGCTAAGTTTCTAATTCAGCTTGTGGTAATAAGTTCTAATGGATTTTGAGGTTTGAAGAAAATTTTGTGTATCCTCAACTCTTAATAATTGAATTTATCTTTATCTTTCTATCTTGTTTATGCTTATATAATTGAATTTGAATTGATCACTTAAATTCATTACATAAGACGTTCTCATTAACTCCTTGAACTAAGACCTATGTGATGCTTACTTACATTGGACTTAAGAAGGAATGCAAGACCAAGAATTATGTGACGCTTGTTTACATTAATTTTGAGAAAGACAAAGGAATATTCATGGACTTAATTGATTGACTCATTAATTGTTTGCCGATTCAAGGACTTAGAGTTTAACTAGGGATTAAATGTGAATGAATAATTCTAACCTTGTTAACTCGAATCATGTTTGCTTAAACATTTGAAGAATCTCCTAAATTAATTGACGCTTGATTGGTTAACTTTGGGACAAGCAAGAATTGATTAATTAAGTTCTCCAATGGATGGCTTGTTGGATTCTTGGACTTAGAGACCAAATAGGGATTAAAATTGGACGCTTGATCCTAACCTAATGGACTCAAATAATGTTCGCTTGAACTTTGGAAAGAATCTATTTAAGTTTTGTTGGTGCTTAACTAATTGAACTTAAATGCAAGAATTTAATTATTAGTTGAGATTGAGATTTTGAACCAAGGATAAATCCAAAGAACGAAAATCCACAAGTTGAAGTTTTTATCATCTAAGTTTATTATTCAACTTCTTGTTCTAAAAATTATATCAAACTCCAAACCCCCCCGCTTTTTTTTCCAAAATTTTGTTAATACTGCTAATATAATAAAAAGAATTTCCTTTGATCCTCGAGAGACGACTTTGGGGCACTACTGTGCTACAAGTTTAAACTCATTTTACATTTGTGTTTGATAGAGGCTTCGACAACCTCTCGTCAAATTGGCGCCGTTGCCGGGGATTAAAGGTGTCATTTTGTTATATTAGATATCTTTCATTTTATTTTATTTTCATTTTCTCTTTGTATTTTTGTATAGTGTATGACAAGATCTTCTACTAGTCCTTTACTTGATTTGGATCCTGAAATTGAAAGAACACTAAGGATAACTAGAAGAAGACTTTTTAGAAATACTTCTAATAATCAAAACAATAACATGGCTGATAATAGGACACTAAAACAATTGGCTGCACCTGATGTTTCAAATCCACCTTTATGCATTCAATTTTCTGCTGATGAGGATGACTGTGAACTAAAATCAAGTTTAGTTCATTTGTTACCCAAATTTCATGGACTTTCAGGTGAAGATCCCCACAAGCACTTGAAAGAGTTTCATGTTGTATGTTCAACCATGAAACCCGCTGGTAGCAATGAAGAAAGCATAAAGTTGAAAGCATTCCAGTTTTCACTAGTTGATGCAGCCAAGGAGTGGTTGTATTATCTCCCTCCTAAAAGAGTCACATGGGATGAAATGAAGAGACTGTTTCTAGAAAAATACTTTCCTGCTTCTAGAACTGCAGCCATAAGAAAGAGCATATGTGGCATCAAGCAAATGAATGATGAAACACTACATGACTATTGGGAGAGATTCAAGAGGCTATGTGCAAGTTGTCCACAACATCAAATCAGTGAGCAACTTCTAATTCAATACTTTTATGAAGGTCTCCTACCAATGGATAGAAGCATGATCGATGCTGCTAGTGGTGGTGCTCTAATGGATAAAACTCCTGCTGCTGCCAAAGACTTGATTGCAAATATGGCAGCCAGCACACAACAATTCGGTGCAACAAGAGGAACTAGTTCAAGGTCAGTAAATGAGGTACAATTATCTAGTACTGAACATCAAAGACTAGAGAATAGATTAGATGAATTGACCTCTTTGGTGCGAGGATTGGCCATGATGAAACAAGCGCCTGCTAAACTCTGTGGCATTTGTGCTTGTCCCTCTCATCCAACTGATGCATGCCCTCAGCTACAAGAAGATAATCCTGAAGAAGTAGCTGCTGTAAATAACTTCCCAAATTCCTCACAACCAAGAAATGACCAAGCCAGAAATAACTTCAATCCCAGATACAATGATCATCCTGGTTTCAGATGGAGCAACAACAACACATCACAACAACAACCATTTCCAAATAGGCAACCTTTCCAACAAGCTCCAAGGCAGTCAATGCAACAACCACAACAACAACAAAATAACCCTTCCTTGGAGGACCTTGTCAAACAAATGGCTATGCAAAACTTGCAATTCCAACAAAGAACTGATGCTAGCATTCAAAACTTGGAAAAGCAAGTAGGACAAATGGCATCTTCCATAAGCCAACTTCAAGCACAAGGATCAAGTAAGTTGCCTTCTCAAACTATTCCTAATCCTACAGGAAATGTTAGTGCCATCACACTTAGATCTGGAAAGACTGTGGAAGTTAAAAATGATGTGAAACCTGCCACTGCATCTGAGAAATCTGAAAACAAGGAGAAGCAATCTTTCCAGTCAAAGGATGAAGAGCCAAGCATTCCACTACCCTTTCCACAAAGAGTTTTACAAACTAGGAAAGCTGAAGCTGAAAAAGATAAAGAATTGCTTGAGACTTTCAGAAAGGTAGAAGTAAACATTCCTCTGCTAGATGCAATCAAACAAATCCCTAGATATGCCAAATTCTTGAAGGAAATGTGCACCCATAAAAGAAGGCTGAAAGGGAATGAAAAAATAAGTCTGGGAGAGAATGTTTCTGCTATCATTCAACCAATGCCTCAGAAATGCAAGGATCCAGGTACGTTCACTATCCCTTGTACAATAGGTAATTGCATATTTGAAAATGCCATGTTAGACTTAGGTGCATCTATCAATGTCATGCCTATGTCTATCTTTAAATCTTTGGGGCTTGGTCCTTTAATTCCAACTGGTGTGGTGATTCAACTTGCAAATAGAAGTAGTACTTACCCTTCAGGATTAATTGAAGATGTCTTAGTTAGAGTAGGAGAACTAATTTTTCCTGCTGACTTTTATATCCTAGAGATGGAGGGTGAAACTACAACTAAGGTACCAATCATTTTAGGTAGACCTTTTCTTAAAACTGCAAAAACAAAAATAGATGTGCATGCTGGAACTCTTTCCTTAGAGTTTGGTGATAATATAGTCAAGTTCAACATTCTAGATGCCATGAAACACCCTAGGGAAGAACACTCTGTATTTCACATTGATTTGTTGGATGACTTGGTTGATTGTTATGCACATGACCATTTATGCATTGAATTTCCTGACATACATGATCTTGATGATACCATAAATTGTCATTCATGCATAAACAATAAATCAGAATGTGCTGCTTGTACTGAAATAGAAGAATTTTTAAGCACTAAAAATTTTGCTGAGGAATATAAAAAAGAAAAATATGCAGAAATTTTAGCTGCAGAATTGATAACAACAAACAGAATGTTGCCCTCCATTGTGCAACCACCAGCATTAGAGCTAAAACCGCTTCCTGATCATTTGAAGTATGCTTACCTTGAAGAAGGTTGTAAACTTCCGGTCATTGTTGCAAAAGACTTAGATGCTGAACAAGAAAGGATGTTGTTACAAGTTTTGAAGGACAACAAAAAGGCAATAGGGTGGACACTTGCAGATCTCCCTGGAATCAGTCCTTCTACCTGTATGCATCGGATTCTCCTTGAAGAAGATGCTAAACCAGTAAGGCAACCTCAAAGGAGACTTATTCCTCAAATTTTGGAAGTAGTAAAGAAAGAGATATCTAAGTTGCTCCAAGCAGGTATCATATATCCTATCTCTGATAGCAAATGGGTAAGTCCTGTTCAAGTTGTTCCAAAAAAATCTGGAGTGATTGTAGTAGCAAACAAAGACAATGAACTAATTCCAACGAGAGTGCAAAATAGTTGGAGAGTTTGCATTGACTATAGAAAATTGAACCAAGCCACAAGAAAAGATCACTTTCCGTTGCCATTCATTGATCAAATGCTTGAACGATTGGCTGGGAAATCCCATTACTGCTTCTTGGATGGATACTCAGGATACTTCCAAATCCACATAGCACCTGAAGACCAACATAAGACCACATTCACTTGTCCTTTTGGAACTTTTGCATACAGAAGGATGCCATTTGGCCTATGCAATGCTCCTGGTACTTTTCAGAGATGTATGGTAAGTATTTTCTCTGAATTTCTAGAAGATTGTATGGAAGTTTTTATGGATGATTTCACTGTCTATGGGTCTTGTTTTAAAACATGTCTAGATAATTTATCCAAGGTGCTACACAAATGCATTGACTCTAATCTTGTCTTGAATTTTGAAAAATGTCATTTCATGGTAAAACAAGGCATAGTTCTAGGTCATGTCATTTCTGAAAGAGGTATTGAGGTAGATCCTGCTAAAGTAGAAGTTATTTCTAGTTTATCTTACCCCGCATGCGTGCGGGAAGTACGTTCCTTTCTTGGTCATGCAGGATTTTATAGGCGCTTTATCAAAGACTTCAGCAAGATAGCATTGCCACTGTCTCGCTTGCTACAAAAGGATGTTGAATTCAATTTTGACCAAAAGTGCAAGGAGGCATTCCATACACTGAAGAAAGCTTTGACAAGCACGCCTATAATACAACCACCATACTGGACACTCCCTTTTGAACTAATGTGTGATGCATCCAACTATGCTCTGGGAGCAGTTTTGGCCCAAAGAATGGGCAAGGCACCTCATGTCATATATTATGCTTCTAGAACTTTGGATGCTGCACAAGCCAATTACACTACCACAGAAAAGGAACTTTTGGCTATTGTTTTTGCATTAGACAAATTTCGATCTTATTTGCTAGGTTCCAAGGTGATAGTGTTCTCTGATCATGCTGCTTTGAAGTTCCTACTAAAAAAACCAGATGCAAAACCTAGGTTACTACGGTGGATGCTTTTACTCCAAGAATTTGATTTGGAAATAAGAGATAAAAGTGGAGCTGAAAACTTGGTTGCTGATCACTTGAGCAGAATTGAACAACCACTTGATCCGATACCCATACATGATACTTTTCCTGATGAGCAATTGTTGAAAGTTCAGACAATCATTCCATGGTTCGCCGATTTGGTAAACTTTCTTGTTGCTAATGTTCTGCCTAAAAAAGCATCTAAATCTTACATTGCTAAATTAAAGAGTGATGCAAAATATTTTGTATGGGATGATCCTTATCTTTGGAAATATGGTAGTGACCAAATAATTAGGAGATGCATACCTGATCATGAAATTCACTCTATTCTTAGCTTTTGTCATAATCATGCATGTGGTGGTCATTTTGGTCCCCAACGAACAGCTAGGAAAATTTTGGAATCAGGATTTTATTGGCCTACTATTTTCCATGATGCATATCAATTTTGTAAAACTTGTGAACAATGTCAAAGGACTGGTAATATAACTCGAAGGAATGAGATGCCCCAACAACCTATGTTATTTTGTGAAATTTTTGATGTTTGGGGTATAGACTTCATGGGTCCATTTCCCACATCCTTTGGTTTTGTTTACATTTTACTTGCTGTTGATTATGTATCCAAGTGGGTGGAAGCTAAAGCCACTCGAACTGATGATTCAAAAGTTGTTGTGGATTTTGTTAGGTCTAACATTTTCTGCAGATTTGGCATTCCAAGAGCCATCATCAGTGATCAAGGGACGCATTTTTGCAACCGCAATTTGGAAAGCCTCTTGAGAAAATATGGTGTTGTACATAAAACTGCTACACCGTATCATCCTCAATCAAATGGACAAGCTGAGGTGTCAAATCGAGAGATAAAACAAATTTTGGAGAAAACAGTCCAACCAAACAGAAAGGATTGGAGCAAGAGACTTGAAGATGCTCTGTGGGCTTATAGAACTGCATACAAAACACCAATTGGGATGTCACCTTTTCGATTGGTCTTTGGTAAAGCATGTCACCTTCCAGTGGAAATTGAGCATAAGTCATATTGGGCAGTAAAACAATGCAACTTAGCTTATGACAAAGCTGGCATGGAAAGAAAGTTGCAATTACAAGAACTTGAAGAGATTCGCTTAGAGGCTTATGAGAACTCAAAAATGTACAAAGAGAAGACCAAAATTATCCATGACAAAATGATATCAAGAAAGGAATTCTCTGTTGGACAAAAAGTTCTTCTTTACAATTCTCGCCTCAAGCTGATGCCCGGAAAGCTTCGTTCCAGATGGATAGGACCTTTTGTAGTTACTGATGTGTTCCCTCATGGAGCAGTAGAGATCAAGAGTGAATTATCACAAAATAAATTTAAGGTCAATGGCCACAGACTAAAAATTTTTCATACAAGTGAAGGATACCAAGAGCAAACTGTTGAGGAACTCAGCTTGCATGATCCATTCCAACCTCCATAAATGAGGGAGTTTCTTTATCCTCTCCTTTTATTTCACTTGTCATAATTTACATTGCATAACATTGAGGACAATGTGAGATTTAAGTGTGGGGGGGATTATTCATTATATGTTTTTGTTATTTTGGGTTTTATGTTTGGTTGTTATGTAAAGTTTTGCATGTTTCTCTTTGATTTCTGGGTTTTGATAGTTTTTAGGCACTTGCTTCACTCTAAGATATGAGTTACTTGATGTTACATGGATTGAAATCCCTGTCTTTCTATGCTTGTAAAGTTGATTATGAGGTTTGAGAGGTTGAATTGAAGGTGACAGATATAGCCTGTGTGAGGAATTAAGCCATTCTCTATTCTTTCTTGTGTGATATGCCTCTTGATTACTTGCACAATTGCCTTGTCTTGACTCTATTTGATACTTCTTGATTCACATGCATGTATGGATATGATTAAGGCATTTTTGTTCCTATAAGCCTCTAGCCAAATAAGCCTACCTTGAATTAACTCCTTTGATAACCCCTGCTAAGCCTATTTACCCTTCTTTGTTTGAAGCTCATTACAAGCCTTAAGTGAAAAACCAAGATCACCTTAACCTTAGGGAATTTTGGAGCTTTGGAATAGTTTTGGGAATAAATTCTTGAATAAGTAAGGGATGTATCATTGGTTATTAAATTTTGGCTAGTTAATTCTTCCTGTTGTATATGTCTTAGTGTTTCATGATGTGTGAAAAAAAAAAAAAAACAAAACAAAACAAAACAAAACAAAACAAAACAAAACAAAACAAAACAAAAAAAAAAAAAAAAAAAATTTGTTTGAGGAAAAGGAAAATAATTGGTGTTGGAGGTGTATTAGCAATTTTTGGGTTTGCTCTTATGCTTATTTCATACTTATTCCCCATTGCTCCTATAGTTCCTCTGGTTTATAGCTACTTATCCTAAATTTTATCTCACCTTGTCCTTATTACAACCCTGAAAAGACCTTATGATCCTTTTGTGCATGTTTATTGGGCATTGATTTTAGAGGCTTGCCAAATCTATCTGTTGCTTGTTTTTCATGAGTGCTTTGAGAGTATACAGTTGCCTGGACATTTGAGAGATACAGTAATATAGTGCATCTTGTGAGGTTCTATTGCTTTTGATTCACCTCTTGAGCTGATTAATTATCTTGCCATGCCTTGAAATGCTTGGATAATTTCCATAAGTGTCTAGTTTCTCTGACTCTTTTTGTGTTGGATATTGTCTACTCCTTTTCTTTTCCCAGGATTCATTGAGGATTGCGTAAATCTGTTTGTTTTCTTGTGTGTATTGATGTCTATATTTCTTTCTATCTTTGGAATTGTTCTCTACTTTGCTTTCATGATTTTGCCCAGGAGTGCAAAAAGCTAAGTGTGGGGGTATTTGATAAATCATGATTTGATATGTATCTTTTCCTTTAATTTAGCTATTTTACATTCCATCCATGGCTAATTATAGGATTTAGATAGATATGTGTGTTGTTGGGCCTAATTGGATAGTTGGGAATTATTATTCTAAATTTTGCTGTTTTTGGGCTGATGAACATGTCTCGGTTTTCAGGCCATAACTTGGGCTGTGGTGATCCAAATGGAGCAAACTTGGTGGCCCTGGAAAGCTGAGACAAAGACCTAAAACTTTGCAGAAGGCGCCGTTGGCAACTTCGATCATCTAGAAGGCCAAATTCGGTGATCAATAATCGGTGCGGAAAAGAATATGGAATCCAACTCATCCCACCAACAACACCAAATCATCCCACCACCTACACAACTCATCCCATTTCGTTTTGTCTACACTTTTTCCCATTATTTTACAGTTTTTATGTGTTGTATGAAGGCTATAAATAGGCCTTCATTTCTCCATTGCAAGATGTCCCAAACACCTTCAAATAAGTTACTCTTGGGTGTTCTTCTACCTCCCTTTCTTCTTCTTCTTCTCAATTTCTTCTTAGTCTTTCTTGTTATTTAATGTTATAATGTCTTTTAATTTTATGGATAGCTAAGTTTCTAATTCAGCTTGTGGTAATAAGTTCTAATGGATTTTGAGGTTTGAAGAAAATTTTGTGTATCCTCAACTCTTAATAATTGAATTTATCTTTATCTTTCTATCTTGTTTATGCTTATATAATTGAATTTGAATTGATCACTTAAATTCATTACATAAGACGTTCTCATTAACTCCTTGAACTAAGACCTATGTGATGCTTACTTACATTGGACTTAAGAAGGAATGCAAGACCAAGAATTATGTGACGCTTGTTTACATTAATTTTGAGAAAGACAAAGGAATATTCATGGACTTAATTGATTGACTCATTAATTGTTTGCCGATTCAAGGACTTAGAGTTTAACTAGGGATTAAATGTGAATGAATAATTCTAACCTTGTTAACTCGAATCATGTTTGCTTAAACATTTGAAGAATCTCCTAAATTAATTGACGCTTGATTGGTTAACTTTGGGACAAGCAAGAATTGATTAATTAAGTTCTCCAATGGATGGCTTGTTGGATTCTTGGACTTAGAGACCAAATAGGGATTAAAATTGGACGCTTGATCCTAACCTAATGGACTCAAATAATGTTCGCTTGAACTTTGGAAAGAATCTATTTAAGTTTTGTTGGTGCTTAACTAATTGAACTTAAATGCAAGAATTTAATTATTAGTTGAGATTGAGATTTTGAACCAAGGATAAATCCAAAGAACGAAAATCCACAAGTTGAAGTTTTTATCATCTAAGTTTATTATTCAACTTCTTGTTCTAAAAATTATATCAAACTCCAAACCCCCCCCCCTTTTTTTTTCCAAAATTTTGTTAATACTGCTAATATAATAAAAAGAATTTCCTTTCATCTTCGAGAGACGACTTTGGGGCACTACTGTGCTACAAGTTTAAACTCATTTTACATTTGTGTTTGATAGAGGCTTCGACAACCTCTCGTCAGCGATCGTTGCTTGCTTTGCTTTTACATCTTATTCTTTTGCTCCTAACTTTTGCCTAGGACGTATCCTAGCGGGGATAATTTTGCCTTTGTTTTGCCTAGTACCCTTGTACTGGCGGGCTTTTATTTTTCCCTAATTTTTGCCTAGGACGCCCTTTTCGGGTTTTCATCCTAGCGGGCTTATGCAAGCAACGTCTTCAAGCATAATACTTCTTTACCACGTCAGCGTTGACTGGGTATCGAAGTTCTTCTCCATCCATGTCTGTGAGGATTAATGCTCCTCCTGAGAAGGCTCGTTTTACCACGTACGGTCCTTCGTGATTTAGGGCCCACTTTCCAATTTTGTCCTTTTGAGTTGGTAGTAATTTCTTCATTACCAACTCTCCCTCATGGTAGACTCAAGGGTGGACTTTTTTGTCAAAAGCCTTTTTGATCTTCCTCTGATAGGCTTGACCATGGCATATGGCGTTCAGCCGTTTCTTTTTGATAAGGTTCAACTGGTCGTATCGGCTTTGAACCCATTCTGCCTTGGAAAGTTTTGTTTTCACGATTACCCTTAGAGAAGGTATCTCGACTTCGACGAGTAGAACTGCCTCCATCTCATAGATGAGGGAGAATGGAGTAGCTCCTGCAGACGTGCGTACTGAAGTCCTATAGCCATGAAGAGCGAAGGGTAACATCTCATGCCAGTCTTTAAATGAGACAACCATCTTTTGCACTGTTTTCTTGATGTTCTTATTGGTTGCCTCGACTGCCCCATTCATCTTTGGCCGATATGAGGAAGAGTTGTGGTGTTGGATCTTGAATTCTTGGCACAGTTCTTCCACCATTTTGTTGTTCAGATTAGATCCATTATCAGTGATGATTTATTTCTCCATGCTTCCACTAGATTATTCTAAAATCTTTTGGGACAAGAGAGAAAAGAAGGGAAAGATATTCTTGTTCTGAAGTTTGTGTTTTAGAGGGGATTTATTTTTCAAAAATGGTTTTTGTAAGAATGGATGGCCGAGGTAGGCTTATGTGTTTAGGCTTGTTTGATTAAACACTTATGAAGTTAAGAAAATCTTTGTTTATTGACGTTGTGATTTTGACAACTTGGATAGCTTCTCTTGAACCTTTCTTTTTGAATTCGGCTCGTGGTACCATCATGGATTTCTTTTGTTTTTTGATTGTCCTTATTTTTGCCTGAAACACCCTTTTGTGGTGTTTTAGCGGACTTTTATTTTTGTTTATTTTTGCAACCCTAACTTTTGCCTAGGTCACCCTTTCGTGAGATTCCTAGCGGGTTCTTTGCTCTTATTTTGAGCAGCCCCCTTTTTTGGGTTTCCTGCCGAGCTTCTTTTATTATAAAGGATTTCTTTTTATCCATGATGGCACTTGTCGAGGCCAAGGGAAAATGCTCCAAGTTGTCACACACACTTCCACATAAAAATGATGTGGGTTTATTATTATTAAGATGATTTTAACCTCATTCATGTTTATTCAAACAGGGTTAAAAAAAATGTGGTTTAGAATTTTATTATAAGCAAGAAAAGAAGCAATGAGAAAGAATGATTTTATTATAATCATAGTGGAAACATGTGTCCTTATTTCATCACTGATATGGGTCCCAATATTGACCTCTTTTATCTTTCGGTCCTGCCCCAAATTCACGGTCTCTAATTTCTCTTGACACGGTTGGAGTAGACGAGTTTCTTGATCTAGCAGTCTTTGCAGATCCGGAGAGATGGTCTCCCCATCACTGTCCAACTCAACCCATTCATCCTCAACTTTTGGATCCCGGTCAGAGCGAACAATTACAGACATAATTATTTTATTGGTTCTGTTTAGGTTTAGAATTATTAATGTTAATGAGGAAAGAGAGAAAAGAACAAAAGAGAGAATGATATGTGAAAAATGCCTCTTTATTGATATGTATTAAAACTGTACAAAAACCCTTATTTACATGAAAAGGTTTTCATGATCTCGGGTACTGATCATGAGTCCCTAAAAGAAGAATATGGGGGGGGGGTCCTATCGTGGCTTGTTCTTCTCTCTACTCCTGCTGCGGCAAAGGATTCTTGCTCACGTTGGGCGCTGTCGAATCGAAAGTGACCCACCCAGCATCGATAAGGTCTTGGACCTTATATTTGAGAACTCTACAGTTCTCCGTTGAATGCCCCGATGCCCCCGAGTGGTATAGACATTTATCTTGTGGTTTGTACCACTCGGGGTAAGGTGGATCCATCTTCCTTAGTGGAACGTAAGCTAGAAGATGAGCTTCTACTAGCTTCGGCAGGAGGTCGCTATATGTGGTCGGAAGTTTATCAAACTTCCTCACAGGGTTGTATTGCGATTTGCCTGACTTCGAAGCGGAAGAAGATGGAGAAATGGTTACAGCGTTGACTCCTCCTTCTTTCTTCTTCCCGAAGGCCTTCTTAGCTTCATATGGTTGGGAAGGCTTAGCCAGCTTCCCACTTTTGAGTCCTTGTTCCACCCTTTCTCCAATGGTGATGATGTCCGAGAAGAGTGTTGTCGTGTTCCCTATCATCTTGTCATAATAGGGACCAGTCAACGAATTGATGAACAAGGACACCGTCTCCTTATCCGACAGCGGGGGCTCTATCTGTGCCGCCAAATCCCTCCAACGTTGGGCGTACGCCTTGAAGGATTCATCGTTCTTTTTACTCAAGGCTTGAAGATCTGACCTATCGGGTGTTAGGTCGATGTTGTATTTGTAGCGCTTGAGAAAGGCGTCGGCCAACTGCCTCCATGTGTGTACTAGATTTCGATCTAGCTGCATATACCAGTTGAGCGCGGTATCAGCCAAGCTCTCTTGGAAGCAGTGGATCAAGAGCTTTTCGTTTGTGGCATATGCAGCCATCTTTCGGCAGTACATGGTGAGATGACTCTTGGGGCAAGTCGATCCCACGTATTTCGGGAAATCTGGCACTTTAAATTTAGGAGGGAATTGAATGTCCCTCACTAAGCACATGTCGGCGGCATCTTTGATGTCAAAATCATGCCCCTCCATAGCCCTCAACCGATCCTCTAGGGCGTGGAATTGTTCTTTTGAAACCTCGGGCTCTTTGATTACAATTCCAGCCCCTATAGGTATAACGTATGGAGGCTCTTCCTTGTGCTCTTCCTCCTCATAATGATGGGACTCATGGTCACTGTGGTGAGACCCATGTACATTATGGTGACGCATGAGTTCCATCATTTGCGCCATTTGTTCTTTGAGCTGTGAGAGCTCGGCTGTAAGCTTCTTGTTTTGGTCCTCCAACGCTTCCATCTTCTTGATTTTTTGTGCGCGTGTGAGGACAGAGAGATGACCAGCCACTTTCTAAAATGTTTTAATCTAATTAGTTTATTCATGGTATGAATACACTCTCGATGTGAGCTTGATAAGACTCCATCTTTAAGGCGCTGCCTTTTTAAGATGAAGGTTTATCACCCTCCCTAGCCTATGATCTCTCCCCAACGGAGAATCTCAATAGTCATGGGTCCCTTTTACTCACATCGAGAGGGTATTGGTGATCCTAAAATGAATAATTGATGAGGATGCATGAGGTCTTATTGGCAATGATGTGCATGCTCTTCACTTTTATTATATTTTCACACATGGTCTTTCCTCTCATGTCATGACATTTTTTCATGTATGGGGGTTATTCTTAGACCTTATCACGAGGTTTTTTTTTTTTTTTTTTTTTTTTTTTGGAGAAATGTTGTATATTTAAAAGGTGCAATGTATGCTCATACAATGTCACATAAAAATGCACACACAATTCACTCATCCACGAACAGTCACGAGCGAATCACGAGGTAGGGGTATCCTGCAGAAAGGTGCATATTCAAGGTGGTTCTAACTGTTCTCACCAGTCCAAGGCCCCCAAGGTGCCCCCATTATAGGGACCCAATTCCTCTCGTCGTAAGTCGATGGAAAGCTCCAACGCACTGTCGGACTCGAGTTCATGGTTATCACCTTGAGTGATGCTTTCCGACAACGGTCTACGGGCACCTATAGACCCATTCGACAACCGGCCGTACTAACATCCACTCCCTATGGCTTACCACTCATGCCCCCAGGTATAGAGGGAACTGTTGTGTGCAAAGGTTCGTGTGCAGTTTGTATTTCAAACAATTGCGTAAATTTAAACATACAACAATTATTAAAGCCATATAAATAAAGCATGTTATCATACAAACAAGGGGTAATGAAGTAATTTTAACTATTATTTGTTAAAAATAATCTGTCACTAAATGAGTCTGACTCTCAAATTCCCCAGCGGAGTCGCCATCTGTCGCCACCGGCCCGAAACGGGCTTTCGGCATTCGCGAAGGATGGTTGGACTCTTTTATTTGTTTAAAAATATGGATTGCTAGAATGACTTATTCTCAAACTGAGACCTTGTCAAACGAGCAATTTTATTAAAAGGCTCACCAATCCATGTAAATCCCAAGCGGGACCCTCCATGGATTAGCGGTTTTCATAAAAAGGAAGGTTCTTGGAGTCGCCACCAATGTTTTACTCAAAACATTGGAAAAAGATTTAAGGCAATTGATTTTTATAAATCAACCTTGGCCATTACAACCAGAGTTGGGTAAGGGAGTCGGTTACGTGCGGGGAAGGTGTTAGCACCCCACAACGCCCCTTTCGGGTTCCCTATGACAGATTATTTTTAAAAATAATAGTGTGAAATTACTAAATTACCCCTATTTATTCTAAGCAATTATAAATTAACTATCTACATGATGACAGTTTAAATATGTACACACAGAAAGCGGTAAAAGAAGGGACTTTAAAGAAATAAACCTTTGAAGCGTGCTTTCTTATATATCTTGACAGAAATTGGGAAGCGTTTTGGCGTTCCCTCCCTCTACAAGACCGCTCGCTCCCTCTTATAAAATTTTAACTATGGAAATCCGGAGGATTTCCCTTCGACTAGGTTCGAGACTCAAGCAAATGGCTCGTGACTCAAGAACTTCGTCGGATCAACTCTCCGAGTGATTTCTAGGCAAAACACTGCTCAAAAAACCCAGAATACTCCAGAAGAGGGTTAAAACTCAGTGTCAAAGTGTAGAATGACGTCCAAATGACGTCTTATTTATAGGGAACAGGCGCAATACGGGCCCTGGAGTCAATACGGCCCGTATTGAAGTTTTGAACTTCAATACGGCCGTATTGAGTTCAGTGCGGCCGTATTGAAGTTCAGAAACTTCAATATGGCCGTATTGAGTTCAGTGCGGCCGTATTGAAGTTCAGAAACTTCAATACGGCCGTATTGAGTTCAGTGCGGCCGTATTGTAGTTCAAAATGTTCAATACGGCCGTACTGAACTTTTGGGAGGCCGTATTGGGCTTCATTCCCTCCACTTCCTTATTTGAGCTATTCTAAGACTTCTAAACCTACGAATAATCATCATAGGGTTTTCCAGGGTCTTCCAGGAGTCCTTCCGGCTGACTTTCCTTCGGTCTTCGAGAGTCTTCAAGCTTTATTTCCGACCCGGACAATTTTAGGGGTCTACACTTATTTATAGGGAACAGGCGCAATACGGTCCCTGGGGTCAATACGGCCCGTATTGAAGTTTTGAACTTCAATACGGCCGTATTGAATTCAATACGGCCGTATTGAATTCAATACGGCCGTATTGAGGTTCAAAAGCTTCAATACGGCCGTATTGGTTTCAGTACGGCCGTATTGTAGTTCAAAAATGCAATACGGGCCGTACTGATCCCCAAAGAGGCCGTATTGAGCTATACTCCTCCTACTTTCTTATTTTTTCTACTCTAAGACTTCTAAACCTACAGATAGTCATCCTACGGTCATCTAGGAGTCCTTCTGGCTGACTTTCCTTCGATCTTTGAGAGTCTTCGAGTCTTATTTCCGACCCGGACAATTTTAGGGGTCTACAGCTGCCCCTCCTTTACTTAGTCAAACAGCCTTTTAGTATACCGATTGAGAAGTTAAGGAGTTGACCCAATTGTCTGGGGAATAAGGCCATCCTTCCAACTTGTAGTGTCTTCCGATGGAAAATTGCTGAGTAGCCTCTCCAGGTTTTGCTTCACTCGTCGCCCGAGCCGGAAGCTGCATACCTCCGTGCTTCTGAGCACTTTGGTAGCGTGAGTACCGCCTCTCCAGGCTCAACTTCACTCGACGCCCGAGCTGGAAGTTGTGAGTACCGCCTCTCCAGGCTTAGCTTCGCTTGCCGCCCAAGCTGGAAGCTGTGAGTACCGCCTCTCCAGGCTCTGCTTCGGCGCTTCTGACATCCTAGGCAGTTGAGTTTGCCCTCTCCAGGGTTAGCTTCGCTTGCCGCCCAAGCCGGAAGCTGTGAGTACCGCCTCTCCAGGCTCTGCTTCGGTGCTTCTGACATCCTAGGCAGTTGAGTTTGCCCTCTCCAGGGTTAGCTTCGCTTGCCGCCCAAGCTGGAAGCTGTGAGTACCCGCCTCTCCAGGCTCAACTTCACTCGACGCCCGAGCTGGAAGTTGTGAGTACCGCCTCTCCAGGCTTTGCTTCGCTCGCCGCCCGAGCCGGAAGCTGCATACCTCCGTGCTTCTGTACTCTTCGGTAGCGTGAGTACCGCCTCTCCAGGCTCTGCTTCGGTGCTTCTGACAACCTAGGCAGTGTGAGTTTGCCCTCTCCAGGGTCTGCGGTTTGCCCTCCCCAAGGTCTGCCTCCGTGTTCTTGACGACGTTGGCAATGTGAGTTTGCCCTCTCCAGGGATCTGTGATGGTTTTGTCTCCGCAGTCCACGATGCTGCTTCGACAGTTTGTTTTTGATTTTGATGCCGCTGAGGGCTGGATAACGCAGCAATCCGTCTAGGGGATGTGCAGTTACTCATAGATTCTTGTGTCCCAACTTTCCATTGCGTAGTTGGTGCCCATTGAGGAATTTCTGTTTCCTTGGGGTGTAGACACGAAGATGCTCTTTCTGAGATGAGCGGTGCCTTATGATTGGCTGACGTCCTTTCGACGTTGGTGGAGTATCCCGATTATCCTTATTCGGGTGACTTTTTTTTGTTTTTCTGATTTTGTCGCCTCTGTGTAGGCTATTATCCGCTGGGGGATTTTGTCATTGGTTGTGATTGGCCTCTTCTGTTAGGCAGATCATCTTGATGTTCAATGATAGGCTGAAAGCCGAATTCCGCTTGGGGAATGATTATTTGTCTTTTGTGATTTTTGAAAGGGTGCCTCTGAGTAGGCGAATGGGGATTTAAAGTTTGTATATCCCAGAGTATTATTTAGAAAGCCTCCTCAGGCTTAGCTTCACTCATTGCTTGAGTTGGAAAGCTATCTTCCACTGGGGAAGTTTAAGTCCTTTCAACTTGGATATTCTATTTGGACGATCAGGCCTCCCTTGGGGAATCTTGCTGACCTTGCTTTGATAGCTTTCACTGGGGAATTTGGCCCGTGAGTGGAAGCTGAGATATCTCTGGGGAGTATTATTTCGGCGAGCCTCTCCAGGCTCAATTATTCTGAGAGAGTATTATTTCGGCAAGCCTCTCCAGGCTCAGTTATTCTGAGAGAGTATTATTTCGGCAAGCCTCTCCAGGCTCAGTTATTCTAAGAGAGTATTATTTCGGCGAGCCTCTCCAGGCTCAATTATTCTGTACAATTTTATGGATTTTCTATGTTTGCCTTTTTATCGATCTTTTTGGCTTTTTCTGTGTTTTGCCTTTTTTGTTAATTTTGGCTTTTGCTGTACAGAAATAAAAAGTGCTAAAGAATTTTGAATTCAAAAGTGGCAAATTTCATTACTAAAAATGAATTTGTACAAGGAAAATTGAGAAATGGGGCTAAGCCCAATCAAACAAATGCACGAAAAGCAAGAAAAACAAAAGCCGGTCTTCACTCCTCTGCCGGCGGGTCTTGTGGCGGGTCCGGGAAGCGGCGATGCATCCAGACAGACAGGCTGTCAAACCCCTGTCTGAGGGCCTCGATACCCTGCTGATGAGCATCAAAGCGAGCATCAAAACTCTGCTGCAAGGCACTGATGCTATGCTGAGTGGCATCAAATCGACTGTCGATGCTCTGCTGTAAGGCATCGAGGCGGGCATCGAAGTAGGCCCTATCATGCTGGGAGGTGCCGGCCTCATGCTGCGGGCCCTCATCTCCTGGGAGCTCAATATCAGCAAAGAGCTCGCTGAACTCGTCGGTGGCCCGCACATATTGCCTTCCCACCTTGACAATCATCTTCATATTGATTAAGGTGGGGGCACCAATGGGCTTAGGCGCCAATTCCTCCGCATCCGTGCCGTCGGGACATCCCCAAGCCTCGGCGAGCGTAGAAATAAGCGTGGAGACCAGGATATAACCTCGCCGGGCTTCGCCTCCCTCTCTTACTCCCAGATTCTTGATGTGCTCAAGGAAGAAGAATTCGGGGGGTTGGCCTTCTGTCTAGTGGCCATACAGTATAGAGCCAGTAGGTCCCTCTGTGTTACCGACTCTGGGCTCTTCTGCCTTGCATGAACAGAGCCAGTGATCAGCTTGTGGCAGATGCGGAGTGCAGCAGGGAGCCGAGTGCCCTTCACTCCAGCGTGGTAGTCTGACTGACCCGTAACCTCCTTCCACATCTCATTCGGGGTCAGACCATCTGGACACTCGCAAACGGCATCCCTATACTCCAGCTGATCCTGTCGTGAGAAAAAGCCGGTTTGGACATTGAACTCGTCCAAAGACAAAGAACGGTACCCGCCGTTCATCCAAAAGTCTACTGAGTAGACTGTCTCCCCGAAGCTGTTTGTCGACTCAGTGATGCCGACGGTAGCCAAGAACTCCTTTGTTGCTGTTGGGAAGATTTTGGCGTGAGGGTTAAGGAGGAACCCCCATCCTATGGCGTTGATAAAGCCTAGGACGTCGACCTCCCACTCCATCGCTTGGAGGATCTTCAAGTCTAATACCCGCGACGGCTTGAAGACGAAAGTCTCAAAGAGCTCCAGCTTCTCTTGATGCTTCGCAGTCATTTCTCTTTGGGCGGGGACCCTTTGCCTCTTCCTTGATGATTCGGCCATGTCTTTGGACTTGAGAAGACTTCGTGCTCACTCACAGAGAATACACACAGAGGAATGAAGAATGCTGTGCAGAAATGAGGGAGAAATGGGCTATTTATAGAAGTATTTACGTCAGTACGGCCCGTATTAAATCCAATACGGCCCGTACTGACATGGTCGTTATTAAGCAAATCTGGGGACCAATACGGGCCGTATTGAATTCAATACGCCCTTATTGGTGTGTCCGTTGGAGTCAATACGGTCGAATTGGGTTCAATACGCCCGTATTGAAGCTAAAGGGTTGCCTTAACCCTAGCTTTCAATACGCCCGTATTGAATGGAATACGGCTCGTATTGATTTTTTTTTTTTTTTTAAATAAACAGAGAATAAGTGATCTTCCATTACACCTATCATCTGTATGCATGTATGTGATGTATGATGCACCTAATTCTATTTGATTTATCTTTCAAAAGAATTAACCGATGCGTTTTTGTTTGGATTCTGCCATTCCTCAAGACGGACTGTGCTCTGCCGACTTCTATAACCGAGGAATGATGCATGTTATATTGAGATTTGGTGTCATCAACCAAATGATCCTTCCCTTCTTTTAGAAGATATGTCAACCCTCCTATTGACCACTATATCTCCATGTTTCCACTAGATTATCCTAAAATCGTGTGGGTCAAGAGAGAAAAGAAAGGAAAGATATATATTTTTTTGAAAGTTTGTGTTTTAGAGGGGATTCAATTTTATTTTGAAAAATGGTTTTTGTAAGAATGGCTGGCCAAGGTAGGCTTGCGTGTTTAGGCTTGTTTGTTTAAGCACTCACGAAGTTAATCAAATCGTTGTTATTGACATTGTGATTTGACAACTTAGATAGCTTTCCTTGAACTTTTTCTTTTTAAATTATGTTCATGGTACCATCATGGATTTATTTTCGCTTTTTGATTGTCCTCATTTTTGCCTAAAACACCCTTTTGTGGTGTCTTAGCGGACCTTTGTTTTTGTTCATTTTTGCAACCCTAACTTTTGCCTAGGTCACCCTTTCGTGGGATTCCTAGCGGGTCTTTTGCTCTTATTTTTGCGCAGCCCCCTTTTTGGGTTTCCTGCCGAGCTTTTTGTTTTTAGGATTTTTTTTTTTATCCATGATGGCACTTGTCGAGGCCAAGGGAAGGTGCTCCAAGTTGTCACACACACTTCCACATAAAAATGATGCGGGTTTATTGTTATTAAGATAATTTTAACCTCATTCATGCTTATTCAAACAGGGTTAAAATAATGCGGCCTAGAAGTTTATTGTAAGCGAGAAAAGAAGCAATAAGAAATGAATAAAGAATGATTTTATTATAATCATAATGGAAACATGTGCCCTATCGAGGCTCGGGGGTCGGGCTGTCCCCGAGGAGTAATCTCTAATAGTCATCAGGCCTATACATCCCTATCGGAAGGAAAAGAGCACTGTCGCCACCGGCCCGAAACGGGCTTTCGGCATTCGCGAAGGATGGTTGGACTCTTTTATTTGTTTTAAAATATGGATTGCTAGGATGACTTATTCTCAAACTGAGACCTCGTCAAACGAGCAATTTTATTAAAAGGCTCACCAATCCATGTTAATCCCAAGCGGGACCCTCCATGGATTAGTGGTTTTCGCAAAAGGAGGGTTCTTGGAGTCGCCACCAATGTTTTACTCAAAACATTGGAAAAAGAAATTTAAGGCAATCGATTCAAAAATCGACTTCGGCCATTACAACCAGAGTCGGGTAAGGGAGTCGGTTACGCGTGGGGAAGGTGTTAGCACCCCACAGCGCCCCTTTCGGGTTCCCTATGACAGATTATTTCATAAATAACAGTATAAAATTACTAAATTACCCCTATTTATTATAAGCGATTATACTTTAAATATCTACATGATGACAATTTTAAATATGCACACAGAAAGCAGTAAAAGGAAGGATTTAAGAAGAAACCTTTGAAGCGTGCTTTTATATATTTCAAGTAAAACTGGGAAGCTTTTTGGCGTTCCCTCGCTCTACAAGCCCGCTCGCTCCCTCCTATAAAATCTTAACTATGGAAATCCGGAGGATTTCCCTTCGACTAGGTTCGAACCTCAAGCAAATGGCTCGTGGCTCAAGAACTTCGTCGGATCAACTCTCCGAGTGATTTCTAGGGCAGAACACTGCTCAAAAACCCCAGAATACTCAAGGAGAGGGTTAAAACTATGTTGAAAAGTGTGAAATGACATCCAATTGACGTCATATTTATAGGGAACAGGCCCAATACGGGCCCTGGATACAATACGGTCCATATTGAAGTTTTGAACTTCAATACGGCCGTATTGAGTTCAGTACGGCCGTATTGAAGTTCAGAAAACTTCAATACGGCCGTATTGAGTTCAGTGCGGCCGTATTGATGTTCAGTGCAGCCGTATTGAGTTCAGTGCGGCCGTATTGAAGTTCAGAAACTTCAATACGGCCGTATTGAGTTCAGTGCGGCCGTATTGAAGTTCAAAATGTTCAATACGGCCGTACTGAACTTTTGGGAGGCCGTATTGGGCTTCATTCCCTCCATTTCCTTATTTTGAGCTATTCTAAGACCTCTAGACCTACAGAGAACCCTCCTTGGGCCTTCCAGGAGTCCTTCTGGCTGATCTTCCTTCAGTCTTCGAGAGTCTTCAAGCTTTATTTCCGACCCGGACAATTTTAGGGGTCTACAGCTGCCCCCCCTTTACTTAGTCAAACGGTCTTTTGGTGTACCGGCTGACAAGTAAAGGAGTTGACCCAATTGTCCGGGTGATGTGCCAACCTTCTGACTTGTAGCGTCTTCCGGTGGAAAATTGTTGAGTAGCCTCTCCAAGTTGTTGCATACCTCGGCGCTTCTGACAACCTCGGTAGCTAAGTTTAACACCAACGTGCCTCTGACGACGCTGATGGTTGAGTACCGCCTCTCCAGGCCTAGCCTCACTCGATGCCCGAGCCGGAAGCTAGACACCAGTGTTAACATCACTGATGATTGAGTACCGCCTCTCCAGGCTCTGCTTCGGTTGTTTCTGACGACCTAGGCAGCTAAGTTTACCCTCTCCAGGGTCAACTTCACTCGACGCCCGAGCCGGAAGTTGAACACCAACGTGCCTCTGACGACGCTGATGGTTGAGTACCGCCTCTCCAGGCCTAGCCTCACTCGATGCCCGAGCCGGAAGCTAGACACCAGTGTTAACATCACTGATGATTGAGTACCCGCCTCTCCAGGCTCTGCTTCGGTTGTTTCTGACGACCTAGGCAGCTAAGTTTACCCTCTCCAGGGTCAACTTCACTCGACGCCCGAGCCGGAAGTTGAACACCAACGTGCCTCTGACGACGCTGATGGTTGAGTACCCGCCTCTCCAGGCCTAGCTTCGCTCGTTGCTCGAGCCGGAAGCTGCGTACCTCCGTGTTTGTGACGACGGGGTAGCGTGAGTATCTCCTTTCCAGGGTTGCGTACCTCTGTGCTTCTAGTCACTTTGGTAGCGTGAGTCTTGCCCCCTCCAGGGTTGCATACCTCTGTGCTTCTAGTCACTTTGGTAGCGTGAGTCTTGCCCTCTCCAGGGTTGCCTACCTCTGTGCTTGTAGTCACTTTGGTAGCGTGAGTCTTGCCCTCTCCAGGGTTGCATACCTCTGTGCTTCTAGTCACTTTGGTAGCGTGAGTCTTGCCCTCTCCAGGGTTGCATACCTCTGTGCTTCTAGTCACTTTGGTAGCGTGAGTCTTGCCCTCTCCAGGGTCTGCCTCCGTGTTCTTGACGACGTTGGCAATGTGAGTTTGCCCTCTCCAGGGTCTGCGGTTTGCCCTCCCCAGGGTCTGCCTCCGTGTTCTTGACGACGTTGGCAATGTGAGTTTGCCCTCTCCAGGGTCTGCGGTTTGCCCTCCCCAGGGTCTGCCTCCGTGTTCTTGACGACGTTGGCGATGTGAGTTTGCCCTCTCCAGGGATTTGAGATGATTTTTGTCTCCACAGTCCACGATGCTGCTTCGACGGTTTGATTTTGATTTTGGTGCCACTGAGGGCTGGATAACGCAGGGATCCGTCTAGGGGATGTGCAGTCATTCATAGGTTTTTGTGCCCCAACTTGCATTGCTTAGTTGGTACCCATGGGGAATTTCTGTTTCCTTGGGTGTAGACACAGATGCTCTTCTTGAATTGAGCGATGCCTTATGTTTGGCTGACGTCCTTTGACGTTGGTGGAGTATCCCGGTTATCCTTATTCGGGTATCTCTTTTGGGTTTTCTGATTTCGTTGCCTCTGTGTAGGCTGTTATCCGCTAGGGGATTTTGTCATTGGTTGTGATTGGCCTCTTCTGTTAGGCAGATCATCTTGATGTTCAATGATAGGCTGAAAGCCGAATTCCACTTGGGGAATGATTTATTGATCTTTTTATGATTTTTGCTTTTTGAAGGAAGTGCCTCTGAGTAGGCGAATTATCTTGATGTTTGGTGTTCGGCTGAGTGCCGGATTCCGCTTGGGGAATATTTATTGATATTTTTGATTTTTTCCTTTTTGTAGGAATGCCTCTTGAGTAGGCGACTGGGGATTTGGGGATCTTATGTATCCCAAAGTATTATTTAGGAAGCCTCTACAGGCTTAGACTCACTCAACGCCTGAGCTGGAGAGCTATCTTCCACTGAGGAAGTTTTAAGTCCTTTGACTAGATATACTGCTTGGGCGATCGTGCTTCCATTGGGAATTTAGTCGATCTTGCTTTGATAGCTCTCGCTGGGGAATTTGTTCCGTGAGCTTGAGTTGGGGTTTCTCTGGGGAGTATTATTTCTGCGAGCCTCTCCAGGCTCATTTATTCTGAGAGAGTATTATTTCTGCAAGCCTCTCCAGGCTTTAGTTATTCTGAGGAAGTATTATTTTGGCAAGCCTCTCCAGGCTCAGTTATGATGAAAGAGTATTGTTTCGGCAAGCCTCTCCAGGCTCAGTTATTCTGAAGGAGTATTATTTCGGCAAGCCTCTCCAGGCTCAATTATTCTGTGGGAGTATTGTTTCGGCAAGCCTCTCCAGGCTCAGTTATTCTGTATGAGTATTGTTTCGGCAAGCCTCTCCAGGCTTAGTTATTCTGTGTGAGTATTATTTCGGCAAGCCTCTCCAGGCTCAGTTATTTTGTACGAGTATTTTTTCGGCAAGCCTCTCCAGGCTCAGTTATTCTGTATGATTTGTTGGATTTTCTGTATTTTGCCTTTTTTGTCGATTTTGGCTTTTTCTGTGTTTTTGCCTTTTTTGTTGATTTTGGCTTTTTCTGTGTTTTTGCCTTTTTTGTTGATTTCGGCTTTTTCTGTACAGAAATGTCTCAGTTATTCTGAGAGAGTATTATTTCGGCGAGCCTCTCCAGGCTCAATTATTCTGAGAGTATTCTTTCGGCAAGCCTCTCCAGGCTCAGTTATTCTGAGAGTATTCTTTCGGCAAGCCTCTCCAGGCTCAGTTATTCTGAGAGTATTCTTTCGGCAAGCCTCTCCAGGCTCAGTTATTCTGTATGATGCTGTTGATTTTCTGAATCTTTGCATTTTGCTTGCTGCTGTCATACACAAGCAATTTTTCTATTTTTTCTATTTTATGTGGTTGCCTCATGACGAGGTCTTTGAAAATTTCTTTATGGCCAATACGGCCGCATCCATTTCAGTACGCCCATGTTGAGTTGAAAATTTGTTCATAACCCCAATTTTAGTACGGGTGTACTGAACATGGTACGGGCGCATTATTTTTTCTGAAGTTTATATTTTTTTGTTTTTTGTTTGTTTTTTCAATAAACAGAGAATAAGTGATCTTCCAGTACACCTATCATCTGTATGCATGTATGTATGATGCACCTAATTCTATTTGATTCTTTTTTCAAAAGAATTAACCGATGCGTTTTTCTGTTTGGATTTTTGCCATTCCTCTAGACAGGCTGTGCGCTGCCGATTTCTGTTACCGAGGAATGATGCGTATTTGATTTTTGGCATCATCAACCAAATGATCATTCCCTTCTTTTAGAAGATATGTCAACCCTCCTATTGACCACTATATCTCCATGTTTCCACTAGATTATCCTAAAATCGTGTGGGTCAAGAGAGAAAAGAAAGGAAAGATATATATTTTTTCGAAAGTTTGTGTTTTAGAGGGGATTTATTTTTATTTTGAAAAATGGTTTTTGTAAGAATGGCTGGCCATGGTAGGCTTATTGTGTTTAGGCTTGTTCGATTAAACACTTATGAAGTTAAGCACATCTTTGTTATTAATGATTGTGCTTTGACAACTTGGATAGCTTTTCTTGAGCCCTTTGTTGAATTCAATTGATGATACCATCATGGATTTCTTTCGTTTTTTGATTGTCCTTATTTTTGCCTAAAACACCCTTTTGTGGCGTTTTAGCGGACCTTTGTCTTCATTTTGTAACCCTAACTTTTGCCTAGGTCACCCTTTTGTGGGATTCCTAACGGGTCTTTTGCTCTTATTTTGTAACCCTAACTTTTGCCTAGGTCACCCTTTTGTGGGATTCCTAGCGGGTCTTTTGCTCTTATTTTGTAACCCTAACTTTTGCCTAGGTCACCCTTTTGTGGGATTCCTAGCGGGCCTTTTGCTCTTATTTTTACGCAGTCCCCTTTTTGGGTTTCCTGCCGAGCTTATTATCTTTAGGATTTCTTTATCCATGATGGCACTTATTGAGGCCAAGAAAAGGTGCTCCAAGCTATCATGCACATTTCCACATAAAAATGATGCGGGTTTATTGATTATTAAGACGATTTTAACCTCACTTATGTTTATTCAAACATGGTTAAATAACGTGGTTTAGAATTTTATTGCGAGCAAGAAAAGAAGCAATAAGAAATAATAAAGAATGATTTTATTATAATCATAGTGGAAACATGTGCCCTATCGAGGCTCGGGGGTCGGGCTGTCCCCGAGGAGTGATCTCTAATAGTCACTGAATTTACACATCCCTAATAGAAGGAAAAGGACACTTGATGACGACAGCTGGCCTTGACGTTTGTGAACCAGCCTTCCTAAAGATCTGGCTTAAAGAACGTCGAGAAGGATCTTGATTCCTCTTCGTTCTTTGATCTTTAACAGGGTTGTATCCTAACCCTTGTTTCCCCGGATTGTCCTTGATAATGGGTAGCTCCGGGATTCCTTGGGAGTCCTTGCCTAATCCTTGTCCTGGCAAGTATCCGTTCTTTGTGAGCATTTGAGCTACCTTCTTCATTTCTCGGGGAAACTTTTCAACATTGGCAATTTCTAATGCTTGGAAGGCGGTTTCCAAAGCTTCCTCTGCTGCATCCACATAAGGTATGTTGGATGGCTTGCTGATGAGTATGTCATCTTCAGCTTGTACAGTCACCAGTTTGTCACCCACTATGAACTTGACTTTCTGGTGGAGCATAGAGGGAACAGCTCTTGCATCATGAATCCAAGGTCGGCCTAGGAGACAGCTGTATGCGGGAGTGATGCCCATCACTTGAAATTCGACGTTGAAGATAGTGGGTCCAATTTGGATTGGAAGATTGATCTCTCCCACCACTTCTCTTTTAGATCCATCGAAGGCTCGAACGATCATGTTGCTCGGGCGCATTTGGACTCCCTTGATTGCCACTTGATCAAGAGTTCTTTTGGGCATCACATTCAAGGAAGATCCGTTATCCACCAAGACTTTTGCGATGTGATACTCCTTGCACTTTACAGAGATGTGCAAGGGCTTGTTGTGGTTTGATCCCTCGGCGGGGATTTCTTCATCGGTGAAGGTGAGGTGATCATTAGCCTTGATGTGACTAACAATCCCCTCAAACTTGTCTTGGGAGATAGTGTGCGACACATATGCCTCGTTCAAGACTTTCAACAGAGCTTGCCGATGTGGTTCGGAGCATAGGATCAACGACAACAGCGTAATCTTTGTTGGCGTCTTATGAAGTTGATCCACGATGGAGTACTCGCTCTGTCGGATATACTTTAACAGCTCGTCTGTCTCCTCCTCGGATTCTTTTTCCTCGGTTTTCTTTTCTTCTTTTTCTTTATTCTTGGGAGCTTTGTTATGAAGATCATTGGGAGTGTAGATCCTCCCACTCCTAGTTATGCCCCCAAGTCCAGCGATGTTGGAGATATCGCTGTCGGCAGAAGAGTGGATGTCGTATATCCACGGCACAGCCTTATTTGATTCGTAAGGGAAAGGCCTTGGAACTGTGATCCTTAATGGTGTCGGACCTTCCCCTTTATTCGTCTTGATTACCAACAACGGAGTTGATGTGCGCTCGCTTGGCGCGGTTGTTGGCTTACACTTGATAACGAACGGCGTGCGATCCATTCTTTGAACATACGCATCGATTATTTCTTTCTTTTTATTAATGTTTATTAATGATTTATTGGGAGGGATGTATGAAATGCAAACCTAGATCCCTCCATGATCTTTGATAAGAATGCATGATATGAGATGATGGCGATGAATATGCATGCATTGTGTTTATTCAACTAAGCATTATCATGTTCTTAGGATGTTCCTAAGATGATCCATGATATTGCTTGGTTTGGATAAATAACCCTTTTTTCTTTTTTCTTTGGGTATTTTGTTTCTTTTTGTATTTTTGGGTGAAAAGGGAAACTACCTATATGAATGTGATGAAGGTAGATGTTAACACCATGTAATGGAAGATCCTTATTTCTATTCATTCTTATTTTAAAAGAATAGAAATGTTGTATGTTTAAAGAAATGCAATGTATGCTCATACAATGTCACATAATCAATGCACAAACAATTCACTCATCCACGAACAGTCACGAGCGAATCACGAGGTAGGGGTATCCTGCAGAAAAGTGCATATTCAAGGTGGTTCTAACTGTTCTCACCGGTCTGAGGCCCCCAAGGTGCCCCCATTATAGGGACCCAATTCCTCTCGTCGTAAGTCGATGGAAAGCTCCAACGCACTGTCGGACTCGAGTTCATGGTTATCACCTTGAGTGATGCTTTCCGACAACGGTCTACGGGCAGCTATAGACCCATTCGACAACCAGCCGTACTAACATCCACTCCCTATGGCTTATCACTCATGCCCCCGGGTATAGAGGGAACTGTTGTGTGCAAAGGTTTGTGTGCAGTTTGTATTTCAAACAATTGCAAAAATTTAAACATACAACAATTATTAAAGCCAAATAGATAAACATGTTATCATACAAACAAGGGGTAATGAAGTAATTTTAACTATTATTTGTTAAAAATAATCTGTCACTAAATGGGACTGACTCTCGAGGCTTCCCCAGTGGAGTCGCCATCTGTCGCCACCGGCCCGAAACGGGCTTTCGGCATTCGCGAAGGATGGTTGGACTCTTTTATTTGTTTTAAAATATGGATTGCTAGGATGACTTATTCTCAAACTGAGACCTCGTCAAACGAGCAATTTTATTAAAAGGCTCACCAATCCATGTTAATCCCAAGCGGGACCCTCCATGGATTAGTGGTTTTCGCAAAAGGAGGGTTCTTGGAGTCGCCACCAATGTTTTAGCACCCCACAGCGCCCCTTTCGGGTTCCCTATGACAGATTATTTCATAAATAATAGTATAAAATTACTAAATTACCCCTATTTATTATAAGCGATTATACTTTAAATATCTACATGATGACAATTTTAAATATGCACACAGAAAGCAGTAAAAGGAAGGATTTAAGAAGAAACCTTTGAAGCGTGCTTTTATATATTTCAAGTAAAACTGGGAAGCTTTTTGGCGTTCCCTCGCTCTACAAGCCCGCTCGCTCCCTCCTATAAAATTTTAACTATGGAAATCCGGAGGATTTCCCTTCGACTAGGTTCGAACCTCGAGCAAATGGCTCGTGGCTCAAGAACTTCGTCGGATCAACTCTCCGAGTGATTTCTAGGGCAGAACACTGCTCAAAAACCCCAGAATACTCAAGGAGAGGGTTAAAACTATGTTGAAAAGTGTGAAATGACGTCCAATTGACGTCATATTTATAGGGAACAGGCCCAATACGGGCCCTGGATTCAATACGGTCCATATTGAAGTTTTGAACTTCAATACGGCCGTATTGAGTTCAGTACGGCCGTATTGAAGTTCAAAAAACTTCAATACGGCCGTATTGAGTTCAGTGCGGCCGTATTAATGTTCAGTGCAGCCGTATTGAGTTCAGTGCGGCCGTATTGAAGTTCAGAAACTTCAATACGGCCGTATTGAGTTCAGTGCGGCCGTATTGAAGTTTAAAATGTTCAATACGGCCGTACTGAACTTTTGGGAGGCCGTATTGGGTTTCATTCCCTCCATTTCCTTATTTTGAGCTATTCTAAGACCTCTAGACCTACAGAGAACCCTCCTTGGGCCTTCCAGGAGTCCTTCTGGCTGATCTTCCTTCAGTCTTCGAGAGTCTTCAAGCTTTATTTCCGACCCGGACAATTTTAGGGGTCTACAAGCACTTGATGACGACGACCGGCCTTGACGCTTGTGAACCGGCCTTCCTAAAGATCTGGCTTAAAGAACGTCGAGAAGGATCTTAGTTCCTCTTCGTTCTTTGATCTTTATTAGGGTTGTATCCTAACCCTTGTTTCCCGGATTATCCTTGATAATAGGTAGCTCGGGAATTCCTTGGGAATCCTTGCCAAGTCCTTATCCTGGCAAGTATCCGTTCTTGGTGAGCATGGAGGCTACCTTCTTCATTTCTCGGGGAAACGTTTCAACATTGGCAATCTTCAATGCTTGGAAGGCGGTCTCTAGAGCTTCCTCTGCTGCATCCATGTAAGGTATGGTGGATGGCTTGCTGATGAGTATGTCATCTTCAGCTTGTACGGTCACCAGCTTGTCACCCACTATGAATTTGACTTTCTGGTGGAGCGTAGAGGGAACAGCTTTCGCATCATGAATCCAAGGTCGGCCGAGGAGACAGCTGTACGCGGGAGTAATGTCCATCACTTGAAATTCGACGTTGAAGATAGTGGGTCCAATTTGGATTGGAAGATTGACTTCTCCCACCACTTCTCTTTTAGAACCGTCGAAAGCTCGGACGATCATGTTGCTCGGGCGCATTTGGATTCCCTTGATTGCCACTTGATCAAGCGTTCTTTTTGGCATCACATTCAAGGAAGATCCATTATCCACCAAGACTTTAGCGATGTGATACTCCTTGCACTTTACAGAGATGTGCAAGGGCTTGTTGTGATTCGGTCCCTCAGCGGGGATCTCTTCATTGGTGAAAGTGAGGTGATCATTAGCCGTGATGTGACTAACAATCCCCTCAAATTTGTCTTGGGAGATAGTATGCGACACGTATGCCTCGTTCAAGACTTTCAACAGAGCTTGCCGATGCGGTTCGGAGCTTAGGATCAACGACAACAGCGTAATCTTTGCTGGCGTCCTATGAAGTTGATCCACGATGGAGTACTCGCTCTGTCGGATATACTTTAACAGCTCGTCAGTCTCCCCCTCGGATTCCTTATTTTCCTCGGTTTTTTCTTCTTTTTCTTTCCCTTTATTCTTGGGAGCTTTGTCATGAAGATCTTCGGGAGTGTAGATCCTGCCACTCCTAGTCATGCCCCCAAGTCCAGCGATGTTGGAGATATCGCTGTCGACAGAAGAATGGATGTCGTATATCCATGGCACAACCTTATTTGATTTGTAGGGAAAAGGTCTTGGAGCAGTGATCCTTAACGGTGTCGGACCTTCCCCTTTATTCATCTTGATTACCAACAACGGAGTTGATGTGCGCTCGCTTGGCGCGGTTGTCGGCTTACACTTAATAACAAATGGCGTGCGATCCATTCTTTGAACATACGCATCGATTAATTCTTTCTTTTTATTAATGTTTATTAATGAATTACTAGGAGGGATGTATGAAATGCAAACCTAGATCCCTCCATGATCTTTGATAAGAATGCATGATATGAGATGATGGCGATGAATATGCATGCATTGTGTTTATTCAACTAAGCATTATCATGTTTTCGGGATGCTCCTAAGATGATGCATGATATTGCTTGGTTTGGATAAATATATTTTTTTCTTTTTTTCTTTGAGTATTTTTTTTGTATTTTTTTGGGTGAAAAGGGAATCTACCTATATGAATGTGATGAAGGTAGATGTTAACACCATGTAATGGAAGATTTTTATTCCTATTTATTCTTATTTTAAAAGGGAATGTTGTATGTTTAAATAATGCAATGTATGCTCAAACAATGTCACATAAACGATGCACAAACAATTCACTCATCCACGAACAGTCACAAGCGAATCACGAGGTAGGGGTATCCTGCAGAAAAGTGCATATTCAAGGTGGTTCTAACTGTTCTCACTGGTCTGAGGCCCCCAAGGTGCCCCCATTATAGGGACCCAATTCCTCTCGTCGTAAGTCGATGGAAAGTTCCAACGCACTGTCGGACTTGAGTTCATGGTTATCACCTTGAGTGATGCTTTCCGACAACGGTCTACGGGAACCTATAGACCCATGCGACAACCGGCCGTACTAACATCCACTCCCTATGGCTTTCCACTCATGCCCCCGGGTATAGAGGGAACTGTTGTGTGCAAAGGTTTGTGTGCAGTTTTTATTTCAAACAATTGCAAAAATTTAAACATAGAACAGTTATTAAAGCCAAATAAATAAAGCATGTTATCATACAAGTGAGGGGTAATAAAGTAATTTTAAACTATTATTTTTAGAAATAATCCATCACTAAATGGGACTGACTCTCGAGGCTTCTCCAGTGGAGTCGCCATCTGTCGCCACCCGCCGAAACGGACCTTGGCATTCGCGACGATGGTCAAGACTCGTTTTAATTTTTTAAAGTGGTGGATTGTTAGAACGACTTATTCTCAAACTGAGACCTTGTCGAACTAACAATTTTATTAAATGATTCACCAATCCATGTTAATCCCAAGCGGGACCCTCCATGGATTAGTGGTTTTCGCAAAAGGAGGGTTCTTGGAGTCGCCACCAATGTTTTACTCAAAACATTGGAAAAAGATTTAAGGCAATTGATTTTTATAAATCAACCTTGGCCATTACAACCAGAGTTGGGTAAGGGAGTCGGTTACGCGTGAGGAAGGTGTTAGCACCCCACAGCGCCCCTTTCGGGTTCCCTATGATGGATTATTTCATAAATAACAGTGTGAAATTACTAAACTACCCCTATTTATTATAAGCGATTATAACTTAAATATCTACATGATGACAATTTTAAATATGCAGCAATCAGAAAGCAGTAAAAGAAGGGATTTTAGAAAAGAAACCTTTGAAGCGTGCTTTTATATATATCAATGAAGTCTAGGAGGCTTTTTGGCGCTCCCTCCCTCTACAAGCTCGCTCGCTCCTTCCTAAAAAATAATTTTTACTATGGAAATCCAAAAGATTTCCCTTCGACTAGGTTCGAGACTCAAGCAAATGGCTCGTGACTCAAGAACTTCGTCGGATCGACTCTCAGAGCGATTTCTAGGGCAGAACACTGGTCAAACACCCTAGAACACTCAAGGAGAGAGTCAAAACTGTGTGGAAAAGTGTCCAATGACGTCCAAATGACGTCTTATTTATAGGGAACAGGCGCAATACGGTCCCTGGGGTCAATACGGCCCGTATTGAAGTTTTGAACTTCAATACAGCCGTATTGAATTCAATACGGCCGTATTGAGGTTCAAAAGCTTCAATACGGCCGTATTGGTTTCAGTACGGCCGTATTGCAGTTCAAAAATGCAATACGGGCCGTACTGATCCCCAAAGAGGCCGTATTGAGCTATACTCCTCCTACTTTCTTATTTTTTCTACTCTAAGACTTCTAAACCTACAGATAGTCATCCTACGGTCTTCTAGGAGTCCTTCTGGCTGACTTTCCTTCGATCTTTGAGAGTCTTCGAGTCTTATTTCCGACCCGGACAATTTTAGGGGTCTACAGCTGCCCCCCCTTTACTTAGTCAAACAGCCTTTTAGTATACCGGTTGATAAGTAAAGGAGTTGACCCAATTGTCCGGGGAATAAGGCCATCCTTCCGACTTGTAGTGTCTTCCAGTGGAAAATTGCTGAGTAGCCTCTCCAGGTTTTGCTTCGCTCGCCGCCCGAGCCGGAAGCTGCATACCTCCGTGCTTCTGAGCACTTTGGTAGCGTGAGTACCGCCTCTCCAGGCTCAACTTCACTCGACGCCCGAGCTGGAAGTTGTGAGTACCGCCTCTCTAGGCTTAGCTTCGCTTGCCGCCCAAGCTGGAAGCTGTGAGTACCGCCTCTCCAGGCTCTGCTTTGGCGCTTCTGACATCCTAGGCAGTTGAGTTTGCCCTCTCCAGGGTTAGCTTCGCTTGCCGCCCAAGCCGGAAGCTGTGAGTACCGCCTCTCCAGGCTCTGCTTCGGTGCTTCTGACATCCTAGGCAGTTGAGTTTGCCCTCTCCAGGGTTAGCTTCGCTTGCCGCCCAAGCTGGAAGCTGTGAGTACCGCCTCTCCAGGCTCAACTTCACTCGACGCCCGAGCTGGAAGTTGTGAGTACCGCCTCTCCAGGCTTTGCTTCGCTCGCCGCCCGAGCCGGAAGCTGCATACCTCCGTGCTTCTATACACTTCGGTAGCGTGAGTACCGCCTCTCCAGGCTTTGCTTCGGTGCTTCTGACAACCTAGGCAGTGTGAGTTTGCCCTCTCCAGGGTCTGCGGTTTGCCCTCCCCAGGGTCTGCCTCCGTGTTCTTGACGACGTTGGCAATGTGAGTTTGCCCTCTCCAGGGATCTCTGATGGTTTTGTCTCCGCAGTCCACGATGCTGCTTCGACAGTTTGTTTTTGATTTTGATGCCGCTGAGGGCTGGATAACGCAGGGATCCGTCTAGGGGATGTGCAGTTACTCATAGATTCTTGTGTCCCAACTTTCCATTGCGTAGTTGGTGCCCATTGAGGAATTTCTGTTTCCTTGGGGTGTAGACACGAAGATGCTCTTTCTGAGATGAGCGGTGCCTTATGATTGGCTGACGTCCTTTCGACGTTGGTGGAGTATCCCGATTATCCTTATTCGGGTGACTTTTTTTTGTTTTTCTGATTTTGTCGCCTCTGTGTAGGCTATTATCCGCTGGGGGATTTTGTCATTGGTTGTGATTGGCCTCTTCTGTTAGGCAGATCATCTTGATGTTCAATGATAGGCTAAAAGCCGAATTCCGCTTGGGGAATGATTATTTGTCTTTTGTGATTTTTGAAAGGGTGCCTCCGAGTAGGCGAATGGGGATTTAAAGATTGTATATCCCAGAGTATTATTTAGAAAGCCTCCTCAGGCTTAGCTTCACTCATTGCTTGAGTTGGAAAGCTATCTTCCACTGGGGAAGTTTAAGTCCTTTCGACTTGGATATTCTATTTGGACGATCAGGCCTCCCTTGGGGAATCTTGCTGACCTTGCTTTGATAGCTTTCACTGGGGAATTTGGCCCGTGAGTGGAAGCTGAGATATCTCTGGGGAGTATTATTTCGGCGAGCCTCTCCAGGCTCAATTATTCTGAGAGAGTATTATTTCGGCAAGCCTCTCCAGGCTCAGTTATTCTGAGAGAGTATTATTTCGGCGAGCCTCTCCAGGCTCAGTTATTCTAAGAGAGTATTATTTCGGCGAGCCTCTCCAGGCCCAATTATTCTGTACAATTTTATGGATTTTCTATGTTTGCCTTTTTATCGATCTTTTTGGCTTTTTCTGTGTTTTGCCTTTTTTGTTAATTTTGGCTTTTGCTGTACAGAAATAAAAAGTGCTAAAGAATTTTGAATTCAAAAGTGGCAAATTTCATTACTAAAAATGAATTTGTACAAGGAAAATTGAGAAATGGGGCTAAGCCCAATCAAACAAATGCACGAAAAGCAAGAAAAACAAAAGCCGGTCTTCACTCCTCTGCCGGCGGGTCCGGGAAGCGGCGATGCATCCAGACGGACAGGCTTTCAAACCCCTGTCTGAGGGCCTCGATACCCTGCTGATGAGCATCAAAGCGAGCATCAAAACTCTGCTGCAAGGCACTGATGCTATGCTGAGTGGCATCAAATTGACTGTCGATGCTCTGCTGTAAGGCATCGAGGCGGGCATCGAAGTAGGCCCTGTCATGCTGGGAGGTGTCGGTGTCGCGAAGACGGTCGAGCTCGCTTTTATTTTAGTTTTGAAAATGTATTGGATTATTAGAACGACTTGTTCTCAAACTGAGACCTTGTCGATCTTACCCAATTTATTTATTAAATGTCTCACCAATCCATGTTAATCCCAAGCGGGACCCTCCATGGATTAGTGGTTTTCGTAGTAAAAGGGTTCATGGAGTCGCCACCAATGTTTTACTCAAAACATTGGAAAAAGGGATAAGGCAATTGATTTTATAAATCAACTTTGGCCATTACAACCAGAGTTGGGTAAGGGAGTCGGTTACGTGTGGGGAAGGTGTTAGCACCCCACAGCGCCCCTTTCGGGTTCCCTATGACAGATTATTTCTAAAATAACAGTGTAAAATTACTAAATTACCCCTATTTATTCTAAGCAATTATAAATTAACTATCTACATGATGACAGTTTAAATATGCACACAGAAAGCAGTAAAAGGAAGGACTTTAAGAAGAAACCTTTGAAGCGTGCTTTTATATATTTCGTAAAACTGGGAAGCTTTTTGGCGTTCCCTCGCTCTACAAGCTCGCTCGCTCCTTCCTAAAAACTTTTAACTATGGAAATCCGGAGGATTTCCCTTCGACTAGGTTCGATCCTCAAGCAAAATGGCTCGGGGCTCAAGAACTTCGTCGGATCAACTCTCCGAGTGATTTCTAGGGCAGAACACTGCTCAAAAACCCCAGAATACTCAAGGAGAGGGTTAAAACTATGTTCCAAAGTGTGGAATGACGTCCAATTGACGTCATATTTATAGGGAATAGGCGCAATACGGGCTACAGAATCAATACGGCCGTATTGAAATTTTTGAACTTCAATACGGCCGTATTGAGTTCAATACGGCCGTATTAAAATTCAGAAATTTCAATACGGCCGTATTGAGTTCACTGCGGCTGTATTGAAGCTTCAATACGGCCGTATTGATTTCAGTACGGCCGTATTGAAGTTTCAGAAACTTCAATACGCCGTATTGAGTTCACTGCGGCCGTATTGAAGCTTCAATACGGCCGTATTAAGTTCAGTACGGCCGTATTGGGCTTCATTCCCTCCACTTCCTTATTTTGAGCTATTCTAAGACCTCTAGACCTACAGAGAACCCTCTTAGGGCCTTCCAGGAGTCCTTTTGGCTGATCTTCCTTCAGTCTTCGAGAGTCTTCAAGCTTTATTTCCGACCCGGACAATTTTAGGGGTCTACAGCTGCCCCCCCTTTACTTAGTCAAACAGTCTTTTGGTGTACCGGCTGACAAGTAAAGGAGTTGACCCAATTGTCCGGGTGATGTGCCAACCTTCTGACTTGTAGCGTCTTCCGGTGGAAAATTGTTGAGTAGCCTCTCCAGGTTGTTGCATACCTCGGCGCTTCTGACAACCTCGGTAGCTAAGTTTAACACCAACATGCCTCTGACGACGCTGATGGCTGAGTATTGTCTCTCCAGACCTTGAGTATTGTCTCTCCAGACCTTGAGTACTGTCTCTCCAGACCTTGAGTACTGTCTCTCCAGACTTTGTTTGAGTACCGTCTCTCCAGACCTTGTTTGAGTACCGTCTCTCCAGACTTTGTTTGAGTATCGTCTCTCCAGACCTTGTTTGAGTACCGTCTCTCCAGACTTTGTTTGAGTACCGTCTCTCCAGACTTTCTTTGAGTACCGTCTCTCCAGACTTTCTTTGAGTACCGTCTCTCCAGACCTTGTTTGAGTACCGTCTCTCCAGACTTTGTTTGAGTACCGTCTCTCCAGACTTCGTTTGAGTACTGTCTCTCCAGACTTCGTTTGAGTACTGTCTCTCCAAACTTCGTCTGAGTACTGTCTCTCCAGACTTCGTTTGAGTACTGTCTCTCCAGACTTCGTTTGAGTACCGTCTCTCCAGACTTCGTTTGAGTACCGTCTCTCCAGACTTCGTTTGAGTACCATCTCTCCAGACTTCGTTTGAGTACCGTCTCTCCAGACCTCGTTTGAGTACTGTCTCTCCAGACTTCGTTTGTGTACCGTCTCTCCAGACCTCGTTTGAGTACCGTCTCTCCAGACTTTGCCTCTCAAAATGAGGTAGTTGAGTATAGTTTGTCTCCACAGTCCACAATGCTGCTTCGACGGTTTGTTTTTCTGATTTTGTGCCGCTGAGGGCTGGATAACGCAGGGATCCGTCTAAGGGATGTGCAGTCATTCATAGGTTCTTGTGTCCCAACTTGCATTGCTTAGTTGGTACCCATGGGAATTTTTGACTCCTTGGGGTGTAGACACAGATGCTCTCTCTCTGAGTTGAGCGATGCCTTATGTTTGGCTGACGTCCTTTTGACGTGAGTGGAGTATCCCGGTTGTCCTTATTCGGGTGTCTCTCTTTGATTTTCTGATTGTGTTGCCTCTGTGTAGGCTGTTATCCGCTGGGGGATTTTGTCGTTGATTTTGATTAGCCTCTTCTGTTAGGCGTATCAGCTTGACGTTCGATGTTTGGCTAAGAGCCGGATTCCACTTGGGGAATACTTATTGATATTTTTGATTTTCTTCTCCTTTTTGCAGGGATGCCTCTTGAGTAGGCGATTGGGGATTTGGGGATCTTATTGTATCCCAGAGTATTATTTAGGAAGCCTCTACAGGCTTAGCCTCGCTCAGCGCTTTGAGTTGGAGAGCTATCTTCCACTGAGGAAGTGTTAAGTCCTTTGACTTGTTTATACTGTTTGGATGATCGCACTTCCATTGGGGATTACGTCGATTTTGCTTTGATAGCTCTCGCTGGGGATTTTTCCGTGAGCTTGAGCTGAGGTTCCCTCTTGGGAGTATTATTTCTGCGAGCCTCTCCAGGCTCAGTTATTCGGTACAAACTGTTTGTTGGATTTTCTATATCCTTGCCTTTTTTCATTTTCGGCTTTTTCTGTATTTTGCCTTTTCTTCTGATTTGGCTTTTTCTGTATTTTGCCTTTTTTATGTTTTTGGCTTTTGCTGTACAGAAATTAAAAGTGCTAAAGAAATTAAATTCAGTTATTATGAGAGAGTATTATTTCGGCAAGCCTCTCCAGGCTCAGTTATCTTGTAGGAGTATTATTTCGGCAAGCCTCTCCAGGCTCAATTATTCTGAAGGAGTATTATTTCGACAAGCCTCTCCAGGCTCAATTATTCTGTGGGAGTATTGTTTCGGCAAGCCTCTCCAGGCTCAATTATTCTGTACGAGTATTATTTCGGCAAGCCTCTCCAGGCTCAATTATTCTGAGAGAGTATTATTTCGGCGAGCCTCTCCAGGCTCAGTTATTTTGAGGGAGTATTGTTTCGGCGAGCCTCTCCAGGCTCAGTTATTTTGAGGGAGTATTGTTTCGGCAAGCCTCTCCAGGCTCAGTTATTCTGAGAGTATTTTTTCGGCAAGCCTCTCCAGGCTCGGTTATTCTGTATGATGCTGTTGATTTTCTGAATCTTTGCATTTTGCTTGCTGCTGTCATACACAAGCAATTTTCTATTTTTCTATTTTATGCGGTTGCCTCATGATAAGGTCTTTGAATGTGCAACTAATGTGTGTGTGATGCACAAATGCAATACAATTTTTTTATTTTTGTTCATTTATTTAGAAAAGTGAGTGGCTCTCCCTATCCTCTTCTTCTTGGAGGACTTTCTGTCATTGACGCGAGGGAGTATTTTTGTGAGCCTTTATGCAGGAGATTATGGATTTTACAGGAACCCCTCCAATTTTCTTTTATTGACCGATTATTAATGGAATTTCGTACAATTTTTATGAAAAACCAATTCAGAGGCATAATCACATGGTCAAGAAAGAAAAGAAACAAATGGATATTTTTATTGATATTCACAAGTGTTTTTACAGAAAGATATACAGAAGGAAATTTCTGAAGAATGGCTGGCCAGGGTAGGCTATATACATTGGGCTTAACAATTATATCTGTAATTGTTGCTCTTTACGTTCCCCTAATTGCTTCGGCCTGAGCCAGGAGTGTAGATGCTGCAAGACGCCTGCTTCTAGAAGATAATCACTTGAACCGCCTTTCGGTTTTCGATTTAAGCGATCGTTGCTTGCTTTGCTTTTACATCTTATTCTTTTGCCCCTAACTTTTGCCTAGGACGTATCCTAGCGGGGATAATTTTGCCTTTGTTTTGCCTAGTACCCTTGTACTGGCGGGCTTTTATTTCTCCCTAATTTTTGCCTAGGACGCCCTTTTCGGGTTTTCATCCTAGCGGGCTTATGCAAGCAACGTCTTCAAGCATAATACCTCTTTACCACGTCAGTGTTGACTGGGTATCGAAGTTCTTCTCCATTCGTGTCTGTGAGGATTAATGCTCCTGCTGAGAAGACTCATTTTATCACTTATGGTCCTCCGTGATTTGGGGCACACTTTCCGATTTTGTCCTTTTGAGTTGGTAGTAATTTCTTCATTACCAACTCTCCCTCATGGTAGACTCGAGGGTGGACTTTCTTGTCAAGAGCCTTTTTGATCTTCCTTTGATAGGCTTGACCATGGCATATGGCGTTCAGCCGTTTCTCTTGGATAAGGTTCAACCGGTCGTATCGGCTTTGAACCCTTTCTGCCTCGGAAAGTTTTGCTTCCATGATCACCCTTATATAAGGTTTTTCGACTTCGACGAGTAGAACTGCCTCCAGAAGTCCTATAACCATGAAGAGCAAAGGGTAATATCTCGTGTCAGTCTTTAAATGAGACAACCATCTTTTGCACTATTTTCTTGATGTTCTTTTTGGTTGCCTCGACTGCCCCATTCATCTTTGGCCGATATGGGGAAGAGTTGCGGTGTTGGATCTTGAACTCTTGGCACAGTTCTTCCACCATTTTATTATTCAGATTAGATCCATTTTCAGTGATGATTTATTTCTCCATGCTTCCACTAGATTATTCTAAAATCCTTTGGGACAAGAGAGAAGAGAAAGGAAAGAGTATATTTTTCAAAAGTTTGTGTTTTAGAGGGGATTATTTTATTTTTTGAAAAATGGATTTTGTAAGAATGGATGGCCAAGGTAGGCTTATGTGTTTAGGCTTGTTTGATTAAACACTTATGAAGTTAAAAAGTCGTGTTGTGATTCGACAACTTGGATAGCTTCCCTTGAACCTTTCTTTTTGAATTCGGTTCATGGTACCATCATGGATTTATTTTGTTTTTTGATTGTCCTTATTTTTGCCTAAAACACCCTTTTGTGGCGTTTTAGCGGACCTTTGTTTTTGTTTATTTTTGTAACCCTAACTTTTGCCTAGGTCACCCTTTCGTGGGATTCCTAGCGGGTCTTTTGCTCTTATTTTTGCGCAGTCCCCTTTTTGGGTTTCCTGCCGAGCTTCTTTTATTTTGAAAGATTTCTTTTTACCCATGATGGCACTTGTCGAGGCTAAGGGAAGGTGCTCCAAGTTGTCACACACTCCTCCACATAAAAATGATGTGGGTTTATTATTATTAAGATGATTTTAACCTCATTCATGTTTATTCAAACAGGGTTAAAAAATGTGGTTTAGAATTTTATTATAAGCAAGAAAAGAAGCAATGAGAAAGAATGATTTTATTATAATCATAGCGGAAACATGTGTCCTTATTTCATCACTGGTATGGGTCCTAATGTTGACCTCTTTTATCTCTCGGCTATGCCCCAAATTTACGGTCTCCAATTTCTCTTGACACGGTTGGAGTAGACGAGTTTCTTGATCCAGCAGTCTTTGCAGATCCGGAGAAATGGTTTCCTCATCACTGTCCAACTCAACCCTTTCACCTTCGGATCCCGGTCAGAGCGAACAATTACAGACATAATTATTTTATTGGTTCTGTTTAGGTTTAGAATTATTAATGTTAAGAGAGAAAAGAACAAAAAAGAGAATAATGTGAAAAATGTCTCTTTATTGATATGTATTAAAACTGTACAAAAACCCTTATTTACATGAAAAGGTTCTCATGATCTCGGGTACTGATCATGAGTCCCTAAAAGAGAAATATGAAGGGGCCCTATCGTGGCTTGTTCTTCTCTCTACTCCTGCTTTGGCAGAGGATTCTTGCTCACGTCGGGCGCTGTCGAATCGAAGGTGACCCACCCGGCATCAATAAGGTCTTGGACCTTGTATTCGAGAGCTAGGCATTTCTCTGTTGAATGCCCTGGTGCCCCCGAATGGTATAAACATTTGTCTTGTGGCTTGTACCAATCGGGGTAAGGTGGGTCGATCTTCCTTGGTGGAACATGAGCTAGAAGTTTGGCTTCTACTAGCTTCGGCAGGAGATCGCTATAAGTGGTCGGAAGTTTATCAAACTTCTTCACAGGGGTGAATTGCGATCTTCCCGACTTCGAAGTGGAAGTAGCCGAGGGTATGGTTATAGCATTGACTTCTCCCTCTTTCTTCTTCCCGAAGACCTTCTTAGCTTCATATGATTGGGAAGGCTTAGCCAGCTTCCCACTTTTAAGTCCTTGTTCCACTCTCTCCCCAATGGTGATGATGTCCGAGAAGAGTGTCGTTGTGTTCCCTATCATTTTATCGTAATAGGGACCAGTCAACGAGTTGATGAATAAGGACACCGTCTCCTTATCCGACAGCGGGGGCTCTATCTGTGCCGCCAACTCCCTCCATCGTTGGGCGTACGCCTTGAAAGATTCATCATTTTTCTTACTCAAGGCTTGAAGATCTGACCTATCGGGTGTTAGGTCGATGTTGTATTTGTAGCGCTTGAGAAAGGCGTCGGCCAACTGCCTCCATGTGTGTACTAGATTTCCATCTAGCTGCATATACCAGTTGAGCGCGGTATCAGCCAAGCTCTCTTGGAAGCAGTGGATCAAGAGCTTTTCGTTTGTGGCATATGCAGCCATCTTTCGGCAGTACATGGTGAGATGACTCTTGGGGCAAGTCGATCCCACGTATCTCGGGAAATCTGGCACTTTAAATTTGGGAGGGAATTGAATATCCCTCACTGAGCACATGTCGGCGGCATCTTTGATGTCAAAATCATGCCCCTCCATAGCCCTTAGCCGATCCTCTAGGGCGTGGAATTGTTCTTTTGAAACTTCGGGCTCTTTAATCATGATTCCAGCCCCAATAGGTATGGCATGTGGAGGATCTTCTTCATGCTCTTCCTCCTCTCCCTCATGATGGGACCCATGGTCACTGTGATGAGATCCATGAATGTTATGGTGACGCATGAGTTCCAACATTTGCGCCATCTGCTCTTTGAGCTGTGAAAGCTCGGTCGTGAGCTTCTTGTTTTGTTCCTCTAGCGCTTCCATTTTCTTGATTTTCTTTGCGCGTGTGAGGACAGAGAGATGACCAGCCACTTTCTAAAATGAATGTTTATTCTAATTAGCTTATTTATGATATGAATACACTCTTGATGTGAGCTTGATAATCTTTCATCTTTGAGGCGCTGCCTTTTTAAGATGAAAGTTTATCACCCTCCCTAGGCTATTATCTCTCCACAACGGAGAATCTCAATAGTCACGGGTCTCTTTCACTCACATCGAGAGGGTATTAGTGAACCTATAAATGATGATGAGGATGCATGAGGTATTATTGATAATGATGCCTATGCTCCTTACTTTTATTATATTTTCACACATTGGTTTTTCCTCTCATGTCATGACATTTTCATGCATGGGGATTATTCTTTAGACCTTATCACGAGGTTATTTATTAATGCACAAACAATTGCACATAAGCATTTACACAAACAATTCACTCATCCACGAACAGTCACGAGCGAATCACGAGGTAGGGGTATCCTGCAGAAAAGTGCATATTCAAGGTGGATCTAACTGTTCTCACCGGTCTGAGGCCCCCAAGGTGCCCCCATTATAGGGACCCAATTCCTCTCATCGTAGGTCGATGGAAAGCTCCAACGCACCGTCGGACTCAAGTTCATGGTTATCACCTTGAGTGATGTTTTCCGACAACGGTCTACGGGCACCTATAGACCCATTCGACAACCGACCGTACTAACATCCACTCCCTATGGTTAATCACTCATGCCCCCGGGTATAGAGGGAACTGTTGTGTGCAAAGGTTTGTGTGCAGTTTTTATTTCAAACAATTGCGGAATTTTAAACATACAACAGTTATTTAAAGCCATATAATAAATCATGTTATCATACAAGCAAGGGGTAATGAAGTAATTTTAACTATTATTTGTTAAAAATAATCTGTCACTAAATGGGACTGACTCTCGAGGCTTCCCCAGTGGAGTCGCCATCTGTCGCCACCGGCCCAAACGGGCCTCGGCGGTCGCGAAGACGGTCGAGCTCGCTTTTATTTTAGTTTTGAAAATGTATTGGATTATTAGAACGACTTGTTCTCAAACTGAGACCTTGTCGATCTTACCCAATTTATTTATTAAATGTCTCACCAATCCATGTTAATCCCAAGCGGGACCCTCCATGGATTAGTGGTTTTCGTAGTAAAAGGGTTCATGGAGTCGTCACCAATGTTTTACTCAAAACATTGGAAAAAGGGATAAGGCAATTGATTTTATAAATCAACTTTGGCCATTACAACCAGAGTTGGGTAAGGGAGTCGGTTACGCGTGGGGAAGGTGTTAGCACCCCACAGCGCCCCTTTCGGGTTCCCTATGACAGATTATTTCTAAAATAACAGTGTAAAATTACTAAATTACCCCTATTTATTCTAAGCAATTATAAATTAACTATCTACATGATGACAGTTTAAATATGCACACAGAAAGCAGTAAAAGGAAGGACTTTAAGAAGAAACCTTTGAAGCGTGCTTTTATATATTTCGTAAAACTGGGAAGCTTTTTGGCGTTCCCTCGCTCTACAAGCTCGCTCGCTCCTTCCTAAAAACTTTTAACTATTTCCCTTCGACTAGGTTCAATCCTCAAGCAAAATGGCTCGGGGCTCAAGAACTTCGTCGGATCAACTCTCCGAGTGATTTCTAGGGCAGAACACTGCTCAAAAACCCCAGAATACTCAAGGAGAGGGTTAAAACTATGTTCCAAAGTGTGGAATGACGTCCAATTGACGTCATATTTATAGGGAATAGGCGCAATACGGGCTACAGAATCAATACGGCCGTATTGAAATTTTTGAACTTCAATACGGCCGTATTGAGTTCAATACGGCCGTATTGAAATTCAGAAATTTCAATACGGCCGTATTGAGTTCACTGCGGCTGTATTGAAGCTTCAATACGGCCGTATTGATTTCAGTACGGCCGTATTGAAGTTTCAGAAACTTCAATACGCCGTATTGAGTTCACTGCGGCCGTATTGAAGCTTCAATACGGCCGTATTAAGTTCAGTACGGCCGTATTGGGCTTCATTCCCCCCACTTCCTTATTTTGAGCTATTCTAAGACCTCTAGACCTACAGAGAACCCTCTTAGGGCCTTCCAGGAGTCCTTCTGGCTGATCTTCCTTCAGTCTTCGAGAGTCTTCAAGCTTTATTTCCGACCCGGACAATTTTAGGGGTCTACAGTCGGCCTCATGCTGCGGGCCCTCATCTCCTGGGAGCTCAATATCAGCAAAGAGCTCCCTGAACTCGTCGGTGGCCCGCACATATTGCCTTCCCACCTTGACAATCATCTTCATATTGATTAAGGTGGGGGCACCAATGGGCTTAGGCGCCAATTCCTCCGCATCCGTGCCGTCGGGACATCCCCAAGCCTCGGCGAGCGTAGAAATAAGCGTGGAGACCAGGATATAACCTCGCCGGGCTTCGCCTCCCTCTCTTACTCCCAGATTCTTGATGTGCTCAAGGAAGAAGAATCTGGGGTTGGCCTTCTGTCTAGTGGCCATACAGTATAGAGCCAGCAGGTCCCTCTGTGTTACCGACTCTGGGCTCTTCTTCCTTGCATGAACAGAGCCAGTGATCAGCTTGTGGCAGATGCAGAGTGCAGCAGGGAGCCGAGTGCCCTTCACTCTAGCGTGGTAGTCTGACTGACCCGTAACCTCCTTCCACATCTCATTCGGGGTCAGACCATCTGGACACTCGCAAACGGCATCCCTATACTCCAGCTGATCCTGTCTGAGAAAAAGCCGGTTTGGACATTGAACTCGTCCAAAGACAAAGAACGGTACCCGCCGTTCATCCAAAAGTCTACTGAGTAGACTGTCTCCCCGAAGCTGTTTGTCGACTCAGTGACGCCGACGGTAGCCAAGAACTCCTTTGTTGCTGTTGGGAAGATTTTGGCGTGAGGGTTAAGGAGGAACCCTCATCCTATGGCGTTGATAAAGCCTAGGACGTCGACCTCCCACTCCATCGCTTGGAGGATCTTCAAGTCTAATACCCGCGACGGCTTGAAGACGAAAGTCTCAAAGAGCTCCAGCTTCTCTTGATGCTTCGCAGTCATTTCTCTTTGGGCGGGGACCCTTTGCCTCTTCCTTGATGATTCGGCCATGTCTTTGGACTTGAGAAGACTTCGTGCTCACTCACAGAGAATACACACAGAGGAATGAAGAATGCTGTGCAGAAATAAGGGAGAAATGGGCTATTTATAGAAGTATTTACGTCAGTACGGCCCGTATTAAATCCAATACGGCCCGTACTGACATGGTCGTTATTAAGCAAATCTGGGGACCAATACGGGTCGTATTGAATTTAATACGCCCGTATTGGTGTGTCCGTTGGAGTCAATACGGTCGTATTGGGTTCAATACGCCCGTATTGAAGCTAAAGGGTTACCTTAACCCTAGCTTCAATACGCCCGTATTGAATGGAATACGGCTCGTATTGATTTTTTTTTTTTTTTTAAATAAACAGAGAATAAGTGATCTTCCATTACACCTATCATCTGTATGCATGTATGTGATGTATGATGCACCTAATTCTATTTGATTTATCTTTCAAAAGAATTAACCGATGCATTTTTGTTTGGATTCTGCCATTCCTCAAGACGGACTGTGCTCTGCCGACTTCTATAACCGAGGAATGATGCATGTTATATTGAGATTTGGTGTCATCAACCAAATGATCCTTCCCTTCTTTTAGAAGATATGTCAACCCTCCTATTGACCACTATATCTCCATGTTTCCACTAGATTATCCTAAAATCGTGTGGGTCAAGAGAGAAAAGAAAGGAAAGATATATATTTTTTTGAAAGTTTGTGTTTTAGAGGGGATTCAATTTTATTTTGAAAAATGGTTTTTGTAAGAATGGCTGGCCAAGGTAGGCTTGCGTGTTTAGGCTTGTTTGTTTAAGCACTCATGAAGTTAATCAAATCGTTGTATTGACATTGTGATTTGACAACTTAGATAGCTTTCCTTGAACTTTTTCTTTTTAAATTATGTTCATGGTACCATCATGGATTTATTTTCGCTTTTTGATTGTCCTCATTTTTGCCTAAAACACCCTTTTGTGGTGTCTTAGCGGACCTTTGTTTTTGTTCATTTTTGCAACCCTAACTTTTGCCTAGGTCACCCTTTCGTGGGATTCCTAGCGGGTCTTTTGCTCTTATTTTTGCGCAGCCCCCTTTTTGGGTTTCCTGCCGAGCTTTTTGTTTTTAGGATTTTTTTTTTTTTTTTATCCATGATGGCACTTGTCGAGGCCAAGGGAAGGTGCTCCAAGTTGTCACACACACTTCCACATAAAAATGATGCGGGTTTATTGTTATTAAGATAATTTTAACCTCATTCATGCTTATTCAAACAGGGTTAAAATAATGCGGCCTAGAAGTTTATTGTAAGCGAGAAAAGAAGCAATAAGAAATGAATAAAGAATGATTTTATTATAATCATAATGGAAACATGTGCCCTATCGAGGCTCGGGGGTCGGGCTGTCCCCGAGGAGTAATCTCTAATAGTCATCAGGCCTATACATCCCTATCGGAAGGAAAAGAGCACTTGATGACGACGACCGGCCTTGACTCTTGTGAACCGGCCTTCCTAAAGATCTGGCTTAAAGAACGTCGAGAAGGATCTTTGTTCCTCTTCGTTCTTTGATCTTTATTAGGGTTGTATCCTAACCCTTGTTTCCCGAATTATCCTTGATAATAGGTAGCTCAGGAATTCCTTGGGAATCCTTGCCAAGTCCTTATCCTGGCAAGTATCCGTTCTTGGTGAGCATGGAGGCTACCTTCTTCATTTCTCGGGGAAACGTTTCAACATTGGCAATCTTCAATGCTTGGAAGGCGATCTCTAGAGCTTCCTCTGCTGCATCCACGTAAGGTATGGTGGATGGCTTGCTGATGAGTATGTCATCTTCAGCTTGTACGGTCACCAGCTTGTCACCCACTATGAATTTGACTTTCTGGTGAAGCGTAGAGGGAACAGCTTTCGCATCATGAATCCAAGGTCGGCCGAGGAGACAGCTGTACGCGGGAGTAATGTCCATCACTTGAAATTCGACGTTGAAGATAGTGGGTCCAATTTGGATTGGAAGATTGACTTCTCTCACCACTTCTCTTTTAGAACCGTCGAAAGCTCGGACGATCATGTTGCTCGGGCGCATTTGGATTCCCTTGGTTGCCACTTGATCAAGCGTTCTTTTTGGCATCACATTCAAGGAAGATCCATTATCCACCAAGACTTTAGCGATGTGATACTCCTTGCACTTTACAGAGATGTGCAAGGGCTTGTTGTGATTCGGTCCCTCAGCGGGGATCTCTTCATCGGTGAAAGTGAGGTGATCATTAGCCGTGATGTGACTAACAATCCCCTCAAATTTGTCTTGGGAGATAGTATGCGACACGTATGCCTCGTTCAAGACTTTTAACAGAGCTTGCCGATGCGGTTTGGAGCTTAGGATCAACGACAACAGCGTAATCTTTGCTGGCGTCCTATGAAGTTGATCCATGATGGAGTACTCGCTCTGTCGGATATACTTTAACAGCTCGTCAGTCTCCCCCTCGGATTCCTTATTTTCCTCGGTTTTTTCTTCTTTTTCTTTCCCTTTATTCTTGGGAGCTTTGTCATGAAGATCTTCAGGAGTGTAGATCCTGCCACTCCTAGTCATGCCCCCAAGTCCAGCGATGTTGGAGATATCGCTGTCGACAGAAGAATGGATGTCGTATATCCATGGCACAGCCTTATTTGATTTGTAGGAAAAAGGTCTTGGAGCAGTGATCCTTAACGGTGTCGGACCTTCCCCTTTATTCGTCTTGATTACCAACAACGGAGTTGATGTGCGCTCGCTTGGCGCGGTTGTCGGCTTACACTTAATAACAAATGGCGTGCGATCCATTCTTTGAACATACGTATCGATTAATTCTTTCTTTTTATTAATGTTTATTAATGAATTACTAGGAGGGATGTATGAAATGCAAACCTAGATCCCTCCATGATCTTTGATAAGAATGCATGATATGAGATGATGGCGATGAATATGCATGCATTGTGTTTATTCAACTAAGCATTATCATGTTTTCGGGATGCTCCTAAGATGATGCATGATATTGCTTGGTTTGGATAAATATATTTTTTTCTTTTTTTCTTTGAGTATTTTTTTTGTATTTTTTGGGTGAAAAGGGAATCTACCTATATGAATGTGATGAAGGTAGATGTTAACACCATGTAATGGAAGATTTTTATTCCTATTTATTCTTATTTTAAAAGGGAATGTTGTATGTTTAAATAATGCAATGTATGCTCAAACAATGTCACATAAATGATGCACAAACAATTCAATCATCCACGAACAGTCACGAGCGAATCACGAGGTAGGGGTATCCTGCAGAAAAGTGCATATTCAAGGTGGTTCTAACTGTTCTCACTGGTCTGAGGCCCCCAAGGTGCCCCCATTATAGGGACCCAATTCCTCTCGTCGTAAGTCGATGGAAAGTTCCAACGCACTGTCGGACTTGAGTTCATGGTTATCACCTTGAGTGATGCTTTCCGACAACGGTCTACAGGCACCTATAGACCCATTCGACAACCGGCCGTACTAACATCCACTCCCTATGGCTTTCCACTCATCACTAAATGGGACTGACTCTCGAGGCTTCCCCAGTGGAGTCGCCATCTGTCGCCACCCGCCGAAACGGACCTTGGCATTCGCGACGATGGTCAAGACTCGTTTTAATTTTTTAAAGTGGTGGATTGTTAGAACGACTTATTCTCAAACTGAGACCTTGTCGAACTAACAATTTTATTAAATGATTCACCAATCCATGTTAATCCCAAGCGGGACCCTCCATGGATTAGTGGTTTTCGCAAAAGGAGGGTTCTTGGAGTCGCCACCAATGTTTTACTCAAAACATTGGAAAAAGATTTAAGGCAATTGATTTTTATAAATCAACCTTGGCCATTACAACCAGAGTTGGGTAAGGGAGTCGGTTACGCGTGAGGAAGGTGTTAGCACCCCACAGCGCCCCTTTCGGGTTCCCTATGACGGATTATTTCATAAATAACAGTGTGAAATTACTAAACTACCCCTATTTATTATAAGCGATTATAACTTAAATATCTACATGATGACAATTTTAAATATGCAGCAATCAGAAAGCAGTAAAAGAAGGGATTTTAGAAAAGAAACCTTTGAAGCGTGCTTTTATATATATCAATGAAGTCTAGGAGGCTTTTTGGCGCTCCCTCCCTCTACAAGCTTGCTCGCTCCTTCCTAAAAAATAATTTTTACTATGGAAATCCAAAATATTTCCCTTCGACTAGGTTCGAGACTCAAGCAAATGGCTCGTGACTCAAGAACTTCGTCGGATCGACTCTCAGAGCGATTTCTAGGGCAGAACACTGCTCAAACACCCCAGAACACTCAAGGAGAGAGTCAAAACTGTGTGGAAAAGTGTCCAATGACGTCCAAATGACGTCTTATTTATAGGGAACAGGCGCAATACGGTCCCTGGGGTCAATACGGCCCGTATTGAAGTTTTGAACTTCAATACAGCCGTATTGAATTCAATACGGCCGTATTGAGGTTCAAAAGCTTCAATACGGCCGTATTGGTTTCAGTACGGCCGTATTGCAGTTCAAAAATGCAATACGGGCCGTACTGATCCCCAAAGAGGCCTTATTGAGCTATACTCCTCCTACTTTCTTATTTTTTCTACTCTAAGACTTCTAAACCTACAGATAGTCGTCCTACGGTCTTCTAGGAGTCCTTCTGGCTGACTTTCCTTCGATCTTTGAGAGTCTTCGAGTCTTATTTCCGACCCGGACAATTTTAGGGGTCTACACACAATTATTGGTTTTTATGTGCTTCCAATTTGATGTATCAATTTTGCACTTGATTACCAGTGATCTCATTATTTGATTAACACGCACAGGTTAGGTTTCCCTTTTTATTCTTATTTATTATTTACAAGGAAGGCATGTTATCTATATGAAACGTAAAATAGGATGCAAAGATACTCGAGAATTTCAACAAATATAATTCTCATTGATTTTTGTTTAAAAAACATCTTTGTATACTATTATATGTGCCTTCCATCTCTAATGGATGCATGCTAATGTACTATCCTAGGAGATGCATGATATTTATTTTCTACCTAAATTTTGTCATTTTTTTTATTTTACTAAAGGTTATGATGCATGATTTTTGTGACATATTTTTTGTTTTGTTTTTTTTTTTTGTTTTCTTGAAATAAACTGTCCTATATGATGCTTTGAGGTTTGGGTATATAGAAGGGAGTTAAATTTTTTATCATATATTTTTTTTAATAATACCTATTTGTTTATAATTCTTCTATATTTGAAATGAACAAAAAGAGAACACAACAAATGCAACACACATATGCTCAAACAAATGTACACCCGCGAACAGTCACGTTTAAATCCTTGGTCTGTGGTCCCTGCAAGAAAAGTGCATTGCATAGGACAGTTCTAATCTCACTAGTCTTAAGGCCCCCAAGGTGCCCCCATTATAGGGACCCAGTATCTCTGTCTCCTTCACCTGGAAAACTCTAAGGTCTGTCGCAGTATTTCGGGCTAGAGTAACCGGTTATCACCTTGAGTGTGATTTCCGACAAGGCTCGCTGGCTCCAAGGCTAAACTTGGGCCGGTCGTACGTCAACCACTCCCTATGTTTATTACCCTCATGCCCCCGGGTGTAGGGGGAACTGTTGTGTGCAAAAGATTGTGTACAATTTTTATCTCAAAAAGTGCAGAATTTAAACAAGCAAATAGATATTAAAGCCAAACAAATAAAGTAAATAAAGTAAAGGGAAAAAATATTTAAATTATTATTTTTATTTTATTAACTTCATCAATTAAATGAGTCTGACCCTCTTTAAACGTCCCCAGTGGAGTCGCCATCTGTCGCAACCCGAAAATTTCCGATCTCGCGACTAATGGTTTAGACATCCTTTTAAAAGTCTCATTAATTAAGGAATGCCCGGACACCAGACTAATCTTTAATTAATGGTTTTGAAAATAGGTTCATGGAGTCGCCACCAATATTTTACTCAAAACATTGGAAAAAGAAAAGGTTTTTTAAGATCCAATAATGGCCTTGATAACCAAAAGTGGGTTCGGGGGTCGGTTACGTGTAAGGAAGGTATTAAGCACCCCTACAGCGCCCTCGATCGGTACCCTATGATTAAGTTAACGTGATAAGAATTAATAAATTAAATATTAAATCCCCTTTATTAATATTTATTTACATATTGAAAAATTAAATTATACGACTAACCCTAAAATATCTACATGATTGCGTTTATGATGAAAAAAAATAAGAAGTAAAAGAAAGAGAAGAAAATTAAATGAAATACCTCATAGCAAACTTTGTTAGATCTTCAAATATGGAAAATATAGGTGCTTTGTGGCAACCTTTCACACTACAATGCCTCACAAAATCTCAAGAAATACAAGAGAGAGAAAAAGAGAGAAATTTCGAGCTCTAAGGAGCTTTGGACGAAATTTTTGGGGTCCCTCAGAAATGTGCCCAAGCTATCTATTTATAGGCTTCAGACAGGGTCCAGAATAGCCTGTTCCGAAATTGGAACGGCCTGTTTTGGATCTGGTCGTTACGTGTTAATTTAGTGTATTGGAACGGGCCGTTCTGAAATCAGAACGGCCCGTTCCAGAGGCGCGTTTAACACATAAATGCCATTCTGGAACGGCCCGTTCCAAATTAAGGATTTAAGCCTTTTTTTGTTATTTTGAACGGCCCGTTCCAATTTGGGAACGGGTCGTTCCAAATGTATGTTTTAGCCTTTTTTAAAGAGCCTGGAACGGCTTGTTCCAATTTTAGAACGGCCCATTCCAACTTTGGAACGGCCCGTTCCGATTTTGGAACGGCCTGTTCCAGTTTTGGAACAGCCCGTTCCGGGCTACTAAAACCAGCTTTTTTGGGCTTTTAGCCTTCTGATGTCATGTCCTATTATTTCCATGATTGGGAGCTCCTTTTCTTGATAATAGACGTCCATTTCTTCATTTGTATGCCCCCCGGACGAAATTGGGTGTCTACAATCATCATGTGTCGTAAGCAACCATTGGACAGGTACCAATGTGAATCCTTTCTTCTTCCCATTAAGGATACTATAATAGATATTTTTTGAGATTTTAGTACCTCAATTTTCTTGGGTCATTTTTTGTTACTCCCTATCCCCTTGGTCTTACTCTTTTGTCTACCTAGTGTTTTATCCCCATTTCCATTGGTTTTATGAAGAGACATTGGGTTTAGCTTGAGATATCCCTAAACTAGGGTCAAAATCAATACCACTTTTTTTAGATGGAAGTCTTTTATGCATTAAGAGCATGTTTACTTTGAAGACAGTAACTCCAGATCAAGAATACTTAAAGGATTTTGTTGCCCTTGATCTGGTTTTAGGCCTAGACACTAAAGGTTTCTTGTGACTTTGAGACTTAGCCTTTTGAAAGGGCTGGTCCACTTCATTCCAAAAAAAACCACTCATAGCAAGGATGTTAACATCTTGCTGGACTATGGGGTATAATTAGACAAATACTGGTGAACCAGGTAGGAATCAGCAAGTTCATCTAAACTAGGTTTTGAAAAAACATTGCCTTCCTTCAGGGCCATAGATTTAACTTCTTTAGGTAAATTGGGTAAAAAAATCATCTTTTTCATCATCAAATTCATAATAAGTTTCAACAAAAGCTACAAAATCCCACTTTTTATGAGCTTTTGGATTGGCTGCATCAAAAGAAAAAGCTACAACATTTATGTCACATTCTTCAACAACCTTAGTAGAAGGCTGCTCATAAGCTTTAATCCTAGTCTAACTTGTTAGAAACAACATCATGGGAGTCAAATTACACCTCCGGATTAGAATCGTGATTCTGATAATTTTCATTGGATATGTCCTCCAAAGATGGCATGCCATCTAAAGAAGAGCCATTATCTTTCTCCACCCCCCCCCCCAAGAAGACAAAAATGCACCCTTAACCTAACAATGTAAGCCAACACCAGATTTAATAGGATCTACAACACCAGAATTTGCAACCCCCTGAATGTTAAAATGTGGGACTACCACATTAGGATCTACAACAACTTGTGCAACAAGTATATTAGGACAAGTAGATTCTAAAATAGCATTTCCAAATAAGACTGAATTATTAGCTTGAATGGTAGGAGTTTTAGCAGAGTCAACATCCACAAAATTAGAGTTTGTAACAACTTGATCACCATCCAGTGGAGTTATACCAACTAAGTCAATAGCAGGAGAATCAACACTAGAGTTTAGAATTCATTCCTAGTGTTCTATTAACAATAGTAATGCCTAATACTCTTCTTGAACCAGAATTTAAATTTGGTGTAAACTTTGGATTCCTGCCAGCATCACCTACAGGTTGCTGAAATTTACATAAAGAAGTAGCATGTCCAATACTTTGACAGAGGAGCAAAAGTCAGGAAGTCTTTCAAATTCCAAAGAAACATAAAATGCATAACCTTCCCTTTCCTCCATAAGTTGATCCGGTAATGTGTCTACAAGATTGATCTATACCAAAACATGGGCAAACTGTTCATAGGTTCTTTGCAAGGTTGCTTGGTCCAACGCAATTGGAGTCCCTGCACCTAAAGCAATGGAAATAATAATTCTTGAGCTTCAATATTCTTGTGGCAGTTCCAAGATATGCAACCAAACCTGGACAAAAGAATTCTTGTGGCTTCTTGGGTTGAAATCTGGTTTTCGAAGAGAGAGTCTTAGCAAGCCAATTTTCAGGTTCCAAAGACCAACTACAAGAACTATACCAAGGTCTATGCTTCTCTGGAATTCAAATCCAAAGAAACCTCTACCGAGGGAGATGATGTTCCAACCAATGATATGGCCCCATAACTAAGTTAATTTTGCCTTTAATTCTACAAACTTGAAAGGTTTTTGGCCCATGGCCAAAAAAACTCTTCCATGAAGATGCTTGGAGCAGCGAGCTAGACCTTCTTGGTATGCATCTTCTAGGATCTTGATGGTAAGAGAATCTCCCTTCCAACAGGGTTTAGGAAGGGAAGTTAGACATGGAACAACCAAAGAAGAGGACACAACTTTAGCAAATAAAGGTTTAGAAGATGGCTTGAAAGAAACCAATGGGGAAAGATTGGCAAGGCAAGGCAAGGCCAAGGACAAGAAACCTTGTCCATCATGCCTAAGCATGGATGGTCAGAAATCACTTAGAATAGGAAAATGTTGGAGAAATCTTAAAGCCAAAATCTTATAATAAACTTTTGTAATAGATACCAAAAATTCTTAGTTATAATTATTCATAGTGATTTGCAATAAGTATTTCCACCCATCTTATATTTAAAAGCTTCGTAGTTTATGCATTTTAAAATTAACTATTTTTACAAATATAAGACTTGAAAAGTCTAACAACATAACTTTTTTTCCTTAAAAGAGAGGTGATGGAGCCTTCATAAGTTGAATCTCTATGAATTTGACTTCAACCTCTCTGCGGATCCTTGATGAATATTCAAGGAAGAGTAGCTAAAAGGAGAAGCAATGTTGATCACGGATGAACCAAGAGTCTCGGATAGAAGTAGGGATTCCTAAATCTACAAGGAGAAAGGCTCAAGCTGACAAGGAGAAGAATTCTTCTCAAGGTGACTTCGGTGGAGAGAAAAGAGTTTCTTAATGAAGAAAATCTCATTCAAATGCCAAAGTGTGTACATGATCCGGCCATAGTGAGTTTATAGGCCTAGGAAGTGTGTGTGACAAGCTAGACTTAACCTAAGGTTAAGTTAAACCATGGTATGGTTTAACTAACCTTAGGCGCCAAAATTTTGAATTCAAATTCAAATTTTGGAGTACGGCCATGTGCTTAGTTCATTAGCATGTAATTTGTTGTACATTTGGATGGCATTTGAGTCATGCCATGTGCGTCTCCCTCTAGGCCGGATCACATGGGTCAAATGCATCCTAAATGTATACTAAATGGCATGTAAATGAATTAGCACATGTGATTAACTATCCTAGTCAAAAATTGGCCAAAAAATTACAAGGCCCAAATCCTATTCTACTTGGCCAAAATACAAGGCCCAAAAACAAAGTACAAGCCCATTGGGCCCAAACCTAATTCTAAATGGCCCTTAGGTTATAGCCCAACTAAAAAGAACTATGGGCTTTCCTTTAGCACTGGCCCATTCTTCATGTATCCTCTTGGCCATACCCTAGTAGTTGGGCCCTTAGCCCATGGGCCTCCATCATCCCCTCCCTCTTGAAGAGGATTTGACCTCAAATCCAAAGAGTCCTCCTCTTGATTAGCAATCCCTGTAAAAAGAGATAAGTCAGAAATATTGAAACTAGGGCTAACTCCATACTTAGAAGGAAGATCTAGGACATAGGCATTATGACTGATCCTCTTAAGAACTTGAAAGGGTCCATCTCCTCTAGGACTAAGTTTGGACTTTCTTTTGGAAGGAAATCGATCCTTCCTAAGGTGTAGCCAAACCCAATCTCCCTCATTGAAGATAACCTCATTTTGGCCCTTATTGGTATATTTTGTTTATTTTTCTGTTTGGGATTGAATATGATTTTGAACCCTCTCATGCAAATTCTTAACAAATTCAGCCCTAGATGTCCCTTCTTTGTGAATAAAAGAAGTAACATCAGGAAGAGGTAATAAATCCAATGGAGTGAGAGGATTGAAACCATAAATAATCTCAAAAAGAGACATTTTAGTGGTATTATGAACCACCCTATTATATTCAAACTCCACATTAGGTAGATAGTCATCCCATGACTTTTTATTACCTTTGAGAATTGCCCTCAACATTGTTCCAAGAGACCTATTGACTACTTTAGTTTGCCCATCAGTTTGTGGTGACATGTAGTAGAAAACAGGAGTTTAGTTCCTAGTCTAGACCAAAGAGTTTTCCAAAAATGGATAAGGAACCTAACATCTCGATCAGACACTATAGTTTTGGGTAACCCATGTAGCCTTACTACCTCTTGGAAAAATAATTTAGCAATGTTACTTGGGTCATCCACTTTGTGGCATGGAATCAAGTGTGCCAGAGTACTAAAATGATCCACTACCACAAATATGGAATCCTTTCCTCTTTGGGTTCGAGGCAATCCAAGGACAAAACCCATGGAAATATCAACCCAAGGAGCATTGGATATTGGCAAGGGGGTGTACAATCCATGAGGTTTAGTTGTAGACTTAGCTTGAAGTCAAGCTATACATCTAGAACAAAACCTTTGGACATCTATTTTCATATGAGGCCAAAAGAATTTCTCTTTTAAGAGTAAAAGAGTTTTCTCAATTCCAAAATGCCCAATGAGTCCACCCTCATGACTCTCCTTGACCAAGAGTTTCCTAATAGATCCTTGGGGTATACAAAGTTTATTTCTTTAAAAAGAAACCCCTCCGAAATATAGTAACCTTGGCAAGGTTTTCAAATACATAAGAGATAAAAGTTAGAAAAATCAGGATCTTTCTCATACAATTCCTTGATGTCATCAAATCCTAGTATTTGAGAACCTAGGATGTTCAATAAAATATGCCTTCTTGATAATGCATCAGCCACTACATTTGTAGAGCCCTTTTTATATTTGATGACATCAAGAAATTGTTCGAGATACTCAAACCATTTCACATGCTTTTTATTTAATTTACCTTGGCCCCTCAAATACTTAAGTGATCAATGATCACTATGAATGACAAATTCCTTGGTCACAAGATAATGTTCCCAAGTTTGAAAGGCTTGAACCAAAGCATAAAGCTCCATGTCATAGGTTGGATAGTTCAAGGCAGCCCCATGAAGTTTTTCACTGAAATATGCTATGGGGTGACCACCTTGCAACAACACAGCTCCTATGCCAATTCCTGAAGCATCACATTCTAGCTCAAAAGTTTTATTAAAATTAGGTAGAGCTAGAACAGGTGCTTGAGTGAGTTTTTGCTTAAGTTCTTGAAAGGCTACGTTATGTTTTTCTTGCCAAAGAAAGACCACATCCTTATTCACTAACTCATTGAGTTGTGAAGCTAAAGTAGAGAAGTTAGGAACAAAACGTCTATAAAAGCTTGCCAATCCATGGAAGCTCCTTACTTCACTTACATTAGTAGGAGTAGGCCATTCTTGAATGGCTTTGATTTTCTCGGGGTTCACATGAACCCCTTGTTTGCTAACCACAAACCCTAAGAATATAACATTATCCATACAAAAATAAACAACTACAAATCTACCAATGTAATCCCTAAGAATATGATTCATCAACCTCATGAATGTACTTGGTGCATTAGTAAGCCCAAAAGGCATTACTAACCATTCATATAATTCAAATTTATTCTTAAAAACAATTTTCCACTCATCACCTTCTTTGATACGAATTTGGTGATACCCATTTTTAAGATCTATTTTTGAAAATATGGATGAACCATGTAATTCATCAAGCATGTCATCAAGCCTAGGAATTGGGTGCCTATATTTTATAATGATGTTGTCGATGGCTTTACAGTCACAACACATATTTTTTTGGCACCAATAAACAGGCATAGCACAAGGACTTAGGCTCTTTTGAACCTAGCCCTTATCCAATAAAAAATCTTGTACTTGTTTCTCTATCTCTTTAGTTTCTTGTGGATTTGTCCTATAAGTTGGTCTATTGAGAAGACTAGCTCCTGGAACAAAATCTATTTGATTTTCTATACCCCTAAAAGGTGGAAGACCAACGGGTCCATCACTAGGGAATACATCATCAAATTCAACTTAAAGATTTTGAATTTCAAGAGGTAGAAAAGTTTCTACAATATTTGTGGTAGTGCATGTGAGTGTTCCTCTATAAATGAGGACATATGAAGATGGTTCAATCAAGAGAGATGTTTTTGAAAAAGTTTTAGAAACATGATTCTCTTCTTGTTGAACAATCTCTAGAGAGGGAACATTATTCTCTCTAAGATCCTCTTGTTTCCTAATTTTTAGGGTTTTTTTTTACTCTCCCTTTTTTTTATTTTCCACTTCTCTTTCTTGGTCACGTTTAACCTTCATTTGTACTTGATCCTCAGCCACTTGTTAAGGTGAGAGAGGATGAAGTACAAACTTTTTACCCTTATGAGTGAAAATGATTTTGTTAGTAAGGCCATCATGTTTTGTTTGTTTGTCAAATTGCATGGTCTTCCTAACAAAATATGATATGCTTCCATGGGAACTACATCACATGTAACTTTATCTTTATAGTTCTCAATGGAAAACTCCACTTCCACTTGTTGATTAACCACCATATCCCCATCATCATTGAGCCAATGAAGTTGATAAGGTTTTGGATGGGATGTGGTAGTTAACCCTAACTTGTCAACCATCCTAGTGCTACAAAAATTCCACCAAGATCCACTATGAGAGAACAAGCTTTGCTTGAAATGTTACATCTTGTATGAAATATGTTCTCCCTTTGTGAATGTATATCACTAGGTTGGTTATTGAGGAGCCTTCTCACCATAAGAAGTTCCCTATTATAAGGGTAACTGACCTCACATTTTTCTTCTTCACTTGTTTCCTCTTCATCCTCACTTGAAGATGGAGAAGAAGTAGCTTCATCTTGGCTACTATAAATGTCTTAGCCCCTTAAAATCATAACCTTTTTATTAGGGCATTGAGAAGCAATGTGGCCTCTCCCAAGACATTTAAAACATTTTATCTCACTAGACTTGGTGCTAGTGTGTGAGGTGTATTTTCCTTTTTCTTTTTCTTTTTCTTTTTCTTTACCCTTGTCTAGGTTTTTGGAGGAATCAAAAGTTGTTTTCTTTTCAAAAGTTTTTCCCTCCCTCTTGTGATCTTTCTTGTAATAGGGAGATGAAAATGAGTTATTTCTTTTTTTTGAAATTTTTTCTCAAAACTTGTTGTTCAACCTTGATACAAAGTTGAACTAAATCATTTAGATCTCTATATGGTAAAAGCTCCACTTTATCTCTTATTTCCAAGTTAAGACCACTCAAAAACCTAGCTATGGTAATATTTTCTTCTTCTCGAATCCCAGCCCTCATCATATATAGCTCCATAGTTTGCCTATACTCTTCTACACTCATGTGTCTTTGTTGGAGCCTTTGAAGCTTGTTCATAAGCTCCCTAGTATAGTATGAGGGTATGTGTCTCCTCCTTAATGCACTTCTCAACTCATTCCAATATTGAATTGGAGGTTCATTATGGAGACGTCTATCCGTAACAAGGGATGTCCACCAATACATGGCGTGGCTTTGGAAGCTTAATGTGGTAAGAGAAACCTTTCTCTCTTCACTTACTTGATGGAAAACAAAGATTTGTTCAATGTTCATTTCCCAATCAAGGTACCCTTCTACATCATCTTTGCCATGAAAGTAAAGGCGATCCACTTTGGATTCCCTAACCTTGGGTGCCCTATGAGTCCTTCTAGAGGGGGGTTGGTAATGATCACCTAAAGCTAGGCTATCCTCATGAATAGATACCCCTAAGGTTGAACTTTGAGATTGATAACTTCCATGTCTACATCGGTGCTTTTTGTGTAAGTTTTCTTCCTTTTGTTTTAAAATTCGGATTTCTTTCTCTAAGATTGCAAGTTGAGCCTCTCTTTCAATTTTCTCTTTAAGCTTTTGTTTAGCCTCTTGCTCTCTCCAAAGTTTTAGTGATTTCAAGTCATGTGCTACTTTTGAAAAATCTTTGTAAGTACTTGCATCACTATCACTTTGGTGAGGAGAAAAATCTTCCATTATAGGCAAACGTTTTTCTTTTATAAAAGACTTTTTGAAAGAAATTTTGAAAGGCTTAGACTAAGTACTTGATGGACTAAGTATACAAATTGAACCTTGGAGGGAGGTGAGATACTAAGAGCCACTTAATAACCAAGCCTCTTTGGGTAAAAATTACTAATCCACCTTGTAGTTAATCTTCACCAGAACAATTATTTTATGAAATTTTTTTTTATTCTTTTGTGCTAGTGAACTATCTAGACGTTAATGAAACCAATTATAAATTAAACAACAAAGATTTAAAGACTAACTAGATGATCTCCTAAGGTGAAAGCTTGATAGGGACCAAAGATCTTCAAGGACCACTTTCACCAAGTACTAACGCATCTACAAGTCCTATAGAGAGATAGTTGTGTACCAAAGACACTTCCAAGACACTTCAATTGTTCAATTACAACAAAGAAACAAATACAAATGCTGAATTAAATTCAAAGTGGCCTTGAAATTGAAGAAAAACTAGCCACCAATTTAGAAAGGAAATTAGTGACGGATTTAGAAACAAAAATTTTTGTGATGGAAATTTCCGTCTCTAATTTCGTTTCTAATTCTTGTTCTTTCTTTGTTTTCAAAAAAAAAAATTTCTTGCTGAACCAGTTTTCCCAGGTTGATCCGCAGCTACTAATGGAGTAATGCAGCAATCCAAAAGTGTTTAGGCAAATTTCTTGTTGTTTTAGGTGTCTAGCTGAAGTTCACCAAAAGTTTCCACCCTTCCACAAGTCTTCCTTAGATCTCTTTTGATGACCCTTGTAGATTTAGCTTATAAAGAAACTTGTTAGTTCATACCTAGGCCAACATTTAGAATTTAATCTCAAGTAGACAGCCAAGACATTTGTTGAATTAAAAAGACAAGGAATAGAGTAGAGATGTAAGTTTGACAACGAAGAAATTTGGCTAGCTCAAGAAAGAATAATCCTAGGAACGGTGCTAGATTTGGATTGACAAATCAAAAAGGAATCAATCATGTATACAAATGAATCAAATGTTCAAATATTCCAGCACCAATACACAGTTGACCGAATGCAACCAAAGAATTTTAATCTCCTTTTTGGCTTTTGATTTTTTTTGATGTCTTTATTTATTTATTTATTTATTTAATATTTCTTTTGTTCTCTTTTGTATTGTTTTTAGGAGATGCCTTTTTCTTCTTTGAAATTCAATGTATAAGTCTCAATCACTTAGCTAGTCCTTGGCACCGAATTTTTTTTCTTTGAGATTTGGATGGTAAATGTAATGCAAATTGTTCTCACATGTCATGTAAATTCATCATGCTTTTTTCATGCAAACAAAACCACTCCATGTGCCACAGTTTAGCCTACTAATTCAAATTTTGAATTCAAATTTTCAAAACAATTTTTCCAACAACTAATATCAAACACTTTTCAAGAATTCAATACGGAATTTCAAAGAAAAAGTAGAAGACAAGTTCACACAATGGAAGCCTAACTCTATAAGAGAATTACTAATGAACTAATAGTAATTCATGAACTCAAATTGTGTACAGAATTAAAAGCACCATAGCACATATTTGATTCAGTCATTTCAATTTTTTTTTATGCAAGATCAAACAACAATTTAGTTAAACAAGCATAGCTAAGAAGTTTAGACAATCAAATGACTATACATGACTCTAGACATGTTGAAAAGGATTCAAAAATCAAAATGACTCAAAACATTTGCATATGACCGAAAAATGAAAATTAATCAAGACTCAAAGAATGAAAAACACACAAGCTGAAACCTATGCGCACATTTAGAAGTATGACTCATAGGAGAACAAGTAAGATCATGAAAATTATGAATCATTGAAGCAAACCGAAACTAGATCTATCAAATTTGAGTGAGAAAATTTAGATCTAGACAAGAAACATCAACCAAGACACTTTAAAACAAGTATTGACGGATCAAAGAAAACAATTCAATTACCAAAAGATCAAGAACTTATCTCTTGATAAACCATGCTCTAGATACCACTTGATGAAGCCTTCATAAGTTGAATCTCCATGAATTTGACTTCAACCTCTCTGCGAATCCTTGTTGAATATTCAAGGAAGAGTAGCTAAAAGGAGAAGTAATGTTGATCACGGATGAATCAAGAGTCTCGGATAGAAGTAGGGATTCCTAAATCTACAAGGAGAAAGGTTCAAGCTGACAAGGAGAAGAATTCTTCTCAAGGTGACTTCGGTGGAGAGAAAAGAGTTTCTTAATGAAGAAAATCTCATTCAAATGCCAAAATGTGTACATGATTCGGCCATAGTGAATTTATAGGCCTAAGAAGTGTGTGTGACAAGTTAGACTTAACCTAAGGTTAAGTTAAACCATGGTATGGTTTAACTAACCTTAGGCGCCAAAATTTGAATTCAAATTCAAATTTTGGAGTCTGGCCTGTTGAGCTTAGGGGAGCCTGAACTTGATGAGATCAAGATTATCTCTGAAGCTTAAGAGAGTTTTGATGATCACAAAATGTGTGTCAAGGACAACAACAAACAACAACAACTTAGAAGACAAAAACAAAGTCAAAGAAAGTGTTATGTAATAGGAATTAGTATGTACATTGTGTTGAATGAGTTTATTTGTTGTGTGTGCTATGTGCATAAGCTAAATCTATATCTAAACTGATTAGAGAGTGTATGATGATGAGTTAAAGGGACCAAAAAGTTATTTTGAGACTTAAAATGAAGTTTTGAAAACTAACTCAAAATAATCGATTATCATTAAATATAATCGATTATTCCAGCAACAGGCAAAATGGGATGCCTTGCTACAATAATCGATTATTTGCAAAATAATCGATTATCCCAGAAATAACTCTCTGGAATAATCGATTATCCAGCAAAATAATCGATTATATTGTTCTTGGTTGGTTTCTAGAAAACCTGAAGAACAAAATAATCGATTATTCTTTAAAATAATCGATTATCTGGGTCTGAAACATTTATAAATAGTTTGAACTTTTTGAAACTTCAGACAAGAGTTAGAACTGAGAATCAAATTTAGAAAAGCGTTTTTGTGGAGTCTTTGTGACCATCTTGGAGAGTTTTCTTTGTGAATCCAAGAAGAAAAACTTTTGTGAAAAACTTTGAGAAAGGATCATCATCATCATCACATTCTTGAAAGGGGAAGATTAAGATTTGCTTCTGAATTCCAGGTGAATTTGTTCCTTAATTCTTTGTGAATATTTGTAAAATCTTGATAAGGCTTTCTCAAGTGGTAAGGATTCTTGTAGTGGGTTTCTACAAGGGGTGCTTTCTTAAGGTCAAGAAAGTGGTTATCTTGAGTGTTGAAGTATATGCATGTGCGGTATGCTTGTAAATCTTCTTCATTAAGATAGTGGAACAAATCTTGATCAAGTTCTGATTGAGGACTGGATGTAGATCACATGTGGAGTGGCTGAACCAGGATAAAAGACTTGTGCAATCTTCTTCTACCTTTATCTTTTACTTTGAGTAATATCTTGATTGTACATTAAAGAAGATGATTCTTGATTAGCATGTGATGAGATAAAAGAAAAACATTGGAGTGAGTGGAGTGATGAGGAAAAGAAAAGAGCCCAACATGACAAGAGAGCCAAAAACATCATTACATCTGCATTGTCTATTGATGAATTTTTTAGAATATCAGAATGCATATCTGCTAAAGAAATGTGGGATACTTTGCAAGTCACTCATGAAGGAACAAGTGATGTTAAGAGATCTAGAAATTATACTCTCATAAGAGAATATGAGATGTTTAGAATGCATAATGGTGAATCTATTTATGACTTTCAAAAGAGATTTACACACTTGATAAATCACCTTGTTGACCTTGGCAGGAAATTTGAGAAAGAAGAGCTGAATTTGAAAGTGATGCAATGCTTGGACAGATCATGGCAAGCAAAGGTGACAGCCATTGAAGAATCAAAGGATTTGACCTCCTTGACACTTGCTACTCTCTTTGGGAAGCTAAGAGAGCATGAGCAAAAGTTGCACATATTTGAAGAAAATGAACAGCAGGATAAGAAGGGCAAAAGAGTGTCATTGAAGGCTTTGAAATCTGCCAAAGGAAAACGGGTGTGTGAAGAATCAAGCTCCGATGATTCCGAAACTAAGAACTTCAATCTGCTAGTAAAGAAGTTCAGAAAATTCATAAGGAGAAAGAAGAATTCCCCCTACAAATTCAATAGAAAGTGATGGCAAAAACAAGGAGAAGTGGAAGGTGTTCTTCTCCTCGGATTCACCAAAGCTTAGACCTCTTCAATGGAGCTTGAAACCGAATGAGATGGAGACTTGAATGGAGGATTCTCGGATGAGTAAAGCCTAAACTAAGGATGGAAGTATCCTAGCATAAGGCTCAAAGGATTGCTCACTTCAAAAGGTAGGAACTAGGGTAAGGTTCCTAGGGTTTTGAAGGAAAATATTTCGGTGACTCTTGAGGGAAACTTGGGCTGAAGAATGCTCTCAAATTTCATATATCAAAAGTGATTACAATGTGTAGAAGAATCGCTTAAGTAGGCTTTCGGATATGCATACTTTGGGCGCCTAAATCAAAGCCTACATGTGGCGCCCAAAATTTGAATTCAAACTTGAAATTTGAATTCAAATTTTGGCTCCCATGTGCTTGGCCGAAAATTTAGGTACTAATGTGCATCTAGGTTGAATTTGGAGTGTCATTTAGGGTTAATTTGAGTGGCACATGTTCAGCCACCCATGGTGTTAAACATGTGACTCAAATGTAACTTAAATGACTTCCAAATTAAACCTAGTTTAGTCTAATTTGCCTATTTAAGTAATCATTGTATAATCCTATTCTAATGGCCTAAATACAATGGCCAATCAAATACAATGGAAAGGAAAAATTACAAGAATGAAAATGAGCCCAATATTGGGTACCAAAAGCCCAAAGGCCCATGAAGCCCAAAACTAGGCCCAATAAGCCTAAAGCCTAAAATGCTACTCTATGTGGTCCAAAATACAAGACCAAAATATGTGAAACCTATACTAATATAATATGTACAAAATATAAGAAAAATGGATTTATCAAGAAATGGCCCATGTGAAGCTCAAATTGGGCTTTCCAGGCCCATCGGGCCTATTGGGCCTTGACTGGCCCAAACCTTCATGTCTAGCCAACTCCTCTTGGCTCCTTCAATGTGTCACCCCTTGCCTTCCTAGGCATGATTCCATCATCCCCTCCCTCTTGAAAAGGATTTCTCCTCAAATCACGAGGATCCATGGGAGAAAAATCATCACCTACATGCACAACAAACCATCTATAAGAGGTGACATGTTCATAGAAAGAAAATGGAATGTGGATCCTAAGAGGAATCCTTAGCCTAGCAAAGAAAACTAAACTATTGAAATTGAACTTCCTAAAAGTAGAAATAGGATTATCTTCTAAGCATAACCTAGAATGAAATCTTAAAAATGTAGTAACACTATGATGGAGGACCATCCTTGGTACTTCACTTCATGTGAGACCCATCACATGGTTCATGACTATGGCTAATTTGAGTAGTATAGAATTTATTGCTTTATTCCATTTTTACCCTTGTATTTTGGGGTATTTTAGTCCTAGGGTTTATTTCTTTGTATTTCCCATTTTGCCCTTGTATTTTTTAGGGTTTATTTCCTTGAATTTATGGACTAATACAATGGAAAGAATGATTCTTAAAAATTAAAATATCTTGCCTAAAGTACCCTAAATGATAACCTAGGCATTTCCTAGAATATAAAGAAAAGAAGGCTAGAAAACTTCCTAAACAATTTTGGATTTGATTGTTTGTTAGATATAGATAATCATATAAACTATATTTGTCTTGTAAGGAAGGAATCAAATTTAGTTCAAAAGAGTAAGAACTTCCCTTAAGATCAAACATAGAAAATAGATCATTACAATTCGAATCTACAAAACAATGTAAACCAAAAATTGGGTGCTTTATTAAGACCACAGAAATACTTTCTTCCTTGTACATCTCCAAGGAAGTAGTATAAGGAATAAAACTAGGAATAGTCCACTCCTTCTTCACTATATCTTGAAGTTGAGATTCATTTTTCTTTAAAATATTTTGTTCTAGAATCTTTACTTCATGACTAGTGGTAGCATAAGGGTAAGAGTTAAGGTCTTTATGTAAGAAGAGAGTATTTGGCAAATGGTTTTTAGTGATAGAAAAACTCTCTTCATTCACAAGTCCTTTAGAGGAGATATTTTCCTCCTTACTCTTCCCTAAGATACATGCCTTTTTTATTTCTTTTTTTCTTGTTTTTCTTAATTTTATTTTTGCTAAAAGTTTTTCTTCCTTTTGTTTAAGAATTTGAATTTCTTCCTCTAAAATTGCAAGTCGTGCTTTTCTTTCAAGTTTTTCTTTTTCTCTTGTTAACACTTCTTGCTTTGTCCAAAGTGTTAGTGATTTAAGCTCTTGAGTAGGATGTGAAAAACTTTTTGGGGAGCTTAAGTCACTACCACTTGAGTAATGTTTTCTCATAATTAAACAAAAAGAGTTTTCCAAAAGTTTTCAAAAATTCCTAAAGAAAAGTTGGCTAAAGATTACTAGTTAAACGTGGTTCTAAACAACACTAAGCCTTTGGAACTTAGAAATTGTTTCCCTTAAACGTCCACAAGCAAGCATGTAGCAAACTTGACAATTAAACACATTGAATTTAAAAGCTTAAAAACAAGAGAAAATGTTAAGCAAACTAGTTAAGTTTCAAGAATTTTTAAAATGCAATGCAAAAAGAAAATATTTTTGGTCTTTTCTAGGAATAAGACTAGCACTTGGAAGTCTAAGTGTACAAGTTGCACTATCAAGGGAGGTGAGCTACTAAGAGCCACTTAATAACCAAGCCTTTTCAAGTAGAAATCACTAAACTTCCTTATGGTAATCTCAATTCCACAAAAATTTTCACAAAGATTTTTATGTTGAATGTTTTTCACAATTGTTTTTGAATGCTAACTAAACGTGAACAAGTAACTCTACACAATGCTAGTCGAATTAAGGCAGCAAAGTAAACAATTTAAAGCACAAACAACTCAAAGGAAGCAAGATTAAGCAACTAGTCGTTTTGCCCTAAGTGGAAGCTTGAAACATATGAAATTTCCAAGCCACTTCCACTAGTACTACACGTGAGTGAGCTACCAAGGGATTAGATATACCTGACCAGCTTCTTAATACTCCCTCCAAGCTTTACAAATTGATTTAAAATACAAGAGAAATTGCAAAAATTTAAACTACACTAGGAAACAATTTGTGGCGGCTTTAGTGACCAATTAGTGAAGGATTTATTGTCCAATTTTTTAACACTTGTTTAAGTGTTTCAATCCGCCACTAACCCTTGATTTGACTTGCTCCTGGACCCTGCACAATGAACAAAAAAAAATGATGAATGTAGGCTGCTCACAAGGTTAAGGAAGAGATCACACTTGTGAAGGTAGTTTAGGGAAATTTTGGTCACTAAATTAGGTCAAATTTTGAAGTCTTTTAATGTCCAAAACTTTTCCTACTTTTTTTTGAGTCAATGCTTGATCCTTAAGCAAGGATTTGAGGCCACTTCCAGCACAGAATATTTAGTCAAAGAAAACAAGACAAGCAACAAAAGCACAATTTAACAAGCTTATACCAAAAAATTGAAGAGTAATGTGTTTATGACAAGACTCAAGGATATCCAACAATGAAAGCTGAAAAATAAGACTCCAAAGAAGGCTAGCACTCAGTTAGGAAGGTTCCTAGATAGTCACTAGAGTAGATTAACAAAACAAAACAAAAATTGAAGGAATTTGAACAAGTACAATCAAAATAGTAGTCCAAAGAATTTTGAGGAATCAAGTGTATTTTCTTGTTTTTGTTCTTCTCGGCTTTTGCTCCTATAATTGCTTTTTATTTTATTTTTTATATTCCTTTCTTTTCCTGAATTCAAATTTATATTCCAGAGAAGACACTTGCCTTTTTGTTTCAAATTTTTCACAATTCCAAAGTATTAAAACCAAGACTACTAGATTGACAAATTTCAAGTGAAATTAGATGAACTAGTGCACTAGTTTTTAGGTTTTTGATTGGATTCTTTTGTTCCTTTTTTTTTAACTATTTTGAAACATAATGCTCTGTATTTTCTCTGTTTTCCAGCCACTAAACTTTTTAAATTTTAATCCAAAAGAAATAGTGCACTAGAAGTAGGATAAATCACTTAAAATTTCAAGTAACACAAAGTTGTTTCAAGAATTTTATAGAAAGTGATTTGAAAACTTAAGTACACAATGGAAACCTAACACTAAGAAATTTGCTAGAACTAATAGCAAATTATGAACTCAATTAGGTAAAACAAAAAGCACATATAGGTAGACACAAAGATTATAACAAAACCGAGACCAAACAACACAAAAGAAAACTAGGTTAAACAATGCTATTCAAGGAATTTGCAACATATAAGAACTACACAAAACTTGCTAAGACAAAACAAGGATTCAAAGCAAAAAATCTAATGCAATGGATGAAGTCCAATCACGGACACATGCTAGGAAATGAGAGACTCAAACAAATACAAAAAGGAAGCACAAGCAAATAGGTCCTAACATATTGATTGTGAAAGAAAATAAAAAACAATCAATCAATGGATCTATGGAACAAATTTAATTCAAAACAAATAGATCCGAATAGCAACTCAAACAAGACACACAAGAACACAAAAACAACAAGACAAATGGACCAAAAATTAAGGACACTTATCTCCTTGAAGAACCTTGCTCTTGATACCAAAAATGATGGCAAAAACTAGGAGAAGTGGAAGGTGTTCTTCTCCTCGGATTCACCAAAGCTTGGACCTCTTCAATGGAGCTTGAAACCGAATGAGATGGAGACTTGAATGGAGGATTCTCAGATGAATAAAGCCTAAACTAAGGATGGAAGTATCCTAGCATAAGGCTCAAAGGATTGCTCACTTCAAAAGGTAGGAACTAGGGTAAGGTTCCTAGGGTTTTGAAGGCAAATATTTCGGTGACTCTTGAGGGAAACTTGGGCTGAAGAATGCTCTCAAATTTCATATATCAAAAGTGATTACAATGTGTAGAAGAATCACTTAAGTAGGCTTTCGGATATGCATACTTTGGTCGCCTAAATCAAAGCCTACATGTGGCGCCCAAAATTTGAATTCAAATTTTGGCTCCCATGTGCTTGGCCAAAAATTTAGGTACTAAGGTGCATCTAGGTTGAATTTGGAGTGTCATTTAGGGTTAATTTGAGTGGCACATGTTCAGCCACCCATGGTGTTAAACATGTGACTCAAATGTAACTTAAATGACTTCCAAATTAAACCTAGTTTATTCTAATTTGCCTATTTAAGTAAATCCTATTCTAATGGCCTAAATACAATGGCCAATCAAATACAATGGAAAGGAAAAATTACAAGAATGAAAATGAGTCCAATATTGGGTACCAAAAGCCCAAAGGCCCATGAAGCCCAAAACTAGACCCAATAAGCCTAAAGCCTAAAATGCTACTCTATGTGGTCGAAAATACAAGACTAAAATATGTGAAACCTATACTAATATAATATGTACAAAATATAAAAAAAATGGATTTATCAAGAGATGGCCCATGTGAAGCTCAAATTGGGCTTTCCAAGCCCATCGGGCCCATTGGGCCTTGACTGGCCCAAACTTTCATGTCTAGCCAACTCCTCTTGGCTCCTTCAATGTGTCACCCTTGCCTTCCCAGGCATGATTCCATCAGAAAGACAAACAAGAAAGAGGAAGCAAGCACATCCTCCTTCAATTGCTTTGAATGTGGAAAACCGGGACACATGAAAGCTGAGTGTCCAAACCTCTTGAAGAAGCAACAAGAGGAGAAGAAAAGCAAGAGAAATGGCAAAGGGAACAGAGCCTACATTGCTTGGGAAGATAATGATTCAAGCACAACAAGTGATGAATCTGAAATTGAGGAGAACAACTTGTGTTTAATGGCTGGAGCTGACCAAGACACAATAGTAAGTGACTCTGACCTTGAATCAAATCCGGACTATGATCAACTCCAAGAAGCTTTTATACAAATTCATAAAGAAGCTGTAAAATTGGATGCATTGAATTCAAAACTGAAAAACAAGCTGAAATGATATGAAAATGCTTTAATTAAAGCTGAACTAGAGCTTGAAGATTTAAAACATGAGCATGAAAACCTTCAAACTATTTTTAATTTTAGTGAAGCTCATTGTGAAGTCACCTCCTCCTCAAAAGATGTTTGTGAAAATTGCAAGACTTTTGAAAAAGAAAATTTTGATTTAAAATCCACTCTTGCAAAGTTCACAAATGGCAATGCAAATTTAAACATTCTTTTGGGAAAACAAAGAAACACTTTTGATAGGAGTGGACTTGGTTTTAATCAAAGCATGAACATACCATTTAAGTCAAAGAAAGAAGCTTTTAAGAAAAACTAAGATTTCAGAAAATTTAAAAGCAATTTTTCAATACAAACAACTTGTTTCTATTGTTGTAAAAACTGCTACTCTAGGAAGTATGGAGTTCCAAATGGAGAAATGGTTTGGATTGAAAAAAGTCAAAGGCTGAGAACTAACCTACAAGGACCCTTCACATGGGTACCTAAATTTTTTCTCTGAATCTTTGTTGTAGGAATGCTTGAGGGCCAAGAACTTACTATGGTATCTTGATAGTGGCTGCTCAAGGCATATGACTGGAGATCCTTCAAAATTCTCAAGTCTGAAATTGAAGAATGAAGGGTATGTTACCTATGGTGATAACAACAAAGGGAGAATACTTGGTCATGGCAATGTTGGTAATTCCTCCTCTCAAACATTGATTGAGAATGTATTGCTTGTTGATGGATTGAAACATAATTTGCTGAGTATAAGTCAACTAAGTGACAAAGGCTTTAAAATTGAATTTGATAATACATGTTGCTTGATATGTGATAAAAAGACAAAAGAAATCAGATTCATTGGAAAAAGAATTGACAATATATACATGCTTGACTTAGAACACTCAATAGCAATTTCCAACACTAAGTGTCTAATAACTCAAGAAGACAACATATGGCTTTGGCATAGGAGAGCTGCACATATTCATATGGATCATTTGAATAAACTGAGTAGGAAAAAATTAGTGGTTGGTTTACCTAAACTCAAGTTTAGTAAGGACAAACTATGTGATGTTTGTCAAAAGGGCAAGCAAGTGAAGGCTAGCTTTAAAAGAAAAAATCAAATTACCACAACTAGACCTTTGCAATTAATTCACATGGATTTGTTTGGTCCTTCAAGAACCATGAGCTTAGGTGGAAACTACTATGGTTTAGTGATTGTTGATGACTACTCAAGATACACATGGGTCATGTTTCTTGCAAACAAAAATGATGCTTTTAATGCCTTTAGAAAATTTGCCAAGCTTGTTCAAAATGAAAAGTGTTCAAACATTACCTCCATAAGAAGTGACCATGGAGGTGAATTTCAAAACATAATGTTTCAAAAATTCTGTGAAGAACATGGTATAAACCATAAATTCTCAGGACCTAGGACGCCTCAACAAAATGGGGTTGTTGAGAGGAAAAATAGGTCCTTAGAAGAACTAGCTAGGACAATGTTGAATGAAACAAAATTGCCAAAATATTTTTGGGCTGATGCTATTAACACAGCATGTCATGTGTTAAACAAAGTTCTGATCCGGCCTATATTAAAGAAAACACCCTATGAAATTTACGATGGAAGGAAGCCTAACATTTCATATTTTAGAGTGTTTGGTGTAGACACCCAATTTCATGCGGGGGCATAAAATCAGCAAAATAGGACATCAGAGGGTCCAAAAGCCCAAATCAACTTTTTTTAGTGGCTCGGAACGGGTCGTTCCCAAGTCCAGAACGGGCCGTTCTGGAATTGGAACGGGGCTTTCCGAGACTCCGAAAAGGCCTAAAAATTATTGGTTGGAACGGGTCGTTCCAGACCAGAACAGGCCGTTCCAAACAAATCAAAGGGGTTAAAATATTTGGTCTGGAACGGGCTGTTCCGAAATCAGAACGAGCCGTTCTGGTTTCCAGAACGGGCCGTTCTAAATTTAGACTGGGCCGTTCTGGGGAGCAACCTTAAAACATAACGTTCAGATTTGGAACTGGCCGTTTCGAATCCAGAACGGGTCGTTCCGGACCACATCTGATGCCAATAAATAGATATCTCATGCACAGTTCTCATGGCGGCCAGAGAAATTTCGAATAAGACTCCTTTGAGCACGAAAATTCTCTATCTCTCTCCCTTCTATTGTATTTCTTGAGATTTGTGTCACATCTCTATCTTCTCTCTCCCTCCTATTGTATTTCTTGAGATCTTTGAGGCATATTGTATGTGAAAGATCGCCATAAAGCACCTTCTCCATATTTGAAGATTCAATAAAGCTCGTTCAAGAGGTATTTCAGTCAATCTTTTCCTCTCCCTTTTATTCCTCATCTTTATCTTTTTTTTTTTTATAACAAACTTCATAATGTAGATATTTTAGGGTTAATCGCTTAATTTATATTTTAAATATGTAAATAAATATTAATAAAGGGGATTCAATATTTAATTTATTAATTCTTATCATGTTAACTTCATCATAGGGTACCGATTGAGGGCGCTGTAGGGGTGCTAAATACCTTCTCTATACGTAACCGACCCCCGAACCCAATTCTGGTTATCAAGGCCATTGTTGGATCTCTAAAAACCTTTTCTTTTTCCAATGTTTTAAGTAAAATATTGGTGGCGACTCCATGAACCTATTTTCAAAAGCATTAATTAAGGATTAGTCTGGTGTCCAGGCATTCCTTAATTAATGAGACTTTCAAAAGAATGTCTAAACCATTAGTCGCGAGATCAGAAATTTTCAGGTTGCGACAGATGGCGACTCCACTGGGGAAGTTTAAAGAGGGCCAGGCCCATTTAATTGATGAAGTTAATAAAATAAAAATACTAATTTAAATATTTTTCCCCTTTACTTTGTTTGCTTTATTTGTTTGGCTTTAATATTTATTTGCCTGTTTAAATTCTGCATCTTTTTGAATAAAAATTGTACACAAACCTTTGCACACAATAGTTCTCCCTACACCCGGGGGCATGAGGGTATTAAACATAGGGAGTGGTTGACGTACGACCGGCCCAAGTTTGGCCTTGGAGCCTGCGAGCCTTGTCGGAAATCACACTCAAGGTGATAACCGGTTACTCTAGCCCAAAATAATGCGACAGACCTTAGAGTTTGCCAGGTGACTGCGACACAGATATTGGGTCCCTATAATGGGGGGCACCTTGGGGGCCTTAAGACCAGTGAGATTAGAACTGTCCTATACAACGCACTTTTTCTTACAGGGACCACAAACTAAAGATTTGAACATGACTGTTCGTAGGTGTACGTTGATTGAGCATGTGTGTGTGCATTTGTTTGTATTATTTTGTTCTAATAAGATGGATTGGAATGTTAAAACTAAGCAAATAGATAATAAAGAAATAAAAAATAATAATAAAAATTTATACCCCTTTGTACATTCTTAGGTCAGCATTTCATTAACATCATATAGGTAGTTTCTTTTTTTAAAAAAAAAATCAATAAAAGAAATCTCATCTTTACCATGCATCATTCCCCTTTAGATAATAGAAACATGATAAAGATTAGGCAAAAAGAAAAATGCATGCATTCTACATTAGCTCATTAATTTCATTCATTTTATTTTATTAGCTAAGGAGAATTAGGTTGCCGTATGTATAGAAAGTTAAGAAAAGTGAATGCTCTAATATACAACAGTATCTGCGCTTTAAAGAAAAAAACTCAAATCATCTTTAAAATACAGATTCTCGCTTACTACTGTCAAAATCTATTTCATCATTCACAGATAAACAAATCAATGAGACTGATATTATTATTCTCAACTTTCTCTACATTCTGCATTACATTCATTTAGAGCATATCCCTCCTTGTAAAAGAATAAATGAGAATAAAACGGGAAATTAACCTATGTGCGTTAGTCGGAAGTAATGGAAGCAAACCGTGATTAAAGAGTTTAGGGTAAATCATCAAGACGCCAATTTTTCCCTAAGAGGACAAAGCCGTGTCGTGCAACCGTGAAATCCAAGCGGAATAGGAATGGACGAATCCACACTCCTAACGAGTTGTAAGCTAATAAAGATAACTTGAGGAGGACGAATCTCTCAAACACTAAGGCAAAGTGATTAGAGCTTTCTCGAAAGGTGATTTCAACAAAAGAGAAACATTACTTGTTAAGAAGCTGCTAGGATGAAAACTCGCAAAGGGCGTTCTAGGCAAAAAATAAATAAATAAATAAAAGCAATGTTTGTTCGAGCTAAAAATCGAGAGATAGCTTGAATGTTCCTCTTGAGACTTCATAGAAAGCTCTATCATCGCTTCTACCCATTCCTACATCTCAGGAAAGATATGGGTTGAAAATACCTTTACGAGAGAAAAGGCCAAAGGCCCTCCCTCTACACGAGATCTTCTGAAGCGCCACATTCAAGCAAGTGGAGGAATAGTCCTACAGTTAGATGACCTAGGCCTCTCTAAGGGGCAACCTCCTTCTTTCTCTGTGTACGAATCACGAACTTGGGGTATGCCCGGGCCCTCAAGCTACATTAAATGGGCACGTGTAAATTAAAAATTCTATTTTAATGTCATACACTTTTCTAATTCATTTCTTTTCTCCCTTTTATCTACTCTAAGCCTCGTCAACAAACCTTAAATGAGCAAGTACATTTGAAATAAGGACGTCATCAGAAACAATTGCTTAATACACAATATAAAAAAAAACACATAAAGATCAATCAAATTGGGCATGACTTATGGATAAAAGTCCAAATGAAATCAGTGCAAGGGGCATCCCTCTTTAATGAAGGAATGAAAGATGATAACAAATGCTGCAAAGACAAAAGCCTGGCAGGAAACCCACTAAGGGGGTTGCGCAAAAATTAAAGCAAGGTCTGCTAGGAGACCCACAAACAAAAAGGGTAGCCTAGGAAAAAGTGAGGATAAAAAGAAAATGTCCGCTAGGGAACACATCTCAAGTAACCTAGGCAAAAGTTAGGACAAAGCAGCATCCCGAGCTGAAAATTGAAAGGCGGCTCGAGAAGATCAGTAATCAATATGCAATCCCAAGTCATCGCTTAACTTTGAAGGAAATAATAAGCCAATGCAAAAAATGATTTCCTCACTTTGAATGTACTTGTTCATCAGCCTAAATCACTAGCCTACCTCGGCCAGCCATTCTTCTATAAATCATTTTTGAAAAAATCCTTTCTACCAAAACTTTTACAAAAAATATATATATATCCTCTTCCTCTCTTTTCTCTTGACCTATATGGCATTAAGATAAATTTGAGAGATACACGGAGTATGCACAGTGAACACTCACAAGGAGAAGATGGAGGTGTCCTAGAACAGAGTCTAGGTACACCTGATCTAAGGGCTAACGTATCATATCCGATATAAGCGAGAAGGTTGAACTACACAAACCTCAGGTTCAAGAAGCAACACTTAGAATGAATTCGACATGGCTAAAGGCTAACAATCCATGTAATTGATCAATGCGCATAGATTAATTTCTTGAAAGTACAAATAAATTTGCATTTTAAGCATTAGCATAGAAGCATCATTGCATAACATGCATATGACCCAAGTGTGCATAAAAGGGTATAATTTCACTTTTAAAAACAATTGGAAAAAATCCGATCCATTCCTGCTTTGCATTTTCTTTTGCATTCTTGCATTCTTTATGTGTGTCTATCTATCACTTGTTTGGAGGAATCAAGAGGCCGAAGCACTCGTACAAAAAGATCAACAGCTAAATAGTGCCTTGAGAGCTAAGATCATGTCAAAAAAGCATAGCCCCAACAAGGGCATTCCACACAAGTGGTTTCATACAGCCACCTAGAAAAGAAAGACACGTCAACAACAAGACTCGATAGAACTGGACGTGGAAGAATAATCAAGCCTATAAGCATGAAAGAGGCCATCGCGCCTCACTTCTCAACCAAATGATGGAAGATCCATGAAAATGCCAAGACCAGGAATGTTTTCCTACCAAAGCCAAGAGTGGCTTCCAAAATAATACTCATCAATAAAGATTCAACAAATAACATCATCACGTGATCCCTCCACCAATGATGACAACAAAAGATAAAAACAGAAAAAGGAAAGCTTCATACATGTTGAAAGAGCCGAAGCTAAACAAAAATGAATTTCAGAAAAAATCTATCACAAGCAGCGCCTGGAGAGGCATCATAATACTCATGTGGCAGGGCCAACATTGGAATCCCTGCCAGCCATCCACTTCTCTGCCCACCAACACAGGGGCACAACAAACATCTCTTGCCCATCCACCTAGGGGTAGTCGTTCATTCCACAACCATCCATCAATAATCAAACAAGCAATCATCAAAAGGACTCAGCATTGCGCCTGGAGAGGCATCATAATACTCACATGGTAGGGGAAACACTAGAATCCCTGTCACCCATCAACTCTTTTGCCCACCATCACAAGGGCACCACCTACCAGCAATCCTCGTCTTCATCGGACGTCCTCCAAAAGAAAAGGGGCAATCACATCATCATCATAAGCAGGCAGCCTGGAGAGGCCAGGCATAATAATACTCAACATTTACTCCTTTGCCCACCATCACAAGGGCACTGATGGGTTCCTTCTCCATGAAATGATGTAGAGATGAAGGAGAGGAAGCCTTGCCCTTGATCTAGGTTCAACAAGGAAGACAAAATGGAGACTTTATGGTGGGAAGAATGAAGATGGCCGAAAAAGGGAGGTGTTGGGCGTAAGCTTTTGGGGATGGTGTTTGGTGATTTAGGTTGGCTCACTCCAAGGTAGGTGGAGGCCACTCTAGGTCTCACTCTCCAAGGGTGGAGAATGAAGGTAGGCTAGCCGAATTTAGCTAGGGACTAAGGATAGGGACTTGAGGCATAAGAATGCTCACTCAAATTCATATACATCCAAAGTATTTACAAGTGGTGGGGGTGGGGTATTTATAGGAGAAGTTGCATTTAGGGTTGCATTTAGGGTGTGCATGGCCGAAAATGCCAAGGCAAATGCACTCCAAATGTAATGCCAAATTAACCCTAGATGCAACTTGGTGGCCAAGTTTGGAATCTATGGGATTAGATTGGCTATTTCTAGGTGCATGATAAGTCCATGCAACCTTTGCCCTCCATTGGGCCTAAGCCTTTCTAATCACCAAAAATAGGTCCAAACTCACCAAACTAGGCGTCACCTCCTCTGTAATACCCTAGCCCAAATTAAAAACCCTAATCATCTAAAGCACCCCATAATACAAGGGTAAAATAGGAAATACAAAGAAAATAAATCCTATGACTAAAATACCCCAATATACAAGGGTAAAATTGGCAAATAAAATAAACCCTATACTAATGAGGCTTAGGAGAGTACTAATACTCTATGATCATGAGGAAAGTATCCCTAGGTGTGTGAACACCCTCCTCCTCTTCGACCCTCCTAGCCATGGACCTAGTGATGGGGCCCACATGTGTCTTCAAGAATGGTCCTCCATCATCCCCTCCTTCTTGAGAAGCATCTGTCCTCAGATTAATTTCTTCATCCAACTCCTCAGCTCCTAAAAATGGTGTGAGATCACAAACATTAAAAGATGAGCTAGTGCCATATTTAGAAGGAAGGTCTAATATATATGCATTGTCATTTATTTTGTGAAGGACTTGGAATGGTCCATCTCCCCTAGGGTTTAGTTTGGACATCCTTTGAGTAGGAAATCTATCCTTCCTCAAATGAAGCCAAACCCAATCCCCTACTTCAAAAGTGATTTTCTTTCTTCCTTTGTTGTTGTATTTGGCATATTTTTGCGTTTGTTGTTCAATTTGACTCTTGATCCTTTCATGGTATTTCTTAATGAAATCTGCCCTAGATACTCCTTCTTTGTGAAACAAGGAAGGGGTATTAGGGAGGGGCAAAAGATCAAGAGGAGTGATTGGGTTAAAGCCATAGACAACTTCAAAGGGGGAAAGATTAGTAGTCTTATGGACTACTCTATTGTATGCAAATTCTATATGGGGAGACAATCATCCCAAGTTTTCTTATTTCCTTTGAGGAGTACCCTCAACAAAGTGGATAGAGATCTATTTACTACTTCGGTTTGGCCATCGGTTTTAGGATGACAAGTAGTAGAATAGAGGAGCTTAGTTCCTAGTTTTTCCCATAAAACTTTCCAAAAATGACTAAGGAACTTGGCATCCCTATCGGACACAATTGTTTTGGGTAGACCATGCAAACGGACCACTTCTTTGAAGAAAAGTTTAGCTATATAGCTAGCATCATTCACTTTGTGGCATGGTATAAAATGAGCCATTTTGCTAAAACGGTCCACTACCACAAAGATGGAGTCAAATCCCCTTTGAGTTCTTGGAAGACCAAGCACAAAGTCCATGCTAATATCTACCCAAGGGGAGCTAGCTATAGGAAGGGGGGTATAGAGTCCATGAGGCATTACTCTTGATTTAGCCTTCAAACAAGTAATGCATTTGGAGCAATGCCTTTGGACATCTATTCTCATGTGTGGCCAATAAAATTTAGCTTTCAAGAAACTTAGGGTTTTATCAACCCCAAAATGGCCCATGAGACCTCCTTCATGACTTTCTTTGACCAAAAGATTTCTAATTGATCCTTGGGGTATGCAAAGTTTGCCCATTCTAAAAAGATACCCCTCAAGAAGATAGAATCCATCAAAAGGCTTTTGGAGACATTTGGCATAAGTGGCTTGGAAGTCTAAATCAAGCTCATACAATTCCTTTACATCATCAAAGCCAAGTATTTGAGTTCCTAAGGTGGAGAGCAAGGTGTGCCTCCTTGAAAGGGCATCGGCTACCACATTGCTCTTTCCCTTCTTATATTTGATGATGTAGGGGAATTGTTCAAGATATTCCACCCACTTTGCATGCCTTTTATTCAACTTTCCTTGCCCTCTAAGATACTTGAGTGACTCATGGTCGGTGTGAATAACAAATTCTTTAGTCACCAAGTAGTGTTCCCAAACTTGGAGAGCTCTTATGAGGGCATAGAGTTCCTTGTCATAGGTGGGATAATTCAAGGTGGCCCCATGAAGTTTTTCACTAAAGTAAGCAATGGGGTGACCTCCTTGAAGTAACACAGCACCTATGCCCAAACCGGATGCATCACATTCTAGCTCAAAGGTTTGATCAAAATTTGGTAGAGCTAGAATGGGTGCATTGGTGAGTTTCTCTTTTAGGTTTTTAAATGCTTTTTCTTGGGCTTCACCCCAAAGGAAGGGTACATCCTTCTTAACAAGCTCATTAAGAGGGGATGCAAGTGTGGAGAAGTCTTTTACAAATCTTCTATAGAAGCTAGCTAAGCCATGAAAACTTCTAACTTCTCCAACACTTTTTGGGGTGGGCCATTCTTGGATAGCCTTTATTTTCTCGGAGTCAACTTGCACTCCCTCTTTGCCAACAATGAAGCCCAAAAATTTAACTTGTTCTTGACAAAAAGTGCATTTTTCAAGGTTGGCATAGAGGTGGTTGACTCTAAGAATTATTAGGACTTGCCTTAGATGTCCAAGATGTTCATCTAAGGTCTTACTATACACAAGGATGTCATCAAAGTAGACAACCACAAATTTACCTATGCAATCCCTAAGAATATGATTCATTAGGCACATGAAAGTACTAGGGGCATTAGTGAGGCCAAAAGGCATCACTAACCACTCATATAAGCCAAATTTGGTCTTAAAAGCAGTTTTCCACTCATCACCTTCTTTGATTCGAATTTGGTGATAACCATTTTTAAGGTCAATCTTGGAAAATATGATGGCCCCATGTAATTCATCTAACATATCATCTAACCTAGGGATTGGGTGCCTATACTTTATTGTAATGTTATTGATGGCCCTACAATCCGTGCACATCCTCCATTTGCCATCTTTCTTAGGCACCAAAAGAACGGGGACGGCACAAGGGCTAAGGCTCTTTTGAACCCAACCCTTCTTCAACAAGTCATCAACTTGAGCTTCTATCTCTTTGGTCTCTTGTGGGTTAGTCCTATAGGTGGGCCTATTAGGAAGACTAGAACCCGGTATGAGGTCTATTTGATGTTCTATTCCTCTTAAAGGTGGAAGTCCACTAGGGACTTCTTGAGGAAATAGATCATCAAACTCCTTTAAAAGTTTTTGAACCTCTTGAGGTAGAGACTCAAGCTCATGACTAGTGGCAGCAAGTGTCTCTTTGAAATAGAGAAGGTACAAAGGTTGTTCAATCAAAAGTGTGTTTTTGATATCATTTTTAAGGGAAAAAACACTTTTATGAACAACTTCTTTAGAGGGGACACTTTCCTCTAAACTTGGCACCTCCTCTTTCCCTTCTTTATTTTTAAGGGAAAGGTCTTTTTTTTCTTTCTTTGGCTTTTTACTTTTTTTTCCTTCTTCCTCTCTTTTGATTTTCATCTTGAGTTGGTCCTCATACACTTGAAAAGGTGATAGAGGACACAACACAATCTTTTTACCTAAGTGATGGAAACTTATTTTGTTGGTTAGGCCATCATGAATAGTTTTTTTATCAAATTGCCAAGGCCTCCCAAGTAGAATATGACTAGCATCCAATGGCACTATATCACATAAAATTTCATCTTGGTATTTGCCAATGGAGATAGGTATATTCACTTGTTGATTAACTTCAATACCTCCCTCCTCATTGATCCATTGTAATTTGTAAGGCTTTGGGTGAGGCATCGTAGTTAAGGATAGCTTATCCACCAATCTAGTACTACAACAATTGCAACTAGATCCACTATCCACAATAAGAGAACAAGTGTTTTCTAAAACCTTGCACCTTGTATGAAACAAGTTCTCTCTTTGGGATTGGTCTAGGGTACTAGATTGGTTTCCAAGAAGCCTTCTAACCATTAACAAGTCTCCTTCACAAGGGTGAGTTTCTTCCTCGGACTCTAAGTTTTCTTCATCACTTGAAGGTGAAGAAGTAGCTTCATCAAGGCTACTATAGTGGTCTTGTCCCTTTAAAATCATGGTTTTCTTTGTTGGGCATTGAGAGGCAATGTGCCCTCGACCAAGGCATTTAAAGCACTTGATGTCACTTGTCTTAGTGTCTTTGGAAGTTGTCCTTTGAGAGGTTTCTTTTTCTTTTTCTTTAGGGAAAGGATTGGAAGAGGGGCCCTCCTTCTTGAAGCTCTTGGAATAAGATGGAGTGGAGTCTTTTCTAAAAGTTTTTCTTTTGAGTTGGTGCTCCACTCTAGAACAAAGTTGAACAAGCTCATTCAAATCTCTATATGGTAAGAGCTCAACTTTGTCCCTTATTTCAAGGTTAAGACCACTTTGGAATCTTGAGATGGTGGTCCTCTCTTCTTCCCTTATCCCAGCCCTCATCATGAGTAACTCCATAGATTGTCTATATTCTTCCACACTAGAGGACCCTTGTTTTAATCTTTGAAGCTTATCCATAAGCTCTCGGTCATAGTATGGCGGAATATGCCTCCTTCTTAAGGCACTACGGAGCTCATTCCAATATTGAATTGGAGGCTCATGGTTTATTCTTTTTTCTTTTTCTAAGGAAGTCCACCAATACATAGCATGCCCTTGGAAGCTAAGGGTTGCTAAAGAAACCTTTCTATCCTCACTTATTCCATGGCAAGAGAAAAGTTGCTCCACTTTCATTTCCCAATCTAGATAAGTTTCAACATTATCTTTGCCATGAAATGAGGGAAGATTGATGTTGGGTTCCCTATTGGAAGACTCCCTATTTCTATGATGCCTTGGGGGTCTTTGATAGTAATCATTATTGTGATGACTACTATGGAAGATATCACTTAGAGGTTGGGTATGATGCCCTTCCTCCTCATGAACACTTGAATACATATTCCCCTTGCCTCTTGAAGGTTGAGGAGAAGTGACTCTTGGTTTTGAACCACGAGCCTCTCCTCCCACAACTAATCTTTCAAGTAATCTTTTTATTTCCTCATTGTTTCTTTCAAACTCTTTTTCTTTCCTTTTCAATTTTTCTTCTCTTTTTATATTTTCCTCTTCTTTTTTTCTTAGGTACTCTTTCAATTCCCTAAGTTCATCCCTAACACTAGACCTAGTACTACGAGAATTATGACCATGGACACTAGAATGATCACTCATCTTTGATCAAGAAAAGGTTTTCACAAATTGTTTTCAAAAAGGGTTTGAAAATGGTTTTCACAAAGAGTGAGTGATAAAAGGTTTTCACAAAAAGGTTTTCAAGGTGCAAGATAGGTAGGAAAGGCCTAAGTGCACAAAGTGAACTTTCAAGGGGAGGTGGACTACAAGGAATCACTTAATAACCAAGCCCTATCAAGTAAAAAATCACTAAGCCTTTTCTACTTTTTCTTACAAAAACGAATTGGCACAATCAAAGGTGAGTGTGTGCACGTTACCCCTAGTAGGCAAAACAAGCCTTCTAAACGTAATTGCACAAAGATAAAGTCCTAAGCAATTATACTACTAAAAGCTTTAAAACATGCAAAAGGAAAGCACTTAAAACATGTTCTAGTCGATGTCCTAGGTGAAGGTTTTCAAATCACCTTCAACTACACGAACTAAAACCAAGTTGAAGAGGTTTAGAAATGGCCAAATTACAAACCAAAAGAATGAAACTAAGGCCAAAAACAACAAAGAGGCCGAGAGAGAAAAGTAAGCAAAAAAAAATTAGACAAAAACAAGAATTTAAGTCTTCAAACTCCTCCAATGGGGTTCCTTCACAATGAACAAACGTGTTAGACCTCTCCAAGTGTTTGTTCACTCCTTTATGTGTGGTGTAAGTACCTCCAAAGGCTAGGCTTGGATTCGGTTCACCCCTCCACTCAAATCCACCAAAGGTGTGAAAATTGACTAGAGTGAGTTTTGACCTACAATGAAATTAAAACCAACCCAAAGCAAGAGTCCAAGAAATAAAAACTGAAAAGCACAATTAAGAAAGGCTAAACTCAAAGAGAATTTAAGATGACAAAACAAAAGAGGCCAAGAAAGACAAGCAAAAAAATTAAGACTCAATCAAAGAAAGGAAGCACACAAAGAATAATCCTAGAAAGGCACTAGAATTAGGTTAGTGTTTAGTCCACTTGATTAAGTTCTTTTTGTGTTTCGGTCCAGCCAAAGGAAAGTCCCAAAATAAGGTCAAATTGTCATAAGTCCAACTCCCAAATGCATAGGTATTTGTCCAAGTCCACAAGTCTAGCAACAAGTCCTTTTTGGTCCAAGAAATTATTTATTTTTTTTAAAACAATTACACATTTCATTAACAATACCAAACATTGTTAATAAATCAAACTCCTAAAAAGCAAACTTTTAACAAAAGCTTCAACGTCGCAAAAAGGGTTGTGAAAGTGTGTAACCAGTAATACAGAACCAAATCACAACTTATCAAACGTTGAAGCCCATTAGCAAAAGGAGTAGCTGATGAACAAGTACACATTTCCCGAAGGATGAACGCATAATATTGCAGACACATCTTATATAGGCTTGATCTTGAAGTGAAGTGAAATGAGAGAGAAGACAAAGCACTTCAAATCCTGAACAAGATAGTAAAAGATCCGAAGCCCTTTAGGATCAGCGCTACTCTGAACATCAACAAGAGAGCCAATCTTGGAGGTGGTGAAGGATATGTGCTCGTTCCCCATTACAATCTCCAGCTCCTGCCTCCCCACTCTATCAGGTTCTGGCCAGTTGTTATCATCTTCCTTCATAATCTCGCTCTCTGGCGGAACCCTAGAAGCTTCTTTAATCTAATCCCATAGATTCCAAACTTGGCCACCAAGTTGCATCTAGGGTTAATTTGGCATTACATTTGGAGTGCATTTGCCTTGGCATTTTCGGCCATGCACACCCTAAATGCAACCCTAAATGCAACTTCTCCTATAAATACCCTAGCCAAAATTAAAAACCCTAATCATCTAAAGCACCCCATAATACAAGGGTAAAATAGGAAATACAAAGAAAATAAATCCTATGACTAAAATACCCCAAAATACAAGGGTAAAATTGGCAAATAAAATAAACCCTATACTAATGAGGCTTAGGAGAGTACTAATACTCTATGATCATGAGGAGAGTATCCCTAGGTGTGTGAACACCCTCCTCCTCTTCGACCCTCCTAGCTATGGACCTAGTGATGGGGCCCACATGTGTCTTCAAGGATGGTCCTCCATCAGGCACCACCTACCAGCAATCCTCGTCTTCATCAAACGTCCTCCCATAAAAAAGGGGCAATCACATCATCAGCAGGCGGCCTGGAGAGGCCGGCACAATAATACTCACAATATCAGTAGGCGGCCTGGAGAGCCGGCACAATAATACTCACAGTATTAGCAGGCGGCCTGGAGAGGCCGGCACAATAATACTCACAGTATTAGCAGGCGGCCTCGAGAGACCGGTACAATAATACTCACACTATCAGCGGGCGGCCTAGAGAGGCCAGCACAATAATACTCACAGTATCAGCAGGTGGCCTGGAGAGGCCAGCACAATAATACTCACAATATCAGTAGGCGGCCTGGAGAGGCCGGCACAATAATACTCACAGTATCAGCAAGCGGCCTGGAGAGGCCGGCACAATAATACTCACAATATCAGCAGGTGGCCTGGAGAGGCCGACACAAGAATACTCAACATCAGCAGGTTGAAAAACCGGATCTCCACCTCACTATCACAAGAGAAACAATGGAGCTTCTACTCGAAGACTGAAGATTAGGTGAATAGTTTGTCACCCTTATTACCCAATAGAGTATGCAACCCAGCACTCAGCTGCTCTAAAAGGCGAGGATACAAGAAAATACACCTATCCGAGGGAAGCAACGTAGAAGCGTCAACATATAGACGAGAAGAAGACCCAGATGAAATGTCTACGTCTTTACTTGCCTTTGGAAAAGCAACACAGCTATTCCAAAGGACAAGTAAAGAGGGGCAGCTGTAGACACCCAATTTCTTCCAGGGGCATACAATCAGCAAAATAGGACATCTGAGGGCCCAAAAGCCCAAATCAACTTTTTTTAGTGGCCCGGAACGGGTCGTTCCAAAATCAGAACGGGCCGTTCCCAAGTCCGGAATGGGCCGTTCTGGAATTGGAACGGGCCATTCCGAGACTCCTAAAAGACCTAAAAATTATAGGTTGGAACGAGTCGTTCCAGACTAGAACAGGTCGTTCCAAACCAATCAAAGGGGTTAAAATATTTGGTCTGGAACGGGCCGTTCTGATTTCAGAACGGGCCGTTCTAGGGAGCAACCTTAACACATAATGTTCAGATTCGGAACTGGCCGTTCCGAATCCAGAACGGGCGTTCCGAATTCAGAACGGGTCGTTCCAGACCACATCTGATGCCTATAAATAGAGATCTCGTGCACAGTTCTCATGGCAGCCAGAGAAATTTCGAATAAGACTCATTTGAGCACGAAAATTCTCTATCTCTCTCCCTTCTATTGTATTTCTTGAGATTTTTGTCGCATCTCTATCTTCTCTCTCCCTCCTATTGTATTTCTTGAGATCTTTGAGGCATATTGTAGTGTGAAAGGTCGCCATAAAGCACCTTCTCCATATTTGAAGATTCAATAAAGCTCGTTCAAGAGGTATTTCAGTCAATCTTTCCCTCTCCCTTTTATTCCTCATCTTTATCTATTTTTTGGTTATAACAAACTTTATAATGTAGATATTTTAGGGTTAATCGCTTAATTTATATTTTAAATATGTAAATAAATATTAATAAAAGGGATTCAATATTTAATTTATTAATTCTTATCATGTTAACTTCATCATAGGGTACCGATTGAGGGCGTTGTACGGGTGCTAAATACCTTCTCTATACGTAACCGATCCCCGAACCTAATTCTGGTTATCAAGGCCATTATTGGATCTCTAAAAACCTTTCTTTTTCCAATGTTTTAAGTAAAATATTGGTGGCGACTCCATGAACCTATTTTCAAAACCATTAATTAAGGATTAGTCTGGTGTCCGGGCATTCCTTAATTAATGAGACTTTCAAAAGGATGTCTAAATCATTAGTCGCGAGATCGAAAATTTTCAGGTTGCGACATTTGGGTGTAAGTGCTTTGTGCTGAACAATGGGAAAGAGCAACTTGGAAAATTTGATGCAAAGGCTGATGAGGCAATCTTTCTAGGATACTCTACAAATAGTAAAGCCTATAGAATCTATAACAAGAGAACTCTAGTTGTAGAAGAATCTGTCCATGTGGTATTTGATGAGTCTAACAAACAAGAGACAAGGCAAACTGAAATTGAAGATTTGACTGATTTGCTTGATCAACCTCTATTGGAGAGTGAAACAAATAATAAGCCTAAAGAGAGTGAATCACATGAAAACACAAAGGAAACAAGTGAACAATTGCCTAAGGAATGGAAAACTTCTAGGGACTTATCAATGTCGCCACCGGCCCGAAACGGGCTTTCGGCATTCGCGAAGGATGGTTGGACTCGTTTATTTGTTTAAAAATATGGATTGCTAGAATGACGTATTCTCAAACTGAGACCTTGTCAAACGAGCAATTTTATTAAATGTTTCACCAATCCATATTAATCCCAAGCGGGACCCTCCATGGATTAGTGGTTTTCGCAAAAAGGAGGGGTTCGTGGAGTCGCCACCAATGTTTTACTCAAAACATTGGAAAAAGGGATAAGGCAATTGATTTTACAAATCAACTTTGGCCATTACAACCAGAGTTGGGTAAGGGAGTCGGTTACGCGTGGGGAAGGTGTTAGCACCCCACAGCGCCCCTTTCGGGTTCCCTATGACAGATTATTTTCTAAAATAACAGCGTAAAATTACTAAATTACCCCTATTTATTCTAAGCAATTATAAATTAACTATCTACATGATGACAGTTTAAATATGCACACAGAAAGCAGTAAAGGAAAGGATTTAAGAAGAAACCTCTTGAAGCGTGCTTTTATATATTGAGTGAAACTGGGAAGCTTTTTGGCGTTCCCTCGCTCTACAAGCTCGCTCGCTCCTTCCTAAAAACTTTTAACTATGGAAATCCGGAGGATTTCCCTTCGACTAGGTTCGATCCTCAAGCAAAATGGCTCGGGGCTCAAGAACTTTGTCGGATCAACTCTCCGAGTGATTTCTAGGGCAGAACACTGCTCAAAAACCCCAGAATCTCAAGGAGAGGGTTAAAACTCTCTAAAAAAGTGTGGAATGACGTCCAATTGACGTCATATTTATAGGGAATAGGCGCAATACGGCCTACAGAAGCAATACGGCCGTATTGAAATTTTTGAACTTCAATACGGTCGTATTGAGTTCAATACGGCCGTATTGAAATTCAGAAATTTCAATGCGCCCGTATTGAGTTTACTGCGGCTGTATTGAAGCTTCAATACGGCCGTATTGATTTCAGTACGGCCGTATTGAAGTTTTCAGAAACTTCAATACACCGTATTAAGTTCACTGCGGCCGTATTGAAGCTTCAATACGGCCGTATTAAGTTCAGTACGGCCGTATTGGGCTTCATTCCCTCCACTTCCTGATTTTGAGCTATTCTAAGACCTCTAGACCTACAGAGAACCCTCCTAGGGCCTTCCAGGAGTCCTTCTGGCTGATCTTCCTTCAGTCTTCGAGAGTCTTCAAGCTTTATTTCCGACCCGGACAATTTTAGGGGTCTACAGCTGCCCCCCCTTTACTTAGTCGGACGGCCTTTTGGTGTACCGGCTGACAAGTAAAGGAGTTGACCCAATTGTCCGGGTGATGTGGCAACCTTCTGACTTGTAATGTCTTCCGGTGGAAAATTGTTGAGTAGCCTCTCCAGGTGGGTGCATACCTCGGCGCTTCTGACATCCTCGGTAGCTGAGTTTACCCTCTCCAGGGTCAACTTCACTCGACGCCCGAGCCGGAAGTTGAACACCGACGTGCCTCTGGCGACGCTGGTGATTGAGTACCGTCTCTCCAGACCTAGCCTCACTCGACGCCCGAGCCGGAAGCTAGACACCAATGTGTTAACATCACACTGGTGATTAAGTATTGCCTCTCCAGGCCCAACCTCACTCGCCGCCCGAGCCGGAAGTTGGACACCAACGCACCTCTGATGACGCTGATGGTTGAGTACCGTCTCTCCAGACCTAGCCTCACTCGACGCCCGAGCCGGAAGCTAGACACCAATGTGTTAACATCACACTGGTGATTAAGTATTGCCTCTCCAGGCCCTGCCGCTTAACATTTGGCAGTTGAGTTTGCCCTCTCCAGGGTCTGCGTCTTAACATCGGCAGCTGAGTTTGCCCTCTCCAGGGATTGCGTCCGTGTCTTCTGATCACTTCGGCAATGCGAGTTTACCCTCTCCAGGGACTGCGTCCGTGTCTTTTGATCACTTCGGCAATGCGAGTTTACCCTCTCCAGGGATTTGAGATGATTTTTGTCTCCACAATCCACTATGCTGCTTCGACAGTTTTTTCTGATTTTGTGCCGCTGAGGGCTGGATAACGCAGGGATCCGTCTAGGGGATGTGCAGTCATTCACAGGTTCCTGTGCCCCAACTTGCATTGCATTGTTGGTACCCATGGGGAATTTCTGACTCCTTGGGGTGTAGACACAGATGCTCTTTCTCTCTGAGTTGAGCGATGCTTTATGTTTGGCTGACGTCCTTTGACGTTGGTGGAGTATCCCTGTTGTCCTTATTCGGGTATCTCTTTTGGATTTTCTGATTTTTGTAGCCTCTGTGTAGGCTGTTTATCCGCTAGGGATTTTGTCATTCATTTCTTGACTGGCCTCTTTTGTTAGGCAAATGATCTTGATGTTTGGTGCTTGGCTGGATGCCACATTCCGCTTGGGGAATTGATATATATATATTTTATTTTTCTCCTTTTGTAGGGGTGCCTCTTGAGTAGGCGATTGGGGATTTGGGGATCTTATTGTATCCCAGAGTATTATTTAGGAAGCCTCTTCAGGCTTAGCTTCACTCTTCATTTGAGTTGGAGAGCTATCTTCTACTGAGGAAGTTTTAAGTCCTTTGACTAGATATACTGTTTGAATCATGTTTCCGTTAAGGAGTTTTGCTGATCTCACTTTGATAGCTTTCACTGAGGAATTTGGCCCGTGAGTGGAAACTGAGATTTCTCTGGGGAGTATTATTTCGGCGAGCCTCTCCAGGCTCAGTTATTTTGCAGGAGTATTATTTCGGCAAGCCTCTCCAGGCTCAGTTATTCTGTATGATGCTGTTGATTTTCTGAATCTTTGTATTTTGCTTGCTGCTGTCATACACAAGCAATTTTCTATTTTTCTATTTTATGTAATTGCCTCATGATAAGGTCTTTAAATGTGCAACTAATGTGTGTGATGCACGCGATGCAAGTTTTTATTTTTGTTCTTTTATTTAGAAAAGTGAATGATTCTCCCTATCCTCTTCTTTTTTTTGGAGGAGTTTCTGTCATAGACGCGAGGGAGGATTTTTGTGAGCCTTTTATGCAGGAGATTATGGATTTTACAGGAACCCCTCCAATTTTCTTTATTGACCGATTATTAAGGAATCTCATACAATTTTTAGAAATACCAATTTAAAGGCATAATCACATGGTCAAGAGAGAAAAGAAATGAATGGATATTTTATTAATATTCACAAATGTTTTTACAGAAAGATGTACAGAAGGAATTTCCGAAGAATGGCTGGCCAGGGTAGGCTATATACATTTTAGCTTTAAACAATTATATCTGTAATTGTCGCCCTTCCCGTTCCCCTAATTGCTTCGGGTGAGATGCCTGAGCCAGGAGTGTAGATACTGCAAGACGCTTGCTTCTAGAAGATTATCACTTGTACCGCCTTTCGGTTTTCGATTCAAGTGATCGTTGCTTGCTTTGTTTTTACATCTTATTCTTTTGCCCCTAATTTTTGCCTAGGACGTATCCTAGCGGGGATAATTTTGCCTTTGTTTTGCCTAGTACCCTTGTACTGGCGGGCTTTTTGTTTTGCCCTAATTTTTGCCTAGGATGCCCTTTTTGGGTTTTCATCCTAGCGGGCTTGTGCAAGCAACGTCTTCAAGCATAATACTTCTTTACCACGTCAGCGTTGACTGGGTATTGAAGTTCTTCTCCGTCCATGTTTGTGAGGATCAGTGCTCCTCCGGAGAAGGCTCGCTTTACTACGTACGGTCCTTCGTAATTCGGGGCCCACTTTCCGATTTTGTCCTTTTGAGCTGGTAGCAATTTCTTCATCACTAGCTCTCCCTCATGGTAGACTCGAGGGTGGACTTTCTTGTCAAAAGCCTTTTTGATCTTCCTTTGATAGGCTTGACCATGGCATATGGCGTTCAGCCGTTTCTCTTCAATGAGGTTCAACTGGTCATACCGGCTTTGAACCCATTCTGCCTCGGAAAGTTTTGCTTCCATGATTACTCTCAGAGAAGGTATTTCGACTTCAACAGGCAGAACTGCCTCCATTCCATAAACAAGGGAAAATGGAGTAGCTCCTGTGGATGTGCGTACTGAAGTCCTGTATCCATGGAGAGCAAAGGGTAACATATCATGCCAGTCTTTGAATGAGACAACCATCTTTTGTACTATTTTCTTGATATTCTTATTGGCTGCCTCGACTGCCCCATTCATTTTTGGTCGGTATGGGGAAGAGTTGTGGTGTTGGATCTTGAACTCCTGGCACAATCCTTCCACCATCTTGTTATTTAGATTGGATCCATTATCAGTGATGATCTTATCGGGAATACCGTATCTGCATATGATGTTTTTCCTTATGAAGGATGTTACCACCTTTCGGGTCACATGAGCATATGATGCCGCTTCTACCCATTTGGTGAAATAGTCAATGGCCACAAGGATGAATCTATGTCCATTGGATGCCTTTGGTTCGATGGGTCCAATAACATCCATGCCCCACATTGCAAATGGCCAAGGTGAAGCCAACACATTGAGTGGCGTTGGTGGGACATGAATATTGTCGGCATATGCTTGACATTTGTGGCATTTCCGAACGTATTGGTAACAATCCCTTTCCATGGTCGACCAATAGTACCCTGCCCTAAGGATTTTCTTGGCCATTGCAGGCCCGGGGATATGGGTACCGAAAACCCCCTCATGTATCTCTCTGATCACATTTTGAACTTCGACCTGGTCTATACATCTCAACAAGACCGAGTCATAATTCTTTTTGTAGAGGGTTTCTCCTATTAGCAGAAATCCCATGGCCCTTCTTCGGATATGCTTTTTGTCATTATCGTTGGCTACGTCAGGATATTCCCCTTTTTTCAGATATTGTTTGATATCATGGAACCATGGACCATCGTCGATATCTTCATCTATCAGTAGGCAGAACGCTTGCTTATCGTGCCGCCGGATATTGATGATGGGCATTTCATGCTCCTTATCCAAGGCGAACATCGATGATAGTGTAGCAAGGGCGTCAGCGAACTGATTTTCCTCCCTTGGGATATATTCAAAGACGACATTTTGAAAGAATTGTATCAGGTCTTTGATATGCTCAACATATGGTATCAGCTTAGGATTTCGGACTTCGCATTCACCTCGCAGTTGGTGGATGACTAAAGCCGAATCTCCAAATACTTTGAGCTTTAGGATACCATTGTTGATTGCTGCTTGGATTCCTAACGCGCAAGCCTCGTATTCGGCCATGTTATTTGTACAGTCGAAGTTGAGTCTTGCCGTTAAGGGGATATGCTTTCCTTGTGGGGAGATTAATACTGTTCCAATCCCTTGTCCGAGCATATTGGAGGCTCCATCAAAATACATGGTCCACGTATCGTCCTTAGGATCTTCATGTTGTATACTCATTATATGCTCATCGGGGAAATCATCCTGAAGGGATTGATAATCATTGGTCGGCCCATGTGCTAGGTAATCAGCTAGGGTACTGCCTTTGATGGCTTTTTGTGTGACATGTATGATGTCAAATTCTGATAATTGTACTTGCCATCGGGCGATCTTCCCAGTGATTATTGGCTTGTCGAACACATACTTAATTGGATCCATTTTGGAAACCAACCAAGTAGTATGCCTTATCATATACTGCCTGAGCCTTTGTGTTGCCCACGCTAACGCACAGCAAGTCTTTTCTAATGGCGTGTAGCGGGTTTCACAATCTAGAAATTTCTTGCTCAAGTAGTAGATGGCTCGTTCTTTCTTTCCAGTTTCGTCCTGTTGCCCTAGCACGGCTCCCATGGACTCATCAAGCACTGTTAGATAGAGGATTAATGGCCTTCCCTCGACAGGTGGCACCAATACTGGTGGATTGGCCAAGCACTGTTTGACCTTGTCAAAAGCTCGTTGACAATTCTCATCCCAAGTTTCGGAATGATTCTTGCGCAATAGCTTGAATATTGGCTTGCACGTGTCAGTCAACTGTGCGATGAACCTTGCAATGTAGTTCACCCTGCCAAGGAATCCTCTTATCTCCTTCTCGGTTTTAGGAGGAGGCATTTCCATTATTGCCTTTACTTTATCGGGGTCCACCTCTATGCCTTTTTCACTAACGATGAACCCGAGAAGCTTACCCGACCGGACTCCGAAAGTACACTTAGCCGGATTTAGCTTAAGCTGATACTTGCGAAGCCGATTGAATAATTTTCTCAAATATTGAATATGGTTCATCTCGTCTTTCGACTTTGCGATCATGTCATCCTCGTATACTTCAATTTCTTTGTGGATCATGTCGTGGAATAGTGTCACCATCGCTCGTTGGTAGGTGGCGCCCGCATTTTTAAGTCCAAAAGGCATTACCCCATAGCAAAAAGTGCCCCAGGGTGTGATGAAAGAAGTTTTCTCGCGGTCTTCCTTATTCATTTTGATTTGGTTATACCCCGAGTATCCATCCATAAAGGAATAGAGCGTGTTCGTGGTTGTGTGATCCACGAGTGTATCAATATGTGGCAAGGGAAAATCGTCCTTTGGACTGGCACGATTCAGATCCCTATAGTCAACACACACTCTAACCTTTCCATTCTTTTTGATAACTGGCACAATGTTAGCCAGCCATTCGGGATATTGGGATACAACCAAGAATCCCGCGTCTAATTGTTTTTCCACCTCCTCCTTGATCTTTAAAGACCATTCGGGCTTGATTCGTCGAAGCTTTTGTTTAACGGGTCGAAACCCTTCTTTCAATGGCAACTTGTGCTCGACGATTTTAGAGTCCAAACCGGGCATATCACGGTACGACCATGCAAATACATCCTTGTATTCCCTTAATAATTGGATCAATTGTGATTTTATTTCATCACTGATATGGGTCCCAATGTTGACCTCTTGTATTTCTTGATCCTGCCCCAAATTTACGGTCTCCAATTCTTCTTGATACGGTTGGAGTAGACGAGCTTCTTGATCTAGCAGTCTTTGCAGATCCGGAGAGATGGTCTCCACATCACTGTCCGACTCAACCCATTCATCCTCGGCTTTTGGATCCCGGTCAGAGCGAGCAATCACAGACATAATTATTTATTGGTTCTGTTTAGGTTTAGAGTTTATTAATGTTAATGAGAGAGAGAGAAAAGAACGGAATGAGAGAATAATATGTGAAAAATGCCTTTTTATTGATATATGTATGTAAAACTGTACAAAACCCTTATTTACATGAAAAAGGTCCTCATGATCTCGGGTACTGATCATGAGTCCCAAAGAAAAATGTGGAGGGGCCCTATCGTGGCTTGCCATACTCTACTCCTGCTTTGGTAGAGGATTCTTGCTCACGTCGGGCGCTGTCGAATCGAAAGTGACCCACCCAGCATCAATAAGGCCTTGGACCTTGTGTTTGAGAGCTAGACAGTTCTCTGTTGAATGCCCTGGTGCTCCCGAATGGTATAGACATTTGTCTTGAGGCTTGTACCAATCGGGGTAAGGTGGGTCGATCTTTCTTGGTGGAATATAGGCTAGAAGTTGGGCTTCTACTAGCTTCGGCAGGAGATCGCTATAAGTGGTCGGAAGTTTGTCAAACTTCTTCACAGAGTTGTATTGCGATTTGCCTGACTTCGAAGTGGAAGAAGATGGAGAAATGGTTACAGCGTTGACTCCTCCTTCTTTCTTCTTCCCGAAGGCCTTCTTAGCTTCATATGGTTGGGAAGGCTTAGCTAGCTTCCCACTTTTAAGTCCTTGTTCCACCCTTTCTCCAATGGTGATGATGTCCGAGAAAAGTGTCGTTGTGTTCCCTATCATTTTATCGTAATAGGGACCAGTCAACGAGTTGATGAATAAGGACACCGTCTCCTTATCCGACAGCGGGGGCTCTATCTGTGCCGCCAACTCCCTCCAACGTTGGGCGTACGCCTTGAAGGATTCATCATTCTTTTTACTCAAGGCTTGAAGATCAGACCTATCGGGTGTTAGGTCGATGTTGTATTTATAGCGCTTGAGAAAGGCGTCGGCCAACTGCCTCCACGTGCACACTTGATTTCCATCCAGCTGCATATACCAATTGAGTGCAGTTTCAGCTAAGCTCTCTTGAAAGCAATGGATCAAGAGCTTTTCATTTGTGGCATATGCAGCCATCTTGCGACAGTACATGGTGAGATGACTTTTGGGGCAAGTCGATCCCACGTACTTTGGGAAATCCGGCACTTTAAATTTAGGAGGGAATTGGATGTCCCTTACTAAGCACATGTCAGCGGCATCTTTGATGTCAAAATCATGCCCCTCCATAGCCCTCAACCGATCTTCTAGGGCGTGGAATTGTTCTTTTGAAACCTCGGGCTCTTTAATCATAATTCCAGCCCCAAGGGGTACAGTGTGTGGAGGATCTTTTTCATGCTCTTCCTCCTCTCCCTCATGATGGGACCCATGTTCACTGTGATGAGATCCATGGACGTTGTGGTGACGCATGAGTTCCATCATTTGCGCCATTTGCTCTTTAAGCTGTGAAAGCTCGGTTGTGAGCTTCTTGTTTTGCTCCTCCAATGCTTCCATTTTCTTGATTCTCTGTGCGCGCGTAAGGACAGAGAGATGACCAGCCACTTTCTAAAATGAATGTTTAGTTAGTTTATTTTATGGAATGAATACACTCTTTAACATGAGCTTGATAAACCTCCATCTTTAAGGCGCTGCCTTTTTAAGACGGAAGTTTACCACCCTTCTTTATCTATGATCTCTCCCCAACGGAGAATCTCTATAGTCATGGGTCTCTTTCACTCATGTCAAGAGGTATTGGTGACCCTAAAATGTATGTTTTTATGAGGATGCATGGTCTCTTATTGGTAATGATGCACATGCCCCTTACTTTTATATTTTCACACATTGGTTTTTCCTCTCATGTCATGACATTTTCATGCATGGGGATTTATTCTTAGACCTTATTACGAGGTTATTAATGCACAAACAATTGCACATAATCATTTACACAAACAATTCACTCATCCACGAACAGTCACGAACGAATCACGAGGTGGGGGTCTCCTGCAGAAAAGTGCATATTCAAGGAGGATCTAACTGTTCTCACTTGGTCAAAGGCCCCCAAGGTGCCCCCATTATAGGGACCCAATTCCTCTCGTCGTAAGTCGATGGAAAGCTCCAACGCACTGTCGGACTTAAGTTCATGGTTATCACCTTGAGTGATGTTTTTCCGACAACGGTCTCGTAGGCTCCTATAGACCCATTCAACCGGCCGTACTAACATCCACTCCCTATGGATTACCACTCATGCCCCCGGGTATAGAGGGAACTGTTGTGTGCAAAGGTTTGTGTGCAATTTTTATTTCAAACAATTGCGGAAATTTAAACAAACAACAGTTATTTAAAGCCAAATATATAAAGCATGTTATCATACAAGCAAAGGGTAATGAAGTAATTTTAACTATTATTTGTTAAAAACAATCTGTCACTAAATGGGACTGACTCTCAAAGCTTCCCCAGCGGAGTCGCCATCTGTCGCCACCGGCCCGAAACGGGCTTTCGGCATTCGCGAAGGATGGTTGGACTCGTTTATTTGTTTAAAAATATGGATTGCTAGAATGACGTATTCTCAAACTGAGACCTTGTCAAACGAGCAATTTTATTAAATGTTTCACCAATCCATATTAATCCCAAGCGGGACCCTCCATGGATTAGTGGTTTTCGCAAAAAGGAGGGGTTCGTGGAGTCGCCACCAATGTTTTACTCAAAACATTGGAAAAAGGGATAAGGCAATTGATTTTACAAATCAACTTTGGCCATTACAACCAGAGTTGGGTAAGGGAGTCGGTTACGCGTGGGGAAGGTGTTAGCACCCCACAGCGCCCCTTTCGGGTTCCCTATGACAGATTATTTTCTAAAATAACAGCGTAAAATTACTAAATTACCCCTATTTATTCTAAGCAATTATAAATTAACTATCTACATGATGACAGTTTAAATATGCACACAGAAAGCAGTAAAGGGAAGGATTTAAGAAAAAACCTCTTGAAGCGTGCTTTTATATATTGAGTGAAACTGGGAAGCTTTTTGGCGTTCCCTCGCTCTACAAGCTCGCTCGCTCCTTCCTAAAAACTTTTAACTATGGAAATCCGGAGGATTTCCCTTCGACTAGGTTCGATCCTCAAGCAAAATGGCTCGGGGCTCAAGAACTTTGTCGGATCAACTCTCCGAGTGATTTCTAGGGCAGAACACTGCTCAAAAACCCCAGAATCTCAAGGAGAGGGTTAAAACTCTCTAAAAAAGTGTGGAATGACGTCCAATTGACGTCATATTTATAGGGAATAGGCGCAATACGGCCTACAGAAGCAATACGGCCGTATTGAAATTTTTGAACTTCAATACGGTCGTATTGAGTTCAATACGGCCGTATTGAAATTCAGAAATTTCAATGCGCCCGTATTGAGTTTACTGCGGCTGTATTGAAGCTTCAATACGGCCGTATTGATTTCAGTACGGCCGTATTGAAGTTTTCAGAAACTTCAATACACCGTATTAAGTTCACTGCGGCCGTATTGAAGCTTCAATACGGCCGTATTAAGTTCAGTACGGCCGTATTGGGCTTCATTCCCTCCACTTCCTGATTTTGAGCTATTCTAAGACCTCTAGACCTACAGAGAACCCTCCTAGGGCCTTCCAGGAGTCCTTCTGGCTGATCTTCCTTCAGTCTTCGAGAGTCTTCAAGCTTTATTTCCGACCCGGACAATTTTAGGGGTCTACAATCAATAGATAACATAATTGGAAATATTGGTAAGGGAGTCTCAACTAGGAGTGCCATCAAGAATATTTGTAATACTATGGCTTTTGTGTCACAAGTGGAACCTAAAAGTATTGATGAAGCACTAAAAGATGAACATTGGTTAATGGCCATGCAAGAGGAACTAAATCAGTTTGAAAGAAATGAAGTATGGGATTTAGTGTCATTACCAAAAGACTATCCAATTATAGGAACCAAGTGGGTTTTTAGAAATAAGCTTGATGAATCTGGAATAATTATAAGAAATAAGGCAAGACTAGTGGCTAAGGGGTATAATCAAGAAGAGGGAATTGACTATGATGAGACTTTTGCCCCTGTAGCAAGGATAGAAGTCATTAGATTACTTCTTGCTTATTCCTCAATAATGAATTTCAAGCTCTATCAAATGGATGTGAAAAGTGTTTTTCTCAATGGGTTGATACAAGAGGAAGTGTATGTTGAACAACCACCAGGCTTTGTGGATTTTAAAAATCCTAATCATGTGTACAAGCTTAAAAAGGCACTCTATGGCTTGAAGCAAGCTCCAAGATCATGGTATGATAGGTTGAGCAAATTTTTGATTGAAAATGACTATGTAAGAGAGAAGGTGGATAATACATTGTTTGTCAAGAAGTTTAAAAATGATACAATTTATGCACAAATGTATGTGGATGATATTGTATTTGGATCTACAAATACCTCTCTATGCAAAGAATTTGCTAAAACCATGCAAGGAGAATTTGAAATGTCAATGATGGGGGAGCTTACATTCTTTTTGGGGTTGCAAATCAAACAAATGGGTGATGGAATTTTCATAAGTCAAAGCAAGTATTGCAATGAACTTCTGAAAAAGTTTGGTATGGAAGGGTGTAAGGAGGTTGCCACACCAATATCAAACAATTGCAATCTTGACTTAGATGAGAAAGGAATAGCTGTTGATAGTTCAAAGTATAGAGGTATCATTGGATCACTCTTATATTTGACAGCTAGTAGACCTGATATAATGTTTGTTGTATGCCTTTGTGCAAGGTTTCAGGCTAATCCAAAAGAATCACTAGTACAAAATTAGGATTTTATGTCACCCCATTTACGTCAGAACTCCTAAAATATGACGTTATAAATACGCGGTGGCATTGTCGTAAATAAAAGCTAACTAATTTACGTCGGACAAGGCGGGTCCGACATAAATTATACATTCTACGTCGGACACAATTACCCTCCAACGTAGATTTCATAATTTACGTCGGACCCCCCCTTATCCAACGTAAATAATGCACATCACTGCCCTTAAAAGAAGGTCACTAGCAACTGGAGATTTGGAGACATTTCAAAAACTTCTTCTCCCGCACGTTGAAATCCCTCTGCCTCCTATACTCCTTCCTTCCTTATAATTTTTCTAACATTTCAGTCTCCATTCATACCGCAAATGGGTGAGGAAGCAAAAACAGGTGATATTTCTTGGTGAAACCTTTTTTCTTGCTGATAGTGTTATAACTTGATCTACATTAATTAGTTCTTGTACTCATTATGTGTGTTCCTTTTTATATTTTGAGTAGGAACAACCAGTGGCTGAAGCCAAGCCTGAGGAGAACAGAGAAGAGAAGCCAGACAAAAAACTAGCAGAGGAAAATAAGGAGGAGAGTCAAGTCCAGGTTGAAGAACGGGGCGTTCTGCTTGGAGAACGGCCCGTTCTCCGTGCAGAATGGGCCGTTTTCCACACAGAACGGGCCGTTCTGCAAGGAGAACGGCCCGTTCTGCTTGTAGTCATTTTTCTTTTTTTTTTTAATTTTTTTACAACTTTTTACGTCGGATTTGTTATGTCCGACGTAAATTTACGTCGTATTTGTTATGTCCGACGTAAATTTTACGTCTCCCGCTTCCACGTCACACGTTTTTCTGACGTAAAATCCGTAAAATAATCGACGTATAATGTATATTTTGTACTAGTGAATATCACATGAAGAGTGTAAAGAGAATTCTAAAATATTTGAAAGGTACAACCAATGTAGGTTAGTGGTATCCAAAGGGAGTCTCACTAAGTTTGATAGGCTACTCAGATTCAGACTATGCTGGGTGTAGACTAGATAGAAAAAGCACAAGTGGAACTTCTCACCTACTAGGTAGTGCACTTGTCTCATGGCATAGCAAAAAGCAAGCTTGTGTTGCTTTAAGTACAGCTGAGGCTGAGTATATAGCTGCTGGAAGTTGTTGTGCTCAAATTCTTTGGATGAAGCAACAATTAAGAGACTATGTAACTGAGTTAACCAAAATACCTCTGAGGTGTGACAACACAAGTGCAATAAATTTGACCAAAAACCCAATTTTGCACTCTAGGACAAAACATATTGAGATAAGACACCATTTTTTGAGAGATCATGTTCAAAGAAATGATTGTGTTGTAGAGTTTGTAGAGACTAGCAAGCAATTAGCTGATATATTCACAAAACCTCTACCAAGGGAAAGATTCAACCAATTAAGAATTGAGTTAGGGATAATAAATGAATCATGCTTGAATTGAGAGTGATTGGATGACTGTGTGGAATGAGTATGAAACATTGAAGCATAAAAGAGAGTATTCAAGGAACAATTATACTTGGTATAATTTGAAAGGTTAAATTTCTGAGAAGCAAAACTTCTCTGGAATAATCGATTATCTTAAAATATAATCGATTATTCTAAGTAAACCCATAATAATAATCGATTATTTGGGTAATAATCGATTATCTGGGAGATGAAGAATTCAAAGAGCCACTGGAATAATCGATTTTTTGGGGAATAATCGATTATTTGGTAAGAAGAAACTAAATAGTCACTGTTATAATCGATTATCTAGGGAAACAATCGATTATCTGAGAAGAAGAATCTGAAAGGCCACTGGAATAATCGATTATCTTGAAAATAATCGATTATCTGGGCAAAGTTAGGAAAGATATCCCTCTGGAATAATCGATTATTCCAAAAATAATCGATTATTCATATCATATTATGTTTTCAAAAGGGATTTTACTGATGCAAATAATCGATTATTTGCATAAATAATCGATTATCTGGGCGACTTTTGATATTTCTGAAGTATTTGAATAGTTATATACGCGCCAATCCCTTAAAACCTCCCATTACTCTTAAAACCTCTCCCACTCAAACGGTGCTAGGGCAAAAGCCTCTCAAAACCTTTCTTTCTCTCATTTTCTCACATTCTCTCAAACCCACAAACCCTAACCCTCTCAACTCTCTCATTCTCTTCTTCTTCATCAAGACCCACTCATGGCATCTTCATCAAAGAGACCTAAGAAGCTTGAAGTGAGGGGGAGCAAGCGCCCTCTACCCTCAGGGCAACTGATTTCAAAATGGTTCCCAGATGAGAAGACTCAAGAGTACTATTTTGAATGGTATGCGGGGCGGAGAATCATTCCTCCTAAAACCCTCAAGCTAGAGTGGTTTAAAAATGAAGGTTTTAGTTTCCCAACCCTGCTAGAGCACCAAGAACTCGGGAAGTTTTTGGAAATGGAGGGACCATATTACCCTGAGTTGATCAGGTTATTCCTCTGCTTTGCTACAACCAATGAGGGTATCATGCAATCAATGGTGAAGGGGAAAATGATTAAGTTGGACGGGCCAACATTGAAGGCTGCTGCGGGACTGAGTGGCACGGGACGTGAAAAACCCCAATCCTTCAATTTTGGGGACTTTGAAGAACTGACGACCTTCCGGGATTGCCAGAGGAATCCGATGATACCAACTATGACAAGTTTCTGGCGGGAGGTATGAAAAAGAATTCCCGTTTAATCTCTTTTATCATTGCTTGGATGTTGAAACCTCGTTTGCATAATCATGCTCAAATGTCAAGAGATGGCATTTTACTTATGCATGTGATTAAGAAGAAAATTAAGATTGATTAGGTATCAGTCGTTAATGATTGTATGTGGAAAGCAAGACGGAAGGAAGATGGACCGATTCCGTATGCTCTGTTACTGTCAAAAAAATTTGAGAATGCAGGTGTGGACTTGACAGGGGAAAGGAAAATAGTTCTCCATGCTTCGAACAAGATTAAAAAATCTTCCTTGCATCACATAGGGATGCTTAAACAGGAAGATAAATGGGTGTTTAAAGGAGATGTACCCCCAACCCCTGAGCCGGCGACTGATGAAGACGGTGTTCCGTCACATGATGAGGATCAGCCACCACAGGTGGAAGCTGAACCTGGCAGGGAGCCAGAAGCAGAGCATAAGCCGTTCTCACCTTTTGAGAAAATCATGATAAATAAACTTGATACGGTGATGGAAATGTCTCGAAGACATGAATCTTTATTTTCTAGTATTCTTGATAGGTTCGATGATCTTGATCATGAGGTGAAGCTGCTAAAGACTCACCTAGGCATACCTGAAGATGAAGAATGATTTCTGATTCTGTTTTGTTGATTAGTTTAATTAGGACTTTTAAATTCTGTTTTTGGATTTTAAGTTCAATTTGGTTGTAATATTCTTAATTCTGGAACAATTTACTTGCTTTAATCTGGTGAACAATTAAATTTCTAATGAAATTTGAGGTTTATTTTGCTGATATACTGATTTGAGTTGTGTACCAAATTCTGATTTGGTTAACTGGTGCATTGATGCTCTGGTTTTGAGCATGTGTATTAATGCTCTGTTTTTAACAATTGATATTGTGATGTTTTTAGTGAACCAAGTCATGGTTGATTGCTGATTATAATGCTCTGTTTTGAGTATGGATGATTGCTGGTATACTGTCCTGTTTTTGTTGATGTTTTTGGGTTATAAAATTCTGAATTATGGTTTGTAACTTGTAATCAATTCGTGTTGCTGCAATATAGTTCTGGTCTTGTGCAATTTTGAAAGGCTCATAATTCTGACTTGGATATTAAAGTTTACAAAGTTTGAATCCAATACCTATGATGTGTTATACTTGTTTTGGTATGATTCTAAGCACTTAAGGAACGTGCATGTGGCTTGTATTGTGTGAAACATAGCTTCGTTTGTTTTTGATAATGCCAAAGGGGGAGAATGGTTGTTGTGTGTGTATATGGTTGTTGTTTTGCAGGTATTGTGCTTGTGTGTGTATAATTTTGCAGGTTTAGTATGTTGAAAGTGAAAGCACAATGGTTGAAGCCTAGCTTGGTTTGTCATCATCAAAAAGGGGGAGATTGTTGAGCTTAGGGGAGCCTGAACTTGATGAGATCAAGATTATCTCTGAAGCTTAAGAGAGTTTTGATGATCACAAAATGTGTGTCAAGGACAACAACAAACAACAACAACTTAGAAGACAAAAACAAAGTCAAAGAAAGTGTTATGTAATAGGGATTAGTATGTACATTGTGTTGAATGAGTTTATTTGTTGTGTGTGCTGTGTGCATAAGCTAAATCTATATCTAAACTGATTAGAGAGTGTATGATGATGAGTTAAAGGGACCAAAAAGTTATTTTGAGACTTAAAATGAAGTTTTGAAAACTAACTCAAAATAATCGATTATCATTAAATATAATCGATTATTCCAGCAACAGGAAAAATGGGATGCCTTGCTGCAATAATCGATTATTTTGCAAAATAATCAATTATCCCAGAAATAACTCTCTGGAATAATCGATTATCCAACAAAATAATCAATTATATTGTTCTTGGTTGGTTTCCAGAAAACCTGAAGAACAAAATAATCGATTATTCTTTAAAATAATCGATTATCTGGGTCTGAAACATTTATAAATAGTTTGAACTTTTTGAAACTTCAGACAAGAGTTAGAACTGAGAATCAAATTTAGAAAAGCGTTTTTGTGGAGTCTTTGTGACCATCTTGGAGAGTTTTCTTTGTGAATCCAAGAAGAAAAACGTTTGTGAAAAACTTTGAGAAAGGATCATCATCATCATCACATTCTTGAAAGGGGAAGATTAAGATTTGCTTCTGAATTCCAGGTGAATTCGTTCCTTAATTCTTTGTGAATATTTGTAAAATCTTGAAAAAGGTTTCTCAAGTGGTAAGGATTCTTGTAGTGGATTTCTACAAGGGGTGCTTTATTGGGGTCAAGAAAGTGGTTATCTTGAGTGTTGAAGTATATGCATGTGTAGTATGGTTGTAAACCTTCTTCATTAAGATAGTGGAACAAATCTTGATCAGGTTCTGATTGAGGACTAGATGTAGGTCACATGTGGAGTGGCTGAACCAGGATAAAAGACTTGTGCAATCTTCTTCTACCTTTATCTTTTACTTTGAGTAATATCTTGATTGTACATTAAAGAAGATGATTCTTGATTAGCATGTGTGTGTGAATATTGGTGGTTTAAACTGAATTAAAGCATTACATTTGAACCTCATTATTTTTGTAATCAAGAAAACATATAGAATTCATTCTTCTATAACAAGTCTTTAAAGAAGCTTCATCTGAAAACTCAGTCTTAGAAAAGTTTAAGTGAAATAAATATCCAAAATACTCTGAAAATTTTAAAGGGTCATAGAATCCAATTCACCCCCCCTCTTGGATTGTGCCATTCTTTTCTAACACGGCCATGTGCTTAGTTCATTAGCATGTAATTTGGTGTACATTTGGATGGCATTTGAGTCATGCCATGTGCGCCTCCCTCTAGGCCGGATCACATGGGTCAAATGCATCCTAAATGTATATTAAATGGCATGTACATGAATTAGCACATGTGATTAACTATCCTAGTAAAAAATTGGCCAAAAATTACAAGGCCCAAATCCTATTCTACTTGGCCAAAATACAAGGCCCAAAAATAAAGTACAAGTCCATTGGGCCCAAACCTAATTCTAAATGGGCCTTAGGTTATAGCCCAACTAAAAAGAACTATGGGCTTTCCTTTAGCACTTACTCATTCTTCATGTATCCTCTTGGCCATAGCCCTAGTAGTTGGGTCCTTGGCCCATGGGCCTCCATCAAGAGGTGCAAAACGAGAACTTCCCAAGAGGTCAAAGGTAATACACATCTACTTTTACAATATATATATATATATATATATATATATATATATATATATACACAAAATCAATTTGTAGCTCTTAAAAAAGGACTTATGTCTACATAGAAGATTGTGCCACCTCAATCCAAACAAAATTGCTTTTAGTAAGGATGTTGAAATCCTGTGGAATCGAAGGAGCAAATTTAGATAAATCTTGGTGCACCATGGAAGTGACCATAGAATTATTAGACTCAAGGGTCGTAGAGGAAATCGGTTCAACTATATATAGTGTTAGAACCAGCTTCTACAATAGTTATAAAGACCCTTGTTTTTTACACAATAGAATCTTAAGCTATAATTGCTTTGGCATTAGTGGAAGAGGAGATAACTCCACCAATTTCTATGTAAGCTGCTAGGACAAAGATCAACCTTAACTGCCAGATTTGGGTTAGCATTATGTTGATGTAAAACAATATTGTCAAGGTTTGTAGCAACATCAACACATGTAGTTGGCTATTCTTTATGAGTGGCTGGAGCAGCTTTGGCAGAAACTGCATGAAAAGCTATTTTAGCATATGGACCAGCATGATAAGTCTAGATATTCATGTCAAATATGTCTTCAAGAAATGGCATACCATCCAAAGAGGAGCCATCATTCTCCACTACTCGAGAAGAGGGAAAATCATTTGAACCCTGTTGAATAAAAATAGGGTTCGTTGAGAGAGCAATCGAATTAGTAGAAATATCATCTACATTAGAAAAAAAAGTCTAGTCCGTAGTAGGAAGAGCAAGATCAGCTTGATCAGGCTGCACAACAGAGTTAATCCTTGCATCAACATGGCACAGAATGCAAAGGAAGAACTCTCTAAGAGAGAAAATACTCAATTGAGTAATAGAAATGATATTGATTGATCAGTGCCTTGAGAGCTTACATTGATAGCTATTTATAGGAATCAGAAACAAAGAAAATACAAATCATAGAAGCTGGCAATTTAGAAAAACAGAGGGGGTGGTGGTTGCTTTGTGGAAAAAGAAATTCGGTGGTTGTCATTGTTGACAATGGTGACTGGCATGTGCTGGCATGTGGCTCATGTGCTGGCATGTGGCTGGCATAGCTTTCCAGATCATTCTCCCGGGGTTGGAAAAGACTCGTCCTCGAGTCTAAGCGTCTTCCTCATCGAAGTAGGGTGAAAGGTCTGCGACATTAAATGTAGCAGAAACACCGTAAGAACCTGGTAGCTCGATCTTGTAGGCATTGTCATTAATCTTCTGGACTACGCGGAATGGACCATCAGCTCGTGGCGACAGCTTGGCATTGGACTGTTTTGGAAACCTTTCTTTCCGCAAATGAATCCACACTAGATCGCCTTCCTTGAATACCTGTTGCTTCCGGTGCTTGTCTCGTTGAGCTTTGTACTTTGCATTTTGCTTTTCAATCCTAATTCTGGCTTGCTCATGAAGCTGTTTAATTTCTTTGGCTCTCTGGTCAGCATCAGCGCTGAATTGACTCTTGTCTGAAGACGGAACCAAGTCTAAAGGGGTAAGAGGTCGTGCACCGTAGACGATTTCAAAAGGACATTTACCAGTAGCTTGATTAGTGGAATTGTTGTAGGCAAATTCCACTTGAGCTAGAATCTGATCCCAATGGCGAAGATTTTTACCTACAAAGCTGCGTAGTAAGTTACCTAGTAGCCTGTTGATAGCCTCTGTTTGACCATCTGTCTGTGGATGGCTAGCACTACTGAACTGCAACTTCGTACCCATCTTTTTCCATAGAGTTCTCCAAAAGTGACTCAGAAATTTAACATCTCTATCTGAAGTGATGGTTTTAGGAATTCCGTGTAGGCGAACAACTTCCCTGAAATATAAATCAGCAATATTAACGGCATCGTTAGTCTTTTGGCATGGAACGAAATGTGCCATCTTCGAAAATCTGTCCACAACCACCATAACAGAATCTTTTTGTCTTTGGGTTCGTGGAAGTCCTAGGACAAAATCCATGCTGATGTCTTCCCAGGGTGCAGCTGGTACCGGTAATGGTAAGTAAAGGCCAGTGTTTTGGCTTTTGGATTTAGCTAGGTGACAGATTCTGCAACGTTGAATGTGGCGAATGACATCTCTCTCCAGCTTAGGCCAGTGAAAATTCTCCTTGATGATAGATACAGTCTTATCTCTACCAAAATGTCCTGATAATCCTCCATCGTGTGCTTCCCAGATAATGGCTTCTCTTAAAGAGCAACGAGGAATGCATAAAACGTTGTCTTTAAATAGAAAACCTTCATGACGATGGTAATGTTGGAATGGCTGATCTTCGGTAGACTTCCAAACAATGTTGAAATCTGGATCGTCTTGGTATAATTCCTTGATGGATAGGCTTGAAGGAACTCAACCCATGAAGCATGCCTGCGGTTGATCTTTTGTTGTGAACTCAAATGCTTGAGAGCCTCGTGATCAGAGTAAAGAATGAATTCTTTGGGAAGCAGGTAATGACTCCAGTGCTGAAGTGCTCGTACAATGGCATAGAACTCCTTGTCGTAGGTCGAGTACTTTAGCTTTGCATCATTTAGCTTTTCACTGAAGAAAGCTATTGGTTGGCCTTTCTGGCTAAGAACTGCACCAACACCAATGTTAGAAGCATCACAATTTACTTCAAACACTTGATCAAAATTAGGAAGGGCCAATACTGGAGCATTGGTCAGGTGGTGCTTTAATTCATTGAAGCTTTCCTGAGCTTGTTCTGACCATTGGAATTTATCACCTTTGATACAGTTGGTGAGTGGAGCTGCAATTGTGCTGAAGTTCTTGATGAACCTGCGATAAAAAGAAGCCAATCCATGAAAACTTCGGACATCGTGAATGGATTGAGGAATTGGCCAACTGTTAATCGCCTCGACTTTGCTGGGGTCCACCTTGATACCGTCACTAGAAACAATATAACCAAGGAATATAATTTCATTGGTTAAAAATGAGCATTTCTCAAGGTTGGCATAGAGTTTCTGCTCCCGTAGAACTTCTAACACCTTCTGTAAGTGCTTCAAGTGCTCCTCCTTGCTTTTGCTATAAATCAGGATATCGTCGAAGTAAACGACTAAAAATTTTCCATTGAAAGGCCTTAGTACCTGATTCATCAGTCGCATGAAAGTACTGGGAGCATTGGACAATCCAAACGGCATGACTGTCCATTCGTATAGACCATCTCGGGTTTTGAAAGCAGTCTTCCATTCGTCACCTGGTCTAATTCTGATTTGATTGTAGCCACTGCGAAGATCAATCTTTGAAAAGATAGTGGCGCCATGAAGTTGATCCAACATGTCATCGAGCCGTGGTATTGGAAAGCGATATTTGATGGTGATCTTGTTCACAGCTCTACTGTCCATGCACATCCTCCAAGTTCCACCTTTCTTTGGAACTAGAATAACAGGGACAGCACAAGGACTGACACTCTCTTGAATCAAACCATTTTTCAATAATCCTTCAACCTGCTTTTGTACCTCTGCATGTTCCTGAGGGCTCATTCTGTATGCAGGCTTGTTAGGGATCACGGCTCCTGGTACAAAGTCTATGGCGTGTTGTATGTCACGCATAGGCGGTAGTCCTGGAGGAATTTCTTTGGGAACAACATCTGGAAATTTTGATAAGAGTTGAACAATCTCTGCAGAAGGTTTAGTTCCACAATTCTGTTCAAGTACTAATATAAATTCCAGATTACATACCTCATCTTTAGGCACCTTGGTGACTAAAGAAACTAAGGGAACTGTTTTCTTTTTATCCTGACTGGTTTCTTCGGGAGGCAGTGGAGCTAATTTGATCTTTTCTCCATCCTTGGTGAAGGAATATGTGTTGGCGTAGCCATCAAATTGAGCTCGTCTATCATATTGCCATGGCCTTCCTAAGAGGAGGTGACAAGCATCCATGGGGATGACGTCACACCAAACTTTGTCTTTGTATTTTGAACCAATGGAAAATGAAACAAGACATTGTTTGGAAACCTTGACTTCGCTTCCCTTATTGAGCCATTGAAGTTTATATGGGTGTGGATGGACTTGAGTTGGCAGCTTGAGTTTCTCCACCATGTAGTTGGATACTACATTTTCACAACTTCCACTGTCTATGATGACGTCACAGATTTTACCATTACTGGTGCAACGAGTGTGGAAGATGTTGTGCCTGAGCCAGTGATCGTCTTTTGTTGGCGCTGTGTGCAGACTTCGCCTTACCACTAATAGCTCTCCATGATCGGCAGGCGTACAGTCTTCGTCATACACAGGTTCAATGTCTGCTTCTGATTCTTCCTCTGATAATTCATGTGGTTCTTCTTCAATGATGGTGAAAGCCTTTCGATTGGGACAGTCGGAAGAAATATGTCCAAAGCCTTGACATTTGAAACATTTTATAGTTGATTTGGATTGTGGGGCAGGTTTGGAGTTGTTGTTTTTGGTATTTTGGGCTGGTAGTTTGGAGGTGTTGGACCGGGTGTTTTGGGCTTTACTGTTATAAAAAGGATTTTTGGAGTAGGAAGGGCGGAACGGGTATTTGGATGTGGAGGGTTGGTCTCGAAGAGTGGTGGAGAGTTGTTTTTCAATTTTGATGGCAAGTTGTACTACATCATCTAAGTCCTGGTACTGTTGTAATTGGACTTGGTTGGCTATTTCAATGTTTAGTCCACCAATAAAACGAACTATTTTTGTTCCTCGTCATCTTTAAGGTCACATTTCATTACTAACAACTCAAATTCCTGGGAATATTCTTCTACTGTGCGTGACTGTTGAGACAGTTTGTGAAGCATCATATAGTTTTCTTGCTTATAGTGGAAAGGTAAGAACTTACTTGTGAGTTTCTTCTTCATCTTCTCCCAAGATTTGATCTTTTCCTTCCCTGCTCTTTCACGCTTCTTGTTGAGATTCTCCCACCAGATGGATGCATGCTTCTTCAATCGGATAGCCACCATTTTGACCTTGAGTTTATCTTGAACATCATGCAGGTCAAAAATTCTTTCCACCGTTCGGAGCCAATCCATAAATTCGTCAGGTTGTAATCTCCCTTCGAATTCAGGTATATCTACCTTGAAATTATGAAAACGATTGGTTTGTTGTGTCCTTGACACTTGGTGACTTCTAGAGGAATAAGAAGATGAGGAATCACTGTTGTCTGACTCATGATTTGGTTTATTCCTCAGCTGTTCAAGTTCAACTCGTTGACTTGCAACTGTTTCTTGAAGCTCTCGCAGTTGCCTTTTCATTTCCTCAAATTCGATATCTCGAATGGTCACATCGTTTTGCTTTCCACGAACCATGGTGAAGGTGGATAGGAATAAAGGGGTAATTTAAGAGGTTAAAGGGGTAATATGGGAATTTAGGTTAGGGTAAAATGGTTTTTGTAGAAAAGGGCAATTTTGGAATTTTAGAAAGTTTAGGGGCAAAAATATAAATTCAGAAAGTACAGGGGTAAAAGTGAAATTTCAAAACTTACAGGGGCTTTTTTGCAAATTATGAAACTTTGGTCAAAGTCAACACTGAAGACACGTGGCAGAATATGGTTGGTCAGAGGTGGCAAATGAGGGTTCTCAGTCAACGTTGACCACTTATACGTGGCGTCTCCTGAGTGGCTGATTAAAGATGACGTGGCGCTTATGTGGCGATGACGTCAGCTTGTCTTCAACCTCCAGAAATTCCGGTGACCGTCAAATTTTCCGGCGAACTTTTCCGACGAATTTTCCGGTGACTTTCCGGGTGGTTTCCGGCGATACAAACTATCGTTCCCAAGGTTTTGGGACCTTCCGGACGCTTCTACGGGGTCGGTTTTTCGAGAAAAGGCCTCTAAGGGTGGGTTTTCGGGGCTGGCCGAATTTCCAATGGATTTTCCGGCGACCGGAAAGTTCCAAATCTCTTTTCTAATAAACCCAAAGGCGTAGGAAGCTTCGGAACCTTGCTCTGGTACCAAAAATGGCACAGAATGCAAAGGAAGAACTCTCTAAGAGAGAAAATACTCAATTGAGTAATAGAAATGATATTGATTGATAAGTGCCTTGAGAGCTTACATTGATAGCTATTTATAGGAATCAGAAACAAAGAAAATACAAATCATAGAAGCTGGCAATTTAGAAAAACAGAGGGGGTGGTGGTTGCTTTGTGGAAAAAGAAATTCGGTGGTTGTCATTGTTGACAATGGTGACTGGCATGTGCTGGCATGTGGCTCATGTGCTGGCATGTGGCTGGCATAGCTTTCCAGATCACAACATTTGATGGTTCATGATGTAAAGACACATCAAGACTAGTGTTTGCAACACCAAGATTGACTGGAGAAGAGGTAGCAACAACCACGTCCGCACACCAATCTTAGTCGCAACTAGAAAATCCATGCAGGAGTGAGGAGCAGGCTCTGGAGACCTGCCAGGATGAACAACTTTAGAAAGTCATCTCGAGTCACAAGCAGATTTCCTGCCAGCATCACCATCGAGAGAATTAACTTTGCATAAAGAACTAGAGTGACCAATTCTATAACAAGATAAGCAATATTAAGGAATTCTTTCAAAGAACAAAGAAACATAAAAAGCAAAACCTTCCCTTTCAACAAGAAGCTAGTTCAGTTTAATGTCTTCAAGATTAGTCTCCACCAAGACACGGGAAAAGTGTCCATAAGAACGTTGTAGGGTTGCTTGGTCAATTGCAATCAGAATTCCAACACCCGAAGCAATGACAAAAATGATTCTTGAATTCCAATATTCTTGTGGTAAGTCTAAGATCTGTAACCAGACTTGAATATGAGAATTCTTGTGGAATCTTATAATAAAATCAGGTATCCAAAGGGAAAGATGAAGCCAGGCTCCAAATTCCAAAGTCCAGCAGCAAGAATTGTTCCAAGATTGGCATAATTCTAAAATTCAAATTCAAAGAAACCTTTTCCAATGGAGATGACATGCTAGCTAGCAATATGGCTCTAAACTTGAGACAATTTTTTCCTCAAGTCTTCAATACAAAAAGGCTTTTGGCCCTTAGATAACAAAACCTTTCCATGGAGATGCTTGGAACAACGGGCAAGTTCCTTTTGATAAGCATCTTCTAAAATCTTAATGGCAAGAGCATCTCCCTTCCAGCAAGGCTTAGGAAAAGAGGACAGACATGTAGCGATCAAAGAAGAAGACACTACATTTGCAAATGAAGGTTTAAAAGATGGCTTAAAAGTAGCCAGTGGGGAAAGATTGGCAAGACAAGTCCAAGGACAAGAAACCTTGTCCACCTTGCCTAAGCATGGATGGCCGAGGATAACCAAGAAGAGGAGAGTTGAAGCTGGTTCTAACACTATATATAGTTGAACCGATTTCCTCTAAGACCCTTGAGTCTAATAATTCTATGGTCACTTCCATGGTGCACCAAGATTTATCTAAATTTGCTCCTTCGATTCCACAGGATTTCAACATCCTTACTAAAAGCAATTTTGTTTGGATTGAGGTGGCACAATCTTCTTAGAGGCCTAAAAATCAAAAGCGCAAAGTAACTTTGACTCCTAGACCTAGAACTAGATCTAAAGTGACTAGGCCCCCTAAGTTCTCTTGAATTGGGGATTTTGGTCTTTGGTTCTTTGGCTGGTTTGATTCTTCCGATTACACTTGATTTTTCTGATCGAGTGTGGCTGGGTAGCTTTACTTATAGCTGTCTTTTTTGGATGCTCTTGGTTTGGTGCTCTATGGCTGAATCAAGTTTCATACTAGCAAGTTGACTTGGTTTTTGAGCTGGTTGCTTTATTGGCTTTTGTTGGAAGTTGTGGATGTTCTAAAATTGTTGCTGATTGGATACTTTTTGATGTTGCGACTTCTATGCGCTGTCCTAAGAGATGTGTCAACTACATTTGTTTCTATATGTAGCTACAATTGTTTTCTTTCTTTCTTTTAGCTTAGGCTTTTGGCTTAGTTGTTTAGTAGTATGATTGTATTGTTCTTTTTTAGTTCCTGTTGCTTTTTATTTTGGTTGTGGGTTTGGCTTGGTCCCTTGCTTGTATTTCTATGTCTTTTAATTCTAGCACTTATGATGTGTAGCATATGATTGTTACGGAGTGGGGTGTTGAGGTAGTTATGATCCTCTTCCACATAGTGATGTTGATACACATCTATCATTTTAAAAAAAATATATATATACATGCATATACATAGATATAAATACATATACATATACATTTATATACATTGTTTAAAAACTCGGATCGAACCGGCCGGTTAGACTGGGAACCGGTGGTCCAGTCGGTCCGAATCTTAAGTTGGATCGGTTATGCAATCAACCCATTTCAAATTGGATTGAACCGGTCAATTTTCCGGTTCAACCGGTGAACCAGTGGGTCAAACCGGTTCAACCACTTTTTTTTTCTTATTTTTTTAAAAAAAAATTTAAGGGACCATAAACCACAAAAATAATAATGAAAATTGAATCTATTAATGGAAGAATAAATATTCTTATTAAATATAACAATAACTACTTGTTCTATTGTATTTGTTTATAATATATACAACTTAAATAACTTTTATAGTATATTAGTAATTTTAAATTATATATTTAATAATATAATATCTATGTAGATATTACATATATTATTTTGTGATATCAATTGCAAGCATATTATATATGTACATATTATTTATATTTTTAATTTGTATTAATAAATAGTTTAACACGTAATTTTTATATATTTTTTTACAAAATAAAAATAAAAATAATTTTAAATAAGATAGAAATTTTGAAATTTAAAATAAGAATGAATTTATTAAAATTTATAAGTATAAAATATATTTAATATGAATATTTTTTAATAAAATTAAATAAAAATCGAGTCATGCGATTCAATTAGTGATCCACCGGTTTAACCTTTAACCCACTAACCCAGTATCTTAACTGGTTCGATGACCGGTCCGATTTTTAAAACTATGCTTATATACATATATATATATATATATATATATATATATATATATATATATATATATATATATATATTACTCTTAGATATTAAAAATTAAATGTATTATCATTTTTAAGTATATTTAACTTTGTTTAATTTCTTTCTTTTCATTGTTCCCTGAATCCAAATGACATTTCCATGATTCATTAGTGAGTAGCGGTAGATCCACCCCAAACCTATCCCTCATTCTCATTCTTTTGTTTTTGTGTTTTTTATTTGCGTTAGTGTCAAAATAGACAAAACATTAATTAAACTGACTCATCTACAAGATCTCCAAACTGCATTAAACAATTCTCGCGACAAAAAGAAAAAAAAAATCAAATTAAGCACAAAACAAAGCATTTTCAGAGATTGTTGTATATATATACACATATTATATATATATATATATATATATATATTACTTTTAGATATTAAAAATTAAATGTATTAACATTTTGAAGTATATTTAACTTTTGCTACTTTCTTTCTTTTCGTTGATCCTCGAATCCAAATGGCATTGTCAAAATTCATTTGTGAGTAGTGGTTGATCTGCCCCCACCTATTCCTCATTCTCATTCTCATTCTTTTGTTTTTGTATTTTTTATTTGCATTAATGTTAAAAAAAAAACATTAATTAAACTGACTCATATGCAAGATCTCCAAATTGCATCAAACAATTCTCGCAACAAAAGGCAAAACAACAAAATCAAATTCAATAGCAAACAAACAAAACATTTTCAGAGATCGTTGTTCTAAGCCACATTGTTTTGAGGACGCCTAAGGTCTTGTTCCTTATCATTCCATCTTTTCTAGATCTATTTTTCTTTCCTTTAATCATTGTTCCCAACTAAGACATTTTTCCCTTCCTATAATTTACGTGCAACTAATGAGAAACAAAAAGAAAATTAAGGTTAAAGCGTGTGCATGTGTGTAGGTGGCGAGGAAATGATTGATGGAGTCTGGTCAGAACGAGCGTGTGAAGATTCGTGAGTTTTGCACGAGTGGAACTTGCATGAAAGCAACAGAAGTTGAGGCCAAGCTTGATGAAGGAAATATTCAAGAAGCAGAAACTGCATTGCGTGAAGGGTTGTCAATAAATTCTGAGGTTTGTTTTTGCTTGTCAATTATATGTTCTACATTTTTACAAGTGCCAAACCTATATTTGATTGTTGTTATTATTCCCATCATAGGCTCATAGCTAATTTTCTGTCTGACATTATGTGTCTTACTATTGCCATTCTGAATTGGTGGAACCTTAAGAGTGATAAATATTGGAATGGTTTTATCAAATGTGATTGAATTTGCAATCTTCAATCAAATTAATATTATTATCTTTAGTGTCTAGCATTTATTTTATTTATTTATTCGGTTCCCTTTTTCCTTAAATTTTGCTTGAAGGATAGAAGATTATTATCATAATTGTTGAAAAATGTCTTCCTTGGTGTTAGGATGGCACTCTGAGATTTGTGATTGGTTTTGTCATAAAAGAAAAAATTTCAAATATTACTTGAAATTTGTTGTTTGATAGAACAAGGTTTGCTTAGGGTACAGAGAATAAGCTATGAGCAAGATAGTAATTAAGTGCTTGCGAAGAAAAAATTGCAATACTACTCTAGCTAATTGTACCTTTTTTTTTCATTTTTAAAAAATGTTCAACTATGGAGTTCATTTATTGTAAAATGAGTCAAACCTAAGAATTCTTTTTCTCGCAAAATGACACTTTATTGTGATGCTAAATTTTCTTTTTCCATGTGATTAGTATGAATATTATACTTGAACATGAACATTACATGCATAAGGACATAATTTACATACACGGAAATGACTTACATTATGCATTACATGCAATTCGATTCGAAACCAAAGAAAATGCCAAAACAAAAATAACATGTGAAAAATTGATGCAATCTTTAAATTTATATGCCATTAAATATAAAGATGTCACATACCTTGGCAAAGCATTTTTGGAGATAAATCAATCATATGTTTGAGTTCTGCTACTTGGTCACTTTAAACCTTAATAGGAAGCAAAGGCTCTTCTTGTAAAGTTAGAGTACCAGAGAGGCAATGTTGAAGGCGTTCTTCGTGTATTTGATGGGATTGATGTTGAGGCAACCATACAACAACTTCAATCTTATCTTTCTGAAAAAACTTCTGCTAAGAAAGGTTCTTCCTCAGGATCCCAGCAAGTTGTTAGTTTGGGGATTGAAGCCATTTACTTAAAAGCCAAATCTCTACAAAAACTGGGCAAATTTACCGGTATTGAATATTGTTTCCACTTTTGAAAGTTATTATTCTCTACCCCTTGTTTTCTTTTTCTTACTTCTCTTTCTGAATCCCCCATTGCCTCTAGATCTTCAACATTTTATATTTACAACATAAATTACGTTACACTATTTAGCTTGATCAAAAGCCAAATTCTAAGGGATATTAATGCAATGAATTGCTTGTTTCATGGATTTATACAGATGCTGCTAATGAATGCAAGCAAGTTCTTGATGTTGTTGAGAAGATATATGGTCAGGGTATAGTTGATTCACAAGTGGACAATAAAATACAAGATGTAATCAGCCATACAGTAGAGCTCTTTCCAGAGCTGTTGAAACATGCTGGTTGCTATGATGAGGCACTGTCTGCTTATAGGAATGGCCTTCTAAGTCAATGGAACCTTGATAATGATTGTTGTGCAAGAATTCAAAAGGCACTTGCTGTGTTTTTGTTGTACACAGGGATGGAGGCAACTCCACCCAGTTCAACCGTTCAGGTTGATGGGTCTTATATACCTAAAAATAACTTGGAAGAGGCAATTTTGCTTCTCATGATATTTTTGAGGAACTTCAGCCTTAGTAAGATAAAGTGGGACCCTTCAGTTATGGAACACCTAACAGTTGCACTTTCAGCATGTGGTCAAACTTGTCTTTTAGCAAAGCTACTTGAAGAGTTAACACCCGGTGTATACCATCGCATTGACCGTTGGAATTTTTTAGCTCTATGTCATAGTGGAGCTGGACAAAACAAAAGTGCTTTGAATTTGCTAAGGTTGTCTTTGCATAAACATGAACGACCAAATGACCTTACATCGTTGCTGTTGGCTGCAAAGATTTGTAGTGAGGACCCTTATGTTGCTGCTGAGGGAGCAGGATATGCTCAGAGGGCAATCAACAATGCTGAAGGCTTAGATGAGCATTTGAAAGGTGTGAGTCTTCGAATGTTGGGACTTTGCCTGGGAAAGCAAGCTAAGGTTTCTTGCTCTGACTACGAGAGGTCTTTGCTTCAATCCAAAGCTCTACAATCATTGGAGGAGGCAATGAGAATGGAGAAAAACAATTCTGATCTAATATTTGAATTGGCTATTCAATATGCTGAGCACCGAAATTTAACGTGTGCATTATCATGTGCCAAACAGTTCTTTGACAAAACTGGTGGCTCTAAATTGAATGGTTGGAGATTGCTTGCTCTTGTTTTGTCTGCACAAAAAAGATTTTCCGAGGCTGAAGTGGTGACTGATGCTGCTTTAGATGAGACTGCAAAATGGGAGCAAGGGCCACTACTTAGGCTCAAAGCCAAGCTCAAGATCTCCCAATTACGACCCATGGATGCTATTGAAATTTATCGCTACCTTCTTGCATTGGTTCAAACCCAGAAGAAATCATCTGGGCCTCTCAAACTTGGTTCGCAGGTATCATTATGCAACCTTCTCAGAAGTTTTATGTTAAAAGGACTTCTTCTTTTTTTTTTTTTTTTTTATCAAATAATGATGGTGATGATGTATCTTTGATGTGTGTGGTAGATTGTAATGGAAATATGATTAAATTATTTCAATTATATCTTATGGTCGTCATGGATTTGTCTTGGCATTATCCTAGTAACTTGAATATATATATAATGTATTGAGTCTTTGATATTGTTGTTAATCCAATGCTCTTTTGTTACAATACATGTTTAATGAGTTCATGCTTCACATGTTAAATTAGAATAATGTGTTGTTTATGTATCACATGTTAAATGCATTTAGTTTTCATATGAATTAGTCAGTAGGTAGTGGCACTATTTACTATTTGTCTAGGAAATAATTTCAACTAAGTCTATTAAAAGACTATAAATTTTCTACATAAGTTAAGCATAAAAATAACACACTTGATCAATTTTAGGTAAGCAACTACATTCTCTCTCCATTTCTCTCCCTCTAAATTCAAAACTAAAAGATTCCAATTATGTATGCCTTTTTGGTTGCATGGTTGTTTCCTCCATTTTAATGGTAAAGTAGCATATATTTATACCTTTAGAAGAAACATAAACATGAAGTTTATGGCAAACAAATATAATAGAAGTGTAAAATATTGAAAAATTTGTTTATAAAGGAAATTATTGTTACTTAGCAAGCTTTATCTACATAATGTAAAATTGAATTCTTCACAGTTGTCTCTATAGTTTAGTACATAGAAAAATAGTGTAACTTAATTTATTTATTTTTTAAATATGTATTCGTTCGTGCTTTTATGTTTCTTATAGTGGTTGTTTTTAATTTTCATTGTTTAGATTAAAGAAAGAATGTTTGCTTCCTTTTTCTTTTACGATTTGTTTGGATTTAGGATTTCAAAAGAGTAATTAGTTTTTTTTTATGAATTTGAAATACTTCGGAGTGAAATATCTTCATTTAAATAGAAAAATTAAAAGAAAAATTAAATTCAAGTATTTGTAAATAAATTTAAAGCGTAAAATTTAAATTCTCTTAAAACAGGAAGAATTTGAGTTTTTACATTTTTTTTTCTCTTGTCCAACTATATATTTTTTTATCTCTAGTTCTCTCTTATCTCGCTCCCCCTTTCCCTTTTCTCTCTTCTCAATCTTTCTTTTCATGTTTACTTTTTTACCTATTTGTCTCTCTCTAACCTCTATCTTTTCTCTTTCTCCTCATTCTATTCCTTTTCCCCTTTTCTCGCCCACTCTTTGTATATTTCAAATCATTTAAAATATATATATATATATATTAAAAAATCAATTGTGCAAAATTAGATTTCCAGATTTAAATTAAGAATTTAAATTTAAATAAATTTAATTGATTTATTAAAATAAAATATTTAATAAATGATAAAAATTAATATTAAAGTAATTTAAATTTCAAAAATTTTAAATTCTTTAAAATTTCTAAAATACCCATCCAAACATAATACATAATGTTGACAGAAGAAAAGTAAAGGGGATACTAATACTCTAAATCGATATTATCATAATAAAATGTGACATATATTATTGAGTGATTGAAAAACATGAAGCGCTATCCCGATCTTTACTAAAAATTCTTATAAGGTAATGGATTAGAAGCCAATGAAACTAGTCCAAGAGATACTTAAAGTCTTAATATATTCTAAAACATTTTGAATTATTATATATACTCTAACATCCAGAAATTAGGTTTTTGTTTAACAAGGATGAAGATCAAAGTGGTGTTTTTCCCGGGAGATGCTCGTTGCTTCATGGGACTCATCATGTAAAAATTGTTGATTCCAAGAGTAATCTTTTATTTTACTATCTCTTTGTAGGTTGAGGATTATACAATAAATGAATTTGAAGTTTGGCATGGTTTGGCAAATTTATATGCAAGTCTTTCTCATTGGAAGGATGGCGAAATATGCTTGCAAAAGGCTAGAGAGTTGAAGGAATACTCGGTAGAAACAATACACATTGAAGGCAAGAACAGAACCTTTATTTTGTCAAAATTTCTACTTTAGCATAGTCAACATGTGTTTTTCCTCTTGTTTTAGTCAAATTAAGATATAAGAGGGTCACAGAACAAGGGATTCAATCCATTTAAGAGTTTATTATATTAAGAGTATGTTTAGATATTAAAAGTGTAATTAAATATACAAGTTTATAAGTATTTTTAAAATTTCTTTATTAAAAAATACTCTTTATTTTTTATAGAAGAGTTCTCAAACACAATTCTATCTTATATTCAAACAAGTTTTAAGTGAATGAAACACTAAATTTCCCCATGCTAATAGGTGGTAGTATACATAAGCTAAGAATTAATTGGTTTCATGGTTGTACCTCATCATTCACATTTTATATTTTCCAACATTATTATACCAGGTATTATATTTGACGGTCGTGGAGAAAAACAAGAAGCTCTTATTACTGCTGCTAATGCAGTGCTATTTGAACCAAACTATGTGCCAAGCAAGATCTTAATGAGTTCTTTGATGATGAAAATGGGTTTTGAAGCTTCACCTTTTGCTAGAAGCTTACTTTCTGATGCCCTTAGAATAGAACCCACAAATCGCATGGCTTGGTATTACTTGGGATTAACTCACAAAAATGATGGTCGAATAGTTGATGCTGCTGATTGCTTCCAGGCAGCTTCCATGCTTGAAGAAACCGATCCCATTGAAAGTTTCAATTGTATGCTTTGACTAGATTTGTCAATTTGGAAACGTATCCCATGTTTTCATTTTCTTATTTTAAATTCTTATCATAAAAAAAACTAGCCTCGAAGAAAAAGAGTTGGAGTTAATCATAAAGTAGGAAATAATATAACAAGAAGTTGGTGTTAATCTGGTGGTAGGATGGATTAATTGTAAAGAACTAGTTTTTTTAATTATTATTGTGGTTCGGTTCCTTTTTTGCCTTGTAAATGTGAGATGCTTATTTGGGAAGTATCATTCAAAGAAAATAAACTGTAAAGATTCAATTTTCTTCGATTGTATCCCATTTATTTCATTTTTTTTATATTTATTAATTATTTCTTTTTTGAGAATGAATCATGTTTTTAGATTTAGAGTTTATCTTTTTTTTTTATAGGATTTATAAAGATTATTTTGTGTCTAAGTTTACAAATACGATGATGTCACATTAAAATTGGATTTAACCTTATTATTAATTAGGCCAATTGTTGAGTGAATACTCATTTTTTTTTAAATATTTCATAACTTTTCAATGTCAAGGACCTTCCTAGAAAATATAAATAATATTATTCAAAAATGATGTTAATAAATAAAAGGCTTAAATATTTTTTAGTTCCTCAAATTTAAGATACATTTATTTTTAGTGTCTCAAATTTAAAACTAGTTTTTTTAGTTCTTGAAATTTAAAAGAAAAACTTATTTTAGTTTTTATATTTAAATTTTATTAAGGAATCTGTTAAATATTATTGATAAAAATAATGGCTTTTTTAGTAAAAATATCATATTAAACCTAATTAATAGTACATAATTATCTCATTTTGTCACTTTCAGATATTTTATTGGTAACCTAAAGAATTAAAATAATTTTTTTTGAAAATTACAGAGATTAAAAATGAAAATTTTAAATTTGAAAGATTAAAAATAAATTTACTCTAAATTTGATATGCTAAAAACATATTTAAGTCTGAAGAAAAATAATAATTAGTAAAGAAATATGTTAACACCTACCTATGACAAAATATATATTAAAATATTTTCTTTTAATCCCTTCATATAATATGAAAGATCTCCTTGAATCTTAATTTGACTACAAATAATATATATATATATATATATATATATATATATATATTAAATATAAAATAAATTTTAGTCTTTATATTATCAAATAATAAGGTAAATCCATGAATATCATATATAAATAGAAAAACAATAGTAACTCTCGAGTTTGAAATAACACAACTTCTTTGAAAATAATATTTTTTTGTGAAATTTTCATCTCTCTTTTAAGTTTTCCTTATTCAATAAGAATTTTCATTAAAACTTGAAAAATACTTTATGACAAAACAACATATTATTGGTCATGACTACAAATATGTCATAAAAGATAAATAGCTTCTGACAAAGTAATATATTATTAGTCATGACTACAAATATGTCATAAAAGATAAATTTTAACATTAAATATGGTTTGTCCCTACGATTTATTTATAATAATTGCAAAACTTAGTGTCCCAAAAAAATTCTTCATAAAAAGCACAAAGGTAGTCCCGCACTATCTAATTAAGTTTCAGATTGAATTACAGGATTTACTAAAAAGGGGAAAAGGTTACTGACAAACGCAAGGACCCTAGGAGAATGGATAAACCCAATCTTATTAGTGTATCTCTCAATATTCCCATTCCAAATAACAGTGGTGGTTACCAACCCCCAACATTGCATGAGTTGCAATTGCAAAATCACTTAAAAGCGCAAAAGTTCTTTCCTAAGAAGGAGATTGATAATAGGTTGTATCGTATGCCCTAGGAATACGATGCCATTTATTATTCGTGACAATATATTTGGTGGCATAGAATTGCTTGTGTCGCCCAATCACTCCCACAATGCTTCCTATGTCTATTATTGTCTCCTTCAAGAGATATGTTAGGGGATATGGTTAAGGAAGAGTGGGTGTTGATGGATATGGATCCATGAAAGGTTTTCATCTTTGAGGCATGAGATTGATGTTCATGAAAAGGATATAATGTGAATAAAAAATGAAGTGTTTTTTCTTTCACCAAAACTATGGTGAATTGGTAGCAAACCAAAGGTCATTCTATTAATTAATATAAAAAAAATATAAAAAAAATAGTGGTAGAAGTTACCAAAATTAATGTATACTCCGAGTAGTTTATGTTTATTTTTTTTGTAGTACACACTTGATAGTAGAATTTATTCTTATTTTTTCTGTTACTCCTTAATATATATCCCTTATGCGGTATACCAAATCTAGAATATCAGTCGTGTATTACTAAAAAGGCATATCCATATAATGAGGTCGAAAATTAAGTTAAAAATGTCGACAGTAAAAAAAAATTAGTGCAATTGAAAATTAGGATAAAAAAAGGTTATAAATTTAAAATTTTTGGCTATATAACATTAACCACCTTGAAATTTACTTCAATGTGGGAATTGGCAAGGAGGCTAATATAAAACAAAGTATTGTTGTATTGGCTATCAAATACCTAGAAAAAAATTAAAAAAAAAATATTAAACTAAACTTGAAACGCAACATATCCAAGCAAGCAGAGTACGTGAGAAAATAGTACTCTTGGTAATTAGAGCGGATAAGGAACATTCATGTTTCACTTATAATTAAAGGAAATGACCAAGTTGCAGATCTATTAGCTAAACACGATCATAATTTGCATGATAGAATTGTTATCTTTTCAAATCCTCCTTCTTGAATCCATTTTGCTTTGCTTATTGATTTATCGGCGGATACAAAATTTTTAGAGTTTTTAGTTTAGATTTTTAGTCCTGTTCATGTACCAAAATGACCAAATTAAGAAAGTCTTAATTTGTTATAATCACATACCTTATACCAAATAAAAATGACTAGGTTGAGAATGTCGTATGCTATAAGCTAGCACAGGCACGAAGTTCAAATGATATACATTTGAATTAAGAATTTATTAGTAATTAACTAGAAACTTTCTTTTAGAAACTAAACATTATCATCTTAACTTTTTAAGTCTGTTATTTTATTTTTTTTTAGTTTTTTATCTGTATATTTATACCTATATCTAAAGCCGTAGAAATTTTGATAACTACCTTTCATCTCTAGTTCTTTTTAGATATTTTTATCCGTCCTACAAATTCTCTTCGTCTCACTATTATGTTTCATTAAATAAAAATAGCACAATTTATATTCAACCATTATTACTCTTTAACTGCATGTGGTTTTCTACGTTATTCCCACTTTTTCTTAGAAAAATGTATTTTAAAAAATAAATATATATAAAGACACGAAAATCAAAGTGATATAGGGTTGTAAAGGCTGCAAAGTTGTGGTCCTGTGGATCAATTTATGCTAATCGATTTATTTATTTAATATAATAAATAAAAGTTACTATATACTACCTCGCATAAAAAAAAATTATTCTACAACTAGTTTGATAAATAATGTATTATGTATATTAATTACAATATTTTCTCACCTTATGTATTGTTAGATATATAGATGAATTTTTAAAGATAAAATTATGTTAATCTTGACTCTCATTCTTTTGTCCTTTATTTTCTATTAGTAGGATTAACTTTGTACCTCTATGTATTTTGTTTAAAATTAATATAATATAAAATAAAAATAAAAAGGATAAAAGTTACAATATGTAAATTAAGTAAAATTGTGTATAATTAGAAAAAAAAAAGTCAAAATAATTTTAATCAAAAATGGTTACAAAATAAGATGATAATTATTATGGATAAAGTGAATATATATACATATATAATCCTTAAAAAATATATGGTTGAAAAAAATTAATATATAATAAAAAAATATAAATATCTAAAAAAATGTGAAAAAATCCTCTTATTCCATCCTAAACCTTTTTGTTGCCTAAAATTGCAGTGGACATGAGAAAATTTAAGTAACAATGTTTAATGTGTTGAAAGTAAAACATATAATTAAAAAATATTTAAATATATTTTTAGTCCTTATAAAATAAGTAAATTTTGATTTTAGTTTTTGTAAGATTTTTTTTTATTTTTTATTCTTCTAAAATTTATAAATATTATTTTTTATTTGTGTAAAATATTTTTGTTCCTTTTAAAATTAGTAAATTCTAATTTTAGTTTTTATAAAATATTTTTTTTTAATCTTCATCTTCCTAAAATCTAAAATCACTATTTTTGATTCCTAATGAAGATTTTAAAATCGATAAATAGCTTTTACTTTAAGAAATTAAAAAATAGTGTGGAAGAACGTATGTAAAGGATTTTGATGATGTCAAAGAAATTGTAGAAAACAAGAGGTCAAGTTAAAGCAAGGTGATCAAGAAACAAAAATTTCAAAATTTGAATTTAAATTTTACAACGTTCCAAACATTTTGAAATTAAACCATTGTAATTGATTACCAAGTCTTGTAATCGATTACCAGAGCCTATTTTCTGGAAAATTTTAGAAAGACACAACTCTTCATGAAAAGTCATAACCTAAGAAACAATCATTTATAAATATCAATAATTTTTCAGAAAAAGGTTACGAACTCTATTGTGAAAAATTATCTTTACATATCACTTGGCCAAAATCATTTGCAAAAATTATCTAAAGAGTTCTACTAGATCAAAAAGTGTAAAATCCACTCTTAAAAGAGAGTTGTTCTACTTCATTCAATTCATCTATTGATCTGTAAAGGAGAAAGTGTTGTTCTCCTTGGTGGTGTGTGATTCTCAACACGAGGAAAGGGAATTCCTAGGTGTTGGAGAATTTGAGTCTTGTAAAAGTTACAAGCATAGTGCAAAATCTCAAGTGGGAGACTTGAGGACTGGATGTAGGCAAGGTTGGTCGAACCAGTATAAAATCAAGTTTGCAATTCTCTTTCCCTATACTTTTAATTTTGATTGTGTAGTTTTTGCATCATTACATTCAATTTGCTTATGATATTGAATTTATAAGAATGAAGTTAGAAAAACTTATAAAGAGAAGAAAAAATTAGATAACTTAATTCACCCCACCCCCCTCTTAAGTTATACGAGGCTACTTGACTAACAAGTGGTATCAAGAGCAGGTTTCTTGTATAAGGCTTAAAAGCTTCAAGATTTTGAAATGGCCTCATCAAATTTGTTATTTCCTGAAGGAAACTCTATTAATAAACCTCCTATATTCAATTTGGAAGGGTATCATTATTGGAAATCTAGGATGCAAATTTTTATAGAAGCCATAGACTTAAACATATGGGATGCTATTGAAAATGGTCCTTTCATTCCCACTATTGTAGTAGGTCATGAAATAAAAAATTTGCCCAAAGATCAATGGAGTGAAGATGATAGAAGAAAGGTTCAATATAACTTAAAAGCCAAAAATATAATCACTTCTGCTTTAGAAGAAAGGTTCAATATAACTTAAAAGCCAAAAATATAATCACTTCTGCTTTAGGAATTGATGAATATTTTAAAATTTCAAATTGTAAAAGTGCTAAAGAAATGTGGGATACACTTGAAGTAACACATGAAGGTACTAATGATGTGAAAAGATCTAGGATAAACACTCTCACTCATGAATATGAATTATTTAGAATGAATCAAAAAGAAAGTATACAAGACATGCAAAAGAGATTTACACATATAGTTAATCATCTTGCATCTCTAGGAAAAGTGTTTCCTAATGAAGATCTTATTAACAAAGTTTTGAGATGTTTGAGTAGGGAATGGCAACCGAAAGTGACTGCAATTGCTGAATCAAAAGATCTGACAACCATGTCTCTTGCCTCATTGTTCGAAAAACTTCAAGAACATGAAATGGAATTAATGAGACTAAATCAAAACGAGGAAAGTGATAAAAGAAAGAAAGGGATAGCACTCAAAACATCATCATCTATTCAACAAGAAGATGAGAAAGAAGAAAATATTGAGGAAGATGATTTAGAGGATGATGAGGATTTCAGCCTCTTTATAAAGAGATTCAACAAATTCCTTAGAAACAAAGGAAACCGAAAAAGATTCATCTTCAACAATAAAAAGAAAGGAGAAGACTCTTCTTCAACCCCAAAATGCTATGAGTGTAATCAACCAGGACATTTGAGATTAGAATGTCCAATCTATAAAAGGAAGATGGAAAAATCGAATAAGAAAAGTTTCAAAGAAAAGAAGGGGAAGAAAGTCTATATCACTTGGGAAGAAAATGACACGGATTCTACAAGTGATTCTGAAAATGAAGTTGTAAATTTGGGACTTATGGCCAAAGACTACGAAAGCGAATAAGAGGTAACATCTTCTAACAATGATATCTCAATCTCATTTGATGAACTTCAAGATGCATTCAATGATTTACATAAAGAATCATTTAAACTTGAAAAATTAGTATCATCATATAAGAAAACAATTTCAAAATTAGAAAATGAGATTTCAAAATTAAATAATGAATTAGATAATCTCAAAACTGAAATTAAGATGATTAATTCTAAAAATGAAAAACATGAAATTAAAACTAAGTTAGATACTAATAAAGCAAATCATCCATGTTTAACTTGCAATAAATTTAAGGAAGAAATTAGTAATTTAAGAAACACTCTTGCAAAATTTACGAATGGAAGAAATAATTTAGATATAATATTAGGAAAGCAAAAATGTATGTTTGATAAGACAGGATTAGGATATAATCCTCAAAAACAACAAAAGAAGTACAAAAATTTCTTTGTTCCCGCACAAGTTACTAGTTTTCCATTAATAACATGTTTTTATTGTGGGAAGAAAGGTCATAATTCTTCAAATTGCTATATTAGAAAGAATTTTAACAATCTAAAGAATATGGTGTGGATTCCAAAAGGTTCTTCTGTTAACACTAACATTAAGGACCCAAAGAAAACTTGGGTACCTAAATCAACCCTTTCTTTGTCTTGAAGGATTCCAGCAACCAAACATGGTACATTGATAGTGGATGTTTCAAGCACATGACAGGGGATGCTTCAAAATTTATTGACTTCACTCCTAAAAGAAGTGGACATGTAACCTATGGAGACAACAACAGAGGAAAAATACTTGGCATTGGAAAAATTGGTACAAATTTCTCAACCTCCATAGAAAATGTTTTACTTGTAGAAAGTCTTAAACATAGTCTATTAAGTGTTAGCCAACTTTGTGATAAAGGTTTTTCAGTATCCTTTGATTCACAAAAATGTCTAATTGAACACAAAAATGATAAAAAAGTTAAGATAGTGGGATTTAGAATTAACAATGTTTATAAAATAAAAATAGAAAATAATCCTAAACATTCTCAATGCCTCATGAGTAAAAATGATGAATCTTGGTTATGGCATAAAAGGATTGCTCACATAAACATTGGAACACTTAAATAAATTAATCTCAAAAGATTTAGTAATAGGATTACCAAAAATTAAATCTGAGAAAAATAAATTATGTGATGCTTGCCAAAAAGGAAAACAAGTAAAAGTATCTTTCAAACCAAAGAATATTGTTACAACCACAAGACCCTTAGAACTCTTGCATATGGACTTGTTTGGACCTTCTAGAACTATGAGCTTTGGTGGAAGTTACTATGGTCTTGTCTTAGTAGATGATTTCTCTAGGTACACTTGGACCTTATTTCTTTATAATAAAAGTGATACATTTGGTGTCTTTAGAAAATTTGCTAAACTAATTCAAAATAAGAAAAACCTTAAGATTGTCTCCATTAGAAGTGATCATGGAAGAGTTTGAAAATAAAGATTTTGATTTATTTTGTGAAGAAAATGGAATTGAACATAACTTTTCTGTACCTAGAACTCCACAACAAAATGGAGTAGTAGAAAGAAAGAATAGATCATTAGAAGAATTAGCAAGAACAATGCTTAATGATTCAAAACTCCCCAAATATTTTTGGGCAGAAGCTGTCAACACTGCATGCTATATTATGAATAGAGCCTTGATTATACCTATTCTTAAGAAAACTCCTTATGAGTTATTCGATGGAAGAAAACCTAATATTTCACATCTTCATATTTTTGGATGAAAATGTTTTGTACTTAATAATGGAAAAGATAACTTAGGAAAATTTGATGCTAAATCTGATGAGGGGATATTTCTTGGATACTCTCTTAATAGTAAATCATTTAGAATATACAACAAAAGAACTATGACCATTGAGGAATCAATACATGTTGTATTTGATGAAACTAACCTTGGTTGTCCAAGAAGAGATATTATTGATGAAATTGAAGAAAGCTTTGAAGATACTCATATTAATGAGCAAACTCACAAGGATGACAAAGATAAAGAAAAAGAGGATTCAACAATACAAGAAGGTCAAACAAACATCAATCCTCAAAGAGAGTGGAGAATCTCAAGAAATCATCCTCTTGAAAATATCATTGGAGATATAACAAAAGGGGTAATTACTAGAAACTCTCTAAAAGAAGCATGCAACAATATGTCTTTTGTTTCTGAAATAGAAGTTAAAAATATTGATGAAGCTTTAAATGATGAACATTGGATTAATGCTATGCAAGAAGAATTAAATCAATTTAAGAGAAATCAAGTATGGGATTTGGTAAATAGACCCACCAATCATCCCATTATAGGAACAAAATGGATTTTTAGAAACAAACTTGATGAACATGGTTTAGTCATAAGAAATAAAGCTAGATTAGTTGCTAAAGGTTATTATCAAGAAGAAGGTATAAATTATGAAGAAACATATGCACCAGTAGCAAGACTAGAAGCCATTAGGATGTTACTAGCCTATGCATCAATAATGGATTTCAAATTATACCAAATGGATGTTAAAAGTGCTTTTCCAAGACATAAACCATCACTTTATCATATAACATTAAGAATGCATATGCATGGACACGGACTACATATTATCATGCATGTGGCGCCAGTAAAATATCACATGGCATATTGCCGCTAGCAATACACGAAGAGTAGTCTAGGAGTACATGCTGGGTCACACCCTCTGCGCACTCTCACTAGAAGGATATACTACCAGAGTCTCGTCGGGATAGCTAAGCCGCGCAAGATACATCCCATGCACACAATGGGCGAGACTGGGACTTCCAAACCGAGCTATCCCCAAGGACTAATCCCCAAAGCTTTTACACTAGGGGGCCTTCTCTGGCGGTGTATTCCATATCGTACCCTTAAAACACTTATGCAAATGATGCATGTCATTCAAGACTCTATGCATTCTCATATCTCATTATCATTTCTCATTCCCATATCATATTATCATGTCTCATTATCACTTTTCACATCATCTCATCATATTCACATAGTCATCACTTTTCACATCATCTCATCATATTCACATAATCATCATTTTTCACATCATCTCATCATATTCACATAGTGTCTACAGAGCACTCAAAATCATATCAAAACTGATCTATTTTCAAAAATAAACACATATTTATACATCTCATTCAACAAGCAATACATCAGAACAATCAGAAAGCAAAACAGAAAATATTCATATTTTGCCTGTTTCTCATAGGGTTCCCACAGGAACCCACAGAGCACTCTAATTCATATCAAAACTTGTTTATTTTCAAGATTATATACATATTTACACTCAGCAAATATCAAGAAACACAACAGAAAACTCAGAAGGTAAAACAGAAAACATTTAAAATTTGCCTCTTACAATTATCAATGCATTCCCTTAGGGTTTCCCATAGGAACCCATAGAAATCTCAATTCATACGATTAATTACATATAAGAAAACAATAGACAAAACAGATACAATTGGGAAAAACCTCTCATACATAAGCATACAAAAAAAGCAACAAACACAGGATTGGGGGTCAATCCCACTACCCAGCATATAATCTCACACTCAGAGCGAGGTTTCTCACTCCCCCCTTACCTGGATGAGCAGAAGACGGATGGTCTTGGTGTGATCTAAGATCGTTCCTGAGTACTCTTCCTTAGAGCTCTTTGTTTCTCCTCTTTTTTTTTTTTCTAACCCCTCAGAATGCAAATGAGGCAGATAGGGTTAACACTACCTGATTCCTTTCTTAAAATTAATCTATTGGGCTGGGTCAACCCAACCCATTTTCCTTCTCTTCTAACCCACTTCTCTTTCTCCTCAAAATAATTAAATAAAATAAATACATGTATATTATAAAATATTTTTCCTCTATAATAATAATATTTCTGACCCAAAATATAATAATAAATTTCAATAACAAAATATCATATAAAATCAACCTTCTCTTAAAACATATAAATATTTATTTAAAAATACTAATAAAAATACTTATTTAATACGTACAAAATAATTGTCCAAAATAATAATTATTTAAAACGTACAAAATAATATTTTTATATAATTATTAAAATAATTATGATCAAATACCATATAATAATAATAATAACAATAACCTTTTTGCAAACTGGGGTGTTACAGAAAATCCATAGATGTAAAGAAATATAGAGGTATGATTGGATCTCTCTTATATTTATCTGCAAGTAGACCTGATATTATGTTCAATGTTTGTTTATGTGCTAGATACCAATCTAATCCTAAAGAATCTCATTTGAGTGCTGTTAAAAGAAATATGAGATATCTGTTAGGAACCACAAATCTAGGTCAATGGTATCCTAAAAACATGCCTTTCAATCTAGTAGGTTACTCCGATTCTGATTTTGCTGGGTGTAAAACTGATAGAAAGAGTACTAGTAGAACATGCCATTTTATTGGATCCGCTTTAGTATCATGGCATAGTAAAAAGCAAAATAGTGTTGCTTTATCCACTGCTGAAGCAGAATATATTGCTGCTAGAAGCTGTTGTGCACAAATACTATGGATGAAACAACAACTATCTGATTATAGTTTATCATTAGATCATATTCCAATTAAGTGTGATAATACTAGTGCTATCAATCTCTCTAAAAATCCAGTTCTTCATTCTAGAACAAAGCATATTGAGATAAGACATCATTTTCTTAGGGATCATGTTCAAAAAGGAGATTGTGTTCTAGAATTTGTTGAAACAAAGAATCAATTAGCTGATATATTCACAAAGCCCTTACCAAAAGAAAACTTCTTTTCAATTAGACAAGAATTGGGGATTCTAGACTCTTCTCACATTACTTTTTGACTCTAGTAAAAAGACACAATTTAAGAATTGTAATCGATTACAGGGTCAGGTAATCGATTACTAGAGGGAATATATAAATTTTGAAAACTTGAACAATTGTAATCGATTACAGGGTCAAGTAATCGATTACCAGAGCGTATTTGCTTGTTCTGGCACACATGTAATCGATTACAAAGCTATGTAATCGATTACCAGAGCGTGTTTCACTTTCTGGGTAAAAGGTAATCGATTACCATGAAATGTAATTGATTACCAGTAGCGAAAATGCACAAATCTGGAAATGTGTAATCGATTACCATATACATGTGATCGATTACACGACGCAACTGTACTTATATTCGTGCAGTTTCATCTTTTTCCTCATTAAAACACCCAAAACCTCCACGCCCTAACCCTCTTCAAATCTCCATATCTTCCTCAGTTCTTAACGAAATCAAGTCTCGTTTGTTCCATTCTTCATCATTTTTAATTCTCTTCAATTCTACTGATTCGATTTTACAAAACAATCACTCAAATGGTGGAATCATCAAAATGTCGTAAGGGTTCTTCACGTTCAACCACCGCTGGCCGCCAACAATAGCCTCCCTCCGACGACGCCCCTGCTCCTACGAATCCAACTCCATACACTGGATGTGCTCTCGCTTTGTTCTCCACAGACGAACAACGAGATAGGTACTACCAGTTATTTTCTGAGCGAAATATTGTTGATCCCAAGTATATCAGTATTGATTTTTTTGAGGGTGAATCATTTGAGTGTTATACGATTTTTAAAAATTCTGGGTTGGTGGATTTTATGTCTATGAAGAACCCTGTTTATCCAGAATTAGTTAGGACAGTAATTTGGAAATCAAGAATGGGGTTCTTCACAACGAGGTTAAAAAAATTCCAATAGTGATAAATCAGTTTCTGTTCCATGATTTATCAAAATTAAAAGATCAGGGTACTTTGTTTGAGGGAACAATTCCGGATACATGGAAACCAGAATATTCCCATCCCAATGCCCGAAGTATGATTTGTGTGGATGATGCTGACATGACTGGATGATTATTGGCTAGATCAATTAAATTTGATTATTGCATCATGCATTATATAATTGTTCGGGTACTGCTTCCCTGCACGACTAACCTTGCACAGGCTTTAGAGGAGGACTTAATCTTGATATGGGCTCTAATCACTGGCCGGGAATTTAGCTGGGCTCATCTGATTAGGAGTCGTATGAAAAAGGCCTTGCGGGTTAATGCTTCTCTTCCATACCCACATTTTGTAACTACTATTTTGGAACATTTTAATGTTCCTTTGGAAGATGAAACATGGGTTCCAGTTAAGAGGTTCTTTAAGATTGGGGCATCTGCAATTGCTTCTTTTGGGTACAAGAAAACACCTGGGTCAGGAAGCGGGATTTTCAAGCAGTTGAGACTGATGATAGAACCCCGTCGCCACCTCCTCAAGATCCTTCATCAGCACTTCTCTCGGATGTTCTCAATGAAATTCGAGATCTTCGTTTTTATGTTGGTGAACGTTTTGATTCTCTTGACACTCGCATGACTCGTCTTGAGGAGGAAGTAAAATCTCTTCGCAACCCTTCCGAGTAGCTAGTTGACTGAGATTTTGATAGTTGTTCTTTTAGTTTTTCTTATGTTTTGGACTATTTTTAATCAATTTCTGAACTTTTTGATTAGGACATATTTTGCTAATCTAGGATAATTCTGCACCTTTGACTCTGACTATTTTGCTATTAGGATGTATTTCACTTCTGTTCTGAGTGGTGTTTGTTTATCTTATTCTATTTTTTTTATTTATTATCTCATTCCTTTTGATGTTGCCAAAGGGGGAGAGGAAAGGAAAGAAGAAAAAGGGATAATTTATTCCTGATCAAAAATTGGATATTTTGATTTGAACAATTTAATCTGATCACTACAACTGTCTATTTGAATTCAAATTTTTTTTAAAAATAAAATTAACATCAAACAATGATTTATTAAGGGGGAGACTAAGGGGGAGTGATCGATATACACTATTTTATGTTTCTTTCCATCTACAGTATGTTGTCATCATCAAAAAGGGGGAGAATGTGGAAGAACGTATGTAAAGGATTTTGATGATGCCAAATAAATTGTAGAAAACAAGAGGTCAAGTTAAAGCAAGGTGATCAACAAACAAAAATCTCAAAGTATTTTAGATAAGTCTTGTCAACCTAGCTTTATATGTAAAAAGAAATCTTTAGAAATGTTGCATAAGATTCTTGGCCATTTAAAATAAAGAATTTCAAGAAAACCCAAATATAATCTTTTATATTAATAAGGTTTTGAAAATAGAAGTTTCTAAATTTTAAGTTTTAATAAAGTAATTATTGTTTTAAGAGTCTGGTAATCGATTACTAGTACATGTAATTGATTACCAGAGGATGAAACTCATATGTTCAAAATTTACTTATTAAAACGTGCTCTGGTAATCGATTACCCATTCCCTGTAATCGATTACCAGAAGATAAAAATTTCAAAATTTGAATTTAAATTTTACAACGTTCCAAACATTTTGAAATTAAACCGTTGTAATTAATTACCAAGTCTTGTAATCGATTACTAGAGCCTATTTTCTGGAAAATTTTAGAAAGGCACAACTCTTCATGAAAAGTCATAACCTAAGAAACAATCATTTATAAATACCAATAATTTTTCAGAAAAAGGTTACGAACTCTATTGTGAAAAATTATCTTTATATATCACTTGGCCAAAATCATTTTCAAAAATTATCTAAAGAGTTCTACTAAATCTAAAAGTGTAAAATCCACTCTTAAAAGAGAGTTGTTCTACTTCATTCAATTCATCTATTGATCTGTAAAGGAGAAAGTGTTGTTCTCCTTGGTGGTGTGTGATTCTCAACACGAGGAAAGGGAATTCCTAAGTGTTGGAGAATTTGAGTCTTGTAAAAGTTACAAGCATAGTGAAAAATCTCAAGTGGGAGACTTGAGGACTGGATGTAAGCAAGGTTGACCGAACCAGTATAAAATCAAGTTTGCAATTCTCTTTCCCTATACTTTTAATTTTGATTGTGTAGTTTTTGCATCATTACATTCAATTTGTTTATGATATTGAATTTATAAGAAAGAAGTTAGAAAAACTTATAAAGAGAAGAAAAAATTAGATAACTTAATTCACCCTCCCCTCTTAAGTTATACGAGGCTACTTGACTAACAGAGATGTCTCACAATAATATAATATCACTATCAATTTTAAGTCTTTTAAAAAATATAGTTGTACGTAATACCTAAGATAGTCATTTGACATTTAAATAAACAAATAAGTAATTAAAAATAATTATGTAATAATAAAGACTATAAATAATAATTCTAAATTTTAGAGGGATAAAAAATAATAATTTTTTTAAGAACTAAGATCAAAATTTGTTCATTTTGCAAGATTAAGCCTTAAAAGAGTAGTTATTTGATTAGAGAGAATATTTTTATTTATATTTTCTCATTAAAGTAATAAAAATAACCTTTATTGTTTTTTATTTTGATTTTGATTTTCTATTTGCACTAATTCGTTTACAAACTTTTAAATATAGGAAAATGAAAATAAAACAATAGTTTTACAACAAAATCAAAACTAGAAAGGTTCATGATATATACACCTTCTTTTTTCTATAAGTACACCTCTTTTTAAAAAAAATAACTAAAATTTTAAAATATTTTTAATTTTTTGTTTTAAATTTTTTAATTTTACATCCACAACATTTAATTTAGTACTTTTTTTCACGCATCTTTCTTTCTTTTTTCAATTTTTACATGTACCCCTTATTTTTCCTTCACTCCACTTATTTTGATAACATATGAAAATTGAGAGAGAAAAAAAAAGTGTGTGAATAAGAAGAAGAAAGTAACAAATTAAAAGTTAAAAGTATAAAATTAATTTTTTTTTTTAAAATTATAATATTTTATAATAAAAAAATTAAAAAGGAGGTATACTTATAAAAAAAAAAAAAAAAAAAAGAGATATATCGTGAGCCAACTAGAAAACATCTTCTCAATCAAAAGAATCCATACATTTTTTTTTTCAAAAAAGTAAAAGCCCAATAACAACTAGGGTTTGTTATAGAAAAGGGAGCTAAATGCCCAAATGTAAACCATGGGTGCGGCTCCACTCGCTATATATACATTCTCGAATCTAAATTCCCCACATTCACAACCCTAGATAGAGCAGCGGCAATTGAATTCAGAATAGTCACAATCACAATCCTCTACCATTCCATGCTTTTATGCAATTTTTCACTTTTGGTTGAAAATCGAAATTGGGGCAAAACCCAATTTATTATTTATTCGTTGAACCCATTTTCGTTTATTTTTTTAATTTTCTTTTGAAGCATTTTGCATCTTCAGGGATCATAAGGTTAATGGTTTTGCCAATGATGTTATTAGCGTTAGTTGAAGTGTGTTTTGGGGTTGAAGACGCACTTTGTATTGTTGTGGGTCTCTCTGATTATGTGGAGCGGACTTTGAACAATGGTGCGGAAAGTGAGAGCTGTTTAGTCAGCAGGCAGCCAGACAACTGCCGAGGTGGATCCACAGATGAACGGATTTTTAATGCTGTTTGTCTACTAATTCCACCTTACATTTTTTATTTGGATCGTCTACACTCTCTTGTTTTTTTTGGTGTTAAGTGTAGGAAGTTTATAAATCAGGTTTTCTAAGAAATTTAAATTGGATCGATCTATTTTGTGGGTATTTTGTTGTTTGATTTATGGGTTCGTTTTTTTAAAAAACTATAAATTGATTTTCTTGAAATTGGATGAGTGTGAGAGGCTTATTCATTTTATACTCATATAGATTGAATTTTTAAAATATTTAAATTAAATCGATTAATGGAATAATTGGATTAGATAATTGAACTAATTTTAGAACTAATTTTACAGAATGAATCAATTCAGAGTTTTTTCAAAATAGGTCAGTTTGAGTTGGTTTGAATTTTTTTCTCATCCAAACTTTGGATTTGTGTATAAAATTGGTTTACTTTCTTCAAATTGAGTCATTCATTGTGTGTCTAATGATTTTAATGAATGGATTACAGCTTGCAGGCCCATTGATTCTTACAAGAATATAACCAGTGCCCATACACATGAAAGTTTATATTTAAACCTAAAAATTTTAATGAATGAAATACAACTTGCAGGCCCCTTAATCAGTGTGAGGCCCATATAACACATGAAAGTTTATAGTCAAACCTACAACTTTGATCCATATGAGGACTCACTCTAGGACTATCAAACAATGGGTGAATGTTGAATTATGTTGATTTGACAACATTGTTTCATGCAAAATAGACTACAATATCTTCTGGAAGATGGAGTAATTATATTTTGTCATGTTTTCTCTATGGGCTCAAATAAGTTAACAATGTTGTGAAAGCTTATTTGGAGAAAAGTGAGGTATGTTATGACCAATGATTACATTTCTTAATGCATGTAGGATTCTGGTACTGTGGGATTGTGATGGTAGGTATGAGTATGATCACTATGTATGCAGCATTGCAACATTTTCCTTTAGTTAGTAAGTTGAGAAATTAATAATTTCATTGAGTATCATAACAAAAATAAACAAATATTTAAAAGAAATGAAAAGAATAAAATTGAAAAAAAAAATAATATAAACTATAGATATAAGGTGAATAATATTTATTGTACTAAAATTTTATTAAAAAAAACAGTTTAGTTTTACAACAATGTACTCAATTAACAAAATGACAATTCAAATTTATAAATTAAATTAAAAAAGAAAAGATTAGTTCAATAACTATCCTGCACTAAACTATAGTAGTTTAGTTTTATAAAATTGAACTAAAATATAGTTTTGTTTCGCTTTCATTTAATATAATATTTTTAATATTCCTACTCCTACTTATTTATACTCATGTCTTCAATCATAACAAGAATATATTATGGGTTTTATGTTTAACTAATATTTTAATTTTAGTATGTGCAATACAGATAAATATTTATTATATGAGTTAATCATCCATACACTATCCGTGTAAAGTTTTTTACGCTGGCGACCAATCAAATCTTTTAAATTATTTTATTTTATTTTTATTTCATTAAATAAGCAACTGACATGATACTATTTAAACATATGATTGGTTGCTAGTATAAAGGTGATTAACTCTTATTATATATACTAAATTTTATAATAAATCAAATATAAAAATAAATATTATGTTTTAATATATAAATTATATTTAAAATTTATATGAATAGATATTTTTAAATATATAAATTATATTTAAGATTTATGATAAATAATTTATATTATAACATAATATTATTTTATTTATTGATAATTTATTTTAAGAATATTTAAATTTAATTTAAAATAATTAGGATAAATAAAAATTGAAATAGATAAGAATCTAAAAGAATTTTTAAAAGTCTTCTCAGCGAAGTAAAGTCTTTAAAAATATTTTAGAGGTTTGAGTTGAAGTGGAGAAAAGATGCACTAAAATGGGAGGTTGAATAATGTGTATTAAAAACTCACATTTTATACAGTGAAAAAGAAAATAATTTATGAAACAAATCATCGAAGAAGAGTCAAACACTAGAGATTGAGGAAGAGACAAATGAAACACTAGAGATTTTTATACCGGTTCATCTCAATCACTAAGACTATGTCTAGTTCTCAACCCAACCAAATTGAGTTCCATTAACTTTCAACAAAGTTACAAGTATTCTTTTACCAAGTCACCTCTAGTTCAATCCTAAGTAGTCTTTAACTTGTTTCTTCAAGCAACTACTTAATTATTCTGAGAAAGAATTTATAGAAAGATATACATAAGAGATGTGCAATATACATAAAAGACTTGTATAGAAAGAAACGTTCTCTGTAAATTATACTTATTCTTTCTTGTAAAAAACTTACAACTCTATATTGGTTGTATAACGTCTAAGTGAGACAAATACAACACTTGTGTAACCTTCATAACCATTGTTATAAGATTGAGCCTAGAGAGGTTTGTTTGTAAAAACAAAATTGTTTTGAACTTGAAGAGGCTTAACAATAAAAAAATATACTTGGTTGTTAAGGCTTGTTAAAAGAATACTTGGGTAGTTTGTAACGACCCACCTTGATCCCTATCCTGTACAACACAACTACTAGCAATGAAAAAATCTAACTCAAGACTATAAAATTATAGATATAATGTTGTACTACATATATGTAAAGGTGATCAATTAAGTAATATGTGCAATATGAATACAGTAATCTAGTAAATGTAAACTATACATTCTAAGTTGTCAGTCAAGAAACTACTGCTACATATATACATCAATACTCTTCAGGCAATCAACAAAATATCCTCCAACTCATGCACCACTAAATGTCCTCCACAACATTGCTTTAGTCTTATCCCTACCTTGCTCTTATATCATGTATGATCATCACAATCCACACTACATGGAAACACACAAAGGTAAGCTAGAGTAAAAAAGAAACAACATATATACCACACAGGAACATCACTTCATCATCTCATCTTTAACAACACAATAACAAGGCATCACATTATACAACATAAATCAACACAGCAACACATTTCATCATATATCAACACAATAAATGAACAACACTATCAACTCAACACATTATATGCTCAACACAACAACTATATGCATCGTCACACATTTCAACTAGAAGATCTCCTACAACACAGGGTGAGCATTTTTAAGTGGCTTGACACTATCGAACAACAACACATGGTGATATTTTTGGGCTTGCTAGATCAACATCAAATTGGATATCAATTCACAAGACAACAACTTGGTTTCTCAGATGTTATCACTTAAACAAGGAAGTCTAGTACTACTATCAAGGTAGAATAGTTGTGTATGGGCCTACTACAAGATTAGCTAGCTTAACTAAGTCTTTAATGGGATTAGCCTACCGACTATCCTCCAAATACTATGCCTTTCTAATACTCGATCAGGAACCAAGTTCCTGACTTCATACTTTACTCGGTTAGTCACTTATAATCAGTATAGTTTGAGTTGACCCCTATACAATGGTCGCTTCATACACGTGTATCTCGACCTTGCTCATACATGGTACTAGCAAAATCCTAGAGGAGAAACAACATAGTATCCACTTCAAGGATCCACTTCAAGGGTCAACTTTCCACAAGTTGGACTTGTAACACCCCATTTTTCAAAAAAGGTTATTATTATTGTAGAGGAAAAATATTTTATGATATACATGTATTTATTCTATTTAATTATTTTGGAAAAAAGAGAAGTGGGTCAGAAGAGAAGAAAAAAGGGTTGGGTTGACCCAACCCAATGGATTAATTTTAAGAAAGGGGTTAGGTAGAGTTAACCCTATCTGCCTCATTTGCGTTTTGAAGGGTTAGGAAAGAAAAAAAGGAGAAAAAGAGGAGAAACAAAGAGCTTTGAGGAGGAGCACCCAGAAAGAGATCAGGAACGACTTCCATTACATTGAGTATTCTGATTAACGTAACCTGGTATAGGGGAAAAGGGGAGATTTATGTGTAGAGTCACATGGAGGAATGGGTGGAGAATAGTTCCGGTGGAATTCTTAATAATTTTATAATTGTTTCTGTTCTCACCTAAGGTCGGCCTGAGGGGCGATCACTCTGATGAGTTCGGTGAGCCTATTCTCCTGGGTATGTCGGTCGTCCCGAGGTGGGGGTGGTACCTGTAAAAGAGACTCTGATGCTAAAGTTAGTTCTTGATAGTGTAGATGTCTCGTATTTATAGCAGACGTACCTTGGTGAATTTAGAGTTTTCTCTCTTTGGGAGAGAGTAGGTTTGAAGTCGGCCTAACATTGGCCGCAGGCCCTATTGAGTATGGGCCCGCGTATGTGGTAGCACAATTAGGGCTGGTGTGAAACTCGGTATTTGGTACGGGCAGTACACTAGCCACCTAAGCTTCGAGCTCTTTGGGCGAGGAGTTCATGCCGAGTTGGAGATGACTGGGCGAGGGGTCATGACCTTTTGTTTCTGTGTTTCAAGTTGAACACCACATGTTTTCAGAAGGTCGCCTTGTTTCTCGAAACGTTGGCGGCTGTAATAAAGAGTGACGGCTCATAATGATAGGACGCACCTTGTCATTATGAGCCTTATTTAATGTGCCCCTATTCCTGTCGGGAGCAAGTGTTTTAAACTTAGGGGTCGCATTTTCCCTCCTCACTTCTAGCCTTTCCTCCTTTCATTTCTGTTCTTACTGGGAATCCGAGGTAGGGATGATCCACTGGGTAAGATCGGTGAGCCTCCTTTGCTGGTACGCTTGATGTTCCAAGATGGGGGTGGTACCTGCAAAAGAGACTCCGATGCTAAAGTTAGGATTTGTATGAGTATGAGTCTCGTATAAATAATGCACGTACCTTAGTGTGTATTAGGGTTTTTTTGGGCCTAGCGCGTGTCCGGGTCACTCCGCGCTGCGATGCCGAGCTCGAGCTCGGCATAGCGGTACGAATAGTACACTAGCCCCCCGAGCTCCGAAGACCGTAGGTCGAGGAGTTAAGACCGAGCTCGACAAGGGGTCGTGACTTTTCGCGTACGCCTATTTGTCATGACGCCATGTGTCATAATCATCACCTCGTTCCCATAACACGTGGGCGGCGCGGTGACAAGATTGTATTTTTATTTGTTTGATGACGTGGCCTCTTTGGGCCGATGTGGTGTTCCGATGTCCATGTTTCATGGTCGGGCTGAGGAGCTCGGCAATAATGAGCTTACTGCTTGGTTAGGCTGGTAAACCTTTGACCGAGTCAGTAGATTGGTGAGGGACAAGTCGACAACTCGGCTGGCCAGTACACTTCCCCCCCAAGCACCGAGTGATGTAAGAGCAAAGGGGCTTCTGAGGAGTTCCCAAATTTGTTGTTTGAAGGTTCAAATTCGACCTTGTTAAGTATATGTGATCTCAAGGTTCGGACTCAACCTTGGCATATCAAGGTTCGAACTCGACCTTGGTTAAGAAAATGTGATTTCAAGGTTCGGACTCGACCTTGGCATATCAAGGTTCGAACTCGACCTTGGTTAAGAAAATGTGATCTCAAGGTTTGGACTCGACCTTGGCATATCAAGGTTCGAACTCGACCTTGGCATATCAAGGTTAGAACTCGACCTTGGTTAAGAAAATGTGATCTCAAGGTTTGGACTCGACCTTGGCATATCAAGGTTCGAACTCGACCTTGGTTAAGAAAATGTGATCTCAAGGTTCGGACTCGACCTTGACATATCAAGGTTCGACCTCGACCTTGGTCAAGAAAATGTGATCTCAAGGTTCGGACTTGACCTTGGCATATCAAGGTTCAAACTCGACCTTGTTAAGTAGATGTGATCTCAAGGTTCGGACTCGACCTTGACATATCAAGGTTCGAACTCGACCTTGGTTAAGAAAATGTGATCTCAAGGTTCGAACTCGACCTTGGCATCAAGGTTCGGATTCGACCTTGGCAACGTAATTTGTATTTGAAGGTTCGAACCCGACTTTAACATCAAGATTCGAACTCGACCTTGGCAAGTCGTCATGGTTAATGTGCCAATACCGAAAATTTATGGGAATGGAGTTGCTTTGTTGATTTATTTCTGAGGTGTGCCTCGTTAAAACCTTCCTTGGCCAAAAACCCTTTTCTTTAGTGGGAAAAAAGGCTGAGGAGGAAAAAAGAGTACATCACCTGAATTTACAAGTTAAGAGAAATAAAATTTGAGGTGGGTGGAATTCCAAGTTCCAAATTTTCCTTTGGAGGGGTCTGTTCTTGCTTCTCCCCGTAATTGCCAAACAAGGTCGCCAACTTTAAATGTTCGTGGCCTGACCTTGGTCTTGTTTTCCTTGTGGTTTGTCGCGAATTGCCTTGCGGAACTCGGCATGCTCCTCCATCTGGATGTACCCAGCAGCGCGAGCTCGGAGCTCGTCCATGTCGGGAGGAGGTCGTCGGCAAAGGCTATTGACGAAAGGTCCTGGCTTCAACGCCATGGGCATAGAGTGCAGTGCGACCTTAGGATTCAGATTTTGGATCTTTACCGAGATGGCAGCGAATCGTTCCATGAATGTCCGGAGTGGCTCGTCGTCACTCTGTCTGAGACTGGCCAGGGCAGCTGATGTTATGTGATGAGGTCGGCTCGTCGCATACTGTGCTGTGAACCGTCTGACCAGGGTGCTGAAGCTGTCAATTGACTTGGCAGGTAGCTGGGTGTACCAGTTGAGCGCGGCCCCTTTGAGCTAGGTCGGAAAAACCCTACACAGGATAGCATCCTCATTAGTGTAAAGATTTACCTGTGTGGTATACAAATCGATGTGCTCGTCCGGATCCGTGGTGCCGTCATAACGGTCGATGTGGAGAGGCTTCCACCCGAAAGGGAGAGGTGTTTCCATGATGCCGTCCACAAAAGGATGACGACGGAAGGTCGCCTGATTTCTCGTGACGTGGGCAGGAGCGTTGCTTACATCATGTGCTGACCTGTTGGTCGGTATGTGAGACCGATGTGTGGCAGGCCTGGGGGTTGGTGCCCTAGCCGCTGTTAGCGGTTGAGAAACCGAGTGCCCTTCCTCCTCATGCAGGTTTTTTTGTTGAGGGAGTTGATCAGAGGGACGCCGAGGGAGTTGAGCGTGAATATGCTCGTTCTCGGCGCGTAGCGCCGCTAGGTCAGCCTCATTAGCGGTACGCATCGCGACTAGGGCAGTTTCGTGCTTGGCACGCATACTTTGTAGATCTGCGGCGTGTTGCTGCCGCATCTGCTCGACCTGCTCAATCAGTCATCTCAATGCTGCTTCGTTATCCATGTTAGTGGTGTGATCTAGGTCGTCTGTTACGCATCTGCTATGGCTTCTGGTGAAAACCATAAGCATGGCCGATAAGAGCTGTCTTGATCAGCCCCACGGTGGGCGCCAAATGTTCTTACCGGGAATCCGAGGTAGGGATGATCCGCTGGGTAAGATCGGTGAGCCTCCTTCGCTGGTACGCTTGATGTTCCAAGATGGGGGGGGTACCTGCAAAAGAGACTCCGATGCTAAAGTTAGGATTTGTATGAGTATGAGTCTCATATAAATAATGCACGTACCTTAGTGTGTATTCAGGTTTTGTTGGGCCTTGGGCCCGAGATCAGTTTATGACCTAATTGGATAGCGAGTCGATGTCGCCTAGCGCGTGTCCGAGGTCACTCTGCGCTGTGATGCTGAGCTCTAACTCGGCATAGCGGTACGGATAGTACACTAGCCCCCCGAGCTCTGAAGACCGTAGGTCGAGGAGTTAAGACCGAGCTCGACAAGGGGTTGTGACTTTTCACGTACGCCTATTTGTCATGACGCCATGTGTCATAATCGTCACCTCGTTCCCATAACGCGTGGGCGGCGCGGTGACAAGTTTGTATTTTTATTTGTTTGATAACGTGGCCTCTTTGGGCCGATGTGGTGTTCCGATGTCCATGTTTCATGGTCGGGCTGAGGAGCTCAGCAATAATGAGCATACTGCTTGGTTAGGCTGGTAAACCTTTGACCGAGTCAGTAGATTGGTGAGGGACAAGTCGACAAATTGGCTGGCCAGTACAATTTTCCTCCTTTTCTCTGTTTTCCTTGCTCTGTTTGCATTTTCGGTGGTACTTCCATCGCCGATTGCGAGTTTTCGAGTGTCGATCATAGGGCGTTCCAGGTACTATCCTTTCCCTTGTGTGTCTGTCTCCTCTATTTTTGTCTTAGTGTTGTCGTGAGGATGGCTGGTGTCGGAGAATAGTGCTCCGTTCTATCTCGAGTCGCCTTGGAGAAGGGCAAAGAGAAAGCCCAGGTCCACGGGAGAGATGTGGTGGCTACCGGTGGGGTAGTCATTGATGAGGGTAACCAGAAGAAGAAAGGGGAGAATAACTGGAAAGATTCGCATCCCCCCATCTCGGTACCCGGTTATGAGTGGGTTAGGATGATGTGTAGAGTTTGAAAGTAGGTTTAGGACCTTTCTAGAAGTGAATGCCCTCTGGAAGTCGTTGATGATATGCACGTCAGCCGTTTCCAAGCTTATCCAGGTTGAGCCCTACCAACCCGGTGAGCGTGTATACATGTCATGTACAGTGAACACCCCATTCTTCTATATGTATCGATGTCTCTTTAGGAACCTCGGTGTTTGTCTCCCCTTTACGCCATTTGAGTGCTCATTTTTGAAGCATGTCAACGTCGCCCCTAGCCAACTTCACCCCAATAGTTAGGGTTTCCTCTGGGCTTTCCAAGTATTATGCTCGACGTTGGGAATGGGCTCGTCGCTTCCCGTTTTCCTTCACTTTTACCAGTTGAAACTAGGCGAGCCTCCCCTAGGTTGGGTTTCCCTCAGTGATAGCCAAGTCGGGGGGCTGTTTCAAATGTACTCTCAGTCTTACAAAAATTTCAAGAAGGAATTTGTCCAAGTTTGTCTGATAAGTACCGACCCGAAGACTGAGGAAGTCTTCCATCTTGAGGGGAAGCCGAGGTTTCCCTTGTTTTGGGAGCAAAACCTAGTTAAGTTTAATGGGACAAGCTGCGTTCACTTGTTAGCTTCAGAACAGGCTGACATCGACAATCTCAAGGAGCTGCCACGTCCGCTGGATAGCAAACTCGTCCTTGCCCTTGCGGACTTGAAAAATAAGGAGGAAGGTTTAGAGAGTGAGTATATTTTGAGATTGTAATTGGTGAATTCAATCACTATTTGTTGTTGCTTTAATAGAGTTTGTGTTTGGGTTTTCAGATTTGATGGGGAAGACCAAGTGGCGTGAAGTGAAGGGGAAGTTCAATGTCACCGAGCTCAAGGTTGACGATCGCACCAAGGAGGGGGCTGCCAGTCTCCGACCTCGCCACAAGAGGAAGAGGGGCCCAAAAGAGTTCGGCGAGGCTTCATCTGGCCCGGTGATCGAAGAGGTGACCTTGGCCGCTCTAGAGCATGCCTCGACCATAGACCTGACTATGAGTCCTGGCGCGGAATCTCTGGCTAGGGAGCCTGTTACTGAGGTTATCCCAGAGAAGCAGGTATTGGTTGTTTTTTCGTGTTGTGGGGTGCTTTGATTTTTCTTATTTTATGCAAATGTTTGTTTGTTGTAGGTGGTGTCCATTATTGTTAATCCCGAGGTGACCCGTGAAGTTGTCGATTTGGGGGCATCGTCTACGCTTCCCCGCCGGCCCGTTGACTCCTGGGGGAGTTAAGCCTTGGTCGAGTTGTTTGTACCATAGGTTTGATGTGACTCGACCTTTGGCTCGTCTGGACCATGTGAGCATGTCGCTGGATGTGGAGCCGCTGTGGAATCCCAAGTTGACTGTTGAGGGGTTCTACTAGGAGAATCTGGCCTTCAAGGCCGATAAGGCCATAATAGAAAAGGTTGGCCCGGTCATGGGGCTCGACTCGGCTGAGGTGTTCATGCAAAGTTCGATCGCCACCGTGGATCACTGGAGGTGTCGATGGCAGCGTCATCAAGCCTAACTAAAGGTGGCGCAGAGGGAGCATGCTGAGCTCGAGGTGATGAGGCAGGATTTTGTAAAAGCTCAGGAGTCCTTCGAGGTCGCGGTTCAGGCCAACGAGACATATGCCATGAAGGTTAGCAAACTCCTTGAAGTCACCAAGGAGGCTAAGGGTGAGTTTGAGGCTGCTTCTGACTGAGCTCGGTCCTTGGAGGAAGAGGTGAAGGCTTTGAAGGCCAAGATAAAGGTGGATGAGGAGAAGTAGTTATGTGACGAGGTTCTCCTTGTGGTCAGGACTGAAGAAGTAAATGACTTGAAATTCGATGTCGAGGTACTTGCTTCTTCAAAGAGGAAGTTGGAGGATGTGCTTTGAGATACTGAGCGGGTCGTCCTTATTGAGCACAAAAAGGGTTTTGCGAAGGCAGATCGTCAAGCCAAACTGCTTGCCCCGGGTGCCGATTTCTCTTTGATGGACATCAATAAGGACGTTCAGGGTGGCCAATTGGTGAATGAGGATGACCTCAGAAGTTTGAGTGAAGACACCACTATTTAGATTAGGATTTTACATGTTTTTTTCATGCTTTTTATTGTCCGTGCATTTCCAGAATGAAGTGTATTTTGCTTTTGATTTTCTTGTGTGTTGCTTTTGTTTGACATTTTGACTTATAAGTTGCACTTGGCTTGATATAAATTGTACCAAGGTTCAGATTCGATTTTGGCTAAGTGTGGGTTGCACCGAGGTTCGTGTTCGACCTTGGTTTAATGTAAAGTGCACCAAGTTTCGAATTCGACCTTGGCTTAATATAAATTGTACCAAGGTTCGAATTCGACCTTGGCTTAGTGTGAATTGCACCGAGGTTCGGGTTCGACCTTGGTTTAATGTAAAGTGCACCAAGGTTCGAATTCGGCCTTGGCTTAATATAAATCGTAACAATGTTTGAATTCGACTTTGGCTTAATATAAATTGTTCCAAGGTTTGAATTCGACCTAGGCTTAATATAAATCGTACCAAGGTCGAATTCGACCTTGGCTTGATATAAATTGTTCCAAGGTTCGAATTCGACCTTGGCTTAATGTAGAATGTACCAAGGTTCGAATTCGACCTTGGCTTAATATAGATCGTACCAAGGTTCAAATTCGACCTTGGCTTAATATAAATCAGGTTCTGATTCGACCTTGGCTTAATATAAATGGTACCAAGGTTCAAATTTGACCTTGACTTAATATGGGCTAAACGATGTGAAGTTGAGAGTATATAAAGAAAGTGAGTTGCTCATATTGATATGGTGGGTGTGCCTCGTTAAAAACCCTCTCATCCAAAACCCATTTTTCTATTTTTTGGGAAAAAAGACCGAGTAGGGAAAAGAGTACAACGCCTCATTTTACAATTTAGCTAAAATAAAACTTGAGGTGAGTGGCGTTCCATGTTCTTGGAATGGCTTTGCCACCGAGTTCTTCTAACCGGTAAGCCCCATTGTTTAGGTCATTAGTAACTTGAAACAGGCCTTCCTAGTTAGGCGCTAGTTTTCCTTCTGATGGGTTTCTCTTTGCCTTGTAGTCGCCAGACTAGGTCTTCGACTCAGAAATCCCGTGGTCGGACTCTTGTGTTATATCTTCTAAAGGCTCGGAGTTTGCGTGCTTCTTCTTTAATTCGAGCTTCTTCCCTTACTTCTTCTATTGTGTTGAGGTTGTTCGTGATCTCCTGGATATTTTTCTCATCGTTGAATGTGAGTCGCCGATGAGAAGCCTCGCCGACTTCAACTGGGATCATTGCATCGGATTTGAAGGTCAATCTATAAGGTGTCTCTTGGGTCGTCGACTATGGGATGCAATGGTATGCCCAAAGGATACTTGGGAGCTCATCGACCACTGTCCTTTAGCGCTTCCCAATCGTTTCTTGAGTTCTCAGAGTACGACTTTGTTGGTAGCCTCGGCTTGACCGTTGGTTTGTGGGTGCTCAATCGAGGTGGAGAGGTGCTTGATGTCGAGTTCTCGGAGGAAGCTTTCAAAACATTGTGCAATGATTTGTCTTCCATTTTCGATGATGAGAGAGTGCGGGAGACTGAATTGGCAGATGATGTTCTTCCACGTGAATTTTTGCACGTTCTCGGTGGTGATCTTGGCGAGCGGACATGCTTCAATCCAATTGATAAAGTAGTCGACAGTGACGAGGAGGAACTTAAGTTGGTCTTTTGAAGAGGGAAATGGCCCGAGGATGTCCATTCCCCACTGAGCGAAGGGCCATGGGGACGTCATTTGGTGGAGGACCTTCGATGGTTGCTGATGTGCATTACCGAATTACTAACACGCCTTGCACCTTTGTACGTAGTCTATGAAGTCTGACTTTAGCGTGGGCCAGTAATACCCAGCTCGGATTACTCTGGCTGCCATTGAGCGTGCGCCGGAGTGCATGCTGCATATGCCTCAGTGAATTTCTTCGATGACGTAGCTGGCCTGAGACTTGGTTAATAATTTGAGCAGAGGAGCTGAGATGCTTTTCTTGAAAAGTTCATCTGCAATAATGATGAATTGAGATCTTTTTGAGCTGCGTTCTGGTCCTCGGGTAGTACCCCCTCGTCTAAGTACTTCCAGATGTTTGTCATCCACTCCTTATCTTTAATTTCGTTGGTGTTGAAGACCTTGGCATCTAGGCTTGGGGAGTTGAGGGTCTCTTGGATGATGGTCCGATGCTATCTAGGGCACTTCGTACTAGAAAGCTTGGACAGGAGATTGGCCCTGATATTTTGCTCTCGGGGCACATGGTGTATTGTAAATTCCTCATAGGATGACATCCACTAGGACACTACGTGGTAGTATCTTTGTAGTAGCACGTACTTAGTCTGGTAGGCTCCACCGAGTTATTCTACCATGAGTTGAGTCGTTGTTGCAACTCACCCTTTGTGCTCTGATGTCCCTTGCCAATCTCAATCTTGCCAATAATGCTTCATATTCTGCCTGGCTATTGGTGATTTTGAACCCAAACTTAAGGGACTGTTCGATGATGACTTGGTTAGGGGTAAGGTCCAGATTAGGTGTTCTTCTATAGAAGTTGGGGCGAGCTCGACCAGGAAATTTGCTAAGCATTTGGCTTTAAGAGGTCCTCGGGCCTCGTATCTGATGTCAAATTTGGACAGCTCTACCGACCATGCTATCATGCATCCTGCGAACTCTAATTTTCTTAGTATTTGCTTAATTGAGTGGTCTGTCTTTACGACAACCTGGTAGCTTTGGAAGTAAGGTCGGAGGCACCGGGTAGACGTGACTAGTGCTAAGGCCAGCTTTTCAATCATCTGGTATCATTTTTTTGTGTCCTAGAGGATTCGGCTAATGAAGTATATGGGAATTTGTTCTTTGTGGCGCTCTTGCACTATTACTGCACTGATGACTTCTACCACGGCCAAGTAGAGTAGGAGGTCAGAACAATGGTTTGACCTTTGTAGGACTGTTGGGGTGGCGAGGAAGCTTTTGAAGTTTTTGAAAGCCTCTTCACACTGGTCTGTCCACTCAAAGTTCTTCGGCTTCCGTAGCAGGGTGAAAATGGGTCCTGCCTTTTTTGCCAGCTTAGGTATGAAGCAGGAGAGAGAGACTAACCTTCCTGCTAACCTTTAACGTACTTGACGGTCTGGGGACTTTGCATTTGTATGATGGCCTCGCACTTCTCTAGGTTGGCCTCAATGCCCATGTTGGTGATCATGAAGCCAAGAAACTTACCTCTCTAGACTTCGAAGACGCACTTCTCAAGGTTTAAGTGCATATTGTGCTTCCGTATTTGGTTGAACACCTCGGCTAGGTCGGTGACGTGAGCTTCGGTCGACGCGGTTTTTATGACCATGTCATATACATAGACTTCCATGTTCTTCCCGATTTTTTGGCAGAAGACCTTGTCCACCAACCTTTGGTAAGTGGCTCTGCGTTCTTGAGGCCAAAGGGCATCACGCAGTAGCAAAAGTTGGCCTGGTCGGTGATGAAGGCTGTGTTTTCCTCGTTCGGTGGGTACATCATGATCTGATTGTATCCTAAGTACGCATCTAGGAAGCTGAGGAGAGCATGGTTGGAGGCTCCATCGACCAACCTGTCGATGCTCGATAAGGGGTACGCGTCTTTCAGGCAGGCCTTGTTCAGGTCGGCGTAGTCGAAGCACATACGCCACTTCCCCGAGCTCTTTTTGACGAGTACCACATTGGCCATCCATGTTGTGTACCTGAATTCTCAGATGAAGCCTGACATATCGGTGCTTGACCATGCAAAGAGGTCAGCGTTCTTAGAGATCTCGGCTATGAGTTGTTTTCGTAGCCCTAGGCTTAGTTGGCGACTTATCTTTGTGCACTGGCCGGGAATTTTGCCAATTTGGAAGTCGGCTAACTCGTCGATTGGGCTTGGTCGATTATTATTGGACTCTATCCTTGGGTCTAGGTTGGTGATTTTGGCCTGTGCTATATGAGCCACGGTGGGGGATTCAGCTCGGCATTGCTCCTCTATCTATGGTGACGTTTTCAAGCTTTCGGCGTAGCATTGCTGAGCAGTTCTTTGGTTTGATGGAGATTATTTTTCCGTTACCCCGTAGGAACTCCATCGTCAAATGCGGGGTGGACACCATAGCTCCGAGTTGGTTCAACGTCGGCCTGCCTATGATGATGTTGTATGATGTGTTGGCATCGATGAGGAGGTATCTGACCATTGTTCTCTTTGAGTTGGGAGGCACTTCGAAGGTTGTCAGTAACTCTATGTAACCACGAGTGTGGACTCGTTCACCTACAAAAATGACTAGGGGTTTTGTATGAGGTTGGATAAGAGAATGAGGGATGTCTAACCTTAGAAACGTTGGCCAATATAAGACATCTGCTGAGCTTCCTTGATCGATCAATGTTTTGTGGACTTCCCAGTTGGCTACTTGGGATCATCTTGGTTTGGACAGATGCCGATGTAATCGTCATCCATGAAAGTGATGGGTGGCGTGTTGCACGGCGGAGTTGAGGTATCAGCTCGGACACTATTGATACTCCATAGGTGTCATTTACGCGCCGAGCTACTTGGGCCTCCTCTAGCGAATCCACCTGCGATTGTATTAATAACTCCTCGCAAAGGAGGGGTATCTGTTCCATGACTTACCTCAGCCTGCACTGTTCTGTCGATGTTTTTCTAGGACCCGGAGGGTTGGTCTGCTCGAAAACTGGAGCCTTGACCTCGTCCTCGTCCTCTACCATGTCCTTGATAGCCACCCCTGTGTGGTTGTGACCTTTGAACATACTGCCCGAGGTGCCCTCCTTGGACAAGTTCCTCGATGGGGTTTCGAAGTGTTCGGCATTCCTCGGTGGTATGACCGTAGTTTTTATGGTAGCAGCACTGTTTTGACTTGTCAACACTATTGGGGTTGTGCCCGGGTGGTGGCAAGGTGATTAGATTGGTATTGTTGGCTTCTTCCAGTATGTGGACACGAGGTGCGTTTAGGGGAGTGTAGAAGTCGTACTTCCCGCTTTTATTTTGTCGTGCTTTCTTAAATTGGCTGTTGTTGGAGATTCTTAGCTTATCTTTGTGACCTTGGACTTACTTTTCCTGCGAATTTCTGCGAATTTAGTCGCGGAATTCAGTGTGTTCCTCCATCTAGATGTATCCCGCGGCTCGAGCGCGCAACTCGTCCATGTTAGAGGGAGGTTGCCGATAGAGGCTGTCGACGAAGGGGCCTGGTTTCAGTGCCATCAGCATATCATGTAGGGCAATTTCGGGATTCAAGTTACGGATCTGAATGGAGACATTGGCGAATCATTCCATGAATTTTCGTAGTGGCTTGTCATCGCCCTGCCTTAGGTTGGCTAAGGTAGCGGATGTGACATGGTGAGGTCAGCTTGTTACGTATTACGCTATAAAACATCTTACAAGAATGTCAAAATTTTTGATCGACCCTGCTGACAATTGGGTGTACCAGGCGAGTGTCGAGCCTTTCAACGAAGTTGGGAAGACCCTACACAAGATAGCATCGTCATTAGTGTATAAGTTTAGTTGTGTGACATAGAGATCTACATGCTCATCTGGGTCAGTGGTGTTGTCATATCGGTCGATGTTCAGGGGCTTCCACCCAAAGGGGAGGGGTGTTTCCATTATGCCATCGATAAAGGGATGACGACGGATGCTCGTCCGATGCACTGGAGCCTGGGTCAGCGCATTGCTGATTTTGTGGTCCGATCTTTACGTTAGTGCGCACGACCGATGCGTTGCCAAACGATGAGTTGTTGTCCTGTGCACTGTCGGTGGTGGAGAAACTGACTGGTGCTCCTCCTCATGGTGGATGCTTGGTTGAAGAGGTGGGCTTGGAGGGCGTTGATGGAGCCGGGCACGTATGTGCTCATTCTTTTCTCGTAACGCTGCCAGATCGGCCGCATGTTGAGTGCGCATGTTCTCCAGGTCCGCGGTGTGTTGTTGTCGCAATTGGTTGACCTGCTTGATCAGTCGTTGTAGTGTTGCTTACTACTAGAAATAACATTATTCGCAGCGACTTTTTTACAGCGATAAATGAGTTGTTGGTAAAAATAAACATTTGCCAACAATATTTAAATGTTGTTACAATAAGACTTTATTTGTCAACTAGAACAATATTGTTGCAAAAACTATGTGTCGCTGGGAAATTTGTTCTTTTATGCCATCAACGTCTACTATCATTGCGAAAAGATGCTTTTAAATGTAACATATTTGATGTCGCCAGGAAATTTACTTTTTTATGCCAACAGTGCATACAATCATTGCGAAAAAATGTTTTTAAATGTAACACATTCAATGTTGCTGGGAAATGCATTTTTTATGCCAACAATGCCTACAATTATTGCGAAAAGATGTTTTTAAATATCAACGCATTAAATATCGCTGGAAAAAATACTCTCTAATGCCAACAACATTAACATATAAAAAGGTGTTTTGTCATATCAATCAATTTGTTGTCACTGAAAAAAGTATCTTATGTCAATAACATTGATAGTTACTAGCAGTGACGGATCTAGAAAATTTCTTAAGTCGAGACAATATAATATTTTCTAAATTTTTTATTAAAAAATATAATAGTATTATAGAAAAATATATTTTTTTTGATAAAATTTAATATACCAATTTTTTATAAATTAAAATTTCTCATAAATAAAGTAACATTTTTTTGGTATGATATTATATTTAAGCGTAACTTTGTAATTTTTAGTGACTTATTTAATATTAGACAAATAAAATTGTATAAATTATTAAGATAAAGATAATATATTTACTATTTGTTTTCTTTTTGTATCTCTTTTAAATTTTTATGTTCATTTACAACAAAAATATTTTATGAGAACAACGCCTATTTTTTTATAGGAATAAATTTATTTTTTATTAAATATGTTTAAGTAAAAAAAAATAAAACTTTGTGTGACAATTATTCTCATTCCTCTTAATTTGGATCATCTCCAACCAACACACAATATACATATACAATAGCAAAAGGGTTAAAGAGTACTAAAATAAAAATTGAAAAATAACCTATATTTGTAAACTAAATTATGACATCTTTAATGAATAAAAAAGTAATAAATCTTTCAGTTAAAAAATAAAAGTATATTATAGTAATAAAAAAAATTAAGATAATTTTATCATAAAGTGAAAGAAATTTCATAATAGAATAAAATATAAATAAAATATTAATATACTTTTAATAGGTACTAAAATTTTACATAATATATAAACAAAAATATATATCTTTATTTAGTGTCTATTTTCCAAAGATAATTATACCTTTATATATATTTGTATTATAATTTTTTTCCACCAATATATCTAAAGATAAAATTAGGAAAGGAATGTATGAAAAAATAATAACTATTTTTTAAAAATTGTAATTATTAACTTATTTAATAAATGTTTAATTTTTTTTAAAGTAGACACGAAATACCTTTTTTATTACTAGTATTAATAATAAATTTATACTAATAATATTATTACTAAATTAATATATTATATTTTATTTTATTTATATATGGTAGAATGTATATTTGTTACTACTAATTAAATAAACAAAAATTATATATATTATTAACTAGTATACTAATGATTAAATATTTTTATTTAATTACTTTTTTATTGATATTAATATTTTTTTTTAAAATGTTATATATCCTTAGAAGTAAATTTGTAGTAATATCACTAGAAATTTTCAAAGAGATTGGTGTTGTGGGTGACTTTCCTTAATATTTAAACTTTTTTTACTAAAAAAATATTTTAATCAATTTTTAAGGATTAAGGTAGTTATATTAAATCACATCCTTTAGTTGTTTCACCTACATATTTTATTTTAATCATCTATTATATTTATAAGAAAAAATACACAAAGTTACTAAATATTTATTTACGGTAGTATATTGAGAGGAATTATGTAGGTAATGATATATGTATTTATATTATTTTTAACTTATAAAATTAAAAAATAATTTTATTAATTAAAGTTTCATAATTAAATAATTATTATTCAAAAAATTTATAAACTAAGTATTAAAATATTAATTATAATTTTTTAAGATAATAATTATTTTATGATTTTAAGAAGTTAATTACGTGTATGAAAAATAATATTTAACCTTTTATAATTTAGTTGAAATTATATTTTTATTGTTTTGTAATTTATAAAAACATTGTAAAATTAAATTTCAATTACTTTTTACAAAATTATATGTAACCGTAACTGAACAATATTTTATTATTTGAATATAATTTGTAATTTATCATATTATTATTTTTTACGTATCAAATAGTAAATATGATAAAACTATATCTTGTTATTATATTTTGTTTTTATTTTTTTATATATTATCTCATCATAATAAACAAATAGGTTTTAAAAGATAAAAATTTATTAATATTTCAAAAGTGTCATAGCACTTATATAAATAGAAGAAGAAGTTTTCATATGTTATCGTTGATTCACTACCTTCTTTCTCAATTTTTATATCTATTATTGCTTTATTGTGATTTGCTTGTTATAGTCTTCTTGTCTACAGTAGACTAAAAGCAATAATTCATTCTACGCAATATCAGGTACGCATAATTGTTTATACTTTATAAAATGAGTTGTTTGTCTATTTCTCTATTTGACTCCTACTTTTGTATACAATATATAAATTTTTACCATTCTTTTATCAAGTTATCAATGATTTGGATGTTAGACGAAAATGTTCATCTTCCAATAAATTAATTAATGAAAAAAGCATGTTACAAATAATTAAATAAACACAATAATGTAATTTCATTATAGGTTGTGGTTATACGCTCAACAATACATAGATACCAGTAACAAGATACAAATATTTCTTATATTTTTAAAAAGAAAAATAAATTAAAAGATAATTAAATAGGTAATTATTTAGAGAGAGGCAGAATAATAATGTGAAAAAAAATATAGTTGTCAAAAAAATATTTTCTAATTTTTATCCTTAGCAATTAAAGAAAATATTTTGTTTATAGATTATAGATTTTTTTTTAAAAAATTAATTGTAATCATTAAATTTGTTGTTATTTTTGTTTTTTAGTGATTGTTATCTACTTTTGTAGAAGAATTTAAGATGATGAGAATCTTAAATTTACCAATTATTATTGTTTTTTAGATAAGGAATAGAAAGTTAAATTGCTTGATTAATTTTTTTTATAGAAAAAATAATTATTTGGGAGAATATAGATATTTGAATTTGTTATTTTTAAGATTTTTTTATCATCTTAATTTAATTATGCTGGAGCGAAGTTGTTATCTATTTTTTAACATAATCTAAGATAATGAAAATCTCAAGTTTACTAATTATTATTGTTCCTTAGAAAAGGAAAAGGAAGCAAAGTTGTGTGTTTGTTTTTTTTTATTTATAAAAAGTTAATATTATTTGCAGTATTATAGATATTTTTATTGTTATTTTTTAATATATATATATATATATATATATATATATATACTTTAAAAGTATTATTTTAAAATAATCATTATACCTATAATATAATATTAATATAAATTTCTCAAGAAGGAATGAACTATTCGATGATACAATTAGTTTGAAATTAAATTTTTAACATTTAAAAACAAATCTAAACAAAATATTTTAGTTTATATTCTTATCCCTATTTTTAATATTTGGTTATTGCTTATAATTTATTTTTCATGTTTCGAGAAAGTACCATTTATTTTTGTTTCTTTATTTATCTTTTGTATTTCAAAAGAATTTTGTTTGTTTGTTACACTTTATTGATAAATACAATTTATATTTTTTTCTTGGTACATTTATGTTGTATTTTAATTCAACTGTATATTTATTTTACTTATAAAATAACATATGTTTTTAAGTGAAATATCCAATGAAAAAAAATCCCTAAAATATCAATGAAAGAAAAAGAAAAAGAAAATTATTTAGGGGTCATATTTTAGAAAGAAAAAAAAGTAAAATTATAATTTGAAATTTTCGTACTAAAATTATGAATTTTTAAGAAAATATTTTTTAAATCATAAAACATATTAAAGTTCTTATTCATTCATGGAAGAGGGTTCAAATGATACTGGTGTAACTTTTACTATGTATTACATCGCTTAATAACTTTATATTAAATGTGAATTTTGTAAATCCAACCGTTGAATTATAACTCCATATCACTTTATATATTTATATCAAATTTGTTAAAATTGAAGAACAACTTGAAGATAATTAAAGTGTTCATATTTTATTATATTTTGAAATGTATATATTACATCAATTTTGTTTTATAAAAATGAATTATCAAATCATCTTGAATTTAAATAAACTTTTGTATATATAATCTAAGAGTAAAGAACTTTCAATCTAACGGTTGGATTTATAAAATTCACATTTAATATAAAATTATTAAGTGGTGTAATATTTAGTAAAAGTTACATCGATGTCGTTTAAACTCTCTTCTTCTTTCAAGTTTATTTTTTTTATAATTTTATTAAAAAAAATTATGTGCAGGTGTACTTGCTTATGCTCATTCACATGTCCATTTGTCACATTTATATTGCATGATTCTCTGACACTTGTCATTGTCCCATGTTGCGTAGGTACGTTGTTATGCCTTATTTTTGTTGTTATATTTTAGGTGTAGGATTTATATTGTCTTTTCATGTATTATTTTCTCTTATTTTTATTGTGTTAATTTGAGTTATTATTATCTTTTTTCTAACAAAAAAAAGTCTAGTATATTTTTAAACGTATATTTTCATTTTAAAATAATAGGTATTTTGATAATGAGCAAGCAGAATAAAGATTGGATAAAACTTAAAGATCAAAGTTTGCCTCAATATTTAAAGGGGATTAATGACTTCTTAGTTTTTGCTTTTTCTACATCCAAGACGAAAAAAGATATTAGGTGTCCATGTTGTAGATGCAATAAATTTTACTTTAAGAAAAGAGATGACGTGATGTGTTATTTATTAAAATAGGGATTTGAACCAAGCTATAAGAATTGGGAGTATCATGGAGAGAGCTCATCCGATTCATCATCTGGCAATGATGGTGATTTTGAAGATGATGATATTGTCCTAGGTGGTAATCTTGAAAGAAGTGATGATGCTCAAACCTATTCCATGCCTCATCACATGCATCAATCACTTAATATGGATAAAGATAACGCATTTGATCATCCTATGCCTAGTAATATCGGTATGAATGAGGAACCAAATAAGGAAGCTAGACAATTTCATGGTTTGTTGAAAGATGCTGAACAAAAATTATATCCTGGTTGTAAAACATTCTCCAAGTTATCTTTTATCATTCGTCTCTTCCAGATGAAATGTCTTTATGGATGGAGCAATACTTCATTCGATTCACTCTTAAAGTTATAGTTGAAGCTTTGCTTGAAGGAAATGTACTTCCCGACTCGATGTATGAGGTTCGAAAGGTTATTAAGGATCTTGGACTTGATTATGTCAAGATAGATGCTTGTGTTGATGATTGTATCTTATACAGAGGAGATTATGAAAATCTTAATGAATGTATTATTTATAAGAAAAGCAGATGGCAAGAAAATCAAAATAAAAAGAATGTCGCCAATAAAATAGTTCGTTAGTTTCTTATAAAATCAAGACTACAAAGATTATTTATGTCAAAGAAAATTGCAGAAGATATGAAGTGGCATAAGAACAAAAGAGTTGATGACAGGGTTTTAAGACATCGTGCTGACTCTTTAACTTGGAAAACATTTGATGATCAACATAGAATTTTCTCTTCAGATGCACGCAATGTAAGACTTAGCTTAGCATCAAATGGTTTCAACCCTTTTGGTATGATGAGTAATGCTTATAGTATGTGGCCTGTGATTTTAATTCCTTATAACTTACCACCATGGTTATGTATGAAACAACCCAAATTTATGTTATCATTGCTTATTTTTGGCCCAAAGAGTCCTAGGACCGATATTGATATTTTTCTTCAACCATTAATTGATGACTTAAAAGAGCTATGGGATGTGGGTATTCAAACTTATGATGCTTCATTGGGAAAAAGTTTTCAATTGCATGCTGCTTTATTATGGACCATTAATGATTTTCCTGCTTATGGAATGCTATCTGGATGGAGTACTAAAGGGAAATTAGCTTGTCATTGTTATACCACAGAAACTTGTTCTTGTTATTTGAAATATAGTCACAAGTTATGTTATATGTGTTATAATACAAAGGAGGTAAGACATGCACCACAACTATTGACAGGAGACAATGTCATAGCACAAGTTGAAAATATACAAGTGACCTTTGGAAAAACTACAAGAAAAAGAAAACGAAACAAAGAGATAAATCACAATTGGAAAAAAAAGTATATTTTTTGAATTACCATATTGGAGAACAATATTGTTGAGACATAATCTAGATGTGATGCACATAGAGAAAAATATTTGTGAAAGCATTATTGGGACATTAATGGATTTGGAAGGAAAAACAAAAGATACCTTGAAGTCTAGATTTGATTTAAAACACATGGGTCTCAAAAAGTCACTTCATCCTGTTGAGAATGGGGATAAATATGAAATTCCTCCTGCAGGCTACACAATGTCAAAGGTAGAAAAGGAAAAGTTCTGCCAAATATTAAAAGATGTGAGGTTTCCTGATGCATATGCTTCAAATATTAGTTGTTGCATAGATGTAAGTCAATTAAAGATCTCAGGACTTAAACGTCATGATTATCATGTACTACTTGAGAGAATTATTCCCCTTGCCATGAAGGGGTTGCTTCCAAAGGATGCTTGTGATCCATTGATTGAACTATCTTTGTTCTTTGGAGAATTATGCTCTAAAGAATTGAAAATGAATGACTTAGATCGCTTAGAGAAGAATATTGCAATTACCCTTTGTAAGTTAGAACGCATTTTTCCACCATCATTTTTTGATGTCATGATTCACCTATCAATTCACTTGGCAAATGAGGCAAAACTTGGAGGCCCAATTCAATATCGATGGATATTTCCTATTGAAAGGTAAGTTTAGATAATATTTTAGTGTTTATATTTATAATATATTTTACTTCTCAATATCATTAGTTTTACTAATTTATTTATTATCAGATTTTTGCATGAATTAAAAATTTATGTACGCAATAAAGCATGTTCATAAGGTTCCATAGCAGAAGCTTATGTGGCTGAAGAATGTATGACATTTTGTGTTAGATATTTGGTTGATATGGATTCTAGATTGAATCGACCAGATAGATATATGGAATGTGCAAGTGATGATTGCATTGGTTTGTCTGTATTTAAGAATAATGGTCGATCTCTTGGAGGAAGTTGTTGGGAAATTATGAGCTCTTCTGAAATTCGACAAGCTCATTTTTATATATTACAAAATTGTGAAGAAGTTAGACCTTGGATTGAGTAAGTATATAGACTCTTATTGTTTATCAAAAAATATAATTACTATTTATATTAATGTTTTTTTTAATAATTTTTAACATTTTTTAGAGAGCATATAAGCAAGTTGACAGTTGAAAATGATAGGAATGTCGACAAGAGGCACAGAGATCAATTTCATGAATGATTTGAAAATGAGGTAATAAATTATTTGTAATGAAATGATATATTATTTTATGAGTTATAACTTTTAAATAATATTTTTGTAGGATTTGCGATTGCAACAACTCTATGATGCAAGAATTACTAAGCAACTAGTTGCATTATCTAGTGGACCAGATTTTCGAGTGCTTAATCATAATGGATACATTGTTAATGGTTTTAAATTTCGTACAAAAGATGCTGAGAAAAATTTAAAAAACCAAAACAGTGGTGTGATAGTGAAAGGGGATGAGTTGACAGGAGATGCAGATTGTAACATCTCAAATTTTCTACTAGTATAAGGGTTAATTATTATTTATTTTTATATTTATGAAAATTATTTTTGAAAAATATTTTGATTTTTAGTAGCCTAGAACTGGTCGTTCCCAAACTGGAATGGTCGTTCCAAACTACTAAAATGGCCTATAAAGACTATATTGGAACGGGTCGTTCCAACTCAGGATTTTATGAGTAAAATGCAAAGCCAGAACAGGCTATTCCGATTTGGGAACAGGTCGTTCCAGATATGCCCGTTGTAGGTAAAATGTGATTTCAGAACGGGTTGTTCTAGTTTTGGAACAGGTCATTCTTAATGTGAAATTTAAGCATGACGAGTGAGTCCAGAACGGGCCGTTCTGAATTCAAAACAGGCCGTTCTAGCCACTCTTGATGCCTATAAATAGAATGCTCCGGCATTCCCAAAAGCACATTTTTCACTTCTGACCTCTTTTTTCTTCTACACTCTTTGAAGACCAAGGGAGAACCTAGAAGAGGGGACTAGCAAGATCTGGCTTTAGTTTCAGCTCCTGCTTATCGAGATAAGGGGGAGTGAGAAACCTCACTTTGGGTGTGAAAATATATGTTGGGTAGTGGGATTGACCCCCAATCCTATGTTTGTCGTATGCTCATGTATGAGGGTTTTTTCCAATTATATATGTTTCTTCTATTGCTCTTCTTATATGTAAATACTTGTATGATTTGAGATCTCTGTGAGTTCTTGAGAGAACCCTATGAGAAATAGGCAAAATATGAATGTTTTATGTTTTGCTATCTGATTGCTCTATTATATTTCTTGTTGAATGTAATGTGTAAATATATGATTAATTTTGAGAATAAATATGTTTTGATATGATTTAGAGTGCTCTATGGGTTCCCGCGGGAAACCCTATGAGAAATAGGCAAAATATGAATATTTTCTGTTTTAATTTCTGATTGTTCTGTTATATTCCTTGTTTGATGAGATGTATAAATATGTATTTAATTTTACAAATAGATGAGTTTTGATATAAATTAAAGTGCTCTGTGGAGACTATGTGAATATGATGAGATAATGTGATAATGTGATATGATGATGTGATATGATGATGAGATATGCTGATGAGATATGATGATATGATGAGATGATGTGAAAAGTGATAATGAGACATGATGATGTGATATGATAATAAGACATCACAATGTTATATGAGAATGCATAGAGTCTTGATTGACATGCATCATTTGCATAAATGTTTTGAAGGGTACGATATGGAATACATCGCCAGGGAAGACCCCCTAGTGTAAAAGCTTTGGAGATTAGTCCTTGGGGATAGCTCGGTTTGGAAGTCCTAGTCTCGCCCATTGTGTGCATGTGATGTATCTTGCACGGCTTAGCTATCCCGACGAGACCCTGTTAGTATGTCCTTCTAGTGAGAGTGCGCAGAGGGTGTGACCCGGCATGTACTCCTAGACTACTCTTTGTGTATTGCTAGCGGCAATATGCCATGTGATGTTACTGGCACCACATGCATGATAATATGTAGTCCGGGTCCATACTTATGCATTTTTAATGTTATATGATAAAGTGATGGTTTATGTCTTGGATGAGTGAGATGTGATGTTATTATTAATTTATCTACGTTATACTTGTTTTGTTTGTGTTTGGCTATCCGACATATATTTCTACACTGTGAGCCAGAGTGAGATGTTTTTCACTCCCTTTTCTCGTGTTATTTGTCTTTAATTGTTATACAGGTGATCATCAGCGTAAGGTTGAGGATGTTGGTGATGAAGCTTAGGCTTCTATGTTGAATTTTGCTCTAATAGGACATGTGACATCGGGGCATAGATATGATTAGTTTAAGATGTTCTTATTAAATTATTTTGGAAAACTCAGTTTTATTTCTTTGTAATTTTACTGGCATGTTATTTGGATTAAGTTTATGAATGTGAGCTTTTTACCCTTATGTGGTTGGAAATTTGGTTTTTAATGATGAAATTTTTTTTATAATTACTGTATATGTATGTTGGGGTAGAGGGTGTCACACAGATTATTATGGGATAATAAGGAATATTGTGGAAATAAAGTATTTAGAAAATAACTCTAATATATTATTTAAATGTTATTGGTTTGAAGCTTCTTGTCATAGTCGAATTCAGGGAGGAGGATACAAGAAAGATGAATATGGATTTATTAGTTTAGATATATCAAAATTGTATTACAAGAATGATCCATTTGTCTTAGGTTCTCAAGCTGGGCTAGTTTATTATGTAAAAGACAGTGACAAGAAAAATTGGTACACTGTGGTTAAAGTGAAGCCAAGAGATATTTTTTCATTGCCATATGAAGAAGATGACTTTGAATCGTACCAACACAATGAGTTAAGTGATACACGAGGACAATTACAAGTACCATCAACAAATCAAGATGAAGAGATTTTAAATAGGAATGATGTTAATGAATTATATTTGGATATTGTTGAATCAAATAAGTATTTAATAGAGTTAGAAGAACCAACCAAAAGTAATTCTGGTACTGACATTAATGATGATCAAGAAGAATATGAGACAAATGAAAATGACAACAAAGAAGACGAAGATTCTGAAATAGCATAAGGCATATTGATTATAATTTTATATTTATTTCATATATTGAATACATAAATTAATTTTAAATCCAACTTATATTTATTATAAATAAATTGTCTGATGGTGGTAGAGTTTTCATTCTCATTCACAATTTTTTTCAGGGTGCAAGACCTTTCAAATTTGATGGTCACCATTTTAGAAAAGGCTTGATCTTTTACTTTTATTTTTCCTTTTCTTGGTTTTACGTGTTATCTCACATATTACATTAGATGGGCATTTTAGTTAGCTTTGTAATTTTGATAACTAGATTTATCTATTTAAAATATTTTTGTATTTTTACTTTGCTATGCAATTTTATATTTATATTTTGTCTGTTAATGTTAAATATAATATTAAGTAATTATTTTTTAACTTTTACTTTGACTATTAATAATATTCTATGTAATTATACGATAATAAAATGCAACATAGTCACAAATATATGAATTAACTTTTTATCTCGTTTACATATTTGAATTGCACAAAATATTTTAATTTAATTTTAGTTTAATTTTTTATAATAATTATTTTCAAACTTTGTCATTGAAATTTTATTTTTCATAATCCCATAACCTATTTAAGAAATTATGACAAAAATACATGTAATTTTACTCAACTAAAACCATACTTACATTAATTTTGAGATGCATAAAGATCAATATTTATATTTATTATTTTATAAATTAAGAAAAAGCTAAAGAAATTGTGCCAATAGTATTTTTTTAGGGATTAATTTTCATTAAATAGAATGCGGATTAGGTTTTTTATATTTTATATTTTTCTTTATTAATAAAAAAAGGAAGTTTGTTTTGTGAGAGGGAGAGTAGTTATTTTGTAGTGGAAATCTATATTTAGTAGCATGAGAGGAAGAGCTTGAGACATAAGATTCTCTAATCAACCTATTTTTTTAATATATTTTAAAATTTTAAATCTAAATTAATTTTATTCATGAAATAACTAAAAGATAAATATGCTTTGAATCTTATAAAAGAAAAATATCCACACTTTCTTATCTAAAGCATATCTAAAAAAACATAACTGTGTTATTTTTTATTTTAGTTTGTTGATACCGTAGTTCAATATGTTAATATCTTAAAAATTTATCATTGATTGTAAACATCACTAAAAAAAATATTTTTAAAATATAAAAATATATTATATATATTTTATTTTAAAATTATTATAATTAAAAAATCTATATTTAACATATAAAAATCTTTTAATTCTAAGTAGAAAATTACATTGAGCAAAATGAGCTTTTGCTCATAAATTATTGTTGTTGAAACTTTTGTTTTTTTTTTTTTTAAATTAATACTACATAAGTCTTGTTTAAAATTAATTAAGTTATAAAATGGATTAAATTTTGTCATTGAAATTTTATTTTTCATAATCCCATAACCTATTTAAGAAATTATGACAAAAATACATGTAATTTTTGTCCAATTAAAATCATACTTACATTAATTTAGAGATGTATAAAGATCAAATATATATTAAAAAAGAAGTTAAAGAATTTGTGCCGATAGTAGTTTTTAGAGATTAATTTTCATAAAATAAAATACAGATTCAGTTTTTATATTTTATATTTTCTTTTTTGATCAAAAAAATGGAAGTTTGTTTTGTGAGAGGGAAGGTGGTTATCTAGTAGTAGAAATCTATATTTAGTAGTATGAGAGGAAGATCTTGAGGTCCAAGATTGTCTAATTAACCAATTTTTTAATATATTTTAAAATTAATTTTATATGAAATAACTAAAAGATAAAGATGTTTTGAATCTTATAAAATAAAAATAACCACACTTTCTTATCTAAAGTTTATCTAAAAAATTAATTCAATCATTTTTTATTTTAGTTTGTTACCATAGTTCAATATGTTAATATCATAAAAATTTATCATTGATTGTAAATATCAATAAAAAAATATTTTTAAAATATAAAAATATATTATATATTTTTTATATTTTAGAATTATTATAATTAAAAATTCTAGATTTAACATACAAAAATATTTTAATTCTAAGTAGAAAACTGCATTGAATAAAATGAGCTTTTACTCATAAATTATTGTTGTTGAAACTTTTATTTTTTTAAAAAAGAATTAATACTACATAAATGTTGTTTAAAATTAATTATGTTATAAAATGGATTGTACAAATTAGTTATATTGTAAACTAAAAGTTTTTTTTTTTTTTTTGTAAAGATAGGAAAAGTTACAATGATGGTCGCAACGAGGATTGAACCTAAATCTCTATGCTTCTAACTACCCCATTTACATATAAAAATTATTATTTTAAAAAATTAAAAGGATATAGAAAAAAGAAATATACATTATAAGACTAGATTTCATATAAACCATTTATCTTATATTTTTTGTTTATACAATTTTTTTAACAATTTTGGTACATGAAACAAACAATTAAGAGAGGAAAATAAATAAGAAAACAATTGTTAAAATGTTATTATTTAAATTAATAAATTTATTAAATTGAAAATTTTCCTTTTATTTTAAAATTTGAAAATGGGCGAAAATAATAAATTTTTAATTAGTTTTTAAATTATTAATATGTTTATTTAAATAAATACATTTGATTTGTTGAAATTAAGAGATAATTATTAGTATTCAATTTTTAATATTTTTTATATGTTGAATTAGATTTTTAAATTGTAATAATTTAAAAATATTTAAAATATATGGCATATTTTTATATTATATATTTTTTAATATGATGTTTATAATTAATGTTAAGTTTAAAATATTACATAATGAATTGCTACATGAACAAACTATAAAAAAAAAGTAAAATACAACTGCTTGTTTTTTAATTAACTTTATATAAAAAAGAAACTATTTTTCTCATCTATGAGATTAATTGGACGGACAACACATTTGCTAGGGAGGTTAGAGGAAATATTAATAGAAGAGGATTTGTAGTCAGCACATGACCACTACTCTTTCACGTGGTTTGTTATACGTACTCACAGTTATTTCTAAAATTTTGCGCGCTACAACTTTTTCACAAATTTTAGTTCCTTTCATTTTTCACAAATCTGTTTCTTTTTCTTTCTCTGATTACCCTGTGACTCCATTATTGCTTCTCTTTTTGATGGTTTTATTCTTGACGTGAAGAATCCTAAGGTATTTCTCTATCTCTAAATCTTGTATTAATATTGTGTTTTTGAGAAGATGTTCTTAATTGTTGGGGGAGGTTATTATGTTTATTTATCTACTCCTGTTTCCACGTGTTTAAGAAACAGATTTATTTGTTTTGTCTTCCTTGAGCATCATCAAGAATTTTCCTTTTCTATTTTTTTTCATGCCTCTCATTTTCTAATTTAAAAACCATGTTTCTTTTCTCATTTTTGTATTTTTCTGAATTTCTATCGGTAATGGCATCCTCAAGTTGCATTACCAATTTAAGATTTCAAAATCTATCGAATGATACTCAACGACAAGAAGGTGCTTTTATTAGTTTGTTATTTTATGATATCTTCATTTTTCTTCTATGTAAATTCTTAATTATTATTCTTATCTTTATTCTTTTCAAAAATGCAAAAGGATGTATTCATACAAAAAAGAAATGGAAGAGGGAAAACAAGTGGTTTAAGTATTGCCAAGAAAAGAAGAAAAAGTGCAACAGGGAAATTGTTTGTAACCCTGGAAGATAAGATGGTAGCTGTTGGACCGGGAGCTGCAAATTTTATCACTGAAATATCTGTTATTGTTCAAAAACATGCCCCTTACAATATAGAGAAGTGGAAATTTATTCCTGATGTTGCAAAAGAAAGAATAGTTACAAAAGTTTTGGTAAATTCTATTTTTATACAATTTTTAATTTTCTTTTTTTATGTTAATAATACACTTTTACATTTAAGTTTGGATTTGATTATTATGTACATGATACTTTTAACATAGCTAGAAGACTCTATCGAAGCCATAGATGTAGACTTCATCAACATTTCAAACAATATGAAACTATTGAGTTGGCTTTAGAGCATAAACCTAGTAGCGAAGATTGGGAATACTTAGTGCATTATTTTTCAAGTTCTAAGTTCAAGGTATCTTACGTATTTTAAATACATTTAAATTAAATGATTATTGATTATGATTGTCAAAGTTATAACTATTTTTTATTTATATCATTTTCAGGAAATGAGCATGAGAAATAAGTCAAATAAATCCAAACAACTAATCAATCATAGATCTGCAAGAAAATCATTTCAAGCTGTTAGCTTTGAAAAAATAACTTTTTTGTTTATTAATTAAAAATTGTTCATTGCATAGCTTAATTTGTTATAAAGATTTATGACTATTGTAATATCTTCTCAGAGAGACACTGATACACAAAAAGAACCCAATTTCTAAGATTTGTGGAAAATAACTCATACAAACAACAATGGAGAATGGATAGATGAAGCATCAAAGGAACTTCATGTATGATTTATTAATGTTATTTATACTTAATTAATTTTGTGACACCCTTACTACCCCAACACATACATCATAATAATGTAATTAAATTAAGAAAAATAAACTTTAAAATTTGGTAAAAGGGTTCACATAAACTTCAAAAATCGTTCTTTAATAACCTTGAATATTAAAGATTTAGAAAATGAAACACAAAAGTTTACAAATTATTTTCAAAATGATATTTCCTAGAAGCATAAGCTACTACCATTCCTTCTTGCATCAACACTCCGCCCAAACCTATCTTAGAAGCACTACTATATACCGTAAAAGGCTTACTAAAATCCAGTAATATTAACACTAGTCAATCTTTCCTTAAGAGTTTGGAAACTACTCTCACACTCACTATCCCACATAAAGGCAACTCCTCTTTCTCGTCAATCTAGTCTAAGGTAATGTTATTTTAAGAATTTTCTCAATAACTCTCCTATAATAATAAGCTTATCTAAAAAGACACTTAACCTCACTAATTGAGTTAGGTATCACCCACTGAAATACAACTTCTACCTTAGATAGATCTACATTATACCCCCACTAAAATTACAGGACCTAGAAAACTCTTCTTATACAACCAAAATTCATACTTAGATAACTTAGCCTAAAGCTATCTTGGATAAATCCTCACTCTCAATTCCAATTTGATGATAGCACACGTTAAGGTAAACCTTACTAAACACCCGCTAATTGATCCATAAGGTCATCTATCCTCATATCAACATATATGCATATCAAATCATATTAGAATATCTACTTCAAACAATCGATATATATCATTCCTAAGCATGTACGAATCAATCACCATTTACTCCATATAGTATGTACATGAACCAACTTTACCACATAACATCATACAATCTTAAACAACCTCTCAATCCACCTAACATCTTAGAATCATGACAAAAATCAATTTTTATCCTTGCATTGTCTAACGATTCAAAAATATCATGACACCATACATATCCCTTCAACAATGATCAAAGAAAATGATACCTAGAGAGTTATACTCATCCAAATGATCTCAAACCTATCTCAAAAGAAGGCTAAGAGAATAATTTAAAACTCTTATGAAGACATAAAATTCTAAAAGATCATCTTCTTAGCTAAAAATTTCAAAAACCGCAGCAGATATATTCGGCGCTTACAGCTAGACCTTTGATCACCAAAGTAGCTATAACTGGAGTTCTAGACCTCTGTTTTACCTGATTCCAATTCCATTGGAAAGATAACGTCTAAGGCTACAACTTTTATGAAGATCATAAAATCTAAATCTGTCAATATGGTAGTCATAATGGCACAACAAAACTGAAGCGAAAATATCCTCTACACCAAACAGCAATAGTATATCAATATATCTAAGGCCACAAAAATACATCAACCCTTCCAAACTCACACCTCAACTTCATATTCAAGCTTCCCACTACAATCCTAAACCAAACAACTCACATATTTAGCACAACAGACTTAGAAAATAAAACTCACATGCTACCTAAACCATAAACGGTAAACATGCCAACACCAACACTCAAGGGAATTACCAACATTTCAATCTCTCATCAAGGATACCAAAACTCCAATTCTCATATACAACCTCCTTGGATTCAATCGCTACAACTATAGATTCTAGAAACTCCATTAACCGTAAACTCTCGACAAATCAATGTCTCACCCAAATCTAAGGTCCCAATAATTTCTAGTTGATTAGCAAGGCTTCGTCCACTACTACTGGCACATATGCTCGCAATACGAGCGATACCACTCAACCACTACTTCTTACGTAAGAAAGAAGTATCAAAACAAATAAGAAATCATGAATAGCCGCAACTAAGCTATATCATGTCTTTCAGCCAAATTCTGAGAAAACAATATAAGTGTAAGCACAACACTAACAACACAAGGGAAACATCATCATCATCATTATCCTCATCATAAAGCAAAACATATTCCATCATTCATCTACCAAACAAACATAGTAGACTCATAACTCACGGCCAATTGGATCGACCTGCTCTGATACCACTAAATGTGACACCCTTACTACCCCAACACATACATCATAATAATGTAATTAAATTAAGAAAAATAAACTTTAAAATTTGGTAAAAGGGTTCACATAAACTTCAAAAATCGTTCTTTAATAACCTTGAATATTAAAGATTTAGAAAATGAAACACAAAAGTTTACAAATTATTTTCAAAATGATATTTACAATTCCAAATCCATATAAAAATTCTTTCCTAAAAGTCCTCTGCCCCGATGTCACAATATCAGAGCATAACCCTTTCCCTTTAGAACTCAACACTATGAGTGCCTTCATCTTCACCTAAAAGAAAACCACATAAAAACAGGACGGTGAGAGATAGATAACATCATATATGAACATAGAGCTACCCAATTCCCACCCCACACCGTGCACCAAAATATCATCATTAAATATAAACAACAAATACATCTCATATAATTACCAAACATCATTTTTTTTCAATCATACAAGCTTTCATACACATGCTCACTATATGCTCATACACATCTCCTCTCCTAAGAGTCTCAACTTGGCACTCCGCACAATGGGCGTACCTCGTCAATTCCCTTAGTTGTTACCAATGCGGGCATACCGTTCTCACACCCTCCTAGGGCCGGTATGTTGCACGGTTAAACACCCAGCGGCCCGTGCAAAGGCAATCCACCCACCGTTAAACCCTCTGTGGCCAGTGAGCTGCGCAGTTAAACACCCAACGGCCCACGCATGGAATGCCTCCCGTCATGGTCCCCCCTGTCTCAACCCCTCTCTGGGCCCAGGGTCCAATGCAATATAGCCACGTCTGGCTTCTCAAGCACCACATGCAACTCATAAGTCTCATGCAACTCATGCATCCCACGTAACTCATAATTAATGCATCTCCATTATATAACATCATCACATGTCAATAACAATCCATGCAATATCATCCTCACATGCTAGGTACCTATCATTAAGTTATCAACATCATAGATCACAAATTTCACATAATTCTTCACACACATCACAATATCTATGACATTCAGTTAATAATTTAACCATAACTCGAGATATACATATCCTTTCTAAGTTATCCCAACTCCATTAGAATCCTAACATCAATATATACAACTTTCATGAAGAACACAAATCCTAATAAAGTCATTTAGGTTACCATTCAGGGCTCACAAAAATTGATGTTGTGGTTCGCACACAGATTGGAAGGCTCAAATTGCAACTCACATAACTTGAGCAAATATTAATATTTTTACACTATTCTTGTGTCTAAATGGTAGCCCCAGATGTCTAGTTTCTAACAAAACAAACGGCACTCGATTTGGATAACTACACAGAAAGATATCGCAAAATTATAAACGTATGTCGGGGTCCCGACGCCCGACGCCCAAAACTGGCGCTGAGCGCCCAAATCTCTGCCCAGACTCCCCTCTGTGCAATTAAACCTGCGTTTTACGAGTTCCAACAAGGTTTTTACCAATTTTTACTACTTCTACACCCCGTTGGTTCAGTTTAACTCCATTTATATTCTTCATACGTTCCAAATCAATCCATACACATCTCAAGCCTCAAAAATTGGTTTCCATTGGTTTTACAAAAAAAAATCTAAACTCTTCTTAACACATAAAATTCAAGTCATCAAATTTAAGGATAAAGAATTAACAAGAAAGCCCCAATGGAATTCAAAGACAATTCAAGAAATAAGTTCTTCCAAATGAATTAAGAATTTAGAACATCGATTGCACAGATAATCGTTCAGAATTTTAAATAGAGTTCCTAGAGGGACTTAGGGATTGCCCTCACTACCCGAACACCCCTATATTCACATATGAAGAAACCCATCCCCCGTACCTTAAGGATGATGAACGAAGGCCAACAGAAGAACGACGGAGCAATCTGAACACTTTACGCCTTCCTTCAAGAATTTTCTCCTCTTTTTTTCCCTAACCCTTCAGAACGCAAATGAGGCAGATAGGGTTAACACCACCTGACTCCTTTCTTAAAATTAATCCATTGGACTGGGTCAACCCAACCCATTTTCCTTCTCTTCTAACCCACTTCTAATTTTCCTCAAAATAATTAAATAAAATAAATACATGTATATTATATATTTTTTCTCTATAATAATAATATATTTCTGACCCTAAATATAATAATATAATTTCAATAACAAAATATCATATAAAATCAACCTTCTCTTAAAACATATAAATATTTATTTAAAAATGCTAATAAAAATACTTATTTAATACGTACAAAATAATTGTCCAAAATAATAATTATTTAAAACGTACAAAATAATATTCCTCTATAATTATTAAAATAATTATGACCAAATACCATCTAATAATAACAATAATAATAATAATAATAATAACCTTTTTGAAAATTGGGGTGTTACAAATTTATTTATTTTTATCATTCTTAATTATAAACCATATTTGAGATTTGACTTTTTTTTAATAGACGAGGGTTCAAGAGGTTGCTTTAGAGAAGCTAGAAGGAATGAATAAAAAGACCGATAAAGATCAAGTTGTCAATGCAACTTTTCAATCAGTTGTACGAGAGAGATCAGGGTATTGTCGTGGTCTTGGAGCTGACATTCAACCATTAAAGGGAAAATCAATTACAGGTTTACGTGAACAATTAACAAATGAGCGTGAAAAGCGTCAAAGTATTGAGATGAAACTAAAAGAGGTTGAGACCTAACTTCAAGAAGAGTGTAATAGGAGGGAGGAAATGACAACACGCTTTGAAGATACTCAAAGACAAATTGAAGAAAATCAAAGAACACTCGAAGAAAGAATGGAAAAGCAGTTCAACGACAGGATAACAAATATGTTTTTTAGAATGCGCACTTTTTCTACAAATATGAATAATAATTAAAGCCTATAAAATTATTTTTTTCTAAAAGTTTATTTACTGTTCAAATTATTAATTATTAATTTGTAAGCCTTTCAAACATTTATATAGGCTGGGCAATCTTCAATTAGAATCAACAATGTGTCGAAATCGAATGATAAAGTTGAAGCAGCTCTCAGAAGCTTCTTTAATTTAATATGCTTATTGATAAAAATGTTTCAATTTTACATTAGTTTTTTATTTATCATTTATTATGAAATTGTGTTTTTAGCTTTATTTAGAGCTTAAATATTTTTATTGTTGACCTACGTACAATTGAAATATATTATTTGTTATACATTTAAAGATAATATAAATTAGCATATACTAATGTTAATAAATTTTAGACAAGCATTCTCTTTTAATAATTTAATCTTTGAAAATTTTTATATACATTTTTATGTTTTACTTAATTATAACTTTGAGACATTATTCTATTTGCAGGGATGATAATTGAAGCTTTTATGTTTTAAGTAATCGCAAGTGATGTTACTTGTATTAGGTACGTTTTTATATCTAATACATTATATTAGGATAAGAATTTAGTCTTCATATTATCAATTAACTAAAATGTTTGTGAATAATAGTTAATTAATAGCTTTATCTATATGTACATCATGTCTTTGGGATGGTCATATAGGGAGTTGATTTGATTTTGATTTTATTAGTTAGTAATGTTGTATTTTATAAATGTCTCGTGCCTCGATGAATTTATGTTTGACATGAAATTACAAGAAAGGGTGTGAGGTTTTAAGTAGAAGAATAATATATTAATGTTACATATAAATTGGTCATTTTTTTTCTTAAAATTAAGTAAATAAAATAAAATTTAAAACTAAGAATGAGTAAGATGACAAATTTTTAGAGCAATTAATAATTTTTATATCATCAATATTTCATTATAATACTTCAAAACTGAATTCAACATCCAATATATATATACATACATATATATATATATATATATATATATATATATATATATTGTTTAACTCACTAGTTTTTGAATGCTAAACTCAATTATCTGTTCAGGGACATGTTAATTAGATTAAACATTTTCAATATCTGAAAATAGTCTTGGAGGATAATGTTTGATGGGATGATCACAGTGACGAAAATATGATACAATTTTGTTCAATGAATGAAAACCACAACTTAATATGCCATATGGATGTGTTTGGTGTGAGAATATGGACTTGATGAGTTTTGGATATTTGCATAAATGTTTTTGTCATGACTATAATATAGTAGAATCACGTAAATTATGATGATACTTCTATGCTTTTCAATTTTTTTTTATTATTTTCTTAAGAAAAATATGTTAAATTAAAATTATATTTGCGTTCAAATTGCAAGTGAATAGGTGGTGATTCAACTATTACAAGGGGAGTAGTGCAAAAAGAAGAATCCGTTGATGTAGAAAATAGTATTATTGATTATATGTTAACTAGTTTCTTTTAGTTGAAACTTAAACTTTAGACGTTAAATTATGTAATGAATGATTTATTCACATTTATAATATGTTGTGTATATATTTTGTTGATACATTATGTGTATATATATATATATAGACACTCTTTAATATTATTTAAATTTGATCTAATTTTAAATTGTAATAATTAAATTGGGTCTATCAATATTAATTTTTTAAAATAAGTATAATTGTTAATAAAGTAAAATTTAATATATATATATATATATATATATAATTTTATAATGGTCCACGTTGTTAAGAAATGGTAATTTATGGTCACGACTTCTGTTATTAAGAAAAAATTTAGTCGATATTATTAAGGGGAAAAAAACTTTATTGTAACAATTTTAATTGTCAACAAAAGATACTTTATTATAACAAATTTAGTTGTTAAGAAAATATAGCGATATTAATTGTTAAAAAAGGTTATATTATCCTAACAATTTTTATTGTTGAGAAATGTTATTTTCTGTAGTGATAAAAGTCGTTAGAATATGTAAAATATGACAACAACTATAGTGGTTAGTACAAATTACTAATGGCAACAACAATTGTGCCAAATTATAATGAAAATTGTTGTTGCTAATGTATAAATAGTGACAACGACATCAAATGTCGTTGCAAAACTTTTCGCAATAGTAGTTCTTGCAGCAACATGCAAAGATAATTTTTTTGCTGGGACAATATTTTTTACCAACGATAATTAACATTTGTCAACAATAAATGTCATTGGGAATAACCTTCCTTCTTGTAGTCTTCTCTTTCCATTTCGGATACGTTCTCTGCTTCATCTGTCGCTCTCTTGTTATGGCTTCGGGTGAAAACCATAAGATTGGTCGATAAGAGAATTCTTGATCGACCCCACAGTGAGCGCTAGATGTTCTCACCTGAGGTTGGCCTGAGAGCGGTGAGCCTCTCCTCCTGGGCATGTCGATCGTCCCGAGGTGGGGGTGGTACCTGCAAAAGAGACTCTGATACTAAAGTTAGTTCTTGATAGTGTAGATGTCTCGTATTTATAGCAGACGTACCTTGGTGAATTTAGGGTTTTCTCTCTTTAGGCGAGAGTAGGTTTGAAGTCGGCCCAACATTGGTTGCAGGCCCTATTGGCTATGGGCCCGCGTACGTGGTAGCGCAATTAGGGCCGGCATGGAACTCGATATTTGGTACTAGCAATACAGTTTCTGTTTAGAGAATTATTCGTATTATGAGATTTTGTATGTGTTTAGGATTGTGAATATATGAAGAATTGTTAAAATTGATGTTTTGGGAGAGAGATCGATTCATTAGAAAAGTGCTTGTGAGTTAGGTTTTGGAAAAATTGAGGGTTTTACTATTTGAGTTAAGATTCTATGAAATTGATGATTCAATAAGGTTTTATATTGATTTATAAATGTGATTGTTATATTATTTGATAAAATTGATGATCTAGATGATAATTGAATTCATTGGGATGTGCTCTATAAGTTAGGGTTCTTGTAGATTGATTAGCACTCTTAATTATATGAATTGATGAGTAATTTGGAGATTTTTCCTTGTGGACGTACCTTAGTATTTTTGTATTATCTTTCTGTGTGATTAACCAAATCAATTTTCGTTTGTTCGGTTAGAAAGTACACACTTAAATCAATTTTAGTTTGTTTGTTAGAAATTAGACACTTGGGGCTACAATTTAGACCCAAGAATCGTGTAAACATATTAAGAAATGATTGAGTTATGCGAGTTATAAGTTCAGTCTCCATTCCAATCCGCGAAATATTAAGTTTCATGTTGTCATCCATGCGAGGTGACCTTAACTACATTTTTAGGCTTTGTGTTCTTCACAAAAGTTGTAGCTTTTGGTGTTTGGTTTTTAATGGCTTTGGAATTACTCAAAACTGACCTCTAGAACTCTAGATATGGCTGTTTTAGTAAACAGGGATTAAGTTGTCAGCGTTGATTATATCTGTTGCGGTTTTTGACATTTTTAGCTAAGTATATGATTTTTTTAGAATTTCATGTCTTCATAATAGTTGTAGATGATCCTCTTATATTTTTTTTGAGATATTTTTTAGCTTGTTTGGATGAGTATAACTCTCTGTGTGTTATTTTCTTTGATAGTTGTCAAAGGGAGACGTATGCTATTTTAATGTTCTAAGGTGTTATCATGTGAATTGACAAGTTGTTTAAAGTAGTTTTATACTAGGTTGTAGAGTTAGTTCATATATGTATAATGATGAGATGTGGATTCATGGTGAATTTCTTGAGGGGTATGTGAACCATTGTTTTGTGTGGATTTATCTATATTTTGTATGTGATGTGGAATTGAGTTATAGACTGTGGTGTGATGTCTTGGCACAAATGTATACATATTGTATCTATCATTTTAGTATTGAATTGATAGTATGATGTGGCGAATGGTATGTTATGGATTAATTGTTCAATTAATTATGATGTGAGTATGTTGGCATGAAATGAGATGTTGTGTTGAATGTGGATGTGATATGATTGTAGTTTCTCACACTTATGTCAGTGTGGCACAACCTTGGGCAAGAGATGCTATAGGGGTGGCGTGAGCATAACATAGTGTGGGATGTGTGAGGCAATTAACACGTATCTCGGCGTGGCACGACCTTGGGCAAGAGATGCTACAAGGGTGGCATGAGCCTGACATAGTGTTAATTGCAAGATTTGTGATGATTGTGAATGAAATGTGATCATGGTTCCTCACACTTATGTCACCGTGGCACAACCTTGGGCAAGAGATGCTACAGGGGTGGCGTGAGCATGACATAGTGTTAATTGCAAGATTTGTGATGATTATGAACGAAATGTGATTGTGGTTCCTCACATTTATGTCGGCGTGGTACGACCTTGGACATGAGAAGCTACAGGGGTGGCGTGAGCATGGCATAGTGTGGGATGTGTGAGGCAATTATCACGTATGTCGTCATGGCACGACCTTGGGCAAGGGATACTATAGGGGTGGCGTGAGCATGACATAGTGTTAATTACAAGATTTGTGTGTGGAAACTAGTACTTATGTTGGCGTGGCACGACCTTGGGCACTAGATGCTAGAGGGGTGGCGTGAGCTTAACATAGTATGAATTATTTGATGTGATGGATTGGTGTGATTGATAATTGTGATGTAAAGATGATGCATGATTGATATAATTATAATATGTAGAAATGATTCTAAATATTTCATTATGTAATGAGTTATAATGAGATTATGTTGTGGCTTTTCCTTGTGAACTTTACATATAAATATTTTCTTTTCTCACCGCAAAATTTGTGGATATTTTAGGTGAGGAAAATCCGGCTATGAGTGGCGTCGAGAATGCCAACAGTTGAGTTGTAGGTGTGTTATGATATTGTGACATCGGGGTAAAGGATTTCTAGGAAATGGATTTTATATGTATTTGAAGTTGTACTTATTATTTTGAAAACAATTTGTAAACTCTTAGGTTTTATGTTCCAGGTTTTATTTTCGATTATTTTGGATATGGAAGAACAATTATGAAGGTTTTATGTGGACCCTTTTACCAACGTGAAAAAAATTATTTCCTTAGTTTATTTACATTATTACAATATATGTGTTGGGGTAGTAAGGGTGTCACAAGACTCTTAGAGCACCACAACATAATATTCACACAATGAGATATGCAACTATCAAAATCTTCCCTCTAATTTTAAGCGGTCAACTCAATTCAACAACTTGGCAACTCTTTATAGATTCAACACAACAACCAAATCAACACACAACTTTACATCTTACAACTTAATCATCACAACTCGTATTCAACTCTATAATCAACAAACATCTCAACAACTACTCATATATATATATATATATATATATATATATATATATATATATATATATATATATATATATTCAACACAACTATATGGTCAACATACAACTTTCTCAACAAACAACTTACAACTCATATCTACTCCTCAACTAATCAACTCACAACAAAATCATCACATACTACTTCATCACTACAACTCATTCATTATATTTTCATTTAACAACTTTAAATCAAAAAGAAATCAAGACTTCATCAACTATATCATCCTATTATTTTCAGCAACTAGCACCTAGCACCACACCTCCAACACCCGATGCCATCTAGGTAGGGAGCTTTCTACCTCCCCCATGCCTGGTGCTACATAACCCACACCCAACATGGCAAAGGCAGAGGCCCCTAAGACCTTGCGCTTGGTGTGGTAAACAACCATGTTCATCGCCACCTCAAGTAGAGAGTCTATGCCTAAGTCTCGCTACATCACCACCTTGGCACCCGATGAAATCTAGACAAAGAGCTCTAGCTTGGCCATGTTGGGCGCCACTCAACTTTAGGCTTGAAATCACCAAGTCAGAGAGCTCTCAAGGCTCCCACACCTGTCGCCATTCAACTACGCCTAGTGTCGTTATAACCTAAGATAATTCTTTCTCCTCAAGCCCAATTCCACCAATCTTGGGCCCGGAGTGATCGAGATAGAAAGCCTCAAGCTAGAATAGTGCGCAAAACCTTGAAGGCACACCTAGAGGGACACTAGAATTCTACATATGTAGAACCTGATTTTGAGCCACAACCTGAAATCCAACTCAAAATCAACATAGTCACACAAAAATTCCACCCAAAATTCAACATGAAAACAAAACTTAGCAAATAATTAATGATTATGGCCATTAAAAATTACCATTTTCAACTTGTTTTACTCTTCGAATTCATCAACATAGTCACACACAATGTTTTTCCACACTACACATAACTTAGAAATGTTTTTCCAACCCTCAATTCATACATCGCCCTTAAATTTTCTAGCTTCCCTTACCTTGGGATAGCTCAAGTTCGAAGTACAATAGAAGGAAGATCAAGTCTTCTGACAAAATTAGCAACTTGATTTTAGATTTTCACTACTTGAATCACAAACAACACAACTTAGAAAAGATCGGAAGAAGAAGAGAAGAATATTGAGAAGAAAAAAAAGAGTTCACAAACTAGAGACCTTCTATCTAGAATCTTCTCTTTAGAAGGCTAAGGAAAATAGTTTATGAGGCTCTATTCAAAATAAAAACCTTATATACTTATATTCAAATTATGTGCAATTGTATTTTGTTGTAGTTGTGTGAAGTTTAACAAATCTCCATCATACAATTCATCCAACCATTCACATTCTGCCACATCATTCTTTTTATATTAAGAAAACAAGTTTTTGTCTATTAGTAATAAAATGAGGTAGAGGATTCGTTCGCACCAATAATGTGAATAACAAATAGTTTTACTACTTTCATTTTTGCTTACAATCGAAGACACAACATTGTTGCTTTCATTTCAAGGCTTCTGTTTTCAATCAATATTATCCAAAGGTATTTTTTTTCTACCATTGTTCCTCTGTTTAAAGGTTCCCTGTATTGTAGTAATGTTTTTTTTGGTTTCTATCCACCCATTTAAATATACAATCATTCCCTCCATTATTTTCTTCATTAGTCAATATATAATATTATCTTGTTTCATTATAGCATTTCTTCTTCATTAACAAGTATAATATATATTTTTTGTTTCATTATAGGTTGGGTTGTTGTCAAAGATTTGTGATGGATTGGAGGCCTAGTGTTGGCAAGGAATTTAATGATCCTGAAGAAGCCTGCCAATTTTGGGTAGAATACGATTCAAAAATGGGTTTTGGAGTTAGAAAAAATTACTTCAACAAAAAGAAGGAATATGGTTCCATTACATCTTGTAGATTTGTTTGTTTTAAGGAGGGGGAGAAGAACAAGAAATCATCCTTGGTTAAAAAGCTCAAGGCTAATACAAGAATTGAGTGCCAAGAAAGAATAACACTTGTTGCAAAAAAAATGGCAAGTTTGTAATTCACAACTTTGTAGAGAACCATAACCACCCTTTACAACTTGTAGAAATAACCCATATGCTAGCATCACACCGTAAAATTTTAGAAGTTCAAGCATATGAGATTGAAATGGCAGAAGACTCTAGATTGATGCAAAAGGCTTCATTTCAACTTATGAGCACACATGCAGGAGGTAAAGCTAATCTTGGATATACATAGTTGGATGTGAAGAACTATATCCAAGCAAGAAGATAACATAGCATGGTGTATGGGAAAGCCGATTGTCTCTTACAGTATTTTCAACGACAACTTTTGGAGAATCCATCATTTTACCATGCATATCAAATTGATTGTGATGAACAAATCACAAACGTAGTTTGGGCCAATGCAAAAATGATCCTGGACTATGGATTCTTTGGTCATATGTTGTCTCTTTGGATACAACATATTGCACAAATCGTGCAAATAGACCACTAACTTTGTTTTCAAGCTTCAATCATTATAGGGGGTACAATCATTTTCGGGGCTGCATTATTATATGATGAGACTACTGATTCATTCAAATGGTTATTTGAAATATTCCTTGAAGCACATGGGAAGAAGAAGCCTCAAAGTTTGTTCACTAACCAAGATCAAGCAATGGCTAAAGCACTAGCTCAGGTGATGCCAGAGACCCGGCATGGCTTATGCATATGGCATTTAATGTAAAATGGTATCAAACATCTTGGAAACTTAATGAAGAAAGGAAGCCATTTCTTGACTAATTTCAAAAAGTGTATGTATGATTATAACCAAGAAGCGAAGTTTGAGGCAACTTGGAGTAAGTTGGTCATAGACCAGACCTCAATGCCACCCAATTCTTCAAGGACTTCAAAAGAGTTGAGGAGAAGAGATGCAATGAGTTGGTCTATGAATATGAGTCTCGACATAAACTTGCAAAGTTGAGATATAAACATTCTTCGATGCTACTACATCTTGTAGAGGTATACACACCTATATTTTTTTATGTGTTTATTAATGAGCTTGCTTTATTTTTATCCACTTGCATACGAGAAAGGGATCTATCACAAATTTCGTTTAAGTATGTCATTACCTTGGTCAAAGAGGAAGGAGAATGGAGAGTGTTATTTGATCCAATACAACTTTCCATATCATGTAGTTGTAGAAAATTTGAGACATTTAAAATACTTTGCTGCAATGCATTGTCGCAACCCGAAAATTTCTGATCTTGCGACCTATGATTTAGACATCCTTTTAAAAGTCTCATTAATTAAGGAATGCCCGGACACCAGACTAATCCTTAATTAATGGTTTTGAAAATAGGTTCATGGAGTCGCCACCAATATTTTACTCAAAATATTGGAAAAAGAAAAGGTTTTTAAAGATTCAATAATGGCCTTGATAACCAAAATTGGGTTCTGGGGTCGATTACGTGTAGGGAAGGTATTAAGCACCCCTACAACGCCCTAAATCGGTACCCTATGATGAAGATAACGTAGTAAGAATTAATAGATTAAATATTAAATCCCCTTTAATAATGTTTATTTACATAGTTAAAATATAAATTAAGCAATTTCCCTAAAATATCTACATTATGACGTTTATTATAATAAAAAGGAAATAAAAAATGAGGAATAAAAAAGAAGAAAAGAAGATTGAATGAAATACCTCTTGAACAAGCTTTATTGAATCTTCAAATACGGAAAAGGTGCTTTGTGGCGACCTTTCACACTACAGTATGCCTCACAGATCTCAAGAAATACAATAGGAGAGAGAGAGAATATAGAGATGCGACACAAATCTCAAGAAATATAATAAAAGGGAGAGAGATAGAGAATTTTCGTGCTCAAAGGAGTCTTATTCGAAATTTTTCTGGCTGCCCTGAGAACTGTGCCCAAGGCTTCAATTTATAGGGATCAGCAGTGGGCCAGAACGGCCTGTTCCGATTTCAGAACGGCCCGTTCTGGCCCAATTATTATGTGTAAATTTCGTACTCTGGAACGGCCTGTTCTGAAAACAGAACGGCCCGTTCCAGAGTAGAAAATAACACGAATTTCACATTTCCAGAACGGCCCGTTCCAAATTTGCCTTGTTTGGAACGGCCCGTTCCACACAAGCCTCTTTAGGTGTTTTTAGTTATATTGGAACGGCCCATTCTGATATTGGAACGGCCCATTCTGATATTGGAACGGCCCGTTCCGGGGTTCAGAACGACCCGTTCTGATTTTGGAACGGCCCATTCTGACTTTGGAACGGGCCGTTCTGATTTTGGAACAGCCCGTTCCGGGCTACTAAAAACACCCTATTTGGCCTTTAGGCCTTCTGATGTCCTGTCTTGTTATTTGCCTGCTTTGGAAGCTCCTTTCCTTCATAATGGAGGTCCATTTCTTTGTTTGTGTGCCCCCCGGACGAAATTGGGTGTCTACATGCATTAAAGGTCTTTGAGGCAAATGATATTAAACTTGTTCCCAATCAATACATCCTAAAGAGGTGGACAAGAGATGCATGCAATAATATTATTATATTGGACACAAGGAAAAATGAGGTTGTGGAAGATCCCAAATTAGATAGCACACATTGATATAAGCAAGTTTTCCTCTCTATGATTAGATTAGCAGCCGAGGTCTCTACATCAAAAAAATTGCACCAAATTGTAGAACAAGGAATTCATGACTTGTGGAAGAAAGTAAAGAAGGTTCGGTTATAAGAAAATATAATGGCCAGTGATGAATATAGTGCTCCTATACTAACTAGAGAAGATGAGACACAAGTAAAGGGGTTTAAGAAGCGACATGGCCTAAGGAGACATAAACGATTAAAAGGTTGGGTTGAGCTTCAATCTACAAAGAAAAAAAAAGGCTAAAACACTAAAGGCTACACCAAGTCAACAACACACGGTATATAATTTTATGGTTATAACAATATTTGTGTTACCTTTCTTGCCTATTTATTAATTTTATCAAGGTTAATGAACCTTTAAGTCAAATGGAGTGTGGATTATCTAATTTTGAACATCCAGAATATGAGTTATCCCAAGCAACTAGAAATCAATTTAGTTTCATGAGATTATTGATGATAAGTTCACTCATCATTAACATATTAAAAACATTGACTGTTATACCTTGTAGTGATTTTATGCCTTTTTCTTATCATAATGTAGGAGTCACTTGACAATGAATGAAGACAAATCTTTTCAATTTCGATGGTTACTGTATTGATTTCTAATATAAATTCACTTTTGATGCTTACATACTCATGAGGCTAATGCAAATTAATTTTCCAAAGACAAGGCTTTGAGCATAAGAGTTTTTTCTCTTAAGTTTGGCTATATCAACTTTAGCTTTGTATGCTCTGTTCAAGACATTTCTTGTGATGTTCAGTTTTGGCTATATCAATTTTGGAGCTTCATGATATTTTTTCTTCTGTAGAGGAATAAGTGTTTGATTAGTTCATTGAACTAAGATCCATGTGTAGGTCTTAATGTTTTTCATAATGATGTAACCTGAGGGATTATGGTCACTGACTTTGCTAGCTAGTTTTCATTTTAGAAACAATGATGGCTTCATGTTTTTTCTATATTACAATTCAACATCAATGTTACAATTGAACAGGACCAACAATACTAACTTGGAATTGTCAAAGTAGGCACCATAATTTTATTTGAATAGAGAGATCAATGTTAGTCACATAATCAGTCAATATCAATAATAATAAAAGTAATTTCTTCAATGAAGTGGGCAATTGTTACTTATTGGTAATCTATTGAGCAGAGTTATCTCATTCTTCCTAAGCTTCAATTTTATCTTTGTCTCATAAACAAACTGGTACTGTAGTTGACAAAAAAAAAACTAATATTGTCCATCTAGAGCATATTGGGAACATGCATGGTAGATGAAAGAATTTTCATTGTCTTTCATGACCATTATAGATGTTTGAGCATTCCCCTAATTTCATATTATTTGATTAGTTGATATCACTCATGTAAAACTATAATAAAAAGTTATACTTTATTTATTATATATATGAAAATTAATTTTGACAAAGAAACATTCTATTTCTCACCTTTGTAATGTTGTAAGTTTATGTGTAACAATCTGGAAGATAGACACATACCATGCAAGAACCATGTATTGCAGATCAACTAAAAAAAATATTCAAAGAGGCCATGTGGAGAAACGGGACAACAAGTGAAAAAAATTATCCTCCCAGAGCTTGACTGATTACAAAACATGAAATTGTACTTTTAATGTAAAAAAATGACGTGACAAAAAGTGGGTGGTTGGATAAATTGTGTGATAGAAATTTGTTAAACTGCACACAAGTGCACCAAAATGTAACTGCACGTAATCTGAATCCTATATACTTTCCCCTCCAAGGTCAAACTGGATCTCTACCTAGAAAAATCTCCTCTCGACACCAGTACAGCACTTTAGGGATTCTCAGACCCTCAAGTCTCTCAACATTGACAACTCAACTTAACAACATAAAATAATTAGGGGTAATATAACACTATCACAAATTCCAATGTTACATAGTTGGTTGAAGAGACAAGTCAAAAAATACTTGAAATTGAAACAAAAGCGACTTGTTGAAAGAAATACTTGTATCTTTGTTTAAAGATAGTGAAAATCAATTTGGTTGGATTGAGAACTAAATGTAGTTTCAGTGGTTAAGATGAATCAGTATAAAAATACTCAGTATGTCATCTGTCTACTCTTTGCATTTTGTGACACCCTTACTACCACAACACATATATAATATAATTTAATTAAGAAGAATAAACTTTCAAAGGGTTCGTAAAAGGGTTTACATAAAACTTCGAAACTGTTCTTTCTTCAATATAAGAAAATGACTGAAAAATAAAACTTGAAAGGTAAAATTTAAGAGTTTACAATTTTAAAATCATTTATTACAATACCAAATCCATATAAATATTCTGTCCTAGAAATCCTCTGCCCCGATGTCACATTATCAGAGCATTCCCATAATTTAACTGTTGGCATTCTAGATGCCACTTGTAGCCGGATCTTCTTCACCTAAAATATCCACAGTTTATACGGTGAGAAAAGAAAATATCTATATGCAAAATACATACAAACACATCACAATATAATCTCATCATAATTCATTATTTAATAATATATATATATATATATATATATATATATATATATATATATATATATCAATCATTCATCATCTTCACATCTCAATTCACATTTAACATATCTCATTTCACATACATATCTCAATCCATCATAATCCACACCAATTATACAATTTACAACATCATTTCCATATTCATAATTCATGTCAATCTTACAATTAACAATATCATTTCCACATCCATAATTCACACCAATCTTACAATTAACAATATCATTTCCACATCCATAATTCACACCAATCTTACAATTAACAATATCATTTCCACATCCATAATTCACACCAATCTTACAATTAACACTATGCCAAGACCTCGCCACATCTGACACAAGTGATACAGGTTAATTGCCTCCCACACCAAACCAGGGTCACGCCCTCCCTGTAGCATCACTTACCCAGGGGCCGTGCCATCCCTAGTCATTTAAGGAGTACGCTCGTCCCTGAAGTATCACCTACCCAGGGTTCGTATCATCCCTGATCATCCGGGAGTACGCTCGTCCCTGAAACATCAACTACCAGGGTTCGTATCATCCTTGATCCTTTGGTGTGAGGAACCACAATCAAATTACAATCCATACAGTCTCTTGCAATTAACCCTATGCCAGGGCTGCCATAATCGACATAAGTGGTGTGTGTTAACTGTCTTACTCATCCCACACCATGTTAGGGTCACGCCCTCCCTGTAGCACCACTTACCCAGGGGCCGTGCCATCCCTAGTCACTGATGTGAGGCACCACAATCACAATCATAATCACATCCATACAACATCTCATCTCATAATTCAAATTCACATCACGTACACAATTCCACCTCACATACATAACAGATAAGCCCAACAAAATAAGGGTTTACACACCCCTCAAGTAATTCACATCAAGATCATTCATTCTTATCAATCAATACAATAATAACATTCATAAATTAATATTATAAACAATGGAATTATCAATTTCATATAACTTTAACATAAACCATAAAACCCCCAATTCTTTCAAAACCTAACTTACAGACACTTTTCTACAGTTTTGTTCTCCCTCTTAGATCATTATTCTTACAAATTAAATATATATTTCTAATCCTCAACACATACAGAATCTAATGGTATCATTAATTCCTCAAACAGAAATATTTCAATTTTTTCCAAAACCTAGCCTACAGGCACTTTTCTATAATTTCGTTCTCTCTCCTAGAACATTATTTTTACAAATAAATCATATATTCATACTCCTAAATTCATACAGAATCAAATAATGCCAATAATTTTTCAAACAGAAATAATTATAAAATTGCTCATAATCCTAAGGGCTCTTCTTCTACCCAATTCCCTCATGTAACTCCACATATAAATAACCCCTTTTTCTCCCGTACCTGGATAAATAGGAACTCGGGCAGAACCTCCTCCTCTTTTTCCTTAAACAAGGATCGGAACTAAAACTGGAGCAGAACCTCATCCTCTGAGTTCCTCTTGGTCTTCAGAGAGAAGAAGAGGAACGAAAGAGAGAACAGAAGAGAAGAGAGAGTGAGAATGAGAGGTGTGTAGAAATGAGAGGATTTGAGGCCTATTTATAGGATTTTTCGCCCACCTACCACAACGGCCCGTTCCAAAATCGGAACGGCCCGTTTTGGTCCCTTCAAACCTACGTAAATTTTTCAACTGGAACAGCCCGTTCCTAAACCAGAACGGCCCGTTCTCAAACCCAGCAGAACGGCCCGTTCTGCTTCCAGAACGGCCCGTTCTCCAAACCAAAACAGTCCGTTCTCCCATCAGAACGGCCCGTTCTGCTTCTACAATTTAGGTCATACTCACTATTCCAGAACGTCCTGTTTCAAAATTGAAATGGCCCGTTCTGGGCCACGAATTGGGCCTTTGGCCCACGAAAAATGGGTTGTTACACATTTCATCTAACTCGCATTACTATTCACTATAAAAAAAACGTGTGAATTTTTTATACACTATTCAATGTCTCTTTTAATATTTATTTTTTCTCCACAAAATTTCAATATTTCAATAAATCAATATGAGAAAGTGATTACGTTAATTAAAGAAATAATATATCTTAGAATTTTATAGATTGGAGAACAATTTTGTTTTTGGACACTGAGAACAAATTATATTAAATCACACAAACTTCCTTGAATCAAATTATATTCACCAAGAAAGAATCAACTCAATAGGGTCATAGTAAATGAAATTGCGTATTTAGTTTTTAAATGATACTAAATTTTGCTATTTGAGCATTTAAAACAAAATAGAATAAGCTAAAATTTAACATTTTTTATATTTAATACTTCCTTTTTTTGTAAAGATAGAAAATATTACAAAGATAGTCGCAATGAGGATTGAACTTAGGTCCTCATGCAATGAGGATTTAATACTCCCTCTAATAATAAATTATAAGTAAAAAAAATCACACTAACTAAATAGTGAGTTAATATCATATAATTGCACATATCTTGTATAAAAAAAATAACTTATTTTCATAAATTATCCCTTATTAAAATTTAATATCAAGAATAAAAATTGATCATTAAAAATATTTTTTTAATTAAATGAAAAGAGTAATTTGAAAATGATAACATTAAATGAAATAAATTTAGTTAATATTTGTTTATATTTAAAATCATCGATAATATTTTTGTTGTTTATATTTATATCTAAAAAGAATATATACTCTTTCCTTTCCTATTTTATTTTATTTCAACTTAAGAGTACCGAAACTATAAAAAAGATATGTATTATCTTTATTGTAATTTAATAATTATTTAATATTCAAATATAACTTGATGAAATCGTCTTTAATATTACTACTTTTTTTTTTTAAGACTTTCAATCAAATTATATTAACTTAGTTAAGAAAATTAAATTTGTCAATAATTTAAATTATTTTTTTTTAAATTATTCTTAAGATATCTTAAATTAACTATCTCTCTTTCTGTTTAATCATTTTTTTACCTAATTAATTAATGTTTGGAAGAAAAATATTTATGTTTTTAATTATTTTCTCAAATCCTAATAAGGGACAATCTTTATCCAATTTTTTCGGAACATAAAATTTGTATCCAATTAATTTCAAGTATTTATTATATTTTATCAAAAATATTTGTGAATTAAAGAAGATTTAGAAGATATAATTAATGTAACTGACAATCAGAAAAATGAACTTATAAAAAGACAAACAAAAATGCAAAAAAGTGACTTATGTATAGGAATAAGGGTTATAATTGATTACTCCCATCATCTTATAATATTTTAATAAGTGTTGTTTTAGGGAAAAAAAATCTTTCCATTTCCATAAGTATTATGTTGATTTTTCAATTGAGTGCTAACAACCTTTTTTCGCTCCTAATTATATTATGTAAAAAAATGATTATTGCATTACATCATTTTTAATAAAAAAAAATAATTATAAAACTAGAGGCGGGATCCGTTTACGTTAGAAATATATTTACCTAGATTTATTTCATTCAATAACTCAATTTTACATCAAATTTTAATGATTCAATTATTGAATTTAAAGTTCTTAATACATTGATAAGGTTTGTTATAATGACCTAGCAGGTCAATACACTTGCTACTAAACAATTATAGCATAGTGGAAGGTTAAACAACATACATCATAATTATATTTTATAATATAACTAGTAATTGGTATTGAATATATACGCCCTATATACAAAATATGGTACCAATTGCAAAATAAACCTAAATGTCAATCAACATCTATGCAAAACTTGACTATTTAAGAGTAGCCATCAATCAAAGATTTAGCCACCTCCAACAAGACTAGCCTCCAACTATACAAGCCATCATGTTAATCCTACCTTACTCTCATATTAAGTATGATCATCATAGTTTCAACCACAAGGTAAGCTAGTGAAAAGAATTAACCATAACAACGGATAAACATCATCACATTAAAATAATTCAACTTACAACAGGATATCATCATCATCATAACAACTTGACATCACATAGCATATTCATCATATCAACATATATACATATACATATACATCATCAAATACATTGTCATGTATGTCAACTATGTAAATCTCCTACATCTTTGGTTGAGCAGTTTAAGTGACTTGACCCTACCGAATTACAACAGTTGTTATAACACCATAAACAACTGCTAACATAAGCTAGATTGGTTTCTCAGGTTTCACCACTTAAATAAGGAAGTTTAGTATTATGTCAGGATAGAACAATTTGGATATAAGCCTACACAACACTAGTCTGCAACACTAAGCCACCTATGGGATTAACCCACCAATTATCCTCCAAATACCACAATCCTCTGATACTAGGTTAGAGACTAAGTCCCCGACCCGGTACTTTATTTGGTTGGTCACTTTATACACATGTGTCTCAACCTTATCCACACACGAATACCACATAAAACCTAGAGGAGACAACAAAAAACAATTTACACATTCATAGGTCAATTTACCTACTGAAGGGTTCATTCGAGCTCTCAAAGCGCCGCAACATATATTCGAACTAGGATATTAAGTTTGAAAACATCTTTAACTCCCCTCTAGTTTTCCTGTATTGTAGCTAAGATTTGTATTTAACCCACATATCTATAGCTTATCAATTTAACAACTTATTAATCTTTTAACATTCAACTTATCAACTTTAACAACATTAAACATTCTACTTCACAACATGTCAACTTAAACAATGTAAATAACATACATCTTTAAAACTTTCACATCCTTGAGCAAACAACTTCAAAAATCAACTTAAGCAACTAAAACAACTTATAACACTGCAACATATTCAACTTACCACACAATCAACAAACATATAATCTTATTTACATGATTATTTCATTATTCACCAATTGTTCATCATACAACTTATTCACCATCCATCAACTGTAAAACATCATTAATAAAATCTTCTAATCATTCAACTCACACTCGATGCCACTCATTAGGCACCCAACGTCATTGAGGAAAAATGCCCCATGTCTGGCCCACGCTCGACATCACACCAATTACACCAAACGTGGTTAAGGTAGAGAGTACCCATACTCTCGCGTCTAGTGTGGCAACATCTACGCCCAGCCCTAATCAAGTAGAGAACCATCTACCTAACTTATGCCTAGCGCCACAAACTTTAGCACCCAACATGAATCCAAGCAAAGACGAGTCTGTATCTTCATACTCGATGCCATTCAACCCACGCCTAGCGTGATTCCAACCCGATATGAGTCTTTCTTCTCATGCCTGATGCTATCAATCTTGTGCGTAATGTGAGTGAGACAAAGACCTCTCCTTTAGAACCACGCCCGACATCTTGAAGGCGTGTCAGGTGCGATATCAGAATATTCTACACTTATGCAAAACCTGATTTCACCCAATTTCTTGAAAATCAGTCAATTCCCACAACAAACAACATCTATACAACATATACAACATAAATCCATCATAAAAAATAACACGCAACTAAATCAATCCAAAATCAAGCATGAGCTACCATGAACACCCTTGAACAACAAACCTCACAAAAACCCTTTCAACTTCATCTTTTCATCATCAAATATCCATAATAACCCGAAATCACTTCATATTCAACATTTCCAACCCCACAACATACCTAAGAATTCAAATCACAACTTCCCTTACCTTCTTGGAGAAGGTCTACAAAGAAGAAAAGAAGAAGATGACATCATGCTTCAACGACTTGAGCTCCAAGCTTAGGAACTCAAATCTTCACCATTCTTACTAGAATCAGTTGAGAAAGGAAGAAAAGGAAAAGTTTCTCAGAAGGAATGAGGAGAAGGAGAAGAGGTTTCAAGCTCTCTGACTTCTCTCTAAAGCTTTAAAAAACATAAGTTATGAGCTTCCTTTTGAAAAATCTTTCTCTTATACCTTTCTTAAATCTACTCCACTTATTTCTAGTCCAACCCTCTAGAAATCAACATGTCCTCAGGGTCTCTCAACACCAGAGCTTTCAACAACAACTATCAAATCAAGCAACAAAGTCATGAGATGATTGTGTTACATCTGCAAATTTTTAAAAAGTTTGAAAATTATTTGATTCTTTTTATTAATTCAAATCAATGTATAAATTGACGGATAACCATAAGATCATTTTATACATTGATTTGAATTAATGAAACAAATAATTAAATGATTTTATTTTATTTTTAAAATTTGCAAACTTAATTTATATATTAAGAACTTTAAATTCAACAATTAAATCGTTAAAATTTGATGTAGAACATGAGTTATTGAATGAAGTAAGTATAGATAAACTCCCTCTTCATACACTACTAGAATTTCTCTTATTACATGTGACTTTTCATGCAAATTTTGTATAAAAATTCGCAAGAAATGTTGTTTTTACAAAAAATTTTTGCGAAATTTTATCTTTCGGTAATACCTGAATGGGTAATATGTTATTGTGAATTTTAAAATTCACAAGAAATTTTTTTGTAAAAAAATTCGCAAGAAAGTTTCTTGTAAATTTTTTTGCAAGAAATTCTAAAGGAAAATTTTCTACAAAAAAAATCAAAGAAATTATTATTTAGAGGTAATTTTTGTACAATTTTTATTAATAATTTTTCAACTTTCAAAATGATTACAATGAATTTATTCGAAGCATTAAGAAATTTGCTTTCATGCATCTAATATGTGATAGATAACCTTTTAAACTCTTAGATTGTAAATTATAGGTCTAACACTCAATTATACAAAATCAACTTGTAAGGTGAGTGTTGTCCCAACTTATATACTCTTTAATTGTTTTATATCTAATCAATATGAGACTTGAGGAATATCTTTTAATTCTTAAGCTTATAATATATATATATATATATATATATATAATATGTTTTATTTTATTTTTCCCGTGAATTAAAATTTGCAGGAAAATCTGCAAGAAAAATTACCTGCAAAATTTTTCTACCATTCAGTAAACATTACTTGCGAATTTATTTTAACAAGAAAATCTGCAAGAAATAAAATAAAATTCTAACAACATTTTCTACAAATTTTTACCATGGAAAAAAGTTTCTATGATCATTAAAATTGTAGTAAAATTTGTAGATTATTTTTCATAAAAAATTTGTAAGAAATTTCTGTAAATTACTTTTTGTAAATAAATTTACAATATTTTTTTGTAAAATTATTATTGCAAGAAAATTCGCAAAAAAAAAATCTATAAATACTTTTTTTTTAGAAAAATTCGCAAAAAAATGACATTTTTCTAGTAATGATAAAACTAATTTTATAAAAAAAAAATCTCTTTTCTTTATTTACTAACTATTTTTATTTACGTAAAATAATTTGTTACAACACTTAATATTATTTTATATGTATTTATTCTCTATCATTTATGATGTTCATTAATTCGTTCAGTGCAAATTGAATACTAGCTAGAATTTCACAAATACTCCATTAAACCTCATTTTCAAACAAAGGAATTTTTTTTCTGTGATTTTTCTCATAGGGTTTTATTACTTCTCCCGCGGCTGGTTTGACCTTGCCCCTAGCAAGCATAAATGTGAGTCGGTGATTCGCGTTATTCTGCGTGACATCGACTTCCCATAATAACACTAATAAATAATTGAAAGAGAAATGACATTTCACTCTCTACTCTTTTTTTTTTTCTGCTAATATTTTTATTATTATTAATTATAAATTATAAATTTTAATCAATTTTATCACAAAATTAAAAGGGACTTATAAAATAAAATATATGAGTCGCATAATTTATAATTCTAAATAAATTTTAACTAAAAATATTTTTTTTAAAAATGAGTGTCAAAATCACATATACAAATAAAAAAAATTTCACAAAAATATTTAATCAAATTTTAAAAAAATAATTGTTAATAAAAATCAATAAATATTTCATATCAATAATATTATTTTTTAAAAAATTGGATTTTTCAATAATAATAATAATAATAATAATAAAGGATTCGGTGAGGTAGGTATGTGTTTTGACTGGTTGACAAATCAAACAATAAAAAACATCGCAATAAAATAATTCAATAAAGTCAATAAAGAGGAGCCTAGTTTGCTTTTTCTATTTTTTTGATTTATCAGTCTCTCTCCTCTCAATTTGGTAAACTATTTTGTTAGTAACGTATTACATCGAAAAGAGCGTGTGTGGATAATAAAATGGAAGAATAAATAATAGTGTCGTACACCTAACTGCCTCACCAAACTCAACAAGAAAGACATGCTAGCAATGAAGAGTTTAGGGAATACGTGTCTATTCATAATTTTCTCTCTTATAATATTTTTTAGTTTACCTTTTTTGTGTAAATTATTTTATCATTTAGTTTTTTAAGTTTTTTTTTTATGAAGTACGAAAATAACAAACAAAATTAGGATCTAAAATAGGTGACACTTACGACATCAACTAATAATAAGTGATGTAATTGTTGAGGATTGAAATTCCAGATCATCATAGTCGTATTTGAGGCAGACGCCATCTTGACTAATCCAAATTGACATTTTATTTAATGAACGTTCATATCTCACACAATACACCATAAAATAGAGATTCCAAATCAAGGTCAAAGATATTTGTTTGAAACATGAATTAGGTAGATGAATCATCAAAGAAGGCTTAGTAAATGATGACAAATGAAATGAAGTAAATTGACTAAAAATTGAGACTCTAAAATGAAAGGAAAACAAAAAGACAAGGGAAAGAAAGGGAAGGCACCACAATTAAAGATTAATAAGCCTAGACTGAATGCCACAAGAAACAACTTCCTTGTTAAGTTTTGGTGGATTATTTCAAGAACCATAAAGAACAAAGACTCAAGCAATTTACTTTTACATAAAATCTGGTATGCCCCCAATTACTATTTATGAGTAATTTTTATTTGGTCACAATCTTAACCCCCAGGTTTAGTATAAGCTAGCGTGAATTAACCGTATCAACTAAAAAAAATAAAATTAAAATAAAACTAATTACAAAAGTAAAAGAAAATGGGTTTAAACATCCCAAAAGTACAGTCAAGCTAAAATTTTAGATACACTCTTATTTAACTTAAGAAATGACCCAAAAGTAGACTAAATAATTTTGCAACCCTCTTTAATCCTCACAATCTTCAATCTAATTGCAACAAATTATTTTGGGCTCCATTTCACATATGGAGCCTTTAACTTTGGAACTTTCATGTATCAAATTCTTTACCATTTGATTTAGGTTTTTTTTTTTCTTGACTCTTGCTCTTGTCATTATAGTCTTCTCAATCCTTAGACACTAGTTATTATTAGATGTTGTGTCCTTCCATCACACCTTCTCCTATGTCCTCATCATTTAGTAAGACACAAAGGATGATATTAAAGGAATGACACAAGCCTCATTTTACTGCTTTTAGTTTAGGTTGTACGTTCTAATAGACGAGACATCAAGACATTGGTGTTTAGTTTCAAATATGATTTTGTTCATTATTTTTAGTTATAGTCTTCAACTTGAGTTGTATGATATTTAGAGAGTCAAATACTTATTTATTGGTTTTATGTTTTCTTTTAGTAAATTCTTTGACTTGATATGGGTTTAAAATATTGTATCATTTATCTTTGGAAAAGTTTTTGAAAACCTTATACTTATTTAATTATGTAATATAAATGATAACTAATATAGTTGGAGTGGCAAATAGTGTCACGTTAATAACTTTCTATAGGTTGCATTTCTTCCTTATACATCTATTCTTCATATAATGAGGTCTCATGCATTTTTCAAAGCTCCTTAGGAAATTTTAATTATTATATCTTAAGTGCAACTTGATTTTAACTACAAATGCTCTAAAATGGGTCACAACTATTCTTTAATCAAGAAAATCTAACTCTTTGGTTGATTTCAAATTTCTAATTAACTTCCTCAAATTCAACAATCCTCCAAGAGGTTTCCTTTATCTCGATGGGGATTATGACCTAATTAAATTTCATTTGTAAGTCAAAAGGAGGGTCTTTCTAATTGAAGAATGAGTCACAGTCTGATATATGTCAATATAAATTTGTTTTGCCTAGTTTCCTTGTGTCTCCTTTAATGACCTCTAATCACCTTGTTTTCTACCTTTGCCTAGTTATTGTTGTGAGAGTGTGAGGCAAAATTCTATTATAAATGTAGCATGTTGAGGAGGGCTCTAAATCCTTTATAAATGAAACATGTCTTTATGTTTTACCATGACTCTTGGAATGCGCCAAAATAGCTAATAAGATTTCTATATAATATGGTAAGGAATTCAACATTGATCCACTTAGTAAAATAATTAATTGTCAATATAAATATATTTACTTGTCTTAATGTAGGCTGAAAAAACCTCAATATGTCTATTCCCTATTAGTGAAAACGGTCATGAAATAAATGTTACCCAAATGTCTTTGACAAAAAAGTGACTCGTCAGTATACTATTAACATCTCTTGCACTTCTTCACTAGGGAAGATAATTCTAATTATACCCAACGAGTATTCGAAATTTTTTTTGTCCATAATAGATAGTGTAAATATACTAAATGAGAATGAGTTTAGGTTATATATTTACACGTAAAATGTAATATAGATAAGTGCGAGTATGGATACTATATTACATGAATTTGAGATTTCTTTTTAGAAAAAGAATAAATCTCGATTAAAACAAAAACAAAGAATTAAAAATTTGAGTTTCTTTTTAAAGAAGGATAAATCTTGATAAAAACATAAATAAAGAAGGGAGAATTAATATTTTTTGTTAAAAAAAAGAATAAATCTTGATAAATAAAAATAAAAATAAAGAAGGAAGAATTTGATTTTTTTTAAAAAAAGAAAAAAATCTTTATAAAAACAGAAATAAGGTAGAGAATAGTTCTAATCTCCCCTTACTTAACATTCACGTAATAGAAAATAAAAAATCTTAACAAAAATATAAAAAAAAGTAAATGAGGATTCGAGATTTAAATTTTTTTATTATATATTATAATGTTTCTTAGTAATCTGTTTTTTAGACTTAGTAAGTTATTGTTATATTTTTTTATAAGCAAAAGAGATTTAAATTAAAGAGAGTAAAATGACTACTCTAATTCGTTGCAAGAGATATAAAAACATAATTAGAAATCAAAAATCAAAGCAAAAACTATAAGAAATACAAACACAGGTTATAATATCAACTAATGTAACTTAAAAAATAATTGAGGACATAATTAGTAATCAACTTCCATGAATGCAATTTAATACTGTCCAACACTTCCTTGCAATCTATAACACCTTGTTGAAAAGTCATAACATTCCAATGAAGTCATAGTGACTAGATAACAGAAACTCAAACCACTAGAAAATACTAAGAACATTTTTTATATATACCAAGATTCGTTCAATATAAATAAAGAGAAATCAAAGAATTAGGAAGGACCACCGCAACCTCCAACCAATTAGCAACAACTAACCAAGTATTAAAAGTCATAAGGCACATTAGAAAGAGATGGAGAAGGTCTTCAACAAACAGAGAGCGAAAAGAACATAAATTGTTATCCAACTCCACACCACGTACTTGTAATAATGATTTGCACAGAAACACATTCAAGAACACCTGCCAACAAAACACCAAGCACTTGATCGAAACCTTGCATTTCCAAAGACTTTTTGTAACTAGTTGAAAATCTGAAGAATATCTGAGTTCACCACCCAACAAGCGCTGCAACCAAAGGTATGCACTTTTCATCGAGAATCCACCATCCTTATCATAAATCCATCTCCGATAATCTTGCTTATAAGAGAAAATCTGCAAGTCATGAAGCATATCCAACAAGGTATTCACACTACTAACTTCATGGACAAAAGGTTATCTTCTCCAATTAACCTGCCACACCCACCTAGATCCCTCCCAAGTTCCATTATGTGCCACCACTGACAACGAATCAAAGGCAAAGGAGTACAAATGAGGAAAGACATCCAACAAGCGCAAACCACCTATCCACTTATCCTCCCAAAACTGGGTCATAGTGTCATCGCCAATACAACGTTCAATCTTTTCATCCAACAAAAAATTTCCTTGTTGTAGCACACACACTATATCCTTCCACCACTAAGAAGGCCTCCTATCCACATTTGAGCAATTAGAAAAGGACTCAATGCGCCCATACCTAACATGAAGAACTTTAGCCTACAACATATCGGTGAGAGCATGCACCTCCACACCCATTTCCTTAGTAGTGCCCTATTGAACAACCTAACATCCTTGATTCCTAGTCCACCCTCAACCTTTGACTTACACACCGTTTCCCATCTTACCCAAGGAATCTTTGAGCCATCCTTGACACTTTTCCACAAGAAATCACGTTGGATGGCCACAATTTCCTTAATCATCGAGTTTGGTGCTTTAAAAAATGAAAGAAAATGGATGGCCATAGCATTCAAAACCAAATTAATTAAGGTCACCCTCCCCCTAATAGACAAATGACTATGCTTCCAAGAGGATAGACGCTTACATAAGCCATCAAGCATTAGTTTCCAAGTAGACAACTTCCTAGAATTTGCACCAAGAGGTAAGCCTAAATACTTAAATGGTAGTTGACCCACCTTACAATGTAAAAAAAAAGTCGCCAAATCAATGAAATCTGCCCCTGAATGAATACCAACCATGAAACTCTTATGAAAATTAATTTTCATGCCTAAAATTAACTTAAAACAACTCAAGATGGCCTTCAAGCACCATAGATTATGCACAGTAGTTTCACTAATAATCAAAGTATCGTCCGCAAACTAAAAAAGAGAAATCGACGAACCTTCACCACCCAAGTGTAATCCCGTAAACAGATTCATATCTAAAGCCCTACTCATCAACAATCTAAGACCTTCCGCAACAAATAGGAAAAAAGTTGGTGCTAACGGATCACCCTACTTCAATCCCCTACCAATAGATACTTCTGCCGTAGGACTCCCATTCACAAAGGCTGATAGACTACCCCCACATATGTAACCTTCCATCCATCGGACCCATCTCTCATCAAAGTTACACCCTCGGAGCATGAACAACAAGTAGTCCCATTCGACAGAGTCATATGCCTTCTCATAATTAATCTTCATAACAAAAATCGGCTTCTTATATTTCTGAGCATAATCAATAGCCTCGGCAGCAACTAGAACACTATCCAACATATGTTTACCAGGAATAAAATCAAACTGATTCTTGGAAATAATTGATGGAAGACAAAAGAGCCTTTGGAACCTTCAAGTTAGTATGAAACTCAACAAGCAAATCCATCACATCCACCTTCATAAAAGGCCAAAATCTCTTCAAAAAAGCAAAATTAAACCCATCAGGTCCTGGGCTTTTGTTGCCATCACTCTCCCTAATCAAACAACACACCTCTTCCTCAGTAAAGTCACCAACCAACCTTGCATTCTGCGTATTAGACAACACAGGAAAACCAGCAAGTGACAATCGCGGTCTAAGCCAACTTCTGGCTTTGAAATGTTCCTCAAAATATGACCTCACAATCTCTTTAATCTCATAAACCTCCTCTACCATACACTCACCCATCTTTAAAGCAATAATCTGGTTATGTCGCTGGTACAAGCATGAAAGTATTTGGAATTTAAATCACCATATTTACCCCTAACCAACTCATGCCCTTTGAGCTAACAAGCTTAGTTTGTTCCTCCGAGCACACCAAATACCATCCACTAACTCCTTTTACCTACTCATTTCTGATTCTACAAGAAAATAATCCCCATTCTTTGCATCCAGCTTCTTTAATTCCTTAGCCAGACTTTTTATCTTGGTATCCACATTACCAAACACCTCGATGTTCCATTTCTTTAGAGCATTTTTAACATTCAAGAGCTTTCCACGTAATCTCTGGGCGGCCCACAAGCCTTGGACCTGTTTCTCCCATGCAGACCTCACCACACCCTCAATACCACTATGAGAAAGCTAACAATTATTAAAGTGAAATGGTTTAAGACCCCAGTTTAGCACCTTATGGTTCAAAATCAACGGACAATGATCATACATATAATGTAGAATCACCACAAATCCTACACCCTAGTAAGCACTCCAACTTTTTGAGACCAACACCCTATCCAACCTGCTCATCATAGAACCATCACTCCTAAACCAAGTAAATCGACTCCCAACTAGCGGTACATCAATCAACTCCATATCTCTTATAAACGAATTAAATTCCTCCATATCTCGTGCATTGTAGTCACCAACCACCCCTTTTCTCTCATCCAATCTTCTCACTGTGTTGAAATCCCCAACTATACACCATAAACAACTCCCAAAACCATGCTTAGACATGATTATCTTACCACAACTGCCTCTTATCCACTAGCTGACAAGGAGAATAGACATTCACCACCACACACCTATAAGCATCCACACCTCGTCGCAAGCAAACACAATGGAAACCAGAACCATAAAACATAAACAACAATTTACCTCGGTTAGAGTTCCAAATAGAAAGTAGACCCTCACTCCTACCTTGAGAAGGAGAAGCAAACCACTCAAAGTCTATAGATCCCCATAAGCGAGCACAAAAAGCACGATCACACATCTCCAATTTAGACTCATGTATCGTAATAAAATCTAGCTCCTCAGATCGAATAAGCTCAGATATACGATGCCTTTTCACATCAACCCCTAATCCATGACAATTGAATGTACCAACTCTAATTTCATATCCGAGGAACCCCTATACCAACCGCCACCATATGGTCCCTCCACTCCAAGGAAATAAGCTTTTGTCGCACCTCGTCTTCATTCCCACGCACCTCTTTTCCAATACTCTTATAGATAGAGAAAATATGATAGTCATGGCTTTGTCGCAACACCATTCTAAATATGCACTTGAATCAACACCATTAATATCATTCGACAAGATCACCGTTGAGTTCCCACCACCTGCAACAGTCACTATAAACAAAAAAACCTTTCGACAATGACACTGAACTAACAGGTGCTCCTTTGTTATGCTTTTTCTTTTTGACTTTTTTTAGTGCACTTCTCACATTATTTCTGATAGTAGGCTCATCATATTTGGCTTGAAAGGAGTCTATTGACACCACCCCCTCCCTAGGCTCAATACACCCCTCCACTTCATCTGGCCAAAGCAATTTGTTAAGCCCAAAAAGGTCATTATAGGATTCAGGCCCCAATTCCTCATCTAGTAATGCACACCCATCCAGACTTAGGCCCTCTATTGTTTTAGAATTCGCACCACCCCCTTCACTCACATCTTTGGGATGATCTGGATCAACACCACTAGTAGTCACCACATTTAGAACCTCCATTTCCACCTCTGTTCGCACCCCTCCCTCATCACACTCCACACCACCCCCTCTACTAAACACACCTTCCTTTTTACTAACCACCCTACTCCTATTGCTAATCAAACCACCCCTATCATCCAATGCCACACAGTGGCCAGTGCCTAACTCCCTCATAGAGCTCACCATATCATTCTGCATACTCTCTTCTACCCTATTTTGAATATTCTTAGAAACTTCGTTAATAACCCCTTCAATTGCATTAACACCTTCCATAACCAAATCCGTAATTTTAGCAACTGCCATAGTGGATCATGTTGCCCCTTCCACCATCTGTTCCACCATTTGCGCAACCCCCTCAACGAAATTCCCACCACTATCGTCATTGACAACCCCTGGTAAGACCTCGCCACAACTACGTTCTTCGGACATCGTCTCCGGTTGCCCCACCTCCACACCTTTATCCTCATCAGAGGAATAATTTTCCAAATCCTCCAAATCAAGTGACTGATCCACGGAGACATCCTCAGAGGTGCTATCATCACTAGCCCATCCTTTTGTCAAAAATTATCCTCCATGTTCCTCCACCATACACACCGAAAAACATAAGTCATTCACCAACACCCGTGTTTCCTCATTGATCAACGCCTTATACATCGTGCTCATTTGAATTTGGGCATAATTGAGATGCCTTCTCTCCCATGTAGCATCATCAACTTGAATGAAATCCCCCATCGAAAAGACCATTTTAACGAAGAATTTCTTTGACCATGCGTGAAGGGGGATGCCATAGCAATGTACCCATGTCTCACGTCGTACACAAACCATCCTTGGATGCCACTCAACTAACTCATAAAACCACCTCTCTTCTAAAGCTTTTTATTCAGTGACATCTATCCTCAAGATTAACACCAACATCCGATTCCACCAGAACCATATCATCACCCATCGTTGTCACCTTGATATCTAAAAGACCCTCTTGTAACAAATCTTGACGTATCATAGCCAACTGGAGATGACGATGATGCGGACCCACCAAAGACCACCGATATTCCTCAATTAACTCATCATCAACCAAGAAATGAAGATGACCCCAAGGCTCCTTTTTTCACACCCACTCATTACCCTCGTAATCGATACCACCATATTTCCCTTCGAATCCCTAACGCTAAACCTCGTCGTTCCTTTCAATTTATCCACATACGAGGCTCCATGATTACGCATTACCCCCAGACACACGTTGCCTATAAACTTGCAACCAAGTGGCAACATAACCAATGCTCCTCGCCATCTGAGAATGGCGAGTGAGGTTGACCTTTAGCCTCTGTGCTCCAATGACAATAGAATTAAGACTCCTTTCCGAACCCTCCACATTGCAGACACTATAAAATCGTATGAACCCAAACCTTCGTCCCTACTTGTCACATTTTTTCAGGATAAACACATCTACTACCGTCCCCCATTTTTGGAAAATTTTCCATAGCACTGAGATCTCCTGATTCTCTGCCACATTAGTGAAGAAGAAAGACGTAGAGTTGTTTAGAATCTGTCTGAGGTGTCCTCCTAAACCTCCTTGGACACCACCCATTCCCCCCTTTTTGAAACCCTAATTAAGGAGAAGAAGAAGAAGAAGCAGAAGAAGATAAGAGTATACTTACAAGGCGACAGGATTACCGCAAGAGCACTAGACACCGAACTAGGAGCATGGATCTTGGCCACTGAACAAGTATGACGATCCATCGATGGTTTGAACTTTTCTTCGAATGTGAATTGTGAATGGAGGAGGTGGGTTGCTAAAAACAATGGAAGCCCACGAGTCGTGTCTTTTTTCTACTTGGATTATAGAGAACTCGCTGCAAGATTCGGGTACTCGGGTCAACCTGAGAAGTTTACCTTTGTATCACTATAAAGATTGTAGCTTTCTTGATGGAGGATTTTGGTAAAAAAGTTTTCATTGCTATGTCTCATTTAAATGGTTGGAGTGATAACAGAGAGAGATGTAAGCTGAGTGTAGAGTGCATAGAGCGCAACACAAACAACAAGAAGCGGAGGGCTTCTAACACTAACAGACTTGAGCAGAAGTTGCTTGTGTGAGGTCGACATGAACCCCTAAGTTTAATTTGGTTAATAAAAACCTATTATTATATTATTTATATTATGTATTATATATATATAAGGAGGGTTCAAACGACACCGGTATAACTTTTACTAAGTGTTACACCGCTCAATAACTTTATATTATATGTGAATTTTGAAAATCCAACCGTTAGATTGAAAGTTCCTTACTCTTAGATCGTATATATCAAATTTTGTTAAAATTGAACAACAACTTGAAGGTAATCAAAGTGTTCATATTTTAGTATATTTTGAAATATATATATTACGTCAATTTTATTTTATGAGAATGAAGTATCAAATCATCTTAGATTAATATAAAATTTGATATATATGATCTAAGAGTAATGAACTTTCAGTCTAACAGTTGGATTTTCAAAATTCACATTTAATATAAAGTTATTCAGCAGTGTAACACTTAGTAAAAGTTACATCGGTATCGTTTGAACCCTCCTCTCTCTATATATATATTATCAATGTTCATATATTTTATATTTTTTTATTTTACCGTATTCTCATATCCATGTCCATATCATATCTCTCTATATTCTATTTCTATATCGTATCCGAGTGCCCGTATGGCATCTATCCAATTTTGTGATAAATAGCTACTAGCCCATTTCCCATATATGTGAATATAAATATTTTTTCAAGTGCAATTATAAAACAAGTACTATTGTACTATCTAAACCATCCCTATTATTCCATATTCACGTGAGTCTTGAACTTACGTATACTAATATAGTAGTATGCTCTAGAAACATTTACTTTCTTTAAAACATTTCTGTAATATATATTTACTTTTTAAAGAGTAAGATTTAACTTTAATTTTTATGTACAAATAACACTAGTCAAAATAATTGACCTCACTATATTATAAATTTTATCGCTTAAATAAAAGTAGAAAAATCTAGCACCTAAAGAAAAACATAAAGAAAAGTATTATAAAAAAAAACGCGTAAACAAAAAGCAACGATATCTACGTAAAGATAGTATCTCCTTATCTCTCCCTTCCCCTGCATCAATGCCTTGAATTTTGTTTCTGAACCTTTCAGATAATATTTCCTTATTTTTTTATTTTATTTTATTGGATAATGTTAACATCAACATGGGTAGTTTTGTTTTATTGAATAAAAGAATTTATTCAATTTGCTGGTATCTTATTTTTAAATTCCGTTTTTTAATAATAGAATTATAGGTGGGGACAGTGGGGCAAAAGAATTAAATGAATTTTAGAATAAGCTTTTCTTTAAGGGTGCCACGTGGCAAATTATGCTTAGTTGATTAAAAAGGAATCCAAGTGCCAGGGTCCTTGTTTTGTGCAAAAGCCAAAGTCATACCACAGCTCAGGCTTAGGTTTCAAATTACTATAATATAATATTCACGTCACAGTTCTTCCCTAATTAGTGGGTGCCACGCAAAAACGCCAGAAAATGCAATATACATGGAAGAAACAATGACAAATAATTTTGCGAAAAAAAGGCAATTTATTTTTTCTTTGCGTGTTACAGTTATGCACTGTAAATACCCTAGTGGTTCTTTTAAAAAATTAATGATCCATGTCCAATTGAAGAATGAATAATTTAATAACTTATTTTAAATTTTTCACATTACCCAAAATCTATTTATTTACCTTTATAAAGCTAAAATAGTTGAATGGGTGGAAATTTAATTTTCAACTTGAATATGAACTCACGGAAAAAAAATATTACTTTATTTTTATAAAAAAAAAATGATTTGATAAAAGAAATTATACTTAAATCCTTAAACATAATTTACAAGAATATGATAGTCATTTTTTAAAGCACATTACAATGAACAATAAATGTTTTCTTTCTACTTCTTGAGCTCTTTGTCTCTAATAATTCATCTATTAATTTAATTAATATTAATTTATAAATTTTATTTCCATCTTCCATTAAGTAAAAAAAATAAAATAAAGCAACTAGAAAAGTAATGAAAAAAAAAAAAAAAGTAGTGGTGGGACGGTGTACGATGAATTGGACGCAAGCAAGCACATGGTATTATAGGTATATATATATATATATATATATATATATATATATATATATATATATATATATATATATAATGGTGGAGCTAGTTAGTCATAGTATTAGGTATTATCTGACTCAGCTAGCTGCACCCTGCATGGACTCTTTTTCTTCTTAGTTCCTCTTCCTCTTCCTTCTCTCTCACCACTCTTTCTATTTTCGTTACTCTCACTTTACATATCGAAACAGACAAGTAAGTGTCTCCTTATCTCTTCTCTTCTTCTGTCAGATCTCTTTCCGTTACCATTTGTCATTCTTTTCTGCCACGGATCTGATTTTTTTTTTCTTCTTCTTCATGGTGTTTTTGCCTTTCATATTTGACTGTGTGTTACTTTGCTATCACCCAAGCAAAGTTTTTTTTTTTTTGCTGTTTTACGATTGGGTTTGGATATTTTAGATTCTTATTATTTACTTTTTTTTTTTTTTTTGAATTGTGTTGGTGAAAGTTCAATTGGAGGGGGGTTACTTGGTCTTTGTTCTTTTTTGAAATGTTACACTCTCGCAGACTCTGTTAGTGGGGGTTCAGGGGAAAAACAATTCATGGGTGTAACGAGAAATGGTTGTTATGTTACTGTTATTTGAAGTCGTTTCTTAATTATTTGTGTTTTTTTTTTCATGGCAACAGAGTGTGGTGTGAGATCTAGAGCTTCTTTTTTGGTTTTTGAATGGAGATGAAAATTGTTAAGACGAGTTGCGTGGAAAGTAGTAATTGTTGGTTGCTGAGTATTGACCAGCTGGAATTTGATCATCATTTGTATTCTCTTTCACATTTTTTGGTTCCACAATCTGGATCAATCATGGGAATTTGTGTATTCTCGCTCTGGTCTTGTTGTTGTAGTGATAATGTTTAAGTCTTGTTTTTGTTTGTATCGATCAACATTGGTTGTTGGCTTCTATGGATTATTGATTCCTTGGCTTTTGTTGTTTTTGAATCTAATGATGTTCTTCCGTTGTTCTCCTTTTGGCTTCAGTGGTTTAACTAGGATGATTTGATGATTTTAGATGAAGTGGAATTTTGGAGTTGAATGAGTCATAGTGTGACTGATATGCTTGTTTGGTTCTGGAATAGATAGCAAACGAATGCTATCTTCACTTTTTTTTTTTTTTTCTTTTCATTATTCTAGCATCATCTAGATTATTATAATAATCATAATTATCAGGTTTGAAACAGCGACAGAAAGTTTACTTTTTGGTTGGTGGTCAGAATGGCTCTTGAAACCTGGGAATTCTAAGTGCCCATTTTTGTTGGTGATTATTTATGTTTGATAAATAATGATAACTGACTATTTTGAATGAGATATGGATTTGATTTGATTTTTATTGTTGGCCATATCATTCTTTGAAAGGTGAGTTGGGGGATCTGGTAGCATGTTTCCAAATTAGTGATGTTGAGTTTATTGCTTTTCTACAGATAGTTGATTATTTCACGAACAATGAACAATAAAGATGGAAAATCAGTCACCCAGCCGGACAAGAGCAGGATTGTCCCTATGGCAATCATATTTGTGGTGCTATGTGGATTTTCTTTCTATATGGGTATTATCTTTTGTTCTGAGAAGGACAGATTTGTGTCAATTTACAGCCAGAAAGCCATTGACTCCCCCAAGACGTCCTCAATAAGTTCTCTGCAAATTAAATACGCCAGTTTTCCTGAATGTAGCATTGACTATCAAGATTACACTCCATGCACAGATCCAAAGGTAAAATGACCAACAGTAGTCCATTTTCTGATGCTATAGGATTTGTAGAAGAAAGTTCCCTTATTAGTTAAGTATGCTTAAATTTACAGAGATGGAGGAAGTATGGCTCCTATCGGCTTACTTTGTTGGAACGCCATTGCCCTCCAAAATTTGAGAGGAAAGAATGTTTAGTTCCTCCTCCAAATGGTTATAAGCCTCCAATTAAATGGCCAAAGAGCAGAGATGAATGTTGGTACAGGTACAATATGTCTTAAAAGCTAACAATAAAAGGTTCTCTTAGTTTAGAATTCCTGTAATTGCTATTTGTCCACTCCTTCAAGTCTTCTGTTATGTCTAATTTCAGGAATGTTCCATATGACTGGATTAACAAGCAGAAGTCTAATCAGCATTGGTTGATAAAGGAAGGGGAGAAATTCATCTTTCCTGGTGGGGGTACTATGTTCCCCAATGGTGTTGGTAAATATGTTGATTTAATGCAAGATCTGATCCCAGAAATGAAAGACGGGACTATTCGAACGGCCATTGATACTGGTTGCGGGGTGAGTTTTTTTTTAAATATCTATATATATATATATATATATATATATATATATATATAGGTTGCGAATTACATTCTCCAGGTTCTTACGTAAACAATAAATTTCTTGTTTAACTTTAATTTCATGCGCTGCTTCATCTGGTTGTGTTTTTTAACTGCAGTACAAATATGTTTTCAAACCAATATAGTTTTTACCTCAAAACAGAAAACCAATTAATTTTAATTGCGTTAGTGCTAGTAAAATGCCTATTAAGATGATTTACAGAAGAAAGAATAAGGTGGGGAATAGGGGATTAAAACACTTCCATTGTATTCTTCATGTACATCTCTGTTCTTGTATCTTCCTGATACTAAACTAGGGATTTGGGAAGTGTCAGTAATATAATTCCTATTTCATCCTTCTAATTCTGATCCAATTCAATTACTCAAACATGTTGTAGACAAAACTTACATCAATTAATTTTACTTTAGGTTGCTAGCTGGGGTGGTGACTTGCTAGATCGCGGGATTCTAACTCTTTCTCTTGCACCAAGAGATAACCATGAAGCTCAGGTTCAATTTGCTCTGGAGCGTGGTATCCCTGCAATTCTTGGTGTCATTTCTACACAGAGACTTCCATTCCCATCCAACGCTTTTGATATGGCTCATTGCTCCAGATGCCTTATCCCATGGACAGAATTTGGTACTTTATTTTTATAGATTTTGAACTTTTAGTATCTAAACAGAATTTATTCCTTTTTATGCAACACTTTTCAATGATCACGAACTTTAGTACTTTACCCGATAGTAGCTGCTTATGTTTTGGATTTCAAGCATATGTAGTAAATACACGGGGTTATTTCAAATCAGGCTGATATATTGTTTTGAATGAGAACCTGGATATTTGGTTCTTTATTGGCAATTTTTGACTTCTTGGGTTTTAATCAATGTGAAGTTGTTTCTATTTGAGAGGTTTTATTGGCTTGTTAAGTGTGACTGTTTTATAAAGTGGTAAACAGTATTCCTTTGAATTAGATCCCACATTTATTTCAGGTTGTCAATTTCACCCTAATCTTGCTGTTTTGATTATTTGTTATTTGTTTTCTTCTAATCTCTTTCTACTTATAGCTCTGATAAGTTCACTCTAAATTCTCATTCTTTTTTATGGGGCATCTGGTTTTAGGTGGAGTTTATCTCCTTGAAATACACCGGATTCTTCGTCCTGGAGGATTTTGGGTCTTGTCTGGTCCACCAATCAACTATGAGCGCAGGTGGCGTGGATGGAACACAACAATTGAAGCACAAAGATCAGATTATGAGAAACTGCAGGAATTGTTGACTGCATTGTGCTTTAAAATGTACAAGAAGAAGGGTGACATTGCTGTATGGCAGAAGTCTTCGAATAACAATTGCTATGATAAGCTGGCTAGAGATACCTATCCACCTAAATGTGATGACAGCCTTGAACCAGATTCAGCATGGTATACTCCTCTTCGTGCCTGTATTGTGGTTCCAGATCCTAAGTTTAAGAAATCAGGTCTATCATCCATTTCGAAGTGGCCTGAACGGTTGCATGTTACACCAGAACGGATTTCAATGGTTCATCGTGGGAGTGCTAGTGCTTTCAAACATGATGACAGTCAGTGGAAGAAGCAGACTGCGTATTACAAAAAGTTGATCCCTGACCTTGGGACTGACAAGATAAGAAATATAATGGACATGAATACGGTATATGGAGGTTTTGCTGCAGCCTTGATTGATGATCCTGTGTGGGTCATGAATGTAGTCTCATCACATGCTACCAATACACTTCCTGTGGTTTTTGATCGAGGCCTTATTGGAGTCCTCCATGACTGGTAATTTGGAAATATTTAATATGAGCAATAAGGATTTTTTATATCGAACATACTTTTGCCTTGTAAGATCTGATGTTGATTTGATTTTTTTATGGTAGGTGTGAAGCTTTTTCAACATATCCTCGAACGTATGATTTGCTTCATCTTGATGGACTCTTCACTGCAGAAGGCCACAGGTGATTATGTCAACTCATTTTCATAGAACATTAAACTAATAAATTATAATACTGAACACAGAAATCACACACAATGCAACAATACACATGCTGTCCCAGAGACTAAAAGTCTCCATCAGAGTATTCTCTGTTCACAAACTGCAAATAGCATGCTTAATTACATATCCTACTATCTGGTATATTCCTAATGAATAGTCGAAATCAGTTAATTTCTATGAATAACTGCCCCAGAAAGTTTCTAATACAAAATTATTTTAGGATAAAGTTATTTTCTAACCCAATCCATTAATGGATCCTTTTCTAACCCACTTGGATTTTGGTTCCCATTGCATTGAGCATTAACTAATGAATATATGACTATAGAGTGAGCTGTTGTATATAGACACATAAAAATGTTTTGGTCAAAATCTATCACTTGGACTTTTTAATTTACTTTTTTAAACAAGTTAATTTGAACGGGCTCTAAATATATTTAGGGGAAAAAGAGATAAACTTAACTTTTCCGTTGTTGCGGTGATTCAATTATCTTTAGGTTTTGCTTTGCAACTTTAGGATTTTATTTCCTTGTGAACTCACTTGGATTGAGACTGAAGGTAGTTTTATTTTGAAATTTATGTTCTTGGATTTAGCTTCTAACAATGGGAGCAAAGGAGCACCAACCTTTAAAATAATAAGTAATAACTGTACACATCTGTGTCGAACACTTAATGGACACTTGGGATACACCTAGCTGCATTTTACAATTTCTTTTAATAAGTTTTTAGCTTCAATACTAATAAAAATGTGAATATCATATTTGATAAATGATCATTTCTTTTTATCTCAATTGTGACTCATTAACTTTAAAACATTGATTCTCTTTTTATTCACCATTTATGTTAATTTTATACTAATAAATTATACTGTAACTATGCTGTGTCCTATTATAATTTTTAAAATTTCTTGCATCTCTGACTTTGTATGTCGTATTGTATCTGCCTTTTGTTATATTTTCTTGTGGGTTAATCTCTAGGTTGGGATTAATATTTTCCATTTACCGGAATAGCAATGTTGGTTAACACAATGAGTAATTTGACGTCATCCTTTTCAAGTATTAGAAGATCTAATTTAATCCAACAGTAATTACAGTGACTTAAATAGGGCTTATTAATTTGTTTCTATGGCCGACACTGAACTTGTTCTGACAATGATTGTTACATGGCAGGTGTGAAATGAAGTATGTGTTACTGGAAATGGATCGAATCTTACGACCTTGGGGGTATGCAATCATTCGTGAATCCAGTTATTTTACAGATGCCATCACAACCATTGCTAAGGGTATGCGTTGGGAGTGTCGTAAAGAAGATACTGAGAATGGCAGCGACATTCAGAAAATACTAATATGCCAGAAAAAGCTATGGTATTCATCCAACCAGAGTTCAAGATGACAAACTATGGAACTTGATGATGGTGGTACTGGTTAGGGTAGTAGTGCCATGGAGTAGAAGCAGAGGAAGGGAATTCAGAGTTGCTCCGGGCATATATGGACTCGAGTTCTATAATATAATGAGCCAAGATTCAGTCAAGTTTAACTTTGTCAAAAGAACAAGTGGTAACCCACTAATCTGATTTTAATTTATAGAGAGAAATTTCATATATACATATTACATAATTATATATCACTTGCTTTCTTTTAAGCACCCACCACTCCCTTTAGACAAAAAAAATGTTTGTTTAGTAACAAGATGCTGCCAGCGTGAAGGAATTGAATCCCACAGGAAGCATATGATTTACCACGAGTGCTGCCATTTCAAGGACCGTGATATTTGTGTATAGTAATTGTTTTACCGAGAATAGCACTCTGCACTTGTATTAATGCTGAGCATGATGCAGTGAAACTCGGACATTTTTTTAGATTGTTTTTACTGTGAGTTGGCAAATGAAGTTCTACTTGTTAGGTGGAATTACTGGAGTATTTAAACTGTTACTTTGATTCACGAATAGTGGTTGTATCGTTAAAATGAGATTTATTCTACAGTTTGCTGCAGCGAACATTATTAACAGTCATGTTTGTCCAGCACTATTTCTAATTTCGTGAGTTCTCCTTGTACTCCATGTTAAGTTATTCTCGGAAGAAATTTAAGAGGATAATTTATTTATTTTATGAATTTAATATATTTTGGAATGAAATGTTTTGTTTGAAAAGAATTTAGAAATTATTATTATTAGTGAAAGTATTTTGATTATTTAGAATTATATAATTTTTTTTCAAGAAGTAAGAATTTCAAAGTTTTCAAAAATGTCAAAATTAAAAAATTTTCATATTTATTTTCTCTATTACTTAATTATATATCTTTTTTCTTCTTTATCAATATTGACATAAAAAGTATACATAATTTTTTTAAACTATTAAATATTTAAAATATGATTAATGTTTTTTTTTAGAGTTTAATAATAGCATTTCAATTTTTATGTATATATTCAATAATTAAGTTTGTATATATGGTAAACATTAAATTGTCTAAACGAAACTAAGAATTTATGATTTTAATAATTTTGAATTAATTTATTCAAACAAACTATTTAATAAAATTTCTATTACTGGTACAAGTGAACCTAAACACAAGGATGTTAAGTCCATGAAGAAAAGTCAAATACATTATTCCCACCAATTTGTAATCTACCGAGTGAAAAACGATTGTACCTAAACAAAGAAAATTGTGTGACAATAATGGGATGTTGTCTAGTTAAACCTTTGCTTGTCCTACTTGGTACAAGCCATTCCTTTGCATAGATTCCTTCACAATATTTTCGTCATCTAGGCCATTGTAGCTTTGACCATATTGTTAATGGCTTGCTTGTGGTTTCGTTCTGCACCAAGTTATCAATGTGGCACTGGTTAACCACTCTAAAAGCTCAATCCACCTTATCAATAAAAGACATTGCAGGGAGTTATTTTGCAAAGCTAGCATAAATAGAAATACAAGTCAATGTATTAATGTGCCAATTTGAAAATGATAGAGTTTCCACCATTGAAAGCATTTAATCAAGACTATGATTTCACCTTTATAAAATCCAATGTTTGCAATCCTAATCCTACAATGTTTACATCCTTCTTTTGAGATGAAAGGAAAAAGCCTTGGAAATACCTCTTTGAGAAAAGATGTCTTTAATCAAGTGTCATGCCAAAAGTTGGCCCATTCTCCGCTTCTCACATTGTTAGAGAACTATCTCAAAACAATATTAGGTTGACTTTCTAATTTGTTTAAGTCCAACCACCACAATGATGTTACTTTGTAATTCTTATTGCATGAAGTACTATCCCTATCCATTGGCCCATATATATAGTTAACTATTTTGCACTAAGTTACACTTGATTGTCGCGACATCTCCATTTCCATTTATAATGATTAAGCTAAGGTTAATCCTTTCTAGATTCTTCACTCCCAAACTATCTTTTTCCTTTGGGAGACAAGCTTATTCCCATTTGAGGTGTGGAATAGCTTTGAAATGTGGAGATCATGCTTATTGCCTTGAAGATTATCATTTGAGGTAAGAGGGTGAGTGAGAATGCCTCACCATATGGATATGTATAAGAGATTTGGGTAATGAGACGATCCCTAAGCCTTCTTGGGATTTTCAATATTATACATTTAATGAATTGATGATTTTTTGGGTTGATTACAGTTTTATGAGCATGAGTTACCGTGAATTTCATAATTTGAGATGATAAATTGTGCTTTATCTTGTGTTTGCTTGTTGAGGGTTAGGGTTTAGAATGCATCATTGAGGGTTTTGTATGAATTGGATGTTTTAGCATTAATTGATATTAAATAAGTGTTTTATGAGTAGATTAAGGGGGGTGTATTAGATTAGGATTTTAAAGGGCTTTTTTAGTTAAAAAAAGTCTTGTGGATTTTAAAAGACTTTGCAGGATTTTCATGACTTTTAAGATTTTGTAGGATTCCACAAGACTTTCAATCAGGATTTTAATGGATTATGCAAGACTTTTAAGTTAAGATTTTAATGGATTTTGTGAGACTTTGTGAACTTTGTAGAATTTCGTAATTTTTTTACATAGGATAAGTGTTCAAATTTTTTTTCTTCATATATTCAAATTTAAAAAGAGTCAAATATAAAAATAATAAAAAAAATAATAATAATGTCTGGATAAATAATAAATAATAATAATAATAATAATCTGTAATATCATGTCGTTCTAAATAGAATTCACCCATATATCCATAGTTATACTAGTTATCCAAGCATTAGTATCTTTTTGCTCTTGCTCCTGGGTTTTAATAATAGGTTCAAAATTATGATTTTTATTAATCGGTAATGTTGAAGATGAAGGTTCATCTATCACTCTAATTGAAAATTCATCAGAATGACATTCTTTATGAAGAAAGTTATGTAGTGTCGCACATGCTAAAAATTATTCTAAATAACATTTCAAATTTTTTTAATTTGTGATTTGAAATATTTTATTTATAATTTTATAAATAATTAAAAAAATAGTGGGACAACTACCCTACTCTCTTATAATTAAATATGTCCCTTAATTTTATATCAGTACTGAAGTAGAAATTTACAAACATCAACTAGAAGAAAAAAAATATATTTGAAATTTGTTACAGGTACAAAATAATTTTTTTAATTTTTAATTGATTTCAATTATTCACTCGTGAAGAAATATTTTTAATATTAAATTCTAAGATACTGCAATGCCTTATGTTAATTTTCTTTTTTAAAATATAAAAAATCCTATTTCATAATATAAAAATTAAAAAAAACAAAATTCATAATAAAAAAAGAAATAAAATAATTGTTGAGTCATAAAAAGGGAAGGATAACAATAACAAATTCAAGAGAGGGAGAGAGATCGCAGTTTTTGTATTGAGAGGGTTCTTCCCTCAACTAAGATCCATTCTTATCTCATTCTACTCACAGGAACCCTAACTCAAATTCATCTTATATATATATATATATATATTTCTAATAAATCTAAATTGATTACAAGGTCTTGAAGATCTATAGTTGATTATAGAGATCATGATATCAATTTTAGCTTTCACCTTTTCCTTTTCTTGACGCGTGTTATAAAAAAATTACTACTTAAAAGTTGAAATTTTAAGCATTTTCTGCATTATATAACTGAGGAACAATCTCAACTAATAAATAGAGAAAAATAAAGCAAGTCAATTAAAGAGAATAGAGAGAAAAATAGAGCAAGAAGTTTCACCAAATAGGAGAATGGAATGAGAACAGTAGTACAGTATTACATATGAGCAGTAGTGCAGTATTATTAACAAGAGAAAAAAAATGGAGAAGGCATGAGCATAGAAGAAAAAAAAAGATGACAAAATCACTTGGAAATTCTTGAAGCACTTGAAAAGTCACTTTAAACAATCCTCCAAAATCTTATGGGTTTGGATGGGATTGTTTTATGAATTTGGTATTTATAGATACCATTAAAAAGTCCTTCAAAATCCCTCTAATACAACAATCCTTTAAAATCCCTATATTTTTGAATACCAATGGATTATTTTTAAGTTGTAAAAAGTATCAAATGAATACCAATGGATTTTAATGGACTCTTTAAAAAATCTTGAAAATCCTAATTGAATACCACTGGATTGTTTTTAAGTGACATAAAATCCTGATCGAATATCAACGAACTTTTTTACTCAAAAAAAGTCTTTTAAAATCCTATGAAATCCTTAACCAATACACCCCCTAAGAGTAATTGATCGAATAAATTGAGATAATAAGTGTTGAGATAAGATTAAAGGGGTCGTAGAACCCTAAATTGTGATTTTGTGAAGTGCGAATTTCGTGATCATGCTAGGTGCATGTTCATGGTGCTAAGCATAATGAGGGCATAAAGGTTCTATCCTCTTCACACTGGGCGTGGGAAGTGTCACGCCAGGTGCGAGAGCCATAAATAGGTCCTTGAGACCTCAATGCTAGGCGAGGATAATGTCTTATTGGATTCCATTTGACATTGGTTTCTGCAAGTCGTCTCTTTAAGTGTGGATTCAGTCACACCAGGTGAGAATGTGACAATGACCTCTTTAGTGCGAGAAATGCCTCTCTTGGCGCAATGTCAAAAGTTTGAGTTGCGATAGAGAGTGATTTGATCCTTAAGTGTTTATTTTGAGAAGTGCTTAGGCTAATTAAGGAAAAGAAAAGAGTGAGTAAGAATTATGGTTATGTAATTAGAGAAGAAGAGATGATGATAATTATGAACAAATAGGAGTTTAAAGGATGTTGTTATGGTTGAGACATATGTGATGTATGAGATGAGATATTGCTTTTTAACTTGAGAATCTTGTGTGCAACATTTGAGACATTTGAGAATGATGAGATATGAGACAACATTGATGCATGATGTGAAAAAGTACAAGTAGAGGCTTGGCAACGAGAAATCCAAGTAAAGTTTGGTCATTTGAGATGTCCAGACACAAGTCTAATAGTGTGATGCTATTGCATTTTTGTGTGATATGATTAGAGTCCATACATACATACATAGTTTGTTAAGAGGTAGATGTGTTTCTATGTGGGAGAATCTCTATGGTTGTCTATCTTGACTCCAGGGGTGTTATGGTAAAGAACTTCTAACAACGGAGGGAAGTGACCACATGCAATTGTGATACCCCAATAACTCCTAATAAAATTCATTCTAATAAGATTGGACCATGTTGAGATAGGTGCCTCTTGTTTGGTGGCCTTGTGTTTTGTCCATGTACTCCTAGACTATTTTAACTTTAAGTGCCTAATGCGATTTTGAGAAAGGTATCACATACATATAGAATTAAGAACATGAGTCCTATCTATCTTGTGAAGTGAAATCTTAAGAATTGAGATTGAGATAAGAATGAACTATGTTAATATAGGAAGTGATTATGTGTGTAGGTACTACTCATATTTCATGTATGTGTCCATATTGGTGTGAGATATATTCTCACTCCTCTTGTATTGTTGTTTTCCTTGTTTGGGCTAAACGTCATTTGTAGGAATTGACCAGGTAGATGAGTTTGAGCTTGTGAGAGATGAATCTTAGGCTTCAATTTATGTTTGATGGGATTTCTTTGATTAGTGTGATATCGATGCTTGGGGATTATAGTTCATGTTTTCTTGCTTATATTCATCTTTTAGAACCTTAATTTCATACTTAGAGTTTTATTATGTTAGTTTCATTTTAGTTATTATCAAGAACTTTTAAAGGTAGTTATTCCTAATTATTTCCTTTTCCTTGAACTCTTTTATTAAAGAAATTGAAGTCTTAAAAAACATCATTTTCTTAAGTATATTATATTAAAATAATTTGAGGTAGAAGGGTGTTACAAAATCTCTTTTTTCGAGACCTTTGCCCATTTTGATTTCTTAATTCGGTCTTCCATTAACCAAAATATAAATCATTGATGATTAAATGCTTGCATTTTTTCACTTTCTCCATCTTTTGCAGAATCTAGTTTTTTGAATCATATAGTCTAGGAAACCTCAACTAAAACAATAACGTTTTTTCTTTAAATTTAGACTTAAGAATTAAACATTATATTTTAATTTATTTTTGTTTGATCCATTATTTCATTAGCAATCAATACCTCGTCAAGAATTGGCTTTCTTGTTATAAAAGTTGCTTTCTTGTTATAAAAGTTGTTTGACATTGATATATTATTTGTTACAATAGTACTTTTAGTCAAACAACCAAAATTTTAAAGATAATTTTGTATAGGAAACTAATAAGAAATATAGACATATACTCACACCATGATTGATCTCTTTTTTGAATCAAAGGTATAAATGAAGAAAACACTCCTTTTGAGTACTTTGCAATTTTTGAAAAATATTGTCATCATGTCATGAACGTTTTTCTTTACCATTTTTCAATTGTTTCAAGAAATCAAGGTTCAATCCTGATAGAATCTACCAAAGGCTAAACTTGGAAGACTTTGAGAAATAAATAAGATGAACTGATTTGCATGACAAGGCCCATGGATATATATCATCTAGTGTTATTTTTACATGTTGATAAAGACTTAAGTCCAATTTAAAGATAACATGATAAGTCCAAATTCTTGTGATCAAGAAGAAGCATTGATATGCTGAAGTTTAATTAGTTTTCGGGCTAAATAGTTGCTTAAGCATAATTTATAAATTATTAATGTAATTTTTGAATTTCTTTTTATTTAAGTAATTCATATTTTTTTAGGTCAGTTTTTAGTGTTTTAAGGCTTCATAAATCATAATGATAGTTAGTGAGTTAGTAGGGAGTCAATTCTAGTGAAAAATAAGTGTTAACGAAAATTTATTTCTTAGTGGAGTCTTAGTGAAAATTTATTACTTGTTTTCTATCTAAGCTTATAAATAAGAACTTTTTGTAAGATTTCAAAGCGGAGTATGAAATTAATTATAATTTGGATATTTTTTCAATTGAGAGGATTGTCTCTCTCTAAGTTATTATGAACTACTTTTGATTTTTATTCTTGAATTTCCTAATTCAAAGTGACAAATCTTTCTTAACTTATCAATCTTTAGGGATTGTGGCATTGTTGATGGAGGACCATCCACAGAGAGCTTGCACTTGAAGACCATTGGACCTTTAACTAGGTCCATGGTTAGGAAGCTAGAGAAGGCTTCTATAGAGGAAGTGTTTCTTAGACATATGCTCTATATGAGCATTGAGTATGATTCCACTTTTTAATCTCATAGTCTCTATTATACATACCTTGCATAATACTATATATATAGTAGATACTTGTATAAGTTTATTTTTACCTTTGTATTTGTAAAACATCTTTATCTTTATTTGTAGGTCATATACCCTTAGGATTTTAGGGTATGTTACTTGGAGACTTTTACTTCATTTGACCTTGTGTTAAGGGTAATAGATTTTCATATTTTTAGTTTTAGTAGTGGGGTAGCAAATAGTAAATGTGTAGGTGAAGCTAGTAATTGGGCCCTAGTGGACCTAGGTCAAATTTTACATATTAAGCTTGTTTTTCTCTATTTAAATCCAAGGAATTAATTTAGCTAGGTATCACCATTATTTGGTGAACCTAATTAAACCAATTTCAAGATTTTTTTATTGGATTAGATTAAGGAAAACAAGTATGGCCGCCCACTTCTCCTTTGGCCGAAGTTACTTGCTTAGCTTCTCAAATACACTTGTCTCTTAGCTTGTCAAGGGGACAAGGTGACACTTGGCACTCTATGATTGACTCTTCTAGATCTAAGTGTCCCTTCTTTGTCTCGTAGGAGACAAGGTGACACTTGGCACTCTATGATCGGCTAATCTAGATTTAAGTGTCCCTACCTTGTCTCTACCTTATCTAGCTTGCACTACAAACTTCTCCACCATGGTATATAGGTTGTTCCACTTGTAAAACTCACTTTTGATGCATATATGAGATTTTGACTGAGATTTCTTCTCTGAATTCTCTCTCTCAAAAGTCTAAATGCTCTATTTGATTTACTTCCAATTTTCTTATCCTCTTCCTAAGAGTGTGGTGAGAGTTGAAGTGATTTATCTTCTACCTTGAGGTGACACCACTTGAAGAGAGTTTCTCATCTTTGAAGGTTAAACCAGAGGTCTCTACCTCTATTGGAGATCTTGAAGAAGCTTGAGGAAGTGTCAAGAATAAGAACTATTATTATATATTTTGCTAAAAACTTATTTGATGTAAAACCTAAGCCTACCTTTTAATAGCTTTAATTTCTCTTTGAAAGAAAATTTTTTCAACCGTCTACCTTAAATTCTACCCATCAATTAGAGATGAAGATATCAAAATCAACATGTTGCATGCAACAATTGTTACATCAAAATATAAGAGATTAATACTAAGGAGTGAGAATAGGTTAAACCTTAAACATGAGTTATAGTCTGATTGTTTGAAGTCTAACATGACTTGACCTATTAATAAATATGTCAGATTTAAACTTTAAAAAAATCTATTTATTTAAAAAGGCTTAGCTTATACTTAAAAAAATATCTCTTAAACTTAATAGACCATCCTATTTATCTATATCATATAATACAAAAATATAATATACATATTATATTATTAACAATATAATTAAATAAATTTATAGTAGAAAAATTAAATTATTAATATTTTTTTCATTTTTAGTAAATTAAATGTTGCACATTCTCTATTCATATGAAATCAAGAAATAAAAAATAAAAAGTCTAACAATCACATCTTTACTTGCTCTTTTATTTTATTTTCATTTTTGTTTGTTTATAATATTCTAAATATAGGAAGTATTTAGAAATTTTTTAATAAAATTATTTTCTTTCACTATACCAATGCCTGAACATATGCATAATGTATACGAGTTGTTCCTCTTACAATAATTTTTTGTTTTTATTTTAAATTTTAAATTTTTAATAATGATAGAATAACCTATTTTTCTATCACAAAATTTTTAAAAAGACTTGCATAGATATTTAAAAATAGATTTTATTGACTTGCTTAAAATTAAATTTATTGATAAATTTAACATTATTAATGTAAAATAGATTTTTAAATAAACTAATAGATCAAATCAAACTTTTAAAATTTTTAAAATAAATATGACATATATATTGAAAGTTTAATCTGAGATGACCTATTTACATTTCTAATTGCCTGAATTTCTTTTTAGCTAGAGTGTTGCTATCGTGACTAGGGATGACAAATAAACTCATACTTGTGGGTAATATCTGAACTTGTCCCGAGTTTGACCAGGAATGCCCGATTTGACCAGGTACGAGTACAAGTAAAACTCGAAATATTAAACCGGGCACAAGGATGGGGACGGGTATATACTTACTCGCCCCATCCTCGTCCCCATCCCCATCCCCAGTTTGATATCCATCCCCGATTTGATTGTTTTAAAGAATTTTAATATTTAATTATGTGTGACTGTTTATTATGATGTGAAACATTTGTGGTTGTTTAATTATTAAGAAATCTCTTGATTAAAATATGAGATAGACAAACAACTCAATTAAAATTGTAATATAATGGAAAGATAAACTAAAAATATTGTGTGTTTCTTTTTTTGCAAAAGAAAATTAATTAATTTTTGACTTGTACAGATACGGGTATACCTGATACTCGATGGGGAAGGGGATGAGACGAAAATTACATACCCAACGAGTACGGAAAAGGGGATGAGAATGGATTTAAAACATGGGGACAGGAACGAGTATCATGAAATCTATACCCAACCCGCCCTGTTGCCATGCCTAATTGTGACCAATTGAAAATTATCTTTGTTGCATCACATGTCCACCAAGATTCAAATTTCCAAACAGAAACAATGGTAAATAATTTTGTATAGGAAAAAAAAGATTCAAATTATCTTTGCTGCATCACACACACACACACTTACTTATATCTATTAATTAATATTGGATTTTTAGACACACATACACACTCTTACTTATATCTATTAATTAATATTGGATTTTTAAAATTTATAAGAATTAATTCGATTGTAAAAAAAAATAATTCTAAATTCAGATTTATATAAAAAAAATTGAAAAATTGAACATACACACAGACACACCTTTATTTCACTTTGTTTAATATAATTAACTAACAATAAATTCCTAAACTAGAGTGGACGGTCAAGCTAAGCTAACCATGGTTCACTTGAACCATGGTTAAGCTTAGCTTGCTCCACAAGCTACCTACTTTTATAAATTCCTAAACCTCACTCTTGTACTCACTTTTGAGCATATGAATATTCAAAATTTTTCTCTAAAATTCTCTCTCTCAAGAGTCTCAATTCCATGGAGAAGAAGCTTCTCCCCTAAGCTTCTCAACAAAGGAATTCCTCCTTTGTTCTTGGTTCCTTAAGTTTCTTCCTCTTTAAGGAAGAAACCGAACCTCCTTGAGTTGCTTCAACAAGCTTTGAAGCTTGTAACTTTGCTTCCGCCATTGAAGAGTCAATCCTCAAGAGCTAGATTGGACGCATGGATGGATCTTGAAGAAGAACAACAATCACTTCTCCAAGTACTTCCATCATTAGCCCTTTACCGTATGGGGCATGGATATTTTAGGGCCATTCCCCTGGCTAAAGGACAGGTGAATTTCTCTTGGTTGTAGTGGATCCTTTCACGAAGTGGATAGAGGCAGAACCATTAGCTGACATCACAACTAACAATGTGCAAAAATTTCTCTAGAAAAATATCATCACTCACTTTGGCATTCCCTATGCATTGATCACAGACAATAGGTTACAATTCACGGATCAACGCTTTAATGAATTCTTAGAAGGATTGCATATCAAACATAGGATGACATTCGTGGAACATCCCCAAAGAAACAGACAGGCTGAAGCTGCAAACAAGTCATCCTGAAGGAGTTAAAAAGGTGATTACGACAAGCTAAGGGAAGTTGGTCAGAACACCTGCCAGAAATTTTGTGGGCATACAGGTGCACCCCCCAAGCCTCCACCAAAGAGACCCTTTTTCCGGTTAAAATACGAAACGAACGCCAGTAGAAATTGGAGAGACTTCATTAAGGCGACAAAAATTTAGGGAAGACAACAATGGAGAAGCATTAAGCATAGCGTTAGACTTGGTTGACGAAGTTAGGGACCGAGCCCTAATTAATATGGAAGCATGCCGGACGATACTGGCCAGGCAATTTAAAAGCAAGGTCAAGCACTGGGAATTTCAACTAGGGGATTTGGTTTGGAGAGTCACAGGAAAAGCAAGAAAGAATCGATCATAAGGCAAGTTGGCTCCAAACTAGGGTGGCCCCTTCAGGATACTAAACAACTTGAAGAATGTGGCATATAAACTTGAAGAACTCACTGGGAATATCATCCCACGAGCATGGAATGCATCCCATTTGAAGCATTATTATAGTTGAACCGACAAAGTGTATTCATAGGTGCACTCTTTTCCTACCTCAGATTTTATCCTTTTAAAAGAATATGAAAGAGGTTTTACCGACGAGGTTTTTAAGGAGGCACCAAATTAATGAAAATCTTTATTCGTCATCCCCAATTTCTACTTAAAATACCCTATTTACACAAAGTTAATCTTCGTACAATGCTTTATTCCCTCTCAGGTAGCACTGGCCAAGGTTAAATACCGAATACTCTTCCCAAGCTCATGCACTTGAGCTAGGATGATTAAAGGTTTCCCTCCTGGGTACCACCCAATCGGGCAAGATTGAATACCGAACACTCTTCCTAAACTCATGCACTTGGGCTAGGATGATTAACGGTTCCCTCTCGAGTACCACCCACTCGACCAAGGTTGAATACCGAACACCCCTCCCAAGTTCATGCACTTAGGCTAGGATGATTAAAGGGTTCCCTCCTAGGTATCACCCACTCAGCCAAGGTTGAATACCGAACACCCCTCCCAAGCTCATGCACTTGGGCTAGGATGATTAAGGGTTCCCTCCCGAGTACCACCCATTCGGCCAAGGTCGAATACCGAACACCCCTCCCAATTTCATGCACATGGGCTAAGATGATTAATGGGTTCTTTCTCGGGTATCACCCACTCGGCCAAGGTTGAATACTTAACATCCCTCCCGAGTATCATCCACTCGGCCAAGGTTGAATGTTGAACACCACTCCCAAACTCATGCACTCAGATGATCAAGGACTCCTTTTGGGTACCACCCACTTGGCTCGAACAAAAGCGAACAAAAATACTCATCCTAATCTTACCTGAAGAGACTACAATCCAAACGCAAACGAGATGTGTACCTTATATATAAAAAATAAAATAAAAAAATGCACACATATACAACTACTTAGCAATAACAACTTCAATTTGAAAGAAAAAACACAAGGATGCAATACAAAATAGATTCTCATTAAGTTTGGCAGTTGCTTGGGTATTGACAAAATAAATAACAACATTCAAAGCTCCAGTACACATAAACCAACAAGGTTCAAAAAGTAAAACATTACACCTGATCCCACAAAAAATAAAAAGTCAACCTTCCCACCTAAGGCTTCTACAAAACAGCCAAGAAGAGGGAACCTGGTCCATCTCACATACCAGAAACTGTGTTGTCATCACCATTGCCATACTGGGTCTCCTTGTCATCCTAGCAGGTTGTGCCGGGATCCTCTCCGCTACTCGAACGAGCAGGGGCAACATCATCTGGCTCAACATCCTCGGGAATCTTAGTAAAATCCATATAAGTGCCCTTGTAGAAATCCTTGGTCACCTTGAAGGTGAAATCAAAAGGCACACGATATAAATAGGTAGCTTGTCGGACAACATGCATGAAACCTGCCTCATGCTCATGCACAATCTGATCTTCACACTCCTTGCGAAGATCCCTCAATGCTGTAGTAGCTTCTTCTTTGGCTTTGGCCTTGTGACCTAAGGCCTCCTTCACCTCCTCGACCCTCATCCTCTCGGCCACTTCGGCAGCCACCACTTGTCCCTCCATGTCGGCCAAAGCCTCCTTAAGCTTAGCAACCTCGAACTTAAGTTGAAGCTTTTCAGCTGAAGTCGCAGCATAAGCCTTGACGGAGTGTTGCAATGAACGTTGGGTTTCGTCTAAAGAGCTCTTCAAACTCCTTGCTTCAGGTATTGGCTACAAAGCCAACTTTCGGAGGATTGCCAAAGTGCACACTTGTAGTTCACAAGCCATGGCCCACTAAGCCGAGGGACTAGCAGAGTTAAGCATCCGATGACCCCCCTCAGACAGCAAATCAGGAGCCATCATCCGAGAAGGTCGAACTTCCTGTGCCAAGAAGTCTCGAGCAATAAAAGCCAAAGGAATGGTCAGGTTCAAATGGGATCCTTCGATTCGTCAACTTTTGTGCAGCCTCGAACCATCCTCACTTGGTCGGGAGGACTCATCGCTTTTTCTTTTCCCTTTGTCCTTTTTCTTCTTAGTCTAAGCCTCAGGTATGGGGAAATATCGAGGAGGGGAGCGTGCTTCAACAACCACTGCAGCCCCATCTACAACCACACTTCAGTGGTCCTCCGAAAGTGCATTGGTCAGGGCACGATTCCTAATGGCCTGCCTATATGAAAGCTCTAAACCCTTCTGTGCCATAAAGCCTGTAACACAACAATAATAATTAGGTTGACACATAGATATAACTAGCAGAAAGTTAGCATGTACCATTTAAATCATAACATGGTCGGGAAGACTTGGGTAATAAAACTAGAAATCTAGTCGGGATCTCTCGAGGCAATGTGTTCAACACCGCCAGGGCCGTGGTCTCAAAGGGAGTAAGCATATCTATCGGGTATTCATCATATTTGCGGGGCACCCTTGTCCAATAAAAGGGGAACATGGGGGTTCCCTCCTAATCATAAAAGTAGTAGTTCCTCCCAACTATCAGGTCAATCATCACCTTCAAGAAGCCAGATTTGAATCCTTTAAACGAAGATGTAAATGGCTTGAATAGACATCGTTCTACATGCCTTATTAGAGACACCCATTTCATAGTCTTGGTGGAAGGGCAGGTAAAAAAAAATACAAAAATAGCCCAATGGTTGGCTTGATGTAGTGATATTTACAAAGGAATCAGAATGCTTGCATTACCGCCTATCCATTCGGATGAAGCTGAGTTGGCACCAAGTTTAAAACCCAGAGTACACCCATATGGAAGTCTTCAAAGGGAGGGACACACCGAGATCCCTAAACACACACTCATACATATAGAAAATATCACCTTGGCCTCCTTGCTTTTCGAGGAAGACCTTGTCGGGCTCACCAGGGCCTTTGGACCTACAATAGTGAAACATTATTGGTTAAGGGTCTGTATCCTCCTAACGAGTTAATCGACACCTCTTGAGTAAGCTTTCAACGACGACCCTCTCATAAAAATGGGAGTAATAGGTCGCCACCTCCCCGTCGACCCATTCATATCCCGGAACTTCACAGGGGGGAACTTTTGCTTGTAATCTTGTGGATCCATCTCGACGTCAGGAAGCCCCAACCTAAAGGAGTCACCAATGCTCTCCCTTGCATTACTCATTGTGAGCCGCTTCGACAAACTCACAGACACTTCAACCTCCCCGACATCGACCGAACTCCTAGTGCCTAACGAAGACCCCATAGATAAGCCCAATTTCTCGACTATAGCCATATGTACCCCGAAAGACCCAACCACGCTACGCACACAGACATACCTTAACAAAAGAAGGAAAAGAGCATAACGAGAAGAAAATGATATCTCGGTACAGAGAACACGCGCGAAGAAAGGCAATTAAACCCCTTTTATATATAGATACCCAAGAGGCAACCAAAAAAGACTTGTATGAATAAAATAAATGAACAAATTCCCAACGTTATGCAACTTTATGATAGTGGCGCAACTAATGCACCTTCACACCGCCTTAGTACGACAAATACCAGATAATGAGGCATGAAGAGACTCTTTGATATTTGCAACACCCACGTGACCCTGAACACAAACCGACTCGGCCATCCAATCACATGAGTACTCGACCATGCAACCACGCATGAAGCACATCACCTTTTCGGCTAGATGAGCATCCAAGTGCTCCTTTGAGAAACCCACTTATGTACAAAAAGGCACCTTTTCGGCCAAATGAACATCCGAGTACTCATTTGAGAATCCCACCCACACACGAAAAGACACCTCAGCCACATGAGCATCTGAGTACTCCTTCGAGAAGTAGGAAGTGACTCAGAGTTTTTGTTAAAAGATTAATAATGACGGTCAATTGGGAGTATTCCACTATATGCGGATATTCCTTTCTTTTTGCTTTATGCGAAGGATAGATGAAGTTCAGGTTGAAAACAAATGAAACAAAATAATATATATATATATATATATATATATATATATATATATATATATATATATATATATATATATATATAACGCGGACACCCAATGAAGTTAGGATAGGCGGTCCATTTTTATGACCCATGAGATTCTAAAAGTTAAAGCCAATACTAGCCTATTGTTCAAGTGTGGACTAACATGGATACAATTGGTTTTGAAAGAATCGAGAAATTATATTTGCACAAAAAGACACCCTTTTGGTCATACTAGCATTCAAATACTCCAAACCTGTCTATTCATGAAAACGAATGCCGATGTTACCAACCTACTCCATTATGTCTCATTTTTATGCCATACACCTTGGTTTAAATGTCACATTAATTTGGTTTTCCCGCCTCCTATATCCCAACGTGTGCATGTATTAAATTTCACCAATTTGCTACAATTTTTTAATGCACCATTTGGTCGACTAATAACACATACATACTTTACAAACACCTAGCCATAGGAGTACGCACCATTCGGTCACCTAGCATCACATGCACACTTTAAAACATCTAGTCGCACATAGGAGGATGCACTATTCGGCCTCCAGTTGTTACGAGACCCTCCTATCCAAACATACACTCATCCAAAACAAATATAGTTGGCCATTCTTGTAGCCAAAATTCTTCTTGAGGATAAGGCCTCCTAAGACATACCCCACGAATGTGACCCAACCAAATCCCTTCGTCTTACATCCTCGAGCTTGGGGGGAAGTGTATTGGAGAACCTTCTACTATTAGAATTATCCTGTCTTAATCAAGGTTAAATAATAAAGGTCCACATTAATCCTAACTAGAACATAAAACCTAGATTACTAGGCTCTGGAGTCAAAAGGCCTATCAGGCCCAAGTATGTCACTATAAATACGATATTGATGGGACATGAAAGGTAGGTATGATTATTTAATGCTATAGTATTTATTGTTCTGCACCGAGTACTGACTTAAGCGTCAGAAAACATCAACGTAAAAGAAGATCAAGTGTTAGAGAACATCAACATAATAGTGTTTCCTAGCAAGAATAGTTTTAATATTCAAAAATCTAAAGATGTTTAGAAAAAATCTTTATGTAGTTGTCACGCCAATCATATTTGTAAGTAAATTATTATTTTTATGATATTATTTATACATATTATAAAAGATATATTTTATTTTTTGTATACATAATTTTTTTAAACTATTTTATTTTTATTTAATAAATAAAAATAATTTTTAAATATCTTTAAATAAGTATTTCTAAATGAATATAAAAGTATAAAATGTCTTGATCACTTGTTAAATTATAAATAAATTGTTTTTAAACAAATTAATATCTTAGAAATCACATAAAAATTAAGATCGAGAATGTTAAAAATAACGTGACACGAATTACGATGAGCCAAAATCCCACAATCATATTATCTAAAAAATAATTATTCAATCCAATGGAATGCTGAATTTATTTATTTTTTTTGATCAAGAACTTATTTTGTTTTTTGATCAAGATGGAATGCTAAATTGAATGCGAACATGGGATGGAAATTGCGCAGATGTTATATAGAATGGTTGAGGTGGTTTGAAATTGAATCAGGAATCTGACTGAGTTGTTGAGTGGACTTTTCTCATTCATTTTGTCTTCTTCTGTCAGATCTCTTTGGATTAGTGTCTAATTCTTACTCTTCTTGGATGCTTTCATTCTTCATTCTTTTGTGTCAGAATCTGATCTCTGCACGTGGGTTCTCTGCCTCTTTCTATATTTGTTTGTTTTGTGTTTCAGTTTGCTGTTTCTGTGTGACGGTGCATAGCACATTTTTACAATCAGATGGGTTTAAATACTTTAAACTCTTGTTATATCATATATGCCCTCATGTTTTGAAATCTGAACTGAATCAGTGAAACTTGGAGTGGAGGGTTCTTTGTTCTTTTCTCAAATTCAACTTTCACACAACTCTATTAATGATGATTCAGGGGGAAAACTAATTCATCGGTTCAAACTAGGTATACCAAGAAATGATTGTTATAATGCTGTTATACGGTGACATGTCTATTTTACTTGTGTAATTGTGTTTTCTTCTATGGCAACAGAGCATGGTATAAGATCTAAAGCTTAATTTTTGCTTGTTAAATAAGAGTGTTTTGGTCCAATGTCATGACAAGAGTGCGCGGAAAGTAGCAACTGTTGTGTATTCTAGCATTGGTCTTGTTGAAAAGTCCAAATTGGCAGCTGAAAGCAGAAATCAATTTTGGCAGAAATCAAACTTTGAAAAGTCAAAATTGGAGGCTTGGCAGAATGCAAAATCAAATTTGGCAGGCAGACCACCGAATTCCAAATTGGAGGCACCGAATTTGGAGCGTTCACACTGCAATCGTTCCTTATAAATAGCAAGCCCCTCCATTCATTTTTGTATCCAACGAAAGCAAATACTTAGCAAAGCGTTTGTATAGAAAAATTGAGAGAGAAGTTCTTAATTTTTCTGGGTATAGTTGGGTCATGGGTTGTGAGTGGTTGTGAGTATTTTGAGAGATTGTGAGTGTTTTGTAAACACTATTTATATTTCCCTTTTCAGTAAAATATCTGCAGCAGCCCGGAGACGTAGGCAGAGTTGGCCGAACTCCGTTATCAATTTTGTGTGTGCTATTAGTCCACAATTATTTTTGCTCCATTCTCAAATCTGAAGTTACGGGAAAGATCAGCGTAATTTTTCCTAACAACTGGTATCAGAGCTGGTTGTTTCTGTTAAACTTTGGCAAGAGTACTATTCATGTGAATAGTATTTTTCGTGAATAGTACTATTCACGTGAATAGTGAATAGCTCATCGAAATTGCTGGAGAGAATACTGTTCATGTGAATAGTATTTTGTGAATAGTACTATTCACGTGAATAGTGAATAGTGTAAATTGGTCAACGTTACCAATTTGTCGGCAGAAGCGATCCGAGAAGTCAGATTTGAGTGGGAGCAATGGCGGCAGATGAAGGAAAGGTGAAAATTGAAAAGTTCGATGGTGCGGACTTTAGCTTTTGGAAGATGCAGATCGAAGATTACCTGTACCAGAAAAAGCTACATCAACCTCTCGAAGGAAAGAAACCAGAGGGCATGAAGGATGATGAATGGTTCCTTCTTGATAGACAAGCCCTTGGAGTTATCCGCTTGACATTATCTCGTAATGTTGCTTTCAACATTGCAAAGGAAAAGACCACAGTGGGTCTTATGACGGCTCTTTCCAGTATGTATGAAAAGCCGTCAGCCTCAAACAAAGTTCACTTGATGAGGCGGTTGTTTAACTTGCGGATGGCGGAAGGCGCATCAGTAGCGCAACACTTAAATGAACTCAGTACAGTCACAACCCAGTTGAGTTCAGTTGGAATTGAATTTGACGATGAAGTACGAGCATTGATACTTTTGTCTTCTCTACCAGAAAGTTGGAATGCTACTGTCACAGCTGTGAGTAGCTCATCGGGAAGCAATAAGTTGAAATCAGATGATGTTCGTGATCTGGTTCTCAGTGAAGAGATCCGACGGAGAGAGTCGGGTGAATCCTCAACCTCTTCAGTATTACATACAGAGTCAAGAGGGAGGGCTCCAACCAGAGGAAATGGACGTGGAAAATCAAGGGATAACAGGTCCAAATCCAGAAATCATCGTAGTTCTAACAACTCAAAAACTATCAAGTGTTGGAACTGTGGGCAGACCGGGCACTACAAAAATCAGTGCAAGAATGCACCGAAGAATCAGGAGGCGAAAGCAGAGGCAAATATTGCTTCTACCTCAGGAAGAGATGATGCATTAATATGCTCTTTGGAGAGCAAGGAGGAGTCTTGGGTGTTAGACTCTGGAGCATCTTTCCACGCTACTTCGCAGAGAGAATTCTTCGAGAATTATGTTCCCGGAAACCTTGGTAAAGTCTACCTTGGTAATGAACAATCTTGTGAGATTGTTGGTAAAGGTGTAGTGAAGATTAAGCTAAAAGGGTCTGTATGGGAATTGAAGAATGTCAGACATATTCCCGACCTGACGAAGAACTTAATCTCAGTAGGCCAGTTGGCCAGTGAAGGCTACACAACGACCTTCCATGGTGATGATTGGAAGATTTCCAAGGGTGCAATGACGATTGCTCGTGGTAAAAAGAGTGGTACTCTTTACAAAACAGCAGGAGCGTGTCATTTAATTGCAGTTGCAGCAAATGACAATCCCAATTTATGGCACCAAAGACTTGGCCATATGAGTGAGAAAGGGATGAAGATCATGCACTCTAAAGGAAAATTATCAGGTCTTCAGTCAGTGGAAATTGACATGTGTGAAGACTGTATACTTGGAAAGCAGAAAAGAGTCAGCTTTCAGACAAGTGGAAGAACCCCAAAGAAGGAGAAACTCGAGCTTGTTCACTCCGATGTGTGGGGTCCAACGACTGTCTCATCTATTAGTGGGAAGCAATACTTCGTGACTTTTATTGATGATCACTCTCGGAAAGTATGGGTATACTTTCTAAAACATAAGTCAGATGTATTTGAGGCTTTCAAGATATGGAAAGCCATGGTTGAAAATGAGACAGGATTGAAGATTAAAAAGCTCAGAACCGACAATGGTGGTGAATATGAAGACACCAGATTCAAGAAGTTCTGTTATGAGCACGGAATCAGAATGGAAAGAACCGTGCCTGGTACACCGCAACACAATGGTGTAGCTGAGCGGATGAACCGAACGTTGACTGAGAGAGCCAGAAGCTTGCGTATGCAGTCAGGCTTACCAAAACAGTTTTGGGCAGAAGCAGTCAACACAGCAGCATACTTGATCAACCGAGGTCCATCGGTACCATTGGAGTATAGAATACCAGAAGAGGTATGGAGCGGAAAGGAGGTAAAACTCACACATCTTAGAGTTTTCGGTTGCGTAGCATATGTGCATATCAGTGATCAAGGCAGAAATAAGCTTGATCCCAAATCGAAGAAGTGCACTCTCATCGGTTATGGTGAAGATGAGTTTGGCTATCGCCTATGGGATAATGAAAACAAAAAGATGATCCGCGGCAGAGATGTAATCTTCAATGAGAGAGTGATGTACAAGGACAGACATAGTACTGATGCCAGTAACTCAGAAAAGAGTAGGCCAGTATATGCAGAGGTGGATGATGTCCCAGAAAGTCCTATAGTTGAAACTCCTCAGCCAGAGGAATCAACAGAGCAAAGTTGTGAACAACAGTCAGACACACCAGAGCCTTCAACTTCAGCTCCTGTGAGGAGATCATCCCGGCCTCATGTACCTAACAGGAGATACATGAACTATATGTTGCTGACTGATGGAGGTGAGCCTGAAGATTATGATGAAGCATGTCAGGCCACAGATGCCAGCAAGTGGGAGCATGCCATGAAGGACGAAATGAAGTCTTTGATCTCAAATCAGACGTGGGAACTAGTTGAGTTACCCAGAGATAAGAAAGCACTTCACAACAAATGGGTGTATCGAGTAAAAGAGGAGCATGATGGCTCCAAAAGATACAAAGCTCGATTAGTAGTCAAAGGATTCCAGCAAAAGGAAGGAGTTGACTATACAGAGATTTATTCTCCAGTTGTGAAGCTCAATACAATCAGAACAGTGTTGAGCATTGTTGCTAGTGAAGAGCTCTACCTAGAGCAGTTAGATGTGAAGACTGCATTTCTTCATGGAGATCTAGATGAGGAGATATACATGCACCAACCAGAAGGCTTCTCAGAGAAAGGAAAAGAGAATATGGTGTGCAGGTTGAAGAAGAGCTTGTATGGTCTGAAACAAGCTCCAAGACAGTGGTACAAGAAGTTTGATGGCTTCATGCACAAAGAAGGCTTCCATAAGTGCAATGCTGACCACTGTTGCTACTTCAAGAGATATAAGTCCAGTTATATCATTCTGCTACTTTATGTTGATGATATGTTAGTAGCTGGTTTAGATATGGATGAGATAAGAAGCTTGAAGCAGCGATTGTCAAGAGAATTTGACATGAAGGACTTAGGTCCTGCAAAGAAGATTCTTGGAATGCAAATCACGAGAGATAAGCAAAGAGGGATTTTGCAGTTATCTCAAGCAGAGTACATCAACCGTGTTTTGCAAAGATTTAACATGGGCGACGCCAAGCCAGTTAGTACACCTTTGGCTAGTCATTTTCGCCTATCCAAGGATCAGTCTCCTCAGACGGAGGAAGAAAGATATTTTATGGCTAAAGTTCCATATGCTTCAGCCATTGGAAGTTTGATGTACGCAATGGTCTGTACAAGGCCAGATATTGGCCATGCAGTGGGAGTTGTTAGCAGGTTTATGTCGAATCCAGGAAAAGCTCATTGGGAAGCAGTTAAATGGATTTTGAGGTATCTACGAGGCACCACAGAAAGATGTTTGCACTTTGGTAAAGGCAAAATAAAGGTGCAAGGATATGTAGATGCAGACTATGGAGGTGAAGTCGATCACCGAAGAAGTACCACCGGTTACATTTTTACTGTTGGTACTACAGCTGTTAGTTGGATGTCGCAGGTACAGAAAATTGTCGCTTTATCCACTACAGAAGCTGAGTACGTAGCAGTGACAGAAGCCAGCAAAGAATTGATATGGCTTCAGGGTTTGTTAACAGAGCTGGGATTCATCCAAGAGAAGAGTGTTTTGCATAGTGATAGTCAGAGTGCAATACATCTGGCAAAGAATTCAGCATTTCACTCTAGGACAAAACACATTGATATTCGTTATCACTTTATCAGATCTCTGCTAGAGGATGAGGTGTTAACATTGAAGAAGATCTTAGGAAGCAGGAACCCAGTAGACATGTTGACAAAGGTGGTGACCATTGACAAACTGAAGTTGTGCTCAACTTCAGTTGGCCTGCTAGAGTAACAGACCAAGGAAGGCTGCTGCATTGATTAAAGTGTGAAGACAGATTGAAATCAGTCTTCAAGTGGGAGATTGTTGAAAAGTCCAAATTGGCAGCTGAAAGCAGAAATCAATTTTGGCAGAAATCAAACTTTGAAAAGTCAAAATTGGAGGCTTGACAGAATGCAAAATCAAATTTGGCAGGCAGACCACCGAATTCCAAATTGGAGGCACCGAATTTGGAGCGTTCACACTGCAATCGTTCCTTATAAATAGCAAGCCCCTCCATTCATTTTTGTATCCAACGAAAGCAAATACTTAGCAAAGCGTTTGTATAGAAAAATTGAGAGAGAAGTTCTTAATTTTTCTGGGTATAGTTGGGTCATGGGTTGTGAGTGGTTGTGAGTATTTTGAGAGATTGTGAGTGTTTTGTAAACACTATTTATATTTCCCTTTTCAGTAAAATATCTGCAGCAGCCCGGAGACGTAGGCAGAGTTGGCCGAACTCCGTTATCAATTTTGTGTGTGCTATTAGTCCACAATTATTTTTGCTCCATTCTCAAATCTGAAGTTACGGGAAAGATCAGCGTAATTTTTCCTAACAGGTCTGATTGAGGTAATGGTGTTTAAGTCTTGTTTATGTGTTTATCAACATCAGTTGTTGTTCTTTATGGATTACTGATTCCTTTGGTTTTTATTGATTTTTTTTTCAGTGATTTAATGTACTGCTGTTAATCCGTTATTATTCTTTGACTTCCGTAGTTAAACTAGGATTGATAATTTTGGATCAAGTGGTTTGTTGGAGTTGAATGAGCCACAGTGCGTGACTGATATGCTTGTTTGGTTTCTGTAGTAGATAGGAAGCCGATGCCATCTTCAACTTTTTTAAGCATTCTAGGATCTTATTGACTATTATTAAAATCATTATTATCTGGGGGAAAAAGATCATGAAACTAACAGAAACTTGATTTCTTGCCAAGTGGTTTAGAGTGGCTCTTGAAACTTGTGGGTTCCAAGAGTCCTATTTTGTCACTTGTTAGTGATTCTCTATGATAAATATTGATAACCGACTATTTTGAAAAAAATATTAATTTGTTGGGTTTATCATTCTTTAATATATGAGTTAAGAGAGGAGGTCACAAGTTTCCATATTCATGATGTTTAGTTTATTGCTTTTCCAGAGATAGTTGATTATTTCTCGGACAATGAACAACCAAGATGAAGGACCTGTCACCCAGCCAGAAAAAAGCAGGATTGCCCCTATGGCAATCGTGTTGGTGGTGCTATGTGGATTTTCTTTCTATATGAGTATACTCTTTTGTTCTGAGAAGAACAAATTTCTGTTAATTTACAGCCAAAAATCCATTGAAAACCGCGAGGAGTCATCAATAAGACCTCTGCAAATTAAATACATGAGTTTTCCTGAATGCAGCATTGACTTTCAAGATTACACTCCATGCACAGATCCAAGGGTAAAATTACTAATAGTCCATATTTTTATGCTATATGACTTGTAGAAGAAAGTTTCCTTGTTATGTATGTATGCTTTAATTAACAGAGATGGAAGAAGTATGGCTCCTATCGGCAGACTCTCTTGGAACGCCATTGCCCTCCAAAATTTGAGAGGAAAGAATGCTTAGTTCCTCCCCCAGACGGATATAAGCCTCCAATTAGATGGCCAGAGAGCAGAGATGAATGTTGGTACAGGTATAATATAGATGTATTATAAGTTAACAACAAAAGGTTTGCTTAATTTAAATTTCCTGTAAATGTAATTGACATTTTGTCACTCCTTCATGTCATCTGTTATGTCTAATTTCAGCAATGTTCCAAATGAGTGGATTAACAAGCAGAAGTCCAATCAGCATTGGTTGAAAAAGGAAGGGGAGAAATTCACCTTTCCTGGTGGGGGTACTATGTTCCCCAATGGTGTTGGTAAATATGTTGATTTAATGCAAGATCTAATCCCTGAAATGAAAGATGGGACTATCCGAACTGCCATTGATACTGGTTGTGGGGTGAGTTTTATATTTTCTCCTTTCCTTTAATTATATAGGGATTGGCCTGCAAATAATAATTTCCAGATTTCCTTCATTAACTATAAATTTCTAGTTTAACTACACATGCTGATTCCATTAGTGGTGCCTTTTTAACTGCTGCACATATATATTTTAAAACCAATTTACTTTATACCTGAAAACAGAATCAATTAATTTTAGTTGTGCAAGTAAAACACCCATCCATTAAGAGGGTTAGGAGGGGGAACGGGGCATTAAAATACTATGTATTCTTCACCTACATCACTGTTCTTGTATCTTTTTGATACTAAACTAAGGGTTTGGGAAGTGCCAGTAATATGATTCCTATTTCATTACTCTAATTCTGATCGAGTCCTATTACTCAAGCATGTTATAGACAAGAGTTACACCAGTTAATCCACATAACTCCACTTTAGGTTGCTAGCTGGGGTGGTGACTTGTTGGATCGTGGGATTCTAACTCTTTCTCTTGCACCAAGAGATAACCATCGAGCTCAGGTTCAATTTGCTCTGGAGCGTGGTATCCCTGCAATTCTTGGTGTCATTTCTACACAGAGACTTCCATTCCCATCAAACTCCTTTGATATGGCTCATTGCTCCAGATGCTTAATCCCATGGACAGAGTTTGGTACCTTTTTCTATGGATTTTGAAATTTAGTATTTAAATAGAATTTATTCCTGTTTATGCAACAGTTTCTAGTGATCGGTATGTAGCTGCTTAAATTTTTAAATTTCATGCATCTGCTGTAAATACATTGTTTCTTTGAAATCAGGGTGATAACTTGTTTTCAATGAGCACCTGGAATTTTAGATCTTAGTTGGCAACTTTTTACTACTTTGCTTTTAGTAAAGGTGAAGCCACCACTATTCGAGTTGTTGTTTCTTGTCCTGATAAGCGTGATTGTTTTATAAAATGGTAAACAGTATACCCTTGAACTAGATCCCACATGCCTGTCAAGTTCATTCTAATCTTACCTCATCGATGATTTGTTTTTTGTTTTCTGCTAATCTTTTCTGCTTTGAGTTGAGAAGTCCACTCTAAAATTCTCGTTCTTTTTGACGGGTATCTGATCTTAGGCGGTATTTATCTCCTTGAAATACACCGGATTGTTCGTCCTGGAGGATTTTGGGTCTTGTCTGGTCCACCCATTAATTATAAGCGCAGGTGGCGTGGATGGAACTCCACTGTTGAAGCACAAAGATTAGATTATGAGAAGTTGCAGGAATTGCTTACTTCATTGTGCTTCAAAATGTACAAGATAAAGGGTGATATTGCTGTATGGCAGAAGGCTTCAGATAACAATTGTTATAATAAGCTAGCTAGAGATACATATCCACCTAAATGTGATAACAGCCTTGAACCAGATTCAGCTTGGTATACTCCTCTTCGTGCCTGTATTGTGGTTCCAGATCCTAAGTTTAAAATATCAGGTCTGTCATCCATTTCTAAGTGGCCTGAACGGTTGCACGTTACACCAGTACGGATTTCAATGGTTCATCGTGGGAGTGCTAGTGCTTTCAAACATGATGACAGTAAGTGGAAAAAGCAGACTGCGTATTACAAAAAGTTGATTCCTGACCTTGGGACTAACAAGATACGAAACATAATGGACATGAATACAGTATATGGAGGTTTTGCTGGAGCCTTGATTGATGATCCTGTGTGGGTCATGAATGTTGTCTCATCATATGCTGCCAATACACTTCCTGTGGTTTTTGATCGAGGCCTAATTGGAACCCTCCATGACTGGTAATTTGGAAATATATTGAATATGAACCATAAGGCTTTTTGGTCATGAACATACTTTTGTCTTGTAAGATCTGATGTTGATTTGATTTTTTATGGTAGGTGTGAAGCTTTTTCAACATATCCTCGAACCTTTGACCTACTTCATCTTGATGGACTCTTCACTGCAGAAAGCCACAGGTGATTATGAGTCTGTTTGAATATTAAGCTTAAAAGCGTTTTTTAGAGTTTTTATATTGAAAAATACTGTTTATTTTTAGTAATGAAGTTCTCAAAGTGCTTGTAGCTAGTATCCAAATAGACTTTATGTCAACTCATTTTCATAGACTACCAATTGATAATTTAATAACATATAATACTGAACATAGAAATCACACACAATACATCAATACATTAGTTGTCCAAGCGACTAAAGTCTGCAACAAATAATATTTTCTGTTTAGGAACTGCAAATAATAATATACTCGCCTAACTATATATCCTACTATAAGATATACTCCTAATACATAACTTCCATAAGTTATTTTATATAAATTACATTCATCAGGCAGTTTCTAAAATTTTTAAAATTTATTGTATCTTTGACAATGTATTCCATATTTTTTCTGGTAATATGTTCTAATTACCAGAGTAACACAATGACTTATCTAATCCTTTTCAAGTATTAGAATATTTAGTTTAATCCGATAGAAATGACATTAGTTGACTTACAACAACAACAACAAAGCCTTATCTCACTAGGTGAAGTCAACTACATGGATAATTCATTCAGTTCAATTAAGACCAACATTTTAGAGATGTTATTTAATATTTACCTTGTGATCCCTCTTGAGTACTTTCTCCAATATCCTTCTTGGCCTCCCTTTCCTCTTCACTGAATTAAAAACCATATAATCTACATCGAATTGAACTGCATATTTAACTTGAACTTTATATTATTTGTATTAATGGCTCACACTAAACTTATGTTCTTAAATATGCCCGAACTGCTTTGACAATGATTGTTACATGGTAGGTGTGAAATGAAGTATGTGTTGCTGGAAATGGATCGAATCTTACGACCTAGTGGGTATGCAATCATTCGTGAATCTAGTTATTTTACGGATGCTATCACAACCATTGCTAAGGGTATGCGTTGGGAATGTCGTCAAGAAGATGCTAAGAATGATAGTGACATTCAGAAGATATTAATATGCAAGAAAAAGCTATGGTATTCATCCAACCAGAGTTCAAGATGACAAATTATGGAACTTGCACAGTGACATTTGCTCTTGATGAATAAAAAATTCATGGAATAATAGTCACACTTACTTTTCCACATCATGTTTAGGCATAATCATAAGAGATTCAAGTATCCTTTTAATATATGTTGATTAAAAGATTTATCATGTTAATACTAATGGGATTTCCTCTTTATGAGGAGAAAAAAAGGAGAGATAAATAATAGCAAATGGAAAGAAAGGTACGAAAGATTTTTAAGGAACTTAATGAAAAAGAGAAGGAGAAAAACTCTCCTTAAACTATGGCCATATTTTATTACACATGTTGGCTATAAAAGTTGTGCATGTTTTCATTTCTATTAACATGTGCAAGAGAAACCAAAATGTAGAAAGTTTTGAGAGAGAGATAATATCATTGTTTGTAGGTGAAAGATAAATTCTTTCGAGAGAAAAATCTAAAAAAGAGTTTAACCAAAAATATTTTTAATGGGATTATTATTACAACTTTTGTAATCTCATTAATTTATAATAGAAGATATTTTTGTTGTATCATTGTGATTATACATAGTGTGGGAAAAGTTTGATCATGCGATTATCAATTATCCATTGAGATTATGTTTGGTATCTTTCCTAACAAGTGGTATTAGAGCTATGATTTATTATGCAGTTTAATTTGTTTTTATTCACAATGGACAAGTGAACCTTAATGTCATCATGAACAATGATTAAGTTAACTTCTTTAAACTACTCCATTTGCAAGTCTAGAATGGAAGACATCCTTTATTGCAAAGATTTGTACTAGCCTTTGCAAAATAAAGGAATAAAAGTCTAATGATGACTAGAATTTGATGAATAGGAAAACTGCTGGACAAATTTGACAATGAATAGATCAAAGTGTTTTTCATCATGCGGCGTAAGAAATAGTTGCGTTCATGTTATGGATGAGACTATAAATGTTGTATGAGAGAAAAGTGACCTAAAGTAAACCTCTACTATTCGGTGATTGGTGAACCTCAAGTATAAAGAGAGCTGAAGTGTTTTCGAATACTTTAGGGATTTTCAAGATTGGTAAATCAACTCACCAATATGAAGATAGTGTTTGACAATGAATTGCAAGCATTGTTACTACTAAGTTCCTTGCTAGACAATTAGGTCACACTTGTGGTTTCATCAAGTAACACAACACCCAAGGTGTTCTAACATTGGACATAGTAAAAGATAACATGTTTAATGAAGAATCAAGAAGAAAGGAACAAGGAATGTCCATAAAGTCTGAGACACTTGTCACAGAGTATCGTGGAAAAAACATCCATAAGAAGTTCAACACTACAGACAAGTAAGGGGGCAAATCAAAAGATAAGTTTAGAGGACGGTCGAGGGCAAGAAAAGATGAAGAATGTTACTATTGTCATGAGAAAACCCACATGAAGAAAGAATGCACGAAGCTTAAAAGAGAGCAATAAGCAAATGGTGATGTGAGTAATGTAGTCACTACCTTTTTTTCATGGAAATGAGGGAATCTTTGTTTGCGATGATGGTCATTTTAATTTGACATCACAAGATACATGTTGGCTCGTGGGTTTTGGTGTATCATTTCATCTAACCTCACGAAAGGATTTCTTTTCCTCCTATACAAATGGTGATTTTGGTCATGTGAGGATGGGAAATGATACTCGATCTACGATTGTGGGTAAAGGAGATGTTTGCATATAAATAAACACTTGTTGTCGCCTAACATTGAAAGATTTGAGACATGTCCTTGATATGTATCTCAATCCAATATTTATAGACCTATTAGATGAAGAAGGCTATATTGGTGTATTTGGGGATAGAAAATGGAAGTTAAAAAAAAGTTTCCAAGTGATAGCTCGAGTCAAGGAAGCATGTACTCTTTTTCTGATAAAAGCCAAAGTTAATAATGGTTGTGTTAATGTTTTTGAAGAAGACTCATCGGTCGAGTTATGACATAAACAACTCAAACATATGAGTGAGAAAGGACTTCAAATTCTAGCCAAAAAAGATACACTAGTAGGTGTGAAAGGATAAAAAATGTCACTTAAGCCATGTACATATTGGTTGGCCCAAAGGCAACATAGAGTTTCATTCTGCTACAAGGCCCCACATAGAAGACCAAATATTTTAGATTTGGTGCATTATGATGTTTATGGTCCAATGACCACCAATACTCATGGAAGTACAAGGTACTTTGTTGCCCTTATTGATGACCACTCTAGGAAGGTTTGGGCATATGCCCTAAAAACAAAAGATTCGGTGTTTGTAGTATTCAAATAGTTTCATGCTAGTGTTGAGTGAGAAACTAAAATTAAGTTAAAGTGTGCTCACACTGACAACATAGGAGAATTTATGGGAGCTTTCAAGACTTACTACATGAGTAATGGAATTCAACATAAACAATCTATTCTAAAGACACCTCAACATAGTGGAGTGGTTTAGAGGATGAACAAAACTATTATTGAAAGAGTGAGAATGTTGTTATTTCATGCCAAGTTACCCAAGAGCTTTTGGGGTGAGGCTCTAATGATTGCAGTTGATTTGATCAACTTATTCCCTTAAGCTCCATTGAATGGTGATGTTCCAAACAAATTTTGGACTGGTAAAGTGTATCCGACAACCATTTAAAGATGTTTGGTTATAGAGCATTTGTTCAAGTTCCAAAAGATGAGAGATCAACATTCAAGTTGAAGGAATGCATCTTCTTGGGATATGGAAATGAAGAATTTGGGTACTAGCTATGGGATCCTACTGATAAAAAGATTATTAGTAGCAGAGATGTTGTCTTATTTGAAGACTAGAATATTGAAGATATTTAGAAGGGTGTTAAGCATGTTAGTTCTAGAGAACATCCAATCAACTTGGATCTGGTTCATCTTCTAAAACATTACAAGGGAGATGCAATAGAAGATGTTGGAGATGTAGAAAATAAACCACAAAGTGATAACTATCCAAATGAAGTAGTTGATGGTAACAAGAGCAAGGTACCAATGATGATATGAATGAAGTCTATGAGGAAAAATAAGATATTCAAGAGCCCTAGTTAAGGTCGATCAATATGCCTGAACCACAAACCAAATATCTTGCAACGAAGTATGTGCTACTTCTGATGAAGGAGAACTAGAGTCTTATGAAGAAGCTATGTTGGATGACTATAAGGGAGAGTGGTTGAAAGCCGTGTAAGAAGAAATGCAATCCTTGCATGAGAACTAGATTTATGAGTTGGTAGAGTTACCGAAAGGTAAAAGAACACTAAAAACAAATGAGTGTACAAGTTGAAGAGTGATAAGAATAACTCATGACCTAGGTACAAGGAGAGGTTAGTCATGAAAGGCTTTAGTAAGAAGAAAGACATTGACCCAATGTAATAGTCAATTATCATTGTGCAATGATCAATTATTTCAAAGTCAGTACTTAATAATTATCAATTATCTTAGAAAATAATTGAATAAATTGTTCTTGACTGGTTTCTAGATTTACCAAGAACAAAATAATCAATTATCCATGAAGATAATTGATTATTTCTGACAAAGTTTTTTAAATTTCAATTTTCAAACTTAGATAAAAAAGAATTGATAAATTTGTATCTTTGTGACAGTCTTTGCAAAAAAGCGTCTATGAAATCTCTGCTCTCTTTGTAAAAAAATCCTTTGATCCTTTATGGACAATTTCAAGAAAGGATTTAAGAATCATCATCATCCAACTTGAGAGAAAGGCTAAACTACTATGAATAACAAATGCTTTAAATAATAGCCACATTTTTTTTAAAAATGATGAACATAATGCACATCTAATAATGGAAACATTTCTTTTTTCTGACTTTAGGAATTGTGGCAAATTTTTAGGGTTTTGATATCCTAAATTTTCTCTTGATGAATACTAGATGCTTTAAATAATAGCCACATTTACTTTTTGACGTCAAGGTAAGGAATAACGATAAAAAAGATATATATCATTTTCACTATATGTCTATTCAAAGATTCATCATGTAAATACAATTAAATTTTTGCAAATTCATAATCAAGGGCAATCATTTAGAGTTCATTGCCCTATTTTTTAAATGATGAACATAATATGAGAATCTCATTTTTTCAACTTCAACGACAAGAACAAATTTTTAGGAATGTAATACCCTATGTTTTCTCTTGACTTATTAAAAATGCTTTGAATAATAGTTACATTTATTTTTCGACATTAGAGTCAAGCATAATCATAAAAGGCTCATATACCTTTTTAACCATATATCGATCAAAAGATTATCATGTAAATACAATCGACATTTTTCGAATTCAAGATTAAGGATAACCAAAGAGTTTATTTATCCTTTTTTTTCAAATGATGAACATAATGTTCATCTAAGAATGAGAACCTCATTTTTTCTGACTTTAGGATCTATGAAATTTTTTAAGGATTTTATTAGCTGACTTTTTCTCTTGACAAATAACAAATGCATCAAATAATAACCATTTTTACCTTTTGACATCAAGGTCAAGTATAATGATAAAAGGTTCATATATCCATTTTATCACAATTGTATTAAAAGATCCATCATGTAAATACAACTTATTATTTTCAAATTTAGGATTAGGGACAAATATTTAGGATTTATTACTGTAATTTTTTCCAATGATGAACATAATGTTAATCTAATATTAGGAGCCTCATTTTTTTTTTACTTCAGTGACATGAACAAATTTATAGGATTTTAATATCCTATATCTTCTCATGATAAATTACAAATAGAGAAAATAATCGATTATCTTAAGTAAAAACTTAATATCTCGATTTTTCATATCATTTCTCTTTACAAATCAATTTTAATATATATCTAAGTCATCAATCATCATCTAGATAGAGATAAATTGCTAAGTTACTTACCAAGCACAAAACACACAAGCAACAAAGCTTAAAAGCACACAAAATAAGATACAACTTGTACTCTTGTTTATCAAGAGGCTCAAAACACAAAACCAATTACAAGTTGCACCCTTATCTCTCAAAAGGCTCATTTATAATCATCAAAATCAACTAGGATCATGCCTTCATCTTGAGCATGATCAACAAACTCCCCTTTTTTTTTATGATGACAAGTCCTCATTTCACTTGTTTTAACTCATCCAATTATACTATTATCCTTTTTTTAAATACCAAATTTTATTATCTTTTTGCTTCAACATTTTGTACACTTAACTTGCCAAACAATTACAAACCTTTCTCCTACTTTGGACATCATCAAAAACAAATCTATGCCAAGTTTAAAAGTCTAGAACTCAAGAGAAATATCATATACATTACAGATTATACCCAATATCAACCATTTGTTTTATACACTCAACATGTATACAGTGTATAAACCATACAAGTAGTGTAAACCATGAAAATTTTCAAATTCAAATCATGCTAAGTCATTATTAATTATAGTTATATTTCTTTAAAATCAACATGAAATTGTTTAAAGCATTCAAGCATTCATACTAATCCATGCTAAATTCATAAAACATCAAGATTTCAACCAAATCAAACCAAACTGAATTAAATTGTGCATAATATCAAGAAATTAAAGACACTACAAACCAAATTTTTCAAGAGTTAAAAAGATTACAACCCAACAACAATAGAACCTAACAAGATAACATAACTATCCTACGAGTACACCAACTAAGCAAAATAGAAGATCTTAAGACTAAGGTCTTCAATTTGAGTCGTCCACTATGCCTAAGTGATATTTAATCTTATTGATCCCATATAGAAGCTCGTTAAATTTGTTAAGCATCCCAGATAATGTAGACTCATGCTTTGGGTTGGCTTACATGATAACATCCATCTTGTTAATTATCATCTGCTTAACTGGAGAGAACAGTTTAAGTTTTGGTTCTACTTCTCCAGCATGCTCCATTTCTTGTTCCTCTACAACCTCATGATCACCTACTACTCCATCCTCATTAGCCATACGATATGGAGTTTGAGGCATATCTCCTTTGAATATTTTTCTATGCTATTGATTCTTCATCCCCATGTGATGAAGAGATTCTCTTTCAATCATGTTGGATGAGTAGAGAATAATTTTTTTTCTACCATGAGATCTACTCGAAAGTACCCAAATACTCTTGAGAGTAGTATAGCATAAGGATAAGGACCATCTTCCTTTCTCATTGCTTTTAGAATACAATCATTCACAACAGAAATCCTATCCAATTGAACTTTATTATTAATAACATACATCAATAGAAAGTCATTCATAGACATCTTAGCATGGTTGTGAATCCTAGGTTTAATCATCCAAGCAATAATGAAAGAAATTAGCCTATGATTCTTTTTTAGGCCAATACCCAGAAAATTACTATAACTTGCAGTCTCAAGATTTCTCTAACAATCATTGAAAGTGGTCATGTCACTAAAATCACCAAAGCTTGCACTTTGTGGTCTCTCTTGGCCTGTACCCCTTAAACTAATAATCGCCATAAGGGTAGGTCCATCCAGCCTAATAAGCATTCCCTTCACCACAACACTTGTTACTCTCCCTGAACTTGATGCCAAATAGAAAAAAACCCCTCACCAAGTCCGAGTAGTATGGACCTTGAAGTTCCAGAAATTGCTTCGGCCTTTGAAACTTCAATAGAGATGGAAATGTGAACCCTTTGTTGGTGAACCATTCTAGATTCATGGTATTTGGTGGGATTATTCTTCTCCCATCATACCATTCAAAATATTCCTTCTGGGTTTTCTCCTCCAGGAACCACTAGTTGACCAGAGCTTGTCTCTTAGAAGGTAGAGGTTTTTTGCTCCTCTTTACTTCAAGCTTTCTTGGTCTTTTAGAAGAAGATGAATCCATAGAAGTATTTAGAAGGTAAGGCATGAAGGTTTTGAAGGTTTAAAGATTGGAAAAAAGTTAGGGTTAGAGAATGTGAGAGGGATCCTTGAAGAATGATGGATTTATAATGAGAGGTGTGAGGTTTTGGGGTTTTGGGTGTTAGAGTGCATTTTAGAAATGAAGAGCCAGGGTTGTACAAAAAAATGATATTCCTAGGCAGAAAGATATGAAATGTAATATTATAAGGGGAATAATATTGGTAGATGCGTTGTCTAATAGAAACAACTTTGAATGAGGTAGGCTCGACCCTAAAAGTGAAAAGATAGATGATGAAGCATTGGCCCCCAAGGCCGGAGGGAGTTGTTCAGGCTTTTCACTAGTAGGATAGAGAAACTAGGACGTATGATGGTGTGCATAACGATCATGGCGTTTGTCAAGAACATACTAAGGAAACTTCCCCTTGCCTTTGTAAGAGGAGTGAAGTTCATGCCAAAGTTTCTCCCAATTTGCTTACAAAAGATCTTATCCATCATTCTTTGATATGTTGCCTCGCGTTTCTCAAACTGAAAGGCATTACCTTGTAGCATTAGTTAGCGGATTCTTTAATAAAAGTCATTTTTGACTCATCTCTAATATACATCCTTATCTGATTATAACCTGAATATGCATCCACAAAACTGAAAATTTGGTGTCTTGCTGCACCATCAACTAGTCGGTCAATGTTGGGTAAAGGATATGCGTCCTTTAGGCATGCCTTATTAAGATTGATGTAATCTATACATATCCTTCATTTCCTATTTGATTTTTTGACCATGACCACATTTGACAACCAAGTGGTATTGCACCTCTCTTATGAACCGAGCACTCTTCAGTTTATATATCTCCATTTCTATTGCTTTTCTTTTTTCCTCTCCCATTGTCCTTTTTCTTTGTGACACTGGACTCGCTTCTTTACATAAGGCCAACGGATGACAATGATAATTTGGATCGATGTCGAGTATGTTTGCTGATGACCATGTGAATAATTATGCATTTTTCTTAAGAGTTTCTTGAATCAACTCCTGATCATACTTCCCCAAATAGGACCCTATAAATGTGTTCTGCCCCAACTTTTTTCCCAATTGGAAAGATAAGGTTTCTTCACTAGGTTCCATTTTGAAGTCATCGTTGCCCATCTTGGGATCTAGGTCTACCAACTCCGAGGCTTCTTTAGTTATGACCAATCATTTGCATACCTCTATTTTCCTCTTCTACGATTGGGGTTATTTTATAACTAGCCATATAACACTTCCTTTTCACCTTCTGATCTGTATGCACAATAACTATTTCTCGAGCTTCAAAAGGTAATTTCATTGCCAATTGATGAGTAAAAACTATAGCCCCGAGAGCATTTATGGAAAGTCTTCCAAGCAGAATGTTGTATAAAGTATTTGTGTTTACTACAATATATCTAATTTTTGTGGTTTTACTAACTTGTTGGTCAAACCCAAAATAGGTATACAAGTCAATGCAACCTCTTGTATTTACCCATTCACCCAAAAAGCCAACCAACGACTCACTGTAGTATCTTAGCTCCACTTCTAGAATCCTCATTTACTTGAAAGTTTTTCAATACAAGATGTCAGCTAAACTTCCTTGGTCTACCAAGGTTTTCTTAATGATGCAATTATTGATTTCGACACTAATTACCATGGGATCATCCTTCTTGGGGTCCATGCCTTGAAAATCTTCATTAGTAAACGTTATTGTCAGTATTCTTGTCCTTCTTCTTTCTTCTATTGCATTAACTAACTTTATCATTCTAAGGTGTCTTTTTTGAGTCGACAACGAAGCTCCCCTACTAGGGAAGTCCCTGAAAATAATGTTAATTACCCTCTTTGGTTGGTTTCTAAAATATCATTATCTCTTTTCCTTTCCCTAAATCTACTTCTTTCTCGTTCATTTCTCCTCTTTCTGACCCCTTTCCTCGTTGTGTGTAGTCTTCTCTTCTTGAACTTTGTTCTTTGTGATAATTGAATTTCTCAACATAGTTTTTCAATTGTCCCTGCTTAATAAGATCTTCTACTTTATCCTTTAAAGTCATAATCTCTTCGATCGAATGGTCATGATTTTGATGATATGAGCATGATTTAGATAAATCTACCAACGGGGGAGCATAAACTCTTTTTGGCATCATTAGGATTTCAGATGATAGTGCTTGTTCTAAGATCTTTGCTCTACTCGCATTTAGGGGAATATAGGTAGTATACTGTGGTCCCCTAGTTTGTTAACTTTTCGTTCCATCTCCTTTTTTCTAATATACCTCCTTAAAGCTTTCTTTTTTATTGCTATAACATTTTCTCTGGCCTAGTTTCTCGATTTTGCTAATTCTTCCATCTACATGTATTTTTTCACTCTCCTCCTCAAATCGTTCAAATCCAAGGGAGGCTTTTTACATAGGTTATTTACGAATGCTCTTGGATTTAATGTAGTATTCAACCTATCCATAGCTACTGCTAGGTTTAAATTCTTTATTTCCATGGCTATCTTGTTAAAATGATCCATAAAAGACTGAAGATATTCTCTTTTTTCTTAGTGGATATAAGCTAGTGCTAATGAAGCCAATTGATAGGGTTAACTAATTGCAAATTGTACAGTAAAAAGATTGGCTAATTCCTGGAAAGAATTAATTGACGTTGGGGGAAGCTTCATAAACCAACTAAAAGCTCTTTCTTTTAACGACATGGGAAAGATACAACACAAAGCGGTGTCCTCTTGAGTTAAGAGCGTAACATGGGTCAAATATGTATTCAAGTGTTCATCAGGATCTAAAGACCCATCATATTTTTCCAACGACAGGTTTCTCCAACCATTGGCCAATACTATTTCCATAATTTTTTACGTGAACGGGTGCTTATAGGATCCTATTATTGTTCCCCCAAGGGAAAATTTGCTCGCGAATGATCGAGGATTGTGCAAGTGGGGCCTGTGTTTGGGGAGTTTTCGGCACATGATATGAAGAGGCTTCGATCTGACCATTAGGATTCCAAGTTCTGTTCAAGCTTTTTGATTCTACATTCTCTTTTTGGAGTGCTTCAAGTTCTTGAGTGTCCTTATCCCAAGCTTGTCTAATGCCTATTACCTCTTTGTGAAGCTGTCTTATAACGTCTAAGAGTTCGATTTGATCCTCTATAACAATCGGTCTAGACACTTGTTTGGGTTGTACAGAGTTGGATCCTCCATAGTTATCCCTCCCAAAGAGGATCCTTATCTAGTCTTTGCTCGATGCTTCAAAACTGATGCCTCTCCTACCCCTGACTACATCTTCGCGTCCTTAGATCCTCAAGATCCAAACCCTTTCTTTTATATGTATGATTGTCTTTTTTGAGATCTTGGTATTACAATCCCTTTCCACCCTTTCTTTTGTAACATTTTGAGGACCTTAAATGTTGCTCTCACCAAACTTCACCCTAACAGTTAGGCTGTTATGCAAGCCTTTCTTTATCTATGTAGGTTTTGTCATGTGAACCTTTCACCCAGCTTATTTCTTTATCATTACTACTATTGTCCTTCCGAGAACATCAAGTGGGTTTCTCTTGCTTGTGTCCTTGGTCGAAAGCTCCTTAAACCTTATGCCTCTTCATACAAAACCTTTAAAGTAGGATTTTTCAAGATAGGGATTCATCCTTGATGCCATTTTCAATTTTTTGATAAGGAAAATAAACCTTTGTGTTTCCTTTATATTGGATACATGATCCTTTTCACATGATCCTTTTTGGTATGATACCCTCTCTATTGATTTTCTTTTTGACGAAGAGATTTCAGATTTGAAATTTCTTGATTCTTTGTCCTAAGACCTCTCCTGTCGATGGCTTATTATCTTGCGCCAATTGCCTCAACCCTCCAAAGGTCTTGAAGGTAAGCAAATTTCCTATGATTCTCTTATTTGATTTACTTTTGATTGTTGACTTTCCTCTTGTTCTAGGCATCATGGAAGCCCTCGACTCTAATATTCCATTTTTCCGCCAAGTGAGAAAGGAATGTGCTCGCGTCAAAGCCACTACTACTAAGGCCGCCACCACTTTTGTTGTTGCTAACAACCTTTTGGGTATTGAGTATACCCATACTCAATGAATAGGAAATTTATGCTTCATACTCATTTTCATGTATACTCATACTTATCCTTAATTTACTCAAAAATTAATTAATAATTTTTTTTACAAAAGATATAAAATTAAGAATTTAAGAATTTGACCATAGAGTAATCATTACAAAATAACATTAATTAAATTTTATCTTATATAAATTTAAAATAGAATAAAAATTATATAAATATGAAGTAAACTCTAAAAAAATAAATTAAATTTATACAAATTAAAGTTATATGAGACATGAATGGAAATAAGATAATTAATTTATTTTCATATCTAATTTAATAAATTAAATATGATTTATACCCGTGTTTAATCAAATAGATTTTTTTTTTATAATCAAAGTTGGAATGAATACATAACCACCTATTTCCTTACAATTTTTTATTATTTTATTTTTAAATTTAAAAAGAAATAAGAGTCACCAAAGTGCCTATTTTCCGAGCTCTTAAAAGTAACCAGCGAACCATTCGTTTGTATATTCAAAGGACGACAACGTGTTGCCTTGTGCTGCCGGGTGGCCATTTTCTTGCTCCACCGCGTTAGGGTTTTCAGAGTTTTCCCGCTTTCCCTCGTTTGTTTGGCGCTCCCTATCATTCACACAAGTTCATTCGGCTCATTTTGTGGCCACAAGAAGAAAAATGATCGACCTGTTCCTGCGAGAGCCCAAGTGGAACGACGTCGTAGACGACGATTCAGCTCGATCGAGAATCTCCCTTCTGAAGGACCTGGAAAGCGTAATTTGGTCCACAGTGGGTCGCGCCGAAGCTCGGTTGTGGCTCTGCAACACCGTCGCCGGATTGAACTGCGTGACCTTCCTCGATCAGCGTGACCTCTTTCGGAGTTTGCTCAGAACCCGCGGCCTCAAGCGCGATTTCGCCTCTCAGCTTCTGCATTTCATGTTCGACGCCTCGCCGCACAAGCTCGGTTCCGTTTTGGCTCGGAGGAGTCACGTGCTCCACAAATTTTTTGAAGGTTTGTGTTTTTGTGTTCCTTTTTTAGTTCAGGTTGTTGGGATTATTTTATTTTTATTTTTATTTTTATTTTTATAATCATGGTATTGATACGAAATATTAATTTTGGATGGAAAAGTGGTTGACCAACAAGACCGAATGCAAGTGCAGCACCACTAGTACTAAAGACTTGTTAGTTGGGAGGTTTTAAATTGTTGTTGTTGCAGTGGAGTTGTAGTTACTGAAATTGTGACCGTCATTGCGGTAACCTGGCAATTTTGTAGACCCTTGAGATGCTGAACTAATGTTCGTTTCTTGAGTGAGGTTGCAAGGTTTTAAATTGCTTTTGGGAGTTGTAGTTACTGAAATTGCAAAAAATTGTGAAAGAATGTGGCTTATTCTGCTCTAATTTCGGTTGTATTACAGCTGCATAGACCTCGGAAAGACTGAAACCAAAATACTTTGGCCACAATTGCGGTTGTGAGCCACACTTCGAGACTTTGGTAGTTGGTAGTTGGTACTTGGTAGGTTGTTTTGGGGTGAAACGTGCATTTTACGGTGAAGTGGATATAGAAAGATTGCATTGTTAGAGATTTGAAGGATTGAATAAGCAAAATTGATGAAGAATGCATATGTGAGGGGTGAAAATTGGGTCTTACTCCTTTGTTGTACTCTTATTTTTTAATATGTGTTGTAGGTTATTTATAGGGATATTTTGCTGCTCTATGTTTCAGCCGGTGTAATATATGTTGATTGCATTTAACCTTATTGTAGTTGAAATGTTTCTGTATTGAACTTATATATATGTTTTGGGTGCTGTGATATTCATTAAATTAGGGTTTACATATTGTGATGTGAATTATTGATGATATCAAAGCAAGTTGTGAAGCAGTTGTCTGTTTGATTGAAACTTGTTTTGTGAGGTTTGATTGTGTAACTTGTGTGGGATGCAGGTAATCCCAAGCGAGTATCACAGTGGTTTACCTGCTCTTCCTCTGGTGGTGGACTAGAGCAGGGGAAAGGTTTCAGGGCACTGTCCCAGTTTGCATTTAAAAATAGAGATATTTGTTGGGAGGAGCTAGAGTGGAAAGGAAAGCATGGGCAGTCACCAGCAGTGGTCGCTACGAAGCCCCATTATTTTCTTGATTTGGATGTTCAGCAAACTGTGGAAAATTTTCTTGAGAATGTTCCTGAATTTTGGTCATCTGATGAGTTTGCTGAGTCAGTGAAGGATGGTGATATTTTTTTCATTGATAGGTCATTCTTTGTGCATTATTTCATTGCCTTAATGTATAATAAAGAGGAATTTAAAGGTGTATGGGATGTCGTAAATGAATTCCTCATGCAGCAGCCTTTCTCCTCCTTATGTGGGCGTCTTCTTATTGCTCTTGAAGACCAGGACTTATGCTATTTTGTGGAATCGATTTGTAAATCTCTTGGCCCAAGAATGGAACATCAACATTTCAATGACATCTCTAGTTATTTTGTGATTTTAGTTTTTAAGTGTGGTGCTTATGGATCTATTGATCAGTTACTGCTGTTAAATGCTGTCACTGCACAGGGGAGGCAGCTTCTACGCCTCTTACGTGATGAAGAGGCTTGGGAGCCAAAAGAAAAAATCAATGAGATCGTGTCAAAGATATCTGCAATCCCAAGCAATCCTAGTAGCTTGACCCCAATCATCAAGAACAAATATAAGATGAAAACTATTGAAGTGATAAAGTGTCTGGGGCTTCTGTCTTGGCTTCTTTACTATAGACTGTCACAAGAATGCCGGACCCCTGAGTCCTGGGAGTCTGTATTTATGAATAATCAAATCAGCTTCCGTAACTCTAAGAAACATGCATTGCCAGATGAGGATGGACCATCAAAAGATTGTTCTGGTTTTGATAGCAGTTCTTCAATTAGAGTAAAAAATAGGAGGAAAAAAAAGGCCAGAAAGAAGAGGAGGACCTATGAATGCAATGAAGATAGTGATGGGGAGCTGCTAGATTTTGATTCTGCAAGCCAGAAGTTGGGTTTTCAGTCAAATACTAGAAGTTGGTTGCTTTCAACTGATGGGTACTCTTCAGTATGGAGCAGTGTAAGTTCCATATCTTTGAATAAACTGCTAGGCTGATAAAACTTGAGTGGACAGAATTTTATGTTACCAGAAAAAAGTGAGATTTAGATTACCAGGAAAAAAAACAGTAGAGTCACCATAGTAGTTGAATTTGAAACATTTATTATGGACATAGAACTTCATGATTACGTTCAAATAAAAAATGTTTATGCCTGATACTTGTTTCGGTTGTTAAAATCTGCTAAATTGCTGGATTGGAATTTAGAGATTGATTCAAGGAAGTAGAGACATTTCAAAATAGCAACCTTGTTGTGTCATACTTCATACTTGTGCTGGGTACTTCTTGAACACTTTGAATTCTTGTAGCTGAATTTTATAAGTTTTTTTTTCACTTGTGTTTTAAACTTTTATATCAATACAAAAGGAAATATCACAATAATTAGATAAATTGTTGCATCTTACAATGTCTATGTTATAGTAACTCATTCATGTTCAAGAGGTCAATTCTCTCTTTTGATCTAAGATTTGTGTTTTATATTAATTTGTTTAAAATACTCTTTTAGTCCCTATAATTTTCCTTACTTTACTTTTTAGTCCCTATAGTTAAAATGGACCTTTTTAATCTCTATACTTATTTTTTCAATCTTTTTTAGCTCATATAGTTTAAGATAGATATTTTTTTATAGACCCTCGGACAATAGGGAGGCCCAATTGAATAGGCCCCAAGTGTGGAAAGTGTATGTGAGGAGGAATAGGAAATCTGTTAGGAACGATGAGGTGAAGGAGAGAGGAAATGAGGGAAGGATGATGTGAGAGAATTTGGTTATTTGGGAGATCGGGAAGAGTGAGGAGCTGGGAAAATACCTTTCTCTAAATAAGGAGCTGAACTATGCGGGTTTAGGGGTTTCTCTATTGCATTTTACTTCGTTATCATCAATAATACATATTACTCACCCATTCTCATCCATTTTATTGTTATATTCTGTGAATTGTTTTTCTGGTTTGTATTATTTTTAGTCTTTTTATACTTGTAATTTTTTAATTTTTTTAGTCCTTATTCTTACTTTTTATTTTTTTGTAACATTTGTTTTGTATTAATGTGGTAAAGGTCTTCAATTTTTTGTGAGTAAAAAAAGAGTGTCTCAAGAGTGACCATTGCAGGTGAAGGTACAAGAGAGACATGAAACGTCAAGATACCTAATTTAGAGTAACTTTAACAAAATAAATTTAACATTAAACACACAAAGTTGAATTAATATCTTTGTTACATCAATACAAAAGAGATAATGTTATAAAATAATTAATAATAGAGAATAAAAAGATTAAAAAACTTTAAGTGAAAAAACTAAAAATATCTATCTTAAACCATAGGGACCGAAAAAGATTTAAAAAGATAAGTATAAGGCCTAAATAGATCTATTTTAAATTATAAGAACTAAAAGGTGAAGTAAAAGAAACTATAGAGACTAAAATAGTATTTTAATCTATTAATTTTACACATTCTATTAGAACCATGTTGTGTCTTATGATTTTTATAATTTACCTTATCCATGTCCCTTATCTTATTTATCCATGATTTCTAGTTTATATAGATCAATAAATTTGTCTCATTTGACATACCATTGTTTTCAAATACGATTAGCCTTGAATTTATTTGGTATAATTGCTAATTCACTACAGATATTTGGTTTTGGTTATTATTTGTAAAATAGTTACTGTCTGATTCTAGGATTATATCTATTATTTGATTACCAGTGCTCAAATATCATATTTGAACTGAAGATACTCCCTTTCTGTCCTATTTGTGGTCCCTTGTATAATTTTATATTTCAAGTTTTTGAATCATTTCAATATTTCTATTTGGATACAGCTTGATAAAGGTGATGTAAACGGGCACTGTATGGTTAATCTGATTTTATAATTTTTTCTTTTTCTAGGATGATTTACCCGAGTACCTTCATAGTCAGTGCTTGTCTAAGTGGATGACATGGCTTTTTGAAAAATGAGTTCGTGGTCTGCCTGTATGGATCAACCCGAGAGATGTGCCATCATCATGTCCAAACTGTTGGATGGAAAGATCAATCATCCCTCATTTTGCTGTTTTCCACTCAGTTCATGTACAGATGCTGTGATTCTTGAATCTTCTGTTGGCTATTGCTCATATGCAAAACTTTGTACTTCATTTTGAAGATTCGTACAAACATAACTGGACTTGCTGGGGATGGGAAAGATCTGGAAAATACCATGAAAAGCCAGCCTAAGAACTCCCTCAAGGTCATTAAAACTTGAGTTCATTATGAAGATCTTGAAGAGATCAAAGCTTTGCTAATTTACTTCGCGGTCTGCTACCATCTTATAATTGGCAACATAGTTTGTCATCCATATGCTATGAATTTCTCTATCACACTTCAGTCTAGCTTCCAACGTTGCCAGGATCATTCAGATTGCTATATGGAGCATGCTCGGGCTGGTTATACTAGAACTCCTTGACTAATTTTCTAACGGTATATTACCTCTAATTGTATTTATATTGTGGACCACAGTTTATAGCATGTCTTATCTGCTGATAAAGAGACTGGGATGCATGTTCGTTATTTGAAGTTCTCTTTCAATTTAATATTACTTCATGAATCAAATGATGGACTTGGGAACTTAATATCTTGAACTAATTTCTATGTTTGATGCAACGTACGGGTAGAAACACAGGGGCTTGTACTACAATGTTGTCGGACCTTATTTGCACAACTAATATATTCAATATCTCCCTTTCCTATACCTTCTTAAACCCATGATGAGTCAAACAAGGTTTTTTTTTTTCCAACATAAAATAATAGTTCAAATACGATTTTAATTTCTATAAAATACACAATTCTTTCTGTAATAACATTTGTAGTTTTCAAACCATTTATTGTATCAAATGTTGAAATACACAATGGTTAATAGACTTCTCCAAAAGCCGTGTTATAAATGATACCCTTTAACTGTTGTGGTGACATTGATTCTCCCATTCACTTGGTTCAATCATGCATTTTCTTCTTTTTTTTTTTTTTTTTTGTATTCCTGACCTCAAACCCACTCGAACAACTCCTGCAGATTCTGGCAGTGCTTTCAAATGTGGGAATATAGACTTCGCACTCATCATCACCGACTACTCCTCTTTCTCTCCCTCAATAGTGATTTTTTCAGCTTTCAATATGATCGATGGGACTGGAAAGTTGTTACAAATTGCAATTATTCCGTGAGAAATTATCGGCATGCTAAGGGCATATTTGAATAGCAATGATGTTTGTCGGCCCCTATCAAGAGATGGAATTTTTTCGTATAAAACAGAATACATTTCTTTAATTGATGGAGTTGAGCTCAATCAGGAAGATGTGTGCAATCATATTTGGAAAATTAAGGGTCCGAAGAGACTTCATTTGCAGGTCTGGAAAGTGTCAAGGGACAAGCTTTCAACAAATATTCAAAGGTTCAAGAGACAAATCTCTCAATTATGCATATTCAACAAATATTCAAAGGTTCAAGAGACTTATCTCTCAATTATGCATCTTATTAGATTGTAATTATATTAAGGATATAGATTTAGACTTTGTTGCGGAAAGATGTGCCAGATGAGTTTTATTGTGAGGTTCTGTAATGGGTCAGATTTAACATTGTTTCAAAATTCAAGTGCTTTAAATAATCCTATTGATTGATACTACCTTGGATGTGATTTGGTAAAGGACGAATGACTTTGTTTTTCGTAGTAAGCTTATTTGGTAAAATCAAAAACGGTGTTCAGCAAGTGTGAACGTGTTGCTCTATGGAGAATAAGATCCTGAATATTAATGCTATGAATTCCAACCATGCGGCTTCTCCAATGCATGGTACTGGTTGGTGCCCACTTATCGTACACTTAGTAGATACAAGACGATGGAACCTGGGACGGATTCAGGGGTGGGCAGGCAGGCGCTTGGCCCCCTCACCCTTCACTTTTTGAAAAAAAAAAAATTTATTATTCTAAATATATAAATTAAAAATTTCGTTAAAAATTGATATATCTATATATATATATATATATATATATATATATTATTAATGATTATATAATTAAAAAAAATATTTATAAATTAAATAAATAATATAATGTATTTAACAATAATGATTTAATATTTATTTAAATTCATTATTAAAAAATCCAACAACTTTGATTGTGTTCTAGATCTGTCCTTGAATGCAACATGGTCCTTTTTTTTTTTTTTTTTTTTTTAGCAATATGGGACTATTTGCTTAATGTTATTTATTGAAATTGTATACTTTTAAGTTTTAATCATAATTGATGTGCATAATCATATCAATGCAACACATCTCCAACCTCGTACTATTACTTTTTCTTTAGTGATCCATATCTAATCTAACCTTACATGTTTCAACAATAGATATCATATACATTTTTTATGTGTTACATTCACAAATTACCTTGCTTGACATTGCTACACAAACTAATGAAATTAGTGGAGAGATGATTGATACTTCTCTTCAGGTAACTTCAATGTGCTCTCATTCTTCATCCATGAACCTTCAAAGCTCAAAAGAAACTCAAAATGGTGGAAGAGGATAAGGATGGTCCATGCCACTTCAAGGAAGATAAGTAAGAATGGTGAAGAACTTGTCACAAGAAAGAATTCCCTGATAAAATTTTATATGGGGAGGTTTTCTCCAACGAGAGAACTAGATTTTTGAGAGAGAAAATCTAAATATTATTTCTCAAAATGCTCAAAGTGACACATACAATGGAGAAGGGATATATATATATATATATATATATATATATATATAGGGTTAGGTAGCTTGTGGTGTAAGTTAAGTTAACCTAGGTTAGGTTAACATAAACTCAAGACTACTAACCTTAGTTATAATTTGAAATTTGAATTTCCCTTCTAAAAAAGTCACCATCCTAAATCTATAAGAGCTGATAGAAGTTTGTCACATGGCAAGACAAAAAAAGTGACTCATGTCAACATCCTAGATCTAGAAGAGCCAATGTTAGCTTGTCACAAGGTGCTAAAGATGTGACTAAGTAAGGCTAGGTGACATGTTAACTACTTGAATGGCTTATGAGACACCTTGTCCCCTTCATGTTTTGAACGTCCACTCCACTTGTGTAATACAAGTGGACGATCATCCACTTGGATCATGTGTCTAAGTAGGTGCTCATGGGTCATTCAAGTTCAATAAGTCTATATATCATTTTTTAGTTGCACTTCCCTAAAATACTATTTACACCCATAAAATAAAAATCACAAGACAATAAATTTGTACACTACTTGACCAAAAATACAAGTTCAAAAATAAGGAAAATATTTACAAGCAAAAATATACACAAAGAGAAAATGGACTAAGTAAGTAACTTATAGCTTAAAAGGAGCTTAGCCATTTACCTTTATCAAGAATGAGTACCTGACTTCATGGCATCTAAAGTTCATACAAATAAAACTATGGTTTGGATTAGATTTTGTTAAGTCAAAAGACGATTCCCTAAATTCAAAGTTTTAATGCTAACAAACTAAGTGTTTTTATATAGAAGAAATGTTTGTGAAAACGTCTTTGAAACGTATCTTTAAAAAGATTATTAGATGAAGTGTAAGACCAAATCGTCTGTAAGAAGATTGTTAATTAGATGAAGCATACAGTTTGTATCATACACATTAAATATTTATTTCTTGTTGAGACTAATGACTAAGTTCACTCTGAATGTTTCATTCCTTAATAGATCAAATTAAAAGACTGTCTCAGAACTTACAAATTTGTTAAAGAGAAGAATTATACTTTCCGCCAAAATCAAATCCTTGAAATCATTGAGAAAAGTAGATAAAGTCACTTCTATAGTTGTTCTATGCTAACATTGCTTCTACAAGCTCTATTTGGTATGGAAAGTTGATAAGTAGTCTCCTTGATCAGATAAGAGGTACTATTAGGTGAAAAGCATTTAATGCTCGCATTAAATGTGCCAAATAGTTACTTACCACCACAAGGGAAGATAATGAAGATAGACAAAGCAAACTTGTGAGTTGGACTTAAAGTATTGTAATGGTTATCTTTTTCGAGCTATTATATATGAAGATTCAACGCTTAAGAAAAATAAAAGATACAATTACACAAGAGAGACACCAATTGAATTGAGACATATACATTTGTACAAAAACACTATCTGAAAATCCATTCTTTCTTGTATACATTCAATGCTATGTAATTTGTTGTATAACATCTAAGTGAGACGAACACAACATTTGAGTAACTTTTATAACCATTGTTATAAGGTTGAGCAGCTTATTTGTAAAGGAATACTTGTTGTAGAGTCTGGAGATGTTTATTGTTAAAAGAATACTTAGGTAGTCGCTTGAAGAGGCCAATCAAAGAACATTTGTTGTAGAGCCAAAAGTGACTTGGGAAAAAATACTTGTAACTTTGAGAAATTTAATGGAACTCAATCTGATTAAATTGAGAATTGGACGTAGTCTCTATGTTTGAGATGAACCAATAGAATTTTTCACTATTCTTTTGATTACTCTTCTAGTACTTTATCTATTGCAGATACTACTTCATTCTCTTACGGAAAGTGCGAGTTCTTGATATTCATTATTCAACCCCCCTTCTAATGACTATCTTTTCTCCACAGTTTGATATCAGAGCTTAGTCTTTAATGGGGTTGAGGATCTAACTATGCTAAAGGAAAAAAGATTCAGATAGGAACTAGTGAAGGCCTATATCTACTAGAAGGAGCTTCTCTTACAAGGTCTTCAGCCTTTAATGGAGAAGACTACTCGTATTGGAAGGATCGAATGCAGATGTTCATCAAATCTACCCAATACCACCTTCATAGAATCATCACTCAAGGTGATGTTGTTGTTACCAAGCCTGAGAACGAATATACTTAGGATGACTATAACAAATTGCAACTCAATACTAAAGCAAGATACATCTTTGCTTGCTCCTTATACAAAATAGAGTACAATAAGTTTTGCAACTGCTCAAAGGCTAAAGAAATGTGGGATGCCATCAAGGTAACTCATAAGGTTACTAAAGTTGTAAGGCTCATACAAGTTGTTACACTTTAGAGACATTATGAGTTGTTCTCAATGAAGGAGAGTGAATCCATAGAAGAAATGTTTGGAAGATTCCAAACAATTCTAAATAGGTTAAAATCCCTGGGAAGTGAGTTCTCTAGATCTTAGAATAATCTCAAGATCTTGGACAACCTTCCTATGATCTGGGAACCCAAAGCCACAACTATCTCAGAAGCACATGATCTTAAAGTTCTCACTCTTGATGAACTTCTTGGAGCTTTACCAGTTCATGAGGTTTACTTGAATAATAAATATCACTCTAAAATAAATGACGCTATTGCTTTAAAGGGTAGTGAGAATTGCAAGAGGAAAGAAAAAGGAAAAGTTCTAAAGGAAGAATCTGAGCCTAGCAACTCAGATGATAATTCCAAAGACTCCATAGACGATGAGATATCTCTCATGTCTAAGAAGTTTAAGGATATGCTAAAGAAAAAAGGAAGATTGAGAAAGTTCCATAGAAAGAAGAATATGTTCAGAAAGCCCACTCAGATTGATGATCAAGTAGTTGTCTTCTATGAATGCAATAAGTCTAAGCATATGAAGGTTGATTGCCCTTCACAGAGGAAGAGATGGTCTTCCAAAAAGAAGGCTAAGAAAAGCCTAATGCCCACCTGGGAGGATCTAGATAACAACGAAAATAGTAATTTAGAATATGAGAAGGCCAACATATGTCTCATGGAAAACACTAAGTCAAATGCTACAGATATAGAGGTAAAATCTGACTCTAGTATTTATTCATATGAATTCAATGATGATGAGATGTCCTATGAGACTTCCCTAGCAAACTCTCGATGTATCTTTAGTACAAGAAACTTAAAGAAAAACAAGATTTTAGAAGAAAAAAAATCTTGAACTCAAGGAGAAAATGTTAGATGTTGTATGAGAAATAAAATTTCTCAAGGACAAGATAACTAGCTTTGTCCCACCTGAGGTTACAACATTAGAAGCTAAAAACCTACAACTCAGGAAAGACTTAACCAAGTTTGTTGCTAGATCTTCTAAGTTAAACATGCTTCTAAATCATAGAAGACTTTCATTTAACAAAAGTGGTTTTGGCTTTGACCATAGTTCAAGGATACCTTAAGCCAAAACTAAGGTCTCTCTTCTTAAAGCCAGTAGAAATGGAGATAAAGCTCCATGTAGATGAAAGAATAAGACCAAGGGCATAGGGACTAATAGAAAAGGACTCAAGAAAATATAGGTACCAAAATATCAAATAATCTCTATTGTAGATATCCTTAATAGGAAGAAGAAAGGATTCACACTAGTACCTAAATAATGGGTGCTCACGACACATGGTGGGAGAAAAGTCTATCTTCTTATACCTCCAACCACATGAAGGATTAGTCTCCTTTGGAAGTGAATAGGAATAAGGCTAGATTGGTAGCTCAAGGCTATAATCAATAAGAAGGATTTTTCAGGTTAACACGGACAAAATTTAAGATGAGCATGATGGGTGAACTAAAGTTCTTCTTGGGACTTTAGATTAAGCAAACAAATGAAGGCATCTTCATTCATCATTAAAAATATACTAAAGAACTTCTTTAGAAGTTTGGAATGAATGACTGCAAGCTAATGCCCACACTCATTCATCCGTTCGTAAGACTATCAAAAGATGAATCAAGTAAAGAAGTAGATTAGACGATCTATAAAGGTATGATCAAATCCCCACTCTACGTAATTGCAAGCAAACTTGATATGATGTTTAGTGTCTATCTTTGTGCTAGGTTTTAATCTAATCCTAAAGAGTCACATATAAAAGTTGTCAAACGAATATTTAGATACCTTGTAGGTTTTACTAACCTTTGTCTATTCTATGAAAAGAATAACAATTTTAGGTTAGAAGGATTCTGTGATGTTGACTATACTAGAGATAGGATAGAAAGAAAGAGTATAAGTGAAGCCTGTCAATTCTTAGGAAGCTGTCACATCTCTTGGGCAAGCAAGAAACAAAACTCCATAGCTTTTTCAATTATAGAGGTAGAGTATATCTCAGTAGCTAGATGTTGTTCACAACTCTTATGGGTCAAGTATCAACTTGAAGACTACTCTAGTCTTGTAAACAATATACCTATATTCTATGATAGCACTAGTGCCATTAATTTGCCTAAAAATCCTATACAATATTCTAGGAAAAGCACATTGAGATAAGATATCATTTCATTCATGATTAAGTGCAAAAAGGAGTTTTTGATATAAAATTTATTAACACTGATCATTAATGGGCTGATATCTTTATAAAGGTTTTAGTTGAAGAATGTTTTAGATTCATTAGAAATCATTTACATTTAAAATTTATGTCAGACTGAACATGCATCATCTTACTATGTATCATCTGACTCATATCATCTTATGCTTATGTGTCATCTCATTAATCTGACTTGATATCTACACTAACCTATCGTCTAAGTATTTGAAAGAGTTATAGGTGCATTTAAAGCTCATTAATGTGATGAATCACGGGATGTGTTGGATTTTGGGAAAGCAACATGTGGAGTAGTGGGAACGACAAAGGCCCGTCATGTTAGTACCTACCTCTTGTCCCCTCATTTTACCAACCACATTTACATAGACCCAATCTCCCACTACTAATAAAACATAATCATCTTTCTTTTCACTCATTCTCTCATAAAAACCTCCACATCCAATTGTTCATCTTCTTCCCCAAATTTCTTTTTGCAAACACAAACCCTAATTTCCCAAATCACCAATGGCACCCAAAACAGCTCTATTTGGCCGCAAGGTACCCATGAAGAAGTACCCAAAATCTACATTCTTACTTGGAAAGACCATTTTTGTGCAAAAGATGCAAGATGAGGGCTACCTTATGAAGACCTATCTTGACCAAGCTAGGTGGATCTCATTCGTTGAGCTGAAGTACGACTGACACCATACTCCTTATGTCATTTTTTGGGCATCTTCCATCCAAGAGTCAAACTCCATCACCATTCAAGTAGAAAAAGCCACCATCCACATCAATCCTCTAACCATTGCAACAATCTCAGGTTTCAAGGAAGAAGGCAAAGTTTGTAAGGGTGATTGGGAGGCAACCATCACCTATGACATAATAAATGCACTCATCTACTCAAATGGTCCAGGACCATCGGAGAGGAACACCTTGAAAAAATTCCTTTGACAAGCCAACTTAACCCTACTCAACAGGATGTTTCACAATATTTTTTTCAACACCTTTCTACCAAGGTCAAGTGATGGAACTAAGGAGGAGGATGAAGATTGAATCCTTCTCCTTAGGTCTCTATGGATCCACTAGGATTTCTTTGAGTTGAATGATGATGCTGGAATGAGGATGAATTGAGACGGAGTAAAAGGAAAAGGCGTGAGAATCTTCTTAGTGAAGGAGAAGCAACATTAGGGTTCTTAGTCCACAAGGAAGGTTTCCTTGTAGAAAATGCTTAAGGAGGAGTTTTCTCCTTGATGACTCTTGAGAGAGAAAAAAGAGGTTTTTGAATATTAAATCTCATAAATGCTTAAAAGTGTTTACAAAATGAGAGGAAAATGGTTTAAATAAAATGAGAGAAAGTCTAGAAATGGAGGGAAACATGATTTGAATTTGAAATGTGAATTTCAAATTCAAATCACATGGCTGGTGGCTCCCTCTTGTCACACCTTTCTTCACATTCAAATTTGAAGTTGAATGTGATTTAGGGTTTATTTGCATCTAATTTAGTCATGCATGGAAGGCATGACCCAAATTAGGTGTAAATGAACTCTAAATTACATTTGACTTCAAATTAAAACCCTATGTATACAAGGTTAATCCTACACTAAGTGACCTATGTATACAAGGTTTAAAATTCCTATACAATAATTTCTAAAATTAAAAGATAAACAAAACAAGACCAATATTGGCCATATAATGCCCAAAGGCCATGGAGCCCACAAATAGGCCCATTTCGGCTACTAGGTCAAAATATACATAATCTGGGTGCCCAAAATACATGGCTAAAAATATACACACACTATACATGATTCCCTCAAGTGTGCCTTAAGATAAAGCCCAAATGAACAGAAGCTTGGGCCCACCAACCTCTGAACTAGCCCACTTAGCATGCACCCTCCTAGCCATAGTTCTAGTTGTGGGTCTCTTGGCTAAGCCTTTTCCATCATTCCCTCCCTCTTTGAAAGGATTTGTCCTCAAATATGAAAAATCTTTCTCATTATCACTAGATCCTGCAAAAGAAATAAGATCACAAACATTAAAAGTAGTACTCACTCCATAATCCTTAGGTAGGCCTAGTCTATGTGCATTGTTATTTATTCTTTGGAGGAATTGGAAGGGACCATCCCCTCTAGGATTGAGTTTAGACTTCCTCTTAGTAGGGAACCTATCCTTTCTAAGATGAAGCCAAACCTAGTCACCTTCCTCAAAGATGACTTATTTCCTACCTCTATTGTTATACTTAATGTATCTCTCAATTTGTTGTATCTATTTTCTAACCATCTCATGTAGTTGCTTTATAAAATCAGCTTTAGACTCCCCTTCTTTACTAATGAAAGAAGTTATATTTTGAAGGGGAATGAGATATAGTGGAGTAAAAGGGTTGAAACCATATACAACCTCAAAAAGAGAGAGTTTGGTAGTCTTATGGACTACCTTATTGTATGCAAACTCAACATAAGGTAAGTATTCAGCCCATGACTTGTGGTTTCCCTTTAATACTGCCCTCAAAATAGTTGATAGGGATCTATTAACTACTTTTGTTTGCCCATCAGTCTGTAGGTGACAGGTAGTAGAGAATTTCAACTTAGTTTCTAGTCTTCCGTAGAGCGTCCTCTAGAAATGACTTAGGAACTTAACATTCCTATAAAAAACTATAGTCTTTGGTAGACAATGTAATCTAACCACCTCTTTAAAGAATACCCTAGCAATGTTGCTGGCATCATCCACTTTGTGACATGGAATAAAATGAGGCATTTTGATAAAGCGGTCCGCTACCACAAAATAGGAATCCATTCCTATTTGGGTTCTTCGAAGCCTACGGACAAAGTCCATACTTATATTAACCCAAGGAGAAGTGGATATGGGTAAAGGTGTGAATATACCATGAGGCATTATCTTTGATTTAGCTTGAAGACAAGTTATGCATCTAACACAAAACCTCTACACATTTTTCCTTATATGGGGCCAAAAGAATTGTTCTTTTAGTAAAGCAAGGGTTTTATCAATCCCAAAATACCCCATGAGTCCACCTTCATGGCTCTCTTTGATTAATATATTTCTTATAGATCCTTGGGATATGCATAATTTTCCTTCTTTTTATAAATGCCCCTCGAAAATGTAGAAACCATTATGAGCTTTCTTAATGCACATGTTAAAGATTGATGCAAAATTAGGGTTTTTTTTACATACAACTCCCTTATATTATCAAACCCTAAAATTTGAGAACCAAGGGATATAAGCAAGGCATGCCTTCATGACAAGGCATCAACCACAACATTTGTTTTTCCCTTCTTATATTTGATAATATATGGGAATTGTTCCAAAAATTCTACCCATTTTGCATGTCTCTTGTTAAGTTTTCCTAGACCCCTCAAGTACTTGAGTGATTCATGATCACTATGAATAATAAACTTTTTAGAAATAAGATAAGATAATGTTCCCAAGTTTGAAGGGCCCTTACTAAAGCATAAAGGTTTTTTATCATAGGAAGGGTAGTTAAGGGAGGCACCATGTAGTTTTTCACTGGAATATGCAATTGTGTCCTTCTTGTAACAAAATTGCCCCTATAACTATCCTTGAAACATCACATTCTAGCTTAAAAGTTTTTGAAAAATTTGGTAGAGCTAGAATAGGAGCATGAGTGGGCTTATCTTTAATGAGTTGAAAAGCTCTCTCTTGTTTCTCACCCCATAGGAATGAGACATCCTTCTTCGTTAACTCATTGAGTGGTGAAGCAAGTGCAGAAAAGTTAGCAACAAGTCTCCTATAAAAGCTTGTTAATCCATGAAAGCTCCTAATATCTCCCACAATTTTAGGGGTGGGCCATTCTTGGATGGCCTTTATCTTTTCCGGATCCACATGAACCCCATTGATTCCTATAACAAAACCTAAGAAGACTACACTATTTACACAAAAAGTACATTTTTCTATGTTTCCAAAAGGTTTATGTTCCCTAAGACTAGAAAAGAATTGTCTTAAGTGTCCTATGTGATCACTTAGGCTCCTACTATAAACTAAAATTTCATCAAAGTAAACAACTACAAACCTACCTATACAATCCCTAAAATGTTCTAGTTTGTTTTCTTTTTCTTTTGTTGCCTTCTTGGCTCTCTCTTGTTTTTTGTTTAGAATGAATATGAGCACTAAATATAGGTAAAATAATGAATTAAAAAGGTTTACAAGTGGTGGAAAAGAGGTATAGGAAGTGTAAGTGTACAAGACAAGTTTCTATGTTACTAGTTACTAGTTTTGTTTCTAGTTTGTTCTCTTTTTTGTACAATTTTCTTTAAATTTTGTTTTACACTTCCTAATCTGATTGTGTTTCTTAAACAAATCACAAAAGACACAAAGAATTGTTGGCCTTAAATTGCTAAGTAAGAGTTAACAAGTGAACTTCACAAAAACTGACATTAGTGTTAAGTCAGACGAAGACAAAATGCAATTCCCAGCAAGGTTTTGAATGAGACAAATATAATATGTATTGTTATGTCTAACAAGTGTGCTAGTGTTTTAGATATAAGTACAGGCAAGTTGATATGCATCATACCAGGACTAAGAGACATGAGCCAAGCACAAGACAAAGACTGGCCAAACGAAGGGAACACATTAGACGAAAACAGTCACAAACACATACACAAAGGAAACAAAAGAAAAGGACATAAGCAACCAAGATGATGGATAAAAGAAATAAAGATATTCTCATAACCAAAAGATGGAGACTCAGATACATAGACGAAGATCAAGAAAAATGGATTGCGTCTGAAGACACAACGAGATGAACCACCTATCATACACATTCTTAGAAGAACACATGAAGCCATCAAAATAAAAAGAAAAAGAAAAGGACAATAGACTAGCACTTATCCACAGTTCAAAACTGCGTGTGTTAATGTAAGTACACCTACCAGCCAGCAAAGGACAACACCTCTGCAATAACAGTATCAGGAAAGTACAGAGACATCTTAATATCAGTCACAGAAGTAAACAAATGGTATAAAATATCTCAAGAAGCACAAATTCAGCAAGCAAACATTAAATGCAAAATCAAAGGTATTAAATGCAACAATCCATGAAGATTGTACAAACTAGATGAAAGAATCAAATGATAGCTAATCAAGCATAAAAATGAAGTCAGCTCACGGACGGAAGAAGACTACCACCAGAATGAGATAATAAAGTATCAGATAAAGCCTATTAGGAATAATCAAGGCAAGACACGAACCAGACAAGTCGAGACAGATAAAGCAAGTTATGTAGGAAACCGAGCGTCAAGAGAAGAATAGTTGGAACACGAATATGCGCCAGATGATCATAAAATACTCAGACAAAGATGTGTCTAGTACAACTCTCCTAAAGCGCAAATCAGATGAGGCATATGTCTAAAGTCAAAAGAAAGTCAACTATGCATCAGACGAAGGACATCATAGACTGAGAGACACTCCAGATGGAAACAATGTTTGTCTATGCACATTTTTAATCAGACCAAAGAAAAGTCAAAGCACTAAACTCAGATGCTGAAGCAAAAGTCAAGATTGAAATGCACAGGACCAATAGACGAAGATGAAGACTGCCATGCAAGAAAATAAAGAATCGCGTCTCAAGAAGCAAGTCAACATATCGTCTATGAACACACCAAAGCTTTCAACATAAAACGCGTATGAAGGAACAAAGGAGAAGAGAAGCACGCAAAAGTAGAACATGTATGTGTCAGAAAAAGTGCATTACTTTTTCAGAAAAGGACAACGACTATATTGCTGCATGACCAGAAAAAGACAAATAATTTCTGGGTCTCAGATAAAGTCAAACATTACAGCAACAGGACAGAAAAGAATACACGCAATGTCTAAGAACAGGAAGCAACATTTAATGCAAGACCAAATGCATTAAATAAAAGGATCAAACTAGTCATGAATGACTATATTAGCTTCATCAAACATATGCAACGGGCAAATTTTACAGGCCTATAAGTATACAATAACATCAAACCGAAAAAGGTTGGCAAGAAGCAACGAAGGGATAATCATAGGCTTTGCCCTGGGCACTTGATGAGAGAGATGATATCAAGCCCACAAGACAGAGGAACCAGAGATGAACGTTCGAAATCGTATACTCAATGTAATATTGCATTGTTATATCTATAGACTAAGGTGTTCAAAATTTCAGTCATGATCAAACCTTAGTGAATGTTGTAAACCTATGTATCCTCTCCGTGAGAGTAATCCAAACACTCAAACATAAGCCTCTGTAGGACTAAGGTAGTGAAACCTTAGCGAGTGTAGAAAGTTCCCAATCCTCTCTGTGAGAGTAACCCAAACACTCAAACCTGAATACAAATCTATCATGTGTAAAGCCTGAAGAGGCTAGGAAAAGAATACTTATAAAGCCCGGAGGGGCTTGTCAAAGAATATTCACTGCTAGCTAGAAGTGGCTGAAAAGAATATACTAGCGTTGGTGAGTGAAGCCGACGGGCCAGAAGTGGTCGAGAATACTTGGAGAACTAGAAGTAGTTTAAGAATACTAGCGTTGGTGAGTGAAGCCGACGGGCCAGGAGTGGCCGAGAATACTCAAGGCCAGGAGTGGTCGAGAATACTCAAGGCCAGGAGTGGTCGAGAATACTCAAGTCCAAGAGTGGACGATAATACTAAATGGTCTTCATTTCATATCTAGCGGAACCCTTCAGTTGAAGGAGACTGGACGTAGCTTAGTTGAGCGAACCAGTATAAAAATGATAGCTTTATTGCTCTTGTTTAACTAGAAACAAACCTTCTCTACTAATTAAGTCTTTGTGAAAGACTTCGTCCAATATTTACATATCATTAAAACCATTTCTTAGATGAAGATGCAAATATGTTTAATAGATATATTACACTAAAAAGATTTATCTACTTCTTGTCTCTAAAACAAAACTATATTGAAAAGGAAAATGTAAGAACTTCAATAATTATCATTATGAAACATTTTCCCTGGCAGACGATAAACGCTTCAGACGCATTAACTTTATGTTAAACAAATTCTGCATAACAGTCTGACGTTTAAAAGTGCATTGGACGAAGAACATTACTCTTACGAAAATAATTTCAAAAATTCCTTTGTACACATACACACATATTCAACCCCCTTCTATGTGTTTTTCTACTAACTTCAATTAGAACATGTTAGGTCTAATAACATGCATAAGAATCATTCAATGAGCACTTCTAAGAGTTATTACATGTGCATCCAACAATATGACCAAACCAAAATAGAGACTAATGTTTATAGATTTCAGAAGAAAAAGGCACACAAGAGAAGTAATGACAAATAAAACAACTGCACAAGACTTCTAAGACAAAACTACAAGATTAAGAAATGAAAAATGCATTCAATACTTGTTTCTTTTTGGAGTTTTCTTTTGATCGAATCTTTTAGGAGTTTCAAACAAGATATAAGAAAACCTAAAACATTAAATGCAAGTACAAGAATAACCTAAAGGTACACAACAAGATTGATTCACAAAGTTTGATGTATGTATAAAAAATAAGCAAGACAAATTGAATTGTTCCATAGATTTATAGTTGTGACTCAAGAACAATTCTAATCCATACAAAATCAATGTACAACCAAGAAGAAAACATATAGAATGAAATAATACACTAAACAACATGTTTGGACTGAACAAAATTGAAAGGAAGCTTATGGAAAATGTTTACCAAGAAGACCTTGCTCTTGATACCAAATGATGGAAACATAATGGAGCAACCGGATTGATGTGCCTTCTCCTTCAAGTTCCTCCCTAGATCTTTGACTTCTTGATACTCCTCAAGCTTCTTCAAGGTCTCCAATGGAGTTAGAAACCTCTAGTTTCACCTTAGAAGGTGAAGAACTCTCTTCAAGTGGTGTCACTTCTAGGTAGAAGATAAACCACTTCAATTCTCACCACACTCTTAGGAATAGGATAAGAGAATTGGAAGCAAATCAAAGAGAATTTAGGACTTTTGAGAGAGAGAGTTTAGAGATAATACTTGGCCAATTCTCATATAATGATCAAAAGTGAGTTTTATAAGTGAAATAACCTATATATAGTGGTGGAGAAGCTTGTAGAGCAAGCTAGACAAGGTAGAGACAAGGTAGAAACACTTAGATCTAGATTAGCCAATCATAGAATGCCAAGTGTCACCTTGCCTCCTAAAAGACAAGAAGGGGACACTTAGATCTAGAAGAGCCAATCATAGGGTACCAAGTGTCACCTTGTCCACTTGGTAAGCGAAGTGGTAAGTGTGCTGAAGAAGCTTCACAATTTCGGCCAAATGAGAAGGATAGGTAGCCTAACTTTATTTCCTTAATCTAATATAATACAAAAATATTGGAATTGGTTTAGTTAGGTTCACCAAATGATGGTAAGACCTAGCTAAATCAATTCCTTGGATTAAATGAAGAAAAACAAGCCTAATGTGTAAAATTTAGCCTAGGCCCACTTAGGACTCAATTGTTAGCTTCACCTACACACTTGTTATTTGCTACCTCACTACTAATACTAAAAATATGAAAATCTATGATCCTTAATACAAGGTTAAATGGAGTAAAAGTCTCCAAGTAACATACCCTAAAATCCTAAGGGTATGACCTATAAAGAAAGATAAAGGTGCCTTACAAATACAAAGGCAAAAATAAGCCTATACAAGTATCTACTATATACAAGGTACTATACAAGGTATGTACAATAGAGACTCTGAGACTACAAAGAGGAATCATACTCAATACTCATATAAAGCATAGGTTTAAGAAGCACCTCCTTTGAAGAAGCCTCTTCTAGCCTTCTAACGATAAACCTAGTTAAATGCCTAATGGTTTTCAAGTGTGAGCTCTCTATGGATGGTCTTCCATTGGCTTTAGAAGTCCTGTGAGCAATAAATCAACCTGGGTAGCAAGAATACTATATTTTTTCATACTCAGGCAATCGTATTAAATAAAAAAATTCATGGCATGTTTCTTCCCTTTGGTATGTGGTGCACCAAGGATAAAAGCCTTCAACAGGAAGCTATGAATTTCTTTAGGGGTTTGTTTGGTGAGGTGGTGGTCACAAATCATTTTTCTTTATGTTCCCTTATTTCCACCTTGGTGATGGAAGATGTGACAAGGTTGGACAAGGTTGTTTCTAAGGAAGAAGTGTTTGATGCGCTCATGGGTATGAAATCATATAAGGCTCCAAGTGCTGATGGTTCCCAACCCATATTTTATAAGCTTTTTTGGGACACTATTGGTGATGATATTTGGATGTTTATTAATAAAGCTTTTGATAGAGGCGCATTTGATCCCAACGTGGTTGAGATTATGATTGTCCTTATTAAAAAACATGACAACCCTTATTAAGGACTTTAGGCTCATTAGCTTATGCAATGTACTTCATAAGTTAATCTCTAAGGTTCTTGTCAACTGCCTAAAACCTTTGTTGAATGAATTGATTAGCCCCATGTATAATAGCTTCATATTGAGTAGGGGTACTACTGATAATGTTATCATTCTTTAAGAAGTTATCCATAGTATAGGAAAATTTAGAAAGAAGGAAGGGGGTATCATCTTTAAACTCGACCTAGAGAAAACTTGTGATAGAGTGGACTGAGGCTTCCTCTATAGGGTGTTGTGTGACTTTGGCTTCCCTAACAAAATTTTGTCTCTTATCTTGCATGGGTAGTTCTACCTAAGAGGGGCCTTCGACAAGGAGACCCATTCTTTCCATATCTTTTTGTTTTGTGCATGGAGAAGTTGGGATATATGATCAAGGAAGTAGTGGATAATGGTTCATCTCATTCAGGTTGGAAGAGAGGGTCCTAAGTTCTCTCACTTATTCTTTGCAGATGATGTTCTTTTTTACACTAAAGTAAAGCCCTCGATGTAAGAGTGGTGACTAACATTCTACATCAACTTTGTGTTAATTCGGACTTGAAGATTAGTCGTGTGAAATAAAGGATTTTGCCTCCAAAGGTGTCACCTTGAGAAGGAGGAATAAGATATCTAATATTACCCATATTAACATCATGAGCAACCTAGGTAAATATTTGGGTCGTAGCATGGTCCATGGTAGAGTTACTAGTTAGTGTTTTGGTTCCTTAGTGGAGAAAGTTTAGCAATGCTTGCATCTTGGAAAGGGAAACTCTTAAATAGGTTTGGAAGGGTCACTTAAGTGAACTTTGTTGTGATTTTTATACCAACTTACACCATGAAACTGTAGTGGATTCCTCAACATGTTTGCAACAAACTCGACTTGATGGGGCATCAATTTATCTGGAGTGCCAATATGGGCAGGAAGATTAGCCTAATGAAGTGAGGTACGACCTATTGCATTCATGTAGTTGGTGCCCAGGTCACATTGCATGTTGACGACTACTATTAGGGGAATCTTGGGCCAATTGGATTTGGGGGGCTCATTCGTGACTTTCATGGTCATTAGGTTAAAGGTTTTTACATGAACATTGGTCACTCTAATGTCTTTCATGTTGAATTGTCTGTCATTCTTCAAAGATTGAACTTGGCATCTGATTTTCACTACAAGGATGTGGTGTGTGTTTCAGATATCCTGCATGCGCTTCAACACATCAAGCAACCTACTATATTCTCTCATGTGTATGGTACCCTTATTGAATCCATTAAGGATTTTGTGAAAGAAGACTAGAAGGTGGAGTTTGTACACACCGTAAGGGAAGGAAATTAGAGTGTTGATATTCTCGCAGAGATAGGACCCCTTGCTAGTAGTAATTTGATTGTGTTGGATCTACCCCTGTCAACCTTGGTGGGTTCTCTTTGTTATGATAAATGCAATGTGTCTTTCTTAAGACATTAGTCTTGTAGTTTCTTCTTTTGTTTTTTATTTGGCTTACATTACCAAAAAAAAAAATATATATATATATTCATATTCCACTTCATTTCTAATTAATGTAGTACATTGAAAAAATAAAACAAATAAAACAATACTTTATAATCATGCATTATGATTTTTTGGTATAAATTAGAAGTATCATTCACAAGAGGCAATCATATAAGAGTTGATATACATTGATCAAAGATTAAATATCTAGTCGTATGCTTAAGGGACAAAGTTATATATATTTACCGACCATGTTACACTTATCTATATGTATAAAAATAACATAAAATAATATATAAAAATATCAAATAATTATATGTATTTTTTCTTCTTCATTTTTTGAGGCTCTTCCTAATTGTTAGAGTAGTTGCCACCTTATGCCTACCCAGGGTAGTCGTGTTGTCACCAATCTCTATCTGATATATGATGGAAAGTAGAGTTGGAAAAATAGGCTATCGACCCATTGTGGGTTAGTCCAATGTAGGCCATGAGTTGGGCCAAAATGGTCCAAATTGAATTCAATCTTCTAAATCTATGCCTAAGCCCAACCTTAAGCGGATTATGGGCCTTTCGGGCTGGTCCATTTTATTAAACTTTTTTAAGGCAGATGATAAACACACCTCCACTCTCTTATAAACACACCCCCTTTTTTAAAAAAAATATAAAATGTCTAAATTACCCTTTTTAAAAAAAAAATTCCTAAATTTACACCCCCCTTCCCCGCACCAGAACGGCACCAGAACGGGCCGTTCTGCAAGAAGAACGGCCCGTTCTGATTGCAGAACGCCCCGTGCTGCTTGCAGAATGGCCCGTGCTGCAAGTAGTACAAGTCATTCTGCTTGCAGAACGGGCCATTCTAGGGCCGTTCTGTTGCAGTACAGGCCACCACGTCACTTTTAAAATGGCTACCTTATGACTGATTTTAAAACTCCGATTTTAAAAGTCATTTTTGTACTAGTGTGTCTTTCCATAGAACAAGTAAGAGTCTTTCTCTTACAAGACCACCTGCTGACATTGCGCACCCCTCTTCTTTCTCTTTCTGGCACTCCTCTTCTTCTTTTTTTTTCCCGCACCTCGCACACCCCTCTTCTTTCTCTTTCTGGCACTCCTCTTCTTCTTCTTCTTACTGTTACGGAAAGTTCTTTCCGAAATTATATAAAAATGTTCCGGAAAATACTTTCCATAATATTAAATTCTTATTCCGGAAAGTATTTTCCGGAAATGTTTTGTTACATAATTTCGGAAAGTACTTTCCATAATATTAAAGTTACTATTATGGAAAGTTCTTTCCGGAATTATATGAACAATAATTTTACTATTCCGGAAAGTACTTTTCGGAATGCTAATGACTGTAAAAGTACTTTCCGGAATGCTAATGACTGTAAAAGATCCTTTCTTATGCTGATTATGGTGGGGGCTAGTCCTTTTTTACTATTCAGAATGACTGTAAAAGTATATTGCTTAATGACATTGAGCGGAAAGAGGCTTTGGGAAGAAGATGGGTATGGAATGTGAGGTGCGGGGAAAGGGGGTGCGGGGAAGGGAGGTGTAAATTTAGGAATTATATTTTTTTTTAAAAGGGTAATTTAGACATTTTATATATTTTTTTTAAAAAAGGGGGTGTGTTTATACGAGAGTGGAGGTGTGTTTATCATCTACCCTTTTTTAATTAATATTTTATTTTTCTCCAAAATAACTATTCTGATAATTATTTTTATTAACATGTCTTTATTGTGAAAATGATTATATATTCTAAAACAATCTCATCTACTATTTTATAAAATCACGTTACCAACTATGTAAGAAAGAGCTTGAATTATTAGAATATTTAGTACATTATAAGTCATCTATGCAAGATTATCATCAGATCTACGACTTTATTCTTTTCAATAAATTAAGATATTGAAACCACGCGATGATACTTCTAAATAAATATCTAACTCAAATATTTTGGATATTGATATTCGTTTGTGCTATTAATTGAACAAAAATTATGCGACCTATTTGGCGGTAGCCCGACCTATTTGGCAGCATTAATGAAAAGGGGATTTCATTTCATCATGACGTTCTTATAATGGGCATGACCAGCCTTCACCATCCATGGACGCATTCTGAGCTATTTACAGCCAAGCCTTCACAATGCTATTATAATATGTTTTTCACACATTTTTTGTAAATTCTATTAAAAGTTTATGAGTTTATTAAGTAAGATATCCTCTTACATTATATATATAAACACGTAATTTGGACTAACTACTTAATTAAATTACTTGTTTAATTTCTTTTATTACTTTAGAATTTATGATATAAGTTTAGAGTTTTTATTTTCTATAGATGTTATAAGTTTGTGATGAAAAATTTATTAAAAATAAAATAAAAAGGATTTATTTTAAGATTCAAACATCAACTCATATTAATATAAAATATTTTATATTTAAAGGCTTAATATTTTAAAGTAATTATTATAAAAATTAATAAATTCATTTAGTAGTTTTTACGTGTTAGTTTTTATATCTTCTAAAATAAAGTATTAGTTTTTATTGATCACAAATTATTTTAAGACTACTTTATACTGACAGTCTAGTAATTTTTCTCACTCTTAATTATTTTAATATATTTATAGATAAATTTATTGAAATTATTTGTAAAGAATTTATAATAATCTCATGTGCAAGTAAATTTAATATAAAAGCTTTTCAAAACACTATCTTAATTGACTCTCAACCCAATTTACTTTGTGTACACAATTCTTATGAGTTGGTATCATTTATAAAATAAAAGAATAATGAAATTGCACTGTATCATATTATATTATATTACCTATCGTGTCTGCATAATATATTTCCATACATCAATGTGCAAACTAAAACCACATGCACAAAATCATCAATTCATCACAAACATGCGAATTCATGCTAGAATTCAGACAAATTGCATAAATTTACATATCATGAAGCTTTCAAGAAAGTAGTGGTACTAAGTGCGCACGCGCTGTCATGCTGGGAAAGCGAGATCCTCCTCAACCACTTGCTAATTCCGTATTGAAATTCAAGTCTTGTAAAGTTGGTACTTGTATTATTTCATTCATCTTTTTTTTTTTTTTTTTTATGGTTTCAATTTCATTATTTATTAAAAAAAAATTCTGTTTATATTTATTTCTTCTCATCTCTCACTAGGATACATTCATTTGAAGAATAATTTAAATTTTAAATATGAAATCTCAAATATATTATTTAGATTTTTTTTTAAATATTATCTTATCTTTAGAATGTTGTTTAAAATTGAAAACATTATTTTTAATTTAGAAATTTGATTTCTCTTTTAATTGTCTATTAATAAAGATTATTATTTATATGAAACCAATCACTCAAATTGTAAAGTGATTCATCGCTAAAATGAGAAATGATAATGATGAAAACTATTAGAGAGATAGTTGGTGATTCCCTCTACTAGTCCCCTAGTTGTTCCCAATCTTCTTCCATGGATGAAACAAACTTTAGAAATCGAAAATGATGGTGTGGACAAGGGATGAGATTGTGCCAATTTCTATGAAGAAAGATAAACAAGAGGAGTTGGTCTTGTCACAAGGAGAAATTCCTTGATAAAAGATCTTAAGGAAAGATTTCTCCAAGGAAAAGGACTAACTTTTAAAAGTGAAACTCAAAGGTTTATTCTCATTTACATCTAAAAGTGATCACTCATACATAAGGAGAAACTAATGATTGCGTTTAATAAGTTGATGAGATATCATTATCAAAGCCATGTGACTTAATTTGTAACTTGGATGGCAAGTTTGATTTGGTTTGGACGTCCAAACTGTTGGATCCTTAATCCAACGTTGGTCTTATATGTGAATAATTATATATTAAAGACACATAATGTCAAATTAAAGTGATCTAATGACATATAAATTATTTTGGCAGTTATGTATCTGAAAGGTTATGGGACCTTTAATGTGTGGTAACTAAAGGGTAATTCTATTTTGTGATGGGTTAAAATAGAAATACCAAAAGACCTTATGACTGTCTATAAATAGGTTAGGTCCCCAGATCACACCACGTTCTTTTCTTTTCTGACATCCCATTATCAGAGAGAGACAAAGAGATAATTAAAGGGTTTTCTCAAGAGAGTACGTGTTGATCTGGAAGGCCAAACCGCACAACTCTCTTATCATTATGAATTCAGGTACGCTTCCGCTTGTTGTTTCTAGTGATTAACATGATAGATATTATATTTCATATAGATGATAGTTTTCATCAAAAGCTTAAATTTGGTTTTAACAATTGGTATCAGAGCCATATATCATGTTTGATCATTAGGAATATTTTGGTCATTAGGAATATTTTGGACATGTTTCTTCATTTTAGTATTATATAAATTTACCATGCATTTACAGTTGAAATAAAATTCAATATATGTATCTTTTGAATATCTTTTGAATATTATAGTAGGAGAAAATGATTTTAATTATTGGATGATTTGGTTATTTGAAATTCTTTTATGTAATTTGGAACATGTGTTTTGTCTTGCAGTATCACTGTTTCCTTTTTCAGTATCTTCATAACATGTGTTTCATATACATAATAGTTAATTAAATTAAATTCAATTGCTCGAATATTTTATCATGTAATTAGCTTATGATTCTGGCATATTCTTGGTATATTGTAATTTAATTTCGGTTATGATAATTGATCAAATACAGTATTATGAAAATACTATAAGGTTGTTCATTTTTTGAGATTTTTTTTAATGATAATTGATTTCGATTTCAATTATGTATTTAATTCATTTTTTAATTGATATCTCATATTATAATTGATTTCAATTTTAGTTACGAATTTAATTCGCTTTTAAATTGATATACGGCATATTGTAATTAATTTCAGTTTTAGTTATGAATTTAATTCATTTTTAAATTATGAATTCATTTGATTTTAAACCGATATATTAATTACATATTATGTTAAATGTTTAATATATATATTAATTTTGGTTTTAGTTATGAATTTTATATATACACACGGTAATATGTTTATTATATATATATATATATATATATATATATATATATATATATATAAAAGGATCAACGTATCATTACAAGGTTGATTCGTGTGTATATATAAATGAAAAGGAATAACTATTTTTAAAATTAATTAAATTCAAATACTAAAATAGTAAAAATAAAGGTTTATATATATATATATATATATATATATATATATATATTTTAAGATTAATTAATTGAAATAACATGTCACCAAAGTGACCTCTCTTGTGAAAATTAATTTATTTTAAAATATAAAAGGTTGTGTGTATTATTCGGCCCAAAGGAAGGTTAATATTTTACATAATTACATGTGTACTTGTGGTGATAAATGCGTAATAATTCTTTGGTTTCTTTTTTACGTGTAAATATTAAATCAGCCCAAAGGAAGGTTTATTATTTGACATGTTCTTATTATTAACATTTTATTATCGCATCAAGATATCATTGAATAGTTAAAATTTTATCCAAAGATAAAATATTAATGTACTACCGATATCTTGAAATGGGATTTATTTGTATTTGAATTTAATTTTTATTTTTTGAGACTTATATGAGTGTATTTTGTTTGTTGTTCTCAATTCAGTTATGAATGATCCTGCCAATATTACTGCTAATGTCAACTCTATTCCTGTATTAAATGGCTCAAACTTCAAGTCCTGGAAAGACAATGTCTTAATAGTTCTTGGAGTAATGGATCTTGACCTTGCGTTAAGGATAAACTCACCCCCACCTCTTACGGATACAAGTACCTCTGAAAATAAAAGGGAAATGCAAATGTGGGAGAAGTCAAATCGCATGAGTCTAATGATCATGAAGAAAGCCATTCCAGAAGCCTTCCGAGGCACAATATCTGAAAATATAAATACAGCTAAGGAGTTCCTTGTAGAAATTGAAAAGAGGTTTGTTAAGAATGAAAAGTCTGAGATAGGTACACTTAGGGATGGCAAAAATACTCGCACCCGCGAGTATCTGTGGATAAAATTCGTTACGGATAATAAATGGATAGGCTAATTAGGTACCCGCGGATAATGGGGACGGATAATTTTTTACCCGTTTATAAATGGGGCGGGGGCGGGTATGATGATATCCATACCCGCGGGTACCCGTTTAATATTATTTCTTAAATATCTTCATTATCCTTGTACCACATAACCCTAAAACTACACTCTCTCATCTTATTTTCTTACAAAAGTGAGGTTGATGAAGTTATCGACATGTGTTAAGCATGTTATAAAATTATGTTGGATGTAATTTGACTAATTTTCTAGCTTTGATTGAACTAAGAAGATTTATGTATTTTAAGTTGTTTACTTTTATTTGGAATTATGAGATTGAATTATTGTAGCTTTGTGATGAGACTTTAACTTACTTGTGAGATTGATGTATTTTATGTTATTGATTATCTTGAATTTTTATTATTATTTCAACAAAATTAACGTTAAATAAAAGTTCAAAATTAATATTGAATTTTTATTTTTAATATTTTAATGACATTAAAATATAAACTTAAAATTATTTGTAATATAATTTTTTTAATTTCTTAAAAATTTTATAAATATCCATGGATATCTGTGGATATCCGTGGGTATTCAAGAAATTCATGGATACCTGTTTAATGGATACCCGCGCGGATATGGGGTGGGTATGGGGCCAATTTTCATTCAGCGGGGCGGAGGCGGGTTTACTATTACCCGCCCCCATGGGGCCCCATTGCCATCCCTAGGTACACTTTTGGTAAACCTAATTTCAAAAAAGTATATGGGTAAAAGAAACATTAGGGAGTACATCATGGAGATGTCTCATATTGCTTCAAAACTAAAAGCACTTAAGTTAGAACTCTCTGAGGACTTGTTGGTGCATTTAGTTCAGATTTCTCTTCCAACACAATTTGGTCAGTTTAAGGTGAGCTATAATTTTCAAAAAGAGACTTGGCCTCTAAATGAGCTCATCTCACATTGTGTTCAGGAAGAAGAAAGATTGAAGCTAGATAAGACAGAAAGTGCTCATATTGCCTTTACCTCAAAGTATAAGGGCAAGGGACTAAAAAGGAAAAAGGATAAGGAAGTTGCAGTTACAGCAACTCAAAGGAAACAAAAAAAGAAATCAAATGAATCTGAAGGAAATGGTTGTTTCTTTTGTGGAGCTGTAGGGCATGTGAAGAAGCATTACACTAATTATCACGCATGCCATGCTAAGAAAGGTATGCTTCTAAACTTGGTTTGTTCTGAGGTTAATTTAACTTCTGTACCTAGACACACATGGTGGATAGATTCTGGTGCAACAACTGACATCAGTGTGTCTATGTAGGGTTGCCTGAGTTGCCGAAAACCAAATGATGGTGAAAGATACATCTATGTGGGTGATGGCAAGATGGTTCAAGTTGAAGCAATTGGAAAACTTAGATTATTGTTAAAAACTAGTTTTTATTTGGATCTTGATGAAACATTTATTGTACCTTCTTTTAGACAAAATTTAATTTCTATTTAGTTTGTTTCATGATTCAAAATTGGTTGGTTCTGGTTTTTTATCAGGTTATGATAATCTTTATTTCATTGATACGATTGCTTCATTTAATGAATCTTTACAATTAAGTACTCGAGGCTGTTAGAAAAGAATGACTCAATCCAAGAGGGGGGGTGAATTGGATTCTATGACACTTAAAATTTTTTCAGAGTTCTAAGGATCTTTATTTCAACTTAAACTTTTCTAATATGAATTCTCAAAGAAGTTCCTTGAAAGACTTGCTAATGGATTGAGTCCTATATGCTTTCTTGATTAATCTTGATAAAGTTCAATGTTAAGAACACTTAATATGCAACACTTTGATTCAGTTTAAGACAATGTTGTGCATACAAACATATCAATCAAGATTATCCACTTTAACACTCAACCAAAATTTTGCTCAATGTAAAAGATAAGAGTGAGAGAGAAGAATGCACAAGTATTTTATCCTGGTTCAGCCACTCCACATGTGACCTACATCCAATCCTCAATCATAACCTGTTCAAGATTTGTTCCACTATCTTAATGAAGAAGTTTTACAAGCACACAACACATGCATATACTCATACATTCAAGATAACCACTTTCTTGCCCCCAAGAAAGCACTTCTTGTAGAAACCCACTACAAGAAATCCTTACCACTTGAGACACCTACTCAAGATTTCCCTTACACTTTTCACAAAGAATTAAAGGAACGAATTCACCTGGAAGTTGAACAGATCAGACTGAATTCCAAAAGCAAATCTTAATCTTCCTCTCCCAAGAATGTAATGATGATGATGATCTCTTTCAAAGCATTCCAAAATGTTTTACTTCTTGGTTTCACAAAGAAAACACTCCAAGAAGGTCACAAAGACTTCACAATATAGTTTTTCTCTTTTTGATTCTCAATTCATTCTCTGTTCTGAAGTTTCAAAGTGTGAAATCTATTTATAAAAATTTCAGAACCAGATAATTAATTATTTTAAAGGATAATCGATTATTTTGTTCTTCATGATTTCTAGACACCACTCAAGAACATAATAATCAATTATTTTGCAGGATAATCGATTATTCCAGAGAGTGCTTCGTGGAATAATCGATTATTTCAGAAATAATCAATTATTATAGCAAGGTTCTTTTCACCTGTTGCTGGAATAATCGATTACATTTAATGATAATCGATTGTTTTGAGTTAGTTCTCAAAAACTCAATTTTATACTTCAAAAATTCTTTCCAAGTATTTTAAATCATCATCATACTCACTCTCAGTCAATTTAGATTAAAACTAACTCGTACACAAAGCACACACATGCAAAACAAACTAATCAAACCAATACAACTCATAGGAACTTATAAACTATTCCTATTACACATCATAATAGTCATATCTTCTTCTTGACTTGTTGATGTCCTTGGTCAGCTTTGATTCTCAGAATCCACCATTTGTTATCATCAAATGTTTCATACTCCAAATCTGAGTTGATTCACGACTCCATGAATCTCAACAGAGGCATAAAGAAAAAATTAACCAATGAGAATTCAGCTGCGTTATGGCACAGATGATTAGGTCACATCTCTAAACGGAGAATAGAAAGACTTGTGTCAAACGAAATTCTAAACCCTTTAGATTTTACAGATTTTGATATTTGTATCAATTGTATAAAGGGGAAACAAATCAACAAAAGGAGATTTGAGGCCAATAGGACTTTGGATGTCTTAGAACTTATACATACATATATTTGTGGACCATTTCCTACGGTAGCATTTATCTCATTCATGAAAAGACAAAGTCATTGGACGTGTTCAAAAATTATAAGGCTGAAGTTGAGAACCAACTCAACAAAAGAAGTAAAAGCGTCAGATCTGACCATGGTGGTGAATACTATGGTAGATATGACGGTTCTGGTGAACAACGTCCAGGACCATTTGCTAAATTCCTAGAGGAATGTGGTATCGTCCCACAGTACACTATGCCAGGTTCGCCCACTATGAATGGTGTTGCTGAAAGACGAAATAGAATGCTTAAAGATATGGTAAGGAGTATGATTAATCATTCTACTTTACCAAAGTCACTCTAGGGAGAAGCCCTTAAAACTGCAGCATATATCCTTAATAGAGTTCCAACAAAAGTAACTAGAAAAAACCCCTTATAAACTTTGGACAGGCAAAAAGCCTAGTTTAAAACACTTATATGTTTGGGGTTGTCCAGCTGAAGCAAGGGCTTATAGGCCAAATGAATAGAAACTGGACTCAAGAATTATAAGTTGTTATTTTGTTGGATACTCTGAAAGATCCAGGGGGTATAAATTTTATGATCCCACAACTAAGTCGATTTTTGAATCAGGAAATGCTCAGTTCTTTGAGGATGTCAATTTTGCAAGGGGAGATATAATTAAGGACTTTGTATTTAAAGAGGAATATGTTGATATTCCCACAGGTGTTATTGACATTGTTCAGGATCCTCTTCTTGACTTTGTTCAAGACACAACAAATCAAGACGATGTCAAATCTCCTATGCAAGAAGTTGTTCCAGAAGAACAAACTCTTTCTCCTCAAGAACCTATGCCATTAAGGAAATCCACTAGAGAAAGAAGAAGTGCAATACCAGATGACTATATTGTGTTTCTCCAAGAACATGAGGCTGGAATTGGATTGATGGAAGATGATCCAATTAACTTTCATCAAGCCATGGAAAGTTCTAATTGATGGAGGACCATCCTTGGTACTTAATGTGAGACCCATCACATGGTTCATGACTAGGAGAATGGAGAGATACCATGTATGGATCCACCTCCTAGGCCCAATTTGAGTAGTATAGAATTTTATTGCCTTATTCCAATTTTACCCTTGTATTTTGGGGTGTTTAGGACTTAGAATTTATTTTCTCTTGTATTTCCCATTTTACCCTTGTATTATGGGGTGCTTTAGATGATTAGGGTTTTAATTTTGGGATAGGGTGTTAATTAGAGGGTGACGCATGTTTTTGGTGTTATTGGATCTATTTTTGGTGTTAGAAAGGCTTAGGCCCAAGTGGAGGGCAAAGGTTGCATGGTCTTATCATGCACCTAGATATAGCTAATCTAAACCCAAAGATTCCATCCTTGGCCACCAAGTTGCATCTAGGGTTCATTTGCATTTCATTTGGAGTGCATTTGCCTACTCCAAATGCAACCCTAGATGCCTCCCCTCCTATAAATACCCAATGCACCACACCTTGTAAATACTTTGGATTATATGAATTTGAGAGAGCATTTCTTTGCCTCAAATCCCATCCTTAGTCCCTTGGTTAGTTCGGCTAGCCCCCTTCATTCTCCACCCTTGGAGAGTGAAACCCTAGAGTGGCCTCCACCTACACTTGGAGTGAGCCAACCGTGAGCAACCCTACACCACACCCTAAAACACTTCTGCCACCATACTCTTTGTTCATGCCTATCTTCCTTTTCCCATCATATATCACCCTTTGTCTACCCTTTGGTGAGCCTAGATCAAGGGCAAGGTCTCTCCCTTCAACTCTCTCATCAACCATGGAAGGAGGGACACCATCACTAATTCTCAAAAGTGGATTGATGCCATGAATGAAGAGATTAATTTAATGAGGGACAATGACGTTTGGGATCTTGTTCCATTACCAGAAGGTGCGAAACCCATTGGTTGCAAATGGATATTTAAGACCAAGAGGGATTCGAAAGGTGATGTGGAGAGGTTCAAGGCTCATCTTGTCGCAAAGGGATTTACTAAAAAAGAAGGTATTGACTATAAAGAAACTTTTTCTCTGGTTTCTTCTAAAGACTCTTTTAGGACTATAATGGCATTAATGGCGCATTTCGATCTTGAGTTATATCAGATGGATGTAAAGACAGCGTTTCTCAATAGTAACATTGATGAGACAATTTATATGATGCAACAAAAAAACTTTATTTCAAAAGATTCAAAGAATTTGGTTTGCAAACTTAAGAAATCCATTTATGGGCTCAAGCAAGCATCTCGACAATGGTATTTCAAGTTTCATCATGTGATCACCTCGTATGGTTTTGAAGTGAATTTAGTTGATGATTGTATATACCATAAGTTTTGTGGGAGCAAGTATATTTTTCTGGTTTTGTATGTTGATGATATTTTGCATGTCAGCAACGATATAAATTTATTGCATGAAACCAAGAGATTTCTATCTAAGAATTTTGAGATGAAAGATCTTGGTAATGCATCTTTTGTATTGGGCATACAGATACACCGAGATTGTTCTCGAGATACTCTTGGGTTGTCTCAAAAAGGTTATATCGAAAAGGTTCTCAAGAGATATGGCATGCAAGATTGCAAACCAGGTAATACCCCTGTGGCTAAGAGAGACAAGTTTAGTCTCGCTCAGTGCCCTAAGAATGACTTTGAAGAAAAGGAGATGCAAAAGATTCCTTATGCACCAGCAATAGGAAGTCTTATGTACGCTCAAGTCTGTATGCATCCAGATATTGCGTACATTACAGGGATGTTAGGCAGATATTTGAGTAATCCTGGATTGGATCATTGGAAAGTAGTTAAGCGAGTCATGCGGTACTTAAAGAGAACAAAAGATTATATGCTCATATATCGGAGGTTGGATTAGCTTGAGATCATTGGGTATACTGACTCTAATTTTGTTGGATGCCAAGACAGTATGAAATCTACACCAGGCTATATATACATGCTAGCTAGAGGTGCTATTTCATGGAAGAGTGCTAAACAATCTCTTATAGCCTCTTCTACTATGGCAGCTGAATTCATAGCATGTTATGAGGCATCTAATCATGGAATTTGGCTGCGAAACTTTGTCACAGGCTTGCGTATAAATCAGCAGTTTTATTTTTCAACAACAACAAAAGCTCAACAAAGTCTAAACACATAGACATTAAGTTCCTAGTTGTTAAAGAAAGATTTCAAAGTAAACAATTATCTATAGAACATATTGACTGACACAAACTCCATGGTTGCGGATCCGCTTACTAAAGGATTACCACACAAAATGTTTCATGAGCACATTGCTCATATGGGTGTTATGTCTTTAAGTGATGTTGAGTTTTAGTGGGAGTTTGTAATTTTATGAATGTTTCTATGACATAGACATATTTTTCAATATATGTATGGTTCAAGTATATTTTCTGCAGAAATAAAGTTTTGGTATATTGAAACTTTGATTTTTTCATGGTTTGATCTCACTAAGATTTAAGGAGGACCTATTGGAATTAGGCATGTTAAGATCACATTACATGAAAATTCCATACTACACATCCATATCATGATTCATGTTATTCATTTGTATCAATATATGTGACCATTGATGGGTTTAGTTACGACAAATTAAATGTAACAAAGACTGCTTTGATCCTATGTTGGTATGATTGATGAACCGAATTGGTAAAAGATGCATTTTATAATTATATAATTATAAGGTTACACATATAGTCCAAGTGGGAGATTGTTGGATCCTTAATCCAACGTTGGTCTTATATGTGAATAATTATATATTAAAGACACATAATGCCAAATTAGAGTGATCTAATGACATATAAATTATTTTGGAAGTTATGTATCTGAAAGGTTATGGGACCTTTAATGTGTGGTAACTAAAGGGTAATTCTATTTTGTGATGGGTTAAAATAAAAATACCAAAAGACCTTATAACTGCTTATAAATAGGTTAGGTCCCCAGATCACACCACGTTCTTTTCTTTTCTGACATCCTATTATCAGAGAGGGACAGAGAGATAATTAAAGGGTTCTCTCAAGAGAATACGTGTTGATCTGGAAGGCCAAACCGCACAACTCTCTTATCATTATGAATTCAGGTACGCTTCCGCTTGTTGTTTTTAGTGATTAACATCATAAATATTACATTTCATATAGATGATAGTTTTCATCAAAATCTTAAATCTGGTTTTAACACAAACCACTTGCATAAGCAAGTGGACATCCAATCCAAATACACCAAAATAAGTTTGGGCCATCCAAACCCAATTAAGTCTAACAAGACTTAGTTAGTTATACCTTTCCTCCCTCAAGTAAAAACAATATAGGACAAAATTACCTATACTACTTAAACCAAAATACAAGATCAAAATAAAGTAAATATTTACAAGAAAAATATACACAAAAAAGAGAAAGTAAACTACTAAAATTACCCAAAGATTAATAAGAGCTTGAACCTTCTTCCTTTAAGCATAGCCCTCTCCTTTTGGTTCCTTTTGTATCTGGCCTCTAAGCATGCTGTCATTAGATAGTCATATATATGAAAGAGAACTTTTTAAAGTTTTGCAAAAAATGTTGTAATGGAGTTTGATATAATGAATTAATATTTATTGATATGTTGTTGTGGATATAGGCATGAGGTCAAATTATATTGAATAAATTTGTGTGGTTTTCATCTATTTCTTTATGATGTTGTCTTATTTTTTTGTGTGCTCTCATCATTGTGCTTGTTATTTCTAATAATATTATTATTGGTGAAAAAGTTGCTAGTTGGTTATCCTAAGAGTTTTTTTGGGTCAAAGGAGGAGAGAGAAGGGGAAGGAAAGGAAGGAGATTGGAGGATTTAGAAATTTTGTTTGGCTGATATGAGGAGAGTAATTATTTTCCTTATAATTTTAAATTTAAAAATATAAATAAGGATACTTTTGACATTACATTAGAAATATTTTAAAATCCCTTCCCTCCTCTCCAAGTCCCCTAATATTGGAGGGGAGCCAAAATTAGATGAAGAGGAGTTTTACTCCCCTCCATTCCCTTCCCATCCTTTTCTAAAAATTGAATGAAACAATAAAAGTTTATATAAACCCCCCCCCCATTCTCCTCCAACCAAACACTATGTAAAAATGATATATATGAAAGTATGTATGTTGATAATATTGGTAAAATATATACTAAATGGATAATTTGCTAGATGATTCAAAACTTGAAATTTGGTTGAAGCATTGTTGATAAAATGTTGATGCAAGAGGAAAAAAATCTAAGAATTATGCTCCCAATGGTTAAAAGAAGTTTTTAATTTAAAGGTTTGAAATTATTTACTAAAAAATAAGATTAGGGGATACACACTGACATAGGAGTTAGCCGAAACAATTAAAGACTACACTGGTTAGTGGTTGTATGTTATGTAGGATGATTTAGGTTAATAGTTTTAATTTTGTAATAAAAATGTGTACTAGAATAATGGAAACACACAATATTATCCTTTTCGATCAATTTTTTTCTTCCTATTTATCTTTAAATCTCGTCGAATTTATAATTTTTATGATTAAATTTCATTATCCTTTACCATTTTCAAGTCTTTTTTTTTTCTTTTTATTATTTCACCTAGGAATCAAGTGTTCTTCATAAGTGACTTGAGGGTCTAAGTTCATTTGAAAAACAATTTTCTACTTTTAACTTTAAATTGTCTGATCAAACATTCAAATTTTGGAATTGTGTTTGTAGAAGAAAATATGCACAAATGTTTTGATGATGCCAAAGTGATTATAAAGCATTAAAGAAGAATCAATGTTGAGATAAAGCAAGTTGATGCAAGAACAAGATCTCAAGTGTTACATAGATAAGTCTTGTCAACTTAGCTAAGAATGTAAAAGAATCTTTTAGAATTGCAAGTATGTTTGGCCTTAAGAATAAGTTTTCAAAAACCTCAAATTAATCTCTTTAAATTTAAGCAAGTTTTAAATCTTTTGAAAGTAAGTAAAAATGTTTTTGAAAGACTTAACAAAAGATTTAAAGAATAGTTCAAATCATTTCTTAAAAGATATTTGTAAAAGAAATAATTGATATGAAGTTTTCTACATAAAAGTTTTTGAAAAATGCAAAAATATGTTATGGTAATCCATTAATAAGACCTTGTAATCCATTACCAGAACAAGGAAACTTCAAAGTTCAAATTCTGAATACAAAATGTGTTCTGGTAATCGATTACCAGACCTTGTAATCGATTACCATAAGAGAAAACTTCAAAAATATGAATTTAAAAGATACAACGTTTCAAATTTTTTGAACTTAAAACCGTTGTAATCGATTACCAAGTCTTGTAATCGATTACCAGAGTATCTTTTCTGAAAAATTATAAAGAGTTACAACTCTTCATGGAAAGACATAACCTAAGAATTAATTGTCTATAAATACCTATAATTTTTCAGAAATAGGTTACGAACTCTATTATGAAAAAGTCATATACAAAAACATCTTGGCCAAATTCATTAGTATTATTCTAAAAGAGTTCATTAAGATCATAAAAGTGTATATCTACTCTTAAAAGAGAGTTACTCTGTAATTCCAAATTGATCATTGGATATGTGAAGGAGAAAGGGTTTTTCTCCCTGTTGGTTCTTGAATCTCAACACAAGGAAAGGGGGTTTTGAGGTGTTGGAGGATTCAAGTCTTGTAAGAGTTACAAGAATAGTGGAAATCTCAAGTTGGAGACTTGAGGACTGGATGTAGGCAGGATTTTCCGAACCAGTATAAATTGAGTTTGCAATTCTTTTTTCCCTACACTTTTTAATTACTTGTTATTAATTGTGATTGAGTAGTTTGCATCATCATTCATTCTTTACATATAAATTTATCTAAGGAGTTGAATTTGTAAGAAAGTAATTCGAAAAAGTTTTATAAGAGAAAAATTTGGAAAACTTAATTCACCTCCCTCTTAAGTTATATGAGGCTATTTGACTAACATGTTAGAGTTAGATTAATCAAAAACTCGTTTGCTTTGATACTAAATTGATTACTTGACAACAAAATTGGCATGAATAGTGGAACCACTATAAGTGATCCCCTAATGGAATTCAAGGCAAAGAGTGATTGAGTACATTATATGAAACTTTGGTCTAGGAAGAGTTTATGCAAAATGGACCAACAATCACAAAAGAAGAAGAATAGATCAAGTTTAGGAGAAGTCATTCAAAGGATGTCAACATCCATGACAATATGGTGACTATCTCTCCATCTAACCCTTTGAACAATCTAGAGGTAACTGTCGCAACTTCTAGCTTGACAGTTACTGTTGAAGCCCCTATAGTAATGACAACATAGTTTACTTAGTAGTAGATTGATATTGGAATACATGATATAATTTACCAATTTTTTAGGCAGTTATTTGAGATCATCAAGCCCATGGTACACAATGAGATTCAACAAGAAAGAGACTTGGAAGCTTGAAAGACAACTAGATACAAAGGTTTGACTACTTCATTTCATAATAACATGGAATTGTAGAATAAGGTAGTCAATTTGAACTCTCGTACTAAAAATGAGCAAATTCAAGTGAGAGTATTTCCCATAGCCCAACTGAAGTTTGGTGTTATACCTATATGACCGAGTACATTTCCAATTGTATCGTCAACAAGGGTGCTAACTACAACCTAGTTGATAGGTAACCAACAAAGGTTTTTTCCTAGACCATTGTTAGCCAGTACTAGTTATATGCCTATTAACAATGTTATCTCATATGCTTCCACCCTTGGGGTGCAAATTGGCCTAATAGATTATTGTGGAGAAAAGATAGACACTAGAAGAGGGGTTGAATAATATATATCAAAAACTGACACATTTGTGAGTAAGTGAAGTAGTATATACAATAGATGAAGGTTTAGCAAGAGTAATCAATGAACACAAGAAGTTTTTATACTGGTTCACCTCAACCATCGAGGCTAGGTCCAGTTCTCAATCCAACCAAATTGACTTCCACTAATTTGTAACAAAGTTACAAGTATTCTTTCTCCAAGCCACTTCTGGCTCAACCCAAGTGTTCTTGGACTAGTCTCTTCAAGCCACTACCAAGTATTATTTTCACAAATAAGCCTCTCTAGACTCAATCCTAATTATTCTTTTTCAGACAAGCCTCTCTAGGTTCTAACCTATAACAATGTTTATAAAGGTATTACAAGGTTGTTGTTGTTGTCTCTTTTAGACGTGATTACAATAAAAATTGAAGTGCAAGATATCTTTTGAAGAAGATTTTTTATGTGCCTGGTTCTCCTTTTGAGTTGTATGTGTCATTTATCTTCACTATTGCACATTTTCTTGATTTTCATAGCTTCTTATATAGTATTTTCAAAAGAGATGATCATTGCAACTTCTTAGATCTGATTCACAAAACTACTTCGTCTTACTCCTTCGTATGATCTAGAGAGAGGAAGTATCCATTGGTGCATTAAATGCTTCAATTAATGTCTTTAACCTAAATTTAATCCTTATCTTTGATAGATCAAGCTACTTATCAAAGCATAGCAGCAAAGTGGGAACAACAAGAAGCAAAGTCAGTGTGCAATGGGGATGTGGTACTTCTCCTATACCTTTTCTGTGAGATCCATGATCTTTGATGGAACCTTCCAACCATGATGGATGACAAGTACCAATGGGAGGCCTCCTTTACTCCAAGGATCATGATTCTTCAAGCTCCCTAGCTTTAGATGATGATGATGGCTGAAAATGAAAATGGGGGCTAGGTATTTAATGAAATGTTTGAGAGGTGCTCTAGGGTTTTGGCTCATTCCAAGGTTGATGAAGGTCACTCCTAGGGTTCACTCACTCAAGGTGGAGGTAGAATAGGTTTGGCCAAAAACAACCAAGAGACTAAGGAGAGAAATCAAGGCACTATGGCTTACTCAATATCAATATACTCCAAAGTAATTACATGAAGCATGGACTAGAAGATGATCAATACTCTACACTCATGATGAGCATAGCTCTAGGCATGGTAGCTCCTCTATCATCCTCCATTCTCCTAACCATGGACCTAGAGATGAGTCCCACATGTAGCTCCGAAGATGGTCCTCCATCAATCTTTGTCCTTTATTTTGATGCTTTACATGTCTTTATACACCTTTAATATAATGTGAGTTCCAAGACAATGACTTTTGATCTGTTAATGTATAAAGCATTCATTTGAAAATTCAAAAATGTCAATCACAATAAATAATAGACATTAAGATCATGACAAACAATTGTATGCTTCATTTGATTTGCTTTGTCTTACAGACGTTACTTCTTCTTACAAAGTCTAAAACAATGAATTTTTGAAAAAAAAAATTGTCGAAAAATGTAGTTTTTGTTATCGTTAAAACTTGTGAAAAATGAGGAATCTAAGATCGTCTTTTGACCTAATAATTATAGTAATTGATATACTATTATACAGGTCGAAATGGTTAATAGACCAATTAATGCCACTAGACATTGATTTGCCTCACTTCCAACAAATTGGGGAGGTCAACCTCTTATAAGAACAACGAACAATGGATAAGTATCCTACGTGAAAAATGAAATGTATGCTAGATAGAATATAATGTGACGGGGCTATTAGGCTATCAATAGGCTAAGGACACACCTGCATCATTAGACAACCTAGAAATGATAGTTGAAACTATAAATAAGTATTTTCGCTTCCAACTCAAACCCATGGAAAGGCTGATGTATAAGAAACCTTTGTAAGTTTTAGTTTTCTAAGACTATCAATTATAGAGAACTAAAAGGATCTTTTAAATTTGTGATTCTAACATAACAAAGGAATAGTGCATATCTTTCTCCGTAAGGAGAATCCCCTTAAACCTTAGAGTACTTTGATCTTCTTGAGAGAAGAGGAAAGCCAAGGTTTCACTCCCTTTGAGTCTTCCTTCTTGATAGAACAAGCTTGAAGAACGGTTGATGATTCTTCAAGTTCCACCTTCAATCCCTTTCTTCTCTTGAGGTTAGACACGCTAATGATGAAGAATCACCTTTGAAGAATCTACAATGGTGAAGAAGCATTAAGGAGTTCTCGGTTACTCCTTGAAGAAGTAGAAGATGGAAGCTCCAAGGCACAAAGGTGGAAACCTTTGTGAAGGAACTAGGGAAAACTTGTTCTCCACAGTTTTGAGACTTTGAGAAGAGAGAATTCTTTTAGAAATTCTGATTTCATTCATCCAAGGCACAAAGGTAGAATTCTTTAGACTTTTGAGTATATGAATTTAGAATTTTTCATTAAAATTCTCTCTCTCAAGAGTGTCAAATTTCATGGAGAAGAAACTTCTCCCCTAAGCTTCTTAACAAAGGAATTCCTCCTTTTTTCTTTGGTTCCTCAAGTTTCTTCCTCTTCAAGGAAGAAACCGAACCTCCTCAAGTTACTTCTACAAGCTTTGGAGCTTGTTTTGGCTTCATCAAAGTCACCATTGAAGACCTCAAGAGCTAGATTGGGACTTGAAGGTGGAGCTTGGAGAGGAACATCAATCACCTCCTCAAGTACTTCCATCACTTCTACTCTCTCTATCTTCTATGATGGTCAGTGATGAAACTAGTTTGGAGATGGTTAATACTTCTCTTCAACTAACATCAATGTATGCCTAATCTTCTTCCATAGATCTCCAAAGCCAAAAGAAATCTTTAAATGATGGAGAAAGAAGAAGGAGGTATGTGCCGCTTTAAGTGAAGATAAGCAAGAATGTGAAGAACTTTTCACAAGGAGAAGAATTCCTTGATAAAGGTTCATAGGGAGAGAATTTCTCCAAGGAAGAGAACTAAGAATTCTGGAAAAGAAAAACTCAAGTTTATTTCTCAATTTTAATCAAAAGTGATGCCCAAGTACTAGGGAAAACCAATATATAGAGTTTGGTAGCTTGTGATGCAAGTTAGACTAACATTGGTTACGAGTGTAACCAAAGTTAGTTAACTTGTACTCAAGATAACCAACTCTAGTTACATGGTTGGAATGTCACTATCCTAAGACTAAAAGAACTAATGGGAGCTGGCCACATGATAAGATACCAAAGGTGTGACTAGACAAGGTCATCTGGTTTGTTGGAGTCTTGAATGAAAAATGAGACATCTTGTCCTTCCTTTGATGTTGACATCTAACCACTTGGTCTCTCACAAGTTGGACGTCCACCACCTTGTCTAGATAAAAGTGGATTTCAACTTCAAAGGTTATGCATCCAGACGATGCTCTCATGAGTCATTGAAGCCCAATAAACCCAAAACTCCTTTTCTAGTTACACCCCTCCCAAAATATTAATTATACCCTGAAAATACTAATTACAAGAAAATAATAAATTCCTACACTACTTGATCAAAAAATATAAGATTAAAATTAAGAAAATATTTACAAGAAAAAATACTTACAAAGAAGAGAAAGTAAGTTACTAAAAATAATCCGAAGTTCAATCATGTCTTCTTTTCTACTTGTAGTGTAGATAAGAGCTCACTACAAGGGTAGAGGATTATGCAATTTGGTTAATTGTCTTCTCTTGTACTCATGGAATGTAGTCATGTAATTTAAGATTTTCTTTCTATAATGTTTGGTTAAATTCCTTAGTAGGGTTGTGATGTAATTGTACTCCTTGAACCCCAAATTATCAATTTGAGTTAATTCTTCTAGTTATTGATTGGGTTATCTTGTTATTTTAATTTCATACAAGGAACTTATCAATACGAGTATTTTAATAGTTGATTACATAACCAATATCTGTTAATTAGGGGTGGGCAAAAAAAACTAAACTGAGCTGAACTGAACTGAACTGGTGGTGAACTGTACTATAAAAAACTGAACTGTTTGTAAAAAAAACTGAACTGAACTGTTTAAAAAAAACTGAACTGAACTGAACTGTTGTAAAGTTGAACTGTACTGAACTATAAAAACTGAACTGAATTATAAAAATTGAACTATTTTTATAAAAGAATAAAAATTAAATATGTTTAACATGTTATGTCTTAATAGATTAGCTCGATAGTCTAATAACCAAAATTTTAGAAAAAAAAGTGATTTGAAAAAAAATTATATCAATTTTGTGAACTTAACGGATCAATTGAGTTATGTTGAACTACTTATTTTTAGGTTTAAAATTCACCGAGTTTGTTTGACTTAATTTTATATTTTTTTCCTTCGAAAAAATTAAATAAAATAGAAAATAAAGTAAAGTTGACAAATGTGTCCTATTTTGATAGATCAATGAGTCAAAATTGTTCAATTTAACATATCATAACAGTTTAGTGCAGTTTAAATTGCAGTTCAGTTCAAGTTTTTATAGTATAGTTCAGTTCAGTTCAATGACACAAAAAAATAGTTCAGTTCAGTTCGTCTGAACTAATATTTAGTTTAGTTCAGTTCATATGAACTACTTTTAAGTTCAGTATAGTTTTTATAAGTTCAGTTCAGTTCAGTTCGTTTTGCCCACCCCTACTGTTAATAAATGGGACAACAGGATAATTAGGTTTAGAAATTTGCATGACCAAAATATATAGTTTTCTAAACTTCCAAGTTAATTTTATTAACCTCTCTATTCTTCAAAGTTTTCCCTATATAAGTTTTTACATGACTAATTAATTGAAGATTTGTGTAAGGTAAAAATTGTTAATTTCAATGATCAAAAGTGATTAATAACTTCAAAGATAGAATTGGAAATCAAGATTTAGGATTCACATAAATTGAATTTGGAGAAATTGGGACAATTAAGTCATAACTTTAGGGTTATTATTTCTGTGATTTAATTAATTTACAATTCATGCAATTTTTTGCTTTAATACTCTCCAAAATCCTTTGAGTTATCTCACACAATTAAGAATTATTAGAAGATTGATAATTGTCGCAATTAATCCTTTGAATCGAATATCTGGACTCAATCCATTATTTCTACTTCGGTAAATTATGCTTGCCATTAGAGGATTATTTTAAAAGCAACAAATTTCTAATGAGCAAAGGATGACCACCAATTAATGGTGCGACAACAACTACAAAAGTGCACGAAGGCTAACAGTCGAGGCGACACACTACAACGATGAGGTGAGCGGAGGACGACCGATGGTGAGGCGCGCGCGTAGAGGACAAGCGACGTCAGGTGGAAAAATGAATAGTATAGACGCACAAACCGAGAAATTCCCCAAAATAAGTACATGCACAATCTTTAGAGCAATACCTCATCGGTTGCATCAAGGACCGACTTTGTTTCCTTCTCCATTGTTAGAGAAAAAGATTGACTCCATATCCTTCATGATCGCTTCTAAGGTGAATAAGTTAGGTTGATGGTATATGGGTGAGGATGGTTTTTGACCGGTAATAGTGAGTTTTGTGACTTGTTTGTAATTGCAAAATAGTCCCTATATTAAATAGGGCTCGCTCCATCCTCTCCGTCTATTAGTCCTCTGACATCGTTGGCTTCGACCGTCGGCAACCAGTCCAACCCCGATTTCCTCGTCGGTTGCTTCATCCTCTCCATCTACCAGCCCTCCGATATTTTCGACTTCGACAGCGGCAACCAATCCCTCCCCTTGCAAAGCACCGAACTCCTTCTACAAACCATCTCCACTGGAGACACCAAAGTAGAAAACCTCATCTACATGCCTTTTCACCACAACGCCTCCTCCAATAACTCCGCCTACAGAGAGTACTACTACATTTCCCTTTGCAAGGTCGTCGTCGGATCCAAGTCCATTAAGATTCAGGCATCAATCTGGGTTTTAGTCCCTATTATCATGTTTCCGGCGTCAAGGGCTAAGGACATGGAGGTCCAATCTAGGTTGAGTCCCTTGTATCATGTTTCTGATGTCAAGAACGTCACTTTCCCTGCCTTCACTTGGGACTAATCTGCAAAACACAAAAGTAATTCTTTTCAAGTTGTTGTTAATAAATCTATACCGTTTATTATTATATTATTAAATCTAATAATTAAAATTAATGCTTCATGAATGTACCACATTTTTTACTACTTCATGTTAAAAAATTTCATCATTCATTTACGTTAGTTATCATAGGACAGGCGTAATAAAGGATGAGAAAATTGTAAAATGGGGAGTGTGTTTAAAATATATAAGGATGTATTAAATATTTTTCAAAAATTTTTAAAATTTATATATTAAGAACCTTTAATTTAATTATTGAATCGTTAAAATTTAATATAAAATGTAAATTATTAAGTAAAATAACTTTATCAAAATTTACTTTTAAAATAAATAATCCCTCTTCTATTATATTAATATGTTAAAAAGTCACAATAGTATATTCATTTAATAAAAAAATTTAACAGCATAATAATTTATTCATAAATTTAGTTATTAAATTTATTAAAATAATTTGAAAACGATCAATTTATATAAAAATCATAAACTACTCTCGCACATGCAAAAATAAGTTTGAGTTACCTGAAATTAGTCTCAGAATTCTTTTAACTTCGTTCTAAATCTTAGGAATCAATGATTCTCTTCAAAAAAAAAAAAAAAAGTTGGAAACCAAAAAATAAAAAATGCAAATAAGTTACATGCTTCTATATAAGTTTTGATTCAAATCTCCTCTCTCATATATATCCACTTAGGCAAGAGCAGTGTGCCCACTACTACGTACTTCCCAATCCTCCTAAAATGGAGAAAACAAGGCCCTCAGACCAAGTTGTCATCACCCTCGACCAGCATATACCTAAACCATCCTCCATGGAGACCCAAAATCTTGAGGAGAAACCCAAACTCCCCTTAAGAGCCCAAACCCTTAACCGTCTCAGCTTCTCAAAACCCAAATCCCGAATCCTAGAATACAACTATGCCCCCCGCAACAAACTCTTTGCCACCTCCGAAGAAGGTGACCTCATTCAACCCACCTACAAGCTATCTTCCAACGAGGAAGACGATGATGAGGATTGGGAGTGGGACAAAGAAGAAACGGAGGAGGATGGGTCAGAGCACGACCCCAAGTTGCACCAAAAGAGGAAGTTCAAAGTGAAGTGGAGGCTCTTGGTGGAGTGGGTTTTGTTCCTCAACATATTGACATGCTTGGTGTGTTCTTTGACTATATCTTCCATAACCAACATGCACCTGTGGGGTTTGGAGATTTGGAAGTGGTGTTTGATGGTAATGGTCACATTTAGTGGCCGTTTGGTTTCAGGTAAATTTATTTACCTTTTTTTTTTCATTTCATTTACATATTTTATTTTTCATCTTATCTATGTCTTCTTCTACGGCAATCTATCTCAAAAAAAAAAAAAAAAAAAAAAAAAAATATATATATATATATATATATATATATATAGCATTAAGTTATTAAATATTTATGATTTCATTTAATCTCTGTATAATATGTAATGGAGTTTTTTTTTTATTTGGTATAACTGCTTTATCTTTTGATGGAGGTACTTTTGTTTGAGTCGATAGTATTAGAGTTAATCACCTATACACTGTTAGTATAAAGTTTTTTTACACTGACAACCAAATATATTTCTTAATTGTGTCATGTCATTATAAACACATTTACTTTTAACAGTGACATGGTACAATTAAGAGATATAGTTGATTGTCAGTGTAAAATTTTTTTACACTAACAGTATATATGTGATTAACTCATAGTATTATTATGAACGATAAAACTTTCTCTTTAAGCATTTAAAACATCTGGATACTTAGGATTTGAACTTAAAATTTTGGTTAAATCAAAATAATTCATACCAGTTGATCCATATACTCATGAGTCATGTATTTGAGTCCTAGAATGTAATTAATTTATCAAAAGAATTAATTTCATTGAAGTATGTCATCTATGGATTAATTAGGAGTACACTGATAAAATAATAAGTTTTTCCTAAAACGAGAAAAATTATTAGTTAATTTCAAGTGATTAGTGTCATAGGTATATCAATTAATTTTTAACCTGTAATTATCAAATATTCGTCTACCATCGATTTTTATACCATTGTTGAGTATTTAAGATTCACACACTTATATGATACAGTTTGAGTGTAAACTTTCGTGACTATACTTTTAATCATTTCTCAAAAAATTTCATATTAACGGAAATTATGTATATAATATAAATCTTTATTTGTTTTCATGATTTAATGACGTAAGGCTTCATCATATTCCAACACATCCCAATTAATCTTCATGTAATACAGAATCCAAACTCAATTACGTGTGTAAACAATGATTAGTTTATGAGCGAACAAGTAGATGAATGTGTAGAATCATGGTTTGGTTTCAGGTTGGGTGGTTGGTGTAACGGTTTTCATGATCGAGCGCAACTTCATGCTACGAGAGAAGGTGCTGTACTTCATCTACGGTCTCCGAAACAGCATAAGAAACTGTCTCTGGTTGGGCCAGGTCCTACTCTCCTACTGGAGCGTGGTCTTCGACGACGTCCAAAAGAAGAACCACAAGTTCCTCAACAAGGTCTTCCAGGCCTTGGTGGCGGTCCTAGTGGGCGCCACCATATGGCTGGTCAAGATCGTGCTGGTCAAAATGCTCGCCTCCTCCTTCCACGTCACCACCTACTTCGACAGAATGAAGGAGAGCGTCTTCCATCACTACATTCTAGACACTCTCTCGGGCCCTCCCATGGAGGACGCCGAGGAGATACTCCTCCAGCACTGCCTCGCCGGGTCCAAGTCGATGCCGGCGAGGCGGAACAAGCTGAAGGAGGCCAGGAACTTGTACAAGTCCAACAAGTTCGGGTCCAGGAGGATTGACATGGAGAAGCTGAGGGAGCTGAGCATGGAGAGCACTGCGTCCGCGTGGAGCGTCAAGAGGCTTGTCAACTATGTTAGGTCTTCGGGCTTGTCCACCATTTCAAGGACTGTGGATGATTTTGGCAACGCCGAGTCTGAGATTAGTAGTGAGTGGGAAGCTAGAAACTGCGCCCAGAGGATTTTCAAGAACGTTGCCAAACCTGGGGCCAAGTAAGTGCATTTCGTATCACTCTTTTTTTCATTTTGCTTCTTCAAATTCATGTCTTTTCAGTTTAGTTATCATGGAAGTTAGATTTTGATTTGCGAATCTTGTATAATGCATTTTAGAACGAACATGAAAGAGGACATAGGAGAGATAACTTCATCTTTATGGGATTTTCACTAATATATGTAACTAAATCTAGAAACTAATTACGACGAATACTATAAATATAAAAGGTTCAATAAGTAATTGTCAACTTAAATTCACTCCCTTGTTTTTTAATCAGAATAAATTAACAAATTATAATTATAATTAAAGCAAATACTTATGAGACTTGCTAACATATATTTACTTCATTTATACGAAGGAGCATGTATTAGTAAGTTACCTGTATTAAAATGTGTCCTACTATAGCTTGCTAATTTACTCTAGTTAAAAAAAGTAAGATAGTGTAAGTTAACAAATCTCCCATATACATATATATATATATATATATATATATATATATATAAAATATTAAATAACTTTTTAAAATTTTTATAAATTTGATCAATATATTAAGAATTTTTAATTTAATAATTTGATGATTAAAATTTGATATAAAATATAAATTATTGAGTGAAATTCTATTAAAACTTATACTCTTAAAGTAACTAAATGCTTATATACAAGAGAAAGTAAATTATATACTAACAATATAAAATAATTTTACAATATCATCTAATCATAATTTATTATTTATAATAAATTATTAAATTTTATATAAATATATAATAAGTCGTATCAACATTAATATATGTGATCATCTATATATTTTCTTCATGTCAAACCACTCTTTGGTAAAAGTGAATATAGAGTGAGCGTGATTGTATCCTTTCTTAATTTAAGGCACCTAGAAAACGTGGTCGAAATCTTGTTAGATTAAAAATTCAGTATTTGATGACAGAAAATTTCTAAGCCACTGACAGTGGACACTGAACAGTATAAGTGATTAAATATCTTCATCCTTTAGAAAATACAAACAAACGCTACAAGAAAAGGGTCAACCCAATTAGAAAAGTTTAGGGTTTAGGGTTAGTCACTTCGGCTAGGTCTACCAAAATGTTTGTGACCACGTAAACTACAACTACAATATTTGAAGAGGGTGAATGGGATTTGCACCATCAGATATTGCAGCTTTAGAAGTGCACGTTCGGGCCCAGATGTCATAGCACTATATATTTTGTGGGTTTGGTCCTGTGTTGATTTATTTATTTTTAACGTGGTCCTCATGGTCCTCATAAAATAGTCTAAGTTGAGTTGTGAGTTGTGACCCTAACCAATTTCGTGGTCCATTCGTCGTGTATTTACTACTACTTATCGATTCATCCATTTCCACATTTTATGCTCAGTCGCACTACGTCATACCGCAAAAGGAAGAACAGAGGGAGAAGCAAATAAACCTGCCCCTACATTACCACTCATGAAATTTTTTATTTGTTTTGTGATGGAAATAGAAATAATAGACCCAATATTGGTATCTCTTCATTCTTATAAAAGACGATTTAATAAAAACAAAAATTATACTTCCTTATAAAGAAAACTTATCTAAAGTTTTGCAGGATTCCATTTTTCGGACACATGGTTATTTAGAGACATATGTAGGACACCCATTCACAGGACAAAAATATTGAGTCAAATGAATATTTTTAATTTTTAATTTCTTAAAAAATGAGAAATTAAATAATTTTTAAAGAGTGTTGGAAGGGTGTTTTATCGCAAGTATCCATAAAACATTTTCGATTTTTGTTATATGAAATGTTAAGGTAAAACTTTAAGAGTTAATTATTTATACACTGTCAATGTAAAATTTTTTTTACACTAATAATCAATCATATATTTTAATAGTATCATGTCAGTTACTTATTTAATAAAATAAAAATAAAATAAAATAATTTAAAAAATATGATTAGTTGCCAATATAAAAAACTTTATACTGGCAGTGTATAGATAATTAACTCAAACTTTAATTGGAAAAGATATACTTTGGCACTGTTGGACTACTTAGTAAAAGAGAGAAAAATATAAGTGTTATAAGTGATGATATAATTTGATAGGAAAAGAGAGATAAAATGAAATAAAAAAGTGTCTATGGTTCATTTTAATTTAATCAAAGAATGATGTAAAAGAAATAAATAATAACACTTAGAATATTGTAATTCAATTTGGTCCTGTTTGCTCCCTACCACAGTTTCTGTCTCTCCCCCACTAAGGTAACGGGTTATTGTTTTAGGCCATCAAACTGGGCACATTAATAGTGCTCTGTCAGATACATTCTTTTATAGTAACGCGACAACCTTCTGTCCATATATACCCTGTGATCGATCTTCCATTTCTGCATCCAAATATAGTGCGCAAGCACTACTGATGTTGATGTACTGTCCCACCACTATTATAAAATAAAAAAACACTTAATAACAATTTTGTGAGATAAGAATGTAATTGTCACTAAATCATAAATTATATAATTTTGTAGTCAATACATATTAGTTATTAATTTATTATTTATTAATATGTAATTACTTTAATTTATTTCTTTTAATAATTTAGTAAATCTTTACTAATATCTATATATAAATATCAATAATAATATTAACGATTTTGAATAAGTTATTATTAATTGTTGATAAAATAAATAATAATTATTTATATGGTCCCTAAAACATAAAATAATAATTATAAAAAAATAATTTTAGTGTAGTGCATTAAGACCAGATATTTTATACCATTGTCCATTATTTTGGCCCAAGAAAAGCATTGCTCAACAATTCCTAGTATATACTATAACATGAAGTATAAAATGGGACCATAAATATTATGGTGAGGCACATGTATGATTCTTAATCGATGTAACATTTTTAACATGCTCGTTTTATAGTGAAAAATTGGATTTCTCGAGAGAACAAGATTAAATATTTGTAGATGATCTAATAATATTTTAATAGCTGGTGTTTTAAGCAACAATATTCATTAGATTAATTTTTTATACTATATTAAAATGTAGATTATAACCTTAAACTAATAATTTTATAAAACTGATTTTTAAAGAAAAAATTATTCTTCATTTATACATATATAATAATATTTTAACAATAGAGGAGTATCTCCAATAGATGGATCCAATTGGACCAAACATAGTTGCCCAATTATAGGCTCCTAGGAAGGAAGCTAGCGCACCAAAATTCAAGCATCCTATTTTGATAAAAGTGAACCATGTTTCATATTTTCAAGAGAATAATCATTAAAGATAAAGTAATTAATTATAAGTATTAGTATTCATGATGGCAGGTTCACTTTGAGCTGTCCTTACTTTCTTTACTACCATTATTATAAGATAACAAAACGTTAGAGTTAGTGCAACAGTGTCATTATTCATTATCTTCCGGTAAATATTTGAAAGCAATTAAATAGATTCAATTTGAAATGGTAGTTGACTTTTTTCATTGACAAATAATTGATGAATGAAATGATTAATTAAAACATATGGTATTTTGCAACTTATGAAGGTATATTGAAGAGGAGGATCTGATGAGATTTTTGAAGAGGGTTGAGATTCATACCATATTTCCACTGATTGAAGGTGCTCTTGAAACGGGCAAGATCAGCAGGTCTTCATTTAGAAATTGGGTGGTAAGTTTTCACTCTAAATTTCACACTTATAGCAGTACTCACTTGTGTAAAAAAATGTAACAGTAATTAATAATGTATCAGAATGAAACTCTAATAAATATTTGATCTCAGATTAGAGCATATTATGAAAGAAAAGCCCTAGCACAATCACTGAATGATACGAAAACAGCAGTGCAGCAGCTTCACAAAATAGCAAGTGGAATTGTTAGTGTGATAATAATCATAGTGATGCTTTTGGTGATGGGGGTGGCTACGCTGAAGATTATATTATTCTGTATTACACAAACAGTTTTGATAGGTGTTGCCTTCCAAGGCACTTGCAAGACTGTATTGGAGGCCATCATCTTTGTCTTCGTCATGCACCCTTTTGATATTGGAGACCGCTGCGTCATTGATGGAGTTCAGGTAATTTTCCAACCATTACTTGGTATATTTTTATTCTCTAATGAGAAGATAAATATAATTCTTTTTTCACCATGTCAATCTTATAACAATAAAGTAATATATACAATCTCGACTTGCAATTCAAGCATGAGCAAAATCCTAACCTTTGATAAATAAAAAAATTAAAAAAAAAAGTGTTGAACTATTATTGTTAAGAGTTTTTGATAAATAATATTAAAAAAAAGTTGGTATATAATATTTTTGAACAGAAGAATGTGCTCTTTAATTTTGGAGTGTATTTAAAGTATACATATATGAAAAAGATAATTAAAACTTAAAAGTTACTAACACAAATAGTTTGACATTTGTATTTTTCCCAATTCTCAAATCAAAAAACGTTATACTTCCTTGTAATAAAAAAAATATGAAAAAGATAGAAAAATAAAAAATAAATAATTATGTACAGAGCAATATATATTGTTAAATTTTTAGTATTCAAGTAATGAAACTAAATTCTTTTTAAACAGGATATACATGAGAAAAGGTTAAATTAATTTTTTTAAAAATGACTCCGGATCTCCATTCTTCATTAAAATAAATAGAAGTTATACCTCTTAGTTATAAAATATATATATATATATATATATATGAGAAACATAAAAATAAATAATTATGTACAATGAAATATATATTATCTAATTTTTAATATTTAAGTAATGAAACTAAATTCTTTTTAAATGGGATATACATGAGGAAAGGTTAAATTAATTTTAAATAATTACTCTTATCCTCATTCTTCATTAAAATAAATTGGTAAGAAAAAAATTACCGTAAAAACATGTGTCTTAAATTTAGATACATTTAATCCAAAGAGAATACATTGAAAGTTGACTACAAAAGATGCTCAATAGAAAAGGGGAAAAAAAAAAGTGCACATATAAAACATATACAAATTAAATCACCAACAAATCAAAGGAAAAAATCCTATAAAAAATTGAATCCAACAACCTAAAAACTCAACCAATGTGATACCTTGTAAAGATAACAGCCCTCTTCTCTTTCCCATATAAGGGGGAACCTCTAGTTAACAACTTGGCAACTTGGCATATAGAGAAGTTTCTATAGTGGCTCAAAACAGACCCATCAAGATGATAGTCTTACCCGAATACATCATTAAAATAACATGACAGCAATAAAATACTATATTTCTAAAAACATGTTTGATAAAAGTCACCCTAGAGACAGCTATGTAGGTGAATAACCATCCATCATGCATTGCATCCTACCTGGTATTAAATTCCTCACCGAAACAGCAGCAACACCTTACATAACCATACGAAAAAGGTATATAAATATATATATATATATATATATATATATATGTATATATATATATATATATATATATATATAGATATATTCGAACAACCATCTACAAACCATTATATTCCTTGTATCAACTGTTATTGACCTATAGTCTTATTATAGTGCAACAAAACCAATCCAAAAAAAGCCAAAATCTTTAGACCCAAAAGACGCAACAATCCAAGACCAAAGATCTAAATTTATTAATTTAACTAATTATTGCAAACACTCGTGCTTTCCTTGGAATAACTAACAGGGATTGATATATATATATATATATATATATATATATATATATATATATATATATATATATATATATATATATATATTCAAACTCATGATTTGTAGAGATGATTGAGCTATGAATAAGTGATGGGAAAATATCAACATAATAATAATATAGACCAAACTCAAATAATTAATGCAGCAGAAATAAATCCTCCCGTAAGAATTTATGAAGAATAACAACCAATGAACAATAATAGTAAATCACTAAAATCACATATAAAGAGACCAAAATTTTAATGTGATCAATAAAGAGTAAAAAAATAGTTTCACTATGATCAATAAAGAGTACAAAAGAGTTCCAATAAACTGCACAAAACAGTATTAACACCCAGTCAAACAACAAAGCAATAAAACTTATAAATAAATAACAATGAAGATGAAAAATTCTAAATACACAGCTACAGTGCGAACTGAATATCTCCCAATTTAGATCTCGTATCAACGATCCAACTATTTAGAATGAAGAATCAGAGGTCCTGGACCTATTGTCAAATTTTCGGTCCAATCCAACAGTGAACAAATCTGCAATATCAATTTTACAGTCATAACTTTGTATAAAAACGAGAATGACTTTCTCTCTTCTTCTCTCTCAAAGTACTGGTGTTCAAGTGACTTTTGACCTTTCCACTTTTTTTCACCTCATATGCTTCAAACCCCTTTTCACTTAAATAAGTAAGACATCAAGTAAATTTCTTAATTTTGGACATTTTCTCCATATAGGAAGGGAGATCAATATCCAACAATAAATCCATTAAAAGAAATAACAAAACAACGCATTGTAGTACATTAGATAGATTATACATTACTCTATTTCAAGATTTTGTCTCTATCTTGTACACTTTTAATGCACTATATTTCCCTTTTGTTACACTAGGTGTTAGACTTTCTTTCTAGTACATGAAAATTTGCTTCATTAATTTCCATGTTAATTTAAGTATGTGCTTACATACAGATGATTGTGGAAGAGATGAATATCTTGACGACGGTGTTTCTTCGATATGACAATGAGAAAATATACTACCCAAACGCAGTTTTGCTCAATAAGCCAATAAGCAATTTCTATAGGAGTCCAGAGATGTGGGATTCAATTGATTTCACCATTGATGTCTCAACTCCCATGGAGACCATCCTTTCACTCAAGAAATCCATGCAAATGTAAGTTCTTAATTCATTCCTCATTATTAACTTTATGTTTTATTTTTCTACCACCTCTAAGATACATGATTATATTTTCTCTGGACAAATCTATAAATAAAAAATGTTTAAATTTTTTAAATTAAATATAAATAAATTTTATTAAGTGTTTGATGTTTTTAGTCCAAAAAAATCTTTATACTAATAAGTGAGAACATTATAGGTGGTTAAAGATATTTTGAAAAATATGATGTATAATTTATACAAAATTGTGAAAATTTAATGTATTTGATAAACTTTAAATTAGTTTTATTTTCTTATATATAGGTTATGAGGGACTACATATTTAAGAAGTTATATAAACACTTTTTTCTTCATTTTGTTAATATTTGAGTTGTGTGATTATGAGTTTAGCTACATTGAGAGCAAGCCAAAGTATTGGAATCCAAAACACAGTATGATAGCAAAGGGAATTGATAACGTGGACAAGATAAAGTTGTGCTTATCTGTGCAACATACGATCAACCATCAGAACTACGGTGAGCGAAACGTTAGGATAACGGAGCTACTCTTGGAAATGAAGAAGATCTTTGAGATCCATGGTGTCAAGTACAGTCTTCTTCCTCAGGAGATCCAGATTACCCATATGAACATTGAAAATGGGAAAGTTCTGTTTCAATCATGAAGTAGCTACACTTTCAATCTCTTTCCATTTCCTCCTGGAAATAAATACCACAACAATCACTTGGTTTGAAACTTTCAAATTATTTTGCTTTCAAACATCAACTCTACTATATATGCTCTAATTGCACTATGTTATCAACCGGAATTACGGTGTTATATATATGCATTATTAGCTTACTGGGAATATCAGTGTAACTTGTTTATTGAGCTAACTCATCTACGAGGATAATGTATGTTTATTGTGCTAAACTTCGTATAACTATTTTTTTTATTACCCAGCATTAAAGTGCATGTTCATTAGTATATTATTTTAAAAACAGTAAATGTTTATCATTTTTTTTTTTTTTTACTTATGGCTCTATTATTTTCGGTAATAGAATAATTTAGTTTTTTTTTTTGTTTTAACATTCCAGATAGTTTTTCCGTAAAGTTTACGTAACTTTGATAAAAGAAATGATAAATTACAAGTACAATTATAATGCTTGAAATTATTATAAATATTACATTGTACGTAATTGTAAACATACATAAAAGTTTAAGAAAAAAATATATTTTATCTACAATTATATTGCTTTGTAATTATAATTTTTTATTGATAGAAAGATGAAACAAAGATTGCATTTCAGATGATTTCTATTCTTCTTGCAATTCATGGAAAAACAATGTCCTTTCTTTTTATTAATTTTAATTAGCATAAAAAAATATAAATGAAATATAAGAAATAATTAGAATAGGTATGTACTTTTGAGAATAATTCTCAATTAATTATAAAATACATCACCCATAACCTGAATTTTGAAAAACTATAAAATGAGATTTACAATGTCATGTATAAATATAACATATTTAATGTGATTTAATATATATAGTTTATTGTGGCACTCTCTATATCGTATATTATAACACATTATTAAAGAAAATAAATTAAAATACCTCATAACACAAAGAACTGGAATCCATATAGTATAGAGAATCACATTGAAACTTAACTCAAAAACATAATGGAAATAATTAAATTACAAAGAAATTAAAATCATAGTCCTCCAACTAAACCACATGAAAAGGATTCATAATCTAGTCCTAATTATGTTCCAATATTACATGTCTTATCAGAGTAATCCAACATGAAGGCTAAATCTCATTACCAACATCTCTAATATCAAATTGATGATCACCTACATAAACCACAAGAGCAATCACTACAAAAAAATACTATTTAACTGTCACTATTTCATGTGTTTCGATCATTATTAGATTCAGTGACCGAATTAGCAACCAAAAGTTTTTCTTCGTGAAAAGCCTAATCGCTATTGGTAATAGCAACCGAAATTTTGTCTATCACTACTTAGCGACTGGCGTAACTATATAAAACATATTTGTTGCTATAGTATTGGTAGTCGGGCTTGTGTGACCAACTTGACAACTGAAAAATGTGGTTGCAATTTCAGTTGCTATATAATAATTTAAAAAAATAAATGGTCATTTTATATTCAGTTGTTGATTTGATCACAAAAACTGCCACTGATTTGTTTTGTCGCCATTTCCGTTGCTAAACATATGGTCGGTACTTCGGTAGCAAATTAATTTGTAATTTGTTACTAAATTTATTAGTCTCTAATTTGGTCGCTAATTTTAACCCGTATATTTTCTTCTTTTTTTGAATTAGGAGTATAAATTTAGAGCTTTTAATAATTATAACAAAATATTTATCATCAAAATATTAATTTCACAATTTAGAATACTAAACAATAACATACTATTTTTTTTCTCCATAGCATCTCATCAATGTTAAACAAGTAAATCAAATATGATGTACTAAAAACATAAAGATAACATAAAAAGTTAGAACATCAACAAAGTAAATCTGAAATACAACCACAAAAGCTAAAACAAGTAAATTAAAGGAGCATAATCAAAGGTCTTTTGTTATATCCTTAAGAGCATCGTCAACATTATGTTCAGGATCATCTGTAGTAGTACTTGGTACAGGAGAGGTTGGCCTTAAAGGCTCAATCTGGAGGTGTCGTAGAATATATTGCGCATTTGCTCATCATGTTGTTGTATATGATCTTCCAATTATTTTTCCTTTGCCTCCTTTGCAACAAGCTCAACATTTAATTTAGCTATCCTATTTTGCATTTCCTCTATCACCCCTACAGTGACTGGTGATGCTTGGGACATAGAAGACTGGGGATGTATGGAGTGAATGAAGTCATCGACCAATCCAAAAAGCCCATACAAGTTTCCCTTCACATCCTTCTTAACAACTTGCAAATAAATTTCATTATCACTAATAGAGGTAGAAGTAGAGCCATGTGTGCTGATGGAGTAGTTCCTTCCATGGGTGATGACAATGGTTGAAAGGAGACTCCTTGCCCTTGATCTAGGCTCATCAAAGGTAGGACAAAGGGAGGTTTATGGTGGAAAAAGGAAGCTAGGTGAGAGATAATGTTTAGGGTGGCGGAAGCATATGGTGAAAGGTGTTTGGTTACTCACGGTTGGCTCACTCCAAAGGTAAATGGAGGCCACTCTAGGGTTCTCACTCTCCAATGGTGGAGATAGGAGAAGGTTAGCCAAAGGTAACCTAGTGACTAAGGAGAGGATTTGAGGCACAAAAAGGCTCACTCAAATTCATATATTCCAAAGTATTTACAAGTGGTGGGGTGTGGGGTATTTATAGGAGGGGAGGCATCTAGGGTTTCATTTGGGATGTGCTTGGCCGAAATTCATATGGCTAATGCACTCCAAATGAAATGCAAATAAACCCTAGATGCAACTTGGTGCCCAAGGATGGAATCTATGAGTTTAGATTGGCTATCTCTAGGTGCATGATAAGACCATGCAACCTTTGCCCTCCACTTGGGCCTAAGCCTTTCTAACACCAAAAATAGATCCAATGACACCAAAAAAATATGCGTCACCCTCTAATAAAATACCCTAGCCCAAATTAAAAACCTAATCATCTAAAGCACCCCATAATACAAGGGTAAAATGGGAAATACAAAGAAAGAAAATAAATCCTATGACTAAAATACCCCAAAATACAAGGGTAAAATTGGAATAAAGCAATAATTTCTATACTACTCAAATTGCCCATAGCCATGAACCATGTGATGGGTCTCACATGAAGTGAAGTACCAAGGATGGTCCTCCATCATACCCTCCTTCTTGAGAAGGATTTGACCTCAAATCTTTAAGCTCTTCCATTCCATTGATCCTTCAAAAGATGTGAAACCACAATTAGGGAAGTAAAAAAAATACTAAAACTTTAGCGATGCAATCCTTAAGTACACAATTTGTTGAATGAAAGTGCTAGGGCAAGGAGAGAGCCAAAGAGGCATCACCATTTAAATTATTGGCCCCATGCAATTCATTCACCAAATCATCTATCTTAGGGATTAGGTGCCTTTTATGCAATGATGGCTTTTAAAAAGGTGCTCATCCTCCATTGCCATCTTTCTTTGGCACCAAAAGAAGAAGGATGGCACAAGGGTTAAGGTTCTTTTGAACCTAGCCCTTTGTCTTCAAAGGAAATATTCTTTTTTTCTTTTCTTTTCTTTTTGTTTTTCTCTTCATCATCTTTCTTAGCCTTTAGTTTGAGTTGGTCCTCATTCACTTAAGAGGGTGATAGAGGACACCACACAAACTTCTTACCTAAGTGTTGGAAACTTATTTTATTGGTGAGGCCATCATGGATTATGTGCTTGTCAAATTGCCATGGCCTCCCAAGCAAGACATGACTAACCTCTAATGGCACTATGTCACACAAAACATCTTCTTTATAGTTGCCAATAGAGATTGGTATGCTTACTTGTTGGTTAACTACAACACCTCTCTCCTCATTGATCCATTGCATTCTATAAGGTTTAGGATGAGGTTTTGTAGTCAAGGCTAACTTATCAACCAATCTAGTACTACAACAATTTGAAGTTGAACCACTATCTACAATGAGAGAACAAGTATTTTCTAGAATTTTGCATTTTGTTTGAAACAAGTTCTCTCTTTGAGATTGTTCAATGTCACTAGGTTGATTGTTAAGAAGCCTTCTAACCAATAGTAAGTCTCCTTCACAAGGTAAAATTTCTTCCTCGGAGTCTATGGCTTCTTCTTCACTACTAGAGGAAGATGAAGTAGCTTCATCAAGGCTACTATAGTGATCTTGGGCTTTTAAAACCATGGTTTTCTTTGTAGGACATTGAGAAGCAATATGTCCTCTTCCAAGACACTTAAAGCACTTGATTTCACTTGACTTAGACTCTTTGGAAGGTGCTTTAAAAGATGAATTTTCTTTTTCTTTTTCTTTTTCTTTTTCTTCTTTGGGATAAGGTAGGGAAGAGTGGCCCTCCTTCTTAAAACTCTTGGAAAAAGAGGGAGTGGAGTCTTTTCGAAAAGGTTTTCTTGTAAGTTGATGCTCCACTCTTGAGCAAAGTTGAACAAGTTCATTCAAATCCCTATAAGGTAGAAGTTCAACTTTGTCTCTTATCTCAAGATTAAGACCACTTTGAAATCTAGAGATTGTGGTCCTCTCTTCCTCCCTAATCCCAGCCCTCATCATTAGCAACTCCATAGATTGCCTATATTCTTCCACACTAGAGGACCCTTGTTTCAATCTTTGTAGCTTGTCCATAAGCTCTTGGTCATAGTATGGAGGAATATGCCTCCTTCTTAAGGCACTACGGAGCTCATTCCAATATTGGATTGGGGGTTCATGATTTATTCTCCTTTCTTTTTCTAAGGAGGTCCACCAATACATAGCATGCCCTTGGAAGCTAAGGGTTGCTAAAGAAACCTTCCTATCTTCACTTATTCCATGGCAAGAGAAAAGTTGTTCAACTTTCATTTCCCAATCTAAATAACTTTCAACATTATCTTTGCCATGAAATGGGGGAAGAGTGATGTTAGGTTCCCTATTGGAAGACTCCCTATTTCTATGATACCTTGGGGGTCTTTGATAGTAATCATCATTGTGATGACTACTAAAGAAGATATCACTTGGAGGTTGGGTATGATGCCCTTCCTCCTCATGAACACTTGCATGCATATGCCCCTTTCCTCTTGAGGGTTGAGGAGAAGTGACTCTTGGTTTTGAACCACTAGCCTCTCCTCCCATAACTAGTCTTTCAAGCAATCTTTTTATTTCTTCATTATTTCTTTCAAACTCTTTTTCTTTTCGTCTTAATTCTTCCTCTCTTTTTATATTTTCTTCTTCTTTTTTTCTTAGGTACTCCTTGAGTTGCCTAAGCTCATCCCTAACACTAGAACTAGTACTACGAGAATTATGACCATGGACACTAGAATGATCACTCATCTTTGATCAAGGAAAAGGTTTTCACAAATGTTAAAAGGTTTTGAAAAAGATTTTCACAAAGAGTGAGTGATGAAAGGTTTTCACAAAAGGTTTTCAAAGTGCAAGTTAGGTAGGAAAAGGCCTAAGTGTACAAAGTGAACTTTCAAAGGGAGGTGGACTACAAAGAATCACTTAATAACCAAGCCTTATCTAGTAAAAATCACTAAGCTTTTTTCTACTTTTCTTACAAAAACAAGTTGGCACAATCAATAAGGTGAGTGTGTGCACGTTACCCCTAGTAGGCAAAGGCCTTCTAAACGTAATTGGAACAAAGATAAAAACCTAGCAATTATACTACCAAAAGCTATAAAACTTGCAAAAGGAAAGCACTTAAAACATACTCTAGTCGAAGTCCTATGTGAAGGTTTTCAAATCACCTTCAACTACACGAAGCTAAACCAAAATGAAGAGGTTTAAGAATGGCCAATTACAAACCAAAAAGAAAGAAACCACGGCCAAGAATACAAGAGGCCGAAAATAAAAAATCAAGTAAAAATTATGAAAGACAAAAGTTTTAGGTCTTCAACTCCTCCACTTGGGGTTCCTTCACATAGAGCAAACTTGTTAGTCCTCTCCAAGTGTTTAGACACTCCTTTTGTTTTGGTGTATCTCCCTCCAAAGACTAGGTTTGGATTCAGTTCACTCCTCCACTCAAATCCACCAAAGGTGTGAAAGTTTGCTAGAGTGGTTCTTCACCTACAAACAAAATGAAACCAACCCAAGAGCAAGAGTCCAAGAAAATAAAACTGAAAAAGCACAATTAGGAAGGCTAAACTCAGAGGGAATTGATAAAGACAAAACAAAAGAGGCCAAAGAAAAGACAAACTAAAATTAAGACTCAATCACAAAAAGGAAGCACACAAAAGAGTAGTCCTAGAAAGGCACTAGAATGGATTAGTGTTTTAGCTCACTTGATTAAGTCTTTTAGAGGATTCGGTCCAGCCAATATTAAGGTCCCAAAATAAGGTCAAAATGTCACAAGTCCAACTCCCCAATGCTTAGGTAAAGGGTCCAAGTCCACAAGTCTAGCAACAAGTCCTTTTTGGTCCAAAAAATTTTTTGATACTTTTTTTTGTTCTATTTTTCACGTCACTTTTGTTTGATGTTCCTTGGGTCCAAATTTTTTTTTAATGTTTAGCCCATTTGTTGCTTAGGTTTTGCACTTGTGGGTGGTGAAAATTAGGTCAAATTATAGAAGAGATAGAGGAGGACAAGTGGCGTGATTTTAGAGGTGTTTAGGGTATCTTTTAAGTGGAAAATGGTTTGTACTATCTAGTACAAGTTGTTTGCACAAAATTTTTCAGTACACCTCTTAGATTCTTTTAGGGTTTCTTTAGGCATACAATGTTGACCAAATCAAGTGAGAATGCAAGGAAAGTGGGCAGCAATTTATATGCATGTGCAAGGAAGCATTTTTACACATGGAAACTCAAAAATTCAAGGAACATGCTAGAACTAAGTAGCATGCATGAATGACTCCTAGATGGTAGCTAAATGTCATGCCCACTTAGAATGATGCATCATGGTATTTTTGTTCATGTGTTTCATGCAAGGTGTTTGGCACATACATGGAAATTATGTAGACAAAATATAGGAAACAAAAAATGACAAAACTTAGGTGGATTCAAAAATCAAAAAGCATGTTCATGGCATTTTCATATGATACTCAACCTAAAATAGAAAAGCATGGCAACCCTAACAATGGAAACCTAAAATGTTCAAAGAAGGTTCACAAGGACAAGAATATGAACCCAAAGCATTCGGCCATTAAAAGAGAGGAAAAGAAGAGACAATGACCGAATGGAAAAACAACACAAAGACAAGGAAGACAATGTTTACCCTTGATGATCCTTGGCTCTAGATACCACTTGATGGAGTAGTTCCTTCCATGGGTGATGACAATGGTTGAAAGGAGACTCCTTGCCCTTGATCTAGGCTCATCAAAGGTAGGACAAAGGGAGGTTTATGGTGGAAAAAGGAAGCTAGGTGAGAGATAGTGTTTAGGGTGGCGGAAGCATATGGTGAAAGGTGTTTGGTTGCTCACGGTTGGCTCACTCCAAAGGTAAATGGAGGCCACTCTAGGGTTCTCACTCTCCAATGGTGGAGATAGGAGAAGGTTAGCCAAAGGTAACCTAGTGACTAAGGAGAGGATTTGAGGCACAAAAAGGCTCACTCAAATTCATATATTCCAAAGTATTTACAAGTGGTGGGGTGTGGGGTATTTATAGGAGGGGAGGCATCTAGGGTTTCATTTGGGATGTGCTTGGCCGAAATTCATATGGCTAATGCACTCCAAATGAAATGCAAATAAACCCTAGATGCAACTTGGTGCCCAAGGATGGAATCTATGAGTTTAGATTGGCTATCTCTAGGTGCATGATAAGACCATGCAACCTTTGCCCTCCACTTGGGCCTAAGCCTTTCTAACACCAAAAATAGATCCAATGACACCAAAAAAATATGCGTCACCCTCTAATGAAATACCCTAGCCCAAATTAAAAACCTAATCATCTAAAGCACCCCATAATACAAGGGTAAAATGGGAAATACAAAGAAAGAAAATAAATCCTATGACTAAAATACCCCAAAATACAAGGGTAAAATTGTAATAAAGCAATAAATTCTATACTACTCAAATTGGCCATAGCCATGAACCATGTGATGGGTCTCACATGAAGTGAAGTACCAAGGATGGTCCTCCATCATGTGCCTTCCTCTGTGGTTTGTTGCTTGACCTCAATTAAACGTTGCTTATATTTCTCCTGCACCAAATAATGTCAAATATTTTTTGCTTATCCTATTTGAATTCTAAAACTATCTATATTAATATGAGCATCACCATATGAACCATCAACAACATCAATATTCTATTCTTGATGATAGAAAAATTTCATTTGATGCAACATTTACCAAATATGCATCCCAAGAGACAATAATGACATTAAACACAAACTATTTGAACCAAATAAAAAGAAAGTATAAAGAGAAAGGGATATTGATGGAGAAATCTAGTGGAAGTGAATGTTGTTCTTCAACTAGTTCCATTTTCAAGTCCAATTTTCTCTTGAGGCTTAGACTTCTTCACGGAACAAGCATCAAACTCCAAAAGCTTGATGGAAGCAACAATGGTGGCACGGTTATCTTCTTGAACAAGAAGAAGAAGAGGTTTGGAACCAAGGCACGAAAGATTTCTTTGTGAAGGTTCTTAAGGAGAGAGAGTTCTCCACAGTTTAGACCTTTGAAAGTAAAGAGAATTTTCTGAAATTCTAATCTCATAAACATCAAAAGTGATTACAAAGCCAAGAGAAAGACTTATATAGTGAGGGGAAGCTTGTGGTGCAAGCTAGACTAACTATGGTTCAAGAGAACCATGGGTAGTCCTCTTACACTCAAGCTTGACCGGCCTAGTTGGTTTAGGAGGCTTGTGGAGCAAGCTTCTAACTTAGAAACTTGGGAAGCAAGCTAAGTTAGTGATAGACCATGGGCCAAGGGCCCAATCACTAGAGCTATGGCCAGGAGCATACAAGAAGAGTTGGAGATCTTGAAGACTAGTGGGCTTTCTAAGCCCAAGGTACTCTTCACTTGGACTACTCTATCATGAAGAGAAGGCTTAGTTCTACTTGTGTATAATTTGTACATAGTTCTCTTGTATAGGCTTATTTTTGCCTTTGTATTTGTGAGACACTTTATTTCATTTTATTAGTTACTTGTATATTGATTCTAGGGTAGGTTACTTGGAGAATTTGACTCCATTTAACCTAATTTTGAAATACATTCATTTTCTATTTTTTCAGTAGTAGAAGTGGGGTGGCATTTAGCAATGCTTGAGGGTGTGATTAGTAATTGTGATGGCATCCTAGCTTGCATGAACTTGAGATGATCAACAAAGAATAGGACGCCTTCTCCAAGGATCAAGTTCTTCAAAGGTGGCACAAGGTTTTAGGGTGGATGATGATGGAATGGACGAAAATGGAGGTTGGGTAGAAGGTGTTTGAGGAAATGCTTGAGAAGGGTACTCTAGGGTTGGCTCACTTCATGATGATGAAGGCCACTTCTAGGGTTGTTTCTCTCAAGGTGGAGATGGGAGGGAGCTGGCCGAATTAGCCAAGGGTGACTAAGGAAAGATATAAAGGCACAAAAGGCTCTCTTTATATTCAATATCCAAAGTATCTACAAGGTGTGGTGCCTAGGGTATTTATAGGAGTGGGAGGCATCTAGGGTTGCATTTAGGGTGCCAAATGCACACCAAATGAAACCCAAATTAACCCTAGATGCAACTTGGTGGCCAAGGATGGAATCTTTGGGTTTAGTTAGGCTACATCTAGGTGCATGATAAGACCATGCAACCTTTGTCCTCCACTTGGGCCTAAGCCTTTCTAACACCAAAAATAGGTCCAATAGCCACAAAAATATGTCTAGGTTTTTGTTCCCACCCTAATCAAATACCTTAGCCCAAAAATAAAATCCTATGATCTAAAGCACCCCATAATACAAGGGTAAAATGGGAAATATAAAAGAAAATAAATCCTATGACTAAGATACCCCAAAATACAAGGGTAAAATTGGAAATACAAGTAAAATAAATTATAAGACTAAAATACCCCAAAATACAAGGGTAAAAATAGGAAATCAAATACAAGGACAAAATAGGAATAAATGCTATGCTAAGAAAATCTTAGGAGCTAAGGCCCAAAAGTGGGCTCACTCCTCCTATGGTTTTTTTTCAACACTAACCCATTCCTTTTGCCTCCTTCAATACATCACCTCTTGGACTTCGTGGCCTTAGTGTTATTCCATCAAATTGGGCCAGGATTGGGCCTCAGCAAAATTTTACTTATTGGACTCATTTTTCTCCTAATTTTTCATAAATTTGATTTAGCTAGGTTTCAACCTTTTTGGATGAACCTAACTAAACCAAATCAAACATTTTTGAAAACATTAAAGTGAGCAAAATGCCTCCATGGCCGCCTAGCCTAGCCTTTCTCCTTTGGCCAAGTTTCTCTTCTCCTTCAAAGCATTTGAGAAGCTTGCTCCACAAGCCTCTTAACTAGCTTGGACAGTCAAGTCAACCAAACCATGGTTCACTTGAACCATGGTTAGAGTTAGCTTCCTCCACAAGCTACCCCCTTCTATAAATTTGTAACTCTAACCATTTCCCCCACTTTTGATGAATGAAATCTAAAAATTCTTTGGAATTTCTCTCTTCTCAAAGTCACCAAAACAGTGGAGAACATTCTCCCTAGGTTTTCTCTCAAAGGAACTTCAAGTTTTGAACTAGGTTCCTCAAGCTTCTTCAACTTCTTGAAGTGGTCGAACCTCCTTAGTGCATTCTTCACCATTGAAGCTTCCTTCAAAGGTGTTCATCTTCATTTGGATGTGTCAACCTTAAGAGAAGAAGGGACTTAGCATGGATCTACTTGAAGAACATCAATCTCCTCCAAGTAGTTCCATCATTTTTTGGTATCTAGAGCCTTGGAGCTCTTGAGGTTATGTGTTCTAATCTTTGTTTGTGAATTCGTGTTGTTCTTCTCTTCTATTACTTTTCTTCATGTGTTGGCCAAATGGATATAGTTTTTGTTCATATATTGATGGATCCTTATGTCACATATTGTTAATTGATTCATGTTTTTGCTTGTTTCCTAATTCCTTGAATCAATTTGGTTTGGTGCTTTTAGGTTTCTATGAACTTGTGTGTTTTTATTTTTGCTTGAGTCTTCTCCATTCCTATAGCATGAGTCCGTGATTGGACATTAATATTGTGTAGTATGAATTTTTCTTTTGAATCATATGTTTTGTCTAGAGTTATGTGTAGTCCTTTGTATGTCATAAATTCCTAGACTAGCTTGTTGAACATTTTTGTTTGTGTGTCTTTGTGTCTACTATGTGTTTCGGTTTTTGCTTTGTAATCTTGTGCCTACCTATATGTGCTTTTGATTTTCATGTTTGTGTTCATAATTTGCTATTAGTTCTAGCAAATTTCTTAGAGTTAGGTTTCTTTGATGTCATATTAAAAAGTTTGTCAAGAAAATTTCTAAACACTTTCCATTAGGTTTCTTCCTTGAATCTTCTTGTGTGGCTGCAACTTGTTCTATTTTTTGTGCATTTAAAACTGAGGAGAAACAGAGGTATTAGGTGTTTAAAAGTGCAAAAAAAATTCAAAGAATAAGTTTACCTAAATTTGTGTAACAATTTGGTACTAAAGTGTGAGCAATTGTAACACACACACACCTATTTACCTCTTGTTTGTGCAAATTGTTTAACAAAATTTGTCATTGCCAATCCGAGACTTATAAGTGTTAAGGCATTAAACTCCTGTACAAAAGAAAAAGAAAAGTGCAAAGAAGTTAAAAAAAAATTACAAAAGAAAGAGTACTAGAAAAAGCCAAGGAGTAGGAAAATTTGCTTCAAAGTTGCTCTCGGTTTTGGTTTATTGTTGCTTATCTTTAAAAACTGTCCAGCCATACATTGTTTGAGATTGTGTCTTGTTTTGTTTTGTAATCTTAGATTTTATTTTTGTAATCTACTCTAGTGCCATTGATAGGTTTTCCTTTGTGTGCTAGCCTTTCTTTGGTGCCTTAATTTTTTCTTGTCTTTGTTTGGAACTCTTCCTAGTTTTGTCTCATTAATTTCCACCATTTGGTGTAGTTGTTCCTAATTGTTCCTTTTCAGTTTTTGCATTAATATTCCAGCAACTTAAGGTGTGTTGAGTGCTTCTTGAAGGTGTGGAAGGCCAAGTTCAAAGGAAGCCAACATTGAAGGCTTTTGGTGGTGGTCTAGGAAGCTTACTTCTTCATTGGAGAAAAGCTTTGGGAATTCAAACACCTAGGAGTAACCAATATCAAGGTTACTTCTAAGAGAGGAGTGAAACACTTGTGAGGGCTGCAAGATTGGTGGTTGAATTGGAAGTAGAAGGAGCAAACAAATTTTGAGAAAATTTTGTGAAACTAGAGACTAGTTTAGAGACGGAAAATTTTTGTCTCAAAATTTTTTCCTTGTAAAATCCGTCTCTAAATTTGTCACTATTTTTGGTGGCTGAGTTTTGTTTTCTTTAAATATTGGTGCAGCCACTACTTTCATTTAGTGTGAATTTACATTTCATTTGAGTGTGAGTTTACATTTTATTTGGTGTAAATTTGTATTTCATTTGGTGTAAATTTGCATTTCATTTCTTGTAAGTTTTCATTTCTTTCATTTCTTGTACAAGGCCTTTCTTAGGAGTGTCTTGGAGTGCCTTTGGTGTTAGTATTTTCAAGTAGGTAAATCCGTTTAGTGCTTGTGAGAGAGGTCCTTGGAAGCCTTTGGTACTTTCCAAGCTCTCACTTAGGTTTATAGCTTTAAACGCCTAGTTTATGTTTTCTTGTCTTTAAGTTTTCATGCAATTTATGTTTTAAGCAATTTATATTTTTATGCAATTTATGTTTTCAAGCAATTTATGATTTCAAGCAATTTATTTTTTAATTGCATACACTTAGGCACTTGCTTGTTATTTTCCTTTTTAAAAAGATCTTTGTGAAAATTGCTTTGTGCAAGACAAAAGTACAAGAGAGTTTAGAGATTTTCACTTGAAGAGGCTTGGTTATTAAGTGGCTCTTTGTAGCTCACCTCCCTTCATAGTTCAATTTGTACTCTTAGACCTCTAAGTGCCAAGTCTAGCACTTCCAAAAATATTATTTTCTTAAAAACTATTTTTGTGTGAAAATACTTTTTGTTTAAAAATGTCTCAAAACTCTGATTATAGTGAAAGTGATGGCTCTCCAAAAATTCTTTCTTATATCACAAAAGAGCTAAAATCACTTAAACTATGGAGGAAGCAAGAAGCCATTCAAAAAGAAAAGGATAAAATAGAAAGAGAGGTTCAACTTGCTATCCTTGAAGAGGATTTGAGAATTCTTAGACAAGAAGAGGAAAAACTTAGAGAAGAAATGAGAAAACAAAAGAGAAGGAGTAGGAGCTCACACTCTTAATATTCATCTCCCAATGAGAGTCTAAATATGGGAGACTACTATCAACCCACCCCTAGGAGAACCATTAAACCTAGGAAAGTCAAAGCTTACCTTCCACAATTCTTTAGAAAAGATGATATGAAAGTATATTTAGATTGGGAGATGAAAATGGAGAAACTCTTTGCTTGCCACAAGGTGAGTGAAGAGAGGAAAGTCCCTCTGGCTACCCTTAGCTTCCAAGGGCATGCCATGTATTGGTGGACTGCCTTAGAAAGGGAAAGGTGCCTCCATAATGACCCTCCTATCCAATATTGGAATGACCTTAGGAGTTCTATGAGGAGGAGACATATTCCATCATACTATGGAAGGGAGCTTATGAATAAGCTCCAAAGGCTCCAACAAAGAGATATGTCTGTAGAACAGTACAGGCAATAAATGAAGTTTTATATGATGAGGGCAAGTATAAGGGAAGAAGAAGCCACTACTATAGCTAGATTCTTTAGTGGTCTTAACTTAGAGATAAGAGACCAAGTGGAGCTACTACCTTACAGGGACCTAAATGACTTGTTCCAACTTTGTGTCAGGGTAGAACAACAGAAAATGAGAAAATCCTCTTTTAAAAGAGAAAGCTGCCACTCTTCATCCCTAAGGAAATATCACAAGAGGGAGGGAAAATCTATTGAAAAGAAGAAAGCTTTTGAACCCTCCAAGGATCTAGTTAGAGAAAAAGGCAAAGAAAAAGGGAAGGACACTCCACACACTAGTTCTAGGAATAGTGATATTAAATGCTTTAAGTGTTTAGGGAGAGGCCACATTGCCTCCCAATGTCCCACAAAGAAAGTTATCATCATGAGGGGACATGACACTTATAGTAGTCAATAAGATACTACTACTTCCTCTAGTGATAGTGAGGAAGAAGCAAGTGAGCATGAGGAAAATGTGGAGGTTACTTTTCCTTATGAAAGGGATCTCTTAATGATTAGGAGACTCCTTAACAACCAACCTAGTGGTACCTTATCACAAAGAAAGAACATCTTTCATACAAGATGTAATATTTTAAACAATGCTTGTTCTCTCATTGTTGATAGTGGATCATGGTGCAACTGTTGTAGCACTAGGCTGGTTGAGAAGTTAGGCTTAACTACTAGTCCCCATCCTAGACCTTATCAACTTCATTGGCTTAATGAGGATGGTGACCTAGTAGTTGACCAACAAGTAAAGGTCAAGCTTTCCATTGGGAAGTATGAAGATGAGGTGCTATGTGATGTAGTACCAATGGAAGCTTGTCATATCTTGTTAGGAAGGCCATGGAAATTTGATAAGAAAACCATGCATAATGGCCTTACTAATGAGATATCCTTTACATATAAAGAAAAGAAATTTGTGCTTCATCATCTTTCTCCTCAACAAGTAGCTAAAGATCAAGCACAAATGAAACTCAAAAGAGATAGTGAGAAAAGATTGCAAAAAAAAGAAGAAAATAGAGAGAGAGAAAAGTCTGTGAAAACTAGGAGTAAAGAGAAATATAGGGAGAAAGGAGTTCCCCCCTAGAAGTTGTTGATCAAGAAAAAGAAATTTCCAAACAAAATCTCTTGATCAAACAACCCTCGTTTATCCTATTGTGTACAGGGACTCTAACTTGCACTGCCACATCTAGTGGACATGAGACTCTACCAAAAGGGGTCAAAATTCTTTTAAAAGAATTTGATGATCTATTTCCTCCTGAGGGTTCAATGGGCCTTCCTTCTTTAAGAGGAATAGAACATCAAATTGATTTGGTGCTTGGGGCTAGCCTACCCAATAGGCCAGCCTATAGGACCAACCCCCAAGAGACTAAAGAAATAGAGTCTCAAATCCAATATTTGTTGGAGAAGGGCTGGGTTCGGAAGAGCTTAAGTCCTTGTGTTGTTCTAGTGTTGTTGGTTCCCAAGAAGGATGGAAAGTGGAGAATGTGTTGTGATAGTAGGGCCATCAACAACATCATTGTGAAATATAGGCATCCCATCCCTAGGCTTGATGACATTCTAGATGAGCTTCATGGAGCCATTATATTTTCTAAGGTTGATCTTAAAAGTGGTTATAATCATATTAAAATAAAAGAAGGTGATGAATGGAAAACCGTTTTTAAGACCAAGTTTGGATCATATGAATACCTAGTGATAACCTTTGGGCTCACCAATGCTCCTAGTACATTCATGTGTCTCATGAATCATGTCCTAAGGGATTGTATAGGTAAGTTTGTTGTAGTTTATTTTGATGATATCCTTATATATAGTAGGTGCCTAAGTGATCACATAGGACACTTAAGGCAAGTCTTTAATATCCTTAGGAAAAATCAACTTTTTGAAAATTTAGAAAAATGTACCTTTTGTGTAGATAGTGTAATATTCTTAGGTTTCATTATTAGCAAAAAAAAGGGTTCATGTGGGCCCCGAGAAAATCAAGGTCATCCAAGAATGGTCCACTCCTAAGAGTGTTGGAGATATTAGGATCTTCCATGGTTTGGCTAGCTTTTATAGGAGATTTGTTCCTAATTTCTCCACACTTGCCTCCCCCTTGAATGAATTAGTGAAGAAAAATGTTGAGTTTATATGGGGAGATAAACAAGAGAGCGTCTTCCTAGCTTTAAAGGATAAGCTCACCAAGGCACCACTTCTAGTCCTTGCGGATTTTTCAAGAACTTTTGAGCTAGAATGCGATGCCTCTAGGGTTGGTATAGGGGCGGTTTTGTTACAGGGTGGACACCCAATTGCTTATTTTAGTGAAAAACTTAAAGGTGCCTCCCTTAACTACCCTACCTATGACAAAGAGCTCTATGCTTTAGTTAGGGCCTTTCAAACTTGGGAACACTATATTATTCCCAAAGAGTTGGTCATTCATAGTGACCATGAGTTACTTAAATATTTGAGGGGTCAAGTTAAACTTAATAAAAGGCATGCTAAATGGGTAGAATTCTTGGAAAAATTCCCAAATGTGATCAAATACAAGAAAGGGAAAAATAATATTGTGGCTGATCCTACACACCTTTGCCAGTTGTTAACTCTCCTTGGGTTGATATAAGTATAGATTTTATATTGGGCTTGCCCAGAACCTAGAGAGGCATGGATTCTATCTTTGTGGTAGTGGATAGATTTAGCAAAATGGCCCATTTTATACCATGCCACAAAATAGATGATGCAAGCAACATAGCAAGACTTTTCTTCAAGGAAGTGGTTACACTTCATGGTCTACCCAAGACAATTGTGTCAGATATGGACACTAAGTTCCTTAGCCATTTTTGGAAAACTCTTTGGAGTAGGCTAGGAACTAAGCTACTTTTCTCAACTACTTGTCATCCCCAAACTGATGGGAAAACAGAAGTAGTTAATAGATCCCTATCTACTATGTTAAAGGCAATCCTTAAAGGTAACCATAAGTCTTGGGATGAGTACTTGCCCCATATTGAATTCGCTTATAATAGGGTAGTTCATAAGACTACCAAAATCTCACCTTTTGAGGTTGTTTATGGTTTTAACCCTCTCACTCCTTTGGACCTAATATCCCTAGCAGATTCTTCTCATTATTTTCATAAAGAAGGCGTATTTAGGGCTAATTTTTTAAAAAAGTTACATGAGAAGGTTAAAACTCATATTCAACAACAAAATGAGAGAACCGCTTTAGAAAGATGCAAAGGTAAGAAATGCCTCTTTTTTGAGGAAGGAGATTGGGCTTGGCTTCATTTGAGAAAGGAAAGGTTTCCTTCTCAAAGGAAGTCTAAACTCAATCCAAGACGAGATGGTCCTTTTCAGGTTCTTCAAAGAATCAATGATAATGCTTACAGGTTATATCTTCCCAGTGATTATGGAGTAAGTAACACTTTTAATGTTATCGATCTTATTCCTTTTACAGGTTATATTGATGAGGAGGTCGACCTTACAGATTTGAGGACAAATCCTTCTCAAGAGGAGGGGATGATAGACCATGGGCCAAGGGCCTAATCACTAGAGCTATGGCCAGGAGCATACAAGAAGAGTTGGACATCTTGAAGACCAGTGGGCTTTCTAAGCCCAAGGTACTCTTCACTTGGACTACTCTATCATGAAGAGAAGGCTTAGTTCTACTTGTGTATAGTTTGTACATAGTTCTCTTGTATAGGCTTATTTTTGCCTTTGTATTTGTGAGGCACTTTATTTCATTTTATTAGTTATTGTATATTGATTCTAGGGTAGGTTACTTTGAGACTTTGACTCCATTTAACCTAATTTTGAAGAACATTCATTTTCTATTTTTTCAATAGTAGAAGTGGGGTAGCATTTAGCGATGTTTGAGGGTGTGATTAGTAATTGGGCCAGGATTAGGCCTAGGCAAAATTTTACATATTGGACTCATTTTGCTCCTACTTTTTCATAGATTTGATTTAGCTAGGTTTCAGCCTTTTTGGATGAACCTAACTAAACCAAATCAAACATTTTTCAAAACATTAAAGTGAGCAAAATGCCTCCATGGTCGCCTAGCCTAGCCTTTCTCCTTTGGCCGAGTTTCTCTTCTCCTTCAAAGCATTTGAGAAGCTTGCTCCACAAGCCTCTTAACTAGCTTGGACGGTCAAGCCAACCAAATCATGGTTCACTTGAACCATGGTTAGAGTTAGCTTCCTCCACAAGCTACCTCCTTCTATAAATTTGTAACTCTAACCTTTTCCCTCACTTTTGATGAATGAAATCTGAAAATTCTTTGGAATTTCTCTCTTCTCAAAGTCACCGAAACCATGGAGAACATTTTCCCTAGGTTTTATCTCAAAGGAACTTCAACCTTGAACTAGGTTCCTCAAGCTTCTTCAACTGCTTGAAGTGGTCGAACCTCCTTAGTGCATTCTTCACCATTGAAGCTTCCTTCAAAGGTGTTCATCTTCATTTGGATGTGTCAACCTCAAGAGAAGAAGGAACTTAGCATGGATCTACTTCAAGAACATCAATCTCCTCCAAGTAGTCCCATCAGTTAGAAGCTTGTAACACAAGCTTCCCAAGTGTGTAGAAGAAGCTATGCCATTTGGCCAAAGGAAGTGAGCTACATGGCCTTGGTGCTTTCCTTCACTTTTCCAATCCCAAAAATCTTGGAATTGGTTTAGTTAGGTTCAGCAAATGATGGTGAGACCTAGCTAAATCAATTCCTTGGAAAAAAATAGAGGAAAACAAGCCCAATATGTAAAATTTAGCCTAGGCCCACTTCTGGCCTAATTACTAGTTGCATCTACACACCTTACTATTTGTCACTACTACTGAAAATATGAAAATAAGTGACCCTTAATACAAGGTCAAATGGAGCAAAAGTCTCCAAGTAACATACCCTAAATACTCAAAGGAATATCCTAGAATAAAAGAAAGATAATGCCTCACAAATACAAAGGCAAACCTATACAAGTAACTACTATGTATATATAATCCTCCTTTGGTCTTCAATAATAACCCATACCTCTTGGGTCTTTCAATGTATCACCTCTTGGTCTTCTTGACCTTGGCATGATTCCATCATACCCTTCCTCTTGAAAAGGATTTATCCTTAAATTTGAGGATCTTCATGATAGACATCATTACCTACAATTATAAAATACTAATCATGAGAGGTGACATTCAAATAAAAAATGTGAAAGGCATACCCTAAGAGGAATCCTTCTAGAGAACGTAGCAAAGAATTTTAAATTAATGACACTAGACCTTCTAAGGTAATGGATAGGATCCTCTCTTAAACAATGTCTAGGTGTGTAACTAAAACCTAAGAAGGTGTTAAAACTAAGACTACAACATCTTAAGGAATTAGTCCTAACAACCAAAACATCTTGCCTAAGGTACCCTATGTAGTAACCTAGGCGTTTCCTAGAAAATAAGAAAAATACTACTATAAAACTTCCTAAACAATTTTGGAGTATATTATTTTCTAGATAGTTATGAGAAGAAAGTGTCAAAATGAGTCTTGAAGACTCATATATTCCAAGTTTATCCTGTAGGGAAGTAGTCAAATTAAGTTCAAGTGAATGTGAACTTCTCTTAAGATCTAACATAGAATATAAGACACTATAAGTTGTATCTATCAAACAATATAATCCAAGAATTGGGTGCTTTATTAGAACAACTAAGGTAGAAGGAATCCTAAAGAAATGAGGGCTATCTACCTTGGGCACCACCAAGGAAATAGCACAAGAAGTGGGACTAAGTGAAGTCCACTTCTTCTTCACTAAATCTTGAAGTTGAGATTCTTTTTCTTTTAAAAAGAACTTGTTTTTGAATCTCTACTACATGACTAGTGGCAACATAAGGGTAAGAGTTAAGGTCTTTATGAATGAAGAGAATACTTTTCAAATGGTTTTTAGTGATAAAAAAATTTTCTTTACTCACGAGTCCTTTAGAGGATACATTTTCCTCCTTACTCTTCCCTAAGTGAAATGATTTTTTTCTTTCTTTTTCTTCTTCTCTTTTGAGTTTCATTTGTGCCTGATCCTCAACCAATTGTTGAGGTGAGAGAGAATGAAGCACAAATTTCTTTTCCTTATGCGTGAATGTGATTTCATTAGTAAGACCATTGTGAATAGTTTTCTTGTCAAATTGTCAAGGTATTCCTAACAAAAAATGAAAAGCTTTCATTGGTACTATATCACATAAAACTTGGTCTTCATATTTCCCAATGGAAAACTTGACCTTCACACGTTGGTGAACTACTATGTCTCCATCCTCATTGAGCCAATGCAGTTGATAAGGTTTAGGATGTGGCATAGTAATTAAACATAACTTCTCAACCAACCTAGTGCTACAACAGTTGCACTATGAGCCACTATCTACAATGAGAGAACATGTTTTGTTTGAAACACTACATCTAGTATGAAAAATATTCTCTCTTTTTGATAAAGTATCACTAGGTTAATTGTTAAGGAGTTTCCTAATCATTAGAAGTTCTCCTTCATAAGGATAAACCAACTCCAAATTAGACTCTTGCTCTATTGTTTCATCCTCACTCTCACTTGAAGAGGAGGTATTAGTCTCTTATTGACTATTACTATAAGTGTCTTGCCCCTTAAGATTATGACTTTCTTTGTGGGGCATTGAGAAGCAATGTGGCCTCTCCTTAGGCACTTGAGACATTTAATATCATTAGTCCTTGTGCTAGTGTGTGGAGTGATTTTTCCCTTATCTTTGGCCTTAGCTAGTTCCTTGGAGGGTTCTATAGCATTTTTCTTTTCAAAGGATTTTCCTTCCCTCTTGTAGTCTTTCTTATAAGATCTAGAGTGGAAGCTTTCTCTTTTAAAAGAGGATTTTCTCAAACGTTGTTGTTCTACTCTTACACAAAGTTGGACCAAGTCATTTAGGTCCCTGTAAGGTAGTAGCTCCACTTGATCTCTAATCTCTAAGTTAAGACCATTAAGGAACCTAGCTACTGTGGTGGCCTCTTCCTCCCTTATACATGCCCTCATCATACAAAGCTCCATTTGTTGCCTATATTGTTCAACAGTCATATCCCTTTGTTGGAGCTTATTCATAAGCTCCATGTGTCTTCTCCTCAATTCACTCCTTAAATCATTCTAATATTGGATAAGAGGGTCATTGTGAAGACGTTTCTCTCTTTCCAAAGAGGTCCACCAATACATTGCATGCCCTTGAAAGCTAAAGGTTGTAAGTGGCACCTTCCTTTATTCACTCACCTTATGACAAGCAAAGAGTTGCTCTACCTTCATCTCCCAATCAAGGTAGGTTTCAACATCATCCTTCCCAAAAAATTGAGGGAGATCCACCTTGGATTCCCTAGGTTTAATAGTCCTCCTAGGGGTAGGTTGATAATGGTCACCTATATTAAGGCTTTTATTAGGAGAAGAGTATTGTGAGTGGGTGCTTCTATTCCTTCTCTTTCTTTTGATTCCTTCTCTCAATTTTTCTTCCTCTTGTCTAAGAAGTCTCATTTCTTCTTCTAGGATAGCAAGTTGAGTCTCTCTTTCAATCTTTTCCTTTTATTTTAAAATGGCTTCTTGCTTCCTCTATAGTTTAAGTGATTTAAGCTATTTAGGAAGGTGAGAAATACTTTTTGGATAGCTATCACTTCCACTATAGTCAGAATGATGAGACATCTTAAACAAAATAATTTTTCACACAAAAAGAATTTTGAAAACAAATATTTTTGGTGCTAGACTTAGCACTTGGAGGTCTAAGTACACAAATTCAACTATGGAGTGATGTGAGCTACAAAGAACCACTTAGTAACCAAGCCTCTTAAAGTAGAAATTATTAAACCCCCTCGTGCCTTGTCTTACACAAAACAATTTTCACAAAAATTTTCTAAAGAGAAAATAACAAACAAGTTTCTAAGTGTCCTAGCTAAACGTTCCTAGGTGTTACTTTGGCCTTTGGAACCTTGGTAACACCACTAAACATGTAGCAAAGGTATAATCAAAACTTAACTTCCAGAAAAACTTAAATGACAGAAAACTTAAATTGGACGTGTAAAACAATAAACCTATGTGGGAGCTTGAGAAACACTAAGAGCTTTCAAGGACCACTCCCATCAAACACTAAAACGAAATTACCCTATTTGAAAACACTAAGGAGAGATAAAGATGTACCAAAGACACCTTCAAGACACTCCCAATGGCCTTGTACACAAATGAAATTAAAATTGCAATGAAATTAAATGAAGTTGCTACACCAAAATTTCAAAACAAAATCAGCCACACAATTAGAAACCGAATTAGAGACGGATTTAGTGAGAAAACTTTGTGACCGAAAAAATTCTATCTCAAATTTCCTTCAAAAATGTTCTTCAAAATTTTAGTTCCTTCAATTCCAATTCAGCCTCCAATCCTTGCAGAAACTTCCTCACAAGTGTTTCACTACTTCTTTGAAGAAATCTTGATGGTGATTGGCTTCAAGGTGTTTTTCTACCTCAAAAGTCTTTCACACTAAGAGAAATCTATCTTCTAGGCCTCCACAAATATCCTAAGATGCTACCTTTGTATCTTGGCCTTCTAATCCTTCAAAGAAGCATTCAACACACCAAGTAATTGCTGGAATACAAAGATAAAAATTGAAATAGCACAACTAAAGAAAGCTAAACTGAATGGAGAACAAGATGAGACAACACTAGAAAGATTGCCAACAAAAATAGACAAACTAAACATTAAGGCACAAAAAGATGGCAAGCACTTCAAAGGAGTCCTATCAATGGATCTAGAATAGATTACAAACCAAAAATCTAAGATTAGATAATGCAAAATAGAATTAATGAAGAGTATATGTTGCTGGAAAATTAATTGAAACCGAGAGTAAGAATTCTTTGATTTTTTTTACTCCTATTGGCTTTTGTTTTTGCTTCTTCTTTTGTTTTTCTTTTGCAATCTCTTTTCACCACTTTTTTTTTATACAATCAGGAGTTTAATGCCTTTTATACATGTATATAAGTCTCAAATTTAATGTGAAAAAAAAAATATAAGAAGATTTCATGCACACATGTTCTTTGATTTTATCCAACCTTTTTTACACTTTGAACCTCTGTTTTTCTCTGTTTTGTTTGATTAAAAATACACAAAAGATCCGACCAAAACAAGGACACACAAGGAATCTAGGAAGAAAGTAGTGTTTATGAACTAATAGAAAATATGAACTCAAAGATGCAAGTAAAAAGCACTCAAAGCACATTTAGGTTCACCCACACAAGAATATGTTCAAAACAAAACCGAGTCAATAAATGTTAACACAAATAGGTTCAACAAGCTAGTTTAGGAATTTATGACATGTAAAAAAAAGGACTATACATGACTTCTAGACAAAAAATTTAGGATTCACAAATCAAAAACACATGCTAATAACATTGTTCATACATGGATTAGGTGTTAAGAAAAGGACTCAAGCAAAATAAAAAGGCACAAGCACAAGAAACCTAAAGCACCACATAGTTTGGTTCAAGATTAAGGAACAAGCAAGATTTATGAACCAAACAATCAATGAGACATGTAGATCTATCAAAATATGTTCAAGATTTAGATCTATACAGCAAACATTTCAAGACAACAAAGAAGACAACACATGATCAAAAAATTAGTAGAAGAGAAAGAAACACATAACCTCAAGAGCAACCATGGCTCTAGATACCAAAAATGATGGAGAAATCTATGGAAGTGAATGTTGTTCTTCAACTAGTTTCATCTTCAAGTCCAATCTTCTCTTGAGGCTTAGACTTCTTCACGAAACAAGCATCAAACTCCAAGAGCTTGATGGAAGCAACAATGGTGGTGCAATTATCTTCTTGAAGAAGAAGAAGAGGTTTGGAACAAAGGCACAAAGGAAGGATTCCCTTGTGAAGGTTCTTAAGGAGAGAGAGTTCTCCACGGTTTAGACCTTTGAAAGTAGAGAGAATTTTTTGAAATTTTAATCTCATAAATATCACTACTAGAATTTCTCTTAATACATGCGACTTTTCCTGCGAATTTTTATGAAAAATTCGCAAGAAACGTTGTTCCTACAAATTTTTCTACAAAATTTTATCTGTAGGAAATACCTTCATGGATAATATATTTTTGTGAATTTTAAAATTTGCAGGAAACTTTCCTGCGAAATTTCTTGCAAAAAAAATTCGCAAGAAAGTTTCCTGCAAAAAAAATTTGCAAGAAAATTTCCTGCAAAAAAAATTCGTAAGAAAGTTTCCTGCAAATTTTTTCGCAAGAAATTCTGCAGGAATATTTTTTACGAAAAAAATTAAAGAAATTACTATAAATTCTATCAATAATTCTTCAACTTTCATATGCTCACAATGAATTTATCTGAAGCATTTGTTTACATGCCTTCAACATGTGATATATAATCTTTTAAATTCTAACATTGTAGATTATAAGCCTAACACTCAACCAAACAAATCAACTTGTAAGGTAAGTGTTGCCCCAACTTATATACTCTTTAATTATTTTATTTTCAATCGATGTGGGACTTGAAATTTTTTTAAAATATTAAACTTATAAATTTAAATATATATTTTTTTATTTTTCCTGTGGATTAAAATTTGTAGGAAAATCTGCAGGAAAAGTTACTTGCAAAATTTTTCTACCATTTAGTAAACATTACTTGTGAATTTATTTTTGCAAGAAAATCTGCAAAAAACAAAATAAAACTCTTACAATATTTTCTGCAAATTTTTACCATGAAATTTTTTTTCTATGATCATTAAAATTGTAGCAAAATTTGTAAGAAATATCTGTAAATTATTTTTTCACAAATAAATTCGCAAAAAATTTCTGCGAATATTTTTTTGTTGGAAAATTCGCAAAAAAAAATCTGCGATTATTTTTTTGCAGGAAAATTCGCAAAAAGATTCTGCAAATATTTTTTTGCAGGAAAATTTGCAAGAAAATGACATTTTTCTAATAGCGCATCAAAAGTGATTACAAAGCCAGGAGAAAGACTTATATAGTAAGGGGAAGCTTGTGATGCAAGCTAAACTAACTATGGTTCAAGAGAACCATGGTTAGTCTTCTTACACTCAAGCTTGACCGGCCTAGTTGGTTTAGGAGGCTTGTGGCGCAAGCTTCTAACTTAGAAGCCTGGGAAGCAAGCTAAGTTAGAAGCTTGTAGCACAAGCTTCATAGGTGTGTAGAAGAAGTTATGCAATTCGGCCAAAGGAAGTGAGCTAGGCGGCCTTGGTGCTTTCCTTAACTTTTCCAATCCCAAAAATCTTGGAATTGGTTTAGTTAGGCTCACCAAATGATGGTGAGATCTAGCTAAATCAATTCCTTGGAAAAAAAATGGAGGAAAACAAGCTCAATATGTAAAATTTAGCCTAGGCCCACTTCTGGCTCAATTACTAGTTACACCTACACACCTTACTATTTGTCACCCCACTTCTACTTCTAAAAATATGAAAATAAGTGACCCTTAATACAAGGTCAAATGGAGAAAAAGTCTCCAAGTAACATACCCTAAATACTCAAAGGGATATCCTACAATAAAAGAAAGAGAGTGTCTCACAAATACAAAGGCAAAATAAACCTATACAAGTAACTACTATGTATATACAATCCTCCTTTAGTCTTCAAGACTAACACATACCTCTTGGGTCCTCCAATGTATCACCTCTTGGTCTTTTTGGCCTTAGCATGATTCCATTAGATATGCATCTAACAAGACAATCATGACATTACACACAAACTATTTGAACCAACTAAAAATCATTAAGAGAGTGGAGGCAGCTATATATACACCATTATTAGCTTTCTTAAACTAAATTATAATCCATAAGAAGTTTGATATCCAAGAACTAAACCACGTAGTTGAAAAATTAAAGCTCTCTTATGTTTATTAATAATAATCTAAAATTGAATTTGATATTTAAATATATATATTCATTATTTTACTACACATTGCTTAATTACTTGGGTTTTTGTCTTTTTTTTTTATACTTATTTTAGGGGTTTCACTAATTTGGTACCTAGCTTTATGGTTCTATTTAAAGTTTTATATCAATAGTATATTGCACAATGTTTGTTTCTAATGTGATGAAATCAATTACTATATGAGATCATGCATGTTAATTAGTAATGTTGTCACAATTTGTCTCTTTCACACACTTTCATTCTACAATATACAATACACACATGCACATAAAGCCAACCAATAATGTTTTTTTAATTTTGACAATGCTGCAAATGTTTAGTTAAAAAGGCTAACTGGCAGCAACGTTACAAACTTTTTCATTAACCCATTCTCCGATCTTCAACTTCTTTGTCTTTTCCACCAATTCCCATGCAATAGGGGGTCGACAAAGCTCCTTAGTCTTTTAAAAAAATTAAATATTAGTTGATATACTCCTTAAACTAATCAATTATATTAAACTTAAACAAATTAAATAAAAATGAAAATATAATTAATAAACTTACCAACTTCTCAAGGTGAGCTCCAGTAGATATGGAGCCGCTAGTGTAGGTTGTTGCTCCATTCTCAACAACTCAATTTTCCTTGGAAGTGTTGCTTTTATTTTGGAACTTTTTAGAAGCCCAATGTTGGTCCAAAATTTTCCTAAATTTTTTAGAGATCCAACTCCCTTTATCTGCACCTTGTCTGACCTTATGCATAACATTCTTCAAAAGAGTTGACCCATTGTGCTCAAAAGCCTTTCTTATAACCCGTTCATGTTGTGGATCCCACCTATACTCTTTCTACATGAAAAATAAATTAGGATATACACTAAAAACAACACACAAAATTTTTTAAATAGAACCATGATTAATTACCTGAAACTCTTCAAACCACCTATTTCGAACCGATTCATCTATAGCCTTCCAAGTGGGCCATGCTCCCTCAAATTTTTTCTTGAAAATCCTTAAGAAGACATCAGTAGGGCCCTTTGCAGGAACAAATCTACTAAAAAAAAGAAATTGTCAAAATTATACAATAGACTTTTAGCATACAAATATTCCAAATTTTTAAGAGTAAACCCAAATTTCAAATTATATAGAAATACGTGTTGTTATACACAGAGAAATATATCTTAGTCATTCCACATATCAATAGCATTACAAGTAATTATGTGTGTAATTTTTTCTTGATACAAGAATTATTTGTGTAATCATTTGTATAAATGGAACAAGTTACAACCACAATTACGCTCATGCAAAGAATAATGATAATAAAGTATATAGGCAATTTTAGTGTATAAATTACCTAAGTTGTATCTGTGTCATTGAAATCACTTTCATTTTTAGTGTCATTGTCACTCTCACTTGATATGTATCTATCCTCAATTAATTTTTCCACCAAGTTTGGTTGATCAAAAGATTGTATATCTACTTCTTCATCACCATCAATATCAGCTAGGGATTCATTAATGACATCTGAGTCAATATGTAGCATGACTTGAAGCCTTACACGCTCATCATATTGGTATGGAACATCTTTTTTTATTGGACTTAATATATTGTCATTTATTCTACTTCAAGCCTTTGTCTTGATTATGGCTAACCAATCATGATGTCCCTCAAGATATGGTGTGAAGTAAACTTGCTCTGCTTGTTGTGCAAATATGAATGGATCATAAGCCTTATTATACCTCCTTGATTGCCTTAACTCAACAACACCATACTTATTATTTACTCTTGTTCCAATATTAGGAGTATTATCAAACCAATCACACTTGAAGAGAATTAGTTTCATTATAGGCAAGCCTTGTATACTCCAATTGAATAATATCAGTCAACTTTCCATAAAAATCATATTCTAATTGACCATTGGTTCCTTTTATCGAAACACCACAATTAGATGAATTCATGCCTTGACTGCAAAGAATAGTATGGAATTTATATCCATTTATAGTATAAATAGGCCATGATTCAACTTTTATCTTAGGTCCCCATGCCAAATTACACAATAGTGGATCTTCAACATTGTTTAATGAATTTAAAACCTAAAAAAAATGTAACAATTAATGTTACACATCATCTACCAAGGGAAAATGAAATTTTAATAACTTACTAGACGTTAACCTACATATTCTTTAAATCATGCAGCAAAATTTGATGAAATCTCTTGGCCAAGTTGAGCATCTGAAGCAGTGAGGTTGAGTTTTCTTAAGTATTCAATAAAAATACTACAAGGATAAAAAAAATTAATAAAAGTACACAACCTGATGACATTAACTTCTATATGGATGTTATATAAGGAGTGAACACTATCTTACTCTAAATATGGCTAAACCTCTTCACAATTTTGTAGAACATACAAGTGAGCAACTTTAAGGTCCAATTGATCTAAGAAATATTTTACAAAATTTCCACTTGTTAAGTCAGACGAAGACGAAAGCAATTCCCAGCAAGGTTTTGAATGAGATAAATATAATACACGTTGTTATTTCTAACAAGTGTGTTAGTGTTTCAGATATAAGTACAGGCAAGTTGAAGAATAGAGAATATGCATGTATTACCGTCCACACGAGAAACCAAGAAGAAGGGAAAAAGCTAACAAGATGTCAGATGAGGAGATCAAACAATCAAACGAAATCAAGCCCAGCACAAGAAGGAAAATAATGAAGCCTCAGATGATACAAGACCATGGATGATGACAACTGACCAAACAGAGACTCAAATGCACAAACGAAAACCAAGAAGGCTAGATTGCGTCTAAAGTCACAATGAGAAGAACTACCTAGCATCCACACTCTCAGAAGAACATATGAAGTCATCAAAATAGAAGAAGAGAGAATAGCAAAATAGGACTAGCGCTTATCCACAAATCAAAGTTTCATGTGTCAGAACAAGTACACCTACTAGTCAGCAAAGGACAACGCCTTTGTAGCTACAACGCCAGAAAAGTACAGAGATATCTAGGTCATGATTAATGTCAGATATAGAAGCAAACAAATAGTACAAAAAGACTTCATGAAATGCAGATTCAGCAAGAAAACATTTAATGCAAGATCAGATGCATTAAATGCAAGAATCCACGAAGCTTGTGTAAACTAAACAAGAGAAACAGATGGTGGTTAGTCAAGCATCAAAACAAGGTCTACTCACGGACAGAAGAACATTCAACAAACACCAGATGAGGACTACTACCAGAAAGAGACATTGGAGTATCAGAAGAAAAGTCAAAATGAGACCAAACCTAGAACAAGAAAAGCTGTGTTGAACATAAGAAGAAGCCAGATGGTCAACTCTGTTAAAAGAACAGTCAAGGCAAGACACATCATGAGAACCAGACAATTCAAGCCAATTGAATAGACAAAATACAATATGTGCACCAGACGAATATGAGTCCAATATCAGATGGATGTGTGTCAAGAACAACCTCCAGTGCAACGTGAAGAAATGGACCAAGCATGAGACAACAATAAGGAGAAAGTTAATTAGGCATCAGACGAAGGACAACACAGACGGAAAGACACTCCAGGCGGAAACAAGGTTTGTCTATTCACACTATTGACTAGACCAAGAAAATCCAAAGCATTAAACTTAGACGCTGAGACGAAGGTCAAGATTGAGATGCACAGAACCAACAAACGAAGACAAAGACTACTATGCAAGCAATTAAAGAATCAAGTCTCAAGAGACAAACCAAGGCATCGTCTACAACCACACAGAAGCTCTCGATGTAAAACACGTAATCTAAATGAAGAAACGGAGAAGGAGAGAAGAACGCAAAAGCAAAAGCATGCATGTGTCAGAAAAAGTGCATTACTTTTTTAGAAAAGGACAACGACTATATTACTGCATGACCAGAAAAAGACAAACAATTTCTAGGTCTCAAATAAAGTCAAACACTACTGGCAACAGGACAAAGAAGAATACACGCAATGTCTAAAAACAGGAATCAACATTTAATGCAAGACCAAATGCATTAAATGAAAGGATCAAACTAGTCATGAACGACTATATCAGCTTCAACAGACATATGCAACGAGCAAATTTTACAGGCCTATAAGTATACAATAACCTCAATGCATTAAAGGTTGGCAAGAAGCAATAAAAGAATAACCATAGGCATTGCCCTAGGCTTTTAACATTAAGCACCAAAAGTAATATCAAGCCCAAAAGAAAAACAAAGAAATCAGAGATCGATTCTTCATAGTCAAATCTACAATGTATCACTGTATTCATCTCTGTAGTCTAAGGTGTTCCAAGTGTATCTTAGGAAGGAAACCTTAGTGAGTGTTGTAACCTTATGTATCCTCTTTATAAAGAGTAACCCACACACTCAGAATCTCTGTAGGACTAAGGTAGTGAAACCTTAGAGAGTGTAGTAAACCTTTGTATCCTCTCTATGAGAGTAAACCATACACTCAAACCAAACCTGTCTAGCTAATATTGTAAAGCCTGAAGAGGCTAGGTAAAGAATACTTGTAAAGCACAGAAGGGCTTGTCAAAGAATACTCACTGCGACCCTGAAGAGGCTGATTAAAGAATACTAGCGCTAGTGAGTGAAGCTGGCGAGCCAAGAGTGGTCGAGAATACTTAGACCAGGAGTGGTTCTGACCTGGACGGTCCATAATACTCATTGCTAGCTAGAAGTGGCAGATAAGAATATACTAGCACTGGTGAGTGAAGCTGGCGGGCCAGGCGTGGTCGAGAATACTTGGGGAACCAGAAATGGTTTAAGAATACTAGAGCTGGTGAGTGAAGCTAGCCAACTAGGAGTGGTTGAGAATACTCATGACCAGGAGTGGCCGTGACCGGGATGGTCTAGAACACTCAAGCCCTAGAGATGTCGAGAATACTTGGGCTAGGAGTCGTTCTGACCTGGGTGGTCCATAATACTCAATGTTAGCCTAAAGAGGCTGACAAGAAGATACTAGCGTTGATGAGTGAAGTCAACTAGCCCGTTTTGATAGCTCTACCTTCAGCAAACGATAAATCTTTCAGACACAATGACTTTGTGTTAAGCAAACTCTGCATAATCGTCTGGTATCTAAAAGTGCATTGGACGAAGAACATTACTCTTGCGAAAAGATTTTAAAATTCCTCCGTACTTACACATGCATATTCAACCCCCTTTTTATGTGTTTTTCCGCTAACTTCACCACTGGCTTTCCCTAGGTAGTTAAAAATTGATAAAGGAGGAGTAGACAAAGAACCTTCATCTGCCTCAAAATTACTAGGCATCTAGTCCTTCTAGTATCTATTTAAGAAGGATAATAGTAGGAGGCAAAGGTAGATGTTTCCTCCACTAAATAGGCTTCACAAATTGAAGCCTCTACCCTTGCCTTGTTTTTTACCTTTTTTAGGGAGTGTAAAATCCTAAAAATAAATATGGATGCATTAGTTAAAAAAAATTGAAGAAAAAATTAGATAGTATATAATTGATGAGTCGTTTTCTACCTCTCAAAAGGATACATCCAATGATATTGGACTGGACCCCTAACCCTAGCCTCATAAGGAAGATGAATTGGAAGATGCTCCATTGAATCAAAGAAGCTCGGTGGGAATATTTGTTCCAACTTACACAGTAACACAGATATCTCATTTTCCATAACTTTTAATTGCTTAACATTCAATGTTGCGAAGTCAATTCCCTAAAAAAATAACTAAGTTTAACAAGCACTTTCCAAATGGATTTTGGTAATGAGTCGAATACAGTTGTAAACAACCGTTGCATGAAAACATCACAGTCATGACTTTTCATTCCATGTAATTTTCCCTCTTTAATGACAACACATCTACCAAAATTATAAGCATATCCATCAGGTAACTTAAGTTCCTTGACCCATTGACAAATAGCTACTTTTTGCGATTTGGTCAATGCATATGTTGCCTTTGGCTTCATAAGTTTTCCACGATCAACATCTTTCAACTCAATTTCATTTCGATTGCAAAGTTCTACTAAATCCAATCGAGCATTGTTGGTATCCTTCGTCCTCCCATTAATGTCCATCACAATATTAAACACATTCATAAACACATTTCTCTTTATGTGCATAACATCAATTTTATGACGTAGAAGGTGTTTTTCCAATATGGCAAGCTCCAAAATATACTTTGTTTTGTCTAATTGTGTTTATCACCATAATCTAGAGGATTTTTCTCTCCCTTATCTTTGGCAAGTGGTAAGTGAGCAACCTTCTTCCATATATTAAGACTAGACAAACATGGAGGAGGGTGTGAGGTCTCAATAACCCTCTCTTTAAATGAATTTTTGTTCCTCTTATATGGATGATTGTGTGGAAGAAATTGACGATGACAATCAAAATAAGAGATCTTACGACTATTTTTAAGTGAAAATACCTTGGACCTATCCATACAAATGGGGTAACCAAGTCCCCAACAGTCGACCAACTAGAAAACATCTCATAAGTCGGGAAGTCATTGATTGTCCACATCAAAGCCTCCTTCATCATGAAATTTTGCCTCAATGACATATCACAAGTTAGTGTGCCATCATTCCATAGAGTATACAACTCATTTTATTAGTGACTGTAAGTATACATCAATCTTGTATTTTGGATTTGATGGACCTGGAATTAATATAGTCAAGAACATAAATTCTCTTTTCATGCACATCCCAGGTGGAAGATTGTATGGAGTTAAGATAACCAGCCAACAAGAGTATGTTTTTCCATATTGACCAAAAGGATTAAATCCATCTACACATAAGCCTAATCTGACATTCCTAGGCTCTTGACTAAACTTTGAATGCACCCTATCAAAATGCTTCCAAGCTTCTCCATCAGATGGATGACATAAGATATTTAACTCCCTTTGATTCTCATTATGCCATCTCATGTGAGTTGTAGTGGCTATTGAGGAATATAACCTTTTTAGTCTTGGAATGAGGGGAAAGTACCACATTCTTTAAGTAGGGATCTTTTTTTCAACACCCCTCTTATTAGTTGTCTTGTATCGATTTTCCCTATAAATCTTGTAATTTGTTCTATTGGAATTTTCTTTGTAGTACAACACATCCTTGAGGACAACAATCAATTTTCAAGCAACCCAAATCCAATTTTCGCACCGATTTCTTAGCTTGATAAAAATTATTGATCATTTGGTTGTCTTTTGGCATTGTCTCACCCATAAGTTGGACCATTTGTTTAAAAACCCCTTCTGACATATTGTAATCAGATTTCAAGCTTAAAGTTGCCAAAGAAGCTGATAATTTTGAGTGAGTCTCACATCCTTTCCACAATGGTGCTTGTGTAGCTGCAAGCATATCAAAGAATTCTTGAGCTTTAGGATTAGGATTCTCCTCCATGCATTCTAACCCATGTTCTATGTGTTGGCCAATTGAGGGTCCAGCATGGTCCATGACCATCTACTCATAAGGATTCATCTCTTCCCTTTGTTCACCACTTTTGTAGTATGAACCTTCAAGCACCACTTGAGGATTTTGTGGCTCCAACTCGTCGTGGTTTGTCCACCAATAGTAATTGGGCATGAATCCCTTGTCGTTAATGTGCCACGCAACTTTTGTCACAGTCCTTAAAGATTTACATTTGCATTTTATGCAAGGACATCTCATGACATTGCCTTGACTATGAAATTTCTCCTAGCTAGTAGCAAACTCTATGAACTCAGCCACTTCATTTACGAACTCAACTTTTAGACGTTTAGTTGCATCTAACCTCTTATACATCCACTTTTAATTCTCAAGAATCTCCATTGATACAAACTACCTACAACTTATAATAGAGTTTAGGGTATAATTCTTATAGTGAATTAGCATCACTACCTACGGCCTGTCATAGGGTGAAGTATATAGTGATGTCATATGCATAAAGAAAATTACAAAATATGGTATGTTGATTACAATTTAAGGAAATTTTCTAAACTTAGTAAATTAGCATTTAGTGTGTTATAAAGTAAGTTGGGTTTTTATTATATGTCAAAAAACATCACTTGATCTTATTAATCTCAACTTATAATTAGCCAAATAACTTGACCTTAGATCTTAAAATAAGATAATTAGTTAGTAGGATAATGATTAATGACAGCAACATAGTCATTAAAAAATATACCCAATTTATCTCAAGTAAAAGAAACTTACAATGGAAATGAGAAAAAAATTGTTTTACATGGTAAGATTTACTTTTAGTCCACAATTAAACATGTAAAGAGAAAATTTAAACTATTAATTAATCCAAATTTAAACTTTTAAAAGGTAGAAAACAAAAGAATTTTCAAATTTATACTTTAAGTAGTATATATATATATATAGGGAGCATATCAAGTGAGAGAGAATTTATTATGAGAGATGAGCGAGTTAAAATATAACCCTTAGATTAATCAAGTGAGAGAAAATTTGGGGTTTAATCAAGTGAGAGGAAATTAATCTAAGGGTTATATTTTAACCCTTTCATCTCTCATAATAAATTCTCTCTCACTTGACTCTCACTTGATTAAACCCCAAATTTTCTTTCACTTGATTAATTTAAGGGTTATATTTTAACCCGCTCATCTCTCATAATAAATTCTCTCTCACTTTATGCTCTCTCTCTATATATATATATAGCTGTTGGTTCATGTTATCCGTTTGAAATTTTTTCAATTGCCCTGCACCACACAATGTCCTCCTAAATTAGAAATATTACCAACAATGATCCAATCTATAATTTCAAAAATATGGTACATATCATGGGTAAAATAAAACTTATAGGCTTAAAATAAGAGCTTTAATCTACAAGTATGCACACTCATGAGATAGCATTTCAAAAAGTATAAAGGAAACAAATTCTTAATTACAAGATTCAAACCTAACGAACAAATCAAACAAAATATGTCAAACAAAATAATTCCAAATCCATTTAAACAAGAATAAAGGTCCACAAAACATTACAAGAGAAATCATTGCTGCCAAATTAGTCATTAATGACATAACAAGTCAAGGTAATAGTAACAACACATGATTTTGTTAGTGTATACTAACAGAATCATGCTCTCTGAATTCATATTAATAATCAGTCAACATTACATTATAAAGTCATCAATCATTTGTTTGAATTTTGCATCACTTAGACATGAATGAAGTTGGTATTTGATTTTTTTTTTTTGAAAAGGGAATGGAAATAATAAAGGAGTAAATAAATAGAATGAATCACTACAAGAAAAATACAAAATAGCGACCGAAATTAGCGACCGAAATTTATCGGTCGCTGTTTTGCGACCGAATTAGCGACTGAATAATTTAGCGACGAATTTAGCGACCGAATTTGATCAGTCGCTGTTTTGCGACGGAATTAGCGACGGATTTTATCGGTAGCAATAAAATCGGTCGCTAAATCAGTCGCTGTTTAATTTTGTTTCATGGGAACGTAGTTTGCGACGGAATTAGCGACCAATTTTGAAAAAATTATCAAAAAATTGCGACCGAATTTAATTCGGTCGCTAATACTAAACTTTTGAAATTTTTAGCGACCGATTAAATTTCGGTAGCTAAACAATACAAACAAACTTAGCGACCGAATTAAAATCGGTCGCTAAATTTTTTTATTAAATTTTATGAATAGACTAAAATTACACAGCCAGGTTTCGATCCTAGGTCCTGTGGGTAACCATGGGCCAACTACGAAACCGCTACGTCAGTTTGATTCATTGATAAATTACTGAAAGTAATTATATATATATATATATATATATATATATATTTAATACATAAGCTTATAATTTTTATTATCTTATAATTTAATATTAGATTTCTTTTAATTATAAAATATAATAAATAAAATCTAAAATCTGTATCAGTTTCTTTGATAAAAATATTTAATTAAGTTTTAAAAAAATATTTAATTATATTCTTTTGATTTAATACTGGATTTGTTTTGATTATAATATTTTAATATGTTTTATTTGAAATATCAGTTAAAATATTTTATTATTTTTTTATTTTAATTTATTGTAAAATAATTAGAATATTTAATTTAGTATCATTAAAAAAATAACCATTATAAGATTTAATTTATTTAATTTTATTATTTATTATAATACTTTTAGTTACTGTATTGATATAAAAATATTTTTAATTAAAATATATTTTAAAATTTTAATTAATTTATTATCATTCACTTACTTTATTAAAAAGTGATAAAATATAATTTATTTTTAATTAATCTAATAAAATAAAAACTTTAAAATATACATTTAAAATCTGTAATAATTTCTTAAATACAAATATTTAATTAATTTTAATATATACTAAATTTAATATTAGAAAATTTATTAAGATTTTAGTTATAATTTTTATTATCTTTTGATTTAATATTGGATTTCTTTTGATTATAAAACATAGTAAATAAAATCTAAAATCTAAAAATATTTAATTAATTTTAATATATAATAAATTTAATTTATGTTTTTAGACTAAATTTTTTATTTAGTTTTAGTCTTTGAATTTTTTTTTAATAAACATGTCAAAATTTAAAATGTTAACAAAAATTAAGTAGTAAAAAATCTATATAATTCCTCTTTTTTCGTTATTATCATTAAAATTATTGATATTGCATTGTTTTTTGTCTCTACCTAATTAATTAAGGTATTTCTACTTAAAGTTATTCTTATAAAAGTAATTAATGCCACAAATAATTTGGAAAAGGTCTTATAAAAAGGATTAAGAAAGTTTTAGGGGAGCGTTTTCTACGAATAAAGGTTGAAATATATGAATTTTATTTTTAATTCTTATAGTGAAAAATATTTCATTTTAACACTTAATCATATTATTTTTCAATTCTTTTTAATTTTTATATCATTATAAAATTTATCTTTTAGTTCCTATAATAAATAGGTGACAGAGATTAAAAGAGAAAAAATATGTATAAATGATTTTTAATTGTTGAAATTGAAAAATAAAATTTATGAAATTACTAAATAGGTATTTAAATCTTATAAAAGTGATTAGGGTAGTATAGCATAATTATAGACAATGAATAAGTGCTTGGGTACAAAGGGGGCCATGGGCTTTCGACCCAAATCATGAAAAAACTTAAACCCTAGTTCTCCCTCTCTTTCTCTTTTTCGTCTTCTGGTAATCCCTCTCTTTCTCTTTTCTTCATTCGTGCTTAGGGTTTCTACTATTGTTCTTCATTTACATTTTTGTTGTTGTCCGTTCGTGTTCGCAAGGGGTGTTCTTCGTTCAGGTTAGCAAAGAGACAACTCTCTGTTCGGGTATGCAGAGAGGTTCGCGAATATTGAAGAATCTCCATCACTGCAATAGCACAGAGACCCATATGCTTACCCGCGTTGCAGCCCCTTCTCCTTTGTGCATCTGCTTTTTTTTTTTCTCATCTTCATTCTTCTTCTTTTGTTCGAGTAGTTTGATAGAGAGAGAAAGAGTCTCGTCGGAATGTCTTCCTCGAGGGGAGGCGCGGGACCATCTTCGGAGGCGCCACAGCTCAGGCGGATCATGCGGACACAGACTGCGGGGAATTTGGGAGAGTCTTTCATTGACAGTGAGGTCGTGCCTTCGTCTCTCATCGAGATTCATCCCAGGGTTGCTTATCTCTGTATGTTTCTTTCTTCTCTTTCTATTTCTTTCTTTCCTTTTTTGTTATCCGAATTTCTTATGACAGTGTTTGTTGATCTTGTAGGCCGTTTTTACGCCTTTGAGAAAGCGCATAGGTTGGATCCCAATTCAAGTGGTCGTGGTGTTCGCCAATTCAAAACCGCTCTTCTTCAACGTCTTGAAAGAGTAACCATTCTCTTACTTCATTTCTTTATGCTTCTGCCGTATACATTTTTCACTCGATCTGGTTCATATATAGCTTACTGTGATGTCTTTTGATGACACCGAGTTTATACATTGATGATTTGAAAAATGCATGTGGTACACTTCAGTTGTGTTGTGTGTTCTTTGCTGTCTATTGAAATTTGACAGTCCTGTGTGTTAATTTAAATTATTTTATGCTATGTCTCTGATTTTTTTGGGTCAATTTGTTCCATGGTCGTTAGGAAAATGATCCAACTCTGAAGGGAAGGGTAAAGAAAAGTGATGCTCGTGAGATGCAGAGTTTTTATCAGCATTACTACAAAAAGTACATCCAAGCTTTACAAAATGCTGCTGATAAAGCTGACCGGTAGATTCTCCAGATAATTTTCTTTTTGATATGTTGTCCAGCTATTGTGTGACTAATAGTTTGTCTCTTCTTTCAGGGCACAATTTACCTAGGCATATCAAACAGCTAATGTTCTTTTTGAGGTTTTGAAGGCTGTTAACATGACACAATCTATGGAAGTTGATCGTGAGGTTATTTTCAATGGCTCCTAAGACGTCATCCTCCAATTGGGTTCCCCTGCTATGTGAACCTTTATTGTTTATGCACATTTGTACAACTTGCCAGGTTTTACATGCTTTTACATTACACACATGATTGATTTGCCATTGCCATTGTTATAGATTTTGGAGACCCAAGATAAAGTTGCTGAGAAAACAGAGATCTTAGTCCCTTACAAAATTCTTCCTCTTGATCCTGATAGTGCTAACCAGGCGATAATGAGATTCCCCGAGGCATGATATTTAGTTCCACCCATTGTAATTCTGACCTTTTTACTTTTAATGAAAATACTTATTCAGAAACCGTGAGGTTAATTTTCTATTTTAATACATATTTTAAGTTTTTTTAAACAAAAATATGAGTAATTGAATTGAACTTGTTTACAGTTTAATCTTGGAAGGCTGATTCAGTCTGTTGTGCCCAGTTTAATACATAAATTTGAATGCTTCTTTGAACTTGTAGAAATGCACTTTGTATACTTTGGGCTTTGGAGGGAAGAGAAGCTTGTTATACTTAATGTTTTCAAGTTGTAGTGTTAATCTGCCTTGTAATTTCTTTTGTTGATAAGATAGTGTTAATCTAGGAAGAGGAAGAGGATGAGGTTGGAGGGTGCGTTTAGGGGCTTGGTGGTGTTCCCTCTGCTGTTGTAACGCACCAGCTTTATGGTTTTGGAGGTGTCGCGTGGAGATGCCATGTTTTGAGGTTTCATGCGTTGTGCTTTAATTTGTAGGTTTTAATGTTGTTGTTTATAGTATTGGTGATTTGGTTGGAACAACATGGGAGCACCAGCCCGCTGGATAAGGAAAAATGTGTGTTTTGGAGGGTTTAATTGAGTTAAGGGGTGTGAGAAGATTCATATATTTAGAGAAAGGGAATCCCATAGGTATTTAGAGAGAGACAACCACTTGAATCACGTCACAACGATTCCAACTTAAGTAGTAACATCCACTCCAAGTCTTAATTACGAAGTTGAGTTACATGTCATATTTTGAGAAGGAATTTTACTGTTTATAATTTATCAGATTCAAACATAAATATGTTTAAAACTTCATATCAAATAATAATATTGAATAATTTTTTTTTAATATGAAATACTTGTGTTACACTAGTGAATATTAAATAACTGTTTATTTTTTAAATAAAAAGATGTATAGGATAAGAAATTTAGAGCTAAAGTAATGATTAAAAAAATAGTTAGGTATTAGTAATAACATATGTAAAATTTTCTCTCCTATTTTACTCATAATAAGAATCAATTTAGAAATATTTTTTAGAGTTTTTTTACTAAATATATTATTTATTTTTAAGGTGGTTCATGTTTTGGTATCTCTTTTACAGCATTGCTTGCAAAGCTACATGATTTGATTTGTTGATTTTCTCTGTCAAAATTTACATCACGGTAACAAATAACAATATTTAGTCACCATTCCATATTCAAACAGTTTCCATGCAAAAACAAAATCAAATAGCTAGTTCTGTGGTTTTAGAGCAGCTAGCATTACATTATCATCTTTAAATTCTAATTAAAGTCAATGTCTATTCCCATTAATTTCATGAAAACAAATGTTAAAATATCTAAACAATATGTTGTGCTTCGCTGACCTGCCATGATTATCAGGTTCAGTGCCCCCATCCCCACTAACACACCATGTGATTAGATTAGAAAGATACAAAACATTAATTGTTCTTATTCTTTTCAGCTAATTGGATCTTCAATTGTGGAAAAATTTATGATCTTAAGAAAAAATGATTATTTTTTTTATTTTATTCAGTTCCTATGCATATTCAGTTCTTATTTTATTCAGTTAATTATTTTAAATTTTAATGTATATTTGAAATGTGCTTTTATATTCTTCATTGGATCTTTTATATTCACTTTTCATACTTGAATTTCAGGATCCTGACCATTCTGTTGATGATGCTCTTGATGACATAGCAGAAGACCCTTAATTAAGCTTCTTTATTTTACTTGTTTTAGGATATTTTATTGTATTTGACTATTACTTTGTTCAAGTTTAAACGTTTTATGATATTATTGTGTTTTTAGCATACTATATTGACATACTTATATTTTATTTAGTTTTCACTATAATATAAATTTTCTTCGATAAGATTTTGTCTTTTAGTATGTTCTAGTTTATTATTATAAATTGTGTAATAAATATATTGTTAATTTCATATTCGTTAACAGGTATAAATTTATAATAAAAAAAATTTAAAAATACTGGTATATTTTAGCGACCGAAATAGCGACTGAAATTATTTGTAGCTAATTCAAGTTATTAGCGACCGAAATAGTGACCAAAATAATTGGTAGCTATTTCAAATTTTTAGCGACCGAAATAGCGACCGATTTTATCCGTACCTATTTCAGTTTTTTAGCGACTGAAATAGCGACCGATTTTATCCGTAGCTATTTCAGTTTTTTAGCGACCGATTTAGCGACTGATTTATAAAATGTTTTTTATTAAATAAATACAAAAACTAGCAACGAAAATTGCTACCAAAAAATTCGGTCGCAAAATTGGTCTCCAAAAGTTAGGAGACCAAAATGTTAGCGACGGATTTTTATTGGCTAGCGACTGATTTTTCGGTCGCTAAATTGCAACGGAAAAAATTTCGGTCGCTATTTGAAATAGCGACTAGGGTTTTAGCGACGGATTTTTTCGGTCCCTATTTCGGTCGCTGAATGAAATAGCGACTGAATTTACCTAAATAGCGACCGATTTTGGTGGTCGCTAAAACTTGATTTTTTTGTAGTGAATGGTTATTATGAAAGAATAAAGGAGTTAATAAATATAATGAATGGTGTTAAATTTAATAATTAAGAAGAATTATGATTATTGGTAAGGTACTTGTGTTTTTTATGAGGTTGGATGAAGAGCTAAACAAGGTGAAACAATTTTACCGGAGACAAGAGAGTGAGTTCATTGAGAGAGAACAAAGCCTACATAGAACATTGGTGACCTGTCACATACTTCAAAATGCAACAATTATATCTTAGAAGAAACGATATTTTTGTATATTATTTTCTTACATCATTTTAGATTACAAGATATATGAAAAGAAGACATTTCAATATTGTTTAATTTTATATTCTATAATAAATTGTGTAAGCACAACATGATATTAATTACTTAAAACTTACAGGTTATTTTTTCTTCATATATTCCCGAAAAATTATTATTATTAACATCCTAATCCAACATTCATCCACCCACTTAATTTCGTTCAAACTACTTTATTTGATTAAGTTTTACTTTAGACTTTAGACTCACGTGCATTTTAGAGTAAATTATACCAATACTTAATGAGGTTTTGTAAAATTATATAAACACCAATACTTTTCTCTATTTTAATGTTTATGGTAACCCTCTTCGCAAAATATTACAATGTAATATTTTTCAAATTATCAAGGGTGAATAATGAAATTTTCAAAGTGTTAGTATACTTTTAAAAAAAATTAAAGAGAATTAATGAAGGAGTAGAAAAAAAATATATCAATACAATTTTATTACTCTTAGAGTCGAATAATATTAGTGAACGAATACTCTAATCTAAAACTGTAAAGTTTGTAACTGTTTGCCTTTTCTATTTATAGGATTTTAACTTTAATTTTTGCTTAAAATATTGAAACCTATTATTTAATTCTAGGTCAGCTATTAGCATTACTTATTCATATGAGATTTATTTTAAATGGTAAATCAAACATAGCCTAAGAAATTACTAATTTTCTATGACTAATTACAAGTACAAACAACAAAGAATATCCATGAAAATACCAACTATAATAACATTATTAAGCATAATTTATGGATAGCAAAAAATAACAACAAATTATTAATTACTATCTTCAACTATTAGGAAAAATTTATAACTTAAACTATAATATTCACTTATTGTTCGCACAACAAATATCACTAAAATAAAAAGGTTATCAAAATACAAACAATATTAATAATTAATGAGTAATTCATTTTATTTTTTTTTTTGAAGAATTTCAAATGTTGAAAAGATCTTTGTGACCTTCATAAACATTGTTATAAAGTTGAGTCTAGAGAGGCTTGTTTTTTTAAACAATACTTGATTGGCCCTAGAGAGGCTTGATTAAAAGAATACTTAGTTGTTAAGTTTGAAGAGGCTTGTTGTGAAAAGAATACTTGGGTCGTTCTTTGAAGAGGCAAGAGTCAAGTCAAAGAATACTTAGGATTGAGCTAGAAGTGACTTGTTGAAAGAATACTTGTAGCTTTTCGCCACAGCTATGAAGTAAGCCCATGTGTATCTAGAATAGTTATTTACAATGAAAAATCCATATTTCTTACCACCCAAACTTAAAGTTTTAGTATGTCACAACCCAAAAATTTCTGATCTTGCGACCTATGGTTTAGACATCCTTTTGAAAGTCTCATCAATTAAGAAATGCCTGGACGCCAGACTAATCCTTAATTAATGGTTTTTGAAAATAGCTTCATGGAGTCGCCACCAATGTTTTACTCAAAACATTGAAAAAAGAAAAAGTTTTTAAAGGTCCAATAATGGTCTTGATAACCAGAATTGGGTTCAGGAGTTGGTTACGTGTAGGGAAGGTATTAAGCACCCCTACAACGCCCTTAATCGGTACCTTATGACGAAGTTAACATTATAAACAATAATAATATAAATATTAAATCTCCTTTTATTGGTAAATATTTACATGCTTGAAATTTAAATTAAACAATTAACTTTAAAATATCTACATGATTGCTTTTGTTATAATAATATTTATCAAAGATAAGAAATAAAAGAGAGAGAAGAAGATTGATTAAAATACCTCGTAGCAAGCTTTGTTTCTAATATAGAAATTGTAGGTGCTTTGTGACAACCTTTCACACTACACAAATGCATCACAAATCTCAAGAAATACAATAGGAGGGAGAGAGAGAAAAAGAGATAAATTTCGAGCTCTAAGAATTCTTAGACGAAATTTTTTAGGTGCCTTGAACTGTTCCCGAGATTTCTTATTTATAGGCATCAAACGTGGGCCGGAACGGCCCGTTCTAGATTCAGAACAGCCCGTTCTGGATTCGAACGGCCCGTTCTGAATCTGAACGTTATGTAGCATTTTCGTACCCTAGAACGACTCGTTCTAAAATCAGAACAGCCCGTTCTGGGCTACAAAATTTAGGCCCTTTGATTGGTTTGGAACGGCCCGTTCTGGTCTAGAACGGCCCGTTCTAACTTACATTTTTAGGCCTTTTAGAAGTCTCGGAATGGCCCGTTCTGGTACGAGAACGGCCCGTTCCGAACTTGGGAACGGCCCGTTCCGGGCCACTAAAAAAGTTAATTTAGGCTTTTGGACCCTCTGATGTCCTATCTTGTTGTTTGTTTGCCCCCCGGACGAAATTGGGTGTCTACAGCTGCCCCTCTTTACTTGTCCTTTGGAATAGTTGTGTTGCTTTTCCAAAGGAAAGTAAAGACGTAGACATTTCGTCCGGGTCTTCTTCTCGTCTCTGTGTTGATGCTTCTACGTTGCTTCCCTTGGACAAGTGTATTTGCTTGTATCCTCACCCTTTAGAGCAGTTGAGCATTGATTGTGTACTCTATTGGGTAACAAGGTTGACAAATTGTACACCTGATCTTCAGTCTTCGAGTAGAAGCTCCATTGTTTCTCTTGTGATAGTGAGGTGGAGATCCGGTTCTTCAACCTGCTGATGTTGAGTATTGTTGTGTCGGCCTCCCCAGGCCGCTTGCTGATGTTGTGAGTATTGTTGTGCCAGCCTCTCCAGGCCGCCTGCTGATATTGTGAATATTATTGTACCGGTCTCTCCAGGTCGCCTACTAACATCGTGAGTATTGTTGTGCCAGCCTTGTTGAGCTTAGGAGAGCTTGAATCTTAAAGGAGTTTTGATGATCACAACAAGTATACAACAAGAACTTGGAGCACAAAAACAAAGTCAAGGAAGAGTCAAGAAAATGCTATGAAATGGAGCTATGTAATAGAGCTTAGGAAATAAATTGTTTTGAATGTGTTTTTATATTTTGTGTGCTTTGTATGCTTTGTGCATAAGCAAATCTATATCTAAACTAAGTAGAGAGTATATGATGATGAATTAAAAAGATTGGAAACTTATTTTGAGGTATAAAATGAAGTTTTAAAAACTAACTCAAAATAATCGATTATCATTAAAAATAATCGATTATTCCAGCTAATAGGCTAAGTGGAATGCCTTGCTGTAATAATCGATTATTCGCCAAAATAATCGATTATCCCAGGAACAACTCTCTGGAATAATCGATTATCCAGCTAAATAATCGATTATATTGTTCTTGGTTGATTTCCAGAAAATCTGAAGAACAAAATAATCGATTATTCTTTAAAATAATCTATTATCTGTGTCTGAAACTTTTATAAAAATAGTTTGAACTTTGAGAAACTTCAGACATGAGTTAGAACTGATAATCAATTTGTGAAAAACGTTTTTGTGAGTCTTTGTGACATCTTGGAGAGTTTTCTTTGTGAAATCCAAGAGTGAAAACGTTTGTGAAAAGCTTTGTTAGAAGATCATCATCATCATATTCTTGAAAGGGGAAGATAAAGATTTGTTCAAGAATTCCAGGTGAATTCATTCCTTTTATTCTTTGTGAATCTTTGTGGAAAATCTTGAGAAGGGTTTCTCAAGTGGTAAGGTTTCTTGTAGTGGATTCTCCAAGGGGTGTTTTCTTGGGGTCAAGAAAGTGGTTATCTTTTAGTGTTGAAGTATATGCATGTGTGTGTGCCTGTAAACCTTCTTGCTTAAAGATAGTGGAACAAATCTTAATCAGGTGTTGATTAAGGACTGGATGTAGGTCACAAGTGGAGTGGCTGAACCAGTATAAAAGACTTGTGCAATCTTCTTCTACCTTATCTTTTACTTTGTGTAATTTCTTGGTTAAACTTTAAGGAAGATAAAACTTGATTAACAAGTGTATGTGAATCTTGATGGTTTAAATCTGTAATTGAACATTATTGTTGAACCTCATTATGTTGTAATCAAGTGAGCATATTGCATTCATATTTTTGTAACAAGTCTTTAGAAGAGCTTCATTTGGAAATTCTGTCATAGAAAAGTTTTGATTGAAATTAAGATCCAAAATACTCTGATAAATTTTTAAAGGGTCATTGAATCCAATTCACCCCCCCTCTTGGATTGTGCCATTCTTTTCTAACAATTGGTATCTAGAGCAAGGTTCTTGAGAGTTATTCAAGATTTCAAAAATGGCCAACAACAACTTACCCTATGGTGAGGGTGTGTCTATTCATAGACCTCCTGTTTTCAATGGTGAGAACTATGTCTATTGGAAAATTAGGATGAGAATTTTCATTGAAGCTATTGATATTGTTGTATGGGATGCTATAGAAAATGGACCCTATATTCCTATGAAAAAAGATGATGATGGTGAGCTTAAGGAAAAACATTTGAGTGAGTGGAGTGATGAGGAAAAGAAAAGAGCCCAACATGATAAGAGAGCCAAAAACATTATAACATCTGCATTGTCTATTGATGAATTTTTTAGAATTTCACAATGCATATTTGCTAAAGAAATGTGGGATACTTTGCAAGTCACTCATGAAGGAACAAGTGATGTAAAGAGATCAAGAAAGCATACTCTCATAAGAGAATATGAGCTGTTTAGAATGCAAAATGGTGAATCTATTTCTGATTTTCAAAAGAGATTTACACACTTGATAAATCACCTTGTTGACCTTGGCAGGAAATTTGAGAAGGAAGAGCTGAATTTAAAAGTGCTGTAATGCTTGGACAGATCATGGCAAGCAAAGGTGACAGCCATTGAAGAATCAAAGGATTTGACCTCCTTGACATTAGCTACTCTCTTTGGGAAGTTGAGGGAGCATGAGCAAAAGCTGCACATATTTGATGAACATGAGCAGCAAGATAAGAAAGGCAAAGGAGTGTCATTGAAAGCCTTGAAATTTGCCAAAGGTAAAGAGGTGTGTGAAGAAACAAGCTCCGATGATTCCGAAACTGAGAACTTCAATCTGCTGGTAAAGAAGTTCAAAAAGTTCATGAGAAGAAAGAAGAATTCCCCCCTACAAATTCAATAAAAAGACAAACAAGAAAGAGGAAGCAAGCACATCCTCCTTTAACTGCTTTGAATGTGGAAAACCGGGACACATGAAAGCTGAGTGTCCAAATCTCTTGAAGAAGCAACAAGAGGAGAAGAAGTTTAAGAAAAAGGGAAAAGGAAAAAGGGCCTATATTGCTTGGGAAGACAATGACTCAAGCACAACAAGTGAAGAATCTGAAAGTGAGGAGAACAACCTGTGTTTGATGGCTGGAACTGACCATGACACAATTGTAAGTGACTCTGACCTTGAATCCAATCCGGATTATGATCAGCTCCAAGAAGCTTTTATACAAATTCATGAAGAAGCTGTCAAATTAGGAGCCTTAAATTCAAAGCTGAAAAACAAGCTGAAATGGTATGAAAATGCTTTAATTGAAGCTGAACAAGAGCTTGAAGATTTGAAGCATGAGCATGAAAATCTTCAAACTATGTTTAACTTTAGTGAAGCTCACTCCTCAAAAGATGTTTGTGAACATTGCAAAGTTTTTGAAAAAGAAAATGCTGATTTAAAATCTACACTTGCAAGGTTCACTAATGGAAATGAAAACTTGAACATTCTTTTGGGAAAACAAAGAAACACTTTTGATAGGAGTGGACTTGGTTTTAACCATAGTATGAGCATGCCATTTAAGTCAAAGAAAGAAGCTTTTGTGAAAAATCAAAATTTTAGAAAATTCAAAAGCAACTTTTCTAGACAAACAACTTGTTTTTATTACTGCAAAAGAGGCCATACAATTAGGAACTGCTATTCTAGGAAATATGGAGTTCTAAATGGATAAATGATTTGGGTTGAGAAGAGTCAAAGGCTGAGAACTAACCTACAAGGACCCTCCACATGGGTACCTAAATTTTTCCTCTGATTTTTTGTTGTAGGAATGCTTGAGGGCCAAAAATCTACTTTGGTATCTTGATAGTGGCTGCTCAAGGCATATGACTGGGGATCCTTCAAAATTCACAAATCTGAAATTGAAGAATGAAGGGTATGTTACCTATGGTGACAACAATAAGGGAAAAATTCTTGGCCATGGCAATGTTGGTAATCCCTCCTCTCAAACATTGATTGAAAATGTTTTGCTTGTTGATGGCTTGAAACATAATTTGCTGAGTATTAGTCAATTGAGTGATAAAGGCCTTAAAATTGAATTTGATGATACATGTTGCTTGATATGTGATAAAAAGAGTAAAGAAATCAGATTCATTGGTAAAAGAATTGACAATATATACATGCTTGACTTAGAACACTCTATAACAATGTCAAACACTAAGTGTCTAATAACTCAAGAAGAAAACATATGGCTTTGGCATAGGAGAGCTGCACATATTCACATAGACCATTTGAATAAATTGAGTAGGAAAGAATTAGTGGTTGGTCTACCTAAACTCAAGTTTGGAAAAGACAAACTATGTGATGCTTGTCAAAAGGGCAAGCAAGTGAAGGCTAGCTTTAAAAGCAAAAATCAGATTTCCACATCTAGACCTTTGCAATTAATTCACATTGATTTGTTTGGTCTTCAAGAACCATGAGCTTAGGCGGAAACTACTATGGCTTAGTAATTGTTGATGACTATTCTAGATACACATGGGTTATGTTTCTTGCAAATAAAAATGATGTTTTTAATGCCTTTAGAAAATTTGCCAAACTTGTTCAAAATGAGAAGTGCTCAAACATCACCTCTATAAGAAATGACCATGGAGGTGAGTTTCAAAACATGATGTTTCAAAAATTCTATGAGGAACATGGTATAAACCATAATTTCTCAGCACCTAGGACACCTCAACAAAATGGGGCTGTTGAGAGAAAGAATAGGTCCTTAGAAGAACTTGCTAGAACAATGTTGAATGAAACAAACTTGCCAAAATATTTTTGGGCTGATGCTATTAACACTGCTTTTCATGTGTTAAACAAAGTTCTGATTCGGCCTATATTAAAGAAAACACCCTATGAAATTTACAAAGGTAAGAAGCCTAACATTTCATATTTTAGAGTGTTTGGGTGTAAGTGCTATGTGCTGAACAATGGGAAAGAGCAACTTGGGAAGTTTGATGCAAAGGCTGATGAAGCAATATTTCTAGGATACTCTACAAATAGTAAGGCTTATAGAATTTATAATAAGAGAACTCTAGTTGTAGAAGAATCTGTCCATGTGGTATTTGATGAGTCAAATAAGCAAGAGACTAGGCAAACTGAAATTGAATATTTAAATGAGTTGCTTGATCAATCCCTATTGGAGAATGAACCTAATGAAGTGCCTAAGGAGAGTGAATCACATGAAAAAGCAAAGGAAACAAGTGAACAACTGCCTAAGGAATGGAAAACCACTAGAGACTTATCAATGGACAACATAATTGGAAGCATTGGTAAGGGTGTCTCAACTAGGAGTGCTATTAAAAATATTTGCAATACTATGGCATTTGTGTCACAAGTTGAACCTAAGAACATTGATGAAGCACTTAAAGATGAGCATTGGTTAATGGCCATGCAAGAGGAACTAAATCAGTTTGAAAGAAATGAAGTGTGGGATTTAGTGCCATTACCAAAAGATCATCCAATTATTGGAACCAAGTGGGTTTTCAGAAATAAGCTTGATGAATCTGGAATAATTCTTAGAAATAAGGCAAGACTAGTGGCTAAGGGGTATAATCAAGAAGAGGGAATTGACTATGATGAGACTTTTGCCCCGGTAGCAAGGATAGAAGCCATTAGATTACTTCTTGCTTATTCCTCTATAAAGAATTTCAAGCTTTATCAAATGGATGTGAAAAGTGCTTTCCTCAATGGGTTTATACAAGAGGAAGTATATGTGGAACAGCCACCTGGCTTTGTGGACTACAAGAATCCTAATCATGTGTACAAGCTCAAAAAGGCACTCTATGGCTTGAAGCAAGCTCCTAGATCTTGGTATGATAGGTTGAGCAAATTTCTAATTGAGAGTGATTATGAAAGAGGAAAGGTGGATAATACATTGTTTGTCAAGAAATTTAAAAATGATACAATGTATGTACAAATATATGTGGATGACATTGTGTTTGGATCTACAAATACCTCTCTATGTAAAGAATTTGCTAAAATCATGCAAGGAGAATTTGAAATGTCAATGATGGGAGAGCTTACATTCTTTTTAGGATTGCAAGTTAAACAAATGCATGATGGAATTTTCATAAGTCAAAGCAAGTATTGCAATGAACTTCTGAAAAAGTTTGGTATGGAAGGGTGTAAGGAGGCTGCCACACCAATATCAAACAATTGCAATCTTGACTTAGATGAGAAAGGAATTGTTGTTGATAGTTCAAAGTATAGAGGCATTATAGGATCACTCTTGTATTTGACAGCAAGTAGGCCTGACATAATGTTTGTTGTGTGCCTATGTGCAAGATTCCAAGCTAATCCTAAAGAATCTCATATGAAGAGTGTGAAGAGAATTCTTAAGTATTTGAAAGGTACAACAAATGTGGGGTTGTGGTATCCAAAGGGAGTCTCACTAAGTCTGATAGGTTACTCAGATTCAGACTATGCTGGGTGTAGACTAGATAGAAAGAGCATAAGTGGAACTTGTCACTTGCTAGGTAGTGCACTTGTTTCATGGCATAGCAAAAAGCAAGCTTGTGTTGCTTTGAGTACAGCTGAGGCTGAATATATAGCTGCTGGAAGTTGTTGTGCTCAAATTCTTTGGATGAAACAACAGCTAAGAGATTATGGAGTTGAGTTGAACAAAATTCCTTTGAGGTGTGACAATACTAGTGCAATAAATTTGACCAAGAATCCTGTGTTGCACTCAAGAACAAAACATATTGAAATAAGACACCACTTTTTGAGAGATCATGTTCAAAGGAATGATTGTGTTGTAGAGTTTGTGGAAACAAGCAAGCAATTAGCTGATATTTTTACAAAACCTCTACCAAGAGAAAGATTCAACCAATTGAGAACTGAATTAGGAATAATCAATGAATCAAGTTTGAATTGATTATGCTTTGAGAATGGAAGTAAGATATGTGTGGAAGAAAGTATCAGTGACAAATAAGACTTGGTAAAATTTGACAAATGTTAAAATTTCTGAGAAGCAAAACTTCTCTGGAATAATCGATTATCTTAAGATATAATCGATTATCTTAAGTAATTCATGGAAATAATCGATTATCTTGGGTAATAATCGATTATCTGGAACATGAAGAATTTCAAGAGTCTCTGAAATAATCAATTATTTGGGTAATAATTGATTATCTGGTAAGAAGGAACTCAAGAGTCACTATAATAATCGATTATCTTGGGAAATAATCGATTATCTGAGTAGTGGAATCTGAAAGGCCACTGGAATAATCGATTATTCTGTAAATAATCAATTATCTGGGTTGTGTTAGGAGAAAATACCCTCTGTAATAATCGATTATCTTGAAAATAATCGATTATCCATATCAGATTTCGTTTTTAAGAGATTTTTACTGATGCAAATAATCGATTATTTGCATAAATAATCGATTATCTGGACCGTTTGAGAAGTTCCTGAAGTGTTTTTAAACAGTTATCTACGCGCCAACTCTTAAAACCACCCATTACTCTTATACCCAGAATGTGCTAGGGCATAAAACACTTCTCCCAACCTCTCTTCTCTCATTCTCTCATTTTCTCTCAACCTTCAAAACCCTAACCCTCTCAAATCCTCTCAAAATCTCTCTTCTTCTTCATTTTCTTCAGACCCATCCATGGCATCTTCATCCAAAAGACCAAAGAAGCTTGAAGTGAGGGGGAGCAAGCGTCCTCTTCCCTCTGAGCAGCTGATCACAAAGTGGTTTGCGGATGAGAAAGCTCAAGAATACTATTTTGAGTGGTACGCCGGTCGGAGAATCATTCCTCCGAAGACCCTAAAGCTTGATTGGTTCAAGAACGAAGGTTTTAGTTTTCCAACCCTTTTGGAGCATCAAGGGCTGAAGAAATTTTTAGAGTTGGAAGGTCCCTATTATCTTGAGTTGATTAGGCTTTTTCTCTGCTTTGCCTCAACAAATGAAGGGGTTATGCAATCGGTGGTAAAAGGGAAAATGATTCGGCTGGACGGACCGACATTGGCGGCTGCTGTGGGTTTGAGCGGCATCGGAAAGGAGAAACCCCAACCCTTCAACTTTGGGGATTTTGAAGAGCTGACCACATTCCGGGATTGCCAAAGGAACCCGTTGAACACCAATTACGAGAAATTCTTAGCGGGAGGTATGAAAAAGAACTCTCGTTTAATTTCTTTTATTATTGCTTGGATGTTAAAACCCAAGTTACACAACCATGCTCAGATGTCAAGAGATGACATTCTGTTGATGCATGTGATTAAGAAGAAAATAAAGATCGATTGGGTATCGGTTGTGAACGATTGTATATGGAAAGCAAGGAGGAAGGAAGATGGTCTGATTCCATATGCTCTTTTGCTATCTAAAATTTTTGAGAATGCTGGAGTAGATTTGACAAGTGAAAGAAAAATTGTGTTGCATGCTTCGAATAAAATAGAGAAGTCTTCTTTGCATCATATGGGGATGCTCAAGCAAGAAGACAAGTGGGTGTTTAAAGGCGATGTACCCCCTACACCGGAGCCGGCAATAGATGAAGGCAGTGTTCCGTCTCAAGATGAGGATCAGCCACCACAGGTGGAAGCTGAGCCTGGAAGGGAGTCTGAACCGGAACTGAAGCCATTCTCACCGTTTGAGCAAATAATGATCAACAAGATGGATGCAATGATGGAAATGTCAAGGAGACATGAGTCTTTATTTTCTGGAATTCTTGACAGGTTTGATGATTTGGATTATGAAGTGAGACTGATCAAGACCCAACTTGGCATTCCGGAGGATGAGGATTGATCCGTGTTCTATTTTTTTTATTAGTTTTAATTAGGATTTTTAATTCTATTTTGGAACACTTTAGTTCAATATGGTTGTAATAGTTTAAGTTTTTGAACAATTTTAATGCTTTGTGGTGTTGAACAATTTGAATTATGATGAAGTTTGGATTTTATTTTGCTGATTTGGATGTGATATCATGTTATGGTTTGCTTGACTAATGTGTTGACTTGATAGTGATTCCAAAGTCTGATTTGGAATGTTGGTGCTGAAGTGCTCTGTTTTGTGAGCATATGAGTTGCTATTTTGGTTTTGATTGGAATACTCTGTTTTTAATAGTGTGACCATGCATGTTTTTCTTGACTTGATTTGGTCTGAATTGTGGCTAAATGGTGCACATATGATTGGTTTGGTTTGTTGCATCAAAGTTTTATTTTGGTTATTGCTGGACATACTCTATACATGGATTATATTAGAAGAACTTGGCTTACTTTGTTTTTGATAATGCCAAAGGGGGAGAAATGGTATGGTGTGTGTATAGTAAATGGTATGGTGTGTGTATAGTTATTTTTGCAGGTATTGTGCTTGTGTGTGTGTATTGTGCAGGTTGGAATGAATTGAAGACAATAGCATTGGGTTGATACAATATGAATCATGGGTTGTCATCATCAAAAAGGGGGAGATTGTTGAGCTTAGGAGAGCTTGAATCTTAAAGGAGTTTTGATGATCACAACAAGTATACAACAACAACTTGGAGCACAAAAACAAAGTCAAGGAATAGTCAAGAAAATGCTATGAAATGGAGCTATGTAATAGAGCTTAGGAAATAAATTGTTTTGAATGTGTTTTTATATTTTGTGTGCTTTGTATGCTTTGTGCATAAGAAAATCTATATCTAAACTAAGTAGAGAGTATATGATGATGAATTAAAAAGATTGGAAACTTATTTTGAGGTATAAAATGAAGTTTTAAAAACTAACTCAAAATAATCGATTATCATTAAAAATAATCGATTATTCCAGCTAATAGGCTAAGTGGAATGCCTTGCTGTAATAATCGATTATTCGCCAAAATAATCGATTATCCCAGGAACAACTCTCTGGAATAATCGATTATCCAGCTAAATAATCGATTATATTGTTCTTGGTTGATTTCCAGAAAATCTGAAGAACAAAATAATCGATTATTCTTTAAAATAATCGATTATCTGTGTCTGAAACTTTTATAAATAGTTTGAACTTTGAGAAACTTCAGACATGAGTTAGAACTGATAATCAATTTGTGAAAAACGTTTTTGTGAGTCTTTGTGACATCTTGGAGAGTTTTCTTTGTGAAATCCAAGAGTGAAAACGTTTGTGAAAAGCTTTGTTAGAAGATCATCATCATCATATTCTTGAAAAGGGAAGATAAAGATTTGTTCAAGAATTCCATGTGAATTCGTTCCTTTTATTCTTTGTGAATCTTTGTGGAAAATCTTGAGAAGGGTTTCTCAAGTGGTAAGGTTTCTTGTAGTGGATTCTACAAGGGGTGCTTTCTTGGGGTCAAGAAAGTGGTTATCTTTTAGTGTTGAAGTATATGCATGTGTGTGTGCCTGTAAACCTTCTTGCTTAAAGGTAGTGGAACAAATCTTAATCAGGTGTTGATTAAGGACTGGATGTAGGTCACAAGTGGAGTGGCTGAACCAGTATAAAAGACTTGTGCAATCTTCTTCTACCTTATCTTTTACTTTGTGTAATTTCTTGGTTAAACTTTAAAGAAGATAAAACTTGATTAACAAGTGTATGTGAATCTTGATGGTTTAAATCTGTAATTGAACATTATTGTTGAACCTCATTATGTTGTAATCAAGTGAGCATATTGCATTCATATTTTTGTAACAAGTCTTTAGAAGAGCTTCATTTGGAAATTCTGTCATAGAAAAGTTTTGATTGAAATTAAGATCCAAAATACTCTGATAAATTTTTATCCAATTCACCCCCCTCTTGGATTGTGCCATTCTTTTCTAACAGGCCTCTCCATGCTGCCTGCTAATATTGTGAGTATTATTATGTCGGTCTCTCCAGGCCGCCTGCTGACATTGTGAGTATTGTTGTGTCGGCCTCTCCAGGCCGCCTGCTGACATTGTGAGTATTGTTGTGTCGACCTCTCCAGGCCGCTTGCTGATATTGTGAGTATTATTATGCCGGCCTCTCCAGGCCGTCTGCTGACATTGTGAGTATTATTGTGTCGGCCTCTCCAGGCCGCCTGCTGATGTTGTGAGTATTGTTGTGCCGGCCTCTCCAAGCCGCCTGCTAATATTGTGAGTATTATTGTGCCGGCCTCTTCAGGCCGCCTGCTGATATTGTGAGTATTATTGTGCCAGCCACTCCAGGCCGCTTGCTGATGGTGAGTATTATTATGTAGGCCTCTCTAGGCCGCCTGCTGATGCTGATGATGTGATTGCCTCTTTTCTGTGGGAGGACGTCTGATGAAGACGAGGATTGCTGGTAGGTGGTGCTCTTGTGATGGTGGGCAAAGGAGTAAATGCTGAGTATTATTATGCCTGGCCTATCCAGGCTGCCTACTGATGATGATGATGTGATTGCCCCTTTTCTATGGGAGGACGTCTGATGAAGACGAGGATTACTAGTAGGTGGTGCCCTTGTGATGGTGGGCAAAGGAGTTGATGGGTGAGAGGGATTCTAGTGTTGCCCCTGCCACGTGAGTATTGTGATGCCTCTCCAAGCGCTGTTTGTGGTAGCTTGGTAAGAGTTTGGTGTTGTTCTTGTCAAGGTGAGTATTGTAATGCCTCTCCAGACGTCTTCTTGTGGTAGGTTTTTTTTTTAATTTTATTTCTTTGTTTAGCTTCGGATTTTTCATATTTGAAGCCTGCCTTTTTTTGCTATGCTTCGACTTTGCCCCTGCCACGTGAGTATTGTGATGCCTCTCCAAGCGCTATTTGTGGTAGCTTGGTAAGAGTTTGGTGTTGTTCTTGTCAAGGTGAGTATTGTAATGCCTCTCCAGACGTCTTCTTGTGGTAGGTTTTTTTTTTAATTTTATTTCTTTGTTTAGCTTCGGCTTTTTCATATTTGAAGCCTGCCTTTTTTTGCTATGCTTCGACTTTTTCAACATTTACGAAGCTTGCCTTTTTCTCATGTCATTGCTTTTGCTCTTTATTGTCATCATTGGTGGAGGGATCTATTCCATGATGATGTTATCTGCTGAATCTTTATTGATGAGTATTATTTTGGAAGCCACTCCTGACTTTGGTAGGAAAGCATTCCTGGTCTTAGCATTTTCATGAATCTTCCATCATTCGGTTGAGGAGTAGGGCGCGATGGCCTCTTCATGCTTATGGGTTTGCTTATTTGGTTGATTCTATTCCACTATTGATATGTCTTTGCTTAGTGGGCACATAGAATCACTTGGGGTTGCCATTTGACACCGCTTCGACTCATGCTTGGCTATTGAGCTTTTACGAGTGTTTTGTCCTGATGAGTCCTTTTGACCCATAGCAAGTAGAATGCATGGATGCATGGATGTAATGAAAATGCAAGACAATAATGATTCTTTTATTTATTTTTTTTGTGTAACGCCCTTTCATATGCCCCTAACTCATATGCATGCGATGCATTTTATGCTCATGTGTTTGTTCCTAAAGATGCAATTCATTTTTTTATGTCGGGAAATTAACCTGTACGCATTAAGGTTAATGTTGACGATTTCTTTGTATCCATGCCAATCTTGATTACTGTCGAGATATGTTCTTTTGAGCCCAAGCTTCAGTGGCTCCTTGACTATCCAGTCGATGTGTGGCCAAGCGTCTCTAACCTCTGTTTAAGGATATCTCGGCCTTCCCTTTGTGAGTATTCACTGTGCATTTTTCGTGTATCTTTTCAATGCTATTTTAATGCCATAAGGGTCAAGAGAAAAGAAGAAAGGAATGTTATTATTTTTATTTTGTTTTTTTCAAAAGGATTGTTAGAAGGGATTTTTCAAAAAGGGTTTTTTAGAAGAAGGGCTGGCCAAGGTAGGCTTTGGTGTTTAGGGTTATCAAAAAAAACGTATTTGCTACAAGGAAGCTATCATTGTGTTTTAGCCTTTTTGGAAAGTGGAGTGATGACTTAGGGTCGCGTTCTGATTGAAGGATTCCCCTGAGCTGCCTTTCAATTTTCAACTCCAGTTGCTACTTTAACGTCCTAACTTTTGCCTAGGTCACTTGAGATGTGTTTCCTAGCAGACATTTTTCTTTTGATCCTTACTTTTTCCTAGGTTACCCTTTTGATTATGGGCCCCATAGCGGATCTTGCCCTAATTTTGCGCAGCCCCCTTGGCAGGTTTCCTGTCGGGCCTTCATTTTTTTTGCAGCACTCATGAGGTATGGGATGTCTTTATTTTATCAAACCCTAGTCATGTTTGAATTCCTGATTGTTCCTTTGTTATCCTTTCCATGCTATTATTGAGTAACATCTTTGTTGCAAATACATTTTGTTTGTCAAGGGTTGATGGATGAGGCCTAGAGTGGATATTTAGAGGGAGAAGAGAAACGAAAGAGTGTTATGGCATTTAAAACAGTACTTTCAATTTACACGTGCCCCTTTAACAAAGCTCGAAGGCCCGGGCATGCCCCGAATTCGTGATTCATACACAGAGAGATAGACGAAGGTTGCCCCCTAGAAAGTCATGGATGATTTGATAATTTCAAAAAAATCGTTCCACTTGCTTGGACGTTGGTGTTTCGAACTGCGAGTGAAATCTTTATGAATTCTTGCTTTCGAAGGGAATACATGAGCCACCTTTCGATTTCAACTCATATAGACATTTTTATATATCCCTAACTTTTGCATAGGACGTATCTTATCGGGATTTTGATTCTTTTTTCTTTACCCTAATTTTTTCCTAGGACGCCCTTTACGGGTTTTCGTCCTAGCAGGTTTTTGTCATGCAATGCCTTTATTCTTCAATTGGATTTTGTTGTAATTCCCTACAAGCAAGGATTCATTCATTCTTGATCATTCCTCCTATCCCAATAGTTGTCATTTCTGCATGGGGAACTCTCGGTGTTTGAATCGTCAATTTGGGCGTGTTATGCCCCCCAATCTTCTTGCATAATTACTGGTTTTTAAGTGCTTCTGATTTGATGTATCGAGTTTGCACTTGATTACCAGTGATCTCATTATTTGATTAACACGCACAGGTTAGGTTTCCCTTTTTATTCTTATTTATTATTTACCAGGAAGGCATGTTATCTATATGAGGTGCAAAATAGAATGCAAAGATGATTGAGAAATTCAACAAATATCATTCTCATTGATTTGTTTGTTTAGAGAACATTCTTTGTACAAATCTTTCGGTGCACTTTGACGATGTTGTAACAGGCTACAGAAACTAATGCTTGAATGATGTCCCTATAGACATCTTGCTCGTTCATTGATTTGCAATTAGTTATTGTTTCTTCTCCAATTCTCTTCTTGCTATTCCCATCAGAAGTAACCGTCAATAGGGTCTTCGGGTTCACCACTATATTGGTGGTTGCCAAAATTTTCATCTTTATTGATGAGGTTGATGAGTCAGAGATGAAAGATGCAGTTTGGAGTGATTTGATAACGAATTGGAGGTGTAAGGGAATTTATCATCATTTTTTTTAAAAAAAAAAACTCCCTAGGTTCATGATTTCTCGTTCATCAGTGGAGTTTTTTTTAGCTTCCCAAACTGTTCTTTTGAAGCAAATTCTTTTTCTTTTTTTTTTGCTTCAATTTCCTTTTTTTGCGTGCCTCCTTTTCAAAATTTCAAATAATCTCCTATTTGGGTTGAGGAATGAAATCTTTCTAAATTGGAAGAAGTCTGAGAAGATGTAGACTTTTTCTGTTGAAAGGATGACGAGAGTCCAAAGTCTAGTAGGTCTCCTTAGTATAAGTGCACACGATTCTTGTACTTTAAAATGTTCTCCTTTCTCAAAAATCTTTACATACTATGTGTCTTCCATTTTTTAATGAATGTATATGCTAAACTAAAAGATGCATGATATTTGTTTTTTGCCTAAATTTTATCATTTTTTTTACTAAAGGGAAATGATGCATGATTTTTGCTATATATTTATCTGTTTTTTTTTTATAAATAAACTATCCTATATGATGCTTTGAGGTTTGGATATATAGAAGGGAGTTAAAATTTTATCATATTTTTTTTATTAATATTTATTTGTTTGTAATTCTTATCCATTTGAAATAAATAAACACAAACAAATGCAACACACATATGCTCAAACAAATGTACACCCGCGAACAGTCACGTTTAAATCCTTGATCTGTGGTCCCTGCAAGAAAAGTGCATTGTATAGGATAGTTCTAATCTCATAGGTCTTAAGGCCCCCAAGGTGCCCCCATTATAGGGACCCAGTATCTCTATCGTCGTCACCTGGAAAACTCTAAGGTCTGTCGCAGTATTTCAGGCTAGAGTAACCGGTTATCACCTTGAGTGTGATTTTTGACAAGGCTCGCAGGCTCTAAGGCCAAACTTGGGCCAGTCGTACGTCAACCACTCCCTATGTTTATTACCATCATGCCCCCGGGTGTAGGGGGAACTATTGTGTGCAAAGGATTGTGTACAATTTTTATTCCAAACAAATGCTGAATTTAAACAGGCAAACAAATATTAAATCCAAACAAATAAAGAAAACAAAGTAAAGGGGAAAAATATTTAAATTATTATTTTTATTTTATTAAATTCATCAATTAAATGGGCCTGATCCTCTTTAAACGTCCCTAGTGAAGTCGCCATCTGTCGCAACCCAAAAATTTCTCATCTTGCGACCTATGGTTTAGACATCCTTTTGAAAGTCTCATCAATTAAGAAATGCCCGGACGCCAGACTAATCCTTAATTAATGGTTTTTGAAAATAGGTTCATGGAGTCGCCACCAATGTTTTACGCAAAACATTGGAAAAAGAAAAGGTTTTTAAAGGTCCAATAATGGTCTTGATAACCAGAATTGGGTTCGGGAGTCGGTTACGTGTAGGGAAGGTATTAAGCACCCCTACAACGCCCTTAATCGGTATCCTATGACGAAGTTAACATTATAAACAATAATAATATAAATATTAAATCCCCTTTTATTGGTAAATATTTACATGCTTGAAATTTAAATTAAACAATTAACTTTAAAATATCTACATGACTGTTTTTATTATAATAATATTTATCAAAGATAAGAAATAAAAGAGAGAGAACATTGATTAAAATACCTCGTAGCAGGCTTTGTTAGATCTTCTAATATAGAAATTGTAGGTGCTTTGTGGCAACCTTTCACACTACACAAATGTCTCACAAATCTCAAGAAATACAATAGGAGGGAGAGAGAGAAAAAGAGAGAAATTTCGAGCTCTAAGGAGTCTTGGACGAAATTTTTGAGGTCCCTTGAACTATTCCCGAGATTTCTTATTTATAGGCATCAGACGTGGGCCAGAACGGCCCGTTCTGGATTCGAAACGGCCCGTTCCGAATCTGAACGTTATGTAGCATTTTCATACCCTAGAACGGCCCGTTCTGAAATGAGAACAGCCCGTTCTGAAATGAGAACGGGCAGTTCTGGGGTACAAAATTTAGGCCCTTTAATTGGTTTGGAACGGCTCGTTCTAGTACGAGAACGGCCCGTTCCGAACTTGGGAACGGCCCGTTCCGGGCCACTAAAAAAGTTAATTTAGGCTTTTGGACCCTCTGATGTCCTATCTTGTTGTTTGTTTGCCCCCGGATGAAATTGGGTGTCTACATAGTAGGACCAACAGATCCATACGTAACAACTCTAAAGGTCTAGAAGTGGAAACAACTTTCTTAGGTTTAAAAGATGTTTTGATTTGTTTCCCCTCTTGACATACTTTGTAGAGGAGGTGAGTTTTACATGAAATCTCAAGTAGTCCTTTTACTAAACCTTTTTTGGTTAATTTCAAATGTGTTTCATGTTGACATGTCTAGATTTTTTGTGCCAAATCCATCTTTCATCTGCTTTGGAAACTAAGCATGTCACATTCTGTTTTCCTAGATTTTCTAAATTAATCTCATAGAGATTGTTCTTTATATGGGTAATAAAAAACATAGTGTTTGACTATGCCTACATCTTTGTCAAAAGATATAGTATACTCGTTGTCACACAATTAACTATTGTTAAACAAATTATACTTTAATTCTTCAACATGCAAGACATTATTTATATTAGGTATAAAATTTTTACCTATCTTACCTATACCTTTAATGTTTCCTTTTCCACCTCCTCTAAATGAGATGGACCCTTCATGAGGTTGAAGGTCTAGGAACATAGACCTTACTTACATCATGTGTCATGGGCATCCATAAAGTACTAATGTGAATCCATCATTTTCCCCACCAAATCTTTGGTACCTAATTTTTTTGGGGTCTTTTTTTGCTAGTACCCATAACCTTAGACTTGTCTTTCTGTTTTCCTAGAACTTATCTAAAGTTTAGTGGAAAACACATAGAAGGGGGGTTGAATGTGTGTGAACGAAGGATTTTAAAAATGTTTTCACAAAGGGGCTTCTTTTCGTCTGAAAATAATATTTCAAGCACTTAGAGAATATGTAAGATTGGTTAAGAAAAACTTTGCGTCTGAAGATCTATCGTCTGCTCGAAAATAATTTCATAAGTCAAACAAATATAACTCCGTCTAAATATTGTTTAGAAAATAAGTAGCAGTAGACGAAGTTTTCCAGTGTAATATATTAATATAAGTAAAACTGAGTTTGTAAATCAAATAACAATGCACAGAGTTTTATATTGGTTCACTCATCCTAAGCCACGTCTAGTCTCCTACAACTGAAAGGTTCCACTAATCACAAAGGATTACAAGTATTCTTAGCCACTTCTGGTTCGTCAACTTCACTCACTGACGCTAGTATTCTTAAACCACTTCTGATTGCCCGAGTATTCTCAATCACTCTTGGTTCGTCAACTTTACTTGCTGACGCTAGTATTCTTAAATCACTTCTGATTGCCCAAGTATTCTTTTACTAGCCTTTTCAGGCTTTATAGATGACTGATATCTTGAGTGTGTATGTACCTCTCACAGAGAGGATAGTATGGCTTCTACACTCATTAAGGTTTGCAACCTCAGTTTTTACAACGATTGAGTGTTTAGAGTGTGTATGTAACTCTCATAGAGAGGATGGGGGTAGTTTCTACACTCACTAAGATAAACTATTTTAGTTTTACACTGATATTCAAATCTGAACGAGAAGAGATGTGAGTTTGTTTTGACGCTTGCTTTTGCTTATTGCTTGTTGCTTATCTTCACTATTTCTTCTTTTCTCAGGTCTTGATATTTATAGCCTTGTGATAAATCTGCCCGTTGTTTGAATTTGAATGTGTCCGTTGAGGCAGAGCTTTCCGTTGGTGCAGATAGTCGTTCGTTCATGGCTACACATATCTTTTCCATTTAATGCGTTTGATCTTGCATTAAATGCTTGCTTGTTGAATCTGTGTTACATGAACTCCTTTGCATAATTTGTTCCCATTTATTTATGACTTCAATCATGACCTAGGTATGTTTGTCCTTTTTTCATCATTGTAGCTGTGGAGGTGTTGCCTTTTTCTGAAAAGTAGGTTACACGCGCAACTTTGACTTGTGAATTCGCGCTCTTCAATTTTTCTTCTTTCTTTTCATGTCTTTGATAACTCCGTGTGTTTTTCTCATGAATGGAGACAATATATGATCTTTTTCGTTATGACTAGTGGACTTCAGATGCTTTTCAACATGCTTCGTTTGCATCTGGAAATTTGAGTCTCGTCTGATCAGTTGTGAAGATGGATGACTTTTATTCCGTTTGGAATATTTCTTCTTCTTGTGTTATCCAATCGACTAATGCTTGTTTTGTTGACCTTTGTGTGGTTGACCATTGAGTTTCATCTGATGTTTATTTGGTGCTAAGACAACTTTGTCTAGGTCTAGTTTTGCTTTTGTTTCTGATTTCTTATGTTGTGCTCTGGATTGTTCTTGACATATCTTTGTTTGATATTCGTTATCGTCTAGTGCACAATTCATGATCCTTCTATCATTTGGCTTGATTTGTCTGATCCTTGTTTTGTTCAACCATGCTTCATGCTTTAGTTTTGCCTGTTCTTATATATATCTGAAACACTACTACACAGGTTAGTAATAACAATATGTATTATATTTGCCATATTCAAAATCTTGTTGGAAATTATTTCGTCTGACTCAACATTATCTTCTTTTCCACTAGCTTTACGAAAAGTAGTATTTAGTTTGAATCAAGATGTCCCAAATCCAGAGTCATAGCCAAGAACATTTTTATTTGATAGGAGTCTTCTAAGTTTCAAAAACATGTTTAGTTTAGAAGACCCATCAACAAATTTAGCCATATACCTTCTATGTTGTACATCGTCAACTTTTAATGTTGTAACCTTAAATGGGACACTACTAATGATCTTTTCTTTGAGAGTTTGTATCTCTCTTGCAACGTTTGACATGTATATCTCCAGTTTATCATTTACATTTAAGATAGATCTTGTGAGAGTTTGCAAAGAGAGTCTCAAAAAGACATCTTTTCCTCATCAAAATCAGATGAGTAGGAGTTAGAATCAAAATTTACCTCAATTTTTGGATTGTCTAATTTAGAGTCAGCATCTGCCAAGAAGTAGATGTTTGCTTTCTCTTGGTTTAAACTATTGCTACTACTATTGCCCAAATCTTCCCAAGGGGCCATTATACTACTATTGCCCAAATCTTCCCAAATCTTGTTATCATTCTGGCTAGGCTTCTTGAACATGTCCTTCTTCTTCTGGAAGCTTTTCAATCTTTATTTCTTTTTCAATATGTCTTTGAACTTCTTAGACATGAGAGATATCTCATTGTTTGTCGAGTTCTTAGAATTATCATCTAAGCTATTGGGATTAGACTCAACCTTTAGAGCTTTTTATTTATCTCTTCTCTTGTTGGTTTCACCACTTCTCAAAGCAAGTGATTCGTTAGCTCTAAAAATTTGTTAGTTAGAAGCATGAGGAGCTAGGTTCAATCCTCATTGCGACCATCTTTGTAATCTTTCCTATCTTTACCAAAAAAAAAGATTAGCAACTTGTTGGTTTACATTCAATTGTTTTTAATTATTTATTTTTGTTTCATTTAATTTTATATTAGAAATATATGGAGTTTTTTTACTCAAATAATATTATTTTAAAAGATTTTACTCAAATAACAACTTTGTAAATTTATTTCCCCAACTAGCATCATTTACTATTCAAGTTCAGAACATACTATTTTGAAACCAGAAAGGGTCATTCCAGATTAAAAAATAACACATGACGAATGGATCAGAACGGGCCGTTCCGGATTCAAAATTAGCACATAAAAAGTGGAACCAGAGCGGGTCGTTCTGAAATTGAAACGGGTCATTTTGGCCTATAAATAATTTTTTTTTTTGTTCGATTTTCACTTATCAAATACTAAAACTCAGAAACTAACATCAAATAATTAAATTTATTGAATATTAACATTATAAATATAATTAAATAAATTTATTAAAATTCAATACAACAATAAAGATCAATGGTGGCTGAACTTGAATTCATGACCAATATTTGGATATGTCTTCCTAGTGTGACCAGGGGTGTGACCATGCGAGCAAGGGATATGAAAATATAAAATAAGAAAGAAATAGGGTCACTTCTACAACAACTTTTTAATATAAACTTTTATATATTAAATACGAATCTCTATTTTATGCAAAAGTATTTTTAGGGATTTTTCTTCGCCATGAGAGTTTGTAAGGGTTTTTAACTTCTTATATAATTTTCTTTTTATTTATTATAATTATTTATAACTTAAATATTAATATTTTAATAATTAATAAATAAAAATAATTTTTTGTTATAATATAAATTATTTATCATAAATATAAAATATAATTTATATGTTTAAGAATATTTATGTATACTAATTTTAAATACAATTATATATATTCAAACATAGTATTTATTTTTTATATAATATTTTTATAAATTTTAATTAAATTTTTTTATCTTAAATTTTTTAATTATATTATATATAATAAACATGCATGTAAATTACACAAGCTAAAAAACTATATAGCACCAATCCAAAATAAAAATAAAAAGTAAAAAATTCGCTACAAGATTTTAACATTCAGTATAAAATGAAAGTTAAGAAACTTAATGAAACAAATGTTAAATAAAAAATGAATACCTCAAGGTGAAACTGATAATTTATTCAACTTGTGATTAATTGATGTCCAATAAATGATGATGTGTGCTTTAGACTTCTTATCAACCCTACAACAATTTTTAAATGTAGTGTAAAATCTTTCTTCTAATATTTAAGAGTGATTTAGATGAGAAATTTAAATGGAGTAATTCATTTTTTTTAAGAATTTCAAATGCCTTAAGATAAAATGTTATTTTGTTTGAATGAAAAATTTATAAAAATTTTGAAATTTAAGCATTTGTAAAATTCTTTAAAATAGTAGATTTTCAAATTCTTCCAAAAAAAATAAGAATTTGAAATTCTTCATATTTTTTCTCTTTTATCTCACCTATATACCTTTTATCTTTCTCCTATTTCTTAATTATCAAATATTCAAAAATATTTTTTAATTATAAAATAGGCTTAAATATGTTTTTAGTCCCTCAAATTTAAGATAAATTTGTTTTTGGTCTCTCAAATTTAAAACTGTTGTTTTTAGTCCTTGTAATTTTCAAAAATCTTGTTTTAGTCCTTTAGGTCACCAATAACATATTTGAAAGTGACTAATTAAGACAGTTATGCAATATCAACCGGATTTAATGTGATATTTTCACTAATAGGGACACCAATATGTAGATTTTATGCAATAATATTTGATAAATTTCTTAACAAAATTTGAATATAAGGACTAAATTAAGATTTTTTAAAATTACAGGGACTAAAAACAACAATTTTAAATTTGAAGGATCAAAAATAGATTTAGCCTAAATTTGAGGGACTAAAAATATATTTAAGCCTTATAAAATATTATCTAATATTAATTTTTAAAATTATTATATATTTTAAAAATGAATTATATTTATTTATATAAAATTTAATCTTAAAATATCAATATTATATATATATATATATATAATCAATTTTAGTCATGATGAAAATTAAATTATCATATCCAAAGTAAGAATTTAAAATTTAAATTGACTTATCCAAGTAAAACATTTAAAGAATGATAGAAATTGTAATTAAAGTAATTTAAATTCTAAGAAATTCAAATATTTTGAATTTTTAAAATTCTTCATCCAAACATTTCTCTTGTGCTTTCTTTTTTCTTCGTCACTGATTCTTTCTCTCCCTCCTTCATCATCTCTTCTCCTATGATAAGTCTCTTTTTACATATATAAATCTAATTTAACTACTAATTCATGATATCTTATTTTTTGGTTTATAGTTATGCATACTTAATCCACTTTGTAACCAATGTAAACCAATCTTATCCAATATTGATGGAGTCCAATATATCAAATAGATGAGAGTTCAAATGATATCGGTGTAAGTTTTATTGAGTATTACTTTGCTTAATAATTTTATATTAAATTTAAATTTTGTAAATTCAACCGTTAGATTGAAAGTTATTTACTCTTAGATCATGTATACAAATTTTTGTATTAATCTAAGATGATTTTATACTTCATTCTTATAGTTAATATTTTATTATATTTGAAATGTATATATTACGTCAATTTTGTTTTATAAAAATGAAGTATCAAATCATCTTTGACTAATATAAAATTTGGTATATATGATTTAAGAGTAAATAACTTTCAATTTAACGATTGAATTTATAAAATTCACATTTAATATAAAGTTATTGAGCGGTATAATACTTAGTAAAAATTATATTGGTGTTATTTAAACCCTCCTTTATCAAATCTTATTTGAGTCGGGATAAAATTTGTTATTCACACTCTCCAAATTATATATATATATATTAATTTTCTTATTTATTTATTTATTTATTTATGATTTCTTATTTTATATGTATAACTAAATTCAATTTCAATAATTTATTAAAAATAAGCTTATATTGTAATTTAAAATATAATTGATATAATTTAAAAATTATTTATTATAAATTTAGTTAATTATATAAAAACATTTAAATGGTCCTATTAGATTTATAATATTGGAGTATACTTTACTCTAAATTTTAAAGAGAATATTCAAAGTTTGGTGCGAAAGAAGAAGTAAAAAAAATAAAAGGAGAGTGAGAGAGGATAGGAAATATAGGAAATATTGACTTTATTGGTATTGGGTTGGCTTTGCTTGCACAAGAGAGAGAGAGAGAGGGAAACTCTGGATTCCACCTCTTCCCGTCCTTCGTGACGGTCCTCTTCCCGTCCTTCGTGACGGTCCTCTTCCTTCGGCCATTTCAGGTTTTTCTTCTTCCTCCTCCTCTTGCATTTCAGATCCGATCCGATACGACCTTAATTGCAAGTTTATTTAGCATTCTTGAAATCTTATGAGAAAATGAAAATTAATAAAAAAATCGGTTGTGGAATGGGGATGTGGGAACTGGTTTAGCTGTTGTAGTATTTTGCAAAGAAGGTTGTGTTTGGATTTTGATGGGTGTATGGGTTAATTAGGGTTTCGATTTGAGATGGGTTTCTCTCGCGCCTCTCACCAACTCCGAAGGTTAATTATCGTTGTTATTAACGGTTTCACTTTGGATGCTCTTAATGGGCACTTTGTTTGCTAGGTGAATTGGCCCGTCATGAATTCTCTAATTATTAGAATGGCGCTAATTGTTCTTTTCTGTGCATTCGTGTACGCTGATTGTGGGGTTTTGCAGAGAATGTGTTCGGCTTTTTGTGATATGATTTAGGGCTTAATAGGATCGGATGATAAGAATGAAGGATCCGATCCTATGAAATTGTCATACATATTTTATTTTGATTGGAGATGGGTTTGTCTTTGAGGCAGAATCCAAATCTTAATTCTCTATCCTGTGTACAATTTTTCAATTTTGATGCTCGTTGTGGGATTTCGTGGGCATTATGTTTGAAGGTGAATTGGCGGGTGATGGTGTATGGAATGTAGTTTTGTGGATTAATATGGATGTGTCTAAATGGTTTTAATTATTCATTTAACATTCCTCCTGTACCAGTTATATTAATTCTGGACATGCAAATTATTTATGTTCTCCATCTTACTAAATTTCTTGTAACTTGTTTAATCATTGTATTTATGTACATAGTTTAGTTCTTAGTAGATAGACTGGTATCATTGTGTTTGTAACTTTTGTATCACTGGAAAAACATCAAAATTTCTGCTGAAACTTTTAGCAACAAATTAGAAGGTATAAATAAATAGAATATATTTCTGGGTATTGTTGCTGCATGCTCTTTAATTTTGATATTCTTATAACATTTGAGTCTATCATATTACCTGTCATTTTTTTGTTGTTGAGATTTCTATCTTTGTTGCCCATTTGCATTTACACATTGCAGATTATTAATCTAATCTGATGTTTGTCCATTTTCTCTTATTGCAGGGTGATCTGGGTTTGTATCTTGCGGATCTTGATATATTTTTTGAGAGATGGAAGGAGTTTGTTTCTTGTCTAGTTGCTTCCAATATTGGTTGCTTTCATCCCAAGAAGTGCTTGACCGCCGATTCTTCATCCTTGGAGATTTTCTTCTTGTTTCCTTTGTTAATTGCACCTAGTTTTCTGTTCTACTTTAATGATCAGAACAGTGTACGTAATGCTCGTTTCTTCTGAGATAGGTGCTGCATCTTTAGGGAACATATACAAGTAAGAGCTTATTTGTCATTTTGGTTAAAACCTATAAAAAGGTTGATTCTTAATAAGTGTTCCTTTGACAGTGCATTGCTGACCCAACATCCAGTTGAAACATCTGAAAAATCCATTTCTGGGGTAGGAGATCCATCAGGGAACAGTTGTGTATCATCTTCACCTGTGTTTACTTGCTAAAATTTAACTCAACCTTTCCTTTTTTTTTACAGGGCTGAAGTACATATATTGATGTGTGAATTTTGGATGCTGCCTGCTTCTCAAGTATTAGATAACTGATTGGATTGAAACAGAGGAGACAGTACTTATTAACTATCATTGTGTTGTTGCTTCTAATGGATATTGGTGGTGACAAAATATTAGTTACCAGAAAATTCTGAAACAAAATCTATGTAGATTAGATGAAGTGGCTATTACAGAAGTCCTGAAGTTTGGGGTCATGATGAGTTTAGCTGAAAATTAATGTTGCTTTGAGCAATCATTTTTGTTGGACCTGGGCATTGTTATTATGTTCTTCAGGACTTGTTCATTTCTACCAGATGCATCCTTCTACCATTACAAAGCTGTGGGTCTTTTAATCAATAAGGCTATGCTGCCCTTCCATCAGAAAGTTTATGTTTTTTATTTTATTTCCATGTCCAAGAATTGACGGTGGCATTTGCTAGACCATCTAATATCTGTCAACATTTCCTATCCTTTTCTTGGCATTGTCTGCTAGAGATAAATGCCATCTATATTTTGTGTGTTTGCAACTGCTTTTTGAATAAGACCTGCTTTGGGTTCTCTTGGGGGAAATGGAGAGGTGAGTATTTGTTGCAGAAGCCAGTTGTTATACACCCTTTTATTTACTGTTGAAATATCTTTAGAGGTTTTCTCCATTTCATGAACATAGGTACAAGTTAATTAAGGAAGTTGGTGATGGAACATTTGGGACTGTTTGGAGAGCCATTAACAAGCAAAGTGGTGAAGTAGTAAGTGTGCTTCAAGTAGAATGATGGTGTTCTAACTTCTATGTGAAGTTGCATTCTTGTGTTTTCTCTAATATGTCATAAAATTATAGGTCGCAATCAAGAAAATGAAGAAGAAATATTACTCTTGGGAGGAGTGTGTAAACCTGAGAGAAGTCAAGGTATTGCATCCTTTTGATCTTTATTTAGCCTTATTTTTTCACATATTATATATGCTTCTGCATATATTTATTCTCTAACTTCTCCTATGGCAGTCATTACGAAAAATGAGTCATCCAAATATCGTGAAGCTGAAGGAAGTTATTCGAGAAAGTGACATTCTGTGCCTTGTTTTTGAGTACATGGTAAGTGGCTGGATTTTTGTGGCACATTGGTGGCTGATATAAAGCCTAACACTAACTGTTTTAAGTCAATTTTGGATGATGCAGGAATGCAATCTCTACCAACTTATGAAAAACAGGGAAAAGCTGTTTTCTGAAAATGAAATTAGAAACTGGTGTTTTCAAGTTTTCCAAGGTCTAGCTTACATGCACCAGCGTGGATACTTTCATCGTGATCTGAAGCCTGGTATTTGCTTATCATTTTGTGTACAGTTGGGTTAGTGTATGTGGTATGATGAAGTGGTGTTAGGGTTTGATTTATATTATCACAAGAACCTTGGAAGAACCACACTACAAAAGCTAGCTGGAGAGCCCAAGGCCTTGTAAATCCACCACTAGAATCCCTTACTTCCAATGTGGGACTCAAGTCCCAAACCTTGCTATTGGATCCTAATATATTATATAGCATGGAATCTATACTTCTATACTATTAACTTCCAAAATACTCTCCCCCATACTTTTTTATTTAATTTTTATTCTCTTTTTCTCTACTTTTACATAAATTTATTTTTCCAACTTATCACACTCTAAATAACTATTGAAAACCATCAACACCCTCTAATAGTTAAACATTCACACTTATTTAACTTCAATTATTTTTATCATTTATTTTATTTTATTTTTTAAACAAAATACGCGGAGGCACGAAGTGTCTTTTTTATGTTAGTTTATGTTATGTTGGCATTATATTCTTCCATCTCTAAATATTTCTTTTTGTTATATATTTTAAACATTTTTTTAAAATAAAGTTTATCGAATAATTGAATTGAATATCATGAGACAAATTTAGATTAGATACCTGGTCTATTGTACATATCTCTATTACTATGTTGCAAAATGTTGTTGCTTTGACATGAGATATGCTTTTTTTTTGTTTTTTTTTGCAGAAAACTTGCTGGTCAGCAAGGATGTCATCAAAATTGCTGATTTTGGCCTAGCCCGAGAGATCAGTTCACAACCACCATATACTGAGTATGTCTCCACACGGTGGTATGTTTCTTCAACTCACAATACTTTATTATTTTTGTAAATTTATAATGCACTACAGTATATGTATTTAATTTAATAATGTGTATTCTGATTTCTGATTAGGTATCGTGCTCCTGAAGTCCTGCTTCAGTCCCATATATACAGCTCTAAAGTTGGTAAGCATCTGATATTGAATAATTGTCATTTATGGTGGCTTTGTGATTTCCTAAATAAATTATGGTCTAGAGTCTAGACAGTGCATTAGTGTGAATAGATAATGAGTGTCGAGCACGATGCATTTATCAATTTTGTTTCATCTTGCAGATATGTGGGCAATGGGTGCTATTATGGCTGAGTTGTTCACTCTTCGTCCCCTATTCCCTGGTACCAGGTATTAACAAATCTGTGATACATAAGTTACCATGTTCACATAGATCACTGAATATTTATTTTTGCAAATTGTCATTAGTTTATGGCTTATTATCTATAATGCCATATAGATGGAACCCTGGTCTAGCATCCTGTTAAGTGACTGGGCTAGAAATTAATATGCTCCATTATTGGCTGTACGTGCAGTGAAGCAGATGAGATCTATAAAATATGCAGTGTGATAGGTAGTCCAACTACTGAATCTTGGGCAGATGGACTCAAACTTGCCAGGGATATCAACTATCAATTTCCACAGGTTAGCTTTTCTTGATTGTTTTTGGTGGTCGGCTTTGGGGAAGCTACCTACTAATTGTTATGCAAGGTGTATCACAGGCAGCAAAATTTTAAAAAGTGCTATTTTATTTGTTTAAAAATAATTTTGGTAATTTCAGTCTTATGTTAGTTTTTTTAGCCCCATACATTTTTCTCTATTGATATAATGTATATTAAGATGGCTATTGCTTTCTGTTAAATACTTCCTTTTAAATTCTGCAGCTTGCTAGTGTGCATCTCTCAGCATTAATCCCATCCAGAAGTGATGATGCAATCAGCCTTGTTACAGTAAATAGTTTTACTTTAATTACTTAGCAGTTTAGTCCTGCCCCCCCTTTTTCAACTAATAGAAGTGAATTCTATTTTTATAGTCTCTTTGTTCATGGGATCCCTGCAAGAGACCAACAGCAGCAGAGGCTCTCCAACATCCTTTCTTCCAGGTTGTCTTTTAACTAATCCATGCTTTATTTAAAATTTTCTTTATCTTTTATGCCATAACTATATTTTACGTTATGTAAGTAGGTTTTTAACACTTCCATTTTTTAATTTGTTTAGAGTTGCTTTTACATTCCTCCGTCCCTTCGCACCAGAGCTGTAGCCAGAACTCCTCCATCTGGTTTGAAATTTAGTTTATATTGTTTTTCTAAGGAATTACTTGTGATTCAATTGTGGGGATACTTGACTCCTAGTTGTCTTTCTTGTTGCAGCTGGGATAAGGGGATCTCTAGATCGGCCTGGGCTTAAGAGATACTCTGGTGCTTTGCCTAATACAAAAATCACCAACAATTATTCTTCCCCGAAAGTACAAGCTTCTTTAGCTTCAGGTAATATAATTGATTTCAGCCATTTATAAGTTAAAATAACATGGTTCATATTTTTTATTCTGGCATCTGTAGATCTGAGTCATTGTTCATTATGGTTAGAAATATCCGTTGGTGTTTAAGCTGGAAAATCACCATAGGATATTAGTAAATTGCTACTATATATCTCAGTGATGGAAACAAAGTAACAACATCAATAGCGTTTTTCCACTAAGTGAGGTTGGTTAAATGGATCAAACTGACTCATAATGTCCTAAATTACTTCTATAGATAAACTATTTAAATGTAAATCGTTAATGGACTGGCCTATGACTTTTTGTGGTCGTCACCCTCTATCTCTAAGTACTGGACTATTCTATGCTGCTAATTTACCAAAATAGGGTAATTTTCAAACATTTTACCTGAATGAGGCTGTTTTAAAACAACTTACCATTTAAGGGTAGTCAATGCGAGCTGCTTTCCATGCTCTGTCAACGTTTTTTTTTTTTTTGTAAATTTTCTGGAATAGAATCGTCATGGGATGATGGGAAGCTCCAGTGGCACTGGCACCTTCTAGGTGGCATAGAAGTTTGTCTTTTAGTGGAAGGCTCCGCTGTCAATGGCGCATTCAGTGAAGGCTCAGATGTCACCGGTGTGTTGCAGTCTGTCAAAATTATTTGTCTTGAAGGCTGGTCAGTGCCACTGGAGCCTTCCACGTGGAGTCCACGTGACATCTAGATGGCATAAAGTTTATCTTCTGTAAAAGGCTCAGCTGTCAATTGCATCAAACTGTCAAAATTATTTGTCTTACAAGATATGTAATTTTGTTAGAATGATAAAATTTTGAATTCATGAAGGTTTTCTTTTCCTAATTTGAGACATGACGTGACAGGCTGCAATGCCAGTGGCATCTGAGCCTTCTACAAAAAGAAACATTTATGCCATGTGGGCTTCAAATGATTTTATTTCAGAAAATAAAATGATAATGTGGCATGGAAAATGCTGGTTTGACCTACATTTTCTAGGTTGACTACCCTAGTGTGGTAAATTGTTTCAAAATAGCCCAATTTTGGTAAAATGTTTGCAAAAGAGCCCTACTTTGGTCAATTAGCCATTCTATGCTTATCTGCTCCTTTGTGGAGATTTTACTGTCCTAGTTACACAATAGGTGATTATTCTAACTTGCGTTCCAATGCTATTCCTATTAATCCTGTGTTGTCTCGAGTGTCCACCCATCAATTGTAACATTTGTCTCTTTAATATAGAGCTTTTTTATTAGTGGGTTTTTACTACCTAGCATTCAGTCCTGTACGACATTACAAGTCATACTGTGGTAAAAACTTTCTTAAACTTGAGTGATACTTTTCTCAGTTTTCTGTAACACGACACCTTGAAGCATTTTTCCATTTTACTCATTTTCTCCTAGTCTCCAGTTCTCACATATAAGTCTAAAAAGCAAATTTATCTCCTACTATACTTTCATTCGAATTTCTATGTACTACATATTATTTCTACTCAAACAAAAGTCATGGTCCCAAAACTTGTTTTCATATCACTAGCGTCCTATTTATTTCTTCTCTCCACCTTGTAAGTAATGAAAATATAAAATGCAGTTGAATAGAGAAAATAGGCCCTTTTTTAGTGGCGCACTCCATTTCACACAATGAATATGAACAGAGCATGATACTCATTATTCTAAACATTGCAGGTGTACAACGGAAGCTGGATATGGCAAATGAGGTGAGTTGTTTTTGCTTTCTACTCATTCTTATTCCACTTTGCTTACTAACTCACGCCCTGCCCACCCATGCCTTCATTTTACTCAATTGAGTATCTGGTGCCCACCCTTCTTTTTACACATCGAATAATATCTGGTGCCCCCACCTATGGCTTATTTTTACTCGTTGCATATCTGGTATCGGTCAGCAACAAAAATTTAAGATCTGTCTCAAATTAAACTCCTATCACTTGATAGAGCAGCTCCTTTTGGTGTTACCATGCTGAACTGATCAAATTCTTTTTCTCAAATTTTGTTATGCTAATAATTTTTGTTTCTTCTGAAGGATGGAATTAAGAACAAAAAGTCATTGAAGACTACTCCATCAAAATATCGATTACCAGGAAAAGACAGCCCTAGTAAGCAATTTTTTCCAATTGTTTTGGTACTCAAATTTTTTGAGGGTTCATAAAAAGAAATTTAAATATTTATATGTTCCTAAAAAAGTCACTGTCATTTAAGCCAATTATTATGCATCTTTACTTAAAGTTGTTTTTCATTCATGATAAATATTCAACTGGCCCCTGATGCAGCAATGTAATTATACTGTTGAAGTTGCTTCAATAATCGAAATAAGTTTAAAGGTTATTTTTGTTCGGCAGCATCTATAAACAAGGGGAGGACTGCACGTGGGGTTTCAGAAACAGCTGAGAAGTTGGGCAATATGGCGATTGGCACTCGAAGACAGTCGATGGGACAAACCCGTCCACCCCCAATGAAGGCTGGAGTCAATTGGATTTCTGAATCTGGAAACTTCATGGTCAAGTCCAGACCAACTGAAAGAACTTTAACAAGAAAAGTTGCTGGATGACTTTGGAGATAATGTTCTAAACACGCGGTTGTTATATTTTTTGTTTTGGGACACGCCGTCAGTTTAACTACATTTGGTGAAACAGTCATGCGGATGCCTATTAGTCTTTTATAAAAACTTTTCAATTTCATTACTGTTTGTTTGGGGTGAAATAAGAAAGACCAAAATAGAGGGATGAAGGAAACTAATCCAAGATTTGGTTGCAGTGGAAGTAGGGAAGGAATGGGAGTGGTTTTTATGGGGCCTAAAATGAAAAATAAGTTCCACAGATGGGCACAATAAGTTGTTACATACCTTGACTCTAGACATTCCTGAAATACTCTTACGTTAGAAATGGTCCATTTTCGAATTTTGGATTATTTTACATATGTAACACTAATTTGGTCTTCTATATGAGTGATTTTTAATTTAGATTTTTTAAGTTGACTTTTACATTTATCGTGTTATGTGGTTCAGACTATATTTATTATTCAGATTACTTAACCATATTTTCTCATTCATTCTTCTACTCGAGTATACAAATGTAAACAGCTAGCACATGTCACAAATTTGACGTTGATATGCAGACTAATATAGTGAATTGTCAAAGATGGATCAATGTGCAAGTTGGCTACCACGAAACAAAATTTGTAATAATCTTGGTCTGACATGTGGGTTGTGGGGTTTGGCTAGCCCATCTATATAGAAAAAGCTCCACTGTCCCTTTCTACAGTCGGTAAGAGACTCCACCTTGGCTACCTAATCATACTTATGTGCATCCTTTAAATCATCACACCTTCAAAACCTGGTCATTGTGGATTTACCTTCAAAATTAATTATTTAAATGTGATTATTTTAAAATTATTTATATTTTTGGAATTATTTTCTGTGTAGAGTCATCATGGGCTATAATGACTTAATATCATGTGTCAATTTTTATTTTTTTAAATGATGGCTTCAATTTAGTTATTATGAAGTTTCTATAGCTGATAGTTATTTAAATAGTGTCGTTACCAGTTGTTCCAACTTGTTAAATGACTCAATTTTTTTATAAAAATTATTTTTACAGAAAATATGTTTTTTTTAATATTTTTAAATATATTTATTTTAAGTGTTGGTCATTTAAAATCTTTTTGTAATTTATAAAAAAAAGTTTTTTATTTGTAAAATATATACATGTGTAAATTTTAAAGAAAAAATTAAGGTCACTCATAAAATTAAATAAAAAATATGTATAAAAAATAAAAAATTCTAATATTTTTACAATGCTTTGTTTATAAATAAAAGAGATATTATTAGAAAAAAGGACATTTATAAAAAAAACCTTTGTAAAAAAACCTTAAAAGGGTAAAAAAGAATATTTTTAAAAAAATTAGACTAAAAAAAACTTCAATACAATAAAAATAACCCATAATAATTTACTGATAACTAAAATTAAAATACTACTTTTCTTTTAAGGTTAAGTTGCTATAACCCATAGCATCTCATTATGACAAAAAAAAAGTTTTATTTTAAAAAAATAAACGTGGAAAATATAAAAATATTTTTTTAAATTTTTTTTTAAAGATATTTAATAATTATTTCATTTCAAATAAAAAAAATTAACCTACATTCATAAAGTTATATTTATATTAGTTATATATATATTATAAAATTAAATTCATACAAAAAATATATTTTATTTTTTAACAAATTATATTATCCTTAAAAATTTATAAATAAATTTTTTTTAAAAAATATTAATATTTTAAAAGTTTAAATAAATTAAACTTCAATGTAATAAAAATAACCCATAAAAGTTCATTGATAACCAAAAATAAAATACTAATTTTCTTTCAAAAAAAATTAACTAAAAAAATTCAACGTTAAAAAAAATAGTCACTATGACCCATATTTTAAGTAAATTCTACTCCAAACGTTAAAATAAAATTCTACAATAAACAATTCCAAAAATATAAATAATTTCAAAAAAGTCTCATTCATATAATTAATTTTTAAAATAATTCCACAATGATAAATCAGCCATATCTGCACCTATATACTCTACTATAAATCCATTTTAGTGAATTGATTATTTGTTCAACCAATTACAATGAGCACAAACAAGAAATTGTTATACTATCTAAAACCATAATTTTCTTTCATTTTATACCGTCTAGAAAAGTAATTTTAATTGAATATTTCTTTAGTTTAGGCAAGTTGGCATAATAGCTTCATATGACCAAAAATAAAATGCAAGAAAATAATGTATTATTTTTCTTTATTTCAAATTTCATATTTAAAATAATTGAATAAATTCCATTAAATTTTTATAACAAAGATATAAAAATCTATATCTACGTATAATTAAGTTATTGACAAACTAATGTGACCAATTTTTCTTTATAAAGAAAATGTCTCTAAAAATACAATAGATAAAACATCTTTCATTTGTTATTTATTATTTTTATATTTTTAATATTTATTTATTTATATACTAATAATAACTAATAACATCTTCATTCAATGCAAAAATTACTATTAATTATGTCTACTAATTTCATAACTTAAAAATAACATCAATTTTTAATAAATGAGTCATCGGTGGGCTAAACAACTTCAATCATAACTTAAAGACAACATTAACATTCAAACAACACTTTTCTTACCTCAACTGCTTCATAAAGCAAGAAGAGGTGGAGAAAATGGAGAAATCCTAAAAACTCACGTATGATGACTTTTCTTAAAGATTCACAGTTCCTCAACTTGAATCTCTAACCCAAACTACTTGATTTGTGCCTCAAGGAAGGATTGAAATGTTCCTGGTGAAGTCAAAAGAAGAAAAGGTCTTCCTTGACTTTAAAGGTTCTCTCTAAAACTTCTCTCTGTAATTCAGAGAAATGAAATTATAAAATTCAAGGTTTTTGAAAACCTTGTACATCTTCTCTCAAACTTGGTCAACTTTGACTTTAACTTAAACAACTCTAAATAACTTAATTCTTAAGGATCTCTTGACCCTCAAAACTTAAAAGAAAAATGACAACTACAACATAGCATCGTATAACAACATATATCCTATCATCATACAATAAAAGCATTAAAACACAATGTTACATTTGGAACTTAGGAACCTCTATTTTTTTTTAATTTACTTTGATGTTCATACATTTTCTTCTCTGGATTTTATCTATGTCAAGTAATTAATTGGTGCTTTTCATAACATTATATGGTTATGGAAGAATTGAAAGTTGAACCTAGACATTAGAACTATAAGATAGAAGCTTAGGTAAACCACAAAGTAGGTTTGATTGATAAAGAAATAAATGAATTAACACAAATCGTAAAAAGTTTTATTAAAAATAGTTTTCATGAAAATAGAAGTAAATTTAATTAGACATACCTCCATATCTAGAAAGGAAATGATGAACACCTTAAGTTAACTCAATTTCAATCAGAACAAGATAAAACATTAAAGCAAGTAATCAAATAGAGACTCATCTTTTGAACCCTCAATCCTAAAAATACCTATCGTTAAATTCATCTATTTAGGTCCGTTTGAAGAGTTTATGAACAACTTATTTGTACTTATCTTATTTTATAAATACTTATGAGAGTATTTGGATAAACTTGTAAAATATTTTATGGGTAGCTCATAAGATGTTTTGAACTTAATTATTTTGATAAGTTGTCTAATATAACTTATTACTTTAACTTATGCATAACCTTATTAAGAAATATTCATGTTTGAATCTTGTCATCAACATAAATAGTTTTTTTTCATACTTTTATCAAGAACCAATTTTATAATCTTTTTAATTACTCTCTCAAAAGTTTTTGTTTCCCCTCCAAATGTTTTTTTTCTACTCCTCCAAGAATTTTTCCATCTATTCCCCCCAAAAATTCACATTTTCTTATTATAAAATAATCTTAACTTTCTTTTCAAAATTATGCAACATTTTTTTTCTTCTATTGGAGGTTTCAATTACTATTTAAGGCTTATTATTTTTACCCATCACATAATTTTAATTACAAAAATAAAAATTCAAAATACTAAAGTTTTTATTTTTTTTATTATGTGGAAGAACATATGCTAAAGTTTTGATGATGCCAAAGCATTGAAGAAAATAAAGGTCAAGTTAATGCAAGCCGATCAAGAAGCAAGATCTCAAGTAATAACTAGATAAATTTTGACTGCTTAACTTAGTATGTAAAATGAACTTTTAGAATTTATAAATTTTACTTGGCCATTAAAATAAGGATTTCAAGAAAACCTAAACTTAATCTTTTTGAATATAAGAATAAGTTGTTTGAAAAGAAAGCAAAAAGAGTATTTAAAAGATTAAACAAAAATATTTTTAACTGGAAAATAAAAGCTTTCTATATCTTAAGTTTTCATAAGCTAATTTTGGTATTATTAGTTTGATAATCGATTACCAGTACATGTAATCGATTACCAGATGATGAAAACTTCTCTGTTCAAAATTGAAATGTTAAACGTGCTCTGGTAATCGATTACCAGTTCTTGTAATCAATTACTAGAAGATAAAACTTTAAAAATTGAATTTAAATTATACGACGTTTCAAACAATTTGAACTAAACCTTTGTAATCAATTACCAAGTCTTGTAATCGATTACCAGAGCCTATTTTCTGAAAAATTATAGAAAGTTACAACTCTTCATGAAAAGACATAACCTATGAAACAATTGTCTATAAATACCTATAATTTTTCAGAGGTAGGTTACGAACTCAAATGTGAAAATCTATTTACAAAAACTACTTGGCCAAAATCATTTGCAAAAATCTCTAAAGAGTTCATCAAGTTCTTAGAAAGTGTAATATCTACTCTTTAAAGAGAGTCATTCTGTAATTACCCAATTGATCTGTTGATCTGTGAAGGAGAAATGGTTTTTCTCCTTGTTGGTTTTTGAATCTCAACACAAGGAAAGGGAGTTCCGAGGTGTTGGAGGATTCAAGTCTTGTAAGGTTTACAAGAATAGTGAAAATCTCAAGTGGGAGACTTGAGGACTGGATGTAGGCAAGATTGGCCGAACCAGTATAAAATTGAGTTTGCAATTCTTCTTTCCCTACACTTTTAATTTCTTGTTATTAATTGTAATTGTGTAGTTTGCATCATCATTCATTCTTTACATATAAATTTATCTAAGGAATTAAATTTGTAAGAAAGTAATTCGGAAAATTTTATAAGAGGAAATTTGATTAACTTAATTCACCCCCCCCCTCTTAAGTTAATTGAGGCTAAGTGACTAACATATTATTTTTATTCATGATTTTATGGGATATATCGAATTGATTTTTAATTTTTAAAATTTATGATTCTAAATTTTTAATCATGTTTATATATAAAATTGATTTTTCATATATTTTTTTTATTAATTTTATCTTTTACTAAGCTAAAATTAGGTGAATAATGACTAGTATTTTTTTTTATTTTATTATTATGATATATAATGACATTTTTAAAAATTATTTAGTTACTTTTATATTTTTATTTTATTTCCAGACAATATTTAATTTGTAATTTTAAAATTTTTAAAATGAAACAACTTATAAGTTCTTAAGTAATAATACATTCAAACACTTTAAAATTATACAAGTACTAGTTAACATACACACAACAATTTATTGAATTTTAAGCACTTATAACATAAATTCTTATTATATAAAAACTTATTCAATAAGATCTTAATTAAATTATTTGTCCAAACAAACTCTTAATATAACTTATTTATCTTAATCTCAATTTCAATCTAAATCTCTTAAACAATCTCAAATCAATTAAGCCTTCTTCATATTTCATTATTTAATTTAAATCAATTAGAGATATTGTAAAGCCAAACGTCCGGTCCTAATGCATACAACCTTTGAAAACTATTACCTAATAACAACCATAAACTTGCAATTATTCGCTATAAAAAATTCATCTCAACAATAGCTTAATATTTCATTAAGGTTGAAAAGCATTGACACAAGGCATTCTTGAATACATGATGCGTTATAAAGAAAATTACTACAAATTGAAAAAATACACACAATAGACAAGGGGGTTAATCTAAAAGGAATCAAGAGGAATGAGTTAGGCTTGAAAGAAGAAGGCCCAATCTTTTATTTAATTTTTGGTCACTTTAAATAACTTACTTTCTCTTCTTCGTATATATTTTTCGTTATAAATATTTTCTTAATTTTGACCTTGTATTTTTTGGTCAAATAATATAAGAATTTATTTCCTTATAATTTTTTAGGGATGTAGCTAGTAATTTACGAGGTGCAACTAGTATTTGGATATGTACTTATTTGGCTTGTTTTGCCCATAAGAGAGGGGGTGTAAGAGTCCAAGAGTGGATGGCACCCGACATAGAAGTTCGTTATGAAATATATATTTTGCAATAGTGGGAAGGGGTGCGAGAATCCAAGAGTGGACATCCAAATCCCACACCATACCTATCCCATGAGACCAAACAAACCCATAAATTCATGTCCCACACACTAGTCACACTTTTAGCACCTTGCCATGTGACATGCTCACATTTCCACTTCTAGATCTAGGATGAAGACATCTAGTCACACCTTTTGTACCTTGCCATGTGACATGCTCTCATTGACTCTTTTAGATTTAGGATAGTGACATTTTTAGGAGAAAAATTCAAATTTGAATTTAAACTAAAGTTAGTTGCCTTGAGTATAAGTTAATAAGTTAACCTAACCATAATCATACTTAATCATGGTTAACTTAACTCGCACTACAAGTTACCAAACTTTATAAATTCACGTTCCCCCTCATTCGGACGTCACTTTTGAGTTATTTGAGAATTAGATTTCTAAAATTCTATCTTTAAAAGCATAGTTCTCTCTTTGAAGAATTTTCTCCTTAAAAAATTTTATCAAGGAATTCCTCCTTGTGGTGAGTTCATCCTTCTTTCTTATCCTTCACTTGAAGGTGGCACATCCATTTTCTCTTCTCTCCATTAATTTTCATTTGGTTTCATAAAGATTAATTCCGTGGATGAAGATTGGAAGAATAGGAGAAAGTTATGGAGAAATTCGACTTCATCTCCATAGGAATTTTCTATCATTTAGTATCATGAGCCTTGGTTTCATCCATGGAAGTTGTATCTTTCCTTTGCGTGTTGTATACATGTTCAGTTTGAGTAGTGTATGTTGAATAGATCTAGTTTTTGTAAGCTAATTCTATAGATCTATATTTGTCTTGAAAATTTTGGTTTAAAATTTTTAAGATCTAGTATTCTATGAACCAAATCTTGTTGTATGACCTTATGATTCATGTTCTATGATTTTTCCTTTATATTTTGATATATGTTAGTGTTTAAAATATGAAACAAGAAAAATATGTGTAGGTTTATATTTTCTTTTGAAATCCATACAAAATGCATGTGTCTTAGAGTCATGTGTAGTTCTTTCTTGTCATCACTTCTAGTTGATCTTTTTTATTTTAAATATGGAAAAATATATATATACATATAAGTGTTGGATGAAACTGTACATGTGCTTTTTTGCTTATAATCTTTGAGTTCATACATGTTATTAGTTCATTAACATGTTCTCCTAAACTTAGGTTATGGACAAAAGATAGACTCTAGAAGGGAGTTGAATAGTATCAATTGAAAATGCATTTTTTTCAAGTACTAAATTAATAATGCTAACAATTAAGAGTGCTAAAGAGAGAACAAATAGAACACAAGGTATTTTTGTATTGGTATATCTCAACCATTGAGACTACATCCAGTTCTCATTCCAACTGAATTGAGTTCCATTGTCTTAAACAAGATACAAGTATTCTTTCAACAAGTCACTTCTAGCTCAAACCAAAGTATTCTTTGAATTGCCTCTTCTAGCAATCTACCCAAGTATTCTTTTTACATGAATCCTCTCCAGGCTTCAACACCGAGTATTCTTTATAGTCAAGACTCTCCAACAATAATTACATTACATTACACTAACATATACCAAAATATATGTGTTAGTATTCTTTTAAGGGTTCTACCATTACACTACATTTTAAAAGCGCAAGTTTTTGATATATATTATTCAACCGCCTTTCTAGAGTGTATCTTTTTCTCTAACAATAATTACATCACATTTAAAAAAATTTGATTATGAAGTGCAATATTCTCCCTCCTTTTTATTCTGGAATATATGTATAAGTGTAACACCTTGTTGCATTAGACACAACACAACTCTTACTAACTAAAAATAAGTGTAATTTTTTTTGTTCTTATTAAAATAATTATTAGCATAAAATATAAAAGGCCATGATCTTCTGAAATATAAATATGAATTTTTATTACAAACAGATATAGTGAAAATATGTATTAACTATTTCCACCCATACGTCAGAAACCTAATCAAAGCAGTACACAACTTCTATCTTACCCCAAATACAAGTATAAGTGAAAACATTCTTTATGTGTCATATCTTCTTTACGGTCTTCACAAGCCTATCAATATTTGTATTGTTGAATCAACCCGATTACTATGCTTGATCGTTATCTTAACGTATATCCATCGAGTACATGCACAAAAGAGAAATAAAGGAGTGAGGATTTAATGATCTCGACTTATATTTACTGAGGGTAAGGATACTTACCCTAAGACACAGAAGATTTCATAGGGGAAATCAAAATTAGTTCTAGTTATACTTGCTAGACATTAATGGTGTTAAATACGAAAGTAAGAGAACTTACCATTAGACACATAAGACTTGGTGGGAGGCTAGAATTTGCTCTAGTTGTACTTACTTGACATTGACATAGGATGGATCCATACTTCCTTATTTTCGAAGTGATTAAGAGTGTAACACTATGATTTTGATGTATGCATGTTATGATGTTTATGATCATATTGTTATTTATGTGGTTTTACATGCATCTTGTAGATTGTCTAATTGTGGAAAAAAGATTCTGGTGAGGTTGTAGTTTGGATTGTTTGTTGTGTAATGATTTCTATTGTTGGTGGTGATAGAAAGTGTTTTGAGGGTATTTTTGTTTTTTTGTTATTTTGGAATTGTTTTGAGTTGTTTTAGAGCTCTAGGAGTTCGAATATCCTTAAGAGTTAGGCTATTTGAAATTATAGGAGTTAAGGTTTAATTTGGTCAAAAATGTAAAAAGACTATATAAGGAAGTTCATAGAAGAGAAATTTCATAAATTAAGAAATCTCACATTCTAGAGAGAAAGTAGAGAGAGAGTCTGGATTTTTGGTGGTTGATTGTTGATTTGAGTCTGTAGATAGATTCATCTTGAAATCTTAAGCAATAGTTGTGAAGGATGTTTGTTAGATTCAAACTTTAAGAGCTCTGAAAATTAGGGAGAAGATTACCATGAAGTTTTGTGGTTTTGCTCTATTTTATGAGAAAATTCCATTTTTTGAGGTGTTTAAGGTAATGGAAGTTCTTATAATTTGATAATCATGTGTTGTTGGTATTGTCTTGCCCATTGGTGGTAAATTATGTTTAGATTTTGAGTTGATTTGGAGTTTTGAGGTATTTGGGGTTTTTGAGGAAAAATCTTGATTTTGTACCCAAATCCTAATTATAAATTGTTTTTGTTGTTGAAATTGATATATTCATGCTGTTTATATGAGTCTTGATTGTTTGAATTTGAGTATTCGAGTTTATAGGTGAGTTGGTATGGATTACAGAGAATTAGAAACCCCAAAATTGCGAAGAAAAAAAAAGTAGAGATGGTCTCTGTCATAAAACATCTAAAAGGTTTAGAAATGGCTGAGTGGATTTGGGAACTAGAATCAAAAGTGTTTCTAGAAGGAAAAAAGGCTGAACAAATTTGAAAGGATTGGGTGATTTTTAAAAGGTCAAGCCAATTTAAGGTAGAAGCTACATGATTCAAAAATCAGTGAACAAATTTAAATGTGTTAAGAGGATTAGTTTCCTTCCGAATTAGGATTTGTAATCTTCATAAAAGTTGTAGCCTAAGATGTTAGATATCTCTTTTAAATTTTCTAATATAAAATTTAGAAATAAAAAAAAAACAACAAGTGTTTTAAAATTCAAGATGTTACTATAAGCACCTATATGGAGGAGGAGGAGAAGGAGGAGAAGGAGACAAGTAACTTGATGGGAAAGGAAGAATTGAATGTTCACCATCATTATATACTAATTTTGAAAATTGAGGTTATTGTTAATGGAGTTATTAGAAACATATTTATGATGAATCATGTAATTATCCTAATTTATATATCATGATTCATTTAGTAAAGAAATTAAAGACCAACATTTTTTTATACCTAAAGTTTAGATGAACCGCGTCTTGAGATTTCATTAGAATTAAGACAATTTTAAGACTTAAAGAGTGGTTACAGACGTATTAAAAAATTACCTACCAACAATAAAATACTTACCTTTGTGGTGAAATTGAAACCTACATCCTTGTAATATATGGGTTAGATCCTTACCAACTAAACAAACCTTCGTTGGCTAAAGACTACCACATCTACCAAAGGATTGGTGTCATTGGATATTTGACTTGAAGTTTCTTCATGCTAGTTTTCTATATACATGAGTATAATAGCTCTTACTAAGACTTGTGCCTCAACATTGGTCAAGACAACCTCACCTCTTTTTTTTTTTTTTTATCTATAGATAAAGTTCATGTAGTGTCTCAAAATTTATAATTAAACACTAATCTAAATCAAACTTAAGAGCACCAGATCAACCTTATATATTATGATAAGCCTTACAACTAGTAGGTCAAGAGGTTTGGTTGGACAACATCACCTCTCCCCAACCTTAAAAGATAATGACTAAAATATCTTATTTAGTGTAAAAAAAACTACTAAACTACTCAACCATAATGATGGTCAAACTAAATGAAACGTAGTGTGTCTTCTTTCGTTAGAATTGGAATTTTATGCTGATAATCTACATAATTCTTTAAAGAAAATATTTATACACAAATTACTGCAATAAAACCTAATTTTGATAGGATAACGGTAGAAACTGCAAGTTTTAGCTTTCTTCCACATAAAACTTGGTGCAATCTATTATAACTGCATTCACTACTGAGTCACCGTTATCTTGGTAATGGGAAGCAAGCCTTTTAACTTCGTGGGAGGCAGCATAATATGAGCCTAGAATCGCACATTAAGAAATAGAAACAAAGTGTGTTTCTCTTAATTACTTTAATCCTTGGTAAGCAGCTACAACACAGTTCCACGTGGGAGGAAAAAAAAATAAACAAATGGTAATAAATTAATGAAACAGAAACTATGATGACAAAAAGTATCCCCTTAAAATGGAAAGAAAGCAAGGCAGCAAAAATAGGAGGACAAAAAATATATATATGATGGTATGTAATAAAGATTAGACCTCCCAATCCAATGGCGACTGATCCTTGGCAAAAATGGAGTCACCACAAAACAAAATCCCTGATTTGCACTATCCTGAGACTGTCAATTTAACAGCAGAGACCATAACCGATGGTGGGAAGTCCAGTTTTTCTGTATAGGACTGACTCCACTCCTTAATCTGGAGTCATACCATTACAATCTCTATGAAACAAAATTGGGGATTCCACCACTTTAGGACATCCACTTTTTGTTAAATAGGAATACACTTCAAAGGTATTGAGCTTGTATTCTCTCTCTATTCTCTTCCCACCAAGTTTTTGCATTCACCTCCCCAAATCTTTCCCGGCTGCAACACAAGAATTTACAAAGTGTTAAACCAAAACCTAATAATAAGCATCCGTATTCTAAACAAAAGTCTTCTTAAATGGGTGATAACCCATCCTGAATTTTTCACCTCTTTTCAAGGTGTACTGAGCTGACTAATAAAGTTGAAAATTTTAAGGAAATATGTATGTGTGTAAGAATGCCAAGATGAGAGAAGCAAATCTTCTCAATAGTTAATTGTACAATGTGCATAAATGGTAGGGGTTGTTTTACTTGTACGATTTAAATATTCTATCAATTTTTCTTATAGTTTTATAAATTTTATTTTTTAATTTTTATAGTTACAAATATTCTATTTTAATTTTTTTACATATTATTTTTGTTTCTTTTGAATCTAGGCTATATATTTACTATAAGAATTGAAAAATAAAAATTATGAAAAATTGAAAGAAAACAAAAATGGTAAAAAACACAAATACAGCACGTATGCAGACTAAAATGAAATATTTTTATCTAAACAAACTAAAAGATAATATGCATTAAATTATTGAGATCATGAGCATTTAAACTTACTCATATTTAAACTACAACATCTATATTTCAGTAGTTAAGGTTGGTTCTTTAAACGCTCTCAATTCTTACGTATATTTCATCATAACACATGTTCCTAGGATCATTTCCCTGTTAAGGAACATGTTATTGGAGATGCATTATGGTACAGTACCTGAATCTGACACGTCGTAGCTCCCTTGTCCCATCAGCTAACTGTCTGATTGTAATGTAAACTCCAGGCTCGTCTTGTTCTACCCATTCTGTCTCCATTTCACTGGCATTGCTGATAGAAGGCTCATCCCTAGAAGCAGTAGTGTCCCTTGCTGGTTCCATAGACGGCCCTGCATGGAAGTGGCCACCACCTCCACCGTGATCCAACGGTTCAGAGGGGTAATATCCTCTGCTCCCAGCCCCAGAGGGTTTATAGTGACTCCTTGGTGTCCAATCCTTGTTTGAGGGCATCGGGCTTTCTTGTGCAGATGTCAATCTTGAGAAAGAAGAATCTCTTTGCTGTTCAAACAAATTTCACAGATTAATCTTGGATCCAATATAGTTTTTTGAAAAATGAATAAAAGGGTTGTCTTCTTATTCAATACAAAAGGAACATATATATCAAGTGAGAAAGGTTTAAGGAGTTAATGATCTTGACCATATAGTCATGCATGGATGCTCAAGATTGTTTTACTTAAATCTCCTAACGAAAAATTATTAGATAGTTACTTAAATCTTCACTTAGTAATTTCTCCTAACATTTAATATGCATTACAGTTGTATAGAGAAAATTGGTATTACAAAAGCGTGTTCATATTAATGGATGGGGACATAATGCAAAACATACTAATAATTTCTCCGAACATTTACTATCCATTACAATTGTATAGGCAAAATCGGTAAAAGCATGCTCGTATTAATGAATGGGGTCATAATGCAGAACAGAAAATTGATGAAACGTTATGTTGGTTATTACCTCATCCTCAGACCTTGGAGGAGTGTTAAGAGCTTGTCGATTAAATCTCTGGACGTTATAAAGTTCCATGATTCTGTCGTAATTCTCACCCCACCATCTTTGAGCTTGCCATTTATTAAACATCTCTCGGCTTCAAATTCAAATGCTAAGTATTGTCAGTCTTTGCTCCTACATGATAATTAAGTTCTCAACAACTAAAGATCCCATATATTTTGTGAATTTGTATTTTAAGCCTAAGGTACTGATAGAATGGGCTTAAGGTGGCCCAAAAGAGATAAAGACTAGGATAAGAATAATATTCAGATTTTTCATTATGCTTTCAAAGAATAATATATCTTTATAACCTAATAGTTACTAAGGATGACAATACAAGTATCATTATTCTATTATTTTAATAAAAGTAAAATAAAATAATATAATTACAAGATAAATATCTAACATCAACCTATAAAATCCTTCAAACATTTAATTTTATCTCTTTTGGCCTTCTTAAACGCATTCCATCATGTACACATTCTTTTCAGCTAAATCTTTTGATCTAATAAGTGTATTGCCAAGCAAGCATAGCATTGTTGGGCAAGCCAATTAGGGACCAATTTTAGTGCTTAAGTGGTTTATTAATTATTACTTTAGGACCATCAGAGAGATCTTTCACTAGAAAACATTTTAGCACTGAACTTGGAACTGAAATCAGTGGTCAATTATTGGTTGTTACTATACCTGAAACGAATTCTTTTAAGATCATTTCCTCCATTAGGAAGAGAAACAAACGTAATGTGAACCCCTGGCTCCACCTGTGCCATCCACTCCTTAGGCTCATCCTCATCCTCCAAGACTACATCACAAACTGATGCTGAGTCACGTCCTCTAGGAGTGCGGTCACCACCAAATGCCCCAGCAAATCTTGGGTCAGATCTACCACCAGGGTAGTGAGAGGTTGTGAAGTCCCATGCAGGGGTTGAACTTGAGCTTGCACCACCTCCTATATAAGGGTATGGAACCCCTTCTGAGATGGTATCAAAGTCTGGATATGGTCTATGTCCTTTCTTGTAGCTACTGGACCCTGTGCAGGGTTTGCATTGCTTGTAAGCGCCTGAAAACTTCAATGCCATATCCTTTATCTGCATATAGAATATAAACCATGTTAACACTAATGCATTAGAAGTTTCAATCACTTAATTTTAAAAAATACCAAATAAAAAAAAGTCTTCTATAAAAGCAAGGGTAAAGTACAGTTGTTTCAACACTTTCGCAATTTATCCTCCTATGCTTTAGTTTGTATTACACTAAACCCCTACTGAAATTTGGGTTAATGTGTAAATGTTATAACCAGACATAAAATCAAAAAGTGTGAAATTACGTGGAAATAAATTACAATTTATCCTAATTTAATCTTTATAACCGATCTATATAGATTCAAAAGACAGCTTCAGTTGAAAAACTTAATTAGTAAGTTATTTACCCGCGAGACTTGAGGAATCAGAAAATTGTTATGGAAATAATACAATAAAAATATTTCATGACAACTAGAAACATAGAATTATATCACAAATTTTATTTCTGAAAGACATAAAAGGAGTACCGTAACGTTACCAAAAAAAAACGGGAGTACCGTACATTGGGTCAACACCTAACACAAGTAACTCTCATTTCACAGTTCACATAACTTCAACTGTTTTATTCTTTTGTAAATTGGGATTGTCGAATAATATTTAATAATATATTCCGTGTCTTAGTGAATTTCGGTCAATGGCAAATACATTTAGAACTCTAAAGTGGGGAGAGAGTATAATTTAAAATTCTGTTTTTATAATATCTTAACAATTTGTTAAGGCTTTCAAAACACCTGAGTGGCATCTTGCTTTACCCACCTATTCATATTGCTTTGATGCTTTCCTTTTGTCTTGAAAATGATACAATTGTCTAAAATATGATGCACTAGATGGAAAAGAGAAAAGTGTAGATGACTAGAAGAAGCAAATACAAATAATGCATCTCAATTGTCCATAACTAAAAAAAAAATATTGTGCTTATTGGAATTGTACCCAAGGAAACATAAAAGGGAGAAAAAGCCATGATTAAAGTTCTAAATAATTTAGAGATAAGCACATTGAATATTGGCAGACGATAACAGAAATGTGTTTGTGAAATGGCACACAAGGAAGGACTGATAGAAACCATATGTGCAAGTTCTGAACTACAAGTTAAAAGTAAAATTGGATGAAGCTGAATGGAGGCTAAGGTTTCAGTCTTGGGTCATTTTCAAAGAAAAACCTTTACAGCTGGACTGATGAGGAATGTGTTTGGGTTGAGGATACAAGTGGGTGACAAAATCCTTAATGTGAAAGACTATTATAGGAACCTTACATATATGCTACCATGAACTATGTTACCATTAGTGGAAAACATTTCCTAATTGAAGAAAATTCTGTTGATTTCCAATGAGTTGTTTCTTGTCAAAATTTTCACTTAATTTAGACGTAGTTGGTTTAAAATAGTTAGGATAAGCATCGAAATTTGAGAAGTGCCTCACACCCTATTCTGTTAATTAGATCAAAATGGGATCGTATACAGAGTTGAGTGTCCAGCTTAAATTGCATCAACACTTTACTTACAAGGAAGAATAAAGAGCATGAAAATGAAGGTTACTCGCACACATAAGCAGACATTAAGAAAAAGATTAGAGAATCATGTCTAGTGGTCTAAAAGTAAATACTAAGAAATATATATTAATATACTTTTCCTCCATGAAACCAATCCAGAGCCGGCCATCACTTATTTAGATTTTTGCTTTTTTTTTTCTGCATTGGTAATAATAGAAAACTTTTGAAAAACATTGTATCGACAAGAATTCAAGGATGGGCCACACTAGAGATAGGAATATGGCAGACCCTTCTGTGATTGGAATCTTTTCTCATCATCAGCTCAAATGCAGAATATGGAACATGTTCCCACTATTACTATTCTCATTACGCATCAGAATAATTGACCATAGACATTTGCTTTTCTTTCCAAATAAAATTACATGGAAAGCAAGTTATAATAAGATATTGGATAAAATCGAATAATTAATTAACTAATACTATTCGATATTAATCACGTTTATATGGAAGTAGTAATAAAAACTAATGTAAACTACCTAACACCTCACCATTATTCCAACTTAGGTAGCTTTAATAGCTCGGCTGGGCATTATTCTTTACGATTTTTCTAAATAAAAAACAAAAGTAATACAATAATTATCTAAAAGTGTCATTTGTTAATTGTTAAAATCCGACAAGTTAGATACTAGAAAGTAACGAGACATGAGCAGAATCGTGTAAAATTGATTGATCCGTTGATATTTGCATGTTCATAGTTGCTCCTCCCGTGTCCAGTTACTAGTGACTAATTAAGGGTTGATTGCTTAATCATGCTTCATGAAAACCCACGATGCACCTCCGCAGGTTAGCAAAACAGCAACACCACATGTCCTCAAGCACTTAAATAAACGAATAAAATAGACCAATGGTACATGCGAGGGAGCATGCCGCAACAACAAAAGGGTCCAAATCAGAACAAAACAAAACAAAACTGCGTCATCCAAAACCAAGCGTGACTTAACCATTGCCACTTGGTTCAATTTTTATTCAAAATAATACTCTTGTTAAATTAGCAAATAAAATGATCATATATTAAAGTTACTAATAAAAATAAAAACAATAAACATATTACGCATTTATCAATCAATCAAAAACAATAGCGGCCATGACTTTTAAAACGACTAAAGTTAATGTGATTGTAAACACCACTTACTCTAAGATAAAAATAGACATTTCTCAAAATCAATTTAAGTATGCTAATAAAATTATATGCAATGTTGGGATGGTGGTCCCCCATGATATGAGTGTACCCAAATGGGGTGAAGATTTTGTTTGTTTTCACCAAGATGGAAAAGCAAAGATTGTGGGTGAATGAAGAGAGAGAAAGCGAGTGTGTGTGTGTGTGAGAGAGAGAGAGAGAGAGTGATGAAGAACCTGCGTGGTCAGGCTTTTGACGGCTTCTTTTGTACTCGGCGTGCCACTCTCACGACCTCCTCCTTCTTCATCCCTCTCATCTGTCGTTTGCTTCGTACACGCTATGCACGTAAACATTTTTCTTCACTATGCCCTCTTCTCTTCCTGCACAAAAAAACCAACCACGTTAACTAAATTCCAAACAGTCAAACAACGTTATATACAATTGTTTTCTAGAGCCACGTGGAATGTGCCATGGCATTGGTTTTGAACGCTTGAAAAGTAATTGGGGGACATAATTGGGAACAGGGGGTTGAGGCAATCACTTTCATTGAATGAAACAGTGGCAGAGGAATGCCTATCTGTCTCGAGCAACGCCAATGAAAGCACCAAAACTAAAAATGATGGCCCAAATGCACCAACAAGCGAAAGAAGAAGAGAGAAAGAAAAAAAAGTTGGAAAATAGAAAAAGGAAAAGGGAATTTTCGAGCTTTGGTTGTCCAACAAATGATATGTTTCGTGGGGAAACAGAATGGAGCAAAGGAGAAAAAGGAAAAGTGGTCTTGAGAACGAGGCTCGGGATCAGAGCAAGATCGAAAGCGATATCAAAATCTCAAAGAAATCGGGTCAATAATGAAAAGGAGAGAAAGAAAAACAAAATGGGGCAAGGGTACTACACTACTACTACTATGTGCTTTGCTTTACCGCACACAAATTCGAAAAATAATAAGAAACCACAGCGTGTCCTAGCCGAAGTTTCTGACACCCCTTATTTGCTTAATTAATGAAAAAAACATGAAAACATTTTTTCATATCGTAAATGTAAAAAAAAATAATAAAAAAATTGACAATTAACACGCCGTACTCGATCCTTCTAAACAAGTTCTTATATTTGAGTTTTATATAAGAAAAAAAAAGTGATTATTAAAATTAGTTATCCGTATAATTAATTGATCCCGCGAAGATTATAAAAAAAAATTGTAAAAATGACAGACATGACCTGAGGTGAAAGAATAAAGCGTAACCGAGAAATATAAATAAAATAATAATAAAAAACAGTGAAATATTCTTTCGATTCTCTCTTTATCCTTTGTGCAAATCACATCAATCCCCGTTCCACGAGGTGCACCCGAAAACCAAAAGCGGCTCACTGGCCTTAAGAGAGATAGAGAAAAAAAGAGAGAGTGTGTTTTAAGTTATTAGGTGTACGAGTTTTTGGGATTGAGAATCAACCAAAATAAAAATGGGTTTAAATGAGGAATCAATGTTTGTCGGAACGGAAGAGAGGTTAAATGGAGAATGAAAGAGAATGAAGAATGGTAGAAGAAGAAGAAGAAAGAAAAGAAAAGAAAGGGAATTGTGCATTGATTGATAGTATACATATACTAGTACTATAATTTTAGCTTTATTACTGCAAAAGCAGGATTAAATGGACTCATTACTAATCGAAAACGACTTAGCGACCAAACGCTCAACACTCTCTCGCCAACGCGCGTGCGTTGTGTGGGCTTAATTCAATTAGAATCCCTTCGATTTAATTGGAATTTAATGCGGAACGTTTGGGATCAGAAGCGCCAGCGATGTATACATAGCAATGCGCTAAAGATACAGCTAATAATAATAGTAGTAGCACACTGCAAAAAATAAAAAAAATAATAAAAAATAAATAAAAATTACCTTAATTATTAGGAGTCTTGGCTTTTTATTTTTGTTGGTTTCTTCGTTTTAGCTTTTGAATTTTGGACCTCCAAACAGAGCAGTGGCAGTGACGAGAGAGTAACCGGCGATGTGGAAAATGGGGTACGAGGATTCGGAGTGGTTGTGTTGTGTTGTGTCCGAAAATTGGGAAGATGACACACATGACAGGAGAAGAGGGAAGACAAAGGTTGAGGTTGCGGTATTTATACGGAGGGAGAGGGGTTGACGGCGCCGTTAGTTTTCACGGAAAATGTTTGGGGCCGTTAGGGGGAATTTTGTTTTTGTCTTTTTACAGCGGAAACGATGGTCGAGGGCGTAGAGGACACTGGGGTCCACATGTTCATGCTGATGCAATGCAATGCAGCACTCAAGGATTTTTTACGTAGAGGGACACGTGGCGGATTGTGATTGGGCGTGATGTAATTGGACGAGTTCAATGGCTGGGATTCGCTCGTATTGTATGGAACCATCCCATCGGGGCTTTCGTGTTCTTGGTTAAGTCCTAATGATAAGGTAAAATTGGAATCATAATTGAAAACTTTTTGCAAATAATTGAAATTTGAAAATAGGGTTTAAGGTAAATAAATTATCGTCTCCTTTTGAGTTTTGCTTCTTTTAATAAAAAATAACATGTGCTATTATTTAGTAATTAATTTTAGTAGTAAGATTCTTTTAGAAATTTGGACACTAATAAATGAGTCAATAAAATTAAGATAAATTTATTTTTAAGTCACTTATATAAAAATAATAAATATGTTTTCTTTTTCATTTAAATTAAGATAAATTTATTTTCAATCTCTTCAAATTCAATTTAATTTTTATAATTTTTAAAAAATTATTTTAGTCTCTTAAATCATAAATAATGTATTTTTAATTATTAAATAGTTAAATTAAATTTATCCACTGTAATATTATAATTATTTCAATTGATTTTCTAATTTAAATATATTTAAAATTCACTCTATATATAAGTTCTCTTATATATTTTTTTTATTTTAATTTACGATTTAATTATTCCTTTTGGTTAATTTATATTTGGATTTTAGAGTTTTTGTAAATCAATTATAATTTGTTGGGATACTTCTCTTGTCATTCATGTTTCACTCTTGTAAAGTTTTTTTTTCTTCAGTTTTTATGTAAAGTGCAGTTATATATACTTTTTTATTTTCTTTAATTTTCTTTTAATTTCTATAATATTTAGTATTAATTTTTGTTTAGCACATTATTTATGTGAAATATCTATCAATTTTAACGATGATTAACTTTTACTCATGGCTAACTTTGACTAAAAAACCTAATCATTAATTTTTAGTGAAATTTTACCTCTTAATTATATGTTTTCTTTTCATACACACATTTTCTTCAACTCAAAATTTTATTTAAGGACTCAAACTAATGACTCAGTGGTAGAGGTTAAAATAGCTTGAGCCTATAGACCAACCCTCATAAAGCCTAGACTAGGATTGATTTGTTTTTAGAAAATAGCTTCGGCCAAAATTTTTATTAAAATCTATTTTTATGGTTAAAAAGGTTAGGCTCTAGGCTATTGAAAAAGTTGACTAAGTAATCTATTTAAAATAACAATATATATATATATATATATATATATATATATATATATATAATTATTATTATATCAAATTTGTTATAATGTATGAAAAGTATATATTTATTTATCTTTTAAATATTAAGCATTTGACCTATATAAAAAAGGTGAAGTTTATAAGTTTATTCAAAGATAAATTTATTTTTATTTATGATCCTAATACAAAATATGTTTCTAAAGAAGTTATCATGATTTTCATATTAAACTTTAAAAATATTTTATATTGTATAAATAAATTATATTTAATTTTTATAAAAGTCTAGCATATTAATTTTTACTTCTGTAATGATGTTAAATTTATTATAAAATAGACTCTTAAACAAGCTTGTAAACCAAATCAAGCTTTTATGTAGATCAAGTTAAACCTTTAAAAAAAGACCTATAACAAGTAAACAAGTTGTACCTAGGCTATGTATTTTCAACCAAGGTCGAGCTTTGGTTTAGTAAAGCCTAACTCGGCCTAGCCAATTTTCACCCTACTTGTTCGTTTTAGCATTGACTGTTGAGTGTTGACAATATTTTATAGTTTCTTTATTCTTTAACTATTGAGATGTACCTTAAAAAATGCTTAGTTGTATTTTTTGTCCTTTTAGGTGTGACAATTGAATGATATTGTTTCCTCAAGTTTCAATTAAGCGAATTAGGTTGTCTCTCCACCATTGTAAAAATATTATTTATCGACGTATTTTATATGACAGATGTTATCCACACAACATAAAAAGTAGTGCAATGACATAATTGTAATTATGTCAAAAAAATTTATGAACGATGTTAATTTACCTGTCATAGAATGTTATTTCTATAACAAGTAAGTCAACACTGTCATAGAATGTGTTGGTTAAACTTTGACTCTAACCTTTCTAAAAATATGTATTGACTTATCTGGCATAGAAGGAAACATTCTATGATGAGTAAATCACCACCTGTCATAGAAAGTGTTTTTATTAGGGCTACTAGGAGTGCTAATTGAATTCATGCTCTATTCGTCATCTTCTTCATTTAGGAAAAATCAATTGTCATCCCTTTGTAGTAACTACCCCCATTTAAGAAATGCACTCCCAAGTTCAGCCACTACCTTTGTCTAGTCATTGCCTCCATTAAAGCGAAACATTCAGGCCACTTCCTTTGTTCAAGCGACACTCTCCTAAGTTCGTTCATGTCTTCTATTTTGTTTTTCATGCATTTGAAGTTTGATTCACGATCTAGTGTTGTTGAATGTTTGTCTTTGTTATTAAGATTGATTGTTCATTAAATTGGTTTGAGTGTTGTGGTTTGGGTGCATATTTCCTAAGTTTGGTTTGTTATGGTTTAGGTGTTGGTTTGGTTTGCTAGTTTGGGATTTGAGTGCTTATTTAGTTGCTTGGTAGTGACTTTTGGCTTGATGCTTATGTTGCAGCTAGTTTTGGAGCTTATTAGTGGTGATAATTTAGGCTCTATATAAGGCTCATTTGAGATCTCTTTATGAGTTATATTGGAGTTTAGTTGAGGGCTTGAAAATAACCCTTTGCTTAGGCTCTATTATACTAGTAATTTTATTTTCAATAAATTAGAAAAATATAAAATTATTACTTAGGTAATACTAGGTGTATTAAAATAACTAAAATATACAAATTGTTAAACAATTTTAAAAATTTAAATTACAAATTTGAATTCAATTAATTTAGTAATAATTAAATGAATATTTTAATTATTACTAATTTAATTTTTTGTGGTTTTGACATGCTTATCTACATGTGTATATTATATTGCTGATTTTATATGAGTTTTAACTAAGCATAATTATATGCTTAGTCATCTCAAAGTCTTATATTATAGTTGTTAAAATTGATTGATTGTAAGTAAATATTTTCTTGTTTAAGATTGAATATAATGGTTATATAATTAATATATAATCATTGTAAATGAACAATTCAAAAGATATATATTTTTTTATAATTGATTAATATATATATATATAAGTTAAGTTTCATTTAAATTTGATAAGATTTTAATTGATTGCATTTGGATTTTATACTTGTATCTAATGTATGAATAATGTTAGTGGGTCTATTTTGGAGGAATATATTCCATTGTGCTTTTACGAAGAATAAAAATAATTAAAATTTTATTTCATATACGTAAGAGGCTACATTAGGTCTATTTCATATGATAAGAAGTTTTAACCCAAAAGAATCTCATTTTAATATTATCGTTGATAAATTTATTTTAATTTTTTAATATGGACATGATGATTCAAATAATATTGATCCGCATTGATTTTTCATTCTTATTTATAAACTTATAATTAAGTGTATGAATTTTCTAATATTTTTTTGTGTTAATGTTTTGTTAATATAATTTTTAATTTTTCATATCAATTGACTTAACTTAAACTACCCTTTCATTGATCTAGTTGGTTTGATTAAAATTTAGTAGACAAATTACACAAATTCAACTCAATCTAACCCAAACTATTTGGATTGAATTGAGTAATAAGTTTGATGAAACTTAACTCAATCAAATTCATAAGTATATATATATATATATATATATATATATATATATATATATATATATATATATATATATGAAAGAACTTGTAACTAACTTGTTTTGGAATTTTGAAATTCTTATTTTTTTTTTATAATCTCTCTTTATCTTATTTTAATAATCTTTTGGGTAAAATTTATTAAATCGATTAAACTTTTTAAAACTTATTTAGTAAGTTTTATGATTGCATTTATGACATAACATTTAAATTGTCATACAATAAAAAATTTCTTGAATAATTACTTAAAGTTCTGCGCTATTTATCCAAATATACCATTTATAAAAAAAACAAGTAATGATTAAATTATTCGATAAATTTTAATGTTGGTTAAAAGTTATTAAAGAATATATCACATGAGTTGATGTTGATGCCAACTTTATGAATACACACAATTCAAATTCTTTACAACCTTATTTATATACTTACTTTATACCTTTTCTTATCTTTCTTTTTTCTCATATCAGTTACATATTTATTAAATTTCTCTATTTTTTTTTTCTCAAGGTGTGTAAATACATATCCAAAGGGTGAAAAAAGAGAGTACATTTGACATGTATGAAATAAACGTAAGACTAGTCTATAATATTGAACTGTTAGTCGACGTAGGAATGGTGAGTGTATAGAGAAAACAGGGAAATAAAGAAAGCATCTTAGGAGTGGCAAAAGCACCTGCACTGTTTGGAAATAGTCTGTTGAAAATAAGACGTTTCATTAAAGACATGCTCTTGTGCCTGCTCATTTTCTGAACTACAATTCTACCAAACTTTGCTTTCTTTGCTACATGCGTATTCATTCCTAAAAGAATAGAAAAAGGAAACAAAAGTAACAAGATCATCGATAAGGTTACGTAACTGAACCGTATGTATGGTCCAAATCAACTCCCACGAGTGAAATACAAGGTATTTTAGCTCACCTAGAAAATTTACAAAAGAAGAATAATGACTTAACTTTGTCCTTAATTAGAATATTTAGAGGGACACACGTTCCACGTGGTATAAGAATTCTTCCCTAATCCTTATAAATCATTATTATTAATCATATTAATTCTTAAGTATTTATTAATCTTAAAAAAATTTAATATTATTCCTGTATGTAAACTAGTTTCACATTACTTAGAATAAAATCAAAGATAATTTATAAATATTTTTAAAGAAGTATCTTTAATTAAAGATAAAACTATCAAACCTAATAAGTATCAAAGTAAACACCTTAAATGCAGACTACCCACATATTTGATACCAGAACAAATGTTAATTTTAGTTTCTAAATTTTAAGATAGTTTTATTGAATAATTTGGAGGTGAACAAATTATTAAGGTTGGATGTCGGTTATGGAAGCTCAAAAATACTTTTACTCTAAAAATAAAAAATTCAGGGTTGATCTAACTTCGAAGTCAAAAATCTTTATTTTAAGTCTCCTTCAAAAGAAAATTTATATTCATAATTATATAATTTTTTAGAATTTTATAATATAAAAATTTACTCTAAAAGTCTCACTTTTAAAAGATATATAAATATAATTATTTTTTTAATATCCTTTTTAAAAATATTTTTATTTTTTTATTAAAAATATTATTATTAATTTTTAAAAAAATTTAATTTAAAATTTCTTTCGAGCTAAATAATATGTTAGAGCGATCTTAATAAACTCTTCCCTTTTCATATTGTGCCTTGAAATAAAAAAATGTACATTGAAATTCCTAAAAGCATGTTTTGAACTTGTATTAAAAAATATAACCTTAGCCATAGGCCATGGCTGGCCAGATTAGGCTAGGGTAGCACCAAAGATTAAGGTGTTGAATATGGGGTTCACCCAAAAGCAAAATTGGAATTTAAGCCTATATTTGGTTTCACGTTTAAATGTGAAAAATCACGTTTATCGTGAAGCTACAGTGAAATTACACATTATAGCTTCACGTTAAACGTGATTTTTCACGTTTCAAACGTGAAACCAAACACGCCAAACATGCACTAAGTAAAATCTTTGAGTCAAAGAACAAATATCGACTACTAGAACTAGAAAAGTTTTCACAAAGAAGTAAAAGTGGGTTGGTCTGTGGTGAGAGATGGTGTATGATGTATGAATTGTGGTATGCTAGTATTTTGTTACTATGTGTTCTTTCTTTTCTCTGACTAATTGAGCACAGTCAGAGAGTGTGTAACCCAGATCCAGTATTTAGAGTAATATGTACGGTAACCGGACAGAAGAGCACTGACTACCGGCTATGACCAGTGACTACACATATGAACAGCAGAGGGAACTTTTTTGGTCAGGGCTCAGGAGAGTGTGTTACTGGCTATGGTCGGTTGTCAGAATTGGGTGCAATATTTTGTGCTTTGGCATTGTGAACAAGTGATCATGTGCTTTAACTTTAACCTACTACTGTTTTCGGTTCTTGGCTTTATTCCCGGGGCTAACCTCTCTTTAAGCAAAGGATGCTTGGAATGGAGGGACAACAAAACCACACAATAAAAACTATAAAACAACCCTCTCTTTCTCTCTCTTCCCATTCTCTCTCTTCTCTTTTCTTATGTGAAAATGGGAATTCCACGTGGCACAATCTGGGGGCATGCTTTAGCTAAAGATATGTTCTTACTAGATCTTGTTAAGGAAGAAAAGCATAGTCAAGGTCCAAAGCCATTCCTTCTCAACTTGGTTTTTTCGTTTCGGAGACGATTCAAAAATACCCGACACTTTGATTACATCTTTGCTATTTTTTTTTTTCACATCTCTTTATCTTCAATCTATGTATAAAAGAGAAAACACAAATGTAATCAAAGAAAAGCCTATACTCAGTCCAAGCAAAGAGAAAATTATTCTTCCTATTGTGATTATTTCGTATAAATAATATATATATATATATATATATATATATTTTCTTTTTTTTGCATTTAAATCTTATTTGTCTTGTTTTAATCCTTTGTTTTTTCTGTGAATTTTTTTTCCTATGGATGTCCAAACCCAATTTGGTATTGCAATTATACTTGATTGAGAGTTAAGACCCTCCTATGTTTTGCATACCAAACTTTGTTTTTGGTGCTGCTATTGTCTGAATCACAAATTCAATTTGTCTAGAGGACACATGGCTCCAGATCTTTCTATTTATTTTATTATTATTAATATTATTATCGGTCTTTTTGGTAATAAACCTTTCAAGTTTGATAGCCTTACAATCCATACGTTTAGCTTATGAAATTCAAAAATCTGAAGAAAAGGTAAAATTAAAAACATGAAAGCATGGCGTAGATTAGACCACTTTTAACGTTAGGAATGTTCTGTTTTTTGTCAAGTGAAGTAGCATAAGGCACAATTATAAATATATAATAATGTACTTTGAAAAGTGATCATAAAGCTCCCCATTCAGCCATCCTCTCCCAAGGTAGATCTCCATAATCTCAATCCCCAAGTGTTTCTTTCCCTGTTTCCAATGTTTGGGGTTTGATTACTTTGGTTATTAGGTTGTTCTCTTTTGATTTCTTGCTCCTGCAGAATAAAAACATTATTTACCCATGTTAAAAGAAGAGACACAAGTGGGTTGTCTTGTGCAAATACTGTTTTTCATAGCTTTTAAACATATCCGTACCTTCTACTTATCTATATACGTTACGTATGCTTAAATCACTCGAGTATATTTATTTATACAATTAATTTCATACTCAGATTCGTGCATGATGGGAATTTGAACCTAGGAATCTCACCCTGGTGATTCATATTATGCCTATGGCATATATTCTTACCCTTGTGGCCCCTTGAAAAGTAACGTTAACAAAGCAAGTAAAGTTCTAGTAGAGGGCTTGCTTGTGCTTAAGGGAACACTCCAATAATTAACGGTTATCAAATTTGAATCTCATTGCAAAACTTCATTAGATTAACAACCGGTGACCATACTGCAAGTGACCAGATTAATTTCTAGTCCAATAGTCTAAATGATGTCTGTGACAAGACCAAAAACAATATTTAAATCTCATTCAATCGCTAGAATTGGTCTGAAAGTGAGAATATATATGAGTTAGAGTAATATTTACAAGATTATAAGTTTGAAGTTATTATAATATTTTCTATTGATAAAAGAAATTGAGGCTGTATAAGATTAAAAAGGGAAGATGAATAGTTCACTATATATGATTGAGGTTATGATACATTTGGGCCTGCAAAAAGAAAAAGGTTTGCTTAGATGGGGTGGATCTAGCTTTTTCAGAAAAAAACTGTTTGTTAATTTATCTCGTGTGGGGAAGGGTTGGAGAGGGAAGGAAATTAAATCAAAATAAGGGTAAAGTGAATATTCAGCTTCATTTGATTTAGTCATGATGATGATTGGAATATCAGCAAAGGGAGAAAATTAGAATAGAAAATGGATCTCAGAAAAAGAGAAAAAAATATGTGTGCCTCAGTTGTTCTTTGAACAAAGAGGAAAACATTCGATAAGCCACTTTATTTTGTTTGTTCCATTGGTTCTCTTTCCAGGAACAAGATTTAAATTGTTCATGTACCAAACTCTTTAAAGACAAGAAACGAAATTGCTGCAAAATCGTACATACTAGCAAATCGATTTTGCAAAGGCTATGTTCAAATTCCGAATATTTTGTTTATGTACTTGTTTATTTTTCTTGGGCACCCTACTTTACTGGGTAAGAAAGGACATAATAGATCACGTACCTATGAAACTTGAAAAAAAATAGCCATTCAATATAGTATATAGTATAGGCATAAAATTGCACGTGTTAACTTAACCTCTCCACTATTTACTGATTGGCTACCAATCCCTTCATAAATTCAGTTCATAAACAAAAGCTAACTTTTAGTGCAATTTGATTAAGATCCTAAATTTGTTTCATTCGGTCCATTCCCAAGATTGAGGTATTGAAAGAAGAAAAATCACCCCCCATGATTAAGTGACGACAAAAATATGGGTTGGACCACAATTAATAAGTCTAATAAATACCAAGGAACTGTTTCGGGATCCAATAAACACGACTCAATAGTAGTTGCTTGAAAGGGCATGCTCTTTCTAATAGTTCTATTTGTTTTTTATAACAGTGGTGAATAGTGTTAACATATCTCAAGTCCTTGGGAAAAATGGCACAATAGCAATGCTTGTTGTTTTTTGTTGGAACATATAAGGAGCGTTAAGGCTTTTTGATCGAACGCTTTCTGAGAAATTCATCCACATATACATTAAGCAAATTTTTACTCGATCGATAAAGAAAAGGAAGCCAAAGCCGAAGGCCAAGGTTTTATTTTGATGATCTGTTCACAATGCTATGCTTGTCCTCAATAAAGTTTAAATGTGTGAACTTTGGAGTTTGGGCTTTGATCATTCATTTGTAAGTATGAATGGATGTTGTCTCAAATTCATGTATGGAGGATCTCACATTCAAGTTTGGTCCATAAAGTATCTGTTTACGGTGGAATTATGAGTTCTTTTTATTTAGACTAGCACAATGAGTGTTTCAATTTAAGTGTGTTTTACTTACGTCAGAGAGATAGAGAGATTAATGATTACCCATTTCCCAACATTCATCAATGATTAACATATAACTATTTTCACATACATGAATGCTTAAATGAATCGAATGAACAATCATAATGCGAGCAATACAAATCATGATTCATTTGAAGGTTGATTACATTCACGTTAAAGTACCTTGATCGAACCATATAACTATGCTACGTGAGTACAAGAATGGAAAACTACTGTTACCCTACTCCTAAAATGCAAAGTAAAAAATGGTCCAGAAGCAATCATACCCAAAGATGATTCCTCGCGCAGAAGCCATGTTCGCAGGCAGTGAATGCTTGGGAGTTCTATTAGATATGAGTTTTTCGGACCTTGAAGAAGTCCGTGATCTTTGTATTTATAGAGATGTAATGGGTAGTTACTTCTGTACACGTATATTCTTAACCCATAACTGCTACCCACTACATTTGCTACGTGGTTCAGAATAACTTCCTTAAACCGCTCTTCCCACGTGTTCTTATCCTTTTCCTTGATAACCGCTTATGGCTTAGCCATTTCGACTTTTCCAAAGTGCGTTATTTTCGACCCTATCTTGAATGTCTCCCATGTAAAATCTTGTTTTCAACTCGAATGCTCTTGAATCTTAATTCGACCTTGTCTCGAGTATCCCCTTTTAGGGCTGGTTATAAGTTTTTCATGTATGGTAGCCTTGAGGTAATGCCCTTAGTCAATCTGTTTTCGAGTCTTCTCACTTCGAGTGGTCTCAACAAATGCCCCCCTAGGAATTCAATCTTGATTGTTCGTTATAGAAAGATTTGAATTCCTATCTAAGCCCCCTTTAGTTAATATCTCTAAGAGGAGTATTCTCTTTCGATGAAACCCTGTTTTCCCTTGTCCTATCACATTTACTGCCTCTGATCGTTGAGATTGTATTGAGGTATTGATGATAAATACGGTGCCTATTTCTTTTTTTTTTTTTTTTACTGTTACCAAATTGTTTTGGCGGCCGTTACAATCATCAAAGTTCGAATTTACTCCAAAAGCCCATTTTGCTTGAGGCCCAATACCTTGTTACCCTAGGGTTAAACTTACCTTTAACCTTTACCATCTTACCTTCCTTCACGTTTCCACTTTCTTCTTCTTCCTCGTTGGTATTCTTTCTTTGCTCCTCACTTGCTTTCTTCACGCCCAAGCTTCCTTCTTTCTCTCCGGTGATATCTTTGCTGAACTACTTCCGCTATCATGGCCTCTTCTGCTGCTTCAACCCCTTCCCCTGTTACTTCACTGGTGTCTCCTGTCACTGCTACTGGGGCTGCTTCATCCCCGGTTGTGTCTACTACTATGGCTACCACCGCGGTCACCACTATGGCTACTGCCACTTCCACCCAACCAAGTTCTTTGCTAATGGCTAACGCGCGAGTACATACCATTCCAGAGGGCACTGAAACCTTCATCCCCATCCCTGGTATGGAAGAGGCCAGCCTCAAGATCTTCAACTCTCAGGTACTCCTTCCTTTCTCTCTTGAGAATGGTAATATGCATGCTTTCTTAGGGCCGTTTCTAGGTCAAAACAAGAAAAAATTTGGTAATACCCTGCTCCCTGAGGACTCCTCTACATTACCTTTTATCCATTCACCCTCCATAGACCTTTCTCTGTTTAAAGATACTACCAAGATTTTTCGAGCTTTTCCTCCTATTAAAGATAGACACCTTCAATGGTTACTTCGTGTGGAAGATGATATGAGTTCTTCTTGGGCTGAAACGGGTATTCTCGAATTCATCCAACTCGCGAAATTCGATTTACATCTCTTCGATCCCCAGATGCTTCTTTCTGCTATTTTCTTTTGGAATAGGGAAACAAGAGCTTTCGAGTTTCCTTGTGGTTTCGTTTGCCCCACTCTTCTGGATATCGCTGCTATAACTGGCTTGTCCCCTTTAGGCGATAGATTTTACCCTGATGTTTTCGAAGATGAACTTTCGATTAAAGATCTCTCTATCACTTGGGATAAGAAAACCTATTTGGCTTTCATCAATGCGCACATGGGACAGCCTGGGACCCCTGTTTCGCCCTCTGAACACATTGCATTTTTGTTATATTGGTTGTCAGCTTGTGTTTTTTGCACACCCTCCCTTCAAGTACCCAAGTATTATTACGCTCTTGCTCAAGCCTTATACTTAAAGAAGAGAATCTGTCTGAGTAAACTACTGTTGGCTTCTCTTTATACTTGCCTCGATGAAGCCTCGGAGAGTCTATTTCGTGAATCAGGCCCTCGAAACCTTTCTGGTCCACTTTGGTTACTTCAACTATGGCTCAATGCCATCTTTGAGAAGAAGCTTTCTCTGTCTTCGACCTTCAACTCTACTTGTGAACTTGAAGGGGCTCGACTGACCACTTTGACCCCTCGAAAACGTTCTGTTAATAACTTTGGAGTTTACGTAAAGACTATCCTCGACTTCACGGAGTTCAGTGAAGACTTAACTCCTTTCATTCGACCTACCCTAATAGGTCCTTCTTGGCTTCGACAAAACAACCAAGTGGGGGATATTGCTTCAGATATGATTGAGACTTGGTTTGGCTTTTTATCATGGGATCTACTTTTTTCTGGTATGAGGCAAAGAGATGTTCGAGTTTACCCTTACCACCCTCAACTCTTTGCCCGACAATTTGGATTGTGCCAAATGAAACCTCTTCCCCTTCGTCGAAAAGAAGGCATAGACGCTGACATCTGCGTCGAATCTGGGAACTATGAAGAGGTTCTACAATTCATTTTGCGTCCTGACAAGAAACTTACACTTACCCCTTGCAACTTCTCACCTTCTTTCTTAGTTTCTAGATGTTACCTTCGTTGGTGGTGTCAGTATTGTACTGATAAGCTTATCTCTTTCGATATCTTTTTGAAGAAGCTGATCAACTCTCCTCTCTCTTGTTCGCAGGGGCCTAAACAACCAGGTACTTTCAAGAATCAACTTATCATTTATCAATTTGAACAATTTTTTAAGGTTTGTTATCGACTTGACAACGTACACCACACCATCTTTGACGCTTCTGTGTCCTTATCGAAAATGGTACAATGGAACATACGCTCGAAAAAGGTAATAAACTCTCTCGGTAAAACTAATTTCGAAAAATTTTGTCCAAAGTATATACCTCCTCTTCCAAATGCCCTTTTTGGCCTGGTTAAACATGTATCTCATCCTCCTTGGGTGAAAACACTCGACCCGTTTTACCTTGAACGCAAAGAAATTCCCGTAAAGGATAAAGTTACCTACGCGCGATGTTCCGTGTACGATTTTCCTCGAAACAAGTGGTGGCCATTATGTTGGGTCAATAACATTAACCCTCCTCCTGGTAAATATTTCTCATTTACTTGTTTTTCGAGTATACCTCGAACCTGTCTCACTTCTTTGGTCCAACCTTGCAGCTGCTATTCCTCAGCGTGTTCCTCAACATCCTGATCCAACTCCCGATTGGGAGAGTGATGAAGATGAAAGTGTTTCGAAGAAAGGTGGAAAAAGAAAAACCGCTACTGACAAGGTTTCTTGACGTTCGAAGGTACGACTTGTCTCGATTGCAACCTTTCTCCATTAATATTCGATTCTATCTCACTCTTTTTGAGCTTCAACTTCACAGAATATCGAAACCTCACAGAAACAAGAAACCTCGAAAAAGCCAAGAGTGGATTCGGACAGTACCAAAACTGTAAGTAATTTAATTCGAACATCAAGGTTATTCTCATGCTCATATTTCATAATCAATTACTTACCTTTCAATTCTCTTCAATTCAGGTCTCGACCACAAAAAAGCAGGACAAGGGAAAAGCGAAGATGGTCTTACCTCTTCCTAAGAAATCCCATAAACCTTCTGGCGGGAAGCTACTCAGCGACGCCATGAAATCTGTTCCAAAGGTATTTCGATTTTTACTTTCATTTACTTTGTATTTTTGATTTGTCTAACATTTCCTCAATAGGGTATCGAGATTATCCCCTTGGACTCCTCTCAAGATATGTCTCGAGAGATACAGGAAAACGTACCTCTTGTCGCTGAAGTAACTCAATAGGTTCATGTTCTCATACCTTTCGACTTTGAATTTTCTGGTGTTTTAACTTAATCTTTTAACTTGCCCTTTCATTTCATCAGTTGCCTACCTCCCCGGCGGATGTTGCAACATTGGCCTCAGTTATGGCTTCGATAGAGGTTCCTCTTCAGGCTGAAGAGGATAGGGTTTTCCAACCAGAGCCTTTGACCCATGTGGAGACGCAACCAGACTCTGCTCAAGGTGAACCCTCTTTTGAGTTACGACCTCCCTTGAGTCCACACGAGGGTATATTTCTTTCGACTTTACTTTTTGATATGATAACTTGTTAATGAAGATCTCTTATGTATTTCTCCTTGTGTAGGTTCCACTGAGTCTCCAAGACCTTTTACCACTTCTCCTTCGACCCAAGGAGGTGCCACTTCTTCTGTCCAAGACCTCTCCTCTATCCCTTCTCCCGATTTGGATTTGATGAGCTTTTTCAACGATGAGGACGAAGATCTCGATAATATCTTCGAGGTCTTGGATAACTGGACGAGCGGTCCCTCTGGGTCAGAAAAAGAAAAATTGCAGGTTGCTGAGCCAACTCCCAATACACCTTCTTATCAGCCTCTGCTCGAATCTTTTCGCTCGAAAGCCTACGTTGAAGATCTTGACCAAGCTTTCCTCGTCCCTGAGTTTAAAACAGAGGTGCAGCAAATGCTCGATGATTTGCTCAGCTACTCTGACCTCCCTTCTGATATATCTTCGGAGCTTCAAGCGTTTATCAAGCCCTTCAGCCGTGCCTGGGAGCTTCGATCTCAGTGGTCTACTGCATATCAAGAGGTAGCCCAGATTGAGGTCGAAACTGAGGGGGATCGTGCCAAGCTCGAGAAACTCCGTGATGAATTGATTTCCATTAGGAAATCTACAGAAGAACTGATCTCTAACTTGCAGAAATTGCAGAAGGATGAAGCTGATATTGAGCATGCTATCGAGGCTCTGAAACATGAGCTTGAGAACACTCGCTCGAAAAAGGACGGTGTGAAAGTGAAGAGCCAAGAGGTCAAGCAGCACCAAACAGGACTTAAAGAGGAGGGCAAGGCTATTTCTTCTCGGCTGGCAAAGACCTTGGAACACAAGAAGCACTTGGAGGCTCAATGTGCCTCTCGCAAAAAGAATCTGGACGAGGCTTACAAAGCTTTCGAGGATTTCAAGAAGCAATTTTTGCAATAATTCGTTCTTCTTGTCTATTTTTTCAACCTCTCAGTTTATATTTGCCTTGTATTGAACAATTATTCTTCTGCTCTTTTATGGAAATGTTTTAAATATTTCCCATTTATGACTTTAATTACATATGCGTTCTTTGAATATACTTGCTCGACTAGAAATGGGCCTTCCCAATTATATGACCACTTCCCCAAACATCGAGATTTTTGGTCCATGGGAAGTATAACTTTTAATACCAATTCTCCGATTCGAAAACGTTGCATATTCACTCTCTTATTATAAGTTTTCTCGACTCTTTCTTTCTGTCGAACAATATTCTGTAACGCAATTAATCTTTCTTCCTCTAAAGAGATCAACTCATCATACATCAAGTTCCAATAATCCTCCACGGGTAATTCATTTTGTTTTTGTATATGAATTGATTGTAAGTTAATATCGATAGGAAGAATAGCCTCATGGCCATATACTAATTTATATGGGGTTGTTTTCGTGGCATCTCGAGGTGAGTTCCTATATGCCCATAGTATTTGGACGAGAGTTTCATGCCAACTTCGAGGTTTATTTGATATGTGTTTTTTGATTAAACCAATTACCACTTTATTAGCAGCCTCAACTTGACCATTAGCTTGGGCATAATATGGTGTCGAAGTTACCAACTTAATTCCTCTTGATTCTGCATATCGAGCAACGTTTCGACCCGTGAAAACCGTACCCTGATCAGTAGTGATTGTTTGAGGAATTCCAAACCTTGTAATAATATGGTCTTCGATAAAATCAATTATATCTTTTTGCTCGACTTCTTTTAAAGGAATAGCTTCAACCCATTTTGTAAAATAGTCTATGGCAACTAGTATATACCTGTGGTTCTTCGAGGAAGGTGGGTGTATTTGTCCGATTAAATCCATTGCCTAACCCCGAAATGGCCAAGGTTTGATGATCGAATGCAACTCACTTGCCGGTACCTTTTGTATTGGTCCATGTTTTTGACACTCCACACAACTTTTTGCGAATTCAATACAATCTTTAATCATAGTAGGCCAATATAAGCCTTTCCTTGACAAAACCCATTTCATCTTCTTTCCAGCTTGATGTGCTCCACAAATGCCTTCATGAATTTCTGCCATTGCTATATAACCTTCATGGTCTCCCAGACATTTGAACAAAACTCCGTCGAAGCCTCTTTTGTACAATTCATCATTTAGTAAGAGATAATTAAGAGCTTGGAGTTTAATCTTCCTTTCGACCTTTATGTTAGGATTTCGCAAGTATTCGATCAATTCGCTCCTCCAATCTTGTTGACTTGCTGAACCTATACTTAGAATTTCTCGATAGTCTAACACTTCACTCTCTGTATGAATCAGATATTCGAGATACTCTTTACTGATTTTATATCCAGAGGCTATTTGGGCCAATTTATTTGCAATAAGATTTGAGTCCCGAGGAATGTGTTGTAACTCTACTTCACCAAACGTGTCAAGTAACTGTGTAGCTCGAGTTTTGAATTCAATTAATTTTTCATTTAAACACTTATACTCTCGAGTTAATTGTTTGATGACCAGTTGTGAATCTCCTCGAATTACCACATTTTTAGCGCCCAATTCTTTAAGAATCTCAAGTCCAGTGATCAGTGCTTGGTATTCAGTTTCATTATTCGAGTATCCTGTATTTGTTTTGAATGATAACTTCGTCGCGACCCCTTTGGGAGAGATGATTAAAAGACCTATTCCGGCGCCTAACTCGTGTTTCGAGCCATCGAAATATAATTGCCAAGGCTTGGTGGTTATGTAATTAACTTCTTCAGTTTCATTCGAATGATCTGCAAGAAAATCTGCAATTATTTGTCCTTTAGTTGCTTTTAGCGGCTCGAAAGTTAATGGGTATTCGGTTAAGGCGAGTGCCCATTTGCCGACTCGAGAATGTAACACAGGTTTACACAACATATATTTTATCACATTACTTCGACAAAGTATTACAACATTACGAGTCCTAATATAGTACTTCAACTTAGTACACGCAACATAAAGACTTAAACATAATTTCTCTAAAGGGGTATATCTAAGTTCTGCTCCTACTAACATTCGACTTAAATAGTAAATGACTCTTTCGATGCCATTTTCATCATCTTGCGCCAGCATGCCCGCAATAGTCGAATCATTAGCTGAAATGTACAACTTCAGTTGCTTCCCTTCAGAGATTGGTGCAAGCACTGGAGGAAGAGCCAAGTAAGCTTTAATTTCTTCGAATGCTCTCTGGTGCTCTTCATTCCATCGAAATTCTTGCTCCTTTCTTAAACGTAACAAAGGAGAGAATGCTTTAGTTTTACCAGACAAATTCGAAATAAATCTCCTCAAAAAATTTACCTTACCTAAGAGAGATTGAAGCTCTTTCTTGTTCGATGGAGGCTTGGTCTCCATGATAGCCTTGGTTTTGTTCTTATCTACCTCGATCCCCTTCTGGTGTATAATAAATCCCAGAAATTCGCCTGCTATGACACCAAAAGCACATTTCAGTGGATTCATTTTCAAACCATATTTCCTCATTCTCTCGAAGGCTAGTTTCAAATGATATAAATGGTCTTTCTTTTGTTTTGAGCCAACAATTATGTCATCAATATAAACTTGCACGAACTTACCAATCAAATCATGAAAGATTAAGTTCATCGCTCTTTGATAAGTCGCACCAGCGTTTTTAAGACCAAATGGCATCATCACCCATTCGTAGACGCCTAAGGCACCTGGGCATCGAAAGGCAGTTTTCGACACGTCATTAGCTGCAATATAAATTTGATTATATCCAGAATAACCATCTAACAAACTCATAATCTCGTTACCTGCAGCGACATCTATCATATTTTCAGCAATGGGCATAGGGTACTCATCCTTGGGAGTTGCCATGTTGAGATCTCGAAAGTCAATGCAAACTCTGAGTTTCCCATTTTTCTTTATAACCGGCACTATATTCGAGATCCAGTCAGGGTATCTCGAAGTTCTGATGAACTTTGCCTTCAGCAATCTCTCAATTTCCCCCTTGATTTTCTCGATCACTTCAGGAGCAAATCTTCGAGGACTTTGTTTCACGGGCTTCCTTCCTGGGATCATTGGTAGCCTATGTTCCACCAATTCTCGATCCAGACCTGGCATTTCATCATAATCCCATGCGAAGCAATCTTTGTATTCATGCAAAACTTGAATTATCTCCCCTTTCAGCTCCCCTTGCAAGAACTTGCTAATGTAAGTGATCCGCTTATTTTCGATAGTTCCCAGATTAACCTCTTCGAGCGGATCTTGGGATTCTAACTTATGCTCTTCATTAGCGGCCCTCTCGAAACCCAAAGGTGAATCATCAAAAATGCAGTCCAGTTTGAGTTCTAGCTCTTGCTCTTTACCTTCTTTTGTCCTTTCGATCTCTAGATCTGCTTTTTCCTTTTGCTTTTCATTTTTATCTGAGACTCCTTCGTCCCTTTGATTTTCTGTTTTTTGCTTTTCTTCCCTCTTTTTCCTGATTTCGAAATCCTTTTCTTTTTGTTGTTTTTCTTTTTTCTCTATTGATTCGAAATCCATCTCTTTTTTTTTTTTTGTTTTTCTTCGGCCAACATGGCCGTGCTAACCTCATTGTCAAATTGATCTTTATCGGCCAAGTTGGCCGTTTGATCGGCCACGTAGGCCGATATTCGAGCTAAGAAGCTCGAGTAAGGATCTTCGTCCTTCATGTATCCAGTGGAGCCGAATTCTTTTCGGCTCGAATCACGAATCCTCTCTTTACATCCCAACAAAAGGTTTTCTTGACACCTTCCTCTTCATCCATCACCCCAGAGTTGTAAGCGTCGAAAGGTTTGGTCTTGGCAAATGCTGTCAGTTGTTGATCAGCAAAATACATGCCAACTTCATAAGTCTTCTGATCAGCTTCGAGAACCTCTAAACCTTCATCATCGTTCCAGAAGAAAACCTTCTGGTGTACGGTCGAAGGAACAGCACCTACACCATGGATCCACTCCCGACCTAGCAACATGTTGAAGTTTGCCTTGGAAGGTGTCACTATAAACATGGTAGTCCTCTTCACACTTCCAATCTGTACATCGAGCAGAATCATACCTTCAGGATGTGAAGACTTGCCTGCATAGTCAGAGATCATGATGTTGTGGGGTTTCAGATCAGCCAAGGATTTCCCAAACCTTTTTAGCATTGTCTTAGGCAAAATATTCACAGCTGCGCCTCCATCGACCAAGACTTTGTTTACCTCTTGCCCCTCAATCATCAGTGTTAACAATAGGGGTTTAAGGTGTCCTTTCATTTCCTCTGTGGGAGAGTCGAAGACAGCAGAATTAAACTTGGGGATGACCCTCGAGATTTGATTGACCCATATGATTTTGGATTCATAATTGGGGTCATCAAAGAAATCTTCTCGTTGCATGTCCTCTAGTTCATTCACGGATTCCATAGCACCACTATACTCTGAAGGTAGAATGGAAACTACCCCACAAATATCTTCCAAAGAATCTTCGAAACCGCTCTCGAAGCAGTCTGTTATCATGTCTTCATCGTCTTCGATGAACTTTCCAGAAGACTCCCCTTTTTGAGGAACTGGGATCGAAAAACGATTTCCTCCCATACCTTCAAAGGTTGCTTTGCGCATCCTTTACTGCCTCCTCCATTGGGTTTTGGTTAAGTTGCTAAATGGCTGTCGAAATCCACGTCCATATCCCCCAGCTGGAATTCTAACATTCCCTGTAGTCAAATTCGAAAATTTTCCTTCATTTCTCTGTACCGGGTTTCCCATGCTAGTCATTACTTGTTTACCTCGACCCATCATAGGCCTAGGTGGTGCGTTCCATCTCCCGACAGGTACATTCGCGTTCGGCACAAAAGTATTGCCGAACCTAGACGAGTTATACATCTCCATCTTCCCGACCGGGGCATTATATTGAGGCATATGAACTTGCCTCATGGTCAAACCAGCATTCGACCTAGCATTGGGCTTCATTTTTTCACGCAGCTTCTCAGCTTTGTAATTCTTCATTATTTCAGACTCCTCGAAAGCCTTAGCCGCTGCTCTGTCGAAGACAGCACTGCATCGAGGACACAACATGACCTCTTTATCAGCTTCTTTTTTCTTCGATAGAAACTCCACCAGACTATCCCCTTCCTTTGGGTATATGGGTTCTTGCTCTTTAGCAAAATCCTCCATTAACTCTTCGAGCTTCTCGTCAGAAATGGGCTCAATGCTATCATCGTCCTCAGCAGCAACTTCCACCATGTTGATGGACATCGAAACTGGTTCGACGTAGCCAGTGTGGGCAGCAAATGGATCAACATCTACTTTCATTTCCTTCTCTTCAAAAGCCAGGCGACCATCAGTAATCGCCTTCTCGATGAAATCCCTGAAATGCACACAACTGTTAGTCCAATGTCCATACATATTATGATATTTGCAGAATTTCTTTCCTTTTCTTTGCTCGAAAGGTGGAATTTTATGATTCTCTGGGAGTATAATCTGTTTATCTTTTAACAAGGTATCAAATATCTTTTCTGCCTTACTAACGTCAAAACTATATTTCTTAGTCGAATTCCCTTCTATATTACCTCCTGGTTTTAGCATTTGACATTGGTACGTAGGTCCAGGGTGTAATTCTGCCAAATTAATCTCGAAATCTTCACTTACAACTTCATAATTAGAATCCTCATTTAACTCAGAACTTTCTAAATACGCTATCTTTTCTTTTCGAACGAACTTGTCGAATTTCATCAACTTTTCCTTTTCTAATTTAATTTGTTCAATCCTCCTCACTTTCTCAGCGAGTTGAGCCATGTCCCTCAATTGTTCGTTTACTAACTTTTTGCGTATTGAGAAGTCTAAACCTGTTGCGGCGATTCTAACCAATTCATGTTCTGGAATATTAGTATAGCATCGAGATTTTAATTGCCTAAACCTATTTAAATAGTCATCTAATGTTTCATTACTTTGCCTTTTGATATTCATTAGATCGACTATACTAACCTTTGTTTCCTCTCGAAAGAAATGCTCATGAAAGCTACCCTCTAGCTGTACCCAAGTATGTATCGAATTAGGAGGTAAGGTAGTAAACCAGGTAAAAGCATGTTTAGTCAACGAACTTGGGAAATATTTCATTTTCAAGTATTCATTATTAGCCAAATCCCCACATTCGACCCCATACCTAGCTATGTGTTCAACTGTTGACTCAGTTAATTTTCCTGCAAATTTCGAGAATTTTGGGACTTTCACTCCATGGGGTAATTCTACTTGTGTAATATAATCTGGAAAGGCTGACACAAAGTATGGGCGTTCATTTCGACCTACATCGAATCCATGTCTATTCAATATCCTTTCTACCATTTGATCTAAATTATCATTAGGGTTCCTGTTAGGTCGAACTATGTTTTGCAAATTTCCATGCCCCCCCAGGGTTTTCTGTATCGTTCAAATTCACACTCATTGCTCTCGAAGGAGGCCCATTACCCAACTTATCTCCTATTTTGTTTATTAGCTCGTAAAGGGGTGTCATGATGTTGTGCATCTGAGTAGACAACAAATTGACCATGTCATGGTTACTATGGTCCATTTGTTGTCGAAGGGCCATCATTGCTTGATTACTAATACCCGTGGGCATATAACTACCTTGTCGAATTAATGAACCCTCCTGACTTGTTCCTACATGTTGATACGGGTCTTGCATAACAAAACCCAGTCCACTTGGCCCAGGATTATATCCCTGTGGGGATATATTCATTTGTGAATTTGGCCCTATAAAAGGCATTGACATTTCGACATACGCAGGTTGGGTATTTCGCCAATTAGGTGGCATACCCCAAGGGTACTCTCTAGTAACATTTACTAACTCTTGAGTGGTATTATTATGCCTAGCATGGTTTTCAAGCAACACAGGAGGAGATCTTGCCCCCCTGGTCACATTGGTGGCATTATCAAGATTGGAGTTAGGCTGTTCTACATCTACATTATTATGGTTTACGTTCATGTTATCAGACGTAGACATAGTTCTTCCACTCCTTAATCTCATGCAATTCACACACCTAAAACTAGTCCAATTATGTTCTAAATTAAACGGGTCCCACTGGGCGTGCCAATTTGTTTACGGTGGAATTATGAGTTCTTTTTATTTAGACTAGCACAATGAGTGTTTCAATTTAAGTGTGTTTTACTTACGTCAGAGAGATAGAGAGATTAATGATTACCCATTTCCCAACATTCATCAATGATTAACATATAAATATTTTCACATACATGAATGCTTAAATGAATCGAATGAACAATCATAATGCGAGCAATACAAATCATGATTCATTTGAAGGTTGATTACATTCACGTTAAAGTACCTTGATCGAACCATATAACTATGCTACGTGAGTACAAGAATGGAAAACTACTGTTACCCTACTCCTAAAATGCAAAGTAAAAAATGGTCCAGAAGCAATCATACCCAAAGATGATTCCTCGCGCAGAAGCCATGTTTGCAGGCAGTGAATGCTTGGGAGTTCTATTAGATATGAGTTTTTCGGACCTTGAAGAAGTCCTTGATCTTTGTATTTATAGAGATGTAATGGGTAGTTACTTCTGTACACGTATATTCTTAACCCATAACTGCTACCCACTACATTTGCTACGTGGTTCAGAATAACTTCCTTAAACCGCTCTTCCCACGTGTTCTTATCCTTTTCCTTGATAACCGCTTATGGCTTAGCCATTTCGACTTTTCCAAAGTGCGTTATTTTCGACCCTATCTTGAATGTCTCCCATGTAAAATCTTGTTTTCAACTCGAATGCTCTTGAATCTTAATTCGACCTTGTCTCGAGTATCCCCTTTTAGGGCTGGTTATAAGTTTTTCATGTATGGTAGCCTTGAGGTAATGCCCTTAGTCAATCTGTTTTCGAGTCTTCTCACTTCGAGTGGTCTCAACAGTATCATAAGTCTAGCTACTACATTAGAAGCTTTCAAACCAATATTATGTTGTTTCTTTAACACCCGTTTATAAAAAAATAAAATAAAAATAAATATACAAATCAAACAAATATTGAAAATTTTGAGTTACTCAATGTATTTAGTATTGATTTTTATCTTATTATTTTAGTAAGAAAAATTAATATAATTTTAGTTATTGTATTAAATATTTGTTATTATATTTATAGTTTGTCACTTAAAATAAAATTATTTTTGAGTTATGGATGTTTCATAATTTTTTTATTTTGAAATATAAATTAATAAATCAAATGTATTATAACGTACATTTGAAAAGAAAATAAGACACGCCTTTTAGTAAACCTTAATTTAGTAGTTTATAGATTCATAAAACATTTTGTTATGCATTAATGTCATATATTCTTTGCATTTAAAATAAATTACATATAAGTGTGGTTTAGTTTCGTTTGGATCAAATGTACATTCGCAAACCACAAACCGAATCAAACAAGTTTAGGATAGTTTAGAAAAATTAAAATTCTAACTAGATCACTATTTTGTAATTTTTTTATCTATTTCAAATTTTTAATCAATTTTTAAATTTTAGTTTAAGCTGGTTTGAACACTTAGTACTACTTTGGTGGCATACCCACCAAAATAAATAATTTGGGTGAATCAAACAAACTAAAATAAACTTAGTTAGTGTGAAGAAACGAGAAACACTAGAAGGGGAAAAGATTGAATAGTGCTAATAAAAAATTCAATGCTTTTTGAAATAGTGAAGTAGTATCAAAAATCTTACATGATGGAAACTCACTTTCCAAGGATTCCTTTGTAAAAGATAAGATCAAAAAGGGTAAAAGATGATAAAATTGGTTTGAAGAATTGTAGGACACTTACCCTTATTTTGTAAGGTACCTACCTTTGGAGGCCTGTCCTACTTGATGAGAGAAACATTCCCTTTTCCCTTATCTTTTTCTTTTTCTTTTTCTTTAGAGGAATCACCCTTGGGATAATTCTTAAAAGAATTTCCCTTCCTCTTGTAGTCTTTCTTAGGATAAGAGTTAAAGTGCACATTTTTAGAAGATTTTCTTAATAATTGTTGCTCCACTTTAATGCAAGTTGGACTAGATCATTCAAGTCCCTATAAGGTAGAAGTTTCACTTTATCTCTAATTTCAAGATTAAGACCACTTAGAAATATAGCTATGGTGAGCCTCTCTTCTTCTCTAATTTTTGCCCTCATTTTTTAAAGCTCCATTTTCTGCCTATATTCATCAACACTCATATTTCTTTGTTGGAGCCTTTGGAGCTTATCCATTAGCCATGTGTTCCCTTCTTAATGCTCCTCTCAATTCATTCCAGCATTGAATTAGAGGATCATTATGAAGCCGTTCTTCTCTTTCTAGGGCAGTCCACCAATACATAACATGCCCTTGAAAACTTAAAAATGGTTAAGGGGAACCTTTCTTTCTTCCCCTATTTGATGACAAGTAAAAGTTGTTTTACTTTCATCTCCCAATCTAAGTAGGCATCTACATCATCTTTACCATGAAAATAAGGGAGATCAACCTTAGATTCCCTTATCTTAGGTTCTTTTCTAACTTTTATAGGTGGTGGTTGATAGAACTCACTTATATGAAAACTTCCTTCATAATTATAGCCTTTAGTGGAAGCACTAGATGTTTCACTCCCTTCTCTCTCTCTCTCTCTCTCTCTCTCTCTCTCTCTTTTCTTTCATTTGTTCTCTCAATTTTTCTTCTTTATGTTTAACCAATCTAATTTCTTCTTCAAGAATAACAAGATGAGCTTCTCTTTCAATTTTTTCTTTTTCTTTGGCAAAAGTATCTTGCTTTCTCCATAGTTAAAGTGATTTGAGCTCTTACATTAAATGTGAAAAACTTTTTGGAGAGCTTGAATCATTTTCACTATGTGAAGAATGATTAAACATGATTAAACAAATAATATGACCAACTAATAAAGACAAACTCTACCCTAAGGCTCGTGACTTTAAAGTGATTCAATAAGCCTTTGGAACTTATGAGCACTCCCTACTCGTGAAAGCAATAAAAAACATGTATTAGTCAAGTATCCTATTGTGGAAGATTGAAGAACATATGAAAATTTTAAGCCACTTCTGCAAGTCCAAAACTCAACACTAAACTCTAAACTAGAAGAGATGGGATAACACCAAAAGCATCTCAAGACACCCTAAAGGCCAAATTACAAGTATAGAATATAGAAAAAATTTAAACAACAAAAAACACAATAAATTTTCTACTGTTAGCAACATAATTAGAGATGGATTTTGTAACGGAAAAACGTTGTGAAAAAAAATTCCATCTCTAAATTTGTTCCTAAATTCTTCTTTCAACTAATTTCCTACACAATTCAACAACAAATGGTTAGCCTCCCAATTGTTTTCACTCTTCTTTAGATGCTGAATTCTACTCTTAGGCCTTTGGAATCAAGTGAGTAAGTTCCTCCTTCAATCACTAAGATCTCTAAGCTTTAGAAGTAGTTTGACTTATCACACCTACACCAAAAATGTGAACCAAGAGTAGACAATTCCAAAGGAAGATGAAAATGAAAAATGATAATTATGGAAGATAATACTCAATTAAGAATTGATGATGACAACTTGGAAGATTAGCAAGAAATTAAAAGCAACAATTAAGGCTAGCACACTAAAAGAAGTCCTAGATTAGGTCTAGATCTGATTACCAACAATTTAAGTTAGAGAACCTATTCCCAAAACAATATCATTCCTAACAACCTCCATGTCTCTATTAGATACTAAGTGGTCTAAAACTATACCTTTTATTATCATAAAATGTAAATTTTCAAAATTTATCACAAGGTTAGTTTCAATGCACCTATGTAAGATCCTAAGTAAACTCTCTAAACATATATCAAATGAAGATTTAAGTTTAAGCTTTAAGGATAGAGGTTGTATAGTGGATGGTAATGGAATGTTTTTTGTTGACTAAACATCTACTATTCTAGCTACATCTACTAGTGAAGCATATGATATTATGGAATTTATTGCACCTATAATAGTAATAATAATCTTTGCACATATAGCACACATAATAGAATCATAACAAGTACAATCAGAGTCAACAATGGCAAACTCAACTGCAATGTCAGAAATGTCAAATTCATGTTCAGATACAAGGTCAGCAGTTTGACACACAGATGAATCAATACCAGATTGATGTGAAATCGTGCACAAACTTAATGATACCGTTCGATTCAATCGTATCTCACTCTACAAATTCCAAAATTGCATGATTCCACGACGACATGAAAGTTGACATTCTAAAACGCAATTTAGACATATAAATTAGTGAAAAAGGATTAGTAAAATCGGAGATATGAAAACAAGAAAGTTTGGACAAATTCTAGAAATTAGCAATGCGGAAAAATAAAAAGGAAATAAAAAAAATGAGAGGAAGAAGATGATATGCACCACAAACAATTGATGTTTGATAAGCCTTTAGGTCTCCACAAGAATTTTAGTGAATTCTTGATAAGATCAAATGGTTCAAGGAAGAACCATAGTAGATACAATTCTCACGCTTCAGAAAAATAAACATCCAAATCTTTCTTTTCATTCATACCCAAATGACTTATACAAAATAGTTCTCACATACTAAAAAGTAAATAAAATATAAATAAATTATCAGCATTACAAGTTAAATAAAATGTCTTTGTAGTTAATTGAAACCTAAGAAGCTTGAGGTCTTGGTCTCAAAACCAACCATAAGTACTTTATTATAACTATTATTATTTTATTTTTTTTAAAATGTCTAAGTCACTATTAACCTTCAATGATTAGTACATTTTGAATTATTTTGGCCTCTAAGTCATTTTCCTTAGGTGTAGCTTCAAAGATTTTGCCACCACTTGTTGTAGGGACTCTTCTACCTTCTTAGTCTTAGCTCTATAGTCATAGGCCCTCCAAGTAATTGTTTTGACTCTTGATCAACTTCAATGTTCCAATCATTCCCTCCTTCTTGGGTAACATTTTTCCTCAAATTTGTGAATTCATCTCCTACATCAAAAGAAGTTAAGTCAACAATATTAAAAGAAGAACTTACACCATACTCACCTAGTAGATCAATCTTGTAAGCATTATCATTAATCCTTTCTTGGACTTGGAACGGTTCATCTCCTCTAGGTTGAAGTTTGGACTTCCTTTGTTTAGGGAACCTCTCTTTTCTCATATGTACCTAAACCCAATCACCAGGTTCAAAAATAACTTTTTTTTCTGCCCTTATTGGCTTACTTGGCATAACTCTCATTTTTTTTTTCAGTTTGAGCTTTCATTCGCTCATGTAACTTCTTCACATATTCAGCCTTAGCCTATGGATCTTTATGTTTAAATTCAGAAATGTTTAGGAATAGGTAACAAGTCAAGTAGGGTTAGAGGATTAAATCCATACACAACTTCAAATGGTGAACAATTAGTTGTGTTATGGACAACCCTATTATAAGCAAACTCTACATAAGGAAAATGTTATTCCCAAGATTTAAGATTTTTCTTTAAAATAGTCCTAAGCAAAGTGGCTAAAGTTTTATTCACTACCTCAATTTTTCCATCGGTTTGTGGGTGACAAGTAGTAGAGAAAAGTAATTTAGTACCCAACTTACCCCACAACGTTCTCCAAAAATGATTTAGGAACTTGGTGTCCCTATCACTTACAATGCTCCTAGGTAGCCCATGGAGTCGCACAACTTCCCTGAAAAATAAGTCAGCTACATGGCAAGCATCATTAACCTTTTTACATGGTATAAAATGTGCCATTTTTGAAAACCTGTCAACAACAACAAAAATAGAATCTTTTCCATTCTTTATTCTAGGCAACCCCAAAACAAAGTCCATAGATATATCAATCCAAGGAAAATCAGGAACAAGCAAAGGAGTATACAATTCATGAGGCTTAACTTTAAATTTAGCCTTTTTACAAACAATACAATGATCACAAAATTTATGCACATCATGCTTCGTATGGGGCCAATAGAAATGTTCTTGCAAAATTTCCAAATTCTTTTGAACCCCAAAATGACCCATTAATCCCCCCTCATGTGATTCACTCACAAGCAACTCTTTAATGGAACACTTTGGCACACATAATCTATTTGCTTTAAACAAGAATCTATTATGCCTATAGTAACCATTTTCAAAAAACTTTTCACATGCAACAAAAATTTCAGCAAAGTGCACATCATGCACATACATGTCTTTCAAAGATTCAAGACCAAACAATTTAGTTTCAAGCACAGAAAGCAAAGCATGTATCCTAGACATCGCATCAACCACTACATTCCCTTTTCCCCTTTTTATGCTTGATGACATGTGGAAATTGCTCCAAAAAATATACTCACTTAGCATGCCTCTTATTAGGCTTACCTTGTCCTTTTAAGTACTTTAACAACTCATGATCACTATGGATGACAAACTCTTTGGGCAAAAGGTAATGCTGCCAAGTCTTTAAAGCTTTCATCAAGGCATACAATTCCTTATCATAAGTGGGATAGTTCAATGCACCCCTTTTAACTTCTCACTAAAATAAGCAATTGGACGACTTTCTTGCATCAGAGCAACCCCAATACCCACATTAAATGCATAACAATCAATTTCAAAAGATTTATCAAAATTATGCAATGCAAGAATAGGGGCATTAGTCAATTCATGCTTAAGGGCAACAAATGTTTTTTATTGTCTTTCTTCCCATTTAAACTCAACATGTTTTTTACTGATTTCATTCAAATGTGCAACCAACGTACTAATTTTTTTAACAAATCTACTATAAAAACTAGCCAAGCTATGAAAGCTCCTCACTTCACTCACATTTTTTTGGGGTAGGCCATTCTTGTATGGTATTCACTTTTTCTTTGTCCACTTGAACCCCTTTAGCATTCAAAACAAAACCTAGGAACACAATATGATAAGTGCAGAAGGTGCACTTCTCAAGATTAGCATACAATTGTTCTTGCATAAGCACTTTCAAATGACCAACATGCAATTTAAAAGTGGTGCTATAAATCAAAATATCATTAAAATATACCATAACAAACTTGTCTAAAAATTCTCTCAAAACATGGTTCATTAATCTCATGAAAGTGATTGGGGCATTAGTTAACCTAAATGGAATTACAAGCCACTCATACAACCCATATTTTGTTTTGAAGGTAGTTTTCCATTCACCCCCTCCCTAATCCTAATTTGATGGTACCCACTCTTTAAATCAATTTTAGAAAATACACAGGCACCATATAGTTCATCCAACAAATCATCTATTTTGGGAATGTGGTGCCTATACTTGATGGTGATATTATTGACCTCCCAGCAGTCTGTGCACATCCTCCAAGACCCATCCTTTTTAGACACCAATATGACTGGGACAACACATGGGCTCATGCTTTCTTGCACCCATCCTTTATTCACTAATTCCTCCACTTGAGCTTGAATATCCTTGGTTTCTTGAGGGTTGCTTCTATAGGCTGGCTTGTTAGGTAGAGATGCTTTTGGAATAAGATCAATGTGGTGCTCAATTCCTCTTAGAGGTGGTTATCCTCTTGGCACTTCCTTTAGAAATACATCCTGAAATTCCTACAAGACAAATTCAATGTTAGAAGGAAATACAATTGGATTAGAATTTTTAGCAATCAATGTGTTACTCTTGTAGTAAATCAAGAACAAGGGTTTGTGTTCTAATAACATCTTTTTCACCTCACTCACTTTGGCTAACCCACTCAACTTGACCTCACTTGTTTCACTTCTTCTATCAAGTGTTTCACTCTTGCCCTCAAGTGTTTCACTCTTTTTCTTTCTATGCTTTTTAGGTGCTTCACTCTTTCTCTCAAGTGTTTCACTTTTCTCACTTTTCTTTCTTTTCTCTTGCACTCTTTTTTCTCTCATTTTTATTTGATCCTCACAAACCTTTTTAGGAGATAACAGTTTGAAAACAATTTTTTGATCATTATGCTTGAAAGAAATTTCGTTGGTGAATCCATCATGTATTGCTTTGGTGTCATACTTCCATGGTCTTCCTAAAAGGATATGACTTGCCTCTACATCACGTAGCACCCTATCATTGTACCTTCCAATTGAGAAACACACTTCCACCTGCTAGCTCACCTTCATCTCTCCATCTTCACTAAGCCATTAAAGTCTGTATGGCCTAAGATGTGGTTTAGTCTTCAAATTTAATTTGGACACCAATCTAGAACTGGCCACATATGTACAACTTCCACCATCCACTATCAAAGAACACAATTTACCATTGATGGAACACCTAGTGTGAAAAATGTTTTCTCTTTGATTTTACTTCAATGGTTGCATCTGACTTCCTAGTAGCCTCCTAACCATCAATATATCACCTTGTAGTAGTTCCTCTTCTATCTTCTCCTCTTCTTCTTCTTCACTAGCCGAGGGTTCACTTGTAATTTTCTAGTCATCCTTCACAATCATTGTTCTCCTAGTTGGACATTCAGATGCAATGTGCCCTCTAACCAAGCATTTGAAACACTTGATGTTTCTAGTCCTCGTGTTTGAAACCGATGTATTAGGTTTTCTTGGTGATTTTCCATGTGGAGAAGTCACTACTGGATTGGATAAAGATCTTCCATCCTTCTTAGGTTTGTCCCTCCAATTCGGATTATAAGAACTTGAAGAATTTCTCCTTGCAACACTTTTCCTCTTGAGTTGTTGTTCAACTTGTGTTGTGTAATAAATCTTCTAACTCCACATACTCATGCAGCTCCACAAAATCTCTTATATCTAGGTTCAGTCCACTAAGAAAATGAGCCATTGTTGCCTCATTATCTTCCTCTATATTGGCTCTTATTAGTGCCATCTCTATCTCCAAAGAAGCTTGAGGTCTTGGTCTAAAAACCAACCATAAGCACTTTTTTATAATAATAATAATTATTATTTTTTTTAAAATGTCTAAGACACTATTGACCTTCAATGATTAGTACATTTTAAATTATTTTGGCCTCTAAGTAATTTTCCTCAGGTGTAGCTTCAAAGATTGTTGCGACCACTTGCTGTAGGGACTCCTCTACCTTCTTAGTCCTAGCTCTAGTCATAGGCCCTCCAAGTAATTTTTTTGACTCTTGATCAACTTCAATGTCCCTACCACAAATGAATCAATACTAGTACAATTAAGATTAGGAATGTCACTCCTCAAGGTAGACATAGATGAACGAGCTAATTGTAGTTGGTTGACATTAATAGTCAACTGATTAATCTGTATTTGCAAATCTTGAGATGCAACATTCCACTCTTGTTGAAACCTATTTATTGCATCCAACCATCTGTTTTATCATTTCCTCTAATGTAACTCCACTACTTTGTACAGGTGGCAGCTAAATATAATCCTCAATAGGACCTTAGTGATGGCCTATCCACTCAAAACTATACATCTCAGAGTATGAATCATGGTAATATTGTTGTGGAGAATCATAATATTATTGTTATGAAGGATCATAATAAGTTCCAACAATATTACCACGAATGGTTAATTGTTGGACTAAGAAGGTCAACTTAGTCAAAACATAATCCATAAGTATCTAACAATAGTAACAAGTTTAAAATCACAATTTGAAATAGAAACAAGACTCAATTCTAAACAAAACAAAGTGATGAAAGTCAACAAAAAAGTGAAAAGTCAACTATAAAGTCAATATCTAACAAAAAGAATTTATAACATGGAAAGCACTACCAAATGAATTTTAAAGAATACAAGACTACCAGAATCTCATTTAGTATCAAATTTCTTGTTTTCTATAAATTTTTTTGGTGATTTTTTAAAATATCAAAATTATATTAAAAAAAAAGAGGAAAAAGTGGTCTAAACGATTTGACAAACACTTTATATGTGTAGTAATTATAAATTGAAATTTAAACTTTACAGAATCACGAATTTTATAATCTAATCGGATAAAACATCAATTCAAGTTTTGATTATTGTAGTATAAAAAAATATAATCTGAATTCCATCATTTAAAATTTAATTCAAATTAAAGAATGAAAAACACAATCATGCTCTATGAAAATCCTATGAAGACAAATTTGTTTCATATTGTTCCAATCCAAATTGAATCCAATTCGTTGTTCTACAATTAATGTGAATTAATTATGTTCTTCAATTAATCAAAAAATGAAATCCATAATCATGAATTTAATTCGAAATTAATTGAAGAACAAAACATAAGAGAATAGAGGAATTTGAATTTGAGAGGATTTTACCGCATAATCGAAAACTTGAATCAATTAAGAGAACTTAGCCACGCATCTCTATCATTGTCCATGCACAAATCTATTCGGAGAAAAGATGAAGAGTCTCAACCAAAATAGAGAGGAATTCGTGAGAGAAAAGAAGAGAGTTGAGAGAAATTGAGAGAAACTTCTAAAGTAAGAAATCTAAAATCTGAAAAAAAAAATGTAAAAAAAGTGTTTGAGTTCAATGTAATTACACCTACATATAGACAACTAAATGAGCCTATGTTTGACTAATTAAGGCCCAATCCACTAATTAAGTCCTAATACACTAATTACAAGCCATTAAAGTTTAAACTACAAACAACAAAATAAAACTACACTGGGACGCAACTTTGCATTGCCTTTTCGGACCTCTTTCAATTTGAATTGGCTATGGACTTTAATATAGAAGTTATAGAAATATCTCTAAGCTTTCCAACAGTACCAAGAATGTCCCAATCCAAGTTCAGGACCTCCAGATATGGTCTGCACAAGATAGAGTGTTCAAGTGGGTAAAAATCTAAAAATTGAGTAAAATTTACCACAATCATCAAATAATACCATTATCATAAATCTAAGTCAAAACATGAACATAAGACACATACAAAAGTCAAAAAGGCCAAATAAATACATACAAAGTTGCTTCCCAAAATGCACTATCAGAGTGACGCACCAATTTGAATTTCAAATTCAAATTGGTGCATGAAACTCTCTTTTACACCATGTGTTCCCATGTGCACTTAGATCTAGGATTTGAATAGTTTCATTTGAATTCCATGTGAGATACATTTGCATTTGAATCTAGGAGCCCATGTGCACCTACTCACATGGTCAGCCACATGTGCTTATAATTCAAATCAAATCTATATCTAGGCCCAAATGAACTATTTAAAATCCTAAGGCCCAACCTACTCTACTTGGCTCAAGAAATACAAAATCCACAAATCCTAAACTATAAGGCCCAAAATACAAGACCAAAAAAATACAAGCCTTTATTAAGGCCCAAATCTTATACTACTAGGCTCGTAATACATGGCTTAAAATAAGAAGTATTGGGGTTCAAGTGATAACCCAACTTAGGAGAAGATTAGGCCCACTAACCTCAACACAAGCGTAATCCTCTTGCATCCTCCTAACCATGTCCCTGGTGGTGGGTCCCTTGGTTATGTGATGGACTCCTTCCACCAAGGGGATGATCAAACGTTCAATGGTGAAGAAGAGCTCCTTTCCAAGGCCAAGATGGTGACCTTAGAGGGTGGACGTTCCTTCAAGGGTGAGGCTAAGTGATGGTGGGAGTGAAAGGTGGAGTCTTGGGCGAATAAGAGAAAGGTTGGGAGGATGTTGTTTTTGGGTGTTCTAGTTGGCTCTCTTCACCAAGTGGAGATGAAGGTCACTCAAGGTAACCCTAAACTCACTCTAGGGAGGAGATAGGAGAGGTAGGCCGTGTAGACCTAGTGACTAAGGAGAGGATTTGAGGCAAAAATGCTCACTCAAATTCATATATTCCAAAGTATTTACAAGGTGTGGTGCTTAAGGTATTTATAGGAGTGGGAGGCATCTAGGGTTGCATTTAGGGTGCCAAATGCACACCAAATGAAACCCAAATTAACCCTAGATGCAACTTGGTGGCCAAGGATGGAATCTTTGGGTTTATTTAGGCTACATCTAGGTGCATGATAAGACCATGCAACCTTTGCCCTCCACTTGGGCCTAAGCCTTTCTAACACCAAAAATAGGTTCAATAGCCACAAAAATATGTCTAGGTTTTTGTTCCCACCCTAATCAAATACCTTAGCCCAAAAATAAAATCCTATGATCTAAAGCACCCCATAATACAAGGGTAAAATGGGAAATACAAAAGAAAATAAATCCTATGACTAAAATACCCCAAATACAAGGGTAAAATTGGAAATACAAGTAAAATAGATCCTATGTCTAAGATACCTCAAAATACAAGAGTAAAAATGGAAAATCAAAGACAATGGCAAAATAGGAATAAAAATAAATGCTATGCTAATAAAAACTTAGGAGCTAAGGTCCAAAAGAGGCCTCACTCCTCCTATGGTTTTTCAACACTAACCCATTCCTTTTGCTTCCTTCAATACATCACCTCTTGAACTTCTTGGCCTTAGTGCAATTCCATCATTCCCTCCCTCTTGAAAAGGATTTGACCTCAAATCAAGAGGTTCCTCATGGTGGGCATCATGACCAACAAAAACATAAAAATAAGCATTAAAGGTAATAGTATATGGTAGAAATGGAAAGTGTATCCTAAGAGGAGTTCTACTAAAAATGTTAAAAAGATTGTCTAAATGAAAAGGACTAGACTCTCTAATGCGAAAGATAGGATCCTCCCCATGGTGAAGTCTAGATGTATAACCAAAACCTAAAAAGGTAAAAAGACTAAAATATAGCATCCTAATGCATTAGTCCTAAAAACTAAAATATCTTGTTGGAGGTACCTAATGTAGTAACCTAGGAATGTACTAGAAAATAAAGAAAACTTAACTAAACAATTACCTAAACAACTTTGTATTGCATTATTTGTTAGATACATATGAGAAAAAGGTGTTAAGAGAAGTCTAGAAAACTCATATAATCTAAGTTTGTCTTGTAGGGAAGTAACCAAGTTAAGTTCAAATAAGTTTGAACTTCCCTCAAGATCAAAAATAGAAAATAGGACACCATGAGATGTATCCAACAAATCATACAAATCAAAAGTTGGGTGCTTTATGAGGACAAGTAAAGTAGAAAGAGTTTTAAAGACAGAAGGCTTATCTTCCTTAGGCACCACCAAGGAAGTAGCACAAGAAGTGAGACTAAGTGAAGTCCACTTCTTCTTCACTAAATCTTGAAGTTGAGATTCTTTTTCTTTAAAAAGGATTTGTTTTTGAATCTCCACTTCATGACTAGTGGCAACATGAGAGAAAGAGTTAAGGTCTTGATGAATGAAGAGTGTCTTTTTTAAATCATTTTCAATGGGAAAGTGACTCTCTTCAAGCATAAGCCCTTTGGAAGAAACATTATCCTCCTTACTCTTCTCTAAGAGTGTTGGTTGTTGTTTTTCATTTTCTAACCACTCTTGAACTTTTTCTATACTTTTCTTTATTTTTTCTTTCTTTTCTATTTTATTTTCTTTTTCTTTTCTTCTAAGTCCTACCTCTCTTGTTGTATTTTCTTCCTCATGCATACTCCTAGGGACTCTAATTTCTTTGCCTATTTGAGATCTAGTTGGAACAATCCTAGGTTTGGATCCACTAGTTTCTCTCCCCTCAACTAATTTTGCAAGTAATTATTTTATTTCCTCCTTATTCCTAGCATTTTCTTTTTCCCTTTTTCTAATTTCTTCCTTTCTTTTTATGTGTTCCTCTTCTTTTTTTCTTATGTACTCTTTTAACTCTCTAATCTCATCTCTAACACTAGACCTAGAACTACAAGAGTTATGACCATGTACACTAGAATGATGACTTATCTTTGATCAAAAAGGTTTTCACAAAATTGTTTACAAAAAGGTTTGAAAAAGGCTTTCACAAAGAATGAGTGATAAAAAGGTTTTCACAAATGGTTTTCAAGGTGCAGATAGGTAAAAAAAGGCCTAAGTGTACAAAGTGAACTATCAAAGGGAGGTGGACTACTAGGAATCACTTAATAACCAAGCCTTATCAAGTAAAAATCACTAAGCCTTTTTTACTTTTCTCACAAAACAATTTGGCACAAAAATAAAGTGTGTGTGTGCACGTTCCCCCTAGTAGGTAAAAGCAAGCCTTCTAAATGAAAATTGAGACAAAAATAAAGTCCTAAGCAATTATACTACTAAAAGCTTTAAAACATGCAAAAGAAAAATATTTAAAGCATATACTAGTCGAAGTCCTAGGTGAAGGTTTTCAAATCACCTTCAACTACACGAACTAAAACCAAAATGAAAAGGTTTAAAAATGGCCAATTACAAACCAATATAAAAGAAAGCAAAGGCCAAAATACAAAAGGCCAAAAATTCACAAGAAAGAAACAATTAGGAAAACAAAATTTTCAAGTCTTCAACTCCTCCAATTTGGCTCCCCTTCACAAGGAACAAACAAAGTTAGTCCTCTCCTTTGGTGTTTGCACTCTTTGAGATATGATATCCTTCTCCAAAGCACTTGGGACCTCACGGATTTAGTCTCCACTCAATACCCCAAAGAAATTTTGCTAAGGGTATCTTGGAGATAGTACTTCACCTACACTCAAAGACAACAAACCAACCAAGAACAAGAAGGAGGCCAAAGGAATAAAAACTAAAAAAGCTCAATTAAAAAGCTAAACTCAAAGAGAGATTAATGAGACAAACATAAGAATTTCAAGGAAGACAAGCAAAAATTAAGACACATTAAAAAGGCTAGCACTCAAAAGAGAAAATCCTAGAATGGCACTAGAATGGAATAAGTCTTTAAAGGTTTTGCAATTGTAAACTTAAGTCCTTTTTGGTAAAGGTCCAGCCACGGTTTTGTGTCTCAAAGAGGGTCCAATAAGGTCCAAAAATTCAGTCTAAGTCCAACTCCAATGTGCAAGGGTAATTAGGTCAATGTCCACAAGTCTAGCAACAAGTCCTTTTTGTTTTTCTTTCTTTTCTTTTAGTCTTTTTTGGTCATGTTTTTTTTTTTTTAATTTTTCTGTCCAGATTTTTCTTCTATTTTCTTTTTAAATGTTGCTTGGTTTTTACACTTGTGGGTGATTAAAAATTCAACACATATAAGGAGTCAAAAATAGAGAGACAAGTGGCAACACATGAGTGGGTATAGAAGCATTTTGTGAGTGGAGTGTGTCTTGTACTATTTTCTTTCTGGTGCAGATTTTTTTCAAAGATTCTAGCACTCACACACAAAACTTATCACTCACACATGTGCATAAAAGGACAAAAGAATAATCATGTAATGATGTGCATGGAAAGGTGGCCAATCATGTATGTGTAGGAAGGAAATAACACATAGTTTTCAACACAAATTTGGAGCATGCTAAGGACTAGTTAACATGCATGAATGACCTCTAAATGGTGCAGCAAAATTTAGGCCACCTCATGGAAAAACACATACATTTCATATTTTCATGGTTTCATACATCAAATGGGTGCATCATACATCAAGATATTTGTCTTTTTGAGATGGGTGAGAGAAACACAACTTTTGACAAAACTTGAAAGGTAAAAAGATCAAAAAGAGATGTAATGCATGTTCTTCATGTTCTTGAAATATTTTTCCAGCAACAAGAGTAAAAACAAAAATGGCACGGAAGAACCTAAAACTCAAGAAAAACCCTAAAGCACAAAAGGAGGCTCATGAACAATGAGTGAACCATAGAATAATATGATGAGACCTTATGGAAAAACTTTCATGGATGACAAGGAGACACAAAGATGATACAAATCAAGACTCAAGAAATAAAGACTCAAATAAAATGGAAAGGAAGCTAGTTACCCTTGAAGATAACCTAAGCTCTTGATACCAAATGATGGACTCCTTCCACCAAGGGGATGATTAAACGTTCAATGGTGAAGAGGAGCTCCTTTCCAAGGCCAAGACGGTGACCTTAGAGGGTGGACATTCCTTCAAGGGTGAGGCTAAGTGATGGTGGGCGTGAAAGGTGGAGTCTTGGGCGAATAAGAGAAAGGTTGGGAGAATGGTGTTTTTGGGTGTTCTAGTTGGCTCTCTTCACCAACTGGAGATGAAGGTCACTCAAGGTAACCCTAAACTCACTCTAGGGAGGAGATAGGAGAGGTAGGCCGTGTAGACCTAGTGACTAAGGAGAGGATTTGAGGCAAAAATGCTCACTCAAATTCATATCTTCCAAAGTATTTACAAGGTGTGGTGCTTAAGGTATTTATAGGAGTGGGAGGCATCTAGGGTTGCATTTAGGGTGCCAAATGCACACCAAATGAAACCCAAATTAACCCTAGATGCAACTTGGTGGCCAAGAATGGAATCTTTGGGTTTAGTTAGGTTACACCTAGGTGCATGATAAGACCATGCTGTTAGAAAAGAATGACACAATCCAAGAGGGGGGGGTGAATTGGATTCTATGACCTTTTAAAAAATTATCAGAGTATTTAAGATCTTTATTTCCCTTAAACTTTTCTAAGACTGAATTTTCAAATGAAGCTTCTTTAAAGACTTGTTATGAAAGTATGAATGAAATATGCTTTCTTGATTACAAAACAATGAGGTTGAAATGCAATGCTCTAATTCAGATTAAACCATCAATATTCATACACACATGTTAATCAAGAATTATCTTCTTTAATGTTCAACCAAGAAATTACTCAAAGTAAAAGATAAGGTAGAAGAAGATTGCACAAGTCTTTTATACTGGTTCAACCACTCCACATGTGACCTACATCCAGTCCTCAATCAGCACCTGATCAAGATTTTGTTCCACTATCTCAAGGAAGAAGGTTTACAAGCACACACATGCATATACTTCAGCACAAAAGATAACCACTTTCTTGATCCCAATAAAGCACCCCTTGTAGAAACCCACTACAAGAAACCTTGCCACTTGAGAAACCCTTCTCAAGATTTTACAAGTATTCACACAGAATAAAGGAACGAATTCACCTGAAATTCAAAAGCAAATCTTAATCTTCCCCTTTCAAGAATATGATGATGATGATGATCCTCTAACAAAGTTTTTCACAAATGTTTTTACTCTTGGATTTCACAAAGAAAACTCTCCAAGATAGTCACAAAGACTCCACAAAAACGCTTTTCTCAATTTGATTATCAGTTCTAACTTTTGTCTGAAGTTTCTAAAAGTTCAAACTATTTATAAAAGTCTCAGACCCAGATAATCGATTATTTTAAAGAATAATCGATTATTTTGTTCTTCAGGTTTTCTGGAAACCAACCAAGAACAATATAATCGATTATTTTGCTGGATAATCGATTATTCCAGAGAGTTATTCCTGGGATAATCGATTATTTTGGCAAATAATCGATTATTGCAGCAAGGCATCCCATTTTGCCTGTTGCTAGAATAATCGATTATATTTAACGATAATCGATTATTTTGAGTTAGTTTTCAAAACTTCGTTTTAAGCCTCAAAATAACTTTCTAACCTTTTTAACTCATCATTTTATACTCTCTACTTAGCTTAGATATAGATTTTGCTCATGCACACATCTTACACATCAAACTAAACAATTTATATACTAATTCTTATTACATAGCATTTTCTTTGACATTTTATTTGACTTTGTTTTTGTGCTTCCAAGTTGTTGTTGTACACACATGTTGTGATCATAAGTTGTTGTTGTACACACATGTTGTGATCATCAAAACTCCTTTAAGCTTCAAGCTCTCCTAAGCTCAACAATCTCCCCCTTTTTGATGATGACAACCCATGACTCAAATCATAACAATCCAAGCTATTGTGCTCCAACCTTTCCAATTGTGCCTTTAATTCCAACATACAAAACCTGCACAATACACACACACAAGCACAATACCTGCAAAAACAACAACTATGCACACACAACCTTTTCTCCCCCTTTGGCATTATCAAAAACAATATAAGTCACGCTTCACAATCTTTGTGAACATCAATATCCAAGTCAATCCAAGTCAGAATAATTCAATCCAAAAACATTAACAAAATGTCAAAAATAGAGCATTCCAACCAGCAAAATCACAACTATCATCTATAAGCATCAATCAACCATGACTCAATTTGCTCACCAATCAACAAATTTTAAAAACAGAACATCAACACATATGCTCAAAAACAGAGCATTACAGCATCAGCCAAGCAAAATAGAATTTGGTGCCATCTCCAAATCATCAAATCAGCAAAATAAACCCCAAATTTCACCAGAATTCAAATTGTTCAATAACAGAAAGCATTAAAATTGTTCGAAAATTTAAACATTACAACCAAATCAAAAATAATTGTTCAAAAACAGAATTTAAAATCCTAATTAACACTAATGATCAGAAACATAACAGAAATCAATCTTCATCCTCCGGTATGCCAAGGTGAGTCTTGAGCAGTTTCACCTCATGATCAAGCTCATTAAACCTGTCAAGAATACCAGAAAATAAAGATTCATGTCTTCTCGACATTTCCATCACCGCATCAAGTTTATTTATAATGATTTGCTCAAATGGTGAGAACGGTTTTGGCTCCGCTTCTGGCTCCCTGCCAGGTTCAGCTTCCACCTGTGGTGGCTGATCCTCATCGTGTGACGGAACACCGTCTTAATCGGTTGCCGGTTCAGGAGTTGGGGGTACATCTCCTTTGAACACCCATTTGTCTTCCTGTTTAAGCATTCCCATATGATGCAAAGAAGACTTCTCTATCTTGTTCGAAGCATGTAAGACAATTTTTCTTTCCCCTGTTAAATCTACACCAGCATTTTCAAAAATCTTGGACAAAAAAAGAGCATAAGGAATTGGGCCATCTTCCTTCCGCGTTGCCTTCCACATACAGTCATTGACGACTGATACCCAATCAATTTTGATTTTCTTTCTAATAACATCCATAAGTAAAATTTCATCCCTTGACATTTGAGCATGATTATGTAACCGAGGTTTTAACATCCAGGCAATAATGAAAGAAATTAAGCGGGAATTCTTTTTCATACCTCCCGCTAGGAACTTCTCATAGTTGGTGTTCACCGGGTTCCTTTGACAGTCCCGGAAGGTAGTCAACTCTTCAAAATCCCCAAAATTGAATGGTTGGGGTTTCTCTCGTCCAGAACCACTTAGCCCCGCAGCAACCTTCAACGTTGGCCCGTCCAACTTAATCATTTTTCCTTTCACCACCGATTGCATGATGCCCTCATTGCTTGTGGCAAAACAGAGAAATAACCTGATCAGCTTAGGATAATAAGGGCCCTCTATTTCCAAAAACTTGCTCAGTTCTTGGTGCTCTAGAAGGGTTGGGAAACTGAAACCCTCATTCTTAAACCATTCAAGCTTAAGAGTCTTCGGAGGAATGATTCTCCGCCCAGCGTACCACTCAAAGTAGTATTCTTGAGTCTTCTCATCTGGAAACCACTTTGAAATCAGTTGCCCAGAGGGTAGAGGACGTTTGCTCCCCCTCACTTCAAGCTTCTTTGGTCTCTTTGATGAAGATGCCATTTGTGGGTATTGAAGAAGATGAAGAAAATGAGAGATTTGGGAGGGTTTAAGAGAGTTAGGGGTTTGTGTGTTGAGAGAAAATGAGAGAAAATGAGAGAAGAGAAGTTGTGGGAAACATTTTATGCCCTAGCAGTTCTGAGTGGGTGGTTTTAAGAGTTGGCGTGTAGATAACGGTTCAAACGCATCAGGAATTTCAAAAACCGCCCAGATAATCGATTATTTATGCAAATAATCGATTATTTGCATTAGCAAGAACTTTTAAAAACGTAATCTGATATGGATAATCGATTATTTTCAATATAATCGATTATTACAGAGAGTAATTTCTCCTAACACAGCCCAGATAATCGATTATTTCCAAAATAATCGATTATTCCAGTGACTTCTCAGATTCCACTTCTCAGATAATCGATTATTTCCCAAGATAATCGATTATTATAGTGACTCTTTAGATTCTTCTTGCCAGATAATCGATTATTCCCCAAATAATCGATTATTCCAGTGGCTCTTGGAATTCTTCATGTTCCAGATAATCGATTATTACCCAAATAATCGATTATTATCATGGGTTTACTTAAGATAATCGATTATATTTTTAAGATAATCGATTATTCCAGAGAAGTTTTGCTTCTCAGAGATTTTAACCTTTCAAAATACACCAAGTCTTATTTGCCACTTGAACTCTCTCTTATATATATATATATACATATATATATATATATATATATATCATTGCATCCTACATCTCTAACTATCACTCTCAAAGCATAATCAATTCAAGCATGATTCATTGATTATCCCTAATTCAATTCTCAATTGGTTGAATCTTTCCCTTGGTAGAGGTTTTGTAAAAATATCAGCTAGTTGTTTGCTAGTCTCTACAAACTCTACAACACAATCATTCCTTTGAACATGATCTTTCAAAAGTGGTGTCTTATCTCAATATGCTTTGTCCTAGAGTGCAAAATTGGATTCTTGGTCAAATTTATTGCACTTGTATTGTCACACCTTAAAGGAATTTTATTCAGCTCAACTCCATAATCTCTTAATTGTTGTTTCATCCAAAGAATTTGAGCACAACAACTTCCAGCAACTATATACTCAGTCTCAGCTGTACTTAAAGCAACACAAGCTTGCTTTTCGCTATGCCATGAAACAAGTGCACTACCTAGTAGGTGACAAGTTCCACTTGTGCTCTTTCTATCTAGTCTACACCCAGCATAGTCTGAATCTGAGTAGCCTATCAGACTTAGTGAGACACCCTTTGGATACCACAAACCTACATTGGTTGTACCTTTCAAATATTTAAGAATTCTCTTCACACTCTTCATGTGAGATTCTTTAGGATTAGCTTGAAATCTTGCACATAGGCACACAACAAACATTATATCAGGCCTACTTGCTGTCAAGTACAAGAGTGATCCAATAATGCCTCTATACTTTGAACTATCAACAACTATTCCTTTCTCATCTAAGTCAAGATTAAAATTATTTGATATAGGTGTGGCAGCCTCCTTACACCCTTCCATACCAAACTTTTTCAAAAGTTCATTGCAATACTTGCTTTGACTTATGAAAATTCCATCATGCATTTGTTTGATTTGTAACCCCAAAAAGAATGTAAGCTCTCCCATCATTGATATTTCAAATTCTCCTTGCATGGTTTTAACAAATTCTTTACAAAGAGAGGTATTTGTAGATCCAAACACAATATCATCCACATATATTTGTACATACATTGTATCATTTTTAAACTTCTTGACAAACAATGTATTATCCACCTTTCCTCTTTCATAGTCATTCTCAATCAAAAATTTGCTCAACCTGTCATACCATGATCTTGGAGCTTGCTTCAAGCCATAGAGTGCCTTTTTGAGCTTATACACATGATTAGGATTCTTAAAGTCCACAAAGCCTGGTGGTTGTTCAACATACACTTCCTCTTGTATCAACCCATTGAGGAAAACACTTTTCACATCCATTTGATAAAGCTTGAAATTCCTTATAGAAGAATAAGCAAGAAGTAATCTAATGGCTTCTATCCTTGCTACAGGGGCGAAAGTCTCATCATAGTCAATTCCCTCTTCTTGATTATACCCCATAGCCACTAGTCTTGCCTTATTTCTTAGAATTATCCCAGATTCATCAAGCTTATTTCTAAAAACCCACTTGGTTCCAATAATTGGATAATCTTTTGGTAATGGCACTAAATCCCAAACTTCATTCCTTTCAAACTGATTTAGTTCCTCTTGCATTGCCATTAACCAATGTTCATCTTTTAGTGCTTCATCAATGCTTTTAGGTTCAACTTGTGACACAAATGCCATAGTGTTGCAAATATTTTTAATAGCACTCCTAGTTGAAACTCCCTTACCAATATTTCCAATTATGTTATCCATTGATAAGTCTCTAGAAGTTTTCCATTCTTTGGGCAATTGTTCACATGTTTCCTTTGTTTTCTCATGTGATTCACTCTCCTTAAGCAAATCAGTCAAGTCTTCAATTTCAGTTTGCCTTGTCTCTTGTTTATTTGACTCATCAAACACCACATGGACAGATTCTTCTACAACTAGAGTTCTCTTGTTATAGATTCTATAAGCTTTACTATTTGTAGAGTATCCTAGAAAGATTGCCTCATCAGCCTTTGCATCAAACTTTCCAAGTTGCTCTTTCCCATTATTCAGCACATAACACTTACACCCAAACACTCTAAAGTATGAAATGTTAGGCTTCCTTCCATTGTAAATTTCATAGGGTGTTTTCTTTAATATAGGCCGAATCAGAACTTTGTTTAACACATGACAAGCTGTGTTAATAGCATCAGCCCAAAAATATTTTGGCAAGTTTGTTTCATTCAACATTATTCTAGCAAGTTCTTCTAAGGACCTATTTTTCCTCTCAACAACCCCATTTTGTTGAGGTGTCCTAGGTGCTGAGAAATTATGGTTTATACCATGTTCCTCACAGAATTTTTGAAACGTTATGTTTTGAAACTCACCTCCATGATCACTTCTTATAGAGGTGATGTTTGAACACTTCTCATTTTGAACAATCTTGGCAAATTTTCTAAAAGCATTAAAAGCATCATTTTTGTTTGCAAGAAACATAACCCATGTGTATCTTGAGTAGTCATCAACAATTACTAAACCATAGTAGTTTCCACCTAAGCTCATGGTTCTTGAAGGACCAAACAAATCCATGTGAATTAATTGCAAAGGTCTAGTTGTGGAAATCTGATTTTTGCTTTTAAAGCTAGCCTTCACTTGCTTTCCCTTTTGACAAGCATCACATAGTTTGTCCTTTCCAAACTTGAGTTTAGGTAAACCAATCACTAATTCTTTCCTACTCAACTTATTCAAATGGTCCATATGAATATGTGTAGCTCTCCTATGCCAAAGCCATATGTTTTCTTCTTGAGTTATTAAGCACTTAGTGTTTGAAATTGCTATAGAGTGTTCTAAGTCAAGCATGTATATATTGTCAATCCTTTTTCCTATGAATCTGATTTCTTTAGTCTTTTTATCACATATCAAGCAACATGTATTATCAAATTCAATTCTAAAACCTTTATCACATAGTTGACATATACTCAGCAAATTATGTTTCAAACCATCAACAATCAATACATTCTCAATCAATGTTTGAGAGAAGGGATTACCAACATTGCCATGGCCAAGAATTTTCCCTTTGTTGTTGTCACCATAGGTAACATACCCTTCATTTTTCAATTTCAGACTTGAGAATTTTGAAGGATCCCCAGTCATATGCCTTGAGCAGCCACTATCAAGATACCAAAGTAGATTTTTGGCCTCAAGAATTCCTACAACAAAGATTCAAAGAAAAAATTTAGGTACCCATGTGAAGGGTCCTTATAGGTTAGTTCTCAGCCTTTGACTCTTTTCAACCCAAACCATCTCTCCATTTGGAACTCCATATTTTCTAGAATAGCAGTTCCTAATTGTATGGCCTCTTTTACAGCAATAAAAACAAGTTGTTTGTCTAGAGAAATTGCTTTTAAATTTTCTAAAATTTTGATTTTTCTTAAAAGCTTCTTTCTTTGACTTAAATGACATGCTCATGCTTGGATTAAAACGAAGTCCACTCCTATCAAAAGTGTTTCTTTGTTTTCCCAAAAGAATGTTTAAGTTTGCATTTCCATTAGTGAACTTTGCAAGAGTGGATTTTAGATCATCATTTTCTTTCTCAAAGGTCTTGCAATGTTCACAAACATCTTTTGAGGAAGTGGAGTTTTCACAATGAGCTTCACTAAAGTTAAACATAGTTTGAAGATTTTCATGCTCACGCTTTAAATCCTCAAGCTCTTGTTCAGCTTTAATTAAAGTATTTTCATACCATTTTAGCTTGTTTTTCAACTTTGATTTTAAGGCTCCTAATTTGACAGCTTCTTCATGAATTTGTATAAAAGCTTCTTGGAGTTGATCATAATCCGGATTGGATTCAAGGTCAGAATCACTTACAATTGTGTCATGGTCAGCTCCGGCCATCAAGCACAAGTTGTTCTCTTCACATTCAGATTCATCACTTGTTGTGCTTGAGTCATTATCTTCCCAAGCAATGTAGGCTCTCTTCCCTTTTCCATTTCTCTTGCTTTTCTTCTCCTCTTGTTGCTTCTTCAAGAGGTTTGGACACTCAGCTTTCATGTGTCCCGGTTTTCCACATTCAAAGCAATTAAAGGAGGATGTGCTTGCTTCCTCTTTCTTGTTTGTCTTTTTATTAAATTTGTAGGGGGAATTTTTCTTTCTTCTCATGAATTTTCTGAACTTCTTCACCAGCAAATTGAAGTTCTCAGTCTCGGAATCATCGGAGCTTGATTCTTCACACACCTTTTTTCCTTTGGCAGATTTCAAGGCTTTCAATGACACTTCTTTGCCTTTCTTATCCTGCTGCTCATGTTCATCAAATATGTGCATCTTTTGCTCATGCTCTCTCAGCTTTCCAAAGAGAGTAGCTAGTGTCAAGGAGGTCAAATCCTTTGATTCTTCAATGGATGTCACCTTTGCTTGCCATGATCTGTCCAAGCATTACAACACTTTCAAATTCAGCTCTTCTTTCTCAAATTTCCTGCCAAGGTCAACAAGGTGATTTATCAAGTGTGTAAATCTCTTTTGAAAATCAGAAATAGATTCACCATTTTGCATTCTAAACAGCTCATATTCTCTTATGAGAGTATGTTTTCTTGATCTCTTTACATCACTTGTTCCTTCATGAGTGACTTGCAAAGTATCCCATATTTCTTTAGCAGATATGCATTGTGAAATTCTAAAAAATTCATCAATTGACAATGTAGATGTTATGATGTTTTTAGCTCTCGTATCATGTTGGGCTCTTTTCTTTTTCTCATCACTCCATTCACTCCAATGTTTTTCTTTAAGCTCATCACCATCTTTTTTCATAGGGATATGGGGTCCATTTTCTATAGCATCCCATACAGCAATATCAATAGCTTCAATGAAAATCCTCATCCTAATTTTCCAGTAGACATAGTTTTCACCATTGAAAACAGGAGGTCTATGAATAGACACACCCTCACCATAGGGTAGGTTGTTGTTGGCCATTTTTGAAATCTTGAATAACTCTCAAGAACCTTGCTCTAGATACTAATTGTTAGAAAAAAATGGCACAATCCAAGAGGGGGGGGTGAATTGGATTCTATGACCTTTTAAAAAATTATCAGAATATTTAGGATCTTTATTTCCCTTTAACTTTTCTAAGACTGAATTTTCAAATGAAGCTTCTTTAAAGACTTGTTATGAAAGTATGAATACAATATGCTTTCTTGATTACAAAACAATGAGGTTGAAATGCAATGCTCTAATTCAGATTAAACCATCAATATTCATACACACATGTTAATCAAGAATTATCTTCTTTAATGTTCAACCAAGAAATTACTCAAAGTAAAAGATAAGGTAGAAGAAGATTGCACAAGTCTTTTATACTGGTTCAGCCACTCCACATGTGACCTACATCCAGTCCTCAATCAGCACCTGATCAAGATTTTGTTCCACTATCTCAAGGAAGAAGGTTTACAAGCACACACATGCATATACTTCAGCACAAAAGATAACCACTTTCTTGACCCCAAGAAAGCACCCCTTGTAGAAACCCACTACAAGAAACCTTACCACTTGAGAAACCCTTCTCAAGATTTTACAAGTATTCACACAGAATAAAGGAACGAATTCACCTGGAATTCAAAAGCAAATCTTAATCTTCCCCTTTCAAGAATATGATGATGATGATGATCCTCTAACAAAGTTTTTCACAAACGTTTTTACTCTTGGATTTCACAAAGAAAACTCTCCAAGATAGTCACAAAGACTCCACAAAAACGCTTTTCTCAATTTGATTATCAGTTCTAACTCTTGTTTGAAGTTTCTAAAAGTTCAAACTATTTATAAAAGTCTCAGACCCAGATAATCGATTATTTTAAAGAATAATCGATTATTTTGTTCTTCAGGTTTTCTGGAAACCAACCAAGAACAATATAATCGATTATTTTTCTGGATAATCGATTATTCCAGAGAGTTATTCCTGGGATAATCGATTATTTTGGCAAATAATCGATTATTGCAGCAAGGCATCCCATTTTGCCTGTTGCTGGAATAATCGATTATATTTAACGATAATCGATTATTTTGAGTTAGTTTTCAAAACTTCGTTTTAAGCCTCAAAATAACTTTCTAACCTTTTTAACTCATCATCATATACTCTCTACTTAGCTTAGATATAGATTGTGCTCATGCACACAACATACACATCAAACTAAACAATTTATACACTAATTCTTATTACATAGCATTTTCTTTGACATTTTCTTTGACTTTGTTTTTGTGCTTCCAAGTTGTTGTTGTACACACATGTTGTGATCATCAAAACTCCTTTAAGCTTCAAGCTCTCCTAAGCTCAACACATGCAACCTTTGCCCTCCACTTGGGCCTAAGCCTTTCTAACACCAAAAATAGGTCCAATAGCCACAAAAATATGTCTAGGTTTTTGTTCCGACCCTAATCAAATACCTTAGCCCAAAAATAAAATCCTATGATCTAAAGCACCCCATAATACAAGGGTAAAATGGGAAATACAAAAGAAAATAAATCCTATGACTAAAATACCCAAAAATATAAGGGTAAAATTGGAAATACAAGTAAAATAGATCCTATGTCTAAGATACCCCAAAATACAAGGGTAAAAATGGAAAATCAAAGACAAGGGCAAAATAGGAATAAAAATAAATGCTATGCTAATAAAAACTTAGGAGCTAAGGTCCAAAAGAGGCCTCACTCCTCCTATGGTTTTTCAACACTAACCCATTCCTTTTGCTTCCTTCAATACATCACCTCTTGAACTTCTTGACCTTAGTGTTATTCCATCATTATGCCTCTACCATCACTACCTTAAAGGACTCCTATTGTTGTTATACATCTTGATTACTTGTAATTCATTTTAGTAGTGATTGTATTAGGATACTTTTGACTTTGTATTTTGGGTCATGTAGTATAGGTAATTTTGTCCTTGTATTACTTGAAGGTGTAATTAGTAGATTAGAGGAGGTGTTACTAGCAAAGTCTTGTTAGACTTGGGCTTGGATGGTCCAAATCTTTTCATGCCCCATAGGTTTGGACATCCACTTGCTATACAAGTGGTTGGACATCCAAACCATGCCAAGCTTGCCATCCAAGCTACAAATTAAGTCACATGACTTTGATAGTGACATCTTAATAACTTGTTAAAAGTAATCATTAGTCTAGTAGTTTTAATGATTAGGTTAGGTAGTTGGAGTTAACTTAAGCTAACTTAGGTTATTCTTAAACTAGGACTATGTTAGTGTGCTTCATAAGCTTCTAAACAACTAACTAGACTTGTAGACATTTAACTAGAGTTAGTTAGCTTAAGTACAAGATAGCTAACCATAGTTACACTTAACTATGGGTAGTCTAGCTTGCACCATAAGCCAACTAAACTCTATATATTGTAGTTTTGACCCATTTTGTACTAGTTTTTGAGCATTTTATGAAATGTCTGAGATTTCTCTCTAGAATTCTCTTTCTCAAAATCTTGATTCTCTCTTTGACTTTTTTTTCCTCTTATCCTCTTCCTAAAAGTGTGGTGAGATTTGAAGTGGTTTGTCTTCTTGCTTGAAGTGGCACTACTTGAAAAGAGTTTCTCACCTTTGAAGGTGTACCACGAGTTCTTCTTCTCCAAAGGAGTGTAGACCCCTAAAATTGTCCGGGTCGGAAATAAAGCTTGAAGACTCTCGAAGACTGAAGGAAGATCAGCCAGAAGGACTCCTGGAAGGCCCTAGGAGGGTTCTCTGTAGGTCTAGAGGTCTTAGAATAGCTTAAAAATAAGGAAGTGGAGGGAATGAAGCCCAATACGGCCGTACTAAACTTAATACGGCCGTATTGAAGCTTCAATATGGCCGCAGTGAACTCAATACGGCGTATTGAAGTTTCTGAAACTTCAATACGGCCGTACTGAAATCAATACGGCCGTATTGAAGCTTCAATACAGCCGCAGTGAACTCAATACGGCCTTATTGAAATTTCTGAGCTTCAATACGGCCGTATTGAACTCAATACGGCCGTATTGAAGCTCAGAAATTTCAATACGGCCGTATTGATTCTGTAGCCCGTATTGGGCCTGTTCCCTATAAATATGACGTCAATTGGACGTCATTTCACACTTTCACACTCAATTTTGACTCCCTCCTTGAGTATTCTGGGGTTTTTGAGCAGTATTCTGCCCTAGAAATCTCTCTGGGAGTCGATCCGACGAAGTTCTGGAATTCCGAGCACTTAGCTTGGAGATTCGAACCTAGTCGAAGGGAAATCCTCCGGATTTCCATAGTCAAAATTTTATAGGAGGGAGCGAGCGGGCTTGTAGAGCGAGGGAACGCCAAAAAGCTTCCCAGTTTTACGAAATATATAAAAGCACGCTTCAAAGGTTTCTTCTTAAAGTCCTTCCTTTTACTGCTTTCTGTGTGCATATTTAAACTGTCATCATGTAGATAGTTAATTTATAATTGCTTAGAATAAATAGGGGTAATTTAGTAATTTTACACTGTTATTTTAGAAATAATCTGTCATAGGGAACCCGAAAGGGGCGCTGTGGGGTGCTAACACCTTCCCCACGCGTAACCGACTCCCTTACCCAACTCTGGTTGTAATGGCCAAAGTTGATTTATAAAATCAATTGCCTTATCCCTTTTTCCAATGTTTTGAGTAAAACATTGGTGGCGACTCCAAAGAACCCTCCTTTTACGAAAACCGCTAATCCATGGAGGGTCCCGCTTGGGATTAACATGGATTGGTGAGACATTTAATAAATAAATTGGATAAGATCGACAAGGTCTCAGTTTGAGAACAAGTCGTTCTAATAATCCAATACATTTTCAAAACTAAAATAAAAGCGAGTTCGACCGTCTTCGCGACCGCCGAGGCCCGTTTGGGCCGGTGGCGACAGATGGCGACTCCACTGGGGAAGCCTCGAGAGTCAGTCCCATTTAGTGACAGATTATTTTTAACAAATAATAGTTAAAAATTACTTCATTACCCCTTGCTTGTATGATAACATGTTTATCTATTTGGCTTTAATAACTGTTGTATTTTTAAATTTACGCAATTGTTTGAAATAAAAACTGCACACAAACCTTTGCACACAACAGTTCCCTCTATACCCGGGGGCATGAGTGATTAACCATAGGGAGTGGATGTTAGTACGGCCGGTTGTCGAATGGGTCTATAGGTGCCCGTAGACCGTTGTCGGAAAACATCACTCAAGGTGATAACCATGAACTTGAGTCCGACGGTGCGTTGGAGCTTTCCATCGACCCACGACGAGAGGAATTGGGTCCCTATAATGGGGGCACCTTGGGGGCCTTGGACTGGTGAGAACAGTTAGAACCTACCTTGAATATGCACCATTTCTGCAGGATACCCCTACCTCGTGATTCGCTCGTGACTGTTCGTGGATGAGTGAATTGTTTGTGTAAATGCTTATGTGCAATTGTTTGTGCATTAATAAATAACCTCGTGATAAGGTCTAAAAATAATCCCCATGCATGAAAAAACATGACATGAGAGGAAAGACCATGTGTGAAAATATAATAAAAGTGAGGAGCATGTGCATCATTACCAATAAGATATCATGCATCCTCATAAACCATGCATTTTAGGTTCACCAATACTTCTTGACATGAGTAAAAGAGACCCATAATTATCGAGATTCTCCGTTGAGGAGAGATCATAAGTCAAGGAGGGTAGTAACACTCTGTTTTAAAAAGGCAGCGCCTTAAAAATGGAGGGTTATCAAGCTCATGTCAAGAGCGTATTCATGAATAAACTAATTAGATTAAAAAATTCATTTTAGAAAGTGGCTGGTCATCTCTCTGTCCTCACACGCGCAAAGAAGATCAAGAAAATGGAAGCATTGGAGGAGCAAAACAAAAAGCTCACAACCGAGCTTTCACAACTTAAAGACCAAATGGCGCAAATGATGGAACTCATGCGTCATCACAACATCCATGGATCTCATCACAGTGATCATGGGTCCCATCATGAGGGAGAGGAGGAAGAGCATGAAAAAGATCCTCCACACGCTGTACCCCTTGGGGCTGGAATTATGATTAAAGAGCCCGAAGTATCAAAGGAACAATTCCACGCCCTCGAGGATCGGCTAAGGGCTATGGAGGGGCATGATTTTGACATCAAGGATGCCGCCGACATGTGTTTAGTGAGGGACATCCAATTTCCTCCTAAATTTAAAGTGCCGAATTTCCCAAAGTACGTGGGATCGACTTGCCCCAAAAGTCATCTCACCATGTACTGTCGCAAGATGGCCGCATATGCCACAAATGAAAAGCTCTTGATCCACTGCTTTCAAGAGAGCTTAGCTGAAACTGCACTCAACTGGTATATGCAGCTAGATGGAAATCTAGTACATACATGGAGGCAGTTGGCCGACGCCTTTCTCAAGCGCTATAAATACAACATCGACCTAACACCCGATAGGTCAGAACTTCAAGCCTTGAGTAAGAAAAATGATGAATCTTTCAAGGCGTACGCCCAACGATGGAGGGAGTTGGCGGCACAGATAGAGCCCCCGCTGTCGGATAAGGAGACGGTGTCCTTATTCATCAACTCGTTGACTGGTCCCTATTACGATAAAATGATAGGGAACACAACGACACTCTTCTCGGACATCATCACCATTGGGGAGAGAGTGGAACAAGGACTTAAAAGTGGGAAGCTAGCAAAGCCCTCCCAATCATTCGAAGCTAAGAAGACCTTTGGGAAGAAGAAGGAGGAAGGAGTCAACGCCATAACCATTTCTTCATCTTCTTCCACTTCGAAGTCAGGAAGATCGCAATTCATCCCTGTGAAGAAGTTTGATAAACTTCCGACCACTTATAGCGATCTCCTGCCGAAGCTAGTAGAAGCCAAACTTCTAGCTCATGTTCCACCAAGGAAGATCGACCCACCTTACCCCGATTGGTACAAGCCACAAGACAAATATTTATACCATTCGGGGGCACCAGGGCATTCAACAGAGAGATGCCTAGCTCTCAAATACAAGGTCCAAAACCTTATTGATGCCGGGTGGGTCACCTTCGATTCGACAGCGCCCGACGTGAGCAAGAATCCTCTGCCAAAGCAGGAGTAGAGAGAAGAACAAGCCACGATAGGGCCCCTTCATATTTCTCTTTTAGGGACTCATGATCAGTACCCGAGATCATGAGAACCTTTTCATGTAAATAAGGGTTTTTGTACAGTTTTAATACATATCAATAAAGAGGCATTTTTCACATTATTCTCTTTTTTATTCTTTTCTCTCTTTCCTCATTAACATTAATAATTCTAAACCTAAACAGAACCAATAAAATAATTATGTCTGTAATTGTTCGCTCTGACCGGGATCCGAAGGTGAAAGGGTTGAGTTGGACAGTGATGAGGAAACCATTTCTCCGGATCTGCAAAGATTGCTAGATCAAGAAGCTCGTCAAGAGAAATTGGAGACTATAAATTTGGGGCATGGCCGAGAGATAAAAGAGGTCAACATTAGGACCCATACCAGTGATGAAATAAGGACACATGTTTCCGCTATGATTATAATAAAATCATTCTTCATTGCTTCTTTTCTTGCTTATAATAAAATTCTAAACCACATTATTTTTAACCCTGTTTGAATAAACATGAATGAGGTTAAAATCATCTTAATAATAATAAACCCACATCATTTTTATGTGGAGGTGTGTGTGACAACTTGGAGCACCTTCCCTTGGCCTCGACAAGTGCCATCATGAGTAAAAAGAAATCCTTCAAAATAAAAGAAGCTCGGCAGGAAACCCAAAAAGGGGATTGCGCAAAAATAAAAGCAAAAGACCCGCTAGGAATCCCACGAAAGGGTGACCTAGGCAAAAGTTAGGGTTACAAAAATAAACAAAAACAAAGGTCCGCTAAAACGCCACAAAAGGGTGTTTTAGGCAAAAAAAAAAGGACAATCAAAAAACAAAATAAATCCATGATGGTACCATGAACCGAATTCAAAAAGAAAGGTTCAAGGGAAGCTATCCAAGTTGTCAAATCACAACACGATTTTTTAACTTCATAAATGTTTAATCAAACAAGCCTAAACACATAAGCCCACCTTGGCCAAACATTCTTACAAAATCCATTTTTCAAAAATAAAATAATCCCCTCTAAAACACAAACTTTTGAAAAAATATCTTTCCCTTCTTTTCTCTCTTGTCCCAAAAGATTTTAGAATAATCTAGTGGAAGCATGGAGAAATAAATCATCACTGAAAATGGATCTAATCTGAATAATAAAATGGTGGAAGAACTGAGCCAAGAATTCAAGATCCAACACCACAACTCTTCCCCATATCGGCCAAAGATGAATGGGGCAGTCGAGGCAACCAAAAAGAACATCAAGAAAATAGTGCAAAAGATGGTTGTCTCATTTAAAGACTGACACGAGATGTTACCCTTTGCTCTTCATGATTATAGGACTTTAGGAGGCAATTCTACACGTCGAAGTCGAAAAACCTTATATAAGGGTAATCATGGAAGCAAAACTTTCCGAGGCAGAAAGGGTTCAAAGCCGACACGACCGGTTGAACCTTATCCCAGAGAAACGGCTGAACGCCATATGCCATGGTCAAACCTATCAGAGGAAGATCAAGAAGGCTTTTGACAAGAAAGTCCACCCTCGAGTCTACCATGAGGGAGAGTTGGCAATGAAGAAATTACTACCAACTCAAAAGGACAAAATCGGAAAGTGGGCCCTAAATCACGAAGGACCGTACATGGTAAAACGAGCTTTCTCAGGAGGAGCATTGATCCTCACAAACATGGATGGAGAAGAACTTCGATACTTAGTCAACACTGACGTGGTAAAGAAGTACTATGCTTGAAGACGTTGCTTGCATAGGCCCGCTAGGATGAAAACCCAAAAAGGGCGTCCTAGGCAAAAGTTAGGGCAAAATAAAAAGCCCGCCAGTACAAGGGTACTAGGCAAAACAACGGCAAAATCATCCCCGCTAGGATACGTCCTAGGCAAAAGTTAGGGGCAAAAGAATAAGATGTAAAAGCAAAGCAAGCAACGATCGCTTGAATCAAAAACCGAAAGGCGATTCAAGTGATTATCTTCTAGAAGCAAGCATCTTGCAGCATCTATACTCCTGGCTCAGGCCGAAGCAATTAGGGGAACGTAAAGAGCAACAATTACAGATATAATTGTTAAGCCCAATGTATATAGCCTACCCTGGCCAGCCATTCTTCAGAAATTTCCTTCTGTATATCTTTCTGTAAAAACACTTGCGAATATCAATAAAATATCTATTCATTTCTTTTCTCTCTTGACCATGTGATTATGCCTCTAAATTGATGTTTCAAAAATTGTACGAAACTCTCTTAATAATCGGTCAAATAAAAGAAAATTGGAGGGGTTCCTGTAAAATCCATAATCTCCTGCATAAAGGCTCACAAAAATACTCCCTCGCGTCAATGACAGAAAGTCCTCCAAGAAGAAGAGGATAGGGAGAGCCACTCACTTTTCTAAATAAATGAACAAAAATAAAAAAATTGTATTGCATTTGTGCATCACACACACATTAGTTGCACATTCAAAGACCTTATCATGAGGCAACCGCATAAAATAGAAAAATAGAAAATTGCTTGTGTATGACAGCAGCAAACAAAATGCAAAGATTCAAAAATCAACAGCGTCATACAGAATAACTGAGCCTGGAGAGGCTTGCCGAAAGAATACTCTCAGAATAACTGAGCCTGGAGAGGCTTGCCGAAAGAATACTCTCAGAATAACTGAGCCTGGAGAGGCTTGCCGAAAGAATACTCTCAGAATAATTGAGCCTGGAGAGGCTTGCCGAAAGAATACTCTCAGAATAACTGAGCCTGGAGAGGCTTGCCGAAAGAATACTCTCAGAATAACTGAGCCTGGAGAGGCTTGCCGAAAGAATACTCTCAGAATAACTGAGCCTGGAGAGGCTTGCCGAAATAATACTCTCTCAAAATAACTGAGCCTGGAGAGGCTTGCCGAAATAATACTCTCTCATAATAACTGAATTTAATTTCTTTAGCACTTTTAATTTCTGTACAGCAAAAGCCAAAAACATAAAAAAGGCAAAATACAGAAAAAGCCAAATCAGAAGAAAAGGCAAAATACAGAAAAAGCCGAAAATGAAAAAAAGGCAAGGATATAGAAAATCCAACAAACAGTTTGTACAGAATAACTAAGCCTGGAGAGGCTTACCAAAATAATACTCCACATCCTCCACAGCATGCAGAATAACTGAGCCTGGAGAGGCTCGCAGAAATAATACTCCCCAGAGGGAACCTCAGCTCAAGCTCACGGAAAAATCCCCAGCGAGAGCTATCAAAGCAAAATCGACGCAATCCCCAATGGAAGTGCGATCATCCAAACAGTATATACAAGTCAAAGGACTTAACACTTCCTCAGTGGAAGATAGCTCTCCGACTCAAAGCGCTGAGTGAGGCTAAGCCTGCAGAGGCTTCCTAAATAATACTCTGGGATACATAAGATCCCTCATTCCCCAATCGCCTACTCAGAGGCATCCCTGCAAAAGGAGAAAAATCAAAAAAAAATATCAATAAATATTCCCCAAGCGGAATCCGGCACTCAGCCGAACACTGAACCCCAATTCCTCAGTCGCCTACATAAGAGGCACTCCTTCAAAAGGAAAAATCATAAAAAGATCAATAATCATTCCCCAAGTGGAATCCGGCTCTCAGCCTATCATTGAACATCAAGATGATCTGCCTAACAGAAGAGGCCAATCACAAACCAATGACAAAATCCCCTGGCGGATAACAGCCTACACAGAGGCAACAAAATCCAAAAATTAAAAAGAGTTACCCGAATAAGGATAACCGGGATACTCCACCAACGTCCAAAGGACGTCAGCCAATCATAAGGCACTGCTCATCTCAGAAAGAGCATCTTCGTGTCTACACCCCAAGGAAACAGAAATTCCTCAATGGGCGCCAACTACTCAATGGAAAGTTGGGACACAAGAACCTATGAGTAACTGCACATCCCCTAGACGGATCCCTGCGTTATCCAGCCCTCAGTGGCACAAAAATCAAAAACAATCGTCGAAACAGCATCGTGGACTGTGGAGACAAAATCAACATCCAGAATCCCCAGCGGATAACAGCCTACACAGAGGCAGCAAAAATCAGAAAATCAAAAAGAGATACCCGAATAAGGATGAACCGGGATACTCCACCAACGTCAAAGGACGTCAGCCAAACATAAGGCATCGCTCAACTCAGAGAGAAAGAGCATCTGTGTCTACACCCCAAGGAGTCAGAAATTCCCCATGGGTACCAACAATGCAATGCAAGTTGGGGCACAGGAACCTGCGAATGACTGCACATCCCCTAGACGGATCCCTGCGTTATCCAGCCCTCAGTGGCACAAAATCAGAAAAAACCGTCGAAGCAGCATCGTGGACTGTGGAGACAAAATCATCTCAAAGCCTAAAAGGCAATACTCAGCTACCCAGTTGTCGAGAGCACCGAGGTATGCACAAGTCTGGAGAGACGGTACTCAAACAAAGTCTGGAGAGACGGTACTCAAACAAGGTCTGGAGAGACAGTACTCAAACAAGGTCTGGAGAGACGGTACTCAAACAAGGTCTGGAGAGACGGTACTCAAACAAGGTCTGGAGAGACAGTACTCAAACAAGGTCTGGAGAGACGATACTCAAACAAAGTCTGGAGAGACGATACTCAAACAAAGTCTGGAGAGACGATACTCAAACAAAGTCTGGAGAGACGATACTCAAACAAAGTCTGGAGAGACGATACTCAAACAAAGTCTGGAGAGACGATACTCAAACAAAGTCTGGAGAGACGGTACTCAGACAAAGTCTGGAGAGACAATACTCAAACAAGGTCTGGAGAGACAGTACTCAAGGTCTGGAGAGACAGTACTCAAGGTCTGGAGAGACAATACTCAGCCATCAGCGTCGTCAGAAGCACGTTGGTGTTAAACTTAGCTACCAAGGTTGTCAGAAGCGCCGAGGTATGCAACAACCTGGAGAGGCTACTCAACAATTTTCCACCGGAAGACATTACAAGTCAGAAGGTCGGCACATCACCCGGACAATTGGGTCAACTCCTTTACTTGTCAGCCGGTACACCAAAAGGCCGTCCGACTAAGTAAAGGGGGGGCAGCTGTAGACCCCTAAAATTGTCCGGGTCGGAAATAAAGCTTGAAGACTCTCGAAGACTGAAGGAAGATCAGCCAGAAGGACTCCTGGAAGGCCCTAGGAGGGTTCTCTGTAGGTCTAGAGGTCTTAGAATAGCTTAAAAATAAGGAAGTGGAGGGAATGAAGCCCAATACGGCCGTACTAAACTTAATACGGCCGTATTGAAGCTTCAATATGGCCGCAGTGAACTCAATACGGTGTATTGAAGTTTCTGAAACTTCAATACGGCCGTACTGAAATCAATACGGCCGTATTGAAGCTTCAATACAGCCGCAGTGAACTCAATACGGCCTTATTGAAATTTCTGAGCTTCAATACGGCCGTATTGAACTCAATACGGCCGTATTGAAGTTCAAAAATTTCAATACGGCCGTATTGATTCTGTAGCCCGTATTGGGCCTGTTCCCTATAAATATGACGTCAATTGGACGTCATTTCACACTTTCACACTCAATTTTGACTCCCTCCTTGAGTATTCTGGGGTTTTTGAGCAGTATTCTGCCCTAGAAATCTCTCTGGGAGTCGATCCGACGAAGTTCTGGAATTCCGAGCACTTAGCTTGGAGATTCGAACCTAGTCGAAGGGAAATCCTCCGGATTTCCATAGTCAAAATTTTATAGGAGGGAGCGAGCGGGCTTGTAGAGCGAGGGAACGCCAAAAAGCTTCCCAGTTTTACGAAATATATAAAAGCACGCTTCAAAGGTTTCTTCTTAAAGTCCTTCCTTTTACTGCTTTCTGTGTGCATATTTAAACTGTCATCATGTAGATAGTTAATTTATAATTGCTTAGAATAAATAGGGGTAATTTAGTAATTTTACACTGTTATTTTAGAAATAATCTGTCATAGGGAACCCGAAAGGGGCGCTGTGGGGTGCTAACACCTTCCCCACGCGTAACCGACTCCCTTACCCAACTCTGGTTGTAATGGCCAAAGTTGATTTATAAAATCAATTGCCTTATCCCTTTTTCCAATGTTTTGAGTAAAACATTGGTGGCGACTCCAAAGAACCCTCCTTTTACGAAAACCGCTAATCCATGGAGGGTCCCACTTGGGATTAACATGGATTGGTGAGACATTTAATAAATAAATTGGATAAGATCGACAAGGTCTCAGTTTGAGAACAAGTCGTTCTAATAATCCAATACATTTTCAAAACTAAAATAAAAGCGAGTTCGACCGTCTTCGCGACCGCCGAGGCCCGTTTGGGCCGGTGGCGACAAGGAGACCACTTTGAAGCTTAATAAGTGTCAAGAAGTCAAAGATCTAGGAAGAAGCTTGAAGGAGAAGCTACATCAATCAAGTTCCTCCTTGAGGTTTCCATCATTTGGTATCACGAGCAAGGTCTTCTTGGTAAACACTCTCCTTAAGCTTCCTTTCATTTTTGTTCGGTCAAATCAAGTTGTTTTGTGTATTTGTTTGGGTAGAATGTATTGTTCTTGATTGTATAATAATTTGTATGGATTAGAATTATTCTTGTGTCATAACTATAAACCTATAGAACAATTCACTTTGTCTTGATTTTTTTTGTTCATTCATCAATCTATATATAGACTAGTTTTCTTGTGTGCCTTTATCTTAATCTTGTTATTGCATTTTTAATGTTTTAGGATTGCTTATATTTTGTTTGTTTCATTGATATATTTGGTAAAAAAAATCTACAAAGCAAAACAAGTAGTTAAATGCATTTTCAATTTCTTAATCCTTCTAGTTTTATCTAGTTGTCTTGTTTAGTCCTTCACTTGTCATTCTTTCATTTGTCATTACTTCTCTTGTGTTCCTTTTTTCTTTTGAAATCTATAAACATTAGTCTTTGTTTTGAGTGGTAAAATTTCTGGCTACACATATTAATACTTGTAGAAGTGATCATTGAATGATTCCTATACATGTTACTAGATCTAACATGTTCTAGTGTCACATTTTATGAACTTCACTTGCTAACTCTTACTTAGAAACTTAGTGCTAGAAGTTCTTTAGTCTTTTATGCTTTATTTGAGATATACAATAAGTTTAGGGAGTATAAAAAGAAAATTAAAGAAAGTGTACAAAAAAGAGAACAAACTTGAAGCAAAAGTAGCTATTAGTAACCTAGAAACTTATCTAGTACACTTACACTTCCTATACCACTTTCCACCACTTGTAAACTTCTTTAATTCATTTTTAGGCCTCTATTTAGTGCTCATATTCAGTGTAAAAAAAAAAAGAAAGAAAAGAAAGAGCCAAGAAGACAACCAAATGAAAAAGAAACAAAAGCGAAAGCTAGAAAAACAAAAGTATAAAACAAAGAAAGTTTAGGGCACTTGGCCTTGTGAATTTTTTGTGTGTATTTTTTTCCTTTGGTTTACTCTCTGTTCAATGGCTGGAAATACATTAAAATCCCTCAAAATTTTAGCACAAATGTTTGTTTCATTTTTTAATAAACTCTAGTGTTATTTCAAGAACTATTCCTTTAAAAGCTAGTATTGAAATTGTGCCTTACTTTCTAGATTTGTGTCTTTTTGTGTTCTTTAAGTTTGTCACATATATTATCATTTGAGTTTAGCCTTCTCTAATTGTGATGGCAACTTCTAGTGAAGAAGATTGGTGTTCTTCACTCTTGAGTTGCTCGACCTTTGATCACTTCGTTGAGGAGATTAGATGAAGATCTAATCACGAAGATGAAGAAAAGAATGAGAGAAGCAAAGGAATCCGGAAGAACCTTTTCCAAGGGAGCAAAAGATTGCTCACAATTTGACCTAATTCCTAGAGGAAGTTCTAAGAACCTATTCGGCCAAGTGACTTTGAAGGGGGAAAAGTTGCTGAATAATGTTCAGAATTCTCATAAAATGTTCAAAGTGATTACACAATGAAGGAACTAAGCATATATAGGCAAAGAAATCAAGAAAGTGGTGCCAACTCCAAAGGCACAAAAGTGGCGCCAAAATTTGAATTCAAATTTGAATTTGAATTCAAATTTTGAATGTCCACTTTGGCTTCCCATGTGCAGCCCCTCCTTCTAGAAACCTTAATTACATTTAAGTGTAATTTAGGGTTCATTTGAGTGATCACATGTGCAGCCCCCTTTGGCACAAAACATGTGACTCAAATGCAACTCTAATTACTCCTAAATGTAATTAGTGTTCTACGATTTATGCCTAATACTTATTCCTTTTAAATTCCTATTTTAATGGCCTAAATACAATGGCGAAACATATACAAATAAAAGGAAATAATAAAAGAAACAAAATGAGCCCAATATTGGATACTAAAAGCCCAAAGGCCCATGAAGCCCAAAACTAGGCCCAATAAGCCTATGGCCCAAAATGCTATCCTAAATGGTCCAAAATACAAGATCAAAATATATGAAACCTACACTAACATGATGTATATAAAACATAAGCAAATAGCTATAACAAGATATGGCCCATGTGAAGCTCAACATGGGCCTTCCAAGCCCATCGGGCCCATTGGGCCTTGACTGGTTCAAACCTTCATGTCTAGCCCATTCCTCTTGGCTCCTTCAATGTGTCACCCCTTGCCTTCCTGGGCAGGATTCCATCATTCCCTCCCTCTTGAAAAGGATTTGTCCTCAAATCATGAGGATTTCTATGATAAACATCATCACCTATAATAATAAAATACCATGCATGAGAGGTGACATGTTCAATGGGTGAAAATGAAGGATATATCCTTAGATGAATCATCTTAGCAAAGAAATTTACACTAAAAACACTAGACTCTCTAAAGATAGAGATAGGATCCTTAACTAAGCAAAGTCTATGTGTGTAGCTAAAACCTATAAATGTAATGAAACTAAGACTATAGCAATTGAAAGAGTTATCTCTAAAAACTAAAAAATCTTGCCTAAGGTTCCCTAAATGGTGTCCTAGGCATGCCCTAAAAGACAATACTAGAAGAAAACTTCCTAAACAATTTTGTATCATATTGTTTGTTAGATAATTATAAAAAATAATGTCCCATGGAGTCTTGAAAACTCATATAAACTATTTTTGTCTTGTAGGGAAGGAGGCAACTTAACTTCAAATAAACATGAACTTCCCATAAGATCAGAAATAGAATATGAAACATTACAAAATGTATCTATCAAACAATATTTTCCAAAATTTGGATGCTTTATTAGACCAACTAAGGTAGAAGAAGTCCTAAAGAGAGGAGGGTTATCTTCCTTGGGCACCTCCAAAGAAGTAGCACAAGAAGTAGAACTAAGTGTAGTCCACTTCTTCTTCACTACATCTTGAAGTTGAGTCTTTTTCTTTTAAGATATTTTGTTCTAGAATCTCTACTTCATGACTAGTGGTAGCATAAGGGTAAGAGTTCAGGACTGTGTGTAGGAAGAGAGTATTTTCGAAATGGTTTTTAGTGATAGAACAACTTTCTTCACTTACAAGTCCTTTAGAGGAGATATTTTCCTCCTTACTCTTCCCTAAGAGACATGCCTTTTTTATTTCTTTTTCCCTTGTTTTTCTCAATTTTATTTTTGCTAAAAGTTTTTCTTCCTTTTTTTTAAGAATGTGAATTTCTTCCTCTAAATTTGCAAGTCGTGCTTTTCTTTCAAGTTTTTCTTTTTCTCTTATTAACACTTCTTGCTTTGTCCAAAGTGTTAATGATTTAAGCTCTTGAGTAGGATGTGAAAAACTTTTTGGAGAGCTTGAGTCACTACCACTTGAGGAATGTTTTCTCATGATTAAACAAAAACTTTTTTTTATATGCTATGCAAAAAAGAAAATATTTTTGGTCTTTTCTAGGGATAAGACTAGCACTTGGAAGTCTAAGTGTACAAATTGCACTATCAAGGGAGGTGAGCTACTAAGAGCCACTTAATAACCAAGCCTTTTCAAGTGGAAATCACTAAACTTCCTTATGGTAATCTCAATTCCACAAAAGCGTTTCACAAATGTTTAATGATTTATGAATTTCACAAGTGTTCTTGAATTCAACTAAACATGAGCAATTTAAGTTCTACACATACTAGTTGAATTAACAAAGCAAAGAAATCACCCCAATGAAAGCAAAATTCAAAAGAGAAAATGTTAAGCAACTAGTCGGATTTACCTAAGTGGAAGCTTGAAACATATGAAATTTCCAAGCCACTTCCACTAGTACTACACGTGATTGATCTTTAAGGGATTAGATATACCTGACCAGCTTCTTAATACTCCCTCCAAGCTTTTACAATTTGAATGAATTTAAAGAAAACTGCAACGAAAATTAAACTAGACTAAGAACATCAAATTTAGCAACCGATTTGCATCAACTAGTGACGGATTTGCAACAAATTGTTCAATTCCAATCCGTCACTACTTTAGGTGTCCTCCTTTGAAGATCATGACCTGCACAAATAACAAACTAAATCCAGAAGTTATAGGTCTCCTCACAATGGCAAGGAAAGATCACTCTTGTGAAGGATGTTTAGAAGGTTTTAGGAAAAACAAATGTTGAATGTCCTCCAAAACCGCCTAGCCTTAGAGCTCTTGTCCTTCCTCTAGGATTTGTGAGTCAATGTTTGTTCCTTTTGCAAAAGTTTGATGCAACTTCAATCCAAGAGTCCAAGAAGAAAACAGAAAATGCACAATTAGAAAAGCTAAACCAATTAGGAGTTATAATATGACAAACTTAAAGAATTCCAATCAAGACTAAAAGACTAAAAAATTAAGACACACCTAAAGGTTGGCACTCAAAATGGAAATTCCTAGATTAGCTCTAGATTAGATTAACAAAGCCAAAATTAAACAAAATAAGAATTAAAAGGTGATTAATAACAAGAGAATCCGGTTCAATTTGAAGTGGCAAACAACAATGTTTTAGGTTACTCCTTTGGCTTTTTCTACTTGAACTTTTTTTTTTAATCTTTTCTTTTCCAATTAGTTTCTTGAATCTTTAAGAAATATACTGCCTTTTTCCATAATTGTTTTCCAGCCACTATATATCACACATCAAATGCGAATTGATTTCACAAAAAATTTCAGCCAAAAGTAGTTTCAAAGGTGTAATAATTTTGGTGCATTTCCTTGATCATTCACTTGTTTGTTTCAAATTTCTAATTCAATCTTTCTTATCAATATTGTTCTGTTTTGCCTCTGTTTTTCCAGCAATATTCCAGATCCAAATCACCAAATACATGCACCAAAATTGAACTACTATACTAGCCAAAATTTTAAGAGATGTGATCACAATTTTTTTTAAGACAAATTTTCTTGGAATCAAAATAAAATACAAACATCAAGACATAATGGAAACCTAACTCTAAGAATTCACCAATGATCTAATGATGAATATGAACTGAATCATGTAAAATTGAAAAGCACATAAGCAAGGTACAAAAACAAGCTCTCGGCCAAAGCTAAAAAGGATCAAAACATAATTCAAATTGAAAATTGGCTAAACTAAGCACATCTTGAATTTTTGACAAAGAAATGAATAAACATGACTTCTAGACAACAATTAGGATTCAAAAATCAAAGATCACATTCAATTCAAACACAATGACCGAATCAAATACAAGATCAAGACTCAAACAATCAAAACCAGACAAGGTAGAATCATAGACTTCTAGTGATTGTGGAATGAACACAAATACAATCACTCAATTGGATATATCAAATTTTGAGTAGAAGAATTAGATCCAACAGCAAAAACACCAAGAGACAATTAAAGACACAAAAACAAAATTTCAATCGGTGAAAGTCAAGCACATAACCTCAAGTGACGAACCTAAGCTCTTGATACCAAAAATGATGGCAACTTCTAGTGAAGAAGATTGGTGTTCTTCACTCTTGAGTTGCTCGGCCTTTGATCACTTCCTTGAGGAGATTAGATGAAGATCTAATCACGGAGATGAAGAGAAGAATGAGAGAAGCAAAGGAATCCGGAAGCCCCTTTGCCAAGGGAGCAAAAGATTGCTCACAATTTGACCTAATTCCTAGAAGAAGTTCTAAGAACCTATTCGGCCAAGTGACTTTGAAGGGGGAGAAGTTGCTGAATAATGTTCAGAATTCTCATAAAATGTTCAAAGTGATTACACAATGAAGGAACTAAGCATATATAGGCAAAGAAATCAAGAAAGTGGTGCCAACTCCAAAGGCACAAAAGTGGCGCCAAAATTTGAATTCAAATTTGAATTTGAATTCAAATTTTGAACGTCCACTTTGGCTTCCCATGTGCAGCCCCTCCTTCTAGAAACCTTAATTACATTTAAGTGTAATTTAGGATTCGTTTGAGTGATCACATGTGCAGCCCCCTTTGGCACAAAACATGTGACTCAAATGCAACTCTAATTACTCCTAAATGTAATTAGACTTCTATGATTTATGCCTAATACTTATTCCTTTTAAATTCCTATTCTAATGGCCTAAATAAAATGGCCAAACATATACAAATAAAAGTAAATAATAAAAGAAACAAAATGAGCCCAATATTGGGTACCAAAAGCCCAAAGGCCCATGAAGCCCAAAACTAGGCCCAATAAGCCTATGGCCCAAAATGCTATCCTAAATGGTCCAAAATACAAGACCAAAATATATGAAACCTACACTAACATGATGTATACAAAACATAATCAAATAGCTATAACAAGATATGGCCCATGTGAAGCTCAACTTGGGCCTTCCAAGCCCATCGGGCCCATTGGGCCTTGACTGGCCCAAACCTTCATGTCTAGCCCATTCCTCTTGACTCCTTCAATGTGTCACCCCTTGCCTTCCTAGGCAGGATTCCATCAAATTGTTATTTTTAGTCTTCATTTTATTGGCTTCCACTCTCTCTTATTGGGTGTTAACTCTTGGTGTTGATAGGTTCACTTTGAAGTTATCGCACTTGGAAATAAATTGATAATTGAGATATATTGAAACCATTTAAAAAGAGGCTGAAACTTTTAGGAGATTGAGATACCTAAAATCTTAAATGAAACACTTTGGGGAGGCTAAATTATGTGTTCATCTTGCAGGAAAAAAATTTGAAGAAAGGAAACTAACAACATAATTAGAGACGGAAACTTTTCATTGCAAGCAAATCCATCACAAAATCTGTCTCCAAATCTGTCACTAAATTCGTTTCCAATTGTTTGAATTGTATTTCATTTGTATTTCATTTATTTTCATTGTGGATCAGTGACAAATCCAAAAATTTTAAGTAATGGAGACAATATTCATATACAAATTTGTCGTAATAAATATATAATTTTACATTTTTCAGAATAAAAATATATTTTTTAATTATTCTATACAAGATTTCATATTCTAAAAATATTGAACAATTTTCTCATTTTCAACATCTTCAAAATTATTTTCTTTGTATAAGTAACAAAGTCATCATTTGACCATTTATTTCTCACATTAAAACTTTGTCTTTTTAAATAAAGTATAGTATGAACTTGGATAAATTATTATCTTTTGACTAAGTTTACTTGATTATAATTAACATGACACACCACACGTGTGCACACACACATATGAGTTTGCTAATTTATAACTACTTGTTTTTTTAAAAAGAAAAACGCTAGCAAGTTACATCTAGATGTATTTTAAAAAATCTTATAATTATAACTTGCTAACATACTTTTTTTAAAAAAGAAGAGGATGTATGTTAACAAGTCCCACATACATTTGATAACTTACATCCCTTTATTTTTAAGAAAAATTAAGTTATCAAGTTACACTTATATGCACTTTTTTTTTTTTGAAAAAGGAAAAATAGTTCCAAAATAATATATTGATTTTAACATTTTTTTACAACATAAAACACAAAAGGTACTAGGGTACTTAATTTTTAACATGATAAGTAATATATTTTATGATAACATGTATATAAAAAATAATTGACATAAAAAAACTTAATAGGGGCGTTTGCCCCCACTTCCACCAAGGTGGATTCGTCCCTTTTGTGGATTAATGTCTTTTCATTTCTTTATTTTCTTAAACTTGTACTTGACCTTTAGGAGTGTTTTGAGAAGCCTTTAGTGTTCTCCAACCTTTCCTAGGTATTATTAGTGAAACTTAATATTCATTAGTACTTATGGAAGTGTCCTATGGGGCTCCAAGTGTCACTTAGGCTTCCGCTAGAGACATGCCTAGTTTACTTGCTTTCTAGAAACATTTAGTACTTGTGGAAGTGTTCTAAGGGGGTTCTAAGTGCCACTTAGACTTCCACCCTAGGGATTTCGACTACTATATGCTTTTACTTCCTTTCTTTTATTGCTTTATTCATTAGTTTAATTTCCAATACATTTAGGAATGTTTCCAAGTTTGTTTAGAAGGCTCCCTTGCCTATTAGGGGTTGGTGCACACACACTAATAGTTTTTATGAAAATCTTTATCACTTCTTCAATCTTTGCTTCTATTTGCAAACCTCGTAAAAACCTTTTCAAGCAAAGATGAGTGATCATTCTAGGCATAGTAATGAAGTTAGATGAAAAACACATAGAAGGGGGGTTGACTATGTGTGTGTGTGAACAAAGGAGTTTTAAAAATGTTTTCACAAGAAGACTCTTTTTTGTCCAGTAAAATAGTATTCGTGAATGCTAAATTGAAACTGCCTAGGATTGGTTTAACAAAATCATTTTGCATCTAGAAGTTTCATCGTCTGCTTAGAGAAAATACTTCTTAAACGAAAATCGTTCTTTAGGGTAACAAGTTGAAGTATGGTTTTCATCTGAAGATAGTTTTAATAGACGACAAGCATTGGACGAAGTTTTCAGTATATTAAATCAACCAAATAAAGTGCGTCTAAAACATTAAAGTGTAGTGCAAGTATTTTTATACTGGTTCACTCAAACTGAGCTACGTCCAGTCTCCTTCAAATGAAAGGTTCCACTAGATGTTCAATGAAGTACAAGTATTGTTTATTCAACCTCTTCAGGCTCGCAGTGAGTATTGTAGACCACCTAGGTCACGACCACTCTTGGTCCCAAGTATTATCAACCACTCTTGGCTCGTCAACTTCACTAGCTGACGCTAGTATTCTTTAATCAGCCACTTCTAGCTCTCAATGAGTATTCTCGACCAACTCCTGGCCCGTCAACTTCACTCATTGATGCTAGTATTCTTTGATCAGCCACTTCTGGCTCCTAATGAGTATTCTCGACCAACTCCTGGCCCATCAACTTCACACATTGACGCTAGTATTCTTTGTTAAGCCACTTCTGGCTCCCAGTGAGTATTCTTTGATAAGCCTTTCTAGGCTTTACAAGTATTTTTTCCCTAGCCTCTTCAAGCTTTACAAAAGATGATTAGACAAGTTTGGTTTGAGTGTTTGTGCTATTTTCATAGAGAGGATACATAAGTTGGTACACTCACTAAGGTATGAAACAGTTTTTACAACGATTGAGTGTTTGGTTTACTCTCATAGAGAGGATACATAAGTTGAATACACTCACTAAGGTTCATGTTCCTAAGATACACACATGGAACTCCTTAGTCTACAGAGATAACTATACTATGGTACATTTGACTCTATACGCTCTATCTTTGGTTTCGTTGCTTCGTGGGCTTGATATCACTTTTGTTAAAAATGCAAAAGCCAAAACTTTCAAGTTTTGAGATAGTGATATATATATTGTCTTGTAGAATTTGCCCGTTGCAAGTGTCCGTTGAAGCAGATATAGTCGTTCATGATTGGTTTGATCTTTCATTTAATGTTCAAGATTTTGCATTAAATGTTATTTCCTGTTTATAGACCTTGTGTGAAGTCTTATTTGCCTTGTTAGCAGCTGTGTCTGAAATTAGCAGAGACCTAAGAACATTTTTGTCCTTTTTCGGTTATGTAGTTATAGAGTGTTGTCGTTATCTGAAAAAATGATGTACTTTTTCTAACACATGCATGCTTTTGCTTTTCGTGCTTTTCTTCTTTTTCTTTCATCACGCTATCATGTTGAGAGCATTTAAGTGATTATAGACGATGCCTTGATTGGTCCTTTGAGACTTGATTCTTTAGGTACTTGCGAGACAATCTTCGTCTGCGTCTGTTAGTCCTATGCGTCTTAGTTTGTGATTTTCGTCTAAGCATTTGAGTTTAATGCTTTGACTTTCTTTTTATCTGGTCAACGTTACAAATGGACAAACTTTGTTTTTGTTTGAAATATCTTTCAGTCTATGCTATCCTTCGTCTTGTGCGTAGTTGACTTTCTTTTGATCTTTGACTCATGCTTCATCTAATTTCTTATGTTGCACTGGAAATTTTCCTTGACACACTTTCGTCTGATATTAGACTCATAGTCGTCTAGTGCACATATTATACTTTGTCTATTCAATTAGCTTGATTTTTTTGATTCTCATGATGTGCCTTTCCTTGACTGTTCTTTTATCAGAGTTGGCCATCTGGTTTCATTTGATGTTTAACCCATCTTTGTCTTGTTCCAGATTTAGCCCTGTTCTGGCTTTTCATCTGATACTTCAAGGTTTTGACTTGTAGTAGGCCTCGTCTAGTATTTGTTGAATGTTCTTTTGTTTTTTTTTCAGACCTGATCTTGTTGCTTGACCAACCATCTTTAGATTTTCTTGTTTGGTTTGTCTAGGCTTTGTAGATCTTGTATTTAATGCATTTGATCTTACATTAAGAATCTGTGTTACATGAAGTCTTTTGTACCGTTTGTTTACTTCTATGACTGACTTCAATCATGACCTAGGCATATATGTACTTTCCTGGCATTGTAGTTGTAGAAGTGTTGTCTTTTACTGACTGGTAGGTGTACTTGCTCTGAGACATGCAACTTTGACTTGTGGATAAGCGCTAGTCAATTTTTATCTTTTCTCTTCTCCTATTTTTGATGACTTCATGTATTCTTCTGAGAGTGTGGATGATAAGTAGTACTTCTCGTTGTGATTTAGTAGACTTCAGACGCAATCCATCATTCTTCGTTTTTGTCTGTATATTTGAGTCTTCATCTAAAAGATAGACTTTGACTTTTTCTTTCGTCTGGTCAGCTTTGCAAACTTTTAACTCCATCTAGAATGCTTTGATTTAGATTTGTCCATCGTCTGTGGTCTTGTATTATCTGAGGCTTCATTATTTTCCTTCTTGTGCTGGACTTGATTTCGTTTTATCTCTTCATCTAATGTCTTCTAGCTTTTACCCTTTATCTTTGTTGATCGTGCTCTGTTCTGTATTTTGCATTGTGTCTATGTTGGGAAAGAAGGATTAAATTTGCTATAATGTAAGGTTTGTAGTTTGTGGGTAGCTTTGTCTTGTGTATATCCTTCTTTTGATCAGACTTCATCCAGTGCTTAGCTCATTTTGTCTTGGTTCTGGTGTAAAAGGTGCTACATGCATATTCTCTATTTTTCAACTTGCCTGTACTTATGTTTTTCTAAAACACTAACACATTTGTTAGGAATAACAATATGCATTATATTTGTCTCATTCAAAACCTTATTGGGAATCGCTTCGTCTGACTTAAGAGGTAATGTGCATGGTTGTAACTCTCATAGTGATAGGAGCTCTATTAAAGAAGAACTTAGGAAATTAAAAGAATATATTAGGAAAAAGGAATAGGAAAATATAAAGAAAGAAGAAGAAAATAGAAAGAAAGAAGAAGAAAATAGAAAAAATAATGAGGCCCTTAGAGAGATGTTGGCCAAGCTTATGGTTAGTCATGGTGAGTCTAGTAAACCCAAGAGGGATGGGGAAAGGACTTCTAGGCCTAAAAAAGGACTCCTTAAATCAAATATATATCCAATAGGTCCTAATTAACTACATAAATGAGAGTCAAAAATCCAAAGCTACAAGTTAATTCCCAAAAACTACAAGCTGAGCATATTCATTCATTCAATGAATTTATATAATAATACCAACACAATCTTTGTTAAGGAGAACCCAAGGATATGTCTGCCTACTCAATCTACCCATCTTGTTAATTTATACTTTTCACCATTTATTTTACCCAATGAAATAATATAGATCACATGCATATGCACTAACCAATCAACCAATTTTAATGCCAAATCCTTCTTCAACAAAATAGACTTCTAAATTGGGTATGAATACAACACTTCAAGATAAGTCTACAATGCAAGGGCAAATAAATGAAGATATATACTTACAGATTGATTCAAAGACTAGAAAAATGATTGATAACATTTATCCTCCCACTAGTGCAAAAACTAGTTTTAAAATCGAGGTTTTAAGATTGGTTAAAAGGTGACCGATCTTAATAGTGACGCAGTGACAATTTTGTAAATAATGTGAACACTTTTAAGATCGGTTAAATTTTAACTGATCTTAAAAATACTTTTAAAATCATATATTTTATGACCAATCTTAAAAGGTATGTCTGACACAACTTTTAAGATCGGTTACAAAAGAACCAATCTTAAAAGTGGTATACAAGATCGCTTCTTTTAATACCCGATCTTAAAAGTTGTATCAGACATAACTTTTAAGATAAATCATAGAAGAATCGATCTTAAAAGTACTTTTAAGATCGATTAAAATTTAACCGATTTTAAAAGTACTGTAAATATTTAAAAAATGCAACGCTCTCCCTTAGTCATTCTTCCTCGCATGTGCCTCCCTTAGTCATATTTTAAGATGAATAAATATATTAAGTTACTTAATAATTTATTTAAAATGTTAAAATTTAATTTATAAAAATAATATTTTAAAAGAGAAGGGTTATAATAACACTAGTGTAACTTTTACTAAGTATTACACCGCTCAATAACTTTATATTAAATGTGAATTTTATAAATTCAACTGTTAGATTGAAAGTTTTTTACTCTTAGCTCATATATACAAAATTTTATATTAATTCAAGATGATTTGATACTTCATTCTTATAAAACAAAATTGACGTAATATATACATTTCAAAATATACTAAAATATGAACACTTTGATTACCTTCAAGTTGTTGTTCAATTTTAACAAAATTTGATATAAACATATAAAGTGATATGAACTTTCAATCTAATAGTGATGGAATAACACTAAGGCCAAGAAGTCCAAGAGGTGATGTATTGAAGGAAACAAAAGGAATGGGTTAGTGTTGAAAAACCATAGGAGGAGTAGCCTTTGGACCTTAGCTCCTAGGTTTTTATTAGCATAACATTTATTTTTATTTCTATTTTACCCTTGTCTTTGATTTTCCATTTTTACCTTTCTATTTTGGGGTATTTTAGTCATAGGATTTATTTTCTTTTGTATTTTCCATTTTACCCTTGTATTATGGGGTGCTTTAGATCATAGGTTTTTAATTTTGGGCTAAGGTATTTGATTAGGGTGAGAACAAAAACCTAGACGTATTTTTTTGTGGCTATTGGACCTATTTTTGGTTTTAGAAAGACTTAGGCCCAAGTGGAGGGCAAAGGTTGCATGGTCTTATCATGCACCTAGATGTAGCCTAACTAATCCCAAAGATTCCATCCTTGGCCACCAAGTTGCATCTAGGGTTAATTTGCATTTTATTTGGTGTGCATTTGGCTTGTGAATTTCGGTCATGCACTCTCCAAATGCAACCCTAGATGCCTCCCACTCCTATAAATACCCTAGGCTATGCATCATGTAAATACTTTGGATATTGAATATAAAGAGAGCCTTTTGTGCCTTTATATCTTTCCTTAGTCACCCTTAGCTAATTCGGCCACCTCCCTCCCATCTCCACCTTGAGAGAAACAACCCTAGAAGTGACCTTCATCATCAATGAAGTGAGCCAACCCTAGAGTGCACCTTTCAAGCCTTTCATCAAACACCTTCTACCCAACCTCCATTTTCGTCCATTCCATCATCATCCACCCTAAAACCTTGTGCCACCTTTGAAAAACTTGATCCTTGGAGAAGTCGTCCTCTCCCTTGCTCATCATCTCAAGTTCAAGCAAGCTAGGATCCCATCAAATAGTTTAATTAAATATAATATAATTATGATTATTGGTAATATAATTATTATATTTTTATAGTGGTCTGGACACACCAAAATGAGAGGGATCCAAAAATAGTATAAGTATGAGATTATATAGTTGAGAATGACTTAAATGAATTAATTTGTACTACTTATACTGACAACATGCATCTGTTTTTCGGTAGCTTATCTCATCAAAACTCCACAGTTAAGCATGCTTGACTTTGAGTAATATAGGGATGGGTGACCTTCTAGGAAGTTTCCCAGAAAATGTGCAGTAAGGACAAAACACGTTGAGAAGTGAAGTGTCGTAAAATAGCATCCTTGAGAGGCCAAATATGAGGGTTGTTACATTAATAAATTTATTAAAATTAAACAAAAATTAAACCTGATACTTTTAAGATCGCTTATTTCGTAACCGATCTTAAAAGCTGGACTTTTAAGATCGGTTAAATAACGGATCTTAAAAGTTCAGCTTTTAAGATCATCTCTTTTAAGATCAATTTTTTAACCGATCTTAAAAGTAAAAAATAACCGATCTTAAAAGTCTTTTTTTCCACTAGTGTCCCAAGCCACCGAAACTAATTGGCTTCCCACTAATAGAGCAAGAGGAATTTGTAGAAAGATAATACAATGTGGTAGAGAACATCAAATCACTGGTACTACCAAAATGCGCACAAGAAAGAACGTGATTTTTGATGCACCTTGTTGGTCTCGCGCTCCTCATATGGGTTCAAGCACAAACAAAAACCCAAAAGGAAACCCTAACAAATAAAGACAATTTTAGTGAAAAACATATCAAAGAGATTTAGAGAGGGAGCTCCTCACACAGGTTCAAGCACACGAGTTGATTATTGTTATGCCTTGTTTTCTCGAAGATGCATAATGTAGTGCGTGAGAGAGGGAGCTCGAATGTTGCGAGTGCTGGAGCTTTAGGGATGATTTTGGTTTATGAAGTTTTTAGAGCCTAGTGAGGAGGAAAGTGAAACTTAAATGAGGGGAAAATAAAAGAAAATTAAAATAATTAAAATTCAAGATTTAATAAAACTGAAAAAAGAAATTACAATAAAAGTTTTATATGATTTTGAATTTTTAACTTGGAACTTAAAAATTGAAAAAAAAAATTAAATAATTAGTACTTGTAAAAAGGTTTTATGAGTTTTAAAAGAACCAGTATTTTGCATGTAACTCATAGACATTTTTTTTATATATAATAATTTTTTAATGAATTATATATATATATATATATATAATATGTTTGAAATAAAAATTATATTTAAAATTTTTACAAATATATATATTTTTACATATAAATTATATTTTTAATTTATGATAAATAGTTTATATAGTAGTACAAAATTTATTTTTATATATTGATAATATATTTTAAAACTAATTTAATGCATAAATAATTAAGATAAATAAAAATTGAATAAGATAAAAAGTTAAAAAAATTCATACAAATCCTCTTATTGAAAAAAGGTCCATAAAAATACAACATATACAACGTGATTTCACCATCATAATCAACGTGCAACTAAAATCAATCAAAACTTAAGCTTGAACTTCCATGAACACCCTTGAACACACAATCCATTAAACTCCTTTCAACTTTATCATTCAATCACTCAACACCTTTAATTGATTCATTCTGATCATCACCAACACAAACTACACACTTAATTTAAAATCACTGCTTCTCTTACCTCTTGGAGACCCCAAATTTGCAAGAGGAGAAGAAAAGGAACTCTGTACGATACCAACTCGAATCTTATGCCTTCATAAGCTCAGATTTCAGCTCACAACCCACTTGGATCAGCTAAGGAAAGACTAGAAAAGGAAAGTTCAAGTAAGGGAGAAGAAGAAGAAAGAAAAGAGAAGAAAGAAATGATCTCACTTTAGCTTCTCTCTAGAGTTCTAGAAAAAATGAGTTATGAGGTTCCATTTGACAATTTTCCTTTTATACATTTTTTAATTTGACTCCACTTATCTTTGGTCCAATCCTCCAGAGATCAATGTGTTCTCAGTCCCAGAACTCTTAGTAGGAACTGTCAAATTAAACAATAGAATTATAAGACGATAGTGTTACATAATGTTGCATGAATATTTAAGAATTGGGTGCACGAGAATCCTAGGTTAGTTGATATTATATTTTCTACTATTGAGATGATATTCTTGTGTTATTTAAGTGCAGTGACCTGCTGAGTCATTATAAAAATATCAATTAAGTTTCATAGTTTTGTATAGGTTATTCTAACATAATAAGTTTCACATATTAAATCGATAAAAAATAAATTATTCAAAATTATGTCTTAAAATAAAAGAAAAAATATTTCATAAAAGAATTAACCAAAATTTTAAAAATAAATGACCAAAATAAATATTTTAAATGATAAATAACTAAAATAAATATTAAAAATAAAATTAAAAATTAAAAATATAATTTAGCCTATAATATATTATACAAACAAATAATTTTGTTAGTATAAGATATTATAACATGCATTCCCTCTCTTTTTATTTTATTTTAAATAAAATTATGAAGATGTATGAAGGGTATTTTTAGTTTTATATATGTAAATTTTATAATAAATATTTTTAAATATATAAATTATATTATAAACTAAATTTTGATAAATAAATATGTTAAAAAATTATTTCAAATTCATGCTAAATAATTTATGTTGTGATATAAAGTTATATAATTTATATATTTAATATGAATTTTAATTATAATGTAACTTTCATATATAAATTATGAAAAATATTAATTTATAATTCACAAACTAAAAGCATTGAGTACGTAAAATAATTAAAAAACTTATTACAATTTAACTTGACTTTGATTAATAGATATGCAATTCCACTAAAAACTTATAAAAAGTGTTACTGCTTACAATAGAGTAATTCGAGTAAGAGATTACTTTTTCCATGAAGGATAAATACACTCTCTTAAAAGAAAGATTAAAATACTAATTATTTTTTATATTAAAAAGAATCACTTATTTATCAAACAAGTTTGTTTTCTTCTTTATTTTTAGACACATGACGTGACTTTCCAAAATATGAAACATATAAATTTATTTTATCATTAAATGTAAACTTTTATATATATATATATATATATATATATATATATATATATATATATATATATATATTTCTACTTATTTATTTGGGTTAATAATATATCTATATTTTTTATTTTAATTTTTAAGTTATGTATTTTTAAATTTTATCATCGTTGCCAGCTTCATACCAATCTTATCAGTGTTCATCTTGGATAAACGCCTGTCTCTTGGGGCACCAAAATAATGCATAAATAAATCCCTAACTATGTGCTTCCATTCACTGATTCACACCAGAATTTAGGTAATGTTATGGCTTTATCCTTCTGCTACTTTCTTATTCTTTCTCTGTTTTTCTCCCTGTCACTGTTTTTGCCTTCCTATTAATTTCGTTTGGTTTCGTCCATAATTGTTGGAAACTCGTGTTCTAGTTAATAATGGTGTTTGCTTACACTTTAACCCTCATTAATGTTGAGAAATCTGTTCCGATTTTGTACTTGTTTGCTGAATGTTTGGCTAATTGGGACATTGGAGATGAGAAATCTCAGGAATCAGGATTAACATTCAAGAATTATTTTGGGTTTCTAAAAGAAGTATGATGCTACTACCAGTGCAAACTTTGAGGATGCTTTATAAAGATGAGAGATATTTTGTACAATTGATGTCATTCCTTTGTAATGTTCTATACATTCCGCAATAGTTACTGGGTCTCTAGACTGTTTCCATAAACCTATCCAGAAACACTTATAGGAGAAACAAATAAGAAAAAAGTTAGAAATAAATTTCTTCATAAACTAAAATTATTTTATGCATAAGTTAAAAATAAGATTTTAGAGAAATTAATAAGGAAAGAACCTCTACAAATTAGCTTGGACATAAACTAATTTTAACTTATGAAAAAATTTATTTATTTTTTCTCCTATAACTGCTTCTGAAGAAGTTTACCCAAAGAGACTGGTATTGTTATTTGTCAACATGTTCAAATATGTTGCTATGTTATGCTGTTTTGTAGTGGCACATAATAGTTTTAACGGGCTGGTGTTAGTGCACAAATATATGCTTCAGGTTCTAAAGTTTAAAATGCAATTTTTTGTTTATTTGGTAGTATAGAAACACAGTGCTGATTTATAATACATTCTTGGGGGCCCTTGACCTCCTTTGGTGACTGGCTACGTTAAATATCTAATGATTTTGTTTCTCCATTGATGTATGCTGATGTCATTATAAATGTTTGATTATAGGTTTAGCATTTCAACAAACAACTTTTTTCATTTTGTTGAGATATTTCTTATTTGCTTCTGTTCTTAGGTCCCGATGATTATAAAGGGATTGTTTAGAAGGTACGAAAGATGGAACCCTGTTCATCCAACTCATGGAGCCTTTTGGGGAATGGGTGTAGGCATTGGTTGTGGTGTCGGATGGGGTCCTGGGTTTGGCCCTGAAGTGATAGGCTATGTTGGAGCTGGTTGTGGAATTGGATTCAATGTAGGCATCACTTTTGCTGGTTTGGGAGTTGGCCTTCCAGCTAACTTTATCTCTGAAGCTCCATATAATGGTAAACCTCTGTCGTTAATAAGCCATTAAATGCTTTCTTAAAGTGTCACTTAATGCATAAAAGTTAGTTTATTTGTTGTATGAATTTAGCGATCTTCAGAAACTGTATTCAAACAGTACATACAAATATCACGTGCTCTTAGAATCTAGGACTCCGTGTCTTAAACTCATGCAAATTACATATGACTTGTTTAATCCAAATATTATTGCAGGGGTTAGCTGGATTAAAAATTTACTTTGTATCTCTGACTTGCAAAGTGAAGCCAGTGGGAAATTGTTTGGATTTAGGCAAAAGCATTTAGCAATCAAGGGAATTGATTTCTTTGACATGAAGAACAACTTGTCTTTGCTTACTTCTTCTACCTGTAAAAGTATACAAGCAGTCCATAACCAGATATTCTGCTCTCATAAAGGTATTGTTTTGTTTTAGAAAGTGGATATAATCTCACGTTTTTTACCTTGTATGAATTGTTTGCTCTCCTTTTTCAACTTTTTTTTATCTTGTCGTATTTGTTGCATTCATGTTTTAAATCATGCTTATCTTTATGAGTAAATTACGCCAACACATTAAGTTTTGTGAAATTGCACTGGAACCTCTTATTTTTTTAATCTTTACAGTAACCTCTCTTTCATGGAGTCACAATGTAATGCTTATCAAATAATTAAGGGGGCTTAATATAATGTCTAAGAGGTTTTGGTGTAGTATTTTTTAAATATTTAAGGGTATTATTATAGGGATAGAAAGAATAGGTAGTGTTTGTGCAATTTCACGAATCTTCAAGTGATATTTATTATGCATTTTATTCTCTTTATTTCATAGTCAAATTTTCGTCCTCTTGTTTTAGCACATTCATCTCACGGTTTGCTAGCTAGATTGACTTGCAAATTTCACTTTTGCATAAATTTATGCTTTAACTCTGACCTATCTCTCTCAAACATCATTTGTTAGCATCCTGAAATGAGACCATACTAATTTGGTTAATACATTATATAGTTTAGGTATATCACAAATTTCTATGAATTCTACTTTTCTGTTTCCGACTAATTAAAGCCCATTGTATTGCATTTTTGTGTCTATGTGTGTGTTTAAGAAAGGAGGTCTTTGACCTTGTATGAGGAAGGATATAATAGCCAAGCCAATAGGTAGTAGCACAGCTGCCTGGCTGTGATTCAATTCCAGGATGAAGCTGCCCCAAAGGAACTGTAGCTTAGCTTGGTGGATGAGCCAAATTTTTAAATTGAGTCAATCGAAACAAAGGCAATTTGCTACTAATGAGAATCTAACAAAACTCGCCCGCTACTCTTAAATTCACGATGTTTTGATTTTTTATGGCAATGATGGGAAACTGCTGTCATTAGACAAATTGCCTTTCATTTAATCTTTTTCTTTTTTAATTAGCTAGAACCCAAACTAAGACAAAGCCAAAATCATAATCATGAGAAGTACCTCCACTTTCATACTGTTTTCTCATGATAACTGTGCCTAATATGAAACATAGATTAACAACTTGTAGACAGTAAGTAGAGGTCTCCCTTCTCTAAAGTCATGTCTTTTGAAGCCAAGTACTGTTAACTGTCCTAAACTGATCTTGCATTTTATTCCAATTGTTAGTTTTTCTTTTGTCCAATTCTGATATCAAAACCAAAGATTTTCATCCCTCGGGACTTGAGCTAAGGGTGTTGGGAGTGGCATATGAATGATTTGGTTTCTTTAAGATGAATTCTTCCCATTGAAACAGTTTAAATTCCAGAATCAGAAGAGCATGTAGAAGATGAACCTCTTAAAGCAACTAGTTTGAGAGAAAGTAGTACATTATGTGCACGTGGCAAGGGTGGTTATTGGAAGATCCTTGCACTAATCTCCTTCAATGCGTAATTTCATATTTTCATTACTTGTTGAAGCTTGACGTTTGCATCTCTTATTCTGCAGGGAAAGATTGATGACTTCCAAGACTCAGTTTTGTACTTACGTTTTTGACACACCTCTAATTTTGTATTTTGTTGTCTCGGAACCGTAGCTCTTGTTCTCACAGTTAATAACATTTTGTTCCACTTATCTTTCTCTCCAAATTCAAATTCAACTACATTTTTTAGTCATTTTAAATGCGTTTCTCCAGAAAATCTCACTTCCAAATTCTGTAACCAACATATTAAAAACATAGTGGTAAGAAATAAGATTTTTTTTTAAAAAAAAAGAAAAACAAATTCAATTTCCTTGCATGTAACGCATACTAGGATAGATTATTGTCATCATTTTTCTATTTTGATAAGTTTATATGAATTGAATAATTTTCACTCATTTCAAAAGAAAAAATATAATTTAATTTGTTACATAAATTTAAGTTTGCCAAATACTTAAGTTTGATAATAATTATAGGCATAAATATGTTTGGTCTTATAAGTTTAAATAAATTTGTTTTGTTCCCTTAAATTTAAAATAAACTTTTTTGCTATGCAATTTCAGAAATGTTGTTTTAATCTCCTAAAGTGATTAATAACATAATTGATAACGTAAGTTGAGTGTAATTTGATATTTTTATTAACAAGGGTATAAGTAGGTGAATTTTGTATGACAAATACAGTAATTTGCAAGTTTTATTTAACATGTATTAAAATATATTTTTATAGGGAGGTTATTTTGTTTTTTCTTCCCAAATTACAAGAATTAAAATTTAACTTTAAATTTAAGAGGTCAAAAATATTTAAGAGACTAAAATATATTTAAACCATAATTATATATGATATAAATATATATACATCTAATTTTTTTTATTTGTAAGAATCAAACTAGGGTAAGAGTTTATAATAATTGTAACACAATTGAGTTAGAATTCATCGATATAATATACTTTTTGGATAATTTTTTTCATCAGCATTTCTAGGAGGGAAAAGTATCAAGGAAAATTAAAATAAGTTTTTCCATATGCTAAAGTAGCCTTTGCATGAGTTAAAAAAATGAGAATTTTGGAAAAGTTAATAGGAAATTTTTTTTTATAAGTTAACTTATGCATAAGTTCAGGTTATCATATAGAGAAGTTGATTGCATTTTTCTTTCTATTTTGTTCACTTAGAAGTGTTTTTGAAGAAGTTTATCCAAATAAGTACATATTTTAAATAATGCATTTATTAGCCAAAAATATATTTATATTAAAAGGTGCATTACTTAATTTATTTCACAATATTTATTATGAAGTATTTGTTCCACAATTTTAAAGTAATTATTGAGCATAAAAAGTATACATTTATATATAAAAAATAATATAAAATTCCAAATTGTCTCATTATTTTGCTAGAAACAATTTTTTTTTCATAAATAGTAAGATATTAATCTTTCAAATAAACATTGATGAATTTGTCAACAAATACTCACTCAAAACTAGTACAAAATGGATTAAAGCTACAATATATACAATTTAGTTGGCTTATTGTGCTAGCTAGACTACCATGTTAAGTGTAATCATGGCTAGCTATCTTGTACTTAAGCTAACTAACTCTAGTTAAATTTCTTGAAGTCTAGTTAATTGTCTACTTACACAAGTGTTGTGTTCATCTCACTTAGATGTTATATAACTAGCATAGAGTAATGAGTGTCTACAAGAAAGAATAAATTTAAAGATAATATATTTTTGTACAAATTATATGTGTGTATCACTTATGTAAATTAGTCTCTTTCTTGACCTTTGAATCTTCTTATATAGTAGCTCGAAGAAGATGATCGTTGTAACACTTTGAGTCCAACTTGCAATTTTACTTTGTTTGTCTTTATCGTCTTTTCTTGTGATGGTAGGTAACTATTTGGTTCATTTAATATGAACATTAACTATATTTCACCAAATGGTACCTTTTATGCAATCAGGGAGGCAGATTACTTATCATCTTTTCATATAAAATGGAGCTTGTAGAGGTAATGTCAGTGTAGTGCAACAACAATGACCTTATCTACTTTTTCTCATGATTTTAGGGATTGTCCTTAGTCCTGACGAAAAGTATGATCTTGTTTTCTTAAACAGATTTGTGAGTTCTAAGATGATTTTCTTGTTTGATCTATTAAGAAATGAATCATTCAAAAGCCTTTTGTTGTTAGTTTCAATGAATAATAAACATTTAATGTATATGAGACAGACTATATGCTTCGTCTAATTTACAATGTCTTATGAAGATCCATGTCTTGCACTTCATCTAATAATTGTTTTTTAAGATAGTTTTTAAAGACGATTTTGAGGACATTTTCTATTTATAAAAATATTTTGTTCATTAGCATTGAAACTCTAAGTTCAAGGGATCCATAATCATCTTTTGATTTAATAGTCTTCATAAACAAGTTAGATGAGGAAGGAAAAGTTGAAGAAATAAAGCTAGATTGGTGGCACAAGGCTATAATCATAAGAAAGGTATAGATTTCACTAAAACATTTGCACTTGTTGCTAGTGTTGAAGCTATCAGAATTATGTTAGCTTTTGCATCTCACAAAAATATTAAACTATTTCAAATGGATGTAATTAACGTCATTTTTAATGGAATAATTGAAGAGGAAGTTTATGTTAAATAACATCCTAGTTTTGAAAACCTAGATTTTAAAGAACATGTTTTTCAATTGAAAAGGCACTATATGGTCTTGTTAAGTCAAAAGACGATGTCCTAAATTCAAATTTTTAATGCTAAAAAATAAAGCATTTTTATGTAGAATAAATGTTTGCAAAAATGTCTTTGAAAGGTTTATTAGATAAAGTGTAAGACATAGATTGACTATAAAATGATTGTTAATTAGACAAAGCATATAATTTGTCTCATGTATATATATATATATATATATATATATATATATATAATTTATCATTTATTGAGACTAATAATAAAGTTTGCTTTGAATGTTTCATTCCTTAACAGATCAAATCAAAATATTATCTCAGAACTTACAAATCTGTTAAAGAGAAGAATCATACTTTTGATCAAAACCAAATCCTTGAAATCACGGAGAAAAGTTGATAAAGTCATTACTATAGCTGCTCTACATTAACATTGTTTCTACAAGTTCTATTTGGTATGGAAAGTTGATAAGTAGCTTCCTTGACCGGATAAGAGGTACTATTTGGTGAAATACATTTATTGCTCACATTAAATGTGTCAAATTGTTACCTACCACCACAAGAGAAGATAATAAAGATAGATGAAACAAACTTGTAAGTTGGACTCAAAGTGTTACAGTAGTCATCTTATGCCTACATTTACATCTCATTAATCTAATTGGACAATATTTTTATTTGAACATTGACATATTGTTTCTCTCTTTGAAAAGGTATCATATTTCATTTAATGCTTAACAGTTATTATGTCCTCAATTTTTTAAAAAGAACACGTGGAGAAGTGAGATAGATAAAGGCACGTCATGTTAGTAGTAGCTTTTCTCTCTCTCGTCCTTTCACCTTACCAACCACATTCTAAGGACAAAACCACCTCTAAAATAGAAAACCTCTCTCTTCCAAACAAAAATCTTCAACTCTTAATTGGCACCTAAGACTCTAGCTACCCGCAACAGCAATAAGGTTCCCATGAAGGAATACATAAGTTTGCCTTCCTACCTGGGAAGAACATAGAAATGCAAAAACTATAAAATAATGGCTATCTAGTGAAGCACTACTTGGATAAGGTTGGATGGAAAAAGTTCGTAGACTTGAAGTGCGACTGGTTTCATGCTCCATATGCCTACTTTTGGGCATCTTCTAGAATGGAGCCTAACACAATGGTGGGCCTGGTGGACTAGTAGACGATTATGTTCACTCCTTTAATCATTGCCACTGTGACGAGATGTCAAGAAGATGGTATAGCCTAATCCCTTGACTGGGAACCAATTATTACTCAAGAGACCATGGATACTTTCATTTGCTCAACACAAAGACCAACTATGAAGATTGAGCTGAAGAAATTCTTAAGGGCTGCCAACTTGATGCCCTTATGCAAACTATTCCACAATCTATATAGGTTATGTTTGTATCACCTTAGTTTGGGTGTGAAGATCAACCTACCCATTTTAATTTATAATCATTGGATGTCCTGTCTCAACCAAAGAGACCAAGAGAGGAGTAAAAGGGCACCCATTCCCTATGGGATGCTCTTTACAAAAGTGATTGAGAGGGTTGGCATTGACACCAAGAACATGGAGAAAGGTCATGATGTTGGAGATATGTCTATCACCATCCTTAAACAGATGAGGATTGCTCACTTGTTTCCTTAGGTGAAGAGGAACTTGGTGACAATCAAAACAAAACTAAAGGAGGAGCCTCTGTTGAGCTTAGGGGAGCTGAAGACTTTAAGAGTTTTGATGATCACAACAACTTGGAGACAACAAGTGTACAACAACAACATTGAACACAAAAACAAAGTCAAGGAAAAGTCAAGAAAAATACCTTGAAGTGTAGCTATGTAATAGAGCTTAGGAAGCAAATTGTTATAAATGAATTGTTATATTTGTGTCTGTGTGTGCTTTGTGCATTGAGCAAATCTTGTCTAGAATCAAGTAGGGAGTAGATGATGATGAGTTAAACATTGGAAAATTATTTTGAGACTTAAAATGAAGTTTTAAGAACTGACTCAAAACAATCGATTATTGTTAAATATAATCGATTATTTCAGCAAGTGGGCTAAGTGGAATGCCTTGCTGTAATAATCGATTATTTGCCAAAATAATCGATTATTTCAGGAACAACTCTCTGGAATAATCGATTATCCAGCTAATAATCGATTAAATTGTTCTTGATTGATTTCCAGAAATCTGAAGAACAAAATAATCGATTATTATTTAAAATAATCGATTATCTGGGTTTGAATTTTTATAAATAGTTTGAACTCTTTTGAAACTTCATAACATTGAGTAAAAACTGATAATCAACTGGTAAAAACGTTTTAGAGAGTCTGTGTGACATCTTGGAGAGTTTTCTTTGTGAAATCCAAGAGAAAAACGTTTGTGAAAAGCTTGTGAGGAAATCATCATCATCATCATACTCTTGAAAGAGGAAGACAAAGATTTGTTCAAGAATTCCAGGTGAATTCGTTTCATTTTATTCTTTGTGAATCTTTGTGAAAAATCTTGAGAAGGGTTTCTCAAGTGGTGAAGTTTCTTGTAGTGGGTTCTACAAGGGTTACTTTCTCGGGGTCAAGAAAGTGGTTATCTTTTTGTAGTGAAGTATATGCATGTGTGTGTGCTTGTAAACCTTCTTGCTAAAAGATAGTGGATCAAATCTTAATCAGGTGGTGATTAAGGACTGGATGTAGGTCACATGTGGAGTGGCTGAACCAGTATAAAAGACTTGTGCAATCTTCTTCAACCTTATCTCTTATTTTGTAACTTCTTGGTTGTGCTTTAAAGAAGATAAAACTTGACTAACATGTGTATGTGAATTTTGATGGTTTAAATCTATAATTGGATATTATATTTGAACTTCATTGTCTTGTAATCAAGTTGCACATTGCATTCATATCATTGTAACAAGTCTTTAAGAGTGCTTCATTTGAAAATTCTGTCATAGAAAAGTTTTGATTGAATTTAAGATCCAAAAACTCTGATAAATTTTTTAAAGGGTCATTGAATCCAATTCACCCCCCCTCTTGGATTGGGCCATTCTTTTCTAACAGCCTCCACTAAAGAAGCCTACAACTAGCCACCACACCACTAGAAGCCACCCTTAACCACAAACACAAGCCCCTTAACCACCATCAAGAATGAAAATAGAATCCACCATCGCCAAACCTTTTAGAGTCCATGTTTTTGAGACCTCGTCTAACTCTAATCAAAACCTCATAGCCTTCCATCTAACTCACCCTTCACCAACCCAAACACCACAACCACCATCATCTAGTCAATCAGCACCCCTTCAACTTCAACATACCAAAAAACAATGCCTTGTTCGTGGACCCAAGCCATATGAAGAGGAGCAGAAGGCTCTTAAGCATGTTAAACTCCTTTTTGATTTGGAGCCAAAAGAGAAAAAGTGTAAGGATGATGCTCTATCTACTAAAGAGGCCAAGCAATTTAAGGAGGCCATTCGTTTGTCTACCTAGCAAGAAACTTTTGCCTCTACTAAAATGAGTCTTCCATGTGCTTAGACAGGAGCATCTGAAGCAAAGACTCATAGGTTTGTCCCCAACAAAAACACCATTTTGATAGCGTTGCTGAATCACTATAAAAAAAATTACTAGATTTTTCTCAAAGATTTGTAATATAGTGAACAACCTAGGTCATTCAATTAAAAACGTAAAATAGAAAATTCAATTGAAAATCTATCAATTCAAGATTTCAATTCTTATGGAAAAATTTTCATGGTTCAAATTATAATCCAAATTCAATCACCGTAAATCAACACCAACATAATTAAAATATAAATCAGAATCTAGATCTATTGAATTCCATAAAAACGTGAAACACAATTGCGATCTCATAATTTCTGTAAAATTCAAGTACAATGAACGATTAATTTAGGCAATTTTAGTTATTTTAGGTCTAGTTCTAGATCCAAAATTAATATTTAAGTCTAATCTAAATCTATTAAAATGAAGATCTATAATCATGAAGAACGAAAAATAGATCTATAATAGAGAAGAAGATAAAAAGATTTTGTATGGTAAAAATAGATTGAGAATTCAAATTTTATCACAGTTCATGGAATCTTGAATCAATTGAACGAATTAGCCACACATTTTCATTGAGTTGTTGCAATCAATTCATATAAAGTGTAGAGAGAAAATTTTGAGAGAGAGAGTAAATGAGAGAGAATTTAGAGAAACGTATAAAGGAAGCAACTCTGAAATCTAAAAAAATGTGTAAAGTGTAAAATGTACAGAACAAGTCTCACAACACTATTTAATGGATCAATATAGTGGGCCTAATCAAAATATTTATAAGGTCTGACCCATTAATATACTAATTAACAGGGTTAGACCACTAATACAATGAGGTCCTAAAGTAAACCCAAAATAGAGGCGTAATATTGAGATGCATTTTTGGACCCTTAAACATCCAAACTAGGTGAAACCTCAATAGAGAAGTTATAGAGCTCTATCTTAACTTTTCAGGGACACCAAGAATGTCTGATTCTGAGCTTGGGAGCTTTAGATATAGTTTGCACAATACAATATGTTAAAATGGACAAAAATTACGAAAATTATCTAAAATTTAGAATTGAAATCAAAATAGTCCACTAAAATAAATGTCGACCAATTCATCAATTTAAAAAACTCTTAAATGTCAAATAAACCCAATCTAATGTACTAGAATATGTATTAATAATACACTATTAGTTTCCTCTACAAGCAGTCTTAGGATTTAGATCTAACGTGAAAAATAATTAAATGAATTAATTAAATCTATAATATAAATATTATTTAAATAATTATTTTTAAAAAAATGGGATGTTGATAGGGGAAAATTAGAGCTTTAAGTCTTTATATACATGAAAAAAAAAATTATGCATACCACACATTCACATTTATTCTATTAGCATTCTACAATTTCACAATTTTTTCATCTGCATTGAAAATAATTATATGTGATAAAAAAAATTAAGAGTTAATGAAAAAGAGAAAAATATAGAAAAGTGAAGAATTTATAGGCCAATGAAAATTATGTGTTTTGTTATTCCTTTTAAGTCTTTATGTTTCATGACTCTACAATTTATAGGCCGATGAAAATTGACAATAAATAGGATACCAAAAAGTAGAAAATGGAAAAAGAAAAGAAAATTACATAGAAGTGAGAAATATACTTACATGAGCTTTTTGAGTTCTGCAATTTCACAATTCCTAATAATGGATGAAAATAGCCATTAAGTGGGTTAAGATGAGAGAAAATAAAGCATGAAGTCTCCCATATACATACATGACAAAAATTACGCATACTGCAATTTCACATTTCTTCCATTTGCCTTAAAAATAATTATGCTTGATGGAAAAAATTAAAATATAATGAAAAGGAGAAAAATGTAGATAAGTGAAGAATTTTCGTACTTGAAGTCTGTGTTTTGGGATTTCTTTGAAGTCTATGCTTTTTGTGACTCCAATTCCTAAGGCCAATAAAAATTGTCATTAAACGGCATGTGAAAAGGTGAAAATAAATTATAGGTAATTTCATAATTAATAAAAAAAACATATAATTATACTACAATTTAGATGCACATTTCTTATGATCATCATAAATTGAACTTGAATTTGAATTTGAATATCTATAATTAGGTCATTATGTTACAAATAATTAGTAAAAATTATTTGTGTATAATTGACGTAATTAAATATATTAAATGATATTTTTTATGATTGATAGGAATTGTTTGAATTCTAAAAGACATAATTTTAAAAAAAAAAAAAGTGAGGTTAAACTGTGTTGTTTTGAGCAAAAAGTTTTTGAAAAAAATATATTTTACTTTTAATAATATATAAATAAGGGTATTGACGCACGTATACGCACACATATGTGTGCACACATATACACGCACATGTACAAACACGCACACACGTATGGATACATAGAGAGATATATTATGTTATATAATATAATAAAATATATGAGATAATGTATATAAAAATGAAAGAGGAAAGATGTTACATCAACCTAACTTTTCTCTCGTGATAAAAAGTATACTAGACCAACATGATAGGATAATAATATAATATCTTGTTGGTGCAACAAACCATAAATTTTAACAAAATAGAATAATTATCTTATCCTATTATAGCATGGACACTAAATAAATCCTAAAATGACTTGTTTTTGATATCAAATCAAAATACCTTTTAAAATGATGAAAAATTTATGAAGAAAATTTTCAAGTAAATGAAAGAAATTCAAATAACACACAAAAAAAAAAGAAATAATTAAATCATATAAATGTAATTTGAATTTCTTCATCCCAAAGTTAAGATTTTTCAAAAACTTATTTAAAGAATATAAATTTTTTTATCTATAGAAATTACATAATGAGTATAAAGTTTGAATCCAATACCTTATGGACTTGATTGAATAAGTCTCTTAGAATCATTTCTAGGGGATAAAAAGAGGAAGGAAAATAAAAAATAACTTTTTTCATAAGTTAAAATTAGCTTATACAAGAATTTTTAAAAAAATATTGGAGAATCTAATAGGGGAGAACTTCTACAAAATAATCTATGCATAAGCTTATGGAGAAGCTTGTTTCATTATCTCCTTTCTAGTTTTCTCTCCTAAAAATGTTTCTGGAAAAATTTACACAAACAAACTCTGTGTATACTACCACAACCCTCCACCTTAGATTTTAAAAATTATTTTTAACCTATTATGTGGTTCCTCTTAAACAAGGAAAATGATAATTCTACAACAAATTGTTCAATAATCTACTACTAAGAGAGGAAGAAAGAAAAGATAAAGAAATTTGTGTTAATATCATTACTCTTTAAATAAAAACATTTAATTATTAATTTATTAAATTTTCGTATATATGTTTTGAAAATAAATATTTGTTATTCATTTTAAACATTTAAATTTGTGGAATAACATATAATTTAGATCCATTTTCCTATTTAAAAGTAAGTTTATACTACTTCAAAGAATTTTTTTAAAACAAGCTTTAAAGACATGCCTATAAAAGGGTTAAAAAATAAAAATAGACTAAATTATACTTTTAGTCCTTTATTCTATTTTTAAGATTTATTTTTAAAATGGTCCTTTTAGTCCTTTAACTTGTCTTTTTAAAATAATGTTCAGTTTAACTTTTGTGACACAATTTAAAAAAAAAGAGACTAATTTAGGCTTAAATATGTTCAAATTACTTCCAATTAAGTCGATTTTCAGAATACTACTTTTTAATTTTTTTTTTGTTTTAATTACCTGACAAATTTTTTTTTAATTTAGTACTTCACGTTAGTCCTCCTCCATTAAGTGATGATATGGCAGACGGACTGCCACGTCATCACCCAACAATGTCTGCCACATCATTTAAGGGATTGCCACGTGGACATGATGATGACATGGCAAACACTATTGGGTGATGACGTGGTAGACCGTCTGCCACGTCATCACTTGACAAAGAGAGACCAATGTCAGGTAGTAAATTGAAGAAAAAAAAATTAATCAGGTATTTAAAACAAAAAATAATAAATTAATAGGTATTAATCTGAAAACTGACCTAATTGAAGATAGTATTCTGAAAACCAACCTAATTGAAGGTAGTAATATGAAAATTATCACTGAAAGACAACCTATTTTGAGGCCACCATATTTCGATTGCATAAATTACACTGAGTGAAAGGAGCGTATGCAAATATTCATACAATCCATCGACTTCAAACTTTGGTTTGTCATAAAAAATGGACCAAAATTTCTAACAAAGATAGTGGACAATGAAGAAGTGGAGAAAAGTGAAGATTAATAAGATGAAGAAGATATAAAACACTTGTAACTAGAAACAAAAGCAAAAAATGTTTTATATTGTGCCATGAATTAAGAAACTTCCGAAAAATTTTCTAAGTACGGCTTAAATATGTTCAAACTACCTTCAATTAGGTTGGTTTTTTCAGATTACTACCTCCAATTAGGTCGATTTTTAGATTACTACCTATTAATTTATTATTTTTTGTTTTAAATACCTGACTAATTTTTTTCTTCAATTTAGTACATGACGTTGGTCCCCCCTGTCAAGTGATGACGTGGCAGACGGACTGCCATGTCATCACCCAACAGTATTTGCCATGTCATCACCATGTCCACGTGGCAGTCCCTTAGATGACGTGGCAGACACTATTGGGTGATGACGTGACAGTCTGTCTGTCACGTCATCATTTAACGGAAGAAAACAACATCAGGTACTAAATTGAAGAAATAAAATTGTCTGGTAATTAAAACAAAAAAAAATTTAAAAGTAGTAATCTGAAAATCGACCTAATTAGAGGTAGTTTGAACATATTTAAGCCACTAATTTAAGATGTGAAACTTGCCCTATTAGAATTACTTATACAAAATTACAAAATCTAATTGATGAAGTTAAAAAAATTATAAACATAGTGAAAATTGTTTAGAAAACATATCCATGATACTATAAAATAATTTGAATTTATAACTTATTTACTTTTTTGGTTACTCATTAGACTCATTTTCTCATAATTTTCATCATGTTTAAGACTCTTAGATTCAAACATCAATTACTTTCAAAAGTTTTCTCATCAATTACTTTCAATAGTTTTCTCATAAGTGAATATAATGAAATAAATTTGAAATCTTAAAAATATTCAAAATCATGTATCATAATTAAAAATGATAAAACAATCAAATTGACTCATTTATCAAATAGAGGACTAAAATAATTTTAAAATATAAAAGACTAAAATGAATCTTAAAAAAAAAAAGTACCAAAAATATAAATTAGTCATAAAAATTAAAGTATATCAAATAAATATGTTGAACATTGTCTTCCATGGAAAATAGACAAAGCTTAAAGATCTTAGAAAACCTATCTTAACTTAACAAACATAACCAATTTTCGCTCATCTTCAACACACAAAAGGAAAGTTTATAATGCCTACCTTCAAAATCTATTTACAATTTAGAGTGTCTTCGAAAACAAGTTTCAAACCTATCTCTAGCCAACAAAGGCTTTTCAGCCAAAATAAAATAAAATTACTGAAATTAATTAATTAAAAAATTAATTACCAAAATGAGTTGTTTTTGTCATGTAGGAGAGAGAGGATTCAAAAAACGTCATTACATGTGACATTTTTTTTAGACAAGCTACCTCCATCCATGTTGTGTTATACGTGGTGTGCATGAGTTGCATGTATAAGGGAAAACGTCACCATAATGGACGTTTTCATTCCAAATTTCTTCAAATAGAAGACGCCAACATGCTAGACGTCTCATAGCACGGATTTTTCTCAATAAACGTCATCCTTGTAGACGTCTTGTGGATGATGATTTTTGTTTAAAATGTCATCACATGGCTCCTTCACTCACTAAATATGCATTATATTGCTAAATGTATGTCAACAATGAGAGGTTGATGTACCAAAACAATTAAATGTATGTCAGCAATGAGAGGTTGATGTTATATATTCAAATTTAATTATGCATTATATTGTTAAAAAACTCCTATGTGTCCGTGATTGCATAGCTTGTATGCGTCTAATCAACCTGCATAGTTATGACTCATCACCCTATGTCTGCATGCATGTTTGATGAGCGTTGTGCAGAAAATGTTTGCACTTGAAAATGTCGTCCGCATTGACGTTTTCAAAACATTTTAAAACCTTTTCCAACTCCAAAACGTCAAGAGTGGTGACGTTTTCTACCTTTTAAACCACGTACACGTTTCCAAATCCAAAAAAATTTAAAACCTCCAAACAATTTAAAACCACAATTCCAAATCCAAAAAATTTAAAACCTCCAAACAATTTAAAACCAGGTTTGTAGGCCTCAAAACGTCAAGGTTGGAGACATTTTCTATGCCTCCAAAGGCATCATTGTAGCTGGTGACGTTTATTGAGTGAAGGATCTGTGTGATGACGCTTTAAACAAAAACCATCATTCGCAAGACGTCTACAAGGATGACATTTATTGAGCAAAATCCGTGCTATGAGACGTCTGGTATGTTGACGTCTTCTATTTGAAGAAATTTGGAAAGAAAACATCCACCATGGTGACGTTTTCCCTTATACATGCAACCCATGCACACCACGTATAACACAACATGGATGGAGGTAGCTTGTCTAAAGAAAACGTCACATATGACATTTTTTTGAATCCTCTCTCTCCTACATGGCAAAAACAACTCATTTTAGTAATTAGTTTTTTAATTAATTTATTTAAGTAATTTTATTTTATTTTTTATTTATTTTGGCTGAAAAGCCGCCAACAGAACCTAGTCAAAATAAAAGAATGATGCAGAAGCTATATATATTGTTGCTTCACTAAAATCACATGTCAAACGCACAACCAAACATGCACTTAGAAGAGCAGAGTAGTAGTAAACAGCGGCTCCTACACTCGAACAATAGCGGAAGCCCACTAGTATCCATAAATTTTGTTTGTCTATGATTAATTAGTTGGTAAGGAATCGTTGCAGCCATACCAAATAAAAAAAAAAAATCCAATATACCAAAGCAAGAAGTAATATTTTCTGTTTTTTCCGTTGACCGTGATTTTGTAAGTTTCCAATAGAAAATCAAACACCCACTAAGCAATTGCCATTCTCTAAAACCAAAATGAAAACGAAAATTTTTTATTTTTCTTCTAAACAAATACAATATTCAAATTTATTACTGGATCGCGATTGATTTATTAGTTTGCTTTTGACCGTTAGCTTTTTTTTCTAGTTAGTCCTGGTAATACGTCTTTAACCATCCTGTTTTTTTTTTTATTGAATAGGGGCATTTTATGGTTTAATAAGACGAATAATATTCTGAATGTTCCTAAAGTTCTACTCTAATTTAGCTCCATAAATTAAAATATTTCGTAGGCAGGGATGGCACATTCGTGGTTTATCTAGTTAAAACTTTATATGTCAATAAAACAGACACACCAAATATGATGATAAACTGAAAAGAAAACTGAAATGTTTATATGGTAGCATAATTCAAACTTAATGTCAATTTCTTTAATCTCGGATGATTTAGTACAAGTTTAATAACATCATGTGAAATGATCAACCTTTTCAAATAAAATGAGATGCGTACATTGTCATCTTCGCTTAGAATCAGCTTAAATTTTCTCTTCGATGATCATGTGAAGCTTACGCAAAATATTGTTGAGATTGGTCCATGCAGTGACACCAACCTCTAAAACCATCTAGCAGACTATTCTCTCATTGACAGATTTCACAACGCGTCCAATGAATAACTGATATAAGACAAGGAAACCATTCATTAGAAAGAAACACATTGCAAAATGACCCTAGAATAATACACTAAGAAGGGTGAATACCTCATATTTCAATATCCGGAACTCCCACTAAGAAAGAACTTGTATCGTTGGATCCAAGAAGTGGAATATACTCTGACCCTCTCACATGAACACTAAAGCAAGCTACATAAAAAATTAAAAAAACAAATATAACGAATTTGGAGCAAAAGTTATATATAGAAAATCTTAAACATATTCTCTCTCTCACGCTTCATTTGGGTGGAAAGGGGAGAAAAAACTATTTGATATTGGGTTGTCAATACTAATGAAAACACTTTATAATCAACATTTATATTGCTGTAACCCCGCATCATCTGAGCAGTATATCTATGTAGAAATTACCATAATAATCATTCATGCAGCAGCTATCTAAAACTCATGAACTCACTACGTACCTGAGATTTTTTAAGTATATAATGGAGTTGTAATAGAAACACTAATGAATATTAACTGCAGCACGTATCATCATTTAAGAGTGAGTGACTTTAGACCTAAATACAGTTACAAGAGGAAACAATTTGTAGAGTAGAGTACTGGAGTTCAAACATGCAAGGATCCAAAATCATGAACACAAGAAAAGAATCTCATGCGTCAATGGAAAACCAGTTTTGTTAAATTAAGATCTTATGGAATATTTTTCCAATCAGGTCACTGGATTATTCTATTTTTCTTAAGGTATCAATCATAACTGATAGAAACTTCAGCCTAGCAGAGTATTTTGAAAACCAAAGCATTACCGTTCTCTATTTTCATGACACTTTGGAGCATTATATCCATCTTTGTTTTCATATCAGAACTGTCATCCATATGTGGCACTACAAGCGTAAGCTCTCTGTATATATCGCGTGCAAATGTGCATATCTTCTCAGCAAATTCAAGTTCACCATCTGATATCATACCTATTGCTAAACGCATCAGCTCTCCAGTCAAATCTGCTACCTGTAAGAGAATATCGAGCACCTTTTAGAGGAAGAGGGAGAGACTTTACCTCATTCACAAATAGATAACTTGAATTTCAATTTTGCCCCAATTGAACTACATAATATTTTAATGGCTTCTTTTATTAAGATAGGGTTGAATTATTAACAGTGGTAATTTCAATTGTTTATTTAGCTTAAATCTCAAGCTTTAGTTTTTATTTTTAAATCACCCTTTCTATATTTTTTAACTTTTGTGAAATAAAAAATATTAAAATATAAAACTGGTTCCAAATTCAATCAAAAGATTCAAAATAACCAAAACCTAAGGTCTTCCTTTCAGTAACAGAGAAAGGAGACCAAAATCAGTGCCAATTCCTACTCCAACAGCGTCAGCACTTTCAGGCTTTCAGCAGCAAACAAGCATGTGAAGAGTTTATAGAGTTCCCAAAAGAACACCATGCTCTAGAAGTTAGTGAGCCAACACCACCTGCACAAGTTGTGCCGGTACAACCAGCTGAGCTCTGGCATGCATTGCTGTCCCTTTATCCGTTGAGCAACGGATTATCATCTAATCACATGACAGTTCACAGAAACAGGTGGATCAGATTTCACACCTTCATCTTGGCCACATTGACAATGTCATTAAAGAACTGCTGATACTCCACAACTCAGTCACTGTTGCATGGCAGAGCAGTTCCCCCCCATCTCCGCCTCGTCAATGGCCCCTCAGTTACCCATGCTAAAGTGCCCCCCGGCCTCTTTGATGCCCTTCCTACTAATGCCTATGAATGACAGTTTATCAGAACCCCACTATCCTTGCAACAAATCATGCATGAAGGAAGTTTCGATGGAGAATGATAAAGTCCAAATGGAGGAAGTGTGATTGGCAGGTCTGTGACAAGGGACAACATCTTTGAACTGTTTCTCTCCCAGAGAGAGCACAACGAAGATGGACAAAGTGGAACAGAAAAAGAAAGAGAAAGAATGAAGTCAATGATGATGCACCACTTGTTAGCAGAAGAGGGTGGTTTAAGCCTTCATGGCTGCACAATTTTTATTTTTTATATATTTTTTTTCCATTCCTTCATTTTAGAAAAGTCAAAAAAATAAGGAAAAAGTAATTTAAAAATAAAAAATAAATAAGGGACTGGGATTTCGATTGACATATGATGCAAAGTTTAAGGATCAATGGAAGGAAATAGAGGCACCTATTTGCAAAAGGGTAAAGTTAGAGGGGTTATATAGTCTTTTACCAACAAAAAAATGTGGAGTTCTATGCATGCCTCATCTCCATACGAAGATTAAAAAAATGGAAAATGGAACTGTAAAAATCATCACAACAAATCAAGCACTTCGAAGAATGTGTTCTATTGGGTCTTTTTTGATGTATGTTATCTACTATCACCAAGGTAAAATATAAATCACTAGCATGGATAACACTAAGATGTTAAGAAAAATATTTTCACCCCTAATAGATAGTCAAGGATATTTATCTGCAGTGGCTGAAGAGATGGATCACTAAGTGGTAACAAAGTCTTGTTTATCTCATCAAGTTTCAAAAGAGTTCCATTTTTGCAGAAACCACAGAATGTAGCTGCTTCAACATACTCCTGTATCTACAAAGTGCAAACACCCAAGACAAGTATCAGAGAAAAGTTTTTGATCTCAACAAGGAAGTAATGTGTGTGAAGTATACCCCGGGTGAGTACGCTCGTCTTAGTTTCCAAAAATCAGTTCCCTGCAATTCTTTAACTAGTCGTGACATGTACTGATCTGTCACAGCTACTAAATCCTTTTCAGCTTTCTCAAGTACTTCCACTTTATTGTATTTACTCATCCTTGTTAAGAAATTAGAATATGGCAATGCCAGTAAGATCATGAAGATGAAGATAACATGCAAGTATGTAACAATAAATCATTAACCATCAGCAATAGAATTTGGACTCTTATTTCATTTATTTTATCTTTTAATATAGAATATGGTAATGCTAGTAAGATCATGAAGATGAAGATCACATGTAAATATGTAACAATAAATCATTAACCATCAGCAGTAGAATTTGGACTCTTATTTCTTTTATTTTATCTTTTACTATAGAAAAATAATTCATTAAGATTGAAAGGTCGTATTAACTCATTTACTCATTCTATTTGCATTTAAAAAATAGAAAGGGGGTTGACGTATAAAGATTGAACGAGAGGGCAATGCAATTAACATAATACTTAATGCCAATAGAAAACAAACTCATCATACAACTATTTCAAGATACAAACTAAGTTGATTCATATTACAAATTATAGATTAAATAAAGCGTAGAGGACAAACTAATCACAGCAACGAGCATGAAAAATATATCTTATTAACTTTTAAGTTATTTGGCTCATATGTAACACCTTCATGAGCATATACTTTTAAGTAATTTTAAGGAGTGGGAAAAGAGATAACCTGTGCACTTGAAATATGACCTTTTTGCTATTCATTGTTACATCACGACTTGCTTTGACTACTCTTTCCCGTTTGTCATTCTGTAAATATAAGTTTCTAAAATATCAAAATAACAGTAAAAAATGGAGTTGTATACAGCACTACTGTAAAGTTACCGACTTTATAGGATATTCATAGCTAACCAATATCCATATATATTTAAACCTTTGAATTAAGTTACTCAAAAGTAAGTTTCGGCATATTATCAATGAAGCAAGAGTATTGTAGAAAGCGGCAGTACTAGTGTGCTCCAAATCATTTACCATTAAAATCCCAGATGAATGGCGGAAAACTACTCCCAGAAAGTATAACAATAAAATTTGAGGGGAGAGTCTCCAACATAAAGCCTTCCACTTTAGTATACTACACCTTCTCTAGCAACCCAAGCCCAGGAAAGAACAACATAAATAATCAAAACTTTTCATATTTATTTGGTATAGACCACAGGTATCCTCTACTAAAGACAATCTTGTTCAAGCCAAGTAGAACCATAAATTAGAAGAAAGTTTCTATTGGAAAGTGTAACTTTCAATACAAATGCACTTCTTCTATGATTTGATTGATTTCCAATAAAAAGATTCTAGTTTTGATTCCTTAAGCACTGTCCACATGACAATGGATTGGATAGCAATTCAATCTTCCAATGCCAAATACGATGATCAACATTTAACCTCCCCTCAATTTTGCCACTAAGGGTCAACGAGTTTGGAGAGAAAACTTCAAATTTCATGTAAATGTTCTCCTTATTGAGAATTCTTCAAAAAAGGAAATGAACGAGAGATTATCGTTTTAATCTTCCAAGCATCCTTTTTTGTTATCTATTAGTATTACAATGACAACACCAGAGTTTGAACTTAAGACTTTGTGCATGCTACCCTAACTCACACCACTAGGCCGATCGTGGCGGTTCTCCACTCATCCTTTATTCATCATATTAAATTTAAACATTCTATAATTATCTAACTTTAAAAATAAACAAATTAACCTTCCATCCCTTTTCCACCAAACTCCTCTGTCCAAACATAAGGGCATTAGATGTATAGGCATGGGTACGCTACAGCAGAATGAAAGTTGCACCCATGAAGAGACAAAAAACTGAAACCAACCCATCGGGTCAAAGCTAATAGTAAGTAGCCAAAATGAGAAGAACTCACCACCAGCCTGAATGAGAAGAAAGGGGAAACAAAAGGAAATCTCTACACAATTTTGCAATGAATTTCAAAAAACTTGGAAATTTGAATTGGGTGTGACAGTAGATGAGAAGGATTACAAGATCATTGAGATATTCAGCGTATCTGGAAAAGGAGTCCTTCATGGCAGGTTCAATGGCTGTGGCCATGGTTCTAACCCTCTTTGTTGAGCTCTGAAAGTTGGTCCCTGCAACTGTGAAAGTGAAAATAAGTAGATGTTATTTAAGATAACTAATAGATGGCAATAGAGTAAAAGGGATACTTTGATGGAGGCGTTGAGGTTTGGATGCCATGAATACAGAAAACCTTTGAAGTGAAGAGAAGGAATGCAACATCTGTTCAGTCCGGTGAAGGACACCTAAATGCCGCGAGCCCTTTCTTGGCGAGTTTTTTTTTTTTTTTTTTTTTTTTTTTTTTTTTTTTTTAATGTTTTATTATGAATTTATTTTATTTTTTTATATTCTATAATGTATAACAATGTATAAAAGAAATATATTTTTGGTCATTATATGCCGTTGTTATGTTCTAACTTTTTCCTACTAATGTATCTTTTAAGAAAAATAGAAAAAAAAAAAAAGGTGTACATACAAAAATAACCAATTTCTTTAAAAATTATAATTACTATTTATTTATAAAAATATTTTTTTAATATAAAAAGGTAATGAATGTCTTTTTCTCCGCTTAAGTTGATATAAAATTAATAAAGATGACATAAATTTTTATTGTACACTTTATTATTTATTTTTATCTTCACGAGTCGAGTTAATTTAAATTTAAAAATATATATATAAAATAATTAATTTTAATTGGTTCGATTGTTTTAAATTTTAAATTTTGTTTTGTCTAACTTGAATTAAATCAATTTTTTTTAGTAGGAGACAAACAAACAAGAAAGAAAAGAAATAAAAAATTAAGTTCTCAAGAAAGACACGTGATCTCTATCATTACGAAGAGCATCCACCAAAATAGATAGAGGTTCTTCAAACACAATCAAATGTCTATTTGTTATGGGCCCCTTCTTGGCGAGAATATCAGCACACTCGCAAGGTGTGCATAAACTCCACCTTCCAGTCTTCTTTCATAAAATCTTTTATGGATTCAATAAGTGTAGCAAATGGATGAGATAGGATGGTTGGTTGCTTGATCAATTGAAGTGCATGTAAAGAATCCGAGACACACACCACATCCTTATAGTGCAATTCCCAAGCCAAGTTTAATCCCTGGAGTATGGCAGTTAGTTCAGCATGAAGGGTGTTAGAGTGACCAATGTTCCCATAAAACCCTCTAACCCAACAACCATGAGAATCACAAATGAGTCCACCAAATCCAGCTGGCCCAGGATTTCCCCAACAGCTGCCATCAACATGTGTTAAGTCAAACGGAAATTCCCATCGAGATTTTGAATATGACAAATATAATACATATCGTTATTACTAACATGTGCATTAGTGTTTCAGATGGATAACAATAAGATCACACAATAAAGTATGATCAAGCATAATCTAACTGGATAAAACATCAGACGATAGCAAAGCTAGTATCAAGATCAAGGTCGATTCAAGCACAAATCAAAATCAAAATACAAGATAAGACAAGACTATCAGTGGAAGCCTGAGGCATTAGACGCAAGATGAACAGACATCAGCATGAAATGATATAATCAACCAAAAGACAAAGTTGTCACTCTTATGCCTAGACGAAATGAGTAGTCAAGATCAGACGAAGTGTCTTGTATCTAGACAATGTCAAAAATACTAAAGCATGTCTGAAGTCCACTAATCATATTGAAAGAAATCATACAAGAAACACAAGAGGACATCAACGTGAATAAAAAAAATATAGGCAAGCGTGGATTCACAAGTCAAAGTTGAGTGCGTCAAAAAAAGGACACCTACTTTTCAAAAAAAGACAGCACCGCAGCAGCTAAACTGATGAGGTAAGTACAAATATACCTAGATCATGATTGAAGTTAGATATCAAAGTAATCAACTACATAGAGAAAATTCATAAATACAAGCAAACATTTAATGCAAGATCAAACGCATTAAATGAAAAGATTTGCATAGCCATGAACATGCCTCCATCTGCAACGACATGAAGCTATGCTCCAACGAAAAAATTTGAATTCAAACAATGGGCAGATTTATCAGATGGCCATAAGTACCAAGGAAAAGAAGAAGAAGAGATATAGAATAGAGAAGCAAAAAGAAGAACGTACAACAAGAAAAAGAAAGTGAACAAATATAAACTACATTTTCTTCTCAAATTATTTCCTGTATATCTGTGTAAAACTAAGATAGTTTATCTTAGTGAGTGTTGTTAATAGCCCATCCTCTCTATGAGAGTAACCAAACACTTAGACACCTATCCCTGTAAAACTAAGGTTACGCACCTTAGTGAGTGTAGAAATTACCCTATCCTCTCTGTGAGAGTTATACACACACTCAATACTCTAAACTGTTGTAAAGCTTGAAGAAGCTGATAGAAAGAATACTTGTGAACTAGAAGTGGTTGAGAATATTAGCGTTGGTGAGTGAAGTCGACGGACCAGAAGTGGTCAAGAATACTTGGAGAACCAGAAGTGGTTAAAGAATACTAGCGTCTAGTTGACGAGCCAGAAGTGGTTGAGAATACTTGTAATCCCTTGTGATTAGTGAAACCCTTCTGTGGAAGGAAACTGGACGTAGCTTAGATTGAGTGAACTAGTATAATTGTTTGTGCATTCTCTTCATTTTTTTTCTTACTTTTCTCTTGTTCTATTTCGTTTTTCAACAAAGCATTAGACGAAAACATACTTAACCTTGTTGAAACTGCTTTTACTAGACGATAAAGTCTTTTAGATAGAAAACTAATTTACTTAACCTTTTACGTTGAAAATCAGTTTTATTAAACAAGAAAACTCACTAGACAGAAAAGTCTACTTAACTTTTTCAACCAAAATTGCTCTTGCAAAATAACTTTAAAATTTTCTAACTAACACGAACACACACATTCAACCCCCCTTCTGTGTGTATTTCCACTAACATCAGTTGGTATCAGAGCTTAACCCCTTGGGTTGAGCATCTAACACTGCAGGGGAAACGATCATGGAAAACGAAGGACAAGCTATAAACCGACCACCCCTCTTCAAAGGAGCAAAATATGATTACTGGAAGCAAAGAATGATTGCATTCTTTGATGCATGTCATATAGACATGTGGGACGTCGTTGAGCAAGGAAACTGCATTCCGCTAGATCAAGTTGGCAACGAGAAACCCAAAGCACAATGGACTGAAGAGCAAAAATAAAGATTTATTCTGAACTCCAAAGCACGCAATGCGCTCATGTGTGCTCTGTTTAAGGAGGAATACACTAAAGTTCACAGCTTTAGAAGTGCCAAAAAAATGTGGGACACCCTAGCTTTAACCTACGAGGAGTCCCTAGAGGTAAAACGCAACAAGCTAAGCTTGTTGGCACGTAAGTATGAACTTTTTGAAATGGAGGAAAGCAAATCTATACAGACTATGTTTGGAAGATTCCAAACCATCGTCAATGAACTTTCCTTCCTAGATAGAACTTATGATAACTTTTATCATATTGAAAAATTACTTCATAGTTTACCCAGGAAATAGAGACCACAAGTTACTGCTCTGAGAGCATCCAAAAATCTGGAAAAGCTCTCTCTAGAGGAACTCATTGGACTACTTAAAGTCCATGAGTTGGAGTTGCAACAAGACGATGCTAGAAGGAAGCATAAATCTATTGCATTAAATGTGCAAAAGAACAAATCAACACCATCCTCCTCAAAAGCCCTAAGGATCAATGATACGTTCGATGAAAGCTGCAATGAAGGAACTTGTGACACAGACGATGAAATATCCTTCCTGTCAAGGAAGATTCACTCAATGATGAAGAAAAAGGGAGGAATACGATGGAGAAAATACAGCAGACCTCCCAGAGAAAATACAGCAGACCTCCTAGAGAAAAGGCACAACCATTGTGTATGAATGTAAGAAACTTCAATACGGCCGTATTGAGTTCAGTGCGGCTGTATTGAAGTTCAGAAACTTCAATACGGCCGTATTGAGTTCAGTGCGGCCGTATTGTAGTTCAAAATGTTCAATACGGCCGTACTAAACTTTTGGGAGGCCGTATTGGGCTTTATTCCCTCCACTTCCTTATTTTGAGCTATTATAAGACCTCTAGACCTACAGAGAATCCTCCTAGGGCCTTCCATGAGTCCTTCTGGCTGACTTTCCTTCAGTCTTCAAGAGTCTTCAAGCTTTATTTCCGACCCGGACAATTTTAGGGGTCTACAGCTGCCCCCCCTTTACTTAGTCAAACGGCCTTTTGGTGTACCGTTTGATAAGTAAAGGAGTTGACCCAATTGTCCGGGGAATAAGCCATCCTTCCGACTTGTAGTGTCTTCAGGTGGGAAAATTGTTGAGTAGCCTCTCCAGGTTGAGTTTGCCCTCTCCAGGGTGAGTATTAGTCGTCGCCTCTCCAGGCTCATTGCATACCTCGGTGCTCTGGACATCTGGGTAGCTGAGTATTGCCTCTCCGGGCTTGTGCATACCTCGGTGCTCTGGACATCTGGGTAGCTGAGTATTGCCTCTCCAGGCTTGTGCATACCTCGGTGCTCTGGACATCTGGGTAGCTGAGTATTGCCTCTCCAGGCTTGTGCATACCTCGGTGCTCTCGACATCTGGGTAGCTAAGTATTGCCTCTCCAGGCTTTGTGCATACCTCGGTGCTCTGGACATCTGGGTAGCTGAGTATTGCCTCTCCAGGCTTGTGCATACCTCGGTGCTCTCGACAACTGGGTAGCTAAGTATTGCCTCTTAGGCTTGTGCATACCTCGGTGCTCTCGACAACTGGGTAGCTGAGTACCGCCTCTCCAGGCTTGTGCATACCTCGGTGCTCTCGACAACTGGGTAGCTGAGTATTGCCTCTCCAGGCTTGTGCATACCTCGGTGCTCTCGACAACTGGGTAGCTGAGTACCGCCTCTCCAGGCTTGTGCATACCTCGGTGCTCTCGACAACTGGGTAGCTGAGTATTGCCTCTTAGGCTTGTGCATACCTCGGTGCTCTCGACAACTGGGTAGCTGAGTACCGCCTCTCCAGGCTTGTGCATACCTCGGTGCTCTCGACAACTGGGTAGCTAAGTATTGCCTCTTAGGCTTGTGCATACCTCGGTGCTCTCGACAACTGGGTAGCTGAGTACCGCCTCTCCAGGCTTGTGCATACCTCGGTGCTCTCGACAACTGGGTAGCTGAGTACCGCCTCTCCAGGCTTGTGCATACCTCGGTGCTCTCGACAACTGGGTAGCTGAGTAGCGCCTCTCCAGGCTTGTGCATACCTCGGTGCTCTCGACAACTGGGTAGCTGAGTACCGCCTCTCCAGGCTTGTGCATACCTCGGTGCTCTCGACAACTGGGTAGCTGAGTATTGCCTCTTAGGCTTTGAGATGATTTTGTCTCCACAGTCCACTATGCTGCTTCGACGTTTTTTCTGATTTTGTGCCACTGAGGGCTGGATAACGCAGGGATCCGTCTAGGGGATGTGCAGTCATTCATAGGTTCTTGTGTCCCAACTTTCCTTTGCATAGTTGGTGCCCATTGAGGAATTTCTGTTTCCCTGGGGTGTAGACACGAAGATGCTCTTTCTGAGATGAGCGGTGCCTTATGATTGGCTGACGTCCTTTCGACGTTGGTGGAGTATCCCGGTTATCCTTATTCGGGTGACTCTTTTGATTTTCTGATTTTGTTGCCTCTGTGTAGGCTATTATCCGCTGGGGGATTTTGTCATTGATTGTGATTAGCCTCTTCTGTTAGGCAGATCATCTTGACGCTTGATGTTTGGCTAAGAGCCGGATTCCACTTGGGGAATGATTATTGATCTTTTGATTTTTCTCTTTTTTGTAGGGATGCCTCTTAATAGGCGACTGGGGATTTGAAGTTTATATATCCCAGAGTATTATTTAGAAAGCCTCTTCAGGCTTAGCTTCACTCATCGCTTGAGTTGGAAAGCTATCCTCCACTGAGGAGGTCATAGTCCTTTCGACTTGGATATTCTGTTTAGACGATCAAGCCCTCCTTGGGGAATCTTGCTGATCTTGGTTTGATAGCTTTTACTGGGGAATTTGGCCCATGAGTGGAAGCTGAGATATCTCTGGGGAGTATTATTTCGGCGAGCCTCTCCAGGCTCAATTATTCTGTACAATTTGTCGAGTATTATTTCGGTGAGCCTCTCCAGGCTCAATTATTTTGTATGAGTATTATTTCGGCAAGCCTTTCCAGGCTCAATTATTCTGTGGGAGTATTGTTTCGGCAAGCCTCTCCAGGCTCAGTTATTTTGTATGAGTATTATTTCGGCAAGCCTCTCCAGGCTCAATTATTCTGTGGGAGTATTGTTTCGGCAAGCCTCTCCAGGCTCAATTATTCCGCACGAGGCGATTGATTTTCTAAATCTTTTGCCTCTTTTTTGTCGTTTTTGGCTTTTTCTGTATTTTTTGCCTTTTTTGTCATTTTTTTTTGGCTTTTTCTGTATTTTTGCCTTTTCTGTTGATTTGCGGCCTTTTCTGTTGACCGCTGCCATACACAAGCAATTTTTCCTATTTTCTATTTTATGCAATTGCCTCATGATAAGGTCTTTGAATGTGCAACTAATGTGTGTGATGCAAGTTTTTTTATTTAATGTTTTTATAAAAATGAATGGCTCTCCCTATCCTCCTTTTCTTGGAGGAATTTCTGTCATCGACGTGAGGGAATATTTTTGTGAGCCTTTTATGCAGGAGATTATGGATTTTATAGGAACCCCTCCAATTTTCTTTATTGACCGATTATTAAGGAATTTCATACAATTTTTAGAAATACCAATTTAGAGGCATAATCACATGGTCAAGAGAGAAAAGAAATGAATAGATATTTTATTAATATTCACAAGTGTTTTTACATAAAGATATACAGAAGGAAATTTCTGAAGAATGGCTGGCCTGGGTAGGCTATATACATTGGGCTTAACAATTATATCTGTAATTGTTGTTCTTTACATTCCCCTAGTTGCTTCGGGTGAGATGCCTGAGCCAGGAGTGTAGATGCTGCAAGACGCTTGCTTCTAGAAGATAATCACTTGAGCCGCCTTTCGGTTTTCGACTCAAGTGATCGTTACTTGCTTTGTTTTTGCATCTTATTCTTTTGCCCCTAATTTTTGTCTAGGACGTATCCTAGCGGGGATAGATTCGCCTTTGTTTTGCCTAGTACCCTTGTACTGGCGGGCTTTTATTTTTCCCTAATTTTTGCCTAGGACGCCCTTTTTGGGTTTTCATCCTAGCGGGCTTATGCAAGCAACGTCTTCAAGCATAATACTTCTTTACCACGTCAGCATTGACTGGGTATCGAAGTTCTTCTCCATCCATGTCTGTGAGGGTTAATGCTCCTCCTGAGAAGGCTCGTTTTATCACTTATGGTCCTTAGTAATTTGGGGCCCACTTTCCGATTTTGTCCTTTTGAGCTGGTAGCAATTTCTTCATTACCAACTCTCCCTCATGGTAGACTCGAGGGTGGACTTTCTTGTCAAAAGCCCTTTTTGATCTTCCTCTGATAGGCTTGACCATGGCATATGGCGTTCAGCCGTTTCTTTTTGATAAGGTTCAACTGGTCGTATCGGCTTTGAACCCATTCTACCTCGGAAAGTTTTGTTTCCAAGATTACCCTTAGAGAAGGTATCTCGACTTCGACGGGTAGAACTGCCTCCATCCCATAAACGAGGGAGAATGGAGTAGCTCCTGTAGATGTACGTACTGAAGTCCTATAGCCATGAGGAGCGAAGGGTAACATCTCGTGCCAGTCTTTAAATGAGACAACCATCTTTTGCACTATTTTCTTGATGTTCTTATTGGTTGCCTCGACTGCCCCATTCATCTTTGGCCGATATGGGGAAGAGTTATGGTGTTGGATCTTGAATTCTTGGCACAGTTCTTCCACCATTTTGTTGTTCAGATTAGATCCATTATCAGTGATGATTTATTTCTCCATGCTTCCACTAGATTATTCTAAAATCATTTGGGACAAGAGAGAAAAGAAGGGAAAGATACTTTTATTCTGAAGTTTGTGTTTTAGAGGGGATTTATTTTTCAAAAATGGTTTTTGTAAGAATGGATGGCCAAGGTAGGCTTATGTGTTTAGGCTTGTTTGATTAAACACTTATGAAGTTAAGAAAATCTTGTTTATTGACGTTGTGATTTTGACAACTTAGATAGCTCCCCTTGAACCTTTCTTGAATTCGGCTCGTGGTACCATCATGGATTTCTTTTGTTTTTTTTTTTATTGTCCTTATTTTTGCCTAAAACACCCTTTTGTGGCGTTTTAGCGGACTTTTGTTTTTGTTCATTTTTGCAACCCTAACTTTTGCCTAGGTCACCCTTTCGTGGGATTCCTAGCGGGTCTTTTGCTCTTATTTTTGCGCAGCCCCCTTTTTGGGTTTCCTGCCGAGCTTCTTTTATTTTAAAGGATTTCTTTTTATCCATGATGGCACTTGTCGAGGCCAAGGAAAGGTGCTCCAAGTTGTCACACACACTTCCACATAAAAATGATGTGGGTTTATTATTATTAAGATGATTTTAACCTCATTCATGTTTATTCAAACAGGGTTAAAAAAATGTGGTTTAGAATTTTATTATAAGCAAGAAAAGAAGCAATGAGAAAGAATGATTTTATTATAATCATAGTGGAAACATGTGTCCTTATTTCATCACTGATATGGGTCCCAATATTGACCTCTTTTATCTCTCGGCCCTGCCCCAAATTCACGGTCTCCAATTTCTCTTGACACGGTTGGAGTAGACGAGTTTCTTGATCTAGCAGTCTTTGCAGATCCGGAGAGATGGTCTCCTCATCACTGTCCAACTCAACCCATTCATCCTCAACTTTGGATCCCTGTCAGAGCGAACAATTACAGACATAATTATTTTATTGGTTCTGTTTAGGTTTAGAATTATTAATGTTAATGAGGGAAGAGAGAAAAGAACAAAAGAGAGAGTGATGTGTGAAAAATGCCTCTTTATTGATATGTATTAAAATTTGTACAAAGACCCTTATTTACATGAAAAGGTTCTCATGATCTCGGGTACTGATCATGAGTCCCTAAAAGAAAAGAAACATATGAAGGGGCCCTATCGTGGCTTGCCATTCTCTACTCCTGCTTTGGTAGAGGATTCTTGCTCACGTCGGGCGCTGTCGAATCGAAGGTGACCCACCCAGCATCAATAAGGTCTTGGACCTTATATTTGAGAACTTTACAGTTCTCCGTTGAATGCCCCGATGCCCCCGAATGGTATAGACATTTGTCTTGTGGTTTGTACCAATCGGGGTATGGTGGATCAAATTTCCTCGGTGGAACATAAGCTAGAAGACGCGCTTCTACTAGCTTCGGCAGGAGGTCGCTATATGTGGTCGGAAGTTTATCAAACTTCTTCACAGGGTTGTATTGCGACTTTCCCGACTTCGAAGTGGAAGAAGATAAAGAAACATTTACGGCATTGACTCCTCCCTCCTTCTTCTTCCTGAAGGTCTTCTTAGCTTCGAATGATTGGGAGGGCTTAGCTAGCTTCCCACTTTTCAGCCCTTGTTCCACCCTTTCTCCAATGGTGATGATGTCCGAGAAGAGTGTGGTCGTGTTCCCTATCATTTTGTCATAATAGGGACCGGTCAACGAATTTATGAACAAGGACACCGTCTCCTTATCTGACAGCGGGGGCTCTATTTGTGCCGCCAACTCCCTCCATCGTTGGGCATACGCCTTGAAAGATTCATCATTTGTTTTACTCAAGGCTTGAAGATCTGACCTATCGGGTGTTAGGTCGATGTTGTATTTGTAGCGCTTGAGAAAGGCGTCGGCCAACTGCCTCCATGTGTGTACTAGATTTCCATCTAGCTGCATATACCAGTTGAGCGCGGTATCAGCCAAGCTCTCTTGGAAGCAGTGGATCAAGAGCTTTTCGTTTGTGGCATATGCAGCCATCTTTCGGCAGTACATGGTGAGATGACTCTTGGGGCAAGTCGATCCCACGTATCTCGGGAAATCTGGCACTTTAAATTTAGGAGGAAATTGAATATCCCTCACTAAGCACATGTCGGCGGCATCTTTAATATCGAAATCATGCCCCTCCATAGCCCTTAGCCGATCCTCTAGGGCGTGGAATTGTTCCTTTGAAACTTCGGGCTCTTTAATCATAATTCCAGCCCCAATAGGTATGGCGTGCGGAGGTTCTTCTTCATGCACCTCCTCTTCCTCATGATGGGACCCATGGTCACTGTGGCTTGATCCATGGAAGTTATGTTGACGCATGAGTTCCATCATTTGCGCCATCTGCTCTTTAAGCTGTGAAAGCTCGGTTGTGAGCTTCTTATTTTGGTCCTCCAGCGCTTCCATCTTCTTGATTTTCTGCGCGCGTGTGAGGACAGAGAGATGACCAGCCACTTTCTAAAATGAATGTTTAATTAGTTTATTTATGGGATGAATACGCTCTTGACATGAGCTTGATAACCCTCCATTTTTAAGGCGCTGCCTTTTTAAAACGGAGTGTTACCACCCTCCTTGACTTATGATCTCTCCCCAACGGAGAATCTCGATAATTATGGGTCTCTTTTACTCATGTCAAGAGGTATTTGTGATCCTAGAATGCATGGTTTATGAGGATGCATGATATCTTATTGGTAATGATGCACATGCTCCTCACTTTTATTATATTTTCACACATGGTCTTTCTTCTCATGTCATGGTATTTTCATGCATGGGGATTATTCTTTAGACCTTATCACGAGGTTTATTATTAATGTACAAACAATATCACATAAACCTATACACAAACAATTCACTCATCCACGAACAGTCACGAGCGAATCACGAGGTAGGGGTATCCTGCAGAAAAGTGCATATTCAAGGAGGTTCTAACTGTTCTCACTGGTCTGAGGCCCCCAAGGTGCCCCCATTATAGGGACCCAATTCCTCTCGTCGTAAGCCGATGGAAAGCTCCAACGCACTGTCGGACTCGAGTTCATGGTTATCACCTTGAGTGATGCTTTCCGACAACGGTCTACGGGCACCTATAGACCCATTCGACAACCAGCCGTACTAACATCCACTCCCTATGGCTTACCACTCATGCCCCCGGGTATAGAGGGAACTGTTGTGTGCAAAGGTTCGTGTGCAGTTTGTATTTCAAACAATTGCGGAAAATTAAACAAACAACAGTTATTAAAGCCAAATAAATAAAGCATGTTATCATACAAACAAGGGGTAATGAAGTAATTTTAACTATTATTTGTTAAAAATAATCTGTCACTAAATGGGACTGACTCTCGAGGCTTCCCCAGTGAAGTCGCCATCTGTCGCCACCGGCCCGAAACGGGCTTTCGGCATTCGCGAAGGATGGTTGGACTCTTTTATTTGTTTAAAAATATGGATTGCTAGAATGACTTATTCTCAAACTGAGACCTTGTCAAACGAGCAATTTTATTAAAAGGCTCACCAATCCATGTTAATCCCAAGCGGGACCCTCCATGGATTAGCGGTTTTCATAAAAAGGAAGGGTTCATGGAGTCGCCACCAATGTTTTACTCAAAACATTGGAAAAAGAAGTTTAAGGCAATCGATTCAAAAATCGACTTCGGCCATGACAACCAGAGTCGGGTAAGGGAGTCGGTTACGCGTGGGGAAGGTGTTAGCACCCCACAGCGCCCCTTTCGAGTTCCCTATGACAGATTATTTCTAAAAATAATAGTGCGAAATTACTAAATTACCCCTATTTATTCTAAACAATTATAACTTAACTATCTACATGATGACAGTTAAATATACACACAGAAAGCAGTAAAAGGAAGGTCTTAAGAAGAAACCTTTGAAGCGTGCTTTTATATTCAAGTAAAACTGGGAAGCTTTTTGGCGTTCCCTCGCTCTACAAGCCCGCTCGCTCCCTCCTAGAAAATTTTAACTATGGAAATCCGGAGGATTTCCCTTCGACTCAGTTCGAGACTCAAGCAAAAAGCTCAGAACTCGAGAACTTTGTCGGATCAACTCTCCGAGTGATTTCTAGGCAGAGCACTGCTCAAAAAAACCCAGAATACTCAAGAAGAGGGTTAAAACTCCGTGTAAAAGTGTCAAATGACGTCCAAATGACGTCTTATTTATAGGGAACAGGCGCAATACGGGCCCTGGAGTCAATACGGTCCGTATTGAAGTTTTGAACTACAATACGGCCGTATTGAGTTCAGTGCGGCTGTATTGAAGTTCAGAAACTTCAATACGGCCGTATTGAGTTCAGTGCGGCTGTATTGAAGTTCAGAAACTTCAATACGGCCGTATTGAGTTCAGTGCGGCTGTATTGAAGTTCAGAAACTTCAATACGGCCGTATTGAGTTCAGTGCGGCCGTATTGTAGTTCAAAATGTTCAATACGGCCGTACTAAACTTTTGGGAGGCCGTATTGGGCTTTATTCCCTCCACTTCCTTATTTTGAGCTATTATAAGACCTCTAGACCTACAGAGAATCCTCCTAGGGCCTTCCATGAGTCCTTCTGGCTGACTTTCCTTCAGTCTTCAAGAGTCTTCAAGCTTTATTTCCGACCCGGACAATTTTAGGGGTCTACAAGGAGATATGTTCAACAAAAACAAAAAATGTCTAGTCATGGTACCTGGACAATGGCTGCTCGCGACACATGACGGGCGAAAAGTCTATTTTCCTAGACCTCAAGTCCAAGAAAGGAGGGCAAGTCACATTTGGAGGAGGACAAAAATGATATATCATGAGAATAGGTAAAATAGGTATCAACTCCTCTATCTCCATCGATTAACGCATAATCTACTAAGCATAAGTCAATTGTGCGATAGCAGTTATGAAGTATCCTTCAACAAAAATAAATGTACTGTTAGTCAACCTGATTCATCCATATTATTCACGGCTAGCAGATGCAACAACTTGTATAAAATAATGTTTAATGAACTAGAAAATCAGAATGTTGATTGCCTAGTTTCATATGAAAATTAGTGGATTTGGCACAAGAAACTTGGTCATGCAAGTCAGAGATTAATCTCAAAACTGACAAAGCATAACCTCGTAAAAGTGAAAGTGAAAATAAGTAGATGTTATTTAAGATAACTAATAGATGGCAATAGAGTAAAAGGGATACTTTGATGGAGGCGTTAAGGTTTGGATGCCATGAATAGAGAAAACCTCTGAAGTGAAGAGAAGGAATGCAACATCTGTTCAATCTGGTGAAGGACACCTAAATGCCGCAAACCCTTTCTTGGCGAGTTTTTTTTTTAAATGCTTTTTTTATGAATTTCTTTTTATTTTATTTTTATTCTATAATGTATAAATATAAAAGAAATATATTTTTGGTCATTATATCTCGTTGTTATGTTCTAACTTCTTTCCTACTAATGTATCTTTTAAGAAAAATAGATTAAAAAAAAACAGAGAGAAGTGTATATACAAAAATAATCATTTTTCTTTAAAAATAATAATTAATATTTATTTATAAAAATATTTTTTTTATAAAAAGGCAATGAATGTCTTTTTCTCTGACTAAGTTTGATATAAAATTAATAAAGATGACATGAAATTTTATTATAGACTTTATTTTTTTTATCTTCACGAGCCGAGTTAATTCAGATTTGAAAAAAAATATATAAAATAATTAATTTTAATTAGTTTGATTTGTTTTAAATTTTAAAATTTGTGTTGTCTAACCTGAATCAAATCAATTTGATGTTGAAAGGATTAATTTAAATTGTGCCATCAAATACCTAATAAAAATATTAAAAAAATAATTATTTTGAAAAATTAAAAATAAGCTTAGTTTTGTCTCAAAATTGATAGATATTGTTATAAAAGAATTTAAATTATATATTTGATTGTAATTGACCTATACTAATTAAATAATAACCTAAATTATAAAAAAAAATAACACATGAATAATTGATTCAATCATACTACTCCATCTATAATAATAGAAATAAGATTAACTAAAAGGAACGAGGATTTCAAATTTTCAATTTTAAATGTTTATTATTAAACCTTAAACCTAAAATACAAAGAAATGCATCAAAATGACACACAATATTAGATATGTGTTAAGTTAAAAGATGATCTTGGATCCCTTAAGTTTTAATGATAACAAACGAAAGATTTTGTTTAAAACAAAATGAATTATTTGCAAAATATTCTATATCAAACGAAGTGTAAAATGTATATCGTTTATAAGATGAAGAAAATTAAACAAAGCACACAATCTGTCTTATTATGCATTAAACGTATACTTTTAAGTGAGAGTAATAATAAATTTTATTAAATGATTTATTTCTTAATAGATTGAACAAGAAAGATATCTTGGAACTCTCAAAATTTGTTAAAGAAGGAAAAGTCAAATTATTTGTCAGAAGCAACACACAAAATCCCAGATATCACAGGAAAAGTAGAAAAAGACTCTACAAGAACTGCTCTATGCTGACTTTAACTACTTTACGCTAACATTACTTCTGCTATGCCCATTTTAGAAAGAAATGATGATAAGTAGTCTACTAGATCAGATAAGAGATACATGTTTTAGTTAAAAAGCATTTAATACTCGCATTAAATGAAGTAACAATCATCTCTCCTTAGGATCAATAGTGAAGACATAATCATATACCAAATAGATGTCAAGAATGCATTTCTGAATGGTTTCATCAATGAAAAAGTTTATGTCAAACAACTTCTAGGTTTTGAAGATGACAGAAAACCAAAGTATATGCATAATTAAGGCACTATATGGGCTAAAATAAGCTTCAAGAGCTTGGTATAAGAAGCTAAGCAGCTTCCTTCTGAAGAATGGATTCACAAGAGGATTAATAGACACCACACTTTTCAGAAAGATTTAGAAGGAACACCTTTTGATAGTCCAAATATATGTAGATGACATAATATTTGGAGCAACCTTTTAAAAGATGTACGAAGAGTTCTCAAAGTTGATGAAAGGAAAAGAAAATTTGAAAACTTTTAGAGGAATTAAAAAAGTTAGTTGTCACGTGTAATTTCATTTTCCATGTAGGACATCATCACTGATAGAGTTACAAAAAAGGATCGACCTTAACATTTTACAATTTTAGAGGAAATAATTTAATACAAAAAAATTAGAAGACAAAAAGAAAATTTGAAAATTTTTAGAAGGACTAAAAGTAACTTTTACCAAAAAAGAATAAAGAGATAAATTAAGAAGAGCATTTATGAATTAAAATTTCTTGTCACATATTTGTTTGACTCAAGAATTGCATCATAAAATTGTGAAGTAGATTTGAGTCTTTTTCTTGATTTTGTTATATGCTCTAGTGCTATTGTTAGGTTTCCTTTTTTTTTTTATTGGGCAAATAAAATATACTAATGAGTACAAGTTGTACCATAAGTAATATTACAAAATGTATAAATGATACATTCAATTCTATCCTACCAGAATACATGTAGTCCCTTATTGAGAGTGATTTTGATCTTAATACATAATATTCATTCCATCAAAAAACCTTTCAACATGTATCCCTCATCTACTTAACCAAAAACAACCCCACCGAATACAAATAAAAGAGAACATTTGTAGGGCATAGCCATGTTGTGAATCCTTACTTAGGTTTGAGTTGCTATAATATTCCTTATAGCAATTACAAACTCAAGTCATGTAACCCACATTGCCTACCCATAAGATGTTGTCTCCTATAATCAATCTTTAGTTTCCCTTATATGCTACTGCATTATGAAATCTTTGGATATTATTACCTTCCCTTCAAGCATACCATTGGTTGTTGTGTCCAATCAAGAGTAGGGTATTGCAAAAAGTTTGTCTTACTAGCCATCCATGACTGTGATATTCGTAGTATCAAACACCAAACCTTTTTTGAGTCCAACGTTTCACTTTGAAACAAATTAAAATTCTATTCGTATGAGTCCAAAAACCTCATATTATAGTGAACCATACATATTTCCATTTAGCATTCCCCTTCTTTAGCAATCCATTGTGATAATGTTGTAGCAAGTGGGAAGTAGGAATTTGATTTGAAGCGGTGTACAAACCCACTCAACTATAGCATTTATTATTCCATAACCTTGAAGCAAAAGCACAAGTGAACAACAAGTGAGACGTTGACACTTCCTCCGAGAATTAAATGGACACAACACCTCTTGTTGTTGGGTCAAAATATTCCTTTTTCTCATATTGCATTTTGTTTGTATCCTATCTTGCACCACTTTCCAGCCAAAGAAAGTCACATTGTATGGTATATATAGGAGAATACCAAATGCTTTTATAACTTGGTACTACTTCTAAAGGAAAATCATATTGTCATATAATAATCTAAAAAATTTCCTTAATTTTAGTTTGCCTTGTTATTCATTTAAATGTGTCACTGGATGACAAAATTATCTGTACTCACGAATATCCACGGATAAAATTCATCATAGATAATAAATGGGTAATCTAAATGGATACCCGTGGATAATGAGTACAAATATTTTTTTACCCGTTTATAAATGGAGCGGGAGTGAGTATGATAGTATTCATACTCGTGGATACCCGCTAAATAATATTACTTAAATATTTATATTTTTATCTTATATTTTTATATTTCAAAAAAGTATTATTAATTATGAGTTCAAAAATTAATATTAATTATTTATCTTTAATATTTCAATATACTTAACATCAAATATGAGCTTAAAATTATTTATAATAATTTTTTTAAATTTTTTTTAAAAAAATTCACAAATATTTATGGATACTTTCAGATATTTATAAAATTTATAAGTACTTGCTTAACAGATACCCACATGGGTTTGGGGCGAGGTGGATTTTTAACTGACGAGGCGGGTACGAGTACTTTACTACCCGCTCCCATAGAGCCTCATTGTCATGCCTATGTGTGACACCTAAGTCCTCTTGAGTTTAGCTTTCTTATTGTGCTTTTTATTGCTTTCTTGAAATTATTTTAGTGGGTTTCGTGTTATTCTTTACAAGTTGTAGGTTTGTTTGATACCTTGGCCACTGTAGACACCCAATTTTACCCGGGGAGCACACAAACAAAGAAATGGACCTCCGTTATGAAGGGAAGGAGCTTCCGAAGCAGGCAAACAACAAGACAGGAAATCGGAAGGCTTAAAGGCCAAATAAGGTGTTTTTAGTAGCCCGGAACGGGCTGTTCCAAAATCGGAATGGCCCGTTCCAATGTCAGAACGAGCGGTTCCAAAATCGGAACGGGCCGTTCTAATCCCCGGAACGGGCCGTTCCAAACAAGGAAAATTTGGAACGGGCCGTTCTGGAAAGGTAAAACTTGTGTTAATTTCTACTCTGGAACGGGCCGTTCCGTTTTCAGAACGTGCCGTTCCAGGGTACGAAATTTGCACATAACTATTGGGCCAGAACGGGCCGTTTCGAATCCGAAACAGGCCGTTCTGGCCCCTTCTGATTCCTATAAATAGAAGCTTTGGGCACAGTTCTCAGGGCGGCTAGAGAAATTTCGAATAAGACTCCTTTGAGCACGAAAATTCTCTATCTCTCTCCCTTCTATTGTATTTCTTGAGATTTGTGTCGCATCTCTATCTTCTCTCTCCCTCCTATTGTATTTCTTGAGATCTGTGAGGCATATTGTAGTGTGAAAGGTCGCCATAAAGCACCTTCTCCATATTTGAAGATTCAATAAAGCTCGTTCAAGAGGTATTTCATTCAATCTTTTTCTCTCCCTTTTATTTTTCATCTTTATCTCTTTTTTTTATAACAAACTTCATAATGTAGATATTTTAGGGTTAATCGTTTAATTTATATTTTAAATATGTAAATAAATATTAATAAAGGGGATTCAATATTTAATTTATTAATTCTTATCATATTAACTTCATCATAGGGTACCGATTGAGGGCGTTGTAGGAGTGCTTAATACCTTCCCTACACGTAACCGACCCCTGAACCCAATTCTGGTTATCAAGGCCATTATTGGATCTTTAAAACCTTTTCTTTTTCCAATGTTTTGAGTAAAATATTGGTGGCGACTCCATGAACCTATTTTCAAAACCATTAATTAAGGATTAGTCTGGTGTCCGGGCATTCCTTAATTAATGAGACTTTTAAAAGGATGTCTAAACCATAGGTCGCAAGATCGTAAATTTTCGGGTTGCGACAGATGGCGACTCCACTGGGGAAGTTTTAAGAGGGTCAGGCCCAAATAAATGATGAAGTTAATAAAATAAGAATAATAATTTAAATATTTTTCCCCTTTACCTTATTTGTTTTCTTTGTTTGGCTCTGATATCTGTTTGCTTATTTAAATTCCGCACCTGTTTGAAATAAAATTGTACACAAACCTTTGCACACAACAGTTCGCCCTACACCCGGGAGCATGAGGGTATTAAACATAGGGAGTGGTTGACGTACGACTGGCCCAAGTTTGGCCTTGGAGCCTGCGAGCCTTGTCAGAAATCACACTCAAGGTGATAACCGGTTACTCTAGCCCGAAATACTGCGACAAACCTTAGAGTTTGCCAGGTGACGGCGACAGAGATACTGGGTCCCTATATGGGGGCACCTTGGGGGCCTTAAAAACCAGTGAGATTAGAACCGCCCTATACAACAGACTTTTCTTGACAGGGACCACAAACCAAGGATTTGATCATGATCGTTCGTGGGTGTACGTTGATTGAGCATATGTCTGTGCATTTGTTTGTATTATTTTGTTCTAATAAGATGGATTGGAATTTTAAAATAAGCAAACAGATAATAAAAAATAAAAAATAATAAAAATAAAAATTTTATACCCCTTTGTACATTCTTAGGTCAGCATTCCATTAACATCATATAGGTAGTTTCTTTTTTAAAAAAAAATTGAATAAAAGAAATCTCATCTCCGTCATGCATCATTCCCCTTTAGATAATAGAAACATGATAAAGATTAAAAAAAAATGACATGCATTCTAGATTAGCTCATTAATTTCATTCATTTTATTTTATTAGCTAAGGAGGATTAGGTTGCAGTACGTATAGAAAGTTAAGAAAAGTGAATGCTCTAATATACGACAGTATCTGCGCTATAAAGAAAAGCCCAAATCAATTTTAAAAAAATACTATAGTTGGCCCTTGCTTTGATATGTTTGTTGAAGTAAGTCTTCTTAGAATCTAATAAAGATTCTCGCTTAATAGTGTCGAAATTTATTTGAGCATTCACAAATAAACAAATCAATGAGACTGATATTTATTTTTCTCAACTTTCTCTACATTCTGCATTACATTCATTTAGCACAAATCCCTCCTTGTAAAAGAATAAATGAGAATAAAAAGGGAAATTAACCTATGTGCATTAGTCGAAAGTATTGGGATATAAGCCATATGCATAAAGAGTTTTCAAGACGCCAACTCCTACCTAAAGAAGATAAAGCCGTGTCGTGCAACTGTGAAATCCAAGCAGAATAAGAGAAACGACTATAAATGAATGGATCCACACTCTTAACGAGTTGCAAGCTAATAAAGAGAATCTGAGGAAGACTAAGGCAAAGTGAATAGAGCTTTCTCGAAAAGTGATTTCAACAAGAGAGAAACATTGCTTGTTAAGAAGTTGCTAGAATGAAAACCCGCAAAGGGCGTTCTAGGCAAAAAAAAAAATTAAAGTAAAAAAAAATAATAAATAAATAAATAAAAATTAAGAAGCAATGTTTGTTCGAGCTGAAAATTGAGAGACAGCTTGAATGTTCCTCTTGAGAAGCAAGACTCCATGGAAAGCTCTATCATCGCTTCTACTCATTCCTTTTCTTAGGAAAGGCTTAGGATATGAGTCGAAAATACCTTTACGAGAGAAGAAGCCAAAAGACCTTTCTCTACACGAGATCTTCTGAAGCGCCACATCCAAGCAAGTGGAGGACTAGCGCTACAATTAGATGACCTAGGCTTCTCTAAGGGGCAACCTCGCTCTACTTCTTTGTGTATGAATCACGAACTCGGGACATGCCCGGGCCCTCGAGCTACATTAAATGGGCACGTGTAGATTGAAAATTCTTTTTTAATGCCATACATTTTTCTACTTCGTTTCTCTTCTCCCTCTTATCTACTCTAAGCCTCATTAACAAACCTTAAATGAACAAGTACATTTGAAATAAGGACGTCATTAGAAACAATGGATTAATACGCAATAAGGAACACAAAGATCAATCAAATTTGGCATGACTTGTGGATAAAAGTCCAAGCGAAATCAGTGCAAGGGGCACCCCCTTTATTGAAGGAATGAAAGATGATCACAAATACTGCAAAGACAAAAGCCTGGCAGGAAACCCACTAAGGGGGCTGAGCAAAAATTAGGGCAAGGTCCGCTAGGAGACCCACAAACAAAAAGGGTAGCCTAGGCAAAAGTAAGGATCAAAGAAAAAAGAAAATGTCCGCTAGGGAACACATCTCAAGTAACCTAGGCAAAAGTGAGGACAAAGCAGCATCCCGAGCTGAAAACCGAAAGGCGGCTCGAGATGATCATTTAATCAATATGCAATCCCAAGTCATCGCTTAACTTTGAAGGAAACAATAAGCTAACGTGGAAAATGATTTCCTCACTTTGAATGTGCTTGTTTATCAGCCTAAACCACTAGCCTACCTCGGCCAGCCATTCTTCTATAAACCATTTTTGAAAAAATCCTTTCTAACAAAACTTTTACAAAAAAAATATATATGTATATATCCCCTTCCTCTCATTCCTCTTGACCTACATGGCATTAAGATAAATTTGAAAGATACACGAAATATGCACAGTGAACACTCACAAGGAAAAGATGGAGGTGTCCTAGAACAGAGTCTAGGTACACCTGATCTACGGGCTAACATATCATATTCGGTACAAGCGAGAGGGCCGAACTACACAAACATTAGGTTCAAAAAAGCAACACTAAATTCGACACGGCTAAAAGGCTAACAATCCATGTCATTGATCAATGCGCATAGATTAATTTCTTGAAAGTAAAATCAATCTGCATTTAAGCATTAGCATAGAGGCATCATTGCATAGCATGCATGGGGCACAAGTGTGCACAAAAGGGTATAACTTCACTTCACAAAATATATATATATATATATATATATATATATATATATATATATAATATAAATATAATAAAAAAATCCAATCCATTCCTGTCTTGCATTTTCATGTGCATCCATGCATCCATACTCACCATGGGGCATCCGTCAATAATCAAACAATCAATCATCAATGAATCAAAAGGACTCTGCAACAAGCGCCTGGAGAGGCATCACAATACTTACATGACAGGGACAGTCTTTCATCCCACAACACCAACAAGAAAAGCCAAAAAGGAAACACAAATTCCAATTGACAGCATTTGAACAAAAGACAAAAGCAACCCAAATTAGAGGCATCACGACACACCTCTTGCCCAACATCCTTGGGGCAATATCTACCAAAATTCAAGCAAACCAATGAGGGCACCGATAGTTTCCTCAAAATACAACAAAGGTTTGGAGAGACTGTACTCGCATCCCAATCCGGTATACGACAAAGCCGTGAGGGAAAGGTCTGGAGAGACTGTACTCGCATCCCAATCCGGTATATGACAAAGCCGTGAGGGAAAGGTCTGGAGAGACTATACTCACCTCCCAATCCGGTATACAACAAAGCCATGAGGGAAAAGTCTGGAGAGACTGTACTCGCATCCCAATCTAGTAGACGACAAAGCCATGAGGGAAAGGTCTGGAGAGACTGTACTCACATCCCAATCCGGTATACGACAAAGCCGTGAGGGAAAGGTATGGAGAAACTGTACTCGCATCCCAATCCGATATACGACAAAGCCGTGAGGGAAAGGTCTGGAGAGACTGTACTCGCATCCCAATCCGGTATACGACAAAGCCGTGAGGGAAAGGTCTGGAGAGACTGTACTTGCATCCCAATCCGGTATACGACAAAGCCGTGAGGGAAAGGTCTGGAGAGACTGTACTTGCATCCCAATCCGGTATACGACAAAGCCGTGAGGGAAAGGTTTGAAGAGATTGTAGTCATCTCCCAATCCGGTATACGACAAAGCCGTGAGGGAAGCTGAGCTACGAAAATACTCCCTCTTCAACAAGCTACAAATAAAAGAACGCACTATCACAAGAGAAACAATGGAGCATCTACTTGAAGATCAAAGATCAGGTGTACAGTTTGTCAGCCTTGTTACCCAATAGAGTATGCAACCAACACTCAACTACTCTAAAGGGCGAGGACACAAGCAAATACACCTATCCAAGAGAAGAAACGTAGAAGCGCCAATACCAAAGAGACGAGGAGGAGACCCGGACGAAATGTCTACATCTTTACATGCCTTTGGAAAAGCAACACATAGCTACTCCAAAGGACAAGTAAAGAGGGGCAGCTGTAGACACCCAATTTCTTCCGGGGGCACACAAACAAAGAAATGGACCTCCATTATGAAGGGAAGGAGCTTCCGAAGAAGGCAAACAACAAGACAGGACATCGGAAGGCCTAAAGGACAAATAAGGTGTTTTTAGTAGCCCGGAACGGGCTGTTCCAAAATCAGAACGGGCCGTTCTAATCCCCGGAACGGGCCATTCCAATATCAGAACGGGCCGTTCCAACGTAACTAAAAATACCTAAAGAGGCTTGTGTGGAATGGGCCGTTCCAATACCAGAACGGGCTGTTCCAAACAAGGAAAATTTGGAACGGGCCATTCTGGAAAGGTAAAATTTGTGTTAATTTCTACTCTGGAACGGGCCATTCCATTTTCAGAACGTGGCGTTCCAGGGTACGAAATTTGCACATAACTATTGGGCCAGAACGGGCCATTCCGAATCCGGAACAGGCTGTTCTGGCCCTTTCTGATTCTTATAAATAGAAGCTTTGGGCACAGTTCTCAGGGCGGCCAGAGAAATTTCGAATAAGACTCCTTTGAGCACGAAAATTCTCTATCTCTCTCCCTTCTATTGTATTTCTTGAGATTTGTGTCGCATCTCTATCTTCTCTCTCCCTCCTATTGTATTTCTTGAGATCTGTGAGGCATATTGTAGTGTGAAAGGTCGCCACAAAGCACCTTCTCCATATTTGAAGATTCAATAAAGCTCGTTCAAGAGGTATTTCAGTCAATCTTTTTCTCTCCCTTTTATTTTTCATCTTTATCTCTTTTTTTGTTATAACAAACTTCATAATGTAGATATTTTAGGGTTAATCGTTTAATTTATATTAATATGTAAATAAATATTAATAAAGGGGATTTAATATTTAATTTATTAATTCTTATCATGTTAACTTCATCATAGGGTACCGATTGAGGGCGTTTTAGGGGTGCTTAATACCTTCCCTACACGTAACTGACCCTCGAACCCAATTTTGGTTATCAAGGCCATTATTGGATCTTTAAAATCCTTTTCTTTTTCCAATGTTTTGAGTAAAATATTGGTGGCGACTCCATGAACCTATTTTCAAAACCATTAATTAAGGATTAGTCTGGTGTCCGGGCATTCCTTAATTAATGAGACTTTTAAAAGGATGTCTAAACCATAGGTCGCAAGATCAGAAATTTTTGGGTTGCGACAGCCACAAGGTAGCATCTTGAGGTGTTGATAGAAAGACTCAGAGGAAGCACTCTTTAGGGAGCCTCACCTTTGAAAAAGATTTGATAGAAACATTCAAGATTCGCAAACACCATCAACTTGATAATTTTTGAACCACTAAACATTAGTTTTCGACTTGTGTAAGGAAGCATTTTGGAGCAAGCATAGGATTTTATTTTGTTTGTAATTTTCTCTATGGTTATATTTCTTGTTAAGTCAAACGAAGATGAAAAGCAATTCCTAGCAATGTTTTGAATGAGACAAATATAATATGTATTGTTATTTCTAACAAGTGTGCTAGTGTTTCTAATATAAGTACATGCAAGTTGATTTGCATCCATACCAGGACTAAGAGACAAGAGCCAAGCTCTGGACAAAGACTGAGCAAACGAAGGAAACACATCAAACGAAGACAGTCACAAACATAGACACAAAAGAAATAAAGGTAAAAGACATAAGTAACCAAGAAGATGGACAAAGGAAATAAAGATATTCTTAGAACCAAAAGACGAAGACTCGGATACACAGACGAAGATCAAGAAAAATGGATTGCGTCTAAAGACACGAGACAAACCACCTAGCATACACATTCTTGGAAGAACACATGAAGCCATCAAAATAGAAAGAAAAGGAAAAGGACAATAGACTAGCACTTATCCACAAATCAAAACTGCCACTAGTGGAAAAAGGGGCTACTACGTCTCCTCATTTACGTCGGAAACTGGATCACCCGATGTTGTAAAAACGCGGTGAAAGTTCTGTAAATATAGAGTGGGAAATTTACGTCAGACATAGGGGGGTCCGACGTAAATTAGACAATTTACGTCGAACGGCTATGTAGCCGACGTAGATTATCTAATTTACGTCGGACCCCCTATGTCCAACGTAAATTTCCCCCCAAAACCCCCAACGTTCCATTTCTCTTCCCGCGCCTCCCATTGTTTACGAAAACTACTGTTACTTCTTCTCTTCTTCTCTTATATTCTCTAAGTCTCCAACTGTCTTTGTTTCCACATTGCACGTTTCTAAGTCCCTAAGAGTCTGCACATTACACGTTTGAGGTAATTTTGTTCTCTATGCAATTTTTTTTAATTTTTGTTATTTGTTCATCTAGAACGGGCCGTACTGCTTGCAGAACGGGCCGCTCTCCTTGCAGAACTGGCCGTTCTCCTTGTAGAACGGGCCGTATTGCTTGCAGAACGGGCCGTTCTGCTTAAATTTTTTATTTTGTAAATTGTTGATCTGGAACGGACCGTTCTGGTTTCAGTACGGGCCGTTCCAGATGCATTAAAGATGGACTTTTTTAGGCATTGACTTTTAGTTTACCATCGTATTAGTAGAAATATTTATGGATTTTATGCGAAATTGGTATCGATTTTTTAGGGTTGTAGTTTAGGTTAGAAAAATTATGAATAACTGAGTTGATAGTTAATTTGTGTTAATATATACATAATGAATCGAAGTTGGATGAATGCAAGTCGCATTAGTCAAGAGTACAGAAATGGAGTTGAAGAGTTCTTGGAATTTGCAAGAGAAAATGGGAAACCCATCAAAGGGGCATATTATTGTCCATGTGTTCGTTGTTTGAATCAGATACGTCAAGAAGTTGGAGAAATACGTGATCACCTGTTTATATATGGTATTGTGAAGAGTTATACAATATGGACATGGCACGGAGAAATATTAGACATTCCAACAGTGTCAACAACTGAAAATTTTGAAGGGATGGATGATAACTTAGAAGAGATGATACGTGATGTTGGTGAAGAAAATTTTGAAAGAGCACATGTGTATGATACCTTAAAGTCTGATTTTGAGCAACCATTGTACCCAGGATGCAGTATGTTTACAAGATTATCAGCAACTTTAAGATTGTTTAGTTTAAAAGCAAGAAATGACTGAACTGATAAAAGTTTCATAGAATTGTTGGAGTTGTTGAAGGAGATGCTTCAAGAAGATAACACGTTACCTAATCGCAACTATGAGGAAAAAAAGATACTATGTCCAATGGGTTTGGAGTATAAGAAGATACACGCGTGCCCTAATGATTGCATATTGTATACAAATGATTTTGCTACACTGAAAGTGTGTCCAACATGTGGATTGTCGCGGTTCAAAAAGAAAACTGATGGAAGTAGTGGTGAGGAAGAAATAGAGGGTCCTCCTGCTAAGGTCTTATGGTATTTGCCAATAATACCTAAGTTTAAAAGATTGTTTGCCATTAAAGAGGATGAAAAAAACCTCACATGGCATGAAAATGGTAGAAAATGTGACAATTTTCTTCGACATCCAGCTGATTCTCCGCGAAGAGGATTGATGAAATATTTCCAGAATTTGGTGCAGAGTCAAGAAACTTGAGAATTGGTCTAGCTACAGATGGCATGAATCCTTATGGGAACTTAAGTAGTAAACACAGTTCATGACCAGTTTTGTTGGTCATTTACAATTTTCTTCCTTGGCTATGCATGAAGAGAAAATATATTATATTGTCTATGATGATATCAGGACCCCGACAACCAGGAAATGACATAGATGTGTATCTTAGTCCATTGATTGATGACTTGAAAATGTTTTGGGAGACAGGAGTGGAGGTCTTTGATGCATATCGTGAAGAAAAATTTACCATGCGTGCAATGTTATTTTGCACAATAAATGATTTTCCAGCATATGGTAACTTGAGTGGGTATAGTGTGAAGGGTCATTACGCATGTCCTATATGTGAAGAAAACACAAGTTATACCCAATTGAAACATGGGCAAAAGACTGCGTACACTAGGCATCGTAAGTTTCTTGTTCGTAGTCATCCATACCGTAGACTGAAGAAAGCATTCAATGGATGTCAAGAGGATGAAATTTCCTCGACACTGCGCAATGGTGAAGAAGTATATCAGCGGGTGAAGAACATTAACATTGCGTTCGGAAAGACGCAAAAGAAGTCAACTGAGAAAAATATCTGGAAGAAACGATCAATATTCTTTAATCTTCCTTATTGGTGCAAGCTAGATGTTAGACACTGCATAGATGTGATGCATGTGGAGAAAAATGTTTGTGATAGTGTAATTGCGACATTGCTAAACATCAAAGGAAAGACTAAAGATAGAGTGAAAGCACAACAAGATTTGGTGGACGGGTATACGTTCTGAGTTACATCCTCAGTCTATTGGAAGACGCACTTACTTGCCTCCAGCTTGTCATACTCTATCAAAAAAAGAAGAAAAAAAAAAGCTTTTATGAGTGCTTACGCAGTGTGAAAGTTCCACAAGGGTACTCCTCAAATGTTAAGAGTTTGGTGTCTATGCAAGATTTGAAGTTAATTGGTTTAAAGTCTCACGATTGTCATGTCTTAATGCAACAACTTTTGCCTTTGGCTATTCATAACATTTTACCATCTTCTGTTAGAGTTGCTATTACTCGATTGTGTTTATTCTTCAATGCTATTTGCAACAAAGTAATTGACCCTGTAAAGTTAGATGAGTTAGAAAATGAAGCAATCACAATCTTGTGTCAATTGGAAATGTATTTTCCACCTTCATTTTTTGATATCATGGTGCATTTGATTGTTCATTTGGTTAGGGAGATTCGATTGTGTGGCCCGGTTTATCTTAGATGGATGTACCCTGTTGAGAGATACATGAAGATCTTAAAAGGATATGTCAAGAATCAATACCGCCCAGAAGCCTCTATTGTGGAGAGGTACATTGCAGAAGAAGCCATTGAGTTTTGTTCAGGCTACATGTCGAAATCAGAACCAATAGGAATTCCCAAGACTCGACATGATGAGAAACAATTTGGTAAGTGTACTCAAAGTTTAAAGATTAGAACTGTGAGTCGAACAGAAGTTGACCAAGCACATTTGTACATATTGAACAACATTGATGAAGTAATTCCTTACATATCTGAACACATAGATGAAATCAAGATAGCACACCCCCGAATGAATGAGAAATGGGTATTGAATGAACATAACAAGAGTTTCTTAGCTTGGTTTAAGAAAAAGGTTTACGGTGAGGTTAATGCTTCTGATACACTTTTGAGACTCGCGCGTGGGCCTAACAACGATGTTATTACATTTGGTGGGTATGACATTAACAAATATTGTTTCTATACAAAGACAAAAGATGACAAAAGTAGAGTACAAAACATTGGGGTTACAATTCAGGCTGAGGCTGTGCACTTTGCTAGTTCTAAAGATAAAAATCCCATTACAGCATCCATGAGTCATTTTGGAGTCATACAAGACATATGGGAAATTGATTATGTTACGTTTAGAGTGCCTGTGTTCAAGTGTAAATGGGTTGATGGAAATACGGGTGTGCGGACAGATGATTTAGGATTTACTTTGGTTGATTTGAATAAGGTTGGTTATAAGGATGAACCTTTTATTATGGCATATCAAGCAAGACAAATTTTTTATGTCAGGGATCCATGTAATGAGAAATGGTCAGTGGTCCTCGAAGGAAGAACCATGCATGGAACTCACGAAGATGAGTCTCTAGATATGCATGAGACACCGTCTTTCTCAAGCAGATCATTTGGTCCTATTGCGGACAATGAAGTAAACGAAATACATGCTATTGGAAGTGATCATGATGAAGGAATATGGGAAAACATTCCAACCTAATAGGTTTCTATTTTTGTATTCGTTATTTTTTTATTAGTTTTTTTGTTGCTATATTGTTATTATCTTTTTTACTTTATTTGTTTATTAAGTTAATTCGTTGTTTTAATAATGAGAGTTTAATTTTTTCAGGATTATGGAGGATTCAGGGTCTGGCAGTGGAAGGAGGGAAGGTAGATCTGTCACCCGATTGTCTGGGTTGACAGCTGGACGCATTGCCAAGGAGAGGACACCGGTTGAGGTGGATCCTCGTTTTGGCAAGGCGTCAGGCCCAAATGCTGCCAAGTTTAAGAGCTATTTGGGAGTCCTAGCTCGACGACATGTTTCTATTATCATTCCATCATGGGATGATGTTCAGGAGGCTGACAAGAACCTCATGTGGCAGGATATTCAGGTATATACTTTCACATCCCTTCAATATTATATAACTTAAATACATTATTTATTAATTGTTGTTATTTTCATAGCAAAATTTTGACATTCCTAACACTGAGGTCATGAGGAGGAAGATGTTATCTTCCCTTGCCACCAGGTGGAGAGACTTCAAGACTTTCTAGACACGGGATTATGTATTTGGAGAGCGACAAAATGAGACTCCCTGTCTAAAGTACCAGATCACTGATAAGGAGTGGACGCAATTTCGTGCCACTCGATTGGACCCTTCTGGGCAGGTTAGTTATTGATGACTCTTACATTGACACAAATACTTAATCATTATTTTAATTAATCTCATTTTCTTTTTTGTATTATTGCAGGCCAAAAGAATAGCTGCCCAAGAACGACAGAGCAAGAATGATGCACCCCATCTATTGTCAAGAGGGGGATATGAATTAAAAAAAAAAAAGAAATGAAGAAGGCTAAGGCAGAGGCAGCAGGGGTTGAGTCTGCTGACCGTGTGGAGTCACCTCCCTGCCATGAGATGTGGATAGCAGCCCGAACAAAATCAGATGGGTAAATGACTTTTGAGTCTGCAAGGGTCGTTGTTGATAAAATAGTAAGTAAAAATATACAAACTAAGACTCTTCATTTCAACTCATTTAATTCATAAGTGTAGTTTAGGGTATACTTATTGTTAATATGTTGCAGGAGGGTTTAGTTGAGCAGACCACCCAGGGGTCATTTGTTTCCCATGATCGGGATGATATCCTCACAACGACCATAGGAAGGCCAGAGCACCAGAGCACGGAGGCCATGTGCGTGGTGTTGGTGGTTCTTGGAGCCACCGAGATTTCTTTGGTGCATGATCATCGAGGAGCACTGTTGACTCTTGTTGTCAAGAGGCTATGCAGAGAATGGAGATGCAGTTTGAAGAGAAATTGAAGAACATTCGAGAAGAGTTTGAACAGAAGTTTGAACTTTTTTCTCGTTCTTAGCAACAGACTGCAGTTGCTCATGATGGTGTTCGAGTCAGCACTAAAGGGAGTTGTGCTGCTCCAGATCCCTCAGCGGAACACACTCACACTGATGTACCAAACCAGTGTGAGTTATATGTTGAGGATGACCCCCCACGGTTAGTGGCTATTGGCCGAGTATTTGAGGGTGACTCAACCATCCATGGTGTCCCTCTACAGCCAGACTGGACACGGTTGTGGTTGACCAAGTTCAAGATGCTGCTGCTCCAGTGCCTTTGCCCAATACAGAGGTTCAACTAGTGGGGCAGGCAACCGACACATTCTTAGCTTGGCCAAAGCGTTTGGTCATGCCGATTTCAACACGGGCAAAGGTAATACTATTATTACTCTTTTATATTCTTATAATTCTATTATTGTTTAACTAATTTTGATTATTTCTTTAGGATTTTATCAATCGTGGTAAGGAGGTCATGAGAGAACCTCATGTTGATCATGCTAATATCGCAGAAGCTGAGGATGATCCCATATCTAGGCTTCTATCCATATTACCACAATTAAAGAAGAAACCAATTCAATTGCAGTGGGACATTAGAATTTTTGGAGTTGATAGCTCTGATGTTCCACTATACATATCCCTGCCTGATGCATTAGAGATTGTTGGGGGAAACTCCATGTTAAATATATCTATCATACAGTTGTGGGCCATGTAAGTCATATTTTCTTTTATGAGTCTAAATTTACAATAATTACATTTAACTTATAATAGTTATTTGTGTTAGGTACATGGACAAATTGAGTGTGGAGCAAGCACAAGCACAAGTATATGGATTTATTGAGCCTCAATCCATCCAAAAATCAGGAAACACTCAGGTCCACATCCAGCAATATATGCAAACATGGATGAGTGACTCACGGAGAGATATATACATGGCTCCATACATTGACGGTTTAGTTTTTTAATTGGTTTTTTAATCATGGTAATTTTATACCTAATTTGTTTGTCATACAATGTAGGTCTCATTGGCAGTTAATGGTAATTATTCCTAAGGAATACACCGTGGTGTGGTTTTGTTCACTACATCGAAAACCAAGCCACAAAATTAAATGCCAATTACAAGGGTAATTAAAATTTTTCATTATCTTTTAAAACTGTAATTATATATATTGGCTAACATCGGTTTTTATTTCAATTAATTAGAATCGTGTCTGGAGCTAATATTTTAAGTGGAAGATGCAGATCATCAAAGACATTGCACTTAATACAACCAATAATATTTAAATTTATTGACTTTGGAAATAATAGTTATTTGTTTCTCATTTTAGTGTAATAAGCAACAAGACTCGTTTGAATGTGGCTATTACATCATGTATTGGATGTGAGTCATAGTTTCTGCGGGTATTACTGATTCTTGGGCGGAGGTAATTCATATCAAAATTTAAGTATATTTACCTTTACGATAATTAACATTGCATATTAATCACACTTAAATTAATGTTTTAGGTCTTTCAAGATCCATCTCCATTGCCCGAAGATGAGATAATCAAGATAAGAGAACAATGGGCAACTTTTTTTCTTCAAAGTATATAATAGTTAGATTTCTAAGTTTAGTTAGTTAGATATTATGTTTAGAGTTTGATAGCATTGACAAACATATGTTTTATAGCTTTTTTAGGATAATAGGATTTACATTGTCATAATTTATGCTTTTTAAGATTTATATATTATTTTTTTTTTGTCATTCAATTTTGAAATATAATTTGAATTTCTATTCTGGACTGCCTGGTTTAGGTTTGATATTCTGGACTATATATATATGCAGGTGTTTGGTATATAAAAAAACAATAAACGTTTTAAAAAAAATGCGACGTAAATTATGACATGTTTTTGCCCTTTTTCGGCTTCTTTTTACGTCGGGCTGGGTAAATCTCCGACGTAAATTTACGTCGTCTTTAACAGGCGACGTAAATTTACATCTCCCGTATTAACGTTAGAGCCTTTTCCGACGTAAAAGGCTCAAAATATGCGACGTAAAAGACCCTTTTTGTACTAGTGTGCATGTGTCAGTGCAAGTACACCTATCAGCCAGCAAATAACAACACCTCTGTAGCAACAGTATCAGGGAAGTACGGAGACATCTTAATATCAGTCACAGAAGCAAATAAATGGTACAAAAGATCTCGAGAAGCGCAGATTCAACAAGCAAACATTTAATGCAAAATCAAAGGCATTAAATGCAACAATCCATGAAGATTGTACAAACTAGATGAAAGAATCAGATGATAGCTAATCAAGCATAAAAACGAAGTCTGCTCACGAACGGAAGAGGACTACCACCAGAATGAGACACTGAAGTATCAGACGAAGCTTGTGAGGAATAGTCAAGGAAAGACACAAACCAAACAAGTCGAGACAGATAAAGGAAGTGATGTAGGAAACCGAGCGTCAAGAGAAGAATAGTTGAAACACGAATATGCGCCAGATGATCATAAAATACTCAGACAAAGATGTGTCTAGTACAACTATCCTAAAGCACAAATCAGATGAGGCATATGTCTAAGGTCAAAAGAAATTCAACTATGCATCAGACGAAGGACAACATAGACTGAGAGACACTCCAGATGGAAACAATGTTTGTCTATTCACATTGTTAATCAGACCAAAGAAAAGTCAAAGCACTAAACTCAGACGCTGAAGCAAAAGTCAAGATTGAAATGCACAAGACCAACAAGCAAAGATAAAGACTGCCACACAGGCAAATAAAGAATCACGTCTCAAGAAACAAGCCAAGATATCGTCTATGAACACACCAAAGCTTTCAACGTAAAATGCGTATGAAGGAACAAAGGAGAAGAGAAGCACGCAAAAGTAGAGCATGCATGTGTCAGAAAAAGTGCATTACTTTTTTAGAAAAGGACAACGGTTATATTGCTGCATGACTAGAAAAAAGACAAATAATTTTTTGGTTTCAGATAAAGTCAAACACTGTACCAACAGGACAGAGAAGAATACACGCTAACTCTAAGAACAAGAAGCAACATTTAATGCAAGACCAAATGCATTAAATGAAAGGATCAAACTAGTCATGAACGACTATATTAACTTCAACGAACATATGCAACGAACAAATTTTACAGGCCTATAAGTATACAATAACATCAAACCGAAAAAGGTGGGTAAGAAGCAACGAAGGGATAATCATAGGCTTTGCCCTAGGCATTTGATGAGAGAGATGATATCAAGCCCACAAGACAGAGGGACCAGAGATGAACGTTCATAATCATATACTCAATGTAATATTGCATTGTTATCTCTATAGACTAAGGTGTTCAAAATATCAGTCATGAAAAAATCTTAGTGAGTGTTGTAAACCTATGTATCCTCTCCGTGAGAGTAATCTAAACACTCAAATACAAGCCTCTATAGGACTAAGGTAGTGAAACCTTAGCGAGTGTAGAAATTTCCCAATCCTCTCTGTGAGAGTAACCCAAACACTCAAACCTAAATACAAATCTATCATGTGTAAAGCCTGAAGAGGCTAGGAAAAGAATACTTGTAAAGCCCGAAGGGGCTTGTCAAAGAATACTCACTACTAGCCAAAAGTGGCTGATAAGAAAATACTAGCGTTGGTGAGTGAAATCGACGGGCCAGGAGTGGTCAAGAATACTTGGAGAACCAGAAGTGGTTTAAGAATACTAATGCTGGTGAGTGAAGCTGGCGGGCCAGGAGTGGTTGAGAATACTTGGAGAACCAGAAGTGGTTTAAGAATACTAGCACTGGTGAATGAAGCTGGCGAGCTAGGAGTGGTCGAAAATACTTGGAGAACTAGAAGTGGTTTAAGAATACTAGCGTTGGTGAGTGAAGCCTATGGGCCAGGAGTGGTCAAGAATACTCATGTCCAGGAGTGCACAACAATACTCAAATGTTCTTAAATTTGATATCTAGTGGAACCCTTCAGTTGAAGGAGACTAGATGTAGCTCAGTTGAGCAAACCAGTATAAAACATTTGCATTACTTTTCCTGTTTAACTAAGAATAAATCCTCTTTACTGAGTAAATCTTTGTGAAAGACTTCATCCAACATTTACATATCATCAAAACCAATCTTTAGACAAAGACGCAATTTTGTTTAACAAGCATATTACACTGAAAAGCTTTATCTACTGCCTATCCTTAAATGAAACTATTTTGAGAAAGGAAAATGTAAGAACTTCAACAATTATTATGATAAACCATTTTCCTCAGCAGTCGATAAACTTGTTAGACACAATGACCCTGTGTTAACCAAATTCTGCCTAATCGTCTGGTATTTGAAAGTGCTTTGGACGAAGTATATTACTCTTGCGAAAATGATTTTAAAATTCCTTTGTACATACACACACACATATTCAACCCCCCTTTTATGTATTTTTTCGCTAACTTCATTTCTCTCTTTTTTGTAATTTGGCCTTTCGAAAATGATTTTGGGAGGCTTCAACTGTCTACCCAAAAAATTCCATTTACTTATTTTCTTCAAGCAATTTTCGTTGTTCCCAGTGAAAGTGTGTTGGGAGACACTCAAGTGTCCACCCAAACTTTCACCCTAGAAAGCACAACTAGGTTGCATATTTGCTCCTTTCCTTATTTGCTTTTCATTAGTGTGTTAAAAGAGATTTCAAAAGCTTCTTTAAACACTTAGGGTTTCCTTTTCATTAAGTTAGAAAAAAAAAACTTTTCCTTAAGTATTGCATTGCATTATGAGTAAGCACTAAAATAAAATTTCTATGAGTAGTAGCAGTTCTAGTTCACCACCAAATCATCAAATAGAAAGTTCAATAATATAACTAGAAGCATTAAAGCTTTGGAAGGAAGAGGAAAAGAGGAAAACAAAAAAGATAAAAAAAAAAAAGATATTCTTTAAGCTTAAAAAAGAAAGGATAAGAGAAAAAGAGAAAAAAAACTCATGGAGGAGATAGGACAATGGAAGTTCCCATGGTAATAGCTCATATAAAAGTGCAAGAAAGGGTGATTGCTTGCTACCATAGGGAACCTAGAGTACATAAGCCAAGGAGGATGAGGGAACCTAGAGCTAAAAAGATTAAGGTTGACCTCCCCCACTTTCATGGAAAAGATAATGTAGAGAGCTATTTAGATTAAGATATGAAAGTGGAACAACTCTTCACTTACTACTAAGTGAATGAAGGGAGAAAGATTCTATTGGCTATCCTAAACTTCCAAAGGTATGTCATGCATTGGTAGACTTTCTGATAGAAGTAAGAAGGAGAAGTGATGAATGAACTCCTCCAAGCTCCTTCTAGGCACGGATCTTCTTCAATGGAGATGAGACCGAGATGTTGAACACCTTAGAGTGAAGAACACTTGCGGAAGATAAGGTCTAAACCTTAGAGGGAAGTATCCAAGCTCAAAACTCAAGGGATTGCTCACTTCAAAGATAAGGAAACTAGGTTTTCCTAAAGGATTTTTGAAGGCACTCTCTAGGGTTTTCTCTTGGAATTCGGTGACTCTTGAAAGATGGCTGAAATGTATTCAGAAATCTCATATAACCAAAAGTGTATTACAAGGTGAGAAAAGTTACATTTATAGGAGAAAATTAGGGTAACTTGGCGGCACCTTTAGTGAACCAAAGTGGCGCCAAGTTTAAATTTCAAATTTGAATTTCAAATTCAAACTTTGGCCACCTCACATGATCACACGGATGCTACCCTCATCTAAGTGTCATTTAAGAGTGATTTGGATTGAATTTGAAGCTCACATGGCCGGATCCACCCCATGCCATCCATGTGACTCAAATTCAATTCAAATTACTTCTAAATGATGCTTAAATGTAGCCTACTTCTCCTATTAATGTATTCTTCATATATTCCTAATCTAATGACCGAAATACATTGGTCTAATGAATACAATGAATAGGAAAAATTACAAAAATGAAAATGAGCCCAATATTGGGTACCAAGAGCCCAATATTGGGTACCAAAAGCCCAAAGGCCCATGAAGCCCAAAACTAGGCCCAACTAGCCTATAACCTAAAATGCTACTCTATATGGTCCAAAATACAAGACCAAAATATATTCAAACTAGGTTAACAAAAATATAATAAGGATGTTAATAACAAGATATGCCCATGTTGAAACTTGGTTTGGGCCTGCCAAGCCCATAGGGCCCATTGGGCCTGGACTGGCCCAATCTTCCATGTCTAGCCCACTCCTCTTGGATCTTTGAGTATGTCACCTCTTGCACTCCAAAGCATGATTCCATCATCCCCTCCCTCTTGAAAAGGATTTGTCCTCAAATCTCGAGGATGAATGGAAGGAAAATCAACACCTACATGTACAACATGCAATGGATAAGAGATGAAATTTTCATAAATCCTAAGAGGAGTCCTTCTATCTATCCTAAGAAAGAAAAATAAACTATCAAAATTAGACTCCCTAAAAATAGAAATAGGCTCCTCTTCTAAGCACAACCTAGAAGTAAACCCTAAAAATGTATGGACACTATGACTAAGACAATGAAAAGAATGATTTTTAAACACTACTATATCTTGCCTAAAGTACCCTAAATGGTAACCTAGGCTTTTCCTAAAATATAAAGAAAAAATTACTAGAAAACGCCCTAGACAATTTTGGATTTGATTGTTTACTAGATACTCATAATCATATAAGCTATATTTATCTTGTAGGGAAGGAAACATATTAAGTTCAAAAGAGTAAGAACTTCCCATAAGATCAAACATAGAATATAGATTATTACAAGTTGTATCTACTAAACAATGTAAACCGAAAATTGGGTGCTTTATTAAATTTAAAGAAATACTTCCTTCCTTGTGCACCATCAAGGAAGTAGTATAAGGAGTAACACTAGGAATAGTCCACTCCTTCTTCACTATATCTCTAAGTTGAGAATTCTTGGTTTGAAATTTATTTTGTTTTTCATTCTCAACTCTAAGATAAGTGGCAGCATTAGGACAAGAGTCAAAACTTTTATGAATAAAGAGAGTTCTTTTCAAGTCTTGTTTGGTCATAAAATAACTCTCTTTTGTCACAAATGTCTTAGTGGAGTCCCCTTTATCCACACTCTGTCCTTCTTTCTTTTCTTTGTTTCTTTTCTTTTTCATTTGCTTTTGATCCTCAAACACTTGGGGTGGTGTTAAAGGATTAAAAACAATTTCCTTATTTTTATGAATGAAGGATATTTTGTTAGTGAGGCCATCATGTATAGTTTGTTTATCAAATTGCCATGGCCTACCAAGCAAAATATGACAAGCTTCCATAGGGATCACATCACATAAAACTTTATCTTTATAATCCCCTATAGAAAACTTGACCTTCACTTGTTGATTCACCTCCAATTCCTCACCTTTATTGAGCCAATGAAGTTTGTAAGGGTGAGGGTGAGGAATGGTGGTAAGGTCTAACTTGTTAATCAACCTTGTACTACAACAATTTGAACATGATCCACTATCAACAATGAGAGAACAAGTTCTTTTGGAAACTAAACATCTTGTGTGAAAGATGTTCTCTCTTTGTGATAGTGAAGTGGGACAAGGTTGACTTCCAAGAAGCCTTTTGACCATAAGAAGATCACCATCAACAGGATATAGCTTTTCAATTTGAGGATCTTCCTTACTAGTCTCATTATCACTTGAAGTGGTAGAACTAGATTCATCAAGGCTACTATAAATGTCTTGTCCTCTCAAAATCATGACCTTTTTAGTTGGACATTGAGAAGCTATATGGCCTCTCCCAAGACATTTAAAGCATTTGATGTCACTAGTTTTACTACTAGAAGTGACAACATTTTTATTTTTATCACTTTCTTTTTCTTTTTCTTGACCCTTACTAGAGTTTGTGGAAGAGTTATCTTGCCCCTCCCTCTTGTAGTCTTTCTTGATATAAGAGTTAGTTTGAGTTTTTCCTTTTCTCAAATTTTGTTGTTCCACCCTTATACAAAGTTGGACCAAATCATCAAGGTCCCTGTAAGGGAGTAACTCAACTCTATCTCTTATATCAAAATTAAGACCACTTAGAAATCTAGCAATGGTCAATCTTTCTTCCTCTCTTATCCCAGCCCTCATGAGATATAACTCCATTTTTTGTCTATACTCCTCAACACTCATACTCTTTTGTTGGAGTCTTTGGAGCTTATCCATAAGCTCCCTACTATAATAAGAAGGTATGTGCCTTCTTCTCATAGCACTCCTCAACTCATTCCAATAAGTGATGGGAAGATCATTGTGAAGTCTTCTCTCTCTTTCCAAGGATGTCCACCAATACATGGCTTGTCCTTGAAAAGCTAGGGTGGCTAAAGGAACTTTTATTTCCTCACCTACTTGATGACAAGTGAAGATTTGCTCCACTTTCATCTCCCAATCCAAGTAGGTGTCCACATTATCTTTTCCATGAAAGTAAGGGAGATCAACCCTTAATTCCCTCACTTTGTGTTCTTTAATGACTCTCCTAGGTGGGGGTTGATAGTAAGCATCCATTTGTATACTACCATCATTATTTTGACTTTGAGAATCATTGGAGCTCTTGGTTGAGCTCCTAGAAGAACCTTTTGGACTTTTATTTTTATTTAATCTTTTCAAAAGTTTTTCTTCTCGTTGCTTAATCTTTTGAATCTCTTGTTCTAAAGCCATGATTTGTACTTCCTTTTCAAGTTTTTCTTTTTGTTTTTGAAGTATTTCATCATGCTTCCAAAGTTTTAGTGCCTCAACCTCCTTGACAATTCTTTTAAAACTTTTAGGAGATTCAAAGTCACTACTACTTTGAGAATGTTGACTCATGATTAAGAAATAAGATTTTATATGCTATGCAAAAAGTTATAAAATGTTTTTGGTATTTTCTAGGAATGAAAATAACACTTGGAAGTCTAAGTGTACAAGTTGCACTATCAAGGGAGGTGAGCTACAAAGAGCCACTTAATAACCAAGCTTTTTCAAGTGGAAATCACTAAACTCCTTTGTGGTACTTCCAATTCCCCAAAACTTTTCACAATATTTTTGAATGCTTTTTCACAATTTGCTTATTTTTGAGACTAAACTAAACGTGAGCAAGTAAAACTACACAAGTCTAGACGTTTCAAGGCAGCAAAATAAAGCAATTAAAAGACAAAGAACTTAAAGGAAGCAAGATAAGTAACTAGTCGGGTTCCCTAAGTGGAAGCTTGAAACATATGAAATTTCCAAGCCACTTCCACTAGCACTACACGTGAGGATGCTAACAAGGATTTAGATATACCTGACCAGCTTCTTAATACTCCCTCCAAGCTTTACAAATTGGTTTAAAATACAAAAGATTTGGCAAAAATGTAAACTAGTCTAGGAAAGCAATAAAGTGGCGGCTTTGGCAACCAACTAGTGACGGATTGTTGTGCAAATTTTCCAACACTTAATCAAGTGTTTAATCCGCCACTAATCCTTCAATATGATGCTACTGGACCTGCAAAAGAAACACAACAAAGAGGTTAATGGTGGCTGCCTCACAAGGTGAAAGGAATGGTCACTCAAGTGAAGGAAGTTTAGGAGAAGTTTTGGTCACTAAATTAGGTCAAATTTTTAGGTCTTAGTGTCCAAACTTTTCCTACTCTTTGTTGAGCAATGCTTGATCCTTGAGCAAGGATTTGAGGTCACTTCCAGCACAGGGAAATTATTGAAAGAAAACTAGACAAGCAATAAAGCACAATTTGGAAAGCTTATACCAAAAATTAAGAGTAATATGTATATATGACAAGACTCAAAGAGGTTCAACAAGTAAAACTGGAAAATAAGACTCCAAATAAAGCTAGCACTCAGTTAGGAATGTTCCTAGATAGGTACTAGAGTAGATGAACAAAACAAAAAAAATTTGAAAGCAATTGGATAAGTATAGAACAAATAGTAGTCAAAACAATAACAAGGAATCAAATGAATTTTTATCAATGAACACCTCTCGGCTTTTTCACTTTAAAATGCTTTCTCTATTTTTTTTTTAATTCTTTCTTTTTCTATATTCAAGTTAAGAGTCCAGAGAGTATATTTGCCTTTTGTTTCAAATTTTTCTAAGATTCCAAGCTATAGAAACCGAGACTACAAGTTAGCCAAAAATTAGGTCAAAATTCAAGTAAACTTGAGAAACTAGTGCACTAGTCTTTAGGTTTTGATTTGAATTCCTTATGAACTCTTTTCTTTTGATCTTTTGAACACTTTAGGCTCTGTTTTAACTCTGTTTTTCCAGCCTTAATGTATATATATATATATATTTTTTAAATTTGAATCCAAAGATAATGCACTAGAAGTACTTGAAATTTTGAATCATAAATGTTTTTATAAGATTTTTCAATGGAAAGTGATTTGAAAACTTTATGAACACAATGGAAACCTAACTCTAAGGAAACTTGCTAGGACTAATAGCAAATCATGAACACGATAAGGTAAAAGAAAAAGCACATATAGGTAGGCACAAATGGAGTATGACCGAATTAACAATGTAGACACAAAATTCAAAATAACACTAGGTTAAACATGCTATTCAAGGAATTTGCAACATATAAAGACTAAACACAAACTTCTAAGACAAAACACAGATTCAAAACCAAAATCTAAATGCAATGCATGAGGTCCAATCACGGACACATACAAGGAATGAAGAGACTCAAATTAACTCAAAACAAGCACAAGCTAATAGGTCCTAAACATGTTGATTGTGGAAGAAATCAAGAACAATCAAACAATGGATCTATGGAACAATTTTCTTCAAAACAAATAGATCCGAATTGAAAACTCAAGAGGACAAACAAAAGTACACAAACAACAAAACAAACGGACACAAAAACAAGAGAACTTATCTCCTTGAAGAACCTTGCTCTTGATACCAAAAATGATAGAAGTAAGAAGGAGAAGTGATGAATGAACTCCTCCAAGCTCCTTCTAGGCACGGATCTTCTTCAATGGAGATGAGACCGAGATGTTGAACACCTTAGAGTGAAGAACACTTGCGGAAGATAAGGTCTAAACCTTAGAGGGAAGTATCCAAGCTCAAAACTCAAGGGATTACTCACTTCAAAGATAAGGAAACTAGGTTTTCCTAAAGGATTTTTGAAGGCACTCTCTAGGGTTTTCTCTTGGAATTCGGTGACTCTTGAAAGATGGCTGAAATGTATTCAGAAATCTCATATAATCAAAAATGTATTACAAGGTGAGAAAAGTTACATTTATAGGAGAAAATTAGGGTAACTTGGCGGCACCTTTAGTGAACCAAAGTGGCGCCAAGTTTGAATTTTAAATTTGAATTTGAAATTCAAACTTTGGCCACCTCACATGATCACACGGATGCTACCCTCATCTAAGTGTCATTTAAGAGTGATTTGGATTGAATTTGAAGCTCACATGGCCGGATCCACCCCATGCCATCCATGTGACTCAAATTCAATTCAAATTACTTCTAAATGATGCTTAAATGTAGCCTACTTCTCCTATTAATGTATTCTTCATATATTCCTAATCTAATGACCGAAATACATTGGTCTAATGAATACAATGAATAGGAAAAATTACAAGAATGAAAATGAGCCCAATATTGGGTACCAAAAGCCCAAAGGCCCATGAAGCCCAAAACTAGGCCCAACTAGCCTATAACCTAAAATGCTACTCTATATGGTCCAAAATACAAGACCAAAATATATTCAAACTAGGTTAACAAAAATATAATAAGGATGTTAATAACAAGATAGGCCCATGTTGAAACTTGGTTTGGGCCTTCCAAGCCCATAGGGCCCATTGGGCCTGGACTGGCCCAATCTTCCATGTCTAGCCCACTCCTCTTGGATCTTTGAGTATGTCACCTCTTGCACTCCAAAGCATGATTCCATCACTTTCCTTGCTAGGGATAGAAGAATCCATAATAACCCCCTAATTACTTATTGGAATGATCTCAAATGGGCCATGAAGAGGAGACATATTCCTTCTTATTATGAAAGGGAGCTTACGGATAAGCTCAAAAGACTTCGCCAAAATAACATGAGTGTTGATCAATATAGACAATAAATGGGACTTATACATGATGAAGGCGAGAATAAGGGAAGAGGAAAGAACCACCATAATTAGGTTCCTTAGTGGCTTGAGCATTGAGATAAGAGATAAAGTGGACCGCTTGTCATTTAAGGACCTAAATGACTTGGTCTAACTATGCATTAGGGTATAACAATTTAAAAGAAGTGTTTTTCTCGAGAAGAACTTCTCCTCATCATAATACCCTAGGAAGGGCCATAAAAGGGAAGAGTATTCTTCAAAGAGTTATCCTAAGAGTGAACCATCTAGGGAGAAAAGTGAGAAAAAGCAAACCTTTAAAAGAAAAAAAAATACCTCCAAAACTAGTAACATTAAGTGTTTCAAGTGTCTAAGAATAAGTCACATTACCTCTCAATGTTCCAAAAAAAAAATATCATGGTTATGAGGGGGCATAGACAAATATATCATTCAAGAGGAGGCCACATCTTCCTCCACCTCTAGTGAGAGTGAAGAAGAAAAAAGATAGATAAAAAAAAATAAAAAGGATGCTTATCTTTGTGATTGTGACCTCTTGCTGGTTAGAAGGCTTCTTGGAAGTCAATATTGTGATCTAGACCAATCACAAAGGGAGAAAATTTTCCACACAAGATGTAAATTTTTTTTATAAAACATTCTCTCATTGTTGATAATTGTTCATGTTGCAATTGTTGTAGTATAAGGTTAGTTAAAAAGGTAGCCCTCACTACCATTCCCTACCCAAAGCCTTAGATTCTAATGGTTGCATAAAAATGGAGACTTGGTAATGGACCAAGTGAAGGTCAAGTTTTTTTTTTTAATTTTTTTTATAAGGAACCATGAAGATGGAGTTTTATGTGATATAAATCCTATAAAAGTTTGTCATATTTTGTAGAAATTCATGTATAATGGCTTTACCAATACAATATCCTTTACCCACAAAAAAAAAGAAGTTGGTGTTGTATCTTATTACTTACACAAGTGGTAAATGGTCAACTACAAATGAAGCTTAAGAGCAATAATAAAAAGAAAAAGGGAAAAAAAAACTAAAGAGTAAAATAGATAAGGAGAAAGTAAAGGAGGATAGTGTTCCCTCTAAAAAAATTGTTAAGAAAAAACATTTTGCAACAAAAAAATTATATTAAAAGGACTATCTATCTTGAACAACATCTTTATCTTCTTTTGTACAAACGGACACTCAATTGCACAACAAAAAGTGAAATATGAGATTCTACCTCAAGGAATTCAAAAACTTTTAAAAGAACTTGATTATATATTGAGTTAATCACCTATACACTATCAGTGTAAAAAAAATTTACACTGACAATCAATTATATTTGTTAATTATACCATGTCACTATAAACACATTTACTTTTAATAGTGACATGACACAATTAAAAGATATAATTGGTTGCTAGTGTAAAAAAACTTTACACCGACAGTATATAGGTGATTAACTCTTATATATTACCACCAAAGATTCTCAAGGTATTGCCACCTCTTAAAAAAATAGAGCATCAAATTGATCTTGTTCTTAGAGTTAGCTTACTCAACCTATATGACTAACTCTGCAGAAAAGAGTCTTAAATTCAAGAATTGTTGAAGGGTTGGATAGCTATTAAACATCAATTCGTGCTCTTATAATTGGTCTTCAACAAGTCACGGAAATACCAATATAAGCTATTTCTAAAACTTGCTGCAATGATGTGTGACAACTAAGAGCATCCACAATAGCTGCATTTTAAGAGTTGTTAAATTTAAACAATTGTATCTTGAATTTTTTTAGCAAGGGAGACAATCTAATTAGTTGTGTGAATTGCTTAATTTCAAGCGATGTATATTATATAAGATACAGTTGTTTAGAATAAAAAATTGTTTTCAAAGTATCAACCAGAAGCAATCAATATCATGCAAAATTAATAAATAAACAAATATATATATATATATATATATGAGTTAATCACTTATACATAGTCAGTGTCAAGTTTTTTTACACTGGCAACTAATTATATTTCTTAATTGTACCATGTCACTGTCAAAAGTAAATGTGTTTACAGTGACATGACACAATTAAAAGATATAATTGGTTGCCCGTGTAAAAAAAATTTACGCTAGCAGTGTATAAGTGATTAACTATATCTATATATATATATATATATGAGGATATCTTAAAATTTGACTATTAGAGTAAAAATGTACTGAGTTGTATGAGTTGCTTAAATATAATATAACAATGTGAGATTCAATTAAGTAAAATAAAATACATCTTTAAACAACCACCATTGTGGATGATCAAAGTCCAACAAATTTCTTCTCCAATAAATGAAAACAAAGGATAACATTTGTGGCAGAAAATATTAATCGACAGTACTTGTAATTTGAACAAGGGACAAATAATCAGGAAAGTAAAATATCTTAACAAAATGTCAGGCAGTAAGCCTAAACCTCGGTAGGTGCAGCATAGACACATAGTTCAGAAGAATCAAAATTCTCTCCATCTGTCGCCCTTTTATATCAGCTCCGTAGTCTACTCAAATCCGAATAAATACAATCCTCTCAATTTGAATAAGAAAATATTAGCATTGTGGCCAAAGGCACAGAATCCGATTGAAGCTAACGAATTCATCTGCAAAAAATAAACCAAACAGCATTTCTCTTAATTTAAGGAATGTAACAAAGGTCATCTAACATGACTTCAAAATACTGCAGTCGTAGTCAACCTTTAAAAAGATACTGCAGCTGTACTTATTTCTCTTTATCTCAACACCTAACAAAGATTATATTTCAAATTCTCTCCTTGGCCTCATATGCCAGTGTATCATGAGATAATGCCAGCAAAAAAGAAAAAAATTATAAGACTTCAGAACTTTATAACATTTTTTGAGTGCAGTTTCCTTCTAACCTGTAGTTATTGCAATGAACTAGTAGAAGAAAAAATCACGAGTTGTTTCTAATTTACAATATAATTATGGAAAAACTGATTCTTTTTAAATAAAATAAAATATGGACAATTTAACATATTCAACATAAATCCGCATAAAATACAACCATATTCATAATGTTAGTGTAAAATAATTTTTCATCATTTTATATTCACCTTTGCCTAAATATTACATTATGCTTTTGCTTCCCTACTCAATCTTCATGTCCATCTTCATCTTCTGAATCTGCATAAAGAAAATTGCAGTGGTTTGCAATATGGTAAACGGTTAAAGAAATTTCTTATTTAGCAATACACTAACAAAAAATGACAGACTAAAGACAATATTGCTACTAAACCAATTGCTGATTGATTGTATTCATTCTATGATAAGTACATCAAAGTGATTACGTCACAAAGATGTCCAGTCATCATATTCTTTTTGTCAATTTTTGTTTTGGTAAGCCTCTTTTTTTTTTTTTTTCAATTAATAACTCTAATATCCCGATTGAGTGATAGAATTTTAAAATAAAAAAAATATAAACTAAGCAAAAGTCAAGTAAATAACATTTCTAATCCAGATTCCAGATTGAGTTCATATAACTCAGCCAGAATTTCTACAATCATAATATATTCTTTAGTTCTTTTTTTTTTTTTCCTTCTACTTATATGCAGATAGTAGGCACGGGGAACAGATTTTTTGACAAGGTTGATCAGTCAATGAAAAGTTTAAATAAGGAAGCCTTGCACATAACACATCTTTCAACTTACCAGATCGAACATCTTCACTAACTTTTCCTCTTGCTTGGATTTGTTTAACAAGCATCCGAAATATCAACACCCACCAATAAATATGCATAACAAGCAAGCAATATAGAAGACTATTGAACACATAATAATATATTGGACCATCCACTCGGTGCTTTTCCTTATCCAAGGTGAGCAGAACTTCATAGCTGGAAAGAGAGAAGCAAGTAAAACAATCGAACATAGGAACGAAATGACGAATGAAAAAGGTCAGTTCTAGTATTACTCCTCAAACTAAATTGTTAAAATTTCTTCTATAGAGACAAAACAACATTTCTTTTAGAGTGCTTACAATGAGATTTACTTACAAACTTCTCGCATTGGACAAATTTTATTTTATAATTCTGCTCAATTAAGACAGCTAACAACTCCTCAATGGAAATACTAAAATGTTTTTGTATGAATTCTACATAAAATCCATTAGAACACTGAACATTAAAAACCCAAAGTACTAAATAAAAAAATAAAAAAGTGGAAAATGGATAATGAACAGTACAAAACAGAAGAGCATGAAATATATTGATTGAAATGAATTTTCAGAATAAGGATTGTTAAAAGTCTATATATCCCTATCTTTTTGGCCAAAACGAATACCTGCATTATATAGAAAATCTATCTTTAAGGGGGATCAATTAATCAGATCGATTGACAGACCACTACATCCATATAAATGATCCCTGAAGACATTTATACATGATATTTCAAAATGCTAAAGGAACACTTCCAGAGAAACAGGAGTGCATTTAGTTTCTCCAACTTATTATTATAGCCTGAGAATCTCCATGGCATGTGGATATATCATAGGAACCAGAGGGTGTACAACAATACTTTTCGAAAGAGTGATAGAACTAGACCAACGTATGATGAAAAAGAAAGAGAAAAAGAGTATGTATTGACAGGTGACAAAAGAATTACAAAGAAAACAGCACCGTAATGAGCATCTGCAACTGAATTTTCCTTACCCGGTGTATATTGCATTTCAAAATCATAACTAATCAACATAGTGGCCCATTTGATTTGGTCCTCACTCATGAGTCTCTCTATTCAGTAAGAAACTTTAAACTTCTCTGATCTGTTTTGATTATAAAATGCCCGCCCAATAGATAGTGACTTTACTTCACAGCCAACACAATAACCATCAATTCCCTCACATAAATTGATTTATGTAGGCTCCTTTCAGATAATATTTGGCTCCAAAATGATAATAGTCTCTCATGTAATAGAATTGCACCCAATCCAGTCCTTGATGTGTCAGTTTCTACAACAAATTGCTTGGAGAAATACACCAGTGCTAATATAAGCAAAGTAGTAACAGCAGCCTTTAATTCCTTAAAAAGGCTAGTTGTGCATCTTTGTCCCAACAGAAAGTATCTTTATTTCAATAAACAACTTAAGGTTTGTGCCATCATACCAAACCCCTTAACAAGTCACCTGTAATATCCTATAAGTACAAGAAATCCCCTTAACTCATTGATATCCTTGGAATAGGCCACAGCCATAATGCCTACAATCTCTAAAGATCAATTGCCACACCTTCTGCTAGATAATATGACCAATTTACTCCAGGATAGCTTGCCAGAAGATGCACTTCTTTGGGTTAACCTTTAAATCATGTTGCATTAGTACAAGCAAGACCAACTCTAAGTGCTTCACATAGCACTATATATCAGCAGAAATCATCGAAGAATACAGGAACAAATTTTCTCAAAAAAGGCCTTAATACTTTATTCATCAAGGACCGAAAAGTAGAGGGAGCATTTGCCAAGCAAAACGGCATGACAGTAAACTCAGTGTCCTTTATGGGTGCAGAACACAATTTTTTCAATGTCCTTTTCTTGCATTTGTATTTGATGGTAATCCGATTTCAAGTCCAATTTGGAGAAAATCATAGCTCCTTCAATTTCATCTAACAACTCTTCAATCACCGGAAATGAAAAATCGTTAGGCAGAGCAATCTTGTTTAAAGCTTGATAGTCAACTCAAAATCTCCACCCGCTGTCCTTCACCAAAATAATAGGACTTACACTTTGTCAAATGATGTCTAACATTAACATCTCACTGACCAGTTTTACAGTCTCTATCTTTTGCTAATGGGGATATTTGGAATTTGAGCCTCTTGTTTTAGCACTATTGCATGATCTTGTCTCCTATATGGAGTACACTTTGAGAGGCCCAAAAAAATCTTTATACTTATCTAAATCACCTTGTATGGGTGTTGCAACCAGTGTTTTAAAACTCAGACTGATGATCAACTCTGTCAGAATACTAGGTCAGTGGATCACCAGTTAAACTTGTGAACCCTGGTTGAACTGCATAAATTAATATGCAATTAAATATATACTATAAAAATCATTTAAATCACATACATCAATTAAGCATGTAGGCTTAGACTGCTTAGTGGTATTTAAAGCTTTAAGTATCCAAAGGATATAAGTACAAATCCCATCTCTACCAAAATTTCTTACTTCTGAATTTTTTAATTCAAACTTTTAAAAAAAAGAGGATAAATAAACTGATCCATGTCATTGCTCCTTGGTTCATTGGTTTGTCCTAAAAACTGGCTGGGTCATACCAGTCCACACTCGACCGATGGCATCAGTGGCAGTTCCCAGTTCAACTAGTTGGACTACCCAATCTAGTCTAGGTTTTAAAACTTCTATTGATCTACAATATGATTAAGCTACAATATGATTAAGCTACAACATGAATTCTTGTCTTTGATCTTGTATGGCTAACTTCATGATCTTGATGGATGTTAAGGATTTTATTAATTTAGGTTTTGCCTTAAACACCATGGTCTAACCATCCCCCTTCTACTTCAATGTCAAATCATCGAAATTAGCTTTGATCCCTCCCAACCCTGCCAACATTCTAACTCAGGGACTATGTCCATTTCCCCTAAACCAAATAAGAAGTTTTTCCGAATTACAATATCATGCACTTACTTCAACGTCAAATCATCAAAATTAGCTATGATCTCTCCCAACCCCACCAACAATACTAACTCGAAAACTATGTCCATTTCCCCCAAACCAGATAAAAACTTTTGCCGAATTACATATCATGCACCTTTGACATGACTCCGTGGCACACTCCCCTGCAACTTATTTTATGACCATCACCCACCTCTTTGAATAAGACGGGTTTGTTTCACCTGTAACTTTGAGCCTTAACATCAATTCATTAGAGATAAGGATGAGTTGCCCCACAAATCGATTAATACTACCACCTTGCATCCCTTCAAACTGCCCCACACCTTTAAGACTTCCATGAGGTGAACCCAACAATACAATGCAGCAAAACTAAGTTTTCAATTAATCCTCTATCTTCGTGTCTTTCATCTCTTGCTATACAAATGTACCAGGCACTGAATCATTACTGTTCCCCAATACATAATCCACACAATCAAGCAAATAATCACTTAAATTGTGATAAAGGAACCAGTATAGATGGAAAGTGAAACATTAATCTGTTATCCAGAAAAATCAAAGAGACAAAAGGAGGGCAAATGGAAGGGATAAAAACTCAAAAATACAAAACTAGTACTTCTGTTTTGTTAAAAATGCATGCCAAAAGGTGTATATTTCCATACAGGATGAAAACCTTCTGAATTTGGAGAGCAGCAGGAGGGGACCATCAGCCTTTCAGGGTGCATTTCAATAACTCTTATTTTTATTTTTAATATATAAATTCAGGGACGTTGTTTATTATTGACCCAGATTTTCAGAAGCAACAGAATAGACAGGCAAGGACCGTAAATATAACAGCAAGAAGAAAACATAATGTAAATTGGGAACCAAACTAATATAAACCTTGTACTCCACAGAATCCAGAACGGGTAGTAAACGAGGCGCAATATGATCCACGATAAAACAAATAGAATAAACGCAAAGCTAGCCAATGTTTCGGCACCACTGTATTTGGACATTTTCCCTATCTCCAGAAACACATCGCTAGCATCATGAAGAGCCAAAACAACTGATCCAACACGAGCAAACCTGAACGCGTAAGACACAGAAGAGAAACGCAATCAAATTCCCAAAGAGAACCACACAAAAAAACCTCAAACGAGAAGAGAAACGAAAGTGAATGAAAACGAGATAGCTGGTACCTAAAAATGTAAGACAACACAATGAGAATCACAGTAGCAACATGATGACTCATGGACACCCCAAAATCGGAGCGCCTGGTTTCCCAAAAAATCAAAGCAAAAATGGAGTACGAGTAAAATCCAGCAGCGTACATATACACCGCCTTCAATTTCAACCTGAAACGCCAAAAGGATACAAATTCACACACACACACACAAAGAACAAACGATTAACATCATTGTACTCTATCTGATAACCAAGATAACCTCACTTGGTCTTTTGATCTGGCCAGACCTGAGACCCTGGCCCCACCCAAAAGTTTCTGGTATTAGTAAACCACGGTTCATCATACGTGACAGAGAGAGCAAGAACCTCCGCGGAGAGATAATAAACGCATTTCCACGCCGATTCCTTGAATTTCCTAATCTTCTTCCTCCTCTCGTTGGTGTGGTAGTCCAGCGCCTCGTGCCCCTTTCCGAAAATCAAGCGCCTAGCGAGTTTCTGCGAATTGAAATGCAGAGCGAATAGAAAGTCAAAGTCAGCGTGGGAACATGGAGTGAGCGAGCGATTGTTGGTGGAAGATACGAACCTCGAATAGGAAGCGGTCGAGGAAGAAGCGCACGGAGGGGAAGAAGAGAGCGAAGAGGGGGAGAAGGTAGAAATCGTGATAGGCGGGGTAGGATTCATGGTGCCAGTCAAGGGAGAGGCTCGTCATCGCATCGGAATGGAATGGAATGGAAAGATGCGTCTTTGCGCGTGCGTGGCTTGATCGAATCGAAACTCCTCTCCTAATATATTGGTCACCAATGTGATACGGTGATAGCAATATCATATCATACTTCTACTTCTACTTCTAGTACTACTCCCTCTCTTCCACCCCACTTGCTATATTATTTTCTCTTTACCAAATTGCCCTTTCTGTTCACTCCACCTTCGCACACCCGGAAACGGACACGGGAGACACAACTAGCGGAATTCACCACGCTGCTTTGCCTTCTTTTTCTATTCTAACTTCTTTCTCCTCGCTCCTACACCTATAATCATTTTTTCTTCACATTATTTATTATTATTATTTTTTTTTTTCTGTTTTCAGTTTATTTTGAAAATATATATATATATATATATATATATATATATATATATATTTATGTTTATTAGATAACTCGAAATATTTTTTCTTTGATATCTGTAACCGTCAGTGTTAAAATAATTTGAATTGACTTTTAACTATACGTTGACAGTTTCTGATGTAGGACCAAATTGAACTTGTTTAAACGTGAGGACTAAATTGAACGTAAAGATAGCTGGTTGTAAAAATTCTAACTCAATTTTACACTAACCTGAACACAACCACTTTCACCAGCTGCCTATAAAAATAAAATAATAATAATAAAAGTTGATTGCTTAGAGGAGTTAAACCAGCAAGATGGTGAAGCTTACCGTTTGATTTATTATGGACTAATTTTAGTTAGCTAACAGGGTGTAAAACATTAATCAAACTTTTTGGTAGAATGATTTTAACTACATGATAAGGTGTGTTAATTTCTTGTTGGACAGACTTGAGAAAGTCATTTTCGTAACGACTTTAGCCAATGATGTTTTAATTTTTATAATGTGGTTTACTATCACTATAAAGTTAAAGCTTTAACATTATGAAGTTATTACGTGGATGTATTTTTTTTCTTTTCCATAATTGTTGAATCTTTAATATTGACCTTATATTTGTTTAATTACGTATTATGAACCATTAATAAAGATCAGACCCAATTAAAAGTGATTAAATATAAGATTTGATTAATTAATTTGGCTTTAATGTATTTAATAGGGTATGGACATGTAAAGGCTAAAGCACAATTCTATTTTTATAATGGGTTAAAATAGAATATCTAAAAGATAACTTTACGGCTGTCTATAAAATAGATTATGTTTCCATCACATGTATCATTCTTATCATTTTGAATCTCGTTATTAAAAAGTATAGAGAAAATTAAAGAGTCCTTTTAAAGGAATACGTATAGATCTAGAAGACCAAATCATGTCTCTAAAGAGCAAATAGTTATCATGGATTTAGGTAATTTGATAAGTGAGACTTATTTTGTTAGTAAGACCATCATAGATAGCCTTCCTATCATATTGTCAAGGTCTTCTAAGTAATACATGATTTACATTCATGGGTATGATATCACATAAAACTTCATCTTTGTTATTCCTAATGGTGAAAGAAATGTTACTTGTTTCTTGACTTCTAATGATCCATCCTCATTTAACTATTGTAATTTATAAGCTTTATGATAGACAATAGGAGTTAAGTTAAGCTTGTCAACCAACCTTGAGCTACAAAAATTATTAATTGAACCATTATCCACAATAAGAGAACAAATATTTTCCAAAATTTTGCAATGAAATAGATTTATTCTTTGGATTGGTATTGTTCATGGGGTTGGCTAGCAAGTAACCTTTTAGCAATTAACAAGTCTCTTTCACATGGAAAGATTTATTCACTAGAGCCTATGACTTTTTCTTCCTCACTAGAAGATGAAGTTCTATCATTACTATGAATGTTATTGCCCCTCAAAATCATAGTTTTCTTAGTAGGGCATTGGAAGACTATGTGTCCTCTCCCTAGATATCTAAGGCATTTGATACTTCTTGTCTTAGACTTCATTGAAAATTTATCTCGATTTTTCTTTTTCTTTTTCTTTTTCTAGTGACCTATCTACCTTAGGTTTGGAGGATTACCCTTCCTTCTTGAAGTCCTTTCTAGGGTATGAGGTAGTGGATTCTTTCTTGTAGACACCCAATTTCATCCGGGGAATACAAACAAGGAAATGGACTGCTGTTATGAAGGGAAGGAGCTCCCGAGGCATGCAAATAACAGGACAGGACATTAGAAGGCCCAAAAGCCCAAACAAGCTGGTTTTAGTAACCTGGAACGGACTGTTGCAAAACTGGAACGGACCGTTCCCAATTTTGAACGGGCCGTTCCAAGTTCCTAAAAAAGGCCTAAAACCCTAGTTTGGAACGGGTTGTTCCTAAATTGGAATGGGTCGTTCCAAGATTGGAACGGGCCGTTCCAAGCTCATAAAAAGGGGGTTAAAACCTTAACTGGAACAGGCCGTTCCAAGTTATGAAAAGGGCCTAAAAACCCTTCTTTGGAACGGCCTTCCAACCTAACCAACATTGTGTTAATCTCATCGCTAGAACGGGCCGTTCTAGTTTCAGAACGGGCCATTCCAGTTACAAAATTTACACGGAACGGTCAGATCCAGAACAGGTCGTTCCGATTTTGGAACGGGCTGTTCCGGACACTTTCTGAAATCTATAAATAGACAGCTTGGGCACAGCTCTCCAGACTCTAAAAATTTCGTCCAGACTCCTTAGAGCTCGAAATTTCTCTCTTTTTCTCTCTCTTTCTCTCTTTTGTATTTCTTGAGATTTTGTGAGGCATTGTAGTGTGAAAGGTTGCCACAAAGTACCTAAAATCTTCCTGTTTTGAAGATTCAATAGAGTTCATTCAAGAGGTTTTTCAGTTAATCTCTTTCTCTCTTTTTTTATTTATTTATTTCTTATCTATAATAAATATTGTTATAATAAAATAATCATGTAGACATTTTAGGGTTAATTGTATAATTTAAATTTCAAGCATGTAAATAATTATTAATAAAAGGGGATTTAATATTTCTATTATTATCATTTATAATGCTAACTTCATCAGAGGGTACCGATTAAGGGCGTTGTAGGGGTGTTTAATACCTTCCCTACACGTAATCGACCCCGAACCCAATTTTGGTTATCAAGGCCATTTTTGGACTTTTAAAAACCTTTTCTTTTTCCAATGTTTTGAGTAAAATATTGGTGGCGACTCCATGAACCTATTTTCAAAATCATTAATTAAGGATTAGTCAGGTGTCCGGGCATTCCTTAATTAATGAGACTTTTAAAAGGATGTCTAAACCATTAGTCGTGAGATCGAAAATTTTCAAGTTGCGACAGATGGCGACTCCACTAGGAACGTTTAAAGAGGGTCAGGCCCATTTAATTGATGAAGTTAGTAAAATAAAAATAATAATTTAAATATTTTTCCCCTTTATTTTGTTTGTTTTATTTGTTTGGCTTTCATATTTGTTTGCTTGTTTAAATTCAACACTTGTTTGGAATAAAAATTGTACACAAACCTTTGCATAAACAGTTCTCCCTACACCCAGAGGCATGAGGGTATTAAACATAGGGAGTGGTTGACGTACGACCGGCCCAAGTTTGGCCTTGGAGCCTGCGAGCCTTGTCGGAAATCACACTCAAGGTGATAACCGGTTACTCTAGCCCGAAATACTGCGACAAACCTTAGAGTTTGCTAGGTGACGGCAATAGAGATACTGGGTCCCTATAATGGGGGCACCTTGGGGGCCTTAAGACTAGTGAGATTATAACTGTCCTATACAACACACTTTTCTTACAGGGACCATAGACTAAGGATTTGAATGTGACTGTTCGCGGGTGTACATCTGTATGAGCATATGTTTGTTGCATTTGTCATATCATTTTCCAAATGAATGAGATTAAGGGGGCAATAACTAAAAAAAAAATGTCTTTCCATACGTTCTATTTTTCCTTTCGCATCATAAATCTTAGAAGGAAACTTGATAAAAGTAGGTAGACAAACCCCCCATCATTTCTTTTAGGATGATAAACCATTTTTTTTAGATATGGAAGCTATAGATAGTAGCATGCATGGACCGTTGAGGAAGGTGAACATTCCAAATTTTGCAATGTCTCGAGTAAATGAGATATGTGCCTCGATGCCAAAAGAAGCCAAAACAGAATTTGAAAAACGTTACAACAGAATCCTCGACTTGTGGAGAATACCTGTGGACCCTGCTTTCATGAGAGCTTTGATACACTTTTGGGAGCCAGAGATCCGTTGCTTCTGATTCCCACACTTTGATATAGTGCCCACTATAGAGGAGTATGACCTAATGACTAAGTGGCCCAAGTCGGGATGAGTTTTCTTTGTTCAAGAAGGACGTATATCCTCCGACAAGGTGGCTAAATTAATTTGCTTACCCTCTCACTTGTCCATTCTAGAAGGCAATGGAGTAGTCAAAGGATGGAAGCTTTCCATTTTGGAAGAACATCTTTCCCTTCTGGGTCACCAAAAGAATTGGATAACCTTCAACAAGACCCTAGCCTTAATCTTGTTTAGGATAATCCTTTTCCCATTTCATAAGAGGGTGGTAGATCATGCCGCAATCGACGCCTTCCTTGCTTGGGACGCCCACTCCAACAGCCTTGTACCTGCCATCCTCGTCGATACCTTGCTTGCAATCGACCTTTGCCGTAAAAAATTAGGAAAACAGATGAGATGCTGCAATCCACTCCTTTATGTGTGGGCATACACTCATTTCTTCGCCAAGAACCATATGGGAAAATTTCCTGACCCATTAAGAAGTTTCCCTAGGATTCCATCATCAAGGAAGTATGCCATGGCGTGGAAAGCTGAAATGGAGGGATGCACTAAAAACACTTTAACATGGATGTACCCCTGGTTTAGACCGAGTCACGTGTTAGTACGGTGTGGCCAGTTCTCTAACCTACCAATGATGGGATTAAGAAGATGCATAGCCTACTCCCCAAAGCTAGTGTTAAGACAACTTGGATGGACACAGACTCTACCCAATCAAGAAGACTTCGGCGGCATTTGCTTCTTATACACCTCAGGGCAGCAATCACAGGTTGACACCATACGAGAGGCTTGGAAGAGGCCTTTTTATTTTGGAGATAGCGAGCTCGATAAACCTCAGGTGACCGCCTCAGATGATTATCGAAAATGGAGAAATCAAGGTGAAGCCACGAACATGACCAAGACGGTAGCCCAGAAAGAACAACATCGAATTGATCCCCTGATCAAAAAGATAGAAATTCTGGAAGTCCAGATAAAAGATCTCGAAGAAAAGGATGAGGAATCCAAGATGTGCATTGATGGTTTGCACAGGAAATGTAAGAAAAAAGACATGGAGATTGAGAGGCTAAAGGATGAATGTGCCGATATAAATGTCCAGCCAGTGAAAACTCCAAAAGTTCACTCAGGCAGGCCATTTATGGAAACTTCGTCAAATGTAGCACAACTCAAAGACAGACTCCAAGAAGAGACACTAGCAAAAGAGCAAGCCCAGAGAGAACTATTCAAGGCCCAAACTGAAGCTCAATCCTGGTGGGAGATCATGCAAGAACAAGCCGCGACCATCTTCGATTTTTGACAAAAGGAAGAAAGGGGGCTCGAGCTACTCAAGGAAATCACCCGTCAAAGAGATCAAGCTCTAGAGGCGGTACATGAGATGAAAACAATGAATAGATACTATCAGGAGAAGGCCAAAGAAGCACGCTCTGTCTACTATCACATGAGCATGGAAGTCCACGAACAAGCAGAGGCAATGAAGAGGCATGTTTTGGATGCAGAAGATAGCGTACCTATGCGCCAGCCTAACTTGAGTTTCTTCAGACTCCTACATTTTTGCCAAAACATATTGGAAAGCATTGCGTGATGAATGTTCACTAAACAAACAAATCAATGAGAATGATATTTGTTGAATTCCTCGATTGTCTTTGCATCCTAAATTGCATTTCATTTAGAACATACACTTTTCTAGTAAATTTATAAGGAATAAAAAGGGAAATCTAATTTGTACATGTTAACTAGATAATGAAATCACTTATCGTCAAATGCAAACCCGAGGTTTCATATCGGGAAGCACTGCATGAAAAGTCAACAAATATTTAAGAAAACGAACGGCAAAACGCGCCCAAGCATACCGTCCGAGTGCCAAGTCCTTTCCCCTACGAAAGCGACAAGGCAGTACCATGGGTTTATGATGTGCAAAACTTGTCGTCGTTAGAATCATCGAATATCACCGGGATCGGAGGAATGACTAGAAGTGGACATGTTTATACCCCCAAGGACTTAGGAAATAAATCCCCGAAAGGAAAGGACAAAGAGGAAGGAAGAACGAAGTGCGATAAAGAAGATGAATTTCTTCAGTTCATTCGACAAAGCGAATATTCCATCATTGATCAGATTAACCATACCCCCGCAAAAATCACTCTGCTTTCGCTGATCATGAGCTCTGAACCACATCGAAAGGCTCTGTTAAAAGTTTTGAATAAGGCCTACGTTGCACACCACATATCCCAAGACAAGTTTGAGGGGATCGTGAGTCACCTCACGGCTAACGATCATTTAACCTTCACCGACGATGAGATACCCAATGGTCGACCTAACCACAATAAACCCTTGCATATATCCGTAAAGTGCAAGGATTTTCTCATCGCTAAAGTCTTGGTAGATAACGGGTCTTCGCTGAACGTGTTGCCTAAAGGCACCTTTGACAAGCTAAGGGTTAAAGAAGCTCAGATGCAACCAAGCAATATGATCGTTCGAGCTTTCGACGAGTCTTGAAGAGAAGTGATGGGAGAAGTCGTCCTACCCATTCAAGTGGGACCCATAGTTTTCAACGTAGAATTCCAAGTAATGGATATTGCGCCCACTTACAGCTGTCTCTTGGGAAGGCCATGGATACACCAAGCAAGGGCAGTACCCTCCACGCTTCATCAGAAGGTCAAGTTCGTAGTGGATAATAAGCTGGTAGTCGTTCAAGCGGAGGAGGATATGATTATCAGCAAATCGCTGACTGTTCCATATGTAGATGTAGCTAAATTGGAAACGGCCTTCCAAGCACTGGAAATCGCTCATGTAGAAAAGAATTCAAACAAGAACCTGGTAGCACGAATCTTATTCAAAAACGGCTATCGATCGGGACAAGGACTTGGAAAGAGCGCTCAAGGGGTAAAAGAGTTCCCAAACTACATAGGCAACCCAGGGCGACGAGGCTTGGGGTATGAGCCAACGACAGAACCCAGGAAGGGAGGGACGACCACCCCTGCTCTATACGAAATCTTTTAGAGTGCAGGTATCCGAGTAAGTTGTGGGACGACTTTGGTGATTAAGTTAACTAGATCCTGTTGAAGAATGTCTTCTCTCGTATTCCTGTGTATAAATCACGAACTTGGGGCATGCCCAGGCCCTCAAGATAGACTAAATGGGCACGTGTAAATTGAAGATTCTACTTTAATGTCATGTTTTTATTTCCATTTCTCTTCTCCCTTTTACCTGCTCTAAGCCTCGTTAACAAACCTTAAAGGGACAAGTGCATTCGAAATAAGGATGTCATTACAAACAATGGCTTAATATGCGATAAGGGACACATAAAAATTCAATCAAATTCAGCATAACTTGCGAATAAAAGTCCAAAAAAAATTAGCGCAAGGGGTATTCCTCTTTAATGAAGAAATGAAAGATGATCACAAATGCTGCAAAAAAACAAAGGTCCGCTAGGAGACCCACAAACAAAGAGGGTAGCCTAGGAAAAAGTTAGGACAAAGTAGCATCCCGAGCTGAAAACTGAAAGACGGCTTAGGAAGGTCATTTAATCAATACGCAATCCAAGTCATCGCTTAATTTTAAAGGAAATAATGAGCTAATGCGAATAATGATTTACTCATTTTGGAGGTGCTTGTTCATCATCAGCCTAAACCACTTGCCTACCTCGGCCAACCATTCTTCTAAAAACCATTCTCAGAAAAAATCCTTTTTAACAAAGCTTTTGCAAAAGATATGTATATATCCCTTTTTCCTCTTCCCTTTTGACCTACATGGCATTAAGATAAAATTGGAGAAATACACAAAAGTGCACAGTGAATACTCACAGGAAAACGGGCGAAACATCTCTTACTAAAGGGTCGAAAAACATTCTTCACCAAAAAAATACTACCCACGACAATAGAAGAGCGATAAAACGGGGATAAAGAAAGTTTCTCAACAATCAATGGAACGAAAAGCAATAGATCATCCTAGTATATGGGAAGGTTGGATTTCCTGAAAATGAAAAAATGAATCTGCATTTAGGACAAAAGCCGCATGCATACTGCACGAACATAGGGAAAGGTATTTCTTTTATAAAAAAAATATAATAATTTATATATTGAAAAAATAAAAAATAATAATAAAAGGGTTTGCTCCCCCCTCTCAATCTTCATTCATTTCCCAAAATTCCCTCATAACAGAGATCAGACAAGGTCAAGTAAATCCCTTACAATGACCAGCCATAGACAAAAAAGGCAAGCTTCATACATGTTAAAAAAAGCAGAAGCATTTAAGAAAAAATAGCAGAAAAAGGTAAGCTTCAAATATGAAAAAGCCGAAGCTAAACAAAAAGGAAATTCAAAAAAAAGAAACCTACCACAAGCAGGCGCCTGGAGAGGCATCACAATACTCAAGTAGCAGGGGCAACATTGGAATACCTGCCAGCCATCCACTTCTCTGCCCACCAACATAGGGGCACATCAAACATCTCCTACCCATTCACCTGGGGGCAGCCTTTTATCCCACAACACTAACAAGAAGACATCAAGTACAAGCAAAGAAAGGGTTGCTAGATCCCCAAAATTAGTACAAGATCAAAGAGGGTTACCTGACCTTAGCAGTGGGCCGGCTGAAGCCTTAAAATATCAGTCCAACTTGGAGAGGCTGAGCTACGAAACTACTTCAACAAAAAAAAGAGGGTTACCTAACTTTAGAGTGGGCCGGCTGAAGCCTTAAAATATCAGTCCAGCTTGGAGAGGCTGAGCTACGAAACTACTTCAACAAAAAAAATAGGGTTACCTAACCTTAGAGTGGGCCGGCTGAAGCCTTAAAATATCAGTCCAGCTTGGAGAGGCTGAGCTACAAAACTACTTCAACAAAAAAAAAGGGTTACCTGACCTTAGAGTGGGCCGGCTGAAGCTTTAAAATATCAGTCCAGCTTGGAAAGACTGAGCTACGAAACTACTTCAACAAAAAAAGAGGGTTACCTGACCTTAGAGTGAGCCGGCTGAAGCCTTAAAATATCAGTCCAACTTGGAGAGGCTGAGCTACGAAACTACTTCAACAACAAAGAGGGTTACCTGACCTTAGAGGAGGTCGGCTGAAGCCTTAAAATATCAGTCCATCTTGGAGAGGACGAGCTACGAAACTACTTCAACAACAAAGAGGGTTACCTGACCTTAGAGTGGGCCGGGGGAAGCCTTAAAATATCAATCCAGCTTGGAGAGGCTGAGCTACGAAACTACTTCAACAAACAAAGAGGGTTATCTAACCTTAGAGTGGGCCGGTTGAAGCCCTAAATATCAGTCCAGCCTGGAGAGGTTGAGCTCAGAATATACTCCCTCTTTAACAAGCTACAAATAAAGAAACACACTACCATGAAACAACGCAGAAGCACCAAAGAGATAAAGAGAAGACCCGGACGAAATGTCTACGTCTTTACTTGCCTTTGGAAAAGCAACACATTACTATTCCAAAGGACAAGTAAAGAGGGGCAGTTGTTGACACCCAATTTCATCCGGGAGAATACAAACAAGGAAATGGACCGTTGTTATGAAGGGAAGGAGCTCCCGAGGCATGCAAACAACAGGACAGGACATTAGAAGGCCCAAAAGCCCAAACAAGTTGGTTTTAGTAACCCGAAACAGACTGTTGTAAAACCAAAACGGGCCGTTCCCAATTTGGAACGGGCCGTTCCAAGTTCCTAAAAAGAGCCTAAAACCCTAGTTTGGAACGGGCTGTTCCTAAATTGGAACGGGTCGTTCCAAGATTGGAACGAGCCGTTCCAAGCTCATAAAAAGGGGGTTAAAACCTTAACTGGAACAAGTCGTTCCCAAACTGGAACGGGCCGTTCTAAGTTATGAAAAGGGCCTAAAAACCCTTCTTTGGAACGGCCGTTCCAACCTAACCAACATTGTGTTAATCTCATCGCTGGAACGGGCCGTTCTAGTTTCAGAACGGGCCATTCCAGTTACAAAATTTACTCGAAACGGTAAGATCCAGAACGGGTCGTTCCCGATTTTGGAATGGGCCGTTCTAGACACTTTCTAAAGTCTATAAATAGACAGCTTGGACACAGTTCTCCAGACTCTAAAAATTTCGTCCAGACTCCTTAGAGCTCGAAATTTCTCTCTTTTTCTCTCTCTCTCTCTCTTTTGTATTTCTTGAGATTTTGTGAGGCATTGTAGTGTGAAAGGTTGCCACAAAGCACCTAAAATCTTCCTGTTTTGAAGATTCAATAGAGCTCATTCAAGAGGTATTTTAGTTAATCTCTTTCTCTTTTTTTTTATTTATTTATTTCTTATCTATAATAAATATTGTTAAAATAAAATAACCATGTAGACATTTTAGGGTTAATTGTATAATTTAAATTTCAAGCATGTAAATAATTATTAATAAAAGGGGATTTAATATTTCTATTAATATCATTTAAAATGCTAACTTCATCATAGGGTACCGATTAAGGGTGTTGTAGGGGTGTTTAATACCTTCCCTACACGTAACCGACTCCCGAACCCAATTCTGGTTATCAAGGCCATTATTGGACTTTTAAAAACCTTTTCTTCTTCCAATGTTTTGAGTAAAACATTGGTGGCGACTCCATGAACCTATTTTCAAAACCATTAATTAAGGATTAGTCTGGTGTCTGGGCATTCCTTAATTAATGAGACTTTTAAAAGGATGTCTAAACCATTAGTCGCGAGATCGAAAATTTTCGAGTTGCGAAATTTCTTAATACTAGGCTTCCTCTTTAATTGTTATTTTACCAACACACAAAGTTGAACTAATTCATTAAGATCTCTATAGAGTAATAGTTCTACTTTGTCCTTAATTTCTAGGTTAAAGCCACTTTGGAACCTAGTAATGGTGGTTCTCTCCTCTTCCTTAATTCCAACTCTCATCATGAGCAAGTTAATATGTTGCCTATACCCCTCTACACTTAAACTTCTTTGTTGGAGTCTTTGGAGCTTGTATTCTCCTTAAGGTACTTCTTAATTCATTCCAATATTGGATTAGAGGCTCATGATGTACTCTTCTTTCTCTTTCAAGGGAAGTCCATCAATACATGGCATACCTTGAAAGCTTAGGGTAGCCATGGGAAGTTTCTTCTCTTCACCATATTGGGGCAAGTGAAGAGTTGTTCCACCTTCATCTCCCAATCTAGATAATCTTCTACATTATGTTTACCATGGAAGGGAGGAAGGTCTACTATAGGTTGTCTATGAGAGTGTTGTTCTTGCCTAGGCCTATGTTCCCTAGGGAGTGTAGATACCCAATTTCGTCTGGGGTATCCAAACCAAGGATAAAGGTCTACTAGAGTGAGACAAACAACCCTTGAGGGGGCCCAACACGTTAGGTAGCATTTTTGTTATGATAATATCTCTTTTTACAGACCTAATTTTGACAATCCGACCGTTGAAATTAAAGATCAATGTATTGAGAAGATATCATCAAAATTTTAGCATGATCCAATGGTTAACGAGTTCTTTAGAAGCCTCACACTATAGATGGAAAAAGTAGCACGTACGGTCCCTAAGGGCCTAATAGAGCACCTAAACGGGCCAAGATGGCTTTTGAAGGCTTAGAAAACTAAAAAAACCTGATCCAGGGTGCGAAACGGCTGTTCCCAAATTGGAACGGGTCGTTCCCAATGTTGGAATGACCCATTCCGAAACCAGAATGACCCGTTCCCCTTTTCAGAAAATTTTGCGTTGGGCAGTGTTTTTGTTCTGATAATATCTCTCGCTAAAAACCTAATTTTCACGATTCAACCGTTTAAGTTAAAGATCAATGTATTAAGAATATATCATCAAAATTTTAGCATGATCTAATGGTTAATGATTTTTCTAGAAGCCTCACATTACAGCTGGAAAATATGAATCATGTACCAGACAACGCTTTTGTTATGATAGTATCTCTCACTACAGACCTAATTTCAACGATCCAACAATTGAAATGGAGGATCAATATATTGTGAGAATACCATAACAAAACTAGCACGATCCGACAGTTAACAACTTCTATAGAGGTCCTGCATGGTTCCTAGGAAAATATTGTATTTTTATAAAATTTAGTCCCACATCAGATAACTCTCTTATGCTTCTGTCTCCTAGTTGGCTATATAAGAAACCATGTGGCCAAGGGATTAAAGGACGGAAAAAGTTGCATAGGTTCCCCCCTCTCTATGTAAACCTTTGAGTGATAGTGAGGTTTTTGTAGAGCGACGGGCTGCCAAAATGCGTTCCGCACGCATTTGGGAAGTTTCCCGTATAAAAGGCTTGCTTCAGATTTTCTAAATTCTTCTTTTTTATTTATTCTTTTTTACTTATTTTATTTATTATTTTATTTATTATTTTATTTATTATTTCATTTATTATTCTATTTCTTTATTTATCATTTTATTTATAATTCTTATATACCAATAAATAATCATGTAGATAATAGGTATTTTTCGTCATGTAAATAATATTAAATATTAAAAGGGGATAATATACTTAAAATAGTATTTATTATTAAGTTAATTTCATCATAAAGTACCAATTTAGGGCGTTGTAAGGGTGGCTAATACCTTTCTTACACATAACCGACCCCCAAACCCAATTTTGGCTCTGAAGACCTTTTATTTTAATTTCAAAATCTTTTCTTTTTCCCACGTTTTGAGTAAAACATTGGTAGCGACTCCATGAAATCATTTTTCAAAATCATTATTTGAGGATTAGTCTGGCGTCCGGGCATTTCTTAATGAGATTTTTCAAAAAGGTAGTCCAAACCATTGGTCGTAAGATCATAATTTTTTAGGTTACAACAGGGGGTCTTTTATAATAATCATCATCATGATGACTATTATAAAACCCTTTTGATGGAAGCTAGTTGAAGGATGAAACATGATTCCTTCTCCAGTGATTTCCTAAGACCTTGAGCTTCAAGAGTGATTTCCACCGAACAAAATAAAAGAAAAGAAGAATAGAAGAAGTAGGAGGTGGCGTGGCAAATGCTTCAAAGAGATGAAGTAAGAACCCTAATACACAAGGAAGGTTTCCTTGTGGAAAGTTCTTAAGGATAAAGTTTCTCTAATGAGACTCTTAGGAGAATTGAGAGAATTTAGAGAGAGATTTCTAAATTCTAATTCTCATATATCAAAAGTGAGAGAAAATACAAGGGAGAACACTTATATACAGAAGTTAGAGACATGGTGGGCCAAATTTAAAAGTTGGAGGCAAAACCAATTTGAAATTCAAATTGGTTTGGTCAAAACTTTCAAGTAGGGACTGCACATGCTTTTAGCTTCTTATGCATGAATCTAAATATGATTTAGAGTTCATTTGCATTTGATTTGAGAATGCTTTGGGTGCATGGCTTAAATTTAATGCAAATGGGCTATAAATTACATTTAACTTCAAATACAACTTATGTAAACCTTCAAAGTCCTATACTAGATAGCTAATGTATACATGGCCTATAAATCCTATATAATAAATTATAAAATAAAAAGAAACACAACAAAATAAGACCAATATTGACTATATAAAGCCCAAGGCAACAAATATGATGCCTATAATATACCATACTAATATAATATGAAATAATATGGGCTTTATGAAGTAGCCCAAGTAAGAAGAAGCTTGATGCCACCAATCTCTATGCTAGCCAATCTTGAGTGCTCCTAGCCATGGACTTTGTGATAAGCCCAATGTATATCTTCATGGGTGGTCCTTCATCATCCCTTCCTTCTTGATAAGGATTTGTCCTCAAATCTAGATCATCCTCAGTGTTAGCAACTCCTAAAAAAGAAGAAAGATCATAAATATTAACTATAGTGTTAACACCATAATCAGAAGGAAGATCTAACCTATATGCATTATCATTTATTTTTTTGAGGACTTGGAATAGACCACAATGATTATTATTGAAATATGACATTCATAAATGTTATGTTAATTACTTGCAATGATATCTCCTTCATGTAAAACATCTTGCAAGCCTTAGTATACCTTAGCACAAATATTACTTTGATGGTTTCAAATCCACCTTAACCTCCCTGATTCAATTTTCACATAGTTGTCTATAACATATTATTGTATAAGTCTACCAGATTTTAACAATGTAGATTGATCATTTGGATGAATCTACAATAAAGGTATCATTTAGCACTTCATAATTTAATTTTGACAAATATATGTTTAAAATATATAGTAAAAATACCTGAAAGATGTAACTATAATATTCTTGACATGAGATATTTTGTCCATTATTATTTTTGGTGTTGAAATCCCAACCATATGTCCTAAAAGGTAATAATAAAGGATATTGTAGTGGATCATAATATCCTATTGTTTCTTGAATCTTCACCAAATTACGATCATGACTAACCAAATTGATATCTCGTCCATGTAACATTGATTCTACATCTCCACCAACAATAATTGTTGCAACTTGTGAAATGGTTGGAAGATGGTATTGTGGTTGATTATTAGGACGTTCTTTAATGAGTAAACTACATTAGTTAACATTTGATCATAATGCAAGTTGTTTAAATACATTGACAAAAGGATTGCACTGATGTAGTATTTGTTGCAACTTATAAACTATGGATTGATGAAGTTGAGGGTTTTCAAGCATCCTATTTTGTAACTCATGTTGTGTCATAAATGTACAATTGCAAAAACATGGCCTACAACCCTCATTTGGATAGAATCCTCCAATGTTGTGATATAATGAACATTGAGCACGAAAACTATATGTACCACATCCATTTGCCACAACATTTTGATCAAGATGAACACTAAGTGAAGTGAATTAAAGTACATGGTTGTAACTTCTAATATGTTTTCTAAAATGTTTCCCTTCAAATGTAGAGTCTAGAAAAATATCAAGCAACTCTTTAGGAGCATTAAATAGTGAAAAAACAACTTTTCCACCAGAGCAACACATATCTTTTGATTCATGATAAAATAGTTGTGCATGACATCGTCTACATGTACTTGGGGTTGGTATTTGAGAATTGGTCATTCTCATGGTATTTTGAAAATTTCAAGCACTATTATGTGTTCGTGAGAATTGAGATGGCAATTCTGCATTATTTAACAAAGTAATAATTGATTTGAATAAAAGTAACAAAATTTGAATTTTACAATTTGGTTGACTATATATATGTGTGTGTATGTGTGTGTGTGTGTGCATGTATAGAATATGGTAATAATAAAGAAAATTAATGCAAAATAGGGGTGATAAAGATATTTAATGTACCTTGAATACTTGCTTCTATAGTATTCACATTTGATATTTTTCACTTCCATGAAATCTACATTATTGTAAAAAAATAGCATTTTTAAATTGTAAATTGCTAGTTATGATATGTTAAGTGAATAATGTTAAGTCAGACGAAGCGCAAATGCAATTCCCACCGAGGTTTTGAATATGACAAATATAATACATATTGTTGTTCCTAACATGTGCATTAGTGTTTCAGATGGATAACAATAAAGTTCATGCAAAAATGAAGGACAAAGTATGATCAAGCATAATTGAATTGAACAAGACATCAGACGATAGCAAAGTCAATATCAAGACTAAGGTTGATCCATGCCTAAATCGAATATAAGATAAGACGAATCTATCAGCTGAAGCCTAAGGGATCAGGTGCAAGACCAAAACAGGCATCATATGAGACTAAGTCAAGAACGAGATGAAAGTTGGCTAAACATCAACATGAATTTGCAAAATCATCAGATAGAGCTTAACAAACAAGCAGACGAAGTCATCACTACCAGATGTAAAGGGTGGTCAAGACCAGACGAAGAATCAAAACTAAAATGTGTATCCAGACGCAGTCAAAAAATAATGAAGCACGTCTGAAGTCCACTAGTCACATTGAGTTAAATCATACAAGAAACACAAAAGGACATCAAACCTGAATATAGAAAGAAGGAAAATAGGCAAGGGTGGATTCACAAGTCAAAGTTGCGTGCGTCAGAGAAAGGACACCTACTTTTCAGAAAAAGATAGCACCTCAGTGGCTAAACTGATGAGAAAAGTACAAATATGCTTAGATCATGATTAAAGTCAGACACTGAAACAATCAACTACACAAAAGGACTTCATGTATACAAGCAAACATTTAATGCAAGATCAAATGCATTAAATGAAAAGATTTACATAGCCATGAACAAGCCTCCATCTACAATGACATGAAGCTCCGGTCCAACGGGAAAATTTGAATTCAAACAATGGGCAGATTTATCAAGGCAAAGAAGAAGAAGAAAAAGAGAACTGAGAAGTAGAGAAAACATGCAATAAGAAAAAGAAAGCGAAAGAGCATATGCTACATTTCTTCTCAAAGCATTTCTTGTATATTTGTGTAAAAACTAAGATAGCTTATCTTAGTGAGTGTTGCTAATAATCTATCCTCTCTACGAGAGTAAACAAACACTTAGACACTTATTCTTGTAAAACTAAGGTTACGCACCTTAATGAGTGTAGAGACTATCCTATCCTCTCTGAGAGAGTAGCAAACACACTCAACACCTTCATTTGTTGTAAAGCCTGAAGAGGCTGGTTGAAAGAATACTTGTGAACCAGAAGTGGTTTGAGAATACTAGCGCTAGTGAGTGAAGCTAGTGGGCCAAAAGTGGTCAAGAATAGTTAGAGAACCAGAAGTGGTTGAGAATACTAACGTTGACAAGTGAGGTTGACGAGCCAGAAGTGGTTGAGAATACTTGTAATCCTCTGTGATTAGTGAAACCCTTCAGTTGAAGGAGACTGGACGTAGCTCAGATTGAGTGAACCAATATAAAAATCTGTGCATACCTTTTTCTATTTCTCAAACACTACTTGTTTAAAAACTTCGTCTTTCATCTACTTTCATTTCAACAAACTGTTAGACGAAAACACACTTGTCCACTATTTTCGAAGAAATAATTTTTTTTGGGGACGATAAATCCTTTTAGACGGAAAACATATTTACTCAACTTGTTTCTTAAAGTAGACGATCAGTTTTATTAGATGCAAAAAAAAAGCTTTCTAGTCAGACAAGCCTGCACAAGTTTTCAACTGTGTTTGAATATTCTTCTTATTAAGAGGAAAATGAGTATCTTTACGAAACGGTTCTGAAAAATCTTCCTTCAAACACACACACATTCAACCCCCCTTCTGTGTGTATTTTCGCTAACTTCAAATAAAATGTGTGAATATATATATATATATATATATATATATATATATATATATATACATATGATAGTTTGTGATAATGGTATTTAATTTGTAGTAACCATTAACATTGTTATTAATATGTATATTACTCGGTTCTACTGCATTATTATTTGTTCCTTGAAACCTTGTTGGTGGAATATTATGATCTGCTTGATTATATAGAAGAAAAAAAGGAAGTGTGTGCATACAAAGATTATAAAGAATTTATTAAATTAATTAACTAATTATAAAATTTAAATAAAGAATTTGACCAATTTTATTTTAAGATAAATGAAATAACCAATTTTAAATATATTTCAAATTAATCATGCCTAACCATGATTAATGTGATCACTATTTCTGATATTCGGTTCTGCTTCATTGTCATTTGTTCCTTGAAACCCTGATGAAGAAAAATTATAATGTGAATGTTTACATAAAAAAATATTAACTGAACAAAAAAGAACAAAGAGTCTTCATACATAAAGATAATCATAAAGAATTTTTTTTAAATATATAAAAAAAAGTATACATATCTATATATGACCAATGTGACCAATATTTGTAATACTTGCGTCTGGTTCGATGTCACATATTCCTTGAAATCTAGTAGTACGAGCTAATTGTCGTACATATGTCAGTCTCCTTCTACTATGCAAATTTGCATTTGTAGAATCTTGAAAAGGTATGTTTGGAAAATTATTTAACATATCCGTGGTTGTACACATATGTCAATTATTTGGATGACTTGTTGAACATGATGTGTGTACTTGATTTTCTTTTTGTCCCCTTTGTTGAAAATTTATTCGTCCCCTAAACAATTGTTGTTGTCTTTGCTCCATGTTCATTCGAATCTTTCTATTTCTATAGTTTTGTCTTTATCTTTCTCTTTGTTGTTCTTGTACTTGACGATTTAAATTTTGCATATTGTTATATAATTATTTGTCAAAGAACATTATTGGACAATTATACATTTAATTATTATTAAGAAAATAAATAAATATAATAACCACTATTAATCAATTTTAAATAAATGGTCAAACTATTAAATTATTTTGTTAAAGAGATGAAGTGTCACTTTCCTTATAGTACAAGAATAGTATATATATATATATATATATATATATATATATATATTATGAGAAAAATAAATATGACTATAAAGAGTTGAAAAGTAAAAAAAAAATTATATTAAGAAAAAGAGTTAAACGCTACAAAATAAATAAGTAATGGTTGTTATGATATTAAAAATATAACTTTTGAAATTAACATGAACTCCCGGTAAAAACTGATTAAATTTGAGAAACACATTTAATTTATTATTTTTAATTTTAATTTAATATATTTATATAAAAAATGAGTAAAGATTATTTAGTTTAAGAAAAGGACTAAATTTAATATTTATTGTAGAAATTATTAACATAATTTCATGGTAAAAAATGATTAAAATTAAAAAAAAAAATTATTACTTTTATTTTTAAGTTTAATTTTATTTTTTTAAATGAGTAAACATAATTTAGATTAAAAAAATGACTAAACTTAATAATTTATTGTAAAATTTTTTAAAAAAATTCAAAAAAAAAATCAAAAGAAATCAAATTTCAAAATAATAAATAATAATAACTTTAATTTAGTTTTTAAAATTTTTTAAAAACATATTTGATTATAAGTTATAAAATGATTTTTTGTAATTTTAAAACTATTAAAAATTAAATGAAATTCAAAATTAGGCATAATTTAAATTTGATTTTAATAAGTTGAGTAAATTTAAATTCATTGTAAAAATAACGCAAAAAAATAAAAATCATTGTGAAAAAGGACTAAACTTACATAACTTAGTTAAAAAAAAGACTAAACATAATAATTTAATGTAGATTTTAAGTATATTTGTTGAAAAAAAACTCAAAACAAATCAAATTTCCAAATAATAAATAAAAATAACTTTAATTTATTTTTAAAATGTTGATTAAACTTCTTTGATTATAAATTTTAAAATGAATTTTTGTAAATTTAAATCTATTAAAGATAAAATAAATTTAAAATTTAAAATTAGGCATATATTAAATTTGAATTTTTAATAAAATATGATTATAGAGTTAATTTTTTTTAAATCTATTAAGATAGTAAGTTTAAATATGATTTTTTTTATAATTTTAAAGGGAAAAATGAATTTGGAAAATAGAGATATCTTAAATTTTAATTTTTAAAAAGTTGAGTAAAATTAAATTCATTGTAAAAATAATACACATAAAAAATCATTGTAAAAAAGAGTAAAGTTGAGAAATACATTGAGTTTATTAATTACGTAAATGTATATAATTAATTTAATTGTAAAAAATAACAATTATTATTTAATGGCATGTATTTTGATTTTTTAAATAAAATTGAAGGAAAGTTTTGAAATTTAACGTGAAACATGATGATATTGTCAAGGGTGGCTTTCATTTAAAATCCTTCTTATATGCGAAAAAATAATAGAAAATATCAATGGTAAAAAAAGAAGACAAAAGAATGGAGGAATTACTTTAGTAGAAGCAAAGGAGATCACAAAGTAACCACTAGGGTTAGCCTAGTGGTTGGGTGGGGAGGGGTTGGGGTAGTTAGAAACATGAAGACCTAGGTTCAATCCTCATTGCGACCATCTTTGTAATCTTTCCTATCTTTACCAAAAAAAAAAAAGGGATCACAAAGTGTTGGATCTTAACCGTATTACAAAATGTTGATGCTCGAAATGCAAGTAAAACATTAAAAACAACCTGAAAACCAAAATTAAAACTAAATTATTGTCATTTACTTCACAAATTCAAATTTCATTTTGACATACATACCTTCAAATTCACAAATTCTAATTTCTAACATATCTAATTAAAGCTGATTTAGAAAAAAAAATACTTCTCAATGATGTAACAGTCAAAGTATTGTTCTTCTTCACTATGTTTTAATATATCCTAAAATTTCAATAGAAAAAGAAACAAAGAAATTCATTAAAAAATATTGGAACATTAAAGAAGATGAGTTAAAATATATTACAACTTACATCGAAATGTGATTTATACCAAGATATAGTGTGAATGAGTTTGAAATAAAGGGAAAATTGAGAATCGATTGGGATGAGAAAACTATAGAGGGTGAGAATGGAAAAAAAGAAATGTACGAAAGAGAGAGAAGGACTTTTAAAAATAAATAAAAGCGTAGGTATGTCATGGAACTAGGTAGGAAAGATGAATTGATGATTCTCTCCCTAGCCTTGCTCCTCACAAGAACTTCATCTTTGATTGTGATTCTGGAAGAGAAGATGAAGAAGAATTTGAATTTGGATCGATCCAAACCAAAGAAGGAAGCACTCAAGTTTAGACGAGCAAAGGATTGCTCATGGATTTTCCTAGAAAGTGAAGGAATTCCTAGAACTCAAGGAGCTTTGGGTGACTTTGAAAGAGATTTGGCTGAAGTGAATGTTTATAAATCTCATAAAGGTTCAAAGTGAATACAAATGTGAAGGAAGAGACTTAAATAGGCAACTAACCTAGCCAAAGTGGCACCAAGTTCAAATATGAACTTTGGCGCCAAGAATTTGAATTTTGAATTCAAATTCTTTGAGCTGCCATGTGCTGAACGTGAATAATGGCTAATTAAGCTTCATTTGGAGTGAATTTAATATGCATTTGAGTGTGCACATGTGCAGCCACCCTTGGCTAAAACATGTGACTCAAATTCAACTTAAATGCATGCTAAATGAAACCTAATTTAAGCTAGTTTTGCCTTATTAAGTATTCCTCCAATATTCTTACTCTAATGGCCTAAATACAATGGCCAAACATATACAAATAAAAGGAAATAATAAAAGAAACAAAATGAGCCCAATATTGGGTACTAAAAGCCCAATGGCTCATAAAGCCCAAAAATAGGCCTAATAAGCCTATGGCCCAAAAAATCCTAATCTATGTGGTCCAAAATACAAGACCAAAATATATGACATCTTTACTAATATAATAAATACAAAATAGAAGAAAATAAGTATCTCAGGGTATGACCCATGTGAGGAGCAACTTGGGCCTCTCAAGCCCACTGGGCCCATTGGGCTCTAACTTGCCCAAATCTTCATGTCTAGCCCATTCCTCTTGGATCCTTCAATGTGTCACCTCTTGCCCTCCTAGGCATGATTCCATCAGTATGTTTAATGGTTATTGCTTTAAAAGAAAATAGTTATTGTTTCAAAAGAAAATAATTATTGTTTTAATTAAAAGAGAGTTACCACCAATAAAGGTTAAAATTGGATAAAGAAAAGTGGAGACCAAAACCTTTTTGTATCCTTTTATCTTAATCTTAAGTTATATATAGATTATAGAAGTTATAGGTTATAGAATAATCACATGTTTTAAGGGTAAAATAGGAAATTAAATGTGGAGATCGAAAAGATTAATATCTCTTATATGTATTGTTATAGATTATAAATTATAGATTGTAAATTATAGATTATAAATTATAGATTGTAAATTATAGATTATGGAAGTTATAGATAGATATATGTTATAAGTACTAAAATACAATATAAATTTCTAAATATTGAGAAACAAAAAATGTTTATCTACTACCACATAGAATTTTGAAAATTATAGAAAGAGTTAAACATGCACTTATTCGATCCAATAGAAAGAGTGTACAAAAAGAAAGAAAGAAAATGGTAGAATACATACCCAAAACCATCAAACAAGCAACTTTAAACAAAAAGACTTTCTTTCTTCTCTAAACTTCCAATAAAGTTCTATATCAAAAAATTAAAATCATGAAAACAATTTAAATAAAAAAATGTAAGATAGAAACTAAAAATCAACTATATCAATAAATAAATAGTTTTAAAATGAATAATATGAGACAAATATCATAAATGAATATGGAAAAATTAAAACAGAATTTTTGAACTGAAATTCACTTATTACGCTACTTCCTTTGTATCAAGCTTTTGGTTGATGAGTATGTTTTTGAAGCCAAAAATGTAGGGAAAAAACACAAACACAGCAAAAACTTGACATTTGTACCTCAAATTCTACCATATAATATTCAAAGAAAAAAAAATGCAATCATGTATGTATCAATTAAAAATAATAATCAAAATCTATTTGTACAATATAACTTGACATTGCATGTGTTAGGTTCAACTTATGTCAAGAAAGAAAGAAAAAACTATATAGAATAGAGAATAAAGGACTAAAAATAATTTATGTAATTATAAAATTATTAAAAAGAAAATAAAGTTCAAAATAAAAAAATAGAGATATTCTAAATTTGTATTTTTATTGAAATACGATTATATGATTAAATTTTTAAATGTATTAAGATAATAAGCTTTAAAATGATTTTTTTAATATAGTTTTAAATAAATTTTAAAAATAAAATGAAGTTAAAAAACAAAGATATGTTAAATTTTTATTTTTAAAAAGTTGAGTAAACTTGAATTTTAAGGGCTAAAATTGAATAGACATAAGTGGAGATCAAAGACTTTGTATTCGTTTTATCTCTAGTTAGTTATTAATTATTAGTTATAGATATTGAAAATTTAAATGTATTAAATAAATAAGTTTATCCAAATGTTTAAAAATTCAAAAGAAAACAAATTTAATCACAACTCAAACAATATGTTTCGTTAGAATTTAAAAAAAGGAAAAGGATGTGAGGGCTGATTGTTGTGTTGATTATAGTCTGAAAAGAAGAAGAAAAGAAAAAAAAAACATGTAAGCTATGAAAGAGGATATATAATTATTGTGTTAATTACAATTTGCAACAACATTAAATTTTGGATCCTTTTTGTCTACCGTCTACATTTTTGCTATTTTTTGACAATAGGGTTGGATTTAGTTTACTGCCTATATAAAAAAACAAATAAAAAATTAACAAAAAGTATGAGGGTTGATAAGAACCATTAAATATAATACCTACCAAGTGCCATTCATAGTAGGAAATAGAAATTTTTTTAAAATAATAAAGATGACTACATAAAATATAATAAAAGAATAATCATGTGTCACTATAGACAATAACAGAAACAATAATAAATTTAAATACAACTACAACTAAAATAATAAAAAAAAAAGGCATAGACAAAAACTTTGTTAAAAAAGAATTTAAAGTGAAGAAAACTAAATGAAGGCAGAAAGCAGAAAATATACATAAATTATTATAATGCACACGGATAAATTATGCGTATAAAACTACAACTACAATCAAAAGTACATGAAAGAATCATCATTTACGACATAAATTTTCTTGAACACTTTTTATTTGCTTGTAAAATATAAAGAGAAAAAAGAGAAATGAAATAAAAACTCACTTGAAACTTCCGTTCAATTTTGATGGTTGTTATGATATTAAAAACACGAATAAACTTTGAACACAAAAACAAAAATGTGGACTTTAAGAAGAGAGATGTGAACAGTTAAAATAAAAAAAAATAGATATGTGAATGGAGACCAAATCTTTGTATCCCTTTTATATTAAGTTATTAAGTTATTGATTTACCGACGTTTAAATTTTATTTCTTTTTGCCACAAACTGTTTCTGACGTTGGCGGATTTGGTGGTTATTTTAACTATCATGAATGCAATTTGTGCCAACAATTATCATTTTAACAGTTTAAAATTACAATATTTTTTAGGGAGTTGCTACGGTATCCTCAAAGATCGAGGGATTTCAATACATTTTTCTATGTAAACTCATAAAAAATTTTAAAAAATTAATTTAATTATAAAATGAATAATCCAAATTATACTTATAAAATAAAAAGTAAGATAAAATTATAGAAATTAAAATTATAAGATTTCAATAATATTATAAAATATTAAAAAAGAAAATAATAATAAATAATAGAAATAAAAAATTATTAAAATTATAATATAGAAATTCAAAAATTTAAGATAAAAAGACAAAAAATATACTTAAAAATTATTAAAATTAAAATATAAAAATTCAAAAATTTTAAGTGAAAAGATAAAAATATACTTAAAAAATTATTAAAATTAAACTATTTAAATATAATAATATTATTACAAATAAATTAGAATATATAAAATAAAAAAAATGACTAAATAATTTAAAAATTAAAAAAATAAAATATCATAAATATTATTTAAATAAATTATTAAAAATATAAAATATAAAAAACTGTACCGGTACCCTCTCAAATAAGATGAGTACTGTAGAATTTCTCTATTTTTTATAGTGATGTTTAAGTCGGTTCTTTAATATTCTTTTGCTTATAATGTTATTTTAAAAAATAATTTTTGAATTTTTAATCACACGAATTAGTTTTTAATTTTCAAGATCCTGCTAATTATAAAAACTTACATGATCCCGAGTTCCAGTTTTATAAATAATTAATAGAGTTCATTTAACGTAAAAAGAAATTAAACTTCATCTTAGGAGTTTCTTTTCAAGTTAACTATTGTAAAAACCTCCACTTTTAGCTATTTAAAGATGATAATGTACTCATGCATAAACAAGCTTAAGAGACTTTCGACCATGCCACTCATGAAAGAAAGATCAGTTGGCAAAGCCATTAAGATTTCCCCAAACAACACTTTAGTACCCATTGTTCTAACATTAATGTTCTTTTCTCATGTTACAATAGCATTCGATTTATCTTGTATTGGGGGAACAAAAGTTACACTTTCCTTTGAAAACCGTTTGGCTGATGATATTCCAGGATACGATGAGGAAAATAATAAGTTGCTAATGGATTGCGTAGATTACCCAGATTTGACATTGAATCCAATTGGTTCTTTCAGAGTTTGTGATGGATGGATTAGTAGTGCATTTGTTGGTTGTTACCTTAGATTGAGTGATTCTTCTTGGGCCCACAGGCTTGTTGCATTCAATAATGGTAATAAAGGCTATGATTGCAAAAAGGATAAAGAATGTCGATGGCAAATACGAAAAGATCGCCCCTATCTTTATTCACCAACAGAAAATAAATATTTAGAACGAATGTATTGG